>NC_090277.1:73303536-78613536 GCF_040414725.1 Anabrus simplex
CCCTTATGTACATCAAATTGTTATTTATTAGCGTCTAACAAAGTTTAGAATCTGAAAAGGAAAAAACAAGAAAAAAAATAAATTTTCGTGTTTTAAAGTTTTAAATTTAAATTTGATCTCTCTATCCACCAATTCATGTCCGCACCTTCTTGGTCCACAGAATCCCCGGAACAATTATTATTATTATTATTATTATTATTATTATTATTATTATTATTATTATTATTATTATTATTATTATTATTATTATTATTATTATTATTATTATTATTAAATCCTGTGAAAGCCGCCTCACAGTTGTTGCGGGGTGTAGCCGACGGTAACCATGGCAACCGGACGCAGTGCGCACGCGCCGCGAGTATCACCTTGTCAACTGGGCGGGCTGGCTCGCTCAGTGACGGGAGGCAGCTCGGCGAGGTGTCACGAGAGCCCTTCTTACCCGCGCGGCGCGCCTTACCTTCACGTGGCGAACTGCCCAATTAGCACGTGTGGGACCTAATATTAGCAGCTCGCAGGTATGGTACACAAATATCCCAATTAAACTGACTTCATCTCCTCCTTAGTAACTACTAGATCAATACAACATAGCCATTTTACAATAAGAGTGACGTTGTACTTAACATTTTTCTCAAGTGATCAATAGAAGAGTTTCAGTATTATGGAAACTACGCTTATTTAAAGAATTCCCGTGTTCAAATTTTTACCTGCGTATCACAGGGTGTCTGGTAAAGGTATGAGACTTCTGTTGTTCATGGGAGCTGGAAAAGGAGGAACATAATTGCCAAAAAGTTAATGTCTGAGAACATTCCACCTAAACGTTTCCCACATGCAGTGTTTCCCTTATAATTCAACTCACTGGACACAATAATCAGTCAAACAAACAAACTGTACAAATTCCCATCATGTCATTATTATAGATTTGTGATTAAACCCATTAGGACTACGCAGAGTACTTAGAGGCGTGTGTTTACCTTCGATTCTGCCCATATTTCTTTCATTCTTTTACTGTGGGCTTCCTTTCTGTCTTCATACCAAGTTGTTCCGGTCCTCTTCTTTGGTCTTTCCTCTTCGTCAACTTGCCCTTTGTGAAATTTAGATTTGAAGAATACACGGTTGTAAACATCTGTTGGTATAATTCCTGCCTGTTTCAGATCAGTTTTGACGTCCCCGATCCATTTCATTGTGTATGTTTTGCCTTTACTCCTGTGTTCATAGAATTCGAATAATTGTTTGCTAAGTCTGTCTGGATGCATTCTTTTAATGTGCCCATAGAATCTTAATCTGCGTTTTCTAATGGCACTGTGAATATTTTTGCATTGTTTCATTTCATGTCTGCCTCTGAGTTGGTATTATCCATCGGCGAGTATTGATCCTTTATTATTATTATTATTATTATTATTATTATTATTATTATTATTATTATTATTATTATTATTATTATTATTATTATTATTATTATTATTATTATTATTATTATTAGATTAAATACACATGATTACGGATATTTGAGCTTCCATTAAATATGTTTCGTGCTCTTTCACTTTACTAGTATAACAACATAACATCCTCTTCTAAATAAATTATGGCATATATAATCCGATTTCTTTCTAATACATCTTGTAAACTTATCGCACAGAATTGTATAAATTTAAACCGCATACATGGAATAGAAGTAATGGACAATATAACAAATAACCCCTCAATTCAAGTCTTGTAAATTTCTTTATCTCGTCAATACTTAACAGTTTATACCATTTATTCGTATGAACTTTACGACCGTGATCAACATATTTATCACGTGATATCAGTATAGATGTTCCTCAGAAGTACTATGCACATGTAATCATTGTTGTCGCATTTTTTTTAAGATATGGGATATCGTGGTCTGTGTAATCGTGTGCTCAACACATACGTGAGAATTGTTTTTTAGTCTACCATACTCCAGAGTTTATGCTAAAACAATAATATTACGATAGTAATGGCCGATATTTCAATAGATCCAGTGATGAAAAATGTAATTTAAATACTAATAATAATAATAATAATAATAATAATAATAATAATAATAACAAAGGCGGTTGTACGCAGTAATACTTTAGAATGAAACTTTTTGAGCAGTAACATACACAACAATTCTGCAATGAGATATGCATACACATTAGGGGCTTAGCCTAATACTACCCCCAACAAGTTATGCAACTGTCCCAGCACAACTGTTGAGATGGGTTGGGCGACGCCTACTCTTAGTTAAGTTGTAATCCCTTATTACTACATTATAACCACATAGAATACATGCTCTAACTAGTAGTAGCATTGTATTACAGAGT
Source organism: Anabrus simplex (assembly GCF_040414725.1). NCBI lineage: Eukaryota > Metazoa > Arthropoda > Insecta > Orthoptera > Tettigoniidae > Anabrus > Anabrus simplex. Next base: position 73,305,864 of record NC_090277.1, read on the forward strand.
GCCTCCAAAGCGAACTGGCTGAGGCGTGTTTATTTATCCCCTAAGGACAATAGTCGAAATAATTAGAAACTACTTTTGTACTCCTGGAGAGGCACAGGGCCGTGAGGTTCATTCACCCTGCAACAGAAATGAGTATCAATTTCATTCGTGTGGGAAAATATCCGGTCGTTTTATCACAATCAGTGTCAAGGTTATGAACAGTCTACTCATCCCGTTGTCGTCAGTCCTCTTAGTTTCCTAGGAGGTCTCTCTAAATTTCCGTGTGGAGAGCTGAGAATAGGCACATTTCACTTTGATTCCATAGGAGACATGATATCTTTTATTACGAGAACAATATATTTCGTATGGATACAGTATGGAATCCGTTTATGCGGAGGATCATCATGGGTAAATTGGAATTCGGTACTGAATACTAAGACAATTACAAAATGTATTTCATAAACATCAAGGCAAAAAACTTCCATGAATACAACAACGGATAGTAACGAAATATTCGGGTAACAGGTACTTAAGGGAAATTTCGTTTAGGTCAAATATAGCCGCGGTATTAGCAGAGTTATGGAACAACGAATATAATAGCATATATCGAAAATGTTACTGAATAAATATGGAGGGAGAACACTGGAAGTTCTGGCGCCAAGGTTTCTTAACGATCTATTAAAGAATCTTAGGACTCTAAATTCGAAAATAAGGTTCGAAAAATTGCTTATATCCGTTAAAACAAACAATAGGTGGGGTATATTGCTAGAATACATTTAGTGACAATTTGAACATTTTAAATCTCAAATATGGTAAAATGATAATTGAACTAATTATGTAAAATTTAAACTGTATTTTTGCGTACAGTTTGTTAAATTGCGGTGACTTTTTGCCATTTGGGTCATCAGCAAGTTGAGGATATTTCTGGCAATAAAAGTTCCGTTTTAGGCAGCCTAGTTGGGTATTCCGTACGAAGGAATTCAGCCCGAAGGCTGGTTTTACCATCAACAGCTCCACCTTGATGGGTTAGGTACCGCTGGACAGTAGTATTGGGCAAATGAGGAGTGAGGTAGATTCCCGTTGCTTTCCTCGCCGAGGCAGATGTTGCTATTTTATATCAGTCTGCTAATTCTACTGAAATGCACGCACCAACCAACCGCGAGAGCGACATTTTTTCAAAATTCATGACAAGGACTGGCTTGATAAGGAATGATTTTACTAGCATCACTCTAATCTCGGTAACTTTCATATCGTCAAAGCCAAGAATGAGACTGAGACACACCAATGTTCTACACATAACAGAAGGTCTCACCACCAAAGGCGTTAAAATATTAAACTAAATATAAGCACAATAAACATTTGTATAAAGTTGTATTAATTTAATTACTTGTTATCCTTCTTTATCGACATTTCTTCTTCGGCTTCTCTCACATTTTCGTGGAGTCGCGACTGGACACAGCCCTGTTTTACGACCAGATGATCTTCTTGGTGCTAACCTTATGTGGAGGGATGTTTTCCGTGTTTCTGTGGTGTGCATGTGAAGAGGAGAGTGTTGAGGGGGAAAAACATCTACTCCCCGACACCGCCAGGAATCCAAGTCGGGATCCTTCACGAAGGATGGGCTCAACGTTGACCATTCAGCCGTGTACCTGATCTTCGCATTATTTAACTATTTAAAATTTAAATTACCTCGTGGACAATTAGAGTTCTCACTGCATCTGGAAGTATTGATCTCAGTTCTGTGGAGGTAGAGTGAATCAGCATGCTTTCCAGCTACATCAATGTTCACTACTGTGAATTATTTAGGTTTTAGCGTGTGAATTTACGTCTCGGTTCAGTCTGAAAATGTTTAAAATTAGAGATGTTCTTCTCAGCCAAACATCCATACAAGTTGTGAACGAATAAAATATTTCCGGTGCTTAATCTTGCATTTATGGCAAAATAGGTGCTAACGGTCCAACTAGGTATTTGTAGTCTTTCATTCGTCATAATATTACCTTAAACCGATTTTTCCGGGCTGAGTGTCTCAGTTGGTTTAGGCAGAGGCCTTCTGACCCTATGTTCGCAGGTTCAATCCTGGCTCAGTTCGATGGTATTTGAAGGCGCCCAAATATATCAGTCTCTTGTCAGTAGACCTACTGGCACGTTAAAATAACACCTGCGGGACTAAATTCCGGCACCTCGTCGTCTCCAAAAACCGTAGAAAAGTAGTTATTTGGACGTAAAAACAATAATATCATTATTAATTAAACAGATTTTTACTTTACTCTGCAGGAACTTACAGAAGCTGATAGGCATTTTAAGAAATATCCCCAGCTTAGTTAACAGTCAATACGCGGGTAATAATTTATATTTTCATGCCACACTATGGTCTGCCAACGTGTCGCTTCCTACTTTAACTGCTGTATCCTACATCTGATCTAATGAGTTTGTCACATTCATGTCTCGGGCTAAAGACCAAGACGAAGTTTTGGGTGTTTCCTGTATGCTATCAACATATGACAACAACCTCGGTGCTACCAAATGTAAGTTGTAACAAAAAAAGTAGAGTGCATATTTCTAGACAGCAATTGGTCAGAGTGCAAACTTGCTGAAGTATAGTCGAGCCTGCACAATGGTTATGTTGTGAGTGTTACCTAAACATTAGAGATACGGTCCATCAGGGCCCCTAGAATTTATGCAACTCCACCAACACACCGGAAGAACAGGCTAGTCAACACTTCCTAATAACCAAATTAGTTTGCATTCTAACCTATTGCTGCACAGCAATAAGCGAGACTGTGCAAATAATTTAATGTGAATAGATCGAACTGAACTGAACAGGATAAATCTGGAAGTCAGAGGTCTTCTTTGACTAATTAAGTCTAATGACTAGTTTGCCCCTGCGATGAGTCTTCTCCAACTGCGTCTGCATAGTTCCTGCATCCTGCATCATGAATGTCTTCCACGAAGGTGGACCACCGGTATTTCACCTTCCTAAATTTCCATCACCACATTCCTATGTCGAAGCCTATGTCCGACCCAAGAAAGTTGTGTTCTCCTAATCTATCAGCTATTTCTTTTCTTGGAAAATTTACAATACGTCCGTGTTGTTCTTCTTCTCCATCCAACTTATCTGTTGCAGCCGACGCAAACACTACATCTCAAAGGCTTCCAACCTCTTTATATCACTCTTGGTTAACGTCCAGGTCTCACCACAATACAGCGCAAGAGACCAAACATACGATTTCATTAATCTTTTACGTAAGGTAAGGAAGATTGTTTTCTGACATAGAAGGGTGTGTTACTCTGTGAAGGCTTCTTTTACTATTGTTACTCCTGTTTTTATTTCAGTGTGACACTGAAGGTTTTCTTATGATCTTCCAAAGATAGATTAACTATGCTACGTGTTGTGCAGGCTCACCAGTGATCAACATGTGCAATGGACGTGGGTTCCTACTAAACATCGTGACTTTTGTTCTATTAATATTCTTTTTCATACCAAATTCCTTAGTTATTTTCATTCAGCTTTAGCAACATTTTGAATGTAGTCAGAGGTAAACTACGGTAAATACAAGAACGACGGTTTTGGGAGGAGGGGGAGTTACAGTATGTGACTTGTTCTGGGTAGACTATTGTATATGTATGTTTCTCAGGAGTGAACATAAGCTTTGTGATACCCTATGAGCAAAAAATAAAAGACAGCGATAAACAATGGTAAAAGATCATATGTCTGTTCAGCCTTATACTGCCCACCTCACTCCTTATCGTATTGGCTCTTACTATGGTTTCCCATAGTCAGAACCTGCCTGAAAGGAGGCAAAATATGCACCTCAGCTGCTTCTTTCTGTTCTACTGCAATATTAGTGAAAAGTCACTGTTCACCTTTGACGTCCACAAATGTTCTCTAAATTCGTGCATTGCAGCATGATAATCCAATATGTGAGTGACGTGAAACTTTGTTATCAAATATGTAGCCACAAACCACGAGAATTATGACTAGACCCCCAGAATGTTCGGCAGTAACAGGTTCGAATGCAAACTAATTTGATTCATATGAAGTGTTATCTACCCTGTTCTTCCATAATGTAGCGATAGTAAAGTAAAGGAGTTCTGAACTCCTAATGTTTACGCAAAACTCATAGCACAGCCACTGTGCAGATTAGACTATCCTTGTTACACGCTTCGGTAAGTTTGCACTATGACATAAAAATCGGGCCCCAATTTATGACGTTTAGAATACATTTGGGAGGACTAATGGAAGCATGTCATCATATCGAGTTCCTTTCCCATTTGAAATTCAAGATCACTTGTCGTTAGAAGTACTCTAAGTTTCCAGTATTGTATAAACAGGCTGCTGATTTCTCGAACACATTGTAGAGCCTCTACGAAGGTGGCAGGCCTGAATTTATACATAGGTCACATAAGACCCGCCCAGGGACGACAAAAGTTCAAATAAAAATATCGATGTCCAACTTGAGTGTGAAGAAGGGTAAGGAGGTGACGCCATAGTGAGAAGTATATTTACTTTGTAATCTCACGTATCCAAAGAATTTTGCAATACTCTCCTCGCCGTACGTTTCTCTGGCTTTTCCACCTTCCATCATTCTGTGTTCTCATGGTGTCAAGAAAAATTCGAACGCGTCTTTGTAGAGATCACGGCGGCAAGTGTGACATATATTGTCGAAATGATGTAGACAGTTGGGATCGATTTGAAGTAGTTCTTCTGCATACAATTCGGCCGTCTTAACTTTCAAAAGCTTCCGATAACAATTTTGATGATAATTTGTTGGAATTCAGTTAAATGTTAATTTGTTTCAACATCTCCGATATTTTCTGGTCGTTCCTCGTTTGAGAGAACAAATATGCAATCCCACAACACAGAGCAGAGAATGTGGTTATCTAACCAACTGAAATGTAACCTATAACTCGTGGTACTGGAATTTACACAAATTATTATTAGTAGCAGTGTTTTTTTCTAACGTTCCTGCTATAGCTATAGGTTTTTAAATACAGTACTTTGTCGAGAAACATTTCCCAAAGACGTTTCCTTAATTAAGAATATTATTAATTTTACGTTCCACTAAATAGTTTGAGGGTTTTCGGAGATCCTGATTCCTTTTACTAACCAGTGAACCTACAACACGAGGCTATAGAATTTCATCACCTTCAAATACAATCGGACATTAGCCGGGGCCCTCCACCTAGTTGGATAATTCAATAATGAAAATAATAAAAACAAGATGAAAACAACAAGAATGTTGTTTGGGTCATCAGTCCATAGACTGGTTTGATGAAGCTCTCCATGCCACCCTACCCTACGCTAATCTTTTGATTTCTACATAAATACTACATCCTACATCTCCTCTAATCTGTTTGCCATACTCATACCGTGGTCTACCCCTACCGTTATTACCCCATTGACTTCCCTCACAAACCAGCTGCACAAGTCCTGGGTGTCTTAAGATGTATCCTATCATTCTATTTCTCCTGGTCAAATTTCGCCACAACATTCTCCTCCCAACAACTCGATTCAGTATCTCTTCATTTGTAATTCTATCTGCCTATCTTATTTTCCCTATTCTTCTGAAACACCACATTTCATGAGCTTCTATTCTACTTCATTCTGAGCTAGTTATCTTCCATGTTTCACTTCCATGCAATGCCACACTCTAGATGAAAATCTTCAAAAACATCTTCCTGATTCCTATATCAATGTTTGATATGAGCTATTTTCTTTTCTTAAGAAAGGCCTTCCTTGCTTATGCTAACCTGCATTTTATGTCCTCCTTACTTCTGACATCGTTAGTTATTTTACTACCCAAGAAACAAAATTCATCTACTTCCTGAAAGCATTTCCTAATCTAATATTTCCTGCATCACCTAACTTCATCATGTCCTCATTCCCCAATACTCTACCCATACCATTGAACCATTTCTCTCTCACCGAGCTCGATAGCTGCAGTCGCTTAATTGCGGCCAGTGTCCAGTATTCGGGAGATAGTAGGTTCGAACCCCACTGTCGGCAGCCCTGAAAATGGTTTTCCGTGGTTTCCCATTTTCACACCAGGCAAATGCTGGGGCTGTACCTTAATTAAGGCCACGGCCGCTTCCTTCCCACACCTAGCCCTTCCCTGTCCCATCGTCGCCGTAAGACCTATCTGTGTCGGTGCAACGTAAAGCAACTAGCAAAAAAATAAAAAAAATAAAAAAAATTCTCCAGATCTTCTGCAGACTCAGGTAAAATATTACCATCAAATCCCAGAGTTTTGATTTCCTCTCCTTGGATTGTGATTCTTTTCCAACAACAATAAGGAGAAGAATCTGGACTTTCTGCCCTCAAGTACAGAATTTTCTTTTGACACCATTTAAGTAGACAATTTTGACTGTTTGTTTTCCTTCACCGAACGAGAGATAATCTGGGACTTTATCTGGAAGATATCCGGCGGGTTTGAATCCCGATATCTGTACTCAGATACAACCATACTACCGTCCACAAAAGGATCACTGTTGTTACTATGATTTCATAGACTGTTTTATCCATTAAACTATCACGGCCAGTTAAGAGACAAGTTCCATACAAGGGCTGAGGATTACCTCGACTCCACCACAAATGTCATAAAGATGAATTATAAGCACATTAAGCCACGATCATTATCGCTCTGCTGCAGGTTAAAATAGGTTGCCATGGTTACGCCAGGTGAACGTCCAATAATGTTCTGCTTGCGTATCGGAGAGGAGGAAGCTTCATAAATTGGCACGGCGATATGCAAAGAAATAAGCAAGCGGGTAAGGAGCCAACTACCGAATATTTGCTGCTGGCAATTTTTCTGAACCATTCATCCAGTTAGTCGATATCGCAGTCTACGTTTCAACTACTGAATATCTGATTTGAGGCAGAATTCCTCCTTCAACAGACGTGAGATACGTGAGTTGCTTTTCACTCTTCTCGCGTGAATAGGAATGTCTCGGTCACTAGACTCGGGATTTTAATGCATATCGAATATATTTACTGTGATCCACAGCTTGAAATTACATTTGCGACACCATTTAATGGACAGCTGTCACAGCAATTTAGTTATTATGCTAACGATATCTCTTCGAGCTGGTTCAAGATTGATATCCGGCTTTATCTCAAGGTATTACAATTTTGGGTAAAAAAGAAATAGGAATGGCCCAGACTCGTCTCCTTGAAGTTTTTTCTATTTATATACAGGTCCACTGTATTTCCTTCTCAATTCTACTTGCAAATAATTGCAGTAACATACACTACAGATGCTGGCAATTTGTATACATCGTATCATTGTCATAGAATAAAAATTAAGTTTACCTGTGAAAATTTCTTGACCTTTAACATAGTCTCAAGATGTAGAAGCTCAATTTATTACAAGAAGCAGTGTTGCCATGTTGCAGAACGCCAAGGAAGTGTTTTTTAAGTATGGATAGTTTCACTGTAGAAAAGAACGAAAAACTTGTGCACAAAATGTGACAGTCATCAGCTTACTGGGGCTTTTCAAGACGAGGTAAGGACGTGGGTTCGATTCTCACTGAGTAAGTCGTGTAATATTTAATGAGGTTTCCACTTCTTGGGTTCATGACCGTAGGGTTTACTCAGCCTTCAGATGGGAAAAGGCCACCGGACATAAAATCATCTACTCTACCTTACTTAGCGCAGCGTTACTGATGGTGGAAGTCCTTACCTCCAACTTTTCCAGGAGCCTTTGTGATTTCTGCGGAGTTTTGTTTCGCATAGACACTCAGTACCGTAAATTAACGGTTACCGCTATCAGATGTCGTCCTCGGCATGGCGGGCAGAGTTCGATTTCCGGTACCGCCAAGGATTTAGGCATGAAGGGAACACAAGTTTACTGTCAATTTAATTCCTAACTACAAATTTTCTAAATCATATACATGTTTTTGGAACACGTAGACACCTCTACCATCTTACGATATGACAGTAACCAGTGTCGCCAAACCCTAAATTAATAAAATACGTGCAACTACCTAGAGAACTTCTCACAAATGAGCAAAATTTCCTGGAAACTTGATATCACCATGCATTGTTCTAAAGGTACAACCCAAACAAATCCTTACGCTTCCCTATAAATCCTTTCATCCTCACGTATGCTTAGTATGAGGTCATTTGCTGCGTATTACTATTGCATTTCGTCTACCAATGTCATCCCAGAGCATCTTTCATCAGATATATTTTCGTGCTGTATTCCAGTATTATCTCATTCTCCCACTTTACAGGAACACATTTTGTTTCATGTGATTATCAAGATTACACAAACTGTAGTGCGGTTTTCACGTTGTCATATTTCGTCTGCAAACTCGACCTAACAACTCAAACTGCACTGACAGCTTCATGCACGCTTCTCGCCTGCTGTAAGGGGAATCTCGTTAACACATATTTCCTAGCTTCGCCACAGTACCTCTAAGATTTTTGCTCGGCCGGGTGTCCCTCAAGTTTAATTGCTACCCAGCCGACTACAAATAGCATATAGGCTGACGCCTCGTTGGCAGTCGGCCTTCCCAACCCACCATGTCTTACTGCCTAATCCCCGAAGTAGATCAAACCATCTCTGAAGATGTCCTCATCCCTCCCACTATTCACGACTACCACAACCACACCACACATTTCCACCCCGTTGACTTCGACCATCGCAGCTCCGTCATCGTCGTCTCTACAAGACAACTCCGCAGCAGCCGACGCCCCACCACCATCGCCACAGCAGCAACCGCCATCCATCCATGCCACGTTTAGTTGCGTCCTACGCGGGATTCCACCTGACATCTCTGAACGGGCCATCCTACAGGAACTCCACGCGGACGGCGTTCCCGACCGACGCGCGACCCTACTTATATGGTGCGGCTCCAGCTTCCCAGTGCCGACGACGTTCAACATCTCATCCGTATCAGCGCTCGTATCACAAAGTGGAGCCCTCCAACCTGTTTGCTTCCCTTCAGCTACTTCACATCACAGCCGCTCTTCCTATCCCACCTTTTCCACAAGTTTGTCAACCCCCTCCCCAACCTAGTTCCATTGCCCCACCCCTTCCGATATTCGACCTTATTCGATTTCTTATCACTTCTCTTTCTAATATCACAGCCTCCCTCCATCTCCTCACCTTGCATCTCCTCCCAAGACTTCCCTTCTAACCTTCATCTTTCCCAGCTTTGCACTTCACCTTTTCCCTGTCCACCTTTGCACTCTCCTTCGAATATTTAATCCTTGCACACATCCCCGATGATTAAATTCTATTCGCACACACCTCCCAATTCCATACATCAAATTACCCTCCTCCCCATACCATTACTCCTTCTCCAACCTGCCGAAACTCCTTGCCAGAGTGAAGGCGTAACCTTCAGAGTGGCCCGCCCCACCACTTCAGGGAGGGGAATGAAAACTATAAAACAACAACAGCTTCATGATAAATTTAGTTACTGTGTTTAGGAAGGATACAACGCTACACGCCGCAAACCACCAAGAATTCGCACTTCGTTATTTATTTATTTATTTATTTATTTATTTATTTATTTATTTATTTATTTATTTATTTATTTATTTATTTATTTATTTATTTATTTATTTATTTATTTATTTATTTATTTATTTATTTATTTATTTCACAATTTGTTTTACGTACAAACGAGACAGATAGGTCTTACGGCAACGATGAGTTAGGAGTGGAAAGGAAGCGATAATGGCCTTAATTAAGGTACAGTATTCGCCTGATATGAAAATGGGAAAATACGGAAATTATCTTCTGGCCTACCGACAGTGGGATTCGAACCCACTATCTCCCGAATGCAAGCCCACAGATGCGCACCCTTATCCGCACGGCCAGCTCACCCGGTAATAATATGTTAATAATAATGTATACAAAACTATCATGTTCGATACATGGCTATTGCATTTTTGAATGACAGGAAACATAACTTACGAATTTCCCAAGAATTTTAGTTTTGTTTTTATTTTCTTCCCTCTTATTTGAGAAGAAAGGGAAATATGCTCATTTGCCCTAGTTGTGAGAAAATTCTCGCATTGTCAACACTGAGAGGAACACTCGAAATAAGGTAACATGTCACATTTTATTAAGACAAAAACATTACAGGTCCTACGCAGAAATGTTACTGTATTAAAGGTAAGTTTAGAACTCTCGTATACTCCCAGAACGCTGTGAAACTAACTTTTAAGGACACACGCCTGCTTTTGAACACGAAAGAAGGTCAGGACTCACTATGGATACGTTGAAGTCATCAAATAACCTTGACTCGAGTTCACATCTGACATCTTACGTAGCACCCAACAACCAACATTGATGGACTTTGTAAATTTGTCCCCTTTGCAGAAGACAAAGTAACGTGGCTAAATCATGTTGCAGTTAATCAGATGGTGTCGGAACTCCGTCACGACAATTTAAAATTATTAGAACGTCACTTTTAATGTCACACGGATGTGATAAGCACGTCTTCAGTATTTAAACAGTATTACAGTACGTTCAGATGCTTTCTAACACATTTGTGTGGGGATCTGGCACTCCGATGGTATAGAGAGCAATGGAAAACTTACGCACTCTCCGTGTCTTGAACGCCTCATTATAACAATGCCTTTGGAGTTCATGATTTGCCTATAACTGAAAAAAATTGTGGTGGCTTTTTGAGGCACACTTAACAGATCTCCCGAGACTGATATCTACAAAGTGTTTTGTTACGAGCATATCGGCGACGCGTTGTACATGTGGATGTTAGCAGCTCCATCGGGAGACCTGCACAGAGCAATCGCCACCCCCTCCCCCCCCCCCCCACATGTTTATCAGTAGTGGAATGGATGTATTTGTACACGCTTAGCTATTTTCACTGAGGTGGAAAGCGATACGAGTTCCTACGTCCATCAAACAGTCAGCGATATCTCATAATATTTCCGCTTGTGCGATCAAACGGTATTGCCAGTTTCATACCGTATTGATTTCTCGGCCATATTTTTATAAAGCTACGGCGTGCTCTTCTAAATGTGTAGTGATAGAACTCAGACCTTGCAAGTGACTTTGATATAGTGGCATCCACTCATTCTTAAGACTTCTGAATACGGATGGTGTCTCTACCAAGTGATGCCTTTTTTGAATCAACATTTTCAGCAAGTGCCTTTGAAGTGAATAGTATAATTTGGTATTTACATATCGCCACGATATGTTCTCCACATTACCCATTAACAAAGAAGTACCATGAGTCAAAATGTGGTATATATAAATTATGTGCGGCTTAAAGGAAATTTAATAACTTGAGGGATGAAGATTTTTACTCGAAGTCTCCGTCGGCAAGTGGAGTAGCTGAAAATGCTTCGACATAAATATGTCTTATGGCTGGAGCTCATCCGAAAATTCGTGCAACGTGACGTTACAAGATATGTGACGGAAGTGTAACCGCCCAGGCTGCGATGTAAAGTATTGTTACCTAGTAACCGCGAAGGCTATATCTTATGGCTGTCGGTCCTCAGAAATTTATGATCACTTGCTTTTCGGAAAATGAAAAGTGGTTTCTTTCTTTTACATACCAAAGACACCTCTAACGAAGCGCAAGGACGTTGAGGCTGCATTCAGTTTCCCTCTACGGGTTGCACAGCACTGTAGGAGTAACATTGTTGACAGCTCCACGAGTTTGACGGGGCAGATTAGGTAGGTCACGAAGTGGTGTTTGGCTCACTAAATCTTGACAAACATCAAATTAAATTCTATTTTAAAAACAAACTTCGTTACTACTGTGCTATTCCACTTAACAACTTCGTTTTATTATACCTTCAAGTCGGACAGACAGTACCTTCAAATCAATAGGCAGGTAGTTATTTTTTTTAAAAAGCATAACACAAAACTAATCACACCAACATTATCCAGAATGTTTTCGTTTTCCGGTCGTAGAGCGACCATATGTTCTATCAAACACATCAGTATGGTGTGAAATGACATGTCTTAAGGGGAGTCATGACTCAAATTAGGAACTTCTTCATTTTCATTTCATCACAACCAAATTTAAAACACAGGAAGATATTAATAGAACATACAACCTTACAAAATATGGATTTGATTGCAAAGTTATTAACAAATAATTGATAATATTCTATTTTTCAGGGAAAATTCTTCTTGTGGCAAACTTCTCAACATTTCTCATATATTTAATTACAACTCTGGTTTCTTACAAGCTTTTTATACAAGTTGCTTTCCGTCGCACCGACAGTGCTAGGAGTGGAAAGGAAGCAGCCGTGGTCTTAAATAAGGTAAAGCAGCAGTATTTACTTGGTGAAAATGTGAAACCACGGGAAGCAATTTTCAGGTCTGCGGACAGCGGAGTTCGAACACCCCATCTCTCGAATATTGGATACTGGCTGCACTTAAGTGACTGCAACTACCGTGCTCGGTACTATGTGTTTTTCAAATTCTGATTGTTTGTAAGATAGGCAAAAGTCCAGTTTAGTGGTCTTTTAGGAGTAAAAATATTATGGTAATATTCAACTGATGATAAAATGTGGAACTGTTTTAATTCCTGTACATGTAGAAATATATTCTGAAAATTCCATGTGAATCTGATAAGAACTCTATCGGAAGGAGAAGTTTATATAAGGCGAGGAGCACTAAAAGATTTAGCTAATATCTGACACCGTCAGAGAAAGGGACGCGAGCTTGCTCTATAAACGCTGCACCACTACCCTTTAAATTGAAAATCCTATTTGTTTTATCAAATACAACACTATTTCAGTCCAGACTCCTCTTAAATGACCTAATCGAATCGAGCCAACGTTGCTTAGAAGGCGTCGACTTCCGAAATGTATATTATACCGGAGGCAGTTTTATGCAAACACGTCTGACGTGGCCGTTTAACTGGTGGCTTCCCTCCCACATAGGCGTGAAATCCATTTGCCTCCTGATCATGTTGTTGTAGCCAGCGTATTTATCTACATGGCGAGGCGTTTGTCCTCTGCACTCTTCGTAGGTGGTCAACATTCTAGCAGATCACAGCGTGATATGCAATATGAACTAGTATGTGGCACTTGCAGAACAGCATATCTGCACCACCGAGGGCGCGTTATCATTGTGATTCCCAATATTCTGCAATGGAAACCCAAGTTTCTGAAGGACGTAAAACTCGAAAATGCAAATCTCCCTTGAGCATAAGAGATCGAGATACGACTAAAAGTCATAAGACCAAAGATATAGATCACTTCATGATGTGTTGTTCCTTTCGCGATACGACTTACCGTTTAGCCACAAAATACCTCGAAACGATGGTCTGCACCGTTATTGAATTTGTCTCAATAGTTCAACACCATTTGGGTTAAAAGTTAAGTATTTGAACATCTTGGAATTTCCCCGCTAGTTACAGGCTAAAAGCAATAAATTTTGCCAAATTTTATATTTCTAGCGCACTCGAACACTGAACCAGCATTTTGTTTTGGGGCTTGGCGTAAAAGTTGAAAATTTGAAATGTTTTGAATTTTTCCGTAGGTTACTGGCTAATAGCTCTCAATTTGCTAAATTTCAAGTTACTAGTTCATCTGGAAGTAGGTAATCGTTATTGTCAGTCAGTTAGCCATACGGCTTTATATATATAGATGATAACGTATTTTGAAGTACGGCCGCAAATAGTTGTGTTTTATTATTGCAGAACAGCGCACTAGGTATTTATCAAATTAACGCAGGATTTCCTCCACACACAAGACATTGTTTTTAAAATCTGTCAAAGCTTTGTTAAAAATTATCAAAAGCTTCTACTGACTGTGGTTTAAATACTACTTAGTTCAGTAATCGTCGTAAAATAACAAAGTCGCATTTAAAAACAAGTGCTGATGAATGACAATACAATAAATAAACAAAAACACAGTCTGTGTCAGCACAAATCATGTGTCTTGGTTATAACCAGCTTTCGGAATTAAATTCCAATTCCATGACATGTTATATCCTTAAATTAAGGATCAATGTGCAAGAAACTGGTAGGACTAATTGGACATTTGACATCCCTGAATGAACTATTTATGTGCTATTAAATGATGTGTTTAACGTCAGTGTTATTTGTAGGGAATCGGTACGTGATTCAAAAGTTATATCACAGATTTAAATAGAATATTTCATCAATCAATTCATTCAATACATTTTCAGTGTCCTTCTTCCTGGGCGAGGAATATTTCCAAATCTTCTGCAATACTTCGCTGTTGTAAGAAAAGATACGGTAATGTTTTATTTTTAGTAGTTAAGTAAATATTTCATTTTACCTGACAAGATCAGGCCTTCTCTTCCATCTACTGTAATCTATAGATTTATGTAAACTTTTTCCGCTACCTAGAACAACATACAATTGAGGATATGTTTTGGGACTTAAAAGACGAGACAGGGAGATTACGAATTCTTGACGTGTTTCCCTTTTAGTAGCCTTTTACGACATGCAGGAAGTAATTGCTTTCACTCCAACAGGGAAGGTAAAAAGTTACGAGAGATCGAAAGAAATTCGTAGCATCATGAGCTACGTCAAACAATATGGCAGCTGATCCAGCACACATTCCCATGCCGTGAGCTTGCATTCGGGTGATAGTGGGTTCGAACCGTACTGTGGGCAGCCGTAATGTTGGTTTTTCGTGGTTCCCCTTTCACACCAGGCAAGCTTGGGCTGTACCTCAATTAAGGCCACGTCCGCTTCCTTCCCACTCCTAATCCTTTCCTATCCCATCGTGGACATAAGACCTATCCGTGTCGGTGTGACGTAAAGTCAACTGTACAAAAGACATTCCCGTACCTTGCCACAAGGTACATGATGATGATGATGATGATGATGATGATGATGATGATGATGATGATGATGATGATGATGATGATCGTTGTTTAAAGGGCCTAAATGCTAGGTCATCGGCCCCTAATGGTACGAGGTGTATGAAGTGAAAATTAAAACTTCTAAATGTATCCACTGGCTAGAATCTACAACGAATGATGACGAAAATAATATTGTGAAACAAAGAAAATCTGTGGGTCCAATTCACAATGCATTAGTTGTTGCGATGATTATTATAAGGGGTGCAAAATGCAGGTCACCGCCCCTCATAAGGGTACTAATCACTCGTAAAGCAGAACCACGGTGTTCCTCATATAGAGGTACTAATCATAGGTAACGTAGACTCATGGTGTTGCTCACATAGTTGAACTACTCATAGGTTATGTAGATCCATGGTGTTTCTCACTGGTAACGCAAGCCCATTTTGAACACAGTGGAACCGACCAATAGAATTCACACGATGACACTTATCACAAACAACGCCCAGAGCCGCATAATGGTACTGCTCCTATGTAACGTAGACCCATGGTGTTCCTCGCATAATGGTACTGCTCCTATGTAACGTAGACCCATGGTGTTCCTCGCATATGGTACTGCTCGTATGTAACGTAGACCCATGGTGTTCCTCGCATAATGGTACTGCTCGTATGTAACGTAGACCCATGGTGTTCCTCGCATAATGGTACTGCTCGTATGTAACGTAGACCCATGGTGTTCCTCGCATATGGTACTGCTCGTATGTAACGTAGACCCATGGTGTTCCTCGCATAATGGTACTGCTCGTATGTAACGTAGACCCATGGTGTTCCTCGCATAATGGTACTGCTCGTATGTAACGTAGACCCATGGTGTTCCTCGCATAATGGTACTGCTCCTATGTAACGTAGACCCATGGTGTTCCTCGCATATGGTACTGCTCGTATGTAACGTAGACCCATGGTGTTCCTCGCATAATGGTACTGCTCGTATGTAACGTAGACCCATGGTGTTCCTCGCATAATGGTACTGCTCGTATGTAACGTAGACCCATGGTGTTCCTCGCATAATGGTACTGCTCGTATGTAACGTAGACCCATGGTGTTCCTCGCATAATGGTACTGCTCGTATGTAACGTAGACCCGTGGTTTTCCTCGCAAGGTGGTACTAGTCTCAAGTAACGTTAACCCATGGTGTTCCGCACGTGAGTTGAGTATGTGAGTATGTTGAGTGCCGATCCCTGAAGCTAGTGATCACCCGTTACTTGGCCCTCTCGTCACTCGAGAGGCGTACTACGAAAATGAGGAGTGAAGTAGTTTCCCGCTGCTTTCCTCACTGAACCAGAAATTGTTATGACATCTCAGTCTGCCAAGCCCACTGAAATTCCCTCATCAATTGACCCCATAAGCAACATTTTCACATCATTCATAACAGGTACTGGCTGCTTAAGGAATGGCATTACTAGCATTGGTCACACCTCAGTCATTTTCACATTATCAAAGCCAAGGATAAGACTCAGACAGGCCAATGAAAGTAACAAATTTGTTGTAGTCCGTAACAGAAGACATAGAGCACTGTAAACATCAGGTCTCGCCTGCAAAATCAAAATATCTTCCGGAAATACGCTTTCCATCCTGTCTTCCTTACCTACTTGCTTGAGCTGGTTCACATTATAACCCCTTATTCCACCCTTCACTTATTGTTCAACTACCTTAATAACGATATTCATCAACTCCATTTATAACTTTCATCCGACTTAATCTCAGTATTAATGATTTTTTATCTTTTTATCTTCGTATCCTACTCATCTTCAAAGTAATCAAGACATGTGTATACTCAGATAAGATGACCACAAAATCAGTAAATCTAAGAGTTGTGATTTCCTTTCCTTCGACTGTGTTTCTTTCCTCAAATTTCTCTACGACTTCCTCTATCACAAGTCCTATATTAATATTTCTTATACCGTTCAGGTTTCCTGTTTCTTGATCTCAGTTCTTATATTACTACCCTCAAAGTACCAAATCTGATGGAGGAGGGAATATCCAAGGTAACACTTCTTTCTCCATCGATTAGCATTTTAGTGGAACGAAACATCCATTATATTAGAAGTAAAGCTGAAATTATTTTCTGTCATATTTGTAGCTCATCATATATAGAATACATAACGAGATTCAGTGTCACTACTGAAATATTTTTCATTTATTTTATTAATTAAAAGATCACTGGGGACTGTTCCGGTGAGTACAAGAAACAATGTCATCGAATGCATTATAATAACTCCCCGTCCTCGGACATAGCTTTAATAAATTGTATAAATTACCCTTCTTCCAGTTTGTACATCCGCTGGTAATTATAGAATGTGTATTTAGGTACTGTGAACTTACGTCCGAACATTCTTGAATACTGTACTCACACGGCGCTGAGGAAAGAATATGTACATGAAGGCAGGTACATTCAGCACGTGATGTAGTACGGACCAAGGAGATAAGAGGATTTGTTCAAGAGGATTGTAATGTATCCTATCATTCCGTAGAAACACATTGCTTTGTCAGTCATTCAAAGCACCATTTTACCCTCGGGTAAAATTCAATTTCATTAACAGAATGCTCCTATACTGCTATTTGGAGGATTGTTCTAAGTACTCCAGCTTTTGAATGAGTACTCTTACTTAGAGGTTCATTTATTAAATTACATAATGATTTATTTATACACTCATTCATTAAAATTTTCCTTCCTTCATTCAATGAATGAATCATCAGTAAAGTATATATTTATTACTTTGTTAGTTCGTTAATTCACTGATTCATAGAATCGTTCGTTTTTCATCTAATCTGTCAATCTATTTATTTATTTATTTATAAATGTATTTATTTATAAATTTATTTATTTGTTTATAAATTTATTTATTTATTTATTTATTTATTTATTTATTTATTTATTTATTTATTTATTTATTTATTTATTTATTTATTTATTTATTTATTTATTTATTTATTTATTTATTTATTTATTTATTTATTTATTTATTTATTTATTTATTTTGAAAGTTTATTGAAAATAATCCATATAAAAGGAAATGAATAAAATGTTTTATGAAATGTCTAAAATAGTAACAGCTATTCTTATTCGTTTCGGCAGAAGTTCTAAGAGCTACGCTTATTTTTTATTATTTTTTTTTGCAAGCTGCATTACGTCGCGCCGACACAGATAGCTCGTATGGCGACGAAGGGACAGGAAAGGCCTAGGATTTGAAAGGAAGCGACCGTGGCCTTAATTAAGGTACAGCCCCAGCATTTGCCTGGTGTGGAAATGGAAAACCACCTTCAGAGCTGCCGACAGTGGGGTTCGAACCCACTATCTCCCGAATACTGGATACTGGCCGCACTTAAGTGACTGCAGCTATCGAGCAGCTACGCTTCTACAGATATCGTACCTTGTAATCGTATGTCCTTTATATTCCATAACTATATTTCTCCTTTTCGTAGTCCTCTGTGCTTTGCTTCTTACTTTTGGACCTGATAAGGACGTACTGCACTGGATGCTCTCAAAAACTTCAAATAGTTCAAATGTGTATGTGCGTGGGAGTCATAGAACAACCAGTTCCACTTAGCAAAATTCTGAGTAACTACCATACATCGTGACAACTTTCGTGTGGAAGCAAATTCATGTATCTCCCTTTCCACACCTCAGCGAGATCTAATTCGTTAGACGGCAGCACTCCGATAAAATTGTTCTGAAAATGCCTTTTCTACAATTACATGGAAATTACGTCAAAGGCAGATATAACAGCTAGTCTACACTAAATTCTACTAGTTTATGAGGTAACCTATGTCATGAATTTCCATCACACAGCTCCAACCAGCCAGTCCTTTATGAGCAACCTACAATCATTCCATTAACTTCGAAACGCACGACCGAGTACTATGATGTTATAAGGAGGTGAACGAACGTTACAACCATGTTCAACTGATTAATTTCCGCAGACCATCATTTCATGTTGTCTAGCTCGAAGAACGCAGACTTTCAAAACCATCCCGACGAAGCTTCACATTCTATTGATCAAGCGTCAGCCGTTTTACGGAATAACTGAAATGAACCACACGTATTATGTTAGGATGCAAAGTTACTGACGCGAAAAACAAGTATACTGTAGCCTGCGCTATGAGTTTCGCATAAATATTAGGGGTACGACGCATCAGAATCCCCAGAATCTATGTTATTCTCGCCAGATTTTTTCTGGTAGTGTGAATCCGTAGAGGCATGTGCTTCTACACAAGTGCAGATCTCGTTTATATACACTGACTGAGCAAATGTCATGGGATAGCGGAGCACTGATGCGCAGGTGTGTTCTCTGCGCAACACACGCCCCCCTGTGCCAGCGGCAGTTGTATAGGAGACCTTGTGAGCAGTGGCTGTGCATGTGTCCGGTGTAACATGGAACGTCGTCGTGAACAGACACCGTTCGAACGGGGTATGGTGGTCGGTACCTGACCGATGGAAAGTGCGATTTCGGAAGTGATGCGAGAATTCAACCGTGTCCAGGGTGTATCGTGAATGGTTGAATGCGGGTGTCACCGTCCACAACAGACGAACGACCGGCCGTCCAGCCACCCTCGATGACCGTGACCAGCGACATCTGAGACGGATTTTCAATAGTGACAGACGGGCAACCGTACAACAAATCACGGCTCAATTCAACACAGACACGTCTCCCAGTCGACAATTCGTAGGAACATGGGTTCTATGGGGTATGGGAACCGGCGCTGCACACGGGTGCCACACTTAACCCAACGTCATCGGGCACAACGACGCACATTTGTCGCCATTCACGAGGGATGGACACTGGAACAATGGCGTAACGTGATATGGTCGGACGAGTCACGATTTCAACTGCACCATGCCGATGGGAGGCACCGTGTATGGCGCAGACCACATGAAGCGATGGATCCCGCCTGGGATACACGGCGCTGGTGTCTCTGTTATGGTCTGGGGTGGATTTTCCTGGTACGGAATGGGCCCCCTAGTTGTTCTGGAAGAGACTTTGAATGGTATGCGGTATGTTGAGCTGCTCGGAGACCATCTCCTCCCATTGTTGGCCTTCCAGCGCCCAGACGGTTCTGCGGTGTTTCAAGATAATAACGCGCCGCCACATCGCTCCCACGTCGCCCTGGAATGGTTCCAAGAACATACAGCGGAGGTCTAACGACTGCCATGGCCACCCAGGAGCCCCGATATGAACCCTATCGAGCATATCTGGGATGTCCTGGAACGCAGGCTCCGTGCCATAGATCCTGCACCCACGAATAGACCAGCATTGGCGGCAGCTCTGCAAACGATTTGGTGTCAGCTGCGTCCAGAGGACTACCAGAGACTTGTCGACTCACTTCTATGGCGTCTCACTGCAGTTCGCAGGACCAGAGGAAGCCCCACATGCAATTACGTGACTATCCCATGACATTTGCTAAATCAGCGTATGTTTCAGTCTCATGACTGGAAATAGAACCAACGTCTGTCCAGATGAAGTAGCACAACTTCACCACTTCGGATAGTTAGCCTCTCCATTACACATATAAGCTTAATAATAATACAGGAGAGCGTATCTACACGACGCCACGTCTGAAAGAAATGAGAGGAGTGGACCACGGCATAATAGCCCGGAAGATTTTTATTATATTGATACCGGCCGTGAAAGCCTTCATACTTTAATAATAATAATAATAATAATAATAATAATAATAATAATAATAATAATAATAATAATAATAATAATAATGTTGTTCTTGTCGTTTGGCCCTCAGTCCATGCATTGGTTAGATGCATCTCTCCATGTCACCATATTCTGTCCTTACAATTTCATCGAATGAGGTTATAATAACTTCGCCCTCCCCCCGGAAATTTCAATATTAAAATAATTTCATAAATTACTCTTGCTTCCAATTTATAGATAAACTTTCATCTTTTCTTTTTTACGTAACGACTGCATCCTACATTTGCTCTAATCTGCTTGGCATATTCATACCTTGGTTCTATTCTTACCGTTCTTACCGCTTACACTTCCCTCAAGAACCAGTTCCTAGGTGTCTGCAGATGTATCCCATCATTATGTCACTTCTTCTGGAGAAATTTAGCCGAATCGCTCTCCTCTTACGAACTCGATTCAGTACCTCTTCGTTCGTGATTAGTTGTATCCATCTCAACTTCAGCATTCTTCTGTAACACCACATTTCTAAAGCTTCTATTCTCTTTCTTTCTGAGGTAGCTTTCGTCCATGTTTCACATCCATACAATGTCACGTTTAAGACTTCAAAATTATATTTCTGATTCCTATATCAAAGTTTGAAGTGAGCAAACTTATTTTCGTAAGAAAGGCCTTCCTTGCTTGTGCTAATCTGCAGTTTATGTTCTTCTTACTTCTGCCATTGTTCATTATTTTACTACCCAAGTAACAACATTCATCCACTTCCTTCAAAACTGAATTTCCTAACCTAATATTTCCTGCACCACGTAACTTCGTTCCACTGCGCTCCATTCCCAAGACTCTGCCCATAGCACTCTGCAATTTCTCCAGATCTTCTTCGGACTCAGATAAAGTATTAATATCATCTGAGAGTTCTAATTTTCTCTTCTTGGATAGCGATTCCCGTTCCAAATTCGTCTTTGATTTCCTTTACTGTCTCTTCTCTATAAATATACAAATGGATAGGGGGACATTTTTGAATTGCTGACTCTTTTTCATAGCCCTCGATTCCTATCAGTGCTGAATAATTTCGGTACAGATTGTAGATAATCCTATTTTCTCCGTATCTGACCCGAACCGCCTTGCACATAATAATAACTATTATTTTAGTCCAAATGTTCAGGTAGTAATAGGTTACATCGCCACCCCCTTCCACCGTAATGTAACGAGAGTAACCTACTTTTAGGGTTTCTACGAGGCCAGGCTGATATCACAACAAACGAAATTTTAAACAGAGCCATTTTCAGGGAAACGATTTAGAATTTTGGGAGGTTTCAGGAGAAAGAGCAACAAAGAAGATATGTCTGAACGAAGGATACAAGGAGAGAACATAGGAAGGCAAAGAGAGAAATAAAACCATGAATAAAGAGGAAGTAAATAAATAAATAAATAAATAAATACATAAATGAATAAATAAATAAATAAATAACAGCATGTAGTATTCAGAGCAAGAGAGTTAACAGACACGTTCCGGCAGGTGAGCTGCACTGTAGACGGAGACAAATGAATGCTGCACTCCGCTTTACTCTGGGGAACAGTCTGTTTCCCCAACAGCGGCCGGATTTCTGGCAGGATGCCCGACCACACACTGAAATTTACTGACGAAGTCGTTCTGCTAGAATGGTCCAGCTGGAGTTTCTGCTACAATCCCACACTTGTGTCCGCAATGATGATGACGATGGCAAGGCAGATGATTGTTCCGGCTCTTGTCAGACAATATTTTACGCTGAAGATCGTGGGTTTAATCTGGTAGTTGGGTGGTCGGGAATATTCGCAGCATTACGACAAAATTAGGTGATTATTCCCTCCTTACAAAGATGCTCGCGGCTCAGGTGGTGGTGGTGGTGATTATTGTTTTAAGAGGACGTACAACAGGGCAACCATCCTCTATATAACACTAATCAGAGGGGAAAAATGGAAGGGATCCGACACTTCGAAAAATGAAAGTATCGGCCATAGTAAGACAAGCGCCATGAAGGGCGTGAAAATGAAAGACTCCCTAGCTCTCGCAAACCTAATAGCGTCGGGGTCGGAAAGAACAAGAGTTGACCAAGGGAGATCGGATGGGATAGATGAAAGTGAGGAGCCTGGCACAAGTAAGTGGAAACAATGCCAGGACTCAGCTGAGGGCCCCGTGGTCGCCAATCCACGCGCGAAAGTTCACAGCCCCTGAGGCCCCTTTTAGTCGCCTCTTACGACAGGCAGGGGATACCGTGGGTGTTATTCTACCACCCCCACCCACAGGGGGATGCTCGCGGCTCATGTCCTAGACAATGCATGGGGGGCTCTTAAGTTGGGAGTGTGGATTGACGTCGACGAAGCCCTTAGCTGAGCCTTGGCATCGTTTCCACTAACTTCGCTCCTCACTTGTATCCCTTCTATCCCATTGGTCAACACTTGTCCTTTTCCGAACCCGAAGGTACTAGGTTTACGATGATTAGAGTGTCCTTCATTTTCACGCCCTTCGTAGCCGTTGTCTTTCTTTGCCCGATGCCTTAATTTTTGGAAGTTTCGGACCGCTTACATTTTAGGCCTCTGATTAGCGTTAACCGAGGACCAATGCCCGGTTGCACTTCGCCTTAAAACAATAATCACCACCTCTACCACCTGTGCTTCATATTCCACGTAAACTACATATTCCGCGTCAAGCTTGCTTGTTTTCTGAAGTGATCTTTGTATGTATAACAGCATTTTTATGAAAGAAAATGCGTTTAATTTGAATATTCAAAGTAAAAGTAGTTTTTAGGAACGTAAGATACAATGTAATGCATTCTGGTTTGCTTGTTGGGGGACGACCCGAAAAAGAGTAGGCAACACTTGTCGAAATACTGAATCCACCTTATGATAATTATGAGAGATTAAAATTTAAAACGTTATTCCTAAAGAACCCGACCTGGCGGTTTCAATCCGGTGGTATTTGAAAGTGCTCAAATACGACAGCCTCACGTCGGTAGATATACTGGCACTGGTTGCTAGCTATAGACAAATTAACAGGTTGGATGAAATGTTTGCTTATGACCATTACTTTGGTCTTTTTCGTGTTTAAACTTAGACCACACAGTTTAGTAGAGAAGATTCCGGACCTCGGTGCCTCTTAAAACCGTCAAAAGTAGGACGTAACAACAACAACATTATTATTGTTATCCCTAAAAAAAACCTCAAAAGAACTGAGACCTTCAGCCACGCCGTCGTTGAAGTGGCAGGGAGGAAGCGTTTAGGTCGCGTTCTGATTATATTTTTCCCGTAAATGAGGTTTATTAGCTAGACTGGCATTATAGGCAGTATTAGGTTAGAAAGCAAACTGATTTGGTTATTAGGAAGTGTCGACTAGCCCGTTCTTTCACAGCGTAGAGAGAGTAATATAAATTCTAGGGGTTTAGACGGGCCGTACTCCTAAATTTTATGCAAACCTTATAGGTCATAGAACAACCGTTTTACAGGATGGAGTATACTTGTTACTGGCTGGAGTTAGTTTGCATCCTAACCCAGTACTGCCTAAAATTTCGGACTCTGCTGATAAGAAATAAATCAATTTGGTAGCGTAAAGGTGGATGTTCCTACTGATTGTAAACTACAGATCATTTTATTAAGTTGGTATTTTTGCTAACAACCAGACTAAGAAGATCATGATTATAACACGCCGTTAGTATAGCATAGAGATGAGGTGTTCTAGGCAGCTGCCTTAATCCTGTCTCAACTCAATCCACGAGGACGGTCCTGGCGAGTCTGGCCTTTTCATCGTTATCAGCCCGCGTCCCGGTATTATTACATTGGTCGGGTCTATCACGCAAGGGCGCCCGCATTTCCTCTTCCTTATCCGCTTTTCCTTCGTACCATCCTCCAATGTCGTTAATATAAGGTCATCGCTTAACTTCCGAGTGTATTATTATTAGTTTACATGTTACTTGATTCATAGTTAAATACAAAATTTGGTCTGCACATGGATGAAACTATCTTTATATCGGTCTGTACCGAAAGTATTGACAATGATCGCTGTTACAGACAGGTGTGAAGAACTGCAGAAAGGAACTCGAAATGAGGAGATAAAGGGGTAAGGTGAGGTGAATGGAGGAGTACAGGTTGCGTAGGACAATAATGGACTTTGACATGGAGGGTAAGAGGAGTAGAGGAGACCAATGTGACAGTGGGTATATGTGTAGGTAGATGTGTTGAAGTAAATGAGTGGC
The DNA here is from genome assembly GCF_040414725.1 of Anabrus simplex. Lineage (NCBI taxonomy): Eukaryota > Metazoa > Arthropoda > Insecta > Orthoptera > Tettigoniidae > Anabrus > Anabrus simplex. The sequence goes on from NC_090277.1 coordinate 73,330,536, forward strand.
AGGCATAGTTGGAAATCGAGGATTGTGTAGGCGCGTATTTAATTCCCAAAAGCGTGGATACTAAATGTTGAAAGGCAATTAACATTCAGGATTGTGAAGGCACGTATTTAGATCCCAAAAGCTCAAAGACTATTGAAATTGGGGATTGTGAAGACACGTAATTAATTCCCAAAAGCTTAGAGACTGAACTCTGAAAGGCAAGACAAAAGTCTGGCACGTCGGAGCATCCGAAATACAGTAATAAATATAACCAGTAGGACGTAAAACCAGTTAAATTCCTATCCTAATTCCTACATTATTCTTGTGAAAACACCGAACGACTTGGTTGACCGTTTCAGGTCACGGAGCAGTAATAAACCATTCAAAAATATTAAATATTTGTTAGTTATATAGACTAAGATATTGTTTAGCCACACATTTGTTTTGGTAACACTCCTCAATTTGCTACACTTCCAGTTCATTACGCAGAACAAGAGCTACTGCAGCGTTCCGATGTAATGTTCTCTTTCCCAATACAAATGATGGAAGCCACGAATGTGTACTCTACTGTTGATTACACACACACACACACACACACACACACACACACACACACACACACACACACACACACACACATTCTCTGGCGCGGCACAATAACAATCGATTAATTATGACAATAAATATAATTATTGCCTTCATAATACCTCGCTTATTTCTGGGATCGTAGGACACACCCGGACACAATTTCAATTTTGATCCCGAGTTGCAAGACCGGATACAATTCCTGAACGTACGTGATATTTTCAGGATAAATTGAGGCCCTGAGTCATTAGTACTTCAGTCATCACTGTGAAAATTTTGCACATCAACCATTCTAATAATTACGCCTCAAGTAATAGCAATAGAAGAATGTTGAACTTAGCCTTATCAATGAAAAAGCACAATAAGTGGCTAAAGAAATCAGTGAAGACACAACTGAAATTGGCTTTAATGAAGAAACCATTCAAGATATAATAGAATTCAGTAGCTTACTTCACAAAAGCAAATTTTCTGTAAAGCTCTCCCGGCTAAATACAGGCTGGACCAAACAACGTGAAAAGGAACACAGCCAGAGGATGAAAAGATAGTGGGAAGAGGAAAGGTTTCAATAATTTGAAACGCGCTCGTAAGTTGGCAATACTGAATAAAAAGGATAGCAATCGAAAGAATCCAGCTCCTGGATGAAATTATATTTACACTGATCTGTTTTCAGACCAACTTCTCTTTATGGGAGTGAAAGCTGGGTGGGCTCAGGATATCTCATGAATAAGTTAGAAGTAACAGACATGAAAGTAGCGACAATGATTGCTGGTAAGCAGGTGGGAGCAATGGCACTCGGAATGAGAAGATGAGGCTCGGTGGAAGAAGCTGTACGCATGAACCGGCTTCGGTGTTGGGGTCATGTGAGGCGAATGGAGGAGCATAGGTTACGCAGGAGAATAATGGACTCTGTTATGGATCGTAAGAGAAGTAGAGGGAGACCAAGACGACGAGTGTTAGACTCAGTATAGAACTAAACGAGGTTACAGAATTAGTTACTAATAGAGTATTGTGCCGGAATTTAGTAAAGTAACACAGGCTTGCAGACTGAACGTTGAAAAAACATTTTATAATGAATATGTATGTAATTACTTAAAACACTTCTGATAGATACGGGAGTTACTCACGTTATTACAATATTATGATAAATCTTTAAATTCCGAAAATATTTCAGCAATTCTTTTCCGCGATATTTTGTTCACTATCGGACAATGTTTTCTGAATGTGAAGTCAAATTCCATTAAATATACCCGGTTTAGTAGTTAGGACGGTAGAGCTCCGGCCTTCTCAGCACAGCTTGGCAGATTCGATCCTGGTTCACCATTTGAAGGTGCTCAAATGCGTCAGCCTCGTGTCGGTAAATTTTGCGGCACGTAAGAAGTACTCCTGCGGGACAAAATTCCGGCACCACACCGTTTCCAAAAAGCTTAAATGTACTTAGACAACATTGTAACCATTGCTACCACTATTCGTCTATGTTCAGAGTGACCCAAAAGTCAGTTAGATTTGACGAGGCAATTCTTCACGGAATATTGGTGGTAGAGAAGTAATAACTGACACACATGATTGACATGACATGGGGTTTTAATGACACCAAAAATAACGTATACAAAATGACCAACAGATGGTGCTTCATACGATACTCAAGCAATAATTAGCATAACAATGGAGGTTTGGCTAAGACGATGTTCTTTACAACACATGCTCGACATGCCGTCATTCATCAACAATATCTCTCGTCGAGGGACAGCACTGTACAGCATATCCGTCGGATGTTGTGTTTTAGCATTCCTAATAAGGTCGGACGATCACGGTAGACTTGCGACTTCAGATAACCCACAACCAAAAATCACACGGATTGAGGTGGGGGGACCGCGGAGGCCAAGCATGACATGTATCTGACGTCCTTTCTCACGACAGCTCATCTTGTACCATGTACGGGTGTCATCCGACATCACTGAACTGTAGATGTTCAGCGCCATCTCCTGGCCTATTTGAGCACTCGTCATTGCCTCCTCAAATGTTAATAGGCTTTTCTGCCACGCTATATACGAGGACACGGGCGACATCTTCTCACTGTGCGCTTTCTTCCTGTAACTAAGAGATTGAGAAGATCTCGTATCAAGTGAAGTCTGTTCTACTCCTCAGTCCAGAATTAAAATCCTTGAAGTGGTCGGAAAATGAACTCAGGGCATTGACATAAGAGACAGGCACGCAATTTCAACACCACTGGACTAGCTAATAATTACATTAGTAAAATATTTATGAGATATAGAATGCCTTTCATTTTCTTACAATTCTTCTTTTTTGTGCTATTTGCTTTACGTTGCACCGACACAGATAGGTATTATCGCGACGATGGGACAGGAAAGGCCTAGGAATGGGAAGGAAGCGGCAGTGGCCTTAATTAAGGTACAGCCCCAGCATTTGCCTGATGTAAAAGAGGGAAACCACGGAAAACCATCTTCAGGGCTGCCGGCAGTGGGATTCGAACCCACTATCTCTCGGATGCGAGCTCACAGCTGCGCGCCCCTAACCGCACGGCCAACTCGCCAGGTTCATAATTCTTCAGCCTTACCATTATTTTATGGATTGATAGACTCATTTCCCTCTCGATTTATTGGCCTCCCTTTGGGTGGAGTCAAAGGATGCATTATTTGTGCCCCTGCGCGTCGTAAGAGGCTACTAAGAGGGAGACAGCCAAAGAATCTACACACGTCCTGTCATCTTCTAAGCTCATAACCATGATTCTATCCTTCTCCGTGCTGCGCAGTGAATTTAATTTTCTCTCCTATCTATTTTTCAATCTGATAATCCATTCATCGTAGTTAATGGCTTTTTCTAAGGCCGTGCGGAAACGTTGTGATGGCGACAGAGTTTTCGTTTAGCGACACGCAGATTTCACGAATGACGACAATTCTTGTCGGACTCATCATATATCACAAAGACACTGAAGAGCTCATAGCTGTGTTCACAACACTGTAGTACGTTGAATGCGTGTGCAACAATTAAATTCGGCAAGATTAATTGCATTTCAACAAAACTTTCACGGCTACAGATGAAATTGGAAACCCAAACGATCACAAAATATCCTTCATTAAAGTATGCGACGCCATGTTACCTAGGAACCGTGCAGCCTGCGATGTGAAGTATTAATGGATGGCCATGACGTACAGAACCATGTCCTGTGCACGTCTCAAAGTACTGTTGCTAGGTAACATCGCGTCTCACATATTGTTAAATGCACTATTTCGATACGGTTAGATGCATAGTGCGCGAATAATAAGTGTTGAAGTTAAACTAGAAGCAAATATATACAATGCTGTGCTCTTCACAGTTTTTTCTGTTGCGTATTGCGTTCTTCTTCTTTTTCTACTATATTCTCATTGGATGTCGGCTGGTATCAAGGCGATCTGGTTCTTGTTGCCCGTAACTCGTAAAAGACTGGGGCTACTGAGCCCATACCATTCTGGTGGATTCCGTAGCCAAGGCATTCTCCTTCTCCTTCCTTTAATTTTACCTTATAGGATAACTGAAGGAGTCTAATGATAAGGCCAAAGTACTCAAGATTCTTCTTTTTCATGTTGTGCAGGACCTCTAGCTCTTTGTTCAGACGTTGTAGTATTTTAGTGTTACGTATTTTGTCAACCTATGATTTTCTGAGCAGGCGTTGGTAGCACCACATCTCAAAGGATCGAAGTTTATTGGTCGTGTTCTCTGTTAGGATCCAAGTCTTGGCACCATAAAATAAGACACAAAATACACAACACCGAAGTAAACGGAGACCGAGATTGGTCTTTAAGTCCCTGTTACAGAGAAGTTTGCTCACTCTCTTGCCTGTTCAATCCAGGACCTAATTTCAACAGCATGGTTCCAGCTGTGATCAGGTTCGCTGTCGAGATAATTAAGCATGGAACTTGCTCCAGTGATGTGCTAGCTATTGACAAATTAACAGGTTGTATGAAATGTTTGCTTTTGACCTTTACTTTGGTTTTTTTGTGTTTAAACTTAGTCCTGCTGCGCCACTGTGTTCGACCACACAGTTCGGTAATGTCTGCAGATCCCCAGTACTTGTTACAAGCAGAACAGTATCATCCACATATCGCAGATTATTCATTGTAATCCCATTAACTACGACGCTTTCCTGTTATCCTTCTAGTGCTTCAGAAAATACCCTTTCAGAGTAAATATTCAAGAGGAGTGCAGATAGAAAACAGCCTAGCCTCACTCCTTGCTTTAGTTTAATAGCACAGATGTTTGCAATATTTATTTATGTTTTTACGATTTCCTATTCAAATTAAGCCACGACATAATGAGATCATCTGTAAACTTCCAAACATTTGGATAATTAACAGCAAATTCTGTAGACTTGTTTAATTGGCTAGTACTCAGAGATCGCTGCAAATGATTCAATTTCTTGTGAGCCACTGAGGACATACTACAAATACAATTACACATTAGTGCACGAGGGGAACTGATTAACTGATGTCACTTACAAACTCGCCTGTGGGAACACAACTTCCCGGAGTATAATTACTAGCCGCGGGACAGCAGTCCATTACTAATGCAAGGGTCAACTAGCGCCTGATCTCCATGACCTACTTACTAAACAAGACTCATGTCTTCAGGAATACATGATAGAATCTATCTCATCAATACAGTGTGGCTCCAATCTCTTCTGCCCGGCACCTAACATGTCTTAAAATATTTCCTGCTAATTTTCTCAAGAAGCACGCTAGCTTGATCAATCAAAATTAGTTAGCATCATCGTCATCCTTTAACCGTCTCCAGTCGCCCGTGCGCGGTACAAGAGCACTCTCCATCTTCGTCTGCCCAGAAACATTTCTTTCTTCTCAACTTGGTACCATTCCAATCCTCTTCCTTCCAGGTTCTGCTTTATTTGACTGATCCACCGTTTCCTTGGTCTGCCTCTAGGTCTTTTGCTTTCCAGTTCCTTTTCTAGGCATTTGTTTGGCATTCTCGTTTGATCCATCCTTTTAAATGGCCATACCATTTGAGTCTTGATGTTCTCACATTGCTTTACTTGTGTGTTTTAACGGATCTCTCCTTATTTTTGTATCACTGCCCTCAGGAACTTCATTTCTGCAGCTCGAAGTCTGCTGGTACCTCTACTGTTGATCGTACAGGTTTAATGTCATATGTAGTTATTGGCACGAAAGATACTTAATGTACTTAAAGGTATTTTGTTTTTCCACAGAAGAGACCTAATGTAGTGATAAAGTCTTTCTCCTTTTTGTATTCCGTTAGTAATTTCAACAGAGGACACTGGCAATATATTGAAAATGGTTAACGTTTTCTAGTTTCTCGCCGTCCTGTAGGGCTTGCCCGGCCAAACTGCTAACTGCTGGTTCCACGTGTTTAGTTTCTGTTGAACTTCCTCTCCTGTCCCTCCCCAAATCACCATACCATCTCTTCATTACTTCATCCATCCCCATAAGGAACAGGAGAGGTAGCAAAGTGTTGCCCTTATTAGTATATATCTTGAATTGCCTAAGAGCTAGAAAGAAGTCTTGCAAAAGGTACATATTCCCCTCACATATAGGTATTGTGGCGCAAACAGCATCCAGATATTTGCGGGGAAGTATTTCGTATTTGAGAGCCTAGTATAACCAGACAACCTAGATTTTGGGTACATTTGCAAGTTTTTATTCTAGGCACTGGTGCTAATAACATGGACAAAGATATACGACGCATACAGTGATAAAGAAGTACCTGGCGTCACTAGGTAGTAGATTTATTTATTTCCTTTCGGTATTGCAAATATTCCACATACAATGTTCAGAAAGCATTGAATGAAATTCAGCACTTACGATTTTTAAGGGCAGTATGAAAGGCCTAGCCTTGTAATGTTAACTTCAACATATTTACATTCCAGTTTGTCTGGAAATGTCGAAGGTAATACAACGAAATACTGATAGGATACAAGATCATACCAAATATATTTACTGGTCTACATCTGTGGTTCTACCTTTATTATAAATAAGATATGGATTTTTAACATCAAGAATTGTTTTATTCATTTATTTTGTTAAATATTAATGAACAAACTACGAGTGGTATCTCTAGCATTGGAGATCCATATAAAAACAATAATGCTGCTAATGAGAGGTAAAAATTTCAAAGCTTACTTAGTCTCTGAGATCATGGGAAACATTGGCAAAGAAGTGTAGTCTTACAGGAAACACACATGAAAGTGCTAAGCCCCTTATGAAACGTGGATGCTACCATGTTTCTTACCACACAGGCACCAGACAGAAAGTGATATCATAGCAACCAATGTAGCCAACTTAAGCAGCAGGATGTTTATTACAAATTAATATAAATTACCGCCTTCGAGAGCAAATAGTGCCTGAGACATCTTGTCACAATTCAACAAGTTCTCACGAAATCTGGAGAAATGGCTTGCGCAGTAACGCTTTCTTTTAAACCGATAAATACTTGCTGTACCCAAAAATCAATTAAACATACATCATATTAAAGAGGAAGCTTCAGATAATAATTCTCCATAAAAAACTAAAAATCAACATTCTTGCAAATACCTCCTCTTATACCCCCCTCAACTAATACCCACTGCTTATAAATACAAAAAATAAAATACGTTATGCTGCTCTTTTGCTGGTTTAAGATTTCTCTCATCCACATTTCTCTAACCCCTCTTTCGCTCAATACGTCCTCTTGACGAACTCTCACTCCTCCTTTGCTCTTCGTCCGTGTTCAGCCGTATAAGATTTGTCACATTGTTTCTTCACTTTCTCCGCAGATTCTGCATTTCTTTTTACCTTAGCACCTGTTAGCCAGAGCAGAGCTTCGTTCTTGCACATGAATCTGACAATGATAGATTGGTCTTGCGGTAGATCCCTTGTTCTGATATACTTGTATATTTGGTAGTACCTTGTTGAATCTGACTTCCTGCTGTAAGTCTTTGCCCCTCCTTCCTAAGCTGTCAATTTCGTCTTTGTCGTGTCCGCAACTCCTTCTGACTTCTTCTGCTGACAGGCTGTTTCGTTTGCAATAATCGTGTTATCTGATCTTCCATTTGGATAGTTTTTCCTCCATGCCATCTACGTATTTGTTTAATGCATTATTTGAATATTGTGTTTGACTTTGCCGCATCTTTGCTTCGAATTTTACTGCTCTCATTCAGGTGTCTATTGTGATGTTATCCCGTATTCCGAAAGATTGTTCAAGAAAAGCGTGCGGAGGAAGAAATTATTCTGCCAGATCCAACAGTACGCTTTGAGAAGAACACACAGCAGGCGTCAAATATAGACGATGAGAAGAATGCTGCTTACTACCCATGAGTCTCGGCTTAAGTGAGAGCTACCATACAGTTTCATACACATGGGAAGTGAAGAATCTTCTCTTTGGTGCAAGAGAAGTCACAAAATCCTTCATAAAGAATTTTGGATTGACGCTCGAAATTCTACAACATTTATCTCTCATGGTTCTGAAGGATTCTTTGTCCATTTTACCCACATATTTGCATTTTTGTTGATTTTCTTCAGTTATTAACTTCCTGTTATTCTTTTGGTTGTATTGTTCTTTTATTTACGATATGCTGTACGTCGCACAGACACAGATAGGTCTTATGGCGACGATGGGATAGAAAATGGGAAGGGAAAATGGGTCGAAAGGAAGTGGCCGTGGTCTTAAGGCACAACCCCTGGCTTTTCCTGGTGTGAAAATGGCAAACCATGGAAAACCATCTTGAGAGTTCGAACGCACTACCTGCCGAACACAAGCTGACATACGTGACGCAGACCGCGCAGCCACTCGCTCGGTTCTCTTAAATGTTTCAGACTTGATACGTTATAATGTCGATGTGAATAAGTGCTACATTGATTCGTTTTCTGGATGCAAATGGTCACCGGCAAGATGCGGCCGGATGCCTCCCATTCAAATTGTGCCAGAAATATTGAATGTGACATGTAAATGGAATGTGGAAGCTCGTTCTGTCGGACTAAATGATAACCTACAAATCTGTATTTCATACTATCACGTAAATTCCTTCCTCCCGCACGTAAATGCCACTTTACCGTACTGAAATAACATTCCACGACTGTTTTGTTAGAAACCATCAGTGACTGGATGAACTCTGTTGCACTAAACACGGAGAGTCAGAGAGATCATGAATCAAGGAACAGCAGACATGCGCCCGATTGCAGCCCCCGTGTTTCCGCATTCGTCTACACAGAAAATAGCGTCTCCTCATTCCGAGCTCAAGTAATCTGCCGCCACCGCAATACTGACTAATGTCTATCTTAATCCATTTCCAACAGATAAATATCGGATATATCTCAATGTTCGCATTGACTTCATTAATCCAGGACCATGTTTACAACTCTGGTAGCTTAGTGGACTGCTCGCTGCTTCAAATAACATTAATGTTTATACTGTGTTGCAACATAACCTGAAGTGCACACCTCCCATATCTTTCAGAGTAAGACATGAATAACAAGAAAAGAAAACGTCAATGCAAGGATCAAACATGGACGAGTTGCGTCGCGCCGAAACTAAAATATTCAAAATCAATGTATTTAATTTGAAATAAGTGAAATACAAGTAAATTCACCAGAGTATGAAATATTGTAGGGAGCAGCCATTAAAATGACATTCGTTTTGAAATTCCGCCCTCGCAAAACATCTCACTCGTAATGTAAAATACGTTACGTATCTCCTATCACGACACTCAGCGAGCTCCACTTGCGTGTTCCAGCACCGTTCTACCTCAGGAACATAATATAGTGTCTACAAGCTCCGATGATTACTATCATGATTGTGGCGGAACAGCTTCTATTTGTAGGTCATTGTGTGCTTTGTGGTGGTTACTGTTGTCTTAAAGGAAACTACACCTATCCTCTAATAACACTTCAAAAATAAGATTCTCAACGATGCAGAAACGTAATACTGTTGGAGCTTCAATATAAGACCAAGAGAGGTCAGATAGGAGTGAGCATACTGCCACGAGTCAATGTCAACCTCAGCTACGAGCCCTCTGGTCGCCAAATCGTGCCCCAAGGTTCAAAGCCCCTTTTAGTAGCGCCACACTCTACCTAATTTCATCTTCTCCTGCGTATTCGGTTCCGTAGCTAATTAGGTAGCATGCTACCTTTTGTCCAAGGAACCCTGGTTCAATTCCCGGCGGGATCAAGGATTTTAATCTTCACTGTTTTTTCTTTCGGCGTGCGGACTGGATGTTTGTATCGCCTTCGACATAAGATTTAACCCTAGGTGGAGCCCCATTCCCAAAGACACTCAGGGCACCCATAGCATCGAGGCTGTTTGGAGGCCATACGCCATTGTTGTTGTTATTATTATTACCTCCAGGGTTGGTTTTTACCTCATACTCAGCGATATCCCACCTCTATCGCCTCAAGGAACATGAGACTTTGGGTTGCGGATACAACTGAGGAGCAGGACCAGTACCTCGCTCAGATGGCCTTACCTGCTATGATGAAGAGGGGCCTTGCGGGGGGACGGGAAGATCGGAAGGGATAGACAAGGAAGAAGGAAGGAAATGGGCGTGGCCTTAAGTAACGTACCATCCCGGCATTTGCCTGGAGGAGAAATGGAAAACTACGGAAAACCACTTCGAGGTTGGCTGACCAATAAAATTTGTCAAAAATTTTGGAGCATTTCTTTATGTTTGTAATAAATTCGCTTTTACCACCGACATACTCAAACCTGTTTTGTTGGTTATTTCTTCCAAGGCACTAGTTTATGATGTTGCATCTGCCAGCCTCTCTAAAAGTATAGCAAAATCATATTATTATTATTATTATTATTATTATTATTATTATTATTATTATTATTATTATTATTATTATTATTATTATTATTATTATTATTATTATTATTATTACCGAGGAGTTGGTCGTGCATTAGAGGTTCGGGGCTGTGAGCTTTCGGGAGATAGTGGGTTCTAACCCCACTGTCCGCAGCCCTGAAGATAGTTTTCCGTGGTTTTCCATTTTCTCACCAGGCAAATGTTGAGTCTATAATTTAATCAATGCCACGGCCGCTTCCTTCTCACTCCCAGGCCTTTCCTCTCCCATCGCCGCCATAAGGCCTACTTGTGCCGGTGCAACGTAAAACCAACTGTAGAAAAAGAGGACGTACTGGACAGAAAAAAAATTAGACAAAAAGTGAAGGAGTTCAAGGGTTTCCAGGAGACTGGGGAAGAAATTGTGAAGAAGAAGAATAAGAATAAGAAGAAAACCTACACAGAAGAACAGAAGAAAGAAGTCAGTGCAAGGATGAAGAAGTACTGGCAGAATGTGAAGTCAGGACTGGTGAAAAATAACGTAAAGACTGTAAAACGTGGTCCATAGATGGCCGGAACGATAATAAATAATTAGTTCTTGTAAATTTCGTATAGTTCATGAGCTATTGGATTTAGATCATCTTTCGAATCGTGTTGAAAATAACCTCAGCTCTATAAATCAAATAGCGTTTTATTTTATTTCTCCATACAAGATTCTGAACATTTTTCTCGACGATTGTTAACTTTCCTCAAGCCTTCAACGTGATTTTTATACGCAATAGCAAAGTCAACGGATTATAAATTCAGAATATTCCTCTAAGCTCGTGACAGCTAACAAAGCATAGGAAGCGGAGTTCTTTATTCAAAACAGCTGGGTGACACTATTCATAGAACACACATTTAGAACGATTCATTACACAACCCACCTGACTCTCTCGTGGGAATGTGTTGTTTTGTTGCAAGGACGGGCTTGGCTTGCAACACCTGAAGAAAATACTGATGTTGCCATATAATAGACCAGACAACGTACTACTTGATAAGACCAAGGAAAATGCACATCCTCTCTTGTCCCCACAGGCAACACACAAAGAACGAAAGTGTACAGATTTGTCCGCGTAAATTTAAGCATTGAGGGAGGCCAAGAATGTTACCACAGTGCCAATGGTCATAGCCTGCAATGGCCTCATTCCAAAGACATTGCTTCTGAACCTTGAAATTCTCAATCTGCACCCACTCAGCTGCACATGCATATCGTACGACTCCACAGTTTGAACGTTCAGTAGTTAATCGTAAATAACTTGTGTGTAAATCTATATCGATATAAGACTGTGAGTTTGTTTGTATGTTAGGGATAATCTCGAAATCTACTAGAGCGATTTTTAAATGTCTTTTGCCATTCGAAAGATGACATAATTCTGGTGAACATAGGGTATTTAACGTTAAAGCATTCCCATGAGAACGGTAACTGAAGAAGAAATAGCAACACTAATAAATTTCAATGTATGTCCGCCTGTTTTGGTCTTGTTTCTCTGTGCTGTTTTTCGCGTAACTACTCAATTGATGGAGCTCTAATTTGGGAAGCATATAACTAGTACCGAACATCACGCTTTATTTTAACTGGGCTATGTGAATGTGAAGGAAGTGAGAGAAAAACGAACGCCTGGGACTTTAAAACCCAATACCTTCCTAAACGGTTAGTCCTATTGAACAATAAATCGCAGCGGATTAATTGCGATTAACCGGGATAATACATTCATTTTCTTCATACCTATCATAGTTTTCGAGAAGAAATATTTCCTTTTCTGTTTTTCGCGCATGCATCATTCTTGTTCTCTTTGTCCTGGTTTCTTTCACCTAAGGACTACTTGACGGACCATACTCAAATTTGGCAGGCATACAGTCTCACAGTTGCTTTCTTACTCAAGAAATAAAGAATACGAAGGGAATATCACATACTTCCAATGGAGTATAAAAAGGTAAGTCCTCATAACTAATACGGTGAGATTCATCTTACGAGGTAATATAGCACCAAAGAGCGGTTGGCAACCCTGTACGCACCCAGCCGGGTTTAGCAGCGTCTACAGTCACTTTAACTTAGTTTAATGACCGAGCTTTGTCCCAGTTTAATTTCTTGAGCGCTAGCGTGAGAGAACCATCTGAGATGTCGCACACGTTGACAGCAAATACTCACTTGTATTAGTGAACACAGCGTCACCAGCAAACATCAGTTTGAAGGACTTCTCCGCTTATTGCCACTCCTGTGACAGAACATTAGAAGTAGCATAACAAGTAGAGAGGATATTTTACGTTATTCATGAGGTAAGGTAAGGTAAGGGTTGTTCTGCCCGAAGGCAAGTCCGAACCTCCGCAGAGGTGTTCCTGAGCCAGAGTTTACGTGCGGTAGGGTGGCCAGTTGCTTTCCGCTTCTCCATTCCCTTACCCTCACCAACAGCGCGTGGTCACCCATCCAACTCCTGACCATGCCAAATGTTGCTTAACTTCGGAGATCTCACGGGATCCGGTGTTTCAACACGGCTACGGCCGTTGGCGTTATACATGAGAGAATATTGTTAAACAATGTTAATACTACTTGTTCGGCTCCTTGATTGAATGGTCAACGTTCGTCTCGTCGGTTTAGAGGGTCACCAGTTCGATTCGTGGAGAGGTTCGGGATTTAATTCCTAACATTCATCGACAGACACCAATTTGCAGATGAAACCAACACCAGAACAATAACACACGGAGAGAAGAACGGAGGAATCTTTTAAGGAGAGGAAGAAGAGGTTTTGAGAGAAGGAAGTAAATGCATCTGCTAATTGACTTCTAACGAACTCCTTAGTCAGGAATAATAATAATAATAATAATAATAATAATAATAATAATAATAATAATAACGTCGTGGTATAAAATTGCTCCACACGCCACCCCCGGAAATTGTATGAATGTTTGCTTTTAGGAATTGTATTAACCTTTAATTATATGTCAAGTGATTTTTTGAAAATATCTTTATTGTTACGTTGATTGATAGTTTAGGAACTATTCTGCAGTTTTACAGTTATTCTTCTGTGTTTAATTTAAATATTTAATTTGAGATTATTTTGTTTCGCATGGAGCTTTATCCTTTTCGCAGCCCATATTGAAGTAGCTGATCCTTTCAAATAAATCATTAAAGTAAGTGATAACCCTATGTATTTACGTCTTACGCTTTATATATGATGTATACGATTCCAACTATGATTGGGTCTGTCACCGATCAAACTCGAACCCGAAAACTAATCTCGGTCATTTTGGACATGTTCCTGTTGACCCATTCTGACCCCCCCCCCCCCATGCCGATCGAGGCTCAATATGGACTTAAGCGGCATCCAGAGTGTCACTATTCATCTCAATGGCCGCGGAAACTATGGATTAAACACTAATATCGGTCATTTCCGATTATTTTTACATGTGGCTTCCTCCGCACTTCATCCCCAGGCATACCCCAGATAGTATTGGGTACCGAGTTTGGTTGAAATTGTTTAGCTTCGCCGATAAGGACACTGCTCCTTTACTGTGAGCAACCCGCTAAGTACAGAACGTATGCCGGCTGCATTTACTGGAGTGCTCATTTAGTCATTTGATTTTAGCATTACTCAAAGATGACTAAACACAGAGACCTATCAATGCGCGATGATTCACCGGCAGGAAATTCCGGAGAGAATAAAATAAAAATGAAGCAAATCAGTTCAGTAGAAGGGCCAGAGCGACGAAGGGACTGGAAATAACCGCTTTTAGTACTTTATAAATATAATACTACTAGCTGATGTAACCGTGCTTCGCTACGGGATTCTAAGAAATACTGTCTTTGTGGCTTTCCTAACTACAGTAATTGTCGATAGGACCACTAATAACACAAATATTTGAGATTTAAATTTGAGGTGCTCCGCAAAACTACCATTCCACTCAGTGTGAATAAAATTATCTTTGGCCTAGATTGTAGTGACTTATTTCCCGAATTTGCATTCCAATTTTCATTAAGATAGGACCACTAATAACATAAAAATTTGAGAATTTAAGTTTAGGCCTTTCCCTAAACTACGATTTCTTTCGGTGTGAATGATATTATTTATGGCCTAGATTGTAGAGACTTATTTCTCGACTTTACATACCGATTTTCATTAAATTCTCTTCAGCCGTTTTATCGTGATGGGTGTACACACATACAATTTTTCTTGCTATTTTTCTTAACGTCGCACCGACTTAGGGTATGTCTTATGGCGACGACGGGATAGGAAAGGTCTAGGAAATGGAAGGAAGCGGCCATGGCATTTGCCTGGTGTGAAAATGGGAAACCACGGAAAACCATCTTCAGGCTGCCAACAGTGGGGCTCGAACCCACTATCCCCCGATTACCGGATACTGGCCGCACTTAAGCGACTGCAGCTATCGAGCTCGATACATACATACATACAGACAGACAGAAATTACTGAAAATTAAAAAGTGCATTTCCTTGCTACTGTGGGCACGACCGATACAGAAATACCGTCCTTCTTTAATTCTGAGCAATGTACGGACAAAACTCTTATTATATATAGATAATATAATATTAGTTTCCTGTTACAATAGAGTTCTATAATTTAAATAAGTATAATTGTAAAAAGTGATATTTGCACATTGGTTGGATCAAGTCGTATTGTAACCGAAAAGTTTCTACAATTTCCGTGAAGTACAATTCTGAAATGGTTTCCTTTCCCGAGTTTCCTGGGACCATGTGTAACGTAGAACAACTACACTTCTACTTCTTCTTCGTGATTACCTGCTTGGTTTGTTATAACTTGTTTTCTTCATTCAGTTTGCAACGATACATCTCATCTACACGGCGAACGTTCTCCACACCTGAATGTAGGCCAAGCTTCACACACAGCAGCCAACTTGGTGGCTTGACCATACCCCTGCACTCGTGGAAATAAAAGATAACTGGCCCGCAGACAAATCTGACTGGCAGACGCTGGGAGTTACTTCATCTGCGATAAGGTGAAGGAACGGAAAATAAGATTTCCTTTTTACCGATAGCAATCTGTATTCATGGAACTGCTCAACATATTTTTACAACTTGTGCCAACTTACGTATGCATGAAGCTGTATCTCCTGCGGCAGGCTCCATCCAATAAGTACTGTCAGATCTACTCAATGGACGGATGTTGAACGGAACTGTATTTACATTCATCGCCATATTTCTAAAGAATAAACGAATTCACGGGATAAATTTCCTTCATTTTAAATTAGTGTCATCGACACTGATCGTGTGTGAAGTGTCAGCATACCAGATATCAGTACACGAGATAAAGGTAGACAACTCTAAATCTAATAATAATCCGCCGTAATTTAGTCATAACATTCAGAAATGCTGACGGGGTCAGTGAAATTCTCGTTCGTGACACCAAATTTTTGCTAAAGCAATAATAATAATAATAATAATAATAATAATAATAATAATAATAATAATAATAATAATAATAATAATAATAATAATAATAATAATAATAATAATAATAACCTCACTTGGCCCGAATGACCAGAGAAGGACTGACAAAAAGAATTTGACACTTTGAAAAAAAATCACAAAACACGAATAAGTTTATGCATCGAAGTTAAAAATAATTTGTTTGAAATGAGTATTTAAAGGCAGAAATTCTAGGCAGGATTATATTTTGGTATTGGATTAAAAATTTTGGGGGTTGTCAGGAAAAAGGAAGCGTGCAACTGTCTAGACGGATGAGAGCAAAAAAGAAGGTAGTGAAAGAAATACTGGAGAGACCGAAAACCAAGGAGATAAAAACATGAGGATGTTGTAGTCCATATAGGACGAAATTGAAGAAATAATAATAATAATAATAATAATAATAATAATAATAATAATAATAATAATAATAATAATAATAATAATGTACATTTGCAACTAGAACAGCAAAACTCCTGGCGGATACTAACTTCCACATTAATCTGGCTCGAACCAACAGTGGATTAAGCATATTTTTCTTAAAGGTAGTGTATTTATTGAAAATAGAGATCACCATCATTATTGGCTCTACAACCCTTTGTGAGCCTTGGTCTTCCTCAGAAGTTCGTTCCAGTATTTCCTGTTCAGTGGCAAGCTCCTCCAATTCTTAATACCCAGGAACTTCATATCCTGACACACACAATCCACATATCTCAGCTTTGGTATACAAAATTTTCAGGATCCTTCTGGCAACCTACTAAATAAATTCTTCATTACTCGATTGTCAGTGGTACGAAGTATATGTCCAGCCAAATCTAGCCCCTTGATCGAGATGACAAGCATTGTCTATAATAATATAAGAGAATTTATTGGACTCCATCCTATTCAATACATTACAGGATGTTAACATTTTTAGTTAAACATCGTTAAAATGGAGACATGTTTCGCCCTCATGTGGGGCATCATCAGTCATATCAAAGCACCTCAAAATTAAACCAGACGTCTGGTTGGAAATTATGAACATAATATGTAAGAAAGAATACATTAAAAACACGTACGAAGTCCTATCCTAAACGAAATAACAATAGACTAGTTACACATAGTAAAACACGTTAGTGAATTGGTTGGAGTCCAATAAATTCTCTTATAATTATTATTGAGATTCTTTCAATACGGAAAATAAAATGATTTTTCATTACTTGTAATAAGCATTGTCTAGTTCAAAAAATAGTCTATTAATCCCACGGTTGTATCTTCTTCTCCATAATATATTTTCTTCTACTGGTCCAAAAATGCATCTCAAAATTCTTCTCCCGAAGATATCAAGCTGCCATCCATCATATTTTGACAGAGGGTACGTTTCAGAACCATATGTCAGTACAGATCTCACTAAGAGTTTGTAGATCATTATTTTTAACATAAATGTATCTTAGTCTGAGGGTCATTGAAAAATATATTCCAGGGAAAATGTGTGACGGAAGTGTAACTATAGCAACCGTGCACGCTGTGAAGTAAGGTGTTGTTACCTAGCAACAGCACAGGCTATGTCTTATACCAGACAGTCATCTCTAATCACCAGGGGTTGATGGATGGCCATGACCGGGAGACATTATGTATGGTTCTCCTCTTTAGTAATCGAAACTTCATATGTTCTTCTAAGGCAATAAAACACCTAATTGCGCAGATAAAAATATTCTGGAATTCATTTCAAACAGTATTATTGCAATAACCTCTGATATCAAGTAAATGAAACTATGTACAACTTCAAATTTGTATGGGCTAGTTTCAGTATATGGAAATATTTCTCCATCATTTTAATTAGTCTTTCCTTCATTGGCATGTTTATTCGTCTTTCTTTCTGCCCCTATTTCTGATTTAGAGTAGATACTCTCCCCTCCCACCCCCTCTCATATGAATGCCAAAATCTCGAACCACCACCTCTAACGGAATATTTAATAGAAGACAGCAAATCTCCTGGTCTAACTCCGTTTGTGGTTGTTACAGGGCTTGAAACCATATTCTTAATCTTAATTTGAGAGCGAGAAGTACTGTATATATTTTGCATGGTAGCTTTTACTAATGAAATCGCTAAATAGGGAGCGTCACTGATTTAAATACCCTTCGTCCACAGTTAATACAAAAGTATTACAAGCAATTCTGCCTAAGAGTACAGTTCGCCTTTCATTTAGTAAAATTTAAATGTTTTGAGCCTTAGCAACAGTATATATATATATGACTAACTGTAGTACACGTCGTTACGGCACTATCATCTACCTCCCCAGCTGCTTTCCGCCAATATTCAGGCAGGCTGTTTTACTCGGGACACAGCAGTAATTCCACCTATCGGAGAAGAGTGGCAGCACACATCACAACAATGGTGAATGTAATGTTATTAAAGATCAGTTTTTGAGTTTTCAAAATGTAGACCTTCACATTTAGTTTTCTTCCCACTCTCTGATATAAAGGCACCTAATGTAAAGGGAGTCGTTCCTTCTTTCATTATTCATTCTTGTCTTATTCTTCAATCGACCATTCCTTTACGACTTTTCTCGTGTTTATAATCATCATCACAATTTTCCTTGTCGATATGGACCACGCATCTTTACACCTTAAGACAATCATAACAAAAGCCATCGCCTGTTAACACGATTAACCAATATCTCCATGTTAGCAATGCTCGGTGTTCATATCGACTAAGCAACAAAAGACTAAATTCATGAATTCTATTTTCCTAGTCGGTATGAAAAAACTGTAAAAGACAGAAAAGATCGGAACTCGTATTCTCTATACCTTTCATTTTGTATTTCCATAAAACCAATAATATAGGTATTTAAAAATCTTAATCTTAAGCACATCCCCCTAAACTACCATTCCATCCATCGTGAATAAAATGATATCCTACAATGTAGTACCTTATTCTCAGACTTTACACAACGATTTTCATTCAATTCTGTTCACCAATTCTCTCGTGGTTCTACGTTGATATGGACTCAGCAACAAAAATAGAAATTCATGAATATCTCTGTTATAATAGCCGGTACGGTAAAAATGTACACTTGGCAAGTTGGCCGTACGGTCACGCAGCTATCAGCTTGCCCCCGGAATATAATGGGTTCGAAACCCACAGTTGGCAGTCGTGAAGGTAGTATTCCGTGCTTTACTCAAGTGCACACCAAGCAAATGCTGGGGCTGTACCTAAATTAAGGCCACGGTCGCTTCCTTCCAACTACTAGGCCTTTGCTAGCCCAGAATCGGCGTAAGACCTATCTGTATGGACGCGACGTAAAACATATTGTAAAAATGTATAAGATACCGTATAAATGATCAGAAATTTAATTTTATATAAATTTAGTTGTATGGTATTTATCGATAGGACCACTAATAAGGCAAATATTTGAGAATTACATTTCAGGCTTTCCCCTATACTTCCATTACACTCAGAGTCAATAAAATTATTTATATCGTTGGTTGTTGTGCCCCATTCCCCGATTTTACATACCGATTTTTATTAAATTCTCTTCATCCATTTTCTCGTGATCCGCGTACATACATACAGACGGACGGACGGACAGAGATGACTAAATATTAAAATATTCATTTCCATTTTACTGTGGATACGACCGCTACAGTAATACCATTCTTTTTAAATTATGAGTAATGTATTTTACGTATAGATTTACTTTTACCGAGTAAAGTTAACGACACTTGACCCTGTCTTCGCCGTCATGACACCTTCACCTAACAATTTAATAGAAACCACATTATTTGCTGTGGACTTAAAAGCATTCCAAATAATTCTGTTTCCACCTCTGACGTGACCTCTGGTGAGGACATACTTTTAGCTGACCACTTTGTGTGCCCTGTTCACCCTGACTAATGAAGACGAATGGTGCAGCTCGCGTGCTACTGGCTGTGAAAGGAGAACTAACTTTATCAAAGATCTCTAAGCAGATAACATCTCAGCGTCACACATCAGCAACCTTAAATTAGTGTCTCATAATTATATGGCAAAAATCTCATGATATATTCGAGACGGAAAATTCTATACGGTACTTCATAATTAAAATCGTTAGCTAGCGAGATTGAGCATCAAGAGAAATTCTGCTTAAAGGTGTAGATACACATTTCATTATCAATACTTTAGTGAAATTCAATGTTTTGTAGCTCAGGAAAAACATATAGATATATTATTTATTTTTACCGACTAAATTAAGGATACTCCTCCCTGTCTTACATGTAACCAGTTAATAATAAATACTGAATCTAACTTCCACACTACGTCTTCATTATCACCATCACCCTTATTAGTCACCAATATCAAAGACTTCGAGAAAATGGAACGGCAGACACTGAGGAAACATAGTCAGATCCTAGTGAAAGAATATCTAGAGTATATGCTAGAAAAGATGTAATAAATCATAAGAAACCATGGGAAACGAATATAGTAGTGCCGTAGTGTTAAGCACCGAAAATACTTAAGTTGTGAGCGAATTTGTATATGATGGTGCTGGATTTAGAATTTTAGACAAGTAGCATTTCTTGAAATATTTTCTTTCCATAGAATTGCTTGTTGTGCTCTTCTTCTTCTTCTTGTTGTTGTTGTTGTTGTTGTTGTTGTTGTTATTGTTTAAACTTTATTATCACACTACTGTAATCATTTCCATAGAGATATTTCCCAAGTGCGATGAAATTGTTAGTAATAATTATAGTCCGGATTATTAGGTGCTGTTAGGTTAGAATGCAAGCTTACCCTTCACTGTACAGCGGTTATGATATGAGATTTGCATAGATATTAGGGGTACAGCCTATAGAACTCCTTTAATTTATGCTACTCTTCCTACATTTTGGTACAACAGATTGCATGACACTTCCTACAAACCAAATTACTTTGCATTCTAACCTATTACCACCTACAAATCCGAGGTATAGTAATAATAATATGAAAGTCAATAAACAGAACACTAAAGTGATGATATGTGACAGAGAAGAAGACTCAAAAGTAAAGTGCACAATTAAAGGAGGAACTGTAGATGACGAGAACATTTAATTACCTGGGAAGGAAGGTTACAAAAGATGGTAGAAGTTCTTTGTTTGTTTGTTTTTCTTTTAGTAAAAGTTATTTACGCCGCAGAAACAAAGATAAGATTTTATGGCGACGGTAGGAGAGAAAAGTGGGAAGTAAGCGACAGTGACCTTAAATAATGTATAGCCCCAGCATTTACCTTGTTTGTTTAGGGCTGCTGACAGTGGGTTCGAACTCACTATCTCCCGAATTCAAGGCTCAGAGCTGCGCGCCCCTAACCTCACGGCCAACTCAGTCAATGATTGTAGAAGTAATAAGGAAATAAGAATTAAGATCAATCAAGCAAAAGCTGCACGTACTAGAAAGAAAAGCCTCCTTACCACATCATTTGGGTTACAAGGAAAAATTGTTTAAAAACATACTAGAGGACCCGCGCTGCTGCGCAACATTCGTTATCAATAGGTCAGATAAGTCGTGGTCATCTTGCTGTGCCTGCCCTTTTCAATGGTTTTATGAACATTTAGTAAAAAGCGCGTTATGGTATGCCGCAGTTCGCAGTCAGAATTCATCAATTCAGACGTCATCATACCTTAAAAATCTACCCATATATTCGCTTTTTTTTTCTTTTAGTTCTTGATGTAAAGCTGGGTGTTGTGTCGTAGGAGGCAATGGTATTCGTAATCGCAGTTCTTCTGTATAGAGCGGTTGTCTCGAAAGAGCGTGATTTTGCCAGACAGAACATTTTAAAGATATTCACACTTTCTAGTGTACTAGGTTATCCTTCGATAGGTGTTCCGACACAATGTCCACGGCGTATGTCATGATGCGTTCTGTTCTTACTTAAACATTTCTCTCTTAGCGTCATGGAAGTTATTAGGAACACACTGCGTCTGTTGAACATACTGTGTTTGGAAGATGGAAAAGTTTAGAGAATCAAAGAGCGATCGGACGAAGTGTATACTCTCTGGCTAGACAGGCTGTAATCAAACATGGCTGCATGCAAGCACATTACTAAGGATCAAAATCACATTATTATCAGAATATTATTGAAAGTGTCAGTCGCTTAGCAACCTGCTCAGTACAGAGTGTATTGCGGGTTAGGGTAAAGCTTCGCCTTCAATTATTGGAGTGATCATTTAATGATTTGATTTTATGATTACACAACGTTGTCCGTACTTAAGAGACCTATCAGTATCTCACAATTCATCGGCAGGTAATTCCGGAGAGAATGAAACAGAAATGAATCAAATCGGCCCTGTATAACGGACGGGTGCATTTGAAAAAGCTGTTTTAGTAAACTATTTTAATATATATATATATATGTTCTTTACGGGTGTGAACGTGGACAATAGAAAAAGAAGAGATCAAAAGTATTCGAAAAGTGGTGTTACAAAAGAACGTTAAAGAGCCCCTGGAGAGATAGGATAACAATTGAAGAAGTGTATAAGACGGCAGGGAAAAATTGTGCTACTTGGAGGAGCATAAAATCTAGAAGTTCAAAATGAATAGATAATATATTAAGACATGACAGTGTGTTTAAACTGATATTAGGAGGAATAATTGAAGAGAAGATGTATTGAGGAAGACTCCGAATCTAGTAGATTTACGAGATAATGGGAGACATTAACTCTATAAGCTGTGCTGAACGCAAGGGGAGCGCGGAGAAAAGAACTACCGCAAATCAATCTACGGAATCAACATTTGAGAAGGAGGAGGTCCACGATGGTATCTGGATGTGTTAAAGTTCTGAAGAACTCTACTGACTGATCGACGGACAGATTCACTTCAGTCCAAAAAATACACACGAAAGTCTAAGGACATACGCCACGAATGGACGATTCGCCACTGACCGAGTAAATATTCCTCATCAAAAGTGGAACCGACAAACAAACGTACGCTGGCTAATAGGCACCCGAACGGATCTCACGCACGTCAATATTGACTCACCGGCAACTACACGGTAAAATCAACTCAAATCAGAGGAATCTAAATCTGAATCTCAAATACGTACGGACACAAGAAAGACAAGCTCATAGCGAGAAGCTTGGGGGAGAACAAGAAGACCAATAATAACTATTGGCTCTACGTGCTCCGAAGGTGGCCAGACACATCATCATCATCATCATCATCATCATCATCATCATAAAAAATTAAAAATAATAATAATAATACTTAGAGCCCGAAATACAACCTTGCTGAAGCGAGGAAGTATATTCTAGCCAGGACAACAATTCTGCTTTGAGATTTGCATAAACATCAGGGGGTCCGATCTATTAGAACCCCTAAAAGATACATTACTCTCGCTCCACTATAAAATAGCGAGCTAGACGACAGTTCCTACTTGTCTCGTGTAGGTGAACTTCCCAAATCAAGTCAAATCGTGGCACAACTTGACCTCCGACACGACAGTGGCCAAGTCGGATTACTTCCAGATTGACGTCACTCCCAGCTGTAGTGACATAGCCCCTCGCAACATGCAGCTCCTCGATCGGTCCCGCGAGGCTGATTGTGAACCGCATTCCAGCCCTCAGTGCAGTTTAAAAATTCTAAAACTGGCCAAGAATCGAACACTCGGTCTCAGGGTAAACTGCAGCCAAGCTACCCGCATACTACGGGACTAACGTTAACAAAACCACAGGCCTTGATATTATTTTGAAGATACTGTGATAATGACCGTAAAGGAGTCCTGAGGGAGTGCGTTCTATCGATGAGAATCTTTCTACGAAGCACTGAATACGTCTGTAAGTAGTGAACGAACGCCTCATCCAGGCGCCGTACCTGACCTTGAATTGCGGAGACGAAACGCGTCATTAAAATATGACGGGAAACATACGAGACCGGAGGAAGATAACAAGCAGATCTAGAGTGGAAAAATAAACAGACCTCCCCTGCCATACATTCTTACGATAGGCAGCACTTTGCTAAATAGCTCGCTACATCTTTAGATGCACTTCGAGATCAAAACTTAGCCCTCAGTAAACGTTTCCTCAATCACAAAATGACGTGCATACTTAAACAAGTCTCCATGGCACTAGTTCGGGGTGAAACACTAGTTGTCTGTACAGGCTGTACTTCCTCCTATTTTCTGTTTTCTTTCTCAAACGCATGATATGAACTGTGTCATACATCAGCAGTTGGCTGTGATTTACGGCAAGATGCCCTTCCTGACGCCAAAGTATGTGGAGGGATGTCGCTTGTTTCCGCAGTTGATAGCAGTGTGATGTGTCTATATGAGCAGTTGTGCATTAAGACAAAAAGAAAGCTTCTTTCATTTCGAAGTTCCATTTCACTACATCAGATTGCAGAAGAACTGAAATTATCTTGATGATGATGATGAACAAATGCTTGTTGTTTAAAGGAGCTTAACATCTAGGTCATCGGCCCTTACTGGTACGAAATGTAATGAAAATTTAAAATTCTAAAAGTCATCCACTGCCCAGAATTCAAAATTTGATGATGCGACGATGGAATAGGAAAGGTCTAGGAGCGGAAAGGAAGCGGCCGTGGCCTTAATTAAGGTACAGCCCCAGCATTTGCCTGGTGTGAAATGGGAAACCACGGAAAACCATCTTCAGGGCTGCCGACAGTGGGGGGTTCGAACCAACTATCTCCCGGATGCAAGCTCACAGCTGCGCGACCCTAACCGCACGGCCAACTCGCCCGGTCATTATGGTATTAATCACAGGTAATGTACTAGGCACAGGTAATGCAAACCTATGGTGTTTCTCACATAATGGCGCCACTCATAGACAACGCAAACTCATGGTGTTCCTCACATAGCTGTACTAATCACAGACAACGCACGGTTCTAATTCAATCATCCTTTTCTCACCCCTTTTAGTTACCACTTACGACAGGCAGGGGATAAGGTGGGTGTATTTTCCATCTGCGTCCCTCACCCACAGGGGGTAGAGAGAGAAAAAAGGAAGGAAGAAGGAAGTAACGGACAAAGAAAGACAATGGCCACGAAGGGCGTGAAAATGAAAGACTCCCTCGACCTCGAGTGCCATAATACCGTCGGAGTTGGAAAAGAACGAGAGTTGACCAAGGGAAGTCGAACATGATAGATGAAAGTGAGGAGCCTGGCACAAATGAAAGCAATGCCAGGACTCAGCTAAAGGCCCCGTGGTTTCCAACCCACGCTCCAACGCTGATAGCCCCTGGGGCCCCCTTTAGTCGCCTCTGACGACAGGCAAGTGATACCTTGAGTGTATTCTTCATCTGCATCCTCCCACCCACAGGAGGTTGAAAATTTCTATAGCTGAGTGTTGATGAATTTTGTAAAGTAAACACCAGAGTTCCTTTACGAGCCGACATGATAGAGCATGCATTATTTTCCGCCCTTCAAAAATCTGACATTCCCTTCTACGTCTGAACCTGTGGTTCTGAGACACCCTCCCACTGATCCACGAGTATACCTGATAATTATTATAGCCGTACACCTCCAAGAAACAGCAACATCGAATTTTCATTACTTTAGATTTTGATGTATGCATGACGTCCAAGAACGTGTGAATCACTATCCAGCTCTGGTTCATTCAAAGAGAAATGACGGGCGGAGGAGCGCATATCCAGCCTAAATCTTCCATTTCCGCCAGCGACGCTAATCGATTGTTCTCTCCATAGAATCCAGCTTGGATGGGAACCAGGCGTGTAGCCACAATCGAATATAGCGTGCTCTAGAAACTTCAAGAAGAATTAGACGGGTCAGTCCTACTGCTTCGTAACGAAATGAAATCTTGATACTTAATCCGGAGAACTTCCAAGTCTATGAGGTGTTCCAAACATAGGGGCGAGAAGTTTCTTTTCAATATTTTCAGAAGCTATAGTAGTATATTAACAGGAATAAAAATTAGAACAATAACAATAATAATAATTAGCGTACGAATTCGTAAACAGTAGTCTAGTAAGTTAGATTTCAACGAGCAGAAAGCTTCTGGAAGACCGCACAACGCTCCTGTTTAAAAGCTTGCATAAACATTAGGGGTACGGCCCTTTAAAAACCCTCATGCTTATGCAAGTTTTCCTTCTGAACTTACGCGAAGGCTAGAGGACGCATTCAACTCATTCAAATCTAACCTATTACTATCTGGAAATCCGTTCCCTAAGCCGAACAAGTAGAAGAAGAATAAGTACGCGAATGTTCAGGTATTAATATTTTGATATGCAAACCTTCTGAAGTGAATATCGAGTATATTCTAACTTGCAATACAGATATGGTATGAGCTTTGCATAACAATTAGGGGCTCTCCCTATTAGAACCGCTAGAACTTTTGTTACTCTAGTTAGATTACGGGCTAGACTAGAGTACACTTCCTACTAGCCAAATTAGTTTGCACACTAACCTATACTTCCTTTGCTGGCAAGACCTAGTGTTTACAGTGCACTATGTCTTCTGGTATAGGTTAGAGCAATTTTGTTACTTTCATTGATGTGTCTCTGTCGTATACTTGGCTTTGACAATATGAAAGTGACTGAGGTATGAGCAATGCTAGTAATGCCAGTCCTTATGCAGCCAGTCCCTGCTATGAATGGTGTGAAACTATTGCTCATAGGGTCGATTGGCGCATGCATTTCAGTGGGCTTGGCAGACTGATATGTAATAGCAACTTCTGGCTCAGTGAGGAAAGCAACGGGAAACTACCTCACTCCTCATATCCCTAGTACGCCTCTTCAGTGATGCCTACGCCATCTATGACAGCTGATGGCGGAGCTGTTGAGGATCCAACAAGGTTTCGGGCTGATGACTAAACATACTATACTTCCCGGCTCTAATTGTAACAATACCAACAACAATAGCAACAGTAAAAGAATACAATTAATAAAAGGAATAATAATAACAATACAAATTAGAAAAAGGAATAGCAATAAGGAAAGAAGCAGAGTAGGCTTGGGCTTACGAGTGACCATGCTAGACCGTGACCCGACAGCTCTGCATTTCGTCCGACCGACCGAGCATAGGAAAGGTCGTCACAGCTCTGCCAAGGTTCCACGCCTCTGTATTCTGGAGACGGAAAAGGGGTGTCCTGAGAATGGTTTCCTGTGGTTTTCCATTCTCCTGCCCTAAGGTGAATGCCAGGGACAGTTCATAGTATACGCCAGGGCCGCCAAACCTCTCACTCTTCTCCGCACATCTCTTTCTCCGATAAAAATCTCCTGGCCTAGCCTGTGAGACGGCGTCACCGTCTAGGAGGCGCGCCATCCCCTTCAGAATACCAAGAACACTTACAATAAAACAAGGAATAAGAAAGAGAATTGTACATTCCGAGTTACGCTGATTTGACTAAGTGATATGTCTGGTGCAGAAACCTGGACGATGAGGAAATATTATGAGAGAACAATCGAAGCATTTGAGATGTGGATGAGGCGAAAAAGGAAATTCAATCTACTTTCTCAAAATATCTATTGTATTTCCATATCGTTACAGATAATTTATCCATTCAAATTTGGTATCTGTGTATTGTGCAATGTTTTGCCATTTGCCTGTAGATATTGTATAAGGCGTGATCAAAACGTTTCCGTTTGAGGGCGTTGCTGCAGCCGGCATGCAACGTAGCGTGACTCACATGTGGGTACATAAGCACGGACACGTAGGCAAAGAGATTAGTGTGTCAGTCGTGTCGTGCCTTAAATGTGGCCACGTAAACTATAGCGATGTTATTACCAAATGCGTCCAAACAGGACCAACGTGCTGTTATTCTGTTCTTGGCTGACGAAGGACAAACACCGGTGGACATCCGTCGGAGGATAAAGACTGTGTATGGGGCAGCGTGTCTGTCGAAAACCACCGTTGTGGAATGGTGCACCAAGTTCTGTGGGTCGCGTTTCGACGCAAGACTCCGGCCGATATGGGAAGTCAGCCTCATCCAACTCAAATGGGTGATACTCGAGTACCCGCCCTATTGTCCTGATCTCTCGACACCTTCAGTCCCCTCAAAAAAGCCTTGAAATGTCGACGGTTCCAGTCGGCCAACGATGTGTTACGAACTTTTTCTCGCAGCAGGACGTGGTGTTTTACCACACGGTGATCTTAAACCTGGTGCCACGGAGGGATGAGTGCCTCACGGAGACTTTGCCTGATTGGACAACTGAGGACGGTACGAACGACGAGCGGAAACATTTTGATCGCCAAAGTGAAGTGATCAGCGACTACTGTGCTTAGCCACAATCACCGCTCCCTCACCTCTCGTATCAGCCAGGCCTGAGTTGATCTAACCACGCTAAATGAACGCGATTCCTGCTCTCGGTTCAGAAATAAAATGGGCCGATATCGAACGGCCAGATAAGAAGCAGGCACGCTATACGGATACAAATGGAAGATGATTATTCACAATGGCATTGTTCAGTGCAACGCCCGGAACTGAAGTATGGTGTGAGCAGTGAGACTAGTTGTGTGCTAAGGTCATTACGCCACTGCTCTTACGATAGCCGTGGAGACGTGAGTGACGGAACAACCTGAATGAAATATAACCTCAGAGCGAAAAACGAAGTGCACTGCAAGGAGATTTACTTGATCCAATAAACCAAGTGCTGTAGAGCTCAGTCATAACATTTACTCTCCCCTTGATGACAATCGGGCGGCACTAACGGGCGATGGAATAAAATGGAATGATGTGTGATGTACTGTCCCCGTTCCTGGACCTTGCACTATTTCCTCTTCCTCGATACATGTAGTAAACTTGTAAGCGTCAATTTATAACTGCTGTGATGTTTCACTCTTCATGAAACAGAAAATAGCTTACTAAAAGACGGATATGGGGGATGCTATCGTTTTCTATCAAAGTCACACAGACACTGGCGGGTCAAGGCGATGATTGGATAAGACAGGCCTAGGACTGGGAAGCAAGTGACCGTGTCACATTTTCCAGCATTTTCCACGTGTGAAAATGGAGAATCTCAGGAAATCATCCTCAGGACTGCCGACAGTGAGGTTCGAACCCACTAACTCCAGATTGAAAACTCACAGCTACGCCACACAAACCGAGTAGCCAGTCTGCTCGTTTTTTAGATATGTTTGTACCAACATTCACTTGGAGAAAATTAATGTAAGAATACTTGTCTCTGTGGGAAGCAGGAGAGTGGAATGCGTAAGATTTGCATTAAGATTAAAATGATTGAGAATGTACTCTATAAGGCTGTGATGTGTACTTCTTCGTTTTATACGCCGTATTTCATTCATCTGACATGAGTATGCTGATCTCATATCCATAACAGTTTGCTGCTTGAGGACATCAGTGAGTATTTTCTGTAACTCTTGAATATAAGGCAGATACTTACTCAAACAGCTCCTGAACAATATCATTGAGGCAGTAATCCTTACCATCAAAGTAGAAGGAACATCGGTTTTCATACCAAGAATTCCACTGATCACAAATGATTTGTCATTATTTGGTTTCAAACTATTATAATTTTCAGTGAGATTATCTTATAGTATGACTATCAATAAGGCTTAGGGTGAAGCATCCCACTATTGCTGAGTTAATTTGAAGGATTCCTGTTTCTAACATGGTCATCTCTACGTGCTTTCTCACGTGTCGGGCGCCACACAACAAGACATCAAATGTAGTGCATAAGAATTTCATTTTATTAAATAACTTGGTATGTAAGATATTTATGTACCCCGTAAAAATAATAAAAATAAAAGAAGAAACATATAAAAAGTGGTATTTTAATGCACGTCTTCTCTATTATATAGAGAAAACGGTACGGATGTACAAAAGACCCAGCGAAGCAGCTTCTCTTCAGCTAGTAAATTAAATTAAATATATTAAAATTGTAGTTTGTACAAACACAGTTGAGTGAAGTATTTTTTCAAAATAGTACCTTTAAATAACATCGAATAATTAAAGTGATTCCATATACCAGAAAATAGAATGTCCGTACACTATTAATACAGTATTTGAGTACAATAACGTCTTCTAGCTATCGAACCGGTATACAAATTATGGAGAACAATGAAGTGTTGTGGTCCCGCTCGCCGGAAAGCTTCTAGGAATAGGAAGTGTGTTTGCACAACGATCGTATGCACACATGTTGCTTAACTATACCTCCGTTTTAAAATACGGTAGATATACGAGCAGGCAGACGCATTTGTCATTGGGATAACTGTGACATTTCCAAACCGTTGATTATGCTTCTAAGGCAGTGGTGATGGTGTGTGCGAGAATGTAGATAAGAATCGGTGGGAGAGAAACAGAAAGTCTGCTGATAATATCACTTGGTACTGCATAGATCATGACAGTGACATGGTCTTTTCTTACGTCTGTTGTCATTACTTTTCATCATTTTCATTCTGCCCTGTTCTCTTCTTCCCTTAAGTTGAATACAAACCAAACCAACCGAAGTGGAATGGAGATACATAAAATATCTACTGTGCCATTGTCCTTCCCTTGCTAGACACAGCATACGTTGCTAATTAGTTTTATTAAGCTACGGAGAATTGGAGCTGTGCCAGTAGCTCGCTCTCACTAGTCAGGAACAATAGCTCGGGCACTTTTCTAACAATTATTAGTCGTACTTGAAGTATGTAATACCATTATCGCTCTTAGGAATATGTGCAAAGAAATGGGCTACTTTAGAACTCTGGTTCATGAAAAAGAAAGAAAGATATTGCGTCTTCTTCCTATGCCATGAAAGTAGGGAAGACTTTCCTTCAATATTCTTAAAAATAAAATCTTTCAAATATGATTAATTATTCCACTGATGCAAAGAGCAAAATAGCCAGAAGAGTAAGGCTACGGATCGCCTACGGAAAGACAGAGACTGCTAACACCACCGAGGATTGGAAAACAGCAGAAGGCAGCGTGCAGACGCAACAAGAAGAAACAGGAGCAGCGATCGTATAAAAGAAAGGATGAAAAAGATGGTTACGCAAAGTTCAGGCAACAGGAGTAGAAACACTGATCCGCGGCGCATGTATCACATATATCACAGAACAGAGCTTTTTTCGTAAGATCTCATACATTTCTTTATTTAAATCATTTCTTTCTTTATTCTGACCCATCGCTACTGTAACTGATACTTGTTCCAAATATGCATAATATTCCTATCGACTAATCGGTTGACAATTTTTGCGGCAAATTAAACATTCCGCCGCCACCAGCAGAACTTTCCTTTTATGTTCCATTTTCCCCTATAACAAAATTTTGTGACATATTGCATTGGCACCACTTTGATTCGCTTTGCCCACGGTATTGCTGAAAAAAAGCTATCAGAGTGACAATGCAAATCCCATTATCGTTCTTGGAGCCGCTCACACAGCATTTTGTTCGCGCCTTTGAAAGCCACACGTTGTACAAGGCACAAAATTAATTCTCATATCTCACACCTCGACACCATCGCCTACTTCCATACAGCACCGATGAGAACTTCGACACCACACTTTTTCGCAGAACTGCATGGGGTCCCAGGTATGAACTACCAGGGATATATGCACTATGTGTTTCTGTAGTTGTGTGTACTGATACAAACCTAAATATGTAGTCCTTATGTCTGAGTAATTAAATATATGCACTTAAAATCTACCACTCGGCCAGGAATCGATTCGAACCCATGGCTCGCTGAATCGAAGGCCTTGACTCTGAAAATTTAGATAAAGAGCCGGCCTAAAGTGGCAGAAGTTATATTTACACAATATTTACTACGATACATTCACAGCCACAGTAAGGAATCAAGGGAGTGGATGTTGAAGTGAGAGCTGTGTGTTCCTAAAACATGATCCTCTATTAGACTCCTTTGTGTTGCTGCACTCTTTTCCCACTAACAAATCTTTGACTAGAGCCCGGATGTTTAGGCATTTATACGTTAGAATGCAAACTTACTGAACAGTTAACAAGTATACTCTATCCCGGACATCAGTTCTGCAATGAGATTTGCATAGATATTAGGGGCAAAGCCTATGAGAACTCCTACAGTCTGAAAATTATAGCTTCTAGATTGATGTTTTGGTCGCTTTTTGGTTTATCTTGTGGTTGTGCGCGGAAACACAGTCATCCAACCAATCCTAAGCTGCCGTTCATATCGATGTGCATCTATCGAGAGCGATATCGAAACCTAGTTGTCAACTCTATTGTGTACATTCACCGCGTGCCTCCGGGCGCATGGTATTTGGTACGGTTCGCAATCTTTTGCATTTTTCTCGGTAATTTGTGTTCTTCATATCGTTATTTCTAGTCTTTATCTCTCTACTGCAGCGTAGTTTACAGTTCAGTATAGCATAAGTTAGTAGTCTATAGTTTCATGTGCTGGTTAGCGTATCTAGTTCGTCTCTGTATACCTTGTCTCAGTGTAGTTCGGCAAAGACAAGTGGTAAGAAAATGACTCTGAGATCGGTGGAGTGTTTCCTATGTAAGCCATAACCTTTGTATTCTCGTTAGTGCCGGATGTTGTTAATAAGTGTAGCGTTTATGAATTTGTTTTCACTCTTGATTCGTCAACATTTCTGAATAGAGTATAGCAATGCATCACCTATTCTCGCAGGAATAGAGCGCTGGCAACGTAGGTAACTTGATATTCACGTGTTTTGCGAACTGTCAGTTTAGAAGTAAAGCCGTTCGGAGCATGGAAGTTATGTTATTATCGATACATTACCACAGAGTGAGCTAGACTACATGCAATTCTTATTATCCCTGACAACAGTATTGCCATGCGGTTTGCATAAACACTAGGGGCCGGGCCAAAATAGAACGGGCTAGTAGCCAGGTTAGTTTGCATTCTAGCCTATTACTGCCTAAAATACCAGACACAGCTCATGACTTCATTGTTATTGTTGTTGTGCGCCATTAACAACCGAGACTAAGTCCAATACCTACAGATAAGAGCTTCTCAACAGAGTAATTAGAACAATATGACTCCAACAGCTCACTCAGTGACCTCATGGTTAATGTGAGAATGAAGGAAAAGGTACCCATTTCAGCTAAGCTCTGAAATATAGGAAAGTATAAATATAAACCCTACCTAGGTATAGCATTTCATCTTCATCTCAGAGAGATGTTCATACAATTGCACATCTGACACATAAAATCTTTGTGGCAATATAACATTTTATGTCTCATCTCCGAGAGCGGTTCATCTGACTCCGCATCGGAGAACAAGACTTGGTGGCGATATTTCAACGATTTAAAGCTCAAAGTTCATTGCTTCTATTTCAAAATGCATTTCTACTACAGTACAATGCCTGCCAAAATTCAGTGAAGTGGTATTATCTATTTAAATGCAGATGTTCAGAGAATTTGTATGAGTGAGTTTCTAGGGCAAGCGCATAATGTTTCGGTGACATGTCATGCTAATCGAACGTGGTCTTAAACGTACGATTGAAACTTCACATAGATACAGTACTATGCCTACCAGCCAACAGGATATTGCCTGATTTATTTTTATGCAGGGCGATGACCTATACGTTAGGCTCATTAAAACAAGTCATCACCGGGCTGAGAAGCTGGGACAGCAGAGCGCTGGTCTTCTGAGTTCAAGTTGGCAGGTTCGATCCTGATAACTCCTGCGAGACAAAATTCCGGCACCTCGATGTCTCCGAAAACCGTAAAAGTAGTTAGCGGGACGTAAAAACGAACAACATTTAACAACAATCACCATCGTCTTGTTTATGCCCGGCTACTTTTAGCCAGTTCCCCTCTCCGAGAGCAAAACGCCCTACGTGCACGTACGTACCGCTGCGTACATCCCAGGCGTGACTAACACAACGATATAGTACTTCTCTTCGCAATTTGTAATGGATCTTCACCAAAACTTTTAGCTAGCTCGGCACAACAGTGCGGAATGCTCGAGTCATGGTTCTACTGTGATGACATCCATACTGACTCAGGTATTCGATTTTCAATTTTGAAGAGTGGCCAAATATCTGAGCACTACAAGTCAGCTCTGATGACACACTCAGAGTGTCACCTGACAAACATCAATTATCTCTGCCATAGGAGCTGTCCAGTATTGGTAGATAGCAGTATAATTTGGATACTGAAATTGGTAGGGAGGCTGCCTAAATGACAGCAATTCAGGAAATATGCAACAAGATAGATGAGCCCAAACTTGTATTATTATTATTATTATTATTATTATTATTATTATTATTATTATTATTATTATTATTATTATTATTATTGTTACGGAGTTTTTCCGTGGTAGGTAGAGGTGAAAGAAGGTGCGGGTGTGAATGGGTTTCAAGCTACGAAATTATAGTGCAATGTAAAATTAATTTAAAATTTAACAAGATTATATTTTCTTTTCGAAAACAAAGAAATAACAAGCATGGCAGGTACAAAGTAGCAAGTCAAAAAGGGGTAGTTACAATAT
The DNA here is from genome assembly GCF_040414725.1 of Anabrus simplex. Lineage (NCBI taxonomy): Eukaryota > Metazoa > Arthropoda > Insecta > Orthoptera > Tettigoniidae > Anabrus > Anabrus simplex. The sequence goes on from NC_090277.1 coordinate 73,364,689, forward strand.
TTACAGAATTTGGGCTTCGCGCCCTGACTTCACAATGCTTGGGCAATCAGCTCAGTTTTACCCCAAACACAAGTTTTAACAGAGGGGCAGAAAACCCCATTCATACCTAGGAGCCCTTGCTCCAAATTACACTGAAAAGCCTCCACGAGGCATACAACACTGAATTTTCAAAAGAGCCACTCGCTCTCAAAATTTAAGCCTCTCCCAGGCCACACCAAACTCCACCTTCAAGTTGTCCTCACTGGACATAGACACAGGGGTAAAATACCCAACCTACTGAGGTCTATTAAATAAAAATGGGCAATTACATGACCTCTAAAATAACAATTTGAGAGGAGGCGATCTGCACTCCTAATACACTTGTTTTTAAAAAAACCTAATCTGGCTCTAGGCCACTAATGCAAGGGCTAATCCCATACTACCGAGGTGACTTTAGAAAAGAGCAATTTGTTTTATATTAACGAAGAATAGGTTGAGAAAATAAGTTCACCTCAAAACAATAAGAGTGGGAGCTCGAGAGGGTTAGCACTCTCTATCCCAATATGCAGCTTAAAAGAGAATAGAAGAAAAGATCGTTACATTTTAGGAAAAGGTTACATGGAGAAACGCTTCGCACCCGCCCCGAGAGTTAAACTGCTGAGCTAGCAAAGAAAGAATTTATTAATCGGCCATTACCTTATTGATGACCGCTGCCGAGGAAAGAGGCGCTTCCCGCCTCCTGCTATGTACTTTATACACTGAAAGATGGAACAGAAGTGGCTCGGAGACCCTAAAATCAGCAGTTTATATCCTCTCGCGGAAGGTTCTAGGCGTTAGGGGAATGAAAACACCCTCCCACAAACTTTTTATTGGCTCGGGTACAGAAACATATCCAAGTTGGGGGAAAATACATCGGATTGGTCGGAAATTACTAAAAGAAATTCGGGATTGGATAAATCTAAAATAAGGGGGAAAAGAGGGGTATACAGCCAACTTAAACAATAACAGAAAGAAATTTAGCAAGAAACAAACATTTGAAATAAAAATTTCTCCAACAAAATAGTTCTTTGACTCCGCACTAGGGTGCACTATTGTTGATCTTCAGTAGTGTCCTCTAGAAGAGAAGGTTCACACTTCTTACTTCAAGCGAAACAAAACCACATCAAAAATGACACAGTTCAAAAACTCAAAATTTTCCACGTGGTGACATCTTCTGAGAAAGTAGAGAATTAATAGCGTAGATAAAGTTCAGACTTCCTCCAGCAGAGGAGTTTCAACTGGCGCACATTTTAAATTAGCGGAGTGGAGGTGTACCGCCCGGTACTATTATTATTATTATTATTATTATTATTATTATTATTATTATTATTATTATTATTATTATTATTATTATTATTATTGTTGTTGTTTTTGTTGTTGTTGTTGTTGTTGTTGTTGTTGTTGTTTCCTTATGCCCGTTCATAGAGCGCGTTGGAACTTGTTCACGGGCTTGATAACTTTCGCCTTCCTATTCTTCCAAAATCTCTTCATGAACTCACTATGTTCCCTCTACCGGTCTCCTGACCACTGTGTACCAGTCCCGCTGCTAGTAAATGTGTGTCTATTTACTGAGGTCCTGAAGACTTCTCATGATGGCTTCCCTGATGTTCAATTAATTCATATCCCCTCTTGTTTCCTCCAGTACCGAGCTCGATAGCTGCAGTCGCTTAAGTACGGCCAGTATCCAGTATTCGGGAGATAGTAGGTTCGAACCCCACTGTCGGCAGCCCTGAAGACAAATGCTGGGGCTGTACCTTAATTAAGGCCACGGCCGCTTCCTGCCCAGTCCTAGCCCTTTCCTGTCCCATCGTCGCCATAAGACATATCTGTGTTGGTGCGACGTAAAGCCAATAGCAAAAAAAAGGTTCCTCCAGCCAATTATTCTCCTGATTTTATGAGTTTATTATATTCAATAATCGGCTTGTGAGTCCATGATCAACCATCCTAAAAATGTGTCCAAAAATGTCAAACGTCTTCGTACAGACTATAGAGATTTGCAGTTTACCTTTTCATTCAAATTCCATTTTCTTGTGTGGGTCTGAAAATTGTCTTAAGAATTTTATATTTTTGTTTTTCATATTTAATCATTTATTTATTGTTCGAAAAAGACCTCCTAAAGAGGTTTCTGATGCATATAGAGCTTCCGGCAGGATAAATGTTTTGTAGTGTTTCAAAAAGGCATTACTTGACATTACGTGTTTACTGTAGTGTTTCCATATTAGTCTAAAAGCACTCTAAAGTTTTAAAGCCCTTTCTGTATTGGCCAAACTGTCTAATATTGAAGAAAGAATGCTTTCTCCCAGGTATTTAGAAAAGGATACCTGTGAAATTGTCCCATATGCCGTTCCAATTTTATCTTTCTTGTACTACTGCTGAAAATTATTATTATTATTATTATTATTATTATTATTATTATTATTATTATTATTATTATTATTATTATTATTAAATCCTTACATAGAAACGTATTCACTTTTAGAAAATATTTTTAAAAGCCAATTTTACTGTCGCAGAATGGCATGTTGGTGGACGCTTCAGTGTGCCTTACCACTCTGTACCTAACTTTCCAACGCCATCTGGATCCGGAAAGAATTATGTTCTGGACAAGGAATGGTTGACTGAAAATATTATGCGCGTGTGAAACCAAGTGTTAGAGTCAATCCACATTCGCCTTGAAAGCAGCGAAATCAGTTGTCAGATTACGCGTTGACAGTGCGGGAAACTAGGAGCATCTTCTCCTTCAATTTTCAAGAATAGTCTCCTTGAAAATTTGAGTGAAAGTGTGAGAAGTGAGTATTCAGTAAGTGCTTGGATAATTCACACGTGTAGCCTACTTTAAATGAACAAAGAAAAAGGAAACGAAAGCATAGACACGAAATATTTCTCACAGGATTGCGCTGACGTCTATAGACCGTATTTAGCAACTAGAACTCGCGACGTAAATGAAATTCCTTCTTTAGGAAATGTGTACGAATCTTCAAAGCAAAATAGTTCGATGCGTGATGGAGAAATTAAATCCGGTATTGCCAGTCAAACGCCTTTGAATAGAGTTTCCTTCTCTCGATGTTCTCTCAGGCAAAGGCAGAGGAGTTCTAAGACTATATTTAACTTTCCCAATTACATAGAGCACTTGGGTGTGGCAGGGATGAAAAGGCAGATAAAAGGGGAGCTAGGCTAAATTTATTTTCATTTCATTTGATTAAATCACCTGGTAATGAGGCACATTAGATGTTATCCACGGAGTATTGGCTCCTTGTAGAGTGATGTAAACTCCGTAATTCACAGAATATTCACTCACATGAGCCCAAGAACTTGTGATACTCTGTTTCAATTATTTCTTACACTTAAATCAGCCGCAGAAGAAAACATTCACTTCATATTTGAATACTTCAATGTCCGAAGTGACAGGTAGTCAAGGGTGAGTGTCCTACAAGAAGTCAAAAACAGTAAATAAAAGGCAACTTTTGTGAATACGTTTGCAATCTTAACTTACTCGTGCCTAAACACCCCTTCCCATATATTAGTATACAAATAATTATTGAAACCTTCCTATTAATGTGTAACAATTGCATTCCTGAAAAGGTATTGTACTATTAGGCCTATTTTGTGTATTTTCTGACAATACTCATATTAATATTAGTTATTAAGGGAAAGGCCCTTTAGGCAGGAATAAGTTAGAGTTGAAATGTATTTACACAACAAAGGCGCGAGTGTTTTCTACCCACACAACGGTTCTGCAGTGAGATTTGTATAAATGTTAGTGATCTGAACTATCGGCACCTCTAAATTGTATGCAAATCGCCAACATAACTATAGAGTGCTTAGATTATACTTGCGCCTTGGTCAAATACGTTTACATTCTAACCTATCCGTGCCAAAAAACATAGTTTCCCTAAAAATAAAAAAGTAAGGCAGTGTTCTTCTCCATAGCTAATTCCACTGCCTTGACCACACTGTGAACACAACTGAGTAGGTAAGTACTGCCCTACAACAATGTAGGTATTGTTACTAAACAAATGTATGGGAAAGAAACAATAGGACTACCAATACGCAAACAAAAATATTACATCATAGGCGTGGTTTTACATTAAATAAATTGTCACTGAACACGGAATCATAGATCATGAATATTAATTCAATTAACATCTACACCACTGTGCACTGTCATCATATAAAGATAGAAGGAAATTGAATATTGGTCACCAGAAAAGCAAACTGCCAATGTAATATAAATGTTAAATAAAATACGTCGAAGTCTGTAGGAAATTAATTTGAGGTGCCGCGGGAAAGACAAGAAAAAATAGAATCAGAAATAAAGATACCAGAAAGGGGATTGGATTCTGAAAACTATGACAAAGGATAGGATCGAGATAGAATGGCATATGATGTGAATGATAGAATAACGAGTTCTAAAGGTAGAGTTAACAGAGAAACCAACAAAAAAAGAAACAGAAACGAAGGTGTTGAAAGAGGTGGATGGATAGAGACAAGAGAGGTTGAAAGATGGAAGAAATATTGGACGTAGGAAGAAATCGTCAAGAAAGAGATTCATAACCCCACCCAGGAGACAATTGGAAACTAGAATTGAGAAAGAAGTGAAGAAACTGAGGTAATGTCATATGATTCCGAATCTAATTAGAGTGGTAGGTTTCACATCACCCGTACCTACAAACTGCCTTTGAGGGCAAGATCGATTGTTTCTGAAGAAATGGGCACAATGAAATAATTTACTGGAATAATTTATTCTACAATTTAGCAGCCTCCGTCCGTCAGTGGTACGGTACTGGGCTGCGGACCAGAAGACCGCGGGTTTAGACCCGACAGAGGTAGTCAGTTCTTAAAACTCAGTCATAAATTGATCGATAGAAATGTGTCTTATGGCTGGGGGTCATCTAAAATTTATGTAAAGTGACGCGGAAAAAATGTGTGACGGAAGTGTAACCATAGCAACCGTGGAGGGTGTGATGTAAGTATTGTTACATAGCAACCGTACAGGCTGTGAGGTGAAGTATTGATGGATGGCCATGATTGTTACCAAACAGGCCTGATGATTTCATTCGTAATCATTCCTGAGGCCCTGAGTCAGTCTCCCCCTTTCAATCCAATGAATCTTACACTTGCGGACTCCAAATTACATACAGACGCCTCTCAAAAGCCATTCGTTACATTATCGTTATCTACTTTACATTAACTTATTGAAAGATATATTCGTGGTCATTTGATTTTCCACAGTAAAATTTTCTCTAGTATCTGATACATTAAACCAGAGTGTCATAATTAATAATAATAATAATAATAATAATAATAATAATAATAATAATAATAATAATAATAATAATAATAATAATAATAATAATAATAATTCGTAAGGAAACCTGAAAAGGAAATTGATAGGAGGTGTTCCATAGAACGCAAAATGCAACAGAGTGCATTCATGAAGAGATTTTGGGAGAATAAGGAGGCAAAAACCATGAGGCAAACGAACAATTTCAAACGTACTCTTTGAGTAGACATAACGGAGAAAGTATGATAATAATAATAATAATAATAATAATAATAATAATAATAATAATAATAATATAGAATGGCATATGATGTGAATGATAGAATAACGAGTTCTAAAGGCAATTATTAATAATAATTAATAATTATTAATTAATAATTATTCTATTATTATTATTATTATTATTATTATTATTATTATTATTATTATTATTATTATTATTATTATTATTATTATTATTATTGATTTTACGCCCCACTACTTTCATGGTTTTTCAAAGACGCCGAGGAGTTCTTTAACGTGCCGGTAAATTTAAGGTGCGAGGCTGGCGTATTTGAGCAGCTTCAAATACCACCTGAGTCACTCAGCCCAGAAAACATCCAAATTGTTACGTGGGCAGCCTAAATGACATCAGACCATAATACACCCACAGGGTAGCTGAAGCCAATTATTATCCACTTCAAGTTAGTAAAGTAATGTCACTTTAACAATACGATACGAGCAGGCTGGTCACCCGTTAGGGACTGAACAATTGCAATGTGACAGCAAAGCTTCGAACCTCGTCCGAGTAGCAGAGGATTTCAAAAGACTTCAGATGAGGATTTAATTTATTATTATCCCAGACAAACAGAGAACGTGTCTCTTCCACTTCAAGTGATCCGTTCAAGTCTTCGTTCTCCCTCTCGTGTCTTCAGACCTGATTGATTGATTGATTGATTGATTGATTGATTGATTGATTGATTGATTGATTGATTGATTGATTGATTGATTGATTGATTGATTGATTGATTGATTGATTGATTGATTGATTGATTGATTGATTGATTGATTGATTGATTGATTGATTGATTGATTGATTGATTGATTGATTGATTGATTGATTGATTGATTGATTGATTGATTGATTGATTGATTGATTGATTGATTGATTGATTGATTGATTGATTGATTGATTGATTGATTGATTGATTGATTGATTGATTGATTGATTGATTGATTGATTGATTGATTGATTGATTGATTGATTGATTGATTGATTGATTGATTGATTGATTGATTGATTGATTGATTGATTGATTGATTGATTGATTGATTGATTGATTGATTGATTGATTGATTGATTGATTGATTGATTGATTGATTGATTGATTGATTGATTGATTGATTGATTGATTGATTGATTGATTGATTGATTGATTGATTGATTGATTGATTGATTGATTGATTGATTGATTGATTGATTGATTGATTGATTGATTGATTGATTGATTGATTGATTGATTGATTGATTGATTGAGATCAAAAGCGCCGACCTGAGTGGCTCATTAGGTTGAGCGCTGACCTTTCTAGTCCAAATTCACCGGTTCGATCCTGCATCAGTTCGGTAGTACCTGATTAAGGTGCTCACACACGACAGACTCATTTCAGTAGCTCTACAGGTACGTAAAATAGCACCTTAGCAACACAATTCTGGCACCTCGACGTGTATGTAAACCGTAAACGTAGTTAGTGGTATGTAAATACAAATGACATTATTATAAAATCATTATAGACAATTAAAAAGGAAATAGAGTATTTACAATCGAAAACTCAGCCTGCAGATGAGAAACTGCTTATTATTGATTTTTAACTAGCACATGCAAGTAAAGGGAGAACCGTAATTACTATCTGTGTAATGTCACGTACAGTACTATAAAAATCCTAGGAAAGAACATCAAAACCTTGAGATTTGTTGATGATAACATTATTTCGTCTGAATCTGCAGAAGGTCTGGAGAAATTGCTGAATGATATGGATGCAATCTTGGAGAAGGTGCACATGGTGCAAGCAAATAATTCCAAAGCAAAATTAATGAAGTGAAATCAAGCGAAGTGAATTCATGCACGTAAGATTAAATTTGCAAATGAAATATGAAATAGCTACTTCCTTGAATATTGTTACTTGGTTGGTAAAATAACTAACGAACCCAGAACTAAGAGAGACATAAAATGCAGACTAGCACAAGCAACGAATACATTTCTTTAGAAAATTGCTCACTTCGAACAGCGGTACAGGAATTAGAAAGATATTTTGATCAGTTTTTGAAGGAAGCTAAGCGGTTAGGACGGTAGGGGTAGAGCAAGTATCAATATGGCAAACATATTGGTGTAGATTTACGACGTTGTAGTTTAGTAGAAATGAACAGTTAAGCACACCACAGAGTGGCATGGACTGACGACCCCACAACAACACAGTGCCCCTCAAACGAAACGATGACTGGTTACGTTCATTCACAAACTTCCACTGTGTAAGGCAGGAGATACCAAGTTCTCTCAGAGTGTCTGGTCCTTCTAAAATCTCTTATGAGGATATAATTTTAAATCCCACAGTTGGTATCGCACCAGAATTTTACTTTTGAGACACAGCAAAACTAGTATATTCTATTCTAAGCCTAACAATTCACCATCAACTCCTGGTACTCGAAGGATGTCGCTAACCAGGAAGACTTTCAAACACTCAGCATTGTGGCGCTGCTTCCATTCCTCATTCAGTCTTTGGGAAGACACTTTTTTTCCTTTGATGAGGTCAGTCTCCGAGCTGCAAGGGGACTCGACGGAGAGTTCTGGAAAGGCCATCAATCCAACAGTAAGACACGGAGAGACACTTAAGGGACTACTTCCTACTTCCTCCAAGGACTTCAAACATATCGTTCTCGACAAGGCTGACAGAAAATCTCATCTAATTCCTTTTTTCTCTGGAGGTTTACCCCTATCCTCACCAGGGCACCATGTTTGATTGCCGTCAGGGATTCATTTGGAGAAACACCCCTATGTCGTCATAGGATCGAATAGAATTGTATCGGCAAGGTCACTTGTTGGTCTGCTCTTAAGGCGGCACAAGCTTAAATTGTGTTCAAAAATATTAGAATTATTTTACTCTACGGGTTCATATAAAAGCCTATTTTAGTTACGGGTAGTTTAATAATATAATTATACTGTAAAGCACTTGAAGATATGAAAAGTAATTATTAAAATTCTGCAGACTATTTTCGATCTCCATTTCCCACATTCTCATAAGAACAAGGTACGTTCAATAAAAATATAAGTCTTACGCAGGAGGCAAGGAACTTTGGGACACATATCTCCCGTTATTATGAAAAGCTCTCCCGGATGAAAACTGGAATTTAAGAAACCAGCACTCGGCCACACTTATATTTCGACTTTACACCTTAATACGTATCCTTCAATGGGCATAACACCAGACCGACTTGTTCTGATGCCCTCTAATGATTCCTTAGAACACAGCTGCACCTTCCTCCAGTCTGCTTTAAGGGTATGAAACTCTCTCGCCACCAGTATAACAATTTAAGCGGTCTTGTCGAGATTTCCAGTTAAATACATAAACAGCTTGTGTAATTGTTATAGAGAATTAGAGAATGTATGATGCACAACTAGAGAATACTCATCGTCGTTAACCCCGAACAGTATCCTATCCGTATCCTCCAGGATCTTATGTTGCAGCAACAATATTATAACATATTGAAGACCTCAACGGAAAAAGGATGTAACCAACAAATTTTTGAAAAATGATATTTCAGTGGAAATATGGTGCACCATCACGCCTCTACGCTGTGGTGTCATCTTATGTCTTACATTTGAACTTCAACCAGGTTTACTGCCTCCGTGGTGTGAGGAAGGAGCATCAGTCTCATGATGGTGGGCACAGCTTGTGTTGGTTCATCATCAAGTGAAATAGATCATTTAATTAAAGGCCATAAACGAAATACCATCTGCATTTTGAAATATGTTGTTGACATTTTATTGTTGTTATCATTAAACTAATATTAGTTGTTATCAATTTTGTTTCCAAGTGTACAAACAGGTATGTAAGACATACTTGCAGATTAATTTCTATTGCATCACTTCCAATTCATACCTTATTTTTAAAACCTTAAGTTATAACAATAAAATATTGTTTTCTTGCTAGGAGCTTTACGTCGCAGCGACACAGATAGGTCTTATGGCGACGATGGGATAGGAAAGGTCTAGGAGTTGGAAGGAAGCGGCCGTGGCCCTAATTAAGGTACAGCCACAGCATTTGCCTGGTGTGAAAATGGGAAACCATCTTCAGGGCTGCCGACAGTGGGATTCGAACCCACTGTCTCCCGGATGAAAGCTCACAGCCGCACGCCCCTAACCGCACGGCCAACTCGCCCGATAAAATATTGTTTGTAAGAGATGAACTCATATGTACACTTGCATATGGAATTGGTTCTAGTAGTGTATACCACGAAATAGATCCCGAAAATAATTATCCTCCCTCCTGAAAAATAACTGATGTGTTGGTTCCGTCATTATTATTATTATTATTATTATTATTATTATTATTATTATTATTATTAACAAATGCATCGATTGGGAAATATCTGCGTGGCAATGATCACTTACAGTAGTGTGGTAATAAAGTACCAACAACAACAACAACAACAACAACTACAAGAAGAGTACAACGGGCAATTCCATGGAAAGAAAATATTACAAGGAACACTACGAGTTTAACATTCTAAATCCAGCATCATCATATACAAATTCACACACCTTAGAGTGCTTAACACTACGGCCTACAATACCATACTAGCTAACATTACAACACCGTCGTAGTGAAATTAACAAGTACCTGAAGTGTTTCAAATTACGCGTAGGTGTTCAATCATACATTACTAAAACTACAGATAAAAATGATTAAAATGAATCTTGTGGCACAGGATACTCAAGATATTAATATTATAAAAGAAAAAGAACTGTGTGAGAATTACACAAAATAAAAGTGTCAAATACTGTATATTTCGACATTCATTCTTTGATCGTATTTGAACATGATCTCCATTTTCACTTGTGAAAATCATGACAAAACACCAAAGCTATGATGTGCACACACACATTTTTTGCATTCTCAGCACACCACAGTAGTCTTGGAGTCCTTGGATCTTGGGCAGACGGAGCAGTTTCCGAACGATTGACTGTATGTTGACGATTAAGTGGGCATCTCAACTCCCACTTGTTCCACGGCCACTCATGAATTCCTCTCAGAAGAATATGGATTTCAAGTCTGTGCTTCATCCAAGGCGTCATCAGTTCTTCTCCCAGTTTGAAGAGAAAATCGTTCCTAGATTTTACATCTTCATTTACTGGAAAAATATTATCATTATAGATTATGTTCATCACATTGAAGCAAATCTATTTCATTAACACAAGTATATTTCAGAGAATAGCACCAACGACAGAGGAAGAAGAGGTTACGTTCAACGTATGGCTGGGTAGTGAATGTCGCGGAGACATTCCTTCGGACGTAAATAACTGTCATTGTTAGAAAGCACATAACAATGACAGAAAGACGGTCAAGGTCAAGTAAAATTCCTGCTCTCCCAAGGAATGCGAAGCATTATTGTCCAGCATCACATCTCAAATGAGTTGCTCGCGAAGTCCACGTTTATGCACCGTAGAGGAAGACAGAGCAAACCACAGTTTGAACCAGTTTCGTCTTCAGCTTCAATGAAATGGATCGATCCTTCTACACCGAAACCCAAATCATGACAATGCGTGCAACATTGTAAGAGACTATCGACTTTCCTTGTTAAAGAAATCAGATTTGAGGGTTAATAATAAACAATTACGCAACGAATCTAAAGAGAGTGTGAGATGTGAATTAAAGACTTTACCCTACGCAATCCTTTTCCAGTAAACAGATGGATAATAAGAACAATGCCGACTCAGTGTTCCAGATACAAAGATGTCTTGAGACTTTAAAATAGCTTACAGACAACGAACTGCTGCCTCCACATATCATGTCTGACAGTGGAATTTGTTAAGAAGGAATCCACACTTTTCATCGTAGACTCAATTAAATGTAAATTAAAATATTTTCAGTCTGTCGAACACACAAGTTAAGGCGACACTCCGGAGATAAAAAGATATTTTTACCTAATGCATGGATTTTCACGAAACTTTGTGAAGCCATGAATTTTCACGAAACTTTGTGGGAATATCACCTACATAAATGTAGAGATATCACGAACATCTCTTTCATATAAAATTAATAGTTTTACCAAAATATATATTTTAAAAGTTTTGATCCATTTTTCATGAAATTCAATTAACGTGTTAATGAAAATTCGTAATGAGGTAGATAATACTTCTATTAAAAGCACTACCTATCGATTTTTCTGTACATACTTTATATAAGGAGATATATCGTACTAAATTTTGTGTAACTTTCACGTTCTAAAATTTGAGCTTAAAAATTCGTAATACTTGAAAAAATTCTGCAATCAAAACTTTCATACGTAGGGTTCTTAATATAGCTGTGATACATATACATACATATTTTTGTTACATTTGTCAGAATATTACGGGAGCAAAATAGGTTTTAAATTTAAAATTACAATTGGCAAACAAAGCATTATTACAGTAAAAAATTGTTTGAATTCAGCGGAATAACTTCGTGACAAGAAAAAGGAAACTCAAGCCTTTCAATTTCAGTCATTAAAAAAATTTCACCAAACTGACCAATATATCCATTTCTTTCTCCAGTGTGTCGCCTTAAATACAAATATTTCAATATAACTTACCTGTACAAAAATATATTATTAATTAAACATTTACGCAGTGTTTGCTGGAGTGGTGACAACCCAGTGCTTCATTAAGATAAATTCCAAATTTGGACAGAAATAATCATAAATATTTCCAAATATTAAATGTGAGTTGTTCTTGGAAGAACGAAACATGTCAATCTTTGCTTAATAATATGTTTTTTAGTCGTAAGTTACAGTGTAATATTCGTATTCAACTTGCGCGTTCGACATACTGAAAAGCATTTAATTAAGTCACATTTGACAGAATAATTAAACTGTTACGTCACAGAACTACGCCCACCAATCACGTTCGCTGCGCATGTTTCTTCTATCTTGCCCAGCTTTCGGAGTCCAACATGAGCCTAGGCCGCGTAGTTGTTTTGTACCCTCTGCCCTTCTGTTTTATTGGCATCTGCTTATCACACAGAACCAGCAAGGCACAGCCATTTCGTCTAATCAAAACTCAACATATGGAGCTTGACATCTGCCTCGACAGTATCACAAGTAGTGTTGACTGATCCGAGCTGCTTCAACATGTTGGTCATAATCAGCTGTTCTCCGGCAAGGAAGACTGTTGATTTCCCGGCCTGCAGAAAGTTGAATTACTTGAACTCGGTTTTCCATCGATTTATACTGAAGCTATTTGCCTCCAACCTTCCTCGCCAAGACTGCCTCAACTTCCTCACATGGAGCATAAAGCAAAATAATATTGTCTGCGTAAAGAGGGAAATAAATTGCGGCAAGTAAAATTATTAATATATTTGGCGAGTCTCCAAATATGGAATAGAAGCTGTACAGAAGAAGTAAGCAGCACAATATCTATGCGAAAAGCAGCTTTCAGACAGATGAGAGGGCTTTTGACGTCTAAGGCAATCCCTACTAATTTTTTAAGAAAGGTTCGCGTAGTGCTTTGTGTGGACTGTGGGATCATAGGGCGATGAAACATGGCCACTAAGAAAAAAATAGAAAGTATTTGCAAAGTTTTAAAATATGATTGTGGTGAAGAATGGATAAAGTGAAGTGGACAGATAAGGTGATAAATAGACTAACGATGTTAATGCAGTAGTATATTAGAGTGCAAACTAACTTGGTTATAATCAAGTGTAGTCTAGACACCTCTTGGGCAATGTAGTCAGAGTAACATAAATTCTAGGCGTTCCGAAGGGCCAAACCCCTAATGTTTATGCAAAACTCATACCATAACCGTCCTGCAAAAAAGTCTATACTTGTTACTCGTTTCATTGCATTCTAACTTATTAATGGCTAAACGTACGGGCTGTAGTGATATATGAAGAGGTACTAAGAAGAATAGGAGAGAACAGACACCTGATGAAAAGGATAAGGAAGAGGAAAATGTCCTGGTTGAATCACATATTACGAAGGGTGATGGAGGGAAAATGATAGGGAAGAAGAGGAAGAGGAAGAAAAGGTATGGAATGTTAACAGACGTCAAGCAACGCAGAAGCGAAACGCGGTGTTGGAAGGTGTTGGAGTAGCCCCTGTTCAAGGTGACGATACCCTCCGTTCTTTTTCTTGGCTCTCAAGAATGGGATTTGTCTGTTGCATTCTCTCCTCGCTATTTGCTTCCCGTGTGGTTTACTACTTAGACCACCATCTTACCTAAACCAGCTGATTTTCATCTTCAAATCGTCTCAACGTCCTCGGTAATTTCATGCACCAGATCTCATTTCCACAGCTACTTTCGTCTCTCAGGAAGTAGTCAGATGTTACGAGAAGAATTCTTGATCACACAAAATCTGGTTCTTAATATGAACAGCAGCAGGCGCAGCCTCGGACTGCACATACCAGTGTGTGCCTTGAAGTAAATCCACCGAACAATAACACTTTTGTTCGCGGAATAAAATGGGACGCTCTCTTCTCTCGTTCTCACTCGTTTACACAGGAGCTCTGCCAATTTCTCGTGCCTTCTTATTCAAGTTCTATTTCATATCAGTGAAGACAAGGGATTAGACGTGTCCGCCAGCGACCAGCAATACAAGTTTCATTTGATAAGCAAGCAAACTTCATAGCTCAGTACGAAGAATATCTGTTCTATTTTCAATCGACAGTATCTATAACGTTTTCCGTGGATTTGGCTTAATAACACAGTAATACATTCACACTTGCTTAGTAACATAATAAATAGAGTTATTGTGTAATTCATATAAAACTTTGGATAAAATAAAATATACAATCTATCAAGTTACAGCAAAAACATAGATACAATCAGGAAACAGCGATTACAATTTTATGGTCACTTATATAAAAAAGATAACAACAGGCTCACAAAGAAAATTTTAAAGTTAGCATTATCAATGAAAAATCACGATAATTGGCTACAAGAAATCAGTGAAGACCAAAATGAAATTAGAAATAGTGAAGAAACCATTCAAGATATAATAAAAATTGAGAAACCTAATTCACAAACACAAATTATCGATAAAGCACATCCAAATCAAATCAAATGAAATCAAATCAAAATCTTTTTATTTGCAAATGAGGTGTCTACCTCGGTGCCAAATGGTACACTAAAATACATTATTGTCAAGCACTAAATATTAAATTAACAAGAGAAGAAAATTTTCCTATAATACAATATTATACAATTTACGCTAACATTTTTTTCCTATTAAACACACAGTTCATCCTTAATAAATTTATATTGTTTACAAAATTCTACTTATAATATCTCCTGTACTACTTACAAATATAGTCAACTGATATACAGTATGTGGAATTACTTCAAATGATACTATACAACTGGTATAAGATTAACATTTACATTCCATTTATTTACTCTTTTTTTACCCATTCTGGAACCTAAGTAGCATAACGACCTGCTGCGTCTTAACCGGAGCCCCTTTTGCCACCACTTTTCAGAGTTCCTGAAGGACCTTCACAGCTACCGTAGCGGTCCCAGGGCCCTCGAAGTCCCCACTGTACTTCACCCCTACAGGCAGTCCCCTACTTTGGCTGTCCAAACTCTTTATACCAGGGCATCCAACTAAATGCAGGATGAACTGAACAACGTAAAGAGGAACACGGCGAGAGGATGAAGAGAAGAGAAGAGAAGAGAAGAGAAGAGAAGAGAAGAGAAGAGAAGAGAAGAGAAGAGAAGAGAAGAGAAGAGAAGAGAAGAGAAGAGAAGAGAAGAGAACAGAAGAAGAAAAAGCAAAGCAGTGCTAATAAATTCAAACGTGCTCCTTAGTTGCGCATAACGAATCAAAAAACAAAACATTAGTAATAAGCCTTAGCTCATCAGATTAACTGAACGTGAAATTCTCATATCGTGTGATAACTTTACCCATACCGGTAATTTCTTTTCGAAAATTTAAGTTTCAGGCCAACGAGTTTATTTTAGCATTATATATCTCAGATTCACTAGATCGGAAATCTAAATTTAACAACACAGATAATTGTTTTCAAGATTGAATGCTGGCCAGCGTCGTGGTTTTTCAGTTCAAGAATATCTGTCTGCATGTTTCAGTAGTTTCAATTTATTCTCTACAATTTGCTTTATGTAGCACTGACACAGATACGTCTTATGACGAAGATGGTATAGGAGTAGGGAGGAAGCGCCCGTGGTCTCTTACCTGACGTACAGCCCCATCTAGCATTTCCCTGGTGTAAAAATGGACAACCACGGAAACATTATTCAAGGCTGCCAACAGTGCGGCTCGAACCTACTATCTCCCGAATGCAACATCGCAGCTGGGCACCGCTAACCACACACCCAACAGCCTCGGTGAAGCAGTAGTGGTGGTAATACTACAAGTTTTATTTATTTATTTATTTATTTATTTATTTATTTATTTATTTATTTATTTATTTATTTATTTATTTATTTATTTATTTATTTATTTATTTATTTATTTATTTATTTATTTATTTATTTATTTATTTATTTATTTATTTATTTATTTATTTATTTATTTATTTATTTATTTATTTATTTATTTATTTATTTATTTATTTATTTATTTATTTATTTATTTTTAAACGTGGCCAAAAGTGATCCTACCGTTCAGGCACAAAATAACGATTCCTTCTTTCTTTCTTTCTTTCTTTCTTTCTTAATCTGTTTACCCTCCAATGTTGGTTGTTCCCTCGGACTCAGCGAGGGATGCAACCTCTACCGCCTCAAGGGCAGTGTCCTGGAGCGTCAGGCATCGGGTCGGGGGATACAACTGTGGAGGAGGACAAGTACCTCGCCCAGGCGGCCTCACCTACTATGCTGAACAGGGGCCTTGTGGGGGGTGGGGGGTAGGAAGGTTGGAAGGGACAGACAAGGAAGCGGAAAGTAAGCGGCCGTGGCCCTAAGTTAGGTAGCATCCCGGAATTTGCCTGGTGTGAACATGGGAAACCACGGAAAACCATCTTCAGGGCTGCCGACAGTGGGGCTCGAACCCACTATCTCCCGATTACTGGATACTGGCCGCACTTAAGCGACTGTAGCTATCGAGCTCGGTGAGGATGGCTGAGGTGGGAATCAAACCCATCGCTACTCAGTTGACCTCCCGAGGCTGAGTGGACCCCGCTCCAGCCCTCGTACCACATTTTTAAATTTCATGGCAGAGCCGCGAATCGAACCCGGGCCTCCGCGATAGCAGCTAATCACGCTAACCACTACACCATGTGCATGTAATTATTTGACCAATAAAAGAAAGCTTCAATGCCATGAAAATGAATTCATAAATATTATCCGAATCCTGTAGGCTACAATGAATATTATTAGTAATAAAAGTAACAATCATGTTAAATAAGGAAAAAATGGCCTATGGCGTTTAGTGCCGGGAGTGTACGAAGACATGTTCGACTCGCCAGATGCAGGTCTTTTGATGTGACGCCAGCTGGTTACCCGCGCGTCGTGATGGGGATGAAATGATGATGAAGACAACACATACACCCAGCCCCCGTGTCAGAGAAATTAGCCAATCAGGGTTAAAATTCCCGACCCCGCCGTGAATCGAACCCGGGACCCCTGTGACCACGCTAGCAATTCAGCCATGGAGCCGGACATTAAATAAGAATAACAGCCTCAATGGTTTCACGTCCGACTAAGAGCCTTTACCGTTTTCGGAAACGCCGAGGTGCCTAAATGTTGTCCAACACAGTTTACTTTGCTAACTGAAAAGATTACCGAGGTAAGGTTGGCGTCTTTGGGAACCTTAAGCTGAGTTGGAGTCGAACACACATAATTGGATTTACAAGGCTAGATTCACATGAAGCTTTCAGATGGCCATGTAATTTGTTAATTTCAAATGTTCAAATTATAACAATTAGAGCCTGTATTTTCAGCCAGTAAAAGGTTAGAATGCAAACTTACTGCAGTGAGTAAAAATATACTGTAATCTGCACAACGTTTATGCTATGAGTTTCTTTATAAATGTCAGGGGTTTGGCCCATCACAGCCCCTAAAATGTATTTTACTCTCACTACATTGCGAAAGAGCGTTTAGTTTGCTACTGAATAAAAAAAGTAGGTGCCTGATAATTATTAACTGAAAAATGTGTGGCGTAGTTTTATATCTCGTCACATTTCTCTCTTTGTAAGTGAAATGCGCTGAATAAGCCATGAGGAAAACCGTTTGAAAACACTCAAGCACAGTCGCGGCGAAGTTACAAAATGCATTATGTTCTTAGCTCAGGAAAGCAACGAACATAAATTTCAAGAAATAGAATTTATTAGAGGTATTTACATTTTATTAAAAACGCTACCTTGATGCGCCTCTTATACATTTTTATCCTATATGTGCTCGTAAAGCTTTAAAAGGCAGGAGCGATACAAAAGGTCGGATCTCCCATAAAGAGCTAATGTATTACCAGGGCCTTCCAACAGAGTGCTCTGTTGCTCTTCAAATATTCATTTAAGTTAGCACAAGCTCCGTGCCGTAAACTTTATCTATTCTTTCATTCCTAAGAGAGACCACCGCAACACATTATGCTAATGAGCCATATTTTTAAATTCTCCACTGTTGGTACTCTGCAACGGAACAAAAGAAGGGTGGCGATAAAAATGGAGCAAGTTATTAGTGGAGTAAATGGAGGAGGAGGCAGCATTTTTCAAGAATAACAACAGTTTTCTCCCTCTAACCAAAACTAATTGTTACGATGTAATTTCTTCTCCGAAGTGTACGAGTACACAGCTAAAATGTTCCAGTTAAACAGTAAAAATATTACGAGATCGAGAAATTGAGGACAGGTGGAAGGGACACCAACATGGTTTGATGGTTTATATCTAGGAAATTATTTGATCCAGTACTACAAAATTTCCACCGCATTTTAGTACCTAAGAGGGCAAGATACAATCATAACATCAATAAGCTCTCTTAGTTCAGTAACAGGGAGGCATCTGTCAACAAATCAGTCTAAAGATTTGAATTTCTGCCACAAAGTGGGTACAGTTTTTACAGCTGATGATAGTTCATGACTCATAATTAATTTCACGTCTTAAGGAAAGATGATGAACATTGTTACTTGTGTAGTAAAATGACAAATGATGTCCTAGATAATGATATAAAACGCGGAATAGCACAAGCAAGGGATGTCTTTCTTAAGAAAAGAAATTTGCTCACTTCGAACATAGATATAGGAATTGGAAGATGTATGGAGCGTGGAATTCTGTGGAAGTGAAAAAGCGGATAGTAACTAGAAATAATGGAAGTATTTGAAATTTAGTGTTACAGAAGAGCGCTGAAAGTCAGACGGGAAGATCGAATCACGAATGAAGAGATGCTGAATCGAATTTGTGAGGGGAGAACGATTTGTCACAATCTGATCATAAGAAGAGACGGACTGATAGGGGACATCTTAAGACAACCCGGACTTATTCACTTGGTTTTTGAGGGAAGTGAGGTGGTACGGAAGGTAGGGGTATACCAAGGTATTAATAAGAGATTGGAGATGATCTACTGTAGGATGTAATAGCACACCATAGGCTGGAATCAAACCAGAATATGGGCTGATAATCCAAGCAGAAACAAATTATTTATTAAGTTAAAACACTAGTAGCTACAGTGAAGATTTGCAAGTGGATCCAAAAATACGTTACCGTACTAAATTCCATCATTATTGTACCGGGCGCTACACCTCCACGCCGCTAATTTAAAATGTGCGCCAGTTGAAACTCCTCTGCTGGAGGAAGTCTGAACTTTATCTACGGTATTAATTTTCTACTTTCTCAGAAGATGTCACTACCTGGAAATTTTGGAGTTTTTGAACTGTGCCACTTTTGATGTATTTTTGTTTTACCGGTAGTAAGAAGTGTGAACTTTCTCTTCTAGAGGACACTACTGAAAAGCTACAATGGTGCACCCTAGTGCGACGTGAAAGAACTATTTTTTGGAGAAATTTTTATTTCAAAAGTTTGTTTCTGGTTAAATTTCTTTCTGTTATTGTTTAAGTTGGCTGTATACCCCTCTCTTTCCCCTTGTTTTGTATTTAGCCAATCCCGAATTTCTTTTATTAATTTCTGACCAATCTGATGTATCTTCCCCCAACTTGAATATGTTGCTGTACCCTACCCAATAAAGTGATTGTGGGCGGGTGTTTTCTTCCCTAAAACGCCTCGAACTTTCCGCGAGAGTATATAAACTGCTGATTTTTGGGTCTCTGCGCCACTTCTGTTCCATCTTTCTGTGTGTAAAGTACATAGCAGGGGGCGGGAAGCGCCTCTTTCTCCGACAGCGGTCAACAACAAGGTAATGGCCGAGTAATAATTTCTTTCTTTGCTAGCTCAGCAGTTTAACTCTCGGGGCGGGTCCGAAGTGTTTCCATAATGTAACCTTCCTTAAAATGTAAAGACACTTGGTATCTATTCTATCTTTAAACTGCATATCGGGATAGAGAGTGCTTAACCCTCTCGAGCTCCCACTCATATTGTTTTGAGGTGAACTTATTTTTTTTCTCAACCTATTCTTCTTTAACGTAATGTAAATTGTTTCCTTCTTAAGTCACCTCTTTAGTATGGGATTAGCCCTTGTATTAACGGCCTAGTGCCAAGTAGGTTTTAAATAAAGCATATTAGGAGCGCAAGTTCGCCTCCCCTCAAATTGTTATTTTAGAGGTCATGTAATTAATTTTTTCTCACTTAATAGACCTCAGTAGGTTGGGTATTTTACCCCTGTGTCTATGTCCAGAGAGGACAACTTGAAGGTGGAGTTTGGTGTGGCCTTTGAGAGGCTTAAAGTTTGAGAGCGAGCGGCTCTTTCTTGAAAATTAAGTGTTGTATGCCTCGAGGAGGCTTTTCTGTGTAATTTGGAGCAAGTGCTCCTGAGCATGAATGGGGTTTTCTGCCCCTCTGTTAATACTTATTTTGAAGTAAGGTTGGGCTGATTGCCCAAGCATTGTGAAGTCGGGGCGCGAAGCCCAAATCCAGTAAATATTGTAATTGTATTTTTATTGCCTTGCTACTCTGTACCTGCCATGATTGTTATTTCTTTATTTAAAAAAGAAAATATAACCTTGTTAATTTTACATGCACTATAATTTCGTAGCTTGAGACCCGTTCACACCCGCACCTTCTTTCACGCATAACTACCGCAAAAACACGGTAACAATTATAAATAAAATATTTCCCTAAAAAATTTGAAGGTAGTTGGCACAATTATGCTTATCATTTTTGAACAAGCCATACTCTTGTAAGTCATGCTCATAGTTATCTTTTGGGCAAATACATAAATGAACTTTGATTTCTCTCGCGCTCATCGTTCGTGAGAAAAATTCAGGTAAACTTAGACGAGGGTAGTTTCAATTGAATAGAAATTTAAAATTTCCTTTCGTTCAGGAATACACACATGTTATATATTTTTTCGGATTCAGGTAAGCTTACTCTGTTCAAAGAAGTGACAAACCTAATGTGATTTATTTTGATTTTTCAACTCCAGGGCCTTTAATACCTCACACTTTGCGAAGTTTTATTCGGGTCGGTCCATTCCGTTCGGATAATAATTCGCGAACACCATTCGCAAAATAAAAATTATTTATCAAATAATAATGTACTGTAATAAATATAGGACGGGTGCTTAGGCAGTAATAAGTTTGAATGTAAACTAATTTTGCAAGTAGGCTAGCCAGCTATTCCTTAGTGTAGTGAGAGTAACATGACATCAAAGGGTTTTAACAGGCAGGGCCCCTAATGTTCATGCTAATCTCATAACAAAGCTGTTCTCCGGGCCAGAGCATACTTATTAGTGGACTCAGTAAGTATGTATTATAACATCCAAACTCGAATTACAACTTTCAAGAAACAGAGTGATAAATATTTTACTTACATGTACGACTTCAGAGAAATAATATTAACGTGCCAGGAATGTCATGTGAAATCAGACCAAAAGAACGGAGTGGTTTTTTTAGTTTTGAACTAAATCTTTAAAAAATATAATTGTAGATACATCCACTTCCATGCGATATCAAATTCCTTTATTTAATATTAAGTGTCGAATATAGCATACTTTTCAGATAGTGAATGACAGAAACTTGAAGTCCTTCATTTACAGTGATAAAGATAATTCTGTGTAGAATTTAATTAGCCATTAATATGTTTATTAAATCCGACCTACTTTCGCTGTTATGATTGTTGTGGAAATAACACTCACAGGGTCAGTTGGAGGACTTGAATGGCGGATATGTAATAGTAACTTCTGGCCCTGAGTGTAAATCAACGGGAAATTACATCCCACGTAATTTGCCTAGCACGATGAATACACATCGTGCAGGGAGAATTGGAACTTTCCGGTATTTGGGCACTTACTTTTATCATAGCCTCATGAATTTCAACACATTATTTGAGAAAACCGAGCGATTTAGCTGCGTAGTTAGAATCGCGCAGCTGTGAGCTCGCATTCCGGACATAGTAGGTTAGAATCACACCATCGGCAACCCTTAAGATGGTTTTCCGTCGTTTCCTATATTCACTCCAGGGAAATCTTGGGTCTGTAGCTTAATTAAGCCTCGGTCAATTCCTTCCCAATCCCAGCTCTTCACCGTCCTTCCGTTGTTGAAACCTTAGATTTGTCAGTGCGACGTTAAAAAAGTAACAAGAAAAGTATCTGAGGAATTCTGCTAAGTCCTTCTTCCGCGATGTCGTAACAAACAAACAAAAAACAAATGAACTGCACCTATTTTGAACTTATGCATGCCTAATCCGTGAAAAATTTCAAGAATCAGGCCAACTTTTTGAAGTATAGTATTTTTACGTGGTGTGTATAGTGTACGCCTCTAATGTAGGCAAACATTAGGCAACTCCCGTATCACTGGTTGCATTACAAAGTATGATTAACACTAGTATTTTCTGCTCTGTTTTAACAAGATTATCCAATGACTGGGTTTAGTGACGGAAGCGACACATAACCCAGTTCATTTCCACATTAATTCTCCGCCCATTTAACCATATTTGCTGCTCATACGCTGAGCGGAACGTTATGTCGGAATATAAAAGCCTCTACTGGCGAATCAAACTGTAACTGTTACAATGTGGTAGTAGCAATAACCGTAAAGCAGTTAACCGCTTGACGTTCCTCAGAGAGCAGCAAGCAGTGATGTAATCACTGTGATGTAATTGTGGGTAATGTTTATTGCATCACACCGTCTATTGCTAATTGGATTGCAATGACAATACACACGCACAGATATCGTCACTTGTTTCCGTCAGGCGGTATAATCCTCCATTAACCTTCCTTCTATTGTGTCTGTGTAAAGGAAGGCTGATACTGTACAGTCAACTTCAAGAATAATAATTTCAGCCAACTGTGGGCAATCTTCCGGTTTCGCATCGGATGCTCTCACCAACGGATGTAAGGGACGTATGCTTAAGCAGTAACAGGTTAGAATGTAAACTAATTTCGCTAATACTGGGCGAGTTGACCGTGCGATTAGGGGCGCGCAGCAGTAAGCTTGCATCCGGGATATAGTGCGTTCGAACTCCTCTGTCGGCAGCCCTGAAGATGCTTTTCCATGGTTTTCAATTATCACACCAGGCAAATTCTGCGACTGTACCTCAATTAAGGCCAGGGCCGCTTCCTTCCCACTCCTAGCCCTTTCGTCGCCACAAAATATATCTGTGTCGGTGCGACGTAAAGCAAGTTGTAAACAAAAATGTCCCTATTAGGCTAGCCCGTTCTGCAGTAATGTAGCTAGAGTACCATAACATGTAGGCATTCTACTAGTCCGAGCCCCTAATGTTTATGGAAATCTCATAGCAGAACTCTTGTCAGAACAAGAGTACGTATACTTGTCAATCGCTTCAGCAAGTTGCCATTCTGAACGACACATCCAGAATCTCAACATTAAAATACGTTAAATGGTAACATCCATTACTTCATTCAGTGATGCCATGCTCCCCCACCTACCCGCTTTTCAAAGGCATGCTTCAGGGCATCTTCCGTAGACATCGATGATGTAAGGTTTATACCTGTCTAATAATACTTGAGTCTTACAAATATTAACAAATCGCACACTCTGTACCTCCTTTTAAGTTCTAAGTCTTGGCGAAAGGTGAAGTGTCTCTTAAGTTTGTTCCTTTCAGAGGACAGAAACCCCCAAGATATCAAGTGGCTGCCAGAAAAATGTCATCGTAAACGATAAAGTGTAATAATAATATTCATTAAAAAAGTAGTTTTCAGATATTATCATTATTATTGTTCAGAGACTTGGTGCGTGTAATTAATGAATTTCCCCTGCAGTTACACGTCAAAATCATTGTTATGTTAAACAAACGAAATTTACATGAAATTTCTTCATTATAGTTGCAATATTTTCAACGAAAACTTTCTTTGATCATTGTATGTTTGGAGTGCAACACGTTTATCACTTCAGATCTTCACGATGTTCTGGTAAATACGAACTCACTCGTAATAAGACATAAGATGTAAGCAGGTAGTGAGAGCACTGTGTACCTGGGACATCTTACATTTTTCATGTCACAGCAAAGAAGGAGCCGTTTTGGGGTTTTATATCCAAGCAGCGGAGCGTGGCATTGCCTGAGATATTTCACCATTTATAAACTGCGATATTTCTCTATACCGCGCCTTATTTATGTGGAGAGGGCTGCACGCCGATTCTCTGTGTACAGAGGGATGCATAGCGGCCAGGCACTTCTCTACAGCTAACCTCGCCCAGATCCCATCCTATTCGCTACCTTACCAACAATTTGTTCTGTTCAGAGGAATTACTTATACATAGTATAATCTGTTCTTGTTGTTATTCTCGTCGTCGTCTGGGTCATCAGTCCATGGATTGGCTTGATGCAGCTTTCCATGCCACCCTGTCCTGTGTTAAACTTTTCATTTCTACGTAATGAGTACATCCTACATCTACTCTAATCGTTTTGTCAGTCGCATACCTTGGACCATCCCTGCAATTTTTACCGCCTACACTTCCCTCAAAAACCAACTGAACAAGTCCTGGGTGTCTTAGCATGTGCCCTATCGTTCCATCTCTTCCCCTCATTAAATTTCTCCAAAACGATTTCCTCTCACCAATTCGATTTAGTATCTCTTCGTTTGTGATTCGATTTACCCATCTCACCTTCAGCATTCTTTCGTAACACCACATTTCAAAGATCCTATGAGAGACTTTGTCTCACTACGAAAAATTGATGCCCGCCTGGCCATCAGATGATACACATGTTGGCACTGCTTGTGCTTCCACGGTATGCACTAGCCACGCGTCTTGGTAGGTGTGCTATTTACCAACTGATGAGCCCGACTTAGCACACTGGAGCGAAACGCTGGCAACCAGGAATGAGTTAGCTGGAAAATGTATAATGTCCAATAACGGACCATTTACATTGGTATTAAAAACTGTTATCGTTAATTTACTGTGAATACTATTGTTGTTTATCCCGATTGTTATATCATTATACTTATTTTAATTAGTTTTATTATTGGTGTAAAATGGCCCTCCAGAGACTGTATCTAATAATTAAATAAATATTATATGAATACCAAATATTCACAACTCCCGGATACTTGTTGCGTACAATTCAAGGTTCACAACCCGTATGTACAGCATATTTTGAGTCCAAGCCGTGAAATAACTTCTTTTCATCTAGTGGACATCTACCGTGCTTCCACGAGGATCCCTCATCATATCCTGTGAACTATGTCCGTCATCCCAAGGCAGAGGGATAACAGAACAAGTTAATGACAGTGGAAGCACGTCGTAGCGAGACATCTCTGACGTTCAGTTCAGTGAGGTGGCCCATTATCAAAGTTAATGTGCTGGGTGTACCATGATCCTAGAATCTCTCAGCCTTTTCTCCTCGCTAATGGCAATAGAGCTGCTAATTTGCCTCCGCCTCACTTGCCCGTTACCATGGATACCAAATGCGGTGGGCGCTCCCCGTTCCGGAGCGCTTTTCGTTTTTCTTTCCTTTTTACCTCGAGAAAAATTATTACACCAAGAATATTTAAATCGCAGGGTTGAGGAGCAAGAAACAAATACAGGCCACATTCAAGACAGAGCAGTGGGTGTTGTTCGAGACGTAAGATCAACATTCTAGGGATTATTAGAAGAGATGACCGTGGGTCTGGAAAGAATTATTAATGCACGAAATCATAAGCTCCACTGTTGACTCTCATCTTCAAAACCATCATTATTACATACTGTGTTAAACATGACGTCAGTGTCTGCACTGTGACAATATGCAGTACGTTTTCGTCCGTTTAGAGGAAAACGAAAGAGTGTACAATATTCCAATTGAATCCGAAGAACAGTTCGCCTCTCGGGTGCGTTTAGCTGAGTACACCGTAAAGCACGTGTCAGGTTCGTCAGGCAATGACACGTCGTTACAGAACGTGTATTAAAGCAGTATTATCTCAAAATTTGTAGTCGATGAAATAAAATTATGGTTTCCTTCTGGGAAGTAAACTCTTGATATAAAGGCTAAATGCAGGTATTTACAGAAGTGAAGGCCCATGCTTCTCTTTATGCACCGTCACTGCACGTTGTCCTGCATAAGAGGATTGTAGTGGCGTCGCAACGCCGCGCAAGTCGCCAGCGTTTTGGAAAGGTGTAGCAATCCAAGTGAAGAGCGCACTGCTATACTGGAGCGAAACGCTGGTAATTTCACGATTGACAAGGCCGAGAGAGCTTAAAGGTTTTTAAAAAATACCTGTTTTTGTCTCTTTCTATAACCTCTAGAAGTTTGAGTATTACATGTTCATAAATTCTATACCCATTTTATTGATAATAATATCATCCAACTGTAAACACAACTGAAATGAAGTCATACTTAGAAAGCTTTGGATTCAAGTTTAATAAAATTTGAACATAAATCACCGAGTTATAAATTCAAGGAGTCGTAAGGATACTAAACTCTCGTTAAGGGAATTCCTCATCACGTACATGTTTACGGCACGGCCTTTCATGAATAAATAGAAGGTTATCATTAGAGCCCGAAAGTTCACCCATTTATTTTTGCAAAAAGTAGGAAGGCAAATAAGCGCTTAACATTTAGAACAAGAGAATAAAATAATTAAAATAGACATTTATGACAAAAATGGACAGTGAAATATTAAGGATACTCTAATGTAAGCTACGTAACTCACATTTCAGTACTTAATCTTACATCCCCCCATGGGTGGGAGTGATAGAATAACGTCAACGGTATCCCCTGTCTGCCTTAAGAGGACGCGACTAAAAGGGGGGACCAGAGCCTCCCAAATTGGGAGTGTGGGTTGACGACCACGGTTCCCCTAGCCAAGTCTGGCGTTGTTTCCACTTACTTGTGTCAGGTTTCCTTCCTGACCTCCCTTGGTCAACTCCTGTTGTTTTCCGACCCCGATTGTATTAGATATGCGAGGCCTCTTCGTGGTCCTTACTTTCTTTAGCCGACACATTCATTTTTCGAAGTATCGGACCTCTTCCATTTTTCTTCTCATTAGTGTTAGTAGAGAATGGTCACCACGTTGTTCTTCCTCTTAAAATAATAATCATCACCAGCACTTAATTTTAAGTAGCAAGGACGGGACCTGGCAACCTTCTCCACCATTTGGCTTGTGGAGTTTTTAGTAGAGATTTGTGAAATATGCAAATATCGTTTGTGTAAATTTGATTTGTTATCTATTACGTAAACACCAATGTATCTTTATTATTAATACACTACATTGGAATTGTATATCTTTTATTTCCATTGATTAATTTTAAGACGCAAATAGCAGAAGAAGATATCCACAACAACTTGAAAAAGACAAAAAGGCATTAAACTATCAATTAGCCTACGAGAGATAAAATAGGAACCGGAAAAAGCAACGATAACTGCTCCCACCATTACCAAATGTACGGAAACATGTTCGTCTCTATGTAACACTTCAATATACCCACCCAGATTTTAAGAAAAACATTTTGCCTAACCCCCGGGATCTAGTAATAATTATTACGACAGATAAAGTCTTCCATCGCCTCTTCACCAAATTTCATACTGAAATTATTTTTCATCGATTTATATATCTTAGTGAAGATATGTATGCTCCATTCCAAACAGTTGGCGTGGTATATGAGCACAACACTGCCCTGTACCTCTCATGACGTGCACTGTTGGATTTGTATTATTATATTTTGTTGGTCAATGAATAAACAAATTGTCGAGCTACTCCTTGACATCACATTACATAATTTAATTCGATGATTCAATCTTTTACTGAATTCTTCACATGTATTGAATAAAACGAGCATAAAAATATACATTAAAAGAAGGGATTACAGCTAAAGCACAACCAAAACATTCTAAAATATCAAAATTTAAGATTAGAAATTTTCAGGAACTTGTACAAATGTATCTGTCGATCGCACGTCGGTTCATCGTCTAAGAAGAAACCTCTGATTTGCATTTATGTATTTTGAAAAATTATGACAAAACAATTGTTGAACAGCCCATAATAACCAATCGCAACATTACAAAGACTTCCTACCGCACTAATAGTTCAATAACACACAACAAGTATATCACAGGCCAAAAATAATTCCCTCCAATCATTGTCGTCTATGAAGCTTTGAATGCTAAGCCTAGCCCGCCCCACAGTTCTGCATTAAGGTTTGCATAAACATTAGGGGTAGTCCTATAAGGGGGTACGCCATATCTTCTAGTTGCAGCATTAAAGGTAGTCTGTTATTGTATAACAGTCCTGGCCTGCCTCCCATCCGGTTGGTCTGCAGATATTGGAGCGTCATGGTTGATGTAACATCATCATTCGTGAGTCCACTGTCTCTAATACCAGACAGTTCCTCCCCTGATCTCAAGAGCAGGACCTTCATATAAGAGGTATACAGTCTAACAGGGACACCACGAGGCTTACAACTTAATTAATTTAATACTAATTAGCTCTCTTTACAGGGAGAATAAGTCACTAAGTTACCGGACAGCAGATTCAGTCTCGATTATCGTGTTACATCATCGCGGTGTTTGGCAACGCTGAGCGCATTTGACAGTTACCATGGTAACACACTTGCACGCACAGTTAGTTGAGTTGAGCCGTTAGTTTATCAAGGCCAACTAAATGAAAACCCTCATTACACAAGAACAACAGCTGAGAGTGGGACATTCTGTTTACTGAAACCCACATCGTACAATCAACCAGATTACCTACATTTGCAAGGTTGTTCTGACTGAACGGTGTAAAGGATTGGCCTGTGATGAAATTCCAAGCTACCTCTGATCAGCTAAATAGTAGAAATTCAGCGAAAAGACATGCTTTAATGACCTTTCCTTTAAATTAATGCCAAAGAACTAGCCTGTCGGCACATACCCGGAGTTCCAGGTTCCATTCGCACCTAGTCCAGTGTTATTAATTTTGGACTGAGGGATGGACCACCGTTCTCTCAGCCTGGTGGGAAAACGTGAGACGTTGCCTGATAGGAGAGTCTGCGGAGCTGGTCAAAAAAATACAAGCAATTCTGCTGCGGTTGTAATTACGCTGACTAGGTGCCCTTCAGTATCTTCAAGCCATCAAGATGGACAGCAGTAGTATCGGCAGGTTGAAGTTATAATTGACTGTTACACCATGGATTTGTCAGAGAAATTGGTACAACAGTGGAAACTAGCTCGAAGAAAAAGGAGTATGTAAAGACCTGTCGGCCATGATCGTTAAGATGTCGAGTCTATATGGCCGGTTCGAGCCCCGTTGCTCGACAATATTTTCACCATCAGAATGTTGGGCGGCAGGGTAGGGAACCTGGTCGTATACAATGTCTAATCACCAGATAGCGTGCCAAAAACATGGATTCATTTTCAAACATCTCCGCAGTGTTCGTATGGAGTGAGAGCATATGACGCTGTTGATCGTGATTCGACCGTCGGATGGGGACGTTAAGCCTTAAGCAGACCCCTTGGTGCTATTCGACAGGAGTAGGCTATGTGCCGGCATCGGGTTTCACCCTCTCCCTTCCTACTAACATATATCACGTCATTTATTTCATCTCAATAATTACTCTGATGCTGCTGATGTCAGGAAGGGCAGCCGGTCGTAAAAACGAGCTACGAAGATTCATCTCACCTCATACCCGACCCCGTAGAGAAAGTGGGCAAGGTTTGGACATACGAACATTGAGTGGGAATGGTGCCTGATTAGCATGAGTGGCTCAACCACAAGGAAGCGGATTCAGTTCTCCATCAGGACTCCCTTTACAAAATTGAGTGCCACGTTAATTGCTGGGGACATAGAACTAGCCCTTTATGACACATACTGTCGAGGATACAGCCTTATTCTGTAGGTGCGTTTATGGTTCATACGAAAAGGTCTTAGCTTTCTATTCATTGTTTCTTGTTCTCTTTCCTTACGTAGAAAGGCCTTTCACATAATCCTGTTCTCAAAACCTTAACATTGGATACAAACGTCATATACTCTCGTAAAGGATAAACACTAAGGAAGATAAACAAGGTGATGATAGTATTCACATTACAAACGCCTACGATCAGCTCGTTGATTAAGAAGCCCTTCCATACTGCAAACCATCACCGGTAACACATCACAGAACAATATAGGCTGCGAGAAAATATACAGGCCTTCCAAGATTAAATTAGCTAATTGAAAAATATGACTATTTTCCACTTTGTTTTGAATATGTATTCTATAATATCGCGCAGGATTACAAGTGGAGACTGATTATTAGTGATTACACTAGGGCTCTTTTTCTTCTGGCAGCAATAGGTAGAAATGCAAATTAATTTGGTTAGTGGAAAGCATCGGCTAACCCGTTGTTCTCGCATGTACCTAAAGTAACATAAATGCTAGGCGTTATAATAGACCGTACCCCTAACGTTTATTCAAATCTCTTATCATGACCGTTGTGCGCTTGGAGTACACCTGTTATTCGCCACTGTAAGTTTGCATTCTGAACTATTACTGCCTAACAATACGGGCTCTAGTGATTACCTAGACAAAAGTAACGGCAGGTAAACACTCGCTCGCTAAACGAAGGATAAGAACACACCAGGGAAGAACTTCGTTCAACTTTGAACGTGGGCTTCGACCTGCTGTTAATTGCATTTACTCTATTAACACGGTGTATTACCTGAACAAGGAAGTATATTGCAGTTCAAGCTTCTCCCAATAAAACAAGAACTTTAATGAACTAATAGCTTTCTTGTGATCCTTAGATTTCAATTTCTTTAAACTTTCTTATTAATTCGTGTTTCATAATGAGTACAAAGCTCAGAGCTATAATGGGCTGAACCTATGGTGCCTTCCTGCTTTGTTAAATGTTATCATAACTAATAATAATAATAATAATAATAATAATAATAATAATAATAATAATAATAATAATAATAATAATAATAATAATAATAATAACAGGGCGAGTAGGTTAACAAGTGTTGAAACTTCCTAAAGGCTCCGTAGTCCAGAGAAGTTATTCCATGTTTCAATACTACGTTGTCTGAACGCGTAGCTGTTAAAAGCAAAACAATTCACAGTTATTAACCACGAGCTGTATTCATGTAAAAGATAAGATCAATGGTACAGGATGAAAGACGGTGTAGTGGGGAGGTAAAGGGAAATATTCTAGAACAGGTAAGGGACGCCCTGTTTCACTGAAATATATTAAACCAAACTCAGTCCCACAGACCTGTCAGCTAATGATAACAGTTCGGCAAGAGCAGGCGATAATGAAATGTATTATTTTTGAGCCTGCTTGATGTACAGAACAAAATTGTACTCGGCGGTAACTGTGTGTGAATGCACTAGAATATGATTCTAAAACTTAGTGTGCCTTTAGTGAAGTAAGCGTTCCTTACAAATTATGGGCCTTTCGCGCTAGTGACTCTAATGTGTCCAACATCCTTCGTTAGCCCTTCATGACGTGCTGAGACGTGTATAGTACGCGCACCTTTTCTTGAGCCCGATCTCCATAGTAACGAATGGGAACCAGGGCTCAAGAAAAGGTGCGCGTACTATAGGCGCTACAAAGGAAGAAAAGCTAAAAAGGAGAAGACCTGTTGTGGGGTGATATACTTTCAGTTTGTGTGCACATGACGTATGAACGTCAAGCGTTTCAAAATGCATGCTCCTCAGTGGATCTTCTATTACATTTACCCAAAATGGTATTTCATTAAGTCCAAATTTATTTTTCGTGTGAAGGAAATATCAAGTCCAGGTCATCTTCTAAAGCAGCAAGAAAAGTATTTTAAGTTTTATGCAACTGGAGGTGATCATTTTCAATAATTATATGCACTCTGCGCCGCATTCTTTTTACCATTTACTTCTGCAAATAGTATTTCAGTACGTTATAGAGAACGCCGAGTAATAGATGCATAATCTGTATTTGAATAATGTGCGTAAGTCTAACAGTACAGCTCCAACAAGCTCCAGGCCTAACTGTGTCGTAGTACGCTATGAATTCCCGTATAGAACAATTGACACCAGAACGCTGAACTATTCGTACAGGAGTTCCAACACTTTACACCTCATAATAATAATAATAATAATAATAATAATAATAATAATAATAATAATAATAATAATAATAATAATAATGTTCTCGGCTACCCTGCTGACGTGTTAGTTTCCACCAAATGGATGAAAAACCGGGAATATATTTGGCCATGTATGTTGAGCTTTTACTAAATACAGTGTGTCGCCAAATTTGTCACGAGATATCTTTTACATGCCTACAGAGTGACGTATGGACCTCCTTTCACCATTGAAAAAATGCGATTATCTGTGCCAGGTTTCAACCCGTGATCTTGGGATGCATAGGCCAGCATTCTACTGTTGATTCAAAGAGGAAGTGCTGTAATCACCGATCTACTGTGGCACCACACATTGCTCTGTGAACTTAAATACAGTATTTTCTGAAGAGATTAGACTGCAGTTCACACAGCACCAAACGTTACACTCAAACAATTACAAATCTTACGCATGTAGAACATTTACAAAGAAATTCCTACATCCACAAAAAAATATTACTATAATCAGCAATATAATGATGCCCTTATTTGCATACTGTGATGTTTGTATAGTGGTCTGACACCCAGCACAGAACACCAAACGGTGCACCGATTCCTTCACGATCTGGAGCTCCACACCACACATATTGGTTGTCAC
Source organism: Anabrus simplex (assembly GCF_040414725.1). Taxonomy (NCBI): domain Eukaryota; kingdom Metazoa; phylum Arthropoda; class Insecta; order Orthoptera; family Tettigoniidae; genus Anabrus; species Anabrus simplex. The sequence goes on from NC_090277.1 coordinate 73,397,362, forward strand.
TATTATTATTGACTATACTGAAGTTAGTGAGTGTAGTACATAAGTGTAAACTGAACTGCCTACATTGTATGCACCAGTCCACGAACTTATTGACTGTAATTGTAAATTCCTCGCTACGAATTCATCATGGGGTAACAGTTAAGATTTTACCTATGTAATATTTAGAACTGAAAAGTTGATTTTACCACATCCGTTGAGAGGATCACTGAAGACACTTCGCAATCGAACTCTTCCACCCAGCTTCTCCTACTAGTTGTCCTCACTGTGGCGAACAAACTGTTCAACTCTTCGCTGAAGATTTCATATCTGTGGACTTTGCAAATCATCTACGTCTTTCCAATTAAAAGTACTTTTTCTGACACATTGGAAATTGGAGCACGGATTCTCTTGATGATGAACAGTATTACTCCTCAGGTAAATGTCTCTGTATGCTACGTATGTGTTGAGCAGTATCTGCAGCACTAAGCAAAACAAAAATCAAAACCATGTCTGTACATAGAATCCCTTGAATGAGTGAATAGAAAACTTCTTCTATTTTCAATCTAAGCACTAAGTGCTTGGCTCCGTACCCGACAATTATTGCACCTAGTTTTTTTATTCCCGAACAGATCATGGATTTCTACCTCGATCTGAGTGCTGGTTCGAGGTCCACTAAGCCTACGCGATTACAATTGAGGAGCTATCTAACTGTGAGGCGGCGGCCCCGATCTAGAAAGCCAAGAATAACGGCGGAGAGGATTCACTGCGCTGACCACCTCGTAATCTGCTGACCTTACAGCTGAGCAGTATTCACCACTATGATTGTGGCGTCATCAGGCCTTTCGTTTCGTTCACGCTGAAATACACTGTACAATCTGGAAACTGTTTTTGACCTCATTTACTTCTGTTAACATAACACTGAACGTCACATAGCATGCGAATAACCAATGTCCCATTGTTATCCAATACCTGTGATGTGGAAGAACAGAGTGACTGTGGTTTGAGTGACAAGGATAAATCACTCTGCTCTCTATAGCAGATTAAAAGTAACACATACATGCATACAATGAGTGATTAACGTCACTGATGACAAATGACTGCTGGTCCAATCCTGACGTCACACTGTTAAATATTCTCGTATCCTAGTTAATTATACATACTGTAGTAATCTGTTACACGGTATATCTGTGTGCTAATGAAAGTTGGGCTTATTCGTTAAGGTAAGACTTAATCCAGGCGAAACATTTAGATCTGCTGTTGAAACAGATTTTTTCATAATATCTAAATTGACTCAGTGATGTCCAAAAGAAGATAATATCAAAAGAACATTTAAGCTGTTTAAGTTTTTAAGCTCTTTCAATCGTGAAATTACCACCGTTTCGCCCCAGTGTAGCAGTGGGCTCATCAGTTGGAATGCTACACCTTTCCAAGACGCTGGCGCCAGCACTCCGTTGAGACACCAATGCAAGACGACATCAGTTCACAAATGGTGAGTGACGACTAGGATCCTGAATTCTAAATGAAAATGATTTGAAGACCACGGATATTTAGGGAGTAATAGGGTATAATACAACTAATTTGGTTATTACCTAGTGTTGACCAGCCCGTTCTTCCGTGATGCAGCGAGAGTAACATAAATCCTAGGGATTCCGATGTATCGTACCCCTAACGTTTATGCAAAATACATAGCATAACCGTAGTGGAGGAAAAACTAATTTGATTACTACGCAGCCGGCTCTTCCGCTCTGTTGCGAGAGTGACGTAACTTGTAGGGTGTTTTCAAAGATCAGCCTCCCAACGTTTATGCAAATATCGCAGCAGAACTGCTGTCCGACCTAGCGTTCTTGCTACCCACTTCAGTTGGATTTCATTTAACCTGTTAGTGCCTAAAAATCCGAGCCCTACATATAACGACTTATTTCACTCCACATTCTCATTGTATCAGCATTCATTTCGAGACCGACTTTTGTCCCAAGGAATCTTTTCCTGGATTTAAAACGAGGTTGAGTGGGGAATATCCAAATAGTGGGTGTGTTTGTGATGTGGATGTCTTAAATATTTCCTTGTCACTGCTATCTCCCCAGGGGCAACACCAGCTAAGTAGCGGATTTTCTCAACAGGAGTAAGCTTCGGGCATCCGGTAATGACCTTTTGTTGAGTAAAGTGTGAATCTATTGTGTACTGACAGAGTAGCACTAGGCTAACGCTGATTTTCTGAGGGTTTGTGAGGGAGTTCCCGAAGATCGATAAATGGGACACAGCCATGTATGATACTGTGCTTAGACTGCGAAAGATGCCTGCCAACCACGTGGTCAACTCAGGAGCATATGTGGCAACGCAGCAGCGATATGTATACGGACACTAAATGGAGTAGAGTAGTGTTAGTGACGGTAGGATAGGCATGAAGGTAGCAAAAGTATCCAGTAATCTAAAGTTAAGCAAGCTTCAACTGAGAAACTTAATTCTATTCTGTGACTCACAGATCAAGCAAACTGTTTTAATATATGTGCTCATAACTTAGAGAATCACAAATTAGCAAGTTCTTAGAGCTTCTTCTTAATGGAAGGTGGAGAGCGGTGAAGGAGTGGCCACTTCAATCAGAACTTGTATAAATTTTATGAAATGTGAGATTTATTCAACATCAGATTTCCCTTAAACAGTGATGATACAAATGCATGGATAGGGTAATTGTACATCTGTGTCGTGAATGGTGCCTTGTTTTTTCTATCGATTTCGTTTCTTATTTGTGACACTCATTTTCACTGTAAGTTTAAATTAATCTATGGAAACGTTCTGTGGTTTATCACAGATTTATTTCCAAAACGTTGTACCTGAAACAACAAAAGTATTACTTTAAAGCACTGTGCCTACGTATCGCCAACATCTGGAAGACTGGACACGGTACATGGAGGAAGGAGGGGGATGTGAAGCCTATTTAATTGGATGAAGATGACCTCTCTATCGCAACTGAACCTGGAGGCTGACACCCCACCACTAATATATGAGGGAGGAATATAACTACAAGTCAATCAGTTACACACAACATAATCACAGAATGAAGAACAGAGAAATAAGCAATTGTCAACACAAACAAACTCTATGGCAAAGATCAGAGGCAGTTTCATATGACCGTGGAGTTTCCGGGAGCTCAGATGAGCAAACTACCTGAATCTTGTCATGAACCAATAACCCCCGTGTGAGCAGACCTTGTGGTATGTAGATGAGCCAATAACAGGACGGGCTACCCCTCCCCGGCTGTGTAGCGAGTTGCTTGCTGGACACAAACATTAAGGGTGTTTGTAGTGTAACAACACAAAATTTGTATACAGAGTGGGGGCGGATGAGATGGTACACATGGCTATTACGCATATAATTACGAGGGAAGTGTCTACCTGTAGAACTAACGTCCGTCCAGTAACAAGATATATTTCGCAGTCTGGGGGTCCTTTAGTAACACTGCAGGTTATGCGGACGTGGGCAAACAGCAAAAGCCTATAGGAGTGCAAAATGAGGCGTAATAAGTAACATGAGATGAGGGGTTGTTAGTAACTTCTTCCATTACTGAGCCAGAAAATGGCATTGCACCACTGGTCGTGCTCCACATACCTTAGCATTTTCCACAGTCAAGGGGTGCTTCAACCCGTACTAACGTACTGTGGGAAGGATTGCATATAACTTAAAGGTTATCAGCAACATCTACTAAAGGTAATGCCTTCTCGCTGTCGCTACATGAACCACGTACCACTTCATCGACGGAGTCCCTGATATATAACATTCTTGGTCGCCCGTCGGTCGTCGGTGAATGCAGAGTGGGTCTCCGAGCAGAGGAGGGGTCTACGCCTCTGCATTCGCGAGAAGGGACAGGGCTGGACCTCACAGGCTCGCCTCAACAGTCCGCTGTCCTGTTAATGGCTTTCCATGGTTTTCCATTCTCCTGCACTAAGGCGATTGCCGGGACAGTTACTAGTATACGCCATGGCTACAAACCCTGTCACCTGCATCTCCCTCACCGTAACAAATCTCCCGGCTTGAGAGACGGCGTTACCGTCTAAGAGGCCCTCCACGCCCTCTTCAGGGGAGGAATGTAAACGTTTCAGTAGCAGTAGTGGCGGTTTGGACAAGAGATTCATGTCTTACCACGTGTCCGAGGAACTTTGTTTAACTTTACTTTATCGTATTTAATAAACATCGTTCCTCATTTACGTTCTTTAAAACAAGGTATTAGTTTTTTATCCATGCAACTTGTTTTTTGTACGTAATTCTTCTCCAAAAGCACATTTCTACAGCCTCAAGTTTTGTTTCTTCCTGTTCCCCTAAATGTCCAGGCTTCGCATCCGTACAGTAGCACACTCCAAACAAAGGTCTTCAAAAATGATTTTCTGGTCTCCAAGCTGAGCTGATTGTTTAGCAATAAGATTTTCTTACTTCGGAAGGCTTGTTTGCTACCACTATTCCTTTGTCGATTTCCGAGAGGGACGTGTTAACAGAGGTAATTATACTACCCAAATAGGAGAATTATGTGACTTGTTCTATGGGTGTGTTATTTAATTTTAAGTTCTTTCTATATGTAAGGGTATAATCATCTAAAATAATAAAGCAGACTTTCTATAAAACTATGGTATGAAATATAATATTCTGGTAATCGACTAGAATAGACAGCATATACATTAGAATTCAGTATAATAACTTGTCGCCGTCAAAGGGAAAAGTTCTTCCATAGTAAGGATACATTTAGGAAGGAGTTGTTGATATGAAAGGCGGCCGAGCAATATGGCGGAAGATGTCACCAAGTTTATCGCATCGTACTCCAATGTATTCAGCCGTCTGGCTGGACAGTAGTCGTTTAGGCACGAGAGGACCCAAAGAGGGCTTTATGTGCCGTGTGGGTAACATACTATTCTCGTATCATTCAGGAAAAACTCACCAACATTAGCAAAAGATATTCTACGTTGTGACTCGAGTGACGGCGTCTATTCTCACAGACATATGTATATTTTTAAATATGTTTCTAAATTATAAGCAAAAGGCAGTTTTAATTATTTTAATAGTTTAAATAGTTTATAAATAACAGGTAAAGTTATAAATCAAACACTTGTGCTACATTTTATGGACGCACTTAACATTCTAAAACTCTGTAAAAATGTGTAATGGTAGTGTATATTACATAACAAAAACACTCATGTCTAGCATTGAAATTATTTCATATTAAACTATCTTCTAAAATAGACCAAAACACCCAATCCAAAACATTTTCTTCAAAAGTAATCATTCTGTGCTAAAAACTATTCTGACTTAAATTGCTATTCATAAACTATTTGGAAACTGGACTCCTCTGCATGAAAATTCAGCATGATTTAAGAGAATAGTCCTACCATCTATTGTGCGTATGAATCACATTATCATTCTCTTCCTTGTCCGATTCGCCAAGGTTTGATTCTAAATCGCTTATATAACAATCTCACACGCTCACTTTCTACTTTACTGGACACAGTTCACTAAATAAAATGTCTTTAATATGAATACTTACAGCAAGTAATCAGCATTTAAAACATTATTGTTGAAACCTCAATGCGAGTAGACGTAACACGAACACTGGCACCAAGTCTGGGTTCTATTACTGATCACGCAACCCGAGAGTGCGAAGTCAAACTGGATAACAAGGAATAAAGGTACACAGGGAAATGACCCCACCATTCGCCCACCAAGTATAAAAATCTGTGGCATGGTTCTGAGAGAGTAAGCGCCAATGATATAACTTTAAACAGGATAGCACAGAAAACATATAAACGCACATTGAATTCACTATATTGTAGATACTGCAAGACCTCTAATTCCTATGGGTTCTATTTATATACGGACAGCCTCGTCACATAATTACCAGATGATGGGAAATATGTTATGAGCTTTGATTTAACGTGCGTTTACAAATTAAATATCGCACCGGTAATTGTGAGGAATTGTGAAAGCGCGTTTTGGACGTCACAATGTTCACAACACCGGTCAGTTCTATTAAAAAAGACAACATTTAACGATTTCGTAATGGTGGTGGTTGGTCTTATGAAAACACAGTTCAGCAATTTGGATCTAATTCAAGTTGGAGAGGAGTGGTACAAGTGTTACTTTGTCAGTGTCCGATTACCAAAATCGCGAGTTCGAACACGGAAGAATTAGTCGAATTATTGAAGGGTGATTAGAAATATATTCTGCATTGCAGACTGTTGACAAAAAAAACTCGTAGCAGAAATGTAGTCCAGGCTACTTGTTACCCGCACCAGTAAATGTGCATTCTAACGTATGAATACCAAATCATACAGAATCTAACTCTTATAAATATTATCATTCTACCAGCATAATACCCATAGAAATATCAACGATATTATTTATTTATACCCAGCAATTGGCCGCGTGGTTTGTGCGTCATGTAACTCACCAGCTTACATTCGGAAGATTGCGAGTTCGAACCTAACTGTCGGCAGCCAGGAAGATGGCTTTCGGTGGTTTCCAATTTTCACACCAGGCAAATGCTGCGGCTGTAGCTTAATTAAGTCTACGGTCACTTGCTTCCCACTACTAGCCCTTTCCTATCTCATCTTCGCTAGAAGACTTATCTGTGTCGCTGCACCGTAGTTTAAAGCAAGTTTTAAAAACATTACCTCACCTCACTGACAGGCAACAGGGAAATTGAATCTAAAAGAAAACTCCTAACTCAGTGATCAGTAACTGTGAACCAGAATAATGCTCTGAATGCGATCACCTTGCAAGAGAAAGTCCCTGTGCTATAGAACTAATGTAAGAGCTGTCAGCTCCACTTACTACTGCCAGGATAGTCATACCAAGTGTGAACACATTATGGTATTGGAAAGTACTTCTCATCTAGCTTCGATTTCTTTCGGGAGACACCTTCTGTTTGTTGAGATAGCCGTCGAGACTGCAATCATGACATGCTCCATTAACCCTAAAGTTGTTCCGATTCCCTGTCAGAACTATGAAAAGTTTTAGAACTTGATTTTCACATAAATCAGTAGCAGCTTAATTTCTGAGGACTGAGGAGACCAGTAACAATCTATCTCCCTTTACCTCGTCACTCTACTGTATGGAGATAATCCATCCTTTTGCTTTCTTATAATAATTATGAATTGCTTTCAAAATATATCTTTATAGGTGTTATTTGTATAATTATACTTTTTGAATGACGGCCAGGCTACATTCTCTCAGCTGGTTATACTGTAAACAAAAGCATTAGCCATTTATGAAAATTTCGGTATATCAAATGTCTCAATTACCTCTCATTTTCGCCCGACACAAAGAGCAGTATGGTCGGAGCATTATTTTTAAATTTGGAACGGAAGAGCAGATCTGTAATTCTCTTTTTTACTTGAAATTAAAATAAATGTGTGAGTTGAGCCGTTATCCTGATTTACTTCTCTGATTCCTTCCACTGGCTGACAACTCTGCCGAATTACGCACAGTATGCAGAGTGATGTTCATTAATAAGCTTGCTGTGCGACAAAACTCTAATTGGTGTCGGTAATGAAATTCCACTGTCCCAAGCAAACAAGTTACATTACGAGTATCTAATGCTCTTCACATAACTGTTTGCAATGTACATTCTGAGAGCTAAATGTAAACTCAAATTGGATTACGAACGATTCCATCATTAACTGCAATGTGGTCTTACGTTAAACCAGCAAAAACGCAAGCCATCATCCTTGGATATCAGAAATAACTCGTGAATATCAATCGACCATATATTACATCTATAATGTCCTGTAATACTAACATACCATTCATGTCATCAGTAAAAGTCCTAGGCGTTACTTTCGATAATAATATGTCATGGAAAACGCATATTACGAACTTCACCCAGAAAGCATTCTCTGCATTCCTTCTCGAGTTCTTGCAGATGATTCTTATTGGTGCATAAAATGTCTCTAAAGCGTTTCTTTGAAAGTGCGAATAGCGCTTTATATATAAAAATGATATGAGTAAAGAAGTGGAATCAGAAGGAAGGCTTTTTGCTAATGATGTTATTCTGTAAAGAGTAATAAATAAGTTACAAGATTGTGAGCAACTGCAAAATGACCTCGATAATGTTGTGAGATGGACAGCAGGCAATGGTATGTTGATAAACGGGGTTAAAAGTCAGGTCGTGAGTTTCACAAATAGGAAAAGTCCCCTCAGTTTTAATTACTGCGTTGACGGGGTGAAAGTTCCTTTTGCGGATCATGGTAAGTATCTAGGTGTTAATATAAGAAAAGACCGTCATTGGGGTAATCACATAAATATGATTGTAAATAAAGGGTACAGATCTCAGCACATGGTTTATGTGGTGTTTAGGGGTTGTAGTAAGGATGTAAAGGAGAGGGCATATAAGTCTCTTGTAAGACCCCAACTAGAGTATGGTTCCAGTGTATGGGACCCTCACCAGGATTACTTGATTCAAGAACTGGAAAAAATCCAAAGAAAAGCAGTTCGATTTGTTCTGGGCGATTTCCGACAAAAGAGTAGCGTTACAAAATTGTTGCAAAGTTTGGGCTGGGAAGAGTTGGGAAAAAGAAGACGAGCTGATCGACTAAGTGGTATGTTCCGAGCTGTCAGCGGAGAGATGGCGTGGAATGACATTAGTAGACAAATAAGTTTGAGTGGCGTCATTAAAAGTGAAGATAAAGTTGGAATTCAAGAGGACAAATTGGGAAAAATATTTATTTATAGGAAGGGGAGTCAGGTATTGGAATAACTTACAAGGCATATGTTCAATAGATTTCCAATTTCTTTGGAATCATTTAAGAAAAGGCTAGGAAAACAACAGATATTAAATCTTCTACCTGGGCGACTGCCCTAAATGCAGATCAGTATTCGTTGATTGATGATGCGCGGGTATAAATACATATTTCCTCAAGAAAAACCTTTAAAAATGCGGGTAGAAGCTCTGGTTTTCCCATATTTCGAATATTGTAATGCGATTCATAGAAACGCTAGGTGCATGTTATTGAGCAGATTTCAACGTACTCAAAATGCATGGTGAGATACGTCTTTAACCTATGGTACTATGACCATGTATCTCCTTCATAAAACCACCCATCTTGGCCTCGACTAGAAATCTGTCGCACTGTGCATTCCCTATGCCAACTCCATAAAATGTTTCATTCTTCACAGCTTTCCAAATACCTTTGTTCTTATCACAGGCTTAACACCAGATCTACTAATGATTCCCTCCTTGCTGTACCTACCCATAGAACTGTCATCTACGATAATTCATTCACAGTTGTTGCCTGCCGTGAGTGGAACCTCCTTCCCGAAAGTATCAGAGGGTTAAGCGCTATTCGCACTTTCAAGGAAACGCTTTGGAGACATTTTATGCACCAATAGTAATCATCTGCAAGAACTCGAGAAGGAACGGAAGATTACGAGGAAAATTCTGGAACCGCAGAAGACTCTACAAATACACCACGATCACGGACACAATGAGGAAACGAAGGCGTAAATTCTACGGACACCTGGAAAGAATGTGTGAGAAACGGCTGACCAAAAGATCATGTGGATGAAGGCCATCTCCAAGTGGCTAAAAGAGGTCAAGAGAAATGCAGAACAAGTTGTAATTACACTAGAGATGATCCACAATGGAAAAGAGTTCAGAAGAAGAGTCGATAGTGTACAATCATTTGAAAAGAAACTACTTAAACGGAGGCTCGAACGGATCATTTCCAAAGAGGAGAGAAACATGAGAAGAGGCAGAATTAAGAGGTTGTGGGAAGAGAAGAGAAAAAAGGCCAAGAAATCTTAAGTTTTATATGGTGCATCGTTGGCCAAGTTAAATAAATAAATAAATAAATATACAGAGTGCCGATCCCAAGAAACTGGGAAAAGAGGCCAAGAAGAAGAATACAAGTGAAGACATTACTATTAATTCAAATGACTAGAAATTTTTGCTGCCATAGGTTAGACTGCAGATCGAGTTACAAGTTTTCTAGTCCACAGTACAGTTCTGTATGAATGGTTCTATAAGAAGAGGGGTGAGCTGTTATACAAACCTCACGATTTATGCAACTCTCCGGCCAAATGGTAAAAGCGGGATGGAGGAACCATACAACAATATGGGCAATATTGTAAGAAAACTTTCCACTGCGGAAAGACAAATCTCTAATAAATGCAATAACAATATGAATAGGAAATTAATCATTAAGCATTAGAATAAGATTTACAACAAATTGTAGATAATAGTAATAATAAACTTCAAAAGGTTAAGATTCAAAACAATAATCACACTTGTGTAGCTTGCTGGAAGCACTGCATGAAATGAAAGGACGCAGTCCCTAAAATGCGTGCTAAGTATGTAAACAATTGTACTGTGTCGTAGATCAGACAAAAATATCACAAATAAATAACCAGGATGATTAAAATTTAACCGTGATATTGACATCAAAATAGGGATAAAGCTAAGAAGAATAAATAAAAATTTGTTTAAGTAATAAAACAATTATATATAAGGGTAAGAATCAATCAAAATAATCAAAATAAGAATTAAGTACAAAGTAATACTTTTGAAGTGTTGTTAGGTATTCAAACGCAGGTCTCGTTCAATAGAGAAATCTTTAATATCAAACGACCGTAATCCCATAACTTTCATGACAGGAGGGTTAATATTGACCAAACGGCTTTCCAAGAACAAGAAACAAATTGTTCTCCCAGAGGTCTGCGTGTTTTGCGATGAAGCTGTTGACACGACGGTTTAGCATACGTACACGATTAGTCAGGCTTATGCTAGAATGTAGGGCTGCCGAAGGGATTTGAATCGATTACAGTTGATCAGCTCGCCGAGACAGCTAGCTCGTGATTCTGTATGCGGAAGAGAAAAGTCTACGGTTGAGTTCTAGCTTTTCAGCAAACGAGTTCCTCTTGATGCAGGAAAAGGTAGTTAAAACAGCTTCAGAGATACGTAATACGTAATGTAAGATAAGAGTAGTGTGGAGAAATAAGGGACGTGAACCGTATTGATGCTTCACGCTCGAAGAGTGTCAGCTGCGTATTATACAATCCCTGAGTAACAGGTTGTCCGATTTCACCTCATCGAGAAAAGTGACAAAACCAAATGTTCGTAAATACGATTTCGATTATAAGTGGCCATGTTCGATTTCCACCTAAATTCAAAATTAATCCCCAGACAGTAGAATTTAATATGAAGCCTCCGTGGCTCATGCGGTAGCGCGCCGGCCTCTGACCTCTGGGTTCCGTGGTTCGAATCACAGTCACTCCATGTGAGATTTGTGCTGGACAAAGCGGAGGCGGGACAGGTTTTTCTCCTGGTACTCCGGTTTTCCCTGTCATTCCAGCAACACTCTCCAATATCATTTCATTTCATCTGTCAGTCATTAATCATTGCCCCAGAGGAGTGCGACAGGCTTCGGCAAACGGCACAATCCCTATCCTCGCCGTTAGACGGGGGCTTCATTCATTTCATTCGTGACCTGGCCAGATGACTGGAAACAGGCTATGGATTTTTACAGTAGAATTTAATATCTCTGTCTTCGTGAAGCCCCTCGTACTTTGTTTAATTCATAAATAAATTGTATGCTTGAAGTCATAGCTTTCAAATATGAGGTTTGATGTTAACACGTTACACATTTCTACATATTCAGGACTTGACAAATAATTAGAAGCAGAATCTGAAATTCTATTAGATCACCACTAATAACTCTGAGGCGAGGGTAAATGGCTCAGACGGTTGAGGTACTGGCCTTCTGACCCCAACACGGCAGGTTCGATCCTGGCTCAGTCCGGTGGTATTTGAAGGTGCTCAAATACGTGAGCCTCGTATCGTTAGATTTAGTGGCACGTGAAAGAATTCCCGTGGGACTAAATTTCGGCAGCTCGGCGTCTCCGAAAACCGTAAAAGTAGTTAGTGGGACGTAAAGCAAATAACATTATTATTCAATAATTCTGAAAAGACCTTTTACCAAGAAATCGAAATTTTAATTTTAAACCTTAAAAATCCCTAAATTCTCCCTCTTTCAAATCCACTAACGCCTTTTTAACGCTCTAAATGGTGTATTTAAGGGGTGGCTGTTAGGCCACGGCCCTTTCTCTCATGCTGCCAGACAAAATTCTTTCGGACTGCCATTTCAATAATCCCGCTGGAATATATTTATCTTGTATCTGTGGGTCAGGCGAGAAAGACATCTGAGGGAGTAATTTACAGTCCATTGCAGTGTAAATCAAGTATGTTTCTTAAAACTTTCAATTAATTTAATAGACCTCGATACTTTTTCAGGACGTTTCCACGCATAAAATGCTCTTTGCGACAGAGTTGTTCTCCGATTCATCTGAAATTTTCAGAGAATGTTCGAATATGTACAGGTATTTTATTTTCAGTTGAAAATAACCTTCATAATTTTACTCCCGAAATCGCATGAAAATAGATTTTTGCCTCTTGAATGAATAATGAATATATATGCAGTAGGTCATACCCGACTGATAAACTCGGATTTCTTCTTAAATACGTGACTATCTTTGGCAGGTCTGACAAATTTTAGCTCACAAAATATGAAAACTGTGCCGCAATGGGCGTTTTCCACATAATCCATGAAAATAAATATTAGTCAAAAACATTGCAACAATCAAGTAATCAACTCCAAATTATGCGTGGGGGGGGGGGCTTTATCCTATTAATACGTACTCATGTTTTAAATTTAGTTTAGAAAACTTATAAATTGTAGAAATTCAAAATTTCAGTCTTGGCTCCCCTTAAAATCAACTTACTTCAGCGTGTTCTTATTATCGTAGCGCTAGAAATGTGTATTTCCCGTCCTGGAGTAGACCAACACATGTAACGGACAGGGTCTTGAATGAGATCAACCAAACTATTCTGAAATACTTCGATGACATTTCCAGATTGATTGATTGATTGATCGATTGATTGATTGATTGATTGATTGATTGATTGATTGATTGATTGATTGATTGATTGATTGATTGATTGATTGATTGATTGATTGATTGATTGATTGATTGATTGATTGATTGATTGATTGATTGATTGATTGATTGATTGATTGATTGATTGATTGATTGATTGATTGATTGATTGATTGATTGATTGATTGATTGATTGATTGATTGATTGATTGATTGATTGATTGATTGATTGATTGATTGATTGATTGATTGATTGATTGATTGATTGATTGATTGATTGATTGATTGATTGATTGATTGATTGATTGATTGATTGATTTTGTCACCTTTCAAGGGGCGAAGTTACGGCGCGTAGCCCTGTCGTACACTTAACCACACTTACAATACTTTTTCTACAGATACATTAAGTTATAATTTAGTAGAATGTAATTACTCTAAAACACACGCTCTCACTCTGACTCACATTATGGAATTAAAATAGTATAGTGCACCTTAACCAATATGAATTATTATTCAAGGAAAGACTCTGTGAATTGCTAGTTAAAATATTTTGTTTAACCTTTTGAGTCCTGATGGCATTTTGATGCTCTATATAAAATCACAGAATGCTGGAACTGTAACTTTGAGTGATGAAGGTCCTCTGCTGTTCGTAGCGAAGCCATTAGATGGCCTCTTTCGGGAATAAATGACACAAGATGATGATGATGATGATGATGATGATGATGATGATGATGATGATGATGATGATGATGATGGTGGTGGTGGTGGTGGTGGTGCTGGTTGTTGTTTAAAGGGGTATAACATCTAGATCATCGGCCCCTAGTGGTACAAAATGTAATGACAATTTAAAATTCTAAAATTCATCCACTGACCAGAATTCAAAACTGTATGATGAAGAATGAATTATTGAATATGAATTTAAAATAATCAGCGGATCCAACTTACAATATTGAAAGTTAAAAATCATTCCAAAATCAATCCATCGAATAGAATTCAAACAGACGACGATGAACAATGATTAACATAAAACAATCAGTAGATCCGACCCGCAATGCCCCACCTTCCCAGAAACTATCTTAAAACAATGGTATATACTGAACAAGGGGCTGCTTCCAAAGCACAATCCTGAATCGATGATGCTTGATGTCTAAAGGGATCCTAAATCTATGTGAACGCCCCTCATAATAGTACTTATCGCTAGTAAAGCAGAACCATGGTATTTCTCATGTAGCGGTACTGATCAAAAGTAACGTAGACTCGCGCTGTTCCACACATTGTGGTACTACTCTCAGGTAATGTATAACTCACAGGTAACGCAGATTTATGGTGTTCCTCACATAATGGCACCACTCATAGGAAACTCACGTAGTGGGTACTAATCACATGCAAAGCCAAGACCCGTGGTATTCCTCGGAACGCAGACCCATGATGTGCATAACCAGATGCTCAAATACCCCAGCGACGATAGCCTCTTTTTGTCTCATTGGAGCGTTCTAACCGAATGTGGACAGAGGGTGAGACTCCGTCATAGTGACAGATGCTATACACACGTACAGTAAACCGATACTGATCCACTCCTGGATCCATGGTATTCCTCATATAGTGGTACGAATCACAAGAAAAGTCGACTCATATTGTTCCTCCCGTGATGGTACTAAACCACAGGTGATCTCAAGGTTCAAAATTCAGCATCCCTTGGTCGACCGTTTTAGTCGCCTCTTACACAACCTGGGGATACCGTGGGTGTATTCTTCGTCTGCGTCCCCAACCCATTTGGATTGTGTGTTTGGTCTTTTCTCTCAAGTTCGCCGACACGCTGGTTAGGATCCCCCTATCCGCCTATGACCTCTCCCCCTGCTACGACAGCGTAATAGGTTCATGGAAATAACACAGTAAAAAGAAGCCTAATCTAGTGTAAGGAAAGAACAACAGAATGTTACCTGAATTTAAATTGTATTCCTCCCAATTTCCTGCTCCGGAGATCACGCACTCGCTGTCGTTCGTTTAAGTTACAACTTGCTCCTGTACGATCGTTCTTTAAGGACACAGCTGGGAACCGGCGGTAATTAGTAGTGTCGTCACTTGGGCGCGACACCCCGCAGGCACCCCCCGAGGTGGCGCTAAATTAGAAATGGAGAGTGAGAAACAATGAAGGCAGAAAATAAAGAAATCTCTCGCCTCTGAAGCGGACAGCTCAGTGCTTCCTCCCACGTGTGTGTCATTCAACAAACATCTCAGATGAAACGTCATTTATTCTCTCAGCACCCAGGACCAAGCAGAGTGAAAATATATATTTCCTTCGCAATACATAGTCCTGATCCATTCCTCGTAAGATAGAGTCTTAACCGTGAGAAACAAAATGTTCGGCGCCCGAAACTGGTGTTTCCGGAACGTTGTCCAACTGACTCCACCATTCTGTAAACTGTGTGTATATGATGGTGTCATATTTCAAGGAAACGCTCAAGCCAGTGTGAACTGTATTATTAAGGCATCTGAACTATTCATGGTATGTGTGAATTTGTTTATGAAAGTGTGCTGTATTTAGAATGCTAAGATAATATTTAGTAATTGGACCGCTCAGTTTACTGCACTTCATAGTGTAAATATTTGGAATGCTTAAGGTACGTGTGAATTTGTATCTGATGATGATGGATTTAGCTTATTAAACTAGTGGTATTTTTGTAATATTCTCTCTCCATCGAATCTCCCGTTGTTGTTGTTGTTGTTGTTGTAGCTGTTGGGTTATTATGTTTTATTTTGCTTTATCATCACACTACTGTAAGTGATCATTTCCACCGGGATATTCCCCAATTGCGATGTATTTGTTGATAATAATAATAATAATAATAATAATAATAATAATAATAATAATAATAATAATAATAATAATACGAGAAGAAGAATTATTGGAAAGAATGATATTTAGGAAGGAAGTCTTACAAATGGAAGGATTCCAAGGGAGGAAGGAAAAGAAAACAGGCAAAAAGTGGACTGAAGACAGGAAAAAGAAGCACAGTGAAGCAATGAAAAAATACTGGAAGAAAAGGAAAGAACAGCTAAGGAGGAAGAACTGAAATTGTAACGTGGTCCTTAGGAGGCGGGAACGCAACAATAATAATAATAATAATAATAATAATAATAATAATAATAATAATAATAATAATAATAATAATAATAATAATAATAATAATATAAACTACTACTACTACTACTAAACTACATATAAACTACTTTGGGACCGAGAAGCCATAACCGATGTCACGCTCAGCAACAATAGGCCAGATATTATTCTAATCGATAAATCAAAAAGATCCGCATCCCTTATAGAAATTGCTTGTCCAAACACCTCCAATCTGCAAACAACAATAGCCACAAAGATATCAAAATACACAGAACTGACAATAGAAATACAACGCCTGTGGAAACTAGAATCAGTCATCACAGTTCCAATAGTAATATCATGTACCGGTGTTATTGCACAGCTCTCTGGCCGCATTAAACCTTCATCATCACACATACGTAGAACTACAGAAAGCCACCCTCCTGAGCACCTGCCACATTGTGAGGAAGTTCCTAGGAATGACTTTTCCTCTGACTCACGTCAAACAGCATGAAGTTCCAGGCCGCAGTTCCAGTAATACTGAAGAACAGATTCCCAAAACGGGGACATAAGAAGTTTGAAGTTGTTTGTATTTATTGTATAAATGTATATGTTGTAATTATTTCTGTTGTAAATATTTGTACATATATGTACCTGTAGTTTCATAATCAAGAGGGTGACTCCTTGCTTAGGCCGAGTCAGCCCATTATGTTACCGGCACAAGCCGAGCCCTCCTAAATTGATACAAATAATAATAATAATAATAATAATAATAATATAATAATAATAATAATAATAATATATTTGCCATTATGATATTTTCGCTTCCTTTCATAGTTATGAAATTACTGAAGTAAGTCTAGTACAGTCGACACTTTTCTGACAAATGGGATTTTACCTGGAATCAAACGATAGAAGTATTCTGAGTTAAAAGACGGACACGGTTCAATCCGTATGAAGTACGTAATAGTAGTTAAACAGAACATGGAAACTTCGAAATATATATGGTTGTGTTATTTAGCTGTTAAAAAGTGGAATACACTGGAAAGAATATTTGCAAAATATATGCCAAAACGAAACGAAAAGACTAAAATAAGCACATGTTTCCCAGAATACGTAGCACTGTACTAAAAGCATCTAGCGCAAAGAGGAAGTAACTTTTTTCTTTTGCTATTTGCTTTACGTCGCACCGACACAGATAGGTCTAATGGCGACGATGGGGTAGGAAAGGCCTAGGAGTTGAAACGAAGCGACCGTGGCCTTAATTATGGTACAGCCCCGGCATTTGCCTGGTGTGAAAATGGGAAACCACGGAAAACATCTTCAAGGCTGCCGACAGTGGGACTCTAACCCGCTATCTCCCGATTACGGGATACTGGCCGCACATAAGCGACTGAGGAAGTAACTAAAGAAAAGAGAGAATGAATGATAATTTTGAAATGAGCGTAAATATTATTAGGTTTAAGTATAATATTTAATATAGTAATAGTGAAATAATCATAACAAGGATACTTAAATACATGTGTTTTAGGAGGTCCGGAACAAGGCGATGGAAGTTTTCTGTTATAATTAATTGAAGTGCAGTATATCACAAATATCGTTCTGATAGAAACTGTGGACAATGTAGGCTTTGAACATCTCTTGAAAGTGAATTGCTGATTTCGGACAGGGTTTTGGACGCCTTCCAGCTTGTCATCCTCCCACGCAGGTGGTGGTCGTAGGTCAACACAGCCTCCAATAAGAACGCAGAGCCTAGATAAACCGATGTAAGTGCTCTTGATTTGTGAGAGCGTGGGAGACCAAGCACCCTTAACCGCATGCATCTTAACTCGAGGTCTCCTTCAGACTCAAATTTACGGCGAACGAGGGCCTGTTAAAAACTGGATGGATCCTTGTGTTGCCTTGCAGCTTGCTAAAGTGAGATTCTTGATTTCTTCAAGCCTCTGCAGTACATATATCTGTAAGGCGTTACGATGTTTATTACGCAGGATATGAATTCGCCCATGTCAGCAACATAGTAGATGCAACCGCTTTATTTATATAAAACTGTTATCAGACATAGAGACCGATGTTTAGGAAGTAATATTAGTATGATTAATTTACCAAAATTGTGTTCAGAAATATAGAAGCTAGAGGAAAATCTTCCCTAGATCTTAAGATGAGATATTATTTACAATATTTGCATAGTTTATACACAGTACTTTGCAATATATACTTCACGTTTTACTGCTCGTTGATTTTGTCTTCTTGGTTCGAATGGGTCTACTTTGGACCACAGTTGTTCAACTGTTGAGCTTTAATCGTCGCCCTGTATTGGAGAATTTTCTGCCGCTGTAACTTCTATCTCTCATCTGTCCAGGGGGAACTTCCCTTTCGGGTATTTTCCTGAAATCTTCTTTCAGGGCATGTCTATCTTGAAGATCTGATATTCCTAGTTCTTTAATGTCCTTCTCAGTTTCTGTCAACCAAGTGGTACCAGAAGATGAACACGCGATTTGGAAGACAGTCTTACCATATGGCAATAGAAAACTACTCTCCTTTTTCTAGCACAATCAGAGAGCCCTCTGTGTGTTCGTAGAGCTCGGTATTGTGCCGTCTACGAAATTCTTCGTCGTCCTTTCCCGGACCTAAGTTCTTCCTGAGATTTCTCCTCTCTCTGACTTCCAGTTTCCCCATCGGATCTCTTCGCTTTAATGAAGGACACTCCAGAGCTTCTAATGTGTAGTGCTTCAGTTTCACATTGCGTGATAGGCATTTTTTGGTTGTAAGTGTTTTACGTCAGTCGATAGGCCAGTTCCAACTTGTTGACTCTCATGGATAATGATCCTCTTTCTGATAAATTGGTTTCAATCCATTCGCCGAGATACTTAAATTGATCAGTCCTCTTGATTTTCCCCGTCCTAGAAGTATCATTCTGTCTATTGATAGTTAATTGTTCATTCATTCGATCTTTCCTGTGCTCACATACTTCCTTTCACCCACACACTCACAGACACATGAAGCAATTCATTTAAATTACATTTTTCTTTCTGCACTTTTGAAATGTTGAAAGAGACAAGTTTCTGACTCCCCTGACAGCGAGTTGCATGGCTTTGCGGAACGCTATAATAGAAACCTTTCTCAAGGGCAGAGGTACGGGCGAAAGGCGAACAAAGGGTAATCGGTTAGATTGCAAACCTACTGTTGCGAGTTACAAGTTTTCTCTAGCCCGCATAACAGTTCTGCTATGATATGTGCATAAACGTAAGGAGTACGGCCTATTAGAACCCCTAAACATTATGTTAGACTCAAACATTACGGACACTGCTTTTCGTTCTAACCTATTACTGTCTAAACATCCAGGCTCTAGTGATTAGAAATAATGAACATGCTGAGGCTTTTACAACGTCCAGGGTCAAGTTTGCAGCGCTCCCGATGCGTCTCATTATTTCTGCAGGTGTACTAAGGAGCTTGTCTTCTTTTTATTTGTTAGTGGCTTAACGTCGCACTAACACGTCGAAGGCTTTCAGGGACGAAAGGTCGGGAAAAGCCTAGGATTAGGAAGGTAGCGGCCGTGGATTTAATTAAGGTACACCCGAACATTCGGCTCATGTGAAAATGGAAAAACACTGAAATCCGTCCCCAAGACTGGGATTCGAAATTATTATTATTATTATTATTATTATTATTATTATTATTATTATTATTATTATTATTATTATTATATGCGAATAAGCCCACTAAGACTACGCAAAGTACTTAGAGGCGTGCAATTGCCTTCTTCTATGCCCATATTCCTTTTATTCTTTTACTGCGGGCTTCTCTTCTGTCCTCAGACCAGGTTCTGACGTCTTCTTCTTTGGTCTTTCCTCTTGGTCAGCTTGTCATTTTTTAATTTTGGATTTGAAGATTACCCTGTTTTGGACATCTGCTGGTTAAGTGCCTGTTTCAAATCGGTTTTAATTTCGCCAATCCATTTCATTGTGTCTGTTGTCCAGAGGTCTCCGATTCCCTTTGTTTGCGTGTCAGTCAGGCTGCCAAAAATTCGACAGTCTGGTTGTACTGTTCTTGACAGCAGTGGATTGGTTACCACCTGGGGTAAAAGTGTGATTTCTAACACGCCTCATGGTACTTGATTATCACAAGTTTGGACCTAGGTCCAGTTCTTAGGACTGGAGTGGTGAGTTCTACAATATGAATTTCCAGACGCACTTCCGGTGATCAGACGCTGACCACTTTGCCGCTTGCTGCAAGTCAGACGCGAAGTGGATGTGAGTTGGCTCTTCCGTCCTCTCCGCCACTGGGATATGTCCTCTTCTGCCTTCAAGGCCATTCACCAGTTTTCCCTTTACCTCAGTTGATCCGCGAGTGCTAATTCGGCTAAGCCTTGCTCATACCTGTCCTGCACGTCTACAGGAACTTCCCCTATCAGCCATTGGGACACACCGTGTCGGGGTTGAGGGTCCCTATACCAGTGTCTCCCTGTATGCCTACCTCTTACTCAATTCAGAGCCAAACCCCCACGCAAGCTGACCAGGCATGGTTATTATTACTATTATTTAAAGTAATCAACTCAAAGAAGGTCAAAATAAACAGGCTAGAAGAAACTAAGGCGGACCTCCAAGAAATCAATATCACGGACAACATGACATCATAGAAAATCGTGGAACCTTTTGTACAATAGTAGTCAATCACGAATTCGTGGAGAAACGTAAAAAGAAAACTGGTAAGAAGTGATCTGCAGAACGCAAGATGCAACACAGTGCTTTCAGGAAGGATAAGAAGGCAAAGAGGATCAGGTCAAGGAACAAGTTCAAACGCACTCTTTGAATGGACATAACGAAGAAAGACTAAGAAAAAGAACAAGAATAGTAAAATGATTTTATTTATTTTATTCAGTTTCCATCAAATTATCATGCGAAGAATATGTTCTTTTATAAAGACATAAATATGTAAATAAATTTTACTGATAATAATTCACAATCCCACTTTATAGGAATTTCCACTTATCCCAAGTATTAAGTAGCAAGAGATTAATCTCGAACATCAGTATTTTATAAATATCGCGTAACTATTTGCAGTGTATTTATAATCATTACTAATTTCAGTATGTTATTGTAATAGACTGTTATTATTTTACCTAACAGGGTTTAAAATTCATAAACAGATAAAGGTAACACGTCATTTAAAAATATCAAAGAAACCTTTTGTATTGAAAGGATCAGCCGGTAATTTTACAGTATTTTTACCGTTGCCCAGGGAACGCCCGATTACATGGAATTAGTGCAATCTTCTGGGAGGCTCCTTTCGTGTCCCCCAACAGAACAGCATCAAGCTGCCGGTTTCAGTGAAGAATGGCCCGTGTGGAAAACTCTGAACTGGCTCAGAACAGGGGTCGCACGGAATTTGCGCAAATAAGGTTACACCACATCATCAACCTTTTTCGACTGTGGAGTTCAACAAAGTACGGAGCATTTATAGCAAGGTAGACTATGTCCTTCAAGATGTAACATTGATGATCTGACGTCCGCAAGATCTGAAGTCATAGTGATTGCTAAATATTGTCATCTTTGTCTTTTATCTTCTGTCTTAATTTATTTATTATATATATATATATATATATATATATATATAGTATTAATGTGATGCTATTGACACAAATAAATAATAAATTTAAAAATAGACGTAATTTTCACATTCTGAAGCAGTACTTAATAAGCTGCCACGTGAGAGTAGGCTACGCGCGTGCGCTATACGGCAGTTTATAACGCTGTCCAGGTGTCGCATTGTAAACGTACGGTTCCTTAAAGTCAGTGGCGGTGGAAGTAACAGAATATGTGAGCGCTGTAGAGCTATGGACGGTCGTCATGGAAACCTACTTGTTCTTTCGTCAGCAAATCTGTCAGCTGTGAGTAGTCGACCAGCTGTTGACGTGAATGTCAGCTTCAGGGCGAGAAATATAACGGAGACGTGTTTCGTAACCGCAAGTACAGACTTGAACAAATTAATGTGAACTATCACAGAGCTAACAATGGAAAAGTGAAGTGTAATGCTTTACTAGTTTTAACCTTACGCCATTTAACTGCACGCCCTTGCCAAGAATCGAACCTTAAACCCTGTTAATGGAAGATCTTGACAATGACAGTTCAGCTGAAAAGCCGGAAAAAGAGAAAACCACGATTATGTCAAAATCTTCAGCTTTTACTGCAGCAATCCAAAAAGGAGTGAGACAAGGTTGCAGCTTGTCTCCCACCTTTACAATATTTATATTGAACAGACAATAAAGGAAATAAAAGAGAAATTTGGAAAAGGGAACACAATCCAAGGAGAGGAAGTCAAAACCCTAAGACTTGCCAATGATATTGTTATTTTATTCGAGACTGCAGAAGATCTGGAGAAATTGCTGAATGGTGTGGACACAGTCTTGGGTAAGGAGTACAAGATGAAAACAAATAATCAAAAACAATAGTAACTGAGGGCAGTCCAACGAAGGCAGGTGATACAGGAAATGAAGTCTTAAAAGAAGCAGATGAATGTTGTTACTTGGATAGTAAAATAGCGGCCTCGCGGTGTACAGGTAGCGTGTGTGCCTCTTACCCGGAGGCCCCGGGCTCGATTCCCGGTCAGGACAGGGACTTCTACCTGGACGTGAGGGCAGTTTCTATTTACACTCAGCCTACGTGATCACAATTGAAGAGCTGTCTGACGGTGAGATAGCGGCTCCGATCTAGAAAGCCAACAATAATGCCGATAGGATTGGTAGTGCTGACCACACGACACCTATTAATTTCTAGGCATTCGGGATGCGCAGCGGTCGCTTGGTAGGTCAAGGCCTTTCTTAAGAAAAGAAATTTGCTCAATTAGAACATTGATACACGAATTAGAAATACGTTTTTGAAGAATTCTGTATGGAACGTTGCATTGCATGGAGATGAAACATGGCATGTCTACCTCAGAACGAAAGAGAAGCTTTTGAAATGTGGTGTTACAGAAGAATGCTGAAAGTGAAATCGATAAATAGAATGACGAATCAAGAGATACTGAGGAGAATTGGTGACAGGAGATCTATTTAAAAAAAATTGACGAGAATAAGAGATAGAATGATAGGACATATCTCAAACCACCCAGGAATTATTCAGTTGTTTTCTAGGTCAGTGTAGTCGGTAATAACGGTAGGCGTAGAGCAAGGTACGAATATGGCAAGCAGGTTACACCAGAGATAGGCTGTAGTAATTACGTAGAAGTGAAAACGTAAGCACAGGATGGGGTGGCATGGGGAGCTGATGACTCAAACAACAACATTCCCATTAAGAGACTCCATGATGTGGGGACCAACAGCACAGAAACGTAACATTTAAAAACCTTCATATGTCATTTATTTTAGCTGCAATGGAACCCGCTATCATGGGAGCAGAAGAACACAGAGAATAATTGTACCACTGAAGTCATTAAAACGATATTCCAGAGTCAGAAATTGTCCGGAGTGAACAGGGATTAAATAGTTCATAAGAAGACAGGCAGTGGAGGCCGAAATATCCTTGAGCAGCGTGGGGATGTTAAGAAGAGTCTTGTGAGAACGAACGTATGAACATGTGCTGGCGCGGCTAAGGCAGCCTGTGTCGCTGATCGATGAGACATCGCGGGTGACTAATTGTCCCGACAAGAGATCGAGCACCGCCCCAATTGACAGAGAGAGAGTTCATCTTCCAACAGCAAGTATGAGAGACTACACTGCAGGAGTGAATTATTATTATTATTATTATTATTATTATTATTATTATTATTATTATTATTATTATTATTATTATTATTATTATTATTATTATTATTATTATTTCTTCGTTAGCCTGATGGTTTTCGCCTTCTTATCCCCCCCAAACGGGTTAAGAGTGCTTTAGAAAGAATTGTGTATGTGATGGGTAGATTTTTGGATCCGCCTTGTCACCTTGTTTTAATTGATTTCTACAAGGATTGCATGAATTTTGCTTACGTGGTCACCTCCTAGTTTCTACATCTCCGTGGCGATGCCATCCTCTCCAGGGGTTTCACTATTTTTAAGCGATCTCTACTGTTTCCTATTTTGTAGGGGGTTGTTAATTCAGTGGCTTGATTCTAAAAGGGCCAATGTCAAAAAACCTGTTTTTGAGCTATGAGCATTTGAAGTTTTGCTTATAGTTTTCCAATTATTTTTTTCAACAACTAACTTTAAATAACTTTATACTTTCTTTGTGAAAGTCACCTGATTAAACGCTAATTTTTTCTATCGTATTCTTTTAAAATGTTTAGGTCTCTAAACTTTATTGGTAATCTAACATTATTGGCAAGGGCTCATTTAATTAAACGTTAACTGTTAGATTAGTACTTGGCCCTTTTAACATGTTGCAAGCCAGGATAAAACGCGTTTGTATCAGTTAATATCTCAATTTCGATACAATGACATTGGCCCTTTTAGAACCAAGCCACAGAATTAGGGTCCGGCATGGGCTTTTCGAAGTTCAGTCTTTCTTTTGGAGGATCACAGTTGAGGAGGTCTCAGAAGTGGTCGGCTAGAATTGTGCACTTCTCTTTGGTGTTCGTTTCTAATGTTCCATCTGCTCGATGCAAACATAAAGATGGAAAGTGATAACTGGATTAATTCTCACGGAAGGTTGTGTAGAAATTCCTAGTGTTTACCACGAATTTCTTGCTCGAATTCTACGAGCCTGTTTTTGTCATATGCCCATTTCTCGCAGCGGATTATTTTTGAGGTAATGTTTTGCACCTATACGAAGGACTTCCATCTTCAGTTGTTTGATGTCCATTCCACTGATTCCACGTTTTTATCCGATCATCAATAGCTCTATCACAAGGCGTGTTCCACCATCTATGTTTTACATCATCATCATCATCATTATTATTATTATTATTATTATTATTATTATTATTATTATTATTATTATTATTATTATTATTATTATTATTATTATTAGACGTTAAATTCATTCAATTGGTAACACTGGAACTCCGATGGCATCACGTTGATCATCAATACAATATCCTTTAAATGCACCAATTCAATAGACCAGAGTAGCACCAGAGTAACACCAGGAAGGTGACAATATTTCAATAAACGTGATCATCTGACAACTGAGCCTAAGAAATTCAGTGCCCGATTAACTTAATTCCGATTTTTAATGCATTTATTCTCATTACTAGGTCTTTTTTTGTCTTCGCTTGTTTCGTTAATTCTGTTTGATTTTATTTTATTACGTTTTCTTTTCTCCCTTTTCTTTTTTCCCCTTGTCTTGTTTGGTTTAGTTTTCGTTCTTTTTGTCTTGCTTTGTTTTGTCAGCCTGGCAGAGTGGCTCAGATGGTCGAGGCGCTGGCCTTCTGACCCCAACTTGGCATGTTCGATCCTGGCTTAGTCCGGAGATATTTCAAGGTGCTCAGCCTCGTGTCGACAGACTTACTGGCACGTAAACAACTACTACAGGACAAAATTCAGGAACCTCGGCGTCTCCCAAAAACTTCAAATTAATTCGTGGTACGTAAAGAAATAACATTATTTCCCGACTCATTGGCTGAATGGTCAGCGTTGAGGCCCTCGGTTCAGAGTGTCCCGAGTTCTATGCCCCGCCGGATCGGAGATTTCAATCGCATTAATTATTTTGCCTCCGAGACTGGATGATAATGTTTGTCTCAACGCTTTCCTCTTCATATATGCACAACACATCACACCACCAACTGCCACACTAACACGCAATACATCCTTCGATATACGGTTGGCGTCAGGAATGGCATCCGGCCGTAAAAGAGAGACAAATCGCAATGTTGGACACAGTTCGCACTCGCAACTCCATAAATGTGGGAAAATCGGTAGAAGAAAAACATTATTATTATTATTATTATTATTATTATTATTATTATTATTATTATTATTATTATTATTGTATAGGTTTTTTTGTTTACCTGTCCTTTCTTTTGTCTTGTTTTGTATTCTTCAGTTTTCTTTTGTCTCCATTTCTTTTGTTTTCTTTCATCTTCTTTTGCTTTGCCTACTTTTGTTTACATTTTTTTCTGTTCTCTCGTTTTGCTTTATTTTATTTTATTTTATTTTATTTTATTTTATTTTATTTTATTTTATTTTATTATATTTTATTTTGTCTTCTTTTAGATTAATTTTCATTTGTCTTGTTTTGTTCTTATTTTGTCTTTTTCGCTTTTAGCTTCCTTTTCATTTCTTTTCTTCTTGTTTACTTTCCAATTGGTCTGTTTTATTTTTTAGTTTTTAGTTTTTCTTGCCTTATTTCGTCCCGTTTTGTTTTGTTCCTTGGTTGTCCTGACGGCGACTAAAGGGGAAGACACGATAGGGTATATATTTGGCAACGACGGGGCATTGTACTGAATCTCACATTGCTTCATCTAACTAGTACCAGTCTCCTCTTTCCTATACGACCTCCCTTGTTCGACTCCCCGACTCCCGCTTCCCACAATGGTATCAGGTTTACGAGGCCAAGCGAGTATTTCGTTATCACGTTTGTGGCCCTTCTCTGCCTCTTCCTTCGAAGGGACGGAACTCTGATTCCTCTCAGAACAATAATAGTCTCCAGCACCGGTGAACCGTGGTACCCTTTCATTCTGCTCCTGCTAAGTAATATACGTTGTTTAATCCCACAGAGTGCTTAGTGAAGGGACCACAGGGAAGCGCCTATAAATTAGCCCAGAGATACCTGATGTAATGTATGCTACATGTAATCTGATTTAGTAGCTCTTGCCCGCCGGTAATGTTATAATTGGGAGTAATAACGTCACTTACACAGCAGTCACGGAGATAATGAATTACCACGTGCACTTCATTATCTGAATCCCACACAGCGTCCTGTAGGTGTTATCCCTGTAATGTGGTTATTTCCCGGCCGGCCTTCATCCTAGCCTCCAAGTGTGTGCAGGGCGGGAGAGCAAATGAGGAGAGGACTAACCTGCTTCTCGCAGACTACTTTCAAAGCATTTCAACTCTTTGAAACTCTACAGTATGTCGGGGACCTTTCCTTTCTGTTCTTTGACATTAATATGTCTTATGGCTGGGGGTCATCCGAAAATATGTGTAACGCAACAACATGTATGACAGAAGTGACGTTACATTAGTCGTTAGCGTAGGCCTTGGTCGCCAAAGATTCTGAGGCTGTGGATATGTATAAAGAATAGAAAGTGTACCGTCAGTGACGTCACATTAGTCATTACTGTAGGCCTTGGTCGCCAAAGACGCCACTGTACTTCACCACCGACATATCTAGTTTAAAATTTAACAAACGAACAATATACCAAAAAACCTACATTTTAAGGAGCAATCAGATATTTTAAAAATAATAATGTACATTTTATAACATAGGGAATAATGTATAATGCATAACTTGCTACAATCAATACCATAGGAATGTAACAACAAATTAAAATGGCGCTATTATATAATTATTGTGGAGTTTAGATAGAAATTAATACTGATACATGGAATTATGTACACCTCATAAGTCAGGAACGGAGTTACATATTAGGAATTGCTGTCAATTAAAGATAAAAATATTTGAGAAATTAGATGGTGTCACATTGGACCAAGAGAGCTCTTTGTGCCCTTTAGGAAGTAATTTACAGGGCGAGTTGGCCGTGCATTGTGGGGCGCGCAGCTGTGAGCTTGCATCCGGGAGATAATGGGTTCTAACCCCACTGTCTGCAGTCCTGAAGATGGTTTTCCGTATTTTCTTACATTTACACTAGGCAAATGCTGCGGCTGTTTCTTAATTAAAGCCACGGTTGCTTCCTTTCCACTGCTGGTCTTTCCTATCACATCGCCGCTATAAGACCGCTCTGCGCCGGTGCGAAGTAAAGCAACTTGTAAAGAAAGGAAATCATTATCTTAAACAACCAATGTTTTAACAATTATTTGATAGAAGACACCTTAAGTAATAATAACCAGTATTTTCATATCTCTTACTCAAAGAATTTTCGAGTATCAGGAGGAAACTTTAATCTGTGGGACAAAGTGCCTCCCAAAGTCCAGCTAAGGTTAATCATTACTGGGTCAGATAATGGTTCAACTGCTCTAATATTCTATTTCCTGTAAAATTTTCTACCCATTTAGTCACATTTTTGTTTAGTTCAACAGGCCTCATTTTTGTCAGTTGTGTCCCGTTCCCGTCCCTGCCAAAGACCTTGGTAAGATAAAAAATACCTCTCTCCATCTCTGCCCTGTTATGTATAGCTGTGAAACCTCCGTATTCCGTGGCATGGACTCCTTGTCACAGCTCAAGAAACTAGAAAAGAGGAAATTAAACACGTGTGGAATGTTAATTGTTAAGTGGCTCCACATGTCAAGTCCTTGTGATGCTCTTTGCTCGCGAGCCAGAACTAAGTTAATCTAACATAAACGGTGACTTTACTGTTACATGTTACGTCTCTACTCCAAGTCAGTCACCGCGACAGTTGCTCCTGGCACACACCTTGTTTTAATGTTGAAAATATTTCTTAGCTGAGAAGTTAGCGGTTCCCATACTACGAAAAACGTACATTATGCAATTTACTCAATTATGCCGACAGTCGAAGGGCTAAAGGGCGGGAAACGTTTCACATTGTGAGCCTTTGTATCAAACAAAAAACAAATTTCCAAAAATCACCTTCAGCCTAAAATCGCTTGATTCTTTACTCGTTTCCTTTTTTGTTCAAATCATAGCCAAAGTAACTTATTTACATAATGTTTCTGTAATGTGTTCCTTGCTTCAACAACTTACGGCGTTTTCTGATTGTTTTAATGTTTACACGTAATGTAGTAATAAGGGCTTAAGTGAAACTTTGCACGGACTCACATTAGCGCTCGTAGTGGTGCTTAAGTGAAACAATGCATTGACTCACATAAGCGCTCGTAGTGGTGCTTAAGTGAAACAATGCATTGACTTACATAAGCGCTCGTAGTGGTGCTTAACTTAAACTCTGTACTGACTCACATTAGCGCTCGTAGTGGTGCTTAAGTGAAACAATGCATTGACTTACATAAGCGCTCGTAGTGGTGCTTAAGTTAAACTCTGTACTGACTCACATTAGCGCTCGTAGTGGTGCTTAAGTGAAACATTGCATTGACTTACATCAGCGCTCGTAATGGTGCTTAAGTGAACCTCTGTACTGACTCACATCAGCGCTCCTAGTGGTGCTTAAGTGAAACAATGCACTGACTTACATTAGCGCTCGCAGTGGCAGATAAAGGCAAACTGCTAATCTAATCGACCGGATAACGATGATTAAGAAAAGGACTGAATATTTAGTAATAAATAAAGAATATATTGTCATGCTTTATTATATATAATTTACCTAAAATTCGTAGCTCACATCCCTAGGATGTTTGTTTGAAGGGCTACAACTGTGGATGTTTTTTTATTTTTTCCAATTTGCCTTACGTCGCAGAAAGGTCTTATGGCGACAAAGGGATAGGGAATGGCCGGGAGAGGGAAGGAAGCGGGCGTTACTTTAATTAAGGTACAGCCTCAGCATTTGCCTGGTGTAAAAATCGGAGACCACGGAAAATCATCTTCAGGGCTGCCGACAATGGGCTTCTAACCCACACCCCGTCCCCGAGCAAAAGAAATTAAACAGAATTGGCCAAGAATCCAACACTCTGAACCGCAAACCACTTCGCTGACCACTTTGCCGGGTAAAATAGTTCTCCACAGAAATACTTCTACAATCCTCTTTTACTGCATGTAGCTAAAAGCTATTTCTTTATAAAACACGTAACATTATTATCTATTTTACTGTTAGTTAGTGGCTGATTAAATCTACTGGAAATGTTGCCAAATTTGATATTATTTGCCATGAAACACGCCAAAGTAAAACAGTACCAGAACCCAATTTATTTCTCTCAAACTGACACTTTACAGCCCCCGGTTTGACAGCTGTTTACACGGCACATCACTGTAATTAGAATGAACCGTGACAGTTTCAAATCAGATGCAGTTTTAACTCCGCTGCAATGTGTTCAGGATAATGAAGATATGTGTCACTGTGTTTGAAAAAATCATTTTCTCTTGAAAATGGATACCTATCATATCTATCACTATGCAAATATATGTTCATGAACACATTTAATGGAAGAAAAGGTTAGAGAATTTATAATCCATATTGCCTAATATATGATAAAAAATAACGAAATACTAAACCGCTGTGAAGGTTATATCCGATATGGTCTGCTGGTAGATGACCAAATGAATGATTCCATTTTCGGTCTTTGATCTGCAGTACTAGACACGGCAGTATATTATGTACTCTTCACCTTACGATACTGCCCGAGGAATTTGACGTTCCAGAAAGATATTTACTTCTCTTCTTCAGAGTAACCACAAATGTTCTCAGAATGTTGACATGTCTGAATTGAAGGTCCCCATTTCGCCAGAAGCCTTACTGTAAACAGGTAGCAGTTTCTGAATGCCAGATTCTCCTCGCCTAGGAGTGAGAATGTATGGAATTACATATGAAGAGGAAACATAAAGGCCATTACGTAGAAGCGAATATGCATCAGGAGATCAAAGGTATGCAGTCAATTAATATAACACACCTACGTATGGAGAGGTTCCAAATGGCCACCAGAGAAATACAGTGCATAATATAGAAATAAGACAGAAAGTTCACTGTAGCGGCGTAATGAAGACCACTAGACCACTATAACCTATTAACGATATTCGATATCTCGCCTTTATTCATATATTTAAGATTACTAGACCTTCGGTATTCGATTAAGAACGCTACATACAATTTAGTTGTCTTGAGACCTATACTAATTGGAACTTGAGGTAAAAACAAGCCCCTACTTTCAAATCTGGACGATATGATTTACGATCATTTGAAGGAAGTTGTAAGTTTTCACATTAGTTGATGGCTGAAAATTATTTACAGATATCGCCAAGAGTATCTAGAGATTATATCACAAGGGAACACGAGATTTTAAACCATATTATTCTTCAGACATTCGTCTTTGTTCAAGCATAACTACTTCTGAACAAATATTGAGTCAGTTCCGCAGAAAAAGCTGAGAGAGATTGAACTGTACCCAGTAACACACGAACGTTCATGTCCTATCTGTATATGTGTGTATTGTGTAATATAGTGGGGATTACTGTTCATGTTTGTACTTTTTGTCTCTTCAACAGGCGCAGGAGATCAAAGGGTTCATCTTCTACAAACTCTTACACAATGCGGGGATAATCCACCATTCATATGAGGTGAGTACGCTGCCAATAATACCCTCCAGCTCATTTATCAGTACGACTTTCTGGAGAATTTATTTCAATAATGATTATATTATAATGATTATTTACTTCTTCTTCTTCTTCTTCTTTTTCTTACTATCCTTCTTCCCGGGCTGAGTGGCTCAGACGGCAGAGCCGCTGGCCTTCTGACCACTACTTGGTAGGTTCAATCTTGGCTCAGTCCTGTGGTATCTGAACGTGGTCAAATACGACAGCCTTGTGTCGGCAGATTTACTGACAAGTAAAAGAATTCCTGTGGGACTAAATTCCAGCACCCAGATGCCATTCCCGACGTAACCCTATGTGCAAGGTGTTCACTACAGCATATTTCTCTTGTGGTGGATAGTGTGACATGTTGCACGTATAATTGGACGAACATAACCACAATGCCTCGAGAAAGGGAAAATAACTAAAGGCGGGGATTTACCTCGACCCGGCCGGATATCGAACCAGAGACCCTCTGAATCAGGCTCATCAACGCTGGTCATCATACCCCGAACTTTTAGGCATTAGTAGCTTAGAAGAGAAAACAAATTAGATTAATAGGAGGTGTCGACTAGCCCGGTCTTCCGTAATGTAGTGAGAGTAACATAACTTCTAGGGTTTCTGATTGGCCGTACCCCTAACGTTTATGCAAAACTCGCAGCACAATCGTTGTGCAAGCTAGAGTATACTTGTTATTCGCTTTAGTAAGTTCGCATACTAACCTATTAAAACCAGACCAAACCCTATAGCACTACAGCTCTTGAAGGGCCTTGGCCTACCAAGCGACCGCTGCTCAGCCCGAAGGCCTGCAGATTACGAGGTGTCGTGTGGTCAGCACGACGAATCCCCTCGGCCGATATTCTTGGTTTTCTAGACCATACTAACCTATTACTGTATAAAAATGCGGACCGAATAATGATTATATATTAGATTAAAGTAGTAATAATGAAACTGTAAAGAATGTAGCGAAAGAAACATACATTCTAGGGGTTGTAACTGGACGTACCCCTAATGTTTATGCATATCTCACAAGAGAATCGTTGTGCAGACTAGAATACACTAAGTCTACTAAGTACCAAGTCTTGTTACTCGTTGTAAGTTTGCGTTCTGACCTATCCCTGCATGATTTGAAAAATCTACTGAAATATATAGCGACTGGACTAGATTTCACGACATATTCACCAAAAATTAATAAAAGACCCACAAGTTGTACCTGTTTCATAGACCTAGAGCGTCCAGATTTCAGATATCCCTTTCTACGTTGTTGCAAAAATAGCCAGGTCTGTTTAGAATTCTAGGTGTATCTGTTAATCTGACGCTCATGAGGGTCAAGAAATACGAGTAAATTTTAAGGGTTCCAGTAACTTCTAATTTGATCTTCTATGGTGTAAATATATATTAACTTTCAGTCTTTTATCTACATCAAT
Source organism: Anabrus simplex (assembly GCF_040414725.1). Classification (NCBI taxonomy): domain Eukaryota; kingdom Metazoa; phylum Arthropoda; class Insecta; order Orthoptera; family Tettigoniidae; genus Anabrus; species Anabrus simplex. The sequence goes on from NC_090277.1 coordinate 73,430,010, forward strand.
TGCTTCAATGAGGTCTGAACTTAAACTCCTTGGATGAGTACTACTAAAATTATTTTGATGTGGAACGTCATTCAAATTCTGGACATGAATTTTCGACGAAAATTCGATTTCATGCTCTCCATGTAACGCAAAAGTTGAGTATATCTCAAGAAGTATTAAATACGCGGGAATGTTTTATTAATTACTCTAAATTAGAAGGATGGATATGCATGCATATGACGTGATGACTTCAGCTGACGTAATCCGCATGACGTCATCACAGGATCGGCTCCCGTTCCAGGTAAAATTTGGCAGTCGAAAGTCACTTACCACGCGGCGTAGCTTGGTGCGAAGATGTCAAACTGAGAAGAGGGATCTATAATTTCATTCTTCCCGACAACGTCCGTCAGAAAAAAACAGAGAATTTAAAAGATAACCGTAAAGAAGTAATGAAAATTGTTTAACTAAATATTTAGAAATTTGACCTATTTTAGGAAAATTACAAATATAGAATTAATAAAACGGTAAAATACTATAACAATGAACGGAGGAAGAAACTAGAAACAATTAGGGGAAATAAGTCGAAAATTAATCTGCAGAACGTGTGAGGTTGATACAAGAGCGTGGTATGCTTGACCCTCCAGTAGTGGTATCTTGTTAAATATGTATATACATCTCTTACTTCTGACATTCTTCAATAAAACGTTGACAATTGATAAAATTCTTCAAATTTAAATAAATAAGTAAATCGATGTGAAGGTTTCGAGAATGTAACCCTGACGGCTATACCAAGTAAAGCCTACCACATCTTTTCTTCTTCGAAATTACTTCGGGGTATTAAACGAAAGTATGTTTAGAGATATTTCCATGATATCAGCCATTCTAGGACAGGAGGAGGGTAAAGATCATAGAAATCAAATCTCAGCTTACTGATTTACGTGACTGTCGATTATCGGACTTCCAGTTTAACGTACAGTGCAGGCCATAGCAATGTGATTTCAAAATATCACATGCTCTATGCGCTCGCATTCGTAATAAATCAGTGTCTATACAACACGGTTACAATGCCCCAAACGGTCGAAGAGTAACAATACGAAGTTAAGAATTTCGTGTCGTGTAAGAATTCAAATTTTCGACTAAGGTTTGAAAGGAATTCACTCGACCTCTAGAATTGAATTGAACGGCTCCCGTTATCAGAGACAGTAATCTAGGCAAAGATAATGGCAACGCGCTGACCACGTGACACCAATACCAGCAGACCACCATCTTTGATGAATTTAATGTATCAAAGTGGTGTTAGTGTTTATGTTTACGATATCGGCTAAAAAGTGTACGAGAGCTGTCAGATGGAAGTTGAAAATAAAACCGAAATACAGGAACCAGTATGTAGATTTAATATCAAAAGTAGACCCGACACCCACTAGTTTTATTATACATGTTTCACTTAGCGCTAGAAGTGGACATTCATTTGACAGTCCTTAGGATTCCGTGCCTCGTACTACTGGAGAAATTGATATAAATATGACCCTACACCTTATGCAAAACTTCTTACACCACTGGATGGGGAACCGCAGGATAATTCGTGGTCTAGAGGATTGGATTACTGTACAAACTGAGTACCGACAAGAAACACCAAGCAGTGAATTACGAAGAACCTTATACCATAATATAACATATTGATTCGTATAAACCTCTTAGATCACACAGAACTCCGTAATGAGCTTATGAGAGCAGAAGCTCTTTGTGCCTTTGAGCATTCCTTCAAGCTGCATGTAGATGAGATATTAAATGTAGAGAAAGTACAGCACGTTCGAACTAAACTGTAACCTCACTGAGAGGTGAGCACGCTGTGACGTTCTCCTTCGCTTCGTGCGGTACAAGAACGGGTATACTTTACAGGGTGTTTCAAAGAAGTGAATTAGGAATACGTAGAGAAGGAAATAAACCTTAGCAATAAATAATAAACCTAAGTTCGTGTTCAAAATCCAATGCTTCACTGAAATTTAACAGCCGTATTTTAGATTACTTAAAATTATAAACCAATAAACAGTAAATTCAAGAGGCCTCCATACTTGAAGGAGTACTACAGGGACCCAACCTACCACCAGTGTTAATTTGTATTTACCAAAGTGATTAAAGAAAGTAAAGAGGTAACAGGAGTTAATACAAATTGGGAGAAGGTTAACAGTTTAACATCCGATGACATTACATCTACCATAAAAGAACGAAAAGGATTTGAAATATTAATTAATGAATCTAAACAAAACTATCAGTTAAAAACCTACACACAAAAACACAGAGATAATGGAGAACAGCAACAAAGAATGTATCGCAGAAATTTAACGATTCAATAGTTTTATAAGTTAATATAATTTATAACAAAGTGCATGGCTAATGGATTTTGAGTACAAATTGACAGGTGCTCAGGCAGAACACCTGCAGGTTCCTAGGTAATGCGCGTTCAGCGCGACGAATCCTCTCAACATTTATTGTCACCTTTCTAGGCTTCTCAATCATAATCATGTATCCTGAAACCAGCCTTCATATCCAGTTTAAAATACCAGATGTCGCCAGAAATCTAACTAAGAGCATAGCGGTAAGAGGATTTTACTCTTTCCCGTAGAACATACAGCAAGCTATAATTACAAATCTTTGCATTCAGGAAATAGTGGGTTGGAATCCCATTCAGTCCCGAAGATGGTTTCCGTGGTTTCCCATTATCACACAAGTAAAATGCTGGGGCTGTACCTTAATTAAGGCCATAACCTCTTTCTTCCCAAACGTAGCCCTTTCCTGAGCCACCGTCGCCATAAGACGGAGTGACGTAAACCCAATTGTAAACAAATTTACTCAACAAATGTATCTCAAATAGTAATACCGAATTCGGCGACTTAGAACCCGTTTCAGTCAAGCGGTGCGTAACGGTGCCAAAATAAGTTAGACTTACCGGTACAAGAACGTCTCCGCAAATTGTACGTGTAATCAGTGGGGCATATTGTTATCAGCTACAGTAGTAGTGGTGGTTCGACACCAGAAAAACATGCTATTTGCTTTACGTCGCACCGACACAGATATGTCTTTCGGCGACGATGGGATAGGAAAGGCCTAGGAATTGGAAGGAAGCGGCCGTGGCCTTAATTAAGGTACAGCCCCGGCATTTTCCTGGTGTGAAAATGGGAAACCACGGAAAATCATCTTCAGGGCTGCCGACAGTGGGGCTCGAACTCACTGTCTCCCGATTACTGGATACTGACCAGAAAAAAAAACAAGGGGCTTCTTATATTTGGTATCCATGAAAATTATAAAATTTTCGTCCTGAGTATGAATTTGCACGCCTCAGAAACATGCATTTATTAAAAGGGACATTACAACCACCTAAGATGTAGTTTAGGAGAAGGAAGGATGGATTATGATGACAAAGTAGGTTGACCAATAAAGAAAGTCTCAGGCAAATTTGGGGGAATTGTCTCTACTGAAAATAATAACGAGTAGAAAACCCAATTTTAATGGGAACAGGAGTGTTCTAGTACGTAAAATGGAAGGATACGAAAGAGAGGAGAATTGCTGCGAACTCACAGTGAGGTTAAGAATTTGGGAAAAATGCCCATACATGACCTCTATCTATTTTCGCGAAGTGATTCATTTTGAAGGTTTCATAGCCGTAAACGATTACGTCTATAATTAAGAGACATCACAACCACCTAAGATGTAGTTGTAATAGATGTAGATGTAATTGCTAGAGTACGTCTTTTTTTTTTTTTTTTTTTTTTTTGCTATTGGCTTTACGTCGCGCCGACACAGATAGGTCTTACGGCGACGATGGGACAGGAATGGGCTAGGATTGGGAAGGAAACGGCCGTGCCCTTAATTAAGGTACAGCCCCTGGTGTGAAAATGGGAAACCACGGAAAACCATCTTCAGGGCTGCCGATAGTGGGGTTCGAACCCACTATCTCCCGAATACTGGATACTGGCTCGGTTAAAGTAGTTCTAAGAGCAGTGGAAGAGAATGCGCACGTTTATAAAATAAGAAACAATTAAGCAGTAATGTAAATTCTGAATCAAAAGCTAATGTGGGCCTTCCTCTTGGTGTATATCACTCGAAAGTAACTTCTTCTAGAACTCAAAATACTCCCTGTGTAACTGTTTTAATCTCACTCCAATGGGAAACGAAGGCGATGATTAAATTAGATTTTAACGATTTTATGATCATAGGCCACACAGTTTGTGCACGGAAATATTATTCATAATCTCGGGTATCTACTAAAACAATAGTTGTTAACTTCCAGAAATATTTTGTGTCAAAATGTGAAAAAATATTATTTCTCTGAAAAAGTACCAGATATGACTAAAATTATTCTTAAAGCATAAGTATTACATCAAAACCAGGAACAATACTACAATATTTAATTTATCGAACCTATATAACTAATAAAACCGGTGCATTTTCAAATTGGATCAATTTTTCCTTTTTTCTAAGTAGCGTTATTTCGAAAATATTTGGTGTATTTGGAAGAAATCTGACCCATAATAATCAATTACTAACTTTTTGTAGATAGAAAAAACCACAGAACTTCGAATCCACAATCTCTAGCACGGTGTCTGCGGGAAGTAGGTAAAAATTGTTGAAAGAAACTATTTCTTTTAAAATTTGATCATCAGAGAGGACTTCATGCTTCGACCTTCTCAATCAACATGCTCATTATAAGAAAATATTTTTATCTCTCTTCATTTGCAATATTTACCGGAATCGATACACCACATTGTGCTCAGGTCTAACTGTGTTTCCTTGTTTGGGCTACCACGCCTCTCAGTAGTGTATGGAGGGCTGCCTGCTAAAGCCACGTCACGGCTATCTGTTTGGCCACTAAATCTGCCAAGCGAGAACCTCAGCTGTTCCTCTGTTGCTAGGCAACCATACTAGGTCGGATCTGCCTGCGAGTGTTTATCTTGATACGTGATTTTACATAATAACCCTGATACGTGTACATTATAGGGTTTGGAGAGGTTAGGATATGCACATAACTCGCAAGATGTGGCTAAACGAGTTCGTTTTCAAATGGTGAACTATATTTCAGGAGAAATATTGTGCTGGTTATGCTGGTATTTATTCCAAAACCTTCTCTTCATTTTGAGTGACTACTTAAGGAATGCAGAGAAAACATATACTTTAAAAAGTAATGTGAAAAATAGTGAAAGATTTCTAAGTGGTTAAGGCGACATCAACTGTCCAACACATCATATTGCTCCTCTTTCAAATGTATTCTGCTAGAATGAGAACCACCATTTCAATTAAAATGAAAACGTACAAACTTAGATAACTGAGCTCATTTTATAAGATACAGTAAAAGAAAACAAATCTCACTGTTACCAAAATTGTAAATGAACGAATTCCAAAATCGCATACTTTCGACAAAAGGTACATCTGAGACTATTACATAAATTAGAAGATTTCATACTATTCACACGCAAAGAATAATGCACACGTTACAATCCAACGAAATAGCTTTAGTTTAGTGTTCTTACTTTCTATTCAAAAATGTTTTCAACATAGGTATTTGACCGAACATTACCAGTTTCCCAACCATATGGTGCAGTGGTAGCGTGGAAGGTCTACATTTCTATTACCAGCTCATTCTGCTTGGATGGCTCAAACGTGGTTCACTCTGCCTCGAGAATTCAACTGAGAAACTATCTAATATGTGAGGTAGCGGTCCAGATCGAGGAAGCCAACTAATAAGACTCGGGAAGTCGTGACTTTAGCCATGTTTCATCACTAGGCCTCGGATTTCTAGGTGGTGATAGGTTAGAACGCAAACTAATTTGGTTAGTAGTAAGTGTCGTACAACCCGTTCTTTCATAATGTAGCAGTAGTAACATAAATTCTAGGAGTTCTATACGCCGTACCCTTAACATACATGCAACTTTCATAGCATAACCGTTGTACAGGGTAGAGTATACTTGCATTCTAACCTGTCAGTATCTAAAAATTCATACTTTACCTATCACTTATTGAGGTGTGTATCGTGCCTGTTCTGACAAACTATTAAACCTGCAGTTCTGAAGTTACTGTCAAGTTGTTACTATTTATATGAAATCTGCAGCTCTTCCTGTATGGATAACACATACGATCAACCGCCAAAATGAATTCTTACCTACAATTTGCTTCACGTCGCACCGACACAGATAGGTTTTATGGCGACGATGGACAGAAAAGGGCTAAGAGTGTGAAGGAAGCGGCCGTGGCCTTAATTAAGGTACAGCCCCAGCATTTGCCTGGTGTGAAAATGTGGAATCTCAGAACTGCGCGCCCATAACCGCACGGCAAACGCGCTCGGTGCCGCAAAAATATTTAAGGGACTTTGCATGAGAAATCAAACTTGTTTTCGGCTCTCGTGATTTATTGACAGTCTGCATTTTGCCAGGTGGGGACGATATATCACAGAGCTATGTTGAAAGAGATCAAACTAAGGCCTTATTTACTAACTAGAAAACCAACAAATATATTATCCTGTCAGTACAGTTTAAAAGGTCCTTTAACACGTCATTGCTATGACAGGTACAAAGCAAGTATGCAAGTTCTCCGTGAATCTTGATAATGTGAACAGAGTCACTACAAGTCAGTTTTATATGGACACTGAACCAATGGCTTGCGGCGTTTCATTTCAAAAATACCACATGGATTTGCCGGCATTCGAACTGCACGAGCCGAGATAAGAAGCCATGACCCGCTGTGACAGTCTCTCCAGTTATTATACCCTAACATTTACATGAATAAGATCCTTCTGTGTACTAGAGATAAAGTGTTGTCCTCTGAAAAATAAGACTTCTATTTCAATGCCGGCGGAAGTTGTCGGATTATGAAGGGTACAAATGTCCTCAACACTCCTTGTCGTACGAAGTCTCACGTAAAAGAATGATCTAGCGACTAATGCAACGTTCCCCACAAAATTATTTATGACCTGCTTAAAGGTCTCGTAATTCTCTGCCATATGTTAAGCAAAACAGACATGCAAACACTACAACTCGCGTCAGATAAAATTATTTGCCGGGTTGACTTAGGTTATACAATTATTACGAATATCAGAATTATTTATAGCAATGGCTTTGTTAGAAAGCTGGTAGGCCTATTAAATCAGTGAACACAGTTTTGTCGCAATCATCATCATCCTCCATTTCTCCATCTCCACCCTCTCTCGTTCCTCTATTCCTCTACCATCATTCTGTCCCTACTCAGGTTTCCTCTCCCTTCACTCATCTTTAATGAATCGATCCAACTTGTCCTCGGACTCCCTCTCGCTCTCTTTCCCTCGAACTTCATCTCCATCATCTGTTTTGGTATTCTTTTCTCAACCATCCTCCTTATGTGCCCAAACCATCTTAGTTTAACCGTATCAATTCCCTCATTTAGGTTTTCCATTCCGACCTCTCTCCTCGTATCTTCGTTTCTCAATATACGTGTCACATTATACATGAAGAATTGAGGACAGTTTCTTGGAAAACCCAACAACTACAAAAATACCGAGAATGAATTGTTCATGAGGTCGTGTAGTTTAAGAAAAGAGCAATCGATTGCACTCATAACACAATAGATAAATTGAACATCTACCACTGTAATAGAGCGTCAAATGTTAGGAGTTTTTGTAAAACTCCACATCGCAATATGAAGATAAATTTGGAATTCAAGAGGACAAATCGGGGCAACCATCTCACACGAGCTGGAAAATGTTGCGAAACGGACAGCAGGCAATAGTATGACGATAAACGGGGTAAAAAGTCAGGTTGTGAGTTTCACAAATAGGAAAAGTCCTCTCAGATTTAATTACTGCGCTGATGGGATGAGAGTTCCCTTTGGGGATCATTTTTTTTTTTTTTTTGCTACGGGCTTTACGTCGCACCGACACAGATAGGTCTTATGGCGACGATGGGATAGGAAAGGCCTAGGAGTTGGAAGGAAGCGGCCGTGGCCTTAATTAAGGTACAGCCCCAGCATTTGCCTGGTGTGAAAATGGGAAACCACCGAAAACCATCTTCAGGGCTGCCGATAGTGGGATTCGAACCTACTATCTCCCGGATGCAAGCTCACAGCCGCGCGCCTCTACACGCACGGCCAACTCGCCCGGTTTGGGGATCATTATAAGTGTTGTTGTTTGAGTCATCAGTCCATAGACTGGTTTGATGCAGCTCTCCATGCCACCCTATCCTGTGCTAACCTTTTCATTTCTACGTAACTATTGCATCCTACATCTGCTCTAATCTGTTTGTCATATTCATACCTTGGTCTACCCCTACCGTTCTTGCCACCTACACTTCCTTCAAAAACCAACTGAACAAGTCCTGGGTGTCTTAAGATGTGTCCTATCATTCTATCTCTTCTTCTCGTCAAATTTAGCCAAATCGATCTCCTCTCACCAATTCGATTCAGTATCTCTTCATTCGTGATTCGATCTATCCATCTCACCTTCAGCATTCTTCTGTAACACCACATTTCAAAAGCTTCTATTCTCTTTCTTTCTGAGCTAGTTATCGTCCATGTTTCACTTCCATACAATGCCACGCTCCACACAAAAGTCTTCAAAAACATCTTTCTAATTCCGATATCAATGTTAGAAGTGAGCAAATTTCTTTTCTTAAGAAAGCTCTTCCTTGCTTGTGCCAGTCTGCATTTTATGTCCTCCTTACTTCTGCCATCGTTGGTTATTTTACTACCCAAGTAACAATATTCATCTACTTCCTTTAAGACTTCGTTTCCTAATCTAATATTTCCTACATCACCTGCCTTCGTTCGACTGCACTCCATTACTTTTGTTTTGGACTTATTTATTTTCATCTTGTACTCCTTACCTAAGACTTCATCCATACCATTCAGCAACTTCTGGAGATCTTCAGCAGTCTCAGATAAAATAACAATATCATCCACAAATCTCAAGGTTTTGATTTCCTCTCCTTGGACTGTGATTCCCTTTCCAAATTTCTCTTTGATTTCCCTTATTGTCTGTTCTATGTAAACATTGAAAAGGAGAGGGGACAAACTGCAGCCTTGCCTCACTCCTTTCTGGATTGCTGCTTCTTTTTCAAAGCCCTCGATTCTTATCACTGCAGACTGATTTTTATACAGGTTGTAGATAATTCTTCGTTCTCGGTATCTGATCCCTATCATCTTCAGAATCATAAATAGCCTGGTCCAATCAACATTATCGAATGCCTTTTCTAGATCTACGAATGCCATGTACGTGGGCTTGTCCTTCTTGATTCGATCCTCTAAGATCAGACGTAAAGTCAGGATTGCTTCACGTGTTCCTACATTTCTTCTGAAGCCAAATTGATCTTCCCCCAACTCAGCTTCAACTTGTTTTTCCATTCTTCTGTAAATAATACGTGTTAAAATTTTTGCAGGCATGAGATACTAAACTAATAGTGCGGTAGTTTTCACACCTGTCAGCACCGGCTTTCTTGGGAATAGGTATAACAACATTCTGCCGAAAATCGGATGGGACTTCTCCTGTCTCATACATCTTGCACACTAAATGAAATAACCTTACCATGCTGGTTTCTCCTAAGGCAGTCAGTAATTCAGAGGGAATATCATCAATTCCAGGTGCCTTGTTCCTATTTAGGTCACTCACAGCTCTGTCAAACTCTGACCTCAAAATTCGGTCTCCCATTTCATCAGCATCAACAGCCCCTTCATGTTCCAGAACGAAATTATCTACATCGTTACCTTGATACAACTGTTGGATATGCTCCTGCCATCTTTCTGCTTTGTCTTCTTTCCCTAGAAGTGGCTTTCCATCTGAGCTCTTAATATTCATGCACCTAGATTTCCTTTCTCCAAAGGTTTCCTTGATTTTCCTGTATGCAGCATCTACCTTTCCCAGGACCATACAGCCTTCGACATCCTTGCACTTCTCCTTCAGCCATTCTTCCTTAGCTACCTTGCACTTTCTATCCACTTCATTCTTTAATCGCCTGTATTCTTTTCTGCCCTCTTCATTTCTAGCATTCTTGTATTTTCGTCGTTCATCAATCAGGTCTAGTATCTCCTGAGTTATCCACTGATTCTTAGTTGATCTTTTCTTCCTTCCTAACATTTCTTCAGCAGCCCTACTGACTTCATTTTTCATGACTCGCCACTCTTCCTCTACTGTGTTTCCTTCGGCTTTTTCATTTAGTCCTTGTGCAACATGTTCCTTGAAATAATCCATCACACTCTTTTCTTTCAACTTGTCTAGATCCCATCTTTTTGCATTCTTTCCTTTCTTCAATTTCTTCAACTTCAGATGGCATTTCATGACCAACAAGTTGTGGTCAGAGTCCACGTCTGCTCCTGGGAAAGTTTTGCAATCCAACACCTGGTTTCTGAATCTCTGCCTAATCATAATGAAGTCTATTTGATACCTTCCAGTGTCTCCAGGTCTCGTCCACGTATACAGCCGTCGTTTGTGGTGTTTGAACCAAGTATTGGCGAGGACTAAATTATGGTCAGTGCAGAATTCAACCAGCCGACTTCCTCTTTCGTTCCTTTGTCCCAATCCAAATTCTCCTACTGTGCTACCTTCTCTTCCTTGGCCTACCACTGCGTTCCAGTCTCCCATCACAATTAGATTCTCGTCACCTTTGACATATTGTATTAAATTTTCTATCTCCTCATATATTCTTTCAATTTCTTCATCATCCGCTGAACTAGTAGGCATATAGACCTGCACTATTGTGGTGGGCATTGGTTTGGTGTCTATCTTGGCGACAATAATTCTTTCACTATGCTGGTCGTAGTAGCTTATCCGCTGCCCTATTTTCTTATTCATTATTAAACCAACTCCTGCATTACCCCTGTTTGATTTCGTGTTGATAATTCGGTAGTCGCCTGACCAAAAATCCTGTTCTTCCTGCCAACGTACTTCACTTATACCAACTACATCTAACTTTAGCCTATCCATCTCCCTTTTCAGATTCTCTAACCTACCACAACGATTCAAACTTCTAACATTCCACGCTCCGACTCGCAGAATGTCAGTATCCATCTTCCTGATGATCGCCCCCTCTCGTGTAGTCCCCACCCGGAGATCCGAATGGGGGACTAGTTTACCTCCGGAATATTTTACCCGGGAGGAAGCCATCATCAGTACATCATTCATACAGAGAGAGCTGCATGTCCTCGGGAGGTGGTTACGGCTGTAGTTTCCCATTGCTTTCAGCCGTGTAGCAGTATCAACACAGCTAAGCCATGTTGAGTATTATTACAAGGCCGTATCAGTCAATCATCTAGACTGCCGCCCTTGCAACTACCGAAAGGCTGCTACCCCCCTTTCGATGAACCATTCGTTAGTCTGGTCTCTCAACAGATACCCATCTGATATGGTTGCACCTGCGGCTTGGCTATCTGCATCATTGGGACACGCAAGCCTCCCCACCGCGGCAAGGTCACATGGTTCGTAGAGGAGGCATTATAAGTATCTGGGTGTTAATATAAGGAAAGACCTTCATTGCGGTAATCACATAAATAGAATTGTAAATGAAGAGTACAGTTCTCTGCACACGGTTATAAGGGTGTTTAGGAGTTGTAGTAAGGATGTAAAGGAGAGCATATAAGCCTCTGGTACGACCACAACTAGAGTATGGTTTCAGTGTTTGGGACCCTCTCTAGGATTACTTGATTCAAGAACTGGAAAAATATCCAAAGAAAATCAGCTCGATTTGTTCTGGGTGATTTCCGACAAAAGAGTAGCGTTACAAAAATGTTGCAAAGTTTGGGCTGGTAAGACTTAAGTGGTATGTTCCGAGCTGTCAGCGGAGAGATGGCTTGGAATTACATTAGTAGACGAATAAGTTTGAGTAGTGTCTTTAAAAGTAGGAAAGATCACAATATGAAGATAAAGTTGGAATTCAAGAGGACAAATTGGGGCAAATATTCATTTATAGGAAGGGGAATTAGGGATTGGAATGACTTACCAAGGGAGGTGTTCAATAAATTTCCAATTTCTTTGAAATCATTTAAGAAAAGTGTAGGAAAACTACAGAAAGCGAATCTGACACCTGGGCGACTGCCCCAAATGCAGATCAGGATTGACTGATTGATTGACTGATCTACGGGATTGAAAATTTAATAGAAATCAACATCCATATACTATTTCGGATTTTATTCATACTTACAAAGTACTTTTTAGTTTCTTACTTTTGTCAACCATGTCATTTTTTCATAATATTTCAAACTGGATCGGTCCTGTCTCAACATCGCCAAATACTGAATCAACTCGAACGATGTCTTTTTCTTAGGAAGAGCTGCGAAGTGTATGACTTGAAATCAGCAAGTAGACAGATTTCGAGACACAAGGTACCCTTCAAGATGACAGAAGGGAGAGTTTTAACAAACAATCCAGTTCAAATTTTACAATTTTCCTTACGTCGCGCCGACACAGATAGGTCTTATGGTGACGGTGGGACAGCAAAGGCCTAGGAATGGAAAGAAAGCAGCCGTGCCCTTAATTAAGGTACAGCCCCAGCATTTTCCTGGTGTGAAAATGGGAAACCACGGAATACCATCTTCAGAGCTGCCGACAATCGAGTTCAGCGCAAAGTTCAAACAAACTATTCTGGTGATCATATTGTTGTTGAAGTGTTGAAAAGAGGCACATTCAAGTTCAGAAGTATGGACAAGACTTTGCCTATCAAATTATCAAATCAGGTCAATGTAAAGAAAAGTGAGGACCTTAAGAAACTTCTGAAATATTTAGATTGATTCGTCCTCCGAAGAGATAACATTGTTCTATTCTGCAGTGTTGCAAAGTTTCTCAGACTGAATTGAGGACAATAATGATTCTGAGTATCCAGCGAGCCAATCTACTAATGTTCAATGTGTAGTTCTACATAATATATGAAATATGACCTTTAAAAGTAATGTTCTAGACTTTTGTTCCTGTAGAAGTTGAGTTTTGTATAAAACTCACAATTTTCAATCCTATTTTTCTATTCTTGTTAATAATTATTTCGAAAAGTGCACTATAGTAATATATTTGTCTTAATGCTGTATTATACGTACATTTTCAGTTTAATATTTTTTCTTTTGGAAGATAATCAATAAAATGTATTTCCTGAAACTTAACCTCTTGCAGTTGCTGACTTTTGCAAAACGGTCCTGAATGTTACTAAAGTAAAATTTTAAAGTATAACAAAGGCTTCACCGTGCAGATAATGAGGAACTGAACTCATGGCTTCGCGGATGAATCGAGTACGCCTTTATAATCTGACTTAGGTAGCACCTAGAGGCTAAAGGTAGATGATACAAGACTTGCAAAGAAGAACAGCTGTAATCGAAAGCGACTTTCAACGTATTAGGTCGTGTTACGTACATGTAGTACGTGTTGAAGAGATGTTAAGTACAGAACAAAAATGGCCAGCCGGACACCAATGGGATCCGAACCCACAACCTCCCGATTTCGCGTCGGTTGCTCTACCAATTGAGCTATGGTGGCCTCGGCCATCTTTGTTCTGTTTGAAAGGATCTGAGCTACAGGTCTGGCACTGCTGCTAGCACACTGTAGAGTGCGTTTAAGTCGCCCGTTGTGGGGCATGTCAATTAATATTGAATTTTCACTACCGCATTGTATTCGAAACAGACTTTCAACGTATTAGGTCGTGTTACGTACATGTAGTACGTGCTGAAGAGATGTTAAGTACAGAACAAAAATGGCCAGCCTGACACCAGTGGGATCCGAACCCACAACCTCCCGATTTCGCGTCGGTTGCTCTACCAATTGAGCAATGGTGGCCTCGGCCATCTTTGTTCTGTTTGAAAGGATCTGAGCTACAGGTCTGGCACTGCTGCTAGCACACTGTAGAGTGCGTTTAAGTCGCCCGTTGTGGGGCATGTCAATTAATATTAAATTTTCACGACCGCATTGTAATCGAAACAGACTTTCAACGTATTAGGTCGTGTTACGTACATGTAGTACGTGTTGAAGAGATGTTAAGTACAGAACAAAAATGGCCAGCCGGACACCAGTGGGATCCGAACCCACAACCTCCCGATTTCGCGTCGGTTGCTCTACCTATTGAGCTAAGGTGGTCTCGGCCATCTTTGTTCTGTACTTAACATATCTTCAACACGTACTACATGTACGTAACACGACCTAATACGTTGAAAGTTGTTTCGATTACAATGCGGTCGTGAAAATTCAATATTAAAAGAACAGCTGTGATTTGGTCCTTGGTTTAGTAAGGACAATGTCTTGAAGCCTCAGGTGTCGTGTATTGAAACTCTCTGACAGCCTTGGTATTGTTTTCTTGGGAGGAGAACTGTCATTAAATATTCCAGAGGTTCGGTATACATTTGATGGGAAGTAAAGGAAGTTTTTATGAGTGCTTAATTGGCGTCTATAAAGAAGTTCGCGGTGCCAGATGGCGCGCACACTGCTTTTATGAGTAAATGATGCAGCATCTCTTAGCAACGAAGTCACGTGATCCGCTCTCTTGCTTGACGACGGCGAGACAGTGCAAATTGTATTAGACTCGCAACAAGGGGACAGCTACAAGCACTTAGTGTTCTCATTATCTTATCAATAAATACTGTAAGTACAGTGGGTTAGTTCGTCGAAGAAAGCAGGAAAATGTAACCAATTGGTCTTTCAAGTATTTACTAATACAAATCTGCTACAGGATAGATGCACTATTGTTAAAAGAATGTTTCATAACTTGACTTCAATATTCAGGCTCAAAAACATAATAAGCATTCGAAAACCTTAATAAACGATTACAAAATGCTCGGCAATTTTTGAAAATACTCATTTTCCAATTGTTAAAGTACTGACCAGATAAACACTTTATCTTCTAGTTCCTTAGATTGGAAAGTGTTGGCTATCGAACCTATCATGAAGTTACAGAAATACCTATAACAATCATTGAAATTCAGGGTGAAGAATATCTTGTACATGTTCTCTTCTTTTTGTCTTCTCTTCCCGTTATGGCCTGCTTGGAATAATGAGGCAATTGCAAATCCTCAGTCTTTGATGTTCCCTCTTCCTTCTTCTCCAGTACTCTGGCTCTGTTACTTCTTTGTCTCATCAGACAACATTATACCAGTTTCCTCTTCCCCTTTGCCTTGGAACCCTTCTATACTGAACACTATTTATAAAAATATCTCATTCTTGGATTACTTCTTTTTTATATTATTTCGTAATCAAACCTTTCTTGGCCTCTTGAATCCATGTTATTTATTTATTTATTTATTTATTTATTTATTTATTTATTTATTTATTTATTTATTTATTTATTTATTTATTTATTTATTTATTTATTTATTTATTTATTTATTTATTTATTTATTTATTTATTTATTTATTTATTTATTTATTTATTTATTTATTTATTTATTTATTTATTTATTTATTTATTTATTTATTTATTTATTTATTTATTTATTTATTTATTTATTTATTTATTTATTTATTTATTTATTTATTTATTTATTTATTTATTTATTTATTTATTTATTTATTTATTTATTTATTTATTTATTTATTTATTTATTTATTTATTTATTTATTTATTTATTTATTTATTTATTTATTTATTTATTTATTTATTTATTTATTTATTTATTTATTTATTTATTTATTTATTTATTTATTTATTTATTTATTTATTTATTTATTTATTTATTTATTTATTTATTTATTTATTTATTTATTTATTTATTTATTTATTTATTTATTTATTTATTTATTTCCCTTGTTGAGGCATTTTGGCATACAGTATGTCTTATGGCCGGTAGTCATCGAAAAATGTGTGTAACGTCACGCCACAAACTGCGTAACGGATGTGTAACCATAGCACCCGTGCAGGTGATGATATAATAATAATAATAATAATTTCGTGTGGCTATTTCTAGCCGAGTGCAGCCCTTGTTAGGCAGACCCTCCGATGAGGGTGGGCGGCATCTGCCATGTGAAGGTAACTGCGTATTATTGTGGTGGAGGATAGTGGTATGTGTGGTGTGTGAGCTGCAGGGATGTTGGAGACAGCACAAACACCCAGCCCCCGGGCCATTGGAATTAACCAATGAAGGTTAAAATCCCCGACCCGGCCGGGAATCGAACCCGGGACCCTCTGAACCGAAGGCCAGTACGCTGACCATTCAGCCAACGAGTCGGGCGCAGGTGATGATGCAAAGTATTGTTACCTAGCAACCGTGTTGGCTATGTCTTATGGCTGGTTGCCATCTGAAAGTAACAGCCGTTGATGGGTGACGTATTTATGATCGTTTGATTTTCGCAAAGGGGAGATGTGGTTTCTTTTTATTTCATGACTCTCTTTAGTGTGAAAACCAAAGTTCTGTTTTCTACTGCCAGATCGTGCAGAACCGGATATCTATTGGGCGAACTATGGCTGAGTAACACGAGATGTGTCATGAGATATCTTTTACATTTCGTACTTAACCGAGTGCCAAATAAATACTTTTTCTACTTTACAAAAGTGTTTATAAAGCAGCAATGTCATATAAATTAAGAAACACATAACTGATTATCATGGTGTTTCAAGCCTCTATCGAGAGCTATAAAGAAATACAGTAGTACTCCATGCAAGGTCAAAATTAGATTTTCTAAGACATATTCGTATATTTACACACCTTAGTACATAGGATTTTGTCATCTAGTCCAAGTGCGTTATATTTTCAATTGCCAATACGAAATATATTTCACTTACACAGTAAAATTTCTATACACCGGACACTGAATAAACCGGAAAACTGATTTAAGCGGACTTTCTTTTTCTGTGATCCGGCGAAGCTACATGCCACTTTATACAGCCTAAAACGTAACCTGTCTAACGCAAAAACGGATTTATATTGCAATCCCGGGAGGGAATAATTTCTAAATTAAGCGGAACTCCTAAAAAATAAATTTTACATGTAGCACGTACAATAGAAGGGGAGAGCAAGGAATTCCACCTGCAACCTATATATGTTGTTGCTGTTATTATAGTGTAATTATTGTAAGAACTTAGAACATTTGATGGAGCCAATAATGTTATCCCGTTCATCTTGAGCGCATACCACCCGCTTCCTCACCACCCCTATTTCCAGGCGCTGGGATGGTGGACTTCTTAACAGAAGAACGCGAGTACCAACATAGTACTACTATCTTTTTACCAGTATAAGAATGTTTTTTTCTGTAGCGCGAGTGTTGTTATTCTTCAGTTTATTAGTCGGTATGGCAGGGAAACACATAAAAGCAATCCCTTGCTTTAAAAAAGAAGGAAATGAAAATCGGAAGCAGTCAGTGAGTTATTTTCCAAGTGTTATTTCAGTGTGGAAAAATGCAGGTCTATGATACATTTAAGAGAAAGGAACAAGATGAAGAAACACATTAAAATAAAACTACTACAGTAGTACAGTACTTACGCGCAGTGTACCATTTGTTCATTTCAAAGAAAATTCTCAGAGTTCTATTTTTCGATACATGAATTGAAATACAAACACAGTAAGCATAATATAATAGTTAATCTTGCATAAAACGGAAATATTTTGAGGTCCCAAGCAATTCTGGTTTAGGCAGGTTTCACTGAATATGTACTGAAATACAAACACAGTAATCATGATATAATTGTTAACCTTGCAAAAACTGAAATATGTTCTAATCTGGAGCAATTCCGGTTTAGAAAGGTTTTACTGTGCATAAAGCACTATCCTAACAAACAAACAAACAAACAAAAGAGACTCGTGACATGTAGACTCAATTAAGGTCTTGGCCTGCCTCATCAAGTGGCCTTCAGATATTGAAGTGTCACATGAATTATTGTAAGAATGTCATTAGTATTACTGCTTGTCTTTCTTGCCTTTCATATCCCAATAATTTGTGAGGCCGAGTAAATCCCGACCCATCCCTCTTTAAAATCCTTGACTTGTTTGGGGACCAAAGAAGAGCCATTCAGTTCATAGGTACACAAGTATTCCCTCAGTTTATAAACTATGTGATCAGAAGTAATTTTATCCAACTCCCAGAACGAGGTCTATTTTAAATAAAAATGGTTAATGAAGCGTAATACAGTGTTTACAAAATTAGACTCCGTGAATTTAATTTCACGTATCAGTTATCTATTTTATATGCTACAACACACATATAGTCTGTTTGAACATTTTACTGGAAATGAACTTCTTTATTTAATAACAATATTTATGAAATATATATTAATTTAATCATGTTATCAAAAACGTGTATTCAGTTTGATATCACGCCCACATCACTCGTATTGACATTATATGACGAGAGGTGGTTTTCAATCCATCCCGCGAAAGTATTATAAATATGTGCAGGTACTAATCGCAAGAAAAGTCCACTAATGGTTTTCATCGCGGAATGACACTAATCACATGTAATCTCATGGTTCAAAATTCAGCATTCCTTGGTCGCCCCTTTTAGTTGCCTCTTACGACAGGCAGGGGATACCGTGGGTGTATTCTTCGTCTCTGTACCCCACCCACAAGGGGCTGTGTGTTGAGTCCGCGAAAGCTATTTTGTTTCGCTCAAGACCACCGGCAAGCCGGTTAGGACCCACCTATCCGCCACCTGGGACGCGCCAAGTGGTAGTATCACCTCTCCCCCTTCCACGACAGCGTAAATGGTTTGTGAAAAATTAGTTCTTTGATTGCTTGAATTCTCCGTTTAATCACTTAACAAGAATCTAAAGTAGAAGTTAGTTTTCACTGATTTACTTGTTAGAGGCCGAATGTTTAAGGCTGTAATTTGTACGAATGCAAGCTTACTGAAGCGGGTAAGAAGTATAGTCTATATCACACAACGGTTATGCTATGAGTTTTGCTAAACATAGTGGAACGTCCCATTACAAATCCTAGAATTTATGTTGCTCTCGCTACATAACGGAAAAACTGCGTGGATGACATTTTCTCCTAACCAAATTAGCTTGCATTCTAAACTATCACTCCCAAAAACCCTTGGTCTATTTATTGTGTATTTGTAGTCAGTTAGTAAATGTGCCACTTCCAAACCGTTCTTCAAAATACGCATTCATTTTCCATATTTTATGTTCGTGCGGCCTTTTCACTGTGTATTCCCATTACTTAATTGTTAAGCAAAAACAGACTAAAACAATACGTTGGAAAGGCATCGAAAGTTACAAAGATACGTCGACACGTCCTAAATTTTATCTCCACGACAGAACAATTTATCCTCAAACAGACTACGTGATTCAAAATGTGCCTAAGTGACGGCCCTCCAATTCGTTTTTAAAAGATACTTGGATAGATTGTTTAAGGTAATTCACCTTCAATAATAAATTACTATTTATAGGGATATTCAAAGAAAAATAAAGCATTCCTCGTCGGGGACAACTCTACAACAGGGGAATTTCAACATTTAAAATATATAAATAATTTTATCCTATTGAAAGCGACACATGTTTTGCACACTCGGAAACTGACAGATAACTAACTGTTTCTGAAATGCGCGGCAAACGGAGAGTTATTTAGGAACGATAATATTGTACTGTGCCACTTCTTGGAAGCTTCAAAGGCGTTGCATTTCTGCAGTATACTTAAAGTTGGGTTACATTTTGAACAGGCCTCGTACATTAGGAGGAGGGCGTGTCGCAACTACTTTGTAAGCAGTTCTCCCCAGACGACACTGGCTGATCGCCAGATATGTTTGCATTTTAAGTAATTACTGCACAAAAATCCATGCTGTCTTTTTCTCTAAGTGTGCTGAGTGCAATTCCTCACAGAACATGCGAAGGTCTGTGTTAACGTGCAAACCCACTATAATTACTTGCCGTGAGAAGACAGATGGTGTGATTAAGGCTGAAAAACTCTCAAACAGGCTTCACGCTGATGAAGTCCCCCTTGGTGTAAGGACACTGGACAAGGGGCGGATCAGAGAAGCACATTTGCATTAATTGAACGGCGAAATGACCTTTCTGCAGTTTCTGAAATGTTTGGAATTCCAATTATGACGTGCCTCTGGCGAGATGGAGAGGAATTTTATGTATCCGATGAATATATATGTCGACTTTAGTCTTCATTTGTCTTTATGATGAGGTGACTCGTTACTTCAGCGAAATACAAATAACTTTATTTGTGATTGAATTTCCTTACCATGAGACGGGGAAAATGGTGGATAATTTCATGTCGAGTTTAGTATATCTTCAGTTTTTAAGTTTCAACGACAAACAAGTGTTTTGTGTCTGTTAGAGTAAATAAGTTAAAATGTTATCCCATACGCATTTTAATAGTATTAAATTCTGTTTCAACTGATAATTAGTTTCTTTTACACGAATTTCATTTAAAACCGTCAGTTGTCTGTTTATCATATTAGAGTCGTTTACAATATAGTACGTTTGAAACCATCGACATTTTCAACTTTTGATTTAACTACAAATTACTAACCATTCAAGTCTATTTTAGCAAATAACAAATACAAGTTTCGATTATGCTTTGACTAGTCTTCTTCTTTCTTGTCTGGATTAAGCCTCATTTTACTACCCGATGCGTGGTAGCGATGAGAACATATATAAAAAAGGGTTAGAGAGAGAGAGAACGAAAATCAATGTTTACTCTGTGGAAGAAGCGCAACTATTAAGAGTTTGTAGGACAACCAAAGCACTGAGAGTGAAATATCTGGGAAGTGAATATAAAACAAAAATAGAAAGAAAGAAAGAGAATTCCACACAATTGTTAAACTACTAAATAAAGAGTGTATTACACCGGAAAGAAAAGTACTTTTATTTTGAAAAGTATGTGGAAAAGGGAAATTTAAAAAATCAAAACAAATACGATCGAGAATAATGAAGGATAAGATGGATAAGATGCCAGCTTGTCCTAGAATTATGAATAGAATTAGTATTAGGTTAAATATAATATAAAATCCAGTAATATATAAATTGGTGTATTGTCCTGCCTTTATATTATATTCTCAATTCAGCCGTTAAATAAGGCATGTTGCTAATGGTAGGATCATCCAACAGACTTGCGACACAAAAGCAAGCATTAAATAAGCTAAGTAAAGGAAAGATACAGGTATATTTTGTCCTACACCATATAGCATTGTTAACGCCTAGGACAACATAAATTGTACTTAGTGAAGAAATAGTTAAATAATAAGAGAAAAATATAAGTCATGTATTAAATGTTAATGAATTGCGATCCGAAACTAGGGGATGGGAGTACTCTATTCTTACTACCGGATGCCCTTTCTGACGCAACCACCATATGGAGAGATGTATTGATTATTGCGTGTTTCTGTGTATATGAAGACAAGCACAAACAAACAGCCTCTAGGTAAAGGAATTAACAATGTAGAGCTAGGAATCGAACCCGTTGCCCTCTGAACCGATGACCAGCAACAAGGAGCTACAATTTCGACTGGTAACTAGGGATTAGAGCCCAGATGTATAGGCAGTAATAAGCTACATTGCAACCAAATCTGGTTAGTAGCCTAACCCGCTCTTCCGTAATACAGCTAGAGTAACATAATTTCTAGGAGTTCTAATAGGTAAAGTTGCAATTCAAGAGGCCAAAGTGGACAAAATATTCGTTTATAGGAAGTGTTAGGGATAAAAATAAATTACCAAGGGAGATATTCGATAATTTCCCAATTTCCTAGAAATTAAGGAAAAAGACTGGGTATTTTTTTTTTTTTTTTTTTTTTTTTGCTAGTTGCTTTACGTCGCACCGACACAGATAGGTCTTACGGAGACGATGGGATAGGGAAGGGCTAGGAGTGGGAAGGAAGCGACCGTGGCCTTAATTAAAGTACAGCTCCAGCATTTGCCTGGTGTGAAAATGTGAAACCACGGAAAACCATTTTCAGGGCTGCCGACAGTGGGGTTCGAACCTACTATCTCCCGAATACTGGATACTGGCCACACTTAAGCGACTGCAGCCATCGAG
Source organism: Anabrus simplex (assembly GCF_040414725.1). Lineage (NCBI taxonomy): Eukaryota > Metazoa > Arthropoda > Insecta > Orthoptera > Tettigoniidae > Anabrus > Anabrus simplex. The sequence continues at coordinate 73,451,883 of NC_090277.1, forward strand.
CTCGGTTGGGCAAACAATTGAGAGGGAATCTGTCACCTCGGCAACTGCCTAAACGACGATGAATGGTCAGTGATCGATGGTTGACCGAGAGGAATAGTTGCCCTAGGATAAGTGGTACCGTGCGGTACCAGCACCTACGGGACAGTAATTTATTTATTTATTTATTTATTTATTTATTTATTTATTTATTTATTTATTTATTTATTTATTTATTTATTTATTTATTTATTATCTGAATGTGTTTTAAATAGGCCTATAACTGCTATAATCGGAATTATTAAATAATGAATTTAGTTGATACCGAAAATATTTCGGTGTTAAACGTTGATGTTCGTTTGCAATCAATAAAATGTATACTTACAGTATTTACTCGTAAAATAACGTGCGAAAACTACCCTCTTGAATAAACGTAATGGTTCTTATTTTGGTTCTTACTGACGAAAAGCACGTCAATTTAGTTTTAGAGGGGAAGTTCCAAATTGTCTGTGCTACCCCTTCGATGAGAAACAAAGCTAAATAAGAACAGTTTAATTTATTTAAGGTGAGAATTTTAAAAATAAACGCACGATATATCAAATGTTAACATTAGTGGAAGGTTAATTTGCTCATTTAAGAACAATGCAACTGGCCCGCATTTCTAACGTCATCTCCACTCGCTTTAGAATTTCGAACGGTAGGGCACTCTGCTATGACAGGAGATTGCCTGCGCCAACGCATAAGAACAGCAGCTGACACTTGACATACGCAAGACAAATGTTTATCATTTCTTTAATCACGTGTTCGTACTTTCCTATAATGAATATGTAACAAAGAAGGTGTTAAACATGCAGAATCACTCCTAAAGATAACAGAAAGTGCAAGTTAAATCCAGTTCTGTACTAAACTATGTTATCAAAGAGTGATTCGTCCCTTTCCAATCCCACAAGCCAGTCAAACACTCTGTGGCAAAAGTGGGAGTCCAACCCGGGATAATAGGGCTGGACCACATAAGTGGACAAATATCAAAGGTAAACGGCACAATGGAGCCTCATCAAGTGATTAGAGTGGCTTTGTACCTCCACAGAGACCTGCGCATATACAATCAGGAATTACAGTCAGTCATCAGCGCTCCTACATGGAGAGGATGATTAACTAATTGTACTTCATCTTAAAACAATTATCATCACCACCACCACCTCGTATGTGGAGAAATAATTAGTAGAGCCCACAGCTTCTTAGTAGTAGTAGTAGTAGTAGTAGTAGTAGTAGTAGTAGTAGTAGTAGTTATTCTTCTTCTTCTTGCTGTTGTTGTTGTTGTTGTTGTAACGTCCGACTCATTGGCTGAATGGTCAGCGCTGAGGCCTTCGGTTCAGAGGGTCCCGGGTACGATTCCCTACTGGGTCGGGGATTTTATTCGCATCTGATTAATTCTTCTGACCCGGGGACTGGATGTTTGTGTTTGTCCTAAGACTTTCCTCTACATATTCAGACAACACACTACCTACCAACCACCACAGAAACACGCAATAGTGATTACATCGTGACATCATAAATAAGCAAGGTATGGCAGTCTATTTTATTAAGTGAACTACTGCATGTGAAGCTCAAATTAAATGGAGGGCTTTCTATTTCAAGAACAAACGCAACTTTTCGTCCTTATATTTTTAGATTTTCACCTCCCTTGGAAAAATATTTGAAATGTAAGGAAGCGCGAGTGTTTACCCTTGTTAACCTTCCTTTCTCTAAATTTGTGTAGGGAGATTAAGTTTGCAACCATCTAAATTTTCTTTCGATTTTCCGACTTTAAACATTAATGCTTAGTCACCCTGTGGTATGTGATTGGTCACTGTATCATACGGCTGGACACCCACTTAGGAATCCTGCTTCTTAAATTAATTTGGAGGGCTTAGATTTCCGTCTTCATTTCATTGTGTACTTCCGGCCTTGTAAATTTAAAAAAATTTGCTGAGTGGTGTGGGTCAATATCTTTGTAAATCATTTCTATTTTGGAGTGTGACATTAACATTACTTGTGTAGGGGTATTTGTACAGCAGTGCATTCTTTTTTTATGCTGTGATGATGACCGACGCCGTTATGAATGTAAATTCATAGCCCACAAGGAGCAAGCTATGCTCCGATGTAAACCGAATACTGGGGAATTATAAATCCTGTGTATTGTAAAACTTAGCCAAGCGAAGGCTTCTGTTTGTCTGTGTAAATTCCAGAAGGGGTTACATCCCTCCTTGCTAGGTTCGGTAGACCTGCGGATCGAAGATTTTGATTGCGTTGTAAATATTTTGCGCCATCGAGCCCCTCTTGTTGTAAAATACCTGAATTAATCTATGGAAATTCTAGAGCGTCCCAGGATTTGGTGAGTAATTGAAGGTAACTTCTCAACTGCAATTATTATCAATATCTTCAACACATTGAAAGAAAAGAAATTAAAATCAAATGAGATTTTGCTAGCAATACTTATATTCTGGTTAGTCCGGTCCAACAATTCACTCCTCACATTTCTTTGCCCTCTCTGCTCCGCGAAAATTATTATTATTATTATTATTATTATTATTATTATTATTATTATTATTATTATTATTATTATTATTATTATTATTTAAAATATATTTCACTGGGATATATCCCGGTGGAATGCTTAATTACAGTATTATGACAACGAAATAATAATACAACATCTATTAATGTACAATAAAGCCGGGCTGAGTGGCTCAGACGGTTGAGGCGCTGGCATTCTGACCGGTAGGTTCGATCCTGGCTCGGTCCGGTGGTATTTGAAGGTGCTAAAATATGTCAGCCTTTTGTCAGTAGATTTACTGGCACGTAAAAGAACTCATGCGGGACTGAATTCCAGCACCTCAGCGTCTCCGAAAACCGTAAAAGTAGTTAGTGAGACGTAAATCAAACAACATTATTATTATTAAAAAGTACAATAAACAATTCCGTAAAAACCTACTGTTACAAGACATTATCTAAAAACAAAAAATGCCATATTAACAAAAGATTAACATATAGGAATTACTTTGAAACAAGAAACAAATACAAGTGTTGCAAAAGAGTCATACGAGTAGTGTAACATAATAAGTAGGGAGTGAACTTCCATGCAGTAACCCAGCCCGCACGCAAGTAAAGTAGGAAGAGTTGCATAATGTTTATACAACTCTTATGCGACCTTGAAGAACCGTTCTACTTGTTGAAATCTAAGCTGTTATTGCTTGCAAATTCACTCACTAATAATAATCAGAAGAATTGTAAAAATATTGATAATAAATTTGCGGGAATAAACGTAAAATATTCCCTTACGCGTAACATAATAGAATTACAACGCAGATACTTTGAAATTCACTTAAAATTTATGAATAATAAATTATTAGTAGTGTGCCTCAATTTAAAAAATTGAACTTAAGTTAAATATTTCCAAAGCCTTAAGACGACGATTAACGGTATACTTAGCTTAACATTTAAAACGAACGCCATCAGATAGAAATCTACAGAATCGTAGCCATAAGACGTATCTGTGTCGGTGCGACGTAAAGCAACTAGCAAAAAAGAATGCACAGAGAACTTATAGAATACTGGAGTCTATTCCTGAAACATCTTATACTTTTGGGACAAGGCTCCAAGACTACTGCAGGTAACGCATTCCAATAATCAGTTCCCCGATATAGAAATAAATATTGCAATAAATAGTTTTCCGTGGTCTATCTTTTACTTCATGCGGTTGACTTTCCTGTTTATGTAACCAGGACTGTTCAACTCTCCTCAAGGTGGCATGTACCATCTAGTGCCCAGCATTCTCCCACTGAAGTTTTTCTATTGTTTCTACTCATTACGGCCAACTCTCCCCATATTTGATTATCATGTTGGCTCTTAGTACAGGAGGTTCCGGGTTTGATTCTTGGGCTGGTCGAGTATCTTTAACATCATTGATTATTTCCTTTGGCTCGGGAACTGCGTTTTGTGCTGTCTTCAACATTAGAGTCCATCCTAGGTAGGGCCCCATCCCATTTATTTATTTATTTATTTATTTATTTATTTATTTATTTATTTATTTGTTTATTTATTTATTTATTTATTTATTTATTCATTCCGTTTACCCAAGGGTTGGTTTCCCCCTCCCCCCGAGCTCAGCGAGGGATCCCACCTCTAGCGAATCAAGGGCAGTGTCCTGAAGCGTGAGACATTTTGGGGGATACAACTGAAAAGGAGGACCAGTACCTCGCCAGGCCACCTCATTTCCTTTGCAGAAGAGGGTCCTTGTGGGGGATGCAAAGATTGGAATGGATAGGCACGGACAAGGGAATAAATTGGCCGTGGTCTTAAATTAGGTACCATTCCGGCCGGCATTTGCCTGGAGAAGAAGTGGAAAACCACGAGAAACCCCTTTGAGTATGATTGAGGTGGGAATCGAAACCACTCTGCTCAATTGAACGCCCGAGGCTGAAAAGACCCCGTTCCAGTGCTAGTACTGCTTTTTAATTTAGTGGCAGAGCCGGAAATAGAATCTGAGCCTCCGAGGGTAGCAACTAACCACAGGGGCGGACATTATTCTTATTATTATTAGTAGTAGTAGTAGTAGAAGTAGTAGTATTATTATAGAAAGTTGATGAAACTTTTGAATATTATCCATTCAGATGTTCGTCAGCAAAGTTACATAATATGTTAAAATGTGCAGCGCAAACTGCAACGATCAATGTAATCCATTATGAACTATCACACAATGAAGCGTTCGGTTCCATGCATGAATGCTGAGCGTCATGGAGCCGCGAGTGCAATTCCTAGCTGGGTCGGACAAAATTAACACTTCAGGTGCTATGTATTTCCAGATGCATAAACAACCCTTCGGCGAGTGGTATTCACACGACTTAACCTCATTCTACATCAAGGCTCTCAGTCAATTTGACACAGTCTGATAACGATTATGATGATGATGATGATAATGATAATGATGATGATGATGATGATGATGATGATGATGATGATGATGATGATGATAGTTTGAAGGGACCTGACAGCTAGATCATCGTCTCCTGACGGTACGAGGCGCAAAGCAATGAAACGATCATTAAAACTTCAAACTGTGTACATTGACTACAATCTAAAACGAATGATGATGAAAAAATGATCGTGAATCCAGAACAATCATTCGATCCAATTCAAAATGCCTTATTTTCTGGGATGATGCGTGTTGTTTAAAGGGGTCCAAAGGCCCCTCATAATGGTACTCATCACTACTAAAGCAGAACAATGGTGTTCTTCCTATAGTGGTACTAACCATAGTGTTCCTCGCATTATTGTACTAATCACAGGTAATGTAGACCCATGCTGTGTCACACACAATGGCACCACTCACAGGTAACACAAACCCACGGTGTTCCTCACATAAGTGTACTACTCACAAGCAAAGCAGGCCCATGGTATTCCTCACATAGTGGTACTCATCACAGGCAACGTATATCCACGGTGTATTACACGTTATGGTAGCACCCCCGGGTAACACAGGCCCATGGTGCTCCGCATATAGTGGTGCTGTTCGCAGGTAACGCAGACCCATTCTGAACACAGTGGAACCAACACATTCGAGCGCAGTGTTCGGCACTTACTCCCGCTAGACACACTGGGATGCACAAGCAATCTCGTGGTTCTAATTTCACCCTCCATTGTTCGCCTCTTTTAGTGGCCTCTTACGACTGGCAGGGGATACCGGAGTATTCTTCGTCTGCGTCCCCCACCCACAGATTATTTAACATAGTCTTTCTCCTCTTGTTGGCTTAATGTAATACATTTTATGCACATATGCATGTATTTTCACCATGGAGATTTTAAACGTAAAATCTCTGTAGATTACCACAAGACAGCAGGCAATTTCTACTTTCATGAGGGTATGAAGGGGCCATTCCACCCTCCGACGAAGAGGCTGCTGGCGCTTGCTGGAACGGTCCACTTATATCAGTAGTCACTCTGTTAAATCCAGCTGTACGTCACTGGCACAAATCTACATGGGAGGAAAGTCCGTGACGGCAGGACACCAGTATATCTTACGACTAGGAATAGATTCTTACACAGTAATAGAATAAACTGGAATTATATGTAATGAGTTTTCGGTGTGCTTTTGTGTGGAGTGCGGTTCTGCACGAGGATACAGTATAAACACCAGAAGATTGACAGCAAAACAAATCCCCTACCGAGTATGCAAATATTGCTGCAGATGTGTAATACAGACAACAGTACGCTTAGAACTTGTGAAATACACTTACAATGTAATCTAACTACTATAAATAATCCACCGTTCGCTTTTATACAATAGCTTAGTAACACTTTAACGATAAAATTAGATACGATACACATGACAAGGATAAAGAACTTACTTTTTTCATCTGCAAAGAGAGCTCTCAGTAGTGTCTCAACGGCGCACTAGCTGTTAGTGACTTAGAAAGGTGTAGCAATCCAACTGATGAGCTCTCAAATACACTGGGGCAAAATGGTGGTAATTTCACGACTGAAATTATCTAAGGAACTTGAAAAATTTAGTTTAGTTTTAACGATAATTTTCTTCCTCCTCACTTCGTCTCAAGTGTCTTCTTCCAGTCCAAATGTCCGGACAGTTGTCAGCCACGTAAGAGTAGATCTACCTCACCCTCTTTTGCCAGCGAGAACTGAGAGGCGCATCTAGATGACATATTCTTGTGTTTCGTGACCATACGCTGCCTGTGATGTGTGAAACGTGCCCTCCTCACCAACACATCATTACTCATCTGAGCGGTGTCGAATTGTTATACGAGCTAATCATATCATATCATCTAAGTTCGAACCACCTCTTGGCTGGAGGTCCAACAGAGCGAGCTCCTCTGCGCTGGTATCCTAACACCAGCTTTGTAAGCTATACTTGTGCCAGTTCTTGTAGCAGCACGTCGGCGTTATTAAGGCGAGTGGGAAAGCCCTATCTTGGCAATAATAATTTGACAGTAATGATGTCCCAATATCGCAGGAACTATTAAGGTTAAAGTTTACCACTGAAAATTACAACCTTCCCCTAGATACTGAACTAGAATGAGTGAACAGCTGTACATTTCTTATTTTCTAAACTTTAGCAAATCATATAATTGAATATTGCTCTAAATTAGAAACCAATCCAGGTAAACACTTTCTTCTAGTTCAGTAGCTGCATTGAGGCACAAAATAACTCTGTGAAGAAAAGATCTCTTTAGCTTCGATACTTTATGAGTTAATGGGCCAGAAATGTGAAAAAAGTCGATTTTCCGAAAGAGAATTCAAAGAAACACACAAAGTTCACTCACAACTTTACGCACGTCAGCGCCTTAAAACAGCCTGCTCCACAGTCAGCATTATCTCAGTGTGTGTTAAGACAGTGCCGCCAACTTCTTCACACATAATTCTGGAACAGATTAGTGAAAACCGCACGCAGCCTTCTAGATCAAACGGTTACAGAAATTGATAACTTCAAACAGAAACACGGCCAACGTTGAAAACGTTCTCACCTGTGCATTAATATTATTTTAAAAATTAAATATTTACGGGTATCGTATCATAATAAATTATAGATCATTCCATTCAGCAGAGTCCAAGTACATTTATGAGAGAACATTTGAGAAAAGTCTTTTTTCTTCAAATTGCTTTCCCCCTCCCCTCAATGCAAACAAACGAGCAGCTATAAACTCAATTATTTTGAGCTCTACGTTATGTACATTGTTTCAAGGAATGCTCTTAACTGTAGCCACGTGGTACATAAACAATCGTAACAGAGAAAATACTGTCCAAACAAAGTCAGTCTAGATGCAGCCCTACCACATTCTGTTTTATTTTATTTTATTTTATTTTATTTTATTTTATTTTATTTTATTTTATTTTACTTTACTTTACTTTACTTTACTTTACTTTACTTTACTTTACTTTACTTTATTTTATTTTATTTTATTTTATTTTATTTTTTATTTTATTTTTATTTTTTATTTTTGTTTGCTTGTGTGTTTTGTTTACTTGATTGTGTGTATGTTTGTTTATTTTTTCGTTCATTCAAATGTTACTCAGTTGTTATATCACACATTAACTGTCCTTTGTGAATTTTACAAATCACAATATTTAAAAGATAAGTTCAGCTACTTTTGAGAAATGTCTACGGATGAATTCGTTATCATGTTATCTTCTCCTTATACCAGTCATGCAGTATGATTCCAGGCAAAAATAGTAGGTAATAAGAAATAAACTAACTTCCGAACATTTGTTTTATTTTCTTTCTTGTTTGCGATTTAACGGCGCCTAACACATTAAAGTTGTTGTTGATGGGATGGGAAAAGGCTAGGATAAAGCGGCCGTAGCTCTAACTCTTCAGGTCTACCAACGGCGACATTCAAACTCACCGTTTCCTTACTTTTAATACAATGATTAATAAGTTCGGCATTCATGTTTCCCTTATTTATTTGTTTATCCTCATTCTTTTGATTAATTCTGTCAGATTATATTCGTACTCCGTGAGGAAAGATTATAGTTAAACTAGAAGTAGGATTAGTAGTAGTTATTATTACTGTTGTTGTTATTATTACAAGCCAACTGACCACTTTGGATAACGTTACAACGTCATTTCTTTCTCTTCGTGCGGAGTTTTCTCTCTGTGTCCAATATTCCTTCATGGGTTCGCTAGCCTGGTTCTGTTGTTCTCTGTCCAGTATATTCCGGTCTTAGTTCTTCCTCCAGCTTGAACTCCCTTCGAAATTGTTCACCATGTTCCTAAATACATTCCTGTCTAACGGTTGAACCTCCACGCGGTAGTGGTCTTTCTTCTCCAGAAGTTATCAAATATATGTTTGGTTAACTTTGTTTGCGTCCATTCTGTATTACTACTGTTGATGATTGTTGTTTATAGCGGCCCAACATCTAGGTCATCGGCCGATAATGGTCCGAGGTGCAACGAGATGAAACTATAATTAAAACTTCAAAACGTATCCACTGACTAAGATGTAAAGCGAATGATGATGAAAAAATGACCATGAATCCATTACAATCAGTGGACCTAATTCACAATACTTTATTTTCTGAGAAGATGCCTGGTATAAAAAGGGGTACGAAATCCAGGTCACTGGCCCCTCATAATAGTACTAATCACTGGTAAAGAAGAACCATGGTGTTCCTCACATAGTGGTAATAAATACAGGTAATGTAGACTCGTGATGTTCCTCACACAGTACAACGACAAGCCACGTATACTATTGTTGTCGCTCACCTGGTGGTACTAATCATAGGCAATGAAAACCCACGGCGTATCACACATTACCGTACCCCCCAACAGGCAATACAGATCCATGGTGTTCCTCACATATTGGTAGTAATCACGGGCAACAGCCAAACCCGTGGTGTTCCTCAGATAGTGGTACTACTCATAGGTAACATGGACCAATTGTGAACACAGGAGAACCGACACATTCCAGGGAAGAGTGCAGCACCATTTATCGCATGAACATTAGTCCACGCAGCCCAGTGTCCGCCTCCACACCTCCTCCTCCTCCTCCCCCCCCCCTGGGATATACAGGATGGTACTAAACACAGGCAATGCCCAGACCCGTGGTGTTCCTCACGTAATGCTACTAATCGCAAGTAGTCTTACGGTTCTAATTTCATCATCCCTTAGTCGCCTCTTACGACAGGCAGGGGATACCTTGGGTATATTCTTCGTCTGCATCACCCACGCACAGAGGGGTGTATTATTATTATTATTATTATTATTATTATTATTATTATTATTATTATTATTATTATTATTATTATTATTATTATTATTATTATTATTATTATTCATACCACATACATTTTCATAATAACGTGTTGTGTCTTCCAGCGCCCGGTCTGCAAGACTCTCTCAATTAATTAAACTCGTCCACAATCATCTATTTACAAGTAGTTCTGCGACCTCGTATAGTTCCACACCTATCGTAAAAACTTCCACCGTCGCGTCCCTCTACCTGCTTTCTCTACGTTACGACGTATGTGCTTTGCTTTCAAGTCTCAAAAGAGAAATAAATATATATATGTAAAGGAACTATAAAAATGGAAAATGGGTGTGAATATGCGATGAACTGTACAGCGCCAAAAGAGAAGAAAACACAAGGTTAAGATGCTTTACTTCCCTTACTCTGGCAGAGTAAGAACGCCACAGGACAAGAATAGTCCGTTATCATGTGTCACGGCGGGGTGGGAGAGTGTCCAGATGAACAATGGCTACAAGGTCTTTATTGTCTGCTACAGACCAGGCTGATTGTGTTGACACACCCTCCCACTCCCTCCCTCCCTCCCTCCCTCCTCACGGCGGGGAGGGTTTAATCCAAGAGCAGACAGTAAGCATGTTCCAGCGAGAGATCCAACGTCAATTGGTCGTTGATCACATCTCAGAATTATTTACAGAGGTTAGGCAGGCCTCCTTTCGGAGGATCTATTTAGTGAACAGCCGCGTATTCTGCCGCGTTCTGGCTCAACATAAACCATTGTTACGTAAAACTTCAGAGTTTTAATTTTAACACCCTTTGGGCAAAAAATTATGTCTATCAGAATAATATAGCAAATGCAAACTTACTGAGGCGAGTAACAAGTATACTGCAAACTGTAACACAATTCTGCTATAGGATTTGCATAAATATTAGGGGTACTGTCTATTAGAACCCGCTACATTACGGAAGAGTGGCCTAGACGACACGTCGTACAAGCTGAATTAGTTTGCATTCTGTTCTTCGTACTTGATACCTGGGATTAATTTTGCTAAAGACGAGTGAGAAGCCTTTCAGGATAAAATATAAAGAAGTTTATTTTATTTAAATGTTTCTGTCAGTTCATTGTGATATTCGACGCGTGAAATGGGTTCGAAATGTATTTACGATAAATTTTTAGAACATTACAAAAAGCACACAATCTTTACATCCTTTAAAGTATAACAAATATGACTTACAACACCATAGCTGAATTAAATAGAACAATAGACACGAAATCGGAAGGTTGTGGGCAAGATAACTACACTACAGTACTACTCCGGTGGTTGAAGCTCCCATTGGCTGGAGGGCTATGACGTCATGCGAGTAAGGTACACAGTCGCAGTACAGCAAGCCTGTCAATTCTCGCGCCTGTCAAACATCTTCTCAATCTTTCATCAAATAATAATCTGGTTTAGTCTATTCGATAAGTAACGGTACTTCCAATAACAACATGAGTGAAAATGCGTTAAATTTCGCCACTTGCTGAGCAGAGAGAACATCAACAATCAAGTACATGCCATAAAATACGATAAGAAATAAAACATTTCCATGCAACACAAAACGATTAATTTCTTTCCTGATGAAGTAAATATTTGGATCAAATGGCATAGGAAAATGTGTATCATATCGACATCTTTATGGAATGATACTAAAGTATTAAAACTTACGTGTCAGAAGACTTAATTAGTTGATGAACCAGTCCAAAACTCAGCCTTCTTATTGGCATATTTTCTCCTTACTCTTTGCATTTAAATGTCCTGGTCCTTACGTAGAGAGAAATTATTTTGTCATGTAATATTGGAAATTTTGACTTAATAATAGAAATAAGAGTTTTCACTACGTTTCGCATCTGGATAGAGTCTGATCGTGAAACACACCAAAGGTAATTTCGAACTGCGCTAGGTTTTTAACCACTCAAACCTGGGATGAGTGACGCCCCTTTTGGAATAACCGAGATCAGTTTACAGGTCTCTTCTCGCGACAGGGAACAGTTTTCTTCCGAAGCACTACGAGTTTCATCAATCGAGCTACACTTAAAATCCACATAACCCGCGAGGTATTTTAGGGAATCTTGGGTGACATCCTCCCCTCCTATCGACTCACATGAATTCTCCTCCCTTACCAAAATGGTTTTGACGTCTTCGACAAACATTTCAGTCAATGACGACCCGTCAACAATGACAATGTGACAAAGAGCATTAAATTTTCTTCGGATTCGGGTTCCAGAATATTTGTTGATGGGCCATTGAAGTCTTCTCCGACCGACATGCTTCCAGACAAAGGAATCGAATTTGCATTTCCCGATAATAACAGCAGCTTAATTCTATTTCTTACTTCAAATGGAGTTGGGTTGTTATAAAAAGCTCTCAACCCACGAACACGAGAGAAAAAGTTCTTCAAACAATCCTGGTTTAGGCGCGATGTTAGTAAGTAAGAAGTACCTTGCCCTTTCAGGTTCTCAAAAAGTCCGAGTAAAGACTTAATTGATATTACAAATCACTTCTGAAAAGATAGTATACTGTTTCTTTTGCCAACCCTTATTTGGCAGACAATGTCCAAAACTTTTTCCAGGGTACTTTCTTGACTGTGGAGATTAAGTCCGTAGCCACTTCTGATTGCAGTTTTATGGTCGTTGGCGAGTATAGAATTTAATACATCGAGTACGTCATAAACCAACTCGAAGAACTCGCTTTCATGGTCTTTATTCAGGAAGTATTTAACTCCCTTAGCAGTACGGGGAGAAAACAGCTGTGCGGCTAATCGTACATTTTGACGAGATAGTCCAGGTACACTCAGGTAAACATCATTGATATGTTGGTGTTAAGTCCCCACTTCATTGTGCTAACAATTCTTGTACTATACCGTTACGTAATTCAGTTCCGTCGGGCAGCACAAGACCTCCACCTAAGAAATGGTTCCTCAAAAGCTTTAAAAGATGAGGCACATCACAGAAAACCCACACTTTTCTTAATTTCTCCACAGGATTATAAAAAAAGTGTTGGTCATATTTACATGCAGCTCCTTCCACACTTTAGCGTTTTTCCCTCCAATATCACATGTTACTGCAAGCTGTGGCAAGCTTCATTGTTTGTTATAATGTCCTGCAGACGTTCGGCTGTCATGATCGTGTCAAAGTCATAATACACAGATTGTTTCCATTGAGAAAAAAAACCTCGAACCATGACAACCAGGACGTTCTTGTACGGACTCAGTATTACAACATCCGTTGAATCATAACAAATACGAGAGTCAATATTCATCTCATCAAAACTCAAAACAGCATATTTTTCAGGCCTTGTAAAATATACTGCGCGAGACTTCAAAATACCACGTCTGCATTTCAGTTTTCGTATCCATTTCTGCAATGTTGATTTACAAGGTAAAGGCGTGTTTCTCTTTCTAAGGTACGCGAAAGCCTTCTTAGAAAGTGTTCTTAATGCAAGAGTACTCGCAATGTCTTCTGAGGATCATATCACTCTTTTCCTCGCGCTTCGCTTACAAGACACTGTATCTGTCCCGGTGTAAAACATTTTGACAGTATTTTCTCTACCTCTTTTTTGATAACATGTTGTGTCACTTTGGGTGGAGACGGTCGTCGTTTAACTGATACCACATACCTCGGACCTCTACATTTTTAAGCGCGTATTTTGTAGCTTTCAGAGTCATCAACGTAGCAGCATACTTCCTTTTTAATGCTTCGACTTGTCACTGAAGTTTTTCTCTTCCTTGTCCTTGTTATCTTCAGTTGTGTCTGTAATAGTTGACTGGTCTAGCTTCCTCTTCTTAGGGGATAACATAGTCGGAGTACACATCGCCTGTTTCCTGATATTTCGGCCTTCGTGCCGTATATCTTGTTCATTGGAGACCTGTGGAATGCCAATACATACGTGCTTTAGAACAGTGCTTTGGACACCATTAGGCCAAAGTTTTCAAAGCAGCTTATACCATTAGATTAGAGAACAGATATTGAAGTAAAGAATACATACCAGTGACGTAGTTTCACTTGTACTAGGCCCCCCATGCCAGCGGGAATAAATTGAGATGGCACAGCATTTGGGCGTAGTATTTCCTTGGTGGACAAACCTAAAAGCTCATTTTTCGTATCTCGCTCGTAATCTGTTGGGAGGAAATGAACAGAACATACGCGAGAATTGTTCGGATTTAACTTATCAGTTCGCTTACAGCGAGAAATCCACAAACGGTTCAATTCGTCATTTTTGGAAACCTGTGATACAAAACACCGGTACATTGAAATTCATAATTAGGACACTGCGCCACATCACAATAAATACGACTTTTAACGTTTCCACTCATCATTACACTGGCAAAGATTCACACCAGACCAAAGCACAAAGCAGAACTAACTGAAAAGATCGCCAGAAGAAACACGTCGCAGGACGGGCGAGTGCTGTCTTCATATCACAGAACGTCACGCAGAAGACATCCTGGGAGAAAAACAAGTGAGCGTGATGCGGGAAGACACCCCCTGGGTTGTGGGCTCGTATCTCAAGGTGTCCGATTGGCCATTTTTGTTCTGTAGTTAACAGCTCCACGATATGCACTGAAATTGATGTAAAAATTTGAAAGTTTATTTCGAGTACATAACCATTGTTTCGCCCTCTTGCAGAATGGCATCGTCAAGAGTAAAAGATTGACAACAGGTACAGGAACAGAGTATCAAGTTCTTCACTTTCTTTTGGTAGCGGTTTAACTGTAACATTTTCGTCAAAAATACTAGTGAAGAGATCGAGCTGAAATTTCGTAAGGTTATAGGATAAAATCCCGAGTTACGCAAGGGATATTTTTATTTTTTTATATATTTCACCGTCTCGGATTAGTCAGGAATATTTTACAGGGGTATCTCTCATACATGGGAATTTTTTCTCTACATCAAGTAAAATAATAGGTAAACGGATAGCCTTCGCTAATGAATAGGCCACGTGAAGACATGTCCGTCATCATTTGTGCGAAGACGTAGTTCATTTGTTCAGAGGCGAGCTGAAGAATGAGCGCACCGTTCTGTGGAGGCTACAGTTGTACTTTTGAGAGCGCTCATCCTTATTTGAGAACAAAGCACTTCCATTATCATCGTCAACGTATTGTAGTTACAGTCCGTAGGATTTATATTTAGTGAGTTTATAATTCACATTTCATTTTTATATCATTAACCACTTTAATCCTCGCTCATCAATCCGCACGAACAACGGATACCCTACTTCAGCTAGTATGAAGATTAAGGCTGGAATTCAGGAAGAAAAACTGGCGGAAATACTCACGTATAGAAAGAGTAATTTTGCACTGGAATAATTTACCAAAGGAGACGATTGATAAATTTCTAACTTATTTTATATCATTTAGGAGAAGACTAAGTAGAATAGAATAGACTATTCCCACCCCCTAGTCATGGATCGCATGAAACTAGGGAAAGGGCACTCTTTAATTGCAATTCATGCATGCATTATATCTTCCTCTTATAATTATTTGTTTATTACTATACAAAATATAATTTATTTTGTCCTAACGTTAACACTGCTATATCGTCTAGGACCACATTTATCTTCCCATTCCTTAGCTTATTTAATGCTTACCTTTGTGTCACAAGACTTTTAGAGTAAAAACGTGCTTTTTTTTTGTAATATGATATTTGTTCGTGGCGTCGACCTCTGGAGATCTTTTGCCTCCACTCGCACCATATGATATGAACTTGCGTGTAATTGAAATTGCGGAAGTGTAGAGTGTTGAATGTGTGGAAAGGAACGTTAAGGGCGACACAAACACCCAGTCCCCAGGCCAGGGATATTCATTTACAATTAAAAACCCCTGTCCCGGCCGGGAATCGAACCCGGAGCCGCCGGGTAACAATTCATGTTATTACTATATTTCATATTATATTTAATCTACTAGTAATTATATTCATTATTCTAGGGCACGCAGACCTCTTCTCGATCTTTTCCTTATCCTTCATTATCATCGTTAGTATTTGTTTTGATTTATTTAAATTTCCATTTTCCACATACTTTTTTAAAATACAAAAAAATGCTATTCTTCCCTGTGTAATCCACTCTTTGATTAATAGTTTAACAGAATTCTCTCTCTTTCTACACTGACTGACAGAGCAAATGCAACACCAAGAAGAAGTGGTTCGAAAGGGATGAAAGTTGGGGAAAAAACAGAGACGGCACGGAAGAATAATTGATGTTTATTTCAAACCGATATGCAGGTTACAAAATGCGCACGGCATCGACTCAGTAGGATGTAGGACCACCGCGAGCGGCGATGCACGCAGGAACACGTCGAGGTACAGAGTCAATAAGAGTGCGGATGGTGTCCTGAGGGATGGTTCTCCATTCTCTGTCAACCATTTGCCACAGTTGGTCGTCCGTACGAGGCTGGGGCAGAGTTTGCAAACGGCGTCCAATGAGATCCCACACGTGTTCGATTGGTGAGAGATCCGGAGAGTACGCTGGCCACGGAAGCATCTGTACACCTCGTAGAGCCTGTTGGGAGATGCGAGCAGTGTGTGGGCGGGCATTATCCTGCTGAAACAGAGCATTGGGCAGCCCCTGAAGGTACGGGAGTGCCACCGGCCGCAGCACATGCTGCACGTAGCGGTGGGCATTTAACGTGCCTTGAATACGCACTAGAGGTGACGTGGAATCATACGCAATAGCGCCCCAAACCATGATGCCGCGTTGTCTAGCGGTAGAGCGCTCCACAGTTACTGCCGGATTTGACCTTTCTCCACGCCGACGCCACACTCGTCTGCGGTGACTATCACTGACAGAACAGAAGCGTGACTCATCGGAGAACATGACGTTCCGCCATTCCCTCATCCAAGTCGCTCTAGCCCGGCACCATGCCAGGCGTGCACGTCTATGCTGTGGAGTCAATGGTAGTCTTCTGAGCGGACGCCGGGAGTGCAGGCCTCCTTCAACCAATCGACGGGAAATTGTTCTGGTCGATATTGGAACAGCCAGGGTGTCATGCACATGCTGAAGAATGGCGGTTGACGTGGCGTGCGGGGCTGCCACCGCTTGGCGGCGGATGCGCCGATCCTCGCGTGCTGACGTCACTCGGGCTGCGCCTGGACCCCTCGCACGTGCCACATGTCCCTGCGCCAACCATCTTCGCCACAGGCGCTGCACCGTGGACACATCCCTATGGGTATCGGCTGCGATTTGACGAAGCGACCAACCTGCCCTTCTCAGCCCGATCACCATACCCCTCGTAAAGTCGTCTGTCTGCTGGAAATGCCTCCGTGGACGGCGGCCTGGCATTCTTAGCTATACACGTGTCCTGTGGCACACGACAACACGTTCTACAATGACTGTCGGCTGAGAAATCACGGTACGAAGTGGGGCATTCGCCAACGCCGTGTCCCATTTATCGGTCGCTACGTGCGCAGCACAGCGGCGCATTTCACATCATGAGCATACCTCAGTGACGTCAGTCTACCCTGCAATTGGCATAAAGTTCTGACCACTCCTCCTTGGTGTTGCATTTGCTCTGTCAGTCAGTGTATTTTCATGTTATATTCGCTTCCAGACTTCTAATTCTCAGTGCCCTACGAACAATAGAGACAGATTAATTGATAAACACAAATTCATAAGGAAACCACGTAAAACGGTATTCAGTGTTGCCCAAGGTGGCGTATGAACCGCTAACCTCCTAATGCTAGCTCACTTGGTCGTGTTCTTTAAGGAAGCTGCACTACGTTACTTCTCTGAATGTTAAAATATGTCTCGTACAAAGTGTCACAATTATTCCTCTGTCGTATTACACATTCCACCAAGCTTCAGCGGATCATGATTCGTGTACTCTCTACGATATACCTCCATCACCGTCCCAATTTCCTTGACTGCATTCAAGAGAACAGCGAAATTATCAATATTTCCCCATTTCATTGGATACTAAGTTTAAGCATCCCAGAACAACTCGCCTCACAGTTCCATTACATGCCATATTCTGCCAACTTTTCACGGAGATCCAATACTGTGCTAAGTATATCCATTCACACATTAACTGACTACAGGACTTCATTTGTTGTTTTCACCAGTCTTACACAGAATTCTGTTCCTGGTAATATTATGAACAAGCCATACACATTATACTTCAATGAGCAGTGTCGAAGATGGATATGTAGATCCGCAAAATATGTAGTTCATTATGCGACATGTCTACATTCCAGAAGCCTGCAGACTGTCATTTCACGAAGATTTTAATGTTCATCCTGCGACACCGTAAAGTAGCCCATCATTACACGCAAGGACGTCCAAATACTGCCAAGTTCATTACACAGTCGAAGTTGGAAGAAAAACATCAAATGGCACAAAAAGAAAGATATGCTTCGCTTTCAGTGTATTATTAAGATACCCCACGTTATTCGAATATCTGGATAATTCAATGTACTACCAGTATATACCAGTCCTTTAAACAGAATCCTATCTCTTTACTAATCTTGTCTAGAGAGAGGGGCCTATATTTTTAGTTTGCCTATAAACAAAGGGTTGCATAAAACTAGATTTTAATCTCAACAGTACACAGAGGCTCGTTAGCGCCAAATGTAATTCAACTGTAGACATTAATAAAGGCATGAAACGATGAAAGCTGTGAAGAACAGGAGCGTAAGTTTTCCTGCAGAGGACCAGCCAGCTAAGGCAGCAAAAGTACACACCACACTGATAAAAAAAACCAGGTCCTGAAGACGAGGTTCGAGTCCCAGGTAGTACCTGTATGTTTTAGTATTTATTTCTGTGAATTCGGTATGGTTAAATACCTACTTCGAATTTTTAAAGAACTCATTTTTATTTGGCTCTGACAAGGTTGATTTCCATCTATTGTAGCATGGCACCATTTATGTCAATCGTGATTCTTCCTAAATTAGAACTATTGGTAAAAATGCTGCATCATTGGTCACTTTGTGTAGAGTCCAGTGCACTCCGGGCGTCAAAATCAAATCACGGAGCTCCTGATGGTATTGACGATGGAGAAGTGTAACTTATTATTATCTAATACTCAGTTGTATAAGTGTAGTCTACCAATAGGAGGGCTATCCTGGACAGTGACTAAACCAACCTCTCCATTATGACCAGGCAGTAGAAGAGCATATTTAACAGGAGCCTTGCCTCCAACTGCCCAATGGCTCAGAAACGTCGTTGTGGAAGTAAATCCACCGACAAAAAAAGAAACCACTTTTCCCTTTGTGAAAATCAAATGATAATAAATATGTCTCCCGGTCATGGCCATCCATCAACGGCTGCTAATTTCAGAGGGCAAGCTGCCGTAAGACATAGCCTGCATGGTTGCTAGGTAACAATACTTTGCACGGTTGCTATGTTTAAACTTTCGTCACATATTTATGTCAAGAGACTCTCAAACACCATTGGAGTGAGCCTGGATCACACTGACCAGTGAGCTCCGAAAGCCAACATACTGTCATCTGAGCTACTTATCCTGGTTTGATGATAGTGATGAAGAAGACGATAAAAAATTCAAGAAGGAAGCGATGTCAAATTTAGTCACCAGCTAGGCTGGATGATACACATCGTGCGAACAAATTGTGTTTGCATGGAAAGTTACCAGATATATGATCACTTGTCTCCAGCAAATGTAATTTACAATAACCGTCTGATGTGAGTTTAAATCCACTACGGAACAAACTCCAGAGTAAAGGTCAACCAGCGAATACAAACATACATTACGTAAACAAACACAACTCGTACGGTAATTAAATATTGGAAACACGGGATGATTAAATAAGCATACACTGCTTCAGCACACGATTATGTAAGACCACGATTTCTCATGTATCATATCACACAAAAAGGGGTATTCCTCATGATTTTAAAAATCATAATATTTAAGATTAAATGATTGTCAGTTAAACTACCTCATATAAATGTCTACGGATGAATTCATTAACATATCTTCCCCGTGTACCAGTCATATTGCAAGATCCAAGACAAGAAATGTAATAGAAAGAAACTAACTTCCAAACATTTTTGTTTTATTTTCCTCCTGGTAGGCACGTTAACGTCGCCGTAATACTGCGAAGTTTACGACGATGGGATGGGAAAAGGCTGGGACTGGAATATAACAGCCAATAACAAGAGAATTGTTCAGGTGTAAAGACAAAAGTCAATTTCAGGACTACCAAAGCTGACTTTCGAACGCGCCATCTGCTTACATTTAATACAACATCTAATAACGATATTTGTGGTTTTACACATTTCCTCATTATTCTCGTGTATCTGGTTACGTCTGTCAGCTTATCAGCATAATTCTCCAGAGCAAAAATATTAGTAGAAGGAATAGTAGCGGGAATATTTTAAAGAGAAGAAGAATAGCTGTGTGCATTGAGTTCAGAGGTCCATGTTCGCCTGAAACGTAGCAAGTGGCAAGCGAAAGCTAAACCAACCTAAGTCACATTTTGGTCATTTTACAGGAGAGAGGAGAAACGTCAGTTGTAGAGCATTTCTCCCGCATTGTGACTTAGCCAAAAAATGTTCATCATTGTTCTTGATATATACTATTTTTTGTGATTTTTATCACTGAACACATTCATTAATATAATTTACACTTAAAATGGTTAAAAATAAAATGACGGCTCTATGTTTCATAAAATGAATATAATATGACTTATGTTGGTTTAGCTGTAATAAATATTGTAAGCTCTCTTGCTCTTCGCTTAGACGTCGAAGTGTTCACACCCGCTATAACATTCACATAATTCCAATGTATGTATTCGTGAGAAGACGCCAACTCATTCTCCGTAGAGAAATAATTTATCAGGCCACAACTTCTAGGAATTCTCCGTAAAATTCTAGGTGCTGTGTCTTATTACCACAAAGTAAACCCTCACATCAAACTCGTACCTTGTTTTATTGTTTCTCCCCTACTACTGACTCAAATGAATTCCAAATAAAGTCACTACAACCACGCAGGTTATCATCATGCCGACGAAGAGGTATCAGCCTCGATAACCCAAGCCTGTTATAGAGACAGTCTTTATTTTTAGGTGGTATGAGTTACATTTACGAACGTTCCGAACTAGCTCCTTATCTTCTGTTTCCGCATTTTATTTCTGTAAGATGTTCTGCATAACAAACAGGCGTAACAGTAACTTGTTCTTATATCACACATATAAACGTCCTACGAGATTGTTGTATGCGTTGCAGTCCAGCTCCTTACCTGAATGATCTATGAACTAGCAGAGTGCACTGGATTCGATTCTAGGCGGGGACATATATTTTAGCGGAATCGGGGTCGAGGATTGGATGTTTGGGTACATCTCTTCATTCAAATACAACACATGAGAGAAATGTTCTTGTCTAAATCTCAACCCGTATGTTGCAAGATTTTCCTTGACATTTACGCATTCATTTGACGATGGAAATCTTCACTGTAAATTTCAAAATTTTGAAGGGAGAAAGTAACTCTATAGGTACCATGGGGATCAGATAAAGTTAGTAAAGAAACCCCCAAACTAATGGCAGCGTGTTTGTCACACTCGAAGACAAAGCACACAGCTCCGCAAGCACGTCTCTTGTTAACGATATAGTATTTACTTTAACGTAGTAAAACGTACCATTCTGCAGATTATCTCTGTTAGGAAGCCACGCGTGCACAGATTGGTCTCAACTGATTCCTTTAAGCTGCATTTTCTCTTGGTTTCTGCTGTACTCTCCTAATTGAATGGTCTATTAGCAACCTGCGCGCACCCTCCACTCCCCCCCTCCTCCGCCCCCCGCTAAAGCATAGCCTCCTTGTACTGTATGCAACACACTTCTTTTCCTTTAGACCTCTTTTGTGATAAACTTGTCACCAGATTATCATGCTATTTTTTGAACTCAATAAAGGGTAAGCGACTGAAAAGATCCCACAATATCGTGTACAAAGAGTCCTTACGATGAAAACAATTTAACCAGTTGGCTACACACTTTAAAAACAACTATCATTAAATGAGTTCATTGGTAAACAGTTCGTATTTAAATTAGAAGAGGGACTTTTAATTCAATTATGACAACTTGCTGTCGCCATAACGTGAACAGATTAACATGGAGGTGTGAGTCGCTGCCATTATCTATATATATAAAATAAGAGTGTTGTCTGTACATTGCTCAGAATTTGAAAAGAATGGTATTTTTGTATCGGCCATGTCCATAGTAACAAGGAAATGCACTTTTTACTTTTCCGTAATGTATGTATGTCTGTCTGTCTGTCTGTCTGTCTGTCTGTCTGTCTGTCTGTCTGTCTGTCTGTCTGTCTGTCTGTCTGTCTGTCTGTCTGTCTGTCTGTCTGTCTGTCTGTCTGTCTGTCTGTCTGTCTGTCTGTCTGTCTGTCTGTCTGTCTGTCTGTCTGTCTGTCTGTCTGTCTGTCTGTCTGTCTGTCTGTCTGTCTGTCTGTCTGTCTGTCTGTCTGTCTGTCTGTCTGTCTGTCTGTCTGTCTGTCTGTCTGTCTGTCTGTCTGTCTGTCTGTCTGTCTGTCTGTCTGTCTGTCTGTCTGTCTGTCTGTCTGTCTGTCTGTCTGTCTGTCTGTCTGTCTGTCTGTCTGTCTGTCTGTCTGTCTGTCTGTCTGTCTGTCTGTCTGTCTGTCTGTCTGTCTGTCTGTCTGTCTGTCTGTCTGTCTGTCTGTCTGTCTGTCTGTCTGTCTACGCATCACGAGAAAACGGCTGAAGAGAATTTAATGAAAATCGGTACGTAAAGTCCGGGAATAAGTCGCTAGAATGTAGGTCATAAATAATCACATTCACGCTGAAAGAAATGGTAGTTTAGGGGAAGGCCTAAAATTTAATTCTCAAATATTTGTTGTTATTTGTCCTACATTAATACCAATCGGTATGCAAAGTCGGGGAATAAGTCGCTACAATGTAGGCCATAAATAATTTTATTCACATTGTGTGAAATGGCAGTTTAGGGGAAAGCCTTAGATTGAATAATCAAATATGTGTGTTGTTGGTGATCCTGTTGACAAATAGTATGTAACTAAATTAAATATTATTAAATTTCCGATCATTCATGTCTTATACATTTTTACTGTACCGGCTGTGATAACGGAGATATTCATGAAATTGTATTTTTGTTGTAAAATCCATTTCAGCGCCGCCACAAGAAAATGGGTAAACAGAATTTAATGAAAATCGGTAGGTAAAGTCAAGGATAAGGAACTGCAGTCTACGCTATAATGAATTTTATAAGACGCCCTAATATTACACAGTCGAAAGAAAACTGAATGTGAAAGCCTACAATACAGAAAGCGCATAATATTGATGAACAATAACATTACATTGACCATTGTTTGTTATGATATGCTTTGTATCTCTGTTGCCGCTCATCTCCGATAGATGGGATTATTGCTGTATACCGAGATTTTTTTTTTAAATATGCTTTACGTCGCGCCGACATAGATAGGGCTCATGGCGACGATGGAATAGCAAAGGGCTAGGAGTGGGAAGTAAACGGCCTTGGCCTTAATTAAGTTACCGCCCCGGCATTTGCCTGGTGTGAAAATAGGAGACCACGGAAAACCATCTTCAGGGCTGTCGACAGTGGGGTTAGAACCAACTACCTCCCGGGTGCAAGCTCACAGCTGCTCGGCCCTACCGCACGGCCAACACGCCCGGTCGTACTGAAAATAACACCCTGCCTGAATATTGGCGGGAAGTAGCTGGGGAGTTAGATAACTTTCTTCTTTAGCATGCCGTTCCTCTGGTTCATAAATTTTCTGATAATACTGATACGTAACAAACTGGTTCATCATAGCATTCCAGCTATTTAATCCCGACTCTGAGGCACTGATTGGAATGATCAGTGTGCATATTTAACGGAATAATGGCAGAGAAGTGTTCAGGGCTGTCTGCGGTCTGGTCATTCTAGCACTAGAACTTTGGACTATTAGATCGGCACCGTAGTACTGTTCGCTAAAAGTGAGAAAATATGCGGTTTTTCATTTGATCGAGTATTTTATATGATAACATTGCTTTCAATCGCTATATTCCTACTGACGACTTCAGGTAGAAAAACCACAAAGCCAGTCTTTTTGAGAATCCCGTAGCGAAGCACGGGTACATCAGATAGTTTATAAATGAGTACAGAACATACGTGAGGTAAGTCCAGTAAAGTGGTTAGTAAAACATTATTTAAAATTTTATCTTCCTATATACCTACTTCGAAACAAGGAATAAAAATGCGATGTTTTCTGTAACAACCCCAACTCCAAAACATGAAGTATAGATACTAATCTTTTACGTTCAAAAATATATTATTAATGTTATGAAAAGCCGTTTTGTAACTCAGAAATTAGGAACAAACATGAACAAAAATCAGACGAGATGACACAAATTAACTGATGTTTTCTCTTTTCATTTGTATAAGACGCTAATGAATTCAGACGGGAGAATATACGAATTCCCTCATAGATACCTAGGAGCAGTGTGGTCGATACAGTAAATACGGGTTCGATTCACTCGAGAGGAAGTCGAAAACTTAAGAAACGAGATTGCTTCTTCTGGAGGTACATACGGTCCTGAGGTTTAATCAGATTACACCAAAAATGAGTACTCTGTCAAGTGCAGAGGATAAGGATAGCGAAAGCCTTCACATTCCACCCCTCCAGGTACCTTCATAGCCCGTATGGATCTGACTTTCCTATTCACACAGAATTCAATGAATCATCTCAAACATACCTTTGTTTTTCTTTTAGAATTATTACTCATAGAAATCAGCTACAACAAATGTTTATAACAATATTTAATATTCAGCAGAACGTGCGCGTATGATTTTGAGTTACGTTACCTCCACACTAGAGGAGCAGTTCACGGCTTCCATCGCCGTATCCGTAATAAGAAATGTTTTCAGCAGGTATCTGCGGCTCACAACATGCATTATACCATCTGTTCGACTGCACACGAACAACACTACCTTTACCCCATTAGGCAAAAGATGGAACAAATTTGTATGAAGTATAGTGCTTAAATTTCATTTAATGTTTAAAATAAACGAATTAAGATGGTTCCACCCTAATACGATTAATGTTTTACAAACAAAGGTATAATTTGGTATTTAAAAGGAGCTGTATAAAATGGTTCTAACTTACTTTCGATAATGCTTTACAAAGGAGTTTAATGTTTATATTTAAAACAAATTAAATACGATGTTTCTTAGCTACTTCATAAAATATTTTAAGAAAGAAAATTAAATTTAAAATGTAAGTGAAATTAAAAACAACGGTTCCAGGCTACTTCAGGCAATATTTTCAAACGTGAATTTAATTTTTAATATATAACATAAATAAGCGATAGTATTCCAAACTGTATCAGTTTCAAAACGGACTCCTATCGTAAAGAAATACTGCTGTCTTGCTAGCCACCGAGATAGGTTAAAATGCAAGCGTATAGCCTAGCCGGTCTACATTTATGTCGGTGATTTGTATAAATTTTAGGGGCTCAATCTCAGTGCAGAACTGTTGCGAGGGTAGAAGACACTTGCGCCTTACATTGTGACTTATTCGTGCCTGAAATTCCTTTCCTAATAAAGATCGATGCAATGTTAATGCATAGTAAAATGCTCAAATTTTATGTGCATGTGCAAGGGAATGAGAGAAAGTCAAGGATGACGGAAACGGAAGGACCCTAGGAATACCAACGGGGGAGGGGGTGTACTTTGTACCAGCCACCTGCCATTCCTTTCTCAGTTTTCTTTAATATTTGAAATAAAAGGCTGTGAATTTTATTTATTGTTACTTACTAACAATGACGCCGATTGGTTTGCTAATTGTTACCGCCTGAAGGTGGTACAGAGGCACGAGTAGGCATGAAGTAACCCCCATCCCGCGACGGTAAATGACGTAACAAAATTCTTATTTTGTATTGGTAGCCTTTTTCATTACTTACAGTATTGTTGGCACATAGAGTAACCTTTAAATAGGTTCTTTGTAGTGGAGCTCATTTGTGACTGCTACCAGGCATTATTAAATGGATATCAAATGCTTAGCTCTATGTCCACTCCAAGAGTATTCACAATGAGTAATTTCCACCTGACGGATGGTGAAATATTCTCCGAGCTAGGTAATTGGTCCGAAGGTGATCACGGTGATATTAGTGCAAGTGAAAATGAAGATGAGGCTTGGAATATTAATTGCGAGAATGAAGACAGAAGTGATACCTACCACTGGGAGAGTGAAGATACTTTTTCATTTGAGAATGACCGTTCTACACACAGTGACATTTCTAGGCTCATATGATAAACCACCTCGACTGACCACTCTGAAAGTAGAACGTAGGAAATATTTACATTTTAACAATAGAACAGTCAGCTGTTTATTTGTAGGCAAGTCGTTGATAATGTGCCCAAGTTCAAATAAGCTCTGTCATTGCTGAAAGACCATTTTCGTTGATTGTAAGGAATGTAAAATAAGGTGTTAAATGCTGTTTGTATAACCATCATAGAAATAAAAATATGTTGGCATTCCTAGGGTTAATAAGGCCCTACGAGGATTTAACAGTGATTATTTTAAATTTAGGATTCAAGTAAAAATGCAGTACAAAATAAAAGAATACTTCTCTCCCCGGCCCAATATCGGTGATGATCCATGTCCAGAGCACGAGTGACACTTGACCTGACCTCAGGCCGATCGTTCACCCTCGTCTCGACACTTTGTTTACATCGTGACGGGTGCGGCCCTGTGACCTAAATACACAGAGCGCGCCTAATGAACACCATCAGCGATCCCACCTACCATGACACGCTAGACTCCAGGGCTACGGAGCTGGAATATGAGTGACAGAATTGGAGTTAAAAGGAAGTATTTGCTTCTGTCTGATTGTTCAAATGATAATGGGACCCAGCTGTTCCCAATTACTGATACCATTCTCCCATTTCTGTCAGCCTTCATTCCTGACTTCCTTCGAGCACCGCTTCAAACACTTCAGGTATCAATTTTGATATATCCTCTTATTCCTTCATTTTAACACATTCCATGGCCTCTTTAACTAACAGGTTAGCACGCTGTACTTTCGTGTAAATGGTTCTGGGTTCGATTTCTGGTCGGGTAGGTTATTACAACATTCATTGGTTAATTAATCTAGTTTGCTAACTGGGTTGTGCCCTCTTCAACATTAAATATCATCCTATCAAGAACGGCAACCTCAAAGATGCGTTGGTCACCTACGACCTTTAAAACAATAGGCCAGTACCAGGCATCTCCAGAGACCAGAAATTATTATTATTATTATTATTATTATTATTATTATTATTATTATTATTATTATTATTATTATTATTATACAATGGAAAAGTCAACTCAAGGCAAGCTAAACTAAGACACTAAAAAGCACTCATCAAAACAGAGTGTCTGTATGCTAGTGAATGCCTCCGAATGACAGGAATATTATGAATAAGAGAAGCCGAGAAATTTGAGAGAACGATCCTCCACAAGATAACGGATCCAAAAATCGTGGATGGCCAGTATAGGTTACGAGAAATATACCAAGAAAGTGAAAGACTGAGTCAATGAAGGAGGCTCAAATTTTATGGAGATCTATTTAGAATGAACGAGAAGAGGCTGACCAAACAGATCTTTGAAACAATTGAGAGAAGATATAAAATTTGGGACATATGGTTCAGGGAGGTAAGAAAGGATGTTGATCAGTCTGGATTAAATCGGGAAGACATCTTAAACCGAACAAAGTAGAGATCAGTGATGGACAAATTCAGAGGCTTCCATGCCGAACAGAAAATGAACAGGGGATGGACAGAGGAAAGGAGAGAGGCTGCCAGAGAAAGAAAGCAAAGATTTTGGGCTGCAACGAAGTAATGTGTTGCTTAACGTGGTCTCAAATGGTCGTAAACGAATATAATAAGTATTATTAGTAGTAGTACTGGAGGTGGAGGTAGTAGTAGTGGCAGTAGCAGTATCAGTAGTAGTATTATTTACGATTAAATCTTCTAGGTACCTATAGTCAATTTCGATTCACCTTCCTTCATGTTTCCTCTTCCGTTCTTTCCAGTACCCTTCATCATTATACTATGCTTTATTCTTATCTCCTCACACCACTTTGGAACGGGTTTCTAAGTAATTCTTCCTTGGAATCCTTCCATTATTTCCTCTTCTC
Organism: Anabrus simplex; assembly: GCF_040414725.1. NCBI lineage: Eukaryota > Metazoa > Arthropoda > Insecta > Orthoptera > Tettigoniidae > Anabrus > Anabrus simplex. The sequence continues at coordinate 73,479,741 of NC_090277.1, forward strand.
TTATTTTATTCCTAAATCTTTCTTGACCTCTTGTATTCAGCTCATTCTCCCAAAGGAACCTGAATATCTGTTTTGTCAAACTTTCTTCATCCATTCTATAAATATGTTCAAAAATAGCTTACTGTTTCCGTTATATTTTCTGGCATATTTCCTTGTTAATTTCTCATTTCCACTGCTCTTTTGTTTCCGTTGATCCTAAGATTTTTCTCATGATTCCTCTTTCTATTACTTTTAGTTTATCGACATTCACTTGCATTCGCCACTGTGTTGTAGTGCCTTATTCTAAGATTTCTAGATAAGCATTCCTTGTTGCATTCCTTGTTGTAAAAATGTTTAGTGATGCCAAACACTCTTTCCATCTTGTGTAAACTTTCCTCGACATCAGATTTTTCTAAACCATTTTCTTGTATTATTTCTCCCAGGTATTTTCATTTTTTTACTTTCTGAATTATTATCTTTTTCCAAATTTATTCGGTACACCAATTACTCAAGGTGTCAGACTTCGTTCTTCGATGTTACATGGAACAATCAAAATAATCATCACCACTGCCAGCAGAAATGGTGAGTAAACGAGGGAAATAAAAACAAATTATAAAAATATTTTTAAAAATGTTCCACTCTGCAGTGGATACATGCAAAGGGCACTGAAAGGCCAGAAAACATGTGAAAATGAAGGACTCGTTAGGCTTTACAAATATAAAACTGTTGGAAGTACGAAAGCTGACCAACAGAGCTCGGATTTCAATTACGAAAGTAGGGATTCCGGTAAAAGTAAGTAGAATAAAATTGATAAATACAATGTACATCCCAATTTTATTGGAAGATTTAGATAATCGCCAGGTGTCTCAAAAGTAGTCGAACCCCTGTAGGCTATGCAGTCCCTAACAAAATGTTGTAGTACTGGTTGCAGAATCAAAGGAGTTCTTTTCTAAAGACTCCATATACGGTAATGGGAACAGAAATTCCTACTGAAATTTCCCGCTGAAAACCTACCGCATACGATATTTGGTTTGAAATTTACAGTCAATTGAATCTACGGTTAGAAAAATGGGCCAAAATTTACTCAAATAGTGGACGGTAGAATACGAATCCATTCTTTTCTAGTTCATGTGTGTCCTGTACTCATAAGTAATAATAACTGTATGTTATTTATTTTTGCATTCCACTAACTAATGTTCGGTTTTCGGAGACGCCGACGTGCCGGAATTTCATCCTACAGGATTTCTTCCATGTGCCAGTATATCTACCGACACGAACCCTGACGTATTTCAGCACCTTCAAGTACCACCGGACTGAGCCAGGATCAAACCTGCCAAGCTGGGGTCAGAAAGCCAGTGCCTTATCCGTCTGAGCCACTCATCCCGTTGAACTCATAAGTAAACTATTGATATACGTGGCTGTACAGTTCGGGCAATGTTAATAGTTCCCGTACGAGGGCATGAGTGTAACCTATTCGAAGAACATCCTCCATTTCATAATAATCCGTGTAGCCTAATCAAAGCATGTTAATTACAGGTACCTTAGGTGAGCTGGCTGAACAGTCACTGTGAAGCGTACGCCTCCTCCATTGAAATACATAATGGAAAAGAGAACTTCAAACTCTGCGTGAACAGTACCTCATTAAGCCGTGACTCCAGCTACGATCCCTCATGACATCTTGATGAATAGTTTAAGCTAACAACGAGGTAATACCAAATGGAAGGGGCTGAGTTAGTGAGCATAATTCTAAAGCAGAAGTAAGTGAACATGTAATATGTGATACAGTAAATGTATTTAAACTAGACAAATCCCGCCATATATCCTTTATGCTGTAAATAAGATGAAGTATTTATAACTTATTGTTAAGGTAGCAGTCATAAAACGTACAGTATATTAAGCACCAACTACGCATTCACCAAGACCTCAGAGAGAATTAATGAAGGAACCACTTCTAGGATGAATAAAACTAGGATTTCATCGTGTGTATATACTCAATGCCTCGCAAGGGTGAACGCGCCCTATTTGAACCTTCATGCTAGACTGTAAATCAAGCACAGCAGAGGTGAGAACTGTGAGCTAGCAGACACCTGAAGAACTGCCGTGTTCATATGGTCTGTGTTCAAGAAACCAGATGGTCAGGCTCGAAATCAAAAGATATTGGCCAGGGCTACAAGATTCCTTATCACGACACAAGCCGGTAAAATCTACATACAACTCGAGGATTGGAATTAAGGTCATTTGAGTGCGGAAATAATATCTCCCTCCTATCTGCACACTTGAACTGTGCTTCCCAAAAATCTATCGCATTCAATTCCGCGACCAATTTAAATTAAATTATTATTCCGTTGTATGTTACATAACTACAAAACTGATGAAGATGTAAAGTTAAAATTCTGATAAGGTGGAAGATTTTTTCACTATTCAGCTATACTGAATACTGATTTCGGGTAGAATTTAATATAGACCTGTTGGTAGACTTCTAATTTGTTCGAACTTCAAACCTACTGGTTATGCAACCCTTCCTGCACAACTGTAACACGACGTGTAGCACCGTAAAATGTCCTTAAATGCGACTGCGAATAACCTATTGGCAAAAAAGCCATTATTTAAAGGTTATTATTTTCAGAGGTTCAACATCGAGGTATTAAGGACCTAGTGGCAACAAACAAACAATAAAACTTAAGGTGTTAACGTGATCAGTTGTACAGTTTCTTGGCTGAATGGTCAGAGTACTGTCCTTCGGTTCACAGGTCCACGGACTCGATTCCTAGTCTGGTCGGTAATTTCGACTAGTTATAGTTAACCCTCTGGCTCGGGGACTGGGCACTTAAGTATTCATATACCCAATACCAGGCATTTCAGAGATTCGCAGTAGTCAATACATCCTTCATATATGGTTGGAGTTAGGAAGGGCACCCGGCTATAAATATCCCAGCTCTAGTGATCACATCTTATTCCGTCAATTTGTGTAATATTATGTTTCCTGTTACTGTAACAAATGTTTGCGTTTCCTGGATGCTCTACTTAACGTCCTTCGTAATCTGAGAGTTTCCAGCTGGTTCAAGCTATCAGAAGACTTGACAAGGATTATGTAAATGTGTCAGGCTAAAGTTATCTTAGGATGCAAGGCTGCCTCAAAATTGTGACAGCGGACAGTGAAATATTAGAAAGTGATAGCTCTGGAGAACTTTGTGACGAGAAGAACACCTGCGGCAATGAATAAGCTGCGCTTCACCTGAGCGAGTTAAAAGTCGTTCATTGAATTTTCAAATCTGACCGCAACCTTCTTCCTAACACTGGACTGCGAATAACAATGGGGCTGCGCGGTGACCCGAGGGTGTAGACCACCCCGAGGACGTGACCTGGGTCCTAACAGGGTGTCGGAGTGTGAGGTGGGGAAATATTGATTCAAGAGGAGGGGAGAGAGAGAGAGAGAGACTCCACTACACAACAGATTCCAGCAAAGTGGAGACCTGAGATAAAGGCTCAAATTAAATAGAATGGACCATGTTCAACACATAAGTGACCTCTAAACACCACATGTCCACAGCTCATCTGGTTTTTTTCTGCAGAACTAATAAAGTTACTAAGAAAACAGAACAACACAGTTGCATAGGTCTTAGTCTTCTATAAGGTGGGTTATGCCAGCGAAACGCGGCAAAGTGGGTTGGTAAATATTACCACCCATTGAGAGAGATAGCAAAATCTGCAGATTTCTCAGGGTGTGAAATAAATTTAAGGAAATAATACAACAAATACGGAGGCATTTATTTCATCACTATACTTGGTTATTTAAATATCAGCATGCGATCAGTATACCTTTGCTGGTAATATGTAGTGTTTATCGTGCACCGTCTTCTGGTTTGTGGGAGAATAAATTTGTTACTTTTATTGCCCTGTCTCAGTCTCATCCTGGGCTTTAACAATATGAAAGTGACTGAGGTGTGAGCGATGCTAGTAATACCATTCCTTATGCAGCCAGTCCCTGTTATGAATGGTGTGAAAGTATCACTCATAGGGTCGGCTGGTGCATGAATTTCAGTGGGCTTGGCAGACTGATATGTAACAGCAACTTCTGGCTCGGTGAAGAAAGCAACGGGAAACTACGTCACTTCTCAGTTCCTTAGTATGTCTCTTCAGTGACGCCTAGGCTGATTATGACAGCTGTTGGTTGAACTGTGGAGGAACAAACCTGCCTCCTAGCTGATTACCCAACATACATGCATGTGATCTGTAGTAAAGAGTAAGCTGGATGAAGGACAGCGCCGTTCCAATCAACGAGGGTACTGTCAGGAGCAGAGATTCTCTGCAACATCCAGTTATCTGGTGGGGACAAAATTATGTTCGCATCGCTATTTAAAACGCCTGAAAGTTATGCATAGTCACTTACCGAAATGGACGGACAAGTTGCCGGCTTAACTCCTAGCTATTCCAGTGCAAGGACACCTGTGTTATCACTGTGTAGAGCGTGTTGTGGCTTCCTCAGGCTGAGAATTCCTGCTCTATGGATTAAAATGCGAAAGGAAGGAAGGAAGGAAGGAAGGAAGGAAGGAAGGAAGGAAGGAAGGAAGGAAGGAAGGAAGGAAGGGAGGGAGGGAGGAAGGAATTGATTGATTGATTGATTGATTGATTGATTGATTGATTGATTGATTGATTGATTGATTGATTGATTGATTGATTGATTGATTGATTGATTGATTGATTGATTGATTGATTGATTGATTGATTGATTGATTGATTGATTGATTGATTGATTGATTGATTGATTGATTGATTGATTGATTGATTGATTGATTGATTGATTGATTGATTGATTGATTGATTGATTGATTGATTGATTGATTGATTGATTGATTGATTGATTGATTGATTGATTGATTGATTGATTGATTGATTGATTGATTGATTGATTGATTGATTGATTGATTGATTGATTGATTGATTGATTGATTGATTGATTGATTGATTGATTGATTGATTGATTGATTGATTGATTGATTGATTGATTGATTGATTGATTGATTGATTGATTGATTGATTGATTGATTGATTGATTGATTGATTGATTGATTGATTGATTGATTGATTGATTGATTGATTGATTGATTGATTGATTGATTGATTGATTGATTGATTGATTGATTGATTGATTGATTGATTGATTGATTGATTGATTGATTGATTGATTGATTGATTGATTGATTGATTGATTGATTGATTGATTGATTGATTGATTGATTGATTGATTGATTGATTGATTGATTGATTGATTGATTGATTGATTGATTCTGTAATTAAATTCCCAGGACTGGCCGGGATTGGAAACCTAGCCATCGGGTATGACGCAGGCACGGTTCACCACAGGACTGGCAAAGACGAAAAATATTCGATAAGCATTTTGATTTTCCTTTATAACCCCAATTCATAGAGTGATTTTCAAAATACATGCGTCTTAAGTTCTGCTCCTGCATCGAGAGATTCTGAATACGAAATTACATCGAAGTACGCGAAGCGTTTCACCGGATGGAGGAACAAACATACACGAAAGCTATAAATGAATGGTATGATTTTTGGTTGACTTGAAATGAAAAATATCACATTACAATACAAATGATAACAAATTTACATACATGTATATATTTAAAATGCCCAAAATGAACAACGTTCTCTCCAGTGTCCCAAAATGACTAGAATAACCTGAAGACCCTTTCCTTCATACCGTATATGAAACTCGTTTTGATTACTAGGTTGTAGAGACCGGCACCTCTTATCAGGGGCAGATGCTTTCATTAATGAGCTCTTCCACGAGGAACAAAGTTAACATAGACTAGACAGACAAGGTATCTTAAAATATTAAAAATCATAAAATCTAAATATCGAAAGAAAGGGAATATGTTGAAAATATTTAGTAATCGAAAAGATAAAGAACGAAAGAGATAGAATATGTTACAAAAAATTAACATGCATAAATAACTATAAAGAATAAAATAAAGCAAAGTTCAGAAAGATGGAGTTAGCCTATAGATTAGTACAGAATGGATTCAACAAAAGAACGATATCTTACAGGGCAAAGAACATACACTAGACCACTTTACAGTTAAGATATCTGATACAGAATAAGAAAGGGGAAATGAAGGAGATAGAGAAGAAAGATAGAAATATTGAGAAAGACCTTAGGACCCGAAAAAAAGAAAGGATGGCACGTAGAGGAATGAAGATCTCTAAATACAATCAATCAATGAACATTCATTATGCAGGATATACTTCACGACAGCACGTCTGTTCGCAAGAGTCACCATGGGCGGAACAGTTGTTTATTGTCAGGCCTTGAGACTTGAGATGACGCACGCTCAGCAGCCTCTTACCCTGTAACCTCGCGACTTCTCCACAGATGATCACAGTAAGAGGATACTGAAGCCCACCTCACAAGAATGAACGAGAGTCGACCAACAAAGAAAGTGTTCCTATGACTGCTATGATTAAGTAAATTAAAAGCAACTAATAAATGGGTAGAAGAAACAAGCAAGGCCATGGAGTAAGTTGGTATCAATCGAAAAGAAATCTTTAATAGTGATGTTTCGAGCTAAAATTGATCAATTCAAGTGGTTCCAGGAAAAGCAAAATGAAAAGTCCAAGAACATGTGGTCAAAGGACAGGAAGAGGAACACACAGCGAAATGATGAAGCTCTGGGAGAAGAAAAAACGACTAACCAGCAAGTCAATTGTTTACCGTGGTCCAAAGTAGGCCAAAATTGAATAAAGAAGAAGAAAAACGAAATTTATATGAGAAAATAAAAACATTAAGCATCATAAACATGAAAAAACGAAAAAGTAAATATGTTTAAGTTATTTTAAGGAAGATGAAATCATAGCAATATTTCATTATGATCTCTACCGGTGAATTACACTTTCAAAAGTCTAATTAAAGAGGATGTGGAATCCCGTGTATTTCAAGTTATTTCCTGTCTGTATACATTTCACCGTGTCTGACTCTCCTGCAAAGAGCCCTTACAAAAGAAACTCGCCGGCACAGAATTTGAATGTGTACGCTGGCCGAGTAGAGCGTGATGGATTCCCTGGCGAACGCAACATGACAGGTTGGGAAGAAATTACTTTATCTGGCTGTCGATAACTCCGCACTCGTAGCTGTGCCGTTAACAACATCCCGATCAGTCAGTTTCTTCAAATCAGAACAAGAACAGCAGTTCGGTCTGCTTGGAGTTGATCTCAACGCTTTCTTCATATCTGAGGCATCGATACATTTGTCTTCATTGATTTCAAAAGATATGATCAGCAATTATGAACACATCCTGAGAATAAGTGATATCCCTCCTTTTACCATTCCACTGTACTTCCCTTAAACCCCGCAAACCCACTTAAAATAATAATGTATAATATTAAAAGAGTTTACTAAAAACAGCTTTGGCAAATCCGTCCGTCCGTTCTACTGGACCGATTTGCTCCATTTTTGTTTCATTCTCACCAGAACGATCTCCCGGTGAATCGTAACACATTGATAGGTCCCTACCTTCAGCCAACGTTTAAGTAATCATAAAATAAAATCACTAAATGATCACTATAATAATTGCAGGCGAAGGCTTACCCTAACCCGCAATACATTCTTTACTTAGCACGTTGCTAAGCGACTAAAACTTTCATTAATATTCTCATATATTTTGTGATTCTTCAGCCTTAGTAATGTAATTGCATGCATGTCTGATTACTAACTATCAAGCTTCCCCTGATCATGGAAAAATACTATTCCCTGCTAGATACCCTTTGATTCTGTAACCTTTCCCAGCTTCCAAATATACTCAACATATGGCAGAGTGTTCCTAATAACTTGCATTCTGCTAAGAGAAAAACCTACGTAGAAACACACCCCATTCTGACATACGCCTTAGAGATTATCTGGGAACACACATCACGGATAACCTTCCTACACTAAAAAGAGTGAAGCCCATGTATCTTAAAGAAATTCCCTGCTTGGCAAGAACGCTCCTTCGAGACTAATCTATCAGCTCACAAGACAACAGCATGGGTTCTATATTAATAATAACAATAATAAATTCTTATTATTATTTGCTTGACGTCCCACTAACTATTCTTACGATTTTCGGAGACGACGAGGTGCCGGAATTTAGTTCCGTAGGAGTTATTTTACGTGCCATTAAATCTCCCAACACGAGGCTGACGTATTTAAGCACCTTCAAATACCACCGGACTGAGTCAGGATCGAAGCCGCCAAGCTGGGGTCAGAGGGCCAGCGCCTCAACCGTGTGAGCCATTCAGCCCGGCTCAAGCCCAGTTTCTATTATAATTTACACAACCTTTTCTAACTTAGATTATTCTCTTCGTCAATGCTCGTACGTGTCTCTTCTTCTGTCTTTATGAATACAGTGCTGTAGATGAGGACTTGGTAGAAGTGAATGAATAAATTAACAACAGTTTGCAAGCTTCACTGAGAAGACACCTGGTGACCCAGTCACAATAAACGTTGTTTACAACAAAGATACCTATCTCCTACGTAAATTCCACTCTTTACAACAGATTCTCATAAACGGCTAAGAGTAGTCTACGGCAGTTTCGGTTTCTGACGTGTACATTAACACGCCAGCAAAGAAAGATAAGATTTAAGAGAATTAAGAAAATAATTTCTCGAAGAATGATAATGTCTTCTTACTCTCCGAGGATCAATTTTACAAGAACAACAAATTTATCTTATGACTAGCTCCGGATGTTTAGACAGTAATAGGCTAGAATGCAAACTAATTTGGCTATTAGGAAATATCGACTAGCCCGTTCTTCTGTAAAGTAAAAAGAGTAACATAAATTCTAGGTGGTTCTGATGGGCCGTACTCCTAATGCTTATGCAGAACTCATAACACAACCCTTGTGTAAGCCAGTATATTGCTGTTACTCGCTTTAGTAATTTTGCATTCTAACCTATTACTGGCGAAACATGCAGGCTCTGGTTATGACTTAGAACACAAATAGTGTGTGAATGTTCCATCATCAATAAAAATACCATTTTCATTTATTCCCTGTATTTCCAGAGGATGGAGAATTGATGACTTTAAGTTTCCTCACGTTGATCCCGTTCAAAAGCCACCGTCTCAAGTTACAAAAATCCCATCACTAATGTGAAACGCACGCCTTTATGCAAGTGAAGGTGTATATCTCCCCTAGTGTGCTGTCGCTGCATTGTCCTGCAAACGAGTTTTACAATGCCGTCTCATAGGCGCGCTAGCTGCCAGTGCCTTAGAGAGGTTTCACCATCCAACTGACGAGCCCGTTGGCACACTGGAGCTGAAAAATGGTAATTTCTTTAGTGACTGAACACCAGAGTGTCACATGCTGAGATAGTATTCTGACCAGATTAACTTGAACTGCGAACAAGCGGCTGAACGGTGAAAGGCGGTGACTTTCACCGCTCGTGATCTCAGCACTCAATGAGGTAGAAGTTAGCTCTACGACCAATCTTCTCTGTCCAGAGATTAATCTCAAACTGATTTCTGGAGTAGGTCATGCGCCATTTTAAAAGTGGAAGGCTTGATTCTAGATTTCTTGAGTTCCTGATATGGAAGCAAACCCGTATTTTTTGGGTAAACCTAACACGCCTTTACCTCTTCGGTTAAGTAACCCATACGTTTACTCTGGGGTTATTATTACAGTATTTATTTAGCTTATGACCAATACACACTATTATATGTTACATACAAATTTAAAAGAATTAATTATTGAAAAACCTATACAATCGACCAAATTCATGGATAGTTCATAAAATTAAATCTAAATTTTCCAACCATTGAATAGTCTCATTTTCAGCCCACACAAAATCTTACAATGGCCCGAAGTAGGATCCCTGGGGCATTCAGTGGCGATATGCCGGGTGGTCTGTTTTTTTCCCCGCCGCAGTCGCACTCACTCCACTTATGTAGCAATGAGCCACATCGTCCACGATTGGTGCAACCTTTATCGAGGGCAACCCAGGTTCTTCTTGGGAGATTATAGCCAGTTGGTGGATACTGAACACTAAATAAGGCCTGTCACTCAATTGGAACTGTGTTGTTCCACTCCAATTGCCACTCACGAGATCCATTGTAGGACCTATTGATGGGCTCTGGAATCTCACCCTTACGCAAGCTAGTTACAACACAATTAAACAATATCATCTGTCAAGTATGTTTTGTAAATTCATTGATGATGATGTACACATCGACCACTATTTTTACACGGAATCCAAACCACAGAAACGTGGTTTATTGTTTCAATAATTCCTCATAGGCTGTATTGGTCAGAAGTGAGTGACACTGTCGATTGCCAATTACATCCCTTCGTCTATTTCTCTATCTATCTACAGCCCATTTTTTTTACTTTCCATCTGTCTACCTTTCATTTCTATCTTAAGTCCATAACTGGTTAATTCCGCTGGCTCGCGGGCTGGGTGTATGTGCGGTCTTCATCATTATTTCATCCTCATCACGCGCAGGTCCCCTGCGGGCATCAAATTAAAAGACCTGCGTCTGGCGATCCGAACATGTTCTCGGACATTCCCGGCACTAAAAGCCATACGCCATTTCATTTTCCTGTTTACTCATTTTCGTGTATCATTTCAAGTACGGTATAGGTCGATAAGTTGATCATTTAATGAAAGGCAGAGAAGAATGGTCTACGCAATGGCAATAAGCTCAGGCCGAGTTATATTAAGGAACAGCTTAGGTCCTAATTTTACTCAGCAAATTATCAGGACATTGCAGTCTGCTATGCCGTCCTGCATGATGATTTGCATAACCATTAGGGGCAAAGTCCATTAAGAACTGTAGTGCAAAGTGCAAACAAGACCTTGACAACTTGTTAATCAGGATGGTAATATATTCTCTTAATGCATAGAAATCCATCATATTTGCATAGGAATGTTGAGAATTATGCTAGAATTCTCACGCATGGACGGACTCAAATTGAAAGTGTCAGAGAAGTGCTGATCAATGACGGGAGCAGATGTCTTTCGGCCCTTCAAGTACAGGCAGAGCTATGCAACGTTCAATGGACACTGTTACTGTTATCTGAAGCACGAGCTACAATGTAACAGGTGGGGACGCAATCCAGTGGCCCATCCCAATTATTTGAGAAAGGAAAAAACGAAGGGGAAGAAAACTAATGATTTGAACAAGAAATCGAATGGAGGAGAATTTTTCCTCTGTATGAAAATAGTGGCCTAGTGATAGCGTGCCTCTCCCTTGTATGGAGACCTCACGTTCGATTCCCGAGCAAGTCAGAGATTTTCACCCATATCTGAGAGATTGTTCGAGGTCCACTCCGCTGCGGAGCTATCTGATGGCGAGACAGGGCCCGGGTCAAAAATGCCAAGAATAACAGCCGAGAGAATTCGTGGTGCCAACCACACGACACCTCATAATATGCAGGCTTGCGGCTGAGCAGTGGTCACTTGATAGGCCAAGGTCTTTCGGGGCTGTTTCGCCATGTGATTCAGTTTGGATAATAATACTAAAAGATATCCTAGGAGTCATACAGCTCAACAATCTCCCGTATCATTCGTTAATGACGTGATGACGAAACAAAAGTCAACAGACGTTCTATATGCTACTCCACCTTTAAGCCTAATATAAAATGCCAGCTATCTCGAGGAATAAGGAGGCGTACTCCATAAACTGCGACACGAGGAAATAAAACATAAGAGTTACGAGAGAACAAAGTTAATTTACAAATCTGGAAGACACAACTTGCGTTGGGAAATCTTCATGGAAGAAGTGAGAAGATAGCGGCAGTTATAAACAGAACTAAGGCCACTCGGCTAAATGCTTCATCTATTAATACTAGGGAAAGATCTCAGTGCAGAACAAGAACACCTCGTTAACGGAAGTCTGAGATCAGTAAAATTTACAGAAAGTAGACATAAATTTATGGGACCCAACCTTGAAACCTGAGGTATGGTATATAAATTCAATTAGAATTGAAAACATTTCGTTGGAGCTAGATCTTCCGCTTTGTACAAACATAACTGTGAGAAATGTCGTCTCACTAAAGATGTGATGTCCAGTTCTCCGCTACAAAGCACAGCGACTGTTCTTCCCCGCCCTGACGTTCAGTTCACTCTTTTTACGATCTCCTCGCAGAGGCAGCCACATTACCTCTACGTCCCTCAATCACACATTTACTAGAGTCCCGCACAACTTTTGATACATATCTCCCCGTCTCCTCATGTTTACGACCGACAACACCTCGCTGTGACATTTGTGACGTCTAATGTTACGGAATAATCTACAACACTCCTTCTTGGTCGTTACATCCGTAATCTGGAAATGTGGGGAAAGAAGATAAAAATGTCAGGCCAAAGTTTTATAAACATCAGAGACGGGAAACTCGCGTCTTATCAAGAGGCTCGTGTAATAAAGAAGAAATATTGTAAAAGGAAAAATAAACACTAAGGATTTATCTCTGAAAAGGGAAGTATTGGGTATGGAATGGCAGGTATTTGCCAGTAATGAGTGGCATTTGTATGCTTTATGATGAGAATGAAAGGAGATGGGTCTGCAAAATGTGGTATGATTTATTTGAAAATTAATGGCGTGTAGTGTAGGCACATTTCCAAATATTTCACTCACCACAACAGCAGTATTCAGATCATTTCTCTTTTTCCTATCCGATAAGGAAGAATAGGAGAAGAATAATAACCGGGCGAAGAAGAAGAAGGAGCAGAAGAACAGAAACAATAATATGAAGCAGAAGATGGAGATGAAGAATGAAAGAAGAAATATTACAAGGAATATAAGAACAACGTAAAAAGGAAATAGAGTAGAAATAATCAATAATAATAATAATAATGTTATTTGCTTTACGTCCCAGTAACTACATTTACGGTCTTCGGAGACGTCGAGGTGCGGGAATTTAGTCCCGCTGGAGATCTTTTACCACTAAATCTACCACACGAGGCTGACGTATTTGAGCACCTTCAAATACCTCCGACCTGGGCCAGAATCGGACCTACCAAGCTGGGGTCAGAAGGCCAGCACCTCAATTGTCTGAGCCACTCAGTCCCACAATAACAATAAAAGTATGAAGAATAATAAGAGAAGAATAATTGTAATAGAAACAAGGATAAAAAAGAATACAAGAAAATAGAAATCCTGCGCTAAAAAAGTGAACACTTAGAATTTATCTCTGAGTATTGGGCATTGAATATCATACATATTTATGTTGACATTATTGTGGTAAATAAAGAATATTAGCCCTGTGTCACCTAGTCAAGCGGGTACCAAACCTAATGTTGATTAACTGCGGTTTCAACCGTTGATCTTCAACTACTTACATGAATATATTTACGTAGATTTAATGAAATTTCTCCACACACGCGTCGTCAATCGCCATACCCGTATCCCCATATTTCATCACTTCTGCAAGGCAGTTGTCGCTTCTCAAAGCGAATGTGCATTTGTTTAAAGAGGCTTCGTTTACGTCTGACTTCTCTAACAAGCGCGCAGCGCGTAGCAGGAGACAAAACAGTCAAGTGAACTTTCGCTCCTCCTGATGTCGCTTCCACGTTTAGCTCCACCAGCATATAATGTCGTATGTCTGAGCCAACAACTCATTCTGTGTTGAAGTTCACTGTTATTCATGTGTTCATCTCCTTGTCTGAATGGTCAGCGTTCGGAAGATTCCGAGTTCGATGCGCGGATGGAGCAGGGATACTCAAATGCTGGCTGGGTTGTTGTATTCGTCTTAATACGTCTGCCATCGCCGGCGAGATCCACTGTGCATATTGTACCCATCTTGCGGGGTGGGATAGATCAAATGTGTTACTTTTATTGGCCTGCGTCGGTTCGAACCTTGACTTTGACAATATCAAAGTGACTGAGGTATGAGCAAGGTTGGTAGCACCACACCTTATACAGACAGTGCCTGTGATAAGAATATTTTGTTCGTAATGTCGGTGGGCTTGTAACAGCAAATTCTGGCTCGTAACCTCTACTTGGGACAAGAAGACAAAATTAATACTGAACATGGTGAAACATAACGCTTCCCCATTAGCAAAGGCGCAACGCCAGGCTCAATCTGTACGCTGAGTACATCATGATGAAATCTCTGTTGATTGAGTCACCTAATGGTTTTAGGATTGGTGGATTGAAGTATGCAGATGACACCACTTCGGTTCCTGAAAGAACATCATAATGAAAGATAGACAACAGAGTGAGAACATGGGCCTGTACCTGAATATTAACAAGACCAAATCATGACAACTGTTTTACCATCGAACATTACGATAAATAATGAGTTAATCAAAGAGATGAATAGTTTCTGTTTGTTGGGGTCAACCATCAGCAGAAGTTTCTGAAGCAGTCCAGATATTCGCCCTTGGAAGAACAGCATTCATAATAATATTTTCTTTTACGTCCTACTAACTACCTTTGTGGTTTTCGGAGACGCCGAGGTGGCGGAATTCAGTCCCGCAGCAGTTCCAGTAATTCTACCGGCACGAAGCTTACGTATTTGAGCACCTTCAAATACCACCGGACTGAGCCAGGATCGTACCTGCCAAGTTGGGGTCAGAGGCTCAGCGCCTCAACTGGCTGAGCCACTCGGCCCGGCTGAGCCGAATTCAAAGGCCTGGATAAGATCTTCAGGTGTTCTGATGTATCTTTGGATACTACAGTGAGAAAGTTTAAGGCATTGGTCTTTCCCGAGCTACATATGGTTGTGAAAGCTGGGCTATAAGGAAACAAGATAGGAACCTTATCGATGCTCTGGTATTTGAGAAGGATACTGCGCATCCCTTGGATATCCAAGAAGACAAATGCATGGTTCATTCGAAAGATCAAATCATATCTGTCTATAGGGGAATTCATTACATGATTACAGCAGATGCTTTGGACACATTGTGAGACGCTCTGATTCACTGGAGAAGACTGTTATGCGTTGGATGGAGGGGCTAGCATTGAGATGGAACATGAACATGTCACTGAAGGAGGGAGTCCAACACCTACACTACGAACCACTACAAAAGCGCGCAATAATGAGTACATCCCTCCACTTGGTCAACAAGGGCAACTTGGCTTAATCCACAATAGGGAAAAGGTCAGAAAACGAAAACAAGGATATGCAGTAATTTCAAGTAACAAACAGTACTGTTCTATGCACCTGAGACAATGTTACCATGGTTACCGCACTGTAATACCTACAGCCTCCGATTTCGTCATAGCGAACAACTGTGGGCCATGGAACTATACGCCAGCGTAAAATTATAATAGTCCTTGAATACCTCGAAGCCTAGCCCATCCGAGTACACTATTTCCCTCACTCAGATTAAAACACTTACGGCATCATTAGCTTTTACAAATACATTATATCATTTTTGTCATTATCTTATTCATAGCGTCCTTTACGCCCTTGAGGCGATTAATATTTTCGTGAAGATGTTGGTTTTGTTTCCTGATTTTCTCATAGTCTCTTTGTGTCTGGCGGGTGACGTCGGTGATTCCTTGGACTTCACTACCTGGACGCCCCCATCCAGGGCATAGCTTCTCTTCTAACGATGGATCGATGATCTCGACCTCTTCTTCCATTCCCTCTTCTTCTTTCGTCGTCGTCGTATCCTCCATCATCTTCTTTATCCTCTCCTTCGTCCTCTTCTCTATCTCCTTCCTCATCTTATTAAGGTGTATTGTTTTCTTCGGGGCCGCGAGCGACCGTTCTGTTTCGAACCGCGGTGCGTTCGGATTCAGATGGCTACTGTTTCGCGACTGCTGTAGCAGTACGCTCTTCGCGCATCTTAGTGATACTGAGTATTGTTTTAACAGGGAGTACAACTGGGCAACCATCCTCCATTACCGCTAGTCATGGGGAAAGCGGAAGGGGCCCCACACTTCGAAAAATGAAAGTATCGGCCAAAAAAGACAAGAGTCACGAAGGGTGTAAAAATTCAACGCTCCCAAGGCCGTACATGCTCTAATACTCCCGTCATCGGAAAAGAAAAAGAGTTGACCAAGGGAGGTCGATAGGATAAATATAAGTGGGCAGCCGGGCATAAGTAAGTGGAACTACTATTAATAATATTAATAATATTAATAATAATAATAATAATAATAATAATAATAATAATTTAAAAGGAAGTAAAACTGGACAACCATCCTCTAATAGCGTTTCTGACTTTGAACTGTTGGTGAATTCAAGGCATAATACCAATATAAAATGATATTGGACATTATAAATTTTCCAGCTAACTCATTCCTGGTTGCCAGCGTTTCGGCCTCGTGTGCTAGGTTGGGCTCATCAGTTGGTGCCTAGCACATCTACCAAGACGCTGGCCAGTGCATACCGTGGAAGCCACTGCGTAGGCTACTTGGAGCCACCGGCAGTGCCAATGCACTATGAGAGACTTTGTCTCTTTATCAAAAATTGATGCCTGCTTGGCTATCAGATGATATAGATGTTGATTCTCATAGGAAATATGAAATATTTGTCCCGAAAGAGTAAATTTATAATACCAATATATTTATGAGTAAATTTATAATACCAATATAAATATATAAATTTACTCATTCGGGAAAAATATTTCAATTTCTCTATGGGAATCAACATCTATATCATCTGATAGCCAAGCAGACATCAATTTTTGGTAAAGAGACAAAGTCTCTCATAGTGCATTGGCACTGCTGGTGGCTCCAAGTAGCCTACGCAGTGGCCTCCACGGTATGCATTGGCCAGCGTCTTGGTAGGTGTGATAGGCACCAACTGATGAGCCCAACCTAGCACACGAGGGCGAAACGCTGGCAACCAGGAATGAGTTAGCTGGAAAATTTATAATGTCCACTAACGGACCATTTATATTGGTATTATAAATTTACTCACTTGGGAAAATATTTCAGATTCCCTATGGGAATCAACACCTATATCAATCCAAGGCATGTCAATGACGGAGTAACTTAATGTAGACTTTTATATTTTCATTACATTCGTAAGTTATGAAATCAAAATTGTCTGATATTTAATTTAATGGGACATTAACATCAAAGATCTAAACAAGTATAATAATAAATATTTGTAGTAATCGTGTAGCCTCACCTACTGTTCGCAGACACTGGTATTTGGTGTGATTCAGGCTACCTGCGTATCACTTCCGACTTCCTGAATTACTCCACAAAATACCAAAATTCAATTAGCCAATACGTCGCTCTCATTTCAATTAAACAACAAATATGTATCCACATCGTGCGGCAAGTAGAACAGAGTGGACTTTATTCCGACCTTCAAAAATGTAAATTCTTCTTCTACCGGGTTCGAACCTGCCATCTTAGTATCCAGACCAGCTATTCAGCTGGTCCACTGAAGGATATAATAATAATAATAATAATAATAATAATAATAATAATAATAATAATAATAATAATAATAATAATAATAATAATAACTTGCACACATTCCTGAACGTCCTAAAGTCTTAAGATCTACAAATATCAAGAGAACAAACCAAGTGCAAATAAAAGTGCTCGGCTCGTTCCAATTTTCCTCTCGACTGCCCTACTGCGTGTCGCGACGGATACACTCAGACGTCTTGAGCAGGAGGATTTGTGCAGGCCCCAGTTCCTCTCCCTGGGGTACCCTCACTGTCTGACACACGGCAGCCGAAGAATATTTTTCTTGCCACTGAATTCTGCTCAGCCATGTGTCCTCAAAATTCTCGGTAGGCTTCCAACACAACTAACCCTGACAGTATACCAATGCCCTATTCATTTTAAATATTTAATAATTCACAAATTAAAACACATGCACGTCTCACGCTCTATATATGTACTGCACAATTCTACTTACAGCATTTCTGTATGCTTAAATACTTACAAGAGTGTATCGTAAAGTTTTAATTATCACCTAGAAGTTATTATGGTATATTGAAATTTTATCAGTGTCATTACTGATCCCTAAGTGCATGACATTAAGAACATCAGCTCAATGTGCCAAAAATGACTGAAGTGTGAAAACTATGAAGCACGCAGCGTGAACAAATCCTGCATTTGAAGGATAATAGCGCCAAGCAAATTCATGATGAAACATTTGGCCATCTCATAGGTAGAAAAGTAACTTCCAATGTGGCCACATGGCGCTCACAGACGATCCAAGACCTGGAAGATCATCAGTCACGTACGATGCGGCCACACTGCTAGTTGCTTTACGTCGCACCGACACAGATAGGTCTTATGGCGACGATGGGACAGGAAAGGGCTAGGAGTGGGAAGGAAGCAGCCATGGCCTTAATTAAGGTACAGCCCCAGCATTTGCCTGGTGTGAAAATGGGAAACCACGGAAAACCATTTTCAGGACTGTCGACACCGGCACACTGAAGGAAGTGCAGTGTTTAATGCCGAAAGACAGACGAACAACCATCCAAACGATCATGAACGAAATTTGCCTCAGGTAAGGTAGTGTGCGGAAAATTATTCTTAACGAAATGCACATGTCTAAGGTGTCTGTACGCTGGGTGCCACGTTTACTAACTAATTTCCAGAAACAAACATGGCGTGGTATCTCAATACAGATGTTGACGCTCTTAGAATAGGACGAAGGGAATGCTTTTGGTCGTTTGGCAACCCTAGATGAATGTTCGATCTACGAATATGATCGCGAGAACAAAATCATGAGCATGAAGTGGAAGCATACTGATTCGCCTCTCCCAAAATGTTAAAGGTGCAAAAATCAGCTGGGAAAGTCATTCTATCTGTTGTTGGAACTATCGAGGAGGCATCCTCATTGATTTCCTTGCAAAGGGACAAACCATTGCTGACAAATAATATAGCAATCTTCTGGGCAAGATGAAAGATGCTCTGAAAAAACGCGCGGCATAATCTCCAGACGCATTCGCCTCCTAGCTAGCAATGCACCAGCTCACGCATCTCAAGTTGCGGTTGGCAAAGTTAGGGCATGTGCTTTTGACATCTTGCAACATCCGCCTTATTCTCCTGATCTCGCACCAAGTGACTTTTTCTTGTTCCAAGAAATGAAAAAATGTAGGATCACCAATTTGACGATACAAATGACGTATTTCTGAATTAGAAGGGTGGTTTAAGCCACAATCTGCATACTTATACAATAACGGCATTCCAAGATTCAAGAATCGCTGAGGAAAGTGTGTAAATCTGGATAATGACTACGCAAAGAAGAGTGAACAACTAAAAATCAAAATAAAGTATATATGTATTTTTAAAGGTGATAATTAAAACTTTACGATACCCCTTCGTATTGTTTTTCGAAGTAACAATTATTACTATTATTAAGTGAAGTCGTATACAGTGCGTAATGTTTTATGTCCATGGTTTGCCTTATGAAACATTTACCAGCAGCCTAACAGTTGAAGACACTCCGGGCGAGTTGGTCGCACCGTCAAGGTCGCGCAGGTCGTGGGTTCGAACTCCAATGTCGGCAGCTCTCAATGTGGTTTCCGTGGTTTCCTATTCCATCGTCGCCATAAGACCTACCTGTATCGGCGCGACGTAAAACAAATTGTAAAAAAAACAGTTGAGGACTATATTGTTGCGCTGCTCACGCTTTAACGTATATTTCCATTGTTGTTTTTCTTCATGTTTGAAGTACAGTTCTCTTGCATCAATGTACAGAGCCTTGCACTGCAAGTTTTAAAAGGAAACCAACACCTTTAACACCTGAAAAATAAGTTACATTTCAGCTTCATTTACTCAGCAATAGACTGCGTTAATGAAATGAAATCTTGTGGAGCAAAAATTAAATATATTTTCAAATGTCGGTGTGAATTTAGAAATGACCTACTATGCATCGTAACGGAAAATAATGTATTCAAAATGGTGGCGGTGTAATTATCATTCTTTAGCCGTTCCAAAGGTAATTTACGCAAATTCAACATTCCTCAATTACTGACATAAATATGTATTACAGCTGGGGGGCAACTGAAAATGTGTGTAACGAAATAATAGGTTCATGTAACGAAATGTGTGAGGTGATGTTACCTAGCAACAGTACCTTGAGAGGTACACAGGCCATCAGTACTTCACGGTTGCTACATTTTATTGAAAGACGTATGATCATTTGAATTTCTCAAAGAGAAATTTATTGACTTTTTGGTTCACTGTACAACCTAGTGCTGCTTCCAGAAATTATTCTAGAATAATTAAAATTTTCTGGATCATAAGTGTTATTTTGACAAGATATTTTAAAAACCACTTTTTTAGATTTGCATGCATAAAATACTGTAGTTTTTTAAAGTATAGGATGAGAGTTACAGCACTGATTCTAGAATATTTTGTTCTTCTTTACATAACGCAAAATACGAAAAATTTCATGTCAATATCTAAAAAATTATCAAAGTTGTTAGGAAACGATTTTGGAAAAGTGTTGCAGATAACAAGAAAATTCTTGCACAAATTGATAGGGGCTTTCCGAACTACTGCTCAAAAATTAAATTGAAAAATTTCATGTTTGAACCTCCAATGTGTAGGTTCCGCCTTAATGATAGAAAGCCGGAAATGTTTAATGAAAACCAGAATGAGAAGCAGGTCAAAACCTAAAGAAAAGGAGATGTAAATATTGTCCCAGGAAAGAAAGTAAGTCAGCAGACTGAAATGTGTATACAGTGTGAATAGTGTACTTTACACAAAGTATATTTAGTTGATAGAATGTAAGAGTAATGAATGAGAAAGTGATACAAGCTTGAAACCGTGCATGGATCGGTGAGTGTTACAGAAACATGAATGTATTGAATCAAAATAAATTCTAGACAACACAAGAAATAAAAGTGTTCAATAATATCTCACTTCAAAGAATAAGAAATACTGTATGTAGCACCTCCATATCACGTCATCTGATGACTTAATAGCGTCGCTAAGGAGAGGGCATACGTCACCGGAAAGAATTTCAATAGAGTATGGTTCCAGTGTATAGGACTCACACCAGGATTATTTGATATGAGAACTGGAAAAGGTCCAAAGGGTGATTTTCGATGACAAATGAGTATTGTTAGGATTATGTTGCAAAGTTTGGGACAGGAAATCCTAGGAGGAAGGAAATGAGCTGCTCGACTAAGTGGTATGTTCCGTGGAATGACATCAGTGGACGAATAAGTTTGGGTTGTGTTTATAAAAGTAGAAAAGATAACAATATGAAGATGAAGTTGGAATCCATGATAACAAATATGCGTTTATAAGAAGAGGAGTTAGGAAGTGGAATAATTTACGAAGGAAGATGTTCAATAAATTTCCATATTCCTTACAATTATTTAATAAAAGACTAGGTAAACAACATATAGGGTATCTGCCAGGTGAGCGACTGCCCTAAATGTAGATCAGTGGTGATTGATTCACTCCATATAAGCACTGCGGAGAGGCCTGGAGTTGATTTCAGGCTTTTGGCACGACACCTATTGATTTAAGATTGCATACCACCACGTCTGCTACCCTGCCGGCCATCAATCTGATCGTGAAAAATTTTCCCCATGTAGACTTTACACCTTAATGAGCATTGACTATCAATCAGGCTGTTACTTATACTGTATGTACAGTATTTTATAATGTTGTATGCCACCATGATCTACCTGCATTATCCTCTGAATATCTTACTTAAACTGAACATATTTTAATGACATATTTCTTTTTGTTTCAGTGTTCGTCTACTGGTCAGCAACATCGAAAAGAAGACTAACGTGAAGTACCTGCAATAAACATCCAAGATGGGTTCCAAGTAACAAGATATTGAGACAACTCAAAGGACCAGTTCATATCAACGATATAATGTATGGTGATCCAGACCTGAAGATGGCGTACAACTTGAGCGACATCAGCAATTACTCGTCGGCTACGCTGATGGACGACATGTTTATTAGCGACCCGCCATTCAATGTCAGCGCCTGCGACAGCAATGTGACGAGTTGTTTGAACGAAACGATGCCGATGACGTATTGCGACGTCGAGCAGCCGACGCTGTATCTCGTCACGCAGATCCTGTACGCCATAGTGTGTGTAATGGGTCTCCTAGGCAACACACTTGTCATCTACGTGGTGCTGCGCTTCTCGAAGATGCAGACCGTCACTAACCTGTACATCGTGAACCTCGCCATTGCAGATGAGTGCTTTCTCATTGGAATACCCTTCTTGCTGACTACAATGAGTTTTCAGTATTGGCCTTTCGGCTACTTCATGTGCAAGGCCTATATGACCACGACAAGCATCAACCAGTTCACCAGCAGCATATTCCTGACCATCATGAGCGCTGACAGATATATCGCCGTGTGTCATCCAATATCTTCCCCCAAAGTTCGGACTCCCGTTATTTCTAAGGTGGTATCACTGACGGCGTGGCTAGCGAGTGCCATGCTTGTAGTTCCAGTGTTTATGTACGCCAGCACAATGGACAGAGAAAACGTCATCAGTTGTAATATTCTCTGGCCTGAAAGTGAACACATCAGCGGTCAAACAGCCTTCACTCTGTATTCCTTCATCCTAGGCTTCGCCATCCCCTTGATCTTGATATTTGTATTCTACTGTCTCATCATCCGTCGTTTACAGACAGTAGGACCCACTAACAAGTCTAAGGAGAAGAAAAAGTCGCACAGGAAGGTAACCAAACTGGTTTTGACTGTAATAACTGTGTACATGATTTGTTGGCTGCCGTACTGGATCACCCAAGTTTCGCTAATTTTTACGCCACCAAAGCAATGCCAGTCAAAAATAGCTGTCACAATATTCTTATTCGCTGGATGTCTAAGTTACTCAAATTCTGCCATGAATCCTGTTCTGTACGCTTTCTTGAGTGAGAACTTCAAGAAGAGCTTCCTGAAGGCATGCACGTGTGCCGCAGGGAAGGACGTGAACGCCACCTTGCACATGGAGAACAGTGTGTTTCCAAGGAGACACAAGCGGGGAGGTTCGGAGAGGTTCCGCCAGGGGACGGCCAAGGGAGCGGCTGGAGCTGGCCCAGCGCCTCTGGGACCTGAGGCCGGCGAGGAGGTGGGGGAGAAAGGACCTCTGGTGAGCAGGACGGAACACTCCACCACCGCCATCACGATGACGTCACGCTCCAACATCACGTCCAGCACCGATGCCAGGGAGATCTCGACGACGAAACCGAACCAGAAGTATGTATGAGACGAAGTGTCCGAAGTCACATTCTTATCGGATGTGGCGGAGACGGTGCTATGATAGCATCAAGTGAACTGTTCTCTAACAAACGAGGTGCTAGTTCGTTCATTACCGCTCGTTCTCAACAGAATTCAAACTGATCGGTCACACAAACTGGGAATAATCCTAAATATCTTATCAGTTATCTTTAAAATATGAATAACTAGAGTTTAAGACCTCTGGTTCAGGACTGAAGTACCTGGCAATAGGAAACTGTTTACACCCAATCTCGTTCCAAGACTTTACCTCTGAATATGAGCATCAGTTCATTAATCCCTTCCTCATAAGGATGCTAAAAGACTCAACTCTGAGGTCGGTTGACCATACTTTCTCCCATATGAATGCCTTAACGCAAAACCATTCCTTCAGTTAACATGCAGTCCACACTCTTAGGTCTGACAGATGATACAGACAATTTTAAGTTTAATTTTCATCAGCTTAAGACTCGGCGATTCACCGAAGACATTTCATTATTTAAATTCCGTTCCTAGAGAAGAAAAATGCTTTTTCATAT
Source organism: Anabrus simplex (assembly GCF_040414725.1). NCBI lineage: Eukaryota > Metazoa > Arthropoda > Insecta > Orthoptera > Tettigoniidae > Anabrus > Anabrus simplex. The sequence continues at coordinate 73,503,384 of NC_090277.1, forward strand.
ATTATATGGACTCAAGCTTAAAATTTAACAGCCAAATTAGCGCATAATCCTTTACGGATAGGGAAATAAATTTACTACCCGCGTCAAAAATTCAACAATGAATGTTTTTTTAAATGTTACAGTTGAACATCCATTTTATCTTGGATTATATTTCTTATATGACTTAATTATTCTATTCTAGAAGGTACGATCGCATAAAGGCTAATACAATAGTAGCAGGAAATCTCTATCTTGTATTTTTATTTTTGTTTTGATTTTAGTAACCGTCGAAGGTACATCAGCGATGTAACGTGAGATGAATTGAGGGGGCGAAGTTAGCTAGGAGTAAATCCAACAAGGCGAGATCTAAAATATGATGTATTCACTCCATCCCTTTCAAAGCTGATGATATCGTTCGGATTATTTTATGTATCACTTTCTCGTTTGATGTAAATTAGTGCTATCTAGTATTTCAGAATATATTTTCTCTCCCATTTTGATTTTAGAAAGAGTGTATGTTTAATTTTTACATCCACTATTATCTTCTTCTTCTTCTTCCTTAATGTGTTTACACTCCAGCGTTCGTTTCTCCCTCGGACCAGCGAGGGATCCCACCTCTACCGCCTGAAGGGCAGTGTCCTGGAGCGTGGGACTTTGTGTCGGGAAATACAATTCGGAAGGAGGACCAGTAGCTCGCACAGGCGGCCTCACCTGCTATGTAGGAAGGATGGGAATATTGGAAGGGATAGGCAAGGAAGCATCCATGTCCTTAAGTTAGGTACCATCCCGGTATTCGCCTGGAGAAGTGGGAAAGCACAGAAAACCACTTCGAGGACGGCTGAGGTTGGAATCGATATACGCTCTATTCAGATGACCTCCAGAGGATGAGTGGATCAGTTTCATCCCTCGTAACACTTTCCAAATTTTGTGGCAGAGTCGGGTATCGAACCCGTGCCTCCAGGGATGGCAAATAATCACACTATCCACTTTCTCGTTTCCTGTAATAATAATTGTATGCCTTCAGCTACACCGGCAAGTATTTTAATGCGACGCCATCTGGCTGCCTGCTCGACGTTCCACTTCACTCTACTAGACGGCAGAATAAACAGAATCTCTCTTGAGATTCTTACACACCGACATCGATCGACATAGCGTGTGTAATGGACTCTTCCCAACACATCAAAAATCCGACTACCTCTGCCAAGTTCGAACCCATTATCTTGGGTTCCGGAGACCGACACTCTACCACTGATCCACGGAGGCAACTATCGTTCCCTTTGAAATGGCATCTCTACCCTGTTTTTCAGAATATATTTTCTCCCTCGTTTTAATTTTAATAAGAATGCATTTTTAATTTTCCCATCCATTACTTTGTTACAAATAATTACTTGTAAAAATAGAAGAGCTTACTTTAAAAATAAAGTTCGAAGTCCTTATTTCACATAATTGAAAATCTACCTAATATTTGAGTAGGGTTTCTACAGCTCTTCAACAAAACAAATCATGTCAATGCAAGTTACAGATTTTTGTTAGAGTGCTTAGAAAATTGGTTATTGACAACACTAGGGAAAGATGTGCTGGAAACTGTTAAACAGTTCAAGGTAGGAGAGTTAGAGACATAAGAGGCAAACTAAGTACTTTATATCAATCAAAGAACTTTGCGCAGTTAGTTGAGATGTCTGTTTATATCAGTGATTGCCTTAACGCATATGCCTTTTGAAGTGGATGAGCTAAATACCTCACCACTGTTGGGAGTAGACTCGAATTCCCCGCATTGTACACTCAACGGAACGGCATTCCGCACCTTTGAGTTTTAACTGTCTGTACAGTGAGTCAACTGCCTTAAGTTCCTTGAATCGATTTGTCGGTACAACGGTGTGCCATATATGTAATAACTATCCTTTAAACTTAAAAATATCCATTAATGAAATATAATATTCATATTGTAGCACTGGAGACAAAACACCAGCATCCTTAGGAAGACGATTATGAACAGCAAACTTCTTGACAGAAATTGGAGTGCATTAACTAGTTCTTCTATCCAGTGATTTTGACAGTCACCTCCCAGTTCTAAGCTAAAAGTTTCTCCCTATGGCCTAAACCAGTATCAAAAACAAAATATACAAAATCTATGTGTGTAAGTATTGAATGTATTGCGTTAATTCAGAATAATCGAAACGTATATCAACTTGCTAATTAATAAAGTGATGGCGAGTGAACTAAGTGATCAAATAATTGTGTGATACGTGTAGCAAAGTATACTGGAAGAACAAGACAGATATACATATTACATGATAGTATTCAAACAAAGGAATTCACTACAAGAAAATATTAATTGTCGTAGAAAATTGTGTAGACATGGGAGTAGGAAACAATGAATACTACTTGTTAGACGTGTGTGTGTTGACTGGTTGTATAAACTGCAGGCGAGTGTCACCTCCTGCTGTCTTACTGTTGCTGATAATCGGTGCAAAATAAATTAGAAGACATATTTAGTATTCCAGTTGTTGTCTGTACAAATGATAATATTCCGATCACATCGTTGTTTTTATCGGTGGTATAAATGTTTAGTTCCTAGCGTATTATTTCGTAAATTACTTTTATAATCGTAAAATTGGCACAGACTTCATGCTATGTGGTCAACATATCCAGAAAAGTAAACAGAATCCTGAATAACAGAACGTGAAGAAAATATCGCGGTATTTTCTGAGGAAGGCACAACTAATTTCATTCTTGGTTGTACGGTGCAAGATTTAGGTGTGCAGAAATCAGTAAAAGGAAATTTTATTCGTTTTCCATTTCCACAAAGAAAAAGTTTGACTTGTGTTTTGCTGCAGTTCTTCTTTCCCTACCTAATATCAAACAAAGCGAATATCATTAGTAAGCACTCATATAAATATGACAGAACGTTTAAAACAGCTAAATCTCCTAGGTCCTTTAATTTAGTGAGACCGTGCGATCAAATTATGTTTAATTTATGATCTTAAATACATGTTCTCTCAAAGACGAACGAATGAAAATGACAATCTATGAACACACTTCAGATTTAATTTATCTGACCACATTACCTTCAGCAAATTCTTTGCGATAGTCTAATAGTGTTTATAAGACGCAATGATCATGGGATAAGGTAAGATAAACTAATTGGGCCTGTCGGATTTAAGGCAATCACTTCTCCTATAAGGAAATATTAAATAAATTTGTACACAATCCATGAATCGATTCACGGATAGAGTTAAAGGGTGACACTAACAGTAATTCATAACGCCAGTTCGACATTCCCTCATCGTAGAACGTGCTACATCATTAGCTTCGAAGATATTTAGCCATATTCATGCCTCATTACCTTGCCCGTTGCCACATTTCACGTTAGATTTGGAACCCGAAAATCCATCCTAGAACAAATATCTAAAAGTTCCTCTCACTGGGCTAAATAATAATTCAGTTTATTACTTTGTATTATAGATATCATCTGCGAAACAGCTCTGTTTCAGCACTGAAATGGCACACTGGCTTAAGTTCTGTTTCAGCATTTAACTTGAATCGACTGAGAAATTATGTCCTCTTTAGAAGTATTACAGTTCGCAACACTGTTGCGTTCAATACATCTTCGATTTTGTAATTCCCTAAGTGTCTTGAGTGTTATCTTGACTTCTATCAGCACGTGGGCGGACGTTAATGTGCAAAGAGGTTACAATTCAATCTTCTATAACGAGTTTCCAGAGCCCCACCCAATTCTCACAACGTATCTGTCGGAATATTTGCATAACAAGAACGAGTTTTGGAAGGTGTATTGACAAAACCTTCCAACATCACCGTATTGAGGTAACCAATACTCGAACAATGTGTTAACTTATTTATCAACAGTCTTGATGTTCCTTTCCTAAACATGCAACTCTTCCTTCAGAAGCGTACCGAGTGTTGCACCATCGCTTGTACCATAAGCTCCGTGACGGATTAAATTTCAAACAGTAGCAACGGCCGTCTAGGCTCAAAACCACTTTTTAAACGATGTTCATAAAATTTAAGCACCTGGTCTTTAAAAGCGTATCTTTATGGAACTCTGTCTCCAGAACTTGGTGCTAGTTTGACGACGTTCAGAGCCAGATAAATATAATCTCTCCTATTTCTTATGAGATATCTGTGCCATACTCAACACGCAAACACACTACGAAAAATTCCATTTGTGCAGGTTTGCTTGTCTTATTCGTCACTGCATTGCCCTAAAACATTGTTTTCAAAAAACACACTCAGGAAATAATCATTGATCAGCCTTGCCACCCTGAATGCTCACATTAAAACAGAAGATATTTTAAATCATTGTCATTCTAGGACAAATATTTAAACAAATAAGGAGACTGAAAGACAGATTAAAGCAGAACTAATACACAGAAAAGAATCTAAATATGGAAAATTGAAATTTTAATCAATTCCTTAATAAAACATTGCATTAAAATTGCCTCCCTAATCCTTAAAATAGCCATCCATATCATATATTTTAACTGTGCTGAATAATTGTGTTTAAAAATATTGGATTATGAACAAAGATAAACAGTTTCACTACGTATAGTTGATCATCTTAGTTCATATTACCGAGACACTCACATAATAATATTAATAGTCGATGTTATGTATTCTAAACTTCGTATTGGATATAGTGATGTTCCTCTGCCATTTAAGCAATGTTAAACAAATATTGTGTGTCCACAGAATTTTATGTAAAAGTTACAGAGCAATGGAAATATCCGTACGTCAATTCTGATATGTATGTTCCTACAGAATGATTTGTTTGAATGTGAAATAATTATTATATGTTTATAATGATAAGAAAATAAATTGATCAGGGTAATGAATGAATGTTGAAATTTTATCTATATTCTGTTCTTACTGTCCAACATATATCCTACAGAACGCTCTGATAGTGGTAAAAGATGTTCTCGTTAAAAAAATATACAGTGTGGTACGTAAATCACGAATGGGTAGAAGTACCTCATACGTTTTGTTTGTACAAGGATATATTCTTTTCGTATCCCTATGTTCTTAAAACCAGGAAAGTCGAGTACGAAACAGTGGACAAAACTTACTGAACTTAAAGTTACAAATAATTAGTAAAATATTGTGAGATTCGGAGCCTTGAATTTCTTTCTTCTGGGGATTTCGATGGTCTACGACAAGTACCCAACAAACTTTGGATTCAGTTATGAAAATTGCTCTGAAAATTATTCCGTTCTTTTTGGGAATCAAATAATATTTTTTCAAGCGACAATTTTTTTCACAAATATTGCCCAAAATACCTATCATTTATGTAATATTTTTGACAGAAATATTCACATGTATTCCAAGACAAGGAAATTATAAATTATTGAAGTCGGTGCGTGACTTCCTATATTTCTGCAGCTGATGATAATTCATCATGCATATTATATTTTCCTTTCCTCATTATTTTCATAAGAGACTTATACAACGAAGATCTGCGACCTCATAGAACTTATAATCCCAAAAAGTCAATAATTTAAATTCTTAGGGAACTTACTTAATACATTGCTCACATTTTCTTGCGCTTGAGAGGCCAGATTCTCTGTGCTCCTCCTCTACCCAATGGCATCTTGGTATCAATCCAAGTGTTGACCATGCCCGATGTTGCTTTATTTACGACATCTCACTGGATGTTGTTCCACTTTTAAATTCGATCATAATGCAGTTAATAATATACTCCACCCCTTACAAACAACAAAAGTTGCTAATTTTGATGCAATTAAATTTAATGTGGCATTGGTTTACTCCATCAGTTCAGAGTTTCTCATGTTTCTTTTAAATTCGACTGCAACTTCGACAGGGCATTCCTGTATTCTCATTGGTCTATCGTTGTACTTGTTCATAAGTTGGGGTTCTTATTTCCACGAAGCATGGACTCTTGAAGCTAATGCTACCAGCCCCACATACCGTATCATTCCACTCATCCAGGTATTAATTGGAGACTGTATAGTCTGGCTTTCTGCATAACAAATTGAATTTAATTACATTTCACGTCGTCAACAGAGACGAACCGTATAGGTAGATTATAAGCTGCGGGAAACTGCGCTATGCTAAAGTAAAAGGTAAAAACAAAGAAATCACAAACACATAAAAATATTGACCAAAGATCATAAAACTTATTTAGACACGCTCAAAGATGACTGTATTAGAGCACCTGAAAAAAAAGACTGGAGTTTTATTTGTAAACGTTGAAAGAATATATAATAAACTCAACAATTTCAATTAAAAAATTCATTGCCTTAAAGGCAACCAGAACATGAATAAAAATATATATTTCATTTCCTTTTACGAACGTCAAAAGGATCGCATTTCATTTCGACGTAATTTCCTGTACTTTAAAAGAAAAAGGTAGACGAGTACATACAAACAGTAAACAGTAAACATGTAAACCCAAACATTTCACAAATACAAAAAAATGGAAATGATTATTACATTTATATACATCAAAAGGATTATTTACTCGGTAGAAAAAGTTTGATACATCCAAAAAAAGAGGTCGGAAAGAAACACAGACAAGAATTAAATTGAGTTTTTGCTAACTAAAAAGACAGTTCCTTTTACAAATAACGTCCTTTTACAATTATTAAACTAAACCACCAAGTAAACACAGCTCAGTTAGTTGGGTGCTCGAAAGTAACAGGAGGGTCGAAAAAAAGCGATATTCAGTCCAAACTCCCGGCTATCTCTCTCCTTATCTGTGAGTGCAGCAGTAGATGCAGACGATGAACCTAGTTACATCTTCGAAGAGAAAGTCAACGATCAGCAGCTCCATCACCCGGGCTGTTGGAGGCTTAGTGGCAGCCACTCAAACCCTTTCATCCCTCACGAGCTGATGGTGGTAAGAGATGGTCTTCATGAGGTCCCCAGCGACTGTTTCGCCATCTACAGCCAATAGACGCTGCAGAACTGTTGAGTTGTATGTCCCACTGCTCACAACTGTCGATTTGTTTGCACTCACTGTATTCTCTGGCACGTTCTCCTGCAAAATTCTTGGATTTAATCGATTACTCCTATTTTCCTCCATCCACCTGGATGCGTTTACGACAGTTCCTGATCCATTTAAACCGAAGATCTCAAGACATTCTACAAATTCAGGACAATTGTAAACATTTCAACTGAGTAGCTGTGCAGGTTCCACAAGACAAACTTAAAGATACCACCAGCATCACATCAGCGTCACGCAGCTAGACTAATTTTCCTGCATCGTGATATCTCGATTTCAATAAAATAGTGTACACTGCATCACTCGTCATGACACCACAGGTTATTGAAATGAATTTCAAAGAATAGAGTGCCCTTTTAACCATATATTAAATTTTTAGATGTAATTTATAGGCGCACAGTTATGAAGAAGAACATTCTATTCATTTCCGTATGACGCTCAAATTTCTACGCGGGGCACAGCACAGGACCGAAGCGATCGACGTATTCTACCTCCAAAAGAATCAAGCATAAACTCTATCCAGCACAACAGTTATGCTATGAGACTTGCGTAAGCATTAGGAGCACGGTCTATTAGAAACCCTAGAATTTATGTTGCTTTCGCTACATTCCGGAAGAGCGGGCTGGACACTTTCTTCTGGCTCTACTAATAATGCATAGCATAAAAATGTAATGTTGTATTTATGCACAGAAAAAGAATGCCTTTCCTTGAAAGCAACGTTCTCAGTATCTCTATGAAATCTTAGGTAACTGAAGATTGAAGTTGGCAGCAGACACTTGAAATCTGGGAGCGCTTAACGCGAGAGTGCTCTATCAAAAGACACGTCAAAAAACTTATTTTAATGGCAAAATTCTGACTCATCTTTGTGTCCACAAAACTATATTCAAATTACAAGAACATTGGATACAGATTATTATTATTATTATTATTATTATTATTATTATTATTATTATTATTATTATTATTATTATTATTATTAATGGTTAATACGTAGTTGTGGCAATACTAGTAACCCTACATCGAATGTTGCTGAAATGTGAACATGTGAACATGGTCGTCGAGTAATATTTAGTTTCTTGACGAATCCTTAGCAATGCACGTACAATTATTGAAGTGAATACTCACGCCGTGTTGTGAAGCTATAAACGTGTTGCGCTCGTTGCAGAGAAGACGTTCCTCCCAATTCGGGCAGGTTACGGGATCGAGTTACTTGTGTATTCATTTTACTCATGTGCAGAAGCCAGTGTATGATATCCCCGTTTCTAGCCTGGCAGGGTAGCTCAGGCAGTAAAAACGATGCCCTCCTGAGCCCAGGTTGGCAGAGCCCGGTAGAATTTGATGGTGCTCAAGTACGTCAGCCTCATGTGGGTTTTAGTAACGGACCTCATATTGTCCAAAATTCCGGCACCTCATCTTCTCTGAAAACCTTAGAAGTATTTCTGTAAACACACTAGCTTTTATAGACACATTGAGAAAGATGTATTCAACGACAAGTGTTCTTGTACTATGCATAAACACAATATCATATTTTTATGCTATGCATGATTAGTAGGAGTTAGGCAAACTACCCTGCACAACAGTACTGATACGAGATTTGCATAAACAGTAGGAGTACTAACTCCCGAACAGCGGACTGGAAGACACATCCTACAAGCCATTATTATTTTATTATTTCGTTTCCGCCGGCTACGGACCACGCTATTTCAACCGTTTTATGTCTTGAGCTTTAACAATCCCTCATCCTCCTTCGGTGAGCTTCCTACCGTTCTTCGGTCCGCGTCTTACCTGTCTTCATTTTAGGTTTTGTTCCAAAACTCTGAAGATCTTCAAGTTTCTTCTTTAAAGGGTCACGTTGCAAGATGTCACCACGTAAGATCCCCAATTCTTGTAAATCCTTTACCACCTCGGTGAACCAGATCACTTACAAAGTAGACAAAGATTCGAGTGGACAATCTGTCTGGTCTCATTCGTGTTAGGTAACCATACAAAAGCCGGCCCCGCGGTGTAGGAGTAGCGTGCCTGCCTCTTACCTGGAGGTCCCGGGTTCGATTGCCAACCAGGTCCAGCAAGCTTTTTACCTGAATCTGAGGTCCACTAAGCCTACGTGATTACAACTGAGAAGCTATGTGACGGTGAGATAGCGGCCCTGATCTAGAAAGCCAAGAATAACCGACGAGAGCATTCGTCGTGCTGCCCACACGACACCTAGTAAACTACATGCTTTCGGGCTGAGCAGCTGTCGTTTTGTAGGCCATGGTCTTCGGGGCTGTTGGTCCTGGGGTTTGGTATTTTTATGATTAGTAGAGTGCGGACGCTAAGGCAAACTAGCCTGTTTAACAGTTCTGCTATCAGATTTGCATAAACATTGGGGGTACGGCCTAAGGGAACCCCCTCCCCCAGAAGTTATGTTGGTCAGGCTACATTACGGAAGAGTCGTTAGAGGGCACTTCCTACTAGCTATTATTATTATTAGTAGTAGTAGTAGTATTAGTAGTATACACCGATAATAATAATAATAATAATAATAATAATAATAATAATAATAATAATAATAATAATATAAAAATTCGTAATACTACTTCGGCTCGTGTTGTGGAACTTGGCACTGTTTCTCTGGTTCGCTGATTTGAATCTCGCTAGACAAACAAAGGAACATCTGTAATAGCCTGCCTGGTGAAAAGTCGAGCTAAGCTCATCCGGTTTGCCGCTGCAATTGCGTAACGAACCAACTCTTAGCAATGTGTACCTTTCTCCTTCAATTAGCGAGCTCGAAACTCTAATTGGCTTCTCGGATGTTCTCTAATGAATACGGACTGTACCTCTATTGATACTGCACTTCCATAATGCATCATTATTTGCCTGAACGCGAGCTTCCCGGCTGAGAATAAAATCGGAACGCTCCATGGTTTGAAGAGTTCTTCGTCGTATCTGAAAGTAGTGTGTCGCGTAGGCTTCCCTGTATCCTTAAGAAGGAAAAACGCAACCATCTATACGTAACTCATTTCATTACCACCTTGTGTCTTGATATAATAATTTTGATTCTTATTATATTCATATTTACTGTATATTTTTAATTGAGTAATTATGACGCCGAGGTGCCGGAATTGTGTCCCAGAAGGAGTTATTTTACGTGGCGCTAAATCTAACAATACGAGCTAAAGTATTTTGGCACATTCAAACACCACGGGACCTCGCGCGGGTCGTATTCGCCAACATGGGCTCAGGAGGTCAGCCAGCACTCCACCGTCTGGGCCACTCAGCCTGGCTATTCTTATTCTTATTCTTATTTTATTCTTATTCACACTAACCTTTTCTCAATTATTTGCAGTCGGCACTGCATTTCCACTAAGCCGTATTCTAACAGGACCCCCTTCCTCACACGAATACTATGTGGAGGAATGTATTCACTACGGAGTGTTCCCGTTTTCGGTGTAAATCAAGTCAAACAACCAGCCCCCGAGCTCCATGAATAAACCAGATCGGCCACAATATTATTCCCGGTCGGATATCGAACTTGGAGTCCTCTGACCCGAAAGCCACTATTCTAACCATTCACCAAATTATTCACCAATTATTATTATATTCGTTTTACGTTCCACTAACCACTTATACGGCTTTCGGAGACGCCGAGGTGCCTGAATTTCGTCACGCAGGATTTCTTTTATGTGCTAGTACCGACTCTAGGCTGAGGTATTCGAGCACTTTCAAATACCACCGGACTGAACAAGAATGGGACCTGCAAAATAATAATGATAGATATCTTCATAATGAACTGATACAATTTTCAGCGTTCATACTGCAATCCTCTGTCAATTAACAAAGATCCTCTACAATCATAAGTTTGCAAACTAATTTCTTTAAATTTTCACAGCTTTTATCTTGAAATCATTATAAACGGAGTTAACATTCCTCACTGCGTCTTCCCTCTACTTCTGTTAACACCGTTCTTATACGCCTGTGTAACTTATCGTCCTCCATTCGCTTCACATCACCCATACCATCGAAGCCAAATGATAAACACTGGTTCATCCACCGATTTGTTTCTAACTTAGCTTTCATCACGTCATCACCACGGAAGGGATCTTTAGGCATTGACTGAACAAGGCGCAAGTATCATCTAGCCGCGGAACAGTTACGTCAGTGAGTTGCAAATATTTTAGGAGCTCTGATACTTCAGATAGGTAATATTTATGCAAATCTCTCTGCAGAACCGTTGTGCGCGTAGAGGACATTGCGCCTTGTTTAAATGCGTTTGCATTCTAATCTATTAGTGCGTAAAGATCCTAGTGATCACATCTTCAGTGGTTCTCTCGAGCCTATGGATTGTTTTCCTTAACGTACTTCAGCAACTATCACAGCTTTGAACCAACGCAATTACAGTTCCACAGGGCAGCGCTAAGTTTGTGTATCTTCCCTGTTTGCAAGTAGATCCTTCGAGCAGTTCTCAAGCACTATCAGAGCTTCAACAGGACATGTGTTGGTAATTAGTGGAGATGTTAGAAAATAGATAATATTGGATGTGTTGATGGTCGTTGTGTAATTACGGACCAAAGAGTATAGTTTATAAAACCAGATAATGTGTAAAATCATGAAATGGAAGTGTATTTATGTCATGACATGATTGTTTCTGTTACATTCTATGTAACCTCGTGGGTGAATTTCCTTCTGAATTTCTGAGATCTTAAATTTTTTCTACAGATAGAAACATTAATTTTTCAATGAAATATGCCCCCAAAAGTAAATCTTAAAGCTGATGTTTGTAACATAACAACTTGGAATGACTCTAGACACGAACAAGTTGTAATAAAAGGTTTCACTACCAATCTTTTATCATTTTGGCTATGCTACACAAAACGTAAATTGGATAAAAGAAGATACTGTCTGATCCTTTTCTTCCTTCCTTTATCGATTTTGACTTATATTAATACCACCTATGCATTCGTTTCCCCTTCTTACCTCCTTCCTTTCTTGCCTCCAATAGTTCTTCATTATTTCACTTTGATTTTCCTCTTCTTTTCTGTCGTTCCTCCTTTTCCTTCTCATGGAAACCCTTGCATTTTTGTATCAGCCTCGTAAAAGTTCTTCTGTTCTGTATTACATCTCCTGTTATTACCATCTCTGCCATATCTTTATTCTTTTAAATCACTGATTGTGAGTCTGGCATTATCCAGCCACATTACGTGGCCAAATAACTTCTTGATTTTATCAGACATCTGTTCACAGGTCTTCATTCTTTCTTTCCATGTCTGAACTCCCCATTTTCAGTCTTTAATAGGCCCTAGATTTTTCTTAGAATTTTCTTTTCCGTTTTCTCAAACTCCATTATTTCTCCTGTTTTGTGGGGAGCATACACTGTAGCATAGTGACATTCTGGTTTAATTACGGTGTTTATTTTAGTTTTGGTGGAGATACTCTTCTTGTTATAGATATCCTTGGTCAATTGGTAAGCTTGTTGCGGTTTCCTTGCTCTTGATCTATTTGTTCCTTTGTCTCGACCATTAATTTGAATTATATCACCCAAGTACTTAAACTTTTCTATCCTGTCGAGTTTTTCAACCTCAGCCTCCTCTGCTTATAGTAGTCATTATATTCAGTGTTGAATATAGTACACTATTCCAAGTCAACCTTTTACAGAAATATTATGAACAAACTTTTTTAAGATAGAACCTTCATTCCTTTAAAATTACAAAAATATTATAGGCCATACCATAACCGACTCTAAATTCACAAAATCTGTTAGGAATGTTGATACAGACCACTACAGTAACTGATCTCCACTGAACTATGTATCACTACGCCTAGGATAGAGAAAGTGAAATCTGTCTGCAGATGAATAAGGGTAGAGAATATCCAGAACTAGGAAATTAGAAGTACATGGATATGACTTTCCAAACAGTAGACAGTAGGCAGGTTCAGGATATTGGAATGCTGTAGTAGAGACAGAAAACGAATGAAGATGGGGGAAAAGAGAACATCTTCGTGGAGCTTGTAAAGCTGAAGGTGTATCATAAATGGATCCAAAAAGGACTGGTGCAAGTAGGGAATTGTCCATAGATGACAATATGGTAACAAGTATACTCTTCCTTGCATAACGGGTATGCAATGAGCTTTGCAGAAATATTAGGGGTTACTCTCGCTACAAAACTGAAGACCGGGCTAGTCGATTAGTTTGCATTCTAAACTATTACTGCCTAAAAATCCGAGGTCCATTCATAGGCTACCATTATTTATAGTTTATTGGTTAAGTTTCTTTTCCAAGAAATTACTTCTATATAACTTGACCTAGTCCAGGATTAGCTTTATCGCAATATTTCCATTACCTCCTTCCAATTATCCGATAATCAGAGGTCAGACAACTACTTTCCTTACCTCCAGTTCATACAGCAGTCAACTCCTCCACTTACATTTCACGCAGATAAATCTCGTGGAGTGCAAGCCACTCGTTGCATTGTACAGTATGTCTTAAAAATAAATTCACACCCACCAATCGTATAGAGTAAATGATAAACATTAATTAGTTCATTGTACCAGAACAACTCGTCAACAAACTGATTGCAGCACAGAACACGCAGAACCAATCATGTCGGCTACATTCACCAAAGAACATCAAGTGTCTGACTAGTCGAGGATAAAGTAAGAGAATCCAGGTTTCTAATCTGAGCCCTAGAAAATAACCTTGACTCCCCTACTTCAGCCCTAAGCTCGTACTCGGTGAATCTCAAGCAGCTCAAATTTGCTGAAGACACAGAGTGAAGACAATTCCTTCTTGTATTTTTGTGTATGTAACTATTTTTGTATGTCACATATGTTCCTTCTATAGTGGATGATGTTCAATGTGGAGGTACAGAAATTATTAATGTTAAAAAATTTGTGGAATAAAGAAGTTTAAAAATAGTGTATTGTTATTTATTTTTTATGTATTTATGTATTTATTTATTTATTTATTTATTTATTCATTCATTTATTTATTTATTTATTTATTCGTTCATTTATTTATTTATTTATTTATTTATTTATTTATTTATTTATTTATTTATTTATTTATTTATTTATTTATTTATTTATTTATTTATTTATTTATTTATTTATTTATTTATTTATTTATTTATTTATTTATTTATTTATTTATTTATTTATTTATTTATTTATTTATTTATTTATTTATTTATTTATTTATTTATTTATTTATTTATTTATTTATTTATTTATTTATTTATTTATTTATTTATTTATTTATTTATTTATTTATTTATTTATTTATTTATTTATTTATTTATTTATTTATTTATTTATTTATTTATTTATTTATTTATTTATTTATTTATTTATTTATTTATTTATTTATTTATTTATTTATTTATTTATTTATTTATTTATTTATTTATTTATTTATTTATTTATTTATTTATTTATTTATTTATTTATTTCCTCAGCCCTAAGAACCAGACCCTACCTTAACTGCAGATAAAGTGTTGTTGAAATGAATGCATGAAACGTATGCAGATATCCCCGACTGTTCGATCAGCGTCTTGTTCTTCTACTACAGAGGTCCAGCTTCCAATAAGTAAGGATGTATACAGAGTGTAATAATTAGGTAGGCCAAACTTTCAGCGTTCATTCCTCACATACAGAAAAAAGTTATATGGACACGGGTTCAGAAACGTCCATGTTAGAATTAATTTTCTACAACTGTAAATAGTGCATTAATTACGGGGAACATGCAGGGACAGAATGTACCAGCGTACCACATGAAACTCTTTTTTTTACATGAAATATTTAAACTGTCCTCCGTTTATGATGTTTGTTGTTGAAAGGGGCCTAAGAGCAAGCTCATCGGCCCCTACCGGTATGAGGTGCAACGACATGGCACAATAATTAAAACTTCAAAATATATCCGCTGACCAGAATCTAAGAGGAATGATCATAAAAAAGACCATGAATCCAAAACAGTCAGAGGATCCAATTCACAATTCCTTATTTTCTGAGATGATGCTTGTTGTCCAAAGTCCAGGTCACCGGCCCCTCATAAAGCAGAACCATGGTGTTTCTCCTCTACTGGTACTAATCACAGGCAATGTAGACCCATGGTCCTTTCCCTACTCTTCAGTTACTACGTTAAGATATCTCTATTATATATAAAGTCAACGTTAAGCAGATACGTGTTTGTACATGAACAAATTAAGATACTTTGAACTGTTCCAATGTCAACTGAAATTAGAGCCAAGTTCATGGACTGCACAATGAACTTACAAGTTACGATGGTTGATGTGTACTTAATTTCATAGTTTACTCCACACATTTGGCACAAGAAAGCATGTGCATTAACGAAGCTTGACTGCGTCCAACAACATGAACTAGCATCTAAAACTGCATTTTAGTGCGATACACTAGCCTAATAGTCGAGAGACCAATCAACAGTTTCCTTTCTCCTGCTTCATGGCTGCCTACAGGCCACCGTGTGACCTTGTTGTCTTCCTCACTGTTGGGGGGGGGGCATTATTTCAATGAAGGACCACCCAGGCAAGTCAGGCACAGTCTTATCTGAACAGTAACTTCCTGCAAAGTTTCTCTTCGTCGGACTGAAGCTTAATAATATGAACGCGAAAAATGTCGTTAATTGACCACCCACACGGTCCCTACGCCAGGGTAAGAAACTGATGATAATTTACGTAGATAATAACTAATGAATAAACTCATCCCAAGGTGGTGCAGCTTTTTACAGGCACACCGCCAGGTGCATCTACAAATTTAACCACATACAAGTCCTCCCGTCAATCTTAAATTTCGCCAGTACCGTCAAAAGAACCCAGATTCCCAAGGACGGCAGCTAATAGAACTTACAGTTATGTTACGGAGGTGGGCTGATGGCGGACGTAAAACAAAGGCTATCCGAGGAAGGGAAGTTTTCTTAACATACGAAAATTACCCTCAAACGTGTATCGACTAGAAAGACTTTCTGGAGACCTCATCTAGCGTTGCAAGTAAGCGAGTTATGAATAATATCTGGTGGAGAAATAAAATACAATTGTAAATATGGTGTTACCAAAGAATATTGAAGAAACGGTGGGTATATCGGGTCGCAGATTAAGTTATATTGAAAGGAGTTCGTGGAAGATTTGGCAGAAAAAGATGTACATAGGTTGATAAGACACGTCTAGAGATACCTACCAGTTGTTTTGACTGACGTTTAGAACTTATAAATATCAATGATAGTGTAAATTTGGGTAATAGTTACGCATGGATAAAGGGTTAGAACAGAATGAGATGGTACGAGGATCTCCATCAAACCAGTCCATGAACTAATGACAGAAACAACATCAAAGTATTGGTTACTTATTCATTTACCTTATGGCTAGTACATAACGACAAATACTGCCCGACAATGCCTTCTGTGAAGAAGACGCCGCCACCTGGTTTCGACCTCCCTCGTAGACTATGGTCCGCACCACAGTGGCTAACCCTGGCCTTGACATAGAGCAGGCAACCCACACTACGCACATGCTCTGCTGCACAGGATCGAAGGGGTGTCAAGGACAGGTTATGAACTCACATTTTTCTTGCATTAATATGAACGTCCCACAGAGTAACAGTGTATTCAGTCTTTTTTTAATTAATCATATATTATATTAAGGTGATTTAAATAAAAACTTTAAAGTAAAGTAACATTTTTGTTTAAGATCACGTATCGGTACCTATAAAGAGGAGGAGCAACGCACCAACATAGCTGCTGTTGAATAGAGATAGGAACATTACAATTGAAATTATTTCCTTATGCTTCATTTTCATTATTTAATCATTTTACTTTAAGGTAGTAATTACTTACTGAAGTATTAACTTACATAGTCTTTAGGAATTCTGTTTTTCCAATTGGCTTTACGTCGCACCGACACAGATAGGTCTTATGGCGACGATAGGATAGGAAAGGGCTAGGAGTTGAAAGGAAGCTGCCCCGTTGTCTCAATTAAGGTACAGCCCCATCATTTGCCTGGTGTGGAAATGGGAGACCACGGAAAAACATATTCAGGCCTGCCCACGGGGGGGGGGTTTCGAACGAACTATCTCCCGAATGCAAGCTCACAGCTACGCGCCCTTAACCGCACGGACAACTCACTCGGTATTTAGGTATGAATTTACGTATTACTTTATTATTTTTACTACATATTTAACTTACGCGTTTTTACGCCTTGTAGCTGATACCATTATTTTTAAAGTAATACTGTGTAAATCTCAAAAAATCGTACATGGTAACCTGTAAGATAACGCAAAGAGTGATTTCCCCCGCTTTATGAATATGAAGATAAACAAATACATCCATAAAGCCACAAGATACGTGGCATAAATTAGACACGGTGGTATTGACGAGTTTAATAATCAACCCCTACAGAACGATTCCATTCCTCCTCACTGGAGTCGGTTGCTCTTCCTTTTTACAACAAGGAATAAGGAAACGGCCTCATTATCATAAAAATAACAGGAAAAAATTTAAAGCGCGCAATGATTTGATTTTTCTTACCAAAACATAATACCAGCTGCTGAAAGAAATGTTCCTTTATTCAGACCTGTCCACTTCGAAGGGAATCCTGTGGCACTCTTCGTAAATCGTCTTCTGTTATTTCTCTCATCGCTCTCTTAATTTCGTTTTCCAGGGCCTCAGTTGTACGCGGGTTCTTCCGGCAGAAATTCCGTTTCATTTCTCCCTATAAATTGAAGTCGCACATACTAAGAAGCCTAACGAGTCTCTAATTGCAACCATACAGTTACGAGCAGTGCGGGCCGTAGCATCGTCTTACTGGTTTTGATGTTACAGAAAGTTCCGGAAATTAATTCCAGACCTATCATCATCATGATCATCACTAGAGCCCGCATTTGAATCCAGTAACAGGTTAGAATTCAATCTTACTGAGGCGTGTAGCAACTGTACTCCATCCGCACAACTGTCCTGCTATGAGATTTGCATAAACCTTACGGGTACGGCCTATTATAACCCCTAGAATGTATGTAACTCTAAGTACATTTCGGAACAACGGGATAGCCGACGCTTCCCACTAGCCATATTAATTTGCATTTTAGCTTATGACTGCCTAAAATCTGAGTTCTAATCATCACACACTAAAGGCGAAGCAACCTCAATCCTGCTCTCCTCTTCACTTCTTTGTAGTTTCTCACATTGGTATTGTTCTTCCTTTCTTTTCTAGTATTTTTCCTTCAAAGACGTTTACTAGGAAGTCTTAGGATGTGACCTACCTGTAAGTTTTAAATTTCTTCCTTCCATATCCCTTATCAGTCTCCGTTGCTCATCGACTTCCTTTAGAACATCTCAATTCGTTTTTCCTCAGTTCAGCATGTCCTCGACATTTTCCTCCGAATCAACGTTTCACTTAATTCCAATGAAACTATTTCCCTTTTTCCCCACAGTCCATCTCTCACAACCATAACGTAGCGCACTCCAGACAAAGGATTTTATAAAAGACTTTCTTGTCTCTAAATTTATATGGGCATTTGTTAAACGATTTATTTCATTTTGAAAGGCCTGTTTAGCGAGAGATATTATTTTCTAATTTCCTTGGTGCATCTATTGCCTTCAATTACAATGCCTCCTAAGCAGCAGATTTATTATTATTATTATTATTATTATTATTATTATTATTATTATTATTATTATTATTATTATTATTATTATTATTATTATTATTATTATTATTATAGTTATTATTATTATTATTATTATTATTATTATTATTATTATTATTATTATTATTATTATTATTATTATTATTATTATTATTATTTATTTCACGTCGCACCGGAATAGATAGTTGTTATGGCGACGATGCGACAGGACAGGCCTACAAGTGGGAAAGGAGCGGCCGTGGCATTAATTCAGATACAGCCCCAGCATTTGACTGGTGTGAAACAAAGGAGAAGCATTTTCAGGGCTCCCTACAGTGGGTTTCTCCCGGATGCAAGCTCACAGCTGCGCCCCCACGCTCGGTCTAAGTAACAGAAATGTTGCACCTGTTGAACTTCGGAAATTCCTATTCATATTTTTGTATTAGCTCCCCTACTTATCATGCGATTTATTGTTTTAGTAATTGTTCCCGTGCACTTCACAATTATAATCACTGAGCACGTCAAGTGAATCACGTGTCCCGCTAGCACAAGTTCACAGTTCGACTAACGACCGAGCCTTACAGGACAGAGGGTAGGACAAATAATATTTTATCCCCCGCCAGGTAGCTCCTTGTGCATTCCTTCAGTGGGGGAATATGGCCTCTCCTTCCTGCCATCTCCTTATGCGCACCTCAATTAAGTTTGCCGAAAATTCTTACTTGTTGGTCACCCCTGTATATCCATTGATCCCTGCTTCGACTCTGCTGAATAAACGTGCGCGGTATTCCGGGATGAGAATGAGAGAGCGAGGACTAGTTCAGAGCCAAATACTTGTTCCGTGACATGGAGATTGACCAGCACGTACCACGTACTTCCGCAGACGGAGACAGAGCTCTGACAAGTTCAGTTATAAGGTGACATTTGGCTGGCGAGATTAAGGTATTTGTGTCAGCAGCCTGGAGATCAATTCTCTCATAGTGCGAACCAAAGCGAGCCCCTGGAATTGAGGGCATCGCAGCCAAGAAACTTCTCGCCAATGACCGAGTACGAAGGGATAATGTGGTCAACACGATGTAGCCTACAGTCTTTAATATTACTCTAGGACGAGGGTCAGTGCTGACAACTCGTGATTACAACAATACACAGTGCCGCTTAGGTAGTAAAATAGTCTGTCACAGCAAAAGTAAGGGGACTATAAAAATTAGACTAACTTAATCGAATGAAAACGAATGAAAACGAACGAAAACAAATCTGCTTACCTTAAATAGAAGAATAGTTGAAGATGTTACAGTAGAGAGTTATATTGTATGGAAATTAGAAGTGAACGAGTGTGGTATTGTTCGTACTTAAAGTCACCCCAACTGGAGATTGTCCCTGAGGACAGTGTACAGAATATATCTTATCTTATAAACCCAGACCGAGCGCACAGTGCGCTACAGCAGCTGCCTCAGCCGCCCTGCTTTAAGCGTGTATACAATATTACCTTATAAAAGATATTGGAAGTGACATCTTTCATAATAAGGGACTTGTGCACACCAGTAGCGGGAGGCCTGTGGCTCGAATAAACGATCATCCAATGACGCAAGATACCATTCACAATATCTCACTCTTGTGGCTGGATCATGGGGCCGTGAAAACTTGTACGATTTGATTTGTAACATTTTCGTAACTCTGTGTGCAGAAGAAACCAAAACCCCTACTTGTTGTGCTAATTTTGTGAGTGAGTTATTCGGTGACCGTTCAAGATTCGCACCAATGTCCTCTAGCTTCTCCTCTGTTAAAACTTTTCGTGTGCGCGCATGTGTTTCATTGAGCACTGAGCCAGTAGTTTAAAGTTTATTTACAATTACATGAAACTTTGCTTCGCTAAGAAATTGTTGAACAAATGCATCGCGCCACGTCAAGCCGATTCGTACATAATATAAATTTTACATACGGAATTACGGTGTTGCAATCACAACTGTGTCACATGTGCACGCTCCTTGCAAGATAAAGCATTATGCGGGCCTCCCGTACAGCTGCTTAGGTCTCGGAGAGTAGAAAAGCCGCTGGACTTCAACAGCAATTGAGAGGAGGTGAGTAAATAATTATCGAAGGAAACACACGAAGAATACATAAATATGATGATAGTTGAGTTCTCTTGAAGGATTAGTGAGAAACAACACTAAGGAAACAAACGAACCACTTTTATCTTTGCGAAAATCAAGTGATCATGAATATGTCTATCGGTCATGACTGTCCATCAAAGGCTGCTGATTTCAGATGGCAACCAGCAGTAAGACATAGCTTGCACGGTTGTTACTTAACAATACCTCACATCACAGCCTGCACGGTTGTTACTTAGCAATACCTCACATCACTGCCTGCACGGTTGCTTGGTAACAATACCCCACATCACAGCCTGCACGGTTGCTAGGTAACAATACCTCACATCGCAACCTGCACGGTTGCTTGGTAACAACACCTCACATCACAGCCTGCACGGTTGATAGGTAACAATACCCCACATCACAGCCTGCACGGTTGATAGGTAACAATACCCCACATCACAGCCTGCACGGTTGCTAGGTAACAATACCTCACATCACAGCCTGCGCGGTTGCTTGGTAACAATACCTCGCATCGCAACCTGCACGGTTGCTTGGTAACAACACCTTACATCACAGCCTGCACGGTTGCTAGGTAACAATACCTCACATCACAGCCTGCACGGTTGATAGGTAACAATACCTCACATCACAGCCTGCACGGTTGCTATGGTTACACTTCCGTCACACATTTTGTCACGTCACATATTTTCGGATGACCCCCAGGCATAAGACATATTTATGTCAAAATGAAAGCACACAGACGCGTTATGCAGGTACGTCGATTTGATGCCGCATGCGCGTCTGCGAGGATTGGGCTATACCTGAGATGAATTCTAATGCTGAAGACGTCACAAGCACTCATCCCCAGAGCCGGAAGAATTAACTAATCAAAGTTTAAGTCCACGACCCAGCCGGGAATCGGACCCGGGACTCTTGGAATAAACGCCTGTATGCTAATCATTTAGCCATGGAGCAGATTCTAATATTAATCCCTCGTCGAGGTTAAAGTTCTTGCATTACTTAGCGCCACCCATTAATCTACAACTTATATCTATAATGAATAACTACAAACATCGTCATGAAATTGTACTTTGTGTTTAATTGTGTTTCAATTGTATATGAAGATGGCGGATTTATAATGTTAAACTAGTAGTGTTTCTTTTAATGTTTTATTTTCATGGAAATGCTTGTTGTTGTTGGGTAATTATGTGCTAACTTTAGCTTATGATCACACTTCTCTAAGTGACCATTGTCACCAGGATATTTCCCAATTGCGATCTGTTTGTTAATAATAATATGTCTAATGACATTGATGTCAACCAACTGCTGATAGAGCTGGATTGTTGGTTCATTCATCAGTGCTGGGCGTGCAGAAAATATCAAATCAAACAAAAACGTGATTTCTAGAAAATCTCATGTGAAAATGTGGGAACATAATGTATAATTTCCATAGGTAAAATGAGCAGGTAGGTAACTCAAACTACAAACATCGACACGTAAAAAGAACCTATCAATTAGAAGCTTGCTACCAAGTGCTATCTTCTTCTAATATCCTCTCGATTTTGGACAAACACGCCAGAAGCTGTGCTTGAAAAGTCGACTCCCTTCAGGACAAAGGTGTTATAACTTATATCGCCCTCGGTAATGAGGTAGACATCGGATGTTTAGACAGAAATAACTTAGAACGCAAACTTATTTGGTTATGAGGAAATATCGAGCAACAAGAGTAACATAACTTCTAGGAGTTCTATAGGCCGAACCCCTAATATCTATGCAAATCTCATAACATAAGTGTTGAACTTGGTAGAGTATACTTGTTACTCGTGTGAGTGAGTGTGCATTCTAACCTATCAGTGCCTAATAACCCGGCCTTTGGTAATAACAGACGTCATCTTTCTTGATAAGATCACGAAAAATGCATTTTTCATAAAGACTGCCAGCCCTAACACTTGCAATCTGTAGACAACCCAGCAACAAAACTAGCAAAGTACACGGGACTATTATCAAAGATAAGAAGTGTGTAATGTTCTTAGCCACGCTCAATCCAATAATAAACTAACTCCCTTCAATCCTACGATGCCCATGGAGGTGCGTAAGTTAAGGCCTTACTGGCCTGAGTATCGGCACTAAATACAATACAGCCGGGCTGAGTGGCTCAGACGGTTAAGGCGCTGGCCTTCTAACCCCAACTTGGCAGGTTCGATCCTGGCACAGTCCGGTGGTATTTGAAGTTGCTCAAATACGACAGCCCTGTGTCGGTAGATTTACTGGCACGTTAAAGAACTCCTGCGGGACTAAATTCCGGCACCTCGGCGTCTCCGAAGACCTTAAAAAGTAGTTAGTGGGACGTAAAGCAAATAACATTATTATTAAATACAATACATTGATCAGCTGCCAAAAAATATCCTAGCACTCTTATGTTTGAGGCTGTGTGAACTCTAGTATTCTGTGCTTCACGTTTGTCAATTTCTGAACATCCTAACGGAAAATCGGATCTCCAATCCACGAGTTCCTACCTCGGCTGGGAACATCTTACTCCATACCGTCGTCAATTATTGACGGAATCGCGGCTTCAACACGTAGCCACAACATCACAGGGGCAGACTAATTTTAATTACTCTTCAGTAAATATTTACAGCAATGTCTTGAGTTTACCGGCGTCGCTATGGAGGTGATTCCATTACGGCGTATTGAGCGTTGCTCCGGCCACTTTGAGATGCAGCGGGGCTCTGCTGTGGTCGCTGTCACGACCACCTGCGGTCATCTCTGTAATGTCTGCTATGACACTCTCTCCCGCACTCCACCTGCGCCACCATTAGATAAACCCACTCGTCCCTCAACTCACGTTCATTTCTCTTTCTTGTTCGATCGACTTGACTTTACAAAATTCTTTAAAATTGTGAAGACGAACTGGAGAAATAAAAAATTGCTAATAACTAAACCTCGAACTTGAGGTAGTAAGAGGTTAGAATGCAAACTAATTTGGTTATTAGGAAGTGCCGACCTGCCCGCTCTTCCGTAATGTAGCGAGAGTAACATCAATTCTAGGGGGTTCTGATGGGCGTACTCCTATATTTATGCAAAACTCATAGCATAACCGCAGTGCGTCTAGCGTATACTTGTTACTCTCTTCAGTAAGTTTGCATTCTAACCTGTTATTGACAAAACATCCGGTGTCTACTGATAACTCTCTGCACAACACAGATAAGTATCCAAGGTTATGGAGAAGAACCATGGGCCGACCTCAGATGCTCTTATAATAGATCTTTTATTTTTTTTACCTAGTAAGTGGCTGTGCGGTTTAGGTCACGTGGCTACCATCTTACATTCTGAAGATAGTGGGTTCGAACCACTGTCGGTAGCCCTGAAGATGGTTTTCCGTCATTTCCCAATTTCGCACCAGGCAAATACTGGGGCTGTACCGTAATTAAGGTCATAGCCCTTCCCTTCCAACTCCTAGCCCTTTTCTATCCCATCGTCGCCATAAGACCTATCTGTGTAGGCGTGACGTAAAGCAAATTGTGAAAAAAAGTGTTTTCTTTTTTCCTTGCTAAGCACTAACATATCGAATGTTTCCGGCGATGGAAGGATGGAAAAGGGTTAGGATTGGGAAAGAAGCCGCCGTCATATATATGTATCTCGCTCAAAAGTCGGTCCGTGCTGGCTGTCACGATATATTAGGTCGTGAATTAAAGCCAGAGGCCTCTAGTGATATCGCGAAATTCCTGGGCCAAATCACGCGAGCTATAAAAAGGGAGGCTAGCCGCGGACAATCAATCAGTGTTGGACTCGGAGTCAATGCTAGACTCAGTGTTGAAGTCAGTGAGAGACTCAGTGCGTTAGGGTCCCACCGAGGTCTGAACCAGGAGTGGTTGTTGTGGTGTCGGAGAGACCAGTGAGTACGTGGACTGGATCGACGGAACGGAAGGCTATACTGAATGTTCGTGTAATTCCGCGTGAGTCAGGAAGGAAAGCCGCTGTCGCGAGTGTGAAGGTAAATGGGCCTGTGTTAATGTTCGCTGTTGTGAGTATCGTCCTGCTGTTGAATACTGTTGAGCTGTTCAGTTGTTCGCTGCATGTGACTGTATGAATTACTGGACTGTCTGTGGAGTCGAACCAACGAAAAGTCGTCGTGTGTTGTATAGCCAGGGGCAGCTGTGTACGCACAGCGGCTGTAGGAGGTGACTGGACTGGTGAAAGTGAAAGTAAGAATTAGCGTCCCAGGTAAAGGAACGGGCTGGACCCCTGCTGCGCCATAAGGTATACGGACTTGTAAATAGACTTGTAATTAGTGTGGCCATTCATAACTGGTTAGAATTGTTTGTGTTTAAATTGTGTGTGCGCATTTATTAGGCCATTCTGAAATAAATTACAGTATCAAACAGATGGAATACTGTCACAGTGCGGAGCTTGGAAACTTGGCTGTCTCTGGTAAGGAATGGTAACCCTAACACAAAAGTCCTCCAGGTGGGGGTTGGACGTCAGTTTGACATCCTCACCCTGGAAAAATATTCCTCTCTTTCTTTGACTAATTCAGTCTAATGACTGGTCTGCCCCGGCGATGAGTCTTCTCCAACTGGGTCGATCCTGTGCAGTACGTTTTGCGTCTGCATAGCTCCTACATCCTGAGTGTACAAGAAATGTCACCATGAATGCCTTTCTTGGTCTTCCACTAGGGCGTTTCACTGGCATTTTACCTTCCAAAATTTCCTTCAACACATTCCTATGTCCCATGTACGAAAGTTGTCTCTTCCTAATCTGACACAACAGCTGTCTCTTTTCTTAGACAATGTTCAACACCTCAGTGTTCGTCTTCTTCTTATCCGTTTCAGCCGACTCCAACACCACATCTCAAAGGCTTTTAGCCTCTTAATATCATTCTTGGTTAACGTCCAGGCCGCACCATAATACAGCGCAACAGACCAAACATATGATTTCATTATTATTTTATGTAAGGTGAGGGATATTCTTTTCTGGCATAGAACGGACGTCTATCTCTGAAGGATTGCTTTGTTATTACTATTCGTGTTTTTATTTCAGTGTCACACTGATTATACAACACTACATTAAAATAGCTCTCGTCCACAGATCATTGGACACAGGAGTAAGCCAATGTCATTAGCGAATTGTTAGCGGAACTACACAAAAATTACGGTTGTTATTTGCCTGGTATTTAGTATGCATAGCTCTAAAGTCCACCCTTTGATACGCACGAGAGTGAAATTATTCTCCAAGCGCAGAGTAATTTGTAAATAGGCCTTCACCCGAGAGAGTTTGAACAATGTGAGTTACTATGGTAACTAGAAGAGAAAGAGGCCCACGCCAGGTACACATGACAGTAGATTATCCGTGGCCGAGAGAACACTGAAAGGTCACAATACCGTCTCCATAGGTGAAGAATCCTTCTATAATTTAAAAAATCTACTCCGTCATTTCTATACGAACGGGGGAGTTAATCCGGTAAAAACTTCGTGAATGTGCTCAATCATGAAGTAACTTTAAAGTCTTTCACAAATTATAGGTTGAGAATGGAAAATTTCTGAGGTTAATGGAGGCTCGTAATTAATATCCAGACTCTTTTTAAAAGAGGCTATGGATAGAACTATGACTTGTTCTTCTTTTATGAAACAAAGCAGTTGGAAGTTAACGCAAACACGGACATAGTCTTCACTTTTTATTAAGTACATTAAACACAGTCATAATATATTTATAGATCCGAAAAGAAATTGAGCAAGTGAATGGCCGCGCGGTTTAATTGACGAAGCTGTAAGCTTGCATTCGGGAGATAGTGGGTTCGTATCTCACTGTCGACAGAACTGAAAAATGGTTCCCCCCATTTGCACACCCGGCATATGTTGATGTTGTTCCTTAATTAATAATAATGTTATTTGCTTTACGTCCGACTAACTACTTTTACGGAGTGTTTCGTAATTAAGGTCACGGTCGATATTCTTCCACTGCAATCACTTTCCTATGGCATCGTCGCCAAAAGACCTATCTGTGTCCCTGAGCCGTTAAGTAAGTTGTAAAAAAATCACTGAGACAATCAACAAACCAAAAAATAGCAATAACTTATGGAGGGACTTCGATGTAAATACATTACTTACGATGTCATTGGAACTAATTTTGTTCATCGACTTCCTATTCTTCTCCTGGTCATTTTACCTTTTTTTTCCCACTTACTACAATTATTGTTATTGTGTCCTTCTTCTTCTCATGCACTTCCTCCTTTTTTACATCTTCGGTTCTGTGTTCCTTGTCCCTCGCGGCCTCCTTCTTCCCCTTCTCTTTCTTCTTCAGTTGCCTGCTATAGTTCTTCTTGTCCGTTACCTTGGATAATGGTCAGATCAGCGACCTTCAGTTCAGAGGTCCCGAGATCGATTCCCGGCTGGAACGAGAGACAGAGTATGGTTTCGTCTTAACACATTTTCCTTCATAAACACACAATTCACTACTAACCAATATTAAGTATTTAAAGGGGCATCCAGCCTTAGAACTGGGCCATATTCACATAAAATGCTGACCCCAATAAATTGGAAAAGGTCAGAAAGACCTTACTCTTATTCTTCTTCCAATTACTTCTTTCGTTCTTGTTGTAACTCTTGCTCCAGGGTTTGATCTCTTACTTCTACCTGTTTTTCATTATCTTCGTGTTTTTGGTCAATCCCTCTCCTTTAAACGAGGCGTGATACTGATGTTTTCTGGCCACGTGACACCTTCCACAGTAATTCTACCACCTCTAAATTCACGAAGCTACCTCCTCGCCCACCGCACCGCGTCAAGTCCCTAAGGTTAGGCTGTTCGAGTCTCATTGCAGGAGAGAACTGTCACCATCAGAATGTTGTCCGGTAGGGTAACAGAAATGGTTATATTCAATATCTAATCACTAGATTGAGTACCAAAAGCGTGGATTCAATTTCAAACCTCTCCGCAGTGCTCATATGGAGTGAGGGAACATGACGCTGTTGATGGTGATTCGTCCGTCGGATGGAGACATTAACCATAGTGTTGCTCAACTGAAGTACGCTATGTGCCGACACTGTGTCTCACCCTCTCTCTACCTTATTACCATTATCGTCATCATCATCACCAAGTCATCCTTGGGCTTCAACTAGAAGACCTGCACCAGACCGCTCCCAAGCAATCAAGAACCCAAATCTGTGAGCGAATGTGAGCGTACTTACTACATCTGCAGCAATGTTCCATTGCACTGATCCGTCTTACATACTGTGTTATCCCGAAAGTTCTTAGTGTCTTTGCCCTCTTTAATATTTGAGTGTACAACGAACTGCACCATAATACATGACTAAGGCCAAGCTCTCCGTACGGTAATATGGTACAATGTAAACTGCTCGATCATTGTATATAGGGATGCAGAAACAGCAGGCGTTGAAACAGACAGTATTCAAAATACATCTGCAAACCTCACTGCCCAGTCCAAGAGGATCCTTCGTACCAGTTCGCATGTGAGCATATCACTTTTTGAAATTCATGGCTCTGTTACATGGCATACTGTAACCACTAGTAAGAATGCATTTCTAAATTATGGTGGCATTTAAAATCAGAACATATTGTAAATGTTGTTCCTTCAGTCCTACAAGGCGATCTCAGTGAAGATCAGGGTGCCGTATAGTCAAAATTGCTCTTCGATATGCATAAACATGTATGGTTACATTTTTTATATTCTCATTCGAACTTATTCACTAAACCACCATTTTCAACGTTATTCTAAAGATTGTTAACATTTTTAAGTGATTCTTTTTCGTTCTAAAGTCAATAGATTAACAACCTGATCCTCCGTTTTTAAGACATTCTCATTGTAATAGAAGCATAACGACTTTCATATCATGATATATTTAATCATTTCTGTCATAAATTGAAATTTAGGTCACAAACAATACCAGGAAGTACAGCCATGCAAACCCTAATTCAATTACCCTGAAAGCTGTAGAGCTTATGATGTAGCAAGCGATAAATGTACGCGTGGCAGGCTATAGTGGGTTTAGATGTCCACCAGCTCGGATCACATGAGAATACCATCCAATTATTAACTGGGGCAATATTATAACTGTCTCAAAAGACTTTTCATCAAAATAGAGATGAAAATTAAGTTTAATTTAATATGTTGAAAGTGATTAAAAAATTTATTCAGGAAGACGAATGTCCCCTCTCACCCTCAAGAATATTCAAGGTCATTAAATACGGTAGGTTGTAAATAAGCAAGAACTGTGTGTGCAACACTCTTCCTTGATATCGATGATCGTATGTAAATAATTGTACGTGTTCTTTTCCGAATCCATTCCTTATTTATTTATTTATTTATTTATTTATTTATTTATTTATTTATTTATTTATTTATTTATTTATTTATTTATTTATTTATTTATTTATTTATTTATTTATTTATTTATTTATTTATTTATTTATTTATTTATTTATTTATTTATTTATTTATTTATTTATTTATTTATTTATTTATTTATTTATTTATTTATTTATTTATTTATTTATTTATTTATTTATTTATTTATTTATTTATTTATTTATTTATTTATTTATTTATTTATTTATTTATTTATTTATTTATTTATTTATTTATTTATTTATTTATTTATTTATTTATTTATTTATTTATTTATTTATTTATTTATTTATTTATTTATTTATTTATTTATTTATTTATTTATTTATTTATTTATTTATTTATTTATTTATTTATTTATTTATTTATTTATTTATTTATTTATTTATTTATTTATTTATTTATTTATTTATTTATTTATTCCAATTCAAAGAGCACGATTGAAATTGTTCGACGGCCTGATGGTTTTCGCTTTCTTATTCTCCCAAAACCTCTTCATGAAAGCACTTTGCGTTCTTTGGACCACTTCCTACCAGTTTTTTTTTTTATTAGGTTTATCCACGGTTCTATAATTTCGTCCATGATATTCATTTCCTAGAGCTCCGCCATAGTTTATTTTGACCTTCTTTGACTTAATTACTTTAAATAATCTTTTGGTGAGTCTGTTTCGGTCCATTCTATAGATATGGACATAGAATTTCAGACGCCTCTTGCGTACGGCGTACGTGAATCTATCAGTTAATGAGTAAAGGTCCGCTGGTCTCCTCTTAATCCACATCCCATTTTCTCTCGTGGTACTATAAATTTTCCGTAGAGTTTTCCTTTCTTGCTTTTCAACTTCTATCATTTTAGAGTGACCTCCAAGGGATACGGTTTCTGGGGCGAGTAAAGCTTCCGACAAAACAACTGCCTTGTAATGCCGTAATTTTGTATTATGCGATATGACTCTCTTTTTTGGAATTCCACGTTAGTCTGTACGCCGTAAGGAGTTTCATGGCTCTTTATACGTTGGCCCTACTGTTTAGTCCCGATAGTATTATGATTTCCCCAAGGTATTTTGAAGAAGGACACCTGTGAAATTGTGGCGTATTCCATCTCTAGCGGAGTTGGGGTTTTTTGTTTCTTCGTACGATATCTGGAGGCCTACCTTTGATGCTATAGTGTCTAATGTCTGTATGGCGTATCTGATTTTATTATTAATAATAATAATAATAATAATAATAATAATATTAATAATAATAATAAATATGCGCCTTTGAATTTTCTTACCTGATTTTAAATGACCTCTGAAGAGCCCCTTAAAATTTGTTAACTGTTCGGAGTCATTTTCATCATGCTGGTGAAATAACAGTATCTATACTAATTCACCGAAAGCTTCTGAATTTATCTAGGCAGAATCTGGAGATAAAGATGAATTTATTTCTCTATTTAGCCAATAACTACAAAATTAAACAAGGTATGATAATAAGAGTGCATAAATGTTAAACAAACCACATACGTAGGAATCCATAACTAGAACCTAGATATTTATGCAGTAATAGGTTAGGATACGAACTTATTAAAACCAGGAAGCTGGACAACAGTTCTGCTATGAGGTTTGCATGAACATTAGGGGTAAGGTCATCAGAACTGCTAGAATTTGTTACTATCGCTACATTACAGTAGAACGGGCTAGACAGTATTTCCTACTAACCAAATTAGATTGTATCGTAACCTATTACTGTCCAAACACTCGTACAGAGAACAGAATGTTCAGCACGGAAATACACTGCATTTTAACACTTCGTACCGCACACAGTTAAACGCGTAAATTCCATATTAAATACACCTAAAGCATGACATTAGAGCTAAGAAAATGTTGTATACAGATATCTCAATGCGCTCTTCTTATGAATCAATATAAAAACAAGTGCACGTGTGTACGATAATTTGGAAGTGATAATATGAAAACGATAAATCTCTGGTGATAGACAGATAATAATTGGTTGAAGTTCCCGATATTCTTATACGTGATTGCTCATTGGAAAAGCTAGGATTTTGATGACCTACAAATGTTTAAAAAGTGATGTATAAACCGACGGCAAAAATCCAGAAAAATGGTGCAAAAAAACTTTAAAACAGGTACAAATTTTAAATGAAATGTTATAATGAATATTATAATCGAGTTGGTACAGCCTATATTTATGTGATAGACATTATGATAAGCTGTTGGGCTTTTGCCATGTCAAGGAAACAAGGTGAATCTCTTTAGGTTTCGCAGAGAATATTGCTCCGCGACTTCAGAAGAAAATCTCGACAGTTCACGAGGAAGACTGTCTATCCTGGAATGTGGACATTTACAAGAAGTAAGTTTCTTTAGTGCTCAGATTGACAAAGCGTTGTGAAGATTCTCAAGTCCACGTATTCAACGTGATTTAAAGTTGCGATAATATCCAATACCACAAGCGTAAATGCTTCAAAATCCTCAAACATGTAAAAAATGAATAAAAAATTATAAAATAGTATAATAAATTCCATAAAGTGACCAAATAAAGACTATAATTTTAGAAAACTACCTAAATATACAAAATGGCAAAAACTGACAAAAAATCAGCTACTAAATTAGCATATCTACAGTTTGGGAACTATGATCAGTCAGCAATGTCTGTTGTGTACCAGTGGAGACATGAACTAAACTCTCAATGTAGCTGCTGGCTTAGGATACGGAACACCAGGGACATTATAGTGTGTTCTTCTAGATAATTTCTGTAAAAGTTTTCGGTGTAATTCATTTTAACGAACCGAGAAGGAGAAATTATAGTTTGAAACCAAAAAACTAGGAGCAATCCCAAGAATGATGGCACTTGTTTGTTGTCTCTGACATCAGGCTGTATAATTTGTTACGTCCATGATGTGCGTTTCTTTTCTAAACTAAGACGTGACAAGGATTTCCGGTAATCTGCTACCACATTTGTAACCATGAAGTGAAGCTGCTGCAGGCAAGCCATTAAAGAAATGTAACACGTAGTTCAGTTATTCAGCCTACAATTTTTATAACTTAGTAAAAACAGATGATACTTAAACAAATTTTACGCGTTTAACATACACTCATTTTCACATATTGAACGATGTTCATATTTGGAATACTCCCACAATTACGTCTAAAATGTTCATCAAATTTTCATATTTGTTGATAGGAAGAGAAGCGATGCATTTGGCGACGTCTACTCAAAATACCGTACACCGACAAAATTATTAAATAATAATAATAATCATAATAATAATAATGTTATTGGCTTTACGTCCCACTAACTACGTTTACGATTTTCGCGGACCCCGAGGTCCCGGAATTTAGTTCCGCACCGGAATGAGCCTGGATCGAACCTGCCAAGTTGGGGTCAGAAGGCCAATGCCTCAACCCACTGAGCCACTCAGCCCGGCACAAAATTAGTAATAAGAAAATATTATTTGAAAATCATTTTAACTGTTACGTTCTTAAGTCTACCTAAATTAATTCCAAATAAATAAATAAATAATTGTATAAACTACCTGAGAAGAAAAAAAGTATTGACATAATTATACAAATAAAGAAACAACTTAATCAAAATACAATGACATGTTTCGTTCCTCAAACAACATCATCAGATTCTATCAATGTATAAGCATTTGCGTTTATTTCTGTTTAAATCCTTGACATTCGAAACTTACTTTACAAAGAAAAAATTAAATGTATCCTAATAATTCAATACATCATATAAATCCATCATTAGATGGAGTAATCAGATAATATGTTTCGACTCGTTTGAGCCATCTTCAGTGAAAAAGGGGGGATTGAAGTAATTTACATAATACAAGCTAAAAATGTGCCAAAAAAACATAATGAAGGAACAAATGAAAAACGAAATAGAGACATGACTGAAAATAAAAAATCACAATATACAATATTTACATCATCATATGGAGCAATAAAGAACTCGCTGAGATAAAATTCAGTGAAAACAGGGGTTAATACAAAGTATAATTGAATCTAAAAACTGTGATAACCTAGGAAGAAAAGAAATGAAAACAAATGATACAGACGGGAACGAACAATAAGTGCGGACCTCTTAGTCTAGAAAATTTTGATTTTATAACCATTCAAAACAGGGTGAAATCACTGCGTCGAAAATTCAGGCCGAAAGTCTACCTTTGTAGAAACACCATCACATCGAATGGCAAGGAGGGGAGCGGGAGCGAAAAATTTTGAGAAACCAAGCCTGAAATAACGTGCAGGCGAAATGCTTGTGACAAGTGATGGGAAAACGCCGATGAAATTTAAAACTTTAGAACAGCAGCGTTCTCAATTTCTTGTAATTCGAAACTTATCACATTGAAGTACTCACTTCTCTGCACTCTAGCATAGAAGGGTAAATATTTTTAGTGTGAATTTGATAGAATCTGATGATGTTCTTTCAAAAATGAAAGATGTCATTCTGTTTTAATAAAGTTGTTTTTTTTTGGGTAGTTTGTAAATGTATTTGTTCAAACTTATTTTCGACAGACTTAACTTGTTATAAAAATGTACAATTTGTTTTACGTCGCTCCGACACAGATAGGTCTTATGACGACGATGAGATAGGAAAGGGCTTGGATTGGTTAAGTAAGCGGCAGTGACATTAATTAAGGAACAGCACCGGCATTTTCCGGGTGTGGAAATTGAAAACCAAAGAAAACTATCTCCGAGGCTGCCGACAATGGGGTTCGAACCCATTATCTCTCGTATATTGGATACTGGCCGCACTTAAGCGAATCAAGCTACCGAGTTTGTTATGTCTGTTAATGTTGGGTCTGGTCTGTTGTGCGGACTTGCTTCATCTGGTTGTATCGCACGATCCCACTAGAGTTTAAAATTGGCATTTTCCAGTACACTTCGTGGGGAGTATTTGCAGAAAGTCATCCTCTAGCAGAACAAGGTTCGGGCCAGGGAAATTTCTTACTGTATAACTTTGGCTACACCATTGAGTCTGTCAGTGTACGATGTTGGCGCTAGAAATCTACAATAAAATGTTGATAATTATTATTATGTATGCGAATAAGCCCATTAGGCCTTCACTTGTCCCGAAATTTCTTTCGTTCTTTACTGTGAGCTTCCTTTCTGCCTTACCAGGTTGTTCCGTCTTCTTCTTTGGTCTTTCCTCTAGGTCAACTTGCCTTTTGTGAATTTTCCATCTGAAGATTACCCTGTTTTTGACATATGCTGATATAATTCCTGCCTATTTCAAAAGTCCTGTTTTCTTAGAATTCGACTATTTTTTGGTAAGTCTGACTGGATCAATTCTTTTAATATGTCCATACAATCTTAGCCTGCGTTTTCTAATGTCACTGTCAATATTTGTGCATTTCTTGACTTCCAGTTTGCCTCTAAGTCTGTATAGTCCATCGACGAGTTTTGGGCCTAGATATTCCTTTTAATCAATATTTCCAATGTGTACTTTGCTGTTCAAAATGAGTGTTGAGATTCAGATTTCATTATTACTCCTTTCTTTATTCGTTCCGCCCAACTAAGGAGCGCGGTGGAACTTACCGGTATTAGCACTTGTTTTGGTTTGTTTTCTTCTCTTCCCCAATATCCCCTTCATCCTCTCACTGTATTCCTTTTTACGTTGTTCAATCCATCCCGTATTTAATCAGGTGGGCTTTACAGAAAATTTGTATTTGTGAATTAAGGTTATGAATATTATTCCATCTTCAGTGGTTTCTTCATTAATGCGAATTTCGTTTAAGTCTTCACTGATTTCTTTTAGTCAATTATTGTGATTTTCCATTGACAACGCTAAGTATAAAATTTTCCTTGTTACCCTGTTATTATCCATTCTACATAAGTGACGCACAAAGTTGTAATCGCCGTTTCCTGATGGTACCTGGGACTTTTTCTGTAACTTGATAGATTTCATGTGATTTCTTTTCTCATCCAAATTCCATTTTGGCATTTTGGCCCTAAGGTTTTCCTGAGGATATTTCTTTCTTGTTTTTGGATCATCTGTATTCCAGATCTTCCACCAATTATAATAGTTTCACAAGCATAAAGTGCTTCTGTTTTAACTACTCTCTTATAATGTCGTAATTCTGCTTTTATTATCTACTTCTTTTATTGAATCTGTTCCAACTAATTTTGTATGTTCTTTGAAGTTTTGCAGTTCTTTCTTTGTTAGTTTGCTGATTTGACACTGCTGGTTCAATACTTTCACCTAGATACTTAAATTTGTCTACTTCAGCCATATTTACATATTTGGTGATTAATGGTTGACTGTCGAAATCTGATCTACTCCCTTTCACATACCTTGTCTTTTCATAAGAAATCTGAGGTCCTGTTTTGGCTGCTATTTCATGGAATATTTCTAGACTGGTTTGATTCCTGTTTGTTGTTAGACAGATGGCAATGTCAACAGCAAACATTATTATTATTAACTTCTCAAATAAATGAGATCTGTAACTATTTGAAGCAATAATTATTTTGTCGCGTTGTCAGCCTCAACTGTGAAAGTACTTCACCCCCAGCGAGGAGTGCAATGATGCCACAGAACGTTCTCTCCTTGTGCTGAGAAAATGTCGCTCAATTACAAGCCATCAGAGGCAGCGCAATTTCTGAATTCTTAGTTGGCAGGTCTAAACGCTCACATTAAACAAAATGGGACGTTCTCCCTCGACAGTGGAAATAACGTTTGGAAAGTTGGAAATTGGAATTTTGTGTTCATTCCATATGTAATTCATTTGTTAGCGAACTTTCGTGGTTGATGGTAAACTGGTAATTATGTTAGTTCTCCCTCGTGGGAATACCGCGGACTCCGATCTGGAGTTGTCATATCACCACATAGCTCCCTCCGTTGACCAAGATCCTGAGGACAAATCTGGCCCAGAGAGTCAGATTTCCGAAGGGGAGAAAAAATCCACAGCCCTAGGCCTCCAGGCAAGCAACTCACTGTTGAAAACATCCTGGGTATATGAGCTAGGAATCTTAGGTAAATAAAATATAATATAAAGTATGAGAATATATTCTTATTTGTTCCTAAAAAACAATCCTTCTCTTAACCAACCTTAACCGGTCGATCAGGTTAGCAGTTTGCTTTTTTCTACCACTACGAGCGCTAATGTGAGTCAATGCAGAGTTTCACTTACGCCCTTCGGTGTGGACATTTTTGAAAAATCGAAAAACACCAAGGAACACATTACAGAAAGAATTATTTAAATAATTTAACTTGGCTAGGACTTGAATTAAAAAGAAAGCGAGTAAGGAAACAAGTAATTTAGGCTGTTTCTCCGGAACTGCATTTAGGCAAGAAGTGATTTTCAACTGTTTTTACTTTGATAAGGCTATTCAAGGCTCACAATTTGAAACTTTTCCGGGCCCTTTATCCCTTCAACTTTCGGCACAATTTAGGAAATTACTTAATTTTACGTTTTACGCTGTATTATGGGGACCCCTACCTCGTCAGCTGAGAAATGTTCTCTACATTAGAATTGCATTTGATCTTTAATAGTGATGATCATTATTACAGCTCAGGTGTTTAGGCAGTAACAGCTCAGAATACAAACTAATTTGGCGTGTAGGAAGTTTACGCTTCCCCGCTCTTCCGTACTGTAGCGAGAATAACATAACTTCTAGAATTTCTATTAGTCCGCGCCCCTAATATTTATGCAACTCTCATAGCAGAACTGGTGTGCAGTATACCTTGTACTGTTTCAGTTAGTTTGCATTCTAACCTAATACTGCCTAAAATTCGGACTCTAATCATTATTTTAAGGTCAATAACAACCTAGCAACCATCCTCTATTAATTCTAGCCGGAAGAGAAAGGTAGAAGGGTTCCATCTTTTCGAACATCATGGAATTAGAACAAGACAATGAAGGATCACAATGTGCGCTAAATTAGAAATTCCCTACATTACAAGTTAACTGTATTTAAGGTTGTCGCTCAAGTGGCAGATTCCCTACCAATTATTTACTAAGTCTTTTCGTAAATTATTTCAAAGAAGTTGAAAACGTGTCGAACATTTCCTTTAAGGGTGAAAAGAGATCAAAATTTAACACTTCGGTTTTTCGCTTTCTGAATATAGTAAGGTTCTCTGAATGCAAAAAAATATATAATGTATGTTCTGAAAACAAAGGTGTTAAATATCTCGGCACTCATCAAACAAGACATTTTCAAAAAATTACATTTTTAAATATTTAGGTACATTTTTTCAGCTACAGATATCAAACGCAAGTCATCCAAACGCTAAGAGGAAAACTTAAAAATAATTACAATCTAATTAGTAGACACTGGCCACTCCGAGTTTTTGCACGAAAAATCGAGCACAGTTCCGGTTACAAATCAACAGCTTCAAGGACTTCAATGAAGAACAAAAGCAGAACGACAGGACGACGGCAGGCTGCCAAGGAAAGAAGGCAGCGATTCTGGACTGCAAAAGAAACCTTTGAAGTGTGAAACAGTTACGTAAGAGGTACTAAATGGCGCTGAACGAGAAGAATAATAATCTGTACACGTTCTTTTATTCTACTTGAGAAGTCTCAAAACGATCCCTCCTCCGTTCATGAAGATCGATAAGTATCTTTTAAATTATGGAATCACTGAAATAGACATTCAACTCCGAACACCGCTCAAACACAAACTTAGACCGGTTAGTGAAATGATGCATGGAAGAAAGCACTCTACGAAAGGATGAAAACATGATGGGCGCGCAAGAATACAAACAGTTGAATTCTCGCGGTCCTTAGTGATTCTAACGAAGAAGAAGAAGAGCATACATTGAATTAAAGAAGCAACAATAAGAGATTATGAACATGAGTGAGTTACGAGACGGTCGCGAGCAGGAGGAGGAGCTGCAAAGTGAACTGTTCTAGGAACGACTCTGCGCCGTTAGACGTTGTGTTAGAGAACAGGAGTTCGAACTCCTTTATGAGTAGAAACTGGTGAGGTGGATAACACAAGTGCGAGTGAACTTTTAAATAACAGTCAATTTAGCAGACGACAGGAATAAGTGAGAAGTTACATCAAATATAGCTCTGACTTCCAGAACAATGAATGACCTCCAAACTGACCCAGCATCAACCCCGTCGAGCCTAGATGTCTACATAATTCGCTCAACTTAATACCTGCACTGTAAGCTCCTTCATATACACGCGCGCTCTCCTGTTCAATGTCGCGTTCAAGAGCTGCTCTTTGCAGAACAAAAGGATTCCCTACAAGGTATTAGGCTTGTACTACATTGTTCCATACTTGTTGAGAGCTCTGAACGTGTTTGCGAGTGATATTGTGTCAGTATTGTATTTCACATTATCAAGGATAAACCTAAGAGTGACGATTTAACTCCTAATTCAATATCCACGAAAAAATCTCGAAAAGTATGAAAAGAAGTTTAAAAGGGCAGATGGATATGAGTTCATAGCGAAATGATGCTGAATGTATCGCACAGTGTCTGTCATAATACTGAAGCCATTAGTGTACATCTTAAATCAGCACTGATAACACGTCAAATGTTTTCATAAAAGAAAAAGGCGTTTTATCTGCTTGAGCCGGATTAAGATACTCCTTGCTTTCACTGTCGTGTTATTCTGCTACGTAAGTAGCACTATCCATGTACCGGTCCTTTCTTTATGGCTTCACTTCCTAGTTTAACATTTTCTGCATCACCGAAGTTCATTCGACAATGC
The DNA here is from genome assembly GCF_040414725.1 of Anabrus simplex. Lineage (NCBI taxonomy): Eukaryota > Metazoa > Arthropoda > Insecta > Orthoptera > Tettigoniidae > Anabrus > Anabrus simplex. Next base: position 73,542,073 of record NC_090277.1, read on the forward strand.
CGTATTATTTTAATATTGGAATTGTTTATTACGCGTAGTATCTGGTAGTACTTCCCCATGATTCTTCTGTCTATATCATTCAACAGATCTTCTTCGTTCCTTTCCGCTCCTTGAACTGAGATTTTATTTTCCAAATTCGCCTTCGTTTTCTTTTACTGTATATTCTATGTAAACTTTCGAAAGTATTAGAAAGGGATGTTTATATACATCAAAATAGAGATTGCATGCTTCGAAACCATTATATTCTAAATATTTCTTACATTTTGTTTGAATCACAGTCCATAGACTGGTCTGATGCAGCTATCATGTGCTAAACTTTTCATTTCTGGGTAAACTACTGCATCCTACATCTGCTCTAATCTTGTTGTTATATCCATACCCCTACCGTTCTTACCGCCTACACTTGCCTCAAAAATTAAACGAACAAGATCTGGGTGTCTTAAGATGTGTCCTAGCATCTTCCCTCTTCTTTTGATCACATTTGCTCAAATCGATCTCCTCTCACCAATTAGATTCAGTATCTCTTATTCGTGATTCGATCTACCCATCTAACATTCAGCGTTCTTCTGTAACACCACATTTCAAAAGTTTATATTCCTCTATTTCTTTCTGACCTAGTTATCGTCCACGTTTCACATCCATACAATGCCACGCTCCACATGAAAGTCTTCAGAAACATCTTTCTAATTCATATATTAATTTTCGAAGTCAGAAATTTATTTTGTTGTGCTAGTCTGCATTTTATATCCTCCTTACTTCTGCCATCTGTAGATATTAACAACATTCATCTATTACCTGAAAAATTTTCATTTTCTAATCGGCACTGCATTACTTTTGTTTTTCTGTTAATTTCATGTTGTCCGCCTTTTCCAAGACTGTGGAATAATTTCTTAATAAAATGTAAGTGTAACTTTAGTAGTGTGTAGCCTATTTCACATTATGATATTGATTGCTGCATGGAACACAACAAATAAATAAATTTATTAATTAATTAAATAAATAAATAGAACATGACATGTATGTTGGTAAAACCTGGATTCAATCCGAGAAACACCGTCTTTCATATCGCTGCTCGACCAAAGACGTAAAGCTGTATAGCTCCCTTTGTCAAACGAGCTTCTCAGAGTCTTAGCAATATGGAGATGCTCCATATCGGCTCCACTCAAATTGAATATCGAGAAACAAAGAATGCTGTCCTTTGATGTTAGCAATAAGTAGCTCTTGAGATGTAACATAGACCAGAGGGAAACAGGGATTACACTCCGCGTCCGAACAGAACCTTGACAGTGGCTTGCATGTAGCACAGCTGTGTTGGTGGTAAAATTCGAACTGGATTCGAATTTTAAATCGGATAAATTTACACCCTTCATAGGAATTCCTCCTACTCTTTGAAAGTATGTATTAGGGATGTTAATCTATAATAATAATAATAATAATAATAATAATAATAATAATAATAATAATAATAATAATAATAATAATAATTAGAATAATAATAATAATAATAATAATAATAATAATAATAATAATAATAATAATAATCGTATGGCCTCAGCTACCCTGTGCAGACATTTCAATTCCACGTCATCTGGCTGTCTGTTCGTCAATTTCGACGTTCCCTTTTACTGTAAGCCTACCAGATGGCAGACCGAGTAAACCGAATGTCGAATGGACTTTTTTCCGCCCTTCAAAAATCCGACTACCTCTGCCGGGTTTGAACCCGCTATCTTGGGATCTGAAGGCCGACACTCTACCACTGATCCACAAAGGCAGGAGTTTAGAATGTTAATCTATATTATACCCGCGTTTTGGCAGATAGCGCTGAAGGGAGCAGAATTGCACGATGTTGCCACATACCTTTCTCCTTCTCCTCGCTTCCGGCACTTGTTCGTTCGTTCAGACCGCTGTGTTCTGTTGTAAGAAGTGAGAGGTTTGACAGCTCCAAGCAACACGAGCAGGTCAACATTCTTATCATCATAGCAACCACACTGGAATAACTCACGTTTCCATGGCAACCTTGCCCTATGCCCTTCTCCTCACCCAGGCAGGCAGGAAACTGACATCTCTCTAAGAACTGTCAGAACGTATCCTTCAATATTACGACAATATAATTATGGAGTATGCGGTAATTTTGAGATTGGTACGATGTACGATACGATAGGATACCGGCAAGGCACACAATAATTTTTAGGAAGGTATTTATATTGTGGCGGGTTATCAGAGTCGTCAAAATTACAGCTCAGAAAGACTGTGTATTTTACTCCGTAGCAAATGAACTACCCTTCACAGTTATTTACAAATTCATCCACATGTGAATATTCCCATTCTAATTATGTGCTTTTCTTTCGTTCGTCCAGTTAGCGCGATCAGACGGTTGATGACTACCACGATGTAGATGCTATGAACAGAAAGCTACAGTAGTGTCTACGAAACAAGAGTTTCCGGTGAACTCATGCCAGTCGACGAGAAGAACAGGCTGTATTCACCCACTCAAAGGACGAGCAAGGAACTAGCTGGCGAGGGGAGAACTCCTTCTTTGTCCCATCCTCTGTCCTGTAAGGCTAGTGAGACATGTGATTTAATTGACGTGCTCAGTGATCGCGATTATAAAATTCACAGTAAAAATTAACCATCATTGTTGAGCACACCATTGTGTAACGAGTGTTTATTGTTGAAATATACATTTTTTTAAATATTGCAAACGACTTCCGGAAAGTTCTATACCACCAGCGAGTTCTGACAATCTCAATACGTGTGAATTTTATTTGTGGGGAAATTTGATACAGAAACTCGATAGGAAACTTCCGCGTACAGGAGACACCCTGAAAAAGAATTAGGAGAAAATAGCATACAAAGATAACAAAACCTTTCAAATGAGGCAGAAATGATCTACACCGCAAGTCTCGATACTGATAATTAACAGCCCTCATTGATATTTCTCTTATAAGGCATAAACATTCGTAAATAAAATTCGAAATATTTCTTTGTTATGAACAATTTGCTTGAAAGCCTACAGTAAGAGAGATATATCGAGTTTTATGATTAACACCGGAGCTTTTGTTAGGATGCAAACTAATTTGTTTATCAGGAATTATTGCCTAGCCCGCTTTTTCGCAATGTAGTGAGAGTAACATAACTCCAGCGGTTCTAATGGACCGTGCCCCTCTTATTTATGCAAAACTCGTAGCATTACCGTTGTGTGGCATATACTTGTCATTCGCTTCATTAAATGTGCCTTTTAACTTATTGCTGCATAAAAATATCTAGCTCTATGATTTAGGTCCCGTGTGAAATACACTCCTGTTGAATTATTCTCAACAGCGTATAGTTAAGAGCCTACTTGACCTTAACACAAACTTGAATACCACGCTCCATTGTAATCTCCATATCCCACTATTTGTAACAAACAGACAGAAATTAAATTATTTGTCTTATCCGAAACAAAAACCTAGTATAGGATTAAATTCAGATAATACAAACAGAAAAAAGAGTCTATATTATATTATTATTTCACGTTCATCGCCTAGACGTAAGTCGCACGTACAATCGACAAGAACTGACTTCATGTTGACGTTTATTTGTTCTACGAAACCCTTCCACAGTTGTTCTCTTAAATTGTCTTGTGTGAGCTTGCATCCGGGAGATAGTAGGTTCGAATCCCACTATCGGCAGCCTTGAAGATGGTTTTCCGTGGTTTCCCATTTTCACACCAGGCAAATGCTGGGGCTGTACTTTAATTAAGGCCGCGGCCGCTTCCTTCTAACTCCTAGGCCTTTCCCATCCCATCGTCGCCATAAGACCTATCTGTGTCGGAGCGACGTAAAGCCCCTAGCAAAAAAAAAAATGTCTTGTTTCTCAGCGAACCATACAAGTCCTTCCCACGCCACATGTGGTTCACGAGCCTGTGGTGACGAACCACGATCGATATGATCGGCTCCAGGTAGAGAAGCTTTGATGTGCAGCTCCGAAGAAATTGATCACGGCTGGATGGGGCCGATCGCTAATGAGATAAGTGACGTCTCAGTGACGATCTATAGCAGCTTGTCTTCCTGAGCTTGTTGGTTTAAGGAGCACTGACATACGCATGAGGGCTCCAGTACCGTGCACGCATATGGAGATGGTCATCAACAGAGATTATTATCTGGTAGCGCGCTCCCACAGTTCCGCGTCCCGCACTACGCCTCTATAGGAGAAACTGCCATGCGAAAAGACAGGGATAAAAGCCAGGGTAAAGGTCACCAAGGCCTGGACCATTTGACAATTTGTACGGCAAATCTGAAATGTATTTGGGGAGACATAAGAAATGTCGACAGGAAATATCACCGTTCAGCATTCTGTGGTACGCTTCTGTTCACAAGATTTCTTTTAATTCCTGACAGTTATGCAAATCCTCTTATTTGATTGTACTGTGGACAAAAAGACTCTGAGATGCCATTCGACAACACTATATTATAATGTAATTTTAAAACCTTACTATCGGCAAAAAAGATTATCAGTCCACCTTCAAGACAACATTAAAACATCCAAAGGGATATATTTCACTGAACGATTATAAGAAAATTCCATCCTTCCTCACGTCAAATACAGATATGGTGCGGTTATTAGTGACTTCTTCTTTCCTTGGGTGTAGAAAATGGAAGAATATGTACGTCGCTACATCAACAATAACAGACTCGCCTTGTCCCTCTCAAGATGTCACCAAACGTTTTGTAAATTGGAATCCATTATCTGAAGATTATCATCCGGATTCTTTCATAACTAAAATTAACACGAAGTCGATGTGGTGTGTGGGTCAAGTTGTGTAAAACTTAACGTTGAAAAACAACGTGATATTCTTCCTTGTTTTCCATCATACTATGTAACTTGTTCTAATAAAAGAGAATAAACCTTAGACTTTGCTTCAGGCGAGAGTTCATGATATGTAATTGAAACACGCTTTTATATCCTTCCGTATTACTTATAAGTACAGCACGGATCTTTAGGCGGTAGTAGGTTAGAATGCTAACTAATTTGATTAGCCTGCAAAAGTAACGTAACTTGTGGGTTTTAATAGGCGGGGCCCTACTGTTTAAGCCAATCTCATAGCAGAACTGTTGTCCTGGCTACCATATAATTGTTCGCTTCAGTAAGTTTGCATCCAAATCATAAAAGCCTAAACATCCGGACTTTAATTACAAGTGAACTACGAGTAGACATGCATATCATACCTTCAAGTTATAGATTAAAAATGCAGTAGAAATCATTAAAGAAAGGTAAAGTGTTATGCATCGATGTGACTGACGCGATACCAATAAAATAGTTTATGTACCTTACAACAACCAACAAATTACAGACCACAGATTATCGGTCATCACTGATCTACATTGAGGACTGTCTCTCAGGTGGTAGATTCCCTCTCAGTTGTTTACCTAGTTTTTCCTTAAATCATTTGAAAAACTTGAAAATTCATTAAACGCCCCCCCCCCTTGGTAAATTATGCCAATCTCTAACTCCTATTTCTATAAACGAATAATTTTCCAAATTTGCAACATTTTCGTAACTCTAGATTTTTCAGCTCTCGATTTAAGTAACCCTGGAACCGTATGACGACATGTGTTACCTTTAATTTCAATCTTGTTTATGTGATTACTCCAATGAATATCTTTCCTTACATTAACAAATAAGTACTAACAATGATCCCCCTGTGGTATTTTGCCCCCATCAAAGCAGAAGTTAAAACTGATTGAATTTTTCCTCTTGGCGAAACTCGCACCCGCACTTCTCACCGCGAATACCATCGTACATTGTGTACTGTATGTCTTGTCCCTATGGATATGTACAGAGTTATTACATTTATAGTATCTTCAGAAATCTTCAATTTGGCGTACTCGCCCCAAACTATAGAGAGCCTTGCAGGACCTGATATGAAGACCTTAGGTTGAATGAGATAGTGTGACGCCCGACTACATTGGCAAACCTCCAAACACTTCTGTGCAAAAGTATTGTATACTAAAATCGAGTCTGTTTTTTGTTCGCTGCTTTCTGACTGTGTCAAATTTGTTCCTTCGTACAATTCCTTTTGTTTGCCATAGAATCGTACCACCACCAAGAACAACAACATAGCCATACGGGACGTTCATTTTCATTTCGTGTTAATTCCTATTGTGTGCGAGAAATCAATGGAGTTTCACTATTCATTAATTAATGTAAATATTGTTGTTAACACAGTAAGAAAGGGAAGGGCATTATTTGAATCATTTAGAATAGGATAGATTTTCCCGGGTATAACAGTAATCTTGGAGTTAGTATGGCAAATTCCTATGTAAACAATCTACAGGTTGCCCCAAAAGTCCATAAACATTTGACGAGGCAATACTTCACGGAATATAGGAGGTAGAGAGGTAATAACTGACACACATGATTGGCATAAAATGGGGTGTTATCGACACCATACGGTTCATACGATACGCAAGCAATAATTAGCATAACAATCGAGGTTTAGCAAAGACGATGTTCTTTATAACACATGTTCAACATGTCAGCCATCATTCATCAACAATACCTCTAGTCGAGGGACAGCACTGTACAGCATATCCGTAGGTATGGTGAGAAATTGCCGTTTGATGTCTTTCAGGACGCCTATTGAGGTCGGACGATCGCGGTAGACTTGCGACTTCAGGTGAACCCACAACCAATAATCACACGGATTGAGGTCGGGGAACTGCAGAGGCCAAGCATGACATGCCGCGATTGCAGGCGGATCTGACGTCCTCTCTCACGACAGGTCCGTTTTAAACCACACACGGGTCTCATGCGGCACCACTGACATGTTGCTGTCCACCGCCATCTGTTGGCCTGTTTGTGCACCCGTCGTTGGTGTCAATAAAACCCCATGTCATGTCTTGTAGTCCTTGAACAGACTGAGGACAGGAGTGGGCAGATCCAAAGTCAACCTAGCAAGATAGGGCTATATCGATACTAGCAACATGAAATGTGACTGTGGCGAAGAACAAACTACGCATCATATGCTCCATTGGTCATAGTGTCCGTCATTCTGCGCTTAAGATTATCTTTCTTATGCTACACGGAATCCTCTTGATGTTGCTAGGTTATGGCCGAGATTGGTGTGAAGAGTTTTGATTTTTATGTGTTATAGTGTGTTATGTACTTCATTATATATAACTGAACTGTATAAATGATATTCCTGATGCGATAATAATAATAATAACAATAATAATAATAATAATAATAATAATAATAATGTTAATGTCAAGCATGTGTGACCATTTCTACCTAACGTGTTGCTGTCCAGCGCCATCTATTGGTCATTGTGTATACTTTACTTTGGTGTCAATAAAAACCCATGTCATGCCAATATGCGGATCAAGTATTACCTCTCTACCTCCAGTTTTCCGTGAAGTATTGACTCGTCAAATGTTAACGGATTTTGGGTCACCCTGAGTATCGTCACATGAGAACCACTGTCACCTCAGCACATCAGAGAACGGAAACATATAAAACTGTACAAATGGTCCGGAGAACTTAGTAATTCATCTGGTATAAGAAAATAGGTCGACTAATTTTTAATATATTACATCTGTACCTATTTGACCATGTTACTTACAAGATACTGAACGGCGCACTTGGTTGTATTGTGTTAGCTACGCGGTGTTATACTCAGGGGCAAGATGAGTCCGCTGTGAAATGTATGACATTTTACAAACGTCGCATTATGTTCATTGACTGGTGGAAAGCAGAGCGAGTGAAGACAAGTCTAATTTCCAATCAAGATTACAGTATTTATTAACTGTCCTAGTAGAGTACCATATGGCTCTTCAATCAGGGAGGAACTAAGTTTAGTTACTGTAAGGAACATATAATCCCTCAAAAAGGAATTAGGTCACCAAGTTGATTGCATTGAGCGAACGCACCTCACGTCCCGTATCTAATTCAAGAGATACAGTTTCCTGTCACGATGCTCAATCACACGAAGGAAGTCTCTGAACTACATCGACTGGAGAGCTAGTAATTTCTGCCTCACGAGAATTCTCCTTTAAACTGTGCTCACATCGGAATGCCCATGAATTTTTTTGCTAATACAATTCAGACACTTCGATCTGGTCTGGAAATATAACCACATTTATTCTTCCTTCTTCAAATAAATAATTATTGTGTTTAGTTAAGTATAAGTTTCTATAAAACGTTCGACCTTATCCCATTAGAGGTTACAAGGGTCCTGATTTTAAAAGTAAGGAGTACCTTGCACTTACTAATTGATGTTCAAGAAACAACAATCCAGAAAGGAGTGAGGCAAGGTTGCATTTTGTCGCCCCTCCCCTGTAACAGGCAGTAAAGGAAATCAAAGAGGAATTTAGGAAGTGAATCACAATCCAAGGAGAGGAAATCAAAACCTGAGATTTGCTGATGGTATTGTTATTTTATCAGAGATTACAGAAAATCTGGAGAAATTGCTGAATATATGGGCGGAGTCTTGGAGAAAGAGTGCAAGATGAAAATTATTAAGTCCGAAACAAAGGTAATGGATAGCAGTCGAACGAAGTCAGGTGGTGCAGGTGATATTAGATTAGGAAATCAAGTCTTAAAGGAAGTAGATGAATAGTGTTACTTGGATAGTAAAATAACTAACAATGGTGGAAGTAAGGAGGACATAAAATGCAGACTGCCACAAGCAAGGAAAAGCTTTCTTAAGAAAAGGAATTAGCTCACCTCGAACATTGATATGGGAATAAGAAAGATGTTTTTAAAGACTTTCGTCTAGAGCATGGCATTGTATGGAAGTTGAACATGGACAATTAATTATAAGCCCATAAATATAGAGAATAAAAGCTTTTCAAGCGTGGTATTATTTAAGAACGCTGAAGGTGAGAAGGACAGATCGGACCACGAATGAAGAAATACTAAATGGGATTGCTGAGAGGAGATAGATTTGGCTAAATTTGACCAGAAAAAGAGATACAACGATAGGGCACATCTTAAGATACCCACGACTTGTGCAGTTGGTTTTGAGGGAGGTGTAGGTGGTAAGAACGGTAGCGGTAGACCAGCGCATGAATATGACAAGCAGATTAGAGCAGATGTAGGATGTAGCTCTTACGTAGAATTTAGCATAGGATAGTGTGGCATGCAGAGCTGCATCAAACTAGTCTATGGACTGATGACTTAAACAACAACAACAACAACGAGAAGGTTCTTCTTTTTTTCTTAAGGTGGTGGTGGTGGTGGTGGTGGTGGTGGTGGTTGTGGTTGTGGTGGTGGTTATTGTTTTAAGAGGAAGTACTTCGTACAACTGGGCACCATCCTCGATTAACACTAATCAGAGGAGAAAAATAGAAGCGGTAAAACACTTCGAAAAATGAATGTATCGGCCAAAGGAAGAGAAAGACCACAACGGGTGTGAAAATGAGAGACTCCCAAGGCCTGGAATGCTCTAATACCGTTGGGGTCGGAAAACAAGAACAGTTGACCAAGGGAAGTCGGATAGGATAGATGAAAGTAAGTAGCTGGCACAAGTAAGTGGAAGCATTGCCAAGATTCAGGTAAGGGCCCTGTGGTCACCAACGCACGCTCCCAAGTTAGGAGCCCCTTGAGCTCCTTCTAATCGCCTCTTAAGTAAGGCAGGGGATACCGTGGTTGTTATTCTACCGCACCCACCTAAAGGAAGATTTTCTGGATGAGCACCCAAAGCTGATCGTCTCACCTTTCGGGGCAAATCATTGCGAGAGAATACCGCTGCCTTCGTCCTGGCACAGTGAGGTCTGCGGATGCAGCGTAGTTGTTTATCTACAAGTGGCCACGGCTGGCCAGTGGTCCGACAGTTCTGCACTCCAACTGATCACAACCTATTAGAGGACCGGTGCACACGCTTTTGCGCTCCTGCGTTCTGGAGAGGGTGAGGAGCTGGTCCCCACCTTCGGTTGTCCTGAGAATGGTCTCCTGTGATAAGGTGATTGCCGGGACAGCTTCTAACAGAGGTCACGGCAGCCAACCCCCTGACCTTCACCACCACAAATCTCCTGAGAGAGGGCCGTTATCCACTAAAAGACCTGCCGAGCCGTTTCAGCGTACGGAATGAAAAATCTTGTAGTTTGTTTGTTAGAGAAAAGCAAGCCAGTTGTATAGAGTGTGAAGTTCGATGTATACCACCTTCCGATTTGACCGAAGGGATCAGTTTAAGATACTGTCCTTAACTTTTCCAAGTAATTTCGGCCGAAAGGGAGAGAATTCATAAGCATTTGCGGAGACATACTGGTGCATTCAGTAAAGATATAATGGATCACCACACTTATGGGATTTAAAATACGAATTTGTGGAACAGAAACGCCATGTCACCTTTCGAGCTACATTTCACGTAAAAGCGACGGTATATTAACAGCGGATTTATAAGCAGCAACGAATAGATAGCCTTTTCAAGGCCGCGCAACGCGCCTGTTTGAAGAGTTGCATACACATTAGGGGCCATCCATTTAAAACCCCTGAAAGGTATGCAACTTTTCCTACTAAACATACGTGCAAGCTATAGGACCTTCGACTCGTTGAAATCGAACCATTCACTGCACGCAAATCCGCCGTCTAGTTATAACGATGAGATCGCTGTGTATTACTGCATCTTCTGCATGGAGAAGCTTCACTTTATTAGTTTATACAATAATGACGTTTCCCCCTATGACCAAAAGATCTACGTCCAATGCCTTCGACAGAATCCATGCACAAATTTTACGGTTGCTAAAATGAATAAAATAAACATGGCATATTGTGGTCCTTAACGGCCGCCTGTAGGTTTAATAATTGCCAATCTCGTGTTCCTGGTTCTGCTTATCGACACCCCACAAGATGGTATGTCTGTCTTTACGACCTAGCCTCGAGCAGCCAATGTCTGGAATGTCTGAGCGCAAAGATGTTCTTGTATCGTCAAGCAAAGTGCCTTTGAGAAGATATTCTGCCTCACGGTTGACAGAAACTCTCATGCTGTCATATCCACGAGGTAAAAATATTTTAGGATGCACTGAGAGAAGAAGAATTCTAACGGCACTGTGTGATGGTCACAATATCTCTCACTTAAGGAATATTACGTGTGCTGGTCTGTACTAATACTGGACAGTCCCCTGCTGTGTACGCGAATACTTCCACAGCCATGACAGGCGGTACAGTATACCTATGTGCATTCACCCTCAATAAACCACGGGTCAAACGATTACATTACCCTCCATAAATAATAGAGGCTTCACGCTTGGTTGCAATTAATACGGCAGATCAACCCTTCAAGCCCAGCTAAGCTTGGATTACGAGCAATATACTGATTTTTATATCGATAATGAAGGTAGCTATGGCTCCCAATTCGCTCTAATACGAATATTTTTAGTTCTACACCCATAATTCAATTAAATTCCCCACTGAGCATGTAATTTCCTTCAAACAAATTACTTAAATAATCCTTCGTTATCGTGTAGTTCTTTCTTCTTCTCTTCCTCTTAATCGTATTATTGTTTGTGTTATATTATAGGTCGATCTTCCATTCCTTCTGTGCCACCGTTTTCTTCCTCTGTTCCTTTTTGCATCATTTTTCTTCTTTGTAATATTTTCTCCTTTCGTTTCTTGCTTATCTAATTTCTTCCGTCTTTCTTTTCTTTACCTTCTTATTCCGTTTCTTCTTGCTGTTATTAGGAGATGGGTGAGTTATTAGCTCAGTGGCCTAGCTGCTGACTTGCCACCAGGAAGTCTGAGGTTCGAATTCAGGCCGATCCTGGGCAGAGATTTTCGTCTAATAAAACACGTGGCGTCAGAAAGGACATCCGTCCTTACAACCACGCTTAAAACTAAAATGATCCTGCATCCCCAGAAAAACTCGCATAGGCTGAATTTGTTGAAGTGAGTTGCAAAAAGTAGCCACAAGTGGATACAACTTTGAATCACTTTGGTTGCTACCGTCTGTTGCAGTTGTAAAAACACCATTGTTGGCAAGCAATAACTTTTTCTTCATTGCACATTATTATTATTATTAGTATTATTATTATTATTATTATTATTATTATTATTATTATTATTATTATTATTATTATTATTATTATCCGGAAGGGATCTTTAGGCACTGATAGGTTAGCATGCAAACGTATTTAACCAAGGCTCAAGGGCCTTCAACCCACACAACAGTTCTGTAGTGAGATTTTCATAAATATTAGCGATCTGAACTATGAGAACCCCTAAAATGTATGCAACTCTTCTTCCCGCACAACAGTTCTGTAGTGAGATTTGCATAAATATTAGCGATCTGAACTATGAGAACCCCTAAAATTTATGCAACTCTTCTTCCCGCATAACAGCTCTGTAGTGAGATTTGCATTAATATTGGTGATCTGAACTATGAGAACCACTAAAATTTATGTAACTCACCGACATAACTTTATAGCGGCTAGAAGACACTTGCGCCCTGTTCAAATACGCTTGCATTCTAACCTGTGAGTGAAAAAAATCCTTTCCCTAATTATTATTATTGATAGGGAGGAGGAAGATGAACGGAATGATTACAATTTGAAGTGACGGTGATCATGATGATATTATGATGCGATGATGAAAGTGAAGATCACGACTGTTTTTCTTCTTTTACGATTTGCTTTACGTCGCACTGACACAGATAGGTCTTATAGCGACAATAGGATACGAAAGGGCTAGGAATAGGAAAGAAACGGCAGTGACTTTTTCACAGTGCCCGCATTTGTTTGGCATGAAAATGGGAAACCACGGAGAACCAACTTCATGGCTGCTGACAGCAGGGTTCGAAGCCACTATCTCCCGAAAGCACGCAACCAATCGCTCGGTGCAGTTTACCCCAGATCTACTGCTGAAGGTTTCAGTCCACTCATCAATTAGTGTGATGAACGAAAATGATGTGTATCCATTGCCTTAATCCCTTACAAACACGTGTTACAAAGATCTTTGTTCGGCCGGAGTGATAGAAAGAACTCAGCAAAGAGAAATACTAAACTCATTAACTGATTAAAAAGAGGTAGAGTCCTTATCAAGATTGGCTAGGACGTTCACGTCAAGTAACTCGTAGACATGAAGAATATTTGTCACTTTTAGGCATTTAGTACGTTTCTTTCTGACAGATACAAATCCAATAATAATAAAAATAATTATTATTATTATTTCGTGTGGTTATTTCTAGCCGAGTGCAGCTCTTGTCAGGCAGACCCTCCGATGAGGGTGGGCGGCATCTGCCATGTGTAGGCAACTGCATGTTATTATGGTGGAGGTTAGTGTTGTGTGTGGTGTGTGAGTTGCAGGGATGTTGGGGACAGCACAAACACCCAGCCCCCGAGCCAGTGGAATTAACCAGAAAAAGGTTAAAATCCCCGACCCGTCCGGAAATGGAACCCGGGACCCTCTGAACCGAAGGTCAGTACGCTGATCACTCAGCCAACGAGTCGGACAATCCAATAAATAGAAACATATATAAATCGAGGAAAGCAACGGGAAACTACCTCACTCCTCACTTCCCTAGTATGCCTTTTCAGTGATATCTAGGCCATCTATGACAGCTGATTGCAGAGCTGTTGTGGATCCAACCAGCCTCAGGGCTGAAGACTGAACAACACATATATAAATCATGAATACACGACGAAGAATATTAGCGATAGTTAACTACGTAATGATATTCTCTATTCTTACATGAATGATGAATAGTTTCCATTCGGACCGATCGATTTGGCCGTGCGGTCAGGGTCGTGTAGCTGTCGGCTTACATTCGAGGGATTTCGAATCCCACCGTCGGCACCACTGAAAATGGTTTTCCGTGGTTTCCCATTTTTACACGAGGCAAATGCTGGGGCTTTGCCGCAACATTCCCATCCTTGCGCCATCAAGCTGGTCCCGTGGCGTAGTTGTAGTGTGCCTGCCTCTTACCCTAGGCTCCAGGTTCCATTCCCAGCCACGTCAGGAGTTTTGCCTGCATCTGAGGGCTGGTTCGAGGTCCGCTCAGCCTACGTGATTACAACTGAGGAGCTACCTGACGGTGAGATAGCGGCCCCGGTATCGAATCCTAAGAATAATGGCAGAGAAGATTCGTCGAGCTGACCATACGACACCTCGAAATCTGTAGGCTTTGGGGATGAAGAGCGGTCGGAGCCGATAGCGGCAGTAGATTCGATTCTTTTAAAAGAAAATTGATACTATGTTTTGAAGAACATATATCACAAGTATGCAACGAACTTTCATTGTCTACATTGATTTGCGGACAAAATACTACTTAAAATGTAAATTACATTTCAAGCCTCATTTACAGTAGAATAACTCCTGCTTCAGCTTTGACACAATTTGATTTCACAGCACGAAAGAGCAGGAAACGGAATGGATGGATATAACATGTTTGAAAACGCACTCTCCATCTGTATTTCGTGGAAGGAAATGTCAGCTTTGTCAGACGGACGGTTGGTACGAATGAAATGAGCCAAGAAGTGAGCGGGCTTCACTTCACAAACACCAAACTTGTTTACAGGTGAGTGAATCGTCACTCGCCATTCAAGAATGTTGATAAATGAGCTGTGGAAAGATCACTTCACAGCTACAAAGTGGAGCCTGGCCGAGTCCTTCTCCGTCATTTAACAGAGTCATCACAATCGTTAATTTATGTCTTTCCCCATGCCAAATGTTCGCTGAGAGTTGATGCGACGTAAAACGAAACAAATTGTCTCGCCTCTTGAAGATTCAAGATCTAAACGAAACAAACGTACAAGTTCTTGTGGTGTGTCTAACACGCCCCGTTTGTGAAAAGATCATCATGATTGTTCATTGAAGTTGGTAGGTATGGTTTATTTTGTTCACATTTATAACTATGTGTTTCTGTGAATGTTAGTGTTATATTTTATAATGTAGTCACCGAACTAATTATATTTATTTATTACTTCCCAATTTATGGGTTGCTGAACATGACAAAGTACTGTACTTGGTTATTAGAAAGTGTCGACTAGCCCGACCTCCCGTTATGTAGCAAGAATAACATAAATTCTAGGGGTTCTGATGGGCCGTACCGCTAAAATTTATGCACGACTCATAACATAATGTTGTCTAGGGTAGACTATATTTGTTACCCGCTTCAATAAGTTTGCATTCTAACCTGTCACTGGCTAAAAATGCGAACCCTAGTGATTCGAATTATTTGAAGTGACCCCTTGATCGCTAATATTGATACGTCTAGGAGAATGTTATTAGAAACCGCAGATGTCTCACATAAAATTTAGGCATTGCTGCTCTGCCACCGATTAACAGTCCAACAAATTAAACGCTAGAAATTCAGTAGGAGTGTTCGAAATATTATTTTCTTAACTTTTCTGTCCTCGTCTACCTCTTCAGGCTGGCTGGAGCTCACTTCAAATCTAACAGCTGGATCTGAGACCACAGCATTACCCTTTCTCGGCCGATATTTTGATAGCTTATAATTAAATCCCGATTTTTATTCAGTAAAATAGATTAGCAGGAAGTGTCGGTCACCCGCTTTCCATAAAGTAGCAAGGTTAACACACATTCTAGTGGTTGTGATGGAACACACCCCTAACGTTTATGCAAACCTTATACCATAACCGTTGTGGAGGTAGTGTATACATGATACCCCCCAACTTCAGTAAGTTTATATTCCAAACTATTATTGCCTAATTTCCGCATTCTATATACTTCCTAGTAATATGCATTTGGCCATGCGTTGTTCTATTACTTTACTCCTTTAATCATTTATTTTGGATAAATATTTCATTGACCAGTGCTGCACTTTTTAGCTTGTTTCCTTTTCACTGTAGAAATGTATGATTCAACTTCTGTAATTATTGCATCTATTTAGAATATATCTGACAAATGTGTAAGTTATTTCATAGGACCGATGACCTTCGCTGTTAGGCCCCTTAAAACAACAAGCATCATCATCATCATCAGTTATTTCATAGGGTCAATAAATTAATTATTTATTTACTAGCTGATGTACCCGTGCTTCGCTACGGGATTCTCAAAAAGACTGTCTTTGTGGTTTTCGTAACTGAAGTCAACATAGGTCATTACATAAACGTAAGTAGGAATGTAGCGCTTGAAAGCAATGCCATCATATAAAACACTAAATCAAATGAAAACTGCTCATACAAATCATTGCACAGAGTAGGGACTAAATAGCTCGAATGCTATGACGAACCAGTGTGTAACGTACCAGTAGTCTCCGAAAATTTTTGTACACGAGGAATGGCATGCTAAAGAAGAAAGTTTTCTAACTCCCCAGCTACTCAATGCCAATATTCAGGCAGGCTGTTATACTCGGTACGACCGGGCGAGTTGTCCGTGCGGTTAGGGGCGCGCACCTCTCAGCTTGCATCCGGGAGATAGTGGGTTCGAACCCTACTGTCGGTGGCCCTGAAGATGGTTTTCCGTGGTCTCCCATTTACACTCCAGGCAAATTCTGGGGCTGTGCCTAAATTAAAGCCACGGCTGCTTCCTTCCCACTCCTAGCTCTTACTATCCCATCGCCGCCATAAGACCTATCTGTGTCGGTGCGACATAAATCAAATTTAAAAACTACTCGGTATGCAACAGTAATCCCATGTATTGGAGATGAGTGGCAACAGAAGACGCAAAGCACATCACAACAAACAATGGTCAATGTAATGTTTTTGTTGATCCATTTTATGAGCTTTCTATATTGTTTAGTTTCCTTTCGACGCTGTCCTATTAGGGTGTCTTATAAAATTATTCGTATAGCGTAGACTGTAGTTTCTTATTCCTCGACTTTACAAACCGATATCATTAAATCCTGTTCACCCATTTTCCCGTGACTCGGCGCTGATATGGACTTAAGCAACAAAAATCGAAATGCAGAATATCTCTGTTTTCATAGCCACTACGGTAAAAATTATAAGACATAAATGACCGAAAATGTCATACTATATAACTTTAGCTATGTAGTATTTATCGATAGGGCCACTAATAACATAACAAAATCAAAAATAAATTTTAGGCCTTCCCCTAAATTACAATTTTACTCAGCGTAAAGAAAATTACTTATACCCTAGATTGTAGCGACTTATTTCCCGACTTTGCATACCGATTTTAATTAAATTATATTGAACCGTTTCTCGCGATGCGTGTACATACAGAGACAGAAATTACGGAAAATGAAAAAGTGTGTTTCCTTCTTACTGTGCACACGACCGATACAGACAGAACTCTTATTTTATATACATAATTTTTTTTCTTTTGCTAGTTGCTTTTTTTTTTTGCTATTTGCTTTACGTCGCACCGACACAGATAGGTCTTATGACGACGATGGGATAGGAAAGGGCTAGGAGTTGGAAGGAAGCGGCCGTGGCCTTAATTAAGGTTACAGCCCCAGCATTTGCCTGGTATGAAAATGGGAAACCAAGGAAAACCATCTTCAGGGCTGCCGACAGTGGATTTCGAATCCACTATCTCCCGGATGCAAGATCACAGCTGCACGCCCCTAACCGCATGGCCAACTCGCCCGGTTGCTAGTTGCTTTACGTCGCACCGACACAGATAGGTTTTATGGCGACGATGGAATAGGACAGTGCTGGAAGTGGGAAGGAAGCGGCCATGCCCTTAATTAAGGTACAGCCCCAGCATTTGCCTGGTGTGAAAATGGAAAACCACGGAAAAACCATCTTAAGGGCTGCCGACAGTGGGGTTCGAACCCACTATCTCCCGGACGCAAGCTTACAGCTGCGCGCCTCTAACCGCACCGCCAACTCGCCCGGTCATAGATTTATTTATTTATTTATTTATTTATTTATTTATTTATTTATTTATTTATTTATTTATTTATTTATTTATTTATTTATTTATTTATTTATTTATTTATTTATTTATTTATTTATTTATTTATTTATTTTTCAACTTTCCTTTTTTAGTTTGTTCATTTTTCATTTCTTCGCTGGTTTTCTTTTCGTTTCGTTTCGTAGCAATGTTCACGTAACTTTCTGTTGATGTACTATATCCGTATTCGATAAAATACAAGTTCAGTAAACACAAGGACTTACTGTCATTTTTTTTCGGACAAGGAAAACGGACCTGTACATTATATGATGATGATGATGCTTGTTGTTTTAAGGGGCCTAATATCTAGGTCATCAGCCCCTGATGGTACGAAATGAAATGACAAACTAAAAGTTTTAAATCATCCACTGACCAAAATAAAAAATGGCATGAAGAATGAATGGGTGGATATGAATTTAAAACAATCAGTGGATCCTACAAAAATATACCATAAAAAATAGTATTACCGACCAAGAGACCACTTCTAAACCACAGTCCTGAATCGAGGATGCTTGTTGTCTAAAGGGGTCCAAAATACAGGTCAAAGGCCCCGCATAATGGTACTTACTGTATCGCTAGTAAAGGAGAACTATGGCATTTGTCTTCTTGGGGTACTAATCGAAAGTAGCGCACACTCACGGTGTTCCACACATGATGGTACTACTCACAAGTATTGGACGTCGTACAGGTAACGCAGACCTATGGTGTTTCTCACATAATGGCACCACACATAGACAACGCAAACCTAGGTGTACTAATCACGGGCGCCGGTATTCCCGTGATGTTCCTCACATAGTGGGTACTAATTACAGGCAACGCCCAGACCCGTGGTGTTGCTCACAAGGGTATGACTCACGAGTACTGGAAACCCAAAGTGACCCACTCTCTGCTGCTACTAATCACAAACCTATTCCATACCTAACATAGTGGTACTACTCGCTAATACAGGCAACCCATGGTGTTCCCCGCGTGATGGTACTAATCAAAAGTAGTTTCATGGTTCTAATGCAATTATTCCTTGGTCGCCCCTTTTGGTCGCTTCTCACGACAGACAGGGGATACCGTGGGTGTATTCTTCGTCTGCATCCCCAACCCACAGAGTATGACAGAGAAAAAGGAAATAAGAAGGGATCCGTCACTTCGAAAAATGAAGTAAAGTACGAAGAAAGGCAAGGGCCACGAAGGGCGTGAAAATGAAAGACTCCCTACGCCTTGAATGCCCTAAAACCGTCCGTGTCGGAAAAGAACAAGAGTTGACCAAGGGAGGTCGGACAGGATAGATGAAAGGGAGGAGCCTGGCACAAGTAAGTGGAAGCAATGCCAGATCTCAGCTAAGGGCCCCGTGGTCGCCAACCCACGCTCCCAAGTTGAGAGCCCCTTGGGCCCCTTTTAGTCCCCTCTTACGACAGGCAGGGGATACCGTGGGTGTATTCTACATCTGCGTCCCCCACCCACAGGGGATGTACATTATATCAAAATTTCTATTACTTTTTCTCAACAGTTATCTCTGTCATGCAACATTCTCCATTCATAGACTTAAATACGTTCTTTGTAAGTTGCTAGAATTTAGTAACACGAGTGGTGACCTTGGGTTTCGCACAACTTAGTCAGCTGATAAAATTCAATGAAGGAAAGCTCATTGCTGTGTTCCCATCGATGAGGATTTGTTAGAATATAAACTAAGGGCTGTTCACTTGAAACATAACACTGACAGGACAGCCAGTCATTACTTGGTATTCGCAGAACAGCTCAGATCATGGTCAGTCTGAGACATTTGTCCGCCAAGTAGAGAAAGTATTCTGTGCGCATCGCATTATTGCCAGTGTTCTGTTTGTTCTGCCCGTCTCCTCCCGGAAGAGAGACTCGGTGTTTGAAGAATGTGGACGATTTTGTTTTTTTATGTACTTCGCGCTGACAATTTATATCATATTTATGTGTGCTGTGAGTGTTCTTTGTACATGGTGGGTGACCAAATGTTGTCACAACAGAGGTAAGTTAAATAAATAAATAAATAAATAATAGAGAAAGTATTTGAAAACGGTTGGGCCGCGTGAGTATCTAATCACTATGGATTAAAAGTTTTATGTTGACACTTTTTTCTTAATTCTAAACAAATTTAGACATCCTCAAGACAAAGTGGGTGATGTGATTTCTGCAATATGAGAAAGGAAAGATAAGGAAAAAGATCAAAATTACAGGCGAGAATTAAATATATCTTCGAACCACGCAGAGTAGTGGTGGTTTCTATGAGCGCATCAGAGCCACAGGGGGATCAGAATCCACATCATTACCCACACTAGGGCAGTAGAAACCCTCATAGAAATCCGCGCCCTAAATAACCGAAGGAAGACAGTTTCCTTAGTGACATACTTACGCCCCCTATCAGCTGTGAAACTATTTCCTACCTCACATATCACGCAATACCGTAGAACATATTTCCACCGAGCTGATACAGCATCGCGCAGACATTTTCCGCGTCTCATAAAAGCGCCTCTCTCTGGTTGTGTCAGACGGACAGGACGTATGAAATAAATGAGCCAGCAGCGAGCAGGTTTCACAAACTCAAGTCACAAAGTTGTTTACAGGTGACGAGAGACTGGACCTCAAAGGCAGGGTTTCAGTCGTGTGCAGGCAGCGAGGATTGTGCGGATCAACTTGATGACATTGGTGTGCAAAGATCGATACACAACGACAAGGTGAGAGTTTTGTATCTTCTGCCACTTGTTCTTCGTCAATGTGTCTGGTTACTGCCACCTTTAATTCGCTTGTCTTAATCCTGGCTTTACACATGACCTGCCCGTCGTTTCTTCAGAACAGTTTGAGTAGCTTTGCGTCCAGTCAACATATAAAGAAATTCTGAAATAAATTTGGGAGGACGATATACTGGTTGTTTGGAAAATAAGCTAAAATTCTGACATCCCGAAGGCTGGTTGGATCCTCAACAGCCACACCATCAGCTGTTAAAGATGGCCTAAGCACCACTGAAGAGGCGTACTAGGGAAGTGAGAAGTGAGGTAGTTCGCCGTTCCTTTCCTCACTGAGCCAGAAGTTGCTATTACATATCAGTCCGCTAAGCCCACTAAATTCATGCAACCACCGACTCTATGAACATCATTTTCGGATGATTCACAGCAGGGACTGGCTGCATAAGGAATGGTATTACAAGCATCGCTCATACGTCAGTTACTTTCACATTGCCAAAGCCAAGGATAAGGCTGAGACAGATCACGGTTCTAGCCCACACCAGAAGACACAGTGCACTGTAAACACTACGTCTCGCCACCAAAGGCATGGGAATATTTGACATGAATATGTCTTTTAACTAGGGGACATCCAAAAATTTGTGTAACGTGCCGCGACAAAATGTTTTTCTTACAAGTTGTTTTACGTCGCACCGACACAGATACGTCTAGGGGCTAGGAGTGGGAAGGAAGCGGCCGTGGCCTTAATTAAGGCACAGCCCCAGCATTTTCCTGGTGTGAAAATGGGAAACCACTCAAAACCATCTTCAGGGCTGCCGACAGTGGGATTCGAGCGCACTATTTCCCGAATACTGGATACTGGCCGCACTTAAGCGACTGCAGCTATCAAGCTCGGTGACGGTCGTGTAACCATAGCAACCGTGCAAGCTCTGAGGTAAGGTACTGTCACCTAGCAACCGTCTATGTCTTATGGCTGAAATTAACAGCCGTAGATGAATGACCGTGACCGAGAGACATACTCATGATAATTTGATTTTCGCAAAGAGAAAAGTGCTTTCTCTTTCTGTTGGTTACTGGTAAGGCCCTGAATACATTTGACGTCAAAATAATGTCCTAATGTTTGTAGCTCAGGTATCATTTAATAATGAACGAGTTTCATTCCAATTGGCCTGGTACAAATGTACAGAATGTATTATGCTGAGACCATGACAATGACAAGTAGGGAGGAGAGTGGAATTCAAGCCAGTGAAATGAATTACCTCGGAAATATGAAAGGAAAGGCAACGAAAGACAGACTGAGAAACGTAGATGTGAAAAAGGATGTCAGAATGGAAAAGCTAAATGGGAGAATTGATAGGAGTAAACTAAGATGGTTTGGACATGTAACGAGAATGGAGGAGAAAAGAATACCAAAACAGATTATGGAGATGAAGATTGAGGAAAATAAAACAAGAACAAGGTGGATCGATTCAGTAAAGAGGAGTGCAAGAAGAAGAAATCTGAACTCGGAAAGAGAATAGGAGAGAGGAAGGTGGACAAGTGCCATAAATGCTGGGAACTCGCAGAAACTTGATAAGGGGAAAAGAGGAGGAGGATGATGGTCTGGTCCAATTAAAATCTGATGCACAAAGAAATGATTTAATTCCTGTGAATATTCCACCTAGCAACTCAATACAGGACTGACTACTACATATATTTAATAATCACAGATGAAGCTTGAAAATGAAAGAACTTTTAGAGTTCTACACTTGTAAGAATCACACGATCACGTCACTCTCCTTTTTGTCTCTTGTCTACATTAATTGTACATCATTCCCGGAGGTACTGCTACGTTAGAGAACAAAGAAAGACTAATTTAATTGAAAGAATCGGATACGTGTTCACCTTCAGGCACAGTTAGAAAGATACACTGGGGAAAAATGAAATAAAAATGCGTAACCGTTTGGAAATACAATTATTAAAGTGGGACAGTTCTATTGTATTTAAATCCCATCTCCTTGACTCAATTATCTTCGTGCTGGCATTCGGTTTAGAGGACCCGGTGTTCGATTCCCGGCCAGGTCTGGCGTTTTAATTGCTATGGTTAATTCCTCTATCCATGGAGCTACGTGCTTGTGTTCGCCTTATTAATCTCCATACATCACACCACACACACGCGTATCCCTCCACAAAGTGTTGCCATCCGGCCGTAAAACTTGGCTCAATCTGAACTTAGTACCAACCAGTATAGTTTTTGTAACTGGCCACATGCATGGGGCGTGAAGAAGGGCGATATTTTAAATTAAAACCAACAACGAGTTTAGTGAAATCGGATTGTAATGCTCTGTCGAACAAACACGGTAATACTTTTGTGAATACAACCAAATACAGGCCTGTTTACGTGGCAGTTCAAACATTGGGCAGCACGCATTTATCAACGTATTAAATATTACAATATTGCAGGACTTAGCAGACAAACTAAGATAACATTCACGAGTGGAGATTATTAATCATTATTCTCAGCAACCGACTGGACTACATTACTGCTAGGGCCTCCGGCTACTAATCCGTACTGCGCAGTCGAATACGACCGTCGGCCATGGTTCTCCGTGGGCTTCCATTTCACCTCCAGGGAAATGCTAGAACCGGACATTCCTCGAAGCTCACGCCTGCTTTCTTCCTCAATTCCTACTCAATTTTTTCTTCACCCGACCCAAGTTAGTGGTCTTTCCGCCTGCACTTCACTCAAACACGAAGTGAACAAGTCCTGGATGTTTTAAGATGTGTTCTACCATTGTGGTGGAATTTCGCTAAATCGTTCTCCGCTCACCAGTTCGAGTCACTATCACTCTATTCGTAATTCCATCTCAATCACTCACTCAGTCAATCACTCAATCAATCACCACTGATATGCATTTAGGGCAGATTCCCCATCCGTTGTTTACATCCTCTTTCGTTAAACAATTGCAAAAAATTTGGAAATTTATTCAACATTTCTCTTAGTAAATTGTCCCGATCTCCAAATCCCCTTTTTATAAACTAATATTTACCCAATTTTTCCTCTTGAATTCCACCCTTATATTGTGAGCTTTCCTACTTTTAAAAAACACCGTCTACTAATGTCATTCCACGCGATGTACCTCTGCCACCGTAACACGTCTTCCTCTGCGCCGCCAAAAGGAACTATGTTTAATGAACTAGAATGTTGAATACAGTGTTACTGTAGCTGTGGACATCCCTGTGTAGTAGCGAACTTATTCTCTGATCCTTGACCTGGACTAAGACCATGAAGTGTCATTTGCAGTCTAGACGGCATGCTGGCAACCCTTCCAAAATGTAAATCCTTTCCTTTTTCTTTACTTCCCGCGAGCCTTAACGACTTCCTGATGTATAAGAAGTCCTTCCATTCATTTCCCAGCTCCACAGAACAAACACGGATAAAAATAACGTCACGTGTGGTAATGAGAGATATGTGGAGAGCACCTGTGTGCTGGTTGTTTTAAAAGGAACCATCCTCTACTATCAATAATCAGAGCAAAATATGGAAGAGGTCTGACCATTTAGAAGAATAAAGGTAACGGAAAAATAACGAGAAGGACCCAAAGGACCCCATACCTCGCAAATACCATAATAATAACTTAGGAGACGAAAAGATAAGGAGTGTTAATCTTTAACGATATGGGAGAAACACTACAAGAGAATGGGTCGGAAAAGAAGACGAAAAACAGCTACAATAAAAAGGTTCTATCTTATGGGGCTAAATTAAGGCATCTAGGCACCATTGCAAAATCTGAGTGCCCGTACGTAGCAGAAATATTGTAATTGTTCGGAAAAGACGGCTTTAAAGATATCCGCAAAAGAGAAAGAAAAATACGAAGAAGAATTCTAGGTCCAAATGTAAAATATGGAATGGAAAGAGAAGACTCAAATCTAACAAAGAATTGTATCAAAGAACAGGAGTTGTGGTTGAACCGAGGAGGAAGAGATGGACACTTGTTGACAACGGACAGTAACAGACTAAATAAGAGAATGTTTGAATTCTTCAGGAAGAGGAAGAAATAGCTAAAATGGTTTCGGGAAGTGAGGTTGGACTTGACGAGGATGGGTGTTCCGGAGGATAACATCATTGACAGAAATCGATACAGACAACTCGCCAAATAGTTACATGGTTTCCAGAAGACTGGAGAAATTCTGGTGAGAAAAGGGAAATCCTAAACAGAAGAGCAGAAGAAGGAAGTAGAAGAAAGAATCAAAAGATACTGGCAGAGGGGAAGGCAGAGAAAGCTAAAAATACTGCAAAGATGGGTTCGATAAACGGCCGAAATAATAATAATAATAATAATAATAATAATAATAATAATAATAATAATAATAATAATAATAATAATAATAATAATAATAATAGCAAGACGGGACTTAGGGTCTCAAAAGAGAAGACCAAGTTCATGATGAATGACAAACATGGGTTAAAATTCCTTGAAACAGAGATTGGACGGATTCAGAGCGTTAAAAATTTCAAATATCTCGGTGAAATCATACAAGAGAACGGACTAAAGAAAGCTGCTGTAGACAATCGTATCTCAAAAATGAAGAGAGCTTATTATAGACTAACCAAAAACATCTACAACAAAAATGCATCTCATCGAATGCCAAAATAAGGCATTACAAGACTGTAGTAAAAACAGAATGTCTGTATGCTAGCGAATGCCTCTCGATGAATTACAAGTTGCAGAAACTGGAGATCCTAGAAAAAAGAATACTACGCAAAATCTTGGGCTCAATACAGACTAAAACCGGCTGGAAACTTCGGAACAACAATGAGTCTAGAAAAATGTGAAGAAAATGTCAGAGACCATGAAAAGTGGAGGTTATTATTTCTCGGACATTTGAACAGAACGGACAAAATCAGACTAATCAAAAAGGTATTCGACTACCTGTACAACAAGAAGACAACGACGGCATGGATTAAGGAAGTTCGTCAAGAGAAATTCAACATCCAGGAAGTTCAGATTTTAGACAGGAAATCAATTCGGACCATGACTTCTTTTTTGCAAGCTGCTTTACGTCGCACCGACACAAATAGATCTTGTGGCGACGATGGGATAGGAAAGGGCTAGGAAAGGGGAGGAAGCATCCGTGGCCTTAATTAAGGTACAATCCCAGCATTTGCCTGGTGTGAAAATGGGAAACCATGAAAAACCATCTTCAGGGCTGCCGGCAGTGGGGTTTGAACCCACTATCTCCCGAATTCTGGATACTGGCCACATTTAAGCGACTGGAGCTATCGAGCTCGGTGAAGCATGATTCAAAATTTGGAAGGGTATCAGGTCGAAAAAACTGCAAAGAAGGGAAGAGCCTGGACGGATGAAACAGAAGGAACAGCATAGCGTCCGTATGAAGGAGTACTGGAAGATGAGGAAACTTCACAGAAAGACAAAATGAATTGTAGCTAAATCCTAAGGGTCAATTCAAAATAATAATAATAATAATAATAATAATAGTAATAATAATGACAATAATAATAATAACAGGCGGAGTGGCTGAACACTAGAGTGGCAGGTTGATAGCCGGTGATATGTGAAGGTCCTCAAATGCACCAGCGTCCTATCGGTGGATTTAATCGTACGTAAGAGAACTCCTTGCTGGACAAAATTCAGGCATTTCCCGGTCTCCGAAAACCAGTAACATTAATAGTAATAACTGAGTTTATTAGGAGGCTCGAGAAGACACCAGTGTACAGCGTATGGCAGACAACGAATGGGCTGATCTCGCAGCAGGACATGAATGAACGCACGACTCATTGAAGGCTTCCAATTGATCAGCGGGCGCCGAGCCTAACTCAGTTACTAGGAACGGAGTGCATCGACATTCTCCAAGGTTACTGCCCTGTCTGCGCCACGTAGGGGGTTCAAAAGATTATACTCGAATACTCGAGGAAAATATCGTTACCGACGACATTCCACTATTATTATTATTATTATTATTATTATTATTATTATTATTATTATTATTATTATTATTATTATTATTATTATTATTATTATTATTATTATGTCATTTGAGAAACAATACATCACGATCATCAGTGAATCTCACTGTGCACTACATCTCGGGAAGAGGAGAATCACGTGAACAAACAAGTTAAATTACCTGGAAGAATGGCTGGAAACCAATCACCCCGAAAGAGTTGCGTTCTCAAGTCGAGTTAATTTACCAACACCGCCTCGCAAAGCCCATCTGAAAGAGCCCGTGAAGTGATCTGATTGGCTAACTTCAGCGGCTGATAAAATGTCAACAGAGCAAGATATAGAATTGTATTGAAATAAATGTGTCCTAGAATTGGGCGTGATCCGAAAAGTGTCATGTAACAAACTGTCACCTAGCAACAGCACCTTGATAGCTGCACAGGCCATGGACCTGTCATGGCCATCCATCACAGACTGCACGGTTGCTAGGTAAGATCACTTCACACATTTTATTGTAAGACATATTAGTAAATATTTTATTTTCTCGAAGAAAAACGTAATAACATTTTCAAATTATTTATCAGTATGACCAACCTTCTAACACTTTAAAACCCGGTTTACGTTACTTCCCACCGCCTGTACATCATCGCAAAGAACCAGTACCACACAAGTACCAGAAGGAAATAACCATAAAAACTTTAAATAATGTCAAGAAGTCTTTGAAATTGGTATCCTACAATTAAATAACTCGGGTAATTTGGAAATAGGAGAAATAAATAAGTCATCTACATAAATCTCATATCAAAAACAATTTATGACAAGTATCAAAAATGCTTCACCTGAACTTATCATTGATATGAATAAATTACCTAAAACTAAAGTACTTAGGAGAATAGATCACTGAAAATGGCAATGAAAAGAAATCAATAGCTTCTGAAATTCAGGAAACGGGAATTGATTTTCAACACAAAGAATGTTTATAACAAAAATTATTGTACTGTGGAACAGTAAAATCTGTCATTACTTAACAGTGATCAAAGCCGAAGCTACTTATGCTTCATAAATGCTCAATTTACATCACTGAAACTTAAAGGAACAATTAGAGGTTACAGGAAGGAAAGTCATGACGACTCAGAATTAAAAATAGAATACATTACCCCAAACCCAGATCGGAAATATATTTTAAAATGTCTAAACTTACTGGTACAATCAGACTGCGACAACAGACGTACTTATCAAATACAAAAATTGTTGCAAATCAAACGCACGAGATCAAAATGGTAAAGAAGGACCTCAATGAATTCGGATCACCAAGTCTGCAGATTAGAAATGTAATCAGGAAAATTGTTCACACAAGGAGATTTGAGAAAAACAGAGGAAATCAACACGACATACATGGTCGGAGAAACAGAAATTACAACACTCGATTAAAATAAAGAACTAATGGGCAAGGAGCAAAGCGTGGTCCCAAGTGACCCATTATCGCAGAAGAAGAAGGATATTTGTTGACGTTCCTCTAACTATTTTTGACGGTTTTCGGATTCGCTAAAGTACCGGAATTTTGTCCCGCACGAGTTATTTTAGTTTCCATTAAATCTACTGACACGAGGCTGACGTATTTGACCACCTTCAAATATCACCTGACTGAGCCAAGATCGAACCTGCCAAGTTGGGGTCAGAAGGCCAGCGCTCTACCGTCTGAGCTGCTCAGCCCAGCCCTCTACGAGGGTGTATTCTGCTACCTCCGAGATGTATGTTTCTGGGCAAATTATCATGGAGATGGAGGTGATTAATTAATTGACGGAAGCAGGCAGACTGAGCAATCTATAATAAGTAGAGCCCGGATGTTTAGGCAAACTTACAGTAACAAGTATACTCTACGCTGCACTGCAATGAGATTTGTATAGCCATTAAGGGCCCAGCCTATTACAACCCCTAGATGTTATTTTACTCTCATAACATTAAGGTAGAACGGAGCAGACGACACTTCCTGCTGGACAAATTACTTTGCATTCTAATCTGTTACTATCTAAACATTCGGACAGGTTAATTGTTTGTCGGAGGTCGTTTCCAGTGAGGTTCTTGAGTTGATTTTTATTTGATTATAAAAGTGAATGGTATAACTCTTCGGAAGACGAGCTCAGTAAAGTTCATAACGCATAGTACAATGTCCTTCAAAACGCATACTAAAAACCCATTAATGAAGGATACAGGTCCTTAGGTTTCATAACACGAAACTCGAGAGAACTAAAAGACATACGGACCTTGACCACTCTATACAGCAAAGAAAACTTTAACTTAGAATCTGTATTAACATAACTCATTTTATGGCTATTTGCTGCAATAAATATTCATTCATTCGAAGCAAACTTTAATGTGGATGCGTTATGTGGAATCCGTCTTTTTAAGGCTACAAGAATGAAATTGATTATGACGTTGATGATGATGATGATGATGACGATGATGCTTATAGCTTGAAGGGGCCTAACGTCTAGGTCATCGTCCCGTAAGTGTAGGAAAGGAGAGGAAATGTAATGACAATTTAAAAGTCCAAAATTCATCCAGTGTCCAGAATTCTAAACGTGATACGAAGAATGAATGGATGAATATGAATTTAACATCATCAGCGAATCCAACTCACAATACTGAAAGTTAAAAATAATTCCAAAATCGATCCACTCACTAGAATTCAAAAAGACGACGATGAACAATGATTATGGATCCGACCCGCAATGTCCCACCTTTCCAGAAACTGTCTTAAAACAATAGTATAATTATACTGACCAAGGGATTGCTTCCAAAGCAAATCGATGATGCTTGCTGTCTAAAGGGGTCCAAAACTAGGTCAACTGCCCCTCATAATGGTACTTACCGCTGAAAAATAGAACCATGGCATTTCTCATGTAGCGGTACAAATTAAAAGTAGCGTAGACACGTTGTTTCACACATTATGGTACTACTCCCAAGTATTGTACGTCGCACAGGTAACTCGGACCAATGGTATTTCTCACATTAAGGCGCCACTCATAGGCAATGCAAACCCATGGGGTGTTCCTCACCTACAAGGTATACAAATCACAGTGACCCGAACTATCCCGTGGTGTTCTTCACATAGTGGGTACTAATCACAGATAAGGCCCAGACCCGTGGCGTTTCTCACATAATGGTACTAAAAACAGGCAACGTAATCCCGTGGTGTTCCGCACATAGCGGTTTTAATCACAAGTACTGGAAACTCACAGTGAACCACTCTCTGCTGCTATTAATCACAAACCTATTGTGTACCTGACATAATGGTACTACTCGCAAGTAAAGGCGACCCATGGCGTTCCCCGCGTGATGGTACTAATCACAAGTAGTTTCATGGTTCTAATTCAATCACCCCTTGGTCGTCCCTTTTAGTCGCCTCTTACAAAAGGCAGCGGATACCGTAGATTTATTCTTTGTCTGCGTCCCCCACCCAAAGAATGAACTTGAAAAGGTTCAGAAGAAATGTATCACAATCCTTTTCTATAAACATCACACGTTCGGTTTTCAAAGAAAGAATCTATTATAAAAATATACTTCAGGAATTTAAATTCTTCCCTCTTGTTAACCGAAGAGACGTTAATCAGCAAGTACGTCTGTATAGAAAATAAATGTTAGCGATTTCCTAGATAGGGTGAACTTTAGTGTAATTTTTAAGGACACTGCAACAATTCCACTGTGAACATTCCACGTCCGTCAGTCGGAGAAATCCATCGCTGGTTACAATATGTGAACAGTTTAATAAAATAACCTTAAATATAATTATATTGATTTTGTAATGCCATTTCATGAATTCTTTTTTCCCATTACTTTCCATAGAAGTGCCTCTATGGTTAATGTTAACCTGACTTTATTGGATATAATTATTAACAGATTTGCCTGCATGTCCAATATATTTGTATATAAGTGACCTCATTAAACATTTTTTCTGTTCCGTTGAGTATTTCTATTATCTTCAGTTTCATTATTGATAATATTATTTAAATGTTCTAATTTTACAAATACAATTGTTAACAGGATATCATGTTATTTTTTTGTCGCATGTCCGTGCATACACCAGACCTCATTATACATTTGGTCTAATTCGTAAAATATTTATTTTTACTGTAGTTGTGTATCTGATAATATTATTTAAATGCACTTTATAGAATTTTAAATTTAATAATATTTGTACTTGCACAATTATGTTGTTCGTTAAGGTTCTATGTGTGTGTACTACATTTCGTAATTGGAAGTAAGCTCTGTAAAAATCGGAACGTGTAGACATGCTCACTGTGCCTGAATGTAATGTAACTGTGATATGATGTTAGATGTGTGGCTTGTGAATGAGACATCAAATGGTTGTAATTTAGATGGTAAATGATTATGGCACGTACACTTTGTGTGCGTGAATCTGTTTCATATAATATATCCCACAAGTTTGATGTAACTCCCTTGTCATTGTCAGTTCGTTCGTTCGTTCGTTCGTTCGTTCGTTCGTTCGTTCGTTCGTTCGTTCGTTCGTTCGTTCGTTCGTTCGTTCGTTCGTTCGTTCGTTCGTTCGTTCGTTCGTTCGTTCGTTCGTTCGTTCGTTCGTTCGTTCGTTCGTTCGTTCGTTCGTTCGTTCGTTCGTTCGTTCGTTCGTTCGTTCGTTCGTTCGTTCGTTCGTTCGTTCGTTCGTTCGTTCGTTCGTTCGTTCGTTCGTTCGTTCGTTCGTTCGTTCGTTCGTTCGTTCGTTCGTTCGTTCGTTCGTTCGTTCGTTCGTTCGTTCGTTCGTTCGTTCGTTCGTTCGTTCGTTCGTTCGTTCGTTCGTTCGTTCGTTCGTTCGTTCGTTCGTTCGTTCGTTCGTTCGTTCGTTCGTTCGTTCGTTCGTTCGTTCGTTCGTTCGTTCGTTCGTTCGTTCGTTCGTTCGTTCGTTCGTTCGTTCGTTCGTTCGTTCGTTCGTTCGTTCGTTCGTTCGTTCGTTCGTTCGTTCGTTCGTTCGTTCGTTCGTTCGTTCGTTCGTTCGTTCGTTCGTTCGTTCGTTCGTTCGTTCGTTCGTTCGTTCGTTCGTTCGTTCGTTCGTTCGTTCGTTCGTTCGTTCGTTCGTTCGTTCGTTCGTTCGTTCGTTCGTTCGTTCGTTCGTTCGTTCGTTCGTTCGTTCGTTCGTTCGTTTAGTGGTTTAACACCGCCCTACCACACCGAAGGTTTTCGGCGGTGCAAGGATGAGAAAGTGACAATACTGGGAAGGTAGCGGCCGTCGCTTTATTCAAGGTACAGCCCTACCACTTGTCTGGGAACCTACGGTGAGATTCGAACCTGTGGGACAGTGGGACTCGAACCTGCTACCTCCAGCATGATGAAAGCTCACAGCTACGCTCCGTGATCCAGTTTTTGTCAGGCATAGAAAGGAAATAATAGTTATTCAAGTTAATTATTCATTGCTTTGTGACCAAAAAGTACAATGTTGCAACGCCTCTCATCATGTTGTGCTTCCACTGTGAAGCCTCCGTTACTAATTTCCCTGGTCGCGGTCTCGCCTGTGCGGCAGCTGACACCACCACCATATTAAAATTCATTTCGCCGCTCCAGCACGCAATTAGGCAACCCCTTGCACATATGTGCAGTGCGCGGTCTCCTTCATATACTCTCACTGCCTAGGCGTTCCCGCATGAGGAACTGAAAAATAGAAAAGAAAAAAGGGAATATGCCTACATTTTCTTCGCTTTCTCGCATCAGCAGTACGTTCTATGATTGATGGGGGTCAGTACATCCAACAGGGTAAATAAATTGCTTCCTTTACTTCGTTAATTAATTAGACTTTGAGAGAGCAAATTGAGTTAATTAAAACAGAACTAGTGTACTGGAAAAGTGTTAATACTGTGATCGATACGAACGGGCAAGAGGGATCGTGTTGTTAACGATGGTGGTGATTATTGTTTTAAGAGGAAGCACAACAGGCAACCAAACACTAAACAGACGAAAAGAAAAAAGCTTCAGTCTTCTTAAGAATGAATAGAACAGCTAAAGTAAGGATAGGGTTTTTACGAAGGGCATGAAAATGAAAGACCTCGCTACCTGAAAGGAAAATGTCAAAATGCTAAGCCAGAAAGTGGGAACATCGTACTGTATAAGTCGCAGTAACTCAACACCCGCCATAACACACATTACGCGCGAAGGGTGGCAACACTGTTGTTAAGTATGGATACTGTCATCGCTGTGGTAAGAGAAGTGCACAGTCACAACTCACAAGTGCACGAAGTTGGTGGCTTTTGTCTTTGTTGGTGCGCGGACTGCTCTAGTGTGTTCGTCCAGCTGTAGAAACGGAGGCATTCAAAGAATTGTGGTGCGGTACTGTGAGGACTCTTTTCAGAAACTGCGACGTGCCATAAAGTCAAAACGCCCTGGAATGCTGTCGGACGGAGTCATTCTTTTGCATAGTAATGTTCGCCCCCATACTTCGAATCTGGCGAAGGCTACACTTCAGCGATTTCGTTGGGAAACACTTCAACATCCTCTGCACATGCCGGATCTTCACCTTGCGATTTTCACATTTTGGCGACCTGAAGAAAGACATTCGTGGACGTCAGTTTCATTCTGATGAGGAGGTGTAAGAGTGGGTGCGCTTGTGTGACCTGCCTCTTTCTACAAAACTGCAACTGATCGTCTCGTCTCCCAGTGAGATAAATGTACTAACGCTTGTGATAATTACTTTTGAATAAAACCAGTCCATGGTCACGTTGTAGCGGGTGTTCGGTTTTCATTTGACTGCCCGTTATATGTTGGTAAAAAAAGGAAAACGAATATATCAGCACAGCAATTGAGTTTATGCAGTGAACTCGCTACATGTACGTCAAACACACATGATTGATTGATGCACTGGACAGATACCGCAACGAAGGAGACGCTTTTCTTCAGCGTACGAGTATTGTCGGCACTGATGAGACGTGGACACGAACCCACGAGCCTGAATTAAAGAGCCAGTCGAATGAATGGCGTCATCCAAGTTCGCCACGTCCACAGAAATTTTGACAGGGAGTGGTTGTGGCGGCAGTGATGATTGTTTTAAGAGAAACTACAACTTGGCAACCATCCTCTATATAACACTAATCAGAGAGAAAAATTTAGAAGGGATCCGACTCTTCAAAAATGAAGATATCGGCCAAAGAAAGACAAGGGCCACGGAGGGCGTGAAAATGAAAGACTCCCTAGGATTCACAGCCTAATATCGTGGGGTCGAAAAGGACAAGGGTTGACCAAGGGAGGTCGGACAGGATAGATGAAAATGAGGAGCCTGGTACAAGCAATGTCAGGACTCATCTGAGCGCCCCGTGGTCAACAACCCACGCCCCTGGGGCCCCTTTCAGTCGCCTCTTACCACAGGCAGCGGATACCGTGGGTGTTATTCTACCACCCCCACCCACAGGGGGATTTCGACAGGAATCCAGTCGGGTGAAGTTTATGGTGACTGGTTATTCTTAGGCATGTTGTACCTGAGGGACAAACCGTCAACAGTGACTACTACTGCCGATTTGTGGAGCGACATCTGCGTCCGGCTATGCGGCGCAAAGTCCAAGTTTATTGCGAGACGATCGCCTTATCGAGTTGCATGACTACGTAGGTTGTCATGTCGCAAACAATGCCAAGTTGTTATGCAACGGTGGCACTGAGACGTCTTGGAATATCCTCCGTACTCACCAGACATGGGACCTTGTGATTCCGACCTGTTTCCGAAGTTGAAGGAACCCCTCCGAGGCCGCCGATATCCTGACGTGGCATCTGTAATCCGCACAGCAGGGCGCTCAGTTGCCGTCATCAACAAAGAACGCCTTACCAACGGTCTCCAATGGCTTCCCGAGATTTGTCAAAAGGTAAGAGACTTTGCGGGCAACTACACTGAAAGGATGTACTTGTTAGTTCATTAAATATTGCCACTGTTTTATGTATAGCTCTCGTATAATAAACATGATGTAACAGCTATAATTCGAGGTAGACGTGTGAGTTGGTTTAGCCATATCGTTTGTAACTGGGCAGCCAGTTGCGAGAAAGACCTGACGACAAACCAAGGCGTCGCCGAAGTCTTAACTACATCGGAATCTTCATGACGTCAATGGACTCCTGCACAAACTTAGGAGAGAAGAACTTGCTAAACAGTTGTGGACGAAGCTAGAACCTCCTATGTTTTAAAAGTCGGTGGTTGTAATATTGTAAGACTAAGACTCTGTTTGGAAAACACCGGAAGGCCCCGTGGAGAAGGTAGAGAAGTTTAAGTATCTTGGAGAACATGTAAGAGAAAGGAACAGGAGCGCCGATGGGATAAAACACAGTATGATAAAGATCAGTACTACCTATCTTGCGACCAGAGAAGTTGTTGTCCGTAATGAGATGAGTCTATCCTCCCAGATCGACCGCAACTTAGTACACCATTCCACAGCGGTGGTTTTCGACAGACATGCTGCCCCATACACAGTCTTCATTCTCCGATGGATGTCCACCTTCTTCGGCAGCCAATAACAGAATAACAGAACGTTGGTCCTGTTTGGACGCAGTTCACGTGGCCGCATTTAACGCACGCACCTCGACACGACACGACTGCCACACTAACCCCTTTGCCTACATGTCCGTGCTTATATTCCCGCATCGGAGTCGCGCTACGTTGTATGTTCGCTGCCCTCAAACGGAAACAACAGGCCTTATAAATATACATCAACCAATATGCCAGACGTCCGTGACAGAGAAAGGTCAGAGTGAGGGAGACAAGAGAAGAGGATACTAAATTTATCAGCTGAAGAATGTGAGAGAAGGAGAGAGAGGATGAACAGGCGCTGGAAGGAAGAGAAGAAAACCCAAACCATGCCAAAGGTGCCCGGTGTTCTACGGAGGCCGTAACGGAAGAGGAAGAAGAAGTAATTATAATTTATTTGTATTGGAGCGAAAATATCAAATGGACGTCTCTCCCCTTGTGAGGAATCCCATCATCATTCATTATCGGGAGCAATCAATTTTAGAGGAATTCTCTCTCTTGTGATTTGTGAACTGTCTAACCACTATCGAGAATCGAACACCAGCACTGAGATCCAGGACGCTATGAAATTTCAAAGAGGAGTAACAGTATTCTGTCACCATGGAGTGTGGTAACAAGATACGAGTCGTTTGATCCTCAGCCGGGAGCTGTCTCTCGCACTGACGGTCCTTAGTTACAGTGTTTCACGCTCCTCTTGAATTAACAAACATTGACACAAAGCTCAACAAAAATAAACGAAGCAAAATAACACGTTTTATTTTCTTTGTTGGTTTTGTTTCATTTGTTTTTATTGATTTGATTTCCATTTTTTTACTTTTTATGCCTTCTTGTTATATTTACTTATTTTTGTCTGGTTACATTTCTTTCTGTCGTTTTGTTTTAATTTCGGGCTTGTTACTTTTGTATTGGTGTTCTTTGTATTCTGTTATTTTGCTTTGCATTCTTTCGTTTCGTGTTTCTAATCGGTATTTCATTTGTTCTTTTTGGTTTCGTTAACTTTTATTTTTGTTAGTTTTATTTCGATTTACTTTTGTTAATATTTCTTTGCTTCGTTTTCTTATGCTCTTCATCTTCTTATTTTTTTTTGTTTTCTCATATTTTGTTTTGTTCCTCTCGTTCTTTTGTATTATTTTCTTACGTTTTGTTTGTAATATCATTTAATTTTGTTTTTTCTTCTAGTTATGCTTTGATTCATTTTCTTTTCTTCTTTTCATGTCTTTTCTTGAAGTTTTGTTTTGTAGTTTCTTTGTGCGTTATCTCGTTCTGCTTTGGTTCTTTAATGTTTTGTTTTCTACATTTATTTATTTATTTATTTATTTATTTATTTATTTATTTATTTATTTATTTATTTATTTATTTATTTATTTATTTATTTATTTATTTATTTATTTATTTATTTATTTATTTATTTATTTATTTATTTATTTATTTATTTATTTATTTATTTATTTATTTATTTGACTGTGTTAGCAGTGACCCTGCTGGTTGCCGCGGACATCAAAGGCCGAGGCACACACAATAACGAGTCGTGGCTGTCACATAATGAACAGTAGGAAGGTAAATGGAACATCAGTTGCTCTTGACAGCTCGCGCAGACACAAAGATCGCCCTCGGTTATAACAGCTTTGTCCTCAGTCTAGAATTGTGATCAAAAGAGGTGTGAAGAAGAATCATTCTTATTTACTTTGAGCAAACTAAAATAGCGACGTGCTCTCCTCCATGCACTTACTTTTATCAGGCCGTCTT
Organism: Anabrus simplex; assembly: GCF_040414725.1. Classification (NCBI taxonomy): domain Eukaryota; kingdom Metazoa; phylum Arthropoda; class Insecta; order Orthoptera; family Tettigoniidae; genus Anabrus; species Anabrus simplex. The sequence goes on from NC_090277.1 coordinate 73,578,774, forward strand.
CTTTGGCTCTGTCTTTTTCGCAGAATTATTAGCATCTTCACTTGTTTAACTTTAGAGAAAGTCACTAGTGGAGCCCGGATGTTTAGTCAGTAATACAAACAAGTATACACTATACTGCATAACAGTTCTCCTATGAGATTTGCATAAATCGTAGGGGTGCGTTCTATTAGGACCCCTAGAAATTATACTACTTTAGCTACATTACGAAAGAGCGGGTAGACCACATTTCCCACTAGTCAAAGTTTGCCTTCTAACGTAATTTATTATTACCCCAAGTGGTGGTGGTGGTGGTGGTGGTGGTGGTGCTGGTGGTGCTGGTGGTGGTGTTGGTGGTGGTGGTGGTGGTGGTGGTGGCGGCGTCGGCGGCATCGGCGGCGTCGACGATGGCGGCGTCGGCGGCGGTGGCGGTGGCAGTGGCAGTGGTGGTGGTTATTTCACAACTAGGCATCATCTATATTTTATACAACCAGCCAAAATCTCTCTCTTGACACTGATGAGAAGGAAAATGTACGAGGTCCCATCTTCGAAGGATGGAGATATCGGCTAAAGAAAGTGAAGGGCCATGGAGGGCATCAAAGTTATAGACTCTCTAGGCCTCGACCTTCGAGGTCGGAAGAGAACAAGAGTCGGCCAAGGGAGGTCAGACAGGTTCTGCTGTGAGATTTGCATAAATACCGTATTAGCGATCTGACCTATCGGAACACCTAAAATGCGTGCAATTCATTTACATAAGAGTCGAGCGGCTAGATCATACTTGCGCCTTGTTCAAATACGTTTGTATTGTAAACTGTTAGTGTCTACAAATCGTTTCCATCGTGACTGCATAGAAACTCACTCTCCCAAGTGACCTCGTACAACAGGCAGAGCAAACTGCCCCAGTCAAAAAGGGAAGTTATTACCCGAGAAGGAGCATTTACGGATAATGTAAAACAAATTATACCCCTTCTTGCGTCTCTTCCAGTGTGGTCTTGACGAACCATCAACACGCAGCCTGTCGAACAGCTCAGATAATCACATAAATGGGATTGTAAATAAAGGGTGCAGATCTCTGCACATGGTTATGAGGGTATTTAGGGGTTGCAGTAAAGATGTAAAGGAGAGAGCATATAAGTCTCTGGTAATACCCCAACTAGAGTATGGTTCCAGTGTATGGGACCCTCACCAGGATTACTTGATTCATGAACTGGAAAAAATCCAAAGAAAAGCAGCTCGATTTGTTCTGGGTGATTTCCGACAAAAGAGTAGCGTTACAAAAATGTTGCAAAGTTTGGGCTGGGAAGACTTGGGAGAAAGGAGACGATCTACTCGACTAAGTGGGATGTTCCGAGCTGTCAGTGGAGAGATGGCGTGGAATGAAATTAGTAAACGAATAAGTTTGAGTGGTGTCTTTAAAAGTAGGAAAGATCACAATATGAAGGTAAAGCTGGAATTCAAGAAGACAAATTGCGGCAAACATTCGTATATAGGAAGGGTAGTTAGGGATTGGAATAACTTACCAAGGGACTTGTTCAAAAAAAAATTCCAATTTCTTTGCTAGCATTTAAGAAAAGACTAGAAAAACAACAGATAGGGTATCTGCCACCTGGGTGACTGCCCTAAATGTAGATCAGGATTGATTGATTGATTGATTGATTGATTGATTGATTGATTGATTGATTGATTGATTGATTGATTGATTGATTGATTGATTGATTGATTGATTGATTGATTGATTGATTGATTGATTGATTGATTGATTGATTGATTGATTGATTGATTGATTGATTGATTGATTGATTGATTGATTGATTGATTGATTGATTGATTGATTGATTGATTGATTGATTGATTGATTGATTGATTGATTGATTGATTGATTGATTGATTGATTGATTGATTGATTGATTGATTGATTGATTGATTGATTGATTGATTGATTGATTGATTGATTGATTGATTGATTGATATGAACAACTGAACGATGGAAAATCGCGAGTGAAGGGCTGCTTACTGCAGCACAGATACCACTGGACTTGAAGTTACTTAGAAATGTTTTTCCTGCAGTTGTTTTTGTTGCTGTCTTCTTAACGTAGACTTACATTCCTCGACAACGGGTACACGGAAGAAAAAATGTTAATACGCTTGTAGTGTTTGGGCGAAAAGCGTATAACTCCGAGAGTGTTTAATATGTCAAATGAACATAATAGAGGAGGCTGCCTGTTGCAAAAAAAAAAAAAAAAAAAAAAAAAAAAAAAACACGAAAATTTGAAGCGTGGTTTTCATGAAATAGCGTTTCAAAATATGTCAAAATTAGTGCTAAATATGTGACGTCACACACATACTCTGTTATAAGATGGCGCTGTGTTGACTCGCGCGCTAGTTGGAGGTTAGCTGAAACAGCGAAAAAAATTTAATGAATAAGTGTCACAAACCATCTAAACCCTACGCCCGTTACAATAGCGACAGCCTATCACCATATTTATTTATTTATTTATTTATTTATTTATTTATTTGTTTGTTTGTTTGTTTGTTTGTTTGTTTGTTTGTTTGTTTGTTTGTTTGTTTGTTTGTTTGTTTGTTTGTTTGTTTGTTTGTTTGTTTGTTTGTTTGTTTGTTTGTTTGTTTGTTTGTTTGTTTGTTTGTTTGTTTGTTTGTTTGTTTGTTTGTTTGTTTGTTTGTTTGTTTGTTTGTTTGTTTGTTTGTTTGTTTGTTTGTTTGTTTGTTTGTTTGTTTGTTTGTTTGTTTGTTTGTTTGTTTGTTTGTTTGTTTGTTTGTTTGTTTGTTTGTTTGTTTGTTTGTTTGTTTGTTTGTTTGTTTGTTTGTTTGTTTGTTTGTTTGTTTGTTTGTTTGTTTGTTTGTTTGTTTGTTTGTTTGTTTGTTTGTTTGTTTGTTTGTTTGTTTGTTTGTTTGTTTGTTTGTTTGTTTGTTTGTTTGTTTGTTTGTTTGTTTGTTTGTTTGTTTGTTTGTTTGTTTGTTTGTTTGTTTGTTTGTTTGTTTGTTTGTTTGTTTGTTTGTTTGTTTGTTTGTTTGTTTGTTTGTTTGTTTGTTTGTTTGTTTGTTTGTTTGTTTGTTTGTTTGTTTGTTTGTTTGTTTGTTTGTTTGTTTGTTTGTTTGTTTGTTTGTTTGTTTGTTTGTTTGTTTGTTTGTTTGTTTGTTTGTTTGTTTGTTTGTTTGTTTGTTTGTTTGTTTGTTTGTTTGTTTGTTTGTTTGTTTGTTTGTTTGTTTGTTTGTTTGTTTGTTTGTTTGTTTGTTTGTTTGTTTGTTTGTTTGTTTGTTTGTTTGTTTGTTTGTTTGTTTGTTTGTTTGTTTGTTTGTTTGTTTGTTTGTTTGTTTGTTTGTTTGTTTGTTTGTTTGTTTGTTTGTTTGTTTGTTTGTTTGTTTGTTTGTTTGTTTGTTTGTTTGTTTGTTTGTTTGTTTGTTTGTTTGTTTATTTATTTATTTATTTATTTATTTATTTATTTATTTATTTATTTATTTATTTATTTATTTATTTATTTATTTATTTATTTATTTATTTATTTATTTATTTTTCATTAATTCATTTATTCATTTATTTATTTACTTTTAGGAAGCCGGAAGTGAACAATTCTCTTTAATTTGATCCAGCTCCAACTGGGACACCTTACATTTTTCATCGAAACCAACAATATATTAAATCAAATCTGAGTCATGTATAGTATGCAATATACCGAGCGAAAGGCTCCGCACTTTGTATCATGTACTGTAGCTGTCGGCTTGCATTCGGGAGACGGTCCGTTCGAACCCCACTGTTGGTAGCCCAGCCCTTCCGTAATTTCTCATTTTCAAACAGGGCAAATGCTGTGACTGTGCCTTAATTAATTAGATGTTGCCAGTCTGAGTAGTTCGGACGATAGAGCACTGGCCTTTTCTGCTCAACCTGGAAGGTTCGACCCTGGTTCAGTCCGATGATATTTGAAGGTGCTTAAATAGGTTCCAAAGTTGTACAGAAAATGTAGTGCTTGCTTCGTGAGTATTTAGTAGGTATGTTATCCAAATGGTAAGGAAGAGCAATGAATAATACTACTGTAAGGATTTTTATTTGCTTCACGTCGCACCGACACGGGTAGGTCTTATGACGATGATCGGATAGGAAAGGTCTAGCAGTGGGAAGGAAGCGACCTTGGCCCAAATTAAGGTACAGTCCCGGCATTTGCTTGGTATGAAAATGGGGAAAGCACGGAACACCATATTCAGGGCTGCCGACAGTGGGATTCAAACTCACTACCTCCCGAATGCAAGCTGATAGCTGGGTGACGCAAACCACGCAGCCACTCGCTCGGTACTACTTTAAGATAACTTACACCTGAAATATTTTAAATATCGCTCTGAAAAGTAAGATCAATACTGGTCCAAAATCAGATCCTTGTGGAACGCTAGTATATGCACGCTTGCTTCCCGTCTTCACTCAGTGATCCTCTCGCCCTTTCTCTTGTTCTTTTGAAATCAACAGAAGTTAAAAAGGTTAATTCCATTAAGGAATAGCGCTCTTCTCCTACTTTTTAGACAGCGAATTAGCTGTCTCATTTCATTTAATTTTTAGATAAAAAGGAGCTTCTCACTCTCGTCTCACTTGAGAAATGAAATGAACAGAAGTTTTGGAGATGTTTGCACTGTTAAGTGCATGTCAGTGGCAGAGTTCTAGGGAATTAAATATTTGAAGGTTTCTCCCAACCCTGGGCAAGAAAAACAGAAAAAAAATCGGGAGATGAAATGAATATTTTAATATTCCAGGAAGAAGACTCGGAGTGCTGCCGAAATCAATTTCAAACTGTATCTCGTGACTAAGGCAAATTGGTACCTTATTGAAAATATAACTGCAAGAATTACAATGTTGAGACACTACAGTAGTTGATCATCGATCGATCATTCACGCAAACAAGTATAGCAATAGAAGTGAGATGACTAAATTAATCGATTAATCACGTAATGGGGAGGAAGAAAAAGAAACGAAATCGAACTAAGCACAAGTAATGTTGGATGAAATACCTGCTAAATCATGTTTCATATTGTGTTCCCTTTAGTTTCCCCATGTTTTGTTTACTTTATTCTTGTTTCAGTTTTGTTTTGTTTAGCTTCGAATTTTTGTTTTGTTTTGGTTCATTTTCGTCTTCGTTTCTCCATGTTTTGTTCACTTTTTCCTTGTTTCAGTTTTGTTCTGTTTAGTTTGTAATGTTGGTTTTGTTTTGTTTTGTTTTGTTTTGTTTTGTTTTGTTTTGTTTTGTTTTGTTTTGTTTTGTTTTGTTTTGCTTTAATTTCTTTTGTTTTCTATTATGCGTTTTGTTTTGTTTTTTTTATTTTCTTTCGTCTGGTCTGACTCCTTGGCTGAATGGTGAACGTCGAGCCCTTCGGTTTAGAGAGTCCAGGGTACGATTACCCGCCGAGTTCGGGACTTTAGCTCCATATAGGGTTGGCGTGAGGAAGGGAATTCGGCCGAAAAACAGGATCAAAATCCTCGCTTGCTACGCTTTGTCTTGTATTGTACGTTTTGTTTAGTTTTGTTCTTATTTATTTATTTATTTATTTATTTATTTATGTATTTATTCATTCATTCATGTATGTATGTATGTATGTATGTATGTATGTATGTATGTATGTATGTATGTATTTATTTATTTATTTATTTATTTATTTATTTATTTATTTATTTATTTATTTATTTATTTATTTATTTATTTATTTATTTATTTATTTATTTATTTTTCATTTATTTATTTATTTATTTATTTATTTATTTATTTATTTATTTATTTATTTATTTATTTATTTATTTATTTATTTATTTATTTATTTATTTATTTATTTATTTATTTATTTATTTATTTATTTATTTATTTATTTATTTATTTATTTGGATGTAATCTATGAGCCCGCGTACAGGCGAGAGAATTCTGAAAAGTGGATGCAATTTGTGATTATGAATTGGCAGGAAGCTGTCCACTGCAGGAGACAGCAGTGAAGGCAGGACCGCACATATCGGATGATAGGACAACCTACATTGACAACTGGCACTCCCGGAACCAACCCTTTCACGACCATCCATGAAACGCAGCCTGCCAACTGCCTCGAAACCGATTTCGTCGAGTCACGAAATATCCCTGGCGCAGGAACGAGAAAGGAGATATGAAAAGCTTAAGGATATTTGGTGTAGGTCTAATGGATATAAGGAGAGGTAGATTGTGTAGATTGCCATAACGTTTAAGAAGAAGAAGAGTCCGAATTGTTAGGCGGTAATAGATTAGAATGCAAACTTCCTGAAGGGAGTAACAAGTATAGTCTAGCCTGCACAATGGTTATGCTATGAGATTTGCATAAATATTAGGGGTACGGCCAATCAAAACCCCTAGAATTTGTGTTACTTTCACTACATATGGATGAACGGGCTGGACGACACTTCCTACTAACCAAATTAGTTTACATTCTATCCTATTACTGCCTGAACAGCCGGACTCTACTAGTAGTAGTAATAACAATAATAATACACAATAATTCAGATACATGGGGGAAGTCATCCCAACCTTCAGGAATGAATCGTGAGGCAAACAAAGAAAGGATCTCTAAACTACAAAGAGCATACGGACGCGCTTGGAACAGATATAATAAAAAATCCATATCCCGAAATGCAAAATTAAGGTATTAAAACACTGCCATCAAGCCTGAAGCACTATATGCATCTGAAAACACTTATCATTGAGGACAGATCAAGCAGGAAGAAAAAACTTAAGGAACACTTTTGAACCCATATCTAGACCAGTCGCGGATGCAGTGGATCTCGGCCCACAAGTGGCCACGGTCCCCACCGTGTATAGAGATATGACACTTTGAACAACATAAAAACCGGTTTGTGCAACTATGGATAATTAACAGGAAAACTTCAAAAACCATAAGTATTTGTGGGGTAGGGCTGAGAGGAATGTCTCTTCTAATGTTTACAGCAATAATGTGTCAGCAAAATATAAACAATAAGTGTGGAAAGAAGTTGTAACAATGTAAATTGATCAATAATGTCACAGTCCGACTCGTTGCCGTTGGCCAAATGGTCAGCGTACTGGCCTTCGGTTGAGAGGGCCCCGGGTTCGATTCTCGGCCGGGTCGGGGAGTTTGACCTTCATTGGTTAATTCCAATGGCTCGGGGGCTGGATATTTGTGGTGTCCCCAACATCCCTGCAACTCACACACCACACATAACACTATCCTCCACCACAATAACACGCAGCTACCTACACATGGCAGATGCCGCCCACCCTCATCGGAGGGTCTGCCTTACAAGGGCTGCACCCGGCTAGAAATAGCCACACAAAATTAGAAATTACTGAGTGTGAAACACCTAATTCCTTCAAGATGCTGGCGTTTGTTTCCCCCATTTCGCCATATTATTTGTGACTTTTCTTCTATATTAAACACTTTCTTTCTCATTTGTGACATCTTTACAGCCTTGAATATTTAACAGACAGACTGTGATTTGAAATCTACAATCTACTAAAAACAAGGGTTTGAAAATAAGCTTTACATTGTTGCATAACAAACAAACGACGTTATCGTCGATACATTTCTCCAAGAATGTTATAAAGATACGCCATTTTATATGATATGTCGTAATAAGCGATGTCGTACTAAGATATATTTTAAAAGACGGGACTCCAAAAGTAATCTCGCAATAACCTGTTTCGACAGCAAGTGATGTCATTATTTTTTTGAAATATTTACAGATGTGTTTGCAGAAGTGGCAGATAATCCTTTATATGTAGTCTGTAATGTGTAGATAACTACCGAGCGAGTTGGCCGTGCTGTTAGGGCCACGCAGTCGTGAGCTTGCACTCCGGAGATAGTGGGTTCGAATCCCACTGTCGGCAGCCATGAAGATGGCTTTCAGTGGTTTCGCATTTTCACACTAGGCCAATGCTGGAGCTGTATCTTAATTAAGGCAAAGGCCACTTCCTTCCTACACCTAGCCCTTTCCTATCCTCATTGTCATAAGGCTTATACGTGTCGGTGCGACGTAAAGCAAAATAATAAATTCAATAGGACAGAATATTTGCAGACACAAACACGTAGAAATTATTCACTCACACCTAAGAAGCAAATCTGGGCTTCACTGAATAAAATGCAGGTTACGTCGCACCGACACAGATAGATCTTATGGCGGCGATGGGATAGGAAACGCCTAGGAGTGGGAAGGAAGCAGCCGTGGCCTTAATTAATGTACAGCCCTATCATTTGCCTGATGTGAAAATGGGAAACCACAGAAAATCATGTTAAGAGCTGCCGACAGTGGGATTCGAACCCATTATCTCCCGGATGCAAGCTCACAGCCGCGCGCCCCTAACCGCACGGCCAACTCGCCCGGTGTAAGTTAAATTTCAGTCTTCGATTTAATTACTGAATTGTACGTAATAACAGTCGATCGTTTGTGCATCGCATTCGATGATCGATATCGCTCTTCAGAGCCATCTATCGTAATAAATGAAAGTTTAGGTCTGACATAAAATTGTCCCATTTATGAAAAAAATGTCTTTAAGTTTGACAACTTGCAATATTTGGCTATCACGTCAGGGAAACTTGTAACATCTATGAAACAGAAAATTGTCATGATATATTGACAAATTTGTCAGATCTGACATCGAATTTGCCGCACCTGTCTAGTTTTAGGAAACAGTGCCCAGACCTATTCAAGGTCTGGTCACGCTACCACAATCCTTTGCGGTGGCGGCCATATCGGGTCTTAAATATCGTTGTTATGTGGGCGTGCCCGATGTAATGATGTGAGTTGTTACTTGTTTTTTGAAGAAAAATGGGATACTGTGCTGTACCAAATCGTCAAAATGAGACAACTGACGGAATTAGTGTTTCGCTTCCCGAGAGATAAGCAAAGGAGAGCTCAGTGGGTACAAAACTGTAGGCGTGACAAATGGCAACCTACAGATAATTGCCTCTTGTGCGAGATTAGTGAAGTTATACATTCGTATTATTCCTGAATAATAATATGTTTATATGAACGATGTTTTATATTTATAGGTCTTACTATGTATTTTCTTCTAGCATCATTTTGAAGAATCGCAATTTGAACTAAAGAGGGCAGATGGACGGAAACTACTCAAGTGGAATTCCTTCCCAACAATTTTCAACGTACCTAATCCACCAAAGTCTTTGACATATAATAGGAAACCTCCCAAAGAAAGAGAATTGTCTTTCAAAACAAGCAAGAAAAGTAACAGGAAATGTGTAATAGTAGTATTGATGTTTATGAAAATTTCCTTTTAATGTGTCCGGCTCCATGGCTAAATGATTAGCGTGCTGGCCTTTGGTCATAGGGGTCCCGGGTTAAATTCCCGGCAGGGTCAGGAATTTTAACCATAATTGGTCAATTGGTCAATTGGTCAATTTCGCTGGCACGGGGGCTGGGTGTATTTGTCGTGTTCATCATTTCATCCTCATCACGCGCAGGTCGCCTACGGGCCTCAAACCAAAAGACCTGCATCTGGCGAGCCGAACTTGTCCTCGGACGCTCCCGTCACTAAAAGCCATACGCCATTTCATTCCATACACTCTGGTCCTGTCGACAATGCAGATCCCCTATTGTAAATTAATAACATATTATTTCTGAGACTTATTCGCCCTTCTTGAGAATAGTAAATGATATCGTGAACCAGACCTACAAATGGCTACCTCTGCTATCTACCGTTGGTTTACTGAACTATTTGCTCAAAGTCTCTCAATGCCTATGGTCTTGTCGACAATGCAGATCCCTTTCTGCACAATAGTTCTCAATCTTGTCACGACAATGTGCAGTACATACGAGCTATTATAATAATAGAGCCGATGGTCTTGTAGATAAAATATTTATCGCACGGGATTGTTTCCATGAGCATGTTGATCTGAATGGTCACGTACGATCTTGCTCACCTTCCTTGGGAATAACTGGGTCTCCCTGAAAACGTCCTGCGGCCCAAGTTTGACTTACGTGCGGTGGAATGCAAGAAACTTTAGATATAGGTACGGTAGTCAAATGAATACATGTTATTTACACGTGGCTGATGAAAACTGCATCATAATACGAAACTAAATTTACGATTTTCGGATATGCTGATGTTGTGTTCGTTAGGAGCTCAATATGACCGTAAATATACCTAAACGAAGCTGGCGTATTTGAGCACTTTCAAATACCCCCGGACAACCAGGATCGAACCCGTTAGCTTGAGTTTAGGAGGCCATCGTCCACCGTCTGAGCTACCCAGCCCGACGTGTTAACTTCATTGAGAGACAAATGACATCATAGTGGGCTATCGTCACGTCAATAAATCAATTCATTCATTAATTACAGTCAGTTACTGAGTTTTGCAGCTGTGTTAACATACACACACAAACACACTCACTGATTCCCATTCAGATCAGATATTTATTTCCGGAGCCGTAAGCCACAATATGTAATGTTCAATGACAGAGTTTTCAAAGTCTCTTCGATGATTGTTGGGTATCTTCATAATGTCCCTCACCAGTCACCTTGGTTATTGGAGCATGATTATTCTTGAACCGGTATCCTTTTCTGTGATTTCTGCGTGACTAAAAGGATCGCCTTATTTTCTCCACCACAATCATATGTTGTGTACAATCAAAAATCAAAGAAATATTGCCATTACTATACTGGTGGTGCGTTGGTGGCCAGTACACATGTTGGAATCATAGAAAAGTAATGTTTTACAAAACACAAAGCAGCAGAGAAATGAGACCCTTTCCTCGATGCTTGCCACAGAGGATTTTTTTTTTAATTTCGTGTGGCTATTTCTAGCCGGGTGCAGCCCTTGTAAGGCAGACCCTCTGATGAGGGTGGGCGGCATCTGCCATGTGGAGATAACTGCGTGTTATTCTGGTGGAGGATAGTGTTATGTGTGGTGTGTGAGTTGCAGGTATATTCCGTGGTTTCCCATTTTCACACCAGGCAAATGCTGGGGCTGTACCTTAATTAGGGCCACGGCCGCTTCCTTCCAACTCCTAGGCCTTTCCTATCCCATCGTCGCCATAAGACCTATCTGTGTCGGTGCGACGTAAAGCCCCTAGCACAAAAAAAAACCTTGCATCTATGTTGGGGACGGCACAAACACCCAGTCCCCAGGCATTGGAATTAACCAATGAAGGTTAAAATCCCCAACCCCGGTGGTAATCGAACCCGGGACCCTCTGAACCAAAGGCCAGTACGCTGACCATTCAGCCAACGAGTCGGAAAAAAGTAAACTCGTGTCCTCATCCAGAGGTGGAGCATCTCTTTTCAGGCACACCACCACACTGCATGTACCAGTCCTCCTGTCATTCTTAAATTTCTGGCAGGACCGGGAATCGAACCCGGGGCCCCGAGGATGGCAGCTAATAACACTAACCATGACGGTACGGAGGCAGATACGGAAGAATTAAAACTGAACAGCCTGCAAGCACAAAATGTCACCATTTCCTTTGCTGCAATCACCCATCATCACACGTGGCTAATCTAAAACCACTGCTTTATAATTAATATATTTCTACCTCAATAAAGAGAAATATTTATTTAGCATGTTTTAGGTCCATGCTGCTGTATCGATGCGAAGCCTGGTGCTATATACCCAAGACTCCCTTTTAAAAAAATTTGAAATTTTTCAAAACAAATTACAACGTAGAATGATGAAATCCCTTCGTCTCAGATGTAACAGAAGGATACGATCTAACTTTAGCATTCCGACACTTAGAACTCCGGTAAACAAGATAGCTAAGGTGACCAAGTCTAGAATTCTCCAAGTTCAGTCAACAACCAGAGCAGCTCGTAAGGACCAAGAAGCCAGACACATGGCTCAAATATCCCAGCCCTTGACTCACTCTTTCTGCCAATCCAAATTTTACACCCTACCTCACTAACTTTTACCAAAAAAGGCCTGTTCCTTTGGCAGCAAGGTTCCCCCTCACACTCACTAAATTCTAATACTTATTTTTCCAAATTTAATCAGCGAACAGGGGGTTTCACGACAATACTGCCTCCAGGCCAGATAGTTTTCTCCCCCGGCTGGTGCGGTTAAATAGAGATTCTCCAACCCATCGGGTAATACTAGGAAACAGATGAGTAAGAGGGCATAGTTTTCTCCCTAGGGCTCTCCATTTACTCACCCCCAGCAGCAAAATAAACAACAACAACAAATAAAGAGGCAATGTTCATATTGTCTCCAAAAGAGCTTACATGATATATGGCCACAGGAATTCCACGTTTGGTAAAAATAATGTAACTGCTGAGTTTAAATAACCATGCCGGCTCCTTGTTGTAGCCAGCACATTGTATGAGTGGTGTCACTACTTTCAAGAGGCTCTTTCCTATCGCTGCGGCACATACCGTCTGCACGACAAGAAAAATGTAATTTAAGAGCTCTAACCTATCTTTCATGTTTGTCCCGGGCCAATGTATAATACACCGACATTGGCAAGCCTGTTCAGTGCATTATGAAGTTGTTGGAGCAGCCACCATATTTCACAAGCCGGCAACCAAAGTTTTACCATTATAATCAGGAGCACGGAGCGAATAAGCACTAATTCAGAATGCAAACAGCCCTGGCTTTATGAACTGTTAAGGACATTGAGCATGAAAATTATGTATATACTAGATAATTACCCGACATTGCTCGGGCACTTTATTGGTGTCAGTATTCATCTAAGCGACCCCAAAAACTATGGATTCAGCAGTAATATTAGTCATTTTCAAATACTTTAATGTCATCCCCTCTGCTACGGGTGCTAGGGGTGTTTCACCCCACATGATTTATTTTTTTCAGATATTACAGTAAGTCATGTGTTCATCAAGTTTAGTTGACAGCTGGAATATAACACATATGTCCATAATCTTGCCATTGTTTACATTCTTTTTCACCCCTCCTCACCTGCATGACGTGCTGCTGATCTTAGACTTAAATGATGTGCGGAGTGTCACTGTTCATCTCAACTACCCTGCAACATATGGATTCGACACTATTTTTGATTATTTTTACATGCCACCTCTTCCCCACCTCCACCCCTAGGGGTGGCTTTCCCCCACAGTGCTTTTTCCAGACAGCCATAAGTGTAGCAAAATCTCTCCTTGGCAAAGCCTACATTTACACACGTGCCTACTTCGAACAACAGATCAGGCCTCCATAGGGAGGGCTCCTCCACCTGTAGCCATTAGTCCCCCTTTCCAATGTCAAGTTTGGTAATGGCCGTTTGACCCTCGGCGCAGGTAGTACCGTCTACTGTGCATACGGTAGCAGGATGATCCTGACCTGACAATGGAAGCCTATCTGATTATGATCATTATATTATGTTAAGATGCTGCTATTCCAAATAATAGCCTTATATTACTTTTCTTGTTACTTTGCACCCCTTAAGGAAACCCTCCCACTCCCATCTCCCTGAGATTCATTAAAAAGGGGTTCTACTCAGCGCTGTAGTCCCAAAATTCTCACAGGGTACACTCTAAGACAGGGCAGTACAACAAACTTCAGGCACATAGAAGACATTTAATATGACAACGAAGAAATCCATATTTGCATGCACTAGTTTGAAAATGTTAATTTGGTTACAGATTAGTTTTCTACTGGACAAGCGTAAGAAGCCTTTTTCGTGGTCAGTCGAGATTTCTTCTGAGGACGTAGAGCACAGTTTTCTGCGAAACATTAAGAATTTCACCTTATTTTCTAGACATGGCATAAGCCCAAAAGTCTATACAGCATCATGTCTATAAGTACGGGCCATGAAAGTATTAATGGCAAGGTTCCAGCTGTTTATCCAAGGTGCCTCCTTTTTGCAATCACTTTTTACTGGAACTCTTGAATTGGTGTATGTTGCAGTACGGTGTTTTTGCAGCCATGTCTTCATGTATTTCTCAGGCTTAAATCACTCAACTCGAGGCATTTGAATGTACGAACATGAGGGTGGAAACAAAAGCAACGCACAGTGTCGATCTTAAATAAGTGATATCTGATAATGTTATTCATCAAACTGAACCTTCGATGTTCACAATTACGAGTGAACCTGAATAGTTAAAACTCACTGACAGAAAGGTGAAATTAAAATGGAAAGAAGCCTAAGTAGAAAGTATACACAAGAAATCAGAAAGCATTTTTAATGAGTGGAGTAAACTAGAGGTAATACGGTGTATACCCACATATACCCTCAACTGCAGCCCTCGTTCTACTATATTGGTTTATATGTCAGTTAATAAGAGAAGTTCAAATGTTCAGAATGCCAAGGTGAGGTGGGGTTAACAATCCCCCCACAAACTAACATAGGTGGCTGCATAGGCTGAACATTACTTTATTGAATGTCTATAAGGTAGTTAGGAGAGCCATCATGTAAACCAATTTAAATGCCAGGAAATAAGTAGAATACACCTGGGGAAGAAAGGACAGAACCTGAAATCAAGTGTTTAGTGCAGATGATCTTACAATCTTAGCCAAAATCTGACAAGACACTCAAATGATGCTGCAGAGCCTGCATGAAACTGCCAAAAAAGTCGGTCTTTAAGTATCTTGTGAAAGACTGAATATATATGGACTTAAAACATGGGGAGATTTGAAGGACATAGAATTTCAAATACCTGGGTAAATGGATCCAAGTCAACAGATTGGATAAAGAGGCAAAAAAGGCAAGAGCCAGAAACTTAGATCTGGCTTACAAGCTGACACAGAATAGATATAACAAACGGGCAATATCCTACAAAGCCAAAATCTGAAATTACAACTCAGTAAAAAACCCGGAAGGATTGTACGCTTCAGAGTGCCTTATTTTAAATAAAAAAGGGGGAGGTGCAAGAACTCGAGAAGAAGGAAAGGAAGATTCTAAGGACAATTCTGGTACCACAGAAGACTTCTGATAGGACTTGGAAAAAAAAAAGGAGAAATTAGGAGCTCTACAAGTACATTGCAAAGTTAATGGACACAATGTGGAAACGAATGCTGAAATTCTACGGACTTCTAGTAAGAATGGATGACCAACGACTGACCAAAATGATCTTCAGATACATCATGGCCACCTCCAAGTCGGTAGAATAGTTCAAGGGGGTTGCGGAAGAAGTTCGATTACATTAGAGATGATCCACAATAGAAGCGAGTTCAGAAGAAGAATCGACAGCCTAAAATCATTTGAAGAGAAACCACTACGATAGTCCATTGTTGGCCAAATTTGGAAACAAAAAAATATACATTTATGTACTGGTACTCTAAAATATGTCCCACAAATCAGTTGGACCACGTACCAATTTATTTGTTTAGGATACATTTTAATATATTATACAGGTACATGTTCACAGATAATAGACACTCATTGTAGTAGATCCTTTTCAAGACCCGATGTAGATGTCGTGGCTGGTAGGTTTGTTTTCTCTGAAGAAACCTTGAGACTGTGTTGAAGAAAGACAGCGTACACTCCTTTCTGAAACAGAGATAGTTATCTTGTCAATTTTGTTGAAAGAGATTCAAGTAGACGGCAGCTCTTAGCCTGTCCAACACTCAACAGGTTCTGTTTACAAGTCTGACCGGAGAGAGACACAAAATGGAGATTTCGAGTTGAGGATGGCAAATTGCTATAAACACTCACCACAACTTATTGCATGCGAGGGCAGTCCTAGAAGAAATAGTTTGAGTGGGGCCCAAACTTAAATATACTCATTTTCATATAAATTCAAAATCTGCAAAATATGCCAAATATTAGAACCAGCTTTTGGGTGGTTAGGCCGTGTGCATAATGCAGAGTTTCGTCCAGACGTGCCATTTGGACTCATCAGCTGGAATGGCACGCCCCTCCAGGACTCTGCATAGCAGGCCTTTTTTGATTCCAAATATTGTTAATGCCTCCATGTTACATGCATTACCCAAATTTTAGAAAAACTAAAAAATATCATTACGATATTTTTCAGACCAAAACACGTACTTTTTTGTTACAAAAAAACTACTGCCTAAAGTATGGCTGCATCTTATGGTCTGATGATCTATCGTATTTTGACACTGAGTATACACGATTTGCTAGGCCAATGCTCAAAACATTCCTTACAATACTGTCAGCAATTGACCCCTTTTATTACTGCAGTTAAGAAACAGCGCTTACGGTATACCTGCATTTGTCTGACAGGAAAGCAAGTTGCCGGGGAATTCCTAACAAGACAGCTCGCAACTCCTTATCTTACCAGGCAAACAAAAAGAGCTGCGACCTTGCCTACTGTTATTGGTACCTTCAAGGAAGAGTAGAAAGAAAATCTTTCACTTTTTAATCATTGGCAAGTTCCAGTAGTGACAATTTACCATACACAATATCAGTTGTACAGAAGGGGTTTATTTGCAACATAGCATTTAAAATTTGTTGAATTCGCAAAATGACATGGTTACAGGGCAGCAGAAAGACAATACCTACTTGTGATTTGTGACAGTATTGCTCTAGCTATCGGTAATTTGTGTTTGTATTTGTGTAAAATGTGGCTTAAAAATACAGTGAAATTATATTTTTCCTCAAATTGTCATCAAAATATCCACAGTGTCTTATGGTATGAAAAATACGATACACTATAATATAAACATAAGCCAGTCCTGTAGTGTAGGGTAGCATGTCTGGCTGATACACGAAGGTCCTGCAGTCAATTCCCAGACAGGTCAGGGATTTTTCACCTGAGTCCGAGGGCTTCTTCGAGGTCCACTCAACCTATGTGATTACAGTTGAGGAGCTACCCTATGGTGAGAAAGTGGCCCAGGTTTAGAAAGCCAAGAGCAGAGAGGATTCATTGTGCTGACCACACGGCACCTCATAATCCCCAGACCTTCCAGATGAGCAGCGGTTGCTTGGTAGGGCAAGACCATCTGGTGCTGTAGCACCATGGGGTTTGGCTTTATATTATAAACATACAAAGTAATTTATAGGTCACGTCATGCCATGAGGTGAATTGAAGTCTGTAAGCTCGTCAATACTGGCACCTGGTTCATATATACAGTGACAAATTTTCTCTTTCTTATTTTAATTTGCTGCTAACTTACCAAGGCACTCCCCAGTCACAGTCATTTTCAAGTGTTTTGATAAGTTTCATTGTCATGAAACTTTGCTCAACTGTGGTAGTACTTGTAGGTACATTAATAAATAATTCACCTCCCTTAAAAGGCTATTTCCGTCAATGCCAACTAAGACTGTGATTAATCACGTTTTTAGAAACATAACAGAGTTAGTTAATCTGCAGTGAATATTCTCATTGTGCTCATATCTTTTTCCAAAGGTGAAGATTTTCCAAAATTTGAAAATCTCAGATTATATGGGCCCACCCGTTCAAACCACCAAAGACTGCGTAGAGTGTATAATAGGTTCCGTTCCTTTTTGCTGTACCTTTTGACACATGTCTTTTTAACATGTGTGACACA
This sequence comes from Anabrus simplex, assembly GCF_040414725.1. Lineage (NCBI taxonomy): Eukaryota > Metazoa > Arthropoda > Insecta > Orthoptera > Tettigoniidae > Anabrus > Anabrus simplex. The sequence goes on from NC_090277.1 coordinate 73,596,149, forward strand.
AACTAAATCAAAAGCTATGAAAGTGTAATTATCTACTAACCAGCTTCTCCTGAACATCCACAGCCTGTTTCCAGTCATTCGACTGGGTCAAGAATGGAATGAACGAAAACCCCATCTAGCAGTGAGGATAGGAATTGTGCCGGCTGCCGAAGCCTGTCACACTCCTCTGGGCCAACGATTAGTGACGGACAGATTAAATTATTTTGGAAAGTGTTACTGGAATGAAAGATGACAGAGAAAACTGGAGTACCTGGAGAAAAACCTGTCTCGTCTTGTCCAGCACAAATCTTGCAAGGAGTGACCATGATTTGAACCATGGAACCCAGAGGTAAGAGGCCGGCGAGCTGCTATCTGAGCCACAAAGGCTCTTTTATCAGCTTCTCCTCATGTTCTAAATTCTAAACAAGAAGGCTGACAGGGAAAATAATATTTTGTTGCATCACTGGAAGAGAACTCCTGTACAACAGACATTCTGTCATGAACAGGAAAGTTAAAGCAGCCTTTCAACTAACATATTATTGTTGTAAAATTGCCTCAAGTGTCACAAAAACTGAGGGGATTTGAGGCCAACTGAACTTGTGAATTAAAAAATATATATTTTTGAAATTTACTTTAATGTATATATCAAAAGCATAACTTGAGATGCATGTTTGTACTTGTAGATAAGGTCCCAGTTCCAAGTGGAAAGCAGAATACTATCGCATGTGATTTTTTTGTACATTTCAAGAATGGAAGGAGTTGGGACAGTTTTGAAATAACTGTAGAGCTCCAAATGAGATGCTTCTAGTGTTAAACTGCGTTGAGTGTGACAAAATGGAGTCTATGCGTAAAGAGATGAATCGTAATGAAGAATGTACTGAAATTCATGGTTGGAAAAAATAAAGAGAGATGAAAGTAAGTAGGACAAAAACACTTGAAAGAAAACATGAGCAACAGCCAAAGCTTTTATAAATAGTACATGGAAAGAAATTGCTGAGAAAAACAAGGTAAGTTGTGTGCGAATGCCTGTAAGACGAAGTAAAAGGCAGGAATAATTATAGAGTTTTATCGACTGTATAATGAAGATGTATAATGAGAGAACTGATAAATTTAAGTATCTGGTGAAAGGAATGAACCCAACTAATCAGAAAGAGCATCGTTATCCATGAGAGTCAATAAATTGCAACTGGCCTATCGACGACTGACAAAGAACTCATAACAAGAAAATGCCTGTCACGCAACCTGAAACTGAAGCACTACATGTCAGTCATACGAGCAGGAGCTCTGAATGCCATGGAGTGTCTTTCATTGAACTGAAGAGGTCTGATGGAGAAACCAGAAGTCAGAGAGAGGAGAATTCTCAGGAAGATCTTAGGTCCGGTAAAGGAAGATGAATTCTGTAGATGGCACAATTCAGAGCTCTACAAACATACAGAGAGTGCTAGGAACAGGAGAGTAGCTTTCTATGGCCATACAGTAAGACTGCCTTCCAAAAGACTGACCAATCGCCTGTTCATCTTCTGGCAGAACAAGAAGATTCGTACCACCTATGAGAGAAACTGAGAAGGACATTAAAGAACTGGGAATATCACATCTTCAAGATAGACAGTATGTACGACATAGCCTGAAAGAAGTCCTTGGATTTCAGGAAGAAAAAAAACTTAGAAAGGTACCTCCTGGACAGATCAAAGAAAGGAGTTACACCAAAAGAAAATGCGCCATTACTGGGCAAAGATCAAAACCCAAAAGTTGAACAAGCGTGGTCCGAAGTAGGCCAATTCGAACCAAGAAGAAGATGGTGTTTTACTATTTATTTTTATTTTTAGGTGTAAGTGTCAGTGCTTCCAAACATTGTCCAAAGATGCTCCCATGTATATGTTTCCTTTGCTAAAGAATGATATTATTCCAGAACTAACCTTTCCAGGAAATCTGTTAGGAATGTATGGGTTTTCAAGGGATTTTTCGATGATACAGACCACTATATGATCTGTAGTGAACTAATTATCCCTAGGCCTAGGACAGAGAAAGTGAAATCTGTCTGCAAACGAATAAGGGTAGAAAATCTCCAGAATGAGGAAATTAGACAGAAGTACATGGATATGATTACTGAAAAGTTCTGAACAGTAGACAGTAAGCAGGTTCAAGATATAGAAAGAGAATGGGTGGCATACAGGGATGCTGTAGTAGAAACAGCAAGGGAATGCCTAGGAACAACTGTGTGTAAAGATGGGAAAAAGCAAACATCTTGGTGGAATGATGAAGTGAAAGCAGCTTGTGAACATAAAATGAAGGCTTATCAGAAATGGCTCCAAACAAGGGCCAAGGCAGACAGCGCTTTGTACGTAGATGAAAGAAACAGAGCAAAACAAATAGTTGTTGAAGTCGAAAAGAAGTCTTGGGAAGATTTTGGTACTAACCTGGAAAGGCCAGGTTAAACAGCAGGGAAACCTTTCTGGACAGTAATAAAGAATCTTAGGAAGGGAGGGAAAAAGGAAATGAATAGTGTTTTGAGTAATTCAGGTGAACTCATAACAGATCCCAGGGAATCACTGGAGAGGTAAAGGGAATATTTTGAACATCTTCTCAATGTAAAAGGAAATCATCCTGGTGGTGTTGCGAACAGCCAAGCTCATGGGGAGGAGGAAAATGATGTTGATGAAATTATGCTTGAGGAAGTGGAAAGGATGGTAAGTAAACTCCATTGTCATAAAGCAGCAGGAATAGAGCAAATTAGACTTGAAATGGTGAAGTATAGTGGGAAGGCAGGGATGAAATGGCTTCATAGAGTAGTAAGATTAGCATGGAATATTGGTAAGGTACCTTCAGATTGGGCAAAAGCAGTAATTGCACCTATCTATAAGCAAGGGAACAGGAAGGATTGCAACAACTATCGAGGTATCTTATTGATTAGTATACCAGGCAAAGTATTCACTGGCATCTTGGAAAGGAGGGTGCGATCAGTCGAGAAAAAGTTGGATGAAAACCAGTGTGGTTTCAGACCACAAAGGGGCTGTCAGGATCAGATTTTCAGTATGCGCCAGGTAACTGAAAAATGCTACGAGAGGAATAGACAGTTGTGTTTATGTTTCGTAGATCTAGAGAAAGCATATGACAGGATACCGAGGGAAAAGATGTTCGCCATACTGGAGGACTATGGAATTAAAGGTAGGTTACTAATATCACACAAAGGCATTTATGTTGACAATTGGGCTGCAGTGAGAATTGATGGTAGAATGAGTTCTTGGTTCAGGGTACTTACAGGGGTTAGATAAGGCTGTAATCTTTCACCTTTGTTGTTCATAGTTCATATGGATCATCTGCTGAAAGGTATAAAATGGCAGGGAGAGATTCAGTTAGGTGGAAATGCAGTAAGCAGTCTGGCCTATACTGACGACTTGGTCTTAATGGCAGATCGTGTCGAAAGCCTGCAGTGTAATATCTTGGAACTTGGAAATAGGTGCAATGAGTATGGTATGAAAATTAGTCTTTCGAAGACTAAATTGATGTCAGTAGGTAAGAAATCCAAGAGAATTGAATGTCAGATTGGTGATACAAAGTTGAAACAGGTAGAAAATTACAGGTATTTGGGATAAATATGTGTTCTCCCAGTATGGTAATATAGTGAGAGAGATTGAATCAAGGTGCAGTAAAGCTAATGCAGTGAGCTCGCAGTTGCGATCAACAGTATTCTGTAAGAAGGAAGTCAGCTCCCGCACGAAATTATCTTTACATCGGTCTGTTTTCAGACCAACTTTGCTTTACGGGAGTGAAAACCGGGTGGACTCAGGATACCTTATTCATAAGTTAGAAGTAACAGTCATGAAAGTAGTGAGAATGATTGCAAAATAGTTTCTTTAATATATTTAAACAAGTCAAAACAGGATAAAATGAAATACCTATTTATGATGATGTTTGTTGTTTAAAGGGGCCTAACAGCTAGGTTATCAGCCCAAAATTCCTATTATGGTTAAGTTTATCAACAATGATTGCTGATACAAACAGGTGGGAACAATAGCAGGAGGATACTTGGAATGATGAGATAAAGACTGAGTTAGGAATGAACTTGATATATGAAGCTGTACGCATAAACCAGCTTCAGTGGTGGGATCACGTGAGGCGAATGGAGAAGGATAGGTTACCTAGGAGAATAATGGACTCTGTTATGGAGGGTAAGAGAAGTATAGGGAGACTAAGGCGATGATGGCTAGACTCAGTTTCTAACGATTTAAAGATAAGAGGTATAGAACTAAATGAGGCCACAGTACTAGTTGCAAACAGAGGATTGTGGCGACATTTAGTAAATTCACAGAGGCTTGCAGACTGAACGCTGAAAGGCATAACAGTCTATATTGAGATGTATGTAGCGGCGGTTACATGATACATAGCTGAAGGGGAGGAAAATAAATGCAATTGCAGGTACCCTAAAGCCTAGACACACACTAAACATCTGATGAACTGCACCGCATACAACACAAGTAAATATCAGATTGGGGAACTAGACGGCTATAAACAAGGAACATGGAACGGGGACTGGGAACCTTTCAAAGGTCATGGAAAGGTGAAAGTTGCGGGTTCCAGAAAAGCCAACAGTGATTTCTTGTTTTCAAGTAACTTCCGAACAAATGTAGCTATATACAAAATCTAGATACACAATTTGCGAAATACGAATTAGACGTTCTTTGACAAGAGCTCACTACAAGACCAAGGAGTTAAACAAATACATCTTAACACAAATCAAGTCCTACGATACAATCTTGAAGGTAAGCGGAAACACAACATGTTTTTACAATTTAGATTGAAGCTAAACGTGCTTTCAAACATGTGAGCAATAGAGTGGCAACTAGGGCAAACTCCTATGTGATATACCAACGAAAATTAAATGCAAATTAAAACCCGACTGAAATCAACAGTGCTTACCTCAAAGCAGCCCATCCTGAGAGCGAGGTCACGCTAACATGCGTCAAAACAGCTGGACTCACGATAGTTCCAAAGACAATGAAATCCAATCTCGCTCACTTTGAAAAGGAAAGACTGGCCTTGGTGCAATTACGGTGTGGCCAATCAGAGCACAGGAACTTGCCTATCGCCACCCAAATCACCAGTCACAGTATGTATGTATGTATGTATGTATGTATGTATGTATGTATGTATGTATGTATGTATGTATGTATGTATGTATGTATGTATGTATGTAATTCTCCAGTTAAATGTTATAATGGACAAATACCAGTGAAGCCAGAGCAGCTAAGAGACCTGAAGCAGTTATGTGTGTTCGTAGCTCCTGATATAGTATCCTTTATCAACAAACTGAAAGAAAACGCAAATATTTCTAATAATAAAGATTTGGAATGTAATTGTAAAGGACTGCTGAATATAAACAGCAGTAAATAAGATCATTTCTGTTTTTTGTTTGTTTTTTTGGTTTCTTTTTTTTTGTAATAAGCCAAAAATTTCAAAATTGTCCCAACTCCACCCAATAAATTATTATCAGCTAATCCATAAATAAATAGAGCATCTAAACCTCACAGATGCATCAAGAGGGTAATGCTTCGTTGCATTCATAAGCTGTATGTAGCTTATATTAGTGATTTACAAGCATTTACATTTTTTCTCTCTCCCAAAAAATTTTGTGTAACAGAGTTGGGCTGTTTTTGAACTCACAAGTTCAATTCGTTTCACCCAAAGTCATTACTTGTCATTATTTGGTCATACATTAGACCTTCTAGTATTTGATTTTGAACAACTTATTTTTGAAAAATTGATGACATGATATGGAAGAAAGAGAGAAGAAAATTTTGTGTCTCAAGCTCCGTAATGTAGTGAGTTGAGTGGTGCACAGTTACCAGGACTTACCACGTGGAGGTGTCTGCCTCAAGCCCCAGGGCAGAGACCCATCCTCTACCCCCCAGAGAATAAATATTCTCCAGTACTCATTTAAGGCTGAGTTAAACCTTGAGTCAGCGTCTTAAGCACTGAACTCTGAAAATGATTGCTGCATATGCTCCATAGGTGGAAGGAATGTACCAGGCAGTTGAGGTTTAGGAAGAGTTATTCCTGTGAGATTCAATTTGTAGGATTCCAGCAAGTTATAGCAAATATTTTAGATTCAAGAGGTCAAATGGACTGGAATGGCATTGACCTATCCAAGGGTAGATCATAGAAGACAGAAAAGGTAAAAAAGGTCTATTAAAATAGACAAAAAAATGACTGAATGGGTGCCTTAATTTCTAGAAAACAGAACTCAAGAAATTAGAGTAGGTGAAGCATTATCTGATCCTGTAACGATTAAGAGGGCTGTACCACAAGGCACTGTTACAGGACCTCTGTAGTTTCTTATATACGATATGAGTAAGGAACTACAATCACAGATAAGGCTTTTTGCAGATGATGTTATACTGTATGCAGTAATAAATACATTACAAGAGAGACTGCAAAAAAGACATCAACACAATTGTGAGATGAACAGAAGATAATGGTATAATGGTAAACAGGAAGATAAGTCAGGTTGTAAGTTTACAAAGAGGAAAAATCCTCTCAAGTTGAATTACTGTGTTAACACATAAGCCATATGGATGAAATGGCATAACAGAACAGCTGAAAATGTACATTTAGCGATTAGGTGAAATGCTCATACTGATTGGAAATGTAAAATTAGTGCAACAGTAGAAATATAAGTGCAGAAAAGTACAGCACTGCAACAGCAAGAAGCTCCTCTAGAATCTGGAATGGCTGGAAATCAAGATTAGTAGAATGATTAGGATATACTGGAGCATGTGAAGAACATTGGCAATAAGAGCTTTGGATTCCATACTGAACAATCTCCTGACCAAGAAGAAGCAAAGTGGAAAGTGTCGACTGAAGCCTTCCTGCAAAAGAAAACACTGGGTGTTAGCTTATTGAATATCTCAGAGACCCAAGGAAAGTTCAGCAAGTCAAGAGTAACTGAGCGGTCGCTCCGCGACAGGCACAGAAACAGTCTGAACATAACTCCGCGCCTAACTTAACCTAACTTGAGCACGAACAGACTGAATCACCACCCATACAGTGGAGGCCAGCACAGTGCCAACAACCAACTAACCAACCTTGGGTCCTCAAACGGACAACCTGTGGAAAAAGAAGAATTATGTTAGTAAATGAGGTGCGTTAGGGCGCACCCCACGGTGATAAACGGCACACAAAGCGGAGTGATGTTAGCAACACCCTGGCCGTATAAATAGTGGTATCCATTCTTTAGGGCTGGATGGACCCCGGACAGGCCTATCGAGAGCACAGGCAATGCAGCTTCGGTCGCCCTAACGACCAAGCCACCTGTCCAATAAGAAACAAAGCGGAAAGGTCGACCCCCCTCCCCCCACCCCCCACAACGATGGGTGCCACCCATGCGGAGTGGACACATGCGCGGAGCTATGGGTACGCGGTCTCTAAGGTATGTTTTTCTCTAGACTTACAACTATGACTTACATTCTTCCAGGACTGCTACCCGCGCGTCCCTCGTTGGCACAGATTCAACAGTGTCACTGCTATTGCTACCCCTCCACCAATCAGTGACATTGTCTTCATCTGCACTGCTGCAATAAAACAACAGAGCACAGCACAAACCCGACAATGTGCAGGTTATTTTGAAAAAACATTGGTATTTAGTGAATTGTGTGCTGTGCTTTCAAATAACACTCAACAAAACCCACTACAACAAGCTTAACAAAGTGTGTAGGGACTGATGGCAACCATCTCCACCAGCATCCACAAACTTGTTAAGTAGCACAAGCCCTCCTGCAATCTAGCATAAAGTACAACAGTTTCTGAGGGAAAACGTTACAGTCGTCAGAGAGTTCCTGAGGGGAACTGTTAGACAGCTCCTGAGGAGAACTGTTATTGTCATCAGACAACTCCAGAGGGGAACTGTTACAGTCATAAGACAGGTAGCAAACAGCTCCTGAAAGGAACTGTTACAGATAGCAGACAGCTCCTGAAGAGAACAGTTACAGCCAGGAGACAGCTCCTGAAGGGAACAGTTACAGCTAGCAGACAGCTCCTGAAGGGAACTATTATTGTCATCAGACAGCCCATAAGGGAAACTGTTACAGTCATGAGACAACTTCTGAAGGGAACTGTTATAGACAGTAGACACCTCCTGAAGGGAACTGCTATTGTCATCAGACAGCTCCTGAGGAGAACTGTTATTGTCATCAGACACCTCCTGAGGAAAACTTAGGAAATTTGTTTGGAAGGGTAATAGGGAGGTACATTCAGGGAAATGGGGTGGCCTAGGGAACAGTGATAAGGGAACAGAGAACTGGAAATCAAGTAGGGATGACATAAAGTTGTTAGTGTTGAACTGTAGAAGTACTGTAAAGAAAGGAATAGAATTGAGTAATTTAATAGATATATATATATACCAGATATTGTAATAGGAGTTGAATCATGGCTGAGAAATGATATAATGGATGCAGAAATTTTCTCACAGAACTGGAGTGTGTATCGTAGAGATAGGATAGGAATGGTGGCAGGGGGAGTGCTCATTCTGGTGAAAGAAGAATTTGTAAGCTACGAAAAAGCTAAAGGTGAGACACATGAAATTCTGGGTATAAGGCTCATTTCTAAAGATAATAGGCAACTTGATATATTTGGAGTGTACAGACCAGGAAAGGGTAGCACTGACACGGATTCAGAATTATTTGATAAGATAATCAGCTATGTAGGAAACGACAAGGAAAGAAATGTGATTGTAGCGAGAGATCTGAATTTACCAGATGTCAGTTGGGAAGGAAATGTGAACGACAGGAAGCATGACCAACAAATGGCAAATAAGTTAATATGGGAAGGACAGCTGATTCAGATAGTGATGGAACCAACCAGAGGGAAAAATATCCAGGATGTGGTGCTGATAAAACCAGATGAGCTCTATAGAGAAACTGAAGTAATAGATGGTATTAGTGATCATGAAACTGTTTTTGTTGTAGTTAAAAATAAATGTGATAGAAAGGAAGGTCTTAAAAGTAGGATTATTAGGCAGTACCATATGGCTGATAAATCAGGCATGAGGCAGTTTCTAAAAAGTAACTATGATCGGTGGAAAACGGTAAATAAAAATGTAAACAGACTCTGGGATTGGTTTAAAGCAATTGTTGAGGAATGTCAATTAAACAGCTTTGTACCTTTAAAGGTGGTAAGGAATGGGAAAGACCCACCTTATTATAATAGAGAAATAAAGAGACTAAGAAGGAGGTGCAGGCTGGAAAGAAATAGATCTAGAAATGGCTGTTGAAGTAAGGAGAAATTGAAGGAACTTACTAGAAAATTGAATCTAGCAAAGAAGGCAGCTAAGGATAACATGATGGCAAGCATAATTGGCAGTCATACAAATTTTAGCAAAAAATGGAAGGGTATGTACAGGTATTTTAAGGCAAAAAGAGGTTCCAAGAATGACATTCCAGGAATAATTAATGAAGAAGGGGAGTGTGTATGTGAGGATCTTCAAAAGGCAGAAGTATTCAGTCAGCAGTATGTAAAGACTGTTGGTTACAAGGATAATGTCCAGATAGAGGAGGAGACTATGGCTAAAGAAGTATTAAAACTTACAAATGATAACAATGACATCTACAATAAGATACAAAAGTTGAAAACTAGGAAAGTGGCCGGAATTGATAAGATTTCTGAGGATATACTAAAGACAATGGGTTGGGATATAGTACCATATCTGAAGTACTTATTAGATTATTGTTTGGTCGGAGGAGGTATACCAGAGGAAGGGAGAGTTGCTACAGTACCCCTGTGTATAAAGGAAAGGGTGATAGACATAAAGCTGAAAATTACAGGCCAGTAAGTTTGACATGCATTGTATGTAAGCTTTGGGAAGGCATTCTTTCTGATTATATTAGACATGTTTGTGAAATTAATAACTGGTTCGATAGAAGGCAGTTCGATTTAGGAAAGGTTATTCCACTGAAGCTCAGCTTGTAGGATTCCAGCAAGATATAGCAGATATCTTGGATTCAGGAGGTCAAATGGACTGTATTGCGATTGACCTGTCTGAAGCATTTGATAGGGTGGAACATGGGAGACTACTGGCAAAAATGAGTGCAATCGGACTAGACAAAAGAGTGACTGAATGGGTTGCTATATTTCTAGAAAATAGATCTCTGAGAATTAGAGTAGGTGAAGCTTTATCTGACCCTGTAATAATTAAGAGGGGAATTCCTCAAGGCAGTATTATCAGACCTTTATGTTTTCTTATATATATAAATGATATGAGTAAAGGAGTGGAATCAGAGATAAGGCTTTTGGCAGATGATGTTATTCTCTATAGAGTAATAAATAAGTTACAAGATTGTGAGCAACTGCAACGTGACCTCAAAAATGTTGTGAGATGGACAGCAGGCAATGGTATGTTGATAAACGGAGTTAAAAGTCAGGTTGTGAGTTTCACAAATAGGAAAAGTCCTCTCAGTTTTAATTACTGTGTTGATGGGGTGAAAGTTCCTTCTGGGGATCATTGTAAGTATCTAGGTGTTAACATAAGGAAAGATCTTCATTGGGGTAATCACATAAATGGGATTGTAAATAAAGGGTACCGATCTCTGCACATAGTTATGAGGGTGTTTAGGGGTTGTAGTAAGGATGTAAAGGAGAGGATATATAAGTCTCTGGTAAGACCCCAACTAGAGTATGGTTCCAGTGTATGGGACCCTCACCAGGATTACCTGATTCAAGAACTGGAAAAAAATCCAAAGAAAAGCAGCTCGATTTGTTCTGGGTGATTTCCGACAAAAGAGTAGTGTTACAAAAATGTTGCAAAGTTTGGGCTGGGAAGAACTGAGAGGAAGAAGGAGAGCTGCTCGACTAAGTGGTATGTTTCGAGCTGTCAGCGGAGAGTTGGCGTGGAATGACATTAGTAGACGAATAAGTTTGAGTGGCATTTATAAAAGTAGGAAAGATCACAATATGAAGATAAATTTGGAATTCAAGAGTACAAACTGGGGCAAATATTAATTTATAGTAAGGGGAGTTAGGGATTGGAATAACTTACCAAGGGAGATGTTCAATAAATTTCCAATTTCTTTGAAATCATTTAGGAAAAGGCTAGGAAAACAACAGATAGGGAATCTGCCACCTGGGCGACTGCCCTACATGCAGATCAGTAGTGACTGATTTTAAACAGAGTCATGAAATAACTCGTGAGGGGAACTGTTACAGGTAGCAGACACCTCCTGAGGGAGAACTGTTATTGTCATCAGACAGCTGCTGAGGAGAACTGTTACAGTCAAGGGACAACTCATGAGCAGAACTGTTACAAGTAGCAGACAGCTCCTGAGGAGAACTGTTATTGTCATCAGACAGCTCCTGAGGAGAACTGTTACAGTCATGAGAAACCTCTTAGGGGAACTGTTACAGTCATCAGATGACAACTCCTGAGGGGAGCTGTTACAGTCATCAGATGACAACTCCTGAGGGGAACTGTTACAGTCATGAGACAGGTAGCATACAGCTCCTGAATGCAACTGTTATTGTCATCAGACAGCTCCTGTAGGAGAATTGTTCAGGCAGTAGACAGCTCCTGAAGGGAACTGTTATTGTCATCCGACAGCCCCTGAAGGAGGACTGTTACAGGCAGCAGACAGCTCCTGAAAGGAACTGTTACAGGCAGCAGACAGCTCCTGAAGTGAAATGCTGCTGGAATCAGACGGCTCCTGAAGGGAATCGTTACAGGTATCTGACAGCTCCTGAAGGGAACTGTTACAGGTAACAGATAGCTCCTAAAAGAAACTGTTACAGGTAGCAGACAGCTCCTGTGGGGAACTGTTACAGGTAACAGATAGCTTCTGAAGGGAACTGTTAACAGGTAACAGATAGCTCCTGATGCAGACTGTTACAGGTAGCAGACAGCTCCTGTGGGGAACCATTAGAGCAGGGCCTCTCAAATGCCCAAAATCTCACGCGTGCAAACCAAGGCGCAGGGGTTTCTGTGCACCATGCATCAGTCCGACTCGGCTTGGTTCAGACCAGTGTTTTGTCTCGGGGTGACTCGGGTAAGCTCGGCTCAACTCTCAACGCTGCTGAGTAAGTGAGTAAGTTGGAGACAGGCGGAGCGAGCGAGACAGGCGTAGGAAAAGAGAGAGACAGCGCTATTGTTCAAAATTGAAGAGTGGGGGTCTGCACTCTGGTCAAAATAGCGTAGTCGTCTTTTGCACCTTGTACCATACAATGCACTGGTGCATGTGCCCTGAGAGGCCCTGCGTTAGAGGTATCAGACAGTTCCTGAGGGGGAACTGTTACATCGTATCAAACTGTTCTTGAAGAGAACCGTTCTGGAGGACAAGTGCTGTACCATAATGTTCACTCACCGATTGAGGTCCCACGAAGTGAAGCGATGTGATGTGAAGAATCTTCTTTCTTGATGCTAGTGTAGGGCGTAAACAGAGTAGTTCTTTAGACAGCCCAGCTTAGTTGGCACCGTTAGGATCCACTCGGTTGTCAGAACTACAATGATTACATGTGTGTATGTGAATGTGTGTGTAACTGTCCTAACATTAGTGCTAACCCTAAATATTACAGTCAGATGTGGGTATCTGACTACATCCCACAATCCCATCTTGATAAAGCCTGTCATCCTACTAGTAAGGAAGGCCTGATATCTGTCTGCTTACCCCACCATCCCATCAGCTATGTAAACTAGACCAAGATCCAAGTACAGCACTGCAACTATCATAACCCTAAAACTAACCACTATACATTCTAAGCCCTGGTACTATCAGAAGAGTTGTACAAACCAGACTCTAGCAATAACAAGAAAATGAAGTTTTCTTGATGTGGGGCAGCTATACCTACTATAATGCCCCTATAACTAACAGCTATACAAACTAGACTCTAGCACTAACAATAGAAAGAAAGTAGATAGATTTTTGATTACATAGCTATACCCAACATCAAAAGAACTTCATCCTCCACCTGATAGTGCTAGAGTCTAGTTTCTATAGCTGTTAGATGTAGTGGCAGGGTAGTAGGTACAGCTGCCTGTGCATCAAGAGAGGGTACAATGGTACAAGGTGAAATGTAATAGCAGTTGAAATTTTAAAATCAATCCACTGACTATTAAAGTTCTCTTGATGTGGGGCACCTGCACCTACTACCCTGCCACTACATCTAACAATACTGGTTTGAATCCCACTGTCGGCAGCTCTGAAGATGGTTTTCCGTGGTTTCCCATTTTCATACCAGGCGAATGCTGGGGCTGTACCTTAATTAAGGCCATAGCCGCTTCCTTCCATCCTTCCTTACTAGTCCCTACAAAATTAAAAGAGGGCACACATCTTGAAGTGGACAACTCCTAACTGTTCCTGACATCTAGGGGAGGAAAGTGATGGCTTGATGTGGGTTCTTCGTGTGTTCTTGAATTACACACTAGCTGTAAAGAGAAATGTAATCATTAGGTAACCTGCAATGAACAGTACCTACTGTACATATTAGGTGCAGAGGTACAATCAGTAAAATGATGATGATGATGAAGAAGAAGATTCTTGTTTAAATGGGCCTAACATCCAGGTCATTTGCCCCTAATGGTACAAGGTAATAGTAATTAAAATTTTTAATTCAATCCACTGACTAGAATTTAAAACAAATTATGATGGAAAAATTATTATGAATTTAAAATAATCATTGGATCTAATTCACAATGCCTTATTTTCTTATAAAATCATAGAAAAATTGATTAAAGTAGAATAAGACATTGGCCTGAAGTGAAATCATACATATAATTCAAATTCATATCAGCTTTCAGAATGAGATCATGGTGAAAGATTGTGCTCTTCCACATTGACGGGGTCGCACTTGAGCAAGTGATCAGCCTGAACTGCAGTGCGAGTCTTCAATAACAAGCTACCATTGTGCATTTTCTTTTCTAAGACTTCAAGTATGCCATAGACACATTCAGTGTGTCTACGGAACAAGATAAGACTTCACCAGCTTAAAATCTTGCCCATCGGTTCTGACAGCAACCAGGAACCTAGAGAAGCTCAATCCCATGCCTTCACACTGTGCTTGTTCCCAGGGGGTTGCAATAATACCTGGTATGTATGTATGTTCAGTCCATCAGCGATTCCGCTGGTGGGATCCCCAACAGCTCTGCCATCAGCTGTCATAGATGGCCTAGGCATCACTAGGGAAATGAGGAGTGAGGTAGTTTCCCATTGCTTTCCTCACCAAGCCAGGGTTGCTATTACATATCAGTCTGCCAAGTCTACTGAAATGCATGCACCAACCGACCCTATGAGCAACATTTTCACACTATTCATAGCAGGGACTGGCTGCATAAGGATTGGCATTACTAGCATCGCTCATACCTCAGTCACTTTCATATGGTCAAACGCAAGGATAAGACAGAGACAGATCTATGAAAGTGACAAAATTGCTCTAGCCTATACCAGAATACATAGTGCACTGTAAACACTAGGTCCTGCCAGCAAAGGCATATAATACCCGGTACTCTTTCATTTCTTATGTTCCTTGTGGGCATACTGTAGAAAATTCTCCGTAGCTCAGGTGGAGTGCACCGGCCTCTCACCCCTGGGTTCCTTGGTTCAAATCCTGGCCATTCCATGTGAGATTTGGGCTGGACAAAGTGGAAGCACGACAGGTTTATCTCTGGGTACTCGGGTTTCCCCTGTCATCTATCATTCCAGCAACACTCTTCGATATCATTTCATCTGTCAGTCATTAATCATTGCCCCAGAAGAGTGTGACAGGCTTTGGCAGCTGGCACAATTCCTACCCTCACCCCTAGATGGGGGCTTCATTCATTCCACTCCTGACCCGGTCAAATGACTGGAAATAGGCTTTGGATTTTTCAATAGATACTGTAGATCAGTCCTCTGCAAACTTTTTATGTCACACCCCCTGTCTGAAGCATAAAATTTCTTGTGCCAGCCTTCACTCTTCCTTCTTCTTTCCTCTACCGATTAGAATGCACAATTCAGATTATTATTATTATTATTATTATTATTATTATTATTATTATTATTATTATTATTATTATTATTATTATTATTATTATTATTAAAGAAAGCTGCTTTTTTAAGAAGATTAAGTTTATGACTCAAGAAGAGATCAAAAATATGCCATGAAAATACTGCATGAATTATTTTTCGTTTTCGTTTGGTGAAGAAAATTTCAAGCTTCAATGTTCAACTTACGTTCAGTGTTTTAGATCTACCAACAATTTTTAAGTAGGGCTAATAGCTTAACACTCGTATGTGATGTGGATTGCCATAACGGGGTATATATACGATTTTTCACGATTTCACGCTAAGCTTTTAACATTCAAAGACCGAACATTACTGCCTACTGGCCATGGGTACGTAGTATACTTGCACGACCGTAGGTCGGTAATGTCTTTGAGGTTGAGCCAGAGGTACTCCTGAAGCCTGTGGTAATGTGTAACTAGACTCAAGATAGAAACCCTGTGAGAAATGTAGTTCATTCCAATGCCTCCAGAGTCGAGGAGAAAGAACGTGCAAGAAGAAGCTGACTAGCAGGATTATGCTGTCAGATTTCTAATTAAATTGTCAACATCTTTCTCGAGATATCCGTGAGCATTACTATGTCACATGCTTGCTGCACCTGAGATATCTCGTCCTCATCTTCAGCTAGATTTCTGGAAAGGAAATAGATACTTTAGGTGTTTCCTTTGGTTTTCAAACATGAGCATCCGCAAGCTACATCTTTTAGGAACATATGGACCAATGAACTAATGAGAAAAAGAAAGTCTGGACTGAATTCACACAGAAACTAGAGGAGAACAAAACAACAAGAAACTATTATATCAAGAGGTGAGAAACAAGAAAAGCAACTAGGAAAGAATAAAGGCCCTGGAGAAAGAAGATGGAAACAATCACTTGGCATGACAAAAGTCCAAATTATCACATTGGGGCAAAATGCTGGCAACCAGGAACGAGTTAGCTGGAAAATGTATAATGTCAAATAACAGACCAACTATGTTGGTATTATAAATGTACTCATTCGGGAAAAATATGTCAGGTTCCCTCTGGGAATCAACATCTATATCACATACCACTTAGTCGAGCAGCTTGTCTCCTTTCTCCCAAGTCTTCCCAACCCAAACTTTGCTACATTTTAGTAACACTACTCTTTTTTCAGAAATCCCCCCGAATAAAAAGAGCTGCTTTTCTTTGGTTTTTTTCCAGCTCTTGAATCAAGTAATTCTGGTGAGGGTCTCTAGTTGGAGTCTTACCAAAGACTTCTATGCCCTCTCCTTTACATCCTTACCACAACCCCTAAACACCATCATAACCATGTGCAGAGATCTGTACCCTTTATATACAATCCCATTCATGTGATTACCCCAGTGAAGATCTCTCCTTATATTAACACCTAGGAACTTATAGTGATCCCCATAAGGAACTTTCACCCCATCAATACAGTATTTACAACTGAGAAGACTTTTCCTATTTGTGAAACTCACAACCTGACTTTTAACCCCATTTATCATCATACCATTGCCCACTGTCCATCTCACAACATTATCGAAGTCATTTTACAGTTGCTCACACTCTATACAGAATAACATCATCTGCAAAAAATGTTATCTCTGATACACTTCTTTACATACATAAGAAAACATAAAGGTCCAATAATACTGTCTGGAGGAATTCCCCTCTCAATGATTACAGGATCAGATAAAGCTTTGCCTACTTTAATTGTCTGAGTTCTATTTTCTAGAAATATAGCCACCCATTTAGTCACCCTTAAATATCAAATAACAGGAGACCACAGCAAAAGACAATATTTTAAAAATTGGAGTCTCCTATAACATGGAAGGAAGTGGAAAATGCCCTAAAGAACATGAGTAATGCCAAGGCAACAGGCGTAGATGAGGTAAGCACTGAAACGGTTAAGGCTGCTGAAGTGCAAGGATTGCAACAGTTGTTTAGAGTCCTGAACACCATTTGGAACGGAGAAAAACTACCCAAAGACTAGGCTAAAGGATTCATCATCCCTCTGTTTAAAAAAGGAGGCAGACAGAAACCCAGCAGCTATAGGGGCATCACTCTTTTATCTCATGGACCAAAAATAATGGAACAAATCTTAGAACAGAGATTAAGAACCATCATTGAACCACAGTTTGTACAGGAGCAGTACAGTTTTAGAAGAAATAGGGCAACAGCAGATCTCATGTTTTCTGTAAGGGTGATCATGAAGAAGCACTGGGAAAAACGAAAAGTCTGAGATTGCCTTGAGAATAGATCTATACCATATGATTTAATTAACAAAGTCAAAATGCTGTATGAACATTGCTGGAGTTGTGACTAAACAGGGGAAGGATATTCAGAATGGTTTGAGACTAGGCAGGGTGTACAACAGGGCAGCGCACTATCGCCACTTTTATTCATCATTGTATTGGATGAATTAATGAAAGGAGTTAAGTTTAATGTTCTTGCCTAACAGATGATGTGGTAATGTGGGATGATAATGAGGCTGAAGTACAACAGAAGCTAAAGGACTTGAATGCCATATTCAAGCAATTTGTTCTCAAGATAAGCAAGTCCAAAATGACAGTTTTGCCTGTTAGTCGAAAGAGCATCCGTACTAACATCGCTCTAGATGGATCCAAGTTGGAACAAGTCCATCAGTTCCATTATCTTGGCAATGTAGTAACAAGAGACAGCCGACCATCTACAGAAATCACTAGTAGAGTACAGAATGGAACACAGTTTTATCATCTTGTGAGAAAACTTCTTTGGGATAAGCAAGTTCCATTCAGATCAAAATTAATACTCTATAGGGGCTTCTTTGTACCAGTTACCACATACAGTCTAGAAACCTGCACCCAAACCAACAGAAATATCAGCAAATTACAAGCAGTGGAAATGAAGTTCTTAAGAACTATGATTCAGAAAACAAGCGGGGACAAAATAAGAAATGACAAGATATGCCATCTTGTCCAAGTGAAAAAAACCCTTAGTGAGATCAGGGGTGAAACCAGGCTAAAATGGTTTGTTCATCTCATAAGAACTGACCCACAAAGAATAGCTAGAGTATGGTTTGAGGAAGAACTCAAAGGCAAAAAAATCAAGAGGTCGGCCAAGGAAGAGATGAAATGAAATGGCGTATGGCTTTCAGTGCCGGGAGTGTCTGAGGACATGTTCGGCTCACCAGGTGGAGGTCTTTTGAGTTGACTCCCATAGGCAACCTGCGCGTCATGATGAGTATGAAATGATGATGAAGACAACACACACACCCAACCCCCGTGTCAGCGAAATCAACCAATGATGATTAAAATACCTGACCCTACCGGGAATCAAACCCGGGACCCCTGTGACCAAAGGCCAGCACGCTAACCATTTAGCCATGGAGTCAGACAAGGAAGAGATGGATCGATCAGATTAGAAATGATCTAGCTGGATGACGTCTGGATTTGCAGCAGCTTACGGTAGAAGATATCCACATGGACAGAAGTAAATTAAGAACACTCATTCACCGCACTGGAGCTCATTCACATGACGACAATGATGATGATGATGGACCATCAGTCAAAACACAAGACTGCATTTTAATGCTATCTGCAGTTAAATATCTTAAATAATGCACTCAGCTCAGTACGCAATCTATGTTGGCAGTCATACAAAGGACCTGTGTCCAGGGCTTTTAAAAATGGATTCAAGTATCGGACAGTGCATGCTTTCAGAGTTCCAATGTATAGAAGCTGTCAATAATCAATCAATCAATCAATCAATCAATCAATTAATCAATCAATCAATCAATCAACACTGATTTGCATTTAGGGCAGTTGCCCAGGTGGCAGATTCCCTATCTGTTGTTTCCCTAGCATTTTCTTAAATGATTTAAAAGAAATTGGAAATTTATTGAACATCTCCCTTGGTAAGTTATTCCAATCCCTAACTCCCCTTCCTATAAATGAATATTTGCCCCAATTTGTCCTCTTGAATTCCAACTTTATCTTCATATTGTGATCTTTCCTACTTTTAAAGACACCACTCAAACTTATTCGTCTACTGATGCCATTCCACACCATCTCTCCACTGACAGCTCAGATAGCACACTGGGGCGAAATGCTGGAAACCAGGAATGAGTTATCTGGAAAATTTATAATGTCCAATAATGGACCATTTATATTGGTATTATAAATTTACTCATTCGGGACAAATATTTCAGGTTCCCTATGGGAATCAACATCTATATCAACATACCACTTAGTCGAGCAGCTCATATCCTTTCTCCCAAGTGTTCCCAGTACAAACTTTGCAACATTATTGCAACGCTATTCTTTTGTCGCAAATCACCCAGAACAAATCGAGCTGTTTTTCTTTGGATTTTTGACAGTTCTTGAATCAATTAATTCTGGTAAGGGTCCCATACACTTGAGCCATACTCTAGTTGGGGTCTTACCAGAGACGTTTATGCTCTCTCCTTTACATCCTTACTACAACCCCTAAAACCCTCATAACCATGTGCAGAGATCTGTACCCTTTGTTTACAATCCCATTTATGTGATTACCCCAATGCAGATCTTTCTCTATATTAACACCTAGATACTTACAATGTTCCCCAAAAGGAACCTTCACACCATCAATGCAGTAATTAAAACTGAGAGGACTTTTCCTATTTGTGAAACTCACAAGCTGATTTTTAACCCCTTTTATCAACATACCATTGTCTGCTATCCATCTCACAACATTATCGAGGTCACGTTGCAGTTGCTCACAATCTTGTAATTTGTTTATTAATCTATACAGAATAACATCATCATCTGCAAAAAGCTTATCTCTGATTCCACTTCTTTACTCATATCATTTATATATAAGATAACATACTTTTGAGTCAGAAGATGAATACTCAGATATCATTGATTGAATATCAAACTTTTTATATGATAGTGTAGTTTTGGTTCTAATGGACAACCCTGATTTTCTCTGAAAGATACCCTGGCTTTGTTTTGCCAGTTTAGATGGCATTTCTTATTTTTTTCCCTCACTTTTCATATATTTCAAATATTTTGAGTCATTATCTTCTTCTTTCACTGCTTTTCCCACACCTGTAGCGTCATAGGTGAGAACTGTGTCGCACAAGTGGATTTGGTCCTGTTTTACTGCCAGATGCCCTTCCTGACGCCAACCCTATATGGAGGGATGTAATCACTATTGCGTGTTTCCGTGGTGGTTGATAGTGTAGTGTGTTGTCTGAATATGAAGAGGAAAGTGTTGGGACAAACACAAACACCCTGTCCCCGGGCCAGAAGAATTAATCAGTGGTGATTAAAATCCCTGACCCAGCCGGGAATCGAACCCGCGACCCTCTGAACTGAAGGCCTCAACGCTGACTATTCAGCCAATGAGCCAGACGGACATTTTTAGACATTATATTTTTAAAAATAACTGTGCATGGAGGGTTCTGATAGTAACTCAACATACCAGCAGTGAAAAGGTTTAAAAAGTTACAAATCTCTACACATGGTTATGACAGTATTTAGGGGTTGTAGTAAGGATGTAAAGGAGAGAGCGTATACGTCTCTGGTAAGACCCCAACTAGAACATGGTTCCAGTTTATGAGACCCATATCGAGACTACTTCATACAAGAACTGGAAGAGATCCAAAGGAAAGCAGCACAATTTGTTCTCAGTGATTTCTGACAAAGGAGTAGTGTTACAATAATGTTCGGGTGGGAAGACTTGGGAGTAAGGAGACGAGATGCTCATCTATGTGGTATGATTTGAACTGTCATGGGAGAGATGTCCGGCTCCATAGCCAAATGGTTAGTGTGCTGGCCTTTATTCACCAAGGTCCCGGGTTGGATTCCCGGTAGGATCAGGAATTTTATGATTAATTGGTTAATTCCTCTGGCAAGAAGGCTGGGTGTATGTGTCGTCTTCATTATCATGAGGACACGCGGGTGTCAGATCAAATGATCTCCATCTGGCAAGCCAAACATGTCCTCGGATACTCCCGGCACTAAAAGCTATACGCCATTTCATTTTCATTGGAGAGATAGTGTGAAATTACGTTACAAGACGAACAGGCTTGAGCGGAGCTGTTAAAAGTAGGAAAGATCACATTATGGAGATAAAGTTGGAATTCAAGGGTGTGAACTGTGTTTTATCGTCGGCTGCCCTTCCTGTTGCCAAACCTATGTGGAGGGATGTTATCAGTACTGCCTGTTTCTGTGGTATGTTGTCTAAATATGAAGAGGGAAGTGTTGGGACAAACACAAACACCCAGTCCCTGAACCAAAAGAATGAACAGACTCGATTAAAATCCTCGACCTGGTCGGGAATCGAGCCTGGGACCCTCTCAACCATTGGCCTCAATGCTGACCATTCAACCAAGGATTTATAGGATGAGGAGTAAGGGATTGGATTAAATTTTATCAAGGAAAATGTTTGATAAATTTCCAAGTTCTTTGAAATGTTTAAGAAAATTCTACACCCCCTCTCCCCCTCTGCCCCCAAATGGCACTACAGCCCTCGGAGGGCCTTGGCCTTTAAGAAAATTCTTGGGAGGCCTACACAACTGATACAGAATCTGACTCCTAGGCAAAAGCATTGATTGATTGATTGATTGATTGATTGATTGATTGATTGATTGATTGATTGATTGATTGATTGATTGATTGATGGCATTTTGAGCGCAATAATCGTTCATGGTTAGTGTGATTAGCTGCCACCCCCCGGAGGCCCGGGTTCGATTCCCCGTTCTGCCACGAAATTTGAAAATTGGTATGATGGCTGGAATAGGCTCCACTCAGTTTCGGGAGGCCAAATGAGTAGAGGGGGTTCGATTCCCACCTCAGCTATCCTCGAAGAGGTTTTCCGTGGTTTCCCAATTCTCCTCCAAGCAAATGCCAGCTAACTTAAGGCCACGGCCGCTTCCTGCCCTCTTCCTTGTCTATCTGTTTCGATCCTCTCATCCCCCCACAATGCCCCCGTTCAATATAGCAGGTGAGGCCGCCTGGGCGAGGTACTGGTCCTCCCCCAGTTGTATCACCCGACCCAAAGTCTCATGGTCCAGGACACTACCCTTGAAGCGGAAGAGGTGGGACCCCTCGCTGAGTTCGAGAGAAAAACCAACCCTGAAGGGTAAACGGATTAAGAAAGAAAGAAAGAAAGAAAGAAAGAAAGAAAGAAAGAAAGAAAGAAAGAAAGAAAGAAAGAGATTGTCCGTAGGAAGAAGAATTAGTAATTGGAATTATTTACCAAGGAAGATTTTCATTAATTTCCAACTTCTTTGAAATCGCCAAAGAAAAGACTATGTAAACAATTGATCTACCTCCTGGGCGACAGTCGTAAATAATATCACCGTTGATAACCGATTAAAGACAAATTGCGACAGCTGCAACCATATGCTGAGTTGCGGCGTTGCCAAAATACAAGAATGACCGGCTGAAGCATGTGAAAGTTTGGGAAGTGTACAGGAGTTTTGCAGTCAATCTGTGGGTACATTGGTTAGTAATAACATCGCCTTCAATAATCGCAGCGCAGATAGCATTGACTTACCTTACGTATTTTTTTTAAAAGTCAAGTGATGTGTATTTCCAGAGACTTGACGAACAATAAACGTTTGTTTTATATTGTGTAACATCATATGGGTTTTCTTAATCAGAAAAAAAAGTATTAAAAATCCATAAATCTCTCAAAGCCAGTGATCTGTTATTTTCTAGTTAACGCATAAATAACACAATTGAAAGAACAACAAAATGTGAAATAGGAGACTTCGCTAAGTTTTGCGGCACATAATTTTCGGTACCGTAAGTATGTCTTGACTTGTTGTAAATCAAAGAAACCAAGAATTTATTGGGAACTAGGAGAGTTAGGGCTAAGGATGAAACTTCATGTATCAGAAAGCGAACGATAGGAAATTACGGGCAGCAATGATAGAGTACCGTAGCTATGATCACCCAGTATTGGAAGTTGTTTCAAAAAATTTACAAGAACCTTTTTCACAAATATCAGATGAAATTGAAATTTGGTATGCAGATCAACAATAAGTTCCTTTAAGTCGTATTAAAGTTTAATAACAAGCTAATCAATACTTTCAAAATTACGAATTTCCTAATTAAGCGCTCCGTCGGAAATGGAAAAAAAATAGCGGCACTTTTTTGTTCAACCGGCGTTAAAATTTTAACTGTAGGCCCTATACGATAAAAATCTCTACTCGACATAATTAAACGTAGAAAAACTAAGCTAAATTTTGGTGTAGCTTGTTTCTATGTGGGACGTGTTAATTTGTGTGCCTATACTTTTTTCCACAACAGTAGCTGCCAGAACGACATCAAGTAGGGTGGAACATCAGGCCTCTGTTACCTGAATATTGCCAAAATGATCATGGCAAATGTATTCGTTTTATCATACTTCACTTTGCATTAGCTGCCACAGCGTTCTTTCATGAAATTAAGTTGAATTTTACGACAATACAGAAAACAACGTCGAAGGAATTCTCGCGATTATCATTTTATTTTAATTTTTACAAGTTGCTTTACCTCGCACCGACACAAACAGGTCTTATGGCGACGATGGTATAGGAAAGGGCTAGGAGAGGGAAGGAAGCGGCCTTAAGGTACAGCCCCAGTATTTGCCTGGTGTGAAAATGGGAAAACACGGAAAACCACCTTCATAACTGCCGACAGTGGGGTTGGAATCCATTATCTCCCGAATGCCAGCTCACAGCTGCACGTCCCTAATCGCACGGCGATTGCCATTTCTTAGTGATGTAGGCTATATTGTTTCAAAATAGTAGCTTATCAAACAGGAGGGTATTTTCCTGGTGGTGGCGATTGTTTCGAGGGTAAAATTACGCAATTTCTGCCCCCGCCCCAAGATACAGTAAGTCTTAACTCCGAGTACCACACTTTGACTCTACTAGCTCCGTTCTTTAGACGAAAGTTGGCCCGGGCTGTATTGGCGTTTCCTTTTTTCTTTCAATATTTGGTCAAGTTTTCGCGTGGGGAGGGGATTTCCAGAATGTAATGTTGTTAATAATGTTATTGGTTTTCAAATACCGCCAGACTGAGCCAGGATCAGTTGGACTCGGAAGGCAAACGCTCTGCCCTCCGAGCTACGCAAATTTCTTCAACCTCCTTTCCCAATGCCATTCACCATCATTCATTAGTTCCTCAACTGAGATTGCCGTGAGGAAGGGCATCGGGCCGTAAAAGTATGCCATAAAACTTACTCTCCCCCCAACCCCGTATTACGTACCAAAATCACAGAACTCTGCGCAACTGAATATACAGTAAATAGGCTACACTGAAGTTCTGCAAGAAACTAGACTAACTTTCGTTAAATTGGGTATTGCCGTCGGTGAATGCAACAACCCATTCCAGAGTATAGAGCATTCCATTTTGCACCGCACTGAACATCGCCACTAATATAATTACGGTACATGCGGCTACATAAAGCTGCATCTGATATACCGGTAATTATTTTCTTCAAATTGGGTTATCACAACACGCAACACATTTCACAGAATTGTGGCGCAGAAATGAATGATATCATATACAGGACACAAAGCAAACCGGATCTAGGCTAATAAAATCCATGGCCCCTCTTAACTAGTCGACTCTAGCTTGATGAATGCCAGACATCTAATTAAATTGCCTGTTCATGGTACCTGAGTTGTAAATTATCCTATGTGAAAGGAGGAAGTAGAAACGAAATGTAAATGTTGAATTTCCAAAATTCAATGAAAGATTGCTTAGAAGTCGCTTTGCAGTACCGGTAGCTAGAATTGAAAATCACAACGGAATGGCAGCAAAATCACAATGAATAATTCTAGAATACATTGAATGTTTCACGAAAATAACTATGGAGATCATTATTCTGACCGTTTATGAACAATAATTGGAATAGCAATGGCATTTTCATACCTAAAAAGAGGAGATTTTTAGGAGCATTGATAACACACAAGATAAGACACACTGCTTCTGCTTGGTACCGTTAGAAGCTGGCTTTCAAAGAATAGGTTATAACGCGCGGGCCAATTGAACCGCTTTCACGAATCGTGGGCGGGCGGGTTTCGTGTAATAGTATTCTAGTATTTTCAAAAAAACAATAATTAATGAATTAGTAATACTGACCACACATTGATAGATGTAATAATAAATTTAATGATATATTACGTGTATTTTAATATAGAGCTTATGTGCGAAGTTAAAAGTGTACTCTCTTGAAAGGTCATTCTAATGTATTTGATTTCGACAATCCACGGCCACCTGTCATCGACAGTCTAATGGCGTTATTTCGGAAACAATGGCATAGTTTCCAACCTTTAAAATAGCGTAAATCTCAAATGACTCCTAAAGGAAGGAGAAAGATGTCATTCTTTAAAAGTTTTACTATACCCGATCATGGGTTACGTTCCATGTTCCTTCTATTACACGTTTCTTGTGTTTTCCCCTCAACTTCCCCGTGGTGGAAATAGCACATTACGAACGGACACTCCTCAATTATTTTGTTCAAATTGGGTTATCTCGAAATGCAACACTCTTCCAACGCATAAACAAAATTGTCGCGCAAAACTGGGCACAAACCATACCAGTTAGATCTATGCAATTCATCATAATTTCATAATTAATTTGAGAAAATATTGCACTCTGAAATTATCTACGGTATCATAATTTTAAAAGTGGTCAACAATGTAAATTTTTCATACCTGAAAAAGGAGTTATTAGGAGCATTGTTATGTTATGACAGATGCCGCTTCCATGGGAGCAACCCCCTGTGGGTGGGAGCGGTAGAAAAACAACACAGTATGCCCTGCCTGTCGTAAGAGGAGACTAAAAGGGGCCCCAGGGGCTCTGAACCTGGGAGCGTGGGTTGGCGACCACGGTGCCCATAGCTGAGTCCTAGTATTGCCTCCACTCGCTTGTGCCAGGCTCCTCAATTTCAGCTATCCTGTCCAACCTCCCTTGGTCAACTTTTGTTCTTTTCCGACCCCGACGGTATTAGGTTTGCGAATCCTAGGGAGTCTTTCATTTTCATGCCCTTAGTGGCCCTTGTCTTTATTTGGCCAATACCTTCATTTTTCAAAGTGTCAGAACCCTTCCAATTTTTCCTTCTGATCAATGGTACTAGAAGATTGTTGCCCAGTTGCACTTCCTCTTAAAACAGTAACTACCGCCGCCGCCGCCACCTCGGGAGCAGAAAACGTTCTTCCCAAGTGTTCTATGTTGTTCTGTGGGTAGGTTTACCGCCTTTAACAAAGCGCAAGTGATAGCCTCTTTGCAAAAAATTAATAATAACACACATACAGACATCTTCATGATAGACTGTTATGCTTTTCAGACTTCAGTCTGCAAGCCTCTGTGAATTTACTAACTGATGTCATAATCCTCTATTTGTAACTAGTTCTGTGGCCTTATTTAGTTTTGGAGAGACAACTGTATGGAATTTGGAGTCAACAAGATGTGTAGGATTCTGTGCATCAAAATGGGAAGGGGCTGACTCAGGGCCTAAGAAACTACCAAGAATGAAATAATCAGTTCCCTAGAGCCTTCGATATGTCTCTGTCATGGCCATCCATCATTACTTCACATCACAGCCTGCAAGATCACATCGACCATTTGTAACACCCCTCTTTGGTAATGTGTCTCTCAGTCATGGCCATCCATCAATACTTCACATCACAGCCTGCAAGATCACATCGACCATCTGTACTCTAATGGCCCTTTTTGATAATATGTCTCTCAGTTATCGCCATCCATCAATACTTCACATCACAGCCTGCAAGATCACATCAACCATCTGTAACACCCCTCTTTGATAATGTGTCTCTCAGTCACGGCCATCCATCAATACTTCACATCACAGCCTGCAAGATCACATCGACCCTTTGTATTCTAATGCCCTTTTTGATAATGTGTCTCTCAGCCATGAATACTTCACATCACAGCCTGGAAGATCACATCGACCATCTGTACTCTAACGCCCCTCTTTGATAATATGCCTCTCAGTCATGGCCATCCATCACTACTTCACATCACAGCCTGCACGATTGCTAGGAACATTGTGTCAAAAGAAAATTATTGCTAGTTTCAGTAATAAGAATTTATTGCAACCAAATGTCCATAATGGTACATACCATACATGATATTCCATTTAGGAATGTAACTTATACAATAACAAAACATATTCATCCACAGTATTGAGCAGTCATTTCTTATGACTACATTCATTTAACAATCTGGTTCCTTTTTGGCCCTGGCTAAAATGTAACACTTACATGAACTGTCGCAGTGTGATGGAAAGCAGTTCTCTTGCGCAACTTGTGGTGAAAGCCAGGTAGTGCAAGACTCGTTATCGCACCGCGGAGCCTAATGTTTGTACCGGTCTGGTTTCTGGTGGTCATTGTATTAGTTCAATAAAGGATCAGCCAAATTTCTCTTCTCTTATCTTCTCTGGTTCTTCAGAGTTTTGTTCTTGCACTTGTAGATGCTAGCAGAAATTTTTTTGTAGGTCATCTATCAGAAATCTATCAGTAATTTTGTGATATAAATTTTCAGTGACTGCTAGCCATAAGATGTCACCACAAAAGGAGGACAATCTCCACGTCTTCATATACTGCTGCCTACAAATAAGATGGGCTTTCTTTCATAAATACCATTTCTTCTCAGCACCAATGAACCCATTTCAAATTCCCGGTATCATCAGGAGGGTGGGCATAAACACTCATGCTTACAGATCCTCAGTCCTGATGTGAGAAAAGTGGGATTTTAAAAAATTGAGGTAAACACAGGAAAAGATAAGGATGAATACAGGTTTAAAAAGCTAGAAATCTGAGTTCTTCTTCAGAGAGACCAATGTAGGCTACAGCCAAAATGTTGGACCTATGTCTTTTTTTTTAAATATGAACTCACACAAAAAATATATGTACATACACATTGATATTTGGCGATCGCCTTAGATAGGCAGGGCATGTGTGCCATATGAATTCTATGAGACTACCATGCCAGATCTTCTATTATTATTATTATTAACCCGTGAGGGGTCACGTCCGGTCGTTTCAACCATTTCTGTTTATTTTGATCAATCCTTCAGCGAACAGTGTTTATTATACTACCCACCCTTCAGTACCTTCCAATTGTCACATCCACACTTCTGTCACACCACTGTTATCCCTCTCCACTCCTTCAGTGAGTAACAAGTTGGCTATCCGGTCATTTCGTTCCCATGTGACTCCTCACGTTACCTGTCTCCATTCTATTCAACCATACGCAACTCACTGAAATCAAACATCATTTTAAAAGTATTTCCCATAAACAGGACTTGAATTTTTATTTTCAATTTTATCAGCAAAAGGCAATCTCATTATTATAATTATGTTAAAAAGTGTTTGTCTGTGTTTAAATAATATTATCTTATATTATTGTAACAATAAATAGCATATTAACTAAGCATTTGGTGTTTTATTGGTTTCCAGTCAAAACGACTGTACGTGACTCCTGACGTTACACTCAGCACGCAGCCGTTCACGGGTTAATCACAAACAGTTGCATCAGCACACTATCCTCAATCCAAAACCGGTTTTCAGTATCTAAGGTCCATCATCGGTGTTAAAATTGTTTACAACATTTAAGTCCACATGAGTGCGTCGTCAAAATGAGTTAAAATAAGTTTAAGATCTTCTGTGGTGAACTTAGTTCTGGTTCAAGATCACGAAGTACCCCATTGAGAAACTTCAAACACCAACTGTAACAAACCTTAAAGATGACAGAAATAAACCCACAAACCCTGACAAACACTTGCTGAGGACCGTTTACTTTGGCGGCAAACTGTCTGTGCTACAGTTTGATGCTTCAAACAAGAACACCAGAGACATGAAGAAATTAAGCAACAGGAACATAATCTTCACCAAAACCAGTCAAAATATTCCCCATCCCTAAGTGTGGATGTATTTTCTATGCAAGAAGTGGCCTGTACAATCCCCAGAAGTTTAAACACAAACTGCTGTCAATTGAAATAACATATTAGTGAGAAAAACAGTAACTGACGACACTATCCGCATGGTCTCTATCTGTTTCCAATATCACTCGTGATGGCTTTCTTACCTGAGCAAGTTGGTATGGGAAGAGGAACAGAAAGAAGAGACTAAGACAAGGGCAAACTTCACACACTGCCATCTGCACATAGATGGGCTCTTTTCTGTTCACAGGCCCCAGCAAGCATCACCACTCACTGACAGACCTTCAGTCTCGATGTAGGAAGTATAGGAGAGAGAAAACAGCGACAAGGAAAAGGCTGAAGGACGGTGCTGTATGAAGATGTGAAATTTGTTCTTGTCCTGTTTCATCCAGTCATGCCAGTTACCATGACAAGGAAGATGAAGAAAATGAAAATCTACAGCCTATCGGTCATTCCAGTCATTTGACCAGGTCAGGAATGGAATGAATGAAGTCCCCATCTAGTGGCGAGGATAGGAATTATATAGATGTTGATTCCCATAGAGAATCAACATCTATATCATCTGATGGCCAAGCAGGCATCAATTTTTTGGTAAAGAGACAAAGTCTCTCATAGTGCATTGGCACTGCTGGTGGCTGCAGGTAGCCTATGCAGTGGCCTCCACGGTATGCACTAGCCAGCGTCTTGGTGGGTGTGCTAGGTACCAACTGATGAGCGCAACCTAGCACATGGTGCTGAAACGCTGGCAACCAGGAATGAGTTAGCTGGAAAATTTATAATGTCCAATAATGGACCATTAATATTGGTATGATAGGAATTGTGCCGGCTGCCGAAGCCTGTCATACTCCTCTGGGGCAATGATTAATGATCAACAGATGAAATGAAATCATATTGGAGAGTGTTGTTGGAATGAAAGATGACAGGGAGAATCGGAGCACCCGGAGAAAAACCTCTCCCAACTCCGTTTTGTCAAGCATAAATCTCAAATGGAGTCACCGGAATTTGAAGCACGGAACCCAGTGGTGAGAGGCAGGTGCACTACCACGCAGGCTCCAACAAGCTAGATCCCGTAGTTAAACCATCCTGTTGCTGGTAGATTTTACTGTCAAATTTAAAATAATTTTATGAACAGGAAGAATTTAAGGAGTTCGTTGAATTCTGAAATTTCCAAATCCTATTCCTGCATTAGTCAACTGACATTTGTTCAACTGTATTTCCACCCTGATTTTGTGGAGGTGGTTATTTATAATTTGTAATGTGCATTTTATTGGTGTAAAGATGGACAATGTCCAGGGAGACCTGTTTTCTTCATCTGGTACCGCCACTTCACAGAACGTTGGTGGCAACCAAAGAGTAACTTTCCTATTTTGCATTTCCTGCATCAGGGTTGCTATATCATGACTGTCAGGGGTTTTATGTCCAAAATAATCTTCTCTATCCAAGTTTATATTTCGCATCTGTGATCCGTTGTGTCAGGCTGCATTTGTCACCCCAGAAGATGTCAGCAAACTGCGTTTTAATAGGGTTAAAACTTCATACAATTTCCCAGCACGACGGAGTACCTCTTCACGATTTACATAGGTACTAGAAAAATCCCTGTGTTCAGTTTTCAAACATCCTGAGCAGTGGTGTGTAGTTCTGCTGTAGTACAACTGGAGAAGTTATCTGCATTATCCCTGCTTCCATGAGATTACTAGAATCAGTAGCATATACTGAGGGCTACCAAGGCTATCACTGAAGCCGAGACTTCAGATGAGAATGATAGAAATCTAAAGCACATTGTAATCTAAGCATCTGACATATGTTCCATTTACAAAACTTGAAAGCAGTGAAAAAAAATGTTGCACATATTTCTGAGAGCAAGGCATCGGAGAATGATCTTGCGGCCGAGGCTCTGTGCCCCTCTCCACTCTGCTAACCTCCTGCGGGTTGCTGCTGAATGTCTGAAAGGTGCGATGACCGGGGAGATGGCAGTGATAGGCTTCGCTCCGTCAGATCGTCACGCTTACTAACAGCCATGGCATTACTCATCCTAAATACTTCCTCACCACATACTCATAAATATCAGAGTGCTTGTATTTCACTCCCATTCACTTCTATATCCTTGTAGGAAGACACCAGGGCTGATGTTATAGGAGTAATATAATTTTCTTTTTATAGGTAGATCAGCTAAAATGAAATGCAATTTTCAAGTCTAATGTTCACTTTTGTTGCTTGGAATCGAACCCGTGATCATGGGTCGGACATCACCACTGATCTTTTGATGAAGCTAATAAACAAGTCAACAGGTAATGCTGTAAAAGCGATATAAAGCCCCTAGCAAAAAAAAAAAAAAAAAAAAAGCTGTAAAATTCAAAAATTGTATTTAATAATAATAATGGTGCATGGCATCTGTATAGGCTTGGTGCTGACCTAATGAGGATGAAATGAATGGTTAAGATGTCATAAACACCCAGTCCCCAAGCCAGGTCTGATTAACCGTACAAGGGAATTGATTCTGAGAATTGAACCGGGGCCATGGGACCAAAGGCAAGCATTCTCTCCATTTAGCCACAAATCATCATCATCATCAGTGTCCCACTCCAGTCGCCCAGGTGTGGTTTACAAGCCTCCTCCACTCCTTTCTGTCCTTCCACTTTTCCTGCTCCATTACTTCTGCCACATCCAATCCAGCTTCTCTAATGTCCTTCCAAATCTGATCCATCCACCTTCTTCTCGGTCTTCCAACTGGTCTCTTTCTCTTAACTTCTCCTTCCAATTCCCTTCTTGCTACCCGTTCCTTTCCCATTCTTTTTACATGTCCGAACCATCCCAGTCTTGCTTTCTGTATCTCCTGTACTAACAGTTCTATATTTAGCTCTTCTCTGATTTTAATATTTGAATTCTATCTCTTCTTGTCTTTTTAACCAATGTTCTTAAAAGTTTCATTTCTACTGCTTGGATCTTACTATCTTGTCTCTTATTAGTTACCAGCGTTTCTAGTCTGTATGTTACAATTGGTATGAAATGCTGTTTATATAATGTTAATTTTGTTCAGTTAGGTACTTTGTCATCCCATAAAAGCTCTCTGACTTGATGATAAAATGTTGTACCTTTACTTAGTCTGTTATTAATTTTAGGATCGATTTCATTACTTCCATTAATAATGTTACCGAAATATGTAAACTATTCTTCATTCTCTAACCATTCTCAATCTATGTTCACTTGGCTCCTCTTTTTCTCTTTTCCACAGTGCATGACTACAGTTTTCTTTTTACTAATTACCATTCCAAACTCCTTCAGATTTTCATTCCAAATGTCCAGTCTCCTTTGTACTTCCTTTTCTCCCTTTCCCCACATCATCTGCAAATACCAAAGCATTCACTTCATCACTACTGATACTCTGTTTTACACGTTTTATGATTTCATCCATCAATATAATAAACAATGATGGCGACAGTGCACTTCCTTGCTTGACACCTTTGAGTCACCGCTCCCCACCTGTACACTGCTTTTACTCCCATGATACAACATTTTTATCTTGTTAATTAATGATTTTGGTACATTCCTTTTCCATAGGCACATACATGTTTTTCTTAACTGTATCATAAGCTTTTTCAAAATCCAAAAATACGAATATGATTTCCTTGTTCCTTTCCAGATGTTTTTCCATTAGCGTTCACACTGTAAATATCAAGTCTATTGTTGATCTATTTGGTCTAAAGCCACATTGTTCTTCCTCTAACTGTGTTTCTATTATATCCCTCAATCTTTTGCCTATGACTTTCTCCACACTCAACTTCGGCTATTGGTTCAACATTCTGATTCACTATAAATCCCACTCCATTTCTTTTCTCTTTACTGTTACCCATCCAGTACAAGGTGTACTCCTTTCTTAGTTTCTTCATTCCTTTCCCTTCCCATTTTACTTCACTCAATCCCAGGATGTCAAGTTTTCATCTCTCCATTAGGTCAATCAATTCTTTTTCCTTCCCATTCATTGTTAAAATATTTATTTTTCCAAATTGGGTTTTGTTCTCTGATCTAAAAAGTAACGATTACGAGCAAAAATCTTCAAGGAAGTATTTGTTACAAGTGATTAGATTATGTTTACCCAAATACTTGCCAACCCTAGTTAATGTACCCCACATGAAAGAAAGGTTGTCTTTTTCTTTTTTTTTTAATGTTGCACTCACAAAGCAAAATGTCGAAAGTTATTTCTGAACATAAACTATGATGATGGTGTCCCCTCAAGATGGAGAATGAATATCAGTCCAGAGTCTGCGCTATAAGTCTTTATTTTCTATCTGAAGACAATAATTTACTACGATACACATAAATTAAAAAACTATAAATAATAAGCTGACGTATCACATTTAAGGCCATTATGAAACTCTTGATTCACTTGACTTGAATTCATTAGGTAAATTCAGCTGAGAGGGCTAGTTCTGAATTTTCTTTTAAATTCACTGGAATATGAGTAGTACAGAGTAATACTTGTTTGCCTCTCACAACCTCTTTGTTATTGTCTTCTCTTTATGTTTACATATTTACTGAATATTTAAATTATGTCATTAGTTTCACAAGGTCTGACTCGTTGGTTGAATGATTAGCATACTGGCCTTCGGTTCAGAGGGTCCCGGGTTCGATTCCCAGCCGAGTCGGGGATTTTAACCTTAATTGGTTAATTCCAATGGCTCGGGGGATGGGTGTGTGGCGTATTCAGCATTACAAATCATCCTAGGCAGAGCCCTCATCTTTATAGACATGCAGGTCGCCTAATAGGCCGTCTTATTATTTATAAGTTTCATATTCCGTATTGATTAGATTCAATGTAATAGACAAGAAAAATGTTCCACCGATCAATACTATTTATTGTGAATGAATTATCGCACTAGTACC
Organism: Anabrus simplex; assembly: GCF_040414725.1. NCBI lineage: Eukaryota > Metazoa > Arthropoda > Insecta > Orthoptera > Tettigoniidae > Anabrus > Anabrus simplex. The sequence goes on from NC_090277.1 coordinate 73,629,931, forward strand.
GGTTTCGGCCTCTCTTGGCCATCATCAGCTAGCACACAATATTTACAGTCATTAGACAAAATTACAAAGGTGTTACGTTAGAGCATCCGGATGTCTAATGAAAAATGGAAGTAAAATATATTGCAGTATGTTGCGTTAAAATATCTCTGATTAAAGGTGGTGATGGTTATAATAAACGAAAACCTATTAAGTGTGCATGGACATGAGTACATAAACAGATTAAAATATATAGGCCACGTCATAAGACACTAAAAAATATAGCACATTAAACACATTAAAACATAGTATATTTTAAAAACGTCTATTAAAATTTGAGTTCATGTTACGTAGCATTCATTCTTCAATCCTCTTGTAGTTCTTGTGTTGATTAAGTTGTATTAGGTGATCATCGAGAATGTTCTATGGCTAATATACTTTGTATTGGTATGTTATAAGAACTCTTGTCATTAAAATTTGAAAATTGAGTACTGTACAATTCAACTGTTGATGCAGTCCAGTAAGATTTATATATACAGCGAGACAGGGTTTGATTTTAGAGCAGTTGGTGGTGACACCTCTCTCGAGAGGTTGAATTGCACAGTACTCAATTTTTCAAATTTTAATTACAAAGGTTCTTATAACATACTAATACAAAGTATATCAGCCATAGAACATTCTCGATGATCACCTAATACAACTTAATCAACACAAGAACTACAAGAGGATTGAAGAATGAATGCTACGCAACATGAACTCAAATTTTAATAGACGTTTTTAAAATATACTATGTTTTAATGTGTTTAATGTGCTATATTTTTTAGTGTCTTATGACGTGGCCTATATATTTTAATCTGTTTATGTACTCATGTCCATGCACACTTAATAGGTTTTCGTTTATTATAACCATCACCATCTTTAATCAGAGATATTTTAACGCAACATACTGCAATATATTTTACTTCCATTTTTCATTAGACATCCGGATGCTCTAACGTAACACCTTTGTAATTTTGTCTAATGACTGTAAATATTGTGTGCTAGCTGATGATGGCCAAGAGAGGCCGAAACCGGTACTAGTGCGATACTTCATTCACAATAAATAGTATTGATCGGTGGAACATTTTTCTTGTCTATTACATAATAGGCCGTCTACGAGAAAAAGACCTGCACCACGCCTCTCTGGAGGCCATACGCCAGTATTATAATTATTTCCTCAAGTTAAATTTTTTATTAAGTTTGCTAAGATAATTTCCTTCGATATTGTAATATATTTTTACTCAAATAAACTTTTAAAACTTCTAAATTGGGCTCAGTATGCCAGCGGTCTACCACAGTCATAGGCACGGGAAGTAGAATGTGTTAAAGGTGTAAGGAGAAAGCAGCAAGTACTGTCTTACAACGGACCTCTGAACTTCAACACATTACTAACAGTTAACAATTAGAATGGAAGAGGAAGTTTCAGAGCCTGATTCATAAAAACTTGGCTAACACAAATCTCATCAATCCAAGAAGCACAATGGTTACATTTCCCAGTTGAAACTGATCACAGCTTGTAACGAGTTTCAGAATTTGTAACGGTTTTTGATTCGCCATCCTCAGCAACCGGCTAGCAGGAGAGAAGCTAACAACACTTCTGACAGGGGAAGAGTCAGTATTATTCCTGTAACTGACCATTAATTTGTTTGTATGATGTTCATTCAGCCGTGGAGGTGCAACATTAGCTGAGCTATAAGAATCTGAGAAGGCTTTCAAATGACAGGAAGTGATAACCAATCAAGAAGGTAATCTAGAAATCTTAAAGAACAACACTCCCTTGTTTAAAGGAACATTTGACTTTCAAATGCTGAACCGGCATAAGGAGGCTAATACGAAACTTAAGCAAACAGGATCTTGGTATTTCTAGATCTCAACCGCAAAATACATCATTCTCAAGCATCATAAGAAAAAAAATAAGTTAGTTAGAGGTGACCAGTTTTACAAGAATGAGATACCTCCTTACTAAAAATAACTGTTGCGTAGCTGATATAACATTTAATTTTTAATTTACATGTCTTTGTTTGTCTGAAATATCTGAAGTAGAAAGGGTAAAGTTGCAGGCAAGCAGACTGCTCAAGTAAGCGATTACATTATTTACATTAGTAAAATGAGTGTTAAAATACAGTAATATCCATATAACCTACTAGTTTCCATGTTTTGTCACATCAAACTCAGCACTCTCTATGTTATTACTTCAAAGTCAGTAATCTCCACATTTTAAGTGCATATTACATCACACAAACAGGGTTTACTTCAAAAGTGTATCAGTAAATGTACACTTATAAAGCCAAATAAGTATTAGAAAGAAAACCAAGCAAGTTGGCTGTGTGGTTAGGGTTGCGCAGCCGTGAGCTTGCATCCCAGAGATAGTGGGTTCGAATTCCATTGTCCTCAGCCATGAAGATGATTTTTCATGGTTTCCCATTTTCACACCAGGCAAATGCTGAGGCTGTACCAGAATTTAGGCCATGGTTGCTATCTTCCCAATACAAGCCCTTTCCCATCCTTTTCCCCTGTGCGTGGGGGCGGTAGAATAACAACACCCACGGTATTCGGTGCCTATTGTAAGACGCGACTGAAAGGGGCCCAGGGGCTCTTAACTTGGGAGCGTGGGCTGGCGACCACGGGCCCTTAGCTGAGTCCTGGCATTGCTTCCACTTACTTGTGCCAGGCTCCTCACTTTCATCCATCCTATCCAACCTCCCTTGGTCAACTCTTGTTCTTTTCTGACCCCGACGGTATTACGTATGGAGGCCTAGGTAGTCTTTCATTTTCATGCCTTTCATGGCCCTTGTCTTTCTTTGGCCGATAACTTCATTTTTCAAAGTGTCAGATCCCTTCCATTTTCCCCTCTGATTAGTATTATATAGAGGATGGATGCCTAGTTGTACTTCCTCTTAAAAACATAATCACCACCACCACCACTTTCCCATCCTTCCATCACTGAAAACCTTAGAAGTGAAAGTGCAACATTAAACAAGTAGTAAAAAGAATACTTAGAAACAGAAGTTTACCTTCAAAATGTAGGGGAAATTAGTGTAAAACTTTTTTGCCTCTGTGGCAAAATCATCGAAGGTGGAGATTGCTGGGTTTGAAACTAGCTGACTCAATCAATCAATCAATCAATCAATCAATCAATCAATCAATCGATCAATCAAACAATCAATCAATCAATACTGATCTGCATTTAGGGCAGTCGGCCAGGTGGCAGATTCCCTATCTGCTGTTTTACTAGCCTTTTTTAAATGATTTCAAAGAAATTGGAAATTTATTGAACATCTCCCTTGGTAAGTTATTCCAATCCCTAACTCCCCTTCCTATAAGTGAATATTTGCCCCAATTTGTCCTCTTGAATTACAACTTTATCTTCATAATGTGAGATTTCCTACTTTTATAAACGTCACTCAAACTTATTCGTCTACTAATGTCATTCCACGCCATCTCTCCGCTGACAGTTCAGATCATACCACTTATGATATAGATGTTGATTCCCATAGGGAAACTGAAATATTTGTCCTGAATGAGTAAATTTATAATACCAATATAAATGGTCCATTATTGGACATTATAAATTTTCCAGCTAACTCATTCCTCGTTGCCAGCGTTTCGCCCTCATGTGCTAGGTTGGGCTCATCAGTTGGTACCTGGCACACCTACCAAGACATCGGCTAGTGCATACCATGGTATTATATTGGTATTACATACCACTTAGTCGAGCAGCTCGTCTTCTTTCTCCCAGTTCTTCCCAGCCTAAACTTTGCAACATTTTTGTAACGCTACTCTTTTGTCAAAAATCACCCAGAACAAATTTAGCTGCTCTCCTTTTGATCTTTTCCAGTTCTTGAATCAGGTAATCCTGGTGAGGGTCCCATACACTGGAACCATACTCTAGTTGGGGTCTTACCAGGGACTTATATGCCTTCTCCTTTACATACTTACTACAACCCCTAAATACCCTCATAACCATGTGCAGAGATCTGTACCCTTTATTTTCAATCCCATTTATGTGATTACCCCAATGAAGATCTCTCCTTATATTAACACCTAAATACTTACAATGATCCCCTAAAGGAACTTTCACCCCATCAACGCAGTAATTAAAACTGAGAGGGTTTTTCCTATTTGTGAAACTCACAACCTGACTTTTAACCCTGTTTATCAACATACCATTGCCTGCTGTCCATCTCACAACATTTTTGAGGTCACGTTGCAGTTGCTCACAATCTTGTAACTTATTTATTACTCTATACAGAATAACATCATCTGCAAACAGCCTTACCTCTGATACCACTTCTTTACTCATATCATTTATATATATAAGAAAACATAAAGGTCCAATAATACTGCCCTGAGGAATTCCCCTCTTAATTATTACAGGGTCAGATAAAGCTTCACCTACTCTAATTCTCTGAGATCTGTTTTCTAGAAATATAGCAACCCATTCAGTCACTCTTTTGTCTAGTCCAATTGCATTCATTTTTGCCAGTAGTCTCCCATGATCCACCCTATCAAATTCTTCAGACAGGTCAATCGCAATACAGTCCATTTGACCTCCTGAATCCAAGATATCTGCTATATCTTGTTGAAATCCTACAAGTTGAGCTTCAGTGGAATAACTTTTCCTAAAACCGAACCGCCTTCCATCAAACCAGTTATTAATTTCACAAACATGTCTAATATAATCAGAAAGAATGCCTTCCCAAAGCTTACATGCAACGCATGACAAACTTACTGGCCTATAATTTTCAGCTTTATGTCTATCAATCACCCTTTCTTTTATACACAGGGACTACTATAGCAACTCGCCATTCATTTGGTATAGCTCCTTCAAGCAAACAATAATCAAATTACTTCAGATATGGTACTATATCCCAATCCATTGTCTTTAGTATATCCCCAGAAATCTTATCAATTCCAGCTGCTTTTCTAGTTTTCAACTTTTGTATCTTATGGTAAATATCATTGTTATTATATGTAAATTTTAATACTTCTTTAGCATTAGTCTCCTCCTCTATCTGGACATTATCCTTGTAACCAACAATCTTTACATACTGCTGACTGGATACTTCTGCCTTTTGAAGATCCTCACATACCCACTCCCCTTGTTCATTAATTATTCCTGGAATGTCCTTCTTGGAACCTGTTTCTGCCTTAAAATACCTATACATACCCTTCCATTTATCACTAAAATTTGTATGACTGCCAATTATGCTTGCCATCATGTTATCCTTAGCTGCCTTCTTTGCTAGATTCAATTTTCTAGTAAGTTCCTTCAATTTCTCCTTACTTCCACAGCCATTTCTAACTCTATTTTTTCCATTCTGCGCCTCCTTCTTAGTCTCTTTATTTCTCTATTATAATAAGGTGGGTTTTTACCATTTCTTACCACCTTTAAAGGTAAAAACCTGTTTTCACATTCCTCGACAATTGCTTTAAACCCATCCCAGAGTCTGTTTACATTTTTATTTACCGTTTTCCACCGATCATAGTTACTTTTTAGAAACTGCCTCATGTCTGCTTTATCAGCCATATGGTACTGCCTAATACTCCTACTTTTAAGACCTTCCTTTCTAACACATTTATTTTTAGCTATGACAAAAACTGCTTCATGATTACTAATGCCATCTATTACTTCAGTTTCTCTATAGAGCTCATCTGGTTTTACCAGCACCACATCCAGGATATTTTTCCCTCTAGTTGGTTCCATCACTTTTCGAATCAGCTGTCCTTCCCATATTAGCTTATTTGCCATTTGTTGGTCATGCTTCCTGTCATTCGCATTTCCTTCGCAATTGACATTTGGTAAATTGAGATGCCCCGCTACAATCATATTCATTTCTATGTCGTTTCCCACATAGCTGATTCTTCTTCTTCTTCTTCTTCTTCTTCTTTTATGACCACATAGGATCACTTTAGTCAGTCCGTCGTTCAGGTCTCTTTGAAGGGATTGTTCGGGCTTTGCGGTCCTCCCAGTACTTCTTCAGACGCTCCGATCTTCGTGCCCTTTCCTCAGTTGAAAATGTGCGTGTTGTTGGTTTGTTTTGTGTAAGGGTAAAGCGGAGGTTTGTATTCTTGAGTTTTGTATTCAATTTTATCTTATTTTTGGTGTCTTCTGTTGTAAGGCCTATTTCCTTCAGATCCTCTCTTACTTCTCTGATCCATTTACATCCTGTTGTGGTATTTTTTGAGACAAGATTGTGTTGTACTAGTTGTTTCAGAAGTCTCGAGTCCTGCATCCTCATGATATGTCCAAAGAATCCCAGTCTCCTCTTACGCATAGTATCTGTAATGGGTTCTAGCTCTTTGTACACAACTCTGTTAGGTATTAACCGCCACTGTCCATCTTTCTGATATTTTTTGTTGATACAGGTTCTTCCAATCCTCCTTTCAATTTTCTGAAGTCTGTCAGTCTTTGATTGTTTATTCAGGTAAAAGAGTGTTTCTGCTGCATATGTAGCTTCCGGTTTTATAACTGTGTTGTAGTGTTTTATTTTTGTATTTATTGATAGACATTTCTTTTTGTAGATATCCCATGTTAATTTTTGTGCTTTAGCTAATCTATTTGTTCTTACTTGGATTGAGATTTTTTCATTTAAGTTATGTGTTATTACTTCTCCAAGATATTTAAACTGAGTTACTATTTTGATTTTATAACCATTTATGGTGACTTCTTTTAGTTGTGTTGGTTTTTGGGGCATAATTTCTGTTTTTTCAAATGATATTTTGAGGCCAATTTTATTTGCAATGTTTTGAAGTTCTGATATCTGGGTTTTTGCTTCTTTTATGTCCACTGCTAGTAATGCTAAATCGTCAGCAAAACCCAGGCAATTTGTTTTGATTTTTCGGCCAATCTTAATTTTGGGGGGACATTTTCTAAACCATTCCCTCATTACCATTTCTAGAGCACAGTTAAATAATAGTGGTGAGAGCCCATCTCCCTGCCGTGGTCCAGTTTTAATTACAAATGTCTCTGATGTTTCACCCCTAAACTTCACTTTTGACTTGGTATTGGTGAGAGTCAATTTTATCATGTTTATTAATTTGGGGTGTAGTCCAAGGTGTCTTAAAATTTTAAACAGAGATTCTCTATGGATGCAATCATAAGCTTTCTTGAAATCTACAAATGTTATCACCATATCTCTGTTTCTTCTCCTGTTATAGTCCATTATCAACTTAAGACTCATGATCTGATCAGGACAGCTCCTCCAGGGTCTGAAACCTCCTTGATATTCTCCTAGTTCTTTCTCAAGTTGTAAACTTATCCTATTAAGGATGATTATTGAAAATATTTTGTATGTTATGTCTAGGAGAGAGATTCCCCTGTAGTTATTAGGGTCGGTTTTGTCCCCTTTTTTGTGCAGAGCTGATTATCTTATCAAATAATTCTAAATCCGTGTCAGCACTACCCTTTACCGGTCTGTACACTCCAAAGATATCAAGTCGCCTATTATCTTTCGAAATGAGCCCAACACCTAGAATTTCATGTTTCTCATAACTTTTTCGTAGCTTACAAATTCTTCTTTCACCAGAATGAATACTCCCCCTCCCACCGTTCCTATCCTATCTCTATAATACACTCTCCAGTTCCGTGAGAAAATTTCGGCATCCATTATATCATTTCTCAGCCCTCCTATTACAATATCTGCTAAATATATATCTATTAAATAACTCAATTCTATTCCTGTCTTTACAACACTTCTACAGTTCAACACTAACATTTTTATGTCATCCCTACTTGATTTCCAGATCTCTGAACCCTTATCACCGCTCCCTAGACAACCCCGTTTCCCTGAATGTACCTCCCTATTACCCTTCTAAACAAATTTCCTAACTTATACGTACCACTGCGGTTTAAGTGAAGGCCATCTGAGCACAGATCCCTATCTCCTACCCACCCATTAGGATCTAGAAATTTCACTCCCAGTTTCCCACATACCCACTCCATAGTCTCATTTAAATCCCCAATCACCCTCCAGTCAGTATCCCTCCTACACAGAATTCCACTGATAACAATCTCCGCTTCGTTAAACTTCACCCGTGCTGCATTTACCAGATCCCACACATCCCCAACTATATTGGTACTTATATCAGCTTGCCTTACGTTGTTGGTACCAACATGAAACACTACCACCTTCTCCTTCCCCTCCTCCCTCTCTTCTACTTTCCTCAACATCTGCCTCAACCTAATTCCTGGATAACACTCTACCCTGGTTCCCTTTCCTCCACACACTTTCCCCACATGTCTAACGATGGAATCCCCCATGACCAGAGACTCAACCCTACCCACCTCATTTGATCCCCTCCCCTCCGGGTCAGCCCTATCTTTCCTGAAAGCTGCAGAAGCTACTTCCTCCTCCCTTTTCTCCCTCCCATGACCCTGTTCCACCTGTCTTTTCCTATCCTCTACTTTGCATTTCCCTTTCCTACCTTTTCCCTTCCTCCTACTTCCACACATCTCAGCAACAGTTCCCTGTTCCTCATCTTCCCTCTGTTGCTTTACCTGGAGTGGCTCATACCGATTTTGTACAGACACTCGTAGGACAAGGGAAGGAAATAATGTATATTACACAAAGATTTTATGACAATAATGCAAGCAAGAAACCAACTGATATAATAACTACATTACAGTTATTCTACTGCAGCTGTGCAAGCTCTCAGTAGATAAAGATACCAGATGCTATTATCAACAGCAATGTAAATTCTACCTCCAGAATTTAAGTCTCGTGTTAATTGAGGTGGTTTGGGCATGTAATGAGGATGGAGCCAACAAGGACAACTTATGTTAACTTGGAGAGACATGTGGCAGGAAAACGGATGGTGGGATGATCAAGAACCCACTAGATGGACATTACAGGAAGGACATTGGAGGACATCATTAACAACAGAACATATCTCAAAAAGACAGAATGGAGAAAGCTCGCCAACAGTACCCAGGAACCTGGAACTGTAAACTGATGATGTTAATTTCTTCATTTGTGTGTACAATGTTGAATGTTGGTCTTAATTTAAGCAGACAGGAAGGTGAATTCCATAAACAGTATTTTAAGTTTTGAACATAAACTAGAATTAACATGTTGAATGCCAGGACTCGTAGCAAGAAATGTCCCAGTGGCCAAAGCATTTTTTTCTTCTATGCATGTACTAAATAAGCAGTAAAGCAAAATTCAAAGTGATATTTCACTTAACTGTTCAGTGTAGGTACGAAATACAATAAAAATTCTCAGCACCCTGAGGTACCACCATGGCCCCACAGAAAAGTTCACTGCATGGTTTTGCCTAGACGGCCAAAGCGGTACAGTCTAGCGGTACCAGAAGCTTGCATTGCTTGATAGTACACATTGTAGATAACAGAGCATGCCATGATTTGTTTACTAGCGCTTAGGACTACAATTGCAAGGCACTCATTGTTTTACAGTAGGGTGTGTGTGAAATACTTGCGAGATATTTCTAAGTTATTTTACCAGTGAACGGAAAGGTTAGTTATAAAAATGAAACCATTTTTCTTCTCAAACTCAGAAGATAATATGATAATTCTTGTAAGTAGTGTCCATGTCAAACTGATCTATTACATTTTGCAACACAAAAAACTCTTCACCAAATTAAATTTGAAATATATTTATTTTCTATTTACTCCTTGCCAAATACTCACTGGTAATGTACAATGTTGCTATGTTGTCAATAAATGCTGTCAATTTAGAAAATGCAAATACGCTCATGTTTATGCTATATTTATTGCGATAAGCATAGAAATCAGCTCGGGTATGGGTGCAACATTTGGAAGGAATCAGTGTGACCTATTGATTAGGTAAGCATAAGCTTGGGTTGAAAATGGGAAATCACAGAAAACCATAACCAGGTTTCCCCACAGTAGGATTCAAACCCACAATGTCCAAATCTTGAGCTTGCGGGTTAGTTAACCCGGCACACCTAAGCGCATGGCTAAACTGATTGGACAAATACTTACATATTGCCAATAAAAGGTTGGAATAATAAAAAATAAAGACTATTTTGGTAACCAAGCACGCCAGGATTTGCTCCGAGGCCATAGCGGTACGCTAGCATAGTAAATTCAACAACTCAGCGGTCCGGCGGCGTGGCAGGGAAGTCATATAGCAACACCTGTCAGCGGTACTTTGTACCACCGTGCCCTCATGAAACACTCACTCAGCGGTACAATGTACCGCTCTGGCAGCCAACGTGTTAAAGAAGTCAAGCCTCCTCGACCGAATTGAAATATTTCATAAGAACAAAGGGTTATAACAACAAAAGGCAGAAGTAGAAGAGGACAGTGAATTTTATCTACATGCAAGTCAGCTTAGGTATTGTTACCATACTGTTTTTTTTTTTTTTCTACACGATATAATCTGATTTTTTTCTGTCTCAGAAGTAGATTTCTATTCAGGCAGTGACACTGGATTATAATAATACATTTATTAAACACAGTGTGTACAGACTGATTGAGAAAAAATTTAAATTTAAAATGTTGAATTGTCATTGCCAGTTACAGTCTTTAGAATAATGGGAAATTGGCAGGGTTCTTAGTGTGCACTCGAATTGGTGAGATTGGCAGTGTGTTTTCAAGTGATCGTGTGGTGAGTGAAGTTGCATCGAGACGGGGAAACTGATGTTGCGTGTTGCGGAGGCGCTGGTTTTTCAACAGGACGTATTTAATATGAAAGGCCTAATTGGCGAAGTAATGGTGAAATCATAATCAGCGGCATAAACATGAACTTTGTAGAAAAATATATTTAAAATAGACGCCATATTAGTTACAAAAAAATTCGTCGTTATTGAATAACAGCGAAATCTCACGAAACAAGGCAGAAAATTAAGCGGAGAAGAATAACAGCACAGAAGATAAGACTAAGATGGCTGACCAGATAGGCCAGTGTATTAAAAATGCACTCGAATCATTGCTGAATGTAACAACAGAAACCAGGAACCTTCGTCAAACTAGAAACAAAACATTATTAAATTATGATTAAATACAATCCCCATGTCAGCAGTAGAACGTGCAGCATGGAGTTACACATTTCTACTGTACAATAATAGTCTCGTCCGCGACATCGTCCTGTACGGTTCGTTGTGTTCGAGGTTTCGTGTTCGGTGTCTGACATTTCTAGAACTTACTCGTGCGTTCTGGTGCTAGCTTGCGTGTGATTGTGCAGTGGTGGCATGAGTTCTGATAGTGGAGGTACTCGGGACTTTCATCCCGCGTCAAATAGTAATGTTGAACGGGAAGAGGTAGTGAAAATGGATACAACCGTGAATGATACTTCTGCTCCTACCCCTTTGTTGCAAACTGCGACTCACTGCAATCCTAACCCTCCCCCTCCTGCTCCACCTCCTAATACTAGTGCATGTAATTTATACCCATTAAACCACCCAGGACCATATCTTGTTTTTGTTTCATCCAAACAAGGTAATAACATTGGCAATCTACACCCTATGGCTATAGGGCGTCTACTCTATGAAAGGAAATTTCCTATTAAATCCATCCAGTATAAAGGCCGTAACCGGATTCAGGTAAACTTTCACTCTCCTCATCATGCTAATGACTTTCTGCAGAATAAGTTCCTTGAGACACAAAAGTGGCATGCCTTTATTCCTCACTCAAATATCTTCCGCGTAGGCATTATACGCGGTGTTGAGAAAGATCTTACTGAATCCGATATTCTTACTTTACTTCAGAGTGACGTCAAAGTTCATTCTGTTCATCGCCTACGCCGTAAATCCCTCCAAGATGGTCAGTCAGTATATCTACCTACTGGCTCCATCAAGATTGTTTTTTGCTCCAAAACGTTGCCCAAATATGTTTCAATCTATCATGTAATGTTAGAAGTCCACCCCTTTATATTTTACCCCATTATTTGTTCCAAATGCCAGCGTTATGGACACACCCTACGCAATTGCCAGTCCACTAACTTTCGCTGTCGCAACTGTAGTATGAACCATTCTACCTCAGACTGCCTTGCTAATGTCAAGTTATGTGTACATTGCAATCGGGAACACGAAACGGGTTCCTCGGATTGTGCTGTTCATCAGAAGCAAGTGGAAATCAAAAAACTTATGTGCACTGATAACATTTCCTTCTCAGAAGCTTCTGCTCGACTATTTCCACCTACTTATTCTGAGTATCATAATGTTCAACAATTCCCTCCCCTACCCTCTCAACATCCTTCTACATTACCAGATGCCCCTCGCAAACGCAAATTCACACAAGTGGTTGTTAAGGATTTGCCACCTAAACCTTCTCCCGGCTATGATAGAGCTGCGTATCTCCAGCTAGTGCAATCCACTACATCCTCTCACCCCTCTCAATCTCTGAGTTATCAATACCCCATTCAACCCAGTCAGCCCACTCCTTCAACATCGAGCCCGTCAATGCCTCTGCAACCCGCACAGCATCCTCAAACAGGTAATACACTTCCTCAGCGAGAACATGTTTATCAGAGTGTTCTCCACATTCTCATGCAGATTACTCAACTAATTGGCGATCACCCCACTATCTTACCAGTTATTAGTCAACTTCGCGAAAGTTTACACCTTATCTTTAATAATGGTAGTACGCATCCTTCACCGGAATGCTCGGAGCCCACAAAATAAACACTATTGATGTTCATATCAACACAATGTCGCCCCTCTTCCTCTTTTGTTTACGATTTCACTGACACTTTGCCCTCCCTACATCCCCCATATACGTTGCTCAGATATTTCTTTCCATCTGTCCAAAGTTCTACACTCTCACATATATCCACCCCTCCGTCGTTCCCCTGCCCTCTCCTGCTTGACCCTTATATGTTGGCCCGGTGTGTATGTTTTGTAGAAGTCGCTGAGACGGCCACTCTAGCGTGAAGATTAGTATACCTTGTGTCCCTGTGTTTTTCCTATAACTCCTAGTCTTGTATACGTAATTCCTCACTCTTCATTGTCTAGGTGATACGTCTTTTCTTGATCTACTTTCCGTGCTTTGAACCCATTTTGTGAGTCTGCTGCATGGTCTACTTCCCTCCATCTTCAAGTACTTCGTCTTCCGAAAACATTGTCAACTCCATTGGTGTACTACTTTATTGAACTTGTGTGCGTGTGTCGATTTCGTACACATATCGTACGGTATAGTGTCTGGGTGAAATAACGAGCCCAAATAAACTTCACGAACAGAACAGAACTACTGTACAATGTGGCCAAGTCCAGTCCAGCCGCCTTATAGTCTCGTCCGCGACATCGTCCTGTACGGTTCGTTGTGTTCGAGGTTTCGTGTTCGGTGTCTGACATTTCTAGAACTTACTCGTGCGTTCTGGTGCTAGCTTGCGTGTGATTGTGCAGTGGTGGCATGAGTTCTGATAGTGGAGGTACTCGGGACTTTCATCCCGCGTCAAATAGTAATGTTGAACGGGAAGAAGTAGTGAAAATGGATACAACCGTGAATGGTACTTCTGCTCCTACCCCTTTGTTGCAAACTGCGACTCAATGCAATCCTAACCCTCCCCCTCCTGCTCCACCTCCTAATACTAGTGCATGTAATTTATACCCATTAAACCACCCAGGACCATATCTTGTTTTTGTTTCATCCAAACAAGGTAATAACATTGGCAATCTACACCCTATGGCTATAGGGCGTCTACTCTATGAAAGGAAATTTCCTATTAAATCCATCCAGTATAAAGGCCGTAACCGGATTCAGGTAAACTTTCACTCTCCTCATCATGCTAATGACTTTCTGCAGAATAAGTTCCTTGAGACGCAAAAGTGGCATGCCTTTATTCCTCACTCAAATATCTTCCGCGTAGGCATTATACGCGGTGTTGAGAAAGATCTTACTGAATCCGATATTCTTACTTTACTTCAGAGTGACGTCAAAGTTCATTCTGTTCATCGCCTACGCCGTAAATCTCTCCAAGATGCTCAGTCAGTATATCTACCTACTGGCTCCATCAAGATTGTTTTTTGCTCCAAAACGTTGCCCAAATATGTTTCAATCTATCATGTAATGTTAGAAGTCCATCCCTTTATATTTTACCCCATTATTTGTTCCAAATGCCAGCGTTATGGACACACCCTACGCAATTGCCAGTCCACTAACTTTCGCTGTCGCAACTGTAGTATGAACCATTCTACCTCAGACTGCCTTGCTAATGTCAAGTTATGTGTACATTGCAATCGGGAACACGAAACGGGTTCCTCGGATTGTGCTGTTCATCAGAAGCAAGTGGAAATCAAAAAACTTATGTGCACTGATAACATTTCCTTCTCAGAAGCTTCTGCTCGACTATTTCCACCTACTTATTCTGAGTATCATAATGTTCAACAATTCCCTCCCCTACCCTCTCAACATCCTTCTCCATTACCCGATGCCCCTCGCAAACGCAAATTCACACAAGTGGTTGTTAAGGATTTGCCACCTAAACCTTCTCCCGGCTATGATAGAGCTGCGTATCTCCAGCTAGTGCAATCCACTACATCCTCTCACCCCTCTCAATCTCTGAGTTATCAATACCCCATTCAACCCAGTCAGCCCACTCCTTCAACATCGAGCCCGTCAATGCCTCTGCAACCCGCACAGCATCCTCAAACAGGTAATACACTTCCTCAGCGAGAACATGTTTATCAGAGTGTTCTCCACATTCTCATGCAGATTACTCAACTAATTGGCGATCACCCCACTATCTTACCAGTTATTAGTCAACTTCGCGAAAGTTTACACCTTATCTTTAATAATGGTAGTACGCATCCTTCACCGGAATGCTCGGAGCCCACAAAATAAACACTATTGATGTTCATATCAACACAATGTCGCCCCTCTTCCTCTTTTGTTTACGATTTCACTGACACTTTGCCCTCCCTACATCCCCCATATACGTTGCTCAGATATTTCTTTCCATCTGTCCAAAGTTCTACACTCTCACATATATCCACCCCTCCGTCGTTCCCCTGCCCTCTCCTGCTTGACCCTTATATGTTGGCCCGGTGTGTATGTTTTGTAGAAGTCGCTGAGACGGCCACTCTAGCGTGAAGATTAGTATACCTTGTGTCCCTGTGTTTTTCCTATAACTCCTAGTCTTGTATACGTAATTCCTCACTCTTCATTGTCTAGGTGATACGTCTTTTCTTGATCTACTTTCCGTGCTTTGAACCCATTTTGTGAGTCTGCTGCATGGTCTACTTCCCTCCATCTTCAAGTACTTCGTCTTCCGAAAACATTGTCAACTCCATTGGTGTACTACTTTATTGAACTTGTGTGCGTGTGTCGATTTCGTACACATATCGTACGGTATAGTGTCTGGGTGAAATAACGAGCCCAAATAAACTTCACGAACAGAACAGAACAGTCCAGCCGCCATGTTTTAGCCAAGTGCTCAATCAGATGATAGATGAAGGAGAGTTAATAATATGTTTAGAGTTTCAATAAAGAATAGTTGAATATTTTAAGAGGTTATTTATTTTGCTTATACTGTGTATATATATCAATATTTGTTATATTCAGAGTCTAACTACCTGTCATAATTTAGATTTATACGTCGTCTACAACAACTATTTAAGAGGTTAGAAATTTGTTTTGATATTCTAGGTAGGCCAAAAGAATATACAGCACTCATTGTCTTTAATAATGGATGTGCTGACTGTAAAATAAGCCTACATTTAATCAAAAACTTTCACCAGCCGGGCTGAGTGGATTAGACGGTTAAGGCGCTGGCCTTCTAACCCCAACTTGGCAGGTTCGATCCTGGCTCAGTCCGGTGGTATTTAAAGGTGCTCAAATACGACAGCCCCGTGTCGGTAGATTTACTGGCACGTAAAAGAACTCCTGCGGGACTAAATTCCGGCACCTCGGCGTCTCCGAAGACCGTAAAAGTAGTTAGTGGGACGTAAAGCAAATAGCATCATCATCAAACTTTCACCGTTACCATATTCCTGGCTATATGGTTTTATATATCAGAATTAACAACGTGATATCATCAAACTATTCGTAGAAATGTATTTTTTATGTATGACTTATCGGTATGTATATAATTTAACACACGCAAAAAATAGTTAATAACTGTGATTAGTTAGGCCTGTATTAAACAATGGGTAGACAAAATGATATTACCTAGGTCCATATTTAACTTAATAAGTTATAAGCTACTGTACCATTCTATTCTTGGTACTAATAAAACTAATAACGAAAACCTGCTACTCTAGTGGTGAAAACAACAAGCAACGGCCGTGGCTAATGACAGCTACGTTTTGATCCTCACAATGAGCAATTAAATATTGGTATCACTATGCAGTATCGTTTGAGAAAATACTACTTCTTGCTCAGTGAAAACAAGCAGTTGTCCTGGTCCCGCAGTACTTGTATTCAGGACTAGGTTACCGACCACTCACGGTTCAATCACCGTGATGTACAACTGTTTGTACTGTTTGGTGATTTGTAGCCTACTCTAGTGTGTTGTTTGAATATGATGAGGAGAGTGTTGGAACAAACACAAACACCCTGTCCCCGAGCCAGAAGTGATTAAAATCCCATACCTTTCCAGGAATCGAACCCTGGCCCCTCTAAACCAAAGGGCAGTAGGCCTATGCTGACCATTCAACCAAGGAGTTGGACTATTATTATTATCATTATAATGTATGAGAAAACTCAACTTGATGCTACGTGTCACTTATAACAAGGTCCTTTAAGAGACGAATAGCCATAAAAATTGAATGCAAGAATATATCCATCATGATAACTCATACGGTGAAAATTAAGGAGACTTGAATCCCGCAGGAGTTCTTTTACGTGCCCGTAAATCTATGGACACGAGGCTAAGGTATTTGAGCATCTTGAAATACCACCGGACTGAGCCATGATTGAACCTGGCAAGTTGGGGTCAGAAGGCCATTGCCTCAACCGTACAGGTTTTAGATAGAACAGATATTTTCAGGATATTTGGAAATTTGTGTAAAATATTATAATCATGAAAATCTCAGTTATTTTTCCTGACACAGTAAAATTGCACAAAAAGTAAAAGATCGGAAATTATATTCTAAACAACTTTTGTTATGTAAAGGTTTTTGGTACAGTAAATATTAATCTGACATTTACTGCCTTGGCCTCTTTAAAATTACTAACCCATTTTTGTTATTAGTGTTACCATTATAACGCACGGGACAACTCTATGCGTTGCTAGGCGCGTCTTACAGCGCGCTACTTTCAGAGCTGGAAACAAGCAATTGTCCAATTTTATTTTCAAACTCTTTCCGGATATGCTTCTGCATCTATAAGCACAACAGTCTGGCATAATGTTCTTCAAAACTCACACCTCAAAACATTTCAAAACTAAAAGGATGTTTAATAGACTACATATTTTCAGTACTATTAAACAGGTAGCCTCCACTTTACTGAAATTGCATAAAAGGTTATCTTAGCCTGTGCAGAATACACAGGTTTAAATCAGGTGACAGGACATCTGGCTAAAAGTTGGCGGAGCCAGTCAGAATGAAGCTCTCATTAGCCACACTGTACACGTCTCTTGACATACCACGAGAAGAGAGAAAAAGAGGAACCCCGCCAAACCTTCAGAGCACTACTAATGCTGACATTGGATTATAAAGTGTCATGAATAGGGCCAGGATTTTTAGGTTTTAAACTATTTTATTCCTTGCTAGCTAACTGCAGTATTTTAACTTACTTATCCATTTCCATTACCTTTGGAGTAAATTACTCGAATCTTATGAAACGTAAAAATGGCTAATTAAGATCTTAAAACCTAAGAAAAACTAAATGGGCTATTCAAGACAATATTACATTATTTTGAAATAGAAGTACCAAATATTAATGAAAGTGATTTTTTTTTTTTTAAATAAATATTATGCACGACTTTTTGAAACAACTTCATGGTTTGGAACTGGAAGTAGTTTGTAAGTATAACTTGTGCGAGCAAAACAACGTGATACGATGCTATTTCACCAGGGTGCAGCACAAATCAAGAGGCAGCCCCATGGCATTCACTGACCTGTATCTAGCAGGTACAAGCCCGCCTAACTTGCCAGCTTCAGTGCATCTCTCATTGTGTACGGTCTACTGAGCTGTTCACTGTTTAGCTCTATACACATTATTGTGTGACAGACTAAAATTAATTTTCCCTATAAATCAATTATTGAAGGCAATTTAAGTAGCTTACGTATGAATGGTGTGAAACTTTTGCTCATAGGGTCGGTTGGTGCATGCATTTCAGTGGGCTTGGCAGATTGATATGTAATAGCAACTTCTGGCTCGGTGAGGAAAGCAACGGGAAAGTACCTCACTCCTCATTTCCCTAGTACGCCTCTTCAGTGATGCCTAGGCCATCTATGACAGCTCATGGTGGAACTGTTGAGGATCCAACCAGCCTTCGGGCTCAGAAGTAGCGATGCCTAAAGGCAAGTCATCTCGAAGTTGGTTGATTCACCAGAGGATTGGTAACAATCCGTACTTCACTACAGATGGCAAAATTATATTTTGTCAAGTCTGACTAAAGCAGGTTCAGAATTATTTAACATAGCTCTAATAAAATAAATCCCCATTACAGTAATGAAAAGCAAGTTTTATAGAAAATTATGAATGACTTAACATAAATATTATGGTTGAAAGTTCATAAGACGAATGCTGCAAAGCAAACCTCGGATGAGTAATAGTCCTAGGGAGTCCACATAAAATGAAAAAGTTGAACAAATAGTACATACTTTGTGTCTACAACAAACTATAATTATTTTATTTATGTTTTTTTCCAGGTGGCATGTGATCAAAAATCACATTTTGTGCCGCACAAGGAATCTACAGGACATATCGGCAACATTGCTATAAAAAAAAGGGAGCTATTTTCTGTTACACCAGCCACTAATTTCCAGTTTTCCTGGCACTTCAACGGTGGATAATTTTAATATCAGTTTTTTTGAAGCGCTGGTTTGGCAAATGTTTCGTGGAATGCACTACATAATCCTGTGCTGAAGAAATTTCTTGAGGACATCAGCTGCCGTAAGATACCAGAGAATCCACGTTGAGAAAAAGTTATTTGGAAAAACTGTACAATAAAACTATCGAAGACATAAGAAGTGATATAGGTGATGGTTACATCTGGCTTTCGGTGGACGAGACCACAGATACCGGTAGTTGTGGTCATTATATCGCAAACGTTGTGGTAGGTAAATTAGATGCCACAGAGCTGGTAAACCTCATATTATACTGTGCAAGATGCTGGAAAAAACGAACCATAGTACCATAGCTTGCACCGTCCGAGATGCTCTTTGCATTCTTTGGCCAAGAGAAAAACAGGATGACAAGTTTTTACTTCTTTTGAGTGACAGTGCAGCATATATGATCAAAGCTGGTGAAGTATTAAAAGTTTTTACCCTAACCTGCTGCATTTAACTTGCATAGCCCATGGCTTACACAGATTGGCTGAAGACTATCAAAGGGTAGGGGAAGGGTCCACCTATTCAATACCATAAGACAATATACTGTATATTCTAATGGTATTGAATAGGTGGACCCTTCCTACCCTTTGATAGTGATCAATTGTCAATATGGACCATAATGAAATTCATAACTTATGATTGGCTGAAGAGGTTAGAAATAATTTTCCAGGAGTAAATGGTATTGTTTCTTCTGTGGAAGAGGTGTTCCTTAAAGCTCCTTGCAGCATTCTCACATTCAAGGAAATGTTACCTCAAACTCCTTTTCTTCCCGAAACCATCATCACTCGTTGGGGGACATGGCTCAATGCAGACGTATACTATGCCAATCACTTTGAAGACATTAAAAATATTATAAATTATTTTGATGTCGATGAGGCACTCTGCATAGCGAAGGCTAAAACACCTCTGATGAACCAGAACTCTGTTTCACTTGCCTTCATTAGGGCACACTTTGCTGATCTTCCTTCAGCTATTGAGCGTGTTGAGTCAGCATTGTTACCATTAAAAGATGCAATAGAAGTTGTGGACTCCATTTCGAAGAATTAAATACCAGGACCAGTGGGTCACCAAAATTCTGCAGTGGAACCCATGATTTTCAACAATGAAGAATGTGTCCGCAATACTTCAGTGAGAAGAAGTTACTGACGAGGTACCATGGGGACCAAGAGCTATTGCTATTGCTATTGAAGTTTGCTCCAATGACTTCCTGTTGTGTGGAGTGTACATTTTTCTGCTATAAGAATATTTTGAGAGATAACAGAAAAAGTTTAACTCTGCAAAATCTGGAAATGTATTTAGTTGTACAATGTAACAGCAAGTGAAAACTGTGTTCTGTGCTACTGAAAATGTTTGTTCTTGATTCATTAGAGGTGACAAAAATGTAACCTACATGAGCCATTTATTGTATTTGTGCATAATTATTCTTTGTTTTTTTCAGTTGGTATGATGTGTTTGAAATGCTTTCATTAACCCATTCTGTCCCATATTTAGATAATAATTTTGAAATAAGTGGTATAGTTTTGTACTGGAGAGGGGTGAAGGTGACAATAAAGTACAAAACAGTTTGAATGAATAGTATAACTTTAGTAATGATTGAAATGATTATTAAAAACTATTTCAGGAGGATAAAAAATTTAAAAACTAAAACGTGGTTTTTAAGAACCTAAAAATTTGGGCCCTAGTCATGAACCACCTCTGCTTATGAATATGAGAAAGTGACCTTAAATTTTCAGACTCACAGGCTGTCTTTAGATGTAGGAAATGTCAGGTGACTGTGTGAGTGATGACCCGGTTGTCAGTTCGTCGTGCAGGAGCTCTTCTACGTTTCATTTCACAGGGACATTTCTAGGATTGTGTGTTTTGAGCCCACATTACACAATATGACCAAACAACGGTCAATATCCTCAGCTCCTTGAGGATGGGAGTGCAAAGCATTCCTCTCTGGTACCACATCTCAAACACCCCACAGAAGGCAGGTAATTCTGGAGTCTGGATTAAGCTCATCTCCAGCATTTGCTCAGTACAACAGGACCCTACTGGATAGCACTCTGGTACACAGGCAGCAAGTCTGCCATTTACCCAGAGGATCCAGGTTGCATTCTGGATTGAGCGCTGGAACAGGGTTCACTCAGGCTCGTGAGACCACCACACTGACCAAGTGACACTCCAGTATCTGCAAGCCATCGAGCTGGACAGGATTCTAGGCTCTCCGTGTGGTATTTTTACCATAGTTTGTTTGTTTAACCCAGGAGAAGGCACGCGCGGTTGATAAGACTGTACCTTATATTTACTCACAGCAATCACAGTTTATTGTTGTATATTTCTCAATTTATACATTTAATTGTTTATTTATGGGGGTTTTTTTTGGAGGGGTTATTTCTTTTTCATTTCATACAAATGACTTCTCTCTTTGTAACTAGTTGATAATAATAACAAATAAAATCATGAATAAAAATATATAAATAAAATTACTCAAAAACTTAATAAAATTAATAAGCATAATTAACCGAAATGTCCGTAGTATGGGCGCCAGAGTTCACCAGAATGGATCCCTCGAATTTAGATAAGAGCATGATAGACTTTATATCCCAGGGCGTGTACATAATGCTGCGTACTGGTACATCTGCTGCAGGCCTTACCTAACCTCCTGAAAACGACTAATTAGGTAGGAACTGCACCTAGGTTTATCAATAACACTGATTCTAAAATAGCTAACTATATTCTGAACAAATTCCGTGCATGAGCACCTCATCAACATACAACATTAGACATATAATACACACATAAAATATTGCTGGAAGACTCCATATTTACAACAACAACAACAATAATAATGAAAATCGTGGGAAAACGAAAGTGAGAACTAAGCTACCATTTGCAGATAGTCCGATGAACAATGTACATGTATGAAGATAAATACCCTTCACTGTCTCTATATCAATTCGACTTACCGATTCTCATAATCGGCAGTTATCACTTCACACAGATACTGTACCTTGTACTACTGTGTTCACATATTTTAACACTTGTAAAGATATATACACACGTCTGTCGATCCTCAACATATAAATTTATGGAAAGTCTGAGATAGCTTTCACCAACATATAATGCTAGGCCGCCACAAGTGCTACAATACTTAATGCGCAAGCACTCTCCACAATCAACCACTTTCCACAAACATAACACGACTACGCTCCACGAACGTTTGAAGTCCAGTCCATTGCAGCCATGTCAATCCAGTACCGTGTCTCAGCACCACTTCCTTCCCGTACAGTCCGTCAGTTGTAGTTGTAGTTATCTTCCTTCTCGTTCCTATACAATCACCTTCACAATCACCCTTACAATGTTTCTCATACCACCTCTCATACAATCCTAATACAATCATCTGGTTGCCGCCGTATCATCAACCTTTATAGACATCAACATCCCCCTCCTCTCAGATGAGACGTCTGGATTGGTGCATGCCAGCCAATCATGAGTGATCTCAAATCAAGACCAAGCCCTGAACTACTTCTTCCTCCCAAGACAATAACAAACTCTGGGGAGTTTTCATGAATCACCAAACTTTCCTGGTACAACAACAAGCTTATCTCATCAGGCTGGGATATATACATGAGTAAATGGAATTTCCTGACACAAGTACATCACAACAGACACTGGGGTAGCCAGATGACTCATTCAAATTACCAGAGTTATTACAGCAATGTTTTCCCACTCGTGCAAAACAAATTACTCATACCTACATATGTGGATATCTTCCAGCTTACCAATATAAATGGCAAAGTATACAAATGAAATAATAATAATAATAAAATAGAATACTGACAATAATATCTCTAACTTCTACATATAATTCGGGGGTGTGATATATGTACTATCACATAACGCCCCCTTGGTGAATCGATGATATCATATATTATGATTCACCATAAAACAGAACTTCATACATAACCTTATAATGGCATAACTGAACACATAATTTACTGTAATAATGATATATACATTGCGTCTACTGCATTGTATTCGCACACACGAAATACAATTTGTCCAAACAATAATAATAATAATAATATGGCTATATACACACAACACTGATTGTTTCACATACCATTGAACACAATCCCTTCTTACTACAGTACACTTAACTCAAAATTGATAATATATACATCGGAGGTGCAGATCCTATCTCTTATATCTGCGAAGGCTATAGATATTAAATGTCCCAAGAACCTTATTTTCAGCGGTTAGGAGCCTATAAGCACACTTGCCTATACTACTGTCCACAGTATACGGACCCTGATATAATGAAATACTATACATAAACTTAACATTGGCATCGATAAGCGAGGAATGCGTACCGTAATAAAATCCGATTACATCTAGAATACAATCTATCTCACACACAAACATTCATCCCATTCGGTCACACAAGAATCATACAAACTTTCATTCGGAACATTCATAAAAAGGAAATCCCTCTTTCTGAAATGCGCGGGAATCTCACTACGTTTACTCTTCCACAAAACCATAATTAATGCAAGCAAACAGATCACATACTTCTTCACACATTCCACATCGATATCACTCAGCACGTCGTTCAAATCATTCACACAACTCTTAGCATTAAATAAAACATCACACACTCGCTTGGATAGACTTTCTTTCGTCTCACGCACACTTCCATTCTCACTTACGCTCACTCTATTACTAAAGTTCTTACCATAATACACATCGAAATTGCTGTCATTACTACTTAATGACCCAACAATTAATCCATCTTCACCACCTTCCGTATCAGCTACTACTTGCACCACTTTCATGCCAACAACACTGCTACTTTCGACTCTCTTATCAGAAGTTTCATTAATCTCAAAGTCACCATTTTCACACATAATGGACCTAACTTTACTCTCCTCACATACACTTAAATCAACAAAAACATCCTCATGATGTATACTCCGTGAACACTCTTCACTTACTAAACAAATTTCATCAACACAAAAAACTCCACTTTCAATTTCAGAAACTTCCACAAGATTATCGATCGCAACACCGCTATTACCATCACCACTAGCACAAAGTAAGACATCCGACACATCATTCTTACTTTCATCACGCCCCCTATACACAAAATCTCCCTGATCACAAAACACATGGTCATACAATAATTCCTCTTTCACGTCTACCTCGTAACTTACCTGTTTCATCACGTGAATAGGAATTTCGGTATCGGACTGCCTATCTGACCCAACTAAGAAGTCCGATTCCGGTTTAAATTACTTGACATGGACTGTTCACTATTATCATGTCTCTGCACTTGATCTGGAGGTCTTTGATCCGTACGCCCCCTACTTTCTGATTCCCCTTGATTAGGTCTTCTGCCATAATATTCCTGGTGATTACCTCCTTGGTTAGAGTGTCTGTTTCCCCTTCCGGAATTACCACCCTGATTCCCTTGCCTAGAATGACTGAAATTCTGATTATTCCTATCTCCCGCTACCTGATTACCTTGTCTCCCATTATCCCCGTAATTTCTACCTTCACTTTGCCTAGTCCTCCCCTGCCCTTCCAAAGCATCAAACCTCTCTAACAGCTGCTCTAATTCCTTGATCGTAACAATATTCTGCATACATGCAGCTAATCCGACCTTCTCAGGAAAATGTCTCAACATCTGGCGGACTGTATCTCTCTCCGATGCTAGACCTTCAATATTCTGGCTGATCAGAACATGCGCTAAGAAATATTCCGTCATAGACACACCTTCCTGAGGTCTATATTTGCCAAATAGCACGCGATCTCTTTCCCTTCCCTGAATAGCTTCACTCCAAAATTTAGAAATAAATTTCTCCCTAAATTCCTCCAAACTCGAAATACCCTGTCTATAAACTTGAAACCAGGATCTCGCTTCTCCAACAAATGCAACATCCAACAGCTCATCAACCATACTCCAATCAATCAAACCATCGTCAAGATTCTTGGAAAACCGTTTCTCCACTGTTTTCAAGAATTCCATCGGATTAAACTGCCGACCATTAAACTTGGGCAATTCAGAGTCCTTCGTACAAGATACGTACCTATTACATATGCTGCTACTTAATTGGATTTGACTGATCTCCTGCCTTAATTTCACATGACATGATTTAATTCCTTCTTCCACTACCATTCTGGCATTTCCTTCTACTGACTTGAGGTCATCTTTTACTGACTTAAGGTCTTTCTCCAATTTCTCATTCTTCTCATCTATTCGCTTCACTAAAACATTCTGACTGGTTTTCATTCTGTCTATTTCTTCGACTTTATCTTCCACTATTTTTATTCTTTTATCACATTCCTTGCTGTTTTCAACAAATTCTTTCCTAACTACATTAAATCGGCATTCAATTTTCTCAGTCAATTCCAAGCATTGAGATTCAATCTTATTATTGACTTCCTGAATTTCTCTGCTTTGATGGTCAAACTTCTGGTTCAATTCATCTATTCTACCATTCACAGCACTACTTAAACTATCAATTTTACTAGACAATTCAACACTCACTAAATTTAACTCCTTACTTTGATTCTCAATCTTACTGGACAATTCCGTACTAACTGAATTTAATTCACTATTAATACTGTATATTTCATTACTTAAAAAACTCAGTTCACTCTTCAACTCTTTACTCTGACTATCAATCTTACTGGACAATTCAATATTATTATTATCGATTTTACTGGACAGTTCAACATTATTATTATCGATTTTACTGGACAATACGTCACTCTTACTGTTAAATTCACCCTTCAACTCTTTACTGAACTGATTAAATAGTGATTGAAGCATACTAAGAGTTAAGGTCGCCCCTTGATCCCCTACATTCTGAGTTTGAGACGGGTTACTCGGTTCCTCACCTATCGTTGCCGATTGATCTTTCCTACTATCAGCCATTTCGCTATTCTCACTTAAATTAGATAAACTCAATGTGGTGGAATTCTTTTGATTTCTCTTATCCTGATTCATAGTACCAACAACTTTAACAACCTCTCTACTTCTCAGTCTTATAATACTCGACTCGCTACAACATTTCTTCATACTCCAACATACATATCACGTACATATAAAACACTTCACTGACATAGTTCGCAGAATTCCAACCACACCTGACAAGTGCACCTACGCTTATAAGCCTAACAGATGTACCAATCATTCAGCCCCACGTTGGGCGCCAATTGTAACTAGTTGATAATAATAACAAATAAAATCATGAATAAAAATATATAAATAAAATTACTCAAAAACTTAATAAAATTAATAAGCATAATTAACCGAAATGTCCGTAGTATGGGCGCCAGAGTTCACCAGAATGGATCCCTCGAATTTAGATAAGAGCATGATAGACTTTATATCCCAGGGCGTGTACATAATGCTGCGTACTGGTACATCTGCTGCAGGCCTTACCTAACCTCCTGAAAACGACTAATTAGGTAGGAACTGCACCTAGGTTTATCAATAACACTGATTCTAAAATAGCTAACTATATTCTGAACAAATTCCGTGCATGAGCACCTCATCAACATACAACATTAGACATATAATACACACATAAAATATTGCTGGAAGACTCCATATTTACAACAACAACAACAATAATAATGAAAATCGTGGGAAAACGAAAGTGAGAACTAAGCTACCATTTGCAGATAGTCCGATGAACAATGTACATGTATGAAGATAAATACCCTTCACTGTCTCTATATCAATTCGACTTACCGATTCTCATAATCGGCAGTTATCACTTCACACAGATACTGTACCTTGTACTACTGTGTTCACATATTTTAACACTTGTAAAGATATATACACACGTCTGTCGATCCTCAACATATAAATTTATGGAAAGTCTGAGATAGCTTTCACCAACATATAATGCTAGGCCGCCACAAGTGCTACAATACTTAATGCGCAAGCACTCTCCACAATCAACCACTTTCCACAAACATAACACGACTACGCTCCACGAACGTTTGAAGTCCAGTCCATTGCAGCCATGTCAATCCAGTACCGTGTCTCAGCACCACTTCCTTCCCGTACAGTCCGTCAGTTGTAGTTGTAGTTATCTTCCTTCTCGTTCCTATACAATCACCTTCACAATCACCCTTACAATGTTTCTCATACCACCTCTCATACAATCCTAATACAATCATCTGGTTGCCGCCGTATCATCAACCTTTATAGACATCAACATCCCCCTCCTCTCAGATGAGACGTCTGGATTGGTGCATGCCAGCCAATCATGAGTGATCTCAAATCAAGACCAAGCCCTGAACTACTTCTTCCTCCCAAGACAATAACAAACTCTGGGGAGTTTTCATGAATCACCAAACTTTCCTGGTACAACAACAAGCTTATCTCATCAGGCTGGGATATATACATGAGTAAATGGAATTTCCTGACACAAGTACATCACAACAGACACTGGGGTAGCCAGATGACTCATTCAAATTACCAGAGTTATTACAGCAATGTTTTCCCACTCGTGCAAAACAAATTACTCATACCTACATATGTGGATATCTTCCAGCTTACCAATATAAATGGCAAAGTATACAAATGAAATAATAATAATAATAAAATAGAATACTGACAATAATATCTCTAACTTCTACATATAATTCGGGGGTGTGATATATGTACTATCACATCTTATTTGAGCAATATTCTCCTTGTGGCGTACTTAGTTCCTGACATTTATTTTACTGCTTATTCCTGTAATTTTGTTGTTTTGTTCAGTTAGCAGATTGTATCTTTGACTTCATAATGGATCACAAGGAACAGAAAAGAATAAAATAATATTCTTGAGAGCGTTGAAATGAGGAGAGATGAAATGAAGCATTAGCAAGAGAACAGGGCGCATTTTGCTGCAGACTTCCTGAAGATGTTAGCAGACAAAATTCCGCAGATGTTTCGGAAGAGAAAGCAAATGAAGGTGTTTTTGAAACCAGTGATCATAATACAGAAACTGACATATCAGTTGAATTTGAGGATGACAGTGAAGTGCTGCGAGTAGTCAACCTTACTGTAGGCCCTGCTAGTGCTTCATTCTGTGTCTCCTCCTTTTCAACACACACAAGAAGTTTATTTATTCTTTGCTGTTCTTTCTGATCCAATATGAAGTCAAATATACAATCCACTAACTGAACAAAACAATGAAAATACACTAATAAGAAATAAAATAAATGTCAGAAACTCAGTATGCAATAGGGCGCGCGCAGTCGCAAGCACCGCTAATTTACACTTTCAATCACCGCATTAACACAATCACGACTGAGGGATCGACAATGCTGTATATGCTACCCAGTACCTCCTAGTAAAATATGATTGGGGTGAAGGTGCCGTCCAACAATCACATAAACTAAGCTCGATAGCTGCAGTCGCTTAAGTGCGGCCAGTATCCAGTATTCGGGAGGTCGTGGGTTCAAACCCCACTGTCGGTAGCCCTGAAGATGGTTTTCCGTGGTTTCCCATTTTCACACCAGGCAAATGCTGGGGCTGTACCTTAATTAAGGCCACGGCCGCTTCCTTCCAAGTCCTAGCCCCTTCCTCCCTCATCGTCGCCATAAGACCTATCCGTGTCGGTGCGACGTAAAGCAAATAACAAAACAAAAACAAAAATCACATAACAACTGGCGAACAAACAAATACTGCTGCAGTCTAAAAAAACCACGGCGTGCCTTCTCCCGGGTTAACTTCACAAGGCTGACCAGAACGATGCAATAGACAAGATTCAACTATGTACAAGCCGCAGTGCAGTTAAATGAAATTATGTTTTCATGACTCAGATCTGATATCTTTCGATTTCTGTTTTTGCTACTTGCTTTACGTCGCACCAACACAGATAGGTCTTATGGCAACGATGAGATAGGAAAGGTCTAGGACTGGGAAGGAAGCAGCCGTGACCTTAATTAAGGTGCAGTCCCAGCATTTGCCTAGTGGTGAAAATGGGAAACCATGGAAAAACCATCTTTAAGACTGCTGGCGGTGGGGTTCGAACCCACTATCTCCTGGATGCAGGCACGGCCAACTCACCCGGCCTCTTTCGGTTTTAGCCTGGTAAAGAGGCAGACTGCCTAAGTTTTGTGAAGACTTTGCTCTGTGTCCACAGAAGATAAACCTGACCAATCAGAACCAAGACTGTTTTAAAAATCAGAAGATAATAGTAGTAAGGATGTAAAGGAGAGGGTGTGTTTCTGATAAGACCACAGTTACAGTATAGTACCATTGTATCCCCCTGTGGGTGGGGGCGGTAGAATAACACCCACGGTATCCCCTTCCTGTCATGGAGGTGACTAAAAGGGGCCCCAGGGGCTCTCAACTTGGCAGCGTGGCTTGGCAAATACAGGGCCCTTAGCTGAGTACTGGCATTGCTTCCAATTACTTGTGCCAGGCTCCTCACTTTCATCTATCGTATCCTACCTCCCTTGGTCAAATCTTGTTCTTTTCTAACCCCGACGGTATTAGAGTACTCAAGGACTAGGGAGTCTTTCATTTTCATATCTTTCATGGCCCTTAGCTTCCTTCAGGCGATACTTTCATTTTTCAAATTGTTGGATCCCTTCCACTATTTCTCTCTGATTAGTGCTATGTAAAGAATGGTTGCCCAGTTGTACTTCCTCTTAAAACAACAATCACTACCATCACCACCACCACCACTCCAGTGTATGGGACCCTCACCAGGACTACTTGATATGAGAACTGGAAAAAATTCAAAGGAGAGCAGCACGATTTGTTCTGGGTGATTTCCGACAAACGAGCAGTGTTACTAAAACGTTGCAAACTTTGGGCTGGGGTGACTGGGAAGAAAGGAGACGAGCTGCTTGACTATGTGGTATGTTCTAGATGTTGTTCATAGGGAACCTGAAATATTTGTCCTGAATGAGTAAATTTATAATACTAATAAAGTTGGTCCACTATTGGACATTATAAATTTTCCATCTAACTCATTTCTGGTTGCCAACGTTTTGCCCCAGTGTGCTAATTTGGGCTCAGCAATTGGAAAATAGCACAACTACCAAGACACATGGCTAGTGCACACCGTGGACAATAATGGACAAACTATGTTGGTATTATGTGGTATGTTTCCAGCTGTCAGTGGTAAGTTGGTGTGGAATGTCATAAGTAGAAGAATAAGTTTGAGTGGTGCTTTTAAAGGTAGGAAAGACCACAATATGGGGATGAAGTTGGAATTCAGTAGGACACATTGGGGCAAATATTCATTTATAGGAAGAGGAGTGAGGGATTGGAAGAATTTATCAAGGGAAATGTTCAATAAATTTTCAAGTTTGTTGAATATATTTAAGAGAAAGCTAGTAAACAATTATAAATAAATGTTAATATGAGGTAAACAATCTGCCACCTGGGTGGCCGCTCACTGATTGGCTAGAACAAACACACAAGGACAAGAGCAATCCCACAGGGACTGTCTCGTAATCTTCTTCTCCGTCCCCAGTGAGCTCCAGCAGACAACACTCACTGACTGGTCGTCTTCGCAAATCTTCGGCCTTTATGTTGGAAATGCAGGATAAAGACAAGGAAAGGGAACAGACAAAAAGGGGTAAAGATGAATACAGCTCGTTAATAATAATCTGGCCTCGGCTACTGTGAGCAGAAATTTTAATTTGATGCAGTATAAGCTACATACACGTTGATTTTAAAGTGGCATATGTCAGAGTTAACCCGATCTCTCTCGGGAGAACTACGGCTGAGTTGTAAATAATTTTGTCAGCTTCACACTAAAGATCGTACCAGAGATCTTCTTACATCATGGACTCTTTCACTGCACTCCGACTACGTCTGCTGCATTTGAACCCGTGATCTTGGAATACAGAGCCCTGCTGATCCACAGTTAGAGCTATACAGGTGGTAAACGGCCACAAACACAAAAGGAATATGGATCTCAATGGGCCAATATATGTAATGGAAAGGAAAAACTAAGGCTGCCTTCACACGTACCACTTCTTAACCAAAAAACGATGGCTCTTGAGTGGTTCAGCTGTGGCTACAATCAACTAATATCAACCACACAATTAAGTGGTTCTTTGTGGGGGTTTGAAGTTCACATCGGTCACAACCTTTCCAACCACTTTACACCCGCGAAAAGTACACAGTACTGAAATGGATTTTGAAGAGGAAGCATTGTTGTTGCTTTTGTTACATCAACGAAGACGGCATCATCAAAATAGAATTTATTGAATTCATCTTATAGAAAAGAGGAGCGAAAGTCGGTTTCCCTCATTGTATCGTTATTTAAGAATGAACGATGACAAGCATTTTAATTATTTTAGAATGTCCAAAGATACATTTGATTACTTGTTATTCCAATTAAAAGACAATTTGCAAGGGAAGAACAGAGCTATGAGGAAAGTATATCGCCAGAAGAACATATCAAAGAAATCACTTTTGTTCACCCTTTTGCACCAGCTCTAGAGCGGAGATGTATCGCCAGATGGAAACGAAAGGAACGACTGTGCGCCGAGCTACAGCACTGTTACTGGCGTGTGGTTGGCGTGTGGTTGGCGTGTGGTTGGCGTGTGGTTGGCGTGTCACACATGTGAACTGTGCTCGACCACTGTCAGCGATATTTTTGTGGGTGATATCGTTGACAGACTGCGACAGTGGTTGAACCTGGCTGCAGGGTGTGGTACATGTGAAAGCAATACTGCGTTTCCATAAGAGCTTGAGGCCGCCCACAGCCAACCACTGTGATGTGGTACGTGTGAAGGCAGCCTAAGAGTTACCAATCTGTTATTGTCATATGTTTTAACAAGCAGTCTTCGAGAACTCTTTCACACAGTAAAACTCTAACAGATATCCAGTCTAAATAGTAATCCATAATATGTTGTAGAAAAGATGCAACTTCTCAGTCTGTAGAGAAACTGTTAGTCAGCGTGTAGCTAAGGACATATTCAGAGGGAGATCGTTATTGACAGTCAAACGTTCGTTAGGTTAACATCATGACAACATAAAACACCGACGTGACACTTAATGTGATACAACTGTTCTCCTATGATCAGTACGTGAACTTGGTGCTCACCAGACCAACGATCTAAAATTAAAAAAGACAAAACCAATGTAGCACCTGCATAAGAATAGAATAGGTTAAGTTAATTAAAATTTTTACTGGTAAGGATCACAGAATTTGCGATACTACTGTCCAGTTGCCAGCCAAGTATTCTTGGGGCTAATGAGACTGTCTCTTACATGGAGACCCTGCATTCAACTTCCTACCACGTCAGAAACTTTTAACTGGTTCGAGGTCCACTCATCCTACGAGAGAACAATTCACGAGCTATTTGACAGTGAGAAAGCCAAGAATAAGGACCAACAGGATTCGTCGCACTGATTCTGCATCACCTCGTGATCTGTTTGTTCCTTGGTTGGCCAACGTCAACCAGGGCCGCAGAACCACATGGGGTGAGGATCCCAGTGCACACAACAGTCTGCATTATCTTCGCTGCTGTTATCCCTTTGTATAATAAAGCGACATGTGGTCTACACAATATACGAGGTGGAGGAGTTCGTGGCTGAAGGACATTTGAGGATGGCACAACTGCACATCAGAAAAAGCTTTCCATGCAGCAGCATCATGTTCAGACTTGGATACGTGGACTGTCAACCACCGTTAAGAGAAGGCGCCTTGAGAAGAAAGTGTTCCGGATATAGAGGCGTTCCAGGCCAATTTTGTCAGAAGATAGCGGCTAAAGTGGAACTCCAATTGTCAGGAGAAAGCATAGTACTTCATCAACATCAAAAAGTTTAACAGAGAGATGTCACTTGAACAGAGTAACAATCACCACTGATCTACATTTAGGGCAGTCACCCAGGTGACAGATTCCCTATTTGTTGTTTTTCTAGCCTTTTCTGAAATGATTGCAAAGAATTTGGAAATTTAGTGAACATCTCCCTTGGTAAGTTATTCCAATCCCTAACTCCCCTTCCTATAAACGAATATTGGCCCCAATTTGTCCTCTTGAATTCCAACTGTATCTTCATATTGTGATCTTTCCTACTTTTAAAGATACCGGTACCTCAAACTTATTTGTCTACTAATGTCATTCCACGCCATCTCTCCACTGACAACTTAGAACATACCAGTTAGTCGAGCAGTACGTCTCCTTTCTCCCAAGTCTTCCCAGCCCAAACTTTGCAACATTTTTGTAATGCTACTTTTTTGTCAGAAATCACCCAGAACAAATCGAGCTGCTTTTCTTTGGATTTTCTCCAGTTCTTGAATCAAGTAATACTGGTGAGGGTCTCATACACTGGAACCATACTCTACTTGGGGTCTCACCAGAGACTTATATGCCCTCTCCTTTACATCCTTACTATAACCCCTAAACACCTTCATAACCATGTGCAGAGATCTGTACCCTTTATTTACAATCCCATTTATGTGATTACCCCAATGAAGAGCTTTCCTTATGTTAACACCTAGGTTTTTACAATGATCCCCATAAAGAACGTTCACCCCATCAATGCAGTAATTAAAACTGAGAGGACTTTTCCTATTTGTGAAACTCACAACCTGACTTTTAACCCCATTCATCATCATACCATTGCCTACTGTCCATCTCACAACATTATCGAGGTCTTTTTGCTGTTGATCACAATCTAGAGAGTGGAGATATTTCAGTGTCTCAGCAACTGAGCTGAACTCTGTGAAGGCTGGGTCTGGTTCAAAACACCAACAATACGCAATGTCTGTCACTCAATCTGAAGCTGAAACACTACACTACTATCATCTACCCAGAAGGTGTCTGTACTAAATAGAAAATACTTGATTGAAAACTGGAAGTCAGAGTGAAAAATTCTCAGGAAAGTCGTGGGCCTTGTACTAGGAGACGTCACAATTCTTCAATCTACTCCCAGACACAGAACACCTCTGAATGTACTAGGAAAAACTTTCTATGATCATGTGACAGACCTGTCAACTTTCTGGCAGAACTAACTGGCTGACAGAGTCTGACAAGGTCATATGGGCAGAACCTTAAGAATGTTTGATCTGATAAATATCAGATGGCTTTAGATATTACAATGAAATCTGGTGTACATTTAGGTACATCTTAACTTATAATACAATATGTATGCGTATGCATTAAAACCGAGTAAGACAGAGAAAACCATGTTCTAGAATTCCCAGACGATTGTAGATAGTGCACAAACAGTAAAGAAATTATTTTTATATCTTGATTAGATCTAAAAAAAAATAAAGTAAGAGGATGTGATGTCTATTTCCAGTAGATCGCTCACGTAAGGCTTTTATATGGTTCTGTCTTTCCATCTACAGAATAGTAAAATGCCCGTATGATTATCATGACAACCTGGGACATTTCTTGAAAATAACCAACTTTGTAGGCAATTAAGTTTAATGACGATGAAAAGGCTGGAAGTATTTTGAGTGATTATATATCAGTATATTTGTAAACAAATTATTCAACAATGAGTGGGCAGACAAGTGGGAGCATGTTCATTCAACAGAACAGCTGACTATGTTTGAAGCCAAGCGCATCACTCAGTTCATTTGGTAAGCACTGTAAGTACGTAGCTAAGTAGTGTATCCTTTACTCTGTATTTCTAAATATTTTATTTCCTGATATTTGTAAAATTACTTTGATAGAAGGCAGTTCAGGTTGGGGAAAGGTTATTTCAGTAAAGCTCAACTTGTAGGATTCCAGCAAGGTATAGCAGATTTATTAACTTTGGTAGGTCAATGAATGCTGCCTGGTACAAGTTCATATCTGCTATCGAGTTGTAATGAGAGGTATATCTATGGCCCTCCATCAGAAGTGTCAATGCTGCTCAGGGCCAGCGACAAGGGCGACAGAGGAAGACCTGGGCAAAAAAAAAAAAAAGTTAAAGTTTAAATAAATTTAAATGCCAATAAGGATACAAAAAGTTTTATAACACATTTTTTGGGGTAAATGTGAAAGAATATACACCAACTTTGCACCAAGATTACACCAATTTAGAACGATTATATTTGTGGGGTAAGTATGAAGAAAACTGCACACATTTGCACCAAAATGACACCAAGGGGATTTCACAAATGTACTCGAATCCTTGGTGTAACTTTGGAGCATTTTTGAAGCAAATTTCATTCAACAGTGATGTTGACAATAAAGAAGATTGAAAGAAAAACTTTAGTGAATTTTTGGGACAAACTTTGCGCAGAAATTGTCTGACTAATGTACTTCATTTTTGGTGTAACTATGGTATAAAATGCTGGCCCCGCAGTCTAGGGGTAGCGTGCCTGCCTCTTACTTGGAGACCCTCGGTTCGATTCCTGGCAAGGTCAGGGATTTTTACCTGGGTCTGAGGGCTGGTTCGAGGTCCACTCAACCTACATGATTACAATTGAGGAGCTATCTGATAGTGAGATGGCAGTCCCGGTCAAGAAGGACAAGAATAACGGCCAAGGGGAGTCATCGTGCTGACCACATAACACCTTGAATCTGCAGGCCTTCAGGCTGAGCAGCGGTTGCTTGGTAGGCCAAGGTCCTTTGAGGCTGTCGAGCCATGGGTTTTTTTTTTTGGTGTAAAATCTCACTTCTCTTGCACCAACTTTGTTGTGCAATTACCTATGTGCAATTATGGTGCAGTTTCAGTGTGTTTTTCATTGGTGTTAAATCGGTGCATATATTGTCACTTATGCACCAAATTAGCACAAAAATACACCACGTTTGCATGGATAAACATTTTGCACCATTATTACACCAATTTTAGGTGCAAACTCTGCTGCCAGGCACTGATAATCAGGTAAATCTTGGTTATAAAATAATCTCCAACCTTGCAGTTCTGGTCTGAACTAAGTTAAGGGGGTGGGGTGTATCGGGATGTAGGGACCTAGACCCCTCAGTTACCCAGGGACTCGAGAATCCCGTCACCAGGCCTCTTGCTGCTACATTCAAGACAAAAGCAAGATAATGATTGATCACTTCCTGAAACAAGTCATATCTACAAAAATAATTAATTTGTCATAGGTCTTGAAAAGGTGACTCAAACACCAAGGCAGTATTTTAAAAAGACTGTTCCGGGATGAAGACCAACTGGACGCCCTAGAAAAAGGTTGATTAGATCAGATAAGAGAAGAGAGGAGAAACATGCGATGCCCTAGAGAGAAAATAAGCATACAAGACTGTAATAAATGGAGACACATCGTTCTTAAACATCCTGCCCGGCTCGCTGGAAGTAATTCATTATGATGATGATGTCTTGAAAATTGCTTTGACTTCAGTCAATTACTTTATACAAAAAGTTAAATCATAATAATTAAAAGTAAAAAAGTAAGTGGGTGTTGAAGAGGGAGAAATACAGAAAAAAGCGATCTTAGGCAGAAAATTGAAGAAATGAGATCCAAGTTGTCAAGCCTTGAAACAGCTCCTGGTTGAAGAGAGAGAAAGGAGAATTTAAAGACTGTTGCAAAGAATAAGGCATAAATCTAGGCTGTATAGATGGTCATAATGATGAATTAATTAATCAATCATCAATAAAGGACTTGGCTACAACGTGCAGACTTTTTGATTTAATGTCATTTGTGTTCCCTGAATGTAAATTTTACCTCTAGCAGGTGCCACTCTCTTATGTGGTGCACTGTCGAGTTTTAATGAATATGTACAGGGAAGGAAGACACCTTACCACCTGGTCATAGCGAGACTTGGACAGCATCGACGTGAGGCCAACAGATTGAGTGTAAATGAGGCTGGATGTAGTCGAGTTCTGGCACCAGGAAGGGCATTTGGCTGTAAAACAGAATCACATCCTCACTTCCTACACAGTCCGCACACTCAAAGTCTATTTGTTTCAGTCAATGACCTGCATTTAGGACTGTTGTCATTTTCTTAAATATATTTCAGAGAACTTCGAAATTTATCGAACATTTCCCTTGATAAATTGTTCCTATCCCTTACTGAACATTTGCCCCAATTTGATCTCTTGAATTCAAGCTTTCTCTACATATTATGATCTTTCCTATTTTTGAAAGCTCCGCTCAAGCTTATTCATCTACTAACGTCATTCGCTGCCTGCTGTCATTTCTTGATGGATACAGTACTTTTGCATCCATCTCTTGGCAGAGGCCAGAGTAAAGTGTAGCTTCCACCGAAGTCCCAGTCAACATCCATGGCTGTGACAATATGGAAGCTGCTGGGGTATGGGTAGTGCTGAGTAATGACATTCAGAGCACAACTAGTGCATCTGAGTGTTATGAAAGCTGCTGCTCACAGGGTCAGTCGTGCTGCAATAGTACTTTCTGACCCAGTGAGGAAAGCAATGGCAAACTACTTCACTCCTCATGTTGCCTAGTACGCCTCATTTTGGTGCTGCCATTGGTTTTTGGGGTTTCCTTATAACCGCATAACCTTTGGTGGTGCTATTTGAGGATCCAACCAGCCTCTGGGCTGTTGACCTGACAGACAGACAGACAATGTCATTCGACACCAGCTCTCCACTGACAGCTTGGAATATACCACTTGTTGCAAGAAATTAGCTTCATTTCCTGTATCAAATCTTATTTACATTAAATTAATAAAAATACACTTCCACCTGTTTGATACTATATATTTGCTTTAACCAAATTAATTATTTGTAGAACTTGTTGCCTTCAGCTACATAACATTGTTAGGTGAAATTACAGAGAATTTTCTTCTTCTCAAAAACCTTCTTAAAACAGTGCGTTTGTTATGC
This sequence comes from Anabrus simplex, assembly GCF_040414725.1. NCBI lineage: Eukaryota > Metazoa > Arthropoda > Insecta > Orthoptera > Tettigoniidae > Anabrus > Anabrus simplex. The sequence continues at coordinate 73,667,582 of NC_090277.1, forward strand.
TTACAAAACTAATTTAAAAAGATAAAAATAATTAAAATAGGTGGGTAGGGGAAGTGGGAAGGAAAGATGGATCTGCTTATGTTCTAACCTAATTTAAAACAATTTCCAATTCACTTAAATAGATGTTAAAAATTGTTAGTATACAGCACTTTTGTATGTTTGTCTTAGGTGTTCATTTTTGAAAAAGACTTTTCCGTATCAGTGTTACATCTAAGCTGTTCTCTTCAGCTGCTCTTCTTTTCCGAAGTGAGTATTGTCTTTCGATTTAACTTGGTGAAAATGGGTCTCTTGAATTTTTGTTTATTAAGGGATCCTCTGAAACTGATTGAGACGGAAAGACACATCAGCTGCCGCTAGACCCCTCCAAGAACACAGTAGGATGCCGACATATCAAGACTTTTGGGAAGCTTTTTCATAACATCAATAAGACAGCAATCAGCTGTCAATAGTATCAAACATATGGAAGTGTACTTTTATTGATTTAATAATGAAAATACCACTTATGATGTAGATGTTGATTCTCAAAGCTAACCTGAAGTATTTGTTCTGAATGTGTAAATTCATATTCCAATATAATTGGTCCGTTATTGGAGATTATAAATTTATAATATCAATATAAATGGTCTGTTATTTTTCATTACAAATTTTCCAGCTAACTCATTCCTGGTTGCCAGCGTTTCACCCCAGTGTGCTAATTTGGGCTCATCAGTTGGTAACTAGCACTCCTACCAAAACGCTTGGCTAGTGCATACTGTGGAGGCCGCTGGGAATACTGGCGGAAAATGCTGGCAATCAAGAATGAATTAGCTGGAAAATATATAATGTCCAATAACGGACCAATTAAACTGGAACATACCACTTAGTCGAGCAGCCCGTCTCCTGCAACAACTTGGCAACAATTTTGTAACGCTACTCTTCTCTCGGAAATCACCCAGAACAAATCAAGCTGCTTTTCTTCGCTTTTGTTTGTGCCAGTTCTTGAATCAAGTAATCCTGGTAAGGGTCCCATACACTGGAACCATACTCTAGTTGGGGTCTTACCAGAGATTTATATGCCCTCTCCTTTACATCCTTACTACAACCCATAAACATCCTCATAACCATGTGCAGAGATCTGTACCTTTTATTTAATATCCCATTTATGTAATTACCCCAATGAAGATGTCTCCTTTATTTAACACCTAGATATTTACAGTGATCCCCATAAGGAACTTTCACCACATCAATGCAGAAATTAAAACTGATAGGACTTTTCCTATTAGTGAAACCATGAAACTGAACAGTTTATAATAATTCTTCTTTTGGTCGCTCATCATCATCCTTGATATTGAGAAGGCATATTCCAGCATTGCAAGAGATAAGATATGGGAATGCCTGAGAAAAAGATCATGTGCCGGAGGGACTGGTACTGGTGAAGTAAGTTCAGATCCTGTATGAGCACTGTACCAGCTGTGTGTGATTGGGTGACAGACATTTATCCTGGTTCCAGACAAAAAGCGGAATCCAGCAAGGCAGTGCACTATCTCTATTATTGTTTATCACCATCATGGATGACATAATGAAGAACATCAAGAAAACCTCTCATCAGCTACATGCAGTGGCTTTCGCTGATGATGTTATGATCCGGGGAGTAACTGAGGAACAAGTGCAGTTGAGACTCAATGAATGGAAGGTTAAGTTCCAAGAATTCAATCTCAATATAAGTGAACCCAAAACAGTAGAAATGGCAATAAATAGAGAGGGATGACTAGCGAACATCATACTATAAAACCATCCACTAGAAAGTGTGGAAAGCTTTACATACCTGGGCAGTGTAATATCTCAAGATGCACTAGCCATAAAAGAGGTGGCAAATAGAGTCCAGAAGAGCTCTCACTTTTACCAGCAAGTATGAACACTCCTCTGGGATCCCAAAGTACCAACAAAATCAAAGCTGGTTATGTTCAATCAGTACTTCATACCAAACTTAACCTCTGGTATCAAAACCTGCACCCTCACTAAGAAAAACTCATCAAGGTTGCAGGCATCTGAGATAAAGTTCCTGAGGTGCACAATTCAAAAAACCAAACTAGACAAGTTATGGAATGACATGGTTAGAAAGGAAGCTGGGATTGAGACATCATTGTCAGATCGGGTCAGCATGTCCAGATTGAGGTGGTTTGGACATGTAATGGATGGAGCCAGCAAGGAGAGACATGTGGCAGGAAGAGCAAGAACCCACTGGATGGACATTGCAGATCGGGGAAGGACACTGGAGGACGTCATCAACAACAGAATGTATCTCAATAAGACAGAACGGAAGAGGCTAACCAACTGTACCTGGGAAACTGGAACTGTAAAATGAAGCTTGTTTGATGATCCGTTACCTTGAATTTTAGAGGACATCTATCTTCTGTGATCACTTGGTAGGCCAAAGCCCTTCAGGGCTGTAGTGCCATGATAGATGTTGAACATTGTTATCAGCTTCAGCATCCTACTGGCAGTACAGGGAAACCATTCAATGAAGTGGTTTCTTCACCTCCACGACCCTCCAATCTGCAGAAAAAACTGCAGGGTAATATTCCTAGCTCCTATATTCAGCAATATATGAAGGGAGTTCAATGTATAAGGCAACACATTTTTTCTAAAAGCAGATTGGTTTTATTGAGGATTTGATTACACCATGTTATACCTCAATATTTTTGTTACAATACCCTATTTTTCAACATAATCTCCATTCAATGCTACGGCCTTATGTGACTATAATGTGAGGGCCTGTATGCCTGCATGGTACCATTCGACTGGTTAATATCGGGGCCAACATAGTGCTGCATCAGTAACTTCCCCATCATCCACGTAGTGCTTCCAGCGGAGTGCATCCTTCCTTGGACCAAAGCAGATGGAAGTCAAACGGTGCGAGATCTGGTCTGCAGGGTGCCTAAGGAAGAACAGTCCACTGAAGTTTCATACGCAGACTTGCGTGAGGTCTTGCGTTGTCCTGCAGAAGGCTCAGTGTGCTTTTGTCCACTGACAGGTCTCTATAGACATTCTGCAAGTGCCTATGAATATCTGTGATGCCCTGGTTTTCTGTCAAAAGAAACTCAATAACTGCTGTCTGTTTGGTACGCACCTCTCTTACAGACGTCATTTTGAAGGCCAGTTATAGCACTGCCTCTTATCGGAAATTAATGAAACTCTACGAGACGAAGCTGGAATATTCCAATTTTTTAAAACCAAAATTGGCCAAGAAATAAAATGTGTAGCATTATATATTGAACGTAATTAATTTGCCTTCCTTTTATTTTGAATTTTGTATGTTGTGATGTTATCTGTATTTTATAGGACAAACACCTTCCTCACATCTTCCTGGATTTGCTGTCTTTGATGCCAGTGTGAGTGAGGGAGAAGATTCTAATCTTCAACTTTCTTCTCAATAAAGTGGTTTCATCCACTCCAGGACCCTCCGATATGCAGAAAAAGCTGCAGGCTATGTATGATTCAGCAATCTACAGTAATTACATCTGATTTCTTTGCTTTTGTACTGCAGTTTGTTTGATATGATGTTATCTTTATTTTATAGGACATACAGCTTCCTCACATCTTACCGGATTTGCTGTCCTCGATGCCAGTTTCACGTAGAGAGAAGATTCCCAGCTATCTTCCACTGAGAGTAAGTGTCAATGTTCATCAGAAGGAGCAGGAACTGTGATCATTTGGTGGTTGTCTGTACTGTGATTTCTTGGTATTAACTTCAAGCGACAACTTTTTATTAAGGGTGTGAGAATTTAATGTAGCCTTGTCTAAAAATGTTGAAATGACTAGTGGACGCTGGTGTTACTGCTCTGGATGCTTTGTTCTAACAGGATTAGCTTTCTCATTTTTGATTCAAATGAACTGTTAGAGAGGCAGCATTTGGCTTCTCTCCTAAGTAAATCCACTCAATTCTTTTCATTAATGTCAAACATTGGAATTAATATCTTAAACCTTGGGTTCAGCATCCAGTGGTCCATTGGGATATTTAAGAATAACTTTTTGTGTCAGAAGAAGAAAATTGGAATTCATACTGGGTTTCAAATATGTAGATAATGGGCAGTTGTTATATAACTTCGAAATCGGTTAATTCAAAATCCCGCCTAATTCGAAGAAGCTCTCGTTCCCGGAAACATGAGATACAGTTTTACATGTTATTTCAATTGTTTAATTCGAAATGCGGATAATTCGTACCGGTAATTTGAAGTACAATGTCGGCCCCATTACCGAAATTCAGACCTTTAATTCGAAACTGCCTTTACATTTTAAAACAATAGTATGTTACAGATTAATTTCAACTCGAATTTTTTTCCGCTCCGCGTCATAATAGATCGCGCGTTCCGGAACGTGGAGGGGTAGCTTTCCGCACTTTCACTCACTTCGGTGGGTCTACAGTGCGCTTCATGATAGCTAAGTTGAATGAAATCGGAATTCTTATGCGTTCAACCTTTTAAGGAAGGCCGTAATATCACGCAACAGACAGTGTGCGGGAAAACAGAATCCGGGAACACTGGCGATGCCGACAGTTGACGAAAAAACGTGGCTCATATAATAAATTCGTAGGCACCGAACAATATTGTCATTGCCGGTGAAACTGCACTGCTTTATGTTAATGCGAGCCCAAACGGTCTTATGGTTTTAAAGGAGAAATTGCCAGCCGCGAAATCGTACAAGTGTGACGGATGGGGGTCATAGTAGTGCGTTGCAATGCACATGGAAGCGAGATACTTTATCCCGTCGTCATAGGAAAGTTCGATAAGCCGCAATATTTTAAGAGCGTCGGGCACTTTCCATGCCAGTACAAAGCATCTATAATAAAAATGCAGACAGTACAGAAATCCAAAAAATAATGCATTTGCACACGGGAACCGGCATAATATATCCTCGTCTTTGAATTGTGCGATTTTTTTTCTTTCGTTGGGTGAGGTTATGTTTGTCAGTGATTTATCCAAGTGCATTATTTGAACATTCTAAATACACCTTGTTGGATACATTTCGGAAATAGTTTTTTTCCATGGCATTTGAAAGGTTTAAACTGTGAATCGACGTGACTGCATGAATTAATGGGTCTTAGAATACTTTGTGACGCGGCAAGTGCTTACATTTCTGAAGTACGAGCGAAGTGCCGGCGAGAAATCGTACAAGGATAGAGTCATAGGAAAGTTCGATTTTAAGGGCATCGGGTACTTTCTGTGTAAATACAAGGCATCTAAAATGCATACAGTATAGTAATCCAATTAATAAAGCACTTGCACATGGGAGCCAGCATAGATTTCTCCTCGTCTTTGAATCGTGCTTTTTTTTCTTTCTTGCGTTGCGTGAGGTTATGTTTACCAGTGAGATATCCGAGTGCATTATTTGAATACTGTAAATGCACCTTCTTGGATACATTTTGGAAATAGTTCTTTTTTCATGGCATTTGAAAGGTAGTATAAATTGTGAATCAAGCTTAACTGCATGCAGCAACGGGCCTTAGAATATTTTGTAACGCGGCAAGCGTTGGTACTTCTGAATTGCGAATTGGCGGTTAATTCGAAATCACGTAATTCGAAGTCCGATTTTTGAGCCCCAACGACTTCGAATTAACGAGGTTTTACTGTACCTGTAGGACAAAAGTATAATATTCCTGCCGGGCTGAGCAGCTCAGACAGTAAAGCGCTAGCGTTCTGAGCCCAACTTGGCAGGTTCGATCCTAGCTCAGTCCGGTGGTATTTGAAGGTGCTCAAATATATTAGCCTCATGTCACTGGTATGTAAAATAACTCCTGCCGGACAACATTCTGGAACCTCAATGTCTCTGAAAACCAAAAAACTACTTACTGGGACGTAAAAATAATATTATTATAAAATCCTCTATTTCTTCAAATCTGTGGTAATTGGTATTACAAGCTTTTCATCCACAAATTACTTGCAAAGTAATTAATCGAAATTATACATGTTTTCCTTTGATTTGCATCAGTTTAAGGACCTGTTCCTGAAGAGGTTCTCAATTTAAAGGATAGTGTAGAGAGCTAGGTATTAAAAGTCAATTAGACAGTCTTGTAATTCATAAGAGAACATCTTTATGACTCAGATGTTTCCTTACTTTAGATAATGCCTCTTTAGCTCTTTCGAATATAACACCTAATGACCATTAATAATATTGATGCTATTTGAAAAATTATTGAATTGCTCTCGGTAAGTGGTTCAGTAACCACCTTGATATCACACGCTGTATCGTACGGCACACAGTGCTGTCAGGGCTGCCAATGGTAAAAATAAATATGGCCTAAGTTTTATAGAATTATAATGTATTTGAAATAGTAAAACTCTTATGTGGAATGTTTTGTAGAGGAGAGACGTGTTTACTGCGACAGCCAAGGACCTAACGATAAGATATCTATTAGGTTCAACCTTTTCAATACTAATTAGGTACGTGTTTATGTTACAAATACCTTTTATTCAACTTTGGGACCGGTTTCGACACATGGTGTGAATAGTCAGTTACAGACTGTGTCCTTGCTTATATATTGTGATCTTTTTATGGCTGATGATGACATTATATATGTCGAAACCGGTCCCAAAGTTGAATAAAAGGTATTTGTAACATAAACACGTACCTAATTAGTATTGAAAAGGTTGAACCTAATAGATATCTTATCGTTAATCTCAATTCAATACGGAAACATTAATGAAGTTCATATCTTTAAATAAGCCAAGGACCTACCCGCCAGACCCCAGAAGTAAAAAAAACAATAATTTGCTATTTAACTTACCTTAATCAAGCAAAGGACATAGCACCCTCGCAGCCTTGAAAAATTTGTGCACCCTCGTGTCAGGGGGGAAGGGTGTCTTGAAGAGGAATTCTGCCAAGTAGCCTACAAAATGTGCTCCTGCCAAATCTCATAATGGAATACTTACCATGCTTTAAAATGCCAATGTCAGCTTTTCACCACTGTCCAACATAAAATGTGCTGCTATCGCCCTACGGAGTGATGGATGCCTAACAGCCGCTCCACAGCCCTAACCTTGGGGCTTATGCCCCCAGACACCATTTGCTTCATCACAGACCAACAATGGCTGTGTACTAGCCAGCATGATAAATTAATTCAACTTTTCACCACTGTTCAACATAGAGTGTGTTGCTGTATGACTAGTTGGCACTGCGCTGAAACAAAGGCCACATTAATTGAACTCATCCCCTGCCAACAAGTGACGATACTCCCTGTGTGAGCCAAACTGAACTCTACTGCTTTCTACAAAAACAGAATGGAACCTGTCATTATCAGTAATTAGTAGGTTATAATGCTGCACTCACTGCCATTAACAGTGATTTCCGATGAACCAGAATCTTACCTGTCACTGCCAGTAAGCACGGGGGCAAGGGCTATGACCACCTAGGAGATGTTATGACTAACAGTAACCCTGGTTGGTGCTCTGTGCACTTGTTATACTCCCAACCATGTTAAACCATTGGTAGTTAGCGTCTTGGGATAAGAACAGCAGAGTGGGAAGGTAGCATGACATCAGTACCCTACTCTTAAGTACATATTCCACAAATTATCAGAGCTAATTTTCTTGATTTTCATGTGTTAGAAATAGAAAAACCCTATTGAGCTGTGAAGCTTTATGTTATATTTCAGTCCAATACTGGCTATAGGGAAAAGAAAGTGAAACTGCAGTGGACATCTGAATGAACAAAGTTATTTATTTCTCTGTTATAATGTTATATTTCTAGATACTATCATAATTTTAAGTATTTTATCGCATTTCCTACTCTGCTGCACATTAAAGACTGCTATGACAATCCCTGCATTTGTTTTCTTAGTCAGCTTTTAGCTTGTTTCTGAAATCAAGGCAAACAGTTACTTGGATTTATTTCATCAGCTGAGAATGTTCTAACCTGTATAAAGGTTCAAGAAATGTTGTCATGAAGAAAGCAGGCCAACAGTGAGAGAAACATAACTCATACATAATTTCTCTTCATTAGAGACTGTTATGCCTTTCAGTGTTCAGTGTGCAAGCCTTAGTTAATTTAAAACGTCTTGACAATCCTCTATTTATAACTAGCTGTGTGGCCTTGTTTACCACCATCTTGAAATCATTACATACTGACTGTAACCATAATCGTCTTGATCTATCTCTATCCTCTACCTTTCTTACCCTCCATGACAGAGTCCATTATTCTCCCAGGTAACCTATCCTCCTCCATTCACTTTACATGACCCCACCACCGAAGCCAGTTTATCCAACTTGCTCTCAACCATTGATTGCACCCTCCCTTCCAAAATGCCAGTGAACATCTTGCTGGGTATAATGATCCTAAACCTGTCTATTGATTGGAACTTCTCACTAATCATACCTAAACCAGGTGATTCTGTACCCTTATTCATCTCCAGACAGATTTCTCTTTCTCTATCATAGGTATCACTATCCAAGGTCTAAGTCTAGATGCTTTGTTCACTACAGGTCAGATAGTGGTGTGTATCATCAAAAGATTCTTAACAGAATAACCAAAGGATGATCCATGCACTAACATTTCTAGGCTCACTTCATGGCTACAGAGTGAATACACATACTTGTCTTTTGAGTCGGTACGCGGAACATTAACTTTTATTCCATGGTTTCCATTACAGATGGTAAACTCAAGAGATGGATGAAGCGGAGAAAGGTCTCGCCAGTGCTTCAGAGGTCAGGCCTTGACCATGCAGATATAGATACTCCCCACAAGGAAGCTTGTACTATGCTAGCACTCGTAACAGCTGTTTCTCGGACACGCAGAGTTGTCGGGCAGCTCGTGACCTTGACACGCCTGCTTTAATAATAGTAAAGATGCAACTGATCCTTCAAGAACAGGGTGGTCTCCTTTTGGCAGTGAGAGTGTGTCATGTAATTTTGAAAAATAAAAAACACACTAGTTGTTTTCAGTGTGATCTTAATTTTGTTAAAAGGGAGACAAGTAGACATTATACATTAAAATAGGAAAAATGATATATGCTGTGTACAACCTTATGCTTTATTCTAACAAATTTAATACAAACGATTTGTTGTCATAAATTAGGCATTTTGTCAAACATCTGGTTACTCCTCCACATGACTCATTGCAGACTGACATGATGTTTAGGAGTTAATTGAACCCCCCTTTTCATGTACTTCCACACAATACTTTAAATGCTAAATAACATTCTCAAAAAATGTAGATCATATTGTGTGTTGTGATATTTGGTAACTCGACTGAGGTTAGATACTAAATATTTTCAGTTTTGAAGTACCAGGTGTATGCATAAGTATTTGCCGGTTGTTGTGGTAAAGAAAACACATAATTTTCAACGGTAATTCATTTTTTGTTATTCAAAATATTGGCCATCATCTTCTACACACTTCACCAATTTTTCAGGTAAGTTACGAATATCATGCCAGAAAAGAGCTTGTCTTTTGCGGCAAACCATTCGTCGAGCCATTTTCCAACTTCCTCAAAATTGCTGAAGTGCTGCTCTGAGAGCACATGCCCCATTGATGCGAAGAGGTGATAGTCAGATGGTGCCAGGTCAGGGCAGTATGGCAGGTGTGGATGGATTTCAAGGTATCTTTCACTGGTTTTCCTGTGTGAGACAGCACATTGTCCTGTAACAAAATAACTTTGCCACGTCTTCTGGTCCATTCCGGTCGTCTTTTGATCAATACGTGATTTAAATGAATAATTTGTTGGCGATAGCGTTGTGCTGCAACGGTTTTGCCTACAATTGCTCGTCTTCGCACTTTTGTGGTCTACCAGAGCTTGCACTGTCTTTCACATTGAAATCTCCACATTTAAATTGTCAAAACCATGTCTCACATGTTCTAATCGATGGAGCGTGTTCACCATATGTTTCTACCAGCAAACGTTGACTTTCCACAGCCTTTAGCTTTTGATTAAATAAGAAAAGCAATGCGTGCCGCAAATGTATTTTTCAGGCACAAACGTCAACACGAACACTGAACGATGCAACACAGCCGCTAGTGTTTGGCGAACTCAACTTGTATGTGTCGGTAGGTTAATGTTATACGAACAAACTGATGTATGTGTCAAATTCATACGCTGCGTACTGTTCACTGGTGCCATCTCTTAGTGAAACCAGAAAAGACTTATGCATACACCGGGTATCATTTCATTGATCCCGTTTGTTGTACCTTCTAGTTGGTAGAGTGCAAACATTTGCTTTCAGTGTTATTTTGTTAGGTATATATATCTTACATACATTTTGAGTGACTGGATTATGTGATTTTATGTGATGTAAGTAGTCTACTTCATGGCTGTAAAAGATGAATTTCTTTCATTCCAGGTTTAGTTCTCTTTTTTTTTTTTTTTTTTTTTTTTTTTTTTTTTTTTTTTTTTTTTTTTTTTTTTTTTAGTATGAAGTAAAATTAGAATTATACACATTCTTAATGCAAAAAAATAGTATTATCATCATAAATTTCTCTCACACTGAACTAGTACTGGTACCTATTTGCTAATGCACATGTGTGTGTATATGCATTTATGTGGTTCTTACCTGTTGTTTTGAATAAATATGTGCATAAATTCAAAATATAAACTGTGTACATTATACTGTGTTTTACTTCTTCTTTCCTTCTCCCATTTTGCATTCTCATAGATAAAAGTTGTGGGAAGGGTTCAACGAGAGAATGAGGTTATGTTAGGTCATGACTTAGGTAAGTATGGGTGTTTTAGCTCTTTATATGAATTGCATTAACATTTTCAGTAATCAGTGATGTATTCCTTATTGAATAGATGTATATTTAAATTAAAATGTGAACGCTGAAACAAGTATACAGGCTAGTGTAAAAAAGTCAATGCCAACATATAAATAATTGAAATATACCTAGCTAATTTTCAAGAAAAAAGATTTAAAATTTAACAAAAACAACTGTCATTATCCAGTTTATTATGAGGTGCTATCATGGTATTTATTTCCTATGTTCATAATACTACTACTACTAACATGTTTTCATTCTCCCCTGATGGGGAGGCGGGTCTCTTAGATGGTGACGCCGTCTCTCAGGCCGGGAAATTTGTCACTGTGAAGGAGATGCATGGAGAAGATGAGGGGATTGGCGGCCATGGCCTATACTAGGAACTGTCCCGGCATTCGCCTTAGTGAAGGAGAATTGAAAACCACGGAAAACCATTCTCAGAACAGCCGATGGTTGGGACCAGCCGTGAGGTCAAGCCCTGTCCCGCCTTCCGGAGGCAGAGGCGTAGAGCCATGGCTACCCCTCCTCCGCTCGGTTGGTTGGTCCACGGACCAGCCGTGGCCACTGATGGGCCGTACCGACCCTCATAGCTTATAGCTTGCATGACTTGTTTTCCCATCAATCTTTATCATACAGGAGTGACAGATCTGTCACCTCTTACATGATCCTTGGTTTGAAACTTCTATATCCTAAATGCTAGCTGAGAGGTACGAGAATCAAATCACACAGCCACCCTCACATGGTAGATTACCGTTCTCATGCATGTCTTAGACAATCACAGGATATTTGTAGGGGAGATTCATTTTAAAGGCGAGGACGTTGGCAGCAGTCATCATTAGATTACAGGTGCGTGATAATACAACTACCTGGCCCATCATCTTGCAGGGGAAATACTTACCATGCTGCACATCTTTCTACGACACTCAGTCACCTGCTTGAAAATAGCTATGTGGATCTGGTTAAGCTGTTTCATCTGACTAAATTAGTGGTTTCTGAACTACTCTTCTCTGTCTTCTACCGCTTTTTCCCGCAGTTGTAGAGTCGCGGGTGCGAACTGTGTCACAGATATCAATCTGGCCCTATTTTACAGCTGGATGCACTTCCTGACGCTAACCCTGTTGCAGGGATGTATCCACTATTCCATATTTCTATGGTGGTTGGTAGTTGGTTTATTGTCTGAATATGAAGAGGAGAGTGTTGGGACAAGGTTTAATCAGACACGATAATAATAATAATAATAATAATAATAATGATAATAATAATAATAATAATAATAATAATAATAATAATTCATTCTCCCCTGAAGGGGGAGGCGGGCCTCTTAGATGGTGACGCTGTCTCTCAGGTTGCGAGATTTGTTGCTGTCAAGGAGATGAATGGAGAAGGTGAGGGGGTTGGTGGTCATGGCCTATACTAGGAACTGTCCCGGCATTCGCATTAGTGAATTATTATTATTATTATTATTATTATTATTATTGTTGTTATTGTTATTATTATTCCATAATCCATCACAGATTTTTGAACCTTAAAGACATACCTAGTAGTAACATTTACAGATTTTAAAAAGGCTTCTGACTGTGTTGATAGGGAAACTCTAGATAAAATAATCCGAGAGTTCAGAGTTAAAACCAAGTTGGCAAACCTAATTTGTGAAACCCTCACAGACACCATATCAAAATTAAAATTTATGGGTGAAATTTCCAAACCATTCAGAATAAATACAGGTGTAAGGCAAGGCGATGGTTTATCTCCACTCGTATTCAACTGTGCTCTGGAGAAAATAGTAAGAATTTGGAATGAAAAACTGAAAGAACACAAGGTATCACCAATATCACTGGGAAGAAGGAAGAGAGGTCTTGAAGTAAACTGTCTAGCATTTTTAGAGGATTTTGCCATACTTTCAGGAAACCTGAAAAATGCAGCAATACAAGAAGGGAGAGAGCCAACAGAACAGGTTTAAGAATTTCTGTAGAAAAAAACAAATTTATGACAAATATAAAAAAGCTCCAGAATTTCTAATAACAGAAATTGGTCAAAGGAAGAAGCAAAAGAAATTCAAATATTTGGGAGAAACAATACAAGAAAATGGTTTGGAAAAGTCCGCTGTAGAAGAAAGGATACACAAGATGGAAGAGTGTAATTAGGAATATCTACAACAAAAAGTGTATCTAAAAACCTCAAAATACAACATGGTAGTCAAACTGGAATGCCCATACGCGAGTCAATGTCTAGTACTGAATTACAAGCTGAATAAATTAGAAGTACTGGAAATAAATTTTATACGGAAAATACTCGGCCTGCTATGAAGTAATATTGTTCTCAATTTTATTAAACATCAGATATGTACTGTAAAAAATGTAACTTCCTTGGTTATAATACCAACCAGGAAAACTAGTAGAAAGAAACTAGCTCAGTCAACTAGAAAATGAAACTCAGGAAAGTAAGGAATTTCAAGTTACCCAGGTGCAACAGTCAAGTTTTAGGGAGGAAGGGCGTCTGAGATTGCACTTGGTAAACCGTCAAAACTGTAGCAAATAAGCAATTAAAATTTGTTACTTTGATGGAATCTTGCTGTGGTAATAGGAGTGGAATCATGGTTGAGAGAAGGGGTAAGTATTAGACAAGTATTTCCAGAAGGGTATACAGTCTATCATAGAGACCGAGGAGATAAAATGGGAGGGGGGTGGGTGTCTATTCTGGTGAAGGAAACTTATTGCTCACATGAATGGTTTACTGATGAAAGGGATGAAATATTAGAGATAAATTAGTTTGTGATAATAGGGAGCAGGTAGGAATTATAGAAACATAAAGGCCTGGAAGAGAGGAAAAGAGACATGGAAATATTTGATAAAATAATAGATTATACTCAAAAAATAATAATAATGATATGGTAATAATTGGGGGAGATGTAAACTTGGCTGAAGTTGAATAGAATGGAGCTGCAAGTGAAGCCCATGAACAGTAACTGGCAAATAAGTTAATTTGGGTGGAAGGATTTACACAAGTAGTACAAGAACCGACTCGTCTCAATAACTTACTAGATGTATTCTTGGTTAAACCATGGGAAATTGTTGATAAAACTGAATTGAAGGAATAGGTGACCATAAGGCTGTAATAATGGATCTTGGACTGGTACCAAAAAAACTTAATAAGACGATCACACAAGACAAGAAACTGTACAGAAAAACTAAAGTTGATGAATTTGGGACTTACCTTAAATCACAATTCAGTTGTTAGAAAACTGAAGGGAGTAATGTGGATACACTTTGGGCAAAATTTAAAGGAATTATTTGGGAAGGAGAGAAGTGATTTGTACCTTTTAAGAAGGGTAAAATGACCTTAGACCCTGTTTATTATACAGTACAAGGGAAATAAGAAAATTAAAAAGAAAATGTAGAATAGTAAACAGGAAAATCATAGAGGGTAAGGAGAATTGAGAAACTAGAAAACAGCTAATGAGAGAACTAAATAGAGTGAAAAAGGAAGCAGAATTAGATGAATGGGATACTTCATGAGGGTAATGACCACAAAGGGAAATGAAAAATGCTGTATTCATATATTAGGAATCAGAAGGGAAAAGGAATCCAAACTCCCACAATGATGGGAGAAGGGGGAGAACACTTTTTAACAGATATCGGGACAGCAAATCTATTTAGCAGGGAATTCATAGATTCAGAAGAAGATTGTCAGGAGTTGCAAACCGAAACAGAAGATAGAGAGGGAGAGACACATAAGGAAACAAGAAGCTTCTCATTCATAAATGAGGATATTTTCAGAGAAATCCAATTGCTTCAGCAAGGAAAACCAGTAGGGAGTGATCAAATTCCTGGGGTGGTACATAGTGCCTTATTTAAAATTTCTCTTTACTATGTCATAAATAATAGTATAATACCAAAGGAATGGAGGCAATCTTTAATAATACCAATTTATAAAGGAAAGGGTGATAAAAGGAAACCTGAGAACTACAGACCAGTCAGCCTGATCAGTGGAGTTTGTAAAATACTGGGAAGTTTAATAGCAAAGTACATCAGAGGGATATGTGAATTGGTGCATGAGGAGCCAGTATGGATACACAGTAATATTGACATTACTCTATTGAAAAGTTGGGAAATTACAAAGCTTATACTAACATATTTACATGGTAGCAGTTTGGGGAGAAAGTATACAATGTCTGGTACCATGTGCATAACATTAATTTTTGCTGTTGGTTGGTGATCACAGGAATGGCAAGGCTATACAGTGATATGCAGCAGTGGTTTGACCTCAGTTTTTAATTATTTGGAATGCTAGGAAAAAAATTCCAATGTTTTTAGAGAATGCCAAATGAGGCTCTATTGGAGAGTAGTCGTACTGAAACTGTCCAGTTGAAGTCCTGGGTGCGTGGATATGGCTCCATAAGTAACGGTCAGTTTGGCTGGCGTGGAAGGAAACTTGATTGGGTGTCGTAATGTTAGGCATAATTTTGGTGTAATTGAAAAGAAAGGTTGTTAAGTACGTGGTGCATTCCAATGGCAACAATGACGGCCATTATTTGTTGATAATGGTATTTTCAGGGAACATGTCGCGGGGTTGGAATCACTCTCTTAAATTGAAGTTTGTTTCTTCTTGATAACATTGAATGCCATGTGAATAATACTAGTGTGTGTATTGTCGTAATTGAAAACATGAAGAACATCGGGACGAAGTTTTGGTTTGTGATGCTGGCCTAGTGAAATAGATTGGAGTTTACGTTTGTTGTAATCTGTAGTGGAGGTATCAAATGTGAAAGTACACTACGACTGAGTTGGAGTGTCACGGCTAGGACGAGTCATCTTCAATTCTGTCTGTGAAGTGGAACTGTAGTGGCACGCCACATTGGTGCCGATGCGTGCTGGATGCTAGCGTGTTGTTAAAAGCTGTGGTGGATGGAGTGGAAGTTATCTGTAATCGAGATATTATTAAATTGGTGTTTAAAAGAAAAGATCCAGGTAAGTATAGAAGAGTAAATGTTTAGTGTTACATACCCGATATGCCGCTGAGAAGCTACTTGTTCGGGGTAAGTGTTGACTACGAAGGAAGTTCAGTCAGTATTTCGCGCGTGTGTTTGTGCGGTCAAGGTGGAGGGGGGGAGCTTTGGGAGGGAGGAGCTATGGGCTTGAAGTTCACACGCAGAGGAGAGTTGACGGAAAGGTGGGAGGTAGAGAGGAGGGGCGAGCTTGGATATGTGTTGGGAGTGCTGGTTGATATGGTTTTGACATTGAAAATAAGAGGGGGGGTGTGTGTGTGTGTGTATGGTCTCGAAAATTATGTGGATAGTGTTGATGTCTATTTTCTGTATGCAGTTGAGATGTTATTTATTTGTGTTGGGTGTTGTTGTGTTTTTGAAGGTCTCATGGTTCTTACTTCTCATATTGTATCCATGAGGTCGTAGTGGAGGGGAAAGTTTTTTTTTATTTTTACTATTGGCTTTACGTTGCACCGACACAGATATGTCTTATGGCGACGAGGGGACAGGAGGGGGAAGTGCTTGGGAGGAAGGAGAATGGGCTTGCTGTCATTGTGTAGGGGGATTTGGTGGGAATGGTGGAGGTAGGGGGGAGAGGGGTGACTGTCAATGTGTTGGGAGAGTTAGTTGTTGTGGTATTAAAGATTTTAGAAAAGTTGTTGTCTTGAAAATTAATTTTTTGAAGCAAAATGGGAATTTGATCATAAAGGGGGCTTTTTAAATCTATTACATCATTGAGATTTTTGTCTTTATTAAAGTGTTGGTCTAGAAAGATGTATAGGTTCTCAAATTTGGATATTAGTCTGCCTTTCTCAATTCTTTTTAAGCTTTTTAAGTTTTGTTCTATTGTGGTGAAGTGGTGGCCAGGGTCCCTCACGTGCGCACTCATTGTGGAAAATTTATTATGTTTTTGGGCGTTGAAGTGTTCTGAATATCGAGTTTGGAAGCTCCAGCCAGTTTGTCCGATGTACGAACAATTACATTGTGAATAACTGAGTCTGTAAATACCTGAGCCTGCATAGCGGTTATTTTTTTTTGCTATTTGCTTTACGTTGCACCGACACAGATAGGTCTTATGGCGACGATGGACAGGAAAAGGGCTAGGAGTAGGAAAGAAGCGGCTGTGACCTTAAGTAAGATACAGCCCCCAGCATTTGCCTGGTGTGAAAATGGGAAACCATGGAAAACCATCTTCAGGGCTGCCCACAGTGGGGTTCAAACCCACTATCTCCCAATTACTGGATACTGGCCGCACTTAAGCGACTGCAGCTATCGAGCTCGGTGGTTATTTTTTTAGGTTGACAGAGTTTTGGTTACAAAATATGTTCTGATTTGTGTTCTGTGTTTTGAAAGCAATGTTGACATCATGTTTTTTAAGGGGGTTGGCTATCTGGTGGATAACTGGATTAGTGTATGTTAAAGTTGCATACTCAGGTTTATTGGGGAAAGTTGTGTTGTTAGTTTTAGTTTTACTTTGTTGATAATTTTATTGATCGTGTTGGTGTTGAAGCCGTTGAATTTGGCTATTTCTTTTATGTAATCAAATTCATTGTTAGGCAAAAGGGGAATTTTGAAAGCTCTATATATTAAACTGTAGTAAGAGGCTTGTTTATGGCAGTTGGGGTGTAATGAATTATTATTTATTGTTAGCGGAGTGAAGGGGGATTTTCTGTAGATCTGAAAGTCAAATTTATTGTCCATTCGTGTGATGTTGCTGTCTAAAAAGTTAATAGAGCTGTTGTTCTCATCTTCCTTTGTGAATTTTATATTGTTGTCTAAAGTGTTTAAATATATGAGGATGTTGTCGCTGCTACTAATTGCTAGTTGCTTTACGTCGCACTGACACAGATAGGTCTTTTGGGGACGATGGGACAGGAAAGGGCTAGGAGTGGGAAGGAAGCGGCCGTGGCCTTAATTAAGGTACAGCCCCAGCATTTGCCTGGTGTGAAAATGGGAAACCATGGAAAACCATTTTCAGGGCTGTCAACAGTGGGGTTCGAACCTACTATCTCCCGAATACTGGATACTGGCCACACTTAAGCGACTGCAGCTATCGAGCTCGGTCTGCTACTAATTAGCATCCTACATACAGTATCTTCAATACGGATCCATAATGATATTTATCTCTTGCAATGGTAATTAGTCACCCTAAAAATAAAAAAAAACGATCAGGTTGTGTACATAAAGGAAGTCAGGAGCATACCAATACAAACAGTTGAAAGTAATATTATATTGAGTTATAAAGTGAGGTTAGAGTCATCAAGGAAGGTGTTTATTAGAAAAATTGCAGTGGGTGCCCGGTTATAGAATAAATGAGAAACACTCATGGGCAGTGAAAATTTGTGCTGGACAAGGCGGTGTAAAAAACGTCAGGCGGAGTGATATAATGGACATTGGAAGAAAATATGATGGGCATCTCCAGCGGGTGACCACATTCACAAAAGTTGTCAGATGAAATCGGTATTTATATTGCGGAGTAAGGACATGATTAAACCGTAGGCAGATAATATGTCTTCTGGAGTCTGGAGGTTGCAGTTGATAGTATGATCTGCCTTTGTATTTGTGCCATTGAGAGTGGGCTTTGTCTATGACGTGTATGAGATAATCTGTGGGGGGAATAGCTACAGGAGAGGCAGGAAGTGGAAGACGTGCTGCCTGCTTTGCATAAGTATCTGCTCGCTCATTGCCAAAAATTCCCATATGCGCTGGCACCCAGACGAACGTGAGATATACGTTTGAATGATCGAGTGTATAAATAAGATGTTTTACGTTATATAGGTACCAATTGTATGAGAAGGTGGTGGAGGAGAGTGATTGTAATACACTCATAGAATCAGCGTAAATAGTTGCTTTTGCAAAAGCGTGTTGTTTAATATATAGAAGAGCTTGGCATAATGCAAAAGTTCAGCAGAATAAAGAGAAAAGTTGTTAGGTAATCTAAAGTTTTGGGCAAACTGAGGTTGAACAGCATAAAACGCCGCTTAGAGCCATCTGTGTATATATCGACAGTACTTTCAAAGGTGGAAACGCGTAATTTTTTTTGGAAATGGTGCCTGTGAGCGTTGTTGATGTGCAACGCGGTAGTAATTAGATGCTGTAAGAAAAGGAGTAATACGGCAGGATATGCGTGCGTAAAGGAGCATCCCGGTATCGATGTAAATAATCATATGCGTGGTATAGTCCTGGCATTTTTTGAGTACGTTGATGGGTATTTTTTTTTGTTAACATAAGTCGGCGTATGTTTAGAGGTGGATCTCCAGCTTCCACAAGTAAAGCGTTAGTGGGCGTTGTGGGGAGAGCTCCGAGACAAATGCGTAGAGCGCTGAATTGGATCGTATTTAGATGTGTTAAAGTAGTATTCAAAGCCATATCTAGAACATGGGCACCATAGTCCATAGAGGAATGGAGGGTGGCCTTACATAAGGAAAAAGCCGTCACAGGGTCTGCTCCCCAATTTCGGCGTGTGATAATTTGGAGGACATTTAAAT
The DNA here is from genome assembly GCF_040414725.1 of Anabrus simplex. Taxonomy (NCBI): domain Eukaryota; kingdom Metazoa; phylum Arthropoda; class Insecta; order Orthoptera; family Tettigoniidae; genus Anabrus; species Anabrus simplex. The sequence continues at coordinate 73,686,775 of NC_090277.1, forward strand.
AGTTAGTAGCTTTATTACATAAATGTTTAATATGGTGAGTCCAGGTTAGTTTATGGTCTAAATGTAATCCAAGGTATTTATAATGGGTACCGATAGGGATAGAACACGTATCGAACATAAGAGGGTTCCGGTTATAATTACGGCGGCAATGGATAAAGATCATAGTTGGATGTTGCAAGTTGAAGGCCATGGGAGTCCAACCATGAGGTAGCCTCGCTCATAAGTTGCGACATTCGCTCTTGGCATGAATCTATGTCGGTGTGAGATAGCTAAAGAACATAGTCATCAGCGTATACTATTATGCGGGCGGATCGCGTTGTTAAACCTGTCAAAATCGCTCATATAAAGAGCAAAATGTATTCCACTGAAAATGTCCCTTTGCGGTAAGCAATTTGACATCTGCCAACTAGAAAGAGGATGTTGAGATGATTTTATTATAAGATTACGGTACGTAAGTAACTGCTGTAAAATAGAAATAACGCCCGGTGCGAAACACTTTAAAGAAAGACAATCCCATAATATATGTAATGGAATAGAGTCATATGCTCCTTTAATATCAAGAAAAGTGGCTATGGTACTGTGGCGACGTGTCTTGGCCAAAAGTAGATCAAGTACAAAGGTGTTTAAAGCATCTTGAGTACTACCTCCTTTAAGAAACACATATTGGATTTTTGGGACCAGTTTATGGTACTCAAGCACCCATAGAAATCTCTGTAGATTTAAGGAATGTTTTCCTCAAACACGAACCTAGGACAATTCCACGGTAACTGTGAAAAACAGAGACTATCTTATTGGTTTGAGGATTGGCACAAGGAAGAATTCGTTCCATTGGTGGGACACTTTGAGTGTAGATAATATGGTGCTATAGTAATTAAGAATCGCTTGTTTTGCTGTGGGAGGTAACAAGTGAAGCATGCTGTAGGTAATGTAATCAGGGCCGGGTGCAGACTGAGAAGATGTAGGGATAACTGCTTCGAATTCAGAGAGTGTAATGGGTTGTAATAATATGGAAGAATAACTAGTAAAATCACCTTGTGGAAAGGTAATTGCAGGTACGACATAGTCTGGTGTGAGAGAGCGAAGAAACTGCTCAAGCACATCAGGCGGTATTATTGCACATGCGGCATGTTGGGAAACACGTGTCAGTGCTCGAACAGCATTCCATAGTTGCGTAACCGGAGTGGATGTTGTGAGCGACGAGATAAAGTTCCTCCACGCTTCGTGTCGCTTGACATTAAAAGCTCGCCGGGAATAAGCAATATGGTGCTTTAAAGCGAAATAGTTGGGAGGCGATAAGTTTTTTCGATAAATTCGAAATAATCTCTTGCGTTTTTGTATAATTTGGTGGCATTCATCATCCCACCATCGCAGACGACAAGGTTGCCGTGGGTGCGGGGTTTTTATGACCTTAAAAGGGTGATAGATATTGATATAGTGAAATAAGTTATGCAGGAGGGAATTATACGTTAACATAGTTGATGGCATTAAAGAAAGTTGAATCTCTAGAAAGTGACAGAAGGTGATCGCATCAACATTTTTAAGCAAATGTAGCCTACATTACTAATATTTCTGGTAGCAAGCAGAGACGCGTTCGGTCTACTGAGGCCATACGTAATAATGATGGGAAAATGATCACTTGTAAAGGTATCTACTATGGTATGCCATGTTATGAGCGGTGCCATAGAACTACGACAGAGTGAGATCTACCGCACGGGGAGGGGAGCCAATCTTGTAGGAGAGCCATCGTCAGGTATTATGAGATTATGTTGGTACCTTTTGATGAGTCTGAGTTACTACTCCACATCGTATGGTGACAATTTAGATCTCGAGGAGGAGTATCTTCGATGCATGATCAAATTGAAAGAAATAGTTCACCATTGCCTTTCTGAAATATAAATATCCGGGGACAATAGATATTGATAATGTATATATCGCGATAAAGGATACCATGACTAAAAGTATGAGGGATTTGATTAGTAATGTGTAATGGTTGATATGACATGTTGTTTTGAACGAGGAGTGCCACGCCTCAAAAAAAATAAAACCCATGTCTCTTGTAAAGCTATAACCTGAGGGCATGTTTGTTAAATAAGTAATTTTAGTTCATGTTGCTTAGTTAGGACGCTCCTGGCATTCCATTGCGTGAGAGTGATCATAAAAGGAAAACATACTGTATATACTGTATCTCAGTTTGAATGAATACATCTCGCTGTGTTGAATTATATGAGTGACATTACGTTGGGCAAATTTTCAGCCAATGGCAGAGTCTATTGGCGCCAGCCATAATTATGTTATTCATACTGGTGAGAGCCTCGTAAAATTTTGCCCAGCTCTCATAAGCAACGAGTCGCTGACCTATACTCTTAATTACACACAACTTCGCGAAGAAATATATATGAATTGTACCTTAAAATCCTTTAAGACGAGAGATGTGTTCATTACGATTGCCAGGGACCCGCCCAAAAAAAGGTATATTTTTACTTTTATAACACAATGAATGTTTCCAGGCGCAGTGACCATTAGCCGGCCAGCGAGGCTTGTCTTTGTTGTTGTTGTCAGAGAGGTTATGGGCTCTATTATTTCACCCAGCCACTACACTTATTATCGTGATATTACACTTATAATGTGAAATCACACGCAATTAGTCCACAACGAAGGTCACACGCAATGAATTTCACTACGAAGGTCTCAAGAACAGTTGAGCATCAGGTCTATGTGCACATCTTACATAACGCGAAACAGAACAAAGGAAGTGCGTAGAAGCAAAAAAAAAAAAAAAAAAAACAGTGGAAGCAGGAGTATGTAACGGTGCAAACAAGAAACAGACACTAATTTACAAATGAATATGAGAGTCATCCAAATATTGATTGATAGCATGTATTAGAGCAGGAGACATATCGGTAAGCAAGCAGGAGACATTGGTGGGGAGATCTTTCTGAAGACTGAGAAGACGAGAAATAAAAGCCGGACGAAAAGAATCATACACAGGGCATTGGAATAATAAATGATTTACATCAGCACTCAGAGTACCACATAAACAGGAGGAGTGGGGGGAGAGGTTAAAACGATGTTTATACAGAGGAGTAAGAGCATGGTTAAAGCGAAGACGAATAATGTTGGTAATGTGACGGCGAGAATAGTTACCCTTCAAATACCAAGGATAGGGAGGAATACAAGGCTGAATATTGTAATAATAGCGACCTTTATAAGAAGCTGATCTAGTCCAATCTTCTTGCCACGGACCATAAGCATAATGTTTAAGAATTGGATAAAAATCGGGTAGAGGAACTGCAAGTTTAAGTAGGGATTTGCCATCACGAACAGCTCGCTTAGCGAATAAATCTGCCTGTTCATTCCCATAGATACCTATATGACTAGGGACCCAGACAAAAGTGAGAACCACCCCAGATTGATGCAAAGTATAAATGAGACTTTTAACATGATACAAATACCAGTTAAAAGAAAGATGAGATGACTTGAGTGACTGAACCGCACTGAGGGAATCCGTATAAATAGCTGCGTTAGGTATAGAATGATGCTTAATGTACATGAGAGCTTGACGAATAGCAAAAATTTCCGCAGTGTAGATAGAAAAGTCACTGGGTAAACGATAGAGTTCAGCAACATTGGTATTGACAATATAGAACGCTGCTCCAACGCCAGAAGAGTTTTTTGAGCCGTCTGTATATATGTGGACGCCAGAATCACTTGGAGCAAAACGTAGCTTCTTAAAAGGAGGGCCAGTCAACGAAGAACCAGGAAGAGAAGAGGAAAAAGAAGATGTAGGGGAGATAATGATAGAAGGAACAAAAAATAAACAATCAAAATTTACTGAATAAACGGGGGAAGAAGCAGTGCGTAAGATAGTGTTTTTATAGGAAAGAAGAAATTGATATGCATACAACAAAGCAGGCATCTTACGACGGCGGGCCTGTGAAAGAAGAGAATATTCATCTAATAACTGCAATTTAGGAAGCAATGGGTGTTGAGCCAGAGCAAATCTTTTAAGTAAATATTTAGATGTGATCATTTTACGGCGAATGGGAAGAGGGAGTTCACCGGTCTCGACAAGGAGAGCATTAGTAGGGGTAGACAACAATGCTCCAACACAAGTTCTCAGGGCTTTAAATTGTAAAGTATTTAAGTGGTTAAGAACAGAATCCGACGCAGTATCTATAACATGCGCACAGTAGTCGAGTCTAGAGCGAATAGTAGCGGAATATAACAACTGAGCTGTGCCAGGGTCAGCACCCCATGATCGTCTAGTAACCACTTGGAGAATTTTAATATACATATCAGAAGAATGACGTAACTGAGTAATATGATGTTTCCAAGATAATGAGCGGTCTAGCATAACACCAAGGTATTTATGGGAGGAACAAAAAGGAATGACATGTGAATCGAAAACAAGTGGCTCAGAGTTAAACCTACGCTTAGAGGTAAAAAACATTGCACAGCATTTGGAGGTAGAAAGTTGAAGACCATGGAAAGTAAGCCATGTAATGACTTGCTCCATTAGCTGATATATATGGTGACGACACACATCGACATTACTATGAGAGTAATAAAGAACTATATCATCAGCATAAAAGAGAATGCGAGCTTTTTGGGTAACCAATTGTTCAAGATTACTCATATACAGGGCGAAAAGCAGACCACTTAAAATGTCTCCCTGAGGAACACCGACAGATGACAGACGACAAGGAAGAGAAGAATAAGCAGATTTAAGTGAAAGTTTCCGATACGTAAACAAATTACTCAAGATGTGGAGAAAATGAGCAGGAAAACCTTTCTGTGCAAGATTAGTCCAGAGAAGATGAAGTGGTATGGAGTCAAAAGCTCCTCGTATGTCCAAAAAAATAGCAATAAGACAATCCTTACGAATTTGCGCTAATAAAATATCGATAAGTAAAATGTTAATAGCATCTTGAGCACAACGACCTTTAAAGTAGGCGAATTGATATTTGGGAACCAAATTATAATATTCAAGAGACCACAGGATTCGTTGAAGGAGAATTTTTAAAAACGTCTTGCGGATACACGAACCAAGGACAATCCCTCGAAAGCCGTTAGCGTCAGTTTGAAGGTGACCAGGTTTGGGGATAGGCACTAAAAAAAAATCATTCCAAGAAGTAGGGACAGAAGTAGTGAGAAGTATATTATTATAGAGAGCTAATAGAGCTTGTTTAGCACGTAGAGGGAGAATCCGAAGCATATCATATGATATATAATCAGGGCCCGGAGACGAACTCTTTGCATTACACAAGGTGGCCTCAAGTTCAGAAAGGTGTATAGGTTGGAGTAATACAGAAAAGCGGGAAGAGCATGGAGACAGGGGGATAGTAAAGTCAGGCACGACATAATCAGGAGTGAGGGAGTTGAGAAAAATAGATAGAATCTGAGGAGGGGTGACAGAGGGTGGAATGTATTGAGAAGCTCGGGTAAGGGAACGAATTGCACTCCATAAGTGAGAAGACGAAGTATGAGCGTTTAGGGAGGAAATAAAAGATCGCCATGCAGCACGGCGTTTAGAAAGAAAAACTCGTCTAGTATGAGCAATATGTTGTTTAAGACGGAAATAATGGTGGGGGGCTAATGTTTTCCTATATATCCGGAATAAACGGCGTCGTTTAAGAACCAGATTATGGCACTCCGAGTCCCACCATCGTAAAAAGGAAGAGGAGCGAGCAGAGTGGGAAGAAATAGGTTGATAGGGATGATAAAGATCGAGATAATCTTGTATAAATTGAAAGAGAGTAGAAAAGGACAAAATATTATCCGAAATAAGCTCAATACGATGGGTAACATAAGAAATAAAAGATACTCTATCAAAGTGACGGAAGGAGCGAACATTACTGAGACATGTAGGAGCAGAAGAAGAACTAGGAAACCTACCAAGACCATACGTAAGAATAATAGGGAAATGGTCGCTAGAATGTGTATCAGTAAGACGGTGCCAAGTTACAATCGAAGCCATTGCAGGACGACATAATGATAAATCCACAGCGCTGGGAGGAGAGCCAGGGGGAGTGAGGCGCGTGGGAGAACCATCGTTTAAAATGACAAAGTCATGCAATTGGGAGGCGGTGAGGAAATAAGAACCCAGAGAAGTATCACTACTGCTTCCCCACATAGAATGATGAAGATTGAAGTCCCCTAAGAGGAGAAGCTCGTTATGAGAAGAAAATTGCTGCAAGAAGCGACACCATTGAATGTGAGAAATAGAAAGATCTGGAGGGCAATAAAGGTTAATAATGGAACAGCGATTATATGAGATACCAATAACAAATGTATGGGGTAGACAATACGAGATATGAAGACGTTGATAGGATAAACTATGGTGAATAAATAAAGCAACACCACCATAACCAACACCATCACAGCGTTCAACATTAAAGCCATTTAAATAAAACTCAGAGGAGGGGGAAAACCAAGTCTCCTGTAATGCTATAATGAATGGGGAAATTTCATTTATCAAAAATTGTAACTCATACCGTTTAGAAGAAATACTCCTAGCATTCCACTGCAGGATACGTAGCATCTAAAGAGAACATAGTGTGCACACAGTCACGAAGCTTATAAAGTGTATGTGCGACATGCGGCTGGTCCCCTAATAATTGAATAAGTTGTAGAAATAGTTGATGAATACCACTTTGGAGATACGCCTTTTGGCGTAGTACAGGGGAACTAGATGATTGAGAAGGAGCTGAAGGTAAACACTGAGAATTACGGGACGTAGACGGAATCGGGGACGGGGAGGATGAAGATGAAGTGGATGGAAGGACCGAGGTATGTGAAGACACTGGAGGGGGTCGGATGAGATTAAGATACTCAGACTTATCGAAACCAGGTGTTGGAATGGGACGGGGCTCTGTCATAACCACCTGAGTAAATTTACGTTTTCTCGGGGTTTCCACAGGTGAAGTGGAACTAGTAGAAGGAAGAGGTGGAAAAAGATGGGTATTATTGGACATGTCAAATTGGGTCGAGGGTATTCTAGCAGACGCCTCGGAAAAGGATAGATTTTCGGTACACATAAGCTTTTTAAGGGCAGTTTGCTGTTGATGAGTAGGGCAGTTTGATGAGCCAGTATAATGTTCCTGCTGACAGTGAACACATCGGCGAATATTTTCCTGACACTCAGACGTAAGGTGATGTAACGCACAATGCCCACATCGGGGTGACTTAGCCTGACAGTTTTTAATCGTGTGTCCATATCGCTGACATTTTGAACAGATAATCGGGGAAAATATGAAAGGGGAAACCTCTAAATGCACTTGAAACAAAGAGACATATTGAGGAAGAGTCTGAGAACGAAAAACAATCTTAACTGTGCCAGTAGGAACATAGTTCACTCCACTGGGCTCCACAACCTTGCGGTTAAGCCGCTTGACCGATTTGACCCGAACATCAGATTTGAGGTATTTAAGAATGTCAGCATCAGAAACATCCTTTTCCACACCGCGTATAAGTCCAACACGAAAGATATTAGAACTGGGAATATATGCTTTCAAGGAGTGAGTTGCAAGTATTGAATGACGTAGAAAGGAATTAGCTTGGATCGCGGAACTAAATTCCACCAATAATCTATTGCGTCCTTTGGGCGTTATACCTTTCACAAAAATATCATGATCGTAAAACAAGCGCCCAAGCGCCATGGGATGTAGCCCACCAATATTTTTCGACTTAGTTGATTCAACAAATACAATAAATGGGCCAAAATGAGCCTGTTGATAAACCTCCAACTCTTCAGGAGGTGGGGGAGGTGGAGGAGGCGGCTGAGCGGCATTAGACTGTTGAGGTTGTAAAGGCTGCTGTAATGAAGTCGTATTTGAAGTGAGATTAATCAAATCGGTTTGCATCGGCACAGTTTCTTCACGACCAACATTGGCATTAGATGAGGGATCCGGTGCTTCATCTCCTCCACTATCAGTATCCATCACCAAAGCGTACACAGACACACACTCGCCAAACGGTCACACACTACTTGTCACCGCAGGCAAACACCAGACTGCAACCAAAGAACGATCCGCACCGTACGAGACACACGAACGGACTCCTCACACCCAAGGTTCTTAAACACTACACTCACACTGGACACACGAACGGACAATGGAGGCTTGTCTTGTCTTGTCTTGATCGTATAATTTAATGGGCTTCGCTTGGGAGCGGTATACCCAGCCACGCATCCTCTAAACAAACCCAAAAGATGGAGAAGATGAAAAAGAATATGTAGAATGTAAAAAAGGGGAATAAGGAATTCAACTACATATCTACCACACAGGAAAAGCACAAGGACACAAGGTACTAGACTTCACGCCAGAGTGACCGATACTTGGCGACTTCTACCAATCACAAACAAGACCAGGTCGACACATAAGGGGAAAAGGAAAAACAACAATACCGAACCTACAGTAAACAATTAGTGTCATGAAGGAAATTCGAGAGGGCAATTACCGTAGTAGGCGTGGGATCGAGTATCCAACACGTCAATTGAGTGGGTAACGCGAAGTGTGTACTAAAAAAAGGTTGTAACCATTTACGCCTACTAATTTCGAGTAACGGACATTGAAAAAGTAGATGATTAATGGTAGCAATCGACGTTCGACACTGACAGAGGTTAGACGCGACCAACTTCATCCGAAATAATTGATCCGGCGTGCACATGTGGTTAAGCCGCAAACGGACAAGATTCGTAATATGACGTCGAGTATAAGGATGTTTTGTAAACCACGGAGAACGTGGGACATTCGGGAGAATTGTGAATAAGTTCCGCCCTTTTCGACACGCGGGGTTACTCCACTCAGTCTGCCAAATCTGTCGTAGAGTCTCGCAACAACCGCTCCAAAATTCCATGTAGGGCAACATCAAATAAAACGCCACACCCTGACCATGCGCAGCAGCCTGGGCTAAGCGATCAGCCTGTTCATTACCAGTGATATGGGAATGACCCGGAACCCAAAGAAATTTAATCTGTTTACCTCGTTGATGAAGATCGAAACAAATTTTTCTGAGATTCTGAATGTACCAATGAGAGCGGTGAGTGGGATTGTGTAAAGCCTGAAGTACACTCAAGGAATCAGAAGCAATAGTAGCAGTTTCGAGGCGGGAGTACTTAACGTATAAGAGGGCTTGACGGATGGCGAAAGCTTCAGCCGTAAAGATAGAAGTCTCCGACGGGAGGGAGAATTGTTTACCTAGGACAAGATCTGGGGAGAAAAAGGCCGCCCCCACACACGGGGGGGTACCAATTTTGGACCCATCCGTATAGAAGACTGGTGCTAATGTGTGAACATCCTGTGCCAAAATGTGATGGACATATTTCCGAGCACTTTGTGTCCGGGCCGGGCCAAAAGATGGGACCTCCCCTGACGTGGGGAGTATCATGTCAGGGACATAGTAGTTTGCCTGAAAGGGAAAGATGTAGTTAGCTGTGGACGGGTTACGCAGAATAGAGTTGCGAAGATAGCTAAATTTCCAATAAGCCCAAGCCAGCGCGGGGAATCTGTGTAACGGAGTACCCATATCGTGATAATAGCGAACGAGTAAAGATAATTTAGGGATGAGAGGGTGAGAGTTTAGAGATAAAGTCCGTAGAAGAAACTTGGTTGCTAGCAATTTCCGCCGCAGATTTAAGGGGAATTCCGCAGCTTCAACCAGGGTGGCATTGTTGGGGGAAGATGGTAGAGCCCCAAGACAAAGTTTAACAAACTGTACTTGCAGTGAATCCAAGTGGTTAAGTTTGGTCTTGGCCGCCGTGTCGATAAACCCCGAGCCATAATCCAAAGACGATCGAAGAATGTTACGGTATAACAGAAGCATCGTACTAGGATCGGATCCCCAAGATCTATGTCGTAGGGCAACAAAGAGTGTTTTTTTGGAAAGGACTTATCCACCAGGTATTTTATGTGAGAGTGCCATAGTAATTTCCGGTCAAGGTAAATACCAAGATATTTAGTAGACTGGACTATCGGGATCGAAAACCCTTGGAAGCGAATAGGCGGGTGATCTGTACGCCGAGCCCAAGAGAAAATCATCGCACGACATTTGGCAAAAGATACCTCTAAGTTATGATCATGGAGCCACTTTCCAAAATCCAGTAACGTCAGATGTAATTGCTTATAAACCTCGTCAAGTTGTGGAAGACTGAGATATATCACGAGATCGTCAGCAAATTGGATCATACGTGCTCTGCGTGTAATAATGTTCTCGAGGGACATCGAATAAATTGAGAAGAGAATAGGACTTAAGATATCCCCCTGAGGGGGCCAGCGAGGCCAGCGACGAGCACGGCCGTCGGCCGAGAGGACGTCATTCCCATAATTCCTAAATCGCTGCTTCCGGCACCAACCAACGCAGAATAAAAACACAGCAAGAAACACGACAAGAAAAATATGTAATTTAGTTGCTGTGACCAATCTTTCCAAATCCAGGCCAAGCTCTGCCATACTCCCTTTGAGATGCTCTTAACTATCGCCGTGGTGCATATCGCCCGCATGGCAAGATCAAAAGTAATTTAGTGGTTGTAACCTGTATATATTTCGCAACAGCATTCCCTTGGACATTTCCTTAACAGTTGGCAACAGTTCGGAGGTCGCTGGCCTATCGGCAACCCCGTGAACTAAATATAAAAAAGGAGGACGCCCCTATCAGCAATCCCGTGAACTAAAAATAAAATAGCAGGACGCCCCTATCGGCAATCTCATGAACTAAAAATAAAAGAGCAGGACGCTCCTATCGGCAATCCCGTGAACTAAAAAAAACAGGACGCCCCTATCGGCAATCCCGAAAACTAAAAATTTAAAAAAACAGGACGCCCCTATCGGCAATCCCGTAAACTAAAAATAAAAGAGCAGGACGCCTCTATCGGCAATCCCGTGAACTAAAAATGAAAGAGCAGGACGACCCTATCGGCAATCCCGTGAACTAAAAATTAAAAAAAAAACAGGACGCCCCTATCGGCAATCCCGTAAACTAAAAATTAAAAGAGCAGAACGCCACTATCGGCAATCCCGTGAACTAAAAATAATAGAGCTGGACGCCCCTATCGGCAATCCCGTGAACTAAAAAAAAAAAAACAGGTCGCTCCTACCGGCAATCTCGTTAACTAAAAATTACAAAAAAAGCAGGACGCCTCTATCGGCAATCCCGTGAACTAAAAATTAAAAAAACAGGACGCCCCTATCGGCAATCCCGTGAACTAAAAATTAAAAGAAAAACAGGAAGCCCCTATCGGCAATCCCGTAAACTAAAAATAAAAGAGTAGGACGCCCCTATCGGCAATCCCGTGAACTAAAGATGAAAGAGCAGGACGCTCCTATCGGCGATCCCGTGAACTAAAATTAAAAAAACAGGACGCCCCTATCGGCAATCCCGTGAACTAAAAATTATAAAAAACAGGACGCCTCTATCGGCAATCCCGTAAACTAAAAATTAAAAGAGCAGGACGCCCCTATCGGCAATCCCGTGAACTAAAAATAAAATAGCAGGACGCCCCTATCGGCAATCCCGTGAACTAAAGATGAAAGATCAGGACGCTCCTATCGGCGATCCCGTGAACTAAAATAAAAAAAAACAGGACGCCCCTATCGGCAATCCCGTGAACTAAAAATTATAAAAAACAGAACGCCTCTATCGGCAATCCCGTAAACTAAAAATTAAAAGAGCAGGACGCCCCTATCGGCAATCTCAAGAACTAAAAATAAAATAGCAGGACGCCCCTATCGGCAATCCTGTGAACTAAAAATAATAGAGCAGGACGCCCCTATCGGCAATCCCGTGAACTAAAAGAAAACAAACAGGTCGCTCCTACCGGCGATCTCGTAAACTAAAAATTTAAAAAAATAGGACGCCCCTGTCGGCAATCCCGTAAACTAAGAATAAAAGGGCAGGACGCCCCTATCGGCAATCCGGTAAACTAAGAATAAAAGGGCAGGACGCCCCTATCGGCAATCCCGTGAACTAAAAATAAAATAGCAGGACGCCCCTATCGGCAATTGCGTGAACTAAAGATGAAAGTGCAGGACGCTCCTATCGGCAATCCCGTGAACTAACATTTTTTTTTTAAAAAAAAAACAGGACGCCCCTATCGGCAATCCCGTGAACTAAAAATTATACAAAAACAGGACGCCCCTATCGGCAATCACGTAAACTAAAAATAAAAGAGCAGGACGCCCCTATCGGCAATCGCGTGAACTAAATTTTTTTAAAAAAAACCAGGACGCCCCTATCGGCACTCCCGTCAACTAGAAATTATAAAAAACAGGAAGCCCCTATCGGCAATCCCGTAAACTAAAAATTAAAAGAGCAGGACGCCCCTATCGGCAATCCCGTAAACTAAAAATAATAGATCAGGACGCCCCTATCGGCAATCCCTGAACTAAACATTATAAAAAACAGGACGCCCCTATCGGCAATGCGGTAAACTAAAAGTTAAAAGAGCAGGACGCCCCTTTCGGCAATCCCGTGAACTAAAAATAATAGAGCAGGACGCCCCTATCGGCAATCCCGTGAACTAAAAATTATAAAAAACAGGACGCCCCTATCGGCAATCACGTAAACTAAAAATTGAAAGAACGGGACGCCCCTTTCGGCAATCCCGTGAACTAAAAATAATAGAGCAGGACGCCCCTATCGGCAATCCCGTGAACTAAAAAAAACCAGTTCGCCCCTACCGGCAATCTCGTGAACTAAAAATTTAAAAAAACAGGACGCCCCTATCGGCAATCCCGTGAACTAAAAGTAATAGAGCAGGACGCCCCTATCGGCAATCCCGTGAACTAAAAAAAACAGATCGCCCCTACCGGCAATCTCGTGAACTAAAAATTAAAAAAAAAACAGAACGCCCCTATCGGCAATCCCGTGAACTAAAAAAACAGTTCGCCCCTACCGGCAATCTCGTGAACTAAAACTTTAAAAAACAGGACGCCCCTATCGGCAATCCTGTGAACTAGAAATAAAAGAGCATCACCTGCCACCTACCGAAGAAGTTTGCCGTTATTAAATAACAGCGACTTAGCGAAATTAAGCAGCACTGAATAATAACGACATGAGGAAATTATACAGCAAAGAATAACAGTGACCCCCGAGGAAATTAAGCAGTAGTGAATAACAGCACAGTGAGGAAATTAGGCAGTACCGAGTAACAGCGACTTGAAGAAATTACGCGGCCTGGGCATAACAGCGACTTGAAGAAATTAGGCAATACGAAGTCACAGCGATTTGTGGAAATTACGCAATGCCGAGTAACAGCGACTTTTGGAAATTACGCAAAGCCGAGTAACAGCGGGATTGCCGATAGGGGCGTCCTGCCCTTTTATTCTTAGTTTACGGGATTGCCGATAGGGGAGTCCTGCTATTTTACTTTTAGTTCACGGGATTGCCGATAGGGGCGTACAACTCTTTTAATTTTTAGTTTACAGGATTGCCGATAGGGGCGTCATGCTCTTTCATCTTTAGTTCAGGGGATTGCCGATAGGGGCGTCCTGTTTTTTTTTTTTTTTACTTTTTAGTTCACGGGATTGCCGGTAGGGGCGTCCTGCTCTTTTAATTTTTTGTTTACGGGATTGCCGATAGAGGCGTCCTGTTGTTTATTATTTTTAGTTCACAGGATTACCGATAGGGGCGTCCTGTTTTTCTTAATTTTAGTTCACGGGATTGCCGATAGGGGCGTCCTGCTCTTTCACCTTTAGTTCACGGGATTGCCGATAGGGGCGTCCTGCTCTATTATTTTTAGTTCACGTGATTGCCGATAGTGGCGTTGTGCTCTTTTCATTTTTAGTTTACGGGATTGCCGATAGGGGCGTCCTGTTTTTTTAAAATTTTAGTTCACGCGATCGCCGATAGAAGCAACCTGCTCTTTCATCTTTAGTTCACGGGATTGCCGATAGGGGCGTCCTGCTCTTATAATTTTTAGTTTACGGGATTGCCGATAGAGGCGTCCTGTTTTTTATAATTTTTAGTTCACGGGATAGCCGATAGGGGCGTCCTGCTCTATTATTTTTAGTTCACGGGATCGCCGATAGGAGCGTCCTGCTCTTTCATCTTTAGTTCACGGGATTGCCGATAGGTGCGTCCTGCTCTTTTATTTTTAGTTCACGGTATTGCCGATAGGGGCGTCCTGTTTTTCTTTTAATTTTTAGTTCACGGGATTGCCGATAGGGGCGTCCTGTTTTTTTAATTTTTAGTTCACGGGATTGCCGATAAGGGCGTGCAGCTCTTTTATTTTTAGTTGACAAGAATGCCGATAGGGGCGTCCTGCTTTTTTTATTTTTAGTTCACGGTATTGCCGATAGGGGCGTCCTGCTCTTTTATCTTTAGTTTACGGGATTGCCGATAGGGGCGTCCTGTTTTTTTTTTTGTAATTTTTAGTTAACGAGATTGCCGGTAGGGGCGACCTGTTTTTTTTAGTTCACGGGATTGCCGATAGGGGCGTCCTGAGTTATTATTTTTAGTTCATGGGATTGCCGATAGTGGCGTTCTGCTCTTTTAATTTTTAGTTTACGGGATTGCCGATAGGGGCGTCCTGCTATTTTATTTTTAGTTCACGGGATTGCTGATAGGGGCGTCCTGCTTTTTTATATTTAGTTCACGGGGTTGCCGATAGGCCAGCAATCTCCGAACTGTTGCCAACGGTTAAAGAAATGTCCAAAGGAATGTTGTTGCGAAATATATACAGGTTACAACCACTAAATTACTTTTTATCTTGCCATGCGGGCGATATGCACCACGGCGATAGTTAAGAGCATCTCAAAGGGAGTATGGCAGAGCTTGGCCTGGATTTGGAAAGATTGGTCACAGCAACTAAATAACATATTTTTCTTGTCGTGTTTCTTGCTGTGTTTTTATTCTGCGTTGGCTGGTGCCGGTAGCAGCGATTTAGGAATTATGGGAATGACGTCCAGTCGGCCCACGGCCGTGCTCGTCGCTGGCCTCGCTGGCCGGCTAATGGTCACTGCGCCTGGAAACATTCATTGTGTTATAAAAGTAAAAATATACCTTTTTTTTGGGCGGGTCCCTGGCAATCGTAATGAACACATCTCTCGTCTTAAAGGATTTTAAGGTACAATTCATATATATTTCTTCGCGAAGTTGTGTGTAATTAAGAGTATAGGTCAGCGACTCGTTGCTTATGAGAGCTGGGCAAAATTTTACGAGGCTCTCACCAGTATGAATAACATAATTATGGCTGGCGCCAATAGACTCTGCCATTGGCTGAAAATTTGCCCAACGTAATGTCACTCATATAATTCAACACAGCGAGATGTATTCATTCAAACTGAGATACAGTATATACAGTATGTTTTCCTTTTATGATCACTCTCACGCAATGGAATGCCAGGAGCGTCCTAACTAAGCAACATGAACTAAAATTACTTATTTAACAAACATGCCCTCAGGTTATAGCTTTACAAGAGACATGGGTTTTATTTTTTTTGAGGCGTGGCACTCCTCGTTCAAAACAACATGTCATATCAACCATTACACATTACTAATCAAATCCCTCATACTTTTAGTCATGGTATCCTTTATCGCGATATATACATTATCAATATCTATTGTCCCCGGATATTTATATTTCAGAAAGGCAATGGTGAACTATTTCTTTCAATTTGATCATGCATCGAAGATACTCCTCCTCGAGATCTAAATTGTCACCATACGATGTGGAGTAGTAACTCAGACTCATCAAAAGGTACCAACATAATCTCATAATACCTGACGATGGCTCTCCTACAAGATTGGCTCCCCTCCCCGTGCGGTAGATCTCACTCTGTCGTAGTTCTATGGCACCGCTCATAACATGGCATACCATAGTAGATACCTTTACAAGTGATCATTTTCCCATCATTATTACGTATGGCCTCAGTAGACCGAACGCGTCTCTGCTTGCTACCAGAAATATTAGTAATGTAGGCTACATTTGCTTAAAAATGTTGATGCGATCACCTTCTGTCACTTTCTAGAGATTCAACTTTCTTTAATGCCATCTACTATGTTAACGTATAATTCCCTCCTGCATAACTTATTTCACTATATCAATATCTATCACCCTTTTAAGGTCATAAAAACCCCGCACCCACGGCAACCTTGTCGTCTGCGATGGTGGGATGATGAATGCCACCAAATTATACAAAAACGCAAGAGATTATTTCGAATTTATCGAAAAAACTTATCGCCTCCCAACTATTTCGCTTTAAAGCACCATATTGCTTATTCCCGGCGAGCTTTTAATGTCAAGCGACACGAAGCGTGGAGGAACTTTATCTCGTCGCTCACAACATCCACTCCGGTTACGCAACTATGGAATGCTGTTCGAGCACTGACACGTGTTTCCCAACATGCCGCATGTGCAATAATACCGCCTGATGTGCTTGAGCGGTTTCTTCGCTCTCTCACACCAGACTATGTCGTACCTGCAATTACCTTTCCACAAGGTGATTTTACTAGTTATTCTTCCATATTATTACAACCCATTACACTCTCTGAATTCGAAGCAGTTATCCCTACATCTTCTCAGTCTGCACCCGGCCCTGATTACATTACCTACAGCATGCTTCACTTGTTACCTCCCACAGCAAAACAAGCGATTCTTAATTACTATAGCACCATATTATCTACACTCAAAGTGTCCCACCAATGGAACGAATTCTTCCTTGTGCCAATCCTCAAACCAATAAGATAGTCTCTGTTTTTCACAGTTACCGTGGAATTGTCCTAGGTTCGTGTTTGAGGAAAACATTCCTTAAATCTACAGAGATTTCTATGGGTGCTTGAGTACCATAAACTGGTCCCAAAAATCCAATATGTGTTTCTTAAAGGAGGTAGTACTCAAGATGCTTTAAACACCTTTGTACTTGATCTACTTTTGGCCAAGACACGTCGCCACAGTACCATAGCCACTTTTCTTGATATTAAAGGAGCATATGACTCTATTCCATTACATATATTATGGGATTGTCTTTCTTTAAAGTGTTTCGCACCGGGCGTTATTTCTATTTTACAGCAGTTACTTACGTACCGTAATCTTATAATAAAATCATCTCAACATCCTCTTTCTAGTTGGCAGATGTCAAATTGCTTACCGCAAAGGGACATTTTCAGTGGAATACATTTTGCTCTTTATATGAGCGATTTTGACAGGTTTAACAACGCGATCCGCCCGCATAATAGTATACGCTGATGACTATGTTCTTTAGCTATCTCACACCGACATAGATTCATGCCAAGAGCGAATGTCGCAACTTATGAGCGAGGCTACCTCATGGTTGGACTCCCATGGCCTTCAACTTGCAACATCCAACTATGATCTTTATCCATTGCCGCCGTAATTATAACCGGAACCCTCTTATGTTCGATACGTGTTCTATCCCTATCTGTACCCATTATAAATACGTTGGATTACATTTAGACCATAAACTAACCTGGACTCACCATATTAAACATTTATGTAATAAAGCTACTAACTATTTAAATGTCCTCCAAATTATCACACGCCGAAATTGGGGAGCAGACCCTGTGACGGCTTTTTCCTTATGTAAGGCCACCCTCCATTCCTCTATGGACTATGGTGCCCATGTTCTAGATATGGCTTTGAATACTACTTTAACACATCTAAATACGATCCAATTCAGCGCTCTACGCATTTGTCTCGGAGCTCTCCCCACAACGCCCACTAACGCTTTACTTGTGGAAGCTGGAGATCCACCTCTAAACATACGCCGACTTATGTTAACAAAAAAAAATACCCATCAACGTACTCAAAAAATGCCAGGACTATACCACGCATATGATTATTTACATTGATACCGGGATGCTCCTTTACGCACGCATATCCTGCCGTATTACTCCTTTTCTTACAGCATCTAATTACTACCGCGTTGCACATCAACAACGCTCACAGGCACCATTTCCAAAAAAAATTACGCGTTTCCACCTTTGAAAGTACTGTCGATATATACACAGATGGCTCTAAGCGGCGTTTTATGCTGTTCAACCTCAGTTTGCCCAAAACTTTAGATTACCTAACAACTTTTCTCTTTATTCTGCTGAACTTTTGCATTATGCCAAGCTCTTCTATATATTAAACAACACGCTTTTGCAAAAGCAACTATTTACGCTGATTCTATGAGTGTATTACAATCACTCTCCTCCACCACCTTCTCATACAATTGGTACCTATATAACGTAAAACATCTTATTTATACACTCGATCATTCAAACGTATATCTCACGTTCGTCTGGGTGCCAGCGCATATGGGAATTTTTGGCAATGAGCGAGCAGATACTTATGCAAAGCAGGCAGCACGTCTTCCACTTCCTGCCTCTCCTGTAGCTATTCCCCCCACAGATTATCTCATACACGTCATAGACAAAGCCCACTCTCAATGGCACAAATACAAAGGCAGATCATACTATCAACTGCAACCTCCAGACTCCAGAAGACATATTATCTGCCTACGGTTTAATCATGTCCTTACTCCGCAATATAAATACCGATTTCATCTGACAACTTTTGTGAATGTGGTCACCCGCTGGAGATGCCCATCATATTTTCTTCCAATGTCCATTATATCACTCCGCCTGACGTTTTTTACACCGCCTTGTCCAGCACAAATTTTCACTGCCCATGAGTGTTTCTCATTTATTCTATAACCGGGCACCCACTGCAATTTTTCTAATAAACACCTTTCTTGATGACTCTAACCTCACTTTATAACTCAATATAATATTACTTTCAACTGTTTGTATTGGTATGCTCCTGACTTCCTTTATGTACACAACCTGATCGTTTTTTTTTATTTTTAGGGTGACTAATTACCATTGCAAGAGATAAATATCATTATGGATCCGTATTGAAGATACTGTATGTAGGATGCTAATTAGTAGCAGACCGAGCTCGATAGCTGCAGTCGCTTAAGTGTGGCCAGTATCCAGTATTCGGGAGATAGTAGGTTCGAACCCCACTGTTGACAGCCCTGAAAATGGTTTTCCATGGTTTCCCATTTTCACACCAGGCAAATGCTGGGGCTGTACCTTAATTAAGGCCACGGCCGCTTCCTTCCCACTCCTAGCCCTTTCCTGTCCCATCGTCCCCAAAAGACCTATCTGTGTCAGTGCGACGTAAAGCAACTAGCAATTAGTAGCAGCGACAACATCCTCATATATTTAAACACTTTAGACAACAATATAAAATTCACAAAGGAAGATGAGAACAACAGCTCTATTAACTTTTTAGACAGCAACATCACACGAATGGACAATAAATTTGACTTTCAGATCTACAGAAAATCCCCCTTCACTCCGCTAACAATAAATAATAATTCATTACACCCCAACTGCCATAAACAAGCCTCTTACTACAGTTTAATATATAGAGCTTTCCAAATTCCCCTTTTGCCTAACAATGAACTTGATTACATAAAAGAAATAGCCAAATTCAACGGCTTCAACACCAACACGATCAATAAAATTATCAACAAAGTAAAACTAAAACTAACAACACAACTTTCCCCAATAAACCTGAGTATGCAACTTTAACATACACTAATCCAGTTATCCACCAGATAGCCAACCCCCTTAAAAAACATGATGTCAACATTGCTTTCAAAACACAGAACACAAATCAGAACATATTTTGTAACCAAAACTCTGTCAACCTAAAAAAATAACCACCGAGCTCGATAGCTGCAGTCGCTTAAGTGCGGCCAGTATCCAGTAATTGGGAGATAGTGGGTTTGAACCCCACTGTGGGCAGCCCTGAAGATGGTTTTCCATGGTTTCCCATTTTCACACCAGGCAAATGCTGGGGGCTGTATCTTACTTAAGGTCACAGCCGCTTCTTTCCTACTCCTAGCCCTTTTCCTGTCCATCGTCGCCATAAGACCTATCTGTGTCGGTGCAACGTAAAGCAAATAGCAAAAAAAAATAACCGCTATGCAGGCTCAGGTATTTACAGACTCAGTTATTCACAATGTAATTGTTCGTACATCGGACAAACTGGCTGGAGCTTCCAAACTCGATATTCAGAACACTTCAACGCCCAAAAACATAATAAATTTTCCACAATGAGTGCCCACGTGAGGGACCCTGGCCACCACTTCACCACAATAGAACAAAACTTAAAAAGCTTAAAAAGAATTGAGAAAGGCAAACTAATATCCAAAATTTGAGAACCTATACATCTTTCTAGACCAACACTTTAATAAAGACAAAAATCTCGATGATGTAATAGATTTAAAAAGCCCCCTTTATGATCAAATTCCCATTTTGCTTCAAAAAATTAATTTTCAAGACAACAACTTTTCTAAAATCTTTAATACCACAACAACTAACTCTCCCAACACATTGACAGTCACCCCTCTCCCCCCTACCTCCACCATTCCCACCAAATCCCCCTACACAATGACAGCAAGCCCATACTCCTTCCTCCCAAGCACTTCCCCCTCCTGTCCCCTCGTCGCCATAAGACATATCTGTGTCGGTGCAACGTAAAGCCAATAGTAAAAATAAAAAAAAACTTTCTCCTCCACTACGACCTCATGGATACAATATGAGAAGTAAGAACCATGAGACCTTCAAAAACACAACAACACCCAACACAAATAAATAACATCTCAACTGCATACAGAAAATAGACATCAACACTATCCACATAATTTTCGAGACCATACACACACACACACACCCCCCCTCTTATTTTCAATGTCAAAACCATATCAACCAGCACTCCCAACACATATCCAAGCTCGCCCCTCCTCTCTACCTCCCACCTTTCCGTCAACTCTCCTCTGCGTGTGAACTTCAAGCCCATAGCTCCTCCCTCCCAAAGCTCCCCCCCTCCACCTTGACCGCACAAACACACGCGCGAAATACTGACTGAACTTCCTTCGTAGTCAACACTTACCCCGAACAAGTAGCTTCTCAGTGGCATATCGGGTATGTAACACTAAACATTTACTCTTCTATACTTACCTGGATCTTTTCTTTCAAACACCAATTTAATAATATCTCGATTACAGATAACTTCCACTCCATCCACCACAGCTTTTAACAACACGCTAGCATCCAGCACGCATCGGCACCAATGTGGCGTGCCACTACAGTTCCACTTCACAGACAGAATTGAAGATGACTCGTCCTTGCCGTGACACTCCAACTCAGTCGTAGTGTACTTTCACATTTGATACCTCCACTACAGATTACAACAAACGTAAACTCCAATCTATTTCACTAGCCCAGCATCACAAACCAAAACTTCGTCCCGATGTTCTTCATGTTTTCAATTACGACAATACACACACTAGTATTATTCACATGGCATTCAATGTTATCAAGAAGAAACAAACTTCAATTTAAGAGAGTGATTCCAACCCCACGACATGTTCCCTGAAAATACCATTATCAACAAATAATGGCCGTCATTGTTGCCATTGGAATGCACCACGTACTTAACAACCTTTCTTTTCAATTACACCAAAATTATGCCTAACATTACGACACCCAATCAAGTTTCCTTCCACGCCAGCCAAACTGACCGTTGCTTATGGAGCCATATCCACGAACCCAGGACTTCAACTGGACAGTTTCAGTACGACTACTCTCCAATAGAGCCTCATTTGGCATTCTCTAAAAACATTGGAATTTTTTTCCTAGCATTCCAAATAATTAAAAACTGAGGTCAAACCACTGCTTCATATCACTGTATAGCCTTGCCATTCCTGTGATCACCAACCAACAGCAAAAATTAATGTTATGCACATGGTACCAGACATTGTATACTTTCTCCCCAAACTGCTCCCATGTAAATATGTTAGTATAAGCTTTGTAATTTCCCAACTTTTCAATAGAGTAATGTCAATATTACTGTGTAGCTGGCCTGTCAATACTGTGATCATCCAACAATGGCAGAAATTATTGTTATGCACATTGGTACCAGATATTTTGTATACTTTCTCCCCAAACTGTTTCCATGTAAATATAATTATAAGCTTTGTAATTTCCCAAACTTTCTAATAGAGTAGCGTCAATGATTTATGTCAAACCACCACTGCTGGACACCGTTGAAATTCCCTGTGGTTTTACGCATTGATGCCGACTACTTGTATCTTTTACCGTAGACTGCCCCCATGTAAATATGTTAGTATAATACTTTTTAACTCCATATTATTAAGAAATTTTAGTAACATTTTCCTAACGTTTCTGTTAGTGTAATGCCAATATTTCAACGGACCACTGCTGCTGGACACTCTGTGGTCTTAACTATTGGTGCCAGTCACTTACCTTTCCCATAGACTTTCCCCTTGTAAATATGTTATTACTGAACATTGTTTTTCTCATTGACTATCCCTACTGTAATTTCTGTGGCTTGGTTCTAAAAGGGCCAATGTCTCTGATAAGTACTAAACGAACAGTTAACGCTTAATTAAATAGCCCTTGCCAATAATGTTAGATTACCAATAAAGATTAGAGACCTGGCAATTTTTTAAGAATATGATAGAAAAAAATTAGCATTTAATCAGGTGACTTCCACAAAGAAAGTATAAAGTTATTTAAAGTTAGTTGTTGAAAAGATAGTTGGAAAACTATAAGCAAAACTTCGAATGCTCATAGCTCAAAAACAGGTTTTCTGACATTGGGCCTTTTAGAACCAAGCCACTGATATGTCAGTATTATTCCTTAGTATTTATAATTTAATTACAAATCAGGTGCCTGATTTATGCCTTGAGGTAGGACTGTGACTGATGATGCCTTCAATGATAAGGCAAAACATGTCTCATATGGAAATGAAGATAAATTCCTAATTGTTTTTAAAAAAAATTTATATATTGAATAGGTGATATTATGAACTAATTAGCATCCTACATACGACTAATTACCAATCATAATAGTTTTTATATTTGCTTCTGGAGCTGCTCTTATCCCTTGTATCCTATACAGTTACCATTTTACGAGTTTATCAAGTCCATACTGTGTATCCATATTCGCACTTCCCCGTTTTATTTCTTGTGTATAATGCATTTATTTATCTATATGTATACATGCATGTGAGGAAAGCAACGGGAAACTACCTCACTCCTCATTTCTCTAGTACGCCTCTTCAGTGATGCCTATGACAGCTGATGGCAGAGCTGTTGAGGATCCCACCAGCGGCATCGCTGACGGACTGAACATACATACATACATACATACATACATACATACATACATACATACATACATACATACATACATACATACATACATACATACATACATACATACATACATATCTGTAATGTGTTCTATAACTCTCTCAAGTATATTGACTGGGCAAAAATAAAAGGGAGCCCAACACAACATTTCAAGAAGAAGAAGAAGAAGAACACAGCAAGACATTATCACCAACTGCAGCACTAAGCCCTAAACCAGTCAGGCAATATGGCTGACACACTTATCATTTTTGACAGGAAAAAATATAATCAAATGAATTATCATACAAATACAGATAAGATGTGTAGGTTACTGTAGTCACGCTCTAGTTCATGAACCGTGGGCAACGGCTGAGTGGCCTAGTAAGTGGTCCTGAGAATCAAGATACCAGTTGCTATGGAATATTCTGAGTCATGGACCTCCTTGTGCTGAGGTGGCTAGGACTATACAATCCATTGTGTCCTTAACCCATTAGAGGAGACATCCTCACTGGGACTGTGTGTAAGTAAGGTAGCATCCTGCTTCACAGAATTTACTGAGCTTAGAAAGTTTTAAGCAAGCCTTGGACCTATGGGAGTAACAAAATCCCACTTCAATTTGACAGTCGAGGGACTCCTTCGAAACAGCTTGGCAAACAAAATGAATTTTGATGGGGGGGGGGGCTATCAGTATTAATGGGGCTTATGGGAGAAAGAAAGTAGAACTGGTGTGTCAGCAAAGAGAATGCATCTGGATGTGTTAGGAGTTGATGAAATTTGGGTAAAGGGAGATAACGGGGAAGAGATAGAAGATTATAAAGTGTTCTTGGCGTAGGACTGTTCATGAGGAATACTATTGCACGCAACATAGTTTCAATTATCAATCAATCATCAATCAATCAATCACTACTGATCTGCATTTAGGGCAGTCGCCCAGGTGGCAGATTCCCTATCTGTTGTTTTCCTAGCCTGTTCTTAAATGATTTCAATGAAATTGGAAATTTATTGAACATCTCCCTTGGTAAGTTATTCCAATCCCTAACTCCCCTTCCTATAAACAAATATTTGCCCCAATTTGTCCTCTTGAATTCCAACTTTATCTTCATATTGTGATCTTTCCTACTTTTAAAGACACCACCCAAACATATTCATGTGCATGAGCGAAGGATGTAGGTAGTTTTGACATTTGGAGGAATTTTGTGTAGGATGAGAATTGTCCGTGTATTCACCATGTGAGGGTGCAGATAAGGACGAAGTTGACAATTTTTATGATTTGCTGAATGATGTCATAGTAAGGGTCACAACAAGGATAGGATGGGTAGAGCTAATGCAAGACTTGAAGATAGAAATGAAGGATATGAGGTGATGAGTAAATGTGGGGAAGATATGAAAGCTAATAGGAATATGAAGTGTTTACTGGACTTCTGTACTAGTATGGGATTAGTAGTTACAAATACATTCTTCAAGCATGAGGCTATGAGGGTAGCGGCACCAGATCCATAACAGACTCTATCTTAACTGATTTTGAATTCAGGAAATCTGTTAAGAAGGTGTGGGTATTCAGAAAATTTTTTGATGATGCAGACCACTTGTGTATGAAGTATCTCTAAGCCTAGGACAGAAAAACTGATACCTGTCTGCAGGTGAATAAGGGTAGAAAAGCTCCACAATGAGGAAATTAGACAAAAGTTTGGTACATGATATGATTAGTGGAAAGTTCCAAACAATAGGCATTAAGCAGTCAGGATACAGAAGGAGAATGGGTGTCATAGAGGGATGCTGTAGTAGAACAGGCAAGAAAATGCCTAGGAACAACCATGTGTAAAGGTGGGAAAATGATAGAATGATGAAGGGCAGCTTGTAAATGTAAAAAGAAGGCGTATCAGAACTGGCTCCAAACAAGGACTGATGTAGACAGGGTACTGTACCTAGATGAAAGAAACAGAGCAAAACAAATAATTGTTGAATTGAAGAAGATGTCTTGGGAAGATTTCGGTAGTAAACTGGAAAGGCTATGTCAAGCGGCAGGTAGATCTTCCTGGACAATAATAAAGAATCTTAGGAAGGGAGGAAAAAAGGAAATGAATAGGTTTTTAGGTAAATCAGGTGAACTCATAATAGATCTCAAGGAATCACTAGAGAGGTGGAAGTAATATGTTGAAAATCTTCTCAACGTAAAAGGACATATTTCTGCTAATGTCGCTAACAACTGAGGTCATGGAGAGGAGGGCAATGATGTAAATGAAATTAAGCTTGAGGAAGTGGAAAGGATGGTAAATAAATTCCTTTGTCATAAAGCAGCAGGAATAAATAAGACCTGAAATGGTGAAATAAAGTGGAAAGGCAGGAACGAAATGTCTTCACAGGGTGATAAAATTAGCATGGAATTTTAGGAAGGTACCTTGTGATTGGATGAAAGCAGTAATTACACCTATTGGTAAGCGAGAGAACAGGAACGATCACAACAGCTATCAAGGTATTTCATTGCTCAGTTTATACCAGGCAAGGTGTTCACTGGCATTGCGATCAGTGGTTGAGAGTAAGTTGGATGAAAACCAGTGTGGTTTCAGACCATAGAGGGGCTGTCAGGGTCAGATTTTCAGTCTGCATCAGGTAACTGAAAAGTGCTATGAAAGGAATAGACAGTTATGCTTATGTTTCATAGATCTAGAGAAGGCATACGACAGAGTACTGAGAGAAAAGATGTTCGTCATACTGGGGGACTACGGGTTTAAGGGCAGGTTATTGAAAGCAATGAAAGAAATTTATGTTGGGCTGTGGTTAGAATTGATGGTAGAATGAGTTCTTGGTTTAAGGTTGTTACTGGGTTTAGACAAGGTTGTTATTTTTCAACTTTGTTGTTCATAGTTTACAGTATGCCAACAACTGGGTCTGAATTGCAGATTGTGCTGAAAGCCTGTAGTTTAATATCTTTGAACTTTAAAATAGGTGCAATGAGTAAATTATGAAATAACAACAAACGGTCTGGAAACTTGCACCATCAACAGAACGGATAACAACAGACTCCAGGCTGCGGAAATGAAATTCCTGAGGTCAATGCTGCAGAAAACGAGACGAGATAAGTTCCGGAAGGAAAAGGTCCGCGAAGACCTCCAAGTGAAACCACTCAACGAAATTCTAGCTACATCCAGATTGAGATGGTTTGGTCACTTGAAGAGGGTAGCACGAAAATGGTTTGACAAAGATGTGGTGGGACAGCAACCTGGGGGCAGACCAAGGACACAATGGATCTCCCAAATAAAACATTGATTTTATTTACTTGTGTCAGAAGTGTCTTAATCATACAGTTAAAAATAATAATTGAACTATTTACAAAAATTAACAGACAAAGGGAATTGACCAAATTTACTGTATATCTAGATAGTGTTTTTCCAAAACTGAGCCACACCTAGGGCGTTGTCATTAGCAAGCATTAAATCTTGCTCTGAGCATGAAAATGGGCAGAGAGGACATTGATACATATGGTTCACTGTTTGTTCTTCACCCCAGTCGCACTTGCTGTCCTCTGATGTGATAATAATAATAATAATAATAATAATAATAATAATAATAATAATAATAATAATAATAATAATAATAATAATAATAATAATAATAATAATGTTATTTGCTTTACGTCCCACTAACTACTTTTTAAGGTCTTCGGAGACGCAGAGGTGCCGGAATTTAGTCCCGCAGGAGTTCTTTTACGTGCCAGTAAATCTACCGACTCGGGGCTGTCGTATTTGAGCACCTTCAAATACCACCGGACTGAGCCAGGATCGAACCTGCCAAGTTGGGGTTAGAAGGCCAGCGCCTTAACCGTCTGAGTCACTCAGCCGGCCCTCTGATGTGAAGCCCCATAACTTAAGTGAGGACTTAGCCCTGCCGACACCAGTTCTTAATCAGTTAAGGGACCTCCAAACACTCCAGTCTTCATTGTAGCCAGCCGGAAGTTGTTCACAAGGAAAGTCTTGCCTTATCTGGTGGTCCTTTCAAAGGCTTTGATGTCTGGAGGAAGCTTCTCCTGGATTTCAGCCTAGATTGAGATTGTTGATGACCAAACAGCGGGTGAGCTTCAACGTTCTCAACCTTTAGTCGTTCTTGATCAGCAGCGACTTCTCGACGAGTACTTGGAGGTACAATGCCAGCAAGACGGTATAGCTTCTCAACAGGGGTAGGTTTCAGGCATCCTGTGATTAATCTACATGCTTTATTCAGGCTGGGTCCACAGTTTTGGTGTGGGATGATCTATACCACACAGGGATGCGTATTCTGCAGCCGAGTAACACAGAGCCGATGCAGTGGTTCTAAGAACTTGTGGCTTTGCACCCCAGTTTGTACCTGCAAGAAACAGGAGTGGAATTGTGTAAAGTTGAAGAAGAAGAAGAAGAAGAAGAAGAAGAAGAAGAAGAAGAAGAAGAAGAAGAAGGAGAAGAAGAAGCAGGAGGAGGAGAATAAGAATAAGAATAAGAAGTGTACTTACGTAGACATAAGTGGAGAGCGCTCTTGCACCACACCCAGGAAACTGGAGACGGTTAAATGACGACGACGATGATGATGATGATTATGATTATGGGTATGATATGAAAATTCGCTTTTCCAAGACTTAGTAATTGTGTGGGTTTTGGTGTCAAGAGTATCCAAGGACATTTCGGCTCACCGGGTGTCAGCATGTAGCATATTTTATTAATGTGTTTAACTTTTTAAGTGTTTTATACTGTGGCATATGTATTTTAATATGTTTAATGTACTCATGTCCAATGTACACTCAATAGGTTTTAGTTTATTGTAACCTTCACCACCACCTTTGATCACAGATATTTTAACCTCACACTACTGCAATATATTTTATCCCCATTAGACATCCAGATGATCTAACATAACAATATCTTTGTGATTTTGTCTAATGGTGTAATATAATTATGTACTAGCTGATGATGGCCATGAAAGGCTGAAACCGGTACTAATGTAAATCCATTTATAATAAATAAGTATTGATCGGTGGAACACATTTCTTGTCTATACATTTCCAGTCAATACGGAAAATGAAACTTATAAATAATAATAACTTATTTATTATTTGTAGCAACTAGTAATTTATTTATTGATATAGCAACAAATCAATTAAAGAACGCGCCCACCCAACGCCCCTCACCATCAGTTGGTAGAGGCACAAGGAAC
Source organism: Anabrus simplex (assembly GCF_040414725.1). NCBI lineage: Eukaryota > Metazoa > Arthropoda > Insecta > Orthoptera > Tettigoniidae > Anabrus > Anabrus simplex. The sequence continues at coordinate 73,715,127 of NC_090277.1, forward strand.
CAAGTAGGCCTACCTATATCACTAGTGACAAATAAACATCAAACAGCGATACCTCCGCTGGTGAGAGTTTGGAAAAAATGTACTAGGAGCTACAGGTCCTTGTCATCGACTTTGTTTCAGTTACTGTTGTTCCGGTATTTCTATAGAGCCTTTGTAGATGAAGTGGGAGAAAATCAAAATGACACAAAACAATATCTGAAGTATTGTAGAGGAGAGATCCTTCTTTTATGCTTGCCATGGATCCACAAACCTGCCTCTTAACAGTATTCCTACTTACAAGAAATAAATGGAGGCAGTGTAAATCTCAGAGTTGCTACACTTTTCTGTGTTGCTATTGGCCAGCTTGGTTCAGCTGTCATGAAGACTAATTTTCTGTGTTGTCTCCAATAGAGCTCGCATCATATGTATCACAAGGCTGCTTGCATCTTTGTTGAAAATAAGGAAACCATGCAGTTTCAGATTGTTTTGGCATGCACCTGTAACGTTACTTTTTGCCACTTCATCATTTTTTTGTCACATTTTAGCAAGATTACGGGGGTCGCTTGAGACCTGTTGGCGGGTTGGAGGCCCTATCATGGGGGTTTATGTCTGCAGCCCAATGGCCTTGTCACTAGCCACTGTGCCTGAAACTTGAACTACAAAATATGGAATTACATGAATTAGCTGATTCACTGGACAGTGTGTCAAGAAAGGAATATTTGAATTTGAGCAGCAGCAATAATCACTAACAATGAAAGAGCAATAGTTTCTTTCACTAAATTTCCAATGTTACAGGTATTGTATTAATTACAGTATTTAAAGAAATTGTTTTTTTCGTGATAGGTGCAACGGAAGTGCTATGCGAAATATCATGTCTAGTACCTATACAGAAAGTGCTGCACGTGTAAATCCATATAATAAACTGTTTTTTTTAAATAAATAACGTACCAACAAGACTATAGATATTCAAACAAAAAACTGGAATATTATTTCGTATATCACTGGAGCCAGATACCGTACAAAACAAAGTAAAAACCTAACCTACGTAATCTACCGAACACCAGCAGAACTACTCAGTGTAGGCTACAATTTAAATAAATGTCACTAATCTTGATTTCCCAAAGAAGCATTAAAACACCAATATTTATTGCACTAAATGGATGACATGCACACAAAGATAACCTACTTTTGGTAAATATTAACTACTTTATCACTAGGGTAAGATGGATCATATTAATTCGCCAGCTGTCCACTAGGGCGTCTAACAATGGGTATATCATTCATATCGTGGGTATTATATTCTTTGGTTAATCGTCTTGTTTTACAGGTTTATAGTGTTATAGTTAGTGTTCGACAGACTGAAAGGATTTAAAGTTACAGGTCTACCTACCAGTTGCCTTTCTACAGGCTGTCTCATATGAAACAGTGTCTTGTTGAATTGATATTCTCAATTGGTGAAATCTGTAATATATCAATAACAACCTCACATCAAGGGACTCGCATCAAGGGACACCAAAGAAATATCCATCTCAACCAGCCATATTGTATTGAAAAGGTCAATTTATTTCTCATAATTGCACTTCAATACGAACAAAAATGAAATTTATAGCTTATAAATATAATCAACCAGCCAGACAAATGAGCAATAGCTGAGGACACCCTATCGGCAGGTCATGATGTCGTGTTCCAAGATGTTCTAGCTCTTACATACATTAAACACTACAGGTTCAGGATTATACAGGAAGCTGTGGAAATACGTACAAATCCTAACAGTTTCAACACGGACACTGGCTATCAATTAAGTAATTCGTGGGTAGTTCTCTTACCTGTCCTTCCTATATTGTTATTTCATTTCGGTGTTTTCCAAATTCGTACATTCATCATCACCCGTTGGTTCATTCCAAGCTACGTGTTGTGTGTTAATGTCATACTTTCGTAACGTGTGTGCACCGGTTATGCTCTCCGCCTCACCCTCGCACCGTCTCACATCTTCCTCTGGTTTTCTCCACATACTTTCTTTCTATTCTTCAGCTCTGAATTATTCTGGTGTCTTCCATTGCACTTATTTTATTTTATTAGTTTCTATTTATTTCTGCTACCACATTCGTCCCTGATTTGTCTGATGTCCTCTCTGATACTCCTCATGCTGTGAGCCACCTGGTGACGAACGAGTGTACCACTACAGCTCCAACGCTAATGCATTCTTAAATTCAAGAAGACTTCATTGTGAACAGTCAAGATTTTGTTCTGAAGACCCGGAGCAAAGTTATCTGCGAAACGGAAAGAGTTTCACCTTGTTCTTGACACGGCGTAAGCTCAAAAGCCCATATCATGCCTACATAATAACAAACTTCTTTGCATAACTTCTTTAATGAGACATAGAATAAAGAAAAATAGGACACAAACATAAACAGAATATGACTTGGCAACTATAACTAAGTAACTGCATACACTATGAAATCAAATTAAGGTTCCCTACTGAGAAAATAAGTTTTGATTGAGAATCTAGTTGTACTGTTGTTCCATCTTAAAAGAACAAATGTCTGATATTTGTGTAAAGCTCCCATATCCAACAACTAATATTTTTTGGGTTGTTGTAGATCAGCCAGTTGCCGGCAGAATGGACCTGGAACATCCGGACTGGTGAAGTTTTCAAGTTATGGTGAGTACTTGCAAAATTGTAAGTTATTTTATAAAAAATTAGAAATCTTCAGTAGTGAGCTGTATTTAGACATTCCTAGGAACACAACAACATAGTGTACATCTGATAAAATGATGTAAAACTCCCTTACACCGAGCTCGATAGCTGCAGTCGCTTAAAGTGCGGCCAGTATTAAGGAGATAGCGAGTTCGAACCCCACTGTCGGCAGACCTCAAGATGGTTTTCTGTGGTTTCCCATTTTCACACCAGGCTGCTGTACCTTAATCAAGGCCACGGATGTTTCCTTCCATCTCCTAGCCCTTTTCTTTACAGTCGTAACTATAAGACCTATCTGTGTCGGTGTGACGTAAAGCAATAATTGTAAAAAAAAAAAATCCCTCTCTTACATAGATTTTTATCATAACCGATATTTTTTAAATTTGTTACAGGCCAGCAGAATGGGCTTGGAACCTCCAGATCGGTGAAGCTTTATTATAATTGTGAGTACTTGTAAATTGTATTTTATAGAACACTAGCTGTAGTACTCAGCTCTGCTCAAGTACTTTTTTGTGGCGTCTGAAGCTATTTCTTTTCAGTTTCGAGTCAGTTACTGGATTAAAGCCACTTATTTATTACTAAAACAAAGCCAAGCTTTCTGCCAAACTACAGTGGCCTTCATCAGGGCATGTGAAGGTCTGCTTCTGACAGTGACCATAGAAATTCTTCAAAAAACGTGGAATTCACGACCATACGATTCACGGCCCCCCCTACTCACTGGACTCAGGTATCATCGCGCTATACTGTGGTGGTTGGAGGGAAGTTACTGACTTACCGTCTTCTGTCGACAGTTTCTGGAGTGCGTCGCGCTGTGTTGTGGTGATGTTATGCATGTGTTTGTGGAGTACAGGTCTCCATGTACGAAGGCGTACCTAAAAAATAACCGGAGTAAGATTGCCGTGGCTGAAGCTTGTGTAGTACGTATTTCTGCCGCTAGGCGTGTATAGCGCAACTCATGGCCAGTTCAGTGCCGCCTGTGTTGTTGACCTGGCTTGTTCTATTCATGTGCAGTAATTCCTTTTGCTAGCACTGTTTTGTTCTTGTTTCTTTTTTTATGATCACAAGTTTAAGTGAACATCGTGCAAACCTTTTATTGGGAAGTTTTAAGAAAATTGTGCAACAGTGCTCATAAAAAAAATACCCGAGTTATGGCAGACAGGAGACTGGTTCGTCCACCACAACAATGCACCTGCATGCACAGCTATCTCTGTTAGACAGTTTTTTTGCTAAAAATGGCATGCTTCCACTGTGTCGTGCCTGAACTGGCTCACTGCGACCTTTTCTTATTTCCATGCATGAAAAGGGGCACGAAAGGTCACCGATTTGACAACATTGAAGAGGTCAAGAAAAAGATGAGGGAGGAGCTCTCAGCCATTTATAAAGATGACTACAAAAAATGTTTCAAACAGTCGAAGCACCGGTGGGACAAATGTGTTAGTTGTAATGTAGAGTTTTGAAAGGGAAAAGGTTATTTTGTAAAAGAAAGTTGAAAATATATAGGTAAAAAAAAAAAATTCTGGTTGTTTGGGTACCCCCTCATATTTATTTATTACTTATTCATTTATTTATTTTCTGCTGGTTTGTTTGTTTGTTTCTTTGTTTGTTTGTTTGTTTGTTTGTTTGTTTATTTTAATACAATGAGCCACGAAAACCTATGTTCATTAAATGTATAAACTACCTGAAAAGGAAAACTTTGGTAACAGAATTCTACTTAAAAAAGAAACAGCTTAATTAAAATAGAGTGACAGGTTTCGTTCTTGAAAGGACATCATCAGGTTCTATCAACTCACATTCAAAAATATTTAGAAATGTATAAACATTTATGTTGAAATCCTTAAACACTTGAAATTTTGAACTCCTCACTTCTCTCCACTCTAGCATTCTCGATTGAGAGTCTAGTTGCAGACTTCATGAAGGTAAGTTCCATATTTCAAGTTTTTAAGACTTAAAACAGTATTTAAACATCGATATTTCTGTAGCCTGGTTACAAAGATGGCCAACTCCATGTAGCAAAATTTTCAGGAGAGGCAAAACGCTGTGTAAACTACTTTCACATAAGTGGTATTGTTGAAAAATTGTCCATTGATTATAGAATGGCAATAGTCTGTAATAAAATCGTATGCTTTAAAGAGATATGGAGATGGCTGGGTTTGTAACCAACAATTGAATATGGTCACTTTTGTCACCAAGATGGTGTCTGCTGGTGAGGGCTTCGTCAGCAATAATAAGGCATGACTGATGTACCAGGTCTATATCAAAATTGCACATCTTCACTCTTACACACATTTACTTTTACTCCAGAGTTCTTTCCCTGGTTTCATGACAGGCAAAGATCAATTGATTTCAAAATTATAATATTGTTCGCCACTAACACCTCTTGACTTTGGTTTCTTGGTGAAAACTAACGTTTTGACTTGTAAAATCTTAAAATGAAGTTTAACTGGATCTTTAACACAGGCTTTAGCTTCTGCCTTCCAGTCTTGATTGGCCCAATCTTTTCCTAAAAGTTTGACTGCTCCATGCTTACCAAATTCTTCATGGTACTCTTCAAGCTGCACAATCGTATCTTTTGCCTCAATACTTACGTCGATTGCACCAAAAACTCAATCACTTGGCATATAAGAGTGCCTTGTGACAACAAACACAAATTCAGAGTTTTGGATCAAAGTTTTTGTTCTTTATAACCAAGCAATGCACAATGTTAACAAGGTTGTATTTTTGTTTTGCCACAAGCCGTACAGTGTCTTTGCCTTCAAAATAGCCGGTTTTAGATTTACGCTAAAGTTCCTCAAATACTGCAGAGGCTATTTTGTTTGAAGACTTTTTCATTTGATGCTCTGCCCAAGAATAAATTGATACATTGTCTTTACGTAGAGCTCCAGGTCCACTGGAACATCCAGATACCACTGTCAAATTATAGCAGTATAGCTGCCTTGAAGAGTATGTGCTTTGAACTGGAAGTTTTCGTAATAGCATAATTTTTTGCATATCATATGACATTACAGCTACGTTATCTTGAAATTTTCTTTCTTTCTTTATGTATGGGGATTCTTTTACAACTCCTTCCACTATTTCTGATGGTATAGTTCAAAACAATGTTAATTAATAACTCCCATGCAGAACACACCGCTCGTCAGTATTACTCTAATAAATACCATGAGCTTGCGAGGTCACATGATTGGTGCTTGGTAGAGGTGGCCGTTTTTGTCACCAACATATTTTAGGGCTGGCCGATTTTGTAACCAAGCCAGATGTTTAAATACGATTTTAACGTGCTTCTGGCTATTTTTGTCATTATAGAATATCATGATTGGATTCTCTACGCTATGTGCTCTTGAAATCTGCCATTATCTCAACTTGTAAAAAAATAGAGTTGTCCATCTTTTTAACCAGGCTACAGATTTGTACATTTCTAAATATTTTTCAGTGTGATTTGATAGAATCTCTTACAAGAATGAAACTCGTCATTCTATTTTAATTAAGTTATTTCTTTTTCAATTATAATTTCATGACCATACTTTTTCTTTTCTTTTTTTTTTTTTTCTTCAGATAGTTCATAAATGTATATGTTCAAAAATAAGTTTTGGCGGGCTGAAAAACCTAACAGTTATAAGTTACATTTTTTGAATGTGTAATTTTTGTAGATTTCTTTATTGTGAAGTTGACTGATAATCTGCAAATTCTTTTTTTGAATATTCAGAGTTGTTGTTATGTGCCTAACTTTAAGTTTTTGTTTGAGATTATCGAGTTTTGCATAAAACTTTGTTCATGCGGCAGTACACATTGTCTGAAAAGTAGTTGATCCTTTCAATTAAATAATAAAATTAAGTGAATAATAAAATTAATGAAAAATGTAATTACTTAATTAAAATTAACTTATAGGCATAACTCTATGTATGTACATCTCACGCTATAGATATGATGTACATGATCCCAACTGTCACTGGGGCTGTCGCCAGTCAGCCTAGTGATCCCGGAAACTATGGATTCAACACTAATTTCAGTCATTTTGGACATTTTCTTTTTCACCCCTTCTCAACCCCCACGCAGATGGAGCCTGAACTTGACTGAAATTACATCCAGAGTGTCACAATTCATTTCAGCAACCCTGAAAACTATGGGTTCGACACCGATATCAGTCATTTTCAATCATTTTCACATGTCGCCCCCTCCCCTAGGGGTCTTAGGGGTGTCTTACCCCCACAATACTTTTTCAGATAGTAAGTCATGATGATGATGATAGTTAAGTCATATGTATACCAAGTTTGGTTGAAATTGCTCCAGTGGTTTAGGAAATGTGGCATACATACATACATACATACATACATACATACATACATACATACATACATACATACATACAGACAGACAGACAGACAGACAGACAGACAGACAGACAGACAGACAGACAGACAGACAGACAGACAGACAGACAGACAGACAGACAGACAGACAGATAGACACTGTGTAGGCAGTACTTTACATTCCCTTAAATAGAAAATACATCTGATATATGGTATAAAAAACCCTTGCATGGATTTTTTAAATCATAATTAATATTTTTTGGTTTATTATAGGTCAGCAGGTCTTCTCTCAGATGCCAGCAGATTGGACTTGGAACCTCCAGATTGGTGAAGTTTTTAATTTTCAGGTGAATACTTGTAAATTGTATTTTATTAAGCATTTTGGAACCTCCAGATCAGTGTTTTAATTTTGTGGAGTTTACAGGGTGAGTCAGAAATACGGCTACATGTTTGTTTGATTGCTTATGTTTAATTATAACTCTTGCAGATGAAGGAATGACCCAGTTAAAAAATTAAGACCTGATGCCATCAACATACAAAAATGCAACAAAAAACATCAACAATACCAAGTCACATAATTGCCTCAAACTATTCGCCATTAACATCACAGCATAGTCGACAGCACTTTGGAAAATCACTCCTTGCTTTCTGATACATGAACAACAGTATAGCACGAATTTCTTCCTCTGTTACTGTTTTCAGCATGTCGATGTCTCGTGGTTTCCAAGCATAAACTTTTTCCTTCAAATGCCCCCACAACGAATAATCACAGGCTGTGAGATCGGGAGAGCGAGCTGGCCATTCTGTCGGCCCTCACCTTCCCACCCACCTGTTTGGTGATTCAGGATTCACAATTTCCTTCACCGCAATAGCGTAGTGAGGTGGTGCACCGTCCTGCTGTGATACGCAGTGTTGGTGCTGAACACTTTGCATCACAGCTTCATTGAGGATTTGACAATACCTTTCTTAACTCTCTCCCCCAAAATTCGCATGTCTAGCAATCCTTCCTATCCAGATTGTCACTGATCCACATTTCATACACTTTTCTTGAATAACTCTAGGATTTTCTTTCACATAATAATGACAGTTGTGTCAATTAACATCCCCATTCACCTGGAACACAGCTTTGTCTAAAAAATACAACTTTTTGTACCAAGATTCGTTAATGACAAATTCACACAGTTGCAACCGCCTGTCAGGGTCATCTTCACTCGCTTCACGAACATGAAGCGGCTTGAAATTCCTGTACTTCTCACGTCTCAAAACATGAGAGATACTGGACTGTCTGATGTCAAGTTCATGTGCACCTTGGCGTGTTGATTTCTGGGGACTACTCGTATTCCATAGTCCTTCCACAATCCTCTCTGTTGTTGCTGCATCAGTGCTGCTGCGAGGTCTTCCAGGAGATTTTCCCTTCTGAATGTTTCCCTTTGTCTCCAGTTTCCCACAGTCGACGGTAGCAATGTTCTGTTAAAATCACGTCTCGTCCATCTCATAGCCTCATGGTCGTTCTGAAAACCAATTGCCTATGCAGCTACAGTAACTTGCTGCTGCATATTCAGCGCCATTTGGGTTAACAATGTAACCGATTTTGTTGGTGCGTTGTTGTGTGTAAATAGTAAGGAGCCTTGACTCTCCGACGGCGCCTGTAAGAGTTATAATCAAACATCAGCAATCGATCAGACGTATAGCCGTATTTCTTACTAACCCTGCACTTGTAAATTGTATTTCATAAAACATTAAGAACCTTCACTGATGGCAGTTCTCAACCCTCTCCCTCAGATCTTTGAGGCTACTCAAATGCAACTTTCCAGATATCTTTGTTTTTACAACTCCAGATCTGTAGAGCCAACGTTTGAACAGTAATAAATATAAAGCTACTATTCCTGTATACCTGTAATTTTTACGAGGGATGCATGTAACAACATGGCAAAGGAAAATTAAAATTTCACTAACCAAAATTGGGCATATTAAAATAATTTGGAAAATTTATAGCGGGCGATGTGAACAACTGGAGAGATGTAACTCATAGTTCAAATATAACAGTTTTGTTTTATTTCTAAAGGCATATTTACTTTTGGAAAGTTTATTTTTACTATAATACAAATTATGTACTTGTAGGCTCGCATTTTTGATCCTCTTTATTTTGTTTCAGTGCGTATATCAGGTGTAATATAACCCAAATGGTTAGACTATTGTACAGGCATAGGCTTAATTCGTTGAGACATCTTCGCCGGCGGAGGTCAATCATCTTCCTGCTTTTAACTCTCCTTGTTTTCAAATCCTTCGATTTGTATTTCAAAATCACTACCACCACTGCTGTACCAGCATAACCTCCTAAATCAACACATTTGTCCTGCAAATATGGCATTTCCTCATCAGTAGCATGACTCACCGTGCCACCATTTCTGTTTACATCAAGTGCGGCCTTGCCGCGATACGTGCATCGCATATTTCCAAAGGCATTTAAACTACTATCCAGAGACCAATAAACATTATGATACATAACAATCTTTTCTAAATCCTCCGTGCTAAGAGTGCCAGTAGTTAACTCTAAAATTCACAAAGAGATGGCAGAGGTATACGCTCCTAAAACACAGGTACGACTTAGTACGGGAGGGGGTTAAGGCATCCCTATAATAAATGAAAATACATCTGATATATGCTATAAAAAACACTTACATGGATCTTTTTATCCTAACTAATATTGTTTTGGTTTATTACAGGTCAGCAAGTCTTCTATCAGTTGCCAGCAGAATGAACTTGGAACCTCCAGATTGGTGAAGTTTTAATTTGTAGGTGAGTACTTGTAAATTGAATTTTATTAACATTAGCTGCCATGGGGGTCCAATCAGACCGGCAGTGTAGATATTTATTAATACCATAACCAGGCCGACAACAGCTGGTTGCTAGGTAATGTGAAATGGAATTCTTATTCTAAGTGCACACATTCTAGCGTGAAAAAAAATTAACCGTGGTATCTCAAGAAACTCTTTGTTAATCCGATAATGTAACGCTGTCCCCCGATTCGGTCTGCTACTACTTACAAAATGATGCAATACGTGATGTTACTGATCGGGTCAACATATGATTTTACGTAGCAATGAGAGAAAGATGAAATTAAGAATTAGAACAGATTGTTTGACATTACAGTGTATTTCGGCAGGGAGATGTGACGATGGATGAGGAAGGCTTACTGGCTAGGTGAGAGCCTGCGTTCAGCAGCCTAAGAAATTTTAGTTGGCGGCCAAACTTGGCCACGACCGTTTCCTTCCCACTCCCAGCGCTTCCCTGTCCCATTGTCGCCATTAGACCTATCTGTGTCGGTGCGACGTAAAACAACTTGCATAGTTATAACCTCTTTGGGTGCAATGTCATGGAAATAAATGAGTGCAGTTTTCAATGCCATTTCTCTAGTGTTTGTAAACAAACCTTCACAGGCTGTGCTTTGCTTTCTATTTCATTTTATTTTGTAGGTTTCCATTTGGTGCAAGTTACTGACATCTGTATATGTCTTGTCATTTGATTGATTATATACGTTTTTAGTACAACGTGTGTCTAAGTACGGTGTCTTCATTAAGGAAAATTAATGATGAAGTATGGCAAAATTTGTTGGAAGATGACGAATCTGACTTTGAGGATACGAGGAATGAACAAACAGATTCCAAGTTGGATTTGGTTGCATCAGCTATTTCTTTGCATCAAATATCGGAAAGTTAAAGTGATGATGAGCCAGCCTTTACAGCAACCTATCGTAACAACTTTGTGTAAGGTCACGCCTCCTGAACAAGGCATGCCAGTACTCTTTTCTTCTTTCCTTTTCTTGATCTGTTTACCCTTCAGGGTTGGCTTTTCCCCTCGGACTCAATGAGGGGTCCCTCCTCTACCACCTGAAGCGTGAGACTTTCGGTTGGGGGATACAACTGGGAGGAGGACTAGTACCTTGCCCAGGCGGCCTCACCTGCTATGCTGAACAGGGGCCTTGTGAAGGGGGGCGGGGGGTATTGGAAGGGATAGGCAAGAAAGAGGGAAGGCAATGGCCATGGACTTAAGTTAGGTACCATCCCAGCATTTGCCTGGAGGAGAAGCGGGGGAAACCACTTTGAGGAGGGTGAGGTGAGAATTGATCACACTAATCACTACACCACAGAGGTGGACACATGCCAATACATTTCCCTAATATTTTCAAGAAAATACCTCTCAGAGTGATGAAACATTTGCTAGTGCATTGCAGATACATTATTGTTTGTTTGTGACATTTTTTTAGTTTTGTGTTCATATGATTAAAATTGTATTATTATTTTGAATTTAGGAATTACACCTTTTGAACAGGCTGTACATTTTTCTAGTCAAAACATATATGCAATTTGGTGTGAACATGACAATCCTCACTGTATTAGCTTTACGTATATATATAAAACTTAATAAATTTATTTCCTATCTTGTGGATATTTTGTATTTTATGTAGACAAGTAAATGCTGCTGCCACAAGATTTAACATTGCCAGTTCTAGGGTTAAGTAAATGTGCCGACCTGATCGGAACGGCAGTTGTGAGCCCCTGATTGTTGACGTTTTTGCCTTGTTTATGCATTATTATCAGTATGCATTCACAATAAAATAGGAAGTAAGGAAAACCATGTTTCATTCAAAATGGCACCTAAGTGGGGGTCGCCAAATGTAGCATGGCAGGTAACTTGTTAAATAAGAAAGTAGAGAGAGGGCAATACTTAAGACATTCCTAGAAATAGAAGTGCTCACATCTAACATGTGAGACCGACCGACATAAAAAAGTGAAATTTTGGGGATACATTTTTATTACTATGGGAGGATTTTTTTAAATTTTCTGTCGCTGAGGGGTGATGGTGACTTGCTTCAGTGAGTATATCTATATCTCAGAAACCTAACAGTTTACAGACGTAAAAATTGGTATTTCGAATCTCCTTAAAAATTAGAGAAACTTTTTTTTTCCCCGGACAATCCGCTTAGGTGAGAAGGGGGCGGGGGTGGGGGTACGGGGGGAGAATTTTTTTAAATGAGTTTATCTATATCTCAAAAACTTAACATGTTACAGACATGAAAATTAGTATTTGGAATCTGCTTTAAAAATAAAGAGACATGTTTTTCGATAACTCCACTTGGGTTGGTGAGGGGTGGGGGTAAAGGGACTGGAAAAGGGATTGAATTCTTTGTATGAGACTAATCATATCTTCAAAATTGAAGACGACACAGGCGTTGAAATTGGTCGTTGGAATCTCCTTTAAAAGCAAAGAAACATGCATTTTTTGTTTTAGGAAAATCAAGTTAGTTGGGGAGGGATGGGGTGAAAAGGAGTGAACTTATAAAATTACTATAAATCACTTAGGCCTACCATGTTACAGACATGAAAATTGGTACCGGTATTTGGTTACTCCTTTAAAAATAAACACATATTTTTTCGTTTTCGGAAAATCCACTTAATGTGGGGTAAAAAGGACTGAAAAATGGATTTAATTCTTTTTATACCAGGCGAGTTGGCCGTGCGGTTAGGGGTGCGCAGTTGTGAGCTTGCATCCAGGGCTCAAGCCCCACTGTCGACAGCCCTGAAGATGGTTTTCCGTGGTTTCCCATTTTCACACCAGGCAAATGCTGGGGCTGTACCTTAATTAAGGCCACAGGCACTTCCTTCCCACTCCTAAGCCTTTCCTATCCCATCGTCGGTGCTATATAAGGGATTTGTAAAAAAAATATATATATATATATATATATTGTATGAGGATACTTATATCTCAAAAACTAAAGTTGTTACAGACGTGAAAATTGGTATGGGAATCTTCTTTTAAAATAAAGAAACACATACTTTTTTTTTTTGGTAAATCCATTTGGGGAGTTGTGTTGATTGGGGGGGGGGGGGTTGGTGGAAGGAATTGGGGATTGAAAGGAAGTTAAAAAGATTGAATTCTTTTTATTTATATCTCAAACACTGAATTTTTCCATACATGGTAATGGTATTTGGGATCTCCTTTAAAAATAAAAAAACTTTTTTTTTTTAATGCACTTAAGGGGTAATTCAGTAGATCGGTTGAAACCAGCTTTCCTATTGGAAGAAAATATCAGTGCCATACAAAACCTGCAAAGGAACTGGCCAGACATTCACCAGGTCAGGATGCACGGTTCTTTTTCCTGCACGTTTCCTTGAAATGCACCCGAGCGAAGCCGTGCATAACAGCCAGTCTTAAATATAGTGTGAAACACCCTTAAGGCCGCCACACACAGAAAGCTAAGATAAGCTACTTTAAGCTATGCAATATCAAGCTATGTTGTGCTGTGTCATGAATAAAAAGCTAGGTTAAAATATGGTAGGCAGCATTTTAAAGATGGCTTCTTTATCAGCCGCTGTCGTAGAAGACAAAGTAAGAGAAAGAATCAGAAAGAGGAAGAGGTTCTGTGTACGTGAAATTGGAGGAAGAATAATTTATGGTGAATTCAATCATTTGATTCAAGCATTGCAGGGAAATTATGAAGAATTAAAAATTACTTTTGTCTAAATCAGGAACTGTTTCATGAAGTTAAGAAAAAATGAATATGGAGTACCCAAATCATAGAATGAAAGGTAAAAATGTAGATAAAAGCAAAATATGATTTCCAGAGTTTCATTTATTTCTTGCCAACATTTTATGGTTATACCTCTTTAACAGTTTGACAGACAAGTATATTTTTGTTTCTCTTCTATCAGGTTTTTATCCTTTGGTCTGCGTTCCATGATAATTAACAAACACAAAAACAATTAAGCAACATATTAGTTGCTGTATTGAGGTATTTCACGAAAGCCACACACATGCTAGACACTAGGCAAAAAAGTGATTGTGTGCATGTGCGAAGCCAGTTTCTGCTATGAAAATCGCCTCCTTGGCACTGCTTAAATTAGCGTAGCTTAGCTTTCTGTGTGTACTGGCATTTGCATGGATATTTTTAAAATCATAATCTGATAAGCGTAACATTTTTCGTTGTTGTAGCTTAGCCATTCACCACACCTGGGAAACTGGAGCTGGATGATGATGTCAGCCAGTCTTCTCTCACTCGCCAACAGAATGGACTTGGAATCTCCAGATTGGTGAAGTTGTCAAATTATGGTGAGTACTTGTTTGCATTAAATTTCCTGTTATTGACCTGTGATTTTTGTAACAGTGTTGACAAAACTATTGTTTGCATATAAACAGTGGTTGTTTGTAATTAATGTTTGCACCTGGTTAGGAATTATGTTGACTATTTATGTCAACAGACAGATGATCTGTAGAAAAATGGCTCATTAACGTAACGTCATTGTCGTTAAATCTTCTCTGTAATATTCTGGATGTGAAAAATGATCTCCCAGAACTGGAGTGTTTATCGTAGAGATGGGAGAGATTTGATAGGAGAGATGCATACTGGTGAAAAAAATAAACTTTAAACTATGAAAAAGATAACGATGAGAAACATGAAATTTTAGGTGTAAGGTTCATCTCTAAAATTAATAGGCAAGTTCATATTTCACTTATACACAAAATAGTTTGTGACAGTATTTATGGCTAGACTAGACAAGCGATATGAATAAAGAATCACAAACAAAGCTTTTTGGGGATTATGTTATACTATATATAATAATAAATAAGATACAGGATTGTTCGCTACTGCAAAAAGACCTTGCCAGTGTTCTGATACGGACAGCAGACAGTGTTATGATGGTGTAAAGGCATATTGCAAGTTTCACCCACCAAGAGTAAAAGTCCTCTCAGTTTTAATTACAGTGTTAATGGGGTGAAAGTTCCTTCTGGGGATCACTGTAAGTACAGTAGAACCTCGATAATTCGAAATCGGTTAGTTCAAAATCCCGCCTAATTCGAAGAAGCTCTCGTACCCAGAAACATGAGATACAGTTTTGCATGTTATTTCAATTGTTTAATTCGAAATACGGATAATTCGTAATTCGAAGTACAATGTCGGCCCCATTACCGAAATTCAGACTTTTAATTCGAAACTGCCTTTACATTTTAAAACAATAGTATGTTACAGAGTAATTTCAACTCGAAATGTATCCGCTCCGCGTCATAACAGAACGCGCGTTCCGGAACGTGGAGGGGTAGCTTTCTGCACTTACACTCACTTCGGTGGGTGTACAGTGCGCTTCATTATTGCTAAGTTGAATGAAATCGGAATTCTTTTGTGTTCAACCTTTTAAGGAACGCCGTAATATCACGCAACAGGCAGTGTGCGGGAAAACAGAATCCGCGAACCCTGGCGATACCAACAGTTGACGAAAAAACGTGGCAAATATAATAAATTCGTACGCACCGAACAACATTGACATGCCGGTGAAACTGCATTGTTTTATTGTAATGCGAGCCCAAACGGTCTTATGGTTTTAAAGGAGAAATTGCCACCCGGGAAACCGTAGTGTGAGGGATGGGGGTCATAGTAGTACGTTGCAATGCACACGGAAGCGATATACTTTATCCCCTCGTCATAGGAAACTTCGATAAGCCACGATGTTTTAAGAGCGTCGGGCACTTTCCATGCCAGTACAAAGCATGTATAATAAAAATGCAAACAGTAAAGAAATCCAAAAAATAATGCATTTGCACACGGGAACCGGCATAATTTTTCCTCGTCTTTGAATTGTGCGACTTTTTTTCTTTCGTTGCGTGAGGTTATGTTTGTCAGCGATTTATCCAAGTGCATTATTTGAACATTGTAAATGCACCTTGTTGGATACATTTCGGAAATAGTTTTTTCCATGGCATTAGAAAGGTTTAAACTGTGAATCGAGGTGATTGCATGTATTAATGGGTCTTAGAATACTTCGTGACGCGGCAAGTGTTTACATTTCTGAAGTACGAGAGAAGTGCCACGGCGGGAAATCGTACAAGGATAGAGTCATAGGAAAGTTCGATTTTAAGGGCATCGGGTACTTTCTGTGTAAATACAAGGCATCTAAAATGCATACAGTATAGTAATCCAATCAATAAAGCACTTGCACATGGGAGCGAGCATAGATTTCTCCTCGTCTTTGAATCGTACTTTTTTTTTTTTTTTTTCTTTCTTTCGTTGCGTGAGGTTATGTTTACCAGTGAGATATCCGAGTATATTATTTGAATACTGTAAATGCACCTTCTTGGATACATTTTGGAAATAGTTCTTTTTTCATGGCATTTGAAAGGTATAAACTGTGAATCAAGGTTAAATGCATGCAGTAACGGGCCTTAGAATATTTTATAACGCGGCAAGGGTTGGTACTTCTGAATTGCGGATTGGCGGTTAATTCGAAATCACGTAATTCGAAGTCCGATTTTTGAGTCCCAACGACTTCGAATTAACGAGGTTTTACTGTACCTACATTTTAATATAAGGAAAGATCTCCATTAGGGGAATCACATTAATGGGATTGTAAATAAAGGGTACAGATTTCTTCATATGGTAGTGGGTTCAAACCCCACTGTTGGCAGTCCTGAAGTTGGTTTTACATGGTTTCCCATTTTCATACCAGGCAAATGCTGGGGCTGTACCTAATGAAGGCCATGGCCGCTTCCTTCCCATTCCTAGGCCTTTCCTGTCCCCTCGTCGCCAAAGACCTATCTGTATCAGTGTGACGTAAAGCAACTAGCGTATGGTAGTGAAGGTATTTAGGGGTTGTAGTAAGGGTGAATAAGTCTTGGTGTGACCGGAATTAGAGTATGGTTGTAGTGTATAGGACACTCGCTAGGATTACGTGATTCTTCTTCTTAGAGTAATTCAATCTAATGACTGATTTGCTCCTGCTATGAGTCTTCTCCAATTGGGTCAATCCTTGTGTCTGCATAGCTCCTGCATCCTGAGTTCACAAGTAATGTCATCATGAATGCATACCTGCCAACCCTTCTGATGTACCCAGAAACTTTCCATTTTTTTTTTAATTCGTCTTCCGATTTATTCTTATTTCTTCCTACTTTTGACCTACAGTTCGGTCAATGATCTTCCCCTAGATAAAGGATAAATTCTTATGTGCTTGTGTAATTTACAAAACCTGATTTTCAAGATTATTTATTTGATGGTTTATTTCGAGCGTATCGTCTGTTGCCTTCATATATTGTGTTTCCCGCTCACCACAGCGCCTGGGGATTCGGGGCAGAAATCGTCCTACAAGCAAGAGAGGCTAGTGCGCGTAGTTTTGTTGGAGTTGGTGGCACGTGTTTTCTCTTGCGGTTCTGTTCTTCCACCCCCCCCTCCCATCAAAGTCGTATGTTCATAATGTATGAGATGCACTGATCTGTTGTAATGTGGTTATTTCGCGTATTTCTGTGCGTTTTTATTCATTCTTACTTAATAATTTTAATGAGTTGCATGTATTTCAGAGAGTTGTGTCGGTGATTGTTTCTGGTATTTTCTCTTCGCGTTATGGTCAAGAAACATAACAAACGTTATCTCCAAGTGTTCAGAGAAACCTATAAAATTAAATTTCCATTCATTTTACAGTCTAGTAGATAGATAGATAGATAAGAAATGGGTGAGCCCTGTTTTCGCAGAGCTCCACACGTAGGTCTATGAAGACCCTTTGTGCCCCTTGAACGGGTTTGCCTAGTCCAGCCCTAGTGCTCCTATAAAGGATACCAGTGTCCGGATTTTGGTGTTCCTGATGTCCTCCAGGCTCACGAAGTGTGAGCCCAGGTATCGATGTCTAGTGCTTGCAAAAGCCTCGCACTGACATAACACATGCGCGGAGGTCTCCTCCTCCTTACCGCATCTTCTACACATCGGATCCTGGGTGATTTTCATGATGTGTAGGTGTCTCTGTAAGGTATTGTGGCCTGTTAACAGTCCAACTACCATTCTCATTCTGGTCCTATTCAGATTCGTTAGGACCTTTTTATAGCTTTGACTAGGCCCTTTGATAAGTTCACGTGCCTGTCTTGCTATGGTTAACCTCTTCCAAATATCTAGGTGAGACTGGTTTATCCATTGGGATATTACCAGTCTCACACTTCGGAGTGACACTCCCAGGAAGGGCTCTGGTCCTGTAAAGGAACCCATTGAGCCCTGTTTCGCTAGTTTGTCAGCTTCTTCATTTCCACTGATTCCTGTGTGCCCAGGAACCCATAATAAGGTAACTGAGCTAAGCTCACACAGCTGATCTAACATCCTTTGGCATTCCCATACCAGTTTTGATGTTGTTTTAACTGCACATAGTGCTTTTAACGCTGCCTGGCTATCACTACATATAGTGATGTGTCTTCTGTGTCCAGGCATTTTCCATATATTTAAAGCACAGGCTAGTATTGCGTATACTTCAGCCTGGAAAACAGTAGCATATTTACCCATAGGAAGGGAGAGCCTTGTCTTAGGCCCCCAGACCCCGGCGCCTGTGCCCGCCTCCGTCCGCGAGCCATCTGTGTACCATGTACAGCCCCCAGACTTAAGACGGGCCCCAGCGTCCGCGGCCCACTCCTCCCTTGTGGGTATCACCACTGTGAATTTATAATTCAAATTAAAGCTAGGCTTCATCAGATCCCCGATCATCATTGTCATAGGGCAAGTCTGGTGAAGCCTTGTAAGAATAGAGGCATGACCTCTATTCGGGTTTTTGAAGGACCATCCTCCGAGTGACCAAAGGCGATAGGCACTCATTCCCGCTATTACCTTAACATATAAATGTAATGGGGGGAAAACCTAGGATGGCCTCCATTGCACATAATGGTGTAGTATCCAGTGCCCCTGTTATTCCTAGACACGCAAGTCTTTGGACACTGTTTAACTTGGTGCTCACAGTTTTACTCTCTGAGCCTGGCCACCAGACTATAGATGCATAGGTGATCGTGGGCCGTACAATGGAGATATAGAGCCACTGGACCACCCTAGGTCTTAGGCCCCAAGTTTTCCCGACGGCCCTGCGACAGGCCCACATAATCTTGCGAGCCTTATCCACCTTATGATCTATATGTTTCTTCCTACTCAGTCTTGCCTCAAGGATTACCCCTAGGTACTTAACCGAGGTTGTCTTAACTAATTTTTTTCCGAATAGGAAAGGCTCTGACAGTCCGTCTAGCCTCCTCCTCCTGGTAAATACCACGAGCTCCGTCTTATCGGGATTAACCGACACGTCTGTCTCGTGACACCATCTTTCCACCCTACGTAGAGAGCTCTGTACGAGTTCGGAAACCGTACTGGGGAAATTTCCTACCGCCATCAGGCTTATGTCGTCTGCATAGCCTTGGGCGTATATTCCTCCAACATTTAACCTTGATGGTTATGAATTTCATGTTTTTGGTCCGTATTGAACAATATATAAGTAATAATAATAATAACTTAAATGTTTCCACCTTTTCAATACAATATATTCACAAAATTACAAAATTATACGGTAATATTGTCTTAGGATTTCGCCACAAATGATCTTTGCTCCAATACGGCTGATGATGACCCCTAGATGGGTCGAAACTAGTACCGTATAATTTTGTAATTTTGTGAATATATTGTATTGAAAAGGTGGAAACATTTAAGTTATTATTATTATTACTTAACATTTAACCTGGTAAGTAGTTCGTCCACTACCAGACACCATAATGTTGGTGATAATACTCCTCCCTGTGGACACCCCCTGTCTATATTAGCTCTCAACATTACAGCGTTGAGAGTAAACAGAACTTGACGGCCCTGCAGTGAGGCCATAATCCATTTTATGAGCATACTGCTCACTCCTCTTCTCTCTAGACTACGTTCTATGGAGCCCAAAGATGTATAGTTAAAGGCCCCTTCTATATCTAGGAATACAACCATAGCAAGTTGTTGCTGATCCAAGGCACTCTCCAGCCTAGAAACCAGCTGGTGTAGTGCCGTCTCAACCGACTTCCCTGGTTGATATGCATGCTGATGAGAATGCAGGGGAAAGTCTCTTAATACTTTCTCCCTGATATGTCTATCCACCAGTCTTTCCAAGGTCTTAAGTAGAAAAGACGTTAGACTAATGGGTCTATAATCCTTAGGTCTAGTATATGAAGACCTTCCGGGTTTAGGTATAAATACCACCTTCGCCTGACGCCACAAGGAGTACACGTACCCCATAGTGAGACAGGCTCTAAAGATTCTGACCAGGTATGGTATAAGGACCCCCCCCCCCCCCGCCTCCTGAAGAAGCGCCGGGAAGATCCCATCCACACCTGGGCTTTTGTAAGGGGCAAAGGATTCTAATGCCCACTTAACCCTTCTTGGGGTAACAATCTCTGTGGCTTCCCTCCAGCTACTTTTATGGGGTCTGAAGGATCCGCTCGATTCTACCTCACTATTCGTGATTACCGAACCTGGAAAGTGGGCATCAAGCAGTAAGCTCAGAGTCTCCCCCTCTGTGGATGTGTATCCACCAGAAGGAGTCTCCAGTGAGCCCAGCCTTGCCCTTCTATCCAAGGTTAAAATTTTATGAAGCCTTGCCGCTTCATGTTGACTTTCAATGGAGTCACAAAATTGTCTCCAAGATTTCCTAGAAGCCTTCTTGACTTCTGACTTGTACCTTCTTTGTGATTCTTTGTAAGAATCTAGGCTTTCTTGATCCTGAAGTTCCCTGTATTTATTCCAGAGCCTTCGTGTATTTCTCCTCAGGTGTTCAAGATAACTATTCCACTTGAAGCTTCCTGTTACTCTGTTTGCCTTAACAATAGGGCAGTTTAATTCATAAGAGGTAACCAGTGTCCGTGTGAGAAAACTCACACTGAGCTCCAGCTCCTCTTTGTTTTTAATTATATTTGAGGGTCCTCCCTCCAGTCCCCTCCTCACGTCCTCCCTAAAAGATATCCAATCAGTTCGTCTAGGGTTTCTGTAAGACGGGATCTCGATGGAGCCCTCTATATAAAACACAATGTGTCTATGATCTGACAAGGAAGGCTCCAAAGAGACCTTCCAGTCTTTAAATTCCTGCATGATTCCCATGGAACCCAGGGTAAGATCTATGATCCCTTCGCTCCTATTATTAATGAAGGTAGGGGTATCACCAATATTCATGATCTCAAGATCAGTTGTACATAGAAATTCTATGAGGTGCTCTCCCCTTCGGTTTGTATTTTTACTTCCCCAAATGCTATGATGAGCATTGGCATCACATCCTACTACGAGGTTTAATCCTTGTTTCCTACAGTATATCACCAGTCTCTTGAACTCCTCCGGCGGGGGTGGAGATTCAGAGTCTCCTGGGAAATATGCAGAACAGACAACCAAGTCTCTTGGCTGTCCGCCCTCTTCATATCTCATTAGGACTGCTACTAGGTCTCTAGTAATGAAACCCGGTATAGCCCAAGTGTTATGATCCTTAACTAGTATACATGCTCTAGGCTTCTCCTCTGCTATTCCACTGAATAGAGTGAAACCTGCACAATTTAGTCCCATGATATGTCCCTGTCTAAGCCAGGGTTCTTGTATCAGGGCGACCGAAAACCCGCCTTTCTGGATACTTCTATTAAGTACCCTAGAGGCCGCTATACAATGTTGTATATTTGCTTGTATGAAAGTAATCATTCTTTACTTTCATAGAATACTTTACCTTATGCGGTCTCCGGAACTTGCAGCTCCGTCTCCCGCGATGGATCCTGGGGCTTGGCTGGCCCCGGTTCCTGTCCGGGCTCCAGCTCTTCGCCCCTGCTGGTCTCTGTTTTATCTGTGGTGGGGTTGGTCCTCTGCTTGTCACGCTTGCCCTCCACTAATGTGAAGGTAGCCACATGCACCCCGCAGAAGATCTTCTTCCCTACCACTTTCTCCACATCCCTGGAGTCCATGCTGACCACAAGGCGGACACCTCTCTTCTCCTCCTTGCGGTCGTAGACCCTCCAGCTGGCGGGATTTAAGCCATGGTTCTGGCGTGCCATTCTTCCCAAAAGGACGTTATTGTCCTTTGGTTGTCCTGGTATCCAGACCATGACTCTCTTGTAGGAAAGGAGTTTGTCCATGCCCACAATTGTGAGCCTGGCTCCTTCCCACGGTTGTATACCTGTAACAAGGCTAGAAAGCCATGCTACAGTTTCATTGTTCTCCGCTATGACGACGGCCGCACCCCTTGACAGATAGCAGTCCAGGAACTGAGGCTTAATGGGCCCCTGCTCCGGAAGCTCGTCTATCAGTTTGGTGATAGCCTCTTCCACAGCTTCCACCTGTTTCTCGGATAGCTGCTGGTCAGGATATCCCACAGGTACTATGGCCATCCTGATCCCAGCTTTAGCTATACTGGCGTACTCCACTTTGGGTCTCCTGCGGGTCTGCCGATCTTCTTCTGGGGTTGCCCCCGACAGAAGTCGTTTACCCGCTGGCATCTTAGTGGGTGGGGTCCTCTGTGCCCTAGAAGCAGAGCCCTTTTCAGGGTCCCGCCTCTTGTGCCCATTGGATCCCTCCACTGTTGTCGCTGTTGTGGTAGTAGAAGTCCCCTCAGCCCCAGGAGTTAGGCCTTTTTTGGCCAGCTCCTGGGCCTTTAAGGCCTTCTTGTATCTCCTCTTTTCAGCGCCAGAGCGCTGTTTCTTCTTCTTCTTCACCTGCAGATTGCCCACCTCTTGAGTGAGCCCTCTAACTGTTGAAGTCGAACTGTCCGAGGGTATCTCCGAAGAGTCCCCTTCGGTTGTTGTTGTGCTGGTATTTCTCTCGGAGGCCCCAGAAGAGCTCTCCGGTTTATGGGTGGCTACGGAACTCATGTAGGTCCCACGAGTAGCTAGGGAAATATATGTCCGCCCAGGCAGAGCCCCGCATACCTGGGTAAGGCTACTTACTTCGAGAGGGCGCCAAGTATCTCGAAGGCTCCGTTCAAGACACATCTCCCATGTGCCATGCACCCCATCGGCACGGGTCGCGTTACACCTTAGGGTTGGGCGGTGCTTTAGCTTCCTCCTCCTTGTATGCCGAACGGTTACCCAATAGGGCTCCATTCGGCATCGCAAGAAAGGAGCTACTAGTACCTCTCACCGCGAAGAGGATCTTCAATTGAAGAGGGTAACCAAGGTTAGCCCCCTACAATTGTAGAAGCACACACGAGGGGGTACAGTCTAGTAAAGGGAACTATTATGCATTTTGTTGCATGTACGGTGTGTTATAAATATTATTATTCGTTGTATGTGTCACAAATGAGAATGATTAGGTACATTATCTTGTAACGAATTTTATGTTTTGTTAGTTTAAGATTTTAAATTTAATGGTCAGTTCGCATTGTAACTGTAGATATTTACACCTTTTATCCTATCCTTTTTTCACCTAGACCATGGTGCAATATATGTGATGAAATCCAAACAAAAAATCTTGCTATTTTTTATTTCTAAAAGTTGGCAGATATGTGAATATCTTTCTTGGTCTTCCATGAGGGCGTTTTCCTGTTTTTTTTGGTTTTTTTTTTTGTTTTTTGTTTTTTACCTACCAAAATTTCCCTGAACACATTCCTATGTCGAAGCCTATCTCCCATCTAAGAAAGTTGTCTCTTCCTAATCCGACTCAACGGCTGTCTCTTTTCTTGAACAATTTCAGTACCTCAGTGCTGGTCTTCTCCTCCCAACATATCCATTGCAGCCAACGCCAACACCACATCTCAAAGACTTCTAGCCTCTTAATATCACACTCCATTAACGTCCTGGCCTCAGCACAATAGAGCGCAGTAGACCAAACATAAGATTTCATTATTCCTTTATGTAAGGTGAGGGACATAGAAAGGAGTGTTTATCTCTGAACGCTTGCTTTGCTGTTCGTGTTTTTAATTCACTGTGACACTGAAGGTTTTCGTCTGTTATGATCTGGTCAAGGTATTTAAACTGTGCTACTTGTTGTACAGGCCCACCACTTATCATGTCCGACTTGTTGCCTGAATGGTCAGTGTACTGGCCTTCGGTTCAGAGGGTCCCGGGTTCGATTCCCGGCTGGGTCGGGAATTTTAACCTTCAGCGGTTAATTCCAGTGGCTCGGGTGCTGAGCGTTTGTGCTGTCCCCAACATCCCTGCAATTCACACACCACACATAACACTATCCTCCACCACAATAACACGCAGTTACCTACACATGGCAGATGCCGCCCACCCTCACCCTCATCGGAGGGTCTGCCTTACAAGGGCTGCACTCGGCTAGAAATAGCCACACAAAATTAAAAAACCACTGATCATCACGTGCATTGGACGTGAATTCCTACTAAATATCATGACTTTTGTTTTATTAATATTCATTTTCATACCAAATTCCTTAGCTTTTCATTCAGTTTTAGCAACATTTTAGATAAAGTTGTTGGACTGCCCGCAACTACAGCTTGATCATTGGCAAATTTGATGGTATGCATTAGTCTCCCCTCCTGTTTTCACCCCAAGCTTGGGTTTTGTTATAGATTCATTGATGATTTTCTCAGCAAAGACAATAAACAGGAATGGTGAGAGCGGACAGCCTTGCCTCACTCCTTTCAGTATCTGTACAGGGGCTGTTAGTTCATTGCCAAACCTGATAACTGCATTTTGATGTTAAAATAAATTGCATAACAGCTGTATCAAGCGATCTAGGCAATCTATCTCTACGAGAAGTGGAAACCGTTTGCCCCATGGCACTTTATCAAACGCTTACTTGAGAACTGGGAAAGGTCAAAAGGAAAGCAGCATAATTTGTTCTGCGTGATTTCCAACAAAGGAGTAATGTTATGAAAATGTTGCAAACATTAGGCTGGGGAGATTTTGGAGTAAGGAGACAAGCTGCTTGATTAAGTGGTATGTTCCAAGCTGTCAGTGGAGAGATGGCATTCAGTGACATGAGTAGACGATTAACCCTTACCCCTTGAATAAAAGTTCTCTACTACTCGTATTTTAAATGTGTATTTCTATCTTATGTGCAAAAGGGGGGTAGCAGCGTTTTGGAAGTTGCAAGGGCGGCAGTCTGGATGATTGACTGATATAGTCTTGTAATGATACTTAACATGGGTTAGCTGTGTTAATACTGCTACACAGCTGAAAGCAACGGGAAACTACAACTGTAATTAACTCCCGAGGATATGCAGCTCTCTCTGTATAAATTATGTACTGATGATGGCTTCCTCCTGGGTAAAATATTCCAGAGGTCAGGGCTACATGAGAGGGGACAATTTTCATGAAAATGGATGCTGACATTCTGTGAGTCGGAGCATGGAATGTTAGAAGTTTGAATCGTTGTGGTAGGTTAGAGAATCTGAAAAGGGAGATGGAAAGACAAAAGTTAGATGTAG
The DNA here is from genome assembly GCF_040414725.1 of Anabrus simplex. Lineage (NCBI taxonomy): Eukaryota > Metazoa > Arthropoda > Insecta > Orthoptera > Tettigoniidae > Anabrus > Anabrus simplex. Next base: position 73,740,278 of record NC_090277.1, read on the forward strand.
TTGGTATAAGTGAAGTACGTTGGCAGGAAGACCAGGATTTCTGGTCTGGCACCTACAGAAATATCAACACAAAATCAAACAGGGGAAATGCAGGAGTAGGTTTATAATGAATAAGAAAATAGGACATTGGATAAGCTACTATGACCAGCATAGTGAAAGGATTATTGTGGTCAAGATAGGCACCAAACCAGTGCCCACCACAATAGTGCAGGTCTATATGCCTACTAGTTCAGTGGATGATGAAGAAATCAAAAGAATATATGAAGAGATTTCATACAATATGTAAAAGGTGACCAGAATCTAATTGTGATGGGAGACTGGAATGCAGTGATAGGCCAAGTAAGAGAAGGTAATACAGCAGGAGAATTTGGATTGGGACAAAGGAACGAAAGAGGAAGTCGGCTAGTTAAATTCTGCACCGATCACAATTTAGTCCTGGCTAACACCTTGTTCATACACCACAAACGACGGCTGTATACATGGACGAGGCTTGGAGACACTGGAAGGTATCAAATAGACTTCACTATGATTAGGCAGAGATTTAGAAACCAGGTGTTGGATTGCAAGACTTCCCCAGGAGCAGACGTGGACTCTGACCACAACCTGCTGGTCATGAAATGCCATCTGAAGTTGAAGGAATTGAAGAAAGGAAGGAATGCAAGGAAATGGGAATCTAGACAGTTGAAAGAAACGTGTGTGAGGGATTGTTTCAAGGAATATGTAACACAGCGGCTAAATGAAAAGGCTAAAGGAAACATAGTAGAGGAAGAATGAGATTGGTAAGGCTGCTGAAGAAAAGTTAGGAAGAAAGGAAAGATCACCTAAGAAACAATGGATAACTCAAGAAATACTAGACCTGATAAAAAAAATGACAAAAGTACAAGAAAGCAAAAAATGAGGAGGGCAGAAAAGAATCCAGGCGAATAAAAAATGAAGTAGATAGGAAGTGCAGGACAGCTAAGGAAGAATCGCTGAAAGAGAAGTGCAAGGATGTTGAATTTTGTATGGTCCTAGGAAAGGTAGATACTACATACAGGAAAATCAAGGAAACCTTTGGAGAAAGGAAATCTAGGTGTATGAATATGAAGAGCTCAGATGGAAAGCCACTTCTAGGGAAAGAAGACAAGCTAGAAAGATGGCAGGAACATATCCAACAGTTGTATCAAGGTAAGGAAGTAGATGATAGTGTTCTGGAACAAGAAGAGGCTGTTTGTTGATGCTGATGACATGGGAGACCCAATTTTGAGCTCAGAATTCGACAGAGCTTTGAGAGACCTAAGTAGGAACAAGGCACCTGGAATTGATGACATACCCTCAGAATTACTGACTGCCTTAGGAGAAACCAGCATGGAGAGGTCGTTTCGTTTAATATGTAAGATGAATGATACAGGAGAGGTGCCATCTGATTTTCGGCAGAATGTTGTTATGCCTATTCCCAAGAAGGCCAGTGCTGACAAGTGTGGAAACTACCACACCATTAGTTTAGTATCTCACGCCTGCAAGATTCTAACAGGTATTATTTACATAAGAATGTAAAGACAAGTTGAAACTGAGTTGGGAGAAGATCAATTTGGCTTCAGAAAAATTAAGAAAGACAAGATCACTTACATAGCGTTCATAGATCTAGAGAAGGCATTCGATAATGTTGTTTGGACCAAGCTGTTTGGGATTCTGAAGATGATCGGGATCAGATACCGAGAAAGGAGAATTATCTAAAATCTATACAAAAATCAGTCTGCAGTGATAAGAATCAAGGGCTTTGAAAAAGAGGCAGCAATCCGAAAAGGAGTGAGGCAAGGCTGCAGTTTGTCCTCTCTCTCCTCTTCAATGTTTACATAGAACAGGCAATAAAAGAAATCAAAGAGGAATTTAGAAAGGGTATGAAAGTTCAGGGTGAGGAAATCAAAACCCTGATCTGGAGAAATTGCTGAATGGTATGGACAGAGTCTTGGGGAAAGAATACAAGATGAAAATAAATAAGTCAAAAACAAAAGTAATGGAGTGCATGTAACTGTTCGCTCTCCTCATCAAGACACTTGGGGAGATGAAAGTTATTACCTTGGGACACATGAATATCAAATAAACTATATGTGGCTTGCCCGCAAATTGCCACGCAAATAGAAACAATTAACATTCCATGGTTTCCCATTTCTCTATGTGATGTTTGGGCGCCAGGGTTACAGTTTTAAACAAAACTGTAAACCAAAATTTATATTTACTAGCATAGAGACTTATACTTAAATCACAGGGGTAGGATTTTAAATAACTAACCATTAAGTATCACTTAAGAAAGAAAATTAACGCAATATAAAATACAAATGAATTTATTATACAAAAAAAATGAGATGAATCGGAAAAGTTCCTTAAAGCGTGGAGGGATTCAGAATTTACATTACTCAAATTACTATTGCTTGCTTTATCTAATTGAAGCTCACCAATTGCAGTTTCCGTTGAAGTCATCTGGTTTCCGTGGTTACTCGTTCTCTTCTTCTCGATGTAGAATTGGCTCCATGGACATCCTTCCTTCCTTCTCTGATATGGTACGGGCTATCTGGACTAGCACTCCCTAATTGCCTAGTCGTTAAATTAGACATTGGCCCTATACTCGTAAAAACTGATCAGCGTTGATCATATGAGGAGAAAATTCAGAGATATGAATTTTTCCATATTAGTAGAAATCTCAATCCAATTGAGCTATACTATTTATACGGTATTGACTTGTACCAAATTCCATAGACTTGAACTAAACATAGTTCTTCGTCCAGAAGATTTACTGAATATAACACAAGCCGTAAGCTTGTTTCGTCTCACGCAGATCCGATAACATAACCGCAGCTCAGTACTGTATTGAAGCGATAACACATTGTACAAAAATAACTATGTCGCGGATCGAGCACATACTGTCTCAAAAATCAATTACGTCGTTCACAGTAAATGTTCACAGTAGAAGTTCTAGTTAGGATGTTAGGATCACAGCAGAAGTGGTAGGTTGTTAGGATCTTTATATATCCGGGCTCACCCTCACTCTTGGTAACAGTTCAATCTCAAAACTCATATACAACGAAGTATCTGATTCGAAGATCGAATTATCAACTCCCCTTCTCTTCTTTCTTGACAAGTCCAGTAGGCGTGTTGATGATGTAGCTGACCAGCTTGCAAGCCTCGCGCGCGGGTCGCTGTTTACTAGCCTTGGCTCGTGAGTTAAACCCATGAGTCATGTATTTTTCCACGCTCAAGAATAACCTTTTCCGTGTACACAAATATGACATGAAATGACAACAACTATATTTCAACATATTAACCAAATCCAATACATAATAAAATTCCTATCTTTCATAATATAATAATAAATGATGTTATAATATATACAATATGATTGCAAAAACCTTTTTATTTGTTTGTTGTTTTTTTTTGCTAGGGGCTTTACGTCGCGCCGACACAGATAGGTCTTATGGCGACGATAAAAAACCTTTTTTACAAATGCTTGACGTAGAATACATATGTTATTACGAATAATTGCCGATGGCGGATAAACTTGATATCAAATGATATCGCGTAAAATGATATTATATTAAATTAGTAGGGCTGGAGAAGCCTGGACGGTTACATGCAGTCGAACAATGTCAGGTGGTGCAGGAAATATTAGATTAGGAAATGAAGTCTTAAAGGAAGTAGATGACTATCGTTACTTAGGTAGTAAAATAACTAACGATGGCACAAGTAAGGAGGACATAAAATGCAGACTAGCACAAGCAAGGAAGGCCTTTCTTAGGAAGAGAAATTTGTTCACCTCGAACATTGATATAGGAATTAGAAAGATAACGAGCTCAGAAAGAAAGAGAATAGAAGCTTTTGAAATGTGGTGTTACAGAAGAATGCTTAAGGTGAGATGGGTAGATCGAATCACGATACTGAATTGAATTGGTGAGAGGAGATCTATTTGGCTAAATTTGACCAGAAGAAGAGATAGTATGATAGGGCACATCTTAATACACCCAGGTCTTGTGCAGTTGGTTTTTGAGGGAAGTATAGGTGGTAAGAACAGTACGGGTAGACCAGCGCATGAATATGACAAGCAAATTAGAGCAGATATAGGATGTAGTAGTTATGTAGAAATGAAAAGGTTAGCACATGATAGGGTGGCATGGACAGCTGTATCAAACCATATATGGACTGATGACTCAAACAACAACATATCTTATATTCATCTTTCTTGATTTTAGAGATGACATTTGCTCTTAAATGATGTGTTCAGACCTTTAAAAGTTTACAGCTAGCTGTACTCAGGCAAACAAAAACAATATGTACAATTTCAGACAAATTATCTTGTATTATTATTATCATTATCGTATACCGATTGGTTTCGTTAGTAATTTCACTGAACAAATCATTGGTAAAAAACAATTGAGAAAGTCTAATCCAGTCTCTGGTTTCATAATTTGAGGTGGTTTTGTAGTTGGAAATGAAATGGTGGATGGCTTTTAGTGCTTGGAGTGTCCAAGGACATGTTCGGCTCGCCAGGTGCTGGTCTTTTAATTTGACGCCCGTAGGCGACCTGCACGTCGTGATGAGGATGAAATGATGATGAAAATGACACATGCACCCGGCCCCCGGGCTCGCAAAGTTAACCAATAATGGTTAAAATTTCCGAGCCTGCCGCGAATTGAACCCGGGACCTCTGTGAGCAAAGGCCAGCATGCTAACCATTTAGCCATGGAGCCAGATTTGTAGTTGGATACCGCTGTAAACGTCAATATCTTGAAACCGGGATCTGTTTTTTGATACTGTAGATGTGCCAGCCGTCAGCATCAACTGAATGTTGGATTACGGTACACAGATCGACCATCTCCAGTTCACTTGTAGGTGCCATCAAATGCTATTAGATATGTTCATTAGGGTACAAGGAAGGAGTAGAGGTCCAAAAATACTGGGGTTTTGTACAGTACTCTGTATATGACTAGGAAAGCTCATGGCGACCATGTTTGTTTACATTCGCTAGAGCCTTCGCGTGCGTGAGTAGACTGGACACGGAGTAACTATTACACTGCCATCTAAATAATAGTTTTGACTGACAGTCAAATAGTATCTGGATCTTGCAAAGTTCCACGCTGAACCAAAAGATGGCAGTACAGTATATTATTTCCAGACACGCGACCGGAAAAGGCACTTTGTAATGTCAGGCCTCTCCCAACAGATGATGGGTAAGGGTTAAGCTTGAGTGGAGCTTATAGCAGTTGGAATTCAAGAAGATAAATTGGGAAAAATACACGTTTATAGGAGAAGGAGGAATAATCTACCAAGGGAGAGGTTTGATAAACTTCAAAGTTCTTTAAAATAATGTAAGAAAAGACTAGGTAAACATCTGATAGGGAATCTGCCACTTGGGCAACAATGCTAAATGCAGATCAGTGGGGATTGTTTGATTTCCCCCCGCCCCGTGGTTCTCTGTATTTTCGTAAAACGTCTTCTTTCATAGTTCTGAACATTATGTATGTACTACTCATAGAAAGTGATGTTATGATAAAACATTGGAATGAAATGAAATATCATTAAAAGTTCATGTGAAAATAAACATGCTCTTAAAATCAACAGCAAGAAGTAAAAATAATTTGAAAATTCAACAAACCAAAAGAAAAAAAATGACTTGGTGGACACTTGAACCTGTGCAACTTATAGTGCAGAGTCCACGCCTTGACCAGCATGCTACCAGAACGCAACTCTGACCTGCCTATATGATAGCTTATAACTGGTGTTTGCGAATCGACATGCTGAAATCTCAAAAATTAAAGCCCATTCAAGAGAATTTCAAGACAGTTATTTAATTTGTATCCACATAGAATAACTTCTCAAAAGCTTGATATCCACTACTGTATAGACCCCACTGTTAGTGCAGCAAGAATTGTTTCGTAGGTGACTGATAGTTCACTGATACGCTAGTTTTAGTTTGTTTATTTACTTGCCATAAATTATGGGCTGGCACGTTGGACAAACTGTAGTGTTTGCATATAATATTGTTACGAATAAAACTTCATCTGTTTTATCACTGTAATTTATTCCAGGATAACCAATAAATGCACATACACACAACCATGAATGACTGCATTTACTAATTGCCGGGTATTTACAAGTCTCTGTTCTCTTCACGTAGCAGGAAGTCCAGCTCGTTGGTCTTACCTCATTGACAGGCCTTTCACTTGCACTCACAATTCAATCACCCCGTTTGAACACACGACTACTTACCACATAAGACATGATGACTGTTCCTTGGTTCGACTCCTGAGACAGTCCAGAAATTCACACAAACACATTGAACAGCTAAAGAGCAACAGCTAAGTACTCCTCACAACAACAACCATTAACACTGTTCCAATTACACTCACGATAGCTGCTCCAGACGTTGACTCTACAACGGTCCTCAGTCCACAGAAGTCCGTTCTCTATGCGACGATACACTGACTCTGATGGGACACTGGTGGCAGCCAACACTTCTGCAGCCGTCTTCAGTCCAACTTCTCCCTCGACACTCCGATGTAACAACAACTCCTCGTTAAGACTGTGGTGGGACACTAGTGACAGGATTGACAAGGCGGGAAAGTGTTCCATAGAAATTTGAATATAAGTCCATACGGACAGGAAGACCTCATGATGTTTGGGAAAAACAGATAATGAAGGACCTTGAAATTAGAGATGTGAACTGGTGTCGCATATATGAACAGCATCTGTGGATGGATAGAACAAACTAGAGAAGGCTCGTACACAAATGTACCCGGCTTGCTGGAGCGAAAAAATGATGATGATGATGATGATGATGATGATGATGATGATGACGACGGACAGGATTAACCAGCATGGCAAAAAATATATATTTGCAGTATTTAATATCATTTATCAAGGTGACTTGGAATTAGTAATCAGCGAAAACCTCTGTTGCCCTCAGCCCCGTTCTCGACATTACAGAAAGTTGCTTCATTCACTTTGATCAGTACTTTAACTCCAATTTGAACCTGAACAAAATCTCAGAAAAAACCAACATCCTCTTTGAGTTTATAATTAAAGTCTTTAGGTGTATTGATCTTCCCAATAGACGTTCAATATTCTGTGTGATACACAATACTCTATCACGTTACAAACCCCCACCACACTGTTCACAAGACCTGGCTTAAACTCTGCCCTTCCTCCCCCACCCCAGTCCCACCCTCTCCAGCCCAAATCTGCCTCACTACACTCCAGATGGTAGCACGTTAGTCCGCACCTTCGTTTGACAGGTCAAACATCTCGGTACGCTGTCCAAGGTGAGCCACATATACCATATTTACATCCACCATTAGCTTGTCCATGCCCATTAAACTTTATTCCTCTTTTGCTTTGGTTTCTCTTCAGGCTTCTTTAAATCTTCTCGATTGGACTGAGAAATTTTAGATCACGTGTATTACACCCAAAGAGAAGAACGGAAGCGCAAACAATTACCGTATTTAGACAACACAGTTTTATATATGTCTCAGTGTAAATTTTAACAAGTGTAACAAGCCTTTCAAAGACAACGTGCTTTATGAGATATACTGTACAAACGCATAGTTCCACAAAGTCCATTATACAAGCAATGTGTTATCGACTAAATATCTGTTCTTACCTGGATGGCATTTGAATAACAAGTAGTTTTTATCAATTGACAAATAATCACTAAAGATTTTAATAGCAATTGAAAAATGACATGTGATGATTTGGGTATTTATATGTAAATAGATCAGCAAGATCAGATTATTATGTATTTGCTATGAGTGTATCAATTTAATCTTAACACGCAGTAAAAAGAAACTTCTAAAGACTTTCACATGTTTAGAGCATAAAAATAAAAAGGTTCAAGCATGTTAAAACTTTTAATCAATGTATTTATTTGGTGAAAAATAGTGTATGAAGATGTGTATCTTTATATGTCACCACGGCAATTTTAATTAATATGTAGTTGCTCAATTTGTATGATTTAGGCTGATGATGACATTTGTACATACATACATACATACATATCCCACGTCGCTCCATCTTAAGCGATGGGTCGGCAAACGAGGCTTCTCAACCAGTTGCGGTCCCTGAACTTCTCTCCTTCTTCAATACTTTCCAAAGTATGTCCTGTCTGTTGAATATCAATCTTCACCATGTCCTTGTACCTGAGTCTTGGTCGCCCTCTTGGTCTTTTGTCTTCAAGTTTTAGATCGTACATTTTTTTGGTAATCTGTTATCACCCATGCGTCGCATATGTCCATACCATCTCAGTCGCTGCACTGTTATTTTGTCCTGCAGTTTTACAACTTGAGCCTGCTTGCAGATTTCCTCATTACGGACTCTGTCCCTCCGTGTTTTGCCGATCATGCTACGGACAAATTTCATTTCTGCTGCCTGGATTCTACTAACATCTTTGTTTCTCATGGTCAATGTTTCGCAACCATAGGTCAGGATTGGTACGTAATAAGTTTCATGTATGACTCTCTTACATTTTATTGGTATTTTCTTGTTCTATATTATGATGCTACCTGCCTGAATTCTGTGGGAAATTTCCTTATCTATAGAACCAGTATCAGAGATAACACTTCCAAGATATTTGAATTGATGGTTCATCTGTAGCTGCTTCCCCTCCATTTCAATGTGTCCCATTGGTTGCCCATATCTCTTCATGACCATAACCTCACTTTTCTCTTGGCTGAAGATGAGTCCATATTCTTTAGCAGATTCTGCCCGGGAGTTTATTTGTCCTTGAAGATCTTCTTTAGAGTCTCCCCACAAGCATATATCATCCGCGAACAATATAACTTTCATTTTCTTACCTCCAATGGTTTGGTGAACTTTTCTCTGAATCTCATTCATTACAGTGATGAAAAGAAGAGGAGACAAAACACCACCCTGTCTTAACCCAGATTTTATATCATTCCTACAGGTGTTTTGACTTTACTTCAGGTATCTTCATACAAATTCTTGATCCGGTGTATCATGTCATCCTGTATTCCAATTTTCTTCAGTGCTTCCCACACCTTCTCTCTATTCACTGCATCAAATGCTTTCTTGATATCCAGAAAGGCTAACCACAAATTGCGGTTGTGTTCATAGTATTTTTCCATTAACTGATGGACTGTAAAGATTAAATCAGTTGTTGATCTCCCCTTCCTGAATCTATACTGTTCTTCGAAGAGGTTCTCTTCAATAAGGGGTCTGATTTTACATTCTATAATTCTTTCATAAAGTTTACCAACTTGAGATGTTAAAGTGATGCCTCTATAGTTGGAACATTTCTTTCTGTCTCCTTTCTTGAAGATTGGAATTATGATGTCTGTTTTCCAATCGACTGGTATGTCCCCTTCTTTCCAGATCTTACGAAAGAATCTGTAGATCCAATGTTTTCCAGAAATGCCCATTTCCTTGACCATTTCTCCATTAATTTTTCCCCCCTGCTGATTTTCCAGTTTTGGTGTATTTCCAGGCATATTCTACATCATTCCATGTTAATTCTAACCTGTTGTCAGAGGCAGACTTGCAGGAGGTAGTACCGGTTCTGTCTTTTTGTATAGGCTGCATGCAACTCACATTTAGTCCTCCAAGTCTCTTTGACCTTCTCATCTTCAGTGATCAGATTTTCATTATCATCTCTTAGGTATTTGGAGTATTCTTTTTCTATTTTTCATCATCCCACATAACATTTTCTTATTACCATTAACATCCTCTTTCAATTCATCACTCCACTTGTTCAACCACTTCTCTCGTTCTTCTGTAACAACTTTGTTTGCTTGTTTTTTAGCAACCCTGTATAGTTCCTTATTATGATCAGTCCGGTTCTTGAAATATTTTCTGAACATGTTGTTCTTGTTCAGGACAGCAGTTCTTGTTCTGTCATTCCACCATGGAGTTTCCTTCCATCTTCTTGTGCCACTGGTTCGTCCACAAACCTTCTCAGTTATCATTACTAGATTTGACATTTGTATATGTCGAAATCAGTACCACTATTGAATAAATGTAGTAAATAACATCTTACACAACTTGTAATTTGTATTGAAAAGGTTGAACCTTACTAAAACTTATCTTTGTAATCTCAGTTCAATATGGGAAAACAATGAAGTTTACATCTTTGAATAATGAACGTCACCAAGCAAAATTCAAGGCCTATCAATATAGGAAACTTAAAATCAAAATTGCAAAATTGGGCAAGGACATTAATTTTTTGAAACAGTGCAAAAACATAATGTAATGCCTAACTTCTTCAAAGTGAATATAAAAAGACAGCAAAACTCTTTACAACACAAGAGTACTCAAAATAAAGCTAATAGGATATGGATTAGGAACGAAATCAAATTCTTGTACAAGAAAAAAATCTTTTCTAAATAACCAACTCGGCGAGCGCAGCCTCTGACACCGAGTCCAACTCCGACTCAAACACTGACGGACTGTTTGCGGCTCTCCTCCTTTTTACAGCTTGGGTGATGTTTATTGGAACGTCCGCGATATGGCTAGAGGTGGAACATTCTCGTTGCACCTCCCAGAAAGTGCACGGATAAATCAGCTGAAAGCTGCCCACACCCTTAGACTGTTGACACACTGGTCCCTTCCAGGAAGTTCTGAAAGGGGCTACCACAGTGCTGGAACATGAAAATGAAACATCACTGTTTAAAAGTACATCCACAAATGTGTCCTTCGAGCAAACCTAGGTTAAGCTGCAGAAAGTTGTGTTTTATATCCAGCAGTGGGGTTTGCTGGTCACTCAGCATCCTATCGCCTCTTTTGGCTTGCAATGCGGGTGCCTTATATCCTTTAAGGGATGCGAGGGCTACTTCCTTCGTAATACTCTTAGAGATATGCAATCTTTCCAGAAGGAAATTTTAAAGAAAAGGCATTTGATTGCATCCCAAAACCTTCTTGAGATCTTGATGTTTAAGGTTAATATAATGTGGTGGCAATACTTCAACTTAAAAGTAACACATTGAACATCTAGGCTAGTAGTTCTAAGGGGATCATGTAGAGATATAAAACGTGCGAAGGAACAATGGCATTGCTATCCTTAATAATGTTCATGTAAGATCAATGGATTAAACATATAGATAATAGATGTGAATGCAAAAACAGTGTTGCAGTTAAATAACAATACACACACTGAATAATTGTGACGTTAATATCGAGTTGCTCCTTCACGAACCCTCAAAATTGCAGCAATACGGCAAGGCATCAACTCTGCAAGGTGTTGGAATCATTCTGGAGGGATCTGGACCCACGCATCTTGCACTGATCCCCACAATTGATCTTGTGTAGTTGGTGCGGGGCTCATGGAGCATACACCAGCATTGACAGCATCCCATAAATGCTCGATTGGATTAAGATCAGGGGATCTGGAGGGCCAGTCCAAGATCGTAACTTCACTAGAGTGCTCCTCCAAGCACCTGAGTGTGACCACAGAGTGGTGATATATTGAAATATGGCATCCCCATCAGGGTACTCTAGTGCCAGAAAGGGATGCAGATGGTTTGAAAGAATCTCCATATAATGTGCATCTGTCAGCGCTCCCTGCAGCCGGACAGTGGGCCCTAATTACGACCATGAGACACCACTCTCTCACGCGCCCATCAGTTTGATACAACTGGAACCGGAATTCATCGAACCGTACCACACGCTGCCACCGTTCCATGGTCCATTGCTGATGTTTGCGGGCCCATGCACGTCGTTGAGCTTTGTGTGGAGGTGTCAATATAGGGACATGAGTTGGTCGTCGGCTGGTGAAGCCTATGGGATTTAGTTGCCTCCTTGCAGTCCTGGTAGAAATGGGTTCCTGACTCCCAACATTCAACTGGGCGGTGATCTGACTCTCAGTAGCTCGTTGAGCACCCAGTATGGTTCTGCAGAGGCGACGTGATGTACCTGTGATCTTCCTATGCAGTGATTTACGCGGGTGGTAACATTCTCTCTGCAGTATTGTATATCCACCCTCGACACTGTTGACCTTGGAAACCTGAATTTACGAGTAATCTCTGCAATGCTATGACCCATACGCCATGCGGCATTGATCATCCCACGTTCAAAGTCAGTTAATTTGTGACATGTTGCCATCTTCATCACACTGGTGTCTGTGACAGACTGCTCAGCTATGCCGCAGCTAGCCACAAAGCTCAGCGGTCATGCATGGCACATTTTCTAATGGGACACGCCTTCCCATGACGTTTGGCCACTCTGTGTACGAGAAAAACCTGAAGATTGCATGTTGAGTTTGACACTAGTTGATCATGCAAACTTCTGTGCTGGCTGTTAGGTGGTCTTCTGTTTAATATTAAAGTTGTAGTGTAGTCCTTTGAATGCTGAATAGGAGAAAGTTAGGTCTCAAAAGGGTGTCTTAGTTATTATGTTGAAACATAGACCCATATGGAAATTCTAAGTTCCCATGGAGGGAATTAGATTCTTTTCCACCAATAGAGCTTATCAAAAATCAGATCAAAAATTAGGGGGATCCATCTAATTTTTGATCTGACATAGACCCATATCGATCAGTATGCTGAACGAGGCTTGTGTAAGGATATCTAAAAAGACTAAATGAACGGGAGTAAGAAAACAGAGAGAATGGAAGGCAGAATGATAATGAAAAACCCAAGTGTAAGTTTACCCCTTGATGTTCCAGTGGGAGTTCATGTGGTGGGTTAATGGGTGGTAGTGTTGTGAGAGCTTGGTGGAGGTTTAGGCTCGAGGCAACGAGAGGAAGTAGGAAGCGGAGGGGGAGAGAGGTGGAAGACATTACGAGATGCATATGGGTGATTGCTCATGTTATGCTTGTTGAATTTCTTATTGTAGTGGTTGGCAATTATGGTCTCAAAAAGAACATTGTTGTTGTCAGATATTTCATTGCTATTCAAAATAGGATTAGTAAACTGGTCATGGGATATGAAGCACTCCTCGGTACTGTTAAGGAGAGGGCCTTTTTGACTGAGGCTAATCATGTCTAAGGGGTGATAAAACCTACCCTAGGCTACCTTCATCTCTGTGTTTTGCCATATAGACATATTATCTCCCACTGACACACATTGTTGACATCCACTGAGATAGGAACGTACCCAGCATAATACTGTACATCATTAGAAAATTTCAGTTTCTAATTTGGGTAGTAAAATATATCTGTGTATACAGTAAGGTCGAGAAGAATTAGAATAGTCTTTTGTCCATTGTCCATTGCTAGCGAAATGTTGTTTCTTACTTTTACTAAGGCTATGGTGGTATTGTAATTTAGTCTAAACCCTGTTTGATATCTGTCAAGTAAATTATGTTGTAAAAGATAGCCGGTCATTTGTTTGTGTACTCGTTTCTCCAGTACATTTCCTAGTACAGGGAGGATACTAATTGTGCGGTAATCGTTGAGGGTTTTTGGCAAGGTTCAGGTGATGGCATTTGTCCAGTCCTCAGGAAAGATTTCCATGATGAGAGAGGTGTTAATAACGTGTGTTATTGTAGGGAGAATGACATCTAGTAATGCTCTTAAAAGGCACAAGGTCATTCCATCGTGTCCCGTAGACCCCGATTTTATGTCATTGAGGGCGTTCTTTACATCACCTGGAGTCACATGAGAGAAGTAAAATTTTTCTCTGCCATGCTTTCCCTTTGAATTTAATGTCAATAATGGCTCTGATGTTAGCATTTGCATTGATGCTTTCACGGCTCATACTTATAGGCATGATTTGGGCTTATGCTGTGTCAAGGAATAAAGGTGAAAGTATTTACGTTTTGCAGAGAACTTTGCTCCGAAGAAAATCTCGACTGTTCACTAGGAAGCCTTCATGAAAGTTTGAATTAGGCATTAGTAATAGAGGTGTAAGTGATACGTTCATACATCGCCAGATGGCGCACCGTGCGTGGTACAATGCTAGCGGAGTAACGACATAACAAGACTGTAGGGAAGCTTTTTCGTAACATCAAGAAGACAGCAATCAGCTTCAGAGGATCCTGCAATAAACAAAAATTCAAGCGACTCATTTTCACCAAATTAAATCAAACGACAATACTCGCTTCGGAAAAGAAGAGCAGCTGAAGAGAACAGTTTTTTAAATTAAGACGTAACATCAACATGAAAAGCCCTTTTCAAAAACTTTAAAAAATGAACAACTAAGAAAAACATACGCATCACATATGAACAAAATTGCTGTATACTATCAATTTTTAACCTCTATTTAAGTGAATAGGAAATTGTTTTAAATTAGGTTAGAACATTCCCACTTCACTGCCCCATTCAACCCTCCCCACATATTATTTTTATCTTTTTAAGTTAGTTTTATTTTAAGCGTAACAAAGCTACTATTTTAAGATTGGTTTCTTTTTTTCTCTGAGAAGAAAAAAATTCTCTGTGATTTCACCTAAGCAGTGTTATGAATCTGAAGATGTTCCTCAGGAATGAAACATGTTCTACAAATAATTAATTTGCGTAAAGCAAATATATACTGTAGTATCAAGCAGGGGGAAGTTTACTTTTATTGATTTAATGTAAATTAGATTGGATACGGAAAATGAAGCTGATTTAATGCAGCAGAAGGTTGTCTCCTTTCTCTCAGGTCTTCCCAGGCCAAACTTTCCAACATTTTTGTAACGCTACTCTTTTGCCGGAAATCACCCAGAACAAATCTAACTGCTTTCCTTTGGATCTTTTCCAATTCTCGAATCAAGTAATCCTGGTGAGGGTCCCATACACTGGAACCATACTCTAGTTGGTGTCTTACCAGAGACTTATATGCCCTCACCTTTACATCCTTACTACAACCCCTAAATACCCTCATAACCATGTGCAGAAATCTGTAACCTTTGTTTACAATCCCATTTATGTGATTACCCCAATGATGATCTTTCTTTATACTGTATTAATACCTGGGACTTACAGTGATCTCCATAAGGAACTTTCACCCCATCAGTGTAGTAATTAAAACTGAGAGGACTTTTCCTATTTGTGAAACACATCACTTGATTTTTAACCGTGTTTATCATCATACCATTGTCCGTTGTCCATCTCACAATGTTATTGAGGTCTTTATGCAGTTGCTCACAGTCTTTATATAGATAAAGTCAAGTTAGATGACACTGTGACTATAAAATATCACCTTGGAAATGATGATTTCGAGTAACATAAAATGGTTAGATGATTTAACTTTATTTTTGAAAAAATTTACAATGATACTAAGTTAATTAACAATAAAATATTCCTTCCAAGGAAGGAGAGGAAGCAAATGTTCCCATGATACTTGCGGCAGTCCTTTTCTGGATAGTGTTACTGATGCAATGCGGGAGATGCTCAGTAGCTCGGGAATTATCTGTGATGTCCTGTAGCATTTTCCCGATTTCAGAGGCAAGTTTCTTTGCTTCAGAGCACCATGGGTCAAACGTTTCAATAGCAAACCGACAAAAAATGTAATCATCAACAATGGACTGATATTTATTTCTCTTTAAAAGAATGGGAGCTTCTGCTACTGACTCAGCTACTTTAGAGGTGGTTGGTAAAATGCGTAGCTGCAACCGTATCCATGGAAGTTGCATCCCACATTAAGGATTTTCCATGCTTCAAAGATGTGATGTTTACCGTCGGGTCGATTGGTTGCTGTAGGTCCCAAAAGAGCTGGAATGCCTGCGGATGTCAAGACTCTTTTGATTACGTTTTGATGTTTTAACTGAAGATATACAGTAAGTGGCAGATAGTTTTCTGTAGGAATATTTTGAAGTGATTGACTTGCAGACCAATTCTGGGAAGCCAAATTATGATCTTTTTCTCATACAACGATGTGATAGGATGAGTCTCTTGTTCAGTGTGCAACATACAATCCTATTATCATCACTTAACAAGTGATAATGAAAGCACTGTTTTAAGGTATCACAGGTCTTATCTGTCCAAATCATAATTTGAAACAAAAGGGGGTATTTCTAAATTCCAGATACAGTATCAAAGAGATAATAGCTTAATTCCTTGTAGTAAAGAAGAAGAGTAATGTTTAAAGTGTTGTTTTGTCATTTCCCCCTCTATTTTGCTGGTAGACGGGCAAATAATAAGAAAATATGATTTGGAAACAGAATAATGGGTGTTTTTTAACAATTTTAAATTGTTTTTCTGTAGTTAAAACCTGGTTGGAAGAAAAACTTGAGAAATCTCTTTCTGTGCTTTATGGTGACCGGTTTCAATTTTCTTCCAGTTTTTCTTCCAGCCCATCAAGTTCTCTTGATTTATTTGTTCATTATAATGGTATGTCTAAAAAATTTTACATTGTAATGAAGATACTCAGGAGAATTTATCATTGTAAAACAAGTATGGACAACCTTCTTGAAGCTGTGTGTGGATATAGAATTTTAAACGTGTTCTTAAACTGAAGATATATTTTTGTACCAAAGCAGTTCATATATATTCGATCACCTAAGAAGTATCGATAAAGTCTTTGGCTAACTCACTCATCTCAGGGAATAACAAGATAAGTTTACAAAAAATGTTCTCAGGGGAAGCCTTTTCTTGTTTTTTAACAGTACGAGATCACCAATTCACCAAATGTTGTAAACCATTCTGCGTTATATGGAACAGATTTTTAAATAATGGTTTTGGTTGGATTTTGTTTAATTCAAAATATGAACGAAGTCTCTGCTTTGGATTTTGAAAGAAACTGGCTTGTTCTGTATTGACCAGACATTAGTTTCTTCTCTGAGGCAGTAAAGACTAAAGTGTATAAGTCACATTTGTGTATTGTTAGCTGTAAGATTTAATAGTTCTCATTAACAACAGGAAATGTATTACACATGTGACAAATTGGCTTATCTGGTTGAAGCCACTTTTATTAACAATATTCAGAATATTAACGAGATAACTCAACTTATCTGTTTCTTAAGGTGGGCTGTTGTGAAGCAATGAGTCGAACCAGTTCATGCGTATGAACTATTTCACTCATTCACAGTCTTTACTGTGAATCGTTCAAATGAAGTAGTTCATTCATGAAGTAATGTAGGCTGATGATGATGCTCACTATGTCGTTCAGCAGCGACTTCGTTCACAGTGTCTCACTCGATAAACCCTTGTAATATTACAGAGCTGTGTAATAATGGGCACCCAATGGCTTACAGCATCTAGATGATGGTCGATAGGGACAAGGAAGAGATAAACAGAGAAGGAAATCTGTGCAAGGATGCAGTGACAGGTAGGATGGGCCTGGGAGCGAAAGGGTAAAGAGTGACGCAGATAGTGGGAGAGGGAAGAGAGCGAGTGACAGACGAATAGAATGAGTTGAATGTTATGAAGTGTTTGCACTGCCTGTTCATTGAAATTGAGTGGTTAGTTCACACTTCATAGGAGTGAAGCGTTCATTTTGAACAACTCATTCGCTAACTACCCCTCACTACTGGAAGTAAAATTTGGCTATTTCTTCAATATTATGATGAAGTTAGCATCAAAGGATAGAGAACATTAACCTAAATTTTAAAAAACCTAAAGAATTCACTTACCTGTTTTTTTCCTGGGATGAGTGAATTAATTGATTTATTTAGCTCTTTGATTAGAGTTTATATTATTTTACAGATGATATTGCCTCGATCTTATCTCAGGTATTGAGGTTTACTGTAAAATAACCTTTCTTTTTGGTTTTGAACTAGTTCAAGTAATTCAGTTTACTTTTGGATATGGCCACCAGTTTTGATCTTCAGGTGTAAGTTGTTACATTTCAGTCCACCTTATGCCTAAATTATAATGGAAATATAGATTTTTTTAAACTGTTCCGTCCATTACAAATTGCAAAATTATGAAAGAGACCGGGTGGTGTGGAAGCCAGTCGACAGAATAAGTCAGGCTGAAAGGAAATGCAGTTTGTTAGAACATGTTTCAATACAGATGAGCATTCAATTACATTTTACAAAGTGTTTCAGTAAATGCATGCAAAAATTAAACAGTAAATAGGGGAAGTTCTACTGGATAGAAAAGCTAGGCTCTTAGAAGAAAGCATAAAGAGTTAAATATGTCTATCACTGTTACTGTTTTCTGGATCATTTACAGCTACATTTAGTTCTTCTTCTGCATTCGATTGTTTTGCTGTATTCTGTACCTTCCATACGGTTTCCTGACGTTTCAAATACATTTTGGTGTTCTTTGTCGAGGCGACTGAAATACTCTTACTCCTACTGAGGTAATCAGTCTCTCTGGCAGCTAAATCATCTAGGACCGGGCGAGTTGGCCGTGCGCGTAGAGGCGCGCGGCTGTGAGCTTGCATCCGGGAGATAGTAGGTTCGAATCCCACTATCGGCAGCCCTGAAAATGGTTTTCCGTGGTTTCCCATTTTCACACCAGGCAAATGCTGGGGCTGTACCTTAATTAAGGCCACGGCCGCTTCCTTCCAACTCCTAGGCCTTTCCTATCCCATCGTCGCCATAAGACCTATCTGTGTCGGTGCGACGTAAAGCCCCTAGCAAAAAAAAAAAAAAAAAATCATCTAGGACTGTGGTTATTGTGCTTCACCTTTAATTAGCCCTCTCTCTCTCTCTCTCTCTCGCCAACGTTAAACCCGCGGGGCCTTCAGAAAAGTCTGGAACATGTGTGTCACTTGCCAAATAGCTCAGGATTGCCGGTACTATTACATAACAAGGGTTGGTCCGGTATGTTCGTATTGTGACCTCCATATTGTAATCTATGTATAATAGTCATCCAAGAATTGCTGATTTCGTATCCTTCCTCTAAATTTATGTTTGGGTGTTTCTTAATTTTCATACCCTCTCGGGTTTTTCTTTTGAGATTCCGGGGAGTAGCAGCTAAGATTTTGGTTCATGTCTTACTTCACAACTGAAATATCCATCACACCAAGAACCAAGACTAGATATTTCACCTGTAGCCAAGCATTCCTGCAAAACAAGACACAGAATTGCATTTGACAAAATCAACATCTTAGCAGCTATTCCCTAGAATCTCAAGAAAAAATCTGAGAGCTATCAAAATTGAGAAACACCCGAACAGTATGAATTTAGAGGAAGGATACAGAATCAGCAATAATTCTTGGATGCTTATTATACATAGATTACAATATGCAGGTCACAACATGAACGTACAGGCTGAACCCTCGGTATGTAATAGCGCCGGCAATCCCGAGCTATTTAGCAAGTGACACACACGTTCCAGACTTTTCCAGGAGGCCCCATTGGGCTTACGTCATCCAGCAAGAGAAGGCTCTCATAGTTGATTTAACTGCCTGGGAGACTGATTACCATTTTAGTCGCCTTGACAAAGATTACTGCAATGTATTCAAAATATCGGCAAATTGTACGGAAGGTATAGAAAGAAAAACAAGCCAGTTCAACCCAGAAGAATTAAATATCTCAACAGACCGTGGAAGCTTCACATCTAAGATACATTTTACATGTATTTATTTATATTTAGCTTTATATTATTTACAGTTATTTCTATACATTACCATATCATTGGCAAACCTGAGTTAACTTATTTTGTACCTTACACATCAGTTGCTCAAAGTGACTGCCACCAACCTCAGTGCAAGCATGACATGGGGTACGAGATTCTTCTGCACTTTCAGATATCCCCGGTGTGTTTTGAATCCCATCACAGGTGACTACAGTCTTAGCATGACCACGGGGGTCTTACACATGAGTGATTTTAGATATCCTCATACCAAATAATTGAATGGATTCAGGTTGGTTGACCTCACTGGGTAAGGAATAGGGCCTCCCCTTCCAGTCCAGCGACCAGGAGATGTAACATGCAGATCGTTGCAGACACCCTCACTGAAATGTGTATGTCTTTCCACAACTTAGGCGAAACTCATTGCATGAACCATGAGCAGGTTGTTGATTAGCACAGTGAGCGAATGACAGCCCAGATCTTCACAGCAGAATATACTTGGTGGTGTGACTTGACCATAGTGTTTTCCTCATACCACACACACACACACACACACACTGCTATTCGTGCTGTTCCAGGTACTATTACGAGTGAATGAGGTCTTGTCAATTAACAGCACAAATTGTAGGGAATCTTCTCAAACATTCTATTGCTGAAACAACCACCGACACCATTCGACGCTTGGTGCGAAGTCAGTCCAATGCAGTGCATGGACTTGTGGGTGGTGGGGTTGTAATCGCTGTCTGTGGATTTCTTGCCAGGGTCCATTGCATGTGTAACACGACAAATACTTGTAGTGGTGTTCACTGCAATACATTCCAGCTCCTCCTTCAAAGGCGGGCGTGACAAGGATCCTCATATTGGTCACAACAAACCTCTTTCCCGTATTCACGTATCTACAGAAATGAAAACTCATCGTGATGGATGATGCGCATTGGGGAAATCGTCCCCTCTACAGCCTTTCAGCTGTGAGGACATTTCTACATACTTTCTCGTACACAAGCTGAATGTCTTTCTGCTCTGTGAAACTCTAATGGTATGATTGATTCATAGCATGTTCCGTCAAATGACAGTGTAAATACAAAAAGACAGGGCCATCTTGTGGTGGTGGTGGTGGTGGTGGCGATTATTGTTTTAAGAGGAAGTATAAATTAACGATCATCCTTTATTAACACTAATCAGAGAGAAAAAATTGAAGGGATCCGACACGTCAAAATATGAAGGTATCGGCCAAAGAAAGACGAGGGCCATGTAGGGCATGAAAATGGAAGACTCCCTAGGGCTCAACACCTACTACCTTCGGGGTCAGAAAAGAACTAGAGTTGACTGAGGGAGGTCGGATAGGATAGATGAAAGTGAGGAACCTGGCGCAAGTAAGTGGCACCATTACCGGAACTCAGCTAAGGGCCCCATGGTCGCTATCCCATGCTTCCTAGATATGATCCCTTGGGGCCCCTTTTAGTCACCTCTTATTAAAAGCAGGGGATCCCGTGGGTGTTATTTATTCATGACAATACAGTAGGTAACCAAAAAATGCAATGTGGATTGCCTAGTCTTCAGGCTGACCCTCAAGCTCCCGTTGTCTCAAATGATCAGTCCTGTTTAATTTTATACAGTATCGAGACCCCAGTGGGGACAGGTAGTCACCTGGGATATGAAAGGGTGCGGGAGTATCTTGTACGTCCTGGCATTGAATTACTAAGAAGGAAGCCACACTTTCCAGTGCCGACTCATTTAAATGTAACTTGAAAGTTTTCAGCCTGTCGAACATACAAGTTCAGCGTAAATAGAACATTATAGACCTGGTCAACAGCTGGAAACTGCATATGATGATGATGATGATGATAACAGAAACGTACTATTAAACAAGAAATAGTGTGTATCTTTATTCCTTGTTTTTTCTTCTTTTTTTCGTTTTGGCTGACTATGGACTACGTTAATTCGAATTCAGCTTCATCTGTTTCTGGGCTTTAATCCCGTCCAGTTCTCCTTATCCTTTCCCTCTCCAATCTCCTCCTTGACGCTTGGGTAGAGGATCTAACTTTTTCTTGAAACCTCTTTGTGGCCTTTCTCCGCAACTTGCAAGCATCCCTGTTGCTAATTTCCGTTCCTTCCAGGTCCCTTTTCACCTCATGGTACCAGCGCACAGTAGATTTCCTGATCTTAAAATATCTTATTATCTTCGGTTCAGAAGGTCCCGGGTTCGATTCCCGGCAGGGTCGGGGATTTTAACCATAATTGGTTAATTCCTACGGTACGGGGGCTGGGTGTATGTGTTGTCTTGATCATCATTTCATCCTCATCACGACGCGCAGGTCGCCTACGGGTGTCAAATAGAAAGACCTGCACCTGGCGAGCCGAACCCGTCCTGGGATATCCCGGCACTAAAAGCCATACGACATTTCATTTCATCTTATTATCTGATTGGTCAGTCTTCCATGGTTCATTCTCTAGATATGTCTGAAGAACATGTCTCTCCTCTTCTGGATGGTATCTGAAATCTTTTCCATCTTGAGATATAATTCTTGGTTTCCTTTATTTCTGTATGATCCATCCTCTGTTCTTTGGGGCCCCAGTATCTTTCTCTCCTCTAGTTCCAACTACAGGTTCAAACGTTCTGCTGCATATAAAGTCTCCGGGCGGATCACTGTCTGGTAGTGTCTGAGTTTTGCATTGATGGAGATATTCTTGTTGTTGTAAGAGTTCATACTTAGTTTATATGCCAAGTTCATCTTGTTGATTCTCGATAACATGGCTCTCTTTCGGACAGGTATTTGAATTTCCCCACTTTCTGAATCCTTTCTCTCTCAACTGTCATCCACCTGGGTGCTATTTTGATGTTGGTCATGTTTAATAATGTGGTGTAATATTTATATTGAACTTGTGTGAGAAGCTTTTAAGTTACATTTAAGTTAGTTGTGAGGTGCAAAATTCAGGTTTGTCACTGTTATGGCACTGTAGAGTAATACATGTAAAAGCTAAATGTAAATAAAATAACTGTAATTAATGTGAAAACTAAATGTGAATAACCTGGAAAATAGTGGCTTGTCAGACTCTATCTCAAAATGTTTAATACAGCATCTCCTATTTTGTGTTTAATTTCTGCATGCTTTTAGTGAAATAAATCTTGTATGTATATTGAATGTGCTAGTAAAGTGTCATAAGGCAGGTGTGGTTTGAATCGTGGCGAATGCATGTGGGATAATTTGTATTTCTGTCATGTCATTATCAACAGCAGCAAAGTACAGTAGACTCCCTCTAGTTCGTCCACCTCGGGACGTACCGACAGTATGCTATAAACACCAATATTTATCTTAAGTGAAGTACAGTACAGAAAGAACCAATTACAAGGCAACTAGTATTAATGTGTCTTCACCAAGTGTACTCACTCTAAATGAGTTGATGTCTTTGTGATGTCTCCATACACTATTGAAGTTTCACTCCAAGGGGAGAAAAATTAAATGCAGAAAAACATATTACAAAAACTCAGAATTTAATGTGTAAACGTACACTAACATTTTGTACAAAACATCACAGACTGTCATAAACAGAAGGAACTCACATTGCAGTATACAGTAGTACTGCCATAAACTCTGTGGAATTAAAAAATTAAAAGAAGTTGGCTGTCTTTTTCTGTTTTTTTTATGTCAGTTTATTTTTTAGAAGCAAAATCATGCCACTTCTTTATAAACATTACATCAACTGCTGTTGCTTCTTTGCTTCTGTCAGCTGCTCGATATAAGTCGCTGCCAATTGTAAAGCTGAACTTCCCTCGGCGTGACTTATTTTCCCTCTTCATTGAAGGACCGGTGCTGGTCGGACTAGAGTGAGTCTACAGTACTGTACGTTCCCTGTTAAAACTTAAGGATCAGGATTAATTTTCAAAGGTTCTATTAAAGAAATGCTATTTTTTGCTGAACTTTCACCCTAGTTATTTGGACTCTTAGGGTAGAAAAAGCAAAGTGAAAATCTGAATATAATATAGGGGCCTACCAATTTAAGTTGTGCAAGTCAGTGATCAGAAAGTTGTCCATACTTGTCAGAAATGGTTAGTGATTTTGTTTATCTAGTAGTAGTGTCAATTCTTGGAAGTGCTTAAGTTAAGAACTTGCCAATCTTTGTTCAGTTTTGGAGAAATTATTATAAAATCTTTAATAATACTGACGAAACCAATTACGCTAGCAAAAGATGAAATCCCAACACCAAGATGACATTAGTGTGAAGGAATGCAGTTTTGGCTAAGCAATTGTCTCGGTAACATATTTGATTAAAGTTTCCTGGTCACAGGTTCAAGTAGGTGCGAGAAGACATGTGACATGGTAGATTAATAACCGCTGTAGTCGTCACACTTTTGAATGCAAGGGTGCATGCACTATAGCATGTGGAGTTCCATGCCTTCTGTACTTGGTCAGTCAAATCAGCAACAATTAATGCTGGTATTGGGTGACTGTGGATTTGTCGTCCCACAATGTCCCATACATGGGCAAAAGATCTTTCTGGTGATCTTGCAGACCCAAAGCAACATCGACACACTGTAGAGCACGTTGGGTGTTAGCAGCAGCACTATGATGACGAGCCTTATCCCCTTGAATACTGCGAATGAACAACGGCACAACCAGGTCACTCACCAGTCTGATGTACAAATCCACTTCTAAGGTTCTTGGGATAATGACAAGACTGTTCCTGCTTGTCAAAGGAAATAGCTCCTTGGACTATAACTCCTGGTGTAGGTCCAGTGTGTTGACACTGCAGACAGAGTGGTTCCAAGCATTCACCTTGCCTCCTCTTTACTGGCACAAAGACAGAAACAGCTCTCATCTGAGAACGATAGATCTTCACTCTGCCCTCCAATGAGCCTAGCTTGATACCACTGAAGTCGCAGAGGGCAGTGATGCGGACTTAGTGGCATGAGAGCTACAGGACATCTGGCTCAGAGTTGTCTCTCAAGTAATAGATTTGTTACAGTTCTTGTGTCACTCCCATGCCGACTGAAGCTCTGATGGCTGCCGCAGACGCAGTACGAACTACCAGTCATGCAGCGAATAAGACTGTCTTCCGTCTCAGTAGTGACATCGGTCTTCTTGAGAAAGTGCCTCCCTGTGACCATTGTTACTAATACTGATGCACTGTGGACACATCCCTGCCAAGGCTTTCTGCAGTATCCACCTTCTTGTAGCCCTATTACACAGCCTCGTAAGCTACTGATATGCCTTCATCTCTTTAAAGGCATGTTTGACTCGCACCTACCTCATAACATCAACATTGGATGTACAAAGTGTACAGCATGTATTTAAAGGAAATTTGCTTTGCAACATCATAGTGGCACTACTAGCACCGCTCTTCCTGGACTAGCGCACAAATTTGAATAGGCGTCATCTTTCAGATGTGCAAACACGCCTCCTGAATTTTGTTTATCTAGCACAACTCCTTGCTAGTGTTGGGATTTCATTTTCACTAGTCTTTGGACATCCCAGGAACAGTGACTGAATAGTGCAGCGAGTGTCTTACTGATAATAGTTGAAGGAATGATAAACACACGCCCTTTCAATATACAGGGTCTCTCATGTAAATCGTGTGGTGTTTGTACTCTACGACAGCTGCGGGGCCGCCCTGCTTTAGCGTGTATACAGTCTTATCTGAAATGTTACCTTATAAAAGATGCTGGAAGTGTTGTCCTTCCTGGGTTATACAGGCTGACGCGAGCGAGTTCTGCCATAGTGATGTTTCTGATTTCATTCGTAATGTTTTCTTTCACTTCCTCCAATGTGTGAGGATTTGTTCGATACTTTTTATCTCAGTTTACCCCGCAAGTAAAAATCGCACACAGTTTGTTAGCTCTGGAAAACGAGGGGGAAATAGAGCAGCACTGATCACTCTGTCTGCAAACACTTCCGAGATTGTAAGAAGGGAATCTTCTGCTGCATGAGCAGGGGCTGAATCTTGTTGAAACCGCCTATGCGATTTTTCTTTTTTGTTTTGCTATTGGCTTAACATCGCACCAATACAGATATGTCTTATGGCGACAGGAAAGGGCTAGGACTGGGAAGGAAGCGGCTGTGGCCTTAAGATACAGCCCCAGCATTTGCCTGGTGTGAAAATGGGAAACCATGGAAAACCATCTTCAGGGCTGCCGACAGTGGGGTTCGAACCTACTATCTCCCGAATACTGGATACCGGCCGCACTTAAGCGACTGCAGCTATCGAGCTCGGTCTTCCGTTAACTGATGGAAGAACGGCGTCAAACACGCCCTGAAAAATAGTATCTTCTCAGACCCTATCTCAAAATGTTTAGTGGAGCATCTTAAATTTACTGCCATCTCAAAGATAACAGGCCCAATTATTTGTCTTGCATTGATGATTGTTGTTTAAAGGGGCAAACAAGCTAGGTCATTGGCCTCTGTCTTGCATTAACAGCACACCAAACACCAATCTTCCTCAACTTCATAAACACTATTAGGATTTTCTGCGCACCAGTAGCGAGAGTTACAGATGTTCACACGACCATCGAGATGAAACCAGAAATTTTACATACAAAAATACGGTGTTGCAATGATAACTGTCTCACCATGTTAATGACAGATTCAGACTGACACTTGCCAGTTCGAACACGTGCAGGCTGCTGTAGCTCAGAGTACAAACACCTTGGGTTTGGTCTGGGTTTGTGAAAGAGACCCTGTATTGCGCCAACAAAATTCGGGTGGTTGATAGCCTAAATACTTTTAAAGATTATTTTGTCACTAGTAGGTGATCGTGTGCATCATATTTACACACACACTTCCAATTGTTGACAATACTGCTGTGTTTAATGTTTTAAAATGGCGACAGCTCATCGTTGCACCTGCAGATACGTCTGTGAAATGTTTTTACGAATAACCAAACCCTATTGGCCAAAATATCTAAGGTCTCTCTCTAGGGTCCTATCAAAGAACTCTGATATCACACAGTGATTTTTTGCAGGTGCTTCGATGATGCATTTTAAGTACTGCTATTGCACAAGTGGGGAAGTAAAACATGCTCCCCTCTTGTGCAATAGCAGTACTGTATTACATGTACCTACTAATATTAATTTTTCTGTAATACTTTTTTCTTGAACAGGAAAGTTCGTAATTCATAAAAGTTTCGACGCTGAACCTGGACACTTGAAATGAGGTGTTGGACTTAGGGTATATTTTTAAGCTGTTTTTCTGCTCAAAATGTGAAATTTTCAACAAATTTATGAATATTTTAAGATTTTTTTGCTTTTTAAGCTTAATTTTTTTATTTTTTTCTATTGTTTATGAAAATGTAAAAAAAAAAACTAAGTCCAAACTTCTGAAATATTGCTGTAAAGTATTTGTAGAATTCATATTTTTAATGCAATTATGAAAAAAATAAATGGAAAGAAAAAAAAGTCCTAACTTTTGTAATTTTCATTCATTTAGGATGGAAAAGTAAAATGTTTTAAAATCGAAATGTGCATTTTATTAAATTGAAAGGAAAATTAAAGGTGTATATATATATATATATATATACACACACACACATTAACAAGTCAGTATTATTTTCAACCCTTTATTACTCAACATTTATTCAACATTACATTACAATACAACCTGTAAACATACACATTCACCCTATCCTTTGTTAATCTCCTGTGCTAAAACAAATTGCACTTTAAATATGAGAAACCTGGCACTTATGCAGCAACTAATAGGAAGCAGTTGCCAACTTCAAATTAACAACAGATCACAATACTAAACACTGGCATTATGAATTTGAAAAGTACTGGAATGCTATAAATTTAGATCACTTCTCAAATCTATTAGTTTCTCTATATTCCAGGCTTAATCTGAAATGCCAAATATAATTTTAAACTCAATCCATTAAATAACTATATGTAACAACATTTATACATATTAAGTACCTAGAACTTTTTTTTTAACATGGGTTATTTATATAAGGCATTTCCTACTAACTTTAGGTGAACAGAATTACATTCTTATTTGACTGCAATAAGATAGCTAACTCAAAATCCTAAGTTCAGCCAGCCATTTCTAATGGCTATTGTTTCAGAATATACAGCAACTCAAAATGAATAGAAATTTGGACAATTTATGTTCAGTTTGTATGTGAAATAATAAAGATAGGTCTTGAATTATTAAGTCACCACAGGCTACTTAGCATATCCCTTAACATAGCAAGATGCAACAGATGTTGCTGGAACATATCAAATTGAAACTCCTAGTCCTACATGGGCAGATAAGAGGGCAGTACAAATGCTGTATGTTTGTGTTTCAACACCACATTCAGTTCCTTGTGGAGAGGAAAGTTCAGACAAGTTCCTGTGCTATCATAGGGCATCAAAGAGGAGTCTTTGAAAGAAAACAGGATTTTTTACCATAAGAGGAAAATCACTCCAAGCCATGCAACTGTACAGTGCATTGCAAATAGATATAAAAATACACACAGCAATGAAAATATAAAGTGAGTGCAAGAAAAATTCTCAACCTCAGGCAGGAACATTTGATAGTAAGACAAGTGAAGAAAAATCCAGCAATTCATGCTCCAAAACTGGCTGTGATAGCTGAGGAACATAAGGATATCCAGAAACTATGCAAGTTATCCTAAGGAAAACTAACAGGCATGGACAAATAGCTAGGAAAAACCATTTGTTAGCAAGATTAATAGGAAGAAAAGTTTGAGCTTCATTAAGAAGTATATAGAAAAAGACTGACTTCTAGAAGACCATTATTTTTGCAGATAAAAGCAAATACAATCTCTTCAGATGAGATGGAAAGATTAATGTCTGGAGGAAACCAAATGAGGAATTGAAACATAGCAATCTACATCCAAGTGTCAAACATCATGGAAGTAGTGTAACTGTCTAGGGGGGCACATCAGCTAGTGGACCAAGAGAGTTGACTTCTTGATGGGACCATGGATCAACATGTGTATCTAAATATACTGAAAGAATATTTACAGACCTAACACTCAAAAGCCTGAAGCACAAAGCTCAAAGTACAGATGTGGCTGCTGTATGTTTGCCCAAAAGTACAAGACACCTCCTCAGTCACCAGAGTTGAATGTGATGGTAAATCTATGGCATTACTTGGAAGTAGCAATAAGAAAACACCCAATTTCAAACAAAGGTTATCTGAAAATGGCTTTGTGTGAAGAATGGAAGAAAATGATCCATCTTATTACAAAAAGTTGGTACAATCTATGGCTAACCATTTAAGAGCCATGAAAAGTGCTAAAGGGTATCCTACAAAGTATTGACTGTTAAAAACTTGTTACAGATCACTTGAAGGTGTATGAGTTTTACTTTGACCTGTTTCATGTATGTTTAAGAATAATGTATTAATTTTCTTTGTACATATGAGAAATAGTGGATTTACTCTGTACCTTAGAGAAATATGTATTTGTTAAATCAGAACCAAGGCTAAAAGTTTTTTTTTGTTGAATTCAAATAAGAAAAGCTTTCCTCTAGTGTACAAGTTTCATTTTGACTCACTATGTCCTCAAAAAACACTAATTTTTTAACTTCATTGTCCATGAGAACTATTAAAAACATTTCAAATAAAAATGGCTGGCTCAACCCCACATAACCATCTCAATCATGCAGTTAATTTTGTATGCATTTCCTTCACTGAAATAATGGAAGTATTAGTGATGTTCTTCAACTTGAAATATTTTATTTCAATAAAAAATGAAGTTACTCAGAATTTTATTATATAATTAGACACTTTGAAAAATTCTTTTAAATTCTGCCCCATATACCAAAGTTTTTCTTCAGAAGTTATTGGAAAAATCTAAATTTTAAGTAGTCTATTACAGAAAGTTCCACAATATAAAAAGCATGTTTTTCAAGTAAGTACCATTTTTAAATACCGCAGTGCTTTGGTAGTCATTCAGAACATGTGCACTCAGTACATACATCTGCAGGCTAGCTACAAACACCATCACATTTGTGCATACTGAAAATGCCTTTGACAATTAAGTCCTGCCAAGCATGAAGTGCATGCTGTGATTCAATTTCTAAATGGAAAAGGCATGAAAGCTGTTTAAATTCATCAGCAGGTTGATGAAGTGAATGGAGAACACTATGAACAAAGAAATGGTAAGAAAATGGGTTAGAGGATTTAAAAACTAATGTCCACAACAAAAATCTTAGTGGGCAACCATCTGTCAATACTGAAGACTTGTTGCAAAAAGTTGATGCAACAGGTCAAGGAAACAGATGCTTTACAATTTCATCATAAGTTGAGCCTGAAATTTCAAGGAGTGTCCTTTATGAAATTGTGTCAGAACACTTAGATTATCAGATGTGCTCACTCAATCCAAA
The DNA here is from genome assembly GCF_040414725.1 of Anabrus simplex. Classification (NCBI taxonomy): domain Eukaryota; kingdom Metazoa; phylum Arthropoda; class Insecta; order Orthoptera; family Tettigoniidae; genus Anabrus; species Anabrus simplex. The sequence continues at coordinate 73,769,962 of NC_090277.1, forward strand.
ACAAAAGGCATCACATGTTCACAACTGAAATTCTTTTGCTTCATAACAATGCAAGTCCTCACACAGCTATCAACCCCAAGACCTCATCACTTCATTTGGTTTGGGACAATTTGATCTTGCATATAGTTGTGACCTAGTGTCTACCACTTGTACCTGCATTTAATAATGTAATAAACTACCGCACTGCAATGGCTGGCACATCAGGCAGCAGATTTCCATGAGGATGGAATTCATAAGCTGGTTTCACAATGTGACAAGTGCCTTAATATGCTTGGAATTTACACTGAGAATTAGTTTAAGGTACAGGCTTACAGGTAAAAGAATTATTTAAAAAATTACATTACTTTTTTCTATATCAAAACTACTTCCTTAAAAAAACTCATACTTTAACTATATTCAAAGAGAAATTTAATTCATTTTCTTCAACTTGCTATTTTTATCAATGTACTTCATTACTTGATTAGGAACATAGTTCTGCCAGAAAGTTTTATATTCATTTCCTTCACTGAAATACAAGTATTAATAATGTCCACCTTGTAATGATTCATTTTAATAAAAAATTAAGTTCCTGTGCAAAATTCAAAATTAAGCCAGTATTTTCTCATCCTGGTTGCTGAAAAACTAACTGCCATAGCAAATCTCCACCTCCTCCAAGGAATACAGGAAGACACAGCTCTCACCAAACTGCAAACAAAAAGAAAATGTTTTTACAATTTTGCTTTAAATCACAAAAGTTAATTGAAAACAAATCCCTTAAACTGTAGTATGATTTATGCTCAACAATGCCAAAATATTATATGCCAGAAAACAATGAGGCTCATAGTTCAAGTTTCATTATGATACAGGTTCTCCACCAATCAGTTCAGATTTTCATTGATACAACTGTTTGACCAAACAGTTAAGGATAGCAAAATCAAACATGTCAGACACACATTAACATCAATGCACCTACTTCCAATATTCCACAGCCACACGGCACATTCCCGCAAATGTACAATAAACAATTTGTATTTGAAATAAAGCTAGGTTATGATAACATATCAAAGCTTTGAAAACATGACATTGTCAAGGTCTCTGATCCACTCACAGAAAATCAATAACCCAGCACACACACACTGTTCAGCAAACAGAACTGTCAAGTGACATCAGAAATTTATGAATATTTAGAAAATAGAGTTAGAATTATTGTTGATCATACAAGTCATATGCAACTCTTCTATAATGGTAATTAAGACTTTTGTTTTATAAACACTTGTTCTTAATTATTGCCATTATAGTAGTACATTATGCAACACTCCTATAATATTACTTTGTATATAACAAGTATACATCCAAACCATCACACCAATTAGAAAGAAACCTGTCAAGGTTCATTTAGACAAGAGTGGCACATATCACAGGATCAAACAACATAATTATTCATAAAATAGGTCCAGATTTTGAAGGTATTAAGTACCAAAAATAAACAAGATGAGAGAAAATTACCCCAATATATGGAGGAAAATATATATTGTAATGGAGTGAGTACAATCATCATAATACCAACCAAGTTGCCATGCAGTTAGGGTCATGCACCTGTGAGCTTGCATTTGGGAGATGGTGGGTTCAAGCCCCACTGTCAGCAGCCCCTAAGATGGTTTTCCATGGTTTCCCCCTTTTCACACTACCTTAAGTAAGGCCATTGCCACTTCCTTCCCACTCCTATCCTACCATCATAAAACCTATCTGCCCAGGCCGAGTGGCTCAGACGGTTAAGGCACTGGCCTTCTGACCCCAGCGTGGCAGGTTCAAACCTGGCTCAGTCCGGTGGTATTTGAAGGTGCTCAAATACATCAGCCTCGTGTCAGCAGATTTACTGGCAAGTAAAAGAACTCCCGCAGGACTAAATTCCGGCACCTCAGCTTCTCCAAAGACCAAAAAAGTAGTTAGTGGGACATAAAACAAATAACATTATTAAAACCTATCTGTGTCAGTGCAACAAAGTAAAGACACAAACATCTGAGAGAATAATGCTTCAGTCTATTTTTAAAAATAGAGTTCTTACAGAGCATCTATACATCATTACAATATTACACAATCCACTGTTCTGGATATCACAATCCACATTGCTGAATGGTAAATATTTCATCTGCTGCCCCTTTCACTTCACATATATATCAAAGGTATCTGACCCTCTCTAGAGCATGCTCACCAAGATTATGAAATAATTTTCCTTAAACAAGCAGGCTTTAAATGCCTGTACAACTTCAATCTAATGCATGAAGTGAATCACTCAAATACAACTCAGTGTAAAAGAAAACAAGCATATCAAATATAAACAGGATTTTTGTTCCTGAACATCAACAGTTGGTAGGACTGACCCCACACTTCTATGCTTAGGCAGGACCATTAGGAGAGCATGCTGTTAGATATTTCCCACCTTTTCATCAGTAACACTCACAATATTGGAGCAACAGGTGCACCCCTCCACTGCAACAACACAATTATTAAAATTTCTTGCTTGTGAAGGAGTTACAGTGGCAGAAATTTGACAGAGACTGACTGCACAGTTCGGTGATGAAACATTGTCAAGGACGCGTGTGTTTGCCTGGCATAAAAAGTTCAAGGAAGGACAAGAACATGTCGAAAATCAGCAAAACTATCGCAGTCCTCGGACCAGCATTACAGACAAAAACATTTGTGCAGTTAAAGACACCATTGACAACAATTGGTGGGCAAAAGTTGACACAAGTGTGATAAACTGATATAACTTTCAAACAATATTCTCTCACCCCTGGGTAAATAATGCCAACTATCAAGCTCAAATTATTTTACAATTATGATTATTATTACTTGTAATGTATGTCTAAAGTGTTTACATCCAGTTATTACATCACATGTACAGTACATACAATACTATCACATTTGTGAGATTCTATGAAAAGTGCTGTACATAAATATTTATACAAGTTCAGTTAATGTAAATATCTGTAAATTAATATTATATAATTTGTTATTCCTGTATTTGATGTGTAATCTGCTACAGAATTGTGAAACTAATATCCAGAATGGCTCTACATCAGATATGATAGAATATTCTGTCCATTACAACCTTGTTAGGCACTCAAGAATTTATGACAAGGTGTTTTTGTAACTTATCTTTCTAGAAGCCTGGCCAGGCACCTATATAAGGAGGCGATCTTGACAGACGAGTTATTAGAGTTATGGTTTATATTTGTTTATATTTATATTTGTGACCACATGTTGTAGGTGACATGCTTGTAAGCAGCCAACTGTTTCAACTGTGTTTAAGTGTTGCCTACATTATAATACAAGGCCTGGAAATAGAGTCCGTAAAACGCTATCGAAGTAGTCACACTGAAGTTCAGTGCCGGGCCGCTAGGGTCGCTGTCTACCAGGTTCGCGCCTTTAAACGTGTTTATTAACCGAGTTGGTTGTGAATGTATTATGCATTCATCTGATGTTAAGCATTCGCAGTTCCAGTCATGGTTTATTCACGAGAAATTAAAGGTAGTGGAATTTCGTTTCACAAGTTTCCAGTGAATGATCAATGTTCGAAACATTATACAGAGGAAGTATTATGCATGAGATACGACTTTCACCTGATGAAATTTGGTTCCTAAGTTTTGATCCGAGTTACATCATAAGAATCGGGCAATCCCAAAATTTGTCACTGGACTTTGTAAACCTTGCTACCGTGACCGGCGTTCATTTGAGAGGCCTCTTCAAACTCAAATTTTAAATTAGGAAACCAACCAGAAAAATAATTTGCCCAACAAATTTGGAGAAAATGAATGTAGCAAGAGCTAAAAATACCGTATCATATTTCCCCCCCAGAACAATCTCTGGTTTGAAAAGTATGGAGGTGGTTTGTCCTGAGAGCATTAAATACAGTTTAAAATAAATCATTTGTTTCATGGAGCATTTTATGAAATTGTTTGATGCGCATGACATCTGCAACACCTCACATGGGACATATTCCAGGAATGAGAACAAACGAGCATCGTTTAGTACTGAAGATGAACGCCTCAGTTGGTTAATTAATGATTTCCTGTCATATTAAGGAGCCAGCCCCATGGTGTAGGGATAGCATGCCTGCCTCTTACCCGGAGGACCCAGGTTCTATTCTCGGCCAGGTCAGGGATTTTTACTTTGACCTGAGGGCTGGTTCGAGGTCCACGCATCCTACACAATATGAATTGAGGAGCTATCTGACGGTGAGATGTCGGTCCCCGTCTAGAAAGCCCAGAATAACGGCACAGAGGATTCGTCGTGTTGACCATGCGACACCTCGTAATCTACAGGCCTTCGAGCTGAGCAGCAGTCGCTTGGTAGGCCAAGGCCCTTCAAGGGCTGTAGTGCTATGGGGGTTTTTTGGTTTGTCATATTAAGAAAATTCAAATGCATTCAGAGAAAGTAAAAAAGATTCATGATGGAAATGTATCAGGCATAGCTCTTGACTATCCAATCCACTGTGGTCTGCATAAAATACCTCATAAGTATACATTTGCATTATGCATTGACGAGGACCTAACAAGTGATGACATCAAGTTCTTCTTCAGCTACCTTAGACGCCAAGCGGAATACAATGACATAGTTCGTGTGGTGAAAGAACAGACTGTAAAGGCTGTTTAGAACATATCTCTTCTCCAGCTATTCAAAGTCCATCATTGGGTCTTATTCGTTTAAGATCGAGGAGCACTCAGATACCTAAAATCATCGTCTCTGGCACTTCTGCAATGAACGACGGAATTTGTCACCTCCGCTACACAGTACTTGCCCCAAAGAGTTACTAGAAAGTGTAGGCCTACAGTTTTTTTCGAAAGACATTTTCAACAGTGAAATTAAGTGTAGAAAGTGTAAACACAACAAACCAGCCATTTTTCTACAATGAAAATTTCTGAGACCTCTTAGACAACATTGCTTCGAGCCACTCAAGTAGAAGAGGGAAAGTTTTGAAACTTGATAAGAAGCCTCTCAAAAGGAAAGTTTTGAAACTTCAATGACATATCCAAGCCAATGCAGCACCGCTCTATAAATAAAGTACTGTCAATACTCGCAAAAACATTCAGCTCTTTATTTAGGATGTAATTTACTTATTGACATATACAGCCATGCGAATACAAGGGGGCAAGAACGCGATCCTAGCGGCTGAATGGTGAACTAGGATGCTACCCATTTCCATGAGTGCATTTCAAGGCCTTGTATTATAGCGTAGGCAACGGTTTTAAGGTTGCAACCTCCATGTGGCATGTGCTTAGTGCTAGGCATTTGTTAAAATGGCAGCTTGTTGATGTTCTTGGAGTGAAGTGTTTTATGATACAGTGATTAAGGTTATGTGAATTTAATTTGTAAATAACTGTAAATCAATGTACACAAGTTGTCAGCATTTTGTGTGCATCATTGTGGATACTAAATCAAAGTATCAGAAATTGCAGAACAAGTCAATCAGTTATGGAAGCTGTCAAACAATCATAAATAACCTACAGTTCCATAAAGTGTGTTCCAGATGGGTCCCTCGCCTTCTGACTAAAAATCTGAAGTTGAGCTACAGGAAATGCACTGGGCTACACTTCATCCTCCTTACAGCCTGGACTTATCGCCCTGAGATTTCCATTTGTTCGGACCGCTTAAAGAAGCTCTAGGAGGGCAACAATTTGAAGACGACGAGTGTGGAAGACTTTGTGCACAACTGGCTGGTGACACGACCCTGTTCTTTTTACAATGAGGGCATCAAAAAGCTGCCCATACACTGGGACAAATGCATTTCCAAAGCAGGAAACTATGTGGAAAAATAATTGTAATTTTGTGTTTTTCAATAAATGAATTTAAATAAAAAATAAAATCCCATTTATATTTGATCCACATTCAACTCGCTCGTTCAAGCCAGTTAAATTAGACTAGACAGCTGAACAGCTACTTAAGACTTGTCTTATCTTAACATACAAAATTACCATCTTTAACAGTCTATCAGCTTTACTTTTTCTTATCCTCCCAATAAGGGTATTCAAGGAAACATTTTCATTTCATTATAAAGATTGAGCTGTTTATTGCTCTACCCTCAACAGGTTTTGGGCACATTGACTCAGCACTTCAGAAAGTGTAATCTTGTGAACTTTTAACATGCAGCTTGATACAATTTTAACCAAGGACATTCTAATCATTTTATGTTAAACACCTACATTGATATAGTCTTTTCAAGATTTGTAAGAACAATCCGGATCCTGATTATTCACCTTACAGGTTTGAGTTTGAGGCTGATGATGCCCTTAATATGGGCAAAACATGTCCCTTCTAACTTTTTATGATAAGGTTTAATTCTTAATTTACTAGATCTCTGTATTGAATAGGTTGATATTAAAAATAACACCTGTAACATACTTTGTATATACTGACGTGTCTGTCGCTCACGTGCAACCTTACTAGTAATGGCAGAGTATCGCAGAGCAGCATCTGATCGTGTCCAGATAATGTAGTCTATTCAGATTATCATGCGTTAACATATCCTGAACAGACTGGCATATAGAACTCAAATCCTAGTAGTATAACTCCTCCTGGTTTCGGCTAAGCACAATATTTTATGAAGCATATCTGTAAACGCCATACATTTTGGGCAGGACCTAGTGTTTACAGTGCACTATGTCTTCTGGCATAGGCTAGAGCAATTTTGTTGCTTTCATAGATTGTCTCCATCTTATCCTTGGCTTTGACAATATGAAAGTGACTGAGGTATGAGCAATGCCAATCCCTATGCAGCCAGTCCCTGCTATGAATGGTGATAATGTTGCTCACAGGGTCAGTTCGTGAATGCATTTCAGTGGGCTCGTCAGACTGATATGTAATAGCAACTCTGCGTCGGTGAGGAAAGCAACGGGAAACTACCTCACTCTTCAATTCCCTAGTATGCCTCTTCAGTAATGCCTAGGCCATCTATGACAGCTGTTGAGGATCCCACCAGCGGCATCGCTGACGGACTGAACGTACAAAGTGCACCACAGTACAAAATAATTACTGAAATGACATTGCAAGTTAAGAATTTCACAATTTTGGTCCTATTGAACAATATGTTTCTACTCTTCAAGACGTAAGCAGCTGTACTGGAGGCGCGTGCATAGTTTTTTACCTTGCAAGAAGCGTGCACATGTTCAACCTAGCACTGACAACCAGTCTGAATCTCAGCATTTAACATGATAACAGTTATCATTCCAACACCGTATTTTCACATGTAAAAATTAGAAAAGGGCAAGTTGGCTCAACAGGGACCCAATTCATTTGTTCAGCAATTTCCTGGTGAAGTGCCACCTTCATGAACACATCCACATAGTTTTAAATTTATTTAAAACTACCGACTCAGAGCTCAATAAAAAACATGCACATCCATGAACAGTTTTAACAGAGGAAAAGCTAGGCGACAGCAATCTTTATCACTAAATAAATCATTCACAAAATTATCACAAGTAGGGGTTTCAGTTTCTTCTGCACAGAGCTGTTTACACAGGCCCATTGTTTAAAACCTGCTGATCCAGCCACAAGAGTTGAGACGCGAGTGGAATCTTGCGTTACTGAATGATCGTTTATTCAACCCAAGCTTGTGTTCTTTTCGCATGAGGCCTGGTTTCATCTTAATGGTCATGTCAAGTCAACTCTGTACTGGTGTGCAGAAAATCCTAATGGTGTTTATGAAGGATGACAATTCCAGCATCTTTTATAAGATACGATTTCATATAATATTGTACACACACTTAAAGCCAGGTGGCCACACGTGACAAGTTGCACTGAGGCAGCTGCCTTAACACAGTAACTCGGCCTGGATTTATAAGATTATGTAATAAAATATCAAATTGCAGGGCATGTTTCGCCTTCATTTAAGCATCTTCAGCTGCATATAATTGTTTTCAGATTAAAATTACCAACATTTTCTTAGGCTATTAACAATGTTCTGTTCCTTATAAACAATTTAACAGCTTGTGTTGCCCTCATCTAAAAAACAAATTATAAAAACAGTGTACACTTATTTGTCTTCAAAATTCTACATATGTAAAAGATGGCAATATGTGCACTTAATTTTTTTTTATGAAGCTTAAGTATTTTTTTTTAATCTTGCAAAGTTTAAGGATCAGTGAAGTAGGGCTGCTTTTGTTGTATTTATTTCATGTACAGAAGAAGAAACTTTAAGGTTATCTCTAAAGAACAACCTTATTTGTCATTTCAGAAAGAATTTAAAACAAAAATGATAAGCATGTGTACTGTTTTTATAATTTGTATTGTACAGAGGGTTCCAATGGAATGTGCAGACTGACAGGAGATATCTAATATATTAAAAAGTTGGAGCAAAAAACAAACAGTAATTTGTAGTATGATCTGTAAACAGATCTACTGTATTTTTAGGTAGGTATATGTATATAATTAGCTACAGTATTTACCTCATGTCAAATTCAACTCGCACGCTGGTATTTCCTCTGCACCGCACCAGCTCACTACGGTATTGCATTGACAAGATTGTATTGTGTTTTTGTGTAGTTAATCTACAGTGGCAGCCAGGAGGTAAGTCAGTGGTAGAAAGTTGAGCAAAAAGCACAGGTACATTATGCTAGTGTTGCTACACTGCAGACAATGAAAAAATGTAGCCAAGATCTTATGATGTTCTGTAAACAGATGTGACTCGCATGAGGTTATGTTAGCATTGCTACAATAAAATGGAGCCCAAGTTTATCATTTGAACATCAGAAAGTAATTTTGAAGTGGTACTGGAAAACAAGAATGTTGTTTAAGTACAACAGCAATGGAGACGTGTGTACAGAACAGAACTGCCAACGCGAGTGATTCATGCATTCAAGACAAATTTGAGACTCATGGTACCATATGCAATGTTCACAAGGGCAGACCTGAGAGACCTCGCACACCAACAAGCCTCGCATCCTCAGCTATGGTTTTGGAACTCTGAGCACTCACCACAGAAATATACACAGCAATGTGCGTGTGAGACTGGGATTAGCAGAACCAGCATAAGCCGTATTATTAAAAGGGCAAAGTTCAAAGTTTTCATCCCAAGACTTTGCATGCATTGAATGAAGATGACCCCAATCAGAGAATGCAGTACTGCAAGTGATTTTAGCACATCGTGCAAGATGACGAGGCCTTTGTAGGGAAAGTTGTTGGGCCCGACGAGGAACAATTTAAGTTAAACGGAACTGTTAACTAGTATAACTGCATCTACTGGTGTGCAAACAATCCACATGTTTTACCAGGAATTAATGTTTGGTGTGGGTTGCCATCTGAGGGTCTGAATTGGACCTTTTTTGAAGAAACTAACTGGCTAAGCGTATGCACATCCATCTTACCTGCCATTTGCCAACTACGGAGATAACGAATTTTACTTCCAACAGTATGGAGCACCACCACATTACCACCACATGTCAATGACAATCTCCCAGGGCACTGGATAGGACGAAGAGGTCCGACTGAGTTTCCATTGCGTTCTCCGGATCTAACTCCGAGAGACTCCTATTTACGGGGAACTCTTAAGGATGTTGTACACCACAGAAAACCAGTTACACCGACAGCACTGCAGGAAGAAATTTAAATGGCAAGTGCTGCAATAGCTGAGGACACTTTAGCAAACCTAGCTTGATCAGTAGTTAAGCATGCTCAGAGGTGTTGATGTGAGAATTTTGAGCAACTGTTGTAACTGGAAGAGTCGAAGGTGATTAGTTGCTCATTTTCTGTTTGTGTGAATTCATCTTCGTTGTGTTAGTTTCTTTCCTTGAAATGTGTATACATTTCATTTGCACCTCTATTTTAGTTAGTGTTTTTTTATTTTTTTAGACAAGGGCAACACAAACTGTTAAAAAACTTTTTATAAGGGACAGAACATTGTTAATAGCCTAAGAAAATATGTTAGTAATTTTAATCTTAAATATGCCTGTGAAGATGCCTGAATGAAAGCAAAACTTTTCCTGCAATTTGATATTACAAAATGCATATGTAGTCAGGTGAGATTATACGTTTTATTGAATACATGGATCCTCAAGGAATATTCATTCTGTCATAAGAGGAAGTACAACAAAAACCATCCTCTAACATTAATCAGAGGGGAAAAAATGTAAGGGATCCAGCACTTCAAAAAATGCAGGTATCAGCCAAAGATAAGGGCCACGAAGGGCATGAAAATGAGACTAAGAGTTGACCAAGAAAGGTCTGATAGAAGTTATGAAAGTGAGGAGCCTGGTATAAGTGGAAGCACTGTCAAGACTGCTAAGGGTCCTATGATCACTAACCCACGCTGCCAAGTTAAGAGCCTGTTAGGCCCCATTTAGTCGCCTCTAAGACAGGCAGGGGATACCATGGGTGCTAAGTTTAAAACAGACTATTTCAGAATATAGACTAATAAAACTTTTGATTAGTGTTAAATCAGAAGTGTACACTGTTGTTAATGCTAAAAATATTTAAGACCAGCTGATGTACCCATGCTTCACTACAGAATTCTACATTGTATACAGAAGGCAAAAACTATTCCCTTTTACTAATCTTTCCATGGAGTACCCGATGAGTCTGAAAATCTCAATTCACTACGCTGGCAGCAGAAAAATCTGACATGTAGGCAAATTTTTCCTCCAAGCCAGAGGAGAAACCCCCCTCTTCACTGCTAATTTGGCTACTACTAAGTGACCATCTCCCTTAAGTGTCCACACTGCTCATTCAAAACAGCGCATCAGAATAGGGATCAAATAGCTGGAATACTATGATGAACCAATGTGTTACGTACCAGCAGTGTCAGAAGATGTATGAACCACAGGAATGGCATGCTAAAGAAGAAAGTTTTCAAATTCCCCAGCTATTTCCCCCACCAATGTTCAGTCAGGCTGTTATACTCTGTATGCAGCAGTAATCCCATCTATCGGAGTTGGTGGCAGCATAAGAAACAAAGAACATCACAACAATGGTCTATGTAATGTTATTGTTGATCAATGTTATGTGCTTTTGATATTGTAGGCCTTCAGTTTTCTTCTGACTGAAATACCACTCTTATCATAGTCTATATAGTAAAACTGAATAAAACATAATAATACATGAAATTGTATTCTCTATAACTTTTGTTATGGAGTACTTTTTGATGGGACCAATAACATAGGTACAGTACATAATTTTTAGGTGCCTTCCCCTAAACTACAATTTCATCCAAGGTGAATAAAATTGTGTATAGCTTAGACTTTAGTTTCTTATTCCCCGAATCAATATACCGATTTTCATCAAATTCTGTTAACCCATTTCCTCACGGCTGGCGTTGATATGGACTTAGCAACAAAAATACAAATTCATGCATATCTATCATAGCTAGTACGATAAACATGTATAAGACAAATGATCAGAAATTTAACTCTAACTTACTGTGGACATGACCGATACAGAACTACCATTCTTTTCATATTCTGAGCAATGTACAGACAAAACTCTTACCATATTTTATTTATTTATATATATTTCTTGACAAAACAGGCCAAGCCTTTACAGCTCAACGTTAGGCCACTGAGGAGATATGTTTAGTGATTTCTGTTAACTGTTTATGTTTCATACATACTGTGAACATCAGCATTTTTATTTCATTTCTGTACTGTGTTCTACCAGCACAGAGCACAAATGTGAAAAAGTACAGGAAGTTATGCTTTAAATTTCTCTTTTCCAATGCCTCGCTTGTCCACTCCACTCACCTACATATGCACTCTGTGTTGCTTGCCAGCTGCACAGCACACTTAAACAGCCAGTGCCGTGCAGCCCTCAGTCACATACACGTGTCTGTACTCTGTTCGCTAGTAGAGATTCTGAACATTTCTGCATACCCCATACTTTCTCCTTAGAAATTTTGAATGCTAATATTAACACTTCACTGCTAATGTTCTGTTGCAAATTCAGTGCAGTACATTAGTGATGCGAATCAGTTACCCCTTGCGACCAACTAAAAAGTTTAGGAAAAATGGCTGATCCTCACTATTGGGGTCATTATGCGCATAAATTTTTTGCAACTTATTTTCAGATATTGTGTATAATCTGAGACAACAGGTATCCTACCCATCACTAGCCGACTTATTGCTTACTTTATTTTCTCTTGTTTTCTTTTGTTTTCCTACCCAGAGTAAACCAATCTTTAAATTTTTTAGTTGTATAAAATTTTATTTTGCTTTGGAATCACTATCCAGATGTAAGTGTGTCACCCTACATATTCTACAGATAAGCTGCTTCCTTTATATCTCCACTTAATTGTCTTCATGTTTCCTCTGGCCCTACAGGTAGGTACCCATTAGCCACATCATACCTCTTCTCTGCAAGTCTTCATAGATTTTTTATAATATTTTGCTAATTTCACAGAATTCAAACAATTTTGCTCCTACATTCAGACATGATCATATGCTTCTGAGTATCTTTCATTACAAGTAATGAAATTCACCTTAGATAAAAATTTAGATATTGTACATATAACTAGAAAGGGAACTTTATTAAACATTCTAAAAATATTTACATAAACCTAGATTAAAAATCTAATTCCATATATAATCTTAATGAGATTCAAGAAAAAAGGTCTTTGTTGACATAATTGCATAAGATCTGAAGCAACGTACAATTAAGTCTGCCACAACACGCAATACAGGTCCGTCATTCTTCTGCTCATCCCCCAAATCAATCTCAGAGCAGTCCCCAGTCAGTGCGAAGGTCAACAGCGATCCAGCACAGGGCTGGAGGAAAGAGGAAGCGGGTAATGTTCCGAACTCCTCTTATTAACTTTCATTATAACCTCCAAATTTTTCCATTCTCACTCTGCTTTATGGTTTCACTTTTAGATGCTGGCTACATTTTATTCCATGAAGAAATTTACGGAGCTCAAAACTTCACTCCGTTCCAGAAGTATTCCTCCGACCAGTCAATTAGTGTGGCAAACTGTTTGACCCACACCTGTTCCAACCAGATTCATCTTGCAAGACTGAAGCAATGAACATTTCTAAACATGGATTCTTTTTGCTATTGCCAATTGTATTTTATCTCATTAAAATGTTTATGTACCACTATTTTTATGCATATTTTTTCATCCTTGTATATTTTAAGCTGAAGATGACCTCTAGGCAAGGTCTGAACATGTCCTATGTAGCATTTAACATTTTCTCTGGGGTGTACAAAATTCCCTGTACTTTGGGCAAGGTATTGGCCTAACTTGTCTGTCCATTGGGACCCAATGCTCTGGATTTTACAAGGAAATTCCAGTTTTCTTCAGTTTATGTTCATATTTGGTACTTTCCTCTCCAAACATCTCTTGCAATGAAATGTTCACTGTCCTTTCATTCTTGCTCGTCTTATTTGTTCTTTCTACTTATTAGATGCTTGTATAATTCCTAAATGTTTTATTTTATTCACTACCTCTAATTCTACATCTTCAATCCACCACTTTTTTCTTTAGTTTTTTCCCTTTTCTAAATGTTAATTTTTGAATTCCATTTGGTTCTTGTGTTGCTTCTCTGCATATCGACTAATGGTAAAGATAGCAGAAGAATGTTATATGAAGACCATACCAGGCATTTCTTTAATGTTAAGTCATGGGCTTGTCCTGTTCATTCCCTCATTTTCCAAAATATCATTTATAAAGAGTAAAAGGATGGATGCAACTCGACCAACAGAACAGATTTTTCATGTATTGGACAACAAGACCTAACTTCTCAAATGGTTCAAGGAAGTAAAGAAGCACTTCAAGAACATGGGACTGAATCAGGACATCACACTAACAGATCAGAGATCAACAACTTCAAGGGCTTCCACAATGACCAAAAGCAGTACAGTGGCTGGGCAGAAGAGAAGACAGGCAGCAAGAGAAAGAATGGAACACTTTTGGACTAAAAAAAGGCTTCCAGAAATGCCTTATATCGTATTATACACCTGCATATTTTTTAAACAAATGGAGGCATGAAATTGGGGCGTGGGTTTTATTTGAGTCAATGTTGGCATTTTTTTCAAAATCAGCCTTCCTAAAGTTAGGGTGCGGGGATTATTTGCGCAAATACGGTACTTACTGGACAGAGTCTCTAATAGCCCTAAAATAGAAACAAAAAATATAGGTAATTTGCACCCATGCTGTCGTCCAATATTTGAATATAGCTTTCCCACCACTATGTACAGTAGTCTAATCTTGCATTTAACTGATGAATGCAGTTTACTATGGCATTAATAATTTTAATCAACACCTCTATTCTAGCCAGTTTCACAGCAACCTCTAAATCTGTAGTCATAATATATAATCTACCACCTTTTCGTTTTGAGTACTAGTCTATTATTTCGTGACAAATATATTGTCAAGTTGTTATTCCTTTCCTAAATCCAGACTGGTACACAAAGTCCAAGTCATCCTCCACCCATTTTAAGAGTCTTTCCCAGTATAAAGTTGATTAAGTATGTCCTCTATAACAATGTATTAGTTCTGTTCCTTTTGTATATGGGAATTATTCCTTCTTGCCTAAATCCTACCATTCTCTTTTCATCAAAAATTAGGTTAAATATTTGTTATTCCCAGCTATTTCCAAAATTCATAAGGAATTTCACAAAGAGCATCTATTCCACCCCCACTTTCCTTTGTTCATTACCTCCAATACTTCTATTGGATGTCTAATAAGAAGGGTGTTCTCCATATGCACAAGGGCCAATTGTATAAACATCACTGACTAAGTCTAAGTTCAGAAAATGATCCGAGATCAGACCAGTGTCTTGTATAACACTGATCTAAGACCAACTAATCGAAGTTCAATTTTGATCCCAGTTTATACGCGAGCGCTTGGCAACAGCACAAAAACAGTCTAGTGTTGCTAGTCTCAGTTGAGCAGTGTGAATGTTTTCATTCGTATTCTGTGTGCCGAGCAGAAAAAAAAAGACAAAATGACTGAAATATTTGTATTGAACAAGTAGAGGAATCATACATTAATCCCGTATTATGCAAGTTAAATTTGTCGGCATGCAATAGGCCTACACTTCTTTATTTCTTCCATTTCAGGCTCCTGCTTCCAAATCAGCTGATCTCTACACCTCGACCTCGCAGCTGATGTGCTCATCAAGTCACGGTCGCCTAGCATAAAATGAAACAGACCTTAAAACTTGATAATGAAATTTTAAAAAATTTCAATTTTGCTGAAAAGGAGAAAGTTAGGCCTGGACAATAAGGAAAACTAGGTTTAATTGCATAGTACAGTGGCATTATTAGACGCATATAGTTGTAAAGTACATTATGTTTTTGGCTATTTTTGTTGCAGATAAACTGTTCGTATAATTTAGTTTGAACCACTTTTCATAATAGCCAACTGTAAAATTTTTGTAAATATTGTTACCTAAATACATTATTAATAATTGCTGCCCTTATAGCAGTGTTTTCTCTTCGATGAAGATTTGCAGCAGGTACTGGAATTTCTTTGAATGCTCTTCTTGCAAACACAGCCTCATCTCTTTCAGGGACCTCATCTACTGCATTTACAGCGCTATTGTGGAAGACGAATGCTGCAACTATGATTACTGGAACACAAGCTAACTTCACTCTTAGCCCCATACTGAGACAAGAGAACCATCTTTTCACAACCCCAAATGTTCTTTCTATTGTTTACCTGGTTGCTTTATGGGCTCGATTATAAGCTACAATATTTAGGGACCTGAACCTAGCATCACAAATAACTTTAACATTTAACGAAAACCACCCATGATGATTCCTATAAATTTCTGCGTTATCACCCCCAGGAGATATGGGTTTGTGGGTACAATCCCTAGCGCCTATAACACCAGGGAAGTGTTTTACATAGGAAAAAATCACACATGATTTTCCTCATTTTGTTCAGAAGGCATTTTGATAAACTCGTGTTTCAGTGCAGCAATAAGATTAGATACGCGATGAATGGCTCTGCAGACTGTCGCTGTGTCTACATGCAGTAAATCACCAACGACTTAACTGAAAACTTCCTGTGGCAAAGAATCTCAAAGTTAGTAACATGTGCATTGGAGTTAGGTTTTAAGTAGAATATCATGCAACCTGAGTTCCAGCTGTTCCACGGTATCTTTTCCCAAGTGATCCCTCAGTTTTAACTTATCACTCAATTCTCTCATTGGATTTCCTCTTTCACAGAACACATGAGGAGCCCAACAAAATCATTTTCATCATCAGAAGATACATCCAAGAAATCTGAGTAATTAGACATCTGTAAAATACGAACGAGATAAGATAATAATGTAAGCAATTTATCGAGGTTATGTTATAGAATTATTACATTACACTGCAGTAAAAGAAGCGTAATAGTGCCTATATATGGACAACTATAGCTAGCAATGTAGGAGGTTAGACTTCAGTGTATTTTTCTAACCATTTATTATAAAAACACAGGTTAATATTTTATTAACAATCAGCTGTTCTTTTATCTCAAGTAGGAAACAACTCCTTGAACTAAGATCAAAGAGTTTGATCGGAGATATTTCTCCAGTCAAAGTTGATCGTAGTTCAGTGCGAATTAATCTCAGAATAACTTTTATACAATACAAACGTACGAGTTTTGCGTGAACCCAGATCAATTTCATCTCTGATCTAAGATCAAACGGTTTATACAATCGGGCCTAAGTATACCAGTCTCACCCCATTTATCACGACCCATTAATAATCCCTTGAAATACTCTTATCCATGAGGCAAATTTGTTTTCACTTTGCTGTTGAACGTAGTTATTTTCCCACTTTGGGAGCAAGGTTCATGACCACTAGGTTTCAACTCAACTGTTCGCGTATCTGCCTATCGTCAGTAGTCTATGGGCTGTGGAAGTTGAAAGGTACTATGAAGCGTGTACTCGCTCCCATAACTGTTAGGACGTGTTTGCTTCATGTGTGCTTGTTTTAGAATGCATGCACTTGATGTATTATTCGTATAACTTCTTGCTGTTAAAGTTCCAATATTTTCCACATTAGCAAATATATTTGCGATAGATTTTATTAGCGTAAATATAGGAGATTCATTTTTTTGTACACGAAATGTTTCTTGATCTAAACATTCAAAACTTATTACTTTATTATGAAAGGGATGAAAGATTGGCAACCGTGGAAGACATTAGTTAAGTACTTCTAAGCTTTCCGATGATCCACATCTTCCAGAAGGACAAGAACAACTATCACATGCAGGTTGTTGTGGAGGAAGAAGCGTACTGTGATATGGATCAGTGGATTTGGGAGCAGGTGAACTTTACAGCAACCAACATTTCAGATTTTGTTTAGGGTAGCAAACTGGTTATTGAACCAGGCAAAGCTAGTTTGAAAAATACAGTAAAAACTAGTTGCAAGGGATACTAGAACTTTTGAGTTTCTAAAATTCAATTTTGATATCACTGACAATATAGTTTCATACACTAATATTTGACAAATTGCATTCCACCATCAAATTTGTGAGGGAGACTTCAATGATACATGAATTATTCCCATTGAGAGAGTTACAACAGACAATGCTCGTATTTCGAGGGCGCTGCAGTTTCCTGTAGTTTATGCTGAACAAACCAGCCATATATGGGATAAGACAAGAGCAATCATTCAACAGACCCTGTTAAATGACTGAAGTGAAATTTAGGGGAGAACTTTCAGACAGTTTTCAAATCAAGGCAAGGAGATTGACTCTTCCTCTGCTCTTCAACTGTTGTGGATGAAGTTATTTGAGATTGGTGCGAAAATCCAAGTAATGAAGATTTTGAGAATGGGGTCAAACTAGGTTGTAAGAAGCTAACAATTGACTGCTTAACCTTCACAGATGCAAGCAGCTAAGGCAGGCCTCCAGATTTTATTTGAGAGAACACAGTTCATAACGAACATCAAGACAGCTCCCAGAAATTTACAGGTCAACTGGCGTGGCAATGCCAATATCTAGGCAAGTGATAGAACCTAATACTAAGGCATTCAAATCCAAGCTTATGCATTCCTGTACAGTAATTCGACCTGAAGCTCTGTATGCAGCCGAGTGCCTCTCAATGAATAAAGAGCTCTGAAGGAACTTAGATGATTCTGAACTGACCATTCTCTCAGCTGATAAGGATAATGCAACAGTCGTTATGGACACTGACGAGTATAAGAATACGATGTCTGCTATATTGTCAGCGCCTGTTTACGGACTGAGCTCCTGTGACCCAACCACTTGTGTCCAACGCCACCGTGAAGCTCTTAAGGCAATCAATTCCAAAAGAGGAGGCTAAACATCTGTCCCTGGAGGATGCAGTGCCACCTAGATTATATGGACTGCCTAAAATCTGTAAAAAGGATGTTCCCTCAGACCTATTGTTAGTGCGATAGGTTCTATGTATGCCCTGGCTAAATACCTAAGCAAATTGCTTCATCCACATAGGACGTACTGAATCAAACATCAGGGACTCTCAGTATTTCGTCAACAAGCTGTCAACCATAATCCCTGAACCTAATGCACTTTTGGGGAGTTTCAATTCAGAGTCCTTTTTCACTAAAGTGCCAATTGCCTCTCATGTCTCATTGAACACCTGTTCCACGAGGACATTAAGCTATTTTACCATTGCATGACTTCCAGCTATTTCTTGTGGGGTGAGAATTTTTATGAACAGATGGATGGAATGGCTATGGTAAGTCCACTTGTCGCCTGTAGTGGCTAATTTCTTAATGGAGCATTTTGAGGAGGCTATTGCTTCAACACCCGTCAAATCTATATGGTAGAGGTACGGTGATGCAGCACAAAAATAAGGCATTCTCGCGACACTTGCCAAGAGGGAGAGACTAATTTGTGAGCCATCAAATATCCAGGTGGAGACCGACATGCTCAAAGTCACGTTTGAGGGTAATGGTTACAGCAATTTGCAGATTCATAGAGCCCTGCATCCCAGAGAAATGACCAAGCAAAGCTCACAGAAGGAAGAAGTGAAGAACTGCCTACTTGCCTTACATTTACAACACCACAGATCGAATTGCCAAGGTCCTCCAAATAAAATATAAAAGTGTTTTGCACCACCACTAAAATTGCTCTTAGTCTGAGTAAAACCAAGGACAAATTGTCCCCACTTTTAAATCCTGGGGTATACGAAATTCCCTGTACTTGTGGTAAGGTATACATCGGCCAAACATGCCGGTCCATTGGTGCCCGCATCGAGGAACACTAGCGTAATATTAGTCTCAACCAGCCAGACAAATCTGCAATAGCTGAACACGCTCTATCGTCGGGTCATGTTCCAAGATGCTCGAGCTCTTACCCACACTAGACACTACAGGCCCAGGATTATATGGGAAGCTGTGGAAATACATAGAAATCCTAACAATTTCAACAGGGACACTGGCTAACAATTAAGTATTACCTGGTTGCCAGCCATTCAGGATTTACGTACTTCCCTGTCCTTTCACTATTGTTATTTTGTCTATTTTCCAAACTCATACGTTCCTCATCGCCAGATGTTTCATTCCAGGCTTGTGTCAATGTCCTATGTCACGTACACATGTTATGTGACCCTTTTAGACCAATTCTGATGGTTCGGTCAGCTTCTGCTTTGAACGCTAGCATTGTGCTATGTCCGGGGAGCCATCTGGTGACGAATGAACATACCATTTCCATTTCTATTATAACGTCTAAATTTCAAAACTTCATTGTATAAGAAGCCTTTCTCTTGGACAGTCAAGATTTTCTTCTGATGACGCAAAGCACAGTTCACTGCGAAACGTAAAGAATTTCACCTTATTTCCTCGACATGGCATAAGCCCAAAAGCCTATACAATATCATGTCTAAGTTCAGGCCGTGAAAGCATCAATAGCAACATTGTTTGCTATGTTTTTTAGCTACATTCTTTGATTAAGTGATTTTCAATGATTTGTATATCTTATGTTCTCAAGCAGCTGAGGATGATCAATTGTAGATCGAAACAAGTCCTTCAGATGGTAATTTTAAAATGTAAATACATTCTAATTTTAACAAGTAGAATTATCCCCATTATATAATTGTGAGATTTATCAATACAGGCATGATAAACTAGTGTTTTCAAAAGTAGAGACATAACTTTAAGAACAAATCTGTATAGTAAAGGCTATGGTTTTCCTGGTAGCAATGTAAGGAAGAGACTTGGACAATGAGAAAGGCTGAAGGTCTACGAACACTCGTTCAAACTATGGTGTTAGAGAAAACTGCCTGTAATTCCGTGGACTGCAATAAGATCTAGCAAGTTCATATAACAGGAAATCAACACAGGCTGCTCACTGGAAGGCAAATACTGTGCCTGAAATACTTTGGTTATGTTTATGTAAAGATATGATTCATTAGAAAAGGCCTTTTTTTTGTTAGTTTCTTTATGTCGCACCGACAGACAGGTCTTATGGCGACGATGGGACAGGAAAGGCCTAGGAATGGGAAGGAAACAGCCATGGCCATAAGGTACAGCCCCACCATTTGCCTGGTGTGAAAATGGGAAACCACGGAAAACCATCTTCAGGGCTGCCGACAGTGGGGTTCGAATCCACTATCTCCCGGATGCGAGCTCACAGCTGCACGCTCCTAATCACATGATCAACTCGCCCGGTGGAAAAGACCTTAAGGCTGGGGAAAGTAACAGGAGAAGAGGGGGAACAACATGAGGTGTATTGACTGCATCAAGGAAGTCACGGATCTCAATTTGGAAAAGTCTTTGGGAAATAGTCAGGACAGAAGGAAATTGTGTACTTTGATCTGTGCATCACAAAATCTGAACCGACTAAACTAAGTGCAGGTTCCTCGCAATTAATATTATCAGACTGAATTTGAATTATCAAAATAATTCATCTCCCACTGATGTATCGCCATTCATGTAACTCAAAAACAGAGTCCAGATTTTTATTACCTATTAAGTGCAAATGAAGTTTGTTCACTCACTCATTCGAACCTCCTATTTGAGCAGGTTGGCTAGCAGCAGGTAAAGCAGCTGGTGCACTTAAGGACAGTATCAACAAAGTTACAAACAAACTTAAAAAGGAGAGCAGCTGACGAAAATGTTTTGACACCATGCTAATATTTTAACAAAATGTGCATTGAAGTAATTTAATTACAAACTTGCTATCAACACTTAGATAAACTTATGTTAGTAGACACTGAACATTGATGCTGTAAAAGACTGAACAACTTAAACATTCACCATTATTACATTGTTTTAGTATAGAATGAATCAAGTCATTTACCAAATCTTGGTTAAGCAAGTTCCTTTTGCTGCTATTAAAGTTACCAGCTGATCTGATATTTATTTCACTTGCTGTACTGGAGACTGGAATAAACATTTGCTTTGCTAGCAGAGCAGGTCTTTGATATTCTGTGCTGTTATTTCTCCACTATACAAGATCAAAAAGGCCATCTTTTAATAAATAAATTGTAGTAAAGAACATTTATTTGTCCATAGTCTACACCAATATTAACTCATTTTTAACAGATCTAATAACCTATTCCAAAAACAGTAAAGGGACGGAGACCTGTTTCGCACATTTTCATGCACTTCTGTGCAATGTTTTGATGACGATTCTTATTTAAAAGGGCCTAACATCTAGGTCATCGGCCCCTAATTGTATGAAATGAGATGAAATGTAATGGTAATTTAAAAGTCAAAAAACTCATCCACTGACCATAATTCAAAACATGATTAATTTTCATTTTCATGATGAAGAATGAATGGATGAATACGGATTTAAAGTGTTGAATGGTGGAACATCCCTGAATTGATTCCTCATAAGCAACACAAACCCATGGTGTTCCTCACATAGTGGGTACCAATCACAGGCAACGTAGACCCACGATGTCGCTCGTATAGTTGTAATAATCGCAAGCAACGCCCAGACCTGTGGTGTTCCACATGTAGTGGTACTAATAATGGGTACTGTAAACCCATGACGACCCACCCACTGTTTCTACTAATCACAAACCTAGTGTCTACCCAACATAGTGGTACTACTCGCAAGTAAAAGCGATGCATGGTGTTCCTTGTGTGATGCTAATAATTATAAGTTCTAAATTAATCACCCCTTGGACACCCCTTTTATTCTCCTCTTACAACAGAGAGGGCACACCTTGGGTGTATTCTTCGTATGCATCCCCCACCCACAGGGGGTTGTGCGTTTGGTCCGCAAGAGCTATTTTATTTTGCTGAAGTCCGCCGGCAAGCCAGTTAGGACCCCCCCTATCTGCCTCGTGGGACACCATGTGGGAGTATCACCTCTCCCCCTGCTACGCCAGCGCAGTAGGTTCGTGGTGCAATCTTTTGTTTGATGTGGTACTGGACGCACTGTATTCGGCTGCACTTTATACATGTGTGCTTTAATGTGTGAGGTAGTAGATACCAACTTCAATATGGAAGCACAACATTTACATGGCACATATCCTGCATGTTTACCATTCGCAGTCGTTACTAGTAAGAAGTATTCCCACACTTCAGTCTTCATCCTTTCTTACTTTAGTAATCCATATTGGTTCCACTCAGGTTTTGCTTTCACCCTGTCTTTGGATGATGTTCACAACGAACGTCTTGGCGACTGCAAATGTGAATCAGTGTCACTGAATCTGGCACGTTTGCTCAGGTTATACTCGCTAGTGGAGCAGGGCTTAACTACAGAACTATCTTCAGTCGATTGACTGTAAATGGGGAATGTAGCCTTTTTCTGCAGATACCTACAAAGATATTAACAGGTTCCATTGTTAAAGTATCTTTGAGGAACTTAAAGATCATGCACTTATCCCATGGTGTTCCTCACATAGTGGGTACCAATCACAGGTAACGTAGAACACAGTTGCCTGTTTCCACCAAGACAGGCAGATGAACATCGGGCTCAATGGCAAAGAACAGCCAATTGGGGATCCCGCCCCCCAGCTTGACAGACCAATAGGCAAGCAGGGTACCATAGCCTGGACTATATGAGGTGGAATTACAACACCACCACTTCATTCCAGAGAGCTTTGCCGCTATCCAAGTCAGTAGAAACCCTTGACAATGCCAGATGCAGTCTTTGGTGAAACCTTGGGACCATTACATGCTCCTAGCCCACTGCCTACAAGCCTGGGAAACACAGACATGATTTAAAATCCTAGTTGCGAACGAATCTAAGTGTTCCTTCCTGTAAAATATCTTCATCTATCAGACAATGTTCTCAGAACTGGAAAGACATTACACTGCATTTTAAATCTCTTGAGATATGCGCCCCTTCATTAGTTGTAACAGAGCCGTCTAAGCAGCTGCTAGACTGTACACTGCTCCTTTACCTGCCTGAGCGGGAGCTTGCATTTCGTCTACCTAGATAACAAACATTACCAGACGAGAGGTTGCTGATGAACACTTCTACTGTTACCAATACTGAATGTTTTATCAACTCATGTCTGTATGTATGATGTGAAGAAATCCATCCCTAATTGCACATTTCCAAAGCATGTAAAGAATTATTAAGGGCTAAAATTCAGCAGACTTTTACAGAAGAATCGGCATCAAACTTTGTATACCAGTATCTCATCCCATGCTGCAGTCTTTCATAATGAAAGGGTTTTTTTCTTAAATATCTGTCCAAAACACTTGGCCATTTGTAGCAAGTAGTATTTATACCTCTTACTAAAGCAGGATATATTCAATTTTATTGGCAAATATAGATGAAGTTTTATCTAGCCAAGAAATTTTTTTTTACACTCTGCTTTAAGTCGCACCGACACAGATAGGCCTTACGGTGGTGATAGGATAGGAAAGGGCTACGAGTGGGAAGGAAGCAGCCGTGACCTTAAGGTACAGCCCCAGCATTTGATTAGTGTGAAAATGGGGAAACCACAGAAAACCATCTTTAAGGCTGCCAAAAGTGGGGTTCGAACCCACTATTTCTTGGATGCAAGCTCACAGCCACACGTCCCTAACTGCATGGTCAACTCACCCAGTCCTCCACCAACTGAAGTAACTGCAAGCTACACGCTTTGATACAAGCGACCTCTACTAAGGTATGCATTTCCACAACTTTCATGGAAAACGTGTGCATCTCAAATTAAAGTTTATTTAAACAGAAAGGATATTTATACATCCATGGGGGAATTTAACCTCCGCTTAACCAATAATTGCACCCCCACCCCCATTCTCTCAAAAACAAGAGAAGGGTTTCTTTATGCACAATATATTAAAAACAAAGAACCTTTCAAAGGTATTAACAAGGAAAGAGGTACTTGTAAAAGAAACCACTTTTCCCTTTACAAAAACCAAATGATCATAAATGTCTCAGTCACGGCCAGCCATCAACGGCTGCTAACTTCAGATGATAACCAGCCATAAGACATAGCCTGCACAGTTGCTAGGTTACGTATCACTCATTTTGCCTCGTTACGTTACATAAATTTTTGGATGACCCCCAATAAGACACATTTATGTCAAAAACTATTAAACCATAAGTCAAAATGCAGCAACAGACCTGTTTCTGTACAGATGAATGATTTCCCAAGTAACATGTGAACAGCATAGATGATATGAGACTACGGTGAATGTGCTTGTCAAGTCTGCAGTACAGATGGAAAGTTTGTGGACACCAGGGCCTCTTCCAGTCTTCTCCGACCTGCTTGTTCTACCAGAAATGGACAGAGCTGATTCCACCTTCAATGCCTTGTTTTCAGTTCTGGATATGTTGAGTATACCTAGAAAATAAAAGAAACAGAATTTAGACAACCAGTCATACATATAATGCTGACTCAAGAATTCATGGCATGCAGTAAAAAAGAAAGTCCTCCCAAAAAATTTCTAACAAAGTATGAGAAAAGGTTGTTCCAAAGAAAGACTAGGAAACCACAATCCTCAGACCGGTACGTTATCTAAACAGTGCAGTATGCATTTCATTCTACACAACTGGGAACTCTACAAATCCATAAAAATGGTTCAGCAAATTCTTGACCTGTACCAGTCTCTCAGTAGCAGCTTATGATGAATTATGTTGGTGCTTCTGCACTGTGATCCCAGCCCATTGCAGCCAATGTGACAGACAAATCTAAATTAGTATTACATACAGGAAGCTCTTGTGCATGCGTCCTCCAACCCCATGGAAAGGCCTAATTTCTCTCCCCACCTTGTGCCCTGTCAACTTTCAAGTTCCCAAAAATGAATAGGGAAAAAAAAAAAAACAGGTACCAGTACGCATGTATTACAATTTGTAAGACTTCCTGACTGAGCAACTTTCAAACTGATGTGCACAAAAAACAGTTAAGGCTACACAAAATCTTTCTTCACCTCAAAATTAATTTTGATCTAGTATTGACACTCATTTACAGAAGTTCCAAGATATGTATGCAACTTTCGGAGCCAGCTTTCTTAACAGAGGAAATCACCTAATGCTGTCCGACTCGTTGGCTGAACGGTCAGCGTACTGGCCTTCGGTTCAGAGGGTCCCGGGTTCGATTCCCGGCCGGGTCTGGGATTTTAACCTTAATTGGTTAATTCCAATGGCACGGGGGCTGGGTGTATGTGATGTCTTCATCATCATTTCATCCTCATCACGACGCGCAGGTCACCTATCGGTGTCAAATAGAAAGACCTGCACCTGGCGAGCCGAACCCGTCCTGGGATATCCCGGCACTAAAAGCCATACGACATTTCATTTCACCTAATGCTAACGTTCCTATATTCATTTTCAAGACCAACTTCGAAGAATTCACCTTCGTCTACTACTATGGAGAAATATCTTGTTGATTACCTGTAGAATGCTCATTCATGTATTGACGTAATTACTTTTATGGCCTCTTCACATCTGCATCGTTCCCCTTCAGATTGACAGCAGCAGGGATGATCCAGAGCCAAACTGTACGGTCTTGAGCAAGCATGTCCCAGGTTTGTGGATTAAGAGCCATCATCTTCATACTGTACTTAAGCTGGTGCTTGTGGCGCCTCAGAGACTCCACGACGTCTGGTGGCAGAAAGTTCACCATACAGGATTTGGCGTGGAAATCTGGCATCACTCATCTGACTGACATGACCAATCCATCTAAGTTGATGACCAATGATGGACGATTCTATGCTCCTGGCATGCGTTTTCTCAAGAACAGCAATGTCTGTGACATTGTCTTCCCTTTTGATCCTAAGGATGGATCGAAGATTTTGTTGGTGGAAACGCTCAAGCTTTTTCAAGTCACATCGATAAAGGGGCCAAGTTTCGCAACAATACAGCAATGTTGTGACAACAGTGTGGTATTTAAAGATAAGCTATTCACCGAGTTCCGTCGGCATTTGAAAGCACAGTGCCGGACATTGAATATGTTGCGCTGATCTTCAGAAACTAACAATTTACACCATTTTGGGACTTCATATTTATTAAATTGTGTTGTGACTTTGCACCTGATAGTATATGCAGGCTGGCTCACTTAACTGTTCACCTCTTGTAAAGATTTTGAGACAGTGCCAAACTTGGCGTGTGTTGTGCTGCTATTCAGAATATTGCGCCTTACTTCATATAAGTGACTGACCTACTTCTAGATTTTATGATTTAAAATCGCACAGTGCCAATCCCCATTATTTTATATTGCCTCTTCAACTTTTGTGAAAGACTCATTCTTTAATTTCTTATTTACCTATGCATTGTTTTTGCATTTTATTCAGATGACCCGGATTGGGGTCAAACCGGTACTGCTTCCGCTTATAATTAAATAAGAATGTAACACTACATTTCTTATTTATTTGTATTGAATAGGTTGAACTACGTTATTTGTTATTTCAATTTAACTGTTTAACAGTGTGGTACACCATGAATTTTGTCTTCACGGTCAGGTCCTTATTCATGAACACCCAGTGTGACAGTCTTCCAAATACTGCAAGGGCAGAACCAATTCTCTTATCTCCACATTTTGTTCACAGTTGCAGCGCACAGAGGATACTGTGGTCTACCTGCTTTAGTGGAGTAAGATTTTGAAATGTGGAAGGTTGTGCCGGGACCTTCGTCTTTTGAACATTAATGGTCAGACCACAACGATCACATGCACTCTTGAAGTAGTTAACTGACTGTTGCAATTCCTCTGGTGTGAGTAGGTGATGCAGTATCACCTGCATACAGCATTTTGGTTACCTTTGTAACCTGGGTGAGTCTCCGGGAGCAAAGTCTTGCCAGATTGAAAAGCCCTCCATCTTGAACAGTACCTCAATCCTAATTACAATATCAATGAGAACCCTAACATTCTTTTTGACAATTCTTCCCATTTATGTCAAAATAAAACTGAAAAGTACAACATTAAACCCTCCAATTCATATACCCCTAACAACCGTCCTCCACCTGACCGTCCCCACTCACCTCCATCATAAGCCATTCCTTTATACTCCATTGGACAGTCTAAGGTTTGTTTTGTGTGTCTACACACTGGTTCACAAGGCACCTGGGGATGACATACAATTTTATACTCATCTTAATATTACTCCATTTTCAACATATCGCAGTGTTGAGACTGCAAGGGCACTGTGTTACACTCTAATCATGGTAAATTCAATCAGGTGGCAATTCCTCTACACCGAAATTGTAAAGAAAAAAATAGAAAAAACTATTTCCACCTATTCTAAAAAATTGCCCTGATTATTTCCATGAAGAGTGGTATTACGCAAGATATCAATATTTTTATTTTTGGCGAGGAGATCGTGGGCTGCATTACAGGCCCTAACATTACGCCCCTGAGCTACAGTGTCTTGTAATTTACAACCTGCAACAATAAAGTTCGGTGAATGAAGTCAGAACGGTCGATCTGGTAACACTGGCGACAACGCTGCACCTGCGTAGCAGCAGGTTTTGACCACTTGCTCCCAACATTGTTCAGTTGAACATCGTGTGTGTGCCGTGTAAGACCTGTCTGACAGTGCGTGTTTAGTGCGTTGGTTCTGAACTGCGAACAGGAACATGAACGACCAAAACATCAATGTACAGTTTTGTTTTAAGCTTGGCAAGACACCGAAAGAAACATGTGATGCTGTAAGTGTTTATGAAGATCAAGCACTGCCCTTGATATATGTACGAGTGGTTCGCCGGCTTTCGAGGAGGCCGACAGAGCATTTCTGACAACCCCCGTAGCGGAAGACCGGCGACCGCTGTCAGTGGCGAAAACATTGAGAAGGTAAGGGCATTAATCACGAATGATCGGCGATTAACTGTGCGCATCATAGCAGATGAACTGCAGATTAACCGTGAATTCATGCGACAAATCATACCCAGAAGTTAGGGAAGAGGAAAACTTGTTCTCATCTTGTGCCGCATCACTTTACTATCAGAAGCAGGCACGTTTAGAGGCTTCAGAGGATTATGTTGAAACGGCAGATGCGATACCAAATTTCTTGAACTGTATTGTCACCGAGGATGAAACCTGGTGTCTCAGGTACGACCCTGAAACGAAACGGCAAAGCATGGAATGGCATTCTCCAGGAACCCCTCATCAGATAAAAGGTCAGAGCCGAAAAGTCGTGCATCAAAATGATGCTCATCACCTTTTTCGATAGTCAAGGCATTATCCACAAGAAATTTCTACCGGAAGTAACGACGTTTTGAACACCATCCCAAAGGAAGCCTTCTTGCAAAGTTTCCAGGACATGTATCGCCAATCTCAGCAGTGCATAGTTATGGGAGGGTACTATTTCGAAGGACAGTAAGGTCACTATCGTGCACTGTTTATGTTGATAGTACAGGCCTACTCACTGAACTTTGTCAAAGGTTGTATTATGGTCTAGCATTAGGTCAAATACCTACTCTGGTATTTTAACTAAGGACCTAAAACTTTTAGGAGGGAAAGATAGGTACTCAGGATACGAATTGAATAAGTGATATTCTGGGATCTAACTATACAACTTCCCAATCATGTCTAAAAATCAGTTTCAATATAGTAGAAATTAACGCAGCCAATGGATAAGTTACACAAGGTTAACAATGTATATGATTATGTACATTTATGTGTCTACACAGAAATGTGACAGTGATATTCACCTATGGCCGAGAGTGATCACCCTGTATCTGTTGCAAGGTCCTTCACAGAGTTTATATTCGCACAGTTCATCTTCCTTGTGGGAAGTTTCAATATGAAACCATACCACAGAAAGGAACAACGCGAAGAAAGAAATGGATAAGAAAAACAAAATGTTTCAGAGGGATGAGAATAAGATAGAAAGGTTACATGTGGAATACAAAAGATTGAAGCTACAAGTAGAGTATCAAAGGAGGAAAGAAGAAATGTTGGGGAGAGTTTACCAACAAAATTGAGTAAGATAGTCGAGGAAATCAGAAACTATTATACAGAGTAATAAAATCGAAAAGAATAAATCAAGAAAAAAATTCAAGGCATTGGAGAGAGATGGATCCATAGTACATGACAAAAAGTGTCTTCAGAAGGTGATTGCAAAGCATTTTGAAAAACTTTATGAGGATGACTGCTCAGAGGAAGGAGATTTAAAAAATTGAAATAACAGATGGAGAAAAAGAAGAGAACCCGATAACATGGTTGGAACTTGAAAGGGCAGTGAAAGCAATGACCAAAGGTAAAGCAAGTGGAAAAGATGAATTCAATGCTGATATGATTAAGGCAGCAGGAAGCATTGGACTACAGTGGCTATTCCAAACCCTCAATGCCATATGGAAGGATGAAAAGATACCTGAAGATTGGCAACAAGGAAGCATTGTACCATTGTTCAAAAAAGGAAGAAATGTGAAAATTATAGAGGTATAACCCTATTATCACATGGACTAAAAATAGGAGAAAATCATAGACAAAAGACTGAGGGATATAATAGAAACAGGAAGAACAATATGGCTTTAGACCAAATAGATCAACAATAGACTTTATATTTACAGTGCAAACAATGGAAAATCATCTGGAAAGGAACAAGGAAATCTTTGTATTTTTGGATTTGGAAAAAGCTTATGATACAGTTAAGAGAAAACATGGTAGGCTATGGGAATGCCTACTGAAAAGTAATTTACCAAAATCATTAATTAACAAGATAAAAATCTTGTATCATGAATGTAAAAGCAGTGTACAAGTGGGGAGTGATGACAAACATTTTATACAAAAAAATGTATCAAGCAAACAAGTGCACTGTCTTTTTTTTGCTATTTGCTTTACGTCACACTGACACAGATAGGTCTTATGGCGACGATGGGACAGGAAAGGCCTAGGAGTTGGAAGGGAGCGGCCG
This sequence comes from Anabrus simplex, assembly GCF_040414725.1. Lineage (NCBI taxonomy): Eukaryota > Metazoa > Arthropoda > Insecta > Orthoptera > Tettigoniidae > Anabrus > Anabrus simplex. Next base: position 73,800,110 of record NC_090277.1, read on the forward strand.
TGGACTTAATCATTGTTTATTATATTTATGGATGAAATCTTAAAATGTGTAAAACAGTATCAGTAGTGGTGAAGTGAATGCTTTGGCATTTGCAGACGTGGTAATTTGGGGAAAGGGAGAAAAGTACAAAGGAGAGTGGACATTTAGAATGAAAATCTGAAGGAGTTTGGAACGGTAATTAGTAAACAGAAAACTGTAATCGTGCACCAATTGTAACATATGGACTAGAAACACTGGTAACTAATAAGAGACAAGATCCAAGCAGTAGAATTAATTTTTAAGAACATCGGTTAAACAGACAAGAGATAGGATTCAAAATAATTCTTTTGCTAGTGGTTTTACGTCTCGCCAACACAGATAGGTCTTATGACGATTGGATAGGAAAGGCGTAGGAGTAGGAAGGAAGCAGCCATGGCCTTAAGGTACAGCCCCAGCATTTGCCTGGTGTGAAAATGGAAAACCACAGAAAACCATCTTCAGGGCTGCCAACGGTGGGATTCTAACCCACCATCTCCCGGATGGAAGCTCACAGCCATGCACCTCTAACCGCACTGCCAACTTGCCCAGTAATATTAAAGTCAGAGGAAGAGCTAAATATAGAACCGTTGGTACAGAACATACAGAAAGCAAGACAGATGGTTCAGACATGTAAAAAGAATGGGAAGAAGGGAACAGGAAAGGGAACGTGCGGGAGAGAGATCAGTTGGAAGACCGAGAAGGTGAATGGATCAGATTTGGAAGGACATTAGAGAAGCTGGATTGGATGTGGCAGAAGTAATGGAACAGGAAAAGTGGAAGGACAAAGGAGTGGAGGAAGCTTGTTAACCACACCCAGGCAACTGGAGTGGGACACATGACAATAGCATACAACGAAGCAATTTATAGGTCAAATAGTTCTATGAAAATTTCACCAGATTTTACTAAATTATTTTTGAAGCCGTTATGACTTTTTTAATAATTCATGAAGGATTGATATATCGTTAAATCTTAAGCACCAAAACAAAGTGTAAACAAGAAATTTATGAGATTGGAAAGTAAGTGTAACTATATTTATACATGTAACCTCTACTCTGTAGCGGACGGTTAATAAAACTCAGTACAGACAAATACCGATTGTGTGTGGACTGGAATGATGGCCATTACTGAAGCAGATCCGGAATTTCTGATCCGCAAGCGTCAGTACTGTTGAGTTGTGGTGATACTGAAGGTTGTTATATGTGTGAGTCAGTTTACAATTGTTATTTTAGTCAGTATAATGGAGCAGCAATGGACGACGCATGTGCTCCTCCAGGCCAAATAAGAGTCCTTGTCACAAGTTATTACCGTTTATCGAACTGTACGAAACTCTGGCAGAATTGACATGACATGCTTCCAATCCAGAATATATATATAAAAACAAAATAAACAATAGTGTGCTTGATAAACTATTATTGTAACACAAACCAAGTTGAAAGCTAATGCAACCCGTTAAGACGTTAGAAAAAAATTACCTTGCATTCAAATGACCGTAAAGAACGAAAGAAAATAGTCTAAAACGCTCGGGAATTGGGACATATAGTTATATACAAACCATCGTGGGTGTTTTATGCACGTCAGTTTTTGAATAAAGCAGAAGTTCCTTACGTGAAACTTCGTGCCTTCGTGTTACCAAATACAGTAGAGACAATACACGACACTTACGGATTTCGCCTTGCTAAATTGGGAGACAATTCGACGGTGGCGCTCCTAGTGACTTGACCTGGACAAATCGCGCTAAATTCAAATATCAATGGAAATGTATATACGGAAATGGATAAATAAATCACGTCTAGAAAGACAGTGGTATTGAGATATTAACTTCGAAGTTGCTAAAGCAATTCTGGATAAATGAATGAAGAATTATTTAAAAGGTTATTATTCAAAGACTGAAATTAGACATATAAACAAGGTGTGAAATGGACTGCTGTGAAATGGTTTGATCTTTCATTTATGCATTACTTTTTTAGCTTTAGCATACCTGCCTGAAATCTTACGGTTGGATTTGTCTTTTTTCCTCATTTAAAAACAATGTATCATCACATTGAGACATTTGTCAATAAAAATATCGGCACATTCCTTACACATAGCTGGACAATTTTCCTCTTAACATGAAGCCAACTAACAGAAAGAAAATCTATAAAATCCCGGCTTTAATCTGAGAAGAGGGATAAAAGAAAGAAAAGTTTGAAAATGTTGCCGATAGTGATGCTTTGAGGAATATTTACGCACAATTAGAGTAAAAATGTAACATACCCTTGGCTGTATAGTCGAGGATTTTTAAAGTCGCTGGCCTGGAAATGATCTGAACAGATCTTATAATTCTTATACATGCGTAACGTCCCTTCTTTCTTGTACACTTTATCCAAATCGCTTCTGTGACATTTCAAAACCCACAGATCACACCTACAACAACACATCGGTATTGAAGGTTAACTGCTGCACTATACAATAAAATATGCGTATTATATTTTAAGCCCGTTAAAACATGGGTCGAGCAGGTCAGAAGATTATGAAGTACTATAAAAATCTCTGTCACTGGAAGAATATATATACAAACACAATATTACTTACATGTTCTTGTCACGAGGGAACCTGAAGAACGAACGCGCATTTTTCTCTACTTCGTAATTACTGCAGCCAAACACAGCACATACCTTTCCCCTCATGTTGAGAGGAGATATCAAGGAATGACACACGCTACTATTTAATTATGTCAACTCACTGAAAACGCATAAATAACACCAAAAACTTCACACAAAAATACACGTGCTCTTATGACAGAATCAGTACCATTCAGGTCTATCCGCTAGAGTGAGCTCCAATAGCTGTCCCTCGATATCTCGCTCAGTGTCGTGTATTGTCTCTACTGTATTTGGTGTTACTTCGACTCCCTCCCTAGTGCTGAATCGATAGACCTCGGTTATCTTCGAGATTCGTACTGGCAACCTCTGACAAAAAATATGAAACCATTATGCATCGCCGTGAGACATCTAGCGGTCTAATTGCAACACTTTAAATACTGTTGTTATTTACACAGCAAAGTCAAAATATAGGTTAAGCTTGAAGATGAGAGAAAAATCAAGGTATATCACAGGAACCTAGAACTCCTACACTGAAACGACGGTTTAGAAAATTCATATCAATCGATCATACTATCGATTCAATTCAATTTCATTTCCATTCAGTTCGCAATATTACCGGAACCGGGGCAGCTCCCTCCTTTTACTCCTCACCCTCGTAAAACGAAATATCACTAAAAGTTTCGCGGACTATATGAACCGGTACTCTTGAACGCAACACAATACGGTACTTCACATGTTTCTACAACTGCCGCACTAATGAAAACTAGCGACATTATAGCGGTAAACTTGAGTCCTCAACATTTCTTCCAGTTGAAAGATACTTCAATGTCACCGCTAATCTCTCTGCCACCGATTAACAGGTTCGCTTGTGTGTAACTTTCCTTATTATAAAGGGCCCCATACACGCGCAGACTTAGTCGGAGGTAAGTCTGCGCAAACCAGTCTCTTCATACATGTCTCTGTGTGTATGGCCGATAAGTCTGCCGACAAAAAGTCTGCAGGCAAGTCTCTGACATTCTGGCGCTGCTTGAATTCAGCCGGAGACTTTGCGACGAAAGCGCTATCTCAGAGTTGCGGCAATAAATGTAAACGTGGTAACCTACAAATATGAAAACTGAAATATTTTTTGCGCGTATTTTTCGTGCAGAGCGCTACATTATGTCCAAATAACAACTCATATTCTATACCGACTATCTAATTAATTTCAATCCGCATATATATATTTCAACCATCCGAAGCGCGAAATCTTAAACAGAAAACAGCTGAGCGCGTCGTATTCAACTTCCTCGGTAAATAATCATTTAGTCTGAGCGTGTGTGTGCAACTGCATATTTCCGACTTACCTCCCGGAGGCAAGTCTGTGCAGGTAAGTATTCCAGAAGTCTGCGCGTGTATGGGGCCCTTAAAAGGCTCTACCGGAATCATTCCAAGTACTCTCGAAAGTACTCCACGGCCAACTCGGAAGTTCAAGATGGCCATGCCTCCACACATTCGGGGGTGATACTGACAATCAGCAACTGTATGTTGTATTTATCTCAACAACTTCATATGGGAATACTATTCTCGTTTTTTAAGCCATTCTTAAACCTATCTTTTATGTTTAACACTGCGTTTCGTGCAGAGTTAATATGATAGGTTTTTTTATACACATGCCCGACTTTTACGATCCGTTCTGATGGAATACCACAAAGTACTGACCATAATACAGACTACATGCAGGATTCAGATCGATCTGAGTACACTTCCCGTATTGAATACGATCCCCGTTTACATGTAGTAGAGTACCTATCGTATTAAATCCGCCAGGCAACCTCGACGTATACGAACGATGCAGAATTGTAGTAAAATCGATATCACCTCTTAGAATTTAAAAACGCCAAATGCAGTACAACAGAAGCCCAGGAGATAACTTTCAGTTTTGAAAGTACCGGTATGTGTGGTAGCCTATTCCAAATGTAACTGGTGCATTAGGTGGAGAGCACATTTCAATTTTATCCCCAACAGAAGGTTATCGTAATTTTGTTAATTGCAAGGGCTGGCCGTCTTAAAATATGATTGCAGTTGCTGATCATTTATACAGGTAAGTATATTTACCGGCTCATTATATTTGTTATTTAGATAGAACTTTGACGATTTCGTCAGAACCAGCCAGAACAAACATGGAGTGTGCGAAGTCTTTTTCAATACGATCTCAGTACGATCCGAGTTTACATGGAACTCAATTCGAACAGTACCGTACAATACGGTACCAGATTTTACCGTATCGACCTTCAGACCATCGGACTCAATCCGAACTGAGTCTCCGTTCACATGGCGTTTTCAATACGGGAAGTGTAGGCCTACTCAGATCGATCTGAATCCTGCATGTAAACGGGGACTGTTCGGATTGAGTCTCAAGATCTATACGGTACGGTAAAATCTGGGATCGTATCGTACGGTACTGTTCGAATTGAGTTCCATGTAAACGCGGGTCATACCGTACCGAGATCGTATTGAAAATGACTGCGCACACACCCCATGTTTGTTCTGACAAAATCAAAGTTCTGTCGAAATAATTACCGGTATAATAAGCCAGTAAATATGATCAACTGCAATCATATTATAAGAGGGCCAGCCCTTGAGATCAAAATCATGATCCCGGTAACCTTCTGTTGGGGATAAACTTGAAATGTGCGTTCCATCTAATGCACCAATTAGATTCGGAATACTACACATACTTTCAAAACTGAAAGTTCTCTTGGGCTTCTACTGCATTTGTCATTTTTAAATTCTATGAGGTGATATCTATTTTACTACAATTCTGCATCGTGTACTCAAATCGATCTCAATCCCCATGTAAACGTACCGGTACTGAGTTGATCATTTAAGGTCTTTACATTACTGATGTGTAATGTCAGTATTATTGACTCCGAAATACTGATCAGTATTACTTGCCGCTTTAGCCTAACTTACCACGTCGCAATTTTACTAGCAATGAAACTTGCCACACGATTCCTTTTAATGAAATTCAGTCATCGACGTTGATCTGCAATTAGGGCAGTCACCCAGGTGGTAGATACCTTATCCGTTTTCCTAGCCTTTTCTTAAATGATTGCAAAGAATTTGGAAGTTTAAAATCTCCCCTACCGGTACCTGTAAACGAATATTTGCCCCAATTTGTTCTGAATCTTACATTTTACTTTATTTTATTCCGAGGAAACAATAGGCCTACATAAGATAATCAAGGAATGGTAATTCGAGCGAGCTGGCCGTGCGGTTAGGGGCGCGCATATGTGAGCTTGAATTCGGGAGAGAGTGGGTTCGAACTCCACTGTATGCAGCCTGAAGATGGCTTTGCGTAGTTTACAATTTTCACACCAGGCAAATGTGTACCACGGCCGCTTTCATCGAACTCCTAGCCCTTTCCTATCCCATCGTCGCCATAAGACCTATCTGTCGGTGCGAGGTAAAGCAAATTTTGTAAAAAAAACAAACAAAAAAGTACCGGTAAATTTATCAGTCAAGATGCCATTTGAAGTCCATGATATAGGAAGCTATTTTCGTTCAGTCCGTGATATCCGGAATTGTGTGTGTGTGTGTGTGTGTGTGTGAGAGAGAGAGAGATTCCCAGCCAAAACTACGGGACGTAGAGATCTGCAATTTCTAACATACCGACCGTGGGCACAGCATTTCACTGATCAGTCATGGCTGTGTCAGAGCAGGCGATTTTTGCTCCAAGGAATTAAGCTGTCAGAGTCATCAGCAAACTGCTTTTACGGTTTAGAAACATCTAACGCGGTTAAATTAAACGTGGGCGAAGCCGCTAACATAAGAAAAAAAGTACAATAATAATGCCTTGCGGAAGTCCCCTATTCATGATTAGGCCTACAGGATCAGATAAAGCTTCACCTACTCTAATTCTGAGTTCCATTTTCTAGAAATATAGCCACCCATTCAGTCACTCTTGTCTAGTCCAATTGTCCTCATATTTGCCAATAGTCTCCCATGATATACCGGTACCCTATAAAATGCTTTAGATACAGTTCATTTGACATCCTGAACCCAAGATATCTGCTATATATCAGTGGAATAACCTCTCCTAAACACGAACTGCCTTCTATCGAACCAGTTAATTTTGCAAACAGGTTTAATATAATCAGAAAGAACGTTTTCTCAAAGCTTACATGCAACGCGTTATGTCTATCACCCTTTCCTTTACACACAGGGGCTACTATAGCAACTCTCCATTAGTATGGAATAACTCCTTCATGCAATCACATATGGTACTATATCTAAACCCATTGTCTTTAGTATATCCCCAGAAGTTCGAATGGGGATGAATAGAAGAGTAAAATTAGTATAACTTGCTAAACAGTGAATACAAATAGGCCTACGTGTAGTAGGTACTTTTCAACTCGCAGATATAATTTCTGTAAATATAACCCTACCTACTTCACACCTAAGGAATATTTTTTGAAGATCTAATTGCCTTTTCAATGCTTGCTGGTATCAATCTGACATACGTAGGACTATTCCTGCTTTCAACCTTATAATTAAGCAATATTTTAGCTCAATTCCAAATATACGATTAAAGTGGAGCGGAAATTTACAGCCTTCGGCAGCTAACGTTGATCATAATCAATTGCCTGAAGACTTAAAAATATTGTACATATGAGCTGATAGCTTTACCTGTCACTCAGTGTTACGGATACGTTGTGAACCGACCCCTAGCACTTGTCGAGTTAGACTGCGACAGCACCGGACAGCACTGTCAAAGCACTGTGATCAAAGAGGAGATAGTCCAGTCCTTCGGTCCAGTCCTTGCACCAAACTGAAGAGGCGCATGCGCGTTTTTTTCTCCTTCCTTCGTGGGGACCAATTGCCGTTTGGATAAATTAAAGACAAGTGACTATCGAAATTATCACTGCATCCTGAATACTACTACGAATTTATTCCGATGGGAATAACAGCGAGAAAAACAAGAATCAAGGATCCACGGTAACGAAACCGATTACCGAGCTTGGTGCTCTCGGGCATAAACTTATATTTAAACAAGCATAGTTGTCTTTCATGAAGCGAATTGTAGCAGTAACCGCAGGGGAAAATATTTGTAGGTACAGCAGAAAAGAACATTTTTGTCTTCTCCACATTACTCGGTTCGATGTGTTGTCTCGTCAAATATCAAACAGGCTTGACTCTTAAGTCTCTCTGGACTCTACAAACTTCTTTCACATATTTGGAGATGACGATGTCATTGCCGTCCGTCATTCCTCTGTTTAGAAACTATGATCTCACATTTTTTAAAATCAAATGGCAACAGTCAAGAAAAAAAGGTCTACGACTGGGATCACATGGATGAGTCACACAGCTTCTCAGATTTCCTTCTCCAAAACATTGGTTCTATGATTGTCAGCCACTATTCTAAGTAGGTACCGGTACATAAAACCTGTTTCTTCAGCGGCATTAATCACTTTAAACGGAGATGATCGGAGACTTGCAAGCCTTTAACAAGGAAGTAGGCAGCAGGAATAGGGATTTTTGAAAGTCCATTTACAGCAAAACACAACAGTTTATTTGCAATAGCAGGAGATTTTCCGATATCTGTGCCGTGTACACCCTCAGCACTGACCACGCCTACGAATTCGTCAGCCGGGCTGAGTGGCTCAGACGGTTAAAGCGCGGGCCTTCTGACTCCAACGTGGCAGGTTCGATCCTGGCTCAGTCCGGTGGTATTTCGAGATGCTCAAATACGTCAGACTAAATTCCAGCACCTCGGCGTCTCCGAAGACCGAAAAAGTAGTCAGTGGGACGTAAAGCAAATATATATATATATACACACACAGGAATTCGTCACTGATTCGGTCGTAAAAGAGCCGTTCCTTAATAGTTATTTCAACGGTAATCACTCTTACAATCCTTTCTGTGAGTTGGAGAGTTTCACATTCAGCTTTAAGTCTTTCCTTTGCTAATAATTGGGAAATCTCGACACCAGACACTAGACTAGAAGTCCTCCCCCTGTGGGTGGGGGTGATAGAATAACACCTACGGTATCCCCTGCCTGTCGTAAGGGGCCCAGTGGATCTGAACTGTGGAGCGTGGGTTGGCGACCATGGGGCCCTTAACTTTTTTTTTAATTCGGGGCGTCAACCAAAGATCTTTTGCCCTAATTTGCACCTATGTTATGAACCTGCATATTTGAAATTTGCGGAAGTGTAAAGTGTTGAATGTGAAGAAAGGAACATTAAGAACGACACAAACACCCAGTCCCCAGGCCAGGGACATTAATCATTTACAATTAAAAACCCCTGACCCAGCCGGGAATCGAACCCGGGGGCGCCGGGTGACAGGCGGATGCGTTGCCCCCTACACCACGGGGCCATACTTGCTTCAACTTACTTGTGCCAGGCTCCTCACTATCTATCTTTCATCTATCCTATCCGACCTCCCTAGGTCAACTCTTTTCCGACGCCGACGGTATTAGAGTCCTCAAGGCCTAGGGAGTCTTTCATTTTCACACCCTTCATAGCCGTTGTCTTCCTTTGGTCAATACCTTCATTTTTCAAAATGTTGGATCCCTTCCATTTTCTCTCTCTGATTAGTGTTATATAGTGTAGAGCAGGGCCTCTCAAATGCCCAAAATCTCACATGTGCAGACAGCAGCGCAGAGTTCCTGTGCACAATACATCGGTCCGACTCAGCTCGGCTCGGATCAATGCTTCGTCTCTGGGCTACTCGGCTAAGCTCGGCTCAACTCAGCTCGGATTTGGAGCGCTACGGAGCAAGTGAGAAAGAAGGAGACAGGGGGAGTGAGCGAGACAGGCGTGGGGAAAGAGAGAGACAGCGCTATTGCTCCAAATCGAAGAGTGGGGTCTGCACTCTGGTCAACCAAGTGAAGTCGTCTTTTACATAGTGCATGCACCCTGAGAGGCCTTGCTGTAGAGGATGGTTGCTTAGTTGTACTTCCTCTTAAAACAATGATCACCACCATCACCACCTTATGGTTTGGGTTTGTTCCGACTACGTGGGTTTTGTCTTGTGAAACTTATATATTTATTCTAAAAGATACACAGACCTTTGATCTTTATCTTTAGTTGCTTCCTTTATAAATTTCTAGGTTGTATTCAAATTTCCTCTGTAGTCTTTTAAGTTCATTATGCTTCTTAATCCTGCCTGTTGCCATTACTTGATGGATGCAGTACTTGGCACAGGCCAGAGCAAAGTCTAGCTTCCACCAAAGTCCCAGTCTCATCCATGGCTGTGACAATATGGAAGCTGCTGGGGTATGGGTGGTGCTGAGTAATGACATTTGGAGCACAACTAGTGTCGAGTGTTATGAAAGGTGTTGCTCATAGGATCAGTCGTACTGCAGTAGCACCTTCTGGCCCAGTGAGGAAAGCAATGGCAAACTACCTAACTCCTCATCTTGCCTAGTACGCCTCATTTGGGCTCTGCCATTGATTTTTGTGGTTTCCCTATAACTGCATAGCCATTGGTGGTGCTATTTGAGGATCCAACCAGCCTCTGGGCTGATGATCTAACACACACACATCCCTCTTAATCAGCTTTTCTTGCAATCTCAGAATTCTCTGTCAGAGCCTCTGTTTATGATCCTCTGATGACTTCTGTCATTATTACTCATTGGAATATCAACTTGGATTGAGACAACATTTTTCACATGAATTTCATAAACGTCATCCAATGTATTTCCTGTGGTTCAAGAGCTTGATTCCTCATGGATTTGTTCTCAAGAAATATCTTGTCGCTGTTAGGTCTTTCGTAGAGCTCTTTTTCTGCTTGGGAGGTAATGGGGATAATTTGGAAACTGACTAGGCAAATCACCTGGCTTCAGAATCTTTCTCTTACAGTGTTCTCGGTAATGCAGACTACAAACACAAGAATAATGGTAAGGAACCCTTCTTTGATCCTCGCCTTGAAATACCCTTAAGCCACTTTCCCCGAAGTTCTTTACTCGAGGAGATTTCATGAAACTTCATTCTTGAAGAACTTGGATTCCTTTGCTTTGATTTAGAGAGGGAAACAACAATTCACCATTTTACAGCCATAAATACTCAACATAAATGCACGGGAACACAACAACATGGGTACTGAGATAAGCTGGGTGCGTTATCTGGCACTCCTAGCGGAGGTTTGCAATACTGAGAGCTCACACTTAGCTGCATGTTAACCGCATAGCATAGAGCAGAGGCCGGTGGATGAAGACTGGGTCTCAGTCCACAGGTGTCCGTGGTTGTTCCACGATTCGACAGCTCTGCACTCCGACCAGCCAGCCGAGTAGAGGAGCGGTGTCCGCGTTTCTACCGTGGCTCTACGCCTCTGTATTCAGGAGATGGAGAGGGGCTGGTAACCCACCGTCGGCTGCCCTGAGAATGGTTTTCCATTCTCCTGCACCAAGGCGAATGCCGGGACAGTATAGGCCACGGCCGCCAACCCCCTCACCTTCTCCGATACAAATCTCCTGGCTCTAGAGACGGCGTCACCATTACGAGGCCCACTTCCTCCTTCAGGGGAGGAACAAAAACATTTAGTAGTAGTCTTTGAAACGCCGGCCCTGTTTTGTAGGGTTAGTGTGCTTGCCTCTTACCCGGGGGCCCCGGGTTTGATTCCCGGCCAAGTCAGGGATTTTCCCCTTGATCTGAGGGCTGTTTCAAGGTCTACTCAGCCTACTTGATTAGAATTGAGGAGCTATCTAACGGTGAGATAGCGGCCCCGGTCCAGGAAGCCAAGAATAACGGACAAGAGGATTTGTTGTGCTAACCACATGACACCTCATAATCTGCAGGCCTTTGGGCTGAGCAGTGGTCGCTTGGTAAGCCAAGGCCCTTCAGGGCTGTACTGCCATGGGATTGGTTAGTTAGTTAGTGTTTGAAACAAAATGACAGCTCCTCATTGCAGCCAGCACATTATACCCCCATGTTAATCATTGATCATTAATTAAACAAGAGTCTCTTTTCTATGGTTACCGCACATACTGTCCCCACAGCAAGAAAAGAACGTCATTCAGTAGCTTGAACCTATATTTACCGAGCTTGATAGCTGCAGTCGCTTAAGTGCGGCCAGTATCCAGTAGGAATTCTAAGTTCCCATGGAGGGAATTAGATTCTTTTCCACCAATAGAGCATATAAAAAATCAGATCAAAAATTAGATGGATGGCTTTTCCGGCGTTTGCTCTATTAACCAGCGTTTCGTCTTAGGTCTGACACTAGACTCTTCAGAGTGGGATGTGTCAGACCCTACCCACTGACGCTGGGGTGTATGCAGGTGAACTTATCAGAAGCTTATTTATGAAGCACAGTCTAGACTCTGAAGAGTCTAGTGTCAGACCTAAGACGAAACGCTGGTTAATAGAGCAAACGCCGGAAAAGCCATCCATCTAATTTTTGATCTGATTTTTTATATGCTCTATTGGTGGAAAAGAATCTAATTCCCTCCATGGGAACTTAGAATTTCCATTTGGAATTGCTAGGCGGGCATTAATTCCATTGTGGAGTTTTATCTCCCGTATGCAGTTATCAGACTGTGCTTCATAAATAAGCTTCTGATAAGTTCACCTGCATACACCCCAGTGTCAGTGGGTAGGGTCTGACACATCCCACTCTGAAGAGTCTAGTGTCAGACCTAAGACGAAACGCTGGTTAATAGAGCAAACGCCGGAAAAGCCATCCATCTAATTTTTGATCTGATTCAGTATCCAGTATTCGGGAGATAGTAGGTTCGAACCCCACTGTCGGCAGCCCTGAAAATGGTTTTCTGTGGTTTCCCATTTTCACACCAGGCAAATGCTGGGGCTGTACCTTAATTAAGGCCATGACCGCTTCCTTCCCACTCCTAGCCTTTTCCTGTCCCATCGTCGCCGTAAGACCTATCTGTGTCGCCGACGTAAAAACAACTAGCAAAAAAAAAAAAAGAACCTGTATTTTGTGTTTGTCTCAGGCCTAACATTGGCAAGCCTGTTCGGTACATTGTGTAGTTGTTGTAGCCATTGCAATGCTGGATCTGTAACCTGTACTTAGAAAACTGGTAACCAAAGTTTTACCGTTAGATAATGATGATGCTTGTTGTTTAAAGGGGGCTAACATCTAGGTCATAGGCCCCTAATGGTACGAAATGAGATGAAATATAATGATTTAAAAGTCCAAAATTCATCCACTGACCAGAATTCAAAATGTGATGATGAAGAATGAATGGATGAATATGAATTTAAAATAATCCGTGGATCCGACCCGGAATGCGCCACTTTCCCAGAAACTGTCTTAAAACAATAGTGTTACTGACCAAGGGGCTGCTTCCAAAGCGCAATCCTGAATTGATGATGCTTGTTGTCTAAAGGGATCCAAAATCCAGGACTACGGCCCCTTATAATGGTACTTAATACTAGTAAAGTAGAACCATGGTATTTCTCTTGTTGTGGTACTAATTGAAAGTAGTGTAGACTTATGGTGTTCCACACATTGTGGTACTTCTCACAAGTATTGTACGTCGCACACGTAAGGCAGACCTATGGTGTTCCTCACCTGAGTGTACTAATCACAGGGACCCAAACTATCCCGTGGTGTTTCTGACATAATGGTACTAATCATAGGCAATCTACACCTGTGGTGTTTCTCACATAAGCCCCAGGGGCTCTGATCCCCCTGTGGGTTGGGGCGGTTGAATAACACCCACGGTATCCCCTGCCTGTCGTAAGAGACGACTAAAAGGGGCCTCAGAGGCTCTGAACTTTGGAGCATGGGTTGGCGACCATGGGGCCCTCAGCTGAGTCCTGGCATTTCTTCCACTTACTTGTGCCAGGCTCCTCACTTTCATCTATCCTATTCAACCTCCCTTGGTCAACTCTTGTTCTTTTCCGACCCCGACGTTATTAGGTTTGCGAGGGCTAGGGAGTCTTTCATTTTCACGCCCTTCGTGGCCCTTGTCTTCCTTTGACTGATATCTTCATTTTTCGAAGTATAAGATCCCTTCAATTTTTTCCCTCTGATTAGTGTTATATAGAGGATGGTTGCCTAGTTGTACTTCCTCTTAAAACAATAATCACCACCACAACCACCACCAGGGGCTCTGAACTTTGGAGCATGGGTTGGCGAACACGGGGCCCTGAGCTGAGTCCTGGCAATGCTTCCACTTACTTGTACCAGGCTCCTCACTTTTGTCTATCCTCTCTGACCTTCCTTGGTCAACTCGTTTTTTTTTTTTTCCCCCGACCCTAACACTATTAGGTTTCCAACAGCTAGGAAGTCTTTAATGTTTATGACCTTCATGGCCCTTGTCTTTCTTTGGCCGATACCTTCATTTTTGAAAAGTCGGATCACTTCCATTTTTTTCTCTCTGATTACTGCTATATACAGAATGGTTGCCTAGTTGTACTTCCTCTCAAAGCAATAATTACCACCACTACCACTTTCTCACATAATGGTACTAATCACAAACCTATTGTGTACGTAACATAGTGGTTCTACTCGCAAGTAAAGGCGACCCATGGTATTCCCAGTGTGATGGTACTAGTCACAAGTAGTTCATGGTTCTAATTCAATCATCCCTTGGTCATCCCTTTTAGTTGCCTCTTACGACAGGCAGGGGATACCATGGGTGTATTCTTCATCTGGGTTTTTTTCCAATTAGAATCACGAGCACAAAGAGTGTAAGCACCATTTCAAAATGCAAACAGCCACTGGCTTTATGTACTGTTAAGGACATTGAGCTGCAAATTATGTATGTAGATGATAACTACATTAGGCGACATTATTCCGTCAAGAATTTTCACATTTTATATTAAAGGTATAGCTGAGAATTTGATAATATATTTTAAAGAAGAAGCTTATTCCAAGTTGATTCATGACCATATTATATAATATGCAAGTAAAATTTCTAAGAAATTCCTTCAGTAAAATACAGTGTGTCCACTTGGTACCAAATAATACTAATGAAGATACTGCAACGAAATTTGAATAGCTCGCCGCACTTTGTAAGGAATGTAATGTTAACACATCATGTCCTGGAAGAATTCATCATTTGCGCCTACACAGGATTGAACCCGTTGTACTACATTCAGAAAAGTACTTCGCAGTACGTCCGCTGTCACTGCCCATATTTCTTTGACATGTTTAGAGGACCCCCTTCATGGTCATCGAATAAAGCCACCTTGATTTCCATTTTCTTCGACAAGGCCAGAATGGTGGAGTTGCTTGCAGATGACAGCTACCAAACTTGTGCAGATATTGCTGTTGACATGACTTTACTAACTGTGTATTCCAATAACTGTGGGCAATGAACATTCGCTCCTCCAGAATATAAGAATTCACTTTCCAGCCATCCTGTGCAAGCTGTAACACTGACAACAGTATTGTGTAAGCACTGAGCGGCAGGCCCACAACTATTAGGCTCTAGAACGTATTCTTGTTCTAATTACCCCCAGACATATTTCTCTGATGATGATGTTTCTTGTTTAAAGGGGCCTAACAGCTAGGTCATCAGTCCCTAATGATACGAGGTGAAAGGAAATGAAACTATAATTAAAATTTCAAAATGTATCCATGGACTAAAATCTAAAATGAATGATAAAAAAAATGACCATGGATCCAATTCACAATGCCCCATATTCTGAGATGATGCTTGTTGTCCAAAGTGGTCCAAAATCCAGGTTATCTGCCCCTGACAATTGCACCATTCACTGGTAAAGCAGAATCATGGTGTTCCTCCTACAGGGGTACTAATCACAGGTAATGTAGACCCATGGTATGTCACACATAATGACATAGGGGTTGAGTCATGGCTGAGAAATGATATAATGGATGCAGAAATTTTCCCACAGAACTGGAGTGTGTATCATAGAGATAGGATAGGAATGGTAGGAGGGGTAGTATTCATTCTTCAATCTGGTGAAGGAAGAATTTGAAAGCTACAAAAAAGTTAAAGGTGACAAACATGAAAATCTAGGTGTAAGGCTCATTTCTAAAGATAATAGGCAACTTGATGTCTTTGGAGTGTAAAATTCTTAGATGTGTTACATCATGTTAAAATGTTCCATTAGTGCTTGTTAAAATATCATGAAAATGCTGAAAAGTTCCTCTGTTGGACATTGCCAATGGTTGAATCAAGGACGGCACATTAAGATATTGTTAAATAACAAGCAGGTTCTTAATTTGTAGCAAAGTGAAGGAACTTTTCAGCATTTTCATGCTATTTTAACAACCAGCACTAATGGAACATTTTAACAAGAATTTTAGAGCCTGATTTTAATTTCATCATATTTCACAGGTTGTGCACATAGCTCATCCCAGATGTTTTTAACACTTTTTAATATCATTTGTGTGTGTTTGTGCATTGACACAAAAGGAGTGGTGTAGGAAGAAACTAGAATACTGGCACAGGAATGTTGGGTGTGAGCGACAATAATAGCTGGTAATACCAATATAAATGGTCCGTTATTGGACATTATAAATTCTCCAGCCAACTCATTCCTGGTTGCCAGCGTTTTGCCCTCGTGTGTTAGGCCGGGCTCATCAGCTGGCACCTAGCACACCTACCAAGACGCTGGCTAGCACATACCGTGGAGGCCACTGCGTAGGCTAATTGTAGCCACCGGCAGTGCCAATGCACTATGAGATACTTTGTCCCATTATAAAAAATTGATGCCTGCCTGGCCATCAGATGACATAGATGTTGGTTCCCATAGGGAATCTGAAATATTTGTTCCGAATGAGCAAATTTATAATACCAATATAAATGGTCCGTTATTGGACATTATAAATTTTCCAGCCAACTCATTCCTGGTTGCCAGCGTTTCGCCCTCGTGTGCTAGGCCGGGCTCATCAGCTGGCACCTAGCACACCTACCAAGACGCTGGCTAGCACATACCGTGGAGGCCACTGCGTAGGCTAATTGTAGCCACCGGCAGTGCCAATGCACTATGAGACACTTTGTCCCATTATCAAAAATTGATGCCTGCCTGGCCATCAGATGATATAGATGTTGATTCCCATAGGGAATCTGAATCTGAAACGCTGGCAACCAGGAATGAGTTGGCTGGAAAATTTATAATGTCCAATAACGGACCATTTATATTGGTATTATAAATTTGCTCATTCGGAACAAATATTTCAGATTCCCTATGGGAATCAACATCTATATCATCTGATGGCTAGGCAGGCATCAATTTTTGATAATGGGACAAAGTGTCTCATAGTGCAATGGCACTGCCTGTGGCTACAATTAGCCTACGCAGTGGCCTCCACGGTATGCGCTAGCCAGCGTCTTGGTAGGTGTGCTAGGTGCCAGCTGATGAGCCCGGCCTAGCACACGAGGGTGAAACGCTGGCAACCAGGAATGAGTTGGCTGGAAAATTTATAATGTCCAATAACGGACCATTTATATTGGTATTATAAATTTGCTCATTCGGAACAAATATTTCAGATTCCCTATGGGAATCAACATCTATATCAAATAATAGCTAGACCCATAATTGGAGATATGCCTAGACGTTCTTCCCTCATCCCTCCTCTTCTGCTGGTTAAACCCCAGTAACCTTGGATTTTTCCAGTAATGAGGGCTTTGTCATTTAAAGACCTTTGTTAATAATAATAATATGGCCTGTGCAGACATTTCGATTTGATGCCATCTGGCTGTCTTCCCCCTGTGGATGGGGCAGTAGAATATCCCCTGCCCCTCGTAAGAGGCGACTAAAAGGGGCCCCGGGGCTCTGAACTTTGGAGCGTGGGTTGGCGGCCACGGGGCCCTTAGCTAAGTCCTGGCATTGCTTCCACATACTTGTGCCAGGCTCCTCGCTTTCATCTATCCTATCCGACCTCTCTTGGTCAACTCTTGTTCTTTTCCGACCCCGACGCTATTAGGTTTGCAAGGGCTAGGGAGTCTTTCATTTTCACGCGCTTCGTGGCCATTGGCTTCCTTTGGCTGATACCTTCATTTTTCGAAGTGTCGGACCCCTTCCATATTTTCCCTCTGATTAGTGTTATATAGAGGATGGTTGCCTAGTTGTACTTCCTCTTAAAACAACAATCACCACCACCACCATCTGGCTGTTTGCTCGTCAATTTCGACGTTCCGTTTTACTCAAGGCCCACTAGATGGCAGACAGAGTAAACCGGTTCTCTCTTGGGTGACTATGGCTGAGATTTAATGAATTTTGTCAAGACCTTTGTTAAGTAACATAAATGTTGGGGTGGAATGAGGAAGAGAAATTTTCAATTTCTTATAATTTTAGCTTAAAATGGTGGATATATAGCAGTTCCACACACCATTACAAGAAAGATGACGCCAAACAATCTAAAAAGCAACTCAGAATGTATAATAATTCATATTTTTCAAAATGCAAAATAATTTAGTCAAAAATGTCTAAATTACAGATTGTCTGGTATCACTTTTCTTGTTATGTTGTGTAGAATTGATATATGTTAAAAATGTAAAGATAAATTGTCAAATAAAATAAATCAAGGTTTGATCACCTGAAGCCCACTAGGTGACTAATGGGTTGAGAGTCTGGTCTATCCTAATCCCCTGTGCTTGTGTGTGTGAGGCGTGCAAGCTGGGCGTTTGCAAGTCGACTTGATCCTCCCCCAGCCACATTCCCTGTTTGATAGCAGTATAGAAACATACAAAGAAATGTATTTACGGGTAATGACATTCTCATTACGCGTTGTGTATAAATCACTTAATTTATGTATCCTGTTACTAAAAATGTTTGTGCTATTTATTTGAAATGTGTAAATAATAGCAAGAAGAATCCGTAACAACGCAAACAGACAAGAAACGGCATTGAACCTTAAAATATGAAATGACAGCTAAAAAGAAGAGGGGCAAAATGAAAATTGTCCCTACCAATCCCAAATACGCCAAAAGATGTGTATTTATATTTAACTCTTCTATACATCAACACAGTAAAAAAAAAATGTTAAAATTAAAAAATTTGCCTAACGGCCGGGCTCTAGTTAGGAGGATGGAGGAGAGAAGGATGCCAAAATAAGTGTTAGAGGCTAAAACAGAAGGAAAGAGTGCAAGAGGGAAGCCCAGAGTAAGATGGATAGACTCAAGAACAGTACAAGAGAAAGAAGACTGGACTGGAATACAATTACTGAAGAGGATTGGCAGAAGGAGGGGCAGGAGCTGGACAAGGGGAAATGAAAATGATGACGATTCTCTACTAACGTACGTCCGCTTCTCCACGAAGCCCAGTAGTTCCTCTGCACTAGCTGCCAGAATCAGCACGTCGTCAGCATACCTAAGGTTACTGATCTTCCTACCCCTACGGGCACACTTGAAGAAATAACTGTGTTTAATTTTAGAACCTCCCCAGCAGTGTTGTAGAATAAGTATGGCGAGTAAGAAAGTGTCTCCTCCATGTGTGGTGAGCTAAAAAGTTATCTTTGTAATCCTCATTCCAATGAAAAGTTAAATTTTCTAAAAAGTAACAATTACGCTTTAAAAGTAATAAGAATATTCTTTACAAGTATGTAGGTAAGCCAAATATAAATGAGCCTTTTCGATTTCAGTGCCAGTTTGGTGTGCATGTGGGTCCAGGCCATTGGAGCACGCAAGGGGGGGGTGTCTCTCTGGACACACTCACAGTGAAGGAGAGAGAGGTACACTCCCATGTTACGCAACAATTTCTCGTCCGAGAAAATGTTAATGCTGGTGAAATTCATCGTCGGTTACACGCGCAGTTCGGGGATAGAGCCCTCTCGTGGGACCGGGTGAAGTACTGGTGTAATGACAGACGTGAGAGAGTTGAAAACATGCAACGCCCATGCGGCGCCTGCACCTGCGACTGTCCGAGACCTTATTGAAGTTGATACGCGAACAACTGCGCTTCAGATCAGCCATCGGAGTGTTCCGACAATCATCCGGAAGAACCTGGAGATCACAAGAAATCAGCTTCATTTCCCATATCAAATCTTATTTACATTAAATCAATAAACTTCCACCTGTTTGATACTATATACTGTATTTGCTTTAAGCAAATTAATTATTTCTGGAATATGTTTCATTCAGCTACATAACATTGCTTAGGCGAAATGACAGAATTTTCCCCTTCTCAAAAAAACCATCTTAAACTAGTATCTTTGGTATGTTTTAACAAAACTAATTTAAAAAAGATAACAATAATTAAAATATGTGGGGAGGGTTCAGTGGGACAGTGAAATGGAGAGGGAAGATGGAACTGCTTATGTTCTAATCTAATTTAAAAGAACTTCCTATTCACTTAAATAGATGTTAAAAATTTGTTTGTATACAGCACTTTTGTTCATATGTGATGTGCATGTTTTTCTAGTTATTCATTTTTAAAAAAGTTTATAAAAAGAAATTTTTCATGTCAATGTTTCGTCTTAATTTTTTTTAAAACTGTTCTCTTTAGCTTTTCTTCTTTTCCGAGGTGAGTACTGTCGTTTGATTTAATTTGGTGAAAATGCACCTCTTGAATTTTTGTTTATTAAAGGATTGTCTGAAGCCGATTGCTGTCTTATTGATGTTATGGAAAAGCTTCCCCAAAGTCTTGCTATGTTGGCAACCTACTGTGTCCTTGGAGCAGTCGAACAGCAACTGATGCAGCTTTCCATTCCCATTTCACTGCCCCACTCAACCCTCCCCACATTTATCCTTGTTAAATTAGTTTTTCTTTAAGCATAACAAAGATACTATTTTAAGATGGTTTTATGAGAAGAAAATTCTCTGTAATTTCACCTATGCAATGTTATGTACAGTAGCTGAAGATGTTTTTAAAGAATGAAAAATGTTCTACAAATAATTCACTTACTTAAAGCAAATATATAGTATCAAACGGGTGGAAGTTTATTTTTATTGATTTAATGAGAAGCTGGGTATTCCGAATGTTGTCAGCTTGTTGGGTCCCTAGGCTGCTTAAAGAAGAGGCTGCATGGCTTGCAATTTCTCACGAGCTTCTGACAAGGCACAAGGCAGAAGAAGCCAAATGGCCACTTGTGATGAGACCTGGATCCACCATTACACTCCCAATTCAAAAATTGGCCACGGTCTACTGGGACTACTGCTGATTGATTTCCTCGAGGAACGTCGGACCATTACTTCACCAGATTCGCTTTGCCTAAAGGTCAAAAAGGCGCGGCACCCCAAGCAGATCTCTACTGCTCCTTCATGGCAACACCAGACCCCACACTGCAGTAATAACCCAGCAAACCTGCACTGGACTGTCCCACCACATCCACTTGTCACTGTGCGACTTCCACATGTTCGGGCCGCTGAAGGGAGCTTTTGGTGGAGAGCGCTTCACAACCAACGAGGAAGTTTGTTATGCAATTGGCTTCAGATACGCCCGGCTACCTTCTTTGAAAATGGGATGAAGAAATTGCCTATCCGGTGGCAAAAGTGTATCGATGGGATGGGGACTAAAAATAAGAACAATGTAAAATGTACATAATTTTGACAAATACAATAGTTACAATAAAAAGCTTGTTTATATTTGACTCACCCTCATAATTCCATTACTTTTACTTAATTACTTGCCACATGAAAGAAAGGCAGATCTTTTGTTTTTTGATGTCACACTCACAAAGCAAAATGTCTACGAGTTAGTTCTGAATATAAACTATGACGAGTACTTTGTACATTCCCCCTGAAAATAAAACTGGTTTCCCCTCAAGATGGAGAATGAATATCAGTCCATTGTCTGTGATCTTAAGTCTTTATTTCTGATCTGTAGACAAGTTTCTTACAAATATACTCTCTTACTACTATGGTACATATAAATTAAAAAACTATAAAAAATAAGCTGACATATATCACATTTAAGGCCATTATGAAACTCTTGATTCAAGTGACTTGAATTTGTTAGGTACAATCAGCTGAGTGGGCTAGTTTTGAATAGAGGTCAAGGACTTTTTCTTTAAATTCACAGAGTAACACTTGTTTGTCTCTCACAACCTCTTTGTTCTTGCTTTTTCCCCTCTTATGTTTAGATATTTACTAAATTTGTTAATTATATCATTAGTTTCTCAAGTTATTTTAGTTATTAGTTTTGCTAAGATAACTTTCCTTCATTATTGTGATATTTCCTTACTCAAATATACATTTAAAACAGCCACGCTGGGCTCAGAAAGCCAGCGCTCTACCACAGAGGGAGGCAAGGCAAGTAGAAAGTGTGAAGGTTGTGAGGAGAATATTCTGTCCGCTAAGTAGTAAGCACTGTCTGACAATGGATCTCTGAACTTCAATACTAGCCTAGTCAACCACATTATTAACAATTAACAAGTAGAATGAAAGAGGAAGCTCCGGGGCACGGTTCATAAAACATGGCAAACACAAATCTCACCAATCCAAGAAGCGCAACGGTTACATTGGCCAGTTGAAACTGATCACAGTTTGTAAGAAGGAGTCCAACTACAGACTTTGTAACAGTCTTTTAATGGTAAGAGGCTTTCAGCAATTTTTGACTGGCCATCCTCAACAAGTGACTACCAACAGTTCTGACAGGAGGAAAGTCAGTATTATTCCCGGAGTGGGACATTATGTAACCTTAAGTCAGCTGTGGAAGTGCAACATTGAAAATGAAAATCCACAGCCTGTTTCCAGTCACTCGACTGGGTCAGGAATGGAATGAATGAAGCCCTGTCTAGTGGCGAGGATAAGAATTATGCCGGCTGCCAAAGCCTGTCACACTCCTCTGGGGTAATGATTAACGACTGACAGATGAAATGAAATGATATTGAAGAGTGTTGCTGGAATGAGTGATGAAAGAGAAAACCGGACTTCCTTAAGAAAAACCTGCCCTGCTTTGTCCAGCATAAATCTCATATGGAGTGACCAGGATTTGAACCATACAACCCAGCGGTGAGAGCCAAAGAGGTTTCGTTTACAAATCTTGAATACCATACTGTATTAACCTCGGTGTTTACAAAATTTCTATCTGTGGTCTACTCGCAGTGTGGACTACACGTGAACAACAGTGGCACTATATCCTTACCATGCTCATGAACTAGTATAAAACAATAGCTATATTTCACTCCTGTATGAGAGATATGGGTTACAAATACAACAAATATATTTTAACCTCTGGTCAACACAAAATCCTTCTTGTTACAATCACGGTATAGCAGTGCTGTGGAACCGGGGTATTTCACCAGCATGCGGCAGCTATGTAATATATGAGGACGGAACTCCCGCACTCTCAAGATACATCAAGATCCTCGAGTTTCATTTCCCATAATAACCTTAATCAAGGTCACACCGTTACCTTCTCATAGTCCTCTCCTGTCTCAACATGCCACTGAAAATCTCAAAGTGTTGGTGCAACTTACAAACAACAGCCAAAAATATTCACTGTCTTCCGGAGCACTGGAATACCAGTTTTATGAAACAGCCCAATCAGAATAAAAATATTTACAGTTTACTGTAGACAATCAAAAACATTTATAAAAATATTAAACAATGTTTACAAACATTTATAAAATTGTGTTTTGGCAATGAACAAGCAAAACTTTATACATCCATAGCAAAGTTAGTTATCTCTGAAATATGAACACACATCAGTTTATAAAATTAGGTCGAGACTTGTCCTTGTAAATGGATTACTTATTGCATCATTCTGGTAACTCAGCCTTATCAACAACAGTGGCAATTCGTGCATGAAGGACTTTAGGGCATCACCTTTTCACAAACGCCAAATATATTTCACTCCATAACAGATTAAATACGGAGATGGACAAATGGAGGTATGGTGTTCAGTTACAAAATGTAATATTCAATATTTTCATTGTTAATATTTCCTTTTCTACTTTCCATCTAAGGTAAATGTTTTCAGAGCGTAGCTGATGTCCAGCAAGCACAATGTTTTTTCTCTTTAGGTGCTCGGACATAGCCTAAACACGCTGTAGTTGATGATGTTTAGATACTAAATGAATCATGTACTGTTAAACTTAAATTTGTCTAAGGCAAAAAATATATTGTATCAATTGGATTCATTGATTTACTTCGCTTAGTTGTATAATACATCGGTACGGACCACGAGGTTGATAGTTTCCTATGTTTAGCGTGACTGACTGATTACAATCTGCCTTAAACTACTTAGAGAAATAGTGTCTGTCTGTCTATCTGTCTATTAGGTCATCAGCCCAGAGGCTCGTTGGATCCTCAAATAACACCACCAAAGACTATGCAGTTATAGAGAAACCACAAAAACCAATGGAAGTACCAAAATGAGGCATACTAGGAAAGACGAGGAGTGGGGTAGTTAGCCATTGCTATCCTCACTGGTCCAGAAAGTGCTATTGCAGCACGCCTAACCCTATAAGAAACACCTTTCATGACACTCAGACACACTGGTCGTTCTTAGTACTACCTGTACCCCAGCAGCTTCCATATTGTCACATGAGGCTGAGGCGTCAGTACTTTGCTCCGGCCTGTGCCAAGAGATAGATGCAAAAATACTGCATCCATCAAGAAATGACAGCAGGCAGAAGAGAAATAGTATACTGTACTTTATAACAATGTACCTACAGAAAAGATCACATTTTGACATAAGGTGAGCTTGAAGAAAACAAAATTACTTGTAAATTTCAAGGTACGGGAAATGCACATCATTTGTTGTATTTCTCATTGTGCTCAATGTTGCAAGATTTGAAGTAAGACATGAGCTATTGCAAAGTTCTCTCCAAAATGTACAGAATTTCACCTTATTATCTTGACATGGCATAAGCCCAAAAGCCTATATCAGATCTATAACTACGGGCCATGAAAGCATCAATGGTAATATTGCAAAATAGTTTTCAATCAATCAATCAATCAATCAATCAATCAATCAATCAATCAATCAATCAATCAATCAATCAATCAATCAATCAATCAATCACTACTGATCTGCATTTAGGGCAGTCGCCCATGTGGCAGATTCCCTATCTGTTGTTTTCCTAGCCTTTTCTTAAAGGATCGCAAAGAAATTGGAAAATTATTGAACATTTCCTTTGGTAAGTTATTCCAATCCCTAACTCCCCTTCCTATAAACAAATATTTGCCCCAATTTGTCCTCTTGAAATCCAACTTTATCTTCATATTGTGATCTTTCCTACTTTTAAAGACACCACTCAAACTTATTCGTCTACTGATGTCATTCGACACCATCTCTCCTCTGACAGCTCAGAACATACCACTTAATCGAGCAGCTCGTCTCCTTTCTCCCACATCTTCCCAGCCCAAACTTTGCAACATTTTTATAACGCTACTCTTTTGTCGGAAATCACCCAGAACAAATTGAGCTGCTTTTCTTTGGATTGTTTCCAGTTCTTGAATCAAGTAATCCTGGTGAGGGGTCCCATACACTGGAACCATACTCTAGTTGGGGTCTTACCAGAGACTTGTATGCCCTCTCCTTTACATGCTTACTACAACCCCTAAATACCCTCATAACCATGTGCAGAGATCTGTACCCTTTATTAACAATCATATTTATGTGATTACCCCAATGAAGGTCTTTTCTTATATCAACACCTATATACTTACAATGATCCCCAAAGGGAACTTTCACCCAATCAACGCAGTAATTAAAACTGAGAGGACTTTTCCTATTTGTGAAACTCACAACCTGACTTTTAACCCCGTTTATCATCATACCATTGTTCACTGTCCATCTCACAACACTATCAAGGTCACCCTGCAGCTGCTCACAATCTTGTAACTTATTTATTACTCTGTACAGAATAACATCATCTGCAAAACAGCCTTATTTCTGATTCCACTTCTTTACACATGTCATTGATATATATAAGAAAACATTCTTTCTTCTATATAAAGAGATTTCAAACTATATATAAACATAATTCTTGAACAAAAAGAACTGTAATATCAATTTGGCAATTTACGTCTCGGTACGACAAATTTGGTGGAATCATTGAGCAACATTTCCCATGTCAGACCATCTGTATCATGAAAAGATAACATTCGTACATTGCTCCTTTATTTTTGTGAATGTCGTTTGCGATCAGCGACATGGTGCAGTGCCATAGCGGTCGTGATTACTGTAGCTGATAGCCCGTTAATGTTCAGTAGAAAAAACTATCACCTACTACTGTCCGTAGCCTTCATTATTTAACTCTCATCGTTAATTTCTTCGTTCAAGTGTTTAATGTTGTATTGCATATCTGGAAACTAAATGTTACTCTTGATTTAATCTGACCAGGAAGATGAATTCCATAAATAGTATTTTATTGTAGGTAGTTTTGAACACAAGCTGGAGGTTAGAGCCTCCTTGACCAAGTTAAATATTTCACAAGAACACAAGGTTTATAACAAAAATGCATTTAGTAGGAAATTTAGTCTGTCACTTGCTATGTGCTCCATGGAGAGACTTCATCTGCTTATCAATTTGAGAAAGTATTGTATTTCTTACTTGGCCCTAAATGTTCAGACTCAGAGGCTGTCTTTAGATGTAGAACTCGCAATAAGGGAACCATCCTCTATCAGGAATACACACCGGCTAATTGATGGATCGACACCCTACATGGACTTTCCAGATCAGAGTGGAAAAACAAACGCGCTGTGGTTCCTGTACGGGCCCTCCCTGGACGTAGCAGACACTGCAGTGAGCCTTAAACCTTAGCTCATGTTCTTGGTTCATGACCACAGGGAGACTTTCCTAGGAATGTTAGGCACAACAGAATAAGATCTAAAATTGCAGCAGCATTCTCCCAGAAAGATTATGAGGTACACGAAGAGGTGGTATGTGTTGCTTGCTGATGGTGGAAGCAGCCGGAGAATAGATATAATTGCAACTGACTTGAGAAAAGTCAGTGCACGAACCCAACCATTAGACGCAACGTTTCAGCGTGTTAGCAGAAGACAGGAAACTGAGTCTGGACTAAGCTCATCTTCAGTTGTGCTGAATTGGAGCAACAGTCGAGTCTTTACACAGTCGATCCTTCTTGTTGCTAGGTACAACATGACCCTACTGGTCAGCCCTCAGGTGCATTTACCCAGCAGCTCCAGGTTCAATGCTGGACTGAGCACTGGAACAGGATTCACACAGGCTTGTGTGACCAACACGACCGAATGTAGTCACGCTGGCCAAGCGACACTCCAGTATCTGCAGGCCATTGGACTTGTGACATTATATATGTCAACTTCATCTTACCTTGGATATTTGACAATCTTCACCATGACTATACTGTTAATATGTGGACTAGTTTCTATCCTGAACTTCCGTCTACACAGCCCGTATTCTATTACCTCTCTCTATCACCATTCTCATGTCTTTCTAATGCCAATCAGCTGTTTCTGATTATTTGTCAAACTCTCAGCTGGCTGATATAAGGTGCTCAATCGTCTTGGATCAGCAGTTCCTACTGATTAGGGCACTCACTGCATATCGAGTGAGCTGTTCTCCTCCGTGCTTCACCACCATTTGCAATATGAGGTGACAGAGACCGAGTAACAGATATTTTCTTGATAGAACTCATATTCTTGGCCCTTACCACAGCTTTTCTTACCTTAACCTCAACGGGACTGGGTTGGGCCAGTTGTCATGTTTTGTCTCAACATCTGCTCCACTCCAAATAGAATTAACTCTATGTGCTTATTCCAAGGTCACCACAGCTTGTTTTGATGTATGGGGTTCATGTGTATTTCCTTTCAAAATGTAAGCTTTTGAGCTGGCATGCTCATGTTCCTCAACCTTAACCTCACTTGTTGTGTTTATACTTCTTACAAATGAATATGGTTGTTAAAATTCGGTATTATCTGAGTGGTTTGTAATTGTCTTTACCTTCTTCCATGCAGTGGACCATGAACTAAGTTCAATGTTGTATTAGTGTCAATTTCAACATTAATAATCTGATCATTTTCGTTGTATTCTCAATGTTGTTTTATGTAAAAGCAATTATACCGAAGTTTGAAAATTTGTCACTGAGTGGCAATTCTTGGTAAATTAATGTATATTGTATTTAAACTGGGAAAATAATTACTTGTATTTTGTAACCATATTTACATATTCAACTCTCATATACTTGTCATCCCCTTTCTCATTTCTCTATTTTCTATTTCTAGCCTAAATTTCCTATCATACTGTACTCCACAGATTTCACCTCTTGGTAGGTTTCTATGTGTGCTCTACTCAATTATTCTTGTTATTGTGTGGTCAACCCACAGTTCAACATTACCTACATAAAATAAATTTCATTGTGCTAAACCCATATTATCATAAGTATCACGTTAGCAATCCTTATCATGTATTCCACATTTCCAATACAATTTGAGTCTTTATTAATAGACTACTAGGGATCTATCTTAACATAGGCCTATTAATAAAGACTCAAATTTTATTGAAAAGGTGGAATATGGGATAAGTATTGCTAGAGCCACAGTTGAATGTTTTTTTCTTAAAACTGATTTTCTGTTATAATATGACTAGTCTCTTTAGGTTTAGTCAGGCATAGTTAGGTTCACCCTTCGTGTACCTTGTTGTACGTATCGCTAACTTAACGTAATACGTATGGCAATAACGATGTAACATTTATGATAGCAAATTTTTAACACTTATGGTGTAGCAAAACATAATAACTCATTGTAGCACGGTTTGATACACTTATTATTACTTTACAGACCGGAAAGTAATCTAGGCCCTTTAACACGAGGTTGACCAGAATGACACAATAGAAGAGACTCAACTATGTACAAGGAAGGCGCAGTACAGTCAAATGAAAATATCTCTTATATATTATTGTTTTTCTTGACCCAGATCTGATATCTTTCAGTTTTAGCCTTGTAAAGAGGACTGCCTTTACGTTTAGTGAAGACTTCATTTTGCTCCCTCAGAAAAGAAACCTGACTGATCACAAACAAATCAACGGAGAAATCAACTTGGAACACACACGAGATGTTTGTCCTTGAGCCCTCTTACCTCACAGACCTCCCATTGGCATATGGCTTATTCTAACGAGTTGTGTTTATGGAACATGAAGGCCTCTTTCACATGACAAAACCCCTAAAGATATTGTGTCTAAATCATAATATGTCGTAGAAAAGGTGCAACTTCTCAGTCTGTAGAGAAACTGTTAGCCAATGTGTAGCTAAAGAAATATACAGCACGAGATTGTGATCGGCAGTCAAACGTGCGTAAGGTTAACATCGCAGCAACATCAAAACACCGACGCTACACTTAATAAATAACAGGAGTGGTTCAGCTCTTCTCCTCACACGAACTTGTACGACCGGTACGCAAACACGGTGCTCATCAGATACAGCACAGTGTTCACCAGACCAACAATCTGAAATACAAAAGACAAAATCAAAGTCAGAAGCTGCAGTTAATTCAAATTATTACTGGTAAGGATCACAGAATTTTCATAAATTTAACATTTTGTGATGCTGAGGTCTAGTTGCCGGCCAAACTCCATACGGGTCTGCCACTTTTATGGAGGCCCTGAATTCAATTACCAATGAGATCAGAGATTTTTAATTGGATCCAAAGGCTGGTTCGAGGTCCATTCAGCCTATGTAATTATACTTGAGGAGCTATTTCAATCAAATCAATCATCAATGATCTGCATTTACGGTGATCACCCAGGTGACAGATTCCCTATTCAATTGTTTACATCTATTTATAAATGTTTACCTAGCTTTTTCTTAAATATTTTCAACGCATTTGGAAATTTAC
Organism: Anabrus simplex; assembly: GCF_040414725.1. Lineage (NCBI taxonomy): Eukaryota > Metazoa > Arthropoda > Insecta > Orthoptera > Tettigoniidae > Anabrus > Anabrus simplex. The sequence continues at coordinate 73,829,331 of NC_090277.1, forward strand.
TGAGCATTTCCTTTGATAATTTATTCTAATCCCTTACTCCTTGTCCTATAAATGAATATTTGCTTCAATCTGTCCTCTTGAATTCCAACTTTATCTTCTTTCCTACTTTAAAAAGTTCATTAAGGGTTATAAATTTCATGTTGTTGGTCCGTATTGAACTGAGAATAACATATGAGTAACAACACAGTAAAGGTTTCCACCTATTCAATACAAAATATATTCACAATATTTTAAAATTACATGGAACTAGTTTCGACCCATCTAGGGGTCATCATCAGCCACATCAAAGCAAAGATCACTCTTGACGAAATCCTAGGAACATGTTAATTTTAGCAGTAAGATTATTATGGAATAACAAGTGAATGTGGTAAATGAAAAGAGATGTTAGTATGGGACAGGTGAGTAATAGCTAATAAATATACAAGGAATATACATAAGAGGTTTGGAACAAAGTATAAAAGGGGGCTTAGTGTTGTAAAAATTATATAATCATGGAAAACAGCAAGTCCTTATAATGAAGAATGCAGTGTGAAATGACACATAAAATTATATATGGCTTAGGAAATCTCAGAGAAACCCAACATACTCTTCGATCTATTTATCACTTTCCTCAGAAACAATAATGCAGCCAACCAAAACTCAATCCTAAATTTAATCAATGGTACTTTACCGAGACAATTACCCTTTCTCCCGCACCCTTCAACCCCACCTTAAGCCCTCTTCCCCTCCTAAACCACCTCCACTCTTCCTAAGCCATATATAATTTTATATGTCATTTCACATTGCATTCTTCATTATAAGGACTTACTGTTTTCCATGATTATATAATTTTTACAACACTAAGCCCCCTTTTATACTTTGTTCCAAACCTCTTATGTATATTCCTTGTATATTTATTAGCTATTACTCACCTGTCCTATACTAACATCTCTTTTCATTTACCACATTCACTTGTTATTCCATAATAATCTTACTGTTAAAATTAACATGTTCTTACGATTTCGTCAAGAGTGATCTTTGCTTTGATGTGGCTGATGATGACCCCTAGATGGGTCGAAACTAGTTCCATGTAATTTTAAAATATTGTGAATATATTTTGTATTGAATAGGTGGAAACCTTTACTGTGTTGTTACTCATATGTTTTTAAAAGTTCCAGCTTATTCTTCTACTTATGTCATTCCACACGAACTCACCACTGACAGCTCGAAACATAGTCGAGCATCTCGTCTCCTTACTCCTAAGTCTTCCAAGCCCAAAGTTTGCAACATTTTAGTAACAATTGTAAGCTCTGGGAAAGTATTCTTTCTGATTATATTAGACACATTTGCCAAATTACTAATGGGTTTGATAGAAGGTAGTTAGGGTATAGGGAAGGTTATTCCAGTGAAGCTCAACTTGTAGGATTCCAGCAAGATATAGCAGATATTTTAGATTCAGGAGGTCAAATGGACTGTATCGCTATTGACCTATCCAAGGCTTTTGATAGGGTAGATGACTGACGAAAATGAAAATCTGATGGTGAGAAAGCAGCCTAGATCTAGAAAGCCAAGAACAACGGCTGAGAGGATTCGTCACAGGGACTCTGCATCACCTCGTAATCCGTCTGTCCCTTGGTAGGCCAAGCTCCAGCAGGGCTGCAGACCATCGACGGTGAGGGTTCTAATGCACACAACAGTTTGCATTATCATCATTGGTACTATCTATGTGTGTAATAAAACCACATGTGGTCTGGACAAGATATAAGGAAAAGGTCTGTTGGGAGGCAGAGGAATTCATGGCTGAAGGACATTTGAAGATGGCACAGGTACAAGTCAGAAAAAGCTTTCAATGCTGCAACAACGCGCTCAGACCTCCGTTCGTGGAGTGTCAACTTCCATTAAGAGAAGCCGTCTTAAGAAGAATAAGAAGAAGCAAACACAGTACTTATCAACATTAAAGAAGTTAACAGAGATGTCACTTGAACAGGGCAACATCAAGCAAGTGGAGAAATGCAAGTAACTCAGAGACTGAACTGAACCCATTGTGTCAGAAAAAAGCAGTCATCTCCGTGAGGGCTAAAAGTGGCCTGTGGAATGATGCAAAACACCTACAACAGGCGATGTCTGTCTCCAGTGGATAGCTCACATTAAGAGTTTATATTTCAGTCATTTCCATCCCCAGAACAGGAAAATGCTCTCTCAATTTTTGTGAAAACCTGAGGCATTTCTTGAAAATAACCTACTCTGTAGGCAACTAAGAGTAATAATGATGTAAAGGCTGGAAATACTTTAAATGAGCAGGCAGACCAGTGGGAGCTGGTTGTGTATATATACCCACAAGTTTCATTCTTAAGATCTGTTTATCGTATTTGGGAAACCATAAATCTATCAGAGCAGGATATGCAAGATGTACAGTAAAACCTCGTTAAGACGTTTCTGCAGGGGACAGCAAAAAAAAAAAAAAAAAAAAGAACATGCTGAGCAACAAAATGTACTACTGAATATACAAATAAAATCTATCCAACAGGGGCATGGAAACACTAGATATGACTTTTTTACGACATGAGGGCATTTTATGTTGTGTACCCGCGGGTTCAGTGAAAACTATATCTACCATTTCTAAAGATGAGAGGAAAGTATTAAAAGCTGTGGAAAACACAAGAGAACAAATATGAAAACCTTTTCTGCTGGGGCTTATAAAATAACAAGTGCACTGAAAGGTGTTTAAAACACCAAACAACAAATATGAAAGCGTGCACGGATGCCAATAAAAATATCAAAGTATTATTGCAGATCACTCTCTTTCTAAAACAAATGTTAGTAGAAGCCTTTTATTTCGGAGCAGTGGGTTATTAAACATTATTTTCTGGTCACACTCTTAGACAATGAATTGGAGGTTACACTCAACTATGTGCGACCGGGAGGAATGATTTTGGCCGCGATTTTGAATAAACTTCGACCAACTTGAATGATCAGGTCAAAACCTGAAGGTGCGAGTTCAACATTTGAGACCTCTGGGCGTGGATGCCAGTCCACTTTCTGACAGATTTTAATTGAGGCTTCATTAGTAAGGAATTTCACTACTTTTTCCGCATTCATAACTAGGCTATCACAAGACAAACATGCACAACGCTAGTCAATTTCACACGATTACGTTCCTAATCTAGATATAGGCTACCATATCACGCGACAAATATTCGCTATGCCTCACTGTGTCACTCAACACAAAATAAATTTCTAAATTCTGAACGGAATGCGAAATACCAGCACAAATAGGCTCACTATGTTATTCAGTAATCTCGCAGCTAACCGGCAAGCAAAACTAAACATTCCTGAGGCTAACAGCTTGCTCCCCAAAGGTGCAACTTATCCTGTGAAGTTCAGGAATTTAAGGTCTTTTTCCGTAATCACACAACTGTGGCGACAGTTCTCACCGGAGTTGGAAATCAAGTTTCTTTCACAAGGGATGACAAACAGCATTTTCAGGAAAATGCGACTGTACTAAGCGGAAATAGTGAATATTCGTGACGCAATAAGCGAGGTATTTTTATATAGATTTAATACGAGAGAATTGGGACTTCACGTTTACAACGTGCTAAACTGGAAAGCGGAATGCACCAACGAGGTTTCACTGAATTTAAGTAGGTTTTACACACTCATTCCTTTGTCTAATTTACTGAATACCGCCTATTTTGAACATTCTTACATAGTAGCTCTAAAGGCCGCCACACACAGAAAGGTACGCTATGCTACGCAACCCAACCCAACAAAAAAGTCGCTACAATGAAGTTATATGGAATGACACACACAGACCGCTATGCTAAGCTACTACAACATATTAATATTATTCCGTACTGACAGTTTACACTTTACAAAGGAACGTATTTATTGCGTCCTATTCAATACATGTATCCATCTTTTGATGGAATAATTCTAATCAAACATGTTTCGGCTCATTTTGAACCATCTTACAGATTGCCAAGGAGGAGATTTTCATAGTTGTAGCTGGCTTCGTGCGTGTGAACAATCACGTTTTTGCCTGGCGTCTAGCAAACAGTCGTCTCATATGTGTCATTTTCGTGAATTACCTCAATACAGTAACTACTATATTGCTTAATTGTTTCTGTGGTTGTTGATTACCATGCAAGGCAGACCAGAGGATAAAAGACTAGAAAATTGATTATGCGAATCACTTATTGCTTTTACAAACATTTTTATCATACATTCGGTAATTTGGGTGCTTCATATTCATTTTTTTAATATCATTCTAAGTAATAGAGAGAAGTTCATGAAGCTGTTCCTGATTTAGATGAAAGTGATTTTTAATTCTTCATCATTTCCATGTAATGATCAATTGATGGAATTCACCATGAATTATTCTCCCTCCAGTTTCACATATACACTATCTTCTCCTCTTTCTGTTTCTTTCTTTTTCTTAGTCTTCCACGAAAGCGGCCAATAAAAGAGCCTACTCTTAAATTAATCCGCCATCTTTAAACAGCTGCCTAGCTTTTTATTTGTAACATAGCACAACATTGCTTCACACTGCTTAGCACAGCATAGCTTAACGTAGCTTATTTTAGCTTTCTGTGTGTGGCGGCCTTAATTATAATAATGAATATTAAGACTTACAGATGCTGCTTGGTACAACTTGATGTCTGTTGATGAGCTGTAACGAGAGGTATACTTCTGGACCTCTATCAGAAGCGTCAGTGATGCTGCTAGGTATAAGATGAAAGCAAGGCCATGATAGATCACTTCCTGAAACAAGTCAAATTTACAAAGATATAATTAATTTGGTATAGGTCTTGCAAATTACTTCAGTAAACTGCTTTATACAATAAGTGAATAACAACAACAACAACAACAACAACAACAACAACAACAACAACAACAACAACAACAACAACAACAACAACAACAACAACAATAATAATAATAATAATAATAAGAGAGAATTTGGGCCACAAACATCTGACATTAAAGGAGGTACACAAAGATTTAAAGAAAGTGGGTGTTGAAGAGGGAGGGACACGAAAATGCAATGTTCGGCAAAAATTGCAGGAATGTAAGAGAAAGAACTTCTTAAGTACCGGTAATGAAACATTTTGGTGGAAGAGTGGGAAAGAAGAATAAAGATTTTTTTATGCTAGTGCAAAGAAAAAGGCGTAAACATAATGAGTAAGAGAACAGATAAATTGTGTAGATGGCTATAACAATCATCATCATCATCATCATCATCATCATCATCATCATCATCATCATCATCATCATCATCATCATAGGCTTTGGCTACTGTGTGCAGACTTTTTTATTCAATATCAGTTAGGTTGCCTGCATGTCAATTTCAACACTAGCAGGTGGTAGAAAAGCTATGGAGCTCTCTTACGTGGCATACTACAGAGTTTCTAATCAATACCAAGTTTGTAGAGGGAAGGAAGAGGTTCAAATCTTGGAACAATGGCACTGACAAAAGATGGAGGGACGACAGACTTCCTCGGTCTCTTGAGGTCGGGAGAGGACAAGAGTCGACCAAGTTAGAGGAGCCTGGCACAAGTAAGTAGGAGCAAAGGGAGTCAGTCACTGCTATGGTCAATTCATGGTTAAAAGTAAATGATTTGGCCAGGATCCTTGACCTTTCAGCCATGGAGATTTGTTCTCACGATTGTAAAATAAGTTCTGGATGAATCCAAGTTCCTGTGACATAGCAGCTCTAGGGGAAGTTGTTCTGATGATAAGAAACAAGAACGTCAACATCACTTCCTTCCTGCATGTGAGAACATCCTTACAAGAAGAATTCACACCACAGCTGATGTCTTACAGCAGTATGATACCAACTAGCCACTGACTAAAGTTCTAAGTACTTCCAACTCCAATGAGATGAAACTGTGTTTCATTATTGATTACAGATTGTTCACCACGATGATGTTGTTTTCTGTTGTTTAAAGGTCATTTGCCCTTAATGGCATGAGGTGCAACGAAATGAAAATGAAAACTTGAAAATGTATCCACCGACTACAATATGAAATGAATGATAATGATAAAATGATCGTGAATCAAAATCAGTGGATCAAATTCACAATGCCTTCATTATCGGGATGATTCTCAGTATCTAAATGGGTCCAAAATCTAGGTTACCAGCCCCTCACAATGGTACTAACCACTAGCAATGCAGAACCATGGTCTCCGTCGCATGGTGGTACTAATCATAGGTAATTCAGACCCATGGTGTTCCTCACATAAGGGCACTACTCACAGGCAACGTAGACCCAGGGTGTTCCTCACACAAGGGCACTACTCACAGGCAACGTAGACCCAGGGTGTTCCTCACACAAGGGCACTACTCACAGGCAACGTAGAGCCATGGTGTTCTTCACACAAGGGCACTACTCACAGGCAACGTAGACCCATGGTGTTCCTCACACAAGGGCACTACTCACAGGCAACGTAGACCCATGGTGTTCCTCACACAAGGGCACTACTCACAGGCAACGTAGACCCATGGTGTTCCTCGCACAAGGGCACTACTCACAGGCAACGTAGACCCATGGTGTTCCTCACATAACTGCACTACTCACAAGCAACGTAGACCCATGGTGTTCCTCACATATGGGCTCTACTCACAAGCAATGTAGACCCATGGTGTTCCTCACATAAGGTCACTACTCACAAGCAACGTAGACCCATGGTGTTCCTCACATAAGGGCACTACTCACAAGCAACGTAGACCCATGGTGTTCCTCACATAAGGGCACTACTCACAAGCAACATAGACCCATGGCGTTCCTCACATAAGGGCACTACTCGCAAGCACGTAGACCCATGGTGTTCCTCACATAAGGGCACTACTCACAAGCAACGTAGACCCCATGGTGTTCCTCACATAAGGGCACTACTCGTAAGCAACATAGACCCATGGTGTTCCTCACATAAGGGCACTACTCACAGGCCACTTAGACCCATGGTGTTCCTCACATAAGGGCACTACTCACAGGCCACGTATACTCATGGTGTCACTCGCGTAATGGTACTAATCACAACTAGTCTCATGGTTCTAATCTCATCATCCTTTGGTTGCCCCTTTCAGTTGCCTCTTACGAGACGCAGAGGATACCATGGGTGTATTCTTCATCTGCATCCACCACCCACAGGGGGTTAGATTGTTCACAGATTTGGATGTAGAATTACCGCATTAATTTCAACTACATAATTCCTTTATTTTATACAAGAAACTCTTAGCAACTTGCTTTTTATACGCTGAAATTTTACTGTAAGATTTTCCAGGCGTTTAATGCAATGACATGCTTCTTTGCTAATCTGTGTGCACTGAATGAGGTCGACCACGTGAGGGTTTGCTTTCTACACCACCCAATTCAAATCGCTACTCCTCCTATCAATAAATAGCAGTGTGTGGTGGTGGTGGTTATGGTCCTTTATAAACACTAACCACAAGAGAGAAAGGAAACAGTCTGACTCATTGAAAAATTAAGTAAGAGAAAGGAAAAGGAAGGATCAAGAAGGGTGCAAAAAGGAAAGACAAAAACCGCATAAACCTAGTACCGTTGTGGTGAAATAGGTGGTGCCAGTATCACGTAGGGGATCTGTCGTCTCCACCCAATGCTTTCCTGTCTGTGACCGCTTAAAACCCCACCCACAGAGTACAGAAGCGTATGAAGAGCAGCAGTCGGCAGACAGAAGGAAATGGCAGACTTTGCGACATCAGCCTATGCAGAGGCCAGCTGGAAATGGCAATGGAAAATGAAGAAAAATAAAACTAAGAATGAGGATACAGTTGCCAAATACTATTTTTTTCAGATATTTTTTTGCCTGGATTCTCCTATTTTTAAAACTATTTTTGCTTTAAAACTAATAAACTCGTGTCCTCAACCTGAGGTGGTACAGCTGCATGTACCAGCCCAACTATCATTCAAACATTTCTGGCAGTAACGGGAATCAAATCCAGACCCACAGGCAGCAGCTAATAGCACTAGAGAGGTGGAATTCAGAACCAATATAACTGAGGAAATGTACATGAAAACAAAATTTCTCAGCAGTTAGTTGCCTAACTCGATTTACAACTTCGTTGGTAACACTGACGAACAGAAAATACCTTACATTCACCATGCTGTTGATGTCTGCTGCTATGGTGAGCACTCGAGAAGTGATCTTCAGTGATCCAGACAGAAAACACATTAAACTGAGTGAAAACGAAGATGATCCCTCAAGCCGAGTGGCTTTAGAGGCACAGTCTATTGAGTTTTGTCAATTAAGCCTGTTGTACACGATCGAGTTTACTTGTCAAATCGCTTGCAATAGTTTACAAGTCTTGAGAAGTCTTCAAAAGTCTTGAAAGTGAATTAGAACGTGTTCTGATCAATCAAAGAATTGCCAAGTTTCTGACAGAATTGACCAATGGAATTTGAGTATTAATGGTGCGTGCTATACCACTAGGCGTGATGGGATTGCCAGGACGGGATCCAAAACAAAAGAATGGCTTCTTCTTTGACCAAGGGATGCTGAAACATTGTGTGTGTATTAATTGCTAAGTATGAGGCACATATTCAGAGGACTCCGTAGAGTACCACAATAAAATGAATAAAACAGCAATGTACGAAGAGACTGCAAGAGAGATCTCAAGGAAGTGGACAGCTTTTACCGTCCTATCAGTAAACACTGTTAGCAATGATTGGTTTACGATGATTTTCACCTTTTGGTTTTAAATGACAAGCGAATGGACCACTAAGGATCACGCTACAACTTCATTTCTTTCTCTTTGTGTGGAGTTTTCTATGTGTCCAATACTCCTTCATGCGTTCGCTGGCCTGTTTCCATTGTTCATCTGTTCAGGCTTTTCCGTTCTTAGTTCTTCCTGATGCTTGAACCCCTTCCAAATTCTTCACTGTGTTCCTAAATGTATTCCTTTCTAACAGCTGGACTTCCGAGATGCTTAACCTTTCCATATCCTTCATTTCCTTAATCCATGCTGTAGTGGTCTTTTTTATCCAGAAGGAATCAAATATCCATTTGATAAGTCTGTTTGCGTTCATTCTGTACAGATGTCCAAGAAACGCTAGTCTGCTTTTCTTCATGGTCTCGATTCTTTCCACTTTCTGGTAAACTACTTTATTGCTCCAAGTTTCCATCCCTTTTAGTTTGGACAGTTCCCATCATTTTTCTGAGGATTCTTCTTTCCAGGACCTCTAGCTTCTCCAGCTTGTAGTTCATGGACAGACATTCACTGGCATACAGGCATTCTGTTTTGTCCACGGTGTTTTAATGTTTTCATTTGGAATTCCAGGATAAGCACTTCTTATTATAGATGTTTTTTGTCAAGCCATATGCTCTCTCCATTTTTGAGATCAGATCTTCCACTGCAGCTTTTTCTAGTCCATTCTCCTGTATGGTCTCACCAAGGTACTTGAACTTCTTGACCCTTTCTATCCCTCCTATCTCTGTTTCCAGGAATTTTGGTCCATCCTTGATGTTCGTCGTGATTTGGTCTTTTCTGATGAAATCCTCAGTCCTGTTCGGCTGGCAATCCTTTCTAAGAGGTTAATCTGGATGGTTGTGACCTCTGGACTTTCTGATAGTATAGCAAAGTTGTCAGTGAAAGCCAAGCAATTGACTTTAATCCCTCCTGATTTTCTCCCTAGACAGATTGGGATTATCCCTTGATATTTGAGTTCTGAGTTCCATATTTTCTAGGCCACAGTTGAATAGGAGCAGGGATAGTCCACACCTTGCCTCACGCCTGTCTTGATTTCAAATGATTGCGAGAAATGCCTGAAGAATTTTGCCTTGGAAGTTGTGCCTGTTAGGATCTCTGATTATATTTGCCAGTTTGGTTTTGACTCCAAATTCCCTAATGATCTTATCCAAGGTTTCTCTGTCCATCGAATCAAAGGCTTTTTTGAAGTCTATAAACGGCACTAGAATTTTCTTACCACTCAACATTCTGTGGCGGGGTACTGACTTCAGGTTGAATGTTTGTTCGATACAGGAACGGCTTTTCCTAAACCCTGCTTGGTATTACCCTAGTTGTTGGCCCAGGTTTACCTCTATTGTATTAAGAAGCAGTTTTCACATATTATTATTATTATTATTATTATTATTATTATTATGGAATTCCTTATATAGACATGATATAGGCTTTTTGGGCTTATTCTGTGTCAAGAAAATAAGGTGAAATTCTTTACGTTTCGCAGAGAACTTTGTTGTGTGTCTTCAGAAGAAGATCTCCAAGAATAAAGTTTGAATTTAGCTAATAATAACAGAAGTCAAAGTGGTATGTTCACTCGTCACCAGATGGCTCATCGTACGCGGTACACCGCTAGTATTCAAAGCGGAGGTTGACCAGTCTGAGAGGGAGTCACATAACAGGTGTACATACATTATGAAAGTATGACATTGACGCAAGCCTGGAATGAAACATCTGGTGATGAACATACGAATTTGGAAAACACTGAAACGAAATATCAATAGTGAAGGGACAGGGAAGAGAACTGCCTACATAAATCCTTAATGGCTGGCAACCACATATTAATTGATAGCCAGTCAATCAATATTCTAAAGGCTAATGCCTTGTCGACGCAACCACTCTTTCCTTTCACTGGCTCTTCGTTTCAGTTCCATGCAATTGTCACGACCTAACCTCTTCTTGATGTCGTCCAAATACTTCATCCTAGGTCTTCCTCTCCCTTTCTTTCCCAGCACTTTCCCTTCAAGTATGTTAGTGATGAAAGTATTGTGTCTGATGACATGTCCAATAAATTTTAATTTCCTATTTTCCATTTCGTTTAAAAATCTTTTCTCTTCTTTAACTTCCCTTAAGACTTCCAGGTTGGTTTTCTTTCCGTCCAGCTCATTCTGGTCATTTTCCGCCATATCCACATTTCAGCAGCTTCAAGTCTATTCCTTTCTAATGTGGATATGGCGGAAAATGACCAGAGCGAGCTGGATGGAAAGAAAAACCAACCTGGAAGTCTTAAGGGAAGTTAAAGAAGAGAGAAGATTTTTAAACGAAGTGGAAAACAGGAAATTAAAATTTTATGTACCATCCAACGCAGCATTATAGAAAGAAACCTGGACTGGGACACAGTGTTGGAGGAGGAGTGGTAGAAAGACCGAAGAAAGTGGAGAGGAACCATATTTACCCCTACCCGGCTACAGCTGGATAAAGGGAAATGATGATGATGTATTAAACAGGTGGAAACCCTTTATCCTTAATCAACACCGGCATGTTTGGCCAATGTATACCTTGTCACATGTACAGGAAATTTTGTATACCCCAGGATGTAAAAGTGGGGACAATTTGTCCTTGGTTTTTATCTAGACTGTGAGCAATTTTAGTGACTGTGCAAAACAGAGTTTTTATACTGTGTTTGTGGAGGCCCGTGCCAATTGGATCTGTTGTGTTGTGAATGTAAGGCTTCCTAATAGGTTTTCATGTAACAAGATATGAATTTCCGTTCCATTGCTATCCTTTTTATTCAAATAATGTGAGTAAATGCAACATAACATAACCTCTGCAAGTTATGTTATGGCAGTAACTACATTGCAAAATTTATGTTGAAGATAAGCATACTAATATTTTCCCATATAAATTATGGTTTACTGTGCGTTTCCCTTCTTTTTAAGAATATCCCACTGCTAGTCCAAGAATCACAACTGCTGTTTGCCTTTCCTCCATGTTAAAACATAATGCTGTCAAACCTTAAGCAATGTTGAACAATCTGACAAAATTTGTGAAGTATTGAACTGAAAGAAAAATCTGATGGTGCACTACAAGCATTAGATCTGAACTTAAAGGGACAAGAGATGATGATGTTGACCTGCACATGTGTGTGATGAGGTACGAGAGGGTGAAACCCAGTGTCGGCGTGTAGCCTACTCCTGGAAAATAACACCAAGGAGTCTGCTCATGGCTTAATGTCCCTTTCTGACGAACGAACAACCATCAACAGCGTCACATGCCCTCACTCGACATGAACACTGGAGAGGTTTGGAATTGAATCCAGGCTTTTGGCACACAATCTAGTGATTGTATAGCACCACCTCTCCTACTGCCAACCAACTTGTGATGAACATTTTTTGCCACCAACAGGACTCGAACTGGCTAACCACGGAATCAGTTTGGTAATGATTATTGTTTTAAGACGAAATACAACCAGCAAGGCACCCTCTATATGACACTAATCAGAAAAAAAAATGAAAGGGATCAAACACTACAAAAAATGAAGGTACCGCCCTAAGACAGGTGATGGTGGTGTTGATTATTGTTTTAAGAGGAAGTACAACTAGGCAACCATCCTCTATATAACACTAATCTGAGTGAAAAAACTGAAGGGATCTGACACTTCGAAAAATTAAGATATCGGCTAAAGGAAGACAAGGGCCACGAAGGGCGTGAAAATGAAAGACTCGATGATGATGATAATGATGCTTGTTGTTTTAAGGGGCCTAACATCGAAGGTCATCAGCCCCTAAATAAAAGACTCCACAGGCCTCGAATGCTCTAATACCATTGGGGTCAGAAAATAACGAGAGTTGACCAAGGGAGGTCGGATAGGATAGATGAAAGTGAGGAGCCTGGCACAAGTAAGTGGAAGCAATGCCAGGACTCAGCTAAGGATCCCATTATCATCAACCCATGCTCCTAAATTGAGAGCCCATATAGTTGCCTCTTACGACAGGCAGAGGATACCATGGGCGTTATGCTGCTGCCCCGATGCACAGTCAGAGCATAAAAACTTGACACCTCAACAATCACTGCCACGAGGCAGGCTAGTGGCGGAGCTGTAAAGGCTACAAGGTGCCAGATCATCATCCAGACTTACAGTATTAATGAACTAAATGACTAACAAATAATTGGCAGTAAACATTAATTGTTTTGTGTAGCATTAATTAAATATTAGGAAATGTAGTTTTCTTCAATGAAAAGTCCGTCAATCAGCTGACACTTTTGCTGTGAAAAATCTGGTAACCTTAAGCTCAGCTAGATGCATACATTAAAAGTGGGCAGAGGCAGACTAGGACAAACTCTGTGTGTTCAGGAAATAACCAGAACTCACAAGGAAAAGCACCCACCAAGAGAGTGGCTGCATGGGAGATAGTGGTTTGGAATCCCACTGTCGGCAACAGTGAAGATGGTTTTCTGTAGTTTCCTATTTTCACACGAGGAAAATGCTGGAGTTGTACCTTAATCATGGTCACAGTTGCTTCCCCCACTCCTAACTCTTTCCTATCCCATCGTTGCCATAAGATCTATCTGTGTTGGTGTGACGTAAAGCAAACTGTAAAAAAGAAAGAGCACCCATACTCACATATACAGTTTTAGCGATGACCGTTCCTGCCGACAGAGACAGGATACAGGAGAGCAATAGACAGAACGTTCCAATGAGAAAAGCGACACTCATCAGCATGAAGAACCTCTCTGGTACATCGAGGTAGTAACGATATGATCTGTTGTCTGCCACGTAGCAGATCATACCAACACATGCTGTTCCCAGCAGCTGAAACATCAAAGAACACAAGTGTTGTAAGACATTCCATCATACAATGTACAGAGTGTAGGAAGATCAGAACAACTGGCATGCGGACATGAATCAACATCGTCAAACTGATGTACAGGAAGATCACACTAGTGGACTGGGTGGCGGGGGTAGAGTACGCAATCTGGCAGCCCAACGAGTGTACAAAAGGAATGTTAACCCTTGATCACTAACCATATATCTATGGGACTACGCAAATGAAATCACCAACATCTGCAATCGTCGCCTTTATGCACATAATAAAAGAAAGCCAAAACTTAAAAATACACATATACAAAGACACTTTTCTATTTTTTCTATTTTTGAAGTCCTTAAAATCATTATTACATGGAAAGCACTTGTTCGATTCTTGGTCACTGCATACATCTCCATCGTAACCAGCACACTAAGAAAACATCAATTTCAATACGTTCAAAGGAGGAAATTGCACTAATTTTCTTTCTTTCACTCAGTTCTGGGTTCAGTCTCTCTACCACTGCATTTTCTCTGAAAACATCAATCAACATCACGCTTAACGGCCATTGTGAAATTGAACTCGGGATCATGTTTTTAGGTTTTCTTCTTGCAGGGTTGCTCTTGTTCAGGTTCGCGTATTTCTTCATGTACCAAGAGCATTTCACCTAACAGTGCTCTCAACAGCCGCAACAATGTTGGTTGCATAAGCCGGTGCCGAAAGTGAGGTGTAATCAGACCACCACTCAGTTGTTGTGCATAGGTTGTTCGCATTCCTTTCCTCAGAATCCTGTGGCAGAATATTATGTAACCAATGACAAGTAACAATACATAGAAGGCAGTGTTGGGCCTTTCTTCTACGGCCCAAGCTGTCACATTATTACTAACCATTTGTTCCTCAGACAACGGCAGCTACGTTACACTAAAATGAAATTAGGCACAAAAGAACTCCCATGCTTTCTCAGGTTAGGATGCATATTGGGAAAGGTACTGAGAAGGAAAAGGAAAAAAGTTTACCAGAAGGGTGGGGGGAAGAACATTCATCTCTCTGCACGTTGGTTAGTGGCGTAGGGTTAATTGTTCTAGTTTAATTCTTGTTGAGAGCACTTTATTAGCTTTACATTCCTACTCTTGTTGCTGAATCTTTTGATATAAATAAAGTGTGTGTAACAAAATGTGTGACATGTTACCTAGCAACAGTACCCGGAAGGCTGCACAGGCCGCAGATCTGTATGTCATGGCTATACTCCCCCTGTGGGTGGGGGCGGTAGAATAACACCCACGGTATCCCCTGCCTGTCGTAAGAGGTGACTAAAAGGGGCCCCAGGGGCTCTGAACTTTCGAGCGTGGGTTGGCGACCACGGGGCCCTTAGCTGAGTCCTAGCATTGCTTCCACTTACTTGTGCCAGGCTCCTCACTTTCATCTATCCTATCCGACCTCTCTTGGTCAACTCTTGTTCTTTTCTGACCCCGACGCTATTAGGTTTGCGAGGGCTAGGGAGTCTTTCATTTTCACGCCCTTCGTGGCCCTTGTCTTCCTTTGGCCGATATCTTCATTCTTCGAAGTGTCGGCTCCCTTCCATTTTTCCCTCTGATTAGTGTTATATAGAGGATGGTTGCCTAGTTGTACTTCCTCTTAAAACAATAATCACCACCACCACCACCACCTCAGGGGCTCTGAACTTTGGAGTGTGGGGTGGCGACCACGGGGCCCTCGGCTGGGTCCTGGCATTGCTTCCACTTACTTGTGCCAGGCTCCTCACTTTCATCTATCCTATCCGACCCCCCTTGGTCAACTCTTGTTCTTTTCCGACCCCGAAGCTATTAGGTTTGCGAGGGCTAGGGAGTCTTTCATTTTCACGCCCTTCGTGGCCCTTGTCTTCCTTTGGCCGATATCTTCATTTTTCGAAGTGTCGGATCCCTTTCGTTTTTCTCTCTGATTAGTGTTAGATAGAGGATGGTTGCCCAGTTGTACTTCCTCTTAAAACAATAATCACCACCACCACCTCATGGCTATCCATCAATACATCACATTACAACCTCAACTGTTGCTAGGTACCATCACATCACACATTTTAATGAAAAAAATATTCATGATCCCTTGATTTTCCGAAAGAGAAATTTCTTTCAATGCCTTTGTTAGCCTCCATGACGTAAAGGTCAAGTATTGGACAACTGATATTTCTGTTTCGGACGTTTCTGCTAAAGAGAAACTGTAGTTACTCGTGGATTTTAGCATCTTTGTTCCGTTGATTTAAGTGTCTGTGATCCATATTTATAGGAAACTTTAAAGCAGAGTGTGTACAAGAATGACCCACGTACTTTTGAGAATGAAATCAGACAACTGCCATGAGAAAATTCAGAGGCAGAGATACGAGTGTTTAGGAATTTTTTTCCCCTCCACGAACCCTATGTATGGAGAACAATAGTCATCATTTTCAACAGGTGCTTTCGTGAATATTCAAATCTACATCAGTCTTCAACTTCGTTCATTAACTGAGAAGGTGCTAGCATTAGGGCCTAGGAAAATAGGAACATGCCCAGAGAGGAAGCTAGGTGGACCGAGGTGAGGGAGCTTTCCATCTGTAAATCCATCTGCCTTTTATTCACTGACAACAACAAATGTACAACATTATAACTGAAGCACTCTTTCAAAAGTAAACCAATAAACTTCTATTGGCCTGTTACATACAAGAGAGAACAGAAAATCTATTATCTCCAGAAAATATAATGGAAACAAGTAGTACTAGAAAGTACTATTAAACGTTAACATTAAAGAAAAAGAAACGGCCTTCAACTGGCCATAGGCCCCTGGACTACGAACCCGGCCCATCCAAACAGCACAGCACACACAGAAGCACAACTCAAATCCACTTACACATCCATTAGCGGCCACAAGCATTAACCTCTCACTCAATACGCACACATACAACATTCACTCAGGACTTACGCTCCGATGTTCGCAACCCAGAAGCCTTGGGTTCGAAAGGAACCTCCCAGTAGTTGCTCAAGAGAGCGACAAATAATTAGTGAGAGTCTAACGCTGGATGCGACCAGCCACCAAGACTACGTTTGAGAAGGGAAGGGGAAGGGACAGGAGGGGAAACAACCAATGTAGAAACAATACACTCGACTCACAGCGCAGGCGCACTTCAAGTGTCTGTAAGAGTCTTGTGAGAGAGCGTAATGGAAGTTTCTCGTAACGCAATTTCTTCAATACATTAAAATATATGTGTTATAACTCTACCGCAATGAAGCTGAATGCCCGCTGGTCCGCGCTGGTTCTCCCAATAGTTTTACAACTGGGAACTTCTCCTTGGTCTCTGTTTGAGACGGAACGACTGTATCTGTGCAAAAATGATGATGATAATTGTTGTTTAAAGAGACCTAACATCTAGATCATCAGCCCTATGGTAAAAATGATACAAAATTAAATGACAGACAAAAATTTACTCACTGACTAGTTTTATTTAGAAAATTGATAATGATGAAAATGATTATGAATTTAAAACAGTCAGTGGATCTAATTCACAATGCCTTATTTTTATAATATGAAGAAAACATAAATTAAGATTTAATAAAATAAGGCACTAGTTTAAAAATAAAATCATGCACATTATTCAATTTAACGTTGTCATAAGAATAAAAGCATGGTTCAGTTTACAATAAGGTTGAAAACAAAGAACTGAAATAAAACTTTACTTTTAAACATGATAAAACAGATCACTATCCCTCAAAAACATGGATGACTAATGACTGCTCGTCATCTCGTAGAGTGAGGGAGATGGTACAACGGTCAGATGACTGCCGCAAGTATATACCGGGCTGGTATACAGGAGGCCGTTGCTATACCATGGCCGATCCTAAGACGACATAATATCACTGCTTCTCTCCAGAGGATCCGAGGGGAAGTCTACTTGTGCAAACACTCTACAATCAATGTTTGATGGATATTAACGTTTCCTGACCGCAAGATATCGTAAATGTGATTTTGAAACATAAGTGCACTTTGTGGGGCTCCTTTCCCCCACCTTGTCTGGGAGACCTGCAAGCCCCGTTTTGAAATTCGTGACGTTTTACCGCCGTTAATAGTGAACCGGTCGTGAACGAGCGGTTAAGCTGCTAACTGAAGCTTTAAGGCCGGTGTACGCTATACAGTATAACCTCACGAGTAAGTCGTACATTACGTGCAAAAGTGTCGTGATCTGATTTAAAATACCGGTCGTGAGTGAGCGATATAACCTCACAATGCGTGCATCCGAAGTGCCGTGGTGTTGTTATTAGAATGGATTTGGCATCACATATCGTATATCTACAAAATCTTGAGAATGATGAACAGAGATAAAGAGACTGTGACGTTCTTGTTACAATTAATAGGTGACCAACTCGAGATCCCAGTTCATAGAAATAATCCTGTTCCGCCACGAAGTAATCTAAGACAGTGAGCATTTCAGTTTCAAATCCACTAACATTTCGCGTTCTCGTTCACCCTTCCTTTTCCATATCGGTTGATCCTGATAACCTAAATTAACGAAACGAAATGAATTCATCTTAGAAATAAAGGGCAATAATAGGAAATATGATAAAAATTACTACGAGGCTGACAAGGGGGAAAATGATTATAAAACTTTTTTTATACAAGTGTAGTATAATTTAAATAATATTCATCCTAGAAATAAAAAGACAGCTGACGATTCCAGACAAAATGTAAACAAACAGGAACAGGATTCGGGAGTACTTGACTCATGACAAAGCCTACTAGATATTATTATAGCGTAGGCAACGCTCATGATCACTCATGACAAAGAGAATGACTCCTAACTGTCGAAAATGTCACGAGGATTTTAAGGAACATTCTGAACAAAAATTTCATACAAATAGATGACAATGTTGATATATCAGATCCGATAGAACAAACAAACGGAGTTTTGCAAGGTGATCCGCTTAGTCCGCTCCTATTTATAACATAGTAACTGTGGACCAAAGAGAATAAGAGAATAAGTGGGTCAAATTGTACGCATACGCGGACGACATGGTGCTTGTATCCACTGAGTTAGCAAATCTCCAGGGGGCTTTCAACAAACTTACAGTATGGGCAACCGAGAACGAACTTCAATTAAATGAAAATAAAACTGTGTCAATGACTTTCAGGAAAGGAGGCAAACCGGCAGCTAGCGATGTTATAATTTATAAAAGAGACGCACTATCGATCGTAACACATTACAGACTCACGGAAATGTATACAGTATCCATGTTCGGGAGAGAGTTATCGCCGCTTTATCAACTATGAACAGTATACCGAATTTACGGAAGTTATCATTAAATACCGCGTTAAAAATTTTCAAGTTAAAAATCACTCCAATAGTGACATATGGTTTGACTTTAATTTGGGACCAATTAAGAAAGAAGAATCTGAAGGAAATCGAAAAATTAAAAGCAAGATTCCTGAAGAAGGCCTTGTGTATTTCAAAGTATACACCCTCACGTCTGGTATATGTTCTCGCCAGAGAATCCTTCTACATTGAGGATTTAAGATACGACCTATGCCTGCCATCAACAGAAGCATACCAGTCTACTCCGTGAACTGCAAGGAAAAAGAGAAGAAATATTTCCTGAATTTTACGCTACAGATGCTATGGTCAGCAGAGAATGGATAAAAGCCAATTACGCATTGAGACACTTCATGACGCGTTTTGCTGTTCATAGTTTTCACCAAGGTTTTCACCACGGTATCTGCACGAGAGACATCTACCACCAACCGGATGAACTATGCGTGTGCAAACTTTGTGATAACCCATGTGACAGATATCACGTAATGACATGTAAGCGCAGAGAAATCTCTGACAAAATTCTGTGAAAATGCTTAAGAGTATGTCCTCTAATTATGCACATTGTGCGAAACAAAATATCACTGCCTTCTGGTTAAATTAAAGACAAGTGACTGTCGAAGTCATCACTGCCTTCTAAATACTGTTCTGAATTAATTCCGAGGGGAATAATAGCGAGAAACACGAACGTCACGGTAGTGATGGGTCGAACTAGCTCTTTTGAGGGAGCTAGCTCATTCACTCCCACTCCTAACTGAGAGTCGTTCAAAAGAGTCGACTCTTGGGAGCGGGAAGGTAGGAGCGAGCCAGGAAGTCAGAGGCCGCTCTCCGCTCCAGGTTCGTTCGTTCATTCGTTCATCCTAGTGATGGGTCGTTCATGAACGAACTGACTCTTTTGAACGACTCATTGGAGAGAGCTAGCTCTCAGAATGAGAGTCGACTCTTGTAAGAGCTAGCTCCCTCCTTGCTCCTCGAGAGCTAGTCGTTCAATTATGAGTCGACTCTTGTATGAGCTAGCTCCCTCCTTGCTCCCTGAGAGCTAGCACGAGCCGACTCTTTTTTATCATCTGCGACTCCAAGAAAGAGCTAGCTCGTCACATCAACTCTCGTTCATTTCTAGCCAATACCATGCCTCAGATAATCACGTGACATACAGAAGCAGCTTTCTTTTTTATAGGCTGCCCAGTCTAGCCTCTTCCCGCATCAAATAGCTTAATATGATAGTGGAAACTCTCTCCACTTAGCACGCAGAGCAGCGGCGACAGCACGTAGTGCTGCCATCTAGCGGCTCGCAGGGAACACTAGCATAACGCGCTATTCAAACACTACACATTTCGACTTCCAACCCAACGAAATACAGACTTGAAGACGTTTGCGTCGTTCTTGTAACATAATATAGGGAAGGAAAATGGTTGCTGTTGATCTGAATGAACCAGTAATAAGAATAAAACAAATGTATTATCAAATTAAAACATTAGATCGTCATGTTATGATTAGGGCCTACAGTCTTCAAGAGCAAATCACACATGTAATATCTTTTTAAACTTGGTATTTTTACAGGTAATATTTTTCACTGTTGAGTCATTGGTTCTATTCACATATGTCTTTATAAGGACTTTGAAATACTTGTCAGTCAGTAATTTCGCACAGCTGTTACATATACGTACACTACATTCATTCAGCCCTCCAGCTGATCCTTCTGAGGATCATATGACAGTGATGACTTGATGGAAATTTCATCAAATACCGGTGAAATAACCTTCTCCTCCCTTCTCATTTTCTTAGTTTTTATTTCCAGCAAGCTTAGAACCATTTTATTTACTCCAGGTTCCACTTGAGCATTTTGTAACCAGCTTCCTTATGACCTGGTACTTAGCAAAGAGAAATGCTTTTGCATGAACTTTTATGACTTTGGTGAACAATAATGCAAAGCTAAGGCAAAACTTTTGTCAGTACTTGAATATCTTCGACCCTGAGCTTTACGGTTCCCTTGATTTAGTTGAAAATGTATTAAGTTGTGAGTAGCACTGTTATCCACAACACTTTTCTCACAGTTACACTTTGACTGATTTTTCTGCAGCACACACAATGTTCTTCTCAAACTTTTATTCACTGATCTGTACTTGGATAGCAACTTCTGAGAATTTCTATATTTCAACATTAAGTTTGAACAGCATTTACTCAGTCTCTCTTCTGCGGGCACTTCATCATCTTCCTGGACTGCACTTTCAGCCGGCCCCGTGGTGTAGGGGTAGCGGAGGGCCCGGGTTCGATTCCCGGTCAGGTCAGAGATTTTTACCTGCACCTGAGGGCTGGTTCGGATCCCCTCAGCCTACGTGATTAGAATTGTGGAGCTATCTGACGGTGAGATAACGGCCCCGGTCTAGAAAGCCAAGAATAACGGCCGAGAGGTTTCGTCATGCTGACTACACGATACCTCGTAATCTGCAGGCCTTCAGGCTGAGCAGCGGTCGCTTTGTAGGCCAAGGCCTTTCAAGGTCTGTAGTGCCATGGGGTTTTGTTTGGTTGGACTGCACTTTCTGTTGGTACCGGTAACTCATCTGAAATTTCTGGAGTAGATGCATGCTCTGGTTTCCCTTTCTTCGGGCTACTCCTCAAGTTTGTTTGATATTGTAGCATAACAGTGATGGCACTGCACCTGGCCAAATTCTGTAACAAACAAAGATTTAATAATCAGGCATTCACTAGTGATAAAAGTCATAATGATGGAAAAATGCAATGTTCGTACTTCAAGAAAGTTCATAAGCAAAGCCCGAAGAAAATATAATATTTTATACCTACCCTTGGCTTAAGAGATTTTTGTTTCTGAAAACCTTTTCTGAGAAGTGGTCCGATCACACTACATAGCTTTTATTTAAATGTTCTGGTCCTTTGGTCCTCAGAATTTCATCTAAATCTGCCCTTCTGCTCTTCACAACCCACTGAGTACACCCACAAATAGATTAAATGCATAGGTTTAATCATAACAATATTTTAAAGAAAGTATGTTCTCATAAATAGAAAAAAATACAGGCACAGGTAGGCCTATACTCACAGGACTTTGTTGTTAGGAAATCTGTAAAATGACCTGGTGATCACATTGTCTTCTGTAATTAAAACACCCATACATAGCACAGATAACCCCTCTTCCTGCCATTTCCAAAATTGTGATACATAACAAGCACAAAACTATCTGAAGTATTATACAAATAAGACACTTGTGGCATGCACAGCTGACAGCAGTAGCAAAAGTAGTTAGCCTCTCGGACCGCTAGATGGCACGCAGAAGCGGTGTCGCCAGTTTCTCGCAGGAGTTTCCACTATTATCATATTAAGCTATTTGCCCGCATTCAGTCAGTGCTCTGCGTGCAGTGGTTGTGGTCTGTCTGCCAGGTGCGTTTTTGTGCCATAGTTCTAGCAACTTGCAACGTAACGAAACAATGAAATAAACAATATGTTATTGAACAATACTTACCTGTTCACTTCCTGTACGCACTCATAATCTATGAAGGATGTAGGGCCTAGTATAGATCCAAGTAGGTTAGGAGCAAATAAACGGCACGAAGTTCGGGTTAACGAACCTCAACTAAGCACGAACAGTCACTATCCAGAATACTGAATATACCACTCGGCAAGTAGAAACGGCGTAGTTTTATTCTGTCTGATATAATTAAGAAATATTCTGACAAATCCTCACCTGTTTCTTAAATGCGTTCGTAGTTATGAATTAACATATTGCCAAAATCTTTCAGTTTTACGGTACAGTGGATAAAATAATATAGCGTAGTTTTAAATCGAATTAAGGCAAATAGAAAATAACACTAGTTTTGGCTTTAAAATATAGGCTAAATAACTCATACCAAAGTGTATACCGCAGTACATTTTCAAACAATTATTTATTAACGTGTAAGAAGTCCGACTCCTTAGCTGGATGGTCAGCATTGAGGCCTTCGCTGCAGAGGGTCCCGGATTCGATTCTCGGCCAAGTCGGTAATTTAATTCTTCTGGCTCGGGAACTGGATGTTTGTGTTTGTCCCAACACTTTCCTCTTCATATTCAGACAACACACCACAATACCAACCACCATAGAAACACGCAATATTGATTACATCCCTCCGCATAAGGTTAGCGTCAGGAAGGACATCCGGCCGTAAAACAGGGCCAGCCGGGCTGAGTGACTCAAACGGTTGAGGCGCTGGCCTACTGACACGAACTTGGCAGGTTCGATCCTGGCTCAGTCCGGTGGTATTTGAAGGTGCTCAAATACGTCAGCCTTGTGTCGGTAGATTTACTGTCACGTAAAAGAACCCCTGTGGGGCTAAATTCCGGCACCTCGGCGTCTCCGAAAACCGTAAATGTAGTTGGTGGGACGTAAAGCCAATAACATTATTATTTATTATAAAACAGGTACAAATCCACATTTGCCGAACAGTTCGCACCCGCGAACCCACAAGTGTGGGGAAAAGTGGTCGAAGGAGAAGAGGAAGAAGTAGGTCGTGTAAGGAATGCCAATATATCGAACATATACGTCTCATACGGTTTAATCGTTCTTGAAAAAAAAAAAAAAAAAAATAGAAGAGAGTGTGACCATACTGTACACGAAAAAAAGCAAAATGCTATGCGTACTGTAGTATACTTTGTTATATGTACATTTGTGCTGATAGTAGTTTCCATTATTTTCGTTTAAGATCGCATTTAATCTGTTATGTTTCCTACGCTGCATTAATGAATGAAAGAATCTGTTGTTCCAACGCGGAGAAACTTTCTGTAGCTCCAGTGGAAAGAGGATATTCTGATGACATCTTTTGAGTGAAATGTAAACTACGTTCACAGGAATAGCGATTCTTCTTATGCTTATCTAGATTGCCGGGGTCGAACGGAAGTATTGCCTATATCTCGAACATACGTCCCGTACGGTGCATTCAATCTTGAAAGACATCATTTTAAGGAGAATGGAACTTTATCATTGGATTAATTGCGAATGTTGCCAGCAGTGTACATTTGTTTTATTCCAAGAGTAGCGTGCCAAACTCGACATTGTGTTGCCATCTTTTGTGTGAAAGGTGAACTAACTCGCGCCATCTCGCTTCTTCAAATAAAAACGGGAGTCATCAGTCATGATTAATTTAGAATATGTAAAATCACACTATTTTGGGCGTTTATGAATAAGTAACTCATGGCTTACTTTATACTATAGTAACTTACATCCCATTACATTTTTAAACAATTATTTATAAACGTGTAAGTATTGCCAATATCATGAACATACGTCTCGTCACGGTGCATTCAGTCTTGAAAAGCATCATTTTAAGAAGAAAGGAACATAGGCAAAGTAATATTAGATGTTATCCATTAATACTGTATATTTGTTGAACATTTCTTCGTTACTGTATATAAAGCTTTATCGTTAGATTATTTGCCAATGTTGCCAGGAGTGCATATATTAGTTCATTTGTTTTATTTCAAGAGTAGCTTTCTAAACTGGTCATGATGAACGAATGAACGAACGAACCTGGAGCGGAGAGCGGCCTCTGACTTCTTGGCTCTCTCCTACCTTCCCGCTCCCAAGAGTCGACTCTTTTGAACGACTCTCAGTTAGGAGCGGGAACGAATGAGCTAGCCCCCTCAAAAGAGCTAGTTCGACCCATCACTAGATCCGGTTTAGGGCAGACGGCTCTTTATGACTTCCGGTCGCTCTGTATGACTTCCGGGAACGAACGATTTAGCGCAAATAGTTTATATTTTCCACAACAGATGGCAGCACAATGACCCTTTCAGAAAGCTACTCTTGAAATAAAACAAATGAACTAATATATGCACTCCTGGCAACATTGGCAAATAATCTAACGATAAAGCTTTATATACAGTAACGAAGAAATATTTAACAAATATGCAGTATTAATGGATAACATCTAATATTACTTTGCCCATGTTCCTTTCTTTTTAAAATGCTTTTCAAGACTGAATGCACCGTGACGAGACGTATGTTCATGATATTGGCAATACTTACACGTTAATAAATAATTGTTTAAGAATGTAATGGGATGTAAGTTACTATAGTATATACTAAGCCATGAGTTATTTATTCATAAACGCCTAAAATAGCGTGATTTTACATTTTCTAGATTAATCATGACTCCCGTTTTTATTTGAAGGAGCGAGATGCCGCGAGATAGTTCACCTTTTCCACAACAGATGGCAACACAATGTCCAGTTTGGTACGCTACTCTTGGAATAAAACAAATGTACACTGCTGGCAACATTCGCAATTAATCCAATGATAAAGTTTTATACACAGTAACGAAGAAACGTGTCACAAATATACAGTCTTGATTGATGACATCTAATATTACTTTGCCTAAGTTCCATTCTCCTTAAAATGATGTCTTTCAAGATTGAATGCACCGTACGGGACGTATGTTCGAGATATTGGCAATACTTCCGTTCGACCCCGGCAATCTAGATAAGCATAAGAAGAATCGCTATTCCTGTGAACGTAGTTTACATTTCACTCAAAAGATGTCATCAGAATATCCTCTTTCCACTGGAGCTACAGAAAGTTTCTCACTTGACACTCCGCGTTGGAACAACAGATTCTTT
The DNA here is from genome assembly GCF_040414725.1 of Anabrus simplex. Classification (NCBI taxonomy): domain Eukaryota; kingdom Metazoa; phylum Arthropoda; class Insecta; order Orthoptera; family Tettigoniidae; genus Anabrus; species Anabrus simplex. The sequence continues at coordinate 73,854,739 of NC_090277.1, forward strand.
CATTCATTAATGCAGCGTAGGAAACATAGCTGATTAAACGCGATCTTTAACGAAAATAATGGGAACTACTATCAGCACAGATGTACAAATAATCAAGTATACTACAGTATGCATAGCATTTTGCCTATTTTTCGTGTACAGTATGGTCACACTCTCTTCTATTTATTTTTTTCAAGAACGATTAAACCGTATGAGTCGTATATGTTCGATATATTGGCATTCCTTACGCTATCTAAACTAACTTCTTCTTCTTCTTCCGCGTCAACCACTTTTCCCACACTTGTGGGTTCGCGGGTGCGAACTGTTCCGCAAATGTGGATTTGGCCCTGTTTTATAATAAGTAATAATGTTACTGGCTTTACGTCCCACCAACTACATTTACGGTTTTCGGAGACGCCGAGGTGCCAGAATTTAGCCCCGCAGGGGTTCTTTTACGTGACAGTAAATCTACCGACACAAGGCTGACGTATTTGAGCACCTTCAAATACCACCGGACTGAGCCAGGATCGAACCTGCCAAGTTCGTGTCAGTAGGCCAGCGCCTCAACCGTTTGAATCACTCAGCCCGGCTGGCCCTGTTTTATGACCGGATGTTCTTCCTGACGCTAACCTTATGCGGAGGGATGTAATCAATATTGCGTGTTTCTATGGTGGTTGGTATTGTGGTGTGTTGTCTGAATATTAAGAGGAAAGTGTTGGGACAAACACAAACATCCAGTTCCCGAGCCAAAAGAATTAAATTTCCGACTTGGCCGAGAATCGAATCCGGGACCCTCTGCAGCGAAGGCCTCAATGCTGACCATCCAGCTAAGGAGTCGGACTTCTTACACGTTAATAAATAATTATTTGAAAATGTACTGCGGTATACACTTTGGTATGAGTTATTTAGCCTATATTTTAAAGCCAAAACTAGTGTTATTTTCTATTTGCCTTAATTCGATTTAAAACTACGCTATATTATTTTATCCACTGTACCGTAAAACCGAAAGATTTTGGCAATATGTTAATTCATAACTACGAACGCATTTAAGAAACAGGTGAGGATTTGTCAGAGTATTTCTTAATTATTTCAGACAGAATAAAACTACGCCGTTTCTACTTGCTGAGTGGTATATTCAGTATTCTGGATTGTGACTGTTCGTGCTTAGCTGAGGTTAGTTAACCCGAACTTCGTGTCGTTTATTTGCTCCTAACCTACTGGATCTATACTAGGCCCTACATCCTTCATAGATTATGAGTGCATACAGGAAGTGAACAGGTAAGTATTGCTCAATAACATGTTTATTTCATTTCATTGTTTCGTTACGTTGCAAGTTGCCAGAACTATGGCACAAAAACGTACCTAACAGACAGACCACAACCACTGCACTCAGAGCACTGACTGACTGAATGCGGGAAGAGGCTAAACTGGGCAGCCTATAAAAAAGAAAGCGGCTTCTGTACGTTAGAGACGACTCTCATTGAGAAAGCTAGCTCTCTCCAATAAGTCGTTCAAAAGAGTCAGTTCGTTCATGAACGACCCATCACTACGTCACGGCGGATAAGCGATGGTGCAATCAGTGAGTAAAGAATACAAGGAGCTGCCCGCTACGGCTACACTACTCTCTGTGGCTATCGCTTGAAGGCAAGGGCCACGCCCCCTAGCAAAACATGACAGTTCTTACGTTGTGGACATAACATAAAAACTAGACATTTTCTCGGGAGTAGCGAAACTTCGAATCGCATAATTATGTGCCGTATAATCGTTTCAAAATAACACGGCCATTAACTGTAACAAAATTCTCTGGCCAACAGAGCTATTAATGATTTATTACTAAGCTCTACAGAAGAGTTTCTCACGACTCGCTCGCTACTTGACTATCGGTGGGCCACTGTGAAGATTCAAAACAAACAGTCAAAGCAGTTTCGTACGAGGACTGGAGTTCGTCAGGGATGTATCATGTCACCGTTACTTTTCAATAGGCTATCTATGATGAATATGCAATGAGAACTGCATTAGATGACTGGGACAAAGCATTTTCCATTGGGGGATGCAAGATCAACAACCTGAGATTTGCTGATGACACCACCTTGATAGCATAATCTGAAGAGGAGTTGACAGAGCTGATCAAGAGAGTGGAGGAAGCAAGCCTTGAAAGTGGATTACGCCTAAATCGACAGAAAACCAAAGTCATGATTGTTGATCGTAAGAACAACAGTCCACATATCCAACAGATTGGAGGTTGTGAAGTTGTACATCAGTATGGATATCTAGGCTCCTTACTATCCAATTATGGTGGTTCCAAAGATGAAATAAAGCGAAGAATTGAAATAGCAAAGGTAGCAATGATCCGTCTGCAGAAGATCTGGAAAGATAATAACATCACCAACAAAAACAAAAGCTCGTTGAATCTCTAGTCTTCTCAGTCTTCTTGTATGGCGCAGAGACGTGGACCATCCTCAAACATGATCGAGAACGGATAGAAAGCTTTGAAATGTGGTGCTGGAGGAAAATGTTGAGGATTCCTTGGACAGCTCATCGCATGAACGCATCAATCCTGAAGTAACTTCAGATAAAAGTTCGTCTATCGTGTAAGGTCTCCCAGCGGATTGTAGGCTACTTTGGACATATAATGCGCCGAAATGGTAGTCTTCAAAAGTTGATTGTTGAGGGCAAAGTCCAGGGAACCAGACAACGAGGACTAGTACCAACACGATGGATTGACATGGTGAACGGCCCCCTACAGAGTTCTCTCAGAGTAACCACATTGAAAGCTTTAGAAAGGGAAGAATGGCGGAGTATGGTCCATCGCCTAGATAGCTGAATTTTGTGATAGTCACGACGCAAAACGAAGAAGGCCTACTATGAATTGAGTACGGTATCTTGAAAATAGGAGATGTAAATCTTCACCAGTTATCGGCAAAGACAGTGAGAAGGCTAATAATAACGGCATACCGCAATCTGAATGCTTTAGGGAAATGTGCAATATATCGGCTAACTGGGATTCGTAACATTGTTTACGGTACCCTACTATATATTTTAGAGCGGTGGTGATGGTGATTATTGTTTTAATGGGATGTACAACTATCAAGTTAACCATTCTCTATTAACATTAAAAATGAAGATATTCGCCTAACAAAGACAAGGGCCACGAAGGGCGTGAAAATGAGACTCCCTAGGCCTTCACACGTAATACCGTCGGGATTGGAAAAGATCAATTGAGTAAGGAAGGTTGGATAAGATAGATGAAATTGAGGAGTCTGACAGAAGTGGAAGCAATGGAAGACTCAGCTAAGGACCCCGTGGTCGCCAACCCACATTCCCAGGTTACGAGCCCGTTGGGCCCCTTTCAGTTGCCTTTTATGACAGGCAGGGGATACCGTGGGTTTTTCTACGGTCCCCGCCCACAACGGGATACATATTTCAGAAGTGCTAAGTAAACTCTTACGAAATATGGACGGTGCTTCTGGGATCCCGAAATACTAGCACAATAATGGGTGTAATTTATAACAATACTGCATACATATTATAAGCCATACTTATAATCTTAGCTATGAAATGTCATTCCGATAATTTTTTGGCTTTCCGATTCGTGCAACCGTACGCACAAAACGATATTATAATAACTACAAAACCAACTTATTATTAGTATCTCTCTTACGTTTTAGAGTGTCGTATAGTGTTCACGTCTGATAATTCCCACTATTACAATTTGTGTTCATTGTATTCACTTCATTAAGTTGTGACTGGTGTGACTGTCAAAATACAACATGCGTTCACGCGCCTATATACGACCACGCCCCCTATGTATAGAACTGTCATTGGGCTCGAAGGCATCTCCCTGCAATGATGTGATGACAATACCACGGTAAGAGTTTTACCACGGTTTCGTAACGACGCCTGATATTTACCGAGAATGGTGCACCCGGGCACAAATCTTGCTGTGACTTGAAAGAAGGCTCACTGGCTCACACGGAATCAGCGACCAGAATAGACTGAATACGATTCTTTCATGGATAAGAATCAGGAAGAATAGGCTACTGGAGGCAATGGTCGTTAGTTGGATACCATCCCAGCATTTTCGTGGAGTGGAAGAAGAAAACGACATAAATCCACTTCGAGGATTCTCCTCACGAGGTTGATTTTAAATCTCTGACAGAGCCGGAAATGTAAACTGGGATTTCAGGAGCAGAGAATCAAAATATTCTCCGAGATCACTAAGGCGGATAACAATATCAAATAATAATAATAATAATAATAATAATAATAATAATAATAATAATAATAATAATAATAATAATAATAATAATGCCAGGGCAATCTTAAAGTAATGGCGACCGCCACGGGCCCAACCTGCCATGTTTAGCTTAATTTAGTTTATCCGATTAAGTTTTCAAACTTTGATTAAACGAAAACTAAGTTACTATACAAGTTGGTTTTATTTTGGTGCTATGTTTGAAGTAATATTAACGTCGACAGTCAAGCGTTTCTGACTAACACATTGTTGAATAATGATTATGTGTAGAAGTTTTCTGCGCCCACCGAACGAGTTAGTCGTGAGTTTAGGGTCGCTTAGCTGTGAGCTTGTTTTCGGGAGATAGTGGGTTCGAACCCCACTGTCGGCAGCCCTGAAGATGGTTTTCCGTGGTTTCCCCATTATCACACCAGGCAAATGCGGGGGGCTGTACCTTAAGACCACGGCCACTTTATTTCCTTTCCAATCCTATCGTCGCCATAAGACCAACCTGTGTCTGTGCGACTTGCAAAGCAAAATTTAAAAAAAAAAAAAATCTACCCCAGAGCAGATAAAACTCAGACTGAATCTTGGAAAGTTTACAGGTACCGGTATTTCTAAATTTCTACTTCGAGCGTTGCGAAATATTATACATAAATGAACAGAAATTCTCTTCGAACTTCTCATAGCTAGTATGAGTGAATCTTCTCGTGCGCCCTCAATCAATGATCTGCATTTAGGGCGGTCGCCCGGGCGACAGAATCCCTATCAATCGTTTACCTCACGTTTATATCTATTTATATTTTACCCAGCTTTTTCTTAAAAATGTTCTACGAACTTGGAAATGAATCGAACATTTCCCTAGATAATTTATTCCAATCCCTTACGCCTAGTCCTATAAAGTAAGTAATATTTACCCCAATCTCTCCTCTTGAATTCCAACTTTATCTTCATATTATGATCTTTCCTACTTTTAAAAGCTCCACTCAAGCTTATTCTAGTTATTCGACGCCAATTCACTACTGACAGCCCGAAACATACCGCATAGTCGAGCATCTCGTCTCCTTACTTCCAAGTCTTCCCAGCCCAATGTTTGCAACATTTTCGTAACACTACTCCTTTGTCGGAAATCGCCCAGAACAAATCGTGCTGCTTTCCTTCGATTTTTTCCAGTTCCCGTATCAAGTAATCCTGGTGAGGGTCCCATACACTGGAACCATACTCTAACTGCGGTCTTACCAGAGACGTACCCGCCCTCTCCTTTACATCCTTACTACAACCCCTAAGTACTCTCCTAACCATGTGAAGAGACCTGTTTTTTAGTTTTTTTTTTTTTACAATTGGCTTTACGTCGCACCGACACAGGTAGGTTTTATGGCGACGATGGGACAGGAAAGGGCTAGGAGTGGGAAGGAAGTGGATGTGGCCTTAATTAAAGTACAACCCCAGCATTTTCGTGGTGTGAAAATGGGAAACCACTGAAAACCATCTTCAGGGCTGCCGACAGTGGGGTTCGAACTTAAGCGACTGCAGCTATCGAACTCGGTGAAGAGATCTGTTGAATGCCAACCGTATATATGATTGTTACTAGAAGAAGTGAATTGCTGTGTTCTTTAATTTGTTTTATTGTGAACACCTTCACGTCCACCAGTGGAGTTGCTTCACATTTCTCTCCCCCCCCCCAGTGGACCAAGAAGATGTTTATTCGACTATGAAAAACCACAATGCCACAGCCTCACGTGTAGCAAAAACTCGTGTCATTAGTTCATTTAAGACGACATGTCAAACTGTGGTTCGTAACGACATATTGTGGGCACGTGAAAAGAATGGGAGGAACGAGGATCATTCTGTTCTGGCTTAATTCTGCTGGATCCGCAATACTCTGCACGTCCATCTTGTTGGTCATTTTCTGGTGTGAAATCGCGAGCAAGTAGGTAAATGGGTGTTACTTCTGCACGGCTTATTTTAAGACTTCCGTGAACTGCATGGAGTAACTATCCCGAAATGTCGTCATCGTGGGTATTAGCGCACAAATCTATTTTTACACCCTGGAACAGAGCGCCCGCCACAGGCCCAGTTCATCGTCCACTAGAAATGGGTCACTTTGTTGTCATGGCGACCGGCAGGCGGGTGGAGTCGGCTAGACGCGGGTTAGTCTTGGCAAGCAAATTTTAAGAATTATGCCGTTCCCAGTGGTGAAACTACCAATTATTATTATCTATATTTTTTCAAATACGAAACACAGATTTGTCCAGTCCGTTCTACTGGACCGATTCCCTTCATTTTTGTTTTATTCTGTCCGGAATTGCCTGCCAGTGAATCATGACATATTGATAAGTCTCTAGGCCTAAGTTCAGTCAAGTTTGAATAATTCGAAAATCAAATCATTAAATTGACCACTCCGGGTTCGAATGCCACTGTCGGCAGCCTTGAAAATGTTTTTTTTCCCCGTGATTTCCCATCTTCACACCAAACAAATGGTTGGACTTCTTCGCCTTAAGGCCACGGCCGCTTCCTTCCCACTCCTAGCCCTTTCCAATTCCATCGTTGCCGTAAGATCTATCTGTGTCGCTGCGACGTAAAGCAGCTTGTAAAAAAAAAAACAAAAAAACAACACCTAAATGACCACTCCAATTAATTACAGGCGAAAGCTTACCCTAGCCCGCAATACATTCTGTACTTAGAGGACTGCGCACACAATCTACGGTTGGTGGTTGAGAGGGAGAGGACTGCACACACTGGTGGTTGAGAGGGAGAGGACTGCACACACTGGTGGTTGAGAGGGAGAGGACTGCACACACTGGTGGTTGAGAGGGAGAGGACTGCACACACTGGTGGTTGAGAGGGAGAGGACTGCACACACTGGTGGTTGAGAGGGAGAGGACTGCACACACTGGTGGTTGAGAGGGAGAGGACTGCACACACTGGTGGTTGAGAGGGAGAGGACTGCACACACTGGTGGTTGAGAGGGAGAGGACTGCACACACTGGAGGTTGAGAGGGAGAGGACTGCACGCACTGGTGGTTGAGAGGGAGAGGACTGCACACACTGGTGGTTGAGAGGGAGAGGACTGCACACACTGGTGGTTGAGAGGGAGAGGACTGCACACACTGGTGGTTGAGAGGGAGAGGACTGCACACACTGGTGGTTGAGAGGGAGAGGACTGCACACACTGGTGGTTGAGAGGGAGAGGACTGCACACACTGGAGGTTGAGAGGGAGAGGACTGCACGCACTGGTGGTTGAGAGGGAGAGGACTGCACACACTGGTGGTTGAGAGGGAGAGGACTGCACACACTGGTGGTTGAGAGGGAGAGGACTGCACACACTGGTGGTTGAGAGGGAGAGGACTGCACACACTGGTGGTTGAGAGGGAGAGGACTGCACACACTGGTGGTTGAGAGGGAGAGGACTGCACACACTGGTGGTTGAGAGGGAGAGGACTGCACACACTGGTGGTTGAGAGGGAGAGGACTGCACACACTGGTGGTTGAGAGGGAGAGGACTGCACACACTGGTGGTTGAGAGGGAGAGGACTGCACACACTGGTGGTTGAGAGGGAGAGGACTGCACACACTGGTGGTTGAGAGGGAGAGGACTGCACACACTAACAATCTACGGTTGGTGGTTGGGAGGGAGTGACATGAAAGAATAATCGAAAACGACGAATCTATACTATTCGGGGTCGCTGAAATGAATTGTGACACTCTGGATGGCGTTTGAAGTCCAAGTTTAGGCTCCATCGGAATTGGGGATAAAAGTAAACAATAACAGCACGGCTCCTCTAGCAAGCAATTTAAAAGTGAATGCATTACATTATTTAAATCTGAAAGTTTAAAAGCCGGTCCTGACATGAAAACTAACCCTTGGTAAGAAAGACGCAACCTACATTCTGGATAAGGATTTGTGAGTGAATCAACTTTCCCTCACAACCTTGGACCTTGACCGCTTTCGCAAGGTCTTCACTTCGAGCCCAGCTGCCATATTAGTCACCAGCAGATCAATCCAGTTCGTGGCCACGATGATCCAAAGCTGATCAACCTTCTATTACAGTTTACATTCGTTGTCGCTGATCGAATGTTCAATGGGAAGCGTGACCGAACTTTACAACGGTTTCAGTTGTAATGCGATATGTATCAATATTTCATGCGTATTTAAACAGTGTACCATGACGGACGCACGCATTGAGATCTTCAGAGTCCTGGCTTCGATTCCCGGGATTTTAGCTGCGTCTGGCCAATTTCGCTATGTCGGGAACTGAGTGGCTATTCGCAAGTGCACATCCGAAATGGTTAGCATGCATGGCATTTATTTTAATGTAAAGAACATTCAAGAAAATACGAATGTCGGATCATAATAATAATAATAATAATAATAATAATAATAATAATAATAATAATAATAATATATTTAGATGTAATATTTTTGGGATTATGCTGTGTAATTAAAGTATATAAACTCACTCAACGCGCATTGCTAAAGGTACCTTGCCTATCTTCATCAGAAGAAAACAGAAAACGGAAACACGACGTATAATCGAACGTCTGTTGAGCAAAAAAGATGTAAGCGGAACTGCTCACCTATCTTACGTACGTAACACGATGGATCGCATTGCTAAATTCTTACATAGGTACAATATACGAACTGTCAATTAAGAGGCAACTCCTGCGACCAACTGAGGACAGTTTGCCTAAACTGCAACAGCCGGGTATCTACAGAGTTCCCTGTACTTGTGGCACAGGGTCGACTTCGAGAACGATATTTACTCGCATTAAGGAACATAATACAGACTCAACCAACCTGATAAATCATGCTTTAACATCTGGTCATGATGTCATGTTCCAAGAAGTGGATGTTCTTGCCTGTATAAAACAATATCGCCCCCAGAATCATCAGGAAGGCGGATGAAATACGTAAACACCCAGATAATTTCAACCGCGATGCAGGCTACAACCTCAGTACCTATTACACTACTCAGCAAATTTGAACTTTTTCCCCTTAACATTAATAAAATAGGCTGACCATAACTAATTTGCATGCGCTGAACACGAAAATGACATTGAAAAGTTCGTAACACGTGAAGTTTCTGTGTTATAGAATTTACTTGATACCTTGAATAAATCAGGATTTTTGATCTATTAAAATTACTTTGTTCTCATTTTTGTATGAACATTTTGAAGGGTAGCTTAAGTATGATAGAACTGATATATTAATAACTGACCAACAATTAAGACTTATGAAAACTACTCTTCATGCAATAAAATAGAGAAAAATAAGGTATTTTGAACTGGAATCTTCCCTTTGTTGTTCTTCCTCTTAAAACAACCATCGGTCGTACGGTTAGAGGCACGCAGCTGTGAACTTGCATTCGGGAGATAGTGGGTTCAAACCGTACTGTCGACAGCACTGAAGATGGTTTTCCGTGGTTTTCCATTTTCACAACAGGCTGTACCTTAATTAAGGCTACTGCCACTTCCTTCCTACTCCTAGTCCTTTCCTATCCCATCGTCGCCATACGACCTATCTGTGTCAGTGCCACGTAAAGCAGATTGTAAAAAAAACCACTACCACCAATGGCTTTGTGTGCAAGGTCATCAGCCCAGATGCTGGATGGACTTCCAAATAACAGCACCAAATGTTAAACGGTTATAGTAAAAGCACGAAACCAATGAAGGCACTAAGATGAGGAAGTTCGCCATTGCTTTCCCCACCAGGCCAGAAGGTGTTATTGCAGTACGACTGGCCCTGTGAGTTACATCTTTCATAATATCCAGACGCAACAAGTCGTGCAGTGACTTTAGTGACCACAAAAACAACTTACGAAACACGGGATTTTATCAATGCCGATGGGAGGCACCGTGTATGGCGCAGACCAGATGAAGCGATGGATCCCGCCTGCCTCGAAGGTGTAGTCCAGGGCGCTGGTGTCTCTGTTATGGTCTGGGGTGCATTTTCCTGGTATGGAATGGGTCCCTAGTTGTTCTGACCGGTGGCCGCTAAATAACGTTCAATTTAATGCAAATTGGTAAGCTGGCCATGCTGCAAAGAGGAACGTCGGATAGCACAGTTGGTCGTCATTGCATAATGACTATCGGGGCCAAGAACAACCTTCTCTTTCAGTGGTCTAGTTCGGATAATGACGTCACCATTCATGAGCTCGCGCACCAAATGAGGTCACTGACTGACTCGTACGACGTCACGCTCTTCGCGCGATAAAAGGTCAAATGTGGAAGTAGTTGTAATAATAATGCTGATGTTACTATTGTTCTCTCGGTCAACATTTACAGTACACACAACAGCCAGCTCTTTCTTCGCTTCTTGAAAGTCTTGACTCCCAGCTTTTCACTTACTTCTACCCGTACAAAGCTTGCACAACCAAGTGGAAGCATGCATTTGTGGTTATGACTGTTTTAAAAGAGCTTCACATTTAGATCATCGACCCTTGATACGAGACGCCTCTTTAAAATTTACCACTGATTCCAAGTGGCCATGATCGGTAAGGCGCCAACACCGTGGTTAGACAGTTCGAGTACATTTCACCATCAATGTTTTGGCCGGCCGGTTAGGGCAGGTGGTGGTATAACATTTCTAATCACAACATTGCGTGCCGAAAGCGTGGATTCAATTCCGAATCTCTCCAGAATGTTCAGGTGGAGTGAGGGCAAGTGATGGTGTTGATGGCAATTCGTCCGTCGGATGGAGACATTAAGTCTTGAGCAGATCGCAAATAGAAAGACTTCCATCAGGCAAGCAGCACTAAAAGCCGGACTATAAATAATACACTGACTGAGCAAATGTCATGGGATAGCGGAGCACTGATGCGCAGGTGTGTTGTCTGCGCACCACACGCCCCCTGTGCCAGCGGCAGTTGTATAGGAGACCTTGTGAGCAGTGGCTGTGTATGTGACAGGTGTAACATGTGAGCTGACACCGTTCGAACGGTGTATGGTGGTCGGTGCCCGACGGATGGGAAGTGCGATTTCGGAAGTGGTGCGGGAATTCGGCTTCACACGATCAACCGTGACCAGATGTGTCGTGAATGGTTGAATGCGGGTGTCACCGTCCACAACAGACGAACGACCGGCCGTCCAGCCACCCTCGATGACCGTGACCGGCGACATCTGAGACGGATTGTCAATAGTGACAGACGGGCAACCGTGCAACAAATCACGGCTCAATTCCACACAGGCCGTGCTAGACACGTCTCCCAGTGGACAATCCGTAGGAACATGGGTTCTATGGGGTATGGGAGCCGGCGCCGCACACGGGTGCCACTGTTAACCCAACATCATCGGGCACATCGACGCGCATTTGTCGCCAGTCACCAGGGATGGACACTGGAACAATGGCGTAACGTGATATGGTCGGACGAATCACGATTTCACCGCACCATGCCGATGGGAGGCACCGTGTATGGCGCAGACCAGATGAAGCGATGGATCCCGCCTGCCTCGAAGGTGTAGTCCAGGGCGCTGGTGTCTCTGTTATGGTCTGGGGTGCATTTTCCTGGTATGGAATGGGCCCCTAGTTGTTCTGGAAGAGACTTTGAATGGTACGCGGTATTTTTTAGCTGCTCGGAGACCATCTCCACCCATTTTTGGCCTTCCAGCGCCCAGACGGTTCTGCGGTGTTTCAAGATGATAACGCGCCGCCACATCGCTCCCACGTCGCCCGGGAATGGTCCCAGTAACATGCAGCGAAGGTCCAACGACTGCCATGGCCACCCAGGAGCCCCGATATGAACCCTATCGAGCATACCTGGGATGTCCTGGAACGCGGGCTCCGTGCCATAGATCCTGCACCCACGAACAGACCAGCATTGGCGGCCGCTCTACAAACGATTTGGTGTCAGCTCCGTCCAGAGGACTACTAGGGACTTGTTGACTCACTTCCACGGCGTACGGCCAGAGGCGGCCCCACACGCTATTAGGTGACTATCCCATGACATTTGCTAAGTCAGTGTACATAAATAGGGTGAAGCGTCTTCTGGTTTGGCCTAGAGCAATGTTGTTACTTTCATTGACCTGTCTCAGTCTTATCCTTGGCTTTGACAATATGAAAGTGACTGAGGTTTGAGCGATGCTAGTAATGCAGCCAGTCCCTGCTATGAATGTGAAAATATCGCTCATAGGGTCGGTTGGTGCATGCATTTCAGTGGGCTTGGCAGACTAATATGTAATAGCAATTTCTAGCTCGGCGAGGAAAGCAACGGGAAACTACTTCACTTATTTCCCTAGTAAGCCTCTTCAGTGATACCTAGGTCATGTACAACAACTAATAGTGGAGCTGTTCAGGATCCAACCCGTTCAGATAAGGGATTTTTTTACCCAAATCTGAAGGTTTATACAGGTTTGCTCAGCCTTCATGAGAACAACTGAGGAGCTATATGACAGTGAAGTAGCGGTCCCGGTCTAGAAAACCAAGAATGACGTCCGAGAAGATTCGTTACGCTGACCATGTACCTCGTAATCTGCAGGCCTTCGTGCGGAACGAGGCTTATTGAGACAACAGAGAAACAGCCGAAGCACACGCGTATGGTTCTACTACACAACTACTGTAGACCTATCAGAAATACAGGCTCCTACGAGGTAAGCGACACCGGGCCACTCACAGTGCTAGCTCCTGGACTGTTGGAGCTCGTCAATAGCAGTTTCATGCTTACTCTAACGAATTTCTTCACGAGCAGAGATTTGTTTAAATAAATATAAGTATTTTTCGAGCATATTATTTGCACTCAGTACGAAATACAGTCAAATGAAACTAATTTGTACATATTCTGTCTTGAGGGGGTAGCAACCCTGTATATCTGTCTCTCTCCTTACCTCTAAGCCATGTCTCAAGCTTTTTGAGGTACAAACTAGGAGCTTAACTTCAACCTTCAGCTTTTTCACCCAAGAAAAAAAGCAAGATTACCATTTCGCTAGCAATAAATAATAATATTGGCTCTACGTCCCATTAACTACTTTTACGGTTTACGGAGAACCCGAGGTGCAAGAATTCAGTCCCGCAGGAGTTCTTTTACGTGCCAGCAAATCTACCGATACGAGGCTGACGTATTTGAGCACCTTCAAATACCACCGGACTGAGCCAGGATCAAACCTGCCAAGTAGGGGTAGGAAGGCCAGCGCCTCTATCGCCTGAGCCACTCAGCCCGGCTCGCTAGCAACAGTGGGGTGAGATGGAGTGGAAATGATGTCATGACGAAGTATGAGGATTTCATTGCGGATATGTTCAAATTCTAACATGAACTTTTTTTCTGTCACGAAGATCCGTTTGTCGGAAATACAATCCATGCGCACACAGACTGGAGGAAAAAAACACTGCTCAAGTCCGTGTTCATGGCGTGAAACCGTTGGTGAGTGCGTTGCTATCCAGAACTTACAGTAAATACTGCTTATCGTAATTATACACAAACTGTAAACAAGAATTATCGTATTACTCTACCTGGTGGGAGTGGAGTCCATTATCTCGCGCATGACAGGTGAAGTGAAAGTGGCAGGTGTAACGACGTAAATAAAGTTCGAATTATTTGGGCTTTACGACTAAAGAGTCAGTAAAATGAACCCTAGCTTTAGCACCGGCTCCGCTGTCGAAATGAAACAGTTGTGCGTAGAACACACTGAATTCTCAGCTTTGACAGAAGACTTTCTTTGCTATCAGCCTCCCAACTCTTCACTGAAATTATGCGAACTAATAAAAACTGGCATCCACCTGCGAGAGGGTGCAGTAGAATACACCCATGTTATTTCCTGCCAGTAGTAAAAGGCGACTAAAACGGGAGCCAAGGGCTCTCAGATTGGGAGCGTGGGTTGGCGGCCACGGTTAAGTCTAGCATTGCTTCCATTTACATGTGTTAGGTACCTCATTTTCATCTACCCTATCCGACCTTTCTTGCTCAACACTTGTTCTCTTCCGCCCCCGACGGTATTACGTTTGCGGGGCCAGGGTTAAGAAAAGACTGAAGGCCTTATGGGCTTAGTGCGGTCCATTGTTGCCAATACTGCAGCAGTAATTCATCTAATGGAGATAAGTGGCCGCACACTTTGACTCACTGTTTGGTTATCCTCGCCCCTTGGGAAGGTGACTCAAATGATAAGAATGAGCGAAGTTTCCTCTGTTACAGCAAGAGGAACTCTCTCCTCATTATACCTAATGCTCAAGCTTCTAAAAACTCATTATCTGCTAGGAAACACAACACAGAACAGTGAAGTATCCATAGTGAGTCTGACATCACCCAGGCTCATTCCCCGCTATCTGTTTTGTTCGACATATAAAGACATAATAAAAGCTTAACGGGCCGTTGATATCAGACTGCGTGGGCTTGGTGAGAGTCTCGTAATTCACATCTACAAACTGCATGTCCCCAACACCATCGAGGCGAGTACAGATACAACGATCTGCACTGTAGTACACATGTGACTAGCCGGCCCCGTATTATCGTATCATTATTAATCGGTGCCGTCAGCGGCAGCTGCTACTAGTTCGAAGAGGAATGTTTTCGCGTTCGTGTTTACTATTATAGTCGTGGTCTTCTAATAACCATGAACGAGGTGCATTTGTACTTTGATGCCAATACTGAAAAATCGGAAGAAATACAATTAAATAAAAAAAGTTGTACTCGCTTAGGAAGTATTGGATTGGCGGGAATATCGTTCGGAAAAGTCTTTTTGTAATGATTACAAAATGTGTTCGAAAAAGAACACGTGTGAAAATGTTACGTGCTCGAGCGACCGTAAGCCAGTACTCGCCGAGCTGCACCGACCTCGACGTTATTATGCCTGAGAGACCTAGGGTGTCGTTCATCTTTACGACCTTTGTTTCGATGATACCCCCATTGTGCTCTGATTAGTGTCAACCTCTACCACCAGTTTTCATTAGCTGACAATCCGAATGCCGGGCTCCAAGTCTGTGAAGTGATAATACAGTATCAAGTTACGCTTTATAATATTCAAAGTGACGACGGCAATCTTACAGCATGTGTTCACAATGTGCACCCTCACCTGCCCCATATGTAGAACCCACTGTGGGTGGAGGCGGTAAAATAACACCCGCGGTATCCCCTGCGTATCGTAAGAAGCGATTAAAAGGGGCCCCACGGGCTCTCAACTTTGAGCGTGCACTGGCGACCGCGGGGCCCTTAGCTGAGTCCTGGCATTGCTTCCTCTTACTTGTGCAGGCTTCTCACTTTCATCTATCCTACCCGACCTCCACTGGTGAACTTTTCTTCTTGTCTGGCCCCGACGGTATTGGAGCACTCGAGGCCTAGTGAGTCACTGTCACGCCCTTCGTGGCCCTTGTCATTCTTTGGCCGATATCTTCATTTTTTGGAGTATCGGATCACTTCCATTTTTTCTCTCTGATTAGTGTTATACGAGTATGGAGGATGATTGTCTAGTTGTACTTCCTCTTAAAACAAAAATCACCGGGCGAATTGGCTGTGCGGTTAGTGGCGCACAGCTGAGCGGGAGATAGTGGGTTCGAATTCCACTGTCGGCAGCCCTGAAAATGGTTTTCCGTGGTTTTCCATTTTCACACTAGGCAAATGCTGGGGCTGTACCTTAATTAAGGCCACGGCCGCTTCCTTCCCACTCCTAGGCCCTTCCTATCCCATCGTCGCCGTAAGACCTATCTGTGTCAGTACGATGTAAAGCAAATTGTATAATAAAAAATAAAAAAACCACCACCACCCATATGTAGACACCTGGGGGCGTGAGATCTCGGCAGTGGGAATTGAACTGATCTCAAAAGTGTTGCTGTAGAAGGGCAAGTAACCCCTGTAGCTTCATTGTTGCAGTACGGTGGCATATTTCTGGTGACATTCAGTACTGTTTGGTATTCAGAGCATGTCAGTTGACATAAATGTGTCTTATGTTTGAGGGTTATCTGAAATTAGCGATATAAAATGAGAGACGCGAGGTTACCTAGCAACGGTTGACAGATGACCATGGACGACAGACATAAGATATTTATTATCATTTGATTTTCGCGATGGAAAATCGACACCATTTTTTAACCCTCCCTCACCATTGAAGAGGACTTTCTTAACGAATCACCCTGTATATGTAACATTAGGTACAAATGGGTTAATTGACATTATGATTAGTGTAATCAAACATATAGTAGTACTATAAACAACTGTTGAATGTGTACATCACATGGAGAACTCTGTGTATTACCAATTCGAAGAACTTGAGCAGGCCTGCCCACGATTTTAGGTAGCCCGTGTTGATAAGGATGGCCGACGTCGTGGTGGACGTTGTGGTCCTTGTGATGGTCACCTGGTGAGACATCTGGAACACACAATCGCCGGATCTTAATATTAAGTCTAACTTCCAGCGATCAACGTGTGGTACATTTCAGAGGACGAGTTATCAATAAACAATGTAAAATCATTAGTTAGATATTAAGAGAACATAATAAGCAACAAATCAAGATCCATTATGTCTTCTGGTATGGTCTGGAACAAATTTCCTGCCTTAGTTTGAACTCTGACTTAAGAAAACTATTTCTGTGATAGGAAATTAAGCCCAGAGCAATAGTTATAGCATGACTGTCGTCTGTAGAATTTAATATTTGCGTACAGTTGAAGAGCTCTCCTTGAACTTGTGTTACTGCAGGGTGATTAGATGGAAACTCACAATTAATGCAGACAAGTCAGTTAAAATGTCTAAATGAACAAGAGCTTACCCACATATATGAAATAAACGGCATTCCACTTGAAGGCTGTTACACCGGTCAAAGATCTTCATGATCGTCAACCTCTTTCCAGTCAGTGATCGGGTTAGGATGGAATGATTGAAGCCCCCATCTAGCGGCGAGGATCAGAATTGTGCCGGCTGCCGAAGCCTGTCTCAGTCTTCTGAGTCAATGATTAATGATTGACAGATGAAATTAAATGTTACTGAAGTGAGTTGCTAGAATGAAAGATGACAGGGAAAACTGGAGTACGCGGAGAATAACCTGTCCCGCCTCCGCTTTGGCCAGCACAAATCTCACATGGAATGACCGGGAACTGAACCACGGAACCCAGCGGTGAGCGGTCGGCGCGCTGCCGCCTGAGCCACGGAGCCCTAGTTCTTGCTTGCTCTTAGAAGTTCTTTCATTTTTCCTTACGCAATTATTCCTTGTGTTATTCTTCTCCTTATCTCCTCTTTCAGTCTCCATTCCATTTTAGAACACTTCGCTAATATTTAGAAGACCGTGCCTACGTGGATATTACGTTTCCGAGGGTTAGGAATCTTTCCATTTTCACGCCCTTCGTGGCCGTTGCCGTTCTTTGGCCGATACCTTCATTTCTCGAAGTGTTTGATCCCTTCCTTTTTTCTCTATGATTAGTGATATATAGAGGATGGTTGCCGAGTTGTATTTCCTCTTAAAACAATTATCACTACCACCACTTTCTCTGCTCCTTGGTTTACGTCTTAACACTAGTACCGTACATCGAATATGCTGCATGACACCATGTAGAGGGCGAACATTCCGGTGACGATGTCTGGACACAGTTTGTTCCTCACTTGGTGCAGTACTCGTATATTGGTAAAGCTTCAATAAAATTAAACAAATTCAACAGACTGCGCAAACCTTCGCTCTAAACCCTACACGATCAATATTATTGGACACTAGTGAATATTGTGCAATACCACACAAACACGCAGTAGTAAATACAGGGTTGGCGTCAGAAAGGGCATTCGGTCGTAAAATAGGGCCAAATCCACGTCTGCGACACAGGTATGGGAGAAGCGGTGGAAGAAGGAGAAGAAGAGGAAGTGAATGTTATGCAATAATATTGAAGGATCCCTTAAGGCAGACGAGACATAGAATCGCACATAACGCAACTTAAGGGGAATTAACCAAACGCGGGTAGCCCCCCTACCCGGCCGGGAATCGTACCCTTGACCCCGTGAACCATCCAGAATATCCGCTAATGAAATAGAACAGCAAGATATTACCACCGTCCAAAAGTGATACTTCGCTTGGCATTTTGAAAGTTTGAGGACGCGAGCTGTCTGCAGTAGTGTGCGAGCATTGCAGGAGACTTCCGGAATATGTTTGGCTCTAACCTATCGCCCATTGTTTCAAATGCGGACGTGGGTTGGTTTCCGTTTCCTTTGCGATTTCCAATGGGCTTCAAAAGGGCAATAGACAGCAGCTTTGTCTCATCTCCACTTGATCAGTGTGTTGTGAATGTAATGAAAATATCAACTGATAAACGACCTCGTGGAAGGACACCAGGCGAGAACTTGACCTGGACGAAGGTCGCTCCAAAAATAATAGCAGCACAGTTTCTATACAAAGCCAATTTTAATTCCACACCTTTACAGTCAGCATTGAGGCCTTCGGTTCGGAGGGGTCCCGGGTTCGATTAATTCTTCCGGCTGGGGGACTGGATGGATGTGTTTGTTCCAACACACTCAAATAGTGCACTACGGTATCAACCATCACAGAAACACGCAATATAGGGTTTGGCGTCAGGAAGGGCATTCGGCCGTAAAACAGATCCAATCCACATATGTGTGACACAGTTCGCACCCGCATACCCACGGGTCCTTTTAACCCCTTTTCCCCACCTCGAAACGAGCGCAGCCCGTCTAGACCAATGTGTAGCAGTAGTTTTCTTCAAGCGTCTTTCCGCGAAGAGAATGCTTCTGTTAAGAGGATGGCAAATCAGGGATTTAGTCCGGCTGCATGGCTAAATGGTTAGCGTGCTGGCCTTTGGTCACAGGGGTCCCGGGTTCGATTCCAGGCAGGGTCGCGAATTTTAACCATCATTGGTTAATTTCCCTGGCACAAGAGCTGGGTGTGTGTGTGTGTGTTTTGTCTTCATCATTTCATCTTCATCACGACGCGCAGGTCGCCTACGGATGTCAAATCAAAAGACCTGTACCTGGTGAGCCGAACCCGTCCTGGGATCTCCCGGCACTAAAAGCCATACGCCATTTCATTTCATCAGGGAGTTGAAAAAGCTTTGCTCCGGGTGGATTCTAAGGATATTGACAGCTGTTCATAGAGAAGCAAGAAAGACCTCTTATACGTCCCCTTAAAACGTCATCACCACCAACACCACCTCCACCGATCCAAAAGGTCAAAAGTTCTATTTTCTGTGAGTCAGCTGCTGAAGATGGCCGCGCAGAAATCGGCTAGAAGTTATACAACTAGGCACTTCGTATAGAAATAGTGAAAAAATGGTCTAATCTGAGAGCTGATATGTCAATATTGAGGAACAGTTCATAACAATTAGTTCGAAGGAAGCCCCTGTAGGTCGACGCGGTAGAATAACACCCACGGTATACCTTGCCTGTCGTAAGAGGCGACTAAAAGGGGCCCCAGGGGCTCTGAACATGGGAGCGTGGGTTGGCGACCACGGGGCCATCAACTGATTCCTGGCATTGTTTCCACTTGTGCCAAACTCCTCACTTTCATCTATATTATCCGACCTCCATTGGTCAAATCTGGCTTTTTTCCGATCCCAACGGTAGATACTAGAACACTCGAGCCCTAGGGAATCTTTAATTTACACGCCCTTCATAGCTCTTGTCTTTCTTTGGTCGACACTTTCATGTGTCGAAGTGTCAGATCCCTTCCTTTTTCTCTCTCTGATTAGTGTTATATAGTGCATGGTTGTACTTCCTCTTAAAACAATAATCACCACCACCACAGTTCAGAGGAACTACTATAGGTCGTGACGATGAATAAGTGAATTCATTGCCGTGTGCAGTTGCCAAGGTGCTGAAGTCAGCACAGTGTTTATGACTCACTTGACGTCATTGTGAAAGGTGGGAGTTGTGTACTTTACATGAAGTGGGTAAACTGGTAAGAAGCATGCCCCACACACTCCGGTCTTCACCACATTCAACACCATTCATTAATACAGAATTGCTCGTTAGCCAATGCTCAGCACTGCCCGTCACTGCATCGCACAGAGTTTATAGTGCGGCAAATTCCGACTCACCTGTGTGGGCCCAAATAACAGGAAAGCTATCATAATCCAGCAGTGCGTTGTGATGCGGAAAACGATTTAAATAAGCATCGATACTAAACATTTATAAATACCGCGCGAGTTGGTCGTGCGGTTAGGGGTGCGCAGCTATCAGCTTGCATTCGGGAGATAGTGGGTTCGGACTCCACTGTCGGTAGCCTTGAAGATGGTTGTCCGTGGTTTCCCATTTTCACAACAGACAAATGCAGGAAAATATAAACAATAAAGAGATGTGAAAGGCCTTAATTACAGCCACGGCCGCTTCCTCCCTCCTCCTAGTCCTTTCCTATCTCATAGTCGCCATAAGACCTACCTGTGTTGGTCCACGTAAAGCAGCTTGTTTTAAAACAGGCATTAAACATTCATTTAAAAAAAAAGAAGTTATGGTGATTTTTTAAGGGAAGTGCACCCGGACAACCATCCTCTATTAACACTAATCATGGGAATATTGAGGATATCGGGAAAACAAAAGAAATGGCCACGCATGGCGTCCAAGTGAAAGACTTCCAGGCCTCTGAAACCCAACACCGTCGGAGTCGGAAGACAACAAGAGTTGACCAAGGGAGGTCGGATAGGAAAGATGAGTGGAGTGTGGAACGAGTAGGAGGAAGCCGTGCTACTCTCAGCTAGGGGACACGTGGTCGCCAACCCACGCTGCGAGTGGTGTGTATTGTTTTAAGGGAAAGTATCGAAGAGCCCCTGAGTGTTACCCCCTTTTAGTCGCCTCTTACAACAGACAACGGATACCGTGGATATATTGTATGACCACCACCCACAGGGGATTTAAAAGAAAAAGCCTGTCATTCCACTAACAGCAGAGAAGTTTTATGATGAGAATTTGCTGCAGAAGAAAATACAAACAATAAAGAGATGTGAAAGGAGAAGTGGACATTAATGATTACCACGATGAGGCCCAGCGTTGTCTCCCGGGAGTCTTGATCGAGTAAGAAAGCAAGTTGTAGGTGACTAGCTCGCAAACTGGAATTCCGTGACTATGAAGACAGTCAGAGCACAAGATTTCTTTCATAGTCGCAAGCCCTTCTAGACTCCCAAGAAACCAGAAAGTAGTTGTACCTCAAAGAAGACCTCCCATAGATAGTACCTGGGTCCCGCCATCGACCAGGGGACAGTTAACAGCGTGTACTTCTTATCTGCAGCAGACCCTATTCAAGAACCTTTGAAGCCAACGACAAATCCACCGCGCCACGCAATTTGACATGACCTGGATATAGAAAGTAAACGGATAAGAAAGTACGATCGTTTTGCATTTAATAGTTACCTTCAAGCAACAAATGGATATCGGAGGCTCGGAATAAAAAACTGAATTTGGTATGCGAAAATGCATGGTTTCTCTGCGGAAGGGATAGAAGAGAGACAGCGCTGAGGAGAGGATACTTCAAAAAATGAGGGAGCTGGCCATCAAAGAAAAGCTAGTTACATCAGTGGCCGGTCAATATATTATTACACAACCTTTATATAACATGATGAAAAGTAGTTTAAGGATATCTTATGAGGAAAGAACATTGAAAAGCTTAATTTAATTTTGTCAACCAAAACTACTATTAAACTGAGGTTAATTTCGGTGCTAAGCTCTGTGTTGCTTGTATGGGATGAACACGTAACGTCCAGAATCACGAGTTTCTAGCACAATGTGGAATCTGTTTATGCACCAAGCCGATATAGCCATACCGGCACTCCTACATTTTCTACTTCGAGTATACTTAAACGCAAATGAAGACAACATTTTCAAAATCTAGAACAAGTTTCATGAATGGAATGCTGCAACAATGAACGAATCTTCTCGTGCTTGTTGGGTGCCAACCGCAATAATTATGCAGAGACGTTGCTTTCTAATGCTAGTTTTACTATGGGCAATCGTGTGAGTGGTAAAGAGTGAAATGATATGTTATTTTCCTTTTGAATATCGTCCTCACATCCAGTAATGGAATTACTCGCGAACAAGCCAGCATTTCTTTGGTGTGAAAATGGAAACCACAGAAAACCATACAGCAGTTGAGGCTTGCACAGCCTGCGTTATAAATCATGTCAGTGTTTTCCGGGCGTGTAGCATATGATGCTCCGTACGTTTCACTGTAAGCTTCCCAGCCATCGGAGTCAGTCGGAACCTTTGAAAATGTCGAACGCAGTCTTTGGTGAAACGTCCTGGCCCACAGCCTACAAGCCCGGACAGAAAACCATCTTCTAGGGGATTCGAACCCATCATCTCCCGAATCCAAGCTGTTCTAACAGCTAACTCGCTCGGTACCAGTTCTGTAGACCTACTGTATTACAGAAACAGAAAGGCAATACAAAACACGTGTATCTGGTGTCCGCAAAAGACAGTGCTGTCTATGACGGGCCACGTGTCGGCCTTGAAGAGCCCCGAGTGGGAGAAGCAAGTGGGTCACAGTGGGTGCGAGTCACACCTATATTTAGTTCTGTCGAATGAAATCACTGCACCACTCTGATTATTTGCCACTGAATACTACGGCCTACAATGTATGCATCCTTTAGACATTATTATATTCCAGTTTCTAAAATTTCATATCAAATACATTTTTTGATGTTTGTTGTTCAAAGGGGCTTAACAGCTAGATCATCGGCCCCTAATGATAAGAGGTGCAACGAAATGAAACGATAATTAAAACTTCAAAATGTATGCACTGACTAGAATCTAAAACGAATGAAGATGAAAAAATGACCTGAATCCAAAAGAATCAGTGGTTCCCATTCACAATGCTTTATTTTCTGGGATGATGCTTGTTTTCATAAGGGGTCCAAAATCCAGGTCACCGGCCCCTCGTAATAGTACTAATCACTGAAAAAGCAGAGCCATGATGTTTCTTTTTTTTGCTAGTTGCTTTACGTCGCACCGACACAGATAGGTCTTATGGCGACGATGGGACAGGAAAGGGCTGGGAGTGGGAAGGAAGCGGCCGTGGCCTTAAGGTACAGCCCCAGCATTTGCTGGTGTGAAAATGGGAAACCACGGAGTACCATTTTCAGGGCTGCCGCCATGATGTTTCTTGTATAGCGGTACTAATCATAGGTCATGTAGACCCATGGTATGTCACACACAATGGCACTACTCACAGGCAACACAAACCCATGGTGTTTCGGATATAGTGGTACTCATCACAGGCAACACAAACCCATGGTGTTTCGGATATAGTGGTACTAATCACAGGCAACGCATACTCATGGTGTTGCTCACATAGTGGTACTACTCACAGGCAACGCATACTCATGGTGTTGCTCACATAGTGGTACTACTCACAGGCAACGTATACTCACGGTGTTGCTCACATAGTGGTACTACTCACAGGCAACGTATACTCATGGTGTTGCTCACATAGTGGTACTACTCACAGGCAACGCATACTCATGGTGTTGCTCACATAGTGGTACTACTCACAGGCAACGCATACTCATGGTGTTATCTCACATAGTGGTAGTAATCACAGACAATGTAGACCCACGGTGTATCACACATTATGGTACCACCCACAGGCAACAGACTCATGGTGTTGTTCATATAATGGTACTGCCCCCATAGTAATCCTCTCCCGATGATACTGATCACAGAAGTAGTGGTACGTGTTCCTCAGGTAGTAGTTCCTCAGGCACATGCAGTTGTACTAATTGCAAGTAAAGTCGGCCCATGGTGTTCATCGTGTAATGGTACTAACCACAGATTGTCTCATAGTTCCAAAAGTTATCATCCCTCGGTTGCCCCTAATGTTCGCCTGTTACGACAGATAGGGGATACCGTGGGTGCATTCTTCATCTGCGTCCCCCACCCACAGAGGGTATACTTTTTTACCGAGCGAGTTATAACAATGAAACTATTAATTAATTTCACGTTTTATTGCCAAATCCACCAACGTGGAAATTTATTTTTCAATCGTCATGGTAGGGAGTTAAGTGAGTGATTATTTTTGGAAAGTCGACAACTCGTGGTCATCAGACCGTATAGGTGAGCAGGACAATGAAAATAACTATGGTAATGATCACTAAAAGAATAAGTGAAAAGGGCACTGCGGTCTCTTCTGCTGCTGCAAGTAGCAATGCAGAAAGTGCGGAATGAGACTGTCGCTGTTCCTTCACCACGCTAAGCAAACAGACGCACCTGTCGGAAGCCCTGATACGTTCTGTGCCTCACGAGACGCTCCATGTCTCGTCCTAGGACACAGGTGTGGGCATGGCATCTCCCGCGCGATCTGATCCCTAACTTTCACTAGCCTGAAGTGTGTCATGGACAGAACAGCAGCCATCTGTTGATATCTGACACCGCTGACCACAGATAACTAAAAATATAACACAACCAGATGATTATGATCGTGGTCATGGTGGTTCAGGTTTGGTTTAAGCTTCAAAAGGTGTGCCTTATGCGACAGCTGACATTTAGTATGCAAATAATAATAATAATAATAATAATAATAATAATAATAATAATAATAATAATAATAATAATAATGGGCTGAGTCACTCAGACGAAAGAGCGCTGGCCTTCTGAACTTATGATGGCAGCTTCGATGACAGTTCAGTCCGGTGGTATTTGAAGATGCTCAATTATTCCAGCCTCTTCTCGGTAGATTTACCGGCATGTAAAATAACACCTGCGGGACAAAATTCGGGCACTTCTGTGTCTATTATTATTATTATTATTATTATTATTATTATTATTATTATTATTATATAATTCACTGGAGCCATCAAGGACCACGTTAAGTCTTGTTGCATTTGACACTGAACTTGGCCTTCTTTAGGGCCCAAATTTCCCTCATACTTTGCGAGTAGGCCTGTTACACTCCTCTGTCCAAGGGACACCGTGTCTTCTCTTCGGTTGCTCGTTTCGGTTTAGCCCGTTCGTCAATATTTTCTTGCGGAAGCGATCTCTGTTAAGGGCGTCTTCAGCTGAGATATTATTATTATTATTATTATTATTATTATTATTATTATTATTATTATTATTATTATTATTATTATTATAAGATCGATGGAAAGTCTCTGTGGCTCTGGCGGCAGCACGCCGGTCTCTCACCGCTGGGTTCCGTGGTTGAAATCCCGGTCCCTCCATGTGAGATTTGTGCTGGACAAAGCGGAGGCGGGACAGGTTTTTTCTCCGGGTACTACGGTTTTCCCTGTCATCTTTCATTCCAGCAACACTCTCCACTTCATTTCATCTGTCAGTCATTAATCATTGCCCCAGAGAAGTGCAACTGGCTTCGGTAGCCGGCACAATTCCTATCCTCGCCGCTAGATGAGGACTTCATTCCAACCCTGACCCGGTCGAATGACTCGAAACAGGCTGTGGATTTCCATTCATTAAGATCGATGCTTTCACGGCCCGTAATTATTGTAGACATAAGCTTTTGCCGTGTTAAAAGCAAGGAGAAATTATTTACGTTTCGAAGAGAAATTTGGTCCTAGTCTTCAAAAGAATTTCGCCTTTTCTTGACACGGCAAAAATTATTATTATTATTATTATTATTATTATTATTATTATTATTATTATTATTATGGTACTTGACTCCAGCTCCTTGGCTGTAAGGTCTCAGCGACGGGGCCTTTGTTTCAGAATATCCAGCGTTCGATTCCCACTTGGGGACTGGATGTTTGTCTCGATTTTGACACATTCCTCCACATATGCACGGCGTCAGGAAGGGCATCCAGCCGTCAAACAGGACCATGACTATACGTTCTACACGCCTCGCTCAGGTATGGGAAAAGTTGCGGATTATTAATAACTAGTACATAAGCCTGCCTTCGTCAGTCGAAATTCCTACCCATACTAAATTGGAAATTCTAAAGGGACTATTAATATATCTTATGAATAAAAGTTACACTTTCCAGGTTTCAGACCGCATTCGAATGAAGTCAAATCAGGTATTGTAGTATTTCCTTACGAACCATATTCAGTGTAGTTGTAGCTGGGAACTGTACCTTGATGTGTATGGATTTGCGTACTCTCGAGAAAGCGGCATAAAACTGTCCAAAACGAATCACCATCAACAATGCCATAGGCCATCAATCCATATGAGCACTGCGGAGGTTTGGAATGTATTCCAAGCATTTGACACTCATCCTAGTGATTAAACATTGTATAACACCACCTCTACCCTACCGGGGCACATTCTGATGGTAAACATATTTTCAACGAACGGACTCGAACCACCTATGCGAAGTGTCAGATCATTACGCGTTAACGACCGCAGCTACCACGTGGGCTGCTCTATCTCGTGCTTATTGATAGACATAAACCCCACAATGCATTGTTCTTGTGATCCAGTCTCTCAAATACAGCTGCCGAAGGCAACAGAAGCCAGGATGTACGCAGTTCGACATCATGCCGATAGATATAGCTGTGTACCTATGTCATCATGGCGAATATGCGTCGACTTCTGTGATAGAAACTTATTTTTCTTTTTAAAAAGGTACAAAAGTCGCGGTCGCAAGAGGTTCACTGTACTTTTCTTGTGAAGAAGACATAGCGATCTATAAGCTGTTGAGACCTTCTCGTTTTGCCAATATCGCTGTGAATGACATAATGAAGGGTTTTATGTATATAACAAGGAATATGGATTGCAAATGAATAGAGGAAAGGTGGCGGTGATGATCGTCCATGAGGGAAGAATTGTAGAAGCATTCTTTAGCATAGGGTTTGAACTCAGGAGGATATTCCACGACGTCTATGGCCAGAGCAACGAGAAAGCTGAGCAGGACATACAACTAAGAAAACCAAGTTACAGTTCGACCACTTTCTCATCTTCCCCATCAAGACCTTCAAATGGACAATCAAACAGGCAGAGAGGAAGGAAACTTCGTGACTCTTGGGTTGAACCGCTAACATCGAACCGGCGAATCGGTGAGGTTTGCACCCATTACTTCGGACACGTCGTACAATCGCGGATAAAGAAAACTTACCTCTCCGCAGAATAGGGGTGTCCGGTCGTTAACCACCCTCTCTCTGCGGGTTCAGTATGACTATACTTCTACTGTTTTGTCTTAAGTTGCACATTTTAATGGAACCTCATATGGTCGAAAAAGCAGTCATTTCCTGCTCAAAAGCAGATGACTGTTTTTCTATGTGTTAAATATTATTTGGCAATTACTGTTCGCCATCCATTATACGTCAGTATAAACTTTTTTTTTTTTTTTTTTTTTTTTTTTACAATTAATAATTAAGAAACACTCATCGGTCAACGGCCTTGCGATCTTGATATGCTGGATCCCTAAGATCTCCCAAGTTAAGCAAAACTCGGCGTGGTCACAACGTGCTACCGTCTCCACCCTACCGCACAGACTGTGGCTCTGGGTGACGGATCAGTGCCCGCTGCCCTAGCTGGGGGTAGGACACTGACGTTCAGGTTTGAATAAGGCGCTTGGATTGAACTGAACTCTTATTAGCTTTCTTTTCAGACAGACTTTACTGTACGCGAGGGAAAGCTGAGTGGACTCAGGATATCTTATTCGTAAGTTGGAAGGTAGTTGACTTAAAGGTAGCGAAAATGATTGCTTGTTCAAGCACCGACACAGGTAGGTCTTATGGCGACAATGGGATAGGAAAGGCTAGGAGTGGGAAGGAAGCGGTCGTGGCCTTAATTAAGATACAGCCCCAGCATTTGCCTTGTGTGAAAATGGGTAACCACGAGAAACCATCTTCAGGGCTCCCGACAGTGGGGTTCGAACCCGCTATTTCCCGAATGCAAGCTCACAGCAGGTCGACCTTAACTGCACGGCCAACTCGCTCGCTAGTACAAGCAGGTGGGAACAATGACAGGAGGGTACTCGAAATGACGATATAAAGGTTGTTAAGAATGAACTCGGTCCACCTCTGTGGTGTAGTGGTTAGCGTGATTAGCTGCCACCCCCGGAGGCCTGGTTTCGATTCCAAGCTCTGTCACGAAATTTGAAAAGTGGTACGAGGGCTGGAACGGGGTCTACTAAGCCTTAGGAGATCTACTGAGTAGAGGAGGATTCGATTCCCACCTCAGTCATTCTCGAAGTGGTTTTCCGTGGTTTCCCCACTTCTCCTCCAGGCAAATGCCGAGATGGTACCTAACTTAAGTTCACGGCCGCTTCCTTCCCTCTTCCTTGTCTATCCCTTCCGATCTTCCCATCCCCCCACAAGGTCCCTGTTCAGCATAGCAGGTGAGGCCGCCTGGGCAAAGTACTGGTCCTCCTCCCCAGTTATATCCACCCTATCCAAAGTCTCACGCTCCATGACACTGCCCTTAAGGCAGTAGAGGTGGGATCCCTCGCTAAGTCCAAGAGAAAAATCAACTTTGGAGGGTAAACGGATTACGAAAGAAGAAAATGAATGAGCTCAGTAGATAATGCGGTGCGTATAAACCGGCTTCGGTGGAGGAGTCATGTGAGGCGAATGGAGGAGGATAGATTACAAAGGAGAATATTGGATTCGGTCATGGAGGGTAAGAAGTAAAGGGAGACCAAGACTCAGTTTCTAATGATTTGGTGAGAAGATGTGTGGAAGTGAACGATGCCAGAGTTGCGCAATTCACCGAGACTTTCAGACTGAACACTGAAAGGCATGACAGTCTGTAATGAAGATGTATATCACACAAAAAATACTGTGAAGTACACAATCCCATTCTACTGTTCGTGTGTAGCAGGGCGAGTGCCTAACGTTCATGTAGGTTTTGTCTAGCAGACGATCCGGAAAAGTTAAACAGTATCTTGTAGAGAATATTGTGGAGGACAAAATTATCACCAAGGGACGCTGAGGGAGACTTTTAAATCGATGGGTGGATCAGTACAGCTTCTGCCCACATGGCGCTAGACAGACCTGCCGTGAACAAATTCTTTTAGTCGTGACAAGCGAGACGCCATCATAAAGGGTTGGGGGACTTTTATAATGATTATTATTCGAAGGAGCAGCGCTGAGAGGGGCAGATTACCACGTTGTTATGTGCCTGATGACAATCAACAGGCCAAGCACTTACGATACAAATAACATACCTTCCCTTACTGTAACATTAAACGCCTTAAAAGAGAAGAAGAAACAAATATGCTATACTCACAATGGATTGTCAGTACTCCTGAACACAGAACTGAATCACACACAACCTTCCCTTTCGGATGTTTCTCTGGCACTGCCGCGGAAGGAACGCTTGCGCCACACCCTCCAGCCTTCCCCTCCACGCACCAAGCCTAGTTACGTCATGATGGGCCGCGCCACATCGCAGGGCTGTTAGGGTGACTACAAGACGTTCAACCAATTCGCAGCGTGTGCATGAATTACAAAATCAAGTAATGTTATTTGCTTTACGTCCCACTAACTACTTTTACGGTTTTCCGAGACGCCGATGTGCCGGAATTTACTCCCGCAGGAGTTCTTTTACGTGGCAATAAATCTGCCGACACGAGGCTCGCGTATTTGAGCATCTTCAAATAGCACCGAACTGAGCCAGGATCGAACCTGCCAAGTTGTGGCCAGAAAGGCCAGCGCCTCAACTGTCTGAGGCTCTCAGCCCGGCAAATTGCAAGTTCGCATTTCAAACAAAGCCTTTCGCTCTCTGTTGCACAGAGGTACGCAAATAATAATAATAATAATAATAATAATAATAATAATAATAATAATAATAATAATAATAATAATAATAATAATAATAATAATAATGCAGTAGCAAGTGGTTAATTCGAACTTTTCTCGTGATCCCTTGGCATTGCTCCACAACACATTGTTAAAAATTCTTGTCTAATTCGAATATTACAATGTATAATTCGAAGTAAAAATATCATATTAGAACACTGATGTTTTCAAATGATATTAAAGGATGTTGGAACGCTGCCAAGGTCGAAGAGAAAAGCAGTATACAATAGTGCTGATGCGAGAAGCGGAACTGTACTTCGTGCGGTTCTCATTAACGATTTCGTGATCACGATATCGCTCGACTAGAGTGGCCGCCTTATTCACCGGACACGAACCCTATCGAACATGCCTGGGAAAAATTAAAGAAGGCTATTTCTGCACGTCTAGTTGTTGGTCGGGGGAGGTATGTTCCTTGAATAGTCTTCTTTGAGTTTCAGTAACGAAGAATATACACTCATTAGGTTTAAACCCACAACTCCACGTGGAGTTGATTCGCAGTGGCGTGCGGTGAACATAACTTATTCATTACCCCAGCTCCAAAAAAGTTTTAAAAATATAAACAATCGTAGCCTCACTACACTCTCTAAACTCAACATTCCCATGTTATAAGGCTGCGTTTTTCGTGGAAAGGTCTACCTGAGAAAGATCTTTCAAGAATATTTTCAACCGCACGCTCACACATACTTCACGGCAGGGACGACACTGTCATAACTGAATCTATAGCAGATTTTAAACAATGTACTTACAGTTTCATCCGGTGACGCTTCGTGATACTACAGTCATGGTTTTCACAAAAACACACTGTTTCTTACTTAAAAAGCCTAATCTAAACTAATCAGCAAAATTTAACTGGTATTTTACCGTCGCTGAAATTGTTTAGTTTCACTCGCATACTGAATGTACGTGCATCAACGACAAACGAGGAAAAAATATTTGTCCCGGCGAAATTTGACCACGAAAAGGGACAGATTGGAAAGATACTGTACCTTGAGTTCCCCAAGATTTGCTCAGTTGGTTCAGGGAAGTGTAAGGGCAGGCTAACGCATGAATAAGACAAACAGGTACCAGCAGATGTGGGATGGCTAAATTAAGACTTAGTGGGGACGTGATAAGTGTCGCTGGCTTCTCATTAAGGTACCCGTTCTTCGAATCCGGCCAATGTATGTGGGATATATATGAGAAATAATTTGAACAAATTCGCATCTCAGTTGATAGAGATTCATAATGAGAGTGAAGTACAGTGGGCTACTATTAAAGATTGTAGATTTTCAACTCATTCATAGTCCATGTATATCCGTAAGATATTAATTAACCCTGGAGTGTTAACAAGAAGGAGGTCTTTCATGTTATTTCGCAAGTATCAGAGACGCCTTATAGAAGGAAAACATTAGTCATAGCGATAGCTGTTAAATGGCTGGGAACTTCTTGTGATTGGGAGTTGTAAGCAGTGGTGTACAAACTGGGAACGGGACATGACATTAAGTGCCACATTCCATTGTTGCTTTTTCTTGTCTTCTACGTTGGCTTTGTATAAAAATAAGATATAACATAGATTGTACAATTGATCTGTGACCTCACTCATGGTTATTAGAAAAATGTTCTTATGGATGTTCTCTCTTATGACAACAATGGGATAGGAACGGTCTAGGAGTACGAAGGGAGCGACTGTGGCCTTAATTAAGGTACAGCCCCAGCATTTGCCTGGTGTGAACATGGGGAAACGACGGAAAACCATCTTCAGGGCTGCCAATAGTGGGGACTGAACCCACTATCTCCCGAATGCAAGCTGATAGCTACATGACCCAAACCAGCCCGTCACTCGTAAGGTATATCGAATTTATAATTACAGTACAAAGAAATGGAAAAAAGAAATTGAAAAACCACCAAGTGACGTTCAACACTCGTAACTTGTAACTATTTCCGCACATTCTACGAGGCTGTGTAGTTTATTTCTCATGTGAGTCAAGTTTGAAGATGACCGCATCCCCCTGCGGACGGGGACGGTATCGCCTGTCTGTCGTAAGAAGTGACTGAAGTGGGTTGATAACCACGGCTCCTCTAGCTGAGCCTGGCATTGCGTCTAATTAGCCTACTTTCATCTGTCCTATCCGACCTCCCTTGGTCAAGTCTTGTTCTTTTCCGACTGGATCTGCGAGGCCTAGCGAGTCTTCCATTTTCACTGTGCTCGAGGCCCTTGCCTTTTTTAGCCCTGCGCGGGTATACAACATATATATATCACCATTCTTCCATATCAGTGTCAAAGGACGCCTAACCACAAGCAAAAATAAGAGTACACCTGAGTGAAAATCAATAAACTTCATTATTTAGAAATTATCAGCAAATTTTCCGCACTGCCGTACAGTTTGCATCCACCAAGAAACTAACTTCGCGGGTATCCGGTTAACCGCAGAGTAGAGGGAGGTTGATATCCTCTCAGCCATCCTGGAAGTGGTTTCCCACTTCTCCTCCCGGGAAAATGCCGGGATGGTACCTACCTTAAGGCCACGGCCGCTTCCTTCTCTCTCCCTTATCTATCCCCTCCAATCTTCGAATCCCCTCACAAGGCCCATTTTCAGTATAGCAGGTGAGGCTGCCTGGGCGAGGTACTGGTCCTCCTTCCCAGTTGTATCCCCCGACCCAAAGTCTCACGCTCAAGGACACTGGCCTTGAGGCGGTAGAGGTGGGATCCATCGCCGAGTCCGAGGGAAAAACACACCTTGGAGGGTGAAAGGATTAAGAAATAATAATAATAATAATAATAATAATAATAATAATAATTTAATACCTCGTCGATTTTGAAGGCCAAAGTAATTCCATTGGTTGATGTAAAGACGATATGGAGAAGAAGATTTTTTTTTTGCTAGTCTTATGGCGAGGATGGGATAGAAAAGGTCTAGGAGTGGGAAGGAAGTGGCCATGGCCTTAATTAAGGTACAGCCCCAGCATTTCCCTGGTGTGAAAATGGGAAACCACGGAAAATCATCTTCAGGGCTGGCGACAGTGGGATTCGAACCCACTATCTCCCGGATGCAAGCTCACAGCCGCGCGCCCATAACCGCACGGCCAACTCGCCCGGTGAGAAGAAGAAAAAACGACACAGCAATTCCCTCCTCCCCACTTGCATACCCCCATCGCAAAGCTGATATTATAAAGTGACTTTTCTACATTTGGATGTGATAATGTTAAGTACGTATTACGCTTGGAACTCTGCAGTCACCAGGGGTGCAAGTTGTTCGAGATTTATGTAGAGACTAATATTTTTCAGCGGTTCAAGTGGCGGTAGCCTCCGTGGCTCAGGCGGCAGGGTGCCGGTCTCTCACCGCTGGGTCCTGTGGTTCAAATTGCAGTTACTCCATGTGAGATTTGTACTCGACAAAGCGGTTTTTCGGTTTTAGCTGTTATCATTAATTCCAGCAACACTCCAATATAATTTCATTTCATCTGTCTGTCATTGATCATTGCCCCAGTGGAGTGTGACAGGCTTCAGCGGCCGGCACAGTTCTTGTAGTCACCGCTAGATGGGGACTTCATTCATTCCATTCCTGACCTGGTCGAATGACTGGAAACAAGCTATGGATTTTCATTTTCATTTTCAAGTGGCGGTATACTTTCCAAGGTTTGATTCTCGTTATATTGGCTTTTGTGCACAAAACGTTTTCACATTACCATTATCAACAATGTGTGTGGACGTAGGTTGCACCATTATACACGGGCGGTCGGCGGTTGCACAGTGTGCTTCGGCTGGTCCGACAGCTCTGCACTCCGACCGACCAACCGAGCATAGAAGGGGTGGTCCTGGCTCTACGCCTCTGGATTCCGGTGACGGAGAGGGCCTGGTCCCCACCGTTGGCTGTCCTGAGAATGGTTTCCCGTGGTTTTCTGTCTCCTGCACTAACGCGAGTACCGCGACAGTTCCTAGTATATGCCACGGCCGCCAACCCTCTCACCTTCTCCAATACAAATCTCCTGACTTGAGAGACGGCATCATCATCTAGGAAGCCCACCTCTCCCCTTCAGGGTGGAATGAAAACATTTAGTAACTTAACACAAAAATAAAACGAAGCTTAATAGCAGTTTTGTTCGAGCAGACTGAAAACAGTAATCGGCAAAACTAAATTATCGTGCGATTTAGTTGCGCGGTATGAGTCGCTTTGCTGTGAATTTGCGTTCAGGTGATAGTGGGCTCGAACTCAACTGTCAGCAGCTCTAAAAAGAGTTTTTCATTGTTTCCCACTTTCATATCAGGCAAATATTGGGGCTGTACCTTTCCAGTCATAGAGCTTTCCTAACCCATCATCGCCGAAAACCAATCTGAGTTAGCGTGACGTTAAATCGCTTGCAAAAATAAAAATATGTTTTCAGCACTATTTTGAGATCGTTTCTCATAGCATTTTCATAAAAATAGTTTGTAAAGTTGGTTGTTATTATCGAGCCCATTTTGAGTACTGAACATTTGTTTGGCTCTGAATAAAAAAGAACAAGAGCCTCATACACGGGACTGTCCTCAGGATCTAGTCATCCAGAAGTTTTTTTATTTGCTAGTTTTTTTTTACGTCGCACCGACACAGATAAGTCTTACGGCGACGATGGGACAGGAAAGGGCTAGGAGTGGGAAGGAAGCGGCCGTGGCCTTAATTAAGGTACAGCCCCAGCATTTGCCTGGTGTGAAAATGGAAAGCCACGGAAAACCATTTTCAGGGCTGCCGTCAGTGGGGTTCGAACCTACTATCTACCGAATACTGGATACTGGCCGCACTTAAGCGACTGCAGCTAACGAGCTCGGCCATCTAGAAGTAAAACCTTGGGACTGACATTAAAACTTCTCACTCTTGATTATTCTTTCATTCTTAATCTGTATACTCTCCACGGTTGGTTCTTCTCTCGGACACAGTGAGGGATCCAATCTCAACCGCCTCAAGAGCAGTGTCGTGGTGCGTGAGACTTTGGTTCGGGGAGATACAACTGGGGAAGATGACCATTACCCCGGCCAGGCGGCCTCACCTGCTATGCCGAATAGGGGCCTTGTGGGGAGATGGGAGGATTGGAAGGGATAGACAATGAAGAGAGAAGCAAACGGCCGTGACCTTAAGTTAGGTACCATCCCGGCGTTTGTCTGGAGGAGAAGTAGGAAACCACGGAAAACCACTTCGAGAATGCCTGGGGTGGGAATCGAACCCCCCTCTACTCAGTTGACGTCGCGAGGCTGAGTGGACCTCGTTCCAGTCCTCGTACCATTTTTCAATTTCGTGGCAGAACCGAGAATCGAACCCGAAGCTCCGGGGACCCTTCATTATACTAAATAAATATCAGCTAATAATTCTACGGCTTTACATTGGTAAAGTCAGCCAAAGGTTTTGCTGTTGCGTGGCAGCAGGCCATTTGGCATCCCTGAGCTTTTTCGCACCTGTTGAGTGCAAGCGACGCGTCATGTTCCTCGAAATGTCGAGAGCAAACAGCGCCGAAGTGTGATGACATCAGAGTGCCATTCTGTCAGAGCCCTGACGACGGCTAATGTGTACACCCAGTATCTCAGTGACAGCGTTCGACAGTGATATGTGGTCTTAGGGTAACGCGTTGGAGTAGGGTGGGGGGAATTTTCACTGAATAGTAAATGAACACGCGAGAGATCGCGCGAATGCAAATTGCTCATGCTTAATATTCTAATAAGCTGCTATTTTCCTGTTATGTACCCTGTTTAACTGCCTTTCAACTAGTACTAA
The DNA here is from genome assembly GCF_040414725.1 of Anabrus simplex. NCBI lineage: Eukaryota > Metazoa > Arthropoda > Insecta > Orthoptera > Tettigoniidae > Anabrus > Anabrus simplex. The sequence goes on from NC_090277.1 coordinate 73,890,263, forward strand.
CATAATTACCCAGTAACAATATTTTCTCAATCTAAAAAATTAATGAAATATTATTGCAAAATCTGGTAAAATTACGTGAGTTTCTAAAGAACACGAGAGGTCGCGCGTGAGCAAATTGCCTCAACGTTTGCATTTGTACATTTCAATGAATGATTTGGTCACAATCCAAGATAAAACTACAGCACCATACTTCCCCGAAAGCCACCATAAACCTCATGAACTTTACTTAACTTTCTTGGAAATGCAGTCATGTAAGAATACACTACGCGTGGGGTCACTCGAAGGCAATTTGCCGCGGCAGATGCGAGAGTGAAAGACGGGAGAGAGGGAGGGGAGGGATGAAACGAGCGCCCTAAGCGCTACAGCGGCTAGCAAAGAAATTATTAACAAATATTAAAAAAGTGCGGCAAATTGCCGCGGGTGCGACCTCTCGCGTGTTAGTAACAGAGTGAGAGGTGCAGAGCAACAAATAGGAACAAGTCAGAAGGTATCATGGCGGTGATATGGATGGTTTCGGAAACCTATAACCAATTATCTGAAACATGGCGAATATGAAGGAAGAAATTCGGGAAAAGGACAATGAACTGGAAGTGGTTAGGAGGAAATACGGTATGAGTAAAGGAAAGTTTTCAAGGGTTGAATTGTAAATGGGGGTAGCGCCTATGAGGTAGGCAACCCGCAATGCAAGGGTCAACAGCCTACTTTTAAACAAGCCGATATGGAGTCCTCCCTGTATTTTAGACAGCTGGGGTAATGGCTCCGGTGGCCCCTCTGGGGTCGGCCGACCGCTGCCTTCGACGCGTCCCCTACCACTAGCCTGCCCTTGGCCCCACATTCATCAACAGGCCAGAAATCCAAGATTTGGTTCTGGTTACTGATTGCTTGTAAGCGATCACATGCGCACTAGAGCATATTGGGACTTAAACTACTGTTCTTCAGATCTTTAGAATCATCACAGTCACAATCTGTTATCGAAATTAGTGTTCATTTACAATCCAGTAAAAATGTCGGGCCTAATCGAACTCATGCGCTCCGTACCCCGAGACCACACGGCATCTACGCGCCATAGTGTTTAGATCTTGTGTCAGAAAGTACAATAAGGAACCGACCTAATGCAGTCCATATTTAAGTATCATAGCATTGTTAGCACTAGGTACATTATTGTGACATCATCATCATCATCATCATCATCATCATCATCATCATCATCTGTTTACCGTCCAGGGTCGGCTGTTCCCGCGGACACAGCGAGAGATCCCACCTCTACCGCCTCAAGGGCAGTGTCCTGGAGCTTCAGACTCTTGGTCGGGGATACAACTGGGGAGAATGACCAGTACCTCGCCCAGGCGGCCTCACCTGCTATGCTGAACAGGGGCCTTGTGGAGGGATGGGAAGATTGGAAGGGATAGGCAAGGAAGAGGGAAGGAAGCGGCCGTGGCCTTATGTTAGGTACCATCCCGGCATTCGCCTGGAGGAGAAGTGGGAAACCACGGAAAACCACTTCCAAGATGGCTGAGGTGGGAATCGAACCCACCTCTACTCAGTTGACCTCCCGAGGCTGAGTGGACCCCGTTCCAGCCCTCATACCACTTTTCAAATTTCGTGGCAGAGCCGGGAATCGAACCCGGGCCGCCGGGGGTGGCAGCTAATCACGCTAACCACTACACCACAGAGGCGGACTTATTGTGACATATTAACATTAATAGATCTGAATTATTTGCAACCTAGCAGTAATAGAAATTGTTTGAAGTTCCACGTTTTCTAACTTTCTTTCCTTCTTAATGTCCGGATTCATGGCTAAATGGTTAGCGTGCTGGCCTTTGGTCACAAGGGTCCCGGGTTCGATTCCCGGCAGGGTCGAGAATTTTAACCATCATTGATTAATTTCGCTGGCACAGGGGCTAGGTGTATGTATCGTCTTCATCATCATTTTATCCTCTTCACGACGCGCAGGTCGCCTATGGGAGAAGACCTGCATCTGACGAGCCGAACTTGTCCTCGGACACTCCCGGCACTAAAAGCCATACGTCATTTCATTTCATTTCCTTATAATAGATATAGTATATAATAAACATGAAAAAAAGACAGCTCATAAAAATGTGAAGAAAATATTATTATTAATGTCTGCCTCTGTGGTTAAGTGATTAGTGTGATTAGCTGTTACCGCTGGAGGCCTGGGTTCGATTTCCGGTTCTGCCATCCTCGATGTGGTTTTTCGTGGTTTCCCACTTCTTCTTCAGGCAAATACCGGGATGGTACCTAACTTCAGGCCATGGCCGATTCCTTCCCTCTTCCTTGTGTATCCCTTCTGATCTTCTCATTCCCCCCCCCCCCCCACAAGGACCCTGTTCAGCATAGCAAGTGAGACCGCCTGGGGGAAGTACTTGTCCTCCTCCCAGTTGTATCCCCCAACCCAAAGTCTCACACTCCAGGACTCCACCCTTGGGGCGGTAGAGGTGGGATCCCTTGCTGAGTCAGTGGGAAAATCAACCCTGGAGGGTGAACGGATTAAGAAAGAAAGAAAGGTTTAGTTTAACAAATAAAAAAGTAAACTGTGATTGGTGATGTACTAACGTTGACGTGTGCGGCAGCGGTGTGTTAAATACTGATAGTGAATCACAATTCAGAGCAATTTTATTACTATATTGGAAATAGCTCAATAAATTAATTACTGTATATTTTTTCTACATTTCTCTTTCAAACTTCATTAGCCAGCATTAGCGTAGCCAGGATCGACCGATGTGGGAGGCGTTATAGTTACAAAACGATGATAGAACACAATAAACGTGTTTTTTTGGTGTGTGTGTGTGTGTGTGTGTGTGTGTGTGTGTGTGTGTGTGTGTGTGTGTGTGTGTGGTGCGTGCGTGCATGCATGGACACTGATGCAAGAAAATTATGTTGATATTCATATTGCAGTACATTACAAAATCTTACATTAAGATATAGAGCAAGAACAATATGATCAAAGTAAATAGTCTTACAGTATGTTAAGATTACAGTGAAACCTTGGAATGTGAGTAACTTGGTCTACGAGTGTTTTGCAAGACGAGCAAACATTGTAAATAAATTGTAACTTGATAAGCGAGTGAGGTTCCGCAATGCGAGCATCATGTGTGCCTACGTTTTCCCCTCCCCTGTTCGATTGTTGAATGGATGAACGAGGTCTTTGGTCCTGTAGTGAAGAAATACCTTTCAGAAAACAATCTGCCGCTCAAAGTTTTGCTGCTTATGGAAAATGCTTCTGTTCATCCTCTAGGCCTTGAGGCCTTGAGGACGGCTTACTGGAGGAATTCAAGTTCGTTAAGGTTAAGTTCCTTCCTTCCAACACTCCTCCACTAATCCAGCCTATGGATCACCAAGTCATTTCGAACTTCAAGAAACTATACACCAAAGCACTATTTCAGTGACGCTTCAAAGTGACCGAAGAAACAAACCTTACCCTCTGAGAGTTTGGAAGATCATCAATAAAGCCTGAGATGGATTCACCAAGAGAACTCTCACTTCCGCTTGGGAAAAGCTGTGGCCTGACTGTATTCTTGGACGTGACTTTAAGAGGATTGTTGGTGACAATGACCCGCCGATTGTTGATGAAATTGTGTCCTTAGGGAAGACTATGGGGTTGGAGGTGAATGATGTGGACATTCAAGAGCTGGTGGAAGAACATAGCCAGGAACTGACTACCAACGAACTGATGGACCTGCATCGCGAACAACAGGAGGTTATGGAGATCTCATCCAAGGAAAAGGAGGAGGAAAAGTCAGTGGAATCTCTCACATCAACTGAGATTCGCGAGAAGTGCAAAATGTGGGAAACGGTGAAAAATTTTGTAGAAAAACACCACCCAAATAAGGCCGTAGCAGTACGAGCGAAGAATCAGTTCAATGACAATGCAATGTCACATTTTCGTGATCTCCTCAAAAAGAGGCAAAAGCAACAGTCATTGGACAGGTTCCTCGTTAAAGTTGCACGAATAGAAAAACGATAACAAATCCAGTGAGCCAACAGATAGCAGTGATTCCGTTAGTGAAATTCGTGCTACACAGTAACTCTTCTCGTGTCATCTCTCGTCTCCTTCACACCAACAATGATTCTACTGTAAGGAAAAGTGCACTTTCATTTGCATTATATTTTGGTTTAGGACTAGTATAAGAACAAATATTTTTGTGTTGTGGACGAATCATCCGCGTTTACAGGAGAGTTAATAATGAATAAATCATACCTTTCATGAAAATGATGCCCATCGTTCTTGATGCAAAAGTTTCATCGGCGTAAAAATTTGGAAACACTCGTGTCTCTGCCTCTGAAATTTGATATACCAGTCATCTCCTTCAAGAGTATGTGGAATACTCTTCTACAATTTTTGTTTAAAACTTTTCCTCAAATAAAAATCAGAAACTTAAATTGGGTGTATGAAATGGCCAAAATCCACTACTAATTATAAACGAACAGTTCTGCAATACTATTTTTTTCTTTAGGAGAAATATCCATTTTCCAGTACCAATCAGCATACTGATAGCCGACACAAATAATGCTCAACAACGAGTGTAGAAATGCAGCTGCAATTATACTATTAACAATGCACTCCACAAACAACTCCAGCCGTAAACTAAACATTCCTCCTTCTTACCACTAACCATGTTAACAACGCACTCTATCCCCGCAAGCATTCCCTCGGGCCATCTGACATTTTATTTTTTTGTGAGGGTGGGGAGAGGGAACGAGTAAATGCAGAGTCCCAGGGTGAAAACTATGCCCTCTTACTCGTCTCTTTCCTACGCTCCTGCTTTGCAGTGTTGTGTTGTTTGATATAATACAGAAAGTCCATGCAAGATTTCTACATTCTATTTTCATTACATGGTTATTGCTTATTAGTTATTGTAGAATTGCACTGGTGGAGGAAACACAATCTGACTTTGAGGTGGTATTTTCCTCCAAGCCAGAGCTGAAACCCCCTCTTTACTGGGTGAATTTGGAAAATATGTAATAAGAATTTAGTGAATGTGAAGGGTAACCAAGTTGCTGAACAAAAGGGCTTTTTCAGGGTCAATTTTGATGTAAGTTATTGAGGTAGGATGTAAATTTGGAATAGGCTGAAAAGTAACTCAGACCAGGTAATAAGCGAGCCAAGGGCCGGGGTGTTTGAGGCTGGTCCTTATGACCGGTTTAAGAGTTGAGATGTCCGCATTGGTTGACCGAGTTTGCAGGATTCTAGACTCAGTCATCTTAGCTATCTTTTGACCTCAGTTCTAAGAGTCTGAATATGAACGTTGGATCGTATTCTTCTGTTAGATCTCAGGTGAGGGGCTTTCAACATTCTTCTGAGTATTTTGTTTTGGAAAGTTTTTAATTTAGTAAAGAGAGTTTTGAATATATAGCACCAGGCTTCACATCCATACAGCAACATGCTAAATAAATAATTTTCTTAATTGAAATAGAGATATATTTATTATAAAACAGCAATTTTAGGGCAGCCACGCGTACCATTGCTCATTGCAGGGCCTGTTCTCCATGTTAGACATTTGTCCATTGTTAATGCGGGATACTTGATCTGATTGGTCCAGAACAGTGGGGCATTGTTAATAGTAAGATGGCTAAGTCTAGGCCTTCTTTTGGAGAAAATAATCGCCTGAGTTTTTGTGGCGTTAATTTTAATTTTGTTCTCAAGGCACCACTTCCAGAACAGCGGGATCCAAGACTGCAATGTGGAGACAACATCTCTGTTTCTCCTTCTTGAGGCATAAACACCTATGTCATCAGCACACTGCTGCATTTCCGCTGCCTGGTGAATTGGATGGTCATTTACATATAGGGCATATAAAATTGGTGCAATTGCTTCACCTCGTTGGACTCCGGCTCAGAGTCTCCGGGAGGTGGATTTTTCTCCCTCAGCTCAATGGAGATGAAAAACGGCAGCTCCAGGTAAAGTGCTGCTGAATTTTCGCTGCCTCTGCCTGCATAAGCTAATAAGAAGTCATTGTTACTTACTGTTGTCATTTGTTAGGAGCCAATCTCTCTATATAAAATAAGAGTTTTGCCTGCACACTGCTCAGAATTAAAAAGAATGGTATTTCTGTGTTGGCTATGTCCACAGCAACAAGGAAATGCTCTTTTAATTTCCGTCATCTCTGTCTGTCTGTACGCATGCCACGAGAGAATGGCTGAAGATATAGGTACACACCCAATGATGTGAAACACCTTAGTGTACATACAGTATACTTGTACATTACATGAAAAGAAAGAACAACCTAACATTTTAATTAACTCGAATGGAAGCCATTGTAAAAATAAAGTTATATATAAACTACTAATACACTTTTCTTACATAGCATAATATTGATAATTGGAAACAATATTACAAATATTGAATTATATATGCACGTAATTAAATAAGGTTTTCACTAACACTGTAAAACTCTACTATTATTATAATTGTAAAAGATGATATGAATAGGAACAAGGAAATTTCAGTCCGAGTGGGATTTTAACTACTGCTAAATTGATCTCATTCCTCCCCTGATGGGGGAGGAGGGCGTCTTAGACAGTGACGCTGTTTCTCAGGCCAGGAGATTTGTGGTGGTGGTGGTGGTGTAGATGCGTGGTGAAGGTGAGAGGGTTGGCAGCCGTGGCCTATACTAGGAACTGTACCGGCATTTGCCTGAGTGCAGGAGAATGGAAAACCATTCTCAGGACAGCTGAGAGTGGGGACCAGCCCCCCTCCATCTCCCGAATATAGAGAGGTAGCTGTCCTTTCCTCAGTTGTCAATCCTAAGTGCACGACTGTCATATCACGGACTAGCCAAAGCCTACCCTGCAACCTCTGACCACCGGGTTTTAATCTAGAATAGAAAACAATTAAGTTACTTGTTTACATTGTTTTACAATGGACGAGGATGTAGCAGCATATTCACCTCAATTACTTCATTCAAGAACTGGAAAAGATATAAAGGAAAGGAGCTCAATTTCGTCTGGGTGATTTCCGACAAACGAGTAGAGTTACGAAAATATTACAATCTTTGTGCGGGGAAGACTTGGGAGTAAGGAGGCGAGCTGCTCGATTAAGTGGTATGTTCTGAGCTGTCAGTGGAGAGATGGCATGGAATGACTTTAGCAGACAAATAAGGTTGAGTGGAGTTTCTAAAGTAGGAATTCAGGAGGACAAATTCATGCAAATATTTGTTTAATGGAAGAGAGACTGGACTAATATTTACCAAGGGAGACGTTTACTAAATTTCCAGCTTGCTTGAAATCGTTTAAGGAAGGACCAGGGAATGGCAGCACATTATTGTGATCTGCTGGTAGATCATGAAAACAGTAGAACGGTAGATCATCAACTTCAAGAAAAGAAAAATAATCAAATCTGCTGCGCTTTATTCCCATGCAAGCGCTAGGAGAAGTTTCTTTTGTATTTCGACATATTTGTTCTGCAACGGCAGAAAATATTATTTCCCTCACATGCATTTGATGTTGATAAACTTAACCGTAATAGGGATTTGTATTTGTTCGTGTATTGACTTGTCTATAGCTATTAAAAAGCTATTTAAAATAGTATAGGCTTGGTCCACCTTGACAATACACTTTTATAATTGTAAATCATTTATTCAAACATGTTTCAGGAACGTAGTGCATTCTCTTCTACACTGACTGACAAGTGGACCAAGCTTATACTATTTTAAATATTATTTTAATAGCTATATAGCGAGGCTGTCATACTTATCCACTCTATGTGTGAAAATACTGCAGAAATGTCATCTGTGATTCCTCTGCTGAATGGCGTTTGGCCTGTTTCCTTCAAGGTACCTTTTTAAATCCTTATTGTCAAGCATAAACTATTGGAATTGTGCATTTGACCCAGTGTTACCAATTAACCCAACATAAAGGCTCTGTTAGAGCCTAGTTTCACGTAAAAATTGATTTTCAGCTATTTGCAGTAATTTATTTCTGCATGTATATTATAATTTTGAGGTCTAGAGATTTTTATTATTACATTAATTGACTTTTTAAGTAAATTATGTTAGATTGCAATTGTTTAAAAGGTAGATCATTTTGAAAGAAGAGGAAAAGGCCTATGAGAGGGATAATACTTGGAGGGGGCAGCTTAGGAAGGTAGAGAATTTCAAATACCTGGAGAATGTCATAGAGGAAAGTAGAAGAAATGATAAGGAAATAATCGAGTGTGGATGACAAGCAGGAGTGTTCCTGAAAAGTGTCAGAAGCCTCGTCTGGAGCAAGGATGTTCCTTAGAGAAGCAAAAGAGTGATATACAGGACGTACTATGTACCTATTCTGATGTACACAGCAGAATTTGGCTAATGAGACAGAGAGCCGTGACAAGAATGGATAAGATGAGAAACGAGAAGCTTAGAGATGTAGTAAAAGAAGAGCCACTACAGAACAGGGTAGAGGCATCAGGATATCCTGGAGGATGCACGAGATGGAGATAACAGGAAAACGACCAAGAGACAGATGGATATAAGGAGTGGAAGAGAAGACGAGAGGAGATGGAGAGGCAGACCTGGCCAACAGCTGGAAACTGCAGATGATGATGATAAGTTTGAAAATGTGGGAACTTGTCATTATCAGTACATCATGGAAGCATCTGGGATGTTGGCCCCTAGTTTGGACATTGAACTCTCCACACAGTTTTCCAGGTGCAGCAGTGTTAAGAGTTGCACGTTTACTCGGCACTTGCGATTAGGCGAAAGGTGTGTGCTGGATGGTATAGCATGTCAACTATGGCCACGGTGAAGCGGAAAGTCTTCTATCTCCAAACAGGAGTGGGAAGTGACTTTATTCATTCTACATAATGTAATTTCAAGTTTAAAGAAACATTCCTTGGAACGCTGTTATACTTGAAAACACAAGGAAATTATTGGTCGTTTACAAGGGGAATTTTCATGCAGTTTATTGGCCTTGCAGATCTCAAGTCTACTCATCATTTAGGCGTTGATCGTTTTTCTGTATCCGACGAAGACATTCCGCATAACGTAGGTTTAGCAACTCTCCTACAGCATTGCAGAAGGAGGTGGTGAGAGTGCTGTTTCTCCATGTTCAGTTGTTTTGACTTTGAAGTTCAGCAAGCCCATGCTGCGAGGATCTCTCCGCTACCGTGTGCGAGTGGCATCCACTAATCTGAACCCCGATATTCCAGAAACTCGGTTAATCCGAACACAAATTTTGAAAGTAGCTACCAAATGTAATGAAGTGAAAAAATGCATTTCAGAATGAAAATCATTCCTAACTTATTTTTATTATTCAGTCATGAAATAAAAATAAATTAAAACTTCACTCCGTGTTGCAATCTAGTGATTAGAAATTGTATACCACCACCTCTTTACCCTGACAGCCAATGGGACTCAAACCGACTAACCATGATGTCAGAGTATATAGACCTTCCCAATCGTGGTCACCAGGTGGGCTTACTCCCAGCACTAAAAGGCATATCCTAAATAAAACAACCCAATTTGCACAAACCCTGATATGTATCAGTATGACCTTCTGTAGTAACTAGCTCTACAATTTTGAATACAATTAAATTGTTTGATATTATTTCTGTTCATATTGTTATGTGCCAGCCCCATGGTAGTATCTTCTAGGAAGGGGCTAGTGACTCAGACGACCTGAGATCTCCCAGCCGGCCTGTGGGGTGGGGCCGGCCTTTCCGTGTATTGTTCTTGTTGGCCGGCTCACCTGTGAATCTCTTGGAGATTCAACGGGAATGTTCTGCCTCTAGTCGCCTCGCAAACTTTTTTTTTTTTTTTTTTTTTTCTGTTTTGCTTTACGTCACACTGACACAGATAGGTCTTGTGGCGGTGATGGGATGGGAAAGGTCTAGGAATGGGAAGGAAGCGGCCGTGGCCTTAATCAAGGTACAGCCCCAGCATTTGCCTGGTGTGAAAATTGGAAACCACGGAAAACCATATTCAGGGCTGCCGACAGTGGGATTCGAACCCACTATCTCCTGGATGCAAGCTCACAGCTGCACGCTCCTAACCACATGGCCAACTCACCTGGTATGCACGAAAATTCTGGCTCAGATCACCTTAGCTATAAAAGGAGAGGCTAGCTGCGAACAGTCAGTCAGAGTTGGACTCTGTGGTGGAGGCAGTGTGTTGGGGTCCGGTGGCTGGACGGAGGGCGACAGAGGTGTTGGCTGTCGCTAGTGTCCCATGGAGGTCTGAACGAGGAGCTGATGTTGTGTTGTGGGAGAGACCAGTGAGTAGGTGGAGTCGAAAGAACAGAAGACTGTACTTTGTGTTTGTATATTTCTGTGGACTGAGGATCGCCATGAGCCAGTGAGGAAAGCCGCTAACGTGAGTGTGTTAATCGTCGCTGTTGTGAGTATCGTCCTGCTGTTGAATACTATTGTGCTGTTTTTGTTCACTTCATGTGACTGTGAATTACTGGCCTGTCTGTGGAGTTGAATCAACAAACAGTCGTCATGTATCGAGTGGCCCATATCCAGCGGTCTACACACAGGTGCTGCACGAGGTGACGGGTAAGGGTTAAGCGTCCGCAGGTATAGCAATGAGCAGGACCACCTGCTGTGCCGTAAGGAAGAGAGACTTATAAAATATACAGTACTTAGTAAGTGTGACCATTCATAGCTGAATAGACTTGTGTGTGTGTGTGTGTGTGTGTGTGTGTGTGTGTGTGTGTGTGTGTGTGTGTGTGTGTGTGTGTGTGTACATTTATTGGGCCATCCCAAAATAAATCAGAGTAATGGAACAAATGGAGTTTTATTCGTAACAATATTTATAATTGATCATAACCATTACTGCATCCCTAAACTGTTCAAGGGAAAAGTGGTGTGTGCTTCTTTTGGCCTTTAAAATGCATGATTTAGGGAATACAGTAGGCAACAGTGACTGTGTATTATTAGAATGATGTACTTTGAACACACTTCCTGCATCAAAACTGAAGACCCATCAAGAAGGGCCTACCCTCGTGATAAAGCTGGGGGCAGAAAGGAGTTGGTGGAGAAGAAATGGAAATGAAGATGAGAGTGTCTGTGTGTTTGGAGATGTGGAGATTATTCTTGTCTTCTCTTTCTGTTGCTCTCGCTTCCTGCACTGATGTGCTGTTATATTTATCCTATTGCATGTTCTTTGTCTTCTAGACCTTGACTGAGGAAGCCTTTTCAGATGTAATTTATAAATAGAGAGAAAAAAGTATGTAGGACAGTTGGGATGAAGTGTGATGGTACGTTATAAAGAGCATGTGAAGACATTCCAGATACTCTGCCATGTGCAGACGAAGGTACAAAAATAATCATCATTTCACTAACATTGAACTGGGCATGGTTATATTACACCTGTTAAATAAAAGTAAACAAATGAATGTCCTTGAGAAATTAGAAATTTACAATTTACAAAAATTTGACAGTCAAAATAACCTTAACATGGCAGTGAATAATCAGATATTTAAACTGGTGACTGAATATTCTAGAAAGAGAGAAAAAGAGAATGAGCGAAAGCATGTGGGGGGGAGGAATATGATGGTAACAGTGCTTAGGCAGTACCCTCCAACTCTGCAATCTTCGTCGAAGAACTTCAGTTGCCTCTGACAGTCCCATGCCAGCCTTGCACATCCATTTGTTTTATAATGTCGGTAAGTTTTAATCATTTTTACTTGCTGTACTCTCATTTTGTCTACGTTATCCTCGTGCACTTTCATTCTCTATTTCCTCTCTCCTTCTCACAGACTATGTTAAAGTTCATGTCAACCTGGCAGCATAATCATCTCTTACCCGAGGGGATCAGCTTGACACCTTGCTTATACACCATTTTATATTATTTTTAATATGATCCAATTTGATTTTGATTTTGATAACATTTTATCTACTCAGATATCCCCCTAATGTCGTGTTTATATGGAGATGACAAGATGGACTTTACTTCCATGCTACTGAAATGAAAACCTACAACCTGTTTTCCAGTCAGTGACTGGGTCAGGGATGGAATGAATGAAGCCCCCCATCTTGTGGTGAGGATAGGAATTGTGCCAGCTGCCGAAGCCTGTCACACTCCTCTGGGGCAATGATTAATGACTGATGGATGAAATGAAATGATAGTAGAGAGTGTACTGGAGTGAAAGATGACAGGGAAAACCGGAGTACCCAGAGAAAAACCTGTCCCACTTTCGCTTTGTCCAGCACAAATCTCACATGGATTGATCAGGATTTGAACCATGGAACCCAGTGGTGAGAGGCCAACGCGCTGCCACCTGAGCCACGGAGGCTTCCATGCTATTATTCATCAATTTTTAATATGTCATATTTTATATGTCACAGTTTTAGTTTTCTTAGTGGGCGACCCCACTGTTTCATTAGGTCTTATTATTTGAATATATGAATTTTAACCTATTTAGCTGAAGAAGAGAATTAACATATTTCTTAAAACATGTACCTACTATATATTCTAAAGTGTAAAATGTAAATATATTTTTATACTGTACCTAGTATCAACGAGACAGATAATGCATCTCTCTATTTACTGTGATTAAGTCAATACGGACCCAAACTGGCCATTGTGGTCAAGATTATTAATAACAGATGATGTATGATATGATTTTGTCCACTGTGGCAGTTCGTATTTTTGAGAAGCCTGAAATAAATTTTTAAAATGCTTCATATCCCCAAACAACTGTAATGTGACGTACACCATTTTGGCTGTAACACCTCATGTAATGAAATGATATGTCCCTTGTTTGTTCCTTACCGTTTAATTATGTTTATCTTTAGCAGTGCCGTATACTGAGGGCTACCAAGGCTATCGGTGAGGCATACACCTCAAATGAGAATGATGGAAATCTAAAGCACGTGATACTGTAAGCATCTGACATATGTTCCATTTACAAAACTTGAAAGCAATGAGAAAAAATGTTGCACGTATTTCTGAGAGCAAGGCATCGGAGACTGATCTGTGCCCCTCTCCTCTAGACCCACCTCATGCGGCTCGCTGCTGTATGACCGATACGTGCGACGACCAGGGGGGTAGGTGTGCTAGGCTTCGCTCTATCATATCGCCACTGCTAACTAACAACCATAGTATATTCTTCCTCATCCCATGCTCATAGATAACAGAGTGCTGGAATTTCACTCCCGTTTACTTCAACATCCTTTTAGAAAGATACTGCAGGGCTTCTGTTATAGGAGTAAAAGAATTTTCTTTTTGTAGGGAGATCTGCTAAAATGAAATGCAATCTTTCAGGTTTCTCTTTTGTTGGTGATCATGGATCGAACACCATCACTGACCTACCAAGGAAGGAAATAAACCAATAAATGATGGGTACAACTGCTGATAAAGCTGTAAAATTCAACAATTTTATTTAATAATAATAATAACAACAATAACAATAATAATGGCGCATGGCATCTGTATAGGCTTGGTGGTGACCTAATGAGGATTAAATGAATGGTGAAGACATTTAACACCCAGTCCCAAAGCCAGGGGAATTAACAGTACGAGGGGGTTGATTCTGAGAGTTGAACCGGGGCCATCAGACCAAAGGCAAGCATTCTATCCATTTCGCCACAAAGCCGGACTTTAATTTGCTAAACCTTAGGCTACCATCTCCACTGATCAGGTGTTGGGTATTGACAGTAGCTTGTGAAGCAGCTTTGGAAACACAGCAGGCTACTCCGTTGGCTATAGGCTGCATCTCAGAATGCTTAAGGCTTGACTTTCAGTAAACTAACCATCAAAAAGGAGTATCCTAAGTCTAGTGGTAGCCCACATGTTGATCCCAGCATATCCCAGTGATCTTTAGATTATATGGAGTTCACTAAAATGTGATTTAGTACCAGTAAGTAAAATGATGAATTACACAAGAACCTTTTATCTGGATTAAGTGGAACTGGAAATGATCCGGATTATCGAATATCCGGATAATCCAAAAAAACTAAAATGCAAATACAGTATATATTACATAATCTATTAACTAAGTTGTAAAACTTTTCTTACATTTACGACTCTTTTATGCACTAAAATAATGTGCAAGTTTTTTCTGTTTTGGATTTGTATAGCATTTGCATGGCAGCACGATCACGAAGACATTTTACTAACAACAGTTCTGCTGGTGTGGTTTCAGTCAAGGACTCTAAATAGGCCATCATTTTGTCCAGCTGCATTGTTGCCTCTCCATGAGTCACTGTTTCTTCCGATGGAGCGCCGGTTTCATTTTCGAATTCACCATCAGTGAATTAATAGTGCCTTGCATTCAGAAGAGTGTGGGCTTGAATCCCACCTCCGCCGTCCTGGGAATCCTTTTCCACGGTTTCCCGTTCTCAATTCCAGGAAAATGCTGGGATGGTACCTTTGATAGACCGTAACCGAATTACTTCCAATTCCTATCCTTAACTATCCTTGGCGGAAAAGACACCCGAGAAGAGTCGACGCCATAAAAGAAATACTGTAACAAGTAAAAATGAATTATTATTTTTGATCCAGATAAACCGAAGATCTGGATTAATGAGGGCTGGATAAACAAGGTTCTTGTGTACTAGCATACAGAAAGTTAATCCATCTTTCAAATGAGGAGGGGGAATAAAGTGCTCATTCACTCTACAGCAGCAACATGTTTAGAATCATTTTCGCTGAACAGCTCAAGGTGAAATACACGTTGCAACATTCCCAATTTGTCAGGAGGCAAGGGACAAGTGCTGCTATCTCTCAACAGATTATGAAAATTATGTCATTCAGAAAAACAATGCTTTACTACTTTAATGCTGATGACAAGATCTTAATTACTGTACTGTGTGTGTGTGCCTGTTTTCATGCAAAATGTGATGGTATATTACACAAGCCAAACAAATAAACTATTCACACCACTTCAAACAAAAGTGAACCTAAAACAACCTTTCCTGATGTTTAGTTTCTCTGGAAGTATATTTGTACCTATGCCAGGGAAAATTCTTTCTCAATAGGAAAGTAAGGCCATGCGGGGGGGGGGGGCAGAGGGGGCAAATGACCAGGGGCCTGGGACCAAAAAGTTAAGAATGTATTAAATAAATTTAAATGCCATTAAGAATATAGTGTTCTGTTGTTTAAAAAATGAAAATCAAATCAAAGTAGAGCTTGTGTTAGTGTGCAACAGAGAAGTATGATGTTGGGCTTACGCCATGACAAGAAAACACTGTGAAACTCTTCACATTTCACGGAGAACTCTACAAGGACAGGTCGTGAAAGCATCAATGTTAACATTGTTGTTGTTACCAATTTTGTTCTGTATCATTTTTGGGGTGAATGCGAAAGAATGTGCACTAATTTTGCAACAAAGTGGCACAAAGGATACCCCAGAAATCTGCCAGAATGCTTGCTTCAAAAGTTACACCAAAAATACACCAAGAACACATCAAGATTACACCAATTTTGAACCAGTGTATTTGTGGAGTAAATACGAAGAAAACTGCACAAATTTTGCACTAAAATGACACCAAGGTGATTCCACAAAGGCAACTTTGGAGCCTTTTTGAAGCAAATTTGGCTCAACAGTGGTACTGACAATAAAGAAGGTTGAAAGAAGAACTTTGGTGAATTTTTGGTGCGAACTTGGTACAGAAAGTGTCTGATTGATGTATTTCATTTTTGGCGTAACTATGGTGTAAAATGTTACTTCTCTTGCACCAATTTTGTTAGTGCAAAAATGGTGTAAATTAATTTAAAAAGATCATGTGTAATTATGGTGCAGTTTTGTTGCATTTTTGATTGGTGTTAAATTGGTGCATCCATTAAGAGATACAAATTTCATAGTGTTCCATATTGAAGTGAGTTCACTATTAAGTTAAAGAAGGTATATGATGGTTCAACTTTTCCTCTTCCTATAACCCATCCACCTTAAACTACTTCACCTCCTCATTTATTTTCCTATTTTTCCTTTATATTAATCATTTTTTTACATTAACTTTTTCTTTCCTTTTTACCTTCCTCCTCTTTTCCTAACTTTCAAATTCATACATTATGCTATTCTAAAATCGACCTCAACTCTTACCTGCAACATATAATGTGCTATGTCATTACACTCCTCAACTGTTCCAATTTTGCCCTTTTAAAAATATTTTTTCCCTTCACAATTGTTTTTTCTAGGTCATATGTTTCAGTAACTTCAAGAATCTAACATACGAGTTTCCTTAACTTGGATATATTTCTTTCGACAAATAATATACAACTATATTGTACTATTACACTCATATCAGCAAAGGCTTGATACTTGAACTTTTTAAATTTTTTCATCAGGTTTCCACAAACGTTTGGAAGCACAGTGGTGATCAGCACATGTCCTGCTACTCTTCAAGAACTTGCTCCGTACTACATTTACATATTTGATCTACGACTTCTTCATGATTTTTGGAACTATCAACACGCTGCGTTGATCCCTAAAATTATACAGTGCCTCATGAACTGCAACTGAAGAATATGTATTTGATCCTAGACTTCTTCATAACATTAAAATTTCAACACACAGTGGTCCCTAAAGTGTTATAGTGCTTCAAAAATCTTTAGGTCTTTACAAAGGGTGTCGAGTCATCGCTGCTTCAGTCTTCCTGTTGATCATCTTCCCACAACTTCCACGGTCAATCTTCTTGCTGTGACAGACGTCTGCTCAAAACACGTGTCAATACCATCCTAGCCAGCTTTCTCTCATCTTGTCTGTGATTGGTGCAATTCAATATCTGCTGCAGGTTGGGGAAATAATCGTGGAGTGACAGACCCGATGTCCAGCAAAGTGTTCTGATTTCCATAACGGCGAGTCATTGTTCTGCTTCCTTGGATCAAGGCCAACACTCTGCACCATACAGTACAACTGGACAGATGACAGTCCGATATATTTTCCACTTTAGCCAATCAGCAATTTTCTTGTCACAGAGCACACCAGTCATAGAATGCCACTTCAACCACACATTACTGACGCGCTTGACTACTTTCGTACTGAGGGTCCCATTAGCAATGATGGTGAGCTCTGTTTAAGATTTCCTTATGAGTTATTACACTGCCAAGGTGTCAATACTGTCAATTTTGATGGTATCCATTTCATTTGAATCTCTCATCATGTACTTCATCTTTTGAACATGAAGATGTGGTTGGAATACCTCTGAGCAGGTTTTCCATGCTTGTTCTTGGAGTTTGGTCTTGCTCAGAGTCCAACACCACATCATCAACATACAGAAGGGTCCAATGAATGATCTAGTAAGAGAATCTGGATTTAAGGAAAATAACTAGGGAAGTTTTACAAACCTGCAACCCACTGGAGAAGCCATTCCTGTTTGATATTTTAGTGATGGTTCTCCCAGCTAGAAATGTTCAATTTCATAATGGAAACAAAGAACAATCTTCTTCTAATGATACTCTGGTTCAAGTTGTTGTTGGTCTCGTTGCATATTGAATGCCCTGGAAAAGAGAGACAGGAGGAAGACGTAGGACCTGCTGGATGGGTAAGGTTAAGACTGACGTTGCAGGACAGTGGATATTGTCAAGAAGAACAAGAGGAGAGTGGGGATTCTTATAAACAGTACTGGAACCAATGACGATGAAGAAGACTGTAGTTATTCATTAAAGTTCATGTTTCCTGGCTCAGTCTGACATTGCTTCCACTTGCCTGTGCCAGGGTCCTCACTTTCATCTATCCTGTCGAACCTAACTTGCTCAACTGCTGTTCTTTTCTGATCCCAATGGTATTAGGTTTCCTAGGTCTAGGAAGTCTTTCATTTTCATGCCCTTTGTGGCCCTCATCTTTCTTTGCCTGTTACCTTGATTTTCGAAGTGTTGGACCCCTTCCATCTCTTCGCTCTGATTAGTGTTAATAGAGTATGTTTGCCCAGTTTTACTTCCTCTTAAAACAGTAATCATGATCACCTGGGGGCTTCATTCATCCCATCCCTGACCTGGTCACTGACTAGAAAAAAGGTTGTAGGTTTTCATTCATTCCATCTTGTTATCCTACAATTGCATTTGTTCAATAACATAATTTGGAAGAATGAAGCTGTATATATTTGGACAGAGCCGTGTGGTCGTCGACATAACCGTTTTATTTTGCCTCGCTGAACCTCCAGTTGTTAAGTCATCTGACCTGACCTATCATGGTTTACATTCACGTAACTCTGATCTTGCCGTAACTAATTTGGGAGATGGAAGGGGGAGAGAACATTTTATGAAATAAAAGACAAATATGACACTTAGTAATTAAAAAATATTTAATGGTGATAAAATTTGTAAATTGACTGTAACACAAGTTATCTTCCTCTGCCAGTGCTGTAGTTTGATACATACCTACAGCACATCAGCAATGAACATCCAATGCTAAAGAAAATTATTGAAGTTCAGATTCAAGTAACAGAAACTTAATTTATTACCTTTTTACAAAACTTACTGCAAGTTACAAACCAAACAAAGATTTTCTAGTGACCAAAATCTCCAACATTTCTGATAAAACTGGGAAACAGACTATCACAAAACAGAATTATGGTCATGTTGAATGAACCAGTAATAGTGGTTCATGTTACTCGAGACGACTAAATTGCATGCTATATTTCTGAAATTTTGGGATGCACTGGTTGGTAATCCCTGCTTTGCACCGAACTCGTCAACACTTGGTTACTGCAAGTGTGTCCTTCAGTACTGAAAGGTAAAGCAAGTTCTTTGAAGGATTCTTGAAAAATGTCAGTGACTGAGGACTCAAATAAATATGGACATGTTCTTTATGTGATATACAGGATGGTTCAAAACTACACTGCAAAATGTCAGTGTTTAATTCCTTACATGTAGAACAAACAAAAAGTTTATACAAATATGGGTCCAAAAATTTGTAACTTCTCAGATCTCATAGACTCAAATAATGTGAGCTGCAAGATTAATTGCCCAGAGTACTTCATGCATGATGAAATTAGTTTTTGGGTCCATGAGCAATTTAATGCAAGTCATCCTGATCACTGGATAGGTACACAAGTATCTCGGCCTCCACGGTCATCAGATCCGAGTGCACTGGACTTCTTTCTGCAAGGAGTACATAAAGTTGTTGGTGTATTCAACTGCAAGAATTGTGCTGGCTACATAGAACACCACACCAGACATTTTTAAGAGTGTTCATAGTGCAATGTGGCGACAAGCAGAAGCCTGAAGAATGACAGGGTGGGCATTTCCAACACTTGTTAGGCGATCAACAGACGCCATTATTAGAGGAAAACTACATTCTAGTGAATGACCTGAGATTCTGATATATCAGCAATAAAATTTCTCTGGACCTATATTTATATAAACTTCTCGTGTCTTCTACATATACAGAATGCAACCCTGCATATGCATTTTTGAAGCACCTCGCACAAGCTATACTGGAGTAAATCCCGTAACTTTTTTTTAATACTCGCATAAGAAACAGTGAACTACATATGTTGATGCAAATGATTAATTCCATCCGAATTTCCAAGTTGGTAGAAGAAAAATGTATTTTTTTGCCTTGACATCAAACCACCATGTGGTTGTGATCAGGAGGGGGCTCTGTGAATCCTATTATCTCCAACTACAGCACTGAAGACGTAACATTCATGTCCACTCGAGGCTGTATCCTTCTCTCTCATCCTACACACTTAGAAGATAACTATCTTATCAAAATAAAGAGTTTGTGATGTAATCCACATCATAACAGACACACACAGTTAGTTCCTTTGGTGACCACGATCATCTGTACTGTCCACATCAACACTCGATAAATACTGCTTCGTCTCACACCCCAATGTGGTTGTGACCTGAGGTGTAACCACCTCCTCGTTGAACACGCGACTCACTGCTCTGGAACGAGTTATGCTGCGGTGGTGGTTGAGCTAGTGGTGGTGGTGGTTCCTTTCCATTCGATGTACAGGAAGTAGGTGCCTGCAGCGTAAGCCAGAGCGTTGAGGATGCCAAACACCTGGGAGAAAAAGACACGATTATTTGATTGTAAAGTATAAGTAACACATATAGATGCACAAGGAAAAGTAGAGACAAAGTACAGAGAATCGCACATTATCATAATTCGTAGAAATGACATTACAATAATAATTTGGGGATATTAGGTCATGCAATATTAAATATCAGACTATGTTTTTCAATCCTGTGACGGGGATCGTCTTCAGAGCAATAGCAAAGCATGTAATGGCAAGTGTCACTCCATAGTAACCAAAATCAAGATAGAGAGACCCTTTTAGATATGCAGTTCATTCCAGGGCCTCCAAAGTCAAGGAGAAACGTGTTTACAAGTTGACTATGGAGGGTAGCCATGATCTACTCAGTATATAGCCATCACCTTTGTTAAAATTATTAGAATGATTCTAGGTATAACATGTTTATCCTTATAAAGGACAGAAGTTGTATCAAAAATTATTTGTTGGTCATTATGTATGGCATGTTCTGCCACAGCGGACTTCTCTGGCTGGCAAAGACGTAAGTGTCTGCGATGTTCTTTAACCCTTATTGCCACCTTCCTACATGTTTGGCCAACATAAAGTGATCCACAGGAGCAAGGAATCATATATATTCCAGCACAGTTTGAACCAATAGGATATTTAACAAATCGCAAGCAATTGCCTATGATTATATTAGGCTTAAACATGGTCTTGATATTGTGCCTCCTGAGAATATTGTCAATCCTCTCTGTGACAGACTGTATGTATGACAAGAAGGCCAGGCTCAAAGGACGGGAATCTTGTGACAATCTGACATCCAGATTTAGGATGTCAGATTGTCATGTAATTATTAATATTGCACAATCTAATATTCCTAAATTATTATTATTATTATTATTATTATAAAATCACACATTACATCATCAACCAGAGAGGAGGAGACTTAATGTGGGAAGATGAATACTGAGCCCAATCTCTTTCCTGCTCTTCCCACAAGGATCTGTCCCATCAATATTCCTATTTTTCTATATATGACTTGATCTGTACCTTTTTGTTCCTTTCCGTTACTTTTAATGACCTCTGGGGTTCCTTTTCTCCTTTTGTGTTCGCCTCTTTCCTTTTCATACAAGTAATGAACTTCATTAATATTGAAGCTATGTATGTTTCAAAAGACTTCCATTGCATTTGTTGATTGTATTTTATCTCTGATTTTTTATGTATCACTGTTTTTGTTATATGTCTTTCTTCTTCATGTTATTTTAGCTGATGATGACCTCTAGGCTAGGTCGAAACATGTCCTAGGTAGTATTTAAAACAACTATGTAGCTTTTTAAACAGACCATTTATTAAGTGGCAAATGTGTTTTGAACCGGTGCACTTTATACAATTAAATTCTTTTAGAAAACTCCTCACAAAAAGTAAATAAATAAAATATAGCTTAATGTCAATGCACAGAATTTATCAGGGCGATTTTGTAGAATAAGTTGAAAGAGTTCTTTTTTCTTTTACAATATGTAAGTAGAGAATTGTCACTTGGTTGCACCTGGCTGCAGTTTATTGAACTGACTGTAACACAGCACAGTACAGTACATCTCTCGCAACACCGCGGCATGCTCCTCACAAAAGGCGTGCGCCTAATTATTTGAAAATAATTACAGCAATGAAAACCAATATCAAAATACCGTATTTTAGTTAGGAAATGATACGTCTTGATGTGTGGCGCACCTAACATCGTATTATGCACAAATATTGTTGAACATTTAACTTCTTTTTTTTTCACACGTTCATTCGACAACAGTGTATAATGCTAATAAAAAGTTGGTGTACTAATCAGTTTCGAACGCGCTCTCTGCCCAAAGTTAATATAAGACTAGACTTACTACTTGTGTGCTTTGATATTTTATGAACTTTATTAGAACAGTTTTTGATTTAATTTTGTTTGTATATTTTTTTGTATTCTACTGTAACCCAATAAATTAAGATTCGGGAAACCATGGTTAAAAAGAGACTTGGTGGAGAAATATTAGAAATAGTGCAAGCAATGTACAGCAACTGTGTTAGCAGAGTACTGATCTCAGCTGGAAAGACAGAATGGTTTAGGAATAGGACTGGACTAAGGCAGGGGATTGTGCTGTCACCTCTCTTGTTTATTATGGTCATGGACGAAATTGTAACGGAAGCCTATGGAGATAAAGAGATGAAGATACTGATATTTGCAGATTATGATGTGATCTGGGGGAAAGAACAGCAAAGAAGTGCAACAACAACTCGATGTATTGAACGAAAAAACTGAGAAGTATGGCATGAAAATCAGTAGAGATAAAAGCAAGACTATGGTGATGTCAAGAAGGGAAAGGCAAGGAAAGGGCACTTAGAAAATTGGAAGTCAGAGACTGGAAATTGTGAACAGCTTCAAAATACCTAGGAAGTGAATTAATGAAAATGCTAGGGTGGACATGGAGATTAGCAGGAGGATACAGGAGGGCAATGCATTCTACCAAAGTGTAAGAAAACTTGTTTGGAGCAAAGAAGTACCAAGGAAAAGTAAAGAGATAATATACAAAATGTACTATGTACCCATACTGACTGGGGACTTGGACTTACACTAGCAGGCAAGAGAGTAGAATTCAAGCCAGTGAGATGAAATTCCTAAGAAGTACGATAAGAAAGACAAGGAAAGACAGAGTGAGAAATGAAGATGTTAGGAAGTAAGTTGGGATAGGAAAGCTAAATGAGAGAGTTGAAAAGAATAAACTAAGGCAGTTTGGACATATAAAGAGGATGGAGGAGAATAGAATTCGAAGACAGATGCTGGAGGCAAAGTGCGAAGGCAAGAGAGCAAGAGGAAGATCTAGAACAAGGTGGACTGAATCAGTGAAGAGCAGCATAAGAAGACAAAATTCAGACTGGGACAAGATTGTGGAAGAAGAATGGTGGAAGGAAAGAGGAAGATGGAGAAGTGCCATAAATACCCCGACCCGGCTGGAGCTGGATAAGGGGAAATCATGATGATGATGATGATGATGATGATGATGATCCGAGACTTTGGTATCTGTTACAGAATATAGTTCTGTAGTTATTGAAAAATAAAACTAATTCGTTGAATACAAACATCTAAGCGGTGCCAGGTTGGCAGTTCAACTGCTCTGCCATTAAACCACGCAGACAGTCAAACTTATTGCAAGATTATTAAAAATTAATGCTTGATAACAAATAATCCCTTTGCTGAAATAACTTGACAATACATTGCATTACTTCCACATCTCACCATTAATCATATTCTGGATGACCTTAGCGAAACCCAATATGGCTTTCAGTTGAGTCCAGATCGTGAAGCTCTAACAGAATTAAGTTTTGCTGATTATGTAGTTCATCATCATCATCATCATCATCATCATCATCATCATTTCCCTTTATCCAGCTGTAGCCGGGTAGGGGCAAATATGGTTCCTCTCCACTTTCTTCGGTCTTTCCACCACTCCTCCTCCAACACTGTGTCCCAGTAGTAGTTATTGTTGGAAAAGATTCTGAGTCAGCTTTAGTACTTGCTCATGCGGCCTGTTTGTGCGGAGAACGGAGAGGAACTGAAGGCCGATCAAGGCAAGTCCTGTACCTTAAAATTCTTTTAACATAATGCCCTCTTTTCCATCAACTTATTTTAATTCAAAAATTGTCTTTCTTACACTTCAGGTCCCGCATTGGATCGAGAACTTTCTGGTTTCACAACAAATACTTCTGTCAATACTGTAAACACGATCCACTTGCTTAACTACCTTGTAACTTAGTGTTTACCTTATGAAAACTGATGATACAGGCCATTACCAAGTTACATATTATCTACAGAGGAACAATGATTTACATTAATTCTGTTGTTTATTTACGCCATGCTCAAAACACAGTGGCAAAGACTTTTAAAACCATTTGTTAATTTTTTCACTCCTATTTTATTGTCTGACTTGTCTCTAACTTGTAAATTTCGTAAGAATGATTTTTAAGCACTATCACGTTGTATATTTCTCCCAATTTATGTTATTTTATTACTAATGGTCTATATTTTGTATTGTAAGGTATATATCTGTTCATTTAACCTATTGTGGCTAATGATAGTGATGATGTCCAAGGACATCGAAACCGGTCCCTAATAAAAATGTTGTGATCTTTTATTAACAACATAATTTGTATTGATATAAGGTGGATCATTTGTACTCTCCTTTGTTGTGTGTTAGTCTCCTTTCAATACGGACCAAATATGAAGTTTTTAATATTACACATTTGGTGTTCATTAAATTCTCTGCCATACATGCCCAAGACCGATTCAGTTCACTGTGCCATCTGGTGGGCCTAGAGTGAAACTGACAAGCAGACAGCACACTGTAGCTCAGGCAATACGATTATTATTACCTCACAAGGGTCTCATTCGGCGTAACAAAGCATAGGTGACCAGAAGTCTTGAAAGTAGGAACAGATGTAAACACAAATGAAGTCCGAGATTCAACCACCTCAAACAATAGTTGCCGATGAACTTGGCAGTACACAGGCTCATCCAGGAATTTAGTTAAAATAATCAGCCAGTTATTTTCTAGCTGCACTTCACATCTTTATGCCATCATTTTATTAGTTCTGGTATTTCATTTGTTATTTTAATAAAAATTTCTTGAATATATGTCCTATGTGTTAAGTTATTTTAATATGATACTGTAATCTTTGTCTTGTAAAAAATAACAAACCCAGCATTACAAACAACATTACTCAAAGAGGGAATGAATGACATAACGATGAATAAAGGAAGACACAATTGGAGATGTAATATACTTTATACACTGCGATAGCTGTCTCCCAATCAGGAGGTAGATCCCTAACTTCCAGGTCATTGAAAGGGGTTGTTCTCGAGTCTTCAGTTTCAGTGAGAGAATTGGAAAGCCAAGTAAACAGAGGAACCTGCATAAATCATGTGTTTATCCAGCTTTTCCCTTACCCTACATTGACATTAAGGATTTGTCAAGAACAGCCCCCACAGTGATGAATCAGGCTCACCAGGAGTAGAAGTACTATACAGAGATGTGAAGTTTGTCTTTGTTTCTTTTTCTTCCAACATTGACCTGTCATTGTTCTAACAGAGACATAATTATCTATGCAGGCGATAGTCACTCGCCCGGTCGCCAGGGTTGAGAGCTTGTCTCCTGTCAAGCACTTTGCCGTTATGCACTTCTCAGCATCACAAGCTCTGTTCCTTTTCAGTCTGCCGAGAGCTTTCCCAGCGTATGGTTCAGTTCAGTCGAGTGTTCACGTGTTTACTCTTCAGTACGTGTATACATAATATCTTCACAAAGTACAGGAAATCTTGTGCGAAAACACTATGGCTCTATGCCACACTATGGCAAAGTGCTTGGCGAGAGGCAAGCTCCCAGTGCAGGCGCCCGGGCAAGTGACAATCCCCTGCACAAATAAGCCAATGTCCCTCTAGCTTTCAGTTGTGTGCCGTAAGTTCTGTCTACTTTAAAGAAGTTTGCACCCCTGGAGTAGTATTTGTAATAAAGGAGCATTATAAGAAGTTGAAAATCAGTACTGCATTGTCAACTTGTTACGTGATAGAAATGTACCATTCCTGTGTGGAGAGTTTAAACTTATTACGACTATGGAAAATAACAAAAAATGGGTATATTGAACCTTTAAATGATTTCTTCTACTATAGATAGCACTGGAAACTGTTTGCCATATAAAACAAGGACACTGGTAACCATCAAATTAATCACCAAGAGAATTCAAAGAAATTTGCTCCACATACAAAGAATCACTGCACGGGAAATTAGAAATCTGTCGCAAATTATGTTGTGGATAATTAAAGAAGACCTTAGGCTTGGAGTATACTGAAGAAGCACAGGACAAGCGCCAGAGAGTTAAGAGACTGTTGGAGAATCGTACAAATATTAGCCATCGCTAAATTCTCTTCATGTACAAGAATGTTATCACTGTGGAATAAAAACTGAAAGTGGAAAGAGGTCATTGTCCAGCATCAGTGATGGTTTGGTGGGGAGTGTCATATGAGGGTGACACATCACTGCATTTCTTAAAAAGAGGGGCAAAAACACATTCCACCAACTTCCAAAGCATCATCTTGTTCGCGAATAAGCACTCATTGCCTGCCCACAACACTGGCTGGAGTGCAAGGTAGCAGAGTTCAACACCGCTTGTCAAAGCTCCGACATTACCGTAATCCACTGGACTGTCTCTGTAGTGGAGAAGGCCTACTCTAAACCTCATCAAAGTATCGCGTTCTTGAGAGCAGACTTGGCGAAGGCAGCCTCAATATCACCAGAAATGGTGCGTGCAGTGATATACAAGAAATGTGTCATGGCAAAGGGAGAATGTTCAGAGTTATTTATACTGTGAATACACCGGGTCTCTCTATGCTGGGGACAGAACTTGACAGGATTTCAAACATCACTCATAATGACAACATGTTATACGAAATTTTCTCTAGCTGATCAGAATCGTATTAAATTTATTCAACTTGATGTGTAGAATATACTGACCCCGGCTGCAATGTTAGCACCCCTATACCAGTAGTAGAAGTCCGCCCAGACTGCTAGCTGGACGATGAAGGCGATGGTGTACAGGATGGTATCCATTGCTGTATTCAGGAGCTCCTGGAAAAGCATAACGAATAGGCTTTAGAAATCACAAACAATAATTAATGTGGATGCATGTCACAAAACACAGTTGATCACGAGAGAGCATTCAAGTTTCAATGTCAAGGTACTTGCTGCAAATATACTGTATGTGTACAAATGAATATACAACACTAATATGATGGAACATAACGTTTTTATCATTGTGAGATACAACACTTAATATTTTTGATCAAAAATATTAGAAGAGTTAAAAAATAATTTAGTACTTTTGCTTTAATTTAATTTCTTACTGTTTCTGTTAAAGCAGAATGAGATTAAATTTACTCACAGCAAAATCATGCACGCATTTAGTTCTAAGTCATCATCATCATCATCATCATCTTACAACTCTAGTTTCCCGGGTGTGGTGTACAGTGCCTGCCATCTCTTCCTATCTGCATACATCTTCTGTTCCAGAACATCTTCCCACGTAAGACCTCTCTCCTACACATCTGATTTTTCACTGTCTCTATCCAGCATTTCCTTGACCTTCTCCTTGATCTTTTCCCTTGGTCAGTAAGGTTGGAGTATTTTCTGGCAGATCTCACACTCTTCATTCTCATAATGTGACCATACGACTGAAGTCTATGCTTCTTTATTACAATGGTAACAGGGACCTTCCTGTTTACTTCATTCCTGATTTTGTCCTTTTGTATAGTTTGATTCATAGTTCTAATACAGAGTTAAAAATATACAAGTTATTCACCAAGACATGAACAACTTAAAGTGAATAGTGACCGTGACAAGTAACATAAATACAGTTGCCACCAAACAAGATCTTGCATGTACTTCCCAGTCCTGAACACCCTGCAGTAGGAACGTTACTACAAGGCTCTGAGAAATAACCAAGTGTTCCACAGCCAAATATTCCACTAATCCAGAAAGATCTTTCCAGAGAAATAAAGAAAAACATCATGAGAAGAACCAATCTGAAACAATCAGTACATTCAAAACTGGAAAGAGAAAATAAGCCATGCTCTCCATGACTTCCTGGACACTAAGAGAAAGGTCCCTGGATTTGAGCTTTCTTACAGAACTTGGGTAACTAAACAGTTAGGACAAGCCATGGGAGATGTGGCTCACAAGTGGTACAGCTTGACAGATTATCCAATACTGAACACCTTCAACATTTATACCTGAATATATTAACGACTTTTTGTAGGCTGCTCCATCCTCACTTCAGTGGATCGAGCAAACCATCTTTAAATTCTAACAGTTTGTGTTCTGTACTTTCAATGTTTTATTTTACGTGTAATGCCACACACTAAATAATATAAAATATAGGGTGAATACAGGAGGTGACAATTAGGAGCTCTATACCTACACAGAAAAGATCACGGACGTCGCCACGAAGAGATGTCTGACCTCCTGTGGCACATATCAAGGATGAATTCTACCAGGGTGACCAACCGTATTCTATCCTACTGGCAGAAGACCCTGTGGTTAACGCAAGTGGCTCAAGATCTTCAGGAACTAGGAATAGTTGAAAGTGACATCAGAGACAAAGGAGGTTCGAGGACAATCTGCCCCTTAAGAAAACAGGTGCTCCCTGGACAAAGGGGAGGAAGGAGCAGAGAAGCCACTCCCAGCGATAAAGTTGAATGTCGGGTCCTTATCAAAATAGAGAGAGCGAGGTGTGTTGTAACGTGGAAATACATAACCATTTCTCATGGCACTTTTCAGTCTAATGTTTACGGAAAATACAATAGTTGCTAAGAAAGAAGTTGCAGTAGCAGTGAAGTACAGCTCAAGGACCAGTCAGGGGTGATATATGTTACGAGGTAATTGCGCTAATTGAATCCAGCATGCTAGCAAGGTCTGTTATCCTGGAGTGTTTGAAAATAGCTAGAACTGTGGTGCTACTTCTGACCTGTCAGATTGGAGACCTATTGCAGTCTGTACTCTACTTCGAAGAATTATACACGTTTACAAACATTTGTAGATCTCTGAATATCAGCGCGGCTTCCCCTGGAACTCAAATTAATACCTTTATCCTATCAGTATTGTTCTCAGACAAATCTAAGAAGAAGAATGATGTTCTGGTATTTTTAGACACTGCAAAAGTATTTGACAACATAGGGAAAAAACAAATGAAGAAGACTCATTCTTCTCTAGGTATTCGTAAAAGACTATTCAACCTTATCATAGAGTTGGTTTAAGCCATATCATAATTACTGAGCGTCATCAAATGTCTTTGAGAGAGGTTACCAGGAGTGAAAGGACATGGCAGTCGACCTTTATGTTCATTTTAAATTTAGTTTTGTTATTTCTTGAGTGAAAGCTCTCCACTTACTGTGAGTATCCAGTTGATGGGCAGTTTAAGCGCTTCTCTGATAGACAGCAGGTACACGAACACCCAGATCAGTGTGGTGATGAAACTAACAGTGGCTACAAACAGGAACCAGTGGGTACCTGAACGGTAGGCAGGGGAGGCTAGCGCCATGCAGAGAATCCCGAACAGCTGTGAACAAACACGTTACAAGCCATTAGTTTAAACATACAATAAATAATTAAAACATGTTATATTTCATCTGAACGACTTCTTTTTCCTTTAGAGCAACTGTAAAAAGACTTTGACAGTGTTGTGAGATGGACAGCAGACAATGGTATGATGGTACAGGATGAGAAGTCAAGGTTGTAAGTTTCACCACGAGGTAAGTCTTCTCATTTTTAATGACCATGTTGATGGGGTGGAAGTACCTCATGGAGATCAGAGGAAGTACCTAGGAATGATCTTCGTTGAGGTAATCATATTAATGAGGTTGTAAATAAAGGTTACAGATCTCTCTATACGGTTATAAGGATCAATGGTAGAGTGTCGGCCTCCGGATCCCAAGATAGCGGGTTCAAACCCGGCAGAGGTAGTTGGATTTTTGAAGGGTGGAAGAAAGTCCATTCGACACTCCATGTCGTACGATGTCGGCATGTAAAAGATCTCTGGTGACACATTTGGTGTTTACCCGACAAAATACATTAAATCTCAGCCATAGACGCCCAAGAGAGTTTCGGTTTACAAGGTCTCTCATCTAGTGGGCCTAGAGTAAAAACGGAGCGTCGAAATTGACGAACAGACAGCCAGATGGCGTCAAATTGAAATGTCTGCACACGGTAGCTGAGGCCATACGATTATTATTATTATTATTATTATTATTATTATTATTATTATTATTATTATTATTATTATTATTATTTAGGGTATTTACAGGTTATAGTAAGGATGTAAAGGAGAGGACATATACATTTCTGTTAAGACCACAAGACCAGTGTATGGGACCCACACCAGGACTACTTGATACGAGAACTGGAGAAGATCAAAGAAAATCAGCACAATTTGTTCTGGGCGATTTCCGACAAAAGTGTAGTGTTACAAAAACTTTGGGCTAGGAAAACTTGGGGGTAGGGACAAGAGCTGCTATAAGTAGAGAGATGCCGTGGGTTGACATTGGTAGATGAATAAGTGGGAATGGAACTTTTAAAGGCAGTGTGGCAGCACTGGTTATGTAGACGAAAGGTATCTACGAAATGTCACTATATTATTTGTCCCAAATGGAAGAAAATAATTGATTTTACTCAAAGTGTAAAATCTGCGGTAAATTAAGAAGTAGTACGAAATATTTTACTTGCAGAGAATAATATGGATACATACTACTTTACTACCTTACAACTATTTTTTCTGCTACGTCGCAGCGCTTCCGTACCTGTGTATTTGTCTAACACTTTTGAGTGTGATTTCTTTGCTCACTGAAAGTTGTTTGAATTAATTAGGTGTCGTTTTCTTCATGTTGCTAATTCGTTTTGTGCCCTAACTCATTCATTAAATTATATATTTATTGGTCCAAGGGTCGTGCTATTTTCCTTTCAACAAAAAAGTAATATATTTTTTGGTCCAGGGATCATGCTATTTATCTGTTTGAACTGCCCGCGCTAGTCATATGGACAAAGATAATGAGAATTGACAGACATAGCACTCCCATTCGTCGGTGCTAGCCCTGGACCTCAAGACAGAAACAAAAGACGCCACGAGCAGCGGAATACAACATAAGGCCGTCAGTACGTACACATATTTCTCTAGATATTTCTCTAGTAACGACTGTATTTCTTAATTCACCGCAGGTTTTTCACTTTATTTGTATAAAAGCAATTATGTTCCATTTGGGACAAATATTACAGTGATATTTCGTAGATACCTTTGGTCTACATAACCAAGACGCATTCCACAGAGACAATCGGATATCATTAGTGATTTTCTCTTTGAACCTTTTGCTTGAATCCTCCGATGAGGTTGATGCCACCGAGTGCGTAGCGGTATTTGAGGTTAGGCCTAAATGCACTTGTCTGTCTGCCATAATGGGCAGCATAGATAAATCATCTCCTACCTTTGACAACATTGCTTGCATTTGTGAAGGTAAGCGCTGAAGCCACAGTGATCGTAACATCGCATCGTCAAGCCTTCCCGGAGCTAACTCTTTCGTCTCGTGAAGTAAGTGCGATGGGCGTTTGTCACCCAAGTCCATTTTGGTAAATAGTCTTTAATCGTAGCTCTTCAGTGTCAGAAAAATCTTATCAACCGATGTTTTAGTGTAGCATACATGTCTGACCTTGGTGGACTTAAAATAACATCACTGATTGCACTGAGTTCGTCACTTTCAATTACGCCGACAACGTAATGATATTTTGCAGAATTGGCTGTAATTCTAGCAGTTATAAATTGTGATTCGATTTGTGCGAACCATAAAGCTCAAGGTGGAATTTTAATACGCATCCTGTTTACTCATTCTTATTCTTCGCGTTGATTTTCTGGTTGCGACATGCTGAATTCTATTCTAGTCGGTTCGTTACGACCCCTGAGGATCACGAGTGACTTGTTCAGCAAGTCTTCCTTCTTGCCAATACCTTTTCATTCTCTCACTCCTCTTTTACTCTGCTTCCGTGATCTGAATCTGGATCCTGGTGTCCGTCCATCTGTGACCTTCCACGAGCTTTTTGTATTTGGACCTATCCTGTACTGTCATCAGTGGATATGTTTCCTTTATGCCAATAGTCTCCCAATCTTC
Source organism: Anabrus simplex (assembly GCF_040414725.1). Taxonomy (NCBI): domain Eukaryota; kingdom Metazoa; phylum Arthropoda; class Insecta; order Orthoptera; family Tettigoniidae; genus Anabrus; species Anabrus simplex. The sequence goes on from NC_090277.1 coordinate 73,921,858, forward strand.
TCCGACCTCCTTCATCCACCTATTTCGAGTTAAGCAGGTTGCATTCCATACCTTCGTCAGCCTCCTGTCATCCATCCTAATGAGATGTCCAACAAATCCTAGCCTTCTCTTTCTTACCACACTCGAGATTGGTTCTCTTCTCTCATAGTTTCTGCCTTGATCTGTGTTACCCAGATTTTCACCCTGCTTTTTTGTGTCCCATATAGGCTATGTCTCAAGCTGCTTCTTTCCTCCTTCGCCAATTGCATGCAAGCTCTCTTACCCAATGCCAGCGTCTCAGTTTCATATAATGCAGCATTCCTGATGGTTATCATGTAGTGTCGCAGTTTGGTGTTCCTCGAGAGGTTCTTCTTTCCATATGTAGTAATGGCTGCATATCGTAGTTTCAGCAGCAGTTGAGCTCTGTCTGACCGATCTCGATAGCTGCAGTCGCTTAAGTGCGGCCAGTATCCAGTATTCGGCAGATAGTAGGTTCGAACCCCACTGTCGGCAGCCCTGAAAATGGTTTTCCGTGGTTTCCCATTTTCACACCACGCAAATGCTGGGGCTGTACCTTCATTAAGGCCACGGCCGCTTCCTTCCCACTCCTAGCCCTTTCCTGTCCCATCGTCGCCGTAAGACCTATCTGCGTCGGTGCGAAGTAAAACAACTAGCAAAAAAAGAGAGCTCTGTCTGCGGTACTTTTGTTGCTTTGTACTTTACCCGTGATGTTCTCACCTAGGTACCAGAAGCTGTCGACTCTCTCTACCACTTGGCCTTTTACATTCCAATCGGTCTTCGTATTCAGTACCTTCGTCTTGTAGGCTATTTCTAGACCAACCTTTACTACAGTCTCGGCTAGATTTGCTAGTGCCAACTTCGAGTCTTCTTCCTTCTCATGTAACAATACCATATCATCTGCGAAGGCAAGGCAATCAACTATGGCATTGTGTTTGATCTTATATCCAATCTGTACACCTTCAATTCCTATGTTCTATTCAACTGTTTCCATTGTTTCACTACTTCATCCAAAACTAGGTTAAATAATATTGGCGACAGACCATCTCCTTGTCGGACTCCTGTCTTAATTTTGAAGCTGTTTGACAACATACTCCGGTATCTTACTCTAGCGGTTGTAGCCTCCAATGTTTCCCCCACCAGTGCATGTGTCATAGAATCAAATCCTCTGCCGCGTAGGATGTTCAGTAGTGTGTTCCTGTCTATCTAGTCGTAGGCTTCTGCGAAGTCTACAGATGTTACTTTCCTTTCTTTTCCTTTCTTTTCCTTTCCTTTCCTGTGCCTGCGTTCTATGATTCTCTTAAGTCCAAAGATATGTTCTACGCAGTTTCTCCCTTTCCGGAAACCACCCTGGTATTCTCCTATGGTCGATTCAAGTAGTACTTCCACTATATTCTGCAATAATCTCGAGAGTGAGATACCTCTGTAGTTATCCAGTATTCTTTTGTCTCCTTTCTTATGTACTGGTATAATTATGGGTTCTTTCCAGTCGCTAGGTATCATCTTGTTTATCCAGATGGCCATTATTATTCTGTACATGCTTTCTTCCATTGCAGGACCACCCCATTTGATCTCCTCGGCGCATATGCCATCATTACTTGCCGCTTTGTTGTTCTTGAGATCCTCGATTGCCTTCACAACTTCTGTTCTGGTGGGTGCTCGTCCTTGGTTGATGTCCCTGCTGTACTGTAGTGTCATACTCCCTCTGGGTGCTTCTGTGTTCAGTAGATCTTTGAAATATCTTGCCATTTCCTCGCATACGTCTTTTCCATCTGTTTTCAACTCACCATCTTGTCCTTTCACAAAAGGTTCTTTCGCCTCATAACCCTTTATCCTGCTCTTCATCTCCTTAAAGAAGGATCGTGATTTGTTTTTCTTAAGCGCATTATCACATTCTTCCAGGCTCTCATTCCACCTTTTCCTTCTGGCATTCCTGATCGTCTTACTGTCTCGAATGTTGACAGGTCCTCTTCCTTCTTGGTAGTCTGCCACCTTACCCACATCTTCCTTCTGTACTCTACTGCCCATTTTTCTGTCCACCACTCATGCTTCCTTCTCTTGTTATTAGTGGCCAGTCGTTTGGATTCTTCTCTAACCTTGGCCTTTAAGTTTTCCCATTTACTCTCCACTGTCAGGTTCTTCATGTATTGATCCTGTTTCTGTTGAGCAGTTCTCTGTCGATCTGGTGTGATCTTGTGTTCGTGTTTCTCCTAGTTCTGTTTGGTATCCATCTACATTTTATTTCAGTGAGATAGCGGTCAGACTCCATTCTGTTTTACCTGTTTGGTGTTCATGATCTCTGCATGGTTTTTGTCTCGGATCGCTACGTGGTCTATCTGCCTTCACCAATTCTATTGCCCGGACTTACCCAGGTTGTCCTTCTACTCGCCTTCGCTTTATACAGTAGTGTGTGGTCATGATTCTCATCTTGTGTCTTTTGCACAAGTTCGCAAGCCTTTCTCCATTCTTATTTGTTCTCCTGTGCACAGGGTAATACCCTACAAGGTCCTTGAATCTCCTTATAGTGTCTACCTGTGCATTGAAATCCCCCAGCAAGATCGTGACACCTCTCTTGTTTGCTCCCGTTACTACCTTATCCAGTACGTTCCATAAGTTCTCTGTCCCTGCCTTGTCTTTTTTCTTATCATTTGGGGGGGGGGCATGTGCATTGACAAGTGTATAAGTTGTTATTGCCAATTTTCATCATCAAGTATGACAGTCTCTCATTCACACCCCTCCAGTCAATTATACTACTCAAGAAGCTTCGGTTTACTATAAACGCCGTACCAAACATAAACGGCTGTTGCTTCATTCTGATACCCGGTTTTCCCTTCAATAGTACATATCATCCTGATTGCACCATATTTTCATCTCAATCTCGTTTCCTGTAGAGCCAGTATGCCGATTCCATGTTCTCTCATTGCATCTAGGACTTATTTCAGTTTCCCCACTCTGATCATGGTCTGCATGTTGATGGTTCCTAATTTAAAGGTTCTCTTGGGTCTGATCTTTTGTGTCCGGCGTACCGAGAACGTTGAGGTATTGGGGAGCTCCGACTCTCCCTCCGTACACAATGCAGGTTTCCCAGAATCCGACACCTGCTTGCACGGTCGACGGAGGATTAACCCCCTGGGGCAAAGTTGTGATTATCATGTGCTCTATGGTTACTTCACAAGCCGAAGTATTAAGCTGGGCTACCGCAGTATTAGTAGCGTTGTTACAACTGAGGTAATGAGTCCCAGAGGGCATTTTATACCTTCTGCCAGGATAATGTTCACCCTAGTTGGTCAGGGCTGGGAGTAGGCATTTCCTCCATACCCCCCAATAGCTATGGTTTTCCCGCCAATACTCGGGTGGCTGACTGCAGTGGTTTCCCACTGGGCGATGGAGTCACCACATCCCTACGACAGACATGCTGAATAATTAGTTAGCCTGTCACTATTGAAAAAAATAACGCGGTTTTGTTCAAATCAGGTCGGGGTCACCTTTTTGGCTACACGAGAATCATCTGCGTTTTATTATTAGTAAATAACTTCATATGAGATGACAAGGTACTTTTTTCCTTTTATAAGAACATAACTGGACAAAGACAAAACAAAAAGTTCAAAGAGAAAATCACTTATGATCTCCGATTGTCTCTGTGGAACGTGTCTTTATACTCCTTGATATTGCATTCCTTGTTCATAGGAAGTGCTGCCACAGTAGGAAAGATCATATATGAAGATAAAGTTGGAATTCAAGAAGAACAATTGGAGCAAATATTAATTTACAAGAAGAGGAGTTAGGGGTTGGAATAATTTAACAGAAATGTTCGATACATTTTGAAGTTCTTTGAAATCGTGTAAGAAAATACTAGGTGCAAACAAGTAGGGAATGTACTAACTAGGCGTAAGCCCTACATGCAGATAAATGATTATGATGATGATGATGATGACAAAGAGGGCATGTCATATTTGCCAACCTCAAGAAGTATAGAAAGGATAATTTTATAAGAAAGCGTGCAACCAGATGATTTTGAATTAAATCAATAAGGTTTCACAAAAATAACATTAAAATCTTAGAATGAGAAATAATTTCTCCAATAGATGGGGTTGAAATATTCGTCTCTACGTAATACAGTTTCGTTTACTCATGCCCACGTGTGCTGAAATATATTTGTCCCTTTAACTTCACTCGCTATCAGTAAGTTCCGCCAAGTGTCACCTCCGGATTTAGCAAGCAGCCTTCTGTTAGTTGTGTCACTCTCCACACTTGGAACATAGCAGCTCTGAATGTGTGTGAGAACGAGGAACTGCCTCTGCGAGGCCTTGACGACATAATGAGTAGGCCTACTTTCCTTATCGTACAATAAAGATCTCCGTTTATATGTCATATCATTTTATTGTTCTATTTCCCATTAACAGTCAACTATCAACAGAGCTGTCCCCTCGTCTTTTCCTCAACACATGGTGGGAACAGAGAACACACCCTAGTATATACTGACCACACCGATGTCCCGAAGGTTTTGCTGCAGCGCGTATTTGTCTCGTTTTGTTAGAAAGGGCAATTTATTCTCTATTTTAATTAACGCTATTATCGCACTCAAAACGGTGTACGTTTAGGTAATTGTTTGTGTCTTCAGATGCTATGTTGTTGATGTGCGTCGTGCGTTATGAGAAAGAATCAAATATGGTTTCCTTCTTCGGATGTGGTTCGTTCTCTCAGTATCCGCACCTGTCATATGCCAAATGATCGAGACGCTTTGCTGCAATGTAAGAAAGGTTAGCGCCTTACGACTTATCAATAGGTGTTTTTCTTTTACGTCGCACCGACACAGACAGGTCTTATAGCGATGATGGGTTCGAACCCACTATCTCCCGAATTTACGTTTGTAAAGTAAACGCAGAGCGTTCCATCATTTGTAGCACCGAGTTTTCTGTGTCGCATGGAGGAAAGGTCCATATTGAACAACACAGAAATTACTGCCGCATCGTCCAAAAGTCTTAAGGTTATACACTGACTGACAGAGCAAATGCAACACCAAGGAGGAGTGGTTCGAAAGGGATGAAAGTTGGGGAAAAAACAGACGGCACGGACGAATAATTGATGTTTATTTCAAACCGATATGCAGGTTACACAATGCGCACGGCATCGACTCAGTAGGATGTAGGACCACCGCGAGCGGCGATGCACGCAGAAACACGTCGAGGTACAGAGTCAATAAGAGTGCGGATGGTGTCCTGAGGGATGGTTCTCCATTCTCTGTCAACCATTTGCCACAGTTGGTCGTCCGTACGAGGCTGGGGCAGAGTTTGCAAACGGCGTCCAATGAGATCCCACACGTGTTCGATTGGTGAGAGATCCGGAGAGTACGCTGGCCACGGAAGCATCTGTACACCTCGTAGAGCCTGTTGGGAGATGCGAGCAGTGTGTGGGCGGGCATTATCCTGCTGAAACAGAGCATTGGGCAGCCCCTGAAGGTACGGGAGTGCCACCGGCCGCAGCACATGCTGCACGTAGCGGTGGGCATTTAACGTGCCTTGAATACGCACTAGAGGTGACGTGGAATCATACGCAATAGCGCCCTAAACCATGATGCCGCGTTGTCTAGCGGTAGGGCGCTCCACAGTTACTGCCGGATTTGACCTTTCTCCACGCCGACGCCACACTCGTCTGCGGTGACTATCACTGACAGAACAGAAGCGTGACTCATCGGAGAACACGACGTTCCGCCATTCCCTCATCCAAGTCGCTCTAGCCCGGCACCATGCCAGGCGTGCACGTCTATACTGTGGAGTCAATGGTAGTCTTCTGAGCGGACGCCGGGAGTGCAGGCCTCCTTCAACCAATCGACGGGAAATTGTTCTGGTCGATATTGGAACAGCCAGGGTGTCTTGCACATGCTGAAGAATGGCGGTTGACGTGGCGTGCGGGGCTGCCACCGCTTGGCGGCGGATGCGCCGATCCTCGCGTGCTGACGTCACTCGGGCTGCGCCTGGACCCCTCGCACGTGCCACATGTCCCTGCGCCAACCATCTTCGCCACAGGCGCTGCACCGTGGGCACATCCCTATGGGTATCGGCTGCGATTTGACGAAGCGACCAACCTGCCCTTCTCAGCCCGATCACCATACCCCTCGTAAAGTCGTCTGTCTGCTGGAAATGCCTCCGTTGACGGCGGCCTGGCATTCTTAGCTATACACGTGTCCTGTGGCACACGACAACACGTTCTACAATGACTGTCGGCTGAGAAATCACGGTACGAAGTGGGCCATTCGCCAACGCCGTGTCCCATTTATCGTTCGCTACGTGCGCAGCACAGCGGCGCATTTCACATCATGAGCATACCTCAGTGACGTCAGTCTACCCTGCAATTGGCATAAAGTTCTGACCACTCCTTCTTGGTGTTGCATTTGCTCTGTCAGTCAGTGTATATATGTATTGTTTTAAGAAATTAATATGAGTTGTAGGAATACCGTGAGGTTGGGGGTACAAAGCTCTCAGTATTGGCGAGTGAAAGTATGCTCACTTGTTAGGGGTGATTCTAAGGGATATTCTCTGGTTGGGATGCTGGGTAGCCACCATCGATTTCTTAACTCATAGAGCTGATGCTGATTTGCCCCTTAAATCAATCTTCATGACCATCTAGTAGGGTCTGGCAATACTCCACCTCCCTTGATCAACTCTTGTTCGCTTTGGAACCCAACGTACCCCTGTGGGTGCGGGCAGTAGAAAAACACCCACCGTATCCCCTGCCTGTCGTAAGAGGAGACTAAAAGGGGCCCGAGGCTCTCTGAACTTTTGAGTGTGAGTTGGCGACCATGGGGCCCTTAGCTGAGTGCTGGCGTTGCTTCCTCTTACTTGTGCCAAGCTCCTCACTTTCATTTATCCTATCCGACCTCCCTTCGGTCAACTCTTGTTCTTCTCCGACCCCGACGGTAGTACAGCATTTGAGGCCTAGGGAGTGTCTCATTTTCACGCCCTTCGTGGCCCTTGTCTTTCTTTGGCTTATATCTTCATTTTTCAAAGTGTCGGATCCCTCCCATTTTTTCTCTGATTGGTGTTACACAGAGGATAGTTGCGTAGTTGCACTTCCTCTTAAAACAATAATCACCACCACCTTTGATCCCAACGATAGTAGGTTTGCGACGTCTTTCACTTTCACACATTTCGTTGTCCATTCGTTCTTCACTTCCGATAAGCGTTAACTAGTTGAACTTAACTAATAATACCTCCAGCTGTGCGCTCCTAGACAAAATTATAGCACGCGCCCTCCAAGCAAACTAACAAACAATAGTCAAGCAGTAGAAATAACTACAGAATATGATGATGCTTGTAGTTTAAAGGGGCTAACATCTAGGTCATCGGCCCCTAATTGTACGAAATGAGACGAAACGCAACGACAATTTAAAAGTACAAACTTCATGCACTGACCAGAATTCAAAACGTGTTGATGAAGAATGAATGGGTGAATACGAATTTGAAACAAGCAGTGGATCCGGCCCTTCCCAGAAACAAGATTACTGACCAAGGGACTGCTTCCAAAGCACAATCCTGAATCGATGATGCTTGTTGTCCAAAGGGGTTCAATATCCCGACGAACAGCCCCTAATAATGGTACTTATCGCTAGTAAAGTAGAGCCACGACATTTCTCAAGCTGCGGTACTAATCTCACGGTGCTCCAAACATTATGGTACTACTCACATACGTCGCACAGGTAAGGCAGACCTATGGCGTTTCTCACATAGGTGTACTACTAATCACAGGGACTCGTACCATCCCGTAGTGTTCCTCGTATAGTGGGTACAAATCATAGGAAACGCCCAGACCGTGGTGTTTCTCACTTAGTGGTACTAATCACAAACATATGGTACTACTTGCAAGTAAAGCTGACCCATGGCTTTCCCCGCGTGATGATACTAATCACAAGTAGTTTCATGGTTTAATAGAATCATCCCTTGCTCGCCTCTTACGACAGGTAGGGGATACCGTGGGTGTATTCTTCGTCTCAGTCCCCCACCCACAGGGGTTTCTACAGAATATGGTGCACGTACAAGTCATATTTAAAATTACCCAAAAGCTGAGTATCAGAAGCTGGAAACTTTTGAAGATGAAAATAAATAAATCAGAGATACTGGTGTTGCTTTGACGACAGGTGCTAGTGTACATGTTGGACAAGTCTCTCCTCTACGTACGCGTGTGTCATAGTTACATGTGTTCCGACACGCTGAAGAGTTTTCTTATACTGAAAAGGGTTAGTTCTTAACTGTTGGAAATATAAGACCACTCAGGTGTTGTACTGTTCTATGAATAAATAGCGAAAGAGTAAGCCATGATCTCCAACAGTTTGTAATTATTCAAAGCATTCAAAAAGGTTATCGTAAGTTTCAACAAAAAATAAATTAGTGTCAGCTAAAATTTACTGCCCCAAGACAAATTATCTTAATAGCTAAACATCGACCAAAAAGAAGCAACTGAGAAAAGGAACCTAAATCATTAATCTCTTGGTTATAAAAAATGGAAATGTTATTTGCCAGCGGTAATGCTATGTAGTAACAAGTACACGTTAGTCCCAGGAGCCGCCTTTCACAATTATAGAGGTTGGACACAAAGTCCCGTTCACTCCTTAAATATCTCAAATATGCACATTATTGATGTCATTCTGGTCAAACACTAACTGTCTAAAGGGTCAGTACATTCCCCAGTATTCTTATGACGGGTAACGGGACTTCGTGCCGGCTCTGTAGGTTATTCCCAAGGTTGCCTCTATCAGAAAATAAGTTATAAGTATTAAAATTAAAGCAAGTTTTGTTTGAAACGTTTGTAAATAAACAAATAAGTTGATAATTTTCAAAATATCAGCAAGAAATAATTTTGAAGCTCCCTTCTTTAAATATTGCAGTGCCAATTAGTCCAGCATACGCCGTGTGTGTAACGTAATTCTCGAACTGGCGCACAAGTGTCACACCTGTAGTTCGTCACAGCGCAATGGTGCGAAGTCGGATGGCGTCGAATGACATTAGTAGACGAATGAGTTTGAGTGGTATCTTTAAAAATAGGAAAGATCACAATATGAAGATAAAGTTGGAATTCAAGAGCACAAATTGGGGCCAATATTCGTTTAGAGGAAGGGGAGTTAGGAATTGGAATAACTTACCAAGAGAGAGAGAGAGAGATGTTCAATACATTTCCAAATTCTTTGAAATCATTCAAGGAAAGGCTAGGAAAACAACAGATGGGAAATCTGCCACGCGGGGCAGGTCAGTAGGGATTGATTGCGAGTTCGGTAGGCCATTTGCGTTCCCTTCTCTTGGACATGTACAGGTGGGCAAAATAAAAATACTGATGGTGATTTTCTGATGCAAAATGGGGCGTGTTCTGTGCGTTCACATACCCTGACAGGCTGAACTGACTCCACTTCACTCAGAAACCACGCGAAGGTTCGTCTGGATGCGTTAACGCACTCAACAGTAAATTTGTAAGGATACAGATGCAGGTCCTTTTTGATGTTTCACCAGATGAGTTGGCCGTTGCAGCTGTCAGTTTGTATCCGGAAGATAGTGGATTCGAACTCCACTGCCGGCAGCCCTGAAGATGGTTTTGAGCGGTTTCCCATTTTACACCAGGCAAGTGCTGGCTGTACTTTAATTAAGGCCACGGCCGCTTCCTTCCCACTTCTAGCCATTTCCTATCCCATCGTCACATAAGACCTATCTGTGTCGGTGCGAGGTAAAGCAAATTGCAAAAAAGATAGTTTCGACGTGACGATCTCTTAATGCGGACTTCGTTCCCGGCTTTCCTTCACTCGAGCAATGTTTTCTGGTGTTCCAACTCTTTACGGATAGTTACGGTTTTTATTCGGTACAGAGCCCGTTTCACGTCATTTTGTCACGAAGATGACTTTGCTGGAGGTTTTGCCAAAACACTTCCACGCTTAAACTCTTGCTCAAACAATTCCGCACAGGTTTTCCACGAATTGTGCTCGACAACGATGACACCATTCAACTGGTCACTCACTCACATGTGACGTACTCGGGAGATTAGTACGCGCAGGTATGAGGCAGCAACCGATTGCTGCATCAAAACCACGGTTTCCAGCAATTCCGGTGATGGGCAGTTCATTAACAAGAGTCAATTCCACGTCAGTCTTAAATATTACCCGGGGCTGTTTTATTTTGCCCACCCGGTATCACATGACCTGATAAACTGCAGGAACTAAACTGGTCTTCGTATGACATCAACACTATATTTTTAGTCAAAGAAACTGATCACTTTTCATTACGTACACATAAAACTTACACTTTGATAATGATTATTTTTTAAAATTTAAAGAGCCTAACATCCATGTCATGGGCCCCTAAAATAATTATATTTTATTTATAGACTTGTTATTCAATATGGCCTGACTAAAATGAGTATAGATACAGCTGAGAATATGTTCTTCCACCTCCTCTGAACTGCCATTGCTTCAACCGTACAATTTATAGCCTAAGTTACGATTTCTCTTTCATCTTGTTCGTACTGTTTCTCAAAAGAATGCCCAGCCGTTTCCCGCGAGGGCAGAACAAGTGAAAATACAAAAAGGCAAGTAACCTACTTTCAACTTTAGAATGTGTCTTGAAATAAGAAGTACAGAAGGCCGTAAAGACGGACAAACAGTTACAGGAGATGCCGTCTCCTCACAGCAGTAAGTTTTCCAAATCATATGTTTCTCGAATCACAATTGTCGTATTGTGGATGTTCCAGGTTCCGGGTCTGCACTTTCACTTCCATATTTATCTTCTCTGATCAGTCAGAGGATGGTTACCTAGTTGTACTACCTCTTAAAACAAAACCATCATTCCATGATCAGTCATGTCACGTTCTTTCTTGTCAGTTCAGACGGCTGCGAGGGTTACAACTTCACACGATTCGACACATAATCACAACACTTGTCGACATGCCAACCAGTTTCATGGTTGACAAAAGATATTTTAAATTCCACATCTAGATCCCTTCCTCGTGTTAGTCAGCATCCTAGGCGATGTTTCCCTACAAGGTAAACTTCTGCTTGTTGAATTTTCTTGTCTAAATGTTTATTTTAAGGTCAACCTTTTATTTACATCGTTGATGCTGTTCAAGAGGAATTGTCAGCAATTTTCAATCAATCAATCAATCAATCAATCAATCAATCAATCAATCAATCAATCAATCCAATCAATCAATAAATCAATCACCACTGTTCTGCATTTAGGGCAGTTGCCCAGGTGGGAGATTCTCTGTCTGTTATTTTCCTGGTCTTTTCTTAAATAATTTCAAATAATTTGGAAATGTATTGAACATCTCCCTCGGTAAATCATTCCAATCCCTGACTCCCCTTAATATAAACGAATATTTGCCCCAATTTGTCCTCTTGAATCCCAGCTTTATCTTCATATTGTGATCTTTCCTGCTTTTAAAGACACCACTCAAACTTTTTCGTCTGCTGATGTCATTCCACGCCATCTCTCCGCTGACAACTCGGAACATACCACTTAATAGAGCAGCTCATCTTCTTTCTCCCAAGTCTTCCCAGCTCAAACTTAGCAACAGTTTCGTAACGTTACTCTTATCGGAAATCACCCAGAACAAATCTACCTGCTTTTCTCTGGATTTTTTTTTTCAGTCCCCGAATCAAGTAATCCTGGTGAGGGTCCCATACACTGGCACCATACTCTAGTTGGGATCTTACCAGAGGTTTATATGCCCTCTCCTTTACATTCTTACTACAACCCCTAAACACTCATAACCATGTGCAGAGATCTGCACCCTTTATTTCCAATACCGTTTATGTATGCCTTTGCTGGCAAGATGTAGCCTTTACACTGCACCATGTTTTCTGGTATGGGCCATATCAATTTTGTTACTTTCATTGACCTTCTCAGTCTCATCCTTGGCTTTGACAATATGAAAGTGACTGAGGTATGAGTGATGCTAGTAATACCATTCCTTATGCAGCCAGTCCCTGTTATGAATGGTGTGAAAATGTTGCTCATAGGGTCGGTTGGTGCATGCATTTCAGTGGGCTTGGCAGACTGATATGTAATAGCAACTTCTGGCTCGGTAAGGAAAGCAACGGGAAACTACCTCACTCCTCATTTCCCTAGTACGCCTCTTCAGTAAAGCCTAGGCTATTTAGGACAGCTGTTGGCGGAGCTGCAGAGGATCAAACCAGCCTTCGGGCTGAATACGCAACATACAACAACATACCGTTTATGTGACTACCCCAATGAAGATATTTCCTTATACTAGGTACTTACAATGATCCCCCAAAAAACTTTCACCCCATCAACGCAGTAATTAAAACAGAGGACTTTTCCTATTTGTGAAACTCACAACCTGACTTTTAACCTTGTTTATCACCATACCATTGCCTGCTGTCCATCTCACAACATTATCGTGGTCATTTTGCAGTTGCTCACAATCTTAACATATTTATTACTCTATCTTCTTTGATTCCAGCAACACTCTCCATTATCATTTCATATGTCATTCATTAATCATTGTCCCAGAGGAGTGCGACAGGCACAATTCCTATCCTAGTCGCTAGATGGGGGCTTCATTCATTCCTGACCCGGTCAGATGACTGGAACCAGGCTGTGGATTTTCATTTTCATTTCTTTATACAGAATAACATCATTCGCAAAAAAGCATTATCTCTGATTCCAATTCTTTACTCATTTCATTTGTATATAGAAACAAAGTTCCAATAATACTGCCTTGAGGAATTCCCCTTTTAATTATTACAGGGTCAGATAAAGCTTCGCCTACTCTAATTTTCTCGAGTTCTATTTTCTAGAAATATACCCACCCATTCAGTTACTCTTTTGTGAAGTCCAATTGCACTCATTTATGCCAGTAGTCTCCCATGATCTACCCTATCGAATGTCTTACACAGGTCAACCGCGACACTGTCTATTTGACCTCCTGAATCCAGGATATCTGCTATATCTTGCTGGAATCCTACAAGTTGAGCTTCAGTGGAATAACCTTTCCTAAACCCAAACTGCCTTCTATCAAACAAGTTATTAATTTCTCAAACATGCCTAATATAATCAAAAAGAATGCTTTCCCAAAGCTGACATGCAGTGCTTGTCAAACTGACTGGCCTGTAATTTTGAGATTTATGTCTATCACCCTTTCCTTTATACACAGGGGCTGCTATAGTAACTCTCCATTCATTTGGTTTAGCTCCTTCATGCAAACAATAATCAAATAAGTACTTCAGATATGGTACTATATCCCAACCCATTGTCTTTAGTATATTCCCAGAAATCTTATCAATTCCAGCTGCTTTTCTAGTTTTCAACTTTTGTATCTTAATGTAAATGTCATTGTTGTCATAGGTAAATTTTAATACTTCTTTAGTATTAGTCACCTCCTCTATCTGGACATTATCGTTGTAACCAACAATCTTTACATACTGCTGACTGAGTACTTCTGCCTTTTGAAGATCCTCACATAGACACCCCCTTGTTCATTAAGGATTCCTGGAATGTCCTTAGAACCAGTTTCTTTCCGTAAGTACCTATACATACCCTTTCATTTTTCACTAAAATTTGTATGACTCAATTATACTTGTCATTAGATTCAATTTCCTCGTAAGTTCTTTACCCATATCATTTATATAGAAAACATAAAGGTCTGCATAGCAGATTGGTCCTGATCCGGTTACCTACTTCGTCAAGAGCAACTGGAAAAATAGTTCCAAAGGAACTGAGACGTAGGATTAAATAAATAGAAAAATGAGCGAACTTCATAAGAGGGAAGTGCTCATTGTTGCACGTAGCGCGGACACGCCATATGGGTGTACGCAGTCTTCTGTCCAGATAACGGCTACGACGAGCTTTCCCGTTACTGGGTCACCGGCGAGCTTCCTGCACTCCAACTTCAGCGACTACCTCCATAGCGCACATTCGCTTTCTTTCTCTTAGTAGCAGGGGACGAGGCACAGAGAGTAAGAAATATAAGAATTTCCAAGATTGCAGTGATGTCAGGTCGAGAATACAAAACAGAACCTGGTGGCTCATTTGATTTTCTCTCGGGAGGGTGACACATTTAAGTGAAACCGAATCAAGGTGTAACAAATCTAATGCAGTGAGCTCGCAATTGCGATCAACAGTATTATGTAAGAAAGAAGTCAGTTCTCTGTCTGTTTATCAGATCTGTACCATTTATTTACAATCCCATTTATGTGATTACCCCAATGAAGATCTTTCGTTATATTAACACCTAGGTACTTACAGTGATTCCCAAAAGGAACTTCCACCCCTCAACGCATGAATTAAAACTCAGGATTTTTCCTATTTGTGAAACAACCTGACTTTTAACCCCGTTTATCATCATACCATTGTCTGCTGTCTTTCTGCAGTTGCTCACAAGCCTGCAACTTATTTACTTTTCTATATACAGTATATATTTGTGTTGTATTCAGGCCCCGATTTCAAGTAGTTAGCCGCCCCCCACCGCCTGCTCGTTTTCCTGTTCCTCTAAAAAATAATTGTTTACAAATTAAATATTGCAGTTTTCAAGATTATGAGTTTTAAAACAGCACATTATGCAAATACTGTTAATTCTCATAATTAAATTTATCAAGCCAAATAAAGGTAACAGCCAAATAAGAATCAGGCTGTTTTTATTTTTCTTTAAAAAGCCGTTGGTCTGTATGTAAGTAAATAATTTTAGAAAGAAGACACATTTCATTTATAAAATTTAAATATATAGATTAAATTCAGGTTTTAAAGTTAGAATAGTTCAAAATGTTTTATATAGGCTAATAAAATAATTGGAATAATTTCTGGAATGTAAAATTCATTTGAGTGTAATGAATTTAAGACGTAATTCACGCAGGCCACAATTACTCGACCCGCCAGCCGCCGCCCCTTAAAAACTGGCGCCCTGGGCAAATGCCCAGTCCGCCCATTTGTAAATCGGGGCCTGGTTGTATTCCATACTGCTTCACCAGTGCTGTGTTAAATACTGTATAAGATTAATAATACTTTATTAAACTTAAATCAAAGCATACAGATTCAGTACAAATTTAAGTTCTAACTATGAGAAAAATATGATTTGTTTCCTTCTAATGAAAAAAGTGTACAATGAACAGCATAATTATTAAAACTTCATTTTCCGTAAAATGAAACATAAATGTGGTTATTAGATATCAGCTAGTCTGATTGTTCGCGTTATAAAAACAATCCCAGTAACTACAACCATCGCCTATAACTGCTTACCACGATTACTGGATCTCGCTGAAACTCATGTGAATATTAACTTAGTAAATTGTGTCGGACAAACAGCATTTTATACAATTCTTGTCGTGTACTCTTTTAGAAACAATGAATATTTCCGAAATATTTGTAAATGTGTGAAAAGTGCGAGTATCTCTGTCATTAATAAAAGAAATAGATTGTATGCAGAGGAAAGCAACAAGATTTGTAACAGAGGATTTCAGAAGATAAAGTAGTGTATCAGAAATGTTAAAGAAACTCGGGGAGTTTTAAGTACGGGAAGGAACAAAACTAGACTTATAGGATTGTATGGGACCTATACAGGATAGGAAGCATGGGGGAGGGGAAGGGGGGGTATCCGTGAGAGGCTTCAGTTAGAAAATAATTATATCGGCAGGGCTGACCACAAATAGACAGGATTTTAACAGAATCGATTGGGCGTGAAGGAGTGGAACAGTTTACCAGTCGAAGTGTTTGATCCTTTTTCAAAATCTGTACAGATATTCAAGAAAAAAAAAACCGCAACAGAGAAAAGAAATGTTAGAGGTCATTCGACCTGTGCAGGTACCAAAATGAGTTTAAAAATAAATGCAACGTAAATTTTAATCGTATAGCAGTTGTACAGCATTCCACGTATTGTATAGGAGTTGTGGGTACAGAAGATATGAGTAGAATTTTGTAAATAATATATGGTACCTGTGTGTTCAATAGACAAATTGTATAGTACTGTATTTTAGGACATTTTCTTCTTGTTTTAAATTTAGTGCTTGATCATAATGTATTTTTGTGTATTATTTGCAAATAAAGTGATTGTCCGACTCGTTGGCTGAATGGTCAGCGTACTGGCCTTCAGTTCAGAGGGTCCCGGGTTCGATTCCCGGCCGGGTCGGGGATTTTAATCTCTTCTGATTAATTCTTCTGGCACGGGGACTGGGTGTTTGTGTCCGTCCCAACACTCTTCTCTTCATATTCACACAACACACTACACTACCAACCACCACAGAAACACGCAATAGTGATCACATCCCTCCATATAGGGTTGGCGTCAGGAAGGGCATCCGGCCGTAAAACAGGGCCAAATCCACATGTGCGACGCAGTTCGCACCCGCTACCCCACAGGTGTGGGAAAAGCGGTAGGAAAAGAATTTGCAAATAAAGTGATTCTGATTTGATTATTAATTTGTCGGAACTCTTTCAGAGATAACCGGCTTGTAGCAACATATCCCGTTAATACTTATTAGACTGTAGAACAAGAGTTGTGCAAAATGTGATGGGAGAACATGTTCGGTGTGTTAGGGGCGGTGGACTAGGCCTCAGTGGTGTGCTCAAAATAGGGCAGTTTCCCCGTCCCTCAGCGTGGTGTATTTCCGTATAACTCTCCACTGACATTGGGCGTGTACAGCGTGGTGTATTTCCGTATAACTCTCCACTGACATTGGGCGTGTACCTGCGTTCGCTTATAAATAGAGACGGGTGAACGTAGTGCCAAGTAGGTGAGCTCATCGCCGGGGGGAGTAGGCCAGTAGTATACTACCTGTTGCATGAATAATAATAATAATAATAATAATAATAATAATAATAATAATAATAATAATAATAATAATAATAATAATAATACCATCGAAAAAACAAGGAAGGTGCATTCTCCGAAAAATCCGAGGACCAAAATGGAATTTGGACGAAAAAGAAATCATAAGAAATGTATCTAATCATAGACAAATTAAGAGCCTCCGTGGCTCAGGCGCCAGCGCACCAGCCTTTCACTGCTGGGTCCCGTGGTTCAAATCCCGGTCACTTCATGTGAGATTTGTGCTGGACAAAGCGGATGCGAGACAGGTTTTTCTCCGGGTACTCCGGTTTTCCCTGTCATATTGCATTCCAGCAACACACTCCAAAATCATTTCATTCCATATGTCAGTCATTAATCATTGCCCCAGAGGACTGCTACAGGCTTCGGCAGCCGGCACAATTCCTATCCTCGCCGCTAGATGCGGCGCTTCATTCATTCCAATCCTGACTCGGTCGAATGACTGGAAACAGACTGAGGATTTTCATTTTCATAGACAAATTAACAAATATAACTGAATCGGTCATTTGGAAAAGGGAATATGCCTATGTCCACTATTTTTTCTCAAATGCACGTTTTCTCATATTCCCGTAGCTGAAATGTAGATGCGTTGATCCACGTGAAAAAATCAGTGTTGTCAATTACTTATTATGGAAGAAACATTCCTGTGTACAATAAATTTCAGTATGATCATGCAGCACCCGCAGATCTAACAGTGTCTGCGTAGGTCCCCAGCCTTTCAGAAACATGTGCTTTGTCTAAGCCTCGCTTTACCGACACTACTCGACTTTCAAGTCTATAATGGAAAACTTCCCATTACTATTAAAAAGATCATCGACATAAGGAAACTGATACAGTATATCAGCGAGGAACATATCAGTTTGTACCATGACGTTGTGAACAACTGGCCAACTATTGACCAGGAAGCACTGCAAGAAGAAACATTCTGATCCTCTTACAGAGAAGCTATTAAAAGTTCTCGTTTTGTATTCTTAATGTAGGCTACAGTCTGTGATCCACGCGAATTATAATAATGGTTATAAGTCTAGTTCAAGAAAATTATGATATAAGATGTAATGAGCAGTATTACTGATTTTGTTTGTCAAAACGATTTCTATGTATTATTTGGGATCTTTTCGTAATTTTCCGATTTCTAAATTCTACGGGTGGATTGAAAAAGAGACCGTGTAATGATAAAATATAATTAAAAATTAAATTAAAAAGACAGGGATGAAAATGTAATTTCTACGAAAATCGAATTCGACTGGAAAAGGGTACAACTGCAGAAAACAAAATTTGACTTTTTTCCTTTAGGAATGGAATCTGAAATCCGTATTATGGAAATAAAAGGCCTTTTACTACTTACATGCACTGCCAAAATTTAACTTCGATAGTTTCACTCATTCACCATTTATTAATTTTTTGTCTCTCCTGTAAAATTTATTATTGTCGACATGTGCCCTTTTCCTAATGATAGATTCAATTGGAGATACGGATACGTATACAGAGCGGATAACAACAGGCTGATAAGGAAAGTTGCAAACCTTGCACGATCACTAAAACCCAACAGTTGGTTAGTAGAGTCAAGGTAGAACAAAGTTTAGAAGCCGTATAAGCAAACATAAATGTAGAGAGAAACCTAAAAGAAAATGTACACGATGGACAGAAGAACACAAGAAGAAACTCTGAACGAATGAAAATATACTGGAAAGAAAAGAAGAAACGGTGTCCTAAGCAAGTGAAAACTCGCTCCTTACTTGGGCATAGCGAATATAATAATAATAATAATAATAATAATAATAATAATAATAATAATAATAATAATAATAATAATAATAATAATAATAATAATAATAATAAAGCATAGAGAATGTGACTGAAACCTGCTTCATCGCCGTCAACCTTGACCGTCACACTACTCTCAGAGCAGCGCCTTGAGCTTGTCTTTCACCCAACAAACCAGTTCAGCGAGTTCATACAACATTATCGCAGTAAAAAGAGAACTTAGGATTCTCAAGATAACTGTTTTCGTGCCTCAGGTGATCGTCATCAGTGTGTTTGTACGGGCTAATCGCCAGAACCGCCACATGGATTTTGATGCAACTCTCACAGTACTATAGAGGAAGGTGGTGATACTTGTTTAAAAGAGCCTAACATCTAGGCCATCTGCCCCTATTAAGGAAGGTTTAGGCGACAAACATTCGTAACTAACAAAACAGAACAGAGCGGTGGAGATTTTAGTGAGCAAACAGCCCTTAGATGCAGGTAGAAGTCCTTGTCCTGCCCGGAAATGGAACCCGAGGTCTCCGGGTAAGAAGCACTACACCACGGGGTCGGCATGTATTTTATAGTTTGCAGTGAAAAATGATCTTGAAATTAGAAACCACATTTTGGTATTCATCATGTAAGTTAATCCTTATCAAACTAGATAGTTTATTCACCTCAATCTTTCTTTCTTTCTTTCTCAATCCGTTATCCCTCGAGGGTTGGCGAAGGATCCCACCTCTACCGCCTCAAAGGCAGAGTCCTGGAGCGTGAGAGTCTGGGTCTAGGATACATCCGGGGACAAGGACCAGTACCTCGCCCAGGCGGTCTCACCTGCTATACTCAACAGGGGCCGTGTTGAGGGATGGGAAGATTGGAAGGGACCGGCCGTGGCCTTACCATCCTGGTATTTGCCTGGAGTGGAAAAGCACTTCCAGGATGGCTGAGATAAGAATCGAACCCCCTCTACTCAGTTGACCTCCCAAGGCTGAGTGGACCCCGTTGCAGTCCTCGTGCCACTTTTCAAATTCCGTGGCAGAGCCGGAAATCGAACCCGGGCCTCCGGGGGTGGCAGCTAATCGCAGTAACCACCACACCGTAGGGGCGGACTCTCAATAATCTTATTAAGATAAAATTGCCCTTCATAGCAAATAATTTCCATTAATGATCTAGGAATTATCGGTGTCCTAGCCAAACGGTAGTGACAGTTTAAATATCGCAAAGACGAACCAACAGACGGCGGCTGGAAGTCGTTTAAAAACGTTACGGAGTAGACATAACGTATATAAGGAGGAAAACAACGGAAATCTTATAAAGCCAATCAACAGAAATTCAAAATTGTTCCCGCGCGAACGATAAAAACAATGTAAGTGTACCGAGCTACCGACGTACTTTATCGCCTCTGATTTAGTTTCGAATGTGTAGGAGAGGAGCTCAGAAAGAACTCTGCAACAACACCCACCTGTGAAGTAAGTCAGCACCTCTGCCAGCGTCAGTCCCTCAGGTGTTATACCCAGTCTCTCTTGATACAAGCCATATAGGAAGAGTTCCGATCAACATATTGACAAAAAACATAGAAAAGGGAAAAATAAGAAAATGCTTAGGGTTTGCACACGTAACACAATTAGGGTCGGAAGAAAATAAGACTTTTTCCTTTCTTTTGTTTAAATTTTGGCCTTCATCTTAACAACGCAGCTAGGTACAATTTGAATTTTTCTCAATTACGAATTGGCATTAATAATAATAATAATAATAATAATAATAATAATAATAATAAATAATAATAATACAGCGGAATGCCTTGCCATGAACAAGAAAGGCGTGACAGAAATTGGTAATTAAAGAAAAAGGAGAATTCTTGGGTTAATTGAAGACAAAGATGAATATAGACGTCGGCATAACCATGAGCAGTATACACATGTCCACACGATCTCTGATGTCATGCGGAGAAGAAGAACTGCATTTTATGGCCACTTGCTAAGAATGAACCAGATCTTTACCTATTTTAAAGATAGTAAAACCCAGCCAACGTGGTTCAAGGAGGTGGAAAGGGACCTACAGGAGATACGGATCACATATGAAGATATACAAGAGCGCAACCCACTCAGGAGGAAACTAGAAAACAACCAGTGTTTTTAAGAGCGGCCAAAGTTGAAGACGGTAAAGACGTGCGCGAAGGAAAGAAAAGAGCAACACCGGACGCCACAGTCTCTCCATCTCTTCTCCTCAAGATACTGTAGATATGCGGTGGCAAATCCATTTTAACGATAACATCACGACACTTCGGATGCGCGCAACGCGAGATTATATCGCTCGCTCACGGCCGGTGAACTTTTAACCGGGCTTGATGCTAGAGAAATTCAACTAAACATGGTGAGTTATTTATTTGACCACGGTTAAGTCGTAGCCGAGGTTCACCCACACGGACAGTAGTATGTTTCTACTGTGCTGCTGTATGCAGAGTCCGCTAGCGGAAATCTTGGCGGGTTGACAATACAGTATCTTGTAGAAAGTTGCTACTATCCTACTTGCTCACTCATCGGCTGTGTTCTTGGCTTGAGCAGTTCAGTCCGTGTGCATAAACATTATCTGAACTTACTTTCTCTGCGTAGAAAGTTTACAGGAGCGACCTCCTGTCCTGTCCCGCATGGCCTCACATCTACAGTCAGCAGCGAAATGGAACTCTTACGGAACGTCAACATTCGAACATACTTTTTTAAGAAAAAAAGAGAATAGAAGCTTTTGAAATGTGGTGCTACAGAAAAATGCTGAAGGTGAAATGGGCAGGCTGATTCACGTATGAAGAGATAATCGATCGAATTGGTGAGAAGAGAACGATTTCGAGAAATGTTTTTGCTAATTGCTTTAAGTCGCACCGACACAGATAGGTCTTATGGCTACGATGGGATAGGAAAGGTCTAGGAGTTGGAAGGAAGCGGCCGTGGCCTTAATTAAGGTACAACCCCAGCATTTGCCTGGTGTGAAGATGGGAAATCACGGAAAACCATCTTCAGGGCTGCCGACAGTGGGGCTCAAACCCACGATCTCCCGGATGCAAGCTCACAGCCGCGCGCCTCTACACATTTTAAGTTACCCAGGACTAGTTCAGTTAGGTTTTGAGGGAAGTGTAGGGGGGAGGGGTAGACCAACGTATGAATATAAAACAGATTACAGTATATCGTTGGTTTAGAGGTAAAACTCGCTGAGTGAAAGTTTCATGGTCGTGAGATAAATGGTCTTTTTCCTCGGCACGACTGAACCAGAAATGCAGTTGGTGATTTCTTCTAAAATAAACAATGAGATGCAGCCTTTCTATGCACTTGGCGACATCTTCACGAGACAAGAAAAGAATACGGTATTTTGCTCCGGAACCACATATAACTCAACTCAGAAGTGCCCTTAGAATGTAGTATCAATCAATCAATCAATCAATCAATCAATCAATCAATCTCTGCATTTAGGCCAGTCGCTCAGGTGGCAAATTCCCTATCTGTTGTTTTCCTAGCCTTTTCTCAAACGATTGCAAAGAAATTGGAAATGTAGATATGAATATGTTAGCATACGATAATGCCTTTGCTGGCAGGACCTAGTGTTTACATTGCACTATGTCTTCTGGTATAGGCTAGAGCAATTTTGTTACTTTCATTGATCTATCTGTCTTATCCTTGGGTTTGACCATATGAAAGTGACTGAGGTATAAGTGATGCTAGTAATGTCAATCCTTATGCAACCAGTCCCTGCTATGAATGGTGTGAAAATGTTGCTCATAGGGTCGGTTGGTGTATGCATTTCAGTGGGCTTGGCAGACTGATATGTAATAGAAACTCTGGCTCGGTGAGGAAAGCAACGGGAAACTACCTCACTCCTCATTTCCCTAGTACGTCTCTTCAGTGATGCCCAGGCCATCTATGACAGCTGATGGCAGAACTGTTGACGATCCCACCAGCGGAATCGCTGACGGACTGAACATACAGCATATGATAGAAGTATAAGGAGGGCTACATTAAACCAGTCGACGCACTGATAACCCAAATAACAACAACAACAACAACAAAAACAACAAATTATCATCATCATCATCATCATCATCATCATCATTAAACCGAACGGATTTACGGTTGAATTAATTCTGTCGTACCGACTCAGTGGCTCAGGCGATAGAAACCTCTTATCGGTAGATTAACTGCAGTTTTTTTTTAAAAAAATCTATGGGACAATATATCGGCATCTAAGCATCTAATTACAGGGGCGTAAAAACTGTATTTTTTCCAGTTTTTTAACGTCATATGACTCACTAAGTTCTTTTGGGAACGGTAATGGACATAGCCATAGAACTAGCCGAAAAGGCTGGTCTCCATCAGGACTGAAAATATTGAAGCAGTTACTACCTCCAAGTAGCAGTTCTAGTATTTATTCAACATCATTGTAATTAATTTTTATACATCCAGAAAAACTCAAGTACTGTAACTACTAGATATAGCAGATACTTCCAACCTTTATTCACACAAAATCTAGTAAATTCTTAATAGGTGAGTATTACCAAATATTAATTTTGATTCACTTCAGTGTATCAATAACGTGGTTAAAACTAAACGTTCTCAGTCAGTGAAAGCTGCTTCTCTTAAGCGTCAGCGTCGTCATGGTAACCGATGTCTTAGCAACGTATACTAACACGTCTTTGTGACAGCCATCACGAAACAATACGCTGAAATGACGCCTATGCAAGACCAGAATTATGCAATATTGGGCCTAATGCGGATATTGATGTTTGCTATAAAATGGCGCAGTATTCGATTGCTGCAGATGCAAACATGATCATACGCGAAGCAACAGTATAGTTCTTCCCGAACTTTTGATTTGATATTAAGAAAATAATATATAGTAATTATTTTGTTGAAATGTAGTTAAAAACATCAAATATTAGAATGATCTTTCCTGTGTGTATCTGGATTTCGGTACTGTAGTTAAATTTGCATTGATTCCTCAAGGACGAAGTTCTGAATGCGAAATGAAGTAGGGACAATATTAATCATTAATGTTCATTCGTGTATTATTCATTCATAATCGATTTTGGCCAAGTATGGACTCTTCGTGATTTCAGTTTTCCTTCATTCTCTTGCTTACAGCTTCTTTCTTTCAGTCGTCCAATGTTGTTTCTCCTTGGTCGCTGTTTCTGTCTCTAGGAACCCCTGAAATGGGAGTATCTTGTTTCTGAAAGTGGTTCTGTTGTGGGTGTCTTGATCCATGGTGTTCATTTCTTGCAGATCCTTCTTGGTGTTCAATATTTGTCATAAGAGTTGCCTTTCCTATCGAGATTGTTGAAACTGTTAAAAAGTTTCTTAGTATCTCTGTCGTCGGGCATTCTTGAAAAATGTCCAAAGAATTTAACCCTTCGTTCGCGTATTGTATCTGCAATCCTCCTGCCTGTTTTATATACTTCATTGTTACGGCGTAATCGGTATGTATCAACACATCTTTTGGTCCGAAATTTTTTCGTAAAATCTTTCTTTCCTTCTTCTCGACTTCTTCAATGTCTTTTCTAGTTGCTAATCCTAGGCATTTTGAAGCATGCAGGCACTCTGTCTAGATTACTGCCTGATACTGTCGTAGTTTAGTCCTATTAGAAATCGCTTTCTTGTATGTGTTTTTCGTCAGCTGGAGTGCAAGCTCCATTTTTCTGGCTCTCTCGCGGTCCTTTTCTTCATCGAGCCCGTAAGGCTGAACACAGGAGACCTCACATCCCTCTCCCTGCAGGCGACCTCGAAGACCGATTGTTATTCGGCCCTGTTCGTCAGTACCGAACATTGTTGTGCTGCAGTAAATTTTGGTATCTTGAAGACACGGCGCGTTATTGAAGGTTTGCATTTCATCAGAGAGCATGCATCGTACTTAAGTGGTTTGGTAGAAGAGTTACATCGCTGGCCAAATCTATTCTTGGTGTTCGACAGGCAAAAATATCCTGCTATCTGCTGATCAGCGCGAGTTCAACGATCTCCGGGAGGTAGGTCGACGTAAATATCCCGTTAACTCTGTCTAGCGGCCGCTTGCTCGTAAAACCATCCAGCGTTATGAAATATCATTAGTCTAATCTTCACATTGTCATTACCAACAGTTATTATGACTTTCAGCCAGGCCACCAGGTTGTGGGGAATGCAGGGTTCTAGCTGAGTCTCCAATTGTTTACACTTCTCTCATAATAATAATAATAATAATAATAATAATAATAATAATAATAATAATAATAATAATAATAATAATAATGTTACCGTGTTTTGGTGGTAGTTATGCATGAAAGAAGGTGCTGGGTGGTGAATAGGTCTCAAGCTACTAAAGTGAAATTAATTTTAAAATTTAACAAGGTTATATTTTCTTTTCAAAATTAGGTAACAACAAATAGAACAGGTACTTAGTAGCCGAAACACAATTGAAAAATACATTTACATAGTTACCCCATTTGGGGCTTCAAAAGTCAGAAACATAATTCTTGGGCAATCAGCTCAGTTTTACCCCAAACACAATTTTAACGGAGGGGCAGAAAACCCCATTCATACCTAGGAGCCCTTGCTCCAAATTACACTGAAAAGCCTCCTCGAGGCATACAATATACAATTTTCAAAAGAGCCACTCGCTCTCAATTTTAAGCCTCTCCCAGGCCACACCAAACTCCACCTTTAAGCTGTCCTCAAAGGACATATACACAGGGGTAAAATACCCAACCTACTGAGGTCTATTAAATGACAAGAAGGTTAATACATGACCTCTAAAATACAATTTGAGGGGAGGCGAACTTGCACTCCTAATACACTTTGTTTAAGACCTACTTGGCCTTAGGCCGTTAGTGCAAGGGCTAATCCCATACTACAGAGGTGACTTAAGAAAATAACAATTTACATTACATTACGGAAGAATTGGTTGAGAAAATAAGTTCACCTCCAGACCATGTGAGTGGGAGCTCGAGAGGGTTAGCACTCTCTATCCCAGTATGTAGCTTTACAAGAGAATAGATGAAAAGAGAAGTTACATTTTAGGAAAAGGTTACATAGTGGAACGCTTAGAACCCGCCCCGAAAGTTAAACTGCTGAGCTAGCAAAGAAAGAATTTATTAATCGGCCATTACCTTGTTGCTGACCGCTGCCGAGGAAAGAGGCGCTTCCCGCCTCCTGCTATGTACTTAATACACTGAAAGATGGAACAGAAGTGGCCGAGAGACCCAAAAATCAGCAGTTTAAATACTCTCGCGGAAGTTTCTAGGCGTTAGGGGAATGAAAACGCCCTCCCACAAACACTTTATTGGGTAGGACACAGCAACATATTCAAGTTGGGGGAAGATACATCTGATTGGATAGAAATTAATTTAAGAAATTCGGGATTGGTTAGGTTCAACACAAGGGGAAAGAAGGGGTGAATATTGCCAACTTAAACAATGACTGAAAGAAATTTAACAAAAAACAAACTCTTGAAATTAAATTTTCTCCAACAAAATAGTTCTTTGACTCCGCACTAGGTTGCACTATTGTTGATCTTCAGTAGTGTCCTCTAGGAGAGAAAGTTTACACTTCTTACTTCAAGCGAAACAAAAACACATCAAAAATGACACAGTTCAAAAACTCAAAATTTTCCACGTGGTGACATCTTCTGAGAAGGTAAAGAATTAACAGCGTAGATAAAGTTCAGACTTCCTCCAGCAGAGGAGTTTCACCTGGCGCAATTTTTAAATTAGCGGCGTGGAGGTGTACCGCCCGGTACAAATAATAATAATAATAATAATAATAATAATAATAATAATAATAATAATAATAATAATAATAATAATAATAATAATAATAATAATAATAATAATAATAATAATAACTTCTAGTGCTTTCATATCGATAAATATTGGGCAAACAAAATAAATAATAGTGTGCTAAACTTTTAAATATTCTTCTTTTCTTTATTACCGGTATTCTATACATGATGCTCAGCTGAGCAGCACGATTAAACTCACTAGACGGATGTTTCAGTTTCTTCTTATCGCAAAATACCGTCATCTTCTCGTTCTTCTGTCCAGGTTTCGTTAGTTCTCGTTTTGGGTTCGTATACTAACTGGTGATTGTCGACCTACCCTGCTCAGTTTTGCCTGTCACGCTGATTTCCTGGAGGTCTCTTTCAGCTTCAATTAACCTTTTGTTTTTTACTTTCAATGAGACGCAAGATTGAAAATTACTTTGTTCAGTCCATCCTTGTTCATTCTGAGAATGTGGCCGCAGAAATTTAATCGCCTTTTGCTGAAAATGTCTGGGAATTTTCCAGAACGTCGATATGGCTCATGAGATTTCATTTTCATTCAGACTCTCTCCATACAAACCGGACCGGTCATGTTTCGTTGTTGTTTAATTAATAAATATTTGTTTACGTCCCACTAACTACTTTTATAGTTTTGTGCTTTTAGGAGAAACCGAGATGCCGCTAATTTATTCCGCAGGAGTTCTTTTACGTGCCAGTAAATCTATCGATACGACCCCGACGTATTTGAGCGCCTTCAAATACCACCGGACTGAGCCAGCATCGAACCTGCCAAGTTGGGGTCAGAAGACCAGCGCCTTAGCCGTCTGAGCTACTCAGCCCAACTCTTTCTTGTTTTTCTAGGTCTTTATTATTATTATTATTATTATTATTATTATATTATTGTAGTTGTAGTTAAGGGCCATTAGAGATCACGTCAAGCAACCCCTGTCCTCTCTTCTGTTTAGCCACTGTTCTGGTTTTGCTCATCGTGGAAGTTGTTGACCACTGATCTGTATTTTGATCGGTTAGAGATGTCCTCCTGATTCAGTGCCGTGCTCTTGAGGTCCTTCCTTACTTCCTTGAACCATTTATCCGAGACGTTATGTCTGATGCCCAACACATTGCTTCGTCCTGAACAGACGTCCGTAGAACTTCAGTCCTCGTTTCCTTATTGACTCCATATCGTAGGATCCGTTATTTTGTGGAGAATCTTGCGCTCATACTTCTCTGCTCCTCTCATTCCAGCCTTTCCTGTCATTCTGAGGCATTCACTTGCGTACAGGCACTCAGCTTTCATCACTGTGCGTGCCTGAGTTCAGCTTTACCTGAGATTGCCTTTTTCTTCTATAGGACATGCGTCCTACGAAAAGCTGCGGCCATCTTCTTTCGCCTGCTGTTGTTAGCTTCGTTGTCACTAGTTTTCATCTCCACTATCTCGCCAAGATATCTGACACTGCCCGGCTGCATGGCTAAATGGTTAGCGTGCTGGGTCCCGAGTTCGATTCTCGGCAGGGTCAGGAATATTAACAATCATTGCTTAATTTCGCTGACATGGGGGCTGGGTGTATGTGTTGTCTTCATCATTTCATCCTCATCACGACGCGCAGGTCGCCTACGGGGATCAAATGAAAAGACCTGCATCTGGCGAGCCGAACATGTCCTCGGACACTCCCGGCACTAAAGGTCATACGACGTTTCATTTCATCTGAAACCGTCTTTAATTGTTATTATTACTAGTAGTCTATTATTATATTTACGGATATGAAGTTGGATCAAACTGGAATCACGGCTTGCGCAGAAGTAATGACGGATAGGGCGGATGAGAATAAAATATAATTTTGGCTGGACTCCGACTGAGGAAGCTGTCGAGGTAGATTTAAATGTTACGGTTGATATTTTGGAGAGATGGGCAAGGGTGTTGGTCCCATCGCTGAACTACGGAAGTAGGGTAAGTGGAGGGGTTTGAAGGAGAGATCAGAACAGAAGAAGGGACAGCGGTGATCCCTGCGGAACTACACTAAGCTTGAGGTAGAGACTAGAGGACGTAATTGACAAATGTTATAATGCAGTCGTAATGAAAACAGCAGTACGAAAGAGGCTAGTGCCCTCTACCTGCCCCGCCCAGTTCCTATTATAGCTGGCGGCGTTGTCCCAGTTTCTGACGCGAGGAAGTAGCACAGTGGCCTTGATGAGGTGACACTCCCAAGTATCATCTGACAGATTACACAATGGAGCCACAGGCGCACACCATGTCACTACTACTACTACTACGTCATTATTATTAAGACGTGAAAAGAAAAAGAAGAATTGTTGGAATTTCTCAATGTTAATAAGTGTATCCCTTACGGTAATCTAATGACATTAGAGTCTAACCTGTCATTGTTCCCATCAGCAATTATTAACGCAAAACGCAACTTCAGACGTTATCTTTGACAACACTAGATTTCTATCCATTTCCACTTTCTTGTACCACGCTCCCAATGTTAATCTATCCTACCTGACCTTCCTTGGCCAACTCTTGTTCTGTTGGAAACTATTGCTTAAGAGGAAGTGCAACAAGGAACCATTCTGTTATGTTGAGTAGTCAGCTCGACGGTTGGTTGGATGCTCAACAACTCCGCCATTAGCTGTTACAGACGACCTCGGCGTCAATGAAGAGGCGTACAAGGGAAATGGGTGTTGTTTCTCGCTGCTTTCCTCACAGAGTCAGAAATTGCTATTACATATCAGTCTGCCAAGCCCACTAAAATGCACGCACCACCCGAACCTATGAGCGACATTTTCACATCATTCATAACAGGGACTGGCTGTATTACCTGCATCGCTCATACCTCAGTCATTTTCATATCGAGAAAGCCAAGGGCGAGACTGCGACAGGTCAATGTTCTACCCCATACCACAAGGTTTTTTTTTTTTTTTTTACAATTGGCTTTACCTCGCATCGACAGATAGTTCTTACGGCGACGATGGGAAAAGATTGGACTAGGGGGTGGGAAGGAAGCGACCGTGGCCGTAATTAAGGTACAGCCCCAGCATTTTCCGGGTGTGAAAATGGGAAACCACGGAAAATCATCTATAGGGCTACCGACAGTGGGGTTCGAATCCACTATCTCCCGAATGCAAGCTTACAGCTGCGCGCCCTTAACCACACGGCTAACTCGCTTGGTCGTTGCAGAAGACGCAGAGCACGGTAATCACCAGTTCTCGCCAGCAAATGCACATTATCCTTCTTGTTTGCCCAGCCCTTGTAGTCGGGTATGAGGTGAGATGAATCTGTCGTGGTGCGGTTTTATGACCGGATGTCCGCTCAAGGCTTAAGGTCTCCATCCGACGGACGATTCATCATCAACAACTCCATGAGCACTGCGCAGAGGTTTGCAATTTAATCCAGGCACGCAATCTAATGATTAGAAATTGTATACCACCACCTCCCCTACCTAGCCGGCCAACATTCTGATTGTTAACATTTTTTCGACCAGCGGGACTCGAACTTGCTAACAACGGTGTCAAGCCATATAGAATCCATGACCATCAGGCGGGCTATATATCTACAGTATATACTTTGTCAGTTTGACATGTTATTGTGGGAATGGGCTTACCAAACACTGTTCGATATTCTGCTTCATAAACAGCGTGTGCTGTGTCATAATGTCTATGAAAGCTGTGAATTATTTTTAAATTACAGGATCTTCATGTTAATTGTACTGTAAATGTTAATTGAAATTTCCATTTGTTTTTGTGCTCAGTAATAACCTGTTTTAATTAGGATACGTCTGAACGTAGTTTAAAATTATTGTAGTGTATTATGGTATCTTATTAGAAATTAGTGTGTTTATTCTATTACGGTGAAATATTTGTGCAGTATAGTTCTGTAGAAATGTTTCTTACTAGAATTCTGTTGCAGTAATTAGGGTAGACTTAACCGCATTTTAGAATTGTGAAATTCTTGTGTATTATTTTCTGTTTTCAGTAATGAACAGCAATTTTCATCCTGTTAGAGTGTTGTAGGAAAAGAATCGTCCAACTAAGTAGTACTTTAGTGTACTAGTAGCCTGTATTATTTACCTTATTAATCACCTTATTGTCGTGTGATATTTGTGAACTATCCTAGACAATATTTCTTTCCTTTCATTTTTATTCTGCACAGAATAAGTTATCTTATTTTTCTTTCCTTTTCATTATTCAGTAAAGAATGGCTAAGGAGTGGAAGTGTAGGAACTGTAGGTGTGGCCAGGCACTAAGGAGTTTGAGGGAGATAATTAGGATTCTCTCAGAGGACAGGAAGGAAAGTAGGCCTCCCTCAAACAATGTACGGGATAGAGTAGATGTAAAAGAGGGATGGGAAATAAAGGGAGGAGTTGTAGAAGACAGGTGGTCTAATGGTTTAAGGGGAAGGAGACTGCAGGCTAAGGGCTCGATTCAGGATCAGAATTCAGGACAGTTGTCGGTGAGAAATCGGGACAACTCACAACAGGTAGAACAACTGAGGGAAGATGAACAGGAAACTGCTGCTGAGAAGTGTGGAAGTAGGAGGAAGGGAAACGGTAGGAAAGGGAAATGTGGAATAGTGGATAGGAAAAGACAGGTGGAACAGGGTCATGAGATGGAGAAAGGGAGGAGGAAGGAGCTTCTGCAGTTGTCAGGAAAGATAGGACTGACCAGAAGGGGAGGGGACCATATGAGATGGGTAGGGTTGAGGCTCTGGTCATGGGGGATTCCATTGTTAGCCATGTGGGGAAAGTGTGTGGAGGAAAGGGAACCAGGGTAGAATGTTATCCAGGAATTAGGTTAACGCAGATGTTAAGGAAAGTAGAAGAGAAGGAGGAGGGAAAGGAGAAGGTGGTAGTGTTTCACGTTGGTACCAACAACGTAAGGCAAGCTGATGTAAGTACCAACATAGTTGGAGATGTGTGGGATCTGGTAAATGCAGCAAGGTTGAAGTTTAAGGAAGCGGAGATTGTTATCAGTGGAATACTATGTAGGAGGGATACTGACTGGAGGGGGATTGGGGATTTAAATGAGATTATGGAGTGGGTATGTGGGAAACTGGGAGTGAGATTTCTAAATCCTAATGGGTGGATAGGAGATAGGGATCTGCGCTCAGATGGCCTTCACTTAAACCGCAGTAGTACATTTAAGTTAGGAAATTTGTTTAGAAGGGTTATAGGGAGGTGCATTCAGCGAAACGGAGTGGCCTAGGGAGCGGTGAAGAGAGACCGGGAACTGGATGTCAATTAGGGATGACATAAAAATGTTAGTGCTCAAGTGTGGAAGTATTGTAAGGAAAGGAATCGAATTAAGCAATGTAATGTATATATACTTACCAGACTATTATAATCTGGAGTTGAATCATGGCTGAAAAATGATACAATGTATGCAGAAATTTTCTCACGGAACTGGAGTGTGTATTGTAGAGATAGGATAGCAATGGTAGGAGGGGGAGTATTCATTCTGGTGAAAGGAGAATTTGTAAGCTACGGAAAAGTTAAAGATGACAAACATGAAATTCTAGGTCTAAGGCTCATCTCTAAAGATAATAGGCAACTCGATGTCTTTGGAGTGTAGAGACCGGGAAAGGGTAGCGCTGACGCTGATTCAGAATTATTTGATAAGACAATCAGCTATGTGGGGAAACTATAAGGAAAGGAACGTGATTGTAGCGGGTGATCTCAATTGACCAAATTTCAATTGGGAAGGTAATGCGAACGATAGGAAGCATGACTAACAAATGGCAAATAAGTTAATATGGGAAGGGCATATGATTCAGAAAGTGACGGAACCAACTAGAGGGAAGAATGTTTTGGATGTGGTGCTGGTAAAACCAGATGAGCTCTATAGAGAAACCGAAGTAACAGATGGTATTAGTGATAACGACACTGTTTCTGTGGTAGTTAAAAATAAATGTGAAAGAAAGGAAGGTATTAAATTTAGGTCTATTAGGCAGTACCATACGGCTCATAAAACAGGCATGAGGGAGTTTTTAAAAAGTAACTACGATCGGTGGAAAACGGTAAATAAAAATGTAAACAGACTCTGGGATGGGTTTAAAGCAATTGTTGAGGAATGTGAAAATAGGTTTATACCTTTAAAGGTGGTAGGGAATGGTAAAGATCCACTATATTATAACAGGGAAGTAAAGAGACTAAGAAAGAGGTGCAGGTTTGAAATAGAGTAGGTTGTGGAAGTAAGAAGAAATTGAAGGAACTTACTAGGAAATTGAATCCAGCAAAGAAGTCAGCTAAGGATAACATGATGGCAAAGATAATTGTCGGGCATACAAATTTTAGTGAAAAATTGAAGATTATGTATAGGTACTTTAAGGCAGAGACAGTTTCCAGGAAGGACATTCCAGGAATCATTAATGAACAAGGGGAGTGTGTATGTGAGGATCTTCAAAAGGCAGAAGTATTCAGTTAGCAGTATGTAAAGATTGTTGGTTACAAGGATAATGTCCAGATATAGGAGGTGACTAATACTAAAGAAGTATTAAAATTTACCTATGACAACAATGACACTTACATTAAGATACAAAAGTTGAAAACTAGAAAAGCAGCTGGAATTGATAAGATTTCTGGGGATGTACTAAAGACAATGGGTTGGGATATAGTACCATATCTGAAGTACTTATTTGATTATTGTTTGCACGAAGGAGCTATACCAGATGAATGGAGAGTTGCTATAGTAGCCCCTGTGTATAAAGGAAAGGGTGACAGACATAAAGCTGAAAATTACAGGCCAGTCTGTTTGACATGCACTGCATGTAAGCTTTGGGAAGGCATTCTTTCTGGTTATATTAGGCATGTTTGAGAAATTAATAACTTGTTCGATAGCAGGCAGTTCGGTTTTAGGAAAGGTTATTCCACAGAAGCTCAACTTGTAGGATTCCAGCAAGATATAGCAGATATCCTGGATTCAGAAGGCCAAATGGACGGTATCGCGATTGACCTGTCTAAAGCATTTGACAGGGTGGGTCATGGGAGACTACTGGCAAAAATGAGTGCAATATTGGACTTGACAAAAGAGTGACTGAATGAGTGGCTATGTTGCTAGGAAATAGAACTCAAGAGAATTAGAGTAGGCAAAGCTTTATCTGTCCCTGTGATAATTAAGAGGGGAATTCCTCAAGGCAGTATTATTGGACCTTTATGTTTTCTGTTTGCAGATGATGTTATTCTGTACAGAGTAATAAATAAGTTACAAGATTGTGAGCAACTGCAAAATGATCTCGATAATGTTGTGAGATGGACAGTAGGCAATGGTATGATGATAAACGGGGTTAAAAGTCAGGTTGTGAGTTTCACAAGTGGGAAAAGTACTCTCAGTTTTAATTACTGCGTTGATGGGGTGAAAGTTCCCTTTGGGGATCATTGTACGTATGTTGGGTATTCAGCCTGAAGGCTGGTTGAATCCTCAACAGGTTCACCATTAGCTGTCATAAATGGCCTAGGTGTCACTGAAGAGGCGTACTAGGGAAATGAGGAGTGAGGTAGTTTCTCGTTGCTTTCCTCACTGAGCCAGAAGTTGCTATTGCACATCAGCCTAGGTGTTAATATAAGGAAAGACCTTCATTGGGGTAATCACATAAATGGGATTGTAAATAAAGTGTACAGATCTCTCCACGTGGTTATGAGGGTATTTAGGGGTTGTAGTAAAGATGTAAAGGAGAGGGCATATAAGTCTCTGATAAGACCCCAATTAGAGTATGGTTCCAGTGTATGGGACCCTCACCTGTATTACTTGATTCAAGAACTGGAAAAAATCCAAAGAAAAGCAGCTCGATTTGTTCTGGGTTATTTCCGACAAAAGAGTAGCGTGACAAAAATGTTGCAAAGTTTGGGCTGGGAAGACTTGGCGGAAAGGAGACTAACTGCTCGAGTACGTGGTATGTTCTGAGCTGTCGGTGGAGAGATGGCGTGGAGTGACATCAGTAGACGAATAAGTTTGAGTGGTGTCTTTAAAAAAGTAGGAAAGATCACAATTTGACGATTAAGTTGGAATTCAAGAGAACATTTTTTTTTTTTTTTTGCTAGGGGCTTTGCGTCGCACCGACACAGATAGGTTTTATGGCGACGATGGTATAGGAAAGGCCTAGGAGTTGGAAGGAAGCGGCCGTGGCCTTAAGGTACAGCCCCAGCATTTGCCTGGTGTGAAAATGGGAAACCACGGAAAACCATTTTCAGGGCTGCCGATAATGGGATTCGAACCTACTATCTCCCGGATGCAAGCTCACAGCCGCGCGCCTCTACACGCACGGCCAACTCGCCCGATGGAGAACAAATTGGGGCAAATATTCGTTTATAGGAAGAGGAGTTACGGATTGGGATAACTTACCAAGGGAGATGTTCTCTAAATTTCCAATTACTTTTCAATCATTTAAGAAAAGGCTAGGAAAACAACGGATAGGGTATCTGCGACCTGGGCGAGTGCCCTAAATGCAGATCAGTAGTGAGTGTTTGATTGATTGATTGATTGATTTGTAATAATAATAATAATAATAATAATAATAATAATAATAATAATAATAATAATAATCGTATGGCCTCAGTTACCGTGTGCAGACATTTCAATTTGACGCCATCTGGCTGTCTGCTCGTCAATTTCGACGTTCCGTTTTACTCTAGCCCGCTAGATGGCAGACCGAGTAAACCAGATCTCTCTTGGGCGTCTATGGCTGAGATTTAATTAATTTTGTCGGGTAAATACCAAATGTATCACCAGATATCTTTTACATGCCGACATCGTACGACATGGAGTGTCGAATGGACTTTTTCCGCCCTTCTAAAATCCGACTACCTCTTCCGGGTTTGAACCCGCTATCTTGGGACTCGGAGGCCGACACTCTACCGCTGATCCACAGAGGCAGCTGATTGATTTGTGATTGTGATCAAATCAAGAACCCAACTACAGGCGAAAAGGGTAGCGTATGGCTCCAGGTAACTTGCCGAGCGGTAAATCGGAAAACTCGGCAGGGAAGATATTTCTGACGTTGTTGATAATATTGGCCGCAGCCTTGAGAAGAATTGAAGCGTCAGCGCCGTGCCCTGATGACCGTCCGTCATGAGCAGTGTGAGGCTATTTCCAGTGATGAGAAAACATCGTTGTGAAGTTTACGTCTCTTCGCATTACGTTGTGTTGCGTAACGGCAGCCATTGTGTGCGTCGTTAGCCTGAGACTTTGCGCTGGTGGTGGTTATTATAATAAGAGACGCAATAGTGGAATTATAAACCCCTCATAACATTCATCACAGAAAATAAGGTCGGCCCCAAGAAGAGTGAAGTTTTCGAGAAAAGAAGAGTAAGAACACAAAGCGCTCCTCAGGCCGCGTAAGACTAATATTATCGGGGCGGGAAGTTTGCAGGAGTTGGCATGGGTCAAGGCATGACGACCATGGTCTCCTAGCCGAGTGCAGCATTGCTTCAATCAATCAATCAATCAATCAATCAATCAATCAATCAATCAATCAATCAATCAATCAATCAATCAATCAATCAATCAATCAATCAATCAATCAATCAATCAATCAATCAATCAATCAATCAATCAATCAATCAATCAACTACATTTAGAGCTGTCCCCCAGGCGGCAGATTCTCTGTCAGTTATTTATCTAGTCTTTTCTTAACGTTGTGAGGGAATCGCTCTCACCACGTCCAATAAACGAATATTTGTCCTTCTGAATTCCAACTTCATCTTCATGTTATGATGCTTCTCTTATTTAAAAGCTTCACCCACACAAGCTTATTCCTCTGCTTGGAACCTCCTGTGGGTGGGGCCGGTAGAATAACACCCACCGTATCCCTCGTAAGAGGCGACTGAAAGGTGCCGCGGGGGCTCTCAACTTGGGAGCGTCGGTTGGTGACCACGGGGCGCTCAGCTAAGCCCTGGCGGTGCTTCCACTTACTTTTTTTTGTTAAGAATGAAGCCATTTTTTTCAGTGTCGACTTAGTTAAATGTAAATGTCTGTCAAACACACAGCAATTACAAACACAATAAACATACCTGTAAAACTACACGCTAATGTACAAGGACTGGCGTGTTTCGTTCTACAAGAACATCCTCAGATTCTACCAAATCACTTAAAACATGCGTATATATGTACAGTATTGTTTACGTTGCGTAAACTTGTCAATAATAAGTTTACGCAACGTACTATCAGGCCATTAACACTAATTAAAACCAAGAGGACTTTTCTTATCCGTGGAACTCGCATCCTGACTTTTCATCCCGTTTACCATTGTTCGTCTCACAACTTTGTCTTGTGCTAAGCCCTCAATTTTATCTTTCCTATCCGATCTCCTTGGCCAACTTTTGTTCATTTTCGACCCCAACTTATGAGGCCCTTCCCTTCCAAGAATGAAGACTTTTTTGCTATTTGCTTTACGTCGCACCGACACAGATAGGTTTTATGGTGACGATGGGACGGAAAAGGCCTAGCAGCGGGAAGGAAGCGGTCGTGGCCTTAAGGTACAGCCCCAGCATTTGCCTGGTGTGAAAATGGGAAACCACGGAAACCATCTTCAGGACTGCCGACAGTGGGATTCGAAACCACTATCTCCCGGATGCGAGCTGACAGCAAGAATCAAAATATCGGGGGGAAAAAAGTAAGGAAAGGGCAGCAAACCTATCACCGTCGGGGTCGAAGAGAACAGAAAGGTCGGATGGGAAAGAAACCCGGTCCAAATGCCAGGCTCAGTTCAGGGTTGCCAAGTGCCCCATATTTAAACAACTCAGTTCTGCCATGGTTAAAAGCGTCTGTTTACTGATCAGTTCATTGTTGTTCTGCACGTGAAGTAGGCGAGACACAGAGGCATCTGATTTGAAGCGCTGCATTCTTTCATTTTCAAATTCTTTTAGGAGGAATTGTTAAAGCTGGCAGTTTGTGTTGTGTTGGTTGTGCGGTGAGAGTAAGAGAGTTCATACTGTCATCATCACCATCATACCTTGTCTCCTTTCAATCCTCTTTACATCCCATCAAGTAGGTCTTTCTTGGTCTTCCTCTTCCTTTCTTTCCTAGTATTTTTCCTCCAAAGACATTTACTTTGTGGGTCAGAATATGACCCACAAGTTTTATCTTCCTTCTTTCCATATTCTTTATCAATCAGTCTCCGTTGTTCATTGATTTCCTTCAAAACATCTCGATTCCTCCTTGCATTTTTCAGTCCAACATGTCCTCATCAATTTCCTCCAAATCCACATTCAGCTGCTTCCAATGGATCTCTCCTTTTGTACAAAATATTCACAACCATAAAGTAGTACCCTCCAGACAAAGGATTTGACAAAAGCCAAATGGACTGTATTGCGATTGACCTATGTAAGGCATTTGATAGGGAGGATCATGGAACATTACTGGCAAAAATGAGTGCCCAGAAACAACTAGCAAAAAGAGTGACTGAATGGGTGGCTATATTTCTAGAAAATAGAACTCAGAGAATTAGAGTAGGTGAAGCTTTATCTGACCCTGTAATAATTAAGAGGGGAATTCCTCAAGGCAGTATTATTGGACCTTTATGTTTTCTTATATATATATATGAATGATGTGTGTAAAGAAGTGGTATCAGAGATAAGGCTGTTTGCATATGATGTTATTCTGTACAGAGTAATAAATACTATAAGTTACAAGATTGTGAGCGGCTGCAGGGTGACCTCGATAATGTTGTGAGATGGACAGTAGGCAATGGTATGTTGATAAACGAGGTTAAAAGTCAGGTTGTGAGTTTCACAAATAGGAAAAGTCCTCTCAGTTTTAATTACTGCGTTGATGGGGTGAAAGTTCCCTTTGGGGATCATTGTAAGTATCTAGGTGTTAATATAAGGAAAGATCTTCATTGGGGTAATCACATAAATATGATTGTAAATAAAGGGTACAGATCTCTTGTTCATGGTTATAAGGGTATTTAGGGGTTGTAGTAAGGATGTAAAGGAGAGGGCATATAAATCTCTGGTAAGACCCCAACTAGAGTATGGTTCCAGTGTGTGGGACCCTCACCAGGATTACTTGATTCAAGAACTGGAAAAAAAAAAAAAAAAAAATCCAAAGAAAAGCAGCTCGATTTGTTCTGGGTGATTTCCGAGAAAAGAGTAGCGTTACAAAAATGTTGCAAAGATTGGGCTGGGAAGACTTAAGCGGTATGTTCCGAGCTGTCAGCGGAGAGATGGCGTGGGAGGATATCAGTAGACGAATAAGTTTGAGTGGCGTATTTAAAAGTAGGAAAGATCAGAATATGAAGATAAAGTAAGAAATCAAGAGGACAAATTGGGGCAAATATTCGTTTATAGGAAGGGAAGTTAGGGATTGGAATAACTTACCAAGGGAGATGTTCAATAAATTTCCAATTTATTTGCGGTCATTTAAGAAAAGGCTAGGAAAACAACAGATAGGGAATCTGCCACCTGGGCGAGGGCCCTAAATGCAGATCAGTAGTGACTGATTGATTGATTGATTGATTGATTGATTGATTGATTAATTGATAAACTTAAGTGGGTATTTGTTAAAAGGCTTCCTTTGATCTTGAAATGCCTGTTTAGCAAGAGCTATTCTTCCTTTTTTTCCCCTTGGTACATCTATTGTCTTCCCAAGTAAGAGAAATGTTGCACGTGTTCTACTTTGGAATTTCCCGTTCTTATGTTTGTATGAACGCCCTTGCCTTTGTTCACAACTGAAATAATAATAATTTCGTGTGGCTATTGCTAGCCGAGTGCAGCCCTTGTAAGGCAGACCCTCCGATGAGGGTGGGCGGCATCTGCCATGTGTAGGTAACTGCGTGTTATTGTGGTGGAGGATAGTGTTATGTGTGGTGTGTGAGTTGCAGGGATGTTGGGGACAGCACAAACACCCAGCCCCCGGGCCATTGGAATTAACCAATTAAGGTTAAAATCCCCGACCCGGCCGGGAATCGAACCCGGGACCCTCTGAACCGAAGGCCAGTACGCTGACCATTCGGCCAACGAGTCGGACACAACTGAAATGTGGGTGTTCTTATAACTGGTCTTACGTTTGTGATGTTGTGTTGTTATAATGTGCGATTAGCGAGATTCAGGATAAATTGAATAAGGCTAAAAGTGAAGGAAAACGAGGATTTTAACCTTTAATGTAGAAAAATGAAATCTCAAAATACTGTAATAAAGTTTGTGGCTAGAATGTAATTAAACCACAGTGTCTTCTTGAGCAAAAGTCGTTATGTCTGGTTGACATGACCTGTCCCTTACTGGCATTTCTAAAACCTGGTAACCCTATACCCAAGTGCCAAGAACATGAGGAAGTAACTAGCTGGACGGTGTGTGGCTAATAGCCTTTAAGTGGTGAGTGGAGGCCCACGCGCAGAGGCGCCAGGTTATCTACCTCAACCCGCTTCCTCTTCCACCATTAGTTTATTTCAGTCCAAAACAAGTGTATCGTTGTTGCTGCAATAATTAGTCCTTGATGCCAACCTGTACTGATTGCGTGGTCACTGCTAGCACATTCTCAAGTTGAAGGCTAGCTTCTCTTATTAGTATTATTGATTGATGATGCTGCTTGTTTAAAGAGGCCTAACGTCTAGGTCATCGGTACGAGATGAGACGAAATTTAGTGACAATTTAAAATTCTACAATTCATCAATTGACGAGAATTCAAAACTTTATGAATATAAATTTAAAATAATCAGCGAATCCAACTTACAATACTGAAGGTTAAAAATAATTCCAAAATCAATCGACTAGAATTCAAAAAGACGAAGATGAATAATGCCCCACTCAGGTTGCGAGTTTCATAAATAGGAAAAGTCCTCTCAGTTTTAATTACTGCGCTGATGGGTTAAAGTTCATTTTGGGGATCATTGTAAGTATCTAGGTGTCAATATAAGGAAAGATTGGATTAATCACATAACTGGGATTGTAAATAAAGGGCAAAGATCTCTGCACATGGTTATGAGGGTATTTAGCGGTTTAAGGATGTACAGAGAGGGCATATGTGTCTCTGGTAAGACCCTAACTAGAGTATGGTTCTCGTGCATGGGACCCTCACCAGGATTGCTCGATTCAAGAACTGAAAAAAATCCAAAGAAAAGCAGCTCTATTTGTTCTGAGTGATTTGCAACAAAAGAGTAGATCAGTAGTGATTGACTGATTGACCTCTTCCACGAACTATCTTAAAACAATGTTTAATACTGACCAAGGGGCTGCTTCCAAAGGACAATCTTGAATCAATGATGCTTGTTTTCTAACGAGGTCCAAAATGCAGGTACTTATTGCTAGTGAAGTACCGTAGAACGATGGTATTTCTCACAAGTAACGTAGACTCACGGTGTTCTACACGCTGTGGTACTAATCGGAGGTAATCTCATGGTTCAAAATTCAACATCCCTACGTCCCTCCTTTAGTTGCCTCTTACAACAGGCGGGGGATATCGTAGGTGTATTCTTCGTCTGCGTTCCCACCCACAGGGTGTATTATTATTATTATTATTATTATTATTATTATTATTATTATTATTATTTAGTTGTAAATTCCGAACACTAATCGATAATCACCAATATGTACACAAAAACACCAGAACCACCAACAGAAGCATGCAAGAAGAAACTTAGTGAGAAGAAGGGAGCAAGAAGTCAGCTAAATGAGTTCAACCGCGCATGAGGATGTAATAATAATAATAATAATAATAATAATATGTTGGGCCAAGTAGCTCAGGTGGTAGAGCACTGGCCCTCTGAGGTTAGGTTGGCGGGTTCGATACTGGGTCAGGCCGGTGGTATTTGAAGGTGCTGAAATACGTCCGCCTCGTGTTAGAACTCCTGCGGGACAAAATTCCGGCACATCGGCGTCTCCGAAAGCCGTGCTACGGCTATGGAGCCAGGCTTTGCATTCTGGAGGTGCGTGGGTTCGAACCCCACCATCGGCTGTCCTGAGAATGGTTTCCTATTTTCACTTGCAGGTAAATGCCGGGGCAGTTCCTATTCATAGGCCACCGCGGATTTCTTCCACCTCCTTACCCAGTTTCGTTTACAATCACTCATTTCATCTTTATTAGCTCCTCAACCGAGGTTGACGTCGGGAAGGGCATCCGGCCGCAAAACATGCTGCACATTTTAATTCAAGTTATCCCCGACCGCGACTAAGGGGTAAATACAGATATTCTTTTTCTACCGCTTTTCCCATATCTGTGGGGTCGCGGATGCGAATTGTGTCGCACATGTGGATTTTGCCCTGTTTTACGGACGGATGCCATTCCTGACGCCAACCCTATACGGACGGAAGTAATCACTATTGCGTGGTGGTTAGTAGTGTAGTGTGTTGTCTGATTATGAAGAAGGAAGTGTTGCGACAAACCCAAACACCCAGTCCGCGAGCGAGAAGAATTAATCAGACACGATTAAAATCCCCGACAAGGCCGGAAATCGGACCTGGGACCCTCTGAACCTAAGGCGTAGCATTCTGGGAATGAGTCGGGCGATAAATCCATTATCACTATTGCACTTAAGTGGTAAATACGGAAGTAAGCCATTTCACACATACAATTTGCAAACATCAACTAAAGTTACATTAAAAAACACTTATCAAACCCAAAATTGAAGTGTGATGTATATGAGGTACTACAACTACTACTAGTTTTTACGTCCTACTAACTATTACGTTTTCGGAGACGCTGAGGTGCCGGAATTTTATCCTGCAGGTGTTTTTACGTACCGTAAATGTACTGACACGAGGCTCGCGTATTTGATCACTTTCAAATACCACCGGACTCAGCCAGGATCGGACTTGCCAAGTTGGGGTCAGAAGGCCAGCGCCTGGACCGTCTGAGCCACTCAGCCCGGTTAATGAAGTACTGGTATATATTCAATGCTATACAAACAAATTAGCTACTGGACATAAGTTCAATGTTTGTAGACACTTCGTATAATAAGTCTTAGGAAGGAAAAAAGTCATCGAAATGCATCCAGTACACCGTCATCTAAATATTAAACTATTAAGTTTCAGTCTTAGAAATTATAGTACACTATTGTTTCTACAGAAATGTCTTGCAAAGATAAATAAAATACGTTTGCGTGCTGCTAAATAAACTGAAAGTAATTGAGTACGGTATTCATTATAGATTCTCATGCAGTTAGCGACTAGAGAATGCTTGTAGTGCTCAGTTTTTGTGTTTGAGCAATGGACGTGTTGTAGCGATGCCACCATATTTACAAAAAGCCATTTGAAACACAATCTACTTGTGGGAACATGCACGAACAATAGAACACCCAACGTATTCCTCATAAGGAAAGTATGATGTTACCTAGCAACCGTGTAGGCTGTGTCTTATGACTGTCCGAAATATATTAGAGATACGAAATGCACGATGAGTTGTTACCTGGCCGTGACCGAGAGACATTTATGATCATTTGATGTGATACCGTTTTTCTCAGCAACCACAAGTGCTAGAGCAATCAAACTCGGTGCACACTAATAAACTCCAAATCTCTGAGGAATTTCTTTTTTCCTTTTCGAGAGTCAATTTTAATAGAGTAAAATACTTTGAGGATACTTAAGTTGTTATTGAGCTACAATTATAAACTTGGGCAAAACAATTATGACTCAAAGTAAGTGCATCTAAAATTGCGACACAAATTTGAATTTTCATATTTAATTTGTTAATATTTACTAAGAGAGACACGAACCTACTATTCAGGTAAGTTTCACCTGTTAAGAACCATGACTAAAAAACGTGGAAATGAACGGCAGTGCCACTTGAACAAACATCACCTTGGCGAGTCCTTCGCCTGTCAATGTTCCTCAACACGGCGCGACAAGATAAAATACACGAGTTCTTTGCTGCTAATAACAGGTCACTAGCTGGGCACAGAACACGCGATGAGTTCGACAATTAGTCTTCTTCCAATTGGCACAGAGACCAGCGGCCGCACAAGAGCGAAAAAAGAAAAAAAAAAAAA
This sequence comes from Anabrus simplex, assembly GCF_040414725.1. NCBI lineage: Eukaryota > Metazoa > Arthropoda > Insecta > Orthoptera > Tettigoniidae > Anabrus > Anabrus simplex. The sequence goes on from NC_090277.1 coordinate 73,965,086, forward strand.
AAACTACACAGCCAAGACCATTGCTGCCCAACCAAAGGGCCAGAAAGATATCCTAGAGTCTTTTCCCAAAAATGTAGGATATTTCAAGAATGGACTCCAGCATTCTGTAAACTGTGTGTAAGTTTCTATGGGATGGAGTCATGTTTTAATGCAACGATCAACCCACTGCATTAAGTTTTAAGGCATCTGAATAATTTAAGGTACGGTATGTGTGAATTTGTATATGATGGAGGGTTTAGAATGTTAAACTAGTAGTATTTATTGTAATATTTTCTTTCCGTAGAATTGCTTGTTGTACTTTTGTTGTTGTTGGGTCATTATGGTTTAACTTTATTATGACACTACTGCAAGTCATCATTGCTACAGGGATATTTCCCAACTGCGATGTATTTATTATTATTATTATTATTATTATTATTAATAATAATAATAATAATTAATAATAATTAATAATAATAATAATAGAAGCCTCCGTGGCTCAAGCGGTAGCGCGTCGGCCTCTCACCGCTGGGTTCCGTGGTTGAAATCCCGGTCACTCCATGTGAGATTTGTGCTGAACAAAGCGCAGGCGGGACAGGTTTTTCTCCCGATACTCCGGCTTTCCCTGTCATCTTTCATTCCAGCAACACTCTCCAATAGCTTTTCATTTCACCTTTCAGTCATTAATAATTGCCCGAGAGGAGTGCGGCAGGCTTCGGCAGCCGGCACATTTCCTATCCTCGCCGCAAGTTGGGTTTTTTATTAATTCCATTCCTGACCCGGTCACTGACTGGAAAACAGGTTGTAGGTTTTCATTTTCAATAATAATAATATTGAGCTGCCACATCGACATTCTCTGCCTCTCATATCAGACAGCTCCTAAGTTGACCCCTGTTCCAGCAAGTTAACATTCTGGTCCTGCTGGGAATTGAATTCTGAGCCTCCAGATACGAGGCGAGCGTGTTACCCTTACTTCACGGGACTGGCTTCACAGAAAAATGGTTTACTTATCAGTATACAGTATATATATTTATATTTTTTTTAATTCGCTGGGGCCATCGAGAACCACGTTAAGTCCTGGTAGTGAACTTTGTATTCTCTCCGAGTGGGTCTGCTTGCGTTCCTCTGTCCAAGGGACGCCGTGTCTCCTTTTCGGTATCTCTTTTTTTTCGGAAAAGACCCCTGTCAAAGGCGTCTTCCGGTTTGATCTCTAGCACTGGGAGGTCTTCTTTGGTGTTTCTAAACAACGGCATAGTGGTTTTAGGTTTTGAATCAAACAAATGAAAGATCTCTTTCCGTCCATTCATTTGAGCTGACGGTAAAATTTTGCCCGTCCTTTCCGGATCGAGTCTTCAGTTCCTCTATTTTGTTATACACTTCCTTATTGTTTATTGGTGGATGCCATTCTTGTAGTTCGATACCTACCTTATTAGAAGTAGGGAGATCACGCAGAGACTGCCACTTGGTCACCCCTCACAGTGTTATCTGGTTGCACGCAACAGTCGCGAGGAAACCTTCCTTTCTCGTATCAGAAGTTGAACTCAAGAGGCCACTCAAGAGTAAGAGAGACTAGCACTTCCAGACAGGCGGTACTACATCTGCACGCGAGTTGTGAGGTCTAGAAAACACCTGGGCCGTTTTAATTAACCACACTTCCCCCAATTCTCTCTATATATATATGCCTACAAGTTTTCCGAGCTTCAATGCTCGACACGGAGAGGTTGCACTTCTGTTTTGTTCAGTTGCTTGCTATGTTTTCTCCCTTTGCCAGTCAGAGGTGGTCACTGTCGACACATTCATGCCCCGGTGCGTCACCTCGGTTATGACTAAACCGTGCTAAAACGGATAGCATCTCATGGTTAAATTGAATTACTGTTAAGTTAAGCCCAGTTTTGAAATTACCGGGCGAGTTGGCCGTGTGGTTAGGGTCGCTCAGCTGTGAGGTTGCATGCGGGACATAGTGGGTTCGAACTCCACTGTCGGCAGCCCTGAAGACTGTTTTCCGTGGTTTCCCATTTTCACACCAGGCAAATGCTGGGGCTGTACCTTAAGGCCACGGCCGCTTCCTTCCCATTCCTGTCCCATTGTCGCCATAAGAACTAACTGTGTCGGTGCGACGTAAAGACAAACAAAGTTTTGAAATTTGTGACGTTTGGCGGTTGAAAGTCGTGAGTGAGGGGTTCGCCACATAACTTCTCGAGTAAGTTGTATATTACGTGCATCGAAAGTGCCGTGACCTTATCGTTAAAGTGGATTTGGCACCACATATCGTATATCTACAGTATCTTGAGGATGATTAACTGTGGCGACCTTGTTGGTGATCAACGCGAGTTCCATACTCACAGAAATAATCCTGTTTCGCCATGAAGTAATCCAAGTCGGTGAGCATTTCAGTTCCTAAAATTTGGCGCTCTTGTTCGCCCTTGCTTTTCCGTATCGGCTCACACTGATAACCTAACCTAACCTAACGAAACAAAATTAATTCATCTTAGAAATAAAGGCTGTAATAGAAGATATGATATGAATGACTACAATGATGCTGACAAGGAGAAAAATGGTTATAAAACTTGTCTATACAAGTGTAAATTAATGTAAATAATATTCGTCCTAGAAATACAAAGACAGCTGACGATTCCAGACAAAATGTAGACAACTGGGAACTGGATAACTTAAGAGACACAAGACTGTCGAAAATATCACTGCCTTCTGGATCAATTAAATACAAGTGACTGTCTAACTCATCTCTGCCTTCTGGATACTACTTTCAATAACTTCGGAGGGGAATAATAGCGAGAAAAAGGGGCGCCAAGAAACCAAGGATTAGCAATGGTGCAGCCAGGCCAAGATTACGACTTAACGTTGTTCAAAAGAGAAAGAAGGACCATGATACGTAAAATGAAGGGCTCTCTGTTTATTAAAGATCGATTCTGAAGCTCGTTAGTTCGACCTGAAGTCTTAGATATGCACCGGTGATCGGGTTAATGTGAACAGCGTGTGTGTGTTGCTGGACAAACAAACGGGTTTCACGTAAAAGTAGGGCAGTGTTGTCGTTTTTCTCAAGACCACAGCTAGTCCGCAACATGTTTTCGGAGGCAAACCTTCCTTTCTGACTCTTTCTCTCTTTCTAGAATAACTGTATATCAACATTAATTTTTTTTATTCTTTCGGGGATGCCTCCTTTCCTTCTGTGAACTTATGTGTCAAAGTTCGTTCGTGTCCGAAGGGCTTCTTTAGATTGCCGTTTCGTTTTGTGTCTATTTACTCTGCCATTTATTAATTTTGTTTAATTTGAATTTGTATTTTTTTTATTTGTTAATAACTATTAGTCTGAGGGTGATTGTTGTGAACTTGTTCTTCCCCATAACGTCATACCTTCCCGCGGACCTCAATAGGGCTTACTTCACGTTCCACAAACCTTTCCGTAGTCGTCGTCGGTAGGCCTGCAAGTCATGTTTACCTTGCATATGGTTTGAGTTTGCGTGTTTAATAAGTTAACAGTTGTATTTCCAAAGCTTAGATGTGAAACCGCCGCTAAAGTGATATTTTTTATTTTCCCTTTTTATGTTATTATTTTTTAAGTGTTCACGCTCATATTTTCACGCATATTATTATTATTATTATTATTATTATTATTATTATGTAGACATGCTCACCTAACTGCTGCTACAAGTCTGCTAGTCTATGTGAATGAACTAGTCTGTATCGTCCTGCGGCCTTTCACAATGAAAATGTTAAGTACAGAGTCTAACCATTGTCTTCTTGTTCTACCAGTACGATCCATGCTCAAGGATCCAGAGTTGCAGTCTGACAAAGAGCATGGACGCTCGTTCTTTTGAAAGTTATGATTCATTCTCTAAATATTTATTATATTTTCGTAGTACTGTAGTCCACACGAAAACATGAACAAAAAACTGTTAAGGTTAAAACGAATATAAAATCTCAGTTAAAAGTTTCAATATTTTCCTAAAAAGTTGGAAAGCAAGAATAGTACCTGTTTCAGGTACAAGTCAGTCCTCCGTTTTGCCGCACTTTCTAATACGAATAGAAAATAAGAAATGTACCTTTTAAATGCTAAACATCTACTATCTCTAATGATAATACTTAAAAGAACTGGCGATTACCATGAGAAGATAAACAGTGCCGCATTTTAGAACTGGTTTGAATCCTCAACCTTCCTGAGAACAACAACAACAACAACAATAATAAATCTGAGCTGGCTAAGGCAGGCCTCCAAATTTCAATAGAGTAAAAACAGTTCCTAACAAACAACAAGACAGCTCCCAGAAATGTACAGGTCAATCAGGACAAAATAAAATGGGCAGAGAAATTCAAATACCGGTACCTGGGCGAGAGGACAGAACCTAATATTTCTTAGAAAGAGGCGTTCAAATCAAGAAATGGTCGACCACTTCAAAGATATCTGTAATAAACATTCAATATCTTTGAAATCCAAACTTAAGACATTATTGTAGAGTAAAATGAATGGATGCCTTTGCTGGCAGGACCTACTGTTTACAGTGCACTATGTCTTCTGGCATAGGCTAGAGCAATTTTGTTACTTTCATAGATCTGTCTTATCCTTGGCTTTGACCATATGAAAGTGACTGAGGTATGGGCGATGCTAGTAATGCCAGTCCTTATGCAGCCAGTCGCTGCTATGAATGGTGTGAAAATGTTGCTCATAGGGTCGATTGGTGTATGCATTTCGGTGGGCTTGGCAGATGTAATAGCAACTCTGGCTCGGTGAGGAAAGCAAGCCCCAGGGGCTCTGAACTTTGGAGCGTGGGTTGGCGACCACGGGGCCCTCAGCTGAGTCCTGACATTGCTTCCACTTACTTGTGCCAGGCTCCTCACTTTCATCTATCCTATCCGACCTCCCTTGGTCAACTCTTGTTCTTTTCCGACCCCGACGCTATTAGGTTTGCGAGGGCTAGGGAGTCTTTCATTTTCACGCCCTTCGTGGCCCTTGTCTTTCTTTGGCCGATATCTTCATATTTCGAAGTGTCGGATCCCTTCCATTTCTTCCCTCTGATTAGTGTTATATAGAGGATGGTTGCCTAGTTGTACTTCCTCTTAAAACAATATTCACCACCACCACCACCTGAGGAAAGCAACGGGAACCTACCTCACTCCTCATTTCCCTAGTACGCCCCTTCAGTGATGCCTAGGCCATCTCTGACAGCTGATGACAGAGCTGTTGAGCATCCCACCAGCGGCATCGCTGACGGACTGAACATACATACAAAATGAATGGCGTATGGCTTTTAGAACCGGGAGTGTCCGACGACTAGTTCGGGGCGCCAGATGCAGGTCTTTTGATTTGACACCCGTAGGCGACCTGCGCGTCGTGATGAGGATGGAATGATGATGAAGACGACACAAACATCCAGTTCCCGTGACAGAGGACTTAATCAATTAGGGTTAAAATTCCCAACCCTGCTTGAAATCGAACCTGGGACCCCTGTGACCAAAATGCCAGCACGCTAAACATTTAGCTATGGAGCCGGAATACTGTACAATAATTCGATCTGAAGCTCTACATGCACCAGAATGCTTCTCAATGAAAAAGAAAGGTCTGGCAGAACAACTAGAAGCCGAAGAAAGGAAGATTCTACGGAAGATCTTGAGCCCAGTAAAGGAAAACTGAGAATATGGGAGAAGGCACAATCATGAAATATATCTGCATGTGGAGAAAATAACAGACACTATTAGGAAAAGAAAGATTTCTGTCTATGGTCACTTACCATGAATGGTACCAAAAAGATTGCCCACTCGAATCTTTGCCTACTTGCTGAATAGAAAACTAAAGGGGTGTGGTTCACAGAGGTGGAAAAGGATGTACAGGAATTGGAGATCTTACATGATGACATCTTGCAACGTGATACTTTAAAGAAAGAAGGTCTTCAGAGTTTTCGAACAAAACCTAAAATGAAGACAGGCAAGACGTGGGCCGAAGAACGGAAGGAAGCTCACCGATGAAGGATGCGGGAGTACTGGGCGAGCGTGGTCCATAGCTGTCCGAAACGAAAGAAGAAGACTAAATCGCTGTTTGGTGGTCTATGGCTGTGTTTCGATTAATCTTATCAGGCGAACACCGAATGTGTCACGAGTCGTTCTACATGGAGTGTCGAATAAACTCTAAAATCAACCCCACGTACTGAGAATTAATAAAACTGACGTTGAGTTCCAGACGCACGCAACAGAATGTCGTCAGACGCTGCCGAGGATTCCTTATCGGTCGTGGCGTAGGACAGGGGGTTTCTTGAGGCTTAATACAAGTATTGTTATTGTTCCGTGTTATCTGCAGCTGTAAAGTTAATACTGTTGTGATAAAGGATTCTTTATGTCAGAGCAAACCTCGCAGATAAGTCTAGGACAGCTCATTCTAGTGGATGGTACATCTGTGTTGGGTTGAGCTTTAAATGTATGTCTACCCCTTAGCTCTCTTTGATACGGGGTCGGTGGTATCGTATGGCATGTTTTACGGCCGGATGCCCTACCTGACGCAAACCTCATTAGATGAGCTAATGAAGATGGTGGAACTGTTCCGGCATGTGCCTGCAAGTGAAAATGGGAAACCACAGAAAATCATTCTCAGAACAACTGATGGGGTTCGAACCTTGTCGCGTTTCTCTACGAGGTCGGCTAAGAAGAGAGATGAATCTTCGTAGCGAGTTTTTACGACCAGATGCCCTTCCTGACGTCAACGTAACCACCGGGTGGTTCACCCTTGCAATTTAGTTTTATGCACCCCGCCGCATTTACTATACTTCGGAAATACATCGGTCCCTCTTCCTAACCCTCAACTGAGTCCTGGCATTGCTTCCACTTACTTGTGCCAGGTTCCTCACTTTCATCAACCCTATCAGACCTCCGTTGGTCAACTCTTGTTCTTTTTCTAGCCCGACGTTATAAGAACACTCGAGGGCTAGGGAGGTCTCATTTTTATGCCCTTCGTGGCCCCTGTCTTCCTTTAGCCGATACATTCATTTTTCGAAGTGTCCGATCTCTTCCATTTTCTCTCTCTGACTAGTGTTATATAGAGGATGGTTGCCCAGTTGTACCTCCTCTTAAAATAATAATCACCACCACCACCACTTCTCGGGTATAAACTGAGATGAATCTTCGTAGCGAGTTTTTCTGCCCGGGTACCCTTCCTGACATCAATCTCAACAAATTAGTTATCGAGATGAAATTAATTACGTGTTATATGATTGTAGGAAGTGAATGGGTGAAACCCGGCGCCAGTACATAGCCTTTTCCTGTCGAATAGCACGAAGGGGCTGCTTAAAGCTTATAACGTGTCACCATTAACAGCGTTCTATGCCCCCGCTCATATGAGCACTGCAGAGAGGTTTGGAATTTAATCCAGGGTTTTGGCGCGCAATCTAGTGATTAGAACTTGTATACCACCACCTCCCCTATGCCGCTGGCCAACATTCTGATGGTGACAGCCGGACTCGAACCGGCTAACCTCGGTGTCAGACCATGCAGACTCCACGCCTTAACGATGATGCCCCCCAGGGAGGCGGAATAAACAGTGAACATTTAGAGAAAGCCAGAACACGAAGGCAGCATCTGTGTGAATCAGAAACGGGAAGTATTCACTTAATTAACATTTTAACCAATGGAGCATTCCTCTGTTAACCTGCAATTAGAGCAAATAATGGTTCCTTCTCTCCTCAAGACGCGCGTGTCCTTGAGGCGGACGAGTTCAAAGTTCAACAACTCCAGCTTGACCTGAATTACTGTCACTCAAATATCTCTGCCCTTTTCTTTAATGATGACGCCATGGGATTCCTAAAGTTAGTGTGCATCTGCGGCGGGCATCGCGGTTCTAACACCAACAGTCCATTGTCCTTCCGGCCCTAGTTTTCACCTTAACCTGCCTGTGGCTGTATTGCTTCCACCTCACCTACAGTGCGGTAATAGGTTAGAATGGAAACTTATTGAAGCGATTAAAAACTATAGTCTAATCCGCACAGTGGGAGGGGTAGGTACGGCCTACAGTATCAGAACCCCTAGAATGTATGTTACTCTCGCTACATTACGGAAGAACAGGCTAGACCACACTTCCTACTAGGGGACTAACTAATGTAACACCAGCCCGCCTGCCAAAATAAAAATTCGGGCCACAATGTAAAACCTACGAATAACTAAAATAAATTTAATAACAGCAAGTAGATATTATGTAACATTGTCAAATTCTATAAACATAGGGATTATTCACTATTGTAAGATAATTAACAAAATGTTTAATAGGTTCTATTAGACATCCTCCTGCTGAAACAGACATCAGTTAGTTATTTGTGCTTAAAATTGGTTTCATTTTTCAGTAATCACGGAACTATACTCTGTACCCGATACCTAAGTCTGAGTTCTAATAATTTACTCGATTATGACAGAAAACTATACTAACAAAATTAAATCTGACACTGTTTAAATAAAGTTTGAAAAATATCAAACAGAACACTGGATATGTAGGCTTATTACCACGTTTGCGTCAAACAAGTTTTGAAAGTATTTCTGTAAGGAAGTAAGAACCAAGTCGTTCGAGTAAACTGCATGACACTCCCCATCAGTTAGTGGACCAGTCAGACTTAAGAAAGGGCGTACTCCTGGAGAAGTAGAGGGCTAAAGCTCCGAGAAACTTCGAATATAAGATATAGGGAATGATACTTCGACGGATCGGAGAGAATCTAACTACCGTGAAAGCAAGGTGTGTGCGGCTGTGCGCCACAGAGGAGAACCGCCGTGTAGGCCGAGTGAAGATTATAGGCCGTACCAGTGCAGACATTTGTAGGTTGTGTGTGTGGCAAATGGCCGCAGAACCAGTTAGATGTGGCTTGACAAAACAGTCCAGTAATTGTAAAAGGTTACGCGAGGCAGTGAGCACAGATAGCAGGCTGCTATAGGCTAAGTTACTTGGCGTAGCTGTGAGCTTAAAGCCTGGGAACGAACAATGAAGTGTTTGCTAGGAAGGCCGTGTAACAGTGTGCCTATCCTCCAACCCTGTAGTCAGAACTGTCGGGAGAAGAGCTATTGTGATCGACGACAAAGTTTGTGGGTGTTGAGTTCGAGCCCTGGAGATACATAACCTAACATCTCATCGCCCGAGACGCCAGCGCAGAGAAGGAGTGAAGAAAGAAGACTGACGCAGAAGGAAGAAGAAGTCTTCAATCACAAGCTAAGTAAATACCAAGTTTAACAGGGTTTGATCTTATTGTACTCCAGTGTGTAAATGAACTGGATAGTCAAGGACTTTGACAGGGACCATCTAGCCAAGAGCTTTAACTGTACAAAGATCTCAAGATTTTAAATTGTATATTTTGTAAATGTACGGTGTGTGCTTATTTCAGATAATACAGGTTAATGGAATTGTGTGTGTGTTTGTGAAGTTGATCTTGTTATTGTTTAATAATAGCTCCTGAATGAAAAAGCCGAACCCGGTCCCTAGCTTGCCGAATGGATAGGATCACGACAGCAGGACTCAGATAAAGGCCCCGTGGTGGCCAACGCACGCTCCCAAGTTCAGAGCCCCTGTGCCCCTTTTAGACGCCTCTTACGACAGGCAGGGGATACCGTGGGTTTATTCTTCGTCTTCGTACCCCACCCACAGGTGGTATACTGCTAAGATTGTCAAACGTGATCCCCAAACGGCCGAAACGAAAATTTAAAATTATTATTTTTATTACTGTGCGGCTCCATAGCTAAATGGTTAACGTGCTGGCCTTTGGTCACAGGGGTCCCGGGTTCGATTCCCGACAGCGTCAGGAATTTTAACCATCACTGGTTAATTTCTCTGGCTTGGGGGCTGGGTGTATGTGTTTTCTTCATCATTTCATCCTCATCACGACGCGCAGGTCGCCTACGGGAATTAAACCAAAAGACCTGCACCTGGCGAGGCGAACATGTCCTCGGACACTCCCGGCACTAAAAGCCATACGTTATTTCATTTTTTCATTATTATTACTATTATTATTTGCCTTTGCTGGCAAGAGCTAGCGTTTACAGTGCACTATATCTTCTGGTATGGGATAGAACAGTGATCTGTCCCAGTCTCATCCTTGGCGTTCACAATATGAAAGTGACAGGTATGAGCGATGCTAGTAATGCCATTCCTTCTGCAGCCAGTCCCTGCTATGAATGGTGTGAAAATATCGCTCATAGGGTCGGTTGGTGCATGCATTTCAGTGGGCTTGGCAGACTGATATGTAATAGCAACTTGTGGCTCGGTGAGGAAAACAACGGAAAACTGTATCACTCCTCATTTCCCTAGTACGCCCTTTCAATGGTGCCTAGGCCATCTATGACAGCTGATGGTGAAACTGTTGAGGATTGAACCAGCGTTTGGGCTCATGACGGAATATACAGAACATACACAATGCATATCCCCCCGCAAGGAAAAGTCGTATCTAGGCCACTGTCTGCTGGTACAGTGTTACGCTTCCTTATCTATCGTTAATTGTTGCTAATGAATGGGTCAAGACCTCGACCTCTCGTAGTGCGAGGGTGCTGCCCACACCACGCGGGGTAAATGACTCCTATACCAGCGTACAGTCTACTGCATACCTCGAAGTGCTCGCGAAGACCGAAAAACCATTTCGACTTATCGAAATTTTGAGGCATTTCTTCGGCTCCACAAAAAACGTATCATCTGCAGCGTTATTTACTTCCTAATTTCTTAAACCAATGCCAATCTTTTTTCTTTTTAGCTCTATGAATGTAATACTGTCGTATTAATAGCCAGTGCTTTCAAAACCAGTTATGCCTTAGTATGGAACGTTTCCATTTTAGGATATAATAGTAGTCCATCAGTTTTCTTTGCTGTTTTTTCTGTAAGACTGTTTTGAAGTTTGCAAAGTAGCCTAATTAAGTCGCTATGGCATGGGGCTGCTAAAATGTAAATAATGCTTATTCTTGTATGAATTTTCTACACAAGAAATAGTGTAGCGCAATGTTCTGCATAACTTCCGAGTTACAGAAAAAAAACTTTGGGCTTGAAACATCAACAGTTCGTTCGCAGTATGAACTGAGAGAAAATTGCGTTCAGAAAGGAGCAAGATTTAAATTTCAGTCCCAATGTACCCTGAAGAAGGGATGGGTACCTAGTTCTACTTCCTTCTGAAAAATAAAATCGCCAAGACCACCTTTTCTTGTTAAAACAGTAATAATCATCACCATATCTTCATTCGGGCGCTTGCTTTCGCCGTGTCTTGTATCGTCAGGTGCACTACGCTGCAGTAACACCTCACGAGTTCTCGACTTACCTGCAACAGAAGAGAAAAAACACAATTAGCTTAGCAATGTCCCCAGGAAGCAGTCTGGCCAAACTATTGCAAGATTAATAAATAGTAGAATTCTACAATGATCACGTCCTGAAGCCTCCGAAATAGTGTGTAATGAGGATAGTAGAGGACCCAGTATGGCAGGGCTGGACAAATCCCAATGATAATGTTATATGCTTTACGTCCCACTAACTACTATTACGGTTTTCGGAGACGCCGAGGTGCCGGAACTTAGTCCCTCAGGAGTTATTTTCCGTGCCAGTAAATCTAACGACATGAGGCTGACGTATTTGAGCACCTTCAAATACCACAGGACAAATTCCAGGCGGCCGATCGCCATGGCGACGAAAACAAATGTATTGACGCCTAACATTTTCAAATTGTAACTGCTAAATTCCAGTGTGAAGAAAAAAAAATTTCGGAATTTATTTCCACTCTGAAAACAGCAGCGTAGAAATAAAATATTTGATAGTATTTTTTTTAACTCGGCAGTAAAATTGATTCCTAAGGTGTTTTGTTTCTTTTGATGTTATCTCTAGAGTATCTAAATACGGAGATAATACCGTTTAAAATCGGTTATAAGTATCTGTTACACCTGAAAGTTGATTTGTATCGATATGAGCGTTCGATGTATCTCATGATTGCTCGTAACCATTACATGGACAAGTTAAACCTTCGCTTTTCGCCGCTGTTGGGGCCAGATTTTCTGCGTTATCCTCTTTTTGTATTGCACTACTATGTAATAATAAATGGTGAATGTGATTTAAGAGTGAGGAAGATGAAGTGAGAGGTCAATTTGATTAATATTATAGAGGTAAGCAAATAATGTTTTGAGCCTAAAAAGTTTTACTGGCTCCTAGAATGGTTTATGATTTGTCCAGCCCTGTAGTATGGTATAGTTCAATTTACCATTTATTCATCTTACAGTAGAAACAGAATAGAAATGGCTCGTGCTATCTTTCTGAACTCAGGAATCTACTGTATGACAGAAGCCTCAGCTTGGAGACAGGCCGCAGCTTCTGCATGGCGCTGAAACATGGACTCTGAAATGTAACATCATTAAGAGAATTAATGCCTCAGAGAAGTGGGTGTTCCGAAGGATGTTTCTGACCACATCTGCAATGCTGCCGCACTCAAACACATGAGGGAACGAATGTTGATGTGTACAATCAAGAAAAGAAAGTCAGCCTACCTTGGGCATATTATAAGGAATGAAAAGTGAAACCTACATAAATTGATCATGCAGGGGACACTGATGGACATAGGGGTCTCTGTCTTGGCTGAGGAAGTTGCGGGACTGGATTCTAATACACTGATGAGGACAGTCGAACTTCGTACAGGCTTCGCTGTGATTGTAATGGAGAAGGCAGTAGTTTCGACAGGCTGAATACTTAAGTCGAAACTTAAAAGTAAAGAGCTTTCAGATTAACAAAATAAAAAGCCGTTTAAAACAATATTTTATCCAGCGTCAGAAGAAAGCGGAAGCAATGTCAGATTGTGCTCGCCAACCCACGCTCCCAGCAAGAGAAGGGACCACAATAAGGTTACATGGGAAGGAATACCACAGAGTTACAACTTGTAAATATCTAGGCTCACGGGAAACTACCTCACTCCTCATTTCCCTAGTACGCCCCTTCAGTGATGCCTAGGCCATCTATGACAGCTGATGGGAGAGCTGTTGAGGATCCCACCAGCGGAATCGCTGACGGACTGAACATCGAGCGGGCCAAAACTGCGGCATTTGTGTTTGTCCGAAAACCATGAAAATATAGTTAGTAGGACTTAAAACTCGCAAACTGTGCGCTACAAGCTGTGGAATAACCTCTTACTTGACGTCACAGCGAGGTACATATTCCTGGGTAATAATGGATTAAGTTCTGTTTGAAGGACAAAACTTTCTACCTTATCTGAAATGTATGCGAAGAAAATAACTTTTCCAGAGTTGATTTCTGATAGTTAAAGTCACGCACAAAGTATTTTGCATACGGAGACACGAACTTGAGTAAAGTATGTCACAGATCTATAATCTAAAGCAAGTGAAAACAGTACACGACGTAATACGAGATGTTCTCGGTTGTAACGGTGAATTCAATATTAGGTTTGTTTGCTTGTTTTAAATATGAAACACAGATCTGCGGCAGCCGGCACACATGCCGCTATAAGACAGCGACTCAGTAAACGGGAGCTTCGCTCTACGAGGCTCACAAACTTTGTATTAGTTTACATGTTTTGTTATTTCATCTGATTTGCTCAGGTGCGCCAAAAATCTAGTGTAATGTCTTTTTTCTCAGTTTCATTTATGTTAATTCTGAACAGTAGCGCAGCCAGGATCGACGCAGTAAGTGCGTGTGCGGTGCGCGCATTATGAGGACTCTGATACAAGTGAATTAATTGTGTTGATATTGAGATTGCACTACACTACACAACGAGAACAACACGAGCAAGGTCAAATATTTTACAGCGAACGCTATGTTCAGACTCAAAAGATCTTTGTTTAGTTTATGCTCAGTTTGTTTCCATGCGTTCTAACACCCAGTAACTGGCTACGCTCCTGATTCCCAATCTATCTCATTCATTGTAGATTAAAACGACGAGTAATAATGATAATTAAAATAAATTCGTGTCCTCATCCCGAGGTGGTGCAGCTCTTTTCAGGCAGGTACCAGCCCTCTTCCTCTTCTTAAATTACTGGCAGTATCGGGAATCGAACCCGGGCTCCCGAGGATGCCAGCTTATAACACTAACCGTTAGCCTACGCAGGCGGACATAATAATAATAATAATAATAATAATAATAATAATACGGCAAGAGTATCACAATTTAAGTATCTTGCTGAAACAATTCAGCAAAATCGACTCGAAACAAAAGCCAATGAAATCAGATGTCAAAAGATGGAAACTAACTCAAAATATCTACAACAGAAATGTGTCACCAAGCTAAGACATTACGATACAGTCAATACATCAGAATTCTGAAAGGAAAGCAGACACTCAAAACATTTAGAAAAGGAACGCAAAATCATAAGAACAATTTTAGGTCCAAAACTCGCCGACGGACAATACCGACTCACGAAAAAGATAAATCGATAAATAACCAACATTTTACATACATTATCATTATAGAGTGTTATGCCTTTCAGCGTTACCGAGCTCGATAGCTGCAGTCGCTTAAGTGCGGCCAGTATTCCGGAGATAGTGGGTTCGAATCCCACTGTCGGCAGCCCTGAAGATGGTTTTCCGTGGTTTTCCATTTTCACACCAGGCAAATTGTGGAACTGTACCTTAATTAAGACCATGGCCGCTTCCTTCCCACTCCTAGCCCTTTGCTGTCCCATCGTCGCCGTAAGACGTATCTGTGTCGGTGCGACGTAAAGCAACTAGCAACCTTACCCGAATATCACTTACTCCTAGCACATCCAGATGCATCCTCTTTGCTGACTCAGCTAGTTCTACTTTCTTCCATAAGCCCCATTAATATTGATAGCTCCCCATCGAATCCCATTTCGTTCGCCCAGTTGTTTCCAAGGAGTCCTTCGCCTGTCAAATGGGAGTGGGACTCCGTTACTCCCATAGGTCCGAGGCTTGCTTAAAATGTTCTGAGCTCGGTAAATTCATGAAGCAAGATGCTGCCCTACTTGCACATAGTCCAAGTGAGGATCTCACCTGTAACGGGTTATGGACCACCGGTGAATTGTATAGTCCTAGCCGCCTGAGCACAAGGAGGGCCATGACTCAGAATATGTCCGAGATGCCTACTCCCATTCCATAGCAACTGGTATCCCGACTCTCAGGACCACTTACTAGGCCACTCAGCCGTTGCCCATGGTTCACGAACTAGGACGTGACTACAGTAACCCACACCATGAACCATGAACATTTTAATTTCAAAATATTATTGGGAAAACTTACGAGGCTGTATCTTCATGGTATTCCTTATACAATGGCAGATATCCTTTTTCTCCCCTCTCCAACACATTAGGTACTGTGTTGTTTTAAAGTCTCAGATGCACTGAGTCCCGAAGTTCAAGCGCCTGGGGTCGCACGATTGAAATGTTCTAGCCAACTGTCACAAGTTTCAAAGAATATGCGCAAGAACATTTTCGTTGGAGATTTTCTTCCAACTTCTGTAAATAGGCTAATGACCAATTTATTAATTATTTGTGGTTTTTATCCGATAAGGTACGTGGCAAAATACAGAAAAAGACTTTTTGCCAGGAAGATTAATAGAGTTAAAAAGAAATGCAGTTAATAATCTCCATTTTTTTAAAGGACTACTTGTTTAGACAGCTTATTCGCTTTCAAGGGTCCCGTACACAATTTTTCATACTTGTTCCACTTTTCGCAAACTGCTTTTTCCCCACATAATCTAGCAATAACCTGGAAGTAATAAACTTTCTAATGGTAAAAGAATTACTGAAATCTGGTTCCGAGATCAGCCTCCATTTGAAACGAGATTAATGCGCTGTTCGCTCCTCATGGGCTTTTTGCGTTACCTACATTCTTCCTCAGTGACGAACACAGAGCTTAGTAATTCTTGCGTCACATTGATCACCTCCTGGAGCCTCTGAAGTAGTGTGTGATGAGAACAGTAGAGGACCTAGTATGGTACCTTGCGGGCCTTTACCTCCATACACAAAATGTGTCAAACGCTAGGTGATACGAATACCGCATGAAATACCGGTCCTAGTATGGAAACTTGCGGGAAGCTTGCCTTAATGGCATGAATTCAGCACGACTCAAACAAGTCGAGTTTAAAGTGGCGTGTTCGTGCAGCGGGCAGATTACTTCAAGTCTTTTGATGACTATCTCAAACGGCACGAAAGGCAAGGGAGAAAGGGCAAGGTCTATGCGTTTCATACTGAAATCATGTTTATTTATTCTGTGCATGTTAGATCATTATACAACAATACCTAGTATTCATTCTGAAACAAACAGATCTATGATTCTTCCCTCTTCCTTGTCTATCCCTTCCAATCTTCTCACCCCCCCCCCCACAAGACCCCTTTTCAGCATAGCAGGTGAGGCCGCCTGGGCGAGGTACTGGTCCTCCTCCCCAGTTGTATCTCCCCGACCCAGAGTCTCACACTCCAGGACACTGCCCTTGAGGCGGTAGAGTTGGGATGCTTCGACGAGTCCGAGGGTAAAACGAACCCTGGAGGGTCAACGGATTAAGAAAGAAAGAAAGAAAGAAAGAAAGAAAGAAAGATTAGTGTTATATACTGTACCTAACAAAAGTTTAAGAGCACTAGATGAGTCCTAGATGAGTTAGACTGCAAAATATTTTGTGGCTTATTCGTGTTAAAATACACATTATGAAAACCAAACCCCATGGCGCAACAACCCCGAAGGGCCATGGCCTACCAAGCGACCGCTGCTCAGCCCGAAGGCCTACAGAGTACGAGGTGACGTGTGGTCAGCACGACGGATCCTCTCGGCCGTTATTTTTTACTTTCTAGACCGGGGCCGCCATCTCACAGTCAGATAGCTCCTGAATTGTAATCACGTAGGCTGAGTAGACCTCGAACCAGCCCTCAGATTCAGGTGAAAATCGCTGACCTGGCCGGAAATCGAACCCGGGGCCTCTGGGTAAGAGGCAGGCACGCTATCTCTACACCACACTATGGAAAACAACCGTTAAAATATCGAATTAAGAGCTATCATTTTTCAAACATTGTCTTTCCTTGGCCGATACCTTCGTTTTTTCGAACTGTCGGATGCCTTCTCTCTGGTTAGTGTTATATGTCGCCCTCTGTGGTGTAGTGGTTGGTGTGATTAGCTGCCACCCCCCGGATGTTGATGCTGAAAAGAAGACGCTTTAAACATCTGGAGCAGAAATACAACTTCCCCTACCGGGCCGGTACGTAGGATTGATATCTAAATCCTGCGTAAACTTTTCTCCGAGAAAACAAAATGCGAAGAATCTGGTGTAAGTAACTGACAATGCCAGTGGTCGCCAACCCTCTCTCCCAGGTGTCTGCAGCACACTGTCACTATCTCATTTGCGACCAACACGTCTCGAGCGATAGACCGTAAACTTGGACACGAGATTAAAGGAAAAGACTAATAAATTTAACTCTTACAGCGGGGCCCATAGCCAAGATCATCTTGTTAGGGGGCGGATCGTATTGGCACGGATCTTAGAGTAGGAAGAAGGAAATGAGAAATCGTAAATTATTCAGCAGTCATTCTGTACAGGGTAAAGTCCTGGTCTCCGTGAGACGGCCTCGCCTCACCACGTGGACTGCTCCTCTCATCTCCCTGCCACGTCCGGGGTAAGGAACAGACCAGCTTCGAGTACGGCCATACTTCTATTTTACTATAAAATATGAATCTTTTAACGTAACTTCAAATGAGCGAAACACTTATTTCGGTAATTTTCACTACCACGTGTTCCTTCATCAAGCAACAATAACATGTAATCGTCAGTATAAAATACGTGTATTGAGTTTTTTGTGTGTAGGAATACGACTACTCTCTGACAATACGCATTTCTCTAGTAAGTAATGAACACCTGTGTCTAGTTTTAAAAGGAGATACGGACTCTGCAGATTGTGTCTATCAGAGTCACATTTAAACGATGCGGTAAAATAGAAATATGAGCAGAAACGTGGTGGGGAATGAGTTCAACTGCTACAGCAGTGGGCGATTTTGCAACGGAGTAAGGGAGGACAGGTGTCCCTAAAAATATAATCTTCTAGTCGAGCCCGTGCGCTTCGTTACACGTACGAATCGCAGTTTAGGAAAATAGTTCAATAATAAATGCACACAATGTGGAATTCCTCAGGGCTCTGTATTGTGTCCACATACGCGCGCTCCCAAGTTTAAGTACTAATACATCTGTCTGTCTGTTAGGTCATCAGCTCAGAGGCTGGTTGGAGCCTCAAATAGCACCACCAAAGGTTATGCGGTTATAAGGAAACTGCAAAAACCAATGGCAGCACCAAAATGAGGCGTACTAGGCAAGACGAGGAGTGAGGTAGTTTGCTATTGCTTTCCTCACTGGGTCAGAAAGTGCTATTGCAGCACGACTGACCCTGTGAGCAGCACCTTTCATAAGACTCAAATGCACTGGTCGTGCTCTGAATGTCATTATTCAGCAACACCCATACCCCAGCAACTTCCATATTGTCACAGCCATGGATGAGACTGGGACTTCGGTGAAAGCTACACTTTACTCTGGCCTGTGCCAAGAGATGGATACAAAAGTTCTGTATCCATCAAGAAATGGCAGCAGGCAAATATAAAGGGAGAAAGTCTGCGAGTTTGTATACGGAGGCTAATTTCAGGAATCACTCAACCGATTTCAGCAATTCTTTCACAATTAGGACGTATTTTCCTTCCATATTATTATAGGTTATATATTACGCTAGTTCATCAGAATAGCGGGTAGTAAAAAAAAGCAGAGCAAGTCAGAAAAATGTGCGTCCGGGACTCTTTTAAAGTGAATACTCCAGCTGAACTGTTAGAATTGTCCCCACCAGTTGTACACAGAGTCTTAATTATGTACAAAGGAAAAAAAATGAAATGGCGTATGAATTTTAGTGCTGGGAGTGTCCGAGGACATGTTCAGCTCGCCAGGTGCAGGTTTGACGCCCGTAGGCGACCTGATGAACTGATGATGAAGACGACACATACACTCAGCTTCCGTGCCAGCGGAATTAACCAGTGATGGTTACAATTCCCGAACTTGCTTTGAATTGAACCCGGGACCCCTGTGACCAAAGGCCATCACGCTAACCAATTAGCCATGGAGCCGGGCTCTGATTATGTACAAACATGCTCATATGCGTTTTCTTCGTTACTCTAAACGGTTTTTCAGACAACTGCCCTTTCATATGCTACAGGAGCATTTTGATCTCGTCTGCACTAGTGGCCAACATTCTAATGAAAAAACTTGTATCCGCCAATGGGACTAGAACTGGTCAGACCATAAAGACCTGACACCTTAGCGATCGCAGCCACCAGGCGGGCTAATCTATTGAGTGATTTAATTAAGAAACTGACAAATAGGTCATTGTTAGAAGTACACGGTGTGAGTATCAACATGTGAACTAAAGAGTGATATTTCTTACTAAGACTTGTCACCTGTCAAATTATTATTCTTTTCTTCCTTCAACTCGTGCCTCGTACTGCAAAGTGTGAGCTTAGTAGTGAATATCGTGTACGAATGTTTAATTCGTAGGTTAATAACGTGGGGTTCCTCAGGGCTCAGTGTTGGGTCCACGCGCGCTCCCACGTTAAGTCCTCGCTCGCCCACCGCTCAGTGTAGGCGCTGTGACTTCATGACTACGTAACAAGAGCCCACGTTTATAAGAGCTGCAACTACTTCCTCGTTACAGACGCCCTGCGGTCGGTACATCACTGCTCGTTATCGCTGAGTGCTACTGGAGGAACTTAATTCGCTCAGGCTCAGAAAACTGTCCCCCACGCATTGGAGCAGCAATGACAATGGGATGGATGTTTAAATATTTTAGTAAATTAATAACAAATAGTAAGGATCAGTCATCCATCCATCCATCCATCCATCCATCCATCCATCCATCCATCCATCCATTAGTTAGAGCTCTCTTCCCAGTTGGTGGCTATCCGTGATTGGGAGAGAGCACTGTTCATCCACTTATGCATGAATCAGGCAATTCATTCAGTTAATGCATAATGTCTATTGTAAGCTCAGGCTAACACTGTTTAGACTCGTGACACAAATACTTGCACTAACACGAATTAACATTTTGAGTAGCGGCGACTAGGGAGTCACACTTTCTGGAGAAAATATTACATGTTAGCCGATTGAAACTACGAATTACAGGCTTATAAAAAAAAAAAAAACGCAATACGTGCAAGCCCTGATCTCTTAGCAGTTAATAATAAATTAAATGAAGACAAGAATTAACATTATTATTTGAAATACGCACAAAATGTCGTTCGTCGCGGCTAACCGATTTGTATAGCGCCACAGCAATTGAGGAAGGGTAGCAGCCAATGTCATGGACCCTGTGGTATGATTCACGCACTTGCATCGCACATTCGTCAGTCTGGCAGTTCCGCACTCAAGTTGGTAAACTGTCAACCTTCACCTCTCTATCGAAATTCGTCCAGAAAGCATAAAAAACTGACCATTTCGTATCCCAAGAACCCGGTTACTTTTCGTTGTCTGCACTACACTCTTTTGTCTAGTCCAATTTCACTCATTTTTTCGAGTAGTCTCCCGTGATCTATCCTAGGTTAACTGCCGCTTTAAAAAATTACAATAATGTTATTCTGTGTGAATATTTTTTACAATGCTTATCGCGATCTTGGCCATGTTCTGTATATGTTGGAATAGGAATAAACATAAAAATATCTTTACATGCTTAGGTCAATGAGAAATTCCTCTCATCAGATAAGCCCTTTCAGTTTAAAAGAACCCAGTTCCGTGTCCAACAGCAGTCTCTTGGCGTGGATTTGAGGAACGATTTTCTCGCACGGACGCTGCGTGTAGCCCGATGGGGTGCTTGCTTAGGTATCGTCCAGCCAGAATGACTATTTAGTAGCGATGGTGGTGATTGCTTTTTGTTAGGGACCGAGTGAGAGCCGCGCAGCTGTGAGGTTCCTTGGCTTCGAACCCCACTGTCGGCAGCCTTCAAGATGGTTTTCCGTGGTTTCCCATTTTCACGCCAGGAAAATGCTGGGGCTGTACCGTAACTAAGACCACGGCAGGTCCCTTCCCATTGCTAGCTCTTTCCTATCCCATCGTCTACATTAGACATTTGTGTCGGTGCAACATAAAGCACATTGTAACGGGAACCTGGTGTCATCAGTCCAACGAATTAGGAATAAGTATACAGAGTTCAGTGCCGTTGCAAAATTAGGGAATCGGCTTTAGAAAGAGAAGGGCCATGAAAGACTAACATTAAACAATGCCCTTGTCAACAAAAACCTAATATCTACCATGGACGTCAGAAGAAGTGTTGATCGATGATGGGAAACATGAAAGGCACCAAGGAACCTAGTGGCAGTCACAGCATGCGTTGATTGCTTCCTACGAGTATCGGAGGATGTAGACGTTGGGGTCTGAACCCTGTACGCACACTTGCTAGAGGAACTATCTCCATACCTTGCGACATGGTCCTGGTGCCAACTCTCACGTGTTTGTGTGGTGCTTGGCACTCAGCCAAGCCTCTGAAAGTAATGAAAAGCAATCAGTTTTGACTTTGTGTGTACTACGAATTTTGTCTGTATTTTTGTGATAATGAGTCTTTACAGCAACTTCTTTGAGTTATTTGCTCTGACAACAATAACAATTACCGTATGTGACGTGACCCAATGCGTTTTATTTTATAAACGTAACAATGCCAGCTGGGATATCGACGTGATTTTTACTTTTACGAAGTTACACGCAAGAACGCTATATTTTCTATAGAATATAAGGCGACTTAATTTCTATATAAATTCTCTGTATAGCTCTGCGCGGAACATTTGTAAATAATCAGGAAGTTCTTCATAGCGGAGAGATACTGTCGCTTTATTTACATCGGTCCTACAGCGCTAACAACAATACAACTTACAAAATAATGTTAAAACATGTGTTCCCCTTCAAATTTCAGTTAAAGTAGACCTGAAATCAAGGACAGTGTTTAGTCCTTTGACAAGCAGATATAACATGTCCGTTGCACCCTCGTGGACAACCCTGACTAATCGCTCGCACCAATACCTGCGGCCTCAACTTGGCGGTGGAATGTGGAGGGGTTCCATTTCCTTGTGTGGCTTGCCCTTGAGATCGGTCGGCATGACGCAACACTGGCTCACGCTGATACTCTGTTTGTATACAAGACTGGGGCCAACTTCCCCATAGCACAAGACGTTTTGTCTGGTCAGTTTATTTGACTAAAAATAAAGCTTTTCATCTATACTGATATGATAAGAGAGACCGTTTGTTTGTATGCATGGAGTAATCTCTTCCACCTTTAGCACCTCGGCTGATCTGTTAAGGGATAGCGACATTTCGTCTCCGGCTTGTTCGTCATAGACGAAAAACCAATCGCAACTTTTTTCAATGGGAGTACACTACACAACAAACGCCTGAACAGCAATTTCAACGGTGTGCTTGTTTGTCAATCGGACGAGCACTGTTCGCGAGGTTTATCATTGGTGTCGACCCTCGGCAGTGCCTTAGATACGTCTTTCCCTTGAAGGTAATACAAAACTACGACACCACAAGACAGTTGTTTTGTACGCCTCAGAAACCATTTCCCTTGGAGGCCACTCTAAAATTATAGAAACTGAAAAGCGAGAAAGGAAAATTCTCCGGAAAATTTATGGTCCCACGAGAGAAAATGTAATGTGGATTAAGAGAACAGCGGATCTCTACTCATTAACTGACAAGTTCACTGATGTACGCAAGAGACGCCTGAAATTATAAGGCCATATCTATAGAAAGTGCAGCGACAGACTCACCAAAATATTATTTAAAGTAATCAACTCAAAGGAGGTCAAAATAAACTGGCTAGAAGAAACTAAGGCGGATCTCCAAGAAATGAATGCCACGGCCAATATCATAGAAGATCGTGGTACAATAGTAGCCAAGCACAAATTCGTGGAGAAACCTATAAAGAAAACCGGTAGGAAGTGGTCCACACAACGCAAGGTGCAACACAGTGCAGTTAAGAGACTTTGTGAGGATAAAAAGGCGAAAACCATCAGGCCGAGTTCAAACGAAGAATGAGAAATGATCATACAGTAACAGATTTTAAATGCGCATTTAAATAGAATTTACGATTGGCAGGAGGAGGGGCATGAAAATCCACTGACTCATCTATCTTATCAGGCCTCCCTTGGTCAACTCATTCTTTTCAGACTCCGACGGTATTAGAGCACTCGAGGCCTAGGGAGTCTTTCATTTTCACGCCCTTCATGACCCTTGTCTTTCTTTGGCCGATAGCTTCATTGTTCGAAGTGTCGGATCTCTTCCGTTTTTTCTCTCTGATTAGTGTTAATAGAGGATGGTTGCCTAGTTGTACTTCCTCTTAAAACAATAATCACCACCACCACCTCTGACATTATTAAGATAGAATATAAACAAAATATAGAGTGCGTACATAAACATATGAACATTAAATTCGATTCCATGTGAATGCCAGTAATGTTACAATAACGTAATCTAAAAGTACTAGATCTACTAACTGAAAGAACGTATCACAAGTTCAGATTTTAAGAAGATACCAACGTATGGCGTTCACTGTAGACGTGAAGAAGAAAAGTAGTAAGGAGAAGACGAAGAAAACGATGTAGGAAAAGAAGACAACTTATGAAGCAAAGGAGCAACTAGATTATTCATTGTGTGGAAGAGATTATCCTGAACATAAAACCTGCGATTCAGATTCAATATCTACACGACGGCAACTGATACACGAAACACACAGTAGGTGGTGTTCGCCAGTGTTGCCAACTTAGCGGATTTTCCGCTAAATTTGGCGGAATTAGAAGACTGTCGGCGGAGAAATATATCATTTAGCGGACAGCGGATTTTTTTTTTGGCGGAAATCTAGATTTATTACAGCGGAATTTAGTGTTTTATCCATTTTTCGTTTTTTTTAATTTGTCCTCCAGTCTGTCTCCAAGCTATTCCTTATTTCTTATCAGGAGCTACCATCACATGAAGAAAACATGTTATTTGGATTTGATGTTATGAGATCATTGTATCGTAAATTTATAATGCGTGGGGAAAGTATGCTTATCTCTTAGTTGACGAATGACGACAGATAATGAAGCTGAGAGAGAAGCATTTATATTTATGCTATGAAGGAAGACCGTTTAATGAACTGGCCTGTTCTGTGTGTGGCCCTTGAGGTAGGGGATTTACCTAGTTTGCACCCGGCAGTAAAACGCCTACAAGTTTTAACTCGCCGGCAGGGGGTTAATCCCAGTGGAACTCACAGATCAGGTGAGTGCAGATTATTATTATTATTATTATTATTATTTAGTATTTAGCGGATCTTGAAAATATAAGTTGGCAACACTGGTGTTCGCCTACCTTCAGCACAAGAAGCAGAAGAAATCCCTTTGATAAGCTCTGTTATTTTATAATTTTACTAATGTTTTAATAATAATGTTATTGGTTGTTGATCGGCAAAGTCAAGTCTAATTTAAGGACGTCTAAAGGATCTGGAGATAGTAAAGGAATTTATATACCTGTGGTCAGTCATCAATGACACGTGAATGAAAAGGAGATGAATAGACTTGTTGTTCTAGGTCGTGCTGCAATGGCTGAACTCACTACGGGCAATATCAAAACCTACGAACATGCTCTCGGTGGAATCGCTGGTGTTCTCAGTCTTTTTGTACGGGTGAGAGACCTGGATCGTGAATGCTGGAGAAATCGAATTTGTATTTTTGAACTGTGGTGTTGGCGGAGAATGCTACGTTTACCCTGGACGGAAAATGGAACAAATGTTTCCAATCCCAACGAAGTGAGCACCAAGAAACTTCTATCTTTCCGAGTGAGAGTGTTAACCTCCAGTTCCTCTATCACATGTTCAGAAGAGAACTTGGAGAAGACCATTCTGCAAGGCAAATTTGAAGGCAGTAGACCACGAAGAAAAACAGCAATTTTGCTTTACGCCGCGCCAACACAGATAGGTCTTATGGCGACGATGGGATAGGAGTGGGAAGGAAGCGACCGTGGCCTCAATTAACGTACAGCCCCAGCATTTCCCTGGTATGAAAATCGGAAACCACGGAAAACCATCTTCAGGGCTGCCGACAGTGGAGTTAGAACCCACCATCTCCCTGATGCAAGCTCAAAGCTGCGCGCTCCTAACTCTCCCGGTAGGAAGAACAGCAAGCAGACGGTTAGATCAGGCGAAGAAAATCACTGGCCTACCTCTTCAGATCATGTTAAGGAAAGCTGAAAACCGCTCTGGATGCAGGCATCTCGTCAAGGATGGAACGCAGAAATGATACAGTTTTGAGGCCAGCAATGAGCAAAACGACTAATGATGACCAACTTTAAGGGTTTTTGGAGACGCCGATGTTCCGGAATTTTGTCCCGCAAGAGTTATTTTTACGCGTCTGTAAATCTAGCGAAATACGGGTTACCTACTGTATTTCAGCACCTGAGCCTCTCAGGAAGGTTCTCCGCGGTGGAGGGCGCGGAAACAACCGTGACCTTAAGGTCATGTGTGACAATTATTTATGATGATGATGATGATGATGCTCTTTAAAGCAGCTTAACATCTAAGTTATCGGCCCCTAATGGTACGAAATGTAATGACAATTTAAATGTAAAAAATTCATCCACTGACCAGAATTTCAATCGCGATGATGAAGAATGAATAGACGAATATGAATTTAAAATCAGCGAAGCCAACTCACATTATTTAAAGAAATAATTCCAAGATCAGTCCATTGACTATAATTTAAAAAGACGACGATAAAGAATGATTATGAATTTAAAACAATCAGTGGATCCGACCCGCAATGTCCCAGTACAACAGTACTACTGACCAAGCGACTGCTTCCAAAGCACAGTCCTGAATCGATGATGCTTGTAGTCTAAAGGGGTGAACTTATCGCTAGTAGAGTAGAACCATGGTATTTGTCATGTTGCGGTACTAATCAAAAGGGGTAAACTCATTCTTCATTTGCGTCCCCCACCCATACGGGGGTGCGAAAATGGGAAACCACGGAAAATCATCTCGCACAGAGCATGTACCTTGCTTGGTGCGGAGTTGATCAGCACTAGGGAGCAAGATTGTTCTCTCTCACACTCACGGTCGAAGCTGCTACACTGAAATATAGAGTAGAAGATAATGACCAAGAAACATTGAAAGTTTCCTTGTTTAGAAAGAAACCGACTTGAAAGGGGCGCGGTAATCGATGGAGGAACTCGACCTCGGCTTTTTGAAACCTCGTGTTCCATTCCTTGTACTCCTGAAGTATGCATGTCCAGTCGTGACGACAGGCCGCCGTAATTAGGTCGCATGAACAAGTAATTCGAAACTCGAGGTAGGAGAAGAAATGTGAAATATCGTATTAGAGGACGCCAATTGTAGCGCATTACAGTAGGCAGATATCCCGTTAGCGATGTCTGCTTAGAGCTGTATACCGAGCTCGATAGCTGCAGTCGCTTAAGTGCGGCCAGTATCCAGTATTCGGGAGATCGTGGGTTCGAACCCCACTGTCGGCAGCCCTGAAGATGGTTTTCCGTGGTTTCCCATTTTCACACCAGGCAAATGCTGGGGCTGTACCTTAATTAAGGCCACGGCCGCTTCCTTCCCACTCCTAGCCCCTTCCTGCCCCATCGTCGCCATAAGACCTATCTGTGTCGGTGCGACGTAAAGCAAATAAAAAAAAAAGAGCTGTATAACATTAAAACATAGAATACCCCTCTTAACACACAGCCTATATACAACGGTTTGCTCGAAGCAGCTCAATCTATTTTGTTTGTTTGTTTGTTTGTTTGTTTGTGATTTTGCAACAGAATTACAAAAAATCAACACGTGAATAGTTTAACATATTAAAATAAAACACTAATATAAAAAATGAGCATTTCAGTAATAAATATACATTGCGCGTATTATTACCGGTAAAGCCAAAAAAAATTGAAAATAATTTTTGAAAAATGAATAATGGTTTTGAATGACAGAAAGATCAGACATTATTGCATCTTTCTTCTCTATTCTTAAACCTAAAAGGAAAACATTTAATTCGGAATTATTTGATATCAATATGATGTGTGTGCTGCAATTCGCTCATGAAGTATGGCACGAAGTTATTCGCTGTACACGTAACTGTCATCGATGTCAGGTCCTCGCGGTCCGATGCACGGGGAGCAGCTGTGACGGTGCGAAAATCTTCCGGGGTAAAATCGTCACTTCCGACATAACGAGAATCACTTTCCACAAAGAGTCATTATGAGAAAAAGATGACAAGCACGTGCAAGAACGGAGTAATGGGAAGATTAGTTCGGGAAGTGCAGCGAACAACTCTAAACTGAACTGACAGCAAGATCAAATTGTTGTAGTGATAAGCCAAGCAAAACAGATCCACGCAATAACTTCGAACAACCACAACAAACATTCACGGTCAACAGATTTAATTTGTCGAAAATAAAAATACTTCGTAACGACGGTGGATATATCTGTTGAATAAAACAGAAATTCAAAACATAATAATAATAATAATAATAATAATAATAATAATAATAATAATAATAATATATATATTCGTTTACGGCCATTAGAGACCACGTTAGATAACAATTACATGTTTCTGGAAGCCTTCCTCACAGCCCAGAAATTCAGCATCCTCTCTCTGGCAGCCTGTCTTCTTTCGTCCGTCCACCCACGGTTAAGTTTTGGTTCGTCATGGAATCCCTGGAATCTGTCGATCACTGACCTAAACTTTGTTCGGTTTGAGATGTCTTCCGAATTTAGTCCTACCTGTCTGAGATCCTTTCTTACCTCCCTGAACCATTTGTCCGACACTTTAGGTCTGCTGTCTAGTATTGTGAAAATCCTTTTCGTCAGTCTCTTCTCCTCCATTCTAAATAAATGCCCATAGAATTTAAGTCTCCGTTTTCTCATGCACTCATTTAGCCTTTCATTGTCTCGGTAAAGTTCTTCCCTTCCTCGCAGCCTATACTGTCCATCCACAATCTTTGGACCCATTATTTTGCGAAGGATCTTTCTTTCAAATTTCTCAGCTTCTCTCAGTCCCGCTTTTCCTGTCATTTGGAGGCACTCACTAGCATACAGACATTCCGTTTTAATCACTGTATAATAATAATAATAATAATAATAATAATAATAATAATAATAATAATAATAATAATAATAATAATAATAATAATAATAATAATAATAATAATAATAATCGTATGGCCTCAGCTACCGTGTGCAGACATTTCAATTTGACGCCATCTGGCTGTCTGCTCGTCAATTTCGACGTTCCGTTTTACTCTATGCCCCCACTAGATGGCAGACCGAGTAAACCGAAACTCTCTTGGGCGTCTATGGCTGAGATTTAATGAATTTTGTCGGGTAAACACCAAATGTGTCACCAGAGATCTTTTACATGCCGACATCGTACGACATGGAGTGTCGAATGGACTTTCTTCCGCCCTTCAAAAATCCGACTACCTCTGCCGGGTTTAAACCCGCTATCTTGGGATCCGGAGGCCGACACTCTACCGCTGATCCACAGAGGCAGCTAATTCAACACTAAGTTACTGTCACGATCATTTGTTACCATTTAACAGAAAAAGCAACAGTTATTTACATAAAATGAAAGGATTACAAGAAATTATATGAAAAGAAGAAATTTCATTAAAATACGAAAATAGTACATGCTAAAGATTATTTTCGTGTGGTGTCAATTACAAGTGTGTAACGTAATGATTACTAGGAACAGGAACCCTTAAGAAATTTACTGAAAATAAGTTAAAACATTCCTAAAGGAGCAATGCACTTGACCCCACGGCTAACTTTCACGCCACTTGAGGGAGAATCTAGCTGAACGATCCCCTCCTTACGGCAGTTGGAGATGATTTATCACGCATGTGATATCCTAGAGCGGACGGACAACCAGCTGTCATCTCGTGACATCGCAATTAATCAACAGTTTATGTAAAGTGGTTCATGAAATAGGAACCGTGTGCCAGCCTGCAAGGTGCCTCTGTCACACCTGCTCGTCTGTTTGTTATTGTTCATTCATTCATTCATTCATTCATCCATCGATATGGCGAAATGTGCGCCACTCTACCCGCGCTTCTGTTAGTGATGGGATAATATAATACAAAATAATCGCTTATTAGATTATATTTCCCATTCGATCATTTTTCGATTATTCATTCGAAAATTTAAATAATCGGATGGAGGTTATTCGATTATCCCATCACTACCTTCTGTCACACGGACTAATGCTTTTCGGGTGCATCCCTCACTCCCGCAACATTGTTTTGTCCTGTATCTCTTCCTCCTTGATACCCACTTCTGCTAGGTCTTTGTAAGCCACCCAGACTGTGTTTACCACTTTTCTTGTACAAGGAGTAAATATCAAAGAGTGTGAAAATGACCTCGACACGTGTCGCAAATCCGCGAGTATGACGCCAACTTTCCTCTAGGCTTAATTGCATTTATATTTACCCTGGGGATTCTATCTTCACGTAAGGTTTATTAATAAGTTAGATTCTTTATTCCTGGATTTACCATGTCGCCAAAGTCTCTCGTTATGAAGGATTTTCCGAAATTGATAAATTATTCAGTACTCGAGGTCAACCGAAGTAACCCGGCATTTCACGAGATGGTGGCTCGCTTGTCACGATGAGCAAGGCTCCTGAAATAAAACAAGGCTACTCTCAAAAAAGTTATTTGTTGCTGAAATAAATATCTGGAATTATTTTTCATCGTAGAATTATGGGTTCAGTTGGCTACGTCTCTTGATTCATTCTTTTAATGTGTCCATAGAAGGTGTTCGTCATTTAACACAAAATGCGTTATGCCACCTGGCATTACCCAAACAGATTTATACAACCTACAGAAACATGCTTTGCCTACACCAACAAATGTAACGCTAGTGATTTTTACAATACGACAGTGGCAATACGTAATTCTCGGAAGTCACGACATAAACGATGACTATATAGTGCCAACGTGCAAGATGAACAGTAACTAAGACGTCGTAACGGCAAGTAGTGTCCCTAAACTGTATGGTTGGCGACACTGAATCTAACCCAGCAGCCAGAAAATAACTAGAAATCACTACCTCCAGTATTAACAGCGGGCAAAGTGTACATGTAAGCAAATATAGAAGGGATGAACCTGAGCGACAGGCCTAAATATGGACACTTGATTGGTTGACTGATTGAAGCTATGAAAGGAACAGAACCAGGCGAGGTGCTGTAGTTCAGGGCTGGAGGAGCAAGGACGACCACGGTTTGCGGTACATTGTCGCTGATTCCTTCTCATTAACTTACGTAACTTGGCTCAAACTTCCTTCTCAGATGATGCGGCCATACTGACACCCTTGACACGTCTAAATTATTTACTCGGGTCGAATATTGATTGCGACAGCTTTCAAGGGAACATCATCTTCGATTTCTACGACTTTCGCGCGCTCTGGAAGCAGCACATAGCTCGAAATTAATTTGTTAAGAAGTGAGCCACACACTCAAGTGTCGAAACGGTTCCAGTCTGTCCAACACACAAGTTAAATATGCACCCGGTTCAAAACGTTTCCAGAATGTATTGCTAATACAGAACAGTGTACATACAAACACTATTGCACAGCATCCCCTTCAAAATAGTTCCCTTCTGCAACAACACAGTTTAGCCAACGTATGTAAAGTTCCTGGAAGCTAGTTTTGGTGCTCTTGTCGCATCACCGTCCATCAATCTCCGTCCCTTAAGATGGTTTTTGAGCCGTGGAAACTGTTGTAACCAAGGTTGAGATTTACAAAACACAACTTTATTATTCGCTTCAAATGCAAAATACACTATTTACACAAATAAAACTGAAATTTAACTTGAAGCAAAATGAATTAGGAATTTTGAGAAAGAGTCTATCTTTTGTACACTATATACAAGTTTGCAGTATTTACATCCACTACTATCTAGAAAAGATAGTCCTTGTGATAAGAAAAGTCGATAGTCGAAAACTATCCGAAGTACTGACAAATGTTTTGGAAAGTCCTTCCTTGCTGAGTTCATAAAAGCAAGTTCAATGTAGGAAGAATTCTTACTTAGCGAAACCAAGGGAGCTTGCATCAATTAAGGAAATATAACGGTATGTAATAGTATGACTGGATATGGGCAGCGGAAGAGGAGCGGTGACCAGAGGTGAGACCTCGTACTGCCAGAAATTCAGTCCACCTGGCCGAAGCACATTTTCAAGAGGAGTAGCCTCCGTGCTCGACGTAAGGTGTATTCTGGAGCTGGACACCGGGGCAAGTGGGCATCAGGACAGGCTGGGAGTTCCTGTTTATAGTACACACACGATGGTTCAGGCACGCGCACTGAGGGCTGCGCGTCGAGGCTAGAAGAATGACACTTGGCGCGCGTGTAGCTGGCTGGCGGAGCGAGAAGGGAGCGCCGGACATACAACAGAAACAAAGTAATAAGGTGGTGAGAGATCACGAGAGTATGGGGGTGCAGGTGCATCGTCATGCAAAAGGAACCAGTTGTTTTGCTCCAATTTTTCAGGACGTTTCTTTCTCACTGAGTCCTTGGGGTGATTAAGGATATCTTCGTACAGTTCTTTCGTTACAGTAAGCCGTTTGGAATAAACTCATGATGGAAGAGACCATGAGAATCAAAGAAAACTTTCAACATAACTTTGCCTTTGCAAGTATCCCTAGGAGAATTTTGTTTCCAAGGACATGATTTCTATTTCCACTCGCGTGACTGTCGTTTAGACACCGAGTCGTACAAATAACACCAAGCTTCAGCACCAGCAATAGTTCTGTTCAATAATTCATCTTCATCAATCATAGTGATTATCTACAAACAAAGAATGCAAGAGTCATTCTTGTTTCTTTGTGTTCAGGCGACAACATTTTTGGAAGTAAATTCCAGAGAAACGTGTGGCCTCTTCAGATGTTTGTTAAGAATTTCGTGGACACTTCCTACTGCTGTTATCTGTCCTACACCTTTCCGTCCGTCGTTCCTCACAGCATTACGCACACGCTAAAAGTCTTCATTTGTTGCATTTGACGGAGGACCACTGCGCGCCCAACAGAAAAACGTTTGTGCTATAAGTAAACCTGAGTCTTCTTCATTGCTTCTTCAAGCAATGTTAATATCTCTACAGAAGATTTGTGTAACAAAACACAAAACTTATTCTGCAGCCGTCACTATTAAAAGCGACGAACAAACATGCACCAAGAACAACACAAGGCTTTAATGCAACAACAACAACAACAACAACAACAACAATCGCTATGATCGCGGGAACTTAACGACAACGTCATGATTATTGACAATAATAATATTCTTTGACTGTATAAATAGGTACATATTGCGGGAACATTTTGAACCTAGTAGTATAAATATTTCACTATAACATACCTGTAAAAACACTACAACAAGGTATAAAAATACAAATTATTAAACAAAGAATGACATAATTCGCTCTTGAAAGGAAATAATCAGATTGTATCAAATCACGCTCAAATATTTACAATATTTCTGTTTAATATTTAGGAACGTGAAATCTGGAACTTATCTTAATGACGTTCTCCTCTGTCTCTGCTAGAAAGTGTACATAACTACAATGTCCGATCGTTTATGTCTCGTTCATTTGTAACAGTGATGCATCCATTTGGACCCAAGCCAGTGACAGAGGAACGGGTTTCCAGAAACCTCGCAGTAAATGCTGGAGGAGAGAAAAAGCAGGGCACCAGTAAGATAAGTTCCAGATTTAAAGTTCCTAAATACTAAACAGAAATATTGTAAATATTGAGTGTGACTTGACAGATTCTGATGATTTTCTTCCAAGAGCGAAACAAGTCATTCTTTGTTTAATAATGTGTTTGTTTACATTATAGTGGCATACTTGTGTGTTCGAGACTTTGATATAAGACTTGATATCAGCCCTCTCTTACGTACAATGCGAGAGTAACTTTGCAACTGAACGGCTATACTAGAGCAGTGTGGTACACGTGCACCTAGGACTAAGGAGATTTATCGTAGCTTCCAACTTATCAGTAAAAGTTCACAAAAGTTTTATCCTACTCATTTTCAATAAAGTGTTGTTTATATTTCAGTGGTTTTTGTCTACAATTCACTTTAAAATACGTGTCAGTTTGTAGCTTCCATGGAGCAGGTATGTAAAAATATTTTCTTATGCTCTTTTTTTTAATCTTTTGTTTCAAAATCCACTCATTCACTTGAATGTTTTCACTAGCAGTGTGCAGTAATTGTTGCATTAATAATTATACTCTTAATTATATCGTTACTAGGCGATGGAAACCTCGGAATTCCACTCACGCAATGAAAATGCCAGGAACAGTTTTCCGGCCACTGGTGACCGCTCAATTTTTTACTTCTTCCGAAAACTTTACTCCGAAGGAGTTACGAGGTTTCCTCTGCCCAGCGACAGGGTGGTGTCAGGAAGGGCACGCGACCTTCAATCCTCCGCCACAACTCTCCTGCCCCAGCAAGCGGGGTAAACTGAAGATGATGATGATTATAGTTAACATTATTTGTTATTTCTGTTATAATCGCGGTATACTCGTACTTCGGGCGTACGAAGATGAAACTACTGGATTTTTGGGGTTCGCCAGCCAAAACGTCTGAACAGCACTGTACTAGAGCACCAGTGACAAGATATTCTGCGTAAAGTGAACATACGCGTAACGCAAGCCGAGTCGTTCAAACAGTTGAGGGTGTGGCCGTACCTCTTCACGACATCGCGCTGTTTATTGCTCATCATCAGTCACAAGTCTTCCTGCATATCAAGGTCAGCTCCGCCTGCGCAGAGGACGCCACCACGTTCTGTGAAATGGACGAAGATGGAACACGAAAGGTCGAAAATAAGGATTAATGAATGATTACCTTTGTTATTGATGATTTCTTGAACGGCGCCAAATAGCGAAAATGTAACTGAACAGCGAACCCCATTGACGACGAAAACGCTAGCAAGAGAGAAATAATTAATCATAATTTTGTCTGTACATTTTCGCTCTATATTTCGTCTTTATCTGGGATTACGCATACAGAAGTCGAAAGCAGGCTCACGTTTCATGTAAAGCCTCCGTGGCTCAGGCGGCAGCACGCCGCCTCACACCGCCGGGTTCCCTGGTTTAAATCCCGGTCACTCCATGTGAGATTTGTGCTGGACAAAGCGGAGGCGGGACAGGTTTTCTTCCGCGTACTGCAATTTTCCCTGTCGTCTTTCATTCCAGCGACACTTTCCAATATAATTTCATTTCATCTGGCAGTCATTAATCATTTTCCCAGAGGAGTGCGACAGGCTTCGGCAGCCGGCTCAGTTCCTATCCTTACCGCTAGATGGGGCTTCATTCATTCCATTCCTGACCAAATCCAATGACCGGAAGAAGGCTGTGGATTTTCATTTTCATGTTTCATGTCCTTTTACCTGACCAGGAATAACAACTGTCAAACTTCTCCGAAAATATTAGCTCTATCTAAAAAGTGTACAAAACAACTACAATGTCGCCTACATTTTTTAACAGAGATGTTCACGAATTTTAATTTTTGAAGCTAAGTCGTCAATGTCGAACATAGAAATACTGGCGATGAGGGTCCTTCTTATTGTTCTGTAAGAACAAAAAATGCGTGATCATCAGCTCATATTCATATATGATGGTGATTATTCTTTTAAGACGAAATATATACCGGGCAATTCCTCCTCTATACATCAATAATGTTTAGTCACTAGTAGGAACAAGGCGTAAGTATCATCTAGCCGCTCTGCAGTTACGTCGGCGAGCTGCATACATTTTAGGAGTTCTGTTAGTTCAGATCGCTAATATATATGCAAATCTCAGTGCAGAACCGTTGTGCGGGTAGCAGACACTTGCGCCTTGTTCAAGTAGATTTCCATTCTAAACTATTAGTGGCTAAAACGGCTTTTCCTATAATAAAGAAGGTGGAAATGGTAAGGAAAATATGAAGAAAAGTGAGTGTTAAGATGAGCGAGAAGAAAACTAAATGAACTGATCGACAATGACATTACACTCATCTCCAGTAGACGGCATTACTGTTGTGTCAAGTCTATGGACTGACACTGTAGTTACCTGGTTCGAGTCCTGTCGCAGGAAAAATATCGCCATGGCAGGAGATGTGACTGTATACAATTTATAATCGACAGTGTTCATAATATGGATGTTGTTCATAGTGATTCGTTTGTCCGATGGAGGCGTTAAGCCTTAATAATGGTGGTGGGGGTGGTGATTATTGTTTTAAGAGGAAGTACAACTATGCGATCATATTCTATAAAACACTCATCACAGAAAAAATGGAAGGGATCCGACACTTCGAAAAATAAAGGTATCGGCCAAAGAAGGACAATGGCCATGAAGAGCGTGAAATTGAAGACTCCCTAGGCGTTGGGGTCAGAAAACAACAAGAGCTGACCAAGGGAGGTCAGATAGGATAGACGAAAGTGAGAAGCCTGGGACAAGTAAGTGGAAGCAATGCCGGACTCAGCTAAGGGCCCCGTTGCTGACAAGTTCAGTGCTTCTTTTAGTGGCCTCTTACGGCATGCCGGAAATACCGCCCCCGCCCACAAGGGGACGTTAAGCCTTGAGCAGACGTCTTGTGTTATTCGACAGGAGTAGGCTATGTGCCGAAACTAGTTTTCACCCTCTTACTCTACTACCTTATTATTATTATTATTATTATTATTATTATTATTATTATTATTATTATTATTATTATTATTATTATTATTATTATATCATCATCATCATTTCCACACTGCGAAGGACCGGTCGCCCTTGGCCGAGAAGTATAAAGACCGACACGCAATTAATTAATTAATTTATTAATTACAGAAACTAACCCGTCAATGGTTGGTAGTTTATGAATATCACCCGAAGGTTTTGACAACTTTTTTTTCATTTTTAGAACCCATTTTGATACCTAGAGTAAGATTATTAGAACTGAAAATTCCCAGCTCCAGTTATCATCGGTATAAAGGAGGGAGCAGGGAACTACAAACATTTGTCCCTCTGGGTGAAGTTTGCTCACGTCTGAGAGTGTGGTCGAGGCTCGCTAAATAAGGCCACAACACAGGGGACACACCTCCCATGTGTGAGTGACGTCATCAGAGTGTGGGCGATGCCAGAGCTGGCGACCTCTTAACTCCATTTAAAGTGTCAATGTGGCTCCATCGACATAAACAAGGTGATCTTGTCCTCATCAGTCTACTGGAATCTAGTCCTGTCCAATCCCGTGACTTCCTCAGCCAAGACCGCGACCTCTACGTCCAGCAATTTTCGTTGGTTGTACTTCTCATTCCCCATAATATGCCAAAGATAGTGGCGGTGGTGATGATTGTTTTAAGAGGAAGTACAACTTGGCAATCATACTGTATATAACACTAATCAGAGAGAAAAAATGGAAGGGATGCGATACTTCGAAAATTGAAGTTATCGGGCAAAGAAAGACAAGGTCCTCGAGTGCTCTAATACTGTCGGGGACGGAAAAGAACAAGAGTTGACCGAGGGAGGTCGGACAGGAAAGCGAGGAACCTGGCAGAAGTAAGGCCAGGACTCAGCTAAGGGCAGAGTGATCGCCAACCCACACTCGAAAGTTCAGAGACCTTGGGGCCCTTTTAGTCGCCTCTTACGATAGGCAGGGGATACCGTGGGCACAGGGGGATATGCCCAAGGTAGGCTAACTTTCTTTTCTTGATTGTACACATTCACTCGCTTCCTCCTCGTATGTCTGAGTACTACAGCATTGGAGATGTGGTCAGTAACATCCTTCGCAACACCCACATCTCGAAGGCATTTTTCTCTTAATGGTGTTACATTTCAATGTTTCAGCACCGTACATAGCATCTGACGAAGTTGTGACGTGCCTCCAAGCCGAACCTTCTCTCACAGAGTAGAAACAATGTGATAATAATATAAAGCCATTTCCGTACCTTTGAGGAGAGAAAATTAATTGCTTTCCCCTGTGGACGGGGGCAGCAGATATCGCTGTATCAGGTGAGTAAAAGGGCTACTATGGTGGCAGCGTGTTACTTCACCCAGAGGGTCCCTAGCTCTTCCACATACTTCTGCGAGCTCCCTCACCATCATCTTTCTTATCCACCTCACTTGGTCAATACTTGTTATCTTCTAACCCCTGCATCCCCTGCCTCTCGTAAGAGGCGACTCGACCAAGGGATGATGGATTTTGAACCATGAAATTTACTGTGATTAGTACCATCACGCGAGGAACACCGTGGGTCTGCATTACCTGTGAGTAGTACCAGTATGAGGGATGTTGCACCCCTTTAGACAAGAAGCATAATCAATTCAGGATTTTGCTTTGGAAGCAGCCCCTTGTTTAGTTTATACTGTTGTTTTAAGCTAGTTTCTGGGAAGGTGGGGCATAACAAGTCGGATCCACTGAGTGGTTTTTTTAAAGTTCATAATAATTGTTGATCCTCGTCTTTTTGAATTATAGTCACGTGGATGGATTTTTGAATTATTGTAACTTTCAGCATTGTGAGTTGGATCGGCTTCATCCATTCTCTCTTCTTCATCAAGTTTGAATTCTGGTCAACGGATGAATTTTGGAATTTTAACTGCCATTACATTTGGCTTCATCTCGTACCATAAGGGGCCGATGACCTAAACAATAAGGATCATCATTTTACACTTGCAGTTTCCCGGGTACTGTTTTCAAGCCTCTTCAATCATAATATAAGGCAAAAATTGGAATTCAAGAGGAAAGACTGGGACAAATATTAATTTATAGTAACAGAAATTAAGAATTGAAGCATTTTATCAACGGAAATGCTCTAAAAATTTCCGGGTTCTTTTAAATAATTTAACAACAGATTAAATAACTGATAGGAATCATCATACATGCGGTCTGATGTTTTTGGTTGAGAGTATTAATTCCAATAAAATGCCACGTAGTTAAACCTTCGCCAAACGTTGATGAGGTGCACTTCTTTTGCGCTGTGCCTGCTTGTGGATGAAGGTGGTAGTGCCGAGGTTATTTTCACCTTCGAACAGATCTCCAATGTAGAAACCAATGTCTACCAGATCTTCCACTCATAGCAGAGAAGAAAGCGGCCGGGTACCATCCCGGCATTTGCCTGGAGGAGAAATAGGAAGCCACGGAAAACCATTTGGAGGATGGCTCTGATGTGGTAATCGCCTCCCTCCCTTCCATTCAGGTGAGTTCCCAAGGCTGAATTGACCCCTTTCCAGTCCTCGTACCCCTTTTCAACAGCCGGGAATCAAACCCGGGTCTTCGAGGGTGGCAGCTAATCACACTAACCACTACACCACAGAGGCGGACAGTTTTATTATCAGCACTGCGGATCATGGAAGGGTGATGTTCGCGTGTGTGACGACCTACTGTCAGCCCCTCCCACTTCCGAGAGCATTTCATTTCACCTGACACACAGGTGCAGGACGAAGTCATCCCACCTGTTGGCTCTCCTAGCCGAGTCTCAACGTGTTTCCACTTATGACTAGGCAAAGGAATTTTGGGCACTGATAGTTTACAATACAAACGCAAGTGTCATCTACCTGCTCTACAGTTATGTCAGGTGTGTTGCATACATTTTAGGGGTTCTGATACTTCAGATCGCTAATAGTTATGCAAATCTCATTGCAGAACCGTTGTGCGGCACTTGCGCCTTGGTTAAGGTGCTGGTGATTTTTGTTTTAAGAGGAAATACAGCTAGGTAATCATCCTCTCTGAACAAATTAAGTGGAAATTATTTATTCAACGAAGGAATTTCGAAATGAAGAACAAAATAAAACCAAAAAAGTATTGTATTAAGCCGAAAAGGTCACTAACAAAAGGGAACGTGCGTTCCCTGAGTAACAGAACACTTGCAATTTACATATCCTTGTTTAATCCACTATCGCACATAACGCGGATGACGAGATCAGCGGTAGTCGCGTCATCGGTAGTATGCGTTCGAGTGTCTCCTGCAGGCCGAGGCTCCGTCTTAGGCCAGAGAGATAGGCGCACTCTGTGAGGATGTGGGCCACGGTGAAGTCGGCACCACAAGAACACACTGGCCGGGGGGGGGGGTCTTCCCTCTTTAGGAGATAAGAGTGCGTAGATCATCCACAACCTACACAATACTATGGCCTCTCTCCGTGAAGGCCGGAAAAAGGACCGCCACACGGTAGTTGTCTTCCTAATTGCTCTCAGCTAGTTGGGAGTTCGGATAGTAGCCACTCCGATTCCCAGGACGCCAAGATGGTTCGACGTAGCTAAGAACAAATCTTTAGAAGGTACATCCTTAGGCGTTGGAGGTAAAAGTACCTTTTCCTTTCCAGCTTCATCCGTAAGTTCATTTCCCGCAATACCAACGTGGCTTGGGAGCCACGTCAAAGTGATTCTGGTGCCAGCATCCCCTAACCTGGCTAGAAGATCATGAATCTGCTGCACCAGTGGGTGTTGCGAGAAACATCTTTCAATAGACTGCAGAGAACTTAACGAGTCGGTATACATGAGAAAATCGTTTCTTTCTTCACCCAGTGCAAACTGCAGAGTTCATAGATGGCGTAAAGCTCCGCAGTACACACGCTACATACACTAGGAAGCGAGATCTCCATGCTTATGTTATAGGTGAGGAAAGCGCAACCATCCGTGAAGACATGATATTGGTGAACGAAGTCCTGGAAATACCTCCGATGAACAGAAGCATCCGTGATACATTTGCAATCTGACTTGATAGTGCAAATGTCCAGCCTGAGCACCTCTGCGTTATATGTACCAGAGGAACACAGAAGGAAAATGATGGAACACAAAGTGATGTCTGTTCCCGCAATTGTGCTTCCTCTCTGCGAATGTATTTATGAAATAGAAAGTTCCTTTAATAACGCTATTTGCTTTACGTCCCACCAACTACTCTTTTACGGTTTTCGGAGAATTCCTTTAATAACGCACGGGAAAAAATGCTTCATAATTTTTCTTTCATAATACGATATAAAATACATTACAATATTCCTTAATCACCAAGAATTATGGGTACCTTAAGAGCGGGTGTATTCGCTCCTTGTAGGCCCGTAAGACCTTAACATGGATTGATCTTACAGTTTCGCAATGTGTCTATATTTTCGGATAAAAAACGTTTCACCCAAATATGTGCAGTTTCACACAGAACACTCGTAAGTAGAGGTTTCTGATGACCAGATACAACCCAAGCTATGTCACTCACTACGGATGCATTCTCCTCAGCCCCTCTTGCATTCGGTTAGTTGTGCGCTTATTCTTTGCAGGCTTAGTTTCTTCTTGCCTCTTTCTCTGTGAATAAGCAAGTCGACTGTCCACACGCTGTATCTCTGTACGTGTGAATTTCTCGTCATATAACTACTTGTTTTCACTAACAAAGAGGCGAAAATAGCCGTGAGGAAGTTGTTGGACTTGCTCCAGGCCGACTGTGGGGGCGATAGAAATAGTCCTCGAGTCGCCCTCGGCGGCCAGTTGGGCCTTAATGCAGTCCGCGTGCGTCATAAACCCTAAACATGAAACTTTGGAGACATGTCTTTGCTAGTTAACGTACGGAAATACATTTAGTGTTGCCATTAAGAGGGGGTTTTCATATCAGAGCTGTACATTATCTTTGTCACTTTCCTAAAAACACAGAACTACACAAGTTTGTTCTCTGTGTATAAGATAAAGGGGGGACTGACGTACTGTAGATAAACAGGTACAGACAGGTCAAGATAAAGAACATAACTCCTTTATTTTTCGACTTACTACTACTATCACCACCACCACTAATAAATGTTTTCATTCCTCCCCTGAAGAGCCACTGTGGCTCAGGCGGCAGCGCGCCGACCTCTCACCGCTGGGTTCCGTCGTTCAAATCCCGGTTACTCCATGTGTGATTTGTACTGGACGAAGTGGAGGCGGGACAGGTTTCTCTTCGGTTACTCCGGTTTTCCCTGTCATATTTCATTCCAGCAACACTCCAATATCATTTCATTTCATCCATCAATCATTGGCCCAGAAGAGTGCGACATGCTTCGCCAGCCGGCACAATTTCTATCCTCGCCACTAGATGGGGGCTTCATTCATTCCATTCCTGACCCTGTCGAATGACTGGAAACAGGCTGTAGATTTTTATTCCTCCCCTGAAGGGGGAGGCGGGCCTCCTAAACGGCAACGCCGTCTCTGAGGCCGGGAGATTTGCATCGGAGGTGAGAGGGTAGGCAGGCGTGGCCTATACTAGTGCAGGAGAATGGAAAACCACGGAAAACTATTCTCAGGACAGCGGACAGTGGGGACCAGCCCCTCTCCGCCTCCCGAATACAGAGGCGCAGAACCACGGTACAGACACGACTACCCCTCCTCTGCTCGGTTGGTCGGTCGAGGTACAGAGCTGTCGGACCACGGAGAGAACGATTTGGCTACATTCGACGAGAAGAAGAGAGAGAATGACAGGTCACATCTTAAGACACCTGGGACTTGCTCAGTTGGTTTTTGAGCGAGGTGTAGGCAGGTGTAGGCCAGGCAGATTATAACAGACATAGTAGTCACGAAGAAATTAAAAGGTTAGCACAGGATAGGGTGGCGTGGAGAGCTGAATCAAACCAGTCTATGGACTTACGGCCCTACAAGAACAAGAAGAATTTGTCTTAGTACTTTCCTTCTTTCCTAATTAGTTTTTTTACAAAGTGAAAATGCAAAAAATTCGGAAGTTTTCTACCTAAATTTTGTACTTTCTGGCATATTCGCCGAAATTTCGGATGACCTGGTGGCACTGCTTGAAAGTAGATATGACAAGTGAAGCACCAAGGTGTGTGGTCCGGGGTTTGTATTCTGGCATTGCCAACACAGTCTGCCGTTCCAGATCGGGCCTGGCAGGCTCTAAGATCACAACAAGGAAACGCTTACTTCACGCGTCATATCCTCTTGCTTCTCCGACCTTGCTCGAGCAGGCGTAACTTGAAGGCAGTGTTGTCAACAGTAGAATAGAATTAACCACTAAACGACTTGCTGAAAACCACCAGAAACCACCAGCATCCCCTCCTTAAGCTCTGTCGGGCCACGATAATACTATATCAAGAAGAAATTTAAGTTTATCCTTTTAGTTCACAGGTATTCGAAACATATTTCAAGGCGAACTTATTTAAAAGTCCGGGATCGTTGACTGTTTTTTCTAACACTTCGATATAAGACACAGAGGAAGAAGCTCAAGTCCCTAATCGTTTGGTCGTTGGAGTTCGACGAATGTAAACGTATTTGACCAAGGCGCAAGTGGCATCTTGCCGCTCTACACATATGTCGGCGAGTTGCCTATATTTTAGGGGTTCTCATAGCTCAGATCGCTAACATTTATGCAAACCTCAGTGCAGGACCGCTGTGGGGGTAGAAGAACCTTGCCCCGTGGTTACATACGTTTGCATTCTCACCCATTAGGGCCACAAATCCTTTCCCTACGGTACTCAGGTGGCAGCATTGTCTGTTTCTTCTCAATTCAGCACA
Organism: Anabrus simplex; assembly: GCF_040414725.1. Lineage (NCBI taxonomy): Eukaryota > Metazoa > Arthropoda > Insecta > Orthoptera > Tettigoniidae > Anabrus > Anabrus simplex. The sequence continues at coordinate 74,007,470 of NC_090277.1, forward strand.
TTTATCACTTCGGGTCTCTCTCTATTTTTATTCTTAATGTTGTTCTACTGACAAAGTTCTGGCAATACCAGGCGCAAATGTTGACAGCTCCTGAAAAGCTTGTATCGCAATATTTCGTCACTTTACACCAGAAATTAACGGTGTCCATGGTTTGAGATCATTTTAACAAGACACAAGCTGATTGTGCTGTAACGACTTTACGTGGCACTTCGCTGTGACAGAAGAAAGAGGGACGCACTGAGCGTTATTTGTTCCTTATTTTTAAGGGAATCCCCTCCATCTTCGCTCCGCAAGTCGCCTTTTGATGGTGTAACGACTGTCAACGCCAAGAATTGCAATTTTAATAATATTAGTGCTCGGAAGTTGAGGAAAAATCCTTTTTCTCGAGTGTTCGAAGACGACGTCCAACATAATTCACGTTCGTTCTGGGTCATTGCGCCGACCCCATGGTGTAGGTGTAGAGTGCCTGCCTCTTACCCGGAGGCATCGGGTTCGATTCCCGGCCAGGTCAGGGATTTTTACCTGGACCTGAGGGCTGGTTCGAGGTAAACTCAGCCTACGTGATTAGAATTGAGGAGCTATCTGACGGTGAGATAGCGTTTCCGGTCTCGAAAGCCAAGAATAACGGCCGAGAGGATTCGTCGTGCTGACCACACGACACCTCGCAATCTGCAGGCCTTCGGGCTGAGCAGCGGTTGCTTGGTAGGCCAAGGCCCTTCAAGGGCTGTAGTGGCTTGGGGTTTGGTTCGGTTCTGGGTCACTGCAGGCCGGAAAATGGTGGGCTTATTTGTCCTCTTTTTGCCCTTTCTTAAGGTATTCACAGCTTTTTGACCTTCTTTCGATTATATTTGAAGTGCTCATTCTCATTTCTGCAGTAAAAGAGAAAATGGAACTTAAATGAAGTGATATGAAATAAATGAAAGTAATGCTTGTAAAAAATCATATGCAAGATAAGTGAAATCTTGAGAAGGCCGGGCTGAGTGGCTCAGATGGCCTTCCGACCCCAACTTGGCAGGTTCCATCCCAGCTCAGTCCGGTGGTATTTGAAGGTGCTCAAATACGTCAGCCTTGAGTCGGTAGATTTACTGACACGTTAAAGAACTCTTGCGGGACTAAATTCCGGCACCTCTGCGTCTCCGAAAACCGCAAAAGTATTTATTGGAACATAAAGCCAATAACATTATTAAAGTTCCGATGTGAGTGTTTTTGGAGGGGAAGATCTCATTTGCTTCAAGTACCCTTAACACCCCCTGATGTTTCGTAAGGTGTTGTCTGAATACCCATGATCCTTCACACCTCAGAACCTGGAGACGACTCTTGTGATGTACTGCAAAGCCAACTGAGGTGAGGTTTCTGAATTACAGTTTCTGTTAAGCCAAATATGATTCCAGTTTTACTCATTTCAATTCCTTCCTCCAGGAATGTCCATTGCCGGTTTACAAAATTAATTCTAAATTCAGCAAGCACTTCTTCTAACAAACACAGAATTGTTTATTATCTTAATTTACAAATATATAACGTTTGAAAGAAGTATTTCACGATTTATGTTGCATTTTAAACATTATATTCTTTCATTAAACATGTAACAATAACTAAAATTATGAATTTGGATCGCATTTTACGTCGTTTTTGCCACGATTAGTCCTTTTTCTGAATAACAATATAATACTGTAACAACTGCGCACAACTGTGCATAAATAAAGAATATCATGTCTTAGAATAGGAGGCGACTGAGTTTGTTCTTTTATTTTACAGTTGGTAACATGATACAGCAGGTTGCAGCGATCACAGGCAGTCCTGTTGACGTTCATGTAATGTTTGGTTTTTACATATTTTGTGGTGGTAACCGTGCACCGCTAGTCCCATTGTCAAATGACGAAGGTCTTGTGCGGGTGCTATTACTTTATTACACTATCACATAGCATAAAACCACCAAGAAATATCCGCTGAAAAAAAGCACGAAAAAGACTAGACTTCGCACTGCCCATCGTGTCTTAAGATTTGTTCCTTGACGAACAGAAAAACAAACAAACACAGTTGTAGCCCTTCAGGCAAGCATCCTACCGATATGAGCTACGAATTTCAAGTAAGTTAAATATAATAAAGTATGACTATATATTCTTTATTATTATTATTCCTAAAATTGCAATCTTTTTCTTAATCATCGTTATCCGGTCGATTAGATTAGCAGTTTGCCCTTTTCTACCACTACGAGCGCTAATGTGAGTCAATGGAGAGTTTCACTTAAGCCCTTTTAACTACATTCAGTGCGGACAATTTTAGAAATAATGAAGAAACGCCTGAGGGTTCTGAAGCAAGGAACACATTACAGAAAGAATATGTAAGTTAATTTGGCTAGGATTTGAATGTTTAAAAACGAAGAGTAAAGAACCCAGCGATTTTAGGCTGTTTCTCCGGAACAGCATTTACGCCGGAAGTGATTTTCAAAATTGGTTTTTTTAAAGTTTGATAAAGCTATTCAGGACTCTTAATTTAAACTTTTCCGGGCCCTTTAGCGCTTCAAATTTCGACACAAACAAGGAAATTCTTAATTTTAAATTTTTCGTAGTATGGGCACCCTCACTGTGTCTCTTAAGACATGTTTTCAACATTAGTGGGAAAACTATCGTGTTGGCAACACTGCTTGAATGTACGTCCGTCTTAAGTTTATCGCCGAAGTCACGTGGCTGCAAGGAAAAGAGTTGCCTTATCACCTGGAGGGAAGGATGTAGTGATAGCAGCTTCAAATGGTCTCATGATGGAACGGAAAATTTAATACTTTCAGTTTTTCTTCCCCATTAAGGAGAGCATAAAAAATAAAGAAGTCATTAAAAATTATCTTTGGGAAAATCGAATGATCACTTCTTTCAATAAAATGTGTGACGCGGGTTACCTAACGACCGTGCAGGCTGTGATGTGAAGTATTGAGGGATGGCCATGTACTGCTGCTAGGTAACATCGCGTCGCACGGGTGAGCCCCAGCTCAAAGGTATATTTATGTCAATAAGTCGATTCCATAGCTCTGGATGGTGTTCACCATACAGCCGAAAAACAGAAGGGCGTGAAAATTAAAGACTGGAAAGACTGAACTAAGGAGGCTAGCGCAGATAATGCAAAATGTATGAAATAAATGCCATCTTTAGAGTACATGGCGATTTTATGTTTGATTATTCCCTTTGATTTTTACTGATTCGTAATGCCCAACTAAGGAGCTCGTTTGTTTCTTCTTCTTCTTCTTCATCCTCTCGCTACGTTCCTTGTCACGTTGTTCAGTTCATCCTGGGCTGGGCTTTAAAGAAGATTGTGTTTGGGAATTAAGGTTCTGAATTTGATTCCATCTTGAATGGTTTCTTCATTAACGCTTATTTCATTTACGTATTCACCGATTTCTTTTAGCCAATTATCATGATTTTTCACTCATAAGCCTAAGTTTAAAATTTTCATTGTGAGCCTGTTATTATCCATTCTATATAAGTAACGTAATCGACGCTTCCTGATTGTATCTGTGATTTTTTCTGTAACTTGATAGATTTCATGTGATTTCTTTTTCATCTAAAATCCATTTTCGCATTTTGGTCCTAAGAATTTTCTGAGGAATTTCCTTTCTTGTTTTTCGATCATCTTTATTCGTAATTCGCCACCAATCATAATAGTTTCAGATGCATAAAGTGCGTTAGCTTGCTGATTTAACCCTGCAGGTTCAACAATTTCACCTCTCTATTTAAATTCTGATTCTTGAGCAATTTTAGTTATGCCGTGTCGACATGACATGCTCTTTATTCAAAAACCTAGCAACCCTATTTGTGAGTAATGTTGCCGCTTCAAATTCTAATATGACGAGTCCGCAAGTTTACCAACGAGCCTCACCAAGTAGGACGCCAATTACCAAGAGAAGGGAGTCTTGTTCTAAGTTAATTACCGGCTGCCCCACTTGGCTGTCACAGCTCGAAGAAGAGAACACCAGATGTATTCTCAAACTAGCTGTATTACTGGAAAACGCGTAACTAGGGCTACGATGAGTGTGCAATTACATATTCTGTACTTTTTCTGCTATTTGCTTTACGTCTCACCGACACATGGCGACGATGGGACAGGAAAGGCCTAGGAATGGGAAGAAAGCGGCCGTGGCCTTAATTTAGGTACAACCCCAGTATTTGTCTGATGTGAAAATGGAAAACCATGGAAGACCATTTTCCGGGCTGCCGACAGTGGGGTTCGAACCCACTAGCTCACAAGTGCGCGCTCCTAACCGCACGGCCAACTCTCCCGGTATATTCTCTACTTTCAAACTGTCCGCCTGTAAATTAGAAGTCTTTACGAACTGTGTCAGTATCACCGATATACTAACAAGGGATCCTACCTAATCCAGACATTGAGATGAGAGTTGAACAAGAAGTACACTGAATTACTGATGCCCGGGTGCACCATTCTAGGTAAATATCAGGCGTTACGAAACTCTGAACGAGGTATTGTCATTAACTTGTTGCACCATTGCTAATCCTTGGTTTCTTGACGTTCGTTTTTCTCGCTATTATTCCGCTCGGAAGTAATTCGAAGTAGTATTCAGAAGGCAGTGATGAGTTCGACAGTCACTTGTCTAATTTATCCAGGGAGCAGTGATATTTTCGTCAGTCACGTGTCTCTATGTTATCCAGTTCCCATTTGTTTATGTTTTGTTTGGAATCGTCATCTGTCTTTTTGTATCTGAGGCGAATATTTAAATTGTTTTACACTTGTATAAAACCTATAATCATTTTACTCCTTGTCATCATCACTGCAGTCATTTTTATAGTATCTTCTATTACAGCCCTTTATTTCTAAGATGAATTAATTTTGTTTCGTTAGGTTAGGTTTTCAGTAACAGCCAATATGGAAAAGGAAGGGGGAACAAGAACGCCAAATGTTAGTGCATTTGTAACTGATATCCTCAGCGACTTGGATCATTTCTTGGCGAAACAGGAGTTGGGAACTCAAGTTGGTTATCAACAAGGTCGCCACAGTTCGTCATCCTCAAGATACTGTAGATATACGATGTGTGGTGCCAAATCTATTTTAACGATAACATCATCACGGCTCACCGCGGTAAAACGTCACAAATTTCAAAACCGGGCTTGATGCAGCAGAAATTTAACTTAACCATGGTAAGCTCTCCACTTTACCACGGGTAAGTCGTAACCGAGGTTGACGCACCCTGGCATAAGTTGTATGCAAATTTTCAGCAGCTAATGGCAGGGAAGAGGGGAGAAGAATGTATTTTGTGCCGAGTTTTGTATTTTAACAAATAGCAAGACAAATTATTTTGACAAGATTGTAACAATGTGTTATAAGATGGCGCTGTGTTGACTGCATGCTCAGCAAAAGTCTAAATTCATTAATTCTATAATCACAGTCAGTACGATAAAAATGTATAAGACATAAATGACCGGAAATTTAATTCTATATACGTTCAGTTATGTAGTATTTACGGATAAGACCACTAATAATATATTTGCGAATAAAATTTTAGTCTTTCCCTTAAACTACCATTTCACTTCGGATGAATACAATTATTTATAGCCGAGATTGTACTGAATCATTCCACGGCTTTAGATTCCTCTTTTCATTAAAATATCTTCACCCATTTTCTTGTGAAGCGCGTACAGACAGACATGACTGAATATTAAAAAGTGCATTTCCTTGTTACTGTGGACACGGCCGATAGAGAAATACTATACTTTTTAAAATCTGAGCAACGTACGGACAAAGCTCTTACTTTATATGTTTGGACAGACTTGAAAAGTGTCCAAAAGTACGCTGCATGATACCAAAACACAGATACAACACATGTTACAAACAAAATACCTTTAGTCGCCTTCAAAGTACTCTGCATTGGCCGCAATTCACTTTTGGTAACGTGCATACAGTTGCTGGAACCTGGTAGAGACGGTGTCTTTTGGAATCGATAGAACCACTGATGTCATACGTCTCTAGATGTCCGGTATGTCAGGACTCCCTTGAGCCGCCAGATCCGGGAACCCAGTGGACACCATGCCGCTGATTGCCGCTTGGTCTCACCAGTTCTCATCGCCTGTGAATGAAATCTCCAGCAGTTTCCATCCGTGAAGCCTTCCGCTCGTCAGTCAATGTGCGGGGCAGAAATTCAGAACAGAGCTTCTGCTTACCCAAATGATGGTGTTCAGACTACCCTTAATACGCCATAATTCTCCTGTTATCCTTTTCAGAGACAGCCCCCGATTTTATGACAGCATCTGTCGAACTTATCGGATATTTTCTACACTTCTGGTTGTTGGCGGTTGGTGGTGCATCATCAAGGCTTTCCTGTCCATCTCGAAATTGTTTGAACCATTCATAAACATTTTCTGCTTACGGTACACTTGCACCAACTTCGGAAGTGGCTCCGTCGCCGCTTTCCAGAAAAACCCAAGACGTTCATACGTTGTTCCACTGCAATATGACGTTCGACTGACCGCAGCAGACTAATCCGCATGTTCAACGCTACGTGGCGCTTCTCGAGATGCCTCCCTAGTCACTTGCACGCAGTGTTACCACCGTACTTTTTAGACAGGCCCCTGTAAGCTCACCCTGGCGTGCACGCTCAGATTGGTCGTTAAGCCTGTACAGAACGAGTCTCGTACTCAACCGCACGCGCGCTTCCTCTACGTGAGGATAAGGCTGTAGCAGTCAGTGACACATTTATGTTTCAAGCGGAAAGTGTTCGTCAACACCAGTAGATGAAAGGATGTGACAGAGTGGAAAAAAGGCGGCGCAAACCTGTTTGAACGGAGCATGAAGTTGCTGGATTTGTTGGTGTTTCGCAGCGGACTTTTCAACGTGTCTACAAGCAGTGTGACCACGAAACACGACGTCAGAATTGTGGTCGGAAAAAGATCCTGGCTGGCAGGGACCATGGACGCGTTTCACTGCTTGGGAATCAAAATCTCTTCCAAACCATATAGGAATTATAATCACGGGAATAGAACCAGCTTTTGGGTGGTTAGGCCGTGTGCATTTTGCAGAGTTTCGTCCAGACGTGCCATTTGGACTCATCAGCTGGAATGGCACGCCCCTCCAGGACTCTGTTTAGCAGTGGCAGACCAAACCATGTGGCCCTCCCGTGTTAGCAAATCTGGTTTGCTAACCTGCTAAAGGAGAAATGAATTCTCCGTTTAAAAAATACTCCCCCATTGGAGATTTGCTAACATGGCAGGGCCACACGGTTTGGTCTGCCCTTGCTAAGCAGAGTCCTGGAGGGGCGTGCCATTCCAGCTGATGAGTCCAAATGGCACGTCTGGACGAAACTCTGCAAAATGCACACGGCCTAACCACCCAAACGCTGGTTCTATTCCCGTGATTATAAGATCTGCGGCCGTGAAAGCCTTTTTTGATATTCATATAGGAATTGCTTCAGCCAATGAATGAAAGTCCATCCCAACCCGTTAGCGAGAACATTTGGAGTCGGTCACCTCGCAAGAGGCTATTTCTCATACAGACACAAAAAGCTGCGCGTCTTGAATGGGCCAGAAATAATCGAACGTGGCAAGCAGCTGACTGGTGGAACGTCTGACGAATCACTTGTTGCCTGTATTCCAATGACACACGCCGTCGAGTAAACTGAAGGCCAAATGAAGCATTTCCTCCTGGATGTGTCCACAGTCAGGTTCAAGCCGGAGGAGCGTCTGTGATATTTTGGGGGGTGTTTTTCGTATCGTGGATTGGGCCCACTCACTGATGTGACCACCAACACGAACCAGCGTGTTTATTTGAACATTCTAGATGATCAGTCAACATTTGCATGATGAGTATGCTATTCATAACTTGATTTTCAAGATAACTGTAACGTTCATCGGGCTGGTGCGACTGGTTTTTAACATTTCCCCACACTATTACATCTCCATTGGCCTGCAAAATCACCTGACTTGAACCCCATTGAAAATATGTGGGACTTGGAACAGCGGGTAAAACGCCGACATCAGCATCCCCGCAAATTGATGGAATTGCGCAATCAAATTCTCAGCGAGTGGTTTAACCTGGAAACAACGTACCTACACAACCTTGCAGGCGGTTATCAAGTCCAGAGGCGGAGTTAAACAGTATTAAATGGATGAAGCTTGTAATGATTGTTGTGGAATGGATGTGAATTTTGTTGAATGAAAACCAGACGGTCCTTCATTTCTATACAAATAGTAACAGGACGATTTCATTCTCTGGACCTGTTAAACCGCATTTCTTTCCATGTTCCGCAGACAAGATCACGTGAGTACCAATTATTTCATGTTCAGAGGTAAAAAACATCGCATCAGTCAAATTCACCTTTCGTAAAAATGACAACGCTTTATAACACTGTAATAAAACAAGTCTACTGTATATATTCACCGAATACGATAATGAAATCAATAAAAAATAGAAGCCTCCTCTACAATTTGTACATTTTTTATAATTCTTTCTTTCTTTCTGGTATTCATCATATTTCCCAGTGGACTCATTTGCGTTATAAGTTTGTTTTTCGCATTGTCTTTCACTTTGTATTATCGTGTGATTTCTTAATGCATTCTTCATTTCGTTTAAACTGTAAAGGTTATCATATAATAATAATAATAATAATAATAATAATAATAATAATAATAATAATAATAATAATAATAATAATGCTATTTGATTACGTCCCACTAACTACTTTTACGGTCTTCGGAGACGCCGAGGTGCCGGAATTTAGTCCCGCAGGAGTGCTTTTGCGTGCCAGTAAATCTACCGACACGAGGCTGTCGTATTTGAGCACCTTCAAATACTACCGGACTGAGCCAGGATCGAACCTGCCAAGTTGGGGTTAGAAGGCCAGCGCCTTAACCGTCTGAGCCACTCAGCCCGGCGTATATATAATGTTAATATTCATTTTGTTTTATTTTGTTTTTGTTGATTTTTCTTCAATTTTAAGTTCATAGATATAGATTGATAATGTTAAGAAGGCACTCAATTGGGTGCAAAACCTGTGTAGTTTGAAATAAATAAATAAATAAATAAATAAATAAATAAATAAATAAATAAATAAATAAATAAATAAATAAATAAATAAATAAATAAATAAATAAATAAATAAATAAATAAATAAATAAATTTCTCCAGGGGTGAGTAATTCTTTGTCCGGTGAGAGAAACAAGAGTTCCATTTTCCTGATTTTACTTTAATTCTCGGATTATCCTCTGACAAACCACTTAACAATCCGGCGGAACATGGGAAACCGTTTGCGGTGGTGGAAATGGTAGTGGAAACGGGCTTCCGTTGTGGGGGGTATCGTTATTGGGGTACTGGATCCGACCTCGTCCAAGTCCCCATCTTGATCCCACGGCCGGTGATGTGGCGGTGCATTGCCCGACACGTGCTCCCACTCTGGGCCTGGCTTCCTCTGCAGCCCCATCATCATGTTCCAGATGTCCCACATGACTAAGCAGTAGTGGGCATCGCACGAGATCATCACGTCCTTCAGCTGGTCGGTGGGGAGGTCCGGGTCCACGAAGCTCACCCCCGTGTGCTCCTGGTAGTCGCACTGACCTTCACAACAGAAACACCACTTTTACAAGTTGCACTTCTGCAAGCATAGAGCTCGTCACGTAAGGCACTGCTGCCAACTTGACTAGTGATACATTGAAATCACGAGACATAACCATCAACAAACTAACCTCATTGTAAGTATCAGTAATGGAGGTTCCCTTGGCCAAGAAGATGATCAGTCAAGATGTTCATAATTAATTTTGTTCTCACGTTTAATGTGAAATTCTCTCTCTCTCTCTCTCTCTCTCTCTCTCTCACTCAATTTAATGTTCTATATTTCTGCGTTTATTACTATGATCGTATTCTTCGGTGTTTGCCTTAGTGTAAATAATTCAGCTCCCGTCTTGAAATTTGTGTTATTTGTTGGACTGAAGTGAAACCACGCTGTAATAATACAGACAAGGAAATACTTTACTCGTACATAAGTCAATAAGAATACACAAGTCTGCAAACCGTACCATAGTCGTGACAAAAATGATAACGAAATGTCCTTCCATTTCAACTGAAGTGATCTTGCTTGTTATTTTAAGGGGCCTAACATCGCAGGTCATCGGCCCCGAAGTGATCTTTGTAGAGGAGGTAATGTTGCTTTCTTTTTCGGAGAAGTTCTTGCAGATTTTTCTTGCTTCTTAGACATCCTAATGAAATTCTATGCGTAAGTATTGGACGATGTAATTAATAAAATGCTGCGTTCGTCATTTAGGACCAACTACGTAATTAAGTGCATTATTCAAAGAGGGAGCTCGATTACTTACACCAGGCAAACACCGAATAATACGGTTGTAGTAATGCGTATTTCAAAATAAAAGCAGGAACATGCAAGAAACTGAGTGAGGATGCGAGAGAGTGTTTATTTCCTTAACTCCTCACTGAGTTTGTAAACAGACTTAATGATGAATATCGTGATTGATCATTACTTGGGTAAGGGATCCTCCATTATTGATAGTTATAATGAGGTTAGTTTGTTGATGTTTATGTCTCGCGATTTCAATATGTAACTAGTCACGTTGGCAGCAGGGATGAGTCATTAAAAGAAAAGAGAATAGGGTGGCGATATTTGCTTTTTTTAGTGTACAGAATTACGTACTATGTTTCAAAGCGATGTTAACATTTGCCGTAGGATTTGAATGTATTTTAATTTCACGATTTTGCGGTTCTGATGTAATTAACCGCCATGAACCAGAATATATTGCTACATCATCAATAGGCGTACGTAGTCTATGTTTATGTGAGTAATGAAACTTTAATTAGTAATACAAGTTGTATGAAAAGTACACAGCAATATACGTCAAGATATAAATAACAGTAGTCTGGCTAACACGTTCTTGAAGCAGTTATTCCTACGCAAACAACGTCTTCGAGCTTAGACGAAACTGGATCTACTGCACCTCATATTCCCTCTCAATCGCCATTGTTGTAACTTCGAACTGCAGCCGTGGCCCTTTAAGGAAAAGTCGCGTTGCTAAGCAACTATAAGTAACAATACATCATCTGAACACGTTCATTTCCTAAAGCAGTGAACCCCCAGACGTTTTATCAATGCGCCGCGAATGGTTGTGATGTAACAAGAAACGATAAGACTTTAAAAAAATAAAAGAGTACATAAGAGGGATCTTTAATGTGAAACCCGCTTCTGACAAGGGGATGGAATCTCGCTTACGCTGGTTTTGTCATCTTATGAAAATATCTCAAGTCCTTAATCAACGAAGACCTACAAAAAGCACAATGAAGTTCTGAAAGGCGAGGATAGAGAAGACAAGCAAATTTCTGTCAGTGACTCAGTAAGAACATAAGAGCTGCCACGCTATTTGCTGTTCTGGAATAATACTAGGGTTAGCTGAAGGTGCGGCTGGCGCTTTGAAGGAACGTAATAAGTAAGAACCTGAAAGAATAAAATGCAGAGTGGCAAATGACAGCCTCTTGTGGTTGCGACACAGATTCTGAAGAAAGCTGACAGGAAAGCTTTCTGCTGGGAATAACGTGGACGGCAAGAAGTACAGGGTCTCTCAGACCAAAGGCACCGTGTTTGTATTCTGCGCTACGGCAGCTGCAGAATAAGAGATGCACGCCTGCACGTGTTCGACCTGGCAAGCATCAGTCGCCAGTCTGAATCTCAGCTGTTAACACAGGGAGACAGTTATCATTGCAATACCGTATTTTCGTATGTAAAAGTTTTGGTTTCATCTCAATGGTCATGTGAAGTCATAACTCTCGCTATTTGTATGCAGAAAATCCTAAGTGTTCATGAAGTCCCTCATTATGAGTGGAAGATTGGTGTTTGGTGTGCTGTTAGTGCAAGATGAATGAATATGAAAAGAAAATGATAATCCACAGCCTGTTTCCAGCCATTCGACCGGGTCAGGAATGCAATGTTTGAAGCCCCCATCTAGCGGCGAGGATAAACATTGTGCCGGCTGCCGAAGCCTGTCCCACTCCTTTGGGGCAATGATTAATGAATGACAGATGAAATGAAATGATATTGGAGAGTGATGCTGGAATTAAATATGACGGAAAACCGGAGTACCCGGAGAAAAGAACCTGTCCCGCCTCCGCTTTGTCCAGCACAAATCTCACATGGAGTGACCGGGATTTGAACCACGGATCCCAGCGTTGAGAGGCCGCCGCGCTGCCGCCTGAGCCACGGAGGCTCTGTAAGACGAATCAATGAGCCTTTTTTGTTTTGTTTTTAGAGACGACAGTAAATGCAGAGAGATGCACCAAGATGACATTTTGACGTCATTCTTCCTCAGTTAATGGAAGGAGAAAAAAATTGCGTGGGTGGTTTAAACAAGATTCTGCCCCTGCTAATACAGCAGAAGATTCCCTTCTTACAATCTGGGAAGTGTTTGCAGAGGTTGCCAATCCCTATCTCGAAGATGACCGAAGTCTACCGATTCAGCACTAGGGATCCGTAGTGTCCAAGTTTCGCGGATAGTACACAAATAGTCCAGATTTGCTTTTTTCCTCTCAAGTATCTTGTCCTACAATTCAAACGCTCACCGGCATCTTCTTCATAATTACATTTTAAACGCGGTTGAAATACTGAGAGTAAAACTTTTGTACTATTTGCTTTACGTCGCACCGACACAGACAGGTCTTACGGCGACGGTGGGATATGAAAGGGCTAGAAACGGGAAGGAAGTGACCGAACCCTTAACTCTAGAATACTAACATACGTAAAATTCACGCACATGTCAACATCTAGGCTAAAACAATAAGCAACCTCCACAATGTTGCCAGAAGTAATATATTATTTAAGAATTACGAAGTATAGTTCGAATTATGTTGTTATTCGTCCTCATCACGACGCGCAGGTCGCCTACGGGTGTCAAACAAACACCTGAACCCGGTGAACCGAACCTGTCCTCTGACACTCCCGGAATTAAAAACCATACACCATTTCATTTCAGTAAATAATTCAAACGACCTAAGCGAATCAGCTCCTACGTTTGACGAAGGTTCTGGTCGGATATGAACTATGTTTTCCATATATGCTCATTCTTACCAAACAATTTATCCACTTCAGAGTAGCCCTAGGGGCTCTCAACTTGGGAGCGTGGGTTGGCGAACACGGGGCCCTTAGCTGAGTCCTGGCATTGCTTCCACTTACTTCTGCCAGGCTCCTCACCTTCATCTATCCTATCTGACTTCTCTTGGTCAACTCTTGTCCTTTTCCGACCCCGACAGTATTAGAGCACTCGAAGCCTAGGGAGTCTTTCATTTTCACGCCCTAGCCTTCCTTTGGCCGACACCTTCATTTCTTGAACTGTCGGATCCCTTCCAATGTTTCCCTCTGTTGTACTTTCTCTTACAACAATAAACAGCACCACCACAAAAAGCTGTTCTAGAGGTTGATTTTTAATTTTTTCTTACAATCTGCTTTACGTCGCACCTATACAGATATGTCTTATGGAGACGATGGGACAGGAAAGGCCTAGAAGCGGGAAGGAAGTGGCCGTGGCATTAAGGTACAACCTCAGCATTTGCCTGGTGTGAGAATGGGAAACCACATAAAATAATTTTCAGGGCTGCCGACAGTGGGATTCGAACCCACTATATCCCGGATGCAAGCTGACAGCTGTGCGCCCCTAACCGCACCGCCAACTCGACCGGACTCTAGAGGCTGAATTTGAGCTGTTTGAAGTCATCATCTTCCTAGTTCCTGTATAAGAGTTCCCTTCCGATGGCCGCTCAATTTATTGAATTTCAACAGGAGGTCGTAAACCTGGATCACAGATGAGATTATCTTCGGAACCATCGCCATTGGGTGAATAGTTCGGATCGTCATCGGAAAGTCTTCGTGCTCAGATTCAGTTTCGAAATAGTTGTCATCCCCGCTCGTCAAGAATACGGCAAATGAACTCGTCCTATTTGAGCCTTCGTTTATGCATCGTGTTCTGGAAAGCCACAAGCAACCATCCGGAATGAGCAACCTACCACCTGTTACATAGTAATAATACGTAAGAAAAGCGCAGAGACCGCTCCTCACACGGTGACATCAGTGGACGCACTGCATGGAGCTGGGACCTGTTCCACGAACGAAGTTTGCAACTTTCCGCACTTTTCACTTTTCAATTCTTGCCAAGTGCAAAGGATTTCTGTTCCACCATGATCTGGGTTTTACTTTCCAATTCGCGTATGAGTGATCCGATCAAGTTTATTCCATGGTCAAGCTGTATAATGCTCCATGATTTTAAGGTTTTCCGCAGTAAATTCAACGATATAATTGTAGTTTTGATCATCGGAAAGAAATATAAACATCTTCGTGCTCAGTAGGGGCATCAATATTAACAAGGTACCGTCAACACCCACACACAGAAGGAAAGCCTCCCTTCATTAGAAATTCCGTCGCTATATTATTTAGTAACAGTTCTGCAAATAGTTTATTTTGATGTCCCATGCACTGCTGCTACACCGCACAGCTGGGTACCATTTCCTAACCAATGTAAGCATTTGTTCTTTTTCGGAAAGGGATTGACTTCTTTCTGTTGCAGGTTTCAATAAATGACCAATCATTTCAAGAATATAGTCAGCCTGTGTTGGGGTAACCCGGAAACACTCGCGAAATTCCGTCAAAGTGACGTTATGAAAATTAATCCTGTCTTTGTACGTTCTCTTGTTGGATTCTTCATCACTGTCCTCGCTTGATAACAAAAGCTCTCCTCGTAGCATGTTTATATCACTAAATCACATTCTACGCCGAGAGATTGTGTACATACTTGTTAATTAACAGCTGAGAAGGGAATTCTCTCTTTGCAAGATGTCTGAAAACTTTTCACTTAATTTCTTTTGCACTCTTTGCAAATGGAAAAATATAACAGGCTTGAAAACCGAAAAGATTCCTATCTTTTCACTTTGCAAGATCAAAATGAAAATTGATGGTGGAACAAAATCTGAACTGAAAAGTGCAAAGTGAAAAGTTGCAAACTTCGTTGGTGGAAAAGGGCCCAGGTCTTTTGGGGGTAACGCGGAAAGGAGCAGTGCGCACTTGTATGACGCATACACGTTAATTTTACGTATATTAGTATTCCAGGGTTAATTAAGGTACAGACTGGTGCGAAAAACCATCTTCATGGCTGCTGACAGTAGGGTTCGAACCAACTATCTCCCGAATGCAAACTGACATGTACGTGACTTGCTCGGCTTGTAAACAAAAAGTAAACCTCTTACTACCAACAAGTGTGAAAGGAGCAGACCGCATACCTGCCACGTAGTCCCACAGGTGAAGGGCGGACTTGAGCAGGTTGCAGTGTCCCGCCAGTTGCTGCAGCAACATGTTGTAGAGGAGAGGGTTGCGCACGCTCTCCGTCGAGACCGCCTCCAACATCTTCAAACATGCCCCCACTCTAAAGTGGATCTCGCGGATCCAGTCTGGTCTCCTGGGCGGGTGGTGGGGCTCCGACCATGTGAGGGCGGGCGTGGACATGCTTCCAGTCCCCGCGATCATCGGTGACTGGAAGCATTCTGTGATCAGTTGATAGCGGTTTGCTCAGAAGATGATCCGGATAGCGGACTTCATCGCTACCACGGAAACAGTAGTCTGTGTGCTCCAATTGTTGGTTAATGCAAACGGTA
Organism: Anabrus simplex; assembly: GCF_040414725.1. NCBI lineage: Eukaryota > Metazoa > Arthropoda > Insecta > Orthoptera > Tettigoniidae > Anabrus > Anabrus simplex. The sequence continues at coordinate 74,023,091 of NC_090277.1, forward strand.
TTGTTGAAATCAGAGTCTGTTCGTCTTCTGCACTTTCCTCACACCTTTAAATGTGCTCCCCTGACAGAAGGTTGGTGACAATTAGTGAATAATATTTTTTCAGTTTTGAAGAAGAAACTTTCGCAAGTGGAGGTGTGAGAATACATGACCGCGCCATAGCAAGTCCGCTGCAATGACACTGGCTTTACCTTTGATGCTGATTTCTCCGCGTGGTTCTCAAGCCGATCTGAGCCACCTGCAGATACAGCAACACCACCTAGCAAAGCCCGCGATTACATTCGTGACATTGTGCCACTGATCACAGGTAAATAGTGTAGAACATGGGAGACTGCTGGCAAAAATGGGTGCAACTGGACTAGATAAAAGAGTGACTGGATGGGTGGCTATATATCTAAAAAATATATCTCAGAAAATTAGAGTAGGCGAAGCTTTATCTGATCCTGTAACCATTAAGAGGGTAATTCCTCAATGCAGTATTATTGGTCCTTTATGTTTTCTTATACATACACAGTTGAAAAAAATAGGGAAACATGTTTTTTAACGTCTGGTATGTGAACGTTAATTTGGTAAATGGGGTTCCAATGGTCGTACAGCATACCTCGGGACCTTAGCTACTCAGGGTACGTCAAATCGAAGTTATACTCCACCTGCAGACGTAGCCATGCATTAAGCTGTCAGGCGACCCCTCAAAACAAACTCCGTGTGTTGGTGTGAAGCATACAGACAACTAAGGTCATTTGAGCACATTGTACGTCAAACAGCACGACACATCTTAACGAGGTTCAAGTCGCAAGGGCTGTCACTTTGATTCACGAAGGATGGACTTTTCTTCGTGTTGCTGTGGACCTCAATGTTTCTTCGTCAGTTATTCAACGCTTGTGGAATCGCTACAATGAGACAGACCAGTTCACAAGGAGGATTAGACAAGGTCGTGGAGGTATGACAACCCTACAGGATGACCGATATCTGACCATCTGTGCGTTGCGGCGTCGTTCAACAACTGCTACAGAACTGCAACAAGACCTCAAGGAGGGTCACTGGAGTCACGGTATCTCACCAGACAGTAAGGAACAGGTTAAGAGAAGTGTCCTTGCGACCCAGACGTCTTGTTCGAGTGCCCCGCAGCAACATCGCGCAGCTCGCCTTCTGATTGCCCGTACCCACTTCAACTGACAACTTCGCCAATGGACATCTGTGTTGTTCAAAGACGAGTCCAGATTTCCCCTAACACGGCGTGATGGACGTCAACGTGTATGGAGACGTCGTGGTGAGCAGTACATGACAAATGTTGTCCAGGAAGGCGACCGATTCGGACAAGGTTCTGCGATGGTGAAGATGGCATGAGTATTGATGGCCATACGGATCTTGTCGTCACATCGAGGAGATACTGCTACAGCATGTGTTGGTTACTGCATACGGTGTTGGCCCTGAAGTCTTACTCATACACGACAAAGCCAGGGTTTACGTAGCGCGCATCACCAGAGCTGTCTTGCGAGAACTGGACATTCAAGAGATGGAATGGCCAGCAGTGAGTCCCGACCTTAATCCCATCGGGCATGTATGGGATAGGCTTTACAGAAGTGTTCATGTGCGTCCTGTTCCACCACAGACTCTCCAAGACCTCGAACAGACTCTCATAGCAGAATGGGACCTGATACCGCAACTTGATCTCCGTCGACTTATACGGAACATGCCACGTAGGTGCCAAGCTGTGATAAATGCTCGTGGAGGACAGACACCATACTGAAGCTCTCCAACTGTCATAAAAATCCACCCTGGAGGACTGTTATCACTTTATTTTCATATTTGGACATATCCGTTTGTGTTCTGAAAATTAACGCAAATCCTTCGATGCTCTTTGTATAATTCAACGGTAAAGAATAAAGGTTTAGTTGGTAATATACCTGAATGTGAGGTATTGTTCTGTGGAGCATGGCATACGTTCAAACACATGTTCCTCTAATGTTTTTGAATTGTGTATAAATGATGTGAGTAAAGAAGTGGAACCAGAGATAAGGCCTTTTGCGGATGTTATTGTGTATAGAGCGTGAGCAAGTTGTGAGATGGACAGCAGGCAATGGTATGTTGATAAACGGGGTTAAAAGTCAGGTAGTGAGTTTCATAAATAGGAAAAGTCCTCTCAGTTTTAATTACTGCGTTGATGGGGGAGAACGTTCCTTATGGGAACCATTGTAAGTATCTAGGTGTTCATACCGGTATAAGGAAAGATATTCATCGGGGTTATCACATAAATGAGATTGTAAATAAAGGGTACAGATCTGCACATGTTTAAGGGGTTGTAGTAAGCATGTAAAGGAGAGGGCATAAAAGTCTCTGGTAAGACCCCAGCTAGAGTATGGTTCCAGTGTATGGCACCCTCAATAGGATTACTTTATTCAAGAATTGAAAAATATCCCAAGAAAAGCAGCTCGATTTGTTCTAGGCGATTTCCGACAAAAGAGTAGCGTTACAAAAATGTTGCAAAGTTTGGGCTGGGAAGACTTGGGAGAAGGAGACGAGCTGCTCGATTAAGTGGTATGTTCCGAGCTGTCAGTGGAGAGATGACGTGGGAGGACATCAGTAGACGAATAAGTTTGAGTGATTGTTTTAAAAGTAGGAAAGATCACAATATGAAGATAAAGTTGGAATTCAAGAGGAGGAACTGGGGCAAATATTTGTTTATAGGTAGGGGGGTTAGTGATTGGAATAACTTACCGAGGGAGATGTTCAATAAATTTCCAATGTTATTGAAATCATTTTAGAGAAGGCTAGGAAAACAACCGATAGGGAACCTGCTTCCTGGGCGACTGCCCTAAATTCAGATGAGTAGTGATCGTTTGAAACCCATGGTGTTCCTTCACGTATTGATACTAATCTCATGGTTCCCTTCGTCGCCTCCTACGACAGACAGGTGATATCGCACGTGTATTCTTCATCTGCGTCCCCCACCGACAGGGAATGTATCGAAGTTTATTTAGTAGGCCTACACAGATGAATTCTTTTTTAATACATCGGCAAATGGGCAGGAGAGGACGTGGTGGTATGCAATTTCTAATCATTAGATTGGGTGCCGACAGCCTGAATTCAATTCAAAACCTCTCCGTACTGTTCGTATTGAGTGGGGGTATACGACATTGTTGATGGGGACGTCAGATGGGGGCGTTAAGCCTGGTGTTATTCGACAGGAGTAGGCGAAGTGCGTACTTATGACGCTAATTGCAGAAACAGTATTTAGACAATGTTTGTTGTTAAACAGTGATTAAGTATGGCTGCCGCATTGCAAAGGCGTTATTTATCACTTAGACACTGTCTAAAAATGGTGTTCAACCCGCCATGTTTAAACACTGCCGAGAACACTGTTTAACCTCAAATTTTAGGAGTGAATCACAATCAGAGGTTATGCACTGCGAAACAGGTGACCAGGGACAGTCCGGTAACTGTCAACTTGGCGACCGATATTTTATTGTATTCCTGATAATTTCCCTAAAATCATAGGTCACTTCGACTACGACGACTTGTCCCGATCGTCAGAGGGCTGTCACTTACATCAACCGCCAAGTAAGCACACACAATAGTGACACTAAAAAGGCGGTTAATCGTCGCGCTAAGTCAGGTGCGTTTCCGGTAACTATGAGATAAGAAAAGGCAAGGGCTGTGGCCATAATAACAGCCCCAGTATTTGTCTGATGTACAATGGGGAAACTACGGAAAACAATCTTCACGGCTGCCGGTGGTGCGTGTCGAACCTTCGATTTCCATAATGCATGCTACATCTACATGGCCTGAACAGCACTGTAATATAGTTTCATTTTCCCTTAGCCCAAGCTATTTAGATTACACTCACCGTAAGACACACTTCCTCGTTCGGTGGCGATATTCTTATCTGTGGGCAAGACATGCGCACGACAGCTGACTAGCGTTCGGCGCACGCACCGACGAATTTCATTGGTGGCGACAAGCAAAGTGTTTCATGAAGATACTTCTAATTCTGTTTTAGAAGCAATACTGAAGATATTTTTAAATTAATGTTTTAATTGACCTTTGTTGTAACAACATTTGGTCATCGTCCATGTACAAGAACACTCAGCGCAAAGTACTTATAAGAAATAAAAACTAAATTGTCCACATTCCTCAAGTACATAAAAACACAGCATATCTCTTTTGCGCGAGGAAAGGGGGAGAACAAACGAAACACTGGAAACAATGCGATGAGCACAAAGTCAAATTCTTATATCCGCGGTTCTCAAACGGCATTGAGAACTGAATTGTTTTCACCGTGCAACACCAATGCAGTGGCACTGGTAGATCAGACAGTTCAGATAAAAAGCTGCTTCGAGAGAAACACCATAAAGGCCACACTTAAACAAAACGTGGTTGAGATCTCAATCCTCCGCATACTGAATCCACAACTCCTATGCGATGTAGATGTGAAGGGAATAGCCCATGACTGAGCATCATTCTGATTACTGAAACCATTAGACCGATGAAAGGTATAATACCGTGGCATAGGATGGATGTTGAGTTGTACGGGAGCATAAGCTGAGATGTTTCTCATTCCGTAGACCACTTGAGACTAATTTGTTGTCAAATAGTGCGAATAAAGTCTATCCATGGGAGTTGCAGCGCTATAAGTAGACCTTCCGATGCACCACGTTTGGCTAGTACGTAAGCCTTTTCGTTGCCAAAAAATCCACAATGTCCTTTGAAATGGTACGGAGCAACCTGAAGAGCAGATGATAAAAGCTCCACTGAAGATTTTGTAATTTCTTCATAACACTTTGGGGGGTCCGTAATGATGAGAGCGGAATCGAATCACTTGTTTTGACAAACACGAAGTGCAGCACATATAGATGTTTCGGGCGGTAATTTGAAGATTCCACCTTCTCCCTTTTGTTGGCAGTCCCACCGAATCATCGAATTCGGAATCATCCGTGAAGATATAAGTACTAATGGGCCACATAGAGCGAATCAGAGCCGGAACGTAGTTCTTTGCATGAGCTTCTGTGCAGAGATATCGGCAGTCGATGTGAAGAATACTGAAAGCTGGCTTCAAATACGGACATGTTTCGTGTTTCCAGGGTTTGTGAGGAAAGAGTTTTCAGTTCCTTGTAGCATCATAACAGAAGCTGTGGCTTCTATCGCGAGCGTCGTCCATGTCTCTCTTTGAAGTGCAATAAGAATATGATGCTGTGAGATAGCAAAACGTTCTAACAGAAATTTCTTACCTGTCATTTCTCGACGCATTTCCAAAGATAATTCTCCAGCTTCTATTAAGAGAGCAGTTGTTGGTGTGGGTCGCATAGCACCCAAACAGAAATTGTATGATGGAAAGTTTCTTCGTGACGTACGCAGGAGCATTCCCATACAAAAAACTCTCACATTCGATCATGGAGCGTATCACGGAACGTACAACACGGTCAGCTCCCCACCAGGTACGTGTCACAAAGCGGAGAATATTAATCGCCCGTTCAATTTTTGGAAGAATGTGAGCAATATGGCAACTCCAAGTTAGCCGACTATCAAAGTGCATACACAATAGGCGTAACGATGATTTCACTGGAAATGTGAATGGTCCTAAATGGATATCAGCAATCTCAGTCAAAGTCCTCTTCCGTGTAAAAGTCACTACAGTAGATTTCGATGGAGACAATTCAAGGCCACCATTGTGCGAGATCGCAGGCCGCATATTGTAAACGAAGAGATGAAACCTCGAAGTGTAAACACACACATCGTCCGCGTATTGAATTGAGATGCTCAATATCAGCAATATGAACGGGCTAATCGCAGAGCCCTGTGGGAGACCATTACACACGCAACGAGGACCCGTCCACCTCGCACGCAGATATGTAACAACGTCTGAAGACCATATTTAAAAGCTGGAGGGTTATGGAATTACTGAAGAGAACCGGTATACTGACGTTATCATAAGCTGAGCTGACACTCAGTGAGAGAGCCGTAATGTATCCATTAATCGCGAAAGCATGTTCTACTGCAGAAGTGAATATACTAAGATGGTCCAATGTTCATCGCCCACGGCGGAATCTATACTGTGACTGAGGAAGCAGCTGCTGGTGTTCTAACCACCACTCAAGTCATGTTTTCACCGTCCTTTCCAAAGTCTTCACCGCACACGAGAAAAGAGCAATTGCTCTATAAGAAGGATACTAGGGTCCTTTCCAGATTTCAGAATAGGGATGAAAATTTGAGTAATCCAGTCGAAAGAGAATTCTTTCCGTGTCCATATGTTGTTAAAATGTCCAGTAATAGAACATGCGCTGAGCGACGGAGATGGGAGATGAAGTACTGGATGTAGTCCTTACTAGGCGCAGTGTTGTTGCCATGTTTTAACGGAAGTTAGAGTTCCGAGTAAACAAATGGCCGTAACAGAAAACGATTGCGATCCCAACCGGGTGAAAGTCGCCAACCGGGCAACTGCGACAGAGTCGGTGGAGAAATATGAGAATGACGCAATCGGACGGAAATTAAGAACGTGGGAGGCACTCCCCACCCCTTTTACTTAATTTAGATTGTAGTAAGAGGGGTTTCTCAGCTAATTTCTTCACAATATTTTCGACAACTGGGTCGCTTTTTTGTGTTAAATATCTTTTGACGTGTGCGTTGATACGTTGATAATTGGAATAATTTTCCCACAAAAAAGGACGTAGATATGCATAAAAGCAAGTTTTCTTCTTACAATCATTCGAGAGCACTTTGTAACCCACCACGGCCTAGGGGTATATTTCGGAAAACAGAAAGACTGTTTCACTGGCATACTAACCGAAGTGCAGCATTTATGATTGTATTAAACAGTCGTATTTTTAAGTGGATCAGTAGGGAGAGTTGCGTATTGAAACATGAAACGACGTCTAGCTAAACACCGGCTGAACATTGCTTATGCAATGGAACATCGTACGTAAGTTAGACGTTGTCTAAGGCTTAAAACTAGTCAATAGTTTCTGCAACTGTCTCCCAAACAGGCTACAACAGTGAGGACAGGAACAATGGGAGTGTCGTCATAGATACGCGGTGTGGGAACCAGCATGGACGAGAAAGTGAAGCTGAGAAATGTCGGGGAGACGGCCCTTCTGGGCTGTGACACCATGGAGGGTGTCAAGGAGTATTACGAATCCAAGTGGTTCGAGAGCCAGCCCAGGAGGATCCCGGAGTGGGACATCGCCAGGGAGTGTCCAGCGCTGGAGCTGGCGCAGTGCGAGAGGAAACTGGCGCTGGCCGAGATGAAGCTGACGAACAAGAGGCAGGAGCTGGACAAGAGGAGGAGGGAGATGGACCAGCACTGGGTAGATCTCAAGGCCGAGGAGCAGCTGCTCAAGACCTCCTTCATCAAGTTTAACAGGTGAGTTACTCCAATAACATTAGTAACTTGCATCGCCACGGTATGCTGGCCTCTGGAAGGGAGTGTGTTGTGTTGTAATGACAGATTGCCCTGGACCAACTAAAATACCTGGTGGGCCCTGGACCAAGATGTCCTTTTTTCTTGCCCCGTGCGACAGCAGCTCATTCTATGTGGGCTAGTGGTGTACAGCTTAATTTAGAATGCCGGATAGGGTCAAAGCCTACTCTAAATCGTTCTTGGTGGACAGCGCCTCGAGATCGAGGCAGCAGTGCATCTCTCCATTGTTGATTAAATTCCTCTGTTTTGCCTGCGCGGGTTGGTAACGCTACGTATTTCTGATCATTATGACGTCATATCCCATTAAATATTAGCCAGTACCAATGCTAGTAGCCAGTCCAGCGTCCCCTACTCTTCATTAGGTTATAAAAGTAAACGTACATCTGGAGGCGGGCTGATGCAGGGCAATGAACTCATCCCTTCTCTAAAAGGAATTCCACGTAAGATTTGCATCTTTCCTCCTTCCTTGTCTCCTTATAATCCGACCAGACAGTTGCACGTTCTCAGTCTTTTTCCTGAAAACGCCTGAACTTCCTAATCATATTACGAAATGCAAACATGTCTGGGTAGAACTTTTGCTGTGGTAATCTTCTTCATTATCTGGAGCAGTTTCTAACCACAGGCTGGGTTTTTTCGTAACGTACGTCTTTCCATCGTTTTCTGTCCATCCACCAATTCTCTTCTCTTACTCTCGTCCAGTTCTCTCCTCTTGCCTCATTGCTCGTCTTTACACCATTCAGCCATTTATTCCTGGGTCTTGCCCCTTCAATTCCATTTCTAACATCTTCCTTGGTATCCTCTTATCTCCCATTCACTTAACATGTCCATACCATTGCAACCTTGACTTTTCTATCTTTTCCTGTCGTGGTACCTGATTTACATTTCCTGAACTCTCTCATTTCTTACTCTATCCATTCTGGTTAAACTTACTCGACACCTTTGAAACTTCATTTCCACTGTTTGTATTCTACTTTTATCCCGCATTTCTGATCCACACGTGAAAATTGGCACAAAAGAAGTCCTGTAGATGATCCTGTTCCATGTCAATCCTCGCACACTCTTAAATAATCCATTTGCACACCTTCCTTTTTCATTGATCTCCATGCTGTTCCTTTCGTTTTCTTCAATTACACTTCCCAGGTATTTAAACATGTCAGCGCTTTTCAACTGTTCTCTCCTAATGTCATGCCACTGTACGTTCGGTTCTTGTTTCGTGACGTCACCAGCACTTCACACTTTTGCGCTGAGAACTTCAGTCTATAAGATGGCACAACGTCCTCCCATACATTGAGCTGTTCCTGCACTGCACACTCACGGTTTCCCTACATTAGCAGATCATCTGCAAACACTGCTTTCATTCTTCTCTCCCCAATGGCCTGTGCTACCTCACGTATTATATCATCCATCACCACTATAAATTGTAGAGGTGAGAGGGCACTTCCTGATTTACACCATTTGTTAACCATCCCCTTCTTTCGGTTCCTACGTCAGCACAGCATTCGCTTACATGTTCCACTATCTGCTCATTAACTTCCCAGATCTTGTTTCTACGGACACTGCCATATGCTTTCTCTATGCCCCACGAAGGCCATCACCAAATCTTCCGCAACTGATAGTGCCGCTCTTGTAGCTGCCTCACTGTGAATATGAGATCAATAGTTTACCTTCCTTGTCTAAAGCCGTACCTGTTCTCAGATTTATTTTTGCACCGACTTTCTTATTCGCTTTTCCCCAGTACGTTTTCGTACATCTTGGCCCTGTGACACATCAGCGTTATACCACGGTAATTGACATTTTCTGTCTCTTTTCTTGAAGATGGGAACCGTCACACCCTTCTTTTCTCATTCCACTCTACCAGCATCATCCTGTATAGTCGCTTCCCCTGCAGATTTTATCTCCACAATCCACTCCTGGTGCTTTTCCCACAGCTTCACAGCTTCTTCCACTTCTGGCCAGATTGACTCCTCCATTTTCTCCTCACGCCTGTCATCCATTTCCTGAATACGATCTTCACTTAATCCAACCACATTCAGGAAGTCTTCAAAGTGTTTTTGCTAAATCTCTTTTCACTTCGATGAACCAGCTTATTGCCTGCTGGGGAATACATGCCAATGTCAAACCATCAGCCTCTAATGTTTCCTCTCCTTTTCTTTCGAATAATCCTCCATCCTTCCTCTGTGTTCCTTATTTCTCTCCTCAAGACTACTTTGTACAGCTTTTTTCTCCGTTTTGTTTGGAATTCTTCCACATTTAACACTTTATTTCTAAAAGGAGACTACCCCTTTCCTCGTTGTGTTTTTCTCTTGTATTGTCCCTGCTACTAATGGTATGAAAATATCGCTCATAAGGTCAGTTAGTGCGTGCACTTCAGTGCGCTTCACAGACTGATATGGAATAGCAACTTCTGGCTCAGTGAGGAAAGCAACTGGAAACTACCTCACTCCTCATTTCCCTGGTACGCCTCTTCAGTGACGCCTAGGCAGTTTATGACAGGTGTTGGCGGAGCTGTTGACGATCAAGCCAGCCTTCGCGCCGAACACCCAACATACAGCAGACATACATTAATTCCTTCCATCGTATTACAGTATTCCAAGCACCCTCCCTTCATTTCGTAAGAACGTGGAACAAATAGAATTTGTGTGTATTTACACATTGCCAAGCAAATTTTGTTACTATGTTTCTCTCCACATAACTTAGCGAACACTCAGTCATGAACCGGAGCAAGTGAAAAACTAGCTCATTATTTTGTGTGATGTTGCGTCGGAAGCAGAGTTACACATCCATTGTGCTCAAACAACTTTCCCTGGCATCACTAACTTGGTCAGATTGTGTTGATGTTTGTAGTTCTTGTGCTATACGAGGGTTGTAAATAGAGTAGCGGCAGCGTAGTCCAGACACTCGCAGGAGATCGGAGCGCCAGGTGGCGCTGTAGTGTGCATTTGACGGGCATCCAGTTGGGAGTGTTACTGCTGTGTGGCGTTGAAGTTTCACCGCTATAAAGCATGTTTTCAAAACATGATCAGCGTTCGTGAAATAAAATCGAGGTTGCCCATAGCAAAAATTTATCAGAATGTTATCGAGGATTACATGAAGCCTTTGTCGAGAATGCATTACCGTACAGGACGGTTGCACGATGGATCAAGGCGTTTCTTGCGGGTCGGAATAGCACCGCACAGATGAGATTGACATTGTGAGTCCGCTTCCATACACCATCGATGAACTGCCAGGGTTTTATCCGCTGAGGTTGGTCTCAGTCATCAAACGGTGTGGCAGACACTGACAAAATGTCTTAACGTGAGGAAAATTGCGGCCCACGTTGGGCTCCACATCAACTCACCGACGTACAGAAATGGCATGGTATGCACTGGCTGGCATCCACCTGGACAACAGAGGAGACTCATTTCTGCAGCGTACTGTCGACATTGATGAGACGTGGGCTCGAGCCTACGAACCTGAATTAAAGCGCCAACTGAATGAGCCAACGAGCCTGAATTAAAGCGCCAACTGAATGAGCCTACGAGCGTGAATTAAAGCGCCAAATGAATGAGCCTACGAGCCTGAATTAAAGCGCCAATAGAATGAGCCAACGAGCCTGAATTAAAGCGCAAACTGAATGAGCCTACGAGCCTGAATTAAAGCGCCAACAGAATGAGCCAACGAGCCTGAATTAAAGCGCCAAATGAATGAGCCTACGAGCCTGAATTAAAGCGCCAACAGAATGAGCCAACGAGCCTGAATTAAAGCGCCAACAGAATGAGCCAACGAGCCTGAATTAAAGCGCCAAATGAATGAGCCTACGAGCCTGAATTAAAGCGCCAATAGAATGAGCCAACGAGCCTGAATTAAAGCGCAAACTGAATGAGCCTACGAGCCTGAATTAAAGCGCAAACTGAATGAGCCTACGAGCCTGAATTAAAGCGCCAACAGAATGAGCCAACGAGCCTGAATTAAAGCGCAAACTGAATTAGCCAACGAGCCTGAATTAAAGCGCCAATTGAATGAATGGCGGCACCCAGGTTCCCCACGTCCACAGACAGGAATCCAGCCGGTGAAACGAGGTTGTTATTCTTATGCCTGAGGGACAAACTGTCAGCAGCGACATCTGCCTCCGGCTATGCGGCACTAACGTCCACGTTTATTGCGAGACGATCGCCCTGTCGTTGTCATGACAACCTCTTATTGCAATGGTGACATTGAGGTCTTGGAACACCCTCCGTACTCACCAGACATGAGACCTTGTGACTTTGATCTGTTTCCGAAGTTGAACCCCTCCAAGACCGCCGATTTCCTGACGTGGCGCTCCATCGCTGTCATCAACAGAGAACACCTTGTCAACGGTCCCCAAACGGCTTCCAGACATTTGGAAAAAGGTAACAGACTTTGCGGGTGATTAAAATGAAGGAACGTACTTGTTAGTTCATTAAATACGGCGTTCTATCGATATTGCCCCTACTTTATTCACATCCCTCGTAAAATGCGCCTGTAAGTCTATACTTGGCTTGAATGTTCAACAGCTTCATCGTGGAAAACATGCAGAAGCGCGAGAGGGCGGAGAAGAAGATGGAGGATGAGATCCACCTTCAGGAAACTCGGCTGGACGACATCATGGACATGCGGCAGAAACTGACGAGCGTGCGGGACATCAGGGAGATGATGGAGGAAGCTATGGACTGCCACACCATCTACAGAGACTTTGTACAGGCGGTTGCAGATGTGAGCGAAAAGTTCCAGGTACAGCCTCTTCCTTGCTCATTCTAGCTCCAGTTATCCGGCCCCACTTCGCACGGGTGGCCTTACATATATCTCCGGTATTTTTTTTTTCATCATAACTTCCATTACGCGTAGTCTCTTAGCATTTGCCGCGTTGTATCCTATATAAGCGAGGCTCAGCGCGACCATTCACTGTGAGAATAAAGAGCGAGTTTCAGTCTTCTCTTTCATCATAAGCAATTAAAAGGAAACGAAACCAAGGACTTGGTCACAATCTACACGAGAGGTGCCCAGCACTGGAAGAAGCCGATAGCGTACAGTCGCAGGCCGTGAAAACTCGATCACTGCGGAGCGGCGCTATCCGAGTTTGGAAAGGAGGCAAGAAATAACGAAAGAAAGAGCAGAAATCCGCGCCATTTTCAACTTACGTTGTAAAGAATGTTCATGTATTTTGACCGGATACAATAAAGAGTTAGGACTACAACCTCAAATTTTATAACTATAACTCGGATTTGTTGGTGGTAATAGGTTAGATTGCAAAGTAATTTGGTTTGTAGGAAGTGTCATGCAACCTGTTGTACCATAATGTAGGAAGAGTAGCATAAATTCAAGGAGTTCTATAGTCTGAACCCCTAATGTCTATGCATATCTCATAGCATAACTGTTGTACAGGGTAGGGTACAGGCTTAAGTAAGTTTGCATTCTAACCTATCAGTGCCTAGGGTAGGGTACAGGCTTAAGTAAGTTTGCATTCTAACCTATCAGTGCCTAATAATCCGGACTCTATAACTAATGAATTATAATTTTCACTATTTTAAGGGGTACTTTCAGAAACATCTCTAACATAATACGGAGTTAAAGTGGATAAGTTAAGGCTTGTAGTTGCTTGGATTTAAATTATCCGATAAACTCATCAACAATCCAATCATGCTTGTCCGGAATAACATCAGTTAACAGATTATTCATTTGAAGGCAGATACATTTACACTGTTGTATGTACCCTCACTAGTGATGAAGCTTCCTCGCCATTTAGAGGCTAATACGCGTAATACGATTTAGATGCTATTTTCAGAAATTCAGTGAGCAGGGAAAGTCACAATCAATCAATCAATCAATCAATCAATCAATCAATCAATCAATCAATCAATCAATCAATCAATCAATCAATCAATCAATCAATCAATCAAGTCGCCCAGGTGGCAGATTCCCTATCCGTTGTTTTCCTACACTTTTCTTATATTATCGCAAAGAAATTGGAAAATGATTCAACATCTCCCTTGGTAAGTTACTCCCCTTCCTACAAACGAATATTTGCCCAGCTCGGAACATACCACTTAGTCGAGCAGCTCGTCTCCTTTCTCCCAAGTCTTCCCAGCCCAAACTTGGGAACATTTTTGTAACGCTACTCTTTTGTCGGAAATCACCCAGAACAAATCGAGCTGCTTTTCTTTGGATTTTTTTCAGTTTTAGAATCAAGTAATCCTGGTGAAGGTCCCCTACACTGGAACCATACTCTAGTTGGGGTCTTACCAGAGACTCATATGCCCTCTCCTTTACATCCTTACTACAACTCCTAAATACCCCAATGAAGATCTTTCCTTATATTAACACCTAGTTACTTACAATGATCCCCAAAAGGAACTTTCACCCCATCAACGCAGTAATTAAAACTGAGAGGACTTTTCCTATTTGTGAAACTCACAACCTGACTTTTATCCCCGTTTATCAACATACCATTGCCTACTGTCCATCTCACAACATTATCGAGGTCACCCTGCAGCCGCTCACAATCTTGTAACTTATTTATTACTCTGTACAGAATAACATCATCTGCAAACAGCCTTATCTCTGATTCCACTTCTTTACACGTATCATTGATATATATATATATATATATATATATAAGAAAACATAAAGGTCCAATAATACTGCCTTGAGGAATTCCCTTCTTAATTATTACAGGGTCAGATAAAGCTTCGCCTACTCTAATTCTCTGAGTTCTTTTTTCTAGAAATATAGCCACCCAATCTTTCTTTTCTAGTCCAATTGCACTCATTTTTGCCAGTAGTCTTCCATGATCTACCCTATCAAATGCCTAAGACAGGTCAATCGCAGTACAGTCCATTTGGCCTCCTGAATCCAGGATATCTTGCTGAATTCCTACAAGTTGAGCTTCAGTGGAATAACCCTTCCTAAACCCAAACTGCCTTCTGTCAAACCAGTTATTAATTAAGCAAACATGTCTAATATAATCAGAAAGAATTGCTTCCCCAAAGCTTTCATGCAATGCATGTCAAACTGAGGCACACAACGCTGTGCAAAATCAAGCAATAAACTTGTTGATTTATGTAAATATATAAGTTTTGCTGAATGAAAAACAGGAATTTTATTTTTACTTCATTTTACTTTCTTAAATGGAAATGCTGTCTTTCTCATTCAAGGAATCGTAAATCGTAGCTTGTTCGCTTAAACCCTGTATCTTCGTAAATTGTAAAACAAAAATTATATGACTGTCAGTTTTTGAATGAATAGATATAAGAAAAGAAATTAAAAATGAAAAACCTAGAAACTGTTTTCCAGTCAATGACCGGGTCAGGGATGGAATGAATGAAGCATCTTGCGCCGAGAATAGGAATTGTGCCGGCTCCCGAAACGTGTCGCACTCCTCTGGGGCAATGATTAATGACTGACAGATGAAATGATATTGGAGAGTGTTGCTGGAATGAAAGATGACAGGGAAAACCGGAGTACCCGGAGAAAAACCTCTCCCGTCTCCGTTTTGTCCAGCTGAAATCTCCCATGGAGCGACCGGGATTTAAACCACGGAACCCAGCAGTGAGAGGCCGACGCGCTGCCGCCTGAGCCACGGGGGCTATAAGAAAACAAAACTGCTTATTTATATCAAGCCCAGTGTAATTCAAACTAGAATATCTTGAAAAGGTCGGTTATCTGGCCATTACATTTTTGATTTTAATAGTTTACGGTACCGCACTCAACATTTCGCTGAGCAGTGGAGGAGAACAATCGAACGTCACCGCTCCACATTGCTCTCTCGCTTCACTGTGACGTACACTTGCTACGTGAGCTGCCCACATTTACGTCATGCCAGCCCGACCGCACTGGGCTAGCCTCAACGGGCGGCCAGCTGAGCACCTCTGCTGTACATTACTGCACAGCGCGACCATTCTTATAGGCAGCGTCAATGGAACAGTGGCAAAACAAAGAAAATGGATGACAGTTAAGGCAGAGGTTTTAAGCAAACACACGCATCATATATGTATTAATTATATACACAAATATCACTCGATAGACGCTCTACCTATTGGTAAAAACTTGAATAAAATCCGTTCAGTGCTTCCTGAGATTAATGATTTCAAAGAGACCGACTTCACTTTATACTGTGTACAGATAGATACGTATGTTCGAACGTATTTCAGTACAGTGAGAAATTAATTTACGAAGACTTACTCTTCAATAAAATGAGCAAACCTGCCAACCTGTTTGTGTCTTTGTGTAACAGTATTTGGAAACGGTAATATTACGAATAAGACAGTGTTTGTATTATCGCCCTAGTGTATTTCTAGGATGAACCAATTAAGTGCACACACTCCACTAATTGCAGGACTCCAATTGGACAGTATTTACCTGGTACGGGCGATAATCTTTACCTTTCACTTTCGCTCGCACGTTCCGCTCCTTCACACTCAACAGCTGCATGACCACCAGAACACACGATGCATTTTCCTTTGTTCGGCTCCAGAGAACGTCCAAAAACGGCGAAGTACTCAACAGTGACAACTAAAGAGCAGCAACTCAAGCGTGCTAACCATGAGGACAACGACAATTAATTAACAGATCCAACACTGCTCACTCCAGCTGTCCCGCCCTGTGTATCTACACTCCACTGTAGTACATACAGGCGGTACTCCAAGGCAGTACTCCCACAGTACTTCGTTTCGACTTTATAACTCGCCTCAGTTTCTGGAACGTGTTTTCGTAGCAATGATGGTGCCGCCACGCTCGAGATGTACCGACTGGGTACAGATGTGATTCAATCAGCAGCCAGTGAGATAAATGTCTCAACACTTGTGATGATTAATCTCGAGGCACGAAATGTGACTGAACGTGTATTGTTATTACGATTTCCGCCCTACTCTTTAGGCGCTAATTGTAGTATACATGCCAAAAAATATTAATAAATAAAATAAATGAAATAATCACGTCACACATGGAGGTTAATTGCAACATTAAACGAATTACATTGATCAAAATATTTTCTTACCATAACTGAATGTAATTGCCACTTGGCGACTTCCAGTGAAAGGAGTAAATAAATACATTACTTTTCTTAATCTGTTTACCCTCCAGGGTTGGTTTTTCCTTCGGACTCCGCGAGGGATCCCACCTCTACCGCCTCAAGGGCAGTGTCCTGCAGCTTTAGACTCTGGGTCGGGGGATACAACTGGGGAGTATGATCAGTACCTCGCCCAGGCGGCCTCACCTGCTATGCTGAACAGGGGCCTTGTGGATGGATGGGAAGATTGGAAGGGATAGGCAAGGAAGAGGGAAGGAAGCGGCCGTGGCCTTAAGTTAGGTACCATCCCTGCATTTTTCCTGGAGGAAAAGTGGGAAACAACGGAAAACCACTTCCAGGATGGCTGAGGTGGGAATCGAACCCACCTCTACTCAGTTGATCTCCCGAGGCTGAGTGGACCCCGTCCCAGCCCTCGCACCACTTTTCAAATTTCGTGGCAGAGCCGGGAATCGAACCCGGGCCTCCGGGGGTGGCAGCTAATCACACTAACCACTACACCACAGAGGCGGAGAAGTAAATAAATAAATAAATAAATAAATAAATATAATAGTAATAATTTGTTTGTCGAAAATCTAGGTAACTAGGCGCCAGAGATCACCATAGGATCTCTCAATTTAGAACATTAATAATAAGAGCAATAAAAATGAAAATCCACAGCCTCTTTCCAGTCATTCTACTGGGTCAGGAATGGAATAAATGAAGCCCCATCTAGCGGCAAGGATAGGAACTCTGCCGGCTGCCTGTCGCCCTCCTCTGGGGCAATGATTAATGAATGAGAGATGTAATGATATTGGAGAGTGTTGCTGGAATGAAAGATGACAGGAGTACCCGGAGAAAAACCTGTCCCGCCTCCGCTTTGTCCAGCACAAATCTCACATGGAGTGACGGGGATTTGAACCACCGGAACCCAGCGGTGAGAGGCCGGCACGCTGCCGCCTGAGCCACGGAGACTAATAAGAAGAGAAATAATAATAATATCAAAGACGCGCACAGTCACTGAAAGCAAGCATGTCAAGAGAGCAAAATCTTGGAGAGTGGATTTCAAAAGACCTCAGTGAAGTGGTTGCTCTCGAGCAGAGGAGAATCAAACTAGACAAGGCCTGCAGAAAACTGTGTGCCTCAACACATCTATCGATGAATGTCGAACTGAGATACTACGATGTAATAGTCAGTCCTGTACGCAGCGCAGTGCCTATTTCTAACTAAGAGCCCTCCAAGTACAAGAAGGGACCAAGGACCCTACAGTGTCAGATGGAAGGCGATACTACACACAAAGAAACCCTCACATAGTTCATCAGAAGAAAACGGCTAGCTTTTAAGCGGACACCTGTATAGAATAGATTTCCACAGGCTGTCCTATAAGATCTTCAAAGTAGTCAGCAAGGGTAAAGGCACTCGATCGTTGTGGATCCAGCAGGGAGAGAAGGATCTGGCAGAACTTAATGACATAATAGTTACCTGAAGTAAGTACCGAAACCAAACACTTCCTAACATCCCTTACAGAAGCTAACCACAATGAGATCAGGAAATGGTCCGAGGAAGGCAAAATAGAGTTCAGCAAGAAAATCAAGGATTACTGGGCCAGCAGGAAAGGTCAAGGTTTCAAGAGGAAAGTAGCAGTCAATCCTACCATTATGAACACCAGAAGCGGCAACAACAGAGATAAAGCACAAGCTAACTCAAAGTTGGTAGAGCATAAAATATTCCACTCAGATCGTGTTCTCTTGACTGAACCGTAACAGGTAGGAAGTGCACGTAGCATCTCCAATAACTTCTCCACTAATTGAAAAAGAACTATATTCTGGCCTAACCATAATCTGTACATTAGCACTTCAACAACACAATAAACAGCCAATAGCAACACACTTAATACGTACTTACAACTACTGAAAGACTCCCTATATACAATCACCAATCCTAGAACAAAACAGTGCGAAATCACAGCGAAGACTGCACTACCATTTGTAGTGAGTCCGATGACCAATTAGTACAATGCATATACAGTATTAGTTATATTGCACTTCGCTGAGTTCATGTATCAACACAAATTGTCGGTTCTCACCATCAACACATCGTATATTACTCTTCTTCTTCTTCTAATAATAATAATAATAATAATAATATTTGTTTTACGTCCCACTAACTACTCTTTTACGGTTTTCGGAGACGCCGCGGTGCCGGAATTTAGTCCCGCAGGAGATCTTTTAAGTGCCAGTAAATCTACCGACACGAGACTGACGTATTTGAGCACCTTCAAATACCACCGGACTGAGCCAGGATCGAACTCGCCACGTTGGGGTCAGAGGGCCAGCGCCTCAACCGTCTGAGCCACTCAGCCCGGCTATTACACTTCTACTGTACCTCTTTTCACTGACACCAACACTAGACGCACTTACACTTGCACAACGCTGGATCGCGTTCTCCCAAAGTACAGTATATACAAAGGGCACTAGGAAAGTTCTGCAATACGCAAAAACGGTTGGCTGGACACCCCGGTTGTGGTGAGGGATGAAAACTGGTCTAGAAGACAGCAAGGCGCGACCTACACACCAGTTGTTACCAAGCAGTGGGATTGAAAGCAAGTTAAGATGTCAGTGTGGTCCTCGTAAAGGTGAATATCGCGCAATTATCCGCTACAGTTTTGCTCGTGGATTAACTGTTGACCAGTGCTTGGAGGAAATGACTCCTGTGCTGGGGAAAGGCTGTCCACATCGGGCAACAATTTTTCGCTGGTACAAGGAGTTCCAGAGAGGAAATTTTGGGGTTGAAGACGATCCTCGTTCTGGGCGACCGTCTGAATCGGTGACTGGGGAAAACATTGAAGCTGTGAGGAAAATGTTGCAGCACGAGAGGCGGTTGACATATCGGCAGGTAGAAGAGACCCTCCACATCCCTGCACCAGGTATTCATTCAATTCGATCATCTCCACGTTAGAAAGGTTTGTTCACTTTGGGTGCCTCGTTCACTTTCAGGGGAACAAAGGACACATCGAGTGAAATGGTGCCAAAAAATGCTAAAACAGTTTGAAAATGGGACTTCGCGTAACGTCAATAGCATCGTTACAGGTGACGAAACTTGACTTTATTATTACGATGTCCCAACAAAATCCCAGAACAAGGTGCGGCTGTTTGAAGATGAGGGTACTCCTGTGACTGTGCGAAAGTCAAGGTTAGTGAAGAAAAGGATGATTGTAGTATTATTCACTAAACGGGGCATCCTGAGTCGGGTTGTGCTTTCAAGTAGCTCCGTCCAAGGTCACGGCTCAACACTTGGTTCTTGTATCACGACAATGCTACAGCACATCCTGCTAATGTAACAATGGATTTTCTTGCCAGATCAGGGTTGACTGTGCTTGATCATCCTCCATACAGTCCTGATCTTGCCTCATGTGACTTCGCAATCTTCCCAGAAGTGAAGATGAAGCTGAAAGGGCGGAGTTTTACATCCGACGAGGAGCCTCTGGCAGAATGGGATCAAGAGTGTGAAAATGTAACCAAAGAAAAGTGGCAGAGTTGGTTCAGTGACTGGTTTCGACGTATGGAGAAGTGTACTGAGTGTGGTGGAAGTTATTTTGAAAAAGTCTAAAGCGTTCACTCACATTGCAAACCTTTCCTAGTGCCCTTTGTATAGACTTTCTCCTCCCCACTCCTTCTCGATATCTTCAAACTGTCCAACCATGACCGAGAGATATCCCGTTCCATGGTAACACGTGGCTATATCCCTACCACGCTCGAAGTTTGACTTGTGGATATCCATGCCTTAGGAATGGACACTCCGTGTACCTCACTGTAGTTTCGATGAATCTTTTTCCAAACCTGGACATAGCTGTGTGTTTCGCAACTGCTTGCACAAAACAAATTACTAACATCCAACATGGGACCTTCCCGCTTTAGTAATGATGCAATAGTAAAAATACCCTTGGGGGTGGGGGATGCACACGAAGAATACACCCGCGGTATTTCTTGGCTGTCGTAAGAAGCGACTAAAAGGGGTGACCAAGGGATGATTGACTAAGAACCATGAGATTACTTATGATTAGTACCATTACGTGAGGAACACCATGGGGCTACGTTACCTAGGACCAGTACCGTTATATCCAGCACACCACGGATCTGGGCATTGCCTGTGATTAGTAGCATCGTGTGCATTCCACCGTGGCGGTGAAGCGAGCGTTGGGTTGCATAGACTGGCGTCTAGCGAGAGTAGGTGCCCAACACTGCTGGAATCTGTTCGTTCCACTGTGTTCAGAATTGGTGTGCGTTACCTACGAGTCGCACCACTATATGAGGAATACCATGGGTCTACGTTGCCTGTGATTAGTATCACAATGTGAGGAACACCGTGGGTTTGTGCACTGCCCGTAATTAGTCCCATTATGTAAGGAACACCACGGGTCTGTTTCCTTTGAGTGGTGCCATTGTGTGTTATATACCATGGGTCTGCATTACTTATGATTAGTACCACTATAGGAGGAACACCGTGGTTCTCCTTTACCAGTAATTACTACCATCACGAGGGGCCGGTAACCTGGATTTTGGACGCCGTTAGATAATAAGCATCATCCCAATAACTAAGGCATTGTGAATTGAATCCACGGATCATTTTTCATCATCAATCGTCTTAGATTATAGTATGTGGATACAATCTGAAGTTTTAATTATCATTTCGTTGCACCTCGTACCATTAGAGGCCGATGACCTAGCTTTTAGGCCCCTTCAAACAACAAACATGTGACATGTACCATTACAAACGGTGCTGTTGTTATTTCAGGGCATTCACGACGTCCTGGGCTACTTCGCCAGTCTGATCAAGAACTATCGGATGTACACCGACCTGTACAGATCTTACGAACAGAACGTTTTGAAGAAGACCCTCCAGTTTGAGGAGTTCGTTGAGAAGTGTGCTCGGAAGATGGAGTCCTTGGACATTGAGCTGCAGCAGTGCAAGGCGAGATCCGAGGAGTCCAAATACGAGGTGCGCCGCGCAAGAGGTCTCTACCTGCACCTCAAGGAGATGCTGCGTCAGCTCGACGACCAGGAGCGCAAGGTGCGCATCATGGCCTCCAAGATGTACCCGCTGGTGCCGCAAAAGGGCTCGACGCCCAACAAGCTGCCGAATGCGGACGACATCAGGAGTCAGCTGGGGTTCATCCGGGACGGCATGTTGGACATGGACACCATCGTCAAGCTGGCCATCCTCGTGCTCAACAATGAGCACCGCCAGCCCGAGAAGACTAAGACGCAGAAGAAGAAGAAGAGGAGATCGACGCCAAAGCCAGACAGCCCTCCAAGCGACGAGGAACCTTTGCCACCACCCACCACGGAACCTTTGCCACCACCCACCACGGAACCTTTGCCACCACCCCCCATGAAGTCCTTGTCCGTCACCTCCACCACTGGCCAGGAGCCGAAGACCGACGAGTAGCTTGTATTAAGAAACTCTTGCATTAAACATTCATTAACTGCAGTGATTCGTCCCTGATTTGTCTGGTGTCCTCTCTGATACTCCCCACGCGCACGCGGTGTGACAGAACATCTTAACTCGAGCTTAATGTTCTCAGCTCCCGCTTGGAGCGCTGTGCTAGCATACAGCGAGCCACCTGGTGACGAACGAGTGTACCACTACAGCTCCAAGGGCGAAGCATTCCTAAATTCAAATCCTCGTTATTGTACAAGTGTCTCTCGTGAACAGTCGAGATTTTTTTCTGAAGACCCGGAGCAAAGTGGACAGTTTCACCTTGTTTTCATGACACGGCATAAGCCCAAAAGCCTGTAAGTAAGGATCAATGTTAACTGGAGTGAGAGTGATTAGCGTATTCACCAGAGGATCTATCACCTTCCATTGTCCTATTACCCGCGTTTGGGGGCCAGTTCACTACTCTCCTGGACTGCTGACCTTACCTGTTGATCCATTTCCGTGATTTAAATGTTCAAAAATATTGTTTGAAAAGAGCACTGTCTGCTTCATCGATGTAATGTAATTCAGGGTGACCCGATGAACACACACAAATTATGGCTTTGGGTTCCAAGGAGTCAAACCGCCAGACAATTACACAATGAGAGATCTAACAAAATTCACAATGAAACACACAAAAAGGCAATATCTTTGGCGAAACAACTTGTGTTCCACTCATCAAATTAAAGTATTCTGTCAAAAATAGTCCTCGCAACGTTCTGCCAACATTAAATAAAACATTCTTTCAAAGGTATTTAAAATAGCATATTAGAACACGATCGTCAAGCTTAACGAGACTGTGGTGTAGTGGTTAGTGTGATTAACTGCCAGCCCCGGAGGGCCGGGTTCAACTCCCGCCTCTGGCACGACATTTGGAAAGTAGGGCTGGAACGTCGTCCCCTCAGCGTCGGGACGTCAACTGAGATGGGGAGGGTTCGATTCCTTCCTCAGCCATCCTCGAAGTGGTTTTCCGTGGTTTTCCACTTCTCCAGGAAAATGGTGGGATTTTAGCTAACTTCAGGCCACGACCACTTCTTTGTCTACCCCTCCCGATCTTCCCATCACCCCACAAGGTACCTGTTTAGCATAGCATAGCATAGGGCGAGGTACTGGTCTTCCTCCCCAGTTTTATCCTCCGACTCAAAGTCTCGCGCTCCCTTGAGGCGGTAGAGGTGGGATCCCTCGCTGAAAAAACCAACCCTGGAGGGTAAACGGATTAAGAAATAAGTCAGTCTTATTAAAGAGGCAATGGCATGAATCTGAAGGTTAGTTGAGGAAAGTGAACACTGAATGGCGTATGACTTTTAGTGCCGGAAGTGTCCGAGGACATGTTCGGCTCGCCAGGTACAGGTCTTGTAATTTGACTCCCGTAGGTGACCTGCGCGTCGTGATGAGGATGAAATGATGATGAAGACGACACATACACCCAGCCCCCGTGTCAGCGAAATTAACCAATGATGGTTAAAATTCCCGACCTTGCCGGAAATCGAACCCGGGACCCCTGTGACCAAAGCCCAATACGCTAACCAAGGAGCCGGACACTGAATGGCAAGTGGAATGGTAACCGACTTCCAACGCAACCAAACTATTCCTTAAAACTTTCACCGTAGTTCTCGACGGAGGTCACACGCAAAGAAAATGTGATTTAATCATTGAATTGGCATTACTGCGTGCACAGTAGGGTGAGTCAATAACTCAAATGAGGCGTAAGCTTCCACGACTGAGTCGCAAACGTATGATATAGTATGTTATAAATGTTTATCTGCCAGCTGCGGAGTCCTATGGATTATATGTCGCAGTTATTGGACTTGTTTCATATTATTTAAAGGACGAAACAATGTTACCGTCGCACTTGTCACTATTAGACAGAAACTGAAGTCGTAAATAAAGAGGCACTTCTCGTGCTTCGATTAGTAAGTCAGCAGTCTGTGAAGATGGCACGGCTCCTAAACACACACTTATTGCACGAGAGTGTGGCACATGTGAAGAACATAATGAGGTGCAATAGTACAATAATCTTGGACGGATTGTATCCGAGCTCTGTACATAGAAGTCTTCCACGACTTACGAAGTGTCTGTCCTCCTCGCAGCAGGTAGTCCGGCTCACTGGTATTGCCTGGATGGCGACAGTCCTCACTTTTACTTTGCTGCGCACACTCAGTCGCTTCACACAGGCTTGAACTCGCAATCTGTAAAGAAACACGACCCACAATGACAGTTCCTTGGCTCAACTCCAGACGAGTCCGGTAAATCTCACACTCAATACAGTGAAGTCAAGGCCACAGCTCCACACAGTGAACTACCCACCGCACAACACGACAATGCTGTCTAACTCCACCACACCGAATCTTTGCGGCTAGCCTCGTTTTAAGATGCGTATGCTTTGGGCTACCGTCACTAATTTAGCGAGGACAGAAAACCCACAGTGTGGTAACCAGGCAACCAGTGTTCGTCCTCTTCTTCCTCGCGTTAGCACACCGCCTTCTATATACAGTAGGTAGAAATGTCGCCGTGTTTCAAACAAGTTTTCATTGTCTGTGGCGTTTCGTCTAGGTCAAAGCAAAGCCCCTTACACACGGTAACGTCACCGGAGGCAGCAGAATGTTTCTCATAATACTCATCTTGCATTGTGCG
Organism: Anabrus simplex; assembly: GCF_040414725.1. Taxonomy (NCBI): domain Eukaryota; kingdom Metazoa; phylum Arthropoda; class Insecta; order Orthoptera; family Tettigoniidae; genus Anabrus; species Anabrus simplex. The sequence continues at coordinate 74,047,615 of NC_090277.1, forward strand.
TTAACTCGGCCACCATTTTGTTGGACGTAGATCACGATGCTATATTTTTGTTTCGATTTATCAGAACTCTATCTCCCCTGAGGGTCGAGTGTACCCCCGCATGTCGTAAGAGGCTACTATGAGAGGTACTGTGCTCGCTCTCTAGGTCCAAGATATACCAAAAGTCGAAGTAGTATAACTTACAGTACCTAACAAAAGTTTAAGACCACTAGCCTATTTCATATAATAATTTCCTGGTCTTATAATTTTGTTAGTAATCTTTTGGTGAATATTCTGTGCATAGTTTAGACACTTATACATCTAAATATGTCATTAGAATTGTGATATGATTTTTATTTTATTAGTTATGATTTTTTGTTACTTTGATGTAACTGAAAAAATCCTACATTTTTAATTATGGAAAAATTTATTAACTTTAAACCGTCTTGTTTATGTTAGTAGTAATTTTTTTACAGTATTGTGTGGGGTGTGGGATCATATTGACACAAGAAAAAGAGATCTCAAACATGTTCCTGTCGTTTTATAATTTTTTTTTGTACTTTAAGTGAACCTTTAAAAAGTTAATAAATTCTGGCATTTGGTTAAATAACTTTAGCGAGATAACTAATTGAGCCAACGAGACCGAACTTGCATGAGTAGTTAGTTCATGTTCTCCTCAACAGATGGGATATAACAACAGAACCTGCTACGACCCCGACCTTGAATGGGAAACCAGTTTCTTGATACAAGTGACAAGAGCAGGTAGTGGGTATTTCGCAAACTGTGAAAATGGGGGGAAAAAACTGTGTCAGAGACATTGAAGTGGCAAATAATTGGAATGAAAAGATGCGGAAAGTCACATAGAACAATCGCATTAGATTTGGGTGTAAGTAAGACTTGTGTAACGAACACAATAAAAAAATTTGAAGAGGGAGGTGCAGTGGCTGACAAACTACGCAGTGGCCGACCTCGAGTAACATCTGTGCGCGAGGACAGAATCATTTGTAAAGCTTCGAAGATGAACCGGAAATTGTCTTTACCTTCACTTAAGCGGGAATTCGAAGACTCTACCAATAAGAACGTATCGGTAATGACCATTTCGCGCCGCCTAAGGGAAAAAGGACTGAAATCCTACGTTCCACTAAAGAAACCATTATTGAACAACGCACACAAGATGAACAGAAGAAACTGGTGCAGAATAAAGAAAAATTGGTACATGGAACATTGGGGCAAAGTTCTGTTCAGTGATGAATCGCGATTCCAACTGTACAGTTCCAGAAAAGTGCAGGTTCGGAGGACGGCAACGGAGAAATTTCTCCCACAATGCATGGTGCCAGCTGTTCAGGGAGGTGGCGGTTCCGTCATGATCTGGGGTTGCATGTCTGCTCAAGGTACCGGAGTATTAAGATTTATCAATGGAACAATGAATTCAGAACAGTACATTGAAACCATGCAAGAAAACATGCTGCCATCCGCCCAGAAACTTCACGGTGGATATTTCGTTTATCAGCAAGATAACGCTCCATGCCACAAATCAGCGACAACAATGGAGTGGTTTGAGAGAAAAGGCATCACATTGTTGGATTGGCCAGCCAGAAGTCCAGACTTAAATCCAATTGAAAACCTCTGGAACATCATAGGCCTTCGTGTAGCTGCAAGGAAACCAAGGAGTGTCCAGGAACTTCGTGAGAAGATTTCCGAAGTTTGGAACGAAATTACGCCCCAGGAATGCCTAAAATTAATCCAGAGCATGCGAAAACGTGTGAAAATGTGTTTGAAAAATAAAGGAGGTGCTATTGATTATTAAGACGAAAATGAGTGTATAATAAGAATGATTTTTTTATTTAAATTTATGTTACCAGATGACTTGAAAATTCCAACCCAAAATTCAAAATTTTTGGTAAAAGTGTTCTTCAACCTCAAATACATGGTGAAAATTATAAGGAGAATTAAACTGTAGTGTTATATGTATAATAAAAGTAATTTTCAATGAGTAATTGAATAAAAAAAGTAATTTTGTTTAAAACTTGATTTTGTAATTTTTAGTCCATTTACATGGTTCAGGGAAAAGTAAAACAATGTGGCCACTAACCTTAAATATCTGAAGAAAAACTTTCAGTACCATTAGACGGTAGTGCCAGACATACTATAAAAGTGATTTTATTTAAAAAATAGTCCTATTACTTTGTTGCTTTTAAAAATGTAGATCAACCATGAGGGTGGTCTTAAACTTTTGTTAGGTACTGTATATATTTCAAACAAATTTAGAATTTTAACTGAATTCTATGGTTATGATTGCTTCTTGCGAAAGGAATGTGATAAGATAGAAATACCGCGGGGGAAAACGAACTGTGGCAAACACTGTCATTAGGGAAAGAATGGGAAAACTGTGCGGGAATGCTTGGAACATGAGACCGGAGAGAGTGGCCTTAACACTTGTCATCAAATCGCGGATCAGTGTGGAAGAAGACGAATATTTTTCGCTCGTTTCTGTTGCTCCCGTACACAATATGTGACACTGAAAGACACCATGTTGCCGTAAGATGCCATAATCATGAAACTCATTCAAGTTTTAAATTAACTGTCGGCTGTAAAATGATGTTTAATAAAATAGTCCATTAGTTAATAAAACGGATGGAAATTCCCTGCAAAAGCACATGGGCTGGAAGAAGCGAGCGCGACGCCTATTGCTGGCAGTGACGTTCCCGGCCTTGAACACACATTCCTCTGTTTGCTCAAGAAACGGAGTTCAATACGGCGAGGTTATCAGTTCCCTAAACAAAAACAAAAAAACATATTCCTGATGCATACCTACTTGTGCTACGGCCTCACTTGGTCAACTCTCGTTCTCTTCCTATCCAGACGGTATTAGGTTTGCAAAGCCTACGGAGTCTCCCTTAACTTTATCCCTCATCTTTTATTGTGATTAGTAGACGCCAGATTATTAGCAGTACGTTAGAATGCAAATTATTATTAGGTGTGTGCTAGCCCGCTCTTCAGTAACGTAGCGAGAGCAACATAACTTGTACGGGATCTAATTGCCCGCTCTTCCGTACTGTAGCGAGAGTAACATAACTTGTAGGGGATCTAATTGTCCGCTCTTCCGTAATGTAGCGAGAACAACATAACTTGCAGGGGTTCTAATAGCCCGCTCTTCCGTACTGTAGCGAGAACAACATAACTTGTAGGGGTTCTAACAGCCCGCTCTTCCGTAATGTAGCGAGAGTAACATAACTTGTAGGGGTTCTAATTGCCCACTCTTCCGTAATGTAGCGAGAGTAACATAACTTGTAGGGGTTCTAACAGCCCGCTCTTCCGTAATGTAGCGAGAGTAACATAAATTCTAGGGGTTCTAATAAGCCGTACCCCTAATGTTTACGCAAAACTCATGACAAACGTTCTGAAGGACAGACCCGTGGTGTGCAAACTTTTTGGTTGGCGTATCCCCAAATTCTAATCTTCCTTCGTACCTTTGAATTACGAGTATATGGCGATTATACCAGAAATAACAAATGATTGGTATGGTGGTGATTATTGTTTTAAGAAGAAGTACAACTAGGCTACCATCCTCTATATAACACTAATCAGAGAGAAAAATGGAAAGGATCAGACACTTCGAAAAAATGAAGGTATCGGCCAAAGAAAGACAAGGGCCACGAAGGGCGTGAAAATGAATGACTCCCTGTCCTCAAATGCTCTAATACCGTAGGGGTCGAAAAAGAACAAGAGTTGACCAAGAGAGCTCGGATAGGGTAGATGAAAGTGACGTTCTGCAGGACAGACTATCCGGACTCTACGGATGAGGACACAGCACACTCCCCCCGAGTTAGGCGAGACGGAAGCGCTCGCAGGTCCACGTTACCGTTACGACAAGGTCACTCAGTGAATTTTGGCAGCACAGCGGCGGTTGGCAGCACTTGCAAGGCCATCCTAGGACGTGGCGGGTCATCAGCTACCTTGACCGTGAGAAGTGACTAAGGGTGGCACCGGTCCAAGTCGCGTAGCTGAACAGAGTGGGGTTTAAAGTGAAGTAATGAGCGCCTGTATCCTGGATCTACCAGGTTGTGTATCGTCTACCATGCCACAGTACACCGGGCGAGTTGGCCGTGCGTGTAGAGGCGCGCGGCTGTGAGCTTGCATCCGGGAGATAGTAGGTTCGAATCCCACTATCGGCAGCCCTGAAAATGGTTTTCCGTGGTTTCCCATTTTCACACCAGGCAAATGCTGGGGCTGTACCTTAATTAAGGCCACGGCCGCTTCCTTCCCACTCCTAGCCCTTCCCTGTCCCATCGTCGCCATAAGACCTATCTGTGTCTGTGCGACGTAAAGCCCCTAGCAAAAAAAAAAAAAAAAAAAAAAACATGCCACAGTACGCTGATGACAAGAGCATTCGCAATAAGAACGACGTAAATAAGTTACAAACAGATCTTGATAATGTGGCTGTGTGGTGCAATGTAAATAGAATGTCTATAAATGTACAGGAATGTAAATATATCTGCTTAACTAGAGTAATGCCATCGTTACAACATCAAATTTCAATGTATGGTAAAAATCCGATGCCTGCACCCCAATAAAATTACTTGGCATTCATATTTGCAGCAATTAAGAAGGAACAAGCAAGGTGCAAATCATACAGAGTCCTGGGATTTATCCGCAGATCTCTGCTGGGAGCCAGACAGAAAGCCGTTCAGGCTGCTGTCTATTTGGCATTAGCACGGCCAATACTGTTTCACTGGCTTCCTTCTACACTAGAGAACAGACGAAACTAGAGGGAGTTCAACGCCGAGCAGAACGACTAATTACTGAGACGGTCATTCAAATGCAGCCAGGTCACTTCCCCCATAACAGTTCTCTGTAAACAAATAGATATTGCTTTTCTGAGAAACTTCCTCGCAGGTAACATTCACAGCTGAACTACCGTTCAGCTCAAAGGGGTCGAGGTGTGTCCCTTTTCGCTCCATTTGCAAGAACACCATCCTATCAAAGTGGCTTCTTTATTCGTTCTGCTCGGCTATGGAATGTACTCCCATCGCAGATAAAAGAACTACCTACTGAAAAAGTTTGTAAAGGGGTAAAAAGAATGCATATATAACGAAACTTTCTCTACACAATATAATTTTCCACCGTATGAATGTTTAGTATGCGTGGGAGGACGGATAAAATGTTATATGATCCCGGCTGAGAGACTGTATGTGGGTATGAACGAGCCGGCCCAGCTGTGAGTGTTTTAGTAGAATTACTTGAATGTTGAACAGGTCCTGTGAATACTGTACGGTAATTGTACAGAAGCACATTCGGTAGCCTATAATTTTAATTATTTAGTATAGTAATTTTAAGTGGAGATGGATGCACCTTTGTGTATGTGGGGCTATATCATTTCTCCATTCACCATCCCTGAATTGTATCTACAAATTTAGAAAATAAATAATACACACGTACATCATTATAGACAGTTATGCATTTCAGCGTTTAGTCTACAAGCCTCTGTGAATTGACTAAATGTCACCACAATCCTCTATTTGTAACTAGTGCTGTGGCCTGAGTTAGTTCTATACCTCTTATCTTTAAATCATTACAAACTGGGTCTAACCATCGTCGTCTTGGTCTCCCTCTACTTCTCTTACCCTCCATAACAGAGTCCATTATTCTCGTAGGTAACCTATCATCCTCCATTCGCCTCACATGACCCCACCACCGAAGCCGCTTTATGCGTACAGATTCATCCATCGAGTTCATTCCTAACTCAGCCTTTATCTCCTCATTCCGAGTAACCTCCTGCCATTGTTCCGCATGTTTTTACCACCAATCATTATCGCTACTTTCATGTCTGTTACTTCTAAGTTATAAATGAGATATCCTGAGTACACCCAGCTTTCGCCCCCGTAAAGCAAAATTGGTCTGAAAACAGATCGATGTAAAGATAGTTTCGTCTGGGAGCTGACTTCATTCTTACAGAATACTGCTGATCGCAACTGCGAGCTCACTGCATTGGCTTTACTACACCTTGATTCAATCTCACTTACTATATTACCATCCTGGGAGAACACACAACCTGAATACTTAAAATTATCGACCTGTTCCAGCTTTATATCACCAATCTGACATTCAATTCTGCTGAAATTCTTACTTACCGACATCAATTTAGTCTTAGAAAGGCTCAATTTCATACCATATTCATTGTACCTATTTTTAAAGTTCCAAGATATTAGACTGCAGGCTTTCGGCACAATCTGCCATTAAGACCAAGTCATCCGCATAGACCAGACTGCTTACTACATCTCCTGAGAACTTCCTAACTGTCTGACTGAATTTTGAAACATATAAAACTGCATTTAACTTGGAAAATCTGAATATCTGCATTTATAATGGAAATTATGAAAATTAACATTCATTAAATAAAATACACACTCGTCGAACCCTGTACTCACACTTACTTGTTACCTGCTTACTTACACATACGTTATTTGAAGGGCGCCAGCTGTCGCTCAGTACAGCAATAATAGAATGAGACTCTTGACCATCTCTAGGGTGTGGGGTAATAAGCTTACTTTTGACAACATACCATATAAGTTCTGGGAAAAGGAGATTGGCGTTCGGTTTCCCCATTAATTTTGAGGTTAAGATATTTTACTGTCAATGAAATGAAACTATGAATTCGTTTGATAGAACAATATATATTCTTTAAATAATATATCAAAAAATAGTGAGTCTTGTTGCGATAAAACAGATGAGAATATGAAATTATGACATTGCAACAGAAAGAAACTAGGCATGAATTTGAATTCTACTTGACCGGACATTTAACAATTTATACGAAATATTTCCCTCACTGATTCACTTGACTGTACCTTCAACACTTTTAGTGTAATTACGACGTATTCCTTTGATCTGGTGTTTACTGTAGATGTGTCACGCCTAACTTGGTGATACATCCTTGTGACTGCTTCTTCTCCATATCATCTGACTTCTTTGTAAGTCAATATGGTATGACCTCTTGGCAGGTCCAGGGTTGCCCTCTCTGACTTCATGGTAAGCCCTTGCGTCCATGTCTTCCACTAAGTGACGGACCAACCATTTGGTCTCACTCTCTCAATGACCAGTAATGGCTCACTGAGTCTTCACCATCTCTCGTTCACACTGGTTGACTAACCAACTAAGGCCTCTTGATCTAGTAGACTACTTCACTGTACTGCATCCGTATAAGTAATGACTGACGCTACAATGTGCACCCACCTTATATAGACTTTGGTTGACACAGCTACGTAATCTCCAAAAATAAGAATGACATACTCCCACCTACGCGACAGATATTACGCACAGTGGTGAAATAGCCCCGCGGCTATGACACCGTGCGCGCATATTCTAAATAAATACAATGACGTAGCCATGGAGCGGCGATGACTTGGCAGAATCTCCACTGGTATAGCAATATAACAACGTCACTTCCAATCTCTGATATATACAACAATTCTCACTGTACAGGTATTGAGTGTTATACTACACATACGTATATATGCATACATCTAAGTGCAATCTTGCAAGCAACAGGCAATTGCAAAATTGAATAAAACGGATAATTACAATAATAGTACAATATCACAGATAACATAATAATAATACTGACATAATAATAATAATAATAATAATAATAATAATAATAATAATAATACTAATAATAATAATAAATACAGATAAAATCATACAATAATAAAAATACAGATATCATCTTGTAACGGGATTTGAACCGTTACAATTCGCCTCCCTCATAAATAAATCGAAGAACAAAGAATCGATTGATTTATGAACAAAATTATATATATAACACTGACACAGATAAACACTTTAAATGAGTATACAACAATAATTTTCTTTTTCAGCATCCATACATTTTATAATACATCACATATATGAGAATTCTTCTCGCACATTGCCATCGTAGATAACTGTTCAGTGTCCCATTCTCATACAATTCACAAGAGCATAGCCCTTAATTTAACACACACAAATAATTTCAATCAATATACAACATTCTTCTCCTTTTTTTTTTTAACATATCAAAATATTTTGTGAAATATCACTTATATGAGAACTTTTCTCGCATATGGTTATCGCAGATAACTGTCCAATGTCCTGTTCTCAGTTTTGTCACCCAGAACATGACAATGTAGCACTTATTCTTCCAATGCACCAATACGACACTTGGTTCACACGCTAATTCATGTATGTTAATTTTATTTTGCCAGTTTCTTACAAAAATTTAATCATCTTACTCTTATTTCAACAAATCTCACGTGAAGTACTTCTTTAAATATACGTATAATACTACAAATACCGACAATATCCTCTTCCTGAATTTTTTAAGGAATATGCACACTTCCCGATACGGTTCACAATAGTGAAATACCCCTGATACAAAATAATAACTTCAACATATTTTCCCGCCTCTGCAGATGATGAAATGGAACTCTGAGTAGCACTCTGTCACTCAAACTGAATCAATTTTGCCCTTGTAAACTTACATATCAATAAATCACATCCTTCTTGGCAACAACAATAAAAGAATCAATACTATGGCTACAAAATGGTTCAATTATTCCGTAATCCAGCATAATGTTTATTTGTTCTTAGACTTCACTAGCATTTTTAAGTTGAATGGGGTACTTACCTCCCACAAACGATCTATGGTCATTTACTACAAATTTATGTTCATATACGTGTTCTTCCTCACTTACCACTAAATACCTCTCGATGCTTACCTAACATCGAACACAATTACTCCTCTGTAATTCACTCAAATTACCTCACGTCACTGCCTCATACCGACGATCCCTCAGATCCTGGTCGTACAGACACCTGACACACTTCAACACATTTCCTCTCACTAGGAACACCTTCACTTACCTCTCATATATCTTTAAAGAACACACGTCACTAACACACTTACCTCAGACCATCATAATTAACACGTACTTCTTTGCTAGTTTACTCCCAGAACAAACACACACTACCTAAATTAAAGTCTATTCTACTTCCATGATTTGCAACCAAGTCAGCTCCTAAAACAACTGAATACACAAGTTCTGGTACAACAAGGCGTGGCTGAAACTTACAATTATCTTCAATTATGATTGGTAACGCTATCATTTTATTTACTCACTTTGACTCACCCAACGGCTGTTATAAGATCTGATAGTACCTTCACTTACCTTCTTCATATCACAATTTCCATCATTGGAGTTACTACCTCACTACTTACGTCATATTCTCGGCATTACAAGTACTTACATCACTTAACAGAACACTTCTTACGTCTAACTTACTGCTACCATCAATTACTTCATGATCTACGACTACGGCACTACTTAAATATCTCACTTAACATTACTTAGGTCACAATCACACTGTACTCTTAAATCTATTTTTACTACATAACTACTTATACTAAATACCTGTTCATTTTCTACCTTCGGACTGTTCACTTAATTTACCCGATTCCCTGTGAATCTAAAATACTCTGGCTCGATGACTATTCCTGAATACCATTCGCATTTGGCCTAATACTCTCCCTCTGATGAGTTAAATCCTCACGCCTTCCGTCACTTTGGCCTATAAAGTTTCCTCGCCTTCCTTCTCCGGATTGCCCCTGGTAACTTTGCTGAACCCTATCACTATTGAAATGTCTATTAGTCGTCTGCTGATCATAATTATTCCCTCTCCAGCTATTCTGTCCATAATTCACATCTGCACGCCTCCCATCTTCCGATTCTCTCTGGTAATTCTGTTGACCTCTATCACTATTGAAATATCTATCATTCCTCGGCTGATCATAATTATTCCCTCTCCAGCTATTCTGTCTATAATTCCTCACATAATTCACATCTGCACGCCTCCCATCTTCCGATTCTCTCTGGTAATTCTGCTGACCTCTATCACTATTGACATTTCTATCATTCCTCTGCTGATCATAATTATTCCTTCTCCAGCTATTCTGTCTATAATTACTCATATAATTCACATCTGCACGCCTCCCATCTTCCGATTCTCTCTGGTAATTATTCTGACCTCTATTACTATTGACATTTCTATCATTCCTCTGCTGATCATAATTATTCCCTCTCCAGCTATTCTGTCTATAATTCCTCACATAATTCACATCTGCACGCCTCCCATCTTCCGATTCTCTCTGGTAATTATTCTGACCTCTATTACTATTGACATTTCTATCATTCCTCTGCTGATCATAATTATTCCCTCTCCAGCTATTCTGTCTATAATTCCTCACATAATTCACATCTGCACGCCTCCCATCTTCCGATTCTCTCTGGTAACTTTGCTGACCTCTATCACTATTTAAATTTCTATTAGCCCTCGGCTGATCATAATTTTTACCTCTCCTCTGATAATTATCTGACCTGTTTCCCGCTCCCTCTACAGTTCTACTTTGTGGTCGATTACCACCTATGCTACTATTCAGAGCCTCGAAACTATCTAACAACACCTCCATTTCTTTGATAGTACTGACTTTCTGCATACACGCAGCTTCCCTAATCCTATCAGAATAATGTTTTAACATAATCCTTACGATATCAACTTCTGAACCAATACTATTAAGATTTTTCCATATAAGCACGTGTGTCAGAAAGTATTCTGTCATAGACACTCCCTCCTGTTGTCTATATTTACCAAGCATAATCCGTTCTCTCTCACGATCTTGTACATTCTCACCCCAAAACTTATTAATGAACTTCTCTTTAAATTCTTCCATATTAGACATATTATTACGGTACACTTGAAACCAGGTTTTACTTTCACCGATGAAAGAATTAGACAAAATTTCCAGCACGTATTCCCATTCAAAAATATTATTCCTCAACTTACTTGCAAATCTTTTCTCAACTAGTTTTACAAACTCCATAGGATTAAACTGTTTTCCAGAAAACTTGGGCAAATCTTGGTCCCTATTGTATAAACCACTCGTTACTACTATTTCTCTTGTAATCTGACCTTCTCTCATTTCTTGCCGTAGTACCCTCTGGCAGTTCAAAACTTTTTCTTCCGCTACTCTCTCAGCATTCTCTTTCATTATTCTCAATTCTTCCTGTAATTTTTCCTCTTTCTCTGTCACCTGCTGTGACAAAGTTTCCTGTTTTTTCTTTAGTTCATTGACCCGCCCAAGCACTTCGTCAAACGTTTCTACCTTATTGACACATTCCCTCGTATCTTGTACCACTGCATTATGGATCTTGTCTAGTCTTTTATCTACGATCACATGACTTTCTTCCCGGGTATTAGAAATCTTATTACTTAACTCTACGATATTCTCTGTACATGTTCCTTTGACATGCTCAATGAGAGTATGAAGATCGCTCCGATTCCACTCAATTTCTCCTCTAAGGTCAACACACTCTTTATTAAACTTATTTTCCAACTTACATATTTGACTAGTTACCTCTACTATCTTAGTATCTATTCTAGAATTTAGTGATTCACTTAACCTATCTATTTTATCATTGATCACATTAAAATTTTCGTTGCAACTACCAATCCTTTCTTCCATTTTACTATTTATGGAGTTAATTCGTTTCTTACAGTTTTCGTTAATAGTATCAATCTTTTCATCCATCTTACTACAGATACCAATCACTTTTTCTATCTGTTTCATATACTCTTCGTTATTCTTTTCAACGAGCTCGGTATATCTGGCAATCAACAAATTTATACAATCTTGGTTCATTCCCCCCGCGATTTCCTTTAGAGTTTCAGTGTGCTTCTCAATTTCTGCACTTTCCTGAATTATCTCAGAATTTTCCATCGTATTCACCTGCTCCCTACACTGAATTTCACCTTGGAAGTCCGCCGAAGCAATGACCTCGTCGTCACATGACTTGTTATTGTCTTCCTTGTCCATCTTTGGTTCACTAGTGATAGTACGCGATCTCAAATTAATTTCCCTCTTCAAATCCCTTGACATATCCCCAAAATACAAATATATATCACAAAATTACACTCCTGAAATTTACCGGTAATAATTTCCGTTCGCTTAAATGCGCATACTCTCCCAAAATGAACCTATGATATGCTGTCATTCAGACCAAATTCTGAATTTCTTCGTGCACCACGTTGCGGGGCCAAAATGAGAACTTCCTAACTGTCTGACTGAATTTTGAAACATATAAAACTGCATTTAACTTGGAAAATCTGAATATCTGCATTTATAATGGAAATTATGAAAATTAACATTCATTAAATAAAATACACACTCGTCGAACCCTGTACTCACACTTACTTGTTACCTGCTTACTTACACATACGTTATTTGAAGGGCGCCAGCTGTCGCTCAGTACAGCAATAATAGAATGAGACTCTTGACCATCTCTAGGGTGTGGGGTAATAAGCTTACTTTTGACAACATACCATATAAGTTCTGGGAAAAGGAGATTGGCGTTCGGTTTCCCCATTAATTTTGAGGTTAAGATATTTTACTGTCAATGAAATGAAACTATGAATTCGTTTGATAGAACAATATATATTCTTTAAATAATATATCAAAAAATAGTGAGTCTTGTTGCGATAAAACAGATGAGAATATGAAATTATGACATTGCAACAGAAAGAAACTAGGCATGAATTTGAATTCTACTTGACCGGACATTTAACAATTTATACGAAATATTTCCCTCACTGATTCACTTGACTGTACCTTCAACACTTTTAGTGTAATTACGACGTATTCCTTTGCTCTGGTGTTTACTGTAGATGTGTCACGCCTAACGTGGTGATACATCCTTGCGACTGCTTCTTCTCCATATCATCTGACTTCTTTGTAAGTCAATATGGTATGACCTCTTGGCAGGTCCAGGGTTGCCCTCTCTGACTCCTTAGTAAGCCTTGCGTCCGCGTCTTCCACTAAGTGACGGACCAACCATTTGGTCTCACTCTCTCAATGACCAATATTGGCTCACTGAGTCTTCACCATCTCTCGTTCACACTGGTTGACTAACCACCTAAGGCTTCTTGATCTAGTAGACTACTTCACTGTACTGCATCCGTATAAGTAATGACTGACGCTACAATGTGCACCCACCTTATATAGACTTTGGTTGACACAGCTACGTAATCTCCAAAAATAAGAATGACATACTCCCACCTACGCGACAGATATTACGCACAGTGGTGAAATAGCCCCGCGGCTATGACACCGTGCGCGCATATTCTAAATAAATACAATGACGTAGCCATGGAGCGGCGATGACTTGGCAGAATCTCCACTGGTATAGCAATATAACAACGTCACTTCCAATCTCTGATATATACAACAATTCTCACTGTACAGGTATTGAGTGTTATACTACACATACGTATATATGCATACATCTAAGTGCAATCTTGCAAGCAACAGGCAATTGCAAAATTGAATAAAACGGATAATTACAATAATAGTACAATATCACAGATAACATAATAATAATACTGACATAATAATAATAATAATAATAATAATAATAATAATAATAATACTAATAATAATAATAAATACAGATAAAATCATACAATAATAAAAATACAGATATCATCTTGTAACGGGATTTGAACCGTTACACTCCACCTAACGGAATCCCTCCCTGCCATTTTATACCTTTCAGCAGATGATCCATGTAAACTACGAACAGCAAAGGTGAAAGATTACAGCCTTGTCTAACCCCTGTAAGTACCCTGAACCAAGAACTCATTCTACCATCAATTCTCAGTACAGCCAAATTGTCAACATAAATGCCTTTGATTGATTTTAATAATCTACCCTTGATCCCATAGTCCCCCAGTATAGTGAACATCTTTCCCTCGGTACCCTGTCATATGCTTTCTCTAGATCTACGAAACAAACACATCTGCCTATTCCTCTCGTAGCATTTTTTCAATTACCTGGCGCATACTGAAATCTGATCCTGACAGCCCGTCTGTGGTCTGAAACCACACTGATTTTCATCCAACTTCTTCCCAACTACTGATCGGACCCTCCCTTCCAAGATGGCAGTGAATACTTTGCCTGTTATACTAATCAATGAGATACCTCGATAAATAATAATAATAGTAATAATATCACCATGAAGAGAGTTGGGATTTTTGGACATAATAAATGCTGTAAAATGACCTAAAATTGAGTATGTTACAGTTACGTGTTACAATGACTGAACAGTTTACTTAGTCTTACTTCCTTTAACTACGAGTAAGCAAGACTTTCCGCGTTCATTACAAACAACTGCACTTCTACCAAGGGATCTAATAACTTTTCCTAATTTTATATTGGCACCTCTTCCTAAATAGGATGTCGTTTACACACAAGTCAGTGATGGCTGGTAACCATCTTGTAAACGGATCGTTTGCGGACATAGGTTTACTTATATTTTTACTTCTAGAATCGTGTACTTACCGCTGTTCCAATTTGCGTTATTTATGATACACCTGTATATAAGTTAGCAATGTGTATGACAGGTCATCAAAATCCGGGCCCGCATATGAATATTTTGGGAAACCATGGCGTAAAATTTTAAACGAAAGAGTGAACTGTAAGCTGTACAGAAATCGAACTGCAATAGTGAGGATTGGAGAAGCTCCTATCAGAAGTGAAAATACTGAAAGGAGTAGGACAAGACAACCCGCTGTCTGTTGTAAGAGGTGACTGACTGAAAGGGGTTGTCAACTGGACTGGCATTGTTCCCAGGCTCCCATCTGCCATTCCTGGGCCAACTCTTCCCTTGTCTCCAGGTCTTCACAACTCTTGCTCTACATGATCTCAACAGCGACCTGTATTGCTAGCTCATTTCCGTCCGGTAGCACGAGCTACGCCCTGCCCCAGAACAATCACAAGAAGCGGTTTGCATTCTAATCAAACTTCCGCCCGGAAGTCTTCCTTTCCCATCTGTAGCAACTACCGTTCTGCTGTACGCTCTTGGCAGGGAGAGGACGAACAGAAATCAGATCGAGGAATTTCTCACAGAACAATCCATCTTCCGACATTCATACACACTTGTCCTGGTACCATCGATTGCATGTTCGTCGCGAGGATGGAAACCCGAAACTGCGAAACTCAAGGATTAAGGTATTTGCACATTTCCTCTACATTCTGAATATCATCAAACTCTGGAAGTTGATGGCTTGAACTTCTTCATTCTGCAGGCAATGCAGGTTACGGTTGAGGCGGAGCGATTGGGCAGTGGAATAGGGTGACCAGATGCAAACCAGGACACAACTATTTTAAAAAGAGAACAATGCCAGAAGGGAACAAATATCCTCCATTAGAGCAAATTCTTACAAAATTGAAAACACGCCTTGCTGGTACTCTTCTGAAGATTTAGTTGCCTTTGGGAGATTTAGCGTGTGTAACATATACTTATAAGAAGACTAGCTGATGTACCCGTGCTTCGCTACGGGATTCTCAGAAAGACTGATTTGGTGGTTTTCCTAACTGAATTCAACATAGATCATTACATAACGTCAGTAGGAATGTAGCGATTGAAAGCAATGTTATCATACAAAATACTCGATCATATGAAAAACCACACACTTTCTCACTTTCAACGAACAGTACTACGGTGCCGATCTAACAGTCCAAAGTTCCAGAGCTGGAACAACCAGGTCGCAGACTGCCATGAACACTCTTCTGTCATTATTCCATTAAATATGCACACTACTCATTCCAATCAGTGCCTCAGAGTAGTGATTGAATAGCTCGAATGCTATGATGAACCAGTGTGTTACGTACCTGCAGTATCAGAAAATGTATGAACCAGAGGAGTGGCATGCTAAAGAAAAAAGTTTTCCAACTCCCTAGCTATTTCCGCCAATGTTCAGTCAGGCTGTTATACTCGGTACGCAGTAGTATCCCATCTATCGGAGTTGAGCGGCACGAAGAACATCACAACAAACAATGGTCAATGTAAAGTTATTGTTGATCAGTGTTATGCGCTTTGGATATTGTAGGCCTTCTGAAATACCACTCTTATCATATTCGGTACAGTAAAACTGAATGAAACATAAATGATCGGAAAGTCTATAACTTTTGTTATGTAGTACCATACTTTTCAATGGCACCAATGACATAGGTACCGGTATTTAAAAATTAAATTTCAGGCGCCTTCCCCTAAACTACCATTTCATCTCGGGAAAATAACATTTTTTACAGCTTAGACTATAGTTTCTTATTCCCCGACTCTATATAGCGGTTTTGATTAAATTCTGTTAACCCATTTTCTCGTGGCTCGGCGTTGATATGGACTTAGTAACAAAAATACAACTTCATTAATATCTGTGTTATCAGAGCCGGTACGGCAAAAATGTATAAGACATATATGATTGGAAACTGAATTCTATATAACTTTAGTTATATAGTATTTATCGATAGGACTGCTAATAATATATATATATTTCTTTTTTTGCTGGTTGTTTTACGTCGCACCGACACAGATAGGTCTTACGGCGACGATGGGACAGGAAAGGGCTAGGAGTGGGAAGGAAGCGGCCGTGGCCTTAATTAAGGTACAGCCCCAGCATTTGCCTGGTGTGAAAATGGGAAACCACGGAAAACCATTTTCAGGGCTGCCGACAGTGGGGTTCGAACCTACTATCTCCCGAATACTGGATACTGGCCGCACTTAAGCGACTGCAGCTATCGAGCTCGGTGCTAATAATATAAATATTCGATAATTAAATTTAAGGCCTTCCCCTAAACTACCATTTCACTCAGCGTGAATAAAATGATTTATGGCCTAAGATTGTAGCGGCTCATCCCCCGACTTTACATACCGATTTTCATTAAATTCTCTTCAGCCGTTTTCTCGTGATGCGTGTACATACAGACAGACAGACAGACAGACAGACAGACAGACAGACAGACAGACAGACAGACAGACAGACAGACAGACAGACAGACAGACAGAAATTACGGAAAAGTAAAAAGTACATTTTCTTGTTACTATGGACATGACCGATACAGAAATACCATTATTTTCAAATTCTGAGCAATGTACAGACAAAACTCTTATTTTATATATATAGATAGACATGTATATCTCTTTAGATTATATTGAGCCATAAGAGGATGTTCACAGATTCCAATTTGAAGCGGTTCATATTACCAGTGCATTGTGTTGAGATCAATGAAGATACTGTTTCTACATTTGCATTGTGCCCTCATATAGAACAAAATATTCTGCAAGTTTTTTAATAACTCTGAACTACAATAAACTGACTCACGTGAACTGAAATACTTTCACCACTGCTGACTACAAGGTAAGTTGTTAAATTGAGGGTCATTATCACTATCATTCAGGAGTTGTTTAAAATTGCAAAGCTGATGAAAGGATTTCGCACCACCAATTTGAAGATTTAGATTTAGCTTTTCAGCGGCATCCTTTTTAAAGAGACTTCCTTCAAATCCCGGTTATCTCCGGTCGCTTGTCACGTTATCAGCTGAAGGTGTATTGCTGAGAGGGAAGCATGCAGTACACAGAGCAAGGCATGCATAGAATAATCGCACATACTGTATATCGATAATCACATTTCTGTATATCGATACGATATCGAGGATGCTGACGGGCAATGAAGAATACGAGTAAAACAAATTACCGTACCCCAAAATAAGGAGATTCACTAAAAAGGAGGACATTTGTTTTTTTTAATAACCCATCCGGACCCCGGTCAATGGTCTAAAAAAGGAAGACATGTCGGGATAAAAGAGCACGCCTGGTCACTCTACACTGGAAGAAACAAGCTGATCATTTTTCAAGGGACTGTAGGGAGTCGCCCTTCGCGGCACTTTCCTTCCGATTAGAGGATGGGCCGCCAGTTCTACCTCCTCAGCACCACATTACCGTAACTTTGCACTGCCCCTAGAAACACAAGCACCTTCATCTCAATGCCTGGCCGCAGATGGGAAAATCACAGTGATAGAATCATTTCATTTCAGTCACATAAAAATATTTGAAATTGTACGAGCTTAATAGCGAGTACAAATTGATCAATACAGCTTACGCTCGCTTCTTTCTCTGTTTCATGTTTCATTTATCTATTTACTTCACGTCGAAAAACAATAGCAAGTGCTTTTAAAGGGAATCTCACTGAAATGTTGCGATTTAAAAAAAATACAATTTTCAATTTTAACATTAAAAATCACCCAATCAAATCCCGTCATCAGTTTTGCCCTAACGCTATTTTTAAAGCTGTAATTTGAAGGTGGCGGCACGGCGGATACACCCCTTTCCTTCACGTTAGAATATATTTAAGTTATAGTCTGAGGGAGTAACTTACAGTTCAGAGCAGTTTTAAAGAAAGTAGGTTTCTTCAACTCTCAACTGCATTTTTCTGGCTTAAACTATTATCAGCTGATTGCCATGTATAAAATTGCTCCTTGCGACAGAGTTTCTGATAAAGTTTCAATATGTCAGTAGTTGTGCATTTTGTTATCAGTTCATGTTTATGTTTCTAAAATATAACCAAACTATTGCATGAATAATGAGCAACTTGTCCTATATCTCCAATAGTTTTATACCTGAGTGCGTTTGTTCACTTCTTGGGTTAGAGACCACAATAAGCAACATTTACACATTTTAGAAGCTTTCTTCCCAGCCCAGTAGCGTTACATTCTCTCTTTCTGGCGGCAGGAACTGATTTAGATCTTAACGTGTTTTTCTTTATTTAACACAACACATTTTAAGTGGTGTTGATTTTGAGAAAGATCTCTGTCTGATAATACGCCCGATCTTCCACGAAAACGTTTTATTTATTTAATGTATTTTTTAAGTGGTGAAGTACGGCCTCGCTGCTCTCTTAACCACAATATATAGCAGTGAAAGAAAATACAGTGATTTGTTGGACAAATTTTTCTTCGTACCAGTAGCCACTGAATCCAGTGGTACCTGAGGCAATGATGGCCTCAATTTTATCAAAGAGTTTGGCCAACGGATTGCTCGATTTCTGGTGATACCCGCATCAGCGTAGCTCTACAGCGCGGGAATGTCACATCCACTCTCGGGACACCATCACCTGCTAAACAAGTGGATGAAGTTTTCCTCCTTTAAGGCATGACTTTATATTGTATTAAGAAAATGTAATTTATAATAATAATAATAATAATAATAATAATAATAATAATAATAATAATAATAATAATAATAATAATAATAATAATGTTATTTGCTTTACGTCCCACTAACTACTTTTTACGGTATTCGGAGACGCCGAGGTGCCGGAATTTAGTCCAGCAGGAGTTCTTTTACGTGCCAGTAAATCTACCGACACAGGGCTGTCGTATTTGAGCACCTTCAAATACCACCGGACTGAGCTAGGATCGAACCTGCCAAGTTGGGGTTAGGTCAGCGCCTTAACCGTCTGAGCCACTCACCCCGGCGAAAATGTAATTTTGCCTGAGATATTAAATGATTAACAGTGACATAATTTCACAGTTATCACATATAATAGCGATAAGGAGCCAGAACACGATGGTCATCTTTCTCGACTTCAAAAAAGCATACGACTAGATTGATAGACAAACCTTATTTAGTGTCTTAGAGGAGTTTATAATTGACAAGAAAACGAGAGAAATCAAACTAACACCGATGGACACCATGTCGAAAGTAAAGTTCTTAGGAGAAATCTCGGCTTCGTTTGAAATTAGCGACAGGAGTCAGACAAGGAGACGGACTATCCCCGATCCTCTACAATATCGTATTGGAGAAAATGAAAACCTGGGGAGAAGCTCTGAAATTGGAAGGAAACAGTGGAAAACACCTGGCGAAGAAAGGGCGGAACCTAGAAATCAAGCTTTTGCAGATGAATTTGCCATTTTAACCAAAAACCGAAAAGGTGCTCAAAAATGCTGGAGAGAGCATGAAATGGCTGAAAAAGTGGGCCTTACACTCTCTTGTGAAAAGACTGAACATATGGAGCACAAGCACCAAAGTGAGAGGTATATGGAGGTAGAAGATGGCAAGACACGTTCAAATACCTGGGTGAATGGATTGAACTGAACGGACTAGATAAAGAGGCAAACATAGCAAGAGCCAGAAACTTAGATCTAGCCTACAAGCAAACACAGAACAGGTATAACAAACGGGCAATATTCTACAAGGCCAAACTACGACATAATTCAGTAATTTTTTTTCCTATGGGCTTTACGTCGCACCGACACAAATAGGTCTTAATGGCGACGATAGTTAAGTAAAGAAACAGGAAGGATTGTGCGCTTCAGAGTCCAGGATTTTAAACAAAAAAGGGGAGCTGCAAGACCTCGAGAAGAAGGAAAGGAAGGTTTTGAGGAAGGCTGGAATTCTACGAACACCTGGTAAGAATGAATGACCAAAAGTATCTTCAGATACATCATGGGGTTAAAAGTCACCTCCAAGTGGCTAGAAGAGGTCAAGAGGGCTGTGGAAGAAGTTGGAATTACACTAGACATAGAAGAGAGTTCAGAAGAGGAATCGACAGTCAAATCATTTGAAGATAAACCACCAAAACGGAGACCGGGAGGAATCAGAGAAAGATGGGAAGCGAAAGAATGAAGAGGTTCAGGAAAGAGAAGAGAAGAGAAGAGAAGAGAAGAGAAGAGAAGAGAAGAGAAGAGAAAAAAGGCCAAGATGCCTTAAGTTCTATGTGGTATTCGGAATATATAATACAGTAGAAGAAAGCAATGGAATCTCGACGAACCAAAATAGAAACAGCCTTCCAACTTACGAAAGACACCTATAACAAAAAATCCCTCTCCTGGAATTCCAAGATCAGACATTATAATACAGCCTGAAGCTTTTTATGCTGCAGAAACGCTATCTATAACTACATATGGTCTAATGGAAAAGTGGGAGATAAAAGAAAGGAAAATACCACGACAAATTCTAGGTCCCAAATTCCATAATAATGAACTTTCACACATCAGCAATGAAACCCTATATAGGAAATCAGAAAGGATTTCCGACACAATAAGGAAAAGGAGAATTAACTTCTATGGGCACATCCTAAGAATGGACCGGAAAAGGATAACTGAAAGAATCTTCGACTATTTCCGTAATAAGAAAACCAAGCCGAACTGGTTTAAGGAAACTGAGAAGGACCTACGAGAATTCCAAATTACAGAAGAGATGCCTGTAGATGGATCTGCGAAGAAAATAACTAAAGATAAAATAAAGAGGTTTCAGGACTATACAGAATTTCTGAAGAAGAGAGGAAGGCAAGATCTGAAAGAATGAAAAAGTATTGGGAAAACAGGAAAACACGACTCACTAACCATTGATAGATCTATCGTACCCCAAAGAGAGCGAAACGGACAAGAAGAAGAATATCTACAATCACAAGCTACCTAGAATGTTATAATAATGATTATGTTCATGATGAGGATTCTCTCTAATGATAGCTCTACATCGTAACCTGTTTACGTATCCCCGCAGTCCTGACGCTGGCACATGCTTTTGTATTTGGTGGAGGGAGCAATGATGGGGCATCAAACCTGTTTTAGCTCACCCTCGTGATCAACAACAGCCGTTTGGGTCTGTCAGTGTTTGTGTTAAACAAGCGCACTTCTACGCGCAATGGGGTCTTACACCCTTCTGCAAGGGTTTGGTGTGAAATTTTATAATAGTGACATTTTATTAAGTGAACTATGGAAAAAAGTGAACATATAAGAGTCTGGAAGAAGACTAAACCCTATTAAATCAGACAAGGAAGATGAAGATAAAGACAGTAACGTCGAGTAATGTTGAATTTCCAAGCCAGGGGTGTTCATTTTCAAAATACTTTATATAAACAAATCCAATGATAGAATTTCAACACCACAGCGATTATTTTTGAAACAAATGTTCCGCATTTTGTATTTTGGAATATTGGTTAATATCAAGTAACTGCGAAAGCCAGAAGTCAGTATTTTTTGTTGTGTAATATGCATTACCATCACACATTTCTACAGAACTTTTTAGAATTTAAATTGCGCCTCTAAAATGTAGCACACGATTTGTTAATTTACTTAAACTATTTAAAGTATTACAATAATTCAAACTGTTCGCCATTAATGCTTTAAAAATACACGCGAGTCTGACTAGGCGACAGCACTTAAGTGTGTTCAATAATTTTATAATCCTATGCTTTCGTTATTAATTTTTTTTCTCACATCCTCGTCATCCATAAATTCTATCTTACTTCCCTTGTCTCCGAACAATATTTTAAAACATGTGGCAATCCCGTTTCTTAGGAACATAAAAAACATTTATTTTTCATGTGTATTTTGTCTGTGTACACGCACCATATTATACACCTCATTTCCCCTTTTCGCTTATCTACGTTTGTCCTCATTCTTCTAGTGACTTCTTATTTTTGCACTGTTAAGCAAATTGTTTTTTGATACTTTAAAAAAGACTAAAGCAATCGCTTTTCTAAGTATCCCATTCCTACAGTTTCCAAAATGTTCCCTATACCATCCAGCCAGTACCCTAGATGCTGATATTTCACTTATCTCTCTGTAGACTTACATCACTCTCACTCCACAGTTTGCTGTACTCCTGGCTATCCCACAATTATTTCTGCACATTTACTTGCAATTGCATCAAATGTGCAAAGTTTTCCTTCAACTCCCCAGGTCTCTGCTCCATGCAATACCCTAGATTTAACTAATGAATTGAAAACATTTTATACACACTGTAATCAATGTTTAGTCCCTGTTATGAAGCTCATAGGATCAGTGAGCTTGGCAGACTGGAAGGTAATAGCAACTTCCGGTTCACCGAAGAAAGCAACGTGAAACTACCTCAATTTCCCTAGAACAGCAGATGGCTCAGCATTCAACATACAACTACTCTGACTCTTCAAAGCACCAAGCGATTCTTGAGGACATACAGTGCACGCTTCTTGACCGACTTCGCTACCTCTCGCATTGGACGAGCGGGAAGAGGTACGTGCCTCCAGAGCGAAGAAACACTGTGACTGACAACACAGAAGCAAACACTTGTGTTTTCGGACCGGCACTTCCTGGTTGTCGGCTGTGCTCTTATATAGGTTAGTGAGGTCACGCCCTGAGCGGACACTGACCAAGTAAAGTAACAGGAAGACAGTGCGAGGTCGCTGACCTCCCGAACAGCTGGCTCGGCACAGTGCTGCGGTGTTGCAGTAACTACAGAAAATGTCTCTTGAATGTCACGTTTCCACAGGTAAACGCACGCTAGTTCACGACGTACAGGAAGCAGAGTTTCCTTGAGGAGCGAGTAATTGCTAATGAACAGGACCACTTTTATAATTTGCTTAACGTCGCACCGACACAGATAGGTTTTAAGGCGGCGATGGAATAGGAAAGGTATAGGAGTGGGAAAGAAGTGGCCGTGGCCTTAATTAAGGCACAGCCTTGCCTGGTGTGAAATGGGGAAACCACGGAAAACCATTTTCGGGGCTGCCGACAGTGGGGTTCGAAACCCCTGTCTCCCGAATACTGGATGCTGGCCGTAGCTATCGAGCTCGGTCAGTGAACAGGACCACGGCTGTGTTATTTATAGTGATGTTTGAATACACGCGAAAAGCTGTTCTGGAGGGCTTTTTAAAGGAACCAATGCACACAGAAATGAAGGACAACGAACACAAAAAAGAAACTCTTCCCTTTGCGGAAAGGTAGTGATCATGAACATGTCACTTCCATCACACATTTTCAGACGAACCCCAGTCATAAGACATATTCATGTCAAAAGTAAAGCACAAAGAATAGCCTATATCGTTACAAATTATACTCCATTCTTCCGAACAAAACTAGGATGTTTACCCTGGCAGTTGTTCGTCTATTTTAACTTAGTATACTTCTCTTCATCTAATCATTCAAATCATTCATCTTTCATTTTTTTTCAGGACTAATTCTACTCTTATTTTCGCAAATGAAAATTGTCACTCAAGACCTCTCCATCAATCCCAGACAAGTGTGGTATTCAACGGTTTGTTTACTTTTTCACCTCAAACTCAGAATGTAAGCAACACCATGTGATCACACTGTCCAACCATAACTCGCCATTACAGTGCACGTGATAGGTCGTCGGACAAAAGAGATTTTTGAAGAAATCGCTAGTTTTTGTTGCGCTTCTTCAACGAGATGAAACTCTCCTATACAACATTCGACAAGTCATTTGAATAGGAAAGAGCAAGGCATACTCAGTGACACTAGTACATTCATAAATTTAAAAAATTGTCAAAACAACGGTTTGAATGTTTGCTCCTAATATACATTTTCAGGATGTTTCAATATTTCAGACGGAAGCTCTTTTCTTTATAATAAAAACAGAGGAACTCAAATTATGACATATTTACCCTCGAGTCCTTTCACCAAGGACAGCAATATTCAAGCAGCTGGTTACATGCAAGTGAAGTAGTTAAAAGTAGGCGAGACGGCGCCAGTACTCACCTGGAAAAGAAAACAAACACCATTAACATTTGAGAGCAAGAAAGTTCAGATTGTGATGAATATAAAAACATTTCACATTAATCTATGAAGGGACAGGACAGCTAAATGTAATTACAATTAGCCGCACAAGTGATGCATGATCACTTCCTATTGATCTCTCTATATAAAATGACTTGTCCTAACTGACTGACTCATCGCCGAGCCCAAACTACTCGACATAAAGGAAATGAATTTTTGGGGATACATTTATATTACGGTGTAGGAGCTCACTAAGCAAGACTTTTAGGATATCCCATCTCTAAGGGGGTGAAAAGGGGAGTGAATTTTTAAAAATCTATATCTCAAAAACTTAACTGTATAAAGACGTGAAAATCGGCTTTTAGAATGTCTTTTAAAAATAAAGAAACACGTGTTTTTTTCTTTCGAAAATCTACTTGAGGGAGCTAAAATAAGTGAAAAATGGGTTGAATCCTTTTATGAGCATACTTATATCTCGAAAACTGAAGATGCTACAGATGTGAAAATCGGTATTTTTAATTTCCTTTAAAATACAGAAACACGTACTTTCTTGTTTTCGGAAAATTCATCTCAGGGGTGAAGAGAACAGGAAAAAGCGAATGATTTTTAAAATTAATATATCTACAGTATATCTCAAAAACTTAACATGTCACACACGTGAAAATTAGTATTTGGAATCTCCTTTAAAAATAAACGAACACTTTTTTTTCTTTCGGAAAAGCCACTTAACAGGAGTTGAGTTCCCGTTATGAGGAAACTTTTATATCAAAAATGATGTTGCAAACGAGGATATAGGTATTTGAAATCTCATTTTAAACTAAAGAAACGCGTATTTTTTATTTTTCGACTGGAGAGGACTGTGTAGACTTAGAGTTAGCTCTACCAGCAGTCTGATCATCTCAACCCCAAAGGGCAAACGTGGTTTACAAAGAGGTTCTGGGGTAAATGAAACTCAATTTTTCGGTGAGTTTTTATACTTTAGAGATTTTTAGGTAATGTCTGAGTGCAGTGCGGATGTTCGCCACACGAGCGGGTAACATGCGAGCATGAACTCAGACCGTCAAAGGAGGAAGCTTTCGCCAAACGAAACGTGTAAAAATGAACGACACCCTGGAGATTGTAATCGTAGCATCACCGGAGTCAGAAGAGAGCAAGGAAGGTGACCAAGTTACAGGACACTTCGACTGCCGTCGATTAGAAATGGGGAGATTCTGAACGACTGATTCATAATGAACGAATCACTGCACTGAACGATTGAATCATGATTCAGTGAACGAAATCGAAAGCGGAATCGAGAGATGGCAGCCGCAAGTCGTTCCTTGGTTCCTCGTTCGTTCTGATTCATAACACCAAATCGGACGTCCACCATTTTTGAATCAATGACAAGTTGTGAAGAACGAGTCTGTTATTGTTTATTTAACCTGAACTAAAAGTCCGGTTCACGAGTCAAATTTTTTTAAAAAAATAAGAAATTATCACGTCGTTTCAAGTCGCACACTTCACAACCTCCAGCTCGTTGCGAAATATTAAGTTTACTTCAAGGTTCC
Organism: Anabrus simplex; assembly: GCF_040414725.1. Taxonomy (NCBI): domain Eukaryota; kingdom Metazoa; phylum Arthropoda; class Insecta; order Orthoptera; family Tettigoniidae; genus Anabrus; species Anabrus simplex. The sequence goes on from NC_090277.1 coordinate 74,073,568, forward strand.
CGTTCCCGTGAAGTACTGTGAACTAACGTGTGGAACATGCAGGTTTGCCCGCTCTCGTTCTCAGCCCTGGCACAGATTTGTTTCCTATTATTGCACTGCCTACTACAGAGACTGAGCGAACTGCTGTCTAGTGAGTAGCTTGTGAACTTAATGAAAGTCGCAAGGAATGTTGTTAAGAAGAATCGAGGTTCAAAACATCGTAGCGTAGCAGTTACTTTGTTACGGTTGATTATTTCACAGTCTGGTGATCACGTTTACATTTGGTTTCAAATATTTTAAAAATATTTCTTCACTAAAAATAATTAAAAGTAAAGAACTGATAGTGAGCTGCTATAATATTCACTTTCGAATTCGATTATCGTATAGTTTCGAATGGTAGCTTTGAAAAATGTACTTTTTTTAAAAATCACAGTTAAGTTTGGAAAAGATTAGTCGGAGAGTGGTGTAGCATTTCTCGACTGTAACCTCTAAAAAGGATATTACTCTGGTTAAAATGCTAGCGATTACCTTCAACATTTCACTTCTTGTAACTTGTAAAGCAGTAAAGAACAAAACGGAATGGTTCATCTGAGTCCATGGTTTCGCTTCCGGCTCTGTCACGTGGTCATCAAATGAACGATTCATTTTGGTGAATCGTTTCAAATGAATCGGTTCTTCTAAATGAATCAGATTCCCATTTCTACTATCGATTATTAGGACCTATTTAATATTATAATATCTTAACACGAGCCACCGAGCTCATAAAGAGTACCATTTAGTTAGAGAAAATCAGCAGTTGTACTCGTGCTTCGCTACGGAATTATAGATCAAGTAGTTTACATGTCTTTATTCAATGATGAACATTTATTGCCTAAGTCATAATGCTGTACAACTGACGTTTTTCTCTCTCCTGTAAAATGACTAAAATGTCACTTACGTTGGTTTTATGAAAAGCTGGTGAATAATACACTACAGTCTAGGCTATGGTAGTTAGCGGAGGGCACCTAAAATGTAATGTTATTATGCAGTTTAATAAAACCTTATTCTCTTTAGCTGCCACTCATCTCCGATAGACCGGATTACCGCTGCGTCCCGAGAAAAACAGCCTGCCTGAATATTGGCGGAAAGCAGCTGAGGAGTTACAATGTACAAAGTTACCATCCAGTGTATGTACTCAGAAATGTCTACCTGCGAGAAACTCACAATATCAAGCACTCTGAACAGCAGAATAGAACATGGGCACAGTCTTCACACTGTCTAGAAATCAAAATAATAAGCAGTCCAACCTGTAGACAATATAAGAGTTAAGTGATCTCATTTATGACACTGGAATGCAAGATAAGCAGAACAATAGACTTGCGATGACGTAGCTGATAATTCTGCTAAGAATAACTCCCGCCGACAGCAGGCAGGTAGCTGAGGCGTGCACTGTTGAAGTATTCTCTACGCTTTATTATTATTAGCAGGTTTCGCATTGACTTATCTTTTCCAGTCACCCAAATACAGCCAACTAGAGCTAGGACAGACATATTGCAACCGGTCAGCAACAAACAAGTGTGCTGTTCTCCACCAGCATCACGTGACGTTTCACAGTATCAGTGCGCATGCTAAACGAAGTTTGCATTCGCTGCGTTTCTCGACACTACCGTTCTCGTCAGCTCGCAGCTGTAATATCGGAGCAGAACTGGCCTAAGTGCGCCACCCCGTTAGTTGAGCTTATTACGCACTAAAAGGCACGTAAATTCATCATCATGAGTCTTGTAACTCATTGCTGAGCGTCGTGACCCCATTTGACTTCACACAACATTTTTGATTGAGCGGCGCCAACTTTGACGACGTTCAGCTAATCTTAAAGCCTGCTGAAGAGTCAGACCAGTGGTAAGCAGAACTTGATCAATCCACCTGCTCGATGTTGTGGTCTTCTGCCGACAACCTTGCCTTCCATGATACACTTCTCTAGATTTTCACTATCCCTTCTTACAATATCCCCGAGCAATTGGACGATTCTCTTTATGACGCGAGAAAAGAGACGTACGGAGATATTCAGTTCTTGAATAACAGATGCATTGGTTCTTCTTTCCGTCCAAGGTACACGGAGCATCCTTCTCAAACACCACATCTGAAAGGCGTCGAAAGCGTACTTATCTCTTGCCTTGAAGGTCCAGGTCTCGGAATCATAAAGGAAGACAGAATACAAGAGAATCAACTAGTCTAATCTTTGTACTGTTTGTGATTGCTCTGCTCTGCCATACTTTTGTGAGTTTGCTCATGGCAACGTGCCCTAAGGTGATACGTCTCCTAATCTCTTTGTCAGAACTTCCAGTATCACTGATGTTCGACCCAAGGTATATAAAGTCATTTACCATTTCCAGTCCCTTAATCGACCTGTCAGCTGGATCTGTGCCGCTCTGTCAATTACCATTAGTTTGGACTTGCTCAGGTTGATCTCCAGCCCGTGTTCTAAACTTGCATCTTTCACCCTTGCTAGTAATTCTGCAAGTTCGTCTTCGCTGCTGGCAAGGAGAGTGGTGCCATCAGCAAAGCGCAGGTTACCGATTTTTCGTCCACCAATTGATATGCCTCCAGTTCAGTCATTAAGGGCTTTCTTCATCACATATTCAGCATAGATGTTATATAGAATAGGTGATAATATGCTGCCCTGTCAGACACCCTGCGAAATATTGAAAAATTCTGAAATGTCGCCATCTACCTTTACAGTTGCAATGTTGTTCTCATACGTACTTTTCAGTAATGATATTAAATGTTGTGGAATGCCAAACTGACCAAGGACCTGCCAAAGTTTATTCCAGACAACACAATGAAAAACTTTCTTGTAGCCAAGGAAGCATATTGGCACAGGAACACAGAACTCACAAGATTTTTCAATTATTTGGCTCATATAAAAAATCTGTTCCCGTGTTTCTTTTCCTGCAACAAATCCTGCTTGCTCAATGGATATGTGAGGCATTGTGTACGACTTGAGGCGCTGGTTTATGGTGTACAATAAAATCTTACTTACATGAGATATCACAGTAATTGTACGATAGTTGGAACACTTCCTGACTGATCCTTTCTTGTGCAAGGGGGTTAAGATAGAGCTTGTCCAATCTTTTGGTCATTCTCTCGTCGTCCATATCGTATTACACAATGACGCATCACGTACAAACCCTCTTCACTCATTTATTTAAGCATCTCTCCAGAAATACCATCCAGTCCAGGGAATTTGTTTCTTTTCAAATGGTTAATGGCGTTCTTGATTTCGCTTTGTAGAATGGAAGGTTCCAATGCAGAAGGCCCTCCTGGTTGCTGGATTACTACATCATCATTTCTTCCAAAGTACAGCTTTTCACAGTATTGTTTCCACCTCTCTAGGGCTTCTTTTCTATCTCCAATTAGGCGTCCATTATCGTCTTCAGTAACCCATGTGTGACGAGTAATGCTATTGATTTTGTTGAAGAGATCCTTTGTTTGATTTTGGTTCTGATTTCGTTCTGTTTCGTCGCAAACGCTCTGGATGAAGTGTGGTTTATCATTCCTACAATCGCGCTGTATCTCTTTACACGGGATCCTGTAACTAATGGGATAATCGAATACAAAATCACTTATCCTATTATTCCATTTTATTCCATTATTTTTCCATTGTAATTCGAATGAGTGTGACGATGGAATAGTGAATGTTTTCTCATCCGATTATTTTTTCGATTATTCATATCATTCGATGGAGGTTATTCGATTATTAAAAGATTATCCCATCATTAACATAAAACACGTCGGAAACTTTTGACAGTCATTTACTCGGGAACGGTCGAATATCTACGTGTGTTCCCCTGTTTCACCGAGCGACGGGCTCCACTCGTTAGTAACACGTTTCCTGGTCAATAAGTCTCTATGATAGAAGAAATACAAATAAAAAGAAAATGAAATGCAACGAAAGTGGAGGTGGGGCGAAGTCCATGAATGTTGACGAAACGACAATAAAAAGACGTAAGACTTAGTAGGCGATTGATAGTGATTGTTTTAAGAGGAAGCACAGCTGGGTAACCATCCTCTAACGTTAACCGGAGAATAAAATGGAAGGGATCCCGCACTTCCAATTATGAAGGTATCGGGCAAAGAAATACATTTTTTTTGCTAGTTGCTTTACGTCGCACCGACACAGATAGGTCTTACGGCGACAATGGGACAGGAGAGGGCTAGGAGTGGGGAGGAAGCGGCCGTGGCCTTAAGGTACAGCCCCAGCATTTGCCTGGTGTGAAAATGGGAAACCACGGAAAATCCTTTTCAGGGCTGCCGACAGTGGGGTTCGAACCTACTATCTCCCGAATACTGGATACTCAAAGAAAGACAACGGCCTCGAATGCTCTAATACAGTCGGGGTAGGAAAAGAACGAGAGTTGACCAAGGGAGGTCGGATAGGATAGATGAAAGTGAGGAGCCTGGCACAAGTAAGATGAAGCAAGGCCAGGACTCAGCTAAGGGAACCATTGTTGCCAACCCATGCTTCCAAGTTAAAGAGCCCTTTTAGTTGTCTCTTACAGGAGGCAGGGGGAATCTCCAGGATGAAGATATAGAACTCTACTGCATGACCTACTGGGGAGTTTTCAATTAAGTTTCTCAAGTAAATATTGAACGTCGTCCGCCTCTGTATGTAGTGGTTTGTGCGATTAGCTTCTACCGCCGGAGGAACGCCCGGGTTCAATTCCCGACTCTGCCACCAAATTTGAAAAGCGGTACTAGGCTTGGAAAGGGGTCCACTCAACCTCGGGAAGTCAGCTCGGTAGAAAGGGGAACGAATCCCCCCATTCATTTTCCATAATTTCTCACTTCTCCAGGCGAATGCCGGGATGGTACCGAACTCAAGGCACGGCCGCTTCCTTCCCTCTTCCTTGTTTATCTCTTCCGATCTTCCCATCCCTTCACAAGATCCCTGTTCAGCATAGCAGGTGAGGCAGGCTGGGTGAGGTACTGGTCCTCCTCCCCAGTTTTTTGCTATTTACTTTACGTCGCACCGACACAGATATGTCTTACGGCGACGATGGGATAGGAAAGGCCTAGGAATTGGAATGGAGCGGCCGTGGCCTTAATTAAGGTACAGCCCCGGCATTTGCCTGGTGTGAAAATGGGAAACCACGGAAAACCATCTTCAGGGCTGCCGACAATGGGGCTCGAACGCACTATCTCCCGATTACTGGATACTGGCCGCACTTAAGCGACTGCAGCTATCGAGCTCGGCCCTCCCCAGTTTTATCCCCCGATCAAATTTCTCACGCTCCAGGACACTGCCCTTGAAGCGGTAGAGGTAGGATCCCTCATTGAGTCCGGCGGAACGACCAACCCTGAACGCCACAACTGACAACATGGACGTTTTCTCCCGCTACTACTCTGCACTTTTAAAAACCTGCATTGTTGGCATTCATGGGCTGACATCAGCACTGACGATATCAGCGAATTAAACATAACAGAAGTAGATGGACTCTCAAGAAAGTCCCCGTTTCCTGACAGTGTCTTGCGGTTATCGAGTGAACGTCGTGAAAGCTGTGTTCTTGATAAAGTTCTAGTCCTTTTTTTTAACTTCAAGGAAAGTCAGCCGGTTGTAGTCGCTGAAAGTTGAAGAGCCGCCAAACGCTACGTATTCAGGCGATATGTTGTTAAAAATACTCTGACAATGGATCACTGATTGGTTAATAATAATGCTGTTGGCTTTGCGTCCGGAGACGCTGAGTTGCTGGCACTGTGACTAAGGGCGGTAGAATGACACCCACGGTATCCCCTGCCTGTTGTAAGAGGTGACTAAAAGGGGCCCAAGGGGCTCACAACTTGGGATTGTTTCCACTCACTTGTGCCAGGCTACTCACTTTCATCTATCCTGTCCAACCTCGCTTGGTCAACTTTTGTTCTTTTCCGACCTCAACACTATAAGAACATTCGACGACCAGGGAATCGCTCATTTTCACACCCTTCATGGCCTTGTCTTTCTCTGGTCGATACTTCCATTTTTCGAAGTATCCGCCCTGCGCGGATATTGCAACTATTTTACTATATTACACCCAATGTATTGAAACAGATGGATCTGTTAACGTATAGGCCTGATACGACCCCCTACAGTGACAACTAGCAGGAGCCACTTATAGCTCATATCGTTCTGCTCAACAACATCACGGGAAAACGGCGACACATAAATTCAGTTTCAACAACAAAGTATGAAGAAACAAAACTGCAAAATATGTTTCTGAAATCTAGGACACAGGAGGTTTAGAGAGGGCTTATTTAGCTTTTAACTGCAACGAGGGTTAAGCAGTTTCTTGTAATCACCCAGCTCAGGCTTTTATCTCGATTCTTTCCAGAAAGATAATTAAGGACATTAAGGACAGTCTGATTCTGTTTCTTCCGGAGTGCCTGACCTGGCTTATTTTTTGAACAGCCTCAGCCGCGACGCAAATAAATCACTGTAGAGATCGCACACGTTCACTGCAACAGTGATAAGCAGCCGGCGATTCACAGAGTAACAGATTACGTGTTACACGTACCAAAGCAACTCGGAAGGAAAATACAGGAAAACAACTAAGCGATGGCTGTTCGCACCATTGTTCTTCCTCCCTGCGAATGTATATGTGAAATAGAAAATGTTAATTAGTTTAGTCATGGGCAAACAATGCATCATTTTTACTATCTTTCATAATCTTCTATATATGCAAAGAGTTTACTAAAAGCAGCTTTGGCTAATCCGTAAGTCCGTTCTACTGGACCGATTTGCTACATTTTGGTTTTATTCTCTCCGGATTTACCTGCCGATGAATAACGAGACATTGATAGTTCTCTAAGTTCAGCCAACTTTGAGTAATCATAAAATCAAATTAGTAACTGATCACTCCAATAATTGCAGGCGAAGGCTTACGCTAGCCCGCAATACATTCCGTACTTAACAGGTTGCTAAGCGACTAACACTTTCATTAATATTCCAATATATGTTATTTTCATCCTTAGTAATGTCATTACATGCAGCCATGTCTCATTACTACCTCTCAAGCCAGAGCGTATGTAGGTCCTCTTATCAGGGAAGATTTATTTATTTATTTATTTATTTATTTATTTATTTATTTATTTATTTGAGGACGAACATTACAGGCTTTTCGCCCAAATACATGTTCCCATTACTAAATAAAATTAAAAAATAAACAAAGTCTACTACGTGGTCACTCACATTGGCGGAAAACCGGGCTACACGTAAGCACCAGCCCTATAACTAACTTAACTCTACAATCCTAACGTAATTTTGTGACCCCTCACACAGGCAGGAACCAGACCACATGTGATACGCCACCCCTATAATTACTGACCTGCCGCCCCCCCCGGTTCCCCTGGTGAGGAAGAAAAGGACCCCCCCCCCTCCTTACAGTTGACAAAGCTAGATCCTCACCATTCCGTTTGGCGACAGACTACCTGTGTGCTAAAGTCCAGCTCCACGTGCACTCTGGCTCCCTTTTTCGAGCTCTATCTACTAACACTTGCCAACAACATTTGAGATAGAACCGCCCTATCCCTCCCTCTTATGTCGTTCTCTCGCCCCCTCCCCTTGCACCCTATAACCTCTTACCCATTTATATCTCTCTTATACGTCTACCCTAACTCTTACACACACTTATTCACTCAAGATCTGACCTATTATGCTCCAGACTCGCTGACTTAACATTTCGTCATCCGCAGAGCATATGCCTTCATCGGAAGAACAATATTCCCTGCTAGATACTCTTTGATTCTCTAACATTTCTCAACTTCCAAATATATTCAACAGATGGCAGAGCGTTTCTAATAATTTACATGTTGTTAAGATAAAAAATCTACGTACAAACAGATCCATAATGGACATTATCTGGGAACAAGTATCGAAGAATACCCTACCAACACTAAAAAGAATGAAGGCGATGTAACTTAAAATATTTCTCTGCGTCGCAAAAAAAAAAAAGAAAAAAATCGCTCCTTCGAGACTAACCTACCAGGTCACAAGTGAACCGTTCTATACAGAAGAACTGCGATTAAAAATACCATTGGTTTCTACGACAATACCAAGCTTTACATGAAGAACTGCAAGGTTAGAAACCGAATACATGGGCAGAATTTTACAAAACCTACGACATGATGATGTCACAATGGATGAATTCTGACTTCGAACTGCGGCATACCACAACGCGCTTCTTATTAGATGCTAATAAAACTATTGTAAAGGGCAGGCAAAACAATATGACGACAGGAATATCAAGACGAGTTATCTGACCTATTTATAAGTCATACTGCGGGTCCAGTACATTGCGTTATAATATTCCTTTATCAAAGAATTATGGGTGTCTAAGAGGGGGTGTGGTCACTCCTTGTAGGTCCGTAAGACCAATACTGTTTTATTAACATCGAATGATCTATAGGCTCAGGTCAGATTTACGGCTTTATGGACTATGCTCTTTATATATCACCATTTTCGCACACCATTGTCAAGGTTCACCTCACGACAAGTAAAAATAACTGCATGAAATGTGTGAAAGACTCCACTTGTCGAGATTTTTACAGTATACCTGAGTGAAAATCAATAAACATCACTATTTAGAAATTAACAGCAACATTATCCTCACTGCCATACAGTTTGCGTCCGTGCATGGCTCTAGGCATATATAGATCACCTGAGTTAGTTCCCTTCAGCCCCCCACCCGTTGCACGTCCCTTGCCATAGCAGCAGAATGAGGACCCTCTTCCATATTCCCTGCTCTCACCTCTCTGTTACCCACAGGTAAACTAGCGAGTATAATACCTTATCTCTCAATAGGAACCTAGACATCTCCCCTCAGCACATTTCTCACATAATTTAGCTTCATTGTTTCCTTCCGATTCTCTCCTAATCGTCCATTCTCTGTCTTATCTTGTATTAAAGTGAATGTTTCCTTGTTTACATCGTTTATGTCAAATATATGCTTGTACAGTTTATTTTATGCATATTCGTCTCCTTTGTAATAGTTCATACATGTCTGATTTCAGATTATTAACTACTTCACATAATAGGGATTTTGTTAATTCGCCACTATGCTGTTGCTCATCCTAAATAAATAAATAAATAAATAAATAAATAAATAAATAAATAAATAAATAAATAAATAAATAAATAAATATCTGCATCAGCTGCTTAACCCTCTGTCGTGCATCACCATCGGTTACGACTTAACCACGGTAAGCGGTTTTGACAGTGTCGTTTTACCGCGGTTAAAAGCCACGATGCTATCGTTAAAATGGATTTGACATAGTGTATCTACAGTATACTGAGGATGAGGAACAGAGAGAAAGAGACTGTGGCATCCTTGCCAATGACCAACTCGAGTTCCCAACTCATAGAAATGCTCCCGTTTCGCCAAGAAGTAATCTAAGTCAGTCAGAATTTCAGTTTCAAATGCACTAAAATTTGGCGTTCTCGTTCGTCCTTCCTTTCCGTATCGGCTGATACTGGTAACTCAACATAATCTAACCTAACGAAACAAAATAAATTCATCTTAGAAATAAAGGGATGTAGTAGAAAACATGATAAGAATTACTGCAATGATACTGACAAGGAGAAAAATGAATATAACACTTTATACAAGAGTAAAATAATATTCGTCCTAGAAATAAAAAGACAGCTGACGGTTCTTGATAAAACGTAAGCAATTGGGAACTGTAAACTGGATAAATCAGAGACACATGACTGTCGAAAATATCACTGCCTTCTGGATCAATTAAAGACAACTGACTGTTGAACTCATCACTGCCTTCTGAATACTACTTTGCATTACTTCAGAGGAGAATAACAGCGAGAAAGAAGACTATAAAAATATTTCATTATCATTTTTCTCCTTCAGTACATCAACACTGAAATGAAATGTCGTATGGCTTTTAGTGCCGGGATATCCCAGGACGGGTTCGGCTCGCCAGGTGCAGGTCTTTCTATTTGACTCCCGTAGGCGACCTGCGCGTCGTGATGAGGATGAAATGACGAAGACAACACATACACCCAGCCCCCGTGCCATTGGAATTAACCAATTAAGGTTAAAATCCCCGACCCGACCGGGAATCGAACCCGGGACCCTCTGAACCGAAGGCCAGTACACTGACCGTTCAGCCAACGAGTCGGACACATCAACATTCAAGCGTACCAACCACAGTTTATTCGCCATCGAGTTACAGGAGTACCTCTGACGTCAGCCTCAAAGGCACTGCCTTGCAAGCATACTCGCGCTTTGCAATACGTACCTATGACCAGTAGGCAGTAATCATCAGTATCTGAATGTTAACATGATAATGATGGCTGTTGTTTAAAGGGGCCTAACAGCTAGGTCATCAACCCCTGATTGTACGATGAGCAACGAAATGGCACGACAATTAAAACTTCAAACTGTATCCAGTGGCTCGAATTTAAAACGAATGATGATAAACTGATCGTCAAACAAAAAAAATAAGTGAAGCCAATTCACAATTTCTTATTTTCAGAGATTATGTTTGTTGCCCAAAGGGGTTCAAAATCCTGGTCACGGGCCCCTCATAATAGTAATCACTGGTAGAGCAGAACCATGGTGTTCCTTCTATACAGGTAACGTAGACTCATGGCGTTTCAGCATGGTGTTACTAATCATAGGCAATGTAAACCCACGGTGTATCACACATTATGGTGTTGCTCACATAGTGGGACTAATCACGAGCAACGTATATCCATGGTGTTTCTCCTTTGTATCGCAGACCCATGGTTTTCCTCGCAAGTAACGTCAGCTCATGGTGTTCCACGCGTAATGGTACTAATCACAAGTAGTCTCATAGTTCTAATGGATCATCCCTTCGTCGCCCCTTTTAGTCGCCTCTTACGAAGGGCAGGGGATACCGTAGGTGTATTCTTCGTCTGCGTCCCGCACCCACAGCGGGTTTTGAATGTTAAAAAACTTAGAATGGTATTCACTAAAAATAGTTTGTATATTCTGTTATGGTAAACCACACCATGTACGAATGTTTCTTTTCACCAAACGAAAATGAAAAATAGTTCGTGCATGAGAGTGTTTAACTGAGGCTAGCGTCAGGAAGGGCATGCAGCAGTAAAAACGAGATATAATTTCATCCTGGACCCAGGATCCGGAATTTGGTGGTGGTTTGTATACGCTTGACATAGACAGGCTGTCATGTCCAGAACAACCTTGTAGCCACCTCGCTGTGGGAACTGCCCTCAAGGTCACACGCACGCACCTTACACGGCTGTTCCCTTCCAGACCAGGTGAAGCTCTCAATATTTATAACTTTTGTATCTATATTAATGTGAAATAAAGGTGCTTCAATATATTTCTAACTGCTTACATTGCAATGGCTGAGAACGAAAGAGTTACAACTAAAAGAAAATATGATTTTTGAGATTTTAGCATCAATGTATAGTTACAACTTAAAAATCTAATGTATTAATGCCAGGAAACACTTTTAACGGTTTTCAATGTCCTGACAGTTTCTTTGCTTAATTCGAAAGGGTAGATTTTGACTTGTGGTCGTAACTCTTCCAGATTATGATAAATGAACTAAAGTTTAAATAAACTGGAAGAAATAGAAAGAAGAATCACGATAAAAATCTTAAGACCAATGAAAACAACAGAACAACGGAAAATAAGAAGTAGGTAATAAGAAAATATAAAGGAAACAATAGGAAAAAGGAGACTGATATTTTTTGGACATATCTATGGAATGAACGATAACTAGACATCGGATGTATATGGTGTATAAATCTCCAATATAATCACGCAACTATGCTGCAAAAAGTGGGGAAATATGCGCTTAAGTATCCACTTATGTTCATGCTATTAAATACTTACATGAAATACAAACGTAATATTCCTTTACTAGACACACGCGATTCACTCACACCAATACATATAATCAAGATCGTGAAGAAACAACTGAATAAAACACAAAAGAAAAATCACACTAACAGCTACGACTGCTCGACTGGTACAGCTCTCCTAGATAAGACAGTATGTGAATTAATATACATGATAAATTAACACAAACTTGAAGAAACACCTCTTTCATTTTACACTGCACACACTTGCTTTGCAGTACATTTACTACGTAGCCCGGACATCACGATATTTTGTTTGCAGACGGAGTCCAAGGTTTCGTGGAATGCCTTTCAGTTCACGTTCTCCATGACGTCCAGCGGATCAGGAAGTCGCAATCAACGAGTTTGTAACTGATTCTGGTGTGATTCGGTAGTATTTGGAGGTTTCTTTAAAACCACTTCATTGCCGAAAGATTTCAAGGCATTAATTCCTTCACATTTTCTTGAAGACTGCTTCTAAAACACGTTAATATATGCATAATAAAAACAGAAAATATGCGCAGTAAATCCGAAATTTGAAATGTATGCACTAATCTCAAATACACTGACTGACAGAGCAAATGCAACACCAAGAAGGAGTGGTCAGAACTTTATGCCAATTGCAGGGTAGACTGACGTCACTGAGGTATGCTCATGATGTGAAATGCGCCGCTGTGCTGCGCACGTAGCGAACGATAAATGGGACACGGTGTTGGCGAATGGCCCACTTCGTACCGTGATTTCTCAACCGACAGTTATTGTTGAACGTGTTGTCGTGTGCCACAGGACACGTGTATAGCTAAGAATGCCAGGCCGCCGTCAACGGAGGCATTTCCAGCAGACAGACGACTTTACGAGGGGTATGGTGATCGGGCTGAGAAGGGCAGGTTGGTCGCTTCGTCAAATCGCAGCCGATACCCATAGGGATGTGTCCACGGTGCAGCGCCTGTGGCGAAGATGGTTGGCGCAGGGACATGTGGCACGTGCGAGGGGTCCAGGCGCAGCCCGAGTGACGTCAGCACGCGAGGATCGGCGCATCCGCCGCCAAGCGGTGGCAGCCCCGCACGCCACGTCAACCGCCATTCTTCAGCATGTGCAAGACACCCTGGCTGTTCCAATATCGACCAGAACAATTTCCCGTCGATTGGTTGAAGGAGGCCTGCACTCCCGGCGTCCGCTCAGAAGACTACCATTGACTCCACAGCATAGACGTGCACGCCTGGCATGGTGCCGGGCTAGAACGACTTGGATGAGGGAATGGCGGAACGTCGTGTTCTCCGATGAGTCACGCTTCTGTTCTGTCAGTGATAGTCACCGCAGACGAGTGTGGCGTCGGCGTGGAGAAAGGTCAAATCCGGCAGTAACTGTGGAGCGCCCTACCGCTAGACAACGCGGCATCATGGTTTGGGGCGCTATTGCGTATGATTCCACGTCACCTCTAGTGCGTATTCAAGGCACGTTAAATGCCCACCGCTACGTGCAGCATGTGCTGCGGCCGGTGGCACTCCCGTACCTTCAGGGGCTGCCCAATGCTCTGTTTCAGCAGGATAATGCCCGCCCACACACTGCTCGCATCTCCCAACAGGCTCTACGAGGTGTACAGATGCTTCCGTGGCCAGCGTACTCTCCGGATCTCTCACCAATCGAACACGTGTGGGATCTCATTGGACGCCGTTTGCAAAGTCTGCCCCAGCCTCGTACGGACGACCAACTGTGGCAAATGGTTGACAGAGAATGGAGAACCATCCCTCAGGACACCATCCGCACTCTTATTGACTCTGTACCTCGACGTGTTTCTGCGTGCATCGCCGCTCGCGGTGGTGCTACATCCTACTGAGTCGATGCCGTGCGCATTGTGTAACCTGCATATCGGTTTGAAATAAACATCAATTATTCGTCCGTGCCGTCTCTGTTTTTTCCCCAACTTTCATCTCTTTCGAACCACTCCTTCTTGGTGTTGCATTTGCTCTGTCAGTCAGTGTACATGCGCTATTAAACTTAATTCATTCGTCCAATTTCACCTTCAAACGCACTTTCTGAGGTCTGCATTTCGGCGAACAAAATAGGAATTTGCATACAAGTCCGATGTCTAGTGATAACAGATATTCAACCACCTTTGGGAGAAAAAGTGAACAAGGAGCGGGATTCAAGAGGTCAAGACAGATTTAGAAAGAAATGCAGTAACAGAAAAGGAAACTTTGGAAATATAAATGTCTGAAAAGAAAGTTTTAAGAATGGAAGGAATGAAAAGGAGACACGATCAAAGTGAGGAGAGAAGAAGAAAGCATAGTGCAATAATGAAGGAATACTGGAAAGAACGGAAATTGACACGTGGTCCCCTCATCATAAAGAGGAACAAGTTTTAAGATTTGCTTTACGTCGCACCGAAACAGACAGGTGTTGTGGCGACGATTACACAGGAAAGGTCTAGGACCGGGAAGGAAGCAGACGTGGCCTCATCACTTGGCTGGTGCGAACATGGGAAACCATCCTCAGGGCTGCTAACAGTGGGGATGGAACCCACTATCTCCCGGGTACAAGCTCACAGCTGCGCGCCGCTAACCGCACGCCCAACTCGCCACACATTTTAGATGGAATAGTTCGGAAAGGGGACTCTGTAGTGGTAGACAAAAACACTAAATCAGAACAAGATTTTATCGAAAATGAGCACGCTCAACTGTTTACCGAAAAGAGAAGCGACGATATATTTGCGCACCCCTTGAGATGACCGCTTACCCCCAGCGCTACTCCTACCACACTTTGAATTCCACCGTTGTAGACCACAGAAGCTTTAAACGAAGAAGCCAATAGCGTTTGTTCCGGTACGATTTATGTCTCATTATTTCTTCTTTATCATCTGTCTCTTGGAACTCGTTATGGTCTACATCTTATGTCGGAAGATTTCATTACGCACCATATAAACAGCTTTCTTCCAGTCTTCGCCTAGCTACTCTGTATTATCTTAACAACTTTTAAGATTCGAAGAAAGACAGGATGAAATGACCGCTTGGTATCGGCGCTGACACTGTTCACCTCGTGAAAAGAGAAGAAACAATAAATGAGCGACAGAGTTGAAGGAGCTGTGAACACTACACTGACACCATAAGAGGCAGACCAATGTTCATCATAAACGGAAGATTAATGTGATATCTATACTAAATGATGACGTTGGTTAGTTTTAAAAGAAAGTAAGACCCAAGCTGTCAACTCCATGACTCGAGGAGAAGAAACGTGTTTCGGCTCTTTCAAGATTTATTTATTTATATTTATTTATTTATTTCGCCGGAAATGTCCGGAGTTATAGGATAGAAAATAGGTCATTAATGATTAAAAAAAGGAAAGGCTCCTTACGGCTTCAGAGGTCGCAAAAAAGGTGGCGGTGATTATTGTTTTGAGGAGAATCATCCTCCATTAATATTCATCCGCTCGCGTCTTTTTCAATCCCAAGTGCTCCCACGGCTGCAATTAGCCGCCCGTCACTTCTTGTTTATTTTAGACATAAGTATGTCTGATGGCTGGGGTAATCCGATAATTTGTGTAACGTGACGCTATACAGAGTGGTGGAAGTGTAACGACAGCAACCGCGCAGGCTGTGATGTAAAGTATTGTTACCTAGCAACCGTGCAGGCAGTGATGTAAAGTATTGTTACCTAGCAACCGTGCAGGCTGTGACGTAAAGTATTGTTACCTAGCAACCGTGCAGGCAGTGATGTAAAGTATTGTTACCTAGCAACCGTGCAGGCTGTGATGTAAAGTATTGTTACCTAGCAACCGTGCAGGCAGTGATGTAAAGTATTGTTACCTAGCAACCGTGCAGGCTGTGATGTAAAGTATTGTTACCTAGCAACCGCGCAGGCAGTGATGTAAAGTATTGTTACCTAGCAACCGTGCAGGCTGTAATGTAAAGTATTGTTACCTAGCAACCGTGCAGGCTGTGATGTAAAGTATTGTTACCTAGCAACCGTGCAGGCTGTGATGTAAAGTATTGTTACCTAGCAACCGTCCAGGCTGTCATGTAGAGTATTGTTACCTAGCAACCGTCCAGGCTGTCATGTAGAGTATTGTTACCTAGCAACCGTCCAGGCTATGTCTTATGGCTGGTTCCCATCTGTAATTAGCCGCCGTTGATGGATGGCCATGAGTGCTTCCTTCCCACTCCTAGCCCGTACAATGGCACCTACACTCTCACACAGTGGGACAAGTACCTCACCCCATGGGGTGTGCCGTGAAAAGCATCTACACAACTGGCGAGCAGAACATGTCCTTGGACACGCCCGGTATTAAAAGCTGCATGGCGCACGCCGAAGTGCCCAAATTTTGTCCCTCAGGAATTCCATTACATGCCCTCGAATCTATCGGTTCGAGGCTGGCGTATTTGAGCATCTTCAAGTACCACCAGCTTGAGTCGTAAGTTGTGAACTGAATTGACTACACGGTTTGGGCCACCGTGTGGCTGTTAGCTTTTATTCCGGAGAGACTTGGTTCGAATCCCAATGGCAGATGGTTTTCAATAGCGACAGCAGACAAATGCTGGGCCTATATAAGACCTATGTCAGTCGAGGTGACGTACAGTGTAATTTACTATAACATCTGAGTCGTATCGCGGCTCTACCTGTAGCTAGCCACTGAGAACGACCCATCCCACGGTCGGCGCGATTGGAATGTAGGTTGTGACGTCACGAAGGTTCGTTCTCAAGGTGAGTTCCTTCTTGTACGTCACTCACTACTCCGTGCAGTTGGCTGCGGAATGTTTCAACACCATAATATTATTACTGGAAGTACTCGAGGTCCAGAGAATTGATTTTCTTTACAGGCCTGTATATGTTCAGCGAACACTTGTCAGCACACCACAGATGTTCTCTAGTAGCGCTACAAATAGCCAGGAATTTCCAGAAATTGTTCCGCAATACATACATATGGACCACCTCCTTACCTCGAGGTTATACAGCAAGTAGTACAACCCGTCCTTAAAGAACCCTCTAAACGGAAACGCATTTAATAGAACTGCACTGTTAAGGTTTGGCAAAGTATACAGGGAGGTAGGGTGTCCAGACGTCGTCGTCTATCCGACACGTACTCCTTTTTAGATCATTGCCTTTTTTTTTCTAGGGGCTTTACGTCGCAGCGATACAGAGAGGTCTTACGGCGACGATGGGATAGGAAAGGTCTAGGAGTTGGAAGGAATCGGCTGTGGCCTTAAGGTACAGTCCCAGCATTTGCCTGGTGTGAAAATGGGAAACCACGGAAAACCATCTTCAGGGCTCCCGATAGTGGGATTGGAACCCACAGCTCACAGCCGCACGGCCAACTCGCCCGGTAGAGCAATGTCGGGGTCCGGGTGGATTATTTACTACTTCGTTTCTTACAAGTTGACAGCATCATTGATATCCCATCGATGTACACAAATGTGATTATAGATATACAGCACATGCAATTATTCTATTGTGATAATAGGCTGTTTACATACTTCTCTCCCAGAAGTACACCATCAGAACGCTACTGAGAACGTGACAAGCAACAAGAGATAACCGGGATTTGAAGAAAGTTCGTTTTAAATGGATGGCGCTAAAAGTAATATTGATCATTGTGATGTTGAAAAATGTATTCTGTTTTTCATGCGAAATCTTTTGATCAATTCTGCAATTTGAAACAATTCCTGAATGAGAGTAGTGATGATCCTTGTAGTCAGAAATGGGCAAAGTATTTCACTTCACGTGCCGTAAGTCAGTTGATCGTAGTTCAGAGTTATTAAAGAACTTGCAGAATATTTTTTCTATACGAGGGCACAATGCAAATGTAGAAAGACTAATTTCTTTAATCTTTTTTTTTTTTTTGCTAGGGGCTTTACGTCGCACCGACACAGATAGGTCTTATGGCGACGATGGGATAGGAAAGGCTTAGGAGTTGGAAGGAAGCGGCCGTGGCCTTAATTAAGGTACAGCCCCAGCATTTGCCTGGTGTGAAAATGGGAAACCACGGAAAACCATTTTCAGGGCTGCCGATAGTGGGATTCGAACCTACTATCTCCCGGATGCAAGCTCACAGCCGCGCGCCTCTACGCGCACGGCCAACTCGCCCGGTTTTCTTTAATCTCAGCACAATCGACTGATAATAGGAAGAATCTGTGAAAATCCTTTTAATGGTTCAATATAATCTAAAGGAATTTACATGTGCATCTTTTTATAAGCACAATATGTTGACAAGCCAAAACTCCTAAAGGCAAGTGAATTTTCAGAAAAGTACCAGCAAGGCGTGTAAATTAGTTTCAATCTGTAAATTTTGTAAACAAGTACTATGTAATATGTAAATGGATAAATTTTGTTTATGCATGTGAAAATTAGAATATATGTCTAAATTCAGACTCTCAACCGAGGATTTTTGTGTCCTTTTTTAAATAGTTTCGTCCTGTCGTTCATCTATCTGCATTACCTCCGGGCGAGTTGGCCGTGCGGTTAGGAGATAGTGGGTTCAAGCCCCACTGTCGGCAGCGCTGAAGATGGCTTTCCGTGGTTTCACATTTTCATAACACGCAAATGCTGGGGCTGTACCTTAATTAAATCCACGGCCGATTCCTTCCCATTCCCAGGCCTTTCCTATCCCATCGTCGCCATAAGACCTATCTGTGTCGGTGTGACGTAAAGCCACTAGCAAAAAAATAAAAAATAAATCTATTTGCATCTGGTCAATGCTAATGGAGGGCATTTTTGATAAGATAGAGTTTACTGTGGTACGTTCGTTTCCTGTGTGTTTCCCATCATTAAAGTACTATGAGCTATAACATGGAAATGAAGGGTTTCAACATCCCAACTCCCTTCATATTCCGCATTCCCGTCACTCTTGTTCAAAGAACTGTATTTATCTGCATTGTAATTCTCTGTAAGTCATCTTCTGACAGGAATTTGGACAATTTTTCTTCGTATACCTCCTTTAATCGAATCTTCGTTAACTTAACCTAGCTTCTTCTCTCTATACTATTTCTTCTCTTCTCGTTGCTTTCCCCTCCATTGTACTTATGTGTCGTATCTGTATTTATCTTACTCTGCCTAGCTATAAGTTCTTCTCCTCCTCCTTTTCTTTTCTCATTTTGTTGTTGTTGTTGTTGTTAACTGTTCTCTCATTACAGCTGTCTTGTTAGTTTCGCCATTAGTTGATTTTTTGTTTGTTGCTCATTCATTTTTAAAAAGCACTATGGACTCTGATTCGGCAGCTCGCTGTTTAAGTTTCCGAAATGAATAAATAAAAAGTGTATTTTCTCTTTTGCAAGTGAGGAACGTGTCTATCTTATTGTTTCATTCTTTATAACACGTAAAAAAAAAAAGGACAGGACCTAAAACGTAATGCAGACCACCCTGGACAAGCGGAAACTGAAACCAAAATTTGCCCTTAAACAGAAAATGTCTCGTTTCCTAGGGGATTGTTTAGCAATATACATTCCAGACTTTCTGTGTTACAAGGGCATTCGCTACATTCTTTCGTCCTAGTCCCTTTCTTTTGGGGATTTCCGAGTGACTCGTCTCGCTCACTGTCGTAAGAAGGAGAGGAAGAAGTTGATTCTGGACTGAAGACTTATGAAAGTTCCGCAGAGATAAGCAAGGTTCGCATGTTTCGGAACAAAAGGAGAAATTTGTATTTGCCTATTTGAGCCCTTGTTGGCTTAAAAAGAAAAGACTTTGTACCTAGAATTTTTAACGTCATGTACTCATTTTCTTACAGCCTTCGTGGCTCAGACGTCAGCGCACCGGTCTCTCACAGCTGGATTCCGTGGTTCAAATCGCTGTCACTCCATGAGAAATTTGTGCTGGACAAAACGGAGGCGGGACAGGTTTTTCTACGGGTACTCCGATTTTCCAACAACATTCTCCAAAATCATGTCATTTCATCACGGCTTCATTCATTCCATTCCTGACCCGGTCGAATGACTGGAAACAGGCTGTGGATTTTCATGTTCATACTCATTTCCTTATTTTTTCACTATTATTATCTTCATATTATACGCATTCTAGCGTTTTAATGTTGCTATCGTAAATAGAGTACAGTCCCGCTTAACCGACCTTCGATTATCCGACACGTTCGTACATTGTCGACATTGTTAGTAATCATGAAAAAGAAACAGAAGACGAAGAAAACAGAACTGATGAAGGTAGTACCAAAATAACACATGACGGATTAATAATAAATAATGTCATTGGCTTTACGTCCCAGTAAGTACTTTTACGATTTTCGCAGACGCTGAGGTGCCGGAATTTTGTCCCGCAGGAGTTCTTGTACGTGCCAGTAAATGTACCGACACGAGGCTGACCTATTTGAGCACTTGGCAAGTTGGGGTCAGAAGGCCAGCGCCTCTACCGTCTGAGCCACTCAGCCCGGCATATGAAGGATTCAAAGCCCTTGAAGTTGCACTGATGTGTCACTTCTACAAACATTGGTGCTCAGGAAAAGACAAGCAAAAGTCTTAATTATAGAGCCCGGAAGTTGGCCATAGAGCCTTTCTTTTTATCTTGGTGGATATATCGAAACGTGATATTGAGACAAACATGTTTCCGTAGATTTGGGAACGGTAGGACCAGTTATAATTTTGATTTTGTGTGTGTGTGTGTGTGTGTGTGTGTGTGTGTGTGTGTGTGTGTGTGTGTGTGTGTGTGTGTGTGTGTTTATTTCAGTTTTCGTAGTCTATTTGATAGTTTGCCTTTTTATCTTTTTTAAGTTATTGTGGATATTTTTTGCTGTTATTTACGTATTACAATTAATCAATGAAAAGAAAAAATATATAATTCCAATGTACTGTATTGATAATAAAGAAAAAAAATCATATTACACAAATCTCTACTGAGAGCTCTACAAGCCAAATGGTGGAGAGGGTTGCCAGGTCCCGTCCTTGCTACGTAAAATTAAGTGCTGGTGGTGATTATTGTTTTAAGAGAAAGAACAACTTGGTAACTATCCTCTATCACTAATACGAAAGAAAATGGAAGAGGTCCGACACTTCGAAAAATGAAGGTATCGGCCAAAGAAAGGAAAGGACCACGAAGATCGTGAAAATGAAAGACTCCCTAGGCATCGCAATCTAACACCGTTGGGATCGGAAAAGAACAAGAGTTGACCAAGGGAGGTCAGACAGGAAACCTGACATAAGTGGGAACAAAGCCAGACTCAGCTAGGGGAACCGTGGTCGCCAACCCACACTCCCCCAGTTGAGAGGTCCTGGTCCCTCTTTTAGTCGCCTTCTCTTACGGCAGACAGGGGATGTTATTTTATCATCACCACCCACGGGGGAATGTAAGTTTCAGGACTAAAATGTGATGCAGATGTGTGTTACGTAGCTTACATTAAAGCATCTTTATTGTCTTACTGTACATTTTTGTCATTAAAAATGCCTATTTTAGCAAAATAAATGCCTATTTTAGCAAAATAAGTGCCTGAACTTCCGGGCTCTACGTTATTACAAACAATTTAAATATGTATTAGCATCCTTTCACGCTCTAATTTATAAATGTACTGTTCAGTCGATGAGAATATCAATTTACTTCGTGGTAGGTTCATGCGCCCTGAGTCAGTTCCTCCGTTTCCATGCCCTCAGTCCTACACTTGTCGACTCCAAATTCCATACAGATATCGTTCCATGCAAATAAATTAATCGTTATCATTAAGTTTCATTTACTGAACGATTTATTATTGATCATTTGGTATTCCCGAAGAGAAATCTGACAGCCTCTCTATTAAACGACATTCCCGCACTTTACTGCTGTAACTCTGCTACTCAGCCAATTCCCCAGTTTAGTAATTTAACAAATAGGCTTACTGGGCTTTCTGGCAGTCAAGAAGTACCTAGTACGCCTCTGTGGTGTAGTGGTTAGTGTGATTAGCTGCCAGCATCCCGGAGGCCTGGGTTCGATTCCTGGCTCTGTTACGAAATTTGAAAAATGGTACGAGGGCTGGAACGAGTAGAGGGGAGTTCCATTCGCACCTCAGCCATCCTCGAAGTGGTTTTCCGTGGTTTGACACTTCTCCAGGCAAATGCCGGGATGGTACATAACTGAAAGCACGGCCGCTTCCTTCCCTCTTCCTTGTCTATCCCTTCCGATCTTCCCATCCCTCTACAAGGCCCCTGTACAGCATAGCAGGTCAGACGCCTGGGCGAGGTACTGATCCTCCTCCCCAGTTGTATCCCCAACTCAAAGTCATGTTCCAGGATACTGCCCTTGAGGCGGTAGAGCTGGGGTCCCTCGCTGAGTCCGAGGAAAAAACTAACCCTGCCGGGTAAAGGGATTAAGAAAGAAAGAAAGAAAGAAAGAAAGAAAGAAAGAAAAGAAGTTCCTAGCGTGCCTTGCCTTTCTCATCTCAAAAAAGCATCCTACAAAGGCAAAGCTCATGAATATAATTCCCCGTAAACTCAGTGAAAAAAGACGTTTACGGAAATAAACTGCTGGGTAGAAATCGTTTGTCAATTCCACTTCCTTCACTCAGTAAACTTATCCGAAGTTTTCTGTGTGGAATATAAAACTCGCCAGTAACTGTCGAGCACTCTTATCACACGTAGTTAACACGGCGAGGTTAATGGACCGTTGAATAGTAAACTCCATGCTTAAGTTCGCAAGTTCGGTGCTGACGTATCTTCAACTGACAGAGGACTTCCATTGTGGTAAGTCTGTTAAAACAACAACAGCAGGAAGAGTAAATCATTAAATATTTTAACGCAACACTTTTTCACTAAATCGGCTGTGTTCTCATTAGATCTGTATAAAGCTTTTGTCGTTTCCGGAATTCCTTTCTGGAAGACCTGAAACCAAACGGTGGAAACTTTTTATGAAACATATACTGAAGAAAGTGGGAAGGTGCATCGGTAATGTTATCGTAGGAATCATGAAACTTGAAGATGGAATGCCCAAAATATTTCTGCTAGAAATTAGCAGTACAATTATCACGAGGTCTCTAAACCATCGTTGTCTCGAGGGTATTCGTCAAAGTGATATCCCCAACAGGTACAGCACCGTATATGAAAAAAAGTGCGGAGGCTTTAAAAATTTCCTTTCTGGGAATGGTCCATATGACACGCTTAGCATACGGGTTTCACCAAGAACGTGCGGAGATGCTCTGGATTCGAGGTGGAGTTTTGACAAACATCTTTTTTGCATTAGAATTTTTTTTGTCTACTTTGGGTAAGAAGCGGTCTGGCTCATACCTATGACCTGTGCCGACAACCTTGGAGTTTGAAAAATGCTACATCGAGTATGATATGGAAATTAGCATTTTCAAGACTAAAGTGACGTCATGGGGAATATAGAACTGGAAGAGGCGAATCTTTTTTAAAAATTATTAATCCGAAAGGCTGATGCAGTGAGCTGGGAATTGTGATCAACAGTATTCTGTAAACACAACGCTTACGCTTTCTGTTTTGCTTCAGAGCTCCAATCTCGACCCCTTCCCTCAGCCTACTCGCCGTCCTCGCGAAATTAGGTTTCCTTCTTCATATTATAAATATGTCCTTGAGGAGAGGGTGGGGATCATCTGAAGAATTATAGTCACAAGGTGTGTAACCTAGCAAAGGCTGTGATGTAAGGTATTGTTTACTAGCAACCGTGCACGCTGTGATGTAAGGTATTGTTACCTAGCAACCGTGCACGCTGTGATGTAAGGTATTGTTACCTAGCAACCGTGCACGCTGTGATGTAAGGTATTGTTACCTAGCTATGTCTTATGGCTGACGGCTATATGAAATTAGCAGCTGTTGATGGACGGGAGACGTATTTATGATCATTTACCAAAGGAAAATTTCTAACAATTTTTTACGTCCCACCGACATAGACAGGTCTATGGTGACGATGGGATACAACAGGGCTAGAACTGGGAAGGGAGCAAGCTCAACATTTGCTGGGTATGGAAATGAGAAATCACGGAAAACCATCTCACAATGGTGTTCGTATCCACTATCTGCGTAGCGCCAAACCTCGTAGCCAGGTCGCTCCGTGGCGGAGGGACCAAATCGTTGCTGTTTCTGAGGATGGACGGGAGGCCAACAGGTTTACCGTAAGACCACAACACAGGGATGTTAATATTACCGTTAAGTTATTGGAACTGGTTTCATCATGACGGCAGTTCCTCAAGTGTGAGAGTAGCTTACACACCTGGGCTCAGCAGCATTCAGAAATAATTACTGTCGGCAATGTTGCGCATTTTAAATGAGTAATTTGCTGGCCAGTGAGCACCGCTTAAGTATTATGCACGTCGGGATCCAGGTGTCTAAAATGCGATCGTTAAAATTATGAAATGAGATCTAAAATCCTATCTTAACACGATCTTCCATCAGATATCACTTTATATCTGCTACTGTTAGGTGGTCTCGTTCCTGTTAAACAATGTCGAACTATGGCTGCCGCATTGCAAAGGCGTTATTTATCACTTATACCCTGTCTAAAACCGATGCTCAACGGGCCATGTTTAAACACTGCCGAGAACACCGTTTAACCTCAAATTTTAGGAGCGAATCACAATCAGAGGTTATGTACCATGAAACATACAACACAAGGGACAGTCGGGTAACTTAACTTGACTACAATTACTTGATTATATTTTGGACTATTTACCTGAAATTATAGGTCACTTCGACTACTTCATATCAGAATAACTTGTCCCGATCGTCAGAGGGCTGTCACATTGCATTTACTGCCAAGTAAGCACACACAATAGTGACACTAAGAGTAGTCTTTTCTCCCGGTTAATCGTGGTGCTGATTGAGGTAAGTTTTCAGCAGCTATCAAGGGTGCCCATACCCGGGGGCAAGGTGGGCCCGCGGCCCCCCTCTAGATCTCAGGGAAAGGCAAAAATCTAGTGTAGTCAAGTGTTTTCCTTTCAAGAAAATGATTTAAAAGTCAGTATTACGGAGAAGCGGTAGTACCGTCCCCCACTAACAGGCAGGGGATACCGTGGGTTATTCTACTTCAGAATACAAGTCGCCATTTATCTTCCAAAATATGAAAAATACTACGTGCCCCCAGGTCTGCCCCCCCCCCCCTCCCCCTACAAACTGTCACATGGGCGCTCATGGCAGCTATGAGATAGAAAAAGGCAAAGGAAGAACCGTGTCTATAATAACACTCTTCAAGGCTGCTGATGGTGCGTTTCGAACGTATGATCTCCAGAATACAAGCTACATCTATATGGCCCGTACAACTCGCTCTGTAGTTACATATTTCCCTTGCCGAAGCTATTTAGATTACTCTCACCCAAAGCTAAACTTCCTCGTATCGAGGCGTGTCGCTTTAGTTCATATGTGGGCAAGTCATGTTCATGCTTAGCCATATTTTAGTTATGTGTAGGAAGACGACAGCTGACTAACGTTTGGCGCACGCACTAACGAGTTGCATGAAAGATAAGTTTATTTCCATTTTCAAATTGAAACTTTAAAGGACGTCTAGCTAAACACCGGCTGAAGATTGTTTATGCAATGGAAGATAGGTGGACGTTCTCTAAGGCTTAAAACTAGTCATCGTCTCTGCAATCAGCCCAAAGTATCCTGGGTTCCACTCCTGGCGTCTGGTGAATTCATCTGGCTCTAGGACGGGGTGTTTGTGCTCGACTCAACACCACATCCATCCAGATAAGAAAAGCATCCGGTCGTATCGGAGGACAAGTTCACTCCGTGTTTCTGGCTGAGAGCGTTCTACTAACGTTATACGAAGAATTTGTTATTTTTGACGACGTGACGCAAAGCCACGGTGATTCTGTGTAATGACAATAACTTACATCGAAATCTCCATGTAATTGAGGAGTTGGTCTGCCATTGGAAATACGACTCCCAAGTGACCACCAATCAGCGGTCGTTATAAGCGATAGTCCCACAAGCCGGTCTTTTTGTTGTTGCTAAAAATGTCATTTCTAAATTTAAAAAAAATAACTTCAGAAAACGTACCTGGAATATGTATTGTACAGTGTTGGTGGAGTGCGACAGAGGAACTTCATTGGCTTGAAGAGTAGGTCCACTACTTGTTCTTTGCTTTCGTCTCATTTCGTACCATTTTAGGGGCCTATCCGTGGTGTAGGGGTAGCGTGCCTGCCTCTTACCCGGAGGCCCCGGGTTCGATTCCCGGCCAGGACAGGGATTTTTACCTGGACCTGAGGGCTGGTTCGAGGTCCACTCAGCCTACGTGATTAGAATTGAGGAGCTATCTGACGGTGAGATAGCGGCCCCGGTCTAGAAAGCCAAGAATAACGGCCGAGAGGATTCGTCGTGCTGACCACACGACACCTCGTAATCTGCAGGCCTTCGGGCTGAGCAGCGGTCGCTTGGTAGGCCAAGGCCCTTCAAGGGCTGTAGTGCCATGGGGTTTGGTTTGGTTTTTTTAGGGGCCTATGACCTAGATGTTAGGCCCCTTTAAACACAAGCACTATCATCAATTAAGTTACAGCGCCAGCATTTGCCTGGTGTGAAAATGGGAAAACCACGGAAAACCATCTTCAGAGTTGCTGACAGAGCGGCTCGAACCGACTATCTCCCGGATGGACGCTCACAGCTGCGCGCCTCTAACCACTCGGCCAACTCGCCCGGTACATTGTTAGCTGAGCTACGCACCCAGACCAAACTTTTACTGGAGGCGCTGGGTAGAACATGTCAGCATTCCTCAAATAGGTAGGCCTAACAAACAAAAATCAACATTGGACGTTATAACCGATACATTTATGCGAAAACTGATGTATACGTCCTATGTATCAGTTCAGATTCTCGGCGCTAGATGGCAATAATATTATTCTTTTAGTGAAGTGGTGGTGATTGTTTTAAGAAGAAGTACAGGTGGGCAACCATCCTCAAAAGTACATACTTTCTAATGTGTGTTACCGGAATCTGGCCATTTTAGATCTCTGATAGAAAATAGAAATAAAACCATAGCTTATACCCGTAATATTAAAAGAAACGTTTTGATAGGTAGTACTGGAGGGAGCTTGTTCGTTAGTTCTGACCGCTGTGTTCTGTTGTAAGAAGTGAGAGGTTTGGTAACCCCAAGCAAGAGTAGGTTTATCTCCATGGTAACCGCTGTGGGTACGCCCACGTTTCCATGGTAACAATATCCCACCCAGGCACGCAATAAAGGGACCTCCCTCTCAGAACTGTCAGAATGCATCTTTCAATATTACGATTATAGAGCCAGGATGTTCAGAGTCCGACTCCTTGGCTAAGTGGTCAGCGTTGAGTCCTTCGGTTCAGAGGGTCCCACGTTCGAGTCGGGGATTTTAATCGCGTCTCAATTCTTCTGGTTAGGGGACTGGGTGTTTGTGTTTGTCCGAACACTCTCCTCTTCATATTCAGACAACGCACTACACTACCAGCCACCACAAACACGCAATAGTGATAACATCACTCCATATAGGGTTGGCGTCAGGAAGAGCACCCGGCGCAAAACAGGGTAAATTCCCCATGTTCTACACAGTTCGCACCCGCGACTACACAGATGTGGGAAAACCGGCCGAAAAAGAAGAAAGAAGAACGCGGATTTTTATGCAGTAATATGTTAGAAAACAAACACAACGGTTGTGTTCAGAGTTTTGCATAAAAATATAGGGGTACGGCCCATCAGAACCCCTAGAATGTATGTTACTCTCGCTACGTAATGGAAAAACGGGCCAGTCGACACTTCCTAATAACTAAATTAATTTGCATTCTGGCCTATTACTGCAGAAAAACCCCGTTATAACAATAAGGAATATACCCTCAACGTAGACGGTACGCCCATAGTTTCACCAGAATGGATCAGGGATACGACTATAAACTTAAATACCTACAGTATGCATTTAGCAGCGTTAGACTATCTTTGCAAAGTGCGGAAAAAAGGTTTAAATTAACTTAAGTTGAGAAACGAGGCCATGATAAAAATATGACATGTGGCAAGAACCCAGGCCCTGAATATCGGTCTTAGATTGTCCATGTTGGTTAAAGAAGGCGCGAGACTGATCTATGGCCGCGCCTAATCCAGCTACGGTTTGATTAATTAGAGCATTAACACCGCGAAGGAAACACACAGACAGTCTTGTGGCCAATCGCATCGCAGAAATAGCATTCGCTCTTTTGAGACAGCGCTAAATATACTGATGATAACAGATGACCTTACAACACGACCCAGTGATGCAGCAAGTGTGAGGTCCTAACCTCTCGTCACTCAGCCGACACTGTATAACGTAAACTTTTAATTTGAGGTATGAGTGTTCAAACAACAAGTATGGACTTACAGTTTATTTTTGGTTCCTTTAAAAATACGTCTTTCATTAAGTGGTTACTAGCCCCCACACGACTGGGGATAATGTTAGAGTGGGTACTCTTTTGATTAGCTTGAAACCAAACAGCTGCTGTTCGAATCCCCGGTAACGCAAGTGAGATGTGCGTGAGTACACCACATTTGTGTAAATTTACATTGGAATTCCACTGGACGTCCCATGGCTATGCTCACGAAATCAACAGCTAAGAATTTATAACGAAACAACGAACTTAAGAAGCATCTTAATCTATTGTCAAAGAAAGTACGTAACTTTTCATTGACGTCTTTCATATCGCGTCCTGCGATTAATGGTTTAAGGCGTAGACGATTTCTTTTTGTAGATTTATTGTAACAACTGAACAAACAGCGATGGTGGTGGTGGTGACTGTTTTCAGGGGAAGTAAAGTAGAACTCCATTTACCCGAATCAGCTGGAACCAGACCCAGTCCGTTAATTGGATAAATTGGCAAAGTCTTCCATATAGGTTAAAGGCCTGTCCCATCTGCATTATATATTAAAAAAATCGAGATCATAAGATTTTGTTTCATTTCTGCGCTAACATGGATCACCTACTGAAAGGTATTTGTCCGATTCCTTCGCTGAATGGTCCGCCTTGTGGCCTTCGGTTCAGAGGGGCCCTAGTTTGATTCCCGGCCGGGTCGGCGATTTTAATTTCGTGTGATTAATTCTTCTGGCTTGGGGACTGGTTGGTTGTGGTTGTCCCAACACTTTCCACTTCATATTAAGACAACATATCACGCTACCAACCACCATAGAAACGCGCAATAGTGATTACATCCCTCCATATAGGGATGGCGTCAGGAAGGGCATCCGGTCACAAAACATTACCAAATCCACATACATGCGCGCGCGACACAGTTGGCACCCGCGAGCCCGCAAGGTGAGGGAAAAGTCGAAGAAGAAAGAAGATGGAAGGTATAAAGTAGGAGGGAGGGATTCAGTTAGGTGGAAATGTAGTAAGCAGTCTGGCCTATGCTGACGACTTGGTCTTAATGGCAGATTATGCCTGCATTGTAGTATAGTGGAACTTGAAAATAAGTACAACGAGTATGATATTAAAACTAGCCTTTCCAAGACAAAACTGATGTCGGTAGGTAAGAAATCCTAGAGAATTGAATGTCAGATTGGGAATATAGAGGTGAAACAGGTAGATAATTTCAAGTATTTAGGTTGTGTGTTCTCCCATGATGGTAATATAGTAAGTGAGATTGAATCAAGGTGCAGTGAGCTCGCAGTTGCTATCAGCAGTATTCTGTAAGAAGGAAGTGAGCTCCCGGACGAAACTATCCTTACATAGGTCTGTTTTCACACAAACTTTGGTTTACGGGAATGAAAGCTGGGTGAGCTCAGGATATCTTATTCCTAATAATAATAATAATAATAATAATAATAATAATAATAATAATAATAATAATAATAATAATAATAATAATAGTTTTTGAGATTTTGATCAATACCATACAATAAAACTTTCACCAAAGGAACCGTATTACAGTTAAACAGAAGTACGGTGTGATTATATTATTTGAGTACACACTAAGAAACCGACACTAAAAAGGCCGGGATGAGTGGCTCAGACGGTTGAGGCGCTGGCCTTCTGACCCCAATGTGGCAGGTTCGATCCTGGCTCAGTCCGGTGGTATTTGAACGTATTCAAATACGTCAGCCTCGTGTCGGTAGATTTACTGGCACGTAAAAGAACTCCTGTGGGACTAAATCCCGGCACCTCTGCGTCTCCGAAAACCGTAAATGTAGTTATTGGGACGTAAAGCAAATAACATTATTATTATTATTATTATTATTATTATTATTATTATTATTATTATTAAAAAGCCTGCGAGACTGACAAATGCCCGAAACAAGCGAGCGAATCATACGTCAGTGTACATGACCTTGGCAAAAAAAAGAAAGTACCCCTGTTACCCTTCCTCACAGCACATCTAAGTCTCCACTACTTGCCGGTTAGCCGCGATGAACGACATTTTGTGCGTATTTCCGCTAAAAATTTTGTTAATATTTAAAGAAAATAAAAGGAAAGAATTAGCTGATAAGACAACAGGGCTTGTACAAATTGCTGCTTTTTTTTTTTGCTTTACACACACAGGTATTATGGTGACTATGGAACAGGAAAGGGCTAGGAGTGGGATGCCGACAGTGGGGCTCGAACCCAGTATCTCTCGGATGAAAGCTCACAGCTGCGCGCCCCTAACCGCACGGCCAACTCACCCGGTCTACTTAAGTAATGAACAATTTTAATGTTCCAGAACAAACAAACAAAAAATAACTTTCATATACCAAGTCGAGAAGAAAAACAAGTATTTTGAGAGAAAATCGTGCTCTATTTATGTAACACTTGGTCACAAAATTGTCTGCAAACAATATTTTGAAAAATACTGACTTTTATAGTCTTATCTCGTCGAAGTTGGAGAAACTGCCTCCTGTTCGTCATCTACCTGCAAACGAGGAGTGAAAGAGAATGTCGTCATTGCTGACACTGAACTCGTGACTTGCCTGTAAGGAAATACCTGTCCGTATTTCATAACCACTAACTGCTGCTGCAATGTTCTTGAATTAACTCTGATGGAGGAGATTGTGGACCTTCTACAAGGCGGCCTTGAACGTGTTCTTAGCTCCTCGTTTCAACCGAGCTGAACATTTAGGATGAAAAACATCGTAATTCACTAATGTCACGACTAATTTCAATTTCGTCATAATAAATTCTTTATATACAAAATACGAGTTTTGTCTGTACGAGCATCACGAGAAAATGGCTGAAGAGAATTTACTGAAAATCGGAATCTGAGATCGGGCAA
Source organism: Anabrus simplex (assembly GCF_040414725.1). Lineage (NCBI taxonomy): Eukaryota > Metazoa > Arthropoda > Insecta > Orthoptera > Tettigoniidae > Anabrus > Anabrus simplex. Next base: position 74,104,479 of record NC_090277.1, read on the forward strand.
TAAGGCACAACAATCTAGGCTATTCACTTTATTCACTCTGAGTGAAATGGTAGTTTAGGGGGAAGCTTAAAATGTAACTCTCTAATATATATGTAAAATTAGTGGTCCTATCGATAAATATTTCATAAATAAAGTTATATAAAATTACTGGCAAACGAAAGTGAAAAGGATGCTCGACAGAACAGGAATGAGAAACTACTGGGGTAAAGAGATTCATTACGAAGATAAGGAATTCAGTAAGAAAGTAATGATTAGAGTGAAGAATATTGATAGACGATTATGGCAGAAATGTGGAACTAAAAGGACACTGCTGCAATTCTGTACAATTATACGCAATATGGCAATAAGGAGGCTTCTTAACAGAGAAGTGAGAAGAATGGTGTTAATGGGAATTTAGAAAAATAAGGGTCAGAGAGGGAGAAATGACGAAAATCAGTGTCTACTCAGTGGAGAAGAAATGAAAGAAGCGCATATATTAAAAGTTTGTAGGGCAACCGAAGCACTGAAAGTAAAATACCTGGGAAGTGAATATAAAGCAAAAATAGAAAGAATTGTACACAATTGCTAAACTGTTCAATAAAGAGCGGATAACACCTGGAAGAATATCGTTTTTTGTATTTTAAAAAGTATGACGGAAAAGGAAATTAAACAATCCAAAACAAATATAAACGAGAATAATGAAGGATAAGGATAAGAGGCCCGCGTGTCCTAGAATAATGAATAGCAGATGTTGTGTTGTGTCATTATATTCTGTTCATAATTCAGCCGCTAAGTAGGGCAGGTTTCAAGATTTACCGACAGCTAATTCCGGAGAGAATAAAACAAAAATGAAGCACATCGGTCCAGTAGAACGGACGGAGCTGCTTTTAGCAAACTATTAATATATAGACTACTGTATAGATTATTATTATTATTATTATTATTATTATTATTATTAAAGCCCGGATGTTTAGGCAGTAATAGGCGTACAAACTTACTGAAGCGAGTAACAAGTATATTCTACCCTGCACAACAGTTATGTTACGAGTTTTGCATAAAATTAGGGGTACGGCCCATCAGAACCCCTACAATTTATGTTACTCTCCCTACATTACAGAAGAGCGGGCAAGTCTACTAACCAAATTAGTTAGCATTCTAACTAGAGATATAAAAGTACCGTTTAATACTGTTGAATTCATAAACGTGTTGTTTTAAACCCTTTAAGAATGGTAGGAATGGCTATTTTCATCCCGGTTGTCACGCAACCTGCTATACCACACAGCAACATGTACTGCATAAGCATCAGGGGCTATCATACTGGAATGAACGGAATGTATCCAGGAACATCTAGAAACAAGGTCACAGGTGTGTGTATATAAAGCTAGACAGGGCTGAAATGCCTGACTTGACGTTATTCTGAGACTAAGCTAACTTACGCAATCAAACCGAGTAGTTTAGTTAGTGGAATGCGTCCTCGGTCAAAGGCGTGGAATCTATTCGATTTAAGGCAAGTTGATGGTAAGACAGAGGCAACATGTAAATATTGTAAAAATAAGTATCATAACGCCCTCGCGTCACGATTAAAAGAACACCTTTTCAGATGTGATCTTTACCCTCCGTCCGTTAAACGGGTAGCTTCGGATGATGCATCGCAAGTAAAAAGAGAAAAACAAATACTGTATGTCAGAAAATAATGGGTTGCACAATTCTGAAGTATACAGGACAGCGTCTTCATCTACACCAGGGCCTCTCAAACTCCAAAAATTACACGCGTGCAAACCGACACGCAAGGGCTCCGTGCACTGTGCATCGGTCCGACTCGGCTCAACTCGGCTTGACTCGAATGGTGTAGTGCGCTGAGAGCGACTAAGCGTTCGGTGATGGACGGCTTGTTTATCAGTGAAATAGATATGCGCAAGACAACATAATCATGGTGCAAGCTGTTTTGAAGAAAGCAAAGACTTCCGAAAAACCTTTTCAATCGAACTGGGAACTTTCGTATTTTTTCTCAATCGTGACGATAAAGTCAAATATTTAATCTGTGGGACAATAATTACGTGATCACCAAAAAGATCTATTTTTCAATACAAAGGCTACGAGAATTTGTCGAAGGAAGATTTTCTTAAGCTGCATCGAGAATCAGCTAAGTTTATTTCTATGTTTGGTTCCATATGCATATGTCAAAGTTTTTTTCTGCTTTGACTTATACGAAAACTAGATTGCGTGCGAGTATTTCTGATCGTAATTTAAGGAACGGTCTCAGAATTTCTGTCAGCCGATGCCATCTTCCCGATATTACTGGTATAATTGGAAAGAAAAGGAAAAGAAGATCTAGAAAATATAAATTGTCTGCTCAGACCATGTTGAAAGACGATATTTTAACACCAGTAACATTATCCCATAGAACTGAGTGTCTCCGCACATAAACTTTTCCCAGTGAGGGGAATATCAATGGGGAAGGTGAAGACAGGCCGAACGTGTAAGAGAGATGTAGGGAAAGTGGAGTGGGGTTAGCATTCTGGTCAACCTAGTGAATTCGTCTCCTACACCTTGCGTCGTGCCGTGCACGGGCGCATGCACCATGAGAGGCCCTGATTCTACGCTATCATCTATGCCTTGTGGTTCTTCCCTCAGTGTACGACAGATTCACCACAACCCTCTTCATGCAGGCGTACAATGCCCATCAGCAACTGACAGTGAAGCTGTTGCTAGGGCTATGCATGCTTCATCTGCTGCTGAATATGGCCTGGCTATGACCCTCATAGTGACCACCTGCTGCTCTCTGCCGAACATCATCAGCATGTGACGACATTTGTCACAAAGAAGTTGGATTGTTCAACTGATCTTGCATTTATTTCGGATAGATCAAGAAAATGTCGTGAACTTTATCGTGACAACACATCAGCTAATATTCTAAAACCGGGCGAGTTGGCCGTGCGATTAGGGCCGCGCAGCTATGAGCTTGCATTCGAGAGAAAGTGGGTCCGAACCCCACTGTCGGTAACCCTGAAGATGGTTTTCCGCGGTTTCCCATTTTCACACCACCCAAATGCTGGAGCTGTACCTTAATTAAGGCCACGGCCGCTTCCTTCCCACTCCTAGCCATTTCCTGTCCCATAGTCGCCATAAGACCTAACTGTGTCGGTGCGACGTAAAGCAAATTGTAAAAAATATCCTATAAAAGTAAGACCTGGTGAGGAAACTGCACAGTGTATTGCTAGTGAAATTGGTGCGGAGAGGAGCAATATACACACACATCCTACAGCACATGTCACTGAGAACGCTGCAAACGCGCTTCCATCTAGTGAGGAAAATAGTAAAATACTTTAAGGATCATCCATGCTTTATTAAAAACCAAGAGGAAAGAGAAATACGGTCATACCTCTGTGACACTAAAGCTTCCATCACCAACCCCCTGATTTGTTTGAACAGTTTACTTAAGAATAAATACGCTGTGTTAGAAACTATTGTGTGCCTAACTGTGCAGTGCGACAGAACACTTAAAGCAGATCAAACATGGCAGCAATTTAATGAAGCATGGCGTCTCTTGTGACCAACGTCAGAAGCCATACGCAAGGTTGAAGCCGGTAATGCTGTACTCTAATTCTAACCTATTACTGCCTAAAATTCCATGATGTTATATTCTGAATACGGAAGTATACATAAATTTTTTCCAGCTCCTGATAGTCAAAGTAAATACCCTCATGTTACTGGATCTGTCGCCTGTGGAACACTCACAAGACCGAGCAATTCACAAACCCTCTGGAGAATCAACTCCCACACATTTCTCAAAGTGAGTACATACAAGGAAGGCAACTCAGTCGTCATACTCCCTGAGCTACTCCTGTCTCAGTAAATGCACGAAACAATACTGTCAATGTTTTGGAAGATTAGTTACAAATGAAGAAAAAATATCTATCCGTCCAAAACTGGCAATGTACACATGACATAAGGCGACAGAAATGGTGTCTAAATCATAATTGTACGTTGCAATAGATCGACAGCGATCCATCTCCGGCGAGCACAGAAGCCTCATTTAAAACAGAATTAGCTGAGGTTCTTGATCAAATAGTGGAAAAAGTATTGTTTCTTTTAAAATCCATACACTGTTCTTTTAAAATTAGCTGTCTTCTTGCTGATATCTTAGTTTTCATGGCGTGAGGTTCTGAAGGTCACGCTGTAAGGTGGGCGTGGCATATACCTCACTTCGATTCATCAGCTTCGTAACATTTCACAGTGTTTCCCAATATTTACACTAAGAGTTCTTCCATAGATATGAACTTGTACAACGGTAGCAGAATAAAACATTTTCAGTCAAAACTGAAAAACCTTAGCTAAAATATATTATTTATTCAGAAGCAAATCATTTTCTTAGATCAGATTGCTCTACACACTCTTGGGACACAGAAAGGAAAAATTGAGATCAGAACAAGTTTCAGGTGTAATGGAGTGTAATATTTTGAACCCCGCAAGAAATAAGAAATGGCCTCGTGGCCATGATCGTTAAGACGTTGAAGTCTAACCGCTCTGACACTGTGCTTAGGTGGTTCGAGTCCCGTTGGTCGAAAAAATTTCACCAACAGAATGTTGGCCGGCAGGTTAGGGGAGGTGGTGGCATACAATTCCTAATCATTAAATTGCGTGCCAAAATCCTGGATTAAATTCGAAGCCTCTCCGCACTGCTCATATGGAGTGAGGGCATATGACGCTGTTGATGCTGATTCGTCCGTCGGATGGAGACGTTAAGCCCTGAGCAGACCCCTTTGTGCTATTCGACAGGAGTAGGCACCGGGTTTCACTCTCTCCCTTCCTACACTCATTTATCACGTCATTCATTTCATCTCATCTCATTAACTCTTCTGCTGAGGTTGACGTCAGGAAGGGCACCCGGTCATAATCCGGCACGACAGATTCATCCCACCTCATAACAGACCCCGCAGAGAAACGGGACAAGGGTTGGACAAACAAACAAACAAGGGACAAACTGCTCCAGAAATGCACAATAAGAGGTGAACATGACATACAAATCAATTGTCCAAAGATAATCTTTTAATATTTCCTTTACGTCGCCCCGACACAGATAGGTCTTATGGCGACGATGGGATAGAAAAGGGCTAGGAGTAGGAAGGTATCAGCCGTGGCGTTACTTAAGGTACAGGGCCAGCATTTGCCTGGTGTGAAAATGGGAAACCACGGAAAACCATCTTCACGGCTGCGGACAGTGGGATTAGAACCCACTATCTCCCGACGGCAAGCTGTCCCAAAGACCGTTTTTTCGAACAATATCCAAAGTTTGCCGTAGTGGTTAACGTGCCCGTACGCTTTAAAAGACGCAGATATTTGCTGGACTGCCCGACGCACAGGAAACCTGGCGCAAACGCTGCTAGTCTGAAGTCATGAGAACCACTTCCTGCTGAGTTCCTCTCCTCATCCTGCTCTCGTTATCAAAGATGTTGGTATTTTACATTCACCGAAGATCAGAGCGACTGTTCACAAGAGTCGTGGTTCATGAATACAGAAGTGGGATATGGGAGCCGTTAGGCCTAACTTGGCAGATGAGATGACGTCACTCCCGCTTGCATATCGGGGTCAGGTGGTGTCATAAAGAGCACACCGGCGCGGCGCGGATTACATCAGAGCTGTCAAGACGGCACTGTGGGTGAACGAACGAGAAAGGACACGAAACTCGTGTTCAACTTGGAACACATTTACATAAATACGTAAGCTTCAAAGTGCTGCGTGTTTGGACCTACTCCTAGTAGGAGTACGGTAAAATACCGCGCACACCCAACTCGCTCATAATAAAGTCATCCGTGAGTGGTGCCAAGAAATTAACAACGGTGGGCTCCAAAATGGTGCGACATTTTCATGAAGAACGCGACGCACTCAGGAAGAAGCTTAAAGACCACCAGAGTTTTCAAAAAAGGCTAAAGTTGAAGACGGCAAAGACGTGGATGGAGGAAAGAAAAGAGAAACACAGGCAAAGAGTGAAGGAGCACTAGCGTCGTCCTTAGTAAGCCGATACGAACAAAGAAATAATAATAATAATAATAATAATAATAATAATAATATTTGTTTTACGTCCCACTAACTACTTTTTAAGGTCTTCGGAGACGCCGAGGTGCCGGAATTTAGTCCCGCAGGAGTTCTTTTACGTGCCAGTAAATCTACCGACACGGGGCTGTCTTATTTGAGCACCTTCAAATACCACCGGACTGAGTCAGGATCGAACCTGCCAAGTTGGGGTTAGAAGGCCAGCGCCTTAACTGTCTGAGCCACTCAGCCCGGCAAAAACAAAGAAATAATAATAATCATTTATGGTCCCACGAGAGAATATGCAATATGGATTAAGAGAACAGCGGACCTGCTGCCCTACGCAAGGGACACCTGACGTTTTATGGACAGCGACAGACTCACCAAATGATTAGTAAATTAATAAACTCAAAGAAGGTCAAAATAAACTGGCTAGAAGAAACTAAGGCGAATCTATAAGAAATGAATAACACGGATGACATAGAAGACCGTGGAGCCTTTAGTACAATAGTAGCGCAGCAAAAATTCGTGGAGAAACCTAAAAAAGATAACTGGTAAGAAGTGGTCCACAGAACGCAAGATGCAAAAGGCGAAACCATCCGGACAACGAACACGTTCAAACGCGGTCTTTGGATGGGTATAATAATAATAATAATAATAATAATAATAATAATAATAATAATAATAATAATAATAATAATAATAATAATTTACCGAGCTCGATAGCTGCAGTCGCTTAAGTGCGGCCAGTATCCAGTATTCGGGAGATAGTAGGTTCGAACCCCACTGTCGGCAGCCCTGAAGATGGTTTTCCGTGGTTTCCCATTTTCACACCAGGCAAATGCTGGGGCTGTACCTTAATTAAGGCCACGGCCGCTTCCTTCCCAGTCCTAGCCCTTTCCTGTCCCATCGTCGCCATAAGACATATCTGTGTCGGTGCGACGTAAAGCCAATAGCAAAAAAATAAATAAATAAATAAATAAATAATAATTTGAGACATTTTTGAACCATTTCAAATCTAAACAGGAATCAGACAGGGAGATGGATTCTCTATCTTACTATTTAATTTACTTCTGGAAAAAAGCGATTGGGATATGGCAAATGAAACTAAAGGTAAGAACATTGGTAGATGCCTCCAAAACAAAATTCACTTTAATTGTCTAGCATTTGCTGATGACATTGCTATCCTATCCTATTCAACAACAGACAGGAAGCCATCCAGTCTGCAGAAAAACTCCATCAAATAGCAGCCAAAACTGGACTCCAAATTTCTTACGAAAAGACAAAGTATATGGAAGGGACTAGATCAGGTTTCAAAAGTCAACCGTTAATCACCAAATATGGAAATATCGCTCAGGTAGTCAAATTTAAGAATTCACGTGAAATAATTGAACCAGCAAGGTTAAATCAGCAAGCTAACGAAGAAAGAACTCCAAAACTTCAAAAGGGCATACAAAATTACTTGGAACAGATACAATAAAATAACTATACCAAAAACGAAAAATTTACGACAATAGACAGCAGTTAAAACAGAAACACTTTTATAATTGGTGACAAATCTCGAATACAGATGGTAGAAGAACAAGAAAGGAATATCCTCAGAAAATTCTTAGGACCGAAATGCGAAAATGGAATTTGGATGAAAAAGAAATCACATCAAATCCATGAAGTTACAGATAAAAATCGCAGATACCATCAAGAAGCGGCGATTAAAATTATTTTATGGCCACTTGTATGTATGTTTAGTCCTCAGCCCGAAGGCTGGTTGGATCCTCAACAGTTCCGCCATCAGCTGTCATAGATGGCCTAGGCATCACTGAAGAGGCGTACTAGGGAAATGAGGAGTGAGGTAGTTTCCCGTTGCTTTCCTCACCGAGCCACAAGTTGCTATTACACATCAGTCTGCCAAGCCCACTGAAATGCATGCACCAACTGACCCTATGAGCAATATTTTCACACCATTCATAGCAGGGACTGGCTGCAGAAGGAATGGCATTACTAGCATTATTCATACCTCAGTCACTTTCATTTTGTCAAAGCTAAGGATAAAGCTGAGACAGGTCAATGAAAGTAACAAAATTGCTCTAGCCCATACCAGCACTGTAAACACTAGGTCCTGCCAGCAAAGGCCACTTGTATAGAATGGATAATAACAGGCTCACAAATGAAATTTTAAACTGAGCCTTATCAATGACAAATCACAATAATAGGTTAAAAGAAATCAGTGAGGACTTAAACGAAAAAAACCATTCAAGATAGAATAAAATTCAGAACTTAATTCACAAACATAAACTTTCTGTAAAGCCCAGCCGACCAAATACACGATGGACTGAACAACGTAGAAAGGAACACAGCGAGAAGATGAAGAAGAAAAAAGTGCTAATGAGATCACACACGCTCCTAGTTGCTCCTAATGGCGTCACGTCCCATTACCTACTTTTACGGTTTTCGGAAACGCCGAGGTGCCGGAATTTTGTCCCGCGGGAGCTCTTTTACATGTTGGTGGATCTACAGACATGGGACGGACACCTTCAAATAAGACCGGACTGAGCCAAATTGCGCTCAGAAATACAAACCACCACAGAAACATGCATTCGTGAATATATCCTTCCACGTAGGATTGGCGTCAGAAAGAGCATCCAGCCGAATAACTGGGCTATGTTTACAGAAAATGTCGAGCACAGGTGATTGGGAAATGGTCAGGAAGAAAGAAAAGAAAAGAAATGGTTATCGAATTCCCCTTTCGGAAAATCAAATGTTCGTAATCATGTCTTTCAATAAATGAAACTCAAATTGACAATTTGCATCAAAAACGAATCATTTTCGAGGGACATATGTATGGAATTTGGGATCGATAATTGTAGCCATGGCCATCTACCAATACTTCACATCACAACCTGCTAGATCACATCTACCAGTTGAACTCCAAAGCCCCTCTTGGATAATATGTCACTCAGTCATGATCATCTATCAATACTTCACATCACAGCCTGCACGGTTGCTAGGTAACATCGCATCACACATTCTGTATCGCTACTTTCAGACGAAACCCAGACATAAGACATGTATATGTCAAAAGGAGAAGTAACTTCAGAACCTTGGAACATTTAGAAAATAATCCGGCAAAAAATTATCTTGCCTAAGAACATAAGGGTTGAAATTCTAGTAATATCCAAGATTTGGGATCTCTTTCAGTATTCACCCAACAGCTTTTTTTTTTTTTTTCTGCTATTTGCTTTACGTCGCACCGACACAGAGGGGTCTTATGGCGAGGATGGGATAGGAAAAGCCCTGGACTGGGAAGGAAGCGGCCGTGGCCTTAATTAAGGTACAGCCCCAGCATTTGCCTGCTGTGAAAATGGGAAACCACGGAAAACCATCTTTCGGATGCAAGTTCACAGCTGCGCGTGGCCAACTCGCCTGGTCAACAGCCTCTTAGCAGCTCTTTTACAGATCTCGGTATCAGTGAGACACTCAAGTACAATAATTGATTCCACTCAGCCATGTGATAACACGAACATGGCTAAAACGTTATTCACGTACTTGTGTTGCTAACTGTTAGTGAGATTCTGAAGCTGATACTGTGAAACAATAATTATTTACTATCTGTCCGCAGCGATAAGAACCGAGGGCTTCGAAAAAGAAGCAGCAATCCAGAAAGGAGTGAGGCAAGGCTGCCGTTTGTCCCCTGTCCTGTTCGGTGTTTATATAGAACACGCAGTAGAAGAAATCAAAGAAGAATTTGGAAAGGAAATCACAATTCAAGAAGAGGAAATCAAAACACTGAAATCTACCGATGATATTGTTATTTTATCTGAGTATGCAGAAGATCTGGAGAAATTGCTGAATGGTGTTGACGGAGTCTTGGAGAAGAAGAACAAGATGAAAATAAATAAGTCTAAAACAAAAGTAATGAACTGCAGTAGAATGAAATTGCGTATGGCTTTTAGTGCCGGGAGTGTCCGAGGACAAGTTCGGCTCGCCAGATGCAGGTCTTTTGATTTGACTCCCGTAGGCGACCTGCGTGTCGTGATGAGGATGAAATGATGAAGACGACACATACACCCAGCGCACGTGCCAGCGAAATTAACCAATTGAGGTTAAAATTCCCGACACCGCCGGGAATCGAACCCGGGACACCTGTGACCAAAGGCCAGCACGCTAACCATTTAACCATGGAGCCGGACGCAGTCGAATGAAGACAAGTGATGCAGGAAATATTACATTACGAAATGAAGTCAAAGGAACTTACGGATATTGTTACTTTGGTAGTAAAATAACTAATGATGGCAGAAGACTAGCACAAGCAAGGAAGATATTTCTTAAGAAATGACATTTGCTCACTTCAAACAATGATACTGGAATCAGAAAGATGTTTTTAAGACTTCTCTCTGAAGCATGGACGATAATTACCTCCGAAAAAAGACAAGCTTTTGAAATATGGTGTTACAGAAGAATGCTGAATATGAGATGGATAGATCGACTCACGAATGAAGCGATACTGAATTGAACTGGTGAGAGTAAAACGATTAGGCGAAATTTGACCGGAGAAAGAGAGAGAATGATAGGACACGTCTTACGACACCCAGGATTTGTTCAGTTGGTTTCTGAGAGAAGTGTGGGTGGTAAGAACGGTAGGGGTAGACCAAGGTGTGAATATGACAAGCAGATTAGAGCAGATTTAGTGGTTACGTGGAAATGAAAATGTTAGAGCAGGATACGGAGGTAACAACAACCTGCTAGTTTCAAGAAACAGGTGGTCCAGTGTCAGGCGACCAGAGTCTTACCAGTGAATCCTGTACGGAACGTGCGAGTGAAGCGAAGGAGGTCATGTGGCCTCAAGAAATAGGCCGGCCGACTTGGACAAAGGTATTCCGTACGAGCAACTCGACACGGGTAACGGATAACAGGTGTTGGGACCAGGCTGTGTGCCGGCACGCCCCTGCCAGAAATACATTACAACTGAAAGATATCCTTACAGGAGTGTTGCAAATCTCTTCTACATTCAGTGGTATTGAACGATACCCTGCAGCTAACCCCCTAAGTTGTTCGATATCCGGATACACAGAAGACCGCTCCACATTTCATGAATGTTCGTCTTGATCGTGCGCTTATCGAAGTCAAAATGGCGAGCGCTTCATACACACACAGAAGTACAGTACTCTCTAAGTACACAGCAACAATGACAACAGTGCTTCGAAATCCAAAAAGGCACCAACTAATTTGCAGAATCCGCTACGGTTCATGTATTTATAGAATTCCACAGTTGGGCATACTGCCAAGTACACAGAAGATAGCTTCAGAGATGTGAAGACGCACTGTGTAACCACCCTGTGCCGAATTTACATACGAGGTAAACAAGCTGTGACAATACAAGGTCAGGAGTCGCACGTACGATGTGACGGAGCCTGACAGCACGGGAACTTCATAGGATGATGACTGAAGACGTCAGAATACCGCTCCTGTCCATAGAGTACCGTACTTTTGAACAGTAAACCGGCATTACGTCTTTTGCGTTGATATATATAAGGAAATATAAAGGTCCAATGACAGTGCCTTGCGGGATCCCTCACAGGACCAGATGATGTACGTACAGCATAACAATGTTACAGGTTTTACGTCCCTCTAACTTTTTATGATTTTCGGAGACGCCGAATTAATTTTGTCCCGCAGGAGTTCTTTTACTTGCTATTAAATCCACCGACACGAGGCTCACGTATTTGAGCACCTTCAAATACCACCGGTTATGGTTAGACTCAGAATATAAGAGCTGTAAAACGAAACAGGACAGAGCGTTGCAGATTGAACGCTCAAACGCCCAGTACTTTTGCATGTATGTGTTCATAATCTGTGCCCTGTCATTTAATAATCATTTAATAACAAGCCTCTTATAAACTAAGCACATTTTCATGTCCGTCTCTGTGGTTAGTGTAATTAGCCGTCATCCCCAGAGAACCGAGTTGAAATTTGAAAAGTGGTATGAGGGCTGGAATGGGGTCCACTCAGCCTCGGGAGGTCAACAGAGTAGGGGGTTTCGATTCCCACCTGAGCCATCCTCGAAGTGGTTTACCACTTCTCCTCTAAGCAAATGCCGGGATGGTACCTAACTTAAGGCCTCACGACCACTTCCTTCCCTCTTCCTTGTCTATCGCTTCCGATCTCCCTATCTCCCAACAAGGCCCCTGTTCAGCATAGCAGGTGAGGCCGCCTGAACAAGGTACTGGTCCCCCTCACCAGTTGTATCCTCCAATCAAGTTGCTCACGCTCCAGGACACTGCCCTTGAGACGGGATCCCTCGCTGAGTCCAAAAGAAAAATCAACCCTCGGTAAACTGATTGCGAAAGAAAAATTGTCCTTCTCTGTGTCTCTTTCATCTTGTCGATGTTAGGTAGACTGCTTTCTAGCTACAGAATGTCGGTCGGAGAGAACAACTACCCTCGCCCTCGTTTCATTCTTTGATTTTTGTAGATTTATTTATTGTGACGTTGAATGATGTTTTACAAACTATTGTCATGTCTTTATCGACACAAGACAGGTCTTATGGCGACGATCGGATACGAAAGGGCTGCAGATTCAGTGCTAGTCTCGGTCATTATGGACATTTTCCTTTTCACCCCTTCTCAACTCGAATACCGGTGGAGACTGAACCTGCACTTAAACGGCATCCATACTGTCACAATTCAACTCTGCGACCCCCCAAGCTATGGATTCGACAGTAACATAGGTCATTTGCGATTATATTTACTTGTCACCCATGATTGCAAAGAAATTGGAAATTTAATGAACATCTCCCTTCGTAAAATAATATTTGCCCCAATCTTGAATTCAACTTCTTCATATTGTCATATTTCCTATTTTTAAAGACACCACTTAAACTTATTCGTCACCGGGCGAGTTGGCCGTGCGCGTAGAGGCGCGTGGCTGTGAGCTTGCATCCGGGAGATAGTAGGTTCGAATCCCACTATCGGCAGCCCTGAAAATGGTTTTCCGTGGTTTCCCATTTTCACACCAGGCAAATGCTGGGGCTGTACCTTAATTAAGGCCACGGCCGCTTCCTTTCAATTCCTAGGCCTTCCCTATCCCATCGTCGCCATAAGACCTATCTGTGTCGGTGCGACGTAAAGCCCCTAGCAAAAAAAAAAAAAAAAAAAAAAAAAAAAACTTATTCGTCTACTAATGTCATTCAACGCCATCTCTCCAGTGACAGCTCGGAACATACCGCTTAGTCGAGCAGCTCATCTCCTTTCTCCTAAGTCTTCCCAGCCCAAACTTTTCAACATTTTTGTAACCCTACTCTTTTGTCGGAAATCACGCAGAACAAATCGAGCTGCTTTTCTTTGAATTTTTTCCTGTTCTTCAATCAAGTAATCCTAGTGAGGGTCCCATACACCGGACCATATTCTAGCTGGGGTCTTACCAGAGACCTGTATGCCCTCTCCTTTACATCCTTACTACAACCCCTAAATACCCTCACAATCATGTGCAGATATCTTTATTTAGAATCCCATTTATGTGATTACCCCAATGAAGGTATTTTCTTATATTAACCCCTAGGTACTTACAATGATCCCCATAGGGAAGTTCCACCACATCAACACAGTCATTAAAACCGACAGGACTATTCCTATTTGTGAAACTCACAACCTGGACAAACGCGTTTTTAAATGGCCTGGTTGACACTGTATCACGCAACTGTCGGCTATTTTTGCTTGTTTTGTATCTGCAATTAAGTGAGGAGAGTCGAAGTGTGTAAAGCGGAAACAAATTATTCGGCTCTAGTAACAGCACACAGTGACCCTCCCTAGAACCACGTGCTCGCAAATCGCAGCTCGCTCCCTTCCATGCGATCTTCAGTCAAGAAGACTACGTAAGAGATAAGCCAGGACTCTCTCACTAGAGATTGTAGGGTATTTCAGTTGGGTGTTGTGGAACTGGTCCAACGTTAAGATATCAAAGCCTTATCGCCCACTCATATATTATACAAACTGTTCCAATAAAATAACACAGGCCAATATAGTAAATATTATGTAGTGGCCTTTCGACCTTGCGAAATTAAGTACACATGGAGTGGCCTTTCGGTTAGGTTAGGATCGCCGCTTTTAACCCGATTGTGTTTAGTCTCCTTTCGAATATTCAAATCCCTAAAGAATGATTAATTTAAAGACCCTCTCACTTAACATGGAAAACGTTTTACACCTCTACTAGAACTACACTGACTCTAGAGAAATGAGGCAGATGTTGAGGGATGGGTGTTAGGTTAGTAACCTTTTCGGGTATTTCTGCCTCTATCTGCCAACTACTCGTCGGACCAGTTCGGTACCACCCATTTCAGTTGCGCTGTCTTTATCTTATTTCAAACTGCGAGGCGGGGCAAATAATTTCCTTAGTGCACATTGATCTGTTAAACTTTTCTTTTTCTCGCGCACTTCAGTGATCAAATGCTACCCAAAGGAGAAGTACACATATACTGGGAAATTGCCTCATTACTCAATAGGTGTGACTCCTTTTTTAATATCAAGAAAGCTCTCCAATTGTGTAGTATAATAGGCGATAAAATTAGACTCATCTCTTATAATTATTATTGTGAATCTTTATTCGACAGTAACTCTCAGTTACAAATGAAAGAAAATAAACGAACAGTTCTAATTTCGCTCGTGTTTTCTGTAATTTTATCTCGATCTTTTACAACCATTGTCGCGGCAATAAACAGTGTAAACCAGGGTACTACTGCCATATCGACCCCTGGCGATCCATCTCAATCAACGATGACATGTGAACGAAGTCTAACGTCTTCTATAGAGTCGATGACAGATTAACACACACACCTGATCGAAGTGCAACCCCTTCACTCAGTATAAATGAGCACTGAGAGGAGGCCAATAATTTGACATTTCACAGGAATTTACAGTCAGTTTTTATGACAGTTCCCCAGCACTGATCATAACAATCAAATGGGATCCACCTGCTGAGAGTTTCGCCATTTGGAATTCCTTTGAACAGTACTCAATAATTCAAAGTATATAAACCAGACTTGTTATTTGCAAATTTCACGTGAACTGTAAGATACGGTAATGGCCCAATGGGAACTCTGTTAGCCGAACAGCAGCAGTGATACGCAGTACTTCACGGTATGGAAATGGCGTTTGGCTTTCAGTGCCGGGAGTGTCCGAGGACATGTTCGGCTCGCCAGATGCAGGCCTTTCGATTTGACTCCCGTAGGCGACCTGCGCGTCGTGATGAGAATGAAATGATGATGAAGACGACACATACACCCAGCCCCCGTGCCAGAGAAATTACCCAATGATGGTTAAAATTTCCGACCTTCCCGGGAAAAGAACGTGGGACCCGTGTGATCAAGGGCCATCACTCTAACCATTTAGCCATGGAACCATTTGTCACCTGGAGCTGAACATAACAATTACACCACTCATCAAGTGTCCCTGATGGCAACGATACCCCGTTCATTAGGTGCTCCATATTACAATAATTTGCTCTTCGGAAAGTGGTTTACCGAGCAAGTTTGGATCACGTAATTCAGGACATAGTGCGCTCGAACCCTAATGTCGGCAGCCCTGAAGATGGTTTACCATTTTCACACGAGGCAAAAGCTAGGGGCTGTACCTTAATTAAGACCACGGTTGCTTACTTCCTACTCCTACTCGCCCCCGTAAGACCAATCTTGTGTCAGTGCGACGTAAACCAAACTGTAAAAAAAAAGAAGAAAAAGAAGGTGGTTCTGATAAGTCCGATGAACCTTTCATCAGGCCATACAGATCACAGCAATGTTTGGCCCACCAACTGGCTCTGACTACAACAACGTCTCACTTACCAATATTGATCCTGATTACAGCAGTGTACGGATCACCAGTAGCTTCATCTGGCCACAACAATCCGTTAAGTGCAACATTCGCCACCTGACCTTTACTATAACAATACATAGCTCTAACTGGATATTACCGCAACACTATATAGCTCGCCAACTGACCCAAACCACAACAATGTATCAATCACCGGGACCCATTTACCAACTTGCCCTGACTACAACAATCCGTTAAGTGTAACATTTATAAGTTGACCTTGCCTACAAAAATGTATCACCCCAACTGGATCGAATCACAATAGTATATCGCTCAACAGCTAGTCCTTATCACAACACTGTATTTCTGAACAGCTGGTCCTGATCACAAAAATGTATTGTTGAGCAACTGGCCCTGACTACAACAATCCGTAAGTGTAACAACCAGCAGACGGCCCCAGCTGCTACTAATAACAACAAAGTATCGCTCGTAAACTGTCCGATGTCTATAACGATATAACACTGGATCAATCTGTAAGTACCGTATAACAATCAATTCACCAGTTGGACCTAGTCACAATAATATAATCACTCAGCAACTGGACCCAATTAATCACAACAATGTACCATTCACCACTCACCAACTGGATGATTTTGATAATCCCTGGGATGGACTTGAAGTAAGCGATGTTTATCTTGAGCCACGAGAGGGCTCCTTGCCCCTGGTAGCCCGAGTCCGTCTTGACGGCGGGCTGTGACGATGGGGGCGCATCGTTGCTGGTCACTGTAACTGTTGTCTCCGTCATCATAGTCCGTCACTGCTGCACTGTTATCCACCGCACTCTCTGCCAAGCACTGACTGCGTCCAACGCACGGCACCGCCAGCTCGCAGTCCCCCCACCACGGCAGCCAGGAACCCGTTCTCCATTGGACCGCACAACCACCTGCTGGCGCGTGCAGCAACCCTCTGTTGTGCCTTCAGTATATAATATTAGACGTTGAATTTTAAACAAAATGCATCTTTTCTGTAGGGCTAACCTGAAAACAACCTGTTTTCCAGTCATTGACCGGGTCAGGGATGGAATGAATGAAGCCCCCATCTTGCGGCGAGGATAGGAATTGTGCCGGCTGCCGAGGCCTGTCGGACTCTTCTGGGGCAATGATTAATGACTGACAGATGAAATGAAATGGTATTGGAGAACGTTGCTGGAATGAAAGATGACAGGGAAAACTGGAGTACCCGGAGAAAAACCTATCCCGCCTCCACTTTGTCCAGCACAAATCTCACATGAAGTGACCGGAATTTCTATAGGCCTAACCTAAAGCTAGTTAAACAGCTTCCTACTGTATATAAAATTCGAACGTCTTTATAGGCGTATTATGGCGTTTAACATGATTATTTTATCACTTGTGACATATTTCAACGTTTTGATCCTAAAATACCTATTTCTGTTCAATATGCATATTCATTTTTATTGCTTTTAATTTTTGGCAATGAAATGCAAAGTTGCGGTTTGTTTCAAAGCTCATGTAACCTAATATTTGGGAAAATTGCATACGAAGTTCGTTTATACTTAATATGATTTTTTTGGTTTCAAATGCATATTTCTTCCCTTATTTTGAAATATATTTCTTATAACATTCTATAGGCTATTTAATTAAATTAAATTAAATTAATAACTGGTTCGATAGAAGGCAGTTTGGGTTTAGGAAAGGTTATTCCACTGAAGCTCAACTTGTAGGATTCCAGCAAGACATAGCAGATATCTTGGATGCAGGAGGTCAAATGGACTGTATCGTGATTGACCTGTCTAAAGCATTTGATAGGGTGGATCATGGGAGACAACTGGCAAAAATGAGTGCAATTGGACTAGACAAAAGAGTGAGTGAATGGGTGACTATATTTCTGGAGAATAGATCACAGAGAATTGGAGGAGGCGAAGCTTTATCTCACCCTGTAATAATTAAGAGGGGAATTCCTCAAGGCAGTATTATTGGACCTTTATGTTTACTTAAATATATAAATAGCCAACGGCCGTAACCGTGTTGAAACACCGGATCCCGTGAGATCTCCGAAGTTAAGCAACATTGGGCGTGGTCAGGAGTTGGATGGGTTGCCACGCGCTGTTGGTGGAGGGTAAGAGAATGGAGGAGCGGAAAGGAACTGGCCACCCTACCGCACGTAAACTCCGGCTCAGGAACACCTCTGCGGAGGTTCGGACCTGCCTTCGGGCAGAATAACCCTTACCTACCTATATATATAAACAATATGAGTAAAGGAGTGGAATCAGAGATAAGGCTTTTAACGGATGATGTTATTCTGTATAGAGCAATAAAAAAAATTCAAGATTGTGAGCAACTACAAAATGACCTCGATAATGTTGTGAGATGGACAGTAGGCAATGGTATGATGATAAACGGGGTTGAAAGTCAGGTTGTGAGTTTCACAAATAGGAAAAGTCCTCTCAGTTCCTCTCAGTTTTAATTACTGCGTTGATGTGGTGAAAGTTCCTTTTGAGACTCATTGTAAGTATATGGGTGTTAATATAAGGAAAGTCCGACTCGTTGGCTGAATGGTCAGCGTACTGGCCTTCGGTTCAGAGGGTCCCGGGTTCGATTCCCGGCCGAGTCGGGGATTTTAACCTTAATTGGTTAATTCCAGTGGCCCGGGGGCTGGGTGTTTGTGATGTCCCCAACATTCCTGCATCTCACACACCACACATAACACTATCCTCCACCACAATAACACGCAGTTACCTACACATGGCAGATGCCGCCCACCCTCATCGGAGGGTCTGCCTTACAAGGGCTGCACTCGGCTAGAAATAGCCACACGAAATTGTTATTATAATATCAGGAAAGATCTTCATTCGGGTAGTCACATAAATATGATTGTTAATAAAGGGTACAGATCTCTGCACATGGTTATGAGGGTATTTAGGGGTTGTAGTAAGGATGTAAAGGAGAGGGCATATAAGTCTCTGTTAAGACCCCAACTAGAGTATGGGTCCAGTGTATTGGACCCTCATCAGGATTACGTGATTCAAGAACTGGAAAGAATCCAAAGAAAAGCAGCTAGATTTGTTCTGGGTGATTTCCGACAAAAGAGTAGCGTTACAAAAATGTTGCAAAGTTCGGGCTGGGAAGATGTGGGAGAAAGAAGAAGAGCTGCTCGACTAAGTGGTATGTTCCGAGCTGTCAACTGAGAGATGGCGTGGAGTGACATTAGTAGACGAATAAGTTTGAGTGGCGTCTTTAAAAGAAGCAAAGATCACAATATGAAAATAACGTTGGAATTCAAGAGGACAAATTGGGGCAACATTTATAGGAAGGGGAGGTAGGGATTGGAATAACTTACGAAGGGAGATGTTCAATAAATTTCCAATTTCTTTGAAATCATTTAAGAAAAGGCTAGGAAAGCAACAGATAGGGAATCTGCCACCTGGGCGAGTGCCCTAAATGCAGATCAGTATTGATTGATTGATTGATTGATTGATTGATTGATTGATTGATTGATTGATTGATTGATTGGAGTTGTTTACCTGGTCTTTTCTTAAACAATATCAAAGAGCTCGAACATTTTCCTTGATAAATTATTCCAATCCTTTACTCCACGTTTTACAACGTACCTTGACACTATCTGCACTATGGAACTGTACATTGTATACAGAATCGTACGTGTAGTAGTCCACAGGTGGTGCATGGCTCTTTGCCTTACCCGAGAAACACCACAGGGTTGTCACCATGCGCCGTTCCTAATGTCAAGTCTGGGTTGCGGCATTTTCGTTATAATGCCTGTTGCCAATCACAATCGACTTGGCGTGTATTAACTTTCATTATAATCTCAGGCCCCCTTGACTGCTGCCAGTCATAATCGAGTTGGGGACTTTTCATTATAATGTCAGGCCCCCTCGCCTACTGCCGGTCACAAAACCAAGACAATGAGACCAAGGATAAGGCATGCGCTAAAAGACAATAAAACATGTTTCTTGAAAATTATTAGAGATACCAAGATCATTCATTTAAACGTTTCTCTAAAAGAGCGAATTTCAGTTGTTCTTGGTGTGGTTCACTGTTCAATGGGACTAGACGTTTAGGCGGCGTATTCAATTTTAAGAGTCTCGAGCGTACATTTTCCGCTAACTTACTTCATATTTTCTTCCGCTAGATAGCGTAGCTCACTTAAAAGATAGTGTGACAGAAAAGAGCCTGTGAATGAGCTATAACCTGCCAAATTTGGACTCCATCAGTCAAGTAGTTTTGACGTCAAAAACACAGACACGCAAACATACAAACTTTGAGATTTGTTCTTGCTGACATGTTTTCCTTAAATCACGGTTATCTCGGGAACCCTTAGATATTCTGGGATGATGCACACATAGCCTACGTTACCCTGAATAACATTTTCTTTCAAATGGTGAAATAAATTTCAAAATCGGTCTTGTAGTTTCTGAACTAAATTAATTACAAAAATGCCACATTTAACTAGCCTGATAAAGTACACAAATACGTAGCCGAGAGGCCGTATAATCGTCCCCATCTCCTCACTGTCTATATCCTTTACCCACCTCCTTAATCCTTCACTTATCCCCAACCAGCCTGAATCTCCCGGCTAGAGAGCGGACGTTACACTCTTTCCTATTTGCTTTACGTCGCACTGACACAGATAGGTCTTATGGCGACGATGGGAGAGGAAAGACCTGGGAATTGGAAGGAAGCGGCTGTGGCCTTAAGTAAGGTAATAAGGTATAGCCCCGATATTTGCCTGGCGTGAAAATGGGAAACCACGGAAAACCATCTTCAGGACTGCCGACAGTGGGGCTCGAACCCACTATCTTCCGATTACTGGATACTGGCCGCACTTAAGCGACTGCAGCTATCGAGCTCGGTGACGTTACACTGTAGGTGGCCCACATTTCCCCTTTAGGGATGGGAATGAAAATATTTAGACAGATAGATAGATAGATCACAGACTCTCTTTATATATTAGTATATATTAGGTTATTATCTTTGCTACGTTTAAAAAAACTGTATTCAAGCTCACTCGTCATTCCACGCCACTGACTGTTGGAAAGCACCCAGAAAACATCGTTTTACTTTCATTTGGATCTTTTTAAGTTCTCGAATCAAGTAAGCGCCCCAAACACTGGAACCGTACTCTACATCCTTAACATAATCCTGAATGTTGATTTACTTGACAAATAAATCATAAGTAGACCCTGGATGTGTAGGCAGTAGTATGTTAGAATACAAACGTACTAAAGCGAGTAACAAGTATTACACTAGCCTGCGCAACGGTTATGTAATGAGCCTTGCATAAACATTAGGGGTACGGCCCACCAGAACCCCTAGAATTTATGTTAGTCTCAATACATTACGAAAGAGCGGGCTAGTCGACGCTTGCTAATGACCAGATTAGTTCGCATTCTAACCTATTATTGCAAAAAAAAAAAAAAAAAAAAAAAAAATCCGGTGTCCTATAATAACAGAGTGTGAACACGTCGTAGTTGCAGCTGGAGTAGCAAGTTAGAAGGCGTGCATCTCTCTCATTTACAGGAGAGTTGACACGACTGGACTAAGCAGAACTTCACAACGCAGCGGCATGATTAACGGACTGGTGTAAAAACAAACGCTGTGTCATACGCTAGGAATTTCTCGTCATCGACAGCGGAGAGCGCTGATATCATTCATAGATGACGTTCAAGGTCTCTGCTCAATGATTCAAAAGAGGACGCACGTCAGTTTCCTCTCTCTGGCATTTCATAGATCCGAACGTCTGATTATTTAATGAAGAACTGCCTCGTGAACTTTCTGAATAGCTAGGGAGACACAAGGAGAAGGTAGAGCCGTAACTTGTTTTGGCTTTAATGATAAACATAACAAAGAAATTTAAAAAATAATTTTGAGATAACTTTTTTTGGTGGGGGGGTACAATTTGCTTTACGTCGCAGAAGCCCTCATCTAGCGGCGGAGATAGAAACTGTGCCGGCTGCCGAAGTCTGTTGCACTCTCCTGGGACAATGATTAAAGAGTGACATGAAATTATACTGGAGAGAGTTGCTGGAATAAAAGATCACTGGGAAAACCGGAGTACCCGGAGAAAATCCCGTCTCCCCTCTGCTTTGTCCAGCACAAATCTCGTTCCGAGTGACAGGGATTTAAACCATGGAACCCAACGGTGGGAGGCCGGCGCGCTGCAACCTGAGCCTTACGCGGAGTATGGGGGGAAATTGTTGTTGTTGTTGTTTTTGTTGTTGTTTGAGTCATCAGTCCATAGACTGGTTTGATGCAGCACTCCATGCCACCCTATTCAGTGCTGACCATTTCATTTCTACATAACTACTGCATCTTACATCTCATCTAATCTGCTTGTCATATTCATACCTTAGTCTACCCCTACCGTTCTTACCACCTACACTTCCCTCAAAAACCAACTGCACAAGTCCTGGGTGTCTTAAGATGTGTCCTACCATTCTATCTATCCTTCTCATTAAATTTAACCTAATCGATATCCTCGGACCAATTCGATTCAGTATCTCTTCATTCGTCATTCGATCTATCCATCTCACCTTTAGCATTCTTATGTAACACCACATTTCAAAAGCTTCTATTCTCTTTCTTTCGGAGCTAGTTATCCTCCAAGTTTCACATCCATACAATGCCACGCTCCACACGAACGTCTTCAGAAAAATCTTTCTAATTCCTATATCAGTGTTCGAAGTGAGCAAATTTCTTTTCTTAAGATATGAATGGTAATAATAATAATACAAGTAATAACACATTTTAAACGGATCTTTTTGCAAATAGATGCTTTTATTATTTTATTTTGTTTTAGAATCGTATTTATAACTAGCAGTTGTACCCGTTCTTCGCACGGGAATTTGCAATGCATTACATGTTTCCTTCATGAATTTATGCCAAGTTAAACGCCTGTATTCGAACGTTTAATAAGGCATGTTAAACAGATATTTTTCTACGAAAGCACGTAAAACTAATTGTATCAAAAAAAATTATCTCAAAATCATTTCAAAATGTTTTGTCATGTTTATCATTAAAGCCAAAACAAGTTACGGCTCTACCTTCTCCTTGTGTCTCCCTATAGCTATTCATAAAGTTCAGGAGGCAGTCCTTCATTAAATAAATTTTCTAGTTATAAACAATGGATAATTCTAAATTCCCATGGAGGGAATTAGATATTTTTCACCAATAGAGCATGTCAAAAACATATCAGACGTAAGGCTTTTCAGGCGTTTGCTCTATTAACCAGCGTTTCGTCTTACATCTGATATAGTTATAAACACTCAGAAAAACGGGTAGACACCGAATCTAGAAAAATGCAACTGGTTATTATTGGACCTGAAACGGACAACTACGAAAATTTCACCAAAATATTCAATGTAGGCTACAGACACACGGTCGTTACTATTTTATTTATACAGATAATGAGTACAAGCTCCTCATGGGGGGGGGGGGGGGGATATATTCCCATTTCACGCACGCCACTGCAACTAAGCAACCATCTTCTATTAACACTAATCAGGGAGAAACAATGAAAGGGGCCCGACACTTAGAAAAATGAAGGTATCTTACTTCTTCGGCTCATTCCTGAGGTGGTTTGTAGATTTAATACAGTTGTGAGCACACTGTTGTCAACCTAGAGACCATGAATGACATCCACTAATAGTCACACGGTTAGAAGAAACGCTTTACTATGCGTTGGTCATCGGAAGCACAGGCCAGCCACATCCGCAGCAGATGGGACGGGCAAACCTCTCCAAGCTTTGATTAGCGCTGTTATACGTAACCGAATACTAACCGACGTCAATCTTCCCGGGCTGACCCCTGCTACTTGAAAGCAGAGGTCATTTTTGATGTTAATGTGTGTGGCGTTGTGTTACAGTGTCCTCTTGTTACAAAGAGGTCACATGCAATTAATGGCCCCTTTTAAGGACCAACGACTTGATGTCATATTCGCTAACGTACATTCACGTTGGGCAATTTTCATCGCAAGCCCAGGAATCAGTAGCGCATTCAGGATCGACCAATAGGTCGGTTATAGTTACAAAATGATAATAGAACATATGAAGGTGTTGAATGGACCCCGTTCCCTCGTACCACTTTCCACCACTTTTCAAATTTCTTGGCAGAGCCGCGAAACGAACCCGGGCCTCCGGGGTTGGCAGCTAATCACACTAACCACTACACCACAGAGGTGGAGTTAAAAAATATCTTTACATATTCTAATTCACTACCATTATCTAATAAACTGCAAGTACTGTTCCAAAAGAAAATGACGGAACAGAAAATTACCGGTATAAGAACTCTTGTATAGTCTACAAAATAATTGTAATACGAGGATAATAATAATAATAATAATAATAATAATAATAATAATAATAATAATAATAATAATAATAATAATAATAATAATAATAATAATAATTTTTTTGGACATTTATATCGAATGCAAGATAGTAGATTAACCAGTAAGATTTTCAGATATTTGTGGGGTAAGAAATCAACGACAAGCTGGGTCAATGAAGTAAGAAAGGATTTAGAAAAAAACAATATAACAACAGAAGAAATAAATAATAGAGAAGGCTTTCGGGAAAAAGTATTGAAAATAGAAGGATTCCAAGGTAGGAAAGTAAAAAAGACTGGTTCAAAGTGGTCTGAAGACAGAAAGAAGAAACATAGTGAACAGATGAAAGCGTACTGGAAGAAAAGGAAAGAACAAAGAAGAAGGAATTGAAATTAGCACGTGGTCCTCTGGTGGCCCATTCGAAAGAATAATAATAATAATAATAATAATAATAATAATAATAATAATAATAATAATAATAATAATAATAATAATAATAATAATAATAATAATAATAATAATAATAATAATAAGTCAACCATAACAGGCCAGACATCATACTGGTAAACAAGAAAACTGGGACGACTTTCATTATTGACATCGCTATCCCCAATGACACCAACATTGACAGGAAGTACAGTGAAAAAATCTCCAAGTACAAAGAACTTGCAGAAGAGATAAAGAGGATCTGGAAGATGAAACTGGTACGAATAGTTCCTGTGATTCTGTCAGTCAACGGCTTCATTCCACACACACTTCACAAGAGTCTGCGAGAACTGGGTCTTCCACCGAACATCTACAAAATTATGCAACATTCTGTCCTCCTGTCAACATGCAACATTGTGCGATAATTCCTCTCGCAAGAATGAAGATCCCGTGATCTACAGTTTTGTATATACCTGTACATCAACGTTTGTATTATAATGTGTAAATAGTTTAATTATGTAAGGCACTTGGTGCATCCCGTGCCCCATTACTACCCATATTTCCTGTGGAGAAGTGTATGAATAATAATAATAATAATAATAATAATAATAATAATAATAATAATAATAATAATAATAATAATAATGGTGTCCGGCTCCATGGCTAAATGGTTAGCGTGCTGGCCTTTGGTCACAGGGGTCCCGGCCTTGATTCCCGGGAATGTTAATCATAAATAGTTAATTTCGCTGGCACAGGGACTGGTGTATGTGTCGTCTTCATGATCATTTCATCCTCAACACGACACGCAGGTCGCCTACGGACGTCAAATCGAAATACCTGCACCTGGCGAGCCGAACTTGTCCTCGGACACTCCTGGCACTAAAAGCCATACGCCATTTCTAATAATAATAATAATAATAATAATAATAATAATAATAATAATAATAATAATAATAATGGGATAACTAAAAATAGAACAAACCAAACCCCATGGTGCAACAGCCCCGAAGGGCCTTGGGCTACCAAGCGACCGCTGCTCAGCCCGAAGCCCTGCAGATTACGATGTGTCGTGTGGTCAGCACGACGAATCCTCTCGGCCGTTATTCTTGGCTTTCTAGCCCGGGGCCGCTATCCCACCGTGAGATAGCTCCTCAATTGTAATCTCGTAGGCTGAGTGGACCTCGAGCAAGCCCTCACATGCAGGTAAAAATCCCTGACCTGGCCGAGAATCGAACCCGGGGCCTCCGGGTAAGAGGCAAGCACGCTACCCCTACATCGCGGGGACGGCTTAAAAATAGGACACCTAAAATGAAAATGTGGTGTGTCATTCACCTAACCAGAGCCTGGGGCGTGGCGTGGCAGAGGGTCAGTGGACTGACTAGCCAGCTGGACTCGCGCCAAACACCTCGCATTCTATACTAGAGTAGAGAGAAAGCGGAACTTCATTAAGATAATTCCCATATTTCACGTTCCTAAGTATTTAAACAGAAATAAACAGAATCTGATGATGTTCTTTCAAGAATGAAACATGCCATTCAATTATCCTGGACAGTTTTCGGTAGTGACTTTCTGTGATGAACGTGAATACGAGGATTGGCAACACTGCTGTGGAGACGCTATGCAACGGAATCTAAAATTGTCGCTGATAGCACACGTTGGTCACATATCTACCTTACCTCAGAGCAAATGGACTCGCCCTTTCCACATCACCTGCGTGCGCACAAGCGAGAGAAACACAGTCACTTGTGAGCTGGCGGTCTAAAGGCCGGTCTCCACTGTTTAACATTTAACACCAACAGTTGACATGTATATTGTGATTGTGTCTTCCAACTGACTTTGCATGTTAACTCAGAATGTTGAGTTAACACTTTTAACATGTTGGCGTGTTTTATGTCAAGTCAATTCGTTGTTCGTGCGATGTCGACACAGCTTCGGCAACTTCCATGATGTTTCCATGTCAACACATAATCTAAACGACGCAAACGACGTGCTCCTCATGTAGTAGGATTATAATTACAACACTCCGCAACACTCCTTCTCTTTGTTATGAGCTACAAATACAGTACACGCACGTGTGTCGTTCTCTCTGCACTATACTAAAACGTATAGCCAGAAATGGAGTAGAGCAAGATTACTCTGGACTTAATTAATGATATAATAGAAAGGCCTTATTTGTGGGATGTCTCATCAGAGGAATACAGATATAAAGCGAAGAAAGCCGACAGTTTCCAGGAACTCGAAAATATCTATAATTGTTCCCGCGAGTAAATCGAAAGAAAAAAAAACTAGCGTCCCTCCGCTCCCAGTACAGTCGAGAATTGCAGAAAGTTCAGAAAATTCGGTAGTCGGGAGCGGACGAAGTTTATACTTCAAAGTGGTTTGCTTTTGAAGCAATGAGCAGAGTGAGGGGAGGAAATGTGCCTAATAAAACTGCATTTCTAAATCATAACAAGAAGCAACAGTGGCAATAACAAAGGCCAATTCCTCTTCATCTGATTCCATTGTCCTTATTTAAAAATATTAGACACCATCTAAATGTAATACCATAAATTGATATGATGAACTACCTGTATATAAACAAAGGATGTCAAGTTTAACATGTTTATTAAGTGTGGACACAATGTTAAATGAAACAGTTTTTGACATTTAACATTTAACATGCTGATGGTGTCACCAGTTAACATTTAACATTTTTAACATTTAACATGTTGTTGTTAAATGTTAATCCGTGGAGACCGGCCTTAACGTAGCGTTGTCACTATGTTTTCCAAACAGGAACAACGGAGTTGGATCAAGATTGAATGTGCCAGAGGTCGTACAGCACGACAGTGTCATCAAGGTCTTCAAGAGGCTTGCGGGGAATCTGCATTGCCTTGCAGAACAGTGGCACGTTGGCTAAAAGCCTCAACGATTGTCGGCAAACTGTGGTGGACATTCATCGGGCAGGTCGTCCTACGAGTGAAGAAGAAGTGCATGCTCTTGCCGCGTTACTGGACAGTGATCGAAACCAGACGATTCGTGAGCATTCGCTTCAGAACTGTTGCAGAGATTCGACAGGCAGTAGACCGCTCCATTCGCACCATCAACAGAACAGGCTCTGCTAAAGGTCTTCCACATCGATAGCAACGGGTTATACACAACGCTGGTGACTACATTGAAGGACAGTAAAGGTTGCGAACATGTAACTCTTTTGTATCTGTTGTAAATAAATAGTTGCCACTATTTAAGTTCCAACCTTCGTAAACTAGTGTCTTCATCTATACTAAGACTTCATGTGTCACACGGACGGGATTTCGTGAATATATCTTCCTAGTGTGAACATAGCGCCTTGGCTCTGACAAAATGGTCGCTGTTATACTTCTCTGTGCGGTAAATGAACGTGTGTGCGTATCCATCTATTGCTTAGGTTTTGAATAAATTTGTGTAGGTATATAAACTTCAAACACAAGCTGTGTGAGTTACTTGGTGCTCAGTTTTCCTTCATCCTGTTCCGTTCCTATTAAGGTTCTAGGTTCGTGGTTGGGAAAATTGCTTATGCAAGTCAAGTGTATCAAAATTGGTAAATATGGGTAATTTATTCGTTATGAAAAAATTACCAATCAGAGTTATTTATAAATTTGCATTGCGGAATGCGTTTCAGAGCTTACAGCACACTCTATCGTCAGGTAGTGAAATTGTGACATTTAATTGTTGCTCTATTTAATATACAGTTGTTTTCTAAGAATATTATACTATTTTATTGAAGCATCGCCCTCTACTATGACTGCTCTAATACGCCTTCTCATTCGCCCAGCCACACATGTAAACGAGCGAACACGGCGTAGTTACAAGTTCAGGCGCTAGGAGCGCTGAGAAGCTGGCATTAGTCTGCTTGACGAGACACACTCAGTGATCATTGCTAATAGTGCTGGAGTAATTTGAGCCAGTGTTTTCCTTATTTGGCTTGTTTCTTTGGTCGTGAACCGTTTTAATGTTTATGTTCATAATATTATTTACTACTGTGTGCCTTAATGTAAGATGAAAAGCAGATCGGCAAGTGGGATTTGGTTTCATGAATTTACTTTGAATGAGTAACGTCATAAATGGCTAAATGTTACTTCAAAACAGAATTTATCGTCGAATTTCAATTCAAGATCACCGAAACGATATGTTTGGCACAGGTGGTGGTGGTGGTGGTGGTGATTATTGTTTTAAGAGGAAGTACAACTAGGCAACCATCCTCTATATAACACTTATCAGAAGGAAAAATGGAAGGGATCCGACACTTCGAAAAATGAAGATATCGGCCAAAGGAAGACAACGGCCACGGAGGGCGTGAAGATGAAAGACTCACTAGCCCTCGCAAACCTAATAGCGTAGGGGGCCGAAAAGAACAAGAGTTGACCAAGGGAGGTCGGATAGGATAGATGAAAGTGAGGAGCCTGGCACAAGTAAGTGGAAGCAATGCCAGGACTCAGCTGGGGGCCCCGTGGTCACCAACCCACGCTCCAAAGTTCAGAGCCCCTGGGGCCTCTTTTAGTCGCCTCTTACGACAGGCAGAGGATACCGTAGGTGTTATTCTACCTCCCCCACCACAGGGCGATATGTTTGGCACACCGAATAAATCCACACTTTCACGCTACGTAGGAGATATAAACTGCGAGACTGGAGTAACACTCTCAGTAAAGGAGCGCCTCTTAGCAGAAAGTCAGCGCCTAAATGAAGCAGAGAGATTGTGTTTGTTGGTAGTCCATCGAACAGCAGTTGTTATATAAACTCGACACCTTCTTTCAACAGCAAGACGCTTCATTCCATGTTGAGCGAATAAATACTACTCAAGAAGATTGACGTGCTAGCGAAAGTAGAAATCGAATTACCCTAGTCAATAACCTTTTCTGTTTTATAATTTCTGCTGTGACTACAAAATAAAGGTTACAGCAGCATTTTTCTTGTTTAGGAGGCTTTTAGGTACAGAGCTGTATATTAACACTCAAAACAATAAAGAAATTCGAAGCTTGCAGTTTTTTCATGCTGCGCATTGTGAGTGACAATCGTAAGACTAATGTTAGCAGGATAAGAAGAATGTCTTCTTCAAAACACATTAAACCGAAGATCTGTTATCCTGTTGATAGTGAAATGCCTTTTGCTTTTGACAAATGGCACATTCTGAAAAGTAAGAAATCTCTCTCACACAAAAATATCTATGTTTGATGTTTCCCAGGATATAAATGGTGATTTTGTCAAGAAACTATATCAGATGCAATCAAATTAAACTGTGAAGTTTAAGAAAATGAATGTGCTGCGCCCGAAAGATATTTTCGAGACTGAAGTAATAACAGCCTTATAATATTTAAAAGACCATTCGTATACATATATTCACGATTTTTAATGCAGGTACCACTGTCAAATACAAGTTATCGATAAAAAATTGATTCGACATACGTGTCCGTAGCACAAATGTAGCAACATTGCAGGCGGACAAGATGCTTGATTCTTTTGACAAGACCAAGGTGCTCAACAGTGCTAATGGACTTGTGATTTATAAAAGAGATTAAAACAGCAGGCTGCAGTACCCATCTGATTTGCCACTGTGGATTTTGAAAGTTATTCATGATTTTGTATTGAAAGCACAACAATTTGTGCATAAAAATCCTCTTGCATCTATGAGTGACTATTTAGTGCCTGTGTTGCGTGATTTTCCTCACTTAAGTTGTTCTGAAATCGGACATTCATAGTTATTGAGTGAAGTTATTTTTCTTTCTGCTAGTTGCCTTACGTCGCACCAACGCAGATAGGTCTTATGGCGACGATGGGACAGGAAAGGCCTAGGAATTGGAAGGAAGCGGCCGTGGCCTTAATTAAGGTACAGCCCCAGCATTTGCCTGGTGTGAAAATCGGAAACCACGGAAAACCATCTTCAGGACTGCCGACAGTGGGGTTCGAACCCACTATCTCCCGGATGCGAGCTCACAGCTGTGCGTTCCTAACCGCACGGCCAACTCGCCCGGTAGCGAAGTTATTTGCGAGTGTGCTATTCCTGTATTCTTAAATAACATAGTCACATAAATAACAGAGATCTTTGAAAGATTTGAACGCGAGAACGTGAAACACTTCAACAGAAAATTGTGTGAATATAATTCTCTACAGTATTTACTACCAACCGTTAACATTATTTTGTACAGCTTCTCCGATGCGGAGGGGTACGTTCTTCACTGAATTTCTTTATTAAGGTGTAAGGTGTGATTCATATATGTTTTTTGAGTGATTGGCTATATATTTGAACAGAAATATACTAAACACTTAACGTGTGCTGTAATGAACAATCGTGTTTCAATGCCAGCGAAGCAGCGCTCGGTGGTAGGAATGGAAACTAGGCCCATATCGCTCATATTGCTGTATTGGGAAGGCGTATTAGCGCAGTCATAGTAGAGGGCGATGATTGAAGGCTAGGGGCTATGTACATCATTCATGTGTTACATCTATGTTGAGTTAACTATAGGTGTGTGTCATCTCAGAAATGTTCACTTGTTGCTGAAGCTTAGTTTTTTTTTTTTCAATTTTATCATTGAGTCTTTGTTAAGGATCTATTGATTGATGCCAATAAATTTCTAGAGATTCTAAAATGTTTTGTTTTATTCCTTTCGCGTGTATCTGTAAAACAGTGAGAGAAGATGCCTAATGTTGTGTCAAGTAGATGTGCAACAACTGCTGATATTTCATGCTTATGTAAATAAAATAAAATGCATATTATTATTATAAAATCACTTTCAATATTCGTAAGACTTAGAGGCGTAGCCAATTTGGCGGGGGGGGGGGGGGGGAGCTGGTGTACTGGGGAAATAGAACACCCCCTCCCGTGGAAGTTTTACAAAAGAAAATAAACTGACAATAAACAAGTGAAAGTCGACTCTATGTGTTGGCTCTTTTGAACGTTCACAGACCAACAGATATCTTGAATTTTCTACGAAGCCTCGAAGGATGGATTTTGGATTGTAATCTGAACATACCATTCGCTGTAAAACTGTTAACCTTGATCATATTGTTCTTATTCAAGGGCTTAAGTCGCATTGCTTGTAATACCTAAATATTGTCTACTAGCAATTTAATTTAAATTGTTTAAGGGGAGTGGGTATGTCCTATCCTATCCTTCCAGCATTACATTCCGGAATTTTGATGTACATTTCTCGGGATGTATTTCACTCAGCTCTTTCATATTTCATGCCTTCAGAATTAATTTAACACAGCCATTTATTTAGAAAATAATTTACAGATTTTTTTTTTCAAAATTTGAATCCCACCATTACATTCTTTTACTATTTTCTTATACATGTTCATTCATAAGAAATTTTCAAAATAAGCCGTGCTAAATCATGAAGTACACTTTCAACAATAGATACTGAAAATTTCAGCTTCTCATGTAAAATAGTTCTCCAGGTAAAGGATTTTACATGTCCAAAAATTACTTTCTTTGGGAAATTGCTATCAAAAGTTTTTGTCAGGTTCTCAGTATATGCCGGCACCATAGGAATCATCTTCCTCCATCTCAAATAAAATCTTTCTCTTCCGCATTTTTCTTATCCCCGATGCCTTGATTTGTAGCTCCCCAACTGTCCTGTCCGCCTTCTTAACCCTTTCACTGTCAACGGACTGCACAGCTTAACACATATAGGTTCCCACACTAACGATGATTTTATTGATCGCCTTGCATTTTCCAATGCAACCTTTGTTAAATGCTAAGATTGCGTCGTAAACACCAAACTGCAGGACTTATCTGCACAAATGTTGTCTTGGGGCGCCTCGACCATGGTACATTGTTTACGCTCTCATCGGGATTTTGCGTTTTACCGTGAAGGCATTTTCTCAACAATGCACTGTCTGAAAAATCTTTGAATATTGGTTTTATCACGTTCATTGTTCATATCTCCTTTTGAATTTTCAAAAAATGTTTTATACTCTTCTTCTGATGACTTCAGTTTCTTTTCAGAAGAACTGGCATGAGGATTCACTTCATATGAGGAATTGCTTAGCGATCCGCTGTTGAGGTTATGGATTTTCTGGGCACTCTTAGGTTTCCCAACATGGCTTCCTTTCTTAAAAACCTTCAGAGTACTTCTATGCATGGTGTCCACTAAAGTACGCGCAAGACAAGACGGAAATTACTCTGTATTTCAATGAAATTATAACACAATCAAGCCAGACACAAATTGGCGTGAGAATTCAACAGTTCCATGGAATCCCCTTCGAAGATGTAACTATGCAACTGAAAAACAAACAAATAATCTAAAGAGCATAGCTTACCACCGCAGTCAACTTCAACAAAGAAAAATACGTTCAAGTGTGACTAGATGGTGAAAGTGTTTTTTTTTTTTGCTTCCAAGCCATAGCCACTCCATTGTCATATGTCATTGTTTTTCAGAATTTAGTGTCGTTAGGAATGAGATATGACAAAATTACAGGTACCGTTTGAAAGTGCAAAGTCCACAAAGTAATTTGACCCCCATTTCGAAAATTTCGGAATTTTTGGACATACTCACTCCCCTTAAAGCGTAGGTATAACCAGTAGCGGCTGGATCTAAAGGGCATAGGGGCACGTGTCCCTCCAGCTAAGAAACTATTATTGTATGGTTTAAAAAATACTAACACTATGAATGATAATGCTTTCAGTTTTAGTACTAGCCGCAGCATGCAACCAGTGGGGAATGTTTTCATCTGACGCGTAGTTCGTTTCCTCTAACTTGCTGGCCGTGCATGCTGAGCCTCTGCCCTTCTCTGTAGACACTTTCGTAGTTGCGTTCACAAAATACTACTCTCCAACTGCGAGTAAACTCAATGTTCACTCTATCCGTTCACAAAAGTAAAGAGTTAACTCTACAAGGTGTTCAGAAAATACATTCGAGTTAACTCAGAGTACAGTATACTCTTTTTACTCCGCGTAAATAGGTGGATAGATTTAACTCGATATGCGCAGTACTGCATTCATTGGTGGTGGTGAAAACTATTAAAATGGGAGTATATTGACATGCAATGAATTAAAATTATTTTATAGTTGTTGACAAAGAAGGGCGTTATGTATTCGAATAAAGAAGGAGAAATCTTCGTTTAAACAGGAAAAGTAGGTACCAATTTTAGTAATCGGCTGAAATAACATGAATGAATTTTTATAATATTACCCATGTAATGAATGATCAGCTGATTTATTAACCTCAACTTTCTAAGATTTCCTTGGTAAATGTATAATACGTAACTTTTTAAAATTTTAGATGACCTTCTGAATGAGACCATTTAATTATATGATCAGAAATACCACACATAGCATAACAACACGAAACGGATCTGTACGAATCAGGTGCTAAGAACCGAATTACAACCAGAAGTTGCTTTCGTGGGTCTTGCAACGGTCTTCCTCGTTCCCCGATTTTGTGTTTAGAAAGTTTAGGGCCAATGACTCTGAGTAGATGTTCGAATGATGATCCGGGCAATCGGAAATGTTGTTTAAATTCAGTTTCGTCGTAGTTGTTAACAACATAATCTACATAGTCATTTGTCCTAAATGGCTTATCGTGCACCAGTACGGTGCCGATGTATTGGTATTCATCATCAATGTAATCAGATTGTTCCTACGAGATAAAGAATAACGGATACTGCTTTAAGGCACAACTTGGTGAGGGAAGTAGTAACAACTCACATAGCACGCTGCTACGAAGAAACTCACTTGGAAATTAGACATTAAATTCCTCCAAAATGAGGTTATGGTAAAACAAATAACCTTCCTTAATTGATTAGCCATATTTTGTTACTTTGTATTCAATCCAAGCGTTCACGAAATACCGTTACTCACAGTTAACCTTACTAGTTACTCGGCTATACTTTACTCTACTCCAATTCTACTCGGAGTCGTATTTTGTGAACGCAGCCCCTGGGTAAGTTTGGTTCGCGCTTGCGTAGAACCTACTACTTCTTAACACGCAGATAATGGGAGATTTGGGCACTGACGAAGCCAGCCCCTGCTAACGGAAATACACGAAGGCTTATCGCTCCGAGTTCAGTATGTGTTTCAAATGCAAGCGTTGCAAATCTGTCGTCTGAGAAGCGCGTTATGCTGGCTAATGAAATAAGCCAATATCCTATCACATAATATTTAAAGTGATTTAGCGATAATTGAATCTGTCGTATATAGTGTGCAGATACAGCAGCTCATTTAAAACGAGAACAAGTGTGACAATATTGTACCAGTAATGCGCGGTACATCTCCTATTTTTTTTTAGATAAATAATAATCATCATGCAAGACACTTACTGCGAGCTTGGTCTGTCTACGCTCGGTGAAGCGAGCCGGCTTGAGGCAGCTACAGCTGTTCGAGTGACGTCTGACGTTGACTCATTAGCAAGATAGGCTACCCGCTTGTTCCGCCACGTGCTACCCGGCAACAACTGGCGTGTTCTGGAAACAACGTCACACCTTCCTGAATGTTCGACTGGCAAATTTTCAAAACTCCTGTAATAATTATCGTATCAACTGGAGAGATGCGTCATTTTGTAGAGAATCATGTAAACGTCTCTAATAATAAGTTTCAAGTAAATCCATCGAGGGATTCTCGAGTAATTCCACTTCATAGAAATCATGATATCTGATGACGCGCACAAATCGTATATAAGACGAGCTCGACCCAACCAAGTCAGTCAGTCATAGCTGGGAGTCCAGTCTGATTCACCACGCTGCACCATTACTCTGTTCGTCGAGACAAAGTGCTGTCCAAATTTATCTTCAAATTGCACAAGTCTTATAGTGGACATCGATTCTGTCAGTTGATTGGAACTTACAATCTGTGCGCGAGTAGAAACTCCGATATGTGACAAGTCTGACAGTGGACCTAGATTCTGTCAGTTGATTGAAACTTAGATTTTGTGCGCGTATAGAAATTTCGACATGTGTCAAGTCTTTATAATTGTGGAACTTTGTTTCATACCACTTTACCATTGTGAAGCTTAGTTTCTTATCAACGAGTGTTGTAAATTTCGAAGTGACACACTACTACATTATATTATTAACTGTGGAATTTCTTGAAACTCAGACAGCCTATTTTCTTTCATTTATTAAGTAGAAGTAGTCATGAAAATGTTTAAACTTTTCACTACCATGAATGCAAGTGATTACCTATTACACAATTTATACTCGTGTGCTGCAACACAAGTGATTATGGTTAGGAGTGAATGATACTCAATGTATAAAGAATTGCATTTACAATTGTGTATAATAATTGCTAACTTCATTATTTTTTTCAAATTTTGGGTTAAAGTGAACGATACTTAATTCAAACTGAGTTGAATTTTGAACTGTGCAGAATAATTGCCAGCGTTTTTATTTCCTCAAAGTGTTTAATAATTTATTAGTGCATTACTGACAGCAGTGTCCGTTGGATAAACTCTTGAGCAGTCGTATGTTTATTCTAGTGTCAAGTGTGACCATATTTCTGTGGAAAGCAACCATGAACTGTGCATAATATGTGAACAGTCTTCAGTTTTGTTATTTCTAAAGCTTATGTTCATGAACTGTGATTTATTTGTTTTCTTAATTTGATGCTATCCGCATCTTCATCTTTAAATTCTATCGACAAGGGACTAGTGAAGATCGACGTCATATTACGTCAATATTAAATCAAAACGTTGTTGTCAAATAAGTGTCGGGGGACTGTGCAATTGTGTGACATTCGTGTGAGTAATAAAACGAGTGATTGCCCCGCAAGATCGTCGGAGAACGTCTGAGACCCTCTAAAACTTCAGAGGTACGAGTTCGATCTCCTGTCGGACAACGTGGGTATTCCAGCTCCATTCCATGGTGACGAGGAGGCCTGCAGAACGAGTTCCAGTCCAGTTCAGCATTGTGGCCTGGGGTACTACCTGATAGACGATGTTTAAAACGACGAAAATCCACACCAATGTGATATGCAATTCACCATGCATTTATTTGAATAAACTTCAGTTTTTAAAAGAATGTTCAAGTTTTCTAGTAGATAGGACCCTTCCTCCTCTGTATCAAGCCCTAGCTATAATTTACCTGGAATTTCCCTGACACATAACTCGTGCGATTATAAATTAATTAGTAAATCCGGGCTATATTTTACTGGTGCAATATAAAGGTGCGAATATCGGCGTAAATTCTAGCAAGGGTTGTATAGAGAACACGAATGCTTGTGTGGCTGGGAGTCAAATACTTAATGAGTTTTTCTGTTTTCCATGCATGTTATTCGAACTACTTGGACGAAAGCTGGAGTAACAGATCTCAAACACTTGAAAGAAAAAATTAAAAACACGACAATTCTTTACAACATATTAATTCATGCATGGAGTAAGTTATAGGAGTATGGTGAT
The DNA here is from genome assembly GCF_040414725.1 of Anabrus simplex. NCBI lineage: Eukaryota > Metazoa > Arthropoda > Insecta > Orthoptera > Tettigoniidae > Anabrus > Anabrus simplex. The sequence goes on from NC_090277.1 coordinate 74,141,422, forward strand.
TCAACTGGATTCTGCTTGTCGCCAATCGATTAACAAACATAACGATAAGGTCAAGAAAAACAGAGTATGCATTTGTTTACTTGTGTGTGTTCAGTAAGAACGCAAATTTGTAAACAAGAAAAGTAATGCCCTTACTACTGCCTCCCTCAACAGCCGTTACTGGGTATAACAATGCTAAAATCATTTAATAGAAGGTTAGGTTTTATAAACTGCATTTAGTTCTACATTTAGCACTGGATTCTACTTTTAGCATTGTACTTATCAACAATAAAATGAACTGCCATAAATCTACATAACAAGAAGGAAGTCAAAAGCAGAACACACCCTCAGCTCGGAAAAATGAGTGAAACATACTCATGTATTCTTCGTAATAGTTACATTTTTGGTTAGGATTTTCGTTTCCCATAAGTTTCCCCTGCCCTCATTCGAAAGAAAGAAATGACAATATTGGTGTATAGTCACGCGTATAGTTAGCCTAAATATTCGTCGTGATGCGCACAACTTTCTGGCATTGTGGCAATTTATTTAAATTATTAACACTATATTTCCACAAAAATGTGCTATACGGAAAGTATTCAATGATTAGATTCCACGAGAAGCATTACGTTCCTTGAATTTACATTACTCACCACATGAAAATAACGTACCTAACCTACACTCTGAGGTCTCATTACCTATATCATTAAGAGCTCTTTATGTAAATTCTGATGCGATAAATTTAGAGAACAAGTATGCAATATACTTAAAAGTAAAGGTCTGCCTTTCAACGGCATGTTACATTTATTTATTTGTTTGTTAGTTATAGAATGTCCCAGTGAGCTAGTGGCTAAAGATGGGACTGCCCTTTACAATCACAGCTTGGCAGCTTTCAGTTTCAGTTAAGAGGTAAGATATATATACCAAGCAATGGTTTACAAATATTGACTTACATCATAATATCATTATTTTACATGGAAAAAGAAGATATTCAAAATAAACTAAACCTAGGTTGAAAAATAGGTACACAGTGGTTATCGATTTATTCTCCAACATACTGGTCAAGGAAGTATCGTACCTGCGTACAACTTATTGATTTGTTTCAATTTTGGAGGTAGATTGTTAAAGGCTGTGCTTGCCGAATAAGAAATGCTTTGTTGTCATTTAAGTCATTCTCCCAAACAATCTTGCAAACTGTCCGGAACTATTCTTGTAGCCTACGGTACCTCTGGAACTTTTATGTTATGTAAATGTAAATACTCTGTAATCTGTTCTTGTACCTCTGCAACTCTGTGTTATGTATGTGTACTGTAAACACTCCGTAATCAATTCTTGTACGTCTGCAACTTTTATGTTATGTAATAGTAAATAATCTGAAATCTATTCTTGTACTTCTGCAGCTCTTATGTTATGTAAATGAAAATATTCTGTAATCTATTCTTGTACCTTTGCAACTTTCATGTTATGTAAATGTAAATACAGTCTGAAATAATTATCTGTAATCCTCATATTGTTGATGTACATATTTTATATATTGGATGTTTTTATATGCTCAACCGTTTACTAATAATCTTATATACACAACTATATTTTGATATGTAAGTGCCCGCCAGCATGTAATGTCCTGTTCAATTCCTATGTATGAGCCTGCAGGCTCGTTGGAATTAATTGAAATGAATGAATGAATGAATGAATGAATGAATGAATGAATGAATGAATGAACATCATATTTGGTAGTGTTAGTGGAGTCTTTGTAAAACTGGTTTGCTGATCTTGTGTTATGGGTGTGAATATCTTTGCTGTATCGTAGTTCTGTGTTAACAGAAATTATATTACTTTTATACCTGAACATAAATAAAGCTTGAGTATATTTAATCTGGCATTGCACTGGTAATATGTTTGTTTGCTGAAAAAACTTCCACAGATGGTTTTAGAAAATCGTATCCATACATAATTTTTAAGGCTTTCTTTTGGTGTATTTCTAGTTCCTTTACAGCTTCCCGTGTACAATTTCCCCATATTAAATTCATGTACATAAGGTGTGAGTGTATGAGGGAGGTATATATGTTCTTAAGTGTTGGTGGTTTATTCCATAATCCTTCAATCTTTTTAATACCGGTACTCCAATCACACTAATAATTTTTTCTTTACATTTGAGATATGCTCATTCCAACTTAAGTTATTGTCTAAAGTCAGGCCTAAATATGAAAACTGCTTTACTTTTTCATTGGGCTCATGGCCAATTTTTAGTACATTACAGGTATTGATAATTTTTGTTGGTTTATAGAATATCATGTATTTTGTTTTTGAGGTGCTTATTACTAGATTTGTTTTGTTCAGCCATGATGTTAGTATGTCCAGATCTTCTTGCATATAATCCATAATCGTTTGTTCGCAACTGCCCTAATCGATCAGGTGATGGGCCAAGACCAACTAGAATTACAGGTATTGTAGTTGGTTTTGGTGGTACCGGTACATCTCTTGTTGTAGGCTGAGCTTTAGGGGTGTCAAAAATGACAAGAGAACAGTCTCTCTGACTCAATTTTGCTCTGAACAAAGTTCTCCTAGAGTGAAATGTAATTTACTTTATGTAATATGCAAATTTTGCACAATGAGCGCAATAAGATTTATTATTTTCCAAAAATGACAAGATCCCTTTTCGTGTATTTTGCAGCCCTCGAAACCTTTCTCATTCTTTACTCCCTGTGTCACACAGGACTCTACCAAAGTAGCAGAACAAGAAATGCTAAGTCTAAAGGATCGTCTTGTGTTAATTTGGCCGCAATACTCTTCTACGGGAACCATTCTCAATATAACCCGGACAAAAGCGAAATTTGAATTGTTTCACATTGCATTCCTTGCATTCTTACAAACTTGTCTATACACGGCTACCACCACCATTTGTTCGCTAATAAATCGTACCGCGAACCCATAAATATGTGTGATAACGTTTGGGAACAATAATACAGTTATATTATTAGTACATTTTTTCTTCAAATATTTATTTGTACATTTATGCACATTGAAGGCTACCGTCAAGGAATATATAAGAGAAATGCTACGATTAGCCAAATGGACTAGTTTGAATGTTGGCAACTCTGTGACATGCTGCTGTACTCTATATTCCGTGCTTAAAAGCACCAAAATGGCGGTGCTTTTAAAAGTTCGTTAGCACGATCAATGAGTCTGAATTTCTTGTAAAAATCTGTCTGGGTACGTAATCTCACAGTATAAAAATTAGCTATTACTTTCAATTCATGAATAAAAACTGCTCCTACTACTGCCTCGTACCATGCGGGGCGTGGTTCCATGTTATACATCCGTCATAAATCACTAGGTATTCCGAGCATGACAGTAAAAGATCCACATCCTTCTTTCTAAATATCTCTTTAACCTGGACACTTTTGCATACCCTATTATACGATTGATAATAAATAGGCTGACCGTAACAGTATAGGCTACTGGACCGGCAGTCAACAAACTATAAACCTAAAGAAATACCGGTAAGTCACCCTTATGTTTGTGCAGTCACATTAAGTAATTACGAATTGTTAAATAATTCTACGTAAATTGTACACACGAATAGATGTATAATTTACTCACGGTTTAGCCTACTATATTAAAATTATATCCAACCAGCTCCTTGGCTTCTGCTCTTAGCCTGCTATGCAACTCCATGAATTACTGTTTTCAAAAAACTTTCATGATGCAACCTCTGTTAGGATAGTTATTGGCCGAACATTGAATAACATGCATCAGTTTCTTATGTTGTATTGACTATTGTTTGGGATATTAAGTGAAATGCCAGTTGAGGTATGTTTTTCTGAAACTGAGCAAGTTGACTGCATGGCAAGTCATGTTGCATTCTAGATGTGGTGGCTTCAAACCTCATCATCGGCAGCCCTGAAGATGTTTTTCTGTACAGTACGCGCACCTTTTCTTGAGCCCTGGTTCCCATTCGTTACTATGGAGATCCGGGCTCAAGAAAAGGTGCGCGTACTATACTTTACCATTTTCACACTAGGCAAATACTTGGCATATATCTTAATCAAGGCCATGGCCACTGCATTCTGTCTCGGTCTCTCCTACTGCATATGTATTATTGTGGTGTAAAGCTGCTTTAAAAAAAGGGAAAAAAAAGTGGTGTTAGTTAAAAACACATGTGAACTCAAGCATGCCACGTATTATTCTGTTTAATGCGTTTTAACTATCGTATCCGAATTTTAGTGCTGAGGAATGTTGAACAACTTGATAAAGGGAAGGTGTTAAAGACTAGGAACACACAAGTGGACAAAAGGATCATAGCAGAGAGGAATAAACAAGGTAATAGGAAGAACACTCAATACTTCAATGATCTTTCCTAACCCACCTTCCAACTCTCATTAACAATATTAATAGGAGACAAGAGCTTGATATTGCATAAAGTTAAAGTAGGCTATATTCGAGGAGGGTGTAAACAGTCTCTTGAGGATAAGTTGATTGTGAAGTGGGTATACTGCCATTTTGACCCACGCCAACTTGGCTATGATCATGGACATTCTCTGTACGATACTGTACAATAAACACAATGGCAGGTCAGTAAGAAAAGAGGAGACAACGAGAGAGCTATCTTCACGTTTTCAAATAGATAGGTTTTACCTTCATCAGTTCCTGTTCTTCATCCATTTCTTCTCAGCCCCAACCAAGCTCTTTTTTATTTCTGAGCTGGATTAGGAGGAAGCATCTTGACAGCTCTTCAGTCTTGATGTGGAAAGTGGAAGATAAGTAGAAAGCTGGATAAGCACAGGTAAAAGGGAAGGTGGTAAAGACTAGAAATACACACATGGACAAAAAGATCCCAACAGAAAGGAATAAACAAGGTAATAGGATAAACAATCAATACTTCAACAATCTTTCCTAACCTGCTTCCCAACTCTCTTTAATAATATTAATAGGAGACAAGAACTTGAGATAGCATCAAGTAAAAGTATATTCGATGGGGATGTAGACAGTCTCTTAAGCATAAGTTGATTTTGAAGTGGTTATACTGCCGTTTTGACCCATGACATCTTGGCTATGAACATGGACATTCTTATGGTTTTCGATTTGGACAGTTGTTATTAGCAGTCTCTGTACCTGATCTTGTTATCTTTTGTTATGTTTGTTATATTTTATCATGAAAGTTTATACTTGTTAATTAGTCTGTTGACAATACAAGTGAAATTTGCTCAGTGTTGCTGTATCTTGTGCTTCGTGAACAAATAAATAAATAAATAAATAAATAAATGGCCCCTCAGTGAATGTTGATGCCTGGGAAGCAGAAACAAGTTCACAAGGGGCTGATCAGGAGAGAGCCAGTCCATGTGCCTCCTCTTTTTGTTGCTCTTCTCACACTTATCTATCATTGTGTAATATTAAAGTTTGTTTGTTCCTTTCCATGACCTGTCATGTTTATCCTATTATGTGTTCCCATCTTTCCACACTGACTTGCTAAGGAAAAATAACTCATGGTTTAAAACGCATAAAATCTAAAGTATCGTATGTCATCCTATTTGTGTCAGATCTTAGGAAACCATTATATGAAGATATTTTGCTTTACGTGTTCTGACTATCCAAACCAACTTATTTTCTTAGTGAAAGTTTTATTGAACACCTAATCAATACAAATTTTTTATTCTACTGGAACTAGTTTTGGCTGATGTAAATGGCCATCTTCAGATATTCATAGCAAGATAGTTTAAAGAAGGACATAGTGTCATTAAAATTGAAAGTCTTAATACAAACGTCAAGTAGAACTTAATCTTAAAAAGCTATAACTACAAACTTGGTCGCAAAAACACAGACTTGTACCCAATTAAAATATTCAGTATGGTCCATATACAAGGATTTTTATCTTGATGAACACGTGTTAATTAAAAATTACATTAATCTATCATCCATTGATGCTCATAAAAATTATAAGTTGTGGACATGCATTGAGGACATTAAAATACACTCCTCGTAAACACCAAAACTGCTGTGTTAAAATTATCACAGTGGTGAGCTTGAATAATAAGTTTCAACTATATAGTCCACTGAAAACACTTGCCAGGCTGAGTGGCTCAGACAGTTGAGGCACTGGCCTTCTGACCCCAATTTGGCAGGTTCGATCCTGGCTCAGTCCGGGGGTATTTGAAGGTGCTCAGATACGTCGGCCTCGTGTCGGTATTTTTACTGGCACGTAAAAGAACTCCTACGGGACAAAATTCCGGCAACTCAGCGTCTCCAAAAACCGTAAAAGTACTTAGTGGGATGTAAAACAAATAACATTATTGAAAACACTAAAAAATGTGCTGTGTGCTGTACATGTGACTGAAGTACTTGGATCAATCTTCTATTTTAAAAATATAACGTTGCCATATTACACTGAGGGATATCCTGATGTTTAAGAAACTAAGTCCGGTGGTGGTGGTGGTGATTATTGTTTTAAGAGGAAGTACAACTGGGCAACCAACCTTAGAAATTAAGTCCGTCTGTAAGGGTGATATCCCTCGAGGTTCCGGTAGTACATCTTGTGCAGCTGTTAGTGTTGTGTCATGAGCTCGGCATTCTCTTAGAATTCGACATTTTTCAAACATCCCTTGGTCTAATGTCTGTTTTCATTGGTGATTTATGGGATTTCAGCCTTTGTCTCCAGAGATCTGCAACATCTCTGTGGATGGGCAGAGTTGGATTGGACATGATCTTATCATATTCTTGAACAAGGGCTCTTGAACGTCACAGACTTGGTGGAGCAATGTGGGACAGGACTGCCAGCCAGTGCGTTGCAGTAGGCTTCAGAGTACCAGAGATGATACGCATGGTGGTGTTAAGTTGTACATCGACTTTCTTCACGTGGCAACTGTTAAGCCATACTGAAGAGCTGCAGAATACACGAGGCCAAGCGCCATACGTCGTAATGTGTCCGCTGAAGCACCCTATGAAGTTCCACACAATTTAAATAGAATATTATTACATGATCTCAACTTAGATCTAAGGTTTTCAAGATGCTTTCTATAAGATAGGGTTCGGTCAAGCGTTACCCCGAGGTACTTTGGATTAGGATTGTGCTTTAGCACTGAGCCATTGAAGCATACTTTGAGTTTTGTATTAGCCAACTTGTTGTGGACATGGAAGCAAGCAGATTCTGTCTTATTCATGCTGGGTTGTAGTCTCCAGTTTCGGAAGTAAGAGCTAAGTGTATTCAGGTCAGACGTCAGGATGGCCTCGGCATGGCTGAAATCTGGATGTTGAATGGCAATGACTAGGTCGTCTGCATAAGGGAATTTTACTGATTTTGTCTCAGGAATATCCGATATGTAGAAATTGAATAGAAGAGGTGCCAATACTGATCGCTGGGGAAGGCCATTTTTTTAGTTTTCTAAGACGAATAATGTCATCATACATGACAACATGGAAGAGCCTTTCGGTTAGTATATTGTTGATCAGTGTGGTTACAGTTTTGCAAGGGATAACTCGTTGCAGCTTCAACATCAACCCTTGCAGATGTTTTAGTACCCCTTTGAAAACCAGCCTCAATGTGAGTTGTTAGTGCTAGCACCTGGTCAACACAGCTTTGGTTCTGCCTGAATCCAGCTTGCTCTACTGGGATCACTTCATTAATGGCCGAACTAATTCTATTGTACACAAGTCTCTCAAGGAGTTTATAGCAAACACTCAGCAATGCTATTGGTCAGCAGCTATCGACTTGGTCTTCCGGTTTACCGAGTTTCAGAATTGCAATGATCTTGCTTACCCGGAATTCATATGGCAGATGTCCAAACGATAAGATATTAGAGTAGAATTTAGCCAACCAGAGCCTTGTGTTTGGACCACTATGTATCAGAAACTCAGGAAATATCCGATCAAAGCCAGCAGCTTTATCAGGTTTGAGGCTTTTAATAGCAGTATCTACTTGCAGATGTGAAAATGGTTCCGAGTATATAGAGTTATCCTGCAAGTTGCTTTTCTGTTGTTTGAGCAACTTCTTTACTTGGATGGTATGTTTCTTATCAGAGGGCGCTCGTGACATATTAACAATATGTTTAGCTACTAGTTTGGGGGTGACGCAACCATTTCTCTTGTGGCAGGTTCTGTTTCAGGTAAGTTTCCTGAGAAGACTCCAGGCTTTTCTGCTGGACTGTTTGAAGTCCATAGTCTCAACCATATTGTTCCACTTCTGCTGGTGAGATTCATCTAAACTCTGTAACAGAGCACTTGCTATTTCAGGATCTCCACCCTGTAAATATTCCTCCATCCAGGTATATACTCTTTCTGCAGCCCTCTTGAAATATATTTCTTGGCAACTGAGATAATAAGTCCAGCAAAACATTCGTGGTCATAGCTTTTTAAGATTCAGTTCTCTTTGACATTTGTTATTAAGACATTCAGTTTTAATGGCACTATGTCCTTCTTTATGCTATCTTGCTATGAATAGCTGAAGATGGCCATTTACATCAGCCAAAACTAGTTCTAGTAAAAAAAAAAATTGTATTGATTAGGTGGTCAATAAAACTTTCATTAAGAAAATTAGTTATGTCCATCAATGGGTCTAATAATGAAATTCATTGCTTATCCAAACCAACCATGGTATTTTAATGAAATGCTAGAGAAAAAGATAATGGCGGTGGACAAGTTCTTTCCGTTGCTCTTCTCACACTCACCTATCATTGTGCAATATCAAATGCAAGTTGTATGTCTTCAGCTGCTACATTTTAATTTGACACCATCTAAGCTACATGCTCGTTAGTTTCGATGTTCTGTTTTCTGGTAGAGAAAACCAAATCTCTGTTGGGCGATATATGGCTGGTAATGGTGTGACGAGAGCTATTTTACGACATGGAGTATGTGACTACCTCTGCCAGGTATGAACCACTGATCAGTGTTCATGTAAGGTTACATCTTTGATGACTTGCTAATTTACATTGCAGATAACCTATCGAACAACAGTAGTGGGTAGGCTGTAGTGTAAACAAGTAAAGATTAATTCCATACACAAACATTTACGGTATATTAATTTTTATTCAGGTACATAATGAGACAAAAAATACAACTAGGCCTGTTTTGATAGCAGATGATGTCTTATACAGAATTAAAAAGATAAATTTTCACATATTATACAGATTTAATGGTTCATATGTACACATTTTAAAAATAAAAGTTAATTGAACTTCATTCCTATGATTATTGAAAACAATTTCTTTTTAACTACACAACCTTCCTTCACATGTGTTTGGAGAACAGTATTCACACTAGATAATTCCCTAATCAATATATCTATTTTAATTTGCTTTTGTCTTATAGACTGAAAATTATTCTAGTCAAATTAGTTCTACAGTAGATCATACAGTTTTGATCGAAGATAGCTTACAGTATCAGTTGCAAGTTCAACTGCATGTGATGTTATACAAGTTGGTACAGCAAGTACAAGGATGACTTTTGATTATTTTAATTTTACATACTTGTATTGAGTGTAAAATGGAGTGGATTCAACATAGTTAATCATAGCAGGATTTTCTCCTGAAAGAATCTGAATATCCTGGACCACAAAATAAGTTTAATTTTGGGGTGGTGCACTGCTTTCCTTCTAAAGAAATAAATTTGACTATGATTCCAGTTTAGATCACATGACCGTTAGCTCAGCCAGCTGAAATGTTAAGAAAATATCAATGTTGACTCCAACATGATCTGAAGAATGCTGGTTCATCATCTTTCACTAACTCTAGGATCTTCAGTTCTCTCACATTCACCTACTGTGCAGCTATGCGAGGTTTGGTAATGTAAAGTACCAAGTGAAGTCAAAACATCAGCAGAATATTGATGTGATCATGCAGTTCTCTCTCACAGACATAATAAGTATTCACCTGGTCTAAGTGTCAGCTACATTTGTAAATACTTTGGTCTGATCTTCTTGTCCTTTCAGTATTTAACTCATTTTTAATCTTTCACTCTTTTTTTTAAAAAGTCATTTGAATGGAGTCTGTTACTTGATGTAATCGGAAATATATTTGTAAGAAGTAGTAGTTTCTGGGGGTAAAGAAGAAGAAAAATAGCTTAAACGTGGTAATAATCTTTGGAGAATATTCAAGGAAGAACCATGATTGATAACATTAGTGCTAGGATTGTGAAAATTATTCAGATTATTTCAATAACCCTCACTTCTATGTGTTACCATTGTCTGCAATGTTTATGGACCATGTGCTAGTGTTTGAATAATATCAATGAATGATCTCTGAAATTCACTTTTTGAAGTCATGAATTAGAAAACATATTTTGTGTTAAATACAACAGTGGAAGGAAATAAAATGAGGACAGATCATTGTGGTACCTGATTCTGTAGAAGGCAAACATGTTTTTAGGACCGCCATGGATGTAACTGATTATACGGAGAAGCTATCTATTGAAATTATGAAGAGTAATGTAGAATGTGAATGACCTGCCTAAGCAAAAACGTATCAGGAAGAAGAAGAAGAAAGAATGCAGAATGCTATTTATTTCAGTTTCAGGAATTAGATGGAACACAGTTCAAAATGAACAAGAAATATGAATTTTCATAATTTTCCTTGCTTTGGATAATGAGAGAGAGAGAGATTTTAGTAGAGTACAAGTGAGTGGAATGAAACTGTAGAAGAAGAGGCAGAGTATATCAAACAATGATACCCAGAAGAATGTACAAGATGGAAGCGGGCAGGTGACAGATGCGACTGAAGGAGTCTGTTTAGAAGAGAGAAGAAGACTGACAACAAAGTGTTGGAAACAATGGAGAGGCTTATAATCCAGACAGTGGCTTCACTGAACACTAAAGACTTATTCTAACATCTACCTCAAAGGTTACCTCAGTAGGTCTGTATTTGTTCATTATTTCCTTTCTTTAAGAAACATCCTTACCTCATTAAGTTTTTTCTGAAGTTTATTGTGTCAATATATTTGCTTATCTGTTTGATTATAATGCCTTTCAAGTAGTCATCACATAGCCTGAACAGGACTGGAATTGATAAACAAAGAATTCCCTCAAGACCATCGGAAGTTAACTTTGTGCACTGGACAATAGTGGAGCTAAGGCTGTCCAGACCAAAAAGAGTAGCATAAGAGAGTGAGGTACATAATAAAGAAGAGAATGCCCTTGATGAAAAAAGGGATGGAAATATATACAGAGGATTAACACAGTGTTAGCTCACTGTGTGTAGAAGTCACTGGAAAAAAAAAAAAAACAGACAAGGGCATAGGACGGAATGCCAATTTCATGGTTTTGTGTTTTCAAGATTTTATTATCTGCATTGTCAAATACTGCTAGTTAATTTTGTGTTCAGAACCTTGAAATTTTAGGACTCAATCTCATGAGGCTCTATTTAAGAATATATTTCTTAATGGCCTAAGGAGAACAGAAGTCAAAAGATTGAGTAGCAACCAAATGCTTTTTAAGATAATCTGTCTACAAGTAGAATTCTGCCGGGCAGACAAAAATGTCACGGAGTCAGTCACGCTCTCCAACTGTGAGAGATGCAGTAAGTCAGTGGTTTTTTTTTTTTTTTTTTTTTGCTACATTCATACATAACTGAATAGCTATTGTTCTGATACAGAAACATTGGTATGCTGAATGCTATCCTTATCTGAAGATCATTCCATTTCAATCCCAACCAGTGTTCCTGGCAATGAGAACCTGAAAACTAACTGTTAGACAGAAGTAACAGTCTTCAGTATTTGGGTTACACCACTGAAGACTGAGCTGAATTTATGAGGCAGACAATTCCTGGTCAACTTACAATTGTCTTCGACATAATGCTTCATATTTGTATTATTGTAATTAACTGTTATGCAAGTTCGAGATGAATGGCAGAAATCTGGTCACCACACCTCGCACTTCTCTATGGGGTTCATGGGTGCTCCAGGCTCACAGTTGAACACCCTAGCAAAGTCTTCTGAATTTGACAGTGTTCCAATCACCCTGAAAAGAAGAAACTTGCATAGTTAAATGGAGGCATTTTTTTTATGGAGTACATTAAAAGCAGTATGTTAAGCAGTTGTAGAGATTTACATATTCTCATCAAACCCTTTTTAAGAGTACCAAGGAGAACTAAAGTTTCAAAACTTATCTTTATTTCCCTAAAGAAAAGTATTTGTTAGATTCTTACATTTGAAAATTTTTAAATTTTAGCTGTGTGAGCTATTTTTAATGCTGTTTAATTATGAATCTATGGAGTATTTTTCTCTCCTAATCACGAACGATCAGGAACTAGGCAGAGAGTATTCATTCATTGTAATCATTATTAAAGGTATTTCAAACAACATAATGTTATAACAAAATTAAATATAATTTACTAGTGTATACAAGGGCTGGAAATAAAGTAGTGGCAATGTAGAACAGACACTCGCAGGAGATCGAGCGTGCGCAAATAGGACATGGGAATGGTCAGGTGGCGCTGTTGTTGATGTATAGTGTGCATTTGACGGGCATTCAGTTGGGAGTGTTGTTGCTGTGTGACGTTGAAGTGAAGAGTGTCAATTTCACCCTTCTAAACCATATGGCAAAAATGCATCAGAATGTTATCGAGGATTACATGAAGCCTGTGGCAAGAATGCGTATAGGATGGTTGCATGAAGGGGTCAAAGCATTCCGTGCGGGTCAGAATGAGACTACGGATTTGCACTGTACAGGTCGGCCGTCCATTCCTCAAGATCAGATTGACATTGTGAGTGGTCTCATTTCCATACACCATTAATAGACTGTCCGGGACTTATCCATAGAGGTTGGTCTCAGTCATCAAATGATGTGGCACATATTGACGAAATGTCTTAACATGAAGAAAATTTGTGTCTTGTTTGGTTCCTCATCAGTTCACCGACGTATCGAAATGGGACTGGTATCCACTAGCTGGCATCCACCTGGACAGATACTCCAACGAAGGAGACACATTTCTGCAGCTTATTGACGCCATTTTTGAGATATGGACACAAGCCTAAAAGTTTGAATTAAAGCGTCAATTGAATGGATGGCTTCACCCAGGTTCACCATGTCCACAGAAATTTTGGGTGAAGCTTATGCTGATTTGGCAAACAACTACGAGGGTGTTATTTGTACGCATACCAAGCCTGAGGGACAAACTCTCAACAGTGTCTACTGTTGTCAATTTTTGGAGCGACGTCTGCGTCTGGCTATGCGGTGCAACTGTCTGTATTTATTGCGAGACAATTACAGTACTGGTACACTGTCATGATGCATGACAAGGCATCTTGTCATGTCGCAAACAATGTCAAGGTCTTATTGCAACAGTGGCACTGGGAACTCCACCGTACTTAGCAGACATGAGTCGTTGTGACTTTGACCTGTTTCTGAAGTTGAAGGAAGCTGTCCAAGGCAGCCGATTTCCTGTTGTGGCATCTGTACTCTGCGCAGAAGGGTGCTCTGTGGCTGTCATCAACAGAGAACGTCTCCAACGTTTTCCAACACCTTCCTGACATTTGGCAAAAGGTAATAGACTTTGCAGGTGACTAAATTGAAGGAATGTAATGCAATTGTACTTGTTAGTTCATTAAATATTGCGTTCTATCAATAATGCCACAACTTTATTTACAGCCTTCATATAATATCCCAGGTCAAAAGAATCCAGAGAATCCTTCCCAATTAAACTGTTTATCAAGAAACTGACCCAATCACCAGCACAATGAAGAAGAATCGCTTTTTCTTTCACATCCTGCAGACGTTCTCAAGAAGAACTAGTCCGTGGTAAGGAGAGAAGCAGACAAGCAAAGATGAAGTCTCACCGTTGTGTTATTGTGTGTGGTCAATTAAGAAGTAGATGAAGAAGAGGTGAAAGAATCCTATTCAAATCCATGAAAAACTCTCCAATATCACAACTTTTCGAAAGTACAGTTTCAAGGTGGATAAAAATGTGAATAACTAGCTTACCTGCCTGCGCTGAAGTAAGAGTTAGAAATCAGACTTGAACACTATTGGTAGCAGTCCGTTAATAACTAATAAGTTACCTCTTTGTCATGTATCACCTCTCTCCCTAGCCTCTAGTATGTCAGTTCCCATAGCCAGGGAATATTACTTGCTTCTTCTAATAGAATAAATAGTACCTTTAAGAGTCCCAGACGTATACAGTGAATGTTCTAACAGACAACTCTGAACAGCGAACGCACATAAATGACTACATTTTAAAATCCCCTGGGAGAAATACATGGGGTTTAATGGCAATATTACTTCTAAATAACAGACGTGGGCAATGAAAACTTTCTCCCCCATGCAATTAAAACTTCCTAATATTGGAGAGCCTGAAAGAAAATGGTTCTGATTCCTAGACTAGGACACAATAACGATCAGTATTTTGAACTAGCATGTTGTTTCATGTTACTATTGAACATACTTCTTTAAATGTGCAGACAGTAGACAATATTCATTGTAGTTATCTTGAGAATGTATGCTACAATGTCGCATAAACACAAACAACTGACTTTAAAGGAAAACGCTAAAGTTGTCAACGTCTACGAGAAAGAAAAACTTAGTGTTCACAGATGAGTGACATTTTAAGAAACAAAAGAGACATCCTTAAAAAGCACTTGAAATCACTGGATAACGCTACATCTCACTGCAATGCTACTCTAACGAATGTGAGACTTGTCCTTTTGCTGCAGAACAATATTTCATGCTGCCAACCCTTGGATCAAGGGATTATTCATAATTTTAAAGTCTTTTATAGGCAGAAAGTACTAAGACATATTTTGTCTCTTGAGAAATTATAGGATTTAAAAATTAAATTTCCTTCAAAAATGTCCACATACATTTTCCTCCTGAAGCTAGCAATTTTCCAGGAAAATGTATTTGTCTCTTTTTTGATGTATGCTTTATCAAATAATAACCAAAATAACATGTAAACTGTTAGTCGTATCAAAGAAAGGAGCAGAAGAATAGCTTTTTAGCAGATAAGAGGTTGTCTCACAGGCATGTTGTTGCTACGAGCACAACAAAACCATTCAAATGTTAAGTTGTCGACTTTCAAGCCTAGTGTGATGGAAAAAGAGCATTCACCAGGAAGATTTTTCATTTCCAATCCACATTTTAAGGATGTCTCTTTAGTTTCTTAAAATGTTACTGATCTGTGAACACTAAGTTTTTCTTTCTCATACACGTTGACAATTTAATCTTGAATCTGCAGATGAGCTGGCAAAATGCACAGTGTATTGGATGTGATTCTGTGGATATTTTCTGCCTTGACTACAGACAGCAACTGCTTCAAAAAGCTGGATTTAACTGGAAGAACAATGTACCTTAACCCATCGATAACAGTGTCCAAGAACATGTCAACGAAGGTGATATTCATGATATACTACATGTGATTGGTGATGAAGAGGAGAACAGTGAACATGATGTGATGACAACAGTGCTGAACATGACTTCCCTGAAGAGGTGAGGAAGTTAAAGAATACTTTTTAAGAAAAGCACATGAACAGGGACTCAGTTTAGTATCTCAACTTGAACCACATTTTGAAAAGAATGTAAATAGAGTCATATTTACAGAGAATTTGGCAGTACAAGTGCACTTATCGGTAGGACGTTGCAACTGTTCTGGCCTAGATGTATGCACCTAAGGTTCAGAGAAAAGATATGATTATTTTGGACAATCTGGATCTGGTCAGAAATAGTTGAAGGCTATTGAAAATGAAAGAGCATTTTTAATGCAGTCATTTAGCAAAGAATTACACTACATGTACTGTACTGTACTTTCTTTTGTATTTTGTTCTTTGAATGTAGGGAAAAGACAAACCATTACATTTGTGAAGTACTGTAATAAGCTTATTGTATTGTGCAACATCCTACACTTTTTTATGAATAGTGAACAATTCTTAATAACAGACATTTATTATATCCTTGGGCCTGCCCTTTATAAGAGAAGTTTCATTGTATTTCCTTCCGCTTGTGCCACATTTTCTTTCACTGCTCCCCTCCCTGCCTTGCACCTTAACTTTTTTTTTGAAGGCTTGAACCACAAATGGATACCAATTTCATCCTAATCTGCCCAGCTTTACCATGTCTGTTGTGTGTATGCTAGAAATTCTCCTTTAACAAGTAAAAGCATAATTATCTGGCAAATTGTCTTAGTTACAAAGAAAAAGGAAATTTAATTTTAAATCCTATTCTTCTGCTCCTTTCTTTGATATGACTAACAGTTTACATGTTATTTTGTATTTTATTAGATAAAGCATACATCCAAAAAATAGAGAAATACGTTTTCCCAGAAAATTGCTAGCGTTGGAAGGAAAATGCATGTGGACATTTTTGAAGGAAATTTAATTTTTAAATCCTATAATTATGTACCTCTTTTAATATGATTAAGAGTTTACCTGTTATTTTAGATGTGTTTGGATAAAGAATGCACCAAAACACACAAAGGTACTTTTCCTGGAAAAGTGCTCGAGTTATGAAGAAAATGCATATGAAGTTTCGATTTCAAGTGGGTTTCATTTTTAATGGAACTAACAGCTTAGGCAGTGTATTCACTTTTAATGGTTCTGGACACATACTTGTTCTGTCTTGCTGCACATTTCTTATCTGGTAAGCTATGATATAGACTACAATAATGTGGATGAAATAAGCCTTTTAGTGGTGAAATAATTACTGAAATCAGTTAAATGGTTCCCGAGACTACCTTGCACATACAAACCAACTTGCAAACTTTCTCTCTTTGTAATATTAGTAGAGACTTGATCTCGTTATCCACACTGATCACCTTTTATACTCTTTAACTGTTTTTCATCTTTACTTTGTCCGGCTCCTTGGCTGAATGGTTAGTGTAGTCACCTTTGGTTCAGAGGGCACGGGTTTGATTCTAGATAGGTTGGAGATTTTGACCTTAAGTGGTTAATTCCTGTCTCAGGGAATGGGTGTTTGTACTGTCCCTAATTTCCCTGCAACTCACACACCACACACAGGACGCAGTTTACTAGACACAGCAGATGCCGCCCCTCCTCGTCAAACGGTCTGCCTTACAAGGGCTGCACCAGGCTAGCAATTCTTTTTATACAGCTTTTTTCCATGCCTATGGGGTCATGCCATTTGGATTTGGCCCTGTTTTATGGCCAGATGCCCTTTCTGATGCCAATCCTATATGGACGGGTGTAATCACTGTTTCTGTGATGGTTGCTAGTGTGATGTGACAATGTTCGGACAAATACACACATCCAAACCCCAAGCCAGAAGAATTAAACAGACACATTTCAAATCCCTAACCCAGCCAAGAATCAAACCCAGGGCTCTCTGAACCAAAGGAGTAGGACTGCAGCGGGCTTGCAATAGTTCATCTTGTCTTACATTATCAACACCATCCACATCCTGGTATAATGAAACAAACCTGAACTTGCCAGGAGCATGGACTGCCGTCTTCAACTTGTTGATTATGGCCTCAGGTCTTGTTTCTCCACACCAAACTTGGGCAAAGTTGATGAAGAACAGCTGGTAGTTGTTAACGTTGAAGTCAGGTAGAGTCTCATAGGCGTCTCCATGTTCTGTGACCCAGCGTTGGTAGGCCTGTACAACAAGGTTACATTTCTTGTAGTGAAAGCCATTTCTTTCCAGTTTCAATTCAGTCAATTTATAACTGTTAGGTTTTTCAGCCTGTTGAAACTATACATATATACAATTTAGAAAATACCTGAAACAGTAAATATATAAAACCTGATAAACACAACTTAATTAAAATGTCCTGCTTTTTAACTTATCCCGCTAAAAGTCCTGCAAAATATAATTTTAATTAAGCTGTTTCTTTATCAGGTTCAATCTTCTGTTATATGTATTATGTTCGTTAAGACTGCTCACGCCTCCCAGTCATATATGGATATGCAGTATGTATTCACATTCTTGGCTACTGTCATAAAGGGGAACTGCTTAGGAACATGGACGTCATAGGATCAGGAGTACTATTGCTGAATATCTGAAGAAATGTTATGGATATGAAATGTATGGAAAAGTACCCTATTTATTATCCAAAAGCTATACTAAATGTGTGGATATAATAATTATTTCCTTTGTTACATATCATACTGTATTTGTAAACTTGTTTTACAAAGGAAAATTTTTGTAAATTTGCCTTATGTTGATACTGTTTATTATTTTTCATACATTGTTAATACAATAATTTAGGGATGGTGAATGTCGAAATGGTATGGTGGTGGTGGTGGTGGTGGTGGTGGTGGTGGTGGTGGTGGTGGTGGTGGTGGTGGTGGTGGTGGTGGTGGTGGTGACAATATTACTGTTTTAAGAAGAAGTACAACTGGGCAGCCATCCTCTATTAATATTAATCAGAGGAAAAATGGAAGTGGTCTAACACTTCAACAAATGAAGGTATCGGCCAAAGAAAGGCAAGGACCATGAAGGGCGTGAAAATGACAGACTTCCTAGGCCTTGCTACCTGACACTGTCGGGGATGGAAAAGAACAAGATTAGATCAAGCGAGGTCGGATAGGGTAGATGAAAGTGGGGAGTCTGGCACAAGTAAGTGAAAGCAGAAAGGGGGTGGCCCCATATACAACAAGGTGTGTCTATCCCCAATTAAGTTATGTTTTTAAACCAAACTACAATAATAGGCTGCAAAATGTGCTTGTACAATCACCATATTTACATAACGTTATACATTATCAAGTAATTCTATTAACACACATGTGAATCTCCACATATAATCCAGTTAGGCTGACTCATTCACATTTCAAATCACATAAACATTCATCCACCCTCGTATGCATACAGAAACATTCACACAAGTAATAAAATTACCTTATGTACCAAAGGTTTAGTTGAACATACATTCTTTTTACCATGTTAGAAAATTTTCGGCCAGGAAGTTCTTTTTTCTGCAGCACTTTGATAAGGTGCTGTTCTTAGAAGTGGAGGGAAAGGGCTACTACACTTCGACCTCTTTGAACGGAAAGGTAGGTGAGCTGTAAAGTGGTTAAAAGGGTTGAGGTTGGTGTTTTCTGCGAGGCATTTACCCAGAAAAAAACAATATCTATGTATTTGTTTATGGAGAGCAGTTATGGGGAGCAGTAAACTGACTGTGTTGAGCAATTAGCAGTTCTGCTCAGCATTGAACTCCCTCTAGTTTCACCAAGTTCTCTACTGTAGGGGGATACCAGGAAGGAAGGCCGTATTAAAGTCAAGTAGGCCATGTAAAATGCTTTCTTTATAGCATCCAATAGAGATCTTCTAACACCCAGTAGAGGAGGAGGATGTAAATAATAAAGTCAAGAAACGTATTTTCACAGGTAGCTCAGTGGCGTATACTGGCATCAAGAAGTGGGCTACCACTAGACTTAGGTTACCCCTTTTCAATGGTTCGTTTAGTGCAGCCAATAGCCATTGGAGTAGCCTGCTGTGTTGTCAAGGCTGTCTCACAAGCTACTGCCCTGGCCTCTGCTACTGTCAATACTCCAACACCTGATCAGTGGAGATTGTAGCCTAAGGTTTAACAAATAAATGTCCTTGGCAAATTAAAGTCCGGCTTTGTGGCTAAACAGATAGAATGTTTGCCTGTGGTCCGATGGCCCCGGTTTAATTCTCAGAATCAATCCCCTCATACTCTTAATTCCCCTGGCTTGGGGTCTGGGTGTTTATCACATCTTCGCCATTCATTTCATCCTTATTAGGTCACCACCAAGCCTATACAGATGCCATGCACCATTATTATTAAATTCAAAACTTGAATTTTACAGCATTACAAGCGGTCATACCCATCATTCACTGGTTTGTTAGCTTCCTCAGGAGATCAGTGGTGGTGTCCGACCCATGATCATGAGTTCAATTCCAAACAACAAAAGAGAACACTAAACCTGAAAGATAGCATTTCATTTTAGCAGAATTACCTATAAAAAGAAAAGTGTATTACACCTATAACAGCAGCCCTGCAGTGTTTTCCTACAAGGATGTAGAAGTATACGGGAGTGAAATACCAGCACTCTGTTATCTATATAATTAAGTCAGAAGTATGAGGTGATGAAATATATACGATGAGTAATGCATGACTGTTAGTCAGCAGTGGTGATCTTACGGAACAAAGCCTAACATACTTATACCCCCTGGTCCCCGCACCTATCAGACATACAACAGCAAGCTGCACAAGGAGGGTCGAGGGGAGAGAGACGCAGAGCCTGGGCTGCAAGATCAGTCTCTGATGCCTTGCTCTCAGAAAGATGTGCAATGGTTTTTTCTCATTGCTTTCAGCTTTTGTAAATGGAACAATGTGTCAGATGCTCACATTATAGTGTGCTTTAGATTTCCAAATGTTCTCATTTGAGGTTTGGGCTTCACCGATAGCCTTGGTAGTCTTCAGTATAAGCCACTGGGGTTTCTTTTGAACAGGGAACATTTAGAAACTCACTGTATGTATTCACGTTCTTGGCTTCTGTCATAAAGGGGAACTGCTTAGGAACAATGGGCATAATAGGATCAGGAGTACTACTGCTGAATATCTGAAGAAATGTTGTGGATATGAAATGTATGGAAAAGTACACTGTTTATTATCTGAAAGCCATACCAAATGTGTGGATATAATAATTATCAATAGAAAGCAGAACAGCAGCTTAAAACTTGACCCAACATTAAGGTCTGAAAGAGAGAGCTCCTAAGGCAAAGAGGCTAATGGTGAAAAGGAAAGGGACTATGAATCTTGTTTAGAATATCTGGAGGCAAAGTAAGAAGCTGGGAAGACTTTTGTTTCGTGCTCATGGGTCAGTTCCAAATTCATCTATTAACTTTTAGAATGCTTTATGATTAATTCATACACAATACAAGAAGCATGTTTAAGAGACTCTCTCTCACCAGGCAAGTTGGCTGTGTGGTTAGGGACGTACGGTTGTGAGCTTGCACCCCGGAGATAGTGGGTTTGATTTCCAGTGTCGGCAGCCCTGAAGATGGATTTCCGTGGTTTTTCATTTTCACACCAGGCAAATGCTGAGGCTGTACCTTAATTAAGGCCATGGTCGCTTCCTTTCAACTCCTAGGCCTTTCCTATCCCATCATCGTCATAAGACCTATCTGTGTTGGTGCAACGGAAAGCCGCTAGCAAAAAAAGAGACTCTCTCTACATTGTACACTATCATCTGTACGGTTTCAGTGAAAAGTAAAGTAAAGCCCTTCTGTTATGGAGTAGTTGTCTTTAGATTTATCGTATATTATTAAGTGAACATTGGGCTGTACTTCATGGTAACCCTTTGTAAAGGCAACTATTGGTTGAGGATTCTCTCCGTCTATTTTCGAAATCACACTCTCTTGCTTCTATACATAATTATAGGCCTTATTCATCATTTGCCATTGGAGGTATGCAGTCTCTCTCTTTAGCAATACAGCTCTGCTGTGTTCATGGACTACCAGAGACTTTCAGTATGAGAGTTTTAAAGTGCATGAAAGTGCAGCTGTACTGGCCTAGGTTCATCATCAAAGCACGGGAGAGTGGGATGCTCCAACATCCTGTAGGTTTTCAGTTTCTGGAACATCTCAGGTGAAAGGTGAAGACCGCTCCCACTCCAGGGCCAGTCTCTATTTAATGTCCGGTCCTCTCTTGTGGAGCTAAACTTGTTACAGCAGTATTCACGTGATTGAGATGTTTCCATAGTTTTAACAATTTCTTATATTGGAGATCTTCTATAGAACGATATGTATGTCCAACCCTGATGATGGTGTCAGACCGTATTGACCTGATGCTGTAAAGATCATGAGAACAATGAAAAGGAATAATAGGATAGATGCAATGACAGGCCAGTGTGGGAAGAAGGAGCAACAGAAAAGAGGAGACAATATCAAAAATTAAAACAAAAAAGGATAATGACAATCTTCACATAGATCATTCCCAGTTGTTCTCATCCCCTGATGAGCTTGTTTATACTTCCCAGCTTCATCAGGAAGATGTGTAGATTATCCTTTTCCTGTTTGTCCTAGTATCTCTTCCCATAATATCCTGTCACTGTTACACGTTCCTTTTCTTGTACCTCTCATTTTATTTGTCACTTGTTTGTTCCTTTCCATTACTGATATACTTCCAGATGCACTCAGATGGGAATTTGCTCTTGCAGAAAGAGCAAGAGGGAGACCTAGAACAAGATGGATTGATTCATTAAAGAGGAGTCAAGAAGAAGAAACCTGGACTGGGACAAAATGATGGAATAGGAATGGTGGAAGGAGAGAGAGGAAGGTGGGGAAGTGCCATAAATGCCTGACCCGGCAGGAGCTGTATAAGGAGAAAGGAGGATGGGAAGGAGGAGGATGATGATGATGAACCCCTTACTAAATGACTTACTCTGAAAGCTTCCTTTATTCCTCCATTGTCTGCTATGTTCTCTCCTTGCGTGCTCATCCCATCAACTGCAACATCAACCTCCTCAACGACATAGCGGCTGTATTGGTCTGGAAGGAGAAATATTGTCATGCCTGGTCAGTAATGATTATCAGTGAAGGAAAATAATCTGGACTCATTCCATAAGGGAATATGTTACACTTGATTAACCTTACTTGGATTCTGAGATGAAAGAGCTCAAAATGTAATGAATTTTCCCTTTACTGGGGTCTCCAAAGACAACCAATTCAACATCAAAGAGCTGATTGTGTCTGTCTCAGGCACTGGTTGTTCAGGTTCAAGTCCCAAAGGCCTGTACATTTCTGGCTCTTTCATCTTAGAATCATGACTGCTTTAAAAGGAGCTATCTTCTAAAATCATTTCTAAGTTTACTCAATTGCTTTCCATCTGCCTATGTGTTAATATGAATTTGAAAGTGCAGTATAACTTAAGATTTATGATTTAAAATTCTTCATCTTGGGTATCTTCAGTGGTTAGTGCCGAACAAGCTCATTTCAACTTCCCAGCTTCATCGAGGGGGAGGTAAAGTGAACTCATGTCCTCTTCCTGAGGTGGTGCAGCTCTTTGCAGGCACATCCTGAATGGAGGTGAGCTGTATATACCACATATGAGCCCTCCTGCCATTGTTAAATCTCTAGCAGTACTGGGGATCAAACCCAGCCCTCTGAGGATTGCAGCTAATAACGCTAGATACTACGCTACAGAGGCGGACAAGGGGAGGTGCACACCTATAAGTGAGGCTATTTTCGAGAGGACTTCAGTTTTGATATGAGGAGTGTAAAATGAGAAGAAAGCCAGATAAACAAGAAAAGGAATAGGAAAAACAAAAGATAAAACAACTGATAAAATGAATGAATACAAGAGAAACATATGGCTCTAAACTTTCTATGTTCATATGTTTGATTTTTATAGATATTTTATTTCATTTTTTTATTTTCAAGAAGAACAAGAAAGTGTGTTTTGTACAGTTTTCAGACACACATATCTAAAATGACTTTATTGTGTTTTGTTGAGGAAGGGTAAGAGGCATTATATAGGACCTGTGCAGAAAAATAAACGTTAACTGAAGTGCATACTTTATAATATTATGAGACAAAATGGTCATATCTTAAACATATCCCCCTATCACCAAGTCAACGATTGTGACCTTTGTCCTTATTTAATTGAGGCAATTACTGGGATATTCTAGCTACCTTTATGTCATGTTAAGTATCTTTGCTGTTGCACTCATTGTCACCCAATTCAGCCATAGTATCTGTTCCAGTATGTCGGCTTTTGTTGCTCGACAGCAGCACATTTGGAATATTGAAACTGATAGGCAGGCCACTTAGATAGAACCTCTTCAGAAGATCTGCACCATATGATTATCATTATTTATTACTGGGATATTCTAAAGAATAGTGGCAGGCCATTTAGCTAGCTCACCAATAAGGCACTGAGCTCTCTCGTGGAATCTTGTTATAGCCTTATCATGCCACCAGCGGTGGAGGTTGCCGTCCTTGTCGAAGAGACGACCTTTATCATCAAAGCCATGGGTTATCTCGTGACCAATCACCACTCCAATTCCTCCATAGTTGAGACTACGTGGGAAGTACCGGTGGTAGAATGGAGGCTGCAGAATACCAGCTGGAACCACTGTGAACAGTTTAAGGTATTGATTGCAATTCGGATTAAAAGAAATGTACAGAATACATATCAGATTGTATAAAAAAGATGTAGAATATGGCAGGTCATACCTTAAACTACCTACTTCTTACCTTCATTAAGAATTTGTTACAACTTCACAGGTAGCTAATCTATTGACCAAGAATGTACATTCTTTAAGGGTCAGGAGGACCAAGATTGTATGGCAAAGAGATTTCAGGAACATTTGAAGTTCCGAAGGCTTTTATTCAATCTAGTACTAGAATGAGTCATTAGGTTTGCAAATAAATCTCATAATAACCATAAAAAAATTGAGATGTCTTCATTGTGTTGAGCCAAGATAAATAAGAGCTGACAGAGATGATTGCAGCTATCAGGCAAAAGTTTGTGTACAGTTCAACAAAAATAATACTAAGTACATGGTGATGTCAAGCTCCGATCAAGATCAGGTACATTATTTCAAGATAGAATGAGTTTCAAAACAGTGAATACCTTCAAGAACCTGGGAGCATGGTTGACTTATAATGATGTTACAGCCTGTGAAATAACCTGTCAATCAGCAACATCATCATTCACCTGACTGTATTGTATGGCTCCAAAACATGGACAGCTACGAAGAGACAAGCTCAATTTCTTCAAAAGGAAAGTGATGCAAGGAATCTTTGTGCTAATCAAAGATGTAGGAGAGACAGAGAGATACACACAGCAAGGGGCAGATGTTGGATCATAAACATCTTCAGAAGGAGATAGATCCAGTGGGCTGGTCTTGTGGCAAGGATGATCACAGGGAATACCACAAAAAACTTGACATCTCGGTAGACCAAGGCTGTGATGGGAGATGGGCTGGAAAGAGACCTAAAGCCATTGGGCATCATGGGAGAAGCATTAGATCAGCAGAGATGGTGGAAACCTTCAGGGCTGACTAGAGTTTACACTCTTACATTGTACATTTATGATGAAAAATTGCCATCGCATTCAGTAGCCTGTAACTCCTTGGTTAGTCTGGGTTGAACAGGAATGATCAGTCTCTTCTCAGGCCTAATGTTCTGAGAAGTGTGCACTTACACATATAATCATTATAAAATATCAAAGCCATTTCTTATTAACAGTGCTAATGTAGTTAATTTTATTGTTATTATTAATAATTATATACAGTCATATCAGCACACACTTTATTAAAACATAAGCGGTTTTCGGACACTAAGGTCCATCATCAGTGTTAAAATTTAAATTTAATTTCACATAAGTGTGTCATCAAAATTGGTTAAATTGAGTTTAAAATTAGGCCTGTTGACATCCTCGTTCTCAGGCTGTTGCTCGAGAACCAATTTTGACGATACACTTATGTGAAATTACATTTAAATTTTAACACTGATGATGGACCTTAGTGTCCGAAAACCGGTTATGTTTTAATAAAGTTTATGCTGATACGACTGTATATACCTTAGACACATACACGAGTAAGCAGGTGACATGATTCTTGCTTGGCATCCAAGAGTTATTTATGTTCAACATACCTTATCCTACACCGCATACGACAAAATTGAAGTTCATAAGTTATGATTTTTATTTCCATGTTGGCGTATAACTTATATACAGTAATAGGAATTAATTGAGGGATGTTCCACCATTCAACACAGTATATAATACATAATATTTATTAAGTGGAAAGTGGTTTCGATTCCCTTGGAATCATCATCGGTTCACAGTAAGTAAAAGTTGAATGATGGTATGGCCGCTAGAAAAGTAGGTGGTGCACTACTCGTCTGTGTCTGCATGGAGCTTATTGCTGGCTTTCAGAGGAGGGGGGGAAGGCCAGTTACTTGCTTTGGATTGGCTGTGGTGTAGAGGGGATGTGAGAGAGTGGGGGAGTGAAGTTTTGAGGAGATGACCTGCTGTGCTGATGGAGCTCCTCGAAGGCTGAGAAGAGATGGGGTGGGAGCCTGTCTGTTTGACCATGTGTGTCCTCATTATGTGTTTCTGTCTCTCTATATGACTTGACAATTGAAAAACATAGTAACAAGCATTATATAGGCTAGGAACCTGTCAGAAGGACATTTGATTGCTTTCAAGTCTTGCAAAAAGAAAAATGGAAGACCGTAACGGGACACATGGCCCAATACTTGGAAGAAAGATGATAATGATGATGATAGAATAAAGGGTAAGAACACAGAGCAGACATGAAAGAAGAAAAGTAGCCCAGTATGTCAATATAAGCCATAGAAAGGACAAATCAAAACAGATATGGAGATGTGAGAACTTGAAAAGCAACGCATAATAGGATAATGACCAGTCAGTTGAAAAGCAACACATAATAGAATAATGACCAGTCACTTTCAGTGTTCAACATTTTCTCCTCTTTCTACAATGACAGTGACAACATTGTAAGATATATAGAAGTAATAAGTTAGGATAAGAGACTTCTCTCTGTCTGGTCATGGCACTTCAAGGAGATGATGTTCTTACTCCGTAAAAGTTTAATAACACTGAGCGTGTTGGCTGTGAAATTTGGGTTACATACCTGTCAGATTGTATTTGTAGTCCACCTGGTGGCCATGATCATTAAGGCGTTGAAGTCTAAACGGTCTGACACCGTAGTTAGGTGTTCGAGTCCCGTTGGTCGAAAAAATTTTCACCATCAGAATGTTGGCTGGCAGGTTAGGAGAGGTGGTGGTATACAATTCCTGAACACTAGATTGTGTGCCAAAAGTCTGGATTAAATTCCAAACCTTTTTGCAGTGTTCATATGGGTGAGAGCATATGAAGCTGGTGATGGTGATTCATCCATCGGATGGGGACATTAAGCCTTGAGCAGACCTCTTGGTGTTATTTGACAGGAGTAGGCTATATGCTGGCACCGGGTTTCACCCTCTCCCTTCCTACTATCATATATCACATCATTCATTTCACCTCATTAACTCCTCTGATGAGATTGACATCAAGAAGAGCATCCGATCATAAAAACCTGATTCATTTCACCTCATACCTGACCCCATACAGAAATGGGACAAGGGTTGGACAAACAACCTGTCAGATTGTATTTGGGAGATGGTGGGTTCAAATCCCACTTTTGACAGCCTTGAAGATGGTTTTCCATGGTTTTCCACTTTCACACCAGGTAAATGTGTGCCTTAACAAGGCCATGGTCGCTTCCTTTCCCATCATTGCCATAAGACCTGCCTTTGTCAAGGTGACATGAAGTGAAGTTTGATAACACAGATCACAAGTGAACCACTGGGTATACTCACTGATCTGATTCTTGTTACGACTGTAATATGCATTCACAACCGCTGGAGCTGTGTTCCACGTAGATTTGTTCACCGTCTTCCCGAGACGATTCTGTTCTTTCTGAGTGAGGTACACCAGAAGGTTCAGGACATTCTCAAAATACTGTCTTGGGTCTATAGTCACCTGAAAGGAGACAGAGCACATCAGGTTACTGAACCCCAAGTTGAATAGTCTTGTAGAAGTGTTGCCATAGGACTTCCATTTTTACATAGAATACAAAACACATGTACTGATCAGGATTTGAACTGCAGCCAACTTGTTTTATTCTTCTTTCCCTAGCCTATAGTTAGAGGTTGTGTGGATTGACAAAGCTTACAGTAACATTAAAGATGGCACAAACATAATGAAGCATTCACAACTAAGACAACAAACCAGTATTGGAAAGAAACAACAATTATCAAATCAAGTCATGACTAAACTTAAATCATCATTAATTTAGATGAAACTGAAATGATATTAAAGCTACTGGTATAAATTTCTTTCATTTTTGTTTGTAGACTATGAACCCAATGAATTTCACTTAACTATACAAATGGTTCCTAAGGCTTCTTTGTTAATCAAAGTGCATTTCAGGCTGAACTTTTTACAACCTATGATTTCAACAGATGTTTTTCTTGATAGCCTCTACAGGCTCGTGTTCACTCATTTGCAGTCTAGTGAGATTCGAGAAAATGAAAGACAAAAGCAGCAGTCTTCCATGTTTCTCAAAGAGAACTGTTTGGGTTGGACCAGACAGTTAATATCTCCTTAACCCGCGAGGATTTGCATAACTGTCGTTTAGACCGGGCGCATACATTTTTAATTCTTTCTTAATAGTTTCATGCTTCCCCTCCTGTACCTTTCAATGGATCGTCCTCTGCACTTGTTGATGTTTGCTGTTCCCCCTTCCTTCACCAGCCAGTGGAGAGCTTTATCTGTAAGCCTGGTCGTTTCCACCATGCGCGACTCCTGATGTTGCTTTATTACCTGGTCCTTTTTTGTTTCATGAACATATTTTTCCTTAGTAATACAATGTGCTTTGCTTAAAAAACTGGTATTTTATACCCCTTTCAGACCCTACCCACACGTTTGTGTGGGTACGTTTCAACAGTTGGTACAATTCATTGCAGTGACCGAGAGCATTATGAACCGTTTAGTTTTAAAGCGTAGGTTTATGCGAACTATTTGATATGCATTAATTGGTGCTGTGCTCCTGTGGAAGACCTATGAAGTACGTTGATTCTGCTGGTTTTGGCGGTCATCATGGCAACTGGTGTATTATCAGGTAAGTCTGTTCATAACTACCTCATTTCGTTAGATATTGATATCAAACTGCATAATGTGAAACTAATACCATATTAGTATTTTTGATGCATAGATACGGTAATTATAATTTGTTTATTTTCCTGTAGAGCTTCACAAAATTTTACCCACACGTTTGTGTGGGCTGGGACTGAAGTGTGCTAACCTTATTCTTATTCCTCAACTAACAAATGGCCCACGGAAAGGAATATACGGTATTATTTCCTTAATGTATGAATACAGATTACAGTGTAATTAAATAACTGCTATGTTTGCAGCAATTATTTAACATACACCATAGTTTTGCTTTCACATAACCTTTAAATTTCAGAAATATATTGTTCTTCATCTATCAAGAACCCAATGTACAGGTCAAAAAATTATTTTGACAGACATTTCACAACTATACACCTTCTTGATGCCCTATGTGAGAAAGAAATCTATGGAAGTGGCACTATTATGATGAAAAGAGTGAAAAATAAAACATTTAAACCCGACCAAAAGATGGTAAAAGGTGAAGTTGAGGAGGTATGCCGATCAGATGATGGAATGTGTTTAATTTGATGGAAGGACTTGAAAGTGGTTGACCATGGCCTCAAATTTACATGGAGAAACCCCTCTTCATGAAGTAGAGAGATGAGACAAAAAGGAAAAGAAGTACATTAAAGTACCAATTCCAAACGCACACAAAAATAGAATGAAAAGATGGGCGATGTCGATACCTGCTATCAGCTGTTGGAAGAGTACCTGAACCTTCTTTAAAACAAAGAAGAAGTGAACACTGAAAACCACTATTCGCCTTATTGATCTGGCGACCGTTAATGCGTGGATGGAGTACAGGAAAAATGCTGTATGCAACGGAGTTGCGAAGAAAGACAATCTTGATCTAATGAAATTTTGATTAGCCTTAGCTGAAATACTTATTGCATCAACAGACTTAGTGTCCTTTCAAGAGGAGGAAGAACAAGAAAGAGATCCACCAATAAGAAGATGTGTGCACCACTCCCATGTGTGGACAAAATGCTCGAAGGTTTTGAGCACTGGCCAGCTGTTAATGAACTGCCGACGGCGCGCATGAGTCGCATGACCAACTGATTCAGCCGAACCAGAGTGCGATGTACTAAGTGTAACATTTACCTTTGCCTAACAAGTAAGAATAAATGTTTGAGGGAATTCCACAAGAAATGATGTAGTAAGCGTAAGCATTTTTCACAAATATATATTATTTTCTTCAAAATTTGGGACAATTTCTCACTGATTGCATTGTGTATATTAGATAAATAAATAAACAAATTTGATGTGATAGAACGTGTATATTATATCTACCTTCAATCTCCTTCTAGAAAAAAATTATTTCATTGCTACATTGATATTAATAAATATAAAGTGAACTTTACAAACTTTACTACTTCTCCACTATAACGACTGAGTATAGACCCAGCCCACACAAATGTGTGGGTCATAAAAACATCAATGGAATAAGATTTCTTTGCTGCAACAGCTTTTTTATGTTTCTGTGATCAATTGAGGTATTAAACAACGAAAATTGCCAAAAAAAACCCCTCTCCTCTGCTTAGTCTTGGGTCTGAAAGGGATACTCTCTAGTCAAATCAACCATGCGCGACCTATCACGTAATCTTTTTGACTTGACCCCTTGTGGGTTAATTTTAATGGTAATCATAATTTTGACATGAAATAAATGGAGTGTTATAATTAGCTTGGTGCAGTTAGTGGGTGACGACAGGGTCTACAACTTTTATGTGGAATCTAAGCTATCTACACTTGATGGCCAGTCTACTAAAGTCACATACATTGCCAACGATTTGAACTTGATCTTCCTAGAAACAACAGCATTAGATGGAATGTAAATTCTTTTTGATTGTTTAGTTTTGATGACAAGAAACTCGTAAGTTGTGCTATTACACTTACATGATAATATCTCTCGTCAAGTTTCTCCTTGTCCAGGATGGAGTCTGGATAGCCTATTCTCAGCTTCATGGCATCCACCTTTACATTTGCAAGCTTCTTTGTCTCTTCATCTATCCAAGTAGTCTGACTCAACAACTCTCGAAAAGATTCCATGATGTCCTCTGTCATTACAACTGTCTGCAAAGATTAGGAACAACTGTATTCATAATGATGTTATAAGTCAAGTAATATTTGAATTACAAACATTTCAATTATACTCTTCAAAACCATCATACCGACTTTGCTGTATGGAAGTGAAAGCTGGGATGCCTCAGGGTATCTTATTTATAATTTAGAAGTAGCGAGAATGATTGCTGGTATGAACAGGTGGGAACAATTGCAGGAGGATATTTAGAATGAGGCAATAAAGGATAAGTTATGAGAGAACTTTGTGAATGAAGCTGTACGCAAGAACCGGCTTCAGTGGTGGGGGTCGTGTGATACGAATAGAAAAGGATACTTTACTTGGGAGAATACGGGGATTGGCCATGTAGGGTAAGAGAAGTAGAGGGGGACCAAAGCAGCAATGATTAGACTCAGTTTCTAATGATTTAAAGGTAAAAGGTCACAGAGGTGGTTAAAAAAAAAAAAAGAGGATTTTTGAGGTGTTCAGTAAATTCACAGAGGCTTGCAGACTGCGTACAGTCTATAACGAAGGTGTATATGAGTAGTCCAGTTACAAACATGGCCACCTCCATTTCTTAAAATTTTTCAGGAGCGGCAAAAGACTGTTTAATACATTTCCTACTTACCTCCTGAGTTTTTGAATGCAGATTCTCAGCAACATCAGGATCATATTTACATAAATATTTTCATATGATATTCCATAGTTAAATAGAAAATCACTGTTGAAATATGGAGTTGGCCATGTTTGTAAGTAAACAATGGAGCTGGCCACAATTGTAACTGAACTCCACGCCTAATGCACTGATTTAACGTAGTAAAATGGTCAGTAATTCTAAAATTTATGACAGGTGCATTCAACAAACATGTAATATGTAAAATTGTCAATTTTAATGAAGAAAATGTGATTATTTTATAAATGAGACAAATATAAGAAAGTTGATCTTTCATACATTCTATGATAGTTTTCAGTTTTTTGAAACTACACAATCACTTCAACAACTTCAAAATCACCCTCAGTATTCTGAATGAGACATTCACAACAATCAGCCTCTGGTGTCATTTTTGTCAATAATCTTTTGAAACCATTTCAGTTTCTCATGTTTGTTCCACTCCTCTCCATAGTGTTTCTGAAGTAAATTTCTCACATCTTGTATCTTCAATGGCTTTACTCTGATGCCAGGAACTAGTTCTGTAGGATTTATATCTTTTGGTCGTTTACCTTTTTTCGTAACTGACAAAGACTGCGCAATCTCCAAATTATAGTTGAGTTCCCCACTAACAGTAATCAAGTTTGACTTCCTTGTAAGCACAAGTATTTTAATTTGTGAAATTTTAAAGTGAAATACTCCAGGATCTTTCACACATGTTTTAGCTTCAGCTTTCCAATCAAGATTATTCCAGTGGGTTTTCAGGAGCTTTACCATTCCATGTTTCCTAAAAACATCGTGGTAGTCTTCTAGTTGAACAATTGTCTCCACTTTCTTTAAATCTCTTTCAGTTGTTCCAAAAACTCTATCGCTCGGCATGTAAGAATGGCCAGTGACAGGGAAAACAATTTCCATCATCCGAATGTTTGGCAAGGTACGGAATAACCATGAAAGGTACATTGTCAAAATTGTAGTGTTTTTATTTTGTCCCGGGCAGTCATCCGCGACAAGACGGACAGTGTGTACGTCATTATTGAAAGTACCTGAATCTGCTTTACTCTGTAGTTCATTAAACACTGCGGAAGCCACTTCATTAGATGACTTTCTCATTTCGTGCTCCACCCACGAGTACATTGCAACATTCCCTTTACTTAACGCCCATTTCCCAGTAGAATGTCCAGAAACAACAGTCGAATTGTAACAGTATAACTGTCGGGAATAGTATGCAATTTGATCAGGCAACTATGGTATGGGTAAATTCTTCTGCATGTCGAATGATATGATGAACACGCCAGGGGTTTCCTGTTTTAGAAGCTTGAAAAATCCTTTTTTTCGCTAGGGGCTTTACGTCGCACCGACACGGATAGGTCTTATGGCGACCATGGGATAGAAAAGGCCTAGGAGTTGGAAGGAAGCGGCCGTGGCCTTAATTAAGGTACAGCCCCAGCATTTGCCTGGTGTGAAAATGGAAAACCACGGAAAACCATCTTCAGGGCTGCCGATAGTGGGATTCGAACCTACTATCTCCCGGATGCAAGCTCACAGCCGCGCGCCTCTACGCGCATGGCCAACTCGCCTGGTGAAAAATCCTTTAGCCTGCATTGTGTATAACGTCAAATCAGTCTGTAGTTTCTTCAATACTGCCTCATCTTTTTCATGCTTTATTTTCTCGGTTAGTTGTAGGCAAGTAGAACAAACATCTGTGGATGGTGCTTTAAAACTGCCGTTAAAATTGGTAACAAAAATTTTTCGGAACAGCGATTGTTTAACTTTTAAATCATTGGAGACTGTTTCTTGGTACATTTTCCACATTCTAACTATGCTCAGATTAGAGTCCAAATAAATACGGGCACTTCTTGACCTACAGTAATGCGATTCACTTCCTTTAAACTGTTTAATGAAACTTTTCATTGACAGAATTTTGCTATTGTAAACAGCAGTCTTTCTGTAACCGCCGTGGGTTTCAGTGGGTATAAGGCATCCTTCTTTCTTAAAACGTTTGAAAACCCCTTCAACCCGATGTTTTGTAATGCCAAGTACTCCTAAAAAGGTTTTTCTGCAAACTTGAATTCTATTTCCTGCGATGTTCTCAATGGAATATTCAAAAGTGTAGCCTTTCTCACCCCGTTATCTGGTCGGTGTCTAGCTGGAGAATTTGACGAACAGTACTTCGTTATGAACGCATCTTGACTCTGCTTTGTCAGTACAGCATAAAATGCTCTGTGGAATTGCTTTATGTCCATCAGTCTCAGGAGACTGCAGTTCTTCTTTCCTCTATGACCACAGCTTGGAAATACTGGTATTTTCTTTGGTCCATACTACACAAAAACAATTAAATTAAACAGTAACACAAACTCGTGATTCTACTAAACTATTACCATAATAAAAGTTAGGTGGAGCATTATTAATTTTCAAATAAATGAAACTACTAACCTCACTTTCTTTTCTTTTGCACGTTTCCATTCTTCTGGTCTGGCGACTTTCTTCCTGCTTTTATCAGGAGGAGTCTCTTCTACATTTTTCTCCGTATCACAAAGTAACCTTTTGATGTATAATTAATTCCTTTTACGGTACAATAAAACTATTAACAACAGCTAAAAATTTCTAGTACAGCAATCGTTCATATCACACAATATCAACAACCAGTCTACTCCCAGTTCCCACAAACATCTGTGCCAGTCACGTGATTAAATTGAAACTTATGATTGGTCAACGAGGAATTGGTCGATTTTGTTACCAATGCCATTAGGAGTTGGACGTTTATGTAACTTAGGTTGATTTTATAATGCTAAATTAACACTGTTATGGCTGATTTTGATACTAACTAATCTCGTAATTAGATTCCCCATATTCTTTACTCTATGAATCGGCAATAACCTCGATTTAAAAAAAAAATGGAGTTGGCCATGTTTGTAACTAGGCTACTCATATATTAAGAGCTTCATCAAGGTAATGATAAAAATCAAGTGTACAATTTAACTATATCTCTACACTTCAGATTTCAGCCTCATACTTTGTATGTACAGTATCTCAGATTAGGAATCCAAAAGTTGAAAATAGATTTGGTGCAATTTTTGTGTTTTGGGATGTTTGTGTGAACATAACTTAAGGCAATTACTCGAAATTCAGTATTTCAGTGAAGGGATATCTGGAGAGTTCACTAGTAAACAGCAGCATAGCAATAAGAGGACTAAAATATAAAATGTCAAATTTCTTCATTGATAAAAAATACATTTTGTTGCAAAATATCATTTCAGATCTTTCATATTCTTACCTTATGAATAATAATTATATATTTAAAATGATTCCAAAAATTCCAAATATTTTTGGAAATATCAGTTCTACAGTATCAAAAAATTGTTAATAGCAAAAATTGAAGTGTAACCATGAACAAGGGTCTATGTTGCATTTCAGGAGTCTTGTGAAAACACGCTCCAAAGCCATTATTGCTTGCTGAGTCGGAATGCCTGGTATAACACAGAAATTTATAACATATACCGTATATTCTTATTTCAAATCAATTGTAGGAATACAATACTTGTTATTTTATGTTTAATACTCAAAGTAATGCAAGAATGACTGAAAATTACTTAGGCCTGAAAATGTATTGTAAACCAAACATTTGAAGCAAATACATTCCTCAGCACTCTTATCTTGCTTGCTGATGTAACCCTTTAAGTATTCAGTAGCTGTTTTAGTTTGACTTCTGTCCCTGATCAGATTGCACGTTCAATTTGGAAATGAGAAAAATTTCACTTTCCAAAGATAGAATAACACTGGCTAATTATTGCAGAGTGGATTGTCGCTTGTGATTGTTGAAGCTTGGTGTGGGGGAAGCAGGCCTGTTACTTCCATGCTCAACATAGACCCTTGTTCTACCATTGTCTAAACACATTTCACTTCAGAATTTTCTGCCTAGTGATGTCATCTGTTTTTATATTACACGTAACAAGGTTTAACAGCTTCATTTTTGTTAAAAACCCATATTGACTATAAAATCACGAAGCGAATATTTAAGAATAAACTTAAATATGGTATTTAAGCGGTCTATCTATTCAATACATACATAATTTATTAAATCTAAAACATGTCTCTTCCCTTAAGGGTCATCATCAGCTAGAATATTTCACTAAATACATCAGATATGGACTTTTTCATCAAGAATTTTATGAACAATTCACATCAATATTATTCACAACATGACTTGGAACTTTAGTCAAGTTTGCAAATATTTTATTTTAAATGTCCTTGCATATGAAAGTGTATTTTAAATTATGTCTTGCCAATCTATTAATGTGATCAGTAGCAGCAATTACGGGGGGGGGGGGGGGGGGGGGGGGGCAGTTGAGCTGAAACTAGGAATTATAGTAATTATTAAGAAAAAAGCAATTTGTACAAGCCCTGTTGTCTTGTCAGCCAATTCTTTATTATTAGCAGAAATACGGGAAAAATGTCGTTCGTCGCAGCTAACCGATTTGCATAGCGCCACCGCAAGTAGCGAAGACTTTGCATGTGCTCTGAGAAAGGGTAGCAGGGGTATACTTTTTGCCAAGACTTGCTGTGCGCATTCGTCCATCTGGCAGTCTTTTTAGTGTCTGTTAGTTTCTTAGTGTGTAGTCAAATGTGAAATTATTTTTAATTGCATAGGCTAATCATGCCATACATCTATTTAATAAAATTATAATATATGTGTATATTGTTCCTTTGGTGAAAGTTTTATTCTATAGTCTAGTATTGAATCAATATCTCAAAAACTATTACCACACTTAAGTTAGTAAAACCTTTACCTCTCTGTGGAAATTTGCTCAGGGAGCATATAAAACTTACCATCAGATTTTCCCCCCAGTTTCCATGCATATACCCAGCCGTGCACACCCCCCAACCGCCCGCTATATCTGACTAACCCGGGTACTTTTTGTTGTCTGTACATTTTTTGCCCCTCCCCCACACACTTTTAATTCCCAATCGCCGCTGCTGAATGTGATTTTATATGGGATGTATTTAGTGAAGTAATCTAGCTGATGATGACCTTTAGGGGAAGATACATATTCTAGATTTAATAAATTGTATATGTTTTGAATAAGCAGACCGCTTAAATACAATATTTAAGTTTATTCTTAATATTCACTACTTGATCGATTTTTGTAAGCTAAAGTCCTTATGACACTGCTGATGATTATTAGTCAGTGTTGGTGTTATTCTACAGAAGTAAGCTATGTGCCGACACTAGGGTTCTTGCCCCCCCCCTCCCCCCGCATTATCATCATCATCCCATCCAGACATGCAGGTCACCTATGGCCATCAAATAGAAAGACCTGCACTCGGTGAGCTGAACATGTCCTTGGACACTCCTGGCACTAAAAACCATTCGATAAATAAGAGGACAGAAAAAGGCCTAGAACAAGGAAGGACGAGGCCATGGCCTTAATTAAAGTACAGCCCCAGTATTTGGCAGTATGAAAATGGGAAACCATGGAAAACTATCTTCAGGACAACCGATGGTGGAGTTTTAATTCACCGACTCCCAAATGCAAGCTCATAGTTGTGTGGCCTGAAATGTGCAGCCAGCTTGCTTGATAACATGAATATAAATCAATCAAATATACGAATGAGGATAGGAACAAATGTAAAGAATGGGGGAAATATTACATATCTATACACATAAAGTAAGAGTTTTGTCTGTACATTGCTCAGAATTTAAAAAGAATGGTATTACTATATCGGATGTGTCCACAGTAATAAGAAAATGCACTTTTTAATTTTCCGTCATTTCTGTTCGTCTGTGTGTGTGTATGTATGTATGTATGTATGTATGTATGTATGTACGTACATTTGCGTATCACGAAAAAATGGCTGAAGAGAATTTAATGAAAATCGGTATGTAAAGTCGGGGAATGAGCCACTACAATCTAGGCTATAAATCACTTTATTCACGCTGAGTGAAATTGTAGTTTAGGGGAAGGCCTAAAATGTAATTCTCAATTATTTATGTTATTAGTGGCCCTATCGATAAATACTACACAACTTAGATTATAAAGAGTTAAATTTCCCATCATTTATGTTTTATACATTTTTACTGTACTGGTACCATCTATGATAACAGAGATAACTTATCCATGAATTTGTATTTATGTTGCTAAGTCCATATCAACGCCGAGCCACGAGAAAATAGGTTAACAGAATTTAATAAAAATTGGTATGTAGAGTCAGGGAATAAGAAACTACAATCTAGGCTATAAATAATTTTATTCACCCTTGATGAAATGGTAGTTTTGGAGAAGCCACCTAAAATTTCATTTTTAAATGCCTATGTTATTGGTCCTATCGAAAAGTAGTAAATAACAAAAGTTATAGAGAATACAATTTCCAATCTTTTATATTTTATTCAGTTTTACCATACCAATTATGATAAGAGTGGTATTTCGGAGTCGGAAGGAAACTAAATGTGAAGGCCTACAATATTGAAAGCCCATAAAATTGATCAACAATAACATTACATTGGCCATTGTTTGTTGTGGTGTTCTTTGTCTCTTATGCTGCCATTCATCTCTGATAGATGGGATTACTGTTGCATACCGAGTATAACAGCTTGCCTGAATATAGGCGAAAAATAGCTGGGGAGTTAGATAACTTTCTTCGATAGCAAGCCATTACTTTGGTTCATACATTTTCTGATACTGCTGGTATATAACACACTGGTTCATCATAATATTTCAGCTGTTTGATTCCTACTCTGAGGCACTGATTGGAATGAGCAGTATGCACACTTTATGAAATAATGGCAGGGAGGAATGAAAACATTTAGTAGTAGTAGTAGTAGCAGTGGAGCCTCCGTGGCTAAGGCAGCGCGCCGGCCTCTCACCTCTGGGTTCCGTGGTTCAAATTCCGGTCACTCCATGTGAGATTTGTGCTGGACAAAGCGGAGGCAGGACAGGTTTTTCTCCGGGTACTCCGGTTTTCTCTGTCATATTTCATTCCAGCAACATTCTCCAATATCATTTCATTTCATTTCATTTCATCTGTCATTCATTAATTATTGCCCCAGAGGAGTGTGACAGGCTTCGGCAGCCGGCACAATTCCTACCCTTGCCGCTAGATGGGGGCCTCATTCATTCTATCTCTGACCTGGTCGAATGACTGGAAACAAACAGGCTGTCGATTTTCATTTTCAGCAGCAGCAGCAGCAGCAGCAGCAGCAGTAGTAGTAGTGTTCACAGCTGCCTGCGACCTGGTCATTCCAGCTCTGGAACTTTATCGACTGTTAGATTGGCAGCGTAGTACTGTTCATTAAAAGTGAGAAAATGTGTGGTTTTTAATTTGATCAAGTATTTCATTTTACAATGCTTTTAATCGTGACATTCCTACTGATGTCATTGTAATGACCAATGCTGCTTTCAGTTGGGAAAACCACAAAAACAGTCTTTCTGAGGATGTAAAAAGGCAGGTGGAGAGTGAGTGTCTGCCATTATAATGAAAACTCCCTAACTTGATTGTGACTGATGGTAGGCAAGAAGGCCTACAATTACAATGAAAATTCCTTAATTCAGTCTTTATACGAGAAAAGATGTATTGCGTTTCTGGGATAACATTAAGAGCTATGCAATTTAATACAATCTTATTCACAACATGTACGCTCCTTAACCTAGAATTCTGTATGCAATGTAGAATTCCGTAGCGAAGCACGGGTACATCAGCTAGTTCAAAATATAATTGCACTTTGTTGAAGTGTTACTAGTGTTTGTTTATGACAGTGAGGAGAGCAGCAGGCATGTCACTGTTTACAAAAAGTCTATTTTTATCTTTGTTTTGAGTGAAGCAGGCAAGTGGAGACTGTTGTGATGCATTATAATGGGCCTAACATCAAGATTATTGGTCCTTAAACTTAATAAGCCACACTTACATCATTCTTGCTGTTCTCGTCAAAATATTTCTGAACGAACATGGCTCCTACAGCCATTCCCATGTTGTTGTTGACTTGAGTCACACAATTTTTCCATCGTGGAGGGGATTGTTCTTGTCCAAAGAGAATGTAGTAGAACCTCTGTTTTGCATGCTCAAATCGGTCATCCAGGTTGTTCACACGATGTCGTACAAAGCGCCACATCAAGTAGTTGGAAACAGTGCTGCAATGACAAACAGTCACGGAACACTGAATTATGTGTGATATATGTAGAAAACTTGAGAAAGATTTGAAATTAATTTTAAATCCAGTCTATTCTATAACTGTATTGTGTTAGTGAAGGTGCTGGTACCTGTACTCTGTTTACCAGTGTCAGTCTCCATATCTCTGTTGTTTACACACAATCAGTAATAGGTTGCCCCAACCATCACCAAAGTGAAAAATCAAAACATGTGCATATGGTAGCTGAGCCTGCTGGGAGAGAGAGAGAGAGAGAGTGTGCATGCGTGCGTGTGTAGAGGCAAGTATTATGGCAAATACAAACATCCAGTCCTAAATCCAGATGAATTAACCAGACAAGGTAGTGAATTGAACCCAGGACCCTCCAACCTGAAGGCCATTACACTGATTATTCAGGCACAAGGTAGCTGTTGTCATACGATTATTATTACTATTAAAAGAGAAAGTCCAAATTAACAAGAACATTAAATTAAACTGACTGCATGCGATAGCTGAAGCCATTGGGGGTAAGAGAAGCCAAGAGAGACAAAGATGACCATTGTTAGACTCGGTTTTAATGATTTAAACATACAAGGTCAAAGAACGACTTGCAAATAGAGGACAGTGGCTAATTCACACAGGCTTGCAGACTGAACAATGAAAGGCATAACATTCTGTAATGGAAAGGTGTGTATGTTGTTGTTATTATTATTATTATTATTATTATTATTATTATTATTACTGTACCACAACTGTAACAGCTGTGTGTATATTGGGGATGGCCATTCCGAATAGTTTAATACCACACAGGGTGTCCAACAAGGGAGCGCACTCTCACCATTACTATTCTTTACTGTCACGGACAGTGTTCTTAAAAACCTGAAAAGTGAACAAGATGGAGAACTACTACGTTGGTGTGTGCTTACGATGTAGCTATCTGGGGAGAGAGAGAGGTAGGGGTACAAACTAGGCTATCAAAGGGTAGAGAAGGGTCCACCTATTCAGTACCATTAGCTGGATAAATGGGTAGCAAAGTTCTAACAGTATCAGATGAAAGCTAACACAACAAAAACTGTTACACTGAAAATGAGTAGGAAAAATACTGGCTGCCACATAAAGCATAAAGTGAAAACATTCATTGTGTACAGGCATTCAAATACTTCAGGAATATGATTTCCAGCAGGGGTACTGCAGGTAAAGAAATAATAAACAGAGTGTCTAGCAGTTAACTTCTACAACCTCGTAAGACATCTACTTCGGGATAACAAAATGCCCATGAGAACCAAGATGGCTCTGTATAAGTCATACTTTGTGCCCATTCTCACATATAGTCTAGAAACACATACACTGAAAGGGAGAGAAGTTATTAAATTTCAAGCATGTGAAATGAATTTCCTACAAACTACCCTTCAAAAAACACGCAAGGACCATGTAAGGAATGATGATGTCAGAATGGAATTGGAAGTGGAATCGATAGAGGAGAAGCTAAGGACTTTGAGACTAACATGGTATGGACATGCCACAAGAACACCACATGCATGACTAGAAAGAATGGTTGAAAGAAGAAGGCCAGTGGGAAGACCTAGGAAGAGATGGCT
This sequence comes from Anabrus simplex, assembly GCF_040414725.1. Classification (NCBI taxonomy): domain Eukaryota; kingdom Metazoa; phylum Arthropoda; class Insecta; order Orthoptera; family Tettigoniidae; genus Anabrus; species Anabrus simplex. The sequence continues at coordinate 74,182,403 of NC_090277.1, forward strand.
ATACCAGCTGAAAGACGATGTGGAGAGAAGAGGAGGGAACTGTGAGTCAGTGGCGAGAGGAAAGCCATTTCTGGACAGACAGTGATGGCGAAGACTCATTCAACACCTCCCTACCCAGCACGCTGGAAGGATTCCAGAAAATCTTGAATTAACTTTCAACAATCTATTACAATACATTCAATTTCAATGAGATGGTAATATAAGGGAATCTCTTTGAAAAATATACTTGTTTGAAGGAAATTTAAACACAAAGTATCTTACGTTGCCCCGACACAAGTCTTATGGCGATGATGGGATAGGCTTGGACTAGGAGGGAATAGACCGTTGCCTTAATTAAGGTACATTTGCGTGGCATGAAAACCGTCTTCAAGGCTGCCACTGTGGGATTTATGAAATACCATACGTGATTCTTAAGCCCTAAATGACCTGCATAAGCAGAAACATATCATGGAGATGAAGAAAAAGAAGATTCTTAAGCCCAAAAGAATCCAACATAATTGACACAAAGTGTTTTTTTTTTTTTTTCAAATACCTGGGTGGAGTCCTCCCCAACAGTTCAACCAGATCCTGCATGTACTTAATGGCGAACATGACGCAGGGCTCAGAGGACGTGATCGGCTTAGGAGTGATGATGTTGAGGTAGCGGATCCACTCAATCTGCGGCACCATCTGGCGTAGTTCTCCCACGGTCAGCCGCTGGTATAAGTGACTAACGTTACGCTTCTCGTCTGGTGATGAGGTAATCTGTTAGCAGAGAGAGTACTGGTGAACACTAGCTTCTTACTTTCTGAATATTTGGTGATATGAATCTTACTGTAAGAGTACATTAAGATGATGGCAATACAACTAATCTGAAATCCGTTCTAACCTGAAGTGAATGCGAAGTGTAGACATTTGAAGTAATGGATGTTCAACCATATATTCCATATTTATGTGGTTATAATACGTAACATTTTCAACAAAATCTCTTGGAAAAATGGTTAAGAAGATTAGACTTTCAGACGAATTAATACAGTGGTCCCTAGAGTGTGTTCTGTGATGCTGCAGAATAGTAGTTTCCAGAGAAATGTAATAGGATGTAGCATCTAGCAGTCCAGGTACTGCCCCTGTAACTTGGGACTGCCCTGCTCTTTTACTTTTTACAACAATAATACTCTTTCACCGTGGAAGTGAATTTCATGAAATTCATAGTTTGTTAGGAACACTTTTTAATTTCTTAATTATTCTTAAGACGTAAAAACCTAGACATAAATTAGGCACTGTAAATGAATTATTTTCCTGACTGTACACAAAGACCATGCAATTGCACTTACTAGGACTAGGTTTGACCTGCAGCGAGCCACATGGTTATCACTCTCTCATTATAGTTGTTGTTAATGGAAGTAACAGCATGGACACAATGCAGCTGAGCTTTGGTAGCAAGTGCAGCAAAGAAGTAAAGAGTTTTGTTCAAGCTGCGATTTATAAGTGATCGAATATGAAAAGGAGTCTTGCACTTTTTTTTTTTTTTTTTGCTAGTTGCTTTACGTCGCACTGACACAGATAGGTCTTATGGCGACGATGGGACAGGGAAGGGCTACGAGTGGGAACGAAGCGGCCGTGGCCTTAATTAAGGTACAGCCCCAGCATTTGCCTGGTGTGAAAATGGGAAACCACGGAAAACCATTTTTCAGGGCTGCCGACAGTGGGGTTCGAACCTACTATCTCCCGAATACTGGATACTGGCCGCACTTAAGCGACTGCAGCTATCGAGCTCGGTGCACTATTTAAAAAAAAAATTCCAGGAATGAATTTATGATGTTCCAATGAATATTCTGGAAATGATTGCAATTTGGCAGTGTCAATAGCCACAGTTCACAAAACATTGCAGTAGTAGCACCATCATCACCAATCAATACTGGTAATAGCACTGATGCAGGTTTCCATCCATATGGTCCGATGGACAATGGCTGGAATGTAAAGAAAGATACAGGCTTATTCAGGTAAGATGTCCACTCAAATAACTTGTGAACAGTTGAAGATACCCACTTCCTGTTTTCACTTTCAGTAATGGTACCAAGGGGGGGGGGGGGGGCTCATAATTGGACTTGCAGTAATTTTCCAGGGTTTCAGCATCTGTCAAGATAATGGTACTAACTTCGTTTTCTCAAATATAACTACACTGTTTTGTACACTTAGAATTAAAGCGTAAAGTATTATAAATATATCGCCAAGATTATTTTGAAAATCGAACCAATACTTCTCGAGAAAATGTAATGTATTAAAAAATGCTTAATTTGCCAGTCGGAGGCTGCCCTGTTCAATTCACTTTACGTATGAAACATGAGCTAGCTGTTGTCAGACATATTTCTTCACCTTCTCCTGATAGCTAGGTATTCGCTCTACTATTCGAACTATGCCCATGAATACACTATGATAAAGTGTTTTTTAAATTAGTAGTAGTAGCAGCAGCAGCAGCAGCAGCAGCAGCAGCAGCAGTAGTAGTAGTAGTAGTAGTAGTAGTAGTAGTAGTAGTAGTAGTAGTAGTAGCAAATTCTCCACCATCAGAATGTTGGCCAGCAGGGTAGGGAGAGGTGGTGGTATACAATTTCTGATCACTAGATTGCGTCCCAGAAGCCTGGATTAAATTCCAAACCTCTCCGCAGTGCTCATATGGAGTGAGGGCATATGACGCTGTTCTTCCAACGACTTTGGACTGTACTGTTTTTGTTGTGGTTCCTCTGATGTAGCTTCCCAATTGTTTACTTTGTGTCTACTAAAGATGTATCTTTCTAGAATGTCTGTTGAACTTATGTCTGAGTTGTTATTATTATTATTATTATTCTTTCTTCGTTATACCCATTTACAGAGCGCATTGGAACTTGTTAGCTAGTGTCGTCCATTCTACAGATGTGGCCATAGAATTTCAATCGTCTCCTGCGTACGGTATCGATGAATTTGTCGATTGCTTTGTACAAATCTACAGTTTTCCTTTTGATCCATATACCATTTACATGAAAGGGGCCATATATTTTCCTAAGAATTCTCCATTCTTGTTTTTCAATTTCATCAATTATAGAGTGGCCTCCTAGGAATATGGTTTCTGAGGCGTACAAGGCTTCCGGAAGAACAACAGTCTTGTAATGCCGAAGTTTTGCATTTCGTGACATCACTCTTTTATTGTAGTGCTTCCATGTTATTCGGTATGCTTTCAGGAGTTTGGTGGCTCTTTCTAAATTAGATTTCCTGACCTTTCCGGATGGTACAATTATTATTATTATTATTATTATTGTCTTTATTAATGGCAAAGTTAGTGTTCCTAGCCCTCTCTTATGCTTAACCCTAACATTACAATTAAATTAATAATCTATTGTAGTTCCACCTATTCAATACACTATCTCAGTTCAATGCAGACCAAATGAAATTGTTATCATTCAATAACCCTAACAAAAAAATACATAAAAATATATCATGATAGTATATTAACAAACAAAAGTTTTAAACTTAACTACAGTAATAATTTTACATTACAAATGCAACTTAATTGATTTACTGTAACTACTGCAAGTATATCTATACTGTCTAAGTTAAAATCTTAAGAATACATATAACCATTTACTCATACAATGATGCATCACACACTCAGGTAGTTTTACAGTTTAGGGAATAATTTCAGCAAATAGATCTAAAGTTCTTAAAGTTTGTAGATTTTAATTGGAGAGTTCCAGAGTCTGGTACTGCACTGGAGGAGAGTTCCAGAGTCCGGCACTCGATACTTTGAACAACCGGTTGAAAATAGTTTTGTTGCTGGGAATGGCGATGGTGTGGGAGCAGAATGTGTATTATAGTCGTGCAAGGATGAAAGTTAGTTAAACAAAGAAAAAAGGTTATGGCACTGTCTATAAACTACAGTAGCTTGCGTAGTTCATTCATTTTTAACCACCCTAGTCTTTCTTTCAAAAGAGGGTGTCACGTGAGCAGAGTAATTTAATGAAAATATGAATCTTATATGTGAATTTAATGCTTTTTATAGCTTACTGGTCTGTTTAATGGTTGCATCAATAAGAACAACATCACAATAATTAAATAACGGGAGTGTGAGTGTCTGAACCAATCTAATTTTTAAATTTAGTGGGAGATAGGATTGCTGTATGGAATTATATGAATAGGAAGGAAAAAGTTTATACAAAGCTTATGAAAGAGGAAGGTGGAGAGTTGATAACACATCCAAAGGAAGTAAAGAGAAGATGGAAGGATTATTTTGATAAACTGCTGAATATAAGAAATTGTGCAGAGGAGACGGTAGTAATCACGTCAGAGGTGGAATTAGCTGTCTGTAAAGTGAAGATGGGGAAGGAACCAGGAATGGATGACATTAGTGTGGAAATGATAAAGGCTACTGGACCCATATGCTACAATGGGTGTACAGATTATTGAAGTGCATATGGAGACAGAAGTATGTGTCAGAAGATTGGGGAAAGGGAATAACAATACCAGTCTTTAAGAAGGTGGACAAAAAAATGTGTGATAACTATAGAAGAATCACACTCATTATCACAAGTGGCAACAATACTGGAAAGAATATTAGAGAGGAGAATGAGAAAAAGGTAGAAGGAAGAGGAACAGTAAGGCTTTAGAAGTGGATTATCTACAATGGACCCAATCTTCAGCATGAGGCAATTAAGCCTCAATTGGTCGCACCACGGTCATTTAGACTGGGCCTACTGTTTATTTCTGCTGTGTGTACTCGATTTGGCGCCAAGTCTTTCCACTTCCTAGTACCTTCCCTACAACCATGTGCATCTCTTATCAGTTTCACTCCACGCACTCTGTTGTTGCAAGCAAAAGCTTCAACATCCTGTATAAAGCTCCGTGTGCGACCAAGTGTGTGTGTGTCATTTTTACGGTCTAAAGTTCCGTGCGTGACTAATTAAGACTGTCAAATTTGTGTGCAGTTTTGTGTTTGTTCCCATCTTTTGACTGTTATTTGTGGTAAAATGGACACGAGAGAAGAATAGTGGATCAGGGAACTACTTTTGGAATCTCATTCATACCGCATACATTCTGCTGAAGACAGCGATGATGGAGAGGGAGACGAGGTAGGAGTAAGTGATCATAATACAGATACTGAGCAGTTGGAAGACGAGTATGAACATACTATCTCGATATATGATGTAAACAATCAATCCAATTTTATTTTGGGGAAGAACAATGAAACTAAATGGTATTTGTGCTCTCCACCTCAAACTGTGAGGTGACCGCCACATAGTTTTTTTTTGTATGCATTTACCAGGTGTTCCGAGGACCAACAAAAAGTGTAGTTCAGGTTTTGGGGTGTTGGAATTTATTTTTTACCAAGAAAAAGATTGACAAAATCATATAAAGGAATATAAAGATCGCAGACGTTAGGAGCAAGTATGACCAAAGGAGGAATGCCAAAGACACTAACTTCGCAGAAATGAAGGCATTTTCCAGACTTCTATACATGGCAGGTGGCAGGTGTCCTTTCATCATCTCACCTAAATCTTGAAGATCTGTATCAAACTCATTTCACAGGAGTCGAATATTTCAAGACGACAATGTCTCAACGGAGGATGAGATTCCTGCTAGGCTGTGCTAGATTTGACAACATAAACACAAGAAATGTCCAGCGTCAATATGATAAATTAGCACATTCGTGAAGTGTTTGAACAGTTTAATAATAATTGTAAACAGCATTACTTTATTGGCGAGTACGGAACAGTTGATGAAATGCTGGAGCTGTTTCGAGGACACTGCCCTTTCCGATAATATATGAAATCAAAACTGGCTAAATATGGTATAAAAGTGTACTGTTTGGCCGATGTAAAAATGTTTTATGGCTTAAATATGGAAGTTCACTGTGGGAAGCAACCTACAGGACCATACGAATTTAGCAATTCTGCAGAAGATATTGTTTTGAGAACAAATGATTCTATTTCAGGCTCAGGATGAGGGATTATGGAAGACAATTTTTTCTTTCAGTACCATTAGCTAATAAGTTGGCAACACAGCATAAACTGTCCACATTGCACCTGCTCACCTCCTGAGTCCCAGACTAGCCTTAATCTCAAGGTTGATCAGTTCGTAGAAGATGTTAAAAATTTTAATCAATAACAATAAAAAAATATATGTAGGCACACCAATGAACACAGGGATGAACGGGGCATGCCAATTAAGGTAAGTGGAATGGCTCATTCATAGATACTAATTATAGAGCTCCACAATAGGACTGGGAAGTGACAACTTAAATTCCATGGGCATACTGGACTAACTACAATAAAAAGATATGAAAACTGTTTCCTATTGAATTTGTAATAAGGAGCAATTTATTTACTTAATTCACAAACTGCAAGTGATGACAATTATTACACTTAGAAATTTCCATCCTGAAAAAGAATACATAATTAAGACATGTGCCGTCCGTGGGTTATTTCGCACATACCGCCAACTATCACCCACGTGGAAAACCAACATTTGGTTCCGACCAAATAGACACATGACGACTGTACCTATCATATCTTCCTATGATTATTAAATAATTATCAATATCATTATTTATCTGATCATTATCGTATTTTATGATTACCATTAATTATTTTATGATTATCATTTATTTCAATTATCATCCTATATTTGATCATTATCATTATTATCATTATTATAATTTTTCAAACGAAGGGTCGTGTTTCCTTGTAATAAATCTGCGCAAATTAATGATCAGTTACATAACAAATTATTATTATTATTATTATTATTATTATTATTATTATTATTATTATTTTCATCAGAGGAGATTATCATTATTGTATCACTTATTCATCATGGATTTAATATTTTGAATCTATTTCACCATAATTATTATTCTCAAAATAATCTAACAAATTCTACCTATTATTCTTCTTCGAATTATTATTATTATTATGATTATGATAACTTAATTTCACATGTTACAATACTGCTAACGATATTTATGGTTAATGCATAAGCTTTTACAATTTCGGTCTACTTGGGCACTAAGCAGTCAATTAAGACAAGATTTACTTGGATTATTATTAGCATTAAATTGAAAGTTTTATATTTTAATTTCCAGTCTTCAGAATTTAGTCACATATGTTGAGAGTCCCATTACGATCCACCAAGATCCGACTTACATCGGTCGGGACACCACGGTATTCGGAACCGCAACCTTCATTTTCGTACTGCCGTTAATTTTATGGGGACACCATGTCCTCCCAAGACACATCTCAAATCCTATGGCACATCGTGGCTGGGCAAATATATCCAATACCTGCGATTGCTAAATTATTCCTTCCTTTTTCATTTGAAGTCCATTTATTCCACTGGAACTCTTCAAACATTTAATTCAATAATTAATCCTTGGTGCATGGATTCTGCCACTCATAACACCAGAATCAGCATATTATATCATCTTAGGCCTCGAGATTTATCTATTTCATCATCAAAAACAGTACGGCTCAATTTTCACCTCATGCCAGAGTTTTGTCCCGCACGACTTCCAACATTAAAAATGGGCTCAAACCACTCTGGGCTTTCAACATATCATGACCATCCTATACACGTGCCTCTATCGCTTCTAAACAAATTTTTACGGTTATTATAGACTAGAGTCCAAAAATGTGAAATCAACAGTTTAAGTAAAAATTAAATTTACTGCCCGAATTAAAGTCTTTTACACCACATGTTATCTCTACATTGATTATTACTTTCACCAGCAAACTTTCACAGCATTATTATTATTTCCTTCACTTTAACTTGCAAATTCACAAAGCATTATTATTATTATTTCTCATGACCTTCTGTACCCAAACACATAATTTATACACTCTGGCTGTCTGGTAACAAATATGCCTAACTAAGGTACAAATAATCACCGCAGTGATTGAGAAATCAAAATAAACTGGGTTAGCATAAAAGAAAAATCTGACACTTGAAATGAACTTCAATCAAAGTATTTACAAACAGCATGCATTAATTGAAAGATATATTCCATAAATACTCAATTAATTAGTCTAACCCATAATTACATTAATGTAAATTAGTTCGTCTGTCTATCTTAAATAAATCATGGATTTGGGAAGCGATCCATGCGTTACGTTAAGTAACCATGATTAATTTACACCGAGTCCCGTCTTATCATGATAACATCCCCAAATATATTAAATTTGTGTACTCATTCCTGTGTAGAATTCCACTGTCTCGTGGCGATTGAGAAGCCTCATGGCCCCATAGTGGTTTACTCATTCATCTTGTGAAATTTTATAATACTAACTAAAAAACCACTCCTGGGCTTTTACCCATTATTAATACCTTAATTATGAATTTACAATGATTTTACAATAAAACACTTATAGGTGCCTAAAGACCCATGACACTTTCACAATTCCTTTCTTCACTTGCGCCTGGAACCAAAAGCTGTGACACTTTACGACGATGTGTTGTTTTATTCGACCTGGCGTGTATCCCGGTATTTAACCGGCACTTCCTGACGTATTTCTAGGCTATCTAGTGATCGCCTCGCTCCTACAGTTCCTTGCTCCGGATAATTGTTTCACCGTCTATCTTGAAATTATTACTTCAGGCTCCGCACACTGCTTTAAAAAAGTACTATCGGCGTTCCGTTAATTATTTATTTTCAATTACATGAAACCTTTATAAATGTTTTAACTCTCACTGTTCGTCTTCACTTTCATAACGACTCGCGTACTTTCAACTCTAACTGACTTAGAATGCGTCCCGGGGTACTGACTTGCAGAGTCAACATGTCAGAGTATCAAGCTATTTCAAACGACTGATGATGTGAGGTTCCACTCCCTGTTATTTGTGGACGATATGGTTTCCCCGCCTGGATCACCCGCGGTCATACGAGGGGGAGGGGAGTTGGTTATCCTAAATCGGCACTTGCAGGTGGATTTGGATCTCTTAACTTATCCCACTTAATAAACTGGCGATACACATTCACGTGTCGTATTCTGGTCTCATATCGTTCGGCGATCACGAAGATATTACTTGATTTCTGTCTTCCACTTTGTTGTGCACTAAGTCGGCGTCTATGCTGGTGCAATCTTGCTGACCAATAGCAATACAGCGTGGGTCTTTTCCTAGAGTTCATTATTTTAATTCATCAAACTTACAATTAATCAACATGGGGACGATATCTAAAAAATCCCATCTGTTCAATTCAGTGGTTGGAATATTTTAATTATTATTATCTGGGGAGATAACTGGAGTTCATATTGTATTCTGTCATTTTGGTGCATCTGGGAGCTCTTTAGAAATTTTATCATTCGCTGTCACTGCAGAGGTCAGTTTAAATATCTCCCCCTGACAACTTAACAACAAGATGCCTGGAGGCACGAGAAACTTTATTGCAACATTTTCTCTGTATTCGTGACGCACGGGCTGCCCCTTGTTCAAGAATAAACGCTCCCTGATTTCTTCGTAGCAATCAGCACTGTTGTTCTGAATGCTCGATTTAATCCTCTTAGCTTTCGACAAGGAAATATATCACCCATTATGACAGGCTTAACTCTTGGCGACAGATTGTCGCGAGCACACCTGACAATGTTGAAATCTTTCTGTCCACACCAGACTGACTATGTGTATCTTTCAATATTCTCATATGCCTTACTTTATTTTATAATATCAAATCATGATACCTATGGGCCATCTCATCCTGTTCAATATTAGGAACTTTAAGAAAAAACAAGAGAGAAATCCTTCCACAGTCAGTATACACCGAGCATAAGGAATAGCAATTGTACAGCAGTTTGTTTGTTTATGGTAAACATGCTACTCTTGTGTCATACAAGTTCAAACCAGATAAAGTGGTTTTGTTGCTGTCGACTGAACACCGTTCTGATTCCATAGGTGAAGAAAGTGGTGATGAATGTAAGCCCATAATTCTAACACATTATATTGGAACCAGAGGTGGCATAGACACCTTAGATAAATTATTGAAGGAAACCTATAATGTCACAAGAAAAACAAACAGGTGATCTCTTTCCTTATTTTTTGCTTTGATGAATATTGCTGGAGTCATCTCACATATTGTTTACCTTGGAAATATCAAACAAAACATTTGTAGATGTGAATTCCTAAAAGCTCTCTCACGAGAACTGTGCAAGGATTACTTGATATACAGGTCAACTCTTGAGAACCTTCCATGTCAACTAAAAGTCAAAATAAGACAGCTGGCTGGAATTGAAGAGGATCAAAGGCCCCGTGCTGCAGGTGCTGTTGTTCTTACTGTTCACGGCGGCAAAATCTCAAGACAAAGGTCACCTATTCTTCATGTTATAGGTATTTATCTAAAGAGCACACGACGAACATTTGTAACAAATGTGTCGCAGAGAACAGAGACGTTGAGGACAACGGTGATGCAGATTTGTGATTCAGCGAACCTGTCTTTGTTTCTACTATAATTAAATAGTAATTTGTTGGATGCTTAAATATTCACAGAAGAAACCAGCTATCACTCTCTGATTTTCAAGGTAATTTAAGCTTTAGAGGGTTACATTATTTCATTGCATTTTCTATTTAAAACAATATAAGTGATTTCTTTTACATAAATGCCTTTCAAAATAAACGTTATTGTCTCACATGGATAAAAAAAGAGGGATCAGTAACTCTAGCCCGCTTTTAATAATGCCAGGTCTTTTTGACCATGTGCGACCAAATACGTTTCTTTTTTCGCACGACTACACAAGGGTTAATGGAAAGGAGTTGGGAATATGGAACAGATAGGCCATGACATTCATAGATCTAACAAAGGCATATGATAGTATTTCCAGGGAGAAGGTGTGGGAAACCATGGTCAAAAAGAGACTAGGTACATGAACAATGTACAAAAACTGTCAGCAGCGTACAGACTCCGTTTGGAAAGACAGAATGGATTAGAAATGAAACTGGACTAAGACAGGGGAGTGTGATGTCGCTTTTTTTTTGTTTTTGTTTTTTGTTTCAATGGTTATGGACGAACGAAACATATGGGCATAGGGAGATGAAGTTGTACGTATGAACGTATTTGCAGACGATGCTTTGGTCTGGGGTACAAACAGCAAAGAAGTACAACAACTTAATGCACTGAACAAGAAAATTGAAAAGTATGGTATGAAAATCAGTGCAGAGAAAACCAAGATCATGGTGATATCAAGAGGAGAAAGATAGGGGAAAGGCATTGTGGAAATTGGTGGTTAAAGCCTTGAAATTGTTACAGTTTCAAATACCTAGGGAGTGAATTAATGCAGAATACAAGGCTGGACATGGAGATTAGCAAGAGGGTGCAACATGAAAGAAGACAAAAACAGATGATGGAGAGGGAAAGAGAGTGAGACCTAGAACAAGGTGGATCGATTCGATAAAGAAGAGTGCAAGAAGAAAAAAACCTGGACTGGGACAAAATGATGGAAGAGGAATGGTGGAAGGAAAGAGGAAGGTGGAGAAGTGCCATAAATGCCTCCACTCGGCCGGAGCTGGATAAGTGGAAAAGAGGAGGATGATGATGGTGGTAGGATTGTTGATATTTGAAAGGATGAAGAGAAGTACGCACTCTCCTGCATGCACTCATTATGTGTTTTGTGTTCATTCCAATTTAGATTTTCAGCCACAATAATACGGAGGTTTTTTATTGTGTTTGATGAAGTAATATTAACACCACTAGTTCTAAGTTGGGGATATTGCAGCTTTTGAGTTCAGTTAAGAGTCTAGTTTGTCCAAGAATTATTGCTTGTGTTTTATTTGGTTTAATAATCATAACATTTTTGCTGGCAAATCATGCTAAATTGTTGAGATCGTCATTAATTTGCTTGATTGCAAAATTGGCATTTTCAACTGGGGAATGATAGTGTACTTGGAAATCATCAGCATAAAGATATTTAAAACATTTAAGTAGTTATGAAATGTCATTTAAATGTATACTAAAAAGAATTGGGGCTAGGACACTGTCTTGGGGATTCCAGGTTTTTTTTTTTTTTTTCACTCCACTGAGATTTATTATTGTTAATGAAACATGTTGCCTGTGATTTGTAAAATTTGTATGATTTAACATTTTTAATATTGCTGTAGATATGAGGTAAAGGAAAAGTAGATATTTGATTGGTTTCCTATCCGCCTTCCCATGGTCATCCCTTGTTATTTTTTGATCCTGGTGGTATTAGGCTTGCAAAGCCTAGGGGGTCTTTCATTTTCATGGCCTTTGTGGCTGTCCTCTGTCTTTGCTCATTCTTCCAAGGATCGAACCAGTTCCTTCTGCCTTTCTGATTATTGCTAAGAAGGTGTGATCGCCCAGTTATACTTCCTAAAATGATACATCCACTATCACATTATTTTCAAACATTCAGTGTAATTTAAATTTCTTTCACACTAGGCCTTTTTAATGTTATGTTTATTAATGTTTTTGCTTCTTTCTCTGCCACTTTTACCACAACTTGGTGGGGATGCAGTTGTTCTCCGTGACATGCATGTTTATTTGACCAGTTTTACGACCAGATGTCCTTCGCATTAACTCAAGTGGGTTTTTGGCAATCATAGGATAGGGAAGCACTAAGAATGTAAAGGCAGTGGCCATGACCTTAACTGAAGTACAACCCCAGCGTTTGCTGGTGTGAAAATGTCAAACTATTTTAAACCATATTCAGGAGTGCCGATGGTGGGGTTCAAACCTATCATCTCCCGAATGCAGGCTAACAGCTACATGGTCTGTACCGTGCAGCTATCTTGTTCAGTCCTGTGTAGTTTAATGCCATGCGAGGATAATAATGTTGTCCCTTAGAGAGCGTCGCACATCCATTTTTCTTTTACCTGTTAACGCACGACAATATGAATTCTTTTTTTTTCAACCTGCTTTATGTCGCATCGACACAGATAGGTCTTATGGCGACGATACGACAATATGAAAGGTTGTATGTAATAAACTTCATGGTTGGTCTGTATTGAAAATTGTAAATAAATATGAAACAAGTAAGTTTATTGAAGTGGTCAACCTATTCAATACAATACATTCGTGTGAATGTTTATAACTTAAGCATGGCACTTAAACTGGGATATGTTTCACCCTCGTTGTGGGCATCGTCAGCCTGTCTCTCAGCCTCAAAATCAATTGATATCGGAATCCTGATACATTCATATTAAACCAACGTATAACTAAAATAGTAATATGGGTTAAAAATACCATGTGACGGTCCTTTACTGACAGGTGTAGTGGAGTTCTTGAAAGAGTCTTTGATTAAATTGTTAAGATATCTGGTGTTGGCACTTATTAAAATAATGATCATGTGGTTAGGCACTCTCAGTCTTATGAAACAATGTATAAGAATACATTAACACTTGATACAAAATAAAACACTACATTAAGACACTATGTACAATACATTAACACTGTCTGGCTCCATGGCTAAATGGTTAGCATGCTGGCCTTCGGTCACAGGGGTCCCGGGTTCGATTCCCGGCAGGGTCGGGTAATTTCGCTGGCACGGGGGCTGGGTGTATGTGTCATCTTAATCATCATTTCATCCTCGTCATGATGTGCAGGTCACCTACAGGTGTCAACTCAAAAGACCTGCATCTGGCGAGCCGAACTTGTCCTCAGACACTCCCAGCACAAAGCCATATGCCATTTCATTAACACTTGATATAAAATAAATACCATGTATGTTAAGACAATAGGTTATTGGAAATTTCCCTCTTCAAATACCCCTATAGTTTCCAATAACATAACTTTCCCATGGTTGCTCCACACTAACACGCTGTCACCGTCCAGGCTTCTCCAGTCATACTTTTACGCGATATCACTCGATATCAAGATTATCTGACATCGGCAATTATTTATATGACATATTTATTTTAACTTCAATCATTTGTAAATAAGGCTCTTGGAATCACATTGTATATATTAGAACATAATTTATTATTTAAATTATTATATTACGTAGGATAGGAATTCATTATGTATTGTAAATATGGTTAATGTTGAGACAGAGTTGTCATTTCATCTCATACTTGTGTGCACGGAAAAGTTATTCTTGAAGCGGGGAAGCTGGATGAGTCACTGGGTTAAACTCATGAGCAAAGGCACTACACAGCTACCCGCATGCAAGGCTAGCAGACTACACCATCGCCACACCTACTGGACTTGTCAAGAATAAAGAGAGGGAGATGATAATGTGATCTACGAATCAGATGCTTTGTTATACTGAGATTTGTTTTTTAGCGGTTATTAAGAGTGGGGAGAGCCTAGAGATATATTATCTAACACGGAGCAATCCTCGACACAACACATCACTACCAGAACGTCAACTACTTTATTGATTTTTGAAACAGTGAGTGGTCGCTCTGAGACATAGTATTGTTGTACAGTGTGTTGTCGCTTTGACACAGTACTTAGCTGCTGTGATGCTGTCGGATCTGCGTGAGACGAAACAAGCCTACGGCTTGTGAGATATTCAGTAATTATTCTGGATGAAGAACTACATTTAGTTCAAGTCCATGGCATTTGGTACAAGTCTGTATAGTATCAGTAGATGAGCTAAGTTGGATTGAGATTTCTGCTAACATGGAAAAATTCATATCTCTGAATTTTCTCCTCCTACGATCAACGCTGATCAATTTTCACAAGTATAGGGCCAATGTCTAATTTAAAGACTAGGCAATTAGGGAGTGCTAGTCCAGATAGCCCAATTCACATCACAGACAATAAGGAAGGATGTCCATGGAGCCAATTCTACAACGAGAAGAGGGGGGCGAGTAACCACGGAAAATAGATGACCTCAACGGAAACTGCAATTGGTGAGCTTCAATTAGATAAAGCAAGCAAGAGTTAATTTCAGTAACGTAAATTCTTAAATCCCTCCACGCTTAAAGGAACTTTTTCAATTCATCTAATTTTTTTGTATAATAAAATCATTTGTATTTTATATTGCGTTAATTTTCTTTCTTAAGCGATACTTAATGGTTAATTATTTAAAATCCTACCCCTGTGATTTAAGTATAAGTCTGTATGCTAGTAAATATACATTTTTCCTTACAGTTTTGTTTAAAACTGTAATGCTGGCGCCCAACATTACATAGAGAAATGGGAAACCATGGAATGATAATTAATTCTATTTGCGTGGCAATTTGCGGGCAAGCCACATATAGTTTATATTTATATTCATGTGTCCCCAGGTATTAACTTTCGTCTCCTCAATTGTGAAGTTAGGAGAGCGAACAGTTACAACGCCCCCACTGACCAACCAGACATGTGACACTCCGCCCACCCCTCCTACCCCTACCCACCCTCCACCTAAGAAGTCACACCGCTACAACACACGAAATATGAGAGCTGTAACTGTCAGTCAGGCTGGCAACAAGAATGACATGATGTTGCTACATACAACACAAGGAGGTAAGCAAAAAGCTCCATAACTTAGGTCTTTAAGTGATCAATAACACCTAAGCGGTCAATAACACCATCTTTCTATAAAACATCATTTTCAGTTTTGTTACAGACATTTCTAACAACTTCATTTCCTCGATGGATATTATTCTTTCGACTAAAAAGTTAGTATTTCGTGACTGTCTCATTCAACCAACATCAAGACAGTGGCCGACACCACACCTCGAACACTTTGAAACTATTGTCGTTCTACCTATCCTTATTATTCGCTTATTCTCTAAACCATTACAGTGTGCAAATTAGGTCGCCAGTCAACAATTACCATTTTTTTAAAATAGCATGAACCAAGGGCTTGACTACAACATAACTCACAACTGTTTCAGTACAATCTGTTGATATGCCTTTTGTAAAGAAGACTTTAACTTAAAATATCACCACGATTATAGAAACATCAAGAGTTTTTATAACATCCCTCGAGGATGATTACAATATGTTATCAGATATCAAACATTGTATTTAATAATCAGACATCTTAAATCTTTACCCTGTGACTGTACATAGTGTCTTAACATGGTGTTTATATTATATCAAGTGTTAATGTATTGTACTTAGTGTCTTAACGTAGTGTTTTATTTTGTATCAAGTGTTAATGTATTCTTTAAATGTTAAACATTGTTTCACAAGACTGAGAGTGCCTAACCACATGATCATTATTTTAAAAAGTGCCAACACCAAATATCTTGCAATTTATTTCAAAGACTCTTTCAAGAACTCCACTAAACCTTGTTCACTTGTCAGTAAAGGACCCTCACATTGTATTTTTAACCCATACTACTATTTTAGTTATATGTTGGTTTAATATGAATGTATCGGGATCCTGATATCAATAATTGATTTTGAGGCTGAGAGATGGGTTGATGATGCCCACAATAAGGGCGAAACATGTCCCAATTTAAGTGTCATGCTTAAGTTATAAACATTCACACAAATGTATTGTATTGAATAGATTGACCACTTCAATAAACTTACTTGTTTCATATTTATTGCATGTTTTGTTGTGTTAAATATGTGTCGGTTATTTTTATCTGACTTACCTAATTGTACATGCAAGTTGTAATTAATAGGGCTACCTATCTTCACCTCAGAGATTTGACTTCACTGATGAAGGGAATTCATATTGTTCGTGAAACATGTATGATAGAATAAATAGTTTTCAATCATTAAAAGTGTATTGAATAGGTGGACACAACAAACTATTTTTAAATAGTTTCCTTAATAGATTAACCAAAGATAGTAAGCACAAATAAATTGAATAGTTGTAGATTTAATACACAGGATGCATGCATGCACACACAGACACAGAGAAAGAGAGACAGTGAGAGTAATACTTAAGCAAATTCTTCTGAAATTCTCCTTCTTGACTGAGAATAGAGAACTCCACTCTTTTTATAAACAGGTGATATAAAATGCCTTGAATAGGTGTTATTTATTTACCATATAGATTTTAGTGCTGGGAATGTCCAAGGACATGTTTGGCTTGCCTGGTGCAGGTCTTTCTATTTGACGGCCATGGGTAACATGCACGTATTGATGTGGGACGATTATAATGAGGTAGAGAGAGGGTGAAACCTGGTGTCAGTACGTAGCCTACTCCTGTAGAAAAACACCAAGGGGTCTGCTCAAGTCTTAACGTCCCCATCTGATGAATGAATCAACATCAACAGTGTCATGTTCTTACTCCATATGAGCTCTGTGGAGAGGTTTGGAATTGAATCCAGACCAACATTCTGATGGTGATTTTTTTTTTTACTAATGGGATTTGAACTGGCTAACCACGGTGTCAGACCATATAGACTTGACACCTTATTGATCATGGTCACCTAGGGTGTTTTTGAATAGGTGTTATCATATTATATTACATACTCAAAATATGATTCCACTTGGGTGAAGTGGCGCTAGTGTTTATCGGAGGAGAACAGCAGGCATGTCAGTGGACCGAGTAAGCCTCACATTACCGACAGGACAAGACAAAATTTAGAGAGTAATTTGTGAGTGCTATAAATATAAAAACAATAGGACGAATTCAGACCATTGATCATTGAAGGGCAAGGAACCACTCTATCACCAACGATGGACTAACCGAGCAGTCGTAGATTCGGCGTGCTCCTGTCTGACAACAGAGCACCAGACTTAAACAAGCAGTAGTTCCTAGCATGGCTGAGTGCAATGTATTTTGAACACATAATAGCTTCATTTGTATTGTACAATAATTCTGAACTTATTCAAATAAAGCATTTAAGTTTGTAACAAATGTGGTTGATGGATTTAAAAAAATGATAATAGCATCCAAAAGCCCATGAGAATCAGATAACTTAATAGTCTTCAGACATATTTTCTATTTCAGCACTGTGCATTCTTCTTGATATGTAAAGATCACATACCTTTGCCAGTTCTGTCTCGAAGTCTATAATCTCATCTGCCACGGCTGTGGCCCGCATTAGAGGTGCCCCCATGAGGTTTGCAACTTCGATCAAGAAGTTCTTATAGGCGTCAAGAAACTTCTTATTTGATGTGTGGAGGTAGTAGTCTCTTGTAGGCAAGCCCAGGGTTGTCTGGTCGAACTGAAAATACAGCAAAATATTCTGGTGGTTTACTACATTGCCATGCGCAGGGGATGGGAAGAAAAGAAAAAGGTCAGTACTGTACGAAATTGCATGCCTAATTGGATCAAAGTCATGCTAGAAACACTCATACAATTACTTGATCCTCCACTTGTGTTGTTTCCACTCTTAGGTAATAGGAAGTTACTGAACATGAGAACATGGATTCTCATTTCTTGTTCCATTTTCTCCTGAAATCTCCATGTGGAGTCTCACTGAACTCCTTGTTTCTACGATAAAATTCTAAAAGAATTTAATTGTATAAAATCCACATTTTCAATACATGTGTGCCATTTGATAAATGGTCTATCTAAAATTCTATATAGGACATGTTTCAACCTAGCCTAGAGGTCATCATTAGCTAATTCCTTGTTATTTTCTAACACTGCAAGGTCTGGGACTCTTTCAGTTTTCTGTCCTCATGTTTCTTGCTCCCTCATTCCTTGAGAATTTAGAAGTCTTTGGGTTTTCAACAGAAATGACTTCACCAACAACAGAGTGATAGCCAAGTGGAAGATCTTTCATAGGTGGAAGAAAAAAAAAAAAAAGAGCAATTGTCAGCAGGTGTTGATGAGTTCAGTGTGGACACAATTAAGGCACTATGTCCAATCGGTGTGCAGTGGATGTACACTCAAGTGCACAAGAAATGGCCATCACAGAAGATGAGTTTATTTCAAAATCCTCTTGTTTGAAATAGGATACACATATTGAGTAGGTGGTAGGATTCCAGGTATGCTTTTGGCCAGTAACTATCCACAGTTTATGAATACCCTCGTGTTTTGAGAATTTATGAAATTAAATATAACCCTCGCTAGCTAGTTCTTGTGCAGTTGAGTGTATACATATTTACAAAGCTACAAGGATGGAGAATGTTGTACCAAATAATTGGAAAAAACTGTTGATAATTTCTTTGTTAAAAAAGTGGGGTAAGAAGGAACTGTTCATATTATAGAGGTATCTCATCTTTCCCATGTTATCTAGATCTATAAATCTGTATTTTCCTCACCTGGTCAAATGCCTGCAAACAGGCAGTGGATTATCAATATCAAATCTATAAGAGGAACAACATAGATTTAGACCTGACTGATCCATGTTTGACCTCATCTTTGCTTGTTTGATTCAAGCTGCAAGATGAATAAGTCTATAAAAGTAGTCTTTCTTCACACAGATCAATCCCTCCTGATTACATTTGGGTGAAAAGTAGGTGCTAGAAGACAATGTGGCTACACCAAGACACTAGCTGCTGTGTTCAAGTACAAGCATCTGTCCGGATGGTTTAAGACAAGAAGTGGAGTAGTCTTTTTATTGTATGGTAAGGGTGAGATCAGTAAAACAGTCAAGAAGACTGGATGATGTCATGATATGGAGTGAGAGAAAGGTACACCGACTGAATCGGTGAAAAGAGGATTTTGACAAGTAACCAAAACAGTGATAAGCAGAGGAAGTGAAGCAATCAAGCTGAGATACGGATAGCATTAAACTGAAATGGTTTAACATTTAAAATATCTTGGAAGTGTTCTGTCAGCTGACAACAGAGTTACGGTTCATATGAAATTAATAGCAGGGTTAAAGCCGGTGCAACCCAACTTTCCCCAAGAAACAGACGTGTCACCTACTTGCTATCCATTTGACCTATGGGCTAGATATTGCAACACTGACTAGTAGGGAAAAAAGAAAGTGCCTTAGGTTGAGCATACAGAAAACCAATGGAGTGTGCTTGATATTTGGCCACACAATGAGAATGCTCAAAAGAAAGATTAATGGAAAAAGACCAAGAGGCAGATAGGGATGGCTGTATGAAGCAGCCCAGAATAGGAGAAGACTCTGGAAGAGAAGTGGTACCAAGATATGGGGGAATCTTTTCATTCCCACCCCGGGCCTGCTGAAGTGGAGAATCGATTATGATGATGGTGATTAAAGGGGCTGATGGCCTTGATGCTCATGTCCCCTGAATGAATTGTCACTGGATCTCCCCTTGATATCAACTGATGTGTGATGCATTTAGTATGTCTTTTCAGATTTGAGTAAAATTTGGAGATTTGATTCTGAATTTCATTGTGTTACAGATTCTATGGTTGGTAAAATATTGTTGTAACCACAATTGTTGATTATCTCATCTGCAGGTTTCATGATTCCACTGGCAAGTCCAAGTCATCAGCATTTTCATTTCTCCTTGTCCAGCTCTTGCCAGATCGGGATGATAGTATTTCCTTCCACCATTCCTCTTCATTAATTGTATTCCATTCCAGTCTTCTTTCCTTAGGCTGCCTTCACATGTACCACTTTGCAACCACACCACAGTGGGTGGCTGTGGGCGGTCTCAAGCTCTTATGGAAATGCAATATTGCTTTCACACGTACCACACACTGCAGTCAAGTTCAATCGCTTTTGCAACCTGTGGGCAATATTATCCACAAAACCGTTACTGTCAGTGGTTGAACACAATTCTCCAGGGCAACACGCCAACCACACTCCAGTGATAGTGCTGCGAACCTCGCACTCACCTGCTCACTTCAGTCGTTCCCTTTGTTTCCAGCGAGTGGTACATATTTCCACTCCAGTGCTGCTGCAAAATGGCAAATGAAAGTGATACAGTTGGTATGGAATTGTTTCTTGAAGAGGTATGCAATTTACTGTACATTTGGGACTATGCAACTGCTCCTTATAGCAACCGAATAAAAAAGGCAAAAGCTCCTGTTTTCTATAATATGATAAATCCAATAAACTCTATTTCGATGATGCCATCTTCTGTTGATAAACTTAACCATAATAGGTATTTTATTTGAACCTCTATTGACAAGGTCGACCCATCAAACTATTTTAAATAGTTTCTTTAATAGACGCCATCTCCGTCGACATAACAAAAACCACAGGTACGCTTCCTCTTCAAAATCCATTTCAGTACTGTATATTTACGGGTGTAGAGTGGTTGGAAAATTTGTGGTCGATACAAACTTCAAATAACCACAAAGAACCACAAGTGCTCAATTATAACCACAGCTGAACCATTCAAGAATCACCGTTTTGCAGTTGCAAAGTGGTACGTATAAAAGCAGCCTTGTACTCTTCTTGACAGAGTCCATCCATCTTGGTCTGGTCCTCCCTATTTGCCCTCTTTCCATCCATCTTATCCTCCAACACTTATTTTGGTATCCTTCCTTCCTTCTTCCATCCTCATAACGTGCCAAAACCATCTCAATTTATTCTTCTTCATCCTATCATTCAGTTTTTCTATCCCAATTTTCTTTCCTGATCTCAACATTTCTTATTCTGTCTGTTCTTGTCTTCCCTATCATACTCCTCAAGAACTCATTGGCCTGAATTTCACTCTCATCCCTTGCTGTCAAAGTCCAAGTCTATGATGCATATATTTATATAGGGGTATAGTACATCTTGCACATTATCTTTTTATATTTCATAGGAATTTCTTTATTCCACACCATTCTAGTAGAATGTGTTTCCACTTGTGCCCTTCTGCTGATATCCTTGTCCAACCTTGCATCTTACATTATTTCACTTCCCAAATATTTGAAGCATTCAACAACCTCAAGGTTTTGACCCCTGATACTACCTATTTCTTCTCTTTCTCCTCTTGTCTTCAACACTGTTCTGCTTTTCTCCACACTAATTTTCATACCATATTTCTCAACATTGTCATTTAAAGCCTGTAGTTGGATTTGCACTTCTGTATTGTCGACTCCTCAGATCACTATGTCATCCACAAACAACAATATTTTCACATCCCCTCCAAACCATTATAAATTGAAATGAAGACAATACATTTTCCTGTTTTAGTCCAGTTTGGTTTCTAAACCAATCTGTTGTGCCCGCTGGGGTCTGGACACAACTGGAACCATTTTTATACATTGCTTTCACTAATTCCATTCACTGCTTTCCATATCTTTTTCTTTCCAGGGTTTCCCACACTTTTTCTCAATTAACACTATCATATGCTTCCATTAGAGCAAGGAATACCATCACCAGATCTTTTCCATATTCCCATTGATTTTCCATGAATACTCTCATGGTAAACAGAGGGTCTGTTGTAGACCTGCCCTGTCAAAAGCCATACTGCTCTTCTTCTAAATTTCTTTCCACCCTTCCTCTCATCATCTTATTATTCTCTCCAATATTTTGGCTACTTGTGACAACAGTGTAATTCCTCGATAATTGTCACTTACCTTCCTATCACCTTTCTTAAATATGGTATTGTTACACATTTACACCAATCATTTTTCCTCCATATATGCCTTAGCAGCCTACGTAACCAACGTTGTCCAATAGGTCCTGCTGCCTTTATAATTTTCACACATACATTTCATCCATCCCTGCTGCTTTTACTGTTTTAATTTGTTTAACAGCCATTTCCACTACTGCCATTGCAATACCACTCTCTGTTTCTGAATCATCCTCATTTACCACTACACTCTTCTGCATCATTTCCCACATTAAGGATTATATAATATTATTTATTTTATGTTCCACTAACTTTTACGATTTTCAGAGTAGTAGTTTATTGAAGTGATCTTTCCACCTATTCGTTATCTCCTCTGGGTCTGTTATTTCATTTCCACTCTCTTCCTTAACTTGTTTTGTGTAGATTTTTATTTTCTCTTTTATTTTTTATCAATCCATACATCTTTTTCCAACTCTTTTGCGAATCTCTCCCAATATTATTTTTTCTTTTCCTCATTTACTATTTTTTTAAATACTTTTAATTTACCCATACTTAATCTTACTTCCTTCTTTCCTATCCCTATTCCATTCTTGCCATGCTTTCTTCTTTTGTTTAACAACTCCTTTTCCTTTTCGCTCACTGAAGTTCAGCCACAATACTTCTCTCCACAGCTTACAAACGTGTTTTTGAATTTGGTCCAGTCTCTTCTACACTTTCCATTTCTGATATTAAGGGTGTGCTGTATTAATTCCTCCTCAAAATTTCTCCTGGGTTCGTTTATCTTTTAATTTCCATTCTTTCATTTTCTCTGTCTTATTCCTTTGACTCTCACAATTTTACCTATTTTCAATTTTGCTGCCATTACTCTGTGGTCTGCATCAAACGCCTCACCTAGTAGTGCTGTTACATCCATTGTCTGTTTCGATTTGTTTCCTAAATAAAAAAATAATCGATAACTGTTTTTGTCCTTCTTTCAACCCAGTGATCTTTCTACTATTCTTCTTTCTAAACCAAGTGTTACCCACAGTCACTCCCTTTCTTTCACAAAAATCGATCAACTTATCACCCTCGCTGTTTCTTTTTATGTATCCAAAAGGACCAATCACTTCTTCTTTCCCAACTCTCTCATTTCCAACCTGCACATTGAGGTCTCCCATGACTATCACTTCCATACCGGTGATTGCTTCCTCAAATGTCTCCAAGAATTTCTCTATATTTTCCTCACTGTTTCTAATTTTGGGTGCATAAACTTGGATTGAGTCTTCCATCCTTAGTGTACTGTGATGATGATGATGATGATGATGCTTGTTTAAACGGGCCTAACATCTAGATCATTGTCCCCTAATGGTACGAAATGAGACGAAATGCAATAACAATTTAAAAGTACAAAATTCATCCACTGACCAGAATTCAAAATGTGATTATGAAGAATGAATGGATGAATGTGAATTTAAAACAATCAGTGGATCCGACCTGCAATGCCTCACCTTCCCAGAAACTATATTACTGACCAAGGGACTGCTTCCAAAGCACAATCCTGAATCAATGATGCTTGTTGTCTAAAGGGGTTCAATATCCTGCTCAACGGTCTCTCATAATGGCATTTATCACTAGTAAAGTAGAACCATGGTATTTCTTAAGTTGCGGTACTAAGCAAAGGTAGTGTAAACTCACAGTGTTTCAAACATTATGGTACTACTCACAAGTATTATATGTCGTACAGGTAACACAGACCTATAGTGTTTCTCACATAATGCCACCACTTGTCGGCAGTGCAAACCCATGGTGCACCTCACAGGTGTACTAATCACAGGGACTCGTACTATCCCGTAGTGTTCCTCACATCATGGGTACAAATCACAGGCAACGCAGACCAACAGTTTTGCTCATATAGTGGTACTAATCACAGGCAGTGCCCAGACCCATGGTGTTTCTCACATAATGGTATAAATCACAGGCAATGTAAGCCCGTGATGTTCTACATATAGTGGTACTAATCACAGGTACTGGAAATCCAGAGTGAATCCAGTGCTGCTACTAATCACAAACATATTGTGTACCTAACATAGTGGTACCACTCACAAGTAAAGGTGACCCATTGCTTTCCCTGCGTGATGATACTAATCACAAGTAGTTTCATGGTTCTAATTTGACAGTCCCTTGGTCACCCCTTTTAGTTGCCTCTTACAACAGGCACGGGATACCGTGGGTGTATTCTTCGTCTGCATCCCCCACCCACAGGGGGTTGTACTGTGATGATTCTGTCACTAACATAGTCTACCTTATCAACATATTCATCCAGGGTTTTGCTAACAATCACGCATACTCCATTCTTTGCCTCACCTCCTCCACTCCAGTATACAGCAGGGTGTAACCTCTACTCATTTTCTTCACTCCCTTTCCCTTCCACTTAACCTCACTCAGTCCCATCATTGCAACAATCTTTTTCTCCATAAAGTCAATCAGTTCTTCTGCCTTTCCTGTCAGGGTCATAAGATTAATTATTCCCACCTTCATAATATTGATTGGTGGGTGCCCACTTATCACAGCTCCCCCAGCACAAGAACTGCGCTTCATTTTTGCAGGGTTTGCCCTAATCTTATCCGAGGCTGACATTTACCATCAGTTAGTTTAGGCTATTGTTACAATGGGGTTACCACTTCCAAAGGCATTTTAGAGCTACTGTGAGCAATTATTCAGGCCGCCCCTTACATGGAGAACAGACACCCTTGCAGCCACCCCTAACATGGGAAACAAACACTGCGGACGAATAGTGTGCTCATACTATTCCCTGAATATTGGACTGCCTCTTCCGCAATCTCCACCATTCTGAAGTCCATTTTCTCTGCTGTAGATTCTGTTGAGGTCTTCACTCGTAACCTTTAGCTGGGACCCTTACCAGATGATACACACCAGGTCAGTGTGCTCTGGGACTCGCATAGGCAGGGGCACCATTTCCTGTGCAGGGAGGGTCCCTACCTTCTACCTTAAACTACACAGCATTCATCATCATCATCATTTCCCTTTATCCAGCTGTAGCCGGGTAGGGGCAAATATGGTTCCTCTCCACTTTCTTCGGTCTTTCCACCACTCCTCCTCCAACACTGTGTCCCAGTCCAGGTTTCTTTCTATAATGCTGCGTTGGATGATATCCTTCCATCTCAATCGTGGTCGTCCACGGCCTCTCCTTCCTTGGATTTGCATTTTCATCACCTTTTTTGGCATTCTTTCGTTGCTCATTCGCTTTATGTGCCCAAACCATCTTAGTCGGCTCTTCTATTCTATCATTCATTTTTTCCACTCCAATTTCTTCCCGGATTTTCTCATTCCTTATTTTGTCTCTTCTACTCTTCTGTATCATACACAGCATTATCCACAATAAATACATTTAGGTAGCTCAATCATAAAAATAAGTGCTTTTCCCCTGTGCAGCTTGATTTTATCAATTAGGGACCGCATCACTACAAGACACTGTCCAGCTAGTCATGATTGTGACATCACTGCAAGCTATCCTGTGCTAAGCACAATGCAAATGGCAGATATGTCCCTCCCCTTGCTATATATGCCCTCGTAGGCTTCCATGATAAAAAACACTGGTACTCTTATGATTGAATTCCGTGAATTTATTTAATGTTCTCAGTCGGAAGCAATAAATTTAAGTTTTTGGGAATTTAATTTTTGATCAGTATTCGCAATACCCTACTGGCTATGACTGGATCTTGGAACCCTCTTGCTTTGAGGAACATTAAAACTTAAATGAAATGCACATATATAAAACTTAGGATATTCAGAAAATGTGATCCCTAGGAGACATTGATCTCTTTTACATTACCTATTGGGCGTGTGAAGTCCTAGCAGAAGTATGTACAGAAGGAGTTTAAAATGAGAAGGTTATTTTCTTAATAAATGCTTCCTCTTATTCTCATAGTGATGACAAAATGTAAGCATTCTAAATAATGGAAAGAGAATAGTATTTTTAAAATAAGTACAAGTGCAGTGTTGACCATGTTCATTCCTAACAGCTAGCATTCAGGCTCAGCAGCTGAGATTGTAGAGCAATGCAACTTATTCACAGGTACACTTTTCTGAGAAATTATTGTACCTATATAATGTTTGTTGTGAGTATCCACAGGGTTTGTATCTATTTTTATATTAAATAAAATTATGATAAGACATTAAATGTGAGGAACATCCAATACCATGTTCTCATTCCTTTTTACTTTTTTGTGACTATACCTCTGTCAATCATCAACAATCTGCATATAATCTGTGTATGGGACCCTCACCAGGATTACTTGATTCGAGAAAAGGAAAAAATCGAAAGAAAAGCAACTCGGTTTGTTCCGGATGATTTCCAACAAAAGAGTAGTGACCTAATATATACATATAGGTGCTGATTAGGTAGAACATCTTTTACTAATTTAAGTAAAAGAGTAGTGATACGAAAATTTTGCCGAGTTTGGGCTGGGGAGAGTTGGGAGAAAGGAGACCAGCTGCTCCACTAAATGGCATGTTCCGAGCTGTCAGGGGAGAGATGGCGTGGAATGACATTAGTAGATGAATAAGTTTAAGTGGTGTTTCTAAAAGTACGAAAGATCATAACATGAAGATAAAGTTTTAATTCACGAGGACAAATTGGGCAAATATTCATTTATAGGACGAGGAGTAAGGGATTGGAATAATTTAGCAAGAAACCAAACCCCAGTGCACAATGGCCTCGAAGGGCCATGGCATACCCAGCGAAAACTGCTCAGCCCAAAGGCTTCCAGATTACAAGGTGTTATGTGCTCAGCACGACAAATCCTCTCGGCCATTATTCGTGGCTTTCTAGAATGGGGTCACTATCTAACTGTGAGATAGCTCCTCAACTTTAATCATGTAGGCTGAGTGGACTTCAAAACAGCTCTCAGACCCAAGTAAAAATTCCTCCTGACCTGGCTGGGAATTGAACCTGGGGCTTCCGGGTAAGAGGCACGCATGCTATCCCTACATTGCAGGGCCGGCAATTTACCAAGGGAGATGTTCAATAAATTTCCAAGTTCTTTGCAATTATTTAAGAAACGACTAGGTAAACAACAGAGAAGGAAACTGCCTCCTGGGCGAGTGCCCTAAATGCAGATCAGTGGTGACTGATAGGGCTATTGCCCAGGTGGCAGTTTCCCTATCTGTTGTTTACCTAGCTTTATCTTAAACAATTTTGTACACACTGTTCATTGAAGGTTACCTAATGTTTAAATTTATCTTTACAGGTAGTGTGTAATGGAAGAACACATGAAGATCCCGCATCAAGCCATCACTTTCCTCCCCTAGATGTCAGGAACAGTTAGCAGTTGTCCACTTCAAGATGTGTGCCCTCTTTTAATTTTTTAGGGACTAGTAAGGAAGGATAGGTCAATGTTCTCCCCAGAAATTTTTGTCAGTTGGGTGGCAGGAATGAGTAGCCGGGCGGGGAATAGGCCCACTACATAAAAGTGAAAATAATAAAATTTCAGTTTCATCCCCTCAGGGCAATAACAATAATATTAATATCAAAATTGAACTATTTCAGTGTTATTATCATAAACAAGATATGATGGAATGTTTTCAGTTTTTCATGTTCTATTGCTCGTTCACAATCATGTAACATCGGAACTTACCACTCAGTTACTGTGGAATGCCATAGGGGTTTGTGACGTTGGGCGGAATCGAGTGCTCGCATGCGATTCCACACTAATCCAGACACTGCTCGTGCACTACACTATATGTTATTCAAACTAAACATTTAAACTCCGAGGTAATTGATGCAGTTATACTGACAATAACAAAGATTTATCACTTAAATAAACAGTTTTACAGCAGTTACTTTTTTAATTGGAACACCTAATTACTCAAATATATATTAATATTATGTAACTAACAGTTATCTAGGTTATGTTAGCCAAGTGGTCTGTAAAAACGGCAGGGCAGTGCACCCATTAAAAAGGTCCTGGGGAGAACACTGTAGGTTTAATAGAAAGCAGACAGATTTGTAATTACATAGCTATACCCCACATCAAGAGAACTTCACCCTCCACTTGCTATACTTGCATTTGGTCTGGTTTACGTAGCTGATAGGATGGTGGGGTATGCAGACAGACATCAGGCCTTCCTTACTAGTAGGATGACAGGCTTTATGAAGAAGGGATTGTGGGATGTAATCAGATATCCACATCTGATGTAATATTTAGGGCTAGCACTAATGTTAGGACAGTTACACACACATTCACATACACACATGTAATCATTGTAGTTCTGACAACCGAGTGGATCCTAACGGTGCCAACTAAGCTGGGCTGTCTAAAGAACTACTTTGTTTACGCCCTACACTAGCATCAAGAAAGAAGATTCTTCACATCGCATCGCTTTACTTCGTGGAACCTCAGTCGGTGAGTGAACATTGTGTTATAGCACTTGTCCTCCAGAACTGTTCTCTTCAAGAACAGTTTGATAAAATGTACCAGTTCCCCTTAGGAGCTGTTTGATACCTCTAATGCAGGACCTCTCAGGGTCCATGCACCAGTGCATTGCATGGTACAAGGTGCAAAAGGTGACTACGGCAAGTTGACCAGAGTGCAGACCCCCATTCCTCAATGTTAAGCAATAGCCCTGTCTTTCTTTCCCTACGTCTGTCTCACTCGCTCTGCCTGTTTCCCATTTCCTCACTTTCTCAACAGCACTCCACTTTCAGAGCAGAGTTGAGCCGCGCTTACCCGAGTCACCCCGAGACAAAACACTGGTACGAACCGAGCCAAGTCGGACCAATGCACGGTGCAGAAAACCTCTGTGCCTCAGTTTTCATGCATGAGATTTTGGGCATTTGAGAGGCCCTGGTGTAATGGTTCCCCTCAGGAATTGTCTGATGACTGTAACAGTTCCCCTCAGGAGTTCTCTGATGACTGTAACAGTTCCCCTCAGGAGCTGTCTGATGACTAACAGTTCTCATAACTGTTCCCATCAGGAGCTGTCTGCTGCCTGTAACAGTTCCCCCAAGAGGTGTCTCATGACTGGAACAGTTCCCCTCAGTAGTTGTCTGATGACTAATAATTCACCCGAGGGGTTGTCTGATGAATGTAACATTTTCCCTTAGGAGCTGTCTGATGACTGTAACAGCTCCCCTAAGAGGTGTCTCATGACTGTAACAGTTTCCCTGATGTGTTGTCTCATGACTGTAACAGTTCCCCTCAGGAACTGTCTGATGACAATAACAGTTCTCCTCAGGAGCTCTCTGATGACAATAACAGTTCTCCTCAGGAGCTATCTGATGACAATAACAGTTCTCCTCAGGAGTTGTCATCTGATGACTGTAACAGTTCCCCCACGAGTTGTCTCATGACTGTAACAGTTCCCCTCAGGAGCTGGCTGATGACAATAACAGTTCTCCTCAGGAGCTGTCTGATGACAACAACAGTTCCCCTAAGAGCTATCTCATGACTGTAACAGTTCCCCCTCAGGAGATGTTGCCTAATGACTGTAACAGTTCCCCTCAGAAGGTGTTTCATGGCTGTAACAGTTCTCCTCAGAAGCTGTCTGATGACAATGACAGTTCTCCTCAGGAGCTGTCTGATGACAATAACAGTTATCCTTAGGAGCTGTCTAACAGTTCCCCTCTGGAACTCTCTGTTTTACGTTACATTAGATTGCAGGAGGACTTGTGCTACTTAACAAAGTTTGTGGATGCTGGTGGAGTTGGTTGCCATCAGTCCCTACACACTTTGTTAAGCTTGTTGTAGTGGGATTTGTTGAGTGTTATTTTAAAGCACAGCATACACTTCACTAAATACCAATGTTTTTTTCAAAATAACCTGCTCATTATCGGGTTTGTGCTGTGCTCTGTTGTTTTATTGCAGCCGTGCAGATGAAGACAATGTCACTGATTGGTGGAGGGGTAGCAATAGCAGCGACACTGTTGAATCTGTGCCAACGAGGGACGCGCGGGTAGCAGTCCTGGATGAATGTGAGTCATAGTTGTAAGTCTAGAGAAAAAAACACATTAGAGACCGCGTACCCATAGCTCCGCGCATGTGTCCACTCCGCATGGGTGGCACCCATCGTTGTGGGGGGAGGGGGTCGACCTTTCCGCTTTGTTTCTTATTGGACAGGTGGCTTGGTCGTTAGGGTGACTGAAGCTGCATTCCCTGTGTTCTCGATAGGCCTGTCCAGAGTCCATCCAGCCCTAAAGAATGGACACCACTATTTATACGGCTGGGGTGTTGCTAACATCACTCCATTGTGTGTGGCTTTTGTCACCGTGGGGTGCGCCCTAACGCACCTCGTTTAGTAATATATTTCTTCTTTCTCCACAGGTCTGTTTGTTTGAGGACCCAAGGTTGGTTGGTTGGTTGTTGTTGGCACTGTGCTGACCTTCAGTGTATGGGTGGTGATTTAGTCTGATCATGCTCAAGTTAGGTTAAGTTAGACACGGAGTTATGTTCAGACTGTTTCTCTGCCTGTCTTGGAGCAACTGCTCAGTTACTCTCAACTCAGTGAACCTTCGTTGGGTCTCTGAGATATTCAGTAAGCTAACACCCAGTGTTTTCTTTTGCAGGAAGGCTTCGGTCGACACTTTCCACTTTGTTTCTTCTTGGTCGTGAACTTGTCATTAGGAACACTGGAGCTGTATTGCCAATGCCCTTCATATGCACCTCCTGCCCTGAAGAAACAGATATTACTATACAGCTGGCATGTTGCTATAGTTTGCCGTTTAATATTGTTGGGCGTGTACCGTAATACGCGTCCCTTACTAATATATTTCTTTTTCACATGTATATTTGTGTCAGGACCCAAGGTTGGTTGTTGTTGTAAGCACTGTGCTAACCTTCAATGTCTGGGCAGGGATTTATTTCATTCATGTTCAAGTTAGATTTAAGATATTCTGAATTATATTCAAACTGCTTCTTTGTCCGTTTTGGAGTGACCACCACTCTGTTTACATTCAACAACTCAAACCTTCTTGGATCCCTATGATCTTGAAAAGACTAATAGTGTTTTCTGTTGCAGGAAGTGTTCAACTCTTATTTATTGTTCTAAACAGGGTACCCTTATTTTCATCAACATCAAACAACTAGGAATGGAAGTAAGTATCTTGAAAGTATCCGTCTATTAAGAGCCTTGGATAGGTTAATTGTAATACTGTCTGTTCAATCTGATTCTACACATGGAAAATTCCACAGTTTTTCTTTTTGTCATTTACTACTTTTGTACACTTACTTTTAATTTCCTGATACTTAATGTTACTTTCTTCTTTCCTATCCCTATTCCATTCTTGCCATGCTTTCTTCTTTTGTTTAACAACTACTTTTCCTTTACACTCACCGAAGTTCTGTCACAAAACTTCTCTCCACAGCTTACAAATGTGTTTTTAAACTTACATTCTTCTTCTACACTTTGCATTTCTAATATAGGGTGTGCTGTTTTAATTCCTCCTGGGTTCCTTTGTCTTTTAATTTCCATATTTTTATTTTCTTCTGTCTTATTTCTTTTACTTGCACAATTTTACTTATTTTCAAATTTGTTACCACTACTGTGTGGTCTAAACGCCTCACCTGGTAGTGCTGTTATATCCATTAACTGATTATTGTTTGTTTTCTCAATCAAAAAATAATCAATACCTGTTTTTGTCCTTCTTTTAGCCCAGCCATCTCTAAAACCAAATGTTACCCACAATCACTCCATTTTTCACAAAAATCAATGAACTTATCTCCATTGCTGTTTCTTTTTCCTGTATCCAAAAAGACCAATCACTTCTTCTTTCCCAATTATGTTATTTCCAACCTGCACATTGAGGTCTCCCTCAGTTATCACTTACACGTCGGTGATTGCTTCCTCAAGTGTCTCCAAGAATTCCTCTCTATTTTCCTCATTGTTTCCAGTTTGGGGTACATAAACTTGGATGAAGTCTTCCATCCTTAGTCGTACTGCGTGATTCTGTCACTAATATCTACCTTATCCACATTTTCATCCAGGGTTTTGTTAACAGTCACTCCTACTCCGTTCTCCAGTATATGTGTATCCTGTACTCATCTTCTTCACTCCCTTTCCTTCCACTTGACCTCACCTCAGTCCCATCATTGCAACATTCTCTTTCTCTATAAAGTCAGTCAACTCTTCTAATTTTCCTGTCAGGGTCATAACATTAATTACTCTATTGCCATTTTAGTAAGTCTAAAAGTATTGAACTTAATTGAAGAACCAAACATCTTAACTTTGCTCGAGGCAGAATCAAGTTCCAAGAAGGATATTGCAGGAATCATTGATGAACAAATGGAGTGTGTATGTGAGGTCTTACAGAAGGCAAAAGTAGTCAGGAGTATGTAAGGATTGTTGGTTACAAAGATAATGTCCAGATAGAGGAGATGACTAATATTTATGAAGATTTGAAATTTACCTATGATAACAAAGACATTTATAAATGCCCGCCTGGTAGCCATGATCATTAAGGTGTGAAGTCTATATGGTCTGTTACTGTCCTTAGCCATTTCGAGTCCTGTTGGTTGAGAGAATTTCACTATTAGAATGTTGGCCGGCAGGGCAGGAGAAGTGGTGGTATACAATTTCTAATCACTAGATTGCAAGCCAAAATCTTTGATTCAATTCCATAACTCACCACAGAGCTCATATGGAGTGAGGGCATATGACGCTATTGATTTGCCCTGAGCAGACACCTTGGTGCAATTCGACAGGATGAGGTTATGTGCTGGCACTGGGTTCCCCCCCCTCTTCCTACTATTATGTATCAAGTCAGGATACTGGAAAGCAGGATAAGGTTGAGGGTTGAAAATCAGATACAGGAAAATTAGTTTAGTTTCAGAAGTGGAAGGTCAACAATAGAGCCCACTTTCATTATGAGACAACCAATGAAAAAGCAATGGGAGTATGGGAATGATATGGTGATGACATTCATTGACATTGAAAAGGCATATGACAGTGTCCCCAGGACTGGGGCAGTCTGGTGCAAAAAGCAATTGGACAGGGATTAATGAAAATGATCATGGCAATGTACAGGGAATGTTGTAGTTGCGTGCAAACACAAGTTGGCAGGACAAGTTGGTTCAAAATCACTAGTGGGCTGAGACAGGGAAGTGTTCTATCGCCAATCCTGTAATTACAATAGTAATGGATGGCATAATGACAACAGCAAAAGTAGCATATGGAGGAAGAGAAATGAACATCATGTTATTTGCAGATGATATTGTGATTTGGGGAGAAGAGGACATGAAGGTTCAAGAACAGTTGGATGTGGTGAATGGGAAGATTGAAGAAAGTGGATTGCAAATAAGTGCAGAAAAAAGTAAAACTCTTGTTATAACTAGAGGGGAAAAAGGAGAGAAAGGTCAGATTAGACTTGCAGACAAGCCTCTGGAAGTAGTGGAGACGTTCAAATACCTGGGGAGTGAATTGATGGAGAATGCTCGACTGGATGCTGAGATTAGTAAGAGGATTCAAGCTGGGAGCTGTTTTTATCATAGTGTAAGAAACATGTTATGGGACAAAGATGTGCCAGTGGAAGCGAAGGAAACTATGTACAAGATGTATTATGTACCCATAACGACTTACGGAGCAGAAACTTGGACACTGACAAAGAAGGATAAGAGTCTAAGAGCCGTTTTCCTCAAATGAGTTTAAACTAGGTTTATTTTAATCTGGTTTAAGTCTGAGTTTAAACTAACATTCATTTTCCCCATATTGGTTTAAACTTTGTATCAAGTTTAAACCTGGCTCAGAGTTAAACCTTCTATATTGTTGGTTTAAACTGCTGTTTATATTCAACCTTCTTGACATTTTATTAACGTATCTGTGATTTTCCTAATAGAAGGGTTAGTTTCGACTACCAGTACTGCAGCACTTTAATGAAAAACGTACTAAAATTATAACCTAGTATTAGCATTAGAAAAATGGGAGAATTTATTGAAGTCTTTGGTTAAATAGGAAATAATTTTGATGTGCAAGAGAGGTTAAGAAGCCGCGTTCCAACAAAAGTTTACAATCTTGGAAAATCGGATGTAACGGAGTTCTTTGATGGATTTATAATTCATAAGCGAACAGCAAGGATTGTCTAGTATCGAAGAAGGATTCATTTAAAACGTCAACTGCACGAAATAATGCTATTTCGCTAGAAGCAATGATTCTGGTTGCTTTAAGATGTGATGCGCAGGCATTTTTTTCATTAACAACGGGGACCACAGACCTTAAATTGCAGTCTCCTTATAATATTATATACTGTAAAATACTGTTCGTGGTATGAGTACTGTAATGTGAAGCATAAAAATATTCCTACATAAGTCGTGTAATACGTCCGCTCTTCATGCGGTACGTGGTGGCTGTGGTCGCTAAAGCATGAAGTCGGCATCGTCCGAATCCGTGACAAGACGGTTCGAATCTAATTTGTCGAAAATATTTTTACCATCAGAATGTTGACCGGCACGGTAGGAGAGGTGGTGGTATACAATTTCTAATCGCTAGATTATATATTTATAGGATCAGAAAAACAATAAAGTATTTCATGCTTGCTAGTAAACTTGTAATAGAATAGATTATAGTTAAGAATGCTTCATCGTATCTATTGCCAGCATACCAGCAATAGAAATATTAATGCTATAGGGAGAAGAGTATTATGCATACAGTACGACATATCGCGAACTTGGTTATGTTATAAACGAATATGGAATCAAGTAATACATCTCCAAATAATACATCCTCAGTGGTCTGTCTGCTGGATCCAAGGTTTGTGAGATTGATCCCGGCCGAGGGCGATGGATTTTGATAGGAGATAGATCCCGAGCATGCTTGGAATTTGTTTACTTGAAATTCACATAAATGTTGATTTTCTGAGGAAAGGAATACCGTAGGCCTATTGCTGAAAGACCAGGATTTTAATATTTCAACGTTCCCGTGTGTTCCGTAAGACAATAGACATCAAAAGACACGTATTAGGCCCACGGTACTTGTTTATGGTAAAGCATGACAGAGAAAAATAAGAAATAAAAGTGCGTTCCAATAAATTGTAGACAGCAATAGGTAGAATTATATGACAACACTTCGCACAAATGTAAACAATTTATTTATTAGTAAAGCTAATATCCCGCCGAATTTGTTCTTTATTCACTACGTACGATAGCATTAACTCGCCACAAACAGCTGATATTATTACAAAAATGTCGGTCATTGAATTACTTGGCTCTGATTGGCCAATTCCAATCGACCATGCCTTCGACTATTCCTTCAGTGCAGCCAACGTTAGCGCCAACGACAGCTCGCCCGTTTAAACTAAACGAGTGTCAGAAATTGGTGGAGAAAGTGGACGCAACTTTAAACTAGGTACTAAAGTTAAACGGGTTTAATTTATACCAGGTTTAACTCGATTTGGAGAAAATGGCCCTAATACAGGCAGCCAAAATGAAGTTCTTGAGGAGTATGATACAGAAGAGTAGAAGAGACAAAATAAGGAATGAGAAAATCCAGGAAGAAATTGGAGTGGAAAAAATGAATGATAGAATAGAGAAGAGCCGACTAAGATGGTTTGGGCACATAAAGCGAGTAAGTGATGAAAGGATGCCAAAAAAGGTGATGGAAATGCAAATGCAAGGAAGATAGGCCGTGGACGACCACGATTGAGATGGAAGGACACAATCCAACGCAGTATTATAGAATGAAACCTGGACTGGGACACAGTGTTGGAGGAGGAGCGGTGGAAAGGCCGAAGAAAGTGGAGAGGAACCATATTTGCCCCTACCGGCTACAGCTAGATAAAGGGGAATGATGATGATGATGATGAACTCCTCCGATGTGGATGACATTAGGAGGGGCATCCGGTCATAAGAACTCGCTATGAAGATTCATCTCACTTCATACCTGACCCCATAAAAATGGGACAAGGATTACACATACATACAGTCCTGACATAATAAGATACAAAAGTTGAAAATTAGTAAAGCAGCTGGAACTGATAAGATTTCTGGGAATATAGTACAAGCAGTGGGTTGGGATGTAGTACCGTATGTGAAATACTTGTTTGATTACTGTTTGCATGAAAGAGCTATATCAGATGAATGGAGAGTTGATATAACAACCCCCTGTATCATTCCATGTTTCCCTTTTCTGAAGTTTGTGGATGTTTCCTTTTTAATGGATACTGAGGCTAATGCTCATAGACGATCCTTAGTCCTAGAATTGCTTAAATACGTCTGAACTTGTTTCATGCAGGAGAAACGTCTTTGCACAGAAGCACTTGTAGCTGTGATTGTGGATAGTAAACAAAAATGATCTGAAAGCCTCTGGGAGAATTTCATTAACCCATTCACATCCTATTTAAATACCATAGCACTTCACTGAGCAAACACATTTAAATCCCGCACTACGGGAGTCGTCTGCACAGTAACTTTTTCAAAAACTTATTACTAACCCTGCTGTATTCACTAAATGTATGTACAACAGGGATATTGTCACTTTTTGTCTAGTTCCAGTCATTCAAGTTAGTCTGCGCCAAGATACGAACTTGTTTCGAAAGACTTGGCCCACCGTCGTCATTTGTATCACTTTCATGCCATCAGCAATATTAGACGCATCACTCAAACTCGAACTAAGACCTTCAGGGTCTATTTCATCGTCACAAACATCACTATCTTCATAATCATTCTCTAAAACATTATCTATTAGCTTTCGTATTCCATCTTCATCAACACCAACACATCTGCTTGATGCCATGATTGCAACTGACGTGAGTGAAATAAATTGAACAAAAATTCTTTTATCGCTTGTTCCAGAAGTGTGTGATAACCTGAGCACAGAGCGCAGGAAATAACCAAAGCCACACGTCTAAACTTCAGCTCAGAATGCATACAAGTGGCATCTGTGAGTTAGTAACTGAACTACATGTATTGATATACAGCAGTGCATCGCCGCGAGCTGAGCTCGTCATTGGATTCATATGCCATGAATAACTTTTGCGAGCTAGGGTTGTCAAATGATGCGACTGGGTTAAATTCATTTTGAATCTTTGCTTTATTAAGATGTTTCCCCATGCTGTGGCGAAAATACTGTTTCGAGTTCAGTTTGTAGTTTATCTTTATTGAAGGACTCACCATAGCTCTGTATCAATGAAATTAATGCTTCCAAAGGGAACTTCTGACCATATACTGAAAACTAAGTGGTATCACATGTTGAAAATCTAACTTCCGATTGGGTTATAATAGTGTCCAGTATTTCGTAATACAGTTTCTTAGATATGCCGGTCTTATGATGTAGGGGTAGTGGTAGTGCGCCTGCCTCTCACCCAGAGGCCCCAGGTTTAATTCCAGCCAGGTCAAGGATTTTCACCTGGATCTGAGGGCTGGTTTGAGGTCCACTCAGCCTACACGATTACAATTGAGCAGTCATCTGATGGTGAGATGGTGGCTCCGGTCTAGAAAGCCAAAAATAATGGCCGAAAGGGTTTGTCATACCAACCACACGCATCTCGTAATCTGCGGGCCTTCGGCTGAGCAACAGTTGCTTTGTAGGCCATGGCCTTTCAAGGCTGTTGTACCATGGGGTTTGGTTCCTAGATATACAGAAATGTACTTCCTTCAAATCAAAGCAAGAGATGGTACAGATCCTGTGGCCCTTTTGGCAAATTGAAGAAACTCGATGCATTTATGCTCATTTTGTAAGTTTATTCTGAAACAGAGGTAATACGCAACTGAATATCATTCAATTTCTTCTGAATCATGTTAAAGAGTATTTCACTTCTTTTCTAAATATATTCCTACCGCAAGAAATAAATTTCATAGTAAATCTGTATTGTCGGTCTCAATAAGAAATAAGTTCTAATTGAATGAGTGACTCCACCTTTACAATACAATACAATGTTGGAAGCCTGAGTACGTGAATATCTGATCAAATAGGGCTTGTTTGTAGGTGGAATAACTCAGTTGAATTGTATTCTATGGCTGGACAATTTTTGCAATCCATATATTATCTGGAAAATCTAAGAAGAAAAAGGAAGGTACGAGACTTTTACAGAATATTGAAATAAACAAAGTGTTTTTACGGCGTCTATTGTTTGTGTTTTGAAAAAATGATTCATAATTTCTTCAGAAAGGATGTAGTGAGTTTTGGAAATTTCATTTTAATTACTGTTGGGGTTAATTCTTTGATCAATGTTAATAAAGATATTTTCATATATATTGAGAAGAGCGCCTTTATTAATTATTTTTAAGATGGAAAGATCTTGTTCAATGTTGGAAAAAGAATGATTGTGTCAGATATGTGACTACTCATGGCTGAGAATTTATCATATTTTTGGCTTAAAATGTTCTGAATAACGAATAGAAAAGCTGCGTCTTGTTTGCCCAATATAGCTGGCGGGACAGTGGGTACAATTCAGTTTATAGACTCCTGAATTAGAGAATTTAGATCTGGTATTGATTTTATGATGATTGAAAAACAAAGTAGAATTATTATTAAAGGTCTTAAAAGCTATATTAAAGTTCTGTCTTTTAAAGAGATTTGTAATTTGATATATCTTATCCTTATCGTTCATCATCATCTTCATTTCCCGTTTCCAGCTTCCTGGGTCGGGTTGTGAAAGGACCTCCATCGCTGCCTGTCTCTCCAACACTCTTCTCCTTTTTTAAGTACATCTTCTGGTTTTCCCCCCCTCTTCCCTATGCACTCCCACACTGAATCTGTCCACCTCTTTTGGTTCTCCTCGTGGTCTCTTTCCTGTTAACTTCTCTGAAAAAGCTTTTTTTGGCACACTCTCTTCTCCCATTCTCATCATATGCCCATACCACTTCAGCTTTGCTGTTTCTATCCTGTCTTGAAGTTTCAAGATTTCTGTCCTTTTCTTTATCTCTTAATTTCTAATTCTATTCTTTCTGGTCTTGCCGTTGATACCTCTTAGGAATTTCATCTCCGCTGCCTGCATTCTGCGCTCCTCTCGTTTTGTTGTAGTCCACGATCCAGCTGCATAGGTTAGTATGGGTTCATAATAGGTTGAATATAATACTTTCTTACATTTCTTCGGGACCATCTTGGTTCCACAGAATACCCCTTACACTCTGGTAGAAGCTATTTGCCTGTTGTGTTCTTTTCCCAATTTCCTCGGTTATCTTTCCATCTTCTGTGATCACACTTCCCCAGTACTTGAAACTTTTAACCACTTCCAGAATTTTACCATTCAGTTTTATCTTTCCTCTTCCTTCCTTCCTTCCTTCCTTCCCCTTGTCATCACTAGAGCCCGTGGCTCAGGTGGCAGCGCGCTGGGTTCCGTGGTTCAAATACCGGTCACTCCATGTGAGATTTGTGCTGGGTAAAGCGGAGGAGGGACAGGTTTTTCTCCGTGTACTCCGGTTTTCCCTGTCATATTTTATTCCAGCAACACTCTCCAATATCATTCAATTTCATCCGCCATTCATTAATCACTGCCCCAGAGGAGTGCGACAGGCTTCGGCAGCCAGCACAATTCCTATCCTCACCACTAGATTGGGGGCTACATTCATTCCATTCCTGATCCGATCGAATGACTGGAAACAGGCTGTGGATTTCATAAAAATGAGAAATATGTACATAAATATGTAACTAAAATTGACAAAATACAGGGTGTTTACAAATGAATATCGGAGATTTAACGCCTTATAATATTGAATACGTTAAACTTACAGTTATACATTATATGTCAAACGAAAGAGCAACTCAAACAGTTTTGTTTATTGGCACCAGTGTGCATGTACGTGCAATGGTTTCGCCGCAATCCGCTAGACAGCGGTAGTAGTACGTTGTTATGCCAGTGAGGTGGCGCACCATCTTGATGGAAAATGAAGTTCTCTGGCTCATTTTCTTCCAACTGAGGGAAGAGCCATTGCTCTAGTGTATCGAGGTAAGAAGTACCAGTTACAGTACGTTCACCATAAAAGAAAGGCCCATAAACCTTTCGCCGGGATACGGCACAAAAAACATTCACTTTAGGGGAATCTCGTTGCATTTGTACCAACTCGTGAGGATTTTCTGAGCCCCAGATGCGCACATTATGAGTGTTTACATGTCCACTAAGGTGAAAGACAGATTCATCACTGAAAACAACACGATTCATAAACTCATAATCATGTAACAACATGTCGTTTGCGAAGTTGGCACGTAATCTGTGGTTTGCCGGCTCTAGAGCCTGTAATAACTGTTAACGGTAAGGACGTAGCTGTAAGCGTTTTCTTACAACTTTCCAAACAGTCGACGCAGGAAGTTGTAATTCATGACTAGCCTTCCGGACTGATTTCTTTGGGCTACAAGTAAACGACTCTCTCACTCGCTCAACTGTCTCTTCACTTAATCTTGGTCGTCCCTTGCTCTTCCCTTTACAAAGGCATTCGGTGTCTTCAAACTTATGATACCATCTGCAAATGTTATTATCACTTGGAGGATCACAACCGAACTTAATGCGGAACGCACGATGCACAGTAACTACAGATTCTGTCTGTGCAAACTGCAAAACACAAAAAGCTTTCTGTTCACTAGTCGCCATCTTTGCTACTACCGCTGTCTAGTGGATTGTGGCGAAACCATTGCACGTACATGCGCACTGGTGCCAACAAACAAAACTGTTTGAGTTGCTCTTTCATTTGACATATAATGTATAACTGTAAGTTTAACGTATTCAATATTATAAGGCGTTAAAACTCTGATATTCATTTGTAAACACCCTGTATG
Organism: Anabrus simplex; assembly: GCF_040414725.1. Taxonomy (NCBI): domain Eukaryota; kingdom Metazoa; phylum Arthropoda; class Insecta; order Orthoptera; family Tettigoniidae; genus Anabrus; species Anabrus simplex. Next base: position 74,223,327 of record NC_090277.1, read on the forward strand.
TAGTTAAATATGTAACAAATAAAAAATATTTAACTTGATATCTAAGCTTTATTTGTTGTATTCTTGTACACAGAAAAGTTAAAAATGCAGATGTTATTCAACTTCTAAATTTCATTTGGAGACACAATCACTGTAATAACTAAATAGTTTTCCAAATTTTCTGCGGTCATCGAATGCCTTCTGTCTGTTAGGATGTTCTTATATATAGAACAAGACCTTTCAACTTCATATGAAGTCACTGGCACGTATTTCAAATTGCCTAGCAAAGAAATATTTAATTGTAGACTTGCTCAAGCAAGGAAGGTCATTATCAAGAGCACAGAAATTTGATCTTATCAAACACAAATATGCTTATTAGAAAAATGTTTCTGAAGACTTTGTACGGAGCCCTTTATGGAAGTGAAGCATGGGCAATAACCGAAAAAGAAAGAAAAAAAGAAAGAGAAATGGCGCTTTTGACAAATGGCATTAAACTGAAGACTGACGAAGGGATCACAAAAGAACAGTCACTAAATCTGAGAGCAGAACAATGTGACAAAGTTTGTGCAAGGGAAGATAGATAGACACAGCTCAAGACTTCCAAGAATTGCTACATCAACACAGCTAAGGGATGTGATTCTTTGACAGCATACCTCACTTTAAATTGTTAAATTAGTTTTAGATGTTAGAGATGTACAGGCTTTTAAAACTATTTTCAAGTGTTTAATTAAAAAACTGAAATCAATGTAAAATTAGTGAAAAAGATAATTGTTTTGTTTCAAATGAGCTATATCCTTCAAAATATTTTAAAAATGTAATATTTATCAAAATATTTATTATGCATCAAAATATGTAAAAATATGTAACTTTAAACTCATGGAATAATGGTCCTTTTAGCGTGATTCACCGATATTTTTGTTTTTGTTGTAGCTACATGTATGGGAACAGAATATGTAATTACATATAATCCGGGCTGTAGTCATCACATCACTATTGTTTTACTTTTCTCTGTGCTTACTGTCATCCCAAATTTTTCTATCTCTTGATTCCATACATCTACTTGTTTTTGCACTTCCGTTTCATCCTCACCCCATATCACTATATTATCTGCAAATAACATGGCTTTTGTTGCCTCTCTTCCCAATCTCAGTTTAATGTTCTTATGAATTTCATCCATGACTATGATGAATAGTAAGGGGGATAGTACACTTCCCTGTCAGAGACCAGTTACAACTTTAAACCATTTTGTTCTTCCTATACTACACTAGTGTCCAAAAGTTAAGCATAATCTCTAAATGAGGCCATACCGCCTGATAGGAACAAACAGAAGCTGACTCACACAACATCCTGACACAACTTGTCCACAAAAACAGTGTCAGAAAGGTTCTGATAGCTAAGGTACACCTTTGACAACAACTAACGAAACTTGGCAATGTTTTCCACAACAAAATATGCTGTTACTAGGGTGTACGGTTACCCGTAACGGCCACACATGCTTCGTAGCATTGTGGCATGCTCTCTGTCAGATGGTCAAAGAACTCTTGTGGCAGTTGATCCGATTCCTCCAAAAGGGCAATGTGAAGGTCTTGGAGGGTCCTTGGTGGAGGCTGAGGGGATGCAATTCGCCTTCGCAATGCATCCCAGGCATGTTCTATAGGATTCAGATCCGCAGACCTCACTGGCCAGTCCTTGTGATGAATGTCTTCTCCAGCCAGAAATTCATCCACCAGAGCAGCACGGTGCGGTCGGGTATTATCGTCCATTAAGGGGAAGTCTGGACCAACCGCACATCTGAAGAGTCGAACATGTGGTCTCAGTACCTCATCTCTGTATCTCCGAGCGTTAACAGTGTTCCTCGGACCACCCATGAAAATGTGCAGTTCCGTACGACCATTCAACATGATGCCGCTCCACACCATGACACCACCACCACCATACTGGTCCCATTTCACAATGTTCCTGTGGTTGTATTGGCTACCCGGTTCTCTCCAGATTATAGTGCGACGAGAATCATTCTGCAAACTGAAGCGGGATTCATCTGTGAAGAGCACATGCCTCCATTCATTTATGGTCCAGTTTCGATGTTGATGGCTCCACAATAAACTCACACACCACTCTGTGCTGGAGTGAGCAGGACACACACCGCTGGACGTCGGGCAAACAGCCCTGCTGTTCTGAGCCTCCGGTACCCAGTTTTCCAGGAAACGGCAACCCCTGAGATGGCTGCAAGCTCCACCGACATTTGTCTTGCAGGTGCACTCAGATTTCGTCGGGCGGTTAAGGCCAGATATCGGTCCTGCTGTGGGATGGTTACCCTTGGTCGACCTGGTACTGGCCTACGACTAACATCTCTTGTGTCTTGAAATCATCTCCAAAGCCTGTAAATGACACTTTGTGGCACATTCAAGGATATGGCAACTGTGTCTGGCCTGCTTCCAGGCAGCCGAGTATTCTACCCTGCAAAATGGGGTCCACATGGCATTGTTGTGCCATTATGTTGTCACGTGCACCACAAGGCTACACTCCGCACACTATACCAGGGTAAACACGACTGAGGGAATATGGGGCGCAGGCACAGGCTGTGTTTACCTTGTGGTTATGCCGCTAGTCAAAGCAGGGAACAATCCTTTACTATACAGAGTGATCATGTAAGGTTGGTAGGTGCATATGTCGTTCGATTTTCGGTCTATTTCCTGTTACCTTGCTTACTCGTAACTTATGCTTAACTTTTGGACACTAGTGTAGTCTTCACACTACTAACACAATTTTTGTACATAGCTTTTATCATATCTTATAGTTATTGTAGGTAAATGTGATGTGATTCTCTCTTTTTTTTTTTTTCTTTTCGTTTTTGGTTGTCTTGTAAGAGTGATCATAGGCTTATCTCTGATTTTATTGATGATTTTGTCAATAAATGATTTATTGAAACCATTCTTAATACTTAGGTTATAGATTATGTTAATTTCCTTCTTTAAATTGCTAGATTCCAACATGAGATCACATCGACATTTTTCAAGTTTGAACTCTGATTTTAGCACACTATGACCATCTTTTCAATTCATTTTGTACATTAAAACTCAATGGGACTTTTACTATCCAAATAATTGGTTTTATGACTTACACGAACTGTGTTTTTTTATAAATCCATGTTTAAATGTGACAGATTGAGTCACCTTGACTCTTTAATATTTTGATATATGTCATCGTTTTTAGTATTAAGATTATCATGGGTTTTTACCTCTATAGCTTAGGCTGAAGATGTTTCACAATAGAAGAGACGAAACATGTCCCTTTTCTTAAAATAAAATAAAAAGAGAATATTGTATAGTTATAGTATTGTATTGTAAAGGTGGAGTCACGCAATCAATTAGAACTTATTTCACCGGGCGAGTTGGCCGTGCGCATAGAGGCGCGCGGCTGTGAGCTTGCATCCGGGAGATAGTAGGTTCGAATCCCACTATCGGCAGCCCTGAAGATGGTTTTCCGTGGTTTCCCATTTTCACACCAGGCAAATGCTGGGGCTGTACCTTAATTAAGGCCACGGCCGCTTCCTTCCAACTCCTAGGCCTTTCCTATCCCATCGTCCCCATAAGACCTATCTGTGTCAGTGCGACGTAAAGTCCCTAGCAAAAAAAAAAAAAAGAACTTATTTCTTATTCAATATTTCCTGAAAAACTGAGAGAAGAAATACAAAATTGAAGTCAAAAAGTCTATTTTTGTAGCCTTGTGTTTCTTGGACTGTTAAGGCATTTGAATATGCGCAGTTCATTAATTCAGTGAAAACGTGTATTAATTTCACTCTGTTAGTATGCACAGCAAAAATTAATTTAGCAATTGAGTTGCACCTTACTTCATAATGCTTGGGTATCCTTTGCTCTGCCACTATCCAGCACAGCAGGACATTTTGTTGATCGGTGGAAGAAAGCCATATGCCAGTAATAATAATAATAATAATAATAATAATAATAATGGTGTATGGTTTCCGATGAGGCCTGGTGCAGGTCTTTTGATTAGACGCCTTATAGGCAGCTGCGCATCTATAAGATGAGTTCTAATTCTGAAGTCGGCCCAAACATCCAGCCCCTGAGCCATAGGCTAAAATCCCTGACCTGACCGGAAATACCCCTTTGGGCCAGCAAGCTATTTAGCCATGAAGTAGGACATTATGCCAGTGCACCACATGGCCTCTGTGGCCAGAATGATAGGTATCTCTGCTGAAGTTGACTCCTAGCATGGGGTTCACTGGTTACTATGACAACGATGTCATGTGCATATTTATGAGTGGCCAAGCTTGGCCGTGCGTCTACAACGTCAGTTGTTTTAACTTTTAGAGACTTTACACCATCAATCAGCGTACATACCAGCCTACATACTATGTTAAATTACATCAAATAATCATTATTATACGAATCATTAACATACATATCGCATTGAACATAAGAAAATATTACTTTATTATTAGTTACACGGGAGGAATCTGAACAAAAGGGTACGAAATTTGGCTGTGAACTTCTGATAGGAAATATATTAGGTACTCCATTGGTTTACAGGAAAATCTGAAATGTGAAACAGGCCCGACCTCCCATGCTTCTGCCCAAAAACTGCCCTTGTCCTGTAATTATAAAGGGAGGAATTCCTCAAGGCAATATTATTGGAACTTTATGTTTTCTTATAATTATATACGTGTGAGTAAAGAAGTGAAATCAGAGATAGGACTTTTTTGCAGATGATATACTGAAGATTGTGAGTGACTGAAGAAAGAACTCAATAATGTTGTGACATGGACAACAGACAATGGTATGATATTAAAGGGATGAAAAGTCAGGTTGTGAATTTCACGTAGGAAAAGTTCTCTTGATTTTGATTACTTGGTAGATGGGGTGAAAGTTCCTCATGGGAATCACTTTTAGTACCAATGTGTTAATACAAAGGAAGATCTTCATTGGGATAATCACATAAACGGGATTGTAAATAAAGGTTGCAGATATCTTCATATGGTCACGATGGTATGTAGGGGTTGTAGTAAGGATGTAAAGGTTTTGCTATTTGCTTTATGTCGCACCAACACAGATAGATCTTATGGCGACAATAGGAGAGGAAAGGCTTAGGAATGGGAAGAAAGTGCCCGTGGCCTTAATTAAGGTACAGCCCCCAGCATTTCCCTGGTGTGAAAATGGGAAACCACAGAAAACCATCTTCAGGGCTACCGACAGTGGGGTTCGAACCCTCTATCTCCCGTATGCAAGCTCACAGCTGCGCATTCCTAACCGCACAGCCAACTTGCCCTGTAGGATGTAAAGGAGAGGCCATATAATTCTCTGGTACGGTTCCAGCATATGCGACCCTCACGCGGATTACTCAGTACGAGAACTGGAAAAAATCCAAGAAAAGCAGCTCGATTTGTTCTGGGTGATTTTTGACAGAAGAGTTGTGTTACAAAAATGTTGGAATTTTTGGGGTGGGAAGACTTGGGAGCAAGGAGACAAGTTGCTCGACTAAGCGATATGTTTCATAATTTATAGGCTTCAGGTTCTGTATTGATGGTGTATAAATAAGATTGGTGAATGTTCCTCCTAAACAATACAGTTTATATTTGGTACACAATATTATATAATGGTGCTAGTTTTGGCCCTCAGCCATATAACCATGAATATCTTAAAAATTAATTAACCTAAGCATAAAAATGTTTCTCAACATATACAATTAAAATCTTGTCAGTTTGTTACATTAGAGCTTGGTAAAATGAGTCTATACTTGTGGTGATGACGTTTAAAATAGTCTTGTACACTTTTTAACTCTTACAGTGTAGGTTACTTATGCTTGATGTTGATGACATGTAATTTATGTTATCCATATGTTAAAAAGATGAAAATTCACAATGTGGTACAAAAATATACGTAGGTATTGACAAATGATTCACATCATTGTATGGTGAGTGTCACTTCAAAAAACGTTTGATGATTAGGAGGGAACTTCATTCTCAATACTACTATTTGAGTTGATTGAATTTAACATGTAGTGTTATTGAAATCTGAGGTTGTAGGTCAGTTGTGTATATCTAGCTGAATGTACTGGATGTCTGTAAATACAGAGAATTTATGTAAGAAACTGGATACACAAGGTTAAATGTGTGAGAGGTATGTTAAGTAATGTATTTACTCTGCCTGGTTCATGTGGAACTTCTTAACACTGCGTTAAAGTCATATTGCCTGTTATCATCTGTGTGAGATTCGCTGTTAGGGGAGAGGCCTTGAGCGAGGGGAGGGGAAGGCGAGGTGAAGTTTGTATTCATGGTCAGGGTTGATGTATGTTATGTAGGTTGGAGAACTTTTTGAGAAATGTTTTGGCAATTAACAAGAGTGCAGCACAACATGAATGAAATTGCAGGCCCTACCACTTTAATAATCTTTGATTATGTTGCCATTGATTCTTTTTCTTCTTTGATTATTCTTACATTAGAAGAACATTAATCTATTTAAAAACGGTACATGTTTCATTTTCTTTTGAAAATATCTTCAGCCATGTTCATAGTTCAAGTATAGCAAATAGAAAGAGGAAGTGAGAGCACTTTGACTCGCTTCCCATTACAGCAATGGAGAAACTAGTAGCTATAGTGCGGAGATTTGCCACTGCAGCACAACGATCACTTTGGGTGAACAGATGGCATTGTTTATACTGGGTGCGCACGCTTTTACTTGTAGCAGGAGTGATTTTTTGAGTGTAATAACTATATTTTGGAATATAGTGAGTGTGAATATGCCATCGTGCTTTGTGCCAGGGTGTCGGTCTGCTTACAGGTCAGGTGAAGGTAAACATTTCTTCTCTCCATCTGAAAATGAGGAGCATTTCTCTCAGTGGGCTAGAGCGATCCCACGAAAAGACATGCAGCTTACGCCTAAGTCTAGGATTTGTGAATGTCATTTTTTGGAAGATCTTATTATAAAGGTAGACTCGTTTATTATTAATGGGGAGAAAGTTGAAATTCCTAGAATAAGGTGGGAGCTGTCCCTCACATTTTTCCTAACTTACCGTCCTATTTAAGCAAGTCCCTGAAAATTCGAAAACCGCCATTAAAATGAGAGTTACTCAAAGAACATGTTGGCAAAGACAATATTAACAGTAGTAGCTTAGAATGTGATGAACTAAATTTTCCCTCGACATCTAAAATACTTAATAGTGTCAATAATGTAAAAATAAAAGAACCTGGTCTCAGTTTGCCTTGTAAAGTGGCTGATAGTGACGTTGATGCTTCTCGAACTATTCTAAATTTGAGGAGTCAAGTTAAAAACTTCGGTAGGAATTTAATTAGAACCAAAAAGAAATTAGTTGCATGCAGAGCTAAATTAAAGCAGATTGCAAATAAAGTCAATGTGTCAAGCAAAGTTGAAGACAGTCTTAAGTAACCTTAGCAAGAAACAAAAAAATAATTGTGGACACAATGCTCAAAAAATGTAGCACCATCCCGAAAGGTGTGCGCTATTTTAATGAATTTGTATTAGATAGTTTGCTTTTGAAAATCAAATCCCCTAAGGGTTACAGACATTGTTTGAAGCATGAGTTACTTCCTCTTCCTACCGAAGCTCACTTGAAATGACTATGCAAAGGGTTCAAATGTAATTATGGTGTTAATGGAAATGCCGTGAACGCAATTAAAGAATTTTATTTAAACGAGCAAGATGGAAACAAGCGACTAGGTATAGTGATTAGTGATGAAGTGAAATTGAGAGAAGACATTAGATTTAATACAACTACTTTAACAGATTCACAACTAAGTATTTTTTATTTTCCACTTTGTCGATACATTAGCTGCTTAAGGCAACTTATTGGTTAAAAGTGGTACTTGTTTCATATTATTAACATTTTCAGCCACATAAAAGTGTTTAGATGAAAATTTCATATATTGACAAAGTATCATAGCTTTGAGAGAAAGTGTCCTTAAAAATAGCATAAGAATATTAAATGACAACATTAAAAACAAAATACTAATGAGAAAATATATACATTCTTTTTACAATTGAAAGCGGTTGTCAAAGAAACACTTGTACAATAAGCCCATAGAGAATATGTCCTGATGAATATTCTTTGCTTAAAAAGTTCATGTTAAAGATTTAAAAATATATATATATATATATTTTTTTTTGCTAGGGGCTTTACGTCGCACCGACACAGATAGGTCTTATGGCGACGATGGGATAGGAAAGGCCTAGGAGTTGGAAGGAAGCGGCCGTGGCCTTAATTAAGGTACAGCCCCAGCATTTGCCTGGTGTGAAAATGGGAAACCACGGAAAACCATCTTCAGGGCTGCCGATAGTGGGATTCGAACCTACTATCTCCCGGATGCAAGCTCACAGCCGCACGCCTCTACGCGCACGGCCAACTCGCCCGGTTATATATATTTTAACTTAAGCCAATTTATAAATTAAAAATTATACATTTTTTTTTAGTAATTGTCGAAATGAAGAAATCTAGGTTTCATAATGTGGCTCTTATTATTGTTGGAGATGATAATATCAATAATTCCTATTTGTCAATTCTTTTTAAACCTGCTTTCCTCTGGAACAGTATCTCTTGTCTTTTTATGGTCTTGTGTCTGGTGTAGTAGTGATGTGTTCTTTTTTGTTCAGGTACTTGAGGAGGTGGAGGAGCAGGGGATATTGGTGTGCCATTAACTTCCTTGTTGTTACCTTCTGCTTCAAAGGGGGAGAAAAACGTCGTAGGGCTGTCTGGAGGTGGAGAGATTCCAATTCTTTTTTTCATAATCTCTTTCAAGTATTTTTAAATACACCAGAATTTGATCATATAATGGTTTCTTATACTCTATAGCCTTATTAAGGTTATCATTATTCTTTACAAGTTGGTCTAGATGAATGTACAGATCTTCATATGTGTTCATTAAGCTGCCCTTTTTTAATATTTTTTATGATGGTGAGGTCTTGTTCTTTATGACCTGTCATGTGTGTTCCCATAACTGAGAAGAATCTTCTATGTTTTTCAGCATTCACATGTTCTAAATATCTTACTTTAAAATTGAGACTGGATTGTCCTATGTATATATTCTTGCACTCAAAGCATGTAAGTTTATATATTCCCGAATCAAAAAAAAAAAAAAAAAATTATCTTTTTCAGAGAGATTTACTGTATCATGGTTGAAAATACTCTGACTCATGTTGTTATTGGTGGAAAATGCGATTTTGAATTTTTTTATCTTAAATAAATCTGTTATTACATGTATGTTTGGATTATTATATGTGATTTGATGTATTTATCAGTTTTACCAGGTTCGATTGCTAATTTAGATTGTCGCTTCTCCGAAAATGTATTAATTATTTTATCCATCATGTTATTGTTGAAACTATTCAATAGGGATTTTGCAATCTAGCTAAAGATTTTAAACTTAGATCATCTCACACGACATGTTCGTTTGACATAACCGACATGTATACAAACATTCCAATCAACGAGCTAGAATAACATAGAGAGGCGGAAGCGCTGCCTGGGTGAAGCTAACAGAACGGACGTTCGTCATGTTTCCTGTGGTCACACAAGCAAGGGGGCATGGCCCTGGAATGGCGAAAAGTGTAGAAAATACGCAATTTAGAACCACTGGGGAAGAATTAAAGACTGTTGCCGAAAGCTTAAAGCATGATATAGATGTTGATTCCCATAGGGAATCTGAAATGAGCTAGCTGGAAAATTTATAATGTCCAATAACGGACCATTTATATTGGTATTATAAATTTGCTCATTCAGGACAAATATTTCAGATTCCCTATGGGAATCAACATCTATATCATCTGATGGCCAAGCAGGCATCAATTTTTAGTGATGAGACAAAGTCTCTTAGTGCATTGGCACTGCTGGTGGCTCCAGTTAGCCTACGCAGTGGCCTCCACGGTATGCACTAGCCAGCGTATTGGTAGGTGTGCTAGGTACCAACTGACGAGCCCACCCTAGCACACGAGGGCGAAACGCTGGCAACCAAGAATGAGCTAGCTGGAAAATTTATAATGTCCAATAACGGACCATTTATATTGGTATTATAAATTTGCTCATTCAGGACAAATATTTCAGATTCCCTATGGGAATCAACATCTATATCATCTGATGGCCAAGCAGGCATCAATTTTTAGTGATGAGACAAAGTCTCTTAGTGCATTGGCACTGCTGGTGGCTCCAGTTAGCCTACGCAGTGGCCTCCACGGTATGCACTAGCCAGCGTATTGGTAGGTGTGCTAGGTACCAACTGACGAGCCCACCCTAGCACCCGAGGGCGAAACGCTGGCAACCAAGAATGAGCTAGCTGGAAAATTTATAATGTCCAATAATGGACCATTTATATTGGTATTATAAATTTGCTCATTCAGGACAAATATTTCAGATTCCCTATGGGAATCAACATCTATATCATCTGATGGCCAAGCAGGCATCAATTTTTAGTGATGAGACAAAGTCTCTTAGTGCATTGGCACTGCTGGTGGCTCCAGTTAGCCTACGCAGTGGCCTCCACGGTATGCACTAGCCAGCGTATTGGTAGGTGTGCTAGGTACCAACTGACGAGCCCACCCTAGCACACGAGGGCGAAACGCTGGCAACCAAGAATGAGCTAGCTGGAAAATTTATAATGTCCAATAACGGACCATTTATATTGGTATTATAAATTTGCTCATTCAGGACAAATATTTCAGATTCCCTATGGGAATCAACATCTATATCATCTGATGGCCAAGCAGGCATCAATTTTTAGTGATGAGACAAAGTCTCTTAGTGCATTGGCACTGCTGGTGGCTCCAGTTAGCCTACGCCGTGGCCTCCACGGTATGCACTAGCCAGCGTATTGGTAGGTGTGCTAGGTACCAACTGACGAGCCCACCCTAGCACACGAGGGCGAAACGCTGGCAACCAAGAATGAGCTAGCTGGAAAATTTATAATGTCCAATAACGGACCATTTATATTGGTATTATAAATTTGCTCATTCAGGACAAATATTTCAGATTCCCTATGGGAATCAACATCTATATCATCTGATGGCCAAGCAGGCATCAATTTTTAGTGATGAGACAAAGTCTCTTAGTGCATTGGCACTGCTGGTGGCTCCAGTTAGCCTACGCAGTGGCCTCCACGGTATGCACTAGCCAGCGTATTGGTAGGTGTGCTAGGTACCAACTGACGAGCCCACCCTAGCACACGAGGGCGAAACGCTGGCAACCAAGAATGAGCTAGCTGGAAAATTTATAATGTCCAATAACGGACCATTTATATTGGTATTATAAATTTGCTCATTCAGGACAAATATTTCAGATTCCCTATGGGAATCAACATCTATATCATCTGATGGCCAAGCAGGCATCAATTTTTAGTGATGAGACAAAGTCTCTTAGTGCATTGGCACTGCTGGTGGCTCCAGTTAGCCTACGCAGTGGCCTCCACGGTATGCACTAGCCAGCGTATTGGTAGGTGTGCTAGGTACCAACTGACGAGCCCACCCTAGCACACGAGGGCGAAACGCTGGCAACCAAGAATGAGCTAGCTGGAAAATTTATAATGTCCAATAACGGACCATTTATATTGGTATTATAAATTTGCTCATTCAGGACAAATATTTCAGATTCCCTATGGGAATCAACATCTATATCATCTGATGGCCAAGCAGGCATCAATTTTTAGTGATGAGACAAAGTCTCTTAGTGCATTGGCACTGCTGGTGGCTCCAGTTAGCCTACGCAGTGGCCTCCACGGTATGCACTAGCCAGCGTATTGGTAGGTGTGCTAGGTACCAACTGACGAGCCCACCCTAGCACACGAGGGCGAAACGCTGGCAACCAAGAATGAGCTAGCTGGAAAATTTATAATGTCCAATAACGGACCATTTATATTGGTATTAGCTTAAAGCATTCCGTGGCAGAGCCGGGAATCGAACCCGGGCTTTCGGGGGTGACATCAGTGGCCCACAAGTACTGTACCACTATTATTGTTTAATGTATTTATTATAATATTGGGAGCATATCATGTTTTTCCCATTACCATATCATACTGGGAAGTTGTCCATTACGAAGTATAGCCTAGTTTTAAATACCAATACCGATACCAATGTGAATACCGCCACTTCATCACATTGTGACATGAGGCCATCACGATCAGTTGATTGTAGGGTAGTTCGAAATCATCGCACAGTGACATACGAATAGGCCTTGAAATTGGAACAAGAGTGTTACTCTGCTTGGCTGCTGTGGTTAACCATAAATTACAATAAAAACCGTGGAGTTAAATATTTATAACAGAAAGTCTTGAAATGATAGGGACCTACAATAGGTTACAACTTCATTCTGATCATATTTTTAAAAGTATTGCAAGCCTATGGGTACTGTCTTTCTTTCTTAATCTGTTTACCCTCCAGGGTTGGTTTTTTTCCTCTGACTCGGAGAGGGATCCTACCTCTACCGCCTCAAGGGCAGTGTACTGTAGCGTGACACTTTGGGTCGGGGGATACAGCTGGGGAAGAGGACCAGTATCTTGCCCAGGCGGCCTCGCCTGCTATGCTGAACAGGGGCCTAGTGGGAGGGATGGAAAGATTGGAAGGGATAGACAAGGAAGAGGGAAGGAAGCGGCCGTGGCCTTAAGTTAGGTACCATCCCGGCGTTTGCCTGGAGGAGAAGTGGGAAACCACGGAAAACCAATTAGAGGATGGCTGAGGTGGGAGTCGAACCAACCTCTACTCAGTTGACTTCCCGAGGCTGAGTGGACACCGTTCCAGCCCTCGTATCCGTTTTAAAATTTCGTGGCAGAGCCGGGAATCGAACCCGGGCTTTCGGGGGGTGGCAGCTACTCACGCTAACAACTACACTATAGTGGCGGCCCTCAAGTACTGTACCACTATAATTGTTTAATGTAATTATTTATTATAATATTGGGAGCATATCATGTTTTTCCCATTACCATATCATACAGGGAAGATGTCCATTATGAAGTGTAGCCTAGTTTTAAATACCAATGCAACTGACATCTACAATAAAGGCTGCATAAATTTCACAAATAGCAGTAAAATACTGTATTTGCCATACTTGGTGTACGCTTGACCGAAATAGATGACTTTTCATGGTTGCGTTTCCTTGGTGGTGGGTGCTCCATTGTCTTTGTTTGTAAATGTGAATGAAAATTAAATAGGGTGGGAACGGCATTTGCCAGCAATCGCCGTTGATCATTTGTTTCATACATGTACTTACTGTATCTTCAAAAGATACAGAGCATAAGCGACTGTATTGAGTGGGGTACCATTTATCTCTTTTCGTCCTCACAACTTATTGTTCTGTTAATTTCTTGTTCTTTAAAGGAAACCTGAAACATAACCTGACAAATAATTACCGTGGCTATCCGTACTTTTGCTGGGTAAAGAATAAAATGGGTTTAATTACAAACAGAAATTACAAAAAGTGATCTCGGCTATCATTCAGTAATACTTAAAATACGATATATCCTTGGTTTTATTACTCCGGTTAGTACAACCATACGCTGAGCATACAGCTGGCATTCTTGAAAGCAAGAATCTATCTTTTCACTTTTTAAAACTTACGGAAACTTAGGAAATTAAATTGGCATGCACAATCTCCCTGTCACCTCAACATTATGTTCTCGTGCCAATTCGCTTTGTTTTGACTACCGTTAACATGGCTGCCCCTTATCAACTTGCTTCTGCAGGTAGCGCTGATGTCAGGCATAGAGCCCCTCTGTGTTATTCTAGCTCGTTGATTCCAATAGAAGACACTATCAGAATCATTAAAATCTTCAATTTCTGGTATGCTTATTAATTTGTTCTTTATTAAATTCTTCTTAATGTTTTAGAATTTGTGTTACATCAAAATTATTTTACGTTTAATAACAAAATTTACCGGCAAAAAGGACTCTCAATGGGTGCCCAGCATCAGGAATATTGGCTAACATAGACTATTTGGAACACACAAAGATTATTAATCAAATAGAGGGATTGGATTTTTGGACATGATATGTGGACGATGTTTACGCTATAATAGATAACAGACTCACCGATAGTAAATTTTAAAAAAATATATTGAATAATTTGGGTTCCAATATAAAATTAACTTTAGAAGAAGAAGAAAGATCACTGAATTTTCTAGACGTAGTCTCGAGAGAAGAAAAAGGATTTTCTTTCAAAATACACAGAAAATCCACTTTCACACAGACCACTATCAGGAACAACTCGTTACACCCTGAGGCACAAAAAAAGATCAGCATTTTATAATTACGTTAACAGAGCGTTCAGTATACCATTGTCCAAATCAGAAAGAAATAAAGAACTATTGTTTATCCGACAACATGCCCTATTGAATGGTTTCAACAATAACATGATGGATAAAATAATTAATACATTTTCGGAGAAGTGACAATCTAAATTAGCAATCGAACCTGGTAAAATTAAAAATACATGAAATTCACATATAATAATCCAAACATACATGTAATAACAGATTTATTTAAGATAAAAAATTTCAAAATTGCTTTTTCCACCAATAACAACATGAGTCAGAGTATTTTCAACCATGATACAGTAAATCTCTCTGAAAAAGATAATTTTTTTGATTCAGGAATATTTAAACTTACATGCTTTGAGTGCAAGAATATATACATAGGACAATCCAGTCGCAATTTTAAACTAAGATATTTAGAACATGTGAATGCTGAAAAACATAGAAGATTCTCAGTTATGGGAACACACATGACAGGTCATAAAGAACAAGACCTCACCATCATAAAAAATATTAAAAAAGGGCAGCTTAATGAACACATATGAAGATCTGTACATTCATCTAGACCAACTTGTAAAAAATAATGATAACCTTAATAAGGCTATAGAGTATAAGAAACCATTATATGATCAAATTCTGGTGTATTTAAAAATACTTGAAAGAGATTATGAAAAAAGAATTAGAATCTCTCCACCTCCAGATAGCCCTACGACGTTTTTCTCCCCCTTTGAAGCAGAAGGTAACAACAAGGAAGTTAATGACACACCAATATCCCCTGCTCCTCCACCTCCTCAAGTACATGAACAAAAAAGAACACATCACTACTACACCAGACACAAGACCATAAAAAGACAAGAGATACTGTTCCAGAGGAAAGCAGGTTTAAAAAGAATTGACAAATAGGAATTATTGATATTATCATCTCCACCAGTAATAAGAGCCACATTATGAAACCTAGATTTCTTCATTTCACCAATTACTAAAAAAATGTATAATTTTTAATTTATAAATTGGCTTAAAATATATGTTTTTAAATCTTTAACATGAACTTTTTAAGCAAAGAATATTCATCAGGACATATTCTCTATGGACTTATTGTACAAGTGTTTCCTTGACAACCGCTTTCAATTGTGAAAAGAATGTATATATTTTCTCATGAGTATTTTGTTTTTAATGTTGTCATTTAATCTTCTTATGCTATTTTTAAGGACACTTTCTCTCAAAGCATTGATACTTTGTCAATGTATGAATTTTTCATCAAACAGTGTTATGTGGCTGAAGATGTTAATAATAAATGAAACATGTACCACTTTTAACCAATAAGCTGCCTTAAGCAACTAATGTATCGACAAGGTGGGGAAAAAAAACTTGTGAATACACTGACAGTTGACGGATTTGTTGATTTAGGAGATGAAACTCCCTTCGACAGAAAGAACGTCCTTGCCAATCACGCACTTGTATTTACGTTTGTCCCTTCGTTGCACAGCTGAATCCAGCCTGTAGCAGTGTACGAGTATGCTAGCAAGAATGCAACTCCTGGAGAACTATAGTCCAAAATAATAATTCAGGTCATAATTGAATTGGAACAAGCTGGGGTGAAAGTAACTGGTTTTACGTATGATGGAATTCAGTGTAATAAAAGGACGTGGATGAATTTGGGAATTTCAGGGAAGAATGATAAATTAAAATGCTCCATTGAAAACCCCGCAGATCATCGAAGATGAGTGTGGGCATTTTCTGATTCCGTGCATTTCCACGATAACGTTCTTTGGCTGTATAAAGGCAAAGAGGTGAATTACAACTTTTATAGACAGTTATATCAAATTGACACTTCTCCTGAGTTTGCTGGTCTTCGCAGTTGTCCTAAGATAACATCCTCTCACATAGACCCAACCTGATTTCAGAGGATGAACGCTAGGTTAGCTTTTCAATTATTCAGTAATAGTGTAGCCGACGCAATTAAGCTGTTTAGAGAAATCAAGCCTGATGAATTCAGTGATAGTGAGCAAACAGAAATTTTTCGCACGTGACATCAATAATCTTGCAAATGCTCGTAACTCCACATTGCCCGTAAAAGGGCTTTATAAAGGTTCTCCATCACACAAAATATTGCTTAAAATTTTAGAAAACATCACATCTCAGAAAAACACATTTGCATCTTCAAGAACCTTGGAATCATTAAGAGTAACCTTGAAAAGTACTCTGAAAATGGCAGACTACTTGTGAAGCAGAGGATATGTCCTGACAGCAAAATTTAATCAAGATCCTTTGGAGCGCCATTTCGGTACTTTACGTTCCCTTAGTTGTGACGATCACCCTTCCACTGTGGACTTTTTACATTTACACATGTTGCAGTCTGTGTATATACCTACCAAACTCGCTTAAATTTGACTGCAAATTGTGAGTCAGTGATAGATTCCCCTCTCACTTCATCTGTTAGTCACATCTGTGCAATGGTTAAAGAAAGTGAGTGTAAGAATAAAGAAATCAAAGATTTAGCAGAGGTCAAAATTAAAGAAAAAATAGTACTCATAGACTGGGAAAATGAAATAACTCTTCCTTACGAGGGAAACCTCACAAAACAGAATTTAGTGTTTCACTTGGCAGGCTACATAA
Organism: Anabrus simplex; assembly: GCF_040414725.1. Classification (NCBI taxonomy): domain Eukaryota; kingdom Metazoa; phylum Arthropoda; class Insecta; order Orthoptera; family Tettigoniidae; genus Anabrus; species Anabrus simplex. Next base: position 74,240,181 of record NC_090277.1, read on the forward strand.
TAAGAAAAAGTGACAAATACGTTGACTGCTTAGATTGTGCTCGCACTCTTTGTAGTGAACAGGAACTTGAGCTTCCACTGGCAACATTTATCCTCATTAAAGTTTATGGCACGAAGAAAGGCTTGCGATACTTGACATATCCTTCACCGTGTGTGTTTAGGTTGCAAGTAGAAGAAGTTGTCTCAGAAAAATAGCGATCAGAACAAAATTTATGGGGTGATATATTTTTTGCATGTTCGGACAGCATAGACTCTGTAGTTGTCTGACCCACAGACTTTGGATGCTGCAGTAATCACAGATATGACCTTATGGGAAAATTAGTGTTTCATTACATTAAATGCTGATTCTTCTTCCGTACGAAGGAAATAAGGAAAGAGGTGCTATCGTCCAAATCAGCAAAATCGTCCCAGAATTTCTCCAAGGTTTCAAACAACTAACGCTTTCGAGGGTGAGTTAAAACTGTTTGTATATGTCTTAGATTATGTGAAATGCATAATAGTTTCAACTATATCTCAATACTTTGTAAGTCATTTCAGAATTACTGATGTTCAAATCTTTTCAGAGCATAACATTAAGCCATTAAATTAGTGTGTTTACCAGCTTCCTCTATTCAAATATTCCTGGACTGTACACACATGGCACATTAAAGGGAATAATTCAAAGGTCATTCTGGCAACTGGATGTCTTAGAAAATTTATTTCATGTACGTTTTGTATAGTGCCATGCCCGCTTATTGTATTAATGTGAGCAGCGCTGTTCACCCATAGTTACACTAGCGCAATCTGCCGCCACGCCTATTAACTATGAGAGAGTACTCACTTCCTCTTTCAATACACTATGGTTCAAGCATAAAATATGCACAAAGTACAGGTTTCATAGATACCTGCAATTAACAACACACTGTTAAGAACATCTTGTCCTAATTATGGAAAAGGCTTAAAAAACAATGGTCTTTGATTCTTGGAGCACGACATATCTTGTTCGTAAAGGCACATTGCTTGTGAAATCCACTTGATCTTTTGTCTTAAAATTTATCTTAATAACCTTCTGAAGAATGAAGCATTACAACTACCGGTATATACAATTATTCAGGAAAAGAGCGATCAGCAGGTCACTTGCTGTGAGTGGAAAGGGAAAGTTTTTTAAGCCTTTTCCACGATTAGGACAAAATGCTTTTAACAATGTGTTGTTAATTGTATGTATTTATGAAACTTTTACTTTGTGTGTACAGTATTTTAATCTTGAACTATGAACACGGCTGAAGAGGTTTTCAACAGTAAACAAAACATGTACCTTTTTAAAATAGATTAATGTTCTTTCGATGTACGAATAATCAAAGATTATTAAAGTGGTGGAAAGATGGAATTGTTTAACTTGTTAGTTGAGATTTTTACATAGGAATCTGCTTGTCGGGCAGACTCTTGAACCACCTAGCCACAAACTTCATTCCTTGTAAGTGTACCTGAATAATAAATTCTGAAGAGTTTTTGATGTCTGGTCCAATCCATTCTGAAATGAGGATATCGTTATTGTACAGTCGTAGCCTGGCCATGAGGTAGATCCAGTCGAACCTTGAGCCATCCCAGTTAGGCTCCAAGATAGGCCAACCTCCCAGCTCACTCAGCAGTCTCTTCAAGGGCTCCGATCCTCTCCTCTGGAGTATTTCTGTGAAGGCAAAATACAATTCACTTACATTTAGAAGTGACAAAACATCAAGTGATATACAGAAAAGGAACACGTAATACAATAAACGCAACGACAGAACATTTTCGGAAGAGGAGCCAAGGACATTTGGATTATCTCCACCAATATCAGTTCTTCTTGGTCCACTTCATTGTAGCCCATGAGAAGCTTGTTTCTGCTTCCCAGCTTCAACACTCAGTGAGGACCATCTTATGTGGGAACTCTAAGATAATTACATGTTCCTTCTTAGCATTTGTGTCATTACATGGGATCCCAACTATCTCTGGGATCACTGGAGCCATCCAGGCTCACTTGCAGATTTTGGCCAGAGGTTTAAGGCCAGATGCCCTTCCTGATGCCTTGTGATTTTTGAGATGAAAATCTCTGCCCAAGATCAACCAAGATTCAAACCTCAGCCTTCTGGGGGGGAAACCCGCAGCTAAGCCACTGAACTAATGACATCCCCCATCTTCACTTGATTTGTCACTTTTTGTTCCATTCCATTACTTGGGATCCTTTTCTCCTTTTGTGTTTGTCCTATGTTGTAAGTTTTTTACAACCAATATTCTTGTGTCTTCATTTCTTGTCTTTATCCAGCTTTCCTCCTAATCTACACTTCCTACATCAAAATTGAGCATGTGACAATGCTCGCTCTCCTGATGAAGATGGGAAAAAGAAACAAGCTCATCAGAGGCTTAGAAGAATAGGGCTTGATGAGGGGGACTTGAAGATGTGCAGATTGTTCATTCTTTTTCCTTTTGTTCTTGCCTCATTCTTCTGATGCTGCCCTGCCATTCTGTCTGTCTTATCATGCATTCCTTTTCATATACTGTACTTATATACAGAAAATACCTCTGTAGGAGATACACTAAACCACAGATTAATTAAAGCAGTTCGTGCTGAAACATTACTCTGGAGGAGATTCTGGAGATTCTTCTCATTCCCCAGAAATTATTTGCTAGCTTTGCCCTATTTTGAGTACAATTTGTAAGATAATTCAGAAATTACTGTAGCCAGGAAAAATTGTAATTAATTAGCCAAATCATATGAATTGGAGTTACTTATTGCTGGTATAAGAACAGAATACAACAGACTGCACTGAGCTGGACATGTGCTGAGTATGCAGGATAACAGAGCACCATTAGATCTACATAAGGGATCTCTTAATGGGAAAAGACCTTCAGAAAGACCCCAAAGCACCTAGAAGGAGGAGATCAACAAGGTATGCCGGACCCTCCAAATTGATAACTGGGAAGAGCGGGTTCAAGATCGAAAAGTATGGAAGAGGATTGTGAGATTTGCACAGGAACTTCACGTCCCTCAGAAGCCTATGGAGTGAGTGAGAGAGTGAGTGAGTGTGGTATACGAACAACATAAACCACATTTTTGTGTCAGAGTTACGGAAGTCAGTGGACAAAACCTTGACTCAAGTTTCCGAACCATGTGTTTATACTTGCTTTTTGTAACCTGGAGTTAGTAAATATAAAGTATTGATTTGGGCTTGAAAATATTCTGACATTGTCTACCAACTTTTGAAATGCTTAATATCCATACAAAGTATATGTACTGTACTGTATATATGTCTAGGAAAGAGAGTTACCATGTATGCATTGATAGAGTACATATAAAAGCAGCCTTGGTTGTCATTGCTGACAAAGAGACACTGTTGAGAGGGACACAGGTGATGTGTTCCCGTAGACCTGAACACCAGGTGATGTCCCATTTGAGGACAAGAGGGTGGGAAGTTGCAGGTTACACTGTAGAACAATAATCAAATATGATTTCAGATCCATGTTATGGGTTTTGCAGGTACTGTGGTGGTCGCAAATTTGTTTTGGTAGAGTGTTGATAATTAAACTGGGCAGTCTGCATTAAAGCTGGTAGATGATCTCAAATGAAGTGCGGTCAAGATGACATTGTTGGTGTTGTTGGTGCTACTGGCAAGTCTCACAGCAGTTGTGTTTGCAGGAGAAATTCTGCATGCACATACATAATTTTATTGCATTATAATAATCACATTACTTTAGCTATCGTGTGTCTGTGTGTCAATACTCTATCAGATGACAGGTGACCTACTGCTGAGTTTTAATTAATTTTGTTAATAATTGTTTATAGGAAGGGAAGTTAGGGATTGGAATAATTTACCAAGGGAGATGTTCAATAAATTTCCAATTTCTTTGTGATCATTTAAGAAAAGGCTAGGAAAACAACATATTGGAAATCTGCCACCTGGGCAAGTACCTTAAATGCAGATCAGTGGTGACTGAGTGAACACAGATTGCTTCATCCGAGATCTTTTACATGTTGACATTAAACGACATGATTGCTGGATGGACTCTTCCTGCTTCAAAAACTTGACCTCTAGAAATAAACTTGTGATCTTGGGATCTGGAGACCAACACACTGTCAATGATCCTCAGAGACAGGTGGTGTACTATATTTATTTAATCCTAAGGCAATCACACATAAATACAAATCTACTAAACTACACTTTGAGGTCCATATTCTGCAGTCAGGTCAGGGTGCCGAAGGCAGTGCTGGATAGACTATTCATCTAGACCACAGTTGAGCAGCTGTGTTCAGTCCGAAGCCTGCTGAGATGACACCAAAGCTTTCCTGGGAGATCGAAACCCTTTGGTAGGCATATGATCCAATGTTTTTATAGATCCCTCATCTTCCCAGTTTTGATTTAAATTAAAGCCATTCACAATGAGTTTGCCTGCAGTGACACAGGCTAATCTTGTCGTGATGGATGGCAGAAAGAAACTGACGCTGCATAGCACTTGTGGCTCAGCACAGGTAGCAGGTGTCAACACACTGTATCTCTCTGCATGTACATACAGATGCACAGTACTCAGCAGCCAAGTAGACAGGAAGTACCACAAAGTACTTAGATTTTCCCATGAGGCTTATAATCATGAAGTTTCAACCCTTTCAATATCACATATAATTTACAAAGTTTATGTAATCTTAATTCCATACGGAACCAATAATGAAATTTATAACTTTCAATATCACCTATATACAGTATATGTGTATATATATATATTTACCATTTTCTTTTGCATCACACCGACACAGGCAGGTCTTATGGCAGCAATGAGATAGTAAAGGGCTAAGAGTGGGTAAGAAGTGGCTATGTCCTTAATTAAGGCACAGCCCCAGCAATTGCCTGGTGTAAAAATGGGAAACCACTGAAAACTATCTTCATGGCTGTTGACAGTGGGATTCAAACCCACTATCTCCTGAATGCAAGCTCACAGCTGTGCCAAGTAAACTCAGTGTACCACCTGTATTAAATGGTTTAAAAGTTAAAACTGATGACCTTTCAGTTGCCAACCAAGGAGCATGCCAATTCTCTAATTTTCACTATACCGTACATGATTTTTGCAGATTTTATAACATCTGAAATAGACTCGATGATGGGCTGAACAAGGAAGCAGACAGGTCAAGAACAAGAGAGCTGGAAGTAGCGTACCAACTACAGTACAGACATCACAAACACAAGAGTCTTTCTGGCACAGAATGTACTATTGTATATGTACTCAATGAAAATAGGAGAAATAGAAACAGAGAACAAGGAGAGGAATATCCTGAGAAAAATACAGGGACAATAGAAAATGGAGAAAGAAGAGTTTAGGCCTAGGAGAAATGAAGATCTATACAAGGGCGAAGAAGACGAAAGGCTGTTGTACATGATTAGAAAGAGGAGAATAAATTTCTTCGGTGACATAATGAGGATAGATAACAACCGACATTTATAAGAGCAAGAATGGCGACCAGTAGATCTGTGGAATGAAAAGAGATCTGGTAGGGAGATGTAATAAAAACAGGGCAACTTTCAGAAGACTTCAAGGCTTTCCAGGAGGCGGAGAAGAAGCAGTACAGAAGAAACAACAAACTATAAGGATGAGGAGCTATTGGAAAGCAAGAAAATAATCCTTGAGATAAATGCTCAGGGTTACTTTTTGCAGTTCTCAGCTGATTAGTTTCCAGTATTAGGTGAATATTAAGGGACCCAGCTGGTGGTCATGATCAGTAAGATGTCAAGTCTTACCGCCTGACACTGTGGTTAGCTGGTTCGAGTTCCATAGGTGGATAATATTTTCACCATCGGGATGTTGGACAGGAGGGTACGAGAGGTGGTGGTATACAATTTATAATTACTAGAAATAAACTGTACCCATTATAAACCTGAAACTAATTGAAAAATTGAAGAAAGAATTCTTGTAGAACATACCTTGGTTCATACAGGACTGGTACAACTGTTTAGCCTTGGTGATTGCATCCCCTCCGATGCCTGTTGGCTTGTCGGACTCAGAACACTCTTCTAGCAACTCTTTGAGTGCCACATCAAGGTTCTCTCTGAGAATCTCGAATGTATCGAACGTACTCTGATCCTTGGGAATGGGGTTCTTCTTGGCCCAGTTGCCACAAGCGTACTGGTAGAAATCTTCACAAGGATTTGTGTTGTTGTCCATGTACCTCTTCATGTTCACAGCTGAAATCATTTAGCATTGATATAATGTTATCGATTCCCTCACAGTGGAGAAGTTGATCGTTAAGGCATCAATATGATCTGACAGTGTGGTGAACGAGTCCCTTTGAATGAAGAATTTTTTACCATCAGAATGTTGGTTGGGATGGTAGGAGAGATGAAGGTATACAATTTCTAATCACTAGATTGCGTGCCAAACACCTGGGTCTCTCTCCTGTGCACGATTGGGAATTAAAAGTATGCGGGGGAAAAAATGTACAGACAACAAACAGTACCTGGGTTTGTGGAATATACGTCAAAAAGAAAAGCTACAAAAGGATAAGTTTCTTATGCTCTCTGACCAAATTTTGACAGACAGGTAAAGGCTGACAATTTACCAATTTAAGTGTGGTAATAATAGTTTTTTTGAGATTTTGATTCAATACTATACAATAAAACTTTCACCAAAGGAACAGCATTACACATTTATTACAATTAAAAAGAAGTACGGTGTGATTATACAATTAAAATTATTTAGTATTTGACTGCACTCTAAGAAACTAACAGACAGTAAAGAGAGTATCAGACTGACAAATGCACATGACAAGCAGGTGAATCATACCTCAGCGTTCATGACGTTGGCAAAAAATTATAGCCTTGCTACCTTCCTCACAGCACATGCAAAGTGTCCACTACTTGCTGTGGTGCTTTACAAATCGGTTAGCCGGGACAAACAATATTTTGTACGTATTTCCGCTAATAATTTTGTTAATAGTTAAACAAAATAAAGGAAATAATTCGCTTATAAGACAACAGGGCTTCTACAAATTGCTTTAAAAAAAAAAAAAATTCATGTAATTCCTAGTTTCAGCCGGCCAAAATGAAATAAAAATGTAATATTTTCTCCAGAAAGTGGAGAGGCGACTGCCGCTACTGCTTCTGTGTTCATATGAAGTGAGGGCATGTGGAAACATTAAGTCTTGAGCAAACCCCTTGCTGTTATTTAGCAGGATTAGGCTATGTTCTGACACTGGATTCCATCCCCTCCCTACATCATCATCATCATCATTACCGGTCATTACTGGTCTGCATTTAGGGCAGTCGCCCAGGTGGCAGATTCCCTATCTGTTGTTTTCCTAACCTTTTCTTATCATCATCATTGTATAGTTCCAGTTTCCCGGGTACTGATTATGAGCCTCTTCCACTTCTTCTTGTCCATGTACAACGTGTCATAGAGAACATCATCCACTGTCCATCCCCTGGTAACTACACTGACTGACAGAGCAAATGCAACACCAAGAAGGAGTGGTCAGAACTTTATGCCAATTGCAGGGTAGACTGACGTCACTGAGGTATGCTCATGATGTGAAATGCGCCGCTGTGCTGCGCACATAGCGAACGATAAATGGGACACGGCGTTGGCGAATGGCCCACTTCGTACCGTGATTTCTCAGCCGACAGTCATTGTAGAACGTGTTGTCGTGTGCCACAGGACATGTGTATAGCTAAGAATGCCAGGCTGCCATCAACGGAGGCATTTCCAGCAGACAGACGACTTTACGAGGGGTATGGTGATCGGGCTGAGAAGGGCAGGTTGGTCGCTTCGTCAAATCGCAGCCGATACCCATAGGGATGTGTCCACGGTGCAGCGCCTGTGGCGAAGATGGTTGGCGCAGGGACATGTGGCACGTGCGAGGGGTCCAGGCGCAGCCCGAGTGACGTCAGCACGCGAGGATCGGCGCATCCGCCGCCAAGCGGTGGCAGCCCCGCACGCCACGTCAACTGCCATTCTTCAGCATGTGCAAGACACCCTGGCTGTTCCAATATCGACCAGAACAATTTCCCGTCGATTGGTTGAAGGAGGCCTGCACTCCCGGCGTCCGCTCAGAAGACTACCATTGACTCCACAGCATAGACGTGCACGCCTGGCATGGTGCCGGGCTAGAGCGACTTGGATGAGGGAATGGCGGAACGTCGTGTTCTCCGATGAGTCACGCTTCTGTTCTGTCAGTGATAGTCACCACAGACGCGTGTGGCGTCGGCGTGGAGAAAGGTCAAATCCGGCCGTAACTGTGGAGCGCCCTACCGCTAGACAACGCGGCATCATGGTTTGGGGCGCTATTGCGTATGATTCCACGTCACCTCTAGTGCGTATTCAAGGCACGTTAAATGCCCACCGCTACGTGCAGCATGTGCTGCGGCCAGTGGCACTCCTGTACCTTCAGGGGCTGCCCAATGCTCTGTTTCAGCAGGATAATGCCCGCCCACACACTGCTCGCATCTCCCAACAGGCTCTACGAGGTGTACAGATGCTTCCGTGGCCAGCGTACTCTCCGGATCTCTCACCAATCGAACACATGTGGGATTTCATTGGACGCCGTTTGCAAACTCTGCCCCAGCCTCGTACGGACGACCAACTGTGGCAAATGGTTGACAGAGAATGGAGAACCATCCCTCAGGACACCATCCGCACTCTTATTGACTCTGTACCTCGACGTGTTTCTGCGTGCATCGCCGCTCGCGGTGGTCCTACATCCTACTGAGTCGATGCCGTGCGCATTGTGTAACCTGCATATCGGTTTGAAATAAACATCAATTATTCGTCCGTGCCGTCTCTGTTTTTTCCCCAACTTTCATCCCTTTCGAACCACTCCTCCTTGGTGTTGCATTTGCTCTGTCAGTCAGTGTAGATCAACTTTGATCATGTCCATCCATTGGGTTTTAGATCTTCCTGCAGGTCTTTTCCCCTCCACCTGTCTTTCCAAACTTATTCCGGCTGTTCTTGTAGGCTCCATCCTCATCACATGCCCGTACCACCGTATCTGGACGTGCCAATTCGGTCTAATAGGGATGTCTTTATTCCAGCTTCTTTCCTCACTTCCTTATTTCTTAACTTGTCCATCTTGGACTTCTGGATGGTTGATCTAAGAAATTTCATCTCTGATGCATGCAATCTTGATGAATCTCTTTTTGAGAGGGTGCACGCTTCAATACCATAGGTCAGTATTGGTATGAAATAGCCGTTAAACATTATCAGTTTAGCCAGTTTTGAATCATGTCATCCCATAAGAGTGTTCTTACTTGTTGGTAGAATTCCAATCCCTTTTGCGCTCTGTTTGTAATTTCCTTTCCTACCAAATTATCACTGGAGATTACACTTCCAAGGTAAGGAAAACTATCCACACACTCTAGCTGGTGGTCTCCTAGTTTTACACTTGCTGGACGCCCTTCTCTGTTGACTGCCATCACCACTGTCTTGGTCTCGCTGATGTTGAGGTTATATTCCTGGAACTGGGTTTTCCATACGTTGAGTCTGGTCTGTACTTCCTCTTCTGTTTCACCCCAAATCATGATATCATCAGCAAAGGCCACTGCATCCAGTTCACCTAATTTTTTCTTGACGTTCATTATATTGTCCATAACAGTGATGAATAGTAGTGGGGACAAAGTGCACTTCCTTCTTGAACTCCACTCTTGGTCTCAAACCATGATGATCAACCTTCCCCAATTTGTACACAGCTAGTACAGTCTTTATACAACATCTGAATTTTCCTTACCAGTCCTTCAGGAACATTTCTTTTCCTCAGGCACTCCCAGATCTTATCTCTTATAACACTATCATAGGCCTTTTCTATATCCAGGAATACAATGACCACGTTCTTGCCTTTCTCTCAATACTTTTCCATCAGCATGCAGGTGCTAAAAATGAGATCTATTGTTGATCTGTTACTTCTGAATCCATAATGCTCCTCCTCTAACTGTGGTTCAATGATGGTTCTCAATCTTCTTTCTATGATCTTCTCTAGAATATTTAGGCCATGAGACATCAGTGTTATTCCTCTATAGTTGGTGGGTTTCCGTCTGCTGCCTTTCTTAAACAGGTGGATTATAATGCCCTTGCTCCAATCTGCAGGTATTTTATTGTCTGTCCATATGGCATTTAGTATTCTGTGCATCCATTGTATACCCTGGATGCCTGCTGCCTTTATCATGTCTGCATTCACTTCATCTGCACCTGAAGAGTTTCCTTTAGGCATAGATTTTAAGGCTGTCTTAGTTTCTGTCCATGTGATGGGAGGTTCCTCATTGTAGGCTTGGATTTCCATTTCTGTATTTTGTTCTTGAACTGGTCTGTTCTGAACTGGTCGAAATGGTTCTTCAGGACTTCTCTCATGTCACTTTCTGTCCTAACCAGATTTCCATTTTCATCTTCAAGTGCCTTTATGGTATTCATTGGTTTCCTTTTACCTCTGATAACACTATACAGTAGTTTTTTATTGCCTCTGCTGTCTTCCTCCAGTTTTTGAGTGAATATATTCCATGCCTTGGTCTTTCCTTTTGTAACTGTTCTTTTAACATCCAGTTTCTTGTTTCGGTATAATTGTTTGAGGTTTCTGATCTTTGTCTTGTCTCTAGTAAGATCTGGTTTATTTTTCTCCCGATCCCTTTCTTTCTGCAAGAGATTTGTTTCCCTGATTGCTGCTCTCACTCTTTTATTCCACTACAGTGTTTCCTTCCCCCTTGTTTTCATACTTGTCTTTCCACAAACTTCAGTTGCTTCGTTAACCATTGTGTCCCTTAGTCTGGTCCATTTTTCCCCTCCATTTTTTCCTTTCATCTCTTTCTTAAATGATTGCAAAGAAATTGGAAATTTATTGAACATATTCCATTCCCTTCATCATCATTACACATCCAGACATGCAGGTCGCTCAAGGGCATCAACTACAATGACCTGCACCCTGCCTCCCTAGAGGCCACATGACATGACTGAATATCACGGAAGAACAGTAAACATTAATGCTGATGAACTTCTCTAAGCTAAACAGGCTGGATTAATCTATCCAAGTCGGTTATACCTAGGCAAGTTGCACAGCTCAATACAAGTGGTCCATCTGCTAGTATGTAGTCCCACTTTCAGGTAGTCCATCACACCGTAGAGTGCGTTCAAGTCGCCCGTTGTGGGCCAAGTCAATGAATATTGAATTTTCACGACCGCATTGTCTTCAAAATCGGGAGGTTGTGGGTTCGGATCCCACTGGTGTCCAGTTGGCCATTTTGTTCTGTACTTAACATCTCTTCTACACGTACTAATTGTACGTAACGCGACCTAATAGGTTGAAAGTCTGTTTCGATGACAATGCGGTCATGAAAATTCAATATTCATTGACTTGGCCCACAATGGGCGACTTGAACGCACTCTACGTTATGATGGCAGTAGTGCCAGACCTGTAGCTTAGAATAACAGAACAAGGATGACCTAGGCCACCATAGCTCAATTGGTAGAGCAACCGACACAAAATCCGGAGGTTGTGGGTTCGGATCCCACTGATGTCCGGTTGGACATTTTTGTTCTGTACTTAACATCTCTTCTACATGTACTAATTGTACGTAACACGACCTAATAGGTTGAAAGTCTGTTTCGAAAACATATTCTGAATGTCGACAATACTTCATGTACTCTTGGAACTAATGACGATGTCATGTCTGATGTTCATTCAAGATGCACGAGAAGAACCAATCATAGAAACAAGCTTCGGATTGGAACCTTAAACATATGGCTCTAATAGGAAAATACAACAAAATCATGGATTTAATGAACCGTAGACATATCCTAGGGTTAAGTGAAACCAAATGGAAAGGTTGCAACACAAGAAGAATGTTAGAGGACGGATATAAATTATACTGGAGATTGTGAACGAAGAATGGTTCATGGACAGAACAAAATGGAAGGGGCTTGCATACCACACCTCGGAAACTGGAGTTGGTCAACGATGATTATGATGAAAGACATTGATAGTGTAACAGATGTCTCATTCATCAATGAGAGATTAATCAAAGCTAAAATATGCCTAAATGGAGAAACTCAAACTGTGATCCATGTTTATCCTCCCCAACAGGGTTGTAGCGATGACCAAAAAGCAAACTTCCTAGAAAAACTAGAGGACATCATTGATGAAGAGAACATAATGACAATTGGGGATTTTAATGCCCAGGTAGGATCTGATAAGTCAGGTTATAAAGGAATTATTGGTCCATATGGATTTGGTAATAGAAATGAGGAGGGTGAACTTCTGCTTGATCTATGTAAAAGAAACCAGCTTCTGGTGAAGAAACGGGATAGCCACAAGATAATGAGATACAGCTGGGATGGTCAGTATAGATCAGTGATAGACCTTATCATCACAGGCAGGTCAAGTGGAGAAAGTGTGCTTGATGTAAAAGTGATACCTAGTGAGAGCCTTGATAGTGACCATAGGTTCTCACTGCAGACCAAAGAGTCACCAAACCTATTAATAAAGTAAACAAGAAAAAAAAAAAAAAAAATTCAAGACTGGAAATTGAAAGATCTGGAAGTCAAACAGCAGTTTCAAGAGGAACAGAGCTAAAATACCAATAACAGACACAAAGAAAGGTAATGAAGAATAGAATGATTTTAAGGCAAGTCTGGTTGGTAGTGCAGATAAAATATGTGGAAGAACAAGCAGAAGAGTTAGACAGAAAAGAACATCTTGGTGGAATGATAAAGTGAAAGAAGCCATAATGAAAAGTAATAAAGCCAAAAAAGTTCTTGATGTGGCTAAGTCCGACAGAAGAATCAACATCGACTGAGTTTTACAGTGTCTACCCCCGTTCATTTTTATATCGCCTCTTCTACTGATCCGGACTGTACTTGATCTTTCATTTCCTTTTCCTATGCATTGTTTTTCATGTTTGAATCGGCTGATGATGACCTGGACTAGGGTCGAAACCGGTACCATTTCTACTTATTATTAAATAGGAATGTAATTCACTACATTTCTTATTCTTTTGTATTGAATAGGTTGAATCTCTTCATCAATTATTTCAATTTTAACTGAATAGACAACAATAAATTGGAAGACATGGCAAAAGAATATAGATACAGGAAGTTGGAAGTCAAGACAATTGTACAGGAAGAAAAAGAGAAAAGTTGGTAATAATTTACACTAAACTGGAAGAAGACAGTAAAGGGAATATGAAAATGATATATGGAATAGTTAAAAGTAAAATATCAGATAAAGAAGCAATTACAGCTCTGGAGACAGCAGATGGTAATATAGTTCGCAATATGAAAGATATCACAGATACAATGCGACAGTATTTTGACAAGCTCCAAAATGACCCTAATGAGATCTCTGTTGAGGATGTAGGACAGAAGACAATAGAGGAAGATATCCCAATTACTTGGACAGAAGTAGAGCAAGCTCTCCATAGGAAGAAAAGTGGTAAGTCAGTAGGAACTGATGAAATTACAGCTGACATGATTAAAGCTGCTGGTCCGCCAGGAATACAGTGGCTATATAGAGTTCTCAGAACAATATGGAAGGATAATGAAATACCTCTCCGACTCGTTGGCTGAACGGTCAGCATACTGGCCTTCGGTTCAGAGGGTCCCGGATTCGATTCCCGGCCGGGTCGCGGATTTTAACCTTAATTGGTGAATTCCTTCGGCACAGGGGCTGGGTGTATGTGTTGTCTTCTTCATCATTTCATCCTCATGACATGCAGGTCGCCTACGGGTGTCAAATAGAAAGACCTGCACCTGGCGAGCCGAACCCGTCCTGGGATATCCCGGCACTAAAAGCCATACGACATTTCATTTCATTTCATGAAATACCTGAATATTGGACAAAAGGGGGGATAGTCTTTAAGAAAGGGAGTAGAAGGAAAAGTGAAAATTACAGAGGCATTACCCTCTTATCACATGGCCTTAAAATTATGGAGAAGATCATTGAAGCCAGAGTAAGGGATATACTAGAGCGTATCTTAGAAGAGGAACAACATGGCTTTAGGGCTGGAAGGAGCACAACAGACTTGATATTTGCTTTGAGGATGTTGGCAGATGAATACTGAGAAAGAGGAAAAGACCTAATTATTGTGTTTATGGACCTTGAAAAGGAGTATGATAATGTTCCTAGATCAACTATTTGGAAAAGTCTTAGAAAACTTGGTGTACCGGAGTACCTTATTAGGAAGATCCAAATGCTATATACTAATTGTAAAAGCTGTGTCAGTATTGGAGATGGTCACTCTGAATGGTACAATACAACCAAAGGAGTACAACAGGGAAGTGCCTTATCACCTCTTCTATTCATAGCAGTTATGGATACCATTTTAAAGGAACTAAAAGGAAAAGGTAATAAAGATCTTCAGGCTCTGGTGTTTGCAGATGATGTGGCAATATAGGAAGAAATAATCTGAATGCATGTTGTAAGAAGTTTGATGATTATGGAATGAAATTGAACCCATCAAAAACAGTAGCATTGAAAATCAGTAGATATAATACAGAATGCAACATAAAAATACAGGACCACCAAGTTGAAGTAGTACATCAATTCAGATATTTAGGAAGCGTAATGACTAGTAATAATAGAACTGAGATAGAAATAACAAACAGAGTAACCAAAGGCTCTAACTTTTATAGTATCATTAGACACCTACTATGGGATGAGAAGGTCCCATAAAGAACAAAAATGACCCTGTACAAGTCATATTTCATTCTCATCCTTGCACATTCTGTGGAAACCTGCACACTAACAATAAAGGATTGTAGTAGGATTCAAGCCTGTGAAAAGAAATTTCTTAGAACTGCCCTCCAAAAGACATGACTTGATCACGTGAAAAATTATGAGATCCGATCTAAACTTAAATGGTTTGTGCGTGTTAAACGAATGAATAGCACAAGGTTACCATGTGCTTGTTTGGAAAAGAGAATAACAGGTAGAAGACCAGCCGGATGACCAAGAAGAAGATGGATGGACCAACTGAGGGAAGACATGGAAAGAAGAAGATGGAATTGGGAATCTATCATGGACAACAAAATCTTTTTGAATAGGCAACTTTGGAAGACGTTCAGTTTCAAACACCCTACCCGGCTCACTGGAAGGGCAAACCGATGATGATTATGATGATGATGATGATGATGATGTAATATAATACTGATTTACACAAAAACACATAAGCAAACCAATCTGAGGCAATGAAAGCAATTAATTTTGACAATTAAACATGATTTACAAGCAAACAATGTAACTTTCATTCAGTATCTTTATGAATTCATAAATGTGAACAAAATAAGCTTTAACATTCCAAGCTGTCCCCTTGGAATGAACGCTTGGCTGCCCAGCGTCTGACTGCATCAAGTTTGTGTTCTTTTTTCAAACACCAACAGTAGTCGGCCATTATTGGTTCATCCCACCTCCCCTGGTATCCTCTTTCTGCCTCCTTGATGTCCTGGTGGAATCTCTCTTCCATCTCTTCACTAACAGCCCCATACATTTCCGGAAAGTGATTGAGATGAGAATGAAGGAAGTGCAGTTTCAGCCTTATTCTACACCCCAACTCTTTCATATCATCCAACATCGTTTTCACTATTGTTTCGTATTGTTCATCCTTTACATTTCCTAGGAACTTTGTTATGATGTCTCTTATTGAATTCCATGCAGCAAGTTCCATGACATTCATCGCCTGTTCAAAGTTTCTGTCTTTCAGAAGCTTTCTAATTTGTGGTCCATTAAAAATGCTTTCCTTGACTCTTGTATCAGATAAATGTGGAAATTTGCTTGCAATGTACTTGAAACCAAACCAAACCCCACGGCACTTAACGCCCTTGAAAGGGCCTTGGCCTGCCCAGCGACCGCTGCTCAGCCCGAAGGCCTGCAGATTATGAGGGGTTGTGTGGTCAGCACGACACATCCTCTCAGCTGTTATTCTGGGCTTTCGAGACCGGAGCCGCCATCTCATCATCAGATAGCTCTTGAATTCTAATCACGTAGGCTGAGTGGACCTCAAACCAGCCCTCAGGTCGAGAGAAAAATCCCTGACCTGGCCAGGAATCGAACCCGGGGCCTCCGGACGAGAGGCAGGCATGCTACCCCTACACTACAGGGCCGGCATGTACTTGAAACAAGGGCTATTTTTGTCCAAGGCCTTAATGAACTGCTTCATGATTCCCAGTTTGATGTGTAGCGGTTGCAAAATAATATTTTGTGGGTCAACTAAGGGCAGCATTTGTAACATTTTTCACACCAGGTGTCAAAACTTGTCTCTTGGGCCTGGAAGGTGTTGACCAGTGTTTGTCCCTAGCTCTGCTGTCCCATCCGCATAAATAACAAGGGAATTTAGTGTAGCCTGCTTGTTGTCCTAATAGAATACTACACACCTTCAAGTCACTACACATTTCCCACCGGTGCTCATGATATTTGATTTTATCTAAAACAGTTTGCATTGTGATATAATTTTCTTTTAGTGAAACGGAATGTGCCACAGGAATCGAAGCTAGAATGTTTCTGTTATGAAGTAGTACAACCTTTAAGCTCCTCTTAGAGGAATCCACAAACAATCTCCAGTCTTCAGGATTGTAATCCCTCCCTAGCTGCTCTATCAATCCTGGAATGTCACAGCAGTAGGTCAGATCATCTTCCTCCTTTAAATACTTCCTGAACTCCTTATCTCTATGTCTACACCAAGAAAAGGTAGTTCCAGGTGCAAGAAGATTTTTTTCTTTCAGTCGTGACCCTAGCAGTTCACTTTTTTTTCCTTTGTGAGACCAAGGTCTTGTATCAGATTTCTCAACTCTGACTGTTTAAACAATTGTGGACCTACTGCATCTGCGGCAGGTGAAAAATCCATATCAACTTGCTCGTTATCAGAATTTGAGGAATCGTCAGAGTCAGGTAAACTGGTAGGAGGAGAAGGTATTGGAATGTCTGGTCCATGAGGAACAGGTCTCATCGCCAACTTTAAATTTGGGTACACAATACTGTCCTACTGAATCCCGCTATTTACACAGGCAAAAGTAACAATCCCTGGTATGGTCCTGGGGCTCACGTCAAACCATTCCTATTACAAATGGAAGGGCCTTACATTTCCCAATGCTCCACTGTCGTAGGTTTTCAAGGCACGTTTTATAAATTACGAGGGGAGCCCACGACTTGTCCAAGACTCCTAATTTTACCTTAAAAAATGCATAATATAAACGTTTTATTGATGCAGTTATTGGCCTACTCTGCTCCTTCATAATATAACACCCACACATGTAACACAATGACTCTGGCTTATTCACACATCTAATCCTGACACACTTGCCATTTTCACAACACAACACAGTATAAAAAGGTCAGACTTCCACCACACTCTCGACGCAAATGACTGGCCTCACCGCATTGCTGCTACCACGAGCTAAAAATATACTCCGTTATTTGACTAATTCAATGGATGGGACATAGTCGGTAGATGAGGTTTGGATTGACAAACGTACGCAACATTAACAAAGCAAACCACAGCCACTCTAACAACAGCCGATTTGCTGTTATCCCAAAGCAGCACTGCGCCACAATGACACATTTTCAGACAGTAAATGGCAAATAACACGAAACCTAGATGTGATACAATAGAACCAATGACATTTCTGACATCAGAAGACCTTATTTAGTTAAAATCACGTATCAGATGCTTTGCCGCAAAAATCATGCTGGGTAGTCTCGTTTGCTACCAACTCATAAAATTTCCATCCAACAAATAATTCAAAAAGGCTTTTCCTTAAACTCCCAGAAGGTAAAAAAAGGTGATTTGGACCAGCATTGTTCTCCCATATTTTCAGTTCATCAAAATGATAATCGTGACTCCAGCTTTCACTAGTAATATTTCTCTGAAGCCCTGTCCCTCGGTCTACACATAATATTCGTTCACAGTTTTCATATGTCTTGCAGTCATTATCACTACTGCATTCATCAGATTACAGTTCTGAACCAATACTAGAAACGAATAATTTGTAACTGGAAGATGATGTTCATAAACTAGGTCTGCTTGTGAAATACACACAGGAGCTCAGAGCTTACTTGGTCACGGGAATACAACGTGTTATGTGGTTCATAAGCAGAATATTCATCACTGCAATCTGTTTCTGAACCCGCTCCTCCCTATAAAATATCCAAGATATCACTATCATCGGGCCAGCATGAGGAAATGTGTGTACAGTAATACAGCTTACAATGCGACAGATTTGGCGCTCTCAGCACCCGGCACATCGAGTGTTTCAGTAGAGGTCACAGCAAGGAACAACTACCTTCTTTATCATTTAGGTTTCAAATTCCCAATAATTGCTACATTCTAGTGGACACTAGATAAACTACTATCTCCAAACAAGGGATGGGAACCATATGACCATATGGTATATGTACAGCTGCCTATAAACACGTGCGAAAATAACGCCCGTATGGTATATGGGTGCCATCCACAACCTGGAAAGCAGTGCGCCCATATCCCATATGGGAATAGTGTTGAATGCGTTAAAATGTTTTGGGCAACTTTTACTAGGAATAGATTGAAGCAATTTGGGCACTACAAGAGTTACTCACTTTGTTTCTTACGGAGGGAGTAAAACTTCTCCAGTTCTGTTTTATTTTCACTGGGAACAGTGTACGGTGACTCAGGCCTCTCGGTGGAACTGATCACGTCGTCTTCATCCAGGGAATCCAGAGCATTGATCTTCGAGGCCTTCTTCTTCTTCTTCTGATTCAGAGTGTTCAGGTACTCCTCATGCTTGAGGCTGGAAAACATACTAGCTTTGTAAACATGTCTTCAACAGTGAATAAGGTATGTTAGGATTTAATGAAGTGCTGCTATGCAGAGGGCGACAAGTGATTTGTATGAGCACATGTAGAAGGATCTGAACACAATGACAGATCAGTAAGTGAAAAGGAAGCAAAGAAAGATGAGACAACAAACATGAAAACACAAAAAGACAGGGACAAGATATATTGCTGTAGTTCTTTTCAGTCCCCAGTGAGCTACAATCTGCTTCCAAGCTTCATCAGGATAGCAGGCAACAACATTTACTGAGGGACATCTTGATGTGGGAAGTGTAGGATAATTTCAAGAAAAGGGATCATAAACAAAGGAAGCATTAAGACTGGTATATGTTCTTATTTTGCTATATCTGACTGGATTGTATGTTATCCTGCCGTTTGTAAAGGCTGATTATTGCAGACTACCTCCTTATGGTACTTCTTGGGTAAGAATTATACCTACTCACACGTTTCACTCATGAAGCAATGTTTTCCAGGAATGGAGTTCACTACTTTTATAACACTTTTTGTATTAAGGTGAGCCCAGCAATAATAAAACATAGATGTTCATGACCACTAAATGACATTATTTTGGGGATATTAGGTCATTTTATAATTATTGTATACTGACGCTTTTCCAATCTGCAACCAGGATCGTCTTCAGAGCCTACTCAGTATGTAATCGTCCCCTTTGTTCAAATGATTTGGGTGTTTAGCAATTTCTATCACCTCACAAATGATTCTAGGTGTAAAACATTTCTCTTTAAAAATGGCAGATTTTGCATAAAAAATGATTTTATGGTCATTATATAAGGCATACTTTGCCACAATAGACTTCTCTGCCTGGAAAAGACGTAAGTGACTGCGATGTTCCTTGGAACCCTCGTAGCTATGTTTCTATGTGTTTGGCCAATATAAACTGATCCACAGTAACAAGGAGTCATACTGAATCATACTGTATATACGTAATACAGTCATTAAGTTCTGAGACTTGGCGCCTGGAGGATAGGCACCCACACGACTCTGTATGTTGCCCACGATGCCGCATTACATGGCATACACCAATACAGAACCACAACCACCTTCAAAATAGTCACCGTTGGCCCTTGACCACTTAAACAGAACCATCTACCCTCAAAATAGTCACAATTGGCTGTTATGCACGTTTGCCAATGTTGTTATAGCTGCTGGAAGCACCGCTGAAAGCAGTTGGCAGGAAGGTCCGTATGGCTTCTCTTGTGGCCGTCATGACCTCTTCGGACGACTGAAATCTGCACCCATGTAGGCATGCTTTCAGGCGAGGAAAGAGAAAAAATTGTATGTTGTGAGATCAGGTGAGTACGAAGGGGGTGGCTAAACTGTCACCTGTTGCCTTGCAAGTTCCTCTTGGACAAGGACAGAGTGATGTGCAGGGGCGTTGTCATGTAGCAACAGTCAATTCTTTGTACGCCAAAGCCGAGGTCACTTATGGCGAATTGCTTCACGTAAATGGCCAAGGATCTCCTTGTAGCGGGTTTTGTTTACCGTTGCACCATCTGGGAGGAATTCCATGCTAACGATTCCATTTGAATTAAAAAACAGTTCCAGCATCACCTTGCCTTTTGACCTGTCTTGTCGTGGTTTCTTTCTGTTGTGGTGATGATGGCGTTTTTCAGGTGGTGGATTGTCGTTTCAGTTGCAGATCGTAAAGGAAACATCATGTTTCGTCTCCAGTTATTATCCGGTTGAGAAACATTGGATCATCGTCAGCACTACTGATGAGATCACCACAAATCGTCATGCGATCATCACATTGGACTTGCAACAAGATTCGTGGCACATTGTGCAGGGTAGGAGACATGTTGGTGACATGTCAAGGTCCGATTGGCGCATTCAAATCACTGTCACTACAACGCCCATATGTCTGCTTCCAGTGCATGCACTCAACTGTCTCTTGCAGGGACGAGAGACTGACACGGTACCATACCACGGCGCCACCTATGCGCTATAGTGCACTACAGTGCCATCATGTGGCCAGTTTCAGAACTTAATGACTGTACTATATATATATACTAGCTGATGTACCCGTGCTTCGCTACGGGATTCTCAGAAAGACTGACTTTGTGGTTTTCCTAACCTGAAATCAACATAGGTCATTACAAAAACGTAAGTATGAATGTAGTATGAATGCTATCATATAAAATACTCGATCAAATGGAAAGCCGCACGTTTTATCACTTTTAACGAACAGAGCTGCGGTTAGATTGCGGTGCCAATCTAGTAGTCCAAACTTCTAGAGTTGGGATGACCAGGCCGCAGATTGCCATTATTCCGCTAAATATGCACACTGTTCATTCCAATCAGTGCCTCAGAGTAGGGATTGAATAGCCCGAATGCTATGATGATCCAGTGTATTACGTACCAGTTGTATCAGAAAATTTATAAACCAGGGGAATGGCATGCTAAAGAAGAAAGTTATCTAACTCCCCAGCTACTTCCCATCAATATTCAGGCAGGCTGTTACACTCTGTACGACTGGGCGAGTTGACCGTGTGGTTAGCGGTGCGCAGCTGTGAGCTTGCATCCGAGAGATAGTGGATTCGAACCCCATTGTCGGCAGCGCTGAAGATGGTATTCCGTAGTTTCCCACTTTCACACCAGTCAAATGCTGGGCCTGTACCTTAATTAAGGCCTAAGACACTCCTAGCCCTTTCCTATCCCATTGTCGCCATAAAACCTATCTATGTCGGTGTAACGCAAATAAAATAAAAATACTCTGTACGCAGCAGTAATCCTATCTACCGGAGATGAGGGGCAACAGAAGACACAAAGCACATCACGACAAACAATGGTCAATGTAATGTTATTGTTGATCAATGTTATGAGCTTTCTATATTGTAGGCCTTCACATTAAGTTCTTTTTCGACTCTGTGATCTGTAAACCATAAATTCTAGTTTCTTATTCTCCGACTTTACATACCGATTTTCATCAAATATTGTTTACCCATTTTCTCGTTACTCGGCGCTGATATGGACTTAGTAACAAAAATCCAAATTCATGAATATCTTTGTGATTATAGCCAGTACGGTAACAATGTATAAGACATGAATAATAGGAAATTTGATACTCTATAACCTTAGTTATGTAGTATTCATCGATTACACCTCTAATAAGAAATATTTCAGAATTACATTTTAGGCCTTCCCCTAAACTACCATTTCACTCAGCGTGAATAAAATAATTTACAGCCTTGACTATAGCGACTTATTTCCTGACTTTGCATACCGATTTTCATCAAGATAGGACTACTAATAACAACAATATTTGAGAATTAAATTTTAGGCCTTCCCCTAAACTACCATTTTTCTCAGCGTGAATACAATTATTGATATCCTAGATTGTAGCAACTTATTCCCCAACTTTGCATACCCATTTTCTTTAAAATACGACCACTAATAACATAAATAGTTGAGAATTCAATTTTAGGCCTTCCCCTAAACTGCTATTCACTCAGCGTGAGTAAAATGATTTATAGCCTAGATTGTAGAGGCTCATCCCCCGACTTCACATACCGATTTTCATCAGACCACTAATAACATAAATAGTTGAGAATTCAATTTTAGGCCTTCCCCTAAACTACCATTTTACTCAGCGTGAGCAAAATGATTTATAGCCTAGATGGTAGAGGCTCATCCCCCGACTTCACATACCGATTTTCATTAAATTCTCTTCAACCGTTTTCTCGTGATGCGTGTACAGACAGACAGACAGACAGACAGACAGACAGACAGACAGACAGACAGACAGACAGACAGACAGACAGACAGACAGAAATTACGGAAAAGTAAAAAGTGCATTTTCTTGTTACTATGGACATGACCGATACAGAAATACCATTATTTTCAAATTCTGAGCAATGTACAGACAAAACTCTTATTTTATATATATAGATATATTACCAGTTTAAACCAATAGGATGTTTTGTTAAGAAGGAAGCCATACTTTCCAGTGTTGATTCATTTAAATGCACAAATATGAAGTTTTGAAGCTTCCACCTAATCAATACATATATTTATATATTATTGTTCTACAGTACCGGTTTCGACCTTGTGAAGGTCATCTTCAGCTGACAATCATAACATACAATTAAAACATCACAATAAGAATGTCACATGATATGGGTAAAAACATTGTCATTACAAATGTTCTAGTTTAAATAATCGTCTACATTAACTGATATAATAATTAAAACTTAACATTACTATATGTACATGAATGATGTTGTCTATGTTAAAATACATTTTTCTTAAATTATAAAGGTGTCACATAGTATGGGTAAAAATCAATTTGCAAATGTTTTTCGTCTTATCTTCGTCTACATTAATCGGCAATACTATTATGTGCGTAGGTGATATATATTGAATGTACAATATTCTTAAATTGTGAAGTGTCCACTGTTCCACATTAAAACTTATGACTAGATGAATAAAACATTTTGAAGTACAGATTAATTCTTGCGGCGTGTTGTATATGCGACTATGTTGTGATATATGATCAGCCATGTTCGTCTACTGGTGTTATAATAGTATGAGTTTCTTGAAGTAATATGAACACTTATGTTGAAATCAGGCAGTTGTCTGGTGTTTAGTGCGGGACTTCATCGATATATACACAAAGCTTATAGTTTATGTTAAGACTGGTTGACCATAAAATTTGATAGAATACGATATATAAATATAGATAAGTTGTCGTTTTAGCGACGTGCTTCCCTTAGTCTTTATGTTATTTGATTTTGTCAAATGTCAATATGTATTACTTGATTTCAACATATTCTGTGTTTTTTGGTTAGCGTGAAAGCTTCTTGCTTCACTTTGTGTTGTAGGACGTATTTTGTATCTGTAAATATTTACAACATATGTATATTATTGTTCACGAGCACTAGCATCAACTGATGTAATTCATAGCCATAAGATTCTACCAAGAAAGAAGAAGATATGTGCAAGACATAAACACATAAATTATTTGCTTGCTAGTTGCTTTACGTCGCACCGACACAGATAGGTCTTATGGCGATGATGGGACAGGAAAGACCTATCATATTCTTTTCGTAGAGATCTGACTAGCACACCTGCGGATTGTGCAATTCGACTTGAACAGTATTACATACGGTAGTAATAAAATGATCAATATAATTGTGAAAGATAGGGTCAAGCCTGATGTCTGTTACATAGCAGGCCACTCCTGACATGGAGTACAGATGCCATTTGTAGATGTCAACCTTGAATCAGAATCTATATAAAAGTGGTACTTTTCTCTTATTAACCTTTTCTGCCACTTCTGCTGTACTGAAGTCAACCTCCTTTAGTGTACCTTGGCAAAGGACCCTCACAAGCTACTACCAGTCAGATGTTACTCACCACTTTGTCCTGGCTTGTGACAGGTTCCCACACATTGGACCCAGATAGAAGTAGTGTGTTAATGTGAATTCTTTCAATGGCTTATAAGCCCTCTTCCAATTCTTTAAAGGTTTTCCATCATTAAACTCCTGTAAAGTCAACTTACTGTGAATATGTAAATACTGAAGACTAATATTCTCTTACCAGTTAATGTTGTTGCCATGAGTTTGCACCTTCTCCATGGTGGTCATCCCTTCAATGTAGTTCTCCCCATTAAGTAGCTCCTGAGGCATCCTGGCTTCTGGCTCTCGGAATGAGTGTCTGGCTACAAGCTAACGGGGAAGAAGAAAAATTACTAGCTAAAACTGCATATTGAAAGATTGCCATCTAATGGAAACAACCATAAAGGAAAAAAAACAAAAAATTCAAATTATAATTTTGTTTGTATGTACTGTTCAGATTTTGAGCCAGCCCTATGGTGTAGGGGTCTCTTACTCAGATGACCTGAATTCAGTTCCCAACTTAATACTGGATGGAGGTAGGAATAGGGTTCAATCAG
Organism: Anabrus simplex; assembly: GCF_040414725.1. Lineage (NCBI taxonomy): Eukaryota > Metazoa > Arthropoda > Insecta > Orthoptera > Tettigoniidae > Anabrus > Anabrus simplex. Next base: position 74,264,863 of record NC_090277.1, read on the forward strand.
CCTTGAGAGTTCTGACAAGAGAGGCAAGAGTCAAGAAAGAAAAGTGGTACGACTGAGGCTTGGCAGCAGTCAACACAGGTTTTTATCGTAACTTAATATATAGAGAGATAGGAACACATTGGCAGGTCAGTATGGACAATCCGAACTCAGTTTCTTGTTATCTATGTTGGGTGCTGATGAACACAGGTAGGACATCAGGGGAGATAGAAGTGTGCATTTGTCCTGTCTTTCTTTTTACTCTTGTTTGCTTTTAGTGTGTACTTACCCCACACAGTGGCAGAGTGGTATCTTTCATCTCACCATCATCTGTGGACTCCCTGATCTTGGTCCCCTTGGCTTCCTTATGGCTAGTGGAGCTCTCACTGTCCTGAAAATATGTTCGTTAGTCACTGAATGTCACTCTTATATGTATGTATCTTGTAGTTAATGTAACAAGCACTTACAAAGTCAGAGATTTCAAAACTACTTTCTCTGCTCCTACTGTACTGGTCCAGCAGAAATGCTAGTCGTGGAGGAACATACTTTGTTTGAACATCTGGTAGGACTCCTTTCTCCTCAAACTCTGGGCTCTCATATCCATATGTGTATTCTGAAGAAAAAAAAATTAAGTGTAAAAAAAATAAAAATAATAGGACTACAATTACAACTGGGAAATTTAACTGCTTAAATGTGGTCATGAAAAAACTTATGATCACTTCACTAACACCAATCAGAAAGCATTGTTTGTCGTGACACTTCTTTGCTTTGAGAGACCTGTAGGTTGGACATCAACTAATATTAAGATACATAAAAACAGCTGACATTAATATCACATAACTGGACCAATGTGTCTTGCTAAGTAAAATAAATCTTTCCATTCATATATTTTGAAAACAAATTAGTTAGAAAGTGGGAATGGGAAGCAAAACAAAAAAAAAAGGACATCATGAGCACCTCCTTGTGTTGTTTCCCTGGACATCCTAAGAACAATGCCGGCAGTGATTTCACACATTTTAAAAATTCCTCCTACTTCACCCCACTTAATTATCTTTCTGTACAACATTTCAAACTTATTGCATTAGTGTTTAATGAATCCCACAGGATGCTACTCTGACATAAATGTCTGGAATGTGGGTTAGGATATTCTTATCTGTAGTAAATTCTCTGAGTTTATGCAGCATCTTTACTACTTGAATCAAAATCATTAACTTACATTTACTCCCTAATACACAAAAATACATTATAACATGAAGAAGTAGCAATTCTCTCCACCCTTCAATGAACAGAGTCAATGCCCACAATACCCCCCCCCCCCCCCACACACACACACCTTTTCCCCCTCCCTCTCCATGGAACAGAGTTATTGTCTACAGAATTTCACCTCATCACCTTACTCCTAGCTACCAAGACTGGAACAAGAAAACTGGCTTCAGTCCAAATGCAGTTGTTGAAGGTAACATATGATTAGCAGCTTGGATAGATCATCATCATTTTACAGTTCTAGTTTCCTGGGTACTGTTGGTGAGTCTCTTCCACTCTGTCTTATTAAGATAGGTTCTGTTGTTAATGACGTCCTCCAGTGTCCTTTCCTGGTCTGTAATGTCCATCTTTATGATGTCCATCCAGTGGGTTCTTGGTCTTCTCACCATCCGTTTTCCTGCCACATGTCTCTCCAAGTTAAGCTGTCCTTGTTGGCTCCATCCTCATTACATGCCCAAACTACCTCAGTCTGGACATGCTGACCCGATCTAACAACGATGTTTCAATCTCAGCTTCCTTTCTAACCATGTCATTCCTTAACTAGTCCAGTTTGGTTTTTTGAATTGTTGACCTGAGGAACTTCCATCTCAGATGTCTGCAGCCTTGATGAGTCTTTCTTAGTGAGGGTGCAGGTTTCGATACTGACTGAACATCACCAGCTTTGATTTTGTTGGTACTTTGGGATCCCAGAGAAGAGGCACTTACTGGTACTTCTGCACTCTATTTGCCACCTCCTTTGTAGAGAAAAATTCTAAAATTTAGAAATGACAGTAGAGGACTACTACAATTATTATTTGTTCTTATTGCTCATAACATCACCAATTTACATTCATTGACAAGTTTATGCAATGTAAACAATATTGCACATATATATGCATGATTTAAAGTGATTTATAGAATCTGAGGATGTTTTTGTAGAACAAAACATGTCATTCTTTGTTTAACCCGGCATTACTCGCTAGGTCTTTACGTGCGCCATTACTCGCTGGTGAGCGCAGCGCTCACCTTTATGTTTGAAGGCTATAATATGTCCATATAAAGATGGAGGTACTTTTAATATGTCAATTTAAGATATTTTTTTATTTAGGAACACGGCTGAGTGGAGTGGCTATGGAGGCAAGCTCTACATTCGGGGGACACGTGAGTTCGATCCCCACCTTTAGATGTCCTGAGAATGGTTTTCTGTTTACGCTTCCAGGCAGATACCGGGGCAGTTTCTATTCATAGACTACAGCCGATTCCTTCCACCTATTTAGCCAAATTCATTCACCATCATTTATTTCATTTTTATTAGCTTCTCAACTGAGGTTGGCGTCAGGAAGGGCATCCAGCTGTAAAACAAGCTATGTATATTGAAACCACAGATTGCTATAAATGAAAGTTCCTCTCCTTCCTCAGAACTTGCAGACACTCTGAAGCAGAGTTATGATCACTTCCGTAAACCTCATCTGTTTCATTACCATCAGTCTCGATGTTCAAAACCTTTCCTCCTATGTTTCACACAATCATGAAAGTATCTGATCACTGGATACCACAATAACTTGTAAATATTGTCTAACAACAGCCACAGTATAAACATTTCACATTAAACACAAGCATAAAACAAACCCTGACTTATTACAACGAGCGAAATATAAGTAGCACAGTTCCTCGCTACTGAGCGCACTGCTCACCAAACATACACTGCCGTGCCTAATAATGAATTGCGAGTGTTTATTTTCAAAGATAATGAAAATGACTGAGACATCCCCTTCATAAAAATCTGTTACAAAGGTACAGGGACTTTCAAAGGTGGAGGTCTTGTAACATTCCAACAAGAAGCAATGTACTACGAAGGTGAGCGCCACGCTCACCATGCGAGTAACCACGGGTTAACAGTGAGTATTTATTTTTACAGTTATGTTATAGTGTTATAACTACTGTTTTTGACAGAGAAAAGCTTTAAAGTTACTGAAAAACTTGGGGCCACTGAGTCCTTCTTGAACATAAGACAATGCAATGCCCTTCCCTGTACTTCCTTCCTTGTCTACCTCTCACAATACATCTTAACCTACAACTTTTTCAACTTTTAAGGGACAACTTGTCCACCAGATTCAAGGCACCACTACGGGCACCTGGATAGCCTCCTTCTGTGCCAACTCTTCATGGGAAAACTAGAGAAAAAATTTCCTTGCTACTGAGCATCTCCAGCTTCTAGTCTGGTGGAGGTCAAGTGATGACATCTCTCTACTGTGGTACCATTAACCTAAACTGCACTGCCCCAACTAAAATTGTAGTGTCTAGTTCACTTGACAGATCTCTCGCACTTATCTCACTTTCACCTCTGTCTCCAGAATGGCAGAATTAATACCTCTGTACATCAAACACACCAGCCGTCAACCACTACAACAATTTCCACACATATTACGTGATACGGTCTCTACCATTCAACTTAGCTATTAAGGGCAAAGGGATTTGTTTAACCCCTAAAGCCTGTGCTTCCCACAACAACCTAAGGAAGGCCTTTACTTCTAGTGTTTCCCCACCCAATTTGTTGAATGCCAGATTTATCAAGCTTTGAACTCTATCCCCAACTCCCGAAGCAACCTAACCCAGTACCCTTCAAAACAACATATCATCCTGGTTTCCACAAAATCAATCACATTTGAAAACTAGCTTTCACTGTTTTCTCATCCTCACCCTACTCCTGTAATCTTCTTCCTTGAAGCCCCACAGTCACATTCAGGCACATGCCAAACCTCAAAAATATTCTCACTTGCTATGAACCACACCACCCCAAAACCCCTTCTTGTTCTTTACCCTGTGAACACAACCTCTGTAAGACATAGCACCACTTTCAATCAGCGGTACCTCCAGCACCTACAAGTCTTACCCCAGACAACTTCATCGAACAGCTTCATTGCAAACTCTGCTCTATTTTCTAGATTGCCTTAACTAACAACACTCTAAAATATATTAACATTTCTTTAATAATAATAATAATAATAATAATAATAATAATAATAATAATAATAATAATAATAATAATAATAATAATAATACATATGACAATCATATCAATCAATCAATCAATCAATCAATCAATCAATCAATCAATCAAGATCTGCATTTAGGGCAGTCACCCAGGTGGCAGATTTCCTATCTGTTGTTTTCCTAGCCTTTCCTTAAATGATTTAAAAGAAATTGGAAATTTATTGAACATCTCCCTTGGTAAGTTATTCCAATCCCTAACCCCTCTTCCTATAAATATTTGTCCCAATTTGTCCTCTTGAATTCCAACTTTATCTTCATATTGTGATCGTTCCTACTTTTAAAGATGCCACTCAAACTTATCTGTCTACTAATGTCATTCCACGCATTCTCTCCGCGGACAGCTCGGAACATACCACTTATTACATGTGATAAAATTCATTTTTGGGTCTGTATTGGAAGTATTTGTATTAAATAACACTAGTATGTTTTTATTATTCACCCACCTATTTAATAGAATACAATGTCGAGCAGTTCGTCTTCTTTCTACCAATTCTTCCCAGCCCAAACTTGGCAACATTTTTGTAACGCTACTCTTTTGTTGGAAATCACCCAGAACAAATCGAGCTGCTTTTCTTTGGATTCTTTCCAGTTCTTGAATCAAGTAATCCTGGTGAGGCTCCCATACACTGGAACCATATTCTAGTTGGGGTCTTACCAGAGACTTATATGCCCTCTCCTATACATCCTTACTACAACCCCAAAACACCCTCATAACCATGTGCAGAGATCTGTACCCTTTATTTACAATCCCATTTATGTGATTACCCCTATGAAGATCTTTCTTTATATTAACACGTAGATACTTACAATGATCCCCAGAAGGAACTTTCACCCCATCAATGCAGTAACTAAAACTGAGAGGACTTTTCCTATTTGTGAAACTTACAACCTGACTTTTAACCCCGTTTATCCTCATACCATTGCCTACTGTAAATCTCACAACATTATCGAGGTCATGTTGCAGTTGCTCACAATCTTGTAACTTATTTATTACTCTATACAGAATAACTTCATCTGCAACAAGTCTTCCTCTGATTCCACTTCTTTACTCATATCGTTTATATACATAAGAAAACATAAAGGTCCAATACTACTGCCTTGAGGAATTCCCCTCTTAATTATTACAGGGTCAGATAAAGCTTTGGCTACTCTAACTCTCTGAGATCTGTTTTCTAAAAATATAGCAACCCATTCAGTCACTCTTTTGTCTAGTCCAGTTGCACTAATTTTTGCCAGTTCTCTCCCATGATCCACCCTATCAAATGCTTTAGAAGGGTCAATCGCGATGCAGTCCATTTGTCCTCCTGAATACAAGATATCTGCTCTTGCTGGAATCCTAAAAGTTGAGCTTCAGTGGAATAACCTTTCCTAAAACCAAACTGCCTTCTATCGAACCAGTTATTAATTTCGCAAACACGTCTAATATAATTAGAAAGAATGCCTTCCCAAGGCTTACATGCAACGCATGTCAAACTTACTGGCTTGTAATTTTCAGCTATATGTCTATATCAGCCTTTCCTTTATACACAGGGGCTACTACAGCAACTCTCCATTCATTTGGTATAGCTCCTTCTACCAAACAATAATCAAATAAGTACTTCAGATATGGTACTATATCCCAACCCACTGTCTTTAGCATATCCCCAAAAATCTCATCAATTCCAGTAGCTTTTCTAGTTTTCAACTTGTGTATCTTATTTAAATGTCATTGTTATTATATGTAAATTTTAATACTTCTTTAGTATTAGTCACCTCCTCTATCTGGACATAATGCTTGTAACCAACAATCTGTCTGGCTCCATGGCTAAAGGGTTAGCATGCCGGCCTTTGGTCCAGCGGGTCCCGGGTTCGTATTAATGGTTGGTGCTAGAGAAACCATTCCTCTCTTTTTTGTGAAGTTCTGCAAATCATTCAATGGCTGCCTTGGTATATTCAATCCAAATTCTGAAGAACCATATATCTCAAACTTTTTGTCAAATGTGCTTACCGACCATCAAGTAATCATCTCACAATTACTTTTGAAATCTAACCTGTTTCTTTTTTTTTGGTATACTTTTTCCTCAGGGGCAATCTCCAGTTAGGAAAAGTTGAAATAAGTGAAAAATATTGATAAAATCCACTTATTCAATAGTAAAAGTAAAAATATTGAATGGGTGTATGTTATCAATATATTTTAATTTTTAGTCATTATGGAATGCAATATGAAATTTATTACGTGCATGGCCGAATTTAACTACTTTCAATGCCTTTGGGCCCAAGTAATTTTGTGCCCCCCTTTCCTTTAAACTTGATAAGACAAAACTGCAATTACTATTATTTTTACACCTAGTATAATGAATAAAGTAATACAGTGGAATGATAACCAAGGTAAAATATCGAACTATTAATACCATTAAATAATAATAATTCCAGCTGAGAGAGCAGACAGCCATCAACTATGCACAATTTACTACCCCGTCTTTTTTAAACATTACAGCATAATCATGATGAGAGTGGAAATGCTCATGTTCCGTTAACCGCTGATTTCAGTCTTTCCATTCATTTGAGCCAGTTGTTGCAAACTGGGATGTCCCTCAAAAAAGTTTACAAGTAGCACAAAAAACAGATCTTTGGCTCCAGGAATAAACCAGATATTCATGTTTTATAATTTCTCCATTTAAAAACATTCTTTTAAACAGCATTTTTATCAAAAATCACTAATTGCCTGTATACGTCTGCACAGAATAGCAAAAGTTGTCCTGATTCTGTTTCATTCCACTTTAGCATAGTAGTATCTAGCAACATTGTTCATAACCCAAAAATAGGGGTACAGTAATCGTTTGGTTGAAAAATACCTTCTCTTGGTACTAGATCATCTTAATGATTTTCACTTACAGTACCAACAGGAGACCAATGGAAACCCAGCTTAAAGTGGGCATACACTCATCAAACTTTCCTGTGCTAGTACCATCCTTTTTATTTTCATCATTGCATGAGAAGTTGTTTGAGCTATAGTTTGCAGATAACATGTCTAATTTTGGTGTTTGAGTGAACAATTCACTTTTCCTCCTCATCTTCTCTTCTGCTAATCTGCGATAATTTGCGTCACTTCATTTTAGACCATCCATGTTGTGTGCGTAACATGAAAAATACGAAATGAACTGGAAGAAAAAAAGCTTTTACAACCTTTTCCAGACCTCTTTGTGTTATGGGTAGTCTCTAGGTGGCATTGATTCCCCGCTCGCTTGATTAAGATGCAGCCCGAAGTCATCTTGATACCTGTATGCAGAACCAAGGGGGCTGTGTTTCAACATTGTGACAGTATTTATAATATTATTACCAACAGATCTCACATAAGTGGAACAAAAATTCCGTTATTCATGTCGAGAGCTTTTGCTTTTGAATACTACGAAAGTGCGCGCATTCTAAAAACTCGTTTACAAACTACTAGACCTTTTCATTTTTGTCGCTCTGGTTCCAGGCCCATAAGGCCGATGCCTAAATACGGCTCTGATTACATGCAATACCAACACTCTAGCCACCGGGCGAGTTGGCCGTGCAGTTAGGGCCGCACAGCTGTGAACTTGCATCCGGGAGAGAGTGGGTTTGAACACCACTTTCGGCAGCCGTGAAGATGGTTTTCCGTGGTTACCCATTTTCACACAAGGAAAATGCTGGGGCTGTACCTTAATTAAGGCCACGGCTGCTTCCTTCCCACTCCTAGATCTTTCCTATCTCATCTTCACCATAAGACCTATCTGTGTCTGTGCGACATAAAGCCAATTGTAAAAAAAAAAAAAAAAAAAAAACTACTCTATCCAAATGAAAATGCAGTCACTGAAGTATCTGAAAAATCCATAACATTGGTCTTTCTGTCCCCATTCACACCTGGCACCATCAGACCACATTTAACTATTTTTGCACTGCTAAAGTCATTAAATATTTACCCTCAACTTTTCACCCTCTTATCCTCAAATTGGACATCAAATGATGCTCAAGTCTATCATCAGCATCCAGCTTTAACATTAGATAACTATCCCTTTTTTCTATTACCTTTTCTCACCTATCTTCCACCCCTTCCTCTTACATCACAATGGCATCTTCTCATCAAATTCAAATATGACCATTATCATTCTTACTCTATCTTCCAACCGAGCTCGATAGCTGCAGTCGCTTAACTGCGGGCAGTATCCAGTATTCGGGAGATAGTAGGTTCGAATCCCACTGTCGGCAGCCCTGAAGATGGTTTTCCGTGGTTTCCCATTTTCACACCAGGCAAATGCTGGGGCTGTACCTTAATTAAGGCCATGGCCGCTTCCTTCCCACTCCTAGCCTTTTCCTGTCCCGTCGTCGCCATAAGACCTACCTGTGTCGGTGCGACGTAAAAAAAAAAAAAAAAAAAAACCAACTCTATCTTCCACTGACAAAGGCTGCAGCCAAATATTTTGAACCTCCTGTCTTTCTTTTACATGTTCTCTATCTACAGATGCTTACATGATGTCAAATTAATAAGGTGCCCAATTATATTGAGAATTCATCATGATTGTGTTGACTGACAGATAAGCTCAAGTTACTGTGTTATATTATTATTCACAATTATTTAAGAAATCCAGGTCCGTGAGAAAGTGTCACATTGTCGTTATAAATTTAAGGTCCTCTCTTCCATCTCCGCTCATCTTATGGCTCATTGCATAAAGTCATGTCCTTGTCATGTGTCCAATTTATTCTGGAGGTTCTTGAAATAAACAGCCAGGGAAATGTAGCAATGCAAAGTAGATTTAATGAAAAAAATGGGTGGTGCCCATGGTAAAGTATATTACTTTATGATACTCTGAACACAGATGATGTCCCTGAACTCTAACCTTTACCTCCATGTTCTATTCCATAAAAACAGCCAGTGGAGTTGAGTGGAGAAGCAGCTTCTGACTTCTTTACATATTAATAGTTTGAATTTTCAACATTCATGTTATTGTATGCTATTGCTCCTACCTGGACGATGATCCTTGTACTGGAGATTGTCCTCCACATACGACTGCTGTCCTTGCAGTTCACTCCTCTGTGTGTCTGCTCTCTTTTCCTTATCCACAGCCTCACTGTCCTAAAAGTGTGCAAAGAATTTTAAATCTATAAGAATAACCTGAAACAGATCTTGGAAGGACAAAGAAGGTGTGGAGATTGTCCTCAACATTTTATATTTTTATGTTCATCCTCATCTCTTCTTTTTGTTGCTCCCTCTCTCCAGACTGACCTGTCACTGTGTTTATCTTTTGTATTTATTCCTACCTTCTTCCCTGCAACTCAAGCAACACTAGAGTCTTTCTTTTAGTAACATTTTTGATTTCAAATTAAGTGTCCCATTAGTGAAGTTCATTACCACAATAAAATATTTTAAAACCTTTTCTTTTTGGTAGTTTAATGTCACACTAACACATCAAAGATTTTTGGCAACAGAAGGATGGAAAAAGGTTGCATTTCCCTGGTGTGAAAATGGGAAACCACAGAAAACTATCTTCTATGCTGGCAATGGAGAAATTCAAACCCAAAATTTCCAAAATTCACGGTCACAGCTACGTGACCCTAACCACATGGCCAACTTGCTCGGTTATTACATTTAAAAAAAAAAAAAAAACTCTTGTGAATCTAGAAGGTTGGCTGAAATTTGCTGTGGTATATTCTAGTATTATGCTACAGTTAGAAATTTACAAGGTAAGAATGACATGCTAGGTGCTTGTAAATAGTGTTCTGCACTATCCTTTCAGCCAGACTTCACACATCCAGTCAAGAACATGGCGTGTTGTTCTCAATATTATCAGAGTTGAACAATAGTCTAAAAAAAATATGTGTAATTTAAAATAATACTAGTGATTTCTGCAGTAAATCCTTCAAAACAATTCATGGTTTCAATGTATTTGGGGGAAACTACTGGTGGTCTTTAGCATCTAGTAATTGTTGTGAAAAGTCTCCGAGCTCTATTTCTCTCTGTAGGACCAATCATCCCCAAGCAGACATCGTGATATATTGATTTCTATATTAAATTTTATATAGTGAAGATAGCAATGTAAGTTCATAATAGGAAAGGTTCAAGCCACAGTTTGTAGTAACTTCACACATGGTGCCTAGTGGGAGACCTCAGAAGTAACTGCAGAAAATATGAGGAAATTAAGAAGGGAAAATTGTCACTCATAAAAAGAACTACTACTTTTCCAAGGACTTTCAGATCATACGCTTTAAAATGAGGAGTTACACATAGAAATCTGTTTGGCCATTTTTTTGCAGTTTCCATAACTGGAAAATGGCTGAATCATATTTTTTCCCTTAACAGATGTCACCCCATAGTGGGTGTACTTTAATTTACCCCTTAAAATTTTGAAAAAGATTCACCACTTATTGGATGCATTCCATTTTCAATTAAAATTGTCTTAGCAAGATGTACTCAATCAAAAAAAAGTGTCCGACTTGTTGACTGAATGGTCAGCGTACTAGCTTTCGGTTCCGAGGGTACCAGATTTGATTCCCGGCCGGATCAGGGATTTTAACCTTCAGTGGTTAATTCCAATGGCTCGGGGGCTGGGTGTTTGTGCTGTCCCGAACATCCCTACAGCTCACACACCGTACATAACACTATCCTCCACCACAATAACACGCAGTTACCTACACATGGCAGTGCCGCCCACCCTCATTGGAGGATCTGCCTTACAAGGGCTGCATTCGGCTAGAAATAGCCACATGAAATAATAATTATTATTATATATAAAAAGAATTAAGCATATTTGAAGTTCACCCACCAATGTCTAATGTTTATCATTTTGGTTAGGTAGACAGTACATTGTTCAAATCATGGCAACCCTGCCTTCATCACAGCTAGGGGCACTTGACCCACGACTGGTAAACAAATCCAGTACACTAGAGCTGAGGTGACGCTCAAGCACTAAGCACTAAAAGGCCTTGTCATATGCTGTCTGTGGCAGATTGCATCAAATCAGCAACCTGATGCAACAGAACATGAGACAAGTTGACATTGCCAACATTGTTTATGTGAATCAAAGTACTGTCTCCAGGTTGTGGAAAAAGTTCCAAGACAGCTATTCAATAGCGGATCGATATTACGTGGGCCGTCCATGCAAAACAATAGCAGCTCAAGACCGGTATATGTGCATATAGATACCCTGAATTTATCCTTTCTAGTAGCTTGATCATAGTTCTAGTGAATCTCATTTCTGTAAGAATTTTCAGGTAAGATATATAAATGATGATGGAGTTTAATTCCAAAAACCAGTTTTAACAAAGTGTGATCTCATTTCCGTAGCCTGAATTCTGCTATGGTCAATGTAATGAAAACTGAGCAAGTGGCTGTGCGATTTGGGTCACGTAGTGCACAGCTTGCATCCAGCAGCTCTGAAGATAGCAATGTAGCTGGTCCGTTATTGGACATTATAAGCTTTCCAGCTCATTCCTGGTTGCCAGCGTTTTGCCCTAGCATACTAAATTGGGCTCATCTGTTGGTATATAGCACACCTACCAAGACGCATGGCTAGTGCATACCATGGAGGCCAATGCGTAGGCTACTTGGAGCCACCAGCAGTGCCAATGCACTATGAGAGACTGTCTCATTTCCAAGAATTGATACCTGCCTGGCCATCAGATGACATAGATGTTGATTCCCGTAGGGAACCTGAAATATTTGTCCCGAATGAGTAAATTTATAATACCAATACCAAATATTTCACATACCTGCCAAGTATTCAATTTTTTTCCGTAAAATGTATGGATTTTGAGTGTGTTTTACGCTTGTACGGATGAACAACGTTATTGTATGGATTTTGAATATCCGCGCTTGTTTTTGCTTTCTGCAGTCAAATCGGATTTGTTTGACTTTCGATAGTAGCTGGTAATACGAGATGCAGAGTTTGAAATTCGACCGGTAAATGTATCGATTATCACCATGCTTTTGTCATCTGTTCGACCTCAACTGCTATTTCATTCACTGAGATGTTCTGAAACAAGTAGTAGGCTGTGATTTTGAGGAAAATAAATCAGTGAAAAGTAGCATAATAATAATGTTATTTGCTTTACGTCCCACTAACTATTTTTACACTTTTCGGAGACACCGAGGTGTCAGAATTTAGTCCTGCAGGAGTTCTTTTGCGTACCAGTAAATCTACCAACACGAGGCTGACGTATTTGAGCACTTTCAAATACCACCGGACTGAGCCAGGATCGAAGCTGCCAAGTCGGAATCAGAAGGCCAGCGCCTCAACCGTCTGAGCCATTCACCCCGGCATAAAAAGTAGCAGGCTGTGAATTTATATATAACAACTTTAGTAACTGTGTCATGCTTCGTAGCAGCTGAAAGGCTTTGTGTGTGGATGTGTGTAACATAGTTCTGAAACTTGTGCAATTGTGTGACGAATTTGTAAGTGATTTAGTATTTTTTAGTGGTGTTTGTAATGAGTTCAACTAAGAAACGATATTTTCAGTCTTTAAGCCCAAAAGAAGGCGTGTTTCTCTATTTTTAAAGGAGATTCTGTTACCTTCAGTTTTGAGGTGTAAGTATCCCCATAAAAATAATTCACTTTTTTCACTTCTTTTCACAATTCCCCCCTCCCCAAGTGAATTTTCCGGCAAAAAGTACTTGTTTCTTTAATAGTAAAGGATCTTCTAAATACCAATTATCACGACTCTATCATCTTCAGTTTTTGAGGTATGTGTCCCTCATAAAAGGAATTAAACACCTTTTCACTCCCGTCCCCCAAGATGATTTCCCTCCCCCAAAACACGTTTTTCTTTGTTTTTCCAAAAATACATGTTTACTTTTAAAGCATATTCCAAATACCACATTTCACGTCTGTAACATCTTCAGTTTTAGAAATATCAGTAACCTAATTAAAAGAATTTAACCCCATTTTCAGTCACTTTTACCCACCTCAAGTGGTTTTACCAAAAACAAAAATACACGTTTCTTTATTTTTAATAGAGATAAAAATACCATTTTTCACTTCTGTAACATGTTACATTTTTGAGATATACTGTAGAAATTCTTATTTTAAAATTTCACCCCCTTTTTAGTTCCACTTAAGTGGATTTTCCAAAAACAAATCACCTATGTTTCTTTTCTTTTACAGGAGATTTTTACGTCTGTGATATTTTACGATTCTGAGATATACTGTAGATAAAGTCTTTCTAAGAATTCACTGCAATTTGTCACTCCTGTTTAATCCCCATTAATTGGATTTTCCCAAAACAAAAAACAAAAAAAATATGTGTTTCTTTATTTTTAAAGGACATCCCAGATACCAATTTTCAGGCGTGTAATATCTTCAGTTTCTGAGATATAAGTATCCTCATTAAAGGCATTCAACCCCCTTTTCTTCCTTTTTCACCCCTTCTATTGGGATTTTCAGAGAACAAAAAATACATGTTTCTTTATTTTTAAAAGGGACTCTAAATATCAATTTTTTCATCTGTAAACTTTTAAAGTTTTGAGATACAGATACACTCATTTTAAAAATTCACCCCCTTTTCACTCCGTCCTCCACTAATTAATTTTTTTTTTTAAATTACGTGTTTCTTAATTTTTAAACGAGATTTCAAATACCAATTTTCACGTCTGTAATATCTTCAGTTTCTGAGATATAAGTATCGTCATTAAAGGAATTCAACCCATTTTCACCCCTTTTCACCGCTCCTATTGGCATTTTCTGAAAACAAGAAATACATGTTTCTTTATTTTTAAAAGAGAATCTAAATATCAATTTTTACATCTGTACACTTTTAAAGTTTTGAGATATAGATACACTCATTTTAAAAATGCACTCGCTTTTCACCCCCCATTATTTGGATTTTCCAAAAACAAAAAAATACATGTTTCTTTATTTTTAAAGGAGACCTTAAACACCAATTTTCAGGTCTGTAATATCTTCAGTTTCTGAAATATAAGTAGCCACATTAAAGGCATTCAACCCCTTTTTCAATCTTCTTCACCCCTCCTATTGGGATTTTCCGAAAACCAAAAGATATGTGTTTCCTTTTTTTTTAAAGGAGATTCTAAATTACCAATTTTTACATCTGTAAACTTTTAAAGTTCTGAGATATAGATGTACTCATTTTAAAATTTCACCCCCTTTTCATCCCCTTAGCAACGGAATATCCAAAAATCCTCCCTTAGCGAACACCTATATAGTGATATATATGTATCCTCAAAATTTCATTTCTTTATGTCCAATAGTTTTGGCTCGGCGATGATGAATCAGTCAGTCAGTCAGTCAGTCAGGACATGTTCTTTTATATATAGAGATGATCTTGACAGTTAGCATTTAAAAAAGTTTGAAAAATTAATATTGATACAAACCATGATTTACACTCTCTAAATAAAAATACAAAAATGAGTGCTTCTGAAATAAAGTGAAAAGGGAATTTAAAAAGGGTGCTAACGGGCTATTATAATAAACCCCTCCCATATCTCACAGACTTATTTTGTAGCACAATTACTTCACACTTCCAGCAGATGGAATTGTTTGTTCCTCATGGCACCTCCATATGGCCATGAACAGACCTGTCTTTTTGGGTCCTCACTGCCAATTTCTTCATGGATTTCAATTTTTCCATTGTTGACTGAGCTTCTCTTCTTGGTGTGGTACAAAAGTTATCAATCACCTTGTTTGCTAAAGTGCTGCAGAATTCAAAATTAGATTCTGGCTTTTCTTTGTTGTCCTTCAGTTGCCAAGTCTCCCTATACAAGACATACATTACTAGCACCTAGAAAGTAATAAAAAATCTTGAACTGAGCTCGATAGCTGAAGTCGCTTAAGTGCGGCCAGTATCCAGTATTCGGGAGATAGTAGGTTCAAACCCCACTGTCGGCAGCCCTGAAAATGGTTTTCTGTGGTTTCCCATTTTCACACCAGGCAAATGCTGGGGCTGTACCTTAATTAAGGCCACGGCCGCTTCCTTCCCACTCCTAGCCCTTCCCTGTCCCATCGTCGCCATAAGACCTATCTGTGTCAGTACGACGTAAAGCAACTAGCAAAAAAAAAAAAAAAAAAAAAAAAAATTATCTTGACATACCAGCTTCTCGATTTTCAGGTCACTGAATAATACAAATCTATCCACTGCTCCCATGAACTTATTACAGTCTTTTGTCTATGTCACCAACAAAAACCCATAATAATGGTATATATACTGATTAGACTACACATATCTAAGCAATAAGGTCCAATATTCATTGAAGAAGTAATGAAAATCAGCCGTTATATTTCCAGTACATGTATATTTACCAGTAACACTTACAGGCTTAAGGGAAAGTACATTCGGATAACCGCCCTTTCTTAACTCTAATGAGACCAACAGACAAGGAGAGTGAGGAGCCAGGCATAAGTATAGCCTCAGCTCTGAGCCCCATCTTGGCCTCCCCACAATCCCATCCCTTGGGGAGTTGTATGTTACGATAAGCAGTGAATACCGTAGATGCAGAGTGATCTGTTAGGGATGTTACAAAAATAAATATCAGCGGAACATAAACGACTTTGTAACTTGGTACACTTACATTTAAAAGTTACAAGTCTAGCCCTCTACTTCTACCATGGCGAACTCTGCAAACTTCATACCTTCCAGACAGATTGTGCCACCTGGACTCGAGGTTTTCTTGTGTGATTTGTGCAAACGTCTGTGTGATTTTTTTAAAATTTTTACAGATCTTGCAAATCCATTAATTTTTGGCCATACTTGATGTGTGGCGACTGGAGTGGGACACTGATGATGATGATGATGATGATGATGATGATGACTTGATGTGTGGAATTTCCCTTGAATTGATTGCACTATATGTGTCCACATGGCTGCTGATATGGAAGGTGGCTTTTTCAGTAAACTTCCAGCTATTTAGCTACTGCTCATCTGCCATGTCTTGCTCACACATCGTGTTGCAAAACATGTACCCGGCCTCGTAATTCCTGTTGTTTATTGTGGGCAAACATTGATAACAATAGGGAAATATCTAGAGATACTGCCAGATGTGGTGAAAGGTATGTGTTTCTTGGCTGATAGTAGTCTCTATGTCATCGCCTGTCGATGTCTTGTTCTCTGTTTCTGTCATGAACTTGTCCACCCATGTTCACCTCTTCATTATATCATGGTATGAGGGTACGCGATGGCATAAGACTCGCTGAGCTCACTACTGTGGAATGCAAAACATAGCAGAAAACCTCACCTACACAAAACAAGCAGCTCCATCATATTGAACCATCGTGTATTCCAAACCCAAACATTTTAATTTCATGTCATCCCAAATGGATCATCCTGTATTGCTTTGACCTAATTACACATAACATGATATTCTCTGCCAACTACACTACACATACCTGGGGATCAGTGCACTGTAAAAGGCGCTCCTTTGAGAACAGGAAGAAGGGATTTTTGATGGAGGTGGATTTACTTCTTTTTCTGAACAATGTTTTGATCCCTTGAAGACTGTTTTTCTGTATTTCATTGGATTCTGGAAGAGAATAAACAATGCAAATGTATATTCAAGTCTTCAAGATGGCTGTTTGTACTGCACTCTATCTACAAGTTAGAAAATCCAAATTTAGATATAATTCATGCAATTTTCTCATTAACGACCAGCATACTTTTGAAATCTGACTGGATGTTTCTTTTGTGTGGGAAAACAAGGCATTACCCAGCTTGAAACACAACACTGTCAACTCTTGACCTAACACTGTAGGTTGGATGATGATGATGATGATGATGATGATATTTCAGAGACCATGAAAAAGAGTAGGTTATAATTTCTCAGATGTTTGTACAGAATGGACAAAACCAGACTAACAAAAAAGTTATTTGATTACCTGTGGAACAAAAAGAAAATGACGGCATGGATTAAGGAATATCGTAAAGATTTAGTCCAACAGCCAGGAAGTTCAGATGTTAGTCAGGAAAACATTTTGGACCATGATTCAGAATTTGGAAGGGTTTCAAGTTGAAAGAACTGCAAAGATGGGAAGAGCCTGGACGGATGAACAGAAGAAGCAGCATAACACCCATATGAAAGAGTACTCGAGTAAGAGGAAACTTCAGACAAAGAAACAATTTCAGTATTTTTTTGTTTAAATTGAGGTGTCGCTAACGAGGGGTGTGTTATCTGCGTTAGGTTTCAAACATAGGATTTACAATGAGTGTAGTTTATATATTTGTCTTTATTTTCCCAGAACAGACAGGTAGCAGGTTTAGAAGACCTGATTCCAAGAGGGAGCTGCTGTATGGACATTTTTTAGCACATCTTTGTGGACAGGTCAGATTGCAACACTATACGCGTGAGCTCACGGAATGCGACGATAGTGTGTTTCTGCCTTTGAATAGGATGTCACTCCAGTAGATATATTTAACTGGTGTATTATCACTGATCGCGTCTTGGCACTTAAGATGTTTAATGTTAGTAATACTCTAATACTTGCTACCTATCCCTGAAATTCATGTCGTATTTGATCTTTTTTAGGTCATGTTTTATAATGTTTAGATCATATTTAGGTAGTTTTTTAGGGCATATTTGCTTGCACATTTTGTAATTCTTTAGGTCATAAACTTCCAAACAACAACAACAACGACGACGACAACAACAATAATAATACTGTAGTATTACTTTTGTAATAATAATAATAATAAAGTCCTGAAATGGTAATTATATTAATTGTACTTTTATTATTTTAATGGTATATTGCACACCTACCTTAGTCATCTTCAGAGCTGCTTCAGTCCTAATTTCCACTTTCTTGTAGGTTCACCACAAAAGCTTTGTTATTCTTTTCAGTATCCTGTCTTATACTCTATATTTATAGTGTGTTGAACACATTTCTCTCACAACTTAATTATCATATTGTCTACATTTTCATGGATAGCTTTTGCAAACACTAGAGCTTAATGGTGAAGTTTGGTTGCTTTTCCTAACTTCAGTCTTAAACATACCCAGATCATTTTGATAGGAATAAAAATACAGCATTAAGGGAACATCCTAAACACCTCATGTGTAATGGTTTTCCAATGTCAACTAATACAAATGCCCTTTTTAAGTTGGCATCCTTAATAATTGTGAGTAATATGAACTTCAACAAGATTAGGCTTGATACTTCTGTATTATGTTCAGGTACCTTCTTCCTTTGTAGACATGGTAGGAATTCAGAATTTTAACCTGGAGAGGTAGCTCACATTATCAAGAATATTACGCATTTCATGTCTTGAGGAAGATTTTCAGTAATGTAATTACAAACCAATTTTCAAACATATCGGTGTTCATTTCATCATCACATCCTTCTTTTGCACCACCAATGTTCTTTGCAGCCAGAAACAAGCAGCTGGGAACTCACACTGTGTTCTCCACACCATGCAATTCCATTATTCTTTTGCATCTTGACACAAGAACTTTGAGGGTGCATGAACACGAGCCATCGTCCCAACACTTTTCACATCATGTGTGTCATACCACATTTCATGTAAGTAAATAATGCAATGTCCTGCAGCCCTCAGTGAACAAATTTTTGTCAAATATATGAATCTCCAAGCCACAATTCATGCAGATTCCATAATTACACTCCTTTTGTTCAATGTGCAAATGTGAAATCCAACCTTCTGTAACAATTATTTCCTAAACATAGTCTGAGAAAAAACAAAACAAAAAAACAAAGGAAAAAACAAACAAAAAACACACACACATTCAGTAATTCTCCAAGAGATGGCAGGTGCCCTTTCGTGGAAAACATATACAGTAGAAGTCCGTTATAGCGAGATTTACAACAGTGGAACATTTACTCGCTATAGCGGATTGTCGTTATATCCAATTTTTGTATAAAGGTCGTAAAATTCCCCCCATACACATTAAAATTGGTGTAAAAATGCAACCAGTTTGTTCAAAACGTGCGTTTCCGTAGATGATATCCACACTACGGCTTATTTGTTTGTTATTTTTCGAAAACCGATACTACGTAAAAGTGTATGTTTAATTTCATTCTGAAAAAACTACAATACTGTACTTCTCCGAATCCAGGATGAACACCACATTTTCCTTCAAAAAATTTAAATCAGGCTCAAAAAGTGCTTTGTAAAATAATATGAGTGCCTTTGTTGTACAGTATGCATTTTTAGACAATTTTTAGACGCTGAACATCGGCTTTTGTTATACTGCATTTTTTGGGGCTGCACAATTATTCTTTATTTCCGTGGGTTTAATGACCATTAACTTAAAATTGGCATCATAATACCGAAGAGAACCCATTGAAAATTTGCCGGCAATACCTATTCCATGCGTCCCTACAATACGGCAATCCGTCAGGAAAGTATTCTTGCTGTCTAATAAACTGTTATGGTACTTTTACTCAGCATCAGATATAACTAGCCACCGCTACACCCACATCTCGCTTGCTGGGTTCGGCCAACTTCAGCGGCTAGCGATGTATAGGCCTAATCGCGGACGTTGAAGGTCAGCGAACTAGTTTATTGCGCCACGGTATGGCCATTCGACCCTTGCATTTTTTGTGCACATACCTCACAATTTCATTTTCGACTTCTTTAAAGCATCCTTGTTGCGCACCACTGAATGTATTTTTTGTTCAGTACACATTTTTTTTAGCTATCTTTGTCTTCACACTGACGCCAAATAATTGGCTTTACTTAGGCCTATGCCATATTTTCTTGTGGCTGCACAATATTATTCTACATTTCAGAGTGTTTAATAACAATTAATTTAAAATTGGCATCATAATATCGACGAGAACCCGTTGAAAATTTGCCGGCAATACCTGTTCCACGAACATCTTTATGACTGTCCTTCACGAAAATATTGCTGCTGTCTATAAAAATTTTACTAAGAGTCAGGTACAGAAGACATGTTATAACTCTGCCACTGAGTAGCCGTGGCCTTTCTAAGAATTCGAAGGCTCGCATGTTTTGATGCCATTCTGCAGATTTGAGAAACGTTTTTGTAGAGTCTAATAGAATGTAATTCTCTCTTCACTATTTCCCGAGATCCAATGACGTTACACACAGGCACCGTACAACCGGTTGTCATGGCTAGCGATGTATAATAAAGAGGCGGTCGTTTATTGTCAACGAATTTTGTGTGTTCATGCGCGTGCGGGGGTGAAAAGAAGCAGCATGGTTACTGCGGTAGTTGCCAGTAGTATTCATTACTGTTAGGCCGTGAATGCAAGACAACCCTTGATTTTTTGCATGAGATTCTGAGGAAAAAAACATCGTCTTGAATTCGGAGAAATACAGTATCACTCCAGAGTTTCCTTCTTCAAATGGCGTCACCTAACCTAACTGTAATTATATGTGTTAAAAAACATATTTGAAACGCATGTAAAGAAATGAGTTATCCTCGCTAAAAATTTACATGTGAATAGCCTTTCCGAAATTTAACTAGACACGAGAATATATGAACTACCCTCTGAAATCAGTGATGTACTCTGCCATATCTTGAGGTGTATCGCATTCTTAATTAATTTCAGTATATAACATTAAAATTAAAAGATCGCTTACTTCAGCTGTTATTTTTTGTTAACAACTACTGTCAGCCACGTTATCTACGCATTTATTATGAAAACTTGTTATCCTCCTTCATTTCAAACTTTTTTTAGAGAACAGCAGTCGTTGGGTATTACTAATCGACTCCGACACTGCCTTCGAATGTCAATGAGAGAACTCGCTAGTGGACATAGCGAGGAAACGATACCAAAGATGATCGATTGCATGCAACATAATCGCTGGAGTGCATAAATATCGGTACCGCAACGGAAAAAATCGTGCGCGCTTAATCGCTTGTAATAACGGATGCTCTCACTGTAATGGAAGGATAATACACAGTTTAATATGTGAATTTTGAAGGGACAGCAAAAGATTGTCGGCATAATGGGGTTCTCGTTATATGCCACACTCGCTATAGCGGACTACTGTATATGTTGTGCCTAATAACATCTGTAATATTATTATGATACCTCATGCTTGGGCATAATTTGTAACATGTTTTATTAAAGAATTTGGCCAATTATAGACCGCTTGGAACCTAAGACTATGGTACAGTATTTTTCTTTATTCTTTTCATCCCAAAACTTCTTCATACGTTGGCTGATGGCCTGCCTCTGTTCCTCTTGTAACACTTCCGAGGTTGATGTTGAATTTTCAAAAGCGATAAATCTGCAGAAGTGATCTATTGCTAGAAGTCCACTCTTAGTTACGATGTGATCTTCAGTCTTTGTAAAACCCATCATATCTCTTCCAGCCATCCGGTGGTGATTTTTAATTTGGCGATGTAATAAAAAAAATCATCTTAGTCTGTCGTTCATTCTGTTAAGGTGACCATCAAATCATAGTCTTCGTCTTCGTCTTTTAATTGTGTCTGTAATTTTCTGTGGTAAGGTCTTCACTTTTCTCTTCATCCAAATATCTTTATTCTTCTAGGACCACAAAATTTTCCCAAGTATTTTCATTTCTTTCTTTTCTGGCTCCTGTTCACCTCTTTTGTTCAATATTACATTCTGATCCATATAATACCTCTGGATCATTTACAGTTGTGTAGTGCCCAATTTTTGCCTAGAACAATATTGATCGATTGTTGTAATGGTGTTGAGTGAGTTTATAAGCCATGCCCATTTTTTTTCTATCTCCCTTTGCAGGTTGTGTTACGAGTCCATTTGATTGGATCCATTCTTATAGATATTTAAATTTATCAACTCTTTGAATAATGTCCATGTTGTGTTGTTAGGTACTTTTCTCTGTTGTGTCTATGTTCAATATTTTTAGTTCTTTCATATGAAATTTGAAGACCAGTTTTAATGGCTATGTCATGTAGAGTTTTCACCATTATTTGTGCTTGTAATTTGTTTTCTGAAATTACTGCTATATCATCAGCAAAGCCAAGACATTTAATCTCAAATCTCCTTTTTCCTTGCCCCAAATGGAACATGTAATCTAATTTCCTATTCCCTCATGAGTTTGTTTAATACCAAATTAAAGAGAATTAGTGAGGGTCCATCACCTTATTGAACTCCAGTCTTGATTTTGAAGGGATCTGAAAGTAATTTAGAAACTTAACTCTTGAGCTTGTATCTGTGAGTGCTTGTTCAATCAGTTTTCTAGTATTTCTATCTATCCCTAATTCTGCTAGAGTTACGTATTGTTCTGATCCTAAGTACTGTTTTAAGATTGAAAATCTGCTCTGGACAAAGATTGACCTTTTTGAAAACCAGCTTGGCACACACCGATGGTGTGTTCTGCTTGTTCTGCTAGATTGTGTAACAATGCTTTAGAAATAATTTTGTAACCTACTGGCTGTAAGGAAATACCTATATGGAATATGGACGAGTATAATTAAATTTGCTGATGATCAAGCAATTTTGGCTTGCGGTACATCATCCTTCTAGTGTGTGCGGTTATTTTTTGCTATTTGCTTTACATTGCTCCGACACAGATATGTCCTATGGAGACGATGGGATAGGAAAGGCCTAGGAAGTGGAAGGAATCGGCTTTGGCCTTAATTAAGGTACAGCCCCAGCATTTGCCTGGTATGAAAATGGGAAACCACGGAAAACCATCTTCAGGGCTGCCGACAGTGGGGTTCGAACCCGCTATCTCCCGATTACTGGATACTGGCCGCACTTAAGCGACTGCAGCTACCAAGCTTGGTGCTGTGTGGTTAGAGACGCGCAGCTGTGAGCTTGTATCCAGGAGATAATGGGTTCGAACCCCACTGTCGGCAGCCCTGTAGATGGTTTTCCATGGTTTCCCCTTTTCACACATGGCAAATGTTGTGGCTGTACCTTAATTTAGGCCATGACCACTTCCTTCCCACTGCTAGGCCTTTCCTATCCCATCGTCACCATAAGACCTATCTGTGTTGGTGCGACGTAAAGCAAATTGAAAAACTAAATGTGTGAATGTAGCAGGTTTTCCCAGTAATCTTCACCTTAAAGTACATGGAACAGATATTCAGCAAGTAAAATAATTTACTTAACTTGGTCAAAAATTCATGGAAGATGGTAGATGCTCAACTGAAATCAGATTGCCGGATAGCTCAAACCAAAAGGAGCATTCTGTGCACTTCCACCATGAGGCTTTGGCTACATCTAAGAGCATTTATCTTGTTTGTTTGTCCAACCCCTTGTCCCGTTTCTCTATGGGGTCGGGTATGAGGTGATACGAATCTGTCATGGCGGGTTTTTATGACCGAATGTCCTTCCTGATGTCAACCTCATCAGAGGAGTTAATGGGATGAAATGAATGACTTGATTTATGATAGTAGAAAGGGAGAGAGTGAAACCTGGTGCCAGCACATAGCCTACTCCTGTTGAATAGAACCAAGCAGTCTGCTCAATGCTTAACGTCTCCATCCAACGGATGGATCACCATCAACAGCGTCATGTGCTCTCACTCGATATGAGCACTGCGGAGAGGTTTGGAATTTAATCTACGCTTTTGGCATGCAATCTAGTGATTAGAAATTGCATACCACCCCCTCGCCTACCCTGCTGCCCAACATTCTGATGGTGAAAATGTTTTCGACTAACGGGACTCAAACTGGCTAACCATGGTGTCAGACCATGTAGACTTCAATGCCTTAACGATCATCGCCAGCAGGGGCGGGCTGCTATCTAAGAGCATTCATCTGGGCTGTATTGTTATATGCATCAGAAACTTAGGCATTAAATAAAGGCAATACCAGCAGACTTGGGGCATTTGAAATGTAGTGCTTCAGACGAGTGTTTTAACATTTCATAGCAGTAAAATGACAAGTGATGAAGCAGAGGAAATCACTACTCTAAAGAATTAAAAACCAACATCAAACATGGTGGGGCCATATTCTACAACACTCGCTAATGATGAAAGTTATAGCAGAGGGCTGCATTACTGGAAATAAACCAAGAGGAAGGTCAAAGAAAACAGCGATGGTGCCATCTTGAGAAATTTCATGGCAAAAGAACAGTCTTAGGGCTGAAAACAAGAAAGCAAAGGGAGAGAGGGTGTTCCAGTATTATAAAAGCCCCCAGGAACTGGACTGCCTCTTGATCCATGGCTCTAGTTCTGGAGTTGTCTGAAGTCCACAAATCTGTGGGCACTCTCTCTGCTATCTGGGAATGCATTCTCTAAAGGTTTACAGGCTAATGCATTGTAACAAGTACATTGCAGGGGTGTAATAATCATACTATTGCATATGGCAAATAAAATTGTCTATAGTGCTAAACAATATTCTTTTATTTGCATTTCTTTTGTGGAGGGTTTATGTCCCCTATTAACATATTAATTAACATTGCCATTAATGCTTTCACGGCCCGTACTTATAGACATGATGCTGTATAGACTTGTGGGCTTATGCCGTGTCAAGAAAATAAGGTGAAATTCTTAACGTTTTGCAGAAAACTGTGCTCTGCGTCCTCGGAAGAAATCTTGACTGACCACGAGAAAGGCTTCTTAAACAATGTCCCTTTGAAATTTTGAATGTTTTCCACTTCTAGTATAACGTTCAAAATGTCATTGTTTAAGAAGCCTCTCTCGTGGTCAGTCAAGATTTCTTCTGAGGATGCAGAGCACAGTTTTCTGTGAAACAATAAGAATTTCACCTTATTTTCTTGACACGGCATAAGCCCGAAAGTCTATACAGCATCATGTCTGTATTAACTAACAGTTGGTCTACTCGGTTTAAGAACTTCTGCTGTCTTTATAGTTGGCTGCTTGCCTAACGTATGTTCCTTAACGTAGTCATATGTATTGAACACGAACCTCTGAGACTGTTTGGATAAAACGCCTGTCAACATCTTTAACTGACCTGTGCAGTTTATTTTCCTCACTCTCTGAAGCAGACCTCGTACAATCATCTGATCTGCAGCCACTAGTTGAAGAAGTATGGCATCTAACACTACTCTGCAGTCATTAATATTAACATTTAAATGTTCATGTCAGGTGAAATTCTTTACGTTTTGCAGAGAGCCTACATCATGTCTGTAATTACGGGCCATGAAAGCATCAATGGTAACACCAGATCTGTTGTTACCCGGTTTCTTCTAAGCCACCTGTGGTTCAATCCAGCTCATTTTTTTTAATCCACCACTGAACCTTATTTTCTTGTCAGGTGAAGTTATTCCACATCACTAATAACAACACAGAACAAGTTAACAAAGAGTGCAAGCAGCGAGACTGAGCTCCATGCAACTGTGCAACAGTCGAGCCGACACCAGATAGCCATATATCTGATTACTGTTGTCGCATAGTATTTGAGTTGCCAGTCATTAAGTATTAATTGTAAGAACTTTATAAATAAAGGCCTGGAAAAATTCAACCACTTTGATGTTTGAGACATCTGTGGTAAGTGATATGAACCTGACTATAGAGAAATGAATATGAAGAATAGGAGCATCGTAGTTTTGGACCACCTCATACAAAACAAGCTAAAAGAGATTGAGCATTGATTAGTAGAAGCTTAAGACACTGTAAGGGAAAGTGAAATACAGTTAAGTCAAACTGAATAGTATATTCCAGGACACAACAAAGAGTTTACCATGTAATCTAGGCCTATATGTAAGAATGTCACTATGTTTGTTCAGAAATGAGAAACACCATTTTAAATCATTTTTTAGGCAGTTAACAGAAAAACTATTATATCATTTACTTCTTTGTATTTTCTGAGAATTAAATCATTAATGCATTGTGTTAGGCAAGTGACAAGCAGTGTTTAAGGCAAAACTCATTCTAAAAGAATAGAAGCAGACAAATGTAAACAAAGAAATCTCTGTGGTAGTGTGTGCCTTTCTTTTAGTTGTGCTTGTACTTACAGAAGGGAATCTCATTATTTAAAAACATGAGCTAGTGTAAATCCAGTAATTACAGGGGTATTATCCTTTAGCTACATGAACTCCAGAGGGAAATTGCAGTGGTGGATAAAAAAAACTGAGCTGGATTGAACCACAGGTGGCTTAGAAGAAACTGGGTAACAACAGATCTGGTGTTACCATTGATGCTTTCATGGCCCGTAATTACAGACATGATATAGGCTCTCTGCGAAACTTAAAGAATTTCACCTTATTTTCTTGACATGGCATAAGGCATATATCATAAGCTTATATCATGTTTATAACAGATCAGGTGTTTACTATAAAGATGGTGGAGAAGAAGAGAAGGAAGGATGTGATCTTTATATTCCTTAATACTGAAAAGGTTTATGATAGCATTCAAAGAGGAGAGAAATTGCACTATTCACTAGTGTTACCAACAGTGTTCAAACCAAAGTTTGACTGTAACTTATTCTAGTTAAGAACTTCCATACCTTTCATGTAATCTTTGTATGCTTTTGGTATGTGTACAAAATCATCTATACGACTTATTCTTTCACATTTCTCATCAATAGACTCCTCATCTGAGGGAACTTGCACACTATCATCAACACGACTTATTCTGTCACCATCCTTCACCTTGTCTGCTGTGTTTTCTTCTTTTATCTCCCTTGGTTGTGGCATCTTTTCTGGAAGTTGATTAGCCTACAACAACCGAAACCTTAATTAGAAGATTGAATTCATAATTACAGAATTTCAAAATCTAGCATTTTGAATTCATTTTTATATTCAAACTGCTCTTGATTTTTGATGTTGTTATAGGAGACTAATTCAGATGAAATGTTTTGTGTAATATAACTTCGAAATGAGAATTATTATATATAATTTCATAACAAACACAAAATTGTGAGAGTTCAGTACACCATACCACCTTGGGAGATGGCTCATTCTTCAGATCATAATTCAAGACCTCGGTAAAAGTAAAATTGTTCCTTTAGTTATCATATTTCCTGAAATAAATATGTACTGAGTTAAAACTTCTTCCTATTTTTTATTCAGTGACTAGCCAGAGGTGGTCTGGTGGAAGGGAGAATCACAGGAACACCTGATAGTTGACAGTTATCAAATAAGGTTGGTGGTGGCTGCTCAGTTCTCTTGGAGCTTTGCATGTATCTGCATTACCTGTGATTACTACCAAAATGTGAAGAAGGCTGGCAAAATACAGCAGTGTTCAGAATGACTGAGCATGGGATTCTTTTCATGCCACAAATAAAGCTAATATTAACCAACCCAAACATGTCAATATTCCATTTCCCATTAAAACTAGAATTTCCTATGATTATAAATCCCAAGGCCAGACTTTAAGCAAAGAAAAGTGGAGTCTGTTGGCCTACTGTAAGCTCACATGTATAATAATTTTGTGTGGCTATTTCTAGCCGAGTGCAGCCCTTGTATGGCAGACCCTCCAATGAGGGTGGGCGGCACCTGCCCCGTGTAGGTAACTGCGTGTTATTGTGGTGGAGGAAGTGTTATGTGTGGTATGTGGGTTGCAGGGATGTTGGGGACAGCACAAACACCCAGCCCTCGGGCCAGTGGAATTAACCAATGAAGGTTGAAATCCTCAACCCGATCGGGAATCGAACCCGGGACCCTCTGAACCGAAGGCCAGTATGCTGACCATTCAGCCAACGAGTCAGACAGCTCACATGTGATGTTCAGTCAAGTGAAGGCTCCAACAGAAGTACAAGTAGTGAGCAAGGTCACCATGCACAAACAAATATCACCATATGACCAAAAATACTGTTACAGGACCACCTTCTTTGCTGACTCTGTATCTTAATAAATAATGGTTTCTCACTCCATTGAGATGTGTTTAAGATTTGCAATAAATTAGCATATAGTAGTTTTCCCCCAAAAGCCACTGGTATAATAATAAACTCGTGTCCTCATACCGAGGTAATGCAGCTCTTTTCAAGCACATCCCCAATGGAGGTGAGCTGCCATGTACCATTTTAACCACATACCAGTACTCCTGCCATTCTTAAATCTCTGGCAATACCGGGAACCAAACCCAGGCCAGCTAATAGTGCTAACCGTTAAGCTACAGAGGTGCATACTGGTATAATATTGTTATTCTTGATGTGGGAAGTGAACAAATGAGTTCTCTCGCATATTCACCTCATTTTGTTTCAATTTATGAGCCAGACCACTCCTTTACCAGTGACTCTAACAGCCATATTGTTCAGGGATATGACTATAAAATTTTGCAATTCGCGGTGTTTTTTAGCAACTGCTGGTATGTGAAAGCTGTAAAATTGTGAATGGTGCATTTTATTGACTCTGGTGAGGATGATGGTGTCTGTCCCAGTCATGATCAGAAGCTACATTATAAAGGAAGTAGGAGAGTGATAATTACCACCACTCACTCTAGGCTATTGTTATGATGGGGTTGCCACTCCCAAAGGTACTTTAGAGCTACTGCCAGCAATTATTCAGGCTGCCCCTTACATGGGGAACAGATACTCTTGCAGCCGTCCCTAACATGGGAAACAAACACTGCTGATAAATAGTGTTCTCATACTATTCCCTGAGTACTGGACTGCCTCTTCCGCAATCTCCACCATTCCAAAGTCTATCTTCTCTGCTGTAGATGAGGTCTTCGCTCAGAACCCTGGGACTCTTAAGAGATGATACAGACCAGTTCAGTGCATGATGGAGAAGTGCCATAAACACCCGACCTGGCAGGAGCTGGACAAGGGGAAATGATGATAATGATGTGTAGGGAAGGGAAAGAAGACCAGGACAGTGTAATTTCTTACCTGTAAAGTTGGGCATCGTGACTTCCTCTGGAAACTCTGCATGATACGTGACCATCTTGGAGACATACACGTGTTCCTCAGTGGTAATTTATTACACATCAAATTGTGTTCTTCAGTTTCGATGTTATTTTCTGAAATTATGAATTATTCTCTTTACTGGAGAAATATTTCTGATAAGACAAATGCAAGATATATTTAAGCCTTTGTTTAAAGATCTTACAATTAACGCTCCAGTAACTAAGGAGAAATTGTTTCCATCACTAAATGTGAAAATTTCTGATTGACAGCCATATCCTTTGGCAGAATTTTTGTTATGATAGTAAACACTTCAGTTTTCCTAGTTTTTATTATACTTGAAGCAGGGTAGTGCTTTTGAATGTGATCAGTAAATCAGATCTTTATTTGCAGTCAGAGTTTGTGTCCTGGAGGCTAATTGCAAAACGAGAAGAAGAGACGCAAAATAAGAATTAGCTTGAATAAGAAAAACTCAGCACAAGACCTTGGGACTATTGGCCACAACAGAACTAGGAAGAGGATCTGGCGCTGCTCTTTCCAGTTGACCTGTGTGCCAAGGTGTGATGATGATGATGATGATGATGATGATGATGATGATGATGATGATGATGATGATGATAGGCACATTGCCTACTCCTGTTGACTAACACAAAGGGGTCTGCTCAAACATCTCCATCTGATGGACGAAACACCATCAACAGCGTCATATGCCCTCCCTGCATATGAACACTGCGGAGAGGTTTGGAATTGAATCCAGGCTTTTGGCACGCAATCTAGTGATTAGAAATTTTATACCACCACTTCTCCTACCCTGCTGGCCAACATTCTGATGGAGTACTTTTTCCAGTGTCGGGACTCAAACCAGCTAAACACGGTGCCAGAATATACAGACTTGATGCCTTAACGATCATGGCACCAGGTGGGCTGCCTAGTCAAGGTGGTAGAGATGTCCTCAGTTCACTCAGGAAGTTGAGAAATGAAGGGTTTAGTCAGCCTACACCAGGCAGTGGCTCAGTAGTGACCACTGGGGTGAAGCTAATGAAGCACCACTCCATCTGTTCATAAACATTTAAATACAAAATGTCTAAACTTTTTATTCCAGTATTCAAATATAGGAAGAGGGTGTAAAAGAATCCCTTAATGTATTCTTTGCCTTTAGCCTGCAGGCTGAATTTCTTTCCAAAGCCATGTTTACCATTGGTTGCCATGACAACTAAGGAAAGTTTCTGCTTGGCTAAAGTAAGTTTCAAGTTGAAGTGCATCTCTGTTTCCAGATCTTTCTGGGAGTTTCAGAAGCACATTGTAGCCTCCTTTAACTGTCACTTTCACTGACACAAACAAAAGCAAAGTAAAGGTACACTTTAAGCAACCCTTTCTCATTGTAGATATCTCAGTGAACCCTCAGAAGTTTTCAGTGTGTGATTTTCTTTTGAGCAGAGAGCTTAGTTTTCTACTTTGTTAAAATGATCTATTGTGCAGTGAAGTTTCTAAAGAACAATTTAACGTTCAATTGTGTCTTATTGTAAGTGGCAGTTTAATGTGAATATGATAATGTAGATGTGGAAAGAATCTGAAAAATGATGTGGTATGTAGTGTATTACAGACACCATTTTGATACTGGACTTGACATTCATACTATGTAAAGCACAATTTCAAGCAACAGTAAATCTTCTTCAGGTTGATCTTTATGCATATGAATGAATTCAGTTGGGGAGGGTGGGTGTAGAATCCCTGCTTCCTGTGGTTCAGCAGTCGGGTATAGAACTAAATACCGGTACTCTAGTAATGGTGAGGGCTTCTACTCCTCCAGAGGCCTTCATGCCTTGGCTTGCTAGGAGTATGCAGTTATCCACACAACCTGCAAGCAAAAGGCAAGCAGGAAGTTCTAACAATCTGCCAGCTTGGTGATTCTAACTGAACAGAATGCAGATTTGTAACTTACTAAGAGGATTCAACATTCTGTAGACTAATTCATTAGCTTTTCCCCAGTAGCTGCCACTGATGCACACACAAATGTTTGCAGGCAAGAAGTTTGTATATGTGACATGAAACTGAAATTACCAACAGAATAACCTGTTAACACATGTTTTACTCTTCTTCACCACCTTATCCCTTATCACAGCTGCAACAATGAGTCTCCTCTGTTTTTGTCTGTCCCTTATGTCTTCAAATCCTTTCTCCTTTAGTTCCTTTGCAGTCCTGTCCTTACATCACAATGAGCTCTTCCATGTTCTCTTTTCCACAATGGCCAGCAGTACTGGTCTTGTTGCTGTCCTGTATATTTTTACCCTTAGCACCACAGCCATTTTTCTATCACATACAATTTCTGACACTTCTCTCCATTTCATCCATCCAGTTTTGATCTGTTCTCTTCCTCATCTATGACTGATCAAAGATATACTGTACATGTTTCAGTAGTTCTTATTAGGTGCCGAATGATATGCATGTAAAGTACTCAGAATTAATAGATTCGTTTATCTATAATATGGCTTCAAAGATCACACCGTACAGAACATATCTGTACCAATTCTAACACACAGACTGGAAGCAGCAGCTCTGACCGGACCTGCAAAGAATCGCCTACAGGTCACTAAAATGAAGTTCCTTCATTCTTGTCTCCAAAAGACAAGGAGAGACAAAATAAGCAATGAGAATATCGGGCAACAACTTGTGTTGGACAAGAGTCTGTTGGAAACCTTAGAATTAAGCAGATTATGATGGTGTGGAATCAAGAAAGATGGCTCCAAATATGACCCAATGGAATGTTGCTGGTAAGAGGCCGAGAGGGAGACCTCATGATGGTGGCGAAAAGCATATTTTCAATGACCTTGCCAAATGTGATGTAAATTGGCAGCAAAAAGTAAGGTATCAGGATGAACTGGAGGAGGCTCATAAATACTTGTGCCTGCTTCTGGAGTGGAGAATTTTGATGATACTGATGGCATTACAATGGCGTATGACAAGGAGGTTTTATAGCCACTTATGGTGTTGCCAATAGAAATTCAGACAAGTCCTTATCTTATATTTGGACACAATGTGCTGAATAGTCTGTATGGTAGCACCACAGTTGTTCTAAAGAGAACAGCCTTGTACAGTACTTGGGATTCAGACCAATCATAGGGATTGGTTTATGTTTCTTGAATTTTCTATTAAACAAAGATTTTCTGTTGGGACTTTTTATTATGGACACTTGAGTTTAGGCGTTAATTACAAATGAACTGACAGTCCTATTTCAAAATGACAACAAAGACAAAGACACCTCCGTACAGGCCATGA
This sequence comes from Anabrus simplex, assembly GCF_040414725.1. Lineage (NCBI taxonomy): Eukaryota > Metazoa > Arthropoda > Insecta > Orthoptera > Tettigoniidae > Anabrus > Anabrus simplex. The sequence continues at coordinate 74,297,027 of NC_090277.1, forward strand.
AGGCCCTTGGAGGAGCGGAAGGTAAAGGCTTCCACCATTGTTAACCACGGCACATGATGGGGTAGAGTGGTTAGCTCTACGCCCGGCCGCCTTTGCCCCCAGGAATTAACCTGGTACTCATTTTTGGTGTAGGCTGAGTGAACCTCAGGGCCATATGCACCTCCGGAAGTGGAAATCTCGTTTCTTAAATTTTATGACTTCCTGATGGGGATTCGAACTCACATCCTTCCGGGCGAACCGAGCACGCCTTTACCGCCTCGGCCAGTATTTCAAAATGAGTTATACCAATATTTCCTTATTTGATTCTGCATTAGAGCATACAAGACAAATTGTTTTTGAAGCCCATTTTTTTATTTGTGGTTGTAATAAATATTGTCTGGGTGTTTGGCTTCTTCTCTAGGAACTGCTCACTCAAAAATATATACATGGACAACTACTTGTATAAGGGTACTGAAATTTTTATAAATGTTATAGCCACATGTATTCGTAGTGAAATACTCAAGTTACAATTTGTTTCAGCTACCCCAAGAAAAGTTCTTATCAATTTTTTAAAGCAACTTTTTCTCAGCCCAGGATAACGTACAATGTAAAAAGAGGTATGCAGTATCACATTGTACAGTTACAGTGGTTGTATTTTCTGACTGAGTGCTTCAAAACAAACCCGTTTCCTGTTGTATGTTTACCCTTGGCTGAGAAAAAGTTCATCATCATCATCATCATTTCTTTGCTCCAGCATGCCAGGTGCAGTTTGAGAAAAAGTTGCTGAAGAAAAATGATAAGAACTTTCTTTGGGGTGGTTAAAAATAAATAAAATTGTAACTTGACTAGTACACTACAAATATATGTGGCTATAACATAAAGAAATTTCAATACCATCAGATAAGTTCCATTTATATATTTTTAAGTTAGTGGTTCTAGAGAAGAAGGGTTAATAATTAAAGCCTAAACTCGAGTGTCCATAATGAAAAATCCAACAGTAGGCTGGGGTGCGCTTGTACCTTGCTTGGTTATCAGGGGATTAGTACTTTATTCAGAGGATTCTATCTGTTCATAGTGTCTTTTAACTTGATAAGCTAACTGTTATTTAACATAGACTGTTGATAAATATCTTCTGTAGAATTAGAGTTCTTCACACAAGCTATCTTGTCATTTATAGGCACAAAGAAGCCCCAAGTTGTTGATCTGTACTGTGAACAACCAATTCCAACATTCCCATGCAAAATAAAACTGAAGCTAATCTTACCTGTAAGATTCTGCATTGCAAGTCTCCTGTGCAGCAATGTGTGCAAAGCAGCAGTGAAAATGAGACCAAAGGTAACTATCACGATTGCAACCAGTATTATAGTCTGTATTCTTGCTGTGTGTGAGTAGACCGGGCACGGTGCATCTTGTAAGTCTGAATGCCTTCCACTGGAACCAGTACATGATAATATGTAAGTCAGTAATTCTCAGTAACACTACATTGTACAGTATGACCTTGGGAGATAATTCAGTATCTTATTGCTCCTCTAAGTATCAACAATAAATTGAGTGATAATCACTGGATGGATTTCATGGTTAATGGCTTGAATGAAAGCCCTGATTTTCATTATCAATTCAGAAATATTATTTTCTTGAACTCTAAGTACTGTGTTTTATATATGGAGTTAAAGTTTCTTCTGAAATGGATGGAGAACTTGAGTTGGTCGAGCTTGAGAGAGAATCATGATTGCCCGATGGTTGGCAGGTTTGAATTTAAGAAAATTAGAATCTATCTGCCTGTCAGCCCAAAGACTGGTTGGATCCTCAAATAGCACCGCCACGTGTTGTAGAAAAACAACAAAAGTTGATGGTGTCACCAAAATGAGGTGTACCTTGCAAGACAGTGAGTGAGGTAGTTTGCCATTGCTTTCCTCATTGGGCTAGGAAGTGCCATTGGAGCACGGCTCACCCTTTCATAACACTCAGACGCAGAAGTCGTTACTCTGTAGCGTCCATCCTGTCACAGCCACGGACGAGACTGAGACTTGAGTGGAAGCTACATTTTGCTCTGGACTATGCTTAAGCAGGTATGTGGTGTTCATAGTGAGCAAGACCAAGATGGCGATATGGCAAACATTGTGTACTCAACCAATGCTGACTTTATTTAAGAACCATTCATTTTATTGAAATATGTTTAAACATGCTCAATAAATAGGGGCTTTTGTCCCAACAGGCCATTTGTCTTACAGGGCTGCCCTGCAGTTACTTCTCCCCAAAAGCTTAATTCATCTTGTAGCAAAGTAAACAATCTACTCACTAAACAAAGCCATTTGTACTTGAAAGTAAATCTCGTAAAATGCGTTCCATTAAAAATGTATGCTTTGAACGTTATCGGGAGGATTATAAGAGGCTGAATAAAACTTGTAGCGGCAAGTTTGAGTCCAGGCATAGAATCTCAAGGATAATTTAATAAAACCACCTATTCAATACTTTCCACGTTTAATGTGGTTTGAATCTACATGAATTTATGTAGACTTATCAGGTCAGGTACATGTTTCACCCATTATTTGGGCATCTTCAGCCTGTAGACAACCTTTAGGTCAAGGTTTGGGGCCTTTTTAACCATATATAATATAATATACGAACGTTAATAATCTCTTAACACTAACATGCCAGGATAATAATTTTAAAAATGTGAACAAAACATAACTGTGGGTAACATAAATTAATGGTGTTTTAACACAATTAAAACTTGTCGGTCCTATTCTATCTAACTTAAAAATATGTCCAAAACTAAAATGGATCTTCTTCCTCTATCATAAGTCTTGGGTAAAGAGGATATTACATACCGGGGTTCATTTGACCCACCTATATCATTTCATGTTCTTGACGTACCGTAACTAATGTCAGAATGAGTTGTCAACCACATGGGGAAATTTAGAGCTGATTTTTGAATCAGTCATTTAAGAAAGGACACATGTCCAAATTGTCGATTTAAAAAAAATTGCAGATTAAAATTCTTCTCATCCTGGAATATATTTTCACAAAAGGAACGACACTTATCGAACCAGTAACATGCTGATATTTAAAGTTGATTTGTGTGTGTTTTGGAAGTAATTTAAGAAAAGGCACATGTTCCTGGAAGAGTGCCCCTTCTTGAATTACTTCGTTCTTTATAGAAAGGAACAGCTGCCCTACTCTTTGATCAAAACAACTGAGTACACTTTCACTTGTTTACTAACTTTAATTACAAAGATTATGGCATCGGTTAATGCAGGTTTTGAGTGTTCTGGTGTCTGTAAAAAGCGTAAGAAAGGCGACACTATTTCATAAGAAGGGAGGACTGTTGGATGAATCTGGAGGAAGCGGAGTGCTTACCAACTAAAAAATTTGTTTCCAGCCAGCATCTTTCTTGCACTTCCATTACTCTGACAAAGATACCGTACGGACAAAACAGCTTACAAGTAATAAACCTCATTGTAGACCATATTGGACATCAGATTATGAACATTAAAATAAGAATAATAGTTAACACCACCTTTCCAATACTTAACTTTCCTTATATTTAGGAAATAAACATTACAACAGGCGTTGTAAGATGGGACATGTTTCGCCTAACTGTCGTAAGTATCATCAGTCGAAAATAAATCTTAGCCTAAAGTTAGGTCAGGGCCCCGAACCTAGTGTCCTTAAAATATATGGTACCCTAAGAAACAACATTTACATTTAGAAAATCAAATAGGCTTAAAACTACATACATACATACATACATACATTATCATTATAGACTGTTATGCCTTTCAGCGTTCAGTCAGCAAGCCTCTGAGAATTTACTAAACGTCGCCACAATCCTCGATTTGCAACTAGTGTTGTGGCCTCATTTAGTTCTATACCTCTTATCTTCAAATCGTTAGAAACTGAGTCTAACCATCGTCGTCTTGGTCTCCCTCTACTTTTCTTACCCTCCATAACAGAGTCCATTATTCTCCTAGGTAACCTATCCTCCTCCATTCGCCTCACATGACCCCACCACCAAAGCCGGTTTATGCGTTATGCGTACAGCTTCATCCATTGAGTTCATTCCTAAATTAGCCTTTATCTCCTCATTCCGAGTTCCCTCCTGGCATTGTTCCCACCTGTTTGTACCAGCAATCATTCTTGCTACTTTCATGTCTGTTACTTCTAACTTATTCATAAGATATTCTGAGTCCACCCAGCTTTCGCTCCCGTAAAGCAAAGTTGGTCTGAAAACAGACCAATGTAAAGATAGTTTCGTCTGGGAGCTGACTTCCTTCTTACAGAATACTGCTGATCGCAACTGCGAGCTCACTGCATTAGCTTTACTACACCTTGATTCAATCTCACTTACTATATTACCATCCTGGGAGAGGCTAATTTTCATACCATACTCATTGCACCTATTTTCAAGTTCCAAGATATTAGACTGCAGGCTTTCGGCACAGTCTGCTATTAAGACCAAGTCGTCAGCATAGGCCAAACTGCTTACTACATTTCCACTTAACTGAATCCCTCCCTGCCATTTTATACTTTTCAGCAGATGATCCATGTAAACTACAAACAGCAAAGGTAAAAGATTACAGCCTTGTCTAACCCCTGTAAGTACCCTGAACCAAGAACTCATTCTACCATCAATCCTCACTGAAGCCCAATTGTCAACATAAATGCCTTTGATTGATTTTAATAATCTACCTTTAATTCCATAGTCCCCCAGCATAGTGAACATCTTTTCCCTCGGTACCCTGTCATATGCTTTATCTAGATCTACGAAACATAAACACAACTGCCTATTCCTCTTGTAGCATTTTTCAATTACCTGGCGCATACTGAAAATCTGATCCTGACAGCCTCTCTGTGGTCTGAAACCACACTGGTTTTCATCCAACTTCCTCTCAACGACTGATCGCACCCTCCCTTCCAAGATGCTAGTGAATACTTTGCCTGGTATACTAATCAATGAGATACCTTGATAGTTGTTGCAATCCTTCCTGTTCCCTTGCTTATAGATAGGTGCATTTACTGCTTTTGTCCAATCTGAAGGTACCTTACCAACACTCCACACTAATTTTACTACTCTATGAAGCCATTTCATCCCTGCCTTTCCACTATACTTCACCACTTCAGGTCTAATTTCATCTATTCCTGCTGCCTTATGACAATGGAGTTTATTTGCTATCCTTTCCACTTCCTCAAGCATAATTTCACCAACATCATTTTCCTCCTCCCCATGAGCTTGGCTGTTCCAACAGCACCATGATGATTTCCTTTTACATTGAGAAGATGTTCAAAATATTCCCTCCACCTCTCCAGTGATTCCCTGGGATCTATTATGAGTTCACCTGAATTACTCAAAACACTGTTCATTTCCTTTTTCCCTCCCTTCCTAAGATTTTTTATAACTGTCCAGAAGATTCAATTATTTTACTGTGTGATCAACGTACCAAGTGTATATTTGCATGATTCTATTGTATATCTAGATTAACATCTGTGCTGAGGTTTTGATGTGTTGCAATGTTTAGGGACTGGAATAATTTATTAAGGGAAATGTTTTTTTGTTTTTTGTTTTTTTGCTAGTGGCTTTACGTTGCACCGCCACAGATAGGTCTTATGGCGATGATGGGATAGGAAAGGCCTAGGAATTGGAAGGAAGCAGCCATGGCCATAATTAAGGTACAGCCCCAGCATTTGCCTGGTGTGAAAATGGGAAACCATGGAAAACCATCTTCAGGGCTTCCGACAGTGGGATTCAAACCCACTATCTCCCGGATGCAAGCTCACAGCTGCGCGCCCCTAACTGCACGGCCAACTCGCCTGGTAGGGAAATGTTTGATAAGTTTCTAAGTTCTTTGAATTCATTTAAGAAAAGACTAGGTAAACAATTCTTAGTCGGTACATATCGTTACATAAGAGCCGACGTCAAGATGCTTACAGTTTCATTCACAACAAGGTTCTAGACCAGTCTATATATAACAATCGGTTTTAACTCTCCACTAGTGTTTGACAACACATTTCAACATTAGTTACATCAAGAACATGAAAATAAAATATGTGGGTCAAATAAGCCCCAGTATCAATATCCTCTTTTCTCAAGACTTATGATAGAGGAAGAAGATCCATTTTAGTTTTGAACATATTTTTAAGTTAAATAGAATAGGACTGACAAGTTTTAACTGTGTAAAAAACACCGCTAATTTAAATTTATATTTTCATTCACAACAATCTTGACCAGCCTTGAATCGGTCATTTAAGGAAGGGCACATGTCCAAAAATCTAACTTTTCAGGAGGAGCAAAAACTGATTTAAAAGTCAGTCTTGCTATGTACATTAAATGTATGTGTTTTGACCATTAGTGTTAATGGTTGTGGCTAGGTTACTTGATAAAATATGGAGTAAAGATGAAGGACTTTATGGAAACTGGCAGACAAAAGAATGGATATGTGCCCTTTCTATAACAATGGCTGAATGGAAATCAGTTTTGCAGCAAAAACACATTGTTTACTCAGATAATTTTGGTACTCAATGCCGTTATTCTACAATAATAATCATTTGAATTATGACAGTCAATCAAAATCATCGTCAGTCACACAAACAGTTAGCCATACAACTATTTTGTTGAAGGAGTCTTTGTACTGCCCCAGAATGTACACTTCTATACACTTTACGTCATTCATCTTATTCCTGTATTAGAAATTGGTTCTTCATTGGCTAGTTCGTTAGGAAGCTGGATGTTGCTGTATAGTTTCAAATAGAAGGTGTGTTTAATAAGGCCATGGATAAACAGACCCCCTCGAACGGCTAATCCAACATAAGAGATTTCATTTCACGCACTTGGCATCTTATTTTTCCATTTCGATCGTGAACTCCCAATAAAAATGAAGTGGCTTCAGGCGTGATCAATTCCTATTTGAAGTGTTACTACTCCATGTCTGCTACAATATGTAATTTCTCTTGCCCGCCTCACATATGTATACAAGAGTGGGATTTAATTATATCTTCATTCAAAAGAATATAATCATCATTTTTTGTTATGGCGAACATTCTTATTAACTGACTGGCAGCTATGAATTTTATTATTACACTGCCAGCTCTGTGTTGTACCTTATGTTTTTAACCTCTGGCAACACGATTACGTGTTTTTTTCTCACTTAGGCATGATGAACACTTATATATTTTCACTCTTGTTTTATGTTTGAACATTCTGATTGACTGACTGGTAGCAATGATACCCTAATGATTTTAATTATTTCACTACCAGCCCTGTATTGTACTTTCTGTTTTTATCCTCTTTTTCAACACGATTGTGTGTTTTTCTCTTAGCCATGTTGTAATATTCTATTTTTTTTTTCATACTGATGGTTCATGTTGTGGGTTACTGTAGTCATGTCCTAGTTCGTGAACCATGGGCAACGGCTGAGTGGCCTAGTAAGTGGTCCTGAGAGTCGGGATACCAGTTGCTATGGAATGGGAGTGGGCATCTCGGACATATTCTGAGTCATGACCCTCCTTGTGCTCAGGCGGCTAGGACTATACAATTCACCGGTGGTCCATAACCCGTTAGAGGAGAGATCCTCACTTGGACTATGTGCAAGTAGGACAGCATCCTGCTTCGTGAATTTACCGAGCTCAGAACACTTTAAGCAAGCCTCGGACCTATGGGAGTAATGGAGTCCCACTCCCATTTGACAGGCGAGGGACTCCTTGGAAACAACTTGGCGAACAAAATGGAATTCGATGGGGAGCTATCAATATTAATGGGGCTTATGGAAGAAAGAAGGTAGAACTGGCTGAGTCAGCAAAGAGGATGCATCTGGATGTGCTAGGAGTAAGTGATATTCGGGTAAGGGGAGATAATGAGGAAGAGATAGGATTATAAAGTGTACTTGGCGGGTGTTAGAAAGGGAAGGGCAGAGTCTGGGGTAGGGCTCTTTATCAGGAATACCATTGCACGCAACATAGTTTCTGTTAGGCACGTAAATGAGTGAATGATGTGGGTAGATTTGTCAGTGGGAGGAATTAGGATAAGAATTGTGTCCGTGTATTCACCATGTGAGGGTGCAGATGAGGATGAAGTTGACAAGTTTTATGAAACATTGAGTGACATCGTAGTCAGGGTCAACAGCAAGGATAGAATAGTGCTAATGGGCGATTTCAATGCGAGAGTTGGGAATAGAACTGAAGGATACGAAAGGGTGATTGGTAAATGTGGGGAAGATATGGAAGCTAATGGGAATGGGAAGCGTTTGCTGGACTTCTGTGCTGGTATGGGTTTAGCTGTTATGAATACATTCTTCAAGCATAAGGCTATTCACCGCTACACATGGGAGGCTAGGGGCACCAGATCCATAATAGACTATATCTTAACAGACTTTGAATTCAGGAAATCTTTTAGGAATGTACGAGTTTTTGGGGGATTTTTCGATGATACAGACCACTATCTGATCTGCAGTGAACTAAGTATCTCTAGGCCTAGGGTAGAGAAAGTGAAATCTGTCTGCAAACGAATAAGGGTAGAAAATCTCCAGGATGAGGAAATTAGACACATGTACATGGATATGATTAGTGAGAAGTTTCGAACAGTAGACAGTAAGCAGGTTCAGGATATAGAAAGTGAATGGGTAGCATACACGGATGCTGTAGTAGAAACAGCAAGGGAATGCCTAGGAACAACTGTGTGTAAAGATGGGAAAAGGCGAACATGAAGTGAGAGCAGCCTGTAAACGTAAAAAGAAGGCTTATCGGAAATGGCTCCAAACAAGGGCCGAGGCAAACAGGGATTGGTACGTAGACGAAAGAAACAGAGCGAAACAAATAGTTGTTGAATCCAAAAAGAAGTCATGGGAAGATTTTGGTAATAACCTGGAAAGGCTAGGTCAAGCAGCAGGGAAACCTTTCTGGACAGTTATAAAAAATCTTAGGAAGGGAGGGAAAAAGGAAATGAACAGTGTTTTGAGTAATTCAGGTGAACTCATAATAGATCCCAGGGAATCACTGGAGAGGTGGAGGGAATATTTTGAACATCTTCTCAATGTAAAAGGAAATCATCATGGTGCTGTTGCAAACAGCCACGCTCATGGGGAGGAGGAAAATGATGTTGGTGAAATTATGCTTGAGGAAGTGGAAAGGATAGCAAATAAACTCCATTGTCATAAGGCAGCAGGAATAGATGAAATTAGACCTGAAGTGGTGAAGTATAGTGGAAAGGCAGGGATGAAATGGCTTCATAGAGTAGTAAAATTAGTGTGGAGTGTTGGTAAGGTACCTTCAGATTGGACAAAAGCAGTAAATCCTTCAGTTCTATTCCCAACTCTCGCATTGAAATCGCCCATTAGCACTATTCTATCCTTGCTGTTGACCCTGACTACGATGTCACTCAATGTTTCATAAAACTTGTCAACTTCATCCTCATCTGCACCCTCACATGGTGAATACACGGACACAATTCTTATCCTAATTCCTCCCACTGACAAATCTACCCACATCATTCGCTCATTTACGTGCCTAACAGAAACTATGTTGCGTGCAATGGTATTCCTGATAAAGAGCCCTACCCCAGACTCTGCCCTTCCCTTTCTAACACCCGCCAAGTACACTTTATAATCCTATCTCTTCCTCATTATCTCCCCTTACCCGAATATCACTTACTCCTAGCACATCCAGATGCATCCTCTTTGCTGACTCAGCCAGTTCTACCTTCTTTCTTCCATAAGCCCCATTAATATGATAGCTCCCCATCGAATTCCATTTTGTTCGCCAAGTTGTTTCCAAGGAGTCCCTCGCCTGTCAAATGGGAGTGGGACTCCATTACTCCCATAGGTCCGAGGCTTGCTTAAAGTGTTCTGAGCTCGGTAAATTCACGAAGCAGGATGCTGTCCTACTTGCACATAGTCCAAGTGAGGATCTCTCCTCTAACGGGTTATGGACCACCGGTGAATTGTATAGTCCTAGCCGCCTGAGCACAAGGAGGGTCATGACTCAGAATATGTCCGAGATGCCCACTCCCATTCCATAGCAACTGGTATCCCGACTCTCAGGACCACTTACTAGGCCACTCAGCCGTTGCCCATGGTTCACGAACTAGGACATGACTACAGTAACCCACAACATGAACCATCAGTATGAAAAAAAAAAAATAGAATATTACAACATGGCTAAGAGAAAAACACACAATCGTGTTGAAAAAGAGGATAAAAACAGAAAGTACAATACAGGGCTGGTAGTGAAATAATTAAAATCATTAGGGTATCATTGCTACCAGTCAGTCAATCAGAATGTTCAAACATAAAACAAGAGTGAAAATATATAAGTGTTCATCATGCCTAAGTGAGAAAAAAACACGTAATCGTGTTGCCAGAGGTTAAAAACATAAGGTACAACACAGAGCTGGCAGTGTAATAATAAAATTCATAGCTGCCAGTCAGTTAATAAGAATGTTCGCCATAACAAAAAATGATGATTATATTCTTTTGAATGAAGATATAATTAAATCCCACTCTTGTATACATATGTGAGGCGGGCAAGAGAAATTACATATTGTAGCAGACATGGAGTAGTAACACTTCAAATAGGAATTGATCACGCCTGAAGCCACTTCATTTTTATTGGGAGTTCACGATCGAAATGGAAAAATAAGATGCCAAGTGCGTGAAATGAAATCTCTTATGTTGGATTAGCCGTTCGAGGGGGTCTGTTTATCCATGGCCTTATTAAACACACCTTCTATTTGAAACTATACAGCAACATCCAGCTTCCTAACGAACTAGCCAATGAAGAACCAATTTCTAATACAGGAATAAGATGAATGACGTAAAGTGTATAGAAGTGTACATTCTGGGGCAGTACAAAGACTCCTTCAACAAAATAGTTGTATGGCTAACTGTTTGTGTGACTGACGATGATTTTGATTGACTGTCATAATTCAAATGATTATTATTGTAGAATAACGGCATTGAGTACCAAAATTATCTGAGTAAACAATGTGTTTTTGCTGCAAAACTGATTTCCATTCAGCCATTGTTATAGAAAGGGCACATATCCATTCTTTTGTCTGCCAGTTTCCATAAAGTCCTTCATCTTTACTCCATATTTTATCAAGTAACCTAGCCACAACCATTAACACTAATGGTCAAAACACATACATTTAATGTACATAGCAAGACTGACTTTTAAATCAGTTTTTGCTCCTCCTGAAAAGTTAGATTTTTGGACATGTGCCCTTCCTTAAATGACCGATTCAAGGCTGGTCAAGATTGTTGTGAATGAAAATATAAATTTAAATTAGCGGTGTTTTTTACACAGTTAAAACTTGTCAGTCCTATTCTATTTAACTTAAAAATATGTTCAAAACTAAAATGGATCTTCTTCCTCTATCATAAGTCTTGAGAAAAGAGGATATTGATACTGGGGCTTATTTGACCCACATATTTTATTTTCATGTTCTTGATGTAACTAATGTTGAAATGTGTTGTCAAACACTAGTGGAGAGTTAAAACCGATTGTTATATATAGACTGGTCTAGAACCTTGTTGTGAATGAAACTGTAAGCATCTTGACGTCGGCTCTTATGTAACGATATGTACCGACTAAGAATTGTTTACCTAGTCTTTTCTTAAATGAATTCAAAGAACTTAGAAACTTATCAAACATTTCCCTACCAGGCGAGTTGGCCGTGCGGTTAGGGGCGCGCAGCTGTGAGCTTGCATCCGGGAGATAGTGGGTTTGAATCCCACTGTCGGAAGCCCTGAAGATGGTTTTCCATGGTTTCCCATTTTCACACCAGGCAAATGCTGGGGCTGTACCTTAATTATGGCCATGGCTGCTTCCTTCCAATTCCTAGGCCTTTCCTATCCCATCATCGCCATAAGACCTATCTGTGGCGGTGCAACGTAAAGCCACTAGCAAAAAAACAAAAAACAAAAAAACATTTCCCTTAATAAATTATTCCAGTCCCTAAACATTGCAACACATCAAAACCTCAGCACAGATGTTTATCTAGATATACAATAGAATCATGCAAATATACACTTGGTACGTTGATCACACAGTAAAATAATTGAATCTTTTATATGATGATGTCATCCATTCAGTTGATTCCGACTATCAGTGATTATGAATTAGCGCTCTCCAAGTTGTCCTGTTCCACACTGCCTCCTTTAGTTGTTCCAGGGTGAGGGTGGTGCCCGTTTTAATTGAGTATGAATGTCCTCTGGCGACTTGATCTACTAGTACTGCTGATCATTCCTAGCACGATTGCTTTTTCCCATGCATCTGATCGCATAACGTGACCAAATTTTGCTAGTCTCAGCTTCATAATCATACCAACCAATGATATACAGGGCTTGATGCACTCTCTCATACTGCCTTATTGCTGAACTTTGCACTCCATGGTATTCGTAGAAGTCTTCACCAACACCAGAGCTCAAAAGCATTGATCTTCCTCTTGTCTGCCTGTTTCAGTGTCCACCTCTCACATCCATACATGAAAAGTGGGAATATTATCACATTGACTAATTCGTACTTGGTAGCCAAACTGATATCTCTGCTCTTCCTGATCGGGGACATAGTCATCATAGTGAATCGCCCAAGCGAAATCCGTCTTTTAATTTCAGGACCGCAATCTCCAGTTTGACTTATTGTGGCTCCCAAGAAGATGAAATCCTCCACAATCTCTATCTCCTCCCCATTTAGCTTTAGACCACACTCATCCGTAGCCACAACTTTGGTCTTTTTAATATTGAGATAGAGGCCCATTTTTTCACTTTCATCTTTGAGGCAGGAAATTAAAAACTTTGGATCTTCTTCTGTTTCTGCCAGCAGGGTTGTACTATCAGCATATCCCAAATTGTTTATAGTTCTTCCTCCAGTCTTCACACCAATGTCGAGTTCCTTTAAATTTAACTTCCGCATAATTATTTCTGCGTACAGATTGAAAAGGAAAGGTGAAAGAATGCAGTCTTAACGGACACCCTTTTCAATTTTAAACCATTCATTGTCACCATATGGCATGCAAACTGCTGCGTCTTGTTTTGTATAAAGTGAATGTACCAACTGAGTCAGATGTAAGGGTACCCCCAAATCCAGCATGGCTTTCCACAGTCTGTCATGCTCAATACAGTCAAAGGCTTTTCTGTAGTCAATAAAACACATGTATACTGTTTTCTGATATTCACGTGCTTTCTCCATGATCCACTGTAGATAAGCAATATGATCGTGGATGCCACGACCTCGACAGCAACCATCTTGAACATCAGGTAACTGAGTTTCAAGGATAGGTGCAAGACGTTTCTGCATGATTTTTAGAAGAACTTTGCTAACATGTGGAATTAGAGCTATAGTATGATAATTAGAGCAGTTACTGACATTTATTTTCTTAGGCAGTGGGATAAAGATTGATCTTTTCCATCCCCAGCCACCACAGAAACACAAAATAGTGGGTAGCCCAACATACCTCCATATAGGGTTGGCGTCAGGAAGGGCATCCGGCCGTAAAATAAGGCCAAATCCACATGTGCGACGCAATTCGCACCCGCGATCTCACTGGTGTGGGAAAAAGCGGTAGAAAAAGAAGAAGATAAGTTGGACTGAAATGAAGAGCAATACCAAAGTCCATAGAATGATAGCAGCAAAATGGAATTTGGTTATTGAAATTGAAGAAAGAATTTTTTTTTAAAAAAAAGAACATTTAATGATCACATTCTTTCGCAAAATCATTCAAGGAAGAATTCCCAGGAAAAGAGAACGGCATGATCCAGAGTGTCTTACTTGCAGAACCTGCTTCTGAGGATTAACTGCAAGACTTACGCCGAATTGAATAGACTGGCTCAAAACACCTCCGTCTGCAGAGACTAACTTTCAGCTCAGTCTGCAATGAAATTATCTAACAAAATATTTATTTAAAAAATTAGCAGTACTTGTACCTGGTAATTCCAAACCTAGCTGCACTCCTGGTAAGTTACTCGTATGGGTGTTTTGAGGCTCATGGAAAGTATTTAATTACATTTTTGAAAAAGTTTTGTAGATTTTGGTCCAAGTCACACACGTTTCGATCTTCGTAGAGAAACCTTGAACAAACACCTTAGTACAGTAACAATACTTGTGTTTAACATCCCTTCATCTGCTATAAACCGAGCTCGATAGCTACAGTCTCTTAAGTGCGGCCAATATCCTGTATTCGGAAGATAGTGGGTTCAAACCCCACTGTCGGCAGGCCTGAAGATGGTTTTCTGTGGTTTCCAATTTTCAAACCAGGCAAATGCTGGGGCTGTACCATAATTACGGGCACGGCCGCTTCCTTCCCACTCCTAGCTCTTTCCTGTCCAGTCGTCGCCATAAGACCTATTTGTGTCGGTGCGACGTAAAGCAAATTGAAAAAAAAAAAAAAAAAAAAAACCGCTATAGGTACAGGAAGGGTGACCTGAAGAAATAAAGATTATTACTGATGTATGTATGTATGTATGTATGTATGTATGTATGTATGTATGTATGTATGTATGTATGTGTCTTTCAGTCCTCAGCCCTGAAGGTTGATTGCATCCTCAACAGCTCCACCATTAGCTGTCATAGATAGTCTAAGAATCACTGAAAGGGCATATTAGGGAAATGAGGAGTTAGATAGTTTCCCGTTCCTTTCCTCACAATGCCAGAAAATACTATTACATATCAATCAGTCAAGCCAACTGAAATGCATGCACCAACCGAATGTATGAGCAACATTTTCACGCCGTTCATAGCAGGGACTGGCTACATTAGAAATCGTTACTCATACCTCAGTCACGTTCATAGCCAAGGATAAGACTGTAGCAGAACAGTGGAAGTAACATTGTTCTAGCCCATACCAGAAGACATAATGTCACTGTAAACACTAGGTCTCGTACCATTTAAGCTCTCTTACATACTAACCGATTGTACCCATATTCGATTTAGCATCCTTCTATCCTTCTGGAGAAGAGGCAAGACACTCGTTACAACTACGGAAGTAGCCATGTAGGACATAAAATGACCAATACGGTACTCAAAGTTATGTTATGTTATTTTCTGTTTTCCACGACTCGCTCTTTTTGTGGCAGAATATATTTCCTCTATATTGCAGACACAAATTGTAAAAAGCAGCGGAAGACACTAAAAATATCGATGTGCTGTTGTATTATTGCATTTATACACTAGTTACTCACCAATGACGAATTCTTGGTATTACATAGGTCCATTTAGGCTTCGTAAAATGACCTTCTTCGTCAAGATTTCCTTGCATTTTAAAAGATAAATACAATTCTGAGCAGTTGCAAAATTAATGGTAAATAGTAGTACCAAATGACTGGACTCTGTGGGGAAACTTCACTAATAAACAATATACTGAATGACTGCCCAAGAATTGCAGAGAACGCACATGCTCACTGCCGCCAAGTTACACGTTTACTATATAATTATAACGGTTAAGCGTATATTTGAGCGAGCATGATATTGGTAAAGATATCACAATCACAGGTTCTCATAAGTAAAACAAAACTTTAACTGCGATATAAAATTCCGTAAATTATAACTCTCGCTACGGAAGAGTACTTCCATTGTTTGTGACTACAATAACAATGTGAATATCGCAATTCTTGGGACCAATCACGTTTCGATATTCGCTTCTTATCAAATTCAAATTTAAAGCTTATAGTATTATTTTAAAATCTCCATTCTTTCGAAGATGAAAAATGGAATGTTTCTAATATCTCACAGTCAAAAATTCAACTATTACATTTCGCACCGATACAGAATATATTTCTTCTCCATTTCCCCTTGACGATGCCCATAAGCACAGCTGCTAATAAACAATACAGTTGTTCGTTCATTCTGAAAGTAAGTCTGAAATATTTGTACAGCCAGTTATAGTGGCTCTTTCCCGTAGTTGAAGAGGTCCTACTAATCGCCGGCCCACGGCTCAAGTCACCAATGTTCAGGCAGCAGCTGGAGATAAAATTCTACGAACATCGAAAATTATGTTCGCATTCTGACTTTGTAAAGGTGTTGCGATGAATACAGTGCGAATCATACTTCCGAGACCTCAATTGATCCTTGGCTTCAACTTGGGTCTCATGTTTCAGTGATGCTACCTAAAGCCACGTCATAACCAAAATAAAACCTATTTTATTTCTCGGAGTTGTTCGATTCCTGACGATAATTGTGATACGAATACAGGAAAAACACTGACGTCAGAGAATTATCAAATTTCATCAGATTCTAGGCCTGAATTCCACCCCTATTTACAACAGAGTTGGGCGCCAGGAGTTACCGATCACGCGCCATTTGCAAGAGAGCAGAAAACTCTGTCGAAGAGAAAGCCAAAAACAGACAACTACAACACACTTCCTCGAACTTGCATAGTCCAGGAAGGGACAAACTTAAAAGAGTTTATCGGAGTTATTTGTTCTTTGATTAAAGATTTTTCGAACTAATTCCAAGATTTGTCAGCTGATACCAACTTTTGATTTGGTTGTCCAACCATTTTCTATACCGGGTGGGTATCTGTTTAAAGTCTGACACATAATTTTCGACGGCGGTACTTTAACTACTACTTAGGCATAACACTATACACTGAAGTACATGTTCCACTCAACGTATGTTTTGCAAAGTACCTATTAAGTATTAATATCTTCAGTGTTTTTTTTTTTTTTTGGTCTGTTTTTATTCTTAAGGAGGTGATAGCTGTTGCACAGTGGCGAATATAGAATATATTTTTGGGGGGGGCCAAGATTGACGTAAGGTTAGATTAAGTAATTTTTAAGAGGTCAGACGATTTAAAACACTTTAGAACGGAAAAAGGAAACATTGATTTGGGTTGATACATACAGTACATACATACATACATACATACATACATACATACATACATACATACATACATACATACATACAGTACACCAATGGTTACAAAACGAAGTCCAGGTTTCTTGGGACACTTGCAAACTTATCAAGAACTTCTTCATCACTAACTATAATGTCTCTGTGGATAGAGAGTAAAGCAAGCCCGTTAAGCCTACTTTCAGATGTGCTGTTCCTTAAGTAAGTCTTCAGTCTCCTTAGGCTAGAGAAAGTTCTTTCTACGGTTGCGATAGAAACAGGAAGAACGGCGAGTAATTTGAGAAGGGTATAAATGTTGGGGAAGAAAGTCTTGTCACATTTTTCTAGAGAACTTACAGCAATTTTGGGAAGATTTGAAGGATTTTCCTGACTCCACTTTTCTTTCCACAACATAAACTCACTTTGCACAATCTCTTTATGTGACTGATCTTCTTCGTAGAAGCTAAAAGCAGCCTCCAGTGAACCGAAATCTGTTACGATACACAATTGTGGAAGGATGTTTTGTAAGGATGCAACTATTTCCTTGTGAGATTCAAAGCATTATTTTAGTGAGTTACAAAAATCGTCCAGGTATGGCACATAAACTGCTAACTGTTGGCTCGGAATCTCAACAACGATCGAAAATTCCCATCATTTTGGTCCGGTTCTTCAAGGCTTATACACTTTTTCGGGGGGGGGCCCAGGCCCCCTGGGCCCCCCCCTTATATACGCCCCTGCTGTTGCATCAGTCATTATTCTACACTGGGAACAAACACAATTATCTGTTGGATTGCCGAATTTTGTCTTTGCTTATATGTTTACTTATATTTTGTGGTGAAAACCCAACGACATTAAAGATATAATGTCGTCGTGAAAACCATGCATCGCATATCTTATAATATGGCTTTGTTCTTGAAGTTCTTTGGTCCAGTTACGTTCGATCGTGACGTCACTGTCGTACAATTCACGGTCTGTCTCAGCGCGTTTTCTTAGTCGTTGCCTACGGGATGGGCTACGTTATACACCGTTGCCTACGTTATAATAAAAGGCCTGGAAATAGAGCCCGTAAAACGCTATCGAAGTGGTCACTCTGAAGTTCAATGCCTGACCGCTAGGATCGCTTTCTTGCCCCCTGTCTACCAGGTTCGCACCTTTAAACGTGTTTATAAACTGAGTTGGTTGTGAATGTATTATGTATTCGTCTGATGTTAAGCATTCGCAGTTCCGGTCATGGATTATTCACGAGAAATTAAAGGTAGTGGAATTTCGTTTCACAAGTTTCCAGTGAATGTTCAGTATTCGAAACATTATACAGAGGAAGTATTACGCATGAGATACGACTTCATGTTGATGAAATTAGGCCTCTGTTCCTAAGTTTTGATCCGAGTTACGTCATAAGAATCGGGCGATCCCAAAATTTGTCACTGGACTTTTTTTTGTAAACAATGCTACCGTGACCGGCGATCATTTGAGAGGCCTCTTCAAACTCAGAAATCTTAAAATAGAAAACCAACAAGAAAAATAATTTGCCTAACAAATTTGGAGAAAATGAATGTAACAAGAACTAAAAATATTGTATTTTCCCCTGAAACAGTCTCTGGTTTGAAAAATATGGAGGTGGTTTGTCCCGAGAGCATTAAATACAGTTTAAAATAAACCATTTGTTTTATGGAGCATTTTATGAAACTGCTCGATGCGCATGACGTCTGCAACACCTCACATGAGACATATTCCAGAAATGAGAACAAACGAGCTTCTTTTAGCCTCAGTTGGTTAATTAATGATTTCCTGTCATATATTAAGAACATTCAAATGCATTCAGAGAAAGTAAAAAAGATTCATGAGAAAAATGTATCTGGCATAGATCTTGACTACCCAATCCACTGTGGCCTGCGTAAAATACTTCGTAAGTATACATTTCCATTATGTATTGACGAGGAACCTAACAAGCGATGACATCGAGCTCTTCTTCAGCTACCTAAGACGCCAAGCGGAATACAATGACATTATGGTTCGTGTGGCAAAACAACAAACAGACTGTAAAGGCTATTTAGAACATCTCTTCCCCAGTTACTCGAAGTCCAACATTGTGTCTTATTCGTTTTCAAGATCGAGGAGCCCTCAGAATCATCGTCTGTGGCACTTCTGCAGTGAACGACGGAATTTTTCACCTCCGCTACGTAGTACTTGCCCCGAAGAGAGCTACTAAAAGGTGTACGTTTTTTTTTTTTTTCGAAAAACATGTTCAACAGTGAAATTAAGTGTAAAAAGTGTAAAGACAAAAAACCACCTCTTTTTCTACTACGAAAATTTGTGAGACCACTATTGGACAACATTGCTTCGAGCGACTCAAGTAGACGAGAGAAAGTTTTGAAACTTGATAAGAAGCCTCTCAAAGGGAAAGTTTTGAAACTTCGATGACATATCCAAGCCAATGCAGCACCGCTCTATAAATAAAGTACTTTATTATTTATTTATCGTATGATGAAAGGAGGAATATCAGCTATTTACAAAATATGTACAAAAATACACACTCTCAAGTTCCTAAAATTATTCACAATACTATGTCCAGATGGTTAATCCACTCAACGGCTTCTTGTGTTAGGTTGTGGAGATCCTTCATTGAGCTTCTAAATGCTCTGAGGGGACATTCGAGCACTATGTGATCCATGGTTTGCTGTTCTTCAGCGCAGTCGCAATGAGGAGAGGACTTCCATCCCCACTTGTACAGTAATGCACCGCATTTCCTTGGCCGGTCCACTGTTGCTCACGTCCGCAGAATTTACCTTTTCATTACTCTGCACGTGTCCCCCGGGTGGTGCTAAGCGAGCAACAATAATCACGATGAGACCGAACTGTATTAAACGACCTCTCGGTCAAAGATTAAGGAGAAATAATACCCGAATAGGTCCTTCTCAGGACCCTCAAGTTCGTAAGATTGGACCATTTGTAAAGTACTTTCAATACTCGCAAAAATATTGTTCTTTTTTTATTTAGGATATAATTTATGTATTGGCATATACGGCCATGCGAACACAAGGGGGCAAGAACGCGATCCTAGCGGCTGAATGGTGAACTAGGAAGCAACCCGTTTCCATGAGTACATTTAAAGCCCTTGTATTATAGCGTAGGCTACGTTATACACTCACAAGGCCGTGAAACAGCCGTTTTGAAAAGCGGCCCGGCGTTGTTTGGGAATGCACCGCTAGATCGCATTGTTTAGACCTGTTAACCGTAGGGTTTTGAATTGAATTAATGCATATAGCACATTTATGGGAATAACAAAACATTAACTTCACCTTTTAATAAATAGCTGTTTTAATGATAGGCGTTAAATACCTGTAAATACTCTTGTGCAGTTTCCGACTTAAGAGGCTTTGTCATAAAACTCTTCATGAAATCAGTGTCATTTGTAACATTTCTTGCATATTTGTAAAATATTGGTTTGAGGAACTTCGTTTCAATAATGTCAGGGAGTGGCTGCAGATTACATTCCTCACATATAAATATTTGTATGAATTTGGGAATAACAAACACTTTCAGTTTTTAAAGTAAATTTTCATTTTGTACATATTTTATGGCATACGAAGTGAATTTAAGAACATTTCTTAAGAAGAAAACAAACTTTCTCGATGGGTAACGCAATGCGCCTCGGTCTTGTGCCTTAATTACACACATCAAAGGGCTGTTGGTATTGATATTGATTCCGGGAAGTTACTCTAGACAGAACGAACATTGTGCGTTTTCCTCGGCAATTCGAACCAAGTATCTACGTATCATAGCCAATGATGCCAGTTCTATTGAGATTGGGCATTCTGCAAAATACAAGTTATGGATTGTTTACTTAATTATTTCTAGCTAACAGATAAGCAACACATCTTCCAGTGATAAGTCAAGCAACTCTAAAAATAGCCTTGGGCAGATAATTTGAGTTAATTTTCTGCATCTCTACCTAGGCACGTTGTTGTTTGATGGCATGTAATGTCTTGATGTACCGGTATTCCTTTCGCATTACTTGTATTGAACGTATTTATCCTGTCGATTTTTAATGTTGTTTCCATTGCATACAAGTATGTTCTAATATCCATCATGTCATTAAATCAACCTTTCCTTTGTAAATTACTGAAGAAGAGTTCAATGTCATCATTACTCAAGTTGGGACTTGAAATGTAATAGAAACCAATTGACACATTTTACAGTCGAATTTATTGTCTGTTGGATACCTTCGTGTGTTTCTTAGCTGTTTTTGAATGTTTGGTCTGCATAGGTTTGAATTTTTTCAATAAACGGCAGAAAGGTCTCCGTTAACCACATCAGCTTGTAATCGTCTACTGCGGAGAATATTACTTTGTCAGAATTTCGTGAAACATACGACTGTTTTATGGTATAGACTTCGTGTATGCCATGCTACTTGCGGACTATGTCTAAAAATGTAATTGTTTTCTGGAGATCGGCTAAGGATAGCTTTTCCCAAATAATTTCGATACCAAAGGTAGCAACACGGTTGATTACAGCGTGAAATAGTGTTAGTGCTGCTCTTATAGACAGTTTATGGAGGTTTCTAATTTTAGATATTACTCTGATGGATGCTCCCTTATGTGTATCCCGAGGTAACTGAAGGAATTAGTTAATTTTAGATCTTTACATTTTAGAAGACAGGAAGGACCCACTAAAATGCTTTGGAGAGCTATCTTCACAATGTTAATTCTCGACAAGGACAGGACTAAAACCTGCCACCTAGCGGCAGAAAGGCATAATAGCTGTGCCCGCTTTTTTTTCCTTTCTTTTTGGCTTGAAAAGACCTGCATTTCACGGCCTTGTGAGATAAACGTAGGCAACACGTTAGTAGATAGATTGCAACGATAGGTTGAGTCGTAGTTCTTCAATGAAATAAGTTTCGTGGGCCCAGGGGCGTAGCTTTAGGACCTGAAATACAGGCGGGCCCAGGCTTTTAAGGAGCCCAGCAGATTCCTTGAAAAAAAAAAATATATATATATATATATATATCTGGTGGATTTTAATTTATGACTTGATAAATTTGGTGATCCAAGTAGCCATAAACACTGACATAGCGCTTCGCGTAGGCGCGTTATGCAATATATTAATCTACGCATTTGCTAAGTGCATGAGTCATTCACACATTCGGAGCCTGAGTTCATATTATTTATGAAAGGGTTACCAGAGACCGATCGTCCCACGCACACACGTCCTGTAAGGGAAAGGGGATAGGTAATTTTAATTTTCCCGGTGATGTTGATGAGTTGATGACAACATTTGGATGTTCTGACCATGTCAGCATCAACTCTCCCGCATGCAATTGGAAGCCTTACGGGGATTATTTCACATATAGAATTGCACTTAAAATCGAATGTGCCTATAGTTAGGCCCACGAGAGTTGGAGAAAACATGTAGGCCTAACGCAATTCAATAAACTTTGACCCGTTCCTAAGCTCATGCTAATAATTCCAGCGTTTAAGACAGAACACGCCATTGCCGATAAATATGAGATTTCATAATCACTAAACTGACAATAACCTCAACAAATGCACTGTAAAATAGAGAATAGAACTGTACAACTAGCCACTGATTAAGTTACAAAAGAATAATAACAACGAAAATAATATTCGGGAAACTAACATAAACCGGCAACAACGAACACAGCTAACACGGTACTAGTCCGAATAATATCTACCGTATCACAAAAGCGATTGAGAGCAAGCCAACCCGCGTGGCGATAGCTTCCTTAAATGTGGCATCTCTGTTGTCGTTGCCATAGCAACAGACCATTTTCTAGCAGCGTTAGTAAAGTTTTCCTCGCCGGTAGCGCTAAACGTCAGTCTCCAACTCTCGTGGGCCCAACTATACATCGTAAATTAACTGGTACCTAGCTTGTAGTGGCATATACTGAGGGCTACCAAGGCTATCGGTGAAGCCCAAACCTCAATTGAGAATGATGGAAGTCTAAAGCACATTATAATATAAGCATCTGACACGTTGTTCCATTTACAACACTTGAAAGCAGTTAGAAAAAACGTCGCACGTATTTCTGAGAGCTAGAAATCGGAGACTGATATCGCAGCCCAGACTCTCGTCCCTCTCCCCTCTACTCAGCTCTTGCAGCTTTCCCTTTCTTCATACTTTTAAGGCTCTTCTCTATCTCCAGCCATGTGATTGGTGGCTCCATATTTTTACTGGGCTCTTCACTTTTCCCAGATTCTTCTCTGTTTTGAATTACATTTGATGCCTCTCCATTCTGGAGCTTGTCAAAGAAGGTCTTGAAATCTCTCCTGATTCCATCTTTCTCTCATACTACTGATCCACTGTCCTGCTCTATTACCTAGGTTATTCTAGGTTGTTTCGCTTGTTTTTAATTACTCCGTAAAGAAGTTTCTTGTTTCCTCTGCTGTTCTCTTCCAACTTTTCCACAAACTCATTCCATTTTTTCTCTTTCTCTTCTCTTACTATCCTCTTAGCTGTAAGTTTTTTGCCCTGTCGAGTTCCTGTAGTTTAGTTATTTCTTGGCCACCTGGATCTTGTGCATCTCTTTGTTTTTCTTTGTCTAACATGTTTTCTGCCCAATTTCTCTCTTTTATAGCTAATCTGACTCTGTCATTCCACCAAGATGTCTCTTTTTCTTTCATGGTCGATCCTGTTACTCCACACAGGTCTTTAGCTTCACCCGCCGAAGTATCCTTAAAAATTTTCCATTCTTCTTCTACTGTATTCATTTCCGCTTTTGGCAAGTGTCTCTGTATCCTTATTTTATATTCTTTCTTCAGTTTGGCTTCTTCTAATATCCAAGTCTTCACTTTACGTTTTCTTTTTTCTTTTCTTCGGGGTTGTGTTAGCCACATGATTTAGGTCTGCGATCACTAATCTATGATCACTGTCCATACTCTCACTTGGGATAATTTTGACATCAGTTACATATTTCTCTCCTCCTTGGTTAGTGATGATATAGTCGATGAGAGACTTATGTTTTCCATCCCAGCTATATCTTGTTATCGTGTGGCTGTCTTGTTTTTGGAAGAAGGTATTTTTGATGGTCAATCCATTTCTTCTGCACATATCAAGCAGTTGTTCGCCTTCTGCATTTCTGTTCCTAAACCCATGTGGTCCAATGATTTCCTCATAACCAAGTCTGTCTGTCCCAACTTGTGCATTTAAGTCCCCAATGATGATGACATTTTCTTCATCAATTAAATCTTCTAGATCTTGACAGAATTGTTCCTTCTCTTGTGTACTTCATCCAACCTGTGGTGCTATACCTGCACTACCGTGTAATTTGTGGACTCTAGCTGCATAGATAATTTAATGATCCTATCATTCTTATAGGATACTTCGGTAATGGCGTCCATGTCTTTTGTTATCAGGAAAGCTACACCATTTCTGGCCTCTTTCTCGCGTCCACTCCATACTAATTTGTAGCCATCTCTGAGAATCTTGCTAGCTACCTTTCTCCATTTTGTTTCACTCATTCCCAATATGGATAGATTTTTTCCTCTTCATCATATCAATAAGTTCTTGAGTTTTTCCAGTCAGGGTCAAAATATTCATAGTCCCAATTCTTACATTGTTCTTCGGACATATCTGTCTTTCATCAGAGCCATGTTGGCCGTCATACCTGCCAGATCTGCTCGAAGACTTTGTCAATTTCAGTATTATTTTTGATCTCCATCTGAGGCTCGTTTGATTGTTGAAAGCAATTCGAAGATGCTACCACTGGCTTGCTAGGCCTACCATGGATCTTCGTGTTGATACTTTGTTATGCACTAGATGGTCAGTGCCTGACACACATTTCCTCATGTCAGTTAAGTCTATGGTTTATCCGCCAATACTCGGTCACAATTGTTTAAATTATCAACCTAATGACTCATCCATACAGTTGGAGAAGTTCCAATTTAAGCTTTGGTCAATTTGTAGTCAATGTGAACACATTTGTATAAACTATCAACCTAATAATTCATCCATTCAGTTGGAGAA
Source organism: Anabrus simplex (assembly GCF_040414725.1). Taxonomy (NCBI): domain Eukaryota; kingdom Metazoa; phylum Arthropoda; class Insecta; order Orthoptera; family Tettigoniidae; genus Anabrus; species Anabrus simplex. Next base: position 74,321,807 of record NC_090277.1, read on the forward strand.
GTTCGATTTTACGCTTTGGACAATTTCTAGTCATTGTATGATAATTTTAATTGCTTCCCTGTCACAAATTTGGGGTTTTAACTAATGCACACATTGTAAATCTATGTAAATATCACTTAAGCACAACTTTTTGTAAAAAAATTTTAAGCATAAGACCATAGTATTTAGTTTTACGTTCTAATGCTTAATTGGTTTAAAGACTTGACCTTAAGATTATTATTAGGCTGAAGATGTCCAAAACTAGGGCAAAAAATGTTCCTAATTAGTATATCTAATACATGTAGGATTTAATCACTGCAGAATATAATTGCATTGAATAGGTGGACACAGTAAATTTTATTCTTGAAAGAAATTGACTTACATACCACTTAGTCGAGTAGCTCGTCTCCTTTCTTCCAAGTATTCCCAGTCCAAACTTTGCAACATTTTTGTAATGCTACTCTTTGGTCAGAAATCACCCAGAAAAAATTGAGCTGCTTTTCCGGATCTTTTCCAGTTCTTGAATCAAATAATTCTGGTGAGGGTCCCATACACTCAAACCACATACTCTAGTTGGGGTCTTACCAGAGACTTATATGCCCTCTTCTTTACATCCTTACTGCAACCTCTAAATACCCTCATAACCATGTGCAGAGATCTGTAGCCTTCATTTACAATCCCATTTATGTGATTACCCCAATGAAGATCTTCCCTTATATTGACAGCTAGGTACTTACAGTGATCCCCAAAAAGAACTTGCACCCCATCAATGCAATAATTACTACTGAGAGGATTTTTCCTATTTGTGAAACTCACACAACTTGACTTTTAACTCCGTTTATCATCATACCATTTGCCTACTGTCCACCCCACAACATTGTTGAGGTCATTTTGTAGTTTCTCACAATCTTCTAACTTATTTATTACTCTATACAGAATAATAACATCATCCACAAAAAGCCTTATCTCAGATTCCACTTCTTTACTCATACAATTTATATATGTAAATCATTTGAAATCATTTAAGGAAATACTAATAGTAATGGATGACATCATGAGAACAGCAAAAGCAGAACATGAAGAAAGAGAAGTGAACATCATGTTATTTGCGGATGATATTGTGATTTGGGGAGAAGAGGGCATGAATGTTCAAGAACAGTTAAATGTGGTGAATGGGAAGATCAAAGAATGTGGATTGAAAATAAGTGCAGAAAAGAGTAAAACTCTTATTATGACTAGAGGGGAGAAAGAAGGGAAAGGTCAGATTAGACTTGCAGACAAGCCCCTGGAAGTAGTGGAGACATTCAAATGCCTGGAGAGTGAAGTAATGGAGAATGCTCAACTGGATGCTGAAATTAGTAAGAGAATTGAAGCTGGAAGCTGTTTCTATCAAAGTGTAAGAAACATGTTATGGGACAAAGATGTGCAATGGAAGCAAAGGAAACTATGCACAAGATGTATTACGTACCCATAACAACTTATGGAGCAGAAACTTGGACACTGAGAAAAGAAGGATAAGAGTCGATTACAGGCAGCCGAAATGAAGTTCTTGAGCAGGATGATACAGAAGAGCAGAAGAGACAAAATAAGGAATGAGAAAATCCAGGAAGAAAATGGAGTGGAAAAAATGAATGATAGAATAGAGAAGAGCCAACTAAGATGGTTTGGGCACATAAAGTGAATGAGTAATGAAAGAATGCCAATAAAGGTGATGGAAATGCAAATGCAAGGAAGGAGAGCCCGCGGACGATCATGATTGAGATGAAAGGACACAATCCAACGGTATTTGAGAAACAAACCTGGACTGGGGCACAGTTGGAGGAGGAGTGGTGGAAAGACCGAAGAAAGTGGAGAGGAACCACATTTTCCCCTACCTAGCTACAGCTGGTTAATGGGAAATGATGATGATGACTAGGTTAACAACTGATAGGGTATCTCACACCTAGGCAACAGCACTAAATGTAGTCCAGTGATGATTAATTGATGAAAAACAAATAAATAACTAAATTTGAGGAGGATTACCTTAACGTTTGCTGGCAGTTTGTTCTTGCAGTTGATCGGCACCTGTCTCAAATTGTCATATATGGTATATCAAGGTCAAGTTTCAGTGATTCATCTCCATGACCATTGAGAAGAGCAATAGTGTTTATACAATCTTACCTCATCATAGACTGGATATAAGTTTTCACCCTCCGCAGACAAAAAATTGATCAGTCATCAGTATAAGGCATTAATGGAACAGGCACCACTATTCATATGGCACTAGTTTTGGCAGTATGTTAATAGGTATATTTCTTTTTTTCAAGTATGTTGCTATTTTATCCAAGGAACTAACATTTGCGGAATCACTACTTTGGATAATTTCGTAAACATGTTTCGATGGAGGAGTAAACATTTCTTGACAATGTCTGATTCATAGAAAGATAAAATATATTCAGAATGTTAGTGATCACCAAGAATAAATTGTCTAAATCAGCTTGCAGACATGAACAATGGAGTACTGAAGTGTGATTTCAAGAAGCTGAGGGATAAATCCATTGTTTTCTAGTAAATTCTTCTGTATTTACCACACACTTCAGTAAATGAGAATTGTTGGAGTTCATATTTTGTAGGATTTTTTCTTTATGAGATAGTTTGGGTGAATCAACATCCAGGTCTACATTTTGCTGTTGTTTCAATCCAGAATCATTCAAAATTATTTATCAGAAGTTTAATCAATGTTGTAGCAGTCGAATGTCAAACCATACACATTATATACGGTTCTGCAAAATTTTTAAATGAACATTTTTTATTATTAAATGTTCAGATTTTGTGTGGAAAATTATTTTTTCTCCTGTTTGAACATACCTAATTTCCTGGACATGTATGTCGTAGCCTCCATTTCTACAGGGGACTTCCTAGTTTGGAATGTTGTGATTCACCTTTGAGTTGGTTTCAGATTAACCGATGAAGCGCCTGAATAATATAACATGTGGGATTTTTCTATCTCACTCTGCAGCCGGGATTACCCTATTTCAGACTTTATCAACTGTGGATCTCGTAGTCAGTAGTTGTATATTTGTCCACAGTCACACTCTTGAATCACCCCACATCAAACTCCGTCAATTGTTTCATAACCAGTGTGAAGTGTGGTGTAACATCAAACAGGTAACAGTGCAGCGTCTGGTTGTAAGTCTTATGGATAGTGTGATTTCGTTAAACGTATGAATAATATTGTGATGTGCTTACAAATTCTTTTGCATCACAGTGCAGTGCTTCAATTTCTTGTTGGTTAGCTTACTATGTATTAATTAAGTATATATTATTTTCTTTGGCGTTATTTTGAATGGTAAATAACTAAGGATGCCGTTAACTTCTGATTCCAAAAATAAAGTTGGTCCCTTACACTCAAAAAATTAAAACTTTCTGTTAAAACACCCTGAAGGAGACAAAAGTACAGGAAGTCGTGAGAGAGCATAGACAGTATATGAAGTGGCTGCGTCCTGATCCAACATGTAAAGAAAGTGCAAAGTGTACATGTTTAATTTTCTTACTTCTAGTGATATATTTCAGTTAAGTATTCCTATTCGATATTATTGCTGCTTGCTATTATTCCACACATTCTACTGAATTTTAGTGTATTTGGGTGAATATAGTATTGTACGGTTTTACGATAAAGAATTCGTTTTCTTTGAGTTTCTGTGCGGGTTTTCAATATTCGGAGGTTGGCAACGTTGGTTGTAAGGGTCAAAATAATCTTATTGGTCTCTGCAAAGTGTGGAGACTTCCTCTGTAGTGCATGTTCAGTGTACGATTGTGGCTAGACAGTTTTACCAAAACGGAAAACTTGAAAAAGAAATCAAAAAGTCTGCATATGAATTAAAAAGCTGTTTGCTTTGGCTCCAGCATCTAAATTGTCACTTTCTGACACATTTAGAGACATTGTTTTGAAATTCTGTTCAGCTGGATAAAACTGAAGAAGTTGCCAAATATTTTACTGCCCACATTGTAGGACAGAATAGTTTCAAGTTTGTAGAATCCTCTGCCTTTGTGTGAACAAATAGGCCTAGTCTTTCAGGTGAATCTTAAATCTTAACACTCAATACATTTTGACATTCTGGGATTACTTACACAGTTAGGTTTAAAGAGTGTGCAAGGCAGTCCACAAATACAACTTTTTTCAATTTCAGTCAATTTTGCTTGGGCATCATTGTATAATCCAGCCATGTTAGTTGAACCATCAAAGCAATGTCCTCTGCAGTTAGATAAAGGCAGATCAAATTGCCGTAAGATATTCATAACAATATCAAATTGAGCCTTAGCTGTGGTGCTTTCTGTTCAATATAGCCCTAAAAATATTCTTCTATCTCGGACTAAACATAAAAAAAATCTCATGGAAACACCAAATTGTTCTTTGGTGGCTATGTCTGTTGTTTCATCTGCTATGATTGCAAAATACTCAGCACTTTTGATGTAGTCTAACAATTTTCTAAGAAGTATATTGCTAAAAATAGCAAATATTTCATTTTATATCTCATGTGATATTATCTTATCCACTTATAAGTTTTTCACTGTAAACACATTGAAAGGTCTTGTCTATCCTCACACCGAAGGTGCAATAAATTGTTTGAAGTTACTTGTTTCCAGTAGGCCCTTGTAATGCAAGCCCCTACACAGCTAAGTAATGAGGGAGGATTTGTTTTTTTTTTGCAATCAAACTCAGTTTTTATTTGTTTGTTTCAGTTTTCCTCATGAAATGTAGCTAAATACATTAAATACAGTCCTTCTTCCTCATCACCCTCTTCTCAGTAGCCAACCAGTAAATAATAATAATAATAATCATCATCATCATCATCATCAATGTCCCACTCCACTGAAGCCAATTATGAAGCCTTCCTCATGCAAAGAAAAGCTACAGCTAACACCATCCGCAGTGCCAAGAGAAATTACCTCAGGAACCTACAGTAATGCAACAGGCTGAAAATAATTTTCAGAGAAACAACTCAAGAGACCTGTACAAAGGACTTAAGAAGCAAATGACCCAGTACACAGCTCCTACCCTCATCCTTCACGGACTAGATGGAAAACTTCAACTTTAATTTAATTTCGTGTGGCTATTTCTAGCTGAGTGCAGCCCTTGTGAGGCAGAGCCTCTGATGAGGGTGGGCGGTATCTGCCATGTGTAGGTAACTGCGTGTTGTTGTGCTGGAGAGTAGTGTTATGTGTGTTGTGTGAGTTGCAGGGATGTTGGGGACAGCACAAACACCCAGCCCCCGAGCCACTGGAATTAACCCATGAAAGTTAAAATCTCCGACCTGGCCGGGAAAACTTCAACTGAACAATAAAGACTGCATCAAAACTCTTGCAGATTATTTCCAGAAGCTACTAATGCAGAGAAACCCAAAGAGAAGCTTATTTTCCATGAGCCTTCACACAGGAACCCTAATTCTCAACCACCTACGAGAGTTTTTTTTTTTTTTTTTTTTTTTGCTAGGGGCTTTACGTCGCACCGACACAGATAGGTCTTATGGCGACGATGGGATAGGCAAGGCCTAGGAGTTGGAAGGAAGCAGCCGTGGCCTTAATTAAGGTACAGCCCCAGCATTTGCCTGGTGTGAAAATGGGAAACCACGGAAATTCATCTTCAGGGCTGCCGATAGTGGGATTTGAACCTACTATCTCCCGGATGCAAGCTCACAGCCGCGCGCCTCTACGCTCTTGGCCAACTCGCCCGGTACCCACGAGAGAAGAAATAATGGACATCATCGGTAGTCTCAAGAACAACAAGGCTTCAGGTGAAGACGGCATAGTTGCCGAGATGTGGAAACATGCAGATGACCAGTCTTTGCAGAGCATCCATCAAATCATAAAAGACATATGGACAACAGAGTCCCTACCCGAAGGATGGACGTCCGCCGTGATTCATCCCCTCCACAAGAAGGGAAGTAAGACAGACCTCAACAATTATAGAGGTATTTCCTTGTTACAAATTACCTACAAAATTCTCTCTGTAGCCCTGCTCAATAGTCACCACACAGCTAGACTCACAGTTAGGTGAATACCAAGCTGGTTTCCGTAAGACTAGATCTTATAATACCAATATAATGGTTCGTTATTGGACATTATAAATTTTCCGGCTAACTCATTCGTTGGTTGCCTGCGTTTCGCCCTCGTGTGCTAAGTTAGGCTCGTCAGTTGGGACTTAGCACACCACCCAAGACGCAAGGCCAGTGCATACCGTGGAGGCCACTGCTTAGGCTACTTGAAGCCACCAGCAGTGCCAATGCACTATAAGAGCTATGTCTCATTTCCAAAAATTGATGCCTGCCTGGCCATCAGATGATACAGATGTTGATTCCCATAGGGAACTTAAAATATTTGTCCTGAATGAGTAAATTTATAATACCAATATAATGGCAACCAACGAATGAGTTAGCCGGAAAATTTATAATGTCCAATAACGGACCATTATATTGGTATTATAAATTTACTCATTCAGGACAAATATTTTAAGTTCCCTATGGGAATCAACAACTGTATGAGACTAGATCTTGTCCGGAACAGATACACAATCTTAAGACAGTTCTCAATTACAAAAGCTGAGGTGGCCATCCCTGGGTAGTGGTCCTAGTAGATTTTCAGAAAGCTTATGACTCTGTGGACAGAGACACCCTTTTCTCCATACTATGGGAACTTGGTCTGGATGGGAAGATCCTACGATTATTTCAAGCACTCTGAGGAATATGACGTCCAAGGTCAGGTTCAGAGGTGAACTATCCGAAAGCTTTCCAATCAGAACAGGAGTTAGACAGGGTGATGGTCTCTCCTGCATTCTCTTCAACTTTGTCCTGGAAAAGATCATTAGGGAATGGAGAATGATGCTACCACCGGGAGGTGGACTGAAGCTTGGGTACAAGAGAGACAACCTCATTGTCCCGTGCCTAGCCTTTGCCGATGACCTCGCTCTACTGGCAAACAATATAGAAGAGGCTACCTACAAGTTACAGAGTCTTTATAGTGTAGCAGTTAAGACTGGTCTGAAGATCAACATCCAAAAGACTGAATTTATGACCAATATCAAGGAGTCCCCTTCTACAATTCCTCTCACAGACGCTACCATATGAAAAGTACCTGCAGCTAAGTACTTGGGAGAATGGATCTCTACTAATCAAGCGAGAACCTAGCCATAGGTGCCAGATGTACATAGTTTGAAAGAGCTTATCACTCGTGTCGTAGTATCTATTCATCTAAGTGTCTCTCCAAGAACCTCGAACTCAGACACTACAACTCGGTCGTCAAACCATTTGTTCTGTATGCTTCCGAGTGCCTTGTAATGGCCGGGAAGGGCCCACTAAGAAAGCTGGAGTTAAAAGAGAGGAAGATCCTGAGGAGGATATTAGGACCAATCAGAGAGGAAGGAGGCATTTACAGAATCCGCCATAATGATGAACTGTATGAACACCAGGAGGACATCGTCACATCAATAAGGAAAAGGTGCCTGACCTTTTATGGACACTTGGCCCGTCTGGATTCCGAAAGACTCACCAACAGGATATTCACAGTAACAGGAAGAGGCAATGCTTATAAGAACAAATGGATCATGTCAGTTAAGTCGGATATGGAACAACTAGATATCCCACTGGGACAAATTCATGACCGACTACTGTTCCATCAAGCCATCAGACACAGAGTTTTCCCAACGTCCCTTACAAGTAAGAAGACTACAGGAATCACGTGGACAGAGGAGAAAAAGCTGGCTCATAGTCAGCAAATGAAGGAGTATTGGAAGAAGAAGAAATCAACAACTTTACCGAAGAGTAGATACGAGCCCCGTGGTCCTCAGTAGGCCTAAACGACAAAGAAGAAGAATGTCCCACTCCAGTCGCCCGGGTGTGGTTTACAAGCCTCCTCCACTCCTTTCTGTCCTTCTACTTTTCCCGATCCATTACTTCCGCCACATCCAATCCAGCTTCTCTAATGTCCTTCCAAATCGGATCCATCCAACTGGTCTCTTTCTCTTAACTTCTCTTTCCAATTCCCTTCTTGCTACCCGTTCCTTTCCCATTCTTTTTACATGTCCAAACCATCTCAGTCTTGCTTTCTACCAGTAAACAAAGTTTTAAATTACCTGCGACAATAAATAATGGGGTGGCATGATTGAACTAGCTAACAATATGTGAACTTATTTAAAAATACTTTTGTTTGGAATAATGTTTGAATAACGAGTATTACTGTTACGAACACTTGTTGGCAGTTTGGTGACTAAATTCAGTTGTAGTCAGTGAATGTTTAATTACATATATACATACATTATCATTATAGACTGTTATGCCTTTCAGCGTTCAGTCTGCAAGCCTCCGTGAATTTACTAAATGTCATCACAATCCTCTATTTGCAACTAGTGCTGTGGCCTCATTTAGTTCTATACCTCATATCTTTAAATCATTAGAAATTGAGTCTAACCATAGTCGTCTTGGTCCACTTCTACTTCTCTTACCCTCCATAACAGAGTCCATTATTCTCCTAGGTAACCTATCCTCCTCCATTCGCCTCACTTGACCCCACCACCGAAGTCAGTTTATATGTACAGCTTCATCCATCGAGGTCATTCCTAAATTAGCCTTTATCTCCTCATTACAAGTACCCTCCTGCCATTGTTTCCACCTGTTTGTACCAGCAATCATTCATGATACTTTCATGTCTGTTACTTCTAACTTATTCATAAGATATCCTGAGTCCACCCAGCTTTCGCTCCCTCGAAGCAAAGTAGGTCTGAAAACAGACAGAGGTGCCAGAATTTAGATCCGCAGGAGATCTTTTACGTGCCAGTAAATCTACTGACATGAGGCTGACGTATTTGAGCTCCTTGAAATAGCACCGGACTGAGCCAGGATTAAACCTGCCAAGTTGGGGTCAGAAGGCCAGCACCTCAACCGTCTGAGCCACTCAGCCTGACAAGTGTGTAATTTAAATGTGTGATATAACTGATAAGTCAAGAGTTGTTTTAATATTGGAGAAACAAACAAAGAGCAAAACAGATTCTTGAAAGTAAGAAATTAATATCCACTAGGAAACGTGCCAAGAATATTCAAATGTGGCAGGGCATAAGTGAAAAATGCACCATATTGCCACTGTGTCATGTTTTAGATGAATAGTATGGCAAAAATACAGCCTCGCAACTGAATGAACGTTTAGAATCCGTTGAAGCTTCTAAAAATGTTATGTGGAAATACTGCAGAAGAAATCACACTGAATGATTTAATTGTAAATGAAGTGAATTAAGAAAATTTCATTTTACAGCACCTTTAAATTAGCCTACTCTTTATGCACTGCTGTACTCTTATTGTTCAGTACAGACATACTCTTTGTTTTACTGAATTCACATAAATTATATAAAGTGTTAACCAGTCAGTGCTTATTTAACTTACTTTTAATATCTTGTAGCCGGCCGCATGGTGTAGGGGTAGCTTGCCCGCCTCTTACCCGGAGGCCCCGGGTTCGATTCCTGGCCAAGTCAGGGATTTTTACCTAGACCTGAGGGCTGGTTCGAGGTCCACTCAGCCTACATGATTAGAATTGAGGAGCTATCTGACGGTGAGATGGTTGGCCCGGTCTAGAAAGCCAAGAATAACGGCCGAGAGGATTCGTTGTGCTGACCACACGATACCTCATAATCTGCAGGCCTTCGGGCTGAGCAGCGGTCGCTTGGTAGGCCAAGGCCCTTCAAGGGCTGTAGTGCCATGGGGTTTGGTTTTAATATCTTGTAGATCCTACCATTGCTAATCATGTAATGAAACAGACTTCTTCCTCGATTCAAAAATTTTGTAATTTTAACACCACAAGGGTGATGGTTTGGTTATTACACGGAGGACCAAGAGGGGCTTCTGAGGCCCATTCTGAAAAATATGTAATAAACCTGAATTTACTGATATAAATTATGAAACAGCATTTAATGAATCATTTGTAAGGAAAACTTCAGTATAAAATATTAAATTCAAAATTCAAAATTCAATTTGCCCACATATTGGTCACAAAATTGAGCCTCCGTGGCTCAGATGGCAGTGCGTCGGCCTCTCACCGCTGGATACCGTGGTTCAAATCCCGGTTACTCCATGTGAGATTTATGCTGGACAAAGCGGAGACGGGACAGGTTTTTCTCCGGGTACTCGGGTTTTCCCTATCATCTTTCATTCCAGCAACACTCTCCATTCTCATTTCATAGCATCTGTCAGTCATTAATACATCACTTAGGGAGTGGCGACCCCATCATACTAATAGCCTATATCTGCTTCATTCATTCCATTCCTGACCCGGTCAATAACTGGAAAACAGGTTGTAGGTTTTCATTTTCATTGGTCACAAATTTAAATCAATCACAAATATCTTTCTTGTCGGTCAGCGTTATTTCCGGGCTCATATTTTAAGGAGATTATAATTTTGTTGCTTCTGTCACAGAGTTACCTGCCAAGGAATGTGTCTCATTATCAATCATTTTTATTATTAATCTCGATTGACCCCAAAATTAAATTCACCCATTTATTTGTCACAAACGCAAACCAGACATAAATTTTTTCGTCTGAAGAATCAAAATATTTTGCTCCACATCGTCCTCCTCTTCCAACATTCTTCTTATTTCTTCAACACAAAATTTCATGTTGACTCACAGCTTATACGAGTACATCACCTAAGGAACGATACAGAAACAGACTATTTTATCTGTAACATTACAAGCACACACTCAGTAGCGGCGATTAGGGGGGGGGGAGGGGGGGCAGTCACAGTTCGTATTTTAGCCGGCTGGAAGTAGGAATTAGAAGAATTATTTTAAAAAGCAATTTGTATGAGGCCTGTTGTCTTATCAGCAAATTCTTTCCTTTATTTTCTTTATTTATTAACAAAATGATTAGCGGAAGTATGCACAAAATGTTGTTTGTCCCAGATAACCAACTTGTATAGCGCCACAGCAAGTAGTGGAGACTTTGCAAATGCTTGTGAGGAAGGGTAGCAGTGGTATTTTCTTCTTTCGTTTCATCCTCTTTGGGGTACGTCGAATCGATCATTTCTGTGTGTTGTTCTTTTCTTAGTACCCAGTATTCTTCATTCTTTCTGATCTTAGCTTCCTCTCATCTTCCGAGATAATGGATTTGGTTTATAATGTAGATTTGTCTTGGAATCTTATATTTTTGTCTTTAGTTATTACCTTAGCTGTTTGCTCGAATAGTGAATTTTCTGTAATTTTCAGTTTCTTTGAACCAGTTGGGTTTTGCGGTTACGAAAAAATTAAAAAAATCAGGAGTATATATATTTATTTGCCAAGGTCATGGACACTGAGGTATGATTAACCCGCTTGCCGTGCGCATTCGTCAGTCTGACAGTCTCTTTAGTGTCTCTTAGATTCTTAGTGTGTAGTCAAATAGTAAATGATTTTATTGTATAATCATGCTGTACTTCTATTTAATTGTAATGCGTAATATTGTTCCTTTGGTAAAAGTTTTATTGTGTAGTATTGAATCAAAATCTTTAAAAACTATTATTACCACACTTAAATTGGTAAATTGTCAACCTTTACCTCTCTGTCAAAATTTGCTCAGAGTGCACCAAAAAATTTATCATGTAGGTTGCTTCTTCAGTTTTGATGTATATAACCCCCCACCCCCACTTCCATCTGCTATATCCCGTAACCTGGGTAGGGCCTACTGTTTGTTGTCTGTATATTTGTTTGCCCCCGCACTTTTAATTCCCAATCGCCACTACTGCACACACTAACTGTTAATCTAACAATATCCATCTTGTTGCTTCAATAATCTGGTTGTTGTCATTCTTAATTTTCTTGTTGTCATTTTTGTGTCTTATTAGAAACTACTTGGGCAAGGCTGATGAGAAAAAATCAATGGTATTAATGTAGACAAATTGGTCTTCACTTAGATTAAGGGAAGGCCTCGCAGGCCCATAGTGGTTTTGATTACCATTTTAAGGTAAGAAAACAGCTTCAGAATAAATTAATTCACCAATTGTGTTTTTATCAGAAGAGAATTTCTATTCCTTCAGTTAGAGCCCTTGTCAATTTACAAGCCTTAATGGCCCACTCATTTATAATGCAAACGATAAGATCATCAGTATTCTTGTCACTGGCTAGTATGAGATTGAGTGTGTTACATGTCAGAGAGCTCCACATGTTCATTTCATAAGCAGTGACCAGCAGAGCCTGCAGTTATGATGTAAGAGTCAGTCAGACACACAGAGTCTGGCTGAGTAGGCAGGGAAGTCATACTATACAGGCACATTTGAATGGAGATGGACCAGGCTCAGACACACTCTCCACTATTATATAGCACACTAGTTGTCACCGGGTAGCAAAACAATTGAGTCACTCATAGAAAAACGTTAATCATTACCTTGCTGCAGCATCTACATATTCATATGCTTCGACAGCCATGGCTGTTAGTTAGCATTGAAAATTATGGTATTCGAAATGTTTAAAAGCAGCAGTGGCATATGAACAAGTACTAAACTGACATTCAGCATTAAAAATGGCAAAACATGTATAAAAATATTCAAATAAATTACTAAGTAGTGACTGGCACATGAATCGTTCAACTTTATTATTTAAAATAAAAAATGTGGTTTGTCTACAGGAGTGCTTTTTTCAATCAATCAATCAATCAATCAATCAATCAATCAATCAATCAATGAATCAATCAATCAATCAATCAATCAATCAATCAATACTGATCTGCATTTAGGGCAGTCGCCCAGGTAGCAGATTCCCTATTTGTTGTCTTCCTAGCCTTTTCTTAAATGATTTCAAAGAAATTGGAAATTTATTGAACATCTCTCTTGGTAAGTTATTTCAAGCCCTAACTCCCCTTCCTATATATGAATATTTGCCCCAATTTGTCCCCTTGAATTCCAACTTTATCTTCATATTCTGATCTTTCCTACTTTTAAAGACACCACTCAAACTTATTCATCTGCTCATGTCATTCTACGCCATCTCTCCACTGACAGATAGGAACATACCACTGAGTCGAGCAGCTCGTCTCCTTTCTCCCGAGTGTTCCCAGTTCAAACTTTGCTACATTTTCATAACGCTACTCTTTTAATACACAGATATATGATAATGTTTTTATAATTCTGCCAAAAGACAAGAAATAAAGTATCGATTAGGTGGTGTTTTAAATTAATTTCTTTAACACGTTGGGTGCCACGTGACGCCATATGGTGTCACACTGGTCTTCAAATTTGAGATGGCGTGACGCCATATGGCGGCTCACAGATCTTGAAATCAGAGTTGGCGTGACGCCATATGGCGGCACAGCAGAGTTTTGGGTAATGCGCTGTAGAAAATCAGCTGTGACATCTATGCGTGTAAAATTGATACTACGTGAAGTGCAAACTACAGGGTCTATTCCAGCTATGTATTGCTACTATGTGCCACCATATGGCGCTACAGTATTCTTCCAAAATCACTGAGTGGCCAGTGATCATTCTCACAAGTGAAAGTGCCCCAGGCCTTGTTTTTTTCCTTGTTTACATGCGAATTATCATTCGGTTTTTATAGCTGTGCAAAAATATAAAGAAATGGCAGATATTGGTAATATTCTTGGTAGAAATGATAAGTGACTTACCAAGAAGAGAATTAGTGAATTGGATATTTGTGAATTACGTATGGATTCTGATGGAGAGAAAGATGTAAGTGTTGATGACAGTGAATACAACGCTAGTGACGATGAGTGCCCTGACAGCACGATGGATGTATTGAGTGATGTGGAAGACAGTGGCGATACTGATAGTGACTTTATAGGTGGGGACGATGCTGGTGCAAATGATGTACACAATCATGTGAACAATGATGACTGAGGTCCTTGTGTAGGCACACAGAAAGGTTTTCCATTTACAACCCAGGAGCACGTGCATCAGGAACTTTGAATCAGTCTACAACTAACCCTAAAAAACATAAAGAGCAGACTGATGGCAGGAATTACCTGTGGATGTATTCAATCCTTCCCAACAACCGTTCCCATCCACAGGCGGTCCAACAGATGGTACCAAACAACAATTCGTGTCCTAGGCTGGGTATACCGGGTCTGTATTCTTCATCTGCATGTAATATACGGACTTGTTTTGCATTTCAGCAGGTTTTCATAAATATTGTGTTAGTTTGAATTATTACATAACTTTGACACATTTGAAATTTGTGTTGTACATTCCATATAAAGCATTGAGGCATTCTGTGACACCGTATGGCATCACGCTATATTTTATGCTTAGTAAAAATTTATGTGACACCATATGGTGTCACACATGACCTTGGTATGATGAGATAAAGCTTACTTAGTACATCACATTAATATATCCCAAGATTATATAAACAGCCTACAAGACGTATAATTGCTGTGGCACCAGTGGAATACTATTTAAATTCATGCCTGGCACCAGTGAAATAGTGTGCTACAATCTGTTTGGCACTCAATGTGTTAATAATTTGTTGATTGAATTCATCGATACGGTCATGAAGTGGACAGCTTGCAATATGCTACTCTTTTGTCGGAAATTCACCCAGAACAAATCGAGCTGCTTTTCTTGGGATTTTTCCCACTTCTTGAATCATGCAATCCTGGTGAGAATCCCATACACTGGAACCATATTCTATTTGGGGTCTTACCGGAGACTTATATGCCCTCTCCTTTACATCCTTACTACAACCCCTGAACATCCTCATAACCATGTACAGAGATCTGTACCCTTTATTTACAAACCCATTTATGTGACTACCCCCAATGAAGATCTTTCCTTATATTAACACTTAGGTACTTACAATGATTCCCATACGGAATTTTCACCTCATCAACGCAGTAATTAAAACTGAGAGGACTTTGCCTATTTGTGAAACTCACAACCTGACTTTTAACCCCATTTATCATCATACCATTGCCTGCTGTGTATCTTACAGCATTATCAAGGTCATTTTGCAGTTGCTCACTATCTTGTAACTTATTTATTACTACTCTATACTGTTTTGCCTACTCTAATTCTCTGAGATCTATTTTCTAGAAATATAGCAACCCATTCAGTCACTTTTTTGTCTAGTCCAATTGCACTAATTTTTGCCAGTAGTCTCCCATGATTCACCCCATCAAATGCCTTAGACATGTCAATCGTGATACAGTCCATTTGACCTCCTGAATCCAAGATATCTGCTGTATCTTGCTGGAATCCTACGTACAAGTTGAGCTTTATAACTGTCAGGTACATGTGGAAGGGAGTGGTTGGTAAATAAATATAAAGACTTTTATTATAATGGGTTCCTGGAAATGTTATTTAACCAAATACGTAATATCCATAGTTAATTGTACATAAATAACTCGGTACCATGCAGTTCGAACAGGAAGGCGTATAACAAAGAGAATTGTTGAACTGTTTGTCTTATTTGGCTTGTAAGGCATTTCACCATTTGACTATACAAATATATAATGTTCCAATATCACTTAACATTGACAATATAATATAAATAAATTAATTATAATAATGACTACAAATCATACATAAAATACAAGGCCGAATCAGAAAATTCTTTTAATAAATTTGAGACATTTTCATTAAACATGTTCTCACCCTCCAAATTTGGTTTCACAATATTTACTCCATGGGACAAATTATCAGCTTTTTGAGGGTGTTTTCATTCTACTGAGTGGATCAAAATGATGGTGAACATAGCTCTAGTATGAAGCTTAATTGTCAGGCATCAAGAGGATAACTTTTGGCGAGATTGAAACATAAGTGCTACTGTGTCATGATTTAGATGAACATTATGGCGTAAATGCAGCCTTGCATCTGAATTATAATAATGTTATTTTGCCTTATGTCCCACTAACTACTTTTACAGTTTTCAGAGACACGAAGGTGCCAGAATTTAGTCCCACACGAGTTCTTTTACGTGCCAGTAAATCTACTGATACAAGGCTGACATATCTGAGCACCTTCAAATACCACCAGACTGAGCCAGGATCGAACCTGCCACGTTGGGGTCAGAAGGCCAGTGCATCAACCGTGTGGAGCCACTCATGCCGATGCATCTGCGTGAATGTTAAAATCATTTGAAGCATGTTCTACTAAATGGGCACTGCCCGCTTGGCTAATTATTTAGAAATGAGCACCATCATGAGGTCACACACTGTCAACATTTCCTATGATGGATGTTGGTAAGTTTATGAGAAAGTTCATTGCCTGGCTTCAGAAGAAAGTAGAAGAAAAGCTAACATTATAGCTCTAGCTACGCAAAGACACCAATAGCATGGCTAGAATTAAGCCAAAACAGCAATAGCATGTGAATCTTGAGAAAGAGTCAGTTTGCTTGTCAGTGTCCTCATATATCAAGGAAAAATATCAAACTAAGAGAGTCACTGTTTATGATTTATTAGTAGGTGTGAAAGAAACTGTACAAATGTTGATGGTTGATATCTGGAAGAAATTTCAATTAAAGGAGAGCTTCCTATCGATGATTGCAAAGGGTCTGCCTACTTCCGAGAATATACACCTATGCACAGCAATACATTTGTTTTAAATTGGTTTCTTTAAGGAAGAGTGATATGTAGAAGCAGTACAATTTTTGTCTTGGTAAATCAAAGGTAGTATGTCTGACTCGTTATCCAAATTCAGAGGTTGGATTCCGTTCTTAGCCATGAAGGTTTCTCTCTTTAAATCACAACCTTTTTGCAGTTACACAAAATATTCTTTCATGGACCAATAAGATTTACCACTAAATAGACAAGGTGAAGTGTTACAGGCATTTTCCCAATGAATAACCAGACAACTTCTATCAATGCCCCAACTGTTTTCTATTTTAAACAAAATACTAACCCACTTATTGCAAACATATGAAAAGTATTTTCTGATTCAGTTTCTGAATAGCACATTGAGTAACTCTGTTCTTACAATATTAAAATGTAATATCATTGTCAATTACACATAACATAGGATAGTTCTTAAATGTACACAGCCTGCGAGTTGCACAGACTAAGACAAAGTCAGTTGTAGAAAAAAAAAAAAGTTAGTGATATTTTGTCTTTTACCAGTCCCAGTGATATCTCATGATTATGACTGAAAATCCAGAATATCCACAGTCTGAGTTGGAAAATTATGCCAGATCAAACTGAATTGTCTTACATGCAGACACAGTTAACCTGGGATAGGAAGTAGTGGTATTGGGCTTACTGTTAGCTTGGAAATGACACCCTCTGAATGCACAAAGCAGAAACAAAAACTAAACAGCTTACAACAAGGATGTTTTGTGGAACTTGACATAATGTAAATATTCCAGTCATATTTTACAATTTGTTAGTATATGAACAGACTCATAATATAAAGTACTTCAAAGAGTGGCATAGGGTTTATACTAATATAAAATATAGAACAAAAATGCTCATAAAAAGTATTGAAAATAACAAAACAACATAAAATCAATCTACATATCTTAATTCTGTTTAGTTCTTTCTGCATTCCATGATTTTGTAAAATCTTAACTCAATACAGCATATATTATTAGCTGTATAAAACCTAAGAAATTTATTAAGAAATTACAGTAACATTTTATATATTTTAAAAAAATTCAGTGGTTCACTGGGACTGATAAATATTTACCTTTGAGAACAAGTTCTGAAATATATGGGAACTATTGGATTCTTTACCAGGGTAACCATAATTTAACAAGAGGTTTGCTGCTACCAATACTGAGAAAAACAAACCTGATTTGTTGTTCTCCATGCTTGATACCCATTTGGAAAAATTCTCATAATTCGTGCCGTTATCATAACCTCATGGTTTTTTGACTAAAAGAAAATATACTTAGGGTCTCTTAGTCTCAGCAAGTAGTAGTAATGCCACTACTTTTGACCTGACTGAATGTTCATAATTTTGTGTATCAACCGTTTTGCTACTGTGATTGAGTTTACACAATTCACGCTAAGTGGTCTGCCAATGCTGCAGTCAAGTTAACTTGATTTGCTCTTGCGCTGTAATTGAATAAACTTCATTAACTTGGAACATGATTGTATTCTGCTGCAGTCTGTTGGCTACATTTTCAAATACTTAATTTCTTTGTTGAGTAAATATGTTTAGCTTCTGTTACCTAGGCATAAACACACTACTGTGCATCATCCCTTTCACATGCGACTGAAGTACGCACCCGGGGGTAGATATTTTAAAAGAAATGAATTTGGATGTGAATTTCAGTAGTAGTAAAAGTGATGAGCTGAAGTTGGGGAAACTATAGAAAATAATACTGTCAACAAAGTGCTATGGGTTAAGATGATAAGTGGTTGTGCAGTCCAGGTACCTTTCACATGGTCTGACTGAGTTTGTACCAACTCCCATGAATGTCTGACAATAACTTGATTCCAGAATCCTCAAAACTAGAGTATTTTGAGATTTCTGTGATCCAGAAAATTTTAATGAATGTCGCTGACAAAATGAATAAATTTTTATAAACAGACATTTGTGGGTAAGCAAAAAGATCCAGCTGTTGGAATGCATGATCCCATCTGAGAATCCAACAGTGAAAAGGTTTACTCAGCTCACTAATTAAAAGATTACTGAAGTCTTTAAAGGTCACTAGTAGAATAATTTGCTGCCGTGACATTGATTTTCATAACATTGAAGATGGCTTAGTATGTTAAAGTGGAATATATTCAATACTAGAATAGCACTCCCTTGGATACTGTGATTGAAAAGCTCAGAGTTTAGTAATTTAAATGGCAAACACTTGGAATTTTATTTCTGTTTTAAGAGTGATTATGAATAATTTAATTACTGACATTTGAGTTTGTTGGTAAATTATTTTACTAGAGGCTACTTAAGGAGTACTATTGGTCCCTGTATCACTTCACAATGATGCAATGTGAAAGAGAATATATACTTATTAGAATTATGAGTAGTAAAAAACAGAAAATAAAAGGAATATCTATTTGCCCTTTAAAACATAATAACTGTTTGTGGTCTTCCAGCTTGGCATTTAGGCTTCCAATTACTTAGGTTCAAGTCTGTTGTTTGCACAGAGCACACAGATTTTCTTAAAATGAATTGCTCTCTGTGTGTACCTCTGCTAACTTATACCATGATGAAATGTGTTGGAGGAAGTTCAAAAAGAAACTGATAAAAGATAAGTGAGAAATTCAATATCCAACCAGAAAAACAGAGTATTATTATGTCCAGATGAAGAAGAGACAATGGACAAGAAGCACCTCAAGATAAGCATTCTGAAAATAAGGAATATGGATATGAAGTAGGAAAAAGCAAATGACAAAAAACAAAAAGTGAGAAATAGAAATGTCAGTAAAATTCTATTTTCAAATATTATTACGGTACATCTCTTGAGAGCATTTATCTTTTTTTCAACACACACTGCAATTTCCCTTTTAAATTATGCCAGTAAAAAGAAATGGACTACAAAGTGTAAATATATTTCATAGCCTGGCAGTGAAATTTAATTTCTGTTTACTTGTTCTTTGTCTTCATGGCAGAAATCTACTCCAGTGACCAGGAAATGCTACTTTCTAGACTTATGTTGCCCAAGAGTTGCCAAAGACTAAAATGCTGGCATTAATTCACATTGTTATTACAAAAATTATATGCTGGGAGAGTTCTGATAAACAGAATTATGGTTCCAGTGTAGAGGACCCTCGCCAAGATTACCTGAATCAGGAACAGGAGAAGATCCAAAGGAAAGCTGGGCGATTCCTGACAAAATAGTAGTTACGAAAATTTCAGAAACTTTGGGCTGGGAAGAATTGGGAGAAAGGAGACGACCTGCTCGACTAAGCGGATGTTCTGAGCATTCAGTGAGGAGATTGTGTGGAATGACATTAATAGATGAAAAAGCTCGAAATGGAGTTTAAAAAAACAGAAAAGATCACAATAAGAAGATAAAGCTGGAATTTAAAAGGACAAATTGGAGCAAATATTCATTTATAGTACGAGGATTAGGGATTGGATATTCAATAAATTTCCAACATCTTTTAAATCATTTAAGAATTATCTATATGAGCAATTAACGGGGAATCTGCCACCCGGGTGACAGTCCTAAATGCAGATCAGCAGTCATTTAATGAGCGAGCCATAACAGCAGGTTTACTTCTAACATACGAACATTAAGAGTTAAGTTGATGAAAGAAAATGTTTAAAATTTCATAAAGTGTTGTCTTGTGCTGCATGAAGAACTCTGTGCATGGGAGTAACCAACCTCTTGTTAATACTCATTTCAATCATCATCTAGAACTCGACCATCTGGAAACACAACATATGTGTAAGAATTAAAATAAGAAACATATTCTTTGTACTGTTACAACATCTAAAAAGTTATGAGCTAAGACATTGACCCTAGGAATTGTTTGAAAATTCTCAAAAAGGGTCAAAGGAATTCAAATTGTACCAAGTTCATAAAATAAAATATAATTACATAATTTTATGGCACCTGAAGACTGTAGCAGAAGAAACTTAAGAAATGATACACATTTATACACTACCAATTATAAACATTCAGTTGCTCAACAGTGCCATAAATACACATTAGCTGTTGCTGTCCTGTTGACAAAAACGGTCTGCTATCTTGACCAACTGCAGGTCACCAAAACAGAGATGGATTGTGCATTATGGAATTTCCCCAGATTTTGACGGAATGATCTGTCAGTTAGCTGATAGTTCTAGCATAGATCATACAGGTGGGTCTGATGATGATGATGATGATGATGATGATGATGCTTGTTGTTTAAAGGGGCCTAACATCTAGGTTATTGGCCTCAGAAAGGTCAGTCTCATCTGAAGTGAACACAAACTAATATTGGTAGAAGTGGTACAAGCATAACCCCCCAATGGAAATGAGCTGCATATACCATTTTAACCACATGCCAGCCCTCCTGCTAATCTTAAACTAGTGGCAATAACGAGAATCAAACCTGGGCCCCTGAACGCTACCTGTTACAATACAGAGGTGGATGCTACCACTGGTAAAAGAATTTGACTAGAGAAGTTCTTGGGATTGAATAAAAATTTCTTGTTACAAGATATTAAAATCATGTATGACTAATATTATTTCATCTAAAGATGGAGTATGGATTGAATAGGAGGACATACTAAATTTCCTTTGTAAAGTAAACATTTCTTGTTCTGTTATCACTGTCTAAATAGTTAGTGGAAATGGTATGACACAGAATAAGGAATAGTGGTAGAACTAACAGGGGCTGCCTGGCCGAGGCGGTAAAGGTGTACTCGGTTCGCCCGGAAGGATGTGGGTTTGAATCCCCGTCAGGAAGTCGTAAAATTTAAGAAATGAGATTTCCACTTCCGGAGGTGCATATGGCATACGGTTCACTCAGCCTACACCAAAAATGAGTACCAGGCTGGGGGCAAAGGCGGCCGGGCCTACTCTACACTCTATCCCATCAAGTGGCGAGGTTACGAATAATGGAAGCCTTTATCTTCCACTACTCCCAGGGCCTTCATGGCCTGTACAGAGATGACTTTGCTTTGCTTTGGTAGAACTAACACAATTCCTTTTCCTTTCTTTTAATTACATTTCTGATAGCTTCAATAAATTGCGAGTGCAATTGTGCTAGATGAACATAATCTCTTGTGCTCAAAAATCTCCTCCAGTTGGAAAGGACAATAATGTTTAAGGTACTGTATAGCTGATAACACATCTAGTAATCTTAGTTCAGAAAAGCCCCAAACTTTGTTAAAATGGAAGTTATATTAACTGAGTCAATGTTGAAAAAGAATGGCTTCCTTATTAACAAAACAAAAAACATATTAAAATGGACCAAACATTTCTGTTGTATTCTGGAGAAGTGTGTTCGAGGACTGGAGTGGATATGTCCGCAAATGCGAACGTAAACTTCCTGTTCATTGTCTTTAGAATACTCTGGAGTTTCTCCATCTAGAGCAGAATTCTAATGACACAGGTATGATTGCACAAGGCAACTAGTGTTCATCAAACAGAATTAACAGCTAAAGAAAGGACCAGTTTCATTTAGAAGAAATAGAGGAACTAGAGAGGTCATAATTAACATAAAGAGTACCGGTAGACAAAATGCTGGACTTGAGGTAAACACTATTTATTACATCTGTGGATCTAGGAAAAGCATTTGATGTTGTAAATTGGAAAAATTCTTGAAAATTATGATGAATGAACAACTTGGCTTCAAAAAATAAAAGAATATTGCATAAATTACATGAAAACCAGAGGGTCATAATTAACGTAAAGAGAGAAATACGAGAGGCTTGCTTACAGAAAGGAGTGAGTCAAAGGAATACCCTCTCACTAGTTCTCTTTAACACACTTAGTCCAACCCCATATTTTGTACCTATTCCCAGAATTCAAGAAATTTTAGCGATTTAAAAAGTAATCCTGCTTCTTACCTTCTCAGTGGATTTTAACTAGTGATTTACCATCTAAACCTGCAGGCTTTTAGAACTGACAGCATTCAGACGTTCTTAAAAGTGCTTAAATATTGTAATGTTCTTTATTACTATGTAAACTGAAAAAAAGTCATTTCAACTTATTTGTTTTTCTATTTATGTTAAATAGGGATTGTGAAAGTCATACAAGCAGCACATGAACTAATTCACAAGCTACCATATTGTTTCTTGGTGTGGTAAATTTTATTCCTTATTGACATTCTTATTATAAAGCATAGACCTGAGCTTTGAAATGTTTGTTTCAAAATGCTAGGATTTAAGCTTTCAAAAAATTATTTACAGTACATAACCCATAAACACACAACCCTCCCAAGTCATCCATTTTTCTATAGGGTTGTCTATATTACCTTCTGCATTAACTATTTCATATATTTTGTCTTCTCTTAGCATTTCTCACACTTATAATCATAGATGCATTCTTGGTTTGTGAAAAGTATACCCTAATGTAGACTGCTATCAAGTACCATCTAGTGCAGAACTTGTTGCTACATACTCCATTTCTGTTTTACTCACAGATAATCAGTTATAAGGAACAAATTATATATTTTTGTTTGTATTTTTACAATATTTACACACATTGTGGAACAGTTTTGTCAACTTTCCGAGTTGACAACATTCCTTGAGAAGGAAGCCCACTACTCTTGGAGATAAAGTAATATTTGACTTTTTTGAATCTCAGCAACTTGCACAATCCCATCCATGTTTTGGTGTTCTGAGATGTAGTCAGTTGGATGAGGATACATTATGACTGACGAGTTTTTGTGAAATTCACCATCCTCGACAGAGAGGAAGGTGAGAGTGCGTGTGTCTTATATCATTACACAGAGGAACAACGAGGCTTGCTAGACGTTAAACCTGTTGTCAAGTTACTGAGCCCCTGGCCTTGTAGTAAACAGTTACTCTCGTACACGATATTTTGTAATAAACCAGTAGCTGCAAATTTGTCAGTCTATGTTCTGAACTCAGCCTGTTTCCTCCAGAGACTCAGTATACTTGACAAAATGGATTTCCAGTCATGTGAATTGAAGTTAAAATTATGAATTGTGCTTTCTTATATAATAGAGATATCAGGAGTGAGATGTGTCTCCTATGTCTGTCACCAGTTTTAACACTTTGAGCAGAAAGGAATAAGGTTAGCAAAAAATTAACCGAGTTTGATAAGTATTCTCAGAAGCCTCAAAGTTATTTGTACGTAGACTTGATAAGATATGGAGATAAACATTCTGCTCTTCCGTTCCTTTGATATCTATAAACACAGGAGAGGATCAATAACTAAAGCACATCCTTCTCTGACACTTTTCCCGTAAGTTGAGAAGCTATTGTACTTCACAGTATTTACAAGTGAATTGTCCTCCCTGGGCCGTGGTGATTGCAATAAAAAATGTATACATGCTAATATTTCTATGGTATGGTAATAGTTGCTTGTCACTATTTTGTTATTAGTGACAAGTAAAATTGTAACATTTTAATGCATAATACAGATCTGATATCTGCCATCAGAATGCTAACAGAGAAGCACTGGGAATATGGTAAGAAGTTAGTGATGGTTTTTATGGACATTGAGAAGGCCTACAGCAGTGTGTCTAGAGAGATAATCTGGGAATGCTTAGAAGGTATAGGTGTGCCAAACTTCCTGATTGATAAAGTAAAGATGCTCTATCAAAAATGCTTTAGCTGTGTCCAAGTAAGGGATGGAAGATCATATTGGTTTGAAACCAAAAGAGGAGTCCAGCAGGACCTTGTCACCACTCCTGTTCATCATTGTTATGGATCAGATCATAAAGTCTATTGAAGACCATTGCAAAGAGCCTAACACTTTAATATTTGCAAATGATGTTCTGATCTGGGGAGAAATTGAAGCAGTACAGGAGAAACTAAATCTTTGGAATGGCAAGTTTAAATAATATGGATTAAACATCAGTAAAACAAAAACAGTTTAATTGACTGTCAAAAAGAAAGGCATAGTTTCAATCATTTTCTTGAAGGGAACTCTGTTGCAATTTGTTTCTAACTTCAAATACCTTGGAAGCATCATTTCAAAAGATAAAACAATAAACTATGAAATACAGTGAAACCTCGGAATGCGAGTAACTTAGTCTACGAGTGTTTTGCAAGACGAGCAAGCATTTTAAATAAATTGTAACTTGATAAGCGAGTGAGGTTCCACAATATGAGCGTCACGTGTGCCTACGTTTTCCCCTCCCCTGTGAATTTGTTGAATGGATGAACGAGGTCTTTGGTCCTGTAGTGAAGAAATACGTTTCAGAAAATAATCTGCTGGTTATGGATAATGCTCCTGCTCATCCTCCAGGCTTTGAGACCTTGAGGGCGACTTACTGACGGAGGAATTCAAGTTCGTTAAGGTCAAGTTCCTTCCTCCCAACACTACTCCAGCCTATGGATCAGCAAGTCATTTCGAACTTCAAGAAGCCATACACCAAAGCACTATTTCAGCGATGCTTCGAAGTGACCAAAAGAATAAACCTTACCTTCCGTGAGTTTGGGAGAAATCATTTCCCCATTGTGAACTGCCTGAAGATCATTGATAAAGCCAGGGATGGAGTCACCAAGAGAGCTCCACTTCTGCTTGGGGAAAGCTGTGCCTGACTGTGTTTTTGGACGTGACTTTGACGGGATTGTTGGTAAAAATGAGCCACCGATTGTTGATGAAATTGTGTCCTTAGGGAAGACTATGGGGCTGGAGGTGAATTACGTGGACATTCAAGAGCTGGTGGAAGAACATAGCCAGGAACTGACCATCAACGAACTGATGGACCTACATCCCGAACAACAGGAGGATGCTAGGGAGGAGATCTCTTCCAGGGAAGAGGAGGAGGAATAGTCAATGGAATCTCTCACTTCAACTGAGATTCAGGAGAAGCACAAAATGTGGGAAACGGTGCAAAATTTTGTAGAGAAACACCAGCTGAATAAGGCTGTAGCAGTGCGAGCGATGAACCAGTTCAATGACAATGCAATGTCACATTTTCGTGAAATCCTCAAAAAGAGGCATTGTCATTGGACAGGTTCCCCGTTAAAGTTGCCCAAAAAGAAAACAATTCAAATGAGCCAACACATAGCAGTGATTCCGTTCGTGAAATTTGTGCTACACAGTAAGTTTTCTCATGTCATCTCTCGTCTCCCTCACACCAACAGTAATTCAATGGTAAGGTAAAGTGCACTTTAATTTGTTTTACATTATATTTTGTTTTAAGAAATGGTATGCGAATAAATATTTTTGTGTTGTAGACGAATCATCTGCGTTTCAATTGTTTCTTATGGGAAAACTTGCTTTGATATACGAGCGCTTTGGATTACAAGCATGTTGCCGGAACGAATTATGCTCGCAATCCAAGTTTCCACTGTACTTAATAGGACTTCGAAAGATTCTCAATTTTATTTTCAGGTGAGAAATCAAGTGAGAAAAGCAAAACTGACCAGGTTTCATACTCAGTTCATTCCAGTTCTCATCTATGGACTTGAAACATGTACCCTGCATATCAAGGCTAATAGTAAAATCCAGTCAACAGAAATGAAATTCTTTAAAACAAAGAACCAAAAGACCAGGAAGGACAAGATTGGAAATTAAGCAAACAGGAAGGAGGCTGGCATCAAAATACCTGTTACTGAGCTTTTAGGAAGACTTAAGGCTACAATGGTTTGGACAAGTTATGAGGATGGACAGAATGAGAACAGCAAGGAATTACTTTGACAGAGAAATGAAAGGGGAGAGGCCAGAGGGAGATCAAGAAATTGATGGATAGATACAGTGAACTCGGAGGTGAGCAAGAGGACTGTCAAGTGGGTGGACATAGAGCATCAGAAACTATACTTTGACAGTAAGAAGTGGCGAGTGCTTGTTCACCACACCCAGGAAACTGGAGCTAGAAAATGATAACGAATAATGTAATTGGAGAACAGAAGACTACTTTGAACACAAAAATTATAATTGAAAGTTATACAGAACATTTATTTACAAAATAAGGATCCTAGAAGGAAACCATAATTTAATTTCATTCATTGCAAATGTTAAAAACATTTAAGTTCTTTAGGTTTTTTCTACCATAAAATGACCAGCGTTTTGCCCCAGTGTAGCCGTGGGCTCATCAGTTGGAATGCTACACCTTTCCACGACACTGGTAGCTAGTGCACTGTTGAGAAAATTTATTTACAAAAAAAATTACATTCTGTTGTCTGTCATAAATTATGTTCACTTTACAGCAAGACATGTTAGTATACACGTACGTGGTGGAAGTCTGTATTCATAATGACTAATGAATCTGAATTTCATTAAAGGTGCTGTTCACAAGGTCAGTTGGGCTGTAATAACACCTTCTGGTCTAATGAAAGACAATGCTGAACTACCTCACTCCTCATTATGGCAGTGGCATGATCCTTGCAGTTTATTTACTCCTAACCCCTTGGTAGTACCAGCCTCCAAGCTGAAGAGTAAAGATTTAGAACTTGTTGCTTGTTATATTGAGTGGCATACCAGGTGTATGCATACATCTTTCCAGTTTCACCAATAGATGGTACCTGCGAACAATATGCAGCGTATGAATTTGACACATACGTCAGTTTGTTTGTCTGACATTAACCTACCAACACATACAAGTTGAGTCTGCCAAACGCTAGCTTGTGTGTTGTATTGTTCAGTGATCATGTCAACGTTTGTGCCTGAAAAGGAGCATTTGCAGCACGCATTGCATTTCTTATTTGATCACAAGAAAAATGCTGTGGAAAGTCATCGCGTGCGGGTAGAAACGTACGGTGAACACGCTCCATCAATTAGAACATGTGCAACATGGTTTAGACAATTTAAATGTGGGGATTTCAATGTGAAAGACAGTGCACTCTCTGTATTATAAACTCTTGAAGCCCGGTAAAACCGTTAATGCACAACGCTATCACCAGCAAATGATTAACTTAAATCATGCATTAATCGAATACCGACAGGAATGGGCCAGAAGACATGGCAAAGTGATTTTGTTACACGACAATGCGCTGTCTCACACAGCAAAACCAGTGAAAGACACCTCGAAATTGCTTGGATAGAACATTCTTCCACACCCGCCGTACTGCCCCGACCGGGCGCCATCTGACTATCACCTCTTCCCATCAATGGGTCATGCTCTCACAGAGCAGCACTTCAGCAATTTTGAGGAAGTTGGAAAATGGTCGGCGAATGGTTTGCTACAAAAGGCAAGCAGTTTTTCTGGCATGGTATTCACAACTTACCCAAAAGATGGGCGAAGTGTATATAAACCAATGGCCAATATTTTGAATAAACAATAATGAATTTCCCTTGAAAATTACATGTTTTCCTTATCACAAAAAATGGCAAATACTTATGCATACACCTGGTATCTACGATCCTATTGTAAGTTTTATATAGGCTAGCATAAAAATAACAGGGCTATTACCATGCAACAATAATTAGCTTGTATATTTTTTAATTGAGTTCCTGAGGCCCAGGTGTGATATTTCCCTTCTTAGCATCACAAATATTACAAATTCGATTCTGGTTCCTCTTCATTTCATACCTGTTCAGGTTGTACTGGTGACAGTGGATGTCACCCCTGACACCTCCCATTCTCACTCGGAAGTCGTGTTATTCTCCTTCGCTGTTACGTTATGGCCCCTATGCAAGTCTAAACATGTAAAAAAGGAAGAGAAACAAAAGGGTTATTAAACTGGAAGTTTCTTGTTCACTATTTTATAAGATGATTAACCCCCCCACATTTGGTTTATTGCTTCTCCACAAACCAGCAGACTAAGTCTGATTGATAAACTCGTTCTTGTGAAGAACGTCTCATAAAGTTGGTTGAACCACGTACACACACTCGCATACACACTGTCAGTTTTTTGTGATGAAACACAGATTATTTATTTATGAACTGTCTCATCCGCTGTGTGGACAATACAGAAAACAATGGACACTGAAGACATTGTATGTCTCTGGAAATGACTCCAGTCTTTGGCTGCGAGGAAATGCTACCCAACACATTGTATCACATGTAACATATTTGCAGTAGGAAGCAGTGCGACACATTGTGAACACCCTCGACCACAGTCACCATCAAGTTTGTCTGTTCGTTGTTCTTAAAGCCGTCCTTCACCTGAGTTTAGACTGAGCAGTTTTCACAACAGAGCAGAAAGAAAGTATAATATTCTATAAGTAATCATTTTTAATGCTTAATTTACAAACTTCATAACATATATTATAGGTACACAAGTCACCACATTGGATCACATTCTGATCTGAAGACAACGGAGGTGCTCGGAATAATAATGACAGATCCCAACCAACATTCATTTTGAATAAAATGATATTTTATGTTTAGTTTTGCAGCTCAGCTCCATCTTTTCAGGATTTGAAAAATATGGTGTTTAAATATTAACCCATTAAATCTTGATCCCTTGCCTTTTGTAGTTTCTATGTTTTTGTGCTGTTTAGTTAGAAGGAATACATGGAAGTGAAGGAAATTAGATAATGAATCTTTGTTTACTTAACATACCAAATTAACTGGCTCATTTCCGTGTTTCCACACTGTTTTGCAACATCAACTCCATCATGAACAATATATTTCATACACAGTCGTAGATAGGTGATATGTATTTCAATATTTTCAGCAGACCTTTTACTGCACCTTTCTTTGCTCATTGCACTTATGCTCTGACAAAAATATTGAAAGATCTAAAGTTTAATCTCTCTTCCAAAAATTAACATTTTGATGCAGTTTGAGTATACCATTTATTCACTGAGGATGTTTTCTTTCCCACTTTGGACAAATTTTCAATATTGAATGTAAAAGCTCTTACATATCTCAATTCACTTCATACTTAAGCACATGAAAGGTTTATTACAGGATTGTACAGTCCTACTCTTGCCTAAGGTTCAATAGTGGTTGGGATTTTCTACTATTATTCTGAGCACCTCAATCTGAAACTCAGAGTAGTGTGGTCTGTAAAGAAATGTTTTGTTATGTAATGATGTGAGAATATTCTCTTTTCTGCATGTTCTGTGTTGTGGTACAAGATGCTGTTTACTGTGGTAAGCACTCAGTTAAAAAAGCTAAGGAAGCCAAAAAGGTTCCACCCATTCAATACTTTATTAGAATGTTTTAGCTTTTACATTACTAATAAAGTATTGAGTAGGTGACAACGTTTTAGCTTCTTTAGCTTTTTTAATTGCCTTTCAATACGAATCTTCGAAAATCACTCCTTACGATGTATTACGCATTCACGTAATAAATTTACAGTATCATGAATGTTGTTAAGATGATCACAATCTCCTCCTGATAGTTTGTTTCCTTCCTTTCATAGGTATTCCTGGATTCTTGTACACTTTTAAATCTCTTCCATTGACTATTAAAATGTAGCTTGCTTCTCGTTCCATGTCTGAGTGTATAGTATTTGAGTTGTTCTGTGTTTAGTGAGAACTGAGACTCCTATTATGTGACAGGTGTAGTTCTAAAAGTTGGTAAACATTGACACAGCTCGAATGGTGCTAGTTTGTGTATGTTGCAAGAGGGATTAGGAAAACCAGGATTCAAAAGGGAGGTAGGGCAGACATTTTTTACAATTCCTCATTTTATTCTTCCTCGCATTTTCCCTGGTCATCTTCGATCTGCTTTCTTAATCTTGACTAACTATTTATTATATTTCTTTGAAATGCATCTTCTTTACCAAGATCCACATTTTTCAGTCCCCATGGACTGTAGTCAGGCAGGTAGTAGGTCTACTTCCTCTTTGTTTCTTCTTAATGATGGATAAACATTTCTTCATGATTTTAT
The DNA here is from genome assembly GCF_040414725.1 of Anabrus simplex. Taxonomy (NCBI): domain Eukaryota; kingdom Metazoa; phylum Arthropoda; class Insecta; order Orthoptera; family Tettigoniidae; genus Anabrus; species Anabrus simplex. The sequence continues at coordinate 74,352,031 of NC_090277.1, forward strand.
TATTGGGTTTGTGTATATGGAACATGGTTCTGAGAGTTTATCTTTTATGGGTGCTACTTTTAGACTTCCCCTGCTATATCGTTAAAAACGACCTCACTGGCCCACAGGAGCATGCACATTTTCACATTGTAAAGTTTATGTTCATTGATCTTACTACCATACAACCTGGCAGGCCTCACAGCTGCCTTTTGCTCAAACAGGCATTCTTGTGTTGCATAAAACTCTCGTTAGTGAGTGGCATTTGCTCCAGGTTGTAGTTACTTTGTGCGTAATGTCAACATCCATTTGTTGCACTTTCTGTAGCTGGTCAAGGGTCTTGAAGGTCATTTATTCTCCTTCCTCACCACCAAACTGGAACATGAATCTGATAATTTATCTGTGATGGGAGCGGGAAATGTGTCTCTACTCACTGAACATGGTATAGCTAAGATTGGACATTGCAAAAGAGAAAGATGATTTACTGTAAAAACCTTATTTATAGGCAGCCAACAATGGATTATACAAACACTGATTTACATATACCGTATTCATATAGCTAACTTCAAGTGTTAAATACAAGTTTTTTGTGATTTTTCAGTGAACCAGGAATGACAGCTACTAAAACATGTAGCAAAGTCGATACAGTACCGCACATCCCTAGCATCAGTTTAATTGCTTCCATTTCCTGAAGATTGTACTAATGTAGGAAGAGGCATCCAATTAATCTAGCTCCCTCTATTTATGGCAGTATTCTTTCCCACTAACTATTTATCAATATTTAGTTTCTGCAAGAGATTTAAAATTCCTTTGTCATAGCAATTGCATACAAAACTGACTGGACCTCAGTTTGCATTGTGGTCTTGTCACCAACAGTCTCGCATCATATCCCTTGTCTAGTGTGTTTGGCAGTGGCAACACTAATCTGCATAAATGTCCTCAGAATCCGATTCTTACACTAATTATTCATACATATTATGCTAACGTCGAGAAACGTGGATCATTGGTTTTTGTTGTTGTACAGAGGATTTATTGAGGCAAGTTTAGGTGTATAAAATATTAATCTATGACAAAAGAGAGCCGAACAGAGGCAAGTTTAGTGAAGGAAGTCAAAGAAGGAACAGCTATCCAATTGCTGTACTGATGGTGGCTATTCTGAAGAAAGATATTCTTCTTCCAGTTTTTTCCAAACATTCACCAGAAGAATGCTTCGATAGACAGAATATAAGTGATCTGGGTCATGATGCTGGGCAATAACAGCTCAATACTGCGCATGCTAATGTTCACATATCATTTCTAGATTCCTCAGCATTGTTGTTAAAGAGTTAAAGAAGCTCTTGGTACACAATAGTGCCCTTAGATATACAGTACACAGAGAATACAGATTTTTCTCCATTGATTTGGGAATGAACTGTGATGGAAAATTTAGATTTTACATTTTATAGTGTTGATTACAGCATTGACTTGGCAAATTTGTGTCAATAGGAACATTTTCCTATAATTATTGTTGGAATAAATCTTCTTGCATCATCAAATGCAATTCACTAGGCCTATGTCACAGGCTGTTGGCTTACTGTTGAATGTTTAGGAATGTTATTCAGTAGGCTGTATTAAACACTTGTGAAATAATGTTCTTGCTATGTCTTTTCCACTATCTGCTAAGAAATAAATTAAACATGAGCTGAAGTAATGATAATTAAAAATATATACACATGCGAGGAAGCTGCCAAACTGAGGAGGTGAAGGTGTGCTTGATTAAGAGGGATGTGGGTTCGATTTCCTTTCAGGTAGAAAAAAGTTTAAGACACCAGATTTGGACTTCTGGAGAGGCACGAAGTCCTGCAGTTCACACAGCCTACTCTTGAAATGAGTACCATACCAAGTTAATTGCTGGAGGCAGAGATGGCCTGACATACAGCTAAGCTTTCTGTCCTTCATAGTGCCCAGGTTGTGTAGGTCTCCAAGGATCATGTCAATAATGTCATTGGTTTTTGCAGACGTCAAAATGCCGGAATTTTGTCTCGCAGGAGTTCTTTTATGTGCCAGCAAATCTACCGACATGAGGGTGGGGTATTAGAGCAACTTCAAATATCACCAGACTGAGCCAGGATTGAGCCTGTTAATTTAGCACAGAAGACCAGTGCTCTTCCGTCTGACCTACTCCGTCAGGGATTCTCATTGTATGTACTAATATGGCTTTGATATTATACAGGGGGGGGGGGGCTCAAAATTACGGGTTTGTACAAACTGCAGGGCTGTACATGAAACAAGGAAAAACTCCTGATAAAACATAGGTCTACAAACCAACAGTTCTTGAGATAATTACGCTATTCCAGGAACCAGGCTCCACACCAGATGTCAACAGCATCTTATAATTGTACTGCATTTGAAGCAGTGGTCTTGGCACGTCCATTCATGAAATGGAAACACATGAGTTAAAATGATACCTGCTTCAAATGACGCAACAAATACAAGATGCTACCGGTATCCAGTGTGCAGCCTGGTATTTGGAATAGAAAGTGGGTGCACCATTATATGATAAGTCGTATCTCAGAAACTGATGGTTTCCCAATCAATGTTTATTAGGAGTTTTCATTGTTCTCTACTCCCCCATGTAGGTTGTACCTATAATTTTGAAATACACTGTATGTAAAAATAAAAAAAGTAAATTCCTAGATAATTTCAAATTTTTCCTAAAAAATTATTTCCATCGGCAGAGATGACGTTTTGATAATTAGGCCGACAAGACGAGGTTGCAAAGAAATAAGCTTCACTCATGTTTTGACATTTTCATTGGAAAAGCAATAGGTAAACTTTGTTCCCAACAGATGTTAAATATCGAATACCGGATTTCAGGATCTCACCGTATAGATCGTAGGTCCGATTAGGCAAAGTAGAAAGAAGGAGCGTGTTGAATTACGAAGAGTAGATTAGAACTACCTACGACACTGCGATGGGAAGACTGAATTCTGAAGTTCTACAGACACTTAACTAAATACGTCAAGTCAGCAGACTTAGCATTTTGTAAGCTTTTGAAAACTAAAAAGGAATCTTGTAATTTTGCAAATCAAACCCACTTGCAGGGTTTACTTCCTAACAGCGATCACTTGAGGAAAAAAACGTTAAGCTAATGAAATGAGATCTAAACATATATTTTCATGCTTACCCCTGTTGTAAAAGGTAAATTAAAAATAGACAACTTCAAACCGTTGCACGTTTAAATTCCCACCGGCGACTTTTAATACGTTCGAAAATGAGTCAAATTCTTAGTCGACAGCACTGCAGTTCCCTGGTTACGAATATTCATGATACGAAATTATTATTACGATCACGCGAAATCAACGCAGAACTGGAGAAGGTACGGTAAGTCATTAAATGAAACTGAATTAATTCCAGTAGAGATGGAAGTACTGTTGTTTCTTAATTTCGACTTCGCTGTATTTATTGTTCTACTTTGGAGATCATAATTTTCTCTTCAGCTAATGTACATTGATGATTTATAATGTCCATGAAATCAAGCGTGTCTCGACATTTGTGTAACAGATATAAAGCCAACACTTCCAGCAATTTTTATGAGGTAGGCCGATGAACTACCTACCGTATTATTTATTATTTAGGTGCATATTTTCATGTAGACTCACATAATACCGTACACCATTATTAAGTTCAGTTATTGTTCCCAGTGTCATGGGAAATTCGCCCCTCGCGAATCCTTCGTGCTAACCGCGGCTAGTAGTGTTTTCCTTGCGAATTCTGTACTTCCTGTAAACAGAACTTGGAAGAACAATCACATATAGGCAAATACTATTTTTGTAAAATTCTCGGGGTGGGTGCCAATTCAGTGCCGTGATGAAAGTTGGATAAAGCATTTAACTCCCTTCAGTGGGTATATAAGGTTAGACTTCGTTCAGCTGTGTGCGTGTATTAATTTACCACCATTGATCTGTTTATGGGATATAGTAGTAAAGTGAAGAATAAGGGGTTTAGACTTCGTTCAGGTGTGTGCGTGTATTAATTTTGCATCATTCATCGAGAAAAAAAGAGGTTAGACTTGTTCAAGTGTGCGTGTGTGCCTACATTTAAACATCATCGTTGATCCAAACGGGTAACCAGTGGTCGGGATGCCAGACAATATTTGAACATTTGCGGATATCAACAGCCACTACTGCGACTGAATCCCGATCTTGGGTTTTGGAAGTCTGTACTCAAACATGGGACAAGACATGGTGCTACAATGTTGGCAACGTCCTTTGAGACCCTCCCACGTGCCAGGGGACTGACTGCTTCCTTCTTCACTGTGCCTGGAAGCTTCCTGTTAGCCAAAGAGTTAGAGTTCAGTGTTCATGGAGCACTGCTAGAAGCAGTATGTGCGTGTTCCCGGGCAGATGCTGTTGCTGGGTTGTTCGTGGGCTCTGGGCGAGCCCGGAACTCCTCGTCAGCCGTAGTAATACTGGCTGTTCCCGCCGCGGTTCAGACTCCTGGGGGCGTCCTCTGGCGGGCCTCGTCTTACGGTGCCAAACCGCACCACCTCCGAGATGCTGGCCGACGGTGAATGTACCGCCACCACGGGGACGGGCGTTGTCAGGTCGATGTCGGCCTCCGCCTCGCTGGCGTCGTCCGCGAACCCGTTGGGCAGCGTCTGCTCTGGCGGGACGGGCGCGTGGAACTTGGTGTCTCGCCGGGCGCGGTGCCTCTGGACCAGCAGGCGGCCTATTACCAGCCCCAGGAAGAGCACCAGCCCCGCCGCCACACTCAGTATAAGGTACAAATAAAACTTCTCCTGATTCTCTGCAACATCAGACAAAATTCTGTTAATATTCCTCAATTAAGACCTAAGATTACAACATTACATAGACAACATAGCAATTATTCACTGTAGGCAACTTATTTTAAGAGAAATAAATAATTAAACATTAATGAGTAGTCTATTTCTGAAAGAAAAACCAGTAAGTAACTTTGCTTATTTTATCACTCCACGGTGATCGCCGGCACAAGTTCCACTACCAGGTAATGCAATCGTCAGTGCAACAGGACCTAGCTGCAAGGATAACAAGAAAGTCAAGAAGGAAGAACAAAGGCAACCTGTACAGATTACGCGTCAGGTGCTTATGAACTCGAGGCCTGTTCTAAAAATAACCGAACTTTGAAAATTACTGTGTAGGGGGATATCTGGAATCTAGTTAGCTTTGTCTCCCTTATCTATAAATACAACGCTTCCAACCCCGTTTCCACTTATACGAGCAGTCTTGATCGGGAATTTAGGGTTCGCGCACAGTTCTGCCTGCAATTTTAGTTTGATTTCTTCAAATGCAGGGTAAATTTCAGTCGGAGAAATAGAAAAAATTCTGCCGGGGCTAGGTCAGGTGAGTAGGGTAGATGAAGAAGCACAGTTATCTTCGTGTTGGTAAAAAATTCACTGATGCGCGAGCTCGCGTTTCGTCATGGTGGTAGCTCAAGAAGTTGTTTCTCCACGTACGTTCGCAAACCAACAGCTGCTGATGAAAAATAATTGTTTCAGATTACAATTTGCTTTATGTCGCACCGACACAGATGGGTCTCTTGGCGACAATGGGATAGGAAAGGGCTGGGAGGGGGAAATAAGCGGCCGTGGCCCTAAGGCACAGCCCCAGCATTTGCCTGGTGTGAAAATGGGAAACCGCGGAAAACCATCTTCAGGGCTGCCGACAGTGAGGTTCGAACCCACTATCTCCTGAATGCAAGCTCACAACTGCGCGACCCTAACCTCACGGCTCGGTAATTGTTTCAAAAATGCGTGGTAAATGGTAAGCTCTTTAGGAAGTACCATGGGCGCCCACATGACAGTTTGTGGGGGTGGGGGTGGGGGGGCAGACCTGGGGTTACGTAGTATTTTTAATATTTTGGAAGATAAATGGCGACTTGTATTCTGCGGTAGAATAACCCACGGTATCCGCTGATTGTTGGTAGGGGACGGTACTACCGCTTTTACGTAATATTGACTTTTAAATCATTTCCTTGAAAGGAAAACACCTGACTACACTCGATTTTTGCCTTTCCCTGAGAGCTGGGGGGGGGGGGGCACCTTGTCCCCGGGTATGGGCGCCCTTGGGAAGTACACCACTAAAGAGTGCCACTTATCGGAAACAGCTAAGTCTTAGTATTTTCAAAGTTAGGTCATTTTATGAACACGCCTCACATACTATGGAAACACGTCAGTGTCTGAACAAAAACACCATATAAAATGATCAGAGAAGTCTTCGCATTTCATCTTTTTTACAGTCCTTCGGAATTTTCCTGGACATATCCTGTTTTTTTTATGGTGTTCGGAAAAGTCCAGGGAGATTTCCAGTTAAATCTTATTTCCTTTCTAAAGAAGTGTCCTTATACCATGCATATATAAGCTATTTATTTTCTGGGAATGTGGGTTGATGGTTTTCTTTAAATAATAATGTTGTAGTTAAAGTTGGCAACAACGAGTGATTGCGAAAAACAAAAAACGTCATCCCCGCTCGTGGAAAAAGGGTGAAATAGCTGCCGAATACTGAAGCCAAGGAATAAACGGAAGCTCCGACTGTGGTCAGATTATTTCTTGGAATGTCCATCTAGAGTGTTAAGTTCAGAATTGTTAGAAAATCATTCGTCTTTTTTTTTAATTCCAAGGCAGGACGGAGGGCATACTTTTGCGACTGAGTTACAGAGTTTTATGACGCTGCACAAGTTGAACTGAAGTACCTTAAACCTTGAAATATGTCTCATGGAAACAGATGTAAGGAGTGGCTCAGGAAGTTTAACTTTGGAAATAGATCGGGAAGAAAATTATTTCTCTCAACAAATGGGTAAAACATCCAGATGTTTCATTTGTGGTATTGTAATATAGAGCAACACTATAAAACTAAACGTTCTACACCGCATAATTTAATCGAAGGAGATTGGGGGCCTGAAGACAGCGTTGTTAATTCGGAACCACAGAGATTCAATTCGTTTAACATAATTTTATTAATTGGTCCCACCTGTTCAAAACTTATGGTGATGATAATACTAAAAGTTCTTTAAAACGTAAGGACATGTTTCGGCCCATCACATTTGGCCATCTTCACTTGTATTCAAAATTGATCCGAACACCGAAATGTAATTACAATGATACATATTAAAAACATACTAACACTACTCACTGATTAGCAATAAAATGAGTGTCCACATTTTTACGGGCGTTACTTTACTGATTTGTGAGATAGAGAATGTTCTAGTAAAGTCTTCCTTGCAAATCGAATGATACAATGTAAAGACGTCAACTGTAATACATTTCTGGCATGATGTTGTGATGAATGCCAGTCGTGATTTGACTGGAAGCATTGGACTTTTAGAACATTGACAAGTTTTCTGTGGCAATGTATTAGATTACGTTGCCAGTTGGGAACTTGATGGCATATTGATTAAATGGGTAACTTCTAATAATATTGATTTTTGTCAAATGTCCTGTCTTCCAGCCCTCGATGTTGTTATTGTCAAATGAGGTGGTCATCTCACAAATCAGTAAAGGAACGTCCGTAAAAAAGTGGACACTCATTTTATTGCAAAATCAATGCGTAGTTTTAATACGTTTGTTTTGATATGTATCTTTGTAATGACGTTTCACGTTTTAAAGTGTTCAGATCAATTTTGATTACTGCTGAAGATGGCCAAATCTGATAGGCCGAAACATGTCCTAAAGTTTTAAATAACTTCTATTATAATCACTAAGTATAGAACAGGTGGACCTATTAATAAAATTATTTTATAAGAACTGAATTTCTGTACATTATACTGTTAGTAGGCTACGGAACCAACATGAAATTCATAAGTTGTAATTCGGAAGCATTCAAGTAGATCGATCACCATTATCAGTCAGTTCAATTAATGGCCACTTAAATTCTGTAAGGAAGATAATTATGTAATAGTTCTTTCCAGGAAGCACTGCGATACAATTGCTAATGATTACTCGCGGAACTGCGGTTCGAAAGACTGAGATGGCAGTTCGTCCATAGTAGCGGCGCCAAGTCTATCAGCCAAGAATTTCCCCGTCTCCCTACAGATCGTCTTCCTTCCTTTCTCCCGTCGAGGATGAGCTGGAGCACGGCAACTAGAAAAGAGACGGTAGGTGTCACGAGACGGATGCGCAGTAGACTGGCGTGGTTGTGACGTCACTGGACACCCTGTGGGTGGGGGCGGTAGAATAACACCCACGATATCCCCTGCCTGTCGTAAGAGGCGACTAAAAGGGGCCTCATGAGCTCTGAACTTTGGAGCGTGGGTTGGCGACTACGGGCCCCTTAGCTAAGTCCTGGCATTGCATCCACTTACTTGTGCCAGGCTCTTCACTTTCATCTATCCTATCCGACCTCCCTTGGTCAACTCTTGTTCTTTTCAGACCCCGTCGGTATTGCGTATGGAGGCCAGTGGAGTCTCATTTTCATGCCCTTCGTGGCTTTTGTCTTCCTTTGACCGATACCTTCATTTTTCGAAGTGTCGGACCCCTTCAATTTTTTTCTCTCTGATTAGTGTTATATAGAGGATGGTTGCCTAGTTATACTTCCTCTTAAAACAATAATCACCACCTGACGTCACTGGACTCTCTCTCTCTCATTACACTACGCATGGTTTTGCGCGTTTATGTTAGTTTATGTACTCTTTGGCGTCAGTGTTTTCATTCTAAGCAGTGAAGTTCGATGCACTGCTGTTCGACTGCGATCTGCACATTGTTTCTTTAATTATTTAATTACTTTCGAATTTTGCGAATGTTTTAAAAGTCGTGAACTCGTGCGTATCGTTCGTGAGTGAAGTGAATTTAATTGTGTATGTCAATACAATCAATACAATCAATACTGATCTGCATTTAGGGCAGTCGCCCAGGTGGCAGATTCCCTATCTGTTGCTTTCCTAGCCTTTTCCGAAATGATTTCAAAGAAATTGGAAATTTATTGAACATCTCCCTTGGTAAGTTATTCCAATCCTTAACTCCCCTTCCTATAAATGAATATTTGCCCCAGTTTGTCCTCTTGAATTCCAACTTTATCTTCATATTGTGATCTTTCCTACTTTTATAGACGCCATTCAAACCTATTCGTCTACTAATGTCATTCCACGCCATCTCTCCGCTGACAGCTCGGAACATACCACTTAGTCGAGCAGCTCTTCTTCTTTCTCTCAGTTCTTCCCAACCCAAACATTGCAACATTTTTGTAACGCTACTCTTTTGTCGGAAATCACCCAGAACAAATCGAGCTGCTTTTCTTTGGATTTTTTCCAGTTCTTGAATCAGGTAATCCTGGTGAGGGTCCCATACACTGGAACCATACTCTAGTTGGGGTCTTACCAGAGACTTATATGCACTCTCCTTTACATCCTTACTACAACCCCTAAACACCCTCATAACCATGTGCAGAGATCGGTACCCTTTATTTACAATCCCATTTATGTGATTACCCCAGTGAAGATCTTTCCTTATATTAACACCTAGATACTTACAATGATCCCCGAAAGGAACTTTCACCCCATCAACGCAGTAATTAAAACTGAGAGGACTTTTCCTATTTGTGAAACTCACAACCTGACTTTTAGCCCCGTTTATCAACATACCATTCTCTGCTGTCCATCTCACAATATTTTCGAGGTCACGTTGCAGTTGCTCACAATCTTGTAACTTATTTATCACTCTATAGAGAATAACATCATCCGCAAAAAGCCTTACATCCGATTCCACTCCTTTACTCATATCATTTATATATATAAGAAAACATAAAGGTCCGATAACACTGCCCTGAGGAACTCCCCTCTCAACTATTACAGGGTCAGACAAAGCTTCACCTACTCTAACTCTCTGAGATCTATTTTCTAGAAATATAGCAACCCATTCAGTCACTCTTTTGTCTAGTCCAATTGCACTCATTTTTGCCAGTAGTCTCCCATGATCCACCCTATCAAATGCTTTAGACATGTCAATCGCGATACAGTCCATTTGACCTCCAGAATCCAAGATATCTGCTATATCTTGCTGGAATCTGTTTGTGCTGTTAAAATGCCGTGTGTGCGATTACAGGTTGTATAAATCATCCTAACAACGCAAAGAAACGGTAAGGTGTCCTTTTTTAGTTCCCAAAAGAACAAGCAGTGGGTAGATTTTTGTAACATAAAAGATTGTTAAACTATGAAATCAGGGGCGCGCAGCTGTGAGCTTGCATCGGGGAGAGAGTGGATTCGAGCCTCACTGCCGACACCCCTGAAGATGGTTTTCCGTGGTTTCCCATTTTCACACCAGGCAAATGCTGGGGCTGTATCTCAATTAAAGGTAACGGCCGCTTCCTTCCCTCTCCTCGCCTTTTCCTATCCCATCGTCGCCATAAGACCTGCCTGTGTCGTTGCGACGTAAAATAAATTCTGAAAAAACAAACTAAAATCGCACGTATATGCTCCGAACATTTTCTGCCCCCTGATTTTGAAGATATGAACTGTTAGGCACTTGCTGAGAAGAGGAACAGTTCCTTTCCAAAGCATTCCCGCACTTTCTGCATCACCAGAAAATTCAGATAGTAAAACACATGCATAGGGCATATATTTTAAATTCTTTCAAGTAACTGGAAGTAGTAAATACTAACATTTCCGGTATACTGGAACATTTAAAATTATATTAGAACAGATTAGCAAAAGGTTTCACTATTCTGGCTTTCAAAGTACTGTAGGTCTGCAATATTTACAAAAGCATACAAAGAAAATAATGTAACGAATAGTTTATATGCAATGTCTTAGTGGTTTTCATGTGAAAATATTACAAAATAAACGTGTTTGTGATGAAGATAAGGGGGCGCTCGACACACTGATTTGCAGTAAGTTACAGCGCTTGGCAGGCTATGAGTCGCTGACGTCATATGCTCCTGGCCGACTGCGCGTGACACCTACCGGTGAGTTGGAGAAGCTCATATCGTTCCCCTCGCTTGATGTGCCCGATACATCTCAGTTTTTGCTCCTTGATGGTTGTCGGAAGTTATTTTTTTTCTTATTGAACAAGTTGACAACTTCCTTATTGGTCTTCCTTTGTAGCAAGGATATTCGGAGCATTCTTCTGTATATTTCGAAAGTTTCAATCCGCTCTCCAGCAAAGGGTTGAGCGTCCATTCTTCGAACCATACTGAAGGACAGGGAAAACATTGCATCGCAACATCCGAACTGGGAGCTAAAAGGTTGAGATCTCTCCTAGTGAATAGGGCCCTCATAATGTTGAACATATTTTTGGGTTGCCCGATCCTGGATAATATTTCATCCTTGGAATCACAATGCTCGTTCACTAAAGTTCCAAGGTATTGCTGAACGATTGTGTTTATGTGCAGGGAAGCCTGTTTTCGAAAATACAGTCAGTTTGGTCTTGTCACTAATCATGAACAGATCAAATGCCGCACTGATACCTACCATGTTATTACTAATACCATCAGCAAAACAGAAAACATCGACATTGATCCTGCCAACGGCCGTAGCCGTGTTGAAACACCGGATCCCACGAGATCTCCGAAGTTAAGCAACATTGGGCGTGGTCAAGATTTGGATGGGTTGCCACGCGCTTTTGGTGGAGGGTAAGGGAATGGCCTTCAGGCAGAATACAGTCTTACCTTCACACTGATCCCGATGCCTAAGTTAACATTGTCGACAGTTGTTAAAAAGAAAAGGGGAAAGGATATTAGTATATTTATGGTTCCCTCTATTTCGGTTCCAGTAGAGCTGAGTTATGCCTTTGCTGACAGGACCTAGTGTTTACAGTGCACTATGTCTTCTGGTATAGGCTAGAGCAATTTTATTACTTTCATAGATCTGTCTCTGTCTTATCCTTGGCTTTGACAATATGAAAGTGGCTGAGGTATGAACGATGCTAGTAATGCCAATCCTTATGCAGCCGGTCCCTGCTATGAATGGTGTGAAAATGTTGCTCATAGGGTCGGTTGGTGTATGAATTTCAGTGGGCTTGGCAGACTGATATGTAATAGCAACTCTGGCTCGGTGAGGAAAGCAACGGGAAACTACCTCACTCCTCATTTCCCTAGTACGCCTCTTCAGTGATGCCTAGGCCATCTATGACAGCTGATGGCAGAGCTGTTGAGGATCCCACCAGCGGAATCGCTGACGGGCTGAACATACATACAGAGCTGAGTAATGATACGTAGATCACCAGTATTAACAACAGTAGTTTTTAAAATCTCCTACAACAATTTCTGCTTGAGATATGCAATCGAAAGCTTTTCGGTATTCGATGAAGCACACGTAACGTCGACATTCATGTCCAGGCATCTTTGAGTAAGCGCAGTCAAAGAGAAAAGAACCTCGCGAGTTCCCAATTTCTAAAACCAAACCGGGCAGGACCAACTTGGCGTTCACAATTCGCTTAGATACGAATGTGGATGATACGCCGGAATACCTTTAAGGTATGAGACATTAGGCTGATCGTACAATAATCATCACCACGTAATGATTTGGACTTTTCAGGTAATGTAACGAAGTTGATCTTAACCAGTCAGATGGAGTTCTCCCAGCCTTATATCCTACGTTGAATGGTGCAGTTAGCAGGTCTAGGCCTCTTTTATCACCTTGAGCGACGAGTTTATAAGTTTCTGCTTGTATCTTGTCCGGACCCAGAACTTTAATATTATTCTAGAGCTTGGTTGCATACTATACTTCCTCTTTTGTTATGTCAGGACTCGCTTTGTTGCATTCATTTTTACAAGGTGGTTTGTCTGGCCGCACATCTTTAAACAAGACTCTCGACATACTCATTTCAGCATTCCATCTTTTCTTCAGCTCCTATTGGCATCCCTCAGTATAGCTCTATATGACTTGCGATTATTTCTCCGCTAGTTCCTTGATTTTCCTATGGAGGTAAAGCGAATCATGTTTCTCTTGGGGATATTCTATTTCTCCACAGTGTTCCACCAATGCACAGGGATAGATAGCAGCACGACTCAAGAAACAGACATTGGATATTCAAGCGGCCCAAAGAAGCAGCCATGGATAACGGATGAGATATTACAACCTGTGAAAATTTAGATTTTATAATTTATAATTAAATGTAATTTAATGTAGTCTTTGTAATAAAGACAATTACAGTATTGTAAGGGTGGAATTATAAAATCTAAATTTTCACAAGTTGATACTTTGACAATACGGGCTCTAATATGAAATTTATAACGTGCAATATTACAACCTATAAAAAAACACTGTCGTGTGGTGAGAAGCCATTCTGCTACCACGCCCCAAGAGTATTTCTTTTATTAGGACATTTCAAAGGATAAAGGGGCCAAATCTAGAAATGCAATTTTTTTTTCCAATCTCTGCCTCTCCCCGTAAGTATCTTAACCAGAATCGCTCAGATGGTTAAAATGAGGCGAGACAGTGAATCAGTTTAAACACGTAGTCGTTTAAGCGTTTCATTTTCAAATATCCTTTAGGAAGATACACGAACCCCACCCCAGCAAAGGGCGGCTGCTTTAAGGTACCCAGCTGATTGTATTAAAACAGTATTTTCTCACAACGAATGTAATGGAGCAGAAATATTACAATATCAGAGGGACCTAAAATGGAGAGCATAGTAATACCATATTTATATAATTATTTTATTTGTAAAAATATGTAAAATTCTTATTGAGACATACATACTGACCAGAATTACAATTAGTAAAAAAGTGCCATCAAATACTGACCAATAATAATCTTAGTGGAATACACATAAGTAAATACATGAGTTACAATATCTTTGGCTGTGAGCTCTGTATTGGTACTAAACAATCCTTGCTAAAAACAGCACAATTATTTCTTTGTATCAGTTTTTTTAACCCAGTATTACTGTTTTGCTTATATGCACTACATCATGAAAATATTTTCTGAAAGATTTTTATTTGCACATTTCTTCCCCCAGTTCAGTAATGCAGGCGGTGCTGTTCCGGAAGTGTTCAGTGACTTGCCCCAAAATAGATGTCTACCTCCATAACCTGTCATTCATGACAGGTCGTTTAAGAGCACGAATATTTTGCCTTTCAATGATTTCTTCCGGCATCCATTTTATAGGTTAAGTCGTGGTTAAAACTGAAATGAGTCAAAGGTCTTCATGACTTGATAAAATTAAACTCATTTCATAGAATAAGTAGCACTAAATGACTATGCATTGCAGGAAGTTCAGCTCCATAAAGGTTCGACTCTATGAAGTGCATCGCTGTCACGTAAGACTTATTTGCGCCGAATATGGAATGAAATGGAGATTTAAGTTCGACTTGAGCGCACACTGGATCAGTACTCGTACTAAATTACGTCGTACGAACACGCGCCAATATGTAGGAACAATCCCGACGCTAGCAATGCTATGTGGGCTCGCACACTGCAAACGAGTTACTCGTGCGTTTAGATACGACGTCCAATCTTGTTCCCAACTTGTTGGGATTTTGCCGGATCTTTACGTACGAACTCCGAACAATATGGGTGTTTGAAAAGTTCATAACGTTAATATACGAACGAAAATATTTGGGATCAAAGTGATTGTAAATATTGTGATTGCAAATATTGCGTGACTACCGACGTAATTCATGCAAAGAAATCTCTGAAGAAATGGATATGCCTGCTAATTGGTAATTACATTTTTCATTTAGGCCTACACTTGAAGTGATGCACATTTTTGTACGTACACAAACAAACAAGGTTACTAGGTCTGTTGTGAAAGTTATGATACAGTTTTTATTGGTCATTATATACTTTGTTTTAATATGTCATAATGGTAGAGAAGGCTCTATGGTCGTATTGTAATTGCTTTGTCCGTTGTCCAAGTAATATTTGCATGCTTTGTGACGCGAAGCGATTTTGTTCGAGGTTGGTTATTATCTTCCCAGATGTGATGGAAGTCCCCTAATTCTTCCCTTTTCAGATATATTTCATTAAACCCCTCAGTTCTACAATGCCGTTTTCTGCGACTCCGAAGATAATCCTCCAACAAAAATGGGTTATTTATGTTGTTGACAGTGGAAGACTAAAGCGAATGTTGAACGATTGCATTGGACGAGCTCGCAACCAATGTGCGAAACATACGGAGCCAATGTGCGCTCAGCCTAAGTATTACGGTATTGAATGAGTCTATGAATGCCGGCGTATACATATTTCTACACCCTGTACCCATTATAAAACGTGGTCTTATGCTATTATTATCACACAGGTATATGCTACATTTCATAAGCAATACAGTACGTTGACTTGTTCAAGTGAATCTTCCCAACATCAGAGGAAATCAGAGCCAGAGATATTGCATTAATACCAATAATAATAATAATAATAATAATAATAATAATAATAATAATAATATGATTATATAAATTCTGGAACAGCACACCCGAAGACCTCCTGAATTATATAAGACACAAACAAGATTACACTAAAATGTACTGTTATTTAGTAAAGATGCAAAACACAAAAAACAAACACACATCAAAACTTGGGTTATGAGAGATTTAAAACAACTGTGAGAACAACATCTACTTACAATATCATTGTTACGTTAGCTACGAAGTTGAAGTATTAGTTGAAGGGAGGAAACCAAACCAAACCCTATCACCAACCAAACTGCAGAACTACTTACGTGAAATAAAATTGTACGCATTAATCCACTCGGATATGAAGCCAATGACGTGCGTGTTCTCCGTGCTATAAATGGTTGTGGTGGTTGTGGTGGTGGTGGTGGTGGTACAGTTGGTGCTATTGTCAACCACTTTCTCATCTGAGACATCGTCTCCCTGCATTTCTTTGGTAGTGGCGGGGTCCACAGGATAGGCGGAGGGTATGTGGTTATAGGGGAAACGAGAGGTGGAGTGGGGGCCAAACTTTCCTACGTCTGCAATCAAAACAAAAAACCAGTCTCCTTTTTCAATTATGCAAACCAAAGAAATAAGAACTTACGAATTCTATAATCTCCAGAATAATGTTCTCTCTAGATACCAAAATTTAGTGAACTTTCAGTGCAGGAGAAAAAAATAAATAAAGAAAAGAGGGTTACTTACACTAAATGTAAGGAATTTAATATATATAATTGTCAGCAAAAGTCAATAATAGTTTACACAACTATTTGATGAGAGGAAATTTCTCCATTTGATATCAGTTGTCTGTAGTGGTCTGTAGATTCGTAATCTGTTAGAGCATTTTTAGAACATATTTTTACCGGGCGAGTTGGTCGTGCGGTTAGGGACGCGCAGCTGTGAGCTTGCATCCGGGAGATAGTGGGTTCGAACACCACTGTCGGCAGCCCTGAAGATGGTATTCCGTGGTTTCCCCCCAGGCAAGTGCTGGGGCTGTACCTTAATTAAGGCCAAGGCCACTTCCTTCCCATTCCTAAGCCTTCTCTCCCATCGTCGTCATAACACCCATCTGTGTCGGTGCAATGTAAAAAGCAAATAGAAAAAAAAAAAAAAGAGAAGTTACCAAGTTAGGTTCACTGCACAGACACAGAAGACCGTTTCACCTTTTAACCTACTATTGGATGCAATATTGTACCATTGCTAGTGGTTTAACGTCGTACTAACGCAGAGATGGGGAAAGTGGTCGTCTTCGCGAGTTCTCTAAGCCTAATCTACGAGCAGTAACATGATGTTTTTTGTGTAAACAATATCACTTTATATTTTAAATGGAAAACAGGTACTATATGTTTAGTGAGCTGCTGCTGTGGATAGGTGGTAGAGTGTAGGCTTCGGGATCATGGGTTCAAACCTGGCAGAGGAAAACTGATTGTTGAAAGCTGAAAAAAAGGTCACCATGTCGCAGGATTTCGGCATGTAAAAGTTCTCTGGTGACACACAATGTGTTTATACGACAAAATGAATTAGAATAATAATGTTATTTGGCTTTTAGCCCCTCAATCAATCACTACTGATCTGCATTTAGGGCAGTCGCCCAGGTGGCAGATTCCCTAGCTGTTGTTTTCGTAGTCTTTTATTAAATTATTGCAAGGAAATTGGAAATGTACTGAACATCTTCATTGGTAAGTTATTCCAATCTCTAAATCCCCTTCTTATAA
This sequence comes from Anabrus simplex, assembly GCF_040414725.1. Taxonomy (NCBI): domain Eukaryota; kingdom Metazoa; phylum Arthropoda; class Insecta; order Orthoptera; family Tettigoniidae; genus Anabrus; species Anabrus simplex. The sequence goes on from NC_090277.1 coordinate 74,369,045, forward strand.
ACGAATATTTGCCCCAGTTTCTCCTCTTGAATTCCAGCTTTATCTTCATATTGTGATCTTTCCCACTTTTAAAGACACCACTCAAACTTATTCGTCTACTAATATCATTGCACGCCATCTCTCCACTGACAGATAGGAACATGCTACTTAGTCGAACAGCTCGTCTTCTTTCTCCTAAGTCTTTCCAGCCCAAACTTTGCGACATTTTTGTAACGCTACTCTTTTGTCGGAAATCACTCAGAACAATTCGAACTACTTTCCTTTGGATATTTTCTATTTCTTGAATCAAGTAATCCTGGTGAGGGTCCCATACACTGGAACCACTCTATTTAGGGTCTTAAGAGATTTATATGCCTTCTCCTTCACATCCTTACTACAACCCCTAAATACCCTCATAACCATGTGCAGATATGTACCCTTTATTTACAATCCCATTTATGTGATGAAGTTATTTCCTTACATTAACACCTAGGTACTTACAGTGATCCCTATAAGGAACTTTCAACCCATGAACGCAATAATTAAAACTGAACGGAATTATTCTATTTGTGAAACTCGCAACCTGACTTTAACCCCGTTTATCATCATACCATTGCCTTCTGTCCATCTCACAACATTGTCAAGGTCATTTTGCATTTGCCCATAATCTTGTAACTTATTTATTGCTCTATACAGAATAACATCATCCGCAAAAACCTTATCTCAGATATCACTTCTTTACTCATATATAAGAAAACATAATGGTTCAATAATACTGCCTTGAGGAATTCCCCTCTTATTGCCCTCCTTTTAGACGCCGACCTGCTAGAATTTTACTCTACCGACACGAGACTGACATATTTGAGTGTCTTCAAAGACTACCGAACAGAGTCGAACCTACCATATTGGGCTCAGAAGAAGAATGTATCTACCGTCAGTGTCAATCAAGCCGGAAAAATGAATTAAAACTCAGCTATGCAGTCCGGTTTCTCTGCTGTTTGAGACAGTTAAAGATCCGCAGTCAGGTCTCAGTAAACATCTTTATTCTGTCTAACTTTCAGTTTGTGTGTACAAGTTTGGTCTAAACTGAAAAAAAAATCACTACCATTCTGTTCTGCAGTTTTGCAGAGTTTAAAACAATAGGCTACTGTTAGAAAAGAAGAAAACGAGCAAATGTAATTGTAAAGCGGTATTCATCACCAAGAAATGGAACGATTAAATAAGCAGTATAATATTCCCCTTTTGATGATGATGATGATGATGATGATGATGATGATGATGATGCTTGTTGTTTAAAGGGGCCTAACATCTAGGTCATCGGCCCCTAACAGCATGAAATGAGACGAAATGTAAGGACAATTAAAAATCCATAATCCTCCACTGACTAGAATTCAAAACGTGAGGACGAAGAATGAATAGATGGATATGAAGTTAAAACAATCCGTGGATCCGACCCGCAATGCCCCACATTCCCAGAAACTAGCGATAAACAATAGTATTACTGACCAAAGGACTGCTTCTAAAGCACAGCACTGAAATCGATGATGCTTGTAGTCTAAACGGGTCCAAAATCCAGGTCATCGGCCACTTATCGCTAGGAAAGTAGAACCATGGTATTTGTCATGTTGCGGTACTAATCAAAAGTAGCGTAGACTCGCGGTATTCCACACATTATGGTACTACTGACAGGTAATGTAATGCGCACATGTAACACAGACCTATGGTTTTCGCACATTGTGTCTCTATTTACAGGCAACACAAACCTATGGTGTTCTTCACATAAGTGGACTAACCACAAGGACTCGTACTATCCCGTGGTGTTTCTCACATAGTGGGTACTAATCATAGGCAAGGCAGAACCGTGGTGTCGCTCAGATAGTGGTACGAATCACAGGTACTGTAAAATGCATCCTGAGCACGCACTGTCGCTACTAATCACAAATCTACTGTGTACCCAACATAGTGGTACTACGCGCAAGTAAAAGCGACCCATGGCGTTCCCTGCGTGGTGTTACTTATTACAAGTAATTTCATGGTTCTAATGTGATCATCCCTTGGTCGCCCCTTACGACAGGCAGGGGATACCGTGAGTGTATTCTTCATCTGCGTCCCCCACCCACAGGGGGTTGTGTGTTTGTTCCGCGAGATGAATTTTATTTCCCTCAAGTCCGCCGGCAAGCCGGTGAGGACCCCCCTATCCGCCATCTGGGGCGCGCCACGTGGGAGTATCACCTCTCCCCCTGCTACTATTCCCCTTTTAAAATGCTGGTCTGCACTGTTATTAAGTGCCTTTTGCAAACTCAAGCCTGTCATTTCGAAAATAAAAATACAAATTGCTAAGAGTAAAGGGCTACTGTACTCCGGCAGAATAAAGATTTCTTGCGCTGTAGATTACTGACATCCGATATTCTCTGTACGTTGCTTCTGTCATTATGGGCTATGCGGTTTGGATCACACAGCTGCCAGCTTGCATTCGGGAGATAGTCGGTTCGAACCTCACTGTCGGCAGTCCTGAAGATGGTTTTCCGTGGTTTCCCATTTTCACACCAAGCAAATGCTGGAACTGTATCTTAATTAAGGCCACGGTCGTTTCCTTCCTATCCTATCGTCACCACATGACCTGTCTGTATCAGTACAACATAAAGAAAAACAGAAAAAAGTACATTAGTGTTATTAGAGGATGATTGTCCAGTTGTATTCCCACCAATATAGAGACAAGCAAGCTTATAGTTTTCCGTGACTGTTCATAGCCAGTAGCCACAGCACCTGCAGGATCAATTAAATGCAAGCTGCGATATATTATAAACAATCCCAAAGATTGGGAATTATTCTGTACTTCTATATTTCCTCCGACTGTTTTTACATGATACGCCAAGGTAAAAAAAATAAAAAAATACAACTTGCTAGTGGGAAGGAAGCGGTGGTAGCCGTAATTAATGTACAGCCTGGTGTGAAAATGAGAAACTACAGAAAACCATCTTCAGAGCTGCTGACAGTACGGTTCGAACCCACTATCTTCCGAATCCAAGCTCACAGCTGCGTGCCGCTAACCACACAGCCAACAGGCTCGGTACACAAGGTTTCAACCCTTCCACTAGCTCAGTGGTTGCGTATCTGTTTTTTTTTTTTTTACTTGGGGGCACTAGGTTCGTTTTCCGCCTAGTCTAAGGCGTTTAACCCCTGCTCTATATAACCATTTTTCAATTTTTATACCCCCCGTGAGGGAAGAGATAAATTTCCGGACCCAATGCTAGAAGCGCTGCTCTTCCGGTCGTGTAAAGTGTGTCTTGCGCCGTATTTTTATTTATTTAATTTTTTTTCTAAGTGGAAACTGCCCTTGAGGACAAAGTATACAGAGCTACATTTTGAAAGTTTACCTTTGAGTTTCGATGTGTGCGTGTTTGTGGTTGGTATTCTCTCACAGTACCTGTGTATTTGATGTCTCACGGTTATCCCATGTGAGAATGTTCTGTAACCAATGTATCACGACGATGACCAGGTGCATGTGTCTTATCAACCGTATGAGACAGCTTAGTAGTCCTCCTTTAACAACATTCCGTTCTAATCACATTTATTTTCAACTGCGACGAAAACAGCTTCGTGATCACTTGAATTTCTCTATAGTTCGGTTTTACCAGCAGCACGTTTGGGACTCTTATTCCCTCTGGTTTCATCACTTTGTGATTGAGCTGTCCTTCCCAGATTAATTTATTTACCATTGCTTAGAAGTGGAATCTCCTCGTTATCAACTCCCATGCCTGGTTCTCAGCTAGGACCGACAATTTCCGTCTCTGGATCCATTCCCAAGTCTGACTCTCTCTCTCTCTCTCTCTCCCTCTCTCTCTCTCTCTCTCCATTACCGTACTTGGCTTGTGTTTCGCTGACAATGAGCTTTTGAAACTCAGTTTGAACAGTGTCGACTGGGGCAGCGTTAGTCCATTCTTGAGTAAGAAAAAGCTTCGTCGACGAACTGTATGTCTATTTACAGTTCCAGAAGTGAAAGTCAACTTACGTCACAAGATAAACAAAACAGCGTCAGTCATGAACATTCCAGAACAAAAGGGAAATTTACAACATTTTAAAAACAGCTTTGCACATTCATCTGAACACCAAGGCAAGTTGGGTTAAACTTCTCAGTGTGTTTCCTTTTTGAACTAGCTTCTGGTTACAGTTAGTCTTAAGAGGGAGGTACAATTTCATGAATCAAAAATTACATTCATCAGTTGGGTTTTTCATTGTGGAATATATTCTCCTGTGTAAAGTGTAAAATCTGAAAAAAAAAATAAATTGGTTTTTTGACTTTGGACTTTTATGTACAATGTGGTGTATAATTTTTATGAAAATTCCTATAAAAGGTATTTTTAATTTAATTTTTTCTTTACATCTACGCTAGACGGATCTTGGTTTCACGTTGCACCAATTTGCATTTTCGTTGATATATCAGGAAGTTCTCGATCTAGAAGGCTGTGGTTTGGCTCGTTTTAAGCCTCCGGAATTTATTCTGTTGCGCTCTAAGATAGCTGCGTACTGTTGTTTACGAACATGTATTTTGTGTTGAAATTATATATTTTTTATTGAATTCTTGTTGTGGTTTCACATTTCCTTTAATTTTTTAAATTAATTTCCAATGCCATGGAGTACACGTGTGTACAAAATATGTAAGAACAAAGGTAATAGATTCTGCAAAATAGATAACTGTGAACCATGTGTTAATAAGATGCTCGATGTTTCTAAGGAAATAGATATTACTAATGATAGTGAAACTGTAGCCACGCCCCCTAGTGCTTCTGAAAGAAAGCTTCCGCCTGAAGGATATTTTGAAGGCAGTAAATCTTATTCTGTTAATTAAAACAGTAATAGATTTAACAAGTTTAAGTGCTGTGTTGATTGAATGTGTATGTTGTAGTTCTATGAGTCTAGGAAATAGTGTAGGGCAAGTTTACGTTATTTTTTTTTTCATTCTTCCACTTAAAATCTGATTTTCTCGAAACTACAAAATATCCCACTTTATCTCTGAGACCAAACAACATAATGTCATGTACTTTTAAGTAACTTAACGTGTAATACACCGGCAAATCTACAATCAGGCAATTTTGACAAATACATTTCGACTTATGCCTCATATTACATTATTTTTTAATTATAATTTAGCTTTTCCAAAACAAAAAGAAATACTCCCTCACTTTTTGAAGTAGAGTATCAATTGTAGATCGCAGCACTTAAGAAGAATTGAGGAATGTAAATGTAATTTTCAAATACTGATCTTACGATTTCTAAGAAAAAGGAATATAAATGATAGAAAATTAACATTGGTAATAGAGGGCATTCGGTCTCCCTTAATCAAGTGAAGAAAAATAAATATCTCCACTTCTTCAAAAGACATCGAGTGTAACAAAATTTAACACTCGAAATTCGAGGAAGTATGGAAGTGACCAAGAAAACGTGTTTTATTAATTAACTGTAGGTCGTTCATCTGACTTTTCTGTACGGGGACAATTGAAGAGCCTGGTGTATGAGACTCCATTTGAATCGGAGGAAGAGCACATCGGGTTCTTCTACAGCAAATGCTTGGACATCTACGACAAGCAATGGTACGTCATTGCAGAACTTGTACTGCAACAGGAGGCCGCACATTTGAACAGTTCTTGTGAAGGATTGTAATTAAATTGAAATTCTCAATCACTCCAAAAACGATTTCAATGATAAATTTCCGACCTATGGTTTGTTTTCGTCTCTTCTATCGTCCCTAGAAGTTCGTGTAAAATTTATATCCCACTGCCACAGGCTTGTTGCTTATTTTCTCAATCACTACTGATCTGGATTTAGGACAGTCACCCAGGTGGCGGATTGCCTATCTGTTGTTTTCCTAGCCTTTTCTTATATGATTTCAAAGAAACTGGAAATTTATTGAACATCTCCCTTGGTAAGTTATTCCAATCCCTAACTCCCCTTCCTATAAACGAATATTTGCCCCAATGTGTCCTCTTGAATTCCAACTTTATCTTCACATTGTGATCTTTCCTACTTTTAAAGACACCACTCAGACTTATTCGTCTAGTAATGTCATTCAACGCCATATCTCCACTGACAGCTCGTAACATACCACTTAGTCGAGCAGATCGTCTCCTTTCTCCCAAGTGTTCCCAGCCCGAACTTTGCAACATTTTTGTAAAGCTACTTTCTTCTCAGAAATCATCCAAAACAAATCGAGCTGCTTTTCTTAGGATTTTTTCCAGTTCTTGAACCAAGTAATCCTGGTGAGGGTCCAATACACTGGAACCATACTCTATTTAGGGTCTTAAGAGACTTATATGCCCTCTGCTTTACATCCTTACTACAACCCCTAAATACCTTCATAACCTTGTGCCGATCTGTACCCTTTATTTACAATCCAATTTATGTGATTATCCCAAAGAAGATCTTTCCTTATATTAACACCTAGGTACTTACAGTGATCCCCATACGGAACTTTCACCCCATGAATGCAGTAATTAAAACTGAGAGGACGTTTACTATTTGTGAAACTCACAACCTGACTTTTAACCCCGTTTATTGTCATGCCATTGCCTTCTGTCCATTTCACAACATTTATCGAGGTCATTTTGCAGTTGCTCACAATCTTGTAACTTATTTATTACTCTATACAAAATAACGTCATCCGCAGAAAGACTTATCTTTGATTCCACTTCTTTATTCATATCATTTATCTATGTAAGGAAACATAAAGGTCCACAACTCGTTCACGATTCTCACCACAATTCGAAACCTATAGAAGGTATTTTCATGGTAGTGTGTTTTATATATATAACATGCTCTAGCTTGTTTCTTTGACAGAAGTGATTTAACTTACGAAAATTTAGTAATACAAAGAGTTGAAAATTGATTTGAAAGCAACAGTACTTTCCGAAGGAATATACAGTACAAAAAATTCCAAGAGTATGATGTTAAATCGTTTCAGCAAAAGAATCGTGCAAGTATTCAATGGATTGTAGTATTTACTGATGAAACACACTTTAACCAAACCCAAACCCCATGGTGCAACAGCCCCAAAGGGCCATGGCCTACCAAGAGACCGCTGCTCAGTCCGAAGACCTGCAGATTATGAGGTGTCGTGTGGTTGTTAGCACGACGAATCATCTCGGCCATTATTCTTGGTTTCCTGTACCGGGGAAACCCTCTTTAGTCAATGAAAATTAATATAAAAATTGAACCTTATTTCGTAACTGGTAATATAAGCAGGCAAAATTTCGTTTAAGTGCATTTCCTTGTTGCTGAGCTAAAAAAACAAACAAACAAACAAAAAACCCAATAAATTAAGTCTAGTGAAAGGTGTGCGTCCTTCCTCAATGGGAAGTCGTTTCTCACGCTCTGTTTCGTTGTTTGTATGTCTGAAAGTGTGTTTCATTTATCATGTGAAGTTTTCAATGCATGAAACAAAATTAATTTTATGGCAAGCTTTGAGCCCCAGTCCCAGAGTCAGTTCTCTGAAAATCTTTGTTACAAGTATAGTGAGCTGAGGTTCTTTTCATTAGTGAATGTGGAGGAAGATCATGCAGCTTCCCATCTCTATAGTGGAGCTCGGCTACGAACAAAACCTTTACAGAGTAGTAATCAGAATAATAGATAGAACTATATTTAAACTATTTCAATAACAGGTAAATAACACTGAGAATTCACTAAATTTCAGTAAAATCTGTTAGATTTTTACAGCATAAAAACAGTCGAGTACAAACTTTCATTTTCAAAGAACTTAAATTATTTCAATGCGCTATTTACAGATTACTAGTTTATTACTAAAGCTCAAAAAACAAGTAAGCAATAATTTACAAATTTTGCTTGCAGAATAAAAGAACAAAGTAAAATTGCTGTAACTTGACAAACAAAAATAAACAGAAGGAAAGTTGCTTTGAAGAGATCACCCGAACCTCTTGTTATGTACAAGATATTTACAGTACCAAGGTCACGTGAATAAGTCTTGGCATCAGTGTGAGAGTGCAACCGTTTTGAAGTTGAAGATGGGTAAAGATACGTAAACAAAACATGGAAGTGGGTACAATCTGAAGGTAGAGGTCTCGTTGTAGGTTTTTCACCAGGTGGGAAATACAAACCTTTCTTACTCTTTTGGGACGACAATACTGAAAGGGAACTGTCATTCTGTTTAGGGGGAATCCTGCTGAGTTACACTTAATGTAGCCAAAAGAACATTTGGCCTAAATTGGGCAATTCGTTTTGGAATTATGACTTCTTTTTCTAAAGAGTATATTATTTTTCAAAACGCTTCAGGCGGACCAATGGTTTGTTTTCTAGTTTGAAACTAGGTTGTTAAGCTTTAGAAAGAAAAATACAGTATTTTTAGTATTATGAGGCATAGTATTTTAAAAACAGTCAATTTTTCTTGTACTGACTCACAGTATTTTTGAAAAAAGCTTTCAACCGTTTAAAAAATGGATTTTACAAATGATGAAAAACAGGTTTGTACAAAGTCTGAAGCTAATCAGGTTAAAACCGATTTGTCTGGAGCATTTTAAATTCTGGACGAAAGTTTATTTCGAGAAAAATCAAAGCTAATGGACGTGCCCAGTTAAAGGGAGGCGCGGTTTTTTCGCAGGACCTTTAATAATGGCTGCACATGCAAACAAGTGTTCCTATGTGTGCTCTAATGTTTGTTTCTGGCCTGTCTTCTAGTACCAAAAGGTCATTTTCAGTTTTTTTGCCACTTTAGGTCCAAATCTCAGTAGAATGGCCCGTTAAAGATCATCTCCTTCATGCCTGACACAGTTCTGACGAATTTCGGGCGTCCGTAAGATTGGTTAAAGATTACGTATTAATTTAATGACGTCTACCTTACCTCCTCTCTGGCTCACACAGACGATCTAGCTCTCGTAACATGACGAATGCTTAACGAGGCTTTATGGACTGTGCTTATGCTGTTTCAGGGGTTTCGGACATCTTTTGTCATCCCGTGTTTGATAAGCAGTGCAGTAACATGTGCTATTGCGGGGTCTGCAGTAGCGGCTGGAATTGCAATGATTTAGGCTTAGTGTAGAGTTAAGTGTACAAGAACTTAAAATAGTCGTTGCACAAGCATTTCTCTGTGTCGTATCTACTGCCATTGTGTGTGGAGATGTGTTGTAAGGATTCTTCGGACTCAGGGCATCGAGGCTTACACACGTGGAGAGGTGGCGAGCCAGCCTTCTTACCTGGAGTGTTCGGGCTCGAATCCCGGCCGGCCCAGGGGTTCTAATTGTGGTCCGAGAGCTCAGCCTCGCGAGGAGCTGCCTAATACGAGAGGTAGCGGACCCGGTCACAGTGTTCTTGCGTATGAGATCCACCTCGCTGGGCAATGCAATGTTATATTATTTTCTGCAACCAATAGGCGTGTGTGAATAACTTTGAATTACCGAACGACTAAGACGTTATTTTTACGCCTTTCATTTCCCTCTCTTCTTACCCGACGAAGTCATTCTTCAAGGGGACAGAATATTCACTTGTATTTCCCTAGATCCAACGCTGATAACCTTGGCGTTAATTAGTTTGACAATCAATCCGTCATAGCATCTACATTCTCCAGCTAGCTCAGTCACTCAATTTTGAACTCCAGATATAGCAATGGAAGCTAACTACTATCTGAGAGCTTTACCTTACAAAAAGTTCAGTGCCTCGGGACGACTTTTTTTCCTAGCATTTAGCAGTCGTCGCTATCACATAATATGAAATAGTTCTCCGACATAATTTGACAAATTTTGATGACAGAAAAAACAGGAGCATTTCAAGAACGCAGAAGTTGAGCCACAATTCCATGACCGCGTACAGTTTATCTGAGAGCGTCTCTTCTAACGTTTTATTACATTCCTCCGCCGTCGCATTAACAAATTACTGCATGTCCTTGTCTGCACTCCTAAGTAACGGGCCCGCATTAATTCTTCCCCAAGTTTCTCAGATTGGTCCTCATCGCATTCCATTTGTCGAAGAAAGCTTGTTATCTTGGCACGCTCATTCCGGAGATATTTCCAACAACTGCACGGCACAGTAAAGAATGCCAGTGTGGGTCGCAACGTACATTTTCCGATACAAAAAGTTACGTACACGAGATGTGCATCATGTATTGTAAATATAAATAATAAAGTACACATTTTCGTATTCTTGTATTTGTTCTTGTTAGGGTCAGTCCATAGACTGGTTTGATGCAGCTTTCAATGCCTACCTATTGTGGTAAACTTTACATTTCTACGTCACAACTACATCCTACATCTACTCTACTCTGTCGTATACCTTGGTCTACCCCTGACGTTTTTACTCCCTACACTTCCTTCAAAACCTAACTGGAAAGACCTGGGTGTCTTAAGATGTGCCCTATCATTGTGTCTCTTCTTCTGGTCAGATTTTGCCAAATCCTTCTCCTCTCGCCAATTCAATTCAGTATGTCTTCAATATTCGATCTACCCATCTCACCTTCAGCATTCTTCTGTAACACCACATTTAAAAGCTTCTATTCTCTTTCTTTCTGAGCTCAATATCATTCATGTTTCACTTCTATACAATGCCATGCTCCAGACGAAAGTCGTCAAAAACGTCCTTCTAATTCCTATATCAATGTTTGAAGAGAGCAAATTTATTTTCCTTCCTTGTGCTAGTCTGCATTTTATGTTCTCCTTACTTATGCCATCATTAGTTATTCTGCTTTATTTCCTGATTAAAATTTCCTCCATCACCAGACTTCATTCGATTTCACTCCATTGCCTTTGTTTTGGATTTATTTATTTTTATCGTGTGCTCCTTCTTCAAGACTCTCTCCATACCATTCATCAATTTCTCCAGATCTTCTGCAGACTCTGACAAAATAACAATATCATAGGTAGATCTCAAGAGTTTTGATTTTCTCTCCTTGGGTTGTGATTCCTTTCCCAAATTCTTCTTTGATTTTTTTTTTATCGCCTGTTCTACGTAAACAGTGAAAAGAAGACGGGACAAACTGCAGCTTTACCTCACTCATTTCTGCTTTCTTAAATATCTTTGATTCTCATCTCTGCAGACTGATTTTTGAAGTTTGTAGATATTTTTTTTCTCGGTATCCAGTCTCGACCACCTTGAGAATCTCAAATAGCTTGGTCCAATAAACAACATTATCGAATGCCTTTTCTAGATCTACAAATGCCACGTACAGTACGCGAAACTTTCAGTGATACTTCATTTTACGGGGGCGAGGAGTAAGGAGGGAACTACCCCGGTTCAGGTAATACTGCCAACTGAATGGAAATTAAATCTGAATTGAATCGATAGTATGATCGATCGATATGAATTTTCTAAACCTTTATTATTTTAAGTCAACAACTGTGTCACACACACATTATATAAAATTTCTCGATTCGAATCTTGTTCCTAGCATGAATTCTATATTTTGGCTTTGCTGTGTCAACAACAACAGTACTAGTACGTAAAGTGTACGCCAGATGTCTCACGGCGATACATAATCGATTCATAGTTCGTGTGTCAAAGGTTGCCAATACGAATCTCGAAGACGACCGAGGTCTACCGATTCAGCACTAGCGAGCCGAAGTATCACTAAAAGTTTCGCGTACTGTAACGTATGTTTGTCTTTCTTAATTCGGTCCTCTACGATCAGACGTAAATTCAGGATCACTTCACGTGTTCCTACATTTCTTCTGAAGCCAGACTGATAGTCCCCCAACTCAGCTTCAGAGAATATCATAAGATCTTTTTATTTATTAATTTAAATTTTCATTTGCTCAATTTTAACGATTGTCAAGATGTTAATGAAGGGTGGTGAATGAGGTGAAAAGTAAGAGATGTATTTGTTTTTACAAGAGATCAGCACTGCAGTCTCATACGTTCTGCAGATGTACTTTTAGCCCTACTGAATTCCTCCTGCATAACATTCTGTCCGACATTTCGACACTTTAGTAAAATATGCCAAAACCTTCAGTCACGAAATAATATGAACTATGAATAAATATCAAAATAACTATAGTTGGAGAATTTTTTCAAAGAATATTATATAGGCCTTGAATTAGGTGGTTCTTTATTTCCATAGTGTCGTAACAAACTGCTAATATCACAGCACATATACATTAATTCTTTACGGTCCGATATTCGACACACATCAAAGTCATACACCCACCTACACCTGGGGTAGAATTCATCACAAACGCTTGTGATGGGAACAGGGAGATTTCACTGGAAATCGAAATGTATGGTTTCTGTGTCATTCTCATCTTCTGTTGGCATTCGATAGTGGTGCCAAGTAGTGAGAATATTTATGGAACTCGCTAACTCCATGGAATAACTTGCTTTGTGATTTCCACGAAGTAAACAAACAGCTTGTAGCTGACTAGTTACATTCGGATTTAGGCGTTTTTGCTATACATGGATAGTAGGCTATGCTTGCAATATTTTTCCATCATAACATAGAAAATTACAAAAAGTTCAGTTAGGTGGTTTTTGATTTCCATGAGTGAATTACATTTATAGGGAACCTGATTCTTAAAGTTTAACTTAAACATCCGAGAGAATTTTCAAAATCAACACGAATGGCCCGAAATTGGATCTGTGGGGAAACGGAGGATATGTCGGGACCAACATTCTTGGGCGTGCATGGAATCAATGATTTGATCACTGCTCTTCGCGAAGGAAATATTTTACCAATGCGGCTCCACGTCTTACCACACCACTAGTCATTCCATACAGGAGGTTCTATTTATCATGATCCGAAATAGTTTGACATATGTTTGATGATGCTTGTTGTTTAAAGGGGCCTAACATCGAGGTCATCGGCCCCTGACATATGTTTAAAGATTCATCTGTGAAGAAATTAAGTTTGTGTTTAATGATTTTAAATTATCAAGTAAATGAACATAAATGACAAATTTATAATAGGTGAAGTTTGGAAAACGCTTTAGAGGTCGATACTGTAAGAGGGAACTGAAATTGTGATATCCTCTCTGCAGATGAGTGCTATAACCGATTTCAGTAGGACGGTAAGCATGAGATCGACACACTTAGCTCTTAGATGTTGAAATGACTGTCTTTTGAGACATTTCCCGAACAAAGAAGTTGCCATTTTTTAGGTATTCTGTGTCATCCAATTATTTTGGAACCGGAGTAGCGACTGGGAGTAACTAAACCGATAGCTGCGCGGGAGGGAGGGGAGTCTGTGTTTGTTTCATTTTCCAGTGAGTGTATGCAAAGTGAAGTGGATAGCTCCATTCCATACTGTGAGTATGTCCCATAAAGAATCTGCTCGTGCTGTTAGGAGATTATTTCAAGAGGAATTTCCAGGAGTTAGAGTCCAAGTCCTGGGGCGGTTCATAGATTAGTTAATACATTTCATTAAACGGGAAACAGAGGATAGCAATAGCACGAAGAATATTTACAAAAATGAAATCTTTCTTTTGCAAAAACTACTTAAATTTAAAACTTAGACAGAGGATGGTCAAGTGCTATATATGGTCAGCCTTGCTATATGGTGTGGAAACATGGACTCTCAAGAACATATCACTGAAACGCTTGGAAGCCTTTGAAATGTGGATCCACCGTAGGATGCTCCGGATTTCGTGGGTTGCACGACGAACGAACCAAGAAGTACTCAGAAGGGCAAGTGTAAGTCGGGAACTCGTTCAAACATTAAAGCACCGGAAGATCTCTTACCTTGGCCACATCCTTAGAAATGACCGTTACCTCATCTTACAGCGGATTGTACAAGGTAAAATACAGTGTCGGGAGGAGGCGAACGTCATGGCTTGGAAACATCAAAGAATGGACTGGAATTCACAGTGTTGAAAGACTTTTCCACCTAACAAGGTGTCGTACTGCATTCGCCACTGTGATCGCTAACGTCAGGGGGACCTGATATGGTACTGTGAAGAAGAAGAAACGGGAAATATTAATTATAAGAAGAAACTCTTGAAGACGTTGGATAACGCCTGAAACTTTCTCCTGTCTCTTAAAGGCCCGGTTTCACAGTTTGAGTTTAAGCCGAAGCTTTAGTAAGCCACGCACGCCGCTTAAGCAAGACTTACTCTTTGGCATAAACACTACGAGTTTCACAGTAGGGGGACCATGTGCAGCTTTACTAAGCAGAACATCTCCGAAGTTGGTAATGCTTGCGCATGCGCAATGATTCAATTCTCATCTTTGTTTACATCCGTAGCCTATGATTGATTGACTTGTAGGTTATACATCGTTTATCAGCCAAGATAATTTAGAAAAATGAACGGAAAATGTGATTCCAATAATAGTAACAAAAATAAAGTTTAAAAAAGGTCACTCGCCCGTCCTGCTGACACGTATTACCACTACAGTCTAAAATGGCCATAACTTCTGAACCATTCATGCAAATAATGTCCTGACAAGGTTATTGAAATCCTTATAAAATACTGGAGGAGGTCAAACAATTTATTTCGATGAGGAATTCGAGGATAATATCGAAATATTTATTTAATGTTAAGGAGTTGTATTTTTTTACCGCTGAGTATAGCATAAAATCGCTTCTAGAGGGCAAACGGTTGGAAATACGTATATACCATCACGGACATTTTTGTAGAGGTTTCTATGCTCTACAATTCGTACACTTACACTTGGGGTCTATCGTTGATGGTTCACGCAGCGTAAGCCAAGAAAGCAAGTGACCGACCGACATTTTTGTCTCTTTTTACTGTATATCGGAACACGGAAACTGTATTATTTCACGAGCGTCGAAATATATTCAGAAATATAAGTTACTAGCAAGATACCCGTGCTTCGCTACGGTATTATACTGAAATTTATAATTGAATGCTTATTGTTTTAGATATATAATCCGCCGAAATTCGCGATCTGACTCGTTCTCTGCGAGAATCCACCAAAATTCCCGATCTATTATTTTACGGCACGTTTCCTCCCATTTTTAAATCTTCCTTTCCAGCAATCGATTTCGTACTTCCCGGGTTAGGCTCAGGTATTCCTCCAGGTCAGTTGGGTCCGTAAATCTTTGCCATCTTTTCCTATAATATTTTTAATACGGATATAATCCTTCAGGAGATCCGGCGTGCTGTCATACTGGGTGCCTTGGCGGCACTGAACCCGCGACCGGACTGCATTCTTAGTCATTACCCCTCCAGGAGCCGTTTCCATCGCGGTCCGCAATTTGACGACGGTCCGGAATATTATTATTATTATTATTATTATTATTATTATTACTATTATGTGTTGCTGGAATGGCTGATGACAGGGAAAACCGGAGTATCCGGAGAAAAACCTGTCCCGCCTCCGTTTTGTCCAGCACGAATGCCACATGGAGTGACCGGGATTTGAACCACGGAACCCAGCTGTGAGAGGCCGGCGCGCTGCCGCCTGAGCAACGGAGGATCCTTATAAGTACATTAATAACAGTAAAATCAATTGGTCGCACCTCCTTCTACACCCCACCGCCGTTAAGTTTATTTACAGCCACCCCCCCCCCCTCGAAAAAGAATTAAAAGGATGCTTGTTTCTTTATGTTTAAGGGAGATTCTAAACACCAATGTTCACGTCTATTACCTTCAGTTTTGAGATATAAGTATCCACATAAAAATAATTTACTTTTTTTCACTTCATTTCACAATAATCTCTCCTCCCCCTAAATGAATTTTCCAGCAAAAAAATACTTGTTTCTTTAATAGTAAAGGATCTTCTAAATACCAATTGTCATGACTCTAACTTCTTCAGTTTTTGATTTATGTGTCCTCATGAAAGGAATTCAACTCTTTTACACTCCCGCCCTCCAAGATGGTTTCCCCACCAAAACGCCTTTTTCTTTGTTTTTAAAGGAGATCCAAATACGAATTTTCACGTCTGTAACAACTTTAGTATTAGATGTATGTATTCTCATACAATTAAGTCAACTAATGTTTCAATTCTTTCACCCCCCCCCCCCTTCATTGGATTTTCCGAGAATACGTGTTTCTTTACTTTTAAAGCAGATTGCAAATATCAAATTTCACATCTGTAACATCTTCATTTTTGAGATATCAGTAGCCTAATTAAAAGAATTCATCACCATTTTCAGTCACTTTTACCCCCCTCCCCGCCCTCCACCCAAGTGGTATTTCCGAAAACTAAAAATACACTTTTCTTTATGTTTAATAGAGATAAAAAAATACCATTTTTCACTTCTGTAACATGTTAAGTTTTTTAGATATCCGAAAAAATTCTCATTTTAAAATTTCATCCCTTTTGGGTTCCCCTTAAGTAGAGTTTCCAAAACAAATAACCTATATTTCTTTACATTTACAGGAGATTTACACCCACTTTTTACGTCTGTAACATTTTACGATTCCAAGATATTCTGTAGATATAGTCTTTCAAAAAATTCACCCCAATTTGTCACTCCTGTTTAACCGCCATTAATTGGCTTTTCCAAAACTAAAAAATACGTGTTTCTTTATTTTTAAAGGAGATCCCATATGCGAATTATCAGTTCTATAATATCTTTCATTTCTGAGATATGTGTATCCTCATTAAAGGCATTCAACACATTTTTCACCCTTTTACACCCCTCCTATTAGGACTTACTGGAAACAAAAAAATACGTGTTCCTTTATTTTTAGAGGAGATTCTAACCACCAATTTTTACATCTGTAAATTTTAAAGTTTTAAGATGTAGACACACTCATTTTAAAAAATTCACCCCCGTTTTCACCCCCCAATATTTGGATTTTCCAAAAACGAAAAAATACCTGTTTCTTTACTTTTAAAGTAGATCCAAAATACCAATTTTCAGGTTTGTAATATCTTCAGGTTCTGAAATATAAGTATCCTCATGAAAGGCATTCAACCCATTATTCACCCTTTTACACCCTTCCTATTGGGATTTTCCGAAAACAAAAGAATACGTGTTTCTTCATTTTTAAAGGAGATTCTAAATACCAATTTTTACATCTATAAACTTAAAAAGTTTTGAGATATAGATACACTCATTTTAAAAAATCACCCCCTTTTCACCCCCCCATTAATTGTATTTTGCACAAACAAAAAATACGTATTTATTTATTTTTAAAGGAGATCCCAAACACCAATTTTCAGGTCTGTAATATCTTCAGGTTCTGAAATATAAGTAGACTCATGAAAGAAAATCGACCCCTTTTTCAACCTTTTCCACCCTTCCTATTAGGATTTTCCGAAAACAAAATATACGTGTTTCTTTATCTTTAATGGAGATTCTAAATACCTATTTTTACACCTATAACCTTTAAAAGTTTTGAGATATAGATACTGTACACTCATTTTAAAATATTACCCCTTTTTTACCCCCCTTAATTGGGTTTTCCAAAAACAAAAAATACGTGTTTCTTTATTTTTAAAGGAGATCCCAAACACCAATTTTCAGGTCTATAATATCCTCATTTTCTGAGATATAAGTAGCCTCATTAAAGGCATTCAACCCCTTTTTCACCCCTTTTCATACCTCCTATTGCGATTTTCCGAAAACAAAAAAATACGTGTTTCTTTATTTTTAATGAAGATTCTAAATACCAATTTTTACATCTGCAAACTTTAAAAGTTTGGAGATATAGATTCACTAATTTTAAAAATTCACCCCCTTTTCACCCTCCCATTAATTAGATTTTCCAAAAACAAAAAAATACGGGTTTCTTTATTTTTAAAAGAGATCAAAAGTACCAATTTTCAGGTCTGTAATATCTTCAGTTTCTGAGATATAAGTACCGGTATCCTGATTAAAGGCATTCAACACATTTTCACCCTTTTTCACCCCTCCTATTGGGATTTTCTGAAAACAAAAAAATACGTGTTTCCTTATTTTCAAAGAAGATTCTAAATACCAATTTTTACATTTGTAAACTTTTAAAGTTTTAAGATATAGGTGCACTCATTTTAAAACTTCACCCCCCCTTTTCACCCCCTTAGCAACGGAATATCCAAAAATCCTCTCTTAGCGAGCACCTACATCTTAATATGAATGCATCCCCAAAATTTCATTTCATTATGTCCAGTAGTTTTGGCTCGGCGATGATGAATCAGTCAGTCTGTCAGGACAAGCTATTTTATATATATATATAGATTTAATGTTAATGTCATTGGTTTTACGTCCCACTAACTATGAATTTGAGCACCTTCACCACAGGACTGAGACAGGATCGAACCTGCCAAGTTGGGCTATAAGAAGACCAGCGCTCTACCTTCTGAACTGAATCCTTAGCTTAAACCTCAGTTTCATACAGCTTAAGCCAGCCCCAGATAAGCTCGGCTTACCACTTGCGCTCCCCACTGTGAAACTCGTCCAGAGTTTAAGCTCCCGCTTAAGCCCGATCCAAGGCTTAAGCGTATACTGTGAAACCGGACCTTAGTCGTCTTTCTCAGCAAACGGAAATTTCTTGAGGTTCTATACAATGGGCTACGAAGCTAACGAAGTTAAACCCCTATAAATGTACTGTGGTGCAATAACTTAAACATGGTGATTTTGACCCCAATCTTATTCCCTTTTCAGAAGAAGCGTTCTTCGTTTACACGTGTACGTAAATTCTCAGAACAGCCAATAGCGGAGTGCCATGCTCCTTGAGGAACCCCTTCATGACGAGAAATTACGAGCGAGTATTTTTAGAGGTGCATTAGAATTTATCAGGCAGTCATTCCAGCTTGCTGTCGTTTTTCCCGGACGGCGGGAAGCACTGTGTATTTTGTGGCATGCTGTATGTTTGATATCAGAGCTTGGCAAGGTGTTTTCATATTATGATTCCTCTATACTTAGTACGCAGTTCATGGATGTATGCTGAAAGGTAAACTTGACGATTATACCGAACTGGATACATTGCTATCCAACTGAAATTGAAACATTCTACTTCAGAGAAATTGTTGGTGTTTGGTAAGCAACATGCACTGTGACTCTACCCTACACTGAAAATACTTTCAAAATGATGAACAATGATGCCCATTTTGTCGGCAGTCATTAATGCTCATAGAAAAAATGTAGATGTCTTGTCGTAAACTAGTAAATGCCAAGGAAGAGACTAAGCTACATGATGTTGTCCACCTTAAACTGAGAGAAGAGAAACATTTTTGGCACCAACCGCAGATTCACACTCGACCTTTGATTTCAACTTCAGGTATATTTATGAATGTCTGTTTGGTTTCAGTTGTCTTGTAAGAATTAATGGACATGGCTAATGCGCTAAGTGGATTTATTTTTAACAATTTTCACTATTGCAAACTTCACCTGTTAGAGAATGGACACGTTATTAATCTTTGAAGTTTGAATCACAATACAGATGTCAGTTCTACCTGTAAATAACAGACTGTAAACAGTAGACTTTAAATAAAGGGAATTATTTTTGAGATACCCGATCAACAGTATGATAATAATCGAAGTGCATTCAGTGATTAGTAACACCAGGAAACCAAACATTTCTACTGTACATTGAGTTGAAAGTATTTTCAGTGACTCTATAGTTTCTTCAAAATCGGCGTGTATACCTTGGATAGTGTCCCTGTAAGGTAAATGAAATGGCATATGGCTTTTAGTGCCAGGAATGTCCGAGGACATATTCGGCTCGCCAGGTACAGGTCTTTTGATTTGATTCCCGTAGGCGACCTGCGCGTCGTGATGAGGATGAAATAATGAAGACGACAAATACACCTAGCCCCCGTGCCAGGGAAATTAACCAATGATAGTTAAAATTCCCGAGCCTGTCGGGAATCGAACCCGGGACCCCTGTGACCAAAAGCCAGGACGCTCACCATTTAGCCATGGAGCTAAGGAGAAAAGAACAGATCGAACGAGTTGAAGCAGCCATTACAGTTTAAAGTATTACTCTTGTCAGACATCCTGCGCCACTATGTAAGAGGAAGGATCGGGGATAGGGCGACAGTATAAAGTTGGTAGAAAACAATCGACTCTTCACACACTTCAGTCATTTCTGGCCAAGAACGAACATACATGAGCTAGGCAGAGGTAAGACCGCGAAGTGTTGTGTCGATGAAACAAGAATATATGCACTGGACGCTTTGAACGAGCCGCTCGATAGACACTTGTAAGAGTACAGAATTCACGTGCATTCCCGGGATAAACCTAACCAACTTCATGTTACTTCGCTACATAGAGGAAAAAAGCAGGTATACTAACATTTCTCTAAAAGAAGGTTATGCGCTACAGTGAGCACTTGCTTTTCAAATGACGTATTTTGAAGACAGCTCTGTTTTAAGTTCCTGTTGTTGACAGTTAACTTCAGAAGCAGAAACTGCAATGACAGCATTTTGGCCAGCATTTCGAAAAGCTATTTCCTGGCGATGGAGCTTGGGAGCTATTTCGATCCTTATTCCAACGTTCAATATTTAAGCAAGACCAGAATATGTACGGTGCTGTTAGTAATGTATGCTTTGTAGACTACTTTACAGCTCTATGTATCGTAGTTACTATTCTAGAGGCAAGGGTTAGAGATGCAATTGAACTTGTAAATTAGAAAACGTCTCAAATCCACTTTTTTAAGAAATTAACTTTATAGCATACTTGGGATACATGTTTTTACATATAGAGAATATCTCAGCTCCGAAGTGAAAAGCTGTTCAGAATCGTTCTCAATTTTAGAATGTTCCATTATAATGAACTCGAAAGTAGCTTTCCCCTATCAAATATCACTGGAGCTGTATTGTTTTGTGACTGACAAAATGGAATTTAGTAGTGGTGATATGCATAATAATGAAGAATGTTCAGAAATTCAAGAAAAAATTGAAACGAAAGATGGAGACGTATTGTGGTTGCGTTCAGCATTTTGAAACTAAATCTGATGTCAGATTAACTGGGGACATGATACTTATTTTTAAAGTTCCCTTCAAACTCTATAACCAAGACTTTTTAACGGTTTTCGGAGGAAGAATGAAGAGAAATTTAAGGCGAGTGGTTTTCGCACATTTGCACAAGTATGAAGTATTGGTCACTAAAATGACGCCTTCCATTATTAGAATATATAACTTTCCTTTGGGAAAGAGTCATAATGAAATGAAATGGCGTATGGCTTTTAGTGCCGGGAGTGCCCGAGAACATATTCGGCTCGCCAGGTGCAGGTCTTCTGATTTGACTCCCGTAGGCGACCTGCCAGGGAAATTAACCAATGATGGTTAAAATTCCCAATCCTGCCGGGAATCGAATCCGGGACACCTGTGACCGAAGGCCATTACCCTAACCATTTAGCCATGGAGCCGGATGGGAAAGAGTCGTGTTATCCCAGAACCCGCTTCACAAGTTAAATGTTATGAAGCCAAATAGGGTTTTCAATTATAGCTAACACACATTCATTTATAAATAACCTGAAAGAAAGCAGGATATATAGTAATGATCATTTGGAATTAATTAAATTGCAGAAATCGTTTGCAATAAATATTAAGAAGTACGATTTTTTACTACATTTTGGTTTAAAAATGACCAACCGCTGTCAAAATATACAATATTTTTAGCAAAATGGCATATGTAAAGTAAAATCTGCCTTCTACACAAGTATGTTGAGAAGTTACTATTTCATTGCATAAATAAATTTCATGTTATTGCTACTGCCGGTTTTTACGTGTTTTTTTTTTTTTCACTTCTGAAAAATTATAGTCTCCAGGATTTTGGACATTTCTGAATTCACAAGTTCATTTTACTCTTTAAGGTATCACGAGGCGATTCTGAATACAAGATAGGCTATTTCAAAATGGCATTTTTGTTAGTTCCACGTTGATGGCAGTACAGATAAGTACAAAGTAAACTCGTGTCCATCCTTAAAGTAAGAGGAGGATATCAGAAACCTAACAGAATGATCTTCAAGTTCACCGACTCTTCAGAGGATTATTTAGATACATTAGAGTACATTTTATATTAACATAGATGTTAGTTTACAGAATTACATCGTGAAGTAAAGTCTAATATGAAGAAATCATGCACAGAGATTTAACTGAAATCACAGTGGTCTCAAAGTAGGGAGATCTCGTGTCCAACCAAAAATAAATATTGTGAGATAGATTCAAATTTCCTTATCGTGTTCTCAGAGCAACTGCACTCGTAGAACAGTCTTTTACCTTTTGTAGTCGCACGCATGAATGAATGATAGTGTTTGACCTCTTTGAATCGTAGTACTTAAGAATCATAACCACTGAACTTTATCGCACACTGACAAGTGTCCTACATGCCTATAGGAAGCATTTTGTTATCTACATTCAAAGATCGCAAGAACAAAGTGAACATTGTTATAGGAGAGCCAGGTTACTGTGCCATGTTACCGGTGTGATGGTAAT
Organism: Anabrus simplex; assembly: GCF_040414725.1. Lineage (NCBI taxonomy): Eukaryota > Metazoa > Arthropoda > Insecta > Orthoptera > Tettigoniidae > Anabrus > Anabrus simplex. The sequence goes on from NC_090277.1 coordinate 74,391,281, forward strand.
AAAATGAAACTGAGTGCGAGTTCTTGTTAATAATAATAATAATAATAATAATAATAATAATAATAATAATAATAATAATAAGCCTCCGTGGCTCAGACGGCAGCGCGCCGCCCTCTCACTGCTGGGCTTCGTGGTTCGAATCCCGGTCACTCAATGTGAGGTTTGTGCTGGACAAAGCGGAGGCCGGATAGGTTTCTCTCCGGGTTTTTTTCTGCCATCACTCATGCCAACAACACTCTCCAATATACGTTTGTTTCATCTGTCGGCCATTAATCATTGCCCCAGAGGAACGCGACAGGCTTCGGCACCCGGCACAATTCTATCCTCGCCGCTAGATGGGGGCTTCATTCAGTCCATCCCTGACCCAATCGTATGACTGGAAACAGGCTGTGAATTTTCAATAAATAATAATAATAAGCCGGAGTGAGTAGCTCATACGTTTGAGCACCGGCCTTAGGAGTCCAACGATGGTGGGTTCGATCCCGGCAATGTGAGGCTGCTCAAATATGTCAGCTTCGTTTCGGTAGATTTACCGTCGCTAAAAACAATTCCTGAGGGACAAAATTTCTTGCATCTCGGCGTCTCCGAAAACCATAATTGTAGATAGGGGAATACCAACAACAACAACAACAACAACAACAACAACAACAACAACAACAACAACAACGGAAGTAACATTCTTCCTAGGTCTGAGAAGCAAGTAATTTCGTATGAAATGTGGGAAAATAATTCTTTATTTACGCTGAATGGACATACTTAATTACGCATTTTCCTATGTGTAGTATATAGAGGGACGATAGTTGGACACGAGCCTCGAAGTGGAAGTTCTTATTATTTGAAAGCCGTATCTCAGTGCTAACCAGGAAACGGGCACATTTGGAACGTCTCCTTCATTCCTCGTGGTAAGACGACAGTGAGAAGAGTGCAGAAGCGGACTACGGCTACTCAAGCTACACAGGCAACAGAAGAAGAGGAGAATGTACGTCAAGCATGTGCAAGTGTATGCCTGGACGACATGGAAGTGAACACAAGCTCCACTGGAGAGAAGGAAGAAAGAATATCAACATCAAAATTCAACACCTAGAAAAAACACTTACATACTGCATCATACATTTACATTGAATCTCATCTTTTGAAACAACACATCATCGCAGGGAAACACTTCATTATACATTCCTGTCTCTCACATCTAAATTTCCTTAACAGAGGTCCGGAAGCTATAGCATTTAACTAACAAATTACGGAAACAGGTCTAAGCCGCGGGGAGAAAATTTCGTGCTTTGAAGAAAATGTACAAATTATGATTTTACTAAGCCGGTACAATGCTTCTTTTGCCCTGTCTAAGCTACTGAACAAACTACTTTAAGACAATAATAATAATAATAATAATAATAATAATAATAATAATAATAATAATAATAATAATAATAATAATAATAATAATAATAATAATCTATGGCCTCAGCTACCATGTCCAGACATTTCAATTTGACGCCATCTGGCGGTCTGCTCGTCAATTTCGAAGTTCCGTTTTGTTCTATGCCTACTAGATGGCAGCCAAAGTAAACTGAAACCCTCTTGGGCGTCTATGGCTGAGATTTAATGAATTTTGTCGAGTAAAATGAAAATGTGTCACCAGAGATCTTTTAATGCCGCCATCGTACGACATGGAGTGTCGAATGGAAAATTTATGCCCTTCAAAAGTCAGACTACCTCCGCCGGGTTTGAACTCGCTATCTTGGGATCCGGGGGTCAACACTCTACCACTGATCCACAGAGGCAGTCCAGTTCAAGGTAAAGGAAAGACGATGAAACCACGATAGCAAAATATAGACGGCAATATCAAACATAAGTTTCAGGAGAGTAAAGTATGAAAAAATAAATCAGGATATCAAAGGTACAAAGACAGGGCAAAGTTGAGACAAGCAGTAGCTCATATAAAGCAAATATTTATAGCTTAAGATATACAGCTAGTGGCGATGACATTGTGAGCTAATAGCAGTGTTGAGGATGACCAGTAGGTATACATGCATCATGCGACTTCTCAGTTTTCGTTTCTGCGATAAAGAATTTAAATATACTAACGACTGCCTGACTCATTCTTTCAAAGCAAAGTAATCTCCGTACAGCCCATGAAGGCCCTTGGAGGGGTGGAATGTGAAGGCTTCCACTAGCTATAACCTCAGCACTTAATGAGGTAGAGTGTTTAGCTCTACGCCCGTCCGCCTTTGCGCCCAGAAATTAAACTGGTACTCATTCTTGGTGTAGGCTGAGTGAACCTCAGGACCGTATTATGCACCTCCGGAAGTGGAAACCTCATTTCTTAAATTTTACGACTTCTTGACGGCGAATCAAACCCACGTCCTTCCTGGCGAACCAAACGCGTCTTTACCACTACGGCCAGACAGACCCTCATTCATTCTTGTATAAGAACATATTCCTCTTCAAGAGGTTTCTCCGCTACCCGGATATTTAACTTTTAAAACTTTTAAAAAGACATTTTCTAGAGGCTCCATTTTCCTTACACCAACAGGCGTCACTTTTAGTCAGATGACTGAGGAATGTGCACCCTGTTAACAATGATGTGTTGTTTCTACGGCCATCAAGACCTTCTACTATTAGCTGGCTTACCTGAGCCGCCGCCTGTCACCTTGGCGTGAGGGGGCGGTCTAGGTGTTGTCCTGTGGGGCGGTTCCCTCGTCAGGTTACCACTGTCACCACGGGGGTGGCCGCCCACTACGTTTGGGGACGGGGAGAAGCCTGAGGGATCGTCGGGGTCGAAATCCTCGTCGTCATCGTCGGTGACGTCGTCTTCGTCTTCGCCTCGGCCTTCCACCAGGTGCTCCCGCAGGACCTTGCGTGGAACTGTGAAAAAAAAAGTAAACATTTTATCTGCCGCACGAAACTACGAACAAAATTATAAGTGCCACATATAAAATTAATTTTGGAAGATCTGACATAAGAAAGAAACAAGCTTTTAGTTTTACGTGGCTTCTGATATTGTGATCATAAGCATGGAAATCGGAATCAAACTATAATAGAGTTGGCCCTACTCCCTTCTCCCAGTACATATTAGAACCAAACTACCCTTACAATAGAATATTCCCTTTTCCTAATTTAGGACTAGAATCAAACTACAATGGAAAACTCCCTTCTCCTAATTTCGGATTAGCAGAAACTGAGAAGGGAGTATTAGTTTCTTGTAAACCAATTGTTTTTAAACGAGCACTTAATAATCATGCTGATTCTTCTTCTTCTTATTATTATTATTATTTTTCCCCGTGCGATCCACTTTTTGTTTAACCCTGTAGTTTGAAAATTGTGCGAAATTCCTTCCATTTTTGTGTTTTAACTTTGGATTTGCTATCCAGATAATTTAACTCTAGGAGACTATCTCCCCACAGATTCGTAACAATTGTTTTTCCACACAGAAAACACGTATATTCTTCAACTTTATTTTTGGCATATGTTCTTGTATATTTCCATTAACCACCACGTCGTATATCGAATCTGAACCACGAGAGGTGACTTTTCGTTTCAGAAGTCCCACATACATAGGCCGGGAGGAAACTCTGATACAATTCCATGCCCCAAGTACTCTCGTAAAAAAAAAAAAAAAAAAAGACTACACAGCTTCTAGAACACAAGAGAGAAAGAGACACTTATTCTTCAGAACAGCAGTCATCTCTGTCTAATGTTCACATAGTACAGAATACAGACTGATGGTGGTTATTGTTGTGCAACTGCACAACCATTCTTTCTTAACACTAAGAAAAAAAACCCACGAAGAGTTCCAACTATGAGCGTATAAGAAAAGAGAAGAACAGGAAGGCGTGAAAACGAAAAAATCTTTCGGTTTCGCAACCATAATACTGTCGGTCTTAAAAGAGAAGAAGGTCCACTAAGGTAGGGCGACCAGAATACAAGCATGAAAATACGGGGCACTTCGATTGCAGTAGGCGCTATTTAAGATAGACAGTGTGTACGTCAACCCACGTCCTGTTTCTCCACAGGGTTGGGTATGACGTGAGATGCATCTTCATAGAGAGTTTTTACGACTGGATGCCCTTCCTGACGTCAACCTCATTCGAGGAGTTAATGAGATTAAATAAATGGCGTCATATATGATAACAGAAAGGGATGGGGTGGAACCGGGTGTCGGCACACAGGCCACTCCCATCGAACAGCGCCAAGGCTCAAGGCTAAACGTCGCCATCCGACGCGCGAACCACCTGACTCCATATGAACACTGGGGAGAGGTTTTGGAATTGAATCCAGGCATTTGGCACGCAATCTAGTGACCAGAAATTGTATACCACCAGCTCTCCTGCTGGCCAACGTTCTGATGCTTGTGAAACATATTTCAACCAACGGGACTCGAACCTGCTAACCACGGTGTCAGACGATAAATACTCTAAATGTAAGTTCGATTTCGACGTAAATGTCGCTTTGAAGAAGTTAGTTCTTTTTATTTTTTTTATTTTGCAAGCGTACGAATAACATCGACGACATATGAATTTTTTCACACTTTGTAGGCTGTACTTCAGATAGCGAACTTCAAGTAGTTTAGAAGACTTCGTGTCGGGTCCCTTCCATTTTCCACCTCTGATTATTGTTTTAAGAGGAAGTATTAACACTAATCACCACCACCACCACCACCACCACGCACGCTCCAGGACACTGCCCTTGAGGCGGTAGAGGTGGATTTCCTCGCTGAGTACGGAGGAAAATCCAACCCTGGAGGGTAGAACGGATTAAATAATATAATACAGTTTACAAAGTCCGCCTCTGTGGTGAAGTGGTTAGTGTGATTAGCTGCCACCCCCCGGAGGCCCGGGTTCGATTTCCGTCTCTGCCACGAAATTTGAAAGGTGGTACGAGGGCTGGAACGGGGAGGTCAACTGAGTAGAGGTGGGTTCGATTCCCACATCAGCCATCCTGGAAGTGGTTTTTCCTTGGTTTCCCACTTCTCCTCCAGGCGAATGTCGGGATGGTACCTAACTTGAGACCACGGCCGCTTCATTCCCTCTTCCTTGTCTATCCCTCCCAAACGTCCCATCCCCCACCAAGGCCCCTGTTCAGCATAGCAGGTGAGGCCACCTGGGCGAGGTACTGGTCATCCTCCCCAGTTGTATCCCACGACCTAATGTTTCACGCCCTAGGACACTGCCCTAAAGGTGGTAGAGGTGGGATCCCTCGGTGAGTCCGAGGGAAAAACCAACCCTGGAGGGTTTACCACTAAAATAATGTGTGTATACCGTGTAATTCTCCTGTATTAGCCTTCTCATTAAATAATTAATAAGGGAACAACTGTTCTCCCAAGACTTACGCAATGTACCACACTTCGGAACTGACTACTGTGCGGAGAAATACATAACCTGCCCTCTTGTAGCGCTACGCTGAAGTAACGCCAGTTGTACGTAAGTACCAGCTCTTGGCCTTTCCCAGCGCCTAGCTACTTTGGCCGAGTGGTTTAGGTGTTGGTTATACGACTGGGAGGGGAGAACTTTCGAGGTTCGAGTCTCCAGATTTCCGTGTCGGATATAGCGGCCATGTATCCTTCATGGAAATCGCCGTTGTATAACCTTCTTCATCGGCCTGTGTGAATGTGTGTGTGAAAAAACCTCTGGGCGGTGAACCCGGGGATTACCTTTCCCTTTCCCCTTTCACCCTGGGTTCACCCTCAGAGGTTTCTCTCGAAGGAGAGTTTTGCACAATTTTAATAAGGTGGGATATAACCGTGAGTGTTCTTAAGATGCTGGTTGTCAGATCCATATTTTTGACAAGTGTATTTCTAAAATATGGACCTCTAATTGATTAAATTAAGGTGATAACAAAATGATGACAATATATTTTTATAGGGGTATAAAATAGTTCATTGGAAGTTAGGCTAGTGATGTAAATAAAGAATACCAAGATTAGGAATAGAATATAAGAAAATCAAAAGGAAGATTACATTATTCCCTTGGAAATCATACAGGTTTGTACAGGTTTGTGCAAAGATTAAGTTGTTAAGAAAGTTGAAGGTAAGGATTTTTAATTTATAATTCAGAGGGTAGTTTAGTGTAAAATATTAATTTTGGGGATTAATGAGAGGAATGTTTTTTCCTCTGAGTTTTAGAATAGATATCTTAATATTGGTTTACAAGAAGAGTGATCGTGATGGTGATATTGATCAAATGATTCTCGAAATGAGAAAGAACGTTCACTCGAATGACGTAACTTAGAACTTTTTATTTGCGCCTGCTATTTCATTCAATATTTCCATCTTAACATTCACCCCTCCTATGTGATGGACTAATCCAATCACTCCTTCAGAATGATGTGCTCCATATCCAAGGTCCTATTTTGGACAAAAAGACTGTCTTGTCGCAGCGACCTGCAATATTATGTATTTTTAGCATGCCCCTGTTGTTGACTTTTTCTATGTAGAAGGCAATTAGATATTGAGTTTCAATACAATTTGTTTTACGTCGCACCGACAAAGATAAGTCTTATGGCGACGATGGGCTGGGAAACCATGAAAAACCATCTTCAGGACTGTCCACAGTGGGGTTCGAACCCACTATCTCTCGGATGCAAGCTCACAGCTGCGCGCCTCTAACCGCACGGCCAACTCGCCCGGTAGATTGAGTTTCAGAGTATGACTAATTTCAAAACCTCTTTTCCTGATAAGAAAATGTAGGATATAGAATTTAATTTTCTTGGTGATTTTAGAACATTTCTGAAGGATTCGAAATCCTTAGTGCCTTATAGGCACACAAATCCAACAGAGGTCTGGTAGACTAAACGTCGAAACTGACAAGCAGGTAGCCTAAATGGCTTCCAAATCACACACACACACACACACACACACACACACACACACACACACACACACACACACACACACACACACACACACACACACACACACACACACACACACTCTCTCTCTCTCTCTCTCTCTCTCTCTCTCTCTCTCTCTCTCTCTCTTCATTTTCATTATATACTGTTATGCTGTTATGTCTTTCAACGTTCAGTCTGCAAGAATCTGTTGAATTTACTAACAGTCGCCAAAATCCTCTGTGACTAGTTCTGTGGCCTCGTTTAGTTCTATACCTCTTATCTTTAAATCGTCAGGAACTGAGTCTAACTATCGTCGTGGTGGTGATTATTGTTTTAAGAGGAAGTACAAGTAGGCACGCATGCTCTATATAGCACTAATCCGAGAGAAAAAAAAATGGAAGGGATCCGACACTTCGAAAAATGAAGATATCGGCCAAAGAAAGGCAAGGGCCACGAAGAGCCTGAAAATGGAAGACTCCCTTGGCTTCGAGTGTTCTAATACCGTCGGGGTTGGAAAAGAATAAGAGTTGATGAAGAGAAGTCCGATAGGACAGATGCAAGTGAGGAGCCTGGCGAAAGTAAGTGGAAGCAATGCCAGACTCGGCTAAGGGCCCCGTGGTCGCCAACTCACGCTCCCAAGTTGGGAGCCCCTGGGGTCCCTTTTTCGCCTCTTGCAACCGGCAGGGGATTCCGTGTGTGGTATTCATCCGCCATGTCGTGGTCTCCCTCTACTTCTCTCACCCTCCACGACAGAGTCCATTATTATCCGATGTAACCTATCCTCTGCCATTCGCCTCACATGACTTCCTTACGCTCCAACAAAGTAAGGAATGACACCACTCGAATTAATATAAAAACAATAGATATAACAATATCTAATATTATTATTAACACTTCTACTATCAATATGGCCGAACTGAGTGGCACAGACTGTTGAGGCGCTGGCCTTCTGACACCAACCTGGCGGGCTCGATTCTGGCTCAGTCCAGTGGTATCTGAAGGTGCTCAATTTCGTTAGCCTCGTGTCGGTAGATTTACTGGCACGTAAAAGAACTCCTGCGGGACTAAATTCCGGCACCTCGGCGTCTCCGAAAACCGTAAAAGTAGTTAGTGGGACGTAAAGCAACTAACACTATTTTATTACTATCAATACTATTTGCAATATTCTTACATTTTTGAATTCTAAATACAATGCACTATTATGCGAACATATTTTTAAAATATATTTTTCATCTTAAAATTTTTAAGATATTTTGTCCTTTCGTACTAAATAACAAAAACTATAACGATAGAAATCGACCTGCTTACACCGCTCTGAACTCAGATCATGTGAGGATTTTAAAGTTGAACAGACTTATTAAACTTCTACATCTAAATATATTCCTTTCCACTGTCGGCAGCCCTGAAGATGGTTTTCCGTGGTTTCCCATTTTCCTTTCCTGTCCCATCGTCGCCGTAAGACCTATCTGAGTCGGGGCGACGTAAAGCAACTTGTAGAAAAACCCATCATATTGCTTAATCCAAGATCGAGGTCGCATTTTTTTTTTTTTTCGATGAGAACACTCAAATATATTACGCTGTTATCCCTAAGGAAACTATCTTATAATGGCTAATAACGGATCAGTCATTCATAAATCAATATTCCAATTATAAAGAGTTAATTTTATCTTCATGTCATCCCAGCAAAATACGATAATGCAATTGTTAATAACACCACTAGTCCGCCTCTATGGTGTAGTGGTCAGTGTGATTAGCTGCCACCCCCCGAAGGCCCGGGTTCGATTCCCGGCTCTGCCACGAAATTTGAAAAGTGGTACGAGGGCTGGAATGGGGTCCACTCAGACTCGGGAGGTCAAATGAGTAGAGGTGGGTTCGATTCCCACCTCAGCCATCCTGGAAGTGGTTTTCCGTGGTTTCCTACTTCCCCTCGAGGCAAATGCCGGGATGGTACCTAACTTAAGGCCACGGCCGCTTCCTTCCCTCTTCCTTGTCTATCCCTTCCAATCTTCACATCCCCCCGCAAGGCCCCTGTTCAGCATAGCAGGTGAGGCTGGTTATTCTCCCCAGTTGTATCCCCGACCCAATGTCTCACGCTCCAGGACACTGCCGGGGATCCCTCGCCGAGTCCGAGGGAAAAACCAACCCTGGAGGGTAAAAAGATTAAGAAAGAAAGAAAGAAAGAAAGAAAGAAAGAAACAAAGAAAGAAAGAATAACACCACTAAATAAAACAAATACACCCTCATGTAACGACCTATAGGTTCTTTGACTCAAAAGTAAATTCTACGTATTATAAAGAGACATACCGCTGCCCTTTAATTTACGTTAGGGGGCATGCCCAATTAAACTCAAAAGGTCATGTTTTTGATAAACAGGCGAACATGAAATTTGCCTAATTCCTTTGCATAAATTAACCACCAAAGCCGGTTTATGCGTGCAGCTTCAGCAATCGAGTTCATTCCTAACTTCGCCTTTATCTCCCCCATTCCAAATACCCACCTGTTTATATCAGCTATCATTATCGCTACTTTCATGTCTGTTACTTATAACTTATGAATAAGATATCGTGAGTCCGAGCTTTCACTCTCATAATGCAAAGTTGGTTTGAAAACAGACTGGTGTGAAAATAGTTTCGTCCGGCAGCAGACTTCCCTCTTAGGATACCATGACGCGATCTCACTTACTATACAACCATCCTGGGGAGAACACATCCTAAATACTTAAAATGATCTACATGTTCCAGTTAGATTTCTTTAGTCTTTAGGGCTTGGAAAGGCTATTTTTTCAAGTTGTAAGATATTAGATTGCAGACTTTCAGCCAAACTGCTACTTCATGTCCACGTAACTGAATCCCTTCCTGCCACTGTGTACCTTTAAATAGATGTAAACTATGAACATCCAGAGGCGGATCAAGGAAGCAGTGTTTTCTTTTTGGCGTGGGAGAGGAGGAGGGGATGAACTTCGACCGTCCAAGACCCTAAACTGGCGGGTTCAAAGTCGGCAGAGACCTCACAGAGACTACCATTCATTTATAGAAAAGTAGTAATTATTATTTTATTATTATTATTATTATTATTACTATTATTATTATTAAAATAGAAGCGGTCCATTTCGAATTGATAACGAACGACTTATTTGGTTCTTTGGTGACCAAGGCCTACGGTAACGACTAATGTGACGTCACTTCCGTCATACATTTTGTCCCGTTACACACACTTTCAGATGACCCCCAGACATAAGACATTCATGTCAAAACAATGTTCAGTATGCAGGATAAGTTGCCATTTTTTAAACATTTTAGTACACCTGTCTCACTGATTTGTTACATTTAGTGCCAAACTGTACTTACTTTACATCACGTAAAATAAGGGACGTCTGGCCACCCTACACTAAGGGAGGTCGCCGAGGAAATATGCCACAAGTAATTGGAAGCTAGGGGAGAGCTATGCTCACGAGAAAAACATTCAGCAGGTAGATGACCTCGCTGTTTCACCCTGTTCATTTTTACACTGCCGGGCTGATTGCCCCAGGCGGTTCAGGCGCTGGTCTTCTGACCCCAACTTGGCAGGTTCGATCGTGGCTGTCTAGTGATATTTGAAGGTGCTCAAATACGTCAGCCTCGTGTCGGTAGATTTACGGACACGTAAAACAACTCATGCGGGACAAATTTCCGGCAACTCGGCGTCTCCGAAAACCGTAATAGTAATTAATGGGACGTAAATTTAACGACATTATAAACTTTTACACTATTTTTCTATACTTAGTTTAAAATCCTGGTCTTTTACGAGCAGTAGTCGTGCTCCGAATATCATCACCGCATGTCGCAAGAAGCAACTAAATAAGGTGGCTTGGAGATCACTGGTCCCCTACGTCACTTGCTTAAATCGGACTACCTCTTCATCTCTTCCGACCTCGAGGCCTACGGAGTCTTTCATTTTCACGCCCCTCGTGGCCTTTCCCTTCACCTTTGAAAGTTCTATTTCTACCTCCCTTAAAACAATGACCACTTCCACTTACTTTTAAGTTCGAGCTGTTTTCACCTTTATGCTGTATTTTTTCAACAACATATTACCCCTTAAGAAACTCCATTGCACTACAGCTTTGATGTTGAAATGACCCCTCCTCAGCCTGAAGGCCTACACATTACGAGGTGACACGTGGTCTACACGACAAATTCTTTCTGCCTTCTAGACCGGGCGACAATTACACTGGAATCTCGATATCTCGGGAGGTAAATTTGATTTCGAATTATTGAAATTTCGAAATATAGAGAATGCAGATTAGATTTTGAGCATGTGTAGCACGTAATTGAATCATATGTACCCGCGGGCTTATACCGAATACATGATTTTTAACAGTGTTTACGACATCACGTTAATTATAACACTTATTATAATAACTTCTTAGAAGACAGGATGCAGTACATACAGTAGTGAAACAAGAAACATACCTCGATCAACACCTTTGGAGAAAATCCGGTAGTCTCTTCTGTTTGTTACTGTTAACACTTCCTCCCTTCGCGTTGACACTTCTCGTCAATACCATCCAGCCAAGATTCGTAAATGGAGCTTGTCATCCGCGACTTCGGGGGTTGCTTTCGTAGGAGACCGGTAATTAATTCGCACCCGACAAACAGCAAGGCTTCGCTGATTTTCCGACCACTACAAGTTTTAGTTTTGCGGTTCCCGTCATATTAGCTCCCAGCATCACAGTAACCCTTTCTTTACTTATTAACTGCTCTCCACAAACAAATGCCGTATTGCACAGTTAATGTTACACAAAATTCGAGTTACAGATTATTTTTTTTAGCTTCAGGGGAGGAAATGTTTGCTTCCAGAAATCGAGAAATTCATCTAACCGAATTTCGAGTACTAGAGAAATAAGTACACGTGAAGAATAGTACAAATGACTGGGGAATTTATTTTTTTGCTAGTTGTTTTACGTCGCACCGACACAGATAGGTCTTATGGCGATGATGGTACAGGGAAGGGCTAGGAGTGTGAAGGAAGCGGCCGTAGCCTTAATTAAGGTACAGCCCCAGCATTTGCCTGCTGTGAAAATGGGAAATCACGGAAAACCATATTCAGGGCTGCCGACAGTGGGGTTCGAACCTACTATCTCTCGAATACTGGAAGTTACTTCGATATACTGAAAATTCGAGTAATCGATGTTCGACTGTAAATACCTGGCAACACTGTCAAATACGTTAGTTATCACTGGAAGGGAAAATATTACCGTACAGGCTACGGCATATTACCTCTGAGCGTGTCCAGCCAGCGAGATATCCAGCCACTAACTGCAGGCCACAAGTGTCTCACAAGGGCGTATTTACTAACACTAATGTCCTAACACGTCCTGTAAGTGACGTCACGGTGGAACACGATCCGCGGGGAATTACCGAACAAGGTCTCGGCAATAACAAGATTTGTTTACAGTCTGTAATACAATTAGGAACGACGAGGAGCTGGCCCATAATTATATTACGTAGCACAAAGGGAATGGATGCATATTATTCCCTGTGATCACGATCCTTCGTGACGTCACTGTGGAGCAAGGTTAATGCCTCAAAGAGCAAAACGGATTCTTTACGGCTTCGTGTTCACCCGGGTTCATTTACAACGGGTGGTGGATTTTCGCGATCGCGAGTTCCCCCAGCTTTAACCAAGGCACATCTATTCATAAGGAATAAAGCAGATGCAGCACCGTATATTCATCAACAGTATCGTCTTAATTAAGAGCACTGACAGAATTTCCTTTAGAGAATATTTCTGAAGGGGAGTTTATAACATACATATTATAGACCGTTATGCCTTTCAGCGTTCAGTCTGCAAGCCTCTGTGAATTTACTAAACGTCGCCACAATCCTCTATTTGCAACTAGTACTGTGGCCTCATTTAGTTCTATACCTCTTATCTTTAAATCGTTAGAAACTGAGTCTAACCATCGTCATCTTGTCTCCCTCTGCTTCTCTTATCCTCCATAACTGAGTCCATTATTCTCCTAGGTAACCTATCCTCCACCATTCGCCTCACATGACCTCACCACCAAAGGCGGTTTATGCGTACAGCTTCATTCATCGAGTTCATTCATAACTTAGCCTTTGTCTCTTAATTCTGAGTACCTCCTGCCATTGTTCCCACCTGTTTTTACCAGCAATCATTCTCGCTACTTTCATGTCTGTTACTTCTAACTTATAAGATATCCTGAGTCCACCCAGCTTTCGCTCCCGTAAAGCAAAGTTGGTCTGAAAACAGACCTATGTAAAGATAATTTGGTCCGGGAGCTGACTTCCTTCGTACAGAATACTGTTGATCACAACTGCGAGCTCACTGCATTAGCTTTACTGCACATTGATTCACTATATTACTATATTACCATCCTGGGAGAACACACCACCAAAATACTTGAAATTATCGACCTGCTCTAGCTTTGTATCACCAATCTGACATTCAATTTTGTTGAATTTCTGACCTATAGACAAATTTAGTCTTAGAAATGCTCATTTTCATACCATATTCATAGCACCTATTTTTCAAGTTCCAAGATATTAGATTCCGGCCTTTCGACACAACCTGCCATTAAGACAAAGTCGTCAGCATAGACCAGCCAGACTGCTTACTACATTTCCACCTAATTGAATCCCTTTCTGCCACTTTACACCTTTCAGAAGATAATCTATGTGAACTACGAACAACAAAGGAGAAATATTAAAGCCTTATCTAACCCCTGTAAGTATCCTGAACGAAGAACTCATTCTATAATCAATTCTCACTGCAACCCGATTGTCAACATAAATGCCTTTGATTGATTTTAATAATCTACCCTTAATCCCATAGTCCCTCCTCAGTATGGCGAACATCTTTTCCCTCAGTACCTCGTCACGTGCTTTCTCTAGATCTACGAAACATAACCACAACTGTTATTCCTTTCGTAGCATTATTCAGTTATCTGGCGCATACTGAAAATATGATCCTGACAGCCCCTCTGTGGTCTGAAACCACACTGGTTTTCCTCCAACTTCCTCTCAACTACTGATCGCACCCTCCCTTCCAAGATGCCAGTCAATACTTTGTCTGGTATACTAATCAATGAGATACCTCGATAGTTGTTGCAATCCTCCCTGTTTATATGATGATAATGATGGTGATGATGATAATAATGCCGTAAATACAATTCGATCATGCAATGATTAATTAATTTAATTCTGTCATTCATTCATTCATTCATTCATTCATTCATTCATTCATTCATTCATTCATACAGTCGTTGAATTAATTCATAATGTCTTTTGTAAGCTGAAGAAAGTCTAACTCTGTTCAGATTCGTGACATAAATACTTGCGCTAATACAAATTAATAAGGACTGGGTGAGTTGGCTGTGTGGTTAAGGGCGCACTGCTGTGAGCTTGCATCCGGGGGATAGTGGGTTCGAGCCCCACTGTAGGCAGCCCTGAAGATGGTTTTCCGTGGTTTCCTATTTTCACACCAGGCTAGTGCTGGGTGTGTACCTTAATTAAGGCCATGGCCGCTACCTTCCCACTCCTAGGCCTTTCCCATCCCATCGTCACCATAAGACGTATCTGTGTCGGTGTGACGTAAAACAAATAGCTTACGACAGACAGGCCGGTTCCCCACTCTTATGGGGAAACAAACGACTGGAAAAACTTAGACTATACAGAGAAAAGAAGAGAAAAAGTAAGATATCGAATGAGATTATCGGTAAAAGGAAGGGGATGAAAGACTCAACCAGTGGTCTCGTGGTCCCCTGTCGACGCTCCTAATTCGAGAGCCCTTCGGGGAACCAATAAGGAGGCTGTTCTTCTCATAACGTAACTGTCTCATACATTTTTTCCCCTGTGGTTGGTATCTCCTGCGTGTCTTAAGAGGTGACTACAAGGGAAACTAAGGGCTCTGAACTTGGGAGCATGGGTTCCCATAGTCAAGTGTGACACTGCTTCCAATTACGTCTACATTCTCCTCTATTTCATCATTCCTATCTGACCTCCTATTGGCTAGTTCTTGTTCTTTTGCGACTCCGACGGTATTACGTTTGCAAAGCCTAGGGAGCCTTTTATTTTCACGTCCCTCGGGGTCTTTACTTTTCTTTTTCCGACATCCCCATTCTTTAAAAGATAAGACCTCTTCCGGGTTTCCCTTCTGATTAGAATTAAGAGGGGATGGTTGCCCTCTTAGAACCACCACCATCACAATTTTAGCACTTATAAAGTTTTACAGTCTCTTCCTTCGTGAAGGCAATGCATTGTCACTGTTAGTGGGTCACTATTAGCAGCTGTTCATTTTATATCTTCGTAGGTCGAAGTTGTATCAAAGGAACACCTATCCAAGACATTTGTCACCAAGAATGTGTGTTCCTTATAGCGTGAAGTATTTTATATTCTGAAATGTGAAAACTCACCCCTCGAGCCTTTAAAAATTATTTGTTTATTTTTTCCCTAATTTGCCTTACACTTCAATGCTGAGGTTTTTTATGTGCCTTAGTTTACCTCTGATTTTGTACAAACCAAAAATAGCCCTTCCAAACCCCCAGTTTTTAAAAATTAATTTGCAGCTTAGTTTCCTCTGCTTTCTATCTTGAACTTAAATACCGAATTTCATAAATGTGTGTACCCCCATTCTCCCGTGATGGTGTTGGCCAGAGCCGTTCGATATTCCAACCCTGTTGTCATAAGAGCAATACTGGTTTCTTAACATGGAATGAGCCATAGTAGATGTCACAAATCCACATATAGTTGGGACGGGCAATCGATCCTCAGCTGGCAGTAAAGAAAACTGCTTACGTTTGATCTCCTGACCCCTCGCTTGCCCAACAGGGTGTGATTGATGACGGTACTGGGCTTTAAAACGGAAGTTTTCATTCTCCAACAGAATGTCCTCACAGTTCTGCTGCCAACGCACTTCTTAAGAATGTTTAAATAATCGACGCGATATATGACAACAATGCTCTTGACAGTGCTCACGACACGCGCCCCTTGTGTGCAGAGGAAGGAAACCGAATGACAACACTCATAACTACGGTGGGCCAGGTTTTGGGGCTCAGAAGCTGCCGCCTTGGGATACATTCGCCTTCCCAACATTACCTGTAGCTTCTAGATGAATTCCCGCCTTGTAACACCGGCATATACTATGCTGTGGAAGAGGAGGAGGTAACGCCACATGCTGGCATCTTGATGGCTGAGGGGATCAGAAGTTGACAGAGCAATGAAAGGCGGGAAATTGGAAGATTTTCTCGGCCTCACTAACTTAATACCGTCGAGATCGGAAACGAACAAGAGTTGACCAAGTTAGATCGGACTGTGTCTCCAATTCTTGTCCCTTTTCTCTGCGGGGTCTGGTATGAAGCGAGGTGAATCTTCGTAACGAGTTTTAACGGCCGGGTGCCCTTCCTGACTACAGTCTCATCAGAGGAGTTAATGAGTTGAAATGAATGACAGGAAAAATTAAAGTGAGGAACCAGGGACACGTGGAAGCAATTCCGTACTCAGCTAGGGGCCCCGGGGTCACGAGTTCTTAACTGAAATACCCTTAAAGGACCTATTTTAGGCCAGGTTTACTGTTGGGTGAACTCAGCACGTTCATTCATAAACTGCACACAACATACATATACACAGCGAAGATGACTGCTAGTACGAGCAGGTGGAAACAATGGTAGGAGAATATTCTTAAGTCATTGGAACCTTAATAAATT
Source organism: Anabrus simplex (assembly GCF_040414725.1). Lineage (NCBI taxonomy): Eukaryota > Metazoa > Arthropoda > Insecta > Orthoptera > Tettigoniidae > Anabrus > Anabrus simplex. The sequence continues at coordinate 74,407,812 of NC_090277.1, forward strand.
ATTCGCATGTAGACCCACATACTTTCTATAATTTCTTGGGAAATGAAAACATATACTTGTAAAATTATAACACAACGTACTTAAAAGGCTATCTTTGCAGAAATCAATGTTAGTATTCTTTAACAGTGATCCAGACTACGGTAATGGCGTATTTCTGGTTGTACTGAAAGTGTTTGACAATTTCAACAACGCAGTCCCTGCTTCCAGCATTGTTAATATTTCAGGCAAGTTACTTCCAAACGTTCTATCCTAGTCTCTGTAATCATTATCGTCACAAAATTCGTCTTACTCTGGCATGGATTCATCGTTACAGTCATTTTTAGGCCACTTCTAAGTATCTTTAACATAAGCTGTCATATTTCGTTGTTTACTGATTGATGAACGTGGATCTTTTATTCTTAGCCTTTCTTTGCACATTAAAAATGTGTTCCATTTAGGAATCTCCTTAAATTGTTTGGAGTAAATTAAAACCGCTTGCCACATCTCACGCCAATGACATTTACTTTAAAAACTTATACCGAGTAGTTTCGTACGTCGGCGTCTTGTCCACAGTATGTAGACGGATACGGGACGGTTTCGTAAGGAAGCGTCAATGCGTTAAGGAAAATTTAATCGACTACTTAGCAAAGAGCACGTTGGAAGAACTTGCATCTTTGTCATGAGAGACGTATAGAGGATGTAAACGTGCTTAGAATAAATAAGGGTTTATCCGTGGAGAGTACGATTATTTTATTGTTAGCAGTTTTAAGGCGCACTAACGCAGACAGACGATAGGCTAAGGAAGGGCTAAGACCGTGGGGAAGCAGCTGAAATCTGAATTAATGAAAAGCCTCAACATTTGTCTGTGTGAATATGGTAAACCACTGAAAACCATCCTCATCCTGCCGATGATGGGGGTTCCCACGATATCCCAATGGATATCCGAGTGGATGTTCAAATTTCATTCACACATGCTTGCATATTGAATACTGAAAGGAATAGCATTCCATTATAAAAATGAATGTAATGTCTGGTGTATTTCATTCTCAGTAAAATAAACAACTGCATATGAACGTTAAAACAAATAAAGACGTAAATTAATTCCATGTCCCTGTTCCATGGCGGCGACGCAGTATAAACAAAAGGCTGACGCCAGAAATGGTATTTTCATGTCGAGCGGTTGTTCTACACAATGGTATTAATTTAAACTTCCTTACTTGTGTCAAACAAGAGCTTGGCACGACGTAAATATAGACTGAGTTGTTGCTATGGACCATACGAGACGTATGCAGTTCAGCAGACGCACAAGACGACCGAGAAAATAAATTATCCGTACTTCAATCTACAGTGTATCCCTACACATTTTCATCCCATTATTTGTACAGCAATTCGAAACAACGATGAACATTCCTTCGCAGATAAAATACTCGTTTTGTTGTATCTTGTTGTCCTATTGTGTTAATATTCTTGTTCTTATTGTTAATAACTGCCGTAACCTCCGAAGATCTTGGTGCAGGTCTTTCGAGTTGACGCTCGTAGGCGACCTGCGCGTCTATGAGGATGCGGCCCGACCTACAATAGATTATAATGTTGACAATCGCACGAACACCCATACCCGAACCAGATGAATCGGCCAATGAAGGTTAAAATCCCCGATCCGGCCCGGAATCCTACCCGGGATCCATGTGACAAAAGGCAGCACGCTAACCTTTTAGCCATGAAGCCGGGCGAAGGAGGAGGAGGAGGAGGAGGAGGAGGAGGAGGAGGAGGAGGAGGAGGAGGAGGAAGTTGCCCAGCTGTTATTTTTCTTAAAACAATAAGAACCACCACCACCTCATTGTACCGCTCAATCTACTGCAAAATTGTAATGTTTAAGATTGAAAAAATTAACCTCTTCTGAATCTCCTAGAAATCTCCAGTCTATTCAGAGATTATGAAATTATATGCTTTAAAAATACCTGGTACCGAACTTTTAAGGAAGATGCAGGGTGCAATGGTTTGGGCATGTGAGGCTGGACAGAACAAGAACAGCAAGGAATTACTTTGAACGAAAACTGAAAGGGAAGAGGCCAGTTGGGAGGCCAAGTAATCGATGGATACACACAGTGAAATCAAGAGGTCAGCAAGAGGAATAACGGATTCGTATCTTAAGGCCACGGCCGCTTCCTAATCCTCGCCTTGTCCGATCTCATCGTTAAAACCCTGCACGGATGCGGATATCCGCGGATAAATAACGACGCTCATTGGTTTTCAGTCAGGTATGCTCTTATTTTTGCTTGTGGTTAGGCGACTCTTGGCAGTGGTATGGGAGAATGGTGACATATGAAGAGCCTTGAGACCATAAAGCCGTAAATCTGCCCGCAGTTAATGGAAGGAAGGAACAAAGGTCATTACGTCGGACTACATTGCAAGAGAAAATCCCTCATAAACCTGTGACTGTAGGGGTTCTGGTGCCAGGTGGCAGGCCTATTGTATTATGTTAACAGATCCACCCTGGGTGTAATATGCTGTAGTTAAATATTTACAATATCCGCGGATAGCCATTAACAGATTCGGATAAGCATTTTGTATATCTCTACTCATCGTCGGCGAAAGGCCTATCTGTGTCGGAGCGGCGTAATACAAACAGTAAAAATGTACTTAATTGCTTCCACTTACTTGTGCCAGGCTCCTCACTTTCATCTATCCTATCCGGTCTTCTTTGGTCAACTCTTGTTCTTTTCCGACCCCGAGGGATTCTTTCATTTTCACGCCCTTCTTTGGCCGATACCTGCATTTTCGACGTGTCCGACCTCTTTTATTTTCTGCCTGACTGACGTTAAGAGGGGATAGTTATCCCTCTTAAAACAATAAGGTGTGTAGCCCTGAGGCTAGCTCGCAGCACCCATCTCTGCATTCATGAGTCATTCTTCCAGCTATGAATTCTAGTTTTACCCACCGAGCGCCGCCCGTGAAATATGCCCTGCCCAGAGTCATAAATCAATGGTGAAACACCTCTCGGCCTATTACGGCCGCTAAGCGCACGTCGAACATAGAAATTCCAATAATCCTCGTCTTTATCTGCCGCCACTCGTCCTGCACAACCTGCCTACCAAGCAGTCTCGCCGGCTCGATGTTCAGTCGAACTGTTTGCAAGATGCTTGAACTATTTAACTAGTAATAAGACCCCTATTTAAATCTTGTCTGTACACTCGGAATCTTTAGTATCTCGTGGCCAGAAATTTTCATTTCAGGCAAGAAAACAGTACAGCCCTCAGAACCAGCCAGTACCTGCTTACACACTCTCTCTCATTGGTCACATCCATTAGACGCGTTAACAGATGCACACATCTGAAGAGTGAGGTGAGGTAGAGAAAACTGAAATACGAAGATATCCAGCATGAACGAAACACACGCGGAGGGGAAGATAATTCCTTCGCCGCCTGACCACACGTCCCACTGGCTCCACAATGAATGTAATGTGTATGTCAACTCACTGAGGGCCAAATTCTCCAGTTTCTTTGTGATTCTTATGTGCGAGGTCTGGCTGAAATGTTAGCGGTGTCGACTATGACTTCATTATGAAATGGCATCGCGCTCAACCACTGTAAGAAAGAATGAAAGAATGACCCTTATTTTCGCCAATAAAAATAAAAGATTAGTTCAGTTTAAATGGAAGGAAATTTCGTTATTAACCTTTTTTCTTTGCTATTTGCTTTACGTCGCACTGACACAGATAGGTCTTATGGCGACGATGGGATAGGAAAGGCCTAGGAGTTGGAAGGAAGCGACCGTGGCCTTAATTATGGTACAGCCCCGGCATTTGCCTGGTGTGAAAATGGGAAACCACGGAAAACCATCTTCAAGGCTGCCGACAGTGGTACTCGAACCCACTATCTCCCGATTACTGGATACTGGCCGCACTTAAGCGACTGCAGTTATCGAGCTCGTTATTAACCTAAACTAAGCTTGTCTTGTCACGACTTTCGTACGGTTTGCATACTTAGCCTTTATGCATTCTTATCGACATACAACATATGCACATGTAATATTTCCTTGTGTGTATTATTACAGCCTGCTTTAACATCCGACAAGTAGTAGCAAATTTCAAGAAAGGAGCCGAATTATTTACACCAGCCAAACACCGAAGAATACGGTTATAGTAATGCATATATCAAAAGTAAGGCAGAAATTAAATTGAGTGAGTGTCAGAGAGAGTGTTTATCATATATATTATTTCAGTAGTATAAATCCGTTTTGCGGTGCTCGCAAGTAACCGATTGTAACAGATTAGCATTAAAAAGAAAGAGAATAGACAGTGGCAGTGACAAATTGCACTCTCACTTCATAAATACGGATAATTTATTTAAAACATGAGTTAAAAAAATGTACGAAGTGTGCGATTTGCAAATACTGTTGCTGTAGGGAAACGCGCCGTCATTGCTGTCCACTTCACATTTTGGCCGCTGAGATGCTTGTTTCCTTAATTCCTTCCTGAGCTTGAAATCCAACTTATTATGAATATCTTGATTAATCCTCCATTGTTGTTACTTGCATTGAGATTAGTTTGTTAATGATGATGTCTCGTGATTTAAATATGAAACTATTCAAGTTGGCAGCAGTGATAAGCCATGAAAAGACAGGGCGGCGACATTTGCTTTTTAGTGTATAGCCTTACGTAACGAGTACTCTACACTGGATGAGGAGAAATCCAAACGTCTGATCTCCCAGCTCTTTTGCGATCTCAACAATCCACGGATTATTTAAGAGTAGAATGTGGGAAGATATTCAATTAAAAAGCACTCCACTGAAAATCCCTTCAAATAATGTAAAACGTTGTCCTCGTCTCGCGAGAAGACGTGCTAAGAAGTTCTCAAGAAACTTTTTTCTCTTTCAATAGAGTGTATTTTTTCCTTTTATCTTTTTGTGCTCGCGCCTCACCGCGAGTTCGCTCCTCTTCTCAGAGAGCGTTTGATTTTGAATAAATTCTCGCAGCGCTCGAAGTTCGTGACGTCACAAAGGTCTCTTGGTGGGGCGAAAGGGGAGCAGCTCTGCAGCGCAGCCAAGTGGCCGAGACCGGCTCGTAAATCTCTCCCATGACGACGCAAGTCTAACAACAAACGTGCATTCTAGGAGGCCATGTCTCGAGAACTTTTGGATGTCAAGCAGAGGAGACGCGTCTCATGAACCTCTCGAGACAACCAACAAGCAGATCTGCTGCAGATAAGTCAAGACTATGCTCAACCAAAATCTTACGGTGCAGTGTTGCCAGGTCATCCGAAACTTGGAAACAAATCTGTGGGTGGGGGCGGTAGGATAATGCCCACAGTATCCCCTGTCTGTCGTAAGAGGCGACTAAAAGGGGCCCGGGTACTCAAATTGGAAGCGTGCGTTGACTACCACGGGGTCCTTAGCTGAGTCTTGGCACTGCTTCAACTTTCTTGTGCCAGGCTCCTCACTATCCTGTCCGACCTCCCTTCCTCAACTCTTGTCCCCCCCTTTTTTTTTTTGTTTTTGCTATTTTGCTTTAAGTCGCACCGAGACGGATAGGTCTTATGGCGACGATGGGACAGGAAAGACCTGGGAATGGGACAGCCCCAGAATTTGCCTGGTGTGGAAACGGGAAACCATGGAAAACGATCTTCAGGGCTGTCGACAGTGGGACAAATCCTATTTAAACAAAATATTGCATGCTTGATACAGTATATACATAATGTTCAAAGGTCTCCGTGTTCGATTCCCGGCCGGTTCGTGGATTTTTACCGTAATTAGTCATTTTTTCTCGCTTTGGGATTTCTGTGTGTGTCTCTCGTCGTAGTTATTAACAATTATTAGCGGAAATATGCACACAATATCGTTCGTCGCGGCTAACTGATCTGCATGGCGCCACAGCAACCAGCGGAGACACGCTCAGTAGCGAATACCATGTGCTAATCGCCGCTCCTGGACATGCAAGTCGATTTTAGGCGTCAGTTCGGAACACCTACACAAAGCATCTCCGGAGACCATACGGTATTATTATTATTATTATTATTATTATTATTATATATTTGTCGTGTCTCATTTTAGCTTCGAGTTTGATATTTACACAATCGACAACACTATCCGAGATCGAACCCGCTATGTTGAACGCTCGAGGGCTGCCTCGCAATAACCACCACCAGCACCACATCACCTCAGAGCAGTATTTTATAATCGTGTGGTCGTGAAAGGCTCTCATTACACGGGAAGACGAGAGAAAAGCTGACCTAAGATGACGTCACCACGGTTTAATTACTGTCGCTATGGTAACATGACTTGTGACAGCTGCAGTGATAATGAAATTTTATTAAAGTTCACCGGTGAGCGGAACCTCTCACACAATCAATACCTGCTGAAAGAGGACCTTACATTAACGTGTTCTCAGTCCGCACTACTGACACGCAGGAAGAATTGCCTAAGCAGGAGGGGGTTCATACAAACCTTCCTCGATAACCCGTCACAAGACTCACATGAACAGAAGATAGGTTGAATCCCCTCCTGTTCCACTCTCATCTCTCATGGAAATCTGAAGAGTCAATGAAGAGATGTACAAATGAGTCCGTTTCGCTTCCTTACATACAGTATCAGTCTGTCTAGTCCACTGCAAGGAGTATAGATGTCGAGATTTCCTTGGCTTTGCGAACCTAATATCGTTGGAGTGGGATGGTACCGCAACGAGAGCCTCGTACTAGTGTGAGGCTTAGCTCGGGAACCCAAGTTTAAAGCTCCTGGAGGTTCCACATTCGGGTCGTCGTTTACGACAGGCTGGAGATAGCCCGCCCTCCCTCACCCACAGAAAGTACTGATCAATAAGTTCTTAAATATTATTAAATATAAACAACTTATTACCCTGTTATATATTATTAATCATACGCTGTTATGTGTGCGGTGTAGGGTTAGCGTTACTGCCTCTTACCTGGAGGTCCCGGGTTCGACTCCCGGCCAGGTCAGGGATTTTTACCTGGATCTGAGGGCTGGTTCGAGGTCCACTCAGCCTACGTGATTACAATTGAGGAACCATCTGACAGTGAGACAGAGCCCTTGGTCTAGGAAGCCAAGAGTAACGGCCGAGAGGATTCGTCGTGCTGACCACACGATACCACGTAATCTGCAGGCCTTCGGGCTGAGTAGCGGTCGCTTGATAGGCCATGGCCCATCGGGGCTGTTATGTCATGGGGTTTGGTTTTTTAGACTGTTATGTTTACAAGCCTCTAGTTCCACACCTCTTACCTTTAAATGATTTAAAACTGACGTGAAAATAGCTTTCTCTTTTTAAAAAGAAACACTTTTTTGTTTTCGGAAAAAGCACTTAAGAGGTGGAAGATAAAAGGAACTGAAAAATGGGTTGAATGATTTTTATGGGGATACTTGTATCTCAAAAACTGCAGATGTTACAGACGTGGAAATTGGTATCTCCTTAGAAAAAGGAAACTTGCATTTTTTGTTTTCGACTTGAGAGCGGGACAGTTTCTCACATGCACAGGTCTATGTCGTATGATCCAGCAGCCTGGTCATCTTAGCCCCAAAAGTCAATACCACAAACGTGGTTTGCAAAGAGCTACTAAGGTAAATGAAACTCAATTTTTCGGTGAGTTTTTTCACCTTAGAAATTTTCAGAAAATGTCTTAGTGTAGTAGCTAGGAACGATTACTTTTATCGAATTTCGGAACACACGCGAGCAAAGCCGCGGATAACAGCTAGTCTTTAAAACTTAAAATGGTCCAGCTGTTCCAGTTTTGCATTCCCGTTTCTTTACTGCTGATATCACTTTATTCTTGGAAATGTTAATTTGAATATACTCGCTGCTCCTCTTGCTTCTGTGCGAGCCAGGAGATTAGACTGCAGCCTATTTCACCCATTAATTAAAATATTCAGAAGCTTGGATGGCAGTAACTCTTGGGGATCAGTGTACGTATCTAGGGGTCAACATCAACTGTCTTGCTTTAGTTGATTTAGCGACCCTTTATAGAAACACCGATGCAGTTGTAGAACAGATAAATCTTTTTAGGCATTAATCAGAAAAGGCTCGACTTAGGATCTCCTTTAAAAAAAAGTACTTAATTAGCATTGCCACAGCTCCCCAAAACTAAAGACAAGGTATGGTAAGATTGAAAGAGTTAACAGCTTCAAATATCTCGGTGAGAGGGAAGTTAACAGCAATAGGCGAAATAGAATAGGATGGCCGCAGCGTACGACCTGTACAAGAAAAATTGCAAATTCAATGCAAGCTAAACTCAGACATTACAACACGGTGATTAAATCCGAATGTCTCTATGGAAGTGAATGCCTCCGAGTTACTGGAAAGGCTGGTCTGAGAGAAGCTGAGAAGTTTGAGAGGAAGATCCTCCTGAAGATAATGGGCCCCAAGATCGTGGCTGGACAATACAGGTTGCGAAGACGAGAGGAACTTTATCAGAAAACCGAACGACTGATGGAATCCATCAAGAAGCGGCGACTCAAGTTTTATGGCCACCTGTTTAGGATGGATGACTAAGAACATGTTTACCGTACTCAATAGAAGACCTAACACATGCCATAAGCGGTTCAGGGAGGTGAAGAAGGAGCTGAAAGAAATTGCACTAAATCGTGAAGACATTGTTAACAGAACCAAGTTCAGACACCAGATCAATAACTTCAAAGGCTTTCGTGAAGAAGAACAGCGGAACAGCGGGGAAATAGCAGAAAGGAGACAGGCTGCCGGAGAGAGAATGGGGCGATATTGGGCTGCAAAAGAGGCTGTGTAAGTGTTGCTTATTGTCGTCTGTAATGGCAGTAAACGCGCAAAGGTTACAGTTCTCTGCATATGGTTATGAGGGTATTTAGAGGTTTTATTAAGAATGTAAAGGAGAGGGCGTATAAGTCGCTGATAAGACCTCAACTAGAGTATGGTTCCAGTGTATGGGACCCTCACAGGGATTACTTGGTAAGAGAACTGGGGAAGATTCGTATGAAAGCAGCACGATTTTTTCTGGGTGATTTCGGACAAAAGACTAGCGTTACAAAAATGTTGCAAAGTTTGGGCTGGGAAAACTTGGGAGAAAGAAGATTAGGTGCTTGGCTAAGTGGTAAGTTCCGAGCTGTAAGTGAAGACATGGCGTGGAATGACAATAGTAGACGAATAAGATTGAGTGGGATTTTAAAAACTAGGAAATATATTATTTTGAGGACAGTGTTGGAGTGAAAGAGGACAAGTTGGGGGAAATACTCGTTTAAGGGAAGAAGAATTAGGGACTGAAATGACTTAACTTCCCTTGATAAATTACCAATTTGATTGAAATAATTTAAGAGAAGGATAGGTAAACAACTGTTACGGAATCTGCCACCTGGCAACAGCCTTAATGGAGATCAGTGGTAATTGATCGGGTTGAGACATGCTTAAGGATGAAAAAACTTGCGAGTTGAAGGGTTAAAGAAATGCATTTATTGGTAGCAATAAGAAAATAATGGTATCGTGGCAGCTATCAGCTGCAGTTTCGACTTTTTGATTTACTTTACCAGATGCAGCTGATCTCAGTCTGTTGATCTATGCCAGAGTTTTGATTCATTGTGGCGGGTTAACACCAAATTGACACCAGTGATCTTTCACATCGTTTGTTGTGGAATGTAGAATGGACCTGTTTTCTGCCTACTTTTGAAGCCGCGATCTTGGTATTGGTGTGTCGACACTTTCAGTGAGGGAGTTGGTAGGAAGTGTAATTAGCGCCTCTACTGCTAACGCCTCCTTGCCCTAACAGTCCAGTGAAGTTTAACAGAAGTGTATGTTGAGCTTTATTAAATCGAGACTGTATCAACACTGTTTGAAAAGGCCCTTCAACAATTCCAGAGGATGTTTATACATCGATAACTAGTAAATTGTACTTTGCAGAGCCCCTCAGCTGTCCAAACAGCTCCCTGTTTGTTTTACACATTTATTGACAGACTATTTAATATGAAGCTGATATTACACAGAGATTAGTTTATCTCTCTCTTTCTCCCTCCCTTGTGTCACAATCCGATCTCTCCGTCTCACTCCCATTGTCAGTACAATGTGCGGAAAGAATACAGTGCGTTCCACTCACAATAACAACGAAAAATAATAACACAGATATCAAGATTAAATGTGATTGACATTACTGCGGATGACATCCTGATTCAATAACCTTCCACGCCTCAATTAATAGATAAACAGATGCGCATGGCGGTGACATATCCCCATGCGTTGATTATGTGACCGTCATGTAAAAGGGGGAGGAGTGGATTGTCCATGGACGGACGGTGTCTCGTACTTGTCCTGAGATTGGCCCTCTTTTTTTAAAAGAATTTGCTTTACTTCGCACGGACACAGAGAGGTCTTATTGGGATAGGAAAGGGCTACGAGTGGGAACGAAGCGACCGTAGCCTTAATCCTTTTCTAAAAGCGGCTCTCAACTTGGAAGCATGGGCTTACAACTACGAACAGGGTTCTTTTTCCTCTACCGGAAACTGTACACAGCAGAGCTCTATATGGTATCGTTGCGATGATGATGTTTGTTGTTTAAATGGGCCTAACAGCTAGGTCATCGGCCCCTAATGGTACGAAGCGTAATGAAATGCAAATTAAGACTTCAAAATGTATCCACTGACTATAATATAAAACGAACTGTGATTAGAAAATGACCGTGAAACAAACACAATCAATGGATCCAATTCGCAATGTCTTAATTACTGAGATGATGCTTATTATCTAAAGGGGTCCAAAATCCAGGTCACCGGCCCATCATATTGGTACCAATCACAGGTAACGCAGGCCCTTGGTGTTCCTCACACAGTGGGACTAATCCCGGGCGCCGGTATTCTCGTGGTGTTCCTCACTTGGTGGTACTACACTCAGGCAACGCAAACCAATGGTCTTCATGACATAATGGTACTAATCACGGGCGCCAGCCAAACACGTGGCGTTTCTCACAAAGTGGGTACAAACCACAGGCAACGTAAACCCATGGTGTTTCTCATGAAGTTGAGTAGGTAACGGAGACCCATTCTGAACAGAGTGGAATCGACCACTGGAACGCAAATGATGACCATTATCACAAGCAACACTCAGATCCATAATGTTCCTGTTCCTACCATGATTTTCCTCACAAGTAACGCCTCCCATTGTGCTCCGCACGTAATGGTACCAATTACAAATCATCTCATGGTTCTAATGTCATCATCCTTTGGTCACCCCTTTTAGAAGTCTCTTGCAACATACAGGGGATACCGTGGGTGTAGTCTTCGACTGCGTTCCCCACCCACAGGGGTTTGAGCTCGTTACAATCTATCCATGCATGTTTCTCTCGGCACCCTCTGATGCAGCAGATCCAGGACCTGCTGGCCGGGTGTTAAAGTGCTAACACCAGAATCACTCACGTTTTTACGGCTCCCAAGCTACATGGGTATAGGAAAGCGAGTTAAGCTGTTAAGGCTGTCAAGGACGCGGTCACATTGTCTCCGTTAACTTACAAGGTTCCAGTCAGTGATATTCGTTCTCAGCTCAGACATTTAGTGATGTCCCATCGGGAGATGGCGTAGCAGGCCACCCCTCTCCGAAATAACCTGAGGACGATAGGAGCTACGAAACTATGGAATACTTCCCTTATGGTTTCACGGAGAGAAGCAGTGGTATTATGTCGTGTTAGGATCCACCACGGTATCGCACCGCACTCCTACGTACTGAAGGGAGAAGTCCCCCGGTGTGTACTTGCGGCGTGGTACAACATCCTTATGGAGTGCGAGGACCTGGCCGACCTGCGCCGTAGTCTAAAACTTCCGAGTACAATCTCCTTCATTCAACGAGATGACGAGGAGTCAGCAGACAACATCCGTTCGACAAAAAAATGCTCTCCTCAAAGAGTTCAAGAAAGTAATGAATAATTTCCAATTACCAATAATAATCTTTAAATCTCTATAACAATGATTAATTGTTAAACAGTATCCTTATTATTCAATGCATTATGGTTAACTTGAATAACAAGGCTTATATGAGGAATGACGAGCAGGCAGGAGCGTAGCGATGGGGGCGGGGTTTTACATGGTAGAACACAATGAAGGTGCGTGTGTGATGTACGCATGCGTGAGAGTCATAAGAGCACTGAGACAAGTGAATTATGTTGATATTCAGGTTGCAGTACACTACAAAATATGTAAGAACAATACCATCAAGTATTTAAAGTTAAACATCTCATTATTGTTAGAGAAATATACAAAATTAAATAGAAGGAAGGATCCACCTTTCAATAATCCGTTGTTAAGTTGAACCAAATAGAAGTTACAACCTGTTCATTAATTACTGCATTGATGGGGTGAAAGTTCCTTTTGGGGATCATTGTAAGTATCTAGGTGTTAATATAAGGGAAGATCTTCATTGGGGTAATCGCATAAATGGGATTGTAAATAAAGGGTACAGATCTCTGCACATGGTAATGAGGGTGCTTAGGGGTTGTAGTAAGGATGTAAAGGAGAGGGCATTTAAGTCTCTGGTAAGACCCCAAGTAGAGTATGGTTCCAGTGTACGGGACCCTCACGAGGATTACCTGATTCAAGAACTGGAAAAAATCCAAAGAAAAGCAGCTCGATTTGTTCTGGGCGATTCCCGACAAAAGAGTAGCGTTACAAAAATGTTGCAAAGTTTGGGCTGGGAATAATTGAGAGAAAGAAGGAGAGCTGCTCGACCAAGTGGTATGTTCCGAGCTGTCAGCGGAGAGATGGCATGGAATGACATTAGTAGACGAATAAGTTTCAGTGGCGTTTATAAAAGTAGGAAAGATCAAAATATAAAGATAGAGTTGGAATTCAAGAGGACAAACTGGGGCAAATATTCATTTATATTAAGGGGAGTTAGGGATTGGAATAACTTACCAAGGGAGATGTTCAATAAATTTCCAATTTCTTTGAAATCATTTAGGAAAAGGCTAGGAAAACAACAGATAGTGAATCTGCCACCTGGGCGACTGCCCTAAATGCAGATCAGTATTGATTGATTGATTGATCGATTGATTTGGGACCGGTTTCAACACATTTGAAGTGTCATCATCAGCCAATGAGCAAAGCAGTGCAAAAATTAAGTCACAAAGGTCTAAAAACAACTAACACAATGATCATAGTCAGATGTGTTGAAACCGGTCCGAAATGAACAGGTTGTAACTTCAATTTGGTTCAACTTAACAACGGAGTATTGAAAGGTGGATCCTTCCTTCTATTTAATCTTGTATAATACCATCAAGGTCAACAGTTTTACAGCGAATGCTATGTTCAGTTTACAATCTACAATCCAACTTTCGAGGCTTCTTAGAAAACAGATTCCATGCGGGGGATAGTGGGTTCGAATCCCACTGTCGGCAGCCCTGAAGATAATTTTCCGTGGTTTTTCATTTTCACAGCAGGCAAATGCTGGGGGCTGTACCTTAATTAAGACACTGACCGCTTTCTTCCCACTCCTAGGCCTTTTCTATCCCACCGTCACCACAAGACCTATCTGCATCGGTGCGACATAAAGGCAATTGTAAAAATATAAAATAGATTTAACAGATCGGTTGGTTCTATATGTCTCTGAATTTGTATTTAATTTATTGTCAATTTCTGTTTATTTTATTTTCGTAAAATTTCCATGGAAGGGGGTGGATTCTAACCCCCAGTAATCCTGCATTGACTAAGCCCCTGCGAGCAGGTTATGGACACTTGAGAAGTAATGGAAACGCGAAGGAAGGTAAGATGGGGAAGATGTAGTAAGAACTCGGTGCAGGAGAGACAAAGTAAATGATATGTGCACAAATATCCACTCTTGTCTTAGGTGATTTTAAATATCAATTTATTAAGTATGGCGAGCCTTTTAGAAAGACGTAAACATACAATCAAGACGAAAAGACTTCAACGCTTTACAGAACATGTGTCTATTAAAATGGTTTTTCTTAACATAAGGTAGAGAAACACTCACTGTTGTAATTTGTACAGGTTTTGGATGTATGACAGGGTACTCACCGCAGGTGTAGACGACCTTGAGGTACATGCGAGACTCTGGCCTGCAGGGGTTCCCGAAAGTCTGCGCCCCCGCCGTCAAGGCACATCGTCTCTTGCCGTGGCATATCTGCATCACCGTCTCCGTGGCGTAGCTCACCAGGCACGCTGTAAGAAGACAAGGTCACTTTACATCCAACAAGTGTGAGTCGACACCCGCTAACGTTACCGGTTTGTGAGAAAATACCACACAAGTTTGTCACTTAATACCACGGATAGACAGACTAATAATAAGAATAATATAACAGGGGGAAAATAAGACTTCAAAAACGCTCATGACTCGCAGACACTCTTCAATGTTTTGGAAGAATTTGGAACTGATGGTAAAATAAGGGCAATTATAACTCAAACTTTAACGAAAACCATTTCCAAAGTTAAATTTCATGAGAAAATCTGAGAGACCTTTAGATTAAGACAGGACTCAGGGAAGGTGACGGATTATCACCGATTTTGTTCAACATTGTCGTAGAAAAAGTCATGAGAACTTGGAGGGAAACCATGAAGGAAGAAGGGATATAAGGAATCTATTTAGGTACAAAGAAGCAGAATATTAAGGTGGATTGCTTAGCATTCGCTGATGACATGGCATTGCTAGCAGAAGATAAAGAAGTAGTCCGAGACATCGCAGAGAAAGGAGGACACAGGATCTCATAGGAAAAGGCAGAGTACACAGAATACAAACATAATGAAGAAAAGCATCTGGAAACAAAGTATGGGAAAGTCAAGAGGTCAGATAAATTTAAATATATTTGTGAATGGATCCAGCGCAATGGCCTTGATAAATAAGCAAATACGTGAAGGGCGAAAGATGGAGTTAGCCTATAGATTAGTAGAGAATAGATACAATAAAGGAATGATATCTTACAGGGTAAAGATCAGACACTCTACCATGGTTATAAAGCCAGAGGAACTTCACAGTTCAGAATGTCTGATACTGAAGAAGAAAGGGGAAATAGATGAGATAGAGAAGAAAGAAAGAAATATCTTGAGAAAGATTTTAGGACCCCCCCAAAAGAAAGAATGGTGCAAAGAGGAAGAAGAGAAAAAAGATCTATACAGAGAGATAGAGAAGATCACAGATACCATGCATAAGAGGAGACTGAAGTTTTGTGGGCACCTCAGAAGAATGTACGAGAGCGGAATAACAAAGACAATCTTTAACTACATCAAATTAAAAGCAACTACCAAATGGGTAGAAGAAACAAGAAAGGATATGTTGGAAATTCGCATCAATCCAAAATAAATCGTTCATAGAGATATGTTTCGAGTTAAAATTGATAGAACCACAGCGACATGATGAAGTTCTGGGGTAAGAAAACAGGACTAACCAACAAGTCAATTGTCCAAAGTAGGCCAAAATCGAAATAATAATAATAATAATAATAATAATAATAATGTTTGAAGTGTTCGCTCCGGAGAAGCCTTGGCGACCTGCGTGTCTGGGGATGTGGAGGGATAATAAGTCAGGGAGGAGGTGAAACCGGGTGTCGGCACACAGCCTACTCATATCAAATAACACCAATGCCTCTACTCAAGCTTTAACGTCTCCAAGCAAAGGACCAATGGCCATCACTTTCTTTTGAACAGAATCAACGAAGTAAGCAAGGAGTTGGCCTTAAAATAAATATGCTCCGAATAAAAAACATGGTCTTGGCGATTTTCCTTATTCAACACTGAATAGCAAAACACCTTTGAAAGTGTTTCGCATTTCAAGTACCTAACACAAGAATAGGATCAGGATACATAAATTAAAACCAGAATCAGGTATGTATGAAGCGTGTTTCTGAAACCAAAACTTGTCGTGTTCAACCGTGAGCTCCTAATGGAAACTCGCGGGCGTGTCGTCAAGTGCCGTGTGATGCCGATGTTGAAGGGAGACTTCCTCAGCGAGCCGACTGCAGACCTTTGAAGAACGTGGATGTATCGCAGATCGCGTCACCAACGACGTCGTGCCGGAAAATCACGTACAGGAGATCGCATCTTCCGAAATGGCAAACACAGATTGATAAGAGTGATATATAGGTCGTGGGCAGAAAATACTATATTGGACGCGGAAACTCCGACAGTGGTTCGATATGGTATCGAGGAAAAAAAATACTCCACGATGGTAGACAGAAGAAGAAGAAGAAGAAGAAGAAGAAGAAGAAGAAAGGAAATGCCATTTCAATTGCGTGTGCAGTCCAACGAAGTACGGTATTCTCCGATCTCATTATCTTTTTTCTCAAGAGCATCGGAGCGACATCTTTATTATTTGCTGGTCTGTGATATTCTCTATAAACGATGAACCGCTGCAGGTGATCGTCTCAAAGAATATATTGTGCCATTAACATAAAAAGAGCTCCTGAGAAACGAAGTAGTCTATTACAAAAGCTTTGCGGGTAATACCGGTACTGCGTATGTTAAAATGAATAATGATGAGAGGCCTGATGAAGGTCTTCCGAACTGACGTCTTATAGGCGAACTGTGCGTCTGTCATCACGGGCCCCTCACTCAAATTAATTCGAATGCTGAATGAATATGATCCATCCACCTTCTTCTCGTGCTTCCAACTGGTCTCTTTCCCTTAACTTCTCTTTACAATTCCCTTATTGCTACCCGTTCCTTTCCCGTTCTTTTTACATGTCCGAACCATCTCAGTCTTGCTTTCTGTATGTTCTGTACTAACAGTTCTGTATTTAGCTCTTCTCTGATTTTAATATTTTGAATTCTATCTCTTCTTGTCTTTTAGCCGATGTTCTTAAAAATGTCATTTCTAATGCTTGGATCTTACTATCTTGTCATTTATTAGTTACCAGCGTTTCTAGTCCGTATGTTACAATTGGTATGAAATACTGTTTATCTAATGTTAATTTCGTTCTCTTGGGTACTTGGTTACCCCATAAAAGCTCTCTGACTTGATGATAACATGTTGTGTTGATTTCATGACTTCCATTAATAATGCTACCCAGATATGTACACTGTTCTACATTCTCTAACCGTTCTCCGCCCATGTTCACTTGGCTTCTCTTTTTCTCTTTTTCACCGTGCATGACTACAGTTTTCTTTTTGCTAATTACCATTCCAAACTCCTTCAGATTTTCATTCCAAATGTCCACTTTCTTTTGTACTTCCTTTTTGCCCTTTCCCCAAATCACCACATTATCTGCAAATTCACTTCATCACTACTGATACTCTGTTTTACACGTTTTATGATTTCATCCATCAATATAATAAACAATAATGGCGACAGTGCACTTCCTTGCTTGAGACCTTTTTTGTATAAAATGTTTCAGTCACCACTCCCCACCCTCACGATACAACATTTTTATCTTGTTAATTAATTATTTTGGTACATTCCTTTGCAGTAGGCATTCCTATACATGTTTTCTCTTAACTGTATCATAAGCCTTTTCCGAATCCAAAATTATGAAGACGATTTCCTTGCTCCTTTCTAGATGTTTTTCCATTATCGTTCGCACTGTAAATTAAACGTCTATTGTTGATCTATTCGGTCTAAAGCCATATTGTTCTTCCTCAAACTGTATTTCTATTATATCCCCCAGTCTTTTGTCTATGACTTTTTCCATTATTTTCATCCCATGTGATAATAGGATTGTACCTCTATAATTTTCACATTTCTTCCTATTTCCTTTATTGAACAGTGGTACAATGCTTCCTTGTTGTCAACCTTCTGGCATCCTTTCATCCTTCCTTATGGCATTGAGGGCTCTGTATAGCTACTGTAGTCCAATGCTTCCTGCTGCCTTAATCATATCAGCATTGAATTCGTCTTTTCCACTTGCTTTACCTTTGGTCATTGCTTTCACTAACCTTTCAATTTCCAACCATGTTATCGGGTTCTCTTCTTTTTCTCCGTCTATTATTTCCATTTTCTTATCTCCTTCTTCCTCCTAGCAGTCATCCTTATTATAAAGTTTTTCAAGATACTTTGCCGTCACTTTATGAAGTCCCTTTTCGTCATGTACTATGGATCCATCTTCTCTCTCTAATGCCTTGATTTTTTCTTTTCGATTTTATTACTCTGTATACTAGTTTCTAATTTCCTCGGCTATCTTGCTCAACTTTGTTGGTAAACTCTCCCCAACATTTCTCCTTTTTTTCCTTGATACTCCTCTTGTAATCTCAATCTTTTGTATTCCACATGTAACCTTTGTATCTTATTCTTATCCCTCTGATATGTTTTTTTGCTTTTCTTTATCCATTTCTTTCTTCACCTTGTTCCTTTCTTTTATTCCTTTTTATTTCGTCTGTCCACCACTGTGTCTACTTTCCCTTAAGTTTTGCTTTTGTTTTCCCGCATACCTCAATTGCTGTTTCCACAAATGTCTGTCTTAAATTGTCCCATTCTTCTTCTCCACTTCGTATTTCCATGTTAGGCACCTTCTTTTTTATAAAATCTTGGAATGCCATTCTTTTATTCTCCTCCTCCAATTCCCAAATCCTGATCTTTGGTTTCTTCTTGAATACAATCTATGATCACCTTCCATATTTTCACTGGTGATTATTTTCGTATTCATGACGTATCTTCCCCATCCTCGGTCTGTTATAAAATCGACAAGTGTTCCATACTATCCATCCCAACTACGTATATCGACTGATCTTGTGGCTATTCCTCTTCATAAAATAAACCATGTGTTCTTTATTACCAGGTTATTTCTGATACAAAAGTCCAACAGTTTCTATCGCCATATCCATGTGAGCCCAGAACATTCTCGTACCCAATTCTATCAGTTCTCTCATGAGCATTCAGATCTCCCGTTATCATGATCCTATCTCCAGCGATATGTGTTTCCAGTTCATTGAAGAAATCTTTTTCTTCCACGCTACATCCTGTCTGTGGAGCATACACCTGTATTATCTTCAGTAGTTCCTTGCTTACATGTATGTGCATTATTATAATTATTTCATTTACATACTCAACTTCCGCTATTGGTTCAACATTCTGATTCACTACAAATACCACTACATTTCTTTTCTTTTTACTGTTACCCATCCAGTACAAGGTGTACCCATTTCTTAGTTTCTTCATTCCTTTCCCTTTTACTTCACTTAATTCCAGGATGTCGAGTTTTCGTCTCTCCATTAGGTCAATCAATTCATTTTCCTTCCCATTTATTGTTAAAATATTTCTCGTTCCAAATCGGGTTTTGTTCTCTGATCTAACACTTGCACGAACATCAGCAACTTGTCAATTCCAGTTCCATTTTTAAACTTCCATCCGAGGCATGTATTATAGTTGAAAGCAAATACAATTTTACTCCTCTGCTGACCTGCTAAACTTAACGCATCTGATGATTTTCTTTCGGTGTTTACTCCCTTAGCCTTTGAAGATCCCTCTTCTCCAGAACGCAGTGGTTTCCTCTTCTAATTTTCACCAGAGAGGATGGGTTGCCTCATCCACCATATTCGCCATTCCGAAGGTCTCCATCTCTGCCTAAGATGCTGTTAAGGTCTTCACCCGTAACCCTGGGCATGGGTTCCATGTTATACCCTGTGAGACTGGGTCCCTGCCTGAAGTTAGCTCTCCTTCACACCGGCATACTTATGAGGAAGATACCCACCCCCGCAATGTGGATGCGCCAGACAAGAATTACTCAAGTGAAGGATAGGGAAGATGACCCTATCTCCCTTGAGCCGGGTTAATGGTTGTGTATGATGCCACAACCAATTCCCATTGCAAAAATCCCTTGTGCATTAGCTGAGATTCGAACAGTGACCGCGTTGGTGACAACTCAGTGAGAATGTCACTCTATATGGGGGAGGGGGTTGGATTTTCATTATAATAATATTTTCCTTGGTTAATTTTATGTGAGGCGTAGTTCTACTTTTTTTATACAGTCCATTTCCTTGGTCAGCATCGGGTCTTCGGTTCAGAAAGATTGCCATTCGACTTCCGCCGGGTCGGGATTTTGTCGGGTTCTGGAGAGTTGTTCTGTGTTTGTGTGTGTCACAATATACATCTCTTCATAAACACAAACACCACTCTATCAACCGCTAATACTGAAAACATTCCTCCACAAAGGGTTGGCGTTAGGAAGGACATCCGATCGTAAAATCGGGACAAGTCTATGTAAAGAACACAGATATTACAAGGGCAGAATAATAATAATAATAATAATAATAATAATAATAATAATAATAATAATAATAATAATAATAATAATAATAATAATAAGAAATCTATTTTGCAAGATAAGCTCTAGGCGGCTTTAAAATGTTAATATACAGATCATCAAAGCCGTTATGGAAAGTTCTCTTTCCGTTTGGCCGTTTCTTTACTTGGATCACTGTGCCACGTAATGAGAGCGGTCTTGCTACTTTGTTAGATTGCTCCCATACTATGTTCAGAACTACGGCGGGTGGCTGTTGGGCACACAGGTACACACATTTGAGCTTCTACTAAATTAATATTAAATTCCTCCTGTTTTGAACTTGTTCTAATCTAACTAGAATGAAACTACACTTCAGACATTCATTTGCAATTAAGAACGAAACATACTCTCCGAACTAGAATTTCAAATATAAATAATGGGATTAAAATGAATGACTCTGTTTGAGAAACACAAGGTTTGTAGTATCAGTCTAAAATTTTTCTTTGTGTATTCCTAGGAACTTTCTGTGTGTAATAACATAGATTTACTATCGTAGTACCAGCCTGAATTAATAAGTCAAAGAGAGCTTTTCTGTCCGGCAGCTAATATTATCATCTTGATTACGAAGCAATATATGTACTTGTCATGGAAAAACGTAGTTTACAAAGAAGGCCATGTTAAACCTCGGTGTTATTTCATGACCTCCTGTGTTACCTGTAAACGAGATTTTAACCACCTCCCGTCGTCAATAACAACCAACTACAGTGAACACATCCTTCTAGCACACTTTCTGCAGTGTCTGTCCAACCCTTGTCCCCTTTCTCTACGGGGATGGGTATGAAGCGAGATATCTTTGTTGCCAGTTTATACGACCGGATGCCCTTCCTGACGTCCGCCTCATCGGAGGAGAGTGCAGTTCTTTCAAGTTTACGCCTGTAGGCGACCTGCGCGTCTGGCGCCTTACTTATGATGAATTCTAATGATGAGGACGGCGCACACACCCAGGTCTCGAGCCATCGGTATTAACCAATGAAGGTTAAAATCCCTGACCTGGCCGGGAATTGAAACTGCCACCCCCTGACCACAGGCCAGCACACTAACCATTTAGCCATGCAGATGGTCAGAGGAGTTCATGGCATGAAATGAATAACATGATGTATGACAGTAGGAAGGGAGAGGGTGAAACCGGATGCCGACACATAGCCTACTCCTTTCGAATAGCACCGAGGGGTCTGCTCAAGGTTTGGCCAACCGGACGCCAGTGGAATCAGAAATATCTCCAGTAAATACTTGAAACCATTGCCTGAACGTGCAAAATGGCTTCAATTCCAATATTCAAATCTGTGACTGGGTGCGGTAGAATACATACCCGTTATCCCCTGGTTGTTGCAAGAGGCGGCTCCAGGCTATCAGGCTGGCGACCACGGCAGCCATAGCTGAGTCTGGTGGAGTTAACAATTACTTGTGCCTGGTTCACGGGTTTCATCTTCCCTAGCCGACCTGTCATGTTCAACTATAGTTCAGAACTGGCCGTCACGTGAAATTGGATATGCAACAGATATCTACAGTAGCACGGCAGGCAGTATACTACACAGGAGCCAGCGTGGATGAGAGATATCTCGTAATAGATTCAAAGCATCATCATCAATATTTTAATAAGGCCACCGCAAATTGTTGATGGAAACGAATAATTCCGTGCTGGTGTGCATGATATTGACCTCGGTTAGTCGAACTTAGAGGGACAATTTGTGGCTGAGCTGAAAGACCCACGGAAGAACAAAAACCCTTCAGACAAAATATTTAATTCGGACTCTTTCCTAAATTTCTCCTGCAACGGCAAAATTTTTCTCAACAAAACTATCCTACAATTTTCTGTAAGAATGAAGTCAGCTCCCGGTCTGTTTTCAGACCAACTTTGCTTTATGGGAGCGAAAGCTCGGTGGACTCAGATTTTCTTATAAATAAGTTAGAAGTAACAGACACGAAAGTATTTGGCATGATTGCCGGTACAAACAGGTGGGAACAATGGTAGAAGGGTACTCGGAATGAAGAGATAAAGACTAAGTTAGGAATGAACTACAAGCTGTACGCATAAACTAGCTTAGACGGTGGCGCCATGTGAGGCGAATGGAGGAGGATAAGTTGGCTAGGAGAATAATGGACTCTGTTACGGAGGGTAAGAGAAGTAGAGGGAGACCAAGGCGACGATGGTTAGACTCATTTTCTAACGATTTAAATATACAGTAAGACGTGTAGAACTAAATGAGGTCACATCACTAGTTGCAAATAGAGGATTGTGGCGACGTTTAGTAATTTCACAACCGCGCTCGATAGTTGCAGTCGCTTAAGTGCGGCCAGTATCCAGTATTCGGGAGATAGTGGGTTCGAACCCCACTGTCGGCAGCCCTGAAAATGGTTTTCCGTGGTTTCCCATTTTCACACACAGGCAAATGCTGGGGCTGTACCGTAATTCAGGCCACGGCCGCTTCCTTCGCACTCCTAGGCCTTCCCGATCCCATCGTCCCCATAAGACCTATCTGTGTTGGTGCGACGTAAAGCAACTAGCAAAAAAAAAAAAAAAGTAATTTCACAGAGGCTTGCAGACTGAACGCTGAAAGGCATAACGGTCCATAATGATGATGTATGTATGTATGTATGTATGTATGTATGTATGTATGTATGTATGTATGTATGTATGTATGTATGTAACTATCCTCGTACCGGGCAAGTTGGCCGTGCGGTTAGAGTCGCGCGGCTGTGAGCTTGCACCCGGGAGATAGTGGGTTCGAATCCCACTGTCGACAGCCCTGAAGATGGTTTTCCGTGGTTTCCCATTTTCACACCAGGCAAAAGCTGGGGCTGTACCGTAATTCAGGCCACGGCCGCTTCTTTCCCACTCCTAGGCCTTCCCGATCCCATCGTCCCCATAAGACCTATCTGTGTCGGTGCGACGTAAAGCAACTAGCGAAAAAAAAAAACTATCCTCGTGAACTGAAAATTTCAATTTACTTAGTTTTATTTTATATTTTAAAATTATTTAAAGCGATTTCTAAAATATGATCAGCATACTATCCCGAAGCTGATGAAGCAGTTTGTTTTTAGATTATCTTAGAGATACCAGGAGGAACTTGACGGAGAACGCTCTGCCTTACACACAGACTACGGTCTGACATTTCTTATCCAGTGCCTTGTATTGGGCCAAATAGCATGCAGGAGGAGCGCAGTGGACAAATGCACTGTGAGCTATTGGTACAATAGACGCGTTATAACTCTGCCTACGGGTAGCCGTGATCTTTCTAAGAATTCGAAGAGTCAAACGTCTGGCACCCTTGCTATTCCAATTCGAATGACATTCCCTGCGCAGCTGGGGCTCGGGAGCGTGTTACGGTCGACCTTGCCAGTGTAATGATACCAGCTCACCTCTGCCGTTTTCTTCCTGGCGTTTGAACTCCGCACACTGCTACTGCTAAGGGAATGCTGCCAGCTGATCGACTGTGTCAGACTCAGACGACGTCATCGCCTCTCTACTCTACTTTTGGATATTCTCGAAATTTCCAGCGCCGTGTGCCGTGACTTCCCCTCTACCTCTCCTTTCCAACTTGCCTACATAACTAGCTTGGTTTGCCTTGTAACTTGAGGCGTTCTTCGGCTATTGGAGATAATGGAACGCCTTTGTGTTACGCTGGTGTAAATTTTCACCTCAGTATGGGACTTTAGTATTCGACCATAAGGTCGCATGGTTGTGTTTTCGAGTAGCTGCATTCGATCTTTATCGATAACCGAGCAGGTGGATTTCTAATTCCTTTAACTTATACGCCATTGGAATTTATGTGAAGATGAATATTTTGTGAATAAGCTCGAAAACCTTTTGTACTTCTGTGCTGTAAATATGTCTCTACTTTGAAGATTTTTATGCTCAAGTTGTGGACTGGTAACTTCACCCTATTGCGCTAAATACATCTGTGCTTCAGGGAGTATTTTCTTGAATTTGTTATTCGCAATATCGCTTATCTTCTAGTCAGGCGTATGCCCGGACTTTGTAATTTAAAATGTTGTGCTTTGATTTAGTCTCCATTGTTTTCCTAATACCCTACCCTTTTCTTATTACTATTTGTACAGTTGATTGGGAAACGTCTGTGCTGTTTATTGTATGTATTTGTTAATTTTATTAGTACGAGTATAAAATCCAAGTTAAATTGCTGTAAAATTCCTTTCTCATCTGCTGTGAAACGAGTCGTAATGTTTCTATTCTGTTCATATCCTTTAGTTGCCAACTGTTTGTGTTTATGTGAGAACACATCTGTTTTATTCACCCGAAGTTGGCAATTGTTCATCCCCCAGTGTCCTTGCATTTTCCTAACAACTCGTACTTATTGCTATTTTAATGTTCCCCCTTTGTACTATACATTGTTATCGTCTCCTGATCTATTCTCTATAAATAATATATAAAACCTTCCGCAACTTAATACTAACACTTGGCAATCGAGTAATGATTTTATGTCGCTCCACGGATTTGAGAAACGTTTTTGAACAGGCTAGTAGGATGTCGTTCTCTCTTCACTCTTCAGCGAGAACCAGTGACGCTGCACAGAGGCAGAGTTATAATGTGGGCACTGTATCTCTACTTCGCGATAAAATAATAACCACCATCACCGAACTTAAACACACTCGTGGGAAATATAACTGACAGTGCATGACTCATTCATGGAGTATACTGTGAACGCTGTCCTCCACCTTGCTGACAGCTGAAATAAAATTCCACATCCTCCTCCTGTTTATAGGAAGCGACACCATTTATGATAAGAATTTCTCGGTCACGTTCCTAGCAGTACGACCGACAGCAACTCGTGCAATACGAGCTTCCATTACATTCCCTTCCCAGTTCACTTCGCCGTGACGTAAAATTGTATATGCAACACATCGTCCACGAGAGCGCAGCAGGCAGCATACTACGCTCTGGATTAGACATATCTGGTAATAGGTTCAAGGTTCGTTGGAATGAAAGTACCCCGCTATCACGGAAGAAAGCTCCGCCTTGTACGTGTGCGAGATGCGTCACCTCACAAAATTTGGTCCTATTTACATAGACATGTGCAGGATGTTTCCTAACGCGTTTTGTTATTGAACGGGTGTCATGTGAACCGCACCTGTTCTTATAAAATGGACTGTTACCACGTCCCTTCCTTATCCGTTTTAGTGCCAGAATGTCAGGATTGTATGTCCAACCCTTGTCCCGTTTCTTTAGGGCTGGGTATGAAGCGAGATGAATCCTCGTAGAGATTTTTTACGAAAGGATGCCCTTCCTAACGTCCCCTGTGGGTGGGGGCGGTAGAAGTAACACCCATGGCATGCCCTGTCTGTCGTAAGAGGCGACTAAAAGGCGTCCCAGGGTATCTTAACTTAGGAGAATGGGTTGTCGGCCACGGGACGTTTAGCTGAGTCCTGACATTGCTGGGGCTGTACCTTACTGAAGGTCACGGCCACTTCCTTCCCATTCCTAGGCCTTTCCTATCGCATCGTCGCCATAAGACCTATCGGTGTCGGTGCGAAGTAAAGCAACAAAAAAAATCTACTGCAAAATTTCTCTGCCTTGTAATTATTATCCTGGATATAAAGAAGTATTTTTTTGATATGTTTAGAAAATTTCACATTCATTTCTGGGCAATTAATATTATACTACTCGCAATCAATCTTTTAATTGTCACTTATTTTTCGCTTGTTCCTTTAATGCATTTCTTGTTAATGCTTCTTTCCTTTTCTGAATTTTCGTGTTTTGACATCATTCCTGGTAATATTTTGTTTTCATGTCATTGTTCGGCGTACTTTTTTATTACGTAATTGAAGTTTTGATTGAATTTCACTGCTGTAAGCAGGCATTGCTACTGGGATGTGTCCTAATTCAATGCATTTTTAATACAGTAAAAATCTGTCTTCAATGGAATTGCAAGGGACCGGGAAAAATTTCCACTGTTCATAGTACCAACTCACCTAAGTATTAAACAGCTTACTGAAAATACACACTAACCCCAGTCCTTGAAAACGGGTTCTGTTGATTTTACTGGGATAGAAGTATCAACACTGACAATAACACGTAATATACCAGATATTGTGTTACTTGATAACATGAAGGAAACCTGCTACAGCATGCGCTAGTTCCCATAAACTACAAGCAACATACGCGAGTACACTGATTTTTCGGTGGAAATTACAGCAACGTGGAGAGCCAAGAAAGTCACCAAAGTACAAATGATCATAGCGTGCAACGACAACTCACAACAGCCTCAAAATTCTCAATCTACACCTCCCCTCAGCTCCTAAATATAACTACAAAAATCAGTCATATTAACCGCCTGCCACATCGTCCGGAAGTGAATGATCAGTAGTTGTTTGTATATACAGTTATATACAGTGCCTCTTCCTTGTATTTGGTACCGAAGAGGTATTCTGTAATAGTAAAATATTGTGAAAATAATATGTGTAGTAGGTCTGAGTGAAGACAACTGCGTAACAGAATTACCTAGACACAACTCAAGCGTTACTTAATTTTACATGCGACCAGTGCTAACAACGTCTACTTTATAAAATGGTGAGGTGACTTCCTCCCTGGTTGGAATTTATTTTCTTTCTTTTCCTCTTCCACTGTGAAGTGATCTTTATTGGAGGGTGAAGAATTGTAACGACCCTACATGCACAGGGGGTGGAATTACAACAGAATTATTTTACGGCGAGAAGAAATTTATAGGAAGCACAAGTTAAATCCTTACGTGACTTGCATGTAGCGACATTCAGGAAGAGAACGCGGGCAGATTTAATTGTTTGCACCAAGCTCGCTGTAATTCACTCTCCATTTTTCGACACTAACGGTGGCTTTTCAAACCGCAACAGATACCGAAAACCTGCACGCAAGCTGAATAATAAGAGTAATATAGCTGAGCTGGTGCCATGTGACGGCGCACGGAAATTGCAGTTCGCTCGCGTCGCCTCTGTCTTTTTTTGGTCGTCCTACTTGCCATGTTGGGCGGCAGATGGCTCTGGCGCTATGGGGGAGTTGACCACACAACATGAAACACACAAACTAGAGGATGGAAACAAGACTAGTCCTTTTTAGAGAACACACACCACTGTCGCTTTTAATTAACGTGGAAAATAACAATATAATACCAACGCAGCGTGTACAAAACGAAAATGAAGAGTTACGGAACAGGTGCCTGCGACACAACTGCGGCTTTACAACTTTACAGAACGCGGGTTTGAATTCAGAAGAGGCAGTGTATTTATTTTTGGATTCCGGAAGGCCCCTGGTTACGTTGTCATGGTTACTTCTGCCGTGCACTTTGTGTTAAGTGACTGACTGTCACTCAACAATCAGCTGAAGGTGGCGGCTGCGAAGAGAGCAAGACTATGGCCATAGTGAAACTAATCCAAGAATAAGAGGATGGTAAAAGTAGGGAAGGAAATAGAGAAAATTCACTCGAAAACTCCAATACCGTTGAAGTAAAAACAAAACTCGCCTGAGGCTTTTTTATGAATACAGTTTCTTGCATCTGTTTCTTGGCACAGGACAGTCTGTCTCATTTATACTTGTGACAGTATGGAAGCTGTCGAGTAGTGAGTCTAGATCCCGGAAATTTTGGCAGTAATAGCTTGCAATGCAATGTACTTTCGTTAGTATGTAGTTGGTATGTGAAGTATAGCCCGCTCTTTCGTAATGTAGCGGGAGTAACATAAATGGTAAATCTATACCAAACTCTCACCAGCGGAGGCATTGCTGTTTGATATTTATTTGTCGCTACGGCCGTACGTAGTTCCTTGCGACGGCTACCAATTGAGAGGGATGGGCGCTGGGCGAACTCGCTGTTTAATGCATTCGTTACTATATGAGTATTTATTTAGATGTGAGTACGAAATAATAATTTAGCATTCGTCTACCCTGGACCAATAGTTCTACTATTTAGAAAATTATGGCTAACCCTGGACCATTCACAGATGTTATTATTCCTCCGGTAATATATATATTATTTTCATCATTTCCCTCGTAACTTTTATAACAGTGACATCAGCGCAAGCTATAATTCACAGCGTCGAGATTTTAAATTAATCACACGGTTCGTTTTTCCTTGACCAAACATTATAGATAGCCCCGCCGGACCATTTAAAACTATTACAATTTATCTGGGAATGCAGCACTTTTTCGTCACAAAGCCATTGGTCTGGATTGGTTAGGTTCGGTTAGTGACAAAACCATTGGAATGTGATCAAGGGAAGGGAGTCTGGGTCTGGGAGCGTAAGCCCCAGGTTAGACTAGGCCTCTTGACACCAGCGCAATCTATGCCTCACAGTGTCCAGATTTCGAATTACACACTTAGTTTTTCTTGGACCAAACATTACGGTTATCCCTGGATCATTTACAAATTTTGTTACTTCTGTACAAATACGTTACTATTTTTATCATTTCTGTGTCATGAGTTAGAAGAGTGAAAAAAGCGCAATCTATGCTTCACAGTGACGAGATTTGAAATTACTCGTACGCTTCTTTTCCCCTGGACTAAACATTATGGTTAGCCCTGGACGATTTAAAAATGTCATCATTTCTCCTTCAAAACTAATTACCACAAGAATGACAGTAGCGCAATCTACCCATAACAGTGTTCATTATTGTTATTAATGAAATGTGCATATTCTTTCCATTTTTTCTCCCGACCACAATGATTAGTGTGTCTTAAACATTGCCTCATCGCTTTAGGACTTTTTATACAGCTTAAGTTGGTCATAACATTTCAGTGTCTTGAATTATGGGAGTGACATTTCAATGGGGAAATCTTCAGCCAATCGCTGAGCCCGTTGGCGCCAGCCATGACTATTATTTTCTTGTTGCCACTGATGCTTTCCCGCCCCGTACTTATAGACATGATACTGTATAGGCTTTTGGGAAGCCTTTCTCCTGGACAGTCGAGATTTCTTCTGAGGACTCAGAGCACAGTTCTCTGCGAAACATAAAGAATTTCACCTTATTTTCTTGACACGGCATAAGCCCAAAAGCCTTTACATTATCATGTCTATTATTTTCTTTATACTGGTCAGAGTTTCGTGAAGATTTGCCACATAAATTCTAGGAGTTCTGATGAACTGCACCTCTGATATTTATGCAAATCTCATAGCACGACCGTTGTGCAGGCTAGAGTATACTTGTGTTTCAGCGCCATAACTCAAAGCAGGAAGGAAAACCATTCAGAACCGCCATCCTCCGCAAATTGGCAGACTCATTAAAATGAGATTAACAGAACATGGCAGATGGGCAGACCTCAACAGGGATTAACGTAGTTTGTCAGCTCCTGGGGGAATTACGTCAATTAGACACCCGTGCGTTCTCGTTTATTAGACCAGGTTTTTTTTTTCATCAGCTGGAATTATCAGGTGACGAACAAACCCACGCAGGTCAGCTTGTGCGGCTGTATCTCTCTCTGACACGGACTGGTGCTATCGTGCACTAAGTTACCATACCCTGAAGATCTCCCAAACTTTGAGAGGTGACCATAGGATCTTCCTTAGCCTATCGACTGAGTAGCCAAATTAGCCAGGTGCTCGCCTGCTGCGCTCGACGTTGCAAAATAGTGACCCAGCGGAGTCAGCTTAGGTGCGAGAGAATTGTGTCCGAAGATTTCTTAGACAAGTCCTATCCATTACTAACCGTGAGTTCTTAGGTTCGCCTCTCGAGGCCGTTCCTTTACTGGAAGGAACCTAGCTTACAATTTAGTCAGTTTGTAGCACGGCTGCCTACCTGTAATTGAAGTACGCCACCGAACAAGGCTGTATGGCACATTTTCCATTTCGTACAGTAGAGGCAAAAAACAAGAAATAATAAAAATAAATAATAATTTAGTCCTTATATCAAGGAAGCAGGCACGTTACATCATCACAGTGCATATTAACTCTTAATTATCTGTCTTTAATCGAACGTTTCTACATCGAAGTATATTTAAAGCGAATATGAGCCGAAAAATTATGTATGTTACTTAGTAGAACAATGCTGTATGTTATTTATTGACAAACTTGCTAATAAGACATGGATTTCTAATCTTATAAACATAAAAAACAAAGAAAAGCCTCAAAAATAGCATAACAGATGTAACATTTTAAGGTTATGAAGCATGTAAGTACCGTAATTACTTGTGGAAGCACACACTCCTAAATCAAAACCAAATTTTGCAAGCACATCACTTCAAAACTAATATAACAGTTTTAACATATTTCAAAGAGTACACACTTTTTCTTCAAATGTCACAAAATGGTAAATCAGTTGGCAAGTAAGGACCAATTCGTATCAAAAGTGCAGACCGGTGATTCAGTCTTGGTCAAGATCGACCCTGCGTGTTTTAAATGGAAGTGTTCTCAGTAGACCTTCCCTGCCGTGGAATGTTGACCGTCCCGCCGCCTTCAGCTCCTGGATATAAACATTTTGCCTTGTTTATGGTTAATTATCAGTACATATGAACAATAAAACAGGAAATAAGAAGAACCCTTCTTTCGTTCGAAAGTCGTCAAATGTAGTGTGGCAGCTACCGTGTTATAATTATAATCCATCTTTCACAATGGTGCCTACGTCCGATATCAGTCGTAACATTTGAAAAGAACATAAATATAGCACACACATTAATGTATAGGAACACGAATGTCATAAATTGCAATCTGGAGACCGAAAATTGTTGTATGCATTATTCGTACCTTCCAGTGACTTTCCCATGTGTAAGACATGCCATACTTCAATGTTCCATTAAAAACTCAACTTCACCAAAAATGTGCCATAGAGCGTTGTTCGGCGGCGTATTTCTATTTTTTTCTGGATAGATGCAGTATCTCATACCTGCCTCTGGGCACAGAGCGGAACAAAATGTGACTTTAACTCACAAAGAATATTCGCAACTGCCTCACTGATAATGGGTTGGCGACCATGGGGAACTTAGCTGAGTCCTGGCATTTCTTCCACTTGTGCCAGGCTCCTCACTTCCGTCTATCCTATCTGACCTTTCTTGTTCTTTTCCGACCTCGAAGGTATCAGGTTCGTGAATGCTAGGGAGTCCCATTTTCACGCCCTTCGTGGCCCTTTTATTTCTTTGGCCGATACCTTCCATTTTCCCCTCTGGTTAGTGTTTTATAGAGGATGGTTGTTGAGTTGTACTTCCTCTTAAAACAATTATCACCACCACCACCACGACAACGTTCGACGAACTTCCTTTAATTACCTAGAGATAATATACATGGAATGGTTTAACAAGGGAACTTACACCAGGTTGAATGGTTTTCCCTGTGTGTGTGTATTCTGAATTACGAACAGATTTTGTTCATGGAGTGAAAATGGACAAGTCGGTATGGGCAGCTAAAACATACGTTATTGCCATCTAGTGGGTCATTTATGTACATTTACTGAAGGAGAGATAAAGCCCGCCTAGTGGCCAAGATCGTTAAGACGTTGAAGTCTAAATGGTCTGACACTGAGGTTAGCCAGTTCGAGTCCCGTTGGTCGAAAAAATTGTCGCCATCAAAATGTTGGCCGGCAGGGTAAGAGAGGTGGTGGTATACAATTCCTAATCACTAGATTGCTTGTCAAAGGCCTGGACTGAATTTCAAACCTCACCGCAGTGCTCATATGGAGTGAGGGCGGAGACGTCGGATGGAGACGTTAAGCCTTGAGCAAACCCCTTGGTGCTATTCGACAGGAGTAGGCTATGTGTCGACACCGGGCTTCACTCTCTCACTACTATCATACATCACGTCATTCATTTCATCTCATTAACTCCTCTGATGAGATTGACGTTAGGAAGGGCATACGGTCATGAAAACCCGCCACGATAGAATCATCTCACCTCACACCCAACCCCGTAGAGAAACAGAACAAGGATTGAACAAACAAAACAAAACAAAACAAAACAAGAAACAAAACAAACCAAACCAAACCAAGGATGAAATAAATGCGCGCCAGGTACTTCCTTGCATTTCTCAGTGTCGTTTATGTCTGTCACTGTACGGAACTTACCTAGGTATGACTGGTGTTGAGTAATGACTTACACAGTACCTTCTGGCTCACTGAGGAGCTACCTCACTCCTCTTCATGCCTATAGAGCCATAATCGGGTTTTCGGTTTTCTTATAACTAGAGTCCGGGTGTTTAGGCATTTATAGGTTAGAATGCATATTTACTGAGGCGAGTAACAAGTACAACACTTCTCCTATGAGATTTGCATAAAAGTAAGGGGCCCGGCCTCTTAGATACCCTAAACGTTATGTTACTCTTGTTACATTGCCGAAGAGCTGGCTAGAGAGTACCTCCTTCTCGACACATAAGTTTGCAAACAAACCTATTACTGCCTACTTATAACCGCTGCTATTGGAGGATTCAACCAGCCTATGGGCTGGTAACTTCACGGTCATTGGCACGGCTCTTTGAGTTCTCATATCTGTAGTGAGTTTAGAATAAGCCGTCTACGAATAATATCTTC
Organism: Anabrus simplex; assembly: GCF_040414725.1. Taxonomy (NCBI): domain Eukaryota; kingdom Metazoa; phylum Arthropoda; class Insecta; order Orthoptera; family Tettigoniidae; genus Anabrus; species Anabrus simplex. The sequence goes on from NC_090277.1 coordinate 74,440,389, forward strand.
ATAGTGCCGGGCTGAATGGCTCAGACGGTTCAGACGCTGGCCTTCTGACCTCAACTTGGCTCAGTCTGGCGGTATTTGAAAGTTCTCAAATAAATTCGTCAGTCTCATGTCGATTGATTTACAGGCACGTAAAAACTCCTGCGGGACAAAATTCTGGCACCTCAGCTTCTCCGAAAACGGTCAGAAGTAGTTAGTGGGACGTAAACCATTGTTTTTATTTCCGTTTGCGGCAGCGGCACCGGCCTTAATGAAGGTATAGCCCCAGCATTTGCCTGGTTTGAAAATGGGAACACGAAAATCCAGTGGAAATTCAAGGCTGCCGACAGCGCGGTTCGAACCCACTCTTTTCCGCACTGCCACTTGCTCGGTCCTAAACGTCTAATAGCACATTTCAGTGCCTTACTTTCTCGGCACTAGATTTACCACTACTACTCTCTTCTCAGCTGCCAGGTATAAGCTAGCAGAATGCAAGGGCAAGTTGCGGAATTCGGGTGGGAAGATTGGTGGATACTTCCTGACCTTTTCTGACTTGCGCAGTTCATGTCCGTCCATTCTTTTTCCTTTGATAAAGTGTTTGATTCTTCTACTTTTCAGAATTTCAATTTCTTCCCCTAAATCCTCGACGTCTGGAAACTTTATTACTAACTGATCACCTCGGTTATTACCATTGAGGGAACGGCAGCCTCCACTTAGTCAACCAGCAGTGCACTGGCGGCCGGTGGTCTCTCAGGTCGGGGGTGCGGCCACAGTTCTTTTCCCCCCACAACACTTTCTTTTGCTTCTGACCAGTACCACCGCACTCATTCAAGTCTTCCGCGCGAAAACAAACTAATTCACTGCTGCCAACCCTCACAAAACGCGGGATACAAGCCGAGGCCCAATTTGAATCAAAATTACTGGTCTCAAATCTTACACATCAATACAATTATCTATTATTTTCGTTCTTAAAATATAAATAATATGGCAAACAAGGTCATAAATTATTGTTTAATTTTATTGCATGCGACCATGGAGATTTGGCTGGCGCATGCTCGTATAGGGGTTTGTGGGGACATCTTTACTGCTACACTACTACGGATTCTGCCCAAAGTGAAAGCCTCTTCCCGCAAACTTCCCCCCCCCCTCCCCCGCCCTAGAAACCGTCCACTGCCCGATTTCTCCTTACATCTCAACCCCCTCACCTACATTATATCCTCGGACGGAAACTCGAGAGTCCGTGCCTTATCTTCAACCCGAAAACATTCACCAGTGAACTGCGCGCTGAACGTCAGTCACCTAAGTTTGATATTATCAAACACTCCTTCCTTAATGATGAGAATTTACAGTTTTACAATGAAATGTACTTTTTAAAAGCATTATTCGAGTCCAATATTTGACTTCAAATGTCGAGAGAAAATAAAAGAACCGTTTCGTTCTCTAGGGAGGACACCGTCCAGGAGTCCTTAAGGGCCGGTTGCCACTGCAGCATTGCAAACAGTGAGAAGACATATGAAATGATTAGAAAAGCTTTTCTTGGAAACTGTCGCCCGAGGAAACCTCTAGGAGGAAATATGGGAATTTCGCACTCTGTCAGTTGAACAGACGGAGCCCCAGTTAATAGAGAATGCACATGCAGTTAATTAGCAAGAGCACACAGGTAAATTTAATTGCCCTAAGAAGCTAGGGCATTCCCAAGTGATGAGGTGGCAGGTGAGACGATGACATCACGTCATTATAGTGAGTACATGTAGGTGTGGTTGTAATAATGTAATGTACCACGAGATGCGTGTGTCAGTGACATGACTGGTGCTAATTTTAGTATATGTGATAGTGACTTCATGTTTTATGACCTCCGTGAATGACATTTATAAACTGAACTTTAGCGATAAAACGCCGAACAGGGTACAGGTTTTACTGCTATGGTATATGACCTTCCTAGCTGTTACCTGCGGCTTTGCTCGCGTGGAGTTTTTAATTTATTTGCTAGCTGCTTTACGTCGCTCCGACACCGATAGGTCTTATGGCGACGATGGGACAGGGAAGGGCTAGGAGTGGGAAGGAAGCGGCCGTGGCCTTAATTAAGGTACAGCCCCAGCATTTGCCTGGTGTTAAAATGGGAAACCACGGAAAACCATTTTCAGGGCTGCCGACGGTGGGGTTCGAACCTACTATCTCCCGAATACTGGATACTGGCCGCACTTAAGCGACTGCAGCTATCGAGCTCGGTGATTTCATAATTTGATAAAAGTAATCACTTCTCGGTACTGTACAAAGACATTTTCTCAAAATCCCTAAAGTATAAAAACTGACCGAAAAAAAAATTGAGTTTCATTTACCCCAGAACCAATTTGTAAACCACGTTTGTAATATTGCCTTTTGGGGTTAAGATGGGCAGGCTACTGGCAGAGATAACTCTGAAACATGTGACATGTGAGAAACCGTTGAAAAAAAAAAAAAAGTGTTTCTTAATATTTTTAACTGAGATTCCAAATATCTATATCCTCGTCTGCAAAATATTCATTTTTTGAGATATAAGTATCCTCATAAAAATAATTCAACCTCCCCCTTTTTAGTACTTTTCACCCCCTTTATAAATGGATTCTCCGAGAACGAAAAGTAAAAACTTGTTTCTTTATTTTAGAGGAGATTCCAAATACGAATGTATACGTCTGTATCAAATTTAGTTTTTGAGATAAGCGTCTCAAAGGATTCAACCTCTCTTTCAGTCCTCTTCAACCCCTCGCCCCGCTGCCAATCACCGCTCTATGTAGATATTCCGAAAAAGAAAAGTACATGTTTCCTTGTATTTAAAGGAGATTCCAAGTACAAAACTTTTAGGTCTGTAACATTTTCAGTTTTTAAGATATAAGTATCCTCATAATAATAATAATAATAATAATAATAATAATAATAATAATGTTATTTTCTTTATGTCCCACTAACTACTTTTTATGGTTTTCGGAGACGCCGGGGTTCCGGAATTTTGTCCCGCAAGAGTTCTTTTACGTGGCAGGAAATATCCTCATAAAAGGGACTGAACACCTTTTTCACTTATTTGTAGCCCCCTTAAGTGAATTTTCCGAAAACAAAGAAATAAGTGTTTCTTTATTTTTAATGGACATTTCAGATGCCAATTTTCACGTATTTATACTGTTAAGTTTTTGAGATATAGATATACTTCTGAAAATTCACCCCCTTTTCACCCTCTTAGCAACGGAATATCCAAAAATCCTTCCTTCATTTCTTTATGTCCGGTAGTTTTGGCTCAGCGATGATGAATCCGTAAGTCAGTCAGAAAATGTAATTTTACATAGATATTTTAGATTAAGAGTATGTAGCCACTTCGCTTTAGCGATAAATTGCCAAACCTATAAAAATCAAATTATTCGTATTAGCTTTCTATTGATTTCTTTGTATGAAATGCAGTCAAGAAAAATCCATAACTCTCCCTAAGATTTCAGGTTGTCTTGATATACCATCTGCGAGCGACATTTAGTCCTCCTATGGGTGGGGGCGGTAGAATAACATCCACGGTGTTCCCCGTCTCTCGTAAGATGCCACTAAAAGGGGGTCCCAGGGCCACTTAATTCGGGAGTGTGGGTTGGTGACCACGGGGCCCACAGCCAAGTCCTGGCATTGCTTCCACTTGTGCCAGGCTCCTTACTTTCATCTATCCTCCCTCAGTTCACCCTTGTTCTTTTCCTACCCCGACGCTATTGGAGCACTCGAGGAGTCTTTCATTCCTCGCCCTTCTTTGGCCGATACCTTCATTGTTTGAAGTGTCGGCCCCTTCAGTTATTTCTCTCTGATTAGTGTTAATAGAGGATGGTTGCAGAGTTGTACATTCTCGTAAACCAATAATCACCAGCTGTGGCTTAAGCGATAACTTTATATGTATGCTCAAAAAGTTTTGGATATTAACCTTTGTGCGAGATATTTAGCCATTTCGCTTTAGCGATATACTGCGAAATATTTGAAGTTACGAATCTTGACTTCTAGAACGTCTACGTGTGGTATTAAGTCATTTCGCTATACCGTAAAAGTAAAGAGTACAACTTAAGATTGTTTATTATACAACCTTTGTGCGCGGCATTTCAAATTTCACTTTAGCAATACAATGCGAAATATGCCCAAGAATTGCAGGTTATGCATCTTCTTATCTGCGTATGAAATACAGAACTCACCCAAGGACTTACGAGTAATGTTTCTTCATGGTTTTTGACATCTGTGTGTTTCATTTAGCCATTTCGCTTTACCAGTGGAATGACGATTACGCTGTAAAGGGCGAACTTTTCCCGTCTTCAGGTTTTATAACCTCAGCGTGCGATATATTTAGCCTTTCCGCTTCAGCGAAAAAATAGAAAGAAAGCTGTAAGAACTATAGGTTTTAAGTCTTCGCGTTTTATGAGCGTAGCGCATGACATTCAGCCATTTCGCTTCTGCGATAAAATGGAAAAATATGCTCATAAGCTACTTGTTTTACTTCTTTGTGCTTACGAACTCTGTGAGAGACATTTAGCCACTTCTCATCAGCGGCAAATGCAAAGTTTGTGCAATGCATGTTCGAGTTATATGATGTGAAACTGAGCCACGTCGGTTTAAGAGATACGTAAGATGCTAAATATGACGAGAAAATAAGGTTATTTGCCTTCCTGTTGTGAAATTTAGCCATTTCGGTACAGTGAAAGAAATGCAGAACTCGTTGTGAGTCTTCAGGTTTCCATATTTCAGGACATTCGTGCCTTCAATTCGGGAAGGCCGTGGAGACCAGAGCGGGAAAATACTGTTATAAACCCTTTACACAATGAGAGAAATGAATGAATAATGGATGGAAGAGTGATACGAACATAGATAGACGAACAAAGAAAGAGAGAAAGAAAGAAAGGGAGATATTGTACTGAATCGAAATTGGGTGGTTGAAACCAGTGAGGAGGAGAAGAAGAAGAAGAAGAAGAAGAAGAAGAAGAAGAAGAAGAAGAATTACTGGGTACTAACTCAGGGAAGAGACTGTGAAAGAGGTGTTACGTTATAGAATTTGAGTAGCATATTGGCTTTGCCGCAAAACTTCCTATGACTAGGAGGCCCTGCGGTGTAGGGGTAGCATGCCTGCCTCTCACCCGGAGGCCCCGGATTCGATTTCCGGCCAGGTCGGGGATTTTTACCTGGATCTGAGGTCTGGTTCGAGGTTCACTTATCCTACGTAATTCCAATTGAAGAGCTATATGACGGTCTAGAAAGCCAAGAATAACGGCCGAGAGGATTCGTCGTGCTGACCACACGACACCTCATAATCTGCAGGCCTTCGGGCTGAGCAGAGGTCGCTTGGTAGGCCATGGCCCTTCGGGGCTGTTGCGTCATGGGGTTTGGTTTGGTTTGGTTAGTTTTCTATGACTTCATTCTATGTACATTGTTACTCTTTACTTGATCGAACATGTTTGTAAAATTACATTGTGGTGATATAGCTAATATCAGACAGTTGTACAATCATAAATATGTGTCGCAGTCGTGGCCATCCATCAACGGCTGCCAATTTCAGATAGCAACCAGCCATAAGACATAGCCTGCACGGTTGCTAGGTAACAATACCTTACATCACAGCCTGCACGGTTGCTATGGTTATACTTCCGTCAAACTTTGTGACGCTAACTTCCGCAAGATTTTCAGATGAGCTCCAGCCATAAGACATATTTATTTTAAAACACTGCAGCAGCATCTGCTTTTGTATTGTGTAACGAGTCGTTGGAACTGTTGATCGAGGAATGAAGGAAGAAAGGAAGAATATAGTTAAGAGGCTAGATGCACGAAAAACAGGGACCTTCTGCAAATATCCTATTAAAGTAAACTCATGTCCTCATCCCGAGGTGGTGCAGCTCTTTTCAGGCACACCTCCCAAGGAGGTGAGCTGCATGTACCATTTCAACCACGTACCAGCCCTCCTGAGCCTCCGCCAGCATCTCACCGCTGGTTCCGTGGTTCAAATCCCAGTCACTCCATGCGAGATTTGTGCTGGACAAAGTGGAGGAGGGACAGGTTTTTCTCCGGGTACTCCGGTTTTCCCTGTCATATTTAATTCCAGCAATACACTCCAATATCAGTACATTTCATCTGTCATTCATTAATCATTGCCCCAGAGGAGTGAGACAGGTTTCGGCAGCCGGCACAATTCCTATCTCCGCCGGTAGTTGGGGCTTCACTCATTCCATTTCTGACCCGGTCGAATGACTGGAAGCAGGCTGTGGATTTTCATTTTCACCAGCCTTCCTGCCATTCTTAAATCTCTGGCACTATCCGGAATCGAACCCGGGCCCCCGAGGACGGCAGTTAATAGTGCTAACCGTTATGCTACGGAGGCGGACTGCAGGTATCCTAGGAGAGCTATTACATCAAGATGCTCATAGTTGTAAAGAGGCTTGTCGGATGGGAACGATAAGCCTTGACCAGATCCCTTGGTATTATTCGACAAAGCAGGCTATGCGCAGGCACCGGATTTCACGCTCTCGTAGCCGTTGTCGTCACACGGCATAGGTCGCTTGTGGATAGACCTACATCAGGAATCAATCAATATCCACGAACTGAGACGCACCCATTATTCACGCAATGACAACCGCCATTCACTGCTCGCTGGTGTAAATCACTCTTTTTATTCATACAGCAGTCATTCCTTTTTGTCTGTCCAGGCCAGGTGTTGACTATCCCTCGAGTCATTCGCGACCTATCCAACACACATACTAATTCACCTGACTAAAGTTAAGGAAGCAGCGCAACGAAGACACGGTTTGTTACTGTGTGGTAGCAAGGTCCCCTGCGGGATTCAAAACAACGGCATTGCAGTTCTCATAACCTCACTTTTCTGGCACTGTTCTAAACGAGATAGACGGCACTGAAGGGTGTGATGTATATTCCCCAAGAGGCTCGCAAACTGCCAGTGTAAATGTAGCAAGCCTGTCACTTACCCGAAGGCTCCAGGTTTGATTCCCGGCCAGTCCAGTGGATAGGGATGGAACGGTATTCATTCTGCATCGTGAGACGAACCGAGGAGCTGTTTATACGAGAGGTAGCGTGTAGTGGTCTTCGATTCCGAAGGCCGTACGTTCGATTCCCGAATGGTTTGGGGAATTATATCTTAATGGTTAATTCCCTTTGGCCCGGCGACTGGGGGTTTGTGCTGTCCACAACATTCCTGCAACTCATACACGAGACACACAAATATCCCCCACCACACAAACACACAGTTTCTATACACGGCATCGACCTAGGTATAACCACATAACATTATTATTATTATTATTATTATTATTATTATTATTATTATTATTATTATTATTATTCTTTTATTACCAGCAATCATTCTCGCTACAATCATATAGGACTCTGTTATTTCCTACTTACGAATAAGATATCCTGAATCCTACCCAGCAGTCATTTCGAAACAGTCCAGTGTAAAGATGGGTTTCGTTCGAGAACTGACTTCTTTCTTACAGATTATTATTATTATTATTATTATTATTATTATTATTATTATTATTATTATTATTATTATCATATTATTAATGGTATAATAATAAACGGGGTTAAAGTCAGGTTGTGAGTTTCATTAATAGGAAACGTTCCCTCAGTTTTAATTACTGCGCTGAAGGGGTGAAAGTTTCCTATGGAGATCACTAAGTACCTTACAAGTTTTTTTTTAACATGGCACCGATACAGATAGGTGTTTTGGCGGCGATGGGAGAGGAAAGGGCTAGAAGTGGGATGGAAGCGGCCCTGGCCTTAATTAAGGTACAACCCCAGCTTTTGCCTGGTGTGAAATTGGGAAACCACAGTGCGGTTCGAACCCACTATCTCCTGAATACTAGACACTGGTCGCACTTAAGCGACTGCAGATATCAAGCTACTAAGTACCTAGATATAAGAAAAGATCTTAATAATAATAATAATAATAATAATAATAATAATAATAATAATAATAATGCCGGGATGAGTGGCTCAGACGGTTGAGGCGCTGGCCTTCTGACTCCAACTTGGCAAGTTTGATCCTGGCTCAGTCCGGTGCTATTTGAAGGTGCTCAAATACGTCAGCCTCGTGTCGGTAGATTTAGTGGCACGTAAAAGAACTCCTGCGGGACAAAATTCCGGCACTTCGATGTCTCCGAAACCAAAAAAGTAGTTAGAATATTATTATTATTATTATTATTATATATTATTATAATATTATATATATTATTATTATTATTACTATTATTATTATTATTTTTGTTATTATATTGCTGTCGTAGCTTAACGCATAGTGAAAATGTCCTGACAGTCCTTCTGCGGTCTGAAATCACATTGGTTTTCATCCAACCAATGAGAGCACCCTTCTTTGCAAAATAACTGAATACGTTGCCTGCTGTATTGTTGAATGGAATACCTCGATAGTTGTCCCTATCCTTTCCGTTCGCTTGCTTTAATGAAACACTGACACTTATTTCTTGCTGTCTCCATTAATATACTCTATACTTCATAATCCCTTCGCTACATTTAAGTCCGTCAAAGAAGAATGAGCAGTTATCTGAAAGGGAGAAACTTGAAGTTTTCTTAAGAATATTGTTAGTCTTTGATGAGACTTCAAATTAGGGAAGAGGCGAGGCTCGTCAAACACAATGGCATTAGTCCTGGAAATCCTCTTGTAACGGAATAATTAGTTCCCTTTTGCTCCCTCAGGCAGCGCAGCGAACATCATAAACTTCAACGGCATTAATTTTACAGATCGCTGGAGTATTACTGCCTCCTCCCACGTCAAAGAATATCGGTACTCAAACATTTGTTCACTGTCAAAATTATTAAGACTGAATGACAGGATTATATAGATTGGGTCGTTTTGTCTGGATATTTGTAACTGTCAGTCTTGAGTGCTGGCCATGCCAAACAGCAAACATAAAATCTGGATGCGTTTCGCCTTTTAACGTAGAGTTACGCTTTTAGTGTTTGGGTAGGATGCGTATGTCGCCGAGAGAATTTAAATAAATAAATAAATAAATAAATAAGAAACATATTTTTCATGAAATAGTGCTTCAAATAAGGCAAAATTAGTGCTAAATATGTGACTTCACACACATACTCTGTTGTAAGATGGCGCTGTGTTGACTCGCGCGCTCAGCTGGAGGTTAGCTGAAACAGCGAAACGAATTTAAGTAAAGAAGTCTATGAGACCCTCAAAGCCCTTCCGCCGTTACAATAGTGACAACCTACTGCCAATTTCTTGTTGTTGTTGTACTAGTTTTCGCCCTCTTCATGTAACGTCCCGTTGGACATAGAAACACACGTTATGATCTTAGCTTCCGAGGCAAGAAGGTTTTGTTTTGTTTTGATTTGATTTCTGCTGTTTGTTTAATGTCGCACTAACTCACGGAGTGTTTGCAAGGACGGACGGATGGATGGGAAAGGGCTAGGACTGGGACGGTAGAGGCCTTCATTGAAGCAGAACCCCAGTAGTTGCCTAGTGTAAACATGGGAGTGCCCTCTATTGTGTAGTAGTTAGTGTGATTAGCTGCCACCCTCGGAAGCCCGGATTCGATTCCCGGCTCTGCCACGAAATTTGCAAAAGTGGTTCGAGGGCTGGAACGGGTCCACTCAGGTGGGTTCGATTCCCACCTCAGCCATCCTCGAAGTGGTTTTCCGTCGTTTCCCACTTCTCCTCCAGGCAAATTACGGTACGGTACCTCACTTAAGGCTATGGCTGCTTCCTTCCCTCTTCCATACCTGTCCCTTCCAATCTTCCCATCACTCCACAAGGCCCGTGTTCAGCATAGCACCTGAGGCCGTCTGGGTGAGATACTGGTCCTCCTCCCTAGTTATATCCCCGACCCAAAGTCTCAGGCTAGAGGACACTGCCTTCGAGGCTGTTGAGGTATGATCCCTCACCGAGTCCGAGGGAAAAACCGACCGTGAAGGGTATACGGATTAAGAAAGAAAGAAAGAAAGAAAGACAGAAGGAAGGAAGGAAGGAAGGAAGGAAGGAAGGAAGGAAGGAAGGAAAGAGAGAAAGAAAACATGGGAAACAACGAAAAACAGCCTTCAAGGCTGCCGACGATGGTATTGGAATCCATCATCTCCCGAATGCACAAGCCCACAGTTGCGACACGGCCATTTCACTCGGCGAGGTAAGGAGTTGAACAAAAATAGTGTGCACAAATAAATTATTGCAAATCGTCCATCATCGCGGATAACGGATTATTTTTTTGCTAGTTGCTTTACGTCGCACCGACACAGATAGGGCGACGATGGGATAGGAAAGGCCTAGGAGTTGGAAGGAAGCGGCCGTGGCCTTAATTAAGGTACAGCCCCAGCATTTGCCTGGTGTAAAAATGGGAAACCGTGAGCTTGCATCCGGGAGATAGTAGGTTCGAATCCCACTATCGGCAGCCCTGAAGATGGTTTTCCGTGGTTCCCCATTTTCACACCAGGCAAATGCTGGGGCTGTACCTTAATTAAGGCCACGGCCGCTTCCTTCCAACTCCTAGGCCTTTCCTATCCCATCGTCGCCATAAGACCTATCTGTGTCGGTGCGATGTAAAGCCCCTAGCAAAAAAAAGGGAAACCACGGAAAACCATCTTCAGGGCTGCCGACAGTGGGATTCGAATCCAGTATCTCCCGGATGTGAGCTCACAGCTGCGCGCTCCTAACCGCGCGGCCAACACGCCCGGTAGATTAGTATTATTATGTAAGGAACACCATGGAATTGTGTTGCCTGTGGGCGTTACCATAATGTGTGATGCACCGTGGGTCTACATTGTATTTAATTACGGCACCTCACTAAAAGTCCAGAATAATTGGATAGTCAAAATTGACAAAAATATTCAAGATATCAGCATAACAGATGAAATTAAATGGGACAGGACTAACTTTACAACGTTGGTGAACAAACATTTTGCTGAAAAACCCAAGATGAGAATTACGATTGCATGGACAGAAGAACGGAAGAAAAAAATACAGCGATAGGTTGAAGAAAGTCTGGGAAGAGACGAAAGCAAATTCATCTGCTAAATAAGTTCAATCGCGCTCGTTAGTTGGGCACAACGTTGTGAAAAAGAAAACAAGATAATAAATATTGCTCTGACGCTCCTAAACTGCTTTTACGGTTTTGAAAGACGTCACGGTGCTGGATTTTTTTTTACATGCCAGTACATCTACGGCACGAGGATGGCGTATTTGAGCACCTTCAAGGACTCGTCTTCTAGAAGAAAAATCAATCTCTCTCTCTCTTACTTTCGATAGCAGGTGGCCAAGAGTGTTTGTTAGTATATAAGGTGGCCATGTTGCCATGACGCCCTTAATCTGGCGTGACTAAACAATAATTCCTGATCTTTTTCTCTTTTAGTGGGGTTGGGCGGATTCGGCCCATTTTTACGGTATGATGCCCTTCCTGATGCGAACCCTATGTGGAGGAATGTATTGACACGTGCTTGTTTCTGTGGTGGTTTGTAGTGTGCTATGTTATGTGTATTACGAGAAAAACCCAGTGCCCGAACCATACGAGTTAACCATAAGCAGTTTCAATTACCGACCCGACCGGGAAAAGACAACTCTTGACCGAAGCCCAGCATACTGATAATTCAGCCAGGGAGATGAAAAAATGAAATGGCGTATGGCTTTTAGTGCCGGGAGTGTCCGGGGACATGTTCGGTTCGCCAGGTGCAGGTATTTCTATTTGACTCCCGTAGGCGACCTGCGCGTCGTGATGAGGATGAAATGATGAAGAAGACGACACACACACCCAGCCCCCGTACCAGAGAAATTAACTAATGATGGTTAAAATTCCCGACCCTGCCGAGAATCAAACCCGGGACCCTGTGACCAAAGGCCAGCACGCTAACCATTTAGGCATGGAGCCGGACCGCCAAGGAGATTATACACTGAGTGACCAGAAGTCACGGCAAGGGCTGTCCCATGTGAAAATGTGCCGTGTATAATCCCTGAGCGGCAGTCTGTCACGGGCACCAGTGTTGTTAAGACGGCAACACGTCGCGAGATAACAGACTCTGAACGTGGGATGATCATGAGCGCACAGCGCATGGGCCATAACATTGCGGAGATTACACGCGAATTGGGGTTTCCCAGATCAAGAGTATCGAGGGTGGATCTTCAATATCGCAGAGAGAACGTTACCACCCGCGTAAACCGCCGCACGGGAGCACCGGAGGTGTTTAAAGAACGGACATCACGTCGCCTCCGCACAACCATACTGGGTGCTCGATGGGCTACTGAGAGTCAGATCACCGCCCAGTTCAACGTTCGGAGTCTGCTATCAGGAATGCAAGGAGGCAACTGCACTGCATAGGCTTCACCAGCCGACATCCAAATCGTGTCCCTTTGCTGACACCTCGACACAGAGCTCAACATCGGCAATGGACCCTGTAACAGTGGCGGCGTGTGGTATGGTTCGATGAAGCCCGGTTCCAGTTGTATCGAGCTGATGGGCGCGTGAGAGTGTGGCGTATGCCCCATGAAACTATGGATCCTGCGTGTCAATAAAGTTGTGTCCAGGCGGGAGGTGGCTCAGTTCTGGTCTGGGCGGCGTTCTCATGTTCGCAATTAGGCCCCATTGCCCGACTGAAGGGAGCGCTGACTGGTGCATGTTATATGGACATTCTTCCAGACCATCTGCGTCCTTTTCGCAGAGTACGCTGTTGGAGATGCCATGTTTCAACAGGACAATGCGCCATAGCACCGCTCTGTGGTGGCACGCAGGCGGTTGGAGGAACACTCCATTGAAGTTGGATTGGCCCTCCAGATCTCCCGATCTTAATCCTGGTGTCGATGCTGGTGTACGCTCCAAGAACCTCGCACCAACTACACAAGACAAACTGTGGGTAGCAGTGCAAGATGGGTGGGTCCAGATCCCTCCAGAACGATTGCAACACCTTGTAGAGTCGATGCCTCGCGGAGGAGCAGCTCGTTATGAACGTCATTTTCAAGTGTCTTCTCGTGACTATTGGCCACTCAGTGTAAGTTGGTAGTAAGCTACAAGCCGGTGGTTGTGTGGGTGAACGTGAAAGTTCGACGAAAGAAGGAATCTGTAAATCAAGTGTTACGTGAGCATTTTATAAAACATTACTTACTGCAGTATAAATTAAGATCGTTTACGTGCGAAAAACTGTGAAATAATCTACTTTGGGTAGTCGTTGATTTTGAAAATTTGTAGTGCCAACCTAAAGCTTTTTCAAGGAAGAATTGAAGAGTTAGATATCGATATTTACACAGATACAATGATACCAACAGACTCTAGTGCACTGATTGACCACACTGACTGTAAAGCGCTAGTGTCGTATAACTGAAAAGGCTCGTAAGATAAATGCCACGAAGAGGCAGAATTTAAAGTGCGGTCAGTTTCTCTTAACTTCCAGCGATGAGGGAAGTGTCATCTGCAAAGCGCAAGTTGCTAATTTTTCTGTCACCAATCGACATTCCGCCATTCCAGCCATCGAGAGCTATCTTGATGAGACACTCTGCATATATGTCGTAGAGTTGAGGTGATAATATACAACCTTGCTTTACTCAATTTCTCACACTGATAGTGTCTGAGATCATGATCCACCTTTATGGTTGCTGTACGTTTTTGTTATGGAGGTCATTCAATTTCAACATTAAATGCAGTAGAACCCTAAGTTTCTATAGCATCCTGCCACAACTTTTCCCCGTATAACACAATCAAAGACCTTTTTATAGTTAAGGAAGCAAGAAAAGGCAGATACAGAAAAAAATAATCAGTAATGCAGATAAATGCCTTTGCTGGCGCGAGCGAGTGTTTACAGTGCACTGTGTCTTCTGGTGTAGGCTAGAGCAATTTTGTTACTTTCATTGATCTGTCTCTGTCTTATCCTTGGCTTTGACAATATGAAAGAGATTGAGGTATGAGCGATGCTAGTAATTCCATCCCTTGTGCAGCCAGTCGCTGCTTTGAATGGTTTGAAAATGTTTTCATAGGGTCGGTTGGTGAATGCATTTCAGTGGGCTTGCAGACTCATATGTAATAGCAACTTCTGGCTCGGTGAGGAAAGCAACGGGAAACTACCTCAATCCTCATTTTCCTAGTGCTGATGGAGGAGCTGTTGAGGATCCAGCCAGCCTTAGGGCTGAAGACGGAACATACACAATGGAGATAATACACAACCTTTTCTCTCATGTATTTTTATTTATATTTCTCTTAAAATCATAATCAGTTTTAGCCTGTTTACCAGCGGTCACCACTGGTAAAGTAACGACAGTACCGCACGAGTTCGTCAACATCTGCAGCAAGTCCACAGAGAGAGTCTCGGAAGGTAAGAATAAACAAGCGCTCCCGGCGGGGAGAAAAGTGAACTAATTATTCCATTGTAAGAGGATTTGGCAGACGTTGTCGCTAATACCACTGCGTCTCTCTGAGGAGACTGAACAGCTCTGTTCCGCCTTGTTTTTACAGTCTTTGTATCTTAGACAACCACGAGCCTTGGCTGCTGAAAGGGGCCCTTCTCTTTTGTGTAACATTCTTTTTTGAGGCTCAGTGGAAGAAGTGTAAAATGAAGACTTGTTTGTCGGTCTCTTAAGGATAAGTGTGTTCAATAAACTGGAAAGAAATCAGATAAAAATACAGTTGTATATTTCATTTACCGCAGAGCTCATATGAAGCTGGCTTTGCTTCCACTTGTACTATGCTGCTCACTTTGATGTATCCTATCCGACCGCGCTTGATTAACTCTTATTCTTTTACGACCCCGACGGTATAAGGATGCGAGGGCTAGGGATTCTTTAATTTTCACGCCCTTCGCGGCCCCTGTCTTTATTTGACCGATACATTTCATTTTTCTTTCTGATTGCCGTTATATAGAGGATGATTGCCTGGTTCTATTTCCTCTCAAAACAAGAGTCACCACCACTTCAGCTTATCCTAGTCTAGAGAACTGACAATTTAATTCGTGTTAGTTTCATAGGCCAGGATTTAGTTTCACGGGGCGAGTTGGCCGTGCGGTGAGATCTGGAAGATAGTGGGTTCGATCCCCACTGTCGGCAGCACTGAAGGTGGTTTTCCGTGGTTTCCCATTTTCACACCAGGCAAATGCTAGGTCTCTACCTTAATTAAGGCCATAGCAGATTCCTTTCCACTCCTAGGCATTTCCTATCCCATCGTCGCCATAAGACCTTTCTGTATCGGCGCGACGTAAAGCAGGTCATAACAAACGAAAAAAAAAGAAAAATCATTATGTAGTGTGTGCTTTCAAAACAGCTCTGAATGGTTGGAATGGCGGAATCTCGATTGGCGGCGGAAAAATGAGCAATCTACGCTTTGCAGACGGCACTTCCCTCATTGCTGGAAGTGAAGAGGAACTGATCGCACTTTAAATTCTGCCCCTTTTTGGCATTTCCCTTACGAACCATTTCAGCTATAAGACACTAGCACTTTACAGTCAGTGTGATCAATCAGTGCACTAGTAGTCTGTTGGTATCACTGTATCTGTGAAGATATCGATATCTAACGATTCGTTAGATGCAAATAAATTAATCGTTGTAAATTTGAGTTTCATTTCTTGAAAGACATATTTACTGTCATATGATTTCCAATTACACCCTGTATGTTGCTACCTTCTGTGGGGAAAAATATGTATTATTAAATAAATGAGTAAATAACGAAATATAATCTATATATTAGAAGAGTTTACTAAAAATAGCTTTGGCATATCCACCCGTCCGCCCGTTCTACTGGACCGATTTGCTTAATTTTTGTTTCATTCTCTCCGGAATTACCTGCCGGTGAATCGCGAGGTATTAATAGGTTTGCTGAGTAATATGTATTATTAAATGATCACTCCAAGAATTGCAGGCGAAGGCTTACCCTAACCCACAATGCATTATGTACTTAGCAGGTTGCTAAGCGACTAACACTTTAATTAATACTCTGACTTATACTATTTTCATCCTTAGTAATGTCATTGTATGCAGCCATGTTTGATTATTACCTGTCAAGGCAGAGAGTATACATACTTCCTCTGATCACGAAAAAGTACTATTCCCTGCTAGATGCTCTTTGATTGTTTAAGCTTTTGCAGCTTCCAAATATATTCAACAGATGGCAGAGCGTTCCTAATAACTCACATGCTGCGAAAAGAAAAAAAAGTATACGTACAAACAGACACCATCATGATGTACGCCTTAGACATTACCTGGAAACACCTATCGAAGAAAGAGTGAAGGCCATGAATCGTAGAAAAGTTTTCTGCCTGGCAAAAAAAAAAAAAAAGTTCCTTCGATAGTGGACTATGAGCTGACAAGATAACTGTTCAACTGTTCTATATAGAGTATCCCCCTGTGGTTGAGGGGGCGGTAAAATAACATCCACGGTATCCCCTGCCTGTCGTAAGAGGCGACTAAAAGAGGCTCCAGGGGCTCTCAACTTGGGAGCGTGGTTTAGCGATCACGAGGCCCTTAGCTGTGTCCTGGACATTGCTTCTACTTACTTGTGCCGGACTCCTGACTTTCATCTATTCTATCCGACCTACCTTGGTCAACTCTAATTCTTTTCCGACCACGACGGTATTAGAGCACTCGAGGCCTAAGTCTTTCTATGGCCGATATCTTCATTTTTCGAAGTGTCGTATCCCTTCCTTCTCTCTGATTAGTGTTCTTTAGAGGATGGTTGTACTCCTTCTTAAAACAATAATCACCACCACCAACTATAGAACTGCGATTAAAAATAGCGTTATCTTCTAGTAGAGACGTCATCACGTAGTTGCTCTAGGGAGCCGGTGTTACTTGTTCCGCTCGGGACGGCTGTTTGTCACGTGACAAGAGAGCAGCAGCCAGGCGGGTTGCATAACGTGGCCGTACTGTACTTGCGCCACTGGCCTTCAGCACATATAGTACTACGTCATGCACTTCCCCCACTTCTTCCCCTACTTGCTCGCTAACCTGCTCTCGTTCCTCGAGAGCGGGGAGCAAACTGGCTCCGAAGGCATTTCGCTCTCTATTGACGGTGCCTGTTCTAGTAGGACACAATACCAAGCTTCACATCAAGAACTGCAGGATAAAAAAAGTGAATATATGGATAGACTTTTACCAAACAGACGGCATTGACGTCAGAATGGATGAATTCTGACTACGAACTGCGGCATAGCATAGCGCGCTTCTTATTAAATGTTCATAAAACCATTGTAAAGGGCAGGCAAAACACTATGACCACGACAGACATATCAAGACGAGTTATCTGACATACTTATAAGGAATGTTATGGACCAGCACGGGTCCTCTAGTTTATTATTAAATAAATATAGGTTTAAAACAAAACTGTGACGACCTCCTGCCAAGAAGATAATACCTGTAATGTTTTATTCACGACTGCGTTAAATGACTTTTACAAAACAGACATTTTATTATCCAATACGATTAAACATATTAATTAATAATTCAGGGACTGTAATGGTCAGACTGGGAGTTATTAGCAAGTGATATGAGGGGCATGTACAAAAAGTAGCGGCAGACGCATTATATGTGTCAACAAAAACAGAGCAATCGGTTGGTACAAGTTTATTAGCGCGTGGAGCTCTGCAGCTGTGTTGAATATTCAGGGGACATATTGGCTGACTGGGGACAAGCGCAACATGGTTCATTTCTGGTGGCGGACGCGATTTATCGTATCGATAGCACGACAAAACATGTGTCCGTTTTGGTAAACTGGAGTGGAGCACTACTGCTGCTACTGGCGGAGAATCTTCTTTAATTTGGGGGCAAAACAGAGAGGCTAGCGTAACATGTAGTGAGAAATAGTTCCGGCAACAGTTGAGTGACTAGGTTTAATAAATTGGAGTGTAGCGCTATTGTTATTCTCTTTTAAGGAGGGAAGAACCTGTCGTAAAATGAGAGGGGGAAATAGTTTTGACAGCTCAAGGAACGACCTAAGAGAAGGAAGGTTTATCCTTTGTTTGCTACGAGGGTAAGTCAATAAGTATATGGAATTTTGCTCTAATTGTCTGTAGGTTGGCTCTTTGGCGTTGTGTGCTCACCAGCCTCTAGGTGGCCCGTTGTCTGCGTCTGTGGTAGGTTTCAGCGAGCTTGCGCTGCTGGGACGTAAATATGTCCTCGCCAATCTCTGTTTGCGCCAAGTTAAAACAGCGTTCCGTAATCCGTTTTTTTAATTTATTTTTAATTGTGGTCTGAGGGTGAGCCAGGAGCGGAAATTCATACATGACTTTCTGAACAAAATGGGGACAATGTTTTGCCACAGCGAAGTGTTTACCAGTAGATTGAGCAGTTCAAAAGGGAAGGATGAGGAAAAATCCGGGAATAAGTGCGTGATATGATTCTGAATAACAGACGAGCGACTGTTCTGTGCATTTCCGTTCCTGGTACATCCTTCGACCACAGAAAACGGATTACGGAACGCTTGTTTTCCTTGGTGCAAACATAGAGTGGCACGGCCATTTTTACGTCGCAACAGCGCAAGCTGTACTGATCTGATAACGATGTAACCTTCCACATACGTACACAATCTAGCGGCTGGTAAGCACACAACTCAACAGAACCAACCTAAAAGACCTGGGAAGACTTGGGTGAAAAGAGACAAGTTACTCGACTAAGTAGTATGTTCCGAGGTGTCAGTGGAGAGATGGCGTGGAATGACATCAGTAGACGAATAAGTTTGAGTGGTGTCTTTAAAAGTAGGAAGATCGCAATATGAAGATAAAGTTGGAATTCAAGAAGACAGATTGGGGCAAATCTTAGTTTATAGGAAGGGGAGTTAGGAATTGGAATGAATTACCACGGGAGATGTTCAATAAATTTCCAATTTCTTCGCAATCATTTAAGAAAAAGCTAGGAAAACAACAGACAAGGAATCTGCCACGTGGGCGACTGCCCTAACTGCAAATCAGTTGTGATTGATATCACATCCTGATATGTATGCAAACAGTATAACAGGATCGCTATGCGGGTGGAGGATAACGTAAGCTGTACTCACTCTCCTCGGGGACTCCCTGAGGCTGTGGACACTGGATACTCTCGTACTCGGTGCGCCCGAAGCTGGCTGAGTACACAGCGATCCTGGCGTTCGGGTTACACTTGAGCTGCACCGTGTCGTCCTCACAGGCGACCTTGCTGCGGAACTCGTCTGCAAACAAATCACAAAAAATATCATGAACATCACATCACAAAGTGAATGAATCAATGATTGAATAGAATACCAGGTGTATGCATAAGTCTTTTCCGGTTTCACTAAGAGATGGCGCCAGCGAACGGTACGCAGCGTATGAATTTGACACATACGTCGGTTTGTTCGTCTAAAATTAACCTACCAACACATACAAGTTGAGTCCGCCAAACACCCTCTTGTCGACGTTTGTGCCTGAAAAATAACATTTGCGGCACGCATTGCTTTTCTTATTTAATCGAAAGAAAAAATGTCGTGGAAAATCATCGTTTGCTGGTAGAAACATATGGAGAACACCCTCCATCGATTACAACATGTGAGACATGGTTTCGACAATTTAAAGATGGTGATTTCAATGTGAAAGACAGTGCGCTCTGGTAGACCACAAAAATACAATTGCAGGCGTTACTGGTTGATGATCCAACTCAAACTCAACGCTATCGCCAATAAATGATTAATTTAAACAATGCATTGATCGAAAGACGATCGGAATGGGCCAGAAGACATGGCAACGTGGTTTTGTTACACGACAATGTGCCGTCTCACACAGCAAACCAGTGAAAGATACCTTGAAATCGCTTGGATGGGACATCCTTCCGCACCCGCCGTACATATCCCTGACGTTCACTCCTTCGCATCAATGAGGCACGCGCTCACAGAGCAGCACTTCAGCAGTTTCGAGGGAGTAGGAAAATGGCTCGACGAATGATTTGCCGCAAAGGACAAGCAGTTTTTCTGGCATGGTATTCATAACTTACCTGAAAGATGGGCGAAGTGTGTAGAAGTCGATGGCCAATATTTTGAATAAACAAAAAATGGTTTTCCCTTGAAAATGACGTGTTTTATTTGCCATAAAACAGCCAGAAACTTATGCATACACCTGGTACAAACTTAGCACTTTAGGTACTATCTAGACCTTAATGTCACGGAGTCAAGGATACCTCCATGAACATGTTCTTACTACAAGATATATGAATCCTCTTAATTTTTTCCCCGCATACCTCCTATAATATTACACAGTTTTATCTAATCTCCTTGCTGTCTTCCATTCTCTGTTTAGTAACTTAGCAATAGTGTGAAGTTTAGGTTCATTTTCTAGTTTACTTAGCTCTTTCGCATCTATATATTTCTCTCTGATTTTTCTTGTTTACTTACAGTCTTTTAGCAGGTGAGCCACTTCCATATCTTCATTGTATAAAATGCATCGATTTTCCTAATTTTTTATTTTAAAGCTTTATTCTTATGTACTCCCATCAGCCACGAAATTATCCCTCCTCCCATTTTTTTAACATTTCAGTCCTTACTCTCATATTTTAACTTTACAAGTGTTCTTTTGTTATTACATTCTGTCCTTAATATTTGTCTTTCAATGTCTTTCACTCTCGGGACTACCGTTTTACACGCTTCCACATAATCCCTAGATATATTTCTTTCCCAATAGTACTCCATTCTTATGTCATCTAGTAGTTTCTTCACCACATCGACCAAGTAACCCTTATTTTGATGTTTCGTTTGGTGCTGGTATGCTATCCTTAGAATTTCACCCCCTCCCCTCGTCTTTAGCCTCAACCAATATTTCATTATTCGTTTAATAATTTCCGCCCTATACTCATCTCTTCTCACACATCTTTCTCACTCTACTGTTTGCAGTACAGCTTGGCAGCCCCATTATTATTTCGGCAAATTTACTTACAACTCTATCTGATGTTACGATACCCTATATTTCTGCTCCATACAATAACTTGGTTTTAACTATTGAATTAAATGCATTTTCCTGAACATCATATTCGATGTTCGGCATCTTCCTGTCCAATATTTTTATACTAGCCAGAGCACTTACCTAATGTTTGCTCTTTTTCTCTGTTGTGTCCATCTGCCATTGCTGCTTATGATCGTCCCTAGGTACTCAATTATGTTTTAGAAACCTCTAATTTTGTCTTGCCCATCCCCTACTGTTCACTTTTTGAGAGTTTGTCACCCCTTTTACACACCATAACTCTTGTTTTCTGTGGATTTATCTTTAGATAACACTTTTTACATTAATTTACTATCCCATTAATGCTATTTTGTATTTTGACAGGTGTTAATGTGAGCAGTAGGATTATTATCTGCGAAGGTTAGACCCGGAATATTATTTCTCGAGATATGGAGAAGCTCCTTTCTCAAAGCCTGACATCACAAAGTAAAATTAAAACTCTCTTTCATGGGTCCACACTAAACTTCAGCTCAGCCCAGTTATTTCTGGGGTTGCTCGAGCCACTCAGATTTTGGTTTTGTTATGTGCGCGGGTTTAAGACTGGATGCTCTTCATGGTACCACGTGATATTGAGAAGAAAATTTCAACCCAGTACTGACTGGGTTTCGAACCTCAGCCTTCTCTGTGGGAAGCCAACACTCAAGCTACTGAGCTTATCATAATCCCGCCCCATTATTCACTTACATTGAGACTCTTATTTCTAGAGCCATGATATTTTTACTGTAACTGGTTAGAATACAATCGTATGTGGCAAATTGCCAATCATCCAGCCCGCTTTACCATTGTGCGAGGAGAGTTGCATATATTTCAGAGGTTCGAAATTGACGACCAGACAGCCAGCTGGCGTCAAATTAAAATGTCTGCACACGGTAGCTGAGGCCATACGATTATTATTATTATTATTATTATTATTATTATTATTATTATTATTATTAAGGCTGTTCATCTAATGTTTATGCAAACTCGTTGAAGAATCGTTGTGCGGGCAAGAAGATTCTTACTGTCGCTTTTAGTAATTTTTCTATTCGGTTTACGTCGCACCGACACAGATAGTCCTTACGGTGACGATGGGATAGGAAAGGCTTAGGAATGGGAAGGAAGCGACCGTGGCTTTAATTAAGGTACAGCCTCAGCATTTGCCTGGTGTGAAAATGGGAAACCACGGAAACTGCCGACAGTGTGGTTCGAACCCACTATATCCCGGGTGCGAGCTCACAGTTGCGCGCCCCTTACCGCACGAGCAACTCGCCCAATTTAAGTAAGTTTGCAATGCAGACTACTACTGTATATAAGGCCCTAGTCAATTCACATTTTTCCGTTCGCTCGCATTATATATCCACGAAACATACAATGGACTTCGAAACCTCATCACCGGGCGAGTTGGCCGTGCGGTTAGAGCCACCCAACTGTAAGCTTGCATCCGGGTGATAGTGGATTCGAACTGCACTGTCGGCAGCCTTGAAAATATTTTTACGTGGTTTCCCATTTTCACACCAGGCAAATTCTGGGACTTTACCTTAATTAAAGCCACGGGCGCTTCCTTCCCACTCATAGGCCTTTCCTATCCCATCGTTGCCGTTGCCGTAAGACTTATCTGTGTCGATTCGACGTAAAGCAAATTTTACAAAAAGAACCATCATTTGTAACTAAATATCTCCAGCTAATTTGTAACATTCGCCAGCAGGACCAAACTTCAAAAGCCAACACATGTATTTTCATTTCTGCGAGGGTTGACCAACTTCCACATTTGAATCGCTTCCGAACTTCGAGGCAAAACATTTCGATGTTGAATGGAGTTGGTTTTATTGCAATACACTTTTTGTACGTTTATCAGGGAATTTATTTCTCTTGAAATCTTCCATTTACTGTCGTTTCTTTCAGATCTTTGAATTAATGAAAGACATATTAGTAAGAAAATATCATCTTTGAAACAAAATCCTCTACACAAGGACAAGACTTCATGAGATTTCTCCAGCTGGTTTCTACTTTGAGGGTGGGGAAGTAACATTGCACATAGTGTCTTCTTTTCCTACCGCTTTTCCCACACCTGTGGGGTCGCGGGTGTGAACTGCGTCGCACGTGTGGATTTAGCCCTGTTATACGGCCAGATGCCCTTCCTGACGCCAACCATATAGAAAGAGATTGCGTGTTTCTGTGGTGGTTGTTAGTGTAGTATGTTGTGTGAATATGAAGAGGAGAGTGTTGGGACGGACGAAAACACCCAGAAGAACGAGCCAGAAGCGATTAAAATCCTCGACCGGCCGAGAATCGAACCCGGGAACCTCTGAATGGAAGGCCAGTACGGTGACAATTCAGCCAACGAGTCGGACAATGTATCACATAGTGTGTTTGGTGAGAAATGAGACTCTTCCCACTCTTCTTTTCAAACGGTTCTCACGTTAAGAGTAAGAGAAAGGGAACAGAAAGCCGTCGTCACGAGAAGGTTCTCTGGGAAAATGAAATGATCATAAAAATGTCTTATGGCGATGATTGGTCAAGAAATTGATAGGAGTGCGAAGGAATCGACTGTGGCCTTGATTAAGGAACGAAGCCAAAAGTTACCAGGCGTGAAAGTAGGAAACGACAGTTATCCATTTTCATGTCTGCCGCCAATGGCGTTCGAACCCACTATCTGCAAAATGCAAGTTGATAGCCACGTGACCCAAACTGCGCGCGATGTTACCTAGCAGGCTGTGATGGATGACCATGACATACAGATCCACGGCCTGTGCCGCTCTCAAGGTACTGTTGCTAGGTAACATCCTGTCACACATTTTGTTACACAGATTTTCCGGTGACCCCAGTTCCAAGATATATTTACGTCAAAACTGGTAAATGTTTACATGGCTGGAATACTGGCAGATCACGATCAGCATAGGTTTGTAAGAAGGGATAAGGAAAGCCCAAGACCCAAGGCAGGCAGAACAGGAATTTAAGAGCTCTTACAGGTGCAAAAGTATCTTGAAGGTCATTCATACTCAACCGCCACCACTAAACTGCATTGAACTTTAGGTAGGAAGGAGACTCTTTATTCGACAAACAAGCTATAAGACAAATTCTTCGGGACGTTTACTGGTCAATAATTACGAATATACTGCAGTGCTCTGATGGGAAATATATAATGGTAAGATCAAGCGAACAACTGAGACTGAAATAAATACATGTTAATTCAAAAATTGCGTAGGTGAGGCAATTTGATCTCGAAAACACTGTCGCCGGTGATAACAGAAGAATCCCTGAAGTGAACAAATAACATTCGTGGTTAAGAAAGCCTCTGTTTGTCCAACCCTTGTCCCGTTTCCCTACGGGGTCGGGTATGAGGTGAGATGAATTTGTCGTGGCGGTTTTTTATGCCCTTCCTGACGTCAACCTCATCAGAGGAGTTAATGAGAGATGAAATGAATGACGTGATATATGATAGTAGGGAGAGGGTGAAACCCGGTGCCGGCACATAGCCTACTCCTGTCGAATAGCACCAAGGGGTCTGCTCAAGGCTTAACGTCCCCATCCGACGGACGAATCACCATCAACAGCGTCATATGCCCTCACTCCATATGAGCACTGCGGAGAGGTTTGGAATTTAATCCAGGCTTTTGGCACGCAATCTAGTGATTAGAAATTGTATACCACCACCTCCCCTACCCTGCCGGCCAACATTCTGATGGTGAAAATTTTTTCGACCAACGGGACTCGAACCGGCTAACCTCGGTGTTAGACCGTTTTTAGACTTCAGCGCCTAAACGATCATGGCCACCAGGCGGGCTAAGAAAGCCTCTCATAGCAATAAATATCTACTAGGCAGTAAGCACATAAAAATGGAAACAAGGAAGGTATTCGTGAACACACTCATAATGATGTTAAAGTAGTGTACTGGGGAAAAATGAAAGACAAGAAATTTAGAAGCAACACTGATGTGGATGTTAAGAAGCATGAGCCGAACAAATTGGACACAGAAGAGAAGTTACACCCAACTTATTCAAGAACTGCGTGAAAGAAACAGCTTCATTAAAGAAATTGAAAGAGGAAACGATGACCACCTCTGCAGCATTTTCGAAGGAAGAGTTGTTGGCGAAGGGAAAGAGAATGCTATTCCAAAATATTGGCCAAAATAATGATCTGCAACGCTTATTTAAAGTTACAGCGGCAAACCTTTCAGAGTATGAATGTGATATAGTTACCTCTTTGATAAAAATGAAGGTGCCATTAAAATGGTGTGAGGCTTTGAAAAGACCATCTTGTGACGTCCATCCACACCTAGATCCCTTCCGCTTTGCAGACTGTCCACGATTATTGCCAATGAAGTCTGTTTACGGAGGCAGATGCGCATCTCAGATTACTCTGGAGATTGAGAGCAAGTTCGGTAACAGACCCGGCCAGAAGTGCGCTCTGTCTGAAAGTTGGAGTGAGAAATTGGAGAAGTTTGAGTGTCTGACCGCCAGAGCGTGAGTCTATTATCACAGCGGAACAATAACGAGAGGGCACTGCTCCAAGACAGCAAGGTGGCAATTTCCTACAATAAGGCTGCCTCATGATGTAGGGTAGACCGTTAGCCTCTTGGCCGGAGGCTGGGGCTCTATTTCCGACCAATCCAGATACAGTCAAAACCTGTCCTCAGCGGAAACTCAAGGGACCGGACAATTTTTCTGCTGAATGGAAGATTCAGGTTCATAAAGGTGGTTGAAAAATAAAATAAAACCATAAGTACATACTTTCGTTCCATAGCCCAGGAGTAGATTTGTAATAGTATTATTTTTGGGCGGTAGTAAATGAAATTCCTATGTTAATGTGGCTTGTTACTGTCTGCTTAATAGACAATTCGTCTTTATTTGGTTAGTTTCTAAAACCTTAACTTTTGTGTTCAAATAGTCTACCCCGTTCTTCCGTAATGTAGCGGGCGTAACATAAATCGTAGGGGTTCTGCTGGGTCGCACCCCTAATGTTTATGTAAAGCACTTAGCACGACAGTTGTGCAAACTCACTTCGGTAAGTTTGTATTCTGACATATGACTGTCTTAACATCCCAGCTCCAGTTAACACAACGTACCATTAGTGTCTCTATAACAGTACCTCTCGGAGGAATATTGTTCTTGAATTTTATACACACTTCAGCAGAGTATTTGTAAAATAAATCACCGTTATTTTTGAGACAACCCTTAGTAAATTATAGAATAAAGGGCGGTCGGAAACAACGTGAACCGCGTTAGAGAGTTGGTCATACTGATAAATAAACAATTGGATGAAAATAATTCGATTGTCGTTTTTTTCGGCTGCTGAAGTTAGAGAATCAGATGGCTTTGCACGTGACATAAGCTTGGCTCGAGAGAACCAATCGAAGAAGAGAAACTTTGCCACTGGAAGGTTCTGAGCACGGACCTCCTGGCTGACAGGATCGCGCCTCAGCATGGTATTTTTAATCGCAGTGCTATATAGAACGGTTGTCTTGCGAGTTCATAGGTTAGTCACGAAAGAGCGTTTTCTGCCAGGCAGACAATTTTTTTAACATACATGGTCTTCAGTCTTTGGAGCGTAGCTAGGTTATCCTTCGAAAGATGTACCAGATATTTTTTTTGCTATTTCCTTTACGTCGCACTGAGACAGGTAGGTCTTATGGCGACGATGGGATAGGAAAGGCCTAGGAGTTGGAAGGAAGCGGCCGTGGCCTTAATTATGGTACAGCCCCAGCATTTGCCTGGTGTGAAAATGGGAAACCACGGAAAACCATCTTCAAGGCTGTCGACAGTGGGACTCGAACCCACTATCTCCCGATTACTGGATACTGTACATCATCTAAGTTATTAGGAACGCTCTGTCATCTGTTGAATATATTTGGAAGCTGGGAAGGGTTAGAGAATCAAAGAGTATCTAGTATTCTTCCGTGATTAGAGGAAGTGTATACTCTCTGGCTTGACAGGTAGTATTCCAACATGGCTGCATGCAGTGACATTACTTCTTCTTCTTCTTAATCTGTTTACCCTCCAGGGTCGGTTTTTCCCTCGGACTCAGCGAGGGATCCCACTTCTACTGCCTCAAGGGCAGTGTCCTGGAGCTTCAGACTTTGGGTCGGAGGATACAACTGGGGAGAATGACCAGTACCTCGCCCAAGCAGCCTTACCTGCTATGCTGAACAGGGGCTTTGTGGAGGGATAGAAAGATTGGATGGGACAGGCAAGGAAGAGGGAAGGAAGCGGCCGTGGCCTTAAGTTAGGCACCATCCCGGCATTTGCCTGGAGGAGAAGTGGAAAACCACTTCCAGGATGGCTAAGGTGGGAATCGAACCCACCTCTACTCAGTTGACCTCCCGAGGCTGAGTGCACCCCGTTCCTGCCCTCGTACCACTTTTCAAATTTCGTGGCAGAGCCGGGAATCGAACCCGGACCTCCGGGGGTGGCAGCCAATCACCACTACACCACAGAGGCGGACAGTGACATTACTAAGTGTTAGTCGCTTAGCAACCCGCTAAGTACAGAATGTATTGCGGGTTAGGGTAAACCTTCCCCTACAATTATTTGAGTGATCATTGAACGATTTGGTTGTATGATTACTCAAAGTTGGCTGAACTTAGAAACCTATCAATGTCTCACGATTCACGGACACACAATTCCGGAGAGAATAACACACAATTGAAGCAAATCGTTCCATAGAACGGACGGACGTATTTGTCAAAGCTGATTTTAGTAAACTCTTAATATATACATATATTATATTTAATTGCATTAAGCTAGGTAATATCAAGTTATGATTATTAATAACTTTACTATATATGTAAGGAGTGCTGCTGCAATAGGCATAATTTATTGGCAGGCAGTAAATTGAAATTAATTCAAATTAAATGATGGGGGATTGGAGGATGGAGCTTTGCGGAGGTCCAACAGGAATGCTATAGAACGTTCCATTGTACATATCTTGTGTACACAGACCTCTGTGGGGTTGGAGAATAAGCTTTCCCGAACGAGGGTACTATGTTCAGGCAGGCGGACAGCTTGCCCAGATCGGAGTGATTCCTTAAAACAAACGTCAAGAGTAAAACGCAAGAAGCAATGGAGTACGATCATCACTGGAGTAGAAATCTCATACATAATATCGAACAGAGAGGCAGCTTTTTTCTCTCAGATGTATGTACATTTCCTGCGAGGGAGATACCAGTTAAAGTGTGCGTGGAGGTGTAATTTGCATGAAAAATGGCCGCTATCGAACGAGCCAGGGCGGGATCAATGGTGCGAGGGCGAACATATTGCAGCATGCATCACTGGCCCACTCATCTGTTTGGAACCAATTTCTCAAGAGCGTACACATCACGAAATATCAATACATATACTTCAAGAGGCAGATTCTCAAAGCCAGAACGACAAAAGAACGTCACAGATGATAACTTCGCCACGACTGAGCTCCATCTCTGGATCAGTATCGGAGTTTGAGTCGCAAGAACGCGGGTTTAGATCAGGGCGTAAAAAGAGTGGGTTCGGCACTCTGCACCTGCTTATAAAAGTTATTTTTTCCCAAGTCGCTTTACGTCGCACCGACACAAATAGGTCTTAATGGCGACGATGGGACAGGAAGGGGCTAAGGCTGCGTGCACACCGAGCGTGCTTCGCATAGTGTGTCGCGTGTAGCGTGATATGCTATGCATAGCGCGAGGCGTGCTTGCTGTTCACACCGAAAACTCTACGCCGTGTTCTCAGCTTAGTTTAGCGCAAGGCGTTTTAGGGTGCTCATAAACTAATGCCGTTGTCCAAGTACACTAGAAACAGTTGAAAATTAGAAAGAAGAATCGAAAGTGGGTTCATGAAATTAATGAAGAACGAATTACAGTACTTTCGGAGAATTCCATCGTTTGTACGGAGATGCAAGATTTTATCGCGATAAATTTTGATTACTTAAGAGTGACAAAAAATACTTTTGACCTTCTAAACCCTGCAACTGAAATGTGGCGACAAGTAGCAGAGAAGTATTGAGAAAAATTCAATTTTCCAAATTGTCTAGGAGCACCGGGCAGCAAACACGTGGAAATTAAATTTCCGGCTAAATTACGCTCTTTATATAATAATTATAAATAGTATTTTGCAATATTGTTACAATTAGCATACACAATTTTTCATCGTAGCAAAGGTGGAGTAAATGTGTGACAAATATAATTCATAAACAGAAATATTTACTTCCAAGCACACTACTAGCCTGCAGAGTGATATTCTTCACGTTACCACCCTCCATTGGCAAAATTATAAGCCGATATGACAGAATTTTAGAGATTCTATGCACTTTGTCACAAAGTGTCCGGCTACATGGCTAAATGGTTATCGTACTGGCATTTGGTCACAGGAGTCCCGGGTTCGATTCCCGGCAGAGTCGGGAATTGTATCATAATTAGTAAATTCCATTGGCACGGGGGCTGGGTTGTATTTGTGTATTCATAATCATTTCATCCTCATCACGACGCAGGTCACCTACTGGCATCAATTCAAAAGACCTCCACCTGGCAAGCCGAACTTCTCCTCGGACATTCCGACACTAAAATCCATACGCAATTTCATCCTGTCACAATGTTAAGCCCAGTGAAGTGTGACGGTAGAAGTAATATTACTGTATGTGTTTACTGTAGGAATGCGATAAAACTGTTGTAGATACTTAAGTCCACTTATTTTGCAAAACAGTTACATTTTTATAGTTTTTGTGTGTTGGGTTCCATATTTCTTCTCTTTGAAACACTGCATGAATTTTTTTCCATGGCTTCAGAACCAGCTAGGTAACGCTAAGCAATTAACCAACACTGCGCGTTGTCTGGCGCTTCGCTTAGCTGTAAGGTAGGCGTTCAGCGCAGCAAAGCGCGGACGGTGTGAACACCTGGATTACAAACAAAGCACTGGTTATGCTTAGCGTGACGCTTAGCGTTGAGCAACACGCGACACACTATGCGAAACGCGCTCGGTGTGCACGCAGCCTAAGAGTGGGAAGGAAGCAGCCGTTGCCTTAAGGCACAGCTCCAGCATTTGCCTGGTGTGAAAATGGGAAACCACGGAAAACCATCTTCAGGGTTGCCGACAGTGGGGTTCGAACCCACCATCTCACGAATACCGGATACTGCAGCTATCGAGCTCGGTATAAAAGGTCTCAGGCGACATTTTGTATTTGCGTGACAAAATTAATTAAAACTCGGCCATAGATAGCACAACTAAGATTCGTTTCTCTGTCATCTTGTGGAATAATAGGAAACGTCAAAATGACACACAGGCTGCTTAAATGGCGTCAAAGCAGCTGAGCTGACACGATGATGATGATAGATTCGTATATCTCTTTCTCTGCCAATTTTGTGGGGAACACACTTACAAAAGTTCCAGGAGGTGTCACCTGGTCGTAAGGGGCGCATATATGGGGGTCGAGGGGCGTAGGTGCGAGACCACGGTTTACCCGCTGTATCTGGCATTCCTCCTACTTACTCGTGCCAGGCTCCTCACTTTCATCTGCCCTATCGAACCTCCGTAGGTCAACTCTTGTTCTCTTCCGACCCTGACAATATTATGTATCGAGGCCTACGGAGTCTTTCGTTTTTACGCCCTTCGTGGTTCTTGTCTTTGTGATTATTTTTTAATTTTTCGAAGTGTCCCGGACCTCTTCTCCATCTTTCCCTCTGGACAGTTTTAACAGAGGACAGTAGCCTAGCTGTACTTCGTCTTAAAATAATAAACACCACCACCTGAAAATTGGTCACCCGGCGCAATAAAGGGATGCACATTTGTTCTGGCTTTTTTTCTATGTATCTTGAGTGATGTATCGAGTATTTCTGTGCTGTTGGTAGTGCGATGTGTTGTGTGTGGACGCCGTGCTGGGCTGAGTACCTCAGCCGGTTGAGGTACTGGACTTCTGACTCCAACTTGTCAGGTTCGATTCTAGCTCATTCCGTTGGAATATGAAGGTGGTCAAATGCTCCGGCCTCGTGTCGGTATATTTACTGACACGTAAAAGTACTACGGGAGAAAATTTCGGCACCTCGGCGTCTACGAAAACCGTATAACTAGTTAATGTGACCGGTAGCGGCGATTGGGAATTAGAAGTGGGGAGGGCAAAAGATTGTACAGAAAACAAATTTATCCGAGATTGTGCGATTTCGCGGACTGGCCCGGGGGGAATGGGGGGGGGGAGAAAGGAAGGCACAGGGAATTTCAACAGAGCGGTAAAGGTGACAGTTTACCAAAAGTACTGTATTAATAGTTTGAGATTTTGATACAATAAAACTTTCACCAAAGGAACAATATTACACATGTGTTACTATTAAATAGAAGTACGACGAGATCATACAATTAAAAATCATTTAGTATTTGACTACACACTAAGAACCTAACAGACACTAAAGAGACTGCCAGAGTGACGAATGCGCGTGGCAAGCGGGTGAATCCTATTTTGGTGTCCATGACCTTGGCCCCCCTGCTACCATTGCTCACAGCACATGCAAAGTATCTACTACTTACTTTGGCGCTATACAGATCGGTTAGCCACGACGAACGACATTTTGTGCGTATTTCCGCTAATAATTTTGTTAATACTGAAAGAAAATAAGGGGAAGAATTAACTGATAAGAGAACAGGGCTTGTACAAATGGCTTTTATGCCTACAATTCCTAGTTTCAGCGGGCTGAAATGGAATAAATATTTAACGTTTTATCCACAAAGGCGGGGCGGGGAGGGGAGCGACTTCCCTCTCCCCCCCTAATTGCCGCTACCGAGTGGGACGTAAAAGTATTATCATTATTATTATTATTATTATTATTATTGAGCTTTATTTCTTTCCCATTTTTCCTTCCACTTTTTGCCTGTTTTCAACTTCAGCTTTTCTTGGAATCGCGGGTACGCTCGAACTTTCTTCTGGAGAGGAACACGTTTCTGGATGGCTTCATGTGTGATCCCTATTTCTTGAAGGACTTTTTCAACTTCCGTGAGCCAGGGTCACTTGGTTTTCTTGTTTACAAAAGTGGAAAGTATGCGCTTGGTCAATCTCTGCGATCTCAAACGTGTTCCGTGGCCATAAAAATTATTCTTCCGTTTCCGAATCGTGACCGTTATCCTTTCCATATGCAGGTACAGTTCACTGTTAAGCCGTCTCATGTCTGATTGGTACTAGGAGCTTCCTGTTCAATGCAAGGCATCCTGCTGCATACAGGGCTTCTGGACGAATGCTTCGCGTTGATCGACACTTGATCTTTTGTTGAAGATATTTCTACTTCGTGGGTATGCCACTTCTATCTTAATCCTAGATATGAATGCTACTTTCACAGAGTTGTTAGGTACTATCCCCTCACCTAAGTACTCGTTTCATTTCCCCCTGTTCTAGAATTAACTCTGTACGAGCCGGCTTGATATAAGTTATAAATTCAGTTTATTCAAAGGATGTTTGGAGGCCAGTCTATGTTGCTTGGGTTTTATGTTGTTTGATTTGTTTGACAGCAGAATCCAGGGAATCAGAGAATATCGCAAGATCTGCAAATGCTATGCAATCTATTATAAGGACAGTTCTCTTGTACCCTATTCGAAGTCCAGTGTCGAACTCTTCCTTGCACATCTCTTTGCGACCTTCGCGAATGATTTTCTCTAGTTCGACGAAATATCCGCCCTGAATTTCATTCTAGAGGTTGTGTTGGTTAGAGTCTGTTGTATAATAAAACTATCACAAATACCTAGTCCCCATCTAGTGGGCCTAGAGTATAACGGAACGTCGAAATTGACGAGCAGACAGCCAGATGGCGTTAAATTGAAACGTCTGCCCACGGTAGGTGAGGCCATACGATTATTATTATTATTATTATTATTATTATTATTATTATTATTATTATCATCACCTAGTCCCCAACCTAGAGTATTGAGGATGGTTACCAAGTTTTATTCCCAACCTTGGACCCTCTAAACTGAAGGCTGCTAAGTTGATAATTCAGCCAAGGAATTGGACGGACATACGTCTGGAATATGTTCGGAGCGTCCGTGGCCTTAGTTGACGTACAGTCGCAGCATTTTCCTGGTGTGCCAACAGCGGAAAACCATCTTCAGGGCTGTCGACAGTGGGGTTCGAACGCACTATCTCCCGAATACTGGATACTGACCGCACTTAAGCGGCTGCAGCTATCGAGCTCGGTGATATGTTCCATGAAATACATGGTGACCTGTTACTTTCTTAACCATTTCTGCTTCAACCCAGTGTTGCGGATTTAGGGTGTATGTTACCGAGTAATAAAGTTAGTGTTTTCAAGTGCCACTACCTCTATTCAGGTTTTCAGAAACGTTGATGTGGCGGAATTTTCTCTCCCAGGAGTTCTTTCACGTGCCAGTAAACCTACCGCCAACAGACTGACGTATTCCAGCACCATCAGATTGCAGTACGCTGAGCCAGGATCGAGCCCACTAATTTTGGAACACAAAGCCAGCACTCTACTCCCTGACCCTAGTCATTCCGGCTGCCTGATTCTTAGTCGGAGGCTCTGGCTTCGATTCTTGAGCTCGTTCAAGGACAATGATCCTGATCTTCGGGCTGGAACAATGTTCACTTAGCCTTGTGAAATAAAGAACCGGACTGTTCGTGTGAGAGGAAGGGAATCTGGTCAACAAAGCCAAGCAACATCAATTAAGTCGTCTTCTTTATAAATACATGGAATTCCAGTATCAACACCTGTTCTGGGTGCGCAGTAGTCGCCTTGAGCTGTAGGTGTCATAATTCACATTTCTTTATATACGAGGTATAGGAGGTGGCGGTTAGAGTGCAGAAGAGCTCTCACTTTTGCTAGCAAGTACGAACAGTCCTCTGGAATCCGAAAGTAACCAATAAAATCAAAGCTGGTGATGTTCAGTCAGTTTCGAAACTTGCACTCTCACTAAGAAAGACTCATCAAGGTTACAGACATACGATATGGAGTTCCTTATATCAACAATTCAAAAAACCAAACCGGACAAGTTAAGGAATGACATGGTTAGAAAGGAAATTGTGATGGAAAGAAACATTATTGTCAGATCGGGGCAGCTTGTCCAGATTGAGGTCATTTGGGCATGTAATGAGGGTGCAGCCAACAACGACAGTTTATGTTAACTTGGAGAGACATGTGGCAGGAAAATGGACGGTGGGAAGACCAAGAACCCACTGGTTGGACATTGCAGATCGGGGAAGGACACTGGAGGACGTCATTAACAACAGAACGTATTTCAATAAGACAGAGTGGAAGAGGCTCGCGAACAGTCCGCGGGAAACTTGAACTGTCTAATGATTATGGTGTATACGACTCTGTCGCATTCAGTTTCCGAGTCGTTAATCTTAATCTTCCCATATACAGTAGATAGGGTACGCACTTCCTGTGGATTTCGGACAGTTTTACGATCGTATGCCTTTCCTGACGCCAACCGTATATGGAGGAATGTATCGACTACTACGTATTTCTGTAGTGGCTGGAAGTGTGATGTGTATACGAAGAGTTATTATATATTTAGTCGAATAGAAACGAACCTCTCGCTCTACACGTTGGTGTTGGGAGAGCTGCGTAATTGGTGGTAGTTCTACGGCGAGGGATTTCGTGTCGAAATAGGTTAGTATGCAAACACATTTCCTCACTCGCTCACGGCAGTTTTGCTACGAGATTTGGATAGATATTTGGGGTACAACCTGTTTTAACCCCTACTATTTCTGCAACTCTTTTTACACAGCCATACTGCGTGCAGCAGGAAATTTGAAACTCGTTCGCACTAACTTGTTTCTGCACGACAATCCCCCTCCTTGATAGGTAATTTGCATTACTACTCCTAAAATATATATTCTTCATTGCACGCAAGGCAATTTCGGTATTTACAACAGCTGAATATTTAAAAATTAATCAGAAGCCGCGCGAGTAGAGCAAAGAACATTCATTGTTCCCAAGTCCTAAAGAGCTTTTGCAACTTTTTTCTTATTCATCTTTTCATAGAAATATTTCCGACGAGATCGCATGTTAAGAAGGAAGGGGTTTAGAAAAGTTGTATCAGAATATAAACCGAATTAAAAGTTGCAGAATATGAATGGCTTACATTATTACATCTTTCTCTTTTTTATCATGTTGAATTCATTTCGAACTTTATTCTCCTTTCTCGTCCCCTTTCTTCCCCTTTCAGAGAGACTGAGGGAAAGTTCAGGAGGCTTATGTCCGCCACTCCATTTAATACATCTCTCGAAGAGAGTTTATTTCTATTAGTTCTTGGAATACAGAAAAATGCGTATATATAAAACAGGGTCACCGAAAAGTCCATTAACATTTGACGAGGCAATACTTCGCGGAATATACAGGCCGAGTTGGCCGTGCGGTTAGGGGCGCGCAGCTGTGAGCTTGCATCCACGAGATAGTGGGTTCGAACCCCACTGTCAGCAGCCCCGAAGATGGTTTTCCGTGGTTTCCCTATTTCACACCAGGCCACGGCTGCTTCCTTCCCGCTCGTAGCCTTTCCTGTCCGATCATCGCCTTAAGACCTATCTGTGTCGGCGCGACATAAAGCCAATCCATCAATCATCACTGATCTACATTTGGGGCAGTCGCCCAGGTGGCAGATTCCCTATCTGTTGTTTACCTGGTCTTTTCTTAAATAACTGCAAGGAATTTGGGAATCTACTGAACACCACTCTTGGTAAATTATTCCAATCCCTAACTCCCCTTCCTATAAACGAATATTTGCCGCAATCTGTCCTCTTGAATTCCAAATTTATCTCTGTATTGTGATCTTTCCTATTTTCAAAAACACCACTCAAACTTATTCGTCTACTAATGTAACTCCACGCCATCTCTCCACTGACAGCTCGGAACATACCACTTAGTCGGGCATCCCATCTCCCATTTCTTCCCAGCCCAAACTTTGCAATATTTTCGTAACGCTACTCCTTTGTTGGAAACCATCCAGAACAAATCGATCTGCTTTTCTTTGGATTTTTTCCAAGTCTCGAATCAAGTAATCCTGGTGAGGGTCACATACCTCTAATCGACGTCTTACCAGAAAATTATTTTCCCTCTCCTTTACATCCTTACTAAAACTCCTAAATACCCTCATAACCATGTGCAGAAATCTGTGCCCTTTATTTTAGCCGTTTATGTTACTATTCCAATACAGATATTTCGTCATATTAACACCTACGTACTTACCGTGATCCCCATAAGGAACTTTTACTCCATCAACGCAGTAGTTAAAGCTGAGAGGACTCTTCACAACCTGACTTGACCCCGTTTATCATCATACCATTGTCTACTGTCCATTTCAGAACATTATCGAGGTCATTTTGCGGTTGCTCGCAATCTTGTAACTTATTTATTACTCTATACAGTACAAAGTCATCCGCAATAAGTCCGACTTTCATTCCAATTATTTGCTCATATCATTTATATATTTATGATAAAATATAAAACATATTTTCTCACATAGGTATATAAATATATATAAACATCCATTCTCTGATCAAGGAAAAATATTGAGTTGGCCGCGAATCGACCCGAGGACTTTCGGTAAGAGACGCAGGACGGACAAGTTCAACGAAACTTCATCTAACAGTTACGATGAAACGGTACATGCTGTATATATGTGGCCTTCAGTTTCTCGTGGTTTTTGCTTTGGAAGGTTAATTTTTTAATTACATCTTTAAAAACACCCCTGCAATAAAGTATTTATGTGTTCTAAGAGTTCTCAAACATTATTTTACCCTCAATGCGCAGTGTTCCTCCTGAGACCCAAACCCCTTTTCAAGCCATAATCTTCACATTTTGTAAATATATTTTTTAAAAACTATTTTTCCACAAATTAGTACATTATAAGTAATAAAATATATTTTTTCATCAAAATTTGAAAAATTGCGCAGTGAAGGGTTAACAGCGCGCGAACAAGAAACTCAATCTTTCGTCCTGATTAACGGAGTCGCTAGCGTGCGCTAGCCTTTCTCGCTTGTAGGACGATCGCCGTCCCGAATTCGCAGCTGTAAAACACACACGATGCTGTAGTGAGTGGAAAACAATACACGAAGACGATGGGCGTTACACTTGCCAAATAAATACACTTGAAAACGAGGTTGCGTAAATTACACAAGCACACAATAATTTATCCTAGGGGAGGAGTATTGACCTCGGATTGGTCAAAAATACGAAGAAGTAAAAATAAATTGGAAAATCGGAAGACGAGGTAAAAAACGGAAAGTTTCCGGGTAAATCGGAAGGGTTGGCACGTATGCAGACCGAAATAGCTTAAAAGAAAGGCTCACATAATTATTAAACAAATATGGTGTCCTCGTCCTGCTCTTCATCTTCAACTGCACTACTGGAGACAGCAGAAGATGCACTAGCAGTATTAGAGGCACCCGCTGCTGCGATGACAATTATTTTACGGAGCTTGTATGAATGGCAACAGCTATTGGTTTTTCTGGGACCAAAACGTACGAACAGAATGTGATCTAATGTTTATGTGATCATCATCATTCTTCATTTTGATTTTACAACATTAACGTGGCCAAAGACATCAGCATTTTAATATGGTAGTCTTAATAAAGGAAATGCCAAGAACACAAATTCTTGACAGGGATTTTCTTCACCATCCTCTACCTCAAACCGAAACTCTGTTGTATTCAAGTATTTTGCTATTTGGTGTAAGTAATATTTCTTCCACTGGATTTCCAGTAAATCTGCAACATCAGAAACACCACCAAGATCACGTGCATTATCAACAATTGAAGGTTTCAGTACTTTCAGGGTTTCACCAGCAACAACAAATCTTGTCATTTGCGTGGTATTTATATTGTGCCGAAGGTGTGACCGCAGTTCATCGCTCAATTGTCCATGTTCGGCGTACAATAAACTCATTGTGAGTTATGATACTATGCCTGGTCACTTGCGAGTAGAGCACAATGATCTGGCACAAACATTTTACCTTCCGCCTAATGAACTTGCAGTGTTGAAGTCTGTTGTTCGTTGACGCAGGCTCGTGAAGGGACCAGCCGTGTATGTGATCTTTGACTTTATTCCAGACTTACAATATAAAAAAGTCCATGAATCAAGTCCCCCTGTGGATGGGGGTGGTAGAATAACACCCACGGTGTCTCCTGCCTGTGTACTAAGATGCGACTAAAAGGAGTCCCATGGGCTCTGAGGCCGGCCCCGTGGTGTAGGGGTAGCGTGCCTGCCTCTCACCCGGAAGCCCCGGGTTCGATTCCCGGCCAGGTCAGGGATTTTTACCCGGACCTGAGGGCTGGTTCGAGGTCCACTCAGCCTACGTGATTAGAATTGAGGAGCTATCTGACGGTGAGATAGCGGCCCCGGTCGAGAAAGCCAAGAATAGCGGCCGAGAGGATTCGTCGTGCTCACCACACGACACCTCGTAATCTGCAGGCCTTCGGGCTGAGCAGTGGTCGCTTGGTAGGCCAAGGCCCTTCAAGGGCTGTAGTACCATGGGGTTGGTTGGTTGGTTGGTTATGGGGTCTGA
Source organism: Anabrus simplex (assembly GCF_040414725.1). Lineage (NCBI taxonomy): Eukaryota > Metazoa > Arthropoda > Insecta > Orthoptera > Tettigoniidae > Anabrus > Anabrus simplex. The sequence continues at coordinate 74,478,716 of NC_090277.1, forward strand.
ACTCGGGAGCGTGGGTTGGCAACAACGGGGCCCTTATCTGAGTGTGCTAGGCTCCTCACTTTCATCTATCCTATGCGACCTCCCTTGGTCAACTCTTGTTCTTTTCCGACCCCGACGGTATTAGATTTGCGAATCCTAGGGAGTCTTCCTTTTTCACGCCCTTTGTGGGCGTTTTCTTTCCTTGGCCGATACCTTCATTTTTCGAAGTGTCGGAACTCCTCTATTTTCTTTACGATTAGTGTTATATAGAGGATGGTTGCCTAGTTGTACTTCCTCTTAAAACAGTAATCACCACCATCACAACCACCACCACTATCACCACTGATAAAACGTAGCTATGAGGTAAACTCAAAATTTTGTAGCAAATGTTTTTTCGAAACAGCAATAAAATGGATGAATTGGCAAGACTGGATGGGGTGACATTCCAGACTACAGTGGATTAGATTTCCCTCAGCGTTCCGACCGCCTGTTTTTGAATGGAATACCGGCCAGGTCAAAGGTATGACCCATATTAGAATGAATGAGATTCCACTCTGGTCCGCCAGGTGTTCAGAGAATAGCATTCCGCTCAGGCAGGCGGCGGTGGAATGTAACCCTACCGGACTGTGAGGATGGCGCGTGCCAGAACAGAGAGAAATGGAAGAGAAGCAACTATTCAGAAAGGAGTGAGGAAAGGTTGGAATTTACCTCCCCCCCCACCTAAAGATGTATAATTATGGAAACGTAAAATATACTCGTTTGTTTAAGTCTTCCCAATCTCTAAGCAATGTGTTATTTTAAAATACTGCGTGCAACACATTCTGCTCCTGAATTGGTACATAGAGCCGGTTAGAATATGTCCAGCAAATTTCTCGTCAAATGAAACAAAAGAGTGAACGAATACACTCACGGGAAACATGAAAAAACTCACAAACATAGAACGAAACAAACACAAAAACACACAGAAATAAACAAGCTAGCAAACAGAAACAATACAAACAAACAAAAACCCGTATTATGGACTACTGCAGTCTATATCTAATCTGAGATTAGTATAAGTTACAAACAAAAATAACCGAAAAGACACACACTACTAAACCATGGGTAGTGAACTAACGATGGCAGAAGTTTTTTGCTAGTAGCTTTATGTCGCACCGACACAGGTATGTGTCTTATGGCGATGATGGAATATGGAAGCCTAAGAGTTGGAAGAAAGCGGCGATGGCCTTAATTAAGGTGTGAGAATTAGAAACCACGGAAAAACATATTCAAGGCTGCCGAGAGTAGGACTCGAACCCACTATCTCCCGGATGCAAACTCACAGCCGCGCGCCCCTAACCGCACGGCCAACTCGCCCGGTGATGGCAGAAGTAAGGACGACATAAAATGCAGACTAGCACAAGAAAGAAAGCCCTTTTTTCAGACAATAAATTTGCTCTCTTCGAATATTGATATAGGAATTAGAAAGATGTTTTTGAAAGACTTTCGTCTGAAGCGTGACATTGTATGGAAGTCAAACGTGGACGAACACTAGCTCAGAAATGAAGATAATAAAATCTTTTGAAATGCGGTGTTACAGAAGAATGCTGAAGGTGAGATGGATAGATCGAATCACGAATGAAGAGATAATGAATCGAACTGGTGAGGGGAGAAGGACTTGGCTAAATTTGAACAGAAGAAGAGACACAATGCTAGGACACATCTTAAGATATCCAGGACTTGTTCAGTTGGTTTTTGAGGGAAGCGTAGGCGTAGACCAAGGTCTAACAGTAAATAGGGGAGTTTCTACTTAATATTAAAAGGGCTCACATTTCTGTTTCCTCTTCATCCATGTGATTTCACTAGGAAAGTGGCAACGGAAATCAACATTGAAATAGTTCGATGATTTTTATTTCCATCAAGAGTTTGCTGAAAATCTCGAGAAAATGCTGAATGGTATGAACTTAGTATTTGAAGCGGGTAAACTACAAGACATAATGCCTAATTTGCACGATGCCAGTTGATGTCAGAAGACACTGGCTTACAGTTACTGGCTACGTGTGAAAACTTCGGTCTAGTTGTCTAGGCGACTGCCCTCACAATCGATTGTCTCCAGGAGCAGACTGAGGACAACCAACTGGGCCTAGCTGCAACCCCCACACTTTGTTCTAGCGCCTCTCATGCAGCAGCCGTCATCGTCTATGTTCGTGCACGATCGTCGTGGCAGAATATTTAGCCACAACCGCCCTCTGCTTGAGCTTTTCAAAACTAAGGATTGCCACTTTCCACGAGCTCACTGTATTGTGAACAGAATTACAGGCTCAATGATATAACTGAACGCTTACAATGCTATTGCGTGCTCAGTTTATAATCGGTTCTAATGCCGCTTGGTACACATTCATCTTTTTAAATAAAGTTCTAAGGGGTCCACTGTTTCTTCAAATACTTATCCGACTTAGGTCAACGCAAGGCCGTACCAGTGGTTTTTAGCTTTCGTGTCTGACCGTCTGTTCTACCATCACGGCGAAACGGTTGGGTAGATCTCGACCAAACTTCATATATAGAGTACTAGCAAAACCCGACAGACGTCCTGCCTGTGCACATTTATTTACCTCAGCATATACGATACTAATATCGGTCGTTTTCGATTACTTCTACATTTCATTCTCTCACCTTGGGTTGGGAGGGATGTCCTGCCCCCCACACTATTTGATAACAGCAGAAATAAGTTTTAAGGAACACATCATAATCTTCACATACTGTTCCGTAGGCAACCCGCTGATCGGACTTGTCTTGCGATTTTCTTATTTTCTCCTATTTTATTTTTCACCCCTTAATGCCGAACTACCAATCAGATTTCGTTTAAACCACTTCATAATCCCTCTCAGATCTAATAAGAACAAACTGTGAACATTTCAGCGAAATTGGTCCAATAGTTTTTGAGTCTATAAGCTTCAAACATACCAACATCCAATTTTATATATATAGATACTCATCCAAGCGAAGGTTTATATATGCATATGATTTTAAAATCACTGAATAGAATGGGGGTTTATAGGGATCTCTATTTTCTCTTATACTATTGATTTTCTGCAAAATCCGTGGAGTATACGTGAAACGTCGCTTCATATTAAACGAATTTTGTTACGTACATAATTTCGATTGGTCAGTGGACACTCTTTCCTTTGAGGGAAAATGCCCGGCTGTTCAAATGCATTACTTTTAGGCCCCGGAAAATATCGAAATATGGAGGCAATTTCAATGACGGCGCAGACTATCGTTTCCTGGTAACTGCTTTTTAAACGGCAAGTCATTTCACAAAGCAGATTACACAATTTCTGCTCAGTTTGGAGAGATCTTCAACTTTTGTCCTATGCTTTATTGTCGTATCTCGATTCTTTATACTTTAGATAGCGCAGCATTTCTCGATTATAATCAGATCGCTCCAACTCGATTGTGTCTGGAATTGGGAAAAAGGGTCTGTCATTATAATGAAAACTCTCTATCTATTGTGAATGGCAATAGTAAATGTGGCGTGCCATTATCATAAAACATTCCCCAACGTGCACCTTACATCAGAAACAACGTACGGGGTCCTCCCCGCTTTGTTTCTCAGATAGTGCTAAGAGACATGCAATTTAATGTAATCTTACTTACTGCGTGTAAACGAAGTCAGTCCAAGAGAGTGACACCCGCTGACCATCGCGGCATCCGCATTTACGTTACATGCATTTGCTGATCATGCTTCTTTTGCCTTGTCCAACGCTCGAAGCCGTTATTCATTACTATTTTAGAATTAAATAATACACTATCTTAATTAATCATTTCACTCCAAGATTCTCAAAGAATCGAAGGTGAACGGCACTTGTAACGACACGATGCGTTCGGCGCAATGACCCGAGTGACACGGAATATAGCCTCTAACGGCTCCTGAGTGCCAGTCGCTGCACGGAAATCAACCCCCACCTCCCGGAGCTCAGAACTGTCGAGACAACTGGCGCCGTGTGAACGTGGCAGACCAGTAGCTGTACTCTGTATTTAATTTGTGCTAGTTCCCTTGTGTCATCCGCCTGCGTGGTCTTGATAATTTAAATGCTTTAATTTTGAAAATACTTGTAGCTTGTTCACGTAATTATGACTCCAAAGTGGGGTCACGATACTAATGTCGCATCCGTTGATCTTTATAGGGAACGATGATGTTTCTAGGATCAGCACGAAGACCTGTACAAAGACAACAGTGCTCTTAAAGTGGCACTTTCTGAGATTCCTATAAAATTAACATTCAAGGATTCGGTATGATTGAGGTCAAAACTTTGCATGACTCAGAGTTGCCGAGCCTCTTCCATTATGTCTTATTGAGATACGTTTTGTTGTTAATGACGTCCTCCAGTGTCCTATCCCGATCTGCAATGTCCATATTTACGATGCCCAACCAGTGGGTTCTTGGTATTCCCACCATCCGTTTCCCTGCCACATGTCCCTCCAAGTTAACATATGCTGTCCTTGTTGGCTTCATCCTCATTACATGCCCAGACCACCTCAGTCTGGACATGCTGACCCGATCTAACAATGATGTAACAATCCCTGCTTCCTTCCTAACCACATAATTCCTTAACTTGTCCAGTTTGGTTTTTTGAATTATGGTACTGATTGAACATCACCAGCTTTGATTTTGTTGTTACTTTGGGATCCCAGAGGAATGTTCCTACTTGTTGGTAAAAGTAAGAACTCTTCTGCACTCAATTTACCACCTCCTTTGTGGCTAGTGTATCTCGAAATACTACACTGCCGAGGAAATCTGCCACCTGGGCGACTGCAGATCAGTGATTGATTGATTGATTGATGTAAAGCTTTCCGCACTTTTTAGTGGATGGTTTCCTAGCATTATGTTCGCGGGTCGTCCCTCTCTTTTTCAGAATCGCTTACCTTCCATTCATTGAGTCTCGACTGTACTTGTTCTTCAGTTTTCTCCCCAAATCATAAACATCATCAGTGAAAGCCACCGCATTTAGTTCACCAGAGGTTTTCTTGATGTTCTTCATTATGTCACAAACAATAAACAATAATGGGGAAAGTGCACTGCCTTGCTGGACTCCGCTTTTGGTGTGGAACGAGGATCGATGTCCGTCAGCCAATCGCACACAGCTCATACAGCATCTGAACTTTCCTTTCCTCACCAGTCCCTCCGTCACATTCCTTTTTCTCTGGCATTCCCATTTCTTATTTCCTGCAATGCTGTCATATGCCTTCTCAATGTAAAGGAAAACCATGGACAGATCTTTGCCTTTTTCTCCAATATTTTTCAATTAAGATACGTACACTGAGGATTAAGTTTTTTGCGGACCAGTTAGTCCTGAACTCTTCAAACTGTTGCTGATAAACTCGCAATCTGCTTTCTAAGATTTTCTCAAGAATCTTAAGCGCAAGGAGTGTTATTGCTCGGTAGTTGGAGCATTTTCGGCGATTTGCTTTCTTAAACCGGGGGATAATGATACCCTTGATCCAATCGGTAGGTATATTTCCAAACTGCACTGAGCATATACAATTACAAAATAAATTTAATTCCTCACGGGACAGTACAGACGCGCGTACTCAGCCATTTCTCGTCATCTACTGCCGTGGCAATAGCTTCCTCGTGTGAACGGGTACTCGTTGAACTGGACTGGTCAGCGACTGTCGCGCAGTAATTAGAGAACAACTGTCTCATCCACTGGCATCGTGTGAACTAGGCGTAAGTAATGGAAAGTAGGCCAATGAAGCATGGCGACGTGGAAAATATTGTTCTGAATAATGTTACTAAGAGAGAAACACGATCGCTTCAGTTTCAGGTGTTTGATACGGTCGGGTATGAATTCTAGATAGGTCTACAATTTGTTTTTCGTCGAACCGACACAGATAGGTCTTTTGGCGACGATGGGAAAGGAAAGGCCTAGGAGCGGGAAGGAAGCGGCCGTGGCCTTACTTGAAGTAGAGCCCGAGCATTTGCCTGGTGTGAAAATGGGACACAACGGAAAGGTATCTTCACGGCTGCCGACAATGGGGTTCGAACCGTCTATCTCCTGGATGCAAGCTTACAGCTGCGCGCCCCTAACCACACGGCCAGTTCGCTCGGTACATGTAACTAGACATAGCTAAGTTCTACGATGTGTCCTCCATCCCGCCCTCTTGCCTTTAACATTACTTGCTCTTCCACTCCATCCTCGCTTTATTACTTCTGAATATGATTCTGCCTTGTCTCATCCCATGAGGAATGCCGGAGCAGATCCTAGAACCGCGGACGTCTCAGACTCAGGAAAGGAATTTCTAATAACGTCTGTTAAGAAGAAGGCTTTATTAAAAAACACTGTAAAAGGTACCGTCTGCTGGATGTACAATAATAGATGTTCTGAATATCTTATTGCATTTTTACAATTCTTTAAAGTCGTCCTTAACTTTCTAGAGGTGGAAGAAGCATCTCTCCGCAGTTCCTTTAAAAAATTCAAATTTTGACCTCACTCGATAAATGACTCTTTCTTATTGAAAGTTCCAACCTAGTTAACAAACGACCCCCTGTGGTTGAGAGTAGAGAATGTCGTAAGAAGTGACTAAAAGGCGACCCACTGTGAACGTGGGACAGTGTGTTGGCGACCATGGAGCTCATACCTAGTGTTGCTTGTTGTTCGGCGTCTAATGGTACGAGGTGCTGTTAAATGAAACGATAGTAAAAACTTCAAAATATATCCACTGACTGCAATCTAAAACGAATGATGATGAATAATTATCATGAATCCAAAACAATCAGTGAATCCAATTCACAATGCCTCATTTTCTGAGACGATGTTTGTTGTCCAAAGGGGTCACCGGCACCTCCTAATCACACCCACGGTGGTCCTCACATAATGGTACTAATCACAAGTAATCTCATGGTTCCAATTCGATCATCCCTTGGCCTCCCCTTTTAGTCTCCTCTTACGACAAACAGGTGTATTCTTCATCTGCGTTCATCACCTACAGGGGGTCTGGCCGAGACTGCCATTGCTTCCACTTTTTTTTTCTTTTAAATGCTATTTGTTCGGGGCGTCGATCTACAAAGATCTTTTGTCCCTTACCTTCCACTTACTTACACCAGGTTCCTCAAATCTTTCTTATCCCACCTCCAACACCTACGGTGTCCCCTGCCTGTCGTAAGAGGTGAGTAAAAGGGGTCACAGGGGCTCTAAACTTAGGAGTGTGGGTTAGCGATCACTGGGCCCTGAGCTGAGTCCTGGCATTGCTCAATTTACTTGTACCAGGCTCCTCACTTTCATCTATCCTATTCGACCAGCTTGGTCAACACTTGCTCTTTTCCCACCCCGACGGTATTAGGTATCGTCGCCTAGGGAGTCCCATTTTCATGCCGTTCCTAGCTCTGCCATTTTCTGCCCATACATTCATCTTTCCTCTGACGAGAGGATGATGATGATGATGCTTGTTGTTTAAAGGGGCCTAACATCTAGGTCATCGGACCCTGATGGTACGAAATGAAATGGCAAATTAAAAGTTCAAAATCATCCACTGACCAAAATAAAAAATGTCCATGAAGAATGAATGGATGGACATAAATTTAAAACTATCAGTGGATTCGACCCAAAAACTATCACAAAAAGGTATTACTGACCAAGGGACCACTTCTAAGGTACAATCCCGAATCGAGGATTCTTGATGATGAAAGGGGTCCAAAATACAGGTCAATGGCCCCTCATAATGGTTTTTATCACTAGTAAAGTAGAACCATGTTATTTGTCATGTTGGGGCACTAATCAAAAGTAGCGTAGACTCAGGGTATTCCCCACATGATGGTACTCACAAGTATTGTACGTCGTACAGGTAACGCAGACCCACGGTGTCGCTCAAATAGTGGTACTAACCACAGGCAATGCCCAGACCCGTGATGTTTCTCGCAATAATACTTGTACCGGGCGGTACACCTCTACTCTGTTTATTTAAAAGTTGCGCCGGTTGAAACTCCTCTTCTGGAGGAAGGTTGAACTTTATCTATTCTATTAATTCTCTACTTTCTCAGAAGATGTCACCACGTGGAAAATTTTGAGTTTTTGAACTGTGTCACTTTTGAGGTGTTTTTGTTTCGCTTGAAGTAAGAAGTGTGAACTTTCTCTTCTAGAGGACACTACTGAAGATCAACAATAGTGCGACCTAGTGCGGAGTTAAAGAACTATTTTGTTGGAGAAATTTTTATTTCAAGAGTTTGTTCTTTGTTAAATTTCCTTCTGTCATTGTTTAAGTTGGCTGTATACCCCTCTTTTCCCCCTTAGTTTGGATCTAGCCAATCCCGAATTTCTTTAATTAATTTTCCACCAATAATGTGTTTCTTTTTCCTCTATGTAGGGGTTTCTTTTCCCGAACCAATAAAGATTTTGTGGGAGGGTGTTTTCTTTCCCCTAACGCCTAGAATCTTCCGCGAGAGGATATAAACTGCTGATTTTGGGGTCTCCGGGCCACTTCTGTTCCATCTTTCAGTGTATTAAGTACATAGCAGGAGGCGGGAAGCGCCTCTTTCTTCTTCAGCCGTTCAACACCAGGTAATGGCCTATTAATAACTTCTTTTCTTGCTAGGTCGGCAGTTTAACACTCGCGGCGGGTTCGAAGCATTTCCATCATGTAACTTTTTCCTAAAATGTAATTACTCTTTTCATCTTTTTCTTGTAAGGCTACATATTGGGATAGAGAGTGCTAACCCTCTCGAGCTCCCACTCACATTTGTTTTGAGGTGAACTTATTTTCTCAAACTATTCTTCGTTTATGTAATGTAAAGTGTTCTTCTCTAAGTCACCTCTGTAGTATGGGATTAGCCCTTGCGTTAGTGGCCCAGAGCCAGATTAGGTTTTAAAAACAAGGTGTATTAGGAGTGCAAGTTCGCCTCCTCTCAAATTGTTATTTTAGAGGTCATGTAATCAACCTTCTTTTCATGTAATAGACCTCCGTAGTTTGGGTATTTTACCCCTGTAAATACGTCCTTAGAGGACAGCTTGAAGGTAGAGTTTGGTGTGGCCTTGTGATAGGCTTACAATTTTGAGAGCGGATCGCGCTTTGAAATTTGTTTCTGTATGCCTCGTGCAGGCTTTATGTGTAATGTTTGGAGCCAGTGCTCCTGGGAATGAATGGGGTTTTCTGCCCCTTGGCTAAATTTTTTTTTTTGGAGTAAGGCGGGGCTGATTGCCCAAGAGTTATGAAGTAAGGGCACTGAGCCCGAACCCAGTAATATTGTACCTACATTTGTGCTACTCTGTACCTGTTATGATTGTTATCTCTTGTCTTTGAAAAGAAAATATAACCTAGTTAAATTTTAAATTAATTTTACATTGCACGTTTATTTCGTAGCTTGAAACCCATTCACACCCGCACCTTCTTTCACCTCTACCTACCACGGATATCTCCGTAACAATACTAATCACGGGTACTGGAAACCCACAGTGAATCCCTCTCTGCTGCTACTAATCACAAACCTATTTTGTACCTACAGTGGCACTACCCGCAAGTAAAGGCGACCTTGGTGTTCCCCGCGAAATGGTACTAATCAAAAGTAGTTTCATGGTTCTACAGTCATCCCTTGGTCGCCCCTCACGACAGGCAGGGGATATCGTGGGTGTATTTTTCGTTTACATCCCCCACCCACAGGGGGTAGACAGAGAGAAAAAGGAAAAGAATGGATCCGTCACTTCGAAAAATGAAGTAAAAATGAAAGACTCCCTAGACCTCGTAACCTAATAGCGTCGGGGTCGGAAACGAACTAGAGTAAGGTGGGATAGGATAGTTGAAACTGAGGAACTAAGTGGAAGCAGTGCCAGGACTCAGCTAAAGATCCCCGTGGTCACCAATTCACGCTACCAAGTTCATCTGAGGGCCCTTTTAGTCACATCTCATGACAGGCAGGGGATACTGTGAGTGTTATTCGACCACCCCCACCCACAGGGAAATTTTGAAATTTCCACCTTAGAGCTTTTATGAATACTAAGGAATGTTATTTATGTCCCACTAACTACTTTTCACGGTTTTTGGAGACGCCGAAGTGCCGAAATTTTGTCAAGCAGTTCCTTTACGTGCCAGTAAATCTACTGACATGAGGCTGACGTATTTGACCAACTTCAAATGCCACTGGAATGAGCCAGGATCGAACCTGCCAAGTTGAGGTCAGAAGGCGGGCGCCTCAACCGTCTGAGCCACTCAGCCCTGCTAGTACGGATCTAATATCACATTACCACTTACACGTTTTCCGTGACGATGGGAAAGGAAGTGCCTAAGACTGGGGAGGCAACCGTCGCGGCTTTTACTGAGATGTTCTGAGCTGCTGAACTCCTGAATGATAACACTTCGGTGGCCCCGAAAACAGTACAAATGGTTAGTGGAACCTAAAGTAAGTGGCAATTATTTATAAGAAATATAGCCTTATATTTACCTGGCCTGAAAATATGAAACCGTGGGGTTCGAACCTACCGTTTAATCCATACTTTCAGGTGCACAACCCGTATCGCGTACCTAACTCTTTCGCTGCCCAAATATAAACTCGGAAAGAGAGAGTATTCGCGTTTCTTGATGGTATTAATGAGATTCGTTTTTCCTCCTTGTAAATACGTTTTGGTTTTCGGAGACGTTGACATGTCGAACATTCTGTCACACAGGTAAATCTACCGACAGGAGCGTGGCGTGTATGAGCACTTTCGTATGCCTCCAGACTGTTCCGGGATCGAACCCTTCACCTTGGGCTCTGAAACTCATCGCTCTACCATCTGAGCCATTAAGCCCATTTGGCTGTGTTTGACTTAGTCTCATACCTTGTTCAGCCGCTAACTAGAACTCAAAATGAATCCATATGCACACACCGGACTATTTAAACTGCACAACCAAATACACTCCAATCATATAACGGTGCTTCGAACATGAAAATAAAAAAAACAGACAGTGAATTACAAAATTTAATGTGCAGCAATCTGATAAAAAAGAGTTCTCAGTTGAAACACACAGAGGAATATAAATATTTAAAGCGGTTGTAATATTTTCATTATTTTTCTCGTGAAATATGCTATTATTTTTTGAGCTCTGCAGATGCAAATTCAATTGAGAGTTACGGTACTGTGTCTTCATAGTCAGTGACCTGAATAATTACGTGAGTATCAGAGAAAGTGGAGTAGCGCGAATTATTAACCTAGTGCGGTCAGCATTTTATTCTCGGCTCCGGTCATAAATTGCAAGCGACAAGAAATTGGTTTATAAACGCACGTACGTACGGTTGAATTTCAATAGGGAAGCAGAGTTGTGTAGCGATATATATCCTCCTGAGTTACCGAGCTAGTAACCTTTGTTTATTGTGAACGAACGCTATTTCCCGGATATCGAAGGATATGTGTGAGTGTGCATACGCGGACAATCCCATTTGGGTAATGGGCAAGCGTGGGGGCGCCAGCAGCTGCATTGCAGAGCAGGCTCAGCACGCGGAGCGTCCCCACAACAATGGGCAGGTTTAAATTATTGCAAAGTAGGTGTCGATAGTTTTTGACAGTTTCCTTGTTCGTCGGTGGAAACTTTATGTGCAACACGTTGTGGCACGTACAAGCGGACCTCGCTGGAGAAACCAGTGGTATTACGTTACTGTTTATAAGGCGATCAATAATAATATGTATATATTAAAAAATGATAAAAACTAAAGTCAGTCAGTCCGGCCATTCTATCCGATCGATTTACTTCATTCTTTTTTTAACTGAAAGGTATTCATGCACAGATTTGTTATCAGGTACTATAAATCACTTAACTTCCGCCTTCCTCAAATTATTTGATTTGTTCAATTTTTGTCTCTTCAAAGCAGTCATCTCTTTGGTTCTAATTGAGGTACGGAGTTCGTTTTGGCCTAAGAACACTCAGTGGATCAATCGCTTTCCTTTGAGGTAATAACTACTTAAATGGGTAGATTGTGAGAAAAGTTATGAGTACATTTGTCTCCATGACGAAGATCTTTGAAGGACTTTTTAACAGTTCGGCGCGTAGTGTTATTCGAAGGAACGTTTAATTCAATTTCTTTGTGTGATGTCTTTTCAAGTGTTTTGTTGACATACTATTACATTCTATTACCACAGCAGATCATGTGTTTTATTTCATTAACTCGAAACTTTGCAAATACACTCGTGAGGATAGTAACGAACACCACCCTACTTTGTACATTGTGGGCGGAGCCAGCGAGAAACTGCTATAATAATAATAATAATAATAATAATAATAATAATAATAATAATAATAATAATAATATTGTCCGCTCTGTGGTGTTGCGTGATTAGCTTCCATACCCGGAGGCCTGGGTTCGATTCGCGGATCTGCTACGAAATTTGAAAAGTGGTACGATGGCTGGAACGGGGTCCACTCAGTCTCGGGAGGTCAAATGTGTAGAGGTGGGTTCGATTCCCACCTCAGTCATCCTCGAAGTGGTTTTCTGTAGTTTCCCACCACTTCTACAGGCAAATGCCGGGATGGTACGTTACTTAAGGCCACGGCCACTTCCTTTCCTCTTCCTTGCCTATCCCTTCCAATCTTCCCATCTTCTACAAGGCCCCTGTTCAGTATGGCAGGCCAGGCTGCCTGGGCGGCGAGGGACTGGTCCTCCTTCCTACTTGGATCCCTACGTCCCAAAGTCTCACGTTCCAGGACACTGACTTTGAGGCGGTAGAGGTGGGATTCCTCGCTAAGTCCGAGGGAAAAACCAACCCTGAAGGGTAAACAGATTAAGAAATAATAATAATAATAATAATAATAATAATAATAATAATAATAATAATGAGTTATAGGTATCGGAGACGCAGATGACTAACAGAAGACGTAGAAAAGCAAGCAAGGAAAATTCTCAGAAAAAGGTTTCGCTCCAGTCTGCGCAGAGTGGATATCGATGAAAATGAACCGTCATTAGCTATATCGGCATTCTAAAAATATCGCAGACACTTTCAGAAAAATGTTACTGAAACTGTACAGTAATCTTCCCAGCCTGAGAAATGACAGGCTGACCAAAAGAACATATGACTAATTGAAAATGAAAGGTACATAGCTCGATAGATACAGTCGCGTAAGTACGTCCAGATTCCAGTTTTCGGGAGATAGTGGGTACGATCCCCAGTGTCGGTAGTCCTGAAGATGGTTTTCCGTGGTTTCCCATTTAAAACCAGGCAAATGCCGGAACTGTACCTGAATTGATTGATTGATTGATTGATTGATTAAGGCCACGACCTCTTCCTTCCCACTCCTAGCCCTTTCCTATCCCATCGTCGCCGCAAGACCTATCTGTGTCGGTGCGCCGTAAAGCCACTTGTGAAAAAATGGAAGGGGACCATGACTATTGACCGAATACAAGCTCACAGCAGCCCGCACATAACCGCACGGCCAACTCAATCGGTATAATGGAGAAGTTCTGAATAACGCAGCTGAGAACAACCCCCACGTTAGCTCGCGAACCACAGCACATGATCTAAACATCCGCCTGGCGTCTGGACTGCACGAACGAGAAGACGTCTGGTTTTCTGTCCAGATTCACTTATATTCTCTCGCTGTGGACAGCCTGTATAGCAACAGCGAGGGATGCCTAATGCCTACTTCACACCATGATAGTTGATGAGACAATTGTCAGAAGACAGTTAATTAGCTTACAATTACTGTCTACGTGTGAACACCTCGGTCCAGTTGTCTAGGCAATCGGTTGTCTCCAGTAGACTGAGGTCAACCAACCGGGCCCAGTCGCAACTCCCACCACCCGGAGCTCAGTATTGTCGGGACACTTGGCGCCGTGTGAACGTGCCAGGCCAGTAGCTGTATATTTATTTTGTGCCAGTTCATTTGTGTCAACCGACAGATCCAACCGCCTGCGTGGTCTTGTTAATGAAAATACTTCAATTTTTAAATTATTTACAGGCTGTTCGCGTAAATCTGGTTTCAAAGTGGTGGTGACGATACTATCGCAAAATTCGTTGAGCTGCACGACGATGTTTGTGGGACCAACACGAAGACCTTGTAGAAAGACGAAAATGCTCTTCAAGCGGCACTTTCTGAGATTATTGATAAAATTGACATCATATGATTCGGTGTGACTGAGGTCAAAACTTTGGGTGATTCACCAATGAATTACCGGCACATAACATTACAAAATACATTTAATTTATCACGGGACACTACAGACGCTGCGCACTAAGCCATTTCTCGTCATCTACTGCCGTGGCAATAGCTTCCTCATGTGAACGGGTTCTCGTTCAACTGGACTGGTCAGCAAATACCCGCATTACTTAGAGGACAACTGTCGCCAACAATTGTCTCAGCAACTGGCATCGCATAAACTAGGCGTAAGCGTCCATGACCCGCTGTACGCATTTGCCGAAAGTTTTGCGTAAGCCCCAGGGTTTTTGTGCTGTGGGCAACAACTTCTACAGAATTGAAATGCGGGTTACATAACCATGAGGGCTCATACTTAAATCACTCCTTACTGCTAGTGTTAATACTCACATGGACGGCACTTGTAGGCAACTTCCACGTACTTGCGGACGCCAGGACACGGGTCACCACCGAACGTCTTGGGCGACGTCTGGAACTTACATTGGCGCTTCTTCTGGCAGGCCTCCACGACAGTCTGCAACAGAGAGTACTAAGCACCGTCACTCAGGATGGCTGTAGGGTGGCCTGGTAGGGGAGGATTGGCAGCAGTATGGGGTGGACGGGATATTGTGGGCGGGTGGCTGCACTGCTGGGGAAGGAGACCAATCCAGTCAGGATGGGGAAACGTTAATAGCATCGCGCACAATAACATATACTAGGACGATAATTTTTCTCCAATGTTAGTTGGATTGTTTGGACTGTACACAACCATGAGGGACTAAGGTAACGGTTAGTCTAGATTGAAAAGTGACTGTTTCAATATCTGTAAAAGAAGTATTAGAAGTTGCGTAATTTTCTCCTCGTTGAAATGTGTTTGGTGCCCACAATTAAACTGACTGTGTTTAAGTGCGGTAAAACGCGGGCTGTATTCATCGTATGAGTCTGAAATGCGCTCGCCACAAAAATATTAGTTCCACGTCTTGCCACCAGGCGAAATATGGCGTTCGAAGCAATAGTAGGGTCGTAGAAAAAAGGCATGAAAGATGAAACACATGATAATGGAGGTTTTGCCATGTTTATTAAGACGTATGGTTACACAAATGTTCAATATGGCCTCCCCACTCAGCAACATAACACGGCATGGTCGACAGTCGCCCGCAGGATATCGGGTGAAATCAGAACGACATGTCGTTGTATGCTAACCTTTAGATCAGGCAGAGACCGGATATGTCACTGACAGACACGATCCTTCAAATATTCCCACAAGCAGAAGTCACATGGATTCAGGTCGGGGGATCTTGAAGGCCACGCATTTGGAAAATGCCTAGTGATGATGCGGTCGTTACTGGAGGTTTCTCGCAGCAGAAAGGAATCAATATGCGTCACAAATAAACTGACCGTCAGAGTTAAGAAATACTGCACCTTATGGTACCGGGGGAGTTGGTCGTACGGTTAGGGGCTCGCAGCTGTGAGCTTGCATGCGGGAGATAGTGGGTTCGAGCCCCACTCTCGGCAGCTCTGAAGATGGTTTTCCGTGATTTGCCGTTTTCACACCAGCTATGTGCTTAATTAAGGTTACAGCCGCTTCCTTCCCACTCCTAGGCCTATCCCATCGTCGCCATAAGACCTATCTGTGTCGGTGCGACGTAAAACAAGTTGTAAAAATGCACCTCTGACTGCTTACGGCGCCATATTCTCGCCTGGTGGCAAGAGTTGGAACTGATATTTTTTGTGGCATAATTCGTGAGCGCATTGGTTTGTTAGCATATCTACGAATTTTCAGACTCCTACGAGCAGTACAGACTGCGCTGTGCCCGCTCAACCCCGTCTGTTTAATTGTGGACACCCGGTATGTTGACTACGCAGCCCGAAGTTTGGTTAGATTCTCAACACCTTCACAATCATCTGTCACAGATGGCCTCTTCGTCACTGAAGAGGTGCACTAGAGAAATGAGGAGAGAAACATTTTTCCGTTTCTTTCCTCACAGAGCCAGAAGTTGTTATTGCATATCAGTCTGTCAAATCCACTAAAATGCACGCAACAACCGTCCCTATGAGTAACGTTTTGACACCATTCATCACAGGGTCTGCCTTCATAAGGAATGATACTACCAGCGTTCATATCTGTCGCTTTCCTATCGTCAATTCTAAGGGCAAGGCTGAGAAAGGTACACATTGTTCTAGCACATATAGTTTACTGAATTACGTTATGGTTATTGTTTCCTGTCTGTATTGCGTTCACTTTAATACGGCATTGGCACCTGCCTATAGTGCATCGATATTGCTCCACGTTCGGTTGACGCACTCACCTACGTACTACCTATTATCGGCACACTTTATCTGGATGCATTTTAGTACGGGGGTGAGGAGTAAGGAGGGAGCTGTCCCAGTTCCGGTAGTGATGCCAACTAAATGAAAATGTAATCTGAATTGAATCGAGAATATAAAGTTTCTAAACTGTTATTATCTTAAGCCAACAACTGTGTCACATACACATTATATAACATAACATTTCTCGATGCGAATCTTGTTCCTAGCATGAATTCTATTGTTTGGCTTTGCTGTGTAAACAACAACAGTAATAGTACGTAAAGTGTACGCCAGATGTCGCACAACGATGCTTAAGCGATTAATAGTTTGTGTTTTAAAGGTTGCCAGTACGAATCTCGAAGATTGCCGAGGTCGGCCGATTCAGCACTTGGGTGAAAATGCATCCGGATGAAGTGTGCCGATAATCCACTTATCACTCGCTCAGCACTCTGCGTCCTTTCACTCAGTCATCCATCCATCCATCCGTTCATTCATTCATTCATTCATTCATTCATTCATTCATTCATTCATTCATTCGGGCAGTCAGCCAGTCAGTCAGTGTATCATTCATATACCAGGTAGGTCGCAAGCGCCGTACTTTCTAATTATAAATGCTCCGCATGCACAAATGATAAATGGGATGTCTACTAACTGATTTCACAGGGGTACTACTGCCAGCAGGCAGATTACGTTAGAATATAAAGAGATAACAACCGGACGGTCGCTCGCAGCATGTTCCTAAGCGCTTCGCGTCTAATGCAACCCCTTGGATTAGTAAACCTCGTTTACGACCGCATAGTACTAAGCTGGTGTATGTACTAGTGTACAGCAGCACTACATTTGCTGTCTGCATATCGGCAATGGCTGTTGTGTTCAGCAACGACGAATACACAGATATCATTTTGATCCATGGAGAATCTAGTCGGAGCTCCAAACAGACGTCCGACTTCAACACACGTATTTCACCGCACATTATTAGCTTTTGTTTCATACAACAACTCCTTTATAGAGTGGAATGTCTACACGTTATGGAACATGCTCAGTAAAATAACTGCTATTTGTTTAACAACATTCACAATACAGCACATTGTAGCACTCCTTCGAAAAAAGCGATTAGGCATCCCATGCAGCACTACTGCATGCGGGACAATTGTAAGTCGAAAGTACGACGCTCATGAGTCGCCTGGTATAAAGGTAAGGTATAATTCTGTGAGACTTGTGGCACATTAGTAAGCACTAATTAAACTACGCAAAGGGAAGATTACACGTTGTCCTAGACTGTATAATAAAAATAGGGCTTGGAAGTTGATGGAAAATCCTTTTTGTGTGTGTCAGAACAAGAGGTCCAACTTAATATACATTCATTCTGGGTGATTGCAGGCAAGAAAATTGTGGGTTCTATTTGCCCTTTCTTCCTTTTTCGCCGTTCTTCGCCTTGGTCATTTTTAGCCTTTCTTAAGGCCTTAATGCTTTTTTGCAACTTCATCTTTCGACTACATTTTTACTCTCCATTCTCAACTCGAATAATTATCAGTTTATCCATCACCTCTTGAACATCTTTACTCTAGTAAATACATATATATGAATCCTATCTGAAAATAATGTAAATGAAAATGAAAAAAATGAAACTAGTGTTTGAAACCACCAGGGGTATCAAATTATGTGCAAGATAAGTAAAATATTGAAAGGAGAATATTTTTATGTCGGTAAAATCTCCACTTTTGGAATTGCATCTCCATGGGGAGTACATATTTATGTAAACGGAGAATTCACTTCTCCTGTAGCGGGTTAGCAATCTCTACTTGCTAACACGGCGGGACCACGTACTTAGTCTATCCACCCGGCCAGAGAGAGAGGGTGTTGCCGTCTGGGTGGCCCGCCTCATCCCTTCAGGGTGAGGAATGAAAGCATTAAAGGAAAAGTAGGAATGGAGACATGGCTGGACCCCACGGCTGGCTCAAACCGTCGGCTGTCCTGAGAATGGTTTTCTGTGCTTTTCCATTCTCCTGCACCAAGACGAATGCCGGGTAGGCCACGGCCGCCAACCCCCTCACCTTCTCCGTGCATCTTCTTCAGCGTAACAAATCTTCCGGCCTGAGAGACGGCGTTACCGTCTGCCACTGCTCGGCAGAGTCTAGGAGGGGCGTGTCAGCCGACTGATGAGCCCAAATGGCACCTCTGCGCGAAATTCTGCAAACGCACATGGCCTAACCACCCAGAAGATGGCACTATTCCCGATATTTTAAGATCTGCGGCCGTGACAGCCATTTTTGAACCTTCTATGTGAGTGTTTTTGAAGAGAGAGATCTTACTTGCTTCAATTATGAACCCTTATCATCCGTTGGTGTGGAGAGAATTTTATCGAGGTTTGGCAAGGTGGTGTCTGAAAAGCGACGATCCTTTACACCTAAGAACCTGGAGATGACTGTTGGGACATACTGCAAAACCAATTCCATTTATACCAATTTCAATTTCTTTCTCCAGGATGTCCATTACGGATTCCCTGAATTCATTCTAGGCGGAAAAAATCCGCAAGTACTTTTATTTTAAAGAACAAGGAATTACTTTCTTTAAATTATGTTAATATAAAAATATATCATATGTCTAAATGAAGAAATATTTCACTCATATTTATGCACTGCATGCTACATACCACCGGAATTTTGTACTTTAAAACATTATGTTCCTTCAATAATTATATCATTAAAACTAAAATTATGAATGGATTTGGATCGAATTTGACGTCCTTTTTGCCGGTGGTTAGGTCCTTTTTCCTGGACATTTTTAGGTCTTGTTATAGAGGATACGGAAAGGTCAAATTTGTCAAAAACACTTTTATAGGTATTTTATGAATCTCTGAACTATGATCTTTAAAATGCTGGGCAATACATTATAGTTTAACCATTAAAAGTTGCTACAATTTAAATTTAAATTTGCACTAACAAGAGAAAATCGTCAGTAATGGCTGTGAAACTGAATTGAATTACAATGCCATAACTTCGCGCTTATGAAAGGCTAGGATGTAGGGACTTTTTGCAACCAAGAGCACTTTCTTTACCATTTAATTCTGTGGTGGCTAGACTGCACTGTTTTTGATTGTCTTTTGTTTAATTCTTTGTGTATTCCTTGACATGTTTTTTATGGTTAATACTTAGAGGTTTTTATTTTTGATGTGATTCGAGGTAATTAGCTGTGAATATTCAGTAACTTAAGTTATACCAAGAAGTAATCTTTTTTTTCAAGAAAAGAAAGACACATTGCTAAATGCATGGTATTATAGGAGTTGGGGTTGAAAATTGGAAGGAATTGTGTAAATGCCATGAAGGAGATGGACCGAGAAAGACTATAGAAAGCAGAATGAACGGATCGGGAAGTGCAGAAAAAGTCTAGGCAATCCAGGGACAAGGTTAAACGGAAGCTAGAAGACCTGTACGAATCACAGGAAGATCCAGATTCTCCTGCTTAACATTGGTAAGATAGGCGGCTCCGTATCCCCTTGGCAATTTATAGATATTAAACTTCCGAGTCCTAATAATAACACTGTTAACGTCTAGGACAAAATAAATAATACTTAGTGTAGTAAAATGATTGTAAGAAGGGGAATGAATTGCATGTATCGAATTTAATGAATTGCAATAAAAGAAGGCTCGCTCCCTAGTTTCAGGCGATTCGGAACTAGGGGATGGAAGTATTCTATTCCATACGGTTTATTGTAAACACTGGGTCTCACCAGGAGAGGTAGATTTATTTAATATTACGTGAAACACTAAAATGCCTGCAAGGCGGTAGCGGAGGACATCATCACCAGTGGCGTGCGGTGAACACGTTCGTTACCCCAGCTGCAAGCAATCGTAGCCCGCACTACACTCTGTAAAGTGAACATCACCATTTTGTAAGGCTGTACTTTTCGTGGAAAGGTCTACCTGAGAAAGGTCTTTCAAGAATATTTTCAACCACCCACTCGCACATGTTTCCGAATTGAGATGCACGGCGGTGACACCACCATCATAAGTTACTCTAGAGCAGATTTTAAACAATGTACTTGCACAGTTTCACTCGGCGACGCTTCGTGGTAGTACAGTCATAGTTTTCACAGAAATACACTGGGACTACTTGTTTTTAACTTAAAAAAGCCTAACCTAAACTGAATCAGCAAAATTTGACTGGTATTTTACCGTCGCGGAAATGTTATGGTTTCACTCGCTTACTGAGTGTACGCGCGTCAACGGCAGACGAGGGAAAGTATTCGTCACGACACACGTTATATTAATGAAGAATGCCAGAGAACTCGCGAAACCGTTATCTATAATCCAAGAGGAACACTACAAAAATTCACTATATACCACCATCCCAGACAACCAAATACAGAATTATTTTAATTCGACCGAGCTCGATAGCTGCAGTCGCTTAAGTGCGGCCAGTATCCAGTATTCGCGAGATAGTAGGTTCGAATCCCACTGTCGGCAGCCCTGAAGATGGTTTTCCGTGGTTTCCCAGGCAAATGCTGGGACTGTACCTTCATTAAGGCCACGGCCGCTTCCTTCCCACTCCTAGACCTTCCCTGTCCCATCGTCGCCATAAGACCTATCTGTGTCGGTGCGACGTAAAGCAACTAGCAAAAAGCTATTTTAATTCGCGCTTAACTCTTTGTTCATGCTGGGCAACCTAAATAGTTTTCTGCGGCTATCGGAGAACATATTCTACACGTACCATCAATGAATCGCTCGAAAAAACTTTATACATTCCGAGTTCCAAACATTTATCTTCTTCTGTATTACAATTGATTTCATAAACGGGCTCTATTTTTATCAGCAGGGCGATGTGCAAGTGGCTATACCGTTAACATGCTGATATTCTTCTTGTAGCCTCTAGCGTGTGGCGCTGAATACTTCGAGTGTCAGGTATTAAAACTAACATGCCTTATCCAAGCTATCTGGCCTGTCGCCGTAAATTGCTGTCTGGGGAGGATCAACAGCCCCGCCCCGCTCCCAAGACAAGGAAGCTTCAAGTCCATGCGTCAACCAAGCGACTTAAATTTCGCTTGGGTAGCTCTCTTTTGCGCCAGCAAGGAAACCCAGCTCGCTGGAGAAGCTGAATTGCGGCAGTGCGAGCGGATTGTCGAGATATCTGTACTTGGCTTGGCTTAGATGTTCGCAGTTTTTAAATTTATGAAAAGCTTTCTAAGGAATAATAAGAAAAATGTAATACTTCCATCTGACTTGTGCCATTAGAAACCTACTTCAAAATCGAAGTTTCTTCGTTGAGTTCCAGGGAAAAAGAAGCAGGTGGAGGATACAGAAGAACGGACTACCTCAGGGAAGCGTGTTGGCACCAATGCTTTTCAATATTTACACAAATGATCAGCCTCTTCCTGCCGGGACGAATAGTTTCATCTATGCTGATGATTGTGTCATCACATCTCAGGGGGATAACTTCGAGGCGATTGAACAAACATTGTCCACAGCTCTAGACACTCTTGCTGGCTATTACATGAAGAATCAACTAACACCAAACCCAACTAAGACGCAAACCTGTGTTTTCCATCTAAACAACAGAGAAGCTTCCCGAACTCTGAAGGTCACTTGGCAAGGCATATCATTACAACACAATCCTACCCCGAAGTACCTCGGAGTCACTCTGGATCGTGCCTTAACCTACAGAAAACATTGTTTGAACATCAAGCAGAAAGTGGCTGCTAGAAACAATATTGTGCGGAAGCTAACTGGAACATCTTGGGGAGCACAACCAGACACAGTGAGGACATCTGCCCTTTCACTCTGCTATTCCGCAGCTGAATACGCATGTCCGGTGTGGTACAAATCTTGCCATACCAAAGCAGTTGATGTAGCACTCAACGAAACCTGCCGCATTATTACTGGATGTTTGAGACCTACACCTTTGGAAAAAGTGTATTGCCTTGCAGGGATAGCACCTCCCGATATTCGCCGTGAAGTGGCAGCCAAGAAAGAAAAGAGAAAGGTGTTGACATCGGAAGCCCACCCTTTGTTTGGATATGAGCCACCACGCCAGCGGCTTAAGTCTAGGAAAAGCTTCTTGAGAGTAACCGAAACACTTGCAGGAACAGCGCAGCAAGCAAGAATTCTAGAATGGCGCGTCAGGAGTCAACATACGAGGATCAGTCAATGGATGACCCCAAAAGAGGAACTCCCTCCTGGCCATGTCACAGATT
The DNA here is from genome assembly GCF_040414725.1 of Anabrus simplex. Classification (NCBI taxonomy): domain Eukaryota; kingdom Metazoa; phylum Arthropoda; class Insecta; order Orthoptera; family Tettigoniidae; genus Anabrus; species Anabrus simplex. The sequence continues at coordinate 74,501,265 of NC_090277.1, forward strand.
GGGTGAATTGGAGAGCACTGAACAGACTGCGCTCTGGTGTTACGCGGTGCAGGGTAAACCAGAAGAAATGGGGTTTCGAAGTGGACAGTACCTTGTGTGTATGTGGAGAAGAGCAGACCACAGCCCATTTGCTGCAATGCAGTTCATGCCCATTCAGCTGCACAACAGAAGACCTGGTTAAAGCGAAGCCAAATGCACTTGATGTTGCAAGGTTTTGGGCTCACATAGTTTAATGTGGCTCTTCGCCATTGGAGTATTTATGTTATGTTTTACGTTTTTCCTTATGTTTAATTTTAAACTTATGTATGCTTCTGACACGATATAAATAAAATATAAATAACCATCATGTGATGAACACGAACTCAGCTCTCGACCTCTATTCGAAGATTGTTCGTACTAGCGTCCCAAACTGTGTTATAAAGAACGGAAGAAATCACGAAGTTATTTTATCTTAGTCACATTGTAAATATATTGGATCCATAGCTCGTGAAAATGGGGCAGAAGATGTCGTTTAAAAAGGTCTTAAGTCTCATAAAAGCGAAGCAGAAAAATCTCCTGACTTTTTGATTGTTGGAAGTGGAATGGCAGTAAGGAGTACTCCTCCCCAATCCAATCTATCACGACTCTAAGTTCTTGTCCGCGAAGACGAGCACTTAACGGAATTTCTGTGTTCTGCCGTTGAGCAAATGAGAGCCGGTCACTTCTTGTACAAAGTAAAACTTGCGTAACATTTATCAGCGCACACTTCTTGCAGTTTAGAGGACAGCCGATGGTAGGCTGGTCGCTGCTCTGCGCGGCTCGATCTCATATGACCTGCCCACATAGATCAGCCTGTCGTTGGTGTAGGGTGCCCGGAAAGCAAGTTACTAAGTACTGCAGTGCTGCGTTCATAATATTGTCGGGGCGCTTTGTACCACGCATGTCAGGCCTGACTACCATGTCGACTGCGATCGACCGATCGATTACAGAATTATTATTGGGTCGATTGTTTAAAGTATTGCGACTTTGTTTGCCTGTGAAATCTGTCTGAGATACTAAGTTCTCTAATGTAGAACTCAGAAGACTATCAGAAAGGGCATTCGGCAGTAAAGCGGGGCTAATCCCCATTAGTGGCGATCCAAGAATGTGGGAAAATGCTAGGAAAGTAGAGTAGAATGTAAAATAGCAATTTTCTCTTTTTGCCGCCCTAAGAAGCGGGAAGTAAAGGTTGTAACTCACGGCTGGTCTTGTATATCACACCTTACAACAAGTTGGCGAGGCCTGATCTATGCCAAACGTTCCATAACTGGTGATGGAGGAAAACAAAAGCCTCTCCTGAAATCAATATATTGCTGCCGAAATTTTCAGATGTTCTTCTAAGAATCCCTAGAGACCTCCTTCTGGCATTTTCTGACTTAGCTTTATGGACAGCTTTGAGCATTTCTATCATATCTCTCAACGCTCCTTTCCTCCTTATTTTCCTGATTTGTCACTGTGTAATTTCTTCCCCCCCCCCCCTTTTGAAAACACTGCTGCAAAATGAGATAGCACAGAAACATTGCAGCCATCCAGAAGTGATTGATGAGTTGAGAACCAGAATATACTTCGCAAAACCTCCTTAAGGTTGGCGCAGTATATAGTTTGTGTAAGTGATTAGTTTGAAGCAAGCATAACGACGGCGATGATTACTGTTTCGAAGCGCAACTAAGGGGAAGAGAAACGGAAAGAGATCCACTCTACAAATAATCAGAGTATCGGGAAGAGCCGTGAAGAGCATTGACTTCCTACGGCTCACAAACTATATTCCCCCTCTAGGTGCGGGAGGTAGAATAACACCCACGGCATCCCCTGCTCTCCGTAAGAGGCGACTGGGGCTCTTAACTTGGTGACCACGTGGTCCATTGCTGAGTCCTGGCATTGTTTCCACTTACTCACTACTCACTTTCATCTACCCTATCGGACCTCCTTTAGTCAACTCTTGCTCTTTTACGACCTCGACGGTATTAGGCTGTGAGGCCTGCGGAGTCTTTCATTTTTATGCCCTTCGTGACCCTCGTCTTCCTTTGGCCGATACTTTCCTTTTTTGAAGTGTGCGATCCTTTCCATTTTTTCTCGCTTATTAGTGTTATGTAGGATGGTTGTCTAGTTGAACTTCCTCTTAAAACAACAATCACCACCATCCCGACTACCGCCACTGTAATGAAATAGTTTAATTCTTTCTTTCTTTCTTTCTTTCTTTCTTTCTTTCTTTCCTGAGAACCGGCCAATCTTAGGACCACGCCAATACCACTTCACTTCGTTCTTATCATCCCTTCTTCCTTCCTCTTTCTCCACAGTGCCTTCATTCTTTCAGAATGTTGCGCTCTTTTCTCTTCAGTCCATCTTCCCCCTCTGCTTTCTTTCTTTTCTTCCACAAGAACTTTTATGTTGGAAAGTCTTTTCCTGAATTGGTCTCTATCACGACATTCTTCATCTGCAATTTCTAACCTCTCGAGTTCTTCCTTCATCTGCTTGGCCTATCCCCCCTGGCTCTTCAAGTAGTATATTTTATTAAAAAATTGTTTATTTAACCTTGCTGGATCCATTCCGACCATGTGTCCATAGAATCCCAGCCGTCCTTTCCTTATTGTTGTTTCCAGGTCTTCTCTTCTTTTGTATATCTCCTTATTTGATCGTAATCTGTAGTTTCCCTCTACCACTCTTGGGCCGTAAATATTCTCATTTCAATCTTTAGTAGTTTTTCCAGGTTCGTTAGTGTTTCTGTTTCCACCCCATACAGAATCACTGGTTTTACTACAGCATCATAATGTCTTAGTTTGGCATTAATGGAAAGATTCTTCTTGTTGTAAATGGCTTTGGTGGCAGTGTTTAGCCTCTCCTACTTAAGTCTCCTATTTTCCACGGCCTCTTTATCCATACCGTTGCTACTGATCATCTCTGGGAGGTATTTAAACTGCTTTGTGACCTTCACTTCGCCATATTTCGTCTTCATTGTTCTTTTCACATAATTCCTGTGCGTGCTCATCATCTTGTTTTTATGAAGGAGATTTTTAAACCTGTTTTCTCGGCTATCTCCTGTAGTTCATGTATCTGTGTTATTGCTTCCTGTTCTGTCTCAGCGAAAGAGTGCCAAATCATTAGCAAAGGCCAAAAACACTTGGGTTTGACATGTTTATTTTTAATGTCACCCTGGCTCAGAGCTGTTTTTATCTGGAAGGGTTTGCTGATCTCTCCTCGAAATTTCACTTTGGATATGGTGTTTGTTAGTGTTAAGTTAAGCAAGTTGAGTGTTTTTTGATCAATGCCATATTCTCTCAAAATGTCCATCAGTGTTTAATTCATTATTATTATTATTATTATTATTATTATTATTATTATTATTATTATTATTATTATTATTTCGATGAACGCCAAAATATGCCATTACGAAGCTTTTGTCAGACCACAGTTCTTATATGCCGCGGATACCTTATGGATCAACAAGAAAGGCGCCATGGACGACTTGGAAAAAGGTCGAAAGACGTACCCTCCAGAAAATTCGTAGACCAAGAGTGCTGCCGAACCGACTGAAAGAGAACTCTGAACTGTACCAACAGCTGGATACGGCTAACACTAGCATGCGACGGAAGTTCTACGGGCACCTTCTGAGATTGGACAACGGCAGGCTTAGGCTAAATGAAGTAAAAAGCAACAATAATTTAGCTTTCGCTGGAATTTCGGATACTGATGTCTCAGACCGCCCTAATTTTTGTAAAATGGTAAACTCGAGGTCTCCGCTACCAAAAGTTGTTAAATCTCGCCAAACACTTTCACAGTAAAGAAACGAATGTCTAATAACAGGACTCAAGAGGTACTGGGAAGGGAAGCGAGCATTCAAAAAGAACTAGTCATCAGCGCTCCCTAGTAGGCTTAAATCAATAGTGATTATTACAGCCCTGATCACAACATTTTCTGAGATATGCCATCTTGAAGGAGACCCTTGACATCTTTAGTATATTCTCGAAGTTATTCCTTATTCTGTAAAAGGGCCGTACTTTTTTCTTTTGCGAACAACAGTCGGTGACGTGTGTGTGGCGGGCTGCTCCTCAGGTCGATTTGCAGACTCAAAGAGAAATTTAATTCGTTTGTCTTTCTTGCCGTATATTTACCCAATAACTTGTGTGTTTGTTGGGGCGCACTATAATTCTATCTCTCTTGTGCATCAGTCGAGGCACGCCAGTCACTGGATTGGAAACCCAAAAGGTGGGGTTATAGATCAAAGATCAAGCAGATGCTCTTGTGGAGTATGTTATGTTGTTCTTGGTTCGTCGTTAGATGTGAGCATGGAAGCCTTCGGTTCAGAGGACCCGCATTCGATTCCTGAGTGGGTTTTTAGATTTCTTGAAATATCCTCTATATATTCATCCATTCACAACATGTAACGCTTCAAACCACCGCATAAATACGGCGTAGTGACTAGATCGTTCCACGTAGAGTTGCGTTCAGACCATAGAACTGAGCTTGCTGCATATTAATGATGATCCCAGACAACTGTAGAAGGGAAAATGAAATTGCGTATGGTTTTATTGCCGACAGTGTCCGAGGACAAGTTCGGCTCGCCAGATGCAGATATTTTGATTTGATTTGACGCCCGTACGGGATCTGCGCGTCGTGATGAGGATGAAATGATGACTAAGACGACAGAGACAAACACCCAGGCCCAGTGCCATCGGATTTAACCAATTAAGGTTAAAATTCCCGAACCTGCCCGGAATCGAACCCGCGACCTCTATGACCAAAGGCCAGTACGCTAACTATTTAGGCATGGAGCCGGACATAGTCTTCTTCTCCTCCTAAGTGTAAAATCTGAATTTACATCTTGCCGATCTTTTGCCTTAAAACGAAACCCCATCGCGCAACAGCCTCGAAGGGCCATGGCCTACCAAGCGACCGTTGCTCAGCCTGAAGGCCTGCAGATTACGAGGTGTCGTGTGGTCAGCACGACGAATCCTCTCGGCCGTTATTGGTTTTCTAGACCGGGGCCGCCATCTCACCGTCAGATAGCTCCTCAATTGTTATTGTAATCACGTAGGCTGAGTAGACCTCGAACCAGCTCTCAGATCCAGGTAAAATTCTCTGACCTGGCCGGGAATCGAACCCGGGACCTCCGGATAGGAGGCAGACACGCTACCCCTACACCACGAGGCCGGCATCCTTCGACTTACAGTTTTCCAAAATAGATTCAGCTTTAAAATGGAAATAACTGTTGATTTTCCGGCTAAAATGTTCAAGAACATCTTATGTTTCTGATTGGCAAGGAACAGATGTATATACAGGGCGGTCGGAAACAGCGTGAACTGGGTGTACATGCGTTACAAGGTTGGCCATACTGATAAATAATTTGTCATTTTATCAGCTGCTGAAGTTAGCCAATCAGATCACTTCGCGGTCGAATAGACGATCTAACACCACATTGGTTTCCTTCCTGACCTCTTTTGAAAATGCCAGTGAAATGCCTTGATTTACTATGTTCGTCCAATCAGAAAGTACCATCGCTTTGCGAGGTGGTGTTGCTCAAGTCCGGCTTGAGAGCCATGCCGAGAAACACACCGTGGGTGTCAGTGGCGCGATCCTCTCACATTACCTGCTAACTTTACAAAACCAAAAATCAGGAGATTTTGATATGAAAATCAGGAGAAATCACGAGAAACGATTGGTCAAAACTGCTTACTTATTCTACATGTCTTGCATAATACGGGAGTACTATGGCATATATTAATACTTATTGTCTGAAAACCCGAATGTTGCTGTACGAGGCTACAAGGCTATTCCCTCACAGGAGTATGGGAGTGAGATGATCAATCTCGGATAAGCCTTCCGAAAATAGTATGAACTCCTGCTCCACACATGTGAATCAGTCAAGTACTTAGATGACATTACTTTGCAAATACATTGATTCATGAATTGAATCACGTGAAGCGCAATGCTATTTTTACCAAGTAGTACATTCAAATTCGTCAGAATTGTCTCCAAATGGCTCCTAAAATCTCTAGAAAAGTCACTAGTCACTATTTTTGAAATTCTGTCACTAAATTACTAAAAATACTACAAATCTAGCGAACACGAACATAGAACGCGAAAACAAGAGATTGACTCCACAAAGTAACACTTTGTGTCCATGGATTTTCAGCCACCCAGCAGGTGCAATTGCGTCGACTGTTGTAAGTATTTAACTTAAAGGTAGGCTCATCACTCTGAACAATTTTGAACATTTATGAAAATGCAGGGGGCACTAGACCTTTTTTCTGGACTGTATTTCTTTAATTTACTGCATTTGGTCATGTTTAATTTCAATGAATCCATTAACATAGTATCTATATTAACAAACGTTCGAATTTATTTGTCGTGTCAAAAGTAGGGTTACATATGAAGATGTACAAAAAATGTCTATAGAAAATAAATAAAAATAAACTGGGCTCCAGAAATGAGCAACGTATAGTCCATTCTTTGTCGCCTCAAGCAGCTCTTGCTCCGTACACGTGGCAGGACAAAGATGACAATCTAGCAGATGGGCCGTAGTCTGCACTTCACCACAGCCACACAAACCAGAATCCACAGAATATCCCCACTTGTGCACATTGGTCTTGCACCTAGTAACACCCTAGCGTAGCCTATTTAGTCCAGTTGGAAATTCTTCACGAAGTCTTTTCCATTCTCAAAGATGTTCAACCCTAGCTCTCCACGAAGTGAGTCTTGCGTGCTGTTGTGTTCCTTCAAATTTCTGCGTGATCTTCAAGAAACTTTTGCGTGAACTTAACTGTGATGGTGTTCGTTGGAGTCCATACAGTGGATGAGCTTGGGATTTTAATGTACGTTGAATTTATTGTCATTCCAAGACTGAATACCCTTCTTTTGGGATGTCTTGTATTTACTTATTTTAAATTAAATATTTATTGTAAATAATTATGACTCGTCGCCACCCATGGCCGTGGCAAGAAGTACGTAAACAAATGATAAACGAGGAGGGAAAATTGGTCCAATCAGAGAAGCTGTTGGTATGTGTACCTGATTTCAACCAATAAGAGACGCTTTAAATAAAAGTGAACGGAATAGTAGCTACAGAAGCATAAAAGGTCATTCTCCGTACACTTTTGTATGTGGAAAGAAGTCAAATTCGTCATAGTATGGAATAAAATGAATGATTCATATGAATAATTTCAAACATTTTTTGCAAATTTCATATTAATGTTATTTCTTTGAAGTTTAAGCTCATATATTTGTATGCTCCACAAATTCATTATTTTTCAGACCTACTGCTTTTTTATACCCTACATACAGTATTCCTATTTATCCTATACAAGAGACTACTTATTAAATGTGACTGACAAATAGTATTGGTATTAACTAGAGTCCGGAAATTTAGGCAGTAATAGGTTAGATAATATGCTGGTCCGGTGGTGTAGGGGTAGCGTGCCTGCCTCTTACCCGTAGGCCCCGGGTTCGATTCCCGGCAGGGTCAGGGATTTTTACCTAGATCTGAGGGATGGTTCGAGGTACACTCAGCCTGCGTGATTAGAACTGAGGAGCTATCTGACGGCGAGACAGCGGCTCCGGTCTAGAAAGCCAAGAATAACGGCCGTAAGGATTCGACGTGCTGACCACACGACACGTCGTAGTTTGCAGGCCTTCTGGCTGAGCAGCGGTCGCTTAGTAGACCAAGGCCCTTTAGGGCTGTAGTGGCATGGGGTGAGGTTTTGATAGGTTAGAATGCAACCTTATTGAAGCGGGTAACGAGTATAGTCTATCTTGCACAACGGTTGTGGTATGAGTGTTGCATATACTTTAGTGGTAGGGCTCATCAGGACCCCTGGGATTTATGTTACTCTTGCTACATAACGGAAGAACGGGCTAGACGACACTTCTTATGAACCAAATTAGTTTGCACTCTGACCTATTACTGCCTAAAAACCGAAACTAGACTAATAACTACATTATATATGCAAGTATCAATTACATTTACTCTACCATTACAAAACAGTATTACATCATGTCTTCGTTATATATACATTCTGGCATGGGCTAGAATAAATTTGTTTTCATTGACCTGTCACAGTCTTTGCCAATATGAAAGTGACTGAGGTATGAGCGATGCTAGTAATGCCAATCCTTATGCAGCCAGTCCCTGTTATGTTGGTGTGAAAGTATCGTTCATAGGGTCGGTTGGTGCATGCATTTCAGTGCGCTGATATGTAATAGCAAACTTCTGGCTCAGTGAGGAAAGCAACGGGAAACTACCTCACTCCTCATTTCCCTATTATGCCTCTTCAGTGACACCTAGGTTCTCTATGACAGCTGCTGGTGCGGCTGTAGAGGATCAAACCAGCCTTCGGGCTGAATACCCAACATACACATACATTACATTAAAAACAATTTATTAAGGGACAGACTGTACTCACTATGTTAAGATACAAGTCGAATAGCAAACTGGAAATGTAGAATCTGAAACTAAATATCATTTCAGACGATAATCTACACAAAATCATTCCATAAATTCTAAACAACCGTGTTGCTGAAACACAGGGAACAGCAATTGCCATCGCTACAAACGAATTTGATAAATGCAAGCCGCTTGAAGCTACTGTGAATACAATGGGTTGAATTGAAGTGTGCTTGTTTTCTCAAAATTGTCCGGCCGGAATTTACAAACTCGCTGGGGAAAAGCCTCTAGGTATGTTCCTTATTACATTTACAAAGCACAAATAAACGTTTGTATGAAAAAAATCACATTTAACAGCATACTCTTTGTTTAATCCCGTGTTTGTTTACTTCATATTAGCTCAAGCATGAGGATCTTAAGAGGAAGGTACAGATAAAAAGTGGCTTTTATATTTTTCTCTCTACGTAATATTCTTTTCTCTTCAATCTGGTTGAATTCTTTCATTAATTATCTGCACTTCTTCAAAAGATACACATGCAAATGTCCATGGTATGCCACTTATTAAATTGTACTATGTAATATGATTGGGACGTACTCCATCTTCACTTACTGTCGTTGATCATACACAAATATAATTTTACAGGAGGATGGAAAAACCTACCAAGGAATCATTGTACATCTGATTAGTTTTCAGAGGTTTTAGCACAGAGCATATTAACATCTACAGTAGTGGCGTGCATTTTTCGAACTTGAGACGGGTAACCAAGACTGAGCCAAGATTTGCCTTGCTGCGTATGCAACCACCATCAGGCATGAGTAGGCTTGTATTTTAAAATGCCCGAGTTTGCTCCAATTCGTTCGAGAGGGCATGTTCCAATTGAAGTTGGCTGATTAGGGACAGATGATCTTGCTTACTTCAATCAATCAATCAATCAATCAATCAATCAATCAATCAATCAATCAATCAATCAATCAATCAATACTGATCTGTATTTAGGGCAGTCGCCCAGGTGGCTGATTCCCTATCTGTTATTTTCCTAGCCCCACTGACGTTGCAGGCATCGTGGTTCATTCAGAGATGTGTAAGCCCTTGTGTACAAAGAGCGAAGTCCGGGAATTTGGAGGTGTAAAAGGATGATGGAATCGTTGAGCTTACTTTTGAGCTGCTACATGGATCGACGGACAGCGTTATGGCTACAATTCAAAACAGCGAATATAAACTAGTGAAGAGAGATGGGCTCAGTTCCGATGTTTAGAAGAAGTTCCTGCTTGTGGTTGCTGCAGACAGTTAGCAGACAGTGTATGTTTGCTGCGAAACGTGAAATACACTCATTTAAGGAAAACACGCTTGCAAATTTATTCTACAGCGTATTGCCAAGCATTGCCCAGTAATACAAAGTAAACCATAACTAGTGCCTGTGTTTTCATGTGTCTCAAAGATTTCTGATCGTTGAACACGGTTGCCGGGGAATGCTTTAAAGAACTACGGGAAGAACTGATTAATGTCAGTGCTAATTTTGGCAAAGTAGATATTTTTGTTCTTCGCTGGTTCATTACAGAGTAACTGCATTTCGTCTAGTTTGTTGCCACAATTAGCTTTCGGAAGATAGTGCGTTCGAATCCCACTGTCGGCAGCCCTGAAGATGGTTTTCCGTGGTTTCCCATTTCCACACCAGGCAAATGATGGGGCTGTATCTTAATTAAGGCCACGGCCGTTTCCTCCCTATTCCTAGGCCTTTCCTGTCCCCTCGTCGCCACAAGACCTATCTGTGTCGGTGCGACGTAAAGCAAAAAAGAAAAAAAAGCTTCCTATTTGCATTACACTGACAATTATAAATGCTAGTTCTTGCCAAACACCGGGGTGTCGGAATTTTGTCCCGCAGGAGTTCTTTAACGTACCTGAAACCAACAGTGCCGTGGTCGACATTTTCAACAATATCTGCAAGGGAAAAGTTCTGCATTTTTTTTACGTACTGTACATTACAGTAAATTGACAGAACAGATTGAACACACTGTGGCAAAAGTGTACATGTTTCGTCTGAGGGTTGATGCATTACTCTGTGTTTTATATTGTACATTTTGGTTACTGCATATTACAGAATGTTTCACTGATATGATGGTTTGCCCCCCCCCCCCCCCCACTTTTCAACGCTTATGTAGAACAGACAGCAAAGGAAATCAAAGAGGAAGGTAACCACAATCCAAAGAGAGGAAATAAAAACCCTGAGATTTCCTGATTATATTGTTATTTTATCTGAGACTGCAGAAGATCTGAAGGATTTGATGAACAGACAGAGTCTTGAGTAAGGAGTGCAAGATGAAAGTAAGTCCAAAGCCAAAGTAATGGAATGCAGTCAGGTGATGCAGGAAATATTAGATTAGGTAATGTCTTAAAGGAAGTAGATACTTGGTACTTGTGTAGTAAAATAAATAACTATTGCAGAAGTAAGAAGGCTATAAAATATAGATTAGCACAAGCAAAGAAGGCATTCCTTAAGAAAAAGGTCGCTCACTTCGAACACTGATATAGGAATTAGAATGATGTTTCTGAAGAATGTCGTATGGAGCGTGGTATTGTATGGAAGTGAAAGGTAGACGATAATTATCCCAGAATGAAAGAGAATATAATCTTTTGAAATGTGGTGTTACAGAAGAATGGTGAAGATGAGATAGATAGAGTAAAGATATACTGAATCGAATTCGCGAGAGGAGATCTGTTTGGCTAAATTTGACCAGAAGATGAGAGAATGATGGGACACATATTAAGACACATGGACTTGCGCAGTTAGTTTTTGAGGGAAATATAGGCTGTAAAAACAATAGGGGTAGAACATGGTATGAATATGACAAGCAGAGTATAGCACATGTAGGATGCAGCGGTCACGTAGAAATGAAATGTTTAGCACAGGATAGGGCGGGCGGCATGGAGTGCTGCATCAAACCAGTCTATAGACTGATGACTCAGACAAAACAATGAAGGTATTTTCACAGAAATAAGACTTTTTACAAGTTGCTTCACGTCGCACCGACGCGGACAGGTGTTATGGTCACAGAAATAAGGATGACTGGGGGTAATAAATCGAATAAATCATAATTACGTAACGACCCATCGGAGACCACGGGTCCCTTATACCAATATACTCACAAAGTATCCCTGAACAACCTCTTAAAGTTGGTATGTGCCGTTCGCTTCACCCTGTATATTCTTGTAACACATGGAAAATGCACCTGTAAATCAAACATACTTACCGGAATAATACATTTTACAAAAATGTTATTAACATTGTACTTTACAGTCACGAGCGCTGGATACTCATTCTTCTGCGGGATGCAAAAATTGTCAAACTCAAAGGAGCGTAATTCAAAAACTGGTTTGGTATGTTTGTGTGTTTGAATTTTGTACTCATTAACACTTTTTAACTGCAGGCTAAGGACTGTCATTGATCATGTTTCAAGGTTTTTGACCTATAAATATTTATCAAAGATTCAGCAGGGTCCTTTTTTGTACTAAGTCTAATATATTTCAAATCTCCGTAAAAATTACGATCTTAATCTTCTTGTCAATGGCGAATGTAGAAAGTGCAGCATAGGCAATCTCCCTTACATCTGTTCCAGGAAGAAAGCCTACTGTACCATCCTGGGCAGACTGTGCACTTGGTAATTCAAGAATAACACACTGTGACTGTGATAACTTCATTATGATAAACTTGGTGAATAAAACAGTGCTAGTGGATATTAGAGCTCGTGTGTGACTGACTGTCCACAGATGCCCGTGATGTGAAGCGGTGTTTGGTATTGAATGCGAGTCACTCTCTGTTTTGTGTTGGAGCGTGGGCCATGCAGTGAATTGGAGATTGGTGTTCCTATTCACAAGAGTGTACAATGTCCAACCAACCACAAGCATGCACAATAAGGTGTATGAGCACGTGACTACGGGTATACTGTAGCTACGAGAGAGAGAGAAGAGATTCATATTGAACTAACTAGAAATAATAATAATTAAAAAACTAGAGACACAATCTGCTTTGAGACAAGGATACACAATTAAGCGCTCTAGTCTAAAACAATACAACAGGGAGCCTTTACCGACGTCAAATCCTACCAACCTTTAAAGCAAAAGGCATGTAATAAGAAGCCAGCCAGCTATGTACACCAACAATGATAGCAAGAGGATGATCTAACACCCCTACAGCTAAGAGAATACATTACAAGATCACGAAACGAACTGAAAATGATTTAGAAATTCGCGAAAAGCTGGGCTGAATTTTGTTATTAAATATATACTAATTAAAATATAATTTTAAGAAATTTCAAACTGATGATCGTTTGTTATTCGATATTGTATTTTAAAAAGTTGGCAGTAAGTCGTCACTATTGTAACGGCTGCAGGGTTTTGAGGCTTTGCTAGATTTACTAATTAGAAATTAAAGACCAATATTACGCGGATAATAAATTTAATTCGTAAGAACGTGGTGCACTTGGAATGTTGGTAATAACTCGGTGTAGTACGGGTCTGTGATATGAAAAATAAGATACGTTATTTGAAGAGATCGGAAGTAACATTACGAGCACGATGTATTCACAAAGGCAGTTAACCTCCAACTAAATGCGCGAGTCAACACAGCGCCATGTTATAACGGAGTATACGTGTGATGTCACATATTTAGCAAAAATGTTACCTTATTTTAAAACGCTATTTCATGAGAAGTACGTTTCAGTGGTTTTTTTTTTTTTTTACAACAGATAGTCTCCTCTACTGAAACACTAAAAGCGTCTTAAAATATTTATTTCCAAGAACCCGTTGTCGAGGAATGTAAGTCTACGTTAAAAATGATGCTCTTCAAAACAAACCCTAATGCTTACAGTTTGGTTTGGTTTGGTTTGTGATAACCTTTCACCGACCAACGTTTCTTTTTGCTATTGGCTCAATATCGCGCCGACACTTTGAGTGTGTAGGGCGATGTTGCGATGGGAAAGGGATGAGTGTGTGAAAGTGTGAAACCACGGACAACCATCTTCAGGGCTACGGAGATTGGGATGTGATTCTAACACACCATATTCCGAATGCAAGCTGACCGTACACGACCCGACCAAGAGATGCAGCTTCAGAAGACGTGATGGAACTTATTCTGTTGTAATCACTAATTTAACACCATACACGCAGCCTTGGGGATAAACAATAAACGAAGGCTTTGTAGCTAATGATCATATTGATTTTTAAATTCTATCCGTATACATTCTATTAGGATATTGGAAACGAGTTCTTTAAGAAAAGATACACCCTAAATCTAAGAATTAACGAGAATTTAATTCCTGACGCCAACCTTATATGTAGGGGTGCATTCATGCGGAGTTTTTTTGTGGTGGTTTGCAGCGTGGTACGTTTTTTACAATGAAGATGAGTATCGTTAAGACGAGCACGAATAAGCAGGCCAGTGCTGGAAAAGATAAGAAAAACGGTTGGGAATCGAACCCGAGCCCGCCTGATTCGAAGGGCATTCAGCCCAGGAGACGAACTGTGTGTTGCATATCATTGATATACACAAGTTAAAAAAATACTAATGAATTGACTTCCAAGGTGGTTGCGAAAACCAAGTGTTATATTGATTCTTCTTGATTTAAAAATATGTTCTGTTGAATGGTGACGTTAGCAGGAGGTTATTAACTCACGATTCATTCGGAGTGAGAGAGGGTTTTTTTTTTTTTTTTTTTTTTTTTGGCTAAACCACCTTTTGTCAGAGTGAAGCAGTCTTCGAAGGAATTCTTGTTCCCATGAAGATTCCTATCACTGTTTTAGAGAATTTTCTGGGCGAATTCTGAAACCATCCTACAGCTCATTCTTATTCGAGTGCCATAAATTGCTATTCTCTGAGTAAGTGAACTCCTGTTTTTTCCAGACGAAATGGATGGATATGAAGTGGTATCCCTGCATACATCTGAATCTCCTAATTTTAGAGTGAAAATAGTTTAGACTCGATACATTATCATTATTTTATAATATCATGGAACCTCAGAGTATTGGAAAACTTTGAGATTTACGATACTTCGACAAAATTCAGTTATGATGTTATGTAACTAGTTCGTTGACATCGAAGATAAATGAAAGTCCCTTCGACAACGACCACGATAAGGATGTAAATTTGACTACGTGTACAAGTTTATTATGAATGTTTCTTACTTAAGAATGGGATAAAATCACTGATGCATTTGTTTCATTGACGGCTGTTAAATGAAGGATTTATTTAGAATATTTCTGTGTTGATAATCTATTATTGATAGTCAGGTTTGTTAGAGAAGCAGAGTTAAATAATACCTACGAAATAATACTGAATTACCGCACATACCAACGTTACAAACAAAATTAATATACAATCAGAGTCGGGAAGCGGTGTATTTTACATATCTGTACACATTATTGTACGTGAGGTAGAAACTGATCAGAGACATTTTTAATTGATTTAGATAATACGTATTTATTTATAACGCAATGGAATTCAAATATTAGAATTTGTATGACTTCAGCCCAGCGATTTTTAATAAAAGAGAAATTAAAGGGAACCAATTTATCAACTTGTTTTATCTGCATCAAACGCACAACTAAAATTCTAATCTAATGACGTGTGCACTGAGCAATTTGGTTTCAGGCTGCCATGAGCCAACAGCAAAGAATACAGAGAGGAAGATATGACACTTACTCGACCCCATGTGCCTTGCGGAACAGCCTGCCATTTCTCCTGAAACAGCAATACAGGCATTTTTTTTACAATACACAGAAAAACTCATGGTAAAGGATACGCGACAGGGAAAGGAAATTATCAGGGAAACATGTCAAGTTGTCGCTGAAGAGTCAGAATGTGCTTGGGATTTCACAAAGCATGGAATGTATTCATGAATGTTTCCTTTAAAATATGCCAGTATATATGTTGATGTTAAACCAGCATTATGTTTTAGGTCTTGATATGACATTTTGGCGTCACAATAGAGCTAATTTCGAATTCCCCTCCCCAAGTATTTACTGTAATAATAAGTGTACTTTCTATTAAGGCTTTGGATTCCTCAGTAAAAATGTCATTCACCTAGCGAGTACGGGGACTTTCGTGGCTGTGGCCTATACATTAAACTACGTGAACATCGGGATTACTTCCGAAATGAGAGGTGCAATTTGATGTACTGTTTTCGTAGACTTGAAGTAGGCTCACAGATGTGCGACAGATAGTAATAGGCCTTCCAATAATAATAATAATAATAATAATAATAATAATAATAATAATAATAATAATAATAATAATAATAATAATAATTGTACCGGGCGGTACACCTCTACTCTGTTTATTTAAAAGTGGCGCCGGTTGAAACTCCTCTTCTGGAGGAAGGTTGAACTTTATCTATTCTATTAATTCTCTACTTTCTCAGAAGATGTCACCACGTGGAAAATTTTGAGTTTTTGAACTGTGTCACTTTTGAGGTGTTTTTGTTTCGCTTGAAGTAAGAAGTGTGAACTTTCTCTTCTAGAGGACACTACTGAAGATCAACAATAGTGCGACCTAGTGCGGAGTTAAAGAACTATTTTGTTGGAGAAATTTTTATTTCAAGAGTTTGTTCTTTGTTAAATTTCCTTCTGTCATTGTTTAAGTTGGCTGTATACCCCTCTTTTCCCCCTTAGTTTGGATCTAGCCAATCCCGAATTTCTTTAATTAATTTTCCACCAATAATGTGTTTCTTTTTCCTCTATGTAGGGGTTTCTTTTCCCGAACCAATAAAGATTTTGTGGGAGGGTGTTTTCTTTCCCCTAACGCCTAGAATCTTCCGCGAGAGGATATAAACTGCTGATTTTGGGGTCTCCGGGCCACTTCTGTTCCATCTTTTAGTGTATTAAGTACATAGCAGGAGGCGGGAAGCGCCTCTTTCTTCTTCAGCCGTTCAACACCAGGTAATGGCCTATTAATAACTTCTTTTCTTGCTAGGTCGGCAGTTTAACACTCGCGGCGGGTTCGAAGCGTTTTCCATCATGTAACCTTTTCCTAAAATGTAATTACTCTTTTCATCTTTTTCTTGTAAAGCTACATATTGGGATAGAGAGTGCTAACCCTCTCGAGCTCCCACTCACATTTGTTTTGAGGTGAACTTATTTTCTCAAACTATTCTTCGGTTATGTAATGTAAAGTGTTCTTCTCTAAGTCACCTCTGTAGTATGGGATTAGCCCTTGCGTTAGCGGCCCAGAGCCAGATTAGGTTTTAAAAACAAAGTGTATTAGGAGTGCAAGTTCGCCTCCTCTCAAATTGTTATTTTAGAGGTCATGTAATCAACCTTCTTTTCATGTAATAGACCTCCGTAGTTTGGGTATTTTACCCCTGTAAATACGTCCTTAGAGGACAGCTTGAAGGTAGAGTTTGGTGTGGCCTTGTGATAGGCTTACAATTTTGAGAGCGGATCGCGCTTTGAAATTTGTTTCTGTATGCCTCGTGCAGGCTTTATGTGTAATGTTTGGAGCCAGTGCTCCTGGGAATGAATGGGGTTTTCTGCCCCTTGGCTAAATTTTTTTTTGGAGTAAGGCGGGGCTGATTGCCCAAGAGTTATGAAGTAAGGGCACTGAGCCCGAACCCAGTAATATTGTACCTACATTTGTGCTACTCTGTACCTGTTATGATTGTTATCTCTTGTCTTTGAAAAGAAAATATAACCTAGTTAAATTTTAAATTACTTTTACATTGCCCGTTAATTTCGTAGCTTGAAACCCATTCACACCCGCACCTTCTTTCACCTCTACCTACCACGGATATCTCCGTAACAAGTGGTAGCAGAGCGTGGTTGAATGGGTCTCAATTTAGCCCCTTTTGACGGCTAAACATTGCTTTAATTCGAACTCTAACAATTTTCTCAGTTGCTGGAATTTTTTGAGTTTTTCAAAATTGTTCTGTCATCATGCCCGGCCCTCGCGATGTTCTCCTCCTTAACTACTTGCGCAAAGAGGAGTTGATATATGAGTTAACTATCAGAAACGTTCAATCTGGAGGCACGGTTGCAATAGATACTAACAAGCTTAGAGAGTCCCTTGATTTGCCCATTTCCATCCCCAATTTGGGAGAGAAAGAAATTGATGACTCTCTTTCCACGATTGTCGAGAATATTACTGGGCTAGCATCGGTAGTCAGCTTTTTTGATGAAAACGATCCATCTCCTAATCAAATTAAGCGTGTGCAAGGCAGGCTGTATCACTTTGCAAATAGAGTTAATGATCTGTTGTCTCTAAAGGTGAATGACGTTCAGAGGAAGGACGCTAATACGCTCCTTGAAACTATCTCTGAATTGTCTAGTAAAGTCACTCAATTGTTAACTGGGGAAGTTCCTCCCAAATCTGATCAGCCCACCATAGTGAATGTATGTAGTGAGGAAGAACCTGCTAAGGGAGAAGTCAATAGGATAACCGTTGCTGCTCAAACTATCTCTGCCCCATCGAACAACGAATCTGAACGCCGTGCGTCATTGAGTAACATCCGCTCTGAATTAACTTCTTTGCCATTGAAACCTTTAACGACTATGTCACCTGGGTTCAGCAGCTTGCCTCATCCATTGGCAATGTTGCTTAGAGGTATCTCTAAGTTTTCCGTCAACACCACCAGTGACGTAATTTCATTTTTAAGATTTCTAGTGGAATTTCAGGATCATGCCCTTGTGTTTTCTCTTTCCCCATGTCAAATTTTGCAAATTATCTATCCTTATGCTATTGGTGTCCTATCTGACAAAATAGTTAGAGCCATCGCCGAGCAATCTTCTATTGAGGATTTCCATGCCCATTTGCTAGCTAACTTCATCCCGGCTAGGGCCAGGTCCTCCCTTATTCAGAAATACTATTATCGGGTACAGCGCTTGGATGAAAACCTGGCAGACTTCATCCAAGATATTAAGTTTTATACTAGGGTGTTTGCTCTCCACTTCCCTGAGGATCAGATCGTGCAAGCTATTGTCGAAGGGATTTCA
Organism: Anabrus simplex; assembly: GCF_040414725.1. Lineage (NCBI taxonomy): Eukaryota > Metazoa > Arthropoda > Insecta > Orthoptera > Tettigoniidae > Anabrus > Anabrus simplex. Next base: position 74,519,639 of record NC_090277.1, read on the forward strand.
CCACCCTACAGGTCATATTTGTGTTTCGCGGCGTGCCCGCAAACCTTCTCTGAACTGGAAGCATTAGCCGTCTCTGCGGAAGGAGTTAGGTATGCCGATTCCTTGCGTGTGGCGAAAGAACCCCCGCCTTGCTTTAGTAACACTCGGCCTCCACCTCGCCGACCAGTCAATCCCCGTAAATGTTATGCTTGTGGGTCGCCTGACCATCTGCGGAATAAGTGTCCTCTGATCAAGTCAAGTGGGACAAGGAATGGAGCAGGGTCATCACAAGGCTGTTTTAAGTGTGGGGCCTTCTCACATATCGCCAAGAATTGCCCAAACTCAAATAGCACCCCCTCCTGCTCAACTTCTGGTGCAAATTCCAGCTATGCCAATAATAAAAAGTGACTAGTGGCGTCGGCTGAGCCGACTAATCCATATTCCCGAGACTCAGCCCCTAGTAAACAGGTTGTAAATGCAGAGAACGACCAGCCTTCAAATTCATCTTTTGAATGCCCTAAAGAGTGTCTTAGGATTGCGGCGGATACCCCCGCACCTGTTCCTTTTCTTAAGATTGAGTTAAATAACGAGCCTATAACAGCTCTCTTAGATTCAGGCAGTGTTTGTTCCATTATTTCGGCTGATTGGTATTCTAAATTGAAATCTGTTTGTAAACTCCCTGACTATGTCTCTTCTCCTGTTCAATACGTTTCGGCTAATTCATCTCCATTAGAAATTCTAGGTTCCTTACTGGTCAAAATTCGTGTTTTTAAGTTTACATGGAAAGTTAAATTGTTTGTGGCCAAGCAATTGTCTTGCCCCATTATATTGGGAGCTGACTTTATTTCTCACACTGGTCTTGTGCTCGATCTCCAGAGTAGGTCGTGCACATTCAAATTTGCGTCCAATTGTAGAATTCCCTTGTTAAAGTGTAATTCTGTATCATGTTCATCTATTTCGCCTACCCAGGATGAGATGTTGTTAGACCTTAGACATCTACCTGAGGAGCAGGCTGATAGTATTCGCAAACTGTGTCAGTCGTTTCCCGAGGTGTTCTCTGATACTCTTGGTGTTACTGACCTTATTGAATACAAAATTGAGGTTACGGATTCGATTCCTGTCCGTTTTCCACCGTATAGGCTATCTCCACCTAAAATGAAGGCTCTGAAAGAAATCATCGATCAGATGTTGAAGGATGGTATTATTAGGCCCTCTACGTCAGCGTATTCTTCGCCTATTTTTCTAGTCCCGAAACCCCAAGGAGGCTTCAGGCCTGTCATTGATTACAGGGCTCTCAATCGGAAGGTGGTGTTGCAATCTGTGCCCCTTCCCGACCTTCATTCTTGCTTTTCATGGTTTCGTAAGGCCAAGTTCTTCACCATCTTGGACTTGAATCAGGCCTATAATCAAATTCCCCTTGCCGAGGAGTCTAAACATCTTACAGCGTTTGCCACGGACTGGAACTTATACGAATACAACCGCGTGCCTTTCGGGCTCCCCACGGGGGCAGCTGTGCTCACTAGGCTACTAGATAGGGTCTTCTCCGACATCAAATTTGAGTACTTATATCACTACTTGGATGATGTCGTCGTATTTTCCGAGACTTTTGAAGAACATCTAGATCATCTGCGAGAAGTTCTGAATCGCCTTCGTAAGGCTGGGTTAACTGTCAAGTTGTCCAAGGTTGCCTTTGCTAAGCCCTCTATGTCATTCCTAGGGCATATTGTGTCACCCGATGGGGTAGCTGTCGATCATTCTAGAACACAGGCCATCCGTGATTTTAAACCTCCTAAGGACATCAAAGGTATCGCTAGATTCATTGGTATGGTGAATTTCTTCAGGAAGTTTATTCCTAACTTCGCTAATAGAGCGGCGCCCTTAAACCTTCTTCGTAGGAAAGGCATCAAATTCGAGTGGGGACCTTCTCAACAAGCCGCTTTCGAAGATCTTAAATTAGCTCTCTGTAATGCCCCTGTACTTGCTATGCCTGATTTCTCGAAGAAATTCATCGTCCAAACGGACGCGTCGTCGTCAGCTGTAGCTGCAGTCCTTCTTCAAGAGACTGAACTAGGGAGGCGTCCCATCGCCTATGCATCTAGGACTCTATCGGTTCAAGAAGCCAAGTATTCCATCTATGAGCTCGAAGGGTTGGCAGTCTTATTCGCCTTAGAAAAGTTCCGTCTCTATCTGGAACATGTCAAATTCGACCTGGAGACAGATAATCAAGCCTTAAGCTGGGTCTTAGGTAGGCCGCGTCGTACTGGTCGTATAGCCCGTTGGGCCATCCGTATTTCTGCCTTCCAATTTGATGTACGACATATCAGAGGTACCGAAAATGCTGTTGCTGATGGACTCAGCCGTATGTTTCATAACGACGTCGAAACCCACGAACCGGTCGATAGTTCATCACCTTCCGAGTCCATACTATCTGGTGTTAATGCCATCTTAACAGATGCTCCCATGCTTTTTAGGGATATTGAGAAATACCAACGTGAAGATCCGACGCTGGCTCCTATAATGGAAACCCTTTCTTCTGGGGAACATGCTGTCCCTTATGTTCTGAGGAATGGTGTTCTATGTTGCCCTTCGAGGCATGATAAGTTGATGAAAGTTGTTGTTCCAGCGGTTCTTGTACCTATGATCTTCAAATACTATCATGAGACCCCATTGGGGGGGCATCTTGGAATCTTTAAAACTCGTGAAAAGATTCGTGAAATGTTCATATGGAAAGGTATGGACGGTGAAATCCGTGAACTTGTAAAAGCTTGTAAATCTTGTTTGCTCAGTAAACCCACCATGTCCACTAAAGTAGGCCTTTTGTCTTCTCATCAAGCGTCGCGCCCCATGGAACGCCTGTATATTGATTATGTGGGACCCTTCCCCCAGTCAAAGGGCAATGCCAACAAGTTCATCTTTGTGTGTGTAGATGGTTTTACAAGATTTTCCTGGTTATTTCCGACTAAGCTGGCTACCGCTCAGTCTACAATTACTTGCTTAAATTCTATTTTTGCTTCTTTTGGTCCGTGTCAATATATTGTATCTGATAATGCTAAGGCTTTTACATCTAATTTATTTCGTAAATTCTGTTTTGACTTGTCCATCTCTCATGTAACTACATCTGCTTATTATCCTCAACCATCTCTGGCTGAACGGGTTAACCGTAATCTCAGGTCCGCACTCATTGCCTATCATCATGAAGATCCTTCCAGGTGGGACACGTCCCTGCATTGGTTAGCTTTTGCTTTGAATTCGGCGGTTCATGAATCTCACAAATTTACTCCAGCTTCTTTGATGTTTAAGTTCGTTCCCAACACGCCGCTCTCTAACCTCTGGTCTCTGAATGACATTCTGCCCGAGACAATAGATCCGGACAACATTAAAGATCTTTGGAAGAAGGCTAAAGCTAATCTTAAAGTATCTCATGAAAAGGTTAGGGAAAGGTATGATCGTGGACGGAGACCCACCACCTTGAAGGTAGGTGACCAGGTTATGGTCAAAAATTTTGTTCCCGCGGGCAAGCTTGCCCCCAGATTTCATGGGCCTTGTATCATTCTCGATTTTCTTACGCCGGTTACCTTATTGCTAAGTAATCCAGCCACCGAGAGGATATTTAGGGTTCACCTGTCCCAGGTGAAACCGGTGTAATTTCTGTGTTAACTTGCTTCATATTATTTTGAAAGGATATGAAGGTTATATTTTTTTTGAGTTTCACTTTTAAGGCATTCTGCCCCTTCTATAGGATTTTGTTTCTTATGTAAGCATGTTTGTGAAACCTGCCCCGACCCATTAAACTGCCATCCTGTCTTTGCCACGGCCATTACCACGCTCCCGTCTCCTGCTCCACTCTACACAGTGGCTTAATGAATACCATGAATATCTGCACGCCGCTGGCCCCTCACTCTCTCTACAAGCCTGTACCCTCAAAGAAAATGATTGTCCAACACAATTCTGCCGCCTAGCTTTAATGTTTCAGCGCCCCCGCAGCCGCGCAGCGCCGTGCAGCCACTGGGGAGGGGGATGGGCCCCCTCCTCTCCAGCGAGGACGACATGTGCACGGCGAGCCGGAGCTCACCTCCCGGCCAAGGCTGATGTGCGGCGCACGACCTGCTACATGCCCGCAGCCTGTATCTGTTCACCGCGGGCGCGGCGTACTTCAACACCTCTGCTCCCCTCATAGTGCGGGCGAGCGGTATCTCAGGGTACTTGAGGGGTCCGAGCGGCCTCCGTTGGACGCAAGCTGCAACGGCCGGTCCGGCCATTCGACTCAATCTACATCAACTACATGGACAGTCACCATAAGCAATAACTACACTTGGGAATTCAACTACAATATTTGGTGGACATTGCAAAACTTTTCTTCACTTTTAAGCATTAAAGGTTTATCTTCAGAAATTCAACTATTACAACAGGAAAACTTTACTGCACCGGCAACAACAAAATTTTGAAATTGCAACCAACCAAATTACTAAAATCTTATAAATGCTTCCGCAATTAATCTTAATATCAACATCAAAACTTGGACCTTATTTTGGAAACAAAGCTTATGTTCTTCTGTGTTACCCCTTGGAGGAACTTTTGGGGGGGGAGGTCTGTACCGGGCGGTACACCTCTACTCTGTTTATTTAAAAGTGGCGCCGGTTGAAACTCCTCTTCTGGAGGAAGGTTGAACTTTATCTATTCTATTAATTCTCTACTTTCTCAGAAGATGTCACCACGTGGAAAATTTTGAGTTTTTGAACTGTGTCACTTTTGAGGTGTTTTTGTTTCGCTTGAAGTAAGAAGTGTGAACTTTCTCTTCTAGAGGACACTACTGAAGATCAACAATAGTGCGACCTAGTGCGGAGTTAAAGAACTATTTTGTTGGAGAAATTTTTATTTCAAGAGTTTGTTCTTTGTTAAATTTCCTTCTGTCATTGTTTAAGTTGGCTGTATACCCCTCTTTTCCCCCTTAGTTTGGATCTAGCCAATCCCGAATTTCTTTAATTAATTTTCCACCAATAATGTGTTTCTTTTTCCTCTATGTAGGGGTTTCTTTTCCCGAACCAATAAAGATTTTGTGGGAGGGTGTTTTCTTTCCCCTAACGCCTAGAATCTTCCGCGAGAGGATATAAACTGCTGATTTTGGGGTCTCCGGGCCACTTCTGTTCCATCTTTTAGTGTATTAAGTACATAGCAGGAGGCGGGAAGCGCCTCTTTCTTCTTCAGCCGTTCAACACCAGGTAATGGCCTATTAATAACTTCTTTTCTTGCTAGGTCGGCAGTTTAACACTCGCGGCGGGTTCGAAGCGTTTTCCATCATGTAACCTTTTCCTAAAATGTAATTACTCTTTTCATCTTTTTCTTGTAAAGCTACATATTGGGATAGAGAGTGCTAACCCTCTCGAGCTCCCACTCACATTTGTTTTGAGGTGAACTTATTTTCTCAAACTATTCTTCGGTTATGTAATGTAAAGTGTTCTTCTCTAAGTCACCTCTGTAGTATGGGATTAGCCCTTGCGTTAGCGGCCCAGAGCCAGATTAGGTTTTAAAAACAAAGTGTATTAGGAGTGCAAGTTCGCCTCCTCTCAAATTGTTATTTTAGAGGTCATGTAATCAACCTTCTTTTCATGTAATAGACCTCCGTAGTTTGGGTATTTTACCCCTGTAAATACGTCCTTAGAGGACAGCTTGAAGGTAGAGTTTGGTGTGGCCTTGTGATAGGCTTACAATTTTGAGAGCGGATCGCGCTTTGAAATTTGTTTCTGTATGCCTCGTGCAGGCTTTATGTGTAATGTTTGGAGCCAGTGCTCCTGGGAATGAATGGGGTTTTCTGCCCCTTGGCTAAATTTTTTTTTTGGAGTAAGGCGGGGCTGATTGCCCAAGAGTTATGAAGTAAGGGCACTGAGCCCGAACCCAGTAATATTGTACCTACATTTGTGCTACTCTGTACCTGTTATGATTGTTATCTCTTGTCTTTGAAAAGAAAATATAACCTAGTTAAATTTTAAATTACTTTTACATTGCCCGTTAATTTCGTAGCTTGAAACCCATTCACACCCGCACCTTCTTTCACCTCTACCTACCACGGATATCTCCGTAACAATAATAATAATAATAATAATAATAATAATAATAATAATAATAATACGTAGCAAATAGGGTACCTACTAGGAGCAGGAATCGACTCTCTGTATCCCATCATACGAGGATTTTTATCACGTCTGAGTCGGGACTCAGCACCACTAGTGCGTCTCTTTATACCTCCAACGCGATCTCCAAGCGCACCGAGGAACACTGTTCGAGCCAACCACAACATACAATACTTTCTGGACAAGCACAACTTGCAGATCATCAAATTGACAATTCTCTTTGTTGATTCTCGGGAACTAAAAGTTTGTCCTTGAATGGAGAGGGCACTACAAACTTACCAGAAACATTCCACATTTGAAAGCATTCGGATTTTATTCTAAGAAATCATTTGTATGATTTTCAAGATTTCTAAATAACACAGCAGAATGTTTTGTTTTACTACATGAAAAAGTATATTTTGTATTTTGTGTTTGTAACTGGCCAAGTTACAAAATGAAGTAAGAATTATGAAAAATAAATTTAAATTTATCGTTCCTGCGAATAAGTCTTACAGATCTCTGTCGAAAAGACATCGTATATGAGAAAATCAAGACATCTCCTAGATGCATGACTGGTTAGATACTGGGCTGACGGAAAAAGAATCAATGGGAGATCAAATAAACAAAATGTAATCAGCATACAAACTAAATATGAACGTCTACAATACGAAGAATATTTCGATTAATGAAAAATTGAGACATTACCAGACTGTGATCCGCCGTGAAGCCTTAAAAGCAGCAGAAACTATTAAGCTAGTAAAACAGGAGTACGTAAGGGATTAGAAATGGTGGAACGAAAGATTATCAAGAAGATATTGGGACCGCGAAGAACGGAGGACGGTCAATTTAGAAGACGAGCGAACCAAGAACTGTACACCATGAAAGAGAAAATCTCGAACGACATACGGGAAAGGAGCGTGTTCTTCGGACACATCCTGAGAATGGACCAGGGGAGGTCAACACGGCAAATAATACCGTGTCCTGTGAACAAGAGAACCGAAGTACGCTGGATCTAAGAGGTACAAAGGGACCTAGAAGAAATAGGAATACAGGAGCCAGGGATATACAACAGAGTGATTTTTAAATGAAAAAACTGGTTTACATAGGTTTTCAGGACAGAACTAGGCCAAGAACAAAATCAAGGGCAGAAGAGCGAAGAAGTTTGCAGAAGAATATTTGGCAAATAGAAAGTAAGAAGAAACGAAGCTGATACAAACTAACGTGGTCCTCTGATGGCCACAACGAAAAGAAGAAATGAAAGATTTTAAGAAAAATGTTGAAATAATGATAATTAAATTATTATTTTCATCAATGTACTTGTATTATCTCGAGGGACTGTCAAAATGGTTTATCTATAATCTTCCACCTCGTGTGGTCAGATATTTAAGCTGGTTTTCAAGTTCAAAAAATATGTATCAGTGCAAGGAAGAAGAGAACGATGACGATAAATCTGTCACGGCCTCCTACGTGAGTAAGACTAAGCCGCCATATTTCACGGGGCATGTCAGCGGGCGTCATGGCTAACGATTTGTTTAGAAAATGCAGCCGTTCCCAAAGGGGTTGTAAATCAGAAGAAACCTCAGGAGAGAACACAGATCGCGTCTACAATTTATCTTAGAGTCCTTCAAACACATCTGATACCATGTAAGGAAATAAATCTTACATAGACACATTAATCATACGGAACGATTACACGATCGGTCCAACTGTCTCACTTACAGCGATGTTAGGCTGTCTCAGGTAGGAATTTCTACCTGTCGCTCAGGGTCATTAGGCGATAATGATAGGGAGGAAACTCTTTCCATACTTTATTACTAGACATCGGGTATTTAGTCAGTAATAGTTTAGAATACAAGCTGATTTGGTTAGTAGGAAGTGTCGTGCAATCCGCTCTTCCATAATGTAGCAAGAGTAACATAAATTCTAGGAGTTCCATAGGCCGTACCCCAAACGCCTATGCAAATCTCATAGCATAAGTGTTGTAGAGGGTAAAATATAGTTGTTGCCCGGTTCAGTAAGTTTGCATTCCAACCTAAAATTCCGGACTTTAAATCATGGTCTTCTGCGTCGAAGACGACTCATATACACTGGAGAGGTCATAGAGAACAGGACTGGGTTTAAAACTATATTTTTAAAAGATCTGGAGTAAAGATAAGGAGAGCGTATATTGGGCATATTGGCCGATTGCGCAGCTCACCTGCGTTGATATTCCACGTTGTGTGACTTGTAATTTCCATAGCAAATGGAAGTAGATGGGTTCAAAGCATAAATAAGGTGGTGTTACGATACTTGTAACAAGACAAAGTTATTTATGAAGGCTTTTTGCAAGAGATATATCATTTTTACCTAGTTGGCGATTCATTTCAACAGGACGGACTCACAACTGGCGAGTTGGGTATTTATGCATTCCATTCCTTCTATTATTATTATCATCATTATTATTAACAACATTATTATTAGGGAATAAGCCCACTAGGATTACGCAAGATACTTAGCGGTGTGTTTTTGCCTTCCTTTTTGCCCATATTTCTTTCATTGTTCTACTGTGAGCTTCCTTTCTGCCTTCAGACCGGGTTCTTGCAGTATTATCATTTGGTCTTTCCTCTTGGTCAGCTTGATATTTGTGAATTTTGGATCTGAAGATTACCCTGTTCGGGACAACTGTTGGTGAAATTCCTGCCTTTTTCAGATCGGTTTTGCTTTCGCCAATCCATTTCATTGTCTGTTTTGGTTTTACTCCTGTTTTCATAGAATTCGACTATTTGTTTAATAAGTCTGCCTGCGCCCGTTCTTGTACTGTGTTCATAGAATCTCAACCTTTGTCTTCTAAAGTCGCTGTGAATATTTGTGTACTGTTTCATTTCCTGTCTGCCTCCGATTCGGTATTTTCCGTCGGCGAGTTTTGGGCCTAGAATTTTCGATATCATCTTGCATTCTTTTAAAAAGAAGTTTTCAAATTCCGCTTTCCTGTTCAAAATTAGCGTTCTGATCCTTAAAGGCATTCTAGTTTAATGACTGTAATGTCCTAGTTTGTTGTACTTGGAGATACAATTCTGTTGGAGATATTTTGGGTTATTCTTTATGCAGTTTCCATCTTTTGGCGTGTAATTTCGGTGGCTATTGTTTGGAGAATATTGTTCTGAATTTTATCACTAAGATATTTAAATTGTGATATTCGTTTAATTTCCCCATACTTTGTCTGCATGAGTTTTGGTTATTGTTTGTTTCAGGTGTGTATTCTGCATTTTCGAAAGATACCTGGTGGCAGACTTTTTCTGGAATTGCTTTCAGGAGTTCAGTGGGAGTTTGGGCTGTTGAAATTTGTCCAGGTATTATTATATCATACCACCAACTACTTTTATGGTGTTCCTCCTACGAGTGACACTCTACACTCATCGCGCAATAATAGAAACGACAAATCGGATGCTGCCGTGCTAACGATAGCTTCAAAGTATACGAAGAATGCCCAAGTGTAGATCAGATTGTTTAACAACACATCAACACAGACAGGTGTTATGGTGACGATGAGCTAGGACTGCAAAGAAAACAACTGTGGATTTAATTAAAGCACCGTCCCAGCATTCACGTGGTGTGAATATGGGAGACCACAGAAAATAATCTTAAGGGGTTGCTGACGTTGTCGTTCGAACCCACCACCTCCCGAATGTAAACTCACAGCAACGTGACACAAACCGCGTGGTAGATAATAATAATAATAATAATAATAATAATAATAATAATAATAATGTGGCCTCAGCTACCGTGAGCAGACATTCTAATCTGATGCTATAAGTTGCCAGCGCGTCTCTTCGAGTGTGACAATCGTCGTTTTCGTCTCCTACTTCTCGTACCCGCCATGGTCGAGTCTCTTATTGTTATAGGTAATTTATCCTCCTCCATTCACCTCACTTTACCTTATCAGAATTTGGAGTAGTCAAATTTACACGTCGTCAAATGACATCGACCTAATCGCAGGTCGAGCTTGCTATAATGGGAACAGTACCACTGAAATCGGCCATCAAGAGGATGCAGTAACCTGCTGATCGTGGTCTCACGATATATAATTTAACGTGGGCGGTCTGCTCCAGATGCTGATACTGCGAGCTACGGTCGTGAATCAAATGAAATCGGGAGAGCGTCCGGGAGGGATTTATCGCCTGTGATGCTGGAACGCCACCTGCGGGCTGTGTCAAAGTGTCTGGAGCACAGTGTCAACAGATTACCGCCGCGTCCTTATTTACATGAGCTGAGCTCTTCTCCTTCATTACTTGCCATTTGTTTCTGTTCCGCTCTACCGAAGCAGGTGTTTTAGACTACCCAAGGCGTCATTTTTTAAATTCATTAGGTTTCAGTACTTCACGATACAAAAAGCTGTAGGATAAGGTTGTGTCCTTTCAATGAACCCTTTGATCTTACACTTACACTTACGAGACCTGGTTTTTTGTGTTCTGTAATCGGACATTTCGAATTTTTATTTGTACATTTACACTGAGTGGTTAAAGGCCAGGGGAAGGAGTGTCCTATTAGAAAATGTGCCGTGTATTACCGCTGAGCGTTGCGGCTACCTGCGGTCTACCTGAGCAGTCTGTCACAGACACCAGTGTCGTGAAGACGCCAACACGTCGCGAGTTAACACACTTTGAACGTAGGTTGATCATCGGCACACGGCGCATGGGTCATAGCATTGCGGAGATCACGCGGGAATTCGGGTTTCCGAGGTCAACAGTGTCGAGGGTGGGTTCTTCAATATCGCAGGGAAAATGTTACCACTCGCGTAAACCGCAGCACCGGAAGACCACCGGTGATTAATGAACAAACATCCCGTCGCCTCCGCAAAACGATACTGAGCGCTCGACGGGCTAATGTGAGGCAGATCACTGCCCAATTGAATGTTCCGATTCAGCTACCAGGACTGTAAGGAGGCAACTGCACCGCATAGGATTCACCAGCTCAACGACGTGCATGGGCCCGCGAACATCGCCAAAGGACCCTGGAAGAGTGGCGGCGTGTGGTATGGTTCGATGAATACCTGTTCCACTTATATCGAGTTGATGGGCGCGTGAGAATGTGGTACATGCCCCATGAAGCTATGGATCCTGCGTATCAACAAGGTTGTGTCCAGGCGGGAGAGATGGCCCAGTTGTGGTCTGGCCGGCGTTCTCTCGGTCACAATTATGCCCTTTTGTCCGGCTGTAGGGAATGCTGATAGGTGCACGATATATAGACATAATGTTTTAGACCATCTACGTCGTTTTCTGACCATAAAGTAGCCTGATGGAGAAGCCATGTTTCAACAGAACAATGCTCCATGTTGCCGCTTTGTGCTGGCATGTAGGTGTTTGGAGGAACACTCAAGCGAAGTTACGACCATGGACTGGCCCTCCAGATTCACCGATATTAATCCAAATCGAGAATTTATGTGATGCTGTAGATGTTGGTGTAAGCTCCATGGACCCCGCACCAACAACACTAGACCAGATCTGGGTAGCAGTGCAAGATGTGTGGGTCCAGATCACTCCAGAACGATTCCAACACCTTGAAGAGTTGATGCCTTGCCGTAGAGCAACTCGTTATTAACATCACATTCAGTGTCTTCCCATGATATTTGGCCACTCAGTGTGTAATTTTTGATAGCTGTAACTAAGCGTTTTATTGGGTTCTGAAGAAAAAGCAACATAGAATGTGAGTTGATTTTAATATTTGTGAACTGTTCGTGGGAAACAATATACAGCACGTAAGCTCACCGGACGAAAAAAAAGAAGTCACTCTAGTGCGCACGTACAGATGGATCGTTAAGCTTGTATAGATGGCGCAGCGAACGAGTACTGTGCTCAGCCGCACACGCACGGCCTAAACGTGAGCGTAAGGCAATCAGTGACACATTATGTTTGAAGCGGACAGTGTACGTCAACGTGGGTAGCTGTAAGGATGTGACAGAGGGCCGTGCCCATGGCCATATGGTGCGTGAAGTTGCTGGCGTTACGCAGCGGACTGTTGAACGTGTACTACATGTGGCCATGGAACGCGACGTCAGAATTGTGGTCGGGAAAAGATCCTGACTGGGAGGGACCAGAGACACGTGAATGCACATGCTACAGAAGCGAGATATAGTAGCGGCATAGTATTCCGTAGTATTCTGGTTCATAATTGTTCTTAGAAGTGTTGAGAATATTTGGCCCTATAAAATAAATACCTTTCATTTGATACTTCCTTGCTAATGGCAACCTTGAAAGTAGTTTTTTTTGGTGCCCGTTGATTACAAAGCATGATGTTCGGCACATTTTATACAAACGCCGTGTTGAACTCGCTTGTTTATGTACGTCACACGTACTGTCCGGAGTATCGTCCTGGACTAGCGCCCATGAACGCAGCTCGTGACTTTGACATCCCTGCTCTAAATTCTTTATTGCGCGATATTTAGAATTGCCCAAAGGGCATACGCAACGGTTAAAATGATCAAAATCATTATATTTTATGAATCCCTGAAGTATGCCCTTTAAAATTATGAATAATGCATGATATTTTAACCATTAGAAACTGCCATAAATTTAATTTAAGCATGCGCTAGCAATAAGAAAATTGCCAGCAATGCGAAGGAAAACGAGATGAATTACACTGCCATAATAACTGGTGCAAATATCTAAAATCAAAAAGAAGGACCTTCCTGTTGCCTATATGGAGGAAATGAAGCCCATTTTGAGAGATCTGTCCAATGCTTTGGAGTTCTGGACACAGTGTCCAATTTTAATAAAGGTAACATTGTCAAATATCTGGTGTTGCAGGAATTCGGACTAAAAGTAGGAAGGAATTGTGTCAATCCCATGAAGGAATTGGTCCGAGAGAGACTACGAAAAGCTGAAAGAATTGCTCAGGAAGTGCAAACAAATGCTAGGGAATCCAGAGACAAGGCTAAACGAAAACTAGAGACTTGTATGAATAACAGGAAGATCCAGATTTTCGTCCGTAAGGCACATGGATGCACTAAGATATGAACACGTGAGAGAAGTTTTAATTGCAGTTTTCTCAGTTTCTTATTTTTTAAAATGTATGTTCCTTTTTCTGTATGACTATTTACCGCAGAGCTGTGTAATTTTTAGCATCAAACTGTCTTATATCGATTGGAATTTTAATGGAGGTATTTCTTTATTTAAGAAAAACTCTTTGAGATTTGGTTGTTTATTTTAAGAAAAAGTAATTAAAATTTGGCACTTTAAAAAGAAATATTTTCTGACTCACCTGAATCCCAATCAAATAACGGCCGTGTTAATATGTTAAGTTAGTTATGAACAAAAATGTGAAAGAAATTTCATTATCATACCTTTATTAGATGCTGAGGAAAAGGAACAGAAAGTTAAATTTAAAATTGGCGAGATAGGCGGTTTCGTATCCCCTTACGGAAAACATATCCGACTGACATCAAACTCACACTATCGGGAACAGAGTTGACCCGTCTTTTGTATCGGATGACGGACACAGAGTAGCGCAGATCAAGAGCTCAGATACAATTAGTTTCGCTGATGACATACCAATAACAGCGGAGAGTAAAGGTCAAGTAACGACAATGCCGGAAGTAATGGACAGTACTTCCACCTATGGACGTAACATGGCAATAAATTCAGACAAAACGAAAGTAATGATGATAAGTAAGCAACAAAGAAAAATAAAGATAGCTCTGCGTGGGAACCAGCTCAGTAATGCAAAATAACAACTGATAACCGAAGTAAGAAAGATCTGGTCAGCGGAATTAACCAGGCAAAGATAGCCTTCAATGAAAGGAGAAAGCTCTTCACATCTTAAAACTATTAGTTTAAAACTGAGGAATGTATTTCTGTACGGAAGCATACCTGGACACTAGGGGTGGGAGAGAGGAACAATGGTGCTGTAGACGAATACAGAAAATTCCTTGTACAGATAGAGTTACAAACGAGGAAGTACTGGAAAGAGTCTGAGAAACCCCCAGCTTGTCAATGAATGTGAAGAAAAGAAGAAATATATGGATAGGATATATAATGGGGCATGAGAGTTTACTAGCCTCCATCTTGAAGGGCTCAGTGGAAGGATGAAATTGTAGGGGAAGGCCTAGATTGGAATATATTGGTCAACTGATGGAGGAGCTGGGATGAAAATCTTATGTAGAACTGAGGAGAATGGCACAAAACCGGAACCTTTGGAGAGGTGCTGCCAGCCAACCTTACGGCTGTAAACATTAGTAACAGATGCCAGATATTGAGGAAGTAATACGTTAATAATAATAATAATAATAATAATAATAATAATAATAATTGCTTTAATAATTTCGTGTGGCTATTTCTAGCCGTCTGCAGCGGCATCTGCCATGTGTAGGTAACTGCGTGTTATTGTGGTGGAGGATAGTGTGCCATATATTGGAGTGGGATTACATCGTGCACACTTCATCGCAATTAAATTACAGTTAATCGTTTTCCTTGATTAGGAAAAACCAGTATAGCCAGGATGTTTAACTATAGAAACATCTCAATCAGTTCCCGAAATAATGGAGTTGGGAGTGACCTCTGAGTGCGCAACGTCTCAAGCCACACCTCCTGGATGACGAACACATGTGACGTTGCCTTGGTTACTTCTCCTTCGTCCTCAGGGTTGGCCAAAACCTTCGCCCAAACGTTACCTTTTGCCTTTTCCACCTGGTATTCTTGTGATCGTGATTGTTCATATCAGTACCTGGTGGAAATTCTCTCGAACTGGCTTTAATACCCGACATTTCAGCATTTCAGACTTCTAACAAAGGTCGTAAGCGAGCACTCATGATAATGCTAGTTGTTTAAAGGGGCCTAACATCTAGGTCATCGGCCCCTTATGGTACGAGGTGAGACGAAATGGGATGACAATTTAAGATTTCATCCACTGACCAGAATTCAAAACGTGATCGTGAAGAATGAGTAAATGATTATGAACGTGAAACAATCAGTGGATCCGACCAACAATGCCCCCACCTTACCATAAAATAACTTAAAACCATGGTATAAACTGATCAAGGGATTGCTTCCAAAGCAAAATCCTAAATAGATGATGCTTGTTGTCTAAAGTTGTCAAAAATCCAGGTGATCACAAGCAACGTAGACTCACGGTGTTCCTCCTATAGTGATACTAATGGCAGGCAACACCCAGACTCGTAGTATTCCTCACATAGCGGTACTTATCACGAGTACTGTAAACCCATAGTGATCCACCCCCGATGATACTAATCACAGGCCAATGGTGTTCACTTCACATTGTGATACTAATCGCAAGTGAAGTCTATCCATGGTGTTCCTCACGTATTGGTGCTAATCACAGGTAATCTTATGATTCAAAAGTCGTCATATCTTGGTCGCCCATTTTGGTAACCTCTTACGACAGGCAAGGGGTGTAGTCTTCATCTGAATCCATAGGGATTAATCGAGCACTCAGAGAGGTGATCTCGTAGGGTGGTTTTTTCTAGTTGCTTTACGTCGCACCGACCCAGATAGGTCTTATGGCGACGATGGGGCAGGAAAGGGTTAGGACTGGGAAGGAAGCGGCCGTGGCCTTCATTAAGGTACAGCCCACCCAGAATTTGACTGGTGTGAAAATAGGAAACCACGGAAAACCATTTTCACGGCTGCCGACAGTGGGGTTCGAACCTACTATCTCCCGAATACTGGATACTGGCCGCACTTAAACGACTGCAGCTATTGAGCTCGGTCGTAGGGTAGTGGTCGTGAAGCTGGCTCCAAAATATGGTGAAATAGTAAGGTTGTAAATGAGAGGGCGTGTGGGTCACTGGGATGACGCCAGTTAGAGTATGGGACCTTCACTAGGATTACTTGATACGAGGACTGTAGAAGGACCTGAGAAAAGAAGCACGATTTGTTCTGGATGAGTAGTGTTACGAAAATGTTGCACACTATGGGCTGGGAAGATTTGGAAGTAAGGAGACGAGCTGCTCGACTAAGCGGCATGTTGCAGGCTGTCAGTGGAGAGACGGCTTGGAATGACATTAGTAGACGAATAAGTCTGAATGAGGGTTTTAAAGGTACGAAAGATGGAAGGATGGAATGTTTTACCAATCTGGATGATCGATGAATATGAAATTTATTGGAGACTTTTTTGGGAAATGTAAATAATGGACAGGGAATCTGTCATCTGGGTGACACCGGCCTGAATTCAGAACAGTCGTAAATGAATATAACGTCACAGGTTCCGGATGCCTGAAAGTCTTTTTAATGGGATGTAAAATAATTGCTACGGGACATTTAAGATCATTAGCGCTAGTGTAAAGTGAAAAGTAAAAGTTGTAAAATACGGACACTGAATTTGTGATTTTCTGCTTGATTTAGAATGTGAAAGTAGTAGTAGTTCTTGTAGAATTCTCTTTCCAGGATTTTTTATTGTTGTACTCATGTTGTAGTTGGGTAATTACCTATTTTTTAAATTTTTTTTGCTAGGGGCTTTACGTCGCACCGACACAGATAGGTCTTATGGCGACGATGGGAGAGGAAAGGCCTAGGAGTTGGAAGGAAGCGGCCGTGGCCTTAATTAAGGTACAGCCCCAGCATTTGCCTGGTGTGAAAATGGGAAACCACGGAAAAGCATCTTCAGGACTTTATTATCACATTAGTGTAAGTGACTATTGCCACAGGGATAATTCCCAATTGCGATGTAGTTGTTAATAATAATAATAATAATAATAATAATAATAATAATAATAATAATAATAATAATAATAATAATAATAATAATAATAATAATAATAATAAATTCCAGCCTCGCGGCATCTCCGAAAACCGTTAAGATAGTTTCTGGGATGTAAAATTGTTATTATAGTATTTCAAAATTAGGTGTATTCCTTGCTGTCGATTTTAACAGACTTTTTCCATAGTTATGGTCGTACTACTACTACTACTACTACTACTACTACTACTACTACTACGTTTTCATCCTCCCTTGAAGGGAGAGGCGGCCCTCTTAGACGGTGACGCCGTCTCTCGGGCCGCGAGATTTGTTACGGCGAGGGACATTCACGGAGAAGGTGAGGCGGTTGGCGGCCGTGGCCTATACTAGGAACCGTCCCGGCATTCGCCTTAGTGCAGGAGAATAGAAAACCACGGACAACCATTCTCAGGACAGCCGACGGTTGGGGAAAGCCATGAGCCCTGTACCGTCTCCCGAATGCAGACGCGCAGTGCCACGGCTGGCCGGTCGGACTGCAGAGCTGTTGGACCACAGATCAGCCGTGGCGCAATCTTCATCAATCGACGTACTAATAATAACTGGTCACCGAGCAAATGGCTGTGTGGTTTGTGTCACTCAGCTATCAGCTTGCATTCGGCAGGTAGCGGGTTCGATCGGCAGCACTGAAGATGCTTTTCCGTGGTTTCTGATTTTCACATCAGGCAAATGCTGGGGCTGTAACTTAAGGTCCCGGTCACTTCCTTTCCACTCCTATGCCATCGTCACTATAAGACCTTTCTGTGTCCGTGGCACACAAAGAAAATGGTAAAAAAAATGATAGTGAACAACTGGCCATGTTTTGTTTGGTGCATAAAATAAATGTGGTAATTTTTTAAGGAAACTGCCTAAACCTCGAGAAAATTGTGTTTGTTTCTCTCCACTTTTACCTAAGGCACAGAAGATTGAGGAGCTGGTCTTCTGACCACAACTTGGCAGGTTCGATCCTAGCTCAGTGCGGTGCTATTTGAAGGTGCTCAAATACGTCAGCCTTGTGTCTGTAGATTTACTGGCACGGAAAACAACAACTGCGGGATAAAATTCCGGCATCTCTGCTTCTCCGAAAACCGTAAAAGTAGTTAATGGGGCGGAAACCCAATAACTTTATTATACTATTTGAATGTGTTCCAACGGCACTGCCAGCATAAGGTCGGACGCTGGCACAATCAATGTTGAGTGAACCCAGAGTACAGGAGGAGAGGTAAGGTTCCTTCATGTGGTGGGAAGCTTGCAGATATTCCTTCTCACTGACTTCTACGCTGTTCAGTTTCGTACTCTTCAGAATTACAGACGAGCGCTAGGATAAGCCGCGGAACCCAGTCAGCCGGTGTCCGAGGTCAGGCTGTAAATCCTTGGAAGTGTTGCCTGTGAGTGCAACAATAGTCTGTAAACAACAAAGCGCATGACGAACTCATTGGAAGAATGAATTTCTATGAGAAATAGGGAGGCTAGCAAGAAAAAAAAAAAGTAGTTCATGATCGTTAAGTTCCTTCCTCAGTCTGATTACAGCACGCAGTCCTTAATTAAGTTCTATCTACCTGCGGTAGGTGACCTTTAATGAGTCTGATTAGGGCCAAACTAGCAAACCGGTCCTGGGAGTGATGACGTCACTCTAGTTGCCATGGTAACGCTACTTGCTGCACTGTGCGGTGCGCTTCCGACTATGGAAGATTAAAATGTGAGCACTCTAAACATTTGGTGTGCGCATATCATTGGACTGCATGTCCATTACGGCACTAGAGAAACCGTTTCATAGGATGAATAAGCAAAAATAAATGAGAAAATTCTAGTTTATGATCTGTAACCCATTTCCTAATGAATTTAAGGCTCCAGTTAAACAATAACAATAATCCTGGCGGGTGGGGTTAGACCAGTGGTATTAATACTTTTTCGATGGCGTACCCCCAAAATCAAATTGTTTTATCTTATCTCCGACGTAAGAGTATCTTGCGATTATACCAGAAATGACAAATGATTGTTGCTGGATGCGAAATAATATTAACTATAATCACCATCATCCGCAGCTTAATCCGCTTCCACAGGGTCCTTGCGTACACTAAGGCATGAAAGATTTGTGGTGGTGGTGGTGGTGGTGGTGATTATTGTTTTAAGAGGAAGTACTACAACTAGGCAACAATCCTCTATATAACACTAATCAGAGAGGAAAACTGGAAGGGATCTGACACTTCGAAAACGAAGGTATCGGCCAAGAAAAGACGAGGGCCACGTAGGGCATGACATTGAAAGACTCCCTAGCTCTCAAATGCTCTAATATCGTCGGGGTCGGAAAAGAGCAACAGTTGAACAAGGCTGGTCGGATAAGATAGATGGAAGTGAGGACATTGGCACAAGTAAGTCGAACCAATGCCAGGACTCAGCTAAGGGTCCCGTGGTCGCCAACCCACGCTCCCAAGTTCTGAGCCCCTGGAGGGGGAAAAGAGTTGTGTCCGGAGATTTTAAGGTCGCATATCCTTCCCGACACCACAGAATTTTCAATTGAAAATCCCACCAGAGGAACAGTAGGAATCATACCACGGTCGACGAGATGAAAGACAAGCAGCTATACCACCCTCTTCCCCAATAACAATAATGTATTGTATCGTCGCTAGGGAAAACAAACCTCGGAGTAAAGTTTACAGAAGGATCCAAAACTGAGCGGTCAACAATGGCCGCAGAACTGTTCCCGGCATTTTCATTGTTTAACGACAGCCTAGTTATTCTATCACTTTAGTATTCTCTTCCCTTGTCAGGCAGTGCGGCAAGCCTTCAAGAGACAGACGGAGAAACGTGGCTTTCTTATGAGTGGGATTACGCGGTTTTGATTGCCTAGGAACGATTTATTCGAGTATTTTTAATGCAACAATTACTATTGTATTATATCCTGCTACTGAAAGAATTGAAGTGAATGAGTGGATTTCGAACAAACAAGAGTAATGTAACTCAAGTACCAGCTGTATGCAGAAGTTTTGGGTGGGTTTTGTGGAAAAGAAAACACGTAATTTTCAAGAGAAATTCATTTCGTTGAAAATATTGGCCATCGGCGGTTTGTATACTTCGCCCATCTTTCAGGAATACCATGCCAGAAAGACTGCTTGCCTTTTGCGCCAAACCATTCGTCTGGCGATTTTCCAACTTCCTCGAAATTGCTGAAGTGCTGATCTGCGAGCGTCTGTCCCATTGATGAAATGGCGTATGGCTTCCAATGCCGGGAGTGTCCGAGCTCACCAGGTGCAGGTCTTTTGATTTGACTCCCATAGGCGACCTGCGCTTCATGATGAGGTTGAAATTATGATGAAGACGGCACATACACCCAGCCCCCGTTCCAGCGAAATTAACCATTGGGGGTTAAATTTTCCCGACCCTGGCGGAAATCGAACCCGCGACCCCTGTAACCAAAGGCCAGCACGCTAACCATTTAGCCATTGAGCCGAACATATGCGGACATTGTAAATATTTAACAACAGCATATTACACCCAAGTTATTGAAACTGATAGATCTGTTAACATAATACAATGGGCCTGACACCTGCCACCAGAACCCCTACAGTCACAGGCTTTTGAGGGATTTTCTCTTGTGACAACTACCGTCGTATTGGCCTTTGTTCCTTCCTTCCATTAATTGCGTACGGGAGCCAGTTAGGCTTAAGTCAGATTTACGGCTTTATGGTATCAAGGTTCTTTGTATATCACTGTTCTCCCATTCTAACGCCAAGGGTCGCCTAACCACAAGCAAAAATAAGAGTGTACCTGAGTGAAAACCAATAAAAGTGATTATTTAGATATTATCACTGCCATACGGTTTGTATCCGCCAAGAAAATAACTTCGGGGATATCCGCGGATTTTTGGATATCCGCATTCGTGCAGGGCTCTAATAACAGGTGGTGCCAGGTCGGGGCAGTACGGCGGGTGCGGAAGGATGTCCCATCCAAGAGATTTCAATGCATCTTTCACTAGTTTTGCTATGCGAGACGGCGCATTGTCGTGTAAAAAAATCACTTTGCCAGCCTTATGGCCCATTCTGGTCGTCTTTCGATCAATGCGTGATTTAAATTAATCATTTGTTGGCGATAGCGTTGTGCATTAACGGTTTCGCCGGGCTTCAAGAGTTCATAATACACAATACCGCTCTGGTCCCACCAGACACAAAGCACGTGCCGATTAGAACATGTGAATCTATGCAGCGTGTTCACCATATGTTTCCACCAGAAAACTATTGACTTTGCACAGCCTTTTCCTTTTGATTAAATAGCAAAAGCAATGCATACCACAAATGTTCTTTTTCAGGCACAAACGTAGACATGATCACTGAACGGGACAACACAGACACTAGTCTTTGCGGACTCAATTTTTCTGTGTCGGTAGGTTGATGTCAGAGAACTAACTGACGTATGTTTCAAATTCACACGCTGCGCCATCTCTTAGTGAAACCGAAAAATACTTTTGCATACACCTGTTAAGCATTCTTACATGCCTAGTCGGTGGGAGTTACAAACTGACACAAATTTTACAATTAATAGTTCCTACTCCAAGATACGTCGACTGATGTTACAACAGAGAACATCTCTAGCAGATATCAATACTTCACGGGGTGTAATAATTTTTTTAGATTTCCGCGGAGTAAACAAGATTCTGACGGAACATTGATTAGATTTGCGCGACAACATTCTGTATTTGTGTGCCTCGAGGGTAAAGAGCTTCGCAGGGAATTGAAAATGCGCCCAGCCAGAGGTCGCAGTGATGATAAATGCTCCTGGCAGGAGGGCCAACCAATAAAGTTGGTGGGAAATTTGTCTCCATACGTCTTCTTCCCGACTGCTCCTGCAGACGACGGGATTACAACCAGCTGCCCGCGGCACTCAGGCGGCTTCTCGAAGGTATAACTGCTGGGTGCATGTTGCGTAAAGTTTCACGCATCGAACTCTAGGAGGATTTCTTCTTCTTCTTCTTCTTCTTATTAAATGCAGTAACACTCACACATGACGGAAATAAACAGCGGTATGAAAAATTAGTTCTGGAAACGATTCAAATGAGAACACCCCGTGTGGGTGGGGGATGCAGACGAAGAATACACCCACGGTATACCCTGCCTCTCGTAAGAGGCGACTGAAAGGGATCCCAGGAGCACTGGCCCCAGGGGCTCTGAACTTTGGAGCGTGGGTTGGCGACCACGGGGCCCTCAGCTGAGTCCTGGCATTGCTTCCACTTACTTGTGCCAGGCTCCTCACCTTCATCTATCCTATCCGACCTCCCTTGGTCAACTCTTGTTCTTTTCCGACCCCGACGCTATTAGGTTTGCGAGGGCTAGGGAGTCTTTCATTTTCACGCCCTTCGTGGCCCTTGTCTTCCTTTGGCCGATACCTTCATTTTTCGAAGTGTCGGACCCCTTCCATTTTTCCCTCTGATTAGTGTTATATAGAGGATGGTTGCCTAGTTGTACTTCCTCTTAAAACAATAATCACCACCACCACCTCCCAGGAGCTCTCAACTTCGGAGAGTGGCTTGATGACCACGGGTCTCGTAGGTGAGTCCTAGCATTGCTTCCACTTACTCGTGCCAGGCTCTTAATTTTCATCTATCCTGTCAGACTTCCCTTGGTCAACTCTTGTCTTTGTCCGGTACTTCATGTTTCGAAGTGTCGGATTCTTTATTTTTCAACCCCTGTCGTTACAGGCGAATAAAAAGGGGCGACCAAGGGATGATTGAATTAGAAGCATGATACTACTTGCAATTAGTACCATTACGCGATGAACACCATAGGTCGACTTTACTTGCGATTAGTACGACTACATGTGCCTGGTTATGCTCCCCTTTAGGGCAATAATCACTACTACTTGAGGGACACGTGCCGCTACAGCCTCCAGCTGGATCTTTGGTTAGTATTAATCGGGAGAAGATTACTATACGAGTAGTACCACTATATGAAAAACGCCATGGGTTTGTGTTTGGTGGCTCAGGTGCTCTTAACTTGGGAGCGTGGGTTGTCGACCACAGGGCCCTTAGCTGAGTCTTGCCGGGCTGAGTGGCTCAGACTGTTTAGGCGCTGACCTTCTGACCCCAACTTGGCAGGTTCGATCCTAGCTCAGTCCGGTGGATATGAAGGTGCTTACCTTGTGTCGGTAAATTTACTGGCACGTAAAAGAAATCCTGCGGGACTAAATTCCGCCACCTCGGCGTCTCCGAAAAGCGTAAAAGAGTTGTTAGTGGGACGTAAAGCAAGTAACATTAATTACTTAATTATTAGCTGAGTCTTGGAATTGTCTCGACTTACTTGTGCCATGCTCCTCACTTGCATCTATCCTATCCGTCCTCGGTTGGTCAATTCTTGTTCTTTTCCGACCCTGACGATATTAGAGCACTCGAGGTATAGGGAGTCTTATTTTCATGCCCTTCGTTGCCCTTATCTTCCTTTGGCCGATACCTTCAATTTTTGAAGTGTCGGATCCTTCCATTTTTTCTCTCTGATCAGTGTTTCATAGGGGATTGTTGCCTAGTGATACTTCCTTCTTAAAAACAATAATCACCACCACCATCTACCTCTAATTCCTCTTTGTCTCATAGTGTGATGTGGCGAGATGAATTATATGGCTTGTTTTACAGCCCGATGCCCTTCCTGACCTCACTTGGGTAGTTAATGAAGATGAAATTAATTATGGTGGCTGTTACTTGGTAAGGAGTTGGAAAGAATCTGCTGTCGCCTGTTAATAGGGACTGAACTGGCATTTGCCTCGCAGTGCAAATGAGACAGCCCAGAAAACCGTTCTCAGGACAGCCTGGCGGTGGGTATAATCTGGTGTTAAATGGTTTCTGGCATAAATCAACAGTTCCCGTGCAGCTACGCATGGAAATTGACTTCTCACATTGTGAGCGTTAAGTGGTGACCACTTAACCCCAGCTGAGTCCGTCATCGCTTCCACTTAATTGGGCCACGCTCTACTTAATATTTTCTGTCCTACGTCCCTCCGATAATTTTAGAGTTCCGTGATCTCTAGGGAGTCTCACACTCACGTCCTCTGAGGCTGTTCTTTTTCTTTTTTTAAAGGCGATACCTTCCTTTAGGCAGTAATAGGTCAGAATGTCTACTTACTGAAGTGAGTAACAACTATAGTCATCCTTCACAACGGTCATGGTGAGAGTTTTGCATAAACTATAGGGGTATGGCCCCTCAGAACCCCTAGAATCTATTTTACTCTCGCTACATTACGAAAGAACGGGGTAGACGACATTTCCTAATAACCGAATTAGTTGATATTCTAACCTATTATTGACAAACTCTTGGGTCTACTTATTAAATTGATATTCTCCTAATGCACTAGGCTTGAACATAAAAATTACTTTAGAGCACTCCCTCGCGAAATGAACAACTCTTTCATCGTTCAGTCATTCAATGTGATGGATTTTTTTCCTCTGTTATGAACATTTATTTCCTGCCCCTGGTGTCATCAGTTAGGTAATGAGTTTTTGTACGCCATATTTGTGTGATTCATAGTGGGTCACGTGCTGCGACTTGAATGAATGGGGGCGACATATTTCTCGCAGTGACACCGACACCGAAAACGTTTCAAACCATTCATTTTGGGATTAAATTGAAAGTGCTACAAAATAAAAAAAACACAGATAATGGTGTATTTGTAATGATTTTTAAAATATCACGTTTGTCAACGTCATAACGAGTAGCAGGCCGGATAAATCAACAAACTGGTCCGAGGTGAGAAGCCATCTTATTTTCACGAACTGGACGAAAATATGTACGGAAACTTTCTCAAGTCTTGGGCAGTTTCCAAGGTTTCACGAAGGTACCGTCATGTAGTAGTAGTAGTAGTAGTAGTAGTAGTAGTAATTCTTGCATTTCGTCATTGAAAATATTCCGATCACAACGTTAACAGAGCATACATACACTGAATAAAATCGTGCTCTTACAATCTTTGATACGCGATGCTATACACAGGGGTTCAGCAAAATGTAGACACTCTTTGATAGCTAATATCTTTGGAACAAAATGAATGCCATTCCAGCTGATGAGTCCAAATGGCACGTCTGGACGAAACTCTGCATTATGCACACGGCCTAACCACCCAAAAGCTGGTTCTATTGCTGTGATTATAAAATGAAATATGCTTACAATTCTTACACGGTAGCGTAGTACATTGTTTTATCAACAGATGATGAAGGTTACGCGAATGGAAATGAAAGATTTTAACTACAACAGGATGGCGCGCTCCGCCTCACTACCACAGAGATATGAGAGCCTGCTTGGATGGAAACCTACCTGGACGATGGATAGGTCGAAGAGGAGCTGCTGAGTGCCCACTACTGTCTCCAGACCTTACACCTCTTGACTTCTACGTATGGGGGACGCTGAAATATGAACTTTATCGATAGAAGCCAGCTACACTGAACGAGCTACGAGAAACTACCGAGGCGTCCTGTGCGGCTAATCACAGGGGCAACAGCGACAGCAGTTCAGCTGCATCGACGTTGTTTGGCTGCAAATAAGGGACACTCTCAGCACATAAAATAACCTTCACCCGTGCAAGAAGTGTAACGGTATGTCAATTTGTTACATTAATATTGACTATCAAAGAGCGTCTACATTTTTCTGGACCCCTTATACAGCGAGAAACTGGCTGTGTGTTTTGGAGCGTGCAGCTGTGAGTTTGCATCCGGGAGATGCTGGGTTCGAATCCCACTGTCGGCAGCCCTGAAGACGGTTTCCGTGGTTTTCTATTTTCACACCAGCCAAATGCTGGGCCTGTAGCCCGTTGTTGCCATGAGACCTATCTGTGTGGGTGCGACGTACAGAATATTATTGTGAAATAAAAGTTTATCTTCTCTCCTTCTACCGATTTTCCTACATGTGTGGCGTCGCGGGTGCAAACTGTGTAGCACTTATGGATTTCGACCTGTTTTACGTCCGGATGCCCTTCTTGATACAAACCCTTTCATGGAGCTAGGTGATCGGCATTGCGTGCTTCTGTGGTGGATGGTAGTGTAGTGTGTTGTCTGAATATGAAGAGAAACGTGTTGTCGTAAATACCCAGTCCCCAAGCCAGAAGAATTAGTCATAAGAGACTAAAATCCCCTATCCGGCCGGTAACTGAACCCGGAGCTTTCTGAACCGAAGGCCTCAACGCTGACCATTCAGTGATTTAGTCGGACGAAATAAAAGCTTATATATAGAACTGAAATAATTTATGCGATGTTATTTTTCCGCTGGTTTAAGATTTCTCTCATCCACATTCCTTCACCTCCCTCTTTCGTTCAGTACGTCCTCTTGACGAATAGCTCCCCCTTTCCTCTTTGTCTTTGTGCGTTCGTTTAACAGTTGCCTCATTGTTGTCCCCTGTGGGTGGGGCGGTATAACAACACGGACTGTATCCCTTACCTGTCGTAAGAGGCGACTAAAATGTGCACTAGGGGCTCTCAAGTAGGGAGCTTGGGCGAGGGCAGGTTGCGTTCTATTTCAATACGTCAGAGGTGTTTGCGCTGTCATCCTCAACTGATACGGTCTGCATACAATATAGGTTGCCAATAATTCGGATATCTCTACAATCCACGCCCATGTCAGATAGGATATTCCACAATGTTTCACGTACTGTAGGATCGAATATTACAGAACGATCTCTTCGTTTATTAATGGCTAGAATATCTACTCTTCCCGTGCTAATCAGTTCACTTCTTCATGTACTTCCCACCCGTTATGGCGAAAGGCTTTTGCAGTAAGGCCACGAATTGTTTGATGGCGAGTATTCCTAAGCAATGAGCCGAATGGACAGTAGCCGAGAACATGGCCCAAAGTTTCAATGTCACCGCAGGCACTTCTGTAGCGGTTGTTCTCCTGGCTTCTGCTATACAAACTTCTGCCATCATTTTGATGCTTTCAGTCCACTCTCATAATGAAAAGCCTACCTTTTGTGCGAACCACTTAATTCCTTCAGGGTGCTCTGCGAAGAGGACAGTACCTTTACCCCCCCCCCTTTTTAAGAAGGAAACACCATTTCTTGAACTCCTCGTTTCTTAGCCTTTCGCTAACGGCTTTGCTATTTGTTTTTGTTTTCCTCGCAGTAATGTTCAAATTACCGAAACAGTCCGCGTTTTCTTTCTCAGTATTTCCCCATGCAGTGTGCATAAACTTTGTTAGATTTTCGAGAATGTTTACCACGTTAACATATTCGATAAATGCTTCCCATTGGGCCTTAACTTACAAGGGGAATGGCAGAATTAGGAATAATCAGATACGGAGTGACCTGCAGATGAGCCTGTCCTTGGAAGAAAGGCTGAGTGTTGTTGCTAGGACACGTTGAGCGGATGCGGCCTACTCTTATTCCAAGGCAGCATTTTGAGAAGACCATTCCGGGACGAATACCGTTTGGACGCTTTAAGAAAAGGGTGGTTAGATCAGATTACAGAAGACTTCAAGAAGAGAGGAGAAACATGTTATCTTCTAGAGAGAGAGAGAGAGCAACAGCATAGCAAAACCGTAAAAATGTGGAAGCACTTGGTTCTAAAAGAATCCTACCCGGCTCGCTGAAAGGAATTACCGATGATGAGCTCAGTCGTTGGCTACTAGCGTGTTCAAATACTTCTGGGGAGTCAAAATTCCGTAACCTCGGCATCGTAAATGGGCGTTAGTGGACGTCAAGCCGGAGTGTACAGGGTGTTGACGGAACCACACAATGTGAGTGGGCCAACAGCGAGTAACGTAGTTTGGTTGATCAGTATACATACTGGTTTCATGCTGCCGTCCATGCCACCCTATTCTGTGGTAACCTTTTCATTTCTACGTAACTATGACATGTAATCTAATCTTCTTGTCGGGTCTACCCCTGCCGTTCTTACCGGCTACACTTGACAAAAAGTGAAGTGCTGGGCGTCCTAACATGCTCTCTCCGCTTCTCGTCAAATTTAGCCAAATCGTTCTCTCACCAATTCCATTCAGTATAATTATCTTCATTCGTGATTCGATGCACCCATCTCACCTTCAGCATTCGTCTGTAACACCACATTTCGAAAGCTAATATCCTCTCTCTTTCTGAGCTTCTTATCATCCGTCATCCCTTTCCATACGCGCTACTCTCTCTAATTCCTAAAATAATGTTCCAAATGAACATATTTTTCTCCCCTGTGGGTGGGGGCGGTCGAATAAACCCAAGGTATCCCCTGCCTGTTGAAAAATGCGACTAAAGGGTTCTGAACTGGGGAGCATGGGTTAGTGACCACGGGGTCCTTAGCTAAGTCCTGGCATTCCTTCCACTTGTGCCAGGCTCCTCACTTTCATGTATCCTATTTGACCTCACTTGGTCAACTCTTGTTCTTTTCGACTCCGACGGTGTTGCTAATTCTATGGAGTCTTATTTTTTCATGCTATTCAAGGTCTTTGTCCTACTTTCATCGACATATTCATTTTTCGAAGTGTAAGATCCCTTCTATTTTCCTCTCTGATAAGTATTGCATGCAGGATGGTTGCCTAGTTATACTTCCTCTTAAAACTATCACCACCACCTGTGCACATTTTTGTTTTGTTTCGGAATACATTTCTTCCTTGCTTGTGCTAGTCTGAATTTTATGTCCTTACTTCTGCCATCGTTAGCTGCTTTACCACTGAAGTAACAATATTCATCTTCTTCGTTTAAGCGTTCATTTCCTAATCTAATATTTCCTGCATCACTGACTTCGTTCGACTGCACTCCATTACATTTGTTTTGGATTCATTTATGTTCATGTTGTACTGCTTCTCCAAGACTGTGCGCATAACATTCAGTGAATTTGTCCAGATCTTCTGCAGACTCAGATAAAATAACAACATGATAGGAAAATCTGAGAGTTTTAATTTCCTACAAAGTGGTGAAGTGGGTACTTGACCGTTAATTCTTGCACAGTCTGACAAATTACATACATTCATCTCCCATATAACACGTAAAATAGTGGGAGGTGGAACGTTAAATATTGGAAGATGACGTTTGTAGATTGTCTCTCTTCAAAATATTTCGAATATACACATAGTTAAAAATTATTCCATTTTGTCATCTGAAATGTACGAGTTTCTAAAATCGAATGACGCAGAAGCCGATGGTTTGTAGAGAACAAAAATGCATTCTTTATGTTGTTAGTTTGGTATGGTAACGTGATTTGTGGTATTTGCTTTGTAACTCTGTTTTCTCTGTAACAGAATTATTTGAATGCAATTTACAGCATTTGTCATTGTCATTTGTGTGTGTGTATTTTTTGAACTGCCGCATCTTTGATGTTTGAATTTTTCAGACAAGCTAGAAAGGAATGACAAAGAGGTAATGGAATTAAAATAATTCCAAACGGCTTCTTAGTGCCTAAATAAACCCCATTTTCCTGTTAAAACTGAATTAAAATTAAACAACGTTTAATTCTAAACATTCCACTGACTGAATTCTGGTTCAGTGATCTTAGATTACAAAGGCCCGCGTACTTAAGCAGTTTTATTTCTAAACTAGCTGCACTACCCGTCGTTGACAGGGCAAACATATAGCAAATGCGAAGTAATCTAACCTCCCATCTATCGGAGATGAGTGGCAGCAGAAGAGAATGTGTAATGTTATTGTTGATCAGTTTAATGGGTTTTCGATTTTGTAGGCCTTCACATTTAGGTTTCTTCCGACTCTGTGATATTACTGCATCTAATATAAAGGGAGACCTTCCCACTTGTCTTATAATTTCCGGGCGAGTTGGCTGTGCGATTGGAAATGCGCAGTTGAGATCTTGCATCCGAGAGATAGTGGGTTTGAACCCCACTGCCGGCAGCCCTGAAGATGGTTTTCCGTGTTTTCCCATTTTCACACCAGGCAAATGTAGGGGCTGTACATTAATTAAAGCCAGAGTCGCTTTCTCCCCACTCCTGGCCCTTTATATCCCATCCTCGTGTTGGTGGGACGTAAAGCAATCTTCAAGCAATCGTTGCTTTTCGTATTTTTCTCATTATATATAATCATCTTCAAAATTTTCTTCTCGATACGGACCGATGACCATGCGGTTTTACATCTTAAGGCAATCATGACAGAAATCATCGACAGTTAATACAACAGAACAATATTTCCACGTTATCAATGCTCGGCGTTGTTATGGACTAAGCAACAGAAGTCGACATTCATTCATGAATATCCCTGCTGCCCTAGCTGGTTCGGTAAAAATGTGTAACATATAAATGATCGGAAATTTAATTTTATATAACTTTAGTTTAGTATTTATTAATAACAAATATTTGAGAATTACATTTTAGGCCGTCCTCCAAACTACCATTTCACTCAGCGTGAATACAATTATTTATAGCCTAGATTGTAGCGCATCATTCATTAATTCCTCTCCAGCCATTTTCTCGTGATACCCGTACAGGCGACGGAAAATTAAACAGTGGATTTCCTTGTTACTGTGGACACAATCAATACAGAAATAATTTCTTTTTATATTCTCTGCAATGCATAGAAAAAATACAGTTATTTGTATATAATAGTGTTTAGTGCCGGGAATGTCCGAGGACCTGTTCGACCCGCCTGTTGCAGCCCTTGATGGTAGACCCTCCAACACGGGTGGGCGGCATCTGCCATGTGTAGGAAACTTCGTGTTGTAGTCGAGGATAGCATTGTGTGTGGTTTGCGAGTTGCAGGAATGTCCCTTCCCGAGCCAGAAGAAATAACCATTCAAGGTTAAAATCTCAGATCCGGACGGAAATCGAATCCGCGGCCATCTGAAACGAAATATATTACCCTGTTCTTTCACCCAAGGAGCCGGACATTTCAGCAGTGAGAAGTTAGAATGTAAATGAATGTGTACTAGCAAATGTCAGCTAGCCCGTTCTTCCGTATTGTAGCGGGAGAACATACATTCTAGGGGTCCTGATGGGCCGTGTCCCTGATGATTATGTAAAGCTCATAGCCTAACCGTTATGCAGGATAGGCTATACTTGTTACTCGCTTTAGTGAGTTTACACCCTAACCTTCTCTAGATTACATTCCAGCAGATGCTGTATATTTTTCAAAGTTGTAGCTGAACAATATCTAGTGATACAGGAAACTCATATATTAGACAAGTTCTATACATCAAAACCGTCTTTTTTTATTTTTTACAATTTGTTTTACGTCATACTGACAGAGATAGGTGTTACGGCGACGACGGTATAGAAAAGGGATTGGAGTGCGAAAGAAACGTCCGTGGTCTACATTAAGGTGTAGCCCCAGAATTTTCCTGGTGTGAACAAGGAAAACCTCGGAAAACCATCTTCAGGGCTGCCGACAATTGAGTTCGAATCCACTATCCCCCAAGTGCAAGCTGACAGCTACATGACCGAAACCGCGCGGTCTCTTGTCTGGTAAATCATTTGTATTACCGTACGCTCCAAATAAATAAATAAATAAATAAATAAATAAATAAATAAATAAATAAATATCGAATAACAGCAATAAAACCTGCTGCCAGCATTGGTGGTTCATATTTTACAGTTTGTTGTTTACTTCCATTTAATTATTATGCATTTTTATTCCATTTTTACTTTCAAGCTCCCTGATTTCTTTCCTTTTGTTTGTTGAGCTTTTCTTCCTTCATTGAATGTTCTATAAATCCTTTATTTAGCTCAGTTGTCTTTGATTTTGTAGTATAATAGTATGCTTGTTATACTGTAATATACGAAGTTAAAGCTAATGGTGGGCCACGAATCCCAACTTCCCCTCTGGCTAATGACACAATTTTAAAATATGCGTTTTATGGAGACGGCTTATTACAATTAAGGGAGCGAGTTTTGATCATGAAAAATTCTGTCGAAGATTGTTGCTATGAAGTGTCAACACATTAAATTTACCTTTTACGGTTAATTTATACTTAATCACATCATCATCATAAATTTCTTAGTATAGAGTATACGGTATGAATTGAGCTGAGATTACGAATAAACTTAAATTCTATTTTAAATTTAGCAAAAGGAGGTTTCAGGTTGCGTAACTACTGGGAATAGTTCGAGGTTTTCCTTTGAGTAACTGGAGGTGGAAAGAGCTCAGGAAAAACCTACTTCACTTATGTTACCTTTCTTTCTTTCTTTCTTTCCTAACCCGTTTATCCTCCAAGGTTTGTTTTCCCCTCGAGATCAGCGAGGAATCCCACCTCTACCGCCTCAAGGGCAGTGTCCTGGAGCGTGAGACTTTGGGTTGGTATACAGTTGGGAGGAGGACCAGAACCTCGCCCAAGCTGCTTCATCTGCTATCCTGAACAGGGGCGTAGTGGCGGGGTGGGAAGATTGGACGAAATAGACAAGGCAGCGACCGTGGCCTTAAGATAGGTACCATCCTGGCATTTACCTGGGGGAGAAGTGGAGAAACTACAGAAAACCACTTTGACGATTGCTGAGGTGGGAATCGAAACCCCTCTACTCACTTGACCTCCCGAGGCTGAATGAACCCCATTCCAACCCTCGGTCCACTTTTCAAATTTCGTGGCAGACCCGGGAATCGAACCAGGGCCCCCGGGGGTGGCAGCTAATCACACTAACCTACACCACAGAGGTGGACACGTGTTACCTTTACTTCAATGAGAGTATTATTACTAAGTTTCATAAAAGTCAGAACCGGGAAAATCGCGGGTTTCCCTTCTATCAACCTCGGCTTTCCTCGTCAAACTTTAACTCAAAAGGCCTTCGTTTATTTCGTCCGCAGCACTGTTCACTATCATGCCCGCACACAGATTGTCCCCTGTTATCCGGCCTGACGTCACTATGCATCTAGACTGTTGCAGAATGCGATTTCCTGCGTGTTGTTTCTCAGTGCTTTCATAAATCGAGGAATAAGCACCCCTCTCAGTGCGACTCACTAATCTAGTGACAGTGGCCGGGGGGTGACTCTCACATTTAATTCCCTAATTCGTGGAAACTCTTGATCTTTGGAGTGAGAGGGAGCTGATCCAGATATGCAATATCGTTAACAAACCCGTCAATTAGAACAGTGTGGATTCTGGCAACTGACCTTGGGTTCTCAGGGTCCCGGTTCGATTCCCGGCTGGATCGTGGCTTTTAACTACGGATAGGTAATAATTTTTGCTCGGAACTGGGTGTTTTTGTTCACCTTAATACAGTCCTCTTCATCTAAATACAGCACACCTCACTCCAGTACCACAGAAACAAGCAAAAGTGAATAAAACGCTTCACATCGGGTTGACGTTGGGAAGGATATCCGACCGTAATACTAGCCCAACTCCACATGCAGTTCCGACTGCAATAACTGAGAAATTGGTCTGGGTGAATAATTAGAAGAACGTGACATAGTTTTAAACTTCTCTTGATTTCCTGAGACATGCCTCTCGCAAATTAAAATCAATGTTGAAAATAAATAAATCCTACTTCGTATAGTCAGCCCCTTTGATATGCTAATAATAACCAGTGATTGACTGGCGCATCGTAAAACACAGTGCCGCAGATGATAAAAAATACAATGCCACTCCAAAAAAGCTTCATGCGCTTAAAATGAATTGAAAGGTAGACGCTTTTTTGTTGGCTGGAAGTTGATAAAAATTGTATAAAACAGGCGAGACTACACAAAAATTGATATTAAAAAATTGAGAACTCTCGCCGTGGGACTGTTATTGAGTTTGTACAGATTCCCGATCCAGTAGTCTATGATTTTGTTCTGTCGGTGGAATGGCAATTGGAGGGAAATTATAGGAGAAACGAAAAGCTTTCTCTCACTGCGAAGTGCGGGACCGCAGTCTGACACAGGTGACAGATCTCCTATTAAATAGAGGATGTAATTAATTAATGGCGTATGGCTTTTAGTGTCGGGAGTGTCCGAGGACAGGTTCGGCTCGCCAGATAGGTCTTTTGATTTGACAACCGTAGGTGGCCTGCGCGTCGTGATGAGCATGAACTGATGATGAAGACGACACATACACCCAGCCAGCGAAATTAACCAATTATGGTTAAAATTCCAGACCCTGCCGGGAATCGAACTCGGGACCCCTCTGGCCAAAGGCCAGTACACAAACCATTTAGCCACGGAGCCGGACAGAAGATGTGATGTTTTTTTAGCGATGAGAGAAAGTTTGACTAACAGATATTCATTGCGTAGGGAACTGAAGCTGAAAGACATTCGTGCAGTGAACTATGATTTCCTTTTTTAACATGGATGTGCTCTTTCTACCTGGAATTAGTGCCATACATTTTGTGCGGACAGAAAACTCACAGTGTGGTAACCAAGCAACCCGTGTGCGTCGTCTTCCTCGAGTTATTATCGTGCGCCAGAACACTGCCTTCTATATACAGTAGGTACAAGTGGCGCCGTGTTTTAAACGAGTTTCCACCGATTTTGAGTAGCGTTTGGTCTAAGTCACAGCAAAACCCCTCATAGTAAGCATCTTGCTTATACAGGGTGTCTCATATAAACCCACACCGAACGCACGGTGTTTGTACTCTGCGCTACGGCAGCTGCAGTATGGAAGCCGCGTGCAAAGTCCTTCACCTTGCAAGCAGCTTGCACATGTTCGACCTGACATGCATGAGTCGCCAGTCTGAATCTTAGCTGTTGACACGGTGAGAGAGTTTGAATCACCGTATTTTAGTATGTAAAAGTTCTGGTTTCTTCTTAATGGTCATGTGAACAGTCATAACTCTTGCTAGTGGTGTGCAGAAAATCCTATTGGTGTTTATGAAGTCCTTCATTATGATAGGAAGGAAGAGTGGTGTTTGGTGTACTGTTAGTGCAAGACGAAAAACTGGGACTATTTTTTCGAGACGACAGTAAATGCAGAGAGGTACAAAGATGGCATTTGGACGCCATTCATCCATCAGTTAACGGAAGAAGAAAAATCGCGTGGGTGGTTTCAACAAGATTCATCCCCTGCTCAAACAGCAGAAGATTCCCTTCTTGCAATATCATAAGTGTTTGCAGACAAGAGTGATCAGTGCTGGTCTATTTTCCCCTCGTTCTCTAGATCTAGATTCTTAATAATAATAATAATAATAATAATAATAATAATAATAATAATAATAATAATAATAATAATAATAATGTCGTAGGTACGACATCGTAACTGGTGTAAAACCTTCGATTAGTATGTTTAATATATTTTAATTATAGTTTATTTAATGCTAAATTATCTTTTATTAAGTGTTAAACGTAACTAGTATATGGTTCTGCTGTAAATATGTAGAATAAAATTGTATAACCTCAAATACGTATTGTTTAACCTCAAAATCTATATGGTCCAAAGCCGTAGAAAATTCCATAATGTTCGTATGTTAGACTTATTGCATTATAATTTGGTATATATGAAGGGTTCTGGAAACTTACTGTAAGGTTTTATTATCCAGATACATGTAGAGACATAACGAATGTTGTAGGATGGTTCGAGTACCCATTCGACTCGCTGGTCGATCGATGTTTCGAGTGTGTTCCATTAGAGTGTTGTAAGAACTCTTCCATAAGTCGATCATTCTAGATGGTTGATCGAATGGTATCGAGCTGTCAGTCAGTGAATGCAGTTCTTAGTTCTAAGTTTGCAGATCTTGTTTCTTGGAACTCAGGCAAGTGATGGACTGGGAGTGACTGTTGGGCTCCGAGGTGGAGTCTGAGTACTGGACTCAAGTGAGTCAGGCGTTGAATTCAAAGAAGAGAATGTTATAGTGCGCGCGTCAGTGTTGTTGATATCTGTACTTGTCAGAATCGACTTCAGGGCACTCCGCTATTGAGTGCTGTATATAGTGTCATTTGCGACTGTGTAACAATTGTGTGTTGTGACGTACAGTGTAAATAAAGTAATTTATACAAGGAAGTGAACGTGTTCTCGTGTGATATTTATTTACATTCAATAAAATCGCAACGTAGAACGGTAATAATAATAATAATAATAATAATAATAATAATAATAATAATAATAATAATAATAATAATAATACTAATAATGCCATTGGATTTACGTCCCAATACATTTTCTGGTCTTTGGAGACGCTGAGGTGCCGGAATTTTGTCCCGGAGGCGTTCTTTTACGTGCCAGTAAATCTACCAACACGAGGTTGTCGTATTTGAGCAATTTCAGATACCATGGGACTGAGCCAGGCTCGAACCTGCCAAGTTGGTGTCAGAAGGGCAGCGCCTCAACTGTGAATCACTCAACCCGGCTAGTGTTATTTTTACTTGTGGGGTAAACTGAAAGAAAAAGTGTATCGAACAAATCCTCACACATTGGAGGAACCGAAGGAAAACATTCCAGTGGCAGAGCTCACTCGTGTCAGCCAGAATATCGTTACCAGGTACAATGCCTGTATAACCCAGGAAGGACGACATTTCCAGCATCTTTCATAAGGTAGGACTTCATATCAGATTGTATACAGGCTTAAAGCAGTGCGGCCGCGCGCGACGTAAGTTCGGCTGCGGCAGCTGCCGTAGCGCAGAGTATAAGCACGGCGCTGCTCGAGACTCGTTTGTGCTCATTCTTATCAGTAGAGGCTGGATTTTTAGGCAGTAACAAATTAGAGAAGCCTCCGTAGCTCAGGCGACAGCCTCTCACCGATGGGTTCCGTGGTTCAAATCCCGGTGACTATGTGAGATTTGTGCCGGACAAAGCGGAGGCGGGACAGGTTTTTCTCCGGGTACTCCGGTTTTCCCTGTCATCCTTCATTCCAGCAACACTATCCACTATCATTTCATCTGTAGCACATCAAACCGGCCGTTCGCTGGGGTCGCGATGCCAAAGAATGTCACAGACAGCTCGTGGAAGTTATGGGGAGTAATGCGCTTCCGGAACGAACCATTGCGAGATGTGCAGCAGCATTTTAGCACGGACATGAAACAAGTAGCGAAGTGCAACGTTGCGGAAGACGCTGCTAGTGTCCGGACTGATGTGTCACATGCAGGGCGCGGACGTGGTCAGGCCGCCTCCTCCATGACAACGCCAGACCAAATACTTTAATACACCAATACCGGACAGCTGTATCTCAACAGCATTGAGTGGAGTGCGAACAGCGATGGTGGTGACATCTAGCGTGTTGGTGTGAACTGCATACTTGTCTATGCTGCAGCTGAGCGGAATGCACCACACTCATTGAAAATATTTTAGTTAAAATAATTGAGTAATCACAATAATTAAGAATGAAATTTTAAAATATGAAATTCCTCCTTCATAAACCTCCAAACGAGCATTATGTTAGCCGTGCCTTTCGCTATGTCTTAAAATTTATAAAGCAGAATCTGTTTGAGGATCCACCCAGCCTCTGGGGAAATACTTAATAACTACACTCTCCTCTTCTTTCTAACCTTTTCTCAATTACCTAGCGCAGGATGTTGTATGGACTTAGCCTAGTTTTCCAGCCGGATGCCTTTCATAACAGGAATCGTATGTGGAGGGTTATATACCGTATTCACTAGTGTTTTTGTGGTTGTTTTTTGCATGATGTGCTGTATATACTTGAAGATGCGTATGAATACGAACACAAACCGTAGCCCTCGATCTACAGGAATTAACAGACGCGATTAAAATCTCCGATTTAGCCAGGAATCGTACCAGGGCCCTCTGAACCGAAGGTCAGTACGCTGACCATTCCGTGGTGGTGATTATTTTAAAAGGAAGTACAACTGGCCAGCCATCCTCTATTAACACTAATCAGAAGGGAAATAGGCCAGCCCCGTGGTGTAGAGGTAGCGTGCCTGCCTCTTACCCGGAGGCCCCGGGTTCGATTTCCGGCCAGGACAGGGATTTTTGCCTGGACCTGAGGGCTGGTTCGAAGTCCACTCAGCCTACATGATTAGAACTGAGGAGCTATCTGACGGTGAGATAGCGGCCCCGGTTTAGAAAGCCAAGAATAACGGCCGAGAGGATTCGTCGTGCTGACCACACGACACCTCGTAATCTGCAGGCCTTCGGGCTGAGCAACGGTCGCTTGGTAGGCCAAGGCCCTTCAAGGGCTGTAGTGCCAAGGGGTTTGGTTTTAGAAGGGAAATGGAAGAAGTCCAACACTCCAAGAATAATGGTATCAAATGGGGGGGGGGGGGGGCACGAAGAGCTAATCAATCAGCCAAAGAGCCAACGGGGACAGATAACCTAACAACATCCATGATTTATTAAGATTTTGGGAAAGAGAAGAAGCTGTAATTTAGAAACAGTAGTTTGGTCCATTATTTTGACTTCTTTCTTCTTCTTCTTCTTCGGTACGGCCAATCTTTCCGAATTCTACAGAGCAACTCAACCTCACGCTGACATCTCGCTTTTGCCGTTCTTTGAATTTTCTGTTTTACCTCTGAAGACAAAAATACATAATATATAACACATATTGGGGTTACGTGAGTGAACTACGATGTTCATGACAAGGATGAAAGGTCCAGAATTTTCTCAAGTCTCTTTCACAAATTAATTCATGAAGAATTACCATACACACGTTTTAAATTAATTGGACTGGTGCTCAAGCCTATGCCAATAATGCACTGAAATAATTTTCTTACGCCGGGCTGAGTGGCTCAGACGGTTGGTGCGATGGCCTTCTGATCCAATTTGGCAGGTTCGATCCTGGCTCAGTCCGGTGGTATTTGAAGGTGCTCAAATACGCCAGCCTCGTGTAGGTAGATTTACTGGCATGTAAAAGAATTCCTGCGGGATTATATTCCGGCACCTCGACGTCTCCGAAAACCGTAAAAGTACTTAGTGGGACGTAAAGAAAATTATTATTATTTTCTTACAGTAAAAGAAAAGGTGACTGGATTCGAAACTCATGGCTTAGAATTTTCAATTTCAAGACTACCACGATAACCATTACGCTACAGACCCGCAAGTTTTCGATTGTGACATTTATGGCACTGTTTAACAATATGGACCCTCAAGCTTGAGTATACTAGAGTTGCATATTTGTTAATATTATTGGTTTTACGTCCTACTAACATTTCAGTAGGGTATTTGATTGAATTTCTTAATATAAGGGGCATAGAATGTAACCTCAACACAGATGGAAGGTCATTACTTTTTGTAATACTTGCGGTCCTTATCATTTCCCACGCCCATTATCTTGCTGGGTAATTTGTTCAGCGCATAACACTTTTCTTGGAATATAACTGCAATGTAAGATTATTTAGTGACAAACACTGATACATTATAAACAACACGGCAGTGCGCCAAGAATCATGCAGATGGCAATATGTTTTTGACAACGAGCTAGAATAACATAGAGAGGCGGAAGCGCTGACTGGGTGAACCTAATAGAACGAACGTCCGCCATGTTTCCTGTTGTCACACAAGCAAGGGGGCATGGCCTTTAAATGACGAAAAGTGTAGAAAATGCGCATTTTAGAATCGCTGGGGGAGAATTAAAGTCCGTTGCCGAAAGCTTGAAGCATGAAAGCGAATACCGCCACTTCATCATATTGCGGCACGAGGCCAACATCACGATCAGTTGATTGTAGGGTAGTTCGAAATCATCGCACAGTGACATACGAATAGGCCTCGAAATCGGAACAAGAGCGTTACCCTGCTTGGCTGTTGTGGTTAAGCGTAAATTAGAATAAAAACGATGGACATAAATATTTATGACAGGAAACCTTAAAATCATAGAGACCTATAATATGTTACAACCTCATTCTGTTAATATTTTTAAAATTATTGTATCCTCATGAGTACTGTGTTCCTTTCTTAATCTGTTTACCCTCCCGGGTTGGTTTTTCCCACGGACTCAGCGAGGGATCCCACCTCTTCCACCTCAAGGACAGTGTTCTGGAGCTTGAGACATGGGGTCGGGGGATACAACTGTGAGGGAGGGCTGCACCTGCTATGCTGAACAGGGGCCTTGTGGGGGGGAGAAGGAAGCGGCCGTGGCCTTAAGTTAGGTACCATCCCGGCTTTTGTCTGGAGGAGAAGTGGGAAACCACGGAAAATCACTTCGAGGATGGCTGAGGTGGCAGTCGAACCCACTTCTACTCAGTTGACCTCCCCAGGCTGATAGAATCCCGTTACAGCCATCGTGCCCCTTTTCAAATTTCGTGGCGGAGCTGGGAATCAAACCCGGGCTTCCAGGGGTGGCAGCTGCTCACGTTAACCAGTGCACCACAGAGGCGGCCCATGAATACTTTACCACAATAATCGTTTAGTGTAATTATTCATTATAATATAGGGGGGTATCATGTTTCTCCCATTACCATATCATACTGGGATTACTAGCTTGAAAGTTGTCCATTATGAAGTGTGGCGTAGTTTTAAAAACCAAGGCAACAGACATCTACAATAAAGGCTGTATAAATTTCAAAAATAGCAGTAAAATGCTGTATTTATCATACTTGGTGTACGTTTGAAAGAAATAAGTGATTTTTTGTGGTTACGTTTTCTTGGTGGTGGGCGTTCCATTTCCTTTATTTGTAAAAGTGAATGAAAATTAAATAGGGCTGGAAATGTACAGAGCATAAGCAACTGAATTGAGTGGGATACCATTTATCTCTTTTCTCCCTCACAACGCCTTGTTCAGTTAATTCCTTGTTCTTTAAACGAAATCTGAAACATAATTCGACAAATAATTACCGTGGCTATCCGTACTTTCGCTAAGTAAATAATAAAATGGATTTAATTACAAACAGAAATTACAAAAAGGAATCTCGGCTATAATTCAGTAATACTTACTTAAAGTACGATATATCCTTGGTTTTATTATTCCGATTAGTACAACCATACGCTGAGCTTACGGCTGGCATTCTTGAAAGCGAGAATCTATCTTTTCACTTCTTAAAACTTAGGGAATTAAATTGGCAAGCACGATCTCCCTGTCACCTCAACATATGCTCTAGCGCCAATTCGCTTTGTTTTGACAACCGTTAACATGGCTGCCCCTTATCAACTTGCTTCAAGCAGGGAGCGCTGATGACAGGCTTACAGCCCCTCTATGTTATTCTAGCTCGTTGGTTTTTGAAGAGTTGGTCACACCAAGCCATGTAGATAGCAGCACTATCGGCTTTCTCGCTGAAAACAACAAGCTGTCCGGTATTACCGTATTAAAGTATTTGGCCAGACTACATGCTGTGGAAGGAACTTCGTCGGCTGGTAGTGGGATATATAGGAACACCCGCCATATTCACCCAACCTGTCTCCGTACGAACAATATCGTGGGAGACGGTTTGGTACACGAGAGGACACTGCGAACGCTGTGAAACACGAGACTGGAAAATTCACACATGGTGAAGCCACTGATATCAGAAGTCCCCAGCAACGTGTTGTGGACAATCTAGGGAGTACTTTCAGGGTTTACCGTATAGGTTGCTGTATTCTCTGAGAAAAAATATGTAGCACAAGGTTTCCATGGCTGTCAGATTCCTCCCTTACACCTGGTAAACCAATTCGGCGTTTTTTTCGTATTTTGCTTTACGTCGCACCGACACAGATATGTCTTATAGCGACGATGGGATAGGAAAGGCCTAGGATGGGAAGGAAGCGGCCGTGGCCTTAATAAAGGTACAGCCCCAGCATTTGCTTGGTGTGAAAATGGGAAACCACGGAAAACCATCTTCAGGGCTGCCGACAGTGGGGTTCGAATCCACTATCTCCCGATTACTGGATACTGGCCGCACTGAAGCAACTGCAGCTATCGAGCTCGGTTCGGCATTATTCACATATTCGTCATACCCTCACACACACCCCACTACTATCTGTATATTTCCATTTGTGTTCTAGATTCCTGCGAAAAAGAATGATGATGATGATGCTTGTTGTCTATAGAGGTTTAGCATCTATGTCATCGTCCCTTAATGGTACGAAATGAGACGAAATATAATGACAATTTGAAAGACCAAAATCGTCCACTGACCAGAATTCAAAACGTGATTAAATGCCGTGTGGCGTGCGGAGAGGCCTGGTGCAGGTCTTTTGATTTGACGCCTGTAGGCGAGCTGCACTTCGTGATGAGGATGAACTGATGAAGACGGTACATACACCCAGTCCCCGTGCCAGAGGAATTAACCAATTATGGTTAAAATTCCAGGACCTACCGACAATCGAACCCGGGACCCCTGTGACCTAAGGCCAGCACGCTACCCACTTAGCCATGGAACTGGACCAAAACGTGATGATGAAGAATGAGTGGATGAATAGGAATTTAAAACAATCAGTGGATCCGACCCACAATGCCACATCTTCTCAGAAACAATCTTGAAACAACAGTATTACTGACCAAGGGACAGTCCTGAATTGATGACGCTTGTTGACTAAAGGGATCAAAAATCCAGGTCAACGGCCCCACTCAGTTGTACTTACGCTAGGAAAATAGAACCATGGTATTTATCATGTTGCGGTACTAATCAAAAGTAGGCTAGACCCACGGTGTTCCAAACATTATGCTGCCGGGCTGAGTAGCTCAGACGGTTAAGGCGCTGGCCTTCTGGCCCCAACTTGGCAGGTTCGATCCTGGCTCAGTCCGGTGGTATTTGAAGGTGCTCATATACGTCATCCTCGTGTCGGTAGATTTACTGGCACGTAAAAGAACTCCTGCGGGACTAAATTCCGGCACCTCGGCTTCTCCGAAAACCGTAAAAGAGTAGTTAGTGGGACGTAAAACAAATAACATTATTATTATTAAACATTATGCTATTACTCACGAATATTCTACTGTACGTTGCACAGGTAGCGCAGACCTATGGTGTTTCTTCTATAATGGCGCCACTCATAGGCAACGCAATCCAATGGTGTCAGGGATTCGTACTATCCCATGGTGTTCCTCACATAGTGTCTACTAATCACAAACCTATCGTTAGAGCCCTGCGAAGTTAGTGTCTTGGCGGATGCAAACTGTATGGCGGTGCGGATAATTTTGCTGATAATTTCTGAATAATGAAGTTTATTAATTTTCACTCAGGTGTATTTTTACTTTTGCTTTTGGTTAGGCGGCCCTTGACGGTGGTATGGTAGAATGGTGATATAAAATAGCCTTGAGATCATAAAACCGCAAATCTAACCTAAGCTTGACTGACTCCCCCCCACAATTACTGGAAGTAAGGAACGAAAGTCAGTACGTCCGTTGTTGTCGCAAGAGAAATCCCGGATGAACCTGTGACTGTAGAGTATCTGTTTCCAGGTAACAGGCCTATTGTGTTATGTTAACAGATCTATCCGTTTCAATACCTTCGCTGGTGTAATATACTGTAGTTAAATATTTACACTATCCGCGGATAACCATGCGCGGATGTGGATAATATTTTGTATATCCACGCAGGGATCTACCTATCGTGTACCTATTACAGTGGTACCATTCGCAGGTAAAGGCGACTCATGGTGTTGCCTGCGTTATGTTACTAATCACCAGTAGTCTCATGGTTCTAATACAATCATGTCCGACTCGTTGGCTGAACGGTCAGCGTACTGGTCTTCGGTTCAGACGGTCCCGGGTTAGATTCCCGGCCAGGTCGGGGATTTTAACCTCAATTGGTTAATTCCAATGGCATGGGGGCTGGGGTTTTTGTTTTTTCTTCATCATCATCATTTCATCCTCATCATGACGCGCAGGTCGCCTACGGGAGTCAAATAGAAAGACCTGCACCTGGCGAGCCGAACCCGTTCTGGGATATCCCGGCACTAAAAGCCATACGACATTTCATTTTCAATACAGTCATCCCTTGGTCGCCCTGTCAGTCGCCTCTTACGACGGGCAGGGGATACTGTGGGTGTATTCTTCGACTGCGTCTCCCACCCACAGGGGGTGCGAAAAAGAATAGTGCAACAACCCTCGTAATTTTTGTATACAATACAACCTTCAGCGGTAAAGATACAATTTACAATATCTGAGTCTATAA
This sequence comes from Anabrus simplex, assembly GCF_040414725.1. NCBI lineage: Eukaryota > Metazoa > Arthropoda > Insecta > Orthoptera > Tettigoniidae > Anabrus > Anabrus simplex. Next base: position 74,563,195 of record NC_090277.1, read on the forward strand.
GCAGCACGCCTATGTTCAAAACCAACTCCACTTTTTAATTTAACGCACAAAAGCGTGCAGTTTGGGAGCGGAGTGTTAGAAATGCGGTTTTTAACATCCGAACATCTCAGCCAGCCCTAGAGCGAAACACAATTGATGGACTGGCAACACTGTAACAGGCTTCATTCCCATGAAATGAATAAATCACATTAGTTGCTAGGAAGCTTATAAACATTAAATGTTACCCAAAACAACAAAAACGCGACGCTTGAATTGAAAGGGTGGAAAAGGCATTAAAAAATCGCGAGCTGTTGATTTAGCCCCGGCAGTAGAAAGAGGCGAGTTATTGAATCACCCGATCTGTTCATTCAACGCACGTGCCGCACAGTTTGAAACGTAATGTTGTTTACTTACCGCTCCAACTCGGTACGTATGGAAATAAATTCCTTTCTGTCCTCTTCCATTGTCGAGGAGAGCAGTTGTCATGGTGACCGCACTTGCTGCGAGCTTTAAGAAGCGACCACTCAGAACATAAACCCTGTCTAAATAACAGTGACAAGTGTCAGGCCTGTGTTTTACCGTCCATATATTGTATTGACTTCACGTCACAGAGGAGTGTGTTATAAACTTATGCAGGCGATGCTGGTCTTTTTGTGCTCTTTCCTCATAGGATTTTTATTTATTAGGCTTGGTTTGCTTGGTGTAGTTAAGATTATGAAGTCTTTTGTTACACTAAACCAATGCTAACACAATTACTTGGAACTAATGAATCTTAACCTTACTACGAATTAAACTTACAAAACATATAATATTAATAATAATAAACCAGAATAACTTCATGGATCAGAAATTCTAATTTTGAACAGAAAAGCAGATATTGAAAACTATGAGATAAAGGAACGTAAAATCATAAGAAAAATTCTAGGCCTAAAACTCACCGACGTACAATACCGACTCAGAGGCAGACAGGATATCAAGCAATACACAAATGTTCACGGTGACATTAGAAAAGCCAGGTTAAGATTCTATGGACACATTAAAATAATGCATAAAGACAGACTTACAAAACAAATAGTTGATTTCTATGAAAACAGCAATAAAGCCAAATCAGACAATTAAATGGATTGACGAAATCAAAACTGATCTGAAACAAGCAGGAATTACACCACCAGATGTCCAGAACCAAGTAATCTTCAGATCAAAAGATCAAAAATAGCAAGTTGACCAGGAGGAAAGGTCAGAGAAGAAGACTGGAACAACTTGGTCTGAAGACAAAGGAAGCTCACAGTAAAAGAATGAAAGAAATGTGGGCACAGAGGAAGGCGAATGTACGCCTGTAAGTACTCTCGGTGGTCTTAATGAGACTATTCGCAAACATTTAATAATAATAATTGTTACGGAGTTTCCGTGGAACAGATAGAGGTGAAAGAAGGTGTGGGCTGGAAGAATGGGTCTATCTACGAGAGTCAAAGATTCATTTAAAATTTTAAAATAAAGGTTATATTTCTTTTCAGAAAATTAAATATTAACAAAATATATTTTCCGGTACAGGTAATCAGGTACAAAATAGCAATTTAGACACAAGAATAGAAAACCTAACGATAGGTAATTTACAAGTTTTCTAAAGTCGCTAATTTTGCGTTTAGATTGATAAGGAGAGAAATCTCTCAAAACATAATTTTCTAGAGCACTTTGCTCCAACGGTAACAAATCTGGCCTTCCAAAGGCTCCACTCAATAGTACACAGAAATCTATTACCGAACTTTACAAGAGCTTACTTGCTCTACAATTTTTACCAAGTAGACTGCGCTCCGAAACTCTTATAGCCTACTCAAGGCAACTTTGCACAATACCTTTCAATTTATGGCCTCTCTAGGCACAACCTACAATTTACAATTTAGATTACACAGGGGAATCTAGTACCCATCCTACTGGGCGAACACTTGCACTCTTTGACAACCAAGTTTAAAACTCTACTTGGGCTCGCGGTCCGATGATACAGAGGCTAATCCCAAACTACAGAGGTGACTAGAAGGACATGTTAATTAAAGATTTACAGGAGAAACATAGTCACCTCAAGATAAATTTAAGGGAAATTCGAGAGCATAGCGCACTCTCTATCCCCGATTTACAGTTCAAGTATTTATGAAATTCTACAGGAGAAAGTTTACATTTTAGAAAACAGGCGGTTACATGATTAAATACTAGAACCTGCCCCTTGGGTCAGATTGCGGAGATAGCTACAGAGATAGAAACCTGGTGCCCATTATCTGGGCTGATATTCTGCCTGCCGAAGAACGAGGCACCCCGCCTCCTCTCTTAACACACACACTCAGTAATTCGACGATCTATAAGACAAGTTGACTTGAAAAAGCCGCAGCTTTTATACCCGAGAGGAGGGTTCAAGAAGACGCTGGACTAAATCCGGACACACCCTCTCATTGGATAATCAGAAAATTACAAGAAACTTACGATTGGCCGAAAAATAATTACAGGGAATTTACCATTGGCCAGACTCGAAAGCTGGTGGGATGAGGAGGAAATTTCTTTAAATCACTAATTTTTCCACCTTGCACCAAAGTGCATGACCTCAGTTTTTAGTAGAGACATCTATGGAGAAGAGTGCGAACTTCTGGATGTACCGCAAAACAAAACCAAAGAAATCCAGTCAGTTTAGGAAACTTTAAAATAACATATTACTGTGTTGTTTAGTGGTGACATCATCTTATCAATGTCCCAACTTCATACGCTAGCTGTTTCAAGAATCGTTCGATAGATAGCGTTCCTTAAGGCGCTTCTTTTAAATCTGCGGGGTTGAGGTGTACCTCCCGGCACAATAATAATAATAGAAATGATAATACCGAGAGAGTTGACCGTGCGGTTAGGGGCGAGCAGCTGCGAGCTTGTATTCGGGAGACAGTGTGTTCGAACCGCACTGTCGGCAGCTCTGAAGACGTTTTTCAGTGATTTGCCATTTCCACACCAGCGAATGCTGGGGATGTACGGTAAGGACATGGCCACTTCCTACTCCTTTCCTATCCCATCGTCGCCAGACGACCCATCTGTGTCGATGCGACGTAACGCAAATTGTGAGCAAAAACATATGATTCATCATAAAAATAGTCTGCAAGCCGATTACAACAATGGGCGACGAATCCTGTGTTCTCAAGCCTGTGTTGTTGTTGCTGTTGTTGTTAGTGACCAAATACATACCAGGGAAGTGCAAATAAAATATTTATTGTCAACCTATCACAATGTTTTCATACTATACTGATACTATTAATATTATTTTCAAAATTGCGTCATAGTTAATAATTACTTCTTAACTTCGTTAAATGTGAACGTTAAGAAACTGCAAATTATTTGCGTCGAAATTGGTTGGGCCTTAAATTTAATTAACCATCGTCTCTTTTATATAGGTTTCTATTGAAGCGGTGAACAACAAGCAGAATCACTTGCGACCGCAGAATGAGATATCATCTAATTTCAGAAAAGAAAACCACATTTCCGTCTGCGAAAATCAAATTATCATGAATATGTTTCTCAGTCACGGCTGCTAATTTCAATTTACCACTAGCCATAAGACAGCCTGCAAGGTTGCTAGGTAACAATACTTCACATCGCAGTCTGCACGATTGCTAGGTTACACTTGTCACGCTAACTTCCGTACCGCAAATTTTCAGATGACCCTCCAGCAATAAGACACATTTATGTCAAAATCTACTGTAGAGTTATCCACTATTGCTGCGAAAGCTGGTAGACTATGACTGACACAGAACGCCAGCTGAGACTAACGGAGATAAAAATGCTGAGGTGGACAGAGGACACCACTAAATAAGATCACGTTTCCAACGACGGCATCAGGAAACTGTTTCGCGCTCCATCAATCCCATAGGAAATGCGCGACAATCGTCCCGATGATTAGGGCATGTTTTACGAGCAGGAGCCGGCACTATTGGCAAGAGGGGCTACGACCTAAAGATCGTCGGCAGAAGATGAAAGGGACGACTTAACCAACGTTGGGTCGACTCCGTACGTTAAGACCTGAAGAACGTCACTACCCATCCAGATGCGGCCCGAAATAGAGACAGCGGGTCCATTTAGCGAACCAGGCAACCAGGCGGGATAAATGATACAGAAAAAAGCCACTTTTTCCTTTGCGAAAATCGAATAATTATAAACATGTCTCTCGGTCATGGTCGTTCATCAACGGCTGCTAATTTCAGATGACTGCCATTCATAAGACATTTCCAGCTCAGTTGCTAGGTAACAGTACTATACATCACAGCCTGCACGGTTGCTAGGTAACTTTGTATGGGAATCCGTACATACCTTACATCAAAGCCTAAACCGTTGCTAGGTTGCATTTCCGTCCCGCATTTTGTGGTGCTAACTTCCCTAACGCAATTTTTCAGATGATCGCCAGCCATAAGACATATTTACGTCGAAGGAAAAAAAAATAGTGTTCGGATTCTAGTGTTTAGAACGGTTCTGACAATTCAAGTGCGAAGTCGGAATAATTACTTTCATAACTTGCCAACTTTCCGCGAGGAGATGGGACCAGAATTATTATTTTATTCCCAAAATGAATAAAAATATCACCAGCAACTCGTCTCTCAGTAAAGGATAGAACCTATTTGATATGCAATGTAGCTGCTTAGTGCGTGACATTCTCCGGGACAGAAATACCACCTGGCCGTCACGTTACCAACCTGGCGGACATTCAGGGATTAGGCCGAGATCACTGGCCATTCATCATGGCGCTGCATACATTTTATCTCGCTCACAGGCGTCCATTGTAATGAGTTTCTCTACGTTATATAATAGATGGCATCGCTGACAGCGACACTGAAAACATTTCAAACCATTTATTTGGGATTAAAACTGAAAGTGCTGTGAGGCACACACATTCACGCACTTGTGAATAAAATATATTAATGAGTGCTAGTGACAATTTTTATATATACGTGTAAGTCGTGATGAATACAGGACAGTTCTCTGTTCCGTCAACATTGATTTGCACTGCTAAAGAGTTTTTGAGCACCTCTGGTTTTAGGGTAAGAGTATTTTTCTAAATAAACTAGACCAGTCCAGAGCCGCGCTAAGAGGCGCTTGGCCTTCTGACCCCAACTTGGCACGTTCAATCCTGGCTCAGGCCGGTGGTATTTGAACATGCTCAAATACGTCAGCCACGTGTCGGTAGTTTTGCTGCCATGCAAAAGAACTCCTGGGGGACAAAATTCCGGCACCTCGGCGTCTCCGAAAACCGTAAAAGTAGTTAGTGGGACGTAAAGTCAACATCATCATCATCATTATTATTATTATTATTATTATTATTATTAGACAGGGAACTTTGGAAGAGGAATTTTTCCAACTTGAGCAAGTTGACTACTCTATCTGGGTCGTGTAACTGTAAGCAAGGCTCAAAAACTGAAGATATCTTTCCGAATTTTGTGATTTTTAAATTCCTAGAATTCCTTTGGCGGCGACTGTAGCTATTGTCTTCGAAGTGCATCAGTGTTGCCATTTATGATTTCTTACCTGGCTGAACACATTTCATCTAGAACCTGAAACATGATCATGACAGAGACATATACATACCTGCCAACTTTCCCGATTTAGGTGGGAGACTCCCAGATTTTTGACAGTTTTCTCTGCCTCGCGATTATTCTATTATTTCTCCCGATTTTAGCTTATTTTTTGGTGAAGCTCAAATATTTCTTTTCAAATCCCATCATTCCAGCATTGTACGCCAGTTGCGGAAATCCTTTGCTCATTGGCCGCTCTGAAATGAAATATCGACCTTTTAATAATACGAGAAATGCGCGCGAATGTGCGATGTTTATTGAAACCAGTAGGCCCTATATCGCGATGAGTACATCGATTGTACATCTCTCGTTCTCGCGTGGTATGTTCGTGTTCGTTCACATCATTGAATCGTTGATGCTTTTAGTCTAAAGAACTCCAAAATCCAAGTCATCGGACCCTCATAATGGTACTGATCGCTAAGAAAGTAGAACCATGGTATTTGTCATGTTGCGGTACTAATGAAAAGTTGCGTAGGCTCGCGGTATTCCACACAGTATGGTACTACTCACAGGTAATGAAATTCGCACATGTAATATAGACCTATGGTGTTTCGCACATTGCGGCTCCATTTACAGGCAACACAAAACTATGGTGTTCATCACTTAAGTGTACTAACCACAGGGACTCGCGCTAACCCGTGGTATTCCTCATATAGTGGGTACTAATCATACGCAAGCCAGAACCATGGTGTCTGTCATATAGGGGTACTAATCACAGGTACGGTAAAAGCCGGCACCGTGCTCTTTTGCTACTAATCACAAACCTATTCGGTACCTAACATAGTGGTACTACGCGCAAGTAAAAGCGACCCATGGTGTTCCCCGCGTGCTGGTACTAATCACAAGTCGTTTCATGGTTCTAATTCAATCATCCCTTGGTCGCCCCTTTTAGTCGCCTCTTACGACAGGCAGGGGATACCGTGGGTGTATTCTTCGTCTGCCTCCCCCCACCCACAGGGGATTGTGTGTTCGGTTCGCAAAAGGTATTTTATTTCCCTCAAGTCCGCCGGCAAGCCGGTTAGGACCCCGCTATCCGCCACCTGGGACGCGCCTCTCCCTCTGCTCCGCCAGCGTTCGTGGCACAAGAAATGTAGGAACACGTGAAGCAATCCTGACTTAAAGTATGATCTTAGACGGTCGAATTAGGAAAAACAAGCTCACGAACATGGCGTTCGTAGATCCAGAAAGGAATTCGATAATGTTGATTGAGACTCTGAAGGTTATTAGGATCAGTTTCCATGGACGAAGAATAACCTATAATCTGTGCAAGACTCACTCGGAAATCCTATGAATCGAGGGCTGTGAAAAATCAGCAATCCAGAAAGGAGTGAGGCAAAGATGCAGTTTGTCCCGCCTCCTATTCAATACGTATGTGGAACAGACAGTGAAGAAAAGAAAATAGGTATCTGGAAAGGGAATCACAATTCAAGGAGAGAAAATCAAAACTCTGAGATTTGCCGATGATATTGTTACTTTATCTGAGACTGCAGAAGATCTGAAAAAATTGCTAATTGGTATGAACGGAGTTTCGGGTAACGAGTACAAGAGGAAAATAAATAAGTCCAAAACAAAGGTAACGGAGTGCAATCGAACGAAGTCGGGTGTTGCAGGAAATGAAATGAAAGGGGCCGGGCGAGTTGGCCGTGCGGTTAGAAGCGCACTGTCAGCAGCCCTGAAGATGGTTTTCCATGGTTTCCCATTTTCACACCAGGGAAATGCTGGGGCTGTACCTTATTAAGGCCACGGCCGCTTTCTTCCCACTCCTAGGCCTTTCCTGTCCCATCGTCCCCATAAGACCTGTCTGTGTCGGTGCGACGTAAAGCAACTAGCAACTGCGTAGTAAAATAACTAACCATGGCAGAAGTAAGGAAGACATAAAATGCAGAGTTAGCACAAGGGAGGAAGGCCTTTCTTAAGAGAAATTTGCTCGCTTCGAAGACTGAAAATTATCTTGTTAGATTCAAATAAATTAATTTTTATCAATTTAAGTTTAATGTATTGCATAGGAAACTGTACTGCTGAGTAGGGAGTTATATCCTTCAATTGTGAGCCTCCGTGGCTCAGGCGGCAGAGCGCGCCGGCCTCTCATCGCTGGGTTCCGTGGTTCAAATCCCGGTCACTCCATGTGAGATTTGAGCTGCACAAAGGGGATGCGGGACAGGTTTTTCTACGGGTACTTCGGTTTTCCCTGTCATCTTTCATTCCAGCAACCCTCTTCAATATCATTTCATTTCATCTGTCATTCATTAATCGTTGTCCCAGAGGAGTGTGACAGGCTTCGGCAGCCGGCACAATTCCTATCCTTGCCACTGGATGGGGGCTTTATTCATTTCATTGCTGATCCGGTCGAATGACTGAAAACAGGCTGTGGATTTTCATTTACATTTCATCTTACAATTGGTCATGTGATATTCGAGATCATATAGGCCTATTTTACTTTGAAACATGACATGAAGAGAAAATGGTTTGAGAAGATCCACAAAATCACAGATATAAGCGTCTTCAGTACTAATTTTGAAGCTTTCGAAATAGCACTTAAGGTTCCATGGCAGGAGATGGTGGTGGTGGTGATTGCCTAGTTGTACTTCCTCTTAAAACAACTATCCTTTATATAACACTAATCACAGAGAAATAATGGAAGGGATCTGACACTTCGAAAAATGAAGGTGTCGGTCAAAGAAAGGCAAGGGCCACGAAGGGCGTGAAAATGAAAGACTCCCTAGCTTTCGAGTGCTCTAATACCGCCGGGGTAAGTAAAGTACAAGAGTTGACAAAGGGAGGTCGGATAGGATAGATGAGAGTGAGGAGCCTGGCACAAAAGTGGAAGCGGTGCAAGGACTCATGTAGGGCATCCCATGCTCCCAAGTTGAGAGCCCCTGGAACCCCTTTTAGGCGCCTCTTACAACGGAAAGGGGATTCCGTGGGTGTTATTCTACCGCCCCCACCCACACGGGGACATGGCGGGATAGAAACTGTGTGGAAATGAACTCTGACACTAATGTTTTGCAGTTGAGTTGAATGTAGACATCGGTAAGGAATAGTTCGGTTCCCTTATTACTTGAAGTAGGTATGTTTTCACCTGCGTAACTTGGGAATGATTTACTGTAGCTATAAACCTTCAGGGTACGCCTGTTAGGACACCCAGAATATTTCCCTATAGAACTGTCGAACAGGCTAGACGATACTTTATACTCAACAAGTGAGTTCTTTGATGAGCTAGACCCCGGATATTTAGCAGTAATAGGTTAGGATGCAAACTAATTTGGTTATTAGGAACTATCGACTAGCCCGCTCTTCCGCAACGTAGTGAGAGTGGCATACACACGGTATTTCCCCTACACAAAGACGTGTCCTCTAACAACAATGAAATACTGACGCAGGTTAATTCAATTAATGATATAGGAGTAGGCATCGCAAACAACTTGTCATTTAACTCACACAATTAATGATGCCAACAAAAACTGGGCTTCTTAACCCAACACACAAGAGACCTGAATAATATCCAAGCTCTCAAATGTTTGTTCAATTCACTGGTGAGGCCCAAACTTGAGTCCGCGTCGGTAATTTGGTTGAAATGCAAGTGTACCGTTACTCAGGGAACGCACGTTCCCTATCGATTCCTTAGTAATTTTTCGGCTAAATTCAATAATTTTTTGTTTTTTTTATACTTCGTTTCCAAATCCTTTCGTTGAATAAGTACTTTCCAATTAATTTGTTCAGAGAAGATGATTACCTAGTTGTACTTCCACTTAAAACAAAAATCATCACCACCCTCCCCTGTATAAAACTTATCAAAACCATGTGGAGAAAGTCCAGAAACGTTTCTTACGTTGTTTGGAGTTTAATAAATATAACTGGTTTGTCCTTACAGGCATAATTCACTACAAAGATCTCCATAAAAAAGAATTTAACTGCATTATTAAATATACGTGTAATAAATGATGAAACCTACCTCCAAAGGGTTACCAATAATGTGGTAGATTACAATTACTTTCTACAACAAGTCTCGCTGAAAAGAAGGGTTATGAGTAGAGTCCGGATTATTAGGTGCTGATAGGTTAGAATGCAAGCTTACCCTTCACTGTACAGCGGTTATGCAATGAGATTTGCATAGAACTCCTTTAATTTATGCTACTCTTCCTACATTATGGTACAACAGGTTGCATGACACTTCCTACAAACCAAATTACTTTGCATTGTAACCTATTACCACCTAAAAATCCGAGGTATAGTTATGAGTGGGAAAGAAGCGACTGTGGACCTAATTAAGGTACAGGCGCAGACACATGTAATAGCAATAGAATGAAACGTTTTAATATGCTACGTGTGTTTTGTAAGAAGGATGATGAAGGGATTAGAATAGAATCCCGAAACAAGTACTGAACTAAATAAAATGTAAATAACAATTTGTAGTCATAAATAGGTAGTGACTAGGCGGACCCGTAGAGCAGATTACTATATTACGGTACGCAGTTTTGTATCTCATACTGAGAGAGTATAATACGCAAACTGCCTGCAATTGCAGAGTGATTTCTGTTGGTATAAATAAATAAATAAATAAATAAATAAATAAATAAATAAATAAATAAATAAATACGTCTCTAGGGTTTCTGATTGGCCGTACCCCTAATGTTTATGCAAGCCTCACAGCATAACGGTTGTGCAGGCAGACTTCACTCGTTACTCGCTTTAGTAAGTTTGAATTCTAACCTATCACCGTCTAAACATCCGGGCTCTAATTATGGTAATACTTTCATTCTACTCCTAAGATTAAGTTAACCTTTCAGAAGGAAAGTAGGGACGAGAGGAAGGTGAGCGAGACAGAAGAATATCACGAGTGAACTCATTTTCTACGCATACACTTCCAGTAGAGATTGATGTGTCCGCACTTCTCGGGTTATTCATTTCACCTCGGCGGCGCCATTTGTTCCAGATCCAGGACCATTATTTTCTTATCCACAAGAAGTGGTCTCCGCATCGATTGAAAGAAACTAATTACTTGGATGTGCTCAGTTTCTTGTGCGCAGGCAACCCAACCAACACCATTAGTCACCGTCCGCGATGATAGAGTGCGCGCCCCGCGTCACACACGTGTTTATTAAGTTAAAAGAAACAGGCTGTATTAATCCAACGAAACGGCTCTCTGTTTGTGTGGTCATAAATTCTGGGCGGAACGGCGCGTGTCAGCCATGTATCACATCCACGGTCTCTGTGTTACAAGAAATGAATTTCACGAGTAATAACCGGGAAATTGTCCTCACCGTCTCGATTTCAAAACGAATTTAAGGAGTTATAGCTTTAAGTACATCTTATTAATCCGGATGACAGTTTGGAAAGTTGAGCGACACGAAGGTGGGTAAGATTTGAAAACGTAATGAAATACTGCGTGCATCAGTGGCGGCGATTAGGAGGGGGGGGGGGGGGCGGGGCGGGCAGTCCCCCCTTTGTGAAGAAAACAGTGTAATTTTATTCCATTTTATTCTGCTGAAGCTAAGAATTACAGGAATATTTTAAAAATCAATTTGTACAAGCCCTGTTGTCTCATCAACTAATTCATTCCTTTATTTTCTTTAATTGTTAACAAACCCGGGTACTTTTCATTGTATTATTTTTTCTTGCATTTTAGGAATTAATTCGTAGCGCAGAGAGAAATGAAATGGCATATGGCTTTTAGTGCCGGGAGTGACCGAGGACATGTTCGGCTCGCCAATGCACGTTTTTGATTTGACACCTGTAGGCGATCTGCGCGCCGTGACGAGGATGAAATCATGATTAAGACTACTCATACACCCAGCCCCTGTGCCGGAGAAATTAACCAATGGTGGTTAAAATTCCCGACCCTGCTGGGAATCGAACCCGGGATCCCTATGACCAAAGGCCAGCACGCTAACCCTTTAGCCATGGAGCTGAACATGCAGAGATAAGAAAAATATGTACAGTATGTGAATTTCCCCACTAATCGGAAAATCGTAGAATCGCGGATATGTTTTTGTATACAATCTTCGTATCCCCTCTTAGTAGCCTGTTATGACACGTAGGGGTACATGTATTGCATCCTTTCGACTCCACCCACAGGATATAAAGAAATATATAACATCACGATCTATGCCCAACAATATCGCAGCTGATCGAGCACACAACATTCCCATACCATGTCACAAGATGGCGCTACCTGTCAAGATCTACGTCCAACAAAATGGTCGCTGATTTAACACACGATTTTCTGGCCATACATATGCGCAAGATACGTATTACGTGAACATTTTTGCGATCTTTGGTGACGTTACCGTGTGTAAGGGGATTGGCTGTGGCTAGTCAAAGACGGTGGAAACTCGTTTAAAACACTGTATATAGAAGACAGTGTTCTGGCACACGGGAATAACGCGAGAATGACGAAGACTTAGTATAGATCTAATCATTATACAATTTCTAAGCCATTATATTCAAAACAGTGATGATAGTTGTATTGTTAAGATCTAACAATCATATCAGCACACAAATATTCACTTCATAACTATTTTATCGGACACCAAGGCCCATCTTTAGTGAATTAAAACGTGTTTAAAACATGTTGATCCACCTAGATGTGTCGTCCTCCTTTGAGGGAGATCAACCAGCGGATGTATCTTGGCGTAGAGAAGGTGAAAAAAATTTCAAGCAAGACATGGGGTTGAGAATCAGGTGGGGTGGTCTATTTAGCTCCAGAAAGTTCCGAGAATGTTTCACAACTCCACGTCTATCATCGACTTTTGGGTCCATGACATCCCCTCTACCCTGAAATTTCTAGAATGGAAATACTGCGTTTAATGACTTTCGCGATATCATACCTGTGTGAGTGTACAAATGAAAAACCACAACCTGTTTTCAAGTCATTGACTGGGTTAGGGATGGGATGAATGAAGCCCCTAACTTGCAGCGAGGATAGGAATTGTGCCGGCTGCCGAAGCGTGTCGCACTCCTCTGGGGCAATGATTAATGACTGACAGATGAAATGAAATGAAGTGATATTGGAGAGTGTTGCTGTAATGAAAGATGAGAGGGAAAACCAGAGTACTCGGAGGAAAACCTGTCCCGCCTCCGCTTTGTCCAGCACAAATCTCACATGGAGTGACCGGGATTTGAACCACAGAACCCAGCGGTGAGAGGTCGACGCGCCGTCGCCTGAGCCACGGAGGCTCCCTCAATGAAAGTAAATATTAGTCTTAAATTATACGATTAAAATCAAACATGGTATCATCCCCAAATTCTGTTCTTGTTTATTGAATGCAGTATTATGTTATGTGGCTAAGGGACATGCAAGCGATATGCTCAGGGGGCTCAGAGACAAAGCGTTTGGGAAACCCTGTCTTAAAGAATTAAAAGCCAGAGACATGAGTGTGCTGGGAAGGACGATGAGGTAGTGAAGTCACCTTGATTACGGGTCTCGCTAAACGACGGGCGCAAGGAGCTCTGTTGACGAGTTCAAGTGTTCTATTCAAACGGCCACTTCTCACTCTCAACGTTGCTAACACACATACCGGTACTGCATTTATAGCTGCTTAAATTAGAGAAATATCCGATAGCACTAATTTGATTTTTATCTTAGTTATGTTGTTATAACTGAAATTCGTAAGCAGCAGGAAAAATCTCAATCGTTTTGTAGGAAGGGTTGCATAAATTAGGGTTTTTAATAAGCCGTGCACCTTACGCTTATGCAAATCTCATAGCGGCCATGCTCTGCCTGCTGCAGCTCCTTATTTCTATTAGCTTGCATCCTTACCTACTAGGGCAGACTACGTGCTGTAACACACAGGCAATATAACTTAATTATGAACCATTATTCCTTTCAACGTATCTCTGTAAATTAATTAAGACCCTCACAATCCCATATTTACAAGCAGCTCTGTGGCCTTGTTTAAGAAGAAGTAAGAGTCTAATCATCGTTGCCTTCGTCTCCCTTTGCTTCTCTTACCCACCGTGGTTGAGTCCACTATTCCACTACTCTCCTCCATCCTATCTACATTACCCCACCACCGACAGCTTCTTCCATGGAGTTTTCTTTATTACTAATGGCTTTAGGCCTCGCAAGACGATGCGGCCAGCATTTACAGAGTGAGCATACATTTATAGTACACACATTTCGTGGTTGAAAAAAAAAGTCTTATATATTAATACTACAATCTGATAAATACTGGCAAATTAGAGCGCATAATTGTGGAGTTAGGTTTGATAACAAGATGCCAATTGAAGTTAGCAGTGGAATATTTAACTTCTGCTGTCTTACATGACAGTATGATGTTGTTCAAGCCGACTATTTCTCCAGGGTCTTCTGCGGGGTATCCAAGACTCTGATCTTGTGTAAATGAATCGGATAGCATCCATGACCCAGACGCATTCTTATTAAAGATGAAAGGTATCTGCGAGTTAGTTTCAATTTCTTGAACCGGATTTGCGTTTGTATGGTGGGCTGAATTTTAGCATAGAGCTTTCCTGTTTTATAAGCAGTGACATTTTCCAGTACCCAGAGCATTCCCTGTAGATCTGTTGTTTGATTATGGGCAGGAAGTCCGAATATGGTAACTGTTTTTAAAGGCGAAATTCACAAGTTGTTGCTTCTTTCCTATATGGAGTTCATTCGTAACTTAGCCGTTCTCTCTCACTGCGAGTACTCTCCTAGCATCCTCCACACCTACTTGTACCGGCAATTCTTCTCACAGTCACCTGAACCTGAGGTCCTTAGTCTACACCAAAAATGAGCATCAGATTACAACCTCAGTGAATCATAGCTACCTATTATAAGAACCACAATGTGATGCCATTCGTTGTCTCTAACATGGGGCTATTAAAACGTAGGGCACCATTTTAACTTATTTGTTGCTTTCTCTTACGTCTTGTTTTCCGTTTTATATTTTATCCCGATGAAGAAAGGCGCGTTGAGTGTGTTTATATAGTTTATTACAGGCACAATCTCAAACTTTTACATCATGAGTAGTTACACGGGCCGAGAAAATATAAATTATAATGTCTACATTCTTTATCTTTAATTGGGCTAAAAACTTTGCTCAAAATTTTAATTTCTTTAATTTCTAATTTTTTATCAGATCCATGATCACGTTTTTCTATTATATTATTATTATTATTATTATTATTATTATTATTATTATTCTTGTTTCGTTATGCCCATTCATAGAGCGCGTTGGAACTTGTTCAATGGCTTGGTGACGTTCGCTCCCTATTCCTCCAAAATCTCTTCAAAAACTCGCCGTGTTCTTCTGACCACTTTGTACCAGTCCTCCTGCTAGTTTTGACCACAAATGTGTGTCCTGAAGACTTCGCGATTTTTCATTATGTCTTTCCCAATGTTTAATTCATTCATGTCTTCTCTTGTTTCCTCCAGCCAATTTATTTTCTTGTTTTGGGAATTTATCACATTGGATAAACGTTTTGCTAGTCTATTATTACCCATCCTAAATATGTGTCCAAAAATTTCAAACTACTTCTCTGTACAGTATTGATGAAACTATCTGTGTAACTATAGAGTTCTTCAGTTTGCCATTTAATCCAAATTCCATTTTATTTTATGGGGATGAAAATGGTTCTAAGAATTTTCCGTTCTTGTTTTTCAATATCAAATGAACCGATGCATATAGAGCTTCCGGTAGAACAACTGTTTTGTAATCTATCAATTTAGCATTACGTGACATTACTCGTTTATTGTAATGATCCCATGTCAGTCTAAATGCCTTCTGAAGTTTTGAGGCCCTTTCTGTATTAGCCAAACTGTCTAATCCCGAAGGAAGAATTCTTTCTCTAAGGAATTTAAAAAAGATAGGTTTGAAATTGTCCCATATGAAGCTTAATGTTATCTTTCTTGCACTTTTGCTCAAAATTCTGCATATAGTGAACTTGGTTTTTTCGAATGATATCTGAAGGCCTGCCTGTGATGCTATTCTGTGTGTCATTATTATTATTATTATATTATTATTATTATTATTATTATTATTATTAGTATAGAAAAATTACAGTAGATATCGTGAAGTAGTAGGGACACCGACAGGTAGCACGAGCAAGCAAGTTGAAGCACAACTCCGTAGCGAGCACTTCGATCCTCTTCTGTCTTTCTAATCTCCCTCCCTCCAGCCGACAAATTGTAGCAAACCCACTCTGTATGCAAAAGAGGTAAGAACTCGTAGCGCTGAACGATATTGGAGCAAGGACTTGATTTAGCCTCGCCAAACACAAGTGAATATAACCGGGACGCAGAGACAATTATTTTGCCGTCAAGACGTGATGATATTGAACCAAGAGTTCATCATAACTATGAGCTCTTTGTTTATTGTGCTAGGATTAAATTGAAAAATAATAAGATTCATTATAGGCCTCTCCACAGGTGATGGGAGGGCGAATAAGGTATATTCTGAGACACAAGAAAGTGATCGAGTGAGTACAAGCTGGACCGAAAAGAAGGATGGTTCATCAGCCCCTTGATACGCAACCCATCTGACACAGATGCTCTGTACACTCTCACTTGCTCAACAGCAGGCGTCGAGCAAGCTTCTGCTCATCCCTCCACGTCTCCAGGTCCCCGCTATTCTTAGTAGTGATGGGATTTTCGTTTCATTTTATTGAAACGATTAATTTGATTCCGTTCATGTTAGTGAATCGATACAGTGATCCCATTCACGGCACGTTGGAGTCACCGTTCCTATTATATCTGTGTAGTATGTACTGATGCGACAGCAGGAACAGCATTCTATGCTTACTGCTGCCATCTGTTTTCATTCTATGAACTGCTTTCCTATGCGTCATCGAGCTTTCAGATTCAGGTTTCTCCTGCAGCCAACTCCTCGCATCAAGTTTGATGTTACAAAGCCTTTCCCCTAATTAAATAAGTATTTTAGAAGAAAACCTTTGTACACACAATCATTGATGGTCTGCATTTAGTGCTGTCGGCCACGTGGCAGATTGCCTATCAGCCGTTTGCCTCGTTTTTTCTTAAATTACTTCAAAGAACTTGGAAATTTCACTGTATTCACGGTTTTCTGATTGAACGTCTTTTTAGCTAAGTTACTGCGTCAGTCGTTTCACTTACTCACTGTCACGTACACCGATTATCTTGTGATACGATGATTGAAGTCTTGTGCAATGTGACCATGACCCATTGTCATAGGGGAGGCTAGAGATCTGAATTGAATTAACTCTCAAATATCAACTAAGTTGTAATACTAAGTTTCAAAGTTTCATTAAACTAATACATAGAATAACCAAATAGCCTACTTACCGGCTACTTTGGAATTATGTTTTCATGAGTGGTACCTTTTTAACACTGCAAATTAGTGCAACTGTTGTTTAAAACTCCCTGTAAGAAGAGGACAGTGAATGCAAGTGGATATTATTTTTAAATGGGTTGAGAGCGGGTCCGTTATAGCGTACGATTCTTTCAGTATGCCATGGCTCTATATGTCTCGCCCGCAGCGGGAGTTCTGCTCCCAGCGAATGTCCAATGTTCAGATAATGAAGCGTGTGTGTGTTTTTTGTGTCTCACTGATCCGTGAGTGCGCTGTTCAGCACTGTTCGCAGCGAGTCAACTGAAGCGTGTGCCGTGTGATCGCCGTTACTGCAATTCGATTCACTCGGCCAGTCGAATGAATCGACACACTGCTTCGAATCATACATTCAGTAGCCAACACTAAATCTCAGCACCTGAGCTATACCCCAAAACACTTTCCCCTCAACCACTACTTCAACTCTGCTTGCCCAAGACTTCCGAACACACAGAGCCATTCCTTGCACTATTTCTTGTCTGGCATAACAAAATTCGTAAGATAATAATGAACAATAATGTTGTATAAGCTCTTTTCGAATCTGTACAGTCGATACTGGTCATTACGACGCCAAAGGGAACTTTAATTAACGGTCGTTATAGGCGATAGTCTTACAATCCGGTATTTAGTTGTATTTCGTATTGGAGTTAAAAAAAAAAAAGTAAGTGAAATAAGTACAGTATTTTCAATACAATGAAGGGTGACCCAAACGTCCGTTAACATTTGACGAGACAATACTTCACGGAGTGTTGGAGGTAGAGCGGTAATGACTGACACACGTGACTGGCATGGCATGGAGTTTCATTGACACCAAAATAAAGTACACCAAATGACCAACAGATGGCGATTCATAGGATAGATAAGCAATCATTAGCATAACAATCTGGGTTTAACAAAGACGATGTTTTTCAGAACACACGCTTCACACGTCGGCCGTCATTCATCAACAATACCTGTAGTCGAGGGACAATGTTGTGAACAGTACTGTACGGCATATTCGTAGGTATGGTGAGAAATTGCCGTCGGATGTTGTCTTGTAGCACCTCTAATGAGGTCGGACGATCCCGGGAGACTTGCTACTTCACATGGATTGAGGTCGGGGGACGCGATGCAGGGGCATCTGACGGACTCTCTCACGACAGCTCCTTTTATACCGTACTGAGTCTCATGCGGCATCACTGGCGTGTTACTGTCCAGCGCCAACTGTTGGCCTGTTTGTGCACTCATTGATGGTTTCTATAAAACCCTATGCTATGCCAATTGTGTGTGTCAATTATTATTACCCCTGTACGTCCAATATTCCGTGAAATGTTACCGGACTTTTGTATCATCCCGTATTTGTGGAGTCGGACTGAGTAGAAGTTTTCGTCTAATGTTTACACCAGAATTGCTCAGCTGGGCACCCATTGAGGCTAGCCCAGTGCGGCCGCGCTGGCGTGACGTAAACGCGGACAGCTTACGTAACAAACATACGTCACAGTGAAGCGAGAGAGAGCGCGTACACTTTGCAGGGAAGCGAGGGAGCATTGACGTTCAGTTGTGATTACGAAGCTCTCCTCCACTACTCCCGATTGGGATGCAATATTCAAAATAAAGCGCTATAAGCGCAAAAGCTCCATGGCTAAATGGTTAGCGTTCTGGCCTTTGTCCACAGGGGTCCCGGGTTCGATTCCCGGTAGGGTCGGAAATTTTAACCATCATTGGTTAATTTCGCTGGCACTGGGGCTAGGTGTACGTGTCGTCTTCATCATCATTTCATCCTCATCACGACGCGCAGGTCGCCTGCGGGTGTCAAATCAAAAGACCTGCACCTGGCGAGCCTGTCCTCGGACACTCCCGGCACTAAAAGCCATACGCCATATAAAATAATACGCGGGGAAAGTAATAGCAACAATGTAAATTGAACAATAATGTCGCACACGGTCTTGGCTAGTAGATGAGATGTTCTCTCTGTCCTCACAATTTGTAGAAATCGTTGATTGTGACACACACAGTTTGTTCGCGATGATGACGTTTGTTTCCCTTTCTTTCTTTCGGCGAGGCTTGTCTCGACTATTTTACAAACTGATTTGAAATGTACAGTACACTGAGAATAAGAGTTTGAAAAAAAGCTTTGCATTGTTATCAGCAATCGCCGAACGCGTAACAAAGAAAAATCGGCATTGGGCGTGGTAGTCTTCACACTTCGCCGAAAATGTGATGAAAATACGTCGTATACTATGTCGTATTAAGCGATTATTTTTAAATGCATTAGACTCGGCCATTAGATTTCGCTGATATCTGCAATTCATCGTTAAAAACGATGTGGCAATAAACTTGAAAATTCCTTGAAAATTGTATGTACAATAGTGTAAATGAAGGGTCATTAAGCGAGAGAAGATATGGAAAATTAGGGAAGGCAAGGACTCGCGGTTATGATCAAGGTGGGGAGGAAATATAGTTCACGATGACAGGTCAGAGATGGGAGATTAGTTCTCCGTGCTCGCCGAGATGCGTCCGACTAAATACTGGTCTGCAACTTGCAACACCTGCCAATATTCCAGTCCGGCACAGACTCTACGTGCTTCCAATATATCTTTTATCGATATATCTACACCGAAATAATCTTGTTTACATTCTTCGCATTTTTTCATGAGTAGAACCGTTTCCACTATAGCATATAATAAAAATAGAAAGGGCGATCATCTTGACCATCTCTACGGCAACGAACCCCCAATCTGTCTCCTGGTGGCTGAAAACTTACGAGATTACAGCTCAAATTGATATTGTTTTCATATATTTGAACCACTCTTTCATCATTTCTGTGACTTACGTTAGTATAGACAAGTACCGGTATGGGAGATATTTCAGTGAATAAGTTGAATTTTTCTTTGCTTTTAGTTCCTAAACTCAGTTCATTGTGTGTTGTGTACTTCAAGCATGTATCTTGTGTGGCTTGATTAATTTAATAGTTCATCATGCCGTACTGTTTTGTGCCTGGCTGTAAGTCAGGCTATGGTAGAGTAGTTGATGATAATGCGTTTTTTTCACCGCCGAAAGATAGAAATAAATTTGAAAACTTGGGCAGAGCTATTCCAGGGAAGGATACCGAGTTAACGCGTAATAGCAGAATTTGTCATGTTCATTTCTCTGATGATTTTATAGTGAATGGTGAACAAATGGATATCTCTCGTGTGAGATAGAAATTGCGTCCAGGAGAAGTGCCTCAAATTTTCCCTAATTTGCCGAAATACCTTTCAGGTGAGATTAAGTCCCGTGCAACTCCCAACAGGGAAAAGAACCTAGACACCATCAGGAAAACAAGACAGAAGATTGAAGACGAGAGTGCAACAGTGAATGAGGAATGTTAGCCCGGAATGTGGAAATACATAACAAGACAGAGAAACAAACAGTCGAAACTTCCATTAAGCATAAAACTGTAGTTCAAGATGCAGTAAATATCAAAGACTGGGAAAGATCTGTACTTGAATTTGATAGCGTAGTTCAAAGCTATTCGATTGAGAAGTGTTTAGTGTACCGTATGGCTGGGTACGTTGTTACTCACTCTTATTGATTAAGTGTTCGATCTGTGCCCATTATCTACGCTAGAGTAATCGAGGTAAATTTTAAATTCTCACCGAAATAAAAGATTAGGGTTCAAGCAACAATTAAGTGTTTTTAATACCTCCTTCGAAAATTGTATGTGGCATTCTTTTCCAGACCGAGGAACTAATTAACGAAAAACTGTACTCAAAATCGATGTGGGGCGAAATAATTCTTTATTGTATCGATTCCACAGAAAAAATTTCGGTTGATCCTTCAGAAGCTGGCTGTTGTATTCAGCATGTTATGGACATAATCCCCAGATTTATCATCATTTGAAGTGCCGATTTTTCTTCAGAACAAAGGAAATCCGGCGATATTTACGATGTCGAACATCTTCCAAATCTTCACGCAAACTTTCGAAAGTCCAGTAAGCGACAGATTGAGTTGGTAAGTAGAGAATTACCTTTAAATATTTCATAGGTGTTTGTTTTAATATGCTGGGAGTTATGTGCTTTCTCTCTGTATATGTACACTCCAGTAATCTGTGCTTTCCGCAACGTGTGATGAAGGCTGTACCTCTTATTTTCATGTACGATTTTTTCCATTGTACCCTGCCGTGGTATTTTAATTGGAATATCTCCAGCTGACCAGCTGATCGGTATTGTGGAGCTTACCCACTCTAACACTGCCCGGCGGGGCGCGGTTGAACTCGAGGAATCCTCACACTTGTTCTTATATTCGTCATGTTATTAGGTTCTGAGGGCTAGGGAGGGTTTCATTTTCGCGCCCTTCGTGGCCCTGGTCTTTCTTTATTCGATAGCTTCATTTTTCGCAGTGTCAGATCCCTTCCATTTTTTCTCTGTGTTATTATAGAGAATGGTTGTCTAGTTGTACTTCCTCTTAAAAAATAATCACCCCCACCACTATCTCTCTCTTCTTTTATGACTTCTATTTTGCAACTAAAGTACTATTTACTATTCTGTTTCCAGGAACAGTGGTGGACATATCCTTTCTGGGGGTTAGCCGGGGGACTGGATATGTGTGAATTAGTGGTCGTTGGATATAGTCAGCAGCGGAGACGGAACTGAGAGGCAAGCGATGGTGAGTCGAATATGTTTTAAGTTGTTACAGACGTTGCAAGTAGTGTGAATTATTGTGAAAATACTCTGCATTTTATGAAAGGCGCTATTCATAGGGCTCCAATAGCAATTTGAACTATCTCACTCTTTATCTTACCTTGTATGCGCTTCAAGATACCACAATTTGTTTCTGCAACTTCCCAATAATATGAGCATTCATCCAGCTTCGAGAATGAAAACTTAGCAGACCGAATCTCTTGAATACGGTGTATAGAGGGCGCATCAAAATTAAACTGCACAATTACAGGAATGACTTCCTGATAGAGATTATAAAAAGTATAAAAGTGAGGGTATATATATTTATAATTACAGAGCGCATATTTACTGAGTGCATAGAGACACGTCCTGGTTGCCAGAATAGAATGAGAGACTCCAGTTACAATTGTGACCCACCGAGCGGGTTGGCCGTGCGGTTAGGGGCGCGCAGCTGTGAGCTTGCATCGGAAGATAGTGGGTTCGATGATAAATTTCTTTTGTTTCCCATTTTGCACATCAGATAAATACTGGGGTTGTACCTTCATTTAGGCCACGGTCGTTCCCTTACCACTTCTATCCCATCGTCGCCATAAGACATATGTATCTGTATAACGTAAAGCAACCTGTAAAAAAAAAAAAACTTTGAATTTTATCACATTCAAACTATTACTCCGATTGATTAGATTAATTTTAACGATATTAATGTACCCGCTTTCTAATTTTGGGGAGACACATACGAACATTTGTCTGTGAGAAACTGTGTGTGAGGTACTCTTATGACAACATTAAACTGTGAATGTCTGATATTTATATATAAGTTGAATGAAAAGGTGGCAACTCTGTCCCTTGCGGAACTCCTATGGTTGACACAAATATGACTTCCGACTGGCGAGTCTTCTGAAATTAGGAATACAAAATATATAACGCGACGTTACCTAGCAACCGTGCAGGCTATGTTTTATGGCTGTCGGTCATTTGAAAATAGCAATAGAAAATGTGTAACGCGATGTTACCTAGCAACAGTTGATAGATGGCCATGACTGAAAGACATGCAATACGTATTTATGTTCATTTGATTTTCCTAAAGGGGGTATTTGATGACATTTTTTCGTGAGAGTGCATAAAGCTGGGCATTACGTCACTGCTCGTCAATGCTTTCAAAGACATAGCAAGGTCAGTGATAAATTGGTCCATCGCCATTCTACGCTATTCCTTACATAAGTCTGAGGATTGATATAAAATCTCTTTTTTTTTCCAAGTAGCCTTTGGAGTTCTACTGCAGACTTCTAGGCGATGATGTTTGACGTGTATATTGGAGGCGCTAGTTTTTCAGAAGACACAGTGCCTCACAAAGCGAAGGGTATTACGCTAGAAAGACGCGAAGAAATTAAGCTCGTTACAGTACAAACTGTTACAGACTTCTTCAATTATTTCCGTCCTATTTAGGCGCGAGAAGTCCCCATTACGAACTGTTTCTAAACGGAAATAAATCTTAAATGATAAATTCCTTCCGCGATTTCTGACAAAAGTGCATAGTTAAAAAGGAATTAGGATAAGACGAGAGATATTAAGAGCGATTCTTCATCTCGGAGAAGGGAGGAGATGTCTGGCGTTGGACCAAGCGACACTTTTCCACGTCATTCGCTCCTGGTGTTTGGGGATGAGCGGCTCCAGTGTGAAGCGCGAGGAGAGGTTGTTTTTGTATCTTATGTTGGCAACAACATGATACTCAGAGAGAGAGAGAGAAAGGGCATGGAATGTGAACCCTACACGTGCCTCAAGCATGCCTTAGAGTCACTCCTTCATATCTGGCCACTATTGATCAATACTTACTCTCAAAAGTGCTCGGATATTAGGTTTTCCTTTACTTATTAATTAGGGCGATATTAAAGGTTTAAATTATACAAATCTATCACACACTGGGCGGCTGAAGAGTTCAGACGGTAGAGTGCTACCCTTCCGAGCTGAAGCTGCGGGTTGGATCCCGGCTCAGTCCAGTGGAATTTCAGAGCGCTGAAATACGACAGATTCGTATCTGTAGGTTTATCGGTATGTAAAGGAACAGCTTTGGGACAAAATTAGGGCATCTCGATGTTTCCGAAAACCGTAAAAGTGGGACCAATATAATATAAGATCTCTCAATGTTTTCAGGGGCACAGTAGAGTGAATAGCTATCAGTCAGAAGAAGAACTGTGCGTAGCCCGTTTTCAGAGATTCATTCCAAAATGGGATGAAACCTGACAAGTGTCAGTCTTTTTAATGTTTAGGGTTTCAATCCACCTTAACTTATTAATGTACAGATCATTTGCAAAATTATGCTTTTTCTATCCGATATTTTAATTGCTTAAATAGAATATTTCTTGAAGTACAGAGACATTGGTAACAATGCAACTATTTCTGCGATATGAACAGCGAAACATGAGCCTTAGCAACGTCCCTGTTTTAAAACTACTAGTATACTGAACAGTCAAGTAAGACATCATTGCTTATATGTGCTATATTGGACTCCTTAGACACGTTTCTGGATTCCTTTCTGTCACTAAATGTTAGAATCAAATTCTTCGCCACGGAATGCATTTCGAAACCAGTAAACAAAAATCAGCTGCCACAACGGACCGGCTGAGTCACAAATATCCACTGGCGGTTGAGCCAGAGGCATCTATTGGCGAAAATGAAAATCTAAAGAAAACACTAATATCTGACGGAAATATCAACGAACAAGTATATTCACGCTTCTGAATTATATACACAGATCTGAAAGGTGTATTTCCGAGTATACTCGAACTCCTGTCATTCCCGTCCAACCGGTTAACCTACCAGTTCGACCCGGATGTTGTCATCGAGTGATTAGGTTACGCTTTGTTGCCATTTGTATTCTAACGCCCTTATTTGATAATATATATATCTGTCTTGACGAGACCTGGGATTTATACGTTGTATAAATCACCAAGCAACTATGCTGCAAAAACTAGTGAAATACGCATTTAATTATGCACTTATTTTCAAGCCCTGTGATCACTGAGCATCCTATTTCATACTCCCTGTATAAAAAGGAAATTAGGACCAGCTTATCCGGTGCCAGTTGAACTTCAGTGCAACTTCACGAAACAGGCAATTTGGACACTTATTTTCAGTATACATCTGGCTAATTTCTAGTTAGTGTTCTGTCATGCAGATAGAACTGTGGACTGCACACATAATTTATGTAATTGTGCTTCTCTACACATGAGATTATAAAGTTCAACACTCATTGCCACTAAACAGCTATGAATTGTACGAACATCATAAAGTAATTTAAAAGCTGAGGTGTTTTATTATTGTAAATCACTTGGAATGTTCTCCAGTCTGATCGCTTAATGTAGCACAATCTACGTTAGGACCACAACAAGAGATAAATCTCGCTTAAAACTGTTTATGGACGAGAGGTTTTTTTAAAGCGGCCGACGAACTTTATGACTTTAAAACTAGAGCAATATCTGCAAGAATTAATGTGCCGCACCAGCAGCTTATGAATAATTATGTGCACTATATGAGATTTACGGAAATTTATTTATTGTGCTGGTGGATACACTCGTGAGCCGTTTAAACTGTGGTGGAGCGATGAACCTCGATGCTGTGCTACACAACCGTGCCAGGCATCTCCTGACCAAACTCCTCGGTTCGATATCCAGGTTGTCAACTACATAGTTTGTAGGCTTCCAGCTGTAAGCATATATTGCGGAGATGGTGGGTTCGAATACCACGTCGTCGACCGTTTAAATATATTTCTGTAGTTTCCCCAATTCCACACCAGAAAATGCTAATACTGCGCCTACATTAAGATGATGATGATTGTTTCTAAAGGGGCCTAACAGCTAATGGTAAGAGATACGACAGGAAACGAGAATTAAAACTTCAAAATGTATCCAGTGACTAAAATATAAAACGACCGATGGTGAAAAAATGACCATGAACCCAAAACAGTCAGTGGATCCAATTCACAGCATCTTATTTTCCGAGATGATGCTAGTTATGAAAAAGCAGTCCAAAATCTAGGTCGTCCGCTCTTCATAGTGGTACTAATAACAGGTGAGGCAGACCCATGGTGTTCCTCACGTCAGGGCACCACTCGCAAACAACGCAGACCCATGGTGTTCCTCACGTCAGGGCACCACTCGCAAACAACGCAGACCCATGGTGTTTCTCACGTAAGGGCACCACTCGCAAGCAACGCAGACCCATGGTGTTCCTCACCTAAGGGCACCACTCGCAAAGAGCGGAGGCCCGTGGTGTTCCCCACATAGTGGTACTACAGATAGGGAATTCAGACCCATTCCAGCGCATGGACATTAGTCCGCGCAGCCGACTGCCCACTCCACCCCTCCCCCCCCCCCCCACGGCCCCTGCCTCGGTGGGATACACACGATGGTTCTAACCACAGGCAACGCCGAGACCTATGGTGTTCCTCAGATAGCGGCACTATTTGCAAGTAGTCTCATAGTTCATCATCGCTTTGTCGCCCCTTTTAGTCGCCTCTTACGACACGCAGTTAATAATGTGGGTGTATTCTTCCTCTGGGTCCCCCTCTCACAGGGGGTCCTACATTAAGAGAACCTGGAATCTTTAAAAATAGAAAAACTGACATTTTACCCCATAAATAAATACCGGGTGTCTACAATTAAACTGACGTCGTTCATCACGGCCTGTAACGATCGTAGGAGTCTGAAATTTCGTAGATATGCTAACTAAGCAATGCGCTCGCGAATTATGCCATAAAAATTATTAGTTACAAATCCTGCCACCAGGTGAAAATATGGCGCTCTAAGCAGTGAAAACTTGCTGTTTTCCGTAACTCTGACTCAGAATGTTCTTCCGGTGGAATTACGTTGTGTCAGTTCCTTCGTTGTTGCAGTAACAAGTGTTGCATTGAGACTGGTGTGGTTTTATAAGCTCCTGCATTCTTGGTCCTTTTTTCTTTGAGGAAATGACCTTTCGTGTGCCTGTTAGGTGTACAGTGGCATCTTCACGTTATGGGGACCTTCTTGTGCAACATGTGATTCCATCTTTGCAAGAACTCAACTGTGACCACGCCGTTATTTTCATCCAAGATGGGGCAGCACCACATGTCGCCCGTCAGGTGAAAGATTTGTGACTTCTGGTTCTCGGGATATTTGAAGGATTCTGTCTATCAAGGACATATCAGGTCTCTCTCTGATCTAAAGCCTAGCACACGACGACATGTCGCTCTGATTTCACTGGATCTTTCGACAATGCCGTGTTACGCTGCAGCATGTTGCCGAGTTGAGAGGCCGTGTCGAACGGTGTTTGTATCCGCAAATCCTAATAAACGTGTGAGAACCACTGTTGTCATGTGTTCGATCTTAGCCTTAGCCCCTATCTCCTTATTCCAAGTCCATCCTGCCATTGTTTGTAGGCCTACCTCTTTGTACCAGCAATCATCATCCCTACTTTGCTGTCTGTATTTCGTGTCATGATTGTATAAAATTAATTCAATTTTTGCATTGGAATCACTACCTAAATATTTAAACCACATTAAGGCTGTTTCACTGCATGCTCTGAACAGAACTAGTGAGTTTGCCGTGCTGTTTAGGGGTCCGCAGCTGTGAGCTTGCATTTGGGAGATAGTGGGTCCGAACCCCACTGTCGGCAGCCCTGGAGATTGTTTTCCGTGGTTTCCCATTTTCACACCAGGCAAGTGCTGGAGCTGTACCTTAATTAAAGCCACGGCCACTTCCTTCCCACTCCAAGCCCTTTCATATGCAGTCGTCGTCATCATAACACCCATATGCGTCGGTACGACGTAAAAGCCAACTGTAAAAAACAAAAGAAACTCTCAACAGATGTGCCTCTTCGATTATTTCTCCACATATCAAACAACAATTCTCTTCAGGATTTTATTTTTGACCATTATTCTTACCCATTAGTCACCACACCATTCCTCTTATTTCTCTATTCATGAGACTTTCTTTCTTTCTTTCTTTCTTTCTTTCTTCGTTGACGACCTTTTTGCTGATTTCATGCAATTCTAGTAATTTTCTTTTAGTCGTACATCCTGAAATGATCATCTGCTTCTCAATAAATTTCAGTCGAACAGTTATTTTCTTATTTGGATTCTTTTCTTCGTTCTTTTTATCTCTTTTATCTTTTATCTCTTTATCCCACCAGTCTTCCATTCCTGTTGTATCATGCTTTTCACCTTGGTTACGCAGTAACTCCCTCATTTCCACTATTGTGACGCGACTTATAGAGACGCAGATTACAATGTGCTCAAAATTCGTGTGTGAGATATGACCAAGTGACTCCTTCATATAACTAGAAATCCGTCGCAGTGTACATGCTCTATGCCGTCTCCATAAAATACTTGATTCTTCACAGCTTTTCAAATACCTCTCGTCTTATCACAGTCTTAACGCTAGATCTAGTAACAATTCCATCCTTGCTTTGCCTAATCATAGAACTGCCATCTACGATAATTCATTCTCAGTTGTTGCATGCCGTGAGTGGAACGTCCTTCCCGACAGTATCAGAGGGTTAAGCGCTATTCGCACTTTAGAGACATTTTATGCTCCAGTAAGAATCATATGAAAACTTGATGCTGCTACTCACAACCATTCTATTGTCATAGATGCCCTGGTAGAAGATTCGTTTAACATTCTTAACAGTGTTTTTTTTAAATTTTATTAAATTTTATGCAGTAACTCTTTATTTCCACGTAGGATATTAGTTTTAAAAATTGTTCCCTATATTATATTTAATTTATTTCAACTTAATGTAATTTCATCTAATTAGTACGAAGTAATACATTGCAGTGTATGTATATTTCAGTGCCTGGTTAGATGAAAGAGAAGGCCCGAAGGCCTTAATCTTGCCAGGTAAAATGAAACATTACAAATTATCGTGTACATGTTTCATCTGATGTTGGTATGCTAACTTCAATATGTACCTTCCTGTCATCCCCCCCTCCCCTCTTTAACACAACAAATATTTAGTTACCTCTTTAGCTATATATGCGTGTATACTTTAACTGTATATTTTTCATAATATAGGCATTACGTAGGGAAGTAGGCCTACCTGTTCCTTGCTGTAAAACTGTAGCAAGAACGGAGTTTGAACCTGAAAGACTTTTCAATTCCCCAACCCCCACTAAAATATACAACTTCCCTCCAGTCCTTCACGTTTTACTACCAGGCTACACCTTGGAACCGAGAGTCCGATTCAGTGAAGCAGCTCAGTTTCTGGAGCTTAAGAGCTCCGAGTCTTGCTGACAATCGTCAGTAACGGCAGACTCTGATCCGCAAGCCGGGACATCAAATCATGTGGCGAGTAGTCTCGTCCGGCAATCCCCAGTGGTAATTGATTTCCCTCCCCCTCCCTATCAACAAGAAGGTCTTAAGAATAAGGCGAGCGCTGTATCAGCCTGGCAAGAGCAATCCGATTACGTGGAGCGAGGTACGGCAAGTGGACCTTCTCCGACTGAAGCTCGTATCAAGTCTTAATAAGTTGTATTAAGAGGACATACTGGCTCGCAAACTCCGTATCTATTCCAACTTCTCTGTTGCTCTGTCTCCGTTCGCCCAATTTACGAGATCAGAACTAATACCATCCTCCGAGAGACCTGCAACTTGTTTGACTAGTTTCAGGTTTTCAGTAACGATCGAGGACTGAATACTCCATCTCCCGAATGCAAGCTCATAGATACAAGACTAATGCCACGTAGCTAAAACTAACAACTTCACTGTTGTAGCCAGGGTGAATGGAACCTCTTTTCACAATAAGTCAGAGTCAGAGTGTTCAGAATATCTCCATGGGATGTGATCGTGGAACTACAGGTCGTCTCTACCTGGCATCCATGGTCAGATTTTGCAGAGTACAGTTAAGTGTCAGGAGGTAATACACTGCGTTACTTGCTAAGGCTGTACGGTCATAAGAAAATGTGTCACTAGGATGGTGGATAACATACGTCATGTAATAATAATAAAACGACCTAGCAATCTTAACTCGAGACGTATCAGACTGAACTCCGGACAGAGGTCACGTGAACGAATTGCATCCATGATATTTGATTATAATTTTTGTCCTGAATGGAGAGTAATTGCTGCTTTCACGCAAATCAGCAATAAAATTAGCGGTAAATTTATAAATACCATTGTTGCTAGAGAAATATAGATACGTAACTACGAGGACAATTTCGCTGTAGACAAGACTCTCTTCTGTGGCATTGCGCTTCATCGTGCCGTCTTTTGTTTCATTCCCAAGGTCCGGGGCTAGCAAGGACGAATGGGAGTGCTACCTCTGTGAATTCTCAGTATCTTTGTCCAGCGCGGGCAGTTCAAACGGGAAAATGGAGGTCAGAAGTATATCGTAAATAACAGAAAAAAATATTTTTGTTGAAAGAAAAATAGCACGATCCCTGGACCAAAATTGTTTTAATAAGTAATGGGCACAACTCAACAAGTCGGCCCACCAAGTAACATCAAGTGAAGCAAAGCAAAGAAGTTCAGTGAGCAAAGACTTCACTCACAAACGTATTACATAAAGAAAAGACGCTGTGACTTAAAGTAGTAGAATTCATACTCGTAATGTAGCAAAGTTTGTGTGCATAAATTTCTCTAGTAATAATTGCATTTATTAATTTTCGCAAATTTTACTCTGAATTTCCGTAAAAGCAATTATCTTCCATTTAGGACAAAAATGATCATGAAATTTCCGTTCACGTGCCCCCCTGAAAGAAATTGCGAAAAAAAGTGGGCCTTTTGAAAAGACAATACATGACGTGCAACAGACAAGCAGCAAAATTAAACGAGTATCACAATTTAAATATCTTGGTTCAACTATTCAACATTTAACACCATAATCAACAAGAACCTGCGCCATAAGCGCCGAGTTCACAAACTGTTTCCTCGTCACACACACGCAACGAAGCTGTGCGAGGGCAATCTGGCAGGAGAGAGGTGGAACAATGTGGTGACAGACGAAGCATATGTGTACCTTCGTGGTTGTAACAAACCCCTCTCGAGCTAATACCGTCCTAGAGACAAAAAAAATGAAACATTGTATAAAGAATGCCAGGAAAGTTTTCCAAGGGTTTTCATGATCATCGCTGGATACTGTTACAATGGCAAGTTAACCATTGACCGTGTCGCTAGTAATGTGAAGGTGAACTCTACATACTAACATCCATTTACAACACAGATATCCCAGCAGTGTATGGGAGGGCGAAAAATTTGGTCTGGGTACATAAAGATAAAGCATCCAGCCACACCTCTCACTCGACTAGTCTGTTCTTAGAGAGAATGGAGATGGAAACTGGAATCCGTGCAATTCCCTTTACTGACATTCCGGTGAAGGCACCCGTCACCCGCGGAGTTCTGTGCGTTTGGACTCCTAAAAGGGGCCTTAGGAAATAGATATCCACGTACTATCAATGGCATTTCGAAAGCCTGTCAGGAGGAGTGGAGTAAGACAGCTCTACCAAGAAGTCTGCTGCAATGGATATTACGTTGTTGGCTTATAGCTAGAAATGCTGGCTTTCCAACTGAGCATGACCATCCTTGGAGACATGGCTTTTCATAAGGTAATTACTTTTCAAACTTTGTCCCCAGAGACTCCGAACAACCTTCTGTATTCATTCCTGTGATTCAAATCATCCCTTCGGATATACCGTTTCAATTTAGAAGTCAGCAGTTCCCCGTTTGAATTTCGTAAGCGCAAGGACAATCGCTTCAAGTTGTGTGACGTACCCACTTGGCCCACAGATGTATGACAAAATTATAACGTGCCGAGTCACTTTAATATTAAAATAAATAAATGATATGTCATTGTTTCTCCATAAACAGTATCCCAAGGGCGCCAGTCTTCAAGCTTATGGCTTGAAAACAAAAGTAGATAATAAATAATAATAATAATAATAATAATAATAATAATACGTAATGAGACTCAAAAAACTCCCAGGGGTGGGGTGACGGGACACAAATTCATTAAGTACACTAACTTGGAATTTAAGGATCATTAATAATAATTTCATAAAATACAAATTAAAACAGCTATTTATTAAGATGAAAAACGTGACGTAACGGCGTTTTAACGAAATCTGAACTTACGGAAGCAAAAGAAAAATTGAATGAAATTAATTTTAAAAATGAACTGTTGCGCGAAGACTTGCAGTAACTTATGCCATAAGCTCACCATATGTAGACTCTGTTGTCTTGAAGCTGAACAAGGGTGGATCTCTCGTACCGGCTGCCTCATCTGTTGTTGGATTCCAGTCCTACTTCTACATTTCCTGTCTTTAATACTTCCTACTGTACTCCTTACATAAAGTGGTAATGAGTCCTAATTTTAAATGCAAAACCACCATGGGTTATGTTCATGGAGAGAATACATTCGTATTCTTCCGTATTACGGAACAGTAGCATAGCTAAATTCATAATAAAAGTTCTCCTCCCCTAACTAGTCAAAACCGGTCTCCCGTTGACTACCTCTCGTCATTGAGATAACAAGTCCCAATGAGAGTAACTTTTGAGTAGAATATACTCAGATGCGAAGTGAACTAAGTTAAAATCTTCTCCGACGTGCAGACGTAGAATCGTAGTAAGAGTCTCTTCCAAGAGTGAGAATCAGAATGTCCAATAAGAATGTGAATCTGAATCTGAATAAGAATGCTAATGAGAGTGCTAATAAGAATGCTAATAAGAATGTCCTCTCCAGCTCTTGTCGGTGGTATATATCGGTTCAAAAGTCTCCTTCCATCAGCCATATCACATGGTCCAGTAAGATTCGAGGTCTCATCCCTTCTCCGATGTATTGCTGTGAATCCATCACGTTGCTTCATTACGTTCATTCACATAGGCTGAACTTTCCCGCTGAAATAAAGCGTCCCGAAGCGGAGTTTGAAAAGTGGGTGTTAATAATGTATCAACTGTCTCTTCATGAGGTAGAGAGGGTAAGGTCTCTCGTAACCTAGATGACGTACTTTTCTTGGAATTGGGCTGAAATTAGCCTGCTGACTCTGGTAACCTCACAACGGCTATTGGAAAATTTACTGCAAGTTATGAATATGCATGATGTTGAAATACTTTACCCAATAATTTGTTCGTTCAGAATACGTTATAGCCGCGATACAAAGAAATGAAATGATGATTGAAATGGATGATAAAACCCTATATATATATATACATATTAATTTAAACATGACCTAAAAGTGATTAAATATACACATCTTATCAATTAATTACATAGTTCAATAATTAAAACCATTGTAGGAATCGATCTTCTAAAACCGGCCTTCTTCCGTTGTCAACTGTACGTGGGTTGTTCAAGTGCTGGAAAGACAAAGCCACTATACATCTAAGCTCCGAATGGAAGAACGCTTCATATAGTTTATTCGGAAGATCTATAAGGAAAAAATTAGTTTTTTTAAAATACATTACTGCCTTTTATATTGTTTTAATATTATTTGCACAATCTACAACCCGATTTCTTAAGCATTGAAAGTAACAATATAGTTAAAAATAATGCAATCCATGCCATTTATGCAAACACGGTCTGTGTTAATAACAATGTTCATTTTGCTTTTAACTACATGGTTTAGAAACAGTTCAGGATTGAATTCATTAACGCGGGTGGATACGTGGTAGTAGCTAATAATTACGATCCG
This sequence comes from Anabrus simplex, assembly GCF_040414725.1. Lineage (NCBI taxonomy): Eukaryota > Metazoa > Arthropoda > Insecta > Orthoptera > Tettigoniidae > Anabrus > Anabrus simplex. The sequence goes on from NC_090277.1 coordinate 74,596,361, forward strand.
GTTAGGCAATTTTTAAAAATATGAACTTTTAATTTTATTTCCTTACCAGCTATTATAGAGCTAATTTGCGTATTGAAAATAACCCATTTCACTGATTTAATGACACCACGGCAATATGATATCAGTCTTTGAAAGCGACTCCTGTAGATAAAAACCTTTAAGGGAAGGTGATATGGACATTTCGAAAGAAGATCTGAGGAATGTGTTCCGAAAATATTCGAACGGTTGAAGGTTAAGTGCTAGCCAGCGACGACTAAGGAGATCTAGGGAGAGCACAAATTCCCAAGGATAACGTCTAAGACAGGATATACATTCCATTTCTTCTTGGTTCGAATTGGCCTACTTTGGACTAGGCTTGTTCAACTGTTGGCGTTTGATCTTTGCCCAGTATTCTAGCACTTTCTGCCGGTGTAACTCCTTTCTTTCATCTGTCGAGGGGGTACCTTTCTTCCGGGGTTTTCCCTGAAATGCATGGATTTCTTTCAGGGTATATCGTGAAAATGAACAGGCGATTGGTCAGTCTTTTGGAAGACCGTCTTACTATACGGCAACAGAAAACCACTTTTCCCAGCACAGTCTGAGAACCTCTCTCTAGACCTATGTTCGTAGAGCTCGGAATTGTGCCGTCTACGAAATTCCTCATTTTCCTTTACAGGACCTGACCTTAGATTTTGCTGAGAACTCTCCTGTCTCTGACTTCCAGTTTCCCTTCAGACCTTTTTGCTTCAGTGAAAGACGCCCCATGCCATACAGAGCTTCTGGTCGCATGACGTGTAGTGCTTCAGTTTCAGGTTGTCTGACAGGCATTTCTTGTTATTGTGTGTCAGTTTCAACATGAATTTCTTCTTCTTCTTCTTCTTCTTATTATTATTATTATTGCATGTAACCAAGTTTTAGGTCCTTCTAGCCTGGCGGTCGGTAGCGTACGTACCTCCTCACCAGGAGCCTCGGGTTCGATTTTTACCTGATCTGTGAGGTGGTTTGAGGTGCACTCAGCCTACGAAATTACAGTTGAGGTGTCTGACGGTCAGATGGCGGCCCCGGTCAAGGAAACCAAGGATAGGGACCGAGAGGATTCGTCGTGGCGAACTCATGGCACCTCGTAATTTGCAGACCTTTCAGTTGAGAAGCGGTCGCTTGGTAGGCCATGGCCATTCGTGGCTGTTGTGACACGGGGCTTGGTTTGGTTTTAGCCATGTTGTAGAGATCCGAGTCTTTCCTTTTCGCATTTAGGAAATCTAACTTTCTGACCCGACTGCGTACTTTTGGAACACACAAAATATGCAGAAATGGATGTTCTCTTCTTTCCATGACTTAATTTTCTTTTATGTAATCTAGACCCCGGATGTTTAGGCATTACTAGGTTCGAATACAGTGGTGTTCAAAGTGTGGTCCACGGGGTTATTTCTAGGGGTAGTACAGAAACGAGTTGAATCTGCTCATTTTCAATAACATCTTGTTTTCATTTAGTGTTTTTGTCTACCACTACAGAGTCCCCTTTACGAACTATTCATTGTAAAATGTGCGTCAGTTTGTAGCTCTCGTTGGCTAGGTATGTAAAAATGCTTGCTTACGCTGCATTGCCATTTTTAAAATTTCTTGTTTCGAAATCCACTCATTCACTTCAATTTTTTTCGTTATCATTATATATAGCACAAGAGTAAATTGTTGCATTAATAATCATACTCGTTCCTAGGTAATGAAAACCACGTTTCTCCAGCTGCCTTATGAAGGCTTGCCGCGTTGCCTGAAAAGGGAAGAGAAGACTCCAATGGTGGAATAAGAGGGCTATAGTTTTCCGGCCATTGCTGACCGCTCAGTGTTGGACGTCTTCCGTAAACTTTAGTCCAAAGGAATTACGAGTTTTTTTTTCCGGATACGAACAATTTGACGGTGTAGTCCGGCTCCATGGTTAAATGGTTAGCGTGGTAGCTTTTGGTGACAGGGGTCCCGGGTTCGTTTCTCGGCAGGGTCGGGAATTTTAACCATAATTGTTTAATTTCGCTGCCAAGTGGGCTGAGTGCACGTGTCGTCTTCAACATTACTTCATCATCAAGACGCGCAGGTCGCCAGCGGGTGTCAAATCAAAGGACCTGCACCTGGCGAGCCGAACTTGCCCTCGGACACTCCTGGCACTGAAGGCCGTACACCATTTCACTTTTTCAGGGCGGTGGAGCGGCTTAGCTGCTTGCCTGTCATCGCGTCGACTGTAGTTTGGTTGCTGGGGTGGGATTTTCAGTTGAAAATCCGGTGGTGTCAGGAATGGTATGCGACCTTTAATCCCCGGCCACAACTCTTTGATGCCTCAGTGCGTGCAGGGAACCTGAACAAGCGGGATAAGCTGTAGATCCACCAACAATAATTTTCTATTTTTTGGTATAATCGCAGTATACTCGTGCTTCGGGCGTACGAAGGCAAAGCCTTTGGATTTTGGGGGTACGTCAACCAAAAACTTTCAATACCACTAGTCTAGCACGTTCTTCCGTAATGCAGCGAGAGTAACATTAATTTGAAGGGTTCTGAAGAGCCTAACCCCTAATATTTATGCAAAACTCTTAGGATATTCGTTGTGCAGGATAGACTATACTAGAGACCCGCTTCTGTAAATTTGCATTCTAACCTATTACTCCAGAAAAAAAGAAAAAAAACAGGTCGTAGTAATCTACAACGACGTAGAGAGACCTCCGGATAGAATCAGATGTATCTCAACTTTATGAAAGTTACAGAAGATTAATTATTCGATTTTTCATTTCTTTCTTATGAGATATCTTGTGCCATACTTCTGTGCGATTTAGTAGTGACTTATGATTAATGGATGTCTTGTCTCAAGCGCTTAGCTACAGTATCTCGAACAGTGTTTTACTTCAGATTTGTGACAAGTGTATGTTATGTTTGTTTTGTATCAAGCTATCTAGCGGAAGGAACATTAATGTGTTTCAGAACTAGACAAGACTTTAAGGAAGGATTTCTCTTTTTTTCTTCTGCCTTTATAGAGAAGTTAATGCGTTAAGAGGGGAACAGGAAAGGTCGTGTTGTTCCCGCTAAAATCTGTCCGAACGTAGCAACGCCTCGCTCCAATATGCTTCATCGCCTTCCACCCCAAAACCGAGAAGTGGTCATCGGAGCATGTAATAGCAACTGTAGGGCATCCTACTGTGAAAGAATGGAAAACCCGACTTTATAAACGAGCAATAATTACAAGAGGGTAGAACAGTGTATGAACTAACGCTTGTTTCTGATTCAATGTGTGGAACAACACGTTAATTTCAACTTGAGTTGCTCTCTTCTGGGGGGAACAGAAAAGCTCCTTCCAACATAGCGGCAACTAATTTAATTAAAAGCACAGGCTGTCTCCTCAAGTTGGAGTTTACAGATGACTACGCGCATTTTGACAGCTGTCCTGCACCATCTCCCATACCGCCAAGATAAGACCTGTCTTCAGTAGGACATTATGGAACACAGGAATAATTGGGGTATGCCACTTTCTCTCTTTCCCAATCTAATATTTCCTTCATGTCTATAATACACTTCATTCCAATTTTTAACATAAAAAATCAGTGGCGCGCGCCGGGTTTTGAGGGTGCTGCAACTTACAGTCCGGAAAGCGGGAAAATGTCCAAATGTAACCTTCAGAGAAATGCAAGTTTTTGATCGACAATATGAACCATTGTTACAAGGCGCTCTTTCAACAATATGAACCATTGTTACAAGGCGCTCTTCCAACAATAATGAACGAGTAGAAAAGAAGTTCACATAATTCCACATACACTCGACATTACATTCACATAAAAGGCAAAGGTGTGTTTTAATAATGAAAAAGTAAGCGATTTTACATTTTAAAATACAGTATATGTGAATTAAAAAGGTGAAAGCTGAAGAAATGCAAACAGTGTCTCTAACGTCTTAAGCTTTAGTCTACTAACATGGAAAAAAGTACACACCACAGCTAATACGTTAAAAAACTGTTTTATCCTTTGTCCCACATAGAACAAGTTGCACCAAAATTTCAGATTATTTTATTTAATTGTGTGGAGTAGAATTTTTTATCGTACCCAGTTAAAATGTTAGCCCAGGCTGAACAAAAAGAGTGCCGGTATTTTTTCCATTTCTGACGGAGTGCTCACTTTGAAAATTCGTAACTTCAAACATATTACCCTGATCGTTACCAAACTCGAATATGTCTTAAAGTAACTTATTGTTGATCTGTATACTAAGTGTTTATTTCATCTGACATTTGTGGAGAAGGTTGTCATAAATTTTATGAAACAAAATGTTCTCATTTCTGGGTGATCATAGTCGAAAAATATTCGCCTTGTTATGAAGCTCGTGAGAATGTCAGGCTAAAATTAAAACTGTTTTTTGCCTGCATCCATTTGTTGATTTTATATTGATTTACATTTAAGTGAGTGGTTTTGGATCGTATCGGCGGAGCGGTGTTGCCCAGTTGGCCTGTTTGCCGCGCCAACTGAACTCTGTCACTGCTCTGCATCAGCTTTGAGTCATGAAGAGCTGCTTAGCAATGAATGCGTAGTGAGGTGAGAAAGTGGAATAAGGAACGTGCTAGATGAGGAGGAGTGGTATTTCACACACCCCTCCTCCCTCCCATCAACCCAGAACTTTAAAGAAAAGACTTTTCAAGTGTTGAACGTATCCCACCATTACTAGTGATACCGTCCGACTCGTTGGCTGAATGGTTAGCGTACAGACGTTCGGTTCAGAGGGTCCCGGGTTCCATTCCCGTCTGGGTCGGGGATTTTAACATTCATTGGTTAATTTCCAATGGTCCGGTGGTTCTCAACATTTCTGCAACGCACACACCACACATAACACTATCCTCCGCCACAATAACACGCAGTTACCTACACATGGCAGATGCCACCCACCCTCATCGGAGGGTCTGCCTTACAAGGGGTGCATTCGGCTAGAAATAGCCACACGAAATTAAAAACTAGTGATACCCTGAAGAAAGGATACACTACAAATAATTTCAATGACCTGACCAATAATCGAATCCGGGACCCTTATATGCGAAAACCAACACGCACACCGTTCAGGTACGGAGTCTGAAGAGTACAGCAGGGAACGCCCAACTGATGTTCAACCCGGCAACGTCGCTAGGGTTTCCAGGGCCAACTGCATTATTCTCGCCGGCCGATAAGCTGCTTTCTTCTCACCCACCCATCCTAGTTCTATAAATGTATAATTGGATGTTGGTATATTTGAGATTAATAGACTCGAAAAGTACTGTACTGATTTCGATGAAAATTTCACAATTTGTTTTTAGTACTTCTGACAGGGATTATGTGGTAGTTTGAACGAATTGGGTAGACAGTTTTATTATTATGAGTAATTTTATGAAATTTCATTAAATTGCAAAGCCGCCCCAAGATTGGATCGACTTGATCGAAAGATTGTCGCTAGGCGACAGCAACGTACGCTAATCATCATAGTCCGGTAATTATAAAGCTGTGTACAGGGGGCCGCAAAAAAAAAAAAAAAAAAAAAAAAATCAAACATAAATGATCCGAAATGTAATATTTTAGTTACGTAATACTAATAACAAATATTTCAAAATTATATTTTAGATCTTCCCCTAAACTACTATTTCACACAGCGTGTATAAAAATGTTCATGGCCTCTCAGGGTGCAAACGACTTCGCTTGGTTGACCAGAGTGCAGTAATTCACAATGAAATAATAAATGATCAATAGTTTGATCACTGGCATATGGGACTGTCCAAAATTTTAAATTTTAAAGTTATGTAAATAAGCTCTTAACTGTCCATGACCCGTTATGGTGAAATTTGGCGTAACATAAATATGTTGGGAAAGTCTGTCCATTAAACTGGGGAAAGAAAAAATATTTTGTCACTGAACCCTTTTTCATTTGATCCCATTCACTCTGTCATTTTCTTAATCGCTCAATTCCCTAATCAAAACACTTGGGTTATTGCTGTAAACACCTACAGTTCTAATTTCACTGTCGTGCGCTGCTTCCTTGGCCAGATGATCCCCTACTTCGTTACCGCATTTCCCAGCGTGGGCCTTTATCCAGGTGAACTCTATTTTCCACTTGTTGCTTTCAAGAATCTTAGTTTTGATGATTTGAAGAATTAGGTAGTTATTAAATTTTAATGAGTCTACTGACATGTTACTGTCAGTGTATATCTTGGCTTTCCGCGAGATATTTTCCTTCAATACCAAGTATTACAATTGATTCTCGTGCTTTCAGAATTGCGAACTGTTCTGCTTGATTATTCGAACATCTTTTATGCAGTTTATACCCTGCCTGTCATAAGAAGCGACTCAAAGGGGCACCAAGGGCTCCGTACTTCGTAGCGTGAGTTGGCGAACACGAGACCCTTAGCTAGTTGCTTTACCTCGCACCGACACAGATAGGTCTTATGGCGACGATGGGACAGGGAAGGGCTAGGAGTGGGAAGGAAGCGGCCGTGCCCTTAATTAAGGAACAGCCCCAGCATTTGCCTGGTGTGAAAACCATTTTCAGGGCTGCCGACAGTGGGGTTCGAACCTACTATCTCCCGAATACTGGATACTGGCCGCAATTAAGCGACTGCAGCTATCGAGCTCGGTAGGCCCTTAGCTGAGCCCTGTCATTGCTTCCACTTACTTGTGCCAGGATCCTCACTTTCATCTATCCTATCAACTCTAGTTCTTTTCCGGCCGCGACGATAAGTGTACCTAAAATTAAAGTTTTAGCAGGAGTAGTGAAGATTAAAAACGAGGACAATCCTATTTACGGGGTATGAACCCATTAGCTTATATTTAGCTTACCTTTTTATTAAAGTTTATAAATATATCTAGGTGTATGAAGCACGAAAGTTTTTGATACTTTAGGAAATAGTTTAAATCTATTAGATATAATTAGTGTTAAACTGATTAATTAAAAAGGAATTTTTTTGAAATATTTTTTTGAAAAGTGCGCATTTTTTGCATTTTTGGTAATCAAGGATTTTTGGAAATTTTGAGGTTAGTGAAAAAATGAAGGCCTAATTTAAGATTGTTTTTGTTAATAGTAAGAAAATTTTAGTGGTAACGAAATCTTTATAAATTCCAAAATAAAACGAACCATGTTGTCATTATTGGGGGAGGGTTATGATTAACACAGGCATGTGAAATGAGGAGAAACTATTAATGGAAACGATAATAGAGCTTGTTAAATATAAATCTATATAACATTCGCAATTGCATACAGGAAAAAAGTTTTAATTTTAACCTGACATTGTCCCTTATTCCCTTATTATTTCTTACACTTCTCAGCTCATTTAAATGATAATGAACGTTTTGTAAGGTTAAACAAGGAGTTGCAAAACTCTCTTTCGAGAGAAACCTCTGAGGGTGAACCCAGGGTGAAAGGGTAAAGGGAAAGGTAATCCCCGGGTTCACCGCCCAGAGGTTTTTTCACACACACACATTCACACAGGCCAATGAAGAAGGTTATACAACGGCGATTTCCATGAAGGATACATGGCCGCTATATCCGACACGGAAATCTGGAGACTCGAACCTCGAAAGTTCTCCCCTCCCAGTCGTATAACCAACACCTAGACCACTCGGCCAAAGTGGCTAGGCGCTGGGAAAGGCCCAAGAGCTGGTACTTACGTACAACTGGCGTTACTTACTAGCAGCGCTACAAGAGGGCAGGCTATGTACTTCACAGACCAATAGCTGGTACATACGTACAACCGGCGTTATTTCAGCGTAGCGCTACAAGAGGGCAGTCTATGTATTTCTCCGCATAGCAGTCAGCAGTTCCGAAGTGCGGTAGAATAAGTAAGAATTGGTAAAATAGTTATTCCCTTATTAATTCTTTAACGAGAAGGCTAATACAGCCGAATTATATACACATGATATTATTTTAGTGGTAACGAAATCTTTATAAATTCCAAAATAAAACGAACCATGTTGTCATTATTGGGCGAGGGTTATGATTAACATGAACACAGGCATGTGAAATGAGGAGCAACTATTAATGGAAACATTCCTATATAATAACAATATTCACAGACAGAACAATAATAGAGCTTGTTAAATATAAATCTATATAACATTCGCAATTGCATACAGGAAGAAAGTTTTAATTTTAACCTGACATTCTCACGAACGGCTATGAGCACCCAGCCAGGAAAAAATATTGTTTCGCAAACTGTCCGAAACCTTTTTCATAAATATCAGATGAAAAAATACCTGGGTATACAGATTAAGGCGTACTAAAGTTTGGTAACGATAATAGCGTCCGCCTCTGTGGTGTAGTGGTTAGCGGATTAGCTGCCACCCCCGGAGGTCCGGGTTCGATTCCCGGCTCTTCCACGAAATTTGAAAAGTGGAACGGGGTCCACTCAGCCTCGGGAGGTCAACTGAGTAGAGGTGGGTTCGATTCCCACCTCAGCCATCCTCGAAGTGGTTTTCCATTTCTCCTCCAGGCAAATGCCGGGATGATACCTAACTTAAGGCCACGGCCGCTTCCTTCCCTCTTCCCCACAAGGCCGCCTGGTCATTCTCTCCAGCTGTATCCCCCGACCCGGAGACTGAAGCTCCAGTACACTGCCCTTGAGGCGGTAGAGGTGGGATCCCTCGCTGAGTCCTGGAGGGTGAACAGATTAAGAAGAAGAACAACGATAGGAGCAATACTTTTAAAGCGCTCCGTCGGAAATGGAAAAAATACCGGCGTTTTTTGTTCAACCTGTGTTTAAATTTAAACTGGATACGATAAAAAATTTCTACTCCACACAATTAAGTGTAGAATATAATAAGCTAAATTTTGGTGCAACTTGTTTCTATGTGGGACAAAGGATAAACTTATTGTTAACGTATTATTTTGAGTGCTTATACTTTTTTTTACCACTACAGTACTTTCTCATAGAATGATAGAAAACTCAGTTTTTAAAAGTAAAATGCATGAAGTTTGGTGCTTATTATTAGTATTATAATAATAAACAGTGCTTTTCTTCTAAATAATTAAAAGGGGTATTCTCAGTTGTCCTAGACAAAACATCACTATCTTAAAATTTTCGGCAATTATGCATAGTCCGGTTACCACTTTTCGGGCTGACATGTTTATAGAAAGATTGATTACGCTATTTTATTTGTGGACAAAATGTTAAAATGGTAACTGCGTTTAGTATTTTTAATCATTTTACTTCTTTACTTAATCTTTTTGCTTAATGCCGAGTTGCCAACTGAGAGGAAGTAATTCGATAGGTCGATTTAAATCGATGATTACTCAAAATCTTCTCCAGTTGTTGTGAATAGCGCGTTGGCGCAAGTTAATCGATGAACTTTCAAGTCGGAAGTTATATTTGACGGACTAGATAACAATTTACCAATATTTTTTCTTAAACAGCCTTCAGATGTTTAAGGGGTACGAGTACGTCCGCCCCCCCCCTAAAAAGCCCTGATAATAAATGGAAAACTGGAAGTCTCAAGTCTTTAGAAGAAAATTCAAAATCATGTCAGTGTTTTTCAGGCTTGTAGGCCGTGGTCCAGGACCATCACATGCTCCCATGTACAGACTTAGCAACAGCGCCTCGATAAGTCCATTTGAACTCGCCCGCGAAGCGATCTCATTGGCTGACTTCGGCAACTGATAAAATATGTGTGTGAGATATCGAATTATTTCTTTCAAATTATTTATCAGCATGACCAACCTTCGAACGCTGATATATCTGGCTCACGCTGTTTCCAACCCCCCCACCCCCCGTATAAATATTCCCTTCCCGGTGAACTTAATACTGGAAACAAAAATTAAGGGGTGCACTGTAATGTATATTGCATATCAAGACAATGTTACACTCTAATAGTTAAGGTTACAAGTTACAGTGGGCAGTAAGGTGAACACTAAGAGATGTAGAGCTAAGAGACTGACCTGGAGGGCTTGAGGCCAGAGGCACGTTGAGTTGGGTCCCATGTCGACGGAGGGCGGCACCTGTCGACCACTGGGCTGAGGACACAGGCTCTTGGATGGTGCCGACTTGCCGTACTGCGCCACTTGCACCGAGATGCTGGTCCCCTGCGGGCACTTGAGGGTCACCACTTGATCGTCACAGCCTGCGCGCTGGTACGTCCGTAGCGTTCCTGACAAGAGAGCTGAACAGTAGCGCGGCGTCGGGACGTCCGTCACATGGGGGCAGAGAGAAGAGAGAGACGCCACAAGTGAGCAAGCACCGCCACCAACCAAGTACCAACAGAGATAGCAATGAGTGGATAGAAGAGGAACATAAACAAGGACACTGGTGGGAGATTTGTCGGACCTAATAGAATGGAAGTTCATTAGTCGTTGGAGGAACGACCATGCATTATTTGTTCTGACCAAATATAAATTGTCGTCCATTCATCCACTATATGGGCTGCCTATCCAAGGTCGAAGTTTCTGTGGGTGGGGGTAGCAGAATACATATTCTCTGCTTGTCGTAAAATGAGTCTAAAGTGGGAACCTCCTGGGCCCCCTACTTGGCACCGTAGGTTGCGACCATAAGGCACCTGTGTGAGTCTGGCATAGCCTCGATTTTTTCCAGTCTTCTCGCCTGGAAATTTCCTTTCCGACCTCCCTTGGTCAGTTGTAGTTCTCTTCCGACCCCGATGGTATTAGAGTTGCGAAGCGTCCCATTTTCACACTCTTCCCTTTATTTTGCTGATATCGTTATTCTACAAAGGACTGGAACTTTTCCTTTTAACCGTCTGTAGTACAAGAAATGAATTTCATAGTTAGTCCGTACCTTAACAATTTAGGAGTTCTTAATTTTCATTGGGGCAGCCACATAAATAGGATTGTAAATAAAGGGTACAGATCTCTGCACATGGTTATGAGGGTATTTAGGGGTTGCAGTAAGGATGTAAAGGAGAGGGCATAAAAGTTTCTGGTAAGACCTCAACTGAGTATGGTACCAGTGTATGGGACCCTCACCAGGATTACTTGATTCAAGAACTGGAAAAATCTTAAGAAAAGCAACTCTATTTGTTCTGGGTGATTTGTACTAAATGTTGCATAGTTTGGACTGGGAAGACTTGGGAGAAAAGAGACGAGCTGCTCGACTAAGTGGTATATTCCGAGCTGCCAGTGGAGAGATGCTGTATTGACATTAGTAGACGAATAAATTTGAGTGGTGTTTTTAAAAGTAGGAAAAATCACAATATTAAGGTAGCGTTGGAATTCAAAAGGACAAGTTTGGGGCAAATATTCGTTTATAGGAAGGGGAGGTACGAACTGGAATAATTTACCAAGGGAGATGTTCAATAAATTTCCAATTTCTTTGGAATCATTTAAGAAAAGGCTAGGAAAACAACAGATAGGGAATCTGCCACCTAGACGATTACCCTATATGTAGATCAGTAGTTATTGACTGTATAGTATTATAAGGTCGAATTCAATGTTGCTCTTTTTTCTATTTAAAAAGAGACGTGTTTCGTCTCTCTTACATGAGATAACTTCAGCCTTAATACAATTATAGTAAAAACACATAATATTCCTGATAACAATTTAAAAGAATGACATCCATAAACTTAGGAGTCAATATCACTTAGTGAAAACATGACAAAAATAACTACAAGCAGTTCATGTTGTTAAAATATCTTCTAATGAAAGTATTATGTCATGAAGGTAGACTGCTGGAAATTGTAAGTAAGTTCCACTGGATTTATATTTCTTGAATTAAAAAGTTTGACATTAGAGTAACAATGTTCTCAATACAATAATATTATATTATCAAATGTGACTAACTGAATTCGTCACAGGCTTACTGGTGTTTAATAATAATAATAATAATAATAATAATAATAATAATAATAATAATAATAATAATAATAATAATAATAATAATAATACAGTAATAATAATAATAATAATAATAATAATGTTATTGCCTTTACGTCCCACCAATTACTTCGACGGTTTTCGGAGACGCTGAGGTGCCGGAATTTAGTCCCGCAGGAGTTCTTTTATGTGCCAGTAAGTCTACTGACACGATGCTGACGTATTTGAGCACATTCAAGTGCCACCCGACTGAGCCAAGATCGAACCTGCCAATTTGGGGTCAGAAGACCAGCGCCTCAACCGTCTGAGTCACGCAGCCCGGCTTTCATTGGTGTTTTGAAGGAAGTATGTTTGTAGTGGAACGAGTCTTATTTTATCTACGTGACATACCAATTCATTAGTTACATAATACTACAATATTATTGTATTGAGAACATTGTTACTCTAACATTAAACATTTTAATTTAAGAATTATAAATCCAATGGAACTTACAATTTCCAGCAGTCTACCTTCATGACATAATATTTTCATTAGAAGATATTTTAACATGAACTGCTCTTAGTTATTTTTATGCTTGATTTGACTCCTATATTTGTGGACAAGTCATTGTTTTTGATTATCAGGAATGTTACGTATTTTTCACTATAATTATATTTGAACTGAAGACGTCTCACAAGGAAGACGAAGCATGTCCCTTTTTAAATAGAAAAAGAAAGGAATAAAATTGTGTAGAATTGTAAAGGTGGAATTACCCAACCATTAAGAACTCCTAACTTGTCATATGAGTAATGTTAATAGAGGATGGTAACCCAGTTCAATTTCTTTTAAAACAATAATCACCACCACTACTAACCGTGTTCTATTCTCTCGAAAGGACGTCGTTCTGGAAGTCTGAACATTTATAAACGAGATTTCGACTCCTGGAAACGCATATGACCCTGAGGTTTACTCATCCCACAGCAGAAATGAGTACCAAGTTAATCCCTGGGGGTGATAGGCGTCCAAACCTAGAGCTAACCACTCCAACCTAGTGCCTAGTTTACGGGTACAGTTAGCCTGTACGGAGATGTCTAAATCCGCTATATCTCGTCACGTCCCTGTCCCGACCAATCCTTGTTCTCTCTCAACCCTGATGTCTCGTCTTGTCTTTCATATATCTTCCCTTTGGCTAGCCACATCCTCATTCTCTTGTCAAAACTCATCGTTTTGTAATAATTACTTGTAAGTGGAGTCCAGTGTCATTGTTATCTCTTTATAGACAATTCCAATCATTATTATTGAACGTTAATTCACAATATCTAAAATTAGGGACTACTGGAGAATCTCCAAGGGCACTATCTAAAGTCCTTAACTATAGACTAAATATTCCAAGCTGTATACACTGGAAAACACAGGCTTCAGTCATTATTTTACCCCTGTACGACGACTATCCTCACTAGAACAGGACTAGGTGTTTATGACACCGAGTTGATAATTTTGGCCTCAGTTTTCCTCTCGAGTCGGAGTCAACTCAATTCACGAGGTTTTAAATTTAATGTAGAATATCCCAAGACTACAGCATAATCCGCCATCCTCAAATCGACGTAAACTGTCGTTACAGTGATCGTGATTAGGAACCGGATATTTATGCAGTAAAATGTTAGAATGCAAGCTTTAGCGAGCAGGAAGTATCGTTTAGTTTGATCTACGGTTTGTGTGAGAAAAGTTTCTAAAAGACTGTTCCCCTAACATATATGTAAATCTCATTGCAGAATCGTCATGTACGGTAGAGAATGTATTATTTGTTAAAATGGTTTGCATTCCAACACACTGATACATATAAGAAGGTGCGATTGCTTTGATCTTCGATGAACCAGGAAGTGTGATAGGCTCAAAAATATAAATTTTCGTTTTTGAGCTTGCAAAAATCTCCTACCTTTCCTGAAGAATTGGGCGTATAAATTACTGTGCTGAAGTTATATGTGAAATAATAAAATTAGGTTTAAACATCAATCTGCACGCTCAGTATCATTAGATGCCAACTACCAGTCAAACATTATTTTCGGATTTTCCGTGTGATATTTTTTTTTGAAATTCTGTGAACATTTTTCTCAGAAACTATCACATCAATGTATTTGAAACTTAGTAGTCTCTTGGACACTATATAGATCTGCTTGTTGAAGTCAATTTAATCAGATATGTTGATTAGTTAATGGAGGCCAGCTTGAAGAGCGCTGGAAATTATACAAAAAAATTTCAGTTTTCAAGTAGGATATAAAAGCATAATTCTCAACTCATATAAATAATAAGACAATAATTTTAGTTCAGAAGCTCAAAATGGGGTTATATATTATGCATGCAAAATTTCTTGGGCCTGGTTTGACAATTTTCCCAAAATGAGGTACATCAGTAAGGGAACTTAACAATTTTTTAAAAATATTATATTTATAATGCTCCTTCTAACCCAAAATATTAAACACAGAAGCTTCATATTGTTCCCAAATAATGATGAATATATTCTGAATATATGAAAAAAATCAAGGAAATACCTCGTATAGTTTCTGAGAAATGTAACTAAACATCGGAAGTTTCACACTTTGTGGTTCCCTTCATTGCCTAGGATCAAGGCACATGCGGTGTTTACTGGAAATCTACTCAACTGAGTACAGCGATTCTTAACAGCTCGTAACTTCCTGATAATGAATTACTAGGGTGTTGCGCCTGGCTTCGTTACACCATTCTTCTTTCGCAGAGGATGGTTGTACGGTGTCTTCGGACAATAATAACCACCACCTTCTCTTTCCTGGATAGGACGAAAATGAGAAGGAAAAGAAGAGATAGAATATATAAAACCAAAGCAAGCAGTGCCAACTAGGAGTCAGTGAAACACCACCATGTTTAAAACTAGGGAGATATGAGTGGGAGACAAGGAACATTGAGGTCACAAAGAAAGAAGCACACACACATAGATTTGAGAAGAGCAGAGCATACCATCACAAAGACACAATGAAATCATCATCATCATCTTCATCAATAATAAAAATAATGCAGGATTAATGAATGTTTCGTGATCCTTTACATCCCGGTGGTCAATAATTCCTGTTGCCTTATCTTTAATGAACATTTTCTGTCGCAATCTTCTCACATTTTTGTTTTGTTTTCAACGTTCACTAGGTTCAAAAGAAATTAGGGAGAAAACTCTCAGTGGCCAAATAATTTATTACAGAGGTTGAAGAAATAATGCCGTCCAATAATAGCGAATTGTCATTAAAAGTACCAACACATTTTTTTTCCGACTGAGATCTTATGGCGATATGAAATGGCATATGGCTTTTAGTGCCGGGAGTGCCCGGGGATATTTCCTAGCAGTCAAATTAGTTTGCATTCTAACCTATTACTGTCGAAACATCCGGACTGTAGTTATTTTCTAAATATATATCACCTGCCATGAAGGTATACTATAATCACACGGCGAATGCTCAGAACAAACACATCTCTAAGATCAATTGCTGTGTACCTGCGAAGAACTTCTACAATAATCCTTTGGTTTTTAGCGACTATACTTTTGATTTTATTCGATCCGATATTGAGATACTTTACCCCTGAACAGGTTTTCTATATATCTGGACAATTCCGCGAAGCATGCCAATTGTTTGTTCTTCTTCCAATACTGAAAGTTGAAAAATTCAAAAATTAATCCACTGACAAGAACTCGAAAAGAAGATGAACAATGAGTATGAACTTACAACCTTCCCAGAAACTAATTTAAAACAATTGTAAATACTGACCAAGGAGCTGCTTTCAAAGCACGATCGTAAATCGATGATGCTTGTTGTCTAAAGGGGTCCAAAATTCAGGTCAGCGGCCCCTCATAATATTTCTTATCGCTAGTAAATTAGAACCCTAGTATTTTTCACTTAGCGATACTAGTCACAAGTAACGTAGACTGACACTGTTCCTCACATAGTGGTACTACTCACAGCGACCCGTATCCCGTGATGTTCTTCACATAGTGAGTACTAATAACAGGAACTCGTACTATCCCGGGTTGTTCCTCACACAGTGGGTACTAATTACGGGGAACGCCTAGACCAGTGGTGTTCCTTGAAACGCAGATCCATGATGTCCACAACCAGACGCTGAAGTACCCCAGCGAGAATAGCCAACTGAACCTGGACAGAAGGTAGCCTCCGTCTGAGTGGCGTATATTATAAATGGGTACTCTAAGCCCATAGTGATCCACCCACAGACCCATGGTATTCCTCACACAGTGGTACTAATTGCAAGAAAAGCGGATTCATGGTGTTCCTCGCGTAGTGGTACTAATCACAGGTAATGCCATGGTTCAAAATTTATCATCCCTGGTCGCTCTTACGACAGGCAAGGGATACGCCGGTGTATTGTTCGTCTGCGTCCCCCACCCACAGGGGATTTGTAGCACAGTTCTAAGCGCTGAGGCAATTTCCAAATTAGATGCAGTTCAAATAGTGTCAGAATGTACAGTATTTCCCTGGACATTTCAAATGAGAACAGAGCAGAGCTTGGGGCGCACCGGAGAGCTGGTGAAAAGTTAAAAGGGAACTCGGCAGGCAACAAGTCACGCTAACACAACTTTAATGGATATCTGAGTGACGGAATAATGAAGCAGCAACGGATATTAAATAAAGCGGACTATGAACAAGAGAGGTACGGAATTACAAGCAGCGTTTCGTGTATTTTTTTCCTAATTTAATCCTTCCTAAACCTCACTCAGCCCTTTCAACTGTAGCACATATGCCCATTGGTGTAATATTTAACTCACGAGCTATTGGTGAGCTTTGGGCAACTTCTGGCATCTCTTTTATGGGTGGAACACTACTGAAATATTGCCCCATATACGCCCCGTCCCTCCCTCCCGAAGAGAGATTTCAGTGCAAGTAGGTTCTCCGAAATCTCCCATATTTTTCTTCGTAATAATAACTTGATGTCGAGGGTTCCACTAAGCCTCGGATGGTCAACTGAGTAGAGGGTTTGATTCCCACCCTCAGTCGTCCTCGGTAGTTGTTTTCCGTGGTTTCCCACTTCTCCAGGCAAATGTCGGGATGGTACCTAACTTAAGGTCACGGCCGCTTCCTTCCCTCTTCCTTGCCTATCCTTTCCAATCTTTCCATACCTCCACAGGGTCCCTGTTCAGCGTAGCAGGTGAGGCCGCCTGGGCGGGACACTGGTCGTCCTTCCCAGTTGTATCTCCCGACCAAAGTCTCACGCTCCAGGACACAGCCCTTGAGACGGTAGTGGTGCGATCCCTCGCTGAGTCCAAGGGAAAATCCAACTATGGACGGTAATCGAATTAAGATGTAAAGAAGAAATAAATAAAAAATACTACTTTTTATTGGTTTCCGTCCGGCAAACGAATTTTTATGGTTTTCGGAATCGCGAAAGTGCCTAAATATTGTCCCCCAACTGCTCTAGTGCACAAGGCCGCCGTGCGTGAGCATTTTAAATACTACTGGACTGATTCGGGATCGAATCACCATCCTGAGCTCAGAAGCAACCCAGCCGGGCTATTCTTGATTAGGGGTGCTATTTCTAAAATGTCCCGTGTAGACGTTCAAATCAAGCCTACCAATTTGAAAGCTTTCTGTGTTGATAGAAGATTATATGTCAGGCTTTTCAAGCGTTCTCTCTATAAAACCTGAGTTTCGTCCTTTTTTTCTATGGTATATTGGTGTGAAAATTTAATTCCCGCATCCAAAACGTAGCCTGTCCATAAGCAATATGTTTTCTTATCAAAATCGCTGGAGGATTTGTCAGGGAGGAGAAATCAGAAGGAATAATGCCAAACGCAGAGCGTTATGTAAAATTTGAAAAGTTCTCAAAAAATTTTGAGACAATAATAGTTTAGAGTTCAATCGGGTCTGCAATGGAATGAATGAACCCCCATCTAGTGGCGAGGATAGGAGTTGCGCCGACAGCTGAAGCCCGTCACAATTCTCTGGGGCGATGATTAATGACTGACAGATGAAATGAAATATTGGAGAGTGTGGCTGGAATGCAAGGTGATTGAGAAAACCGGAGTGTCCCCAGAAAACCCTGTCCCGCCTCCGCTTTGTCCAGCACAAATCTTACATGGAGTGACCGGGATTTGAACCACGGCTCCCAGCGTTTAGAGGTAGGCGCACTGTCGCCTGAGCCATGGAGGCTCTACGAATTTGTGATATCTTTATCTCAAATATGAATGTCGCGATGTGCTTCTTAGTGTGGCAGAATCTTTGTTATCTGATGTGAGACATTTATAGTGTGTTATATTAAATCATTAGGTGATATGCAGCATCTTGCTCCTTGGGAGAGTGTATTGAGATTGATTCTGTCGTATTCACAAAGACGCACACACGAGACGCTGTCAGTTGTGTAAACTGTTTTACTTAAAAATCATATACACGTTAATGGTTCCACATCAAATGAACCGCCATATTGAAGTTAATCGACTACGGAACACTTGACAAGACCACATGTGGTACCAACACGACATAACCATTGCAACAACAAAACCACAACATGAGTTCACATAATCGACTAACGCCTTCCACCAATAACTCAACTAAACAAGGTCCAAGTACCAAGGGGGAAGTTTTCATTCCCCTCCCCGAAGGGAAGGGGCGGGCCACCTAAAAGGTTACGCCTTCTCTCTGGCCAGGAGATTTGAGGGGGGTTTGGGGATTTGATGGGATTGGTAGAGAAGGTTGGAGATTTGCTAAGTTGTAGGAGTTTGGAGGGGGTCTCGACCTCTTGGCTAAGTATTTATTGATCTTTTCAACATGTACAGTCTGGTTATAATGTTTACAATTTTACAATTTTAGAGTTTTACTGGTGTTTTTACATTGAGATTTTCCTTCATGTGTTGTTTCATTTTTTTTTTTTGTTATTCCTTGATTATTTGTGATTCCCACAGTGTTTTCAAATATATCCCAAAACTAACCAACCCAAGACTGTTCCTTTATATACTTTGCCTGGCCAGCCTTTCAGAAAAGTATGACACAGCATGCTTTCTTGTGTCTTCCCGAGTCTCCAATAACCTATGTACAAATGATAAGAACATTTTGTGATACTCGAGTGACAAAGGTGCGTTGTGTTACACAACACTACATCGGATTTATAAATCATATTTACAGGTAATAATAAATTATATACTAATTAGTTACGTGTTATTACATTAAATAAAGTCATATTAATAGACACACAGTGAAGTATCGTGACAATCTCACATGTTCTGTTACACAATAATAATAATAATAATAATAATAATAATAATAATAATAATAATAATAATAATAATAATAATAATAATAATAATAATCGTATGGCCTCAGCTACCGTGTGCCGCCATGTGGCTGTCTGCTCGACAATTTCGGCGTTCTGTTTTACTCTAGACTCACTAGATGGCAGACGGAGTAAACCGGAACTCTCTTGGGCGTCTATGGCTGAGATGTAATGAATTTTGTCGGGTTAACACCAAATGCGTCACCATCTCGCCAACATCGTACGGCATGGAGCGTCGAATGGACTTTCTTCTGCCCTTCAAAAATCCCACTACCTCTGCCGGGTGTGAACGCGCTATCTTGGGATCCGGAGGCCGACATTCTACCACTGATCCACAAGACTGATCGTACAAGAGAAAAACAATAAATGGTACGAGCAGATTTATACCAAATAAAGTCCGTACGTAACTACGTAAATAATAATAATAATAATAATAATAATAATAATAATAATAATAATAATAATAATAATAATAATAATAATAACTTATTGAGTTCGATATTTTCACTATTTACCCATGGGTTTAGATAATTGTTTCCAAGTTACACTAGTCCATTACACTCTTGCATCACTAGGTAAGTGCCCAACAAAGTATTTCATAAAAAGAAACACACACACACGTGGTGCTGTAGCCCCTAAGCTCCTAGGCCTGCAAAGAAAAGTGCTGCTCAGACAGTGGTCACTGCTTCTCGTATCTGCTCGGTTCGTCTCACAAGGCCGCATGAACCCGATCCATCCCTCAATCTGGAATTTAAATTCGTGGGTACACCCGCTAATTAAGGGGCATACACGCTAACCTTACTAGACGGGAGCTGTCTGTGGGTGGGGGTGGGGGTTGAGGTAGAATAACACCGACGGTATCCCCTGCCTGTCGTAAGAAGCGACAAAAAGGACCCCAGCGCCTCTCAAATTTGGGGCGTGGATTGGCAACCACGGGGCCTTTAGCCTAGTGCTGGCACTGCTTCCACTTGTGTCAGGCTCCTCACTTTCATCTATCCTATTCGACCTCACTTGGTCAACTCTTGATCTTTTCCCACCTCGAGCATTGGAGGTCTAGGGTGTCTTTCATCTTCACGCCCTTTGTGGCCCTTGTCTTTCATTGGCCGATGTCTTCATTTCTGATCCTGTCTGATTCTGTAGAGGTGGAATAGTTTCGAATGCAATGTGTTTGAACGAGGCGCAAGTAGCATCTAGCCGCTCTACCTTTATGTTGGTGAGTTGCATAAATATCAGGAGGTCTGATAGTTCAGATCGCTAATACACTGGTTGAAAAAAAAAATCCGAACACCAAGAATGGGTTGTGCTAGATTAACGAACGTTGGTAGGCGTATTTATACATCTGAAAGATGACGATGATTCAAATTTCCCTTAAATCGCAGTAGCGTGGCGCAAGTAGAGGCCCTATTACGTTGCACATCAGGTTTGCTTTAAATAAGGGCTGTACTGTGTGAGAGCGTCAGTTACCTGTGAGATTGGACGGAGTGACTGAGTGGGTCAAGAATGCCTGTACGATGACGAAGAGACCGTTATCAACAGCCCACTGCGGTCGAACAAGGCCGCATATTAGGGCTACGTGAAGGTGGATTTTCCTTGCGCGCTATTGCAGAACGACTTAGTAGGAATGTCTCCACTGTGAATGCGTGCTGCCAGCAGTGGTCACAAGAAGGTGCGCTCGCAAGAGGACGTCCCCGTGGCACCACCGAGAGGGAGGACCGCCGTATGGCTGTGCCGTCTGCAGCACCAATTCGAGCGGCAGTTGTCACCATAGTGACGCAACGAACTGTTCGAAGTCTGTTACTTGAAAGACTGCTCCGAGCCAGACGCTCTGTTGCGTGCATTTCACTTACCCCAAACCACCGCCGTCTGCGATTTCAGTGGTGTCAAGCGAGAGCTCATTGGAGGATGGAGTGGAGGTCCGTTGTGTTTTCCGATGAAAGCCGGTTTTGACTTCGCACCAGGGATGGCCGTGTGTTGCTTAGGAAGAGGCCAGGTGAGCGCCTGCATTACAGCTGTCTGCGGCGTCGATACACTAGACCTACACCGGGAGTTCTGGTCTGGGGAGCAATTTCTTATGACAGCAGGAGCAATCTCGTGGCTATCCCACGCACCCTGACTGCAGATGTGTATTTTAATTCGACCTGTTGTGCTGCCATTCATGAACAGCATTCCCGGGCGTGTTTTCGAACAGGATAATGCACGCACCCACGCCGCTGTTGTAACACAACGTGCTCTACGGTGTGTTGACGTGTTGCCTTGGGCTGCTCGATCCCCCGATCTGTCCCCAATCGAGCACGTATGGGACATCATTGGACGACAACTCCAACGTCATCAACGTGTGCATGCCTGCATTCAACAGGCAGGAGACTGCACCGGGCATTAATGGACCAGCGAGGCACATTTGCGGTGGCTTTTCTCGCTCGGATATTAACCTGTAGTCTCAGACCTTTAATCAATTAAATACATTGCCAACATTTCTGTATTGTGCATTTCTTATCTGATGGTGTTTGGATATTTCTTCCGCCAGTGTATTTATGCAAATCTAAATGCTGAACCGTTGTGCGGGTAGAATGCACTTGCGCCTTGGTTAAATACGTTTGCATTCTAATTTATACGTGGCTATAATTCCCATCTTTACTGCTTAGTGTTACGTAGAGGGTGGTTGCCTATTTGTACTTCCTATTTTTTTTAAAAAACCACCACGAAGCTAAGCAGGCAAGATATCCTTTCAACAACTTACGGCTGATAGTCTTGCAATGTGGAATGAAGAGAATTAGACGAATGGAAAATTTATTGTTCTAAGAGATCGTAAACAAACTAACAAAATGTACAGTTTTCTTTTCCATTGAATACGAACCGAAAGAAGATGGATTCACTTTTCCGGGTAAGCATTTATTGGGCACTGAACCTCGGTTGTCTAGCTCATGCTACTGATTGCAGTTAGAAAGGGGAAATTGCCAAGCGAGGAAACAGAGCCAGGTGAATAATCTCCGAGGTGGGATATTTCTGAACTCAGTGCCCCTGAGGACGTAGGCCACTTAGCATTACTGGGGTGTGTAAAGTGATGTCCGCGTCGAGGAGGCGGCCCAGAGGGAGAATATTATCACGATATACAGGGAGCAAGGAAGTGGGCTATTTTATATTCGCTTCGATAAACAGCGTTCCTGTAGTCTGGCGTTCTGAAAAATTAAAGAGAAGCAGCACAGAACAACATCTCATGTTTAAAAAAAAACCAAGGCCAGGAAACTTTAGTGAGTACTTGACTGACGGGATTACAAAGTAGCTCCATGAACTAGGCCAGTACTCTAGGAAATTAAAAGGTAGCAGAAATACTTCACGTCCTTATGAACTCTTATCTTATAATCCTCGGAACACATCTCCTAAATGAACCCACTCTGTAATTACTAACATAGGGGGATGTAACACGCAGAAAAATGAAAAAAATCACTGAATTAGGGCTCATATCAAAAAGTGCTGCAGTATTCTGAGAGTATGTTTTGTAACGATGGTGAAAAATGTATTGCAGTGGTTGTGAGGTTACGTAGCAGAGTGTTCAACGGATTACAAAACATATCGATCGAACTGTTCGATTTGAAATGTCACCCGCGGTATCATCTGAGGTCAATGAGGAGAAGAGACAGTGTCGTAACGTTATGGTCTGAAATGCAGGCGAGCCTGCGCCTTTAAGGGGACCCGCAGACTCATGACAAAATAATAAAAATAATAATATATACATTATATAAAATAATATGATTGCTTCAGTGACAACAGTCATGACTGTTATCCTCTGCGACATATTCGTCCGCCTCTCTGTATCAATGTTTCTGTCCACTCCATCGCTTCAATCATCTCCCTTTCTTCCCTCAGCAGGTGTCACCTCTGAAGTATTTTCTACGACCTCATTGGACTCTGTTACTCCCCTTCCCTCATGCCTCCCCTCACCGGGAGGGTTTCCATCATCCGGCCTTTCTCCCGCCTGTTTCATATTTTCTTCTAGGTCCAGTAGTTTGCTCACAGTCCAAATTCTTCTCCACATGCCATTTGACACTACTACTTGCTGTCCCCGGATAAAGGCTTTCAAACCTAGGTGTCTAGCCCTTATCAAATGTTTCTTAAGAGTTTTAGCATTCTTGATCCCTTCCCTTCGCATGTCTCTCTTAATCCAAATTTTTTCCCTCTGCATGTTACCCGCATTTCTAATCACTATTTCCGCCATCAAAGTGGATAACAGTTTCACTTCAAAAGGTATATTTCCTTCTACTTTACGTGTTCTCTCCATATCGTCTATATCTACTTCGCTAAAATTGGTTTTCATTTTCCCCTGGATTAACTCCACCACTTTATGAATTGTAAACACTTTGTCCTCATCTTCTCCTCTGACACACCGTATATAAATAGGCATTTCTTTCTACGATTTTGACTACTGGCTTCTACTTCTGATTTAAGCTTCAACACTTCTTTTTCTAATCATCTTATTTTCTCCCTTAATGATACATCTTCTTCAGCGTTGTTTCTTGCATATAAAATAATCCAGCAGAATTTTAATTTCTGACTTGGTAAATTAGGTGAGGTAAGTAAATGCCAGCATTGCGGATGATGGATTTGCTAAGGAATGGCATTGGAGTACATGACTCATTATTTTTGGAAAGCTTATCAGAGATCGATCGCACCACGCACGCGTCCTGTAAGCCTGTCAGGGAATGGAGGTTGGTAATTTTAATTTAAATTCCCTGTGATATTATTGATGAGTTGATAACATTCGGATATTCCTACCAGGACGGAATCAAGCTAGGATCCAATTGTAAGACCCATAATTTTTTTTGAAATCTTGCAATACTGAATAATCCCTTTGTTTACATAAGTTTACAATATATTGCATTAATTCTTTCTGCTGTTATTAAATTTGTATTAGTTATTCAAAGGTTTTGCGGTCATTTGGTACGCCACGGCTCTTCGCGATTGTTGTGCGATGGAGCTTGGTTATATTCATAGATTTTCATTTCATTTGCAGGGGCCTCGAATTGTAACTTTTGTAGGCCCCTATAACATTCGTTACGCCCCTGAGAAGAGAGACAGGAATGAGTCATCTATAGCACATTTTCTAGGCAACTACCATCTACACAGCATCCGAGTGCCTGGTCTCTCTATTGCTAGACCGTATACAATCTCAAAATTTTTCGTGGACTTGAGAGGACTGGGCAAACTCACAGAAAAGTTACAGGACGAAATCGTGTCAGTGTTATAAATAGGAAACGAATTAATAGGTTAGAATTCAATGAGTCGAAGGCGTACTCCATCCCGGAGCTAAGTTCAGTGAGAAAAGTTGCGTAAATGTTATGGGTTTTAAGGTCCTTGCCCCTGATGTTTATGCAACTCTCGAATCATAAGCTTCGCGCGGCCTTTAACAAGCCTTTTTCTACTTGTTGAAATCTAACCTATTACTGCTTACATATCCGTTCCCTGGTTATACAACATTCTGTAGTAATCCTACGCAATTTTAATTAAAATGTGATCTTTTTTATATTGTTATACAGCTTTACCGCAATATAAACCATCATTTATATATTTACACAGATTGATCTCGGTTTTACAAGGAAAATGATGGTTGGCTTGTGCGGTGTTTTTTGATTCTAAACATTGAGATTGATGCTGAAATGTTCATACTGTCTCAGGAATATTTCAGACAGAATTCCAGGCAATACAACGGGCAGTTTAATAGATTAACAGGACAACTGTAATGTACGTACACTGGCCGATTCTCTGCCTGCTTGTAACGTTATTCAAGACTAACATAACCTCACGGGTGGGGGACGTAGACGAAGAACGCGCGCCTGCTTGTCGTAGGAGGCGACTAAAAAGGGCGTCCAATGGATTATGGGTTTAGAACCGGAAAATTACTTGTAATTATTACCATTACCAGATGGAACCAGGGGTCTGCGTTGCCTGTGATTAGTTCCAGTATGTGAGGAACACCAGGGGTCTGCGTTGCCTGTGATTAATACCACCATGTGAGGAACACCAGGGGTCTGGGCGTTGCCTGTGATTAGTACCACTATGTGAGGAACACCAGGGGCCTGCGTTGCCTGTGATTAGTTCCAGTATGTGAGGAACACCAGGGGCCTGCGTTGCCTGTGATTAGTTCCAGTATGTGAGGAACACCAGGGGTCTGCGTTGCCTGTGATTAATACCACCATGTGAGGAACACCAGGGGTCTGGGCGTTGCCTGTGATTAGTACAACCATGTGAGGAACACCAGGGGTCTGAGTTCCCTGTGATTAGTACCACCATGTGAGGAACACCAGGGGTCTGCGTTGCCTGTGATTAGTACCACCATGTGACGAACACCAGGGGTCTGTGTTACCTGCGAGTGGTGCCATTATCCGTAACATACTATGGATCTACATTACTTATGATTACTACCACCATTCGAGGAACACCGTGATTCTGCTTTATCAGTGATTAGTACAATTATGAGGGGTCGGTGACATGGATTTTGGACCCCTTAGGACAACAAGCATCATCTCAAAAATGAAGGCACTGAAAATTGGATCCACTGATTGTTTTGGATTTATGGTCAGTTTTTCATCAGCATTCCTTTTAGATCCTAGTCAGCTGACACATTTCGAAGTTTTAATTATCGTTTGGTTTCGTTGCACGTCGTATGAATAGGGTCCGCTGACTTTAGCTGTTAGCCCCCTGTAAACAGCAATCATCATCATCATGATCATCATTTTATAAAAAGAGGATTACAACATTAAACATTGTTTTTCAAAGGTTAAAAGTCTGAAGAAAAAGATTTTATCTGTTGTACATGCCATTCTCTGACAAATAACATTCTAAGCTCAGCTCTGTCTGGCTCCATTGCTAAATGGTTAGCATGCTTGCGTTTTGTCACTGGGGTTTCGGGTTCGATTCCCGGCAGCGTCGGAGATTTTAACCTGAAATGGTTAATTCTGTAGGCTCGGGGACTGGGTATTTGTTTTGACCCCAATATCCCTGAAACTCACGCACAACACAGAACACTATACTCTACCACAATAACACGCAGTTATGTACACATGGCAGATGCCGCCCACACTCGTCGGAGGGTCTGACTTACAAGGGCTTCGCCCGACTAGAAATAGCCACACGAAATTATATCTCAGCTCTGAACTAATTTTTATTTATAGTTTGTGTTAGTCCGATTGCGATGTTTTAATATTCTCACTGGAAACAAATTCGCCCCTAAAAGCACGGATCTCATTCAGTCATATTTCTATGAGGACAAATTGAAATACTTGTAGCAGAAATTGCAAACAAGGGAGCAGAAGTAAATTACCAGATGCAGATTGTGAATGCAAAGGGAACAGATGGAACTCTAGAAGATTGCAAGGAGCAAAGAAGGGATTGTATGTAAAATGTATGAAGAGCAAAATGAAAGAAAGTGCGTGTGAAGAAAATTCAAAGGAATACAAAGTAATTCCAGGAAGCACAAAGTGAATTTCCTTGAAGCTCTAAGGGAATTTAATACATGAAGGATGTGATGTGTTGGGAGTGCGACGGCTCTGTGCAAAAATAACCTTTAAGTTTCTCAGTCCCTCGTACACAGGGTGGAAATGTATTAAAAAACTGCATATCTAGAAATTTGTATTAATAATAGAACGGCGCAGGTCCTTCAGTAAGTTCATCCTCAGATTCTGTCAGATTAAATTAACATCTCACTCATTCATTCCCCCTGTGGGTGTGGATGGTAGATTAACACCCCCGATATCCCCTGCTGTCGTAAGAGGCGACTAAAAGGACGCCAGAGGGGCTCTGAACTTTGGAGAGTGGGTTGGCGACAACGGGGCCCTTGGCTGAGTCCTGGCATTGCTTCCACTTACTTGTACAGGGCTCCTAACTTTAGTCTGCTCCAGTGTACGCACTCTGGTGTAGCGTAGTTGACTTGCAGTCTGTGCATTGAAGTGTTCCCCGTGAAACATGCCTCGAAGACAGAGAAGACCAAGCTATCAACAACTGTCGCCGTTTGAGACGGCTCGGATAATTGGGCTGTGTGAGGCTGGATTATCGCTAAGGACTGTCGTTGCACGTGTTGGCCGACAGGCATCTACGGTACAACGTGTATGGCAGCAGTGGTCAAATGAAGGTACCCACACTCGTAGACCTGGCACAGGCCCAGCGCGACGGACAACTGTGAGAGAGGATCGACGCATCATTCGGATGGTCCGGATGGAACCCCATGCAACAGCAGCGCAAATTCGAGCAGCTGTGGCACTCCACGTTACACAACAAACAGTTGGTAATCGCCTGCGTGCAGCTGGCTTACGAGTCCGTGTCCCTGCAGAAGGCGTTACATTGATCCCACAACAGCGACATATAAGGCTGGCCTGGTGTCGAGAAAGTTCGACGTTGGTCGACGAATGGCATAGGGTCGTCTTAAGTGATGAATCGCGCTTCTGTCTTGCCCGCAGTGATCGCCGGAATCGTGTGCGCCTACGTACCGGGGAGAGGGGCCGCCGAGATTTTATTGTCGAGAGGCACACAGGGCCAACACCAAGCATTATGGTCTGGGGAGCTATTGGCTTTAATGTGAAATCACAATTAGTGCTTGTTGAGGGCACTATGACTGCTCGACAGTACGTCGATAGGGTACTCAATCCAGTGGTTGTCCCTATGATGGCGAACATTGCTAATGGGATGTTTCAGCAGGATAAAGCCCGGGTTAACACTGCACGCATATCCAGAGAAGCTCTCCACGACATCACAACCTTAGAATGGCCCGCCAGATCCCCGGACCTCAGTCCTATTGAGCATTGGTGGGACATAATGGGTCGACAACAGGCCAACCGTGCTCAGACACCCACAACTATGGAACAACTGACCCGTGCAGTGCAGCAAGCATGGGCCACAATTCCTCAGGAAGCGATCCAGGGCCTTATTGACTCCATGCCTCGACGAATTCATCAATGCATTGCAGCTCGTGGTGGGCACATTCTGTATTGATTGTTGTCCAAACTTGCGGTCAGAGGGACCTAAAAGTGTAATCATCGAATCACAACCGAACACTCGTCCTGCATGTTCAATTGCTGCAATGTAGCACCACTCCTTCTGGGTGTTGCAATTTCCATCCGCAGAACGGCCCTGCTGTCAGATTTGCATAAACTGTAGGGGTACGGTCTATAAGAACTCCTGCAATTTATGCCACTCTAGGTACATTTCGGAACAACGGGCTAGGCGACGCTCCCAGTAACCAAATTAGTTTGCATTTGACCTGTTACTGACTAACAGTCCGAGCACTAATAATATGTATAAGCCCACCTGGTAGCAACGACAGTTAAGGCGTCAAGTTTCTACGGTTTTGATACCATGGTTACCTGGTTCGAGTACTGTTGGTGGAAAGAAATTTTGCCATCAGAATGTTGGCCGACAGGCTTGAAGAGGTGGCGGTATACAATTCCTAATCAGTTGACTGAGTGCCTGGATACATTTCTCATTCTCTCCGCAGTGTTGATAAGAATGAGGGCATATGCTGTTGATCGCGATTGGTCTGTTGTGTGGGGATGATAATGGTGAGTCGTGATGAGGATGAAATGATGATGAAGATGACACATACACCCAGCCGCCGTGTCAGCGAAATTAACCAATTATGGTTAAAATTCCCGACCCGGTCGGGAATCGAACCCGGGACTCCTGTGACCGAAGGACAGCACGCGAACCATTTAGCCAAGGAGACGGACTTAGGAAGCGATAATCCCATGCCACTGGGAGCAAGGTGATCAGTAAAGGTAAAATTCCAGACCTGTTCACGCAAGCTTTATAAGAAGATGAAGGTAGAAAAGATCCAGAAATTACGTGGAATTCCCTTTAGAGAAGAGAAGTGTTCATTGCCAACAGACCACCCTCAGATGTACATTTATTTTTATAACCTAATGAAGAGTAGGAGCCTACACTGCTATTGGCTAACATATAATGGGATAAGATGTCCGACTCGTTGGCTGAACGGTCAGCGTACTGGCCATCGGTTCAGAAGGTCCCGGGTTCGATTCCCGGCCGGGTCGGGGATTTTATCCTTAATTGGTTAATTCCTACGGCACGGGGGCTGGTTGTATGTGTTATCATCATTTCATCCTCATCACGACACGCAGGTCACCTACGGGTGTCAAATAGAAAGACCTGCATCTGGCGAGCCGAACCCGTCCTGGGATATCCCGGCAATAAAAGCCATACGACATTTCACATTTCAATGGGATAAGACGTCATATTGATCAGAAATTCATAGCGTTACCAACCCGCGCAGGCAAAACAGAGGAACTGAATCAACAATGGACAGATGCACTGCTGTCTCGATCTCGAGGCGCTATCACTAAGAGCAATTGAGTACGCTTTGTTCCTCTCCGATCTTAATAAATAAGCTTGTGACCACTAGCAAATAAAATATATTTCATCTTTTCACCACTACGCTACATAGAACGCGATGCTACCGCACGGCAAATAAAAGGCCGGTAAGAAATAAAAGATCATTTTGGTCCAGGGCCCACCAGCCGGAAAGAAGAAAGTGCTGATATAAATTAATTTGCGTTTTCACCACTAGGCCATATACAATGCGCTGGTATCGCCGACAAGAATAAAGGTAATTTTGGTCCAGGTCTGACCAACCGGTAAAACAGCCGGAAGGAAACATGTGCTAATACAGATTAATGCAGCCTTTCACCACTACTAGCCCACGCACAATGAACGCTGCTATCGCACGGCAAGAAGGAAAGTATTTTATTTGGTCCAGGCCAATCTGTCATTGGCAGCCTGTCATTAGAACACACTTCCTTCAAGGAAAAAGGTCATTGCACTCCGTTTTAGTTCTTGAGTTCCTTCTGCACCGTGCGATCACGTTGCCCGCGAGAAATTAACACACACGGCAGTCATACTGCGCGAAGATATTGGCGATGCAAGTGAAGTGGTGACCAATTGTCCTAATGTTGCGTGAACAGGACTGGAGGAATGATATCAGTAAATCAGCCCTGTGTTTCTCCTAGAGAAAAGCCAGTGTTTTAACGAGAAACAGGACAATGTGGATTTTTTTTTTTTTTTTTTTTTTTTTTTTTGCTATTTGCTTTACGTCGCACCGACACAGATATGTCTTATGGCGACGACGGGATAGGTAAGGCCTAGGAATTGGAAGGAAGCGGCCGTGGCCTTAATTAAGGTACAGCCCCAGCATTTGCCTGGTGTGAAAATGGGAAACCACGGAAAACCATCTTCAGGGCTGCCGACAGTGGGGCTCGAACCCACTATCTCCCGAATACTGGATACTGGCCGCACTTAAACGACTGCAGCTATCGAGCTCGGTCAATGTGGATTTTGGCTAACGGGTAGTACGTATCCTATCACACCGGTTATTTTTAAATATAGTGGATCATACAGAGCCCACCACCGGTCTCATCACGCTGGTGTATTCTTCTGGCGGCTCAATTTAGAAGCTGTCATCAAAAATCGTTGACAGCCAAACGAGAAGAGAATGTCACGGCTCGTCATAGGTAACTTTGCGAGCCGGTATCCATCAATCTCCTGCCACACCCTAGCGCGTTATCTGCGTGAAACATGAGCACGACTGCCAACATGACTAACTTATGTATCACTGCAGCAAGTGCGGCTGCCAGATAGAACTGGGGAAGTTTCGAAAACTAACGTTATTAATTCCGAGTCATTTGTTGTCGCCGTTTGACGTGCACGCCGCTGCGACGCATGATGGTGCATAGGACATGAACTGGAAAGGCAACACTACAGTGCTTGCACAGTGGCGGGAGCGACCCGCAACAATGGATCTGGAACACGAGGTGCATCTAAACTGTATTTATTTATTTATTTATTTATTTATTTATTTATTTATCCGGTTTAGTGATCAAGTCAGTGGGTTTCGGGTTTAGACGGTCCTGAATTTGAGTCCTGATAAGACGTACGAATAATTTATTTTCTTGCTAATGGTTTAACGTAACACAAAGTTAGACTTGTTTTCGGCCACGGCGGAGTAAACATAATGTATCTTAGAGCTTATACTGCATAGATTATTTTAAACAGTATTTAAAACATACAAACTACTTTACAGCATCACTTTTTAGAAGTCCAGGTACAGTACACAGAGTTAACACGTTTGGAAAAATATCCGTTAGTCTCTTCTGTTTGTTACTTGCCTCCCTTCACTTCTCGTCAATACCACGCAGTCGAGATTCGTAAATTGAGCTCGTCATCCGCGACTTCGGGGGGTTGTTGCTTTCGTACGTGACCGGTAATTAATTCACAGCAGAGGCTTCGCCTGTTTTCCCATCACTGGAAGTTTTGGTTTTTCGGTGCCCGTCATATTAGTTCCAAGCATCCCTGTAACCGTGTCTGTACTTGTTAACTGTTCCTCACAAACCACAAACGCCGTATTGCACAGTTAAGGTTACACAGAATTCGAGTTAGAGTATTTTTTTGCTTCAAGGGAGGAAATGTTTGGGCCGGGCTGAGTCGCTCAGACGGTTAGGGCGCTGGCCTTCTAACCCCAACTTGGCAGGTTCGATCCTAGCTCAGTCCGGTGGTATTTGAAGGTGCTCAAATACGACAGCCTCGTGTCGGTAGATTTACTGGCACGTTAAAGAACTCCTGCGGGACTAAATTCCGGCACCTCGGCGTCTCCGAAGACCGTGAAAGTAGTTAGTGGGACGTAAAGCAAATAACATTAATTATTAGGAAATATTTGCTTCGATAAATCGAGAAATTCGTGTAACCGAATTTCGAGTAGTAGATAAATAAATACACGTGAATAACAGGACAAATGGCTGGGACATTTAAATTACTTCGAGATACTGAAAATTCGAGTAACGTAGGTTCGAGATATGGAGGTTTGACTGTATTTACATGGAAATCTCATATGTATGATTTTTAGGATTTTCAGTCTAAAATATGGTAAATAACTTATCTTTTCTGGGCTAAATTTATTACCGTGATTAATTTAATATATTCGGAGTAGTAAGCAGCTTATCTTACTCAGTTAAAGCTATTTTGAACATGGTACTCTTTTTGGCTTGAGAGGACATCACAACATCCGCCGTTGCGTGGTTTACTAAATATCAGATCTACAATGTTAGTAATGGCTCGCGGTGTGATTTAGGAGGTTCTGTTTCTGTTCGCAGTCCCATTCTCCTAATGGTGTTAATATGCTAATTGCTACACCGCCAATAACGGCCGCACCTTGATTGGACACCACTTAAGGACGAGCTCATTTACATGACCATTAGTGACGAGACTCGCTTAAATGTAAACAGACAGACAGCTGGGAGAAATGGTGATTGTAAGACAGCTTGCTCACGATGCCATGACACAATATGAGGGAGGTCCAGCGCCCTCTCCCTACCCTCTCGTAGGATATGATCCTCCTTGCTTTTCGGGTAGAAAGAACAATTACTAAATAATCACATATAATGTATCATATGGTTCTATTCTGCTAGTCCCAGTGCTAAACGCAGCAGTCGGGCGCAACCCGTCTGTGACTGAAGGAGCTATGTATAAGGAAACCTTTCCGCTACTCTGCCGCTGGGCATGTGGAGAGAGCGAGCACTGCAAACATTACGGGAGCCTCGGTCACAAGCTCACCACGACTGGCACTGTGGTTTCTAACGGTACTATCTTTTCACCCTGAAATGCTGTTCGAAGGCTAAAAACTTTCTGTTGTAGTCAGTGTGTTAATAATTGTGAAAGCAAGTGGGAGAGTTCTGTGTGTGATATTTATAAATCCAACAATTTAATCGTTATATTTAGTACATCTTCGTAAGGAAGAAAACAGTCCGAATGATGATATTCTCTTTAATTCCAAGCCAAACTCTATGGCGCTACAGCTCCCAAGCGACCGCTGCTCAGTCCGAAGGCCTGTCGATTTTGAGGTGTCGGCCTTTATTCCTGGCTTTATAGATCGGAGATGACACGTCACTGTCAGATAGCTCCTCGATTGTTATCACGCAGGCTGAGTAGACTTCGAACCAACCCTCAGATACAGGTAAAACTCCCTGACCTGGACGGGAATCAAGCCCGGGACCGCAGGGTAAGAGGCAGGCACGCTACACCTATATCACGGGTCCGTCTTTCTTTAATTCAGCGTTCATTATTTACTATATACAATTATTATTATTAGTTTCGTCATCTATATCTTTGAACTTTACAACAGTGTTATGAATAAACAGAAAAGTGAGTTGGAATGCACAGAATAGAGTACGTTGAGTAGTAAATAGTCACCTAAATACACTAGGTACATCGTGTGGAAAAAGTCCGTATACCTCTACTTTTAATTTCTATTGTCAGATAACCAAATTATTGACAGCGGTATGTTAGAATTGATGATCTGAAAAATGCGTTGCGCGAAGCTTTCCAGACAGTGACCCCAAGGATGCTGCTTAATATGAGCATCAGAACATGGCGGCGTATTCAGCTATTCAGAGGCCATGCAGGGACACATATGGTTGTTTTGAATTCCTAAGATGTAAGTAGAAATACATAAATAATGAGTATGTGTATGTTTAGTCCTCACACGAAGGCTGGTTGGATCCTCAGCACCTCCGTCATCAGCTGTCATAGATGGCCTAGGCATCAGGGAAATGAGGAGTGAAGTAGTTTACCGTTGCTTTCCTCATCGAGCCAGAAGTTGCTATTACATATCAGTCTGCCAAGCCCATTGAAATGCCTGCAACAACCGACCCTATGAGCAACATTTTCACACCATTCATAGCAAGGACTGGCTGCATAAGGATTGGCATTACTAGCATCAGTCATACCTCGGTCACTTTCATATTGTCACAAGAATAAGACAGAGACAGATCAATGAAAGTAACAAAATTGCTCTAGCCCGTACCAGAAGACATAGTGCACTGTAAACACTAGGTATTCCGGGAGATAGTAGGTTCGAATCCCACTATCCGCAGCCCTGAAGATGGTTTTCCGTGGTTTCCCATTTTCACACCAGGCAAATGCTGGGGCTGTACTTTAATTAAGGCCACGGCCGCTTCTTTCCAACTCCTAGGCCTTTCCTATCCCATCGTCGACATAAGACCTATCTGTGTCGGTACGACGTAAAGCCCCTAGCAAAAAAAAAAAACACTAGGTTTTGCCAGCAAAGGCATATAAATAATGAGTATATGTACTTTTATATCAGTTTGAGTTAAATGAATATACTAAATACAAGCTGCGCGCGAAGTCCGTATGGCCCTATATTAAATTAGAGTATTTACTACTCGACATACTCTATTCTCTGCATTCATAACAATGTTTTAAAGTTAAACGATAGATATAATAATAATAATAATAATAATAATAATAATAATCATCATCATCATCATCATAGGCTGAGTATTTCAGACGGTAGAGCGATGGCCTTCTGAGTTCAAGTTGGCAGGTTTGAACCAGCCTCAGTCTGGTAATATTTGAAGGTGCTCAAATACGCCAGCCTCGTGTCTGCAAATTTACTGGCTCGTAAAACAACTCTTGCAGGACAAAATACCAGCACTTCGGCGTCTCCAAAACTCGTAAATATCTAGTGTCGCCTCATGAGGTATGAATTTATTTTATTTTTATTTATTTATTTATTTATTTATTTATTTTAGTTCTGCTCTCGTCTATGTGATCCCCTCCTTCAATTCAAACTCACGAGATGCCATTGGTTCTGAGTTAAATTATATCGTCTACCCGGTGAGGTGCTCCCATGTCAACAAGTAGCAAGAATCTACTTCTACAGAATTTGCGTTTTTAAGTCAGAATAAAGGTAGGGTATGAGATGACAGAAGAAAACAGAATTGGAAGTGGCGTGTCACAAGGATGGTCTCTATCTCTCATAGTATTCAACGTTTACCTGGAAATCATAGAGAAATCATTGGGAGGAAGAAGAAGAGTACGTATTGGTGACATGAGACTAGAGCGTATTCGATCTGAGCAATATGGAATGAAAATTAAGAAGAACAAGACAAAGAGTATGGTGATAAGTGCACGAGAGAACAAGGCAAACGTCAAGATGAACCAGAAGGATATTGATCAAGTGTCAGCTCTGAAGTATCTAGGAAGAATAATAATAGGCCTAACGGATGATATGGGGAGTGGTAGGAAGGTCCGAACTCTCACTGCCATCGCTAAAGACGACTCCATGTCGACACTTGGACTTGAGGTTAAGGAAGCAGCATGCGAAATGGTTCTTAGTACCGGGCGAGTTGGCCGTGCGGTTAGAGGCGCGCGGCTGTGAGCTTGTATCCGGGAGATAGTGGGTTCGAATCCCACTGTCGGCAGCCCTGAAGACGGTTTTCCGTGGTTTCCCATTTTCACACCAGGCAAATGCTGGGGCTGTACTTTAATTAAGGCCATGGCCGCTTCCTTCCAACTCCTAGACCTTTCCTTTCCCATCGTCGCCATAAGACCTATCTGTGTCGGTGCGACGTAAAGCCACTAGCAAAAAAAAAAAAAAAAAATCTTAGTTGGAGGAATGGCTCCTATTCAATCGCTACAATATACATAGACTCGGGATTTTAGGCAGTAATAAGTTAGAATACAGCCTCCGTGCCTCAGGCGGCATCGTGGCGGCCTTTTATGGGTGAGTTCCATGGTTCATAACCAGGTCAGTCCATGTGAGATTTGTGCTGGATAAAACGGAGTTGGGACAGGCTTTTTCTCCGGGTACACCGGATTTCCACGTCACCTTTCTTTTCAGGAACACGGTCCAATATTATCTGTCAGTTATTAATCATTGCACCAGAGGAGTGCGGCAGGCTTCGGTAGCCGGAACAACTCCTATCCTCGCCGCTAGATGGGGGCTTCATTCATTCCATTCTTGACTCGATCGAATGACTCGGAACAGGCTGCGGATTTTCATTATGTTAGAATGCATGGTTATTAGGAAGTGTCGTCTAGCTCGTTATGCTGTTATGTAGCAAGAGTACATAAATTCTAGAGGTTGCCATGAGCCGTACCCCCTAAGGTTTATGCATAACTCATTACATAACCATTATGTGGTGTAGACTATACTTGTTAC
Organism: Anabrus simplex; assembly: GCF_040414725.1. Lineage (NCBI taxonomy): Eukaryota > Metazoa > Arthropoda > Insecta > Orthoptera > Tettigoniidae > Anabrus > Anabrus simplex. The sequence goes on from NC_090277.1 coordinate 74,632,420, forward strand.
CCGCTTCAATAACTTTGCATTCTAACCTATTTCTGCCTAAAAATACGAAGCCTAATAACAACTGAATCCCTTTCTCTTCTGCTATTTCAAAGCCCGTTCACATATTACATGGTATCTAGAACACTGCGCCGGTAAAAAATACAGGTTTTGTTATAAACACCCTGTTAGCTCGTACAAAAAGCAAACGAGCAAAGGTGGGCCCTCGAGTCCATCATAGACTGGAGGGAGTTTATCAGCATCGCAAATAAATCCATTTGCTGCGTAATTACGTAATGGTGATACGTATTTTTAAAAATTGTAGCAATGGAGGCCAATGATTTATAAATTTATGAATTCATATGTTTGTATTATATTTTACTTATTTCTCGAAAGTCAATATTGAAATCCGAGGTAAAACCTCCGTACTGCCTGTAGAACTAGAGTAGTTGCTGGTAGAAGTGTTCAATCACTTAACGCGAATGTCATTTCAATCTACACTAGTGGATCCCTGCTGCTGCGCAACATTCGTTATAAATAGGTCAGATAACTGGTCCTGATATTCCTGTCCTTGTGCTTCGACCATTCGGGCGTTTTTTAAAACGATCTCGCCCGAGAAATCGCAACACACAATTGGTCGTAACTGAATAGTCCTTTGGGTAAGTAGATAGTAGAGTTTGTCCTTGAGCTTTACTAATTGTCACACATAAGGCTAATCCATTTGATATCTTCCCGTCTGTGCGTACGTCGACGGTTTTCTTTTACCACCATGTAATTTATTAGGAACGTTCTGCCAGAAGTTGAGAAAGGTCAAAGAATCAAAGAGTATCTAGCAGAGAATAGTATTTTTCCACGATCAAAGGAAATGTATACTCTCTGGCTTGACAGCTAGTAATCAAGCGTTGGTCGCTTAGCAACCAGCTAAGTACAGAATGTATTGCGGGATAGGGTAAGCCTTCGCCTGTAACCACTGGAGTGATCGTTTTATCATTTGATTTTAGGATTACTCAAAGTTGTCTGAACTATTCCTATTTAGAGAAAGGTATTTCAACCACCCTCTGTTTTTACAATTTTTACAATTAGCTTTACGTCGCACCTACACAGATACGTCTTATGCCATCGAAGGGATAGGAAAAGCCTAGGAGTGGGGAAGAAGTGGCCGTGGCCTTAATTAAGGTAAAGCCCAAGCATTTGCCCGGTGTGAAAATGGGAAACCACGGAAAACCATATTCAGGGCTGCCTTTAGTGAGGTTCGCTCACACCTGCACGCCCCTAACCGCACGGCCAACTTGCCTGGTAGTTCATGCCTTAATATTCCTCATACGATAATACATCGTCCCTATTGCGATTGAGTTCAGTAGGTTTGAATGTTGTGGTGACAAGCCAAAATTTTTTCTGTGCGTTTATTAGCTAATTCTTGTTTACTTGATACACAATGCCGTTGTGTGTTCTATAAGCAATTTCAGATACAATCAGATGCGCTGGCTACATGTGGCCCAGCGATATCACTGCCTTAATGAAGCACCTCCAAACGAAGCTAATCTACGGAAACTAGAGATGAAGACTTTCTTAACCCTCTCTTGCGCACAAACCTCACATGGTGTCGCTAATAATTATGTTATGCAATACGCCCTTTGCAATTCCCTTTATATCTCCTGTGATGTGTATCACCATTTCCAGCTAATACCAAGGGAAACATTCTGGGGTCCCTCGAACTGTTGTCTTATATGTTAGTTAATTTAGGGAAGTAAACGTGTTGTCTATAGTAGAAATATACCTGGTGGTTCTCCAGCCCCACATGCACTGATGTTGACTGGGATGCCTAATCACTCGTTTACTAAGGAGCGCAGCACTGTCCTGTATTTCGGGAGTGAAACAAAGAGTGGTCATTTTACTACAAACGTTCTGTAAAAGGATGCATTTTGGTATGTGCCTTGAACGATCCGTTAGGTCTTAATTTCAACTCTGTTCGCCAGAATACGTGTATAATAAAAAGGCAGGGGGCTATTTGGAAACTCCTGCGAGCTTCGGATGCAGTCCGGCCGTGTCTTCGTCGATATGTTGACAGTGTTGCTGTGCCGATGCCAGCCTACTAAAACGAGGCTCACTAATGCAAGGGGGCCGCATTACATGGACACCGCCGGGCAGAGGGGCTCAGACGGTTGAGGTGCTGCTCTTCTGACCCCAACTCAGCAGGATCGATCCTGGCTCTCCTCCGCTGGTATTTCAAGGTGCTCAGATACGTCATCCTCGTGTCGTTAGATTTAATGCGATGCAAACGAACTCCTGCGGGACAAACTTTCGGCACCTCGGAGTCTCCGAAAACCGTTAAAGTAGTTAGTAGGACCTTTAAACAATAATCAGCGCTACCAATGGGCATAGGGGTCGCCACGTTCCACACGCCTCGGGGTGAAGTCCACTGTGCAAGCAGCGAGCTTACATTCCATTGAAGTTGCCGGATTTTCTTGCAACAGTGAATGCTTCATATCGGCATTTACTTGGGCACATTGTTGAACCGTCTAAGTTGGAGTTAAAAAAAACTGTCGTTACTTTTAATGGAAAGGCGAAGCCGACAAAGTTTGAAGTAGAATGAGCAGTCGCGGTCCTACAAGAGGCTTACCAACTTGGAGAACATTCAATTCCACTCAACGCGCCCAGCTACTTAAAGATGTCGCGAACCCTCTCTGTCTTTCTCCTTTCGGGTCAGAAAACACAAGTAATTCACTTTGCAGGAGAAAGAAGGAAACATCACGGAGCTTACGCAGGTCCTCCTGACAACAGAACACACAGCTTAACTGGAGAGACACCACGATCATCAGCAACTTCCTTACCGTGCGGAGAAGATATAACGTGTATACACTTCCGAGCAAACCTGTTTCTCACAGTCCACTGCTCGCTACTCGTATCAGTTTTTCTCTTACCAGAGTATCGTCTGCAAATCCCGAAAATTCGCCACACTTTTACAAATACAGGAAAGCACGTATCTCATCTCTCCTCTTGTTTTATACTGGGACGTACGACTTCTTCGCGAATGGATCACTTAGGACCACGCGGAAGTAGAATTTGTTGACCTTTCTTCATTGCCCAATAGTTCTTCGTTTTCATCGATTATTGTAATTTCTGCTCCTCCGGCCAAGTACGTCGTGTTGTTTCTTCTTGTCTTCCTCAAATCCTCTTCCGTGAACATTTTTCCTGATTACATATCTATCCTACAGATTTGGTGATCCTAATTCGGTTAGGTCTTTCCCTACTACGTATAGCATTTTCATCTCGTACGTTTGAAGTCTGTTGTTATTCATTCTTTCCACATGGCTTTTATTTTTTTGCTAATGGCTTTACGTCGCATCGACACATATAGGTCTTATGGCGACGATGGGATAGGAAAGGCATAGGAGTTGCAAGGCAGAGGTCGTGGCCTTAATTAAGGTACATCCCCAGCATTTGCTGGGTGTGAAAATGGGAAACCATGGAAAACCATCTTCAGGGCTGGCGACAGTGGGATTCGAACCCACTACCTCCCGGATGCAAGCTCACTGCCGCGCGCCCCTAACCGCACGGCCAACTCGCCTAGTCAAATGGCTTATAAAATGAATTCGTCGCAGCCTCATTGTATCAGTAAGTTTAGATTTTTTAAATGTATTTCTGAGTTGGGTTTGGGACAACTTATCCCCCTAGTTGTTCGATAACCCGTCACAACGAGTGGTACAGATAGTTGCTTCATATAAACCAGTTCCAAGGGTCTACAGCCCGCATTGTCATCCTGTAGGGAGAGTTGCATATGCAGCCGAGCTTCTAACAGAATGCACTCCGCATATTAATGCAAATCTGTACACATTACAGTTAAAATATACACGTTTGTTGCCACACTCCTAACATTTAAGTGAGGTTGAGGGCAGGTGCTGCTTGTAAATTAGTATCGAAATTTAACCTTTTAGCGAATAAAATTCCGATATAAGGTAATTAAATTACAATGTAAAAATAATGGAGCAATTTATATGGAAATTAAGGAAATTACTTCTATTTGGAATATATAAATACAATTATTAATTAAAATCGGATTTAATAGGAATGTTAACGTTGAAATTCCCACGCATATGACACCAACCTAGAACCCCGTGTGATCCAGCCAGTGTGACTTTATCGTCGACATTGTTTTGCTGTGAACCTCTTGCAATATTCTCTGTATACTCGCGTACATAGATCCAGCTTTTTAGGCAGGGATAGGTTAGAATGAAAACTAGGAAGTGTCGGCTAGTACATTCTTCTGTAATGTAGTGAAATTAACAAATTCCAGGGGTGCTGTAAACAGATGCAGGATGACTTACTTCAGTAAGTTTACATTCTAAACTACTACTTACCGAGCTCGGTAGCTGCAATCGCTTAAGTGTGGTCAGTATCTAGTATTCGGGAGATACTGAGTTCGAACCCCGCTGTCGGCAGCCTTGAAGAGGAATTTTACATGCTTTCCCATTTTCAAACCAGGCAAATGCTTAATGAAGGCCACGGCCGATTCCTTTCCAGCCCTATCCCTTTCAGTCCCATCTGTGCCCGTCCGACGTAAAGCAAGTTGAATAAAATACTACTGCCTTAAAAATCCGGTCTCTAGCGATTACCTAACGCATGGACTAATCTTAAATTTGATTTCTACGGACCATTCCTTCCTCGCAGTTTCATGGAGAGACAGCCGGTTAGAATTGAAAATTGTTAGTGAATACGAGAGCTATGGCCAGCCTACTGATCTTCAGTTCAGCGGGCCACGGGTTCGATTCTCCGCCAAATAACGGAGTAAAACGCAACGTCCAAACTGGCACTCACGCAGCTTAAATTACGTTATACCAAGGCGTCAGCAAAACTATCTTGAGTCGTCTTTCCTGCCAGACTTCAGTCCCACAGGATTTATTGAACGTGACAACTGTCACTGTTGCGTAGCTTTCGTCTTACAATATCCTGAACGACGTCAACGGCCTTAGTAGTTCAAACCTGTTTTCCTGCGACCACCTGTGCGACTTGTTTACCATCCTGTACTATGTAATCACAGTCCGAGATAAAACTGAAAGTTAAGTCTCTCTCCAGTTTAATTCTCTTGCCGCTCCCTTTTCTAAACGAATCACTCCACTTTTCATTCGGCGCTGTGTCCATCCGCTGCGTCCCATTAGCGAGTGTAACAAGCAGAAGAGAACGAAAAACCCTGTCCATTGAGAGGGTCGCCCATCAGTCGAGCTGGGAATGTTACAATCAGCGAACATGCTCGCCAGAATTAGTCGTGACACACTAATGGCACACAAATTGTACGACAAAGGGAGAGAGAAAACGTGTGAAAGCGGCATAAAAATACCACAATGGCCTCGATATGAAACATCACCTCGTACTTTACGTTGTTGTGACGACCCGCAACAATGAGCACTACCTGTGGTATCCATGGCAACAGGCGGACTGAATGAGCACACATAGCGGTAAACATATACGAGATGAAGACATTGTTTTGGGGGGCCGTGACAACTGACTTCTCATCAATGCAGCCACAGCTCGAATTTTAATGTTGAAAACATTTCTTAGCAGACAAAGTACGGGTCCCCAGACTATGAAAAACGTTACAAGCAATTTTCTCAATTGTCCCTAAAGTTTAAGTGCTAAAGTCTTGGATAGTTATATCAAACTAAAAAAAAAATCCAAAATCACTCCCGCCCTAAATGCAGTTCCGAAAAGAAAGAAGCCTAAAATAGCTGGTTTCTTTAGTTTTCTTTTTTATTCAAAACCTAGGCAAATTAACTTATATATAAAATTTTCCGTTATGTGTTCCTTGGTTCAATATCTTCAGGCGTTTTTTGATTTTTGAAAAATATCTACACCAGTTGTAGTTACAAGGGCTTAAGTGAAAGAGTGCATTGACTCACATTAGCGCTCTTAGTAGAAAAAGGATAGCGTTGATTATGGAAAGGACTGTAATTTTTAGGAATAAATAAAGAATATACTCTCATGCTTTATTATACTGTATTTACCTAAAATTCGTAGCTCATATCCCTAGGATGTCTTCAACATTCAGTTGCCTGCCGGAAGACCTAGAACTGTAGATTTTTGAAATCAAGTATCACATTCGGATGGTTAGGATTGTGGTTGCGATTACTCTTTTAAGAGGAGGTACATCAGGGTAAACATCCTCTACTAATACAAATTCCAGGAAAAATTGAAAAGGAATGAACGTATAGCCACAAGAAATGGAAGAGATTTGAATTATTGAACGTCAAGGATTTCCTTTGTCGCGCGAACCTAATACTGTCCACGTCGGGTGAAAACCAGAGTTGACCAAGGGAGGTCGGTATGAAACACACAAAAGCGAGAATCATGGAACGAGAAAGTTAAAGTAAAGTCTTACTCATCTAGAAGCCCTGCAGTCGCCAATACAACTTAGTGCCCTTTTAGTCGCCTCTTACAACATACTGTCCAGAGATGAATAAGCTTAACTTTTAACACCGAATAAGAGCAAAAATCTCGTCTGGTTAATTATACATTTTCTGGCATGTACTAGAGAAAAAATTCTTCTTCGTTTTATTATTATTATTATATACGCTCCGTCTTCGTCCTGTGTCTACTAGAGTCTCATCATTGTCACTGATTTCACATAATGGCCGAAACGTCCGACACTTAAGAGAACCAAATTTTATTCACTCTTATGCATGCTCATTGTTATCTAAAGGGGTGCAAACTCCAGTTCATCGCTCCTCATAATGGTACTTATCGCGAGTAAAGTAGAGCCATTGTATCTCTCATGTAGGGGTACTAATCACAAGTAACGTAGACTTACGGTGTTCCCCACATAGTGCGTACTACTCACAGGTAACGCACACCAATGGGGTTTCTCACATGATGGCGCCGCTCATAACCAACGCAGGCCCATGTTGTTCCTCAGATAGTGGGTACTAATCACAGGCAACGACCAGATCCGTGGTGTTCCTCGTAACGCAGACCCATAATGTCCGCAACCAGATACTGAAACACCCCGGCAGAGGGTGAGCCTCCGTCATAGTGGCGGATGCTATACACGGGTACTGTAAACCCACAGTGATCCACCCACAGACCCATGGTGTTTCTCACATAGTGGTACTAATCGAACGAAAAGTCTACTCATGGTATTCCTCGCGTGATAGTACTAATCACACATTCTCATGGTTGAAAATTCAGCATCCCTTGGTCGCCCTTTTTAGGGAATAGAATGGGTGTGTTATTCGTCTGCGTCGCTCACCCACAGGGGGTTTTACAAACTAGAGAATACTCATTCGACAACTAGCCAGCCGGGAAAGCTAGTCGTATCTCACTGTGCTGAATATTGTGGGTCACAGTTCACTCTGAGCTGGAGGGATCAGAGCCCGTTATCCAGTCCATTGTTTCCAACAGGCAGGGAATGTGCGCACCCCACCGCTAGGGGAGAGAGGACATATTTTCCTCCACCACCACATAATCAGTTAATGAACGCTTGTTCTCCGGGGAGTCCGGCTCGCATTCTGGTGGTGAGGGATTGTGGAATGAATGCGTAACAGAGCCATGTTTACGATGCTAAAGTTCAGCAGGTGGTGACATCTCTAAGTGGCCGCGATGGTTATCTGTCGTAATTACACCGGGGGAGAATTAGCGATAACATTAGTGTTGGCATAAAGTTAACACGAGTGCTGCTCTCCAACTACTGGCTCGAGAAAATAATAATAATAATAATAATAATAATAATAATAATAATAATAATAATAATAATAATAATAATAATAATAATATGTTTAAAGGGGCCTAACAGGTAGGTCATCGGCTACTAATGGGACGAAGTGCAACGATATGAAACGACAACACTGGATATGCATTTCAATTTTTTTCTGCTACAAGGAAAAATATTAATGATTCTTGTTACTTAAAGTGGGTTGAATCCATATGTGTGTTCAGATTTTCTATATCAAGTCATTTTTTTTTGTCATTTTGACAAAAAATCGAAATACATCAAAATTGGCAATGTTAATTATTTAAAAAATGTTCATATAATTTAATAAGACAATATACCAGAAATGACTGCTTAGGTATTGAGGAATGTAGAATGAAAGTCTGTATTCAGATTTTTCTAACATGCCGTATTTCATGTAATTTTTAGAAATAAGAAGGAAAGACTTCAAAATTTGAATAATAATGAAAAAACGTAAAATTACGTACATTCGTTTTAAAAACGTGTTTTAACACCGCAATATAAAATTAGAAAGTATAAAATTAACTACAAAACATTGAATTATATTAATAAAAAGTACTTACAGCCACTCAGATATTCAATTTGTCGGTCGAAATTTTGCGCCGTGTTGTTTCCCTGCCGTGTGACTTTAAGATGTACTCCTCTTTAAAGCGCGAGCAATAATCCGCTAACAATGCTTCATTCCATTTATTCAGTTATCTTACTTCCATTGTTATAGTGTATTAATGAAATCTTTCACTCTGCTCCTCTCTCATTGCACCAAGATTTTTGGAGAAGTTGAACTAGAAAATTAAGTTTCACACTCATGTCAGACTCATGTCGAAGTCAGCTAACATTTCCTTGGCGATTTCCTAGTAATTTTCAGATTTCCTGTCACCTAGGAAGTTTTCTGTCGAGCATTTAAGTGAACGCCATGCACGATTTTTTGTTTCATTCTTCGACGACTGAAAATGTAGATCCTTAATAAGGTCGCGTATCTCCGGTCAATCAAATACACCAGCTTTACATTTTGCTTCATATTTCTCCAGAAATTTCAGTGTTAAATAAACAAAAGAACAACGTATTTTATGAACACATTTTATTTACTGGGCTGGGTGAATGCACTAAATGAATGAATATACAATTAAGGCTTACACATCCCAGTTTCAAGAATAGCATTCGTACGATGCACAATGCCGTGGTGTTCCTCACATAGTGGGATGCCGCGCGCCCAGGCTCGGTGACATGGTGAGAGTTTGTCGCATCTGGTGTTGTGCAATATTTGCCGATTAGACACAAAGGCAAACTGCGCTTTGACAAATATATCGTATGGCTAGGAGTCACCTTAAAATTATGAGACTTCACTTCCCAAGGATGACTTCTAAATTGAGTGTTGGAGTATCCTTTTATGGTAGCGACTGTGTTGCAGAAGGCCATTTAAAGCGTTCCTTAGGATCACGCACATTTAGTGAGACGCCCCACTTAGATGAGTAAAATTTTGCTTAACTTTAGACTAGATCGTATCCGGAAAATGGTTCTTTTTCTCAAATCGACCGATTTGCCGTCATACCTTAAAGTTTGTACCATCATCAAGGATACGCCCTGTATATTCATTACTGATGCATTTTAATATACCAATTTTCTAACATTAGTAGCATTTCCGTTTCTTCGAGAACAAATCATTTCTAACAGTTAAACCGCGTTATAACTACATTCAATGACAATATATTAGAGTTACTCATAAAGACTTGAAAGGGAATAAACTCTCCACAGATTGTATCCTTAATTTTATAGCCAAATATTTAACCCGTTTCGTTCCAGTGAAAAGCAAACATAGAATAAGCATTTCGCACTACGCGGACGGGATTGAAATATTCTTTCAATTTGCTTTCCTGTGTACCAATTAGCATATCATTCTGAATATTGGTTAAGCTTTCCAGTCCATTAGATTGCCATAACATGAGCTCGTTATACTCTGGCAAAGAACCCTAGGGAGATGCTAGAAACGGATAATGCGTTAGCACTGAACGCGCCAGAGGAGTTTTAACATACCATTAAAAATATAGTAGTATTTTCAGGAGACATCAGTTCACAAACCGTGAATGACCACAAATATATTCATTTTTAAAATTTAGACAATGATAATCGAAAATATTAAAATGAATGCACAGAAAAGAAACACTAAACGGCATATCATTTAGGATCAGTATAATATTCAAGTATCTTGCTTCCACAGTAAGTTGCTTTAATGATGTTTCAACTGAATTTAAGATCTGGCTCGTCTCAGCATATAAGGTATGCAAGTTATTCCGGTCACAACTTCTCAGCCGCCCAACAAAACTTACTATTTATAAAACCCTTGTTAGACAAGTCCTCACTTACGCCTCAGAAACGTGGCTCTTGATTGACACCGGCAAAACGTTGCTTGACGGATTTGAGAGGCAAGAGTTCTGAGGAGGATAATTAGTCCCGTGTATGATAAAGAACGATGGAGAAAAAGGTGCAATGCAGAATTGTACACTATATACAGCGATCCAGAAACAAGTGAGGTAAGGCTGCAGTTTGTCCCCTCCCCCTCCTTTTCAATATTTACAGAGAATAGGCAGTAAAGGAAATCAAAGAGGAATTTGCAAAGGGTATCACAATCCAAGGAGAGTAAATGAAAACCCTTGAATTGCCGATGATATTGTTGTTTTATCTGAGACTGCAGAAGATCTCGCGAAGTTGCTGAATGGTATGGACGGAGTCTTGGGTAAGCAGTACAAGATCAAAATAAATAAGTCCAAAACAAAAGTAATGGAGTGCAGTAGAACGAAGGAAGGTAATGCAGGTAATATTAGATTAGGAAATGAAGTCTTAAAGGAATATTTTTACTTTGGTAGTAAAGTAACTTACGATGGCAGAAGTAAGGGCGCCATAAAATGCAGACTAGCACAAGCAAGGAAGACGCTTTTCAGAAAAGAAATTTTCTCGCTTCGAAACTGATATAGGAATTACTAAGATGTTTCTGAAGAATTTCATCTGGAGCGTTGCACTGTATGGAAGTAAAACATGGACGATAACTAGCTCAGAAAGAAAGGGAATAGAAGCCTTTGAAAATGTGGTGTTACAGAAGAATGCTGAAGGTGAGATACATATATCGAATCACGAATGAAGAGATACTGAAACGAATTGGTGAGATGAGATCGATTTGGCTAAATTTGACGAGAAGAAGAGATAGAATGTTAGGACACACCTTAAGACACCCAGGACTTGTTCAGTTAGTTTTTGAGGGAAGTGTAGGTGGTATGAACGGTAGAGGTAGCCCAAGGTATGAATATGACAAGCAGATTAGAGCAGATGTAGGATGCAATAGTTGCGTAGAAATGAAAAGGTTTGCACGGGATAGGGTGGCATTGAGAGCTGCTTCAAACCAATCTATGTAGACAGATGACTAAAACAACAACATACAATGATGCTCCAGTAACGAAAATCATACGATCAGGAAGGATAAGGTGGGCAGGTCATGTGGCAATAATAGAGGAGGCCGAGGTGACAAAGATTCCGTTTGGAACCCAGGAGGATAGAGAAAACGAGGAAGAAGATCTATGGGAGCAGGAATGCATAAACTGAAGGAGGGCACCATGTAACCGTGATGGATGATGCTCGTTGGAAAGACCAAGCTTCACCCTGGATTGTAGCGAAGAAGAAGATAAGATTCTTTAAAATAGTCACTGAATCTTTTGAAATGTTCAGTATAATTATTTTTTTCAGTGCTGTGTGCGAGATCCGTAACTTTTTGAAGATTTTCCATGTATGCTTAGGTGCACTGACTCTGCTTCTGTATGCGTCTACTCGACTGTACGTAAACCAAGGACAAAGTTGGATCCAAGAACGAAATATAAATTTAACTTAATATTAGTTTAACAGTGTAGCCTCCGTGCCTCAGGCGCCAGCCCCTCACAGGTGGGTCCTGTGGTTCAAATCCTGGTCACTCCGTGTGAGATTTGTGCTGGACAAAGCGGAGACAGGACAGGTTTTTCTACGGGTACTCCAGTTTTCCCCTGTCATCTTTCATTCCAGCAACACTCTCCAATATAATTTCATTTCATCTGTCAGTCAACCATTGCTCCAGAGGAGTGCGACAGGCTTCGGCAGCCGCACAGTGCACAAACTCGCTTCAAAACCTGGACATAATATAGAAAAACGGATTTAAAATCCTAAAAAAAGGTTGTTTTAAGATTTCTTCGATCCCTGATTACGAATTCGACGTCGTAATAACAAAATTCAATATGGCGGTTTAATATGGCGGATCAAAAATTATTAGTTTGGCGGATTCGAGTTAAACTTCCATTATAAGACATTTTGAGGTCGCTGATAACGAATTAGAAGTCAGAATTACTGTATTGATATGTTTATTCGTTACTTTTACATCGAAATTGTATTCACATTCGTCGCTTGCGTCATTATCACCATCAGAAGGGTCTCTGTCGGGTTCGAAACGAAGATCTTTTACCTCAGGTGGAATCTGTTTATCTTCTTCAATTGCCATTTTCTGGAAGCTCGAGATAAGTGGATCCGAAGATGCCAAAAGCCGACGGAATAAGTCATGCATAGTTTTCTTCCGTGAATATTTGTGCGTAATTATTAATTATTGTGCATTGCTGCACAATAATTTGCACAATTTTGTGCATTATTGCATTTTCTACCGCGTGGCATTGCCACAAAGTAGAAAAATGGCTGTCCACTCAAAACGGGCAAATACACATTTGAAATCTGTAACTATACTATTAAGGTAGTAGGATATCGATTTACAAAGGTGGATAAATGGGGTCTTCATCCATTCCATTCCTGTGTGCATTTTCACTTTTCATGAGTTTAACATGCCGCTGAAGCTTCATCTCTAGGACAACTCCACTGTGTTCTATACCTTAATTCCCATTAGGTGTCGTATGAGGAACTAATTACTCCAAGAGTACAATAAAAAGGCTGAAGATGGTGCTGTGTTAGAACCGTCAACACAGACTTGAGAGAGCAGTGTCTACTCCCAGATTAATAGAGATTTCCGCGCGAAGACAGTGTGTAACGATATTAGCGCTCCAAGTGACTGACAGCTCCTTCACTTGCAATAATTGGCAGAATCCCTCGGGGATGACGGTATGTAATATGGAATTAACCCGATGAGGACGGCGCAGACAAGACAGCTTTGTAAGATCAGCAGGGCGAGGAAACTACTCGATCTCTCCGTGGTTCAAACCCGGATATTTGAAGGCAAGAAGGAAGTGTATTGACGCTCCAGGTCGTATGAAGTCTACATGTAAAACATCTTCAGTGGCACATTTCTTGTTTACGCTATGGAATGAATTAGCTATGGATCGCCCGGTAGCCTCCGTGGCTCAGGTGGCAACGCGGCGGCCTCTCAATACTGGTTTCCGTGCTTCAAATTCCCGTCACTTCAGTTTTCCCTATCATCATTAGATGATAATGATAATGATGATTGTTGATTAAAGGAGCCTAACACCTAGTTCATCGGCCGCTAATAAGACGAGCTCAAACGATCATTTAATGTTCCGTGGTTTCCCATTTTCACACTATGCGAATGCTTGGGCTGTACCTTAATTAAGGCCACGGCCGCTACCTTCCAACTCCTAGGCCTTACTTATCCCATCGTCGCCATAAGACCTATCAGTGTCGGTGCGACGTAAATCCACTAGCAAAAAAACAAAAACAAAAAAAAACAAAAAAAACATTGAAGTTCAAAATCCACTGACTACAAGCTAAAACTAACGATCATGACTGCAAAACAATCAGTGAATCAAAATTCACAATGCCTTCTTTTCTGAGATGATGCTCGTAATAGAAAGGAGTCCCAAATCCAGGTCAGCGGCCCCTCATAATAATACTTATCGCTGGTAAAGTAGAAGCATGGTATCTCTCACATGGTGGACCTAATCAGGCCACGTATATTCTTGCTGGCGCTCACCTAGTAGTACTAATCATAGGCAATGCAAACCCAGGGCATATCACACTTTATGGCACCACCCATAGGCAACACAGACCCATGCTGTTCCTCATATAATGGTTTTAATTTTAATTTCGTTTGTTCATTTCTATCCGTGTGCACCCGTTGCAAGGCAGACCCTCCGATGAGGGTGGGCGGCATCTGCCATGTCTAGGTAACCGCGTGTTATTGTGGTGGAGGATAGTGTGGTTTGTGAGTTGCAGGGATGTTTGGGACAACACAAATACCCAGCCCACGAGCCACTGGAATTAAACAATAAAGGTTAAAATCCCCGACCAGGCCGGGAATCGAACCCGGGACCCTCTAAACCGAAGGCCGGTACAACACTGACCATTCAGGCAACGAGTCGGACACATAGATAACGGAGATGTATTCTGAACACAGGCCAACAGCGTACGGCACCTTTTCTCGCATGGATATTAGTCAGTGCAGCCGAGTGCCCCCCGCCGCCCCCAGACCGCGCCACGTTGGGGTATACCATAGGCAGCTCCCAGACCCATGGTGTTTCTCATGTAACTGTACAAATCACAAGTAGTCTCATGATTGTAATTTCATCATCTCTTGGTCGCCTCTTACGACAGGCAGGGGATACCGTGGGTGTATTCTTCGTCTACGTCCCCCGACCGCAGGAGGTATACTTAGCTATAGATAGGACAATAGTCTCCATGGCTCAGGCAGCAGCGGGCCGGTCTCTCAACCCTGGGTTCCGTGGTCCAAATCCTGGTCACTACATGTGAGAGGCGGGACAGGTTTTCTCAGAGTACTCCGATTTTCCCTGACATCACTCATTCCAGCAACAGTCTCGAATATCAATTAATTTCATCTGTCAGTCATTAATCATTGTTCGAGAGGATCGCGATAGACTTCAGCAGCCGGCACATTTCCTATCCTCGCCGCTAGATGGGAGCTTCATTCTATTCCTGAGCCTATCGAGTGACTGATAACAGGCTCAGGATTTACATTTTCAATATAGATTCCCCAACAGACATTCGCTCTTATTAATCTTCTAGAGTGAATCTAAATGTTGAAATTGAGAAACAGGTAGAGTAAATGGCGTTGAATTACAAAGCATGGGCACTTTAATTAATTAATTAACATTAATTAGTGTATCCTCCTCTGCGAACCATGTGACCTTACCGCGGTGGGGAGGCTTGCGTGTCCCAATGATGCCGATCCGCAGGTGCAACCATATCGGATGGGTATCTGTTGAGAGACCAGACTAACGAATGGTTCATCGAAAGGGGGGTAGCAGCCTTTCGGTAGTTGCAAGGGCGGCAGTCTAGATAATTGACTGATACGGCCTTGTAATCATACTCAACATGGCTTAGCTGTGTTGATACTGCTACACGGCTGAAAGCAACGGGAAACTACAGCCGTAACTAACTCCCGAGGACATGCAACTCTCTCTGTATGAATGATGTACTGATGATGGCTTCCTCCCGGGTAAAATATTCCGGAGGTAAACTAGTCCCCCATTCGGATCTCCGGGTGGGGACTACACGAGAGGGGGCGATCATCAGGAAGATGGATACTGACATTCTGCGAGTCGGAGCGTGGAATGTTAGAAGTTTGAATCGTTGTGGTAGGTTAGAGAATCTGAAAAGGGAGATGGATAGGCTAAAGTTAGATGTAGTTGGTATAAGTGAAGTACGTTGGCAGGAAGAACAAGATTTTTGGTCAGGCGACTACCGAATTATCAACACAAAATCAAACAGGGGAAATGCAGGAGTTGGTTTAATAATGAATAAGAAAATAGGGCAGCGGTTAAGCTACTACGACCAACATAGTGAAAGAATTATTGTCGTCAAGATAGACACCAAACCAATGCCCACCACAATAGTGCAGGTCTATATGCCTACTAGTTCTGCGGATGATGAAGAAATCGAAAGAATATATGAGGAGATAGAAGATTTAATACAATATGTAAAAGGTGACGAGAATCTAATTGTCATGGGAGACTGGAATGCAGTGGTAGGCCAAGGAAGAGAAGGTAGTACAGTAGGAGAATTTGGATTGGGACAAAGGAACGAAAGAGGAAGTCGACTGGTTGAATTCTGCACTGATCATAATTTAGTGCTTGCTAATACTTGGTTCAAACACCACAAACGACGGCTGTATACGTGGACGAGACCTGGAGACACTGGAAGGTATCAAATAGACTTCATTATGATTAGGCAGAGATTCAGAAACCAGGTGTTGGATTGCAAAACTTTCCCAGGAGCAGACGTGGACTCTGACCACAACTTGTTGGTCATGAAATGCCATCTGAAGTTGAAGAAATTGAAGAAAGGAAAGAATGCAAAAAGATGGGATCTAGACAAGTTGAAAGAAAAGAGTGTGAGGGATCGCTTCAAGGAACATGTTGCACAAGGACTAAATGAAAAGGCTGAAGGAAACACTATAGAGGAAGAGTGGAGAGTCATGAAAAATGAAGTCAGTAGGGCTGCTGAAGAAATGTTAGGAAGGAAGAAAAGATCAACTAAGAATCAGTGGATAACTCAGGAGATACTAGACCTGATTGATGAACGACGAAAATACAAGAATGCTAGAAATGAAGAGGGCAGAAAAGAATACAGGCGATTAAAGAATCAAGTGGATAGAAAGTGCAAGGTAGCTAAGGAAGAATGGCTGAAGGAGAAGTACAAGGATGTTGAAGGCTGTATGGTTCTGGGAAAGGTAGATGCTGCATACAGGAAAATCAAGGAAACCTTTGGAGAAAGGAAATCTAGGTGGATGAATATTAAGAGCTCAAATGGAAAGCCACTTCTTGGGAAAGAAGACAAAGCAGAAAGATGGCAGAAGCATATCCAACAGTTGTATCAAGGTAAAGATGTAGATAATTTGGTTCTGGAACATGAAGAGGCTGTTAATGCTGATGAAATGGGAGACCCAATTTTGAGGTCAGAGTTTGACAGAGCTGTGAGTGACCTCAATAGGAACAAGGCACCTGGAATTGATGACATTCCCTCTGAATTACTGACTGCCTTAGGAGAAACCAGCATGGCAAGGTTATTTCATTTAGTGTGTAAGATGTATGTGACAGGAGAAGTCCCATCCGATTTTCGGAAGAATGTTGTTATACCTATTCCCAAGAAAGCCGGTGCTGACAGGTGTGAAAACTACCGCACCATTAGTTTAGTATCTCATGCCTGCAAAATTTTAACACGTATTATTTACAGAAGAATGGAAAAACAAGTTGAAGCTGAGTTGGGAGAAGATCAATTTGGCTTCAGAAGAAATGTAGGAACACGTGAAGCAATCCTGACTTTACGTCTGATCTTAGAGGATCGAATCAAGAAGGACAAGCCCACGTACATGGCATTCGTAGATCTAGAAAAGGCATTCGATAATGTTGATTGGACCAAGCTATTTATGATTCTGAAGACGGTAGGGATCAGATACCGAGAACGAAGAATTATCTACAATCTGTATAAAAATCAGTCTGCAGTGATAAGAATCGAGGGCTTTGAAAAAGAAGCAGCAATCCAGAAAGGAGTGAGGCAAGGCTGCAGTTTGTCCCCTCTCCTTTTCAATGTTTACATAGAACCGGCAGTAAAGGAAATCAAAGAGAAATTTGGAAAGGGAATCATAGTCGAAGGAGAGGAAATCAAAACCTTGAGATTTGCCGATGATATTGTTATTTTATCTGAGACTGCAGAAGATCTCGAGAAGTTGCTGAATGGTATGGATGAAGTCTTGGGTAAGGAGTACAAGATGAAAATAAATAAGTCCAAAACAAAAGTAATGGAGTGCAGTCGAACGAAGGCAGGTGATGCAGGAAATATTAGATTAGGAAATGAAGTCTTAAAGGAAGTAGATGAATATTGTTACTTAGGTAGTAAAATAACTAACGATGGCAGAAGTAAGAAGGACATAAACTGTAGACTAGCACAAGCAAGGAAGAGCTTTCTTAAGAAAATAAATTTGCTCACTTCAAACATTGATATCGGAATTAGAAAGATGTTTTTGAAGACTTTTGTGTGGAGCGTGGCATTGTATGGAAGTGAAACATGGACGATAACTAGCTCAGAAAGAAACAGAATAGAAGCTTTTGAAATGTGGTGTTACAGAAGAATGCTGAAGGTGAGATGGATAGATCGAATTACGAATGAAGAGATACTGAATCGAATTGGCGAGAGGAGATCGATTTGGCTAAATTTGACGAGAAGAAGAGATAGAATGATAGGACACATCTTAAGACACCCAGGACTTTTTCAGTTGGTTTTTGAAGGAAGTGTAGGTGGTAAGAACGGTAGGGGTAGACCAAGGTATGAATATGACAAGCAAATTAGAGCAGATGTAGGATGCAATAGTTACGTAGAAATGAAAAGGTTAGCACAGGATAGGGTGGCATGGACGGCTGCATCAATCCAGTCTATGGACTGATGACTCAAACAACAACAATTAGTGTATTTATTTAGCGCATGGATTTCAGTGTCAGAAGTGTAGTTCAGTTCTGTCGCTCAAAATTAATTGTATGACCAGTATTTTGGTCACATCATTCGAAACGAAAAGTACACACGGATGCTTCTGATCACGGAACGCAAGATAGGACGGAATCGTGGATGTGCGCGCAAAACATTATCCTAGGTGTGAACCCCGTACAGTTTGTAACCCTGACACCGGAAGCACAAAATAGGAAAACAAACTCCATGTAAAAGATATTTCCCTACCTGTCAGTTGCCGTATGCATATTCTCGCTTTTCTTGGAGCACTGCGCAGCCCGCGGACTGCCAAGTACATTACCATAGTAACCCCTCCTCTGCAGCGGTCCCTCATTAGCGGCTGACTGGCCTCAGCACGCTCCAACGGAGATTTACTACACACACACATGAATATGCTAATCTGGAGTCGAATACATGTGCCGCCGTCGCCGCAATTCGGACAACCACTTAGCGTTCGACAATACCACCAATCTCGATATTAGAGATTTGCAATAACGTCTTCATTTTTAAGCACGGTCATATTAAGTCACAAGAAAGAATAATAATGTGGTGTTTGAGTTGTTCGGATTCCAAGCCTGGTATCGTGTGTAATTGCAGCTGTGCTGGGGTAATCAAGGATTATTCCTTTTCATTGAAGAGGTTGGAAATTGGAGGGCAGAAAACGTAGGGATTAAGAGCACATATATATTTTAGACTAGTACAAGGCAAAATACAGGGTCGAAGAGGTGTCGGGAGGAGGCGAACATCATGGCTTGGAAACATCAAAGAATGGACTGGAATTCACAGTGTTGAAAGACTTTTCCACCTAGCAAGAGATCGTTCTGCATTCGCCACAGTGATCGCCAACGTCAGGGGAACCTGATACGGTACTATGAAGAAGAAGAAGACATTTTCCACGCCAACACACACCACTACTCTACAAGACCCAGGATGGTTAGTACACCAGTACCACGTCTTGCCTTTTTACTGAGAAATGTCGCATTCGACATATAACATGTCTTATGGCTGGGGATGATCCGAAAATTTACATTACGAAAGTTAGTGTGACACGAGGTATAACCGCCTCGAATCTGGCTGACTTATCATACACTAGCGAGACGGTTGGCTCACCGGTCCGCCAGTCTGTAAGTACACCCCAATCTGGGAAGTTCTCTACGACCGAAAATAATACGCGCATTGCCTAGATTTTCATTATCACCCAAGTAAAGAAGCTGTAGCATCATTGTGCGTTGATGAAGAAGAAACGCGTATGGAATGGTTGAGAGCTAAACCACGATTTTCCCATGAGAACTCTGCCTGCAGATGACAACTTTGTGCGTATGGACAACAGTTTTACGAACTGTCCAGAGTTGTTTCGGCCAAACATTTGAGATAGAGACTCCCACGAGAGATACCATCAATGCTGAAGAAAGGTTAATTGTAACATTGCGATTTCTAGCGACAGGGAAAGGACATAAAATTTAGCAGTGTAATATCACCTCAGCTATTAGGAAACGAAGACTCCCGCGGTACATTTCAATAAATTCCTTCCAGAACTGCTTATTATAAATTTCAAATATATTTTTATTTGTGTTAAATAACATCACAAATTAACTCATTCAGAAATACTTGAAAACTACATGGAGCTACCGACAAAAGCACACACACTGACGGCCTGGCGCACCGGTCTGGTTCGCCGGTTTATCTGTAAAAACCCCAACACGGGCCCAACATCGAGCCCATTTTTTTTTGCTAGTGGCTTTACGTCGCACCGACACACATAGGTCTTATGGCGACGATGGGATAGGAAAGGCCTAAGATTTGGAAGGAAGCAGCCGTGGCCTTAAGTAAGGTACAGCCCCAGCATTTGCCTGGAGTGAAAATGGGGAAACGAGGGAAAACCACCTTCAGGGCTGCCGACAATGGGATTCGAACCCACTATCTCCCGGATGCACGCTCACAGCGGCGCGCCTCTAAATGCACGGCCAATTCGCCCGGTAACATCGGGCCCAACCACGAACCACCCCGCATGCACATTCGAGCCGGTCAGTGCCACTAAGGTCTTATGCCGTTCCTACAACTGCTGGTTTTGTTGGGCCGGAACCATTTGGTGACCTCACACCAGGTTTCTATGCACGTATGGGAAACCTCTGGCAACATGTTACCACACATTCATTCATTTTCACCGAGTAGTTATGTGCTATGTTGCCTCATCCATCTCGTCTTTAAATTTCGCACAGTAGTGTAGTTTTACTATGCTCTTACTCCTCATGTAAAAACATTTAAACCTCGGACTTGATTACGTAAGCAATAATACACTCTCGCGGACATCGAAACAAAAGCGTAGGGAAATGAAACAACGCCTTGGTCAGGTTTAGCAAGCACGAGCCAAGTGCACTGAGAGCTCATTCTCAATTCCAGGGAGTGAAGCTGCCGAGACTTGGCGAGCCGGTAGACGGTTCCGGTCGGCGGTGAGAGTAAGTACAATATAGGGTGGTCGTAAACAACGGGAACCGAGTATCTGAGCATTATAGCGTTGGTCATACTGATGTGTAATTAGAAAACATTACGTCGCTACCTCGCACCGTTGTCATTTTATCAGCTGCTGAAGTTGGCCAATCAGATCGCTTCGCGGGCAAATTCAAATGAGCTTTGCGAGGCGGTGTTGCTAAATCTACATGTGGCCTGGTCGGGTTTGAGAGCCCTGCTGAGAAATGAGCATCAAACACTGACACACAATGCCACCGTAGCGTGCTTGTTGTGGGCCGAGCCTATTAACAGGGAGGTCCTTGTTGAAGTCCCTCCCCTGGAGAAGTTTATTACTTCTATTGGTGCTGTCACGCCGGTCATAAGCCACGTGCAGATTTAGTAATACAGCCTCGCAAAACCCATCAGAAGTCGCCCGGAAATAGATCTGATGGTTAACTTAGCAGCTGACAACAGCGGTAGATACTTAATTACATTTTTTCAATTATTTTTCAGTATGACCAACGCTCTAATATTCACGTTGTTTCCGATAACCCTGTATATGTAGCGGAACAACGAATGAAAATGACGGATAAACACACTGTAATGCAGGGCCTCTCAAACGACCAAAATCTCACGCGTGCATCGAGGCGCAAGAGCTCCGTGGACTGTGCATCGGTCCCGTTCGGCTCGGACCAACACTTCGTCTCTCGGCTACTCGCCTAAGCTCGGCTCAACTCGGCTCGGATTTGGAACGCTACGGAGCAAGTGAGGAAGAGGGAGACAGGGGGAGCGAGCGAGACAGGCGTGGGGAAAGAGAGAGACAGCGCTATTGCTCCAAATCGAGGAGTAGGAGTCTGTACTCTGGTCAACCAAGCGAAGTCATATTTTGCAGCGTGCACAGTGCATGCACCCTGAGAGGCCCTCCTGTAATGTAACGTTACAGTTAAAAAAACATTTTCTTTTGACTTTATTTGGGCGTTGACTCATAACATACACACCCTGAGAAAACGCCACTGCTACCCCTACACCGCGATCAAGCACAATACAGTGTGCTTTGAGAGGCTAAAGAACTGGTTGAAAATTTATACAAACTACCTTATCAGCAGCTAAATCGCGAGCACCCGTCACGTTAACGGCGGTGAACGCGTGAATTATCAACAATAAACTGAAGTTTCTGCTCGTAATCACGTAACCAGTGGAAGGAGGTAGATAAATTTAAAGTGTTCATATTCTGGAATAATCCTTGAAGTGAAAGTTGGTAATTTAATTGGAGCGGGTGTAAAATCCGTCGCACTTGCTAATATCGTACAAGATTGCGTCCTTCTGCCAATAATTAACGGCAGAAGTGCTACCTCACAGTTTTACTGCATACTGTAAAGATAAGAAAATGAACTTGGCGCAGATATGAGTCGCTCGTTAAAGTCTCCACATTATTTCAGACGTCAATAAATGGAAACGGGAGACCAAGATATTGTGCATAATAACAGACCAATGCAATTAGATGCCAAACAAAATGTAAAAAGCAATTTGACTCAAGCACAATATATACAAGACAAATGTATTTTGAACCGCACGAAACTAAGCGTTAAAATACGGCCATTAGACCAGAGTATATCTCTATCATTTTGCTGAGGAAAGTGGGCATATAAAATGCTGAGGGAGAAGAGTGTAACTGCATAAAAAGTGTCGCCTACTAACCCAGCGCACCTGAAAAACTGTGAATTCAACTCTAATCTTGGTCAATTTGGACATTTCCTTTCTCACCCATCTCGCCGATGGAACTTAAATGGCATCCAATGTGTCACAATTCATCACAAAATGACACCCAAAAAGTTTTGATTTGACAGTAATACTGCTAGTTTTCCATTATTTGTGGCCTACATGTCACTCCCTCCCGCCGCAACAGTAGGAGTGCTAGGGGTGTCTTACCCCGCAAGTGTTTTACTGCAGGTAATAAGTCATCTGTGCATTCGATTGAGAGCTAGGTTGAAAAACAAAAGCACACACATAATCTCGGTCATTTTGGACATTTTCTTTTTCACCCCTCCACACTCCCCAAGCCGATGGTGACTGACCTTGGTCTTAAATGCCATCCGGAGTCATTATTCGTCTCATGACTACGAAAAGTATAGGTTCAGCACTACTAAATGTAGTTTTTTTTATTATTTTTACACGCCACTCCATTCCCACTCCAACCCTAAAGGTACTAGATGTCTTACTCCCACGGTATGTCTATCTAGATAGTATTAAGTCCTATTATTATTATTATTATTATTATTATTATTATTATTATTATTATTATTATTATTAAAGCGACTTCATTGTGGCGAAGTTAAGGCTCCCGGCCCTATGTTACACTTAACCATTTCATGCATATAAATGAGTACTAATCTACAATATATAGTTTACAATTTTACTATTTAAGAATTTCAATAATTTACATTTTAATATTTACAAAACAAAGATAAAAACCGAAATGACCTCATTTAAACATATTAAATATATACAACCTAAAGTATAAAGTAAACTAACTAAAGTAGGTAAAGTATAACCAAAGTATAAACTGGAACACGTTACAATATACAACCAAATTCCCTCTCATTCGGCCATCCCATGCGCACTGAAAAGACTGGAAGTACTTATAAGATGATGCTCGCAGAGGGTTTTAAACTTTCTTAGATTTAGCGTCCCTGAAGGTTGCAGTTCGATGTACAGGAATTTCTAGCTTACAGCCTGTACCGAGATGTGTACCACGTTTGGTTGACATTGCAGGTTTGCCAACAGTCGCCATCATTTTTAATCGTTTATCTTCGCCGGTATCTGTACGTAAAGATATTGCTCCTTAACTGAATGAAACCCGCTAAGAAGAATGTATTGCGGCGTAGGGTAAGCCTTCGCCTGCAATTATTGGAGTGAACATTTAATGATTTTATTCGATCATTTCTCAATGTTCGAGAGTTATCAATGCCGCATGATTCACCGGCAGGTAATTTTTGGAGAGAATAAAACATAAATGAAACATGTCAGTCCAGTAGAACGGACGGACAGACAAAGCTGTTATAGGTCAACTTTTAAAATATACAGATAATAATAATAATAATAATAATAATAATAATAATAATACTAATAATAATGCTAATAATAATAAATATGAAGTAGGATATATTAATGACCACTCATTGAAGTCTCTACTTACGTAAGGCAACAGGAATATGTTTAAGGACCACGGAAAGTATCTACCTGTTTATGTTCAGTAGATCCGTCTTACCTGAAACAGAGAAAGATAAATACGAGTCAATAATCAGCATCAACTCTGTCAAAATGTCTGAAACTGGAGTGCAGATATATGGTATGGTGCGTAACAGGCTGCTGTGCTCTTAACTAGCGTGACAGTTGTTCCCGTTCTTGACGGGATTTTTTTTTGAGACATCTAAGGTTTTGTGTGCTATTACTATCCGATCACTGTGGATACATTTCGAACAATTATAAGGGAAAGATTTATGCACTTAAAGTAAATATTACCGAGCGGTCAGGAGCGCGCGCCTGTGAACTTGCATCCTGGAGATAGTGGGTTCGAATTCGACCGTCGGCAGCCCTGAAGATGGTTTTCCGTGATTTCTCATTTTCACACCAAGTCCTACGCCTTTCTTTTCCTTATCCTATCATCGCCGTAAGACCTATTTGTGTCGGTGCGATGTAAAGCCACTAGCAAAAAATGATGTAAATATTAGATACAGGAGGTGGTAATGAATATCCTTTGTGCGATTTGTAGAAATATCGGTTATGTAACGAAGGCGTTACGTTTGTGAATGACGTGACATCTGTAAGGCCTAATATTTACTTCACGTTGAATTTAATAGAATTGAAACCATTTGGAGTATTATTCACTGATGAGTATTACACGAGGCTGACCTTAGAAAGGAGTTCATGGACTGTCAATTAGTTCTGGGACTCAATCACCACCATAAGCGGAGTCATTAATGAAATGTAGCGATTTTTGACCAATCGAGGGCTTTGAAACAGAAGCAGCAATCCAGAAAGGAATGATACAGTTTGTCCCCTCTAATTTTCAATGTTCATATATAGAACAGGCAATGAAGAAAACCAAAGAGGAATTTGGAAAGGGAATCAGAATCCAAGGAGAGGAAATCAAAACCCTAAGATTTGCTGATGATACTGTTATTTTATCTGAGACTGGAGAAGATATGCAGAAATTGCTTAATGATGTGGACAGAGTCTTTGGTAAGGAGTACAAGATGAAGATAAATAAGTCCAAAACAAAAGTAATGGAGTGCAGTCGAACGAAGTCGGGTGATGCAGGAAATATTAAGTTAGTAAGTAGATGAATATTGTTACCTGGGTAGTAAAATAACTAACGATGGCAGAAGTAAGGAGGACAAAAATGCTAACTAGCAGAAGCAAAGAAGGCCTTTCTTAAGAAAAGAAATTTGCTTATCTCGAACATTGATATAGGAATTAGAAAAATGTTTTTGAAGACTTTCGTCTGGAGCGTGGCATTGTATGGAAGTGAAACATGGACGATAACGAGCTCATAAGAAAGAGAATTGAAGCTTTTGAAATGTGGTGTTACAGAAGAATGCTGAACGTGAGATGGGTAGATCGAATCGCGAATTAAGAGATATTGAATTGAATTGGTGAGAGGAGAACGATTTGGATAAATTTGACCAGAAGAAGAGATAGAATGACAGGACACATCTGAAGATACCCAGGACTTGTTTAGTTGGTTTTTGAGGGAAGTGTATGCGGTTAATAACGGTAGGGGTAGACCAAGGTATGAATATGACAAGCAGATTAGAGCAGATGTAGGATGCAGCAGTTACGTAGAAATGAAAAGGTTAGGGCAGTGTGGAGGGCTGCATCAAATCAGTCTACGGACTGATGATACACACAAAAACATTTGGATTTTAACCTAAAAATCTCCCAAATCTTTCTCTTCAAGTGCCATGATCAGATTTTCCTCAGCGGTATTTTAAATATCTAAATGCTGTGTTTAAAGGGTGGCGGTTAGAGCGCACAGCTCTTTCTCCCACACTGCCAGACAAGGTTCTTTCGGACTGCCATTTCAATAATCCCGCTGGAATGTATTTACCTTGTAGTAGGCCTACTCTGTAGCCTAGGAGGAGAAAGATGTCTGAGGAAGTAACTTACAGTCCAGGAGAGTTTTAATCCAAATATGTTTCTTAAAAATTTGAATTGCTTTTTAACTACAATATTTAGCTCTTTCCAATGCATAAAATGCTCCTGGCGACAGAGTTCTTATCAGATTCAAAGAATGCTTGAAAATGTACAGTAGTTCTGTATTTCACTATCAGTTCAATGTTGCTCTGATATTTGTTTTACTACTTGCTTTACGTCCCATCGGCACAGGCAGGTCTTACGGCGACGATGGGATAGGAAAGGCCTTCGAGTTGCAAGGAAGCGTCCGTGGCCAGCATTTGCCTGGTTTGAAAATGGGAGATCATGGAAAACCATCTTCAGGCCTTCCCACAGTGGGGTTGATTACTGTGAAATCATCTACAGTATATCCACCACCACTTTGAAATGCCATACACTTTTTTCGTGTATGACTTGCCCATTTTCTTTTACAAAATACAATGTGTTATGTTCCTCTATAACGTCACCCTTTTAAACTCGCATCAAGAGCAGGATGTTTATACTCTGCGCTACAGCAGCTGCCTCAGCCCAACTTACGTTGCGCGCGGCCGCCCTGCTGTAAGCGAGTATAAAATCCTACCTAATAAACGGTGCTGAAGTGTCATCCTTCGTAATGAGGGACTTCATAAACACCATTAGGACTTTCTCCATACCAACAGCGAGAGTTAAGACTGTTCCGACAACAATTAAGATGAAACCAGGCCCCACAAGTTGTGGGTCGAATAAACGATCATTCAACAATGCAAGGTAGGTAAGGGTTAGTCTGCCCGAAGGCAGGTCCGAGCCTCCACAGAGGTTTGCCTGAGGCGGAGTTTACGTACGGTAGGGTGGCCAGTTCCTTTCCGCTCCTCCATTCCCTTACCCCCCCCCCCACCAACAGCGCGTGGCAACCCATCCAAATCTTGACCACGCCCAATGTAAAAATGCAAGATGCCACTATAATATCGCACTCTTTTGGCTGGATCAGCAGCTTTTAAAACGATGGGCCCGTTAAACCTGGAAACAGCTTTGTAGCTCAGTTTTCAGAGCAAATCGAAACCTCTACTTTTTGTGTTAATTTCGTGAGTGATGTATTTGGTGACCGTTCAAGATTCGCTCCAATCTCATCTAGCTTTTCCTCTGTTAAAACTGTTCGTGTGTGAGCACTGAGCCAATAGTTTCAAATGTAAATCTGTGCTCATGAAGGTGGCACTTCACCAGCAAATTGCTGAACAAATGCATCGCGTACTCGTCGAGCCGACTCGAACTTAAAACTCTCTTACCATGTAAACAGCTGAGATTCACACTGGCGACTGATGCTTGCCAGGTCGAACACGTGCACGCTCCTCCCGTACAGCTGCTTAGGTCTCGGAGAGTAGAAACGCCGCTGGACGGTCTTTACAGTAATTTATAATGTGGTTTCTTTATGAGCGTGCAAAAACCTAAATTTTGGGATTTGTCAGGGCTTCGAAAACCCGACCCTCAAACAGTGACAATCCTCAGTGTCCCCTTTCTGATTCTGACATCAAAGCCTCTCCATGTAAATTTTACTACGATGATTTGGTACAGAGAAACTAATATTTATTATTAATCCGTCTATTTACAATTGCATTGATATATATGCGATGTGCACAGGAACATTCCAGCTGCTGTTCAAACATAGTATCTACCCCGGATTACATGTTGGAGGATCATAAATAATTCAGTTATTATTTTAATAATGTAATTTAACATTCCATATCATTAAGAGCCCCTGCCCCTAATTGCGGTTGCAATATGTGATACGCTATCCGCTGGGCATTGCTGGCTGCCGAGGGATGATTCAGGAAACACCGTGGGAGGATACCGCACCTGCCATGTATTGCACTGTGTATTACTGAAGTACAGGTTCATCTCAATGTAAAGGAAGTCTTACAAAAGGCAAACATAGATTAAGCTAAATTTTTGTCAGTTTATTTATTACGTCTCTCGGCAGTAAGATTAGGGATAGCCCGGTTGTTCAGGGTAATTGGGAGATAAGTACAATTAAGCCTACAGAAGAAATGAATGACTGTCCGTAGTTCGTAATTTTTCATGTTACTTTGGCGAATAGGTTTGTGCGAGGGTGGAACCTAAAGTAGAGTGCAATGTGCATGAGGTAGGTAGTAGCTTCGTTTGCGCCTAGGCTTATACCAGCCTCCGTGCCATGCTTCAGGATGTATTCTGCATGCTTAATGTGATGTGGCAGGAATGTATGGTGATGACTTTCTTATAAAGTTCTCAATAATTTTATTAAGGTTGTTTCATTAATTTCGCTGGTTTGCGCGTATCATTATTGACGTTTCCTTCTTATAACGCTTTTCGCCACACACCTGTGGGGTCGCTGGTGCGAACTTTGTCGCACATGTCGATCGGGCCATGTTTTACGGTCGAACGCCCATTATTTAGACGCGATTAAAATCTCCGACCGGACAGGGAATAGAACCCGCGACCCTCCGACCCGAAGGCCTCAAATTTCACCATTCATGCAAGGAGTCGGACGGGTACAACTATTGACTTATGACTGAAAAATAAGGAAACAATGAATAATTATAGGATTGTTGCTATTTGCTTTACGTCGCACCGACACAGATAGGTCTTATGGCGACAATGGGACACGAAAGGTCTAGGACTGGGAAGGAAGCGGCTGTGGCCTTTATTAAGGTACAGCCCCAGCATTTACCTGGGAATCCACGGAAAACCATCTTCAGGGCTGCCGACAGTGGGATTCGAGTTCACAGCTGCACCATACGGCCAACTCGCCCGGTAATTATAGAGTTAACATACTAACACACATGTTCGAAATTTCATAGCGAAATGGTGACATTTATGCATATTTGGTATTAGGCATATCAATCAATACTCACGACAACAGGTAGTGACGTTTTCTTTTCTGGTAGTTGTTCTTTCATCTAAATCAGACCACAGAGGGGCTGTCAGGATTAGCTTTTCAGTACGCGGCAGGTAATTGAAAAATGCTACGAGAGGAATAGACAGTCATGTTCATGTTTCATAGATCTAGACAAGGCATATGACAGAGTAGCGAGGGAAAAGATTTTCGCCATATGAGGGACTATGGGATTAAGGGTAAATTATTAAAATGAATCAAAGGTATTTATGTTCATAATTGAGCTGCGGCGAGAACTGCCAGTAGAATGAATACTTGGTTCAAGGTAATTACAGGGGTTAGACAAGACCAAGTTTTCAGCATAGACGGGATTCCTTACTACATTTTTTCGTAACTGAACTTCATCCTGCCACTTTATACCTTTCAGCAGATAATCCATGTAAATTACGAACAACAAAGGTGAAAGATTACAGCCTTGTCTAGCCCCTGTAAAGTGGTGTAGGTGGGGAAGTTACGCTCGTATCGAGTCAAGGCCATTCAGGAGCTGAAGCCGCCTGATTTAGAGAAACGTCGCTGCTACTGCCAGTCGTTCTGCACCTCCATACGAAAGGTAGCCATTCTGAAGAATACTTTTTCACAGATGAAGCATGGTTCCACCTCAGCTGATGCATTAACTCCTAGAACACCAGAATTTGGGCAACGGGGAATCCTCATGCATTGCATGTAGTACCGCTTTATTCTGAAAGAATCGGCGCGTGGTGGGCAATATCGCGCGAAAGGATCGTTGGACCTCTGTTTTTTGACACAACAGTTGGTGGTGCCGGGTACTACGTACAGCAAGACTGTTCGTGGCTTTATTCGAAGAGGGTGAGCACTATTCCTGGTTAGTGCTATGTCTGAACATTTATTACTCTCAACACTTCTAGAATACTCCACCGGAGTTTAAAAAATATTTCTCTTCACTTGAAGGTATGTAGAAATATTGTGTGTAATCACTAGATTTGTTTGTGTAATAAAACTTCAGAAAAATAATCATAAATATTGAGTCTGGTGACTTTATCAACACATTTCTTCACAATAGGTTCTCAGTGAGCTAATTCGAGAAAAAAAAAGAAGGTGAACT
The DNA here is from genome assembly GCF_040414725.1 of Anabrus simplex. Taxonomy (NCBI): domain Eukaryota; kingdom Metazoa; phylum Arthropoda; class Insecta; order Orthoptera; family Tettigoniidae; genus Anabrus; species Anabrus simplex. The sequence goes on from NC_090277.1 coordinate 74,662,132, forward strand.
GAGATTAAAGATTGGATCTGATATTAACCTGCGATTAGCAGAAACGAATATTAATGTTGCGCAGTATTTCAGATCACTAAAATAATTATCTAATACATTTTGTGTAGGAAATGAAAGATATAACATCTTTTCACGAGTGATATTTGCAATTGCATAAAAATATTTAGCAAGCTACACCACTGAATGAAACAAGCGAGATGGCGACCTCAGTCTAGAATGACGAGAATAAAGGCCGAGAATATTCGTCATGCTGACAACAGGATACCTCGTAATCTGCAGGCCTTCGGACTGAAGAGCGGTCGCTGGGTAGGCCAAGGCCCTGTCACTCACCATGACTGCTGGAGTTACAAAATATACCCCCTTAACGACAGATACGCAAGGGTTTATAACAATAATATAATGAGAGAAGGTTTATCTGTTTGCTGGTTTGTTGAGGGCAATCTTATGAACTACTCTACCGATTTCAATAGTAGAGCCCGAATAATTAGGTCATAGTAAGTTAGAATGCACACTAATTTGGTTAATAGGAAGTGTCGTCTCTCTTTCGTACTACAGCGAGGACAACAATTCTACAAGTTCTAATTGGCCGTACCCCTGAGGCTTATGCAATCATCGTAGCAGATATGCTGTGACATATCGCTATTGCATTCCAATGTCTAAATATCCCGGCTCTAATAATAAGTTTCGCTGTTAGAGAGACAACTTTCTTTAAAATTGTCACAGGTTATAATACGTCGTCATGCTAGCCTCAACGCAATGCTCTATGACGTACCCTACAGGCCAATATTCTGCAGCGGTCACTTCAACTCCATGTTAAATTTCACTTAACAATTGTTATTAATTCAACACCAGTTTCACGAACGCATTTCCAAAATTTGTTACGACACAACTGCTAAAGACAAATCAACACGTTTCCGTGACATTTCTGAACGCGTTTGGCAGTGAGTATCTTTTGTTTCCATACATAGAGTGGCTGTAGAGTAGTATCTTGTCACATATGGTTGACATTATTACAGGTTATGGTTAGCGGAGACCGCTAAAACGTAAACAATTCAAGTAAGAGGCAACAAAAGCTTTATTATGACGAATGCGAGACAAATGTTTTAGATTTAATTTGAAAGTATGAGACTCTGCTTGAAAAATTAAAGAACGGGCTGTTATATCTTATGTAAGTGATTTTCTGCCTCCTGTCATTTCTTGATGAATACAGTACTTTTGCGTCCATCTCATGGCGCAGGCCAGAGCAAAATGTGATGATTATGATGATGATAATGATGTTTAAAAGGGCCTAACATCTAGGTCATCGCCCCTAATTGTACGAAATGTAATGACAATTTAAAGGTCTAAAATAATCCACAGACCAGAATTCAAAACGTGATGAGGAAGAATGAATGGATCGATATGAATTTAATACAATCAGTGGATCAGACCCGCAATGCCCCACATTCCCAGAAACTAGAGTTAAATAATAGTATTAATGACCAAGGGAGTGCTGCTAAAGCACAATACTGAAGCGATGATGCTTGTTATCTAAAGGGTTCCAAACCGGGCGAGTTGGCCGTGCGCGTAGAGGCGCGCGGCTGTGAGCTTGCATCCGGGAGATAGTAGGTTCGAATCCCACTATCGGCAGCCCTGAAGATGGTTTTCCGTGGTTTCCCATTTTCACAGCAGGCAAATGCTGGGGCTGTACCTTAATTAAGGCCACGGCCGCTTCCTTCCAACTCCTAGGCCTGTCCTATCCCATCGTCGCCATAAGACCTTTCTGTGTCGGTGCGACGTAAAGCCCCTAGCAAAAAAAAAAAATAGGGTTCCAAAATCCAGGTCATCGGCCCCTCATAATGGTACTTATCGCTTGGAAAGTAGAACCATGGTAAAAACATTGAAGCTTTTTGACTTTTTTCAATCGTGAAGTTACCAGAATTTCGCCCCAGTCTAGCAGTGAGATCATCAGTTGGATTGCTACACCTTTCCAAGACGCTGGCGGCTAGTGCACCGTTGAGAACACCACTGCAAGCCTCCTGTGTAGGACAACGCAGTGACGGTGCACTAGGGGAAGAACCATGGTATTTGTCATGTTGTCGTACTAATCAAAAATAGCGTAGACTCGATATATTCCACACGTTATGGTACTGCTCACAAGTAATGTAACACAGACCTATAGTGTTTCTCACAGTGCGGCGCCCTTTACAAGGAACGTAATACAATGGTGTTCCTCACAAAGGTGTACCATTCACAGGGACTCGTACCATCCCGTGGTGTTCTCCCGATAGTGGGTACTGATCATAGGCAAGGCAGACCCATGGTGTCTCTCATATGGTGGTACTAATCACAGGTAGTGTAAAACCCACCCCATTTCATAAGCTGCCGCTACTAATGATAAACCTGTTGTGTACCTAACATAGTGGTACTACGCGCAAGTAAAAGCGACCCATGGTGTTCCCTGCGTGACGGTACTAATTAAAAGTAGGCTCATGGTTCTAATTCGAACATTCCTTTGTCGCCCCTTTTAGTCGCGTCTTACGACAGGCAAGGGATACCGTGGGTGTATTCTTCATCTGCGTCCCCCACTCACAGGGGTTAGAGCAAAGTATAGCTTCCACTGAAGTCCAAGTCTCAATCATGAATGTGACAATATGGAAGCTGCTGGTGTATGGGCGGTGCTGAGTAATGACAATAGAGCACAACCAGTGCGTCTGAGTGTCATGAAAGGTGTTGCTCAGAGGGTTCGTTGTGCAACAACAGCCCTTTATAACCCAGTGAGAAAAGCAATGGCAAACTACCTCACTCTTCGTCTTGCCTAGTACGTCTCATTTTGGTACTGTCATTGTTTTTGTGATTTCCCTATAATTGCACAGCCTTTGTTGGCGCTATTTGAGGATCCAATTAGCTTTTGGGCTGATGACGTAACAGACAGACATAAATGCAATCTAAGGCTCCTACAACACCGAGAAAATGTGATAGTTGATATGCCTTGAGTGATTTTTGAGTATATCTAAGAACTACAAGCAACTGGTGCAATGGATTCAGTGAAAACTTGTAAACTGTGGCAAACTCTGAGATACTTCCCAAGTACCTTCTTCATTATGACTTTGGTGATCAGATATCTTTGCAGAAAACTTCCTTCTGACAACTCTAAGAGGTCGTTTATTATTAGTATGGGTCGTCCTTTGCCTTCTTCAGTTTATAAATAGCCTTCATGCAACAGTAAAGCGTCAAACTTACGTCATCTATATGATGCCACTTTGAAATTCTAACAGCTGTTAAGGGGTTTAACACAATGTATTAACAATTTGTTAAAGTTAACAGGTCTTGACGAGACGCCTATTTTGTTATATTGTGTTTAAAGTTAACATTCGTTTAAGAAACTAAGCCTGTTTCATTCAGGTTTATGCTTGGTGAGGGAGGCAGAATATGAGAAAGGTAACACAAGGTCCGAACTTCCTTCTATTCCTCCCCGTTATTTGCTGGCGGAACTATTATGCGTTTCGCTTCCACCAGCTTCCGGAACACTGACAAGTTTTTTTCTTGCTGGTGCTTTACCGTCCCATAAACCGACTGGCTCTCGAGCGACGATGGGATGGGAATAGCCGTGGTGCATTTGTCTCAAGTGTAATAACGAACTTCTGCTAAATTTAGAAATGGAGAGTTTCGAATATCGGAGACAGACAGGGTTAAGCTCATTCGCAAATTGATACTGTATTTTTTTTTTGCTTCAGACAGGTATAAACCTAATAATGTAAAACACTTATACTATTCATTAAAAGAAAAAAAATCAACTTAAAATCTGCTATCAAAGTCCCTCAAAGATAAAGTCACATATGAAATAGCAATACACTCGTTTCAGCAGCATGATACCATTACAAATAATCAGTTATAAATGCACAGAATGTAATATTCTTGTCCTTCTGAATTTCCATGTGCCCAGCCAAAATTCGTAAATAAAAAGTTCAGAAAATTTGCCCTTCAAAATTCACCCCTTTTCAGAGTATGTATAACAGCGCATCTGAAATAATACTGTCTTGGTTTCAATATTTTAAAAAGAATTCGGGGATAGCATTGACAAATAATTTTGATTCAGCACTGTTTGTACGTGTACATTAAACTATTTTGGGAGAATGTGTTGTAAGCCCAAGCCCATAATAATAATAATAATAATAATTTTAATTTGATTAGATTTAATTATATAAGGTTAGGTAACATTAAGTAATAATTATTTGTATTTTTATTCTGTGTTACAAGGGAAAGAAGGAAAGAAAGAAACAAGGAAAGGTTAGAGATCTCTGCACATGGTTAAGAGGGTACTTGGGTTGTAGTAAGGATATAAAGGAGGGCGTGTAATTCTCTGGTAAGATCCCGATTTAGAGTTTAGTTCCAGTGTATAGGACCCACACCAGAAAACCTTGATACGAGAACTAGAAAGTATTCTAGAGAATGCAGCACCATTTGTTCTGGGGGATTTCTGATAAAGGAGAAGTGTTAATAAAATGTTGCAAACTTAGGGCTGGAATGACTTGACAGTGAGGAGACGAGATGCTGGACTACGGGGTATGTTTCGAACTGTCAGTGGAAAGTGGCCTCGATGCACATTAGTAGATGGATAAGCTTCAGGGGATGTTTTAAAAGCAGAGATGATCATAAATAATATGAAGACAACGTAGGAATTTAAGAAGGCAAATGCGGACAAATGTTCATTTACAAGACGAGAAGTACGGGATTGGAATAAATTATCAGGAAGTTGTGCGATAAACGTTCGATAAATTTCCAAGTTTGTTGTGAACGTTTAAGAAAAAGCCAGGTAAACAATTGTTAAGGAATCTGTCACATAGCCGACATCCCTAAATGCAGATAAGGGATGACTGATGGAAAAATGCTGCTGTAATTGGAATAAAATTCTTGTAGCATTCAATAAATTAATATAAACCGACCGAGGGGTCGTGCAGATGTCAACTTCCATTGGGGATTTCCCGTGGTTTCCCATTTTCACACGAGGCAAATGGTGGAGGCTGCAGCTAATTCCTCACCAGCTTCCCCAACTCGCTCACTCAGACCCTTCAGATCTCCAAGACTTTCTGCAATTAGTAAGGGTCGTCTGCAATCCTTAGGTTGTTTCATTAACTGTGATTCTTGCCATTCTGCCAGAGATGATTGGATTATTTCTTCTGAGCTCATGTTGAACATCAGAGGGGCAATTACAGATCCTTGTGGCACACTGGATTCCTTTCTTATTGTAGCTTTCTGATAGTAATAAAGAAGATATCTTTCAAGTCTACAATCCCATGATTAGGAATATATAATTGACGTAAATTTACAGTTACGAAGGGACATGTTTAACCATTTTGACCATTCAGCCAAGCCCCTGTCTAACACATCACAGTGCACTGCCCGGGTATCAAGTGCGACTCGGTGATGCTAAACTCCTGTCGTGTGAAATATCTAAATGAGCCGCAATTTCAAATCGCATTATTTAATAGAGCTTAATAAATAATTCAAAACAAAATAAAAGCCCCGTGCGCGCACATTTAATGTTGGCCAACTCCATGTCAAAGTACTTTGTGCCATATTTAAATACTCTTGGAAAGAGTCAAAGTAATTCATTCTCGTCCAGAACTCATTTATTTCGCATTTTCCATCGGTAAACGATAACTATATTTTTGTACTCAATTACTCTGTTGCCCATTTATTTATAATTTTTTTCTGAAATCCAGTTATTTATGCAATGAGTCTTTAATAGGCTTTGTTTTTAATGGTATCCGCCATTCGACCATATGGCTATCAAAAGCATTCATTGGCAGTTTGTGCTGGATTGTTTGTTGATTTTCAGTTGGTGGCTTGTGTTACGGTTTTAAAGTGGATTTCTCTTTATGGGCTTGAGCCTGCGAACATGTGAACGTCGAAAATCATAGCTGTATTACGCGGGGTATGTTCCCTCTGGGTGGTCGTTACCAGGCATACCTCGCCATCCAAATGGTCTGAGTTGATTCACTCACTACCTAAATTGCTAAAGTGATTATTATTTCTTTTGTGAATCTCAGAGCAAGCGAGGCACGCATTAAAGACCTAGCACTTTAAAAGGGGTTGACTACGACGAACGTAATACTCCGATTAATTTAACGTACGGTCCACAAACGTACAATTTTGCAGGCCTTTATTAAGAGATACGTATTTGCTAGCGGGACTTAGTGTTTACAGTGCATTACGTCTTCTGGTATGGGATAGAACAAAATATTCAAACTTTCAGGTTGGCGAACCCCCAAAACCCAATTGTTTTACCCCAAAGTAACAGTATATTGCGATTATAACACAAATAACAAATGATTGTTACTGGACGACAAATAATATTAACTACCATCATCATCATCCGCAACTTATCCCGCTTGCTCAGGGTCCCCGCACTGACTGAGGCATGGAAGAGTTGAGGTCGGGGATTTAAGTTTGTATGCCTTTCCACGGGATTTTCAGATGAAAATCCCATCCCAGCAACACCAAGAGATCGCCGGGATGACAGGCAAACAGATAAGCCGCTACACCACCCTGTGGAAATGAAAATTCGCAGCCTTTTTCCAGTCATTCGACAGGGTCAGGAATGGAATTAATGAAGCCCCTTCTAGCGGCGAGGGTGGGAATTTTGCCGGTTGCCGAAGCCTGTCGCACACCTCTGGGGCAATGATTAATGAATGAATGAATGAATGAATGAAGGATGAATGTGTTGCTGGAATGAATGATGACAGGGAAAACCGGAGTACTCGGAGAAAAACCTGTCCCGCTTCCGCTTTGTCCAGCACAAATCTCACATTGAGTGACCTGAGACGCCTGAGCCACGGAGGCTCTCGACGCCACCATGTTCCCTAATAATAAAGTATTGTATGTAATCGCTGCTGTACAAAGGAAACCTCGTTTCTCCTTAGGCGCAAAATTTACAAAAGAAGCCCAAAACTGATCGGCCAGCAATGGCCGGAGAACTGCTCCAGGCATTTTCATATACGTATTTGCTACTGAGACTTAGTATTTATTCGACTATTGAAGTCTTGTGTTCCCTCGTCAAGCAACGAAGCAAGTCGTTTTCTCGAGGTTTTCATTGACTAGCAACGAATATATACGGTACGAGTATTATTAATGCAAAAATTACTATGATACTACACACGGCTACTCAAAAAATTGCAACGAATGAGTGGATTTAGAAACAGATAATTAGAAAAAAGAGCAATACAGCAGAAGTCAGCATTTGTACATACCTAGTCAACGGGACCTACAAATTGACATATTTTAGGATGAATAACTCGGAAAGGGGATTCTGTGTAGTGGTAGACGAAAACACTAAATAAAAAATATTGAAAATGAGCAGGTTCAGCTCATTTCTGAACTGCTCACTGGAAACAGAAGCTACCACACTTTGAAAACCAGTGGCCTAGAACACTGACCTGCCTCAGTCTTATTCTTGGCTTTGATAATACGAAAGTTACTGAGGTATGAGTTTACCGGTAATGCATTTACGTATGCAGCCTGTCCCTTTCATCAATGGTGTGAAGATGTAAATCAAAGGGTCGGTCGGTCCGTAAATTTCAGTAGGCTTGGCGGACAGATATGTAATATATACTTCCGGCTCGATTAGGAAAGAAACGGGAAACATTCTCACTCATTTCTCTAGAACACCTCTTGAGTGACGCCTAGGCTACCTACGACAGGTTTCAACCAGCCGCTGAGCTGAGCACTCAACCGACGACGTAGTAAGAGATGTGATGGTGCACCATGCCTAAACGCCATAATTCATTCTCCCCCACCCCCCCCACTGGAAGTAGTGTACAGAGTACTTTTGTTATTACTGTGACGCAAGGACGTTAACACCTTTGAGAATGAGTGTCGGTGAATGGGATGCTGTGGCTAATATTCTGAAAACTTGATTTAATAAACCACCGCGCTAAATTTTACTACATTTTCAGTAACTGAGACTTTCCTAACTGTCTGACTAAATTTACAAATATTATATATAAAACTGGATTAAATTGAAAAATCTTAATATCTGCATTTAAAATGGAAATTATGAAAATTAACATTCATTAAATAAAATACACACTCGTCGGACCTTGTACTCAAACTTACTTGTTACCTGCTTACTTACACATACGTTATTTGAAGGGCGCCAGCTACCACTCAGTGCAGCAATAATAGAATGAGACTTTTGACTATCTCTAGGGTGTGGGGTAATAAGCTTACTTTTGACAACATACCATATAAGTTCTGGGAAAAGGAGATTGGCGTTCGGTTTCCCCATTAATTTTGAGGTTAAGATATTTTACTGTCAATGAAATAAAACTATGAATTCGTTTGATAGAACAATATATATTCTTTAAATAATATATCAAAAAATAGCGAGTCTTGTTACGATAAAACAGATGAAAATATGAAATTATGACATTGCAACTGAAAGAAACTAGGCATGAATTTGAATTCTTCTTGACCGGACATTTAACAATTTATACGAAATATTTCCCTCACTGATTCACTTGACTGTACCTTCAACACTTTGAGTGTAATTACGACGTATTCCTTTGATCTGGTGTTTACTGTAGATGTGTCACGCCTAACTTGGTGATACATCCTTGTGACTGCTTCTTCTCCATATCATCTGAATTCTTTGTACGTCAATATGGTATTACCTCTTGGCAGGTCCAGGGTTGCCCTCTCTGACTCCATGGTAAGCCTTGCATCCGTGTCTTCAACTAAGTGACCGACCAACTTTGTCCTCACTCTCTCAATGACCAATAATTAATGGCTCACTGAGTCTTCTCCATCTCTCGTTCACTCTCGTTGACTGACCGACTGAGGCCTCTTCATCTAGTAGACTACTTCACTGTTCAGCTTCCGTTTAACTAATGACTGACGCTACAATGTGCATCCACCTTTTATAGACGTTGGTTGACACAGCTACGTAATCTCCAGAAATAACAATGACATACTCCCACAACGCGGCAAATATTACATACAGTTGTGAAACCGCCGCCGGCTCGTTGGGTTTCTCAAAGAAAGTGAGCTCAGTGCTAACTAAATACGATGACGTAGCCATGGCGTAGCAATGACTTGGCAGAATCGCCAGTAGTATAACAATATAACGACGTCACATCCACATCTGATACATCGAAACTCTCACTGTACAGGTATTTAATTATAATCTACATATACGTATATATGCATACACTCAATTACAAATACGCATGCGACAAGCTTTGCGTACTGGAATTGAATAATAATTATAACAAAATAATAGTAATCTCACAGATAAAATAATAATAATACGGACATAATAATAATAATAATAATAATAATAATAATAATACAGATAAAATAATAAAATAATAAAAATACAGATATCATCTTGTAACGGGATTTGAACCGTTACATAACCTTATTGCCAATTCAATAAAAAAAATGCTTCTGCACCTTCCGCATAACAATACCGCAGTTAAAATCATTTCGTACTACGCCAGAAAATATTTAACTTCTGGTTTGCAAACCTGAAGCCTATGTAGCTGGCTGTTTATCTGACAGTCGTAGTACAGGTCTTAAAAATAATGATTATTATTTATTTTATGGTTATTAAATGAAATTATAAACACTCCGAGATCAAGACTGAACTGCGTAGAAGTACATAATCCTAAGCAAAGACATGTTCTCTGCTTGCACTCACGTTGAAATCTCCAGGTAATCACAAGCTTCGACAGAGTAGTGGAAATGTTAATCGTGGAAGGACGGTATGGATATAAACTGCATTTGGAGAGGCGAAAACTCTGTCATTACACTGATGATTACATCGACCAGTTTTAATTGATCAACCAGTACGTGATGACATGTGTGGGCAATTGAAAATTAGTGGTGGAAGGGACAAAAGATATCAATGGAAGGGCTGTTTGGTTGGAAATTGAACAGCTGCGTCGAGAGCAATATCCTATTTGATCCTCATTCACAGCATTATTATTCTACAACCAGTCTACGTAAATTGAATCAATCATTAAAGAAATAAACAACTAATTGCAATTTTGCACTCGAAATGCGGAGATTACCGCTTGGTATCGATATATCCTGAAATAACAGTGATAAACAACTCGGTAATGTATAATTCTCGTTAGAGCGCTTAGTATTTTGTGGGTCTCACACATTGTCAGTGGAGTGTGCCAACCACGGGAATTGTAGCTATCTCTCGCATTGATTCAGTGTACCAGTCTACCAACCTATTCACCCTAATTTTCCCTACACAGCCTCTATTAGTCAATACTTACTTTCATCCTTTCGGTTTTAGATTTGTGAAGCCTTGGGAGCCTTTAAATGCCATGCCCCTTGTTACCCTTCCCTTCCTTTGACCAATGCCTTCATTCTTCGAAGAGTCTGACCATTAACTGTAAACTATACGACTGAAGCAAGTGACTATTAGCCCCTTGGTCCACGAGTGCAACGCAACACAACTTAAAACCAACTTGTTTACGACAGTTGTACGAGAGTTGCGTTGCACGTTCTTCGTCCATTGACGCAACTTTCGTCTGGCGGTCAAATCAAAAGTTTGTCAGTCTGCTACAGGAGTCTACAGTCCTATTCTCATCCTCAAATTCAATGGCAGCTGGTATCTCCCATTATTACTCTAATTGCCTCATTTAATAAATTAGCTACGGACTATGGCATTGATATGCTTTCTTTCTGATATAAACGAATTTAGTAAATTGAAACATTCTGGTGTGTTTCGTTTGTACACGTAAGTTATAAATCGTATTAAATTTCTTAATGAACTTCTGTACGGTAGGATAGGACCAGTAATGACAGATACTTGAGAAATAAATTTTAGACCTTCCCCCTAAACTACCATTTTACCGATACAAAAATACCAATCTTATTTAATTCTCAGCAATGTACAGACAAAACTCTTATTTTATATATATATACGCCATACGATTTAGCACCCAATTGTAGAAGAATATTAAACACAATATAATGTACTTATCACTCGTATCTTCTTTGGCTACAGCTTCCCATGCCTTTTCTTGAGCGTTCTTGTTTGAGTATGGGTGCTTTTCCACTGCTTCTACAAGTTGCATACACAACTCCTGATCACGATTTAGCATAACAGAATTCAATTCTTCGAGTGGTGAATCATGAAAAATAGCCGAGTGTCTCAGATGGTTGAGGCGCTGGCTTTCTGGCCCCAACGTGGCAGGTTCTATCCTGGCTCAGTCCGGTGGTATTTGAAGGTGCTAAAATACGTCAGCCTCGTGGCGGTAGATTTAGTGGAACGGCCAAAGAACTCCTGTGGGACTGAATTCCGACACCTCAGCCTCTCCGAAAACCGTAAAAGTAGTTAGTGGCACGTAAAGCAAATAACAATATTGAAAAACAGCTGGAGCATCTGACTAGAGTAGCGCCACGCAATTGGTAAGCCAGTCGTTTGTGAGTTCGTCGTTCGTGAGTTGACCGACGAGTGCGTTTCAGTCGCGCAGGTGGACGAAAGGCCTTAGACCCTCCGCACACGGATCGACTGTTTTGCAACGCGAGTTTCAAACCGTTTGGCGACCCTTCACTTTTAGGAGAGTGGGTAGCCTCACATGGGTTCACGGAAACGGGACCAGTTTGAAGTGTTTCGAACTGGTCACATGCGATAGTGCTTGCAGGGTTGTGAAACAGTTCCAGTTACACGGTTGCGTTGTAGAATATTGTTGAAGACGTGTTACTGCAGTGTTGTTATTGGTTATATCCCTGATAATCGGGCGAGTTGGCCGTGCGGTTAGGGGCGCGCAGCTGTGAGCTTGCATCGGGGAGATAGTGAGTTCGAACCCCACTGTCGGCAGCCCTGAAAATAGTTTTCCAGATTCAGTCGCTTTTGTTTGTGGACGGAGAACATCAATCGATTGCAAACCGGCTGCAAAAAAGTTACATATGCAACCGGTTTCAAACTCCCGTTGCTGAACAGTTGACTCGCGTGCCAAGGGCCTTAATATCAAATCATAAGCCACAAGAACACGTACATGAAACTGAACTTCTGAGACCTACATCTTCCTGCACATTAACCATAGCCATTGCGGTCAGAAGTCAGCGAATTAGTACGATATTACGCACAATATATAATATGAAGATTACAGACGTTCAAAGTACAATCATTACGTGTGATAAGCGCAGTAGTTCACCTGCATACCTTCCAACGTGCCGGTTGACTCTATCGCCTCATCCACAGGGGATAGAATGAGTTCCCATACAATTTATCGAATATTATCGTGATGTTTTTATTATCTTGAGGGTGAACTTATTCCGCACAGGTATAGAGAGAATTCCAAGCCCTCGCCGCTATAAAAGACTTGAAATTTAATACCGTTTGGTACGGAATGAATACGAGTTGATCCGTGGAGATTGGACAGGGAAAAGGAAAAAAACGGAGCTTCAGAAACTCTCAGAAGTCATTGGGAGTTTCCATGACAATATAAATCGTTTTGTTCGACCCCGACGAACGTTCTGAATTAGCGGGGATAACAAGCGACACACAGTTTCTCCAGAGAGGAGAGTGTTGACTGCTGCACACGAGGGAACGCAGCGCTCATCTCTTAATGAATGAATTTTAGATGCCGTTCGCGTGACGGGATTTATCTGTCACTTCAGGAGATTCGCTGGATTAATTCTGACACAAAGATGACGGGTTAGTTAGAGATGCAATTATCAGATTAATGAGGAGATAGTCTTACGATGCACTTCAAATAGTAATGTAGGTTGTTATCGCTGACTGCAACAAGTTTAGATCAGTTTACGAGGTTCTCTTTGATTTCACAATTAATATTCTAGAAAATGCTTAAATTTCTTATGTTTTTACAATGCCAGCAATCTAGTCAGTGTGGAAGAGGGATGCCTCCTATTCATCCGGAAAGGAGCATATTTATAATGGAGTCACAATCAGTGCCATTTTAGTGTAATGACGAACACTAAGGCCACTAATTTATTTTTTTAAACAAGCCACTTTTCCCTTTGCGTAAATCAAATTATCGTAAATATATCTCCGGGCCATGACCATCAATCAACGGCTGCTAATTTCAGATGAAAACCAGCCATATTACATAGCCAGCACGGTTGCTAGGTAACACCACCTTACATCACTGCCTGCACGGTTGCTATGGTTACACTTCCGTCACACGTTTTGTTGCGTTACCTTACACAGATTTTTCGTATGACCCCCAGTCATCTTCTATGTACATCAAATACGTATACTGCTTGTCATTCACAGAGAAAAAGAGTATGTTTTAAGAGCTGACACTGGTACCAGTTATGGATGTTGCGTCTTATTAACCAGAAAACTGCAACGAACCTTTTACGACCACGACGTTTGCACTTTAAAGATAAAGTACGTTTCTGTCAACGAAGTTATTGTTTCATCGCCACGATGACGTAAGTACAAAGCTATATCTATCGGAATGAGTTCGAACTACGTGCATCCTGACTTCCGTTGCCTTCCAGCTGGCCATATATGGGGTACAAGACCAATTCAATGCTGATCATCAAACTTTTTAATGCAAATTACTATATTTCAATAAAAATTAACTTTTTCCATTTTAGGGCATGAAAGCACATTATCTCCATCAGTAAGCACGAAAGTAAACAGCCATGGTCGTTAAGGCATGGACTCTATATGGTCTAAGAACCGTTGTTAGCTGGTTCGAGTCCCACTGGTTGAAAATATTTCTATCATCAGTATGTTGGCCGACAGGGTAAGGAATGTCGTGGTACGCAATTTCTAATCACCCGATTGCGTGCCAAGAGCCTGGATTAAATTCCACACCTTTCCGCAGTGCTCATACGGAGTCAGGGCACATGACGTTCTTGGTGGTGATTCGTCCATCGAATGGGGACGTAAAGTCTTGAACATACCCCTTGGTGTTATTTGACAGGAGTAGCCTCTTCTTTTCTAGTATCATATATCACGTAATTAATTTCATCTCATTAACTCCTCTGATGAAGTTGACGTCGGGAAGGGCATCTAGTCGAGAAAGCTCACTTCATATCCGACAAGGGTTAGACGTACAAGCACAAGATAAAACACTTTCTGCTGAGTTTGAGGAATGACATCTCCACAAATGTTTGCCTTCGATGCTTCGTTGAAGATGTTTCTATGGTCTATGGTATAGATATGATTAGGCTGAGATGGAACTTCGTATGCTTGTCTTTTTCTCGACAAAATAGCTCTCAATGAACAAGGTGAAGTTGTCATTTTTACGTTTGGAGAAAGATGAGCATTGAGTTAATGACTAAATTCGCAGACCTCAACATCTAACACAAGAATTTCAGAAGATGCGAAGTGAATGAGACAGGCTAAGTTAATCATACAGGACGCGGCAGCCATGGTTCCCCATTACGCTCTTACAGTGAACAGTTCCTCACTATTACAGAACAGCTGTTACCCAAACAAGTTTTAAATAGTCTACTTTACGGCCCAAAATTAAGATCTAACTTCACCGAATGGCTTCTAAAACTCAGAAACTGAGTACTAGAACAAATGGCACTATCGAGATTCCACAAAATCGGATTTCAAAAAATATTGTATGAGATTCGCTTGGTTTCTTTTTATCCAAGTGAGAGGACAATGTTTTACAAAGTAGCAATAAGTTTGCCGAAAAAAAAAAAAACGAACAAGTGAACTTCATCAAACAATAGGTTCTCAGGAGATTGATAGGTAACCAAATAACGTACATTAGCATTGACTCCATACTGTAGGATAATGGTAATGAGGTTTATGAATCTGGTTTGTGCAAGGGAACGAGAATAAATCTAGGAAATCCATACAAAAATATCGTTCATGCAGAAATTCAGACGGGCTCGGTTCAGGAAGAAAGAGTTTTATTGCAATAATAGATTTAGCACCTGTGAATTCGGACATAACATACATTTTTAAATAGAGGCAATTTCCTGTAAAAGAAGACTCGGCCAACTTGGTTCAAGGAGGTGACGAGGGACCTACAGGAGATCGGGATCACATATGAAGATATACAAGAACACAACTCACTCAAAAGGAAACTGAATGACAACCAGGGTTTTCAAAGAAAGGCCCAAGTTAAAGACGTGGACAGAGGAAAGGAAAAAGCAACACCGGTAACAAAGGAAGGAGCAGTAAGCAAAGATCAAAGCCTGGAGAAGACAGATGGAATAGCGCGGTCCTTAGTAGGCCGATAAGAACTAATAATAATAATAATAATAATAATAATAATAATAATAATAATAATAATAATAGCGGAATGTGACATCACAGCAATCGAAGTCCTCAAGGAATGCGCTAAAAAATTGAGCTACAAATTTCACTTGAGAAAAATAAGCTCATTTGTACTATATTCAGAATTCAGGAAGTAACACAAACACGGACAGACAAAACGAGTTCCACACTTCAAATATGTTGGAAAAATTGTAGAACGAACAGGGTTAGAAAAGGAAGCACAGAAAGTTCGCCTGCACGAACTCAAGAGAACGTACTGGAGAACATAAGACAATGCATGTCCACAAACACAAAGATCAGGCACTGGAATACTGTGATCAAACCTGAATTTTTGTACGCGAGCGAAACGCTGGTATTCAATAGAGAAGGAGATCTAGAGAACATTCTCAAGGAAGAACGAACGATCATGAGGAAGATTCTTGGTTCAGAAAAGACCGAAGACGGACAGACTGAAATCCCGCAAAGGAACGGAGAAACTGGCCAATCTGGCAGCAGATATTAGAAAATTAAGACTCACAACAACAATGTTTACACACTAGATCTTAACATACAGCAGAAAACTGAAGAGTCCAAGAAGTCAAAAGTGGATCTGGAGAAGGCTCAGGTAGATATATCAGAAAAAGTAAACAGCGAGATGAGGAACCAGGTGGACTGAATCATTGTTAAGTGGGCGGACTGGCAGGCGATGAGCGCAGCGTACGCTATTCAAGCACAGTGACTACAGGCCGTGAAGGATTGGGGAGGTTCTCCCAGTCACTCTCGATCACTATTCCGATGGAGGCAGAAAATAATGAAAGAAGGAGGGCAGAAATCCCCGTCATATTCAATTTACGTTATAAGAAAAACGCTATTTATGTTCACTGCGGTTCATGTATTTTGATTACGTGCGCACCACTAACTCAGACACAATTGTACATTAAATGTGTTCTATCTCGAAAACCACCCGGAACAGGGCTTATGTCCATATGAAGTGCTATGCATCAAATGTTCTTTCCTGTCATATCCCTGAACACTGACCATTTCTCCGGGGAAAGCCTGTATTTTTCTACAAACAACAACAATATTCCATTTGACCATTTACTTGCGTTTCACTTTTGTGGCAGTGTTCCCATTCTCTGGTTCTGCAACCAGGATATTTTTAGTTTACATTTCTATTGACTCGATCTTGTTGGCAAGGTCTTGCCTAGTAGACTTTGGAAAAGGGAAGTATCCGGGCCGCAGACCATCAAAGGAATGAAAACCGCGACCCCATTTTATCGCTCTGACTATTAATTCTTCATGCTATTCGATCCAGTTGACGGGAACGGGAATTTAATCTAGCTAATTGAGTGAATAGGACTACAGTTCAAATAATTCTGTTGCAGGAGTTTCCCAGTTCGGTCCGAGTGAACAATTACTGTAACTTCAATCAGCTTATATCCAGACACGCTGTTCATCAAGCTTTGAACTCGCATGGCGTCTGTATTAATAGTGGAGTTGCTTTAACCACGCTTGGAGTTGTGACAGTCGCTATTGCGACGACTCCGCTTTTATGCTAACCACGGATATTACGATACTTCTGTACTACGCATCGCTGGCCAATTATTGAACAACTGACATTCATAGGGTGTGTTCCGATTGCGGGTGTTTATTATTCATGTAACGAAGTAGTGTATGCCACAGAAATGTAACCTAGCAACCATGCAGGCTGTGATGTACAGTACTGTTACTTAGCAACCGCGCAAGATGCCCAGACCTAGGCTATATCTTATCGCTGGCGGTCATCTGAAATTATCAGCCATTGATGGATGGCCACAGAGTTGCCAACCGTACATTCACGGCTTTCAACTCTCTATGTACGGTGTACGATTCGAATGTTGTGCGAATTTTTATTATTTTATTATTGCAAATGTTCACCTTGCGAACGACCTGGAAAGCTTCTAGGTACAAGTTCACCTTTACTTTCTACGGGGGTCGCATATTAGTCACTTTGAGCACCTCCGTCTTCCCCCTCCCTTCTCTGACGCACAACAGGCAGCGGCTGGCTTTCTGGCACAGCAAACACGGCAAGTTGAATCATGCGCCCCCAAGTAATCTTAAGAAACATTTTCTCCGCCAATCCGATTTCACCATCGCTCTTAACATAACACGAAGAGCATCCCTGATTTTTTTCTTGTCGGTATAGCTCTGTTATACGCTGTATGTAACACACTACAGAAATGAGTAGTGTAACGTGCTCCCTAAAATCGCTAATATATATATTTACCTACTCAACACTCTCGTACAACCGCCATCTTCGCCTCCCAACTACCTACTAAGCATGTTGAGCTTCCATCGGTTTCTCTGACATGTTACTAGTGACGTCATCGAACTTTCTTGAAGCTACTCCAGCCTTGCACTTTTCAAAGACATTCCATATGTCCTCCTATAAATATGCCAGTTGTTTCCCTGTCATTTATTTATTATAAATAATAATAATGATGCTATTTGCTTTACGTCCCACTAACTACGTTACGGTCTTCGGAGACGCCGAGGTGCCGGAATTTAGTCCCGCAGGAGTTCTTTTACGTGCCAGTAAATCTACCGACACGGTGCTGTCGTATTTGAGCACCTTCAAATACCACCGGACTGAGCCAGGATCGAACCTGCCAAGTTGGGGCTAGAAGGCCAGCGCCTTAACCGTCTGAGCCACTCAGCCCGGCATATTTATTTATTAAAATTCACTTAAACTGCATACTAATCAGTTAAGCAATATCGGGCGTGGTCACTCACTGGATGGGTGGCCAACGTCCGCACTTTTTACACATCTCAAATTTCTCTTTTCACTAATAACTAACAACAACCACTAAAACACACTATTCCATTATATATTTTCAACTAAATATTATATTTCCGCTAAACGGCTGGGTGAGGAGTATTAAATTGCTCCGGTACCAGCAACTCTAACCAAACTCTCAAGTCAGTCCGGCTTTCATAGCAGTCTGGTGTGGAGGGCAGACGTGCGTATCTTGAGCGCGTTCTTCTTAATTCCGAGCAACTGGAAATGTGGGTGAGCCAAGTGTTGTCTTTATTTGAAGCATTGAACATTGGGAGCTTGTTTCCCGTTTTGCCCTTCAGGCTTTAACTTGAACTACTACTACTACTACTACTACTACTAAACGTTTTCATTCCTCCCCTGAAGGGGGAGGCGGGCCTTTTAGACGCTAACGGCGTCTCTCAGGCCGGGAGATTTGTTACGGTGAAGGAGGTGTGCGGAGAAGGTGAGGGAGTGGGCGGCCGTGGCCTATACTACGAACTGTCCCGGCATTCGCCTTAGTGCAGGAGAATGGAAAACCACGGAAAACCATTCTCAGGACAGCCGACGGGTGAGACCAGCCGTGAGGTCCAGCCCTCTCCCGTCTCCCGAATGCAGAGGCGTAGAGCCACGGTAGAGCCGTGGCCACCTTTGCTCGGTTGCCCGGTCAGAGTACAGAGCTGTTGGACCACGGACCAGCCGTGGCCTCTTAAGGGACGAAACCCACTCATCTACCGACGTGTTAACTTGAACTCTTTTTGCTTTCTTCATCTAATATTACACTCAATCTTCTATAGTGAGAACTTGATCTGCAATCATCTAAAATTTATTTCTGTGGAAGTCATAGTGCAAAAACAAGGACCTGTTTTCTATACTACTACACCAAATCTTAAACACTCAACTGTGTTATATTGCGTCTCCTTTGGTTTAATTTAATGAATACTGATGCAGGATTCGACCTCATCCCCCCCCCACCCAAGTTGCTCTCTTCCTGTTCCCTACTTGTTGCTTTTAGGTAATTCTTTCTGGTGTGCATCTCCGCTGGTAGGAAAAGCTTTAATTGACACGCTTGCGTTTTATTCGATTGTAATTCTCTGTAGCCGATTTGATCAATTGTGTAACCTCCTTTATGAGCATCGAATTCTCTCTTTGATTCATGTTGTTCTATCGACTTTAATGCTATTAATTTTGTTACTGCCTGTTGTCTTTTAAATACGTGTTATGTTTTGCTGTCGAGATTCGTGTATATTTTCTCTTTTCCTTTATATTCGCATATTTCTGTACCTACCACGCATCAGCAGCTTCCTGATATTCTGCTGTTAAATACTGGATCACCGAGCTCTATCCAGTATTCGGGAGATAGTAGGTTCTAACCCCACTGTCGGCAGCCCTGAAAATGGCTTTCCGTGTTTCCTCATTTTCACACCAGGCAAATGCTGGGGCTGTACCTTAATTAAGGCCACGGGCGCTTCCTTCCCACTCCTAGCCCTTCCCTGTCCCATTGTCGCCATAAGACCTATCTGTGTCTGTGCGTCGTAAAGCAACTAGCAAAAAATACTGGATCGGCTCTTTGAATGACGGAGCATGGCACGGTCATGGGTTTTCTATTGGCGTGTTTGAAAATATAATCTCTGATGATCTTCTGAAATTCCACCGTACGTAATAGTAGCAGGAACTGTATGTTTTCCTGACAATATTGTTAGGAACATCAAAGACAACACAATCAATTAGAAATACAGGTTTCCTCCAAGTGAGCTAAATCACCTTACTGAATACACGTGAGTGCTGAGCGGGTTATGGATTTATGCATTAAATAATTATGGCTTTGGAATTAGATATCATCTTTCTCACAGTAGAGTTTAAAACAGTGAGGCAACACCTCGTTGAATGTCTACGTGTTAACATGGATGTCATGTCGCCGACATGGCGCACTCCACCATCCCCATACGGAAGGGCGAACGGTCCGAACGAGAGTCGAACCGCGACCTCTCAGTACGAAAGAGACATGAGAAAAAAGGATTTAAGAAAAGGGAAACTCAATCACAAGACCTACGACAGTGTTATAGTGAACTGCATAATCAGTAAAAGTGAAAGTATATAGTGTTCCGTGTGATGAAGAAAAGTATGTGAGAATAATTTAATTATTACTAGCAGTTTCCCGCTGGTTCCGCCCGCAATGTACAAAGTATGGTGTTGTTCGTTACTATCCTCACGAGTGTATTTGCAAAGTTTCGAGTTAATGAAATAAAGCACATGATCTTCTGTGGTAATAGAATGTAATATTATGTCAACAAAACACTTGAAAATACATCACACAAAGAAATTGAATCAAACGTTCCTTGGAACAACACTACGCGCCGAACTGTTAAAAAGTCCTTCAAAGATCTTCGTCATGGAGACAAATGTACTCATAACTTTTCCCAGAATCTACCAATTTAAGTAGTTATTACCTCATAAAGCGCTTGATCCACTGAGTGTTTTAGACCAAAACGAACTCCGTGCCTCAAATAGAACCAAAGATATGATTGCTTCAAAAAGACAAATAATTGAAAATATCAAATAATTTGAGGAAGGTGGAAGTTGAGTGATTTATAGTACCTGATGACAAATCTGTGCATGAATACCTTTCAGTTAAAAGAAAAATTAAGGAAATCGACCGGATGGAATGGCGGACTGACTGACTTTAGTTTTCATACATTTTTTAATATATAGATCAATTTATTACATATATGGAAAACCATGAAGACAATGCAGTTCATGAAGGCTTGGGACAAGCCAGGGCATGGCAAAATATTAGGACACATCACAGGATTGTTGTGCCAGCCTTATCAATGGTACGTAAATATTTTAAGATCAGTAGCTGGGAACTTCAAAGACGCACGTAGGCAATGGAAATATCCATGTTCTCAATATTTCTAGAAAGCGCGATAGTAATATCCTCCCTTGGTGAGGGAAACGTCAGCCAATGAGGAAGGGCCAACTCAGAATCACGAGCAGGGCGAAGTCGATTCCCAAATAGTAGATTAAGAAAATAAGAGGTTATTTAAGGAGGTGCAGAGGACGAAATAAGTCAGTCACAGTTAGTCAGAACCTTAGAGTTAGAGAGGTTGGTCGAGTGACGGTCCATGGAGGGGACTGAGAGGTTAGCCTACAGAATTCACGGAGATAGTTCGAGCGAGGTCCACGGGAGGTCGATCTCAGAACTTTACGCGAATAAGCTCAAGAGAGAAAGAATGACTTGTCCGACATAGCACGGGAAGCTGGTGATGGGAAACCACGGATAAAGACGAGAAGTTCAAGTAGCAACAGACGTAGAGAAGTGAGAGTCCAAGTTTATTGGGAATTCGGACCTTTCACAAGACAAGTGAATTGTGGCTCTAGTAACGTATCTTTCAGAGCCTCTTGAAAGAAGTTATCGCAGTTCAAGAGGGAGAACTACAGACGACTACTACTACGAGATTAGTCTGACAGCAACCCTGGGCAGGTGAAGGCAGCCTACAACAGGGAAGAGTGCCGTAACACAGGAAGGTGAACCGAACGACAGACTCCGAGTTTAAAGGAACTGCATTCCCTTGACGGATAGCGAGGTATGAAGTGCTGAAACGCTCGAGCGCCAATGCGTACAAGAGGAGCGAGGAGAAAGAAGAAAGAAGACACCGCAAGGAAAACATCCCTCTCGGAAGACAAGTATTCACTGAAACAGACATTTTGAGGAGCAAAGGGAACCAAGGACTTCTTAAGTAGCTTTGCAGTGTTGTAAGGTTAGGAAGTTCCCTTATTGAGAAGAGAGAGTACCGTACATTTATACCTAACGATGTACATTTCTGTGTATATGTATATTGTATAAAACTTCTTGGTGATTCTAATATAACTTCGCTCGGCAGAAGGCCATCTGACTGGTGTCATTTTCGTTTAATATAATTGTGTTCCGAACCCAAAAGTCCTCAACCTGTCTCATCCTTAGGATACGATATGGAATCGTAAACAGATTTCTTTGAAAATCCATTGCCTGCTTCCAGTTTCAGCGGGATGAGAAATGGAATGAATGAAGCCCCCATTTAGCGGTGAGGATAGGAACTGTGCCGGCTGCCGAAGCCTGTCTCCCTCGTCTGGGGCAATGATTAATGACCGACAGATGAAATGATATTGCAGTGTTTTGCTGGAATGAAAGTTGACAGGGAAAGGCGGAGTGCACAGAGAAAAACCTGCTCCGCCTCCGCTTTGTCCAGCAGAAATCCCACATGGAGTAACCGTGATATGAACCGCGAAACCCAATGGACAACTACCGGCGTGCTGCCGCCTGAGACACGGAAGCACCTAAACAGATTTCTTTGTTGTTGTAAAAACAATTTTGTTTCATTTGTCAGAGGAAGATTTATTCCCACCATATCAGCGGAACCCTTTGTTGCCTGAATAGTGAAAAATAATAAGTATACTTGATTTTTTCACCTTATTCTAATGGAATATGTTCAAATAGTAAAAGCTAATAGTTTCAAATCATAATTTTAATTCTTGGTATGTTTTTGCGGCTTGGTACTTTTAAGTACCGTCAGGCATATAGGAGGCTTCATATTTGGGTAGATAAGAATGTTCACATTTTGGAATTATATCACATTTATTGTCTCAACATATTAGTAGAACATGTTTTTCATACCTAAAACTATTACAAAAATGTAAAAGCAAAATTTAAAACAAATATGTGCAATAAGACTGAAGTTCCCTAATATTATTGTTCATATGTAGAACATCTTGCATACATCCTATACAGCTGACACATTATGATACTCTGCAAAGCAGTTCTTTTTTTCATTGCAGCAAAGAAAACACTACATGTAGTACACTTTGAATGCGGTCTTGACTGCACCTTCTTTCTCGAACACACCTAACATCGAGCACGGTTTTTTACAAAAACAACAAAATGATTTCCACGATTACTTAGTCCGACATCGCTGGGCACGGAATATTCTGTTTTCCTCCTTTTTGGTAGACAAGTTTGCTCTGGTGACTTTGGTGACCTCATATCACGTGAGAGTTTTCCTGGAAGAGGAATTTCTTTCTGGTTCATCAGTCCTAGGGCCACATTATGCCGGAATGCCATTAGAGGGACTTTTTCATGCAAATTACAGTATATGATGTAGGCATTGACAAATGTTATCTCAATCATTCCCCAAAATAATCTATGCCACCATTTTTGGATCGACGGTCTAAACCATATACGCCTCGAAGTCTATCAGCATGATCCACTCCACCCGTATGTGCATTATAGTCTTGCACAACAACCGGGAAATCAACAGTAACATTACTTCCATCCTTCTGTTTCCTAGAAACAGTTGTGGCTTCTGTTCCATGGAAATTAGATGCTTAGCACACACCTTTACTGTCTTTCCCTAGAAAAACACTGATGTCCATCGAAGGAAAGCATTATTTTCGGTTTTGGATATGACTAACATGAGACCCTCCATATGGCCTGACGGTACTTCTAAGTACCTCGCCATTTACTAGCTATATATCCATACCAATTGCAAATTTCATCAATTTGAGTATTTTATTGCATTACAGAAGCATACTTACATGTACTAAGATCACTCACAGGTCGAATGTAACAATAGGAGCTATGAATTAATCAATCAAAATGTCATTTGTTTACAGTGCTAACACTATGACTACACTCCTAAGAATAAAACGATCTCCCGCGTTTTTCATCAATACCAACACCAAAAATGAAATATCTATGTTTCAAAAATTAGTTACTTGAAAGTACCATGAGGAAAATACAAGGGTAGGATTTACTGAATAATTCCAAAGCCATGAAATATGAGATGGTACTTTAAAGTATCGTCAGGCAACAAAGGGTTAAGGCTGTAAAGAACACATTACTTTCGGCTCAGAAAGCCACTTGAGCCACTGAATCTAGTACCTCCAGTTACGCGTGGAACGAAGACCACAGGAAGCAACTTCTCATCTCAGAAATTACGCTATGCATTAGTGGGGATTTAAACAGTGAAATGGAGCATTCTAGATTCTCTTAAAAACAGAACAGTTCTATATACACCATAGCAAGTGATAAATCGACCCTTGAATTTTGCCCCAGTGATTTACTTACAGAATAAGCATCCAAATGCTCAGAGTTTAATGGACAAGAAAAGCTGTTCTCAATTTTTTCTCGGTTGCGAGGTGATGGACGTAAAGGCAGGGTGGTACACTCTCTGTTGGGCGAGCCGTGTGATGGAGCATCGGTCCTGCTAGCGGGCGAGTGGGTGACTAGAGCGGGAGGGGGCGGATCCTGGAACTGAAAAATCACCCTGCGGCAAGAACAACCCTCCAGTCAAAACCAGAAATGAGCGCGAGCGGCTAATGGTATTTTTAAAGGACAGAAATAAGCCGAGAGGATCACAAGATACATTTCGCTTTCAAGTGGCTCTCCTTTGGGAAAACAGCCCAGCAATTTACATAGGGCCCATCGGCGTTCCTAACTGACTTTATATTTTGTATCTGGAGACCTGAATTTACATAGAACATCAAACAAGGAAGATACGTCTGTTTCAGAGTGGCCATATCTTTTCTCGGACCAAAGGGGCACATTTACGAACGCACACTGACTGTATATTTCAGAGCTTTTCACACTTCTGTATGTTATTCGGATTGGACAGAACATTTACTAACCCGGTGGCTGTAAACGGTTTGTTTAATGAATGACCTGCGGAAGAAAACTGATCTCCTTGTATTGCAGAATCTCTGTTAACCGGAAGAAAAAATGGGGCGGGGAGGGGGGAGTGGTCGTATAATAATGACAATATCGGATAATAATTAAATTATCGTTTTTTAGTTAAGCATTTCTTGATGTTTTAGATTAAATTAAATGAAAACAATGCATATACAGTGCTAACAAAACATTTTAATAAACCAAACTACTGTACATGTTTAGACCAAACCATGAGTGTATATGCTTAGACTGTAGAGGAAGAGTGCCAAATACGGAAAATGCTCCTTATATGGAATACCCCAACTTCTGTTGTGTTAAACGTGGCATCGCTGCATGGAAGAGGTAGAAGGTTGTAAAAAGAAGGGCTCTGAGTTCGCAAGTTGAGGGAAGTCATTGGAGTTGAGTTATTTGTCTGTGACAGTCGACCGATTGATTTTCACCCTCCAAAAAGTTTCGGGAAGGTAAGAGTTGCAGGCCTTTACAAATCAAAGTCTTACCTAAACTTTAAAACGCTTGTTAGCTGTGCGTAGATGGTGAACCAACCATACAAACTAGATAGAAATTAAATGCGGCTGGGTGTTCCACTTATGGAATAGTATTTTATATCAGGAGCCGGGGTGGCCGGATTAGCTCAATGGCTGTATGTATGTATGTATGTTTGCGCATCAAGAGAAAACAGCTGACGATAATTTAATGAAAATCGGTATGTAAAGTAGGGGAATGAGCCACTACAATCTAGGCTATAAATCATTTTAATCTCACTGAGTGAAATGGTAGTTTAGGGCAAGTGGCTTAGCAGCTGGCTTCCCACCCGGAAGGCTGAGGTTCGAATTCCGGTCAACCCTGGGTCAAGATTTTCATCTCAAGAATCACGTAGTGTCAGGAAAAACTTTAAACACCCAGCCAAAACAAGCCAAGGCGGCTCCAGCGACCCGAGAAATAACTGGGATCAGCTGAAGAAAGTTTTATTTCATATCAGGAGCCATACTTTTGCAGTATGCATAGGCAGTTTTTTCTCCTTCAGAACCATGGCCGGTCCGAAGGACAGTTCGCGGGGAAAGGTACGGAAGACGTGGAAGGAAGTAGACATGCAACAAGCTGTCACTGCAAAACGGACAGGCAATACAGGGTAAAAAAAAATTGCAACAAGAGCATATGGTGTACGAAAAAAAAAAATGTTTCGTTTGGGAACAAAGAAAGCGACAACAGCAGAGGAAAGATACTTTCTTCAAAGAAAGCTAGATGTACAAATGCGACAAGAGAATACATTCAAGAACTCAATGAACCATCGTGCAGTGCTTTTAGCAGATCCAAGCCAACGCGAAAAGGAAAGAAGAGAACAAGGCACGACAGTTCATCTTCGGATAAAGAATCAATCGGTGACGAATCATCTGATCTCGATATAGAGGAACATGGAGAAGTGGTCTCAAGTGACGAAGATGCCACATGCTTCCACTGTGACGGCAAGTATTCCAGAGACAGAAGGTTCGAGAAATGGATTAAATGCTTAGAGTGCACTTCATGGTGCCATATCAAGTGTTCGAACGCAGATGACCTTTTTGTGTGTAAATATTTGCAAATAATTGTCTAATATTTTGAATTCTATTCACGAGAGTCTTATTTTAAAAACGCAGACTGCGAATTTGCATTAAAATAAGAGGCTTAGGAGTAGAATGATAGTATTTGATATTAGGGACACTTTTTTTCAGAACAAGAAAAGCACAATTTCCATTGTATGTTGTAATTTACAAAAGTATTAAGTGTTAATGAGATTGAAAACCAGTAGCTGGAAAGTGGACAGATTTTAACAAGAAGACACACATTTCACTATTTTGAATAAAATTTTGTAATTTTTGTTAGCTCGAATATCTCTACCAAACCCCGTGGTACATCAGTTCAAGCGACGGTTGCTCATTCGAAAGGCCTGCAGATTACGAGGCGATGCGTGGTCAGCGCAGAGAATCTTCTCGGCCCTTATTCTTGACTTTCTAGACCGTATAGCTCGTGAATATTTCTCAGGTAGGCTGAGCGGACTTCCAAACATCATTCAGATACCAGTAAAACACACAAAAACCTGGTTGACGGCAAATCATATGAATATTTTCCGGCCTCTCAATAGGCTCAATTTTGTTTTATCATCCCGATATAAATTCCGCAGTTCTTACTCGAACAGCGCGATTTAGCTTTACGGCTCAACCAGACGGGGGAACCCCCACTGAGTGTATGTGGCACGGCTCCTCATTAATGGTCTACCAGACCCCAACAGAGATTTAGCGGACATGAATATGCTAATCCCT
Organism: Anabrus simplex; assembly: GCF_040414725.1. Taxonomy (NCBI): domain Eukaryota; kingdom Metazoa; phylum Arthropoda; class Insecta; order Orthoptera; family Tettigoniidae; genus Anabrus; species Anabrus simplex. Next base: position 74,689,125 of record NC_090277.1, read on the forward strand.
AACTCGTACCCGACTCAGTTCAAGGCGAGGTTCACTTAAGAACGAAGGCAGGCCGGCCACTAAGTTCTCACTCCCCATCTGCTTCCCTGTCATTCTGTTAGAATCCTCTCCCGGTTTATGGGCAGAGTGAAAGCGGTCAAGTGTTTGTTCACATTTCTCAAAGAAATTATATTGCTTCGCACAGGTATTTCATCTCGGATATCGCACTTTAATGCAAGGCAATGGTACACTCATATAGCACAGGGTCACTAAATTACAGCCACACTTGCTGTTTGTATAAATTTGATCCATAGAAAATTTCTTGAAGATAACGACCACGTCCCTACGATGACAAGCAAAATCTTTATTAAGGACTGTTGTGACTTTGTGTTCAGTCTGTAAGCCTCCGTGAACGAAATAAGCACCTCCCCAATCCTCTTTGCCACTAGTTCTGTGGCTTGGTCGAGTTCCACACCTACTGTAATTAAATCGTTAGAATCTCAGTGTAGTCCGCCTCTGTAGTGGAGTGGTTAGTGTAATTAGCTGCCATCCCCAGAGAACTAGATTCAATTCCCGGCTCTGTCACGAACACGTGGTACGCGGACTGGAACGTGGTCCATTCAGCCTCGGTGGTTTCCCAACTTCTTCTCTAGGCAAATGCTGGGATGGTACCTAACTTAAGACCACGGCCGCTTCCTTTCCTCTTCTATTCCTTCCAATCTTCCCATCCCTCTGTACAGTCCTCAGTTGTATCCCCGACTCAAAGTCTCACGCTCCAGGACACTGCCCTTAAGGCGGCACAGGTGGGATCCCTCAATGAGGGACGCTAAACTGATTAAGAAAGAAACTCAGTCCAACAACCATCCTTTTGGTCTTCCTCTGCTTCTCTTACCATCCATGGCAGAGTCCGTTCTTTTCTTTTTTTGCTATTGGCTTTACGTCGCACGGACACAGATAGGTCTTATGATGACGACGGGACAGCAAAGGGCTAGGACTGGGAAGGAAGCGGCCGTGGCCTTAATTAAGGTACAGCCCCAGCATTTGCCTGGTGTGAAAATGGGAAACCGCGGAAACCATATTCAGGGCTGCCGACAGTGGGGTTCGAACCTACTATCTCCCGAATACAGGATACTGACCGCACTTAAGCGATTGCAGCTATCGAGCTCGGCCCGTTCTTTTAGCTAAGATATACATCTCCATTCGCCTCACATTGTACCACGATCGAATCAGTTTCATCCATCAAGATTAATTCAAATTAGCCTTTATATCCTGATTCCGAGTACCTCCCTGACATTGTTTCCACCTGTACCAGCGATTATTCTTCCTACCTTCATGTTTGTTTCTTCCAAGATATGAATAGGATGTACTGAATTTCCCTACCCAACTTTCACTCTTGGGCAGCAACGTCGGTCTGGAAATACATCCATTGATACGTTCTTTTGTCCGAGAATTAATTTCTTTGTCGCGAAATACCTCTGATCGCAACTGCAAGCATTAAATTTAGTGCCCCCATATTTAGTATCTTCGAAGAACACACTTCTCTGATGCTTGAAGCGCTGGCCTTCTGAGCCCAACTTGGCAGGTTCGATCCTGGCTTAGTCCAGTGGTATTTGAGGGTGTTCAAATATGACAGCCTCGTGTCGGCAGATTTACTGGCACGTAAAAGATCTCTTGTATGACTAAATTCCAGCACCTCGGCGTCTCCGACAAACCGTACAAGTAGTTAGTGGGTCATAAGCCATAATAATAATTATTAAAACACCTTCCTAAGTAGGCATACTTGAAATGACCTGCCTTGTCCAGTCCGCATCCGTCACTGCATCGTCTTAGTTTTCTTGCCACCGGAAGAGTTGGCTGTGCGCGTAGAGGCGCGCGGCTGTGAGCTTGCATCCGGGAGATCGTGGGCTCGAGCCCCACTGTCGGCAGCCCTGAAGATGGTTTTCCGTGGTTTTCTATTTTCACACCAGGCAAATGCTGGGGCTGTACCTTAATTAAGGCCACGACCGCTCCCTTCCAACTCCCAGGCCTTTCCTATCCCATCGTCGCCATAAGACCTATCTGAGTCGGTGCGACGTAAAGCAACTAGCAAAAAAAAAGTTTTCTTGCCTACCGACATCTCGAAGACCCGGATAATCAGGCGCACTCCCGGAAGTAACGAAGTACTATAATTTTCTCTCAAAGTAAAATTTGCTCCGCCAATCCGATTGTACCATCGTTCTTAATATAGGACGAAGAGAATCCATAAAATTTGTCCCTGTAGTTCTCATACATCCTGTATATAAGAGTGCTGAGAATTAAGAAAGGAGGGTATTTCTGTATCGGTCGTGTCCACAGTAACAAGGACATTCACTTTCATTATTTTTTCATCTCTATCTGTCTGTATGTATGTAGGCGCATTACGAGAAAATGGCTGAAGAGAAATGAAAGTAAAACTGTATATAAAGTGGAGGAATAAGGCACTACAATATAGGCTTCAAATAATTTTATTCACGCTCAGTGAAAATGGTAGTTTAGGGGAAGGCCTAAAACCTAATTCTCGAATATCTATTGTCCTAGAATTAAATTTATGATCGTTTATGTCTTATAAATTTTTTACCGTAAAACAGAGATATTCATGACATTCGATTTTTGTTGCTAAGTTCAAATCAACGACGAACCATGAAAAAATGGGAGAACAGAATTTAATGAAAATCGGTATGTAAAAGTCAGGATGAAATGGTAGTTTAGTGGAAGGCGCCTAAAATAAAATTTATCGAACTCGATAGCTGGAGTCACTTAATTGCGGCTAGTATCCAGTATTTGGGAGATAGTAGGTTCGAACTCCACTGTCGGCATCCCTGAAATAGGTTTTCCGTGGTTTCCCATTTTCACACCAGGAAAATACTCGGGTTGTACCTTAATTAAGACCACATCCGCTTCCTTCCCACCTCTAGCCATTTCCAGTCCCATCGTCGCCATAAGACCTATCTGTGTCGGTGCGACGTAAAGCAACTTGTAAAAAATGTATGTAATTTTTAAATAACTATGTTACTGGTGTGATTGCTGCCTGGGTGACTGATTATCTGGGATCGAGTAGGAGTATTTCAGTCGCCTTGACAAGGAATACTGCATTATATTCGAAACGTCGGCAAACTGTCTGGAATGTACAGAAAACAACAACATGGTTCGATCCGGACACAACGCGGAAGCTTCACTTCTAATAATAGAAAACACGAATTTAAACTTATAAACGCGGAGCATTGCTGACATAGAAATATGGCTCAATAGTGTTAACTGGCGATGGTTTTTGTCATGACTGTCTTAAGGCGTAAAACCGCGTGGTTATTGGTCCACATCGACAAGGAAAACTGTCAAGACTGTTGTATACAAGGAACTTGGTATACAGTAACACAACATAAAGTTTATTCCTTCAATAGTTTTATACAGTATTTACAAGAAATATAATGAAACTTGTCTTGAAGCTTGATTGATGGCACGCAGTTAACGCTGTTATTAAATGCTAGATTGAAGGTCTGTGGCACAAATATAGATTTACAGAGAGAGAGAGTCCTATATACACATTCACACCTATCTTGAGGAGATAGTCTATTTCACTGGGAAATGTCCTTGGATAGTCGAAAACTATCTGTTGTGGGATAACAAGTGTAACTTGTAGGAAGAGTCGCGTTAGTAGAATGTTAGTATTGGACTTAGACTTGCAAGGAACTTGCATCAATATCTTAATTCGCAGAATGCTAAGATAGTTGTTGGAGCACTGGTGAGGACTTGAGAGTGTAGCAGAATGTTTGACTCGGGGCTCGACGTGGCTACGGGAACCAGGGAAGATGAGGCAATGTCCGGAGGTGAGACCTCACGACCAGCAATCAGTCCACCTGTTCAATATACATTTATAAGAGGAATGCTTACCTTTGCTGGCGGGACCTAGTGTTTACAGTGCACTATGTCTTCTGGTATGTTCTAGAGTAATTTTGTTACTTTCATTGATCTGTCTTAGCTTTATCCTTGGCTTTGACAAAATGAAAGTGACTGAGGTATGAGTGATGCTAGTAATGCCATTCCTTCTGCAGCCAGTCCCTGCTATGAATGGTGTAAAAATATTGCTCATAGGGTCGGTTGGTGCATGCATTTCAGTGGGCTTGGCGGACTGATATGTAATAGCAACTTCTGGCTCGGTGAGGAAAGCAACGGGAAACTACCTCACTCCTCATTTCCCTAGTACGCCTCTTCAGTGATGCCTAGGCCATCTATGACAGCTGATGGCAGAGCTGTTGAGGATCCAATCAGCCTTCGGGCTGAGGACTAAACATACACACAAGAGGAATGCCTCCGTGTTTGACTTGCGGTGTGGGCTGGCCGTTGGACACAGGGGTAGTCCTCGGTAAGGCGAGGAACGTCCCTCCTTAATAGGAGACTAGCATGCCAGGCGCAGTGCAGTCCTCTCGTAGGCTCTGGAAACATCGGTGATGCGGCGGGTTGCGGAGCTTGTAGGCGCGGAGCTGAGCGCGGAGGACACACACAACAAAGATGATGATAAAACAATTTCAAATTCATGATATTGTATAGGCTTTTGGGCTTACGCCGTGTCAAGAAAATAAGATGAAATTCTTTACGTTTCGCAGAGAACTGTGCTTTGCCGTAACAGAGGAAAACCTCGACTGTACACGAAAAAGGCTTCTTAAACAATGAGCATTTGAAATTTAGACGTTATAATAGAAGTGGAGATGATACGTTCATTCGTCACCAGATGGCTCCCCGCACGTGGCACAGTGCTAGCGATCGAAGCGGAAGCTGACCGAACCATCAGAATCAGTCTAAGAGGGTCACATAGCATGTGTACGTAACATATGGCATTGATAGGTGTATGACATTGACACAAGCCTGGAATGAAACATATGGCGATGAGGAACGTACGAATTTAGAAAACACCGAGACGAATTAAAAATTCGTAAGTGAATGATCGCTTGAAGAGTAAGACAAAAGAGAGTAATGAAAGAAGTCAGCACTAATATCACAGAGTCGGAAGGAAACAATGTTAATGCGTACAATCTCGAAAGTCATAAAACTGATCGATTGACCATTGTGGTGATGTTATTTGTCTCTTCTGATGCAGGTCACCTCCTATAGATGGAATTATTGCTGCGTTCCGAGTCAAACAGCCTGCTTGAATATTGGCGGAATGTAGGTGGGGAGTTAGATAACTTAGCACAACCCATATGTTTGATGCGTCAACTACGTGTACTGTAGCTAGTAAGCTCTGAACTTAACTAGCTATTCTGAAGATAAGCACGTTATCACAAGTTTTAGTACCCAGTTTCCGAAAAAGCCACTCACAGAAACAAACTTATGACTAGAGATAGGAATTATAGACACTAAGTCACAAAGCAAACGTATCTAACCAAGGCGCAAGAGTTTTCTACTAGCACAATGGTTGTGCGGTGAGATTTGCATAAATAATGATCTGAACAATCAGAACCCCTACAATTTATGCAACTCACCGGCTTAACTATAGAGCGGCTAGATCATACTTGCGCCTTGTTCAAATGCGTTTGTATGCTAACCTATTAGTGCTTATAATTCCCACCTCTACTTATGTCCATTGTTGTTCCAAACTTCCAATTGAACTAGAAACAAGAACAACACTATAAAATAATCTAATACAGTCTCCATAGAGACCATTTCCAACTTCGTTACAGCCATCGAAGTGTCCTCTTCTAGCAATAATACTAGTGTTACCACCCGTCAATATTCGTTAGTAGTATTACAACGAACACACATAATTTGAGAACATAACGATTTAGCAGTAAACAAAATATTTGACAAATATAATATTGCAAATGGCAGAGATGTCAAGTGGATAAATCGTCAGGAAAAAGCGATTCATCCTCTAGCAGTACGATGATAGATCAATGATTAAAACAGAGGCCAGGCCGATAATGACAATCCCATGTATGAACCCTGAGCCATCAACAGAATTACGGGTCGTTGGTTCGGTGATATCTGTCATGGTTCACTCAGTATCATATTACCACATTTCACGATAAAAACGTTGAACATCCAGTCCATCTGCTAGATAAATTGTCAAAGCGAATGTACACAGCGCACAGACAGATGTTAACAAAGCGGCTATTTTTAAATACATGTATTGATGCTTGTTTGTATGGTATATGTTGAAATTGAGGGTTCCTCACGGAGTATGGTTAGGGCCTTTCTTACTGATGATAATTCGATAATAATTTTCGTACAAAATCACCATAGCCCCTTCAGATGATGATGTATAGAGTAATAAATATGTCACAAGTTTATGAGCAACCGCAAACATACCTCGACAATGTCGTGAGATAGACATCGGGTAATCACTAACTGGAAAAGTCCTCTCAGTTTTAATTAATGCGTTGATGGGGCGAAAGTTCATCGTGGTGGTCACTGTAATTACCTAGGTGTTGTTATAAGCAAAGTTCTTCATTGTGGTAATCACAAACGGGATTGTAAGGAAAGGGAACAGATCTCTGCTGTCACAGACGTATTTTTCATGAGTTATTTAAAAATGTATAACAATTAATTACCTTCGAATTATTCTCCAAGACTCAAAGAAATTTGCACACACTTGAAGTGCGCCTGCGCTATGGTTTACTGGTGTGTTATTTTCTGTTTCCCATCCTGTTCCTACACCTTCCCTTCTCTTCCCAAGCGTAGTCTACTGTAGGTGGCTGGTTGTGTCCAGCGGTAGACATTCATTATTATTTGTCACTTGATCAGAGCATCAACTCAGGGGGCATTCTTTTCGAACCCGAGGCTGCTGGGCTGCGAGCATCGGAGTGTAAGTCGTGAGTGTTATGTTGTATGTGTATATTGAGTGAAAGTTTAATGATTGTGGCAGCGAATGGGCGTGTAATTGGGTGAGAGTTGTGCTTCTGTGTGTGCTGTGCTGTTGGCATGTGCTGGGCTCGTAGCTAGATGGAAGCCGTTCCTTTTTAGTATTTTGTATATATTTTTTTGTACTACATTCACTTGGTGAAATACGTTCTTTTCTGTTGTAAATCATGAATCATACGAGGCAGATTGAGGTTTATTGGTGACTGTGATTGCTGTAAAGTGCTCCAGCAGTTTCGCGTTCGTAAATATTTTGCTATCTTGCTAAGTTTCTTTTTGATGCGTTATAATAAATGAATTTGCAGATTGTACACTCCCTAACGCCGGTTCACCTCGCTTCCCTCTGGGTATTTTCCTTCTCCCTAGGCCCTAACGCTGGTACCTTTCCACTGCACATGATTTTACGAACAATGAATTACTTTTTACGATTTTAGGAGACGCCGCGGTGCCGGAATTCAGTCCCGCATGAGTTCTTTTACGTGCCAGCGAATGTACCGACACGAGGCTGACGTATTTGAGCACTTTCAAATACCATTGAACTGAGCGAGGATCAAACATACCAAGTTGGGTCAGAAGGCCAGCGTCTCAACCGTCTGACCCACTCAGCACGGCATGAGGGTATTTAGGGGCTGTAATAAGGATATAGAGGGGGGAAATAAGTCTCTGGTAAGACCCCAACTAAAGTGTAGTTCCAGAGTATGGGACCATCACCAGGATTACTTGATTCGAGAACTGGAAATATCCGAAGAAAAGCAGCGTAATTTGTTATGTGCGATCTTCGACAAAAGAGTAGCGTTACAAAAATGTTGCAAAGTTTGGACTGAGTAGACTGGGAGAAAGGAGACGAAGTTCTCGACTAAGTGGCATGTTCCGAGCTGTCAGTGGAAAGATGGTATGGAATGACATTAGTAGACGAATAAGTTTGAGAGGTGTATTTAAAAGTAGGAAAGATCACAATATGAATATGAAGTTGGAATTCAAGAGGGCAGATTGGGGCAAATATTCGTTCATAGGAAGGAGAGTTAGGGATTGGAATAATTTACCAAGGGAGATGTTTAAAAATATTCCAAATTCTTTTCTAATACTTACAGACAGGATAAGCAAATGATAGGGAATCTGCCACCTGGCTGACTGTCAACGGTGATAGATTGTAAACGCATGCTCAGCATTACAGATATCACGTATCAAGTGTGGGAGTGTTCTGCTTGGAATTACCGGCCCAAGGATTTAAAAACCAGGTTGGCAGTCTCAATTGAAGACGGGTATCATAATCATCAATTTACAACGCTCTGAAGCTAGAATTATCTGTGATAATGTTTACCAACTTCCGGCAGTGACTGAGACAGTAGCCAATAACATCGCTGTGGGCGGGCTAACAAGGACCAATCGCGAAGTACGCGACTGATCAAACACGTTGGAAATTTAAGCTGAAGTGAAAGCTTACTCTACCGATTTTAGATGTCCATAGCGGTAAATAAAATTGTTTATGACCTCGATAGAAGTCGATTGGAAACTCAGCTATGAATGATAATTATTCTACTAGTTTTAGCTGTCCTTGCATATACTTACACATGTTTGTGGTTCTCGAAGTAGAAATGTATAAAGTACGAAACGGGAAACATATTTCCAAAATATACCTAATCCAAAAATTTCAAAATATAGATTATGGAAAATATGCGTTGGCAGAAAGCTCCATGATATTAAGGGAAAATAAATCGATGAAACAGTCCAAATGCATGTCAAACAAGGAGTTGAAAACTACATTTGATGGCAATAAGTACCAAATTCCACGGGGTGAATCGGCCCAGGCCGCCTCTGTGGTGTAGTGGTTAGCGTGATTAGCTGCCACCCCCGGAGGTCCGGGTTCGATTCCCGGCTCTGCCATGAAATTTGAACAGTGGTACGAGGGCTGGAACGGGGTCCACTCAGCCTCGGGAGGTCAACTGAGTAGAGGTGGGTTCGATTCCCACCTCAGCCATCCTCGAAGTGGTTTTCCGTGGTTTCCCACTTCACCTCCAGGCGAATGCCGGGATGGTACCTAACTTAAGGCCACGGCCGCTTCCTTCCCTCATCCTTGCCTATCCCTTCCAATCTTCCCATCCCCCTACAAGGCCCCTGTTCACCATAGCAGGTGAGGCCGCCTGGGCGAGGTACTGGTCATACTCCCCAGTTGTATCCCCCGACCGAGAGTCTGAAGCTCCAGGACACTCCCTTGAGGCGGTAGAGGTGGGATCCCTCGCTGAGTCCGAGGGAAAAGCCGAACCTGGAGGGTAAACAGATGATGATGATGATGATGATGATGATGATGATGATGATGAATCGGCCCAACTACAACGTACGTATCCGTGACCCCCTGTTGGTGGGAGCAGTAGAATAACACCCATGGTATCCCTGCCTGTCGTCGGAGGCGACTAAAAGGGACCCAGGGGCTCTTAACTTATGAGCGTGGATTGACGACCACGGGGCCCTTACCTGAGTCCTCAGATTGCTTCCACTTACTTGTGTTAGGCGCCTCAATTTTATCCATCCTATCCGACCTTTCTCCGCGAACTCTTGTTCTTTTCCGACCCCGAAGCTGTTAGGTTTCCGAGGGCTCTTCGTGGCCTTGTCTTCTTTTGGCCAATACCTTCATTTTTCGAGGTCTCGCATCCCTTCCATTTTTTCTCTCTGATTAGTGTTAACAGAGGATGGTTGCGTAGTTGTACTTCCTCTTACAACAATCATCAACACCACTAACGTATCGATGCAGCCAATGAGGAACCATTTCCATGGCGCGTGATCAGCTGTAAGGAACACTTTGCTTAATCTATATGTTTGTGTTATATGATTTCCTGTCATCTAATCGATATCTTCATGGTAAATAACTTAACTTTGATCATTGTATGTTTAAATAGTCAGTTTTCGGACGGAAACATTTAACGTTTCAGTGCCAAGAAGTTCCAAATCCATAGGCTTCTTTTTCCTCGAATAATTCTTAAACTGCGCTAGTCTTGGTGGCTCAGGTGGCAGCGCGACCGACTCTCCCCGCTGGGTTCCGTGGTTCAAATCCCGGTCACTCCAGATGAGATTTGTGCTGGACAAAGCAGAGGCAGGGCAGCTTTTTCTCCGGGTACTCCGGTTTTCCTTGTCATCTTTCATTCCAGCAACACTCTTCAATATCATTTCATCTGTCAGTCAGTAATCATTGCTCCAGAGGAGTGCGACAGGCTTCGGCAGCCGGCACAATTTCTATCCTTGCCGCTAGTTGGGGGCTTCATTAATTCCTTTCCTGACCCTGTCGAGTGACTAGAAACAAACTGAGGATATTCTTTTTCACTATAATTTAATGTTTGGTTTAATGAGAACAAGGGAATTTCAGATTAATTGGGTGGGGGAGGGGAGTTCTAATCTACGAACATTGAACATTCTATTCCGACCGCGACGCTATTAGGTGTCTGGTGCCCAGGAAGTCTTTCATTTTCACGCCCTACGTGGCCCTGTCTTTCTTTGAAGGATACCTTAACTTTTTGGAGTGTTGGATCCCTTCCATTTTTTCTCATTGTATTGTAAGCTATACCTCACTTGCACTAATGCCATCTTTGTTCACTTTAGCGCATATATGTCCAATGTTTCATTCTCCTTTCTACCGCGCTCCCTCACTCTCTCTTAAAGTACTACTTGCTGTGTCTGACTCGCGTCGCGTCAACAAATCAGTATCGCTCGATCAATCCCTTTGGTTCCAATCTTAGATCGAAAGCCTCATCTTGACTTGACAAGCCATTTCCCTGTATATTTTCTGGGCTTTTATTTCCCGTTTTCCCCCCCATAAAATGCATACCCTGTCGTCACTAAAGCAACGACTTTATTTCGGCTGATGATTAGTCCCATGCATTCAAATCCTTCTAGTCAAAGATCGACTCGAGATATAAGAGATTAATGAACTACGTCTCGGAACATGCAATCATGCACGAACATAATGCTGAAAAAGCTATGCGAGATTCGGAAGGTCACCGGATACCGAAAAGGAAGAATTATGTACCATCTGTATAAAAATCAGTCTGCAGTGATAAAAATCCATGGCTTTGAAAAAGAAGCAGCAATCTAGAAAGGAATGAGACAAGGAAGTAAGGAAATCAGAGGAGTTTGGAAAGGGAATCACTATCCAAGAAGAGGAAATCAATACCCTGTTATTTGCCGATGATATTTTATCTGAGTCTCTAGAAGATCTGGAGAAACTGCTCAATGGTATGGACAGGGTTTTGTGGAAGGAGTGCAAGATAAAAATAAGTAAGGAGGACATAAAATTCAGGCTAGCAGAAGCAAGGAAGGCCTTCCTTAAGAAAATAAATTTGCTTCGAACGTTGATAAAGGAATTATAAATATGTTTTTGAAGACTTTCGTCTGGAGTGTGGCATTGTATGGAAGTGAAACATGGACGATAGCTATCTCAGAAAGAAATGTAATAGAATCTTGTGAAATGTAGTGTTACAGAAGAATGCTGAAGGTGAGATGGAAATATCGAATCACACGTGAAGAGGTACTGAATAGAATTGGTGAGAGGAGATGGATTTGGTTAAATTTGACGATAAGAGATAGAATGACAGGACACAGTTCGGTTGATTTGTGAGAGAACTGTAGGAGGCAAGAACGGTAGGGGTAGACCAAGGTATGGATATGACAAGCAGATTAGAACAGATGTAGGATGCAGCAGTTATGCATAAATAAAAAGGTTAGCACAGGATAGCATGGCATGGAGAGCAGTCTATGGACTGATGACTGAAACATCTTTGAAAATTTACTTTGAAAAATAATTTTTAAAAATAAATCCTCAAACAAGAACACTGGGATTGAATGGGTTAAAAATAAAGAGAATTCAATTCTCTTTCTTTCCTCTGGCCGTTTATATGGTATTAATACTTCAAGTTCACAGCCGTTATTTTAATTGATCACACTTCTTTACAAAATTCGAAAGAAAATAGCTGGTAGTTAAGTCAGAGTATTGTAGTTAAAAACATTCAGAAAAGCATGGCTGGTTTAAAATAATATTTAGCAAGTAAGTTGGCAATACCGCTTGGAGTTTCAACATAAACCGGTAATGAAATCATATTTTTCTCGCGATGAAATCCTTTTTTGTTAGAGAAGTGGAGTTTATTTAAACCGTGTATCCAGCATGTCACAGATGGCGCTCAGTGGAAGTTGTAGCATTGCGGAATGAATCTCAACTTCCACGGCAATGAGCGAAGTTTGTAATTTCATTTGTCGACTCGACTATTGGGTCGTCATATCCCCGCCAGCCACTCTGTTTAATTGTCAATAACGCTCAAGATTGTGGAGTTCCCGATATAATCCAGGCTTAATGGCTCGGCGGGGTTGGGATATATATATCACTACCTAATAATGCTCCTCATATTTCTCTGCGACCTGTGGACGTAAGAAGTCGCGCTGATTTGATGATGATCCCTACAGCTCTGGTTTTAGGCAGTGACCGATTAAAGTACAGACTGATTTGGCTAGTCGGAAGCGTAATGTTCTAATAGGTCGTACCCCTAACGTTTAAGCAAATTTCACAGCGGGGACGTTGTGCGCTTGGACTACATTTGTTATTCGCCTCAGTAATATTGCAATCTAACCTTCGTGACTAAAGTTTACTCAACGTTTGAGCACATATCGCAACTTGCTGTTACCAAAAATCAAACCAATTAGATATTGTACAGGAAATTGAAACTCTGGCTGATTTCGTACGTAGTAGAGTCATTAAGTTCGGGGACTGACCGTTTAGTGTCACTGTGGTGCAATACAGCGAAGAGTTTGCACCAAAGGGCGTTCCCTTGACAGTTCTTCGTTGGTCCCAGCTGCAGGAAGTTGCGGGCATAGAGTAGAAACAGAACTGCGGTCTCTGTTGTGAATAACAGTTGAATGTGAACAGCGGAACTTGAGAATGTCGTAATTTGAGAAACGGCAAAATTTCGAGTTCTGCCAAAAATCAAGCAAACAGCTAGCGAAACGTTTGAGGTGCTCAAGTCGTAATCGCTCGGAACACTGCGGCGGTAAAAAGACAGGCCAAACATTTTTGATCGTTCAACTGTTAAGCGCCAGTCCACGAACATATTGACTGCGATACGTACACAGGTGTACACTGTGTTGCCTACATTGTAAACGCCGGGGAGCAACCTGGTGACGAATGAACGTACCATTTCCACTTCTATTATAACGTCTAAATTCCAAGTTCATTGTTTAAGAAGCCTTTCTTGTGGAAAGTCGACATTTTCTTCTGATGACGCAGAGCACAATTCTCTGCAAAACGTAAAGAATTTCACCTTATTTTCTTGACACGGCATTAGCCCAAAAGCCTTTATCATGTCTATAAGGGAGAGCTTTCTTAAGAAAAGAAATTTCACTTCGAACATTGATATAGGAATTAGAAAGATGTTTCTGAAGACTTTCGTCTGGAGCGTGGCATTGTTTGGAAGTGAAGCATGGATGGTAACTAGCTCAGAAAGAAGGAATTGAGCTTTTGAAATGTGATGTTACAGAAGAATGCTGAAGATGAGATGGATAGATACGAATTACGACGTACTCAATCGAATTGGTGAGTGGAGATCGAATTGGCTGAATTTGACGAGAAGAAGAGATAATATGATAGGACACGACACCCAGAACTAGTTCAGTTAGTTTTTGAGTGAAGTGTAGGCGGTAAGAACGGTAGGGGTAGAACAATGTATGAATATGACAAGCAGATTAGAGAAGATCCATGATGCAGTAGTTACGTAGAAAAGAAAAGGTTAGCACTGAATAGGATGGCATCGAGAGCTGCATAAAATCAGTCTATGGACTGCTGACTCAAACAACAACGTTATTATTATTATTATTATTATTATTATTATTATTATTATTATTATTATTATTATTACATTGATTGGAGACACCTCGTTACAAGGAAGTATAGATGAGACATGACTTAAAAGAACTTACTAAAACCCCTCCCAACGTGTAGCAGATAATCACTAATGACAGCATGCAAAGTGACTCAAGAGGACTGTTCGCCACATCTGTTTGTAGCCGTCTAGTCTGCTCAACTTACCTGCAACAAACAAGAAAAAAGACCAGTTTTAGGGGATGAACACTGACATGCAGCAGCCATAAGGTTAATTGCCTTATGTCTTGTCTGAAAATAGCTTGAGGGACTGTTTATGTTCTCCCTCGTTCCAAATATTATCAAGATGGAGGAGGGTGTCCTCAGTAAACAGATGTGATGAGGAGGGCGGTATGCTCGCAGGGTGATGGGGGAGCGAGATAATGATGACTAAAAAATAGATTATGGCATAGGGGGAAGAAAACAGATGGAGTGAGGAATGTCGGAAGAAGGGACAGAGGAATAAGTGGATATAACACAAACATACACTTTCTTAGAGAATGGACTTAAGGAAGCGGACAAATAAATCAAGCGAGTGAAGAAAACTGCGCGGTTGTCAGATAGATCATAGCGCCGTCCTCTGACAATGTAAATTGCAACGTCGCTTTGCCTACATCATACGACAGGCCGGGCCTCCGGACAGAACACGAAAGAGCTTGTATTTTCTTTTATTTGATTTTGACCTTCATTTTTCGGACTAAGCCAGGGATCCCACCTCTAGCGCCTCAAGGGCAATGTCCTGGAGCGTGAGAATTTAGATTCGGGATATAGCTGCGAAGGAGGATAAGTACCTCACCCAGACAGCTTCACCTGCTATGCTGAACCGTGGCCTTGCGGGGGGATAGGAAGAGGGAAGGAAGCGGCCGTGACCTTAAGTTAGGTACCATCCCGACATTTGCCTGCAGGATAAGTGGGAAACCACGGATAAGCACTTCGACGATGGCTGAGATGGGGACCTAATACCCCTCTACGCAGTTGACCTTGCGAGACTGAGTGGACCTCGTTGCAGCCCTCGTACCACTTTTCAAATTTCATGGCAGAACAGGGAATCGAACCCACGTTTCCGGGGATGGCAGCAAATCATGGTATCTACTACACCACAGAGACGGATTTCTACTTTCATTTAATCGGTTTATTGGAAAGAAATTCAGGGAGATGGATTGGGATGTAAAGGAGAGTACACATATAAATGGCGTCCCCCTGTGGATGGGGGAGTAGAATAACATCCACGGTATCCCCTGCCTGTCGTAAGAGGCGACTAAAAGGGGCTCCAGGGGTTCTTAACATGGGAGCGTGGCTTCGTGACTATGGGGTCCTTAGCTGATTCCTGGTATCGCTTCCACTTACTTGTGCCAGGCCCCTCAATTTCCTCCATCCTATCCGACGTCCCTTGGTCAACTCTTGTTCTTTTCCGATCCCAACGGTATTTGAGCATTTGAGGCCTATACTCGGAGTAGATTTAAGTCCTAAGCGGTGATTTAGATGCTATGTATGTTATATATAAGCCGCTTACATAACCGGCAGGTTCAGGAAAAGAACCGTGGTGCAGAAGGGGAAAGAGGGGATGTGTTTACAGACGGAAGGATATTTTCTTCAGTTCTTCAGTTGACGCCGACTATAGGGAGTCTCATTTTCACACCCTACGTAGCGCTTTACTTTCTTTGGCTGATACAATCATTTATCGAAGTGTCGAACTCCTTTTATATAGTTTTGTTTCTCTCTACCTGGTTGAGGCGTTGGCCTTTTGACCGCAACTTGACAGGTTCCATCCTGACTCAGTGCGGTGGTATTTGAAGGTTCTAAAATAACTCAGCTTCGTGACGGAATATTTACCGGCAAGTAAAAGAACTCCCGCGGGGCTAAATTTCGGCATTCGGCGTCCTCGAAAACCGTAAAAATAGTTAAGGGGACGTGAAGCCAATACAATTATCGTAGTGGTAGTAGTAGTAGTAGTAGTAGTAGTAGTAGTAGTAGTAGTAGTAGTAGTAGTTTGCCCCAGAGTAGTGCGGCAAGCTTCGGCAGCCTGCACAATTCCTATTCTCGCCGGTAGATGGGGGCTTCATTCATTTCATTCCTGACCCGGTCGAAAGGTTAAAAACAGGCTGTGAATTTTAACTTCATTGAGAAGAATATTGGATGCAATTGAAACTGATTCTGCGCAGAAATTCTTCGTCGCGAACTTAGGACTACACGGAATCAAAATCTATTGGCTTTTTTCTTTTAGCCGACTCTTCCTTCATACGTAGCGAATGGGCGTGTTTTCCTTACAGGGACAATACAAATCGGTTGGTCTCTCTCTCGTCATCCTCAAAACCCCGCGAGTGTGATTTTTCAAATTTCATCTCGGTCCAGTAGATTTAGTGATCTGTTTGTATGAATTTGATATGCGTATATACGAGTTTTGTCTGTACATTGCTCCGATTAAAAAAGAAGGTTATTTCTGTATCGGCCGTGTTCACAGTAACAAGAAAATGAAATTCTGAGTTTTCTGTCATTTCTGTCTGGAATAAACTTTTAAGTAAGTCGATTTCTGAACCGAAGTTCGTTGATATGAAGATTGTAACTTTCTGGAAGTGCGGCCTAATTTTACTCTCCGCTTTATTTTCCACAAGCGTCTATTGAAACTGAGAAATGTATTACAGTGAGTAAGAGCTGAAACAATAATTCACAGCACGAACAGCACTGGAAGTGCATCTTATTATTATTACTTTTCTTTTTGCTAGCTGCTTTACGTCACACCAACACAGATAGGTCTTATGGCGACGATGGGACAGGAAAGGGCTAGGAGTGGGAAGGAAGCGGCCGTGGCCTTAAGGTACCGCCCCAGTATTTACCTGGTGTGAAAATGGTAAACCACGGAAAACTATCTTCAGGGCTGCCGACAGTGGGGTTCGAACCCACTATCTCCTGAATACTGGATACTGGCTGTACTTAAAGAACTGCAAGTACAACTTAAATTTGTTGTGTTTTTATATGCGATACCTAGCATTAGCAGACCGTTTATACTTAGTGACTTTCTACCTATATTTGAGGTGATTCCTCGTGACATATGAGCTTGGCGTGTTGGCAACACTGTTGAGAGTAGGAGCGGAAGTGGTAGCTATACTCACTGTCATGTACGCCTGTACACTAAGGGTACAATCTTGTACATTCTCGCCTGTTAATACTGAAGGTAGTGATGTATAATTATTTTGTAATTCTTGGGTTCGATTCAGTGTCACTAATCGTACAGTTAAGGGACACTACTCGCCGAAACGACGTTTTGCAGTGACAGTTAATCTTGCATGTTGGCACACTGTAGTAATGATATTTTCGTGACTTGTGCGATTTACATACTGACAACGCCGTAGTGTGAAGATCGCTAGTCTTACATTTGCGGGTATAAGGATTTTATTTTTCTGTACGATTAATACGGTCTTATTTCGTCCGATTCGTATGAATAGAACTCTACTAGGATGTATAAGAAGAAAAAAATCTTCTTGAACTCCACCAAAAAGGAAACGAATGTTCAGTGGAAATGGAAGGACATTTCGGCATCAACCTAACCTAACCTTGTTTTGTCTCGTCTAGGTGCGACCTTTGCACGGTTTGCAGCCTTAGCGTTTGTGTATTGTTATCGTGTATTATTACTCTGCGGTTTCACTTCGGTCGGACACGTAAAAGCAAATTTCAAGAAGTGAGCTGAATTATTTACACCAAGCAAACACCGGAAAATACGGCTGTAGTCATGCGTGTATCAGAATATAGGCAGACATATATAACAAACAAATTGAGTTAGAAAATGGAATTAATTATAAATATCTTGATTGATAATTTACTTGCGTAAGGAAACCTTCATTATTGTTATATTAATGTTAGTTATTGACGGTTATGTTTTGGGATTTTATTATGTAACTAGTCAAGTTGGCAGCGGTGATGAGCCATTAAAGAAAAGAGAATAGGGTGGCAATATTTGCTTCTAAGTGTACAGCCTTAGGTGCCAAGTACTACAGAATCTGGGCATTCCTCCCCCAGTAGAGTGTTCAAGGTTGGTATCTCCAGTGGCAGCCGAGGAGGACGGACGCCCTCATTATCGCGCTCTGCTTGTCGGAAGATTTATGCAAGCTCATGATAGCGGCTCCTCCATTTTTTTTTCACGAGAGACACTCCACGTTATATTAAATAAAACACGGCTAAGGAGGAACGGAATTGTGCAAGTCACACTGTAGACCTATTTTGCGCAACTGGGCGAGTTGTAAGCAGTACACTCGTAGAGCTAGCGTACAACAAAACAGAACAATGAATCGGGGGTTAAAGTATGAAAATGGTTTACGATAAATCCTGTAAATGTAGTTTTGTTTAAATTTCAGTTGTGTAGGATGTACAGAGCAGGTTTATGCGCAATCACGTGGAAAGGGAGTCTGCGATCGAGGGATAATTTAAAATGTTCTAGTAGAAGATCACATAAAACGCATACACGATGGTACAGCATTCGCACACACTAATTAAGTAGAGTGAAAGAAAGATCGAGATATCATTGGATAAAGCTGCGAACGGCTATGGTTGCGCAGCTGTTACCTTTCACTCCGGAAATAGTCGGTTCGAACCCCACTGTTGGTAGCCCTCAAGATGGTTTTCCGTGGTTTCAGAATTTCACACCAGGCAAATGTGACTACGTTAATTACAGCCACGGCCGCTTATTTCCCACTCCTAGGCGATGGGATGCATCGTCGCCATAAGACCTATCTGTCGGTGCGATGTAAAGCAAATTGTTAATTACGAACTCAGCAAGTGCAGATTTATGCGAACAAATTTAAACGAGCTTGGATAGTCGTTCATCAATCAACAGAGCGGAAAAACATTATCGGAGGATCACCTATTTTCTATTTGGAACATTCTGTGTAATTAAAATTCCATTGTAAGTCGTTAAAAATGACAGTACAGGGACAACATGTACCAGATGCATTTCATTTTGACAGAGTAGAATACAAAGGAAAACAGAAAACTTTGCCAAAGTTAAAATTCAGTTGCTAGAAAGTTCAAGTTGGCGGTCTCGATCCCAAATTAGTCTCGTGGAATTTGAAGGTGCTTATTAAAGGCCAAGTTCGTGTTAGTAAATTTTCTGGCCTGATTACAAAAGTGAAGAATCTTTATTATGGTGTAGACCAAACAAATTTAGATACCTTACATTTCAGGGTAATATCCTTCTTCCTAAAATACGTCACTTCCTGATGCACTCCTTTCACTGGAACTGAGGTTGCAACCAGTGGCAACGGGAATAAGGAAGGACTAGGATAAAAGAGAGGGAATCCACTACCTGGGGACAGTCGTAAATGCATATTAGATTTCTCGTTAACCCTCGGTTGGGCACGTTAGAAACTTACGTTAATGGGCACTTCGGGCCTTTCATGACCCCACTAATTTAATTTAGAAAAATACGCATCATTCTATATTTTGACTAAATTCACATTTAAAATGTATTTACAAGCATTAATAAACCTTAACACTGAAAGGAAATAATTAATGATTAAGCTCTTTTACATACATGGGATTTTATTTTTTACATTTATTGGAGCGTTTTCGAAAAGAGTTATTATTTCGGGATCCTCTTAGGTCGGGATCAGGAAGTGGACGGAGTAACAATAAGAGCATTGTTTCACTGACCTACAATTGGTTCTGTTTATTTGTTAACCCCTTCAGTGGCACGCCCGAGAAATTCTCGGGTGGCGCACGCCTGCCCATAACGTCACCGCCCGAGAAATTCTCGTTTAGCTGCAGTGTTCATTTTGCGATCGCCCAATAATTTCTCGGGTACTCTAATCGTTTGGGAAAATGTTTTCAAGTATTCTCAACAGATGGCGGGAGGATTTCCAGCTGTATTCACGTAGCGTCTGGCTTAAAATATGCCTTATCTTCTCTACTTTACATATACAACCTCTGGCCAGCTGACGAGGTAAACAGAAATGGCGAGCGCGAAACGGAAGAGAAGTTTGTCTGAAGACAAAATAAGGAACTACATCAAAGATGAATCACTAAGTGACATTAGTATTTCTGATAGTAGCTATAATGATTCTATTGATTCTTCAGATGATGACCTTAGTAATTCTAGTGAAAGTGAAGAAGATATTACGTCAGACGGTAAGGTGATGGTAGATGTTGAATATACATTCGTTTGGAAAAAGTGTAAGCCTGGGGATAGTGTGTGAACTAATTTTATTCAATTTACGGGAAATCCTGGTGTGAGGCTTAGCTTATTACCAGAGGTGAGTGCGATTGACTGTTTTGAACTGATTCTAACAGATGAAGTTGTAAATTTGACAGTGACCGAAAAAAATTCGTTGGCCCTATGCTAAAAGTGCATTGAAAACCTTGTAAATAAATCTCCGCATGGAAGGGTACAGTTTTGGAAAAAAGAAGCTCTTACAAAATTTGGCAATTTATTGCGTTAGTATTGCTGATGGGAATAATACAAAAGCCTGAAATAAAAATGCATTGCTCACAGGACAGTATAGGCCCTACTCAAAACACCAATATTTTATGAAACTATATCACAGGCCTACTCTAAGAAGTGTAAATAGAGTGTAAAGTAAGTTTTTATTAACCTTGAATAATATATGAATGTGTTCCCTTAATAATTGTTGCTCATTCCTTGCTTCCTAAAAATAAATAAATGGCTCCGAAAAAAACCTCACTTTTCTGGCACAGGAGGTCTGCCAAAACCCGCCACCGAAGGGGTTAAGGCTTATTTTTTCTAGTGGTTTAAGGTTTTTGGCGACGTTCCAGGGAACATTGCCTTAAGCTCAGGAACACGAAGGCTGTTCAAGAATAACAAAAACTTCTAAATAAAGAAAAAGGGTTACTAATTACACTGTTCTATAAAAAAGTCCTATTTTTGGAGGAAATATGTTGAAGTGCTGACATAATGTTTTCACTTTTTAACAGGCATTCACAGAAATGTTTATAAATGTTTACAAAAATGGAAAATATGGACAGAAATTTGCCACCAGAAAATTTGTGTGTCTTATTTTTTCCTTTTGAATTGAGCTTCCTTCTTGTCCCGAATTATAGACCAGCAATAATCTGCTAACACTGTGGGCATCCATTTCCCTTCATACCGTTTGTCCATGATAACTATGTCTTTACGCTCATCTGATACATCGCTGCAACTCTCCGGGAAGAAGTCTACATGAGAGTCCATGAAACGCACTTTCAAGCACATATTGCATCCCAAATCTTTGTAAGCATTGATCATTTCTTTCACAAACTCCTTATATTTAGGGTCACTCCTATTTCATTGGAAGTGTCGTGTTTCTTTATTGAAACATACCGATGATCGATGTCAGAAATACTGAATAAAAATACAAAAGAAGAGGGTATTCATAGAAATACTCACTTGGTATATCTGAAGGAGGCAAAAAAATAAATACATTTTAAATTTGTACAAATCGTTACATTCCCTCTGTGATTTTGAGGTTCACATGTCGCACTATCTGAACAATAACATCAATTCTGAAAAATAATCAGGAAGAGTTAAGTTAATGTTGCCAACTTTTTTTTTTTAAGTGCCATATTGGCCGCAAACTGATACCACATATGATATATGCATACGTTCAGATTAATGGAAAACTATCATCGATAGCGAAATTCTGATTTCAGATTTGAATGTAGCAATATAAATTCCTTTAGAATTACGTATTACGTATTTTAATCCCAGAAGTACAACCTTTGTAGAGCAGTGTACCGAAACATTTAAAGCTC
The DNA here is from genome assembly GCF_040414725.1 of Anabrus simplex. Taxonomy (NCBI): domain Eukaryota; kingdom Metazoa; phylum Arthropoda; class Insecta; order Orthoptera; family Tettigoniidae; genus Anabrus; species Anabrus simplex. The sequence continues at coordinate 74,710,603 of NC_090277.1, forward strand.
ATTACAACATTTTCCGTGTGAACATTACATATACATCTTCCACACTTGTTTACTGTTGTCTTTATATTTTTGTCTAAACTTTGTTTACACAAGTTTTGTCCTTGTTGTATAGGATGAATTCCAGCTGGAAGTTCATAGTCGTATCCAAGGACAAGAAGACCACCCTTCTGAATAAATCTTCTTTCCAGAAACCGACTGTCTATGTGGGGATAAACTAGTTGTGTTCCTAGCTCCAGCAGAAACTTTCTCCTCTTCTGGGTGTAATGTCCCAGACAACAGTATCATGGCAGCAATCGCTTCCACATCTCTAACTTACTGTAGAACGAAACAAGGGGTCAGCGTTTGGTGCTGCGGTTTACAGTGCATGTGTCTGCCATCTGACTCAAGGTGTTGTCAACACCTCCACTGCTACATTCCTGGCTAACTTACTGTACTTGTTCAATGACAAGATTTGTAAGTTAAGTCAACAAAGCAGTATCTATTAATCCACAGTCCAACCAGCAACGAAGCTTTCTAGTAAGTCACCACAAGCACACAACAAAGAAAAATACCTTGGGGTCCTCAGAGGCCCCATGTGCCCGTCATAGGGCAACTTGAGAGTTTTGCCTGTACATTACAGAGAATTTAAAAAGAATGGTGTTTCTATATCGGCCGTGTCGACAGTAACAAGGAAGAGCAGTTTTTGACTTTCCGTCATTTCTGTGTGTATGTACGGACATCACAAGAAAATGGCTCAACAGAATTGAATGAAAATCGCTATGTTAAGTCGGGGAATGAAGTGTTACAATCCAGGATATAAATAATTTTATTCGCACTGAAATACTGGTAGTTTAGGGGAAGGCCAAAAATTGAATTCTCAGATATTAATGTTATTAATGGTCTTATCGATCAAAAATAAAGTTATATAGAATTATAAATTTCCTATCATTTATGTCTTATACATTTCTACCGTACCAGCTATGATAATAGAATTCATGAATTCAGACTTTTGTTGCTTAGAGGATATCAACGCCAACCATTGCCGACATGGAAATGTTGTTCAGTAGAGTTAACTGGTGATGGTTTTGTGACGAGCTTGTCTCAAGGTGTTAAACCGCGTGTTCATCGGTCCATATCGACAAGGAGAAATGTAAAGATAATTATAAAAGGTGAGAGAAATCATGAAGGAACGATCGCTGGAAGAATAAGATAAGAGAGAGCCATGAAAGAAGGAAGGACTCCCTTTACATTAGATGCTCTAATATCACAGAGTCTGAAGAAAACTCAGTGTGAAGGACTACAACATTGAAAGCTCATAAAACTGATCAACAACAACATTACATCGACCACTGTTGCGGTGGGATTTGTCTCTTCTGCTGCCATTCATTTCCAATAGAGGCGATTACTGCTGCGTTCTTAGTGGAGTAGCCTGCCTGAATATCGGCGGGAAGTAGCTGGGGTTGTCCCACCAATGTCACAAGTATAGATCTTAGCAAGTAAATGTCGGTCTACACGTGTCGTGAAAAATACGTGGGGTCTCTAAAGAACCCTCATGCCCAGCCGACGGAACAGTGTTATGAACGTGTAAGGAAAAGTGTCAAAAACGCATTCTTTGGAGCTCGTTAGCTGACATGGACCTCCGCTGGTAGACGAGGACAGTGCGCGAGTAGTATCATGTGATTGGTCGCCTTGAATCATTCTGGACAGTAGGTGAATAGTGAATGTTCCAGCAGAATGCCTTGTGACAGCGGCTTACTGCACATTTCACAATCCCGGGCAACCCATAGCCCGTGCGTTATGAATTATTCAATTATTTTAATAACATTATTAAAAATTCCATATCATGAAAACGGCTCCCGCTCTAATTGAGCTGCATTACGCACCTGATGCACTGTTCCATGCACTTGGCGTTACTTGTTCATGATGAGCGACCTCTCAACTAGTGAGCGAGAAAAAAGGAAACCGCTTCTTCCTTTACGAAAATCAAATGATCATAATAATATCCTCCATCAACGGCTGGTACTTTCAGATGATCGCCAGCCATAAGACACAGCCAGCACTGTTGCTAGGTAACAATACCTTGCATCACTGACTGTATTCTTGCTATGGTTACAATTCCATCGCACATTTTGTCGCGTCACGTTCATAAATTTTCGGATGACCCCCCCTGCCGTAAGACATATTTATGCCTAAGGGAGGAATTTCTCCATGAAAGCCCCGCAGAATCTGACTGCATTTATCCGAATTTATCAGCTCAGAATGCAAAGCGAGGTAAAGACAGACAACTGATACCACCATTGGCTTTACATCAATGTGTCCGTGATTCGCAAAACGACACATTCCCGAGGTACGGATACGACGTAAAACTTGTGACCTAATCAAACAAACATAAAATCATCCACTAAAACGAAATAGTAGAATCTGAAGTAACAAGCGCTGGTTTTTAAAATTCATCTTTACAAGAAATTTCTTTTAAATTCCGAAATTGATTTATCTCTTCCTAAGTATCTACACGAAAGGAGATTAATAATAAAACACAGTACATAGACTCCAAGGACACAAACGTGGGATCACTTGCAAGCACGAACGACAAGATCACACAAGAGCTTTAAAACCCCATGCCATGCCAGTAAATTGTTAATTACTACCTCTCTACCTCCAATATTGGATGAAGTATTGTCTCGTCAAATGTTAAGTGACGTTTGGGTCATCCTGTATATAAGCATTAGGGGACTGCCTATCTGAAACCCCAAAAATTATGTTACTCTCACAACATTACTGAAGAGCGGGCTAGACGACGAGAGAAATTAGTTTGCCTTCTAACTTATTACTGCCTTACAAGGACATCGTTCAATTTGGTTCTCTTAATTCTTTCCTTTTTTCTTATAACTCCCATGATCCGAAATTTAAAGAACTTCCATATAATTTCAAATCGTTGTATTCTGAAATATATATAGAGGTATTTCGATATGTTTTTATATTGATAATTTAACTATCGATACTATAAAATATCGATATGGAATCAAATATCGATATCTCTGATGGACGTGATGACGCACGCTCGTTTCGAAGTGCCACAGCACATTCCGCCACAGTGGAACACAGACTAGTAGAGACACTATCGACCTATCGATACGCTGACTCATTATAAGGACCGTGTTTCCCTCTACCAATTACAGTGCCGATATTTGGTTCCGGCTTAACATTTGTATGCTTTCAATAGCAGCACAGTTCCATGGACGTAAAAGGGAAATCAGGTTAAGGGTGCAACAGGCCGGACAAATTAAAAAACCAGCAAACAAACACGCACACAATGCAAATTCCTTGAAAGCAAGAACGTCACTCAGGAACGATCAGGGCACAAGTGATATAAATACGATGAAACTGTCCCCATATCAAGGTACAAACAAGAGGCGAGTCAGGTGCACTCTCACCTACGAGTACAGAAACTCTCGGTGTATATTGATTGTTTCTACCCCATATTCAAAGAGCTTGACAATATTGCAATTTGCTTTACGTAGTACCAGCACAGATAGGGTCTTAAGCGAACAATGGGAGAGAGAAGGGTTAGGAATAGGAAGAAAGAGACCGTGATTAAGGTACAGCCAGAGCAGTTGCTTGGTATGATAATGGGAAATCGAACCAGTTGTCCGTGCGGTTAGCGGCGTGCATTCGAGAGATAGTGTCGGCAGCTCTTAGGATGGTTGCGCATGGTTTCCCATTTTCACACCAAGCAAATCTGGGGCTGTACCTTAATTAACGCCACGGCAACTTCCTTCCAACTCCTAGGCATTTCCTATCCCATCGTCGCCATAATACCCATCTGTGTCGGTACAACGTAAAGCACATTTCAAATAATAATAATAATAATAATAATAATAATAATAATAATAATAATAATAATAATAATAATAACGGAAGAAGCAACAGAGGGCGATTTTTTAGAAAGGGAGTGTTAAAAATGGAAGGATTCCAGGATCGCGAGGGAAAGAAAACAGGCTCAAAATGGTCCGAGGAGAGGAAAGGGAGGCAAAGTGAGCAGATGAAGGAGTATTGGAGGAGGAAAATGGAAGCATTGAAACTGTCTCCTGGTCCCTAGAAGACCCTAAGGAATAATAATAATAATAATAATAATAATAATAATGGGAAATCATGGAAAAACATTTCCAGGACTGTCGACAGGAGAGAGAGAGAGAGAGAGAGAGAGAGAGAGAGAGGGGGGGGGGATAAAGGGTTATTTGCGACTGGCATCCATCTTCCCTCAAATCAGAAAACCTACAAATTCAAATAATTTGCATAGATAGTTTATCACTTATATTAAACATGTTTTAGTTATATTTACGAACAACGCACGAGTGAGGTATCGGGTGTTTGAATGCGCATAGAAATGGTAACCTCAAAATGTGATCAGTGAACACGACTGTAGGGTTATTTTCCGTGCAAAATTACGCATAGGATCAAACGAGTTACTAACATCGTGCTCTGACGTTAGGTCTCAATGTAGAAGATGGCATGTTGCTTCACAAAGTTCTATACTTCGGTAAATTCGCATTAGTTAATCTACAGAATTACTAACGTCTTAAACATGATAATTAATTCCTCGTTTTCATGTCCTACTTACCACTTCTATACGGATTTCGGAGATGCCGCGGTGCCATTATTTTGTCTCGTAGGAGTTCTTTTACGTGCTAGTAAGTCAACCGACACGATGCTGACGTATTTGAGCTCCTTCAAATCCCACTCGACTGATTCAAGGTCGAATCTTCCAAGTTGGGGTCAGAAGTCCAGCGCCTCAACTGTCTGAGCCACTCAGCCCGGCCATTTGGATAATTATTTCGTATACAATTCTAAAATAAAATTGCGTAAAATGTGCAGAAAGTTAAAAAATACTCGCAATAAGGACAATACGTTAATGTTTGAAGAGTCTTATCGAGCAAGAATCCTCGTCCTAACAAGGAGTCTATACATCAAAATGTTCGCAGCTCCTCAGTTCACATATTCACATCATAATCCGTTCCAGTCCATTGGTAGCAGCACGACTGAACTTGGAACTTCCAATAATTACGTTTGTTTCGGCTGTACACGCTCTCCAGTCCGCTGCTACTCCTGCACGGTGTAGTGGTTAGGCCACCCATCAATCGGAAACCCGATACTGGTTTATAATTACATTGAAGAGCCAATCGCTCGAGAGTGATGACATGCGTGCCTCGATTAAAAATTAAACGGTAGTGGCTAGAAAAATAATCCATATAAAAAAGACTTTCGTGCGTAGAGAGTTGAAATTGATTAACCAAGCTGGCCGTAATATTTAACTAAATACTCGTTTAACACTATGGTTTTTGTGCAATTATCTGCGTAAATCCACCGGCCTGTAAAGGAATATTCTAATTGCAACGTACACATTCAAACTGCGAAATTCCCGTTTTCCGTTTCGCAGGATACAGCGCAAAATCCACCACAATATTAGTAATAATCAAGTAAGCACGCATAGTAAAGAGGGGAGTGGGGATAGTAATCCCAAACAACGATATATAATGAGGTGCACAGTATCGAGCTGTTACAAGCCATTAACACACGAAATGAAGCTAAGTACTGCAAATTCTGAAGCTAACGGACGGCGAAGATAAACGTGCATTTAGCCTTGTGTTCTAAAGGAAGAAATGTAGTACTTACAGGACTCGTAAACATATTTTAAAACCGTTCGTTAAGTTTTGTAAAACTGAAGTGTTCACCCTTCAAGGAAACAAAGTCAGGCCACCAAGGGTGGAAGATACAGTCTGCTACTGGCATCATCTTCTAAGAAAATATTTTACATCCTCAGCGTGAATTATTATTGAATGCTACGATCAGGGAACCCTTACCCACTGAATTTATTAAAAGCAGAATAATTACACTCCCCCAAAAGAGGAAATGCATGCGATTGTTCGAATTATAGAACATTAGCGATCACGTTTCTAAGATTGTATTTATCATTAAAGGCAAATTTGGACGAAAACAGAACAACTGGATAACGATCAATATGGCTTTAGAACACAGAAAGGAAGTAGGGAGGCTATATTAGCATTACGTCAAATTTTGGAAAGAAGGATAAAAGTCAACAGGAAATCTTATGTAATATTTATTGACTTAGAAGAATTGTTCGATAATGTTGAGTGGAAACTGCCTTTTCATGTAACGGGGAATATGGGACTTGACCGGAAAGTCAGCCGCCTTATTCTGAATTTGTGTAAAGCTGTAACCACGGAGGTTAATATTAATGGAAGTACAAGAGAAGCAAAAATTAGAAGAGGAGTGCTACAAGGCTGCCCGCTGTCACCATATCTCTTTAACCTGACCTTAGAAAATGCAGTTAGAGAAATGGTAGGGCATACTAGAGGGGTGAATTTTAATGGTATTCAGTTTCTCAGTATCCGCTTTGCAGATGATATTGCTCTCTTAGGTAATTCTGAAAAGGATTTGAGTAAGATGCCAAGGACATTCGATAAATCCTTAGAAAAATTTAAACTAAAAATAAATATAAATTTCATAAAATTCATTATAGTAGACAAAAAGAAGCCTACCAAACCAAACCCCATGGTGCAACAGCCCCGCAGGACCTTGGTCTACCAAGCGACCGCTGCTCAGCGCGAAGGCCTGCAGATTACGAGTTGTCGTGTGGTCAGTACGACGAATCCTTACGGCTGTTATTTTTAGCTTTCTAGACCGAGGCCGCTATCTCATCAGCCCTCACAACTAGGTTAAAATCCCTGACCTGGCCGGAAATCGAACCCGGGGCTTCCGGTTAAGAGGCATACACGCTACTCCTACACAACGGTGCCGGACAAAGAAGGCTGCAGGTATGAAATAACACGCCGATAGAACAAGTCACAAAATTCTCCTATTTGTGTAGTGGTGTAATTACCTCTGATAACATATCCCTTTCAGAAATCAAGAAAAGAATAGTGGTAGCAAAAGACGCCTTTTGAAATAAGAAAAACGTATTGCTAAACAACCTTCTCAATTTGGCGACCAGAAAATCATTTCTCAAAACATACTGTGCTACTGTATGGATGCAAAACATGGGCATTAGGGCAACAGGGAGAAACAAAACTTGAGGCTGTAGAAATGTGGTTTTGGAGAAGAATTACAAAAACAAGTTGGATGGATTAAAAAACAAATGTCTTTGTTTTAAAGAACGTAAAAGAGGATCGATGTTTATTAAATAAGATAAAGAAGAGGAAAGCAAAATTCCTTGGACATGTACTAAGACATAACTGTCTTCTCCACACCGTCACTGAAGGTAATGTACTGGGAAAGAGACCCAGGAGACGCTCAAGAATGTCATCCATCAGGAACTGGCATATGACAACATGAAGAGTTTGGCACATGATCATCAGATGTGGCGATAGCGACAAGGCAAGCAGATGATGTGCGTGAATACGCATACATATTCTTACTTCTTTCTTTCTTTTTCTTTCTTTCTTTCTTTCTTTCTTTCTTTCACTGCCATCCATTTGCGAATTACGGAAAATTCTATTAATGTTCTTTTGTTCTTAGATTCTAAACAATACGAACATTAAAAACCTACAGTTATTCACCCTATCGCACCGTTAGATCACACGAATCCAGAGTTCAGCAATATAACGAGGTTTGAACACATTACCCCGTACGTATCACAATTCAGATATTACTGTCTAGAACATTTGCTGCCGTAACAAAAATAAAAACAAAGAGTGCAGTATTCTCTAGGGGTGGAGAATAATTATATTTTTACAATACATGCACAGCACCAATGCTATTCTCCGAGGGCAAATGTTCAACTGTTGTCGGACTGCACAGAGAACAGTTTCCATTTATCGTGAGACACCTTGTTCACTAGAAATGTCCTATTATTTATAGAGGGTGGATCATTTGACTAAATTAAGGAGTACCCAAAAGAAAAAGATTCGTTTTGTACTCCGAAGAATTGATAATTAGAATTACATGCAGCAGTCTTAAATCCAATCCTAAACACATATTTTGGAAAGGCTCCAGATGGGTATTCGTCTAAAAATTGAATATTCATATACATCTCCATTATTACCCGTCGTACAATAAATAGGTATATGGCAAGGAATAGGAAAGTGCGATTCCTATAAAGTTAGTTATATTGCTTTTTTTCAATAGATGTAATATTAACACGGGTAATAAATGATAACTAGTGGACACGCTCTGTTCTGCAGCAGGTCAGGTAACTCGTCTTGATACGCCTGTCGCTGTCATAATGTTTTGCCTGTGCTTTTCAATAGTTTTATGAGCAATTAATACCGGTAATGTAGTTTATAATATTTTCGCTGCTTCGACCATTTAAGCGTATCTGTACCTTAACATTTTCAAACGATCTTCCTCGAGATATTGCAACTTGGCTGTGGCTGGGTACGTAGACGCCCACTTTTTCAATAGTTTGTCCCTGCGCTATACAGAAGGCTGGCCGACTTGATACCTTTCCATCTGTACGTATGTAGATAGTTTTTCTTAGCAACATGTAAGTTATTACGAACGTTCTGCCATCTGTTGAGCATACATATATGTATATTTACAATTTATTTTATGACATGCCGACGCAGATAGGTCTTATGGCGACGATGGGATAGGAAAGGCTTTGGAGTGGGATATAAGTGGCCGTGGTCTTAAGGTACAGCCCCAGCATTTGCCTGGTGTGAAAATGAGAAATCACGGAAAACCATCTCCAGGGCTGCCGACAGTGGGGTTCAAACGCACTGCCTCCCGGATGCAAACTTACAGCTGCGCGCCCCTAACTGCACGGCTAACTAGCCCAGTTGTTGAGTATATTCAGAAGTTGTGTAAGGTCAGCCAATCAAGCAGAGAATAGCAATCTTTCATCATCGGAGGAAGTTTATACTATCTGACTTGACAAGTAGTAATCAAACATGGCTGCATGCAATCACATTATTATTAGAATATAATTGAGAGTGTTAGTCGCTTAGCAACCTGCTAAACACAGCATGTATTGCGGTTTAGGGCAAGCCTTCGCCTGCAGTTACTCGTGTGACCATTTAATGAATTACACAAAGCTGGCTGGACTCAGAGACTCATCAATGCCTCATGAATAACCGGCAAGGTATTCCGGAAGGAAAAAGAGAAATTAAGCGAATCGGTAGAACGGACGGACGGATTTGTCAAAGCTGTTTTTAGTAAACTCCATGTGACAGCCTTGAAGTCACATGCACCCTATAATACAACTCTAAAAGAGAAGATTCCAATACAGAGTTCGGGTAACTTTTGTCCAGCCCTTTCTCAGTTTTAGAAACAAGACACCAAACGTTCAGATGCTCAGTGTAACGTAGGTATCAAGGAATTTTGCTGAAATAATAAATGCAGACACGCATAACCCTTGTAAGGACAAAGACATTGAATTATTGCTTGAACAGGAGTGAAGAGCGGACAAAAGAATCGCGGTCTTTTAAACAAAATGTTTCTAGAAACGTGTTCCACAATGAATACTGAATTTTTATGACCCCATTGTATTCGAAATAAACTTTCAACATTTACAGTTTGCATTCACTGCATTTTAAATTGTTCCTGGAATATATGTTTTGAGAAACTTGACAACAGGCAAAGCCTACTGTTTTTACATACTACTGCAAGCGAAATGTCACTGCAGGTCGGTAACCATGGCAACACTATCGACAGTGTTTATTTCGAATGTTTCACATTATTTCATTTCAAACTGTTAGCCATCTTGACATAGGAAGGTATTTCATGTGAACAACACACAACGGATGTACTTCCGCAGAAACTTAATTTATTCCCTCCCCTGAAAAGTGAAATGAAGTGCCGATCCAATGTTCTTTTCAAATTTGAAGTTCTGCTAAAACAGTGTGATTTGAATGAATTTCAGCAAGCAATGGCTGATAAAAAAATAAGTATTGTTACGTGCCCTGTGGTAGCCCCTTTCGGTACTTCTTGGAAGGGACTAGTGAACCAGCCGACTGGGGAGTTCTCGGCCGGCCTTGAGGGCATGGCTGGCATTTTCGTGTATTGTTCTCGTCGGCTGGCTTACCTCTGTGTTTCTTGGAGATTCAACGGGAATATTCCGCCTCTAGCCATCTCGAGAATGTTCTGGTTCACGTTACCCGAGGTGTAAAAAGAGAGGCTAGCCGCGGATAGTCAGAGTTGAGGTCCGTGGTGCAGTTAGTGAGACTTCGTGTGTTGGGGTTCGGTGGCTGGGCTGAGGGTGACTGAGGTTTTCAGTGTCGCTAGTGTCCTACTGAGGTCTGAACAAGGAGCTGTTGTTGTGGTGTCAGAGAATCCAGTGAGTAGGTAGACTGTAGACGACGTGCGGAAGGGAAAACTAACAAAATTTAAAAAAAATGTTATTTGTTTTACATCCCACTAACTACTCTTTTACGGTTTTCGGAGACGCCGAGGTGCCGGAATTTAGTCCCGCAGGAGTTCTTTTACGTGCCAATAAATCTACCGACACGAGGCTGACGTATTTGAGCACCTTCAAATACTACCGGAGTGAGCCAGGATCTAACCTGCCATGTTGGGGTCAGAAGGCCAGCGCATCAACCGTCTGAGCCACTCAGCCCGGCAAGAAGGGAAAACTTGTACTACCTGAGAGTCCTGTGTGTTTGTGTATTTCTGTGGACTGATGATTGCCGTTAATGTTCGCTGTTGTGAGTATCGTCCTGCTGTTGAATACTGCTGAGATGTTTAGTTGTTCACTGAATGTGACTGTGTGAATTTCAGGGCTGTCTCTGGAGTAGTCACAGCAGGAATAGTCATCGCATGTTGTGTAATCAGTAACACCGTATTCAGATCCAGCGGTCTACACACGGCTGCTGTATGAGGTGATTGGACTTGGGGAGGTCAAAGTAAGGATTAGGCGTCCCCAGATAATAGCAACGGGCCGGACCGCCTGCTGTGCCGTACAGGAGAGAGACTTGTAAATATACAACAATTAGTGAGTTTGGCCGTTCATGGTTGATTAGAATTGTGTGTCTGCTTTTACTGAGTCATCCTGAAATAAATTATATGAATCAAACAGACGAAGTTTTATTCGAAACAGTAGTTTTCAGAACTTTGATTTTTACCCTCTTCTAGTAACTCGATTACTTGATTTAAAGCAGGTCAAAAGGAACTATTCAGCTTTGAACTTATTTTATTATGGAGGTTACGCCAATTATATATATATATATATATATATATATTAGATTTTTAATACGATTTTCTATATATAGCCCTGGGTCCTAGGTATTGCACTAGACTACTCTGGTAACTGCATATGGCCATCAAAGCGAACTCTTTGTTCGGTCTGACAGTAAATGAAACTTCTGTTCGAGGATGGTTTTGTCTCTTGTTGACATGGGGTATGTTAATTCAATGCTTGCTGTTTTATAGTTCTATGTGCAGAACGTTGCTGCCAACGCGGTTTGCTTCTATTTTGTTTATGCACAGTAATATGATGCTAGGACTATAGAGTTATTGAATTTCCATGATCGGATATTGGGACCTGATTTCCCACCCTCTTCCCCCGAGCAACACACTGTGCCTGGTATATCAAATTCCATATCCGATAATCATTATTTGTGCCACGTATCCGATGGCCATTTAAAGACGACAACGGCCTCAATCTGTGTGTTATCATTAGGGCCGCATTCTTATGTGATTACATATTCCATTCCTTTACTTGTAGACATTGTTATACCTGTTTTTCAATTTACAATTTTTTTACATATTCTTAGTAACATTACATACTTTTACATATTAAGTTAAGAATTTTTTTTTGCTATTGGCTTTACGTCGCACCGACACATATAGGTCTTATGGGGACGATGGGACAGGAAAGGACTAGGAGTGGGAAGGAAGCGGCCGTGGCCTTAATTAAGGTACAGCCCCAGCATTTGCCTGGTGTGAAAATGGGAAACCACGGAAAACCATCTTCAGGGCTGCCGACAGTGGGATTCGAACCTACTATCTCCCGAATACTGGATACTGGCCGCACTTAAGAGACTGCAGCTATCGAGCTCGGTTAAGTTAAGAATATTACATTTCTGTACATATCTAGGCACTTATTCAAGAAATGAAAAATTGTGTCAGTTTCTTTAATGTTCAGATTCTAGTAACATAATTAGTAAATTCCATTTCATGTTGTGTGTTTAGAGTCATAGACTGGTTTGATGCAGCTGTCCATGTCATCCTATCCCGTGCTAACCTTTTCATTTCTACAGTACGTAACTAGTGCATCCTACATTTGCTGTAACCTGTTTATCATATTCACACCATGCGCTAACCCTACCGTTCTTACCGACTACACTTCCCTCGAAAACCAACTGCACAAATCCTGGGTGTGTTAAGATGTGTCCTATCATTCTATCTCTTCTCCTCATCAAATTTATCCAAATCGATCTCCTCTAACCAATTGGATTCAGTATGCATTCATTCGTGATTCGATCTATCCATCTCATCTTCGACATTCTTCTGTAACACTACATTTAAACAGCTTTTATTATCTTTTTTTCTGAGCTAGCATGTTTCACTTCAATACAATGCCACGTTCAGACGAAAGTCTTCTAAACATATTTCTAATTCCTATATCAATGTTGCAAGACTGAAAATTTCTTTTCTTAAGAAAGATCCTCCTTACTTCTGCCATCGTTAGTTCTTTTACTATCCAAGTAACACTATTCATCTACTTATTTTAAGACTTCATTTCCTAACCTAATATTGCTTACATCACCTGACTTTGTTTGACTGCACTCCACTACTTTTGTTTCTGACTTATTTATTTTCATGCTGTACTCCTCACCCGAGACTTACCTATACCATTCAGCGTTTCTACAAATCTTCTGTAGTCTCAGATAAAATAACAATATCATCGGCAAATCACAGGGATTTGATTTCCTCTCTTTTGACTTCTCTCTGACTTCTTTTACTGCCTGTTTAATATGAACATTGAAAAGGAGGGAGGATAAACTGCAGTCTAGCCTCACTCCGTTCTGGACTGCTGCTCCTTTTTTTTTTCAAAGCCCTCGTTTCTTATCAATGCAGACTGATTTTTGTACAGATTGTAGATAATTCTTCGTTCTCGGTATTTGATCCCAACCACCTTAAGAATCTGAAATAGCTTGGTCCAATCAACATTATCGAATGTCTTTTCTAGATCTACAAACGCTATGTAAGTGGGCTTGTCCTTCTTAATTCGGTCCTCTTAAAATCAGACGTAAAGTCGGGATTGCTTCACGTGTTCCTGCATTTCTTCTGAAGCCAAATTGATCTTCACGGGAAGGATCGAGAAGGCAGTGACTGATGATGTTCGCGAGTAATTATCTTACTAATGTTTTGCTATACAATAGAGGTTCGTAATTGTTCATTAGCCTACGAGTGTCAGAAGAAAATATCTTTATCACCTACTACATTCTTGTAAGTAAGATACCTAACATTATATCCGTGGTCTTTGTGAGAAGTGAAAAACTGTACAGATAACCTAAAACTCTTTGTTACCGAGCTGGATAGCTGCAGTCGCTTAAGTGCGGCCAGTATCCAGTATTCGGGAGATAGTAGGTTCGAACCCCACTGTCGGCAGCCCCGAAAATGGTTTTCCGTGGTTTCCCATTTTCACACCAGGCAAATGCTGGGACTGTACCTTAATTAAGGCCACGGCCGCTTCCTTCCCACTCCTAGCCCTTCCCTATCCCATCGTCGCCATAAGACCTATCTGACGTAAAACAAGTAGCAAGAAAACCCTCTTTGTTGACGCACTCAGAATGGCCACCTCTGTTGATAGAGGTCGGCCTTTATCGAATTCAATGAATGAAGAAACCAATAATATTTTCCTCAACAGACACCAAGTAAGCCAACAAATAACACCGTAAATAACCCTGCACATCCTAACAGTGCATCAAGTAACCAAATGGCAAGCGTCACAACTTGTAACGAACGTAATTCAAGGTTAAGCTATTCTGCCGCAATACAGTCGTACCCCTCCAAAGAACAAGCTATTGTAATCGAATCTCATGATGGGATCAGTATCGAGGATTATGTGCTAGCTGCAGGGAAACTTAGAACCCCTAGCAACATTCGGTTTGTTTCAAGTATGTCGAACGGAAGGATATGCGTCTTTCTTTCTAGTAAGAAAACTGTTGAAGATCTGATATTGACAAACCCTAAGATCTTATTAAACAATGTATCACTGGAAATACGACCCCTTCTAACCAAAAACAAGCGTATTGTATTATACAACGCCTGTCCTGTGATCCCAAACTACGTTATTGAAGAGGAATTGTTAAAGCTCGGTGTGAAAAACATGTCTAGTATTACCCCAATTAGAGCAGGCTTGTCGATTCCAGAATTCTCCCACATGTTAAGCTTTCGAATACAAATGTACATTCAAAATGAAGACCTTGATGAACTCCCTGAATTCCTTAATATTGAATACGATGGTACTAACTACTGGATTTACCTATAATCCGACTCGCCCACTTGTGTTCCTTGCCATACCGAAGGACATCTGGCCAAAGATGAACCGTCTTCCAATCACTTTCCTCAGCTCAAAAAGAATTCACAAAAATCCGAGATCGAAAACCCCAGAACTGTCATCGGTACTTCTAGCTCCCTCCCAAAAGATAAGCCATTTCACTGATCAACCCTGACTTAGCACTTAGCCCAGTCTGTAATGCTCCTACCTTCTCCGGAATTCAAATTGAGAGAGAAATTGATGCACCTATGGAAACATACTCCACAGTGAATTTTCCTGGATGTAAAAGGCCAATTTCACTAGCTAGTAGTGAAAAAACTAATCCAAATCCTCCTGACAGCAACAAATCCATACTGCCCTCTCCTGAACAAATCGAAAACCGGAAGACAAATCACACTTCCAAGAAACCCAGGACAGACACGCAAAAATAAACAATAAGTGATATGCTCCTGCCAGTAAAACAAGTTCTGTAAGCCGACCCATCACCATTCCCCCTCAGCTACCTACAGCTTCAATCGTTCTTAGAAAATACAGTGCCCTAAGACCTATCTGTGTCGGTGCGACGTAAAACAACTAGCAGAGAGATAGAAAATACAGTTGGTGCCAAGGACATCTCAGCAATTGCTTCCAACAACACCCAAGCCGTAGAAGGTCTTGCTAAAGCCCTACAAAAACTCTATCCTTACTACACCGATAAAAGCATGAAAAACAAAAGCAATGGAATAGTAAAAAAAAACTACTGAAATCCGCCAGTCAAAGTGAAGACCCAACCCATATCAATGTAAGGCCAGACTATTTCAGTGACGACAATTCCTTCCCAGTATAATGTCTACATAGTTGCTTAGCAACGCGACTTTCCCTTTGAGGCACTCGGCTACAGCTTGAAGAAGTTACCAAAACAATGATGAACGATGTTAATGAATGATGCCATTTTCTTTACGTCCCACCAAATACTTTTACGGGTTTCGGAGACACCGAGGTGCCGGAATTTAGTCCCTCAGGAGTACTTTTACGTGAGCACCATCAATCGGACCTGCCAAATTGGAGTTAGGCCAGCGCCTCAAACGTCTGAACCCCTCAGCCCCGCAATGATGAATGAAAGAGAGAGAATTTGAGGTGTAATTACTTTTTAATTACGGTAATTAATTAATTGTTTATTAAATAGATGCAGCCGATGGAGGGCCATATCCCACTAATGAGATAAGTATAATAACTACAGCCCGGATTTTCATGCATTAATAGGTTAGAATGCAAACTTCCTGAAGCGAGTAACGAGTATAGTCTACCTTTACAACGACCATGCTATGGCGTTTGCATAAACATTAGGGGTACGCCCATCAGAACCGCTGTAATTTATGTTACTCTTGCTACATTATGGAAGAGCGGGTGGCCGACACTTCCTACTAACCAAATTAGTTTGCAATCTAACCTGTTACTGCATAAAAATCCGGGCCTTAATAATAACTATAGGTAGGCTATAAACAACAATATTAAATATGAACATTAAATTAATAATAAGTAGAGGACTCGTGTAAAATAACTCGTCTTGATATATCTGTCGTACTCATGTAGTTTTGCCTGCGCTTTTACGAACATTTAATAAGAAGCGCGTTATGGAATGTCGCAGTTCGTAGTCAGAATTCATCCATTCGCCATACATTACCTTTTTTAAATCCTGCAGTTCTTAATGTAAAGTTTGGTATTGTGTCGTAGAAGGGAATGGTATTTTGAATCGCAGTTCTCCTATAACGAAGGATTGTCTTTTGAGCTTGAGGAGCGCTTTTTTTTTGACAGGCAGTGCACTTTAACATACATCACCTTCACTCTTTCTAGTGTAACTAGTTTATCCTGGGATAGGTGTTCCTAGATAATGATGGGGTCTGTTTGTACATAAAGTGTTTTCTCTTACCAACATGTAGTTATTAGGAACGCTCTGCCATTCGTTGAATATATTTGGAAGCTTGGAAAGGTTAGAGAATCAAAGAGTATCTAGCAGGGAATAATATTCTTCCGTGATCAGGGGAAGTGTGTATGTTCTCCGGCTTGACAGTTAATAATCAAACATGGCTTAATGCAATGGCATTACTAAATATATTCGAATAATAATGAAAGTGTTAGTACAGATGTATTGCGGGTTAGGGTAAGCTTTCCCTTAGAATTATTGGAGTGATCGTTTAATGATTTGATCTTATGATTACTCAAAGTTGGCTGAACTTCAGAGACCTATCAGTCTCATGATTCACTGCCAGGTAATTCCGGAGAGAGTAAAAGAAAAATGAAGGAGATCGGTCCAGTAGAACGGACGGACGGATTTGCCAAAGCTGCTTTTAAATATTTTATTTAATGCGCACAATGTGCAAAGAATTACTATAAAAAATATCTTCGTTACAAAATTTCACCAGTGATTCCGATCGCTGTTTACAACTTAAAACATGGTACCTAGTACAGTGTGCACCACATCTTGAACATACACAGTTCAAACCTGGTTCATGATAACGCTTTATATTACATAGTTTATAATGGAACCCATGAACGGAGAACCTTGTCAGCAAGTGTCGCAGTTCATATCCACCTTGAACCCACTCGCGATTTAGCATGACATCGGTAGAGTAGAAATCTTCCCAGATGGCATCCTTCTTCGATCGTAGTAAACTCTTAATATACAAATGACAATGTACAAGGGGCGGTTACGGAGTTAGCAAGAGGAAAAGTGATGAACGGAAGAATATGGAAACCTAGAAAGGAATTCAAAGGAATCTTTTATTTCTTGTTTGAAGGATGCTAAGAATATGAATATGCCAATATCGAGTAGTGAGTTACCAAGAGTTGGGAGACGATGGAAGATAAAGCGTTGTTGTAAGGTTAGACCCCGAAGGGATACATGAGGAGTATACCGGTTGCGTGTTGGGGTGGGGAAACTTGTATAGGGGCGTACGTTGAAGGAGTATTTCGTTTGGTACAGCCATTGATTATTTTATGAAGGTAACATAATATATGACATCTCAGGTCACGTATACCCAGGTAGTTCGAGATATTGTGTTCGAAGTAATCTCTGTCCCTGACCTCAGCGAGCACAAATACTGTAGATTTTACTTTATTATTGGTCGTCTTCTATTAGTTTTATACTTCATCCCCCTTCAACCCCCCCGCCCAAAGGGGTGTTTTGGATGTCTTTCAAAAACAAGCCATGTGTGTACCAAGTTGGGTTGACAGCTATGTTGAAACATACACACATACATCCGTAATCTCAGCCATTTTGGACTTTTTCACCCCTTCTCACCCGCATACTGAAGGGGGATGAACATGGACTTAAGCGACATCCGGAGTATTTCCGTTCATCTGAGCTACCGCGAAAACTATGGATTCGACACTATTATCGATTATTTTTATATGCCACTCCGTCCCCACCTCCCCCCCCTAGGGGCGCCAGGGGAGACTTGCCCCCACATATGTTTCCTCCAGATAATTAAGTCATATATATACCAACTCATGAATTTAAAATGTTTGAACAGAATCTTTTGTAAATACCGTAAATGCAATTTATAATGATCATCGTAATGATAGTATGGACACGTGCTGATAAGAATATGGGCAAGTTGTTCCTGAAACAATAAGAATGAGTTTGAAATGTTAAGCAGAATCTGTCCTTGGCCTTGTCTACACTCACGCACCTGCATAACTCTAACACCAGGCCTCTATTCCACTCTAGAATCCTTGCCATGATTACGGCCGGTCATTTCTTCATCCAATTCCTAGGACGGTGGTAGTGTGGTGGCAGTATATCTATAACGGCTGGTTTTAGGGCTTTAAAACACGGTTGTCGGTCCCAGCGACGCTTAAAATGGGCTTTGTCTCGTCTTTGCACGACAAATTCCATATTTCGCCTATATTACCCTGTGTAATTACGCCATAGAGCCTAAGTCTAAGCGATGCAGAGGTTTGTTCAAATTTCTTGAATGCAGGGTTACCCGCAGGGTCCTAAAAGGCAAGTATGCAACCTCTGATTCAGGATGGTGGAGCGGTATTGATTTTTGTAAGGAACGGACACTCTGCTTTATATATAGATTCCACAACAGCAAGTGATCTGAATAACAGGTGGCCTTGGCTAAAGCGGGTTATGGTAAGGCTACCTTTCCTCTGTCAGACTCAATAGGCCGTTGTAATTAGCATGACATGTGTGTGTGTCGGAATGTTCCTATAACTAGTGGCAATATTTTAATTGTAATATCTTGGTTTCAAAAGCGCTGGGTTTCATTCCCGTCATCCCGTGAGAGTTTGTAGCATGTCTTCTCATATAACACTAGTAAAAATAAAGAAAAATCAACCCTTAACCTACTTTTACAATCGTGATTTTTTTTGACAGACAGTGCGAGCTAAAGTTGTCCATTTCCAAAATTAGGTCACAGACATTAGTCAGAAAGACTATTGTTAATTTAACGACGCAATTACTATATGTAGAGTCTTGGTAATTCTCAGTACACCATACGCATTTCTAGCGAATTTATTTGGCAACATTTCCAAGTATTTGAAAAACATCTGAGTTCATGTATTAGTTTGTAACGAAACGAAGTAGATATGAAAATCATTTCGGGTAAAGAGAAAGGGGAGTTGAATACCTTGAATAGTGAACTAATTCTTGGGCACTGAGACTCTAGTTAGCAATCTTCACAAACGAGCGCTTCAGTTCATTTGTATTCCGCACTAATCGTCCGTGTGCAAGTCTACACGGAGCGCCTCTGATATCTCCTGCTGATTATGCACACTCTCCTACACATATGCAGAACGGGGTGAAAGGCGCTTGAGAGTTGAATGGAAAAGATTGCAAATTACCCTATTGCTACCTTGAAAAATCCACTGCTTGTTAATTACAGGCGTGGTCTCAAAGACTAGATTTGTAAAACTTCTAAAAACATTCTATATTTAAAGTACCTTTACAACAAGAAGAGAACTCGCGGAATTCTTCCAGCAGAGCGGCAGCAATCTTCGTTAATCACTCTGACACGCTCACAAGGTTCTGAAAGGAATCCTCCCACTCAGCCGTGTTTTCAATCGCAGGCCAAGTCAACCGAAAAAGCTTTGAGGGGAGACGTCGACCGCAGCTTTGTAAAAAGAGAAAGAGGGTTGAATTTCCATCCGAGTGCTGTCAAAGACCATGTATACCCTTTGGAATGACAAGTATATGCCGCAACACTGTTTGTTATATTGCTAGTGAGCAGTAAGTAAGT
Organism: Anabrus simplex; assembly: GCF_040414725.1. Lineage (NCBI taxonomy): Eukaryota > Metazoa > Arthropoda > Insecta > Orthoptera > Tettigoniidae > Anabrus > Anabrus simplex. The sequence goes on from NC_090277.1 coordinate 74,730,268, forward strand.
ATTGCTAATAATAACCTCTGCTACACTACGTATTCGCTATATTTTATAGTGTTCTTGCTGTCTTATTTTTATTACTTGCTCTTCTGCAGCTTTTCCCACACATATGTCGCACTTGTAGATTTGACCATGTTTTACGGCCGGATGTCCTTCCTGACGCCAACCCTATATGGAGAGATGTAATCACTATTGCGTGTTTCTGTGGCGGTTGCTAGCGTAGTATTTTGTCTGAATATTGAGAGGAAAGTGTTGGAACAAACACAAACACCCAGTCCCTGACCCAGAAGAATTAATCAAACACGGTTAAAATCCCCGACTCCATCGGGAATCGAACCCGGGACCCTCTGAACCGATGGCCTCAGCGCTGACCATTCAGCCAATGACTCGGACCTATAGTGTTCGTACTATAATTTTTGAAAACAGTGACAACCAAAGCCTACTGCTATTACTCGTGTAAAAGTAGTTAGTGGGACGAGCAATTATTATTATTATTATTATTATTATTATTATTATTATTATTATTATTATTATTATTTTCTTTTAGTAGTATATAAGTTATTAGGAATGTTGTGCCATCTATTGAGTATATTTAGAAGCTGGGGAAGGTCAGAGAAGCAAAGAGCATTTAGCAGAGAATAGTTTCTTCGATGAACAGACGAAATGTATACTCTCTGGCTTCACAGGTAGTAATCAAACATGGCTGAATACAATGACATATCTCAGAATATTAATGAAAGTGTTAGGCGCTTAGCAACCTGCTAAGTACACAATGTATTGCGGGTTAGACTAAGCCTTCGCCTGCAATTATTGGAGTGATCATAATAATGATTTGATTTTATGATTAGTCAAAGTTGACCATCGATGTCTCATGATTCATCAGCAGGTAATTCCGGAGAGAATAAAACAAAAATTAAGCAAATCGGCCCTGTGGAAAGGACAGACGAATTGGCCAAAGTTGTTTTTGGTAAACTCTTTTGATATATAGGTTGTACTTGTAATATAAGAGAACTGGTGGTAGAAATCATTCCTTGTAAGTACGTACGATTGGTCATACTTTCCATTTTGGGGGTCACACTTAGCTATTTTTAATAGCATTTCAGGTCTTAAAAATCCGGGGTCTAGTTATTACATACTACAAGTGCAGTTATCCTGCAAGTCTGTAACCATAGTAACAGTGCTGTAAGCTTCTTACGTAGCTTCACATCTCCAACAAAGTTAAGATCGTTTAAATGGCTGAAGATTACATCTTGAGTGTCTTCTGAGGACAAGGCTAGAATAACATCCAAAATAGTTACACGTCAAGATATAATAACAGGGGGTGCCAACGAAATGCATACGTTTGATTTTGGGGTACAGTCACATAAAAAATAATCCTTAAAATCAATGCTTCGTAAGATGAACTCTACTGAAGTCTATACCATTTTTGCGATGAATGAATTCCAATATTCATTGTCTAATCAGAACTATGCTCTCGTCTACAGGAAATTGTATTCAGATTGTCCTTGTGATGCGGCAGGTTAGTTCAGTCCCAACCTTTTCCTTTGTGGTTCACGGGGGCATTTTCTACAAGCCAACTGAATGTCAGCTGAGCACTTTCAGCCAAGTACGTGGCCTTGGGGGTATAGAGCGAAGGTGCTGTGCGAGAACATCTCCAATTTTCTGGCTCTTTCAGCTTTTATGCACCTAAGCTACTACTTCATGCAACCATAAATAGGGGTTTATGCACCAAATATCCACTTCAAACTACTAAAATTATGCTAACTGTAATAATGCAATTTTTAAAAATCAAGTATTATGACATAGCCTACTTGACAAACACTGTAAACATTGTGGTCAGAAGTAGTTTCGCCGCCGGACAGAGCCGCTCGAAGGTCCAATATATCACCGTCGTGTCAGTAGATTTACTGGGACGTAAAAGGAATCCTGGAACGCAAAATTCCTTCAACTCTTCGTCTCCGAAAGCTATAAATATGTAGTTAGTTAGACCTAAAACCAATATTGAAAATCCACAGCCTGTTTCCTGTCATTCGACCGGGTCAGGAATAGAATGAATGAAGCCACCATCTAGCGGCAAAGATAGGTATTTTGCCGGCTGACGAAGTCTGTCGCATTCCTCTGGGGCAATGATTATTGATAGACAGATGGAATGAAATTGTATGAGTGTGTTGCTAGAATAAAATATGACAGGGAAAACCGGAGTACCCGGAGAAAACCTGTTCCGCCTCCGCCATGTCCAGCACAAATCTCACATGGAGTGAACGGCATTTGAACCATGGAACCCAGCGGCGAGAGGCCGGCGTACTGCCGCCTGAGCCAAAGAAGGGCTGCTAAAAGCAATATTATAATTAATAAATAATCTTAAACTGTTTTATTAATCCTTAAATTATATTTAATTGATTGATTAATTCTAATGTGATTTGAAGCGCTTAGAATCTCTTGAAATGTGGCGTTTCTGTAAAGTGTTAAAATTGCATGGACAGATAAGATGGCAAATATTGGCGGTTAGCGTTGTGTTCAGCAATATAAATCTGAGCTGAAATTTAACATGGATTCGTCAGCATCAGAGTCGAGTTTCTACTGACCCCTGTTCCCTTAGGCTACCACATCTTGAAACACCTGGAACGTACCTTTCTCTCGGCAGTCACCTGGAAATTGAGTGTTCGTCTTGTATATTCATGCTCTGACCTGTATATTGGCAATCTGCGTATAATAAATAAATAAATCCAAGAACTGCCGATTTTAAGCCGGCTTTTAAATTCGCACCGTCCGTGTGTTTATTGATTTCTAAGGACTCTTGGATTTTTCTTTCGAGATTCCGCGTCTTGTTTCGCGGGAATTGTTAGCGTATGATATTTCCGTGTCTTATTTCTTGCTGAAGAGGGGTACAACATCAGTCTCCTTGACAAGTAATAATGCAATATATTCGGCAGAGTGCACGTAAGGCACATAAAACAACAACTAAGTTGAACCAGCAAAGGAAAACAGAACTAAGTATCGTATTGGTTCGCATACAGTGAGTAGAGATTTTATATTAAAGTCTCGCATTGCCGTTCTTTATAATGTTTTAAAGAAAAGTTTTCCAAGTTCTGCGACAAGGTAGACGCTCTGATCACGTCATGATTCTATTGAGTTGAAAAGTTCTTCTTTGATCGGCAGGAAGTAGTGCGAGAACAATGCTGGCATAGCGTGAGGCAGGCCGACAAGTGTTCAGAGCAGAGCACGCGAGATGTCGATCACAGCAAGTACTATAAGAACAAGTGAAGGTCTGTCAATAGCCTGTGCGCGTTTCTACCAGGTGAGTGTTAGTTCTTTAACGGTAGGTGGTCATTATAAGAATGGTGTAGTTAGAGAGAGTGATGATCACTCGGTGGACATCTTAGAACATCACATAAATAAGTCCTATGACTGGGGGAATCCAAACATTTGTGTAACATGACGTGGCAAAATTTGTGACGAAACTGTAACCATAGCAACCGTATAGATAGTGAGGTAAGGTGGTGTTGCCTAGCAAGCGTACAGACTATGATGTAAGGTACTGTTACCTAGAAATCGTGCAGGCTGGTTGTCATCTAAAATTAGCTGCCGTTGATGGATCGCCATGACTGGCGGACATACTTTTATTTACGATCATTTAATTTTCGCAAAGAGAAAAGGGGTTTCTTTTTTTCTCTCCGCCGGTTCAGTGATATTAGGGTGTTCGGAATGTTTCTCAATTCTCTCCCCTCATTCTTAATCCAGAGATCCTTCGCATTTTCCTCCTCATTTCTTCGTAGATAATTGACCACTCTATTTTGGAGCCTACAAGAACAATTACGGCAACAGTCATTTCTCTACCAGGACAACTGAACAAAATTTCCACACAGACGATGCTCGATCTTGTTGCAATTCGTGATAAAAATCTGGAATCTCCATTATATTATACCTTGTATAGTAAAGGTGCGTCTAAGATAAAACGTACCATTTCCATTCCTACTTCTATGATAACGTTCCAAATTCAAACGTGTCATTGTTTAAGAAGCCTTTCTCGAGGACAGTCGAGAATTCTTCCGAGGACGCAGAGCACAGTTTTCTGCGAAACGTCAAGAATTTCACCTTATTTTCTTGACACGGCACAAGCCCAAAAGCCTATACAATATTATTATTATTATTATTATTATTATTATTATTATTATTATTATTATTATTATTAATCGTTTTCGGAGAGTCGAGCTGCCTGAATTTTGTCCCGGGAGCGTTTTTACGAGGCAGTAAATCTATCGAATCGAGGTCGGCTTATTTGACATCTTCAAATAACACCGGTCTTAACTGTGATCAAACCCGCGAACTTCACCTCAGAAGGCTCTATTACCTGAATTACTCGGCTCGTCCTTCATGATTGCAGACGGTGGGTGTTCAATGATGATCTATCATCATCATCATCATCATCATCATATGCCGGGCTGAATGGCTCGAGTGGTTAATGCACAGGCCTTCTGACCCCAACTAAGCAGACTCGATCCTGCCTCAGTCCGGTGCAATTTGAAGATGGTCATATACGTCAGCCTCGTGTCAGTAGATTCACTGGCACGTAAAATAACTCCAGTATGACTAAATTTCGGCACATCGACATCTCCGAAAACCGTAAAGTAGTTACTGGAACCTAGAGCAAATATCATCATCATCATCATCATCTCTTGATTCCTAGAACATGCCTACACGACTGGTACCGCGAAGCCAACTCGCTCAGTCTTATCAACTGGTTTGCCCAAGTGGTACCAACCTTGAAATGGTGTTATATGGTTGGGATGAAATTTATAGGTACGAACAGGTTAGACAGGAAACGTATTTAAACAAGGCGCAAGTGTAATCTAGCCGCTCTACAGTTGTGTCAACGAGTTGCATAAATGTTAGGGGTTCTGATAGTTCAGATCGCTAATATTTATGCAAATCTCATTTCAATACAGTTGTGCGGGTAGGTGACACTTGCGTGTTGGTTGAATACGTTTGCATTCTAACTTGCCCATCCTTATATACCACGAGCAACTACGAACTGGATATACCAGCTGTTAGAGCCTACTGGCCAAGTTCAGCACTCTCGACAAAATCAGGTTACCACTAGTCCAATCCAACCCCATCCTCCTCCAAAATAGTTTTCAATCAGTCGCAAACCAAGGCCAGTTTAGGTCGGTGGACTGAGCAGCTGAGCGACTTGCAGTCAAAAAACCCCGTCCACAAGCCAAGATTAACCCTTTCCTCCTCTAAATACTGCAAGCTCCCAAAAAACATCTCCCAAGTACCGCACCTTCCGAACCCAAGGACGTGCCAACAGAGGCAGTAAACCCATAACCAAACTAATCCCATCGAAAACCCCCCGAAATTACAAAAGCTACCAAACGTCAACGCTCTACGAGCCACGGGACAAACACGTCTGTAATCTGTCACTGTACCGCAGCTGCCGCTCTCGGCGAGGCTCAGGCTCCAGGTGCTCCAGACCTTGTCACTTCTATAGAATTGAAATTCACGGCATTTGCTCTGTTCGCACTAAGATTACAACCCTGGCTTCCAGACTGCGTAGCTTGTTAGTGATTGAATTCAGACTATTTCCCCACCATTGATCGGATTCGAACGTCGGGACGTATGATTGTGTAGCTCCTTAGCAGCAGGGAGAGACTAGAATCGAACGAGGACCAATCGGTTGGTAAGCTGATCCGGTAACCCTTGCGGTGCAGGAAATGGAAGCCATGCAACTGGGCTTAGAGCTGGAGCTGCTCGGACACCAGACGCGCAGAGTATTACTGCATAAAAAATGGAAAGAGGATTTCCGGAAAGGATGGAGAACGCAAACGAGGAAAAAATAAACCGGGTTGTGGGAGTAAGCTACTGGATAAGGAATTTTAAAAAGAGTGAGAAAGGTTTTAAGTGTGTAACACAGGGAATAAAATGAAGGGATTACACGAGATGAGGGGAACAGTGTCGAGGATATTTGGAGAGGAGCAGAGAAATTGTTATTTATTATGAATGGAGCAGAAAAGCTTCAAGTGACTGCACAGAACAACTGTAATTAGCTCTAATTCGGGGGTGATTGAAATTGAACTTTTATACATATTTATATTGAGACAATTAAGAGGTTTTATAAATTTAAAAACTCTTTTTGTGTTCATCTAATACATCATATCTTCCTTTTTCTCACGGAATAATTTCCTTTTTTTTAATCTTTTCGTAAATAGTTCTTTGCTCGAGTCAGAACTCGAAAACATAACAGTTCTATTACTGGTCGGAGGAAACAAGGAGCAACGGTATTCTGACGCAATATTTAAGATCTTAATTTCATAATTTACAAAATTCTTTAGGCGCAGATATTATTCAGAATGAATCAACATGGTCAAATGTAATTAAAAGAAACTTCTCCCTTCGCGAAAAGGTAATGATCCTGAATAGGTATTTAAATAAATCAAACTCAAATACCGACAACGATAGCCGTAGCATCTTTGATGACCAAGGCCTACGGTAACGACTAATGTAACGTCACTGACGGTACACTTTCTATTTCAACACACACTATTTATACAAATCCACAGCCGTAGCATCTTTGGTGACCAAGGCCTACGGTAACTACTAATGTGACGTCACTGAAGGTACACATTTTGTCACGTTACGTTCCACACATTTTTAGGATCCCCCCCCCCCCCCAGTCATAAAACATATTTATATCAAAACTGAAGGTCTTACGGATGAAAAAGGACGAATAATACTATGGTTTAAAATATTAGTATTAGAATTTTATAACAAATATATATGCGCTATCCGCCAAACTTTTATTGACCCAGCGCCAGTTTGTTGTGCGGTGAAGGTCACAGAGCTTCGAGCGTGCATTCGGTAGATAGTGTGTTCGAATCCCACAGTCAGTAGCCCTGAAAATGGTTTTCCGTGGTTTTCCATTTTCAAACCAGGCAAATGCAGGAGGTATGCCTTAATTAAGGCCACCAATCCTAGTCCTTTGGCATCCCATCGTCGAAAACCTTCGGATGTGTTAGTGCAACGTTAAACGACAAACAAACAAGAATGTATATTTTACAGGGTGAGGAATTAGTCTCAGGTTTAACGCTCCTCCATTGCTTTGAGTTGGGATCGGCAGATTAGAGCAGCCCCAAGAAAATGGTGGATCCGTGATTCGTTCAAATGTTTAGATGATGACAAAAAGGATATTCAGTCTTAGTAGAGATAGTTAAGGAAAACCGAGTGAGGTGGTTCGAGCTTGTAGAAATATAACACGAGGAAGAGGAAGTATTACATAGACCAGAAAGAGATGTTTGGAGTAAGTGAAGACTGATTTTACGACATTAGGAACGCAATTAAGACTCAAAGCTTGCACCGACAATGATAGACAAAGGTTATGAGACAGGTCAATGCTTTGTAAGAACTGTAACAACACGTGGTGAAAATTCTCTGCACCGGAACAACCACACGTGAAATGGAGTGAGTTATTTATGTAATAAGGAAGTTCAAGTTTAAGACACAGTTATGTTTTTAATGGAGACTTTTGATCAATTCGGGAACGTCATTTTCAATCTCCTCCGAATTATTTGTGCATTATTTTAAATAGTTTCTTTACATCTCATGGGAAACCACGGAAAACCATCTTCAGGTCTGCCGACGGCAGTGTTCGAACCCACTAGATCTCCCGTATGTAAGTTCACAGCTGCGAGCCCCTAACCACACGGCCATCTCGCCCGGTAATTTTGAATAGTCGTGTGGCAATTTCCTTGGTAATGTTTACGTTTCATTCGCAGAATGTGGTTGCTCAACACAGCTGTGCTGCTCGGCTGTCTACTGGTCGCCTGTCCTGGCGAAGGCAGCTCCAGCCAGTGCGGCTCGACGACCAAGAAAGGCTACAAGATCTCGATTGTCAGCCATCACAATGAGAGTGGCTACCACGTTGAGGAGGTGAGATGCTTATTTTAATATTGTTATTAATCGAGTCAGCCGTCTGAGAGTTTGGAAGAAGACAGTATTTCGTTCCTTTCCTTTCCACCAGATATACTGCAGTCTCTGATTTCTACTTCTTAGCCGCTCTTCTCGAGGGAGTTTCTTCAGCAATGTGACTTTCGCATGAATATCACTGTTCCAGAAAGCTTCCGTTGTGGTTTTCAATCTCTTCATAGAAATATGTTTTATGGCTGAGGGTCATCCGAAAATCTGTGTAACGTTACGCGACAAAGTGTGTGACGGAAGTGTAACCATAGCAACCGTACAGGCAGTGATGTAAAGTATTGTTACCTAGCAACCGTGCAGGCTATGTCTTATGGCTGGTTGCCACCTGAAATTAGCAGCCGTTGATGGATGACCATGACCGGGAGACATATTTATGATCACTTGATTTTCGCAAATGGAAAGGTGGTTTCTTTTTAATTTCATTATTTCTTTGCGTTTACTCTTCCTCTGCTCTGACTAGACTTCTTGGCCTACTTATTTTGCTTTTCCCGGAACCCGATGAATTTATCAATCTTATCCGGAAACTTTTTTTCTCTATACCAGATCTCTGTAGGATTGATACCAACTTCCTCCATGTCCCTTCCTGTTTCTTATACCCATTTGGTAGTTTTGAGATGATGATGCTTGTTTAAAGGGGCGTAACATCTAAGGTCATCGGCCCCCGTTTGTAGTTTCTGTTACCTTGATGATGTAATTTTCTTCTTTAGCTGACTCTCGTTCTTTCTCGCGAGGTGTTCATAGAACATCAGCCTTTTCTTAGGTCTGGTATCTGATCTTTTCTATCTGTACACATCTTCATTTCTCCTCTTTCTCCACTACCATATTTGGACTTTTCAGGTCCTGTCTTTCTCAGTATTTTCTCTCTTCTTCTTTAGATCCTCCGTTCCCCTTTCTGTTTCACTATCGGACATTCTGAACCATCAAGTATCTCTGATTTGACAACCGTGTCTAATATTTCCCCTGATTGATATCGTTCTCTTGTATATATTCTGCATTAATCTATATAATATAATACCTTTATTTCCTCCTCGATCTATATGGATTCCTCCCATATAGATGCTTACTCATTTGGAAAACCAAGGTATAAATGCCTGTCTATGTCTTACTTCTTCTGAGGGTGTGCCTGCATGGGTGTAGACACCTTTCCCCCGTTGCGCATAGCCAACAACCTGGGGGCACATACCCCTCTTAAAATCCACCAGTCTTCTGTCATAACAGTAACCTGCCTTGTATACCTGCTGGGAACCTCCTCCCGATCCACCACACTATAGCGCTAGCCTCCCCCTCTACCCGTCCTAAGCACGGATAACCAGTAGCTGAAGAGGCCATTCTTATAAAGTGCATGACTGGCACTAAAAGTCCTTCTACCTACCTCAACATTACGATTGTAACACCCACTGCTATTTGCATTCTTCTGAACTTCTATTAGCATAGGTAGCTTTACTGGCTAATATGACCCATGGATATTCCAACATTCCCCCGCTCGGATAGCCAACCTTTGTCTTTTGTGCTGAGTTAAAGTACCCCTATTTGTTTTTACATACTACTTTCGCTCTATTCTTCTCTAGCTTCTATCTGTGCTTCTCCTTTAACCTCCTTACACTCATCTTTCTAACTACATCTAAAATTATACTTATATTACTAGTGTTTTTCCATTCTTTTATCGTCCAATCTATGATTTCATGTTCGTTATTTTCCTGAACGTTAATCTATACGCTGGATACCTTACTTTATATTCTTCTTCATTATTATTATTATTAAAATAACTTTGATGTGGTCGCAGGTGGTGATAGAAGACTCTTCGGGGAAGCCCCTTCAGAAGAACCTATGGAGCATGAACGTGAAAGTCGGAAACACCTCTTGTCTGGGCAAGACCTGCGCCCTCATAAAGGCTCACCTCTCCCGTAAGTATACCTTACTGAATAAGAAGCAAGTGGCCTGTAAACTGCAATGGTGTTCTGTAAAGACATGACAAGACATGAGAGTACATCGTTTAGGACTCCTGCAATTTATGCAACCCACGCTGCATACCCGTGGGGCGGGTAAAAAAATACTTAGACTGTTCGTTGTATCTTATTCCCGTAAGTAATTTAGTTATTAGGAAGTGTCGCCTAGGCCGCTCTTCCATAATGTAGCGAGAGTAACGTAAATTGTAAGGGTTCTGATGATCCGTTCCCCTAATGTTTATACAAACCTCATAGCATAACCATTGTGCAGGCTGGTCTATACTTATTACTTCCTGAAAACAGCACGTGTCCTGCTGTTCACAGCTGTGTCTGCTGTGTCCCCACCTGCGGGCTACGTGAGCATCCAGGATCTGGGCTACTCCTACAAGTTCCACTACGAGAAGAGGACGTGGGGCGAGGCTAAGATGATCTGCGAGAGCGAAGGCGCACACCTGGCGGTGATTGACGGCGAGCTCGACAGGTACATCATACTGGCGCTCTACCAGCGGTACGACGCCAACTCGGCGGCCAACAACAAACCGCTCATGGTGGGCTTCAGCGACGTCATCAAGTCCGGAGACTATCGCACTGTTCTGGGTAAGTGAGGATCAACTGCCTGCAGTGGTAAATTATTAGTTATGGTAATATAAACTCAAGACCGCCTACTCCGCTGAATGGTCAGTGAACTAGCCTTTGGTTTTAGAGGATCCTGGGTTCGATTCCTGGAAGAGTCGGTGTTTTAATCTGTGTATGGTTAGTTCCTGTAGCTCAAGGACTGGATTTTTGTTTCTTCTTGATACACAGTATGTGTTTACCATACTAACAACCACAGCAGTAACTGGTGATAGTGAATGCGTCCCTTCATATACGGTTGGAGTCAAGAAGGGCATCACCGAAGTCGATAGCTTCAGTCGCTTAAGTGCGGCCAGTATCCAGTATTCGGGAGATAGTGGGTTCGAACCCCCACTGTCGGCAGCCCTGAAGATGGTTTTCCGTGGTTCCCCATTTTCCCACCAGGCAAATGCTGGGGCTGTACCTTAATTAAGGCCGCGGACGTCTCCTTTTCACTCCTAGCCCTTTCCTATCCCATAGACGACATAAGACCTATCTGTGTCGGTGCGACGTAAATCAACTTGCAAAAAAAAAGAAAAGAAAGAAAGAAGGGCAACCGACGATAAAATTGGGCGGACCACCCCATCCTCCTGAAATTGGGGGGGAAAGTCTAAGAAGATTAAGAAAAAGCAAAACAAAGCCCACTGCGTCATGGACTTGGCTTATGAAGCTGTCATTTCTCAGCCTGAAAGCCTGCAGACTACTGGAAGAGGCGTGGTCTTCGTGCTGAATCATCTCGACCATTATTTTTGATTTCAAGATTTTGGTGGCTGACTCCTCAATTTTCTCACATAGGTTAAATGGACTTTCAACTAGCCTATATACGTAGGTAGAAACCTTTGATCTCCGAGATTCGAACCCGGTGCTTCCGAGTAAGAGGCAGATATTGAGCTGCCACATCAGTCAGGTAATAATAATAATAATAATAATAATAATAATAATAATAATAATAATAATAATAATACCAACAACATTGAGAAAATGGAACGTAAAATCACAAGAAATATTTCTAGACCCAAAATTCACCGACGGACATTACCAACTTAGAGGCAGGCAGCAAATCAAACAATACTCAAATATTCACAGTGCCATTAGAAAACGCAGGTTAAGATTCTATGGACACATTAAAAGGAATGCATCCAGAACAGACATACCGAACTTTATGAAAACAAGAATAAAGACAAAACAGACACAAGGAAAGCGATTGGCGAAATCAAAACGAATTTGAAACAGGCAGGAATGTCTAGAACAGGGTAATGTTCAGATCCAAAATTCACAAATAGCAAGTTGACCAAGAAGAAGGACGAAAGGGGAAGAATAGAACAACCTGTTCTGAAGACAGAAAGGAAGCCTACGGTAAAAGAATGAAAGTAATATGGGCCCAAATGAAGGAAAATGCACCTCTGTAAATACTATGCGTAGTCTTAATGGGGTTACTCGCATATAATAATAATAATAATAATAATAATAATAATAATAATAATAATAATAATAATAATAACCGTGCCCGGTCAGCTTGCGTGGGGTCTAGCTCAGACCTGAGTAGGAGTTAGGCATAACTCTATGTAAGACACTGGGGTGGGGGCCCTCAACCCCGACACGGCGCGTCCCAATGGCTGATAGGGAAAGTTCCTGTAGATATGCAGGACAGGTGCGAATAAGGCATAGCCAAATAAGCACCCGCGGATCAACTGAGGGAACAAGGAAAATGGTCAACGGCCTCGACGGCATAAGAGGATTCATCCCGATGGCGGAGAGGGCGGAAGAACTGACTGAAATCCACTTCGCGTCTGACTTGCAGCAAGCGGCAAAGTGGTCAGCGTCTGTTCACCAGAGGTGCGGCTGGAAATGTATGTTCTGGAACTATCCACTCCAGTCCTATGAAACTGGACTACGGTCCAATACTTGGATAATCAAGTACCATGAGGCGTGGCAGAAAACAAATTTGTACCCCAGGTGGTAACCAATCCACTGCTGACATTAGCAGCACAACCAGACTATCGGATTCTGGGGAGTCTGGCTGGACACGCAAACAGAGGGAGTCGGAGACCTCTGGCAAACTTCGCCCAAACAGCAAAACATTTTTCGGAACACTGAACATAAATTCTCTCTTGCGGGCAGGGAAGTTGTACGAACTAGAGCAAACCCTACATGATCAAAAAACAGAAATACTGGCACTCCAAGAAACGAGGCTGACTGACGAACACGCAATGGATTTCGGGAACTACAGACTCTTCAAAAGTAAAACAGACAAACGGATTCTCAAAAACACACCCCATTTAGGAGTTGCATTTGCAGTCAAGAAGAGCATACTTAACTCAGTAATAGGTGTGAAATGTGTAAACAATAGGCTAATGACAATCACCCTAAAGTGTGCAAACAAATCATACACACTGATCAATGCACATATGCCAGTCAATGAAGACAATAAAACAGATCGCGAGAAGGTAGACAAATCCTGGGAAATACTAGAAGAAACAGCATCAAAAATTCCTCAAAACCACGTCAAAATTCTGTTAGGAGATTTCAACGCTCAGCTAGGCAAGGAAAGGAAATACAGGAAAACAGTTGGAAAATTCCCAGCACATAAATGGACGAACCAAAATGGACGGAGATTAGTCGAATTCTGCAGGGCATTCAACCTTAAAGTCATGTCGACTCACTTCAGGAAGAAACCTTCTAAACAAATGACATGGAGATCACCCAACTCCCTCTTGGGCGAGTTTCAAATTGACCACGTGGCAATTTCGTACCCAAACCACAGAGAAATTATGAATGTCCAAGTAAGGAAGGGTGCAAACATAGACTCAGACCACTATCTGACAAGAGTCAAACTACAGTTGATACCCCAAAGGTTCAGAAGAAGGAAGCAAATAATTCCGAAATTTGATACCAGTCGGATCCAGCCATCTCTCACCGAAGAATTAGAGAAAAAGCAGTCCAACAATTGGCAGCAACTCAAGACCAAACTAATTGAAACAGCACAAACACTGATTCCTCTGCAGAAAAGAAAAAAACACCCTTGGTGGAACGCAGACTGTGAACAAGCCATCCAATCCCGGCAGAATGCATACAATAAGTGGAACAGCAAAAAGACCGATAAGAATCACAAAATGTTTTTGGCAGTCAGGAAAGAGGCAGCGAAATTAATCCGACAGACCAAAAGGAAATTCGAGAAAGATCAACTACTGGAAATTGAAAAGGACTTCGAAAAAAACCACACACGAAATTTCTACAAGAACTTCAAAACAAAGCTAACAGGGTATCAGCCACAAAACCTTTGCTTTAAGAAAGTAAATGGGCAATTTGCACTGAACAATCAAGAAAACTGCACCGAACTTGCAAGGTATTTTGAAGAACTGCTTAACTGCCCAGAGCCAACACAAAGATTTCCACCGCAGGAACCTGACTTCACAAACCCAAATTCAGTACCACCGGATGAAGAAGAAATTACCAGACAGATAAAACGACTTAAAATGAATAAAGCTGCAGGTGAGGATGGGATCATAGCAGAAATTCTCAAATCAGCAGGCCCAAATACTATAAAAGAATTCACCGGTATCATCCAAGAGATTTGGGAAACAGAACAAATTCCAGAAGATTGGAAAAGTGCACTAATTCATCCTTTACATAAGAAAGGAGACAGAACAGATGTAAATAACTACAGAGGAATCTCATTGGTATCTGTTGCCTACAAAATTTTATCTCAGTGCCTTCTCGATAGAGCCCAACAGCAACTAGAACCAAAAATTGGAGAATATCAAGCAGGTTTCAGACCAGGCCGTTCATGTCCAGAGCAAATTTTGAACCTAAAGTTAATCCTAAGGCATCAGAGAATTTGTAGCAAAAATGTAGTTTGTACTTTTGTTGATTTCAAAAAGGCCTATGATTCAGTTGATCGACAATCACTGTTTCAGATATTAAAAGAACAGGGTCTAGACCGGAAAACACTCGCAATTGTAAAAGAGACATTGACAGACACAAAATCTAAGGTTAAATTCATGGGGAAATCTCAGACCCTTTTCGATCAAAACAGGAGTAAGACAGGGAGATGGGCTCTCTCCACTACTCTTCAACTGCGTCCTTGAAAAGGTAATACAGGAATGGCGCAAACAGAAGTCTGCCCTCAAGATTGACCAACCAATCACTCTTGGTAGGGGCAAATTAGCAGTAGACTGCCTGGCATTTGCGGACGATCTGGCAATCTTAACTCGTGACGTTTCAACAGCCATAAACCAGATCGAACTCCTGAAAGAAACAGCGGAAAAAGTCGGCCTCCAAATATCGTTTGAAAAAACTGAATACATGACCTGCAGCAAAGAAGCCCCTAAATTCATGGAGACAAAATATGGCAAAATAAAACGGGTCCAGCAATTCAAATATCTCGGTGAAATAATTCAGGAGAATGGAATGGAAACAAAAGCCAATGAAGTTAGATGCCAAAAAATGGAAACTGCGTATAGACTCACCCAAGATATCTATAACAAAAAGTGTCTCTCCAAGCATGCTAAACTAAGACACTATAATACAGTTATAAAACCAGAATGCCTCTATGGATCAGAGACACTAATTTTGAACAGGAAAACTGATCTAGAAAATATTCAGAAAAAGGAACGCAAGATCATTAGAAAAATTTTAGGCCCAAAACTCGTAGATGAACAGTACCGCCTTAGAGGGAAACAGGAAATCAAACAATTTTCTAACATTCACAGCGACATCAGAAAACGCAGATTAAGATTCTTTGGACATATAAAAAGGATGAACCCAGATAGACTTACCAAGCAAATAGTAGAATTTTATGAAAACCGAAGTAAAGCTAAAACGGACACAATAAAATGGATTGGCGAAATTAAAACAGATCTCAAACTGGCAGGAATTACACCTGAAGACATCCAAAGCCGGGTTATCTTCAGAACCAAAGTTCATAAGTGGCAAGTTGACCAAGAGGAAAAACCAAAGAAGAAGACCGGAACAACA
Source organism: Anabrus simplex (assembly GCF_040414725.1). Classification (NCBI taxonomy): domain Eukaryota; kingdom Metazoa; phylum Arthropoda; class Insecta; order Orthoptera; family Tettigoniidae; genus Anabrus; species Anabrus simplex. The sequence goes on from NC_090277.1 coordinate 74,745,771, forward strand.
TGGTCTCAAGAGAGAAAAGAAGCACACAGCAAACGAATGAAGGAAGTGTGGGCACAAAGAAAGGCAAATGCCTGTCTCTAAGTACTTTGCGTAGTCCTAATGGGCTCATTCGCAATATGTATAATAATAATAATAATAATAATTCGTATTATAGTTATAATCATAGCACCTAGGGATATGGTAAACTTAGAGGCATGACTTTTTCTCACAATAAGAATAAAAGCCGTAACAAATATATCGAAGCGATTTCGAGATATCTTAACGAGCCCTGTGATTCTGGTTAAGAAATTACTGATTTTGTTTTCGCGAATTACAGCGAATTAAAGCGACAAGGCCAGTTTAAAACGAAATGTAGTTATCTTGCGATAAGTACGAAAATACAGCGAAATTCATGGAAAGTAACGAGCTTGAAATTATATTCCAATATAATGTGGCGAAGGGAAAAAGAAGACAGGTTAAGGATTTCTCATTTCGACAGAACTCTCTCTTCGTATTAATACTGTATAAAATCCCTCAATGGTATGCGTGAAAGGGTAATTTATTATGTAATCTTAATATAGGACTATCTTATAGTTCTAATCGAGATTACGTAAGGAATACTGAATAATGATCACTTTCACAAGCTGCCTCTGTGGATCCGTGGTAGAGTGTCGGCCTCCGGATCCCAAGATAGCGGGTTCAAACCCGGCAGAGGTAGTCGGATTTTTGAAGGGCGGAAAAAAGTCCAGTCGACACTCCATGTCGTACGATGTCGGCATGTAAAAGATCTCTGGTGATACATTTGGTATTTACCCGACAAAATTAATTAAATCTCAGCCATAGACGCCCAAGAGAGATCCGGTTTACTCTAGGTCCGCTAGATGGCAGACAGAGTAAACCGGAACGTCGAAATTGACGAGCAGACAGCCAGATGGCGTCAATTCGAAATGTCTGCAAACGGTAGCTGAGGCCATACGATTATTATTATTATTATTATTATTATTATTATTATTATTATTATTATTATTATTATTATTATTATTATTATTATCACTTTCACATAAATAATTGACAAATTTCACGAATTAAACTTTTTTGAATAACGTTAGGAAAGGAATAAAGCGAAATTAAAGCGATGGGTTCAGCTCTATTTCGCGAAATGACGCGAAAAGTTGTTTCTTTTTCGCGAAATCGAACATAAATTAGTGCGCAAAAATCATGCCTCTAGGTATACATATTCACGAATAACCACTCGTTGAAGTCTCCAAATATTTATACAAAGTTTTGTTATTGTTTTCAGGAGAACCCATCTCCTGTCTGGGATACAAGACGTGGGCCAGTGGCCAGCCTGACGCCACTGCAGGCAACTGTGGAGCTATCAACGGTAAAGGAGAACTGACTGTCATAAGCTGTGGCCTGCAACTTCCGTTCATTTGTCAATGGCAAGCATAAAAAAATAAAATATATCCATTCACTCCTACTGCCTCTTCCGACACATTGAGAATCCTAACGGAAACCTGCGTATCTCTGAAGACATGGAGGTTATAGTATTTACTGTAAAATTACCACGTACATTTCAATGTCATGTAAGAAACTTAAACCACGAATTAAATAAGGTCCAAAGTACAACTCTGGAATTAATTCGCATTTTTACCCAGCCCAGTATTACTTCCGAGCGCGGTGCATTCTGTATTATTATTATTATTATTATTATTATTATTATTAACAAATATATCGAAATTGGGAAATATCTCGGGGGCAATGGACACTTACAGTAGTGTGATAATAAAGTTAAAGCATAATTACCCAACAACAACAACAACAACAACATGAGTACAACAAACGATTCCCTGGAAAGAGAATACTAGAAAAATACTACTAGTTTTTAACTTTCTACATCAAGCAGAAACTCACAAATTCAGTGTCCGTAATTTTCACTTCACACTAGCACTAATGATCTTGTTAAATGACTTGATACCGGAAGGGAATCTGTGAAAAACTGCTGCAGGTAGTTTATTACAATCCCGTATGGTCCTGTTTACGAAGGAAAAATTTCCCTCCTCCATATGTTGGTTTCTGGCCCTAATTTTATGCTTGTGATCATTTCTCGGTAAGTACGAGGGAGGTTCCAACCTATTCCTAAAACTACTCCAAGGAGTCCTTCCCGTATAGCTCTTATAAAGACCACACAGGCGAGCTCTAGTTCTTCAAGATTCAAGACTTTGCCAATTAATAGTACTCCTCCTACTCCCGGTTACGAAACGCATCGCTCTTCTTTGAAGTTTTTCTAGAGAATTTATTAAACCTACCATGTACGGTGCCACTTCACTGTTCTGAGAATAGAATTCATTGGAGTTAAGATGGTCGCAATTGTCAATAACAAATTTAAGCAGAACGTATAAACTCGATAATATATATATCAAGGAGATACGATATAGTAAATACGAATTAGTAAAAATCAACATGGCAGTGGCTGAGACAAAACAAGACTCAGAATTGTTAAAGACAGTACTATTGCAAAATTATAAATGAACGAACCATCGTAGAGAACGGATGTATTAATTCGAGGAGGCTAGACACGAATTTGTAAGTTCATAACTTAGAAGATCATCAGAAAAAGAGGGATTTACAATGTTAAAACTAACTGGAAAGCTTATAAATATAATAGCAGTAATATAATCTGCGAGATAAGAATATTATAAAGACAATACATATATTGGAGTTCATTACGGTGAAGTAGGCCTTGATTCAGTCAGAAGAAAAGGGAATTCTTTATGAGGCAGCAATAACTAATTGAACCTTAAAAACAGTAATACACGATATATATAAAGCTGAAACAACGGCAGATATATTGGAGATCTGCAACATTATTATGATAAAATTCGAGCTAAAAGAATTATGATTGAAATTGTAATGTTAGAATTCAACATAATGTCACAACTAACTTCATACAACTACCTTTATATTCCTATCGCGCAAGACCTAGCCGCCTTGCAGTTCTAAGGAGACTATGGGGATATTGTCTGGACGAGGCCAAGCTGAGATGACGGCAAAGAAGGACCACATATCCGAGAACATCTCGATGACCAGCGGCGGACTATGAACGTCAAGCCAAAGTGGCAGATGACGATGCACAAGTAATCCAATCCCGGAGCCGAAGGAAAAATTTGTTTTCATTAAATTAAGGTAAATGTGTGTCATATAAATTCCAAAGTAGACATCTTATAGACATCTTAGTTGTTTATAAATATATGTTAGATCGTTAATATCTTCGAGATGATTGCGTTATGTTAGATTCTCGCGAAATAGTTTCACATTTGTGTAAAAATACATGGAGATGGGTAGTTATCCTAAGGATAGGACCAATTCTAATTAGAGAGTGTGAAGTGAGCAATATGTTAGTGGGATTATAATGAAACCAAAGAATATTGGAATGCGCAGTGCAGAGTGGCAGAATATGTTAGGTTATATGTGAAGTGATGATTATTTGGAATATGAAGGTTAGATATTGCCATAGGAAATCAGAGTAGGATTATATACATGGATATGAGAATAAATCGAAGACCTGTTGAGAACAGATATGAAGATATTGATACAATGAAGCGAATAATTGGTAATGAAATGATTTTAAGCATCAAGATGAGTTAAATATCAGGACTATTGGAATAAAAAGGGAAGAAATGTGATATGTGAGATGAAGGTAATATTATATGAGTATAATGAAGAATGGGAAGATAGAATATATGTTGCTACGTCGAGGAAAGAAGATCCGTGGTGTTCATCATGTAAGGGTACTACTCCCAGGTAACACAGATCCATGGTGATTCTCTCAGGGTGGTACCAATCGCAAGAAAAGTCGACCCTTGGTTCTCCTCATATAATGGTACTAATCACAAGTATTCTCACAGCTCTAAAATCATCATCCCTTGTCGCACCTTTTACTCGCCTATTACGACAGGCAGGGGGATATAGTGGGTATATTCTTAGTCTGCGTCTCGCACCCACAGGCATATTTATTCACGCGTCACCCTATAGATATGATTTACACGATTTTAGCTGTCAATGAGACGGTCGTCAATCAGCCGAATGAATCCGATAACATTCGTTTTCACTCCCCGTCTCTCCAATAACTACAGGGGATGAACTTGGAACGGAATCTTGAGTGTCAAAATTCATTTCAGCGAGCCCGAAATGTATGGAGTCGACAGTAGTGTTCGTCGTCTTCGATTATTTTTACATGCCACTTCCTCCCTACTCCATCCGTAGCGCTTCTGGGTGAGTTTTACTTACAGTATTTATCTCCAGATAGTATTATGTCCTGTGTACCAAATTTGGTAGGACTTCCTACAGTCGCTGTCATTTTAAAGGTTAGCGTCGCCGATATCCTTTACGTGAAGATATTGCTCCTTAATGGTTTGCAACCCGCTAAGGTCAGAATGTGTTGCGGGTAGGGTAAGCCTTCACCTGCCGTTATTGGAGTGATAATTTAGTGATGTGATTTGAGGAGTACTCATTATTGACTAAACCTAGAGACCTATAAATGGCAATGGTCTACCGGTAGGCAATTCCGAAGAGAATTTTTTAAAAAAATCTGTACAGAACAACGGGTGGACAGGACAAAACTGTTTTTGTAAACACTTATCATATATTTAAATGCAAGGCTAATTTTGTGTTTCTCCTGAGCGCAGGGTCCTGGAGGTAGATGGTCGACGCCCGCCGGTCACCCCCGGGTTAGATTAATGTCTCCGTTTCTTGCTGCTGGCCTGTTATTAATGTTCCGCAGGTCTCAGCTGTGCTCCATCAGTCGGAGCCCGTGATGAGTCGCCAGGTGGCGAGGCAGTTAGCGGTGACAAAGACTTAACCATTAGCTTAATTAACAATATCACCTGTGGGCAGGGAAAAGAGCCCTCGCTGAAGACTGCCCATGCTACAGTAATCCTCTTAACGGTCTGCTCCATAATTCCGCTAATGTATCGAACTCAAACCAGAACAAAATCAAATTTCCCGGAAGCTCACCACATACAAGCAGAAGTATTGTTCCATTAAATGAGAAACAGTACAGATCAAAGAAACAGAAATAAACCTCGCACCTCTACGACTTTCTGCTGATCATCTTTCTTTCTTTCTTTCTTTCTTTCTTAATCCGTTTACCCTCCAGGGTTGGATTTTCCCTCGGATTCAACTGGGGATCCCACCTCTACCGCCTCAAGGGCAGTGCCCTGGAGCGTGAGAAATTGGGTCAAGGGATACAACTGGGGAGGAGGACCAGTGCCTCGCCCAGGTGGCCGCACCTGCTATGCTGAAGAGGAACCTTCTGGAGGGGGGTGAAAATATTGGAAGGGATAGTCAAGGAAGAGGGAAGGAAGCGGCCGAGGTCTGGAGAATTGAGAAACCACGGAAAACCTCTTCAACAATGACTGAGATGGGAATTGAACCTCTCTCTTGTCGGCTGACCTCCCGAGGTTGAGTGGACCACCACGTTCGAGACTTCTTACCACTTTTCAAATTCCGTATCAGAGCCGGAAATCGAACCTGCGCCTCCGGGGGCAGCAGCTAATCACAGTAACGACTACATCAGAGAGGACTCCTCGTGCAGACCATAAGAAAATACGTATTTTTAAATTATCGACTTTCGGGACCACTGCAGGTCGCGTTGCAACTGAGGTATCGGCCCTGTGTCATGAGGGTAGCGTTCCTGCCTCTTACCCGAAGGCCGCGGGTTCGATTCCAGGCCAAGTCAGGGATTTTTATCCGGATCTATGGGCTGGATCGAGGTACACTCGCCTACGAGATTACAGCTGAGGAGATATCTCACGGTGAGATGGCGCCCGATCTAGATAGCCAATAAAAACGATGATGATGATGTTTGTTGCTTAAAGGGGACTAACAGCTAAGTCATCGGCCCTTAATGATACGAGGTGCAACGAAATGAAACTATAATTAAACTTCAAAATATATCCACTGACTGGAATCTTAAACGAATTATGAAACAATGACCATGAATCCAAAACAATCACTGGATCCAATTTACAATGCCTTATTTCCTGGGATGATGCTTGTGTCCAAAGGGATCCAAAATCCAGGTCACTGGCCCCTCATGATAGTAATAGCAGGTTGTGTAGAGCCGTGGTGTTCCTCATATAGTGGTGCTCTTCATAGGTAACGCAGACCCATTCTGAATACAGTGGAACCAACCCATTCGAACGCAATGCTCCGCACCTACTCTCGCTAGATGCTAGTCTATGCAACCGAGCGTCCGCTTCCCCCACACGGTGGAATACACACGATGGTACTTATCACAGGCAATGCCCAGACCCATGGTTTTCCGCACATAATAGTACTGTTCCTAGGTAATGTAGTGCCATAGTGTTCCTCACATGGTGCTACTGATCGCAATTAGTCTCGTGGTTCTAATTTCATCATCTCTTGGTCGCCCCTTTTTTGCCGCCTCTTACGTCAGGCAGGGGGTTATTTCTTATTTAATTTACTGGTATTTGTATTATGTGATCATAAAATCTACCACTTAACCTATTTAAGTGTGCGCTTCTGAAGCGTATGTGTTGCAATAGTGTAGAATACATGAGGTGGTTAATGTACGTCCTCCTGATAGAAATTGTTTCACATCCACGCTTAATTTATTTTGTGTGTATGGTACTCGTATGAAGCAGCACTTCACGGAAGAAATGTGTAGGCTTATCAAAAGATAATCTGATATCTCGCTAATTGAGGATTTCCGGGCCCATGTTCCTATTATGTCTCCTCTATAGATGAGCAATCCAACCCTGAAACACTTCGTATATGAACCAGTATCTCTTCGTAGTTTTTTAATTACAGATTCTTTCGTATTTCACGGAACGTATGTGGATAAAGTTACAGCTTTCAGGAGAGAAAAAAATGACAAATTGATTGTAACTACAGTATTACGAGATTATAATCAAATTCTAATTAAATATTTATTTTCGCCTTTATATAATCATTGATTCAAACAGAACAAGATCCCTTTGCAATCTCCTTTGCATTGCAAATCAAATTCAGTTCTTCAGTTATTCGTCTATTACAACAGCTCTGTACACGGTGATTATAATCAAATGGCTCAACGAACCTGCAGCTCAACGCCGTGAAATGAAATATAAGGCAACCAGCTCTACGAAAGTGTACAGCGGTCTGCAGGCACAGAGGATGCAGGCGTCTTTAATGAACGTATCAATGTGGTTGACTAATCACGACATCCGGAGTACTGTTTCTTGTTAGGATATTTATTATATTTCCTTCGCAAGGAGTTGCGGAATTGACAGGGTATTAATCAATGTGTACGGCAAACTGAAATAAAGGAGAGATCAAACTCCCACTGTGCTCAGTCATTTTGATTTGACGCTATTCATTCTGCATGTGAATCAATTAGTCGAACTATGGGCAATATCTATTTTTTCCGATAAATAAGAGGAGTTTTTCTGCTTGGTTTGAAGCCACGATAGTGCGATCCAGAGGTCGCCATCCAACTAACGGTGGGAACAATGGCAGAAGGGTACTACGGATGAGGGGACAAGAACTGAATTGTGTGTATAAACCAGTTTCAGTAGTGGAGCCATGTGAAGTGAATCAGGAATGTCGTTTATCTAGAGATATAAAGGACTCTGCCATAGAGGGTAGGACAAGTAGTGGGAGATCGGGGTGATTGTTGTTCAGATTCTAATGACTTGAAGATACGCGTCGTAGAATTAAATGAACTACAGGAGTAATCACAAATATAGATTTGTGGAGGAGAAAAATATTTTAATGAGTCTTGCATACTTAACAATTAAAGGCGTTAACAGTCTGTAATGAAGAATGACCAATTGTTTGCCAAACGGATGTTTACCATTACTTTTTCCGGCCATAGTGGTCAATGTATAGTTCTATAGTTTATATAGCACTTGACTATTACAGAATTTTGTCAGCGAGATTTGTCTGCTTTTGCATTTTATCACATGGTATCTACCACATTGGTCGCCACTGGCACAATTCACTTGGATCATGGGAGGTATCCCTCTTGCAGATTTTGTAGTGGAAACCATGGACCGCAAAGCGAGAATGGTGTGCCTCAGTTCATCGTTAGCCGTTATCCATTCCCTGTTGATCATCGCGTCTGTGGTCTGGATTATTGAGTACACGTAAAAAGAAGGGTCGGTGTATGTGATCACTGTATCAGCAGTCACGTTGAGACTATAAAGTTACTTGCTAACTAGTTTTGTCTTCCGTCCGCTTCGCTCCACGCACGGTTCTTAGTATTTGTGTTCATTATACAGTGGCGCTATCACTTTGCAGGAAGGAACTAATTGACAATGCAGCTGGACGGGAAAGAGGTCATTTTCCATCTAGAGACTGTGTCGTGAAAGCTTGTTTTATGGACGAAGAGTTACTTAATGAGCCCGATACCGTCCACAACACGCAGTCGAACTCACCGCTTTACTCTTCCTTAACACGCGAGTGTCCTCGCAGAGTGGTTTGAAACAACAACCTCTAGATTACAGGGTAGCTTCAGAAAATCCACGCAATATGTTTATATCTCGAAATTTAATAGCTAGGGGTACATTTTCTATGCGTTAATCGAATAGATTGCATTAATATTTTATCTCGTGTTACGGGTCCTTCGGCCCGCATTTAAGGGGTGTTCTGGAGATAAATATATTTGCCTATTATATAGATCTGCACGAAATTTTCTGAAAATCAAAAGAGTTATTCTCAAAACCAACTGGAAATATAATTTCAAACAGTCCATAAAAATAGCATTTATTTGAAACAATCCACTCTTCGGATAAGTCCCATCGCGCTGTTAATGAAAATGCTGAATGTATTACTTAATTAAAGGAATAGCACTTTTACGGACACGTTACGTCTGTACTTCAATTCTTGCTATGTTTCTTCTTCTTCTCCACCCACATCTTTCATTCGTTCTGATCTCTGTTTCCGGAGATGTTACACGGCTGTTTTCTTTTTTTTCTTTCTTGTTCATCGCTGAAGATCACTTTTTGCATTTTGTCCCTAAAGAACTTCCTATTATGTGTATCCTTAATATCAATGTTTGCTTCTTCGAGATCATTTAATGTCCGTAAACCATGCTGGTTGTACTTCAAGCTTTATGATTTTATTAGAAATTTGGTTTGTTAGTCTGTCATTATTCATTCTCTTCTGAAACGACAATCTTTTTTGTGTACTATATTCTCCACACGTACGTAGATTTATTAGATCCTGCCATGTTGTAATCTTCTTCTGTTGTCCGTGGGCTAAGAATGTTTCTAACGAGCATTTTTCTTCGGAATGTCCACTTAAAGGGAAGGGTGCGTAAAGAAGTGAGAAAGGTGTTGAATTATTTTTATGAGGATACCTACCCCTCAAAGAGTAAGGATGTTCGTTCGTTCGTAATAGGTTTACCCTCCAGGGTCGGTTTTTCCCTCGGACTCAGCGAGGGATCCCACCTCTACCGCCTCAAGGGCAGTGTCCTGGAGCTTCAGACTCTGGGTCAGGGGATACCAGTACCTCGCCCAGGCGGCCTCACCTGCTATGCTGAACAGGGGCCTAGTGGAGGGATGGGAAGATTGGATGGAACAGGCAAGGAAGAGGGAAGGAAGCGGCCGTGGCCTTCAGTTAGGTACCATCACGGCAATTTGCCTGGAGGAGAAGTGGGAAACCACGGAAAACCACTTCCAGGATGGCTGAGGGGGGAATCCAACCCACCTCTACTCAGTTGACTTCCCGAGGCTGAGTGAACCCCGTTCCAGTCCTCGTACCACTTTTCAAATTTTGTGGCAGAGCCGGGAATCGAACCCGGACCTCTGGGGGTGGCAGCTAATCACGCTAACCACTACACCACAGAGGCGGACGAGAAAGGTTCTGAATTATTTTTATGAGGATACCTACCCCTCAAAGTGTAAGGATGTTACAAACGTAAAAATTCGTATTTGGAATCTCCTTTCAAAATAAAAAAATCTTTTTGTTTTGGAAAATCCACTTAAGGGGGGACGGGGGGTGGAAAGGAGTGAAAAGTCTAGCGAGGCGCACGCAAATGTGAGCTTGCATTCATTGAAGAGATAGTGGGTTCGAACCCCATGGTCGCTTCCTTCTCACTCCTGTACGTGTTATATCCCATCGTCGACATAAGACCAATCTGTGTCGGTGCGACGTAAAGCAGATTTTAGCAGTGAAAAATTGCTATATTTTTTAAAAATTAACGATATCGATCCATATATCTCTTTTTTTTTTTTTTTTTTTTGCTAGGGGCTTTACGTCGCGCCGACACAGATAGGTCTTATGGCGACCATATATCTCTAAATGCGAAGGTGTTACTCTACGGATGTCAATGTATCTGCCGTCCTGGACTCATTCGCAAGGGACGCTTTACCAATGTTCTGTATGCTGGAGGAAGTTTCCTCTAAGACAGTACCTAACAGTGATATGGAGATACGGGGTGTCGATGGATACTAAGGGTAATTCAGTTCACTGTTTGAAATCAGCTTTCCTATTGGAAGAAATTATGAATGCCACCACCAGTCCTCAACGGACAAGGCCTACAAAGGAACCACACAATTGTAGGACTGATCAGACAGTCACCAGATAAGTACGCAAGTTTCATAGAAATCTATGCGAGCTAAGAAAGTACTAACTATTCCTCTCGTTGTGTCGTCACTGTGAATAAATATCCTTGAACGGAATGTGGTAACAGACTAACCTGAGGCTGCTCCATCAATTGAGCCGATACAATTACCCTTAACACAAAATTAGTTTGCAGTGAGAACCTAAACGACGTTTTCTGTTGACGCTGGTATCACATGACTTGCAGGATGATCAGTCATAGTTTGGGCTGTCTCTAGCTACACGTTACAAAAAAGAAATGGAGATATCTTCCAAAGCACCAGAGAAAAGGCGCCTGATGACTCGTAGGCGACACCCGTATATAAATTGGGTTGCCTAGATCATTACATATTAAGAAAAAACGTAGAAGAATTTTTATTTCGATGTGTCTAATCTTAGGGGTGAAGAGGATTGGAGTTCCTCGGACGAGGGTTCACTATCGCATACAAAATTACCGAAAAAACCCACGATATTTCAGACAAGTGATGTTTATGACCTCCAAAGCCCTTGGTCTTTAGAACTTGCACAGCGGAGCACATATTGTAGGGTAATAAAAGTAACACTAAAAAAGTGTTCGGTACGCGTCGTAAAGTGCGGACTCGGGTCGTCTCTGATTAAAAAGAAAATTACGAGCATACACCGGATATTTAAAGTGATTTGTGTAGATACATATTTTTCCTTCCTTCGTTTTTTGTCTCTTTGTGACATAAAAAGGAGCGAGTGCTAGGTGTTAACGGTGCATGCGGAGGAGGACGAGGGCTTGCCAGTTGAGCGGAGACACTCAAGAGCGAGCTACATCTCACTTCCAGAGCAACATGCCCGACCTGAAACATGTGCACAAGATTCATAAAAGTTACGTAGTAAAATGTATCGCAGTTTAACGGATTTTGTGAAGTAGGGGCCGAGTAATCTCGCCCCAGCAGTGCTACAAGTACTAGCAAATTCATGCGGGAATTTTGATGTGAAAAGTCATGTCGCTACCATCCGGGATTAGACATAAAACTGGATTTTATACCGCTGTGATCGATAGAGCTCTGATTTTAAGGCAGTAATAGGTTAGGATGCACACTAGTTTGCTTAGTAGAAAGTGCCATCTCGCCTGTCCTTCCGCAATGGAGTGAGAATAGTTCTAGGAAATCTGATGTGGCCGTACCCTTAATGTTTATGCTAACCAAAACCCTGTAATTTATGTTACTCTCACTACGTAACGGAAGAACGGGCTAATAGGCATTTCCTAATTAACAAATTAGTTTGCAGTCTAACCTATCACTGCCTAAACTTCCAGAGTCCTCACACAACATACACGGAACACACATAACTTGCCTACAACTACAGTTTGACTGTCTGTCACAACGAGCCACGGCACTGTCGGTCGTACACTACAAACAGCGTTTCTCATAATCCCGCTCTGCACACAAAAGACAGGACACAACACTCGAGGGACTCACAGACCGACTCGACTTCACAACAGGTAGAAGGAGAAATCAACTCTAGGACAGACAACTACTGACCGGCTGCCTGGCTCTGGTTTTTAAATTTCCTTTACGTCGCACCGACACAGATAGGTCTTACGGCGACGATGGAATAGGAAAGGCATAGGAGTGAGAATGACGCCTCCGTGGCCTTAAGGAACAGCCCCAGCATTTGCCTGGTGTGAAAATGGGAAAGCACGGAAAACTATCTTCAGGGTACCGACAGTGTGGTTCTAACCCATCCTTCACTATTATGTATGCGTCACTTTAGTTCGTATCCAATAGGCGAGAAAGTTTACAGTTTATCTCACTAATTGAAAATCAGAATATCAACTGTGGAAGACAATATGGTAGCCTTCTCTAAACAAGCTATTAATTTCCTTCATCCCCCATTGATCTCCTGTCGAAAGGCGAGTATAAGCATCAGGGGTTTTGACAAGCTCGGCATACATGTAGAATGCTGCTGTTAAGGTGAAGAGAAGAGACGTGGAAGAGCGCACACCGCATCATTTTCTAAGAGCCACAAAGTGGGATACGATCCACTTTTGATACATTCTCTCAACCCGTGAGCTAAATATGCACCACCTCTCTAAAAATCTCAAATACTGACGGCCTGAATGGCTCAGTTTACTGAGCCCAGATGTGATCTAGGCTGAGTCTGGTGGAATCTGAAGGTTTTACACGCCAAGGAAGTGATACGGGGTAAAATTCATGCAATCCATCGTTTCCGATAAAAGTGAGAGTAGTAATTTGTACGGACATATCGTCGTCATCGGTTCTCTAACTATCAGAAGGTTTTCGCATGCATTATCAAAGCCGATCTGTCTTCTGCCATCCTTTTAGTCTTCCAGTATCTTCCATTAATTTTCACACTGTCCATTATCCGATACCTCTTCCTTCCTCTTAAACTCCTCACTGTAACTTTTCCTTCCAATGCCTGTGCTAATAAATGTTTCCTTCATAGAAGTGACCTAACCAATTCTTCTTTCTCTTTTGAATGGTTTCCAGTATTATCGTACTTTTTCACCTACTCTTTCCAGTACTACTTCATTCCTTAATTTGTCTTCCCAGTTGATCATCTCCATTTTTCTCCATACACACATTTGAAAAGATTTCTATCTTCTTTCTTCCTCGCAAGTCTCGGACCTATTAAGAGCAACGCTCCATACCAAGCACTTCACTAACCTCAGTGGCCCATTCATGCTTCAAGTATGCTTCCTTGGCCATTGCGATTCTGCTCTTCACCTCATCCAAACAATGTATATCACTTCTGATTGTGCTTCCTAAATATCTGATTACAGACACTTGTTCTATTTCTTGAGCTGAAAAAACTATCTTTGCTGTTACATCCTTCTTCTTACTCATGATAATTGCGTTAGTCTTCTTTCTGTTAATTTTTATACCAACGTTTTCACATGATCCGGTCAAATTTTCCGGCATGATAATCATTTTTTATTTGGAGCCCACGGTACATGAACTATTTTACCTTCCTGAACGGCATCTGCCTAGAATGCACGCTTTGTATCATTCTGGAGCAGATTCATAACTCACTTCAGCAGTCAAAATTAAGTAACTGTGGGGAAGAAGTATTTCTGTTCTACGCTCCCTCGACTTGCTCCTGCACAGTGAATGACAGCCTTGATTTTTATAGTAAGAACGATTTAGAATCCACATGTTTCTTCACTCGCATGAAGCTGGTACACCCAGGATTTAGAGAAAGATGTCAGAACCTTCATACAACTGCATACGCCTCCACTGATACTCCTGAGAGTATAGTCCACCTGTACTACTCCGAGCCACATCCAGCAATATAATTCCACGGCGCTACATGCAGACTAGAAGCCAGCAGACCGAGAAGGGAGCAGTACGTGCTAACGGAGTGTATACCGCGACGTCCCGAGCAATAAAATCTTGGCCACGTCGTAAAAAAAGAAAACAGACCGAAGTTCTCATGTCATGGCACAGTCTCGTTTACGACATCTCTCAATTCTATTCTAGAAAGATGTGTCCGAGGAAGGAGATTATGAAAATAATAAAGTTGGAACTGCGAAGACGTTACAATATTTCTTTTATAAAGTAACTGGAACACTGGTGGCACTTACAGTCAGTCAGAGTTTTGAATAGCGCTACAGTGTTCAACGCCTGAATGTCGGCAACACTCCTCTCATACCAGGGAAGTTTGTAGTCTTATTATTGTTCCATTAAAATACACGAATGAGATTTACAATAGAGAAGGGTAGAATTATTCTGTCTCCTGCTCGCGTATTCACTGCTCGCAAGGAACTGTATAAGTAATTAAACTTTACGGGGAGTATATATGGCCTATCCCGCTAATGTTAAATTTGCTAAATTCATGACCCATTTTCTCAAGAACTACTTCATGGAAAGTGATGAAACTTTTACAGGTTAGTTATACCTGCTTCGTGTACTTAATCCTCTAGATTGATTGCAGTAAGCTGGATATTCTACGAGTTAGGATAGATTTTTCCTGTTGTTTTTTATACAAGTTTTCCTTACATTATACATTTTACTGCAAATGTACAAGCTATCTTTTCCATTCCAGAGTTATAGTATCATAAGGGTATTGTAAATGAACTGAGTAAAAATTAAGAATATCTTCTATAGTTCCTGAGAAAACAGGGCCCTGTTCCACGAACGAACTTTGCAAATTTTCACTTTGCTCTTTGCACTTTTCAGTTCAGATTTTGTTCCATCATCACTTTTCAGATTTGGCTTGCAAAGTGAAAAGTTAGGAATCTTTTCACTTTTCAAGCCTGTTATGTTCCTCCATTGGTATAGAAATGCAGAGTGCAAAGAAATGAAGTGAAAAGTTTTCATAAATCTTATGAAGAGATGATTCCCTTTTCATATGTTAATTAACAAGTATGTACACTAGTTTCTCGGCGTAGAAATTTGTTTAGTGATATGAACACGTTACGACGTGAGCTTTTGTTAGCATCAAGTGAGGACAGTGATGAAGAATACAATAAGCGAACGTACAAAGACGAGATTAATTTTCATAACCTCTCTTCGACGGACTTTCGCGAGTGATTTCGTATAACCCCTCAACAGGCTGACTATATTCTTGAAATTATCGGTCAATTATTGAAACATGGAAAAAAGAAGTAAATTCCTATCCGAAAAAGAACAAATTCTTATATGCTTATATACATTGGTTAGTAAATGGTGCCCAGCTGCACGGTGTAGTTGCAATGCATGGGACATCAAAATCAATTATTTCCAGAACTGTTACCAAAGTCGTAGATGTTATAGTAAATGTAATATTTGCTAACAGTACGTTGGCCAGATAATCCACATAATATACCGACGGGATTTCTAATGAAGTGTGGATGTGTTGACGGTACTCTCGTTAACACTGATGTGTGTCATCATTTGAGAGGTTATCTTTAAAGTTGTCAAAAAGGATGTCACGTTCCTCCTTGACAAGTTCCAGCACAGCCAGCTTCTTGCAATACTAACCTTTCTTTCCGATGATAAAAACTTTAACTGTACGACAATTATACCGTCAAATTTGCCGCGAAAAGTAAAGCATTAAAATCATAGAGTATTAGGCCTATACAATTTGCTCATGGAATAAACTGGATCGGATTGAAAAATACAACCTAGATCAAGGTGGAACAGAAAGACTTTGCACTTTGCAAGAATTGAAAAGTGAAAAGTGCAAAGTTGAAAAGTTGCGAAGTTAGTTCGTGGAACAGGCCCCAGGGTATTTGTCAGAAAAAGTAAGTTTTTCAAAAATTGCAATTAAAAGTATATTTAAATTAAATCTCGCATTTTAATACAACAGCTAAACGTGCCAGCACTGCAGTCTTCATCACCTTGTACATTGTCCGAGTGCGTTCTCATCCTACTCAAAGAGTTTTTGCAGCAAAAACAGCAAAAGAGAAAATCAGAAAGTGGCGGAAAAGGAACACGAGTACAAATTTTAAGTGTGCATTTCTTTCATTATTTTGCTGTCGTGCTAGTGTACTATTGATCTTGTATGTTGATTATTACATTTGATCATGACAAGAGCAAAAGGAGGGTTCGAGAAAGTAAAAAGAAAAGGAGATCGGTACTTCAGAACTTGTGCTGGTATATCAGAGGTTGCGAGTGAGGCTAGGAATGAAAGTTCACCCAGTACTTCAGCTCCACACACACAATTTCACATGAACATCTTAAACAAGAATCACAACTGTTATGCCAGTGCTATCAACTTCTGATGCAAGATTTCCACTGGAATTTAAATCAAACCACAGCCTTCTAGGCCTTATGGTTCTCGAGATATCAATTGTCAATTGCCCAATGGTTTATGATATCCTAAAAAATTAAATTAAACTAAATTAAATATAATTCCAGTCAACCGAATTTAATAAATCATACATCGAATTAATGAACAAATTCCAAATAATGTTTCTGCATTTAAAAAAATATATACAATTTTCAATGGCCATTTATACTACCCTCAATTTACTTGTAAGGACCCCTCGAGTCTATCCAGGAAATGTCTTGTAAAGGATCATTATGTTCAGCATAGGAAGCTTCTTAGTGGTTTTAGTGGTGGGGTCTTGGGAGGCAAACGGAGAAGACTAGGAGAATAACGGACTCAGCCATGGGTAAAAGCAGTAGTTGGAAACCATGATAACGATGGACTTATTTTTTAATCATGGCACGACATATGCGATGATGGCAGTGATTACTGTGCTGAGAGAAGGTGAAAAAGACAGTTTTGGAGTCATCTAAGTTTCACTGAAGAGGCATGCTAGCGAAATGAGGAATGTGAAGATGCCTTATATACCAGTCTGAAAATAATAGTTAAATATTTAGGACCTGAATTGAGACTATCCGATAAACTTCCAGATATGTGGGTTGCAGGTTTGCAATCTGAAAGATAAATATTTACTTGCATACTACCAAGGGATTTTAACTACAGTATTGTTATGCGAAAGGTTTAGGAACATTTGTACTGCATTGGCAATAATATTACTGAAAATGTAGTGACATTTAGCCATGTAGTTTATCTGATGATGATGTCTGTTGTTTAAAGGGGCGTAACAGCTAGGTCATCAGCCCGCTGTAGTCTATCTGTTCCCGGGTGTATTGTTTGTTTAGCGCTATTTATTTCGAAATCGTGTTAGACACCAATGTGGAAGTTCAAGCCAACAAAAAAATTAAGACTAGAATCTACACATGTGAAAAAAATTTAAATTGAATAAATCTTGAAATACATAAATTGTTGTTGAAAATAAAAAGACTGCAAATGTCACGTGGACGCAAAAGGTAGTATTCGAGTTATGCATCTTATTGAAATAATTTGTACTACACGATATAATTCTTGTTTTTCTCTAATAGGCCTACTGATTAGCAGGATACGCGTTAGGATGAAATTAAAGTTTATCTTCATAATCAATAGAGTCCGGATTATTAGGTACTGATAGGTTAGAATGCAAACTTGCTTAAGCCGGTAACAAGTATACCCTACACTGTACAACGGTTATGCTATGAGATTTGCATAGATATTACGGGTACAGCCTATAGAACTCCTTGAATTTATGCTACTCTTCCTACATTGTAGTAGAACGGGTTGCATGACACTTCCTACAAACCAAATTACTTTGCATTCTAATCTATTACCACCTTAAAATCCGAGGTATAATAATCTATGCCATCAGTTTTGTGAAGATGTAAAATCAATTGGAAAACAAGTACAGGTAAACCCCGTTATATGCGAATTCGTTATGTGCGATTTCGCATAGACGCGATTTTGTTTAGTGCTGCCATCTGTTAATAGTAAGCTTAAGTGGAAGCTGTAATGCTTTAATGCAGATAGACATGTGTTCTGAACTCTGTAACGTACACTAGATTGCGCGCCAAGGTTAAACGGGGCAAGCGCATTTTCTGTCGTGTTTGTCGAGACGTAGAGCTATGAAGTTGCACTTGAGAGGTTTCGTATTTAAAATGCCGGGTACAAAAGAAAGAAGCGTATACGAAAGTCGCATTTGTTAGAAGTAAAGTTACAAGTTTTAGATCGCTATGAGAAAGGTGAGCTTATTGTTGACATTCAGCGTGCTTTGGGACTCCACTGAAAAGCACTATTCGTGGCAATTCGCAATCAATTCGAAAAACTGCTCGATCTTCCACTAACATAGCTGTGACTAGAGTGACCAAATCTTGCTCGGAAGCGATGAAGAGAATGGAAAAACTGCTAAGCCATTGGACTGAGCATCACTACCTCTGCTATTCCAGCTAAAGCAAGAGCTTGTATGCAGAGTTTAGTTTATAATTGTGTGTTCCAGTGTTAAATTTTTGCATTAAAATGCATTTCAGAAACATGACAATGGGTATGTTTTTTAAAAAAATACTAAGAATCTCTGCTATTTTAAACTTAATATGTGAGTAAACTGAAACGTAACCCTGTATTTCACATATAAAGGACCCACGATTTACACGAATTCGATATGTGCGACAATTCCGCGGAACATAACTATCGCATATAACGCGGGCTATTTGTAGCACGCGGTGGGGGGTCGGTTATTGTATTATTAATTATTCGCTTCATTGTTGCAAATTCAAAAAAAAAAAATTATTTTAGTTTCTTCCAAGACAATGCTAGCGTAATACCTAGAAAGTGCCATAAGAGCGCCGCGGAGAGGTCGGGAAACGAAAGCACCTATTTTTTTTTTTTTTGGTTGAAAGTCATTTCGTCCACGCTGTGTGAAACTGTAGCCGGCTCCGTGGTGTATGGGTAGCGTGCCTGCCTCTTACCCGGAGGCCCCGGGTTCTATCCCCGGCCAGGTCAGGGATTTTTACACCGAGCTCGATAGCTGCAGTCGCTTAAGTGCGGCCAGTATCCAGTATTCGGGAGATAGTAGGTTCGAACCCAACTGTCGGCAGCCCTGAAAATGGTTTTCCGTGGTTTCCCATTTTCACACCAGGCAAATGCTGGGGCTGTACCTTAATTAAGGCCACGGCCGCTTCCTTCCAACTCCTAGCCCTTTCCTGTCCCATCGTCTCCGTAAGACCTATATGTCGGAGCGACGTAAAAAACTAGCAAGAAAAAAAAATGATTTTTTTACCTAGACCTGAGGGCTGGTTCGAGGTCCACTCAGCCTACGTAATTAGAATTGAGGTGCTATCTGGCAGTGAGATGGCGGCCCCGGTTTAGAAAGCCAAGAATAATGGCCGAGAGGATTCGTCGTGCTGACCACGCGACACCTCGTAATCTGCAGGCCTTCATGCTGAGCAGCGGTGGTTTGCTAGGCCAAGGCCTTTCAAGGGCTGTAGTGGCATGGGGTTTGGTTTGTATGAAACTGTAGTTTAGAGGAAGGAGTCTAAATTTTGATTTACCGAGCTCGATAGCTGCAGTCGCTTAAGTGCGGCCAGTATCCAGTAATCGGGAGATAGTGGGTTCGAGAACCTTTGTCGGCAGCCCTGATGATGGTTTTCCGTGGTTTCCCATTTTCACCACACTGTGTCGGTTTTACGTAAAGCAAATAGCAAATATAAATTTCCCTGTAGTACAGACCCTTATTGGAATGACGGTGACAGGCTACATTGCCACGTATTGATTTCACTTTGAAGGAGCCTAATAACCTGACAATATTATTAACTCCCTTCGATAGAATTGTGGATGTAATATGAATTTTGCAAGTTCGAAACGCTCCCTGGTGTGCACGGACAGACTCTACAGCACGTCAGAAAGCTTATAGGGAGAGAGATCTTTAGGGCGGTACACCGAGGTCTACACAAAGGACAAAGGTTACCACACAAACACCACAAGTATTCAACAGAGAAGTTCCTGTGTCACTTGCACGAATATTTAAACAAAAGTTCTCGCGAATGCCATCGCCACAAAAGAGTGTGTCTTTTTTCTCTAAACTTCCTGAGCCTTTTGATCGCGGAATAAAACAGAGAGGAAGTCGTTTAAACTCTCAAGTCAGGAAGCAGGTTTTGATAAGAGAGATTAGCTAGTTCCATTCTTACCGAGGTGTGCACCGAGCGCGTCACTAAGCGAATACATTAAGGAACAAACACTCCTCACCGATATTCTCACTCTTTGTGAAACAGTCAGGTGGTTCTTGTAGTAGAAAGCAACAAAGTGCCACTCGAACGAACTAAACGGCGTTCACCAAGTCGACCGGGGTGTGGTAGCTACCTTCTCACCAGGGTGACTACGGTTCGAATCCCCACCAGAACATATAGGATATATGAAAGGAAACAATCATCAATGATCTACATTTAAGGCGGTCGCCCAGGTGGCAGTTTCCCTATCAATAATTTACTTCACATTTACATTTATTTATAATTGTTCACCTAGCTTTTTCTTAAATAATTTGGAAATTTATCGAACATGTCCCTTGATCATTGATTCCAATCCCTCCCTCCCCGTTTTATATAATTGAATATTTGCCCCGATCTGTGCTCTTGAATTCCAACTTTATCTTCATTTTACGATCTTTTCTACTCAAGGTTATTATCCAACGTAAGTCACTCAACGTCAAATCTCCACTGACAGCTCGAAACATATCACATAGTCCAGCATCTCGTCTCCTTACTCCCAAGTCTTCGCAGCCCAATGTTTGCAACATGTTAGAAACACTGCTCCTTTGTCAGAAATCACCCAGAACAAATCGTGCTGCTTTCCTTTGATTTTTTTTTTCATTTCTCGTACCAAGTACATTAGACCCGGTGACGGTCCCATACCCTGGAGCCACAGTCTAATCGCAGTCTTGCAAGAGACTTATACGCACTCTCCTTTACATCCTCAATAAACCGCCTACTCCCATAACCATGTGAAGATATGTGCAACCTTTCTTAACTACCTTGTTAATATGAATACCCAAATGAAGGTCATTCCTTATATGAACACGTAGCTACTTACAGTGTTCACATGTGGTACTTTCACCCCATCAACACAGTAATTAAACCTGAGAGGACTTCTCCTCTTGGTGAAACATACAACTTGGATTTCCATCCCATTTACATTCATACCATTGCCCGTACTGTTGTTTTTTTAATTTGCTCTACGTCACACCGACACAGGGAGGGTCTTATGGCGACGATAGATAGGAAAGGGTTAGGAATGCGAAGGAAGTGACCGTCGTGTTAATTAAGGCGTTTGCCTGGTGTAAACATCAGAAACCACGGAAAGCCATCTTGAGGACTGCCGACAGTGGGGTTCGAACCCACTTATCTCCCGAACTGAAGGTCACAGCTGAGCGCTCCTAACCGCACGGCGAAGTCGCTCGGTCTTTTATTGTTCATTTTCAAGTCCGCATTCTCCTAGGTAACCAATCCTCCTCCATTCACCTCACATGACTGAAAACTAACACGCCATGAAGTTCATTGCAAACCTGGCCCTCCTGCCACTGTCTCCACCTGCGGGTGCCTGTAATCATTCTCACAGCTTTCAAGTCTTTTACCTCATGATTTTATGTAAGATAATCCTCAGCCCACCAGATTTTCATTCACGTAGAGAAAGTAAGCTTGAAATTAGAGCGGTGTAAGAAAATTTGTCGTTTCGTAGAAAGAAAATAGTGTTTATCAGAAACACTCCAAGACCGTGCTTCATTTCTCCTTACTACCTGAAAAATACGAACACGAAATACATATGATAATTCATCTGTTCCAATTCTCCTCGGAATTTAGGTGGTTTCACGATCGACATCGATTTCGTCTTCGGAAAGCTCGATTTCACCATTATTTAAGCAGAATAATATGGACTAGTCCATCTAATAGCTTCATATTCTATGCTACTACATGCATGTTGATGGCACTGCATTCATTCTTTACACGTAAATGAAAATAATTGCATCTCCTAAGAGCAGCCGCCTCCTTCGGTATTCTCAAATACTTTGTTCAATATCTACAACTTAGATAATATTGATTTTATGTCCCACTACTTACAGAGACGCCGAGGTGCCAGTATATTTTCTGCATCACATTAAATCTACCGACACGAGCCTGATGTATCTGACCACCTCCAAATACCACACAGGACTGAGACGGAATCACAAGGCTAGCACCTTAACCGTCTAAGATACTAAACCAGGTGACAACGAATTTAAATTTATAATGTTCTAATAAGCACAAATAATGGTAATAAAATTATTATAAAATGGATGTTTCAAATCAATTTTTGCTTCAATACATTAATAGTATCTCCTTAGTCCCCGGTGTTGCGAAACTTGGGGGAAGGGACAATTGTATTAATTTTAGGGGTTCAACAACTTAAAACCCCTGAAATATATGCAACTTTTCGTACTGAACTTTAGTGCAAGTTGGAGGACCCGTAACACCGGATAAAATATGAATGAAAATCGATATTATAACTGCACAGAAATCAGCCCCTACTGATGACATTACAGTGTGACCTTTTCAGCCATTCTGGCAGTAAGTAGGTTATCCTTAATCGAAATCGAACACAGACAGACGTTGGCCCACGACACGAACCACGTGAAATCCATTCTAGTTCACGTCCGACAAGGTAGCGAACAGCTCCCTTGAGAGCCGTAAACAGGCTTTTTACCGACAAGGCCATAAAAATACACACAGTACACCGTGGTAAATTTGTTCTCGGCCATAACCACGAACACAGCAGTAAGTCTGGGCGAGACGGACATTAGCTTTAATTTTTACTTGGGTCAGACACACCGTGCGATGTCTTCGTGCTCCTTTGAATCAATAAATATGTCACACGTGTGCCTTTAATGAGGAGATGGTTGACTGCTATCGCAAATTTTAAGCTTATATTTAGAGCCCCGAATGTTAGGCAGTAACAAGTATACATGAGCCTACACAACGGTTATACAATGAGTTTTGCATAAACATTAAGGGGTAAGGTCTATCAGAATCACTAGAAATTATGTTACTGTTCTTACATTACGGGAGAGCGGGTTGTATAACACTTCCTAGTAACCAAATTGGTTTGAACTCTAAAGTATCACTGCCTAAAATTCCAGAGTCCACTTATATTGGAGAAACAGAAAATCTGAACAGAGAGACGGACAGAAACAAATTAATAAAGGAAGTTGTATTGCATCTCAGCATCATGTCCCCTATATCAAACTAGGCAACAGAGTATTCATCTTGTATTGGTAATAATTAGCTGAAAGCCGTCAAGACTTGACGGACAATGGAATAAATATTTACTTTATATACTTGCAATTTTCTCTTCGTTGCACCGACACAGGTGCGTATTACGGCGACGATCGCGTAGGAATGGCTAGAAGTGTGAAGGCAGCGACCGGTACAGTCCCAGCATTTGCCTGGTGTGAGTGGTGGTGATGATTATTGTTTTAAGAGGAAGTACAACTAGGCAACCATCCTCTATATAACACTAATCAGAGGGAAAATATGGAAGGGGTCCGACACTTCGAAAAATGAATATATCGACCAAAGGAAGACAAGGGCCACGAAGGGCATGAAAATGAAAGACTCCCTAGCCCTCGCAAACCTAATAGCGTCGGGGTCGGAAAAGAACAAGAGTTGACCAAGATAGGTCGGAAAGGATAGATGAAAGTGAGGAGTCTGGCACAAGTAAGTGGAAGCAATGTCAGGACTCAGCTAAGGGCCCCGTGGTCGCCAACCCACGCTCCAAAGTTCAAAGCCCCTGGGGCCCCTTTTAGTCGCCTCCTACGACAGGCAGGGGATACTGTGGGTGTTATTCTACCACCCCCACCCACAGGGGGACCTGGTGTGAGAAATGGGAACGGTGAAAAACCATCTTCAGGGCTACCGACAGTGGGGTTCGAACCCACTATCTCCAGATTACGCAGCCACTTCCGCGATGCATTCTTGTTGGCACTATTGCAACATTTAACTGGCCATGGCTGAAGGCTGACTTAGGTAAATAGAGACCTTCACGTCCCGTGAGATTTCTTGATGTGATGCCAAGGGAATAGGAAATAGATGCTTCTTAAAAGAAAACCGGAGTGTTTTATTGGATGTTGTTAAATCAGTTCGAGGGGTTAGAGCTCCCATCCAGGTATATCTCCCTTTATTATTTCAAAGTTCTGAGCGCAATGCCATATCAGAATGCTACATTTTTAAAATAATTGAACACTTATCGGCAAGAATGTTTTATGCTTTTAAAGATACTTTGCATACGATGTCAATCGATTAAGTTGTTCTCTCGAACTTGCGATCATAAAAATCAGCCTATTGTTTTATATAATAATAATAATAATAATAATAATAATAATAATAATAATAATAATAATAATAATAATAATAATAATAATAATAATACTCGACCTGCTGTGGAGACGTTATTTCAGCCGTTTGCATCCCTGAGCTTTAATTCTTCCTCAGTATTCCCACTTTCGCTTTCAGTGATTCTCATTTCTATCATCAGTCCAGTTCTTGCCTGTTTCCAAATTTAGTTTTTCTTGGAATCGCTGGTATTTACCAACTTTCTTCTGGAGTGGAACACGTTCCAGGATATCTTCATGTGTAACTAATCCCTATTTCCTGATGGTCTTTTTCAACTTGGGTGAACCGTGGTCCCTTGATTTTCTTGTTTACAAAGTGGAAGGAGATGCGGTTGGTCAATCTCTGCAAGCTCATACGTGTTATGTGGCCATAACATTTAGTCGTCCTCTCCCGAATGTTGTCCGTTAACCTTTCTACGTGCACATACAGTTCATTGTTCTACCGTCTCCTGTACTCACAATTTTCTCTGATTGGTTCCAGGATCTTTCTCAGAATTGTTCTTTCTTTGGTCTCTGTTATTATTATTATGACACAAAATGAGAACGATATACAACAAATACCTGCGTTAAACTGAATATCGTTCAGGATAGTGCGCAAGCGCGCAATTGGATTCCAAATACGCGAGTCCTAGTTTCGAATATGTGTGGGAAATAAATACATGTTCATTGCAGACTGTTATGCCTTTCAGCGTTCAGTCTGCGCGTCTGTATGACTTGAATAACTGCCGTAACAACTGTACCAAATCCTGAAGTATTGCCAATTCTAAAAATTAAGATGACTAAACTAGCTTACTGCTCGCTCTAGGTTCGATTTCAGAATCGTAAGAGCGTTCTAAACCACCAATGATTGTTGTTTAAAGGGTCCTAACAGCAGGTCATCGGGCCTTAATGGTAATAGGGGAAACGAAATGACATGATAATTAAAACTTCAAAATATATCCACTGACAAGTATCTAGGACTAATGATGATGAAAAATATGACCATGAATCCAAAACAGTCTGTGGATCCAATTCACAATTTCTTATTATTAGAGTTGATGACTTTTTATCCAAAGGGGTCCAAAATGCAGGTCGGCAGTCCCTCATACATGTACTTATTACTGGTAAAGCAGAACGATGGTGTTCCTCCTACTAATCATAGGTAATGTAGACCCATGGTGTTTCTCATACAGTGGTACTATTCACAGGTAACGCATAGCCATTTTGAACACAGTGGAACCGACCGGTGGAATACACACGATGACACATATGACAAGCAAGCCCACACCCGTAATATTCCTCGTATAATGGTACTGCTCCTATGTAACGTAGACCGACACTTTTCCCTGCAAAGTGGCACTAATCACAAGTAGTCTCATGGTTCTAATGTCATCATCCCTTGGTCGCCCCCTTTAGTCGCCTCTTACGAAAAGCAGTGTATACAGTGGGCGTATTTTTCATCTGCGTCCACCATGCACAACGGGTACAGAGAGAAAGAAAAAAAGAAGAGATCCGACACTTCGAAAAATGAAGTACCGGACAAAGAAAGACTAGGCCACGAAGGGCGCGAAAAGGCCTCGAATGCTCTAATACTGTCGGGGTCGGAAAAGAACAAGAGTTGACCAAGGGAGGCCGAATAGGATAAATGAAAGTAAGGAGCCTGGCACAAGTAAGTGGAAGCAACGCCAGGACTCAGCTAAGGGCTCCGTGGTCGCCAACCCACGCTCCCAAGTTGAGAGTTCCTGGGGTCCCGTTTACTAACCTTTTACGACAGGCAGGGGATACCGTGGGTGTATTCTTCATCTGCATTCTGAGCCAGCGGTCGTATATCATATTTTTCCATTTTCTTCTGCCCGACAGCTCGTTAATACTCGGTATAAATTGGAGTGAAGGCTTCGGATGGCCGTATTCCCATCAGATTTAATGAAGTTCAATGCATATATTTGTAGCAGTTTGCGTTATAATTACAAAAATACTCTGCATATTAGACATCGATCAGAGCGGTGGGTCGACCGAATATAGGAACTAATACCCTGATACGTAGATATTCCTGCCCCTCGATCGCGACAGCCAGCAGCTCTCACAATGAAAGCCAATGGAACGAACATTTATATAATACTAGCGAATGTACCCGTGCTTCGCTACGGTATTCTACATTGTATTCGAATATCGAAGTAAATAGTGTACATGCAGTAAATAAGATTGTTTTAAAATTGCATGTCTCTTAGCGTTATCCGAGAAAGAGCATAGGGAGGTCCTCGTACGTTGTTTCCAATGTAAAGTGTTTGTTACGGATTTGTGATATAACGGCAGGCTCACTTGCGTACTGCCATTCACAATCGAGTTTTAAACAAAACTGCATGCTCACTTGCCTTCTGCAAGTCAAATCGAGAAGGGAAATATTCATTACAATTGTAGGCCTTCCTTACTAATGACAGTTACACAGGAGTTGGAGAAGGAACCCTTTCCTACTGCCAGTCAAAGTCGGTGTGGGGAGTACTGATTACAATAGCAGACCCACCCTTTCTCGATCGTTAAAAATCGACATCAGTGAATATATATATAGATAGACATACGAAAGTATATGCGTGTTTACAATATTGAAGACCTTCATTTACAGATTAACTGCTACTAAACGCACGTCATATCGACAAAGGATTATACCATAAGACACGCCGGATTTAGTGGCCTAAATGGCTGGTCCTATGATATGTCGTCTATTCTTGGGTCAGATTGAGTTAGAAGCGTGGACCAGGGTAAAGTTTTTGTAAGATTATCTCACATTACATTACTTTTCGGATAATTATGTGACAGCTACGTACATAGCATTTGGCTCATATATGGCTACTGGGTGGGCCAATTTTCGTGAAGAGTTTGATGATTCTGTATTTCATATAAGTAAATGAAAGTATGAATTATGCATGTGAAAATTCCAAATTGATTTAACATCGATTAATAGAGAAAAATCAAACGTAAAAGAGATACAGATACGGCAAAAAGTCATAAGACCAAGGATGTAGATCATTCTAAATTGAACGGAGATTGTGCAATCCGTTATGTGATAGGAATTTCCGAAGGTGTGCACCATCATTAAAACTGCCTGCATATTTCGATATTCTTCTGAGATAAAAAGTGAAAAAATTAATGATTTTGGTAGTTTTCCGTTAATTACAGGCTAAAACGTATAATTTTGTCAAATTTCAATCATCTTCTTTTTCTTCTGGCAGATTATGCCGCAATCTGGATTTTGGGCGAGGCGGGTAAAAATTAGGACTTTCAGGAAACTAAACCAAAAAATTATGCAGATGGTCATTATTACCCATTAAACGGAAAGCTGTACGAAAATTTCGCCAAAATAGTCAGTGTAGAGGCACACAGTCGTTACGATTTGATTTATATAGATAAGGAATCTGCTCCATGTAAAACACCTTTTGGGCTATGTCCGCTGGACTTAACCTGCAAAAGTGACCATTCATGATATCTCCCTTATTAATCGTCCTGACGAAAAAATGCACATGAAAGAAAGGTTCAGAGGTGGAATTCCATCACGTTTGGTCGATTTCCAGTCAGGTTGGTCTTGTTCTGTATATATTGTGGAAGAGTAAAATCACCATTTCGGTTCCCTATAAACCACCAGTCCATTCCGGAATATGAAATGTTATTTACGTTTAAAACCTACCTTTGGACAGGTGGATGCTAAATATAAATTTTGGTTCGAATGTCTTCAGTAGTTTTCAAGTTGTAAGGAATACGCTTTACACGCACCCGCTCGTGAGTTAAGTCCGATGGGACTTGTACAGAAAAACGGTCCGTTAATGATATCTCCCTTATTAATCCTCGTATCGAAATGATGCACATGAGAAAAAAAGGTTTAGAAATTAATTTCTACCAAGGTAGGTAGATTTCCATTAAGTTTGGTTGTGTATATTTTGTGGAAGTGCAAAATCACTGTTTCGGTTTCGTCAAAACCCCCAGTCAGTTCAGAGATTTAGAAACAATATTTGCCCTAAAACCTATCAAGGACAGGTGGTTTCTACATACGAATCTCGGTGAAAATGCATCCAGTAGTTTCTAGCACTCATGTACATATGGCGTAATTAAGGAAGAAAATAATACAGTTAAGAAAGTTGAAACTAATAGAAAATGGATTAAAACTGAGGACAGCCGGATAACGACAAATATGTAAATGCCAAGTTAATGTATTGGAAAATCAAATGCCCCTCAATAAATTATGCTAGTGTGAGTTATGGATATAATAAAGCGGTAACAGAGGAGAAATTTAGGTCCAGTGATTCTTAGGTAAACAAATAAGAAGACGACTAATGGTGTTATTACTTAATCTATTCGAGGGCGGTTATAACCTCCAACGATATTCCGCCAATATCCCGCAGATGGGCCGATTGACGCCTCTCTTGCCATCTACCCAAGGAACAACCACTAATTTAAAAGCACGATAGGAAAATGGCAATACGTTACTTCCCTACTGGGATGCAGTCAGACGTTGCCATGGTAACCTGTAGGTTTGTTGTCGGTCTGTCGGTCACTAAATGCAGAGCATGATACCAGCAGAAAATTGTAAATTTCTCCGTCATGTGAAGAGTAAGGTAAATTATGAACATAACGAAAGTTGTTTATAATGAAGAGAGGTTTCACGTACGGTAAACGAAGTTTACAGAAAATCAATAGTATAAGAGAAAATGGAGGAAAACCATTCTGGTTTTCCTATAAACACCCTGTCTATTCAAAGATTTTAAAATTATATGCATACCGAATCCTTCCTCGGGATGAGTATACTCTAAATATGAAGTTTGGTTGAGATCTATCCAGCCGTTTCGACGTGATGGTGGAAAAACTTTCTGGTTTTCCTATAAACCCCCCGTCTATTCAAAGATTTTAAAACGATATGCATATCGAAACCTTCTCCGGGATGAGTATACTCTGAATATGAAGTTTGGTTGAGATCTATCCAGCCGTTTCGACGTGATGCTGGAAAAACCATTCAGGTTTTCCTATAAACCCCCCGTCTATTAAAATATTTTAAAATGATATGCATATCGAATCCTTCCTCGGGATGTGTATACTCCAAATATGAAGTTTGGTTGATATCTATCCAACCGTTTCGACGTGATGGTGAAAAAACCATTCTGGTTTTCCTATAAACCCCCGTGTATTCAAAGATTTTAAAATGATATGCATATCGGAACCGTCCCCTGGATGAGTATACCCTAAATATGAAGTTTGGTTGAGATCTATCCAGCCGTTTCGACGTGATGGTGGAACAGACAAACAGACAGACAAACAAACAAACAGACACGAAACGTAAAAACCACCGATTCGGTCTTGAGTTGACCTAAAACGGATAAATATCTGAAAAATTGGCAAAACAAAAGAAATTACAGACAGCGGACCCCCTACAATTTTATTTATATAGATAGTTCTCTTATATTATGATATTAATCTTAAGTTAGAAACATTTAGTCTTCGTTTGTATGCATATCGCGTTGTGCAGTCCAGAGAATGTGGTGGGAGGCACCGCAAAAAAAAACACACACACTCTCTCTCTCTAAATTCCCAACAGCCATCCACATGCATAGATTTTAGAGTAACAATTAGGGAAAAAAAATGGTCACTACACATCCTAAGGAAATTCTGCATTTCAAGAAAGTGTGGCCTGCAGTACCTCCTGTAAGGTACGGGACCCATATCTCGTCCTTTTAGCAGATTTGGACTTGTAGACATTCAGGAATATTACGGACAAGACTAAAAATTGGAATATTCTGTATGTTACTGAATATATTCTCCACTAACGGGCAAGTTACATTGAAACTGCTATAACGTAAATTAGTCAATATTTGACATAAACATAAGCACTATAAAGACTAGACTACCAAAAAAGGTGTTCGTAATTTCGTCCCCCGCCTAATGTATGAAAAGTAAAATTAATTGTAACATACTATTCCTTTCCAACCTTACCAGACACTTTCCCTGTAATGAATTACTTAAGGACCATTTATGAAAAATGTTTTCTTGGTATTCTTTTTAACACAGCCTTCCAGCGTTGCTCGTGGGATGTTACGTATCGATACACGAAGACTGACTTATAGATAGAATCTGTTAATTTACGTTCAAAAGACCAGGGTTCATAGTATGTCATCTGAGCCACTCAGTCTGACAGGAAATCATCTCATTCGAGTGTCGAACCCTTCCTTAAACGCACGCGTAATATAGATTCTTTCCGTACGGTTAAAATAAACGTTAGGTGGTTTTACAATCTGGTGCTTGTCCAGGGAGAATGGTATCTAAGCTGTAAGTTTATGAGGATCAGCTGCCTGGTTGTGTCATAACGGCCTTTGTTCATAAGATTTGTGGCAGTGCCCATTACAGTTTTATGCAGTGAACGCGATAATAGGGACAAAAATGAAGAGTTATCCAGCTGTTAGGTCGTTATCTTTGAGTAATAACAGCTGAAGGGTAAAATTGAAGGAGATTATCTCAAACCTCGGTTAGTGGGCATCATGTTTAAGGGCGCTAAACGTGCCGAGCCAGTTAAATACCTTATTATCCCCATTGAAGTTGGTGGATTCTTTCAGCAGAGAAAATACGAACTGCAGAGTCTTGTAAGCTTGTAATTACACTGTCAAGA
Organism: Anabrus simplex; assembly: GCF_040414725.1. NCBI lineage: Eukaryota > Metazoa > Arthropoda > Insecta > Orthoptera > Tettigoniidae > Anabrus > Anabrus simplex. The sequence goes on from NC_090277.1 coordinate 74,776,664, forward strand.
TATTAAGAACATATGAAATATTGCTCAACATATTTCCACCTAGCTTAATCCAATTCTATAATTCCTCTCTTCCAATAAAGTGGTTCTTTCATGAAAGTGCTTTTTTTTTTCAAACCCTTCCTCAACTTGGAGGCTGCCTAGGACAAAGAATACACAAAAACAATTTCATTCAAGAATTAAAAAAAGTAAGTACATTTTGTCTTAGTCTGGTGTCTAAGCATCAGAAAAGAACCCCTGAGCGCTTTCAGCACACACTCTATCAACTCCTTGGAACTGATGCTGAAGGTCTTCCCTCACTTTTACATCGTCCAGCTCTTAATACGTCACTGTAGGCAGGTAGATAGGCTTGTCTGTCTGCTTTGACTGGTTGGTCAGAGTGCGTTTCAAATTCTACTGTGGGGTCTAATATATATCTTTTCTTCTCTTCAAAGGCGATCATGTCCATCCTTCACGTGCTGCCACCTACTCCGATGCCATAGACTTCAGCCATTCATTTGAAATCCTTTCTCAAATAATGCCTGTGCTATGGACGACCTAATGTTGTGATGTGTGGTGTTTCGAAGAGCTTCACCGAAGGCACAGTCTCACTGCATCTTCTGCAGCAGTTGCCATCAAGGGACCTTCCCGGTACGGCTCTTACAGCTGCAAGGCGTCTTTCCACTCCGTGCTAAAAAGGCCATCGTGGTTTGCGGGAATAAACTCCTCGTACAGACACACCTTCGCTTCTAAACTGGCACCATTTCTCAAATTCAGATTCTCGTAATTTATTTCTGAGTTTCTTGGTCTCGTACCCAGTGTGCCTGTTCTTCACATCCTCAGTTTTATAATTTACGTTTACCTCAGTTAAGTATCTGTTACTTTCTTCAGCTACATTTCTAGTGGCTTCAATATATTGGTTCCTCTCCCATTTCAGAATGTTGCAGCTGTTTACGTGCTAAAGCAAGGCTTTGCAGGTTTCCCTAAAAACACCTAACCCTTTGTATCTTATCTGACTAAATCATGGAATGTAGAGTGTCAGTAGGAATATCTCCTTCGGTGTAATCTTAAAAGTTTATCAGTGAAGAGATACTCTTAAGTCAACGTAGGGCAAATTGAACAATTTAGAATTGAAAATTTCTGATCCGGATGTAGTCAGAGGAAGGATGATAACAAGGTGAGTTTCTGCCAAAGGAATGGCGCTGTATTCTTGAAATCAAATAACATAGTATCTGCGTAATTTACCGCTGACTATTTGACACATTCGTTCCTCGAAATGCACTTAATCTCCATACCTTTATCGACTGTAACGAGCCCTTCGTTTATTTCTCCTCTACTTGATATTAATAACTTTAAGAATGTTAAGGGTTTACTCTTAGCTGAGTTTCACCAAACCGTTTGTAAAGCCAGTTTCGTCAGTTCTGCTAAAATAACCATATCATATGCGAAGCCCAATATTGTTAGTGGTTGATTTTTTGTTTGCAAGAGAATAAAAATGCATGCCGCATAGTTCTATTTCACCGATTTATCGAAAAATGCGATCTGATGTGAGATTTTATAAAACTGGTGACAGTGAAGATCCTTACATTACATCAGCTCAGTTCTTCCTGAGCGCTATTCATGGTGTCTCCCTAAACTGTAATCACTTTTGCATGCGACATAAAAGCTCGTCTCCAATTTGCTACAATGCCAAATTGTGTTTACTGGTGTGGGATTTGATCCATTGATTAATTAAATCATTTGTTCCGTTCACCAGAAAGTCGATAGTGCACTGTGGCATGTGTGAAATGTGATATGGAATGTAGGAGATGTATCGTTAGCGGAGTACAGATTTCTCCGCCTGCATTCTCCGAATACTAACTGTTCATTAACGGGACACTTGTTCGATCTTCTGGTGTCACTGTTGGTTTTAATGCCACTTCCACTACATATTGTGCGGTTATTGAGTTGCGAATTACACACAAGAATGGAGGAGACCCCGCATGCATGAGATAATATGTTGTAAATAGAGCCGGGAGTTTGAAGCACTCATAGGTAAGAATGTGAACTAACTTATCCAGCAGGAAGTGTCGTCTACCCGCCCTTCAGTGGTCTAGCGAGAGTAACATAAATTGTAGGGGTACTAATAGGCCGGGATGCTATTATTTATGCAAATCTCATAGCAGAACTGTTGTCCGGGTAGAGTATACTTATTATAAGCTTTAGTACACTTGCATTCTAACCTATTACAGCATAGACATCCTGGCTCCAGTTATAAATATTGAGACAATTAAGATGATTAAGGGAGTGATTCGATTTCAATATCAGGGATACCAACCTTTGACACACGTTTCATTTTTACTAAACTAAACGTAGCAGATAGTGATGGAGGAATAAGGAGAAAATATGGATTTGTCCCAGTTTTACGACCAAATGCCCTTCATAACCCCAACCTTATGCAAAGGAATGTATTCAATACTGCATACTTTAGTGATGGTTGGTAGTTGGTGTGTTGTGAGTAGATTTAAGATACGTGTTAATGGCGAGTATAAAAGATGGTACCAGTAAAAAAGGTTGATTTAAATTTTTTGTAGAAAAATATTATTTGGAGTTTCCTATTTAGTTTGATACAAATTTCACTGATTTTGGATGACTGCAAGTATTTATAAATTTAAAAATAATGTCTTACTGCACAAGCCATTCCTCCAGATTTCGTGAGCAATTTTTCAGTTAAAGTTATCTCTGGAACTATTTGCACTAGAAGGCGCTTGATAGTCAAAATCCTGCTGCGTAAGTTGGCTACATTGGCTGGTAAGATATCAATTCTTTGGTGTTTATGTGATAAGAAACATGGTAGCATCCACGTTTTGAAAATTGTATTTACCGAGCTCGATAGCTGCAGTCGCTTAAGTGCAGCCAGTATCCAGTATTCGGCAAATAGTTGATTAGAACCCCACTGTCGGCAGCCTTGAAGATGATTTTCCACGGTTTCCAGTTTTCACACCTGGCAAACGATAGGGCTGTGCCTTAATTAAGCCCATGGTCGCTTCCTTTTCACTCCTAACCATTTCTTTTCCCATCGTCGCCATAAGACACATCGGACAACCACAGCAAGCACAACAGAATGACAGTCTTCAAAGCGTTCTCGTTTTTCCATGTATATCTGTGTCGGTGTGACATAAAGCTAATTGTGAAAATAAAAAAATAAAACAAAAAGATGGCATCGCACTTAAGTTTCATTTCTTAGAAACTACCTTTTTCCCCAATGTTTCCCATTTTCTCAGAAACTACTTAAGGTAGAGCTCTGGAGTTTGTACCTCTCATTAACAGCATTATTGTTTTATATGGACGTACAACGGTAGAGGTAAAACACATATTTTGATCATAAATAATTTTAAAAATACTTAAATAAATTTAAATTTTCAAAACTTTATTTTTAAAAATCCATATCTTCATTTCTTATAAAGATAAAACCAAGAACGCAGATCAGTGGATGTATTAGATATGAGTCTACATCGTGTCAAAATTTCGTTTTGTTACCTTGGACAGTTCCAAAGAAACCGCTGTGTAAATATGTTAAATTTAACATTATCAAGGTAGACCAGTGATACTCCCTTTAACATTAATACAACCCATTAGTCCCCGAGCCAGATGATTTAACTTTAAGCAGTCGAATCCGAGACCTGCTAAACCGAAGGCTTGTATCCTGACCATTTACGAAAGGAGATGGCTAAATAATAAACAATATATCACGAACTATATGAGCCCAGAAGCTTCTACTGTGATAATATGAGTAAGAGTAAGGCGATCAATGACTGATCAGAAAACAGCTCGACCAACTGCGCAATGCAGCGTTCACAGGTCATCTCTTTGATATCAAAATATTGTCATTCGACCTCGCTGACAAAGGACACCTTAGACTCCCTAACGCTTTGATGATGATGATGATGATGATGTAAAACTCGTGTCATCATCCCGATGTGGTGCAGCTCTTTTCATTCACACCAGCAATGGAGGTGAGATGCACTGTATTGTTATACAGTATTCTGCTTAGTGGTAGGTCCGTGCCTTCGTACAGAGAATTTCTGACGCCAATATTCCCAGTTTCCAGCTCCAACCTTCAGTCTGCTGTATCTCCTCCCATCTTTCATATCATCCAGATGTTGAATTCCTCTTCTTCCTCGTCCTGCATTTCCTCTGATCTCCCATTCGATGACGTCGTGTATGAGTCCAATCCAGTTGGCCTATCTCTGTACCATTTTAACCTCCTGGCATTCTTTAATCTCTGGCAGTACCGGGAATCAAATCCCAGCCTCCGGAGATGGCAGCAAAAACAGTTACGTTACGGAGTCGTACCTGATGTTGATAGAGTGAACCACATTATCTTTAGCACGGAGACACAAATCACGGAAATATAGATCACTTATGCAGTTTTGCGTAACATTGACATTGGGGTCAATCACACGACAGATGTGAGCAAGAATTCACCAGAAAAGTATGTGCGTTATACAATAACGCGTGCTCATCCCACCGGCCTGAAAGTTTTACCACACTGAAAGAGTTCCATTTTTACTAGTCCTTACAAGGTTTCATTTTTCAGAGGCTTCTCATCAGTTTGTACGCTTGTTACTTTTAAACCATTAAAATCTCTGGGTAAGCATTGCCTCCTAGTTATATGTATGCGTCTCATACCCCCTATTATTATAGTTATTGATAATGTATTTCCCATCTTACAGCATCTCATATGAACTTAGTTCAACTTTCAACACATTATTTATGTAAACGATAACCCGTGATTAGTTTGAACTACTACCGATAACTCCCTCTGTAGTTTGACTGTCAACACTGTCGTCTCATATTGCTATTTGTTTATGTCACGCCGATTCAAACAGGGATGGAAGCATCCGTCGCATTAATTAAAGTGCAGTCTCAGCATTTGCCCGGTGTGAAAGTAGGAATTACCCTCGATCCCATAATCCCTTACTGTCACCAACATCAGAAATTTATATTTCTATCCACTTCTACGAGAGAGAGAGAGAGAGAGAGAGAGAGAGAGGACCTCAATTTCACCACAAACATGGATAGCTGCCTTAGTCGACGATGAGTAGTGGTTTGTAAACTCCTGACACGGCCGCAACCCTTCCAACAAGACTGTACTGCTGGCTGCGGGATCCTGATGACTCGCAGGAAGGATGGAATTTTATTTATTGATTTATTTATATAATCCTGAGACATAGTTTTACTCCAATTACGACAATCATTCGGTCTACATAGTTGATATCACAATAACGCAATTTGGAGAAGTAACACAGAAATAAAGAGTAGATTTAAATAAATCGACGTACACAGATCAGGATAAGATTTTACTTCGAATCTACAAGTATTTATTATTATTATTATCATGCAAGGAAGCTGACTTTATTTGACCTAAAATTATGTTAGGGCTATAGTTTATAAGTACAATATTAAATGTTATTAATGCTTTAGTTAGTAGAAGAAAATACTGCAAATAATATTGCGAGTTAAAAACAATGTCTAAAAGCAGAAAAAAGCTGAATTGCAACACCTATTCCCAAATATCTCAGAAATTCGCGGGGAAAAGTTTACATTGCAGTAACTCAGATGTCCTAACAAACTGTGTCTTTTGATGGCGTGTAGTGAACAAGAGAGCATCAAAAGAGCTGCGGTTTGTTCTGATTGGCACTTACCAAGGTATCCTTCTGGTTATGTTATTTTAAACAGTTGAAATGGACTTCTAAATTTACCATGTCCAGTAATGAACTGTGAAGTATAAAAGTGGTTCGAAGAAGTTAAACGTAGATGATGGTTTGGAAACAACAACTCCCGTGTGAAATGTCCCTTCATGCTATTTGTCGATACAGAGTTTCCACTCTCTGCCATTTCACTTCTAAATATCTTCTTCATATGAGATACAGGACACGTGGGGAAGCTGAAGATGTTGCTAACATGTCCGCCCTCTCATCTCCAACAGTGAGCTTTTACCCAACTAAAACAAGTATGAAAGTTGCCGGATAAGATTAAATTCGTAATGTTTGGGGCCAGTGGCTGTAGGTTATATTTGCCTCTTATGGCGGTGATGGAAGATTGACTATTACGTCTGTAAGTTACACAATATACAGTATGTATCAGAGATATACCGACAAAAAAATCAGGGATGTTTTTTGATTTTATGTTAAGAGGACTGGTGAATATTTTCTTTTTCGCCGAGAAAATTAGCTTACTTTGTTACTTCCGGACGCGCAATTCAAACTGACGAGCCCGCTACCTGTTGCTGTGCGTCATAGGAGGGAAGGGAGGGGAAGTGGGAAGTGGGAGACAGAGGTAACAATTTTCTCGTTCGTTTCGCATTGTCAATTCCCAGCTCCAGTAGGCAGTGTACACTGTGTTCTGAACATACTGACTACTGTACGAACCTCGTAGAAAGAGAAGACAAACATTTAACAAGAATGCAGGCAGCTTTCCGGGTCGTTGGCAACACACCACACATCCTGAGCTACACCGTTGTGAACTGTGCATCGGAGTAGGACGGGGAATAGTGAACATTTACTGTAACAAAACCATAGGGCGTATTGTTTCCTTCAGTATTTCATTCCATTTACAATGTTGTGAGTGAACGAATACACAACCATGACGCATCTTCGAGCATTTTAAGTAATAAAGAATGTTACTGCGACCAACAGACGAGAGGTGAAACGATCTGGTGCATTCCTTGACTGACAAGTGTGTCTTAATTACAGTGTGTTCTTGTACTCTTGTGTTTAATGACCGAACTGGGGATATTGCCTGTAAGGAACAAGCACAATCTTGTGCGAGTCGAACGAGGAAACTTGTGCATACGCGCGGAACATTATCTCTGTCCGCATTAGAACCCCTAATGTTTATGCAAACCTCATAGCACTACCGTCGTGCAGGTAGACTCTACTTGCATTCTATCCTATTACTGCATAAACGTCCGGGCCCTACTAATCACAAACCTATTTGGTACCTAACATAGTGGTACTACGCCCAAGCGAAAGCGACCCATGGTGTTCCCCGCGTGGTTGTACTAATCACAAGGAGTTTCATAGTTCTAATATAATCATCCCTTGCTTGCCCCTTTTAGTCGCCTCTTATGTTCGTCAGTTTGAATCGCATGCCCGGAAGCAAAAAGTTAACCTCATTTTATCGAAAAGAAAAAAATATCTCCGCCAATCCGATTGCACCGTCCTTCTTGACATAACACGAAGAGCATCCCTGATTCTTTTTCTCCGTATAGTTCTGAGGCAGCCTGTATATCTATAAGTATGTTTATATGTGCAGGCACGGAGTGTTGAAGGCAGATGAGGTGCATAGTTGATTAATTTAATTAAATAACATACGAATGATTACATAATGTTGAAATTCATTGCGATGAATCTGAATAAATTTGTATTAGTTTCTTTTAATCTATGTTGTTTTGTAAAGAACTTATTTATATTTCCTGAGATTACTTAGTAGACAGATTTAGAACTCTGACAGGGATGTTGAGAAGTCAAAGTCGTGGTTTTTAACTAGCATATTAATGCCAGAGCACATCCTTAATAACAGCTAACTTCTGTGAATTAATATATATTAGATACGGGATTGTAGAAATATTTTAGGCTACGCAATTTTGATTAATTTACTATAAAATGAATTCTGGGAAGCAAGACACCACAATCTATGCTGGCACTTCCTGCGTATTCTTCATGTGGGTATTTTGGCTAGACTGCAAGCAACTGTCATGTCGCACGGTATCTGCCTCAATATAAATATCGTTTCCTCGGGACTGGCTTCCCGTCTACAAATTGTGAACAGGAGAAGTCAAACAGAAAAGTGCAGAGATGCAATGGCTGTGACCGGACCTCGGTCGTATTTCGTGCCTGTACCGGGCGCTGGCCTCCTCTGGGCAGAAGCCAGGAGCATCCTTCAAGTGTGATTTATGTCCGCACAGAGATTGCGGGATTGTAATGACAAAGTGCTTGGATTATCGCGGACCAAGTACAAGATATAAACTGCGGACTTCCAACAATGCTGCATTCTCCATCATTCTTGTAGCAACCACTAGCACTGCATGTAATGCGCCAACTTGTCCCTTTCTCTTTACCACGTTCTTTGCTGGAACAAAAGCCACGTCATCTACAAGATTTGTGCTCTGTTTTAGTAACGGGAACGAGACGTAATTTATGACTCTTAAATTGAGTGTATAGCGGAGATTGTAGAACACTTTGCCCAATCCTTTCTGAAGCACGAATTATCGGCTAATTGATGTGTTTTGAAACATCATTTTCTAGTTCTTATTCATCCCGTTTCCTGATACGGGGTCGCAGATTAAATTATATGCCATGTTTTGTGACTGGATGTACTTCCCGTCGCAAATCTCAGTTAAGGAGCTAATTAAGACGAAATTAAAATGATGAAGGAAATTGGGTAAGCAGGTGAAAAGAACCGTCTGTGGTTTATGGATGGGGACTGTCCCAGCATTTGCTTAGAAGTGAAAAATGGGCAAACCACACAAAATACTAACACGGTTTCTCATATAAACTAAGAACGTTCAACGAGCGTTTGTACTCTCCGATGCGTGAGCGCGCATATAGTTCTCGACCTTGCAAGCAGCCTGCAGGTGTTCGACCTAGCAAGCGTGAGTCGCTACTCTGAATTTAAGCTGTTAACATGGTGAGACAGTTATCATTGCAACACCGTATTTTCGTGTGTAAAAGCTATTTTAAGTATGAGTCGGCTCGACGCGTACACGATGCATTTGTTCAGTAATTTCCTGGTGAAGTGCCACCTTCACGAGGACAGATTCAGGTAACTTACATAATTGTAAATAAATTTGAAACTACTGGCTGAGTGCTCAATAAAAAAAAACATGCGTGCACACGAGTAGTTTTAGCAGAGGAGAAGCTAGATGACACTGGTGCGAATCTTAAACGGTCACCGAACAAATCACTCACAAAAATAGCACAACAAGGAGGGGCTTCTACTAGAGAACCCATGCTCTCCGCAGTATTCATTATAAATAGGAAAAATAACGCGTCTTGATATGAAATTGTTGCCCTGGTACTCTTTTAAAAGTTTATTCGTAGGATTTTTATTACCTGTTAATATGTCAAGTTAATTTTTTGTGGATATTTTAACGCGACATTGATTGATATTTTACAAAGATTTTCTACTTTTAAAATTATTGTTGTGTGTTGAAATTGACGTTTTATTTATTTGTTAAGTTCTTAAACTTTTAGATTGTCTGTAAATTAGAAGATTATTTCAGACAAATAATAATAACTTAAGTGCGGCCGGTATCCAGTAATCGGGAGATAGTGGGTTCGAATCCCACTGTCGGCAGCCCTGAAGATGGTTTTCCGTGGTTTCCAATTTTCACACCAGGAAAATGCTGGGGCTGTACCTCAATTAAGGCCACGACCACTTCCTTACCATTCCTAGGCCTTTCCTATCCCATCGTCGCCATAAGACCTATCTGGGTCGGTGCGACGTAAAGCAAATAGCAAAAAAAAAAAAAAAACTTAGTTGATGGTTTTGTGTGTTTACGCGTTGCGCAGTATGTATGATGTACACGATTCCAACTGTCATTGGGACTGTCACTAATTCGTGTAGTCAACCCGAGAACAAATCTTCACACATTGCAGGAATTGGAGGAAAACATTACGAATGAAATCAGAAACATTACAGTGGCAGAACTCACTCGGGTCAGCCAGAATGTCTTTACGTCACACCGAGTCAGATAGGTCTTATGGCGACTATGGGACAGGAAGGGTCTAGGAGTGGGAAGGAAGCGGCGTTGGCCTTAATTAAGGTACAACCCGAACATTTGTGTGGTGTGAAAGTGGGAAACCACGGAAAACCATCTTCGGGGCGTCCGACAGTGGGGATCGATCCCACTATCTGCCAGAATGTGGTTATCAGACACTAGGCCTGTCCAGGCAGGAGATACTACCTTTCATAAGGTAAGATTTCATATAAGTGCTCATGCTGGCTGCAAGGGGCACCAGTCCTTAACTACTGGTCACGTACCTACGACACTTTGGTGTGCCGGACGAGACCATTGTCAACTGGGCCATTCAAACACTGCAAGCCTCGATAGCGATCTTGAGCCATCACCTCTATGCTCCGCCCACTTAATTTAATCAATTAATGTAATTTATCTGCTGCTTCTTTGTTTTCTCTACATTTTCAACAGAATGATTGTTTTTTACTCTGTATTGTAATTCGATTAGGTACTAAATTTATATTGTTTGATATTCTTTGTCGGTTTGGCAATTTGGCAATCCCAGTCATTGGAGGAAGAATAAATATTATGTTATACGAGGGGTTACCCAAAAAAACGGAATTATTGCTAAAAGCTGTATATTTTCAATATTTCTTTGCAAAACAACCTTATCACTTTCAAAATACTCTGCATTACAACTAATAAATTTGTCTCACCAATGATTCCACTGTTCGAAACATTTTTTGTAATCATCTTGAGAAATGGCTGACAGCTCCTTCCATTAATAGCCAAAAATTGTGTAACAGAGATGGCTGTGTGTGCAGGTGCGTTGCGGTGGTGGTGGACGAACCAGTCTCTTGTCTGCCATAAATCGGGCCCTTTTTGATGAATTTTCTTAAATCCTCCCAATAAAAGGGTGTCACGTTGTTCACTTAAAGTTGCCGTCATAAAAAAACGAAACAAAAACAAAACAGCGCTAGCAAAAAAACAATTACTGCAGTTGAACAGAACAAGCCACGTCGACAACAATGGCGGCAATGAGTTGCGCTGTACACGCCTAGCGGCAGAAATGCGTACTACACAAGCTTCGTCCACGCCAGCCAATGTTATTCCGGTTATTTTTGGGTACCCCCTCGTATTTACACGCTTAAAGCAGGGCGGACGCGCACGGCATGAGTTCGGCTGAGGCAGGTGCCGTAGCGCAGAGCATAAACACTGTGCGTTCCGTCTTAGTTTATATGAGGGACCCTGTAAATGTAATTGTTCTCCGCTACACAGAATCATGGATATGTTTTGTGGCTTACAAGACGAGAGAGTGGACGCAGGATGTCCTTGTGTTTTCATCACAAATATACCGTACCCACAGACACAGTGGTGACACATAGGGGCGGGAACCGGAGCGCAGTGCATTGCCGAATTAATGTCCACCATGTAGGAAGCGCTTCTTCGTCTTTTGTCATGTACGACATGCCACGTTATGTTCTTGCCACCACGCAATCATCATTGAGCTCAAACTGGATCGAACCCACACTCTGAGGTTATGAGTCCAACGCGCTAAACACGCACCCACCCACCAGCCCTGGCTATCACAAACACAACTCGATTACCTGAAAAACAAAGGTATCATTCTAACACGCCTATATTGTTGGAGTGTAACTAGAACATACGACTTCAATACTAAAAACGATGACGATGAATAATTAAAAAACGAAACATTTTAGAGTGTATGTTCATAGTAATTTTTTCCTTGTATTGGTTTCTTCAAGTATTCCTGATAGAGTTGACCAAGTTAGGTCGGATTCGATAGATGAAAATGAGGAGGCCGGTACAAGCGGAAGCAATGCCAGAACCCAGCTATGGTCACCTTTTAGTCGCCTCTAACGGCAGGCAGGGGATACCGTGGGTGTTATTCTAGTGCCACCACGCATAGGGGGAAATATTGTTTTGAGAGGGAGTACAGCTAGGCAACTATCCTCTATTAACTATAATCGGAGAGAAAAAAATGTAAAGTGCACAACACTTCGTATAATGAAGATACCTATCAAAGAATGACAAGGGGCACCAAGGGCGTGACAATTTAAGACTCCCTAGGCCTGCACACGTAATACCGTCGGGATCGGAAAAGAACAAGAGTTGACCAAGGGAGGTCGAGTAGGATAAATGTAATGGAGGAGCCGGGCACAAGTGGAAGCAATGCCAGTGCTCATCTAAGCGCCGTATGGTCGTCAACCCACGCTGCCAAGTTAAAAGCCCCTCGGGCCCCTTTTAGTCGCTACTCACCACAGGGGGTATTTCCAATGTATCCTGTATATCTCTGGCTATTTTATTTTTTATTTTGCGACTTTAGAATAGGGAAGTGTCCTTGCCTGGGGTGAAAATGGAAAACGACGGAGAACATCCCCAGAACCGTCGGCGGTGGTGTTCGAAACTACCATCTCCAGAATACTAGACCATTGTCACGCAGCTCCTCGGAGAGGTGAGGATTAATCCCACTGCTAGTATCTTGACAATCTGTCTGGGTAACTAAACAGAGCGGCTGCGAGGAGGACAACGGACGTATTGGCGGGAGAGAGAACTCACCGGAGCAGGTGCGGCGGCGCTTGGGTAAATGTAGCCAGTAGTAGTGTCTTCTCATTACCATATTCCATTGGTTATGCAAATTACCAGCCACTTGTAGCGCTGTGTGGGCCCTTTAATGGACTGCAAAGCGACCTTATCATCCCTACGACCGCCTTCCCTTCGCATCTTTGAAACTAATACAGGAGTAATCCACCCTGGTGCACATTCCACTTGTAACTGAGTTAGAAAACAACTTTCCTACTCCCTATAATTCAGAAAAAGGTTGGAGATATTTAAATGAACATCCGCTCCTTTATACCAGTAAATTCACATTTCTTGCAATATTATTCTCAAGTGTGGCCATCTCTGTTAAGGGGAGTTAGGGCTGAATCATGAAACAGTTTTTATCCGATTTTAACCAATTACAGGTATGTGGCTGCATTCGTTCAAATGTTATTTCAATTGTTTATACTTAAAAGTAGTCCCGTAAAAATCGTTTTGATGATGATTACGATAATGATGCTTGTTGTTTAAAGAGTCCTAACATCTAGGTCATCGGCCACTAATGGTACGAAATGAGACGAAATGTAAAGACAATTTAAAAGTCTAAAACTCATGTACTGACCAGAATCCAGAACGTTATGATGTACAATGAATATGAATGTAAAAGAATGAGCGCATCCAGATCGCAATACTGAAAGCTAAAAATTATTTCAAAATTAATCCACTGACTGGAATTCAAACAAAGACACGAACAATGATTATGAACTTAAAACAATCAATGGATCCGACCCGCAATGTTACTGATAAAGGGGCTGCTTCCAAAGCACAATCCTGAATCGATGATGGTGCTTGTCTGAAGGAGTCAAAATCCAGGTCACGTCCTCTCATAATGGTACTTATCGCTAGGTGAGTAAGAACCATGGTATTTCTCATGTAGCGGTACTAGTGAGTAACGTGGACTTGCGGTGTTCCACACAGTGTGATAATACTCACAGGCAACGAAAACCTATGGCATTCCTCACGTAGGTTCACTAATCATACGGACTCTTACTACCCCGTGATGTTCCGCATATAGTGCTACTAATGACGGATACTGTAAAAGCCATACTGATTCACCCACTGTTGCTAGTAATCAAAAATCTATTTTACCTTACATAGTGGCACTGCTCGCAGGTAATGGTGACCCATGGTGTTCCTCCCGTGATGGTACTAATTACAATTAGTCTCATGGTTCTAATTCAATCATTCCTCGGATTCCCCTTTTAGTTGCCTCTGATGATAGGCAGGGGATACCGTGGGTGTCAGTAAATGTATTAAGTATGAATCTATATATCCTTTCAAAATTTGATTTTATTACCTTGCACATTTCCAGATAAACCGGGATGTAAATCTGTTAAATTTAACACTACCGAAATAGGCCTTTGATAACTTAAAATTTTTATTTCCTTGTTCCCGTTGTTGAGGAACGTACGTCTTCGTTAAAACTGTTTGTTGAAAATTAAATTCGTTTGATCCTCCCTCTCAAAGGAACAATCACCGGAGAGGACGATATCATCGCGGCTCCGCTGCCTCGTGCAACTCGAACCAGTGCAGTGTTTCAAAAAACGTGCTTGCTAAGCAACACTTGGCTTGTTTTCCTCTATCGCTGCCCTCTAACGAATACTGGCTGGCTCAGGTGGTTCGGTCTGCGCCGGAGATAAAAACTCGCGCTACACACACTCAGTAGATATATCACGGGGCAAGGAGCGAGAGAGATAAATCACGACCTCTGAGAGAATAGCATCTGCTGCAGTCCACTGCCACCGCAGCCAGTGATACGACGTTTAGTGGCCTGGCTGCTTACATCCACTGTTGGTTTCTAGGGGGCGCCCGTTGTTGAAATACCTTTTTTTTTCACTTTGCATAGAAACGTTCCTCAGTGGTACAGAAATTCTGTCTGCGGTATAACGAAGGATAATAGTGTTTTTATTTTGCATTATTTCGTATTTTTTGCCGATTTCAGATGAAAGGTTCTATCTCACTTTTCAAAAAGGTTTTTAGATCAATATATAGCATTCTCAAGAATTTTAGAGTATTTGTTTATTTTAAACATGTGTTCTCTATTAACAGACTGACAAAAGTCCACTGGTGACAATATAAAAAAAATATACATCTTTGTTATGTCTTTTTTTAATTTACAATTTTGTTTAATGTCGCACCGACACAGATGGGATAGGAAAGGGCTAGGAGTGGGAAGGAAGCGGCCGTGGCCCTTAGTTAGAGCCCCAGCATTTGCCTGGTGTGAAAATGGGAAACCACGGAAAAGCATCTTCATGGGTACCGACAATGTGACTTGAACTAGGGCGTAGCCAAGAAAATGAACAGAAACTTAAAATAAATAAGTGAGAGTCGACTGAAAGTGTTGTCTCTCTGAAAATTAACGGAGACAAAATTGAAAATCCAACAGATCTCTTAAATATATTTTCTAAGAAACCTCAAAATTTGGATTTTAGATTGTAATCTGAACCTACACTGGAAAACTATTCACTTTGATCGTATATCTGAATATCAACATAATTTACTCGTGTAGTGTCCTTATGTCTCCCGCGCATGCGAGCATCACACCCGCACAAGCATCTTCATTATGTTCTATCATAATTGTGTAACTCTAACACCCCTCCCCCCACCTCCATTGGTCATTTTGACTACTGGTTCGAACCCATTATCTTCGGATGCAAGCTCACAGCTGCGCGGCCCTAACCGCACGGCCAACTCGCCCGGTTACATGTGGTTAAATTTGCCAAACATCTTTCATGGCCAAGTCTTGTGTATGCAAGATATGTCCAGAAACATAACACAGAACTATGATAATTAGGAGAGAAAGTACAGGGTGATCCAAAAGTTGGATAACATTTGACGAGGCAACACTTCGCGGAATACTGAAGGTAGAGAGGTAACAACTGACACACACGATCGGCATGACATTAAGTTTTATTGACATCACAACTCCCCAACAATTAAAGAAAAGGTATAGTAAGATTGAGAGAGTTAACAGCTTCAAATATCTCGGTGAGATTGTGCAGTGAGATCTGATGAAAGAGAAGCTAGGAAGAGTAGGCGAGATAGGCTGGCCGCAGTGTTTCGTAGTACAACAACACGGTGATTAAACCAGAATGTCTCTATGGAAGTGAATGCCTCCGAGTTACTGGGAAAGAGAGAAGCTGAGAAGTTTGAGAGGAAGATCCTCCTAAAGATAATGGGCCCCAAGATCGTGACACAACAATACAGGTTGCAAGAGGACAGGAACTACATCAGAAAACAAAACGACCGATTGAATACATCAAGAAGTGATGAGTCAAGTTGTATGGCAGTCTATTTAGAATGGAAGACAAGCGGTCGACCATACTCCATAGTAGACCTAACACATGTCCTAAGCGGCTCAGGAAGGGTCCGAAGATATTGTTAACATAACCAGGTAGAGACACCCGATCAGTAACTTCCAAGGGCTTTCGTGAAGAACAGCAGAACAGCGGGGAAATAGCAGAAAGGAGACAGGCTGCCAGAAAGCTTCCAAAAATGTGTGAATTGTGGTGTCTGATGGCCGTGAACATCTATAATAATAATAATAATAATAATAATAATAATAATAATAATAATAATAATAATAATAATAATAATAATAATAATATCTAAGTTATGAATTGAACTAAAGGAACTAATATCTGTGATATGATCACGATATCTGTAGTCATGTAGAGCAGAAGTTCCTTACTAGCTCCTGATACAGCGGTCAGAGAATGAGTGGCACCTGTCGAGTATGCAACTGAATATGCAAGGAGAATATAGGGACAGCATACCTATATTAATACTAGGGGCTGCCTGGTCGAGGCGGTAAAGGTGTCCTCGGTTCGCCCGGAAGGACGCGGGTTCGAATCCCCGTCAGGAAGTCGTAAAATTTATCAAACGAGATTTCCACTTCCGGAGGTGCATATGGCCCTGAGGTTCACTCAGCCTACATCAAAAATGAGTACCAGATTAATCCCTGAGGGCAAAGACGGCCGAGCGTAGAGCTAACCACTCTACCCCATCACGTGCACAGGTTAACGTTCCACTCCTCAAAGGGCCTTCATGGCCTGTACGGAGGTGACTTTGCTTTGCTATGTTAATACTGAAGTAGTTACCTACAATATATATATTTTATATACTGACTTAAAAAGCAATTATTTTGAGTTTACATATGCAAGGAAAATGAGTTAGTTTACGTTGATTTAAAACATTTCAAAGTAGGCTATAACATGTTTTGTATGAGATGTCATAAGAATACTTGTCTGTTAGGTCATCAGCCCCGAGGCTGGTTGGATCCTCAAATAGCACCACCAAAGGTTATGCGGTTATAAGGAAATCCCAAAGACCAATGGCAGCACCAAAATGAGGCGTACTAGGCAAGATGAGGAGTGAGGTAGTTTGCCATTGCTTTCCTCACTGGGTCAGAAAGTACTATTGCAGCACGATTGACCCTATGAGCAGCACCTTTCATAACACTCAGATGCACTAGCCATGCTCTGAATGTCATTACTCAGCACTACCCATACCCCAGCAACTTCCATATTGTCACAGCCATGGATGTTGACTGGTACTGCGGTGGAAGCTACACTTTACTCTGGCCTGTGCCAAGAGATGGATGCAAAAGTACTGTATCCATCAAAAAATGACAGCAGGCAGAAGAATGGCCAAGTTAAAAAAGGGGGCGATCCACACTAAAAACTAGTATAACTTTGTGGTTGGAAAGTTAGTCGTGGGTTCCCATTGAAGGTGAAAATAAAAGAAGTAGGGGAGATTTGTGCTCGTAGGAGAAGTTTTGACATGGCGAGAGAGCGGAATTGTGTTCGTAATTTACAGGAACGAAAACAAGAACTCTAGAAATATCTAAACAAAGCTGCTACATGTGGGGCAGCGCTGAATGCAACAAAACATGAATTAGACCGCACGTAAATCAGGGCCAACAAAGTTCTCAGCTCTGTTCGCCAACAGTTGCACGGTAGAGAAGACTGGTCTGTTTTTGTTGGTTTCGATAGCAAACGAACAGCGTATGGAGATGGGATGTGCGAGACGCACCGTGCACGTGACACATCTACTTGTTGTCCACCTATTTCATACACAGCCGTCTGTCTGCAGCATGTGCCTCTGATGTACGGCCGCAATTAACCTGAGCAAACTGCACAGTGCTACTCTGTGGCATCACAATTATTCTGCGTGGCATGCAAGATCTTCACCGCTACTTTGGTAAAAAGGAACACAATATTCACCGAACTTAATGATTCACGAACGAGATAAATAAAAGGTCAGGTTAGTGGCACCTTAGTCTTTTCCACACACAACCAGTAAACTGCTACCAATCTTACAAGTGTATGTGTTACATTCCATCTCAGTTATTTGTCTTCAAGGAAACACAAAAGTCCATTGCTATTATTATGTCAAGGTCCGCCTTGTCAATACAGTTCTAGTATACGTACTAAACTATCAAATACGTAAATATACGTAGGCAAGTCAATAATTATCTGCAATTTTGATCTAGTTTTCTTACTAGCCGCTAGATGGCACCGTTGTCTACGTCTGTGGTAGGTTTCAGCGTTATCAAATTTGTACAGATTGCACTGTTGCGAAGTAAAGATGGCCGCGCCACTCTGTGTTTGCGCTAATCAAAGAACACCGTTCCGTAACCCATTTCTTGTGGTCTGAGGGTGTACCAGGAGAGGAAATGCATAGATGCCTTTCAGCACAGTACGGGGACAAACTTTTGCCACAGCGAAGTGTTTACCAGTGGAATGAACAGTTCAAAAGGGATCGCACAAGCGTAAAGCATGAGGAAAGATCCGCGCGTCCATCTGCAGCCGTAACTGATGCCAATATTGAAAAAGTAGTGATATGATCATGAATAACAGACGACAGGACACTGATGTCGTGGAAAACCATATGCACATTAGCCATGGTTCTGCATAAGAAGTCATGCATAACAGGCTTAACTTTCACAAAGTCTGTTCGAGATGGGTTCCTACACAACTCAATGAAGATCAGAAGCGCATCCTGCGTACAATACCCTCGCCCCGCCGGAATACCACCTGCTTTGTCCACTTAAAAATGCTCTAATGGGTCGTCAATTCAGTTCCGATGAACAGGTGAAGGAAGCGATGCATACGTGTCTTGCTGCGCAACCCAAAACCTTTTTTTCAGAGGGTACCATAAAGCTTGTGAAAGGTGAACCAGATGCATTGAAAAGCAGGGTGACTCTGCTGAAATATGCTATCAGCAAAAAGTGTGCACTCTTTTTGTATTAAATTATAAAAATTGACTAGGATAATTATTGAATTGCCCTCGTATGTAAGTAGATGTTTCGAGAGTTAAAATTCTCTTCTTCAGCTTAGAGATTAACATCACATGGATGTAAAATAGCTTATTTAAAACGATTGTATGTCCTAACAAAATACTGGATAAAGATAAGAATACAATAACATTAAAAGTTCAAACATGTATATCATTCATGTAAGAAGTGTGTATATGGTACTAAAATTGAGCTGGTTAATTATCTAATGTTATTGTGGTGTGGCATCTTTATAACCATAGTCCCACCACCCTGCATGGGTCTCATGTTGTTATACTTGTCTGTCTGTTAGGTCATCAGCCCAGAGGCTGGTTGGATCCTCAAAAAGCACCACCAAATGCTATGCAGTTATAGGGAAACCGCAAAAACCAATGGCAGAGCCCAAATGAGGCGTACTAGGCAAGACGAGGAGTGAGGTAGTTTGCCATTGCTTTCCTCACTGGGCCAGAATGTGCCACTGCAGCACGACTGACCCTATGAGCAACACCTCTCATAACACTCAGATGCACTAGTCATGCTCTGAATGTCATTACTCAGCACCACCCATACCCCAGCAGCTTCCATATTGTCACAGCCATGGATAAGACTGGGACTTCAGTGGAAGCTACACTTCGCTCTGGCCTGTGCCAAGAGATGGATGCAAAAGTACTGCATACACCAAGGAATGACTTATTGAAGTTAAAATGGTATGGGTCTGCTTATACCAAAACAATATATCGACGCATCTAACAGAAATGATTATATTATTTCTTGGAGATCAAGCCTACCAGGTTCAATTGGACTCTCTTTGTTTTGTATGACAAGGCGGATCAAGTCAATACGGACCATTGGTGGCCATCATGGTCAAGCTTATAGATACAAACGTCCGGTTACATTTGCTGAGGCAATACTTCCGGAATTTTAGAGGCAGAGAGTTAATAATTGACACAAATGATTGGCATGACATGGGGTTTTATTGATGCCATAATAAAGTACATAAAATGACTGCGGTGGAATTTAATTGTCCCGTGCTCTACTGGACACTCCCCAACAAAGCAAGAAATGGAGCTCAGGAAAAAGAAAAAGCTGATGGAATTATCACTGGAGTAGATAAGAAGGAATTCTGAAGGGCACGCTTTTTGTACAGGATAATTCATGTTTTCTTTCATAAAAAGAGTCCCTTATCATGGAATTTTTGTCTGTTGTAGTGAAATTTTACAGATTAGTAGTTAGATAGTTGGTGCATAAATGACCATGTCCATTTTACAGTGGAAGGCGATTGAAAATATTTTTGACCTACGAAAGGTTTTGTGTGCGCATTTTTAAAAAATTGAACATTACATTTTTAAAAATTCTACATGCCAGTATATTTGTCAAATAAACTTGACACTAATTTGTTTGAGACAAAAATTGAAAATCCAGGGACGTTTTTTAATGATGCTGATAAAATGGAAGTAAACAAATGCCTACTCAAAAAGTTTGATAAGTACAATATTGAAAATTTGCAACACTACTGTATGTGAGGAGGTATAACACAGAAAAAATTCATTGACAAATATAGAAGTTAGATATTTCACTATAGAGACTTCTTAAGGGTGCATTGTCTCAAACCCCTCTGCTATATGTAATTTTCCATACAGAACTTAATGCTGGCTAGAGAACCTGCACACCAGGTTAGACATGAATGCAGTCTATCCTGTAACTGGATAGATAACCACCCCGCTGGGAATTTCGTAACAATGACTCACCTACGTGGTTGTTATACCGTAACGAAATATTTAATAAAGTCATACAGTAAATCAGATCACGGACAAAGTTTCTTTGTAAGTCAGTGGAGCGCCTAATGGAAACAGCTGCTCGCCATTGTGCGAACTAAAAACACACACCGCATCTCGTGGATTTCAATAGCGTGCTGTAACATTTGGACGAAACAATATTGAGAGATGAAAAAAATAACAATAATAGAAATACAACCGACACAATGTGGGAGAGATTAAACTTGCTGAATACCGTTGATGTCAAACAAGCGCCACTGGTTGTTCTGGAGGGTAACTTTGTGACACTCTGAGAGGATTTACCCCGAGCAGAGCGAGGGAAACATTTCCTAGCTTCTGCTGAACAAAAGGTGAGGCAATTCAGCTCTGTATCTAGCTATACAAAATAACATGTCCTGGCTGATTCGTCATAGCCAAGCGAAAACTACTGGACATAAAGAAATGAAATTTTGAGGATATATTTATATTACGGTGTAAGTGCTCACTAAGGAAGGATTTTCGAATATTCCTTCATTGAGGGGGTGAAATTTTAAAATGAGTAACTATATCTCAAATACAGAGTTTTAAGAGGTCAAAATTATTTGGAATCTCCTTTAAAAATAAAGGAACACGTATCTTTTGTTTTCAGAAAATCCACATAAGGAGGTTGTTGTGAAAAGGACTTGAGAAAGGGCTGAAGTATTTTTAAGAGGATACTTGTCAAAAACTAAGGATGTTACAAACATGAGAATTTGTATTTGAAATCATCTTTGAAAATAAAGAATTAGCATTCTCTTGTAACTTATACAATTACTCACAGAAATATGAGCAGATTAACTATTGCATTATCATGGTATTTTTGGGCTATTTAACACACGTAGCACCTCGCAATTTATGAGTGCCCGAAAAGGGAATAAACACCAGATGCCACTGATACTCGCTGACAATTTGGAAGACCTCAACCCTTTCGGCAGAGCCTTCATGGCTCAGGCAGCAACGCGCCGGCATCTCACAGTTAGGTTCCGTGGTTCAAATCCTGGTCACTCCATGTGAGATCTGTACTGGACAAAGCGGAGGCGAGACAGACTTTTCTCTGGACAGTCCGGTTTTCCCCTGTCATCTTTAATTTCAGCAGCACTCTCCAACATAATTTAATTTCATCTGTCACTCATTAACCATTGCCCCAGAGGAGTGCGACGAGCTTCGGCAGCCGGCACAAATCCTATTCTCCCCGCTAAATGGGACTTCATTCATTCATTCATTCATTCATTCATTCCATTCCATTCCTGATACGGTCGAATGACTGTAAATAGGATGTGTAATTTTAATAGCTTTATTTTTTTACACCTTGCTTTACGTCGCACCGACACAGGTAAGTTTATGGCGACGAGGGGAAAGGAAAAGCCTAGGAGTGGGAAGGAAGCGGCCGTGGCCTTAAGGTACAGATTCAGCATTTGCCTGGTGTGGAAAGTGGGAAACCACAGAAAGCAATCATCAGGGCTGCCTATAGTAGGGTTCAAACCCCCTATCTACTGAATGAAAGTTCAGAGCTGCGCGCCCCTAACCGCACGGCCATCTCGCCCGGTGACCGTAAAAGTAAGAGGTGGGACGTAAAACCGTCGTAACCATTATTATTATTATTATTATTATTATTATTATTATTATTATTATTATTATTATTATTATTATTTCCTATATCTCCAAGTACACAAATCCTTAACGAGGTCCTGATGACACCCCCTTCCCCACTATTGATCCCAACACGGAGCAGACCGACGGCTCGCCTGAGATTAGAGGTGACAGCCTCACCAGGAATGTGGGTGACATCCCGGGAGGGTAGCAGGTGGGGTGGGGGCGGACACGGCTGAGATATTGGATAGGGCTAATAACACAGCTGTCACTTGGATTTGGGACGACATGTGCTAACACGTAGAGTGCGGCCGCTCGCAACCACATCTCAGATATAATAATAATAATAATAATAATAATAATAATAATAATAATAATAATAATAATAATAATAATAATAATAATAATAATAATAATAATAATGTTCAAAACTTTTCACAAAGACGCATCATAGACCTTACCATAAGGTTTGAGGCATACGTCAATCAGCCCGAGGAAGCCAATGCACAGAAGAAGACTAACAAAATCTATCAACCTATTGCTGAATATTTCAAGGTAGAGGCGGAAAAGTATCGATAGTGCTATCGATAGTTATCGATAGCGACCACTATCGTCTGATATCGATAGTCAGTTGCGTACTATCGATAGTCAAGGATAGGTTTTATTTCCCTCATTGGCTTATTTTATACCCTAATAGAAATTGTACCGCTATTTGCAATTAACTGGTGAGGAGTTTGTTCCAATTCAAAGGTGTGCATTTAAGTATCTCTGTGTACCTGCGACTTCAGTGCCGCCAGAAAGACTATTTAGCATTTCGGAAGGTGGGATTCTCCATTCAACCTAACCTTAGTTGAGTTGGTACCAATACGGGACGAAAAATGAGATTTATAAGTTGTCAGAGATTGTATGTTGGCGAGAAAAGATAAGGCACATTTTAGGTCAAAGACAATGAAAATAACTGAAAACTCTCCTGGCAGCTGTTGAGAATGCTGTAAAACATTTTTCCAAATATATTACAATATCCAAGAAAATGTCGGGCGATCGCAAAATGAATACTGCAGCTGAACAAGAACGTTATGGGCAAGCGCGTGCAGCCCGAGAATGTCTCGGACGTGATTTATGAGTGATTCCGATTTGAATTTCAGAAATTACATGGCATGAAATTGTTGTGCTTTGTAATGATTTTTTGTAGATTGTGTTTAATAAATGTTCTATTTTCAGGCATAATGGTATGATTCGCTCCACTTTTTGAAAACTATCGATTTTTTAAATGCTGTTCGTTCTGGGCGTCGGCCTATAGAGATCTTTTGCCCCTACTTGCACTATGTGATATGAACCTGCGTGTAATCGGAATGGAGGAAATGTAGAGTGTTGAATGTGAGGAAAGGAACGTTAAGGACGACACAAACACCCGGTCCCCAGACCAGGGATATTAATCATTTACAATTAAACACCCCTGACCCAGCCGAGAATCGAACCCGGGTCACCAGGTGACAGGCGGACGCGTTGCTCCCTACACCGCGGGGCCGGATAAACTATCGATTACTATCGATAGTAGAGCTCATAATACCGGAAAATATCGATGGCAATTACTATCGATAGTTTGCCGCCTCTATTTCAAGGTAAAGAATCACTTCACAGATGTATCAGCCAGCGGTTTGATCATCGGGACGAGAAACACTGTCCCCACAACTTTTGTAGACTTCCTAAATCAGTTCGGATTTGGCAAACCTTCATCACTGCCATAGCAATTAGTGTATTTATATCTCCATGTTTAGGAATCGTGCGTATGAACCTTAAAAGTTATCTATGGTTTCTTTGTTCCTTTTGACATGAATGTGTCTTACGGCTGGGTGTCATCCTAAAATATGTGTAACGCGATAAAATGTGTCACGGAAGTGACGTCACATTAGTCGTTACTGTAGGCCTTGGTCGCCAAAGATGTCTTGTGAAATGATGCAGATCGTTCGTTATCGGTATTTAAGTTTCATTTGTTGAAAGACATATTCATGATCCTTAGCTTTTCGCAAATAGAGAAGTTCCCTTTTTTCTCTCTGTCTTTCTTTGATTACTAAATTTATGTAAAGGATAGGGTCATGCTTAATCTAACCCAAAGAAGAGCAGGTCAATTTGTTCTGGGTGATTTCGAACAAAAGAGTAGCGTTACTAAAATGTTGGAATGTTTGGGCTGCAAAGACTCGAGGAGAAGGGAGACGAGCTGCTCGATTAAGTGGTATGTTCCGAGATTCGGTGGAGAGATGTCGTGGAATGACGTCAGTAGACAAATAAGCTTGACTGGAGCTTTTAAAAGTAGGAAAGATCATAATATGAGAATAAAGTTGGAATTCAAGAGATCAAATTGGGGCAAATAATCATTTATAGGAAGAGGAGTTGGAAAAACTGGAAAAATTCACAGGGGAAGATGTTAAAAAATAATCCGATCTTTGCAATCATTTAAGAGAAGGCTAGGAAAACAACATATAGGGAATCTGCCACCTAGGCGACTGCTCTAAATGCAGATCATCGGTGTTTGTTTGTTTGTTTGTTTGTTTGTTTGTTTGTTTGTTTGTTTGTTTGTTTGTTTGAACGTGAATTAGTGAGGTGTTCTTTGTCACTGTGGCTGCCTTTAGATCGTGTACGAAGATTTTAAAACTGTGTTTTGCAGAATGTTGGATTTTTCTAAAGTCTTCAGAGATTTTGTGGTGGAGTCCTCTCAGATTACTTGATAAAATTGAATTCCAAATTGCACATGGTTTCCTTCCTGCTGATGTGCACAGTAGTACAATAGATACCGCAACACAGGTCTAACAATTTTGGGAACTGAACTACGAGATCCATAATGAAGCACCGACGACTGCGAGCTTAAAAACAGAACTACTGTATGTTGCCTCTTAGAGTACGACCTACAACTTTATTTAGTTTAAGCGTGCCCTCTTTGTCAGCAATAATTCCTTAAATTTCTTTCCACAGATTATTATTCGGTCACACTTTCAGTCTTCTCAAAATATCTAAGTAGAACAATCTTCCTTCTTTCCTTCAGTTATTTAAGCCCTCTGCTTCCCAACTTCTTCTTATACTCTTCTTGTGTTCAATGGCCCACCATACCTCACCTTGATTGCTTTCCTCTCTAAGCAACCGCACTGGATCATCTCACCGAGAAATTGCTTTTTTATTTGGTTGTCTTTCCTTCTGATGCGTCTGGACTTTTAGAACCTATTTAATTTATCAAATGAGATCTACAGACTGAATCTTCATAACCACTATTGTTTCGTTTCATTTCCGACTCGAAGCTAATCGGAAATACCGGGTGAACAGAATAAATGAGAACCGCTCCATCCTGTGCACGGGAGTTCTTGGGTGAGTAAGTTGGCCGGTGACGAAACGCAATACCGGGTGTACTGAAGGCCGCGCTACCGCGCTAGGTTTCAGTCTTTGCAAACATGGCAAGTGTTTCGTTGGTGACATTAATACACTGCGTGTGAATTCAGTGAAATGGTTCAGGTGGCTCAAGTCGGGTATCGGTAATCTGTTCCCCAAAGAGTACGATTCATAAATCTGTACAGAGAGTGCGAGGTCCGTAAGGAGATTTCAAGAGAAGTTTCCTGATGTTCAAGTTCCAGGTCGGGCTTCGATTCATAGATGAGTAAATAAACTACGTAAACTTGGTAAGAAACGTAATAAACTTCTAAAAATCATTCGTCAAGAAATTGCTGCCATTTCTCAGAGGAAACTGCAGAGGGTAATCACTGTCGGGCTGCGGGACAGGTTCTGCTTTATGTTGCTCATCCTGTATTACCAAATCTTCTGCAGAGGAAAGCCACTTCATGTACATTCAGTTATTCTTTTCCCAAGGTATTTTATGTTATTTTATATTCCGTTGTATTAGTAACATGTAATCCCGATTTCCTGCCTTTCTTTTGACTGTCTATTGGAAGAGGATTTGTGATAGGCTATCTCCGCCCGTAAATCCTGACTTAATTTGGAAAATATACAATACTATTATTTTTCGCTTCGGCCATGTATGGAACACACTTTCCAGCCTTTACTTCATGTTTCTCCTATTCTGCAGCATATAGGACATTTTCTTGTTTATCGGCTCCTCGCACGTCTCTCACAAATCGTCTGAACTCCTGTATTTGTTATGTACATTCATCCGGTGTGTTATTCTTTGACTCCGAAATTCTATAATAATAATAATAATAATAATAATAATAATAATAATAATAATAATAATAATAATAATAATAATAATAATAATAATAATAATAATAATAATAATTATTATTATTATTATTATGTTTTTACGTTCCACTAACCACCTTTGAAGATTTTTGGAGACTCTTAGGTGTCGAAATTTTGTCTCGCGCGAGTTCTTTTACGTGGCAGTAAATCCACCGACACGGGGCTGACATATTTGAGCTCCTACAAATACCATCGGATAGAGCCAGGTTCGAACCTGCCAAGTTGGGGTCAGAAGCCTGATCTTCTTCGAAGTCAGTCACATTTCTCGAAATCACTTTGACCGTGTTTTGCATTTTCATTTTTGGGTCCATCTGTTTTCTCTCATTTTGAAGAGATTTTCTATTATTATTATCACCATGACAGTTCCGTGATAGTGTTTTGTAAAGTAATGACTTGGGCGCTGCAACATTGGTTCTCAATAAAAGCGCTCACGCTTGCACGAAGCCGACAAGCGGCTTTGCGTGTTGCGTAGCAACGTCGCGTCGCCCAATGTCAAAAAGTCCGCACGTAGCTAAAGTGACAGCCAGAGATCGAAGGCATTATGGGAGCGTCAAAAAGTCCGCACGTAGCTAAAGTGACAGCCAGAGATCGAAGGCATTATGGGAGCTACTAAATGAACGTCATTAATAATTCCTGCCGATGGGTGACAGCTGGTCGCCGCTAAGCACCTGATTTCCATTTCCGGCCTCGTGCGCGCCACCTAATGGCAATTCGCCCCTCTGATAGGTTCCGGTCACTTCCACAGTGGAATCAACGAACACGCAGTAATGTTTTGGTCGTGGGTGGGGCACTGCGATCTTGATAATGTTTGGACGGCACATCCGTCTCTCTATCGATCCTGCTTTTCGAACAACATTGAGTTTTATACTATCCTCCTTAACGAGCGGTACATAAAGCGACCCAGGTCCGCGCCATCTACCGAGTTCCGCAGAGTTCCTAATACGCTCATGTGATTGTTAATCAGAAGTCTAAACGGAAGACAGTTGGTTTCCCGTTCTTAACTGATGAAGACAACACGCTGACTGTTCTTAAGACATTCTACGATACATGGACCGTTCAAAAGGCATTCACTGACGAAGATTCAATGTCCATCCTTCGACATCCTAACTGTACGTGAATATTGGTGCATTTATATGCTAGAGCAGCCATTTCCAAACTGTGGTCCACAGACCCCTGCAGGGGGGAGGGGGCCAACGAATACCGAAGGGGTCCGCAATAATAATGTAAGTTGTAAGTACTTAAAGAGCGAAATCTTAATTGTACGCACACACTTCATAGATCAGTATACTAAATTTAGTGACTATGTCTTCACTGTCCTATAACTTACATGCAGTATATGTGATAGCAAGGCAGCGTAACTGATGTAATTGTGACACTCTTGGTATTGCTAGTATTTTACCTCATGCCACATGCCACATTTTCCGCGTCTGGTTGAGAAAATATCGTGGGTCAGAAATCTCTTCTTTGAAACTGAACATAACTGCCCTCCCTTAAGGAATAAAAACTAGCCGAATTATCTTGACTGATAGAAAGTGAAAAATAAATTGAAGTATGATATGGGTGGAGAATCAGATGTTTACCTCCAGGAAGTTCCATGAATGTACCACAAGTCCACGTCTATGATAGAATTTTGGAACCATGACATTCCCTATACCCTACAATTTCCAGAAAGTAAATAGTGCGTTTAATGACTTTCATGACAACATACGTATGTGAATGTACCTTTTCTGCTCTCACACAAATGAAAACTAAGTATAGAAAAAGGAGCTATTTTGAGGCTGATCTTCGATTCGATTGGTTACGTTTGTAAAACGTCTGGTCTTTGGAAAAGAACACCATCCATCCGATTGACCCAACAACCGAAACACGTAATTTTTTGAAGTACGTTTCCTGCCGGGCCGAGAGGCTCAGGCGGTTCAGGCGCTGGCCTTCTGACCTCAAATTGGCAGTTTCAATCCTGGCTCAGTCCGGTGGTAATTGAGGGTGTTCAAATTCGTCAGCCTCGTGTACATTTAATAGCACGTAAGGAAACTCCTACGTCACAATTCCGGCATCTCGGCGTCTCCGAAAACCGTAAAAATTAGTTAGTGCGACGTAAAGATAATAACGTTACTACTAGTAAATTTTCATCTCGACTGTTGTATTAGCCAAGTGTGTCAATGTTTTATCCTTTTTGTGTGCATCTATAAACCATCTTTATGTAAATGAAGTTAAATTTAATTTTTCAAGGAAAGTAAATATTAGTCCTAAATTATACGAACAGTATCAAACAAGGTATCATTAGAAAAACCTGTTTTTTGTTTACTGAATGCAGTGGATAAGGGCTCCTTGTACATGCGTGCGATAAGCTCAGGGGCCTCAGAGACAAAGAGTTTTGGGAAACTCTCGAGTTAGAATGTAAAGTTACTGAAGCGAGTAACAAGTATACTGCTCAACAGTTCTGCTACTGGATTTGCATAAACTGTAGGAGCCTGGGCAAATGAGAACCCCTAGAACTTATTCTAATCTCGTTACATTACGGAAGAGGAAGCTAGCCTACTAGGCAAATAAGCGTTTACATTCTAACCTATTACTCGCCACACATCCGGACTGTAGTGATAATACACGCCTACGACTTATCGAAAGTCATGGTTGCACACAAGATATTTAAATTTTAAAGTCACAGTTCGAACCTTGCCGATTCTGGGTTTAAAACTAGCTGTGTCGGTGTGACGTAATTCAGATTGTGAATGTAAATAATATCATCATCATCGTATGGCCTCAGCTACCGTGTGCAAGAATTTTAATTTAACCCTATGTGGCTGCCTTCTTGTCACTTTCGACGTTCCGTTTCACTCTAAGCCTACTAGATGGCAGAGTAGAGAGAATCACACCTGGACGTCTATGGCTGAGTTTTTAATGATTTTTTCGGATCAACACCAAATGTGTCACCAGAGATCTTTTACATGTCGACATCGTGTCGAATGGACTTTTTCTCGCTCTTCAAAAATCCCATTGCCTCTGCCGGGTTTGAACCCATTTATTTTATTTCCTTAGCGTTTGATGTTTTTAAAAATAAACTGAAGGTCTTCTAAATGACGGTGCCTTTTATGTGAATTTCTAATGATCTTTTTTATCGTGGGGACATAATACTCCATTCCACGATGACCCCAAAATAACTGCGGATAACGCCAGTAAGATAATGACAAAATACTTCACTCGCATTGCTTACAAAAGCTCCATTCAAGAACCTGTTGCAGCGTCCGAACTTATTTCGAATTGACATTTTGTTCATGTCAAAAATTATATCCTGTTTATATACACAGCAGAACAGATATCACTGTCACACTGGCCCTATAATGAGGCACCGACAATCTTAAGTTCAGAGATGTAATGCTCGCGTATGCACTTGCTGTTATAGTGGTCGCATTGTTTCTCGCAACCCACATTCAGTAATTAGGAAATAAATCTAGCATCACAACGCTGTGTAAATCATGAGAGCGCCTGATGGAGACGTGATCAATATTTTAGCCACTGGAGATTTATAACGAGCTGTTAGATTACAGCAGCTCACACTTAGACTGATTACTAGCCACCGTGTCCAACCGCTAATTAACTTGTACTATTTAACATTCTTCTAAAACAGATATACTTCTAAAATTACACCACTTTCTGACACGGTTTACAGAGAGCACTCTGGATATCAAGCGGATTCTCTGTAACAGCTTGATAGTGTGTCATCGCCACCAAAACGACCGGAGTTCGAATCCCGGCCAACGCATCAGAAATCTTTAAAAAGGAAAAGTCACCTTGTTGTGGGCTAATTCTACGTAAAGCAGGACTTACCGCGGCTCTGACCACGTTAACAACAATCACGGCAAAATGCGAAGTTACTTTTGGATTCACTGATATTAAGATAAGATGTTTTACTTATCCTGCCAAAGTTAGGGATGCATTTCCTTTCTTTCACTTGACTAATCTTAACGTAGAACACTCTTATTGAACACATGAATATTAAATACTACATATACTAATTAAAAATAACTTGTCCAAATATAAATTTCAAGAAGATACCGAAATATCGCTTTCAATTGTGAGCTTTAGAGAAGGAATAGTACAAAGAGGAAGAAAATGATCTGTGAAAATAAGATCGAAATAATGAAGAGGTAATACGAAGAGCATACGATTCATTTTCATGTTTACCTAGTATTTTGACACAGACTGGTTTAAATCCGAGTTTCTACACATGGTTCTGACGTCCACTTGTAGGAGATTGCATTGTCTGGCTTCGATAAGCCCAGATTGTTGTTCTGTGTACAGGAATGGTTAAATACAAGGTGATGTAGGATCGGGTATTAGTCCTACGGTACACGATTAATGTCCCGAATAGCAGTTAATTGAATTTGAAAGAACTGAATGTGATTCTCTTGAGACTCGATCATCTTACTGTAAACGGATGATGTACCAATGTAGAGGGTGCCGAATTTCGGTCAGAGCTCCCAGGAGTAATATTTATAATAAAATGCGTTCATCATAGCATTAATATCGTATCCCTGCATGTGTAACCTCGTACTACGATCCTAACTTACCTAGTTTTGCATAACCGTTAGAAATTGAAATGAAAATACGCCAGTCTTTCATACAACAAGTCTAACAGAAAATCAGTGCGGGTTACAGCCCCCAAGACAGAATGCATGGACAGAACATTCTTCTCACGGATGGGATACAGGGAATTATTGCACTCTACACAAAGTATTATTATTCCATTTGGTGGGGTGTCAGACATTTCTCCTCCCGTGATCCACAGTAGGTCCAAGCAGCCGATAATTAAAAAATGATGACCTAGCTCAGGCAGGAAATGAGCCTCCATACACTAGTTCCGCTGTGATTATTTCACCATTGCGATCGGCAATACGCAGTGGAGCCTACTTTATCCGCAGTAAATGGAGTGTGAAATGGTGCGGATGAACGAAAATCCACGCAATCCGGTGATTGAGGGGTGGGGTTGGAATAAAATATGAAACACGCATTACTAGGGTTCGGTTAATTTTTTTTTACAGCACATCACATTGACTTTTACAGGAAAATTTAACTCTCAATTAATTATGAACATGTGTATGCCACGCCTCCCCCCAAATACATGCATTCCATTTCGTATCTACCGGGTGTTTTTGTGATGATTATACAGAATCGGTATATAGAGAGAGCGATATTTCAGCCCGTACTACGATCATGTTCGTAGATTTGCATAAACCGCAGGGAAGTGAAATTACCATATGCTAGTTTTTTAAAGAAAAATGTTTTACATATTTACAAATGTTCCCGGACAAGTGGGTAAGAAAAGGTTGTCCTGTTGCTTGGCCGCCTTGTTCGCTTGATCATATACCGCTCGATTTCTTCTTGTGGGGGTCATGTGGAGAGAGTTATCTACGAGACACATATAGAGACGGAAAGGGAGCTCCGGGCAAGAATCCTCTCTGCCTGTAACCTTGTTAAAACGACGCCAGCAAATTAATGCAATGTTTCTACCTCTTCATCGGAGCTGTAGTACGCCTGTTTCAACTGTTGTAAACGTGTGTGTGTTTAGCAGACAAAGGTATTGCATCACCAAACAAACATTATTAACGTGTTTTATCTTACGTTCATAGGTTCGCGAAAGAAATTTTAGCTTAAACCGAGGCGTTTCCGGATCGGAATTCCCTATTTCAAACTGATAGCAAGTTGTACCCCAGTCCAGCATCCCTAAAAGCCTCCATCCTCCTCCTCATCATCATCATCAGAAAGTACCTTGTACTGGCTATGTATGTTCCAGGCTATCATCAACTTAGTGTTGTAAATTTTTTGCATGTCTGGTCCTTGAACGAAGAATAGTAACCTTTCTTGCTTTACGTCCCAGTGAACTACTTTTACGGCTTTCAGAGACGCCAAGGTCCTGAAATTTAGTCTCGCAGGAGTTACTTTACGTAAATACCAGTAATTCTACTTTCACAAGGCCGACGTATTTGAGCACATTCAAAAACCACGGACTGAGCCTGCCAAGTTGGTGCCAGAAGGCCGCCGACTGTAGGTGTAAGAGGTGCAACTCCCTGGTCTATGCTGTTTGCTAATAATATCGGATCGGTATATGAAAACAAGAAGAAAGTGGAGAGAAAGCTGGAGCAGCAGAGAATGTTGTTGAAGAAGGGGGACTTAAGGATAACAGCGGGAAGACTGAATAGATGTGGTTTGGAGAAGAGATAAATTGAAATGTAAGTATAGTAGAAGATAAATTATCACGAATGAGGGAGTTTAAGTATCTTGACGCATACACCATGGAGAATGGAGGATTGGACAGAGAAATCAGCCACAGAATTCAGGCTGGATGGAGAAATTGGAACAAGATGAAAGGTGCCTTAGGTGACTAGAGGATTGGGAAAAAGATGAAAGGATCATTGAAATCGGTTGTATGGCCAGCCATTATACACAACAGTGAAACATGATCAGTGAGAAAAAAGTCCTAGAAAAGCTAAATGTAGTGGAAATTCTGATACTGAGGTCGATGATGGCAGAAGACACGCAAGGAGACGATACGGAAGGAAAGGATACGAGAGGTGTGCGGTGTATCGAGAGAAAAGACAGCTGTGGTTTGAATATGATGGGAGGACTGCGGGTGATGGGCCGAAGATGAGATGGAAGGACAGAGGACATGAAAGAGAAGGGAGTACACGAGGAGGACGCACTCGACAGGAACAAATGAAAGAGTAACACAGACCAATAATTAAAAATAATGAAAAATTGAACAGGAAAATTATTATTATTATTATTATTATTATTATTATTATTATTATTATTATTATTATTATTATTTGTCTTTACGTCGCAGTGACACATATAGGTCTTATTGGCGACGATGGAATATGAAAGGGCTGTGGAAGGAAGCGGCCATCTTCAATTTCTTCAACAGGGTTGAAACTGCATATGAAGGGTGTGAATATGCAGTCGGAAATTACACGACCAAAATTGAACTAATCTACTTCAAGTTACCGACATTGGTCCAGTATTATTGTAATCTCTGACGGTAACAACATTGGATGCAATATCGATCATCATCTAGCAACGCGGAGAAAGTTGGTAAGCTTGCTCAGGAAGTGGTCAGCGCCTCCTGACAGTTCAGTTGATGCGCTGTACAGACTTGAAAGAGACGTAATCAAGCCGAGTCTTTGATCTCCATGGCAGCGGATTGCCACACCGAGTTCGGAAACTGCATAGGGCAGGGTAGCGGAAGATTTCACCTCTTTTGACTACTCAGACGTGAAGTTGATCTGAACACGATATTCTGGCTCATCGGCCGGCTGGATGTAGAGAAAAATACAAGGCAGGGCGCAAACTTTCAAACATTGAATATTTTCCACCTTCAGATTGCCTGAAGCGCCCTACATAAATTCTTTAACACATTGCTTTTAATGTTAAAAAGATTTTACTGTTTATTGTTAAAGATTAAAGCGAAGTTATCCTCTGTTCCATCAATCAATCGCCTCGAATTCCAACGACGAACACTACACAGAACAACAATGTACACGAAATCATTGATCGTTACCGCAGCCCGACAATGGAATCACTTGCCAGTGGACGTCAGAAGCTCGTCTAGCAGCTCACTTTTAAACAGGCCTGTATCGAAATACTCGCTAAACATGCATGAATCATCAAATTTTGACCTAAAATATTATTAAAATGCACATATTTTCTAAACTTTCCTTAAAGGGGTGTATATATAGAACCGTATATATTTTAATGTAATCTACGTACAATGTGTATTTTATAGATGATATGATTTGTTTTTAAGTATGACTATTCCTTAATATCACTACGTTTGATTATTTTATTAATAATATTACTGTTATTTATTGTTATTATTGTTTTCATGTTATTGTCATCAGTAATATTATTATTAACAGTATTCTAGGATAAGACTGATTAAGTGTAAGAAAAGGAGTACATCCATAATTTTGCAAGAATAAATTTATTATTATTATTATTATTATTATTATTATTATTATTATTATTATTATTATTATTATTATTATTATGTCCTTACCGCAACATTATAACAAGAAATAGCTTGTGTAATTATATATTTCAAAACAGGATTAGTAGGTGAGTACATTCGAGTACAAGCATAAAAATGACAGCAGTTTATACAGGATCAGAGGCAGTGAAGGACATACCGTGAACGTGGGGCATATTGTTCCCTGTCGAGGTCATCTGCTAACGAAGTGTCGGCAAATTATATACGCTCTCCATGCAATAATACTGTCGACATGTTTTAAGACCTTAAGGGAAGCACTCATTTTCGACCTGATGAACGAAACTACTCGCAATCTGTAACAGCTAAAAGAGAACACAGGCATCCCTTCACTTGTAGATGGTAAATAGCAAGAGCATGCTATTCACACCAAATTCAGAATTCACTTTGGTTAATCCGACATTGGATTATTCAAAAACAGGATAATAAATCATAATAAACGTTTATTATGCTTCAAATTCCTATTATAATCAAAGCAAGACAATTGTATTTAATTCGAATTTTTGAAGCTTAAATTTGGACAATTCGTAGTAAGAATTTTATCGTGAGTTACATTTGTAAGGGTTCCACGAATTGACGCATTCGAATAATTCGCAGGAAATTATATTTTTATTGTATCTTCCTAGTGGTGGTCAGGTAGTGGCTATTGTTAATAGACTTAACCTTCATCTGTGCAACTGTCAATTAGTGTATTCGCGCTGTGGATGGGACCGGTAGAATAACACCCACGGTATTGCCTGACTGTCGTAAGAGGGGTCCTAATTGCTCTTAACTTGGGAACGTGGGTTGGTGACCACAGGGCTTAGCTGAGTCTTGGAA
Organism: Anabrus simplex; assembly: GCF_040414725.1. NCBI lineage: Eukaryota > Metazoa > Arthropoda > Insecta > Orthoptera > Tettigoniidae > Anabrus > Anabrus simplex. The sequence continues at coordinate 74,811,748 of NC_090277.1, forward strand.
TTGATTCCACTTACTTGTGCCAGGCTCCTCACTTCCGTCTATCCTATCCGACCTCCCTTGGTCAACTCTTGTTCTTTTCCGGCTCCTACGGTATTAGAGGCCTAACGAGTCTTATCTTCACGCCCTTCGTGGCTCTTGTCTTTCTTTGACCGATATCTTCATTTTCCAAGTGTCGGATCCCTTCCATTTTTTCCTCTGATTAGTGTAATATAGAGGATGATTGCCTAGTTGTACTTCCTCTTAAAACAATAATCACCACCACCTTATTGACTGTAGGATCAACATGAACTTGACCATCGCTTGTCTATGGGCATTCGCATTTGGCCACCGGAAATCTTCGCCTTCCCCCATTCGGAAATCGTCAACCTTGGAATAAAGAAAGTAATGCAGAACATGTTCCAGAAGAAGTAGAAATGCATGTGAAACCTGGGCGTTCGCAATAAGTAGTGACGTATCAGTTACGACGTGTATGTGATGCTGAGTAACAGTATGTGGAGATCTGACGAGAGAAGAAATCCATCCAATGACGAAGAGGAGAGCCTGCATCGACCACGTATGAAGCTTAAAAATTGTAGGAAGTTTAAGAAGATTTGTTGAAGCTCAGTCAAATTTTAATGTTGGCACGTTTGAAGCTTTAAATGAAATTGAAGATTTTGTCTACTCATGTAAATATTCTCCTCCGTAGCGCACCGTCTCCATACGAAGGTTGGCGATCCAGTTGATTATGATAACTCTCAAAACAGCGGCTCAAAAGATTTCAGTGGTAGTTCGCCCATACCAGCGGCGCAGGACTTTAAGCCACTAAACAAATCCAAAATAACAAATATCACAAACTGTTTTTAAGTGAGCAATGGAATTAATGTATTGTTACGTGTGCTAAACTGTGTGTTAATGCTATTTCACTAGTGTTTATACAGTATATTTTCGTGTGAAAACTTTCATCCACAGTACAAGAAAACACGGCAGCTGTTAAGGTACGGTAGAATGAACAGTACTGTAATAATCATTCATGATAATTAATTATTATATTTTATATATTTATACAGTACTGTACTACTTTGGGAGACGCCAAGGTGCCGGAATTTGGTTCCGCAGGAGTTATTTTACATGGCAATAAATCTAGCAACACGATGCTGACGTATTTGAGCACTTTCAAATAACACCGGACTAAGCCACGTTCGAACCTGCCTAGTTGGTTCCTCAACCTTTTTGCTATTTAAAATTTAATTTCAAATTATTATTATTATTATTATTATTATTATTATTATTATTATTATTATTATTATTATTATTATTATTATTACCACATAGTATCTGAACTCTTCTTGGCAGTCGCAGGCTTGTATTATGCTGTATTTGCCCCTTGTCTTCTTAAAAATGGGTCAAACATCAGAAAGGAAGGCTTAAGGGTGGTTGGGAGACTAAAATTCTGATCTTTTAATCCTTGTAGATTTTCAACGCGCAATTAAATGTGTATTTTTTCTGTTTAAATTGGTGTAATCATTATTACGAAGTTCCTTCCAGAAATAAGTTCGGATGTTTATTATGTGATAGCTCTGCAGGCTGTTTTCTCAAGCTTTTCATGGAAAACTTCGCACCGAGAAAGTTGGCCGCGCGGCTAGGGTCCTGTAACTATAATCACGCATTCGGGAGGGGGTCGGTTCGAATCCTACCGTCGGCATCCGTGAAGATGATTTTCCAAGGTTTCTCATCTTCACACCAGAAAATATCGGGGGTGTACCGTAATTAAGATCATGCCTGCTACTTTCCGAATCATAGTCCTTTCCCGCCCTTACGCAATAAAAACCTATTTGTCAATCCGACGTTATAAAAGTAGAAAAAATGAACACCCTGCGCATTTTAAAAATCTAAGTGTCACGGATAGCCTTGAAAGTAATAATGCGTAGAAACGATTTAATTATTTTCAATTACAGCATTGTTCTAAAATATGGCTTGGTCTGTAGCTCAGTGTTCCATCGTAAAAGTGCAGTGGTGCGCGGCTGTGATCGGAAGTTCATATGTTACAAATTACATCTCCTCTGTGAACAGTTATTGCTACTCTCAGATTTTCGCTAGAGTGAAACAAGTTGCCCTTCGCCAGATTACGGTCCTCGCAACCGGTAACATTTCAGAGTTACTTGTGATATTAAATCTTCAGTACCTTTGAGTAATTCAAACACAGGGTTAAACTGTTGAAATTAGATGTATTTTAGATTGAACTGTAATTTACAGTTCTGATTTTCTTTTCTTGATAATGCGCATAATTTTATAAACGATCATGCATTATTATACATTCGTTGCAGTTTAATTTTTATCATTGTTTCTCTATTTCTTTATAATCTTCACCTGACTCTTAATATCATAATTTGCCTGTCATACTAATATATTGGGTCCGTACTATTCCTTACCAGTTTTTAAGGTACAAAATTGTTATCACGCTCCTCAATAGTTGGCCTAAACCTATCCCATAGGATCTGTATATTTTATTTTCCATTTATCATTAATTGATTTTTTTTTAAATTTTCCCCAAGGTTCCCTAATCAACCATATAGTCCCACTTTCACAACATTCCTTTGTATCGCATTCCTTTTTGTAATTATTTCGCACCGGCACAGGTATGTTTTATGGCAACGATGGAGAGGAAAGGTCTAGGAGTGGGAAGGAAGATAGCATTGCCTTAAGGTACAGCCCCAGCGTTTACCCGGTGAGGTTCGAACCCACTATTTCCCGGATGCAAGTTCAGAACTGTGCGCCCTTAACGGCACAGCCAACTTGCCCGGTTCATTTATTTTTATCTACGATATAAAATAGGTCCATGATCATTTATGCCATCCATCACTTCACTACAGAACTCATATGGCTTTGTCAGCACCACTTCTATAATAATTTTCCCTCTACTCAATTCCGTTACTTTCTGATTCATGTGTAGGACGAGGAGTACAGACTGGAATCATGTATCAAGGGAAAAGTTCGATACATTTCAAAGTCCTTTGAAAACATTGAAGTGAAGGCTAGGGAAACAATTCACAGGGGATCTGCTACCTGGGTGAAAATCTTAAAAGCAGATCAATGATGAAACATTTTTGAGCGCTCTTCTCAGGTATTTCTGAAGACAGGGCAGCCACTCTTCCTCAATTTGGATTCGTCTAGGAATTAAATGGAGGATGCGTCGCTCCCTGACGCACGTCATTTTTCACGTGAAAATCCGAACACATCGTGTCACAGGTACTCGAAGCTTAACCATCCAAGTGCGAAGTTAGCAGCAAAGTCGCTGTGCTATCATGCCTTCCATTATACTATTATTATTATTACTACGACGTCCGGCTTCTTGGATATACTGTCAGTACTGATACCTTCTGTTCAGAGGGCCTGGGGTACGAATTCCAGCCGAGTCGAAGATTTTACTCTTAAATGGTTCATTCCCTTGGCTCGGGGACTGGGAGTTTATTTCTTACGATCTCTGTAGGACCACGGGCAGTTTTGTCATGGTTTGTTCTTGTTTTTCTTCTTCTCCCAGAACCTCTTCATCCTCTCTCTGCTTCCCTCCCGTTCTTCAGCTCATATTTTCAGTACGTTGTCTCCTCCACTGGACCTTCTCTATCCTACTCCTGTACCTCTCTCTGTCATTGAGCTCTGGCATATTGCTTGGTGTGTATTTACTTCCCCAGTTCTCTGTCCCTTCCACCTTGATCCCCATCTGAGTCCAGACAGCCCACTTAGCCCCGTCTTTACTCTCGTCCCACCTGTCATCTCCCATACTATCCATCTCCATCCTAATCACATGTCCAGTAAGTCTTGCTCTTTTGAGTCTTATTTCTTCTGAGATCGTCCTTACCAATTTTCATTGACCATCACTCATTACCTCCTTAACTGAGATTGCTTTTTTTTTTGCTAGGGGCTTTACGTCGCACCGAACTGAGATTGCTGACAAGCAGGGCATCCGGGCTTAAAATACGTCAGACATTAATAATAATAAATAGTACACGCCAACAACAGCTCTGCTATGAAATTTGCATAAACATTAGGGGCTCGGATCTAGAAGTTATGCTACTCTCCATACATTACGAAAGAGCGGGTTAGCCTACTAACCAATTGTTTGCAATCTAAGCTATTATTGCCCAGGCTCTCATAATTAGATAGGTACAAACAGAAGATTTCTTGAGGTTTTTCTTTTTGTGAACAGCGTAAGTAAACGACAAGGAAGGAAGGAAGGAAGGAAGGAAGGAAGGAAGGAAGGAAGGAAGGAAGGAAGGAAGGAAGGAAGGAAGGAAGGAAGGGTGAAATTTACAAAAAGGGGGAGCAGGACATAAGAAGTTTCCGGGCCACTGGTTACGCAATGCGTTACTTCGACAAAAATTGTTGACGTATGTTACTTTTAAAATGATTAGGTGCAGTCGCTCAGAAGGAAAGTATTAGAGTATGGTATTTTATGTACCTCACATTTAATATTTTGATCAGACTTAATTATCAAAGCATAATTCACCTACATGTAGATACAATCCCTGTGGATATCCACAGCAAGCATATCCGTAGGTTCAGTTGTTTCTGCAACTTTTTGAACAACTGTACCTGTGGCTTAGTAAATGTCTTTGATTTCTGAAAGTTTTCTCAGCCATCGCTCTTCTTTCCCTCCCCTCATGAATACTTCCGTTGCGCTGACAACAGTGCTTCCGAGAAATCAAAACTGGCTTACTTGCTCAGTTTTTGGATTACCAATTTTAATTTCAACTTCACGTATTTGGTTGTCCTTACTTACACAACCACTGTCTTCTCTGTTAATTTTGAGGTCCCACCTGAAGAGGATTTCAGCTATTTATTGCCTTTTTTGTCGGCAACTATTGTAAATGTCATTCGCGTGTCTTATACATACAATGCACCTGTTACCACTTAATCAGTTCTTTCTGTTTTCATCACTGCTATTGCCTCTCCTGTGTAATTGCTAAGAGAGATTTAATTATTTAAGAATTATAGATAAGTGGATCTCAGAGATATAGGATCATTAATTTAGTCCTTTAAATATTTATTACCGAAGGCACTGAAACTTCCTTAAATAACACATTTGTGAAGCTTTAGGTTAAGAACAAGTTGATATGAAGGATGGCGTGATAACTTGTGGAAGGAATGCGAGATAACAGAGCTAGGGTAAACGAAAATCCACAGTCTGTTTCCAGTAATTTGAACGGGTCAGGAATGGAATGAATGAAGCCCCAATCTGGCGTTTAGGATAGGAATTGTGCCGGCTGCTGAAGCCCATCGCACTCCTCTGGGGTAATGATTAATGACGGAGATGAAAATAAATATAGGAGAGAGTTGCTGGAGTGAAAGATGACAGGGAAAACCGGAGTACCCGCAGAAAATCCTCCCACCTCCGCTTCGTCTAGTACAAATCTCACATTGAGTGACCGGGATTTGAACTACGGAAGCCGGCGGTGAGAGGCAACCTGAACCATGGAGGCTCAGAGCTAGGGTAAACTCCATATGAAAGTATTAGAAGAGCGAACATCTCCATGAACGTATTTTTTCCATAAACAAGATGGTAATGATTTGTTGATGTCTAGGATGGACATAAAATCTATATTTTAAACTGATCACTTCAACATGCCTCAGGAAGATCGTGTGCTAGTAGCAGAAGTGTTCTTCCCACTTAGCTTCCCGGCCTGAAATTCACCCCACTTTTCTCTATTAAGGGGAAGGAGGATGCTCTTTAATCCCAGCTCAGCTCGGGAGATTATAATGTCAGAGCTCATTTGGGGCGCTATCCATCCTCATAGTATTATACACATAACATCCACTTCTTATTAAAAAGTCACTTAGAGAAGCATTAAAATGATGGAGGAGAAAGTTAACACTGTGCAGCCGCTGCGGCTATTTTGGAAGTTGAAGTTTACCTTCAACTGGTCAACAACCTTGAGTTTCTTACCGGGAAGATGCTGGTTATGTTATTTGTTTTACAAATGCTGTGCACGTTTAGGCATGAACAGATAAGGATGTAAACTTATCAACCGAGTAACAAATATACTGTATAATGGACAACAGTGCTGCTATGAGATTTGCATAAACGTCAGGGGCACGCCCTGTTAGAGCACCTGTTAGAACGTTACGGAACAGCGGGGTAGACAACAATTCCTAACAACTAGACTCCGGATATTGATACAATTAAGACGGAGTTCTATGCATGAAAAGGCCAGAATGCACCATGATTTAAGATTCAATAAAGAAGGGTCACTATGGAAACAATAGTGGAACACTTCGTACCTCAAAAACAATCACCAAAACTCTTAAGAAATGTATGCTACTGGATGATAAGTAGACTCTTGATTTTTAGGTTAGATTGCAAATTTACTGAAGCGGATAACGAGTATAGACTACCTTTTTTTGATTTTTTTCGGGGCGTCGAACCATGAGGATCTTTTGCCCCTACAGGCACCATATATAGACTGCCTTACGTAACGGTTATGTTATGAGTCTTGCATAACTTTAGTGGTCATGCCCATAAGGTTTCTAGGACATTTCGTACCACGTACATTTCGTACCACTTGGCCGGCTGGTTACCTGCGAAGTGTCAGTTAATGACTTAATATTTAGGAGAGGACATTCCGTACCACTCGAGTGAGAAGTATTGCGAAGTAAAAACGATATCCTAATTAATGTGTTCATTTGTATATCAATTGTCCACTAGCGGCGCAGAAGCCTCCGCACGATGTGACCACTAGTGATGTTAACCTCCCGTCGGGCGCAACTGATCTGACTGGCACACGTCTTAATTCTTATCTCGTAATCACCATTCACAGGGACCTAACTACTTCCACCTTCCAGTAATTTCCTGTTTCCGCGTGACCTTCAGCTCATGCATTAACTATTAGTGACGTCGAAGGCAGTAATATGTCTGGAGATTTCGGTGCCGCAGGTCATTGAGGATATAATTCATTGCAAGAAACAGTTGAATATTTCTGCTATGATGGTGATCGTTTGGAAGTTCCTGATTTACTAATCGGTCCGCAAAACAGTGTACTCAAAAGACATCAGCCTAAAGATACGCCACACCTACACTGTCACGTTCAATTGTTCCTTTCTTCAATGTCTATTCAATAATTACGTAAACAGAATTATATGGCCTGGCAGCAGAGATCGCGAAAGATATGTTGTAGATATTACAGTTATGTAATGGTATAGTGAGAGAGAGAGAGAGAGAGAGAGAGAGAGGAAAATAATTTCAAAGTGAGAAAGAACGTAAATTTTTTGATCTCAATTTAGTATTGTGTGGAGAAGGGCTCATGAGTTCAGTTTACGACGGACCTGCATTCGAACCCGTATCAGCAATAACAACTATTGCTTCTTACTACTTTTTAAGGTTTGAAGACGCAGCTGTGCCAGAAATGTGTCCCGCAGGAGTTCTTTTAAATGTCGATAAAATATTGACGTAGTGTATATGAAAACATTCACCTACCACTGGACTAAGCAAAAATGTATCCACTAACTAAAATCTAAAACGAATGATGATGAATGAATGACCATGAATCCAAAACAATCAGTGGATCCGAATCACAATTCCCCATAATATGAGATGATGCTTGTTGTCCAAGTGGGTCCAAAATACAGGTACTAATCACTGGCAAAGCAGATTAATTACGGGCGCCGGTATTTCCGCGGTGTTCCTGACATACTTGAACTAATCACAGGGCAGGTATACTCACGGTGTTGCTCACATAGTCGTACTAATCAAAGGCAATGTAGACGCACGGCGTACCAAACATTATAGTACCACCCACAGGTAACACAGACCCATGGTACTAATTACAAGTAGCTGCATGGTTACAATTCCATCGTCCCTTCGTCGCGCTTATAGTCGCGTCTTACAACAGCCAGGAGATACTGTGGGTGTATTCTTAGTCTGCGTTCCTCACCGACAGGCGGTTGTGATGTTTTAACGTTCCTTCAACTGTCATACTTTAGGAAATGATGGAGTGCCGGAATTTTCTTCAAGTGTTTAAACGAAGTTCAATATCAATTAAGGACCAGCCCAGCAGAAGCACAGAAGGCGTATTTGGTAGAACGTGGATTCGAAAAAAGTAGAAACGTGTGTTTTATTTTCAGAGATGTATTGCTTTGAGATTCACTCAGTCTTCACACAAGTGAGTACGCGTTTGTTCCTGGGGACAGCTGCGTGCAGAGATAACTATTTCACTCACTGTAATGCCGAGGGTACGAACAGTGGAATCCTTTACCATCAGTATCGAAGAGTAATCGTGGCCTTTAGGGAGACGGCTGTGCCCCTTTATAGTATGAATCCACTGTCCCAGAATTCGACACCGGAACTTTCAGCAAACGTGAATTGTGCCCAGCCAATTATGTTACACAGTTGAAAGCAAGCGATTTTGCTCGTATATATTGTGATGAACGGTTGTTTGCTTGACCAGAAAGGAATTGCTCAGAAGAACTTGTGCTGTACGCTAACCCACAATGCCACTCCGGCCGACGTTTGACCCTTACTGAGCGATCAATGAGACCTCTCATACGCTAAGTTATGAGAACTCGCGGAACAGTCGAGTTCCTGGTCTCCCGAGAGTTGAGATACGAAACTCTGTGCTGCGTCTTTGATCTCCATAGCAGCGCTCAGCTGCAAACATATAGGCCGCAAGCATGTCGGTAGTTGGAGAATTGGTTCAGCCAGCACGAATTGAAGTCTCTGTACAGTTTACTTACCCGCACTGGACGGATAATGGCTGCCCTCATAACTTGGAGAACCACATAATAACGGGACACCACAGGTGACTTACTTAGGTCCATAGGTAATTTATATTTGTGTAGAATATTGTTTGGTACTCTATTCTGTCTTTACTTGTACTGTTGTAAGGGTGGGTTTTTTGGGGGTGGCGTGGGGTGGGGTGAAAAGGCGATGGCTTTCAGATACCTTGAAACTGCACCAAAATTTTCATCATAATCATATTCAGGGACGCAATGCCTTTTTCTTGCACAAAATGTTAAATGTTCGTTGAACATGAAAGTTCACTGACTTGCATGAGAATAGCATTTCCTTGATGTAATTTTTGCCCATAATCTCCAAGAAAGTATTCACTTAAAACATGGAGTCGCCCATCACATCCTCTGCATTCTTCTCCAGATCCACATCTCAATTGCCTATAGTCTTTTCCTTTCCTATTCTCGTATGTCCAGCTTTCGCAACAGTACAGAAGCACGCTACGTACAAAGGTTTTCCCAAAGGCCTTCCGAGTTTGAATATCTATATGTTTGTTGGCCGGCAGATGCTGTTTATCTTGCTAGGCCTTATGATAGGCTCCGATTATCACTCGTCATTAGGGTTCCTAGGTATGTTAAATTTTATCATCGCAAATTTCGATGTGTATTATGTTTCTTGGATCTATATAGTGACATGGTTTTTGTTTTCCTTCCATTAATTTTGAGGTTTCATTTGCCTGAAGTTTCTGCTAGTATGTAGATCATTCTCTGCATACTTTTGCCTGTTTCTGCCAGTTTGGCAAAATTATCAGCAATCTTATAGAATGTATTTGTTTACCATTAATTTTGATCCCAACTGTATCTCCTTCATTACTATGATGGCTTTCTCGATGCACATAATTTTTAAAGAGATAAGGCGAAAGTTCACATTCTTGCCTAACTCCTTTTAGTATTTGTCTTTTTCCAACTAATTTCCACATCATTGTTCTGCATTCTGTATAGATTTAGTATATATATATGAATGAAATAGACTGTCCTGGACTTTAAGACGTTTACAATCAGATAGTAACAGTGGAAGTTTTATATCACATTGTGATTCGTTACTAGTGCTAGCCAGTGGCAAGCGGGCTCCCTCAAGAGAACATGTAAACTTCCGTAACGATCGGCGGTTCTCTCCGGACTTGAGAATCACGACAAGGCTTTGATTTCAGCAGGATCGCTCAGCTCCAAGATGTGGGCGGCTACCAGATAACGAGTCTGAAGCCTGCTTCGGACAGGGAGAATTAAGTTCTCTGAGCTGTCCTCGCTATTCACGCGTACGATGGCTGCGATCGAAGTTCTCTTGCGACAGGCAAGTTCTCGTTTCTCGTGAGGCATCCCTCAAGGGACAGATCTGGGGCCCAAACTATTTTATATCTTAAAACAAATTCTCTGAAAACTGCTTTATATTTTTATCACTCCACGCAGTGCTATAATGCGGTAAAAATAACGATACAGTTCAATGCCGAATTTTGTCGATTTATATCGAATAACATCAGAAGAACGATGATAGCTAACACTGCTAACAAAAATAAAGGAAGTGAAATTAAAAAGGCAGCGAGGCGAGAATGATGTTTAAAGTTGAATGTTTTAAATTCAGACTTGTAATGTTAAAGCTGTAGAAAGCGGAGACAGAAAGAGGACGAGCACAGTGTTTACTGAACGGTACAGTTCCTTGTCCGAAGATGTGCGTAATTCTCCGTACTTCATGGTTACGTGTTGTGGTTCATCAGAACACCGGGAGTGGCGCTGTGCCTCAAGTGTCCGTTTGTTTGTCTCAGTTGTTATAACTGGAAACTATTTGATATACTTCTACCAGACTACATATTTACAATAAACCTGCTCTTGAGCAAGTTTTGGGGCCAATATTGTTTTTAAATCCCCGAAGTGACTGGAGGTTTATACGAAACTGAAACAGTGATTTTTCACTCCCACAAAATATACCACGAAACTTAATGAAAATCGCCCTACCTTAATGGAAATAAATTTCTAAAACCTTTTCCTCATGTACATCATGTCGATAGGAGGATTAATAAGGCAGATATCACTACCGGACCTTTTTTCAGTCTAAGTGCGAGCGGACTTAGCCTAAAAGCGGGTCCCTGTAAATCATATTTATTTAACAGCAAAACTACTGGAAATGTTTTAGTCATATTTCATGTTTAGCATCCTCCTGTTCAAATGTAGGTTTTTGAGTTCTGTAGCATTTCAAATTTCCGGAGGGGACGGAGGATGTACAGGAAACCGGAACGTGATTTTACTCTCCAACAAAATATACCAGACCAACTTGTTAGGCACTCTGCACAGCTGCCCCTATATCTCATTAATGCCAATCTAGTTCTTTTTTGTGTAATTGGCATTAAAAAACTGTGGTATTTTCCTAAAACGAAGTGTGAGTTTTAATCCTGCCCGAGTAGGTCTTTTATACCAATAATTGTGTTTACTTTGAAATTGCCTCATTACGCCTACAGGTGACTGCAGTTTCGCTTATGCACTGTCTCTCTCTCTTAAAAGAAAGAAACAAAGAAAGAAAGAAAGAAAGAAAGAAAGAAAGAAAGAAAGAAAGAATTCGTGGAACTGATAAAGTTCTTCATACGTACACTTTCCAACGAAACAAATCGACCGATATATGTGTGTCCTGGGTATTGTATTTACATGGTCCGTTAATTATATTCCGATAATTAAGTGTAATAAAATATTAAAACAATACCATTAGCTCCTTTTTTAAAGTTGCTATTCCTATGTAGAGATAATTAGAATTTTTGAAGAAAATCTTATCCCCTTCTATAATGCATAATGCAGCCCTTCCAACAGAGGCTTTGTGCGGGTTGCAGCTCTTTCAAGATGATTGCTATCTAATGTTCGCTGTTACAGCAGCCAAGTACCACGCCCACTCCCCAAGTTTAGATAATAAACTCATTACTTGCTGATAGTGTAACTCGTTTACAAATCAATAATGGTTACTCCCACTTGTATGTGTGTGGGTCGATAAACTCGCATTAGCACGAGTTTTACAAGAAATTAAATGAAGCGCCCGAGCTAATTCAAACGTAAGCTTTCATTTACAAACCAATTTAAATTTAATTACAACTTAATACAGGGTGCAAGCTCTGATTGGTGGGCTCTCTCGCCACCCCGTAATGTAAACATTCATTCTATTACGGACGGAAGTTCCGCTTATGTTCATGATCGTGTACCGAGGGGAGATTTTTCTGTATCCATATCGCTTGGGGTTAGTAAACTGTGAATGATAGGCTCGCGTACTGTGAGGGTGGTTATTGGAGCCCCCCTCCCCCAGTTCATAGTGGTTTGTTAATTCAGAGATTGTTCAAATGCCTCATCTCGTCTGCTACTTCCACATACATACAGTATATTATACACCGTTATGTCTTTCAGCGTTCAGTCTGCAAGCCTCCGTGAATTTATTAAACGCCGCCACAATCCTCTATTTGTAACTAGTTCTGTAGCCTCACTTAGTTCTATACCTCTTAACTGTGATTATTAATATTATTATTATTATTGTTGTTCAAAGGGACCTAACATCTAGGTCATCGGCCTCTAATGGTACGAAATGTAGTGACAATTTAAACATCCAAATCCCATCTACTTACCAGAATTCAAAACGTGATGAAGAACGAATGGGAGAATATTAATTTATAATAATCAGCGGATCCAGCTCAAACTATTGAAAGTTGGAAATAATTCGAAAATTAATGCACTGACTAGAATTTTAAAAAAATAGACGGTGAACAATGAGTATGTACTAAAAACAATCAGTGAATCCGACCTGCAATACCCCGTCTTTCCAGTAACTATCTTATAACAATAGTATTACTGACCAAAGCACAATCCTGAATCGATGATGCTTGTTGTTTGAAGGGGGTTCAAAATACAGGTCAACGGCCCCTCAGAATGGTACTTATCGCTAGGAAAGTGAGGACCATGGTATTCCTCATGCAGCGGTACTAATCAGGAGTAACGTGGACTCACGGTGTTCCACACATTGTGGTACTGCTGAGAAGTATTGTACGCCGCACAGGAAACGCAGACCTTTGGTGTTACATAGGTGTACTAATCACAGGAACTCGTACTATCCCGCGGTGTTCCTCATAATGGGTACTAATCACAGGCAACGCAGACCCACGGTGTCGCTCATATAGTGGTACTGTAAACCCATACTGATCCACACACTTTTGCTATTAATCACAAACCTATTGTGTACCTAACGTAGCGATACTGCTCGCAAGTATAAGCGACCCATGGTGTTTCTAGCGTGATTGTACTAATTGCAAGTAGTCCTATGGTTCTAATTCAATCATCCCTTCGTCGACCATTTTAGTCGCCTCTTACGACATGCAGTTGATACCGTGGTTGTATTCTTCGTCTGCGTCCCCCACCCATAAGGGTCGTGAATTTATTAAACGCCGCTACAGTCCCCTGTATGTAACTAGTTCTGTCGCCTTAACTATAAATCTTTAGAGACAGTCTAACCGTCGTCGTCTTTGTCTCCCTCTACTTCTCTTACCCTCCAAAATCAAGTCCATTCTCCTAGATAACCTACCCTCCTCTATTCGCCTCACATGACCGCTACAGCGAAGCCGGTTTGTGGGTACAGATAGCGGGCTAGACGACGGGATCAAGTTAAAGAACTGTCAATTTCATGTTCCTGTATCTCTGTAATCATTGCAACTAGAACTGTGAAATTCATGACGCTGCTTTTAGTATTTGCTTGAATTTCACTGAACTAGAATTATAGGAATATATTTTCTCTTCACTTTCGATAAAGTTTCAGGCTCATTGACTTGACGGTGAAGCGACTGCCCCTTCGGTTAAGAGAGCCCCACGTTCGATTCCAGACCGGGTCGGGGATTTTAACTGCATATACTTAATTTCTGTGTCTCGTGGACTGGGTGTCTGTGTTTTCCTTAATAAACATCTCTGTTATCACAGAAAGACGTAATAGTTAATACATTACTTAGTAGTGAAAAAGTCGAGTGTTACACGGAGCTGAACTACGGGGGGTGAGATGCTGAATCTGGTAATGAGCAAGTTCTGTAAAATTATAATAGGGTTACCAAATTGTATAGCAAATTGCAGAGTTAAGATTAAAATGTGAAGAAAGTATTCAAGTTGACGTTCTTATAATATTTTTTAAATATTAGTTGAAGTTGAAAAGAAGAGAGAGTGGCCAGCTTCTGCAGACAGCATGATTATCAACACCAAAGATACAATATTCGGGGAGAATACTGGTTAAATAAAGTGAAAATTATACTAGAGAGTTTGGAATTCGTAAATTATTAGGAAAAGTACATGGAGAGGTTTGAGGTGCATGCACAATTCAGTCCTCAACCCGGAGGCTGGTTCGATTCTCAACAACTCCGCCATTAGCTGTCATAGATGGCCTAAGCATCAATGGAGAAGCGTACTAGATAAATGAGTGCGGCAGTTTCCCGTTGCTTTCCACATTGCGCCAGAAGTTGATATTATATATCAGTCTGCCAAGCCCACTGACGATGATGATGATGATTGTTGCTTCAAAAGGGCCTAATAATAATAATAATAATAATAATAATAATGTTATTTGTTTTACGTCCCACTATCTTCTTTGACGGTTTTCGGAGACGCCGAGGTGCCGGAATTTAGTCCCGCAGGAGTTCTTTTACGTGCCAGTAAATCTACCGACACGAGGCTGACGTATTTGAGCACCTTCAAATACCACCGGACTGAGCCAGGATTGAACCTGCCAAGTTGGGGTCAGAAGGCCAGCGCCTCAACCGTCTGAACCACTCAGTCCAGCAAAAGGGCCTAACAGCGAGGTCATCGGCTCCTAATGATACGAGGTGCAACGAAATGAAACGGTAATTAAAATCTCAAAATGTATCACAGAATAAAATATGAAACGAATGATGATGACAAAACAATGACCATGAAACGAAAACAATCAGTGGATCCAATTCACGATGCCTTCTTTTCTGAGATGATGCTTGTTATGAAAAGGGGTCCAAAATCCAGGTAACCGGCCCCTCTTAACACTAATCACTGCTAAAGCAGAACCATGACTTTCCTCCTATAGTTGTAGGCCTACTAATCACAGGTAACGTAGATTCTTGGTGTTCCTGGCATGGTGGTACTACTCTCAGGTAACGCAGACACACGATGTTCCTTAAATAGCGGTAATAATCACGGGCAACAGCCAAACGCGTGGTGTTCCTCACATAGCGGTACTAATCACGGCCAACAGCCAAACCCATGGTGTTCCTCACATAGCGGTACTTATCACGGCCAACAGCCAAACCCATGGTGTTCCTCACATAGCGGCACTAATCACGGGCAACAGCCAAACCCATGGTGTTCCTCATATAGCGGTACTTAACACAGGCAACGTAGACGCGTGGTGGTCTTCATACAGTGGTAACGCATAGAACACAGGGCATCGACATATCCAACGCAGCGTACGGCAATTTTTCTCGCATGGATGGACAATAATCCGCGCAGCCGAGTGGTGTGCTCCTCCTCTTCACCCCCCCCCCCCCCGCCTCCTGGCTCGGTGGGATACATACGATGGTATTAACCAGAGGCAACGCCCAGATCCGTGGTGTTCCTCACATAAAGGTATTACTCTCATGCTATTGCTCACATGGTGGTACTAAACGGAAGTAACGTCGACCAATTGTAATGGTTACTAATCACGAATAGTCTCATGGTTCTAATTTCTTCATCTCTTGTTCACCCCTTTTAGTCGCCTCTTAAGACAGGCAGAGGATACCGTGGGTGCATTCTTCGTCTGCCGTCCCCAACGCAATTCCAACAGAATATTAGTGGTATTAAGATCAATTTGATACAATATAACATTTTAAATTATTAAATTTGGAAGAAGCATGCTTGGAATTTCTTTTAATAAATTGGAAATCAGCAACTGTTGGGGAAAGCAATTTTGAGAGTAAATGTATTGTGAAGCATGGATTGGGAAGAACGTCCCCCAAACAAATAAAGAAACAAGTAAATTTTAAAAATATGGATACTCTCACGATGACCTGATTAAGAGTAATCATTACAAGACATTAAGTTCTCCAGCCAAATAAGTGAACTTTCCTTCACCAATGTACTTCAGGACCAGGGCGGAGAAAAATATGGAAACAGATCTATTAGTTCGTTATGAAACTGCTGGTGGATCTGTTTGGGACATTTTACATTCCCGACACGGAAGACATTTATGTTTTACCCGTGTTCGAATGCTAGATCTACTTTCCGTTGGAATCACCTATATGGATTCCTTATTCATCACTACATACGCCAGAGTAACAGACGATATCAATTGGGAAATTGATTTCATTCTAGTAGAGCTTCTAAAGCCAATTTTCTTGTAGTAGAAATGAAAGCCGCGGGTTTGGGGATGAAACAATACCGTTGACTCTTACGTAATGAGGAAATGGAAGCACTGCCCTTCTTAAGAAAACAAAGTGACATTAAATACTTACGGAAGATTTATGGGTAAGGGACCTAAATTTAACCTCAAGGGGAGGTAAAATTCCAGTCGGTCACGAAGGTAATAAAGGGGGAAGTGACTCATCTCAATAAACAAGTTTAAGTATTTTGAATTATCAAAGGGGAAAGCGAAGGGGAAGAATTGCAGTAATCAAGTCTGTAATTTCAGTCCAGGTCGTCGTAGATAGGTAATTATTGACTGAGAGCAGGATAGTAATTCGAGTTCGGCTCATTGCCTTTTGTTGAATGTGTTTTTGTGTTCGTCGTAACATGTTCAAACATTGCATTAGAAACCACCAGAAGGAACATGACATTGTGAACATATCCCTAAACATAAGGTTGGCGTCTCGACCGACAACCGGCCGGAAAACTGCGCTACTAGTTCGAATTATTTCGAGCAGTCAGTGAGGTATCTTGTGCAATACACTTGTGAATGAAAGGTTGCATAAACTACTCGGCGTACATAATTCTATAACACGCACTGATAACGCTAAATATGAAAGGCATAATCAGCGTGTGTTTAACGTAGTCGAGCAAACTCCAAATCTGTCATCAGAAACCTTTATATGACGTTACCAAAAGACGTGAAGTGCATTGTGAGAACATTTTCAATAGTCTAATTACCTGTGACAGGTATGAACTAGAGATCTTGAGAACAGAAAGCCGACAGTCCACCACTGATCATACGAATGTAGCTTTGACAATAAGAGAGTGATGGGCGGTGCTAACTTCTGAGGCAAGTCACAAATGATGTGCAGGTGTCATTCTTAGGATATTGGTGTACTTGGCAGACTGGTTTTCAACAGCGCGTTCTGGCTGGGTAAGGAAAGCAAAGGGAACTCGTTCACCCCCACACTGCACTAATATACGTCCTTTATGGTGCCTAAATAGTGGGATATCCAACTAGCACCCACAGAGGATTAAGGCAAGGTACTCCTACCGAATAGGCAAACTTTTCTGCATCAGTGTGTTTTAGGAGCCACGAAAAGAAAATTGTTACGTGGATTTATAAGGAATCGAACCAGCTTCATTCTGATAAGGTAACAATATTCCTGTTGGTAACAAAGATTTTCACATTTGTATATTGCAGGAGCTCGAGGACAAATAAAAGTGACCTACTTGTTCGCTGTGAAACGGCCTTAGCTCTGATAATATTATTGGCTTTACGTCCCACTAACTACTTTTACTGTTTTCGGAGAAGCCAAAGTGCCGGAATTTTGTCCCGCAGTACACTAATTCTACCAATAAGAAGCTCTCATATTTGGGCACTTTCAAATAGGACCGGACTGAGCCAGGTTCGAACCTTCCATGTTGCACTCAGAAGGCCGGTGATCTAAAGTCTAAGCTACTCACCCCCTCCTTTCGCCCTGAGAACACAACACAGCGGTCCAAAAAGGCTTCCATTATGATGTAAAACTCAGGCGGAATGCGCGTGGCAGAG
Source organism: Anabrus simplex (assembly GCF_040414725.1). Lineage (NCBI taxonomy): Eukaryota > Metazoa > Arthropoda > Insecta > Orthoptera > Tettigoniidae > Anabrus > Anabrus simplex. Next base: position 74,829,410 of record NC_090277.1, read on the forward strand.
CAAGCAAGAAGAGCAGATAGCTAACCTGTGTTTGGTGCTGGAGTTCATTAAATTTAAATTGAATTGCTTTCTCTACGATAGGTTGGGAAACGTTTCCTCAACGATGTCCGAAGAATTCTACACTAATTCGTACCCACACATTTCCGAGCGGCGAGTGTGGTTACTCGGAAGTACGCTGAAATAACGAAAGAGAACGTACTCCTAGTTATGCAAACATTCCTACACTGGTGTACTGCAGGAGAGGGATAAAGCCGCTCACTAATTATGGCAGTAGGTACACGGAAGCCAAGCTGAGAGTAGTGATAGTGGGTGGACGGACGAATTAATTATTGTAAATGAGTATTTAGCGAGATAAAAAGGGCCGGAGATTTAACATCACTCTTGGGTAATGAATTGCCGGATATAAGACAGCTCAGTTCCTCCCCCCAGTTATCTGGCGCTCCCAGCAGCTCTTGTTAATTAGTTCTCGTTTAACCGTTATCAGGAACGGTGACAGCGCCACAAAGAATCAATATTCTCCTCACTTCCGACGTAACGCTGATATACTCAAGCGCGCCCCGTAATTCAAATCTCGTACTGAGATACGGTACCGGGGACAGGAAACGGTCGCGCGTACGAACCGTGATTATTACCAGATCCAGGGGAGTTCTGAGGAGCTGTTCGGACACTATTGAACACCTTGTTCATGCCGATTGGTCGTAAGAACGCCAAGTCTCATGATATCAGATGATATCAAGAAAATTATCCATGTAGCCGAGAAAATGTACATGTGCAAAATTTCTTTCAACATGATTTATCGATGATAATAATAATAATAATGGTTTAATGTTTCTTTGTCGGGACGGGTCGTTCAAAAGGTAAAGCTCAGCATTCTGAACCTAGATTGGACGGTTCCATCTCAGATCAGTCAAGTGGTTCTTAAAGGTGCTGTTATACGCCAGCCTATTGTTGGTAGTTTTACCACAACGTAAGAAATCCTGAAACAAAATCCCGGCTCATCAACAACTCCGAAAACCGTCACACTAGTTAGTGGGACATAAAATAAAAACTACGGCTATTCTTCTTCTTCTTCTTCTTTCGTTTCACCCTCTTCGCGGTACGTTGAATCAATCATTTCTTTGTGTGTTGTTCTTTTCTTAGTGCTCAATATTTCTTCATTCTTTCTGAACTTCGTTTCCTCTCATCTTCCACATTATAGGTTTGGTTTTTAATGTAGATTTGTTTGAATCCTTACATTTTCGTCTTCAGTTATTACTTAAGCTGTTCGATCGAAAAGTGATTTTTCTGAAATTTTTAATTGTACTAGGTCTCTTTCCGTTTCTTTAAACCAGTTGGGTTTTGTTTTGCGGTTACGGAAGAAGTCAAGGTTTTGTTTGGTAAATTTATTAGAGTTCATTCTGAGAAGATGACCGTAACAATGTGTCCTTCCTTTTTGCAAAATATTTGACACAGCTTTTCAGTTTTCTTGTAGAGTCTTTCATTCTTGATGTGAATTATCGTAATATCCTGAAATTTAGGTCCTATGATCTTTCTTAACTTTTTCCTTTCTTTTAGCTCGAGTTTCTCCATCTGGCCTTTGAACTTCACGTTTAGAGTTTCTGCTGCATTATAGGCTTCTGATTTAATCACGGTTTTTTGTTTCATTTTGGACCCCCATAAAAGGGATTTCTTGTTGTGTTTTTTGTAAGTTGGAAGGCCAGTTCAAGTTTATTTTTCCTGGATTCCATTTCTTTTTTGCATTCCACAACATTGAATTATTTTACTATTCTAATCTTTTGTTGTTGGACTTCGAGGTATTTGTGTGGGTGTTTATATATTTTGTTTTTTCGAAGGAAATGTAAAGACCTATTTTAGCTGCTTATTTTGTTTGTTCCCTTCTTCCTTTAATTTTTTAAATTAGAAAATGTAATTGAAATATTATTAATAGTAATGCGTGTTTAACATGAGAAGCGTTAAGTGTAATAAGTATTCTCAGACTTAAAGATTCCTAACCTGTGATTTGAATATGTGAGTATTCGATCCTTCTACGTTGGTCGTAGGAGGCGTGTGCCTTACCATCACCCCGAGGCAATCGGTAGAACTGAAATGTCATCATTTTCCTTCAACATGTGAAATGGTTGGTACTTAAAGTCGACTCGGTCTGGCCATACAGCATCGATTTTCCATATCGCAAATTCGGCAGTAATTTCAGGTTAGTAATCGGAGAAAAGTGGCTGCACCAGCTCGAGTTACTGTTCAATCACATAATGGACTTTTCTCTGATCTGCAGTTTACGAGAAGAAGTTAGAATCACCCGACCCGGCTAGCTACAAATTTAGACAGCTAACAGCTCGTGCGTGAGTACAGAATGCACACCTCAGATATTCGAGGTTTGCATCACTGCGAGATTTCATCTTTTCACGACTCTGGAAGAGTTCTTACGCTAAGAATACTGTGCGACCCCGCAACATCCCTTTGAAATAAGATGCATAAGCAGCAGGGAGTTTGTTCTACTGGGGCTGATAATTCATATATGAACTTCCTGTGATTTTATCCCGCACCAGTTACGCGTACATTCTATATTCCAAACATCTTCTGGCAAAAGAGGACTTCCTTTCCTGGAACCCTTATCTAATCTCGAGAAGAACCTGTGGTATAATAATGCTATTATTTACAAGTTCTTTCTATTAGTAGCGGTCTTTGCTGGTACCGGAGACGTACCTGAAAACAGATTCTGACGTTAGTAAGTGGCTACTATCTGAGACAAAAGCCATCCAAAGACAAAAATTCTCGTGTTATTTAAAATAACCTTTTGAATCTGTAACTGATTGAAGAAATTACTTCACATTAGATAATTGAAAATTATTAGGCCTTTTACATGGTACAGGGTCTTCGGGATGTACGAATTGTGGTTTTATTTTTAACTGGTAATTACATAAGGTTCAGTTCTCGCCTCCAAATTGTAATTTAGGTTATGCATAAAGGCAGTGCTGCATATACCGAATGGTTCACCAGCCCCTTATCTTTCCGAAGGTAGGCAACCCAAATAACGCACATAAACTAAAGCTCCTCTTAGTTTAGTTTTACGAACAACAAATAACTTGAAATATCTCCTCATTGTTGATATGGCTCTCCCAAACCTGTGTGTCATCACGTTAAATTGATACAAGGACCTAACAAACGGAGAACTACTATGCAAATTCCACGCCAAATACTAAGGACCATTGTGCAAACATACGATTTATTGCGCGTTGAAATAACTCTGGTGCCCGTGATACGATCGAATTAATAGGTTATGCCACGTGCTCTGTAATGTAAAGAAGTTACATGAAAACTGAAAAGCTTCGCTGAAGACTTTGGCACGGATATTAACTTTAAAGGTGGAACGGCCGTACTTAAGTAATAAACCTCTAGCACGCATTATGTATGTTGACATCGCGGCTGATCGGTTACGGGCTGGAGCGCAAAGTGTTTGAGTATCGACAGCGTAGTGGCAAATTCTTTGAACGACAGAGGTGCTCAATTTTAGCGGGGAAACAATAATAATATATTTTTGTTATTGGTTTTACGGGGTGCGCTCTGATATGACGTCTTTCCCTTAAGGATGGTTGGGGGAAGGATTGGGAAGGAAGTCGGCCTTGCCTCGTTTGTTTAGGTGCCGACCGGGAGTTTGCCTGGTCGTGGGAATGGAAAACCGAGGAAAACCATTTACAGGACGGCCAGCATGGGATTCGAATCCACAAACTCCCGAGTCTAACGCTCAAAAATAACAATCCATACCTACCGTGATGATGATGATTATGATGATAATTGTTGAAAGGGGCCTAATATCTACGTCATCGGCCGACACATCTACCAGGTCACATCACAGCACTTATTTATTTCCTCACGATGCATTCTTATGAAGAGTGCGTTGAGTTGTTGCCTTTTATGGAGAAAGTACGGTCGAATTAATTAATATGTATGCCACGTGCTCCGTAATGGTAAAATGTTAAATAAACACCGTAATGAATTATTGAAGACTTCGACACGGATATTAACTTTGGATGTGGAACAGCCGTAATTAAGTAGTAATCCTTCAGCGATTGTCTTGTATGTTGTCTTAGTCGCTGAGTCGGTTAAGGGTCGGTGACACAAAGTGTGTGAATACCGGTAATGTAGTGGTTCGATTCCTGACCGATAGATCGTGCCGCATGTTAACGGACACACATTGTTTATGCACACTTACCAGGTCGCGTCACAGCACATATTCATTCAATCACGATGTTTTCCAGTGACGAGTACGTTGATATGTTGCTCGTTTATGGAGAAACAAGACAGAACGCAGTCCAGCCTCAACGTCTCTACCACGATCGTTTTCCTGACTACCGATAACCTTGAAGGAAGATTGCGGCCAACTGATGCACTGGTCCAAATGAAGAGGCTGTTTTGGACGCTGTCCAGAATAACGCTCTTCTTAATGCACGGAAACTTGCATAACAGACCACCATCGGCCGGTCATCAGTCAGCGCGATTCTTCATTATCTTCTACTGCTCGTTCCCATTTTTCATCTGATGTGCTCGAGATAAGTTTTCCTAAGTCGAGCAGCCCCATTCTTCCCTAACACTCTCCTTTAGAAAATGTTAGTGATAAAGTCGGTGTCGGCCTTTGTTATATGCAAGTTAATTTTAAAGGATTTCCTAATTTCCATGTCTATGTGCATACCGGTCAAAATGCTGTCTGTCATCAAGGCCTCGTTTGTCGGTGATTTCCTTCCTTTCGTTCCATTAGTTCAAGTGTTGACGTTCGTATTTCATTTCTCAGATAACAATCTATGTATTAATTTTTTTTTTATGAAAACTGAAGTCAGTCATTCCGGCCATTCTATCCGGTCGATTTCCGTAATTTTTTTAGCTGAAAGGTATTCATGCACAGATTTGTCATCCGGTACTATAAATCACTTAACTTCCGCCTTCCTCAAATTATTTGATTTTTCAATTTTTTGACTCTCTGAAACGATCATATCTTTGGTTCTAATTGAGATCCACAGTTCGTTTTGGTCTATTACCACTCAGTGGATTAAGCGCTTTCCCTTGCGGTAAATTGGTATATTCTGAGAAAAGTTATGGGTACATTTGTCTCCATGACGGGGATCTTTGAAGGATTGTTAAACATTTCGGCGCGTAGTCTTGTTCCAAGGAACGTTTAATTCAATTTCGTTGTGTGATGTATTTTCAAGTGTTTTGTTCACATAATATTACATTCTATTACCACAGCAGATCATGTGCTTTATTTCATTAACTCGAAACTTTGCAAATACATCCCTGAGGGTAGTAACGAACAACACCATAGTTTGTACATTGCGGGCGGAGCCAGCGGGAATCTGCTAGTACTAGTACTTCTTTATTTTGGTGCCATTGATCTGTATAATGGTTTTGATTTCTCGGATATGCTTTACTCCATTATATTTGAAGATAATATTTTAGACGTATAGACAAGGAGACGACTTGATATGTATAGCATTTTTAGATAGTCATAGGTTAAAAACAGACCTCTATAGTTGCAGTCGCTTATGTGCGGCCAGTATCCAGTATTCGGGAGATAGTAGGTTCGAACCCCACTGTCGGCAGCCCTGAAAATGGTTTTCCGTTGTTTCCCATTTTCAAACTAAGCAAATTCTGGGGATGTACCTTAATTAAGGCCACGGCCGCTTCCTTCCCACTCCTAGTCCTTCCCTGTCCCATCGTCGCCGTAAGACCTATCTGTCTGTGCGACGTAAAGCCACTAGCAAACAATAAAAAATGGACGAATACTACTATCTGCTAGATACTCTTCGATTCTCTGACCTTCCCCAGCTTCTGAATATTCTCAACGGATGGCAGAACGTTCGTAATAACTTACATGCTATTGAGAGACAACAGTCCACGTACGCACAGCCTTCTGTATGACCATTAATACAGCGCCGGGGCATACTCTTGAAAAAGGCGGTGTCTACTTACCCGAACAAATATTCGATCACTGCCAACTCTATGTTGCACTATAACGGGCAACGTCGTTTGAAAATGTTAAGATCAAGATACGGCCGAATGGTTGAAACACAGAAAAAGTTGTATACAGAGAAGTGCTTTATATTGCATCACGAATGAAACCGTTATTATGTACCGGTATTAAATATTTATTAAACTATCGAACATGGCAGGCAAAAAGCACGACTGCGAGAGGCATATGGGTTATATGACCCATTTATAAGGAAATATGCGGAAAAGCACTCGTCCACGAGTTCTCTATTAATTTCTTTCTCATAGAAAGGAGATGGGAGTAAAGTAATCAAAATAATCCCATTGTCCCATTGTTCAGAAAATGTATATTGTGTACGATGACATTTCTCTAGTACTGTCGGAAATGAAAACGTGTTTCTATAACGGAAGGTGGAACGCGATTGCAGGTGTGTGACAAGTTGTGGTGGCGGAATAAACAAACAGGCAATGGCAGTTAGGTTGGAAATTTTACTAGACAGCGGAGCAGCATAACGGAAGAATTATTTTGGGAGGGAAAGAACAGCGCAGGTATGAGAGTATGACAGGCTAATTCACAATGGTCAGGACAGCGAGGGTTATTTATTTTAGAAGGTTAATTGGAAACAGAGTGGCCCGACACGTAGATTTAAACAGGGCGAGTGCAGCAGGGTGTAACTGAGGGTGACGTCCAGCGCTTGGCACAGCAGTGTAAGCCCGCCTCTGGTTGTGGCACAGTTTGCGTGGGAGTTTTAAATCCCAATGCTACCTCGTTTGACATATTAAATTTGACTTTTCAGCAGTCCAGATTCTATTAAATCCACTGAAATACTAGTGACAAACAAATAATATAAAATAAACGGAGTCGCTGATAAAGAGCAGTTTCTCGAAAATGTTTCCTTTAATGTGCTTGCATCGTCCAATTTCCTACAGAATTGACTCCTTGTCACTTCACAAAACCACACCTGTTTTAAAAATGAGTGGACAACGGACTATCTAACTGCGAAATGTCGTCTAGCCCGTACTTCAGTAATGTAGGGAGAGTAACATACGTTGTAGGGGTTCTGATGGACCACACTGGTAATGTGTATGCGCGAAGTTAGCCTTCATAACAAAATTTGTTAATGAATTTCTTTCTGAAAGTAAGGAGATGGGAGCAAAGTAATCAAAATTAACCCACTGTTCATAAAACGTTTTTTTATATGATGACATTTTCTACCATTGTAACATTTCGACTGACAATTCGGCTAACGAGAAATTTAGATTAGAAAATGAGGTGTTAAAAGAAGTATATGGGTAATGTTGCTTGGGTAGCAAACTAACTAACGATGACAGAAGTAAGGACATAAAATGAAGACTAGCACAAGCAAGGTATTTCTTAAGGAGATAAGTTTCCTCACTTCGAACTTTGTTATAGGAATTAGAGACATGATTTTGAAAGAATTTCGTCCGGAGCGTGGCATTGTATGGAAGGGAAACGTTGACAATAACAGAAAGAGAGTAGAAGCTTTTGTAATGTAGTGTCACACAATTCTGAACGTGAGAAGGAATCGTGAATGAAGAGATACTGAATTGAGTTGATGAGTGGAGAACGATTCTGAAAAATTTGACCAGAAGAAGAGATAGAATGATAGAACATACCTTAAGACACTCAGATCTTGTTCAGTTGGTTTTTAACGGAAGTGGAGGCGGTAAGAAAGGGTAGACCAAGGTATGAATATGACAAGTAGATTACACTAGATGTAGTTACGTATAAATTAAAAGGTTAGCACAGGATAGGGTGGCATGGAGAGCTACATCTGACCGGTGTATGGACTGATGATTTAAACAACAACACGAGATATTTTATAAAATAAATAGTACCACGAGAGATTGACCATAGCTTTATAAGAAAACACAGCGACGGTAATGTTAAATTAAAAGCGCACATGTAAACATTTTTATTGTTTTTACCCTGCGTTTATTGTCCTGTCTTTCTTGTTTCACTGCTATTAGTCAAGGAATTAGCAATTATTATTTAATCATTATTATTGTTGTTATTTATAATGGTGTAATAATTAAAATTTGTCAATCTGTACATTGTCTGAATGTTTTAACTATCGAAGACTTCAATATAACTGATGTAGATTTATACAGGTTCATTGACTTCATATTACATTCATATTCTTCGTATTCTTATTCTCATTATTAAAGTCCGGATGTTTAGGCAGTAATGGGTTAGAATACAAATCAACTTGTATGGTAGGAAATATCGTCTACCCGCTCTTCCGTAGTGTAGCGGCAGTAACATAAATCGCAGGGGTTCTAATAGCTCGGGACCTATACTTTATGCAAATCTCATAGCAGTACTGTTGTCCGGGTAGAGAATACTTACTTACTTTAGTATGTTTGCATCCTGACCTATTACAGCTCGTACATCTGGACATATATTATTCTACGAAACACTAGTGAGGTAGCGGATACTAACTATTTCGCAGATGTGGTCCTGTTTTATGACAGACAGTCTTTCCTGACGCAAAGCCAATGTGGAACAATATTGTCTGTCAAGGTTGGTGATCATTGTTTTGTCTACATGAGGAAGTGTGCATTGAGAAAAACGCAACCACTCAGCACCCCAGTCAGAAGAATTACTCAAACGCTGGTAAAATCCGTGAAGTGACCTGGAATCGAACCCTGAGTCATCCGAACTATATGGCCGGACAATGAGTCGCAAGAAGCCAGCGCTCTGCTATTTCCGAGGGCTGCCTGATATTGAAAACTGACGCTCAAAAGACGAGTAGAGAAACGAGACAGGTTCACCCGATGTTAAATTGAAGATTTTCAATAGTTAAAGATCGATATTTTAAAAGGGATAGATTTCTATTTCATCAGAGAAATAGCGGGTGGCAGAAAATTCCCACGGGTCATCTGCTTTAACATGCGCGCTAGAAGCATTAGCAGGGGCTTTGGAATGAGAGAGAGTTGCGTACAATGCAGGGAAATCACATCTGGGGAATTACATCTGAAAGCTGTTACGTGTTCGCTCCGTTGCATTCAAAAGGCGAGTGACACACACTGCCGGATATTATTATTTACCTCCCACGTCTGTTTGCTTACACGACCACCAAAGTGGCACAGCAACCACCTCCACAGCAGTTGCCTTCTTTCCGCGGATCTGACGTTCGAATCTCAGCCCTCACAAAGTGACTTCTGGCGAGTGCTGGCAGAGAGAGACTATATATCGTCGCTATCAGTACAGCCTTCAATGACGTCCTGTCTGCATAGCGCCTAATGACGTCACCACCAGCAAAGAGCTCGTGAATAGAAACTCTGGGCAACAAACGTCACGTTCCAAAGTGGATAAGCATGCGAACTATACAACCGCCCGCAACCCCTAGAATAGCGTCGTGAAAAATTGCCACTGGTGGTGTTCGCACTTGTTTTGCCACAAGCGTGTTTTGACAGTTATTCATTGGCTAGACTTCCGTCAGTCCTTTCGCCACGGCAGTAAGTGGAAGGTAACACTGCGTCAATATTGCCGTATGTTCCGGTTTCTCGCAGTAAAGGGAATATAATTACGTGATTATTACTGCTGTAGGAATAATGATAATAATAAGTACCCCCCCCCCTCAATGTCGTCAACAGCCTTCTCCGAGGGTGGATGAATGAATTGAGGTCAGAGCACCCTCTTGTCCTTGGGGTGAGAAATTGCCCCAAAAGGCGGATGAACCTATACATATTGGTCAACGGCATGGAATGGAGAAGGCAACGGGAAACCACTTTGTTAATGATCCTAAGGATATCCCAAGTAGAATGCAACCATGGAAGCTGACATTAATGAGGAAACGTTAATTACTGATCATGTATTTCGGAACCCAAGATCTGGCAGGAGAGGTAAGAGGGCTTCTCAGGTCATTAGCAAGCGAAACCCCTCTAAAACCGCCATGAAGATGGGAACATGGAATGTACGAACGCTATTGAAAGCGGGAAAACTGGATGAAGTGAAATTCCAGATGAGGAAGAATGAGATAGATATATTAGGTATGTGTGAGACAAGATGGGAAGGAAATGGAGACTTCTACAGTGATGAGTTTAGAGTAATTTAAAGTGGTAGAGAGAAAAGAGAAAAGCATGGAGTGGCAGTTATAATAAGAGGAAAATTGTCAAATAATGTTTTCAGTACCTACCATGTCAGCGACCGGTTAATGAGGGTGAAAATTAATAGTACACCTGTGGACTTAGTAATAATTCAGACATATTTCCCAACATCGGCTCATGACTTGGAAGAAATGGAGACTATGTATGAAGATACTGAAGAACTATTAAAACTAACTGAAGAAAAAAAAATGTAATAATTGGCGATTTTAATGCAATAGTGGGATTCCATACAGGCAATAAGACAGTAGGAAATTTTGGTCTGGGGGAAACAAATGAAAGAGGTGAAACGTTGGTAGATTTCTGCAGTCAAAATGATATAGTTATTACAAACACATTATTTGAAGTTCCTCTTAGGAGAAGGTACACGTGGGAGGCGCCGGACAAAAGACGATTTCAGTTAGATTAGATACTAATGAAGCAAAGATACAGGAATCAGATACTGTGAAATCATGCCACAGCTACCCAGGACCTGATATAGATAGTGACCATACACTTGTGTTAGCCAACATTAGATTTAAAAGAACCAAAAGATCTATCAAAAAGAAGTGGAGACTAGAAGGACTGAAAGAAGCAGCAACAAAGGCGGTTTTTGAAGAACGAACCAATAAATTAGATAATGGAAGTGAAGAGCCAATGCAGTGGAATAACATGAAGACAAGGATAATTGAAGCAACAAATGAGCTTTTAGGAAAAAGGAAATTGGAGCCCAGAAGAAATACTAAACCTAATTCAAGAAAGGAATAAGCTCAGGAAGGAAAACAATGTAGATGACTACAAAAGGATTAAAAATCAGATCACAACCAAATGCAGAGAAGAAAAAGAGAAGTGGACCAAAAACATTGCTGACGAGATAGAAGAAGATATAAAAAAGGGAAAAACAGGATAAAATTTATAAGAAAATCAGTGCCCTTCAGTACAAAAATAGAACCAAATCTGCAGTAGTAAAAAAATAAAGAAGGAATGTTACTGATAGACAACGATAAGATATGTGCTCCATGGAAAGAATGCATAGAAGAACTGTACGATGATAAGGACTTCATGAATGAAAATAAGCTAATTGAAGACATCAATGAGTGTGGAAGAGAAATTCAATGTCCTCCAATCATGAGACATGAATTTGAACATTCCCTTCAGAGTCTGAAAGAAGGAAAAGCAACCGGTATAGATGACATCCAAGCAGAATTACTAACAAATTTAGGTATCAGCATGAAAGACCAGTTATTCAGAGTAATAAATGAATGCTACAAAAGAGGAATCGTGCCAGAAGACTTCACACAATGCAGAACCATTACCATACTTAAAATAGGAAAGGCAGTTGACTGCACCAATTATATAACATTATCAATATTAACACATACCTCCAAGATACTCATTAACATAGTTAAGAACAGAATAAAAGGAAAAGTAGATAAGTATGTTGGAGAAGACCAATTTGGATTTAGAGAAGGCAGAGGAACAAGAGAAGCAATTCTGGCCTTACGCATGTTATTGGAGAGAAGGATGGAAATGAATAGAACGACTTATCTTACCTTCATTGACTTAGAAAAAGCTTTTGACAGTGTGAACTGGGAAGTACTGTTTAGAACTATGAGGAAAATAGGACTGCACTGGAAGGATAGAAGAATGATTAATCAACTGTATCTGAACCAAAGCACAAAAATAATCATCATTCAGCTAGAAGAAAAGGCCAGGATTAGAAAAGGAGTTAGACAAGGTTGTCCCCTATCACCGAATTTATTTAATATGTTCATTGAGGAAGCTATTCAAATCATGAAGGAGAAGACAAAGGGAATAGAAGTCAATGGTGAAAGAATACATTGTATCAGATTTGCAGATGACATCGTATTAATTGCAGACTCGGAAAAAGAAATGAATAGAATGCTGAAAGTCCTCTCAGGCACTCTTAAGACTATGGAAATAAAAAGTAAACAAACGGAAAACGAAAGTAATGGTAGTACGGAAAAATATGGAAGAAATTAAAACCAATATAAAAATTGATGACTTCAGAATTGATCAGGCGAAATAATTATGTTATGTTGGTAGTATGATAACGGAGTATATTAGATGATTCATTGAAGTAAAGAGAAGAATAGCATTTGCAAAACAGGCATTTATGAGCAAGAAAAGACATTTTAACCAGAACACACATGAATATAGATGTCAGAAAATCCTTTGCAAAATCATTTGTATGGACTACACTTCAGTATGGAAGTGAGAGTTGGACTCTGTGTAAATTAGAAAGGAATCTACTTGAAGCTGCTGAAATGTGGATATGGCGGAAATTGACCAGATCGAGCTGGATGGAAAGGAAAACCATCCTGGAAGTCTTAAGGGAAGTTAAAGAAGAGAGAAAATGTTTAAACGAAATGGAAAACAGGAAATTAAAATTTATTGGACATGTCATCAGACAATACTTTCATCACTAACATACTTGAAATGAAAGTGCTGGGAAAGAATGGGGGAGGAAGACCTAGGATGAAGTATTTGGACGACATCAAGTAGAGGTTAGGTTGTGTCAATTACATGGAACTGAAACGAACAGCCAATGAAAGAAAAAGTGGTTGCATCGACAAGGCATTAGCCTTTAGAATATTATTATTATTATTATTATTATTATTATTATTATTATTATTATTATTATTATTATTATTATTATTATTCAAATATAGCATAAGTTTAAATATATCCAATTACTAGCTTTTGTGTTTATGTTTATTGGTATGTATTCACTGTAAGTTTGTTTTACAAGGGGTCGCCAATTAAATGTACCTGCTGCACTGATAAGCTTTGTCCCTACTCTTTAAACCTGCTGCTGTTACGTTACCTGCCCGGAATTTTCAGTTCCTCAGAGGTACGAAAATGGCATGGCGAGAGATCTGGGCTGCAGAGAGTTTGTTGAATACTGTCTCACCCAAATCTCCGAAGCGTATTAGCAGTGAGATGTTTTCATGAAGAAGGATACTTTATAGCACAACTCACTTTTTAAAACGTGTCTTCATGGCGCTGTGCTTTGACCGTGGCACCATGTTCGAGCTGAAGAAAGACATTAGTGGACATCAGTTTACATCAACATGTAATGGGCAAGAGGCCTTTTACGGTCATGATACAACAGGACGACATCCTCTGGGCAGGTTTTGTAACATCCCTTCTCCCTCTGCTCACAAGGTCCTTACAGTTCTTTTGGTATTATCCTACGAATTTTAACATGGGTTCTACCTTCAGTTCTTTCATCACCTATTCGTTCCTCTTGTGGTAGCGCATATCAGTGCAGCAGCAGCAATTTATTGCCTACACCATGTAAAACTCTCTTCCAAATGTTTTCTGTAAATACATTCAAATGATTGGATTTAGATGCGGTTCCGTCGATAACAGCAAGCTTTTTCAAGAATGGGATCGATCATCTTATCGGCTAGTTGGATAAATACGTATATCAACAGTTATCGTGAGTGCATTTAAGGAACGGCATTTTCTACAATAATATTTGAAAGGTGACCCGTTTCCACTTGACTGCCCTTCATAACTCTGGATTAAGTTATACTGGACACACATGTGGGTCTGTCTGTTAGGTCATCAGCCCAGAGGCTGGTTGGATCCTCAAATAGCACCACCAAAGGTTATGCTGTTAACACGAAACCGCAAAAACCAATCGCAGCACCAAAATGAGGCGTACTAGGCAAGACGCGGAGTGAGGTAGTTTGCCATTGCTTTCCTCACTGGGTCAGAAAGTGCTATTACAGCACGACTGACCCAACGAGCAACACCTTTCATAACACTCAAATGCACTAGTCGTGCTATGAATGCCATTACTCAGAACCACTCATACCCCAGCAGCTTCCATATTGTCACAGCTATGGATGAGACTGGGACTTCGGTGAAAGCTACACTTTACTCGGCCATAGATCATTACATCTACTTGAATGTTTCTTTGGACCCAGCTATTCTGTTTAGGATTCCCGTTTATTCCCTCATTTAAGTCTCCGACCTCTGAGAACAGCCTACGAGGCAGCCTTTCTTTCGATGGAGAAATGTACCTCAGAAATGTCTTGTCTCCATTCAGCTCCAGACCAAACGTCTAGCTGGCCAGGGTTCATAAACACTTGTATGCCCTATACTTCTTCTTAGCTAGAAAGTTATCACTGTACTTGACCTATCTTAGTCTCCTCTCGTCCTTGGCTTTGGCAGTGTTTGAGGTTTTGAGTGATGCTAGTACCACAATTCCCTCTAATGAATGCTGTGAATTTGCTGCTCATAGGGTTGGTTAGTTTGTACATTTCAGCGGCCTAGTTAGACTGATACGTAGTACTACATTCTGGCTCAGTGAAGAAAATAGCAAGAAGGTGCCTCATTCCTCATTTTACCTCTTATTTCTATGACACCTGACGATGCATCTGTTTATATTCCAACTAGCGTTCGGCTAAGGATTCATAATATAGAAGCCCTCTGTGGTGGTGATTATTATTTTAAGGTGAACAACCATGTAACTATCTCCTATTAGTAGCAATCAGAAGTGCAGTAAAGAGTAGGTTTGAATCTTCTAAGAATGAAGGTTCCCACAAAAAAAAAAAGGAAACGACTTTAAATTACAATATAATTCCGAACTCACGAACTCTGGAAAGTAGTAACAGAACAAGAGTTGAACAAAGGAGGTGACGGAGTGAAGTATCTGACAGGTAGGATCAATGGCAGACTAAGCCACGTGGCCTAACAGCCTTGCTCTCTTCTCTCAACTTGAGACGAATAAATTAGACGACTTACAGGTGATTCATTAACATCATTTATCAAGGATAGTGACTATATAAGAAAATGTTTTACTATTGTTTTTTTCAGATACCTACTTCAATAATTTTCATACTGATATAGGTAGAACTGATCCAAAGGCAGAGGTGAGAAACTTGTCCGCCCTCACCATAAGACATACTTCACTGTGAATATTTCACGAAAGATTGGTCTAGGCCATAGGTGCTCACGCTGGGCATTCTGTGCCGTGGGCGCCCAGCACTGTAAGTGGACCGGCAGGCAGGCGATGAGCCACGGTGACATGTTACATCACAAGCCGTGAAGGTTGGGCCAAGTTCTCCCGGTCACACTGCGGCGATACACGAGTTTGAAATGGAGGCAGAAAATAATTAAAGAAAGAGGGCAGAAACCCACGTCATGTTCAATTTACTTTGTAGGAAATAAGTTATTTATGTTCATTGCGGTTTATGTATTTTGACCGGATAAAAATAAACAGGCCTACAACCTGAACTATGTTTATAATGTACGTAATTAATTTTAATTTTCACTATAATATTTTAAGATGTGCTTCAGAAGCATTTCTAATATAATACGAAGTCAAGGTGGATAAGCTATGACTTCTGGTTGCTTGGGTTTAAATTATCCGATAAACTCACCAGCAATGCAACTCTGCTTACCGGGAATAACATCAGTTAGGCTATTTCTCTGAAGGCATAGTGTACATCTGTTTGATAGATACATTTAAATTGTTGTAATTTAATCATGGGTAGTAAATATCTATGTCCACATTCGTGATGAATAGAGCCCGGATTTTTATGCATTAATAGGTTAGAATGCAATGTTTCTGAAGCGAGCAACAAATATAGTCTACCTTCACAACGATCATGCTATGGGGTTTGCATAAACATTAAGGGTTCGGCTCATCAGAACTCCTGTAATTAATGTTACTCTTGCTACATTACGGAAGAACAGGTGGCCGACAGTTCCTATTAACCAAATTTAGTTTGCAATCTAACCTGTTACGGCATGAAAATCTGGGCTTTAGTGATGAAACTTCCTCGCTATTTAGAGGCTACCTACTATCATCAGACGCCTGAAAAGTTTAAAAAACTATTTTCAAATTCAGTGAACAGGGAAATTCAAACAACACTGTGAAAAATCAAGCAGTAAAATTGTTGAATTATGTAATTACTGTATATTACTTTTCGCTTAATGAATAACATGAATTTTACTTTTTAACACATCGATATACTGTCATTCCCATCCAAGGAATTGTAAATCGTAGTTTGTACGTTTAAACCCTGGACCTTTGTAAATTATAAAAAGAATTAAAACGTGATAGGTTTCTTTGAACGTGTAAATATAAGAAAGTAAAACTGGTTTTTTATATTGAGCGCAGTATATATCAAACCGGTATATCTTGGAAAGGTTGGTTTTCTTGCGATTATAGTTTCTTTTCATTTCGACGAGGAGTAGAGAAGAGCTTTCTTAATGACTATGGAACGTCACTGTTCCCTTCCTGCAAAGTGTGTTCGCTCTCCCGCTTCACTGTGACGTATGCTTGCTATGTAAGCTGCCCGCTTTGACGACACGTCATCCCGGCCGCACTGGACTAGCCTCAACGGGCGCCCAGCTGAGTACCTCTGTTCTAGGCATAGTAATGTCACAGTTTACCAATGTCCACCACCACCGGGACTGCTATGCCCTCCCTTTGAATCCTTAAACGCTACTTCAGCCATATAGATAGAATCCTTGTTTTTTCATACGAATTGTACGCAAGGAGGTGAAATTGCTAAATTGTATTCCTTACATAAATTCACTTTAGTTTTATATTTGAATCAAAGTGAACAAATTGCAGACAGTAATTTTCCTCCTTTGAGCACGGTTGCAGCCCACATATGATAGAGGTCGCATTGCCCGAGGAGCTACATTACATTAGATCAGGCTGCGCACAGGTAACATCCAATAAAGCAGCTATTACGAGGAGCAGCAGTATGGAGATAACAACGCTATTGTGGTTAATGGAAACAGAGCGAGTTAATGGTGAGTTCAATACAAACCACAAACCGTCAAGTAACTGTTGCACACAAATCGTAATGCACATCGTGGGCGTGATTTTACTTGGATATTCCTGACCAATAGTCGACGTAATATATAAAACTACCTGTTACCCGCGGCTTCGCTCGCGTGGATTTTGTAACTTGATAATCGCAATCGTTACTCGGTGCTGCACTACGACATTATGTGGAAATCCCTTAAGTATAAAAACTCACCGAAAAATTTAGTTTCATTTACTGCAGAATCTCTTTGTGAACGACGTTTATGTTATTGCATTTTGGGCTAAAATGACCAGGCTACTGGCAGAAATAACGTCTGTTAGGTTTTGATATATATTCATTCAAAACATTTACCGTCACATTTTCCAAATCTTTTCACCCACTTCGGTACATTTTCCGAAAACAAAAAGTGCGTGTTGCGTTAATTTTAAAGGAGATTGAAAAATATCAATTTTTACGTCTGTAACATGTTAATATGTTGATATACCGGTACACGCAAACCCTTATTCACTTCTTTTCACCCCTCCCCCCCCTCACTTCAGAAAACAAAAATACGTGTTTATTTTTAAAGGAGATTCTATGAATCAATTTTCACGTCTGTAACAACTTCAGTTTTTGAGATATAAGTATCCGCATAAAAAGGAATCAATCCATTTTCACTTACTTTTACCCCCTTAAGTGGATTTTCCGATAACAAAAATACGTGTTTCTTTATTTTTTAAGGAGATCCCGAATATCAATTTCCACGTCTTTAAACTGTTAAGTTTGTGAGATATAGATACGCATTTTAAAAATTCAACTCCCTTTTCACCCCCTTATCTATAGAATATTGTGAAATCCCTCTTTATTGAGCATCTAAACCGTAATATAAATGTACTTCTAAAATTTCGTTTCTTTATTCCCAGTAGTTTTGATTCGGCCATGATGAATCAGTCAGATAGAACATGTTATTTATATATACCAAAATCGAAGTTTTGCCTGTAAATTGCTCAGAATTTAAAAAGGATATTTCTGTATCGGTCGTGTCCCAAGTAACAATGAAATGCAGTTTTTAATTTTTCCATCATGTCTGTCTGTATGTATATACGAACACCACGGGAAAATCGATGAAGATAATTTAATGATAACCGATATGTAAAGTCGGGGAATTAGGCTCAACAATATAGGCTATAAATAATGTTATTCACACTGTATGAAATGGCAGTTTAGGGGAAGGCCTACGGAGGAATAGTGATATTTAATCAGAAATTTCGACGTGAGTCTTGGGAGAGTTGTCCCGTAACTGGCCGTGACACTGTCTCAATTTCGATTAATTTCCGAAACTGGTACCTTGGGTTCAGAGCTGAGACTTAACTAGAGTCCACAGAAAACGTCAAGTGGGAAGTCGTTAGAGATGATAGTTTATTTAGAGTTCCAAGTATATGTCACTATCCGCACCCGAAATACGTAAGAAGCATTAGAGTTTGAAGGGGAAAAAAGATCAGAGTTTTAAGTGAAACTTTGTAGTGAACAAGATACAAGCAGCAGATGTTACGGTTCACTCACCGTGTTGATAATTTTACACCGGGCAAGTTGGCCGTGCGGTTAGGGGCGCGCAGCTGTTAGATTGTATTCGGGATATAGTGGGTTCGAACCCCACTGTCGGCAGCCCTGGAAGACTGTTTTCCTTGGTTTCCCAGTTCCACACTAGACAAATGCTGGGACTGTACCTTAATTAAAGCCACGGCCGCTTCCTTGACACTCCTAGGCCTCTCCTATCCCATCGTCGCCATAAGACTTATCTGTGTCGGTGCGACGTGAAACAGATAATAATAATAATAATAATAATAATAATAATAATAATAATAATAATAATAATATAATTCTACAGGTTGAAGTCGAACTCCACCGACAAACTTTAGGAGGTGGCTCAGGGATACTCAATGTGTGGTGCGCGCACCACTAGCGGTGTGCAAATTTATCGTAGCTTCTGTTTCCAGTGAGCAGTTCAGGAAAGAGTAGCGCCTCGTTATTTTCAATAAAATCTTGTTCTGATTTTGTGTCTTTGTCTATCGCTACAGAGAGTCCTCTTTCAGAACTATATATTCTGAAATACGTGTCAGTTTGTAGATCCCATTGACCAGGCACTGCTCATTTTAATTTTTTTTGTTTCGAAATCCACACACTTAGTAGCACTGTATATAGTACAATACCCACCTGTGTGTGGGGGCGGTAGAATAAAACTCATGGTATCCCCTGCCTGTTGTAAGAGGTGACTAAAAGGGGCCCAGGGGCTCTTAACTTGGGAGCATGGGTCGGCGGCCACCGGACTCTCCGCTGAGTCCTGGCATTGCTTCCACTTATTTATACCAGGCTTCTCACTTTCATCTTATTCTTTTCCGATCCCTTCCATTTTTAAAAAATCTGTGATTAGTTTTACATAGCGGGCGGTTGCCTAGTTGTACTACCTCTTAAAACAATAATCACCAACATTAGTACAGTAGTAATTGTTGCATTAACAATCATACTATCGTTATTAGGCAATGGAAATCTCGTAATTCCACTCAAGAAAAAGCTACGTTTCTCCATCTGTCTTGTGAAGGCTTGCCGCGTTGCCTGACTTCAATGGTCCAATAACTGGCCAATCGTTAAGCAATGAAAAGGACAGGAACAGTTCTCCGGTCATTGCTGAGGGCTCAGTTTTGGGAAACTTTTGTAAACTTGACTCCAAAGGAGGATTCCTTTGCCTAAGGACGATTATACTCAATACGTTATTATTCGTGAACAGGGTGGTGTAGTGCCTGTGACCACGGCGAGCATGGTTTGATTCTCGGTGTTGGTGGGGTAAGATTTTTAGTAGATCCCATGGTGTCAGGAAGGGCATGCGACCTCATATCCACAACTTCAACACTTTCATGCCTCAGTCCGTTAGAGGGCCCTGAGCAAGTGAGATAAGCTGCGCAGGATTATGGTCATTATAGTTAATATTCACTACCTCACTCCTCATGTCTCTAGTATGTCTATTCAGTGACGCCTAGGCTGTGGCAGCTGTTGGCGCAACTGTGGAGGATCAAACTAGCCTTCGGCCTGAATACCCAACAACATAGTTAATATTATTTGGCATCCAGCAACAGTCACTTGTTATCTGTGGTATAATCGCAACAAACCCGTACTTCAGCGGTACGAAGGTAAAACGAGTGAATTGTTGGGGGTGCGCTAAACAAAACGTTCACCGGGCGAGTTGGCCGTGCGCGTAGAGGCGCGCGGCTGTGAGCTTGCATCCGGGAGATAGTAGGTTCGAATCCCACTATCGGCAGCCCTGAAAATGGTTTTCCGTGGTTTCCCATTTTCACACCAGGCAAATGCTGAAGCTGTACCTTAATTAAGGCCACGGCCGCTTCCTTCCAACTCCTAGGCCCTTCCTATCCCATCGTCGCCATAAGACCTATCTGTGTCGGTGCGACGTAAAGCCCATAGCAAAAAAAAAAACAACAATACGTTCGAACACCACTGTTATAAGAAACCGGGGACTCGTTACAGATTAATAATGTTAATTACGTTTCTTTGGTTTGTTTCCCAAATCATCGTTGTTTTTGTGAAAAAGCTGTAATATGCAATAACCTAAACATACGACACGAAACAGAGTAATGCAAAGTCTGTAATATGCATTACCAACGGCGGACTTTGCAATAGGAATTGGGAGATTGTGCGCTAGACAACATGCGGATTTACTACAGAAAATTAAACGAAATTATAACATCACACACAAGTTATAAATCAATACATTCTTCAGTGTTCTCCCTATCCCCTTTTTAATGGCCGCACCCCTCTCCCGTTTTTACAGACCACCTGACTATCATAACCTACATATGTGTTACTTACATGATACTGATATATAATTGAGTCATTGGGTGCTCAAAATTAACATGTAAATACTGTAAAACTGTTAATTTAAATTACAGATGATAATTCTCAGCAAAATTGCATCAATTACATAAGAGATCAAGTGTTTAGCTTGATCACCACATAGTGTCGTGCACGAGCGGGGTCTCGATTTGCGGGGAATCGCATGCGTGCCCTCTATTCCGCATAGTGTCACAAACTCGTATGGCAATCCACATATCTACAGCAACGGAGTGGTAGGCCTAAGTCCCCTGTTACATGATCTGGAACGAGCAATAGAACACTAGAAGTTCAAAATACTGTGTTATGTCTTGTTCGTGATAGTAACACTAAAATAGTTCTATTTTATTCTACCTGTCTGATATTGTTAATGCCCTGAAGGAAATGGATTTTTTGTTTTTTTATATTGAAGATTTACATAGTATTCCCCCGCCCGGGTACTTATTCCTACCACCCTGCTGACAAAAAATTTCTGGGGATAATACTATTCATGAAGTATTTAATATGTGGACGGAAGCGGCGCCTCGAACACATCTATGGGCACTACGCGCCTGTATCCCATATTATCATATGCTGCAGAACTTCCGGTCGCTGAGACTCACAATGCAATATGCCGTATTGAGATACCCCACCAAGTGTGAGCGAAGTTTCCTCCCGAAGAATGTACAGGAAGAGGCGCCGGTGCTATCTACTACCCACAATGCAGTACAGCTTATCGGGAAGCCTACTCCTCGGCGCTGGCTGGGACAAGAGCCAACTACGAGGCTGCGGAATGCGAGCCACGTCTCGACTGTAAACACAAGACTACAGGACGACTTGGAAGTAATGAACTTGTCTATGCAGCCAAGACGAATTACAATCCCTCCGCAAAGAAATTAAGTTGTGGACTGCTGCCATGAGATGGGGCGGAAACTCCATGCGGTAAGAATTCCTCGGTGGAAGGAATGAGTTTCTCTGTTTGTACTTCCTACATTGAGACAATTGTGGGGCTTCTACAAGGAGTAGCTACAGGAAAGATGTGCTGGGAGAAAAATCGCATTAAAAGGAAAAAGACGTCTCCTTTCATATAAAGTTGTTGCGAATATTTTTAGAGGCAACATCGTGAAAAATACAACAAGACAAAAATAGAACGAGAAAAGATGGGAACACGTTTTCATTTTATTTTCATTTTTTAATAGTTTAACGTCGCACCGACACAGTTGGGTCTTAATAATGTTATTTTTACTCCCCAGTAACTAGTTTACACGGTTTTTGGAGACGCTGAGGTGTCGGAATTTTACCCCGCAGGGCAGTGGCGTATGCTGGTTTCAAGACGTGAGCTACCACTAGGTTAATCGTTTTCTATAGTTGATTTCGTGAACGTCAATCCTTGCGTTTTGAGCTGCAGCCAATAGCCAACGGAGTAACCTGGTCTGTTGTCAACGCAGTTTCACAAGCTAGTGCCCTGGCCTCTGCTACTGTCAATAACCAACATATGATCAGTGGAGATGGTAGTCTAATGTTTAGCGAATTACAGTAATGTCCGGCTTTGTGGCTAAATGGATAGAATGCTTGCCCTAGGTCCGATGGCCCCGGGACTGCGTGTTTTTGTTTACTTCGCCATTCGTTTCATCTTCTCTAGATAATCACCAAGCCTACACTGATGCCATGCATTATTATTATTATTATTATTATTATTATTATTATTATTATTATTATTATTATTAAATTAACATTTGGAATTTTACAACTTTGCCAGCAGTCGTCGCCCCGGTCCCCGCACCTATCAACATTCCGCAGAAACCCGCATGAAGTGAGGCGAGGTGAGAGGGATGCGGCGCTTGGTCTGCGATATCAGTCTCCGATCGGCGCCTTTCCCTCAGAAATACGTGCGACGTTTTTTCTCACTGCTTTCAAGGTTTGAAAATAGAACAACGTGTCAGATGCTTACATTATAATGTGCTTTATATTTCCATCGTTCTCATTTGAGGGTTGGGCTTCACCGATAGCCTTCGTAGCCCTCAGTATACGCCACTGGTGCAGGAGATTGTTGACGTGCCAGTAAATCTACAGACACGAGGCTGACGTATTTGAGCACCTTCAAATACCACCGGACTGAGCCAGGATCGAACCTGGCAAGTTGGGGTCAGAAGGCCAGCGCCTAAACCGTCTGAGGCACTCAGCCCGACGATACGTAGTATGGCAGCGATGTGATAGGAAAGGGCTAGGAGTGGGAAGGAACCGGCATTGACCTTGATTAGAGGACAGCCGCAGGATTTGACTGGAGTGAACATGGGAAACCATGGAAAACAATTGTTAGGGCTAATGAAAGTGGGGTTCGAAGCACCATCTCCCGAATGCAAGCTCACAGCTACGTAACCCAAACCACGCATCCAACTCGCTCACTGAAATGAAATAGCGTATGGTTTTTAGTGCCGGGAGTGTCCGAGGACAAGTTCAGCTCGCCAAGTGTGGTTCTTTTGATCTGACTCCCGTAGGGGACCGGCGCTTCGTAGTGAGGATGAAATGATGAAGACGACACATGCACGAATGATAGTTGAAATTTCCGACCCTGCCGAGAATCGAACCCGTGAACTCAGTGACCAAGGCCGCAGCACGCTAACCATTTAGTCATGGAGCTCTGTGAAAGAATGAAAAGATATAGGTAGAGGGATAGTAAGGCTCTAAACAAAGCAAAATAAGAGACAGACAAATTTGTATGACGAAACACAGATCCTTGGAGTCCTATTTGGACACTATCCGGTAAAAGCTCTGTGTAGCCCGAAATATGTAGCAATTGTGTACGGAGCGAGTTGGATGCGTGTCATGTGCGGCGTAGATGTTAGATTTCACTGAGGAGATCGTGGCTTCGAGTCCCACTGTCAGCAGACCGGAAAATGGTTTTCCGTGGTTTCCCTTTTTGAAATGTTGTACCGTAATTAAGGCTACGTAGTTTCCTTGTAGCCCTAGCTCTTTGCATTGTCACTACAACATTTCTCTGACCTGCTGCCACTAGCAGACAAGACAAGTGTTTTAAAATGATGTTGAATTTTTACGCCGACCATAAACTGGTGACCCTAGTAAAATGACAATTATAATTTAACACGTGTAATACCTTTCAGGGAATTATAGGTATATTATTGTTGTTGTTTGAGTCATCAGTTCATAGGCTGGTTTGATACGGCTCTACATGCCCCAGTATCATATGCTAACCTTTTCATTTCTATGCAACTGCCGCATCCTAAATCTGCTCTAATCTGCTTATCATACCCAGACCATGGTCTACTCTTACCGTTCTTACCCCCTACACTTCCCTCTAAAAGTAACTGAGTAAGTCCTGGGTGTCATAAGATGTGTCCTATCATTCTACAGAGTGCGCACGAAGTCTGTACACCCCTACTCACTTGTAACTACTGGCAGATACCCATTGTTATAGAGGTCAATTGTTGACAGCCAAGACATTGAAAGAATGGCTGATACAAGTGATTATATTATATTGAGGAATGATTGCTGGCTACTGCATGGATTCGTGAGCGTAAAATTAGTGGGAAATCAATTAAAAATTCAGGGGCGATTTCGTTGCGCGGTTTGTGAAAGCAGCATCGACAAACGACGTTAGCGTGGGAACAGAAAGCCTTTTTAACGAGCAGTATTCGCGACGCGCCGAGAAGTGGAAGACCATCCACCAGACTTTAAATTTGTGCTGACGTGGAAAAATTCTGTCGAACAGTCTCCGGTGAAATCAAAACGGAAACGTGGCTCAGAGTTGGGGATAGCGGAATCAACCATGATAAAACACATACGGATGTATTAAATTCCTACGATGCAAGACGTAAGTAGAAATACTGCGCACTGTATATGTACTTTTTATCTCATGTCAGTTTGAGTTTAATTTAATGTAGGAGTACACGGACTTTGTGCGCACCCTGTATCTCTCCATTCGTGACCACCTGTATTACCCGGCGCTGCTCCGGCACTTTACTGGTTGTTTACTTTTAGCTATTTTATTACCTGTTAATTATGTGTGAAGCGAATTTTTGTACATTTCGTTATTGTGCTTTGGCTGATACTTCTCTTCCCACCCCTGCCCAGAGAGGTGCACACACATAAATCCATAATCTGGGCCACTGTGGACTTTTTCACCGCTTCTCCCCCCCCCCCCGGCCTCATGTCGATGGGGAATGAACTTGGACTTAAACGACATGCCGAGTGTCACTGTTCATTTTAGCAACCCCGAAACAATAATTTCGATTATTTTTATATGCCATCCCACCCCCACCTCCACCCATAAGGGTGGCTTACCCCCGCCGTGATTTTTTCGAGACAGTGATGTGTGTAGTAGAATCTCTCCTTGGTCTAGCCTATATTTACGCACGTGCCTACTTCGATCCGCAGGCCTGCATTCTACTGTGGAATCCATGAGCTGACGTTGCCATGGTTACGGCTGGTCATTTCTTCATCCGATTCCTAGAGCGGGTTAGTGTGATGGCAATATCCCATTAACGGTTGGTTTTAAACCCTTAAAACATCATTATCGGGGCCCGTAGGGCCTTACCGGGTTTTGTTTTTCTCGTCGTGACGCTTAAAATAAGATGTCTCGTCCTTGTACACAAATTCGATATTTCCTCTATATTGCCCTCTCATGAATTTTATTGGCAAATTTTTGGTACCGTGAGTTACATTATTTCAATTTTCGTAGGGATCTTTAAAGCTGTTTTGAAAATAAAATATAGCCCATGTTACTCAGTGATAATGTAGCTTTCTATAGGTGAAATAATTTTTCAAATAGTTTCAGTAGTTTTTGAGTTTATCCATTACAAACATACAAATCTTTTTTTCTCTTTATACTATTCGTATATATTTTGTCTCACCTTCAGCATTATTCTGTAACGCCACATTTCAAAAGCTTCTGTTCTTTTCCTTTCTGAACTAGTTATCGTCTATGTTTCATCGGAATATTATGTTTATGAAATCTTGAGAGATCTTCACTACTTTCCCAGTAAACTCAAGAAGATGCAGTAGATACGTTGCCGTCATCGTCGATTCAGATGTAACATCGATCTGCGACTTGCTTTAGCTTCCTCGTATGGTGGAGATGTTCGAACAAGGTTACACACTCAGTATCGATTTATCTGAAGTGGACCCGAGGGTTTGCCGCAACAGACGACTTCAATTATCGTGGACATCGTCCTCGTCATAAAACAGAAACCGTCTTCTGCTTATAATGTTTCAATTATGTAATTAATGAAAAGCGGCACAAGAGTTGGTATGTGAAGCAAATGTGTGCATTTGGTCATCAATAATTCGAGCGTATCAGCAGTAACTTCGTCTTCTTCTTCTTCTTCTTCTTCTTCTTCTTCTTCTTCTTCTTGTTATTACCGAGCTCGATAGCTGCAGTCGCTTAAGTGCGGCCAGTATCCAGTATTCGGGAGATAGTAGGTTCGAACCCCACTGTCGGCAGCCCTGAAAATGGTTTTCCGTGGTTTCCCATTTTCACACCAGGCAAATGCTGGGGCTGTACCTTAATTAAGGCCACGGCCGCTTCCTTCCCACTCCTAGTCCTTCCCTGTCCCATCATCGCCATAAGACCTATCTGTGTCGGTGCGACGTAAAGCAACTACCAAAAAAATTATTATTATTATTATTATTATTATTATTATTATTATTATTATTATTATTATTATTCTACGACTCATTGGCTAAATGGTTAGCATTGAGGCCTTCGGTTGAGAGGGTCCCGGGTTCGATTCCCGGCCGGGTCGGGATTTTAATCGCGTGTATTCCATTCTTCTGGCTCGGGGACTGGGTGTTTGTGTTTGTCACAACACTTAACTGTTCATATTCGGACAACAAACTGCACCACTAACCACCACGGTTACACGCAATAGTGATTACATCCCTCCATATAGCGTTGGCGTCAGGAAGGGCATCCGGCTGTAAAACAGGGCCGAATCCACATGTGCTACGCAGTTTGCACCCGCGACCCCACAAGCGTGGGAAAGGCTGTAGAAGGAGAAGATTATTATTATTATTATTATTATTATTATTATTATTATTATTATTATTATTAACAGTCCACTATATTATTACATAACCGGTTTTAGGACTCGAAGGTACGTCATCAGTGTTAAAACAGATTGAATTCAAATGAGTTTAAATGGAGCCCTGTTGAGATAGTAATAATAATAATAATAATAATAATAATAATAATAATAATAATAATAATAATACATATTCTGATCAGCAATGGCTTTGATATTTATATTGATTATAATCACTAACTACCTCGTTTTTTACTTATAAAGCCGCTGCCACCGTCGTCGTCCTCGTTCTGATTTAACCATTCAACCGTTCTACTTGTCCAAACCTCCTTAGGCATATCTGGATCACCCTGCTTTCGTCCCCATATTTACTGGCCCTCCAGTGCATTAATTCCTTATTTAATCCCTCCAGCCATACTTCTCTGCATCCTCTTTCACCGAATTCCAATATCTCTTCTTGGGCTCGTGTAAGAGCAATGATGCCAACCTTCAAATGTAGTAGTCAGTAGTATCATGGTCTATTGGCCCAATCCTGTTCCTACAATATATTGACATTTCCCGCACCAACAATATCCACACAGCCATTCACGCCGACGACACGATCATTGTAGCCAAAAGCAGAAAGACTCAGACTACAAGAATACAACGAGCTAGACGGCATATAACCTCATACACAAATGTAGCAGACTATCACAAAGAAACGTAGAACTAATCTACACCACACTAGTACGACCTGTACTAACATATGTAATCCCAGCCATTGGCTTTATTACCCGCTCCACTACACAAAAATTCAAGTTATTCGAAACTCGGTACTTCACCTAACAGTTAAATACTACACCATCCACATAGTACAGTTACATGACAACGCAAAAGTACCTACATCCTAGATTACGCCCTGACACTCACCACAAACTCTTACCACAATCCCACACAACACAGTAACACATTACTACGAAACGTAGGCCAATACGAACCAGACCAACGAGATAAAATGAATAGTCACCCCAAATACATATTTTAAATCAAAGACATCCATGAACCCTGAACGAACAGACCCCACTCATTGCACACAAGTCTTAACACACCAAGCATAAATTCTCCAAATAAACCACAAATAATCCGTAATTATCCGTAAACTATCAAACCGACCATAAAGATGAGAGCCGTTTTTACATCGTCTGCCCCCTCACCACCACTGTCCTCTCAAACAAGATGCTACACATTAGCCGAGGCGAAGGGCAACAACAGTTGCAAGCAAAAAGCTCCCTTGAAATAACATCCGATATAACTGATTTAGCTTCTGCAAAACGTAAGTAGCGCAAATTCACGGTGCAGTCTTTGCAACCCTAAAGCAACATTGGGCGTGGCTAGTACCTGGATGGATCACCGTTCGGTACTACTGCACCGTAAAAACTAATTCACTGTGTCAGCCATACCACAGCGAGCGAGCTTTGATCCCGACAACTCAACACACACACATAAATAAACGCAACTTAAACGCCTTACTACACTCAAAATGTTAACACAAACTAAATTTACCTTAAAATTTAATAAAACCTCAGCAGATTAATAATTCACACGCATACACGATCGACAGAGGAGTGCCAGAAGCGCACCCAGAACGGTACCACTCACACCACGAATCTCTTCGGAGATGGGCGACACATTCGAATAACCAGAGTTTCTACACATAAGGGAAGGTTCTGCTAAACCAAAACACGCATTAAATAACATTCATTGCGTTTAACAATGTTAGGTTTACTTTTTTGCTGTAAAAGGGACTAGCACTTCTTTCATTGCTCTTTTTTTATATCCGTACACATAAACGTTTTTCTTTTACATGGCCGGACAGTGACTGCGTGCTCCACATTTAATGAACAAAGTAACACCTGTATGTTTCACAAAACACACACTTCTGTGAAATATTCGATGCTGCTTGGGATGAAAACTCTTCCGCATACTGCTTTCGGTAATACTGATTCGCTGAAGTTCCTTCTTGTCCACGGTCACTCGGCCTTTTAATGTTCTTAGGTTTACAGATCATCAACGCATTTTGTTTAACGTTACTCTTCTTCTTCTTCTCCTCCTCCTCCTCCTCCTCACAAGGAAACCCTCCCAAATGTAAGTCTCCGATCTCATTGAGATTTTGTACGACGACTTCAGCCATATCAAAATTAAATGTCCAGTCGTGTATTTAGCTCCTGTTTTGGGGTGTCAAAGTTTGCTCATTTAAGCACTGCGCAGATAAGAGTGAGCGTCGGGAAGCATGTAGAGGTGGGGCAATAGTGAGAGAGCGAGAGTGACAGCGTGAACCTGACTGCATTGTTGGGGATTTTATCAGCCAATTTAAACGCAAACAACCACAAACCACAGCTTATCAACCTTAACTGCGTATTACATTATATTATATTATTATATTATATCTGTTTCTAAATCATTCATAACGTACGTTACAAAAATATTTGATTTTTTATACCTAACCCTTTAGCTTATTCGGTCAAAGTACGAAAACTGCAATGAACACCGAAAATGACGTGGATGTTCGCACTCTTTCCTTCATTATTTTCAAACTCTGGTATCGCCGCTGTGATCGGGAGTGACTGGGAGAACTTCGCTCATCCTTCACGCAACGACGTCACAGTCGTGCCTGCCCGCCCTCCCACTTACAGTGCTGTGCGCCCGCGGGGCGAAATGCGCAGCGTAAGCACCTCTGGTGTAGAGGATATAGTTGTTTATTGTCGAAGTGTTGTATTTTTAATGAAAACCACATTTAACTATAGCTTCAAAAATTAATAAGTGGTTACAATTTTTTAGTAATGTTATTTTGTAGTTACTTACCAATACAACAATGTAAATTGAATCGTGTATTGTCTCGTTTACGTCGGCATTACTGAGTTTCACACCCGGCTACATTAGCTACCCACACAACACACTCTTTATATCATGTCTTTGCATCAACATAACGAGTGTTTACTATCTGTTGAAGTGAAATGAATGGAAACATTGAAAGTGAGTTCTTCCTACTTTTCAATCATGTTTGAGCATGGTAAGGACACCAAACTTCCAAGACAAATTGATGTCATATTGAAACATCAAGTGCAAACAAGGGGCCCGCTCATGCACATCCAATTCATTACGAAGGCATGTCAACAAATATCGAACACTAGTGCAAAAGACTTTGCAGACCGTGTTTGTTATTAATTGAGTACACAAAGTGCATGTTGTATACAAACTAATAAATGAAGCTTTTAGGAAATTAATGTGTAAACGTATGACTCACATCCGGCCCTCATTTTCACACCGCTGTGTATTTGTTGTCTCTGCCAGATGTAAATTTCACCGAAAGGGCTTAGTTAACAAGAAAACAAACTTCCGGTCTGTCTTCAGTGTTGAGAGTAACAATCCACGACGTAGGTAATGCCGAGTTAGAGTTGACGACCGCTATAAACAGTTGAGCATGTTTGACTTTTATAGGCTGTAACATTAGGTTACTACCACTTCACCATAATCTCCCGGTATCTATGCAACTGTTCTTACAGTAGCGTTGTGCTGTTTTAAGACATCTCAAACACATTCACACCGAATCTACTCCGTTCATGAAAACAGCGGAGTTCGACAAGTTAAGCCTAGAGTGATAACGTAAATAAAACTTTCATCATTGATAACGTTGGGTCTGTGAGACTCATTTTGATTTTATGCTCTAAAATGAAGCGAAACAAATATAACCGGTTTTAACTCACAATTGTATAAAGCACACACAACTAAAAATATGATTAAAACTTTTCTTTCTCAATCCGTTTACCCGCCAGGGTTTGTTTTTCACTCTGACTAACCGCGTCAAGGGCAGGGTCCTGGAGCGTGAGACTTTGGGTCCGGGCAATACAACTGGGAGGAGGAGCAGTAGCTCGCCCAGGCGGCCTCACCTGCTATGCTAAACGGGAGCCTTGTATTGGGGATAGGAAGATCGGAAGGGAAAGAGAAGGAAGAGGGAAGGAAGCGGCCGTGGCCTTAAGTTAGGTACCATCCCAGGATTTGCCTGGAGGAGAAGTAGGAAACCACGGAAAGCACTTCGAGGATGGCTTTTCAAATTTCGTGGCAGAGCCGGGAATCGAACCAGGGCCTCCGGAGGTGGCTGATAATCACGCTAACCACCACACCACAGAGGCGGTCTATAAAACTTTTAATAATTATAAAGATCATCTTTGAAAAACTCAACATAAACTATTTGGAATATTTATTGCTATATTGAAGGTTTTTAATGAAGTCTATTCTAAAAACAAATACATGCATACTTCTGAATAGAGGTTAATTGTACATCACGCATATCAAGTGATATTTATGGAACTGTTAGCTTGATATAACATCACAGCACTCAAAAAGTTGTCTTGTGGCAACGATGGAAAAGGAAAGGCCTAGTAGTTGGATGGAAGCGGCCGTGGCCTTAATTAACGTACATCCCCAGCAAATGCCTGGTGTCAAAATGGGAAAACACCTTCAGGGCTCGAACCCACTATCTTTCACCCGTCTTTTGTTGTATTTACACAGACATCAGCGTCCTCTCTTCCCTTGCTGGGGAACTGGTAGACCGTATTTTTCCAGGGTCCTTCCACCCAGTCTAGCAGCTGCCCTTCTCAGATCCACAGGACTGTGTTTGTTTTGTACCCTTTCGCGTAGCTGATCTTGTACTAACGACTTCGCCAGTTCTCTCAGATACTTTCGCCTTTGCAGTTTAGTACTAGTGTTTACTGAATGGGTAAGTCCATTTATTGCAGTCACATTCAAGCTATGGTAAAATAACACCATGGGCCGAGCCTCCGTGGCTCAGGCGGCAGCGCTCCGGCCTCTCACCTCTGTGTTCCGTGGTTCAAATCCCGGCCACTACGTGTGAGATTTGAGGTAGACAAAGCGGAGGCCCAGGTTTTTCCTGTCATCTTTCATTCCAGAAACACTCTCCAGTATCATTTCAATCCATCTGTCATTCATTAACCATTGCTCCAGAAGAGTCCGACAGGTTTCGACAGCCAACACAGTTCCTGTCCTCGCCCCTAGATGGGGGCTTCATCATTCCATTCCTGACCCGGTCGAATGACTGGAAACAGGCTGTGGATTTTCATTTTATTTCAATACCATGGGCCGCTGTCTAGTATTTATACTAGTATTATGTTCCTAACGCATCTGGTCAACAGAATCCACTCCTACTTTTGTGTCATTGTACATTATTATCTCCTCATATTTTAGCTTGTCTCCAATAGTGCAATCAGCGCAAGACACCTGTTTTACTTCGCAGTATAGTACAATGATCTTGAGATATTAATGCTAAGATCGAATCTTGGTAGAAGAGAAGATTGTACTTGTTTACCTTCATAGAAAGCACCTCATATAAATAAGGCGTCGAGTTCCAAAGTCCACCTGTGTTTATTATTTACGGAATATAGTACAAGCTATGGAGATCACCGCATAAGAAACTTCCTACATCCATGTGCGTTTTGTTAAGCACCCGCACACCACAACGCTCGACTTAGTAGCTTCTATGAGAGTGAAATATGGTTAATGGCGAATGCAAACGAAAGATAACAAAGTTGTAAAATGTGTAACTACGCCTTTAACAGTATAGGGTATTTCAGTAAATTTAGAGATCAATTATTTTAGTGCATTCTTTATTTCATATCTTGTATAACCATTTAGTAGTCACAAATGTTTTGAAGGGAAGTAGCACAAAGTATCTAGGTGAAATTATTGAACCAGCAGGATTAAATCAGCAAGCTAACAAAGAAAAAATTGCAAAACTTCAAAGAGTATACAAAATTACGTGGAACAAAAACAATAAAAGAACTATATCACAAATGTCAAAATTATGACATAACACATTTTCCATCTAAAACTATGATTTGTGGCAAATTTCGAATAAGAAAGATCGAAAAACAAGAAAGGACACTGCTCAGAAAAATCTTAGAATCAAACGGTGAAAACGGAATTTGTATGAAAACGAAATCACATGAGATCTATCACATTACAGACAAAAAAATTACGGATACAATCAGAAAACGGCGATTGCAATTTGATGGATAATAACAGGCTCACAAAGAAAATTTTTAACTTAGCTTTATCATTGAAAAATCACAATAACTGGCTAAAAGAAATCAGTGAAAACCAAAATGAAATTGGTATTAATGAAGAAATGATTCAAGACATAACAAGCCCGCCCGACTAAATAAAGGATTGGCTGAACAACGTAAAATGGAACAGTGACAAGATGAAGAGATATTGAGAAGATAAGGAAAAAAGGAAGTGCTAATAAGTTCAAACGACCCCCTTAGTTGGTAATAATAATAATAATAATAATAATAATAATAATAATAATAATAATAATAATAATAATAGCGGATCATCTTCTACGCCCAACGTAAGACAAAAGGGGCCTGGTTCAGTGAAGTAGAAAAACATCTACAAGAGGTGGGCATCACACATGACGACATCCTGGAATTCAACCCACTTAAGAAGAGACTTCAAGAACACAAGAATTTCCAAGAAAAGCCGAACCCGGACAGAGAATGTGGGAACTGAAACAAGAAAGGAACCACACGAATGCGGCAGTAGTGGGCAAATGCTAAAGCCCGAGGAAGGAGAAGTGCCCCTTAGTTGTCCGAAACGACATGAATAATAATAATAATAATAATAATAATAATGTAGCCAGACTCTGTGGTGTAGTGGTCTTGCACTACGGAGGCCCGGGTTCGATTCCCACCTCAGTCATCATCGAAGTGATTTCCGTGGTTTGCCACTTCCGCACAGTAGTGTTGGCTACTGAATGAATGATTCGAAACAGTGTATCGATTCATTCAAGTGTCCGAGTGAATCGATTCACAGGAACGGCGAGCTCACGGCACACGATTCAGCTTACTCCCAGCGGACAGTGCAGTGGCGCACTCACTGGACGTTGACGGGGAGCCGAGCTTCCGCTGCAGCGAGACATACAGTGAATCATGGCACACCGAAAGAATCGTGAACGAGCACGGCTCAGTGAGACACAAGATACACACGGCTCCTTATCGGCTCACTGGACACTGACGGGTGGCGGAGAGCCGAGCTTCCGCTGCATCGAGACATACAGTGAATCATGGCACACCGAAAGAATCGTGAACGAGCGCGGCTCAGTGAGACACAAGATACACACGGCTCCTTATCGGCTCACTGGGCAGTGGACACTGGCGGAGAGCCGGGCTTCCTCTGAAGCAATACATACAGAGCCATGGTACACAGAAAGAATCGTACGCTAAATGGACTCCCAAGCTCAGCTCATTTGAAAATAATACCCACTTGCATTCACTCTCCTCTTCTTACAGGGAGGTTTAAATACTAGATGGATTTATTTTCAGTGTTAAAAAAGTAGTCAAAACATAATTCTAAAGTAGCTAGTAAGTAGGTAGGCTATTAGGTTATACTATTTATTAGTTTAATGAATCTTAGTATTATAACTTAGTTGACATTTGACAATTAATTAAACTCGACTCTAGCCTGCCCTATGACTATGAGTCATGCTCATGACCACTCAAAGGTACCTGTTTTATATTGGCTCATTATTCTTTCAGTTCATGTCACATCGTTGCACAAGACTTCAATCATATGTGGACAGACGCAATAACAGTATATTGAATCAGAAAACCAGCGGGCTACTGTACACCTCGCGTAGCCTATACAAAATATGACGATTTAAAAAAATCCTCAGCTGATAGAAAAATACATATTTTCAAAAATGACTGAGCGAGTTGCCGTGCGGTTAGTATCGCGTAGCTATGCGCTTGCATTCGGGGGATGGTGGGTTCGAATCCCACCATCGGCAGCCGTTAAGATGGTTTTCCGTAGTTTCACCAGGAAATGCTGGGACTGTACCTTAATTCAGGCCAGGGCTGCTACCTTCCTAATCCTTTCCCACCCTGCGTCGCCGGAAACCTTCGATGTGTTAAGAGTGACTAGCATTTTTTTCTAAGAAAGAAGTTCATAGTATGAAGACCAGATGGCAGCTGCGAGCACTGAATGCTGTTGCTGCTGTCTTACCAGCACATACTACACAGATGCTGTAGGAGCGGTGACTAATGTGCCGTGAATCGGATCACTGTATCGATTCGGTAACGTGAACGGAATCAAATGAATCGATTCAGTAAAATGAATCGAATGTCCCATCACTACCGCACAGACGGTGCCAACTAATCACACTAACCACTGCATCACAGAGATGGACTACACTACTGTTGTTATTTTCTTTACGTCGTACAACACACATATGTCTTACGGTGACAATGAGATAGGAAAGGGCTAGGAGTGCGAAGGAAGCGGCCGTGGCCTAAAGGTACAGCTCCGGCATTAGCCTGATACGAAAATGGGAAGCACCAAAAACTATTTCCAGGGCTACCAACGGTGGGGTTTATTCCCCCAATCTCGACATTGCAAATTCAAGGGTGCGCGACCCAAGCAGTGGTGATTCATTTAAAAGGAAGTACAAATGGTCTGCTACGAGAACGAAACCGCGCAGCCAAATCGTTCGGTAAGGGAAATTCCTTTCTTCCAAAAAATGGTCTCCCAAATTATTATTATTACTATTAATAATAAATCACTAATCGGCCAGCTAGAGTTCACGGTAAGTTTCATTAGACATTCTGGCGTTTATTCAGCTTTCCCTTGATCCAGCAGGTGTTCATGAGCTTGCTGTGTCGAGCGCGGCGTTCATCCGACCACTTTGCACCACTTGTCCAGTGCTCATCCCGGAAAGTCCCAAAAGTCACGATGCTTGTTCTGAAGATGTCTCGTTTGTGTGAGGCATCTGGTTGTAGGTCCATTTCTTAGAGGTCTTTCTTGACGTACCTGTGAACTGTAGTTTTTCATTTATAGACAAAATTCTTAAAATACATTTTGTCCATCCATCCATCCATCTATCTATTATTATTATTATTATTATTATTATTATACTTTTTCACCCTTCACTAACTACGTCTACGGGGATTTTGGAGATGTCGAGGTGCGGTTATTTTGTCCCGCAGGAGAAATTTTACGTGTCAATAAATCTAGTGACATAAGACAGACTTATCAGAGCGTCTGGCCCGGATTCGAACCTGGCATCTCAAGCCTAGAATGCCAGCGTTCTACTTTCTGAGCCATTCAGACCAGCTCCATCCATTTACAGCAGTAGCCAATCTCATGACGACCCTACAGAAATGACTGTTGGAGTGCCATGTAAATTATCAATAATCCTGGTTGGGTCTCTCTCGATGTAATTCGCACATTGTTAAAAATGTATTCGGAGGCGACTTTCCCCCTGGAGGGTGATGAGCCTATTAAAGCCGGATGACATCCACTAAACCGATTACCAGCTTCTCCCCTCCCTGTGTGCCTGCTGCGTTTTCCCTCCCCTAAGAAACTTCTCGACATAAAAAGCTGTCGCAACACGCCGTTACACTGCCCTCGAGCTCGTAAGATGAAAGGGAGGCCCCCGACAAACTAGAGTAGCACCGAGTTTAAAAATACCTCAGATCAGTTCCACGGTCAGCAACCCGTGAAACGCCGCGGTGAACAGGGGGAAGGGGAATAAAGGAGATGCCTGGATTCTAGTGCTTTTGCATGTGAATCTAATATGAACAGCACCACTACATATGCCTACACACATATACTCATTATGTACCCTTACCCTTTCAGCCTCCAGACCCTGGTCTCCCTAATATACAGTGCTAGGTACCTCACGTAACATACTCTGTTGAAGGTATCCGTAATCGGTTTTCATATTCTTAAAAAAAGAAGTAGCCTAAGAGAAGATGGTTTTATTTATTGCCTTTCGACATTGGAAATTTTGCCGTTGTAGTGTTAAAACAGTGATTGTAATTCTATACTAAGGTTTTTCTCTATGTCGAAACGAATTCAGTATATCATTAATTTAGAAAATGCCTGAAAAATCAACCATTAATTAAAAAATGATACGTTTCGTTCTTTAATTAAAGGGCATCATCAGATTTTATGAAATCAGTTTTTTAATATTATGAAGTGATGAATATTATTAAGAAATGTAAAAACGTTTATGTTTAACTATGCTTTTGTGTTGTGTGTGTTTCATCAGTCCATAGACTGTTTTTTTTTGTAGCCTCCATGTCACCCTATCTTGTGCTAACCTTTTAATTTCTACGTAACTGCTGCATCCTACATTTATAACTTGGGCTACTCCTACCATTCTTACCGCCTACACTTCCTTCAAAAAACAACTGTACAAGTCCCGGGTGTCTTAAGATATGTCGTATCATTCTATCTCTTCTTCTGGTCAAATTTAGCCAAACGGATCTCGTCTCACCAATTCGATTCAGCATCTCTTCATTTGTGATTCGATCTACGCATCTCACCTTCGGCATTCTTCTGTAACCCCACATTTTAAAGGCTTCTATTGTCTTTGTTTCTGAGCTAATAATCGTCCACGTTTCACTTCCATACAATGCCACGCTCCACACGAAAGTCTTCAGATACATATTTCTAATTCCTATGTCAATGTTCAAAGTGAGCAAATTTCTTTTCTTAAGAAAGGCCTTCCTTGCTTGTGCTAGTCTACATTTTATATCCTCCTTACTTCTGCCAGAGTTAGTTATTTTATAACCCAAGTAGCGTGGAGTTGGATGGGTTGCCACGCGCTGTTGGTGGGGGGTAAGGGAATGGAGGAGCGGAAAGGAACTGGCCACCCTACCGCACGTAAACTCCGGCTCAGGAACACCTCTACGGAGGTTCGGACCTGCCTTCGGGCAGAATAACCCTTACCTACTCTCTCTTTACTAGTCCCGCAAAGAGCGCAAGGTGATCTGTCAGCCGGCTAACATTTCGGTAACTGCTGCACAACGATTTATATGAAACATAACAATTAATTATAAAATGGTTATTTACAAGATTATTGTTCTATTTTGGTTTAGAATATCTCTCATCACCAGTTCCCTTTCGTCCAAGACGTGCTCTTGTCTAGTTCTTCCATCTACCTTCCTCCTTACCAACGTACTCCTATAAAATGTGTTCGATTTTCTCTTCACTTTCTCCGCAGATTCTGGACTTGTTTTCATATTCATTACCCCAGTACCTGTTGGCCAGAGCTTCGTCTCGGCAGCTGAATCTGGCAGTTGTTAAGATGTCTCGTTTGCAGCATTGCCTACATATTACACATTATATCATTATATCAGGATCAAGTTGAAAGAGGTTCAGAAAAGTTTCCTACGGTATTTTTACTATAAAATATTTCCCTACCAATCACACTACTAGTTACAGTGATTCATTAATCCCCGCTACAATCCGCCTGTGGAATTCTCTGACGGCTGAAATTGGGGACATTCCTAGCACTCGGTTGTTCAAAACATTACTTAAATATAAGAACATAATCTATACCACATATCAATGATAATTTACTTTCTTCATGAAAATATCAACCGTAGGCTTTCTGTGGGTGCTGTGCAGTGTGCATGCGCCGGGCTCGTTGCTCCGGGGTCTAGAGCCCAGAGCCATTAGTTTTTAATATTGTGTACTACATTCATTTGGTGAAATACATTCTTTTTTGTTGTAAATCATGCATCATACGAGGCCAACAGAGATTTGTTGGCGTGTGTAATTGCTGTAAAGTGCTTCAGCAGTTTCGTTTTTGTAAATATTTTGCTACAGTGTTAAGTTTATTTATTTTTATTTTTGATGAGTTAGAATAAATGACAGATGAATTTACAGATTAAAAACTCCCTAACCTTGGTTCACCCCGCTTCCCCTCTGGGTATGTTCCTTTTTTGCTAGACCCTAGTGCTAGTACTTCCCATTACGGAGAAGAAAGCAACTGGCCATTAGATTAGGAAGGGTAGTAAGTTACTATGTCGTGACACTTTACGAATTTCGCACTTCTGAATATCATTAGTTTATCAAATGTTCACCGTTTGATTTTGTTTCCGCCGTACGCTTCGAGAACTCACTTCGAGTGAGCGAACTATCCCTTCCTTCCACGCAACTCTTCACACAGAGGCGAAGAGCTCAGTTCATTACCGTAAGGAGAAAACAGAAATCCGTTCTTGTGAACCCTTCTCCTAAGTTTAGAGATCCAACACGTTGTAGAAGAGGGTGATAAATCTTTCTTGCTTAGCAGGAGGCACGGCTGAGTAATAATGCTGGCATGCAGCGTTAGGTGGGCCGAGCCAAAGTAAGATTTAGCAAGAACTGCCAGCCGCCGTCCTCGCGTGACGTCAGAGACGTCTGTCTCACGTAAGCGTGAGGAATGTTTCTTCGTGCGTATCGCTGTAGCGACGTTTAATTGCGGTCCAGACCGTCAGACGTCTGACTCGCGGCGATCTCCTTAAGAGCGGAACACAACGTTCCCCATAGTTTCTACTGTTATAGTACCGTTCGTATATAAACACCCCCTTGTTACGCCTTGGAGAGGAAATTCACTGCATCACCTCCTCTAAGCCAGTATTCCAATATAAATCTTAAAACGACTTAATAAATTATTCATCTCTACTGAATTCGGAAAATCGTTTTTTTAAATTTGCTTTACGTCGCACCGCCCGCTTTGGGTGGGGGTGGTAGTATATCACCGACGGTATCCCCTGCCTCTCGTAAGAGGCAACACTTGGAGAGGATGGTGACTTAGTTGTACTTCCTCTTAAAACAATAATCTTCACCACCACTACGTCGCACCGACACAGATAGGTCTTATGGCGACGATGGGATAGGAAAGGCCTAATTAAGGCAGAGCCCAACGATTTGCCTTGTGTGAAAATGGGAAACTACGGAAAAGAATCTTCAGGGCTGTCGACAGTGCGATTCGAACCCATTATTTACCGAATGGCAGGTGACAGGTGTGCGCCCTTGACAAGGGAATTAGTTCTAACGAATGCTGTTTTATTTAATGTAGTATTTTATTTATAAGAGCAGGATTCCGCTTTGACGAATGATTTGCAAATGGTACCAATGACAAAGGCTCCTGAAAAAAAACCCTGAAGTGGCAGACATGAAAACGCTGCCATGGGCATGTGGTGTGTCAAGGAAGGATGGAGTCAAAAATGAAACTATAAGGAATTGGGTAAAGATGACCAAGACAAGATCGGGGAGTCATGGTTTGACAAATCATGAGGAGAGGAAGAAGCCTCCTCCCGGGAACAGAAGAAGAGGTCTGAAGACTGAGGGATATAAGGTCACTAAAAACATGTCTTCCAGACCGTTGTACGCCGCTGCATTTTTCACGTCCGTGTTGAAATGCTGCTTGCCATCTCGCAACGGCATTACTACCCACAGATTTTACAAGATCTCTGTAACACTGTTTGCCATTGATACCTCGGCGAACAACCAGTAACTCGCTGTCCTTGCCTCTTTACATCCACTGTGCACGGAGCCTGACTCACTAGTGCAGTCCCGTCGCCCCGCACAGTACTTGTCCAACTCACCGCCATCTGGTGCTATGCTTTCCAGCAAGTGTGACCATTATATGGTAACACCCTGTGAATGCAAGGGAAATATAGTTGCCATGGTTTATTTCCCAATTATTATTATTATTATTATTATTATTATTATTATTATTATTATTATTATTATTATTATTATTATTATTATTATTATGTCCGCCTCCGTAGCGTAACGGTTAGTGTTATTAACTGCCGACCTCGGGGGCGCGGGTTCGATTCCCAGTACTGACAGACATTTAAGAATGGCAGAAGGGCTGGTATGTGGTTGAAATGGTACATGCAGTGTGGTGGTGTGCCTGAAAAAAGCTGCTCCACCTCGGGGGATGTTTGTGCTGTCCCCAACATCCCTGCAACTCACACACCACACATAACACTATCCTGCACCACAATGACACGCAGTTACCTACACATGGCAGATGCCGCCCACCCTCATCGAAGGGTCTGCCTTACAAGGGCTGCACTCGGCTAGAAATAGCCATACGAAATTAAAAAAAAAATATTATTATTCTACCGTCTTTCCCACATCTGTTGGTTGTGGGTACGAACTCCTGCAGATTTGGCCCTCTTTTACGGCCGGATACCCCTCCTGACGCCGAACCTATCTCCAGAATTGTAATAATTACCATTGCGTATTTCTGTAGTGGTTAGTAGTGTGGTGTGTTGTCTGAATATGAAGAGGAGAGAATGTTCAGACAAACACAAACACCCAGTCCCGAGCCAGAAGAAAATCCCGAACCCAACCGGGAATCGAACCGGGGACCCTCTGAACCAAAGGCCTTAACGCTGCCCATTCAGCCAAAGAATTTGGCATTATTATTATTATTATTATTATTATTATTATTATTATTATTATTATTATTATTATTATTATTATTATTATATCTTTTTTAATATATACCTTGAGGAAATAATTGGAAGCTGTTATGAACGTAAGCAAGGTTTTAAAGTGGAAGGAAGGAAAAGTGAACGCATCAGATTTACTGACGACATGGTGGCCCTAGCAGACAGTGAGAAAATGGTTAATATCCTGCTGGTAGAAAAATTGGTATGAACATAGGTATGAAAATTAACGGAAAGAAGACTAAGACAATGATCATGAATAAGAAGAAAGGTAGTTCTTTCAGGTGAAGAAGTAGAGCAGGTATCTGGATTCAGATATTTATGAAGTCCTGCGCGTCGTGATGATGATGAAGACAGCACACACACCCAGCCCCCGGGCCATTGGAATTAACCAATTAAGGTTAAAATCCCCGACCCGGCCGGGAATCGAATCCGGGACCCTCTACACCGAAGGCCAGTACGCTGACCGTTCAGCCAACGAGTCGGAGAGGTATCAGATGATGGACAGTGTGAAAAATTAATGGACGATAGGATATGGGAAGACTAAAAGGAACCGAGCTCGATAGCTGCAGTCGCTTAAGTGCGGCCAGTATCCGGTATTCGGGAGATAGTAGGTTCGAACCCACTGTCGGCAGCCCTGAAAATGGTTTTCCGTGGTTTCCCATTTTCACACCAGGCAAATGCTGGTGCTGTACCTTAATTAAGACCACGGCCGCTTCCTTCCCACTCCTTGCCCTTTCCTGTCCCATCGTCGCCGTAAGACCTATCTGTGTGGGTACGACGTAAAACAACTAGCAAAAAAAAAAAAAAAAGGACTAAAAGGATTGCAGAAGACAGATCAGCTTGGAAAATGCATGCGAAAACCTGCTGAAAGTCAGAGACCTGATGATGATTTTTTTCTTTGTTATGCCCAACTAAGGAGCGAGATTTAACTTATTTAACTGATGTCGTTCCCTTTTTCGTCTTCCGAAATATCTTTATCTTCTCGCTGTGGCCTTTCTTGCGATCTTTTGACGAGGTTTCGTTGGCGGTGGTGCTTGTATGATGATTGAACTGAGATTGAAATAATCAATAAGGTAATTCAACCTATTCAATACAAATAAATAAGAAATGTAGTGTTACATTCCTATTTAATTATAAGCGGAAGCGGTACCGGTTTCGACCCCAATCCGGGCCATCATCAGCCGAATAAAACGCAATAAAGAATTCATAGGTAAGAAAGAAATTATTGTTTAACGTGTGACGAAGGAAATGGATTGTTTTCTTGCGTTTTATTCGGCTGATGACCCGGATTGGGAGCGAAACCGGTACCGCTTCCGCTTCTAATGAAATAGGAATGTAACACTACATTTCTCATTTATTTGTATTGAATAGGTTGAACTACCTTATTTATTATTTCAATTTAATTGTGATACAGTTCAATACGGAACATCATGAAATTTTTATCTTTAAAGCTGAGATTGTCAACTAATTTTCTGAATTTAGATCTGTCTAACACTATGTCATCTGTGATGCCTATTTCCTAGAGATTTTTTCCAACTTCGAACAGCCAGTTGTTCTTTACTGTCATTGACAGAGCAAGATTCAAAATTATTTTGGTCAATTTCAGATTACTTTTTTTTCTGCTTTACGTCGCACCGACACAGATAGGTCTTATGGCGACGATGGGACAAGGAAGGGCTAGGACTGGGAAGGAAGCGGCCGCGGCCTTAATTAAGGTACAGCCCCAGCATTTGCCTGGTGTGAAAATGGGAAACCGCGGAAAACCATTTTCAGGGCTGCCGATAGTGGGGTTCGAACCTACTATCTCCCGAATACTGGGTACTGGCCGCACTTAAGCGACTGCAGCTATCGAGCTCGGTTTTCTGATTACTCATTCTGATAATATGCACATAAAATTTCATACATCTTTTGGTAAATGTATGAGGTTTTCTCTGTGTTTTCGTACAGATCATGATATCAAATGGCGTATGTCTTTCAGTACCGGGATATGTCCGAGGACTTCGGCTCAACAGGCGTAGGTCTTTTGATTTGACGCCCGTAGGCGACCTACGTGTCGTGATGAAGATGAAATGATGGAGACGACACACACACCCAGTCCCCGTGCCAGAGGAATTAACCAATTCGGTTAAAATTCCCGACCCTGTCGGGAATCGAACCCAGGACCCCTGTGAACAAAGGCCAGCAGGCAAACCATTTAGCCATGGAGCCGGACAGGTCATGAAATCCCCTTATCCAAATTCCCCCTATAATTTTCCACAGTATATTTCCTTCTTGCTTTTCTACGTCTTTAATCAATAATCTGCCCTCAATGATCAGTATTTCAGATCCATATAATGCTTCAAGGTTGATAACAGTGTCATAATAATAATAATAATAATAATAATAATAATAATAATAATAATAATAATAATAATTGGAGGGGATTATTAGTCAAGGAAATATTGCAGTATCGCAGCCGACGATGACGGTAAATAGTGAAGGAGCAGTGGACTACATAAAGACTGAAGTCTTGAAAGGAAGAAGAGTGTCGATGAGATGTGGAACCTTCAATCGGGAACGAATGGAGTTTGGTGCAACAGGAGGAACAGTTTGTAAGGCAACATCGAATGTTCTTTTGGAAGATAAATCTACAGCCGGAA
The DNA here is from genome assembly GCF_040414725.1 of Anabrus simplex. NCBI lineage: Eukaryota > Metazoa > Arthropoda > Insecta > Orthoptera > Tettigoniidae > Anabrus > Anabrus simplex. The sequence continues at coordinate 74,873,149 of NC_090277.1, forward strand.
ACGTATGTATTAATGAAATTCATAATTATACATTATGCGGTAGAACAAGATTACGAACATTGTCTGATCAAGAAGACAGACAACATGCAAGGTGAGGACTGCAACACATGTCTAACTGAGCATGTGTTCAAAATGTGTCCTCGCGTGTCGCCTATTGTTCATACCTAGATCCCGAATGTTAGGCACGAACAGATTAGAATATAAACTAATTTGACCAGTAAGCTAGTCCACTCTTCCGTACTGTAGTGAGAGTAACACAACCTTGAGGGTTTCTAAGAGACTGGGCCCCTAAAGTTATGCAGACCTCATAACAGAACTGTTCTCAGGTGTAGAGTATACTTATTAGCTTCAGTTTGTATTCTAACCGATAAGTGCCTCAACATCTGGACTCCAGGTTGCGTCAAAGACCCCAGAATTAATCCTCTCCCGTAATTCGGGAGCATTCTTTAGAGCGTCATATGACCGGAAAAAAGGAATATTTCGGCAACTGGGAGAGTAAGATGCAAGGAGTTTGAAGGGCGCGAGAATTCTGTTCCACAGAAATTAAGCTATCTTCAAAGTGTTGTCGCCGAAAGATAAAGTGACCCGCTTGAGATACGGGCGTGTTTCTGGCGATTTATTAAACTGAACAGTAAAGCAGCAAGGAAAAGGTTGTCGCTACATAAAGACTGAGATCTTGTATAAATTAATTAATAATGTTATTGGTTTTATATCCCACGGTTTTGGGAGACGCCGAGGTGCCGGAATTTTGTCCCACAGGTTTTATTTTGCATGCTAGTGTCAAGTTAATATCCGAAGGCTAACTCCTTAGCCGTCCAAGCCACTCAGACCGGCAATTAACAGGAACGATTTTGAAAAAAACTGAATTTCGATTCTTCTGCCAGAAATAATATAACATTTTCTGGGTAGTCGAAGTAACTTAACATGATACATAACGGATTGCTATAGTTTATGAGTTAAGAAAACGCACTTACTTTAAGTTGTTAGCACGAAAGTAATCGCTTGTAGACTGGAGAAGACAGGACATCAGTGTTTGAGAGCTATAAAGAAGATGAACCGGACATCGACTTACCTGCAAAGAAAGAACAACATTTATTAGAGAACTAGAAACAAGGTTTAAATCTAGAACAGATCTAAAATGACAATGATAGAGAACAAACTCAAAATCAAACCATGAATGTACAGATTTGTTTTGTGTATATTTTTGTTTAATGTTGTGCAGTTATGAATAAATTCTGAAATTTTACTTGTCCAGACAAGGGCATTGTGTATTTTAAGTAAATCGGTTATGACGGCGCAGTGTTGCCCTCTCTCTATGAAGCTCTCTGTTACGACTGTTGTGAAACCGTATACTGTACAGAGTGAGTTTAGGAAGTTCGATAGCAGAGAGGATATAGAAATTACAGACAACTTATGTTTAGTCATCTTCAAAGTTCTGTCAGTTCGCGTCAATACATTTTTCGCCGGAAACTGGCAGCAAAGGCGTGGTTTGGAACAGAAAAACTCAACGGAAATATCCGACGTTAAAATAGTGCTTGGTTGCCCAAGTAGATCGATACTATGAGGGATGAATATGCACACAATGCATTTCGGCGATTTCTTTCGTGTCAACCAAGTACCTTTTTGATATGTTTTGCGGTATCTGGTTCTTCCTTGATTCCTTCAGAAATTCCTTGACGGTGGCATGGAACAATGAATGTGACACGCGCTCGGCTAAGAGTAAAACAACCTTCGTTGAAGTGAAAGAGCTTGTCAAACGCGCGCACACCTCAAAGGTTACTCGCATCTCTCATTACCGGAGTGAACACTTCCTGCTGCGAATGGCACAACTCGGCATTGTCGAATGCTTACAGCTTGTGGTTACATCAACTGAATTTACAGTTAGACAAAGGCGTCACGTACGACTACTGTGGGGAACATAACTTGGATACAACACAGAGCAAACCCTTAGGCTATGCAACAAGGTCTAGCGTGTCGCCAGGCCTGCATAATTAACGGAACTGAAATATATTTTTATAAACATGAAATATTTTATTCATAACATCATCCATATACATAAAAAAGTGAAATTCAAGACGCGTGTGGCCTCCGTCACCGCGCGCAGATATTTTTCGCTGGACGCCATTTAAACTGCGTGCGTGTCAATTTCGACGTTCTGTTTTACTCTAACATAAAAGTGAACACACTTCGGCTCAAATACCAAGTGAGTTCGCCGTACGGTTAGGGTGGCGCAGCTATGATCTGAATTCAGGAGATAGTGGATTCGAACCCCACTGACGGCATGCCGGCATCCCTGAAGATGGTTTTCCAGGTTTCCAATTGTTCATACCAGTCAAATGTTCGGGTTGTATCTTGATTACGACCACGGTCGCTTCCTTCCCATTCCTAGCCCTCGTCCAACAAGGAGTGCCTCGATCGTGCCGGGAAATCAAAGTGGCATCACAACTCTCGCAAAACGCAGGATAGAACCGAAACGTCCTTGCGAGTGGACGAAATTATCCTGGAAACCGAAACTCAACATTAGTTCGAATCCAAGATACAGCCGTTCTGATACGAGAATTTATTTACGTAACAGCTACGGAAAATGATCATTTGTGTTACGAGTGAAAAGTTCCGAAACGAGTAATGTAAATATACCACTTTAGCGGCTATTTGTAAATATTTCATTTGATATTACTGCGTAATTCCCTTCTTTCCGAACTGAAAAAAGAGTGCGGAAAAGGCCACTTTACCGTAATGTAATCTTTCAGCACTCACTGGAGTACAGAAAACCGAGCTCGATAGCTGCAGTCGCTTAAGTGCGGCCAGTATCCAGTAATCGGGAGATAGTCGGTTCGAGCCCCACTGTCGGCTGCCCTGAACATTGTTTTCCGTGGTTTCCCATTTTAACACCAGGCAAATACCGGGGCTGTACCTTAATTAAGACCACGGCCGCTTCCTTCCATTTCCTAGGCCTTTCCTATCCCATCGTCGCCGTAAAACATATCTGTGTTGGTGCGACGTAAAGCAAAAAAAAAAAAAGATTGCGGAAATTGCCACTTTACCGTATTGTAGTTACTTTCAGTACTGTTTGGTTAGAAATCGTCTCTGAATAGTTGACGTCCGATTCACAGTAATGTGAGCAAGGACAGTCAGAGATTATGAATCAGCGAACACGAAATTTAATCTTTTTTAGAATTGTTTTTTCACCTGACTGCAGCACCCATCTACACCAAAACTGGCGTCTCTGCATTCCCAGCTCGGGTAATCTACTGCCATCACCATTTTCGGTATTGACTACCTTAATACGTCTCCGACAGATGAATACCACTAAGTTGGTATTACATTAATTAATCCAGGACCGGATGACAATGTTTGCGACTCTGGCTGCTTAGTGGACTGACTGTTCACTGCTTCAAATAAAGTTAATTTTTATGTTTCGTTACCAAATAACTCCAGGTTAACACCTCCTATTATTATATCAGCACACAAACAACAAGAAATATCACAGCACGACGCAATACAATAGTCAATATTTAGAGCTCAGGTGTTTAGGGTTATGTATCTTAAAATGCTGGGGCTGTACCTTGATTAAGGTCACGGTAGTTTTCTTCCCATTCGTAGCATTTTCATATCCCTGTATGGTGCGCCGTAAAGCAAATTGAAAACAATAAAAATAAAGGTCGATCATACTCTAGCCCGAACAACAGTTGTGCAATGAGATTTTCATACGCATCAGGGGCACGCTGCTAGAGCACCTTGAAGTTATGTTACTAATAATAAATATTATTTATTTTACATCGGAGTTCGTTTACGTGCCAGTAAATTTACGGTCGAGAGGCTGACGTATTTGAGCACCTTCAAATACCAGCAGACTGAGCCAGGATCGAACCTGGCAAGTTGGTGTCTGAGGCACTCAATCCCGGCAGTTATGTTACTCTCGTTACATTATGGAAGAGCGGGCTAAACATTGGGGATCTATGAATGAGAGCGCTGTGCTAGACTACCACACTTTTTTTTGGTTAAATTCCAACCATCACAGTAGTTATTGTTCCTGTACTTGCCTTTGTTACCACATGCTGTGCTTACTACCTTTCTATGATCCAAATCTTCTCTTTGTGCCTGTTCATTCCTATAAATAAAACATCAGATAGTCGTTATGTTATAAACCAGGCCATAACCCTCTCTTTGTTTGCCAGGGGCTCTTCTCTATGGATACAGAACAAATACAAACACGCGTCTGATCAGAAATGAATCCCGCTCAAAAGAGGATAACAGACGAAGCTGTACAGAACGTATTATGTGGAAGATTTGCGTATCGTTTACTTTTCTCTCCATGTTTTGCAGTTGGCTGAACTGCAGCTCTCTCGTGAGAGGCAGCACAGTGAAAGAATTACAATGCTTGCGTATAGCAAAGCTAATAAGAGGTGTTCTTGTTTCATCCGGTAGGATGTGAGTGTACGAGAGACTTCTGCGGTGCTGTGCAAGCCTACCATTCTTTTAGTATTAAATTTCAATCATCACAGTAGAGTTAGTAAAAAATACACTAGAGGTAGCAGCGGCGCCACCGTCTACGAGAGAACTATTGCAGCGAGCGGAGCTTGTTAAAGTCTCAGCTGTTTGGCAAGAAACTCGCTCCGGTATACTCATCAATGCAAATAGGGGACTTTTAAAACTGTGTGGATATTGATATGGTTTAAAATTCTTACATGTAAACATTTTCAGAGACTACAGTATACTTCCGACGTTTCTCGCCGGTAGAAATAAAGCCAAAAAAGAAGAACTACAGGACGAATGCTTTATAAGAGAGGACGGTGCTCAATTGCAGTTGAGTAAACAAAATGAATTTACTGTTCATATTGAGTCTTCTAACAACATATTTTAAAATGGGGGCACAATTCTGCTCAACGACCGAAAATATTCCCTGTCGTACGATTCGAATAAGCGAGTTTTTATTCCTAAAAGCGTTGGCGAAAATTTACAGCAAAGTAGACAAAATATTGTCATCGACAGTTAAGGCCCTTGCTTTCTGAGCGCAAGTTGGCAGGTTCGATCCTAGCTCATTCCGGTGATAATTTGGTGCTCAAATATGTTAGCCCCGTGTCGGAAATATGCGGGCACGCAAAAGAACTCCCATGGGAAAAAACATTTCACCACCTCGGCTTCTCCGAAAACCGTAAAAATAATTAGTGGGACGTTATTATTATTATTATTATTATTATTATTATTATTATTATTATTATCAACATCATCATTGTCCGCTGTTTTCTAAGCGTGATTACAAGTGGAAATATGATACTCGGTTGTGGTTTCAGTCTGTTATAGAGTTCTTATTTACCTTTTCGTGAAATGTTTGATTTCTTTTAATGGGAAGTTAGAGTGGTAAATTATATGATTGAAGAGAACCGAAAAATCTTTACAACCATGTTTTGTTTGTTTTGAATTCGGTTTACGTCGCACCGACGTGGACAGGTGTTATGGCTACGATGGGATAGTAATGGGCTATGAGTGGGAAGGAACCGGCCGCAGCCTAAATTATGGTACAGCCCTAGCTTTTGTCTGGTGTAAAAATGGTATACCACGGAAAACCATCTTCAGGGCTATCGACAGTGGAGTTCGAACCCAGTATTTCCCGAATGCAAGCTCACAGCTACGCGGCCCAAATCCCGCAACAACTCGCTCGGTATCGTGCACATCAGTGGCATTACAAGAAAGGGAATTAAATACATCAGGTTAACCTCTTAACAATGAGAAGCCAAATTTATACCTGTCAATATAATCAGCGCTGTAAGAGATATGTTGAGAAATCAACATGACTGCCTGATTATAATGAAGACAAACAGTGTACCAACCAATTGGCTACGAAACAAAATTGTCTCTGTTGACCTACTTATCTTTTTTTAAATATTAAATTTGCTTTATGTCGCACCGACAGAGATATTTCCTATGGCGACTATGGGATAGAAGAGGCCTAGGAATGGGGAGGAAGCGGCCGTGGCCTTAACTAAGGTACAGCCCCAGCAATTGCCTGGTGTGAAAATGGGAAACCACGTAAAACCATCTTCAGCGTTGCCAACAGTGGAGCTCGAACTCACTATCTCCCGGATGCAAGATCACAGCTGCGCGCCCCAAACCGTACGGCCAACTCGCCCGGTAAACCTACTTCTAACATTGGGCTCATGCATGTATGATATGCCAACACGATGTATACATAGACCTATATTCGTATTCGTATACTCATTCACTGTATTTTCTGGATAATCGCTTTCAAAGACTTTGCCATTCAGTGAAAGAAAAATGTCTTTCATTATATTTCCTAAAACATTAATTTCAGTCCTCATGGTAAAGTCCAAAGAATCTTCTTCATGCCAACAGGGAAGGAAACCGAGAAATCAGCGGAAGTAGGCAAATCCATATGACGATAAGTGTCACACAAATTATTATTTTATTCGCACGAAAATTAATTTCAAATATACATACTTGTGCAGTGATACGCCATTGCCCGTTATGAACCTCCCTGTGCAGCCATACGCTGCCTAGGAGTCTGACATTTTCCTTAAGAGAAGTATAATACTTCAATTTATTGAGAAACTCCAGTAGGGACGGTGCCAAACAATCCAGCTTTTGCCATACAGCGCACTCGTTCAACTTCGAACGCGACTGCAGCGCCAGTGCTACCTCTAGTGTATCATTTACTAACTCTATGAGTGTGACCACATGGCTTTCTGTCTGAATGTACCTTAATGTCACGGCCGCTTCCCTCGCGATCCTACCCGTTTCCTATTCCAGCATTCCCGTTAAGACGTACCAAATACAGGATGTATTAAAAAATCAATACTCCAACGTCTGGAGATGATTAGTGACCGAAACAAACTTTCTTTAGCAAATAACGATGGGTCTGAAACTAATTACTCTACCTGCACAACGGTTACGCTATGAGGTTTGCATAAACATTAGGGGTACGGCCCATCAGAACGACTGCTGTTCGGAGCTCACTTAGTTAATCAGCTGAGGAATTTGACCACCGGAATCGCAGCGCCAGCCAGTCTAATTGAAGCGTAGCAGTATCTGCAATCCTAAAAACATTGTCTGGAGCGTGGCATTGTATGGAAGTGAAACACGAACGATAACTAGCTGAGAAAGAGAATAGAAGCTTTTGAAATGCGGTGTTACAGAAGAATGCTGAAGGTAAGATGGATAGATCGAATCACGAATCAAGACATACTGAATCGAATTGGTGAGACTAGATCGATTTGGCTAAATTTGAGAACGGTCGGGGTATGAATATGGCAAGCAGATTAGAGCAGTAACAGGATGCAGTAGTTACGTAGAAATGAAGAGGTTAGCACAGGATAGGGTGCCATTGAGAGCTGCATCAAATCAGTCTATGGACAGATGACTCAAACAACAACAACAACAACAACAACAACAACAACAACAACAACAACAATATGAACAACTATCACCTAAATGGTAGGAAGTTCAAATAAGTCTACGCTAAGTACCTGAGGCCGTGGATTATTATTATTATTATTAATATTATTATTGTTATTATTATCTATATATTAAGAGAGTTTATTAAAACAGATTTGGCAAGTCCGTCCGTTCTACTGGACCGATATGATTCATTTGTTTTTCATTCTCTCCGGAATTACCTGCCGGTGAATTGTGGGGCATTGACAAGTCTCTTAAGTTGAGCGAATTTTGAGAAATTATAATAGGCAATGTAGACCCACGGTTTATCTCACATTGTGGTACCACCCACAGATAACACAGACCCATGATCTTTCTCGCATAAAGGCACTACTCACAGGAAATGCAGACCCATGGTGGTCCATGCATAGTGGTACTATTCACCGACAACGCACAATCCCGTGGTGATTTTCACATAATGGCACTGTTCACAGGTAATGCAGACCCGTTCGGAATACAGGGGAACCAATAAACCGTGGGTGTATCCTTCGTTTGTGACCCACACCCACAGGGATCTAGATAATTTCAGTTTTTCTACTGCCTTTATGGACGTCGTTCATTGTCCGCAACAAGCTATTCTCCATTCAGCAGTCCAGATTGTAACGTGACCTTGAAAATGAGCATTTTTCTTTACTGAAATCTCCCTCTCTGAATAGTTGTAGCCAGATTATGCATGAATTGACTAAATATTTATTTCTTCTTAACAGATCATTCCCCCCAATTAAATTACACGAGTTAGTACCAAGTAATTACTGTAAAACAGATTCCCCTGCAGTATTATCGCTAGTGGATTTAAATTCCCCTAGTGGCATTAGTATTCTCCCCTTACCGAACAGACTGAAGTCCTACATGACCAGTAAGGGACGTAAATCCTCCCGATTATGCAATCTTTTATACATGAATGCTATGGGGGAATCTTTCGTTCGTTAGTTAGAAAGGCAATGCGTAGCATTAACCAATGAAAGCCGAAGTTCAGTTTTATGAACCGTCCTAAGGTCTAAAATACGTGCCTATTTCAAAATTCTTGTATACTTTTATCAAAATCTAGTGCGATTAACGATTTGAAAATTTTATCTGTATAAATATCGTAACGACAATTTTGATGAAGTTTTCTTTCAGTTATCTGTTTCAGGCGTAATAATGATCACCTGCTTATCTTTTAACTTTGGTGTCTGTCTGTTTGTCCGAGTTCTTATAACATGAGAACTACTGGAGATATTTTAATCATACTTCATATTTAATATCGACCTGTCCACAGGTAGGTTTTACAGTCCACAAAATTTCAAATTCCCGAAAATGACTGGGGGTTTGCACAAAACCGTCACCGTGATTTGGAAGTTCCACAAAATATACACAACTCATCATAATCGACATCTACCATCCTCAATGGAAATCAATTTCTAAACCTTTCTTCTCATGTGCATATTTTAGGCATGAGTATTAATGAGGGGGATATCATTAATTGACGGTTCATCGGACTTAGCTCAAAAAGGGGTACAAGGGGATTGTGTTTTCAGGTGCATGTGACGTCAAGGTATCATGTAAAGTTAGCGTTTATAGGAAGATTATTCCCAATAAATTATATATTTGTTAAATTTGGTCTATCCAAATACTGTGCATAACGTTTAACGATATGTTATTGCCGTTATGTTGTGCATGCATCGTACAATGTAAATAATGGAGATGCTTATGACATTTTGGATTTTTAGTCCAAGTCCCATGGAACTCTTAGTGTGTGTCCTTTCAAGCTGGGTTAACAGGAATAACTGAAGAGTCATTTTACTCTCTTCGATTGAATGGATAACAAAGGAAGTTATCATCAACGATGGGTTTCATGAGTCTTCACCTATAGCGCCACTACAGTGGTCAGAGAACCAGCAATGTTTTACCGAGAATCAAGTAGAATTTCGCACAACTTCGGAACAGACACTGTAACTCTATAATCATCCTCATTCATTCTCGACTTCGTTCATCTTTATCATAATTCACGTTTAACATGTCGCCTAAAGGTTTGAATACTGCCATGTCAATTCGCATAAATTCATGAAGAAAATCTTTATTCCATTACAAATTCCCGGGCGAAGAACGGGTACAAATGCTAGTCTGTAATAATTAGGGTTATTTGCCGAAACCAAATAATTTTTGTATGCATTTTTAGAAGTACAACATTTGAACATAAAATATGCCAAAACTACTTTCATTTCTTTTATGTATTAGTGATATAGAAAAGTCTCCGTTTGGTTCGGTGTTAAGTATTTTCTATCTTGCATTATGGTTCCGGGACTTTGACACTAAGAGAGAACACGACCAAAAAAGTTCGGTTCTTTGAGATGTGGTCCTGCCGACACCTGCTCGGAAGATCATGGGTTGACAGAATACGTAACAACGCCTGAACAAAGAGATAGACGTAAAAAATAAGAATCCTGAGTACTTTGGCCATATCATACAAATTATAAATATAGACTTATTCATCTTATCTTATAACGTAAAATTGAAGAAAGGAGAAGTAGGGGAAGACGGACAATATCTTGGGTACGGAATCTACGTAAATAGCATGGGCTCAGTACTCCTTTCCGAGTTGCTGAGAACACGAACCAGATCGCCTTGATGACAGCCGACAAGTGAGGATATGGTACAAGAAAAGGCAATACAATAAAACGATATCAGAACTTTCCATGATTACCAACATGCAGATTCCTCTTTACTGAGTAGGACGGAAGCGAGTTCAAAAATTATAGACTCAAGTGTAAAACTCTGTAAAAGTGGGCGTTTCCTTCTTAAGTGCACCTTCGCAACTAAACTAACGGCGGATCGAGAAGGCAGTGACTGATGATGTTCGCGAGTAAATACCTTGCTCAAGTTTTGGTATTTAATAGATGTTCATAATCGTTACATTAGTGTAAGAGTGATCAGAAGTAAATATTTAGATCACCTACTACATTCTTGTAAGTAAGATACCTGACATTATTTCCGTGGTCCTTGTGTGAAGTGACGAACTATAGAGATAACCTAAAACCCTTTGTTGACCCACTCAAAATGGCCACCTCTTTTGATAGAGGTCGGCATTTATCGAATTCAATGAATGAAAAAATCAATGATATTTTTCCTCAACAGACACCATGCAAGCCAACAAATAATAATAACAACACCGTAAATAACCCTCCACATCCTAACAGTGCATCAGGTAACCAAATGACAACCGTCACAAGTAGGCCTAGTAACGAACGTAATTCAAGGTTAAGCTATTCTGCTGCAATACAGTCGTACCCCTCCAAAGATCAAGCTATTGTAATCGAATCTCATGACGGGATCAGTATCAAGGATTATGTGCTAGCTATAGGTAAACTTACAACCCCTAGCAACATTCGGTTTGTTTCACGTATATCGAACGGAAGGATATGCATCTTTCTCTCTAGTAAGAAAAATGTCGAAGATCTGATATTGACAAACCCTAAGATCTTAATAAACAATGTATCACTGGAAATACGACCCCTTCTAACAAAAAACAAGCGTATTATATTATCCAACGTCTGTCCTGTGATCCCAAACTATGTTATTGAAGAGGAATTGTTAAAACTCGGTGTGAAAATCATGTCTAGGATTACCCCAATCAGAGCAAGTTTGTCAATTCCTGGATTCTCCCACATTTTAAGCTTTCGAAGACAAATGTACATTCAGAATGAAGACTTTGATAAACTCCCCGAATCCCTTCATCTCGAATACGATGGTACAAACTACTGGATCTACCTATCATCTGACTCACCCACTTGTTTTCTTTGCCTTACCGAAGGACATCTGGCCAAAGATTGTCCTAACAACGTATCACTTCCAAAAGATGAATCCTCTTCCAATAATTTTCCTCAGCTCCAAGAGATTTCACAGAAGTCACAGGTCGAAAACCCCAAAACAGACATCGGTACTTCTAGCTCACTCCCAAAAGATAGGCTTATTCAAGAAGCCACTTCAATGACAAACCCTGACTTAGCACTTAGCCAAGTCTGTAATGATCCTCCCTCCTCCAGAATTCAAACTGAGAGAGAAATTGCAGCACCTATGGAAACACACGCCACCCCTACAACAGTGAATTTTCCTGGATGTAAAAGGCCAATTTCACTAGCTAGCAGTGAAACAACTAATCCAAATCCTCCTGATGGAAACAAATACATACTGGCCTCTCCTGAACAAATAGAAAACCGTAAGACAAATCACACTTCCAAGAAACCCAAGACAGACACGCAAAAATCAATAAGTGATATGCTCCTGCCAGTAAAACAAGTTTTGGAAGCCGACCCATCAATATTCCCCCTCAGCTACCTACAGCTCCAGTCCTTCTTTGAAAATACAGTTGGTGCCAAGGACATATCAGAAATTGCTTCAAACTACACACAAGACTTAGAAGGTCTTGCTAAAGCCCTTCAAAAACTCTATCCTTACTATACCGATAAAAGCATAAAAAACAAAAGCACTCGAATAGTAAAAAAACTACTGAAATCCGCCAGTCAAAGTGAAGACCCAACGCATATCAATGTAACGCCAGACTATTCCAGCGACGACAATTCCTTCCCAGTATAACAATGGAGATAAACCTCGTTCTGCTTTAGATCATTATTATGGCAACATTACTCCAATGGAATCTTAACAGTTATCGATCACAGTTAGAATATCTACAACTCCTAATAAACAAACACCAACCATCTGTTATCTGTCTCCAAGAAACAAACTTTCAGAACGACTTTGCTGCCAATCTAAGACTCTACAGTGTCTACCACAAAAATAGAACTAATGTGAATCATGCGAGTGGAGGAGTAGCTACTTATATCAAAAACAATATCTATGCAAAGGACATTACTGTTAACACTAATTTGGAAGCTGTAGCAATTTCAGTCCATCTACCACCTTCTCTATGTATCTGCAATGTTTATATGCCAAACAGTTATTTGTTTCAAGGTGACGATCTACGAAACCTTATCCACCAACTACCTAAACCATTCATCCTAGTAGGCGACTTCAACAGCCACAACACGTTATGGGGTAGCCATAGTTCTGATGCAAGAGGAAAAGAGATAGAAAAGATACTTGATGAATTTGATTTAATTCTAATGAACTCTACTGCTCCAACTCGCTTTGACATAGCCCACGGCACCTGTAGTAGTATAGACCTAACCATCTGCACACCGGACGTAGCAACCCTTTTCAACTGGTCTGTTTATTCAACACTCCAAGGAAATAGTGACCACTTCCCGATACTAATCAATAATGAAAATTCTTCTGTCAACTCCTCATTTATTAACAACTCCAAATGGAACTTAAATAAGGCAGATTGGACGAAATTTAGGCAGACAGTCAATAATCACTTAAAAGACTTAACCCCTCCAAATGATTTCCCTTCTAAGCACATAAATATCATTGTTCAAGATTTCACAGAAGTTCTTGTTAAATCTGCAGACATTAGTGTTCCAAAAGTAACCTCAAACTCCTTTAAGAAAACAGTACCTTGGTGGAATGACACTTGTAAGGAGGCTATTAAGAATAAGAATCGTGCTTTCTACCTCTACAAAAGAAAACTCACACCTGAAAATAAAGCCCAATTTCAGAAATATAGAGCAATCGCTCGAAAAGAAATTAAACTCAGCAAAAAGAATTCATGGCTATCATTTGTCTCCTCGCTAAGTTCCCAAACCCCACAAAAGGAAATGTGGAATAAACTTCAAAGAATAAATGGCAAATATAATCACTTCTACATTACTTCCCTCAGAAACTCTGTTGATGGAACCTTCATAAACAAACCTCAAAACATCGCTGATAGATTAGCTGACACATTTGCCGAGATCTCTAGTGACAAAAATTATGATCCTGAATTTCTCCATACAAAGAAATCCAGTGAATCCGTTGATCTAAGGAAAGCTATCTCTGACCCTAACTATAATCTAAACGATACTTTTCAACTGCATGAAATAATTACTGAACTTGACAAATGTGGCAAATCTAGTCCTGGCCCAGATACGGTCCCTTATGAATTTCTAAAACAGCTTCCACTAAGTGCAATAAATTATCTTCTGGCCATTTTCAACCACATATGGAGCTCTATGACATTTCCTGACCAATGGCGAAATGCCATTGTAGTTCCAATACCCAAACCAGGGAAAGACAACTCAATTGCAGAAAATTATCGCCCTATTGCTTTAACTAATGCGATGTGTAAACTCATGGAGAAAATAGTCAACAAAAGATTACGCTGGTATCTCGAGCACATAACTTTCTTTAGTAATGTGCAAAACGGGTTCCCTAAAGCACACTCCACAACAGACACTTTGATAAGTCTGGAATCTGAAATACAGGAAGCGTTTCTCAATAACCAACACCTAATAGCAGTCAGTTTAGATATTAATAAGGCATATGACATGGTATGGAAAGACTATGTAATCAAAGTTCTAATGACACATAATATATCTGGAAATATCCTATATTTCATTTATAATTTTCTCCAAATGCGCCGAATTCAAGTTAGAGTAAATGGAATGCTGTCAAAGGAAGTAGTAATCAACAATGGAGTCCCACAAGGATCAGTTATCAGTGTAACACTGTTTCTTGTGGCAATTAATGGCATAGTCTCTAACATCCACTCACCAGTTAAGTGTTGCCTTTTTGCTGACGATTTGATAATCTTCTGCCCAGGGAAAAACATTACAACGACTCAACTCCTATTACAAGAATCAATTGTAAATATTCAAAACTGGACTAAAACCACAGGATTCAAATTTTCTAAAACTAAAACCAAATGTATTCTCTTCTCCAAAAATAAACATACTATCGCTAACCCTGAATTATATATGGAAGACCATAAAATTGAATCAGTTAAAACTATTAAAATTCTAGGACTTCTATTTGATAACAAGCTCACCTGGACCCCATACCTTAAAAATCTTAAAGACGAGTGTCAAAGAAGAATGAATATCATGAAAATTCTCTCAGCAAAAAACTGGGGAGCAGACTACCATGTCCTAATGAACACATACAGAGCCACAATCAGAGCCAAACTGGATTATGGCAGTATAGTATATTGTTCTGCCAGACCATCTACTCTTAAGATCCTTGATACCATCCAATATTCAGCTCTTCGAATTGCCCTAGGAGCCCACCGCACCAGCCCCATAGCTAGTATAGAGATTGAAGCCAACGAACCACCACTTGAAATCAGACGTAAACAGCTGAGTTTGACATACGCACTCAAGATAGCTGGTACAAGTAACCAACACTTGAAAAACACCTAATTTCAAAGAGACATAAAGGAAAACTAACTGGATCTCAACCCCAACCCTTTAACATCAGAATATCCAATCTTCTCAAAGAAATAAACCTCAGCCTTCCACCCATTTTATTTCCACACAACTCACTAGATACCCCTCCATGGAAAACTCATTTGCCTCCAGTCAACTGGGAATTGAACAACAATCTTAAAGCTCAAACTGACACAGCAAAATTCCAACAGTTATTTAATGAAATTTGTAATAGATACTCATCATATAGTGCAATTTATACTGATGGATCAAAATTCAATGAAAGAAATGGTTGTGCAGTGAAATATAAAGACTATAGTAAGCTATACAGATTACCAGATCTTTTCACAGTGTTTACAAGTGAACTGTATGCTCTTAAACAGGCCATGATTCATATTTCAAAAGCAAGCTACAACAACTCATTCATAATATTCTCTGATTCCAAAAGTGCATTAACTTCAATACAAAATCCATCAACAACACACCTACTTGTTAAAGAAATTCAAATGCTGTACCACAAGATCAAGATCGCAGGAAAAAATGTTATTTTTATGTGGATCCCATCTCACAGAGGAATACCAGGCAATGAATCAGTTGATCAAGCAGCAAAAGAAGCTACTAGTCTCCCAATCAACGACCGTCAAATTGCCACGCCACATTCTGATATCATCGCTTATATCAAAATCAAACTACACGAACAATGGAAAATGAACTGGCTTAAAACTTCCACTAGCAACCTCCAAAAAATTAAAATGATATTTACAAGAACATATCCTCTCCAAAACCTCACCAGACATGAACAAGTCTTAATCTCCCGACTAAGGATAGGACATACGAAGATCACCCACAACTATCTCCTAGAAAAGAAACAACCTCCCACCTGCAGCAAATGTAACTGCTCTCTCACTGTCAAGCATATCATCTCAGAATGTCAACTGTATGACCATTGGCGCCAACACCACAACATACCTAAAGGAATGGAACTGACACTGTCTTCTCCAGCACTGAGTCATCAAGTCATCAACTTCCTCAAAGACACTGGCTTGCACTCCAAAATGTAATTACATTATACTTATTTTTTCTTTACATTTTTATAATTACAGTATTATTATTATTATTATTATTACCATTATTCTGTAATCATATGTAAGAGTCGCGATAAGACCTTGGAGTTAAAGCGACTATAAACAACCCTAATAAAAAAATAAAAAAATAAACTAAAAAAAAAAAACTAACTTTTCAAACTTTGTGTGTTCTGTAGATTGTAAATAATATCTAAGTACGCCAAAAATTTCCATTTCTGTTTTTTTTTTCGTAGTTTAACGCAATTTTGCAAATGTTTCGAGGTCTTAGGTACTGAATATTTTGCTAAATTCTATATATATATATATATATATATATATAATAATAATGTTTAGATGCTATTTGCGATGGTAACTGTGTTTGTTTGTCAAAAATTAGGACGGAATTCAAGAAGACTGTGATTCTGTAATATCCTACTATTTTTCTCATACCTTCAATAGTACAAATTTAGTAGTTGTGGACAGATAAGGCAGAAATGATTCGGGCTTGCAACCTGACACGAGGTGATCCTCACAATGAAAATCCGCAGCCTGTTTCCTGACATTCGGCTCGGTCAGGAATGGAATGAAGCTCCCATCTAGCGGCGAGGATAGGAATTGTGCCGGCTGCCCAAGCCAGTCGCACTCCTCTAGGATAATTAATAATGACTGAAATGAAATGAAATTGGAGAGTGTTGCTGGAATGAACGATGGCCGGGAAAAACAAGAGTACCTAGAGAAAAACCCTGTCCCGCCTTCGCTTTGTCCAGCACAAATCTCACATGCAGTGAGCGGGATCTGAACTACGGACCTCGGCGCGGTGCTTACTGAGCCACGGAGACTGAGGTGAACCTCACGTAGCCCACAAAGTGTCTGACTGTACATGCAAGCACAGAAATGGTGTCCCGACGTAAACAATCAACACTGCCCCACTCCAGTACTGAAAGGTGGCGAGGGAGTGAAGGGGTAGTGTCGAAGGCCACTCCAGTACCGAGAAAGAGGGGAGGGAGAGAACGGGTAGTGCTGAATGCAGGGTGTGTGTATTGCTATACATCCACCACTGTGCCCATTTCAATAACAACAGTCTTGTAGCGGGCTGTCTACCTGCAGCAATGCTTTAAGCGTGGAGGTGGGGGTATACCATGTTTTGTTTATACCGGGAAACCATTTCTGTGCTCGCATGTACGTTCAATACTCACTGTCTGCGCGTCGTCACGTACGGGTGAGGTGGTTTGTTGGCACAGTGAAGTTCTCGCACCGTTCATTTTTAACAACACGTGGAGAGGATTCGGGTGATATTAAACGTCGTGGGTGTTGCTGACATTAGAACACACAACGAAACACAGACAGGTACTCACCGTGTTACGATTCTAGAACAATTCTAGAAACGAAATGATTTCTACCTCATAACACAACGGACTGTGTTCCAGAAATAGAGACGCACTTATAAACAGAAAGAGCGAGCAGGCTGCTTCGGGGTTCGGGTCACGAAGCTATCAGCTTGTATTCGGGAGACTGGGTTCGAACCCCATTGTTGGCAGCACTGAAGATAGTTTCCCATTTGTACACCAAGCAAATGCTGGGGCTGCACTTAAATTAAGGCCACGGTTACTTCCTTCCCACTCACAGCCCTTTCCTAGCGCATCGTCGCCATAAGACCTGTATGTGTCGTTGTGACGGAAGGCAAATTATTTTAAAAAAATAATGTTTCCATACACGAAAGAGAAAAACTTGAGTAAAATAGAATGACAAGATGAGCAGATTTCAACAGAAATAAAGATAAAGGTTTATAGATTTCTAAACATTCTTGAGTGTGATTTGTTAGAATCTGACGGTGTTCTTGCAAGAACGGAACATGTCACTCTGTTTTAATTAACTTGTTTTTCGGTTAGTTTATAGATGTATTTACTAAAATTAGTTTCGGCAGACCGAAAAACCTAAGTTACTTTTACTCCGTATTAAGTAAGATGACCAGTCCAACTAGACACTTTCAAACATCGCTAACAGAAACTAACCATAATGAAACCAGGAAATGGTCCGAAGATGAAGGATTACTGGGCAAACAACAGGAAAGTTCAAGGTGTCAACATCAAAGTAGCCGCAACGCCCACACCAAGTACACCAGAAGCTGCAAACGACAACAACAACAACGAAAAGGACCTAGCTCTGCCAGGTAGCCTGGCGACAACCTCATCAATATTGTGTGATCAGAACCGCTACATCTCTTACAAGACATCTCTCCTCTACTGGACTCACGAAACTGAGTTAACCATATTTGTAGACTCTGTTAAGAATTAAAATCTTTGGACTGACCGGGAATCGAGCCCGAAGCTCCGGGTAAAAACCAAGCACACTATCATTACGAAACACGGTCGACAATTTAAGTACACAATAAAACTAATTTGGGCTTTAAGTACTTTACCTAGTGGGTCCTCGCGATAGACCTCCTCCGCCAAGGAGATGGAGAGTGCCAGGCACGTCACGACCAGGAACCGGACGTGCTGTAGGAGAGCCATGGGACGAGCTGTCACATAGCGAGCGAGCAGGTACACAACACAATACACCCGCTTCCAGTCTGCACTCTAATGTGGAACACGTTCACTCTCTCGTATACTTTGTGTATAGCAATTTTGTTTTGCTTTCTTCGCGCACTATTGTCTTTCCCTAGCTTCGTAAAACACTTTGCACTCGGTCATGCAACACGTTACATAAATTAATTCACTCGTTCACGCAAATATATTTTGTTTAAATTTGTATTTGTTCTATTTTGCACTGCGCTCCACTTTGCAAATAATTACTTTGTATCTGTTGCACTCTTTCACACTTGTTACACAGTAGAACAGAGCAGGTTATCCCCTGTTTCCAGCTTTGTGAAATCGTACCACTTTCCTACAAGCATTAAACGTGCTTCATGTTTTCACTTACACACTCCACCACGGAATAGTAAATACTGCACTCTTTGTTTATTATTTGTACCATTTATAAAAACACAAATATCGCTTGAAAGAATAAGGACAGTGCGCGAATTTTTGATGGAATTTCTGTATTTTGTACTTAAGGTTTAGTTAAGATATTTTAGATGGAATTGTAGTAGACTTGAATGAAATATTCCCTGAGAAATCTTGGAACAGTTTTGTAAGTGACTACATTGACCTTGCGAGAGGCGCACCTGCCATCTGGTTCAGACCATACGAGTTGCAATTTGGAACACGAGCGCACCTGTTATGATCGCCATGCAGATTATTCCTAAGGATAACAAGGTACACTCGTGGATGAGGAGTTGCTCCTCGGCGTCCTGGTATTCCTCGCTGTACTGCTGCACGGACGATGATTCACACATGTCTACCGCGGCGACCGCTGATGGTACACGGCACTCCCAGAGCGGGCTCACCATGCTGCTACTTGCCACGCCACGTCTGAAGCGGTTCGCGACTCCATTGAAACTCGCATGCCTGGCTGGCTGGCTGGTTCAGCGTCAGCAATCACCACAATTTATCTTGGGACAATATTCGAGAGTTTGGCAGTCTTCTTGTTACACTTATATATTAGCGCGCGATGCCAAGGAATGTTTCTCAGCCGAGAGCGGCGCCAGATTCTCAACACAATTTAAAAATAGAACGCGCGCGCATTCACCGCCATGTGTGTTTTATCAGCCTTCTCCTTCCCACTTGTGATAGAGCCTACTCCCCCCAGACAGCGCTTAAAGTTATTATTCCAGCAGGAACAGAAAAGGAAAAGGACTATAAATATTTGGGTTAAACGAAGCTGTTTATTAGGTCACCAGCAGATCTTAGGAATCCTCAGAGTAGTTGTGATCTTTATGGACGGAAATAAGCGAGATATTTCGCTGATAAGTTTACAGATATAAGTTCACATCACGATGCAATTGACCTTCAAACCTAACTCTCTTGAACTTCAGCTTATCGGCAAAAGCGAGGTTGTATTTTAACGTGACTATATCGTGATCATACGGTAGAACCTCCGTGGCTCAGGTGGGAGCACACCGGCCTCTCACCACTCGGTTCCATGGTTCAAATCACGATCAATTCATGTGAGCATTGTGGCAGACAAAGCGGAGGCGGGACAGGTTTTTCTTCGGGTACTCTGGTTTTCCCTGTCAGCTTTCATTCCAGCAACACTCTGTAATGCCATTTCATTTCATCTGTCAGTCAATAATTGCGACAGGCTTCGGCACAATTCCTATCCTTGCCACTAGATGGCAGCTTAATTCACGACATTTAGATACGGTCGAATGACTGGAAGCAGGCTCAGGGTTTTAATTATATAGAGATCATAGCCACAGGATCTCCGGTTTAAAGTGGGAAATCCAAACGATATACCTTTTCATTCCAGAAATCTCATACAATGGCAAAGATACGAACCATGACAGTTTTAGTGAACAGACATTCTGCGGCAGTGTGGGCGTGCGTAACCAAAGTGCCTCAGGGGCGACCCCACCACTCAGACAGAGGAGGTTCGAATCCATTTGGAGCGCCTTCCTCCGAAATCCAAATTGATTCACGGTGATTTCAACGTCCCCGCAAACACCTTGAATGAGCTGAACAAATAAGATAAGAGAGCGCTGATACTGCGCCCACCACGGAAAATGCAGGTATTAGTTAAAAAAAGTAAAGTACATGAAAGTGAGGAAATCTGCTGTTAACAACAATGATGATGTTATTCGCCTTACGTCCCACTACTTTTACGGTTTTCGGAGACGCCTAGGTGCCGGAATTTAGCCCTGCAGGAGTTCTTTTGTGTGCCAGAAAATCTACCGAATACGAGACTGACGTATCTAAATACCTTCAAGTACTACCGGACTGAGCCAGGATCGAACCTGCCTAGTTGGGGTCAGAAGGTCAGCGTCTCAACCGGCGGGCTCCTTTTAGTCGCCTCTTACGACAGGCTTCCCACCACAGCGGGTACTAAGGACACCATTCCCATCGCGGAATTTAATATTTTATTACTTACGAAAATGCTGCCGTTCCGATTCACTCTGAAAGTAAAAACAAGAAATGAAAATTCACTAGATGGTGATTTTATTGAGTCATGCGCATTAGGTCAGCTACCCATCATCATCGGCAATGATACTGTAGATTAGATTGTTTTCTAGCCCGCTCTTTCGTAACGTAGTGAGTTTAACATGACTTCTAGGGGTTCTAATGGGCAGGGCACCTAATTTTTATGCAAACCTCATAGCAGAAGTGTTATCCGGCTGGAGAATTCTTCTGAGCTATACTACTGTATTTATTGTATTCTGAATTGTTATATGAGAATGAAAGGGATTCGAGGCTTAGAAGAATGAAAATTTGGATATGAGAATGGCAAATGCCAAGAAGGGCATGAATATATGAGACTCCCTAGGCCTTGCAAAGCTAATACCGTCACGGTCGAAAGGGAACAAGAAATTAACAAGGGGAAGATGAAAACTTGGAACTTGGCGCAAGTACGTGGAGGCAGTAACAGACACGGTTGAGTTCTAAGGATATTAGCCCCAGGTTAGTTTACCTCTTTTATTCACCTCGTATATCAGACAGCCAGCCCCATGTTGTAGGGGTAGCGTGCCTGCCTCTTACCCGGAGGCCCCGGGTTCGATTCCCGGCCAGGTCAGGGATTTTTACCTGGACCTGAGGGCTGGTTCAAGGTCCACTCAGCCTACGTGATTCGAATTGAGGAACTATCTGACGGTGAGATAGCGGGCCCGGTCTACAAAACCAAAAATAACGGCCGAGAGGATTCGTCGTGCTGACCACACGACACCTCGTAATCTGCAGGCCTTCGGCATGAGCAGCGGTCGCTTGGTAGGCCGAGGCCCTTCACGGGCTGTAGTGCCATGTGGTTTGGTTTGGTTTGCATATCAGACAAGAAATGCAGAGTTTGCTGGTGAGCACAATTCAATAATCTCTGATGTACTCAGGGCTGAATATCCAAGATCAATTCGGGACATAGTACTGCCCAAATTTATGAGGCAGTAATACGTTAGAACGCAAACTAATTTATTAGGAAATGTCGACTGTCCCGCTCTAACGTAATGTAGGGAGAGTAACATAAATCCCAGGGGTTCTGATGGGCAGTACCCCTAAATAATATGAAAATATTTTAACCATAATTGTTGTGCAGGATGACTGCACTTGTTACTCGCTTCAATAAGTTTACATTCTACCCTATTACTGCCTAAAATTCTGCACTGCAGTTAACACACGGACTGACCACAGGGGTAGGCACTCGTTCCACCAACCACACCAATTGCTTCATTAGTTAGGATCAACAACCACGTAATTACGTTAACTCTCGTATTGATGGACAATGTGAACAGTGTTCAATGGTTCAAATATCGAGGCCTCAGTTTATAAAATTTACACCGCAGAACATCCCACCTAAGAGAGAGTTTCACCTTTCGCCAGCTTAAATGTAATAATATTCACACTTTTATGATGATGATGTTTGTTGTTTAAGGGGGCCTAACAGCTAGGTCATCGTCCCATAATGGTACGAGGTGCAACGAAATGAAACGATAACGATAATTAAACTTAGAAATGTACACACTGACTAAAATCTAAAACGAATGATAAAAGAATGACCATGAATTCGAAACAATCCACGGATCCAATTCACACTGCCGTATTTTCTGAGATGATGCTTGTTGTCCAAAAGTGTCCAAAATCCAGGTTACCGGCCCCTCATAATAGTACTAATTACTGATAAAGCAAAACCATGGTGTTCATCGAATAGGGGTACGTATCACAGGTGATGTACTATCTGCGCACTTTTTAGTGATAGATTTGTGTATGGGTGTGAGGAGTAAGGAGGGAGCACTTCCGGTTCCGTTAGTACTGCCAACTGAATGGAAATGAAATGTGGAATGAATCGATAATATGATCGATAGATATGAATTTTCTAAATCTTTGTTGAAATGGCGTATGGCTTTTAGTGCCGGGAGTGTCCGAAGACATGTTCGGCTCGCCAGGTGCAGGTCTTTCGAGTTGACGCCCGTAGGCGACCTGCGCGTCATGATGAGGATGAAATGATGATGAAGACAACACATACACCCAGCCCCCGTGCCATTGGAATAAACCAATTAAGGTTAAAATCCCCGACCCGGCCGGGAATCGAACCCGGGACCCTCTGAACCGAAGGCCAGTACGCTGACCGTTCAGCCAACGAGTCGGACTAAATCTTTGTTATTTTAAGCCAACAACTGTGTCACACACATTATATAAAAATTTTCGATGCGAATCTTATTCCTAGAGTGAATTCCATAGTTAGGCTTTGCTGTGTAAATAACAACAGTATTAGTACGTAAAGTGTACGCCAGACGTCGCACAGCGATGCATAAGCGATTCATAGTTTGTGTTTCAAAGATTGCCAGTACGAATCTCGAAGTTTGCCGAGGTCGAGCGCTTCAGCACTAGGGTGTAAGTCTATCGCTAAAAAGTGTGCAGATAGTAGATCCACAGTATGCCACACACAATGGCAACAACAGACCCATAGTGTTCCTCACACAAGGGTGCTGCCCACAAGCAAAGCAGACCCGTGGTGTTTCTCATAAAGACATATCATAGACAATGTAGACCCATGCTGTATCACACAATATGGTACCTACCACAGGTAACGCAGACCCATTTTGAACACAGTAATAATAATGGCGCGTGGCCCGCAGAGTGGCCTGGTGTAGGACTTTTGATATGACGCCGGTAAGCGATCTGCGCGGCGTGATGTGGAAGAAATGATGATGAAGACAGCACGTACACCCAGTCCCCGTGCCAGGGGAATTAACCAATTATGGTTAAAATTCCCAATCCTGCCGGGAATCGAACCCGGGACCCTTGTTACCAAAGTCCAGCACGCTAACCATTTAGCCATGGAGCCGGACCTAATCACAAGTAGTCTTTCTGGCGCATCTACTTTGCGGGCTGGGTATCCTCCACCTCAGTACGCCGGTGTGAAAGAGAGCTAAGTTCAGGCTAGGAGCCAGTCTCACGGAGTATAACGTGGAACCCATGCCCAGGGATACGAGTGAAGACCTTAACAGCATGTTAGGCAGAGAAGGAGACCTTCGGAATGCCGAAGATGGTGGATGAGGTAACCCATCCTCTCTGGGGAAAATTAGAAGAGGAAACCACTGCCTTGTGGAGTAGAGAGATCTTCTGGGTAAGGGAGTAAACCCCGACAGAAGATCCTCAGAGCGTTAGGCTTAGCAGGTCAGCAGATGAGTAAATTTGTACTTGCTTTCAACTATAACACAAGCCTCGGGTGCAAGTTTAAAAAAATTATAATGTTATTTATTTTACGTTCCACTAACTACTTACACGGATTTCTGAGACGGCGAGGTCCCGGAATGTTGTCCGGCAGGAGTTCTTTAACGTGCCATTAAATCTACCAACACGAGGCTGACGTATTTGAGCACCTTCAAATACCACCGGACTAAGCCAGGATCGAACCTGCCAAGATGGGGGTCAGAAGGGGCCAGCGCCTCAACCGTCTGAGCCACCGGTCTTAAGCGAAGCACAGGCTTAGCAACAACGCCTCGCAAAGCCAAGCGATCTGATTGAAGAAGTTCGGAGCTGAAAAAATGAGAACGACGTGAAATCTCGAATTATTTCCTGCACAGTGTTGTGTGACTTTCCTTGTTCACTGAATTTCTGAAAATAGTATTTAAAACTATCAACTAGCCTCTAAATGGCGAGGGAGTTTTATCACGAGTGAAGACATAGATATTTACTGTCCAAGATGACAGTACAACAACGACAAGAACAATGTAAATATATCTACCAAATAGATATTCAGTATGTATTCAAATAAATAACCTAACTGATGTTATTCCCGGTAAGCATGATTGCGTTGTTGGTGAGTTTATCAGATAAACCCAAGTAAACACAAGCTTCCACCTTAACTACGTATTGTATTAGATATATTTCTAAAGCACTTCTTAAAACATAATGTTGAAAATTATAATTCATTACATACACTACAAAAATATTTGATGTTGTTGACCTAACTGATGTGTCCTTCAAAATACATAAATTGCAATGAATATAAATGACTTACTTCTTGCAACGTAAATTGGAAATGCCGTGGATTTCTGCGCTCTTTCTTTTATTATTTTCTGCCTCCACTTCAAACTTTGGTATCACCGCACTCATCGCGAGTGCCTGGGAGAACTTCGCCCAGCCTTCACGGTCTGCGATGTGGCTAAATAGCATACGCTCATCGCCTGCCCGCTTACAATCTTGTGTGCCCGCGGGACGAAATGACCAGCGTGATCCAGAATGATAGGACACAAGTTAAGACGCCCAGGAGTTAGTTTTTGAGGGTAAGAACGATAAGGCCCGAAATTGGCAAACAGGTTAGAGTATATTTAGCATGAAGGAATGAAAAGTTTAGCGCAGGACAGCGTGACACGGACCGCTGCATCATAACCAACCTATGGGTTGAAAACCCAAACAAAAATAAAAAATGTCCTCTGCGACAAAATTCCAGTACCTCAGCGCAATTAGTTAAACGGAAAATTCAATAGATTTATCGTCATGCGATGTAAATAGTCAATCCCTGTAGATATTACTTCTATGTAGTGATAACATTTATTATCAAATACACAAATAATAATATGTATAAAGGGCAAACTTTGAAACAGAGCAATAAAAACATTAATAGAGGTAACATAAAACTGAGCTTGGAGCATTGTGATATATCAATAAACTACAGCAACAAGGGAGTATAGTGTTACCAACATATTGTTTTATCAGAAATGGATACAGTGCTACAGAACAGAATTAAGTAGAAAATTAGGTCATGTGCATGAGCAAAGGGTTTATAAACAGAGTTAAACAGTTTCTCTGATAAAGCAGCTAGTCCCATTATGGATATTTACATAAATAATAAACTTGTTCGGGCTTTGATACGGTTAGATCAGTTGTGTGTGCAGCAGATCTGTCTCCTGTCTCTGACAAACTGTATTTCGTTTGGCATTCGATACGTCAACAGTATTAGTACCTTACATATCATCTGCTCGTACATAGTTTTCGTCGCTAGAGGTGAAGCTAGCTTGATTATGTTTGTTGTTTAAAGGGGCCTAACAAATAGGTCATCGGCTCCTAATGGCACGAGATGCAACGAAATGAAACGATAATGCAAACTCCAAAATGTATCCACTGACAAAAATATAAATTATAAAACGAATGATGAAGAAGAATTGACTGTGAACCCAGAACAATCGGTGGATCGAATTCACAATTTCTTTTTACTGAGATGATGCTTGTTGTCCAGAGAGGTCCAAAATCCAGATCGCCGCCCCCTCGTCATTGTACTAATCACTGGTAATGTCGCACATAATGGCACAACTCGCAGGGAACACAGAGCTATGGTGTGCTTCACATAATAATAATAATAATAATAATAATAATAATAATAATAATAATAATAATAATAATAATAATAATAATAATAATAATAATAATAATAATGGCGAGTGGCCTCCGGAGAGGCCTGATGCAGATCTTTTGATTTCACACCTTTAAGCGACCTGCGCGTCGTAATGAGGGTGAAATGATGATGAAGACGACACATACACCCAAACCCTGTGCCAGGAGAATTAAAAAAATTATGTTAAAATTCCCCACCCTACCGGGAATCGAACCCGGGACCCCTGTGACTAAAGGCCAGCACCCTAACCATTTAGCCATTGTGACGAAGCTAATCACGAGTTGTCTCATTGTTCTAATTTCATCATCCCTTGGTCGCCCGTTTAGTCGGTTCTTACAACAGGCAGGGGATACCATGGGTGTATTCTTCGTCTGCGTCCCCCACCCACAGGGGCTTGTGTGTTTGTACCGCCGGAAAGCCGGTTAGGGCCCTCTATCCGCCACTTGGGACGCACCACGTGGGAGTATCACCTCTCCACATGCTATGACAGCGTAGTAGGTTCGTGGCATACAAAAGAGTGTCGTCCAATAATTAGCAGACAACAAAAAAGTTATAAAATTATAGAGTGCAAAAGTTTGTAAAATGGATTCCTCACAGACGGAGAAGAAAATTAGTTTGTGTGAAAATGGATCTGAAAATGCTTAGTTCCAGGGTTATCCAACTTTAAAATACAATTTTAGTGTATTCTAGCAGTATATGAGAGTATCAACGACGGTCCTCTTGTTGAGAGAATTTAGTCCGAATGTTTGTTTGAAATTTCGGACAAAAGCTCAGAGGCTGTGCAAATTCTGAAATCTTGTCCTGATTTGAAATGCAGTTCTTCAAGTTTTGACAGAGAGCCCTCTCTTATAACAGTGAGATACTGGAAGAAAACAAAAGGAGCCCACTCTAGCCAATTCATTAAACAAGTAATGCTGGTACTTATTACTTTAATTATCAAAATAATGTTACATTAAAAAGCGAAGTTCATTAAAAATTTTTACCAGAGTTATTCGGCTACTCTTTCTAAAAGCACACAAGGGGATTCTTTAACTGGCGAAGTGTAAATAAAGATAGTCGAAGTTATACTCGAAGACAAAACTATTCAGCCGATTGTATTAGATTATGTACATATTCATATCTTATTACAAGCCTTCAAAATAATGTATTGGCATTTCTGTTTCTTCTTCTTCTTCTTATTATTATTATTATTGTGTTCACTATTCGTCTATGTATAGTTGTTTTAAAAGCAACGAGTGTATGGTGTCTTGTATACCTCGCATATGTTGATTTGTCCCAGTTTTAAGACGGGATCCCCTTTTCGACCTGACGCCATCTTAATATGGGGGGATGTAATTTTTATGGCGTTGTTTCTGTGGTGGCTTGTCTGAATATGACGAAGAGAATGTTGGAACAAACACGAATACCCAGACCCCAAGTCAGAGACGCTGTTCAAATCCCCGACCCAGCCGGAAATCGAACCCGGGATCCTCTAAACCAAAGGCTTCAACGCTGACCATTCAGCCAATGATTCATAGCAACTATACAATTGCGAGGAGGAAAAACTGAACAGCTTCACGTCACACAGCTATAGAACTATGTTTTACTCGTACAGTACCTAAGTACAACTGACAGTATATTAAATGATTTTGACGTGGAATACAAACCAGTATCTTGTAATTGGCAGTGAAACTCGGTAATAGTGAACGTTAACCACAACAGATTTGAAATCCCCTAGACGTAGCGTTTGCAATGACGTGTTGAAAGCAGCTTTCCAACATAAAAGTCTCGTCTTGTAAAACACGTGCTCAACAACTAGATGAAGTCCTCAAGGCTATTTTCAGTCTCTCCAATGGATCGTCTTTCAACGAGGATCAAATTGTAGAAGCACACACTGTTATGACGTGATCATTTGGTGTGTCAAGTGGTAACGGCGCCTGTACGGTGAGACTCTATATGTAGTCATTGAAGCCTGGATGTGTAGGCATTTATAGGTTAGATGACAGCATGGACAACAGCTATGCAGCTATGCTATGAGGTTTGCATTAACATTAGTGAAGCGGGCTATTAAAACTGCTAGAATTTATGCTACTCTGACTATATTTTAGAAGAGCGGGCTAGCCTTGTAGACGAATTAGTTTACATTTAACCTATTTATGCCTAGACATCCGGAGTCTAGTAGTCCACGGCTAGGGAGACAAAACTTACGACCACGATAACCTTAGCTGAGTCTCAGATTATTTTCACAAACGTGGCCATGCTAATCCTCCACTTGTTTCTCATAGTTGTGTTGCCTTAAAAAGTCTTCTATCCTCCATATCTGGCAACTACTAATATTTACAAAGTGTGGCTCTGCAAACTCAATTTTCTTATCAATGAACTATGTTCCAATCTGTTGAGAACACACAACTCTTACGATCCTCATACCACACTACGGTACATCACTCCCATTTCCTGTCAACAGCAATAAATACATTTCGAAATAACTGAAAAAGATGCCACTAAAACCCGTCTTAAGACAGAACTGTGTTGTCGTATCTAGAAGTTTGGAGGATTAAAGGAACTCATCACAACTTGTCACAGCCAGAGTTCGGTACACAAGTACAAAATGTCATACAGTTATAGTGCGTTTATTGTGGTGGTGATTATTGTTTTAAGAGGAAGTACAACCGGATACTATCCTCTATTAACACTAAAGCGAGAGAAAAATTCAAGGAATCCGACCTAGAAAAACACCAGGTCTCGGCTAAACACTCCGTGGTTGCCAAAACATGTTCCCAAGTTTTCAACCCCCTAGTTCTGGATCGCCTGAAGGTGGAGAGAGAATAATCGCTTAATGCAATTCATTAAACTCGATACTTGCATTACATTCTCCTTCTTACAGTTATCTGACTATTACTACACTAAATATTATTTATTTTGTCCTAGACGTTAACAGTGTTACATAGCCTAGGACAACATGTATCTTCCCCTTCCTTGGCTTATTATTTTAGTGCTTACTATTGTGTCACAAGACTTACAGAGTTATTCTACAATTGCGACATACATTACGACTGAATTGCATGAATTAGCGAATGAATGATTTCAATATTCTATTGTGGTCGTGCATGAATGAATGAGTGAACGAAAGAATGAATAAATAAATCAATGAATGACTAACACACACTCGACACGGTCCTCGATAGCTACTAACTAGGGAGAGAGCATTTGTTGATGAGTGACAGTGATTTTAATGACTGAATGACTTTATGAACTAAATTTAACATTCCATTCTGAATTAGTGATATGCCGACTGTCTAAAGGAATTAATGAATGGATGAATGAATGACTGAGTGCACGAATGAATTGATTGGATAACAAGTCCTCCTTCCCAGACACGGATAACTAGGCTGAATTATAAAATCGGTAAAATAAAGTTCAAATGAGATGTTGATTCGAAAGTGCAGTCTACAGGGAGACTAAGACCTGTTATGGTATATTTCCTGGGACTTCCAAATTTATTTCCACTAGCATTGTTTATGTTTCGACCGAAGAGTTCTCTGTGGATGAACCAGAGAAGTCAGAGACATGAGGTGGAAGGTTTCTGCTACACGCAAGTGCTCCCTCCTCGGAGTAAGATCATCTAATTGGAGGCGCCACTAATGAGGTTGGTCAGCTCCTTTCACTTTCTCCAGCTCTGCTCTCTAATGGGAGGATTTTAATTCGTGTCCTGCGGCCTGGAATTTACAAACACTTGGGCTTCCTTTATTGTTACACGTAACCCAGAGACCGGGTGGTGACAAAGGACATTGAAAATCTACTACAGGCAGCAGAAATTACAGAATATAATGTGAAAAGGGAAGGGAAGGAAATTAAGGCGGGAAAACTCGGCTGATAAAACTGATTTAAACAAATTAATGAACAGGATACCTCGGAGTTCTAGGCAGCTATAGTTTACAGTGCGAATTAATTTGGTTAATATGAACTGTCAACCAACCCGCTCTTCCATATGTCAGGGGAGTAACAAATGCTAGGGGTTCTGACAGGCCATACTCCTACCGTTTATGCAACTCTCATAGCATAATCGCTGTGCAGTTTGCACTCTAGCCTCCTGCTGACTATGATCTGGGCTTTAATTATCAGGGGAAAATAGAAAGCTATTATGGTACCTCTCATATTTATGCAACCCTCATAGCATAACCGCAGTGCAGTTTGCACCGTAACATTCTGCCGACTATAATTCGGGCTCTAATAATCAGGTAAATTAGATAGCTATTATGGTACCCGTAATGTTTATACAACACTCATAGCATAACCGTTGTGCAGTTTGCACTCTAACCTCTTGCTGACTATGATCTGGGCTTTAAATGATCAGGGAAAGTTGAAAGTTATTATGGAATTACAAATGAAAGAACAGAGAGTAGAAGAAAATCAGATCAGGCTGGTGGATAATGTTTTAAGAGTACAATTGGGCTATTCTCATATTATTACCCATCAGAGGGAAATATGAAAGAGTTCTGACACTTCGAAAAATGAAGGTATCATGGAAGGAATGGGAAAGACCACGAAGGACGTGAGAAGGAAGGCTTAACAAATATAATAACCAGCTCGGGTGTCCGTGGTCACAATCTCACGCCCCCAAGTTGAAAACCTCCGAGGATACATCTTTCAGTTACCCTTTTATGACAGGTAGAGAATAACATGGCCCCATTCCATCCCCGATTCCTACTCACAGAGAGAATTCAGACTGCGATGTTGAGCATCCAAGAGAGGTTTTAATTCAGTGGAACACTTCAGGCAATCTACTAAACTTCAGGACGTCTTCCTCCTCCTTCCATCTTTGTGGACATATTTCTTACGAGTGTTTTGTAAAGATTCGGAGATGAGTTTCGTAAAGAATAAAAATATAAGCTACATTCGTAGTTTTACGTGAACTGTTGCAATCGTGGTGATAACCACTGGATTTCCGAACCACATAAAATCAACAGGATTTGGACCCCACAGTTTTCGTAAGAAGGCTCCAAAGGTATATGATTTCATGCCCCATTAAAATGGTAGTGATTTGATGATAGTGATGATGTTTGTTGTCTAAATGGCCCTAACAGCTAGGTCATCGGCCCGTAATGGTAAGAGTTGAACGAGACGAAAATGAAAACTTCAAAATGCATCCACTGATTAGAATCTAAAACGAATGATGCTGAAGCAACGAAAGCAAGTAGTGGATCCAATTAACAAAGCTTGAATTACTGAGATGATGCATTATAATCTAAAAGGGTCGAAAATCCAGGCTGCAGCCCCACATAATGGTACTAATCACTGGGAGGTGGAACCATGGTGTTCCTCCTATAGCGGTACAATTTGCTAGTTGTTTTACGTCGCACCGACACAGATAGGTCTTATGGCGACGAGGGGACAGGGATGGCCTAGGAATGGGAAGGCAGCGGCCGTGGCCTTAAGGTACAGCCACAGCATTACCGTGGTGTGAAAATGGGAAACCACGGTAAAACATCTTCAGGGCTGCCGATAGTGGGATTCGAACGGCCAACACTTTCGATAGTTTCGGATTTGTAACTTTAGCAGAAACCATAGAATTATATCTTCTCTCTGCTTTAGATGAGAGAGAGTTCATGTACGGATATTCTTACGTACGAAAACAGAAAAACATTTGTAGCTGAACAGCTGTTCAATGAGACCAATACTATATTTTTAATTCAAGAGGATATTTCTTGAAAGTAAAAGTACAAATTAAACATTACTCGCATTTTTAGAGCCGAAGGGAATTTTTAAAAGCGTTTTGTGTTTGACAAGGAAAGATCGGAATTTTAGAAGTGCATTTAAATATATTTATTTCATTTATATAATGTGCGTCGATATAATCAATATCTACTCAATGTTTAACAGTTTGTAGCAACATTTCCTATGTACTGAAAATAAGTTATCTACTTTGTTAATTCATTTTGCTTTTCTTTTGCGAACAATCACAAAAATACTCTCATGTAATTGGCCAAATCCGAGACATTTCTCAGACTTACCTGATTTACTGTCCTAGTCTACCTCTATTTAAGTATAAAGTACAATTCCAAGTTCTGATTATACTAGCAAATTAAATGTGTTTTTTGCTTCTTGTTTACGTCGCACCGACACAGATAGGCCTTATGGCGACGATAGGATAGGAACGGCCTAGGAATGCGAAGGAAGCCGCCGTGCCCTTCATTAAGGTACAGCCCCCAGCATTTGCCTGGTGTGAAAATCGGAAACCACGGAAAACCATCTTCAGGGCTGCCGATAGTTAGGTTCGAATCCACTATCTCTCGGATGCAAGCTCACAGCTGCGCGCTCCTAACCGCACGGCCAACTCGCCCGGTGAATATATTTTAAAATTAAGTATTAATTCATTACTCACTACTTGACAACCTTTATTTTGACCATATTCTACAGTTATCCAGAGCCTCCGTGGCTCAGGCGGAGGCGCGCCGGTCTCTCACCGCTGGGTTCCGTGCTTCAAATCCCGGTCACTCTATGCGAGATTTGTGCTGGACAAAGTAGAGGCGAGACAGGCTTTTCTCCGGGTACTCCGGTTTTCCCTGTCATATTTCATTCCAGCAAGATCCTCCTATATTATTTCACTTCATCTGTCATTCATTAATCATTGCCCCAGAGGAGTGCGACAGGCTTCGGCAGCCGGCACGATTCCTATCCTCGCCGCTAGATAGGGGCTTCATTCATTCCATTCATGACCCGGTCGAATTACTGGAAACAGGCTGTGGATTTTGAATATTTATGCAAATCTCACTGCAAGATCGTTGTGCGGGTAGTGCGAATAGGAAACACTTGCGGTACGTTTGCATTCCAACTTACTCCTGACGAAAATCCTTTGCCTAGTGATAACCACATTCAGTTTTAAACACAATCATGGACGTGACATTTAATTTCAAAAATTGCACATACATTGTTGAGATTCGAACTGCGGCTACCATGATGAGAATCCAATGGCAGTGTCAATAGTTTATGGAGCCTAGAACTTGAGTGGAAATTTAACAGAATATAAAGTATTTTCTAAGCCGCAGAACGGTTGACAATGATGCTTGGGTTAATTCCTAACGTTTATGCAACCCTGCCAACATTAGCGTGGAGCAGGTTGCAGGACACTCCTTTACGAAATAGTACTGCAAGCTATTTCCCCATAAAAGAAAGGGAACTAGGTATCACGGTCCGGCTCTATGGCTAAATGGTTAGCGTGCTGGCTTTAGGCCACAGGAGTCCCGGGTTCGATTCCCGGCAGGGTCGGGAATTTTGACCATCAATGGTTACTTCCGCTGGCACGGGGGCTGGTTATATGTGTCGACTTCATCATTATGTCACCTGATCACGATGCGCAGGTCACTCCCAACATTAAAAGCCATATGGCATTTCGTTCAGTTATCAAGCCCCACAAAACGCAGGTAACTGAACTGATGAGGTGACCGCACAGTGTTCCAGTCGACAACATATTACTAAGTGAAGTTTCATTTTAAGCGAGGTGTCCACCCTTAACTTTGTGACCGTGACAGTCGCTGTTTCGCTCCCCAGCAGGGAATGGAGAAAGAAAAACATTTGCCGCTACAAATCGGGCAGTAACACAAGTCACTCTTCGATTTATCGATTCTATTTCCCTGTTGGGTGCAGAAGACACATACACACGTACGGTGTCGTCACATCAATAGGTCGGCCGAGCGGGAATACTGTGTGAGACGCAAGTACACAGAGCACGCCCGCCGGGTGACCTCTGTTGACCTCCGGTGTTAGGTCGTCCAGACCTGTGATACGGTTAGCTTCAAGATTTGTGGTCAGAAGTTCGAAATAATAATAATAATAATAATAATAATAATAATAATAATAATAATAATAATAATAATTATTATTATTATTATTATTATTATTATTGGAGCCTCCGTGGCTCAGGCGGCGGCGCGCCGGCCTCTCACCCCTGGGTTTCGTGCTTCAAATCCCAGTCACTCCACGTGAGATTTGTGCTGGACAAAGCGGAGGCGGGACAGGTTTATCTTCGGGTACTCCGGTTTTGCCTGGCATCTTTCATTCCAGAAACACTCTCCAATATTATTTCATTTCATTAATCATGCATTAATCATTGCTCTAAAGGAGTGCGACAGTCCTCGGCAGCCGGCACAGTTCCCATCATCGCCGCTAGAAGGGGGCTTCATTCCATTCCATTCCATTCCTGACCCGGTCGAATGACTGGAAACAAGCTGTGGATTTTCATTATTATTATTATTATTATTATTATTTTCTGAAAGGGAATTTTGATATGTCCTGTAATAGAATGCTGGTCGCTATGTTACCTAGCAACCGTGTGGGTTATGATGTAGAAGTATCGATGGATGGCCATGAGATACAGATTCATGGCCTATGCAGCTCTCAAGGTACGGTTGCTAGGTAACGTCGCCCCACACATTTTGGTACTTGACACTGTTTCGTTACACAAATTATCAGATGAGTTCCAGATTTAAAGATATATGAATATCAAAACAGAAATTAAATGTACTGGTTATTAATAAGCACTGTCTTCTTAGGAACTGCTGTGCGATGTTAGCTTCTAGCAGTATAGTAAGTTTGTATGGTTACATAACTATACTAGTATTATTTTTCTGGGAAAATATCGCTTACTATTCTTAATACATTATTTTTATAATACTCGCACTCAAAATGTGTGTCTACTACTTACCCTAGTTTCGTGATATGAGGTCAGGGTTGAGTAAATATTAAAATATAAGGTATGTTTTAACGTCCGGATACCCTTCCTGACTCCAACATCAGTTTAGGAGCTAATGCAGGTTGAATGAATGAATGATGATGAATGAATTGGATAAGGATGTGGTAGTTTTGACTGAATCCACATACTCAGTGTACATCCTTGAGACGTGTGACTTGGGAACGGACTTCAGAGATATGATTTGCCCATACTTAGGTCACGGAAGCTCTGCTGCGACCAAATGAGCTGAGATCTCGTGTCTAACCCACAGTGAGCCGTATCCTACCGGCCCATAATAATAATTGGAATATTATTTGACCAAACATGTGAAATTTATTCATGAAAGTTACAGTCTTAACATGTGAAAGCATCGTATCCTAAGATAGTTGATACCGGATGTTGAGCAAGACAGTGGTTCGCTGGATGCTGCTTCATATTTCCGTATGACCGTGAGAAAGGATAGCGTACCCAAGCGTTGGCAAGGATCGACACGTGTATTAGATGCTGACCAAGCAAGATATTTCAGCCAATGGAAACTTAGGGATTTGGCAAACCTGGAGGCTATACCGCGCCAAATATTAATTCCAGGATGACCAACGTGCTTTGTGGATAAAGTCATTTTCTGAAAGAGATCGGTTTTCCACAGTTTCTGAAGTCAGATATATTTGGAAATGTATTATATAAATTGGTGGAAGAGATTTGCTAGTGTTTGAGCTGTGTTTGGTAAATATATTACAATAAGTATTATGTCATCATACATGACGAACTCTCTGATTGGTGGTTGGTTCAGACACCCGGGAACCCCAACATCATTGGCGTCACCGAAGCCTCCTCAGTAACCCTTAGCTCTGGAGAGCGTCACTCTGCAGTAAGGATTTGAGCAGTACGGTTGTACTAACTTTGGACTCTGTAGTAAGGATTTGAGCAGTACGGTTGTACTAACTTTGGACTCTGTAGTAAAAGTTTGCACAGTGCGGATGTATTAACTTTGTGACTGGCGTTATTTCAGTAATAGTAACTGGTTATCATTGATACTGTAAATTGTGCAGTCGCAATATTTACTGTACTTCAGTAAATGAAATAGTACAATTTTGGCAGAGTTTACTTTCAAGTGATAAAGACGGTGTTCAGTAACCGCTGAGTAACAAGTGTGGTGGAAACGTGCTATTGTTTCACTATTTCGCGACGGGCGCGTATTCGCGTGGAACTTCCGTACCGAACCGTGGGCTGTTTTAAAAACTGTGTTTTTACCCTTTAAGTGAAGTGTGTTATATATATATGTGAATCAGTGTGTTAGCTGATCTGGTAAAAGAAAGGGTATCTCGGCTCGCAGCATTAAGCAGTGAAGAGGTTATTAATAATAGTCTTCTGTGTTCCAGTGAATTGTTTTCCAGCAAGATGATGGATATACCTGTAGAGGAAGGAAGTGCATTCCCACATGTTAATGCTGTGATTAACATGGAGTAAACACAAAAGCAGTGGGGATGTAAGCTGCTATCCTGGTTTCCCGAGAGTCACGTAGAATGTAAAGTAAGACGCATGTATTATTTACCGCATGATATGTAAGTTATGTTAAGGTACTAGGGCAGTGTAGATAGAATTTTAATTTTCATATAAAGTAAGCCTGACGGCATGTGTTTGTTTAATTTTGTTACTATGGTAGATTCGGATACGAGATTAATGCATGTTTATTTTATTTTCATTTTGATTTATGAGTAGATGTTTGGGAAAATGAGGGATTGATAGGATCAGTTATTGTTGTAAATATAGTACTTAGTGTAGGATATTCCGAGTTTTCCTTAAATATATAGGCTAGAAGGGCTAGATCGACAGGTTCATTTTTATATTACGTCAAACACGTATCAATTCATTTTATTTCGGTTATTCAGAGAGACAGGTATAGCTATTTTGCATGATGCATGGTTTTACAGAAGCTGCCAGAAGGAGCTGCAGAACGTCGTTGTTGGATTAAGATCTTTGAAGTTAAGTTGGATTTGGTTTGCCTGATGGTCTGCCAAGGACTCGAACTGCGTCTCATTATGTGGAAAGGCCAGTGGGATTCATGAGGAATAATGAGATAATAATTGCATGCTGAATTATAATGTATTGGTGCAGGCTGATGGTATGCCTGACAAGATAAAGAATATTATGCAGATGTGTGTGCCTGCTTAGTGTCTTCTGAGTGTATATTGTGATCAGAATGGACAGTGTTAATTCCAGACTATTGAGTCTGATGTTGTTAAATGGCCCAAGCATGCTAAGAAGCAATGAATATACGGGAGTTTCCGTGTAGTTGATGATGGGCGTTATCTCATGGCAAGCAGATTCCTGGCCTGTGTTATCGGCATGTGTGAAAGAGACAGTATTTCCTTGCGGCGGCCACGGGAGACAAAATCCAATCTTTAGCGTAGTGGAGTTCTATATTTCTTTACAGCTCGTAATCTACCCGGAAGTACATGACGGATGACCGCGCTGTTGAGCGCTTAAACGCAGCAGAAGGAGGCAATGTTGCCCATTGCTTTCTTCATGATATCAAGGATTATTTATATCTTTTTCTCTTACAGGATGGTTTTACCTTATTATTTATGATTGTATACCCTGTCTCGTTGTTTTTTTAAAGGGAACAGCCCGAGTGCTGAAGTATTGTTGGTTTATCTAGTTCTGTCTAGATCTTTTGTAGTGAACCGGGATTCACATTAGAAGCAGTGTAGCATTTAAGACTTTACTCGATATCCGATGTACATATATGTTTAGTTTGATTATTTGATTTGCTGTAAATATAGTGTAGGATTTGCCCCTAGTATTTTGCATACCTTACATAGCGTCCGGTGCGTCTTAATTATTTTTCTTTCCGTTGTAATTTTTCTTATTATGTAACTTTTATTTTACGGAAATAGTTTGACGACTCTCGGGAGTAACTTAGTTTTGAAACCGTATCGTTGGGATGCGATAGTGTGAAACTCCATACGGAAATAACACATGGCAGTGTTTGCGTACACTTGTTGCCATATAACATAAACATTGGACTATAGGAAGAAACTCAATCTTGATTTATATTAATGTTCTTTGTTGAACTTGTTTTTCTTTTTAATGGCAAATTTGTACAAGTATTCAATTAACGTTTCTGATTTCGAATTATTTTTACACTTTGAGTTTATTTTTCTTTTACAAAATATTTATTTTTCTTGATTCAATTTATTTTCGTGTGATTTGATCGGGGATATTTGTTAATAAATCCATCTTACCCCCTATGATTGTTTCTCATTCGTGTTATACCTCCATTTCCTGTCATTGATTGCTATTTTAGAGTAGAACTTTGACTTTTATCCTGACCCAATCGACAACCAACCCACACTCTGCCCAACCCTGAGTTAGTCGGATGTTCATACAGGAATGGAGGCATCGTCCTAGAGGGTATTTACCCCTGGGTACGGTACAACAGCATGCGCAGGTGTTAGTTACACCGCCAGTTCGAGGCATTACGACATCGGCAATTATATTCCAACAGCAGCTCTTTCTAATTCAAGTGCTTATCTGTGTACGGAACTCTTACAATTTTCAAAATTATGAAAGCTTAAGTCGCTCAGTAGTACCCCAATGTTTTAATTTATGGCTATTCTTGATACATTTAGAAAATTATATCTTGCAATAGTCTTAACTATGATTTTATCTTTTTTCATTATCCTATACCTTCCATTATATCAATGTTCTTGTCCACTGATATATCACTTTGGTCTAACACGAAATATTATGCTCCCTCCATTTCCCATTCGTGGTTAAATTATTTGCTACGATTGTTACGAGAACGTCAAGGGAACTATCATACTTTTTAACATAGAACGCGTTGTGTTATTGCATTGTTTATTCAATGCTCTATTGTGCTCTGCTATATAATCGTGCCACCCACTATATGAAAAGCGGATTGTGTACCGTACACCGAATAGGGGCTTCACAGACTTTGTATATAGTACAGAATTAACCCGGGAGTGGTCGCTATATGAGATTTTCTCTCACATTATTTTGTGTTGTGTGAGTTTACTTCTCCATGATGCAAGGGAGGTGTCTGTTCCCTCTTCTAGCTGAGTTGATAACTGTAGTGAGTTACGCAATTCCCACTTGAAGGGTAATCATCCCCTCCTCTAGTCGGAACAAAGATTCGAAGGAGTTCGTGCGCCCTGTGTGAGATGTTTTTTTTTATTTATTTTTTTTATAAGTTTTTTTTGGTAGTTGCTTTACGTCGCACCGACGCAGATAGATCTTATGGCAACGATGGGACAGGGAAGAGCTGGGAGTGGGAAGGAAGCGGCCGTGGCCTTAATTAAGGTACAGCCCCAGCATTTGCCTGTTGTGAAAATGGGAAACCACGGAAAACCATTTTCAGGGCTGCTGACAGTGGGATTCGAACCTACTATCTCCCGAATACTGGATACTGGCCGCACGTAAGCGACTGCAGCTATCGAGCTCGGTATGTGTGTGAGATGTTCTCTCATCGCGGGACCAGTGGCGTTGGTGTTATGTTGAAGTCGAGAGGGAAACTTTCTCCTGTTGCAGTTACTGATAAATGAGTCTTCAAAAATTATGATTCGAGGAACAGTGCTGGGTAATAAGCGCTGTTACAAACTCCAACTAACCCAAATGTTAGAGAGAAGACCTATTATACTTTAATCTTGCATTCGTATTGCGTCTGTCAGAAAGTTCGGTATTAATAACAATGTTATTAGTTTTACGTCCCAATAACAACTTTTTACGGTTTTTGCAGATGCCGAGGTGCCGGAATTTTGTCCCACAGAAGTTATTTTTACATGCCAGTAAATCTACGACTGACTTATCTGAGCACCTTCAAGTTCCACCGGACTGATTCAGGATCGAACCTGCCAGAAGGCCAGCGCCTCAACCGTCTCAGCCTTTCAGCCCGGCACTCTTGTGAATATTACGTGCTGACATGTGACTGAACTAATCACTAATTTTCACTGAGTAGTAATTTTTTCTGTAATATATGGTCAATCATTTAATTTTTAAAAAATCTAAAATGTATAACGCAGACTTTGCGTCTCGTTTCAGTAATTCATTTCACTTTTACGGCGCGACAAACTGTGGAATATTTATTTTAAATGCATTTTAATGTCGCACATGCGACCACTTGCGGGTTAAGCGAGCAATTACAGAAAGTTTCGACGCAAACATCTCGAGAAAGCTTTCGAAAGAACATATGTTCTTTTGCTTGTTCATCCCACTGTCAAGGTTTTCAGAGACATCGGGGAGCCGGAGTTTTGAGTCTGAGTTCAAAGGTACGGTCATAAACAAGCATGCCAATTTTTTACACTACCGGTCAAAAGTTCAGAACCACATAAAAAATGAAATGTCATCTAGAACCTAAATTTGTGCCACTAGACCTCTGTATTTTGTCCTGAGCTCTCGCATTCCATATGACATGCGTTACTTGATTTCACTGGGTTAGTCCAAAGACTGTAGAAGTTACGAATTTTTAATTATTTGAAGGTCGCACGAAAAAAACTCAAAAGTTTTCGTAATATAATGAACAGTATTCTCTTTTGTAGACTTAGCAATAAGAGGGGGTCATTTTAGTGTAAATATAAAAATTCCGAAAAATGCGCCACCAATTTTTGTGTGATTACTTTTTCAAACCAGCGCTAAGATGGATTATTTTCCTTTTTCTTGTCATAGATCTCAGTGTGAGCTATCTGCATCAGAAATGTTCTCTGGGATGCAATCTGCAGGGTTCAAATGAGACTATCAGGGCAGATAAGTTTGACGCCAATAGCTCGCCCCGAGAATCTGAGCCATACAAGACAAAGACAAAGAAAAATCAACCACCTTAGCGCTGTCTCGAAAAATAACGATGCTGCATATTTTTGGAATGTGTATAATTATACTAAAATGGCTCGCCCCCTCCTATTGTTAGACCTACAGAAAATCTTAGTAGTGATACTCGGAACCAATTAAGAGGATACTGTTCATTATATTACCAAAACTTGACTTTTTGGTGTGACCTTCCAATAATAACTTCTACAGTATTTGGACTAACTCACTGAAATAAGCGAAAGTCCAAGAAGAAAATTACAGAGGTCTAGTGGCAACATTTTCGGTTCTAGATGACATTTCGTGATTTCTTTATTTGGTCCTAAAATTTTGACCTGTATTGTATATACATTTTGTACGGTATAAATACCTGCCAGTTGCAAAAATGCACACGACAGATATTATCTATTTAAAATATATCTAACATAATATAGACGTTACAAAAGTAGAATAATGTTGTTACTCTTTACTTCCCACTTTTGGTGCTTTTCGGAGATGGGGAGGTGTCAGAATTTTGTCTCTCAGGAGTTCTTTTACGCCCCAGTAATCTACCGACACAATGCTTACGTATTTGAGGACCTTCAAATACCACCGGATTGAGTCAGGATGGAAACTGCCAAGTTGGGGTCAGAAGGCCACCGCCTGAACCGTCGGGACCACTCCGCCCGCGTGTTCTTTTTCTAACGTGCCCCTGAGATCTTTTCACCATCCAGCGATAGCGAGCCTGCATCTTCCTCGGAAGACCCCGGTTCGACACAATTCCCGGCCAGTTGGTTATGTCCAACTGAGACGTTATCTGACGGGGAATATACAAAGCTAAGAATGATAGAAGTCACCCTGTTAAGCAGCAGTCACGTGGCTCATCAAATCTGAGGCACCATCAGATCTTTTACGTGCAGCTAAATCTACCGGCTTGAGGGACTGTAGGATTAAGAAAACTGAAACCTTCAAGCTGAAATCACTGATCCTGGGGTTCATGAGGGTGATGTATTCTAGACGAGTAGTAGTGATGTCTGAAGTAGCTGGCCTCACGCCCAGATATGTGGAATGTTCCACCAATATATATTAATATCACTCCACAATGCACCTGACCCACATCCCTGAACACACTTTCTCCAGTAGAGTTAATTTAGGAAGCATTTTCAGAATCTCTATTCCTTAGAATTCTTCACATATTTTTTCCTTTGATCATCTTTCTGTTAAGTTCTAAAATTCTCTTTTAATTTTAATAGCTGCGGGGGGTGAAATGAGGTCGGTGGTATTCCTTTAATATCGTAAAGTTGTATAGAATTAAGCGTTGAGCGCTCGAAGGTTATCTGCTCTTTCTTCATTACTTGTAACTTAGTTCAAGGATACAGGAAAAACAATGGGTTTTCGTACAATAAAATAAGTGCCAGATAAATCCAAGAATCTTCAGATTTGTAGTTTTCATTTTCAGTATTGTTGCTAGTTTTCTGCTAAACTAAATTACTGAATAAAATATGGCTTGAAAGTTTTATTAGAGCAGGATATTGTCCAATCTTGGACTGCATGGTATGTTTAAGACGGTTAAGTTGCAGTAGCTATGGGACTGCTATTTAGCTGGCTTTGTTCTCGGTGTGCTGAATCTTGAAAATCTCTCTCCGAACTCCATAGAGTTTCTTTCTAATTATAAAACATTGTGTTGATTCATCTTTCACACTCCATTTACATCATGGAGATTTTTCATCTAGGTTTAAAGACGCTAGAAGTTCAGGGGCCCATGAACTGTATGCGTATTCCAGCCAGAAACAACGTGCTACTTAGCTTAGTTCAAGTCCAATATTCAATAATCACAGAATCACAGCCCCCAACAACTTAAGAAATGAAAGAGATAATCCAATCGCTCAAAAATAATAAAGCCCCTGGGAACGATGGCATAACTGCAAAGATGTTGAAAATGGGAGGAGATGACCTCATCAGAAGAATTCGTACACTCTTAACAGAAATATGGGAGATCATGATGATTCCTAAGGACTGGAAGAATGCCATTAACCATCCGTTACACACGAAAGGCGATCGAGCGGACCCCAACAACTACAGAGGCATATCCCTTTTACCAGTTATGTACAGGATTTTATCTAAAGCGCTATTAAACAGAGCAGAACAACAAACAGATCATTTGATTCGTAAATACCAAGCAGGCTTCAGAAAAGGTAGATCGTGTTCTGAGCAAATTTGGAGTCTGAAGACGATATTAAGCACACGCCGCAGTACCACGACATTTGTCACCTTCGTGGACTTTAAGAAGGCGTAATGACTCTGTCGACAGACAAACTGTTGTGGACACCCTGCGAGAGCTCAGTGTGGACAAGAAGACCACAGAATTCATCCGCCAGACTCTCACAGACACATCATCTCAAGTGAAGTTTCTAGGTGAACTATCAGAGCCTTTTGAAGTGCATACAGGAGTTCGACAAGGAGATGCCGTCTCCCCAATCCTTTTTAACTTAGTGTTAGACAAACTCATCAGGGAATGGGGAAAAGAAATAGAAGGTATAAACATTGGTACTAGGAGACAAAGAATCAATGTGAACTGCCTAGCTTTCGCTGATGATCTAGGTTTCTTTACCAAGACTAGTAAAGAAACCACGTATGCCATAGAGAAGTTACATGAGATAGCATCAAAGACAGGCCTCCAAATATCGTATGAGAAGACTCATATCATGGCTAATGCGCACCAGAATATCCAAAGATCTCCACTACAGATAAATTATAGAATAATCACACAGGTCGCTTCCTTCAAATATCTAGGAGAAATCATTGTACCATCCGGATTATACACGAAAGCTAATTTAGAAAGAGCCACCAAACTCCTGAAAGCATACCGAATAACATGGAACCACTACAATAAAAGAGTGATGTCACGAAATGCAAAACTTCACATTACAATGATGTTGTTCTTCCAGAAGCCTTGTATGCCTCAAAAACCACATCTCTAGGAGGCTACTCTAAAATTGATGAAATCGAAAAACAAGAACGAAAAATGCTTAGGAAAATATATGGCCCCGT
This sequence comes from Anabrus simplex, assembly GCF_040414725.1. NCBI lineage: Eukaryota > Metazoa > Arthropoda > Insecta > Orthoptera > Tettigoniidae > Anabrus > Anabrus simplex. Next base: position 74,916,918 of record NC_090277.1, read on the forward strand.
TCATGTAAATGGTATATGGATCAAAAGGAAAACTGTAGATTTTTACAAAGCAATCGACAAGTTCACCGATACCGTACGCAGGAGACGGTTGAAATTCTATGGCCACATCTGTAGAATGGATGACACCAGATATGCAAAAAGCAGCTTGGTATAATTAAATCAAAGAAGGTAAAAAATAAGCTGGTTAGAGGAAATAAAGCAGGACTTAAAAGAAATGAATATCACAGAAGATATCATCAGGGATCGCAAGGCTTTTGGGAATCTGGTTGCAAAGCACATGTTCACGGAAAAGGCTAAAAGAACCACAGGAAAACAATGGACGGAAGAACGCAAGAAACAGAATAGCGAGTTCATGAAGAGATTTTGGGAGAAGAAGAAAGGGAAACCATCATCAAGCTAACAAGTTCCAACGCGCTCTGTAAACGGACATAGCGAAGAAATAATAATAATAATAATAATAATAATAATAATAATAATAATAATAATAATAATAATAATAATAAATGATGGGCTCGAAAATGATGTGAGATTGGGTTACAAGAACAGGGATCTTTCAAATGATTGCCTAGATATTGGAGATGATCTAGCAATTTTCTCTGGTTCCTCAGACATGTCTACAAAGCAAACCAACCACCTCAAGGCACAGGCGGAGAAAATCAGCCCTCAGGATCTCTCTGGCGAAAACAAAATTCATAACAAACATCACGCCAGCACCAAGAGAGCTAAACCAGGGAGCAATCAAATTGACATAAAATTTAAAATATCTTGGCTAGTGGATAGTACCAAACATCCCTTAAAGAAAACAAGCTTTCACGTCGCGCATGAATAAAATGGAAATGTCTTATCAACTGACCAAAGACGTTTACAACAAATAGTCCAAGTCATGAACGCAAAAATCGGACATTATTGCACTGCCAAAAGACCAGAGGCTTTGTATGCAGCGGAATACCTTGATATGAACATGAAAGGCGTATGGCTTTTGTGCCGGGAGTGTCCGAGAACATGTTCGGCTCGCCGCATGCAGATTTTTAGGTTCGACGCCCGTAGGCAAAGCTGCGCGTCGTGATGAAGACGACATATACACCCATACACCCAGCGTCCGTGCCAGCGGAATTAACCAATTATGGTTAAAATTTCCGATTATGGCGGTAATCGAACCCGGGACTGCTGTGACCAAAGGCCAGCACGCTAACCAGACGGACTTACTATGAAGAAGGAAGGCTCGGAAGAAATGTTGGAAAAGTAAAGAAAGAAATATGTTAAGGAAAATTCTTGGCCCAATTGAAGACAAAGATGAATATAGACATCGGCATAACCATGAGCTGTATACTCGTGTCCAGAAGATCTCTGATGTCATGCGGAGAAGGAGAATTGCATTTTATGGCCACTTGCTAAGAATGAAACCCACATGATTATCGAACCGGACCATTACTTATATTATAGATAAGAAGACCCAGCCAAATTGGCTCAAGGAGATGAAAAGGGACCTACAGGAGATGGGCATCACTAATGAAGATATACAAGAACGAGTTAGAACTAAACTAAGAAAAACTACCAGGATTTTCAAGAAAAGTCAAAGTTGAAGACGGGAAAGGCGTGGACGGAGGAAAGAAGAGAGCAACACGGGCAACGAATGAAGAATTGGGCAGAGATCGAAGCCCAGAGAAGACAGCTGAAATAACGTGGTTCTTAGCAGGATGATACGAACAGATAATAATAATAATAATAATAATAATAATAATAATAACAATAATGTTATTGGCTTTACGCCCCACTAACTAATTTTACGGTTTTCGGAGACGCCGAGGTGCCGTAATTTAGTCCCGCAGGAATTCTTTTAGTTACAAGAAAATCTACCGACAGGAGGCTGACGTGTCCAAACAACTTCAAATACCAGCGGTCTGAGCCAGGTTCGAACCAGCCAAGTTGAGATCAGAAGGCCAGCGCCTCAGCCATATGAACCACTCAAACCGGCCACAGAAGGTTTGTCCGGAGTATTATTATTATTATTATTATTTTACAAGGTGTTTTACGTCTTTTGGGAAGGACGGGTTAGGGAAGGGCTAGGAGTTGGGAGGAATCGACCGTAGCCTTAATAAAGGTACAGCAGTTGTTTGGTATGACCACCCCTAGGGTTGCCGACAGTGGGGCTCGAACCAACTGTCTCCCAAAAGAAAGATCACTGCTGCGCACCCCTGACCACACGACCGACACGCTCGGTCAGCGGTTTTAAGACATTAATATGCACGTTCGTTCGTTTCTAAAAAGCCTTTAACTATGTAACAAATCTCAGCATTTGATTTGTGTCGATTTAAAAGCTAATAATAAATAATGTTATTGGCTTTACGTCCCACCAACTGCTGTTTTAACGGTGTTTGGAGAAGCCAAGGTGCCGGAAATTTCTCCTGCAGGAGTTCTTTTACGTGCCAGTAAATATACCGATACATGGCTGACGTATTAGAGCACCTTCAAATACCACCGCGCTGAGCCAGTATCGAACCTGCCAAGTTGGGCTCAGAAGGCCAGCGCCTCAACCGTCTGAGCCACTCAGATTTAAGGACTGAAGATGACTTAATTAAGTTGGAACTCCAGTACCAAAAATGGAGTAATTCGTGGAAAATAGTACACCCGAAACCCAACATCATGACCAATTTTCGGTTTGCCGTTCGGTGGAAATGGCGTACTGTCCAAAGCAGCGGTAGATTTAGTATGGAAACCCTATATGCATTGCAGGAGATCAATACTATACAATGCCATGAGCAATGCAGGCCAAAAAAGACGTACGTTCTCAAATCTAGTACCATAGCCGAACATGGGTGCGTTCCAAGAACCTCTTATTGTAATTTTCTCGCATTTTCCCCTATACATTTCTTATGCTAGAAATAAATAACGCCTTTTGAACACACACTCCAAAATTGTACTTTATATTCTAAGCTCAATCAATCAATCAATCAATCAATCAATCAATCAATCAATCAATCAATCAATCAATCAATCAATCAATCAATCAATCAATCAATCAAGTCACCACTGATCTGCATTTTAGGCAGACTCAGGTGGCAGATTCCCTATCTGTTTTTTACGTAGTCATTTCTTCAATAATTGCAAAGAATTTGGAAATTTATTGAACTTATTCCTTCGTAAATTATTCAAATCCTTAACTCATCTTCCTATAAATGAATATTTGTCCCAGTTTCTCCTCTTGAATTCTAACTTTGTTTTCATATTGTGATCTTTCCTACTTTCAAAAACACCACTCAAACTCAAACACCTCACTGTCTGCACATCTCTCCAATACCTCATCAGCCACTTCGCTACTTGCTGGCTGGAGTGTACAGAGCCAGCCCGCATGGGATCACAAGGAAGCCTGGCTGGCTGTCTTTAGTCTCCGCCGACTTGATTGGCCAAGTCAATAACGAGCTCAAAGCAAACACCGAGCCAAAAAGAGATCCACGGTGTCGAGTGAAGGTCAACCAATTAACAACAGCACAATCACAACTGAAAACTACGTATTTCAATCTTCCGCGATGGCACTACGGGTCATAATTCGAAATCTCACCAAATAACTGAGAACAATCACATTTAAATACTACTAAATGATACCAAGCCAATCTAGCAATTATTTTTAGAGGTCGTATGTTTAGGCAGAAATAGAACTTGCCCCTAATGTTTATGCAAATCTCACAGCAAAACTGTTGTGCAGGTTACTCGCTTTAGTAAGTTTGCATTCTAACCTAATAATGCCCAAATATGCGGGCTCTAATAATAATAATAATAATAATAATAATAATAATAATAATAATAATAATAATAATAATAATGATGTTATGCACAATGGAACTTCAAGGAAAGAAGCGGCAGGGTCAAGGATCCTGGACAAAATGACCACTTAAGAAACTTGAGATTATGAATAATTTGTTTGCTCTTTCTTTTCTGTTTCTCTTTTCAAAAAACAACCACCACCAACAATTAACAACAAGAAAAAGGGCTTTAGCAATGATAAGTAACAGTCTTCTACAAAGCTATTTTTAGAGCTTCTTTAATAACAGGGAGAACAGTTTTCCAATTCACACGGTAAAACAGATCTTTGGTACCGTATATAGCACAGTTATTAGATACGGTCAGTGACGGCTCGTGAGGGTCACGTTATGGTTTAAATGTAGACATGGATATGTCTAAAATACGCACACATATTTACACATGCAAGTATAAACATTCAATACAATATGTCAAAACCCACCTAGATGTACCTTATAATTAATGTTAAATCTTTATTTGCAGCAAATCTCTCCATTTTGTGCAACGCATGCCTTTGCTGGCGGGACCTAGTGTTTACAGTGCACTACGTCTTCTAGTATAGGCTACAGCAATTTTGTTATTTTCATTAATCTGTCTGTCTTATCCTGTCTTATCCTCAATCTTTGATTACTCACTCTGGGAATAAATATCCTCACAATTTCAAACCTCTTTTTCTGAATGCGTCTGAGATTTTCTCTTAGTGTTTGTACACGTCATGAGATTTCCTTATTTAGATTCTTCCTGTACAGACTGGTACGAATGTTTTCCTTAATATTTTTCTTTCTTGCTTTCCACATCTTTTATCAATGATCTTCCCCCAATCATCAGTGTTTCAGATGCATGTAGTGCTTTAGGCTTGATTACAGTGTTGTAACGCCTTAAGTTTGCATTTCCGGATATAGATTTATTATTACATCAGTTTCAAGCGAGTCTGTCTGCTCTTTATACTTCAGAGATCCTTTCTTTGTTTACTTCACTATTCACTCCTGGAGTTTGGATGACTTCTCCCAGGTATTTGAATTTATACACTTGAGATATTTTACCATATTAGGTTGTCATTGGTTGTCCATCTAGGACCCGAAGAGATCCTTCCATGTGGTGAGTTTTCTGATATGAGATCTGGATTCCGGTTCTGGATGCAATTTCATGGAGTTTTTCAATGGATGCAACCGCTTTGTGTCTGTTATTGGACAACACCGCTAAGGCAAAACACTGTAAATTAATCTGCCAACAGGTATTCTTTTAACTTCTTTTTCCGAAGTCCTATAATCACTTTTATCCGAAACAAGATTAAACAATAATGGGGACAGCCCATCTCCTTGTCGGACTCCTGTTTTAACCTCAAATATCATTATATTATTATTCAATCAATCACTACTGATCTGTATTTAGAGCAGTCGCCCAGGTGGCAGATTCCCTATCTGTTGTTTTCGCAGCCTTTTCGTAAATTATTGCAAAGAAATTGGAAATTTACCGAACATCTCCCGTGGTAAGTTATTGCAATCCCTAACTCCCCTTCCTATGAACGAATATTTGCCCTAATTATTATTAACAAATACATCAGAAATGAGAAATATCCCGGTGGCATTGGTCACTTACAATAGTGAAGTTAACATAATTACCCAACAACAAACGAACGAACAAACTACAAGAGTACAACAATCAATTCTATGGAAAGAAAATATTACAAGGAATACTATGAGTTTAACATTCTAAGTCAACGATCATCATACACAAATTCACACACAACTTAAGTATTGATTTCCAGCATTATCTTCACATTGTGATATTTCCTACTTTTAAAGACACAAATCAAACGTATTCGCCTATTGATGTCCTTCCACACCATGTCTCCACTGACAGCTCGGAACATACCACTTAGTTGTCCAGCTCGTCTCCTTTCTCCCAAGTCTTCCCATCCCAAACTTTGCGACATTTTTGTAACGCATCTTTTGTCGGAAATCACCCAGAACAAATCGAATGGTTTTCTTTGGATTTTTTCGAGTTCTGGAATCAAGTAATCCTGAAGATTACTGAAGATTGAACTATACTCTAGTTAGGGTCTTACCAGAGACTCCTTTAAATCCTTACCACAACCCCTAAATACCCTCCTAACTATTATATTATCATCATTACCATCATGGTAAAGGGAGTAGCAATTCCTCAGCGTCTTGCAAGTGACGGCCTGAATTAGACCGTCAGTCAGCAGGGACGACGCCGGTGCGTGTTCCAGGAACGTAAACATGGTCCTTACCACACCGTAACCAATTACATGTTGTGAGGCTGCGATGAGTGACGGAGATGCCTGTCTGTACGACAGCTGAAGAGCGCGCCACCGCCTTCTTTTTTCTGCTCTGCTCATCTTCAAAGTATGTAAGGGAGCCTCTGTTCCCCTCCCTAGCAGGATATGAAGCACGTCTACAGCATTCTTTAGCGCAGACGTTGGGAACATTATTAGATCTGCGGGCCACATATCAGGATATTATGTACACCACAGGAATAGACCGCACGAAATAGGGAGTTCCAAATCAAATTTGAAAGTTCGATTATGTCTTACCTTTTTTTTATTTCTTAATTGTTCGACGTTTTACTAACACATCCCAAGTAAGGAAGGTAACCGGAGAATTACTGTGGTGAAACCAACGGATCGAACAATCAGACGTGTGATCTACGTGTTTGGTCCTATGACATTTTTTCCTAGCTCGTCTATTTATACCATAGATGCAGGTAAATGTTTCCAACTAGAGGAAATTTCGTACGTTTTGCACGAGGTGAGAATTGATTTTGCCAACCGAACAGACAGCTGGTCTTGAAACTTGCCAGGCGTATCGAGGATGAAATGATTTACAATTTTGCTTCTTTGACGCTTTGTCGTACCTTCATCCGGTACACCTTAGACTGTTTTAGAAACTTTTATTAGGCTGAACTTTGAGTACAATCTCCACATATTCCTTTAATTTTTCGTTTTTTCCATACTCGAAAGGCAGCTAGAATCATAAAGTTTGGCTTGCGTCTGGCCCACGGACATGCAAATGAGGCTGCTTATTTTCATGATTCGATCAATTTTAGAAGCGTCTTAATCAGTAAAATTATTTACAGTATACATAACATACAAATTTGACGTAAAATCATAAAATGCACCTCTATCTAAAGTATAAGGGTTCGAGATACGGTTAAAAGTCATGGGACCAAAGTGTTACATCCCTTCATGATGGGTGCCGAATGTGTTGTCCATTTTGCGATACGACTTACCATTTAGCGAAAAAATGTCTCGAAACAATGGCCTGCACCGTTCTTAAACTTGCCTATATATTTCGGCAGCAAAAACTTAAACATTGTAACTTTTTGGGATTTCCCGTCTGTTACAGGCCAAATTTCAATTTTCTAGCGCACCTGGAACATTGCGTCCGCTATTTTGTTTGGATGGCGGCTCAAAATCAATTTTTATGAATTTTTCCGTGGATTATAAGCTAATAACAACCTGGCTGCCAAATTTCAAGTTTATTTTTTTATTTTTGCTAGTTGTTTTACGTCGCACCGACACAGATAGGTCTTACGGCGACGATGGGACAGGAAAGGGCTAGGAGTGGGAAGGAAGCGGCCGTGGCCTTAATTAAGGTACAGCCCCAGCATTTGCCTGGTGTGAAAATGGGAAACTACGGAAAACCATTTTCAGGGCTGCCGACAGTGGGCTTCGAACCTACTATCTCCCGAATACTGCATTTCAAGTTTCTACCTCATCTGGAAGTGGGTAAACAAAGTCAGTCAGTCAGTGAGTTCGCCTTCTTGATTTATATAGTACAGCAATGAAGATAATGCTCAGATAATCTAAAGTTGTGCTCGATTACCTTGCTTGAGTACAAGGATAAAATACTGGGTGTTCACAATTAAACTGAATGTGTTCAGCTCGGGCTGTAATCATTGTAGGTGTCTGAACTTCCGTAGATATGCTAAGTAAGGAACGTGCTCGCGAATTGTGCCACAAATATTATTAGTTCCAAGTCTTGCCACCAGGTTAAAATATGACGCTGCAAGCAGTGGTAAGGTCGCAGAAAAAGGCAGGAGAGTTCGAACACATGATAACGGTGATTCTGGCACGTTTATTAGAATTTATGGTTACAAACACTGTTCGATATGGCCTTCCAAGTCAGCAACACACTGCATGCATAAACCGTAGCACAAAGGGTGAAATCAGAAAGACATCCTGTATGCTTGCCTTTAGATCAGATATGTCCCTGACTGCCAAAAGTCACGTGGATGAAGGTCGGGGGATCTTGAAAGCCGCGCACCTGGAAAATGCCCAGAGGTGGTGCCATCGTTACTGAAGGTTTCTCGAAGCAAATCTTTCACCTGGCGAGCGACATGTGGTGTTTCCTCATCTTGCATGAAAATAGCGGTGTGGTTAGAGTTGCGTCCTTGAAAAGCTGGAATCACGTGTTGGACAAATAGATCCCTGTAAGGAGCACCTAACAGGTCATCTCATCAAAGGAAACCGCAGCAAGAATGAAGAAGCTGTAAAACCAGAACAAACAGTCACGTACGCTGAATGCAATGGATGTCGCTGCAACCACCAAGGAACTGACACAACGCAATTCCACGGGAAGAATATTCTGACATCAGAGGTTCGGGACATTGCACGTTATGACTTCATGCAGCGCCTGGTGGAAAGGCTTTAAACTCAGTTTTTGTGGCATAATTCGCGGGCGCATTGCGTAGTTACGCAATTTCAGACTCCTACTATCATTACAGTCCGTGCTGAACACTTAATTGTGGACACCCGCTACATGGAATTCGCAAGTCTAACTTCCACTACAACTAAGTATTGCCAACTCTTTCATGAAAAATAATCCTGTAGTCGTACTTCTCCACAATACCGAAGAATTACTATTACAAGCAACTCGGAAATACAGTATTAAGGATTTTTGGGTTCATGTTCAGTAAACCGCTCATAACTTTCATAGATTTCACGCTATCGTTGGCTAAAATATCAAGGCACTGTGCATATTCCTGGTTTTCCACAAAAATGTCTGTAAATCTAGTTTGAAGTTATATCATGGTATTTATTTTACGTTTAATATTACCGGTGAGGGCAGAAGCACATGCAGTAGGGCGTACATCGACTAGATTTGCAATCTCATTCTTTATTCACAATTTTCGAGAGAGGATAGTCACTCAACGAATCGCTGTCAAGGGATCGTTTTTGAACACTGTGAATTAGCCAGTTGATCTTTCTTAATCGCAATAATCTTGGATAACTAATCAGTAGGCACACCAATCCACCTAGATTGTCTTCTGTTTCCCACCTTTGCACTAAATGACAGTCTGAAAAGGTACACTCCTGCATGCTTCGTTGTATTGACAATACAAGGATAGCAATAACCGTTGATTTAAGAGATCAAACTTGTAACATTACATGAAATTTTGATCTTAGCCACGCCCCACTGTATTACTCTCCACGCCCCCACCATTCAATATGGGACACTGGCAACTTAAATGGCATCAAATTACAATGCAAGCACACAACAGCTAAGCTTATTAGATTATTATTATTATTATATTATTATTATTATTATTATTATTATTATTATTATTATTATTATTATTATTTTCTGTTCCATGGCTAAACGGTCAGTTTTCTGGTCTCTTTGGATGAAAGGTCCCCGGGTTCGATTCCCGGTCGGGTCGGGGATGTTAACTTTCATTAGTTAATTCTTATGGCACAGGGGTTGGGTGACTGTCGCATTTTCAGCATTAGATTTCAACTTAAACAAGGCCCCATCATCACGGGCGCGCAGGTCGCCTAAGAGAGTCAAATCGGAAGACGTGCAACACGCCTCTCCGGAGGCCACACGCCATTATTATTATTATTATTATTATTATTATTATTATTATTATTATTATTATATTGGCTTTACGTCCCACTAATTATACTTCTAAGGTCCTCGGAGACGCCAACGTGACGGAGTTTAGTCCCACAGGAGTTCTTTTACGTGCCAGTAAATCTACCGACACGAGGCTGACGTATTTGAGCAGCTTCAAATACCATCGGACTGAGCCAGGATCGAACCTGCCAAGTTGGGGTCAGGAGGCCAGCTCCTCAACCGTCTGAGCATTATTATTATATCTTGCACAAAGAATTTTCGGCGAAAGGCTGGAAAACTTTTCGCTTTAATCTATCTTGAAGGCATTCATGGCCATCCATTTTCAGGTTCGTAAATACGTTGGATACGGTCTTTACGTACTGTTATGACTTTCAGCCTTCAGGTTCAAGTCTCCTCCGAAGAAATAAGCGCAGCATATGAAATCAAACTACAGACGAAAATCAGCAGCTGTGTACTGTGCCACTGAAGAAGAGCTCTGTAAGACAGTAAAGCAAGGAAAGCATGCGAAGAATTCGCTCGTTGTTCGTGTACATATTCCTCGATGAAATTAATATAATGCATAGTCGAGAATTCAAAAAGCAGCCGTATCATTTAGAACATAGGGCAACGTATGTTTAAAACCACGTCTAATGAAACAATTGTCTTACACAAACCACCCATGCAAGTCTTAGGGAGGCTGTTCAGATCCTTGAGTAACCCCCTGTAGCCCGCTGCAGACTAGAAGACATCCGGGCAAGGGAGAACCGATAAAGAATCATTATCAGCTAGAGCGAGCTGTATTATTTGTGGATCGGACGTAGATGCCCAAATTAAGTCTCCATGTTTATAGTGTTGGTTAGTGGCGTTCTGGGCGGTATTGAATCCGCGACCTGCTAATAAACACTGCTTAAGCAAGACGCGGAACGAGCCTGTGAATCATCGTCTTTAATACACGTTCACTCGCTCCCTCAGAGTCGAGATTAAATGTGGTGCCAGCTTCAAGTCTGTACACACGCCTCGGGTATTGAAGATATAAATGGAAGCGCATAAACAACGTGAACATTCTTATCAACCAGCAGCTAACAATACATTAGAATAAATGACATTCGCTGTATATTTCCAACGAGGAACAGCAGCGTCATCGGCGGTCATTACTTTGATGAAAACGAGAGGTATGTATTGTATCGTGGCTGGTGGGGGTATTAGAATAAAATTATAATTAGAGGTGGAATATTTAGGCAGTCCTAGCTTACAATAGGAACTAAGTTGGCTGAAAGGTATTGTACTTTAATAGTCGTTTAACGTCACACTTCCGCCTACTGCCATTTTGACATGAACATATTTTATGTCATTCGAAAATTTATGTGTGACAGAAGTGTAACCATAGCAACTGTAGGGTATTGTTACCTAGCAACCGTTCAAGTTATAATGTAAACTATTGTCACCTAGCAACCGTGCAAGCTGCGTCTTATGGCTGGTTGCCATCTGAAATTATCTGCCATGACCGGGAGGCATATTTTTGATCTTTCGATTTTCACAAAGGGAAAAGTGGGTTCTTTTCTTGGTGGATGGAGTACTTTTCTACATGCCTTCTGGCACAGGCCGGAGAAAAATGTAGCTTCCACCTAAGTGCCAAACTCGTCCATGGCTGTGACAGAATGAAGGCTGCTGCGTACTGTTAAGTTATGGCACCCGGAGAAGTACCAATGCGTCTGATTGTTATGAAAGGTGTTGCGCACAGGGTGAGTCGTGTTGCAGTAGTACTTTCTGGTCCAGCGAGGAAAGCAATGACAAACTACGTCACTCCTCACCTTGCCTGATATAGGCGCATTGCGTTTTTCCCATAACCGGATAACCTCTGGCGCAGCTATCTGAGGATCCAATCAGCCTCTGGGCTGATGACCTAACAGACATAAGGTCGCACTAACATATCGAAGGATGGGAAAGGGAAGGTGGCGACCGTGACATTAATTTAAGGTGGTGTTAAAATGAGAAACCACGCAAAACCATCTTCAGGGCTGTGGAAGTCGCACCCAACATATCCCGAATAGGAAGTGTCGCTTAGCCGGCTCCTCGGTATAATGACGAAAGTAGCGTAACATCTAGGCGTTCTATGAGGCCCTAATATATATGCAACTCTCCCAGCATAATTGTTGTCCTGGCTAGAGTACTCTCTTTGTTACATTTGCATTTTATGCAATAAGAATATTGAAGTGGCACATCTGCTAAATGACTGGAAAGAAACAGAAAGATCAGTCAAAAATACACAGATCGGAATTAGATAGATAAAACAGAAGATGAGCTAACTTTATACTAATAATCTCATTGAATGGACGGAAAGAATTTGCAATATCAGAGAAAAGAAATCAAAGAGACGGATGTTGCTATAGTACTAGTCACGTAATACTATACGATAAAAGGCAAATATCTGCGCCTTATTATATTTTTTTAATGGCTCATCACTGCTGCCAACTTGACTAGTTACATAATGAAATCACGAGATATGACTATCAAGAAACTAACCTCACTGTATCAGTAACGGAGGCTCCGATAACCAAGTAAATAATGGATAAAGATATTAAAATAAAGTCAGTTTTCAAGTTTAATGAGGAATTAAGGAAATAAACACGCTCTCATCCTCACTCAGTTTAACGTTATATATTTCTACTTGTTTGTTGATATTCGCATTATTACATCCGTATTCTTCGGTGTTCGTCTGGTGTAAATAATTCAGCTCCCGTCTTGAAATCTGGTGTAATTTATCATAAGATGAAATCAACAAATTCAAAATCTAGTGAATGACATGCTCATTGGGAAGAATGGATGCGAATGTAACGGACAATATTATTCTTTGGCTCTTTGGTCCTCCTTAAAGCCAAGATGTAATATCGGTGTACGTTAGCTACAGGCAGTGGTGGAGTTGAAATAAGTGCTGTACTCTTTCAGTACTGGCGAACTTGGAGAAAAACTAAATTACAATTCAGTTACACATTTCACAGCTTTTGCAAGAAATTTAATTTGCATAACCAATTCATTAAGGATATTGGGTTAGCAGCCCTGAAAGGATCGTTAGCAATAGTAAAAAATCATTTATACTCCTAGCTATATCTTTGTCCTATGAGGAATTGATCATGGATTTCATAACTATTGACTGATACAATTTTTTATTATTTAGGCTTTACTGTAGTATACCTATTTATAGATACATTTTAAACGACCCTTGCAATTACTAATCAAAATTTTTATGTAAGCTTCGTCTTTTTGGCAGCCTCCAAATGGGGGAAGCAGAAATAAATGCGTTTTTATTATTATTATTAAACATTACATTTGAAAACATAAAACCTCGCACATTTAGAGTCTTGTGAAAGTCTCTTGTAATTTGTCTTACGCGTGTGTCTGACCATCATTTTGACAGTGCACAGTACCATCAAAATATGCTATGTATGGAATACGTTCGGTATGTGTGATTATCTACAAAGCATGAGTTATACAGGACATCACAGTGAGTGGCACACCGTTTTCTGTGTAATAACTGCACATCGGAAACCCTAAGATATCCCCAAAAGTACTCGTATGATTTACAAAGTAAGGACATCACCGAATTTGTCGCTCAATTGGGTGAAATTAGTTTAGTCCCACAAAAAAAAAGTTGCTACCTGTTTCTCAGTTATTACGTAAGTGATTGAGAAGAATAGGACAGTACTTAGTGAGTCGCTTAATTAAATTTAAGAATTTGAAAAGAGAACGTGTACATCTTTAATGGATCAGGAGATATTTAAGGTGGATAACTTGAAGTCAATAAGAATACACTAAGGCTAAGTCTGCAAACCGTACCCAAGTTGTGACAAGACGGGGTTTGGTTAAGTGAATAACGAAATGTCCTTCCATTTGAGCTGAACAGATCTTTATAGAGGACGTAATGTTGCTTTGCTTTGCGGAGGAGTTCCTGAAGCCTTTTCTTGCTTCTTAGACATCCTAATCGAATTCTATACGTAAGTATTGGACGAAGTAAGACTAAGTAATAAATTGCTGCGTTCATCATTTCACATCAAGTACGTCATTATTCGAACATGCCACAATTCTACTTGCTTGGTGTCACGCGAACAGAATTACAATCCCACAGAAAAAGATAATATGCTTTAATTATACTCGCAAATGTAACACTAGTGATTTTAACAATACCGTAGTGGGAATAATACTCGCAAATCACGAAATAAACCATGACTATAGTGCCAACGTGCCAGATTAACAGTAACCGAAAGACGTCGTATCAGCAAGTGGGGTCCCTAAACTGTATGGTTGGCGACACTGAATCGAACCGAACAGTTAGAAAATAACTAAAAATAACTACCTTCTGTATTAACAGGGGAGAAAGAGTAAGGTTGTACCGCTTTTCCCATTTTGTTTTTGCTAGGGACTTTACGTCGCGCCGACACAGATAGGTCTTATGGCGACGATGGGATAGGAAAGGCCTAGGAGTTGGAAGGAAGCGGCCGTGGCCTTAATTAAGGTACAGCCCCAGTATTTGCCTGGTGTGAAAATGGGAAACCACGGAAAACAATTTTCAGGGCTGCCGATAGTGGGATTCGAACCTACTATCTCCCGGATGCAAGCTCACAGCCGCGCGCCTCTACGCGCACGGCCAACTCGCCCGGTTTTTTCCCATTTTCACACCAGTCAAATGCTGGGGATGTACCTTAATTAAGGCCACGGCCGCTTCCTTCCAACTCCTAGGCCTTTCCTATCCCACCGTCACCATAAGACCTATCTGTGTCGGTCGACGTAAGGCCACTTGCAGAAAATATAAGTCAAGGTAACTCAAATATGTTTACAGTGTAGGCCAATATAACGCTAAATCACTAAATCGTACATGATCGGGAGTGTGTAGACAGCAGGTGTGGATACACATGACGAGACTACTAATTTCTGCTACTGACGGCATTTTAAGTTCTAACATCGCTGCTATAAATGGATGTCGCCGCTCGTGATGTAGTGGGAATGACGTCTCAAGAGTATCTAAAATATTCAGGGCACACAAACGGTTGCATAAAACTATTCGCAGTAAGGATCGGTATTTGTTGCTTTCAACACATCGGACGCCCACTGCTCTAGCGAGCTCGTTCCGCTACGATCTTCGCAGGGTCAGATAGGACAGTTCTAAGTCAGCTGCACGGGGGACTAATCTCAAGGTCATTTGTGCCGAAAGACTTTCTTAAATCACGCCATAGTGCAGATCGTGTGAGGTAGGCAACAACTCACAGCCCATGCCATCTTTTCTGATGAGATCACCACAATCTTGCACGCGAACAACAGGAGGAATCGAGTCTCAAGACGATTCCATGAGATATGAAAAGGGGGATTGCATCAGATTTTTGGTGAGTGATCAAGTGTTTGACGTACACCTATCATATGCAGTGTCACATGACTGGTCTGGTATAGGGACAACGTTCTTCAACTTGTGGTTAAAAGATTTGTCCATATTGTAGGCGGGGACTTTACACGAGTACATAATAATTAGAGCGCAAGCCTCTGTGGCTCAGGCGGCAGTGCGACGGCCTCTCCCAACTAGGTTCCGTGGTTCAAATCACCATCACTCCAAGTAAGATTTCTGCTGGACAAAGCGGAGGCGGGACAAGTGTTTTCTCCTGGTACTCCGGTTTTCTCCGTCATATTTCATTCCAGCAACACTCTCCAATATTTCATCTCATCTGCCAGTCATTAATCATTGCCCCAGAGGAGTGATACAGACTTCAGCAGCCGGTGCAATTCCGATCTTCACCGCTAGATGGAGGCTCCATTTATTCTGGTCCTGACTCGGCCAATGACTGGAAATCGGCTGTGGTATTTCATTTTCAATTAGAGCCTACATGTTTAGGCATTAATAGTCCAGGATGCAAACCTACTACTGAAGTGAGTAACAAGTATTCAGCTGCCCGGAAAACAGTTCTGTTATGAGAGTTGCATAAATTTTGCGGTACTACCTACTAGAAGCCTTCGACGTTATGTTGTTCTCGTTACATTACGGAAGAGCGGGCTAGACGTGACTTCCTATTAATTAAATTAGTTTGCGTTCTAACGCGTTACTGCCTAAACATCAGGACTCGTGTCCATTGAACAAGAGTAGTCAATCACTCCTTGAGACGCATGGCATGGAGGGAATAGTGTGAGCGGTATTTCCACTGACATGAACTGAAAACAGGCAAAACTATACAGTCCGCCCCGCAAGGTTAGTAACACGAAGAAGCACCACGTGGCGCACGCGAAGTGACTGTCCTTTGTTTAATAATTAGGTTTCCACTAGTAGCATTTTATTTTATTTTATTTTATTTTTTTTGCTAGTTGCTTTACGTCGCACCGACACAAACAGGTCTTATGGCGACGATGCGACAGGGAAGGGCTAGGAGTGGGAAGGAAGCGGCCGTGGCCTTAATTAAGGTACAGCCCCAGCATTTGCCTGGTGTGAAAATGGGAAACCACGGAAAACCATTTTCAGGGCTGCCGAGAGTGGGGTTCGAACCTACTACCTCCCGAATACTGGATACTGGCCGCACTTAAGCGACTGCAGCTATCGAGTTCTTTTTTTCTTTTTCTTTTTTGTTTCTTGCCGCCCGGACAGTATGTGCCGCGGCGAGAGAAAAGAGCCTCTCGGAGGGAGTGTGGCCCCAGGGGCCACTGTTCTCATGACAGAGTTTGGCCCGGATGTGCAAAAATACGTTAGAAGCTAAGGTTTTGTCCCGTTTCTCTACGGGGTCGGGTATGAGGTGATATGAATCTATCGCGGTGGATTTTTATGACCGGATGCCCTTCCTGACGTCAACCTCCTCAGAGGAGTTAATGAGATGAAATGAATGACATGATATAAGACACTAGGAAGAGAGACGGTGACACCCGGTGCCGGCACATATCCTACTCCTGTCGAATAGCACCAAGGGGTCTGATCAAGTCTTAAGGTTCACATCCGACGAACGAATCACCATTAACAGCGTCATATGCCCGCACCCCATAAGAGCACTGCGGAGAGGTTTGGAATTTAGTGAAGACTTTTGGCACGCAATATGCCGACCAACATTCTGATGGTAAAAATATTTTCGACCCACGGGACTCGAACCGGCTAACCTCGGTTTCAAACTTCGCGGGCCTTTTAGTATTCTTTTATTTTCCTGTGTTTGGTAATGTCGACCAATGCCCGTGATCCTTGGCAGAAGCAATCGATAATGGCACCTGGAACACGACCTTAGGTTATAAAAGTTAATATACTTCTAAGGGAGGGGGGGGGGGGTGTTGGACCCTGGCAGGCGTAATGAACACGTTTCCCCTCCAGAATAATTTCTAGATAAGAGTAGCCGCATTGAAACTAACATATTATGCCATAATCCTTGCGGGGCGGGCTCGATATGTCAATCCTGAAAACGTACTGAAGTGCTAATATTCCTTAACTGAGTTAAACTGCTATCCAAGAGTGCAATAATCGGTCGCAAAACAAGCTGGATTCATTGGTGCTGATTATGCCTCGTCGTGTACCCAGCCAAGTTGAGAAAGTACAAAGGAAAGCTAAAGTAGACGGGGAGAAGTGGATTTAAAACAAAAGAAGACAAGGAAGTGGGAAAGTAATTATGTCTTTCGATGATACGAAATTCATCGTTCCGCTCACTGGAGACATGAGGTGAATAACCTCAGTGACAATGTTTGCTGAGAAGGAAGAGTACTAATCATCTTGTAGACGAGAACACTAATATTTGTCTGAGAGTATACACATTCCACGGGACATGAGGTTAATGTCGCTGCCTGGTCTGGGGCTGCAGAGTGCGTGACACGTTACTCATTTGTCAAGCGAACATCTGGAGAGGAAGAAGCAGCAGCTCTTAAGAGAGGAAGAGATTTCAGGTCACGGGGTCATCGAGTGACAAGCAGCAGGCCTCCCCTCTGCGCGGCGGGGGGAAAATTGCGTTAAATCTCAACAGATCGCCAGCGTTAAAATTGAACGCAATGCATTTATCACTAGTAGCGGAAGATTAGGAGGAGCGAGGGGAGCAGTTTCCCTCCCACTATATGGAGAAAACATTTCATTTTTATTCCATTTTGGCCGGCTGAAACTAGAAATTATAAGAATTATTTTTTAAAAACAAAGTTGTCTTAACGAATTCGTTCGTTTATTTTTTAATTTTTATCAAAATTATTAACGGAAATTCGCACAAAATGTCGTTCGTCCAGCCTAACTGATTTGTATAGCGCCGCAGCAAGTAGTGGAGACTTTGCACATGCTGTGAGGAAGGGTAGCAGAACAATATTTTTTCCATGGTCGTGGACATTGAGGTGGACATTCATCTACTTGCCCTGCGCATTCATGAGTCTAGCAGTCTCTTAAGTGTCTGTTAGTGTCTCAGTGTGCAGTCAAATGCTAAATGGTTTTAACTGTATATTCACTCCGTACTTCTATTTAATTGCAATACATGTGTAATATTGTTCCTTTGGTGAAAGTTTTATTTATAGCACTGAATCAAAATCTCAAACAAGAAAGCCGCACTTAAGTTTGCAGTCAACCTTGCCTGTACATTTTCGCCCCCTTCCCCGCCACTCTTTATCACTAACAATCCCCGGGCCATTGAAGCGAACTCGGTAAAAAAAATACCGGAAATATTTACATTACGGAATATCATGCCAGTACCCACATACGGTTTCACATAACGCGTTTCTGATACAATTACAAACAGAGAGTTTAGAAGACCGAGGTGCGGCAAAGTTCATTCACAAAAGAATGTTGTTTGTTTGTCCAATTCTTGTCCCGTTTCTCTATGGGGTCGGGTATGAGGTGAGATGAGATGAGATGGATCTGTCGTGGCAGGTTTTCATAACCGGATGCCTTTCCCGACATCAACCTCATCAGATGAGTTAATGGATGAAATGAATGACGTGATATATGCTACTAGGAAGGGAGAGGGCGAAACACGGTGCCGGCACGTAGCCTACTCCTGTCGAATAGCACCAAGGGGTCTGCTCAAGTGTTAACGTCTCCATCCGACGGACGAATCACCATCAACAGCGTTATATGCCCTCACTCCACATGAGCACTGCGGAGAGGTTTGGAATTGAATCGAGGCTTTTGGCACGCAATCTACTGATTATAAATTGTATACCACCACCTCCCCAATCCTAGCGGCCAACATTCTGATAGTGACAATTTTTTCGACCAACGGGACTCGAACCGGCTAACCACGGTGTCATACATTTCAGTGTCTTAACGATCATGGCCACCAGGAAGGCTTATTTATCACATAATAAATTCAGAAATACCATTATTTTGAGTTGAAATAATACACTATATTTACATTATGAAAACTTATCTTGTTCATTTTAATTTAAGTAATAATGGTAAACTTAATAATTTAAATTCGTTCATGTAGGAAACTGGGGTCTCACCACAGGCCTAAGGCAATCCCCATGAGTTAACGTGACCCCTTCAACATAGTAATTAACAGTGGGGTGAAATCTGGATGCCAGTCCCAGGGCTATAACTTCATTAACGCTATGGCTGAGATTTGCGATCAGAGTTATCAAGATGTGTCTCGCGTCCACCTTACAACTTCAAAATATTGTTGTAATCGTTCACAATCCTTGTAACTTCTTTATCTCTCTATACAATGCAACACCATCCGCTAAAAATGATTCCAGTTCTTTACTCATATAATTTATATATATACAAGAAAACAAAGGTCCAAGAAGAGTGCCTTGTGGAGACCCTTCCCTGGATCATCTTTGTATTGAAACTATTTGGGATGCAGTCCACAAATCTGTCGGCTTCTTCACAATAACAGAGTTACGTGAATGTAATACTGAAGACAACTGAAGCATTATAGCAAGAAGTTGTTATACGAAACGGGTGCTTGAAAACCACCAGAAACAACTAGCACCCCGTCCCCTCTTTAAGCGTGGTTCAGTCACGAAAATACTATATCTACATGAAGATTAAGTATAAGGTTAAAAGTATTCGAAATATATTTCACGGTGAACTCATCTCATAGCCCGGTACCACTGAAATATTTTCCTTACACTTCGATATAATGCAAAGAGAAAGAAGCAGGAGTAGAAACGAATGTCTGATATGTTTTCGCGCTCTCTGGTTGTGATACTTCGTTTGGTAGCTCATATGGCAGCATTGATTGTTTATTCTCGAAACTACCCGAATCGATAAAAGCAAATTTTTCATTTCGGGTCTCATTCTATTTTTGGGTTTCGAATGCTCTAATGACTCAAGAATCTCTCCAATTGAGCATTTGACAACGGGAATACCACTCGCGACATTGCAAATGTTGCTAGTTCCTGAAATGGATTGTTGTTAACTTCACCGCATTATTTCATAACTTTACGCCAGAAAATAACAGTGCCCAGGGTTTGAGATA
The DNA here is from genome assembly GCF_040414725.1 of Anabrus simplex. Taxonomy (NCBI): domain Eukaryota; kingdom Metazoa; phylum Arthropoda; class Insecta; order Orthoptera; family Tettigoniidae; genus Anabrus; species Anabrus simplex. Next base: position 74,936,974 of record NC_090277.1, read on the forward strand.
ATTTTGTAAATACAATACATTTTCCATTTGCTGTACCGGTATTAATCTTGCCCTGGTGTCCAAGTTAATGATTCTTTTTTTTTTTTTTTTTGCTAGTTGCTTTACGTCGCATCGACACAGATAGGTCTTATGGCGACGATGGGACAGGAAAGGGCTAGGAGTGGGAAGGAAGCGGCCGTGGCCTTAATTAAGGTACATCCCAGCATTTGCCTGGTGTGAAAATGGAAACCACGCAAAACCATATTCAGGGCTGCCGACAGTGGGGTTCGAACCTACTATCTCCCGAATACTGGATACTGACCGCACTAAAGCGACTGCAGCTATCGAGCTCGGTAAGTTAATGATTCAAGAAAAGGAATCAACGACTTGATACATTTATTTCACACTTGAAGTAACATTTCACTACTAACTAAAGAAAGAAAGAAAGAAAGAAAGAAAGAAAGAAAGAAAGAAAGAAAGAAAGAAAGAAAGAAATATGCCCTAAAGCCTTCCTTGCTTTCTTATTTTTAAAGGGATTCCCCTACTTCTCGGCTCAGATCTTCCCTGGCTCTCTATTTGAAGGCATAACGACTATACGTGTCAAGAACTTTAACTTGTACTCTTACATTATTATCACACTGTCTATTACATAAATTTCGGGTTAAAAAAAACACCCAAAATATCCACCGACATAAGCATGAAAAAGACTACAGGGATATTATTTTATCTGTTCGGGGGATTCTCACTCGCCCGGATGCCTGCGCTGCGAGCCTGTCTCCCGCCAAGCACTCTGCCGTAATGCGGCCAGCGCGTGTTTCCGCACAAGATTTCCTGTATTCTGTGAAGGTACTATGTACATACACTCGCTTACGTAATAGAAATAGCATTAGAACAACGCACTGAACACGTGAACACTTGACTAAACCTTACTCTAATAAAGCTCTCGGCAGACTGCAAAGGATGGGAACTTGGGGCGCCGAGAAGCGCATAACGGCAAAGTGCTTTGCGGGAGACAGGCTCGCACTGCAAACGACCGGATGAGAGAATCCACAGAATAGATAAAATAATGTATCCGTAGATTCCCACTGTGCACCGTGTGTCAAATTTTGATCACCGAAGAAGAGTATAAAAACTTAAATTTAGTTGGAAAAACAACTTACTGGCAACACTGTGTGCTACTTGCACGTCCGGGTAGGTTTTATTATTATTATTATTATTATTATTATTATTATTATTATTATTATTTAAAAGAAGCACTTGCCTATACAATTAGCATTTCGGAACGAGAGTTTCATTGGATCGCTGCAATCAACGGGCGTTGGTCGTGTGTCCCCGACAATACAGGGTGGTCTGAAACAACGTGAACAGGGTATTGACTATGGACGTTGGAGGTTTGGTCATGCTTACAAATAATTCAAAAGAAATAATTCAGTATCTCCAACCGTTGTCATCTTATCACCTCCTGGAGTTAGCCAATCAGTTCCCTTCGCGGGTGAATCCAAATGGGCATTGCGCGGCGCTATTGCTAAATCTGCAGGTGGCTTAGGAACGGCTTGAGAGCGATGCCGCACAGTCCGTGTCACTGTAGCGCACTTGCTTTGGCGTGATCCTGTGGCGAAGGTTTATTCTCATGCCGGTCTTCAGCCACGTACAGATCTGATTGGCTAACTCAGCAGGTCATAAGATGACAACTGTGGGAGATAGTATTTATCAGCATGACCAACCATCTAACGCTCATACACGCGGTTCATGTTGTTCCCGAGCACTCTGTGCCATGTGTTACAACTAACGTCCGTCAACACAACCCCGGTGTAAGACTTGGTGCTGACGCGAAGTAATTGCAGGCGCCTCCCGGTCCGGAAGTGTAATTATAGAGCCCCAAACAGGAAGGAGTAAAGAGCCTGCGTCGTCCTCATATTTAATACATTGTCTGGCTGGAGAACATCATCTGAGGCTGTTTGTTTCTCTATCCAGGTGTTTGGTAAACACGCTGTCGAGGTACACACACGGGGCGGTGAGCACGTGTCCTGGGGGTGCCGCTGCAAGACACGACAAGAATAGCTCTCTTTACACTCCACCAGAATTACAAACAGGCTGGCATAACATATTTACTTTTAACCTCCTTTTTTATCCTACTTTTTTCTGAGATAGCTACAGACGCCAAGGCTTCCTTGGTTCCTGCCTACTTTTAAGGCTTTCCGAGCGCCGAGTTGTCGCAAATTCTCCCGCAAGAGTTCCTGTTTTAATGTTGAAGTCCTTTGTTAGCAGACAAACTACTACTATGAAAACATAAAATTAAGCAATTTCTTAAACTGTGCCAAAAGTTGGAGTGTTAAAGGGCCGGGAAAGGTTTAAAATTTTGAATCTTGGATAGCTCTATCAAAACTTGGAAACAATTCGAAAATCACTTCCGGCTTATAATTTATGAAGTTTCGAAAAAAATCCTAAAATCGCTTCTTTCTTTACTAGTTTTCTTTTTGATTCTTTTTGCTCAGGAACACCTCTGCGGAGGTTCGGACCTGCCTTCGGGCAGAATAACCCTTACCTTACCTTATGGAGGGTAAGAGGAGTACAGGGAGACCAAAACGACGATGTTTAGACTCAGTTTCTAGCGATTTAAAGGTTAGAGCTATATAACTAAATGAGGCCACAGCACTAGTTGCAAATAGAGAATTGTGGCGACGTTTAGTAAATTCACGCAGAGGCTTGCAGACTGAACGCTGTAAGTCATAACGGTCTATAATGATGATGTATGTATGAACACTTGTAAAATAAGTCTTATAATCATTTTTCTCCTTTTCAGAATCATTGTATTCATTTTTATCATATCTTCTATTACAGCTCTTTATTTCTAAGATTCTTTTTTCCCCGTCACGTTAAGTTATCACTTATCAGTATCAGCCGATATCGTAAAGGAAGGCGAGCGGGACCGCCAAATTTTAGTGCATTTGAAACTGAAATTCTCACACACTTGGTTTATTTCTTGGCGGAACAGTAGTATTTCTATGAGTTGGGAACTCGATTTGGTCACTTATTAATTGTAACAAGGATATCACAGTCTCTTTCTCTCTGTTCATCATCCTCAAGATAGTGCAGATATACGATAGGTGGTGCCAAATCCATTCTAACAATAACACCACGGCACTTTGGATGCGCGCACTCACTCACGACCGGTAAACTTTTCAGCTGGATCACGACAACTTTGATGTACGTAATATACACTCTACTCGTGAGGTTATATAGGGTACGTAGGACTTAAAGGCTCGGTTAGCTGCTTAACCGCTCGCTCACGACTGGTTAAATTTCAAGCGCGGTGAAACGTCTCAGATTTCAATAATGGGCTTGATGCAAGAGAAATTTTAACTTAACAATGGTAAGCTATCCATTTTACCACGGTTAACTCGTAACCAAGGTTGACGCACCCGGGCATGAATCTGGAGAAGACCTTTCCTTAAGAAACTAAATCGCCGCTCCTATATGGGGCCACGTGCTTTTTCTCTTATTTTCCACCAGGTGTACAAACAATAAACATACGGTCCAACCTGGTCAAGGAACGTACACTTCCGGTCAGAAATTCAACATCACCAGACACTAAGTTTGCAGGTGATATTCCACTGTACTCCAAAGCAGTCGTAGAATTTTCGAGCACACTCCCGAGAGGAAGCGACTTATATGGATGTATCTCCAGTGACTTGACGATCTCCAGTCTAGTGACAGTTTGTTTATCCCACGTGTTTTACGTCTCTACAGTTGGTAATAACCAGCGCAGCTCCTCGCAAGTGTAAAAGAAACCTCTCCGGACAGATGCTCACACATGGCGCCGCCCAACAACAAGCCCTTAGTTAGCTTCTGGTTTTATGGGGGCAGGGATCACCAAAGTGGACACATTTCCAGCTATTTGAGTAGGGGTTGCCAAAGTTTAGACAGGCACTCAACTTTTTCAGCAAGGTTCACCTAAGTGGATTCGCTACGATCTATTTGTGAAGGGCGTACTGATGTGAACTCTCTCACTGTTGTTAACCTAGAATTTCGGATGTCTATGAAGAGGCTAACAAAGTGGATACAATCCTGGTTCCCTTTTACGATGGTGATGATGATGATGATGATTATCACTGTTCAAAGGGGTCTAACGACTAGGATATCGGCCCCTAATGATACGAGATGCAACAAAATGAAAATTCAAACTTCAAAATGTATCCACAGGCTAGAATCTAAAAGGAATAGTGATGAAAAAATGATCTTGAAACCAAAACAATCAGTGGATCCGATTCACAATGTCTTAGTTACTGGGATGATCCTTGTTTTCTAAATCCAGCTCACCGCCCCATCATAATAGTACTAATCACAGGTAATGTAGACCCATGTTATGAAACACACAATGGCACCACTCACAGGGATCACAAACCCATGGTGTTTCGCACATAAAGGTACTACTCTCGGTCTCAGGCAACGCAGACCCATGGTGTTGCTCACATAGTGGTACTAATTACAAGCAACGTAGATCTGTGGAGTTTCTCATGAAGTGGTACTGCTCATAGGTAACGCAGACCCATTCTGAACACAGTGGAACCGACCAGTGGAATGTACACGATGACATTTATCTCAAGCATCGCCCAGACCTGTAGTGTTCCGCACGTAATGACGCTCATCACAAGTAATCTCATGGCCCCAATGTGATCAATCGAACACAAGCTCACCGCTTTTAGTCGCCTCTTACGACAGGCAGGGTATACTGTGGGTGTAGTCTCCGTCTGCACCCCTCACACACAGGGGTTCATGTTTCCCTTTGCAGTGTTCACAGAATTGCAATGAATCCCGCATTGTTTATGCAGAGGGTATATCATTTGACACGGTTACGCCTGAATAGCATACTGTTGAGTATTTGACACTCCTTACGGCTGGCGGTCATTTGAAAATGTTCGTCACGAAATGATCAAGTCAAAATGTGTAACGCGACGTTACCTAGCAACCGTCAGTCAGTGAAGTGAAGTATTAACATATGGCCATGACAGAGCATAGAAAGCTCTGTACCTATGTGAAATGAAGCAAATAAATTCATTTATTGAAAGACATATTTATGACCACTTGCTTTTTAAAGTGAAATTTGACAACTTTTAGAAATCATTAGTTCTACTCGACACAAGGAATTGAACAGCTGGCCCAAGGCAATGGCTATGAAGATGGAAGGTGTTGGCTGATCCAAAATTGCTTACCTACTCTATAAATTCTCCTACTGTCTGTACAATACTTGTCAATCAGTCAAGCGATTGGTTTGGTGTATATATTTCCGTAAAGAAGGTCTTTGTAATGAAACTGGACGCTGGCATTCACTCACCAGCAATTTTTTAAACTCTCCACTCTCCACTCAGTTCATGGACGATTTTACAAAATCCAAAAAAATGCGTATGGCATATTTACAAGTAACGTATAACCTATCAGACTGGTGTAGTAGGTTAGTGTAGGTGTCACGTCCCATTAATAATATTTACGGCTTGCACAACGGCAAGGTACCGGAATTTTGACCCAGAGTAGTTCTTGAACACGGAGGAAGCCAATGAGACAGTGTTCTAATAATCGAACACAAATTCCAGAACCAAACCAAATTCAAAGACGCCACAGAAGCCCGTAGATGAGTGGAAGAGTATGACATAGTACAAAGTGATAATGATTATTATTTTGAAATATGGTGTTACAGAATAATCCTACCGGGCGGGTTGGCTGTGCGGTGAGGGGCGCTCATCTGTGAGCTTGCATCCGGGAGGTAGTGGGTTCAAACCCCATTGTCGACACCCTGAAGATGGTTGTACGTTGTTTCCCATTTTCACACTAGGCAAATGCTGGGTCGGTACCTTAATTAAAGCTACGACCGCTTCCTTCCCACGCCTCCTGTCCCATAAGACCTACCTGTGTCGGTGTGACATAAAGCCAATTGTAAAAAAAAAAATAATAATAATAACTCTGAAAGTGGGATAGGTAGGCTAGATCGAATCACGAATGAAGAAAGAGTCAGGTTGATATGGCATATCTTAAGACACCCAGGACTTGTTCAGTTACTTTTTGAAATAAATATAGGTAGTAAGAACGATAGGGGTAGACCAAGTTATGAATATGACAAGCAATTGAAGTATAAGTAGGATGTAGTGGTTACTAAGAAAAGTTTAGCACAGAATAGGTAGCCTGGAGCGTTGCATTAAACCTGTTTAGAGAGACATGAACCAAACAAAACATTACTATTACTATTATTATTATTATTATTATTATTATTATTATTATTATTATTATTATTATTATTACTACTACCTAGGGAGTTGACCGTGCGGTTTGAGTCGCGCAGCAGTGAGCTTGTGTTCGGGAAATAGTGGGTTTGAACTCAGCTATCTATAGCCTTGAAGATGGTTTTCCGTGGTTTCCAATTTTCACACCAGGCAAATTAAGGCTGTACCTTAATTAAGGCCACGGCTGCTTACTTCCCACAGCCAAGCCTTTCCTATCCCATTGTCGCCATAAGAATTATCTGTGACGGTGCGAAGTAAAGCAGTTGTATTTTATGTTTGCCCACTAAATATGATGCGCATACATGTACGTTCAAAATAACCAATGAGTCAATAAAACTTGATAAAGTAGGGCAAGGCATGGATTAGAAATAAATGCATGAATTGAACTATTTTTAAATATTATATTTCCCTTTCAGAAAATCAGTTGATCATAAATATGTCTTTCACTAAAGTGTCATGTTACCTAGCAACCGTGTCGGGTGTGATGGGAAGTATTGATGGATTGCCATGACATACAGATCCATGGCCTGTGCAGCTCTCAAAGTAGTGTTGCTAGGTAACGTCACGTCGCACATTTTGCATTGCTAATCTCGAGACGTAAAATTTTCAGATGACGTCCAGCAATAAGAGATATTTACCCCAAAATTCGAATGGGACTGTGTCGCATTCATTGTAAGTTTTATTGTAAGATCTAGTCAGAACTGAGTATGAAATTTTATTGACATTTTGTTTCTTAATTCTAAAACTTACAAATCTTCTAGACAAAGTCGATCAGGCCAGGTAATTAGTATCCACCGTGATATATCACACTCCCGCATTATATTTATTATTGCGTCTATTCTAATGCTAAATTGTTCACTTCATATGTTAAATGTAGAAGCTGGAAACGTGTGCATAGTAGATTATACATTTCAGCAGTATGTGGGGAAATCACGTCTAACAATAACCTAAAAATTTACGTATTTATTTATTCAATTATTTATTTATTACTTTTCTGTATACGGCGCACCTCACGCTATGCCAGCCACATAATTATAAACCTGTATAGACTGAATATTATCAGCAATATCGCTATTTGATAGTAAAAGTAAATTTAATATGATTTGAAATGAACATGAAATGTAATTGAATTGAAGTTTAAATTAACATGATAATTTACATTGATTAAAATGTATCTAGTTATTACGGTTAAAGGACATTTTTAAACTGTAATGGCAGTGAATCTTCGTTTACATTATATTTATCTAATAATGTAACTACCGAGCGAGTTAGCTGTGAGGTTAGGGTCATGTGTATATGCGAGCTTGTATTTGGATTCTACCGTCGGCAGTACTGACGTGTTTTCCCGTGGTTTCATCATTTTCACAACGTACGAATGCTGGGGCTGCACCTTACTTAAGGCGTGGCCGCATCCTTCTCAGTCCTAACCCTTTCCCATTCGATGTGTTAGTGCGAAGTTAACCATTCCCATCCCACGTCCGAATTTATTTGGAATTGACCGACATTCCACAGAACCAACCCTGAGTTAACTCGGTTTTCAAATTCCAGTCCCGAATTTGGTCTAACGGTGCAGTTCCGCTGTTTAACACGAGGTAGCATCATCTGACAGTGCCTCATTAGGACGACGGCCGATTCGATTTAGCTCTTTACAGTGTTCTTACGAAAAATTCTATACCTCGTGTTTAATTTCCACAGCTGTCCTCTGTCTTCCTCCGCACATGTGCAATGAAAGGATGATGAACGATGATATTTTAGTTATCGTCGGGAATATTTGTCTTATTATAAATAGTGAAGACAAGTTTGCAGTGAATGAAGGTATGGAAACTAATCACACATTTGTTCCGAGCCGAGGGACAACTTTTGTTAATAGTTTCCTTCTATGATTTGTCTGTAATTTTGTAAGAATAGTAATAAAAAATAATATATTCAAACTATTGTCCATACATCTAGAAATAACCCGGGTTCAGGGTGAATAAAACTTGGTATAGAATATGTTAAACCACTAGGGACAGAAAGAGGAGGGGGGAGAGGTAACTTTAGGAACGTACATACAACTTCCATCACTTTCTTTCGAATAGCTTTAGGTTACTTATGTTTCTAATTTCAGCCGGGATAGAATTTTAAGTTCGCATGGTCTCCGGTATATAGGCTGCCATACACAGCTAAACTAAACCATAGTAGTCAGCCGTTTAAATAAATGACAGATGAATTGAAGACGAGGATATTTTTTATTTTATATTTTTTATTGGGCGCTGTCGTGGAACATGAACGAAGAGGCAGAAATAGAAAGACGAGAATACTTCATGATTAATTTCATAATTTTATTCGAGCACTGTATAGAAATGATGAATTAAATATTACTTTCATCTAAATCAGGAACAGTTTCATGAACGTTTCTCTATTACTGAGGCTTATATCAAGAAAAACTGAATATGGAGTACCCAAATTATAGAATGTAGTGTGAACATGTATGTAAAATCAATAAATGATACGTGCAATCGATTTCCGAGTTTCATTTATTTCTTGCCAACAGTTCTCTTTCATGATTATCTTTAATCATTTAACAGACAAGTATATTTCTGTATCTCTTCAATCAGTCTTTTATCCTTTGGTCTGCCTTCCATGATAATTAACAAACACAGAAACAATTACGCAATATAGTAGCTACTCTATTGAGGTAATTCAAGAAAAGACACTCATGAAACGACTGTTTGCTAGACACCGGGAAAAAATTAATCCTGCGCATGCGCGAAGCCAGGTACAGCTATGAAAATCGCCTCCTGTAGAATTTAGCTTGGCATTGCTTAGGCTAGCGTAGCTTAGGATAGCAGTCTGTGTGTGCCATTCCATACAACTTTATTGGAGCATTTCTTGTCGTTGGGTTCCGTAGCCTAGTTTAACTTACTGTGTGTTGTGGCATTAAATGTTTCCTTGTACGCTCATGCACAGAAATTGTGTTCCGACATGAACAGTCAACCCTCCAATACAGGAAAGGAGGGGAGGGAGTAGTACTGAAGGCACAGTGTGTGTATTGCTATACATCCACTACTGTGCCCATGTATCTCACAATAGTCTTGCAGGTAGCTGTCTACCTGCAACAATGGGTTAAACGAGGTGTGGGAGGCCATGTTTTGTTTATATCGGGACATCGTTTCTTTGCAAGCGTGTACGTCCTCCTCTGATGAGTGGGGATGGACAGTAAGGGTGGTAGTGTTCAACTTGCGTGCTCTACCTGAAGAAGAGAGGTAGCTGAAATCTAGTCTGAGGTAATGAGGTTTGTCTGTTTGCAGTATTTTATGAAGAAGAGAAACAGCAAGGTACTTATATCAACTAATCTTCACCAGGATAGATGACGGCGGAGGGCGCTAATGTGGGAATAGCGTGGAACATTTAGAAGCAATCGAATGCAGGGCGAAGCGAATAACACGCTGTTACAGACTATAACCGTAATATTGAAAGAAGCGCTTTGACAGATAAGGCTGGAGGGAGGAAACTTGCACGTGCCATTACAAGGTGTTGCAACGTTCCTGCATTCCCGTTCGCTTCCAGATTTGTTCATTCAGACCTCTGTGTTCTGTTGTACGTAACTCAGAAGTGAAAGATTTTGCAACTCACACCAACACGAGCCGGCCAACAGATTTGTCTCCATGGGAACCACTGTGGATCTGACCTCGTTTCCATGGCAACCCCACCCAGGCAGGCAGTAAACTATTCTTCCTCTAAGAACTGTCCGAAAAAACTTTCAATATTACGACTATACATCGCTTCAATCCAGTATTGGAAGCATTAGATCTTATACAAGCATTTTGCAGGTGTTGAGTGGTAGAAAGTTGTTCATTTTATGAATACACGTTGACAAACTTTTGTTAGATCCTATTATAATTGTTTGTGATTTTAATAGCAGTAGCCATTCGTTAATGTTTGATATGTCTTCGGAAATAATTCAATGCTATCAGAGTTTTGGGCTTGGCAACTACGTAAATTGAGATCCCTGGAGCAAGCCATTAGTAAGCGCGCGGAATCTCTCTCTGAACTGGGCAGCTCTAAGCCACGGTGTGCAGGTCATGACAAGTTGGAGCTCCACATAAAGCTTGAATTTGACGCGGTCCTGTGTCATTAATCAAGGGGTCAATCAATGAATGATCTATTATCTGTTGTATGTACAGTGTTCGTGGGCTGTCTATGGTTCAGTCTATATTGGCTCCTGTCTGCTAGCTGATACGTGACGTGTGTTGGTGAATTGCTACCGTCCATGGCCTGGTTTCAAGGCGTGTCGTAAAAGAGGCAACGCCTGCTTTTTGAAAAGTGAAAAGAATGATTAAAAATGTGTTAAAATCAGTGAGTGGCTACAAAAGGCAGAGGATAACAAAGGTGACCTGAATACACATGTCGGCGAAACTATCCCTCAAAATGTTGTATATTGCACAAAGTATTGAAGTGTGTTGTCGGCATCAACATTGTTCGCCTTTTTTACCATTATTACAAATGGCAGTAAGTCGTAATTCCTGATTTGCCACGCATTCATTTCAGATTTAGACTTGTTTTCATACACAGTATACCCTATATTTAGGTCAAATATTTAAGACGCATTCCTAATACGAAGAAGAAAATTATTTCTCTCTATATCAAGCAGAATATTATGTTCCCTATACAAATCCATACCGTTCCACCAAACAATCAAATTTTATATATTTACCATTTAGGACCCTGCGGGTAACCTCATCTACAAAAATTTTAACAGCCATTCATTACACGACAAACTCGATATTTCGCTTTTACTGGCCCATGTTAATGTCAAGCATCCTTGGCGACCAAGGCCTACGGTAACGACTCATGTGACGTCACTGACAGTGCACTTTCAACTTCAACACACACTATTTATACAAATCCATAGCCGCAGCGATTTGTAGAGACATAATTTGAACTAGATTTGCATTTATTTTGAGTGTTTACCGTATAACTTCAAAATTTAATTAGTCTTATAATAAAAGTGCACAAATATTGAGGAAATCAAATGCCTAGGTATTCATAACATGTTCAGAAAACAAAACTTTCAACGCGATAATACACTAACTTTTGCATTATTTAAACTCTTTGGACGGGGACTGCAAATATGTCAGCGACCAGCTTCATGAGATTAACACACTTTCGTAAATGTAATACTGAAGCCAAAGAATGTATAAGACTGTTCGCGCGATTTTCTGATGAACTTCAGTAATAAAAAACACAGACCGAGCAAGTTGGCCGTGCGGTTAGGGTCGTGCAGCTGTGAGATTGCATTCGAGAGACACTGCGTTCGAACCCCACTGTCGGCAATCTTGAATACGGTCGTCAGTTTCCTTCCCACTCCTAGTCCTTTCCTGTCCCATCGTAACCATAAGACCTACCTGTGTCGGTACGACGTAAAGCAACTTGTAAATAAAAAACACCGAGTATCGTCTGAACGGCGGCAGGTGTTTGCAGGTGAGAACGTCCTGGACGGTGAGAGAATCTACATTCACAAATCAGTATGAAACAAGTGCTCACTGTTCTATTATCGTACGGAAAATGTTGTGATGGCAACATCTCGGACTTAAGAGACAGGTTTTTAACAACACCCCACAAGGTCGGAGGAGCGGAGGGGGAGGTCAAATAGCATATTTAGCTTGTATCTTGCAAGGAATGTTTATTTAGGTTATAAAGTCACTTAGTGTGTTTGCTATTTTTGTTTGTCTATATATTTAAAGTATTTACTAAAATAACTTTGGAAAGTCCGCCCCTCCGTTCCACTGGACGGATCTGCTTCATTTCTGTGTTTTTCTCCCTGGATTACCTGCCGGTGAATCATACGACCCTGATAGGTTCAGCCAACTTTGAGTTATAATAAAATAAAATCACTAAATGACCACCCCAGTAATTGCAGGCGAATGCTTACCCTAGCCCGCAATACATTATGTACTTAGTAGGTTGCTAAGCCATTGCCACTTTCAATAATATTCTGATATATGTGATGTTCAGCCTTAGTACTATATCTGCATCCAGCCATGTTTGATTACCACATGTAAAGCCAGAGAGTATACACTTCCCCTAATCATGGAAGAATACTATTCTCTGCTAGACACTCTTTGATTCTCTGACCTTCCCCAGCTTCTAAATATACTCAATAGATGGCAGAACGTACGTAATAAGTTGCATGTTGCTGAGAGAAATCAGTCTACGTACACACAGACGGGAAGGTATCAAGTCGACTAGCCTTCTCTATGACCACTAACAAAGCGCAGGGACAAGCGCTTGAAAAAAGTGGGTGTCTACTTACCCGAACCAGTATCCAGCCACGGCACTATTTCGGGCAAGATCGCTTGAAAATGTTCAGATCCAGATACGCCCGCGTGGTCGAAGCACAGAGAAAGAAATGTTTTAAACTACATTTCGAATTGATCTGTTATGTACGGGCATTAAATGTTCATAAAGCCATTGAAAAGAGCAGTCAAAACAATATGACTGCGAGAGGCGTATCAAGGCGAGTTATCTGATCCATTTTAACGAATGTAGCGGAGAGCACGACTCCACTAGTTAACTATTGTATTAGCCTGTCTAATTACGCACAATTTGACACCGACACTGATCCAATAGATGACCCGTTCGCTCGCTGCAGAGTTTCGAAGTTACTGAATCATTCGCAATCAGAGGTCCGCGATGCAGCTCCCACCGCGACCTGTTGACCCCAGCACGATAGAATCTCTTATGAAGTATTTAGTCCAAAGAACGACCTGTGCTATGGAGTCGAGAGGAACAGATGAGCGCACGTGCAGTGATACGAAATCGAGAACTGTTTCGAGTAATACAGCTGTTGATTGGATGAAGTTACTGATATACTTTTACCGGGATGGTCACTGGAACACTGAAGAAAAAAGTCATTAAGCCTCTTTCTTAAATTAGATAAGTTCACCCTTTTACCTTCCTTTCAGTGGATCAGTTAAAGCAGAAAGAGTAATGTTGAATATTATTACTTCTCTCTCCACAAATCTTGTACTTTCACTTTATGATTAATAAAATAGTCGAACTTTTACCAACAATGGTACAAATCAGTTCTGCAAAGGTCATCGCGGACTAAAAAAAGGAACGCTCCAGGAAGTAGTTGCAATATAATACAGCTGTTGGAATGGAGTCCAATGCGCTTGCGTAAATCACACAAGTGTGTAACAGATTGTTGTAACGAGCTCGTTATAGCGACGTCGACGTCGTTGCAGCCACTTGCGGCCGTTAACGGGCTGGTCAATATCCTCTAACGATCAGAGCGTGACCCACATTCATTGTGAGCTACGTGAAGGTCCTCCTCAGGGACACTTCTTGGTGCCTCCGAAATTAATGACATATTCACAATCACATCTGCGATTTCAATTGTTGGAGCAATTTAAAAAACAAAAAACAAAAGTCTATCCATTCTTTGAGCCGTTTCTACAACTGCTCGAAAATGAAACATAAAGGAAAGGCTTAATTTGAGCCTTCTCTAAACCATGAGGATTTTATGAGTATGTACAAAGATGCTTTCTCACTGAACTAAGAGTTACACAATATGATCAAAGGAAAACCGTTGTGCGCAGCCGTGAAAGAAGTTGAGAGTAAGAGTACGTCAACGGATGTGCTTACACGCAGATAGGTAGAGAAGTGGAACTGTTGCTTAAAATAGCAATTTCTAACTACTGGGTGGCGAGAAATAACAATGTCTCAAGTTCTGAATAGTGGCACCAGGAAGTCCTCTTTCTAGGTGCATCTCAACAAAAAATACTGCAGACATCGCTTCAATTTCATCGCACCCAACCGGAACGCAGCTTTCTTGGAGGAGTTCTAAATCATATTACTCAATATAGGGGCATCAATTTATTATGGAGGCACTTTCAGGCACCATATAAACTTTGAAAATTCGAAGGGATCTCTGCGAGTCTTACGTACCGTGTGGTGGGTTGGACAGTCGTCTTCCAGTTTATTGGTATCGGCAACAGAAGGGGATTTGGTACTGCTTTACGGCCAAATGCCCATCCTGAAGCCAAACGTCTGCGTGTTTATGTGATGGTTGGGGCTGTGGTATATTTTAAGTAGATGAGAAGTTTATCAAGACGAACCAAACGTCCAGTACCCGGACGAGAAAAATTAACCATACACAGCTGAAATCCTCTGCCCTAGTTTGACTATAGTTTAGATCTACTGAAAGTACTAGAAAGAAGTATCATGAGAAAAATCTTAGGGCCAATGAAAACAACAGAACAATGAAAAATAAGAAAATACAAGAACATAGAAAATGTAACAAAAAGGAGATTGTTATTTTTGACACATCTATAGAATGGATGAAAATTAACAGACTGATAAAGCAGATATTCAAGTACCTTTGGAGAAAAAGTCAACAATGAGCTGGATACAAGAGGTGAAGAAAGATTTACAGAGAAATAAAATAAGAGAGAAGGAAACTGTAGAAAGAGATATCTAAAAGGGAAGTTTTAAGAATGGAAGGATTCCAAGGGAGAATGAAAAGCAAACCCGGACCAAAATGGTCTGAGGAGGGATGAATAAAGCATAGTGCAATTATGAAGGAATACTTGAAAAACGGAAGAGGAAACAAGGAAGGAGGAATTGAAATTGACACGTCGTCCCTAGCAGGCTTCATCGTAAATAAATAAATAAATAAATAAATACACGGTTTCATTGATAATAAGATTTTACATTTGCAAGCATTTCTTCAAGGGAATCGCGACGAGTCTGCACAGTGAAACACACGAATCCACCTGTGAATTCAAACTATGCACATCTTCCACATAGGTGTTCGGTTCTAGATCCACCGTTGAGATCTTTATGAGATCATCACTCAGAACTCGTCATGCGTAGCCCTGAATTCAACCAAGAACAATGTTTACGATACAGCAAAGTGATGGACATCCATTTGAAGCGTGCGCCATTTCTGCTACTTCCGCCAGCGGACGGTATTTGAGAATTTCCTGCGGGAACAATGATTTACAGCCGTGGAGATACCTGCACTTGTCATCCATTTATCACCTGTCATGCGGTTTTCACTAACAATGTGCTGTCACGTGTCAGTCGCTATCTGAAGAAGAACCAAAGTGTTCAGGACACCAGTCTGTAGCTGCAAAGTTTATACTGGGTTGTTATAATAATAATAATAATAATAATAATAATAATAATAATAATAATAATAATAATAATAATAATAATTTCAACAACCTAAAAGTAGCGATTACAGAACTTCCATCATTTCATCAAGTTCTCTGCCTCTTTCGTGTTTCGCATCCGTTCGCTTCGTGTTCGTTCTTCTGCCGAGAATACTATGTTATTTTTCTTTTTCTCGTTGGGCAGATGCTTCACCTCCGCAAACCCTTTCTTACGTCTTCTTCCCTGATTCCACAGTTTCGTACATCCCAATGGACTTCGTTCACCGATGGACTTGCGTTTTCCTGTTTTCCTGGAAAGGTTCGCAAGCATTTCTGTTTCCATCTTTTTAAATATGTCCACAGAAATTCAGACTTCTTTTCTTGATTGCGGTAGTGATATCTTCAAATGTTTGGTATAGACCTTGGTTTGATCTTAGGCGGAAAATAAATACATCTGTTGGTTTCCTGTTTCCAGGAATCTTTCTAAGGAACTTCCATTCTATCTTCTCCAGGTTTGAGAGGCCCTTGCTGGCTATTGTCTCAGCTGCATATAAGCATTCAGGTTTAGCTACAGTACGGCAATGCCTGCATTTTGCCTGATAAGAGTAATTTCCTGTCCAGAGCTGAATTAACCGCTCTGTAGTACTCATGCGACAGGATTCCTTATACAAATATAATATTCTAAGTTTGTATATAAATTAAATCAGTACGGGAGAAAATGGATAATCCATGGCATGCATGCAGAATATTTACCTTATAGTATTGTTACCTTAAAACATTGTGTTCCATCGATCTAATTTAATTCAGGATGACCCGCTTAGTAAATGAGAATGGCTGACAACAATTGCCGCTCAGTAGCTATTTAGAAAGTCTCTGTCCTCCTCACAGCAGGTAGTCTGGTCGCTGGTACTACCAGAAACGGGCGATGATCCTGATTGGTAGGCCTCACTTTGCTAGTTGCTTTACGTCGCACCGACACAGATATGTCTTATGGCGACGATGGGACAGGGAAGGGCTAGGAGTGGGAAGGAAGCGGCCGTGGCCTCAATTAAGGTAGAGCCCCAGCATTTGCCCGGTGTGAAAATGGGAAATCACGGAAAACCACCTTCAGGGGTGCCGACAGTGGGGTTCGAACCTACTATCTCCCGAATACTGGATACTGGCCGCACTTAAGCGACTGCAGCTATCGAGCTCGGTGGCCTCACTTTCACTTGGATGCACACGCTCAGTCACCTCGCACAGCAGCTGCACGCTGGCAGGTTCGACGACACAATCTGTTTACAATCACGGTGCACGATGACTGTTTTTTGGTAGAATTCCAGATGAGTCCGGTAACTCACTTAATCAATACAGTCAAGTAAATGCCTCTGCTCCACACAGTGAACTATTCAGAACTGACAATCTAGCATAAAAAATCAACAGTGCTAGCCAAGTACTTTCAAATATTTTTAATTACCTATATTGTAAGACTGAGAGCACTTGGTAGCTCCAGCGACTGAAGTGGACGTACGACGAGAACTCAGTGAGGCTGAGAATAATGACTCCTTAGTGGAAAGTCTTCCTAGAAAGGTAATGGCTGTGAGTGGCAAAGGGCGGATCTGCGCAGTACTGATACTGTAGGAGCTCCAGTTAAGGCACTACCTGCGGGAGCCAAGTCATTAGTAGCAATATAGTGTATTTTGTCTCCGTCTCTAGCAAAATCGATCTTATTACATCTCAACGCGCCACCACTCACGAGGGGAAGTCGCCATGTGGTTTTCTAGAAAAGTGTTCGAATTTTGAGTATTTGCCCTTCATTAACAGAAATTTTTTAGCCGTGTTCGAGCGTTTTGCCAATGGACGTTAGTCTGTTCAAAATACAACGTGGCCGTGCAATTAGGAGCGCAAAGCTGTGAGCTTGCATCCGGGAGACAGTGGGTTCGAATCCCACTGTCGGCAGCCCTGAAGATGGTTTTCTGTGTTTCCTATTTCCACACCAGGCAAATGCCGGGGCTGTACCTTAATGCCATAGCCACTTCCTTCCCATTCCTAGGCCTTTCCTATCCCATCGTCCCCATAAGACCTATCTGTGTCTGTGCGACGTAAAGCAAATAGCGTAAAATCTCTCCTCAAACTTTTGTAGTCTTATTCCCGCAGATATTTCTAGCGAGCTGCCCTTGTCGGTACTGTACACTGTCATATAAACTCACAGTCCTCCATAGTGACCTAACATGTCATTGCGTATCTTTTCGTTTGCAAGGGTCAGTGAAAGGAAGGTAGCATGAAGACAATGAAGGCAATCAGAAGGGAACGGAAGTTGACCTCAGGAATAATAACAACAACGACAATCGCATAGACCAGGGGTTTCCAAACGATGGCCCGCGAGCCGCATGCCGCCCACGAAGCCATAATTTGCGGCCCGCGAGAGCATTTTAATAAATAACTGGAGGACCCTACACGCTCCGCAGCATTGGTGATAAACAGGTCAGATAACTCGTCTTGATATGTCTGTCGTAGTCATATTGTTTCGCCTGGTTTCAAGAACATGTAATAAGAAGCACGTTATGGTATACCTCAGACTTCATCCACTCTGACGTCATCCGGCCGTCTGTTTGGTAAAAGAAAACTATCCATATGTTCGCTTTTCTTTACCCTGAAATTTTTGATGAAAAGCTGGGTATTGTGTTGTAGAAAATGGTATTTTTAATCTCAGTTCTTCTATATAGAACGGTTGTCTTGTGAGCTCATAGGTTAGTCTCGAGGGAGCGTTTTTTACCAGACAGAGACATTTTTGAAGATACTTGGCCTTCACTCTGCTTAGTGTAACTAGGTTGTTCTGTGATAGGTGCTCCCGGATAATGTCTAAGTCGTATGTCATGATGGGGTCTGTTTGTACGTAGACTGTTTTTCTCTTAGCAGCATTTAAGTTATTAGAAACGCTCTGCCATCTGCTGAATGTATTTGGAAGCTCGAAAAGGTTAGAGAATCAAAGAGTATCTAGCAACGAATATTCTTCTTCTGTGAGTAGAAATAGTGTATACTCTCTGGCTTCGCAGGTAGTAATCAAACATGGCTGCATGCATTGACATTTCTAAGGATGAAAATCAGATACAGTATATCAGAATATTAATGAAAGTGTTGGTCGCTTAGCAACCTGTATTGTCGATTAGGGCAAATCTTCGCCTGCAATTACTGAAGTGATCATTTAATGATTTGATTTTATGACTGCTCAAAGTTGGTTGAGCTTAGAGACCTACCAGTACATCATGATTCACTGGCAGGTAATTCCGGAGAGAATATACTAAAATGAATCAAATCGGTCCAATGGAATGTGCGGACGGATTTACAAAGCTGTTTTTAGTAAACTTTTAATATATAGAAGTCAAGGAGATTGATAACACGTATTTAATAGCTCGTTCAAAATTGAATTAATTTTTATACCCCTTATTAGCCCAAAGTCACAACTAATTAATACTTTAATATTATTTCCTACTAACAGTTACCCGCGGCTTCGCTCGTGTGGATTTCGTAATTTGATAAAAGTGATCGTTCCTCGTTGCTGTACTAAAACGTTATCTAAGTATCCCTAAAGTATGAAAATTCACTGTAAAACGGAATTTTATTTTCCCCAGAAACTCTTTGTAAACCATGTTTGTAGTATTGCCTTTTGAGGCTAAGGTGAGCGCGCGACTGTACATGTGAGAAACAGTCTTTTCTCTCAAGTCGAAAAGAAATACGTTTTACAGGAGATTCCAAATACATAATTCCACGTCTGTAAGATCTTCAGTTTTAGAGATATAAGTATCCCCACAAAACGAATTCAACCCCTTTATCAGTCCTTCCCCCACTCCGACCTACGTGGATTTTCCGAAAACGAAAAAAATACAAATACAAGATTCCAAATACCGACGTTCAACATCTTCAGTTTTTGATAGATCTAAGTACCATATCCTCATACAAATAATTCTACAAATTTTTCAAATCTTCCAGCCCCTTAAGTTTTTTTGAAACCAAAAGAAGACGCGTTTCTTCATTTTTAAAGGAGAATACAAGTATCAATTTTCGCGTCTGTAACATTCAGTTTTTGAGATATAAGTATCCTCATAAAAATAATTATTTTTTCTCTTCCTTCGGCCCTCCCCCGTAAGTGAATTTTCCTCATAAAAATTCTACTCATTTTTCTCCCCCAGCCCCACGTTGATTTTCCCCTAAAAATGCGTCTTCTTATAAAGGAGATTCCAAACACCAATTTTCATGTCTGCAACATCTTTAGTTTTTGAGATATAAGTGTCCTCCTACAAAGAATTAAAGTAATTTTTCAATTCTTTCATCCCCCTTATGTGGATTTTCCGAAAACAAAAATACGTATGTATTTGTAAAGGAGACTTCAAATACAAATTTTCACGTCTGTAAAGTTCAGATGTTGAGATATAAGTATCTTAATAAAAATAATTCAACCCGCTTTTCAGCCTTTTTAACCCGCGTAGGTGGTTTTTCCGAATACAAAATATACATGTTTCTTTGTTTTTAAAAGAGATATAAAGTACCATTTTTCACGTCTATAACATGTTACGTTTCTGATATATACTGTAGATAGAGTCGTTTAAAAAATTCACCCCTTTGTCACTCCTGTTCACCCCCACCACCCCGTCATTGATTGTATTTTCCAAAAACAAAATAAATATACTTTATTTCTAAAGAAGATTCCAAATACCAATGTTTACATTTGTAAATTTTAAAGTTTTTGAGATATAGATATAGGGCCTACACATTTAAAATTCACCCCCTTTTCATCCCTTAGCGATGGAATATCCAAACATACTCCCTTAGCAGCACGAACACTCGAATACAAATATATCCCCAAAATTTGATTTCTTTACGTCCAGTAGTTTGGGTTCGACGATGATGAATCAGTCAATCTGTCAGGACATATTATATTAAAACCTACAACCCGTCTTCCATTCAACGACCGGGTCAGTCGGAGTTTCCTTTCTTTTCATCCTCACTTATCCTTATTGTACTGATCCTCCTTTTTACCCTACCCCATCCTCTTTTATTAGGTGTATATGCTTTTTATATTAGGGCGCCCTGGAGGCGTTTTCGGCTTTGTTTTAGTGTGGCCAAATATTTCTTGATCTTCATAGTAAAAGTGTACTTGTTCCTTCCAAATTTGATTAGATAATAATATTAATAAATAATCATTTGAGGTGATTGTGTGTGTGACACCTCCCTTTTCAAAAAAAAAATAATAATAGAGAAACTGGTTTTGTGATCTAGTTCCATTATATGGTTGAGACTCACGCTGACATAGTGTTCTATGTAACGATGTTTGTAATTTTGTCAAACTTATCTGTGGGTTAGTCCCCTTTCGAAAACTTTTCGTCTTAACGGGGACTCGAGCTATTTTGCCTTTGTAATCAATGTCTGGGATTTTTACTCGGACTTTATCTCCTTGGTTAACAAGATGTGTACTGTGATAAACTTGTTTCACCAATTTTATTGACACACACAAAAAAAAGAGTTGTTCTTTCAAAGGTTTAGAAACTCTACTTAAGAAATATATCATCTGAGATGATTATCTGTATAACTTTGAAAAAACTGTAAAAAAAAAAAAAAAAAAAAAAAAAAAAAAAAAAAAAAAAAAAAAACTGAGCCTGCATGGCAGTTCATTTTTTATCTCTTATATATATTGGTCAATTTAATTCTGTAGGGGTTAGCTTAATTATCCCTTTGGTACTATTCCTTAAATGTCCAGGGTATATTTGAGGATCTATTTTCTCCAAATATGTTAGTGTGTATTGTATTCTCGTTAAAGCTCCTGTTCCAGTACATTTGGTCATCTAATTTTTTTTCGAAAGGTGGTGTTCTTTTTGATGTTTGGTACCTACCACGGTAAACCTCTCCTACTACCCCCCCCCCCCCCAGTACTGCTTCCGCTCACTCTGCTTTTTTTCTTGGTTGATGTGATCGACTTCTCGGTGCAGTGTTGCCTATGCACAGACATCGTTCGGTAGCTTTTTCTTACAACCGGGATGGAAAGATTAGTTTTGGATAAAGCTCTCAAGATATCTTAACTAAATCGCACAATTCACGTTACAAAATGAAGCCTCCAACTTGCGGCGAGGGTAGGAATTTTGTCGGCTGCCGAGGCCTGACGCACTCCTCTGGGGAATGATTAATGACTGACAGATGAAATGAAATGATAGTGAAGAGTGTTTCTGGAATGAAAGATGAGAGCGAAAACCGGAGTACCTGGAGAAAACCTGTCCCGCCTCCGCTTTGTCCAGCACAAATCTCACATGGAGTGACCGGGATTTGAACCACGGTATCGAGCGCTACAGAAGCTCAGGATATATAATAGATTGTTTAAGTATTCGCTCGATCTGAATATATGTTTATTTTAAACATTTAAAATCCAAATGAGCACTTACTAACCGGACACCCCTGGTATAGACTCTCCTACCATGTGAATGAGTTTCTTTTATTTTTCGTCATTTAGCCTGCCTTACTGTCCGTTTCTAAGTTTGCGTTCCACTCTCCCAGAGTGTAGGGAAAACTAATCTCGTTCCTGCGGCCGACTTTTTAAATATGTATTTCAGGCAAATAGTTGAATGTGAGACCTTTCGAAAATCGAACTGCATCAGTCGGGTCTGCTCCCAACGGCTGACTCAGTACCACTGACACACGGAGAAAGCTAAGATTTTCTGAAAGGCTTACCTTAGATTCTTAAAGCTCTTCAATAAACGAAACAAATCGTTGGCGGTAGAATATCCGATTACTTTGAACAGGCCACTGATTGGAAATCGGTAAGCTTAACTATTCCTTATAGTGCCAGATTAGGAATACTAAGACATGTAGAATAGAACAGACAATTGGGAGTTACTTCAAGGATAAGCCTGTTCGGAAGGAAAGACTGCTGGAAATTTCTCTTCAAATTCCCTCATAATGAGGAAACAATCCGCAGAGGAGACTAAAATAAAGCGGCGTGTACAAGAAGAAACCTCTTCTCTCAAGTCTCTCCCCACTTTGTTTAAACAAAGCAAGCCAACGTCTACGTCTTTTTCCCGAGCACAAACCCTAATAGCAGTCTTCCAATGCAAGCTCTTGAGCCAGCACAAACAAGCATTTAGCTCGTAAAAGCTTGTTTGTGTGTGAGAGAGTTCTTTCCCAGTCGATCCTGCACTAGTCTGCAGATCGATTAAAAATTCATGCCTCTCGCTTTCCGACATCATATAAATTACTGCTGGGAAATATGACGAATTACTGCAGTGTGAGAGATTTTAGTTTTCCTTTTTTCAATTTTTATTTTTCAAGAACAATAGAGGGTGGATATGGTATTTGAGCGCTTCTGTCGACCAGAGCGCATCGACCTATCGATCGCTACTTAACCTCCCCTTCACTTTCATTAGGCTCTTTCCTCCGACCATGACGTGACGTGCGTTGGGACCACACCCAAAACAAGAAGAGCAATCTCGGGAATTGCTACGGTTATTCCCAGCTCGGAAGGAAGCCGTGATTCACAAAGCATTACTCTACAGAGGGCGTCACCGGCGGAGAGTGACACACCGCTTCGTTCTGGAAGTCAAATATAATAATAATAATAATAATAATAATAATAATAATAATAATAATAATAATAATAATAATAATAATACCATTTGAACAGTGAGAAGAGGTTTTTAATTGAATGCACGCAATCCAGTGATTAGAAATTGTATATACAAACTCCCCTACTCTGCCGGTAAACATTCTGATGGTATTTTTTTTTTTTTTTTTTTACACTCAAACCAGTTAGCCACCGTGACAGGGCAAATTAAAGACTTGGCGCCTTAACGATAAGAACCACCAGGCGGGAACTATTTTCACCAGTGAAACTTAAGAATGATGTTTAACTTTGTATTTGAAAATTATTTTTTGACCTTTCACATAAATTCTTTCACCTTTCATTTAATTCTTGGGGTGATAAAAGTGAAACTTCCACTAGCAACCTCCAAAAAATTAAAATGATATCTACGACAACATATCATCTCCAAAACCTCACCAGACATGAACAAGTCTTAATCTCCCGACTGAGGATAGGACACACGAAGATCACCCACAACTATCTCCTAGAAAAGAAACAACCTCCCACCTGCATTAAATGTAACTGCTCTCTCACTGCCAAGCATATCATCTCAGAATGTCAACTGTATGACCATTGGCGCCAGCACCACAACATACCCAAGGAAATGGAACTGACACTGGCTTCTCCAGCACTGAGACATCAAGTCATCAAATTCCTCAAGGGCACTGGCTTGCACTCCAAAATCTAATTACATTATACTTATTTATTTTTCCTTTATATTTTTGTAATTACAATATTTTATTATTATTATTATTATTATTATTATTATTATTATTATTATTATTATTATTCTGTGATCATATGTAAGAGTGACGATAAGACTTTGGAGTTAAAGCGACTGTAAACAACCCTAATAAAAAAATAGAAAAGGTGAAACAAACACAGAGTTGGAGTTGGACACAGATTACAACGCACGCCTTCTTCGAGTGGTGCTGCTAGGCGGCTTTTTTTTTTTTTGCTGGTTGTTTTACGTCGCACCGACACAGGTAGGTCTTACGGCGACGATGGGACAGGAAAGGGCTAGGAGTGGGAAGGAAGCGGCCGTGGCCTTAATTAAGGTACAGCCCCAGCATTTGCCTGGTGTGAAAATGGGAAACCACGGAAAACCATTTTCAGGGCTGCCGACAGTGGGGTTCGAACGTACTATCTCCCGAATACTGGATACTGGCCGCACTTAAGCGACTGCAGCTATCGAGCTCGGTTGGCGGCCTTTAGCCACGTACAGATTCAGCAACACCGCCTCGCAAAGCCCGTTTGAATTCGTGCGTAAAGTGATCTGATTGGTTAACTTTAGCAGCTGATAAAATAACAATGGCGCGAGATACTGAATTACAAAACTGATTTATAATTATGACCAACCTTATAACGCTCATATGTGCGGTTGACGTTGTTTCCGACCAAATCAGTGCATGGACCTGTGAGCATGACATTTGAACAGGATTGTGCACAGAGGTCCAGAGGTAGCCTACAGTACGAGTCTGGCTGTTAGGCAGAGGTTTCAGCATCGGTCGTTTTGCGACATTATTCTTCCTCACTTCACCCTCTTCTCGTTCATTCATTCGTCACTACGGTCATCTATGTGCCACGTTTACACAATCTAGCTGCCCGTGCGTCTCGCAGACTAATGCCCTTCTCTTTAGACTCCGGCCAAAGATCCTTAAGTCTTTCGATTCTGCCTTCTCGTTCTTCTACTGAGACGTTCCATGGATTTTAAGGTGCATCCCTCAATCCTACACCATTTTTATCTAAATGTTGTTCTGTCCTGTATCTCTTCCTCCTTAAAATCAACTTCTGCAAGGTCTCTGTACACCTGTGTAAGCCACCCAGGCTGTGTTTTCCACTTTTCTTGTAAAAGGAGTATTTTGTTGGCCAACCTCTCTTGATTCATCCTTTCAGTGAATCCATAAAAGATCACTTATTTACCTCATCTTCTTCACATTTTCCGTTGGTCTTATAGAGTTCCTGGTTCGATCTCAACCGGAAAGTATTATTATTCTGCATATTCTTTAATGGGCGATGGCAACCACACTTTGCAATTCTGTCCATTTAGTTTCTCCTCAAGGCATGTCCACGCATGCTGCTTTCCTCCTTTATATTCAGTTCTCAATCTACATTTAGAGTCTACAGTATTTTTAGCATCCTTTGGAGAGTCCACAGTTCAATATTCTTCGTTGTAGTTATTTTGGCATCAACCCCTCAACAAAATACGAACATAAGAAACAGATGTAACAGTTCAAAAATCGTATCTTAAGTTTGATGTCCAATCTGTACATGGAAGCACTACGGACATTCCAAACAGCTGGTACACAAAAAAACAAAAAAGTTGCTCCCTACACTTTCAGTCAGAAACTGAACCTCACAAAAAAACACAATCCATAATAATATGTATTTTTCTCCTCGTATTAAAATGCGATGTGCGATTGTTTACGTTCATAATAAATTCAGTGGATTTTGTTTTCGGCTAAACTGCTGCATCAATTAACTCAGCCCGAATTATTTACAACATTCATCCCCCACCACCACCACTCATAAAATGTTTTTTTAATACATGCGTATATATTAAATTGCTATGAATATACAGTGATTTATATTTAATCATAGCACTACGTTAAACAATAAATCTGAGCAGCTGAATTGTATTCCAGTATATTGTGGGTTGTTTTTATACAAGGCGATCGTAAATATGCATTTGTTTTGTCGAAAGAACGAAATAATTTCTGACATATTGTTGTCCATAAGCTATTCTGTAAACATAATAATGTAGTCCTTCCTAACACTTGTCTCAGTAAATATAGGATAGCTAGACACAGTCCTGAAACTGGAATGCTTCTACAATCGCGGAAAAAGAGAGTAGTTCTGCACTCGAGTGAGATAGCGCTTCACGTGAAGTATTGCTTGATTCATCTAAGCGATTTCTATAATAACACAGTGAAGAAAATTAGTATCAAATTTCCCTCCGGGAAAAATCAAATGATCATAAGTATACGTTACATGTTTCTCGCTCATGGTCATCCATCAACAACTGCTAGTCCGACTCCATGGCTAAATGGTTAGCGTGGTGGCCTTTGGTCACAGGGGTCTCAGGTTCGATTCCCGACAGGGTCGGGAATTTTAACCACCATTGGGCTGGGTGCATGTGTCGTCTTCATCCTCACCACGACACGCAGGTCGCCTGCGGGAGTCAAATCAAAAGACCTCCACCTAACGAGCCGAACTGGTCCTCTGACACTTCCGGCACAAAAAGCCATACGCCATTCCATTTCAACGGCTGCTAATTTCAGATGATCGCCAGCCATAAGACATAGCTTGCACGGTTGCTAGGTTACAATACTTTACATCACAGCCTCCACGGTTGCTAGGTTACACTTCCGTCACACGTTTGGTTACTGACAAGACTTCGTTACAGAAATTTTCGGAGACCCGCAGATCTAAGATATTTATGTGAAAATAAAATGGTGAAAATTTGAGAAAATTTGAACAAGAAGAAATGCGAAGCAAGTCTTCCTTTGACGATATGTCGTGATATATGGGCATATAAACTGGTTCAAAATGATCCAAAACACAGTCGGAAGGATCACAACGGTTGTTTGAAGAGAGATTACTTTTCTCATAGCCTATTTTGTTTCCTTTATGTTTATAAGGAACATGGCGGTTTGCTACAAAAGCGATATAGTATTCGGCAGTATTCTGCTTCATAATCGTTCATAAGAGTTGAGCATGTTAAGCTCCTAAAAGTAAAGGCTTGTTTTTACTTCGTTGCTTATTAAAACCTTTGAAATAATTATTGACGTAGCTGGTACACGGTAATTACAAGGAATGACTATGTTTGACACATTCAATTTAAAAAAAATTAAATTGGATTTTAGTGCCGGGAGTGTCCGAGGACATGGTTGGCTCGCCAGGAGCATGTCTTTTGATTTGACGGCCGTAAGCGACCTGTGCGTCGTGATGAGGATGAAATGATGAAGACGACATATACACCCAGCCCCCGTGCCAGCGAAATTAACCAATGATGGTTAAAATTCCTCACCCTGCCGGGTATCGAACTCGGGACTCCTGTGACCAAAGGCCAGTACGCTAACCATTTAGCCATAGAGCCGGACATTAAATGCAAAAGTTCTGTTGAACACAATTATGTACGTCCTTAAATGAAACGGAATATTGCAGTAATGTACACCGCTCGAGGCTTGCGGTGTGTCATAACCAGAGAGTGGATTTGGGCATATTTGCAGGCCTTGTTTTTTTCTACATATACTATGCTCATAAGAAGTAAAAGCAATTCATACTATTTAAAATCGAATGGCTGTTTTATCGCTCACATAAATGCATGATTGAATTTATTATTATTATTATTATTATTATTATTATTATTATTATTATTGTTATTATTATTATGTACACAACAACATACAATAATGTTTATTTACATCCAAGTCGGTACAACAATGCAAGTAAACGAACCGTGTTGTTGCTTTCTGTATATTAGCCTACATACAGTTTGCGGACTTTTCGAATACATTGCAGTATTCGTTGTCAAGGCCACTGAAATACCCTACTCGATCCTACGTAATCACATCTTACCTCGCAACCGTGCAAGCTATATCTCATGGCCGGCGGTCATCTGAAATTACTAACAAGACTTCGTTACACACATTTTCGGAGAGACCCAGATCTAAGATTTAAATGCACTGTAATATTAACAATATTAACAAGAGCTTGACTATGTGTAACTTCTTTTCGGTGGCGTTTGTATTCGTTTCAGGAAGTTGGAATCGTAAGAAAAATATTTTTGACGATACTTGAAGTAGCAGAGAGGAGAGATCCTTCCTCAATAATTAGCAGCGATCAGCAACCCATCCCCACCAAAGAGTATTCTTATTTACATAGAAGAATGACAACAGAAACAGCCTGAAAGTAAATAGTTCCACCATTTCCTGTGTTCCTATAGGCTTGTCTCTGGCAGGACCTAACCAGTCCACCTATCTTCACCGTGTATCTGTGGTTAATGCGGCAACGTTGGCAAGCCTGTTTAGTGCATTGCGAGCACGCCGGAGCCGGCACTATGTTGGATCTATAGCCTACACTTTCATTTCTTCGTTGTATGAGGACCAGTAACTACAAGAAAAGAGGAGATAAAATAAAAGTTGATATTTAGAGAACCACATGGAGGAAAAACAAGCATTTTGCAGAATATGCAATAGTTGCTGTTCTTTGTGCACAGACGCACGCGTATTTTACCGTTTTACGTGCATATGAATCCGCCCTCTTCTGATAACGTGCAGGTCTATTTCTCCTAACAGCTGTTTCTCATGCACGTAGAACTGTCAGCGAGCTCGTAACCTTGACGAGTCTGTTCCAGGTGAATCAGTCTTCTGGACTCTTCTCGGCTGCTAGACCCGGCCCATATAAGGCGGACAGGCAGCGAGTCATACTCAAATCAGTGGCGTGGTGGAGCTGAATGTCATGAGTACTGGGTAATGTCGTTTCGAGTACTGAGCATGGTGTGTGTAGAGCCGTGAAGCGAGTGCCCAAGTTGTGTGTGTCAGGACGCAAACGAGGGACATTAGACCGAAACTGTTGGAGTGTCCGACTGACAAACAGGTGACAATGTGTAGCTATGGTCGCTTGTAACTGAATGAGAATGCAAGCTGAACTAATGTCTGTTAGTGTGTAAGTACTTATAGGTAAGAGAAAAATCGTAGTCGTAGAAATAAAACATATCACAAGAGTTCTCGAAGAATTGATGGTGGTGGTGATTATTGTTTTAAGAGCAAGTACAACTAGGCAACCATCCCCTATATACAAATAATTAGAGAGAAACAAGGGAAGGGATCCGACACTTTGAAAAATAAAGGTATCGGCCAAAGAAAGATGAGGGCCTCGAAGGGCGTGAAAATGAAAGACTCCCTAGGCTTCGAGTGCTCTAATACCGATGGGGACAGAAAAGAACAAGAGCGGACTGACTGGGGTCGGACAGGATAGATGGAAGTGAGAAACCTGACCAAGTAAGTGGAAGCAGAGCCAGGACTTAGCCAAGGGGCCCCTGATCGCCAGCCCATGCTACGAAGTTACGAGCCCCTGGGAGCCCTTAGAGTCACCTCTTACGACAAGCAGGGAATACCGTGGATGTTATTCCACCGCCCGAGAGTCCGGATATTTAGACATTTATAGGTTAGAATTCAAACATATTCAAGCGACTAACAAATATTCACTTACACTGCAAAACAGTTCTGCAATGAAATTCGCTAAACTTTCAGGGGTGCGGCCTATTAAAAACCCCTGGAAATTATGTCACACTCCCTACATTAATGAAGAACGGGCTAGACTACACTTCCTACTAGTGAAATTACGGTCGTAATACTGAAAGATGTATTCTGATTAAAGAGGGAGGTCCGTTTACTGCATGCCTGGGGGAGGGGTATATTTGCCATGGAAACGAGGACGGGCCGACTCCGGTTGCCATGGAGATATGCCTGCCGGCCGGCTCGTGTTACTTGCAGCTGCGAACCCTCTCACTTCTGAGCGGTCCCAACGAACAAACGAACGAACGAACGAACGAACGAACGAACGAACGAACAAGTGGGCCGAAAGCGAGCGGAATAGAAAGGAATGTGGCAACTCCGTGCAATGGCACGTGTATTGATCGTCCTTCTGCCCTCTCTGTCAAAATGCTTCTTTCAATATTACCGGCACAGTTCGCATTCTAACTTATTACTGCCCAAACATTCGGGCTACAGATATTCCCTACCGTCACATTACAAAATTTTACGTCAAAACTTGCGGGTTTGACCCCGAGACGGCCATCTTTGATTACTTTCGTAGGACCCAAACTACGGGGAAGTGCCTTCCCACTTCAAAAATCTCTGATGCATTGGCCGGGATTCGAATAGCGGCCGCCTTGGTGAGAAGCGAGTGACTATGCCACTCGGCTATGATGTGTCCATTGGTAAGCTTCAATTAATATTTTAACACTTCGCAGGGAAATTAAATGATGAACAAAATCTGCACATCGAAGGAAACGCTAAATCGATTGGTGGGACAAGGAGTCACTTCCACAAACTTTTATTGGACCGAAGAGAATTGAATTTAAGTTAAGAAAGTCGACAATAGATCGTACCTATCATAGAAAGCAGTCCAAAGAAACTCTAGAGTTGTTCAAGACGTGGAGAAGTTTAAGAGAGACAGAAAAGTGTGTGATGCATTGCTCGGGTTCTGACGGGGCGTCAAATTCACACTCTGCACTGCAACAATGAGCTGCTTACATCCAGGCTTCTGAGAGATGGACGGAATAGCTCCTGCATGTGTTCGGTGTTTCTACAGCTTCGTTACTCAGTAAACAGTTCCATGAGTTTACAGGTAAAAAGGAAACAGAGGTTTTAAACGACTTGCTATCTCATACATCGTTTCTATCCGACAAATTAACCTACAATAAAATCTACTCCAGGAAGAAGGCGCTATAATGTATTAGAAAACAGAATGCCGTTCCCGATGAACCTAGCTCGCCTTTACCGCCTCGGCATAATAATAATAATAATAATAATAATAATAATAATAATAATAATAATAATAATAATAATAATAATAATAATGCCCAGGGATTAACGATCATACTCAGCTGTTTGGTTACTGATGCGAATTTTATAGTCTAATTCTCCCTCATATTTGGCCACGTCCATTGTTCTTATAAGTAGTGAATGATTGGGACAAAAAAATTACAATTAATTTTACAACGCTGTGGAACCTGAAAACTGCACGATATACAGCTACGTATTGTCAAAACTCAGGAAAATGCCTTAAATTCCGCGATCCTTCCACTTGTTAAACCATCTAATTTGTCACTAATTAAATTGTTTCTAAAATGTTAAAGGAAATTTTATACATTCCTAGATAGATATTTGATTTTAATCTTAATTTATTCTCTTCATTGCGTTAATTCAGTTATAGCGGCAGTTAGGTACAGTCAAAAGGACCTATCGTCCTACTGGTAATTAGCTTTAAATAAATACATTTCTCAATTCTAATCTTACGTTTTACGGAGATGCAGCAATTTTATTTTACAGGAATGATTTTACATATTGGAAAATCTATCGACTCGAGGATGCCTTATTTATGAACCTTCTTCCTTACCATCGGACTAACTTGGAATCGAACCGAGCGCTTTTGCTGCTCGAGTTACTCAGTCCAACTCAAAGTGTCCGACAGGCATGAGTGTAATTCGAATCTTAAAGATCCAGAAAAATCGAATTAACCACGAATATGAATTAAAGAATGTCTCACATCTTTGTTATACATGTTAAAAGTACGTCAATCCGTCCTAAAGTTAAGAGATTTCAATACACGTATAAGGCAGAATGGAATCTTATCTGTCTAGTTATAAGGATATTCTATCCTGCACCAAGATACTCCAGACACATTTCCATACAAAGAACGGGGAGAATCTTAATGCAGTTACAAATTACATTCCAATAGTATTAAGTCGGCATTAAGTTCTAAATGTGCTGTAATCCACATTACCGATATGGCAGGAGATTTGCATAAACGGAAGGGGTCTCACTTGCTGTGCACCTTACTGCTTACGGATCTCCTTCCTACAAGGCTGTAGTATGGTCTGCATCGCTGAGAACTAAATAAGCCTTTTTTTTCTATTGGCTTTACGTAGCAGCGACACAGATAGGTCTTATGGCGACGATGGGACAGGAAAGGGCTAGGATAGGGAAGGAAGCGGCCGTGGCCTTAATTTAAGGTACAGCCCCAGCATTTGCCTGGTGTGAAAATGGGAAACCACGGAAAACCATCTTCAG
The DNA here is from genome assembly GCF_040414725.1 of Anabrus simplex. Taxonomy (NCBI): domain Eukaryota; kingdom Metazoa; phylum Arthropoda; class Insecta; order Orthoptera; family Tettigoniidae; genus Anabrus; species Anabrus simplex. Next base: position 74,968,772 of record NC_090277.1, read on the forward strand.
GGCTCCCGACAGTGGGGTTCGAACTCACTATCTCCCGAATACTGGATACTGGCCGCACTTAAGCGACTGCAGCTATCGAGCTCGGTAGAAACTAAATAAGTAGGACCGAAATTTAATCAAATACTACTGAACATTCATTTTCCTATACTGTAACGCAATTTGTCATGATTTAAGGAAATAGTAATAATTGATTATTATTACTGTTATTATTCCTGTCCTGCCCAATCTCCCGGACGATGAAGACGAATGTGAACAGAGCTTTCAATCTTCAGCGACACAATATAGTTCTTCAGTGCTTTATACGCCTGTCGCGCGTCGAATGAACTTAAAACATGAAATTCGCCTCCAGCATACTTTGCACTCGTCAATTTTCCCTTATGAACCTGCATATTACGGCGTCATCATACAGCGAAGACTTCATTTTCTTGAACAATGATCTTGCAGTGTCTATTCGGTTCCTAATTTCCACGTCTGTTGTCGAACAACTGAGATATTTAAACAACAGAGTTCAAGGTTGAAATTGTAATGTTTTAAAACTGGAACTGTCATTAATCATAAGTGACTGACGTCATGAATGTAATGACTAATTCGTTGCCGTATTTTCTGAATATTAGTGATCGGTTGCCTTAATAAGCTGTACCTAATAAAAGAAAAGAAAGGAACCATTTTTCCCTTAGAGAACATCAAATGATTATAAATATATCTCTCGGTCATGGCCATCCATCAACGTCTAATTTCAAATGATCGCCAGCCGTTAGATACAGCCCCACACGGTTGCTAGGTAACATTACTTTACATCAGAGCCAATTGCGTGATATCGCGGAAAAAACGCATGTATCCTGAATATCTTCGAGATTCACTTTTCCCGCACATAAAATTAAGTTTCCAAAGAATTTGGAGTTTATCATTAACACCAAAATATCAGTCCTCTAATGATGACTCAAACATCCATCTACTGAATTGCCGAGAAGTTAACTTTCTTGTATATAAATTAATTATATTAAAACTGTCATTGCTAACATTCTATACATGGTAAAATTAATTAAGGCACACAAATATATTGGACCATGAAAGTTATTTTCCTATATTATTAAACTATGCGATAGATAACTAGAATAATATCAATAATAATTGCAATATTGGTTACGGAGTTTCCGTGCTTCACAGAGGGAAAAGAAGCGAGTGAGCTGAATGCCTGAAAAAGGAATTAACTAGAACAGAACTTAAGGCTTACTTTAGACTCGAGTGACTAGACTGAAAGTAGAAGATTGAAAATATTGTCATTTTAAAATAGATCAGTCAGATGTGTATTTGCAGGCAAGTCCTTGAATGTTTGTTTAGGAAGCCTTTTTCATGGACAGTCGAAATTTCTTCTGGGGACGCAGGGCACAGTTCCTTGCAAAACGTAAAGAATTTTCACCTTATTTTTCTGACCGGCGTAAGCCCAAAAGCCTATACAGCATCATGTCTATTTAAATTTTAGTCTGTATGGCCAACAATACTGTAAGCAAACAGAAAGTCTGCCATTAAAAGATAAGAAATTTATTACGTCAAATGTCGACGGGGGTACTTCATGCCTACTCGTGTTTGAATGCGTCTGTACCACCTTCTTCAGACGATAACAATTAGCAAACCAACTACACTACTCGGTATCATTGTTACTAACAACAAATAAACTTCACAGCCTTGAATTTGAAATATTAAACGAAACAGAGGAATAAATAGTACCCCCCCCCCCCATCGTTGGTATTCCTAGGGTTAATACTCTCTTCTTGACGTAACATGCCAGGGTACAGTTCGACTGGCGTAGTAAAATGCAGGTAACAACAGATCAAATATTTGGCAAGTCCCACCAACCCGCGGGCTGTATGAGGTGAGCATATCTTTGTGTTCATTCCACGAGCTTGCAAAATGTTCCCCCACACCACAGCCTTTCAGCTCTGAGGACAAAAGAATATCACAGCAAAGAAAGACATGAAATATCGACGCCTTTACTTTCACCTGCACGATAGCCATTTAGTTTTGTCTCTGAACAGAACATGCCCTCTCGAATGGAAATATTTCCCCCTCCCCTCTAGGACACTCCGCATATCATGCATAAAACATAAAATGTGGGAGTACATTGGAAATCGATCGCAGACGAGCGGGAGAGTGTTTCAAAAAGTCGGCGATGTGGAAACTGTAATAGCCAAGTTATTTCTGCTGCAGGGACTGGATTTATCACGTTAATAATTCACCAATAACTGGACACATTTATAAACAAAAATACGAATTTACTCAATAAACATGGGCAGGGATAATTCAGATTCGTGCGGACAGATGAGGTGCTGTTTAAAGGAGAGGCACTGGAAAGTAATGCAGTACGCCTCTTTTGGGGCATCTCGTTGAACGGCAATCACTTCGACGGGTCTGAATCCTTAACGGCTATCATTCATTATCAGAAAACATGCAATATGTCTGCAACTGTCTACTAAGGGATATCCTGCAAATTAGATCCGTGTCAATCAATCAATCAATCAATCAATCAATCAATCAATCAATCAATCAATCAATCAATCAATCAATCAATCAATCAATCAATCAATCAATCAATCAATCAATCAATCAATCACCAGTGATCTGCATTCAGAGCTGAGGCTCAGAAGACTAATTTCCTATCGGCTGCTTACGTACACTTTTCTGAAAAGATTTAAAAAAGCGACATTTGCCAAACATCTCCCATGCTAAGGTATTCTAATTCCCAGTTGCTATTCGCCCCAATTTTGCCTCCTGAATTCCAAATGTATCTCCATAACTAGACCCCGGAATTTTAGGTAGCAAACAGGTTAGAATGCAAAACAATTTGATTATTAGGAAATGTAGCCTACCCCGTTCCTCCAATATATAGCGAGAGTAACAAATTCTAGGGGTTCTTATGGGCCGTACCCCTATGTTCATACGAAATGTATAGCATAAACGTTGTGCAGGATAGGCTATACTTCTTACCCGGTTCCGTAAGTTTGCTTTCTAACACATTATTCAAAATCCGGGCTCTATTAATAACATATGTTGAACTTTTTTAAACACTCCTCAGATTTAATCGTATACAAATATTATTCCACGCCATTTCGCCACTGGGAGCTTGGAACATATCGCTTAGTCGAGCAGCTCGTCTCTTTATTCCCGAGTCTTCCCAGCCCAAAGTTCGCACCATATTCACTGTTCATTTCTCGGCAGTCACCCAAAACAAATCGTGCTGCTTTCGTTTGGGTCTTTTCTAGTTCTCGAAGGATAAAAAGTAATTCTGGTGGGGATCTCGTACACTGGAAGCATACTGTAGTTGCGGTCTTGTACCGACTTATACGACCTCACCATAACATCCTTACCATAACCCGTAATACATCACTTTTATTATTGAGCGATTCTTGTAGTGTGATTTAATGCGATAAAATTGAGGATTTGATAAACGTTTTCCCGAAAGCTTTTAAAACACAATGTCTCTAAGTGTACAGCAATATTTTAACTCCTCTAGAGAATGAACTACCGTTAAATTGACAGGTGCATTTATACAGATATTAGAAAAAATAAACTAATTTTCTGAACTATGTAGTATAATTCTTGGTGGTTCTTCGAATATAACCGCTTCAATTTTAACATAAGTATGTCTTATGGCCCATGGTCATCTGAAAATATGCGTTAGAGAAGTTAATGTGACGGAACTGTAACCATAGGAACGGTGCATTTTGGCGGTAATATGAAATTAGCATCCGATGTTGGAAGGCCATGACATATTTGTGATCATATGATTTTCGGAAAGAGAAACGTGGTTTCTTTTTCAATATTGAAAACAATTCTTAGCCGACAAAGCTGAGGTCCCCATACTACGAAAAACTTAAAATTATACAACTTCCTGAACTGTGCCGAAAGCTGAAGGGATAAACGGTCCGGAAATGTTTCACATTGTGTCATGGATATCAAAATAAGAAACAAATTTCGAAAATCACTTCCTGCCTAAGTGCAGTTCCATAAAACAGCCTAAAATCGCTTGTTTGTTCACTCATTTTCTTTTTATTCAAATCCTTCAATTCCTTGGTTCAATACCCTAAGCGTTTTCTGATTGTTGAACATTTTCACACCGAATGCAGTTATAAGGGCTTAAATGAAACTCTGCATTAGACTCACGTTAGCGCAGCGGTAGAAAAAGGCAAACTGTTAATCTAATCGACCGGATAACGATGATTAAGAAAAATATTAAAATTTTTAGGAATGCATAAAGAATATATTCTCATAATTGATTATATTTTATTTACCTGAAGTCCGTAGCTCATATCCCTGGGATGTTTTCAATATTGAGTTGCTTGGTAGAACTGTGGATTTTAAAACTAAATGCGACTATTTTGGTTCATACAATTAAGTCATACTATATGAGGTTAGTATAACTCGACTCTTTGTTTAGTCAAGAAAGAAAATAACAATTCAAACAATGAACGTTATGCTGGGAACAAATCATTGCTCTGGTCAAATGCCGCCCCCACACCCTTCAGCAAATATCAAAACCACAGTACTTGGAATTTTTGAATGAAAATTGGTACATACGAGCATGAAAATATTGTTAATGTTAAAAGGTTCAGGTTAATACCCGGGGAAGTTGCTCGTTCATGAAATGAGCTGAGGACATCACGATCATGCACCCTCTATACTTAATGTGTATACCCGATGACTAGAGTTGGGATTTTTAGGCAATAATTGGATGAAATGCATACTAATTTGATTATTATGAAATGTTGCGTAGTCCGCTGTTCAGTAATGTAGGGAGAGTAGCATACATTCTAGGGATTCCGATGGAGCGTACCCATAATGTTTATGCAAAGCTCATAACAGAACCGTCGTGCAGTTTGCATTCTAACCTAGTACTGCCAAAACGTCGGTTCTCTACTGATGACGTTCTTGGTTATTCTAGAAAAATTGAAGAGTAGGACGGAGGGCGATCGTGCTCGCTAGGAGTTGAGACGGGAATAACTACGTAGGCCTAATCTCTTTCTAGAAGAGTTCGAGCAAACAAGCTTTTATTTTAATGAGACTTTCGATGTAACGACCACAGCCATGGGACCTCCAGTTTTACGTGGAAGACAACATGCAATGGCTGGGATTAGATATGTGGTCGTCTTGGTGAGAAATCACTGACTATGCCACACAGCTTTCACACTCGAAACGTATGAGGCAATAAAGCCATCACACAGATGAAGTCTTCAATAGTTCAGGCGAAACGTCAAACTACGCAAACCCACTGCAGTACTGCCGCTACACTATTCTCTAAAGACTAGTAACGTGTAACGCTGCCAAGGCGTTCACAGTCTTTCTGTAGCCACGCAAGATGTGAAGAACTCGAGACCGCGGGCCACGTGTTACGCTACTCCTCCAATGGAAATTTACAGAGGAACATTCGCCATCGCAAGGTCACTTCTTACTTTGCGACGGCCCAGAGGAAGGCAAAGTGGGAAGGTTCATGAGGAAGTGGAGTTCCTTCAGAAGATGGACCGACCAGGCGAGTGGATGTTACCGCCATCAACCATCAGGAAAAGAAATACTTCCTATTGGACCCCACCATACGCTTTGATGTCAACTTGGAGCAGGTGAATAAGGAAAACAGAGCCATCTACTACCCATGCCTCCCTCACTTAAGTGAGACCTATAACACAATTGGTTATGCATGGGGAGTAAAGAAAGTTCTCTTCGGAGCTACGAGAACTTCGTTTGAGGACACGAGTTCTTATCTCGCCATTATCTTGACAGACGTACATCATCATTCCTTAAATATTTTTCAGGATTTGTAGACAATATTAAACCGCAATTCATATTCTTGTCATTAGATAACAATATTATAATTCTATTATACATTTAAGCAGTTTTATTGCATTCCGAATCATTGTGGTCACCCGGAATTGCGGACGGATGTCGGTTAGGTTGAGAGTTTTTAAGAAAGACAATTACACATTCTCTCCTACCTTGTAAAGAAGTCCTCCAGTTGTTATCATTCGCACTCACCTGTAATGAAATAAAAGGAATAAGAATTAGACGATTCACCGCCAAGTTCAATAATAAGCCATAAATAATAATAATCATAATAATAATAATAATAATAATAATAATAATAATAATAATAATTTGTTAGGAGTCTCACAAACTAGTACTAAATTTAGAGATAAAATTGAAACAGTGATTAGTGCTCAAGACGTTGAGTGCGGAAGTGAGTTATATCATAAAATAGATTAATGTGACATCAAAAATGGGAGGAGCCTCCGTGGCTGAGGCGGGAGCGCGCCGGGCTCTCACCGCTAGATACCGTGGTTCAAATCCCGGTTACTTCATGGGAGATTTGTGCTGTACAAAACGGAGGCGGGAGAGGTTTTTCTCCGGGTACTCGGGTCTTCCCTGTCATATTTCATTCCAGAAACACTCTCCAATATCATTTTATTGCATCTGTCAGTCATTAATCATTGCCCCATTGGAGTGCGACAGACCTCGGCAGCCGCCACAATTCCTATCCTCGCCGCAAGTTGGGGTCTTCATTCATCCCATCCCTGACCCGGTCATTCACTGGAAAACAGGTTGTAGGTTTTCATCAATAACGGGACAAAATACTGACTGAATATACAAGGTGTATCATAAATAATATCGCAAATATTGGAACAGCTGACAAGTAGACGATACTAGAAGAAAATTCTTAGAAAACATGGATTCACAAACGAGCCGTTTGCGGGATAATTTATAATTTGTGATTACCAGCGTAAACGTCATTCTGGTTAGGAAAAGGTACCATTACAATATTAAGAAAAGTTATTAACAGAGCCCGGAATTGTATGCAGTAGTGGGTTAGAACGCAAAATTACTGAAGCGAGTAACACGTTTATTCTACCTGCACAACGGTTATGCAATGAGGTTTGCATGACCATTCGGGGTACGGCCCAACAGAACCCCTATAATGTATGTTACTTCGCTACAATGCTGAAGAACGGGCAAGTCGACACTTGCTAATAACCAAATTAGTTTGCATTCTATTCTATTACGGCACTGTTTTCCTATTTTGTTTTACGTCGCGCCGACACAGATAGATCGTATGGCGACGTTGGGATGGGAAAGGCCTAGGAATGGGGAAGGAAGCAGCCGTGGCCTTAAGGCACAGCCCCAGCATTTGCCTGGTGTGAAAATGGGAAACCACCGAAAAACGATGTTCACGGCTGCCAACAGTGGGGTTCGAACCCACTATCTCCCGGATGCAAGCTCACAGATGCGCGCCCCTAACCGCACGGCCAACTCGCCCGGTATTACTGAATAAAAATGCGGGGTCTAGTTACTAGGTACTTTGGTATAAGTGCAGTTGTTTTTTAATTAACTAAAACAGTCATAGTATGTTACAGTACTAGTAGCTAAAGGAAGTACCTGATTCGCTATGCATAACCCACGGTTCCGCTTAGCAGTTGCACGTAGTTCCCGCAAGGTGCGAAACACAAGACAGCTTTCGCTCCCCGCTCAGCAATAAGGAAATGCCAGGTAGGAATGACCGTAACAAGTAGCGGTGGTGACCATATAACTGCGTTTATCTGATATTACTCGTGTAGTTACCACCGATTAACACAATATTTTATTTGACTGGGCACCATCAAAGCCACAGAACATGAAATTTTATGAGGATTCTGTAATAAGGGACATTGTTATTCTTCTTATATTCATTCATTCGATTAGGCCTTCTTATGATCTTCCCAAAACTGTATCCTTTCTCAGTGTTTTCTTCATTCTCTCCATTTCCTATTTTCCATTTGTTTTGTTTTAATGTTAAGTTAAGTAATTCCAAATCATCTTCGGCTTCATTGAGTGCCTAGTTTGAATTTTTACATTTGGATAGCGTTCAAAAATTTAATTCGTTAATGTGTCTTTTCTATTTGGTACAGTTGCCCAAAGAATCTTTAACCTTTTTCTGAAAGCATCCCTATATTTCCTATGCTCTGTATGAATCTTGTTCTAGTCTCAATTTCTATACAGAATTATGCCATTCTCCTAAAAAGGTCCCATAATTTGTCTTAGGATTCTCTTTTCTTATTTGCTTATTCTTGTATGTGAGAAGGTATTCAAACACAGGGTTTAATTTAAGTTGCTAGGAGGATTAGAGTTCTGTGGTGTCAATTTAAGCGTTCCTGGATACTAACGTTTTGTTGTATATATTCACTGATGCATGATGAACTTTTCTTGTGACTTCGTGCTCTTCTCTGCCACTGTTACTACTTCACTGTTAATTCTTTTTTAAATCTTTCTGATATTTGAATTTTGGCCGGTGTATTGTTGATACTAGTGGTCCATTCCGTTTTTCTTAGGAAATTTATAATCATCATCATAGTAGTAGTAGTAGTAGTAGTAGTAGTAGTAGTAGTGGTAGTGGTAGTAGTAGTAATAGTAGTAGCGAATTATCCCGTTGTTGGAATACATTAAGCAAGTAACTCAATCATTTCTTTTTGTTACAATAGGCTTTCATTCTTTCTGAGAAGGCTTATTTACGTTCTTTCCACCACGTTGGTGTGTACTGTTTTTGTTGTGGTTGCTCCGATGTACCTTTCCAATTGTTTATATTGTGCCTAAACGTCTCTCTTTCTAGAACGTCTGTTACACTTATGTTTTCATTTTCGAAGTCCTTACGAAGATCGTTCAACCAGAGTTTTGCGTCATTCGATTTTCTGGTAACCTACTGACTTCAACGAAAAATTTAATTCGTCTTTTACTAATGTCAGTTTCGATGTTTGAGAACTTTTCTGTTTTGATTGATGTAAGCTGTAACCGTGTTGGGTGTATCTCGCTCGTAAGATTTTCCTAATTGTCTTCCTTCTTTTGATTTCTTTAAGTTCTTATTTTCTGTTGTGTGCCAGCGTTGGTTTTATGACTCTGTTGTAAGGCCAAATTTTTGTATGTCTTGACATGGATTTTTTGTTGTAGATGTTTTGGACTAACCGTAGTGCATTTTTAAAGGTTTTGTAAACGAATTTGTTGTGAAATATTATTATTTCTATTATTTGAAACTATTAAAGCTAAGGTCTGCTACTTACTGGAGGGTAATTATCAGCACTATTATGACGGAAGCCTCACGGTATAACAGTTAACAGATTACTGCACGTTTATCTGGCTTCAGAACGTAATTTCCCGAGAATCTGCCCAGTGTATATTGGAGGAAGCCAGCTCATGTTAATTAAATGTAGAATGGTATAGATTACCAAATGCTATTACACGTAATCTCTACACGCAAGACTATTAGAAGGATTTAACCAAAGGACGCGTTAGCAGTAGTAAGACAGGTTTGCATCAAAAGACCTACAACAACATCAACGGGAAAAGAGACAACCTGTGCATTACCACTGGAATATAGTGCTCAACATCACTTCAACTGCTATTGCCAGCAGAGTACCGAAATTTTGCGCTAGAAACAGTTGCTCAAAGCGCCACTAAATCCACTAATTCAAGTGTCCTGATCATCATCGTCATCATCATCATCATCATCATCATCATCATCAGGTCTCTGCCTATCAGCAGATTTTCTCATGCATTTTCCAAGCTGATTTGTCTTCTGACATCCTTTTAATTTTCATGCTGTCCATCATCTGATACCTCTTTCTTCCTCTCAACCTTCTCCATGCAACTTTTTCTACTATACATCACTACTACTGAAAGGACAAGCTATAGCGTCAGAATTCGATCCGACGAAACTGAGCATAGAAATTGAATATGTAATAGAATACTCAACTTTCAAACCGAGTGTCCGAGGTTCAGGTCTTGAAGATTCATAATTATTTTTAATTGGACCATTATTTATCCTTTGAAATGGTGACGACTTGGAAACAAATTTACAACATTTAAGAAGACAATGAAATGAAATGGCCTATGGCTTTCATTGCCGGGAGTGTCTGAGAACAAGTTCGGTTCGGCAAGTGCAGGTCTTTTGAGTTGACACCCGTAGGCCACGGAGCCGGACAAGACGACAATGACCGGCGCGCAGCTGTGAGGTAGCATTCGGGATATAACAGGCTCGAACCCCACAGTTGGCAGTCATAAATATGGATTTCCGTTATTTCCTATTTCCAAACCAGGCAAATGCTGGAGCTGTACCTTAAGGTCATGGCCGATTCCTTCCCACTCCTAGCCCTTCCCTATGATATCGACGCCGTAATACCTATCTGTGTCGGTGCGATGTAAAGCCACTTGCAAAATTTTACAAAATCGCATTTTTACATTTTCTTCGCTATCTGAAAATCACAGAATCATGGACACACTTTTGAATTTGTAAGACAAGAGAGATCTCTCGCCACCACCTCTGTGTGCTAGATCTGCTCGTGCTTCTCTTATCCTTCATTACGGAGTCTTAAGGCACCTGCTTCTACTTCCGGAACTATTCCGAAAGCGTTTGTGATAGAGCAGATGCTGACATGCGCAACTGATGCATATGCACTTTTAAACACATGTAGTTTGCGTGACAGGCAGGAGATGGGCTTACACAGCACTTCTAATTCATTACATACAGATGTCCGGAGTTGAATACCCTCCTTCAAGTTCAAAGAAGGTATATAAAAATGATCAACACTCTAAATTTTTGAACAATTATGGTACCTAGTCAGAGGAAAATTTCTAAGTGGCTTGAATAGGGTGGATGATGATTCCATGGCAGAGAGAAACTAATTTATAACAGAAGTGTTTACAGTAAGAATACTTTGTTAAGAAGGAAGCCATATTTTCCAGTGCCGACTTAATTAAGAGCAACTTGAACGCCTTTCAGTCTGTTGAATACACAAGTTAAATAATACACTGTAAAATACATGTAAAAGACACACTATTAAACAAGGAGTAAAAATAAAGAAAATAAAATAAATAAAGGGCAAACCATTAGATACTATTTATGAACTCTTGCGCAGGTTTTAAAAAGAATTGCAATACGAGAAATAATAATGATAGCAACAACAATGACAATACAAAGGGAACACTAGGGGTAAAGCACCTGAAGGAAAAATGCAGTGAGTCATTGACCCGACCAGCCTGGGAGGCGTGACGTAATGAAGATCAACGGCCTGGCGGCCGGTTGGAATCGAGCCAATGAAAGGGCAACGGTTCTTCCAAACACCTCGCATTTCATCCTGGAGTAGGACTTCATTAAGGTAAGTTCCAAATTTCAAATTCCTAGGTGTTTGGACAGAAATAAAATATTGAGGTGACTTGATAAAATCTGATGATGTTCTTTAATTAAAGAACGAAATATTACATTTCTTTGTTTAATAGTGTGTTTCTTACAGCAATGTTACAGTGTAATATTTATATTGAACTTACGTGTTCGACGGGCTGAGAAACTTTTTTTAAGTTTTAATAAGAATAAGTTTATTTGAAGTTCAGTGACAGTTGCAACGTAAGTAATATCCCTGTATAGGAATGACCAGGAACTGTGGTATGGAAATGATGGAAAATTTCTAGCACAACAATAAATATATCAAATTTCCATTCATTGATTCACCACGTAGAATTTAAAGCACATTTCCGTAGCAATGAAACATTGTTCTATGCATCAAACACATTTGGAAAACTGTGTTACCAACATGCTAAATTACTTTATTGAGGTGCCTTCCCTGTAGTGAACATAGGAAAGAAAGAAACCCTAGCGGTTAGAAGTAAATTTCTCCGTAGTAATGAAAGGCGTATGTTAAGTGAGGATGAGAATAGCTGTACAATTAAAGGGATAATAATAATTTCGTGTGGCTATTTCTAGCCGAGTGTAGCCCTTGTAAGGCAGACCCTCCGATGAGGGTGGGCGGCATCTGCCATGTGTAGGTAACTGCGTGTTACTGTGGTGGAATATAGTGTTATGTGTGGTGTGAGAGTTGCAGGGATGTTGGGGACAACACAAACACCCAGCCCCCGGGCCATTGGAATTAACCAATGAAGGTTAAAATCCCCGACCCAGCCGGGAATCGAAACCAGGACCCTCTGAACCGAAGGTCAGTACGCTGACCATTCAGCCAACGAGTCGGACATTAAAGGGATAATAAGCAAAGAATGGTACAAACCTAGTAATCTCAGTAGGTTATTACTTGTAATTATAAATTCGTACAGAAGAAAGCTGCAAGATCCTGTGATACATGGATAGTAGAATAAGGCTTGATAGGTATGTTTAAGCCATGAATCTGTTAGGACAAGAATCTGTCAAGAGTGGTAATTCGCATAGTGAGTGTTAGCATTATTATCGTTGTAATGTTGTTGTTGTTGTTGTTGTTGTTGTTACTCCTTAATGTAATTATTAGATTGCATGTAATCGGTCAGGGCTCAATATATGGAATGATTCTTTCTCAGCTGCTGGTGTTCCGTAGCTGTAGAACGAGAACATTCATTCATTTAATTAACTCATGCGTAATGTGCGTTGAATGTGTAGGAGGAGTATGTACAGACTTATGACAAATAAATAAATAAATACTAAGTTATTTTATTAAAAAGAAAGAGGGGGAGATTTATTGGTCAGTATGCGAAAAACTAACGCTCCAATGGGTTAAAATCCAATCAAATTTCTTCACCTGCTTGAACAAAATCGAGCAGAGACGCCACTACGCCGGACTTTTTACTTAGAAATGTCCATAACTTCTCCGAGACCAGCATGTCTGTCATACTCAGCAGAACTCTTGTGTTGATCCACCGCCAGAAAGTCAAGTAATGTGAGAGATTTATTTCCTTCGCGCCCGCTGACCTCATCCCCAGGGAGGACTCTCAAAGTCTCTCAGCTGAATTAAACATGTCTTCCAACTCCATCCTGGGATGGATTTCTTGAAAGTCTCACACAGCTGTGTGTCACGGTAGACATCTCTGTCAACAAAGTTGCATACATGCCAAGGCGCACACGACCGAGTAGCTGAAGAGACAGCCTGCTGTCGCCAAGAATCTGGCTGGCTCCGGAGGAAAAGTAAGAAGAATTGATTTTGATAAATTACCCAATCGTTCCCTGAATGAATCAGATACATTCTATCTATTGGACAACTCCCACAATCTAAAAGAATAGAACAATTAAACAACGAATATGTTTTCTCAATGTTAATGATTTAGGGAAAATATTTTTAGACACTAATAAGTTAGAATGTAAACGTATTTAACCACAACGCAAGTGGTTTCTACCCGCACAACGGTTCTGCAGTGAGATTTGCGTATTAGTAATCTGAACTATCAGAACTCCTAAAATTTATGCAACTCACCGACCTTATTGTAGAACGGCTAGATCATACGTGCGCCTTGTTCAAATACGTCTGCATTTCGTGGTTTCCCATTTTCACACCAGGCAAATACTGGGGCTGCCGCTTCCTTCACACTCCTAGTCCCTTACTGTCCCATCGTCGACGAAAGACCTTTCTGTGTCGGTGCGACGTAAAACAAGTTGTTAACATTCTCACAAGTGTTGCCGTCCCCCCAGACAAAGCCGTACAGTAACGGTGAAAATCCTTTATATGGAAAAGTATAAAAATCTTATTTTTATTGCGCCCTGCTAAATTCTTTTAGAGTTTTCGGAGATGCCACTGTACCGGAATTTTGCCTGAGAGGAGTTCCTTTACGTGCCAGTAAATGTACAAACACCTTCAAGCACCACCCGGAAAAAAAAACCTTTATCTCAGAAATCCAACGTGTGATAATGTTAGCTACTCATCCCACCATTTAAATTATTAAAGGGCTTGTCACGCAGCAGGGATTCAAAGCAGGGACTATCAACAGAGAATGCTAAGCCGTGGAAAGGATAGAATTAGAATTTCAAATAGAAAACAAAGATTTGCTTGATCATTAAACTGGGAACTACAGATTCTTGGCAAATGATGCAGGTTTAAAAAAAAATGAATACGGCAACTTTGCACAGACCGATGAACTATACACTAGCTTTCTAGTGAATTCTTAATGTTAGCGGGATAAGAAGGAAATTAAGTGATCGTCTGCCGTAGCTATACCATCAATTGTCTGTCAAACTTTTATCTCTTAAGGAGGACAAATGAAACCGTTCCTAAGCTGCCTTTCTTACTTCCCTTGTATTTAAATTTAAATTACTCCTCCGTCTCCGAGAAGAGAGCGGGGCGGGCCCTGCGACCTTAATTAACTGTTAGCGTTTACATTTTCAGAAAATTAGTTTGGTAACGTTTATATAAAGTTCACAGAGAGCGCGTTGGAGGAAAGATGAACATGTCAAAGAACAGCCGGGTCTTGACATTCGCTTCAGCAAGCTCACGTGCAGGAAGAATAATAATAATAATAAGAAGAAGAAGAAGAAGAATCACGGCTAGGATTTATATGTAATAAAATGGCTAAATATGTACATAAATATTGACTAAAAATTCAAAATATGGAGTCAAACATGGACTATATTTTATAATAATTATATTATTTATTTTACGTACCACTAACTACTTTTTGTGTTTTTGGAGACGCCGGGGTACCGGAATTTTGTCCCTCATGAGCTCTTTTCTGTACCAGCCAATCTACCGACACGAGGCTGACATATTTGAGCACCTTCAAATACCACCGGACTGAGCCAGGATCGAACCTGCCAAATTGGGGCCAGAAGGCCAGCGCCTCAACCGTATGAGCCACTCAGCGCGGTCGAAGATGACTTGGAACTAATTAAAGCTAAGAAAGAACAATTTGAAAATAGAAAATAATTTATGATAGCAATTTTTATGTTTAATTTCCAAAGAAAAACAAAGAAGAAATCGAGCAGTAAACGAACGGAATAATGGTAACACCGAGAAAGGATGAAAGTATTTTGGAAAGAGAAGAGAAAAGCTGTTCCATGTGGACTTAAGATGGCCTAATCGAACTTATAATACGGTAATATCTTTGTGTGATCATACAACACAGCGAAATCAATAAAGATGCAAACTAGGAGAGAGCCAAGAAAATGGAATTTCCATTCCACCTCACGAAGAACGCTTATAACATAAAAGCGATCTCGGTTAGAACTAAGCTTAGAGAGAGATCAAACCAAAGAAGCTATATGTTTCAGATTGCCAAAGATTAACTACGAGAAAAGACATCGAAGAAATCAACATGAAAAAAGAAAATCTTCGGGTCCAAAACATGCGCCGACACCGCATGTAGCAAAGTATTATACATACAAAACATGCGACAGGTTATCAGACGTCATACAAATAAGAATCTCCCGACACATTTAGAGAATGAATAACGACAGGATATACAAGGCGTCATTAAGATTACTTGACGGTCAATTTAGACATTCTAGTTTACTCCGTCAGATGGCAAAGTGAACCAGATCTCTCTTCGGTGATTATGGCTAAGTTTCTATTAATTTTGTCAGGAAAACAAAAAAAGTGTGTCATCCTTTACAATCCCAGATTTTTACGACGTGAGGTCCTTCAAGAATCCGACCATGTCTGTCGGATTAGAACCCGGAATATTCGGATCCAGAGACCGATGATCTAGCTCTGATCCACAGCTGCAGCCAATTTTATACAGAGATATCTGTATTCATGAAATGTTAGTGGCGTCTTAAAATTAGATTCTTTGGTGCTAAATGTAATTGTCTTAATTTTTCAGTTCCTGCTTTGTTTCAAAGAAATGCAAACAAAACACATGTTTTTCTAAATTTTGAAAATTACTTTTTTAATATTCGCCCCTGCCCACACATCAGTATCAATCGCTTCCGCTTGTATTCATTGTCGGCGATATTCAGCAGACGGTGACAAACACCTAAACAAAACAAAATGGCTGTAGCCTGTCACTGTTGTAACGGCCGCAGGTTTTGAGGGTTTTGAAGACTTACTTATTAAATTGTCTTCGCTGTTTCTTTTTCTCATAGTAACTGCTATTGCTCTCTGTTCGTTTTCTTTGTTTTGTTCCTTAAACACTCACTTTTCTCGTTTCAACTTTTTTTGCAGGGTTTTGCTGAACCTTAATCAAATCTTTCTTTTCCACTATTATATTTGTTATTCTACACAACTGACCACGGTCTATTCACAACTACAGCTAACCTCCATCTTATAACAGAGTGTGCGTGTCACGTCACATATTTAGCAGATATTTAACTTCCTTTGAAGCGCTATTTCATAAAAAATACCTTGCTTTTCTGCAAAAGGTAGCCTCGTCTTTTATCTGTCAATTTAGATATTAGACATAATCGTAATTTAAACACTCTCGGCGACACACGCGTTCTACTCAAACACTAAAAGCGTCTTACATTTTTTTCCTTATGCCCGTTGTTTGAGGAATGTAATCCTACGTTAAAAACGCAACGCAGGCGGTACAGTGTCTTATTGGCCAATCATTCGCCTTGCGTGACGGTGAAAAAGTCATGGGAGAACACAGTAAGAGTATCCTGTCGATTACTAGACTTGCGAAACATCACATGCTCTGAAGTTCCTTCACAGACTGAAGGCGCAAGGACATAAACACTTCACCCGAAATCAGTCCTGAACTTTCGACCAGTGAAGCTATCGAGTATACGAGAAGAAAAAGGTCAAGGCAAGTGGGAAAGTTAAACCATGGTGAATCTGGATCTGTGAGAGACGTGGAGAAGACCGTCGGAAGGTTATTAACTACAGGAAGAACCGTGTGTAGTAAAATTTAAGAGAAACTTCTAGTAACGAGTTCACAGTGTACCTTATCCTATGTACCAATGTTTGCTTAAAAGGTCAGGCGTATAGCTTCTTATAACGCCTGCTTGTTATGCAAACTTTCCAGCAGAACATTATTGTTATTCTACAACATTTTCAACTTACCATACACAAGATGGTCGGAAACAACATGAGCCGGGCAAATGTGCGTTTGAAGTTTGGTCATACTGATAAATAATTAGAAAAAATCGATATCTCTCGCTTTTGTCATTTATCAGCTGCTGAATTTAGCGAATCACCACGTTTCGCGGGCAAATTCAAATGAGCTTTGCAAGGCGGGTAGTAATAGGTTAGAGTGGAAACTAATTTGATTAGTAGGAAGCCCGTTCTTCCTTAATGTAGCAAGGGTAACAAACTTCAGGCGTTCTGATGGACTCTACCCCTACCGTTTATGCAAAACCCACAGCATAAGCGTTTTGCAGGATACAGTTAATCTGTTACTTCGTTCAGTAATTCTGCATTAATGCCTAAAAATTCGGGCTCTAATCATGAGTAGGAGAGCCTGAGGTTGCATGTGAGCTATGAAGTTGGCCTGAAAACAGAGCGACGAACGTCCGAGAGCTCTCTTACTGAAAATTGTTGATCTCAATTGCGATCTCACTGCAACACCATCGCTCCACTTTTGTTGTACTGTATTACCATGCTCAGATAATGCACGTCCAAAATACTTTGATTGAACCACGTGTTCTGGTTTTGAATTTTCTACATTACATTGAATCCTCTTCGTATTTTCCTTGGTCTTCACAACGTTCAGCCAACATTACTCTAATTAACAAATACTTAGCCCGTATATTTAGCTGGGTTGCTTGACGGAGGCGGTAAAAGCGTGCTCGGTTCCCCGTGAATGACGTGGGTTCAAATCCCCGTCAGGAAGTCGTAAAATTTAAGAAGCGAAAGTACTGTGTCCGGAGGTGGGCATGTTCACTCAGCCTACACCAAAAATGAGTATCAGGTCAATTCCTGGGGGCACAGGCGACCGGGAGTAGAGCTAAACATTCTACCCCACCAAGTGTTGAGGTTACGGATAGTGGAGGCTTTTACATTCCACCCCTCCAAGGGCCTTCATGCCATCTCCTTAGCTGAATGGTCAACGTTCAAGATCTTCTGTTCAGAGGGTTCCAGCTTCGATTCCCTACCGGGTCGGCGATTTTAAATCACTTGTAATTCTTCTGCTTCGGTGACTTGGGTGTTTGTGTCAGTCCCAACACTTTTCTCTTCATATTCAGACAACACGCCACACTACCAAATAGAATAGAAACACGGAATAGTGGTTACACCCCTCAACATATGGTTGGCATCAGGAAGGGCGTCCGGCCGCAAAACAGGGCGAAATGCACATGCGAGCCGCCACAGATGCGATAAGAGCAGTAGAAGGAGAAGTATTCACTCAGTGTGCGCACGATGCCGATGACCACATTTTCCCCATCTCACTCCCTCGAAGCAATAACATGTAGGTAATGAAACTCATCACGAATCCAAGCGTGATATGACCAGCCTTGTTTGCACTTTCATGTCCGGGATATGGGGAGAGGGGAACTTTGAAATGCAATTATCTTCCCTTTGAGTTCAGTTTTTCAGTATTTTTATTTGGTAACCTATCGGAGGTTGTGGCGGACATCCACGGTGGTGGAGGGGGGGAAGCAACGTGTCCGCGCATTACGTTATTACATTGGCGGTCTGGCTGTGGGCGCGCCGCAGGTAGGCTAGATACAGGGGTGGTTTGCGCGACCTGACAATGTTACCAACACTAGTGTGTCTTGCACTCCCAGCGGCTCATGAAACCGTATTTGAGTCAGAGATAATGAATCTCATCGTAAAAGCCTGTAAGTTTGAACTCATTCTGCGAAATAATGCAGATATTTCTTATGGCTGGGGGTCATCTGAAAATTTATTTACATAACGTAACGCGACAAAATGTGTGACGGAAGTAACAACCGTGCAGGCTGTAATGTAAGGTATTGTTGCCTAGCAACCGCGCAGGCTATGTCTTATGGCTGGTGGTACTCTGAAATTAGCAGCCATTGATGGATGACCGTGACCGGGGGACGTACTGTATTTCATTTCTGGACAAAACGTTCGACGCAGTGGTATCTACACCTATACTAGGGCCCACGCCTAGAATCGCGTATCAAACTCGCTCTGTAGTTTATTAGTTTCTTCTAAATCTAACTAGAGAGCCTATCAATCACCGACAATCAAAACCGAAGTATGGGTGAAGAATGTGCATTACCAAAGACCGTGGTACCGCCCTCAACTTGCAGTTGAAAGAACAAGAGCATCTTGTGACAGCACCAATAACTAAATGAAGTGAAGTGTTTCTGGCAAAAACAACCAAAGTCAAGAAGTGCCACAAAGTGATGTATTTGTAGACTAGGAATAACAGGATGCTCATCTCTCTATGCACATTACACATTCAACAAAATGAGCCATTGTGTGCGAGTTACAGGGGTATAGAATACTGGTCCTTGACTGTAACGACCAATGTCAGTTATGATTACCAGAAAGAATGATTATATTGAAATGACATTGTTTTTTTTTTTTTTTTGCAAGCCGTAAGATTTTCCACCACATTGTGTTCGGGCAATCTGTTGTTACTGTTGCATGATGTCGAAACTTGTCAGGGATTCTGAGTTCAATGCAGTATGGCCAATAACACTCTTATATAAATACTGTTCCTCATTCATCAGCAAAGTTTAAGGACTTAAAACAGTAGTATGCATTCCTTGAGAATCCCGGAAGTAGGCTGTTCTACACACAGCTGGAAGAGAGCCTACAATGTATTTCTGGTGGTGATGTTAATGTAGACAACGACAGTATTTTCTTAATCGTTAAGGTTTGTTGAATACACGGTGCCTAAAAACGCGGCGCGGTCTCATTTCTGTTCCTTCATTACTCTGAATACTGCTCTTTCTAGAGAAAATTATTCACAAGAGAATTTAAATGACAAAAAACACTCATAAACTGTCATCTCCGGTGATAAATTTTGTGTTTACCTAACAAAATCAATTACAACTAAGCCATTCTTCTTTATCTAGAGACCTGGTTTACGTTGACAATTGTAAAATGCATGTAGGAAAGAACTGCGTTCTAGTCATTTCATCATCATATGCAGTTTCCAGCTGTTGGCCACGTCTGCTTGGAACATAGGACGCTGCATCTCCTCTTGTCTTCCCATCACTTCTTCCTCTTCACTCTTTCCCAGTCCTCTCTGCACACACTCTTCCACTCCTTTTATCCACCTAACACTTGGTTGTTTTCCTGTTATCTCAATTTCGTGCATACTCCTGGGTACGCTTTCCTCTGTCATTCTCTTCATGTGTCGATACCATCAAGTTTAGGTGCCTCTAATCTGTCCTGTAGTGGCTCTTCTTTGACTATATCTCTAACCTTCTCATTTTTCATCCATTCTTGTCACTGTTATCCTGTTTCTAAGAAATTGAATTTCACTTGCCTGTATCCTAGTCACAGCTCTCTGCCTCATTACCCAAGTTTCTGCTGGATACATGAGAATAGGTAATAATTACGTCCTGTATATCACTTGCTTCTCTGAACGACATCCTTGCTCCAAAACAGGCTTCTGCAACTTTTCAGGAACGCTCCTGCTTGTCTTCCATGTTCGATTATTTCCTTATAATATCTTCCACTTTCCTCTATGATACTTTCCAGGTAGGCACTTGAAATTCTCTACCTTCCTAAGCTGTTCCCTTCCAAGCATTATCCGTCTCATAGGTCTCTTCTTTTCTAGTTATGATCTCTCTCTTTCTCTTTTGTGGTATTACATTTCATTCCATATTTTTCCAGCTCATCTTTCCATATATCTAACCGTTCCTGGATATTCTCTTCCATTTTTCCCCAGACTAACAAGTCATTCGCAGACATCGCGTTCATTTTTACTTCCCCTATTTTCCTTGCCACTTTTGTCATTAGTTCGTCCATTACTACAATGAAGAGAACAGGTGACAGAGCACTTCCTTGTCTTAATCCAATTTTTTTCACTCAAACCGGTCTGTTTTCTCTCTTCCTACTTAACACAACTGACACTCCCATGGTACATCTCACACACTCTTTCTATTGTCTGCTTTTCAACACCTTTCTGTAAGGCTTCCCATACACTATTTCTGCACACACGAAGTCCAAGAAGGCCAATAAGGGATCGAAAAATTCCGAAAGTGCATCTGCAAAACAAATGAGAGAGCTTCGCGTATGTCACAAACTGGAGCCTTGCCTCGTAAAAGCAAACGACAAACAGGTAAGCACTGCAGTTTGAGATCAGCCGCTGAGGAGACGTGAATTGGTTCGTAGCCACGTAGAATTGGAAGTAAGAAAGGCGCGTGTTTAATTATACGAATTAACTTTGTAAGAAACGTGGATGTCCAATGTAAACCATGCATATCTAAATTTTCAAATAATTCACAACTGCACGATAGAATTTTGACTAATTACTAAAACTTGTGCAAACTAAGTTTTAAACGAAGAAAAAGAACGATGTGAAAATTTCACCTTTATACAAATTTTAATTAAGATAGACGGCTGTAACACCTCATTTATGATTGATGAATATCAAGAAGCGCACATCAAAACTTAGGAGGAGAGGAAACTAACAGAAAAAGCAATTCTTGTTAAATATGAACCGAGAGAAGAACGCAGTACAACCCCACAGCAGGGAATTAGGTATATAATGGGAGAACACAGATGCATCTCCATAGTAACGAATCACTTTGTGAGGACACAGGTACATCACCATAGCAACCATCTAATATGAAATGAGAGAGTCTTAATCAATGTTCTGTTTTCTTCATATTTCAGTAGGTTACTTGTTAAGGGAGGTTCGACGATATATTCGGTGCACTAAGCAAACACCGGGAGAGATTAAACAATGAGCGGTAAATCATGTCAAGTCAATGGTATTGTTCTTGGTGACAAAGGAGGTGACAGCGTTCTCACATGCGCGGGCATTTCCATAACTTGGCATAGGAAAACGTCGTCGGTGGGACTCAAATGAAGAACACAAGCCAGTTTGGAAGTCAGTACACAAAGAGAGCGATCCCAGAGTGATGTAGTAGATAGGTAACGAATCAATAAGGGTGACAAACGTAGTTCGTTTCCAAATAAAGACAATACTAAAGCGTGATTAAGGTCAATTACTTTATATCGTACCGACACATATAGGTCTTATGGTGACGATGGGGCATGAAAGGGGTAGGAGGGTTAAGGAAGCGACCGTGGCCTTAAGATACAGCCCCAGCATTTGCCTTGTGTGAAAATGGAAACCACGTCAAACCATCTTCAGGGCTGCCGATAGTGGGGTTCGAACCGACTATCTCCCTAATACAAACGGATAGCTACGTGCATGGGAGGTAAAGGGCTCTATAGTGCAAAACGTGTTTTTCTATGTTTCACATTCATACCTTTTTATTGAAAATTTTCTTAAATTTATTTTACATAACAATGCAAACATTGTTATACGTACTTTCCTTACACAAAGTTTTAAAATTGTGGTTTCTGTTATTTGTTTCTGAAAATCCGCTAGACATGCTGCACAACATAGAAGGATTAAAGGACATAGAAGTGAAAATACGTGGCTGACTGGATCCAACCCAACGGACTGGATAAAGAGGCAAATAAGGCATGAGCCACAAAATTAGATCTGGCCTACAAACTAACACAAACTAATACAGAACTGCAATGCCAAAATCCGATATTATAACTCGGTAACAAAACCGGAAGGATTGTACGCTTCAGAGTGTCTACTTTTAAATTTTATAAAAGGCAGCTGCAAGAACTCAAGAAGAGAGAAAGAAGATTCTGAGGAAAATTCTGGGACCGCAGAAGACTATTGATGGGTCTTGGAAGAAAAGAAGGAATGAGGAGCTCTGCACTGCACTGAAAATATCACGAACACAATGCAGAGTAGAAATGGACGGCACATGCCAGACCGAAAATATCTTCAGATACATCATGGGTTTAAAGACTACCCCGGAGTGGGTAGAACATTTCAATAAGGATGCGAAATAAGGTGGTATTACACTAGAGACGATCCATAATAGAAGAGAGTTCATAAGAACAGTCGACAGTCTAAAATCATTTGAAGGGTAACCAGTAAATGTAGACCCAAACGGATCATTTCCGGAGAGGAGTAATGAAATGTCGTATGGCTTTTAGTGCCGGGATATCCCAGGACGGGTTCGGCTCGCCAGGTGCAGGTCTTTCTATTTGACTCCCGCAGGCGACCTGCGCGTCATGATGAGGATGAAATGATGATGAAGACAACACATACACCCAGCCCCCCTGTCATTGGAATCAACCAATTAAGGTTAAAATCCCCGACCCGGCCGGGAATCGAACCCGGGACCCTCTGAACCGAAGGCCAATACGCTGACGTTCAGCCAACGAATCGGACTGCGGAGAGGAGTGAGAGAGATGAATAGCGAAGGAATGAAGAGGTTCTGCGAAGTGGAAGAAAGAAGCCTTACGTTCTACGCGGTACATTGTTGGCGAAATTTGGATGGGAAATTAAAGATGAGATACTATTTTGCATACCGGAAAAAAAGCACAGACTCAATTTTGTAATTTAAAAAATGGACACAGTGCCCTTTACCTCCGATAAACAGATACAGTAACAAGTGATTTGAAATTAAAGAAACTGTCTAAGGAAACAGAAAACATTTTAGCAAATATGAACTGTTTACGCACCAGTTTCTTATCGCAACTCTTTGAAAGACATAATGTCAAAGAATTCTCTCTTCAAGAAGAGTGAAGTATTATCAAATATCTTACTCCTTCACGAAGTCCATAAATAGGTCCCTTGGGAAACCCAAAATCTCAAACTTGTTGCAATGAAAATTTCCTAGGTATACAACTTTCCACTAGAGAGGTGTACTAGGCAAATGAGGAGTGAATTGGTTTTCCGTTGCTTTCCTCACTGACATAGAAAGTCTCATTATATATCATCCTACAACGGCCACAAATACACACACCAAACAACTCTATGAGCGCCACTTTTGCACCATTGGTCGCAGTGGCTGTCTGCATAAGATCACTTACACCTCAGTCACCTGCACACTAAAGACAGACAAAACAGACAGATCGATGAAAGTATGAAATTAACAAATTTGTTTTAGCCCAAATCGCAAAATATAGTGCACGAGGTCTCGCCAGAAATGGCTGTTCGCTAAACATGACAGCAGAGCAGTGGAAGAATGTACTGCATCCTCGTTTATCATTTCAGAATATTTTTTCGTAATACTTTTCTGTGCATTGTTAACTTGTTACTTATACTCTGCTGCATCTATTGCTCGATTTCACGCTGCTTGCTTCCTAATAATAGAGGACTCCTTGTCATTTCACAAAGGAACTACTTATGTAGCCATTTCTGGCAAGACATTGTGATGACAAGGACAGAGGAGTGGAATTAACGACGGAGGTACAAATTGTTTATGCTAGAGCGTATTCCTGAGAGGAAATTGTGTACTTGAAGGAAATTAAAACTGGTAAAATTAATACGGAGTGCGTTCCTGATAAGTTAAAAATTCTATAATTTAAAGAAAATGCTTTCCGGCGAAAGCATGAATAAAATATTCAGTTTTAACAGGAACACGCACGGTTGCGAGGTATCACTACATTACATCACAGCCTGCACTGTTGCTAGCCAAATTAAATAAAATGGCGTATGGCTTTTAGTGCCGGGAGTGTCCGAGGACATGTTCGGCTCGCCAGGTGCAGGTCCTTCGATTTGACGCTCGTAGGCGATCTGCGCGTCGTGATGCGGATGAAATGATGATGAAGACAACACATACACCCAGCCCCCGTGCTAGCGAAATTAACCAATGATGGTTAAAATTCCCGACCCTGCCGGGAATCGAACCCGGGACCCCTGTGACCAAAGACCGGCACGCTAAGCATTTATCCACGGAGTCGGATACTGTTGCTAGGTAACAATACCTTACATCAGAGCCTGCACTTAGTCGCGTCACGTTACACAAGTGCTCTCCAGGACATGCCATTTGGACTGACATTAAACCATTAATAAAACACTCTGCTTTAACAGGAACAGTCGCTCAAAATTGGAATGAAAGAGTGGTATTGTATAAGCTCTTGGCATGTACAAATCTTCAGCAATAGCTGAACCTATCGGGGGGAGATAATCCACCTGATAGATGCCCCTATTAAGAAATCGAAATCATTGGCCTCCTAATCAGTTCATATGAACAATATTTAAGACTTGAATATGTCTTATGGTTGGGGGGTGGGGTTATCCGAAAATTTGTGTAACGTGACGCGACAAAAAGTGCGACGGAAGTTACGTCACATTAGTCGTTACCGTAGGCCTTGGTTGCCAAAGATGTTGCGGCTGTTGATTTGTATAAATAGAGAGTGTTGAAATAGAAAGTGTACCGTCAGTGACGTCACATTAGTCGTTACCGTAGGCCTTGGTTGCCAAAGATGTTGCGGTTGTAGATTTGTATAAATAGAGTGTGTTGAAATAGAAAGTGTACCATCAGTGACGTCACATTAGTCGTTATCGTAGGCCTTGGTTGCCAAAGATGTTGCAGATGTAGATTTGTATAAATAGAGTGTTGAAATAGAAAGTGTACCATCAGTGACGTCACATTAGTCGTTACCGTAGGCCTTGGTTGCCAAAGATGTTGCGGCTGTAGATTTGTATAAATAATGTGTGTTGAAATAGAAAGTGTACCGTCAGTGACGTCATATTAGTCGTTGCCGTAGGCCTTGGTCGCCAAAGAAGCTCTGAAATGATGCAAATAAACCGTTCGTTAACAATAATTGAATTGAATTCATTGAGAGACATATTCAGGATCATTAGCGTTTTGCAAAGGGAAAAGTTTCTTTTATCTGTTTGGTTTAAAGCGGGGTTTGAGTGAGAACTCGAATGTAAAACTGTCAAAAATGAGGCGAATTTTCCCTTTCGGATTTTATTGGAAAAAAGAAAATCCAAAAGAGTGTGTTTGAGTCAGGACGTACAAATTGTGTCTAACAACCGCCAACGAATTTCTAATAATAATAATAATAATAATAATAATAATAATAATAATAATAATAATGCTATTTGCTTTACGTCCCACCAACTACTCTTACGGTTTTCGGAAACGCCGAGGTGCCGGAATTTAGTCCCGCAGGACTTCTTTCACGTGCCAGTAAATGTAACGACACGACGCTGGCGTATTTGAGCACCTTCAAATACCACCGGATTGAGCCAGGATCGAACCTGCCACGTTGGGGTCACAACGAATTTCTAGTAGAGAGTCCGCTAGGGGTCAGGATGATTGTGTCCGGATTTTTATTTTTAGGAAGTTGAGCGTCTCCTTTGAAATTGTCCATCTAGCGCCAATCGTAAGCACAATGACTTACCATGCGTTCCTTGTGGGTATCCATAGGATTTGCATTTACATGGGATGTGAATTTAATATTTTTTTAAATCTGATAAAATAGCAAATGCAAGGAATACATTATGTCATGCGCTCATTCATTCTTTGAGCAGCTATAAATCATATATAATTGAATTTAAGAACTAACTTATCAAAGACGGTTACAACGACTAGTTATTAATAAAAGCGAAAACATAATGGGTGTACATTATTTGCACGCAATACGAACCACATTGAAACGAAACTAATGTGTACAGTCGCTAAAAAATATAAAAATTGAAATCATTTTTCATTTTGCGAAAATAAAATGATTATATGTATCACTCCTGGTCATGGCCATCTATCAACTGCTGCTAATTTCGGATGGCACCGAGCCATAAGAAATAGCATGCACGGTTGCTAGGTAACAATACCGTACATCACAGCCTTCCGGTTGTTATGGTTACACTTCTGTCACAGATTTTGTCGCGTCACGTTACAGAAATTTTCGGATGGTCCCCAGCCATGAGACAACTTAGCCTGACGTGACTGCTTTTTTAAATTCCTTTCACATCGCCTCGACAGACAGGTCTTATGAGTTAGGGAAGGGCTAGCAGTGGGAAGGAAGTGGCGTTAGCTGGTGAGCATTACCTGGTGTGAAAATGTGAAACCGTGGAGTATTATTTTTCATCATAACCCGAAGGCAAGCTGGTAGTCGCATGCTATAAACGGCCTAGCCAATTCGCTCAGTACTTGACTATTGATATCGTGAGTATAGCCGAGGTGATTCCAGTTTTCCATTGAATCAAAAGCACCCGAACCCGATAACTTGATAATAAAAATTCTAGCAGCCTCAATGGATCAGTGGTAGAGTGGTCATTCGATCCTGCCTGAGATGAAACACTTTTGAAGAACACTCAACGGGGTCTTATTTAGCGGCCATCCATGAACGACTGCTAATTTGAGATGACCGCCAGCCGTAAGACATAGCCTGCACGGTTGCTAGGTAACAATACTTTACGTCAGAGTCTGCACCGTTGCTATGGTTCCGTCACACATTTTGTCGCGTCACGTTACGCTTTCTTGTTTTGACGGGTGACGTCACAGAAAGTGTTTTGCTGTGAAGAGTTATTCTTTGCAACGATATATAAGTTTTGTGACGCCTGTTTCAGTACTAGTACACACCGAGCACCGGACCGAAAAGAAAGACTTTTTGATTTCAAAAAATAGATAAACGGTTCCATGACAAGACGGCACTTGGAGAAGAACCGTTGAAATACAAATATTAGGTTTCAGATTGAATCTATTCAAACTGGAGTTGCAAACAATGTTTCAGAGCACGATATAATAAAGTCATAGCAACAAGTTCCTGATGAGAGTTAAGACGTTTGTCTGTTAGTAATGGTATTGAACAGTAATTGTGGGAATTTCTAGCGGCTATCTGCGTTGCTGATCTACACGAGTAATAGCGCCCGCGTTACGAGGTTAAATTGAAAAAGGACGTTACTGAACAATCTCGTGACCTCTTATCACGAGCGTGCGCCATATTCATAGTCCGTTAATTGCAAGGCAACGTGCGTGTAATGTGGCGAGTGATTCAATTTCTTGTTCCCATGCAACGTCAACAATGAGCTTGCAGCACATGGACTTCCTGTGTAACAGCCCGGCTCGGTGAGTGGTATTCGATTTGAACCTTGGAAGAATAATTCCAATTCTTAACTGGGAGCTGGAATGAGGTCTCTTGAGACAACTGAGGATACGATAGTTAATGAGCCCGGTCAAGTCATTATGATCAGTGATGGGAAATCGAATACTTTTAATATTCGAATAACCTCCTTCCCATTATTTAAATAATCGAATGAGTTTCAAATATCATTCAGTTGTATCGCATAGAATGTTCGGGTGCGCCATGAATCAATTGTCTGGTTTAAGTGTGTCGAATGGATACTCGATTGAAATAAGCGAATAGATGAACTCTTATGAAAAACAGAACTACGCCTTTATCCAAACGTATATCCAAATGTTGAAATTAAATGAGTGAATTGACTGTCTTAATAACATCACTTTTCCCTCGATTATTTCGAAAGCATTCACTATTCAATTGCCTCATTCATTCGAATGAATAATGGAAAAAAGTAATCGGATGGAAAAAATATTCACTATTCGATCGAATGGGAAAAATAGTAGAATAATCGAATAAGCGATTAACTTGTACTCAATTATCCCATCACTATGGTCACAGTGACACTACACAGCAGTCACCTTCGCAAGCTAAGACCCCAAGTCATAAGCTTATTTCGCAACAGAAGCGCTGCGTTTTATTGTTACAGTGTTGCAAAACTCCCAATTTTACACCTCATTTGTCGTCTTTACTTCAATTTTTTTATTTCAATAAACCTAACATATATTCCAAAATATGTTAAAATCAATAATCTTTGCTCGTTTGATATACCAAATGCTTCGTACTGGACAAATAAACGATGCCGGCTTCGAATCAAACTCAGGGGATTTGCTTTCCTACGGCAACTCCCAAGCGGTAAGCCTAGGACTGTACATTGCGTCAGGATAAAGTGCGGATCCAGGAACAAGATATACAGGAAAGAATAAACTTCAGGAAGAAAACTGCGGGAATGTACCGGAGAAACTCGGGAAGTCACGCAATATCTCTGTTGCTGAACAGCGACAAAGGAGAAGTCGAAGACTAATGAACATCTGGAAGGAGAGCAAAGAAAAGGGGCAATGTTTGAAAGATAGAAGATCTGGTGGATTGTGTAAACGTGGCCTATAGATAACCTTAACGAATGAAATAATCATTAACTAATCTGTGCCTTCATTGTAAACTAATTTTGATTATCTTATATTTAAATACAGTCAATTTTCTGGTGACTGCAGTAACATTTATGACTTCCAGATAGAAGTGTTTAGAGTTCCAGTATCAAAAAGTACCAAATCCATCATTTTTCCTTGAGTATACCTGAGCGTAATATAAAAGTACTAAAGTGAATTTTCAGTTTAAACTCTACACTCTTAATTTTTCCTCTCTCGTATAAAATTTTACTTATGCATTTGGTACACACATGCAAAGGAATGGTGTCGCCCGGACTCCTCACTTAATGCACTGTTGCAGGTAGACAGCCCGCTACAAGATTTGGTTGTGTCTGAAACGAGCACACACCGGGCGAGTTGGGCGTGTGGTCAGGGGCGCGCGGCTGTGAGCTTGCATCCGGGAGAAGGTAGATTCGAATCCCACTGTCGGAAGCCCTGAATATGGTTTTCCGTGGTTTCCCATTTTCACACCAGACAAATGTTGGGGCTGTACCTTAATCAAGGCCACGGCCGCTTCTTCCCAGCTCCTAGGCCTTTCCTATCCCATCGTCGCCATAAGACCTAACTGTGTCGGTGCGACGTAAAGCCACTAGCAAAAGAAATGTGCACAGTGGTGGATGTATAACAATACACACACTGTGTCTTCACTACTACTCGTTCACTGCCTCCCCTCCTTTCCAGTACTGGAGTGTTTACTGTTAATGTCGGAACATCATTTCTCTGCATCCGTACACGTTTTGGAATTAACCTTCTCAAACGGGTTGTAGACCTACAATTGTTTTCTTTCCTCCTCTGTAGGGGGAGGCGGGCCTCTTAGACGGTGACACCGTCTCTCAGGCTGAGAGATTCGTTACGGTGAAGGAGATGCTCGGAGAAGGGGAGGGAGTTCGCAGCCGTGTCCTGTACTAGGAACTGACCCGGAATTCGCTTTAGTGCAAGAGAATGGAAAACCATTCTCAGGACAGCTGACGGTGAGGGCTGATGAGCCCCTCTCCGTCTCACGAATGCAGAGGCGTAGAGCGACGTTAGAGCCATGGCCAGTCGTGGGTCGAAACCCGCTCTGCATCCGCCGACGACGCTATAGGCACCACAGCAGCTGCTCGTTTGAAATACAGTTGATTGTAGCTTAACTGAAGAAAGAGACTCTCAGCATTCGTGGTGACTATTTGAAGAGGAAGTGCTGCTGCTGATGATGATGCTTGTTGCTTAAAGGGACCTAACATCTAGGTCATCGGCCCCTAACGGTACGAAGCGAGACAAAATGTAACGACAATTCAAACTCCAAAACTCATCCACTGACCAGAATTCAAAACGTTATGATGAAGAATGAATTGATGAATAATCAGCGGATATTTAAAGTTAAAAATAATTCCAAAATTAATCCACTGACTAGAATTTAAAAAATAAGACTATGAACTTACTTTAAAACAACAAGTGGATCCGACCCGCAATGCCCCACTTTCCCAGAACTAACTACCTGACCAAAGAGCTGCTTCCAAAGTACAATCCTGAGTCGATCATGCTTGTTGTCTAAAGGGGTCCAAAATCCAGGTCAACGGCCCCTCATAATGGTTCTTATCGCTAGGAGAGCAAGAACCATGGTGTTTCCCACGTAGCGGTGCTAATGACAAGTAACGTAGATTTACGGTGTTCCACACAGTATGGTACTACTCACAGGTAATGTAATACGCACTGGTAACGTAAACCTATGGTGTTTCTCGCATAGGTGTACTAATCACGGGGACTGTAAAACCAACACCGATTCACCCTCTATTGCTGCTAATCACAAACCTATTGTATGACTCACATGGTGGTACTACTCATAAGTAAAGGCGACTCATGGTGTTCCTCGCGTCATGGTCCTAATTCAATGAACCATTGGTCGCCCCTTTTACTCGCCTCTTAAGACAGATAGAGGACACCGTGGGTGTATTCCTCATCTGCGTCCCTCACTCACAGGGGATTGAGTGTTTGGTCCCTGAGAGCTATTTTATTTCGCTCAAGTCCGCCGGAAAGCTGGTTAGACCCCCCCGCCACTATACACCACCTGGGATGCACCACGTGGGGATATCACCCACCGTCCGCTATTAAACTAACTAAAGTTAATTTTTCAATTAATTAAGATGAAAATCCACAGTCTGTTTCCAGTCTCCAGACCGGGTCAGGAATGGAATTAATGAGGCCCCCATCTAGTAGCGGGGAGGATAGGAATTGTGCCGGCTGCCGAATTCTGTCGTACTCCTCTGGGGCAATGATAAATGACTGACAGATGAAATGATGTTGGAGAGTGCTACTGGAATGAAAGATGACTGGGAAAACCGGAGTACTCGGAGAAAAACTTGTCCCGCCTCTGCTTTGTCAATCACAAATCTCACATGGAGTGACCGGGATTTGAACTACGGAACATAGTGGTGAGAGGACGGCGCGCTCCACATGAGCCATGGCGGCTTTTTTTTTATATGCTTTACGTCGCACCGACACAAATATGTCTTACGGCGACGATGTGATAGGAAAGGCCTAGGAAGGGGAAGGAAGCGGCCGTGGCCTTAATTAAGGTACAGCCCCGGCATTTGCCTGGTGTGAAAATGGGAAACCACGGAAAACCATCTTCAGGGCTGCCGACAGTGGAGCTCGAACCCACTATCTCCCGATTACTGGATACTGGTCGCACTTAAGCGACTGCAGCTATCGAGCTCGGTCATGGCGGCTTCTAATTAATATGAAAATGAAGGAAAGGATTAAGAAACTTATTTTGATGATGATGCTTGTTGTTTTAAGGGGCCTAACTTCCAAGGTCATCGGTCCGAAACTTATTTTAATTGAAGTGAAATGGACACAAACATATGAGCAGAACACCTGAAATGTGCATGCGCTTTATCAATATACTCTCACATATAAAGTGAATAATGATATCAGCAGTATTCTGGTTATTTGCTAGTATGAGTTCCAGTGTTTCCTACCGGTCTTAGATCAGAGAGATTGGCGCACTCTGTCCTGTCGGAAAGTGGTGCACCACATTGCGGGTTCTTTCCTCTTTAGGACATAAGGTCGCGTAGATCTTCCATGACCTATCCCAGAGCCTATGAGTGTTCATGCACCGGTGCATTGCGCGGTACAAGTTGCATAAGACGACTTCACAAGGTTCACCAGAGTGCAGAACCCCCACTCCTAGATTTTAAGCCCGGATGTTTATGCAGTAATAGGTTAGAATGCTAACTTCCTGAAGCGAGTAACAAGTGTAGTCTACCTGCACAACGACTATGCTACGGGGTTTGCATAAACAATAGGGGTACGGTCCATCAAAACCCCTATAATTTATGTTACTCTTGCTACATTATGGAAGAGCGGGTGGCCGACACTTCCTTCTAACCAAATTAGTTTGCAATCTAAGCGGTTACTGCATAAAAATCCGGGCCCTAATGATATCAATTCTCTGCGAACTACCATTTATGGCCAGTCCGTGTACCTCCTCATGTACATTGAATCCCTTCTTTCTCAGTTCTTCGGCAATGAAGGATCTGATCTGGTGGTGACGCGTGTTTCTTAGGAGCTCCCCGTGAGCAGAATCCCAGAACATAACCAAGAGTTTCTTTCTCTCCCTGGTAATGCCGACAGAGGTGGTTGTCCAGGGATCTGCCTGGCACCGAGCGCACCGCAGGAACATTAGCAGTCATCTTTATAGCCTCTCTCCACTCGTTACAAGACAGTCCGATATGATCTCGCACCCAAGAGTTTGCTGGTGTGTTATCCTTGTAAAGTAGTACTCCGAGTCCTTTTTGCGGTACAGCGATCAGAGCACAGTGTCTATATGCGGTGGAAACCATGACTAGGGTAACGGATCCGGTCACTGGAAAGAGGGAAGGGAGATTCATTAGGAAAGTATTAGGTCCAAAGACGTCACTAGATCCACAATCACTGTTCCGATTGAGACGGAATCGAGAACTTTAAAGCTGAGAAGATAACAATTACTATGAGGAAAAGAAGACCATCATTTTATGGGCGTATTAAGGGGGTGAATCCAAAGATACTGACACACAGGATACTTAGTCTGCAAGAAAAATTGAAGGCACAACCTTTCTGCCTTAGGGACGTTGTCAAGGACTTGGAGGAAGAGGGGAGGTGGTGGTGGTGATTATTGTTTTAAGAGGAAGTACAACTAGGCAACCATCCTCTATATAACACTAATCAGAGAGAAAAAATGGAAGGGGTCCGACAATTCGAAAAATGAAGGTATCGGCCAAAGGAAGACAAGGGCCACGAAGGGCGTGAAAATGAAAGACTCTCTAGCCCTCGCAAACCTAATAGCGTCGGGGTCGGAAAAGAACAAGAGTTGACCAAGAGAGGTCGGATAGGATAGATGAAAGTGAGGAGCCTGGCATAAGTAAGTGGAAGCAATGCCAGGACTCAGCTAAGGGCCCCGTGGTAGCCAACCCACGCTCCGAAGTTCAGAGCCCCTAGGGCTCCTTTTAGTCGCCTCTTACGACAGGCAGGGGATACCGTGGGAGTTATTCTACCGCCCCCACCCACAGGGGGAAAGAGGAAGAGGGGATCCAGGAGGGAGATATACAGGCGAGAACAACCTTGAGGAAGAAAATTGCAGGAATGAAGGATGCACAGGAGAAAAATAATGATGTTTGCTGTTTAAAGGGGCCTAACAGCTAGGTCATCTGCCCCTAATGATACGAGGTGAAAGAAACGAAAGTTAAAACTTCAAAATATATCCACAGGCCAGAACCAAAACGGATGATGACGGAAAAATGATCGTGAAACAAAACAATCAGTGGATCCAATTCATTCCTGGCCGGGAATCGAACCCGGGGCCTCCGGGTAAGAGGCAGGCACGCTACCCCTACACCACGGACTCAGTATTTAAAGGGGACCAAAATCCGGCTTATCGGCCCCCAATAATGGTACTAATCACTAGTAAAGCAGAACCATGGTTTTCCGCACATAGTGGGACCAATCACAGACCACGTACTCTCATGGTGTTGCTCACACAGTGGAACTATTCATAGGCAGTGTAGACCCACGGTGTATCATATATTATGGTAACGCCCACAGGCAACACAAACCCATAGTGTTCCACACATGATACTGCTACTCTGGGGCAACGCAGGTCCACGGTTTTATTCACATAGTGGTAGAAATCACGGGCGCCAGGCAAACCCGTGGTGTTTCTCACTTAGTGGCACTAATCACAGACAACGTAGATCCATGGTGTTTGTCATAAAGAGGTACTACTCACAAGTAACTCAGACCCATTCTGAACACAGTGGAACCGACCGGCACAATACACACGATGACCATTATCACAAACAACCCCCAGACCCGTAGTGTTACTCACGTAATGGTACTGCTCCTATGTAACGTACACCCTTGCAAGGTGGCACTAGTCGCAAGTGACGTCGACCGATGGTGTTCGGTTCTAAATTCACCATACCTCGGTCGCCCCTTTTAGTCGCCTCTTACAACATGCAGGGGATACCGTAGGTGAATTCTTCGCCCGGAGAAAAATGGTTAACGCCGCACTCCGACAACTTTTCGACAACGATGAGTTAGCAAAGCAACCGTCTTATGACAGAATGCCTGCATTTCTCTGGTGTGAAAGTGAGAAAGACGGCGAACGATCTTCAGCTTCGTTGAACCTATCACCCAGCGGAAGCAACCATAACTACACGACACGTACCGCGCAGGCAACTGACTCTAGGAGATAGTAATATAAGTTCCGATCACATGGCGAAGAGTTCGTCAACGAAGGAGGATGAAAGTCGAATGAAGGCTGGAACTACAGTCAAAAGGCGCAGCAGAATGAGGAAGAGAAATTGTTGCCCTGGAGAAAACACTACTTTTAATTTTCAACATATTGTTTAATTTTCAGTTTCGATTCCATCTTGTGTCAAGAAGCAGAAGTAATAAGAGAGTCCCGCAGAATTAATTCCCGAGCCATGGAACTTCTAACTTGATGTAACATTTAAGAATAATGAGACAACCTCTCTCTCTCTCTCTCTCTCTCTCTCTCTCTCTCTCGCCCGTTCTTTAATTAAAAGCTTACTTTAAAAATCTATTTTCATCCTGCGCGCCCTCTCGCGTCTTGTTTGTAGACACGCCCTCGACATTGTTGTGAAAGCGTTCCAATGTTAATTATCAGAGGCGGATCTGCAAGTGGTCCAATTTACTTAGGGAAAGACAAGGCCTAACACTTCTCAGTCCTAATGTGCAGCGTTGTTAGAATCCACAAAGGCAATGAAAAGACATTATATAACCCTTGGACTCTAGATAAAATATACACTGAACCACACACAAATATTTAATTTTATACATTCACGAAACGCGAAGAGGAGCAAGAATTTTGTGCTCACATTCATAGACTTCAAGAAAGCCTATTATTCAGTAGATAGACGAACACTGAACCAAATTTTAGAAGAGATGAGTTTGGGTATAAAAACTAGTGAACTGATTAAACAGACCTTAAGCAACACAATATCCAAGGTCAAGTTCAGACGAAAGCTGTCAAGATTACAACCGGAGTCAGACAGGGAGATGAGCTCTCCCCTTTGCTCTGATAAGGTGATCAGGGAATGGCTACGAGAATTTAAAGGAGTGGGTGGAATACGATTGGGGTGCAAGAAGAAAGGAATACGGGTAGTGTGTCTAACATTCGTAGACGATATTGCGATACTGTCAGAATAATTAGAAGAGATGGTTAAGCAAACCACGCAAACGGCTATAGAAGGTCTACAGATCTCTATCGAAAAGAGACAGTATATAACAAACACCATGGAAGTTCCTAGATGGATGGCAATAGGAGAGAAAATTCAGAAGGTGGAGAGATTTGAATACCTAGGAGAATGTCTCATAGAAAAGGAAGGAATGGGAGTTCGAATGAAGAAAACTAATTTAGCGTACAAACTTGCTATGAACGTTTACTATTACAAGAATGTTTCGATGAAAGCAAAATTGAGACAATACCAGTGATCCGTCCTGAAGCCTTATACGCAGCAGAAACAGGAGAACTTAAGAGGTTAGAAATGGTGGCACGAAAGATTCTCAGGAAGATATTGGAACAGCGAAGAACGGAGGACAATCAGTTTAGAAGATGAGCGAACCAAGAACTGCATATCAAAAAAAGAGAAAATCTGGAACTACAAACGGAAAACAAGGAACGTGTTAACACTGCAAATAATAGAGTTTCTTGTGAACCAAAGTACGCTGCATCCAAGAGGTGAAAAGGGATCTAGAAGAAATGGGAATACAGGAACCAGATATAAAACAGAGCGATTTTTAAATAACAAATTCAGGCTTGCACAGGTTTCCAGGACAGAACTAGGCCCAAAACAAAATCAGAAGAACGAAGGGCGTTGCAATATATGAGAATGAAATAATATTGGACAAGGAAAAAGACCAGAAGAAACGAAGCTGATACGAATTCACATGGTCCTCAGATGGCCAACAGGAAAATAAGAAAAGAAACGCGATGGCATTCGCCAACTGTGGACGTTCTCTTTCTTCTTCTTCTTCTTCTTCTTCTTCTTCTTCTTCTTCTTCTTCTTCTTCTTGGTAGAACGCCGTATTCCTACGAAAGTTGGCGATCCGATGCATTAAACTCGCGAAACAGCGGCTCAAAAGATTTCCGTGGAAGTTCGTCTATTCCAGTGTCGCAGGTCTTAAAGGCAGATATGACTGAAATTTAGAACTTCTAAAGTTTACCACCCCCCCCCCCCCTTGTCCCAACCATTTTTTTTTTTTTGCTTTACGTCGCACCGACACAGCCATGTATCATGGCGACGATGGGATGGGAATGGCCTAGGAATGGGAAGGAAGCGGCCGTGGCCTTAATTAAGGTACAGCCCCAGCATTTGCCTGGTGTGAAAATACGAAACCACGGAAAACCATCTTCAGGGCTGCCGAGAGTGGGGTTCGAACCAAAATTTTAAACACAAGCATATATTAATAAGATACAGTCACAAAAATTGGAGTAGATTAGTTAATTGGTTGCAACGTTATTGACAAATAATAATTATGTTGCATGGAAACTCCTTGCAACCGAGTTTTCATTTTTTGGGGCTATTATTTGGCAGATTAACTCCTGGTTTTGTAGTCACACAAAATATTGTAGATATAATATACATAATTATTTTCTTTGTTTGGCAGTGTACATTTCAAAAGCTTCAATCCGCCTCTCCAGTAAAGGGTTGAGCGTCCAGCCTTCGAAACCATACAGAAGGGCAGGAAAAACATAGCACCGCAACATCCGAAGTGAAGTGTTCTAGGGAACAGGGTGAATAGTATGTTCATGCTATTTCATAACAAAGGGGATTTTGAAGGAAAGTCCTCTTCTACGACGGCCAACTCTTGTGCTGTTGAGTGTACATTTTCTAGAGTTGTAGTTGGCTTTATGTCTGTAAGGTGGGCTAGCTAGCTGAGGCCCTAAAGGCGTCCTCGGTTCATCGGAAACGGCGTGGCGTCGAAAAAAATTAGAAACGAGAAGCATATGGCCCTGAAATTCACTTACATCAGTACGGTCAATTCCTGGGGGCAAAGATGGCCTACCTCAGAGTTAACCAATCTAATCACAATAACAAGGGGAGGCGACAGCTTAACCAAGAGGGGAAGTCCTCTCAGATTCAATTACTGTGCTGATGGAGTGAATTATTCCACGGGGATGGCTGTAGGGAATGATCTTCATCGGGGTAATCATATAACCAAGATTGTAAATACTAGCAGTTAGGATGTACAGCCGGCCCCCGGTTCGATTTCCGATCAGGTCAGGGATTATTATTGGAGGTCCACTCAGCCTACGTGATTACAATTGAGGAGCTATTTGAGGGTGAGATGGCAGTCCCGGTCTAGAAAACCAAGAATAACGGCCGAGAGGACTTGTCGTACTGAACATATGCATTTCAGTCTGTAGGCCATCAGGCTGAGCAGCGGTCGCTTGGAAGGCCATGGCCCTTCTGTGCTGTTGCGCCATGGGGTTTGCTTTGGATTGGTTAGTAAGGATGTACAGGAGAGGGCGTATACGTCTCTGGAAATACCACAATTAGAGTATGGTAATACACCAGAATACTTGATACGAGAACTGGGAAGGATCCAAAGAAAGATGATTTTCAGTGGTTTCCCATTTTCACACCAGGCAAATGCTGGGGCTGTACCATATTTTTTTGCTAGTTGCTTTACGTCGCAACAGCCCCAGCATTTGCCTGTACCATAATTTTTTTGTGCTAGGGGCTTTACGTCGCACCGACACAGATAGGTCTTATGGCGACGATGGGATAGGAAAGGCCTAGGAGTTGGAAGGAATCGGCCGTGGCCTTAATTAAGGTACAGCCCCAGCATTTGCCTGGTGTGAAAATGGGAAACCACGGAAAACCATCTTCAGGGCTGCCGATAGTGGGATTCTAACCTACTATCTCTCGGATGCAAGCTCACAGCCGCACGCCTCTGCGCGCACGGCTAACTCGCCCGGTGTACCATAATTAAGGCCACGGCCGCTTCCTTCCCACTCCTAGGCCTTTCCTATCTCATCGTCGCCATAAGACCTATCTGCGTCGGTGCGACGTAAAGCAAATAGCAAACAAAAGGTATTATAAGGCGTGATCAAAAAAATTTCGTTTGAGGGCGTTGCTGCGGAGGGCATGTCCGATGCGGGTACATAAGCATGGACATGTAGGCAAAGGGATTAGTGTAGCGGTCGTGTCGTGCCGAGGTGCGTGAGTTAAATGCGGCCGCGTGAACTTTGGCGACGTTATTACCAAATGCGTCCAAACAGGACCAACGTGCTCGTATCTGTTCTTGGCTACCAAAGATCGGTAGACATCCATTGGAGAATGAAGACTGTATATGGAGCAGCATTATTGTCGAAAACCACCGTTGTGGAATGGTGAACCAAGTTCCATGCAGGTTACGTTTCGATAACAAGATGCCGGTCGATGTGGGAGACCAGCCTCAACTCAAGTGGGGGACAGTGGAGCACCCGCCCTATAGTCCTGATCTCTCCCGATGCCATTATCTCGCCTTCAGTCCACTCAAAAACGCCTCGAAAGGTCTACGCTCTCTGTGGGACGGGGATGTGCAGCAGGCGGTTACGGACTTCTTCACACAGTAGGACACGGTGTTATATCACACGGGGATTTATAACTTAGTGAAAAATGCCATATGGCTTTTAGTGCCGGGAGTGTCCGAGGACATGTTCGACTCACCAGCTTCAGGTCTTTTGATTTGACACCCGCAGGCGACCTGCGCGCCTTGATGACGATGAAATGATGATGAAATCACATACACCCAGCCCCCGAGCTAGC
Source organism: Anabrus simplex (assembly GCF_040414725.1). Lineage (NCBI taxonomy): Eukaryota > Metazoa > Arthropoda > Insecta > Orthoptera > Tettigoniidae > Anabrus > Anabrus simplex. The sequence goes on from NC_090277.1 coordinate 75,007,910, forward strand.
GGAATTAACCAATGATGGTTAAAATTCACGACCCTGTCGGGAATCGAACCCGGTGTGTCGGCGGGATGGATGCCTCAATGCTCACGGCGATTTTGCCTTTTTGGCATCTCGATTCAGGACTATACGGCGTCGAACGGGAACCTTTTGATGGCCCTTATAAATCAGACGTAACCAAAAAGCCTCTTTACGAGAACTAGGCTTTTATCCTTCAATAAATGAGCAAACTCCGTAAGTAAACCATATTAACACAAACGTAATAATGGCATCATTTGTGGTACTAAACAAAGAAGAAGGTCATTTAATAATTGGGTAATGTCCATAGAAAATTTAATTCATGCGGATGGTGATATGCATCAAGTACTGATTCTTAAATTGTAATGTAGTTAATTATTATTAATATCCTGATATCGTTGCCACATATCACGGCCAAAATAAAGTAAGACTGCAACGGAAATGTAAGTATTCCTTAAGTAAATGCAAGGCACAGATTAACTATGAATTCCACAATCCGTAGTCGATCCCCAAGGTGGTGGTGTTCCATATAGGCCTATATTAAGACTAACACGCTCCAGGGGTTGCTAGAGGCCAGTAGAGACAACTCGGGGTTTACGTCCACACAGTCCATTTGCTTGCCCTCAGGCCAATGCTCTTGTCAGTGTATATGTACGAATGCTCAATAAAGTATTTCAAGTTTTGTGCGCTCTCGAACATGCCGCCTCTTAATTTGCGGACGTTAGCAATCCTTTATCTGACAAATATGCCTTAATGGATGGAGGTCATCTGAAAAATTACCTTCACAAACTGCATAATGGAAGTGTAACCTAGCAACCTCCAGGCTGTGATGTAAAGTATTGTTACCTAGCAACCGTGTGAGCTATGACTAACAAACACAGATTATCGATGTGATCTTGCAGGCTGTGACGGCAAGTACTTATGTTAATGAAAGACATAGGCTATTGATGATCATTTTATTTTCTCAAAGGGAAAGTTAAGGTTCTTATTATTACTTGTGACGTTGTCCGAGACGCGCTACTTTGGATTTCTAAACCATCTTTTTGCGAAAAATCAACGGAAATTTTACCAAAAACTATGAAAACCGATAATAATAAGTCACGGAATAACTTAAAAATTCCCAAACCATCAGATTCGTTTGACTCACTGGTATATGTAATCCCTCTCGCAAGGGATCTTGAACGTCTTGAGGTTTTTTTTGCAAGCTCCTTTACGTCGCACCGACACAGATAGGTCTTATGACGACGAGACAGGAAAGGGCTTAGAGTGGGAAAGAAGTGACCGTGGCCTTAATTATGGTACAGCCCCCGAATTTGCCTGGTGTGAAAAAGGGAAACCACGGAAAACCATCTACAGGGCTGCCGACGGTGGGGTTCGAACCCACTATCTCCCAAATACTAGATACTGGCCGCACTTAAACGACTGCAATTATCGAGCTCGATCGTCTCGAAGTCCGAATTTTACAGTCCCTGGTCAATTTCTCCCTCCCTCCCTCCCTGAATCCCTAGTTTGATACGCCAGTGTTAATTCCTTTAATGGGTAATACGAGATAGCTATTATCTCTTAACTCTAATCATTCATTGGAGAAAAGTGAAAGCCCACCGAGGGAGTGAAAAAAAAACCCACTTCATTGGCCTTATGAAAGGAGCAACATTGGGATTAGACGAGAACAAGATATTATAGTAGAAGTTGAGTAAAGGATGAGAGCGAGCTACGGCAGACACGGAAGACAATTCCCACACTCGACTCACTTCCTTAGGAGAGAGGACAAAATGCTACCAACTGTTGAAATAAACCCCGTCAAGCATTGATCTGCGCAGGTTATGGACAGTGACAAAAACATTGGTCTAAAACGTCAGGGGTGTTCAGTAAGTGTTTCGCGACAGACCATTGGTCTAAGGAAGAATAACAGCCCACACATTCACAAGTACTCTTCACAAAATTTTTAGTGTTCCAGCGTTGGTAATGAAATATTTCATCCGTGCTAAATTAAGGGAGTGATGTCGTATTAAATGCTTTAAGCCAATAACAGCGTTCCTTGGAAAATGTCTTTCGTTGCGCGATTTTTTTTTTCACTGTAAAAGTAAGATACAATGAAAAGCCTTTTCTTTTTAGACGCCAGCAGTGGCACTGAAGACTCCTAACATTCCTACGTATGATACGAGGTAATATTTATAATATTCCACTTATTACATTGTGCAGTTAACCTCCGCGACTGTGGCTGGCGGATAGGAGAGAGAAGCATTAGGAGTCGGCTACACAGTTCTTCAATCAATCAATCAATCAATCAATCAATCAATCAATCAATCAATCAATCAATCAATCAATCAATCAATCAATCAATCAACCAACACTAATCTGCATTTAAGGCAGTCGCCCAGGTGTCAGATTCTATCTCTGTTGGTTTCCTAGCCTTTTCTTGAAAGACTGAAAAGAAATTGGAAATTTATTGAACATCTCCCTTGTAAATTATTCTAATCCCTAACTCCCCTTCCTATAAACGAATATTTGCCCCAATTTATCTTCTTGAATTACAACTTGATCTTACCTACTTTTAAAGACACCACTCAAACTCATTCGTCTAGTAATGTCATTCCACGCGATCTCTCCACTGACAGCTCGGAACATACCACTTAGTCGAGCAACTTGTCTCCTTTCTCCCAAGTCTTCGCAGCCACCACTTCGCAACATTTTTGTAACGCTACACTTTTGTCGGAAATCAGTCAGAAAAATCAAGCTGCTTTTCTTTGGATTTTGTCTAGTTCTTGAATCAAGTAATCCTGGTGAGGTTCCCATACATTGGAACTATACTCCAGATGGGGTCTTACCAGAGACATATGTATATCTTACTACAAGCCCTAAATACCATCAAAAACATGTGCTGAGATATGCACCCTTTGTTTGCAATCATATTTATGTGATTACCCCAATGAATATCTTTGCTTATATTAACACCTACGCACTTACAATGATCCCCAAAAGGAACTTTCACCCAATCAACCCATTAATTAAAACACAGGACTTTTCCTATTTGTGAAACTCTCGACCTGACTTAAGCCCGTTTATCATCATACTATTGCCTACTGCCCACCTCACTATATTATAGAGTTCATTTTGCAGTTGCCCACAATCTTGTAACTTATTTATTACTCTGTTCAGAATAACATCTGTAAACAGCCTTATCTCTGATTCCACTTCTTTACACATATCATTTAAGGTCCTATAATACTGCCTTAAGGAATTCCCCTCTTAATTACAGGGACAGATAAAGCTGCGCCTACTCTAATTCTCTGAGTTCTATTTCCTAGATATATAGCCACCCATCAGTCACTCTTTTTCTAGTCCAAATGCACTGATTTTCTCCAGTAGTCTCCCATGATCTACCCTAACAAATGCCTTAGATAGGTCAATCGTGATACAGTCCATTTGACCTCCTGAATTCAGGATGTCTGCTGTATCTTGCTACAGTTATTGGAAACAATGCCAGGATCAGATATGGGCCCCGTGATCGCTAACAATATGGAAATAATAATAATATTGTTTTCCGTTCCACTAACTACTTTCACGGTTTTGGAACACGCCGAGGTGCCGGAATTAAGTCCCAAAGGAGTTCTTTTACGAGTCAATAAATCTACGGACACGAGTTTGACGTATTTCAGCACCTTCTGGTACCACCGAACTGAGCCAAGATCGAACGTGGCAAGTTGGGGTCAGAAGGGCAGCACCTGAACCATCTGAGCCATTCAGCCCAGCAATAACATGGAAACACTTGGCGAATCTTCCTCTTTCAGTCGCGTCTAACGACAGGCATGTGACACCGTGAATGTATTCTACTGTCCCCACCTACTGCTGAAACATGGTATCTGCAGCAGGGTACTCTAGGGAAAGAAAGGGATGCAGATGATCTGAAAGAATGTCCACATAACGTTTACTTGTCAGCGCTCTCTACAGCCAGAATAGGGACCTAATTGCGACCACGAGAACGCCGTCCAGACCAGAACTGAGCCACCTCCTGCCCGAACAGAAACTTGTTGACACGCAGGATCCGTAGCTTCATGGGACATACGCGACACTCTCACGCGCCAATCACCTCGATACAACTGGAACCGGGATTCATCGCACCATTCCACACGCCGCCACTGTTCCATGGTCCATTGTCGATGTTGTACGTCGTTGAGCTTTGTGTCGAGGTGTCAGCAAAGGGACAAGAGCTGGACGTCGGCTGGTGAAGCCTATGCGGTGCAGTTGCCTCCTTACAGTCCTGGTAGAAATGGGTTCCTGTCTTCCAACATTCAACTGGAGGTCATATGACTGACTGTAGCCGGTCGAACGCCCAGTATGGTTCTGCGGAGGCGGCGTTCAGTAAACACCTTTGGTGTTCCTGCGCGGCGATTTACGCGGATGGTAACAATCTCTTTGCGATACTGAAGATCCACCCTCGACACTGTTGACCTCGGAGACCCGAATTCGCGTGTACCTCCGCAATGCCCTGATGATCATCCCACGTTCAAAGCCGGTTATAACTCGCGACGTGTTGCCATCATCACAACACTGGTGTCTGTGACAGAACACTCAGCTACCCCGCAGGTCATACACGGCACATTTTCTAACGGGACGTGACTTTAGGCCACCCATTGTATGTAACAATGTTAACGCCTAGGAAAAGGAATAACAATTTTAGAAACTACACTTTAGAGAGCGGGTGTACTTTAGTGAGGAGACATAATTGTAACATTTAAGGTAGTAACAGGTAGATTACTTGTAACAAAATGATTCATGTATCAAAGAACTTGCAGTAAATGATTATTGTCTCTCCAGTTCCTGGCGGTCCGGAACTAGAGAATGCGAGTATTCTATTCTGCTTCTTTACTGCCTTCTGTAATCCTACCACATACAATGTTCTGGATTTTACGAGCAACTTTAGAGTATTTTTATGCAGCTTATATTCAGTATTTGGCATCTTTCTCTCCAGACAAATCTCCCAGTACATGCACAACCGGAAAGCACAGCACATTATCAGAGATTTGTTGGCCAATCTCTCTGCCTATAAAAGAGCGCACTTGTATGCTTTTAAAAAGAGTTTAAATGACATAATTCGCTAGAGATTCTTCCAAACACCCAGCCTCGGTTCCGTGATTTCAATCCATGCGACATTTGAGCTGGACAAAGCGGAAGACAGGTTTTTCTCCAGGTACATTGCTTTTCCCTGTCATCTTTCATTCCAGCAACACTCTCCAGTATCATTTTACTTCATCTGTCAGTCATTAATCATTGCCCCGGAGGTGTGCGACAAGCTAAATGGGGGCTTCATTAATTCATTCCATTCCTGACCCGGTCGAATGACTGGAAACAAGGCTGTGGATTTTCATTTTTCTAAATACTGATTATTATTATTATTATTATTATTATTATTATTATTATTATTATTATTATCAGTATTATTATTATTATTGCTTAAAGGTGCGTAACAGCTAGGTCATCGACCCCTAATGGCACGAGGTGCAACTAAATGAATATGAAAGTTTCAAAATATATCCACTGACTAGAATGTAAAACGACTAATTGAAATTCACAATGCGTTAAATACTGGGATGACCGGGCGAGTTGGCCGCGTGGTCAGGAGTGCGCAGCTGTGAGCTCGCGTCCGGGAGATAGTGGGTTCGAATCCCACTGTCGGCAGCCCTGAACACGGTTTTCCGTGGTTTCGCATTTTCATACCAGGCAAATGCTGCGGCTGTACCTTCATTAAGGCTATGGCCGTTTCCTGTCCCATCGTCGCCGTAAGTCCTATCTGTGTCGGTGAGACGCAAAACAAGTATCAACCAAAAATTACAGGAATGAAGCTTATTATCTAAAGGGGTCCAAAATCCAGGTCACCGGCCCCTCATAATGGTACTAACCACTGGTTAAGCAGAACCATGGTGCTCCTATAGCCTGTACTAGTTACAGATAACGTACACTGATGGTGTTTCTCACATGAAGATACTAACAACAGGTAACGTAGACGCTTAGTGTTCCGCACGTAACGGTAGTCTCATGGTTCCAATGTAATAATTCCTTGGTTACCCCTCTTAGTCACCTCTTACAACAGGCAGGGGATACCGCGGATATCGTCTGCGTCCCCGACCCACAGGGGGTGTTCTGAATATTACTTCTCACTTTCCTATCCGAACGAAGCTACAGAAGACAATTAAGAAGCTCTCGACATAGATCATGGAACCCCCCTACGTCCGAAACGACCATACACACATTTCGACGGAGTTCTGTCGTACGCCCCATGTCTTGTTTGACACCATGTGGTGCTTTATTAGAAGGGAAAAAAAGATGATTTTTTATTACGGAAACCCCGCCTGGTGGCCATGATCGTTAAAGCACCAAATCTGTATGTTCCGACATCGGGTTAGCCGGTACGAATTCCGTTTGTCGGAAATAACTTCACCATCACAATGTTCGCCGGCAGGGTAGGAGAGGTGTGGAATACATTTATAATCGCTAGATTGTGTGACAAAAGCCTGCATTCAAATTGCAGACCTCACTGTAATGTTCATACAGACGCTGCTGATTGAGATTCGTCCATCGGATGGGAATGTTAAGCCTTGAGCAGCTCCCTTGGTACTACTGGACAGGAGCAGACTCCGTACCGGTACCGAACTCCATTCTCTCGCCTCCTACTATTATACTGTATGTCACGTCAGTTCCGACGTTCACTCTCACACATTGCCATGCTGCAGACTACACTCCATTACATTTGTGTAGGACTTATTTATTTTCATCTTGTACTCCTTACCTAAGACTATGTCCATACCGTTAAGCAATTTATTCAGATCTTCTGCAGACTCATGAAATAAATTTAAATTATTATAATAATAATATAATTATTTCTTTCTTTCTTTCTTTCTTTCTTAATCCGTTGGCTTTTCCCTCGGACTCAGTGAGGGATGCCACCTCTACCGCCTCAACTTAAGTGCCATGGAACGTGACACGTTGGGTCTGGCATACAACTGGGTAGGCGGGCCAGTACCTCGCCCACGCTGCCTCACCTGCTATGCTGAGCTGAGGCCTGTGGGGAGGGTGGGAAGATTTGAAGGGATAGACAAGCAAGAGGGAAGGAAGCGGCCTTAAGTTAGGTACCACCCCGGAATTTACCTGGGGAAGAAGTGCGAAACCACGGAAAACCACTTCGAGGATGACTGAGGGGAGAACTGAACACCCCTCTACTCAGTTGACCTCCCGAGGGTGAGTTGACCCCGTTCAAGTCGTCGAAGCAAGTTTTGAATTTCGTGGCAGAGCTAGGAAGCGTACCTGTACCTTAAGGAGTGGCTATTATTATTATTATTATTATTATTATTATTATTATTATTATTATTATTATTATTATTTCTTCCTTCGTTTCACCTTCTTTGGAGTACGTTGATCGAACATTTTTCTGTGTGTTATTCTTTTCTTAGAGACCAGCAATTCATTCTTTATCAGCGTTTCCTCTCGTCATCCGAGATAAAGGTTTGTCTTGAAACCTTGTATTTTCGTTTTTAGTTATTAGTTATTACTTCAACTAGTGAATTTTCTGTCATTTTTAATTCTACTAGGTCTATTTCAGTTTCTTTAAAACAGTTGAGTTTTGTTTTGCGGTTACGGAAGACGTCAAATATTTGTTTGGTAAATCTATTAGAGTTCATTCTGAGAAGATGACCGTAAACATATATCCTCCTGCATTTTCGCATAGTATCAAAGACTTTTTTTAGTTTTCCTGTATAGTGTTTCATTCTTCATGTATAGTATCTTATTATTCTTAAATTTTGGTCCTATGACCTTTCTTAAAATTGCCCTTTCTTTTAGCTCGAGTTTCTCCATCTGGCCTTCGAAATTCATGTTCAGTGTTTCTGCTGCGTGTAGTGCTCATGATTTGATCACTGTTTTATAATGTTTAATTTTGGGCCCCGATGAAAGGTATTTATTGTTGTATGTATCTCTCGTTAGCTGGAAGGCCAGTTCAAGTTTATTTCTCCTGAATTCCATTACTTTGCATTCCAGAGCATTCCACCTAATCCATTCTCCGAGATATTTGAATTCTTTTACTACAGTATTTCAATCTTTTGTTCTTGGACTTCGAGGTCTTAATGTGGGTGTTTGCTGTTTGTCATGATTTTGTTTTTTCGAAGGAAATGGGAAGACATATCTTAGCTGCTTGTTTCTCTAGTTCAATTACTATTATTAATATTATCATTATTCGCAGAGCCCTTTGGAGAGTTCGATACACCAACTTTGATAACTTTCCTTTGCATTTAACTTTCTTCGTTTCCAAACTTCGTTCATTTTCTGAGAATGTTGTTCCTCGTCCCCGTGAGTCCATTTTCGTCTAGTTGTTAATTTCTTTCTCTCCTGAAATCGTGCCTTTCAAGTTACTTCTATGCAACGTGTTCTCTTTTCTATAGTATCTATTTTAATTCCAGCGTTTTTAATATCCTTTTCAATTTCGATGAACCACGTTGGCTTGGATTTGTAACTGTTCAGTACTGAAGATTTGTTTAGTTAAGTCTATTGTTATTCATTCTGCAAATGTGTCCAAAAACTGGAGTCTTCTTTTCTTCAGTAAAATTGTCAGTTTTTGAACTTTTAAATACAGCTCTGTTTGATCGTAGTCTAAATTTAACATTGTTTTTCTTGTAGGTCCCAGTTTTTCTCAATTTTTTTCAACTTTTTCTACTTTTAAAAGATCCCCAATTCTTGTAACTTTAAGAGTTTCTGCTGTATATAAAATTTCTGATCGGCCACTGTTTCATAATGTCTTAATTTTAAGTTCCAGGATAGAGATTTCTTATTGTATATATTTTTTGTCATATCAAACATCCTTTCCATTTTGTTTAGTCATATCAATAGCTATCTTTTCTTCTGTGTTGTTTGTTACCTATTCTCCCAGGTATTTAAAGCAATCTGTCCGAGATATTATGTTATTGTTAATTGTGAAATTTTGAGAGGCATTGACTTAATTGTGTTTGTCACGAACTTTGCTTTTAATGATATTTGCTATCCTATTTTGGCCGCTTGTTTTTTTTATTGTTAATATTATTTTACGTCATTCATTTCATCTCTATAACTCCTCTGTTAGGCTGACGTCAGGAAGAGTATTTGGCCGTAAAAACTCGGTTCGAAAGTTCCCTTCATTTCATACCTTACCCTGTAGAGAAAGGGAGGCACACACCATGGGATGCAGTACAAAAACTTTGACGTACAAGAATTCGCGAAGTTTGTGTGTAAGACAGCGCACATGCGTTTAGCGTTAATTAAGCAATATAAGGAGTAATCCTTTTCTTAATGATGGATTTTCTCCCAGATTACTCGCCGCCTTTTCTTCTCATCTAGATGTTCGTAGTCGACGAGGATTATCAAGGTGCGCTATACCTGTCTCTTAGACGCAGGGGAGAAACGTTTGGTGTGCTTTAAGTCGAGCGAGATTCTTTATGATCAAAGGTCTTAACACCAGGTAACTGGAGGCTTGCCTTATGCTATAATTAACATGCAAATCCCTTAATTAAAATAAGTTATAAGACGGGCGCTGAAAGAGCTCGAGGCGGGAAGGGTCCTCATACATTTCCCGCTGGAAGAAAGTTCTTAACAAAGCAGCAATATTTACGAACGGATTCACGAAATTTGACTACATTACTCCTCACGTAAGGCTATTCACTAAAAGGCATAATTGCCGCCCTATTTTTAATGGCTCCTACTGCTGCCAACTTAACTAGTTAGATATTGAAATCACCAGACTATAACCATCAACAAACCAACCTCAATGTAAATGATCAATGAAGATGTTCATAACTAACGGCCCCTCATAATGGTACTTATCCATAGGAAAGTAAGAACCATGGTATTTTTCGTGTAGCAGTACTAATCACAAGTAACCGAGACTCACGGTGTTCCTCATATTGTGGTACTACTCACAGGTAACGCAGACCTATGGTGTTTCTCATACAGTGGTACTAATTACAGACAAGGTCCAGACCCATGGTTTCCTCGAAACACAGACCCAGGACGTCCACAACCAGCTGAAACATCCCAACGAGGATGGCCTCTTATCTCCTTGGGGTGTTCAACGGAATCTCCATCATAGTGGGGGATACTATACGTGGGTACTGTAAACCCATAATCCACCCACAGACCCACGGTGTTCCTCACGTGATGGTACTTATCACATGTAATATCATAGTCCAAAATTCAACATCCCTTCGTCGCCCGTTTTAGTCACCTCTTACGACAGGCAGGGGATACCGTAGGTGTACTCTTCGTACGCGTTCCCCACCCACAGGGGTTGAGTGTTTTGTCACCGAGAGCTATTTTATTTCGCTCAAGTCTGCCAGCAAGCCGGTTAGGATCCCTGTATCCTCCACCTAGAAAGCGCCACGTGGGAGTATCACCTCTCTCCCTGCTACGACAGCGTGGTACGTCGTGAACAAGTCTATGGACTGATGACCCAAACAACAACAACAACAACATGTGTTATTTAAGATGAATTCATCGATAACTGCAGTGATTTCGCCACTCTATTCAGAACGACTTTGTTGTGTTAAATTCGGGGACTCAGGCTAATTTACTAATTGGCGGAAGGTAACATATTAACGTAGCGAGAATGATTGGTGGCACAAAGAAATATTGTTATTGCCCACGTAGTACTATTGCGATTTTCGTGGACGCCGATGTGCAGGAATTTTGTCCCGTTGGAATTCTTTTACATGTTGGTAAATGTACAGGCGCGACGCCGGCCTCTTTGAGCGTCTTCAAATACCATCCAACTGAAATTAAATGTCGTATGGCTTTTAGTGCCGGGAAATCCCAGGACGGGTTCGGCTCGCCAGGTGCAGGTCTTTCTATTTGACACCCGTAGGTGACCTGCGCGTCGTGATGAGGATGAAATGATGATGAAGACAGCACATACACCCAGCCCCCGTGCCATTGGAATTAACCAATTAAGGTTAAAATCCCCGACCCGGCCGTGAATCGAACCCGGGACCCTCTGAACCGAAGGCCAGTACGCTGACCGTTTAGCCAACGAGTCGGACACCATCCAACTAACCAGTAACGAAACCTCATGAGGCTAGCGCTGCACCGCGGGAGTCCAGCTCATTTTACACACATTACCTGATGAGATTTGCACAACTCCGAGGTTTTAAGAAATCTATAATCTGATTACTTGCTCTCTCTTTTCCCCGCGGCTGTCGTAGGTATTCTGATACGAAGCGCTCTTAAACCACTTCCCTCGGTTAAATCATAACAGCCTGTTTTGTTGAGAGATTACGTGTAATGGGATCTGATAACTTATACCATTCCACATTTAATTAACATGGGAAAGCTTCCTACAAGATAAACAGATAGTCAGGGAATTATGTTCTGAGGACGGATCAACATATAGTGGAATTGGGTTAACTAATACACCGTAGTCTTCCGTAGAAGAAGAAGAAAGAGACTGCTGTTTTATGAGGAAATACAACTAGACAGCCATTATCTTTTCAGCTTAATTACAGAGCCCGCCTGGTGAGCTATAATCTCGGAAAGGAACCGAGTTGATCAAGAGAGGTCAGATAGGAAATATGAAAGGGAGGACTGACACATAAGTCAAAACAACGCCACCCAGTTAGGAACCTAAGACGAGAGATCATCACGGGACGGCTCATACAGGAGACAAGCGATAATACTGTTGAAGAAACATATCTGAGGTGGATACCAATTTCTTATTCTTTTAACAATTTGTTTTACGTCGCACCGACACAGATAGGTCTTATGGCGACGAGCGAATACGAAAGGGCTAGGAGTGGGAAGGCAGCGGCCGTGGCCTTAATTAAGGTACAGCTCCAGCATTTGCCTGGTGTGAAAATGGGAAACCACGGAAAACCATCTTCAGGGCTGCCGGCAGTGGGGTTCGAACCCACTATCGATTATGATGATGAGTATTGCTGTTTAAAGGGGCCTAATATCGAGGTCATCGGCCCCTAATGGTACGAAATGAGACGGGATGACAGATTAAAAGTCCAAAATTCTCCACTGACCAGAATTCAAAACGTGAGGACGAAGAATGAATGGATGGAGATGAATTTAAAACAATCAGTGGATGCGACCCGCAATGCCTTACATTCACAGATTCTGACATAAAACAATATGATTACTGACCAAGGGACTGCTGCTATAGCATAACATTGAATCGTTGACGCTTGGTGTCTAAAGCGGGTCTAAAATCCAAGTTATCGGGCCCTCATAACGGTACTTACCGCTAGGAATGTAAAACCATGGTATTTGTCATGCTGCGGTACTAATCAAAAGTAGCAGAGACTCGCAGTATTTCACACATTATGGTACTACTCACAGGTTAGGAAATTCGACATATAATACAGACCTATGATTTTCTCATTTACAGGCAAAGCAAACCCATGGTATTCATCACATAAGGGTACTAACCACAGGGACCTTCCACTATTCCGTGGTGTTCCTCATATAGTGGGCACTAACCATAGGCAAGGCAGAACCATGGTAGCTATCATCCCATGGTCCTGCTCATATGGTGGTACTAATCACAAGTAGTTTCATTGTTGCAAGACAATCATCCCTTGGTCGCCTCTTTTAGTCGCCTCTTACGTCGAACCCACTATCTCCCGGATACAAACTCACAGCTGCACGCCCCCTAACCGCACACATCGCATGGAGACGTTAAGCTTTGAGCACACCCCTTGGCAGTAGCCGTGAAGTGCGAGGGGGGGGGGGGGGGAGGGTTGTACAGACAGCAAAAAGTAGCCGGATGCGTGGGATACACCGGGCGGTGTAATTCACCAAAACCGAAAGAAAAAACCTACAAAGTAGTTCAGTTCTGTTATGCCTTCTGAGCGAATTTCGAAAAGAGGTAAAGTTTGACACTTTACCAACCTAAGTGCGGTAATAATAGATTTTTGAGATTTTGATTCAATACTATACAATGAAACTTTCGCCTAAGGACAATACTACACAAGTACTACAATTAAATACAATTACGGTGCTGATTGTACAATTAAAAACCGTTTTATTATTTGAATACACGCTAAGAAACTAACAGACACTAAAGGGACTACCAGACTGACGAATACACACGGCAAACGGAAGAAACATACCTCAGTGTCCATAACCTTCGTAAAACATAATACCCCCACTGCCCTTCCTCACAGCACATGCAAATTCCCCACTAGTTGCTGTGACGCTGTACAAATCGGTTAGCCGCTATAAACGCCTTTTTGTGAGTATTTCCGCTGATAATTTTGTTAATAATTAAACAAAACAGCTGATAAGACAGCAGGTCTTGCACAAATTTTAATAATTCCTGTAATTCCTACTTTCAGTCGGCTAAAATGGAATAAAAATGTGATGTTTTCTCCACAAAGTGGGGAGGCGACTGCCCTCCCCCCAAATCGCTGCTATGACTCCTTGGTGTTATTCGACAGGAGTAGGCTATGTGCCCCCACTGGGTATCACCCCCTCCCTACCTCATCATTCCACACGCAGGTGCGCAGTCACCCATGGGTGTGAAATAGACCTGCGCCGAATATCTCGGACACTCAGGCATTATTTAAGATAGGACACTTAATATAAACACAAAATTAAATAAATTACGAGTAAAACCTCATGAATATCTTAAGCTGTTTAGTGTTAGCTACACTGAGTATGATTCGAAGCAGGGTATCGATTCATTCAACTGTCCGAGTGAATCGAATCGCAGCAATGGCAAGCTCACGGCACACGATTCAGCTGGCTCGCAGCAGACAGTGCTGAGTGGCGTGCTCACGGATCAGTGAGACACAACACACACACACGGTTCTCGGAACACTGGACAACTTCCGCTGTGGGCGACACATACAGAGCCATCGTAGCTCACTCAGCTCATTTGAAAATACTGTAATACCCACTTGCATTCACTGACCTCTTCGTACAGGGAGGTTTCAAATAAGTACTGTGTTAAAATGGTTGTCAGCACATAATTCCGAATTAGCTAGTAAGCAGGTACGCTATTAGGCTATTCGATTTGTTAGTTTAATGAACACCGAGCGAGTTGGCTGAGCGGTTAGGGCCGCGCAGCAGTGAGCTTGCATTCGGGAGATAGTGCGTTGCACCCCCCCCCCCAAAGTCGGCAGCCCTGAAGATAGTTTCCCCTGCTTTCCATTTTAACACCAGGCGCATGCTAGGATTGTAACTTAATTAAGGTCACGTTCCCTTCCTTCACACTCCTAGCCCTTTTCCTATCCCCTTGTCCCCATAAGACCTATCTGTGCCGGTACGACGTAAAACAATTCTAAACCAAAAAAGAATCCAGTCTGCGCACGTTTTCAGATAATTATTTTAAATTTATATCCGATTATAAACCATGAACCGCCCTGATCTGTCCAGACTTTTATATGGTTTGACTTCCCGAGAAACCTGGTAGCGAATGAAGGATGGGCAGATAAAATCATTCGAATTCCCAACCACTTTTATGACACGTGAGTTAATGCGTTAAGAAGCTCGCTGCAGAGTAAACATGCATTAACTTGTGAACTTCCTTCTTAAGATCAGAGTTGAGGAATTTTTAATGCGGGTGAAGTTATTGCAGTGTCGTGCCTCAGCATACGCACTCCTTGCTGTTTCTGAATTCAGTGCACAACACGAAAAAAAAGTTAAAATAGATACATAAAACTTTTAAAGATATTCAGAAGACGTTTGTTGACACTACTGTGCATGGCGCTACAGTCAAGGAAATACAACGCTACTGGAATTGTCAATGATTCACGGCTGGAACGAACTCTGTTAGTGCTTACACGCTGATACATTATAATGTGGGAACAGAAGCTCGTTCCTTCCTAAGTTACAGTCGAATGAAAAGCAGGTGCTGTATTTCGCACATGTTTGCAAGTTAACCAACATCTCGCGATAGGAACTGATGAACGGCGTGTAACTCGTCAAGTGTGACAGAGTAGCAGGTATGAGTTTAAAAATAAACAATCCTCCAGAGTGTCATCGGGAATTATACACAAGAATTTGTTCCGTACATTCCCACGGCTGCAGAACCACAGCTGTCTCCAGTCATGGTCGGGTTGTGCCGTATATCCCGTAGGTAACGGTTGTGCGAACTGCGACAACGCCAGATCAATGCTGAACATCAACTCAATCAGTCAATACTGATCTGCATTTAGGGCAGTCCCCCAGGTGGCATATTCCCTATCTGTTGTTTACCTATTCTTTTCTTAAATGATTGCAAAGACACTGGAAATTTATTGATGTCCCTTGGTAAGTTATTCCA
This sequence comes from Anabrus simplex, assembly GCF_040414725.1. Taxonomy (NCBI): domain Eukaryota; kingdom Metazoa; phylum Arthropoda; class Insecta; order Orthoptera; family Tettigoniidae; genus Anabrus; species Anabrus simplex. The sequence goes on from NC_090277.1 coordinate 75,023,205, forward strand.
ATCCCTAACTCCCCTTCCTATAAACGAATATTTGACCCAATTTGTCCTCTTGAATTCCAACTTTATCTTCATATCGTCATCTTTCCTACTTTTAAAGACGCCACTCAAACTTATTCGTCTACTAATGTCATTCCACGCCATCTCTCCACTGACAGCTTGGAACACACCACTTAGTCAAGCAGCTCGTCTCCTTTCTCCCAAATCCTCCCAGCCTAAACTTTGCAACATTTTTGTTATGCTACTCTTTTGTCGGAATTCGCCCAGAACAAATCGAGCTGCTTTTCTTTAGATTTTTTCCAGTTCTCGAATCAAGTATTCCTGGTGAGGGTCCCGTACACTGGAACCATACTCCAGTTGAGGGTCTTACCAGAGACTTATGTGCCCTCTCCTTAACATCCTTACATCCTTCCTATATCTGTCAGTGTTGGCCTGCGCCTGCACATAAATATTTAGGCGATACACATTATTTCTTCTTCTGTATCGCACATGTGGGTTTGGCACCGTTTTACTGCCGGGATCCCTTCCTGACGCCAACCTTTTAGGGAGGGACGTGAACACTATTGTATGTTGTTGTGGTGGTAGGTAGTGCAGTGTATTGCCTGAATATAAAGAGTAAAGTATTGGGACATATTTCTCGCTCATAAAATCCACAGCCTGTTTCCAGCAAATGAATGAAGCCTCCATCTTGCAGCGAGGATAGGCAATGTGCTGGCTGCCGAAGCTTGTCGCACTCCTCTGGGGCAATGATTAATCACTGGCAAATAAAATAAAAGCCGGCCCCGTGGTGTAGGGGTTGGGTGCCTGAAAATTGACGGAAAGTAGCTGGGGAGTTAGATAAATTTCTGATACTACTGATACATAACAAACTGGTTCATCATAGCATTCGAGCTATTCAATTCCTACTCTGAGGCACTGATTGAAATGAGCAGTGTGCATATTTAACGGAATAATGGCAGAGAAGTGTTCAAAGCTGTCTGCGGTCTCGTCATTGCAGCACTGGAACTTTTGACTGTTAGATCGGCACCTTAGTACTGTTCGTTAAAAGTGAGAAAATGTGCGGTTTATTAATTTGATGGAGGATTTTATATAACATTGATTTTAATCACTACATTCCTTCTGACGACTACAGGTAGGAAAACTACAAAGACAGTCTTTCTGAGAATCCCGTAGCGAAGTACGGGTACATCAGCTATTTGATATATAAATTGTTTTCATTTTCAGAATATTCAAACCAACAAAACTATCCGTACCGCAGAATTAATATACATCACGAGGTACACACCTACCACGAAAAATTCTTAGAAATGCATGATGTCTCCTACTGTTTCTTCTATATTTATTAATTAAGATACATTTATCTGACGTAAAAGTGGGGAAACGTAGGAAAACAACTTTTTTTTTTTGCTAGTTGCTTTACGTCGCACCGACACAGATAGGTCTTAAGGCGACGATGGGACAGGGAAGGGCTAAGAGTGGGAAGGAAGCGGCCGTGGCCTTAATTAAGGTACAGCCCCAGCATTTACCTGGAGTGAAAATGGGAAACCACGGAAAACATTTTCAGGGCTGCCGACAGTGGGGTTGGACTCTACTATCTCCCGAATACTGGATACTGGCCGCACTTAAGCGACTGCAGCTATCGAGCTCGGTAAAAAAAAATTCAGGACTCTCGAGCATGCGATTCAAAACACATCATCTCCCGAATGCAAGCTGCCAGCTAACTTGTTCCGCACCTATGATCCTTAATTATTTACACACCAGTAGTATTTTTAGAAGTTCTGTACAGACAGAGTTAATAATAATAATAATAATAATAATAATAATAATAATAATAATAATAATAATAATATTTTTTTGCTAGGGGCTTTACGTCGCACCGACACAAATAGGTCTTATGGCGACGAAGGGATAGGAAAGGCCTAGGAGTTGGAAGGAAGCGGCCGTGGCCTTAATTAAGGTACAGCCCCAGCATTTGCCTGGTGTGAAAATGGGAAACCACGAAAAACCATTTTCAGGGATGCCGATAGTGGGATTCGAACCCACTATCTCCCGGATGCAATAATAATAATAATAATAATAATAATAATAATAATAATAATAATAATAATAATAATAATAATAATAATAATAATAATAACAAAAAATCTCTTACGAAAAAACACACTGCATTGACTCCTCAAGAGCCCAAAGTTGGCATTAATTGCAACCAAGGTATGGCAACATCACACAAGTTAAATATTTCAAGTACCTAGATGAAATTATTGCAAGCTCAGACAACGAAAGAACAGCTAATAGAACACGTGCAGAAAAACTGCGTAAAACCTACACTATCACCTGGAATATGTACAACAAGAAACCGCTTTCCACCAAAGCCAATCTTACCATATAGTCGTTCTTAGAACAACACTCTACGGAACGGAGATCGCATCATTAACTATCAACGTCGAAGACGTCGAGAAAATAGATCGACAGATACCGAGGAAAGTATCTGGATGCGCAAAAGCTCACAAGAACTGTATTCGTTGACTGAACGATTCACCTCACTTGCACGGTCGTACAGCACAAATGGAAACGCTCGCTGACCGACAAAATCCTTCACATCATGAACGGAACAAGACAATCCAAAGTACCCTGGCTGGCGATCTCAGAGAAACCGATAACGACCCACTGGCAACTACAGGGACTGCATACAGGCAGAAAATTAATACACGTCGTAAATTCATACCCAAGAACCCACAAGAAAGGATTCTGAAACTCGAAAACGCATGGACACAAGGAAGACAGGCCCAAACTGAGAGTGAGGAATTTTTAGGAGGATAAGAACAAAAAAAAAAAAAAAAAAAAAAAAAAAAAAAAAACTGATCAGTAATGGTTGTGCGTGCTTCTTAGAGGGCGAAACTCAATGTAATAATAATAATAATAATAATAATAATAATAATAATAATAATAATAATAATAATAATAATCTTTCTCTTAATCTGTGTTTACCTTCCAGGGTTGGTTTTTCTCTCGGACTCAGAAGGGATCTCTCCTCTACCGCATCAAGGGCAGTGTCCTGGAACTTGAGACTTTGGGTCGGGGATACAACTGGGGAGGAGGACCACTACATCCCCCATGCGGCTTCACCTGCTAAGCTGAACAGGGGCTTTGTGGAGGGATGGAAAGACTGGAAGGGATGGACTAGGAAGAGGGAAGGAAGCGGCCGTAGCCTTAAGTAAGGTACCATCCGGGCATATGCCTGGAGGAGAATTGGGGAACCACAGAAAACCACTTCCAGAATGGATGAGGTGGGAATCGAACCCCCCTCTACACAGTTGACCTCCTGAGGCAGAGTAGACCCCGTTCCAGCCGTCGTACTACTTCTCAAATTTCGTGGCGGAGCCGGGAATCGAACCTGGGCCTACAGGTGTGGCTAACCACTACACCGCAGAGGCGAACAATCATGATAGGTCTTACTGCAGCAATGGGATAGGAAGGGTTAGAAGTGGGAAAGAAGCGGACATGGCCGTAAGGTACAGCCCCGACATTTAGCTGCTGTATAAATGGGAAACCGCGGAAAACATCTTCAGGGCTGACGGCAGTAGGGTTCGAACCCACCATGTCCCAAATGCGAGATGACAGCTGCGCGTCCCTAACCGCACGGCTAACATATTTGGTCTAAGATAGTTCGTGAACTGCGAGAGTTATAGAACATCTCTACTCTTTCAGAAATGTTACAAATGGATTCATAATCGAATTTGCAGTACTATGCCAGGTGTTGATACCTTCTGAGATAACTATACACCTACTGCTTTTTTTAATGCAACAACATTCTTTTCTACGCTTAAGTGTTGTCGGCACTGTAAATTGGGAGGTGTGATTGTTTTTAAAATCCGACGAACACTTCTCGAGAAAATGAAATATCCTCAGACATACTTAGGCTACTTCGATTGGTGCCTTATTTGAGAGTATATACAAATGTAAAAGTCATATGCTCGGGAGTGTTAACGTCAGTTACGACTTAATCGTGGTAAAATGGATAGCTTACTATGGTTAAATTGATTCTGTTGCATCAAGCCCGGTTTTTAAATTTGTGGCGTTTTACTGCGGTGAAAAGTTCACCGGTCGTGAGTGAGCGAAAGGTGGTGGTGGTCATTATTGTTTTAAGAGGAAGTACAACTAGGCAACCATCCTTTATATGACACTAATCAGAGAGAAAAATGGAAGGGGTCCGACACTTCGAAAAATGAAGGTATCGGGAAAGGAAGACAAGGGCCACGAAGGGCGTAAAAATGAAAGACTCCCTAACCCTCGCAAACCTAATAGCATCGGGGTCGGAAAAGAACAAGAGTTGACCAAGGGAGGTCGGATAGGATAGATGAAAGTGAGCAGCCTGGCACAAGTAAGTGCAAGAAATTCCAGGAATCAGCTGAGTGCCCGTGGTGGCCAAGCCACGCTCCAAAGTTCAGAGCCCTGAGGCCCCTTTTAGTCGCCTCTTACGACAGGCAGGGTGTACCGTGGGTGTTATTCTATCGCCCCCACCCACAGGGGAAGTGAGCGAAATAACCTCACATTGCGTGCATACAAAGTGCCGTGGTGTTATCGTTAAAGTGGATGTGGAATCACATATCGTATATCTACAGTACCTTGAGGATGATGAACAGAGAGGAAAAGACTGTGACGTCCTTGTTACAATAAACATGTGACCAACTCGAGTTCCCAACTCATAGAAATAATGCTGTTTCCGCCAAAAGTAATCGAAGTGAGCATTTCAGCTTCAAGTGGACTCAAATCTGGCGTTCTCGTTCACCCTTCCTCTTCCATATCAGCTGATCATGATAACTTAACCTAAACTAACCTAACGAAACGAAATTAATTCTTCTTAGAAATGAAGGGCTGTAATAAAATATATGATAAAAGTGACTACAATGATGCTCACAAAGAGAAACTTGATAACACTTTTTTATGCACGTATAAAGTAATTTAAATAATAGTCGTCCTAGACATTACAAGACAGCTGACGATTCCACACAAAAAATAAACAACTGGGAATTGCATAAATTAGAGACACATGACTGTCGAAAATATCACTGCCTTCCGGATAAATTAAAGACAAGTGACTGTCGAACTCATCACTGCCTTCTGAATTACTTTGAATTACTTCCGAGGGGAATAACAGCGAGAAAGACGAGCGTCAAGAAACCAATAGTGGAACAGGTTAATGACAATAGCACGGTCTCGTGACGTCTGATATTCACCGAGAATGCTGCACCCAGACCTTACAATTAGTACGTTTACATGCAGGATTCAGATCGAGATGAGTACACTTCCCGTATGTACACGAGAACTCAGTTCAGACTTAGTCTCAAGGTCGATACGGTAAAATCTGAGTTCGTATCGTTCGTAATATAATAAGCCAGTACATATTTTTAACTGTAGAAATGATCAACACTGCCATCATATTATAAGACGGCCAGCTCTTGCGATTAACAAAATCACGATAACCTTCTGTTGGGGGTAAAATTGGAATGTGCGTTCCACCTATTGCACCAATGACATTCGGAATACCACACATACTTTCAAAACTAAAAGTTATCTCCTGGGATTCTACTGCATTTAGCATTTTTAAATTCTAAGAGGTGATATACATTTTACTACAATTCTGCATCGTTCTTATACGTCTATGTTACCTGATGGATTCAATACGATAAGTGTACTCAATTGCCTGCTGCCATTTCTTGATGGATACAGTACTTTTGTATCCATCCCTTGGCACAGGCCAGAGTAAAGTGTAGCTTTTACCGAAGTCCCAGTCTCATCCATGGCTGTGACAATATGGAAGCTGCTGGGGTATGGGTGGTGCTGAGTATTGACATTCAGAGCACGATTAGTGCATCTGAGTGTTATGAAAGGTGTTGCTCATAGAGTCAGTCGTGCTGCAATAGCACTTTCTGACCCAGTGAGGAAAGCGATGGCAAACTACCTCGCTCCTCGTCTTGCCTAGTACGCCTCATTTTGGTGCTGCCATTGGTTTTTGCTGTTTCCTTATAACCGCATAACCTTTGGTGGTGCTATTTGAGGATCCAACCAGCCTCTGGGCTGATGACCTAACAGACAGACAGATCTGTACCCAAATCGATCTCAATGCCCATGTAAAAGTACTAAATGATACTTAAGGACACACTAGACCGAATCCGAAACTGTCAGACGATGCGCGTGTCTGGCTGCCTAATATAACCCACGGATGAATGAAGCAGGGTTGACATTGCATTTTCTGACATTGTCGGTTTTTGGCAATAATTAGGCCCCGAAAATTTCAATATCCATAACTCCAACGGTAGGTGTAGAAAACCGTGAAGTTCAATTTCAGAAAAATATTGTTCCTATCTCAGTAGTTATGGGCACCCTGGGAAAAAAAAGCACAACATTCCATTATGAACCTCTTGGTAACAAATGGAAATGAAAACATATTCTCGATATCGTTAATGGTTTTGAGTTATTCGAGGTAAATATTTTATATAATATTTGTACATTTTATTATTATTATTATTATTATTATTATTATTATTATTATTATTATTATTATTATTATTATTAGAGTTTCCGAGGCTGAGGCGGTAGCGTACCGGCCTCTCACCGCTCGGTTCCGTGGTTCAAAGCCCGGTCACTCCATGTGAGATTTGTACTGGACAAAGCGGAGGCGGGACAGATTTTTCTCCGTCTGCTCCGGTTTCCCCTGTCATCTTTCATTCCAACAACACTCTCGAATATCATTTCACTCCATCTGTCAGTCATTAATCACTGCCCCAGAAAAGTCCGATACCGAGCTCGATAGCTGCAGTCGCTTAATTGCGGCCAGTATCCAGTATTCGGGAGATAGTAGGTTCGAGCCCCATTATCGGCAACCCTGAAAATGGTTTTCCGTAGTTTCCCATTTTCACACCAGGCAAATGCTGGGGCTGTACTTTAATTAAGGCCACAGCCGCTTCCTTCCCACTCCTAGCCATTTCCTGTCCCATCGTCGCCATAAGACTTACCTGTGTCGGTGCGACGTAAACCAAAAAAAAAAAAAAAGTGCGATAGTATTCGGCAGCCGGCACAATTCCTATTCTCGCCGCTAGATGGGCCTCCATTTATTCCATTCCATTCGAATGACTGAAAGAAGCTGAGGATTTTCATTTATTATGATTATTATTACCATCATTAATCCGTTTACACTCCAGGGTTGATTTTTCCCTCGGATTCAGCGAGGGATCCCACCTCTACCGCCTAAAGGGCAGTATCCTGGAGCGTGAGACTTTGGGTCGAAGGACAAAACTGGGGAGGAGAACTAGTACCTCGCCCAAGCTGCCTCACTTGCTATGTTGAACAGAAGCCTTGTGGAGGGGATGCGAAGGTTGGTGATGGTGATGATGATGCTTGTTGTTTAAAGGGACCTAAAGTCTAGGTGATCGGTCCCTAATGGGACCGGATGAGATGAATTCTAATGACAATTTAGATGTTCAAAATCCTCCACTGACCAGAATATGAAACGTGTTGATTAAGAATGAATGGATGGATGGATATGAATTCAAAACAATCAGTGGATCCAAAACGCAATGCCCCACCTTCCCAGAAGCTATCATAAACAACAGTATTATTGACCAAGGGACTGCTTCTAAAGCACAACCCTGAATCGAGGATGCTTATTGTATTAAGGGGTCCAAAATCCAGGATCGGCCCCTCATGATGGTACTTATCGGTATTTGTCATGTTGCGGTACTAATTAAAGTAGCACCGAGCTCGATAGCTGCAGTCGCTTAAGTGCAGCCAGTATCCAGTATCCGGGAGATAGTAGGTTCGAACCCCACTGTCGGCAGCCATGAAAATGGTTTTCCGTGGTTTCCCATTTTCACACCAGGCAAATGCTGGGGCTATACCTTAATTAAGGCCACGGACGCTTCCTTCCCACTCCTAGCCCTTTCCTGCCCCATCGTCGCCATAAGACCTATCTGTGTCGGTGCGACGTAAAGCAACTAGCAAAAAAAAAAAAAAAAATTAAGTAGCGGAGTCTCACGGTGTTCCCCACATTATGGTACTATTCACAAGTATTGTACGTCGCACAGGTAACGCAGACCTATGATGTTTCTCATATACTATCTTCGCACTTTTTAGCGATATATTTACACCCTAGTGCTGAAGCGGTCGACCTCGGCAATCTTCGAGATTCGTACTGGCAACCTTTGAAACACAAACTATGAATCGCTCATGCATCGCTGTGCGACGTCTGGCGTACACTTGACGTACTAGTACTGTTGTTATTTACACAGCAAAGCCAAACTATAGAATTCACTCTAGGAATAAGATTCGCATCGAGAAATGTTATAATATGTGTATGTGAAACAGTTGGTGGCTTAAAATAACAAAGATTTACAAAATTCATATCGATCGATCATATTATCGATTCATTCCAGATTTCATTTCCATTCAGCTGGCAGTACTAACGGAACCGGAAGCGCTCCCTCCTTACTCCTCAAATCCGTACACAAATCTATCGCTAAAAAGTGCGCAGATAGTAATGGCGCCATTCATACGCAACGCAAACCCGTGTTTCTCACAATGGTACAAATCACGGGGACTGTAAAACCTATAGACTCACCCTCTGTCGCTACTAATCACAAGTGGTTTTATGGATCTCCTTTTAGTCGCCTCTTACGAGAGTCAGGGGATACCGTGGGTGTATTGTTCGTCTGCGTCCCCCACCCACAGAGGGTTGCGAAGATTGGAAGAGAGAGACAAGGAAGAGGAAAGGAAGCGGCCGTGGCCTAGAGTTAGGTACCATCCCAGCATTTGCTTGGAGGAGAAGTGGGAAACCACTTCGAGAATGGCTGAGGTGGGAATCGAACCCCCCTCTACTAGGGTGACCTCGTTCCAGACCTCGTACCAGTTTTCAAATTTCGTGAATTTCGGGAATCGAACCAAAGCCTATGGGTGTGGCAGCTAATCACTCTAACCACTACACCACAGAGGCGGACATCAGTATTATTATTATTATTATTATTATTATTATTATTATTATTATTATTATTATTATTATTGTCCCACTAACTACTTTTGACTGTTTATGGAGACGCTGAGGTGTCAATTTTGTCCCCCAGGAATTATTTTACGTGCCAGTACATCTGCCGATGCGAGGCTGACTTTTTTGAGCATCTTCAAATACCACCAAAATACCACCGGACTGAGTCATGATCGAACGTGCCATGCTGGGGTCACAAATCCAGCGCTTCAAACGTCTGAGCCACTCAACCCGGCATAATTTATTATTATTATTATTATTATTATTATTATTATTATTATTATTACGTCTGAACAAATCACAGTGATGTTGAATGATTCTACGTGGTTAGGATTGTATTACGGGTTATTCCCCCCCCCCCCCTCGTCAGTAGTCAAAAGACCGTCACAACTAAGGACCGTTACAACTGGATACTTGCCCTGCCAACCAGAACTGCTGCAACGGAAATCGCGATCTTTTTAAAGGCAACGTGCGAGTGTGCACACGATTATCCAAATGCATTTTACTATCCTAGTATTTTTTTTCAAATTCACTAGCCATCGGAACAACATATATTTAATACAGAATAAGCAGCATTCTATATCAATCGTAGGTATCACTTATCCTAGCCAGTTAAATCATATTTAATTTTTCAATACTCAAAAAATATAAACATCGTATCAATTTGTACTCACTTGAGGATGATACCAGCAATGAATCCTTTACGAACACGATTCGCACTACGAACAAGTAACTTAACACCCCGACACTTATCAGAACATTCAACACACACGCACACCGCACCAGGTACAAGCCGACACTAGCTCACGCTTCTGCCGTTCTCTGTTCAGAAGTGGGATTTGCCCACAGGTCAAAGAACATCACTCATCAAAAGGAACCAGTCAAATTTCATTTGTATAGGCAATCGGTGATAAGGCCTTGGCTGTGTAAACGAGTGGTGCGTCTTGCCAAGGCCACCTACAACCCTCCCCTGCAGCAAATCTAACCGTTAAATGTCTTTTGATCATGACGCTCTGGGAAATTTCCCGTGACGTGTCACAGAGCTTGCCAACAACAGGCACGGACGGATCTTTAAGATGAAATCTCTCAACGGAAGGCAGTTTTGTTTATTGTACTTCCCACGTTATTAAATACTCTTTATATAATATGAGGGTTTGACTACAGTATATAAAATAATTAAAATGCCAGACTCATAGAGGAAATATTCATTTTTGGATATCAAAACATGCACAGGACTCGGAATTTTCTCAGTTCAGATACCAACACTTTACATTCATTACCTGACAATGCTGTTTTCTATAGTTTCTTGAGGCAAATGTTGTTCAGGTACTTCATTTTAAGACAGCAATCATTACTGATGTTAAGATAATTCTGCAGATCACACAAAACGATTATGATTGCCTCAGATGATAGAGCAGAAGATAGCGGTTCTATTCCGAATCACAAGGGACATGTTAGGGCTGAACAAGATATATTTAAGTGAATGACTAAATAATAACGGAAAAAAACAATAATTAAAACAAATATAGCGAATTGCAGAAAATGACTAAATAATAAGGCAAAGCAAGAAAAGGACAAAGTAATTGTTGTTGTTGTTGTTGCTATTTGCTTTACATCGCACCGACACAGATAGGTCTTATGGCGACAATGGGATAGGAAAGGCCTAGGAATGGGAAGGAAGTAGCCGTGACCTTAATTAAGGTACAGCCCCAGCATTTGCCTGGTGTGAACATGGCAAACCACGGGAAACCATCTTCAGGGATGCCGACAGTGGGGTTCGAAGCTACTATCTCTCGGATGCGAGCTCACAGCTGCGCGCCCCTAACCGCACGGCCAGCTCGCCCGGTGGACAAAGTAAAAAAAATGGCAAAAAACGACGAAATAATTCCTTAATAACCACGCGTTCCTGTAATCAAGGGGCCATGATCAGTTATCAGTGTGTATGACACATGATAATATGTCGTCAAAATCTCCATGCTCCGACCTCACAGCTCACACCCCTCACTTGCTGTCTCCCTACACCCTCGAGAGTCCAAGGTCACCCCGGGCCAAGCAAAAAATGACTTAGAATGCATGAAAAAATGACCTAATGAAAATGAAAACCTACAACCTGTTTTCCAGTCATTGACCGGGTCAGGATGGAATGAATGAAGCAGATATAGGCTGTTAGTACGATGGGGTCGCCACTCCCTAAGTGATACATTAATGACTGATAGGTGCTATGAAATGAGAATGGAGAGTGTTGCTGGAATGAAAGATGAGACGGAAAACCGGAGTACCCGGAGAAAACCCTGTCCCGCCTCCACTTTGTCCAGCACAAATCTCACATAGAGTGACCGGGATTTGAACCACGGTATCCAGCGGTGAGAGGCCGACGCGCTGCCGTCTGAGCCACGGAGGCTCACAAAATGACCTAATATATGAAGTAAAATATATAGTGTTGTGATTATCGTTTTACGTTTTAAGACGAAGTACAACCAGGCAACCATCCTAATAAATATGTGCACTGTCCACATTACTTTAAACTCGCAATGCAGCGAATACAATTAATAAGTGTCATCTAACAACAAAAGCAATACGGAAACACCTGAGAGAAATATTTAAGTCCTTTTCTTTCTTTCTTTTTTTTTTTGTTCTACTAGTTGCTTGAAGTCGCACCGACACAGATAGGTCTTATGGCGACGATGGAACAGGAAGAGGCTAGGAGTGGGACGGAAGCGGCCGTGGCCTTAATTAAGGTACAGCCCCAGCATTTGCCTGGTGTGAAAATGGGAAACCACGAAAAACCATCTTCAGGGCTGCCGACAGTGGGGTTCGAACCCACTGTCTCCCGAATACTGGATACTGACCGCACTTAGGCGACTGCAGCTATCGAGCTCGGTAAGTCCTTTTCGACATGCAGTTCATACAAGCGATAGGATTATTAGGATGTAATGCAATCGCTGCAATACAGTGACATTCTTGGTAACCACGTGTTCGTCCAGACCTACATGTTTCTGAATGGTAATTATTTCATGGCTGGGGGCAATGATCGTTAAGGTCTTGAAGTCTACAGGGTCTGATACCATGATAATCCGGTTCGAGTCCCGTTGCTCGGAAACATTTTGACCTTCAGAATGTTGGCCGACAGGGTAGTAAAAGTGGTGGTATAGAATTTCTAATTACTATATTGCGCGCTTAAAGCCTTGATTATATTCCAGATCTCTCCGCAGTGTTCAATCAATCAATCAATCAATCAATCAATCAATCAATCAATCAATCAATCAATCAATCAATCAATCAATCAATCAACGACGATCTGCACTTAGGGCAGAAGCCCAGGTGGTATATGCCCTAACTGTTGTTTTCCTAGCAAAGAAATTGTGAATTTATTGAACTTCTCTCTTTGTGAATTATTCCAATCCCTAACTCACTTTCCTATACACGAATATTTTCCCAAATTTGTCCTCTTAAATTCCAACTTTATCTTCATCTTGTGATCTTTCCTACTTTTAAAGACACCACTCGAACTTATTCGTCTACTAATGTCATTCCACGCCATTTCTCCATTGACAGCTCGGAACATACCACTCATTCATATAGAGTGAGGGCATATGACGCTGTTGATGGTGATTCGTTCTATCACAATCATCCCACATCTAGACGCGCAGGTTACCCATGGGAATCAAATAGGAAGACCTGCACCAGGTTAGGTAAATATGTCCTCGGATACTCCCAGCACTAAAAGTCATCAGATAAATAAATAATAATTGGCTGGGGGCCATCCGAAAATTTGTGTAACGGAACGCAACAAAATGTGTGACGGAAATGTAACCATAGCAACTGCGCAGGCAGTGATGCAAGGTATTGTTACTAAGCAACCGTCCAGCCTATGATGTAAGGTATGTAGCAAGTAATCCTGGTGTGGGTTCCATACAGTACAACCATACTCTAATTGGTGTCTTACCACAGACTTACACTTCTTTACATCGTTAGAACAACCCCTAAATACTGTCATAACTCCGCTTGGCGGCATTCCGCCTCCTCAGCATGTCCGAAAACCATGAACATAATTCGTGGGACATACATATTAATATTGTCACAGCCACACAAATGCCGATATACCCCGGCTATACTGAAGCCACAATCAAAATCGTCTCTTTATCTTCCTCTGAGAGGAAGTCGTTTCCATTTGCATAAGTCTGGAAAGTTGTTGTGAAAGGAAATATTAAGAGACGGTTAAACTTTGTTTAATAGTTTGAAACAGGCAATGATAATTTATTCAGCAATGTTCCGTGTTCTTTATTCTATTTTAAAGCCTTAGTCATTTATTCCGTCTTACGAGTTTTGGTTGTATATCTGAGATATCATCTGGAGGCTTAACTTTAAGAAGTGGAACGAGAAAGATGAGAATATTTCTCAGATTGAGAGCGAGCTTCCACCGTTATATCTTTGCTGTAGGTTTTCTGATTGACCTGAATACAAAATAATAATACTAATAATAATAGTAGTAGTTCACACTTTGGAAGAGATAGCAGTGAAAACCGGCCTACACGTATAGTTTGAAAAGACACATGACATGACCAACATTAAAGAAGTCCCAACACACTTAATGACAACAAAGAAGAATAAATAAATGAAGTTGATAAAATTCAAGTACCTTGGTGAGACAGTACAGCCCAATGGGTTCGATAAAGAAGGAAACCGCGAGAGAGTCAGAAAAATAAACCTTGCATTCCACTTTACGAAAAAACACATACAACAAGTAATAATAATATTTGCTTTACGTCTCCCTAACTACTTTTACAGTTTTCGAAGACGCCGAGCTGCCGGAAATTAGCACCGCATGAGTTCATTTACGGACTGAGATAGGATCGAACTTGCCAAGCTGGGGTCAGAAGGCCAGCGCCTCAACTGTCTGAGCCACTCAGTCCGGCATATACAACAAGAAAGCCGTTTCTGTTAGGACTGAACTACGACACTGTCAGGCAGTAATCCAACCACAGTGCCTGGATGCTTCAGAATGCCTAGGATTAACAACCAGAAGAGATACTGAATACATCGAGAAGAAGGAAAAGAAGGACCAAAAAAGATGTGCTGCGAAAACCATTTATGCAGCAACAAAGAAGTATATAAAGCATGCAGCAGAATTTCAGATACAATATTCAAGAATGCCCTAGGACAAACAGACTGAGCGAGATTTGTTTTAACATTTCAACATACACAAGAGTGATTAACGTTTTTAACACCAAAAAAGGATCTGCAAAAAATGAACAACATGGATCAAGGCGTCCACAAAGAACGACTTTCAGATACAAGATACAGACATTTGAGGGGTTCCTAGAGCCAGAAACAGCGACCAAGAATTAACAACATTTGATGGTTGAAAAGAAAGAAGCCATAACCAAGAGAATGAAGGAATATGGCGCAAAGGAAAACTGAAGTCATGAAGAGTTATTTACGTGGTCCATAGCTGGCCAAAATCGATTATGAATTAATAATAATAATAATAATAATAATAATAATAATAATAATAATAATAATAATAACAATAATAATAATACAATTATTTCCCTGGTGATTTTGTACACAGTTAGTTCATGTTTTCTATTATTTATGGCATAAAATAACATTTCATAACATGTTAAATTATGAATTAGGGAGAACCTGACACTAGGTAAAACCTACAACTATTGTACACAGTGGGGCTAAACTGTTCATCGTTTCCGTTTTCCGCACACATCTCGTGGAACCATTTCCCGCCTTGCCCACTACATTGTACCCATGCCTCATTACGGTTGTCGTCACTTTCTGCGCAGTAATTCTCAGAGCAAAGAAGACTGCTTGAGGAACTAGCTTCCCCTTTGCACACTCCGAGTTCTCGTTGTTGTGCTTCGATTTGAAGGATTCTTTTCATTTTCGCGTTTCCTATTCTTTAATTTTTCCCGATAATCCTGTGAAGTCACCGTGGCGGATTCTTGCGCTCTTCTTCCTCTTCCTTTTCCAGATGCGAGTCTTAACATCGGAAAAGGAGACAATTCTTGACTGAGCAACTGAGAGGTGTTAATGCAGGTGAAGCTTCATGTTCCTGTGATAATGTAGGACTATTGGTATTATCTTCTACAGTAATTTTTTCTCCAACGTGTACATGATTTGAACCATCTCCGTCCAGCACAAGGTCATATTAAAAAATGTCGTTTTGGAGGATATCGGGATTGTACGGATAAATGCCATATTTCCGAAATCCGCCGGTAAAATTTCCTGTCGTTGCCGTTTTGTCCCGTGCCAGCTTTAGAAGGTCTCCAAAATTATCTTTAGTGATCCCTTTTCCCGGATGTGCGCGAACACACTTCCTGGTGGTCTCATTGCAAAAAAGTTTGAAGCTCTTGAAGTTAGACACATCTAGCGGCTGGCAGCGGTGAGTACTGTGTGGGGGGGAAAGCAACACATCTCTATTCATAAAGCTGATGCATTATCAAGCACATCCGGATCCTTGCAGTGCGTTAAGTGTCCGTCGATTATCAACCGAATCCTGCCCCGAGGTTTGTAACGGTTTAGGTGATCAAGAAATAATGAAAATACCTCAGTGGTCATATACTCTGATTCGGACATTTTAAGAACTGATCCACTGGGCATTCCTTTTGAGTGTCTCTTTGTCTTACCCCTTTCATTATAACAAAGGGTGGTATAGCACATCCAATAGCAATAGCATTACCACACACCATTACTGTTACCGTACATCCTTTTTCTGACGTGGTGCTGTGAAACGCGACTTTCTTTCCTTTTTCACTGTTAATCTGCCTTAAATATGAGCTGAACACCAGTTTCATTGGCTCTGAAAATAGTACCAGGCTCTTGAAAAACCCAGCCATATCCAACCATCGCCTTTTGTTTTTTAAATATGCTTCTTAACACCATTCCTTTGAGTGAACCTAAAAGCCAGTTTTCGTAAGTCGGTCATTGTTCGCCCAAACCCTTTAGAATCGAGATGAAAAAGATGGTTGACTAAATGGTCCTCCATAGCTTTGTCAATTGTTCCTCCTTTATCCAGTTTTCTATTGGTAGATATACAAGGTAGTATTCTGGATCTGACTGTATTCCTTGGAACACTGAAATACTTCGCAGCTGTTCCCAAAGTAGTTCCATTTTCTATCACGTCCTTAATAGCAGCAGCCATATCTTCTGCATTCCATCGTCCAAGCAAACATTTGTACACATATTTCCGTGGCATGCTCCACGTATAACCAGTTGGATGCAAAACTATGTTTTTTTTTTTTTTTTTTGCTAGGGGCTTTACGTCGCACCGACACAGATAGGTCTTATGGCGACGATGCAAAACTATTAATGCGAAACTTCTACTTTATCATCAGTCCCCAACCTTCGTAATTTGCGTTTAACTTAACAAAACAATACAAACATGATTACAAAAATATCGCATTAAAATATTATAATAATCCTAATGTACTTCATTGTCATCATTTATTACTCCTACTAAACTGTAGTATTAACGCACCATTAAACCCTATCCCCCAAAATGTCGTGTATAGATCTCTCCGAGTTTCATTCGCAGGCAAGAGGTCGCAACACTTACTAAGCTCAACGTTTGGCGATTTCGAAATGACATGACCGCTTCTCCGAAACTAGCTTTGTGCGCCTAACCTAAAACATTATCATAAAAGTATCGCATATCTACCTATTTCGTTACACAACCTACTCATCTTATTATAGCAAGTTACTTTTAAATCATATGTCACTTAGTCACCTTCAGCTATTCATATACCTTGTATTTATAGTGATAATCTTCAGCTAACAGGATGACCATGAGCACAAAACCATACGGCTCCAGTAAATGTAGTTGCAAGTTTGACCTATGCAGTGCTCCGGTTGCCAGTGGCGCTAAGCTTAAAAGTGTCGAGTTCTCCCTAAGTCACCTTATGTATGTATACCCAAGAAATAAGTGAAAACGGAGAAACCTTGTATCAGGATTTGAATAAACGTGGAACACTTCAAGGAGAGTGAAACCACAATCAAAATATCTTCTAAAAAATCGTAGCACTCTGATAGTTCGACCTAAGTAGGTCTTATGGCACCGAGGGATTTAGCCGTGCGCTTAGTGTCGGGCAGATGTGAGCTTGGATTCGAGAAATAGTTGGTTTGAATGCCACCACCGGTTGCCCTGTAAATTGTTCCCCATTTTTACTCAAGGCTGTACCTTATTTAAGGCCAAGACCTACTGTCGGATTTTTTATTATGGACACTCGAGTTTAGGCTTTAATTACAAACGAACCAATAGGCCTATTGAAATTCGAGTTATACCAATATTTTCCTTGTTTAATTCTACATTAGAGTATATAAGACGCATTGTTTTCGACGTTCATTAAATATTTTTTATTTGTGGTTGTAATAAATATTGCCGGTGTTTTTGGCTTCTTCTCTAGGAAGCGCTCACTTAGGAATATGTACAAGGAAAACGACTTGTCTGATTCTAATGAAATTTTTATATGTTATAACCACATGTATTTGTAGTGTAATACTCAAGTTACAATTTTTTTTCACGACCCTGAAAAAAGTTCTTATCATTTTTCTAAAGCAAGTCTTTCTCAGCCCAGGATAAACGTGCAGCAGCAAACTTGAGCTTGTTTTGAAGCACTCAGTCATTGTTATCAGAAACTACAACAACTGTAACCGTACAGTGTGGTACCGAATTTATGAAGAATAATATTCAAAGGAAGTTTTGTGTACGCCGGACCGTGTGATTAACAGCAGGTGGTGTAATCGGGTGCAGTGTTGCCGCGTTCAGTAGTATTCACGCGCGCAACGAACACAGCTTTTCGTTTACTTTCAACCTTTAATTTTATTTCCTCTTATAAATTCCACTTCCCATCACCTTTCCTCATAAGGGCTTTGGACCTTCAACGGCTGGTTTAAAAATGGTTAACTTCCTAATTTAGAAATATCATACTGTACAATTTTTACAAGAGTTATTTGTATTATTATTTACATATATTTACGGTATTTAATTCTATCAATTTTCTTCGTCTGAAAAATCACTGTGTTCCGAAGAATCGGTGCTACTGTCATTAATGTTGACATTTGCAGACAGTCCATCTTTTTCCCAGTAGTGGTCTTCAATTTTCTTCGCGTGTTTAATACATTGTTTCCAGAGTTCAGGGGTCACGGTACGTAAGGCTTCTCGGCATAAAGCGTAAATTGCTTCCATACCTCTACCATTTTCTAATGTGTTAGCCATATTTGTTCTTGCTATTTTCCCTTTTACGTAAGCTCAAATGAGCTCGATTGGATTAAGCTCGCAATGGCCCACTGGTAACCAAATAATCTGTACATCTGGTCGAAGTCGTTTAGGCAGTTGTTCCAGCTTCTTTACCGACGTTTGAAACTAAGGCCTGGCAAGGACAATCAGCTCTGATTTAGTTAATTTGTTATAATCGTCAACTCCAGGTGGTAGTCAAATATTATTTGACATCCAATGTATAATTTCACGTTTCAGCCATGACATGTTCGGGTTTTAAGATGAAGGATCGACCCTCGTATGATCTATAACGACAGCCGAACTTTGGAGGCAATAAACTCAGTACTTTCATGAACCATTCTTCATAATGAGTCGAGTTCATCTCATTCTGGTAATCACCACTACTTTTCTTGCCAATAAAACAAAGTTCTGCACCGTCAAGAAATCGTTCTTCACTTCTGATGTGTAAAATTATGACCTGGATGACGTATTTCCATCATTCTCCTTTGAAGCGGCTCCTACTCTCTTCACTGACGACAGCGATAATCCAAGACAACCTGCCACCTTCTGGTACACAGGGAACCTCTTGTCCCCTACTTTTCCCCCCTCACATTGAAAGAAAATATAGCACTCAAAATCATTGCAAACCGGGTGAGTTGGCCATGCGGTTACGAACGCGCAACTGTGAGCTCGCATCCGGGAGATAGTGGGTTCGAACCCCACTGAGGGCAGCCCTGAAGATGGTTTTCCGTGGTTTCCCATTTTCACGCCAGGCAAATGCTGGGGTTGTACCTTAATTAAGGGCACGGCCGCTTCCTTCCCATTCATCGGCCTTTCCTCTCCCATCGTCGCCATAAGACCTATCTGCCGGTGCGACGTAAAGCAAATAAAAAATCATTGCAAGTTCACCCTCTGATAACGGCGGTCTGGGAGGCATCTTGAAGTGACGTGGTCAACATGCAGAACATAGGAAAACTGAAAATAACTTCCGGACAAACCAAGGTCACGGGCATTCCGTTTCACAACTGCCCGGGGCGAGTGTACTGTGTTCGTTGCGCGCGTGAATACTACTGAACGCGGCAACACTGCGCCCAATTTCACCACTCGGCCTGCTGTTAATCGCACGGTCCGGCGTGGACAAAACCTCCCTTCAATATTACTCTTTATAAATTCGGTACCACACTGTACGGTTACAGTTGTTGTAGTTTCTGATAACCATGACGGCGTGCTTCAAAATAAGCCCAAGTTTGCTGCTGTATCTTTATCCTGGGCTGAGAAAGACTTGCTTTAGAAAAATGATAAGAACTTTTTTCGAAGTGGTTGAAAAAAGTTATAACTTGAGTATTACACTAAAAATACATGTGGTTATAACATACAAAAATTTCATTAGAATCAGACAAGTCGTTTTCCTTGTATATATTCCTAAGTGAGCGCTTCGTAGAGGAGGAGCCAAAAACCCGGGCAATATTTATTGCAACTACAAATAAAAAATATTTAATGAACGTCGAAAAAAATGCGTCTTATATAAGCTAATGTAGAATTAAACAAGGAAAATATTGATATAACTCGAATTTCCATAGGCCTATTGATTCGTTTGTAATTAAAGCCTAAACTCGAGTGTCCATAATAAAAAATCCGACAGTATACTATCCCATCGAAAACACAACGCCTATCTGTGTCTGTGCGGTTCATCTGAAAAAAAAAACCGATGTAAAATGTGTGATGCGATGTTACCTAGCAACCGTGCAGTTTGCGATTTGAACTATTGATAGATGGCCATGACAGACATATCATCACAGAGGGGCGTTGGAGTACAGATGGTCGATGTGATCTTGCAGGCTGTGATGTGAAGTATTGGTGGATGGCCATGACAGACGTATCATCACAGAGGGGCGTTGGAGTACACATGGTCGATGTGATCTTGCAGGCTGTGATGTGAAATAATGATAGGCGGCCATGACAGACATATCATTACAGGGGGGCGTTGGAGTACACATGGTCGATGTGATCTTGCAGACTGTGATGTGAAGTATTGGTGGATGGCCATGACAGACATATCATCACAGGGGGGCGTTGGAGTACACAAGGTCGATGCGATCTTGCAGGCTGTGATGAAGTGAAATGGCGTATGGCTTTCGGTGCCGGGAGTGTCTGATGACAAGCTCGGCTCGCGAGGTGCAGGTCTTTTGATATGACGCCCGTAGACGACCTGTTCGTCGTCATGAGGATGATATGATGGAGAGGCCACATACCCCCAGCCCACGTGCCAGAGAAATTAACCAATGATGGTTAAAATTCCAGACCCTGCCGGGAATCGAACCCGGGAACCCTGCGACCAAAGGGCAGCACGCTAATCATTTAGCCATGGAGGCGGACTGCAGGCTGCGATATGAAGTATTGATGGATGGCTATGACAGAGACATATCATCAAAGAGGGGCGGGCGATAAGACTACAGATGGTCGATGTGATATTGCAGACAGGTCTTATGGCGACGATGGGATAGAAAAGGCCTAGGAGTGGGAAGGAAGCGGCCGTGGCCTTAAAGCGCAGTCCCAGCATTTGCCTGGTGTGAAAATGGGAAACCATTGAAAGCTATCTTCAGGGCTGCCGACAGTGGTGTTCGAACCCACTATCTCCCGGATGCAAGCCCACAGCTGTGCAGCCCTAACCGCACGACCAACTCGCCCGGTCAGACATATCATAAGAGTACAGATGGTCGATGTGATCTTCCAGGCGGTGATGAGAAGTATTGATGGATGGCCATGGCTAAGAGACATATTTAAGGCTCTTTCATCAAACAAACCTGATTATTTCTCTCGTGGTAGTTCCACGGTCTCTGAGTCAGTTCCCACTTTCGATGCCCTGAATACTACACTTGTCGACTCAGCATTCCGTACAGGTGTCTCTCGAAAAAGAATTCGTTCGATACAAATAAATTAATAATTATCCATTTAAGTTTCATTTTATGAAAGACATTTTATGACCATTTGACATTCCCCACAAATAACTCCATTTCGGGGAGTTTTACACTTGATTCGAAGTCTTCCTCAGCTTCTGCACTGTGAAGATTTGCCGTCAACTCTGCAGATGGCTGTGGAGGAGTTAAGTCCCTGAACTGAAGTAATATGTGATATAAATTACACCTGAAACTTACCATTATGACTAACTAACACACCATCTCTGGTACAGCCATTAAATTAGCAGCATTTTAGTACTCACGAGAGCACACACGGTTGTCAGAATAGACGGAATACGATATAATTAACTACAGTGTTTACAGGACCGTTATCCGCATGGATTACTTAACATTACAACCTACAGTACATACAATTTCCCAGCGCATTCACTGATTGTGCTAGCACGGCAGGGTGAAATATCCACTGTTAATTACTAAGTGTTTCTGAACGAGGCTGTATATGGCGATCGCAAATGAATAACCCGTCCAGCACGCGAGTGAAGTGTCAAAGTTCATTACCCATATTCTCGGGGTACAATATATACAAATTACGACCATTACTTATAATCTTCGCACCCTATTTCATAAAAATTACTTCCGTGATATATTTTAACATAACTATGTCTTATGGTTGTGATTCATCCGAAAATTTGTGTAACATGACGCGACAAAATGTGTGACTTAAGTGAAACCATAGCAACCGTGTAGGCAGTGATGTAAAGTATTGTTACCTAGCAACCGAGAAGTTCATCTGAAATTAGCAATCGTTGATGGATGTCTATGATTATTTGATTTTCGCAAAGGGATTTTTTTCTATTCGTGCGAGATGTCTTGCAATTCCATACGAATGTACAGTGAATAAAATAACAAGTAAACTACAGCTTCCAACTGCAGGAGTAAAGAATGAACAATAGGAAGGGCGAATACGTACAGCAGAAGCCAGATTCTACAAGATCGAGGGAGCCCAGTGCTACCAAATAGACAAGAATACCAGAACAACAGATCTACCGCACTACCTACACAGAAGAGGACAGAAGCAAGAGCAAATCATCATTAGCGTATTCATGTACAGAAACGAACCTTGGCAAACAGGTACCGGGCTAAAGAAGATAAATATAACAATTTCCCGTCTCGAAAAGCTAATGATCAAGAATGTATCTTTCAATAAATGAAACTCAAATATAGATAGCGACAGCCGCATCACTGGCGACCAAGGCTACAGTAACGACTAACGTGACGTCACTGACCTTACACTTTCTACTTCAACACACATTATTTATACAAATCCACAGCTGCAGCATCTTTGGTGACCAAGGCCTACGGTAACGACTAATGTGACGTCAATGATGGTACACTTTCTATTTCACACACACTATTTGTACAAATCCACAGCCGCAGCATCTTTCGTGACCAAGGCCTACGGTAACTACTAATGTGACGTCACTGACCTTACACTTTCTATTTCACACACACTATTTATACAAATCCACAGCCGCAGCATCTTTCGTGACCAAGGCCTACGGTAACGCCCAATGTGACGTCTCTTCCGTCACAGATATTGCCGCGTTACACAAATTTCGGACAACCCCCAGCCATAAGGCATATTCAGGTCAAAAAGAAATGGAGAAACTGCGGATAAAGTGGAAAAGTAATGAGACACAAGTTTCACGAGTTGAATGAAGAAATAATAATAAGAATAACTAATAATAATTGATTCTGGACTTATATTCGATGTCCGTTCGTGTCGTGAGTCAGCTGTTTGTAATCGCAACAATTTGGCACCAATGTCTGACTTCCGGCTAACTCAAATTTCTATAAAATACTTTCCCGCCTTGTATTGACAAGGCGGGAAGGTATTTTATAGATTTTTGAATATAAGTCAATACGGACAGGAAACACCAACATGGTGAAAATAATCAATTCCGGCTAACTGTCAAGTCGAAACTCACAGAAACGGAACTATAGGAGTACGGGGACTTCTCAGACACACTGTACTTATAGATGAGATATCTTAACACCCAATTTACACTCACAAACACCATTATCACTACCACCGCCACGTGAGCAATGACTGCAAAGATCTCCTAAATATAGAGGATATCGGTACGTGAGTTTTGCGAGGTTTAAAATAGGAAACCTTCAACCACAGTAATAATTGTGAGTGTTGGCAGTTGTGAGGTGAATGGTGTCACGTTAAATATTTTGCC
Organism: Anabrus simplex; assembly: GCF_040414725.1. NCBI lineage: Eukaryota > Metazoa > Arthropoda > Insecta > Orthoptera > Tettigoniidae > Anabrus > Anabrus simplex. The sequence goes on from NC_090277.1 coordinate 75,046,632, forward strand.
TGTCATAAATCAGATTCTATGACGAAATTCAATCCTGATATATCGTTTCCACAAGCCGTGTTTTCAACCACTGCAGCACTAAAGTCACCTGCGAGTGACGTATTGTACACGAAGGTGTACCCGGATATCATCATGTCACTGTGCGGGGAAAAATCCATTTCATGTAACTAACATTTAAAAAAAGAGGTATCTAACGCTCCGCATTCCAGCGGTGAACATTTCCAGTCTAAAATACAATAATAAGAAGGGAAATTAATTGTTTCTGTACGCTCTAAAAGAAATTTGGTCCGTGTGTATTCGAAGACTTGCCTATCTTGTATTATTTTAGACGAAAGCGTAGTTGAATGGGTCCCTAAATTTGTAGAAAATAGAACTCAGACAGTTGGAATAGGTGAAGTGTTATCTGATCCTGTAATGATTAAGAGGGGGTACCGCAGGGTAGTATTATTGGACCTTTGTTTTCTTATATATATACTAATATTATGAAGAGGAAACATTTGTATGTTTGTTTGTAACGAATAGACTCAAAAACTACTGAACCGATTTAAAAAATTAATTCACCTATAGAAAGCTACATTGCCAGTGAGTAACATGGGCTGTATTTTATTTTCAAAACAATTCGAGGTGAGGGGCACGGGGGGGGGGGGAGATATAAAAATAATAGGCTAATATAGGAAAAATATAGAATTTGTCGTGTGAGGACGAGACAAAGCTCAATTTAATCCTCTTGACGCAAAGAACAAAACTCGGTAAGCCAAACGTGCCCGAAAACCATGTTTTAAGGCCCTAAAACCAACCGTTACAGAGATATTGACACCACACTACCCCTGCTCTAGGAATCGGATAAAGTAATGAACTGCCGTAACCATGGCAACGTCAGCTCCAGGATTCTACAGCAGCTAGATTATGCATGTACGTTTGGGCATAGATGCCAACCAAAATTGATACACACATGACTTACCATCTGGAAAAAAATAAATTGTTGTGTAATACGCTCATAGCACTCCTTTGGGATGGAAAGGAACTTAAATGTAAAAATAATAGCCCCGGAGATCTCCGTAGTACAGCGACCAGCGGTTGCCGACGGCCCTCCGATTTTACGTAATGGCTTAGGTTTCAGCATTTTGCGGAGTCTGTTACCTACAGTTTAAACTATTTCGTATCAAATCATGGAGTAGTAGGATCACTGACGTTATTAGTGCCGATATTTTGGTCCACTTTTACGATCATTGTAACCATGAAAACAACCTATATACTGTACACAATTGTCAAGATGGTGCGCCCATGACTTGAAAAAAATTCTCAACATTTATACTCAGATTCATTATATGATATGCGACATGAGTGACAAGCCCTGATAATTATAATTCTTGACAATTATAGTAATTTCTTTTATGCATCGCGTATTTCCTTGATCATTTGTAATAGTTACGAAATGTCGGATCAATCGAATACATTCAATAATAATTATATTTGTGGTACTATCTAGCGGAAGTATACTTACATTAAACCTGCAGCTTTGTGAAGGGAGCAGTTATATCTCGGTGAGAATGAAGGAAAAACACGGTACCAAAAGATCTTAGAGGTCGACGCTCATTAGGGATTAATATTTAGAGGCCCCCATGAAGAAAAGGAGATGAAGATACACTATAATTCCAAACATGACAAATAATTTCTACGTACTTAAGTAAATAACCAGTGATATAAATATCTAATGAAGTCAGTCACACCGATAGTATGAGTAACGAATGCCAGTTTGTGATAACCCGTACGAAGAACGGGTACTTCTGCTAGTATATATATATAACTGATATGAGTGAAGAACGTTATACTGTTAAAAGGTTGTGAATAATAATAATAATAATAATAATAATAATAATAATAATAATAATAATAATAATAATAATAATAATAATAATAATAATAATAATAATAATAATAATAATAATAATGCTATTTGCTATACGTCCCACTAACTACTTTTCGGTTTCCGGAGACGCCGAGGTGCCGGAATTTAGTCCCGCAGAAGTTCTTTTACGTGCCAGTAAATTTACAGACACGAGGCTGACGTGTTTGACCACCTTCAAACACAACTGGACTGAACCAGGATCGAACCTGCCAAGTTGTAATCAGAAACAAGACGGTGAAAGACTACAAAAAGACGTAGACAATGTTGTGAGATGTTACGGGATGGAAAGTCAGGTTGTAAGTTTCATCAAGAGTCCTCTCAGTTTTAATTACTGCATTGATCCAGGGAATGAACCTTACAGGGATTACTACGTAGTCCTACTTGCTCCTTTAGATGGGGGCAGTAAAATAACACCCACGATATCCCCTGCCTCTCGTAAGAGGTGTAAAAAGGGTTTCAGGTGCAATTGGGGAAAATATTCCTTTATAGGACGAGGAGTAAGGGGCTGGAATAATTTATTCAGAGAAATGTTAGATAAATTTTCAAGTACTTTGAAGACGTTTAAGGAAGGACTAGGAAAAGAATTGATAGGCAATCTGGCACCTGGACGACCGCCATAAGTGCAGATCATTGATTGGTTTATTGAATAATAATAAAAGTTACAAAAAGAAAATAACTGCTGTTATCAGAGATCATCGAATCTGCTATCATACAAGGTAACACCTTGGAAGAGATACAAGGGTAAACCAGCTTGTACACATATTTTCAAAAGAAGAAATTCATGACGAACATTAACGGAATCCAGAACCATATTATGATTAATAAATGAAGTCGTTAATTTCAAGTAACTTTGTGAGATCATACAACACAACAGACTCGATAATGATGCAAAGCGTGAGAGAGTCAGGTAAACGGACCTTGCATTTGACAAGAGGGAAGCGATCTCATTTAAGTGTACGCTAAGGCACTATCAGACAGTGATCCCACCAAAGTGGCAATAAGCATCAGAATGCACAACCAGACAAACTTCGAAAAAATACAGAAGAAAGAAAACAGGAACCACTATTTCCTTTGTGAAAATCGAATTTGTCTCCCGGTCATGGCTATCCATCCACGGGTACTCATTTCAAATACGAACCAGCCATGTACTCTGCACTGTTGCTGGGTAACAATACTTCACATCACATTCTGCACAGTTGCTAGGTAACAATACCTTGCATCACAGCCTGCACGGTCGCTAGGTAACAATACCTTACATCACAGCCTGCACGGTAGCTAGGTAACAATACCTTACATTACAGCCTGCACGGTCGCTAGGTAACAATACCTTACATCACAACCTGCACGGTCGCTAGGTAACAATACCTTACATCACAGCCTGCACGGTTGCTATGGTTACACTTCCACACACTGTTTGTCCCGTCGTGTTACACACATTTTTGTATGACCCCCAGCCGTAAGGCATATTTACATCAAAAGAGAGATCCTAAGCAAAATCCTCGGACTCAAAAAATTCGCTGACCCTTACAGAATACGCAGCATCAGAGAATTGTACAAACATGCAGCAGGACATCAGCCATCTTACAAAAGCGGATTAATCCTGCGGACATATCTCGAGAATGAGCAACGACAGGCTCAGCATTGTAACACGTCCAATAGGAAAGGAACGCAAAATGGTCTATTTACACCAAAAATATATCCACGACAGGACGACATTGGACGGATGAAAAGAAAGGAGTGACGTGCAAGAAAATGAAGGAATAGTGGTGCCAAGGAAAATGAAAACATACGCAGGGATTTACGAAGCCCAAAATGGATGATAATAATAATATTAAACAGTTATTTTTGAAATAATGAAGCAAGAAATTATTAATGTGTTAAAAGAATTACCAGAACAAACATGCTTGCAGATATCGTTTGAAAAGACGCAAGTAATGTCTAACATGAAAGAGAACCTGACTCAACCAAATACGAAAGATTGAACAATAAGCCGTGTGGATAAGTTTAAATACTTTTGTGAGTGGATTCAATCAAACAGACTAGATACAAAGGCCTTAGCGGGCAGAGAGGAAAAAGAAAACAAGGATAAAAAGTAGCCGGCACATATTACAAAAGCCGGTATCTCTATAAGCGTCACATTGCCTTATCCTGTCAGAAATGAGCGCTCGCAAAAGGAAAGAAAGATTCTCTACAGCATTTCTGGCCCAAACTACAGAAACAATATACATAAGAAAATCCAAACAAGAAATCTACTCTTAGGTAGGGAAAATGTCGAACACAATGCATAAATGCAGGACTCGCTTCTACGCTTACCTACGACGGATGGGCGACTCTCGATGGACAAAACGCGTTTTTAACAATTTCTACTGAAAAACCAGAAAAAATTCCTTAATATGTTAACGTCAGGAACGACCTCGAAGAAATGCGCCTACAACCAGAAGACGCACACACGCGAGACCTATTCAGAACAAGCATCGTGGGATAAAATTAAATAATAATAATAATAATAATAATAATAATAATAATAATAATAATAATAATAATAATAATAATAATAATAATAATAATAACGTTATAGGCTTTAAGTACCACCAACTACTTTTGGTTTTTGGAGACGCCAAGGTGCCGGAATGTAGTCACGCAGGAGTTCTTTTACGTGCCAATAAATCTACCCACACGAGGCTGACGTACTTGAGCACCTTGAAATACTACCGGTACCGGACTGAGCCAGGATCGGATCTGCTAAGCTGGGGTCAGAAGGCCAGCGCCTCACTCGTCTGAGCGGCGAAAATTGAATAAATGTTGGAATGTATAATTAAACATATCGGAGTACCTAGTTGGCCGATTACAGAATAATAGCTGTGTAGGTAGACATCACCTCAACAGCATCACCTTGCCTGTTGATGAACATTTAGCTATAGGAAAGATATATGCAGGATGAAGGGTATCGATAAATTGTTCCAAGAGTTTGAAAAATTATTATTATTATTATTATTATTATTATTATTATTATTATTATTATTATTATTATGCGGCTGAGTGACCTAGTAAGTGGTCCTGAGAGTCAGGATACGAGTTGCTATGGAATGGGAGTGGGCATCTCAGACATATTCTGAGTCGTGGCCCTCCTTGTGCTCAGGCGGCCAGGACTACACAATTCACCGGTGGTCCATAACCCGTTAGAGGAGAGATCCTCACTTGGACTATGTGCAAGTAGGGTAGCTTCCTGCTTCATGAATTTACCGAGCTCAGAACATTTTAAGCAAGCCTCGGACCTATGGGGGTAACGGAGTCCCACTCCCATTTGACAGGCGAGGGACTCCTTGGAAACAACTTGGCGAACGAAATGGAATTCGATGGGGAGCTATCAATATTAATGGGGCTTATTTAAGAAAGAAGGTAGAACTGGCTGAGTCAGCAAAGAGGATGCATCTGGATGTGCTAGGAGTAAGTGATATTCGGGTAAGGGGAGATAATGAGGAAGAGATAGGAGATTATAAAGTGTACGTGACGGGTGTTAGAAAGGGAAGGGCAGAGTCTGAGGTAGGGCTCTTTATTAGGAGTACCATTGCACGCAATATAGTTTCTGTTAGGCAAGTAAATGAGCGAATGATGTGGGTAGATTTGTCAGTTGGAGGAATTAGGACTAGAATTGTGTTCATGTGAGGGTGCAGATGAGGATGAAGTTGACAAGTTTTATGAAGCATTGTGTGACATCGTGGTCAGGGTCAACAGCAAGGATAGAATAGTGCTAATGGGCGATTTCAGTGCGAGAGTTGGGAATAGAACTGAAGGATACGAAAGGGTGATTGGTAAATGTGGGGAAGATATGGAAGCTAATGGGAATGGGTAACGTTTGCTGGACTTCTGTGCTAGTATGGGTTTAGCTGTTACGAATACATTCTTCAAGCATAAGGCTATTCACCGCTACACATGGGAGGCCAGGGGTACCAGATCCATAATAAATTATATCGTAACAGACTTTGAATTCAAGAAATCTGTTAGGAATGTACGAGTTTTTCGCGGATTTTTCGATGATACAGACCACTATCTGATCTGTAGTGAACTAAGGATCTCTAGGCCTATGGTAGAGAAAGATAAATCTGTCTCCAAACCAATAAGAGTAGAAAATCTCCAGGACGAGGAAATTAGACAGAAGTACATGGATATGATTAGTGAGAAGTTTCGAACAGTAGACAGTAAACAGGTTCAGGATATAGAAAGTGAATGGGTGGCATACAGGGATGCTGCAGTAGAAACAGCAAGGGAATGCCTAGGAACAACTGTGTGTAAAGATGGGAAAAGGCGAACATCTAGTGGAATGATGAAGTGAGAGCAGCCTGTACACGTAAAAAGAAGGCTTATCAGAAATGGCTCCAAACAAGGGCCGAGGCAGACAGGGATTTGTACGTAGATGAAAGAAACAGAACAAAAAATAGTTGTTGAATCCAAAAAGAAGTCATGGGAAGATTTTGGTAATAACCTGGAAAGGCTAGGTCAAGCAGCACGGAAACCTTTCTGGACAGTAATAAAGAATCTTAGGAAGGGAGGGAAGAAGGAATTGAACAGTGTTTTGGGTAATGCAGGTGAACTCATAATAGATCCCAGGGAATTACTGGAGAGGCGGAGGGAATATTTTGAACATCTTCTCAATGTAAAAGGAAATCATCATGGTGGTGTTGCAAACAGCCAAGCTCATGGGGAGGAGGAAAATGATGTTGGTGAAATTATGCTTGAGGTAGTGGAAAGGATTGTAAATAAACTCCATTGTCATAAGGCAGCAGGAATAGATGAAATTAGACCTGAAATGGTGAAGTATATTGGGAAGGCAGGGATGAAATAGCTTCATAGAGTAGTAAAATTAGCGTGGAGTGTTGGTAAGGTACCTTCAGATTGGACAAAAGCAGTAATTGCACCTATCTATAAGCAAGGGAACAGGAAGGATTGCAACAAATATCGAGGTATCTCATTGATTAGTATACCAGGCAAAGTATTCACTGGCATCTTGGAAGGGAGGGTGCGATCAGTCGTTGAGAGGAAGTTTGATGAAAACCAGTGTGGTTTCAGACCACAGAGAGGCTGTCAGGATCAGATTTTCAGTATGCGCCAGGTAATTGAAAAATGCTACGAGAGGAATAGGCAGTTGTTTTTATGTTTCGTAGATCTAGAGAAAGCATATGACAGGGTACCGAGAGAAAAGATGTTCACTATACTGGAGGACTATGGAATTAAAGGTAGATTATTAAAATCAATCAAAGGCATTTATGTTGACAATTGGGCTTCAGTGAGAATTGATGGTAGAATGAGTTCTTGGTTCAGGGTACTTACAGGAGTTAGACAAGGCTGTAATCTTTCACCTTTGCTGTTCGTAGTTTACATGGATCATATGCTGAAAGGTATAAAATGGCAGGGAGGGATTCATTTACGTGGAAATATAGTAAGCAGTTTGGCCTATGCTGACGACTTGGTCTTAACGGCAGACTGTGCCGAAAGCCTGCAGTCTAATATCTTGGAACTTGAAAATAGTTGCAATGAGTATAGTATGAAAATTAGCCTCTCGAAGACTAAATTGATGTCAGTAGGTAAGAAATTCAACAGAATTGAATGTCAGATTGGTGATATAAAGCTGGAACATGTCGATAATTTCAAGTATATAGGTTGTGTGTTCTCCCAGGGTGGTAATATAGTAAGTGAGATTGAATCAAGGTGTGCTGGGCTGAGTGGCTCAGACGGTTAAGGCGCTGGCCTTCTAACCCCAACTTGGCAAGTTCGTCTGGCTCAGTCCGGTGGTATTTGAAGGTACTCGAATACGACAGCCCCGTGTCGGTAGATTTACTGGCACGTAAAAGAACTCCTGCGGGACTAAATTCTGGCACCTCGGCGTCTCCGAAGACCGTACAAAGTAGTTAAGCAAGTAAAATTATTATTATTATTATTATTATTATTATTATTATTATTATTATTATTATTATTATTATTATTATTATTATTATTATTATTATTCATCAAGGTGTAGTAAAGCTAATGCAGTGAGCTCGCAGTTGCGATCAGCAGTATTCTGTAAGAAGGAAGTCAGCTCCCAGACGTAACTATCTTTACATCGGTCTGTTTTTCAGACCAACTTTGCTTTACGGGAGCGAAAGCTGGGTGGACTCACGATATATTATTCATAAGTTAGAAGTAACAGACATGAAAGTAGCGAGAATGATTGCTGGTACAAACAGGTGGGAACAATGGCAGGAGGGTACTCGGAATGAGGAGATAAAACCTAATTTAGGAATGAACTCGTTGGATGAAGCTGGACGCATGAACCGGCTTCGGTGGTGGGCTCATGTGAGGCGAATGGAGGAGGATAGGTTACCTAGGAGAATAATGGACTCTGCTATGGAGGGTAAGAGAAGTAGAGGGAGACCAAGACGTCGATGGTTAGACTCGATTTCTAACGATTTAAATATAAGAGGTATAGAACTAAATGAGGCCACGACACTAGTTGCAAATCGAGGATTGTGGCGACGTTTGGTAAATTCTCAGAGGCTTGTAGACTGAACGCTGAAAGGCATAACAGTCTATAATGATAATTTATGTATGTATGTATGTATGTATGTATGTATGTATTTATTATTATTATTATTATTATTATTATTATTATTATTATTATTATTATTATTATTTCTTCAAAGAGGTTGATTAACTTGTTCGTTGGCCTGATGGTTTTCGCCTTGTTATCCTCCCAAAATCTCTTCGTGAATACACTGTATTACATCTTGCGTTCTGAGGACCACTTTTTCCCAGTTTTCTCGTTAGGTTTCTCCACAAATTTGTGCTAGGCTAGTATTGTACTAAAGGCTCCATGATCTTCGATGACGTCGTCAGTTATATTCATTTCTTGGAGGTCCGCCTTAATTTCTTCTAGCCAGTTCATTGTGTCCTTCTTTAATTTGTTAACTTTAAATAATCGTTTGGTGAGCTTGTCTCTGTCCATTCTATAGATATGAGCATAGAATTTCAGGCGTCTCTTGCGTGCGGCATCAGTGAACTTGTCAGTTAATGAGTAGAGGTCCACTGTTCTTCTCTTAATCCAGATTCTCTTTTCACTCGTGGGGCATACATTTTCCGGAGAGTTTTCCTGTCTGTAATTTTAGCGTGAATACCAAGGGATATGGTTTCTGAGGCGTATAAAGTTTCCGGCAAAAAACTGTATAATATTGTCGTAATTTTGCATTACGTGTTATAGACTCTCTTGTTATAGTAACGCCATGTTGTTCCGTACACCTTACGGAGTTTCGTGGATCTTTCTACGTTGGCCCTTATGTCTAGTCCCGATGGTAATATGATTTCTCCAAGGTCTTATTACTATTATTATTATTTAAATTATCTTGGAAGGAAAACAAGAATGAAGAAACGAATAGCGGGGCTATCCTTTCAGTACGCTCTGTGTGGAGAGGGAAATATTACACCTGCAATTATTCACGAGGTAGTTCACGCACGGCTGACCTGGTTGAATTCATGAACCATTTTGACTTCTAACAATGACCAGAGCAGAACAGTGGTTGCCATGACTACGAACTGTGGAGCGCCGTCTTGTCGCGATGTAAGATAGGCAGCAGCAGGCCTCCCGCCCACAATTCATCACGAGGAATGAGTGTGTTCTGTTTTCTCCAGACACCATACATCCTGCCTCCATTGCTCCCAGATGTATGCTGATAATTTCGTAATATTCCCCACGAGAACAATGCTTACATTCAAGTGTTACTGCTTCTTCCAGCACTGCTGCAAAAAATCTCTCGAAATGTATCTACAAACCTCACACAATTTCGCCAAGTTCCGCTATCCACGTAATCAACTGGTTCATTTAATACAATATAATATAATAGCAAATATAATAGGAATATAATAGAAATATAATAGCAAACTCCAGCGTATTCAGAATGCCTGTGTTCGATTCGTCTTCAATATTCGTACAGACTGTCACGTAATATCTTACTACAAAGCCGCAGAATGGTTGAAACTCAGGGATAGACGATCATACTCAGCTGCTTGTTTACTTCTGAGAATTTTAAAATCTAATGCTCCCTCATATTTGACCAAGTCCTTTGTTCAGATGAGTCAAGTGCATGATCGGGACAATAGGTTTACAGCTAACACCCTTCAGGTTCCACAGCATCGTACGGTCAAGTGCAGTAAGTCGTTCATTGTCACTGCCTCTCAATTATACAACGATCTTAAACTATATGAAATTCAGCAAAGTAGTGTGTGAACTCTCTTAAATACCGCTACCTTTCCACTTATTAAGCCATGTAAATGAATTTTCACCAAATTAATAAAATAGTACGAAATATCATAACCCCCTAGATACATTTTAGATGCTCAGTTTTACTCTCAGTTCATCCTCGGCTTTAAAATTATTAGGTTTCTCTTTCGTCTTCTCTTCCTTGTTAGTACGTTAATGAAATGTTAAAAGTATTATTGTAATCTCCTAGATGTTTAGTTTTTAATCTTATTCTTATATCCTCAGTAGGAAAATGTATCTTACGCTTTTTATGTATTCTTTTATTAGATTTTGTATGTTAGGTGATGTCCGCCTCTGTGGTGTAGTGGTTAGCGAAATTAGCTGCCACCCCCGGAGGCCCGGGTTCGATTCCCGGCTCTGCCACGAAATTTGAAAAGTGGTACGAGGGCTGGAACGGGGTCCACTCAGCCTCGGGAGGTCAACTGAGTAGAGGTGGGTTCGATTCCCACCTCAGCCATCCTGGAAGTGGTTTTCCGTGGTTTCCCACTTTTCCTCCAGGCGAATGCCGGGATGGTACCTAACTTAAGGCCACGGCCGCTTCCTTCCCTCTTCCTTGCTTATCCCTTCCAATCTTCCCCTCCCTCCACACGGCCCCTGTTCAGCATTGCAGGTGAGGCCGCCTGGGCGAGGTACTGGTCATACTCCCCAGTTTCATCCCCGACCAAGAGTCTGAAGCTCCAGGACACTGCCCGTGAGGCGGTAGAGGTGGGATCCCTCGCCAAGTCCGAGGGAAAAACCGAACCTGGAGGGTAAACAGATGATGATGATGATGATGATGATGATGATGATGATGATAGAATCTACTGAGAATCTAGTTCTGACAGCCCCTATGCTTCTTCTACCACTTTTCTCACTCCTTGGTGGGGTCGCGAGTGCGAACAATGACACACATGAAGATTTTCGCGAGTGCGAACAATGACACACATGAGGATTTTGTGCCTGGATGTTCTTACTGACGCCAGCCGTATGTGCAGGCCGGTGGGGGGGGGGGGTGTAGCTCTACCCCTTCGTTCCATATCCTGCTACGGGACCGGGATGAGGTGAGATGAAAGATAAAGGTGATTATTATTATTATTATTATTATTATTATTATTATTATTATTATTATTATTATCATTGCTTAAAGGAGCCTAGCATCTAAGTCTTGGGCCCCTATAATCACCATGTACTGGTAAAAAATAAAAAGAAATGAAATAATGTTTTAAAAACTAGCATACAAAAATTAAAAGTCCAACATATCAGCCGTGATTCAAAAGTTTCCGTTTGAGGGCTTTCCTGTAGCGGGCATGCAACGTAGCGTGACTCCGATGCGAGTATATAAGCACGGACATGTATAAAAAGGGATTCATGTGACAGCGGTGCTGTGCCGAGGTCCGTGTGTTAAATGCGGCACGTGAATTATGGCGATGTTATTAGAAAATGCGTCCAAACAGGACCAACGTGCTGTTACTCTGTTCTTGGCTGCCGAAGGACAAACACCGGTGGACATCCATCGGAGAATGAAGACTATGTATGGGGCAGCATGTCTGTCGAAAATCACCGTTCTGGAATGGTGCACCGAGATTCATCCGGGTCGCGGTTCGACACAAGACGCTGGTCGATCTGGGAGAATAGCCTCATCCATTACGCCAACTCAAGTGCGAGACATTCGAGCACCCGCCGTATAGTTCTGATCTCTACCCATGCGATTATTACGCCTTCGGACCCTTCACAAAGACCTTGAAGGGTCGACGTTTACTCTAAGACAAGAATGTGCAGCAGGCGGTAACGGACTTCTTCACGCAGCAGGACACGGGGATATTCAACCTGGTGCATCGGTGGGATGAGTGCCTACATAATCACGGCGATTTTACCTGACTGGCATCCCGATTCAGGACTGTACGGCCGTCGAACGGAAACATTTGATCGTCCCTTGTAGATTATTATTTGTCCAGTACGGTATAAGATCCAAGCATCAGGTTAAGTTTTATGAAGTACAGACAATAGGTCTACTTTAGTTTCAATTAATTACTTATGCTAGGGGCGTATAACTGGATAACATCGTCTTTGGCATCTCAGCAGACAACCAGCAGTGAATTCGAAGCAATATTATGTGGGATTTTCTTGAACCGAACCGTCACATCCCTGCTCTTTACATTCCACTTGAAAGTACAAACACTGTATCAAGAAAAACGTATAAATACAAGGTAGCTTATGTAATTACAAATGTTACCGTAAGGCATTGGGAAGGAAATAGTTGCAGTTTCCACGGAAACAGTTCTTATTCTTTGAATAGTATTGTTATTCATATCGTGTTTATTTTTCGACTTTGAAGATTCTGAACTAATTAAATAAAATTTGCTTAGCGCTTCGTGGGACTTAATAATGCATGGTTATATGACAATTATACTATGATAAATAGTAACATAAGAAAAATGATACTTAATAGTAGAATGCAAATAAATGCCGAATAGATTTACATTCAGTTTCAATGAAAGTCCACCATGTTCTGTATTTATTTATAGTATTTACTGCATAGTGGGATATATTTGTTCAGAAATAAAATAAATGTCTGACACACAAAATGGTGCAACCCTTGAAAGACCTTCTTCTCTGGGAACATTTTACATCCGAAGTAAATAATAAACTTATTACTGCCGTGTTCACTGTACGGTACGAACCTTGGCTTAAAAGGAGTACGATTTTCAACAACGCAACATGCCAATAATGTCATACGAAGTATTATACATACATTGAGTGCTTAGGGGGCTTCTCCATGTCGGAAGTTTCACTGCTGTTAGGAGAAGAGCCATGTCAGCGAGGCAGTTTCATTTCTATAACCGAACTCCTTCGGTAGCAGGACTGCCGTATGCAACCAACGTCCTCGCAAGTTGTTACCAAGATGAACGTAAAGTTGACTGACTATGGACATCATCAGATTTTGAAGTCGCCATCTGGACCATCAGACGATTTTGGAGTATCCAGTTTATCAATAAGGAGATTTTGGAGTCGCTAGCTGACCATCAGGAGATTTTGCAGTCGCCAGCCAATCATCGAAGAGTTTGGAGTCGCCAGCCGAACGTCAGAAGATTGTGGAGTGACCAGCCGAACGTCAGAAGATTGTGGAGTGACCAGCTGTCCATCAGAAGATTGTGAATTAGGCTAAGATGTGTGTGTGTGTGTGTGTGTGTGTGTGTAGGTTTGTGGGTGTATGGGTGGGTTTGTGGGTGTATGGGTGGGTTTGTGGGTGTGCGGGTGGGTTTGTGGGTGTGTGTGTGTGTGTGTGTGTGTGTGTGTGTGTGTGTGTGTGCGTGCGTGCTGGGGTTTACCGGTTGTAATGTACGAATGTCATTATGTAAAAAATTTCATACTGTAGGATATTAAAGGGCGGTTAGAGTGTCTGGCTGCTGTATGGGTGGTCCTGAGTTCAGTTACGAGCCCTGTACAGGGTTCTTCTCGGCTAAGGTGTTGCCTGCTGGGCAGGACTCACACAGCCCAGAATAAATAACTGAGGTACCACTCCATACAATCGGTACAGAGCTCCAAGGGCGAACAGTGTAGAAGGGTATATAATAAATGTATTTATTTGGGGCTGATGACCTAGATGTTAGGCCCCTTTAAACCATCATCATTATCATCATCATGAAGAATTACCAGCGAAGGATAGCTGCAGTACAGCGCAGATCAGCTTTAAGAATTGCAGAAGCTGGCTTACGGCAGACGAATGGAACGATGGCAGCAAAGATGGCAGGAAGATCCACGAGGGATATGGACTAAGCGACTGGGTAGCACGAGCACAAGGTGAAGTGCAGGTCTTGACAGGCCACGGATACTCCAGAAGATTTCTACATAGAACAGGCAGATCTGAGAAGACTGAAACGAAATGTAATATTCTCAATAAATCTAATGTGGTTTTTACATGTTTTGCGTTGTGACAATAAAATTGATTTCATAATTTAACAAAATGCATTTTTATTTTGTATCTAACAGATTTATGTGTAATTAATTCGTATAGAGAGGATCACATTTACTGTTTAAATAACGTGGTTGATGACACAGAATATAAATGCAAACTTTGATACTTTGAACGAATATCGATAGCTTACTTCTAATAACACGTATCTGAGAATGTACTTCCTATCCATTATTTTTCTTAAAACTATTCACACTAGTCTATCAGAACAATTTTCGTTGTGTTGCTTTTTCTCTGCAGACGTGGAAATCCTTGAAATTGTACAGGTTGGGAACCACAAATCTATAGCAGTCAAAGTAAAAACAGGCGTAGTTTAGGATTCAGTTATAGGACATTTTCTCTTCCTCGTGTATATAAATGCTATTGTAAGTAATTTAACCTGCAGGTCAGCCCTCTATGAAGATGATATCGCTGTCATAACAAGTGGTAAGGAGTTAACAAATGTGGAAAATAAAAGGTTAGAGATGTTACACAAATCATTCAATTGGTTGCAGGCTGATAAACTATTCCTAAATAGTAACAAGAAGGGAGTTATTTCTTTGCACTTAATTAAACGAACTTATGATGAGAATGAACATAGTTCTGTCAGCTTATTGGGAATACATTTGGATTATAAGTTAACCTGGTATACTCACGAAAGTTATATAAAAGACTGTCTAGATGTTTACTTTTACTTCGAAGAGTGAAAGAGTCAGTTAATAGTAATCAGATGTTTTGTGCATACTATGCTTCCTTCCATTCACATTTAACATACGGTACCATATTATGTGAAAATTCGACAGACGTAAAAGATGTGTTTAAGTGGCAAAAGAAGGCAATACGATGTATAAAAGGAAAGGCCAGCAGGAAGTCATGCAGGCGTGTGTTTCAAGATCTCCCTTCACTATACATATTTCGTTGCATTCTTTATTTCAAAGAAAATCTCGATGATGTGACACCTCGTAGAAATATTCAATCACACGATACACGGAGAAGGAATTATTTAGATTTACCACATGTTTAATTGACAATAAAATTACAAATATAATGGGATTAAATTGTTCAGTAAGCTGCCTACCGAATGAAAAGATATGCCTAAAGTAATTTCAAAACATATCTCGAAATGGGTGTTGTTAAACAGTTTCTATTCACTATCAGATTATGGAGAAAAAATAAGGCTACTGTCAAGCGGCGAATATGAAAGTTAGCACCTTAATAATAATAATAATAATAATAATAATAATAATAATAATAATAATAATAATAATAATAATAATAATAATATCTTTTAATGTTATCTGCTTTACGTCCCACTGACTACTTTCACGGTTTTCAGAGACGCCGAGGTGCCAGAATGTGTTCCCGCAGGAGTTCTTGTACGTGTCAGTAAATCTACCAACACGAGGCTGACGTATTTGAGCACCTTCAAATACCACCGGACTGAGCCAGGATTGAACCTGCCAAGTTGGGGTCAGAAGGCCAGCGCCTTAACCGTCCGAGCCACTCAGCCCGGCCCTTGATAATAAAACAGTGGTAGTTTTGATCCGCTCCAAGGTTACTATTCAATAGACAAATAGCCCAAATCTTTCATTTCACTTTCCATATTCGCCGCTTGACAATAGCGTTACTTTTCCTTCATATTCTGATAGTGAATAAAAACTGATTAGTAGAGCCCGGATTTTTGTGCATTAATAGGTTAGAATGCAAAGTTTCTGAAGTGAGCAGCAAGTATAGTCTACCTTCACAACGATTATGCTATGGGGTGTGCATAAACATTAGGGGTACGACGCATAAGAACTCCTATAATTTATGTTACTCTTGCTACATTATGGAAGAGCGGGTGGCCGACACTTCCTATTAACCAAATTTAGTTTGCAATCTAACCACTTACGGCATGAAAATCCGGGCTTTACTGATTAGTAACAACGAATTATTGAAATAAGTTATAATGTTTCTTAAGGCCATATCCTTCCATTGGGTAGGCAGCTTATTGAACAAATAAATCCCATTATATCTATAATCTGTATGTAGTGCTCTGTTTAATGACATTTAGATGTATTTATACAGGGTGATCGGACACAACGTGAATAGAGTATATGAGCATTAGAGCTTTTGTCATACTGATAAGTAATTTTGGAAATGTTACGTGGGTATCGCGCGCCTTTGTCATTTTATGAGCTGCCGGCGAATTCATATGGGCTTTAAGAGGCGATATTGCTAAATCTGCCTTGCGAGAAATGCGCATCAGACACTACACACCGTGGCGTGCTTGCTATGGGCCGAGCCTATCAGCAGGGAGGTCCTTGTTCAAGTCTCTCCCCTGGAAAAATTCATTTCTCCTATTGGCGCTCTCAAGCCGGACGTAAACCACGTGCAGATTTAGAAACACCGCCTCGCAAAGCCAATCTGATGTCTCCCACAAAGCGATCTGATTGGCTGACTTCACCAGCTGATAAAATGACTACGGCGCGGGATATTAAAAAAAAATTCTATCATTCATCAGTATGATCAACCCTGTAACGCTCGCAGAGCCGGTTCCGACCACCCTGTATATTTTAACTGTAACTTGTGTACTGTATTGTATTTGACTTTGTTTATTGCAACTGTATGTTGTCTAATGGCAATAAACTATATTATTATTATTATTATTATTATTATTATTATTATTATTATTATTATTATTATTATTATTATTAGGAATTGTAGGAATGCATCTCTGCACGACGTATCTACGCACTCATACAGTATAATGTATTTAAGATTATCACTTGTACCCGTTCTTCGCACGGGAATTTGCAATGGATTACATGTTACCTTCAGAAATGAAAAATGAAATGGCGTATGGCATTTAGTGCCGAGAGTGTCCGAGGACAAGTTCGGCTCACCAGATGCAGGTCTTTCGATTTGACACCCGTAGGCGACCTGCACGTCGTGATGAGAATGAAATGATGATGAAGACGACACATATACCCAGCCCCCGCGCCAGCGAAATTAACCAATGAAGGTTAAAATTCCCGACCCTGCCGGGAATCGAACACGGGACCCCTGTGACCGAAGACTAGCCCGCTAACCGTTTAGCCATGCAGTTGGACATGTTTTAGATAAAAATGAAATTTTTAGCTGTTTATTAAAGACACAAATTACTACTTAGAATAGCATATGCAATGCTCATAAAAAAAACTCATATAGTGACCACTCGCGGGTTAATTTGCTGCTGCTGCTCAAACGCAGAAGTGGAGGAACCGCAAGCAAGACAAGAGACATTCCTTTCAACTTCCACTGCATTCTAGTGGCTGCTCATGTAAGAACATTTCCGTACGTTCCTCTGCGGCTACTCATCGCTACGAGTCATTTACTGGATATGGCTCGTTTCCTCCACAAATGAAGAATCTCCGTCAGGCGGAAACACGCGCGCTACACGGGATTCTCTTCCTTCCTGCGCCAAATACCACAGGTAATGAACGAGCAGGACGAAGATGGTATGTGAAGGCGGTTACGGGGACTTGTACGTGAAGAACATCAAACAAAATGCTCCAATATTTGCTTAGGTTCATGGTATTCCTACTATGGAAGTTTAGAATACACTTTTGTAATTTTCAATAAATTTTTGTCACTTTTTGGGTTCGCACATATATCTCAGAAACCAGCAATATTACTGGAATGACGCATTTCACAGATGCTCACCACAATCTGGTCTTCAAAGTAGACATGTATTGCATTTATATTGTGTTAGAATTCTACAGTGTGAAGTTTTATATTTAAAAGCAAAAAATATTGAAAATTTTCAGTGGTTGGTCCTAAGTAAATATGCTCAGTATTTCACCCAAAACCCTAAAACATTGTATATATTAATCTAATACCTGCCTAAGAGTTCTTTACAAAAGTTCAGCTCTCTATCTTCAATAGTTTCTGAGATACATGCAGTCTGTTACGGATCCGGTGCTCCTACTCTCCCATGTGTAGCTGTGAGGAGCAAGGCTCATGCTTGAAGAATGAATTCGTAATTGGTGATCACGTATGAGTACAAAGGTCTGGAAACGCTTCCTGCTCCTACCACCTCCTGTACGAACCCCACGGTTTCCCTGTCAACTTCTCATATCCTTCGTTCTATTACCGATTTCGTCCTGTAGGACTCGGGCTCAGAAGGCCAGTGCTTCGACCGTCTTAACGTAGGAAGTAACGTATGGGACCCGTATTTCGTTCCCTTAGCAGAACTTCAGGAATATTATGGACAAGGCAAGAAATTGGTATATATATTACTGAATATATTCGCCACTTACGGACAAGTTGCAATGAAACTGCTATAACGTAAGGTATTCAATATTTGACATAAACACCGCAAAAACTAAACCACTAAAAATGTGTTCGTAATTTCGTCCCCACCACATTTACGAAAAGTAAAATGAATTTTAATACGTTTTTCCCCTCTAACCTTGCCAAACACTTTATCTATGGCGAATCAAAGGCCATTTATGAAAAATATTTTCTTGGTATCCTTTTTAACGTAGCCTATCAGCGTTTATTTTGGACGTTAAACGCTTTACTTGCGCGTTTGTAACCCAGTATCTTGACTCTCACTGGGTTAATAGCCTTTTTATAGCCTCCTTATCCCACTGCTTGTGTTTTCCTAGCTGAAGACAACAATTAACTTCATAAATAACAAATAAAATAAAGGGGGACGAAATTACGAACATTCCCTGTACTATTAGAATGACCATTACAGTAACTCACGTTAACCATCTCAGTGTAGCAATTACACGCCAGGAACTGCACTACACAACTGAAATGCAGTTCAGTATTTCATACCCGTTATCCTAGGAATAACAGGATCTGCACTAACTCAGCTCATCATGGAAAATTAATCCTCCTTGTACACGGAAACTAAATGTGGTGTACACAACTATCTGTCACAAGACAACGAGATGAGGCTACGCGTGTCCGCACGCCTAAACGTTAGGTACCAACTATGCAAACTGGAAATCACTCGGGGGGAGAATTTAGGTGCGAGAACGGAATTTCGCCCGCCTACCTAAGTTTAACTACAGATTTGTTTACTTGAGGTCACAGTGTCCAAGCATCCTAACGCTTTTCACAATTTTCCGAACCGTATCTTCTTTCCAGTTCTTCACATACAATTGGGACGAATATAGTAGGTTTTGTTTTGAAATCCAACATGTGAAATTGAGCATGCACCTTGGGAAAGGTTTGACGGAATATGTTAGTTGCGAAACTAAATTAGGTGTCTAATAAGTATGGTTAAGAAGGAGTTTGCCGGGCTGAGTGGCTCAGACGGTTGAGGCGCTGGCCTTCTGGCCCCAACTTGGCAGGTTCGATCCTAGCTCAGTCCGGTGGTATTAGAAGGTGCTCAAATACGTCAGCGTCATGTTGGTAGATTTACTGGCACGTAAAAGAACTCCTGCGGGACAAAATTCCGGCACCTCGGCGTCTCCGAAAACCGTAAAAGTAGTTAGTGGGACGTAAAGCAAATAACATTATTATTAAGGAGTTTCGCGATAAACGTCTATGATCTGCCTGTCAGCTTAAGGAAAACTCTCAACACTCTCAACAAAGGTGACATTAAGAAATTAGAAGCCTTTGAGATTGAGATATGGTGCTGGAGCAAGGTGGGGAAATTTAGGTAGAGAATAGGATAGAAACAGCTATGCTAGGTGGAGTAAGCGAGTAAGACAGGTGATAAAGAGCAAGAGGTCGTCATAGATGGGGTACAGACTACGAAATGACTGCCTGCCCGAGAGGGTGAAATACCTGGAAATCGCTTTCATGGGAACGTACTTCACTGGTACGAACCTGAAGAACAATGCTGCAGTCGCTTAAGTGAGGTCAGTACCCAGTATTCCGAACCCCACTGTCGGCAGCCCTAAAGATGGTTTTCCGTGGTTCCCCCATATTCACAGTCAAATGCTTGGGCTGTACCTTATTAGGGCCACGGCCTCTTCCCTCCCACTCCTATCCCTTTCCTATCCCATCATCGCCATAAGACCTATCTGTGTCGGTGCGAGGTAAAACAACTTGAAAAAACAACGTGTGTATGACCAACCGTTGTCGCGTTTCTCTACGAGCCGGACATGAAGTGTGATGAACCTTCGTAGAGAGTTTTTACGACCGGATGCCCTTCCTGACGTAATCCTCATTTGACGAGTTAATGCGCTGAAATGAATGACGTGATATGTGCTAGTACGAAGGGAGAGGGTTAAGCCATGTTCCGGTACGCAGCCTACTCCTGTCTGCTCAAGGTTTAACGTCCCCATCCGACGGACGAATCACCACATCACCAACTCACCCTCACTCCATATTAACACTGCGGAGAGGCCTAGTGCCGTACAGATGACCTGCGAGTCTATGGGGATGGGGCTCTACCTATGATGAATCCTAGTGATTAAGGCACCACACACACCCTGCCCCCTAGTCATCGGAGTTAACCAACGAAAATTAAAATACTCGACCCGACCGGGAATCGAACCCGGCACTGCACGCTAACCATTTAGCCATGGAACCAGACAAGAAGTGTTTAGAAATAATATGCTACCATCTCCCTTACCCTGCCAGGCAACAGTCTGACGATGACCATTTTTTCGACCAACGGGTCTCGAACTACGGTGTCAGACCATATAGACTTGACGCCTTAACTATCAAAACTACCGGGCAGCTTAACCTGAAGAACATGGAAGATGCTGAAGGGGCAGCTCAAGACAGACTCATTTGGACGGGTGTGATCGTAGAGCTAAGACTGGATGATGATATTCGTAAACCTCTGTTTAGAACCAGCTTCGAATCCCGAACAAAACCATTCACCTAAACGCTGGCTCATTGAAATGCGCGTAGTTCCGTTCCTCTTCATTGCCGGAGAGTTCTATTGTCGTCACAACAATGGACAAGGTGTGCAGTGAGGCGCGATCCCGCTCCTAGTTCTCCATTGTTTGAGAGGTGGTCGTTTGGAAAATCCACCTTTGTGTGTACGTGAGCGGAGTTTGGAACTATTTACTTTTTCGATCCTAAGTATAGCGTTTACCAACATAATGTAAGTGTGTTCCGTGACGTGTGCAACTCAATTATATTGTTAACACAGTGCAGATTGCTAACTAATTCCTATTGTAAATCCAGTAGCTTAATCCACGAAACCGAGATTTCGAGACCATTACACGAGAAACCTTCTTTTTCTAATTTAAAGGGATCAACTCTTAGTGTACAGATTCACAAGTCTGGTAGAAGATGGTATTTGAAATTCAGTTGTACTTTCTTTTAAAAATTATAGGTCCACAGCCCACCATCGTGAAAACGACCGCCTGATGATATTTTGCTAGTGAATCGCCGATGTCATAAACCTTTAAATTCAACCTTTTATTTAAAAATACCGTTTTGTTAATTTCTGTGAAAAGGGGTAGTTTTCTGAACAAATGAAAACTTTATGTCGAAATATCAATTTCAAACATTATTATGGGTTTATGAAAGGTGAACTTTAATATAGTCTACGTCTTGGTCCGTTTCACTTCACCACCTTTTAAACGTCTGGTCTTTCTGGCGCACTTTCATTATTCACTGATCGCTGAAAGGAATTCATTCACTATTCAATCACTCTTTGCTTTTCTTATAACATTATGTAGGAAATCCGTAATTTGATCAACTGTATTGTCAGTTCTTGAAGAAAAGTATTTACACAGAAAGTACAACAAAAATACAAAATTCTTACTTCTGAGAAAAGAGGTTTTTACAAGAAGAGGAATGAAGGATTGGAATAGTTTACCCAGGGAGATGTTCGATATATTTGCAGATTCTTGTAATTATTTCAGAAGAGTTTACCGTAGGTAAACAATTGACAGATAATCTACACCTGGACGGCAGAAAACCGTTAGAGACCGGATTTGAAGTCTATAATATGTTAGAATGCAAACTTATTGAAGGGAGTTGGGGGTTCGGCCCACCAGAATCCCTAGAATTCATGGTACTCCTGCGACATCACTGAAGAGCGGGCTAGTCGACACTTCGTGATAACTAAATTGCTGTAGTTTGCATTCTAACCTATTGCTCCATAAAATTCCGCGGCCTGGACATCAGAATATAATGATATTCAGTCTTTTATTGGCGAAATCTGCTTTCAGCATAAGAATATGTTATCAGTGAACAAGTTCTTTCATAGTGCGGTCCCTTGGTTGAGTATGACGAACATCTTTTCTCTCGGTACTCTGCCGTATGCCTTCTCTAGGTCTACGAAACATAATAGTCTATTCCACTCGTATCACTTTCAGTTACCTAGCACATAATGAAAATCTGATCGTAACAGTAACCTTTGCCGAAAAAATAGAGTATTTGAAACAGTAGCGTACGGGCAGTGTGAAAATGTTTAAATCTAAAATACTCACTTAGCGTCGTCTTGTGTGTTAACCCACTATATCGTTTATTTTGACGATTTACCCACCGTAAGACATAATATTTCGTTAAATAAAATGCTTGTTATCCCCTGTGCACACAAGTTTTAGGAAAATAACGGACAACTCTTTAGTTAATGGCCATGAGGTATTTTCTTTACGAATTTCATGTCTTTCTGGTCTCTATCCCACTAACCAAGTGATTAGAGCCGAATATGCCAGTTACGGGTTAACCATCGACCTGGCGGAAGAAGAGCAGTGGGTACACCCGGTCCGGAAGAATTCCCACTCCCCCTCTAAGGGGGAAACTGGAAGAATAGAAGGGGCGAGGGTTTCTAAAGGTCTGCGAGCTTGCAAGTGAGCCGACAAAAAACTTCAGAATACTTATCTTCACACGAATCTACAGGGACGCCATGTATTAAATAAATACCTTGTTTATTAGGGGCACAAACTTTTTTTTTAACTATTGGCTTTACGTCGCACCGACAGAGATAGGTCTTATGCCGACGATGGGACAAGAAAGGGCTAGGAGTGGGAAGGAAGCGGCCGTGGCCTTAATTAAGGTACAGCTCCAGCATATGTCTGGTGTGAAAAAGGGAAACCACGGAAAACCATATTCAGGGTTGCCGACAGTGGGGTTCGAACCCCTGATCTCCCGAATACTGCAGAAACTTTTATAGGGACAATAAAATGTACTCGGGTGGCCTTGAAATTACATTTTCTTCAAGAAACGCCATATGCATTTTCTTCGTAACTATAACCGTTATCGAGAACATTCAGCTTCCTTGATATTTTGGATGCAGTCGCTTTCACGAATGAATTGGCAACTCATTTCCCGACTGAGCTCACTGGTGTAACAATTGAACAACGAGCGCTCCATTCTGCGGAAAACAGTTGTGTTGTTGAGAGTGCTAGGCGTGCTCATCCCTATTTGAGAACTACTGTACGCTGTTGTTTATTTATTGAGCCACTTTCATTATCGTCATCGTATTCTATTTATGTTCTATATTTCTATCTTCACAATATTGTATAGGTTTAGAATTCATGTTTAGCAGATTTAGATTTAACTTTTAATTTCGCCTAGTTTTAGCATTCACTTATTTTTGACACAAATAAAGGTAGGTGGGCCACTTTCCATCCTCGCACCTAATTTCGTCCCCCTCGGGATTTCCAGTTTGTACAGTAGGTACCTAATGTTTAGCCACCCGCACCCGCATAGCCTCATCCCGTTGTCTTGTTGTGAGAGTTGGTTGTGTGCACCACGTTTTGTTTCCGTGTACAAGGAGGATTCATTTTTTATACTGAGCTGAGTTAGTCCAGCATTCAAATTACGAGCCTTCTATTGCTAGAGTGAGCAGTGATATGTGTAGTTCAGTCGTGCGGTGTAGTTCCTGGCGTGTAATCACTACAGTGACGTGGTTGGCGTGAGTTACTCTAGCGACCATTATAATCAATAAGGGAATGTTCGTAATTTTGTCCCCCATAATTTTATTTCTTATTTATGAAATTCATTAATGAAATTTATTATTATTTTCAGATGGGAAAAAGGCAAGCAGTGGAATAAGGAGGCTATGAGAAAGGCTAGTAAGACAGTGAGGGACAAGATGATGGGTTACAAAAGTCCAAGTGGGCGGATGACCTTCGATGTTAGGCCCATTAAAACAATAATCATCATCATCATCATCATCATCAAAAGTCCAAGTAAAGCGTTTAACACCCCCACGAGCAACGCTGAAAGACTATGAAAAAGAATACCAAGGAAACTGTTTCTTAAATGGCGTTCATTTAATTATAGGGAATGTGTTTGGTAAGGTTAGGAAGTAAAAATATATTAAAATTAATAGAACTTTTCATAAATATGGTGGGGGACGAACACATTGTTGGTAACTTGTTTTTTTGCAGTGTTTACGTTTATGTAAAATATTGAGTCCCTTGCGTTATAACAGCTTCATTGTAACTTGCCCGTATGTGGAGAATATATTCAGAGATATAGATACCAATTTCTAGCCTTGTCCATAATATTCCTAAATTTCTACAAGTCCAAATCTGTTAAGGGAACGAAATATGGACCGTATCTGTTATGGCTGGGGATGATTTGAAAATCTGCGTTACAGAAGTGAAACCCTAGCAACCGTGCATGCTGTGATGTAAAGTATTGTTACCTAGCAACAGTGCATGCTGTGATGTAAAGTATTGTTACCTAGCAACCTTGCAGGCTGTTTTATGGATGGCGGTCATCTCAAATTAACAGCCGTCGATGGATGGCCATGACTGGGAGACATATTTATGATCATTTGATTTTCGCAAAGGAAAAACTGGTTTCTTTATTATTATATTCTTTACAGTCTCCCGTTTCTCGTAGTGAAATATTTCCCAACGTTTTACTGAGAAATGTGGTGTGACTACCATGGGCCCCGATAAGATTGTCGTAAGAGCTATTTTAAGCATCCATATACTTGCAGGCCACCTTAATTACACGGCTGAAAGCAACGGCAAACTACAGCCGTAACTACCTCCCGAGGACATGCAGCTCTCTCTGTATGAATGATGTACTGATGATGGCTTCCTCCCGGGTAAAATATTCCGGAGGTAAACTAGTCCCCCATTCGGATCTCCGGGTGGGGACTACACGAGAGGGGGCGATCATCAGGAAGCAGGATACTAACATTCTGCGAGTCGGAGCGTGGAATGTTAGAAGTTTGAATCGTTGTGGTAGGTTAGAGAATCTGAAAAGGGAGATGGATAGGCTAAAGTTAGATGTAGTTGGTATAAGTGAAGTACGTTGGCAGGAAGAACAGGATTTTGGTCAGGCGACTACCGAATTATCAACACGAAATCAAACAGGCGAAATGCAGGAGTTGGTTTAATAATGAATAAGAAAATAGGGCAGCGGATAAGCTACTACGACCAGCATAGTGAAAGAATTATTGTTTTCAAGATAGATACCAAACCAATGCCCACCACAATAGTGCAGGTCTATATGCCTACTAGTTCAGCGAATGATGAAGAAATCGAAAGAATATATGAGGAGATAGAAGATTTAATTCAATATGTAAAAGGTGACGAGAATCTAATTGTGATGGGAGATTGGAATGCAGTGGTAGGCCAAGGAAGAGAAGGTAGTACAGTAGGAGAATTTGTATTGGGACAAAGGAACGAAAGAGGAAGTCGGCTGGTTGAAATCTGCACCGATCATAATTTAGTCCTTGCCAATACTTGGTTCAAACACCACAAACGACGGCTGTATACGTCGACGAGACCTGGAGACACTGGAAGGTATCAAATAGACTTCATTATGATTAGGCAGAGATTCAGAAACCAGGTGTTGGATTGCAAAACTTTCCCAGGAGCAGACGTGGACTCTGACCACAACTTGTTGGTCATGAAATGCCATCTGAAGTTGAAGAAATTGAAGAAAGGAAAGAATGGAAAAAGATGGGATCTAGACAAGTTGAAAGAAAAGAGTGTGAGAGATTGTTTCAAGGAACATGTTGCACAAGGACTAAATGAAAAGGCTGAAGGAAACACAATAGAGGAAGAGTGGAGAGTCATGAAAAATGAAGTCAGTAGGGCTGCTGAAGAAATGTTAGGAAGGAAGAAAAGATCAACTAAGAATCAGTGGATAACTCAGGAGATACTAGACCTGATTGATGGACGACGAAAATACAAGAATGCTAGAAATGAAGAGGGCAGAAAAGAATACAGGCGATTAAAGAATCAAGTGGATAGAAAGTGCAAGGTAGCTAAGGAAGAATGGCTGAAGGAGAAGTGCAAGGATGTCGAGGACTGTATGGTCCTGGGAAAGGTAGATGCTGCATACAGGAAAATCAAGGAAACCTTTGGAGAAAGGAAATGTAGGTGCATGAATATTAAGAGCTCAGATGGAAAGCCACTTATAGGGAAAGAAGACAAAGCAGAAAGATGGCAGGAGCATATCCAACAGTTGTATCAAGGTAAAGATGTAGGTAATTTAGTTCTGGAACATGAAGAGGCTGTTGATGCTGATGAAATGGGAGACCCAATTTTGAGGTCAGAGTTTGACAGAGCTGTGAGTGACCTAAATAGGAACAAGGCACCTGGAATTGATGATATTCCCTCTGAACTACTGACTGCCTTAGGAGAAACCAGCATGGTAAGGTTATTTCATTTAGTGTGCAGGATGTATGAGACAGGAGAAGTCCCATCCGATTTTCGGCAGAATGTTGTTATACATATTGTTACCGTGTTTTGGTGGTAGGTAGAGGTGTAAGAAGGTGCGGGCGTGAATGGGTCTCAAACTACGGAATCAAAGTTAATGTAAAAGTTAACAAGGTTATATTTCCTTTTCAATATTAAGTAATAACAAAGAACAGGTACTTAGTAGCCGAAACACAATTTGAAATGTACAATTACAGGGATTACAGAGTTTGGGCTTCGAGCCCTGAGTTCACAATTTTGAGCAACTAGCCCAACTTTCCGATATACACATTTTAACAAAGGGGCAGAAGACCCCAATCAAACCCTGGAGCCCTTGCTCCAAATTACACAGTAAAGCCTCCTCGAGGCATACAACACTCCGTTTCCAAAAGAGCCACACGCTCTTTAATTTAAGCCTCTCCTAGGCCACACCAAACTCCACCTTCAAGTTGTCCTCAACGGACATAAACACAGGGGTAAAATACCCAATCTACTGAGGTCTATTAAATGAAAAGCAGGTTAATTAAATGACCTCTAAAACAATTTGAGAGGAGGCGAACTTGCACTCCTAATACACTTGGTTTTTAAGACCTACTTTGGCTCTTAGGCCACTGATGCAAGGGCTAATCCCATACTACAGAGGTGACGTAATAGCAATTTACATTACATTACGGAAGAATTGGTTGAGAGAATAAGTTCACCTCAAGACAATGTGAGTGGGAGCTCGAGAGGGTTAAGCACTCTCTATCCCGATATGTCGTTTTAAAATAGAATAGATACCAGTTGTTTTTACATTTTAGGAAAAGGTTACATGGTTGAACGCTTAGAACCCGCCCCGAAAGTTAAACTGCTGAGCAAGAAAAGAAAGAATTTATTAATCGGCCATTACCTTATTGTTGACCGCCGCCGAGGAAAGAGGCGCTTCCCGCCTCCAGCTATGTACTTAATACACTGAAAGATGGAACAGAAGTGGCCCGGAGACCCTAAAATCAGCAGTTTATATTCTCTCGCGGAAGTTTCTAGGCGTTAGGGGAATGAAAACACCCGCCCACAATGTTTTTATTGGATAGGACCCCGCAACAGATACAAGTTGGGGGAAGATACACCAGATTGGTCAGGAATTACTAAAAGAAATTCGGGATTGGATAAATCTAAAACAAGGGGAAAAAGAGGGGTATACAGCCAACTTAAACAATAACAGAAAGAAATTTAACAAGAAACAAACTTTTGAAATAAAAATTTCTCCAACAAATAGTTCTTTGACTCCGCACTAGGGTGCGCTATTGTTGATCTTCAGTAGTGTCCTCTAGAAGAGAAAGTTCACACTTCTTACTTCAAGCGAAACAAAAACACATCAAAAGTGACACAGTTCAAAAACTCAAAATTTTCCACGTGGTGACATCTTCTGAGAAAGTAGAGAATTAATAGAGTAGATAAAGTTCAACCTTCCTCCAGAAGAGGAGTTTCAACTGGCGCAACTTTTAAATAAACGGTGTAGAGGTGTACCGCCCGGTACAGACCTCCCCCCCCAAAAGTTCCTCCAGGGGTGACACATGAAATCAGTTTGAAACAAAGTCCAAGTAATGATGTTGATACGAAGATAGATAGCAGAAGCATTTACAAGATTTCTTAATTCAGTTTCAAAATGTTGTTGTTGCAGGTGAATGAAAGTCTTTAAGTTTGTAGAATTTGAATTTCTGAAGATAAACTTTTAATACTTAGAAGTGAAGAAAAATTTTTTGCACGGTCCACCAAATATTGCTGTTGAATTCCCAAATGTAGTTATCTCTTATAGTAACTGTCCATGTAGTTGATGTTGATGAAGTTGGATGGCCGGACCGGCCGTTGCAGCTTGCGTCCAAAAGGAGGCCGCTCGGACCCCTCAATTACCCTGAGACACCGCTCGCCCGCACTATGAGGGGAGCAGAGGTGTTGAAGCACGCCGCGCCCGCGGTGAACATATACAGGCTGCGGGCCAGTAGCAGGTCGTGCGCCGCACATCAGCCTTGGCCGGGAGGAGAGTTCCGGCTCGCCGTGCACTTGTCGTCCTCGCTGGAGAGGAGGGGGCCCATCCCCCTCCCCAGTCGCTGCACGGCGCTGCGCGGCTGCGGGGGCGCTGAAACATTAAAGCTAGGCGGCAGAATCGTGTTGGACTATCATCTTCTTTGAGGGTACAGGCTTGTGGAGAGGTTGAGGGGCCAGCGGCGTGTAGATATCCATGGCATTTACTATTATGAAGCCACAGTGTAAGGTGGAGCAGGAGACGGGAGCGTGGTAATGGCCGTGGCAAGAACAGGATGGCAGTTTAACGGGTCGGGGCAGATTTTACACAAGGCTTACATCTAAAACCAAAATATTACAGAAGGGGCAGAATGCCTTAAAAGTGAAACTCAAAAAAAATATAACCTTCATATCCTTTCAGAATAATATGAAGCAAGTTAACACAGAAATTACACCGGTTTCACCTGGGACAGGTGAACTCTAAATATCCTCTCGGTGGCTGGATTACTTAGCAATAAGGTAACCGGCGTAAGAAAATCGAGAATGATACAAGGCCCATGAAATCTGGGGGCAAGCTTGCCCGCGGGAACAAAATTTTTGACCATAACCTGGTCACCTACCTTCAAAGGGGTTGGTCTCCGTCCACGATCATACCTTTCCCTAACCTTTTCATGAGACACTTTAAGATTGGCTTTAGCCTTCTTCCAAAGATCTTTAATGTTGTCCGGATCTATTGTCTCGGGCAGAATGTCATTCAGAGACCAGAGGTTAGAGAGCGGCGTGTTGGGAACGAACTTAAACATCAAAGAAGCTGGAGTAAATTTGTGTGATTCATGAACCGCCGAATTCAAAGCAAAAGCTAACCAATGCAGGGACGTGTCCCACCTAGAATGATCTTCATGATGATAGGCAATGAGTGCGGACCTGAGATTACGGTTAACCCGTTCAGCCAGAGATGGTTGAGGGTAATAAGCAGAAGTGGTTACATGAGAGATGGACAAGTCAAAACAGAATTTACGAAAAAGATTTGATGTGAACGCCTTAGCATTATCAGATACAATATATTGGCACGGACCAAAAGAAGCAAAAATAGAATTTAGACAGGTAATGGTGGACTGAGCGGTAGCCAGCTTAGTCGGAAATAACCAAGAAAATCTGGTAAAACCATCTACACATACAAAGATGAATTTGTTGGCATTTCCCTTCGACTGGGGGAAGGGTCCTACATAATCAATATACAGTCGTTCCATGGGGCGCGACGCTTGATGAGAAGACAAAAGGCCTACTTTAGTGGACATGGTGGGTTTACTGATCAAACAAGATTTACAAGCTTTTACAAGTTCCCGAATTTCACCGTCCATACCTTTCCATATGAACATTTCACGAATCTTTTCACGAGTTTTAAAGATTCCAAGATGCCCCCCCAATGGGGTCTCATGATAGTATTTGAAGATCATAGGTACAAGAACCGCTGGAACAACAACTTTCATCAACTTATCATGCCTCGAAGGGCAACATAGAACACCATTCCTCAGAACATAAGGGACAGCATGTTCCCCAGAAGAAAGGGTTTCCATTATCGGAGCCAGCGTCGGATCTTCACGTTGGTATTTCACAATATCCCTAAAAAGCATGGGAGCATCTGTTAAGATGGCATTAACACCAGATAGTATGGACTCGGAAGGTGATGAACTGTCGACCGGTTCGTGGGTCTCTACGTCGTTATGAAACATACGGCTGAGTCCATCAGCAACAACATTTTCGGTACCTCTGATATGTCTAACATCAAACTGGAAGGCGGAAATACGAATAGCCCAGCGGGCTATACGACCAGTACGACGCGGCCTACCTAAGACCCAGCTTAAGGCTTGATTATCTGTCTCCAGGTCGAATTTAACGTGTTCCAGATAGAGACGGAACTTTTCTAAGGCAAATAAGACTGCCAAACCTTCGAGCTCATAGATGGAATACTTGGCTTCTTGAGCCGACAATGTCCTAGACGCATAGGCGATGGGTCGCCTCCCTAGTTCAGTCTCTTGAAGAAGGACTGCAGCTACTGCTGACGACGACGCGTCGGTTTGGACGATGAATTTCTTCGAGAAATCAGGCATAGCAAGTACAGGGGCATTACAAAGAGCTAATTTAAGGTCTTCAAAAGCGGCTTGTTGAGAAGGTCCCCACTCGAATTTGATGCCTTTCCTACGAAGAAGGTTTAAGGGCGCCGCTCTATTAGCAAAGTTAGGAATGAACTTTCTGAAGAAATTCACCATACCAATGAACCTGGCGATACCTTTAATGTCCTTGGGAGGTTTAAAATCACGGATGGCCTGTGTTCTAGAATGATCAACTGCTACACCATCGGGTGACACAATATGCCCTAGGAAAGACATAGAGGGCTTAGCGAAGGCAACCTTGGACAACTTAACAGTTAACCCAGCCTTACGAAGGCGATCGAGAACTTCTCGCAGATGATCTAGGTGTTCTTCAAAAGTCTCTGAAAATACTACGACATCATCTAAGTAGTGATATAAGTACTCGAATTTGATGTCGGAGAAGACCCTATCTAGTAGCCTAGTGAGCACAGCTGCCCCCGTGGGGAGCCCGAAAGGCACGCGGTTGTATTCGTATAAATTCCAGTCCGTGGCAAACGCTGTAAGGTGTTTAGACTCTTCGGCAAGGGGAATTTGATTATAGGCCTGATTTAAGTCCAAGATGGTGAAGAACTTGGCCTTACGAAACCATGAAAAACAAGAATGAAGGTCGGGAAGGGGCACAGATTGTAACACCACCTTCCGATTGAGAGCCCTGTAATCAATGACAGGCCTGAAACCTCCTTGGGGTTTCGGTACTAGAAAAATAGGCGAAGAATACGCTGACTTAGAGGGCCTAATAATACCGTCCTTCAACATCTGATCGATGATTTCCTTCAGAGCCTTCATTTTAGGTGGAGATAGCCTATACGGTGGAAAACGGACAGGAATCGAATCCGTAACCTCAATTTTGTATTCAATAAGGTCAGTGACACCAAGAGTATCAGAGAACACCTCGGGAAACGACTGACACAGTTTGCGAATACTGTCAGCCTGCTCCTCAGGTAGATGTCTAAGGTCTAACAACATCTCATCCTGGATAGGCGACATAGAAGAACATGACACAGAATTACACTTTAATAGTGGGATTTTACAACTAGAAGCAAATTTGAATGTGCACGACCTAGACTGCAGATCGAGCACAAGACCAGTGTGAGAAATAAAGTCAGCTCCCAATATAATGGGGCAAGACAATTGCTTGGCCACAAACAATTTAACTTTCCATGTAAACTTAAAAACACGAATTTTGACCAGTAAGGAACCTAGAATTTCTAATGGAGATGAATTAGCCGAAACGTATTGAACAGGAGAAGAGACATAGTCAGGAAGTTTACAAACCGTTTTCAATTTAGAATACCATTCAGCCGCAATAATCGAACAAACACTACCTGAATCTAAGAGAGCTGTTATAGGCTCGTTATTTACCTCAATCTTAAGAAAAGGAACAGGTGCGGGGGTATCCGCCGCAATCCTAAGACATTCTTTAGGGCATTCAAAAGATGAACTTGAAGGCTGATCGTTCTCTGCATTTACAATCTGTTTACTAGGGGCTGAGTCTCGGGAAGATGGATTAGTCGACTCAGCCGAAGCCACTAGTCACTTTTTATTATTGGCATAGGTGGAATTTGCACCAGAAGTTGAGCAGGAGGGGGTGCTATTTGAGTTTGGGCAATTCTTGGCGATATGTGAGAAGGCCCCACATTTAAAACAGCCTTGTGCTGAACCAGCTTCATTATTTGCCCTACTACTTTTGACTAATGGACATTTATTGCGAAGATGGTCAGGCGACCCGCAAGCATAACATTTACGGGGCGTGACTGGTCGGCGAGGTGGAGGCCGAGTGTTACTAAAAGAAGGCGGGGGTTCTTTTGCTACACGCAAAGAATCGGCGTATCTAACTCCTTCCGCTGAGACGGCCAACGCTTCAAGTTCAGAGAAAGTTTGCGGGCACGCCGCAAAACACAAGTATGACCTATAAGATGGTGAAATGCCTTCCACAATAGCTTGTACAATTTGATCCTCAGGGAAGTGAAGAGCAAACACCCTGGTATAAAACTTAATGTCTTGTATGAAATCAGCCAAGTTTTCATCCAACCTCTGTACTCGATAATAGTACTTTTGAATCAGAGATGACCTCGCGCGGGCGGGAATAAAGTTTGCAAGCAAGTGTGCATGAAAATCTTCAATAGATGACTGTTCAGCTATGGCTCTTACTATTTTGTCGGAGAGAATACCAATAGCATACGGATAGATAATTTGTAAAATTTGACAAGGGGAAAGCGAAAATACGAGGGCATGATCCTGAAATTCAACTAAAAACCTTAAGAAAGAAATAACTTCACTGGTGGTGTTGACCGAAAACTTAGAGATACCTCTTAGCAACATTGCCAATGGATGAGGCAAGCTGCTAAACCCGGGTGACATAGTAGGTAAAGGTTTCAATGGCAAGGAAGTCAATTCAGAACGGATGTTACTCAATGATGCACGACGTTGTCCAATGGGGCAGGGATAGTTTGAGCAGCAACGGTTATCCTATTAACTTCTCCCTTGGGAGGCGCTTCCTCACTACCTGGATTCACTATGGTGGGTTGATCAGATTTGGGAGGAACTTCCCCAGTTAACAATTGAGTGACCTTATTAGATAATTCGGAAATATTTTCCAGGAGCGTACTAGCTTCCTTCCTCTGAACGTCATTCAGTTTTAGAGACAACAGATCGTTAACCCTATTCGAAAAATGATCTAGCCTGCCTTGCACACGCTTAATTTGATTAGGAGACGGATCATTTTCATCAAAAAAACTAACTACGGAAGCTAGCCCAGTAATATTCTCCGTGATCGTGGAAAGAGAGTCGTCAATTTCTTTCTCTCCCAAATTGGGGATGGAAATGGGCAAATCAAGGGACTCTCTAAGCTTGTTAGTGTCTATTGCAACCGTGCCTCCAGATTGAACGTTTCTGATAGTTAACTCATATATCAACTCCTCTTTGCGCAAATAGTTAAGGAGGAGAACATCGCGAGGGCCGGGCATGATGACAGAACAATTTTGGAAAACTCAAAAATGCCAGCAACTGAGAAAATGGTTAGAGTTCGGATCAAAACAATGTCTCGCCGTCAAAAGGGGCTAAATTGAGACCCATTCAACCACGCTCTGCTACCACTTGTTACCGTGTTTTGGTGGTAGGTAGAGGTGTAAGAAGGTGCGGGCGTGAATGGGTCTCAAACTACGGAATCAAAGTTAATGTAAAAGTTAACAAGGTTATATTTCCTTTTCAATATTAAGTAATAACAAAGAACAGGTACTTAGTAGCCGAAACACAATTTGAAATGTACAATTACAGGGATTACAGAGTTTGGGCTTCGAGCCCTGAGTTCACAATTTTGAGCAACTAGCCCAACTTTCCGATATACACATTTTAACAAAGGGGCAGAAGACCCCAATCAAACCCTGGAGCCCTTGCTCCAAATTACACAGTAAAGCCTCCTCGAGGCATACAACACTCCGTTTCCAAAAGAGCCACACGCTCTTTAATTTAAGCCTCTCCTAGGCCACACCAAACTCCACCTTCAAGTTGTCCTCAACGGACATAAACACAGGGGTAAAATACCCAATCTACTGAGGTCTATTAAATGAAAAGCAGGTTAATTAAATGACCTCTAAAACAATTTGAGAGGAGGCGAACTTGCACTCCTAATACACTTGGTTTTTAAGACCTACTTTGGCTCTTAGGCCACTGATGCAAGGGCTAATCCCATACTACAGAGGTGACGTAATAGCAATTTACATTACATTACGGAAGAATTGGTTGAGAGAATAAGTTCACCTCAAGACGATGTGAGTGGGAGCTCGAGAGGGTTAAGCACTCTCTATCCCGATATGTCGTTTTAAAATAGAATAGATACCAGTTGTTTTTACATTTTAGGAAAAGGTTACATGGTTGAACGCTTAGAACCCGCCCCGAAAGTTAAACTGCTGAGCAAGAAAAGAAAGAATTTATTAATCGGCCATTACCTTATTGTTGACCGCCGCCGAGGAAAGAGGCGCTTCCCGCCTCCAGCTATGTACTTAATACACTGAAAGATGGAACAGAAGTGGCCCGGAGACCCTAAAATCAGCAGTTTATATTCTCTCGCGGAAGTTTCTAGGCGTTAGGGGAATGAAAACACCCGCCCACAATGTTTTTATTGGATAGGACCCCGCAACAGATACAAGTTGGGGGAAGATACACCAGATTGGTCAGGAATTACTAAAAGAAATTCGGGATTGGATAAATCTAAAACAAGGGGAAAAAGAGGGGTATACAGCCAACTTAAACAATAACAGAAAGAAATTTAACAAGAAACAAACTTTTGAAATAAAAATTTCTCCAACAAATAGTTCTTTGACTCCGCACTAGGGTGCGCTATTGTTGATTTTCAGTAGTGTCCTCTAGAAGAGAAAGTTCACACTTCTTACTTCAAGCGAAACAAAAACACATCAAAAGTGACACAGTTCAAAAACTCAAAATTTTCCACGTGGTGACATCTTCTGAGAAAGTAGAGAATTAATAGAGTAGATAAAGTTCAACCTTCCTCCAGAAGAGGAGTTTCAACTGGCGCAACTTTTAAATAAACGGTGTAGAGGTGTACCGCCCGGTACACCTATTACCAAGAAAGCCAGTGCTGACAGGTGTGAAAACTACCGTACCATTAGTTTAGTATCTCATGCCTGCAAAATTTTAACACGTATTATTTACAGAAGAATGGACAAACAAGTTGAAGCTGAGTTGGGAGAAGATCAATTTGGCTTCAGAAGAAATGTAGGAACACGTGAAGCAATCCTGACTTTACGTCTGATCTTAGAGGATCGAATCAAGAAGGACAAGCCCACGTACATGGCATTCGTAGATCTAGAAAAGGCATTCGATAATGTTGATTGGAACAAGCTATTTATGATTCTGAGGATGATAGGGATCAGATACCGAGAACGAAGAATTATCTACAACCTGTATAAAAATCAGTCCGCAGTGATAAGAATCGAGGGCTTTGAAAAAGAAGCAGCAATCCAGAAAGGAGTGAGGCAAGGCTGCACGTTGCCCCCTCTCCTTTTCAATGTTTACACAGAACAGGCAGTAAAGGAAGTCAAAGAGAAATTTGGAAAGGGAATCACAGTCCAAGGAGAGGAAATCAAAACCTTGAGATTTGCCGATGATATTGTTATTTTATCAGAGACTGCGGAAGATCTCGAGAAGTTGCTGAATGGTATGGATGAAGTCTTAGGTAAGGAGTACAAGATGAAAATAAATAAGTCCAAAACAAAAGTAATGGAGTGCAGTCGAACGAAGGCAGGTGATGTAGGAAATATTAGATTAGGAAACGAAGTCTTAAAGGAAGTAGTGAATATTGTTACTTGGGTAGTAAAGTAACTAACGATGGCAGAAGTGAGGAGGACATAAAATGCACACTAGCACAAGCAAGGAAGAGCTTTCGTAAGAAAAGAAATTTGCTCACTTCAAACATTGATATCGGAATTAAAAAGATGTTTTTGAAGACTTTCATGTGGAGCGTGGCATTGTATGGAAGTGAAACATGGACGATAACTAGCTCAGAAAGAAAGAGAATAGAAGCTTTTGAAATGTGGTGTTACAGAAGAATGCTGAAGGTGAGATGGATAGATCGAATCACGAATGAAGAGATACTGAATCGAATTGGTGAGAGGAGATCGATTTGGCTAAATTTGACGAGAAGAAGAGATAGAATGATAGGACACATCTTAAGACACCCAGGACTTGTTCAGTTGGTTTTTGAAGGAAGTGTAGGTGGTAAGAACGGTAGGGGTAGACCAAGGTATGAATATGACAAACAGATTAGAGCAGATGTAGGATGCAATAGTTACGTAGAAATGAAAAGGTTAGCACAGGATTGGGTGGCATGGAGAGCTGCATCAAACGAGTCTATGGACTGATGACTCAAACACAACAAACAAACAATCTTTGTTGATAAATCCGTACGAAGAAAGGGAAAATATATTACGTAGTTACAATCGGAAATGTATCAGCATTGAATTTGAAGATACGACAAGATGAATGTTGTCAATATGCGATCATCTGCTCGCAAATCACGTAAAATGCTGTCAACATCGGAGATGAATGATTGTGTATCGGCAGGCGAGGTCTCTTCGCTTTAAGGAGGGCAACGCAGAGTGTAACCCAACAGTAAGAAAATGACTATAAATCACTAGCTTCAGAAGTAATGAAGAGTTTTCTTCCTTACGGAGCACTGTTACTAGACGTACCACGGGTGCAGACCACCCATTAAATCTGAAGGCCTCTGTACAGCGAACATCCAGACTTAAAGAGTGAATATTTATCATTGATCTGGCGCGTTGTTTTTACTCATCTCGTGCCCACACACGATTACGTCAGTACTTCTTTCTTTCATCGCTATCACTTGTCGGGAAATGTTTATTCGAGTGGGACATGATACTTTTTGTGGGTCATGTTCCGGGAAGGCAGTTATCAGATGATGGAACTGCATGGTCTGGTGAAGTTCTGATCAGCTTACAGTACACCAACTAGTGGAGTGACTAAAGAGTGCCATCCAACCAAATAATAATAATAATAATAATAATAATAATAATAATAATAATAATAATAATAATAATAATAATAATAATAATAATAATAATAATAATAATAATGTGAGTCTTACATGCCTATCCCTTAGTCCCGTTCCCTGATATGGAGTCGAGGACGAGGTGAAATGAAATAAGGCATGTTTACGACCGGATGCCTTTCCCGACGCCAATCCTATATGGAGAGATGTGTTAAATTTAATGTGTTATGTTGTATGTAAAGGAAGAGAAGTCAATTTAGACGAACACAAAAACTCAGTCCCCGAGACAGGGGAGTTTATGCAGCTGAATTCCTCGGGCCAGGCAAGAATCGAACATGGGACGCTCTAAACCCATGGCCAGGACGCAGATCATTCAAGCAAGAGTTACAATCGGGAAAATCAAATTATCATAAAAATGTATTTCAATGAAAGGTGTGAGGCGATGTTACCTAGCAACCATGAAGACTGTGATAATACGTATTGATGGATGGCCATGACATACAGATCCATGGCCTCAAGGTACTGTTCCTAGGCAACACATTTTGAGTATGCAAGCTTCCAATTCGATTTTCTAAAAATCTGTGGAAGGGAATGTGTGCAGATCCCTTCTTAAGATCCCTCCGTTGAGGATGACCAAAGAGAGGGTGTTATACTTTAGACGGCCAAGAGCTTTTCATAGTCTTTCGTTTACATCACTTTTATCTTTAGAAAGGCTGAAACTCATAATTCTACACGTACATTTACTTCGGGGGTTTGATTATTAAGTTGTTTTATTCATTCAGACAGTCGCTACATGCACTGAGTAAACATGGCCCTCTCCTCGATTACATGACGGAACAGTATGCACACTTTGCGAGGGTTGTATCCACGAATATTTGAATACACAGTGCAGCGAGCGTCTAAATCCACTAAACTGGGTGCTACGTGGGGTATTTATTAACACTGAATAGTAACGCAAAAATTATGTCAAACAGGTTGAATATGTAACGTGTTCTTCAGTGAGGTGCGATGAACTGGGGATATCCATAATTTATGAGAGCTTTGAGCGGACGGGACACTTGCAATGCTGGATCTTCCGTATAGTCCGCAAATATTGTGTTGAGACCACAGCGAAAGCCTCCCAGGTCTCTCCTTTAAATTATGTACCTGCTACATTCTGAAATGTTCTGGAATTAGCTTGAAACAAGGTTCTGTCTGTTAATCTCGTGATCAATAGTCCTGAGACCTCCAGGTTATTGGAACACTATTGATCATATCAATCGGATATCACACAACACAAGAAATGAATCACCACCGTCATTATTGAAAATTTCATGAAGTTTGGAGAAGAATTCAATTCGGACCGTATAGCGTCGATGTTTTTGTTTGGTTCACCAGTCCATAGAATGGTTTGATGAAGCTCTCCACACCAACCTATCCTGTGCTAATCTCTACATCACTACGTAAATACTACATCCTGCATCGGCTCTAATCCGCTTGTCATATTCAACGTTTTACCCCTGCCTACACTTCCTTCAAGTAGTCCTGGGTGTCTTCTTCTCGCCAAATTTCGTCAAATCGTTCTCGTCTCACCAATATGGTTCAGTATCTCACATTCAACAATCTTCTGTAAACCCACATTTCAAAGGCAAAAGTTATCGTCCATGTTTCACTTCTATACAATGCCGTGCTCCAGACGAAGGACTTCTTTTTAATTCCTGTACCAATGTTCGAACTGAGTAAATATCTTAAGAAAGATCCTCCTTTATTGCGTCACTCACTAATGTTCAAATATTATTTATTTCTTAGCAAGTTCCCCATAGCTTCACAAGGTAGCGAATTAAGTCTGTGTCACACATCTGGACTTGCGCAAATTCTACGAGCGAATGTCCTTCCTGAGGTCAAAGTTATGAGAAATGATCTATTTCATTATTAAGTCGTTCTGTGGTGTTTGCCTGAGTGGGTGAATGTCGGTGTTTGGAGAGGTGTGACGAAGACAGATGAATTAATTAGACGTGACTAATGCACATCCCGATCCGGAATCGGTGCAAGGTCCCGCTGAAACAAAGATGGCTCCGCTTTCCAACCAGTCAAGTAGCCGGATATATATGTAGCGTATACACTAATAAATGGAAGTATAGCGATGTCTTGCTGTTTGACTGAAAATTCGGCGTAGTTGCCCTCGGTTCGATTCCCGACCGGAACAGGGACTTTAAGCGATCTGGTTAATTCCTCCCTCGGGGCTGGGTGTTCGTATTAGTACATAAATTCATTCACACAGAACACACCACACTCCCAATAGTTTCTGAGAGGACTGTATCATAACCTCAATTTTGTTTCAGTGACTATACGCGTAGCTAAGTGTTGGGGCACTG
This sequence comes from Anabrus simplex, assembly GCF_040414725.1. NCBI lineage: Eukaryota > Metazoa > Arthropoda > Insecta > Orthoptera > Tettigoniidae > Anabrus > Anabrus simplex. The sequence continues at coordinate 75,086,359 of NC_090277.1, forward strand.
CTAGTTTATATTTTTATTCATTTATCATTGTGTTACAGTGTCATCATAACTATGACATTGCCTTGCACTTACTATCTCCTTAACGAAATATTAATTAGCTTAGCGACCGAGCTGACCGTGCGGTTAAGGGCGCGCAGCTGTGATCTTGCATTCGGGAGACAGTAGGTAAAAACCCCTCTGACCGAGCTCGATAGCTGCAGTCGCTTAAGTGCGGTCAGTATCCAGTATTCGGGAGATAGAGGGTTCGAATCCCACTGTCGGCAGCCCTGAAGATGGTTTTCCGTGGTTTTCCATTTTCACACCAGGCAAATGCTGGGGCTGTACCTTACTTAAGGCTACGGCCGCTTCCTTCCCACTTCCAGCCCTCTCCCGTCCCATCGTCGCCATAAGACCTATCTGTGTCGGTGCGTCGTAAAACAAATAGCAAAAAAAAAAACCCTCTGTTGGTAGCCCTGAAGATGGTTTTCTGTAGTTTCTAATTTTCACACCAGGCAAATGCTGGGGCTGTACCTTAATTAAGGCGACGGCCGGTTCCTTCTCAGTCCTATCCCATCGTTGCCACAGGACCTATCTGTGACGGTACGACGTAAAGCATTTTAGAATAAAATAATAATTATCTTCATCGGGTATCTACAACACAAAGTGGATTACAAGCTGAAGACTGACGACTAGTTTGTGGTACTACGAAACAGAGCGCCATCCAATAATTATCGGAAGTGCGTTCGTTACGGGTCTGCAGAAACAAATGCAATAACGAACCGTCTTATTAGTCAGTGCGGTTTAATCTATTCAGGCCAGAGCGAAGCCTTTTTTAATGAGATCGACTTGATTCATCGGCCCCAATAACGGCACGTGCTGGTCCGTGCGGAAGAAATGTATGGTACAAACAGGTGTGTGCGCTGTGAAAATTGGCAAAGTGTAACTTTGTTCTGTGAAAACTAGGTCACTTGTTTCAGTTACATGAATTAGTTAGTGGCTTTAAAGTTTCAATCTTCTAGCCTCCCCCAGTATGATGTACGTTTTCTGTGGTGGTAGTGGTGGTAAGGATTACAGTTTTAGCGTGTAGGAAGCCAGCGTCATGCCGCGTGTAACAACTAGCCCAGGGCTCCCCTACAGGCCTTGGTCGCTGCTCAGCTAGCAGATTACAAGGTGACTGGTGGTCAGCACGATGAATCTTCCCGGTCGTTATACGTGGCTTTCTAGACCGGGTCCACTGTCTCACCGTCAGATAGCTCCTCAATTGTAAACAATTAAGGGAGGATTTTTCCAGAAATGCCTATTTTATCCACAACCCGGAATTGTAGGCTAATAAGTCTAAAATCTGTTTCAGTTGATTTGTGAAGGAAATACATGCGTTACATGCGTTACATGCGTTTTATTGTGTCAATAAATGCCTATTTCGTGCATTAATGCGTATTTTGAAGATATTTGCATGTAAAGTGCCTAAACCGCCAAATATTAAGTTTTCAAATGTTATTCTTTCATCACCAATCTCTATTTCGTTAGTTTTCTTTACCAGATATCCTCTGAAAGCTGACATTCTTTGCAGGCAACTACCAAAGACTTAAATGTGTTTGAAGGACAACATCGTTCTTTCTGGCCTCAGATTCTGCTTGGAGCGAGATGCATTGGCAAACTCCAAGATTTTCAGTGGTCTCACACTTCTTCTAAGTTTGAACAGCTACCTTCCAAAATAAAGCAGCTGGAAGAGAGAACATTACCTCTTGTGAAGGATGAAGGGGTTATTCGTGAGGTGGAGGCGACCACTGCTAATGTTAATGGAGTGATAGTTGATCAGAGGACCGGCTGGAAGGCAAAGGGAAAGGTTTCACCGCAGCAGAGCTAGCTGCTCTTACATATTGTACCCTGACCTTATGTGAATTGCAAAGGTCGTTTTATCATTTAAAAAATATACTAGCCTTCAATAGGCACAGTTTTACTGTTAAAAAATTGGAAAAATATCTCGTTGTCCATTTAATATGTGCCGACTAAGATTCATTTGAAGTGTTGTGCTGACATAATTATTATCTGGAAGAGATAACAGTATCTTCAATTGTATTATTATTAGTAATAATAATATAAATCATTGTTATCATTAATGCTTTCACGGCCCGTTCTTGTAGACATGATATGGGATTGTGGGCTTATGTCAAGAAAATAAGGTGAAACTCTTTAGGTTTCGCAGAGAAATCGGTCCGCGTATTTATAAGAAAAAATCTCGACTGTACAAGAGGAAGGTTTCTAAGTAATGAGGGTTTGAATTTAAGAATGCTTTACCGTTGGAGAATTGTAGTGGTACACCCGCTCGTCACCAGGTGGCTCGCTGTATGCTGGCACAGCGCTCCAAGCGGGAGCTGACGGCAATATAAAGCTCCAATATGACGTAACACATAACACACAGCTTGGGATGAACCAATTGATGATGAACCTACGAATATGGAAAGCTCCGAAACGAAATAACCAGGTATTACTTAATTGATAGCCAGTGTTCCTGTTGAAATTGTTAGGATTTCCACGTATTTCCACAGCTTCCCGTATCATTCTAGACCTGTAGTGTTTAGTGTTGATAAGAGCTCGAGTACATCTTGGAACACAACATCATGGCCCGACGATAGGACGTGCTCAGCTCTGGCTGGTTGAGACGGATATTTCTTTGGTGCTCCTTAATGAGAGTCCCAATGGATACCTTGCCGCAAGTTCTTTTACATTTTCCTGATTTTGATGACCGCTTGTTCCTTGGCGTAAAATCTGTAGCTCAGAATGCAGTGGCATGATTCACATATTGCGAGTAATTTTAAATGCTAAGGGTATGGTATACTGGAGTCGATTTTAAGTGCATATTTGCCTACCTATTCTCGGTATTGTTAGTGTCTAGTAATCACTTAGGCTGAGTTGACCTCGAACCAGCCCTCCGATATAGGTACAAATCCCTGTTCTGACCGAGTTTCAAACCCGGATTTTTCTGCTAGTAGGCGGGTTCCCTATACATAGATCGCTGAAAGCTATGGAGAGCACGCAACATGGATAAATATTTCACTCATTGTGCACAGTTCATGGCGCAGATGGCAAATACAGTCGCTGAGTGGGTTATGAGACAGTTTGATGATGGATAATTCATGGCGAACGTTCTTGACAGCGAATTGTGTAACGATGTGCCTTAGATTGTGATTCGTTTCTTTCCAATCCGACGTTGGCAGAGCTCGCTTTTAATGCCCTTTCTGTTTAGTTTGTTTTCATTTAGGACCTTGGGGGTGTTTCCGGTAGATGGCAGGGGTATTTTCTTAAGGGAGGATTTTTTTTTGCTAGGGGCTTTACGTCGCGCCGACACAGATAGGTCTTATGGCGACGATGGGATAGGAAAGGCCTAGGAGTTGGAAGGAAGTGGCCGTGGCCTTAATTAAGGTACAGCCCCATCATTTACCTGGTGTGAAAATGGGAAACCACGGAAAACGATTTTCAGGGCTGCCGATAGTGGGATTCGAACCTACTATCTCCCGGATGCAAGCTCACAGCTGCGCGCCTCTACGCGCACGGCCAATTCGCCCGGTAAAGGGAGGATTCCCTTGCTAATTCATACGGCAATAAACTTGAACGAGTTTATTGACATGAATATGTCTTATGACTGGGGGACATCCGACAATTTGTGTAACGTAACGCGTCAAAATGTGCGACGGACGTGACGTCACATTAGTCGTTATCGTAGCCTTGGTCACCGAAGGTGTTGCGGCCTCTGACGTACAGCTGCATTTCTCCTTGATATAACATTGAGTTTCATTGATAAAATACATATTCATGATTATTAGCTTTTCGCAAAGGGTTTTTTTATAGGCCAAAGGCAGCTTTAAACCTTCTCTATATTGGTTGAGTCACTCACTGGTAATTTAAGCCAGATTATTTCAGGTCCGTAGTTCAAATCCCGGTCACTCCATGTGCGATTTATGCTGGACAAAGCGGAGGCAGGACAGGTTTTTCTCCGGGTACTCCGGTTTTCCCTGACATCTTTCACTCCAGCAACACTCTCCATTCTCATTCCATAGAATCTATCAGTCATTAATAAATCACTTTGGGAGTGGCGACCACATCGAACTAATGGCCTCTATCTGCTCCATTCATTACATCCCTGACACGGTCAATGACTGGAAAACAGGCTGTAGGTTTTCATTTTCATGTTAGAATCAGCCTTATCTTGGCGTAGAACAGGTCATAGCTGATTCAAAGCAGCTGATTGTTCTTGATGTCGTGTGTTCTGTAGTGGATCTCTGTTTCATGTGGGATTTGAAGTCTGTGGAGTACTGCCGCGAATTCCAGAGGGTTACAATATACTATGAGTGGTCGAAGATGATCAAAACCTGGTCTAAACTAGTCCCATACACCACTGTGATGTATAATTAATCACAGAATACATTATATATTGATTAGGTGGGTCCTTTCTCTCACATTGTAATGTTTCAATACGGACCAAAATTAAAATAATATCATATGATATTCAAGAGAGTTGCGCAGTGTAACTCTTCTGCAAGTCCTGAAGCTGAAAGCTAATCTTCCAGTTACCATGACAGATCTCGACATTCCATAATTTGTAAGTAAGGACATTCGGTGCAGAATAAATAAGCGAGTAACTAAATTAGGTCGGTAGAGACAAGATTCTCATTACTCATTTCTGTTACGAGTAGAGGAATGATGTTTTGAAGCAAAATTTTCATTTTCAACGCAGCAATAACTTTTTCATTACCTTGACTTGGTGAAAGAAACAGTCACGGTTTTATAGCGCCTATTTCCAACAGCGTGTAGAAGTAGATTTTATTCTCGTCAAGTGCACAGTTTGATTTACGATATTTCGAGACTCCGCTGTGTGAATAGCGATACATTTTTATGTATTTTGTTCCTGTTCATGATGTATTGTGTAGAGTGAATGAAAAGCTTCCATTACATTTTATACTAGACTTAAAGGAATGAACTAATTTCATGTAACACACTCACGACGAGAAATGCGTGTCAGAGCCACCTGAAAGTGGGAAGGCTCGACAATACGGTTTCCATGGCAACAGCAAGTACAGAAACAGAGGGGCGTGCAGTGAATGCACACGGCTCATCGGGATACAAGGGTGAGCCAGCTAAAATAACCCGTAAACCGCTGAAGATACATAGAGCCTGTGTGCACTTTGAGTAACATCACCAGCGGGTTCATAATTGAGGGGGGTGGGGGAGAAGGGTGTTCACAAAAAATGACATATAACATATAAATTTTCAGGACATATGTTTTTTAATTAACTCGCAAGTGAAACAAAGTATTTTTGCAGCTAATATCAGTTTAAATAAAAGTATTTAAATTAAATAGTGGATATTTTACATGTTTTTATAACTAAATACTGTCTTTAGAAAAACCTGAAAAATAACATATTTCTACAAAACTCAACACCTAAACACTTCTATTATCAGTTTCTAAACTTTTTAATCAAGGTTTTCAAGAAAAAATCCTACGACATTTAAAGCATATTGTGTAGTGTAAGAAAGAAAAATCTCGTTCAGATGTACTATTGATTCTTTTTCCAGAAATATCGTCAATAATTAAATCCTAAAAATAACAGGGCACTTCACTGATAAATAAAATATTATCAACTCCGCACCATTCATCTGACAATCTCGGCACTTTTTCGTAATATTTAAAAATATGCGGTCTGGGGGAAGGTAACTATGACCTCGGATGGGAAAAATGAAGAATCTTCTTGAAAACAGTAGAATTATCAACTATTCTTATGAGAACTGACAAGACTATAGAATTTTTCCCCTGTGAGAGACATAAATGTGAGAAGAGCCACAGGATAAGGTTCTTTGTCTTTTCCTTCTTCAAATGGTTTCCCTGTTCAGTTATGTAGTGGTTCAGTGCAAATGCGATTTCGTTTTAAATATACAGATATAAAGTTTCAGTGGGTGCAGTGTAGATGATCAGTTTTGCAAAAAACCGTCGCCAGTAAATGTCAAGTTTTGTGAAAACTCAGTAACTTAATCCACCTTTTACGTCCGCAGATGTTAAGTTTAGCTAAATTTCGACTACGCCAATGAATTCAGCTGGTGCTAAGACATAAGGATATTTGTATATCTCAAAATTGATAATTTTGTAGATGTTAAGTTTTGTGAAACCTCCGCTTAATTGAAATGACTGTACTTTTCCAGGATCTGCCTTGCAAATTCAAGGATGTATTTATTTTTAAAACCCTAGAAAAACCGAAATGTCTTCAAACATTCATCCTTCGTCAGCCATCGGTCGTCCTCCTCAAATGAATCATGAACCAGGCGGTAAGGACACTAGGTACATCATCATCATCATCATCATCATCATCATCATCATCATCATCTGTTTACCCTCCAGGTTCGGCTTTTCCCTCGGACTTTGCGAGGGATCCCACCTCTACCGCCTCAAGGGCAGTGTCCTGGAGCTTCAGACTCTTGGTCGGGGGATACAACTGGGGAGAATGACCAGTACCTCGCCCAGGCGGCCTCACCTGCTATGCTGAACAGGGGCCTTGTGGAGGGATGGGAAGATTGGAAGGGATAGACAAGGAAGAGGGAAGGAAGCGGCCGTGGCCTTAAGTCAGGTACCATCCCGGCATTCGCCTGGAGGAGAAGTGGGAAACCACGGAAAACCACTTCGAGGATGGCTGAGGTGGGAATCGAACCCACCTCTACTCAGTTGACCTCCCGAGGCTGAGTGGACTCCGTTCCAGCCCTCGTACCACTTTTCAAATTTTCGTGGCAGAGCCGGGAATCGAACCCGGACCTCCGGGGGTGGCAGCTAATCACGCTAACCACTACACCACAGAGGCGGACCACAAGGTACATACGGAGGTATTTTACTTTCTTCTGACAGCCAGGTATTCGCTTCAATGAACACGTGATGGTACTTTACGATTTAAAAAAATCACTATCGGGGTGGTAACTGGTACAGGTAACTGAATGGATAACTTGTGGGTAGTAACTGTCAAGTCCAGTAGCAATGTGTTCTGTTGTACATTGCGCCGGCAGTCCAGTCGGTGTGCGGTGGGATGAGGGGCTTCTCTAGCCCGTAACTGCTACACCTGGATCCTTGGGACCCAAGGGAAATTTCGTTTTTCCATTGCCGGAAGGTGTGTGGTAGAACTGACCCTGTACTCAGCCCACAGCGTTGTTGGAGGTGTGTCTGTGTTAGTTTTGCTTGTATAAACGTGGTCGGGTCCCACGGACCCCGGCGTACGACCAGTCTTAACATCGCTATCAGTATTTCACATCAGTTCCACTAGACTGCAGAAAAATGAATGAAGAGATTATAGACGCTCTAGATGGACCAGTGGACAGTGATGAAAGTCAACATGATCAGAATTTCGATATGTGATATTCTTGACTCCCTCTGAGATTCCAGAAACGTCCCAAGCTCACAAGTAGCTCAGTGCGCCCATCTAAGAGAGGAAAGACGGGAAAGTATCACGAGAGAGTGACAGATGTCGAGCAAACTTGTGCTGGGACTCGAACCCGGAACATTTAGAAATCCACGACACTAACCATTCAAGCCAAAGAGATGGACGATGAGCATGTTTGATATCATACAACGCTTGTTGATTTTCTGTCAGTTCTGCATCCCGTACATTATATGTGCTTTTCCGATAAGTTTACTCCCTTCCTCGTTAAGACAATGGTTTCAGTCATAAAGGTTGCACTTACTGGTTAAGAGTCCACAATTATTCCCGCCGCCCACTTACGCCTGACTGCTCTATCCTGCACAACGGATGCGCTATGAGTCTTACATAAACATTAGGGATATCGTCCATGCGAACGCCTAGAATGTATGTTATTCTTGCTAAATTACCGAAGAGCGGGCTTAATATTTTAATGCCAGAATACCCGAAGTCTAAATATGAGCCATGTACTGAAGAGTATTTTTCAAATCATTTATAATAGACTCTAAAGAAGAAGTGTAGAAGAGAGCAGTTTTGTCTCACGAATGAAATAGTGCAAGAGATGCATTCTTTACCTTTCAGTTGGTAGAAAAAATTGTTTGGATCAATAAAAGGACATATTTATCTCTTTTGTAGATTTAGAGAAAGCCTTGAACCATCAACATTTTCAGCACAAAGTTACTCCAGGCTTTTCCCGATTTTCAGCATTGGCTGAAATGGGCTAAGCACTTGAAAAATATTACAAATATTTACAGGAAAAGAAAACACTAACAATTTTTATCACTGTAAACGCGTCTTCACTATCATAATAACAGAGGCACTTCGTCGTATTATCCTTCATTACGCCTGGATATATACATCGCGCAGTTCAAGCTTTATAACATTATAAGCAAGTAGAAATTACGCAATCTTAGGAGAAATTCCTTTCGGAGAAGAGATGTGTTTATTGCGATGTCCAGGAACCCACAACACCGCCCCCACAAGTACATTCTCTTTTATAACCTAATAAAGAGCAGCAAATGGCATTCTACTTTGCATAAATAGCTACTAGAATTGCTATTGGCCAACGTAAAATGGGATGTAACGTGTAACGTCATTCCCAGCAATAATCAGAATTACATTCCTCTAACAACACCCGCTCAATAAAACCAGTAGTAAATATAACTTTTAAAGAAGTACATCAAGAAAAAAGATGTAATTAACAGTTTCACCACTAGCTCACATAGAATCCGCTGCTAGGCCAATCCCTCTCATAAGAACACTCGTCGCGGCGCATACAGTCCGCATTGCAAGCAAAAAAAAAAAAAAGTCATTTAGTCTCAGTTCCTAAGTAGACAGGTTGGCAGCCTTGTGCACCTCCCGTTGCCCTCGAGAAGTAAACATACGACAGTCATTCCGCGCGTAGATGTATGTGATACAAGTGTTGACCTTTGACACTAACGTTGAGAGGCGTGGGATTTTAACCTTCATTAGTTAATTTCTCTGACTTGAGGACAGAGTGTTTTTGCCATTTTCAATATTAGATTTCATCGTAGGCAGGGCATCATCCTCACTGACGCGCAGGTCGCCCATGAGCGTAAACTCGAAAGACATACACCAAGCCTTTGCGCAGACTACACGCCATTATTATTATTATACTATTATTCACAGGGAAATGTTAGATTATACCACCTCGCGTTGAACGTCATAACTACAGGTCAGACTAAAATCGCGACTGGGAAAGAGTGCGACTTTTGAAATTCATGTTAACTCGTGGTTGGGACAATGGAAAATGTGTTCATTTCCGAGTTAATCTGGCGTAGGATGGAAATGGTTAATGAGAATGAGAAGGCACAAGGCTTCTGAAGAATCTCTACTCGCTACAGACGGCAAAATTAAGAGCGACAGGAATCCATAGAGGTGCACCTCAAGGATGTGTTCTGCACCCACTTCTATTCAACATATACTCAGAGCTGATATTGGGGGGGGGGGGGATTTCCTGAGAATGAAACACTGAACAACACGGAGCTTCTTACAGATTCGGATCTAGGAATTCAACACATCGTTAGGCCGCAGCAAGTTGGACTATCACTACAAATCAAGTCGTAATATTCCATTACCAATTGAAAGAAATGTTGAAATACTCTAAAAGAGTGAACAGATTCAAGTACCTTGGCTGGTGGATCGACCATTGAGTTAGCGAGAGGAGGGTTCATGCGAATGAAACTGTTACTCCGTGACTATGATTAATTTAAATCTATGAATTATATTTGGTCTCTTTTCTGTCTCGTAGAATAATGGACTCTAAAAGTATGGAGCATAAACTCAAAAATGTGGGTGCATCGACGCACGCTGAAAATACCTTGGACGGTATGGAACTAAAACTGCGAAATTACGAGTGTCAGGAATCCACAGAGATGTACCCCAAGGATGTGTTCTGCACCCACTTCTATTCAACATACGCTCAGAGCTGATATTCAAAAAGCAAAGCAAAGTCAGCTCCGTACAGGCCATGAAGGCCCTTGGAGAAGTGTAAGGTAAAGGCTTCCACTATTGTTAACCTCGGCTCGTGATGGGGTAGAGTGGTTAGCTCTACGCCCGGCCGCCTTTGCCCCCAGGAATTAACATGGTACTCATTTTTGATGTAGGCTGAGTGAACCTCAGGGCTATATGCACCTCCGGAAGTGGAAATCTCGTTTCTTAAATTTTACGACTTCCTGACGGGGATTCGAACCCACGTCCTTCCGTGCGAACCGAGCACGCCTTTGCCGCCTCGGCCAGGCAGCCCCTGTTGATATTCAAAGGAGGATAAACAATATTGAACGACTTCGCGCCACTAAAAGAAGAAAAACACAATATCTTGACCATGTTCTTAGGCGCACGGTATGAATTGCCTCTGCTCATCATCGGAGGGAAGATTGATGGAAAGTGTCGTAAAGGCAGGAGAAGCAATTGCTGGTTCCCTGACATACCACAGTGAACAACAGCTGATTAGAACAGTTCAGGACAAATGTGCGTGCGCCATAAGCATAATGACCGCAACAGGCCGGGAGTCGATTACTCGCTCTTCCGCAGTATAGCGAGAATAACATAAATTGTAGGGGTTCTTACAGGCCGGGGCCCTAATACCTAAGCAAAGCTCATAGAAGAACTGTTGTACGGGTAGAATATACCTGTTACTTGCTTTAGTATGTTTGCATTCTAACCTATTACAGCTTAAGGAGACGGCACAAGAGGAACACAAAATAATTCTGTAACTAAAGGGGATTCATAGGTATGGTCGTTAAGGCATCAAGTCTACGGTCTGACACCGTGGTTAGGTAGCAGGCTGAAAACACGTCATCATCTGAATGTTGGCTGGCAGGATAGGAGAAGTAGTGGTAAAAGCGCAAGAGCTTCGAGAGGCCTTGGCCCACCAAGCGACCGCTGCTCAGCCAGTAGGTCTACAGATTACGAGGTGTTGTGTGGTCAGCACGAAGAACCCTCTCGGCCGTTATTATTGGTTTTCTGGAGCGGGCTCTGCATCTCACCGTCAGATGGCTCCTCAATCGTAATTGTTGAATGGACCTCGAACCCACCCTCAGATCCAAGTAAAAATCCCAGAATCTGGACGGGAATTGAACCCGGGAAAGTGACAGGCACGTCAATTCTACATTTCGGGGCCGGCAGAGGTGGTGGTATACAATTTATAATCACTCAATTGCGTGACAAAAGCGTGGATTCAGTGTTATTCGACTGGAGCAGGCTATGTGATTAAATCTTCGTCATTCATTTCATCTGATTAACTCCTCTGATGAATTTGGCGTCAGAGAGGGCATCCGGTCGTAAAAACTAGCTACGAACATTCATCTCACTTCGTATCCGACCCCGTAAAGAATCGAGACAAGGCGATTCAGACACAGAGGTCAGAAATTATCCCGCACCACTCTAACATTACTCTAGCAAACGTTACCTCTCTTTCTATGACAGTCAGTAGCACTTATGTTACAGGAGTCATGCGGAAGGTACACAGCAACTTATAAGCTCCATGTTCTAGGCAACCAAACCACAGCTTATTCAACACACACTTGTTTTTAGTCATGCGGAGCATTGGACTAAATTCTTGGAACACAATCTGAGACATACTTCCAGCCAAACTGATAATTTATGGTGCGAACTTCCCTGTTTACAAACATATCAGGCATAAGTTCAGCAACTGCGGCACTGTTGCAACACGGACATCTAGGTGCGATTGCGCTGTCCGTTGTTTCTTTCTCGCAGAATTCTCGCGGTCAACTTGATTGTTTGGTGCACAAGGCCGCCAACTCCTGAACTTAAAACAAGCAACTGTTAGGCTTTTAAGCATTCCGTAGGGCGACAGCAGCGTATTCTATATTGGACAGTGAAGAAAACCCGAATTAAATTATCATTCGGGCTATTGACAAAGCCGATGGTCTGGATTGGTTAGATCCACCTAGTGACTAAACCATTAGTTGTGTTTTTATTGTGCGCGGGTTGGTAAGGGAATGCATTTGACTTGACTGTTGGGAATGACGTCATTCCGATTGCGTCTCAGCCAATGGAAATGCTAGTGCGTGCTTCGGCAATGAAGAATGGCGTGTGCTAAATTACGAAGAGTTTTATCTGTACATTGCTCATAATTTAAAATGAATGGTCGTGTTCAAGTAACAAGGAGAAGCACTGTTTAATTTTCCGTCATTTGTGCCCGGCTGTATGTATGTACGCGCATCACGAGAAAATGGCTGAAGAGAATTGAATAAAAATCGGTATGTGATGTCCCGGAATGAGGTACTACAATGTAGGCTATAAATAATTGTATGCACGCTCAGTGAAATGGTAGTTTAGGGGAAGGCCTAAAAGTCAACACTGAAAAATCTGTTAGTGTTCCCATCCATAAATTCTACATAACTAAAGGTACATATACAGAATTAAATTTCCGATCATTTATGTCTTACAAATTTTTACCTTACCGGCTATCATAACAGAGATATTCATGAATTTCGATTTTTTGTTCCACGTCCATATCAATGCCGAGTCACGAGAAAATGGGTGAACAGAATGTAATTAAATCGGTATGTAAAGTCGGGGAATAAAGCAATATGGTCTAGGTTATACCATATTTACGCTGTATGAAATGGTAGTTTAGGGGAAGGTGCCTAAAATTTAATTTTTAAATACCTTTCTTATTATGCAGTTTAATAAAATCTTATTCAGAACGTGTACATGACTTCATCTAGAATGATGTGTACAATGTAGAATTACGTAGCGAAGCGCGGGTACAACAGATAGTTACGTTATAAAAGTACTAAAAAAATGTATTTGGCTTTTGGTCCCATCCACCATACAGACAGCGAACCATTAAAAATTCAAAAGTTACACAGTAACATATATACATACGCTAGACAAAGGTTAGAAATGATAGACAGAAAATATCAACTGAAACAGCCTCTTTCACTCCGCAAACTCACTGGATGTTCTCATATTCAATTTTTTCAACCTGACTAAAATCAATTCATGTCTGATAAAACAAGAGCGATAAAAAGACACAAATTTTATATTTAAAACACTATTTTTGAGAACTTAGGGTAAAATCGCTTATACTCTCTGTTTGACAGGAAAAAGAAGAATTTTCACGCTGGTTGGAAATGGAGTTCCAATTTTAATAAATTTTGAGAGCAGCACAGTACTTTGAACAAACAAATACAACGTGGTTCAAATCTGCGACACACGGAGGGTCATACTCACACGTAAGGTAAAAGTAAATGTACTTCTGGGGGCTGGTGGGTGGATCCCTGGCTGACAGGTGAACACATCTCCCCTCTACAAGGTATTCTACGTAAAATTAGTACTATTTCAAATCCATTACATTATCACGAAACTTGTGGTACAGTGACTGGATTTGTACCAGATATTTTCTTCGCAATCATTTCATTGCTTTTCATGAAAGGTGCCGGAGCACGGAACGACCTGGACAGTGCATGATAAGAAGTTAAAACAGATATCCTTCACTCGCCAAGCAAATGAACTTTAAAGAACATTTTCCTTAAAGGAGGTCAATCAGAGTATTGCGACATGTTGCTGAGCGGAATATGAATATGGATGAGTGTAATGTGTTTTGATGCCGTAATTATCAGTTGATACATATGTATGAGTTCAGGGTTCAGCACCACCTGCACTGCGTATGTGAATGCGAACAGGTGACTAGTGTGCAGGTCGCGCGATTATAGCGCCGTAACACGGCGTTCCCTGCACAGCCGGATCAGGAACAGTGCCGGGGAAATACTTTCAACTTGTAGGCTCACAGCAGATATACAGTGGATTAGAATAAGAGTTTCCTCACTTGAATGTCTTCGACCGAGCTCGATAGCTGCAGTCGCTTAAGTGCGGCCAGGAGATGGTGGGGTCGAACACTACTGTCGGTAGCGATGAAAATGTTATTCCGTGGTTTCACATTTTCACACCAGGCAAATGCTGGGGCTGTATGTATTAAGTCCATGGCGGCTTCCTTCCCACTCCTAGCCATAAAACAAATTGTAAGCAAAACAAATGCCTTCAAATTGATTTCGATGACTTGAGAATCGCTAGGGGGCGCTCTCATTCTCAGGTTATTTAAGCTCCATATCTTACAATGCCGGCATGTAATATAATCTCCAGGGGACGATGACCTCGATGTTAGGCCCCTTTAAACAGCAAGCATCATCATCATCATCATCATAATCATCATCATCAATATAACCTCCGGTGCACATTTGGTGATTAGCCGGCAAAATTAATTAAAACTCAGCTGTAGGTTGCCCTGCGATGTTTCCTTGTATCTGGCAAAATAAAATGCAAGTTGCTTTACGTCGCACCGACACAGAATGGTCTTATGGCGAGAATGGGATAGGGATGGCATTAGAGTGGGAAAGAAGCGACCGAGGCCTTAATTAAGGTACAACCCCAGCATTCGCCTGGTGTGCAAATGGGTAACCATCTTCAGGGCTGCCGACAGTGGAGTTCGAACCCACTATCTCCTGAATGAAAACTCACAGATGCATGACCCAAACCGCACGACCAACTAGCTCGCTAAAGTAAAATGCGACGGCGAAATTGGCATGCAGGCTGCCTAAATGCTGCGAAATCAAAATGCCTGCAGAAGGTAACATGTAATTATTATTATTATTATTATTATTATTATTATTATTATTATTATTATTATTATTATTGATTCGTTTTGTACAACTAAGTAGCGCGTGTGAACTAATTTAGCACAACGTTTCTTCTTGTCTTCCCAAAATCTCTTCATCCTTTCGCTGTGCTTCTTTTTGCGTTCTTCCGTCCACCCTGTAGCTTGTCTTTTAGGTTGATCAGCAAATTTGTGTTTGTTTATGAGATTTCCGACTTTTTTCTGTCTTGCAAGATTTCTTCATTTATACCAATTTCCTGAAGACCTTTGTTTATTTCTGTAAGCCAGTTATTGTGATTTTTTCAGAGATACTGCGAGATTTAGTATTTTATTTTTTAGCCTATTGTTATCAATCCTGATCAGGTGACCATGGAATTTTAATCTTCTTTTCCTAATGGTGTCTGTGATTTGTTCTGTTGTTTGATAGATTTCCTGTGATTTCCTTTTCTTCCCAATGCCATTTTCGTATTTAGGTCCTAGAATTTTCCTCTCTTGTTTTTCGATGCATTTTATTAGTGATCTGTCACCAATTATTAGAGTTTCTGATGCATAAACGGCTTCTGGTTTGACAACTATGTTGTCGTGTCGTAATTTGCATTTTGGGGTATAGATTTTTGTTGTTGTATCTGCTCCTGACAATTTTGTATGCTTTTTTGTAATTTTGTAATTCTTTCTTTGTTTGATTGCTGATTTATCCCGTTTCGTTGAGTAATTTCGGCTAGGCATTTGAATATATCTACTTGGGACATTTTCCCATATCTAGTGATTAGACTATTAGATCCAGATTATTATTGTCATTGTACTTAAGGCAAAGATTCATCGTTGCAACCACTTCCCTCTCTACACTGCCGCTCTCTTGATTTTCTTGTAGTCCTCTAACATCATCACCTTCTCCCGCTCTTCGAAGTATCATTTTCTGGCTCTTCCTCCGCTTCTATTTTCCAGTAATTTTCCTTCAAAAATATTTTCAAGGACTTGTGATGTCACAGAAGATGGCCTAGAAGGTTTATTTTTATTCATTCGATTTATTTAATGAGGGTCCGTTTTCAACATGGACATGTCTCTGGAATTACAGAAGCAATCTAGCGAAGACAGGATACCCACAGTATGGTAACCAGGCAACCGGTATTGGTCATTTCCTTCCTCACGTTAGAATACCGCCTTCTATATACACTAGGTACAAATGGCGCTGTGTTTTAAACACATTTCCACTGACTTTTACCGGAGCTTTCCCTAGGTCACAGCTAAGCTCCTTACACTCGGTAACGTCACTGAAGAGAGCAGAATGTTCAATCAATCAATCAATACTGATCTGCATTTAGGGCAGTCGCCCAGGTGGCGGATTCCCTACCTGTTGCTTTCCTAGCCTTTTCCTAAACGATTTCAAAGAAATTGGAAATTTATTGAATGTCTCCCTTGGTAAGTTATTCCAATCCCTAACTCCCCTTCCTATAAATGAATATTTGCCCCAGTTTGTCTTCTTGAATTCCAACTTAATCTTCATATTGTGATCTTTCCTACTTTTATAAACGCCACTCAAATTTATTCGTGTACTAATGTCATTCCACGCCATCTCTCCGCTGACAGCTCGGAACATACCACTTAGTCGAGCAGCTCTTCTTCTTTCTCTCAATTCTTCCCAACCCAAACATTGCAACATTTTTGTAACGCTACTCTTTTGTCGGAAATCACTCAGAACAAATCGAGCTACTTTTCTTTGGATTTTTTCCAGTTCTTGAATCAGGTAATCCTGATGAGGGTCCCATACACTGGAACCATACTCTAGTTGGGGTCTTACCAGAGACTTATATGCCCTCTCCTTTACATCCTTACTACAACCCCTAAACACCCTCATAACCATGTGCAGAGATCGGTACCCTTTATTTACAATCCCATTTATGTGATTACCGCAATGAATATCCTTCCTTATATTAACACCTAGATACTTACAATGATCCCTAAAAGGAACTTTCACCCCATCAACGCAGTAATTAAAACTGAGAGGACTTTTCCTATTTGTGAAACTAACAACCTGACTTTTAACCCCATTTATCAACATATCATTGTCTGCTGTCCATCTCACAACATTTTCGAGGTCACGTTGCAGTTGCTCACAATCTTGTAACTTAATGTTTCTCATAATACGTATCTTGTAAATATTTATGGTCATTAAATTTTGTGCTAAATCAGCGACCATTTTGTTGAACATAGATCATGATGTTACGATTTATCGGAGCTCTTTATGTCCCCTGATTCAAATAATTCAAATAGAGTCAAATGATTCATTATCTGTACCTGCTGCACATCGTAAGAGGCTACTAAGAGGGTAACAACCAAAGAATCTGTACTCGTTCTCCCGTCTACTAAACCCAAAAGGTTATCTGTGATTCTATGCTTGTTCGTGTAGTGGAGACATTTACATACATCGTTTTAATATATTAATAAATACATTTTGTTTATTTATTTGTTTGTTTATATTATCATGTCTGAATCTCGAGATGTGCCGAGCCTGCCTGGTCAACGACCCGCCCAGTACAATCTGCAGGGCGCTGTGAGTGTAGATGGCTCTGGAAATAAAAAAGACAAACGACTGACATGTACCTGTGTGCCAGCCAGCCTGCCGCGATTCACGAGTGATACGAACGAGGAGAGCCGTCCGTAGCACGCAGCAGTCTGTATAATGGAATATTCTTGTGTCACACGAGTTATTGTGCTGTTGTCGGGGACGGAATAGCATCTACAACTAAGTCTGCTAGTGGCACCTGCAGGTCAATAACACTTCGTGTTCCATATCGACCTACATCTTTCTAACGCCCGGGGTTTCACCATCCTTAACACTGTGTCTTCATATTCTCACCCACTTCTGATGTTTCTCAAATATGAACTTTAAACAATAACTCTGGTTTCTTCTGGTACCGAGCGGAGTGAAGGGCTGGGGTTATGGAGACGAGTGGGTTCGAAACCCGACGTCGGCTGTCCTGAAACTAATATTCTGTGGATTCGTATTTTAACTTTCAGGCACACGCGAGTACAGTTCCTACTCATAGGTCACAGCCGATTCCTTCCAGATCCTTATCCAGTTTCACTCGTTTCGCCTTCAGCAGCTTCTCAAACAAGATAATTAGACCATATAATGTTAATCCTACCTTATCCCTGAGCCCGCAGAAACGGAACGACGAGGTAGATATGGTGATTTTTGTTGGATCTCAGGTGAAGGTAAATCTCTGACACTTCGGTGAGTCGTAATATCTTGCTGAGTAGCCTTCTTTCCTGTTTCTCGATCTTAGATCTTCTACTGTGGCAGTGTGGTCGAACTACTGTACGGTAGGAGAAAGGAGATTTGTAAGTTCCATGGCACAGGTCAAGGGCTATTTTCCATTGAATATATTATTATTATTTCCTGGAAGAGATGAGTGAGTCAGACTGGAGATCTCCCAGCCGGCCTCTACTTGTATTGTGCATTTGTATGGCGTCGGCGTGGATCTTCTGGAAGGTGAAATTCGAATATTTATTCTGAGGCGGAGCCCCGAAGATACAAGTACTTCCTTGCCAGTGTGAGTGGTGGATAATTGGAGAGGACTGTAGCGTTGTGTCGTTGAGTGTGTCGGAATGTAGTGTTCGCCGCGTTGTGTTGAGTAGTACGTTGTGTGGGAGCAGAGCGACTTATCGGACTTGTCTGGAGTCGAGCCGAGTGTACAGTTGTGTGTTGTGATGGCGCGAGTTAATGTATTGGGACCTTGTCTGCGAGGAGTTGCTGTTTGAAGATAGTAGTCCCTTCGTAGAGCTGTCGTTCAAGATAATGGGAAGAGTGCTCGTTCGAGGTAAAGACGGCCCAGGTGGAGACCTGCAGTACGTTTTGTAAACCGCGACTAACTGTGTGTGTACTGAAATTAGATCAATAAAACAGTGTTTTATATGTAACATATTTTTACATGCAACCTGACTACTTAGCATCTCGCTACACCTTTATTTATTTTTATTTATCTGCAGTTTCCTTCGGAACAGCCACATCTCGAAGGCATTTATTTTTCTAATGGTGTTACATTTCAGAGTCCATGTTTCAGCGCCGTACAGAAGCACTGAATATACACAGTATCTGACGAAGTTGTAACTTGTCTCCAATCTGAAGCTTCTGTTACACAGTAGATTACTCATTTTTAGAAAGCTAGCACGAGCCATTTCTATTCGTACATGGATCTCTAAATCCTCAGTAATCAGGCTGCTGCGGTACTTAAAATTCCGCACTTGTTCAGCTTGCTCCCAAGAAATTTTCATACGATTGTGCGTGTTACGTGTTCTGTTAATTTCTAGTCTGAACAACGCCCGTAATCTTTCTGAGGATTCTTCTTTCTAAGACCACTAGCTTCTCCAACGTTTGTTTCATGAACAGGCAGTCACTTTGATACAGGCATCCTCTTTTAAGCACGGTGTTTTAGAGCTTTGTTTTGGCATTCCATAACATGCACTTCTTATTGTAGATTTTTCTGTTAATCCATGTACTCTCTCTATTGTTAAAGCATTATGCGCAATGTGGAGCGCGATATAAGTTATTTAGTTCATGCTGATTTTTTTTCTTCTCCCAAAATCTCTTCATCTGGACACGAATTATTAGTCCTAGTATTAATTTTCTCAGCAAAGTGATGGTTTGATCGCTTGTTTGATCTGGAGTCGACGTTGAATAGTTTCCTGTTTGATACCAATTTCCTGATGATGTTTTTCTATTTCACTAAGCTACTTATTCTTGACTTTCATTGAGAGAGAAGGTTGGGAATCCTTTCGGCAAGCCTATCATTGTTCATTCTGGGAATGTGGCCACAGAACTTTAATCGCCTTTTCCTGATGGTGTCTAATCTTTTCAGAATGCTCATAAAGCTCCCGAAAATTCCCTTTCATCCAGATTCTCTCTGAGAAGACTAGACCAAATATTTTCCTCTCCGGTTACTCTGTGCCTTTAATATGTGATCTGCCTCCAATGATCAACGTTCCCGAGGCGTATAGTGCTTCAGGTTTGATAATCGGGTTGTAATGCCTTAATTTTGCCTTCCTAGATATTGAATGTGTGTTATGTCTGTTCCAGATGAGTCTATAGAACTTCTGTAATTTAGTACCCTCTCCGTATTTGCTTCGCGATTCAAGCCTGATGGCTGAATTACTTCTCCTAGGTACTAGAACTTATTCACTTGATTAATTTTTCATCCATTATTATTATTATTATTATTATTATTATTATTATTATTATTATTATTATTATTATTATTATAAACTCTCATTCTCTGAGCTATGAGAGAAAAGCACACGCTCCATAGAGCTCCGAGCTGACGACGTATGCCTTAGATCACCCTCGTCTTTGTTGCGGAGCGGGAAGCAGTTCCGGATGGTGTAGTGTGTGATGTACAGCATCCTTGTGTGGTAAGGAGGATACTTACCGGAACAGAGCGGCACTTCATCTGCCCTCTGCCTGTTTGTGGGGCTCATAGCTCTTAGCCAACCACGAGGCTTCTCTTTGAACCACAAGTCTCTCCTCTCCAACCCTCGCAAGATGACGACCTCAGACATTATATCGATATCCTAATATAGAAGTAGTTAGCGTGTCCCAAACATGGGTGCACAATAAAACTGTAGAAGCTAGAAAAAATATATTATTTCATACTACGATATAGTAATTGCCTTCTTTCGGCACTGTGTTATTAGAAATCGTTTCTGACTGGTTGAACTCTGTTACAGTAAACACGGATAGATCATGAATCAAGGAACAGCAGACTTAACCTCCTTCAATTGTTTTTCCGCCAGATTGCAGCACTGTGGTTCCGTACTCATTTAGACCAAAGAATGGCTTCTCAACATTCCCAACTCAAGTAATCTGCCACCATCACAATGCTGAGTAATGTGTAGGTTAATCCATTTCCAACAGATAAATATCGCATGTTCCCAAAGCCTTCGTTGAACCACGACTGGAGCACCATGTTTACGCCTCTGGTAGCTTAGTGGACTGTTCGCTGCTTCAAATAATATTAATGTTTCTTTGTCGTTTATTACAACATAACCCCATGTACATACGTCTTGTATCATTCAGAGCGAGACACGAACATCAAAACAAGAAAACGTAAATGCACGGATAAAGCATGGACAACTTGCGTCGCCACAAATCCATATTATTTATAATTAAATTAGTATAAATGAATAAAAAACATTGTACATTGCAACCACTGAAGTGATAAGTTTACGTTACTCGTTTCAAACACCACCGCTGGCAGCCCTGAAGATGTTTCCCGTGGTTTCCTATTTTCATACCAGGCAAATGCTGAGGGCTGTACTTTGATGAAGGCCGCAGTCCTACCTTTCTTTTCCTCTCCTAACCCTGTCCTATTCCATCGTTGTCAAAGTACTTGTCCGTGTGTCGGTGTGGCGCAACACTAATCAAAACATGCCGCAAAATTTCCCTTTGAGAAAATAAAATCCTCATGAATATATCATTCAATAACTAAGGAAAGCAATGGCAAACTACCTCACTCCTCATCTTGCCTAGTACATCTCATTTTGGTGCTGCCATTGGTTTTTGGGGTTTCCCTATAACCGCATAACCTTTGGTGGTGCTATTTGAGGATCCAACCAGCCTCTGGGCTGTTGACCTGACAGACAGACAACCAAATCTGAAATTGATATTGATTGCATGTCAAGATTTTTTTTCGATAAACGTTTGTATGGAATGTGCAGTCGACAAGTATAGCATTCAGTGTATCGAAAGGGGAAAACTATGATAGGAAACTGCCACGAATGAAATAATTAAGTCTCTAGTATATGATGAAATGAAGCCTCTTTTATAAAAAGAACCTTCCATATATCTGAGACTAGCATACTGAAAGTTCAATGTATACCTTTTATGACCCTGTAGAAAAAAGCGACGGATGAGTCGTTGAGAAGCTTAGTCTAAATTTAGCTCATGAAGGTAGTTTGCTCGATCGAGCTGACAAATTTAACCTTGTTTAGGGCGTGATATATCTAGCGAAAGTTAAACATACTGTTCGGAGCTCCATTTAAAGTTTGTCCGATGGTCCAACTTCTCCGTGTGTCCGTCACTCGCAATGAGATCCTTCGATCCCTAAACCTTGTTGGGAGTTTGTAATTGAATATCTTGCAGTCGCTGGACCATTTAGTTTCCTCTTCAATTAGTACACTCCTATCGGCCGTCTCCTGAACTTTCTGGTGACCAGGAGGACGTTCATGTAAGATTCCACATCTGTTTATCCCGTAATTTACCTCCGATTTAAATTATTTTCCTGTGAACTTTAATGACATATCTCACGTTTGATGATAACATTTTCCAGTTTTTGCAAAGAGTCAGAAATTGTCAAGTGCTTGGCTTTCGCTGATGATTTTGCGATACTTTGAGAAAACCTAGAGGAAGCGGACATGCAGATCAACCTCCTAGAAAAGATCGATAGCAAGACGAGACTTAGGATCTCGAAAGAAAGGACCAAGTTCATGATGAATGACAAACATGGACCACAGTTCCTAGAAATAGAGATTGGACGGATTCAGAGGGTTAAGAAGTTCAAAAACCTCCGTTAAATCAAACAAGATAAAAGAGAGAGAAAGCTGCCGTAGTCGATCGTATCTCAAAAATAGAGAGAATAACTAAAAACATTACAACAAGAAGTGAATCTCAAGCAATGCTAAAATAAGGCATTACAGCAATGTAGTAAAAACAGAGCCAGCGAATGCCTCTCGGTGAATTTGAAATTCGAGAAGCTCGAGTTCCTAGAAAGAATGCTACTACGGAAAATCTACAAAATGTGGAGAAAATTTCAGAGACGATGAAAACAAGGAGGTTATCATTCCTCGGACTTTTGCACAGAATGGACTAAACCAGACGAACCAGAAAGTTATGCTAGACAAGAAAACATTTCGGATCATGATTAAAAATTTAGGTTTTCAAGTCTAAAGAACTGCAAGGGCGTGAAGAGCCTGGAGAGACGAAGAGAAGAAACAGCGTAGCGCCCGTATGAAGGAGTACTGGATTAAGAGGAAACTTCAGCGAAAGAAAAAGTGAAATTGTAGCGTGATCCTAAGGGATCAATTCGCCAATAAATAATAATAATGATTTATTTCTTCTTTTGAATGAATCTCCTGTCGAAGTGAAAAAAGGATTTAGTAGAAATTCAGATTAGGAAAGGAAAAATTCTAGGCAGGCCTACATTTCGCAATAAGATTAGGAAGTTCGGTGGTTTTTGCAAAAAAAAAAAAAAATATACGAAAAGCGTGCATGGCTGAAGGAACAAAATATTCAAGTGAAAGGATGGTGAAATACTAGAGAGACAGGTAATCAAGATAGGAGACAAGAACACAAGGAAGTTACTTTACGTGTTCTACAGCTGGCCGACATTGAAGAAAGAATATTTTTGATTGATTGCTGTTGCAGTGCACCTCTTCGTAGATAACGGAAATGGGCGGCCTGTACGACTGAATTTGAGATGATAATGTGGCATGCAGAGTAATAAAAACCCGTGCCGGCACATAGCCTACTCGTGCCGAATTGCGCCAAGGCTTACTGTCACCATCCGACGGACGAATCATCAAAAGGGCCATATACTCTCTCACTCCATATGAGCACTGCGAAGACGATTGGAGTTGAATCCAGGCTCTTGACACGCATTCTAGTGATATTTCTAATCACCATCTTTCGTACCCAGCCGGATAACAATTTGCTGGTGCAGATATTCTATTTATAGCGGAACCAGGCGGCATTTAATAATAATAATAAGAAGGAAAAGAAGAAGAAGAAGAAGAAGAAGGAGAAGAAGACCAGAAAACAGGATAATTAACCATGCCAACACTAGCAGGCACCACTTCAAAGGTTAAATTCTTAGGGGAATCGTCTGAGCCATTTGGTGTTAAAACAGGAGTCCGACAAGGAGATGGGTTGTCCCCTTTATTGTTTAATCTTGTTTTGGAAAATTGATTAGGACTTGGGAAAAGGAAATTAAAGGAATAACGCTTGGCAGATTACGTCAACACAGAATTAGTTTACAGTGTTTAGCCTTCGCTGATGACTTAGCAGTATTGTCCAATAACAGACAAGAAGCGATTGCTTGCAATGAAAATCTCCGTCAAATTGCATCCAGAACAGGACCCAGATCTCATATCAGAAAACTCACTACGTGGAAGGATCTTTTCGGTACCTACGAAAACCCAATATGGGAAAATATCCCAAGTGTCTAAATTCAAATACCAGGGAGAAGTCATCCAAATGTCGGGAATGAATCGTGAAGCAAAGAAAGGATCTCTAAACTACAAAGAGCACACAGACTCACTTGGAGCAGATATAATAAAACATCTATATCCCGAAATGCAAAATTAAGACGACATAATACTGTAATCAAGCCTGAAGCACTAGATGCATCTGAAACACTGATCACTGAGGGTGGGGGGGCGGATTATTGATTGAAGATGTAGAAAAGCAAGAAAGAATAATCTTAAGGAACATTTTTGGATCCGTCCCTACAGCGGGAATCTGGATGAAAAGGAAATCTCATTATATGTACCAATATTCAGAGAAAGATCTTAGACACATTTCGGAAAATACGCTTGCAACTCTACGGACATATTCTCAGAATGAGTGGTCAGAGATTGACCAAAAGAATTCTGAACTTTGTCCCACCAATGAAAGTAAAAAAAAAAAAAAGAAAAAACAATTGGTTGCTCGGAGTTGGAAAAGAACTTGAGGAAATAGGCATCACGGATTACATCGTGTTAAACAGATCTAACTTCAGGAAATTAATCGACACTCACCGCTTTACTCACCATCCAAGCACTACCATTAACAAAATCTGGTCAGAAGATTGCGAGGAAGTCGCAGCGAGATGAAGAGATTTTGGGAGAAGGAAAAGGCAACGACATGAGCAAAAAAACGCTCAGTCGCGGTCCTTAGTTGGGCATAATGACGAAAGAGGAAGAAGAAGAACAGAAGAAGTGGTTGAAGTGGTGAGAAAGAGGAGGTTACAGTGCTAGGGACACTTGTTGAGGATGGACAATAATAAAATAACAAATATAATTTTGAATTCATCAGGAGGAGGAAGACAGAGCTGGAATTGTATAAACTATGCCCAGGGTCCAGAGATCCGAAAGAAGTACCGCAAGGCCTTGACCTTACTCCTCCCTTATTCCTCTCTTATCATAACAAGAGACATTCGAAATCCTAATGAGATAGGGAACTCCTATATAGAAGAGCAGAAGAAAGAAATAGGAGAAAGGATGAATAAAATACTGGGAGAGAGTGAAGGCAGAGAAGACTAAAAATACTGTAAACATTGTAAAAACCATAATAAAGTAACAGCAACGACAACAATAATAATCAGACAGTCAACTCTGAGCACCACTCAAACACAAACTTAGAGACAAGTTCATCAAGAATAAGTCTTAACTCGACTGAAGCATGTCTATTCTGATGCATGGAAGAAAGCACACTCCGAAAGGAGGAAAACCTGGTGTGCCCGCAAGAAGGAAACAGTGTGAGATCTCGCGGTCCTTAGTGGCTAAACGACGAATAATAATAATAATAATAATAATAATAATAATAATAATAATAATAATAATAAAACTCACGCACTACACCAACTGCGTTTACGGTTTTCGGAGACGCCGAGATTTCGGAATTTTATTCCAAAGGAGTTTTTTTTAGATTGCAAGATATCTACCGACACGAAGCTAAAGTATTCGAGTACATTCAAGTACTACCTGACTGAAAGAGGATCGAACACGCGAACTTGGTCAGGGAAGGTCAGTGTTCTTACCAAGAGAATTCCAGGTCATGAACCCCATGGTCACAACGGACGGAGCCGTGTTTTAATGAACTATCTAGGATGATTGAGTACGTGATGAAAATAACCATTGTTAATGAACGGTGCGATCATTCATTACACCGAATGAATAGGGAACGAAGTAGATTATTGGTGGGAAAAAATGTATGAAATTATTTGGAAGAGAATAATGGAGCTAGAAACAAAAATCCGGTAACATACAGAGAGTAATAAATGAATATGGGGACTCAGCCGTGCACACGAAATACAATTCATTCATAGTCGTAATACAGTATTTTGACTGTTAGCTGTAATACCACCGTGTGTAGCAGGATGGAGGGAAGGTTTGTCAACGGTTAGAATCGACACGGCTTTTGATCGGAATTAAATTCTAGCTTACACGAACGAATATTTAACAAAGACCATCCCGAGGTTCTGTACAATGGTATAAACTATGCCCAGGGTCCAGAGATCCAAAAGGAGTACCGCAAGGCCTTGGCCTTACTCCTCCCTTATCATAATAAGACATATTCGACCGGGCGAGTTGGCCGTGCGCGTAGAGGCGCGCGGCTGTGAGCTTGCATCCGGGAGATAGTAGGTTCGAATTCCACTATCGGCAGCCCTGAAAATGGTTTTCCGTGGTTTCCCATTTTCACACCAGGCAAATGCTGGGGCTGTACATTAATTAAGGCCACGGCCGCTTCCTTCCAACTCCTAGGCCTTTCCTATCCCATCGTCGCCATAAGACCTATCTGTGTCGGTGCGACGTAAAGCTCCTAGCAAAAAAAAAGACATATTCGAAAGATATATATACGTAGGAAATGTGCGTTTTTTGTGAGCAAAAGTTAAAATTATAATTAATTATATATGTAACAAATACGTGTATGTAAGTACGATAACTGTATATAAGCACATTCTGTAACTATAATTGTATTTTTTAATATTGTAATGTTGATTTGGCATGAAGGCACATTTGTGTGTGGGACTGTGTCCTTTCTCCATTCACCATCACTAAATTGTATCTACAATTTTTGGAAAAATATATGAAATGAGTTAACTACAAACAGCTTTGGCAAATCTGTCAGTCCGTTCTACTGGACCGATATGCTTTATTTTTGTTTTGTTCTCTCCGGAATTACCTGCCGGTGAATCATGAGACATCGATAGGCCTCTAAGTACAGCCAACTTTGAGTAATCGTAAAATGAAGTCATTAAATAATCACTCGAATAATTGAAGGACAAGGCTTACCTTAACGCTCAATTTATTCTGTACTTACCACGTTGTTAAGCAATTAACACTTTCACTAATATTCCGATATATATGATTTTCATCCTAACTAATCTCATTGCATGCAGCCATGTTTGAGTACTACCTGTCAAGCCAGAGAGTGTACACTAACTCTGATCCCTGCTAGACACTCTTCGATTTTCTAACCTTTCCCAGCTTCCAAATATATACAACAGATGGCAGAGCTTTCCTAATAAATTATGTACATACTGCTAAGAGACAAAAGTCTACGTTTAAGGAGTATTAATGCTCTTAGGTACAAACAGACCCCACCATGATATGCGCCTTAGATATTATCTGGGAACACCTACATACGAACTTAGGCAAGACAACCGTTCGATATACAAGACCTGCGATTAAAAATACCGTTAACTTCTACGACGATGTTGTATGTCCTCCGCTCTCTTCGCTCAGCGCCAGCCAACCGCACGCACGCAAGTGTGGATCATTCGAGACTCGACGCGCAGTCTTCAGTGCGCGTGTCTGTTACGTCGTGTGCAGTATATAAGGAGCTCCCTGTCTGTCACTCATGAGGATTCTCCCCAGTGTCCTGCTCCAGAATACACTGAACGTGGAACACGGAGGCTACTCCTCTTAAAAATGTGTCTCGACCAGGTGGACGGAATTCTGGTAGTATGAGGTTTCACCTCAGGTCACTACTCCACTTTCCCGTTCCTTCATCCATGTCGAGCCCCGATGTTGTATGCCACACATTCCCAAGCTCACTCAAGCTCCGACACACACATTAGATTCTCTAATTGTGAACATATCTTTCATTTAGTACAAGCTTATGAACTCAGACACTTCAAGTTAGAAGGAACTCTCTTAGCTAATCTATGCTAGTGCAAATGATAGTTGAAAACTATCACGAACTATATCTTTCCCAAGAACTATCTTTTCAAGATAGCAGTGAGTGTAAATACATTCAGAGTATACATAGTGTATAGAAACAGGAACTCTCTCAAGATTAATCATCTACTTTGCTTCAAGACAATTTTATGTTTTATTGCTGTACATACTGTAGAATTCTGTGTGAAGCAAATAAATAAGTTGTGTTCTTGTAAACCTTATCTTGTTTACAACAGACGAAATACCAATATTTATATAAAGAAAAATCAAGGGAAATGGATAGAGGTTTACAAAACACACGACATGATGACGTCAGAATGGGTGAATTCTGACTAAGAACTGCGGCATACCATAACTCGCTTCTTATTAAATAGTCATAAAACCACTGACAATGGCAGGCAAAATAATATGATTACGACAGGTTAGCAAGGCGAGTTATCTGACCCTCTATTAATAATAATAATAATAATAATAATAATAATAATAATAATAATAATAATAATAATAGCGATAATGACACCAATAGCACAAGAAGAAATGCTTATCTAAAAATCTTAAAATAAGGCAATACAATGCAGGGGTGGAATATGAATATCTTCACGCAAGTGGATTTCTAGATTTGAAGTATAGTTTACAGTAGATAAACTGGCAGTAATAAAAAGAAAAATTCTGAGAAAAATCTTACGACCAATGAAAACAACAGAACTATAGAAATTAAGAATAAGGAAATTTACCATAACATAGAAAGTATAACAAACAAGAAGAAAAAAGCTAGACTGCTATGTTTTGGACATACCAATAGAATGGATGATAACAGATTGACAAAACACATTCTAGTAGCTTTGGGAGAAAAAGTCAACAAGGAGCTGGATACGAGAGGTCAAGGAAGGTTAGAAAGAAATAAAATAAGAAAAGAGAGAACTATAGACAGAGATATTGAAAAGAAAGTTTTAAGAATGGAAGTATTCCACGGTAGAATAAAAAGGGAACCCGGTCCAAAGTTATCTGAGGAAAGAAGAATATTGCATAGTGAAATGATTAAGGAATACTGGTAAGAACGGAAGAAGGAACAACAAGGAACGGGCA
This sequence comes from Anabrus simplex, assembly GCF_040414725.1. NCBI lineage: Eukaryota > Metazoa > Arthropoda > Insecta > Orthoptera > Tettigoniidae > Anabrus > Anabrus simplex. The sequence goes on from NC_090277.1 coordinate 75,114,952, forward strand.
GATTATTATTAATTATGATCGATATTCTATTATATTATATTGTTATTAGATCCCGGATGTTTAAGCATTTGTAGCCAGTATACTGCAGCCTGGGTAACAGTCCTGCTGTGAGACTTGTATAAATATTAGGGGTCCAGCCTATTTGATTAGACACACTCAAATGATCAACATCTCGCGCGTGCAAAACGAGACGCAGAGGTTCTATGCAACGTGCATCGGTCCTACTCGGCTCTGTTTTTACCAGCGTTTTTGTGTCGGTGCGACTCGGTTAAGTTCGGCTCGGATGGTGGACCGCTGCAGAGCGCGTGAGGAAAGAGGAAACAAGCGGAGCGAGAGAGACAGAGCTATTGCTCAAAGTCGAGGCGTGGCAGTCTTCACTCTGGTCAACCTTGCGCCGTGCAATGCACCGGTGCATGCACCCTGAGAGCTCTGCCCTAGAAATTATGTTACTCCGGAGTCTAGTATTCACGTAGGCTGACTGGATCTTGAACAAACACCAGGAATAATGCTTGCCATGACCGGGAGTTGAACCCCGGGCTGCCAGTTAAAACATCCAGGCTATCTACCCCTAGACCACGCAGCCGGTCACAGTTCTCGAGGTTAGCCTACACAATCACGGACAGGTACTTGCAGGACACTACATCTCATAATATGTACGGTTTTATAGATCGCTATGCATGAATTACTGTATGTATGTATGTATGTATGTATGTATGTATGTATGTATGTATGTATGTATGTATGTATGTATGTATGTATGTATGTATGTATGTATGTATGTATGTATGTATGTATGTATGTATGTATGTATGTATGTATGTATGTATGTATGTATGTATGTATGTATGTATGTATGTATGTATGTATGTATGTATGTATGTATGTATGTATGTATGTATGTATGTATGTATGTATGTATGTATGTATGTATGTATGTATGTATGTATGTATGTATGTATGTATGTATGTATGTATGTATGTATGTATGTATGTATGTATGTATGTATGTATGTATGTATGTATGTATGTATGTATGTATGTATGTATGTATGTATGTATGTATGTATGTATGTATGTATGTATGTATGTATGTATGTATGTATGTATGTATGTATGTATGTATGTATGTATGTATGTATGTATGTATGTATGTATGTATGTATGTATGTATGTATGTATGTATGTATGTATGTATGTATGTATGTATGTATGTATGTATGTATGTATGTATGTATGTATGTATGTATGTATGTATGTATGTATGTATGTATGTATGTATGTATGTATGTATGTATGTATGTATGTATGTATGTATGTATGTATGTATGTATGTATGTATGTATGTATGTATGTATGTATGTATGTATGTATGTTCACTCCTCAGGCCGATGGTTGGTTGGATCCTCCACAGCTCCGGCATCAGCTGCTATAGATGGCCTAGGCATCACTGAAGAGGTTTACTCACCGAGCCAGAAGTTGCTCTTACAAATCAGTCTGCCAAGCCCACTGAAATGCATGCACCGACCGACCTTATGAGCAATATTTTCACACCGTTCATAGCAGGGACTGGCTGCATAAGGAATGGCATTACTAGCATCGCTCATATCTGAGTCACTTGCATATTGTCAAAGCCAATCATAAGACAGAGACAGATCAATGAAAGTAACAAAATTGCTCTAGCCCATACCAGAAGACATAGACACTACCTCCTACAGGCATCATGAATTACTATAAGATATATTCGTACCATTATTCCAAATTATTCCATTGACTTGGATTTCGCATGCATCTCTGTACTTTTATTTCCCATTTAAATTGTTACGGCCCGTGTAATCAGCAGTACTAAATCTCAGTACCTCTACAATCGATAGAACGTTCCATTTTTAGCATGATAAAAAAAGAGTCTGCAAGTTATATCGCAAGAACATGCCGTAAATTCTTTGATAATAAACCTGCTTCTGAAGCTGGAAAAATATTCTCAATTCATAAACTTTATTCCTTTTTTGTTGTTGTTTGTTAATCTCGTTCACAGTAAAGGAATCTTATTAGGAGAAAGTTCAGCCGATAAATCGCACGATCATCTCCAGTTGATGATAGCTGAGCGCGCTACAAGAGATGTAATTCTTATTTATGAGTAAAATGCAAGCAGTACTATGTATCCCAAACAGTCATGATATACACCCAGTGCCCTGTGGAGCGAATAATTCTCACTTGAGAAACACAGGAAAATTTTTAATTAACACTGTTGTATTCCACAGGCAGTTATTCACTGTTCTTACAATAATAACAATACAGGAAACAATCGAGATCATCAGATCGCTTAAGAATGAAGTCCCTGGAGAGGATGGCATCACCACGGGAATGTGGGAGCTAGGAGATGACCTCGTAAGCAGAATTCATGCAATCGTAAAAGAAATCTGGGAAAATAAAACAACCGCGCAGGACTGGAAGTGCGCGTTAATACACCTATCGCACAAAATAAAACGTGACAAGGCGGATCTAAACAACTACATATCCCTACTACCGGTCACATACAAAATTATTTCTAAAGCTCTCTTATACCATTTGGTAAAACAGACAGATCGCCTGATCGGCGAGTACCAAGAGGTCGATCATATGCTCAACAAATATGGATTTTGAAGACGATATTAAGGATACTCAGAGCTTATCGGCACGACCGTCATTTTTGTGGACTTTCAGAAGACGTATGATTCTGTGGACAGAAGGACCGTTTTTGATACTCTACTAAAGTAAAAATGGACAGGAAGACCAGAGAAGTAATCCGGCAAACTCTCACGAATACGACTCCTAGAGTGAAATTCCTTCAGGAAATTTCTGAGCCTTTCGAAATATGTACGGGCGTTCCTTAAGGTGAGTTACATCTCCACTATTCTGTTTAACTTACTTGTGGACAAAGTTATTAGAGAATGGGAAAGGTATGTCAACGGTGTGAGCATCGGAAACTTGGGGGAAGCATAGTCAAGGTGAAATGTTAGCTTTTGCTGATGATATAGCAATCACCTTTGAGACGAGAGATGAAACCAGATACTCCGTACAAAGATTACACAATATAGCATCAAAGACAGCCTTTCAGATATCGTACGAAGAAACCCAGTACACGGAAAATCTACATCAACATAGCAAAAATATTCCGCTAGAAATGGAAAACGGCATAATTTCATAGGTGTCCTCCCTCGAATACCTTGGATAAATCATACTACATCGGGACTAGACAGTAGGGCCAACATAGGAAGAACCACTGAACTCCATAAGGTGTACAGACTAACGTGGAATTACTACAACATGAGACTCATCGCTTAACGCAAAATTACGACATTACAGGACAAGTTGTTCTGCTGGAAGCATTATACCGCTCAGAAACCGATAGGAAGTTTGCGAGAGTGATTGTTGTTAGAATAATAATGCTATTTGTTTTACGTCCCAATAACTACTTTTTAAGGTCTTCGGAGACGCCGAGGTGCCGGAATTTAGTCCCACAGGAGTTCTTTTACGTGCCAGTAAATCTACCGACACGGGGCTGTCGTATTTGAGCACCTTCAAATACCACCGGACTGAGCCAGGATCGAACCTGCCAAGTTGGGGTTAGAAGGCCAGCGCCTTAAACGTCTGAGCCACTCAGCCCGGCAATTGTTACAAACACGCGGAGAGGATAATAGGATGGTATACGGAACGAGTTAAGTTAGGAATGAATTCGATGAGTGGAGATGTACGTATAAACAGACTTTCAGTGGTGGGATCATGTGAAGCGAATGGAGGATAGGTTACATTATAGAATCTGAAAGGCTGAGTATGTTTCGCATTACACATAAATAAGGCATCAATAAATACATACGTTGAACAAACAGTGGAATTTCAGATAAGAAATCCATGTTAAAGCTAAACAAGCGGGAAGTATATTCAACAAAATAAATAAAAATAATAAAAAACGTGGTTGTCTTGCTAATTGCAGGCGCTAGAATTTTGTATATCCTTCTTCTTCTCCTCTCAAGTGTTTATTCCACGTTTTTGAGAAAATTACGAATGATAGCTGTACGCAGGGAAACACAGATAAGAAGAAAGTAACACCCCGGAATAGAAATGCAAGAACTGCATCATGGTCTCCCCAAGTGTTTCATACGTGAAAGCGTTTATTATTATTATTATTATTATTATTATTATTATTATTATTATTATTATTATTATTCCTCTTTGTTATGCCCATTCAAAGAGCTCGTTTAAACTTGTTTGATGGCCTGATGGTTTTCGCCTTCTTGTCCTAGCAAAATCTCTTCTTCAATGCACTGTTTTGCATCCTGCATTCTGTGGACCACTTCCTACCAGTTTTCTTTTTAGGTTTCTTCACGAATTTGTGCTTGGGTACTATCGTACTAAAGGCCCCACGATATTCTATGACATCGTCCGCGATATTCATTTCTTGGAGGTCCGCCTTAGTTTCTTCTACCTAGCGTAATAGCTGCAGTCGCTCAAGTGCGGCCAATATCCAGTATTCGGGTTTTCGGTGGTTTCCCATTTTCACACAGGGAAATGCTGGGCTGTACCTTAATTAAGGCCACGGCCGGTTCCTTCCCACTCCTAGCCCTTTCCTCTCCAATCGTCGCCATAAAAGTTATCTGTGTCCATGCGATGTAAAGTAACTTGTAAGAAAAATAGTTCCTTCTAGCCGGTTTATTTTGACCTTCTTTGAGTTGATTACTTTAAATAATCTTTTGGTGAGTCTGTTTCTGTCCATTCTATACATACGGCCTTAGAATTTCAGACGTCTCTTGCGTCAGTTAATTAGTAGAGACCCGTCGTTCTTCTCTTAATCCTCATTCCATTTTCTCTCGTGGGACCATACATCTTCCTGAGAATTTTCCTTTCGTGCTTTTCAGTTTCTATAAATATTAGAGTGACCTGCAAGGGATACGGCTTCTGAGGCGTGTAAATCTTACAGCAATATAAATGTCTTATAATGTCGTAATTTTTCATTACGCGATATGACGCTCTTGTTGTAGTAATTCCACGATAGTCTGTACGTCTTATGGAGTTTACTGGCTGGCCCTGGCTGTCTTGGCCGTACTATCTGGTCCTGATGGTAGTATGATTTCTCTAAGGTATTTGATGCAGGACACCTTTCAAATTATGCCGTTTTCCATCTCTAGCGGAGTTTTTTTGCTATGTTGATGTAGCTTTCACGTGTACTGTCTTTTTTCGTACGATATCTGGAGGCCTACCTTTGATTCTAAACTGTGTAATCTCTGTACGGCGTCTCCGGTTTCATCTCTGGTCTTAGATACTGATTGCTAGATCATCAGAATGCCTGTCCTGGCAGGACGTAGTGTCTATGTCTTCTGGTATGGCTAGAGCAATTTTGTTACTTTCATTGATCTGTCTCTGTCGAATCCTTGGCTTTGACAATATGAAAGTGACTGAGGTTTGAGCGATGCTAGTAATGCCATTCCTTACGCAGCCAGTCCCTGCTATGATTGGTGTGAAAACGTTGCTCATAGGGTCGGTTGGTGCATGCATTTCAGTGGGCTTGGCAGACTGATATGTAATAGCAACTTCTGGCTCGGTGAGGAAAGCAACGGGAAACTACCTCACTCCTCATTTCCCTAGTACGCCTCTTCAGTAATGCCTAGGCTATCTATGACAGCTGATGGCAGAGCTGTTGAGGATCCAACCAGCCTTAGGGCTGAAGACTGAGAAGGCTAAACATTTCGCCTTGACTTTGCTTCCCAAATTTCCGATGCTCACACCTTTGACGTCCCTTTCCCATTCTCTAATAAGTTTGTTTAGAACTATGTTAAACAGAATAGGGGAGATATTATTATTATTATTATTATTATTATTATTATTATTATTATTATTATTATTATTCATCGTTAGCGCTACTAAGCACCGCGAGATCGCAACTGATTGTTTTCTTGCGGGCACACCAGGTTTTCCTCCTTTCGGAGTGTGCTTTCTCCCATGCATAAGAATGGATATGCTTCAGTCGAGTTGGGACTTCTTTTTGATGACTCTGTCTAAGTTTGTGTATGAGTGGTGCTGGGAGTTTAATGCCTGCTTCTGAGATTTCATACTTTAGATGACCTTTATCGATCTCCACCTCTTCACCAACCAAGGAGGAATCGTAATAAGTAGGATAACAAACGTTCACAGATTCTTTCAGCTGACAATATGAAGAGGTAACCGTAAAATGTTATCCTTTTCCGGATTACGCTTGATATCTTTCCGGTGTGGGTATATATTTCTAAGTTGCTCTGAAGTTTTTAAACAGCATCTTTAAGGCTTGGACGAATCATTTTTCGTATAAGAATCTTACTTATTAACCGTCCTTTCCTTAACTGCCAGTTTTTCAAGCAGGGTGTGTGTTCGAAGCGTTAAACATTCTGATGCATATAATGCTTCAGTTCTAATTACAGTTTGATAGTGTCGAATTTTTGCATTTCGAGAAATAGGATTTTTTGTTATATATGTTTTGAGTGAGTCGGAAGGCTGGTTCAAACTTGCTGACTCGTGTTTAAGCGCCGAACTTAAATCTTTTAACTTTCAAGATTCTACCGTGGGTAGTCAGAAGATGTGATGGAGCACGAATCATGTTAGAAATGAAGTGGGTTTTGTTATAGGCGATTTTATGCCCAATATTAACAGCGCATTCATGCAGATGATTGATTTGTTGAGTAGCAAGTTTAGGAGAGGAGGTAAGGGGAGTTAGGTCATCTGGAAAAGCAAGGCAGTTATTATTATTATTATTATTATTATTATTATTATTATTATTATTATTATTATTATTATTATCATTATTATTATTATTATTATTATTATTATTATTATTATGAATAGTGGCAATCGTGCCTTAGACTAAAAATAATCTAAAGAGAAGTAAGTAAGCATGTAGATATATGAACATCGGCTCATCGCAACGACGTACTCTAAAATGGCTGAGAGATGACGCAGGGTTCGATCTCGAAGCCAGTACTTGAACAGTTTCGCAACACAACGAGCTTGAATATTATCAGTACCTCCCTGCTATATCGTGGGTGTTCGTGGTGACCTCTATATGTCAGAAAACTAGGAAACAAAGGTGCAGATTTGTTTTCCTTTCCTTGAACGGGAAAAGTTTCGGAGAAGTCCTAGGAATGTACGCGGAAAGGCTATGACAAAGACACCATGTGTATGTGTGAGCTGTTCAAGGACTTCGCAATTAATTCCGCGAGTTTGAAGCTGAGCGAGGAACGGCTCCATTCTCCAGGGAGGGAAACTGGCGGAATAACTTTGTTACACCTCTACTGCTTCATCGAATGGACTTGCAGTATCCGAGCATTCCGTGAGTTCTAATGTGTTTGATCAGGGAAGAGTAAAATTATTATAACACCTTCCAAAGAACTGTATGTTATTAATTTCCTCTCGAAATTTCTCATAGACGTTTCGGTTATATCTGAACTAACACGGAATAATTACGTAGCATCTGTGGAACAATGTCCACAGTTCTAGCCCTTCAGGTAAACAAGTTAATGTTGAAAACACCCTAGGGATTTGAGTTACGAATTTTAGGAAAATAAGATTTAATAAAGTATGAGAATATATTCTATATTTATTCCTAAAAATTACAAACCTTTTCTTAATCGTCGTTAACCGGTCGATTAGATTAACAATTTGCCTTTTTCTATCACTCTGAGCGCTAATATGAGTCAATGCAGAGTTTGAATTAAGCCTTTATAATTACATTCGGAGTGGCCATTTAAAAAAAAAAATCAAAAAGCGCCTGAGGGTATTGAACCAAAAGACACATTAAAGACATACTTATGCAAATAAGTTAATTTCGCTAGGATTTGAATAAGAAATAAAACTGTTGTGTGTGTGTCCTCCGCGCCTACAATCTCCGCAGCCCGCCCGACACATGGATGTTTCCAGAGACCACGAGGCAGACTGCAGTGCGCTGACGTGATCGTCGGTGACGTCAGCCAGCGCTATAAAAGGATCAACGTTTCTCGCATCTCCAGGACTACCACAGTGTCCTACGACCAGACTACACCGCAAGTCAGACACGGAGGTACCCTCTTAAAAATGTGTTCTGAATAGGTGGATTGATTCCTGGCCGTGACGTTTCACCTCTGGACATTGCCTCATTCATCCTGCATCCCGTAGCCACGTCGAGCACCCATCCAACATTCCGCTACTCACTCAAGTCGCCTAAAGTGCTCCGACTCCAATCATAGCATTCTGCTAATACGAACTCTCTCTACAAGTTCCACTTGTTATTATACAGGACCGATAGTTTTCGACTATCAAGAACATTCTCTCATTTGAACAGACTGTCTCATCAAGACAAGATTGAATGTATATAGGAATCTCCACTTATACTAATGTAAATAATATTCAGGCCCTCAGCCTAGTACCTTATATTAACATTAAACGTGTGCAACTCAACAAGCTTCAAGAAAAGTTTCGTTCTATTTTATGAACATATTGTATAAATGTGTTGAAGCTATAAACTTTTACGTTGTGCCTTGTATACCAAGCTCCTTGTATACAACAAAACGAGCAAAGAAACAAGCGTTATTATGCCCTTTTTCCGGAACTGCATTTAGGCCGGAAGTGATTTTCATAACTTGTTCTTTTAGTTTGATAGACTCACAATTGGAAACCTTTCCGGACACTTCAACCCTTGAACTTTCGGCAAAATTGAGGACATTGTTTAATTATACATTTTTCGTACTATGACGGCGCGTAAATGATTCCAACATTAAAAGTTATTAGTTCCTAGTCTTAACACCAGGCGAAAATATGGCGCTGTGAGCAGTGGTAGGTTCGCACAAAGAGACAGGAAAAATCAAACAAATGACAAGGGTGGTTCTGCCGCGTTTATTAGGATTTATGGTTATAAACACTGTTCAATATGATCTCCCAACTCAGCAACATCCTGCATGCGTAAAATGGCCGACAGTTGCCAGTGAATTCAGAGCGACATGTCGTTGTATGTTAGCCTCTAGATCAGACAGATACCGGACATGTCTCTGATATCCCCACACCGTCGCCATAAGACCTATCTGTGTCGGTGAGACGTAAAGCCACTAGCAAAAAAAATATCCCCACAACATGAAGTCACATGGATTCAGGTCGGGTGATCTTGGAGGCGACGCTTCTGGAAAATGACTAGAGATGATGCGGTCCTTACTGAAGGTTTCTCGCAAATGGAATGAATCAATATGCGTAACCAAGGAACTGACGTCTCAGTTACGGATTATTGCTCGTTCTCTCTGCCTACAACGCCATATTTTAACCTGATGGGAAAATTTGGAACTAATATGTTTTTGTAGTATAAATCGCGAGTGCATGGCTTAGTTGTTGTTTGAGACATCAGTCCATAGACTGGTTTGATGCAGTCCTCTATGCCACCCTATCCTGTGCTATCCTCTTCATTTCTACACAAGTGCTGCATCCTACATCTGCTCTAATCTGCTTGTCATATTCATAGCTTGGTCTACCCCTACCCTTCATACCACTTCCTTCAAGAAACAACTGAAGAAGTCCTGCGGGTCTTAAGGTGTGTCCTATTATTCTATTTCTTCTTCTCATCAAATTGACATAAATCCATCTCCTTTCACCAATTCCATTCAGTATCTCGTCATTCATGATTCGATCTATCCATCTCACCTTCAGAGTTCTCCTGTAACACCACATTTCAAACGCTTCTATTCGAAGATGAACTATATGAACGAAATTACAAAGTGATTGTAAAATTCACATATTGACGTCAAACTATAAATCGAATTACGAAATTAAATTAACGATGTCGTAATGTCGAAGATATTCAGTCACACATTCGGTGTTCATCCGACCAAATTAACGAAGACTTAACAATAGGGCAAGTGCCAGGTGAATCTGAATAAGAGAGAACAACACTGTGCATGATTTGGAAAAACCTATATCAGTATTGTTGCTTGAAAGTCTGAAGGTATGGCGTTTTGACAGAAAGACAAAGGATATTGAATGAAATAAGTGACTCGCGTGAGGCGTGCGAGGAATAAGGATTGAAAGTAAATAATGGGAAAATAAAACATTTGATGTCGGAAGCGTGAAATACATGAGGAAATAGAAGAGTTGGCTTACTTCAAGTATCTGGTAATCTGGATATTGGGGACATGCAATGTGGATAACAAATCAGAGTCAGTATATCAATGGGTAGAGAAGCATTTAACGGACTCATTTGTGGGAAACTGAATAAAGAACTGAAGAAACCTGCCGCGAATTGGTTTGTGTGGAGTGTTGTCATGTATGAAGCAGAAACCCGGTGCGATGAGCAGAGACAATGAGAGAAGAGCGTTTGAGATGTGGGTTTGGCGAAAATGGTAGTGGTGGTGGTGATTATTGTTTTAAGAGGAAGTATAACTAGGCAACCATCCTCTATATAACACTAATCAAAAGAAAAAATATAGACGGGATCCGACACTTCGAAAAATGAAGGTATCGGCCAAAGAAAGGCCAGGGTCACGAAGGGAGTGAAAATTAAAGACTCCCTAGGCCTCGAATAACCTAAAATCGTCGGGATCGGAAAAATCAAGAGTTGGCCCAGGAAGCTCGGATAGGATAGATGAAAGTGAGGAGCCTGGCAGGAGTATGTGAAAGCAATGCCAGAACTCAGCTAATGGACCCGTGGTCGCCAACCCACGCTCCCAAGTTGAGAGACCCTTGCGCCCTTTTTAGTCGCCTATTACGACAGGCAGGGATACCTATCACCCCCACCCACAGGGGGATGTGGCGAAAAATTGAGATTAGCAGGACTAATAGAGTGAGGAATGAAGAGGTACGAGAGAGTCGGAGAGGAAAGGAGCATACTACAGATTGCGAAGGACAGAAAAGTAATTGGATATGACAAAATTCAAAAAGGGAATGCTTGCTAGCGGATTTAGACGTTGCATAATAGCCGATTTAAGAAGAACTCTAGAAAAGAATGAAGAGGTAGCCAGCAAAGGTGAAAGGTGAATGAGTGGAAACCTGTCGCTAGATGGTGTCGCAGACAGATCATATGGCCTGGTGTGTAAATAGAGAACTAGGGAAAACCATCTTGAGGGCTGGCGACAGTCGGCTTCGAAGTCACAATCTCCCGATTGCAAGCTCAGAGATACGTGGCCCGAACCGTGCAGCAAGCTGCTTTGTAACAGCATCGCTTGTTTTAGGGGAGTGTATAATTATTAAAGCACTCTGGTCACCACGGCCTCCCGGGTTTAATCCAACGACGTATTTCTATTGGAGTGCTGAAAAATGTGCGCTATATGGAATAAATCCAAAAACAGCTGATCCCCATAAGCAACCGATTACGCAAGAATTATTAGGTCCGGACCCACGGTGTAGGGGGCAACGTATCCGCCTGTCACCCGGCGGCCCCCGGTTCGATTCACGGCCGGGTCAGGAGTTTCTAATTGTAAATTATTAATATCCCTGGCCTGGGGACTGGGTGTTTGTGTCGTCCTTAATGTTCCTTTCCTTATATTCAACACTTCACACTTCCGCAATTTCCATATACACGCAGGTTCATAACATATGATGAAAAGTAGGGGCAAAAGATCTTTCTAGGTCGTCGCCCTGAATAAATACCATTAAAAAAAGAAATAAAATATTAGAGAAAGTCTTGGACAATATGAGTAATCGGAGAACGTGAACAACAATTCCATCATCTGTCATGATTGTGCTGAGAAAGAGATATTACGGTTTGATTTGTATCAAGCGCGAGTTCGTGTCATCAGTACAAATGCTGTTACTAACGCTCTGTCCAGCGTAATATTTTTACATTACAGCAGGTGCTGTACTGTGTTCTCTACACCACCTCTCATTTACGCAATAAGGATTGCATATGTACCTGGGGTACGGATCTTTAGGGCTTCTGCTGCTTCAGAAGGAATTGGCTGTACACCACGAAAGCTAATCATGCAGAAACAAATTAAAAATCCTCATTCACTGAAGAATACAAAAAATCCAGTTTATCTTTTTGATAGTCTTCAAAGACTGACACAGTATTGCCGACCACAGAAATGAGCACTGTGTGTATTTAATATTTTCAAATGTATCTCCATTTATATTCAATGCTGGAGATGATTTTATAACCACACATGTCTGCAAACTGAAGTCCGCGGTAGCATTGATAAGGAATTTTTCAATCTCGTAATTAAAAATACTACTGTGTGTATCTGAAAGACGCGACGGCCGGGTGTGGTGTGGTGGGATGGGTTGGGGGGGGGGGAGGGTATCATTTAACTGGAAACCTTTCAAAGCTTTAATTTCAATCAGGCAGGAAGTATTCCTCACTGTTGCGCATTGATATCTCTAAGCCGACGGTGATATTTTCTGTTAATTACTCTCTGCTGGATTATAGGAGTGGGCCCGCTGTCTCATATTTTGAACAATAAAATCGTTTCTCTGCATCTCTCATTTTTGACGGGGCAATTCTGCAAAGTGAAAGAGGAAAGGCTAAGCCGTGAAATGTGTAAATATACAAAGGTAGCGAAAAAAGCAAACGCCATCAAAATGAATTTAAAATATTGTTGGTTAGTCTGAATGTTATTGACTACACATATGGGTATTTAGCATTAAGCTGTCATATGATACGGGAAGTCAAATGAGCATTCCTCTGGAGTATAAAAATCAAGAGGCGTCCTTACAGCAGTGAAAGTCCATTTCCAGGCGAATTTTCTCGCATCTCTAATCTATATAAATAAAGTTGTAGGTGGTCTGCTGTCTGTAACTTCGTTTATTATGTCAATTTTTCATATATTTACCCGTCTTAGGTCAACTAAAGACCGTATCAGTGGTTTGTAACTTTCCCGTCCGTCTGTCTGTCCGTCCGTTCCAACATCACGGCGGAACGGCTGGACAGATCTCGACCAAGTCAAATGAGCATTCCTCTCTAGTGTTGAACATATTTGACCTCACGCTCCATCAGTTTCGTATCACCGCTGAGTTTAAAAAAAGTCCACCAATAGAAAAATTACAAAATTTGTGAGTGGAGAATTCCCAACATCTATACTTTTACCCTTAAGTTTCTAAAGGTTTTTTGCGCACGATTATATAAATAATATTGCAAACGTATTTTTTTTACAAGTTGCTTTACGTCGCACCGACACAGATAGGTCTTATGGCGACGATGGGACAGGAAAGGGCTAGGAGCGGTAAGGAAGCAGCCGTGGCCTTAATTAAGGTACAGCTCCAACATTTGCCTGGTGTGAAAATGGGAAACCACAGAAAACCATCTTCAGGGCTGCCGACAGTGGGGTTCGAACCCACTATCTTCCGAATACTGGATACTGGCCGCGTTTAAGCGACTGCAGCTATCGAGCTAGGTCAAACGTATTTGAACAAGGCACAAGTATCATCTAGCTTGGCAACAGTAGTGGCGAGTTGCATACATTTTAGGGGTTCTGATAGTTCAGATCGCTAATAGTTATGCACACCTTACTACACAGACGTTGTGCGGGTAGAAAACACTTGCGCCTTGCCTAAATACTCGTACGTTTGCATTCTCTGTTTTTGCCTAAAAGTCCTCCCCTTCCCATCAGTACTTAGACTCCACTCAGGAATCTCTTTTGAAAGCAAAAGAAACAGAATATTTTTTTTAGACCTCTACTCAGGATCGTTTCAGAAATGTTCAATCCAATGCACTTCTATTCCGTGTTCGACGCTTTGTGCCGACCTGAAGATAAGAAAAGCTTTACCTCATCGTGCAAAGTTTGTTACCAATTCTCGTATATTTTTTCTCCCTTCCTAACCTTGTCGCCTTGTTTTTGAATAGCCGTTAATTCATTCCAGTTTGCGTAGCGGAAAGACCTACTTAGGGACGCTAATTTCCGCGACACAGCCTCCCAAATTTCCTCTTACTTTTTTTATTTCCACATCCTGTCTCCCTCCCTCTTGACAGAGAAATACGCAAGTGGCTGAATACTTAATCACTCTGCAGTCATGCGGAAAAGAACTCGACGCAAAGGAAGCTGTGAAGAAAGTTGGGAGCACGGGCGCTTAACAAATCATTAGATTACAAGTACGTGGAGCACTGTTAACTTTGCAAACGGAAGAGGGCGTAAAGAAACTTGCGTCTGTATTCTTTGCATATTGTTGGTGAAATTAGAGACCAGCAAAATTCACATTTGAGATCAACAGTATTTAACAGTAATTTTCGAAATAATATTTTGAATTTATTTCATGGATAATGAAAAGTTTCTTCCGTCTTGCTATTGTAATACAACGAAGTCGTTTGCTCCTTTCAAAATGAACCTCGGCTGTTAGTTCTAACCGTTAATCATCCATGACTACCTGTCGAAGGGTAGGTTTTAAGGTCCATACCATTTCAAATTCGCGGAACTGACCAGCGGATTATAGGGAATAGAAACAGTGATTTTACTCTCCCACAAAATATACAAGACCACCACGAGTGGAAATATACCAACCTTAACGGAAATTTATTTCTAAAACTCTTTCCTCATATGTATGCACCTATTTGATAAGAAGATTATTAACGGGCGGTACTACAGGCTAAGTCGCAGTGGATATTGACCGAAGGTGCTGCACGTGTTGCAGATTTTGTATCTATATATTAATAAAATCGTAACGACCAAGTGTCTGTACATTGACTATTTTGGCGAAATTTTCATACAGATATCCGTTTCAGATGTCAAAATAACAATTTGCTTACATTTTAGCTTTAGTTTCCTGAAAGTCCTAATTTTTACCCCCTGCTCCCAAATCAAGATTGCGGCGCAATTTGCCAGACGAGCTAGAAAATTGAAAATTGGAAAATTATAGGTTTTAGCCTGTAACAGACAGAAAATTTCGAAGATATTTAAATTTTCATACTTTACCTCCGAAAAATATCGAAATAAGGAGGCAAATTTAATGACGGTGCAGACTTTCTTTTCCAGGTAATTCGTGGCTAACCGGTAAGTCGTATCGCAAAACGGATGGCACAATCTCGGTTCAGTTTGGAGGGATCTACAACTTTGGTCTTATGACTCTTTTTGTCGTGTCTCTATCCCTTATACGTTAGATTTGTCTCTATTTCTCGACTGTACGTAAATTTTTCACTTTTGACACGTATAATTCACAGCTTGAATCACTTACAGGAAAGATGGAATCATCAAATTCTACACGAACATTAGCCCACTCAGTAGCCATATGTGAGCCAAATTCTGTGTTGGGGCCGATGCCCTAGATGTTAGGCCCTTTTAAGCAAGAATCATCATTATTGTACCGGGCGGTACACCTCTACACCGTTTATTTAAAAGTTGCGCCAGTTGAAACTCCTCTTCTGGAGGAAGGTTGAACTTTATCTATTCTATTAATTCTCTACTTTCTCAGAAGATGTCACCACGTGGAAAATTTTGAGTTTTTGAACTGTGTCACTTTTTGATGTGTTTTTGTTTCGCTTGAAGTAAGAAGTGTGAACTTTCTCTTCTAGAGGACACTACTGAAGAATTACAATAGTGCAACCTAGTGCGAAATCAAAGAACTATTTTGTTGGAGAAATTTTTATTTCAAGAGTTTGTTCTTTGTTAAATTTCTTTCTGTCATGGTTTAAGTTGGCTGTATACCCCTCCTTTTCCCCTTATTTTGGATCTAGCCAATCCCGAGTTTCTTTAATTAATTTTCCACCAATAATGTGTTTCTTCTTCCTCTATGTAGGGGTTTCTTTTCCCTAGCCAATAAAAACTTTGAGGGAGGGTGTTTTATTTCCCCTAACGCCTAGAATCTTCCGCGAGAGGATATAAACTGCTGATTTTGGGGTCTCCGGGCCACTTCTGTTCCATCTTTCAGTGTATTAAGTACATAGCAGGAGGCGGGAAGCGCCTCTTTCTTCTTCAGCCGTTCAACACCAGGTAATGGCCTATTAATAACTTCTTTTCTTGCTAGGTCGGCAGTTTAACACTCGCGGCGGGTTCGAAGCATTTCCATCATGTAACCTTTTCCTAAAATGTAATTACTCTTTTCATCTTTTTCTTGTAAAGCTACATATTGGGATAGAGAGTGCTAACCCTCTCGAGCTCCCACTCACATTTGTTTTGAGGTGAACTTATTTTCTCAAACTATTCTTCGTTTATGTAATGTAAAGTGTTCTTCTCTAAGTCACCTCTGTAGTATGGGATTAGCCCTTGCGTTAGCAGCCCAGAGCCAGATTAGGTTTTAAAAAACAAAGTGTATTAGGAGTGCAAGATCGCCTCCTCTCAAATTGTTAGTTTAGAGGTCATGTAATCAACCTTCTTTTCATGTAATAGACCTCTGTAGGTTGGGTATTTTACCCCTGTGAACACGTCCTTGGAGGACAGCTTGAAGGTAGAGTTTGGTTTGGCCTTTGAGAGGCTTAAATTTTAAGAGCGGATCGCTCTTTTGAAAATGGAGTGTCATATGCCTCGTGGAGGCTTTTCTGTGTAATTCGGAGCCAGGGGCTCCTAGGGATGAATGGGGTTTTCTGCCCCTCTGTTAAAACTTGTGTTTGTGGTAAAACTGAGCTGATCGCTGAAGTCAGGGCGTGAAGCCCAAAACCTGTAAATATTGTATCTCCCCTTGTTTTGCTACATTGTA
Source organism: Anabrus simplex (assembly GCF_040414725.1). Classification (NCBI taxonomy): domain Eukaryota; kingdom Metazoa; phylum Arthropoda; class Insecta; order Orthoptera; family Tettigoniidae; genus Anabrus; species Anabrus simplex. The sequence goes on from NC_090277.1 coordinate 75,131,524, forward strand.
CCTGCCATGTCTGTTATTGCTTGGTTTTTGAAAAGAAAATATAACCTAGTTAAATTTTAAATTACTTTTACATTAACTTTGATTCCGTAGTTTGAAACCCATTCACGCCCGCACCTTCTTACGCCTCTACCTACCGCTAAAACACGGTAACAATTATCATAATCAAATTCTATGTTTGTAGCTGTAACGTAAGTATATACTTTCGTATGTCAACGTATATATATTCATTGAAGTGGATTTGTAACGATCTAGAAAGGGTGCGTCTGCCATTGTAATTAATAGGATACTTTACAAATCGATAGTGATTGTCGGCAGGAGGGCGTCTGCTATTATAATCACATCGACTTTGATTGTCAGTAATAATTTCGTGTGGCTATTTCTAGCCGAGTGCAGCCCTTGTAAGGCAGACCCTCCGATGAGGGTGGGAGGCATCTGTTATGTGTAGGTAACTGCGTGTTACTGTGGTGGAGGATAGTGTTATGTGTGTTGTTAGTTGCAGGGATGTTGGGGACAGCACAAACATCCAGTTCCCGAGCCAAAGGAATTAACCATTTAAAGTTAAAATCTCCGACCCCGTCGGGAATCGATCCCGTGACCCTCTTGACCAAAGGCCAGCGCACTAACCATTTAGCCATGGAGCCGGACTGACTGTCAGTAGGAATGGGGCACTTCAACTCCTACGTAACTGGCATTAGTAAGGACGACCTACCATTGTAATGACTAATTCCCATGTCGATTTGACTAGCAGGAGGCAAGGAAACATACAGTTATGTTCAAAACAACTTACCAGATTGTCTTTGGCAGTAGGAAGGGGTGCACGCCGTTAAAAACAAATTCACCCTTTTAAAATGTGGTTGGCATTAGGCATAGCGGCCTGCTGTTATAATGGAAATTCACGAACTCTATGTGAATGGCAGTAGGCAAGTGAGCCTGCCTTTATCATCAAAACTCCGCAACTCGCACTTTACATTTGAAACAACGTATGGGGACCTCCCCATGCTGTTTCTTGGATAACGCTCTATTTCCTTCTTGTATGAATGTGGGATCTACCGACAAACGGCTCGAAGTATTATCATCGAAACTTCAAAACGTCAAATATTGAGGAGAAACAAAGGAAGTTTAAATAAACGCTGTAAATCCAGTTAAATTACAATCTGATTGAAACTTCACAGATGAACATTCAAAAATGAACGAATTTAACCCATAGTTCCCATTGTTCTCATTTTGAACATAATTCCTATATTTTTTTTTACAGGAAAAAAGAAGAGTGAGCGACTTCGACTTTGATTCTCGTATGGAGAGAAAGGTTGTGGTCAACTGGTGGTTTGATTATTCCCTCTTTTTTGACAACCGGAAAATAGTGAAACGTAGCGTCAAATGTTGACATTCCTGTGCTGCGTCTTTCTGCCGCACTTTCAAGTGAAAGGCAAAGTAATTACATTTTACACGGTTGATATTGTGATAGTTTAGTCCTACGTAGTCGTCTTGATATATAGGAATAAACGTAGCCTGAGTGCAAGAAAGGTGTTCATACATCAGTAGAAATAGCTACATTTTTATTGTTAGCAACTAGCAAGAGTGGGAACAACGGATATCAAATCCACCAATATTTTGTGTGTAGCTAGTTCGATCAAAGAAGTCAGGACAAACGTTATTATTTTTGACGGCATTCCTTCATATGAGCTTGGAGCCTCCAAGGCTCAGGTGGCAGCGCGCCGCCCTCTCACCGCTGGTTTCCATGGTTCAAGTCCCGGTCACTCCGTGTGAGATTTGTGCTGGACAAAGCAGAGTTGGGACAGGATTTTCTCCGGGTACTTCGGTATTCCCTGTCATCTTTCATTCCAGCAACACTCTGAATTATCATTTCGTTTCATTTGTCAGTCACTAATTATTGCTCCAGAGGACTGCGACAGGCCTCGGCAGCCGGAACAATTCCTATCCTCGCCGCCAGATGGGGACTCCATTTCATTTCTGACCCGGTCGAATGACTGGAAAGAGGCTGTAGATTTTCAATTTCCTTCATATGAGCTCTGTGATGTGAGGAAACTAATTGCCATAGTGAGCAGTATTAATCATCACCATCATCATCATCATCATCATTGTCCCCGTTTTCGACATTGTCGTACAAATACCAGGTAGTTTCTCTAACGACACACCATGATACAGAGTACCCAACTAATCAGGGCAAGAGATACAGCCACGGTAAAAAGAAGCACATTCAGGTTGAACAGCTTCGCCCAATAAACAAGTACCATAAGCACGCGGGTGGCGTGGACTTTGTTGATAGTTTCGTATCTCAACACAAGCCAGTAATAACTTCCGAAAAGTAGCATTGGCATATTTTCATGAACGCGCTCAATATTGTGAGAGTAGTAGCGTGGAGAATATGTACCACTCTTGAATCTAACATGAATATCGATCAGTTTTAATTTTAAAGGCACACTGTTAAAGCACATTCACGCACAGTCAAACTGGCCCAGGATATGGACCCTGTGGTTCCCTTTCCTTCACGCCCAAGGAAGGGCCTGGGCATCATTTGATGTCAGCTGGACGTAAGGGACGATATACTATGCAAGATGAGCAATCCGCTCAGTGTTTAAAGCCTTGCTGCACATTCATTGTTCACCAGAGTACCATTCGTAACTTGTAAGAATATACATTGGTTGTAAATTTCCTCCTTTTTTGGAAACTGATTTTACCTTAATTAAGATATAAATGTATGAAAAAATAAATATTTTCATAGGTTGGGAACAAATGGGTTAAATGTTGGCTCTAATAATTTTCAAAAGAACTTAGCGAACTTACAATGACTTATCTGGAGATATGTGCAAGCTTTTTGGATCGTAACTAGTGCTATATGGGCTTTCTGTTTCTCATACATAAAAACACTGTCAGTTGTCGACGTCAAATTTCTCACAAGAACACACTCATTCATGAGCACTTGATATACCACCGCCACCGTGTTTTCGTGTATCGGTCAGTGTTGAAACCAAACTTTGATGTAAGTGATGATAGCAGTAGGAACTTCTGCTCGTTGATCGGTAGAAACCCATGACATGTCGCAGGATGATGACTGCCTTCCTCTAGCTCTCTTCTGGGCAAAAAATACACTTTGCTTCTACCTCGTAAATGTACTTGAAGGTCACTTCGTATTGTTGCCTTCTAAGACAGACTTTTCCCGTACTTTACTCAACATCACGTTATTTTTATTGGTATCGTACATCCGGTTTTGCCTCTGTACCACATTCTTTAAGTCGTATATAAGTCCTGAGTCATTTCATGGACTGTTTAAGGCTTGCTGATGACCTTACTCGTCCTAAGTAATGTGAGCCACTGATCCGGAAGAACAGTTTGGTTCTTATTTCAATCGGGGCATGCATAGAGCCCCTTCGTTTTATTTTTATCACTGATAAAGAGAAAATGATTACTTACTGTCAACACTAGTCGTAGGGTTGTCAACCATAGCAATGATTTTTAACGTTCGACTGGAGTACTTAACAGACAGGAGAAAAGCATAAATAGCAATCACGGAACCCGTTCTTAGTGAAGGCACCGGTTACACTAATACTGGTGACCGCGTTTACTATGCGTCCATGGCTATTGACGACCCTAGATGACAGTGATCCTAACTACAAGCAGAATGATAATAGTAGATGGACATCACATTCTTTACACATTGAACGTACGGCAGTGTTTTACTGGGTGTGCGAGCTGCAAACGGTAATCTTTTCCGTATACAAACATTGCAACTACATTTACGATTTTAATATCTCCCAGGAGAAATATCGTAATATGAGGGGGAAGCAAATGTCGTCCAACCCGATGTACGGAGAATTAGGCTGTTTCCCTAATGTGTATGCAAATCTCGTTGTTCAACTGTCCTCCGGGTTAGATGACTCATAGCCTTTGAAATCTATCCTGTATCTATTTCTAAATCCGAGCTCTAGTGAAAAGCGACAGTGAAATAACCTAAGGTTGCATTCCCGTCAGGTGAGAGTTCTCAGGATGCCGTAGGCCACAGTACCTATGTGTCTGAAGCTTTGCATACATGATAGGGGTTTTATAACGTTCCACCTGTATTGTTCATGCAAATTGCAAAGCATTCTGAAATTTCATTAAGTAAGTTTGTAATTTAACCGTGTTGCTGTATATGAATACTCTATTTGTAAATCTTGTTTGAGATGGATTGAGTGATAACACTAATGTTCAGACAATAATCGCTCGCCGAGGATATAATCTCTCCACTAGGCACGGATTAATTCCTTTGTTTCAGTATCTCAGAATCGGAACATGTTGCTTATCATCTCTGCATGTTTATTACCATATAAAATCTGGCTAATAATCTGAGTTTCTTCCGTGCGCTAGTTTCCAGTAATTGCAAGACTTTACCCGCTGTTTAAATCATTATCATCATTCCTTACATTTCGGCATAATTTGGACCACGGTACAGAATTCACTTGTTGGTTAGTCCTTTATTCTCACCCCACAACTTCATTTCCCTGTGGTTCCTCTTCTTCTCCTCTGATATGTTCTTGGACTTTTCATTTTATATTTCCTGGAACCCGTCGAATGTATCAATTTTACCTCGAAACATCTTTATTAAATATTTATTTTGGATTGATGCCAAATTCCTTCATGTCTTTTCTTGTTTCTTGCTCCCATTTAGTAATTGCCTTTAATTTGACGATGTAGTTAGAGATTTTCTTTTTTAGTCGAATCTCGTTCATTCTTTCGAGATGCCCATACACCATCAGTCTCCTCTTACGTATAGTGTCTGTGATCTTCTCTATCTGTCTGTATAGATCTTCATTTCTCCTCTTCTCGCACGTAAAATACTTTCCTTTTTATCGGGTCGTAAGATATTTCGAGATTTTTTCTTCTCTAGCTCACCCATTTCCCCTCTCATATTCAGCATCTGACATTCTGAACCGGAATGTCCCTCTGGCTTGACAAACGTGGTATAGTGTCTCATCTTTGCTCTGTAAGATATCGTTCTTTTGTTGTACCTATTCTGTGCTAGTCTATAGGCTAACTCCGTCTTTCTGAAACTTCCATTACGTGATTCCTTATCAAGCCCATTCGGTTGGATTCATCCACCAAGATGTTAAAAATTATTCGACCTCTTGACTTTCCCACACTTTGTTTCCAAATGCTTTTCTTGATTATGTTTATATTCTACGTACTCTGTCTTTTCATATGAGATCCGGAGTCCTGCTTTCTCTGCACGATTTCATGTAATTTTTCAAGCATATTTGGACTTCTTTATCTTATGCTAGCAATGCTATGTCATCAGCGAATGCTAAGCAATCCAACTTCACATTCTCCTTTTTTGTACATAATTGGACTCCTCCTATCCATTATTCTTTTATGGTTTTCCTCCAAGTCTTAATCTCAAGGGACTCATAAATTTGCTCATGATATCTAAGTTTGGAAATGGTTTCCGTCAGTGTTTGAGTTATATATTAGTGTTATTATTATTATTTTATTATTATTATTAATAATAATAATAATAATAATAACTCAACAATTAAAAACCCTATTTTACATATGGTGTATTAGCGTAATAGATATCAAAATTGAATTACTACATGAAATAAATAAAACTCAAAACTAGAAGTATTTATGAATAATAAAATGGAGAAATTTAGCATACACATTATAAGAGAAACTTCTCTGAAATAAAGCATTAAAAGGTTCTTGATATTGTATATTATCACACACATTGAAGTGAATTACTAATTGAACTACTTTCGAAAATGGGGCAGTCAAGTAAAGAATGGTAAACAGTTCGTGGCATTTCTGAAAACTGTGAAAGTATTCAGTAGAATGTAAAAGCTGTAATATTATTAGACTCCTTGGATTCTTACAGTAAAGTAATTCCGTCATCCCATTTCGATAGGAAATAGACTGAGAAATTGCGTTACTTAGTTTCACTGGCTACACGGCAGGGGAAGTTGAAGCCGTGAGTTTGAATTCTGGAGGTGACTAGATCCAACCGCACCATCGGAACCACGCCCTGTCTCTTAATTAGAACCTCCTACCGTCGCTCTGACCATTTATAATTGATTAATCAATCACTAATGATCGCCCAAATGGCAGATTCCCTATCTCTTGCTTCCCTAGCCTTTTCTTAAATGATTGCAAAGAAATTGGAAAATTATTGAACATCTCTCTTGGTAAGTTATTCCAATCCCTAACTCCCCTTCATATAAACGAATATTTCCCCCAATTTTTCCTCTTGAATTCCAACCCACCGAGCTCGATAGCTGCAGTCGCTTAAGTGCGGCCAGTATCCAGTATTCGGGAGATAGTGGGTTCGAGCCCCACTGTCGGCAGCCCTGAAGATGGTTTTCCGTGGTTTCCCATTTTCACACCAGGCAAATGCCGGGGCTGTACCTTAATTAAGGCCACGGCCGCTTCCTTCCACTTCCTAGGCCTTTCCTATCCCATCGTCGCCATAAGACATATCTGTGTCGGTGCGACGTTAAGCAAATAGCGTACGGAATTCCAACTTTATCTTTATATTGTGATCTTTCCTACTTTTTAAGACTCCACTCAAACTTATTCGTCTACTGATGTCATTCCACTGCATCTCCCCACTGACAGCTCGGAACATACCACTTAGTCGAGCCGCTCGTCATCTTTCTCTGAGTTCTTCTCAGCCCAAACTTTGCAACATTTTTGTAACTCTACTCTTTTGTCGGAAATCGCCCAGAACAAATCGAGGTGCTTTTCTTTGGATTTTTTCCAGTTCTTGAATCAGGTAATCCTGGTTAGGATCCCATACACTGGAACCATACTCTAGTTGGGGTCTTACCGGAGACTTATATGCCCTCTCTTTTACATACTTACTACAACCCCTAAATACCCTCATAACCATGTGCAGAGATCTGTACCCTTTATTTACAATACCATCTATGTGATTACCCCAATGAAGATATTCCCTTAGATTAAGACCTATGTACTTACAATGATCCCCATATTCACCCCATCAACGCAGTAATTAAAACTGCGAGGACTTTCCCTATTTGTGAAATTCACAACCTGACTTTTAACCCCCTTTATCATCACTGCCTACTGTCCATCTCACAACATTATCGATGTCATTTTGCAGTTGCTCACAATCTTGTAACTTACTTATTATTTTGTACACAATGACATCATCTGCAGAAACCCTTACCTCTGATTCTACTTCTTTACACATATCATTGATATATATATGAAAATATAAAGGTCCAATAATAATGCCTTGAGGAATTCCCTCTTAATTATTACAGGTACAGATAACGCTTCGCCTACTCTAATTCTCTGAGATTTATTTTCTAGAAACTTAGACACCCATTCAGTCACTCTCTTGTCTAGTCCTATTGCAGTCATTTTTTGCCAGTAGTCTCCTATGATCCACCATATCAAATGCCTTAGATAGGTCAATCTAAATCTGCACTTGCTAGTGTCACGTTAAACCGCTAGCAGAAAAAGTGCTGGTGCAGAGGGTGTGAACTCGCGATCTCTATACGAGGATGCGAGAAATTAATGAACTGTTCTGGCAAGCTGACCGTATGGGGAAACTGCTGAAGAGACATGGATGTCTTATTACTGAAGGGGAAACGCGCCGTGGTAAGATGAGCCTTACAGCTGACGATTAGGATCTCTAAAGGGAAAAGAGAGATTGGTCATTTTTTTTCACGAAGTAATAGTCTCTAGAATGAAAAAGAACTGCTTCTAAAGAAATCTACAATTCAACTTTATTTCCTGAATTTATCAATTTTCCAACTTTTAATTGGTCAAATGGAAACTTTCGAACGGAGAACGAGTAATTAATGGTAAGCCCTGAGCTCCAAGCTGACTACTTTGTTTAGTGAAATGGTTACCAACTTGGGAAGTATGAGATATTCACGAAGGGAGGGAGCCGTGTAATAATAAAAAAAAAAGAAACATGAAAGTGAGTTCAGGTGTGATGTAAACCGTATCATCCATCCCATTTTAATTAAAATTGAGGAGCTATCTGGCGGCGTCGGTCTAGGAAGCGAATAATAACGGCCGAGAGGGTTCGTCAAGCTGACCACCTTTCACCTCGTAATCTGCAGGTATTTTGTCCTACCAGCGGCCACTTGTTAGGCCACGGCACTTCGGGGCCGTTGCGCCATGGGGTTAGTGATAAATGAAATGAATAAAATATTATGAACAGTGATCCTTTGACATTTTATGTATGTGTTATTACAAAAGAAAAGACCTTCGAAACGGCACAAGTTTCATTACATTGTGAAGGACAATTACAACACACATTAAATTTAACCCTTTATTGCATGAATTACTTTTCATTTCCGTTTAGTGACGAAAGTCTTAAGTCTCAAATTACCGCCCGAGTTCGCCGTTAGGGGCGCGCAGCTGTAAGCTTGCATCCGGAAGATAGTGGGTTCGAACCCCACTGTGAGCAGCCCTGAGGATGGTTTTCCATGGTTTCGCACTTTCATACCGGTGAGTGCTGGTGCTGTACTTTAATTAAGGCCATGGCCGCTTCCTTTCCACATCTAGGCCTTTCCTATCCCATCGTCGCCACAAAACCTCTCTGTGTCGGTGCGATGTGAAACAATTGTAACAAAAAAAAGTCTCAAACTGCATTCAATGTCTTCGACTCACCGACAATTCTTAAGTGGGGCTACTACAGTACCTTAACACTCGTATGTGATGTAATAATAATCGTATGGCCTCAGCTACCGTGTGCAGACATTTCAATTTGACGCCATCTGGCTGTCTGCTAGTCAATTTCGACGTTCCGTTTTACTCTAGGCCCACTAGATAGCAGACAGAGTAAACCGAAACTCTCTTGGGCGTCTGTGGCTGAGATTTACTGAATTTTGTCGGGTAAACACCAAATGTGTCACCAGAGATCTTTTACATGCCGACATCGTACGACATGGAGTGTCGAATGGACTTTTATCCACCCTTTAAAAATCCGACTACCTCTGCCGCGTTTGAGCCCGGTATCTTGGGATCCGGAGGCCGACACTCTGCCACTGATCCACAAAGGCAGCTCGTATGTGATATGGTTAGCCACAATGGAATTTATATATATGATATTTCGCAATTTTTCGCTAAGCTTTTAATATTCAAAGACCGATCATTACTGCCTACTGCCCATGGGTACTTATTGCAAGACGCAAGCGTATTTGCACGACCGTAGGTCGGTAATGTCTTTGAGGTTGAGCCAGAGGTACTCGTGTGATGGGGAGGGCCAACGGAAATTTAACGGTGGTTGGTACACGTGGATGTTGACGGGATGAAACGAGTACCTACTTTTGTAGGAATCTTTTGTTGTCCGTTATGCATAATAATAAAAAACAAAGCATCACTGATATATGTGTTGGATTGGCTGTACCATGGGTACAAGAAAATTACAGTACCAGCTTAAAGCAGCAAGCTAGAAAATCATACGATTCGTATATGAATCACTATGCATTTAGGGTTAAATACCGCAGAAGTACATAAATACGGTTTGTTAGTGAGTGTGTTCTATCTAATACGTAAGTTTTGATTTCATTCACACGTCATTCACTCTTGCATTCATTCGAGTCGACTGTATGTACTCTGGAAGAATTTACGGTAGGCTGTTTGTTATGTATAATATAGCCTGTCATCAAAATATATCGAAAATCAGTAAGTTTGCATTTAAGACACTTTCAAAATAAGCTCTTCAAATACTGTACAATGTTGGTGTTTTTCTGTTCACTTGGCAGTAGAGTTTGCTGCGCTGTGGATATCGGAGGCCGGCCGTACTTTTAAAAACTCCGTCCTCTCGAGCTCGCAGCAGCCTGAAGCAAACGTCTCGTATAATTACCTGTCTTCTCTCACGTTACACCGCCCTTAACGAGGACAGACACAACCTGAAGCGGGGGAAAAACTTTCCAGCCCAAGAATTGTCGCTCGTCGTCAAAGATTTACGGCTGCTGCAAGCAGACAGGATAGGATAATATTCCCAGTACCGAAGCCGGGTGCTCCAAATTCACTGTCTGTTCATTACGTCGCTCTAAGCAATACTTCTAACGTGTTACTGGATCCTAGCTGCAGCCGCAACAGTTTGAATGACAAGTAAATAAATGAACATTAAGTAGTCTTTTTAAAACAGAAATGTAACATGTATATGCATTTTGGACTGAGTCCAGATACCGTGATCAATTTCCGGACCCCACTGTAACCTGGTGGTGGTGATTATTGTTTTAAGAGGAACTACAACTGACAAAACCTCCTCTTTCTCTCCTGATTATGATGATGATGATGATGATGATGATGCTTGTTGCTTAAAGGGGCGTAACATCTAGGTCATCAGCCTCTAATGGTACGAAATGAAAAATGTATTTACAATTTGAAAGTCAAAATTTCTTCCACTGACCAGAATTCAACCCGTGATGATGAAGAATGAATCGATGAATATGAATTAAAAATAATCAGCGGGTCCAACTCACAATACTGAAAGTTAAAAATAATTCCAAAATCAATCCACCGGCTAGAATTCAAAACAACGACGATAAACAATGATTATGAACTTAAAACCATCAGTGGATACGGTCCCCAATACCCCACCTTCCCAGAAACTACCGTAAACAATAGTATAACCAAGGGACTGCTTCCAAAGCACAAACTGATCGTATCGCTAGTAAAGTAGAACCGTGGTACTTCTCATGTTAGGGCACTATTCAGAAGTAACGTTCAGTCACGGTGTTCCACACATTATGGTAATACAGGTAACGCAGAGAGGTATTTCTCACATAATGGCACCACTCACTGGCAATGCAAACCCATGGTGTTCCTCACATTGTAAAACTAATATCACAGGTACTGTACACCTCCAGTGAACCACTCTCTGTTGCTGCTAATCACAAATCTATTGTGTACTTAACATAGTGGTACTAGTCTCAAAAGCGATCTACGGCGTTCCCCGCGTGATGGTACTAATCACCAGTTGGGTCATGCTTCTAATTCAATTATTCCTTGGTCGCCCCTTTTAGTCGCCTCTTAAAACAAGCAGGGGATATTGTGGGTGTATTCTTAATCTGCATTCCCTACGCATGGGGTTCGGCATTATCTCACATATCTGGATGTTGTTACGTTAGCTAAATTTCACGGTACGATCGTATTCTTGTTTCTATGTCATACTCATAAGAATGCATGCTCTTATCTTCTGGGGCCTTACTACGCAGTTGAGTTAATCAATCGATCTATAGAAATTAAAAAGCTATCTCCCATAAAATAATGTCTAGGTCTACTGACTGCTCACTTTGTGAGTGATGATCATATTGGGAGGGGCATTTAAACTAGGGGGAAGGTAACCCAAGCAGCGCAATCTATGAGGATGTACAGAATGACTGAAGAACTTTCCAACTACATAAGCAATGTCTTCTCTTCTCATGAAGTTGAATACCATGACCGAACAAAATCTTCCTCCATATTTTTGCTGTCACCTTTATCACTCTCACCCTGCTAAAGAGAAGGATGTCCTCACTCTCGTACTCACAATAATGTATTATTGCAAAGCACTGCTCAGAGGGTGCACCATAAACTGGGAATTTGTAAGGCGAAGAGGAAATATGGGTTCCTTGTTCGAAGTCTAATCATGCTCTAATCATGTGCAGAGCTCCTTTATTAAATGCTAGGAATTCAATATTAGGTTTTATTCTAACTTATCCGCAGAATATATAAAATCGTCTATCCCGCGCTATGTAGCCTACATGTAGGAGAGAGTTGTATAAATTGTAGGGATCCGAACGTATATGCAAATCTCATTTCAGAACTGCCATGCGAGCTACATAATACTATTCACCGAATTATATTTGATTATTTCCCCTTACTGCGCTGTTAGTGATCAGTGTTTAAATAATGTCTTTAGTTTTGTATACAATATCGTAGCTTCATGCGAGTGTTTATTTCGTAGTCATAATCACTGGACCTTCAGTTTTGAGTGGAATCCGAACCACAGATATATGCGCTGGGCGGGATCCGAGATGCATTCGCCTTCGTGACGCCCCTGTTACAAGATCGCCCAGTTAATAAACATCCATTATAAATAAATTTAAAAAGTTTTGAAAAATATAAGAGAACAGATACATTTACATATCTTCGGGCATGGATCTAACAATCAGATATACGAAAAGCCAAAAAGGTAGACCTAGCGAACAGGTTAATGTAACATAGATATAACAAGAGAACAATATTATTATGATTATTATTATTATTATTATTATTATTATTATTATTATTATTATTATTATTATTATTATTCCAAATTGTTTTACGTCGCACCGACACAGACAGGTCTTATGGCGACGACAGAATAAGAAAGGCCTAGGAATGGGAAGGGAGCACTCGTAGGCTTCATTAAGGAACAGTCTGTGTGAAAATTGGAAACCACGGAAAATAATCCTCAGGGCTGCCGACGCTGAGGTTCGAACCCACTATCTCCCGAATATGGATACTCGCCGCGTTTAAGCAACTGCAGCTACTGAACTCGGTGAAAAAAAGAAATGGCGTATGGCTTTTAGTGCCGGGAGTGTCAGAGGACATTTTCGACTCGCCAGGAGTAGGTCTTTCGATTTGACACCGTTGGTGACCTGCGCGTCGTGATGAAGATGAAATGATGATGAAGACAACACATTCACCCAGCCATCGTGTCAGAGAAATTAACCAATGATGGTTGAAATTCCCGTCCCTGCCGGGAATCGAACCCGTGACCCCTGTGGCCAAAGGCGAGCGCTCTAACTATTTAGCCATGGAGCCAAATACTGAACTCTCTATTACATTATTATTATTATTATTATTATTATTATTATTATTATTATTATTATTATTATTATTATTATTATTATTATTATTGTTGTTATTATTTCGTCGCCACAAGACCTGTCTGTGTCGGTGCAACGTAAAGCAAGTTGCAAATTATTATTATTATTATTATTATTATTATTATTGGGGTGGAATTTTATTTCTCTCATAAAATATTTCGATTGTGTTTAACTGAGCCATATTTGGTATTAATTACGGTAGTGTTACCTTTGATTCTATGTACACTAATTGTTTTAATGTAAGAGAAGGCCTAACGGCCTTAACTACGCCAGTAAAGACATTTCTCTATCTATCTACTCCCGTGGGGTTCCTCACATAGCGGAACTAATCACAGGCCATGTATGCTCTTGTTGCCCCTCACCTGATGGTACTAATCATAGGCAATGCAAACCCACGACCTATCACACGTTATTGTAACAGCCACAGGCAATACAGGGCCATGGTTTTCCTCAAATAATGGTACTGTTCCTATGAAACGTAGGCACATGGTTGTCCTCGCAAGGTTGTACCAATCGTCGACCCATGATGTTCCTCACATAGTGGCAGTAATCACAAGTAATTTCATGTTTCTAGTTTTATCATACTTTGATTGCCCTCGTTTAGTCGCCTCTTACGATAGGCAGGGAATACCGCGGGTGTATCCTTCATCTACGTCCCCTACCCACAGGGAGTGAAAGAAAAATGAGAAGAAAAAGAGGAAAGGCAAGAAAATTGAACACAATGGTTACAATTATTCATTTTAGCCTTTGTTGTTTCAATCATTAATACCACATCGTCAGCGCGGTAGTTACGAGTGAATGGCTCAGTCAACTGTAAGCGAAAGTGTTCTATTATTTAAAATTTGAATTCATTTCTCGATCACGTTCATAATTTCACAGCCGTTAGCCGCTCGTAATCGCCGTTGTTAATTAGAATGTGCTTGCTTTTCAATGATTCAGTAGTAATTCATTAGAATTGATTTGTATTTCAAAACACTTTGTCCCTTTCTCCTTTCATACAGCCCCTGTGCGTTCAACTGCGAATCTCCGGGTAATTCGTTAAACAGAACCTGCCTCCCAATTGTGTATTAAAATTATTGTAATGTTGTGAGTTCTCAATGTTATGCAAATTGCTCTACACCTCTCTAGAAACATTTGCAGCTAAAATGTCAACGCAACGCTTTAAGAGATTTTGTAACATGCACATTCACTGGCAAAATAGTTTACTGAAACTAGAAATAACTAAATATATTGTAATATAATATACTGAGTCATCAGTCCATAAACTGGTTTGATGCAACCCTCCATATCACCCTATCCTATGCTAACATTTTCATTTCTACGTAATTACTGCATCCTGCATCTGCTCTAACCTGCTTGTCATATTAATACCTTGGTCTACCGATACCGTTCTTACTGCCTAAACTTCCCTCAGAAACCAACTGTACAAGTCCTTGGTGTGTCCTGTCATTCTTTCCCTTCTTCTCGTCAAATTTAGCCAAATCGATCTCCTCTCACCAATTCGATTCAGTATCTCTTCATTCATGATTCGATCTATCCATCTCACCTTCAGCATTCTTCTCTGACACCACATTTCAAAAGCTTCTATTCTCTTTCTTTGCGAGCTAATTACAGTCTACGTTTTACTTCAATACAATGCTGCGCTCAAGAGGAAAGTGTTCAAAAACATCTTTATAATGTTCGAAGTGCATTTGATGTCCTTATTTCTGCCAACGTTAGTTATTTTAGTACCCAAGTAATAATATTCATCTACTTCCTTTTAAGACTTTATTTGCTAATCTAATTTTTTCCTCCATCGTCCGACTTCCTTCGTGTGCACTCCGTTACTTTTGTTTTGGACGTATTTATTTGCATCTTGTACTCCTTACCCAAGACTCTCTCCATACCATTCGGCAATTTCTCCAGATCTTCTGCTATCTCAGATAAAATAACAATATTATCTGCAAATCTCAAGGTATTGATTTCCTCTCATTGGATTATGATTCCCCTTCCAAATTCCTTTATTGCCAACAAACAAAATGAATTTATCGCACAAACTAATTATGGACAATTGAGACGTCACCAGACATTGATCCGCACTGAAGCCTTATACGCAGCAGAAACTATTAACACCGGGCGAGTTGGCGAGTTGGCCGTGTGGTTAGGGTCGCGCAGCTGTGAGCTCGCATCCGGGAGATAGTGGGTTGGAACCCCACTGTCGACAGCCCTGAAGATGGTTTTCCGCAGTTTCCCATTTTCACACCAGGCAAATGCTGGGGCTGTACCTTAATTGCGGCCACGCTTCCTTCCCATCCCAGGCCTTTCCTATCCCATCGTCGCCATAAGACCTGTCTCTGTCAGTGCGACGTAAAGGAAATAACATCAGAAACTATTAAACTAGTAAGAACAGGAGGAACTTAAGAGATTAGAAATGGTGGAATGTACGATTCTCAGGAAGATATTGGGACCTCGAAGAACAGAGGAAGGTCAGTTTAGATGACGAACGAACCAACAACTGTGCACCAAGGTAGAGAAAATCTCGGACACATTCTGAGAATGGACCTGGGGAGGTTAACACTGCAAATAATACAGTTTGTTGTAAACAAGAGAACGAAAGTACACGCTGGATCCGAGAGGTACAAAGGGGAATACAGCAACCAGAGATATACAACAGAGTGATTTGTAAATTTTAAAAATCAGCCTCGCACAGGTTTTCAGGACAGAAATAGGCCCTGAACGATATCATTGTGGTCAGAAGAGCGAAGAAGGTTGCAAAATATGAGAAGTAAATAATTTTGAACAAGGAGGAAGAGGCCAAAATGAACATATATAATAATAATAATAATAATAATAATAATAATAATAATAATAATAATAATAATAATAATAATAATGGAAAATATTCGACAGAATTTTGGGAACAGGATTGGTTTGAAAGTTGCAGAAATGACACAGAAGAAGAAGAAGAAGAAGAAGAAGAATTGTAAAAATAATGTCGAGCGACTTGGCCGCTGGCTTTTAGTCACGTTTTCCGTGGCTTCCCATTTTCCTTAAGTAAGACTCTACCCTTTCCTGTCCCATCGTCCTCAATAAGACCTATCTCAGTCGGCGCGACGTAAACCAAATAAATGGCGATGATCATATCGTTGATGATGATTATGATGATGTTAATACGCCGTGGACAGCTACACAGCTCACTGGGAGCTAGTAAGACGACTGATGTCCAACCGGGTAGCCTGCAGGTTTTAGTCTGTCACCTGATCAGGGTAACGAGCTCGCTTATGTCCTCAGTCAAGAGTTTAAATCCCTGGATTAGTCAAAGGTCAAACGGAGGGTCTCCATAAATGTGGAAGAAAATTCCACCTGCACACTATGGGGCTGGCTAATAATAATAATAATAATAATAATAATAATAATAATAATAATAATAATAATAATAATAATAATAATAATAATAATAATAATGGGCCACACTATACGATGACCATCCGGAACATTACATTGTTCGCTACTGAGACCATGATATTGGGCGAAAGAGCTTGTACTCGATTGGAAAAGGAAGAAAGAAAGACCCTAAGATATATATGGGGTATCAAAAATCAGGGTAAAATATGGGTGCATACTTCAAGGCAGGAGTTACATGAGAAAGTAGAACCAATTTTAAGTGTATTACGAAAAAGAAGGTTGAGTTTCGTGGGACATATGAAGCATCAAGATATGGAATGCGACAAGCTTAACGGGAAATAACTGGATGAAGGAAGTTAGGCAGGATTGAAAGGCTGTTGGCACTATAGAAAATTATCCACTAACTGTTTAAGAAAAACTCGTCGAAAGTCACAAATGGATCGATACTAACATTCAAATCAGAGAAGCGAACAGAAATAGAAGGAGTGAAAGACTGAAGACGTGCTGAACGCGTCACTAGAGATCCTAAGGATCGAAACGAATAAAATAAGTAAATAAATAAATAAATAAATAAATAAATAAATAAATAAATAAATAAATAAATAATAGCCTAATAATAAAAATGCCAGCGGGAGTGACCTAGACGTTCGAGTGATGGTCATCTTGGACCAAGTTGGCGCGCTCCATAACTGCTTGGTTCGGTGCTCGAACATAGCAGCTTCTTGCAGACAGATTTGCCGACACCCAAAATAACTCTTGAGGGACAAAATTTTGGGTTTTTTGCGTCTCGGAATTCCCAGAAAAAAAAACAGTAACATTTAAATTTATACAGCAGATCTTTCTCTACGAAACGTAAAGAATTTCACCTTATTTTCTATACAGCATAAGGCTGTATCTCAAATTTGGAACTTAAGTTTTATTTTTGAAATAATTCTCTACTTTCACGTCATTGATGATGATTGTTGTTTAAAGTGGACTAACAGCTAGGCCATCGGCCCCTAATGGTACGAGGTGCTACGAATTAAAACTTCAAAATGTATCCACAAAAATCTAAAACGAATGATGATGAACGTTCAGTGGATCCATCTCAGAATGCCTCATATTCTGAGATGATGCTTGTTGTCCAAAGGGATCCAAAGCCAGGTCACTGGCCACTCATAATAGTACTAATCACTGGTAAAACAGAACTATAGTGTTCCTCACATAATGGTACTAATCACAAGTAATCTCATGGTTCCAATTCCAACACACCGTGTTCGACCCTTTTAGTCGCCTCTTACGACAGGCAGGAGTTACCGTGGTGTATTCTTCGTCTGCGTCCTCCACCCACAGTGGTACACAAGGCTCTACCAATTATAAACAGTCTTTTAAGTATCTCCGAAACATGGTGTACAGGTTCAATTATTATTGAGAAATGTATATCTGTAAACAAACTTTTATAATACCGAGAACCCATTCTTATTTTTGGGTGGCTGTACATCTCCTACCGAATAAGTTAAGTAAGAGGGTCGCTATTTTTAATTTCCAGCCAATGACATCATAGGCTCGAGGAAGGGAAAATACGACGAATAAGAAATGTTCTAACGGACCATCCTACGCAGGGTTCTAATGAACGGTGATGAGACCAAGCGAACAGCAAGGCGGGGGGTTTAAAACAAAGGGCTAAATGGAACAAAGACAAGGCGTGTACAAGACCTGTGAGAAGATCAAACAGCACAAATTAAGAGAGACAGGTACGTGAAATGAAAGTAAAAAAAGAGAGGAAGCACTGCTTGGTTCACGGAAAAAGCAGAATTTCGTAAGATGTACAGATCTCAATATTAACGTAGCTTTAGTCTCTGTCATATTACAAACGAGCTCCTCATGACACAAAAAGTGATGTAACTGCAGTTCCTCAAAGTTCCATATGAGCATCCATAATCAGAGCCACGCATGAATTAATAATAATAACAAGAAGAATAAGAAGATATGATATCAAGATCAGTTGCTTGGCTTTCTCAGACGACCTAGCAATACTAGGGGACAGATAAATCATGGCAATTAAACAGAAGTCCTGAAGGAATGTGCAGAAAAAGATGAGCTACAAATTTCATTTGAGAAAACTAAGTTCATTTGTACTAAATTAAACATTCAAAAATTAGAACACAAAATACACGGATAGATTAAAATTGTTCCACACTTCAAATAACAGTGGTGAAAGTGTAGGACCAACAGGGTTAAAAAAGACAGGAAGCACAGAAAGTTCGCCTACAGAAACTCAAGAGTGCGTTCTGGAGAAAATGCGACATTTACTACTAAAAAATGCATGTCCACAAACACAAAGACGAGGCAGCACAGTACTATGATCAAAACGCTGGTACTCAATAAAAATGAGACCTAGAGAACATTCTGAAGGACCTACGATAGATTCTTATTACAGTTTATTATTTTGTTAATCGCTAGGCTCCAGGCAGCAGTTATCACTACAGGAGGGAACTATTATCTCTATTATTACAAATTTTTATTATCGTCGTGAGTTTCCTCGCGATTCCATGGCAATCGCCGAATACATCGTGCTCCACCGGGCAATCACCATTGCGTGGAGGGCGCACTATACCTACCACAGCTTGTTTATTACTTATAACTAGGGCCCGGATTTTTAGGTTTTAAACTATTTTATTCCTTGCTAGCGAACTGCAGTATTTCAACTTACTTATCCATTTCATTACCATTGGAGTAAATTACTCGAATCTTATAAAACCTAAAAATAACTAAATAAGACGTTAAAACCTTAAAAAACTAAATGGGCTATTCAAGACAGTATTACGTTATTTTGAAATAGAAGTACCAAATATTAATGAAATTGAATGATTTTTTAAAAATAAACATTATGCACGACTTTTTGAAATGACTTCATGGTTTGGAACTGAAAGTGGTTTGTAAGTAAAACTAGTGAGAGCGAAACAACGTGATTCGATACTATTCCACTAGGGTACAGCACAAAACAAGAGACAACCCCCTGGCGTTCACTGACCTGTATCTAGCAGGTACAAGCCCGCCTAACTTGCCAGCTTCAGTGCATCTCTCATTGTGTACGGTCGACTACCGCCCGCTACGGCTGTTTAGCTCTATACACACTATTATGCGACAGACTAAAATTAATTTTCCCTATAAACCAAGTTATTATTGAAGACAGTTTCAGAAGCTTACGCTTCTCAGAAGTAGCCATGCCTAAAGGCAAGTCATCATTTGCTTAACGTCTCACCGATGCAGATATGTCTTATGGCGACGATGGAATAGGAAAGGCCTAGAAATGGGAAGGAAGCGGCCGTGGCCTTAATTAAGGTACAGCCCCAGCATTTGCCTGGTGTGAAAACCACGGAAAACTATCGTTAGGGCTGCCAACAGTGGGGTTCGAACCCACTATCTCTCGATTACTGGATACTGGCCGCACTTAAGCGACTGCAAAACAAGTTTGAATGAATAGTATAACTTTAGTAATGATTGAAATAATCATTAAAACTATTTCAGGAGGATAAAAAACAAAAAAACTATTTTGAGCTATTCAAAAACTAAAACGGGTTTTTAAGAACCTAAAAATCGGGGCCCTACTTATAAATGTTATATTCGATTTAATTTTTTCACCACTAACAACACCGGGTCTAAGTTGGAGGAGATCTCTGAATGAATAAATAAATAAATAAATAAATAAATAAATAAATAAATAAATAAATAAATAAATAAATAAATAAATAAATAAATAAATAAATGAATGAATAAATAAATAAATATTCTATGTTGATTCCATCATGCTATCAAAGTATTGGGGACATCGATCTATGTCGGTGTCATGGTTACAACTGAAGTAGTGAGCTTCAGAGGTTGCTGAAGATGTTCGCGAGCTGTGCCTGTTTTTGGTCCGCGAGAGGTATTTTATTTCTCTCAAACCCTCCGGACAAGTCCGGCGAGCCTCCCGATCCGGCACCTGGGACGCGCCCAATAGCGGAACAGACTGAAACCCGCACGGTGGTGGATCTTTAACCAAAGACATTGAGAAACAAGAAAGGAAAATTTTACGAAAAATTTTTGGCCCAGTTTGTATAGATGGAGTAAGGAGAAAAAAAATCATCCCAGGAGATATATTGTCATTCAGAAAAAAAATCTCACACTTTTCGGAAAAGACGATTGAAATTTTATGGACACATTATCAGAATTAACACTTAATAGGGTAACTAAAAGAATTTTCAAGCTGGCCCTTTCGTCTAAAACCAAGAACAGCTGGCTTCGTGAAATTGAAACAGATCTCCAGGAAATCAACATCTCAGAAGACATTGTACAGGACAGATGTAAATTCAGAACTAAAATCCACAATCACCACTTTGAAGACAAACCCAACACCAGAGCTACTATAACTTGGACAGAAGAACGAAGGAAGAAGCGTAGCGAGAGGGTGAAGAGATTTTGGGAGGAAAAGAAGGCCAACACATCAGCTAAGCAAGTTCAACCGTGCTCCTGAGTAGGGCATAACGATGTAAAAATAAATAAATAAATAAATAAATTAATTAATTAATTAATTAATTAATAAGTAAATAAATAAATAAATTAATTAATTAATAAATTAATAAGTAAATAAATAAATAAATTAATTAATAAATTAATAAGTAAATAAATAAATGAATAAATAAATAAATAAATAAATAATTTAACTTTAGGAGGTCATTCTAAAATTCCAGGTATTAAAAAACAAGAAGGTAAAATCCTTAGGATAATTTCCGGCTGCAAACAAGAAAATGGAATTTGGATTAAAAGGTGAACTGCAGATCTGTCTAGTCACACAGTACTGCACGGAGGAGACGTTTGGCATTTTTTGTATATATATTTTTGGGATGGATAATAATAGACTCAAAAAAGGTTTGTTCATTGTAATTGGAATTTCAGACGGAACGAGGTCACAATTTCAATTTCATCTCTTAGGAGGCATTCAAGCTGGTTGATGTCTGTAAACATCGAGCATAAAACCTCCCCTAAGGGGTGGTAATGAATCACACTTTCGCAATATTATCTGGTCCCAACGGAACATTCCTCTCGATTTTATTACCAGCCAGACTTTATGAAAATTTCTCTCAGCTCCGTGCCGTATCGTAAATCTCCAACACGTTCCCCATCCTTCATTACATAATCTGTGATCGTATCTGAGCTACGACCACAACGTGGCCATAAGTTCAACTCGCGCCAAGTATTTCTCGTATTAAACACAGCCTGATTCATGGAGCGCTCGAACGGTACACGACCGAAACATAAATATCCGACCAGTTCTCTAAGAGCGACAGAATGTGATATAGTGCGAGTCACCTCACCAAAACCCGCAAATTATATCAGAACATGAGCTTGGTAGAAACATAAATATAAATTCATTTTCTGCACCTGATATTTTTAGAAACTGTAAGGTTTTTCATTGAGGCAAAACTTATGACTATATTTATTGTACCGGGCGGTACACCTCTACTCTGTTTATTTAAAAGTTGCGCCAGTTGAAACTCCTCTTCTGGAGGAAGTCTGAACTTTATCTACACTATTAATCTACTAATTTCTCAGAAGATGTCACTACCTGGAAATTTTTGAGTTTGTGAACTGTGTCATTTTTGATGTGTTTTTGTTTCGCTTGAAGTAAGAAGTGTGAACTTTCTCTTCTAGAGGACACTACTGAAGATCAACAATAGTGCGACCTAGTGCGGAGTCAAAGAACTATTTTGTTGGAGAAATTTTTATTTCAAGAGTTTGTTCTTTGTTAAATTTCTTTCTGTCATTGTTTAAGTTGGCTGTATACCCCTCTTTTTCCCCTTATTTTGGATCTAGCCAATCCCGAATTTCTTTAATTAATTTTCCACCAATAATGTGTTTCTTCTTCCTCTATGTAGGGGTTTCTTTTCCCTTGCCAATAAAAATTTCGTGGGAGGGTGTTTTCTTTCCCCTAACGCCTAGAATCTTCCGCGAGAGGATATAAACTGCTGATTTTAGGGTCTCGGGGCGACTTCTGTTCCATCTTTCAGTGTGTTAAGTACATAGCAGGGGGCGGGAAGCGCCTCTTTCTTCGGCAGCGGTCAACAACAAGGTAATGGCCGATTAATAACTTCTTTCTTTGCTAGCTCAGCAGTTTAACTTTCGGGGCGGGTTCTAAGCGTTCTACCATGTAACCTTTTCCTAAATGTAACTACTCTTTTATATATTCTCTTTTAAAGCTTCATATTGGGATAGAGAGGGCTAACCCTCTCGAGCTCCCACTCATATTGTTGTGAGGTGAACTTAGTTTTCTCAACCTATTCTTCGATAACGTAAAACAATGTGTTCTCTTCTTAAGTCACCTCTTTAGTATGGGATTAGCCCTTGTGTTAACGGCCTAGTGCCAAGTAGGTCTTAATCAAAGTGTACTAGGAGTGCCAGTTTGCCTCCTCCCAAATTGTCATTTTAGAGGTCATTTAATTAACCTTCTTTTTCATTCAATAGACCTCAGTAGGTTGGGTATTTTACCCCTGTGTATATGTCCTGAGAGGACAGCTTGAAGGTGAAGTTTGGTGTGGCCTGTGATTGGCTTACACTTTGAGAGCAGATTGCGCTTTTGGAATTCAATTTTTGGATGCCTCGAGGAGGCTTTACTGTGTAATTTGGAGCAAGTGCTCCAGGGTTTGATTGGGGTCTTCTGCCCCTTGGTTAAAATTTGTATATCGGAAAGTTGGGCTAGTTGCTCAAGAATTGTGAACTCAGGGCTCGAAGCCCAAATTCTGTAATCTCTGTAATTGTACATTTCAAATTGTGTTTCGGCTACTAAGTACCTGTTCTTTGTTATTACTTAATTTTGAAAAGAAAATATAACCTTGTTAAATTTTACAGTAACTTTGATTCCGTAGTTTGAGACTCATTCACGCCCGCACCTTCTTTCACCTCTACCTACCACCAAAACACGGTAACAGTTGGTAGCAGAGCGTGGTTGAATGGGTCTCAATTTAGCCCCTTTTGACGGCTAAACATTGTTTTGATCCGAACTCTAACTATTTTCCCAGTTGCTGGAATCTTTTGAGTTTTTCTAAATTGTTCTGTCATCATGCCAGGCCCTCGCGATGTTCCCCATCTTAATTATTTGCGCAAGGAGGAGTTGATATATGAATTGACTATTAGAAATGTACAATCTGGAGGCACGGTTGCAGTAGACACTAACAAGCTTAGAGAGTCCCTAGATTTGCCCATTTCCACCCCCAATTTGGGAGAGAAAGAAATTGATGACTCTCTTTCCACGATCGTCGAGAATATTACTGGGCTAGCTTCTGTAGTTAGTTTTTTTGATGAAAATGATCCGTCTCCTAATCAAATTAAGCGTGTGCAAGGCAGGCTATATCATTTTTCGAATAGGGTTAACGATCTGTTGTCTCTAAAACTGAATGACGTTCAGAGGAAGGAAGCTAGTACGCTCCTGGAAAATATTTCCGAATTATCTAGTAAGGTCACTTTATTGTTGACTGGGGAAGTCCCTCCCAAATCTGATCAACCCACCATAGTGAATGCAGGTAGTGAGGAAGCGCCTCCCAAGGGAGAAGTTAATAGGATAACCGTTGCTGCTCAAACTATCTCTGCCCCATTGGACAACGAGCCTGAACGCCGTGCATCGTTGAGTAACATTCGTTCTGTATCCTCTTCAGACCCGAGAGCAAGGAAGTTGGGATATAAATTATTTCTTTGCTTTTTTGACTTAAAAATGACCTCAGTAAGTTATATTTGGTGGTAAAAAGAAATATTCATTTTATTCATAAAATATACAGAAGGTGCACATATGTGCACCTCAGGTCACAGTTCAACTTTCTTATGAGATAGTTCTCAAAACAGTTGTTTTTCATTATGCACAAATACACTTTACAATTCACGCACGTAACTCGTGGTCTTGACTTGCATCCTGGAAAACGGCATTTTGAGGCAAAATTGTCGTCATTGTAGGGAATAGGTGTTCAAGACCGTCTGTTCGAACGTCAGCATCGGGTTGTGGCATAACTCTTCTTTGCTTCCTTGGTGTTATGTCAGCCTCTTGACCCGTGTTGATCTTCAATACTGATTCTCGGCTTGGTCGACCTCACTTAGGTACTAATCCAGATTGATGTGGAGTTCCCCCTTCATACTGAATCATAGCTCTTGCGACAGCCAGACAGTAAGCAAGGAGTCCAAGTAGGTCTTTCTTCGGAATTTTTCTTGTGCACAATAGCGCTTCTACATAAGCCAGCAGTTTACAATTACTAGATAAGTGAAGTGGCTATATACTCTCACTGGCCATTTGCAGATCCACACATCAGTTCTGTAATAGGCCACAAGCCTATCACACAAGTCTGTTCCTCCCATTGAGACGTTATAATCTTTTACAATCGCTGGTCGTGATACATCAATCTTCAAGTTATCTTTCTTTTATCACCATGGGAACGCGCCTGCTGGTCTACTTCCCACAATAGTTGACAGTAGCACTACGGACTTTCTGTATTTCCATTTTAGAACACACATATTTTCGTCCTGTCGAACTCTCTCATCCCATTCTCCCCTGTTCATATCTTTGTCGCTCTTCAGTTCCTTCAATACAGGACCAGTCCTGTTTGTAGTAACTGTACAAGTAAAAGTCAAGTACAGTACCATCTCTTGCCACTAGAACAAAGTTTTTCAGCCCGATAGGGTTTGGTTTTGATGGCACGAACGGTCTAAATTTGCACCTTCTGGAGAAAGGAATCATCTGCCCATCTATGGAGAGATGGACTGTTCGAGGTAAGGAATAGCACTGCTTAGAACACAGTCTAAAATCGGTCTTACGTTCAATAGCTTATCTTTACACCTCGTTGTCATGAAAATGGAGATAATTTCTCAGTTCAAAGTATCGATCTCTTGTCATAGCCTCACTTATAAGTGGAACTGCCAGATCTTATGACCAATACATTCTACTTTGGGGAAACTTCAGTGTTCCCATTAGCACTTGGATTCCAGTGAGTTTCACAATCTCCTTCACTGTAGTACTCACAGATCTATGACTGCGCTTTTGCACAGAATTTAGGTTGGTCTAATCTGCTACTAGTTGCCAGAACTGTAAAATGAAATATTCAAAAATTTGAATAATCTGAATCTCGAGGTAGCACCTCATCAGTAGTCACTCCACGGGGTGTCATTCTGGAACAACAATGCGCTGTGTTACTATTACACAAATTATTCCTTCATAACAAATTAATTAATTTCCTATTATAACTTGGGAATTTTGCACATGAATCAGCATCAAATTATGTCATTTTAGTACCTATGATTGAAGAATGATTTTTTTCTAATTCTAATTTCTAATTTTTCTAGTTTTCTGACGAGTTTACTCCAATATTGCAACAATATTATAGAAACATTAATAAACTCTGAAGACTTACTCTGCAGAAACCCATGGCAATTCTCTAGGAGACGTTGTAACACTGGAATAAGCCAAATCATTTCTACCTGGATCATGACTTATTTCTTGTTCTGATTGAACTTCTTCGTTATTTGGCACCTCCAGGGGCTCATTTATGTATTCCTCATCACTAGAATCTGAAAATTATCCATCACTATTGTTCAGAAGGGCATTAATATCATCACCACCTAAGCCAGAATCTGTAAGAATAAATAGGGAGATACAGACATTTTCTGTTAACTTGAACCTGAGGTGCACATATGTGTACCTTGCAATTTTTGCTCAAATAGTGCACACATCAACAAAAATTGTGTGAACTTTTAACATGAATGTGATAATTAGTCATGTAATAAAGTTTATACATTTTTTCCTGGCTGAAAATAGGTAAATATATATTGATTAAAAACGGACTTACCAGTAAGCGAGGTTGGTCATGCCGCCATCTTGGTAACTCTGCTTTCTTTCTTCGTCTGCAGCAAAAGCTTGTTCAACGCGCTGCTGCAATCTGGTGTAGATTTAAAGAACCCAATGGTACACAAATGTGTATGCGAGGTCAGAATGCAGATAAATCAAATCCCTACACTGTCAATACGTAATAACCGAAGGTGCACATATGTGTACCCCAGGTCTGAAGAGGGTATTAACTTCTTTGCCATTGAAACCTTTACCTACTATGTCACCCGGGTTTAGCAGCTTGCCTCATCCATTGGCAATGTTGCTCAGAGGGATCTCTAAGTTTTCCGTTAATACCACCAGTGATGTAATTTCTTTTTTAAGATTTCTAGTTGAATTTCAGGATCATGCCCTTGTGTTTTCTCTTTCTCCATGTCAAATTTTGCAAATTATCTATCCGTATGCTATTGGTATTCTCTCTGATAAAATCGTAAGAGCCATTGCCGAGCAATCATCTATTGAGGATTTCCATGCCCATTTGCTAGCTAACTTCATCCCGGCTAGGGCCAGGTCCGGCTGATTGGTATTCTAAATTGAAATCTGTTTGTAAACTCCCTGACTATGACTCATCTCCTGTTAAATATGTTTCGGCTAATTCATCTCCATTAGAAATTCTAGGTTCCTTACATGTCAAAATTCGTGTTTTTAAATTTACATGGAAAATCAAATTGTTTGTGGCCAAGCATTTGTCTTGCCCCATCATACTGGGAGCGGACTTCATGTCGCACACTGGTCTTGTGCTCGATCTTCAGAGTAAGTCGTGCACATTCAAATTTGCCTCTAATTGTAAAATCCCTCTATTAAAGTGTAATTCTGCATCATGTTCATCTATTTCGCCTACCCAGGATGAGATGTTGTTAGACCTTAGACATCTACCTGAGGAGCAGGCTGATAGTATTCGCAAATTGTGTCAGTCGTTTCCCGAGGTGTTCTCTGATACTCTTGGTGTTACTGACCTTATTGAATACAAAATTGAGGTCACGGATTCGATTCCTGTTCGCTTTCCACCTTATAGGCTGTCTCCTCCTAAAATGAAAGCTCTGAAAGAAATCATCGATCAGATGTTGAAGGATGGTATTATTAGGCCCTCTAAGTCAGCGTATTCTTCGCCTATTTTTCTAGTCCCGAAACCCCAAGGAGGCTTCAGGCCTGTCATTGATTACAGGGCTCTCAATCGGAAGGTGGTGTTGCAATCTGTGCCCCTTCCTGACCTTCATTCTTGTTTTTCATGGTTTCGTAAGGCCAAGTTCTTCACCATCTTGGACTTGAATCAGGCCTATAATCAAATTCCCCCTGCCGAAGAGTCTAAACATCTTACAGCGTTTGCTACGGACTGGAATTTATACGAATACAACCGCGTGCCTTTCGGGCTCCCCACGGGGGCAGCTGTGCTCACTAGGCTACTAGATAGGGTCTTCTCCGACATCAAATTCGAGTACTTATATCACTACTTAGATGATGTCGTCGTATTTTCAGAGACTTTTGAAGAACATCTAGATCATCTGCGAGAAGTTCTCGATCGCCTTCGTAAGGCGGGGTTAACTGTTAAGTTGTCCAAGGTTGCCTTTGCTAAGCCCTCTATGTCATTCCTAGGGCATATTGTGTCACCCGATGGGGTAGCAGTCGATCATTCTAGAACACTGGCCATCCGTGATTTTAAACCTCCCAAGGACATTAAAGGTATCGCCAGGTTCATTGGTATGGTGAATTTCTTCAGAAAGTTTATTCCTAACTTTGCTAATAGAGCGGCGCCCTTAAACCTTCTTCGTAGGAAAGGCATCAAATTTGAGTGGGGACCTTCTCAACAAGCCGCTTTTGAAGATCTGAAATTAGCTCTCTGTAATGCCCCTGTCCTTGCTATGCCTGATTTCTCAAAGAAATTCATCGTCCAAACGGACGCGTCATCGTCAGCTGTAGCTGCAGTCCTTCTTCAAGAGACTGAACTAGGGAGGCGACCCATCGCCTATGCATCTAGGACTCTATCGGCTCAAGAAGCCAAGTATTCCATCTATGAGCTCGAAGGTTTGGCAGTCTTATTCGCCTTAGAGAAGTTCCGTCTCTATCTGGAACATGTTAAATTCGACCTGGAGACAGATAATCAAGCCTTAAGCTGGGTCTTAGGTAGGCCGCGTCGTACTGGTCGTATAGCCCGTTGGGCCATCCGTATTTCTGCCTTCCAATTTGACGTCAGGCATATCAGAGGTACCGAAAATGTTGTCGCTGATGGACTCAGCCGCATGTTTTCAGACGACGTTGAGAACCCTGAACAGGTCGACAGTTCATCACCTCCCGAGTCCATGCCATCTGAGGTTAATGCCATCCTAACAGATGCTCCCATGCTTTTTAGGGATATTGAGAAATACCAACGTGAAGATCCGACGCTGGCTCCGATAATGGAAACCCTTTCTTCTGGGGAACATGTTGTCCCTTATGTTCTGAGGAATGGTGTTTTATGTTGCCCTTCGAGGCATGATAAGATGATGAAAGTTGTCGTTCCAGCTGTTCTTGTGCCTATGATCTTCAAGTATTATCATGAAACCCCATTAGGAGGGCATCTGGGTATCTTTAAAACTCGTGAAAAGATTCGTGAAATGTTCATCTGGAAAGGTATGGACGGTGAAATCCGTGAACTTGTAAAAGCTTGTAAATCTTGTTTGCTCAGTAAACCCACCATGTCCACCAAGGTAGGCCTTTTGTCTTCGCACCAAGCATCGCGCCCCATGGAACGCCTGTATATTGATTATATAGGACCATTCCCCCAGTCAAAGGGTAATGCCAACAAATTCATCCTTGTGTGTGTAGATGGCTTTACTAGATTTTCCTGGTTATTTCCGACTAAGCTGGCTACCACTCAGTCTACCATTACTTGCTTAAATTCTATTTTTGCTTCTTTTGGTCCGTGCCAATATATTGTATCTGATAATGCTAAGGCTTTTACATCTAATTTATTTCGTAAATTCTGTTTTGACTTGTCCATCTCTCATGTAACTACTTCAGCGTATTACCCTCAACCATCTCTGGCTGAACGGGTTAATCGTAATCTCAGGTCCGCACTGATTGCCTATCATCATGATGATCATTCCAGGTGGGACACGTCCCTGCATTGGTTAGCTTTTGCTTTGAATTCGGCGGTTCATGAATCTCACAAGTTTACTCCAGCTTCGTTGATGTTCAAGTTTGTTCCCAACTCGCCGCTCTCTAACCTCTGGTCTCTGAGTGACATTCTACCCGAGACAATAGATCCGGATAACATTAAAGATCTTTGGAAGAAGGCTAAAGCCAATCTTAAAGTGTCTCATGAAAAGGTTAGGGAAAGGTATGATCGTGGACGGAGACCCACCCCTTTGAAGGTAGGTGACCAAGTTATGGTCAAGAATTTTGTTCCCGCGGGCAAGCTTGCCCCCAGATTTCATGGGCCTTGTATAATTCTCGATTTTCTCACGCCGGTTACATTGTTAGTAAGCAATCCAGCCACCGAGAGGATATTTAGGGTTCACCTGTCCCAGGTGAAACCGGTGTAAATTTTGTGTCAACTTGCTTCATATAATTTGAAAGGAATATGAAGGTTATATTTTTTTTTGAGTTCAACTTTAAGGCTTTCTGCCCTTTCTATAATATTTTGGTCTTATATGTAATCCTCTTGTAAAACCTTCCCCGATCCGTTAAACTGCCATTCTGTCTTTGCCTCGGCCATTACCACGCTCCCGTCTCCTGCTTCAATACACACTGTGGCTTAATTTGAGTAAATGCCATGGATATCTGCACGCCGCTGACCCCTCGACCTCCTCACCAAGCCTGTGCCCTCAAAGAAACATGATGGTCCAACACAATTCTGCCGCCGAGTTTTTATGTTTCAGTGCCCCCGCAGCCGCGCAGCGCCGTGCAGCAACTGGGGAGGGGGATGGGCCCCCTCCTCTCCAGCGAGGACGACATGTGCACGGCGAGCCGGAGCTCTCCTCCCGGCCAAGGCTGATGTGCGGCGCACAGCCTGCTACTTGCCCGCAGCCTGTATATGTTCACCGCGGGCGCGGCGTACTTCAACACCTCTGCTCCCCTCATAGTGCGGGCGAGCGGTATCTCAGGGTACTTGAGGGGTCCGAGCGGCCTCCTTTGGAAGCAAGCTGCAACGGCCGGTCTGGCCACCTCACTTCATCAACATCAACTACATGAACAGTTACTATAAGTAATGATTACACTTGGGAATTCAACAACAATATTTGGTGGACATTGCCAAATTTTTCATCACTTTCAAGTATTAAAAGTTTATCTTCAAAAATTCAACTTCTACAAACTGAAAGACCTTGCTTCACCTGCAACAACAAATTGTGAAACTGAATCACACAACATTCTGAAAATCTTGTAATCTATTTTCATATTCACTTTATAACTTGGAACTTGTTTCAAACTGATTTCATGTGTCACCCCTGGAGGAACTTTTGGGGGGGGAGGTCTGTACCGGGCGGTACACCTCTACTCTGTTTATTTAAAAGTTGCGCCAGTTGAAACTCCTCTTCTGGAGGAAGTCTGAACTTTATCTACACTATTAATCTACTAATTTCTCAGAAGATGTCACTACCTGGAAATTTTTGAGTTTGTGAACTGTGTCATTTTTTATGTGTTTTTGTTTCGCTTGAAGTAAGAAGTGTGAACTTTCTCTTCTAGAGGACACTACTGAAGATCAACAATAGTGCGACCTAGTGCGGAGTCAAAGAACTATTTTGTTGGAGAAATTTTTATTTCAAGAGTTTGTTCTTTGTTAAATTTCTTTCTGTCATTGTTTAAGTTGGCTGTATACCCCTCTTTTTCCCCTTATTTTGGATCTAGCCAATCCCGAATTTCTTTAATTAATTTTCCACCAATAATGTGTTTCTTCTTCCTCTATGTAGGGGTTTCTTTTCCCTTGCCAATAAAAATTTCGTGGGAGGGTGTTTTCTTTCCCCTAACGCCTAGAATCTTCCGCGAGAGGATATAAACTGCTGATTTTAGGGTCTCGGGGCGACTTCTGTTCCATCTTTCAGTGTGTTAAGTACATAGCAGGGGGCGGGAAGCGCCTCTTTCTTCGGCAGCGGTCAACAACAAGGTAATGGCCGATTAATAACTTCTTTCTTTGCTAGCTCAGCAGTTTAACTTTCGGGGCGGGTTCTAAGCGTTCTACCATGTAACCTTTTCCTAAATGTAACTACTCTTTTATATATTCTCTTTTAAAGCTTCATATTGGGATAGAGAGTGCTAACCCTCTCGAGCTCCCACTCATATTGTTGTGAGGTGAACTTAGTTTTCTCAACCTATTCTTCGATAACGTAAAACAATGTGTTCTCTTCTTAAGTCACCTCTTTAGTATGGGATTAGCCCTTGTGTTAACGGCCTAGTGCCAAGTAGGTCTTAATCAAAGTGTACTAGGAGTGCCAGTTTGCCTCCTCCCAAATTGTCATTTTAGAGGTCATTTAATTAACCTTCTTTTTCATTCAATAGACCTCAGTAGGTTGGGTATTTTACCCCTGTGTATATGTCCTGAGAGGACAGCTTGAAGGTGAAGTTTGGTGTGGCCTGTGATTGGCTTACACTTTGAGAGCAGATTGCGCTTTTGGAATTCAATTTTTGGATGCCTCGAGGAGGCTTTACTGTGTAATTTGGAGCAAGTGCTCCAGGGTTTGATTGGGGTCTTCTGCCCCTTGGTTAAAATTTGTATATCGGAAAGTTGGGCTAGTTGCTCAAGAATTGTGAACTCAGGGCTCGAAGCCCAAATTCTGTAATCTCTGTAATTGTACATTTCAAATTGTGTTTCGGCTACTAAGTACCTGTTCTTTGTTATTACTTAATTTTGAAAAGAAAATATAACCTTGTTAAATTTTACAGTAACTTTGATTCCGTAGTTTGAGACTCATTCACGCCCGCACCTTCTTTCACCTCTACCTACCACCAAAACACAGTAACATTTATTATTATTTTTTCGCTAGTTGCTTTACGTCTCACCGACACAGATAGGTCTTATGGCGACGATGGGTAGGAAAGGCCTAGGAGTTGGAAGGAAGCGGCGTGGCCATAATTAAGGTACAGCCCCAGAATAATTATATCTGAAGAAGAAACAACTTAATTAGAACAGAATGACAGGTTTCGTCCTTGAAAGATCATCATCAGGTCCTATCAAATGACACTCAAAAAATATTTAGAAATATATAAATATTTATGTTTAAAATCTGTTAAAATCCGTAAATTTTTCAATTTTGGAACTTGTCTTATTGAGATGTCTCTCCACATTAGCAGAAAATTCAAGTTAGTGTGCAAAGCAAGTCATCTTTCAGTTTTAATGATTATATATAATCATTTATGTTTTTCTTACATGCCAGCCCTATCGTGGCTCGGTGACAGGATTTTCGCGCTCATAAATCCCGGCACACACCCCCCCCCCCTCACCATTAATTTAGACAAGAACTGGGAACTTTCGGGATATTTTATAACTAAGACTTATCTGATTACCAGCCCCTAGCGGCGGAGTTTGCACCAAATATTGGTGTAATAGTGGTGAAAATCTTTTATTCATAAAAACGTGATGTATTTGTGGTGATAAGTTGGTGCAAAAGCGACATTGTATGCACTGATTTAACACCAATGATAAACGCACCAAAACTGAACCGAAATTATACCACATATATTTTCACGTTAATTTTCGCACTTTTAACACCAACCAAGTTGGTACAGGAGAAGCGACATTTTACACCATAGTTATACAAAAAATATAGTATTTTAATCAGACAACTTCTGCACCAAGTTCGCGCCGAAAAATACACCAGAGGTTTTCCTTCAACCCTCTTTATTGCCAACGCCACCGTTGAAGCAAATCTGCTTCAAAAATACTCCAAAGTTACACCAAGGATTTGGGTGCATTTGTGAATTCATCTCGCTGTCATTTTAGTGCAAAATTCGTGTCATTTTCTTCGTATTTACCCCACAAAAATAATGGTTCAAAACCGGCGTAATCTTGGTGTATTTTTGCTGTATATTTAGAAGGAAGCATTATGGTACATTTGATTTCATCTTCTTAGGAGCAAAAATCAGTCAAAGTGGAGATTGCCGTCCTGATATCAAAAGACGGATTTCGCTTCAGTGTATCGGTATGAGTATGTCTCCGATCTGGAAGAGCAGAGGTATCAGTTTGGCTACCAAGTTCAGATTAGTCAATGCGATTATATTCCCACTGTTCATGTATGGATGCAAGAATCTTACGAGTAGCATGGACTGCAAAAATCACCAATTAGGCAGTTTTACAGCGCATCAAGTACCGTATGTCATTGGTTGCTAAGTTTATGAAGCTTAGACTAGCTCACTTAGGCCACGTTATACGATCAGATGCATTGAAAAAAAAACAATCATTCTAGGAACGATCAGCCGTACAAGAAGACAACGTCGCCAGAGGACTCGTTGGTTAGACACCATTAAAACAGACACAACCCTCACCCTGGAACAACTAAAGGAGGCAGTCTGGAACAGGACAACTTGGAGAGCGCTAATTCATAGAATCGCCGATTGTTGGATTCGACTGAACGGATGACATAATCATCACATTTGTAGAGTAACCTTTGTGCCACCTTGTTGCAAAACTGGTGCATATTCTTTCGTATTTACCCCTAAAATAAATGTTTATTTTTAATCCTCTTTTGGGCCCGAGCCCCGGGTGGACTCGGGCCCCTGGGTATATGCCCCGCTGCCCCCTCGCCCCCTTTTCACCAGCCATGCTAGTGAGTCAAGACGACCGGGCATGGCTGGCCTTCGTTTAGTTTCCCCACAAGATTCTGCGACGTGCATCGATAATGCTCCGTCTTTAGGCGCATCGCGAATACTCCGGTACACATCACCCGAGCTATACAAATAAGGCTAGTCGCGAACAGTGAGTGAGTGTTGAATTCAGAGATGGAGTCGGGTTTGGACTCTGTGTGATGGGTTTCGGTGGCTGGGCTGAGGGCGAAGGTGGTGTTGGCTGTCGCTATTGTTCCATCGTAGTCTGAACTAGGAGTGGTGGTTGTTGTGTCGGAGTAGCGAGTGTGCAGCTCAAGTTGGACAGCTGTTGACTGCCGTTAGTGTCCTATCGGAGTCGGAGAATCGTAGCGAAGGGAACGGAGGACTATTTACTGTCTTTGTACAAGGCATGCACATAAACAATCAACATTGCCCCACACCAGTACTGAAAAGATGGGAAGGGAGTGCACGGGTAGTAATGAAGGCACACTTAGGAAATTGCTTAATTCCATTCCTCTGATCTCACAACCGGATCTAATAAGGGTAATAAACTATCTGAATATACTACTACTACTACTACTACTACTACTACTACTAATAATAATAATAATAATAATAATAATAATAATCACTTTACGTATTAGCTGCACGAGTACGCACGACAGACGAGAACAATTGTAGAATAAAAATATTTCCTTATCTCTTTATGAGAATGTCCCAAAGAGAATAAACACCAGAAAATATAAATTCAGGACGTTTTAAGTACGAAGTAAGTACTATACAGGATAAGAATTACAGCGAAGAGCTCGATTTAGCCGACAATTGCGATCTTCAACAGAATGTAGTCAAGAGTGTGAACATAACAAAGCAAAACCTTTTAATTCTGTATGGTTGTAATCACAACTGTAAAGAATAAGAATTGTAGCCTCAAACTAATGAATTCTACAAAGTACCTTCGAATTCAGTCGACGTTACGAAGACAAGGATAATCAATACTGCCAGGCCGAAAGTTACGTCATCACTTCAGGGCAGCTTGCACTCACATTTTCATGGAATATGTAAGAAGGCAGGGCAATGCGCTTGTATGTAAGCGTGACAGCGAGCAGGAAATGAAACAGATATATACATGAATATTTTCTCAGTATTTCAAGAATTTCCATCAACTTCCAATAGTTTTATAATTATTGAGGAAAATGACAATCTAGAAGGAATATAAATGCAAATTTTAAATTTTCTAAGCTCATCTGTAAGTTGGTAAAAACTCTTAAACCGGCCGAGTTGGCCGTGCGTTTAGGGGCGCGCAGCTGTGAGCTTACATCCAGGAGATAGTGGGTTCGAACCCCACTGTCAGCAGCCCTGAAGATGGTTTTTTGTGTTATTTCATTTTCACACCAGAAAAATTCTGGGGCTGTAACTTAATTACGGCCACGGCCGCTTCCTTCCCACTCCTAGGGCTTTCCTATCCCATCGTCACCATAACACCTATCTATGTCTATGCGACGTAAAGCAGGAAATAGCAAAAGCTCTTAAGACAGACAGGCCACAGTCTTATAGACAATATAATATTTAGAGCATTGGTCCCGGGTCCTATTCCCGTCGTGAGAGACAGCGGACCCAATCAAGAAGTAATTCTCACGATGCCATCACGTTGTCCAGCATCTGATTGGTTAGCAGCCGTTTTGGCAGGTAAAATAGGTTAGTATATAGAGGATAAGTGAAGACGAAGTCCACCTCAAATACCTCTACATCCATTAAAATATATAGTCATTCTGCTTTCACATTCTTAAATGGTCTGAATGGGATATAAATTAATATGCTGGGTTTATGCTGGGTTTTATTCCGAGGGAATATGAATTGCTGTCCGATTTCTTCTATGTAATCCTTGAAGAGCACAAGGGGAAAAAATTGCAGAGCTGAATAACTTCTTTCAGGATAGGTGCTTATTTTTCATAGCCGTCAATTTTTATCACTGCAGAGCAACTTGTATTTGCCATGAGAAGCTTCCTGAAAACCACTGAAGTCTTACAAACCACATCGCCCTTGAGAAAGCCTCCCACCTGGGCAGGAACAAACTTGGAAATCGCTTAATCGTCTTCGTTCTGGAATTGGAAGATCCAAAAGTAATCTCCATAAATGATACGCCCCTGTCGACAACGTTAGCTGAGATTGTGGAGAACTCGAGACCATGGAACATCCTCTGGATTGCATGCTTTGCCCTGCACCTTGTACAGTAGAAGATCTACTGCTACTACTACTACTACTACTACTACTACTACTACTACACGTTTTCGTTCCTCCCCTGAAGGGGGAGGTGGGCCTCTTAGACGGCAACGCCGTCTCTCAGGCTGGAGGATTTGTTACGGTGAAATAGATGCCCGGATAATGTGAGGGGATTGGCGGTGGTGGCGTAAACTATGAACTGTCCCGAAATTCACTTTAGTGCAGGAGAATGCAAAACCACGAAAAAACCATTCTCAGGACAGCCGACGGTTGGGGCCAGCTGTGAGGTCCAGTACAGTCCCGTCTCCCGAATAGAGGTGTAGAGCGACGGTAGAGCCGTGGCCACCCAGCTCTGCTCCGTTGGCCGGTCGGAGTGCAGAGCTCTAGGACCACGGACCAGCAGTAGGCAGCCACTTATGAGCCGAGACCCCACTCTGCACCCACCGACATAGAAGATATTCTCCTCGCGACACCAAACGCTGTCGAGGTTGCACGTCGCATTTGAGTATCTGCATGTAAGGAACAGTCAAACGAAAACCGTACATCCGCTATAACACACATTCGGAACGAAAGTTGGCAACACTGTTCTTCCGTATCGATAGTGCCGTCGCTGTGGTGGCAGAACTGCATAGTGACAACTCACAGTTGTTGGGTTATGTCTTTGTTGGTGCGCGGACTGGTCTAGTGTGTAGAAATAGAGGCAAGCAGAGAAGTGTGGTTCGTTTTCTGGTGGCTGAGGGTGCTGTCCGCTGTGTATGGCGAACACTGCACGTCCATGACGAGAGTGCATGAGAATCATAGAGCACATAACTGCAAGACAGGCCTGAAGAGCCATTACTCCTGTTGTGATAGGGCGGTTTGATGGCCTTATCTGGGAAAAGTGAAGAATCACTGAGGAAGAAAGACATTCGTTGACGAGGAAGTGCAAGAGTGGGTGCACTTTTGGATCCGTCGGCGACCTCTCTCTTTGTACAGAATTGGAATTGATCGTCTCGTCTCCCAGTGCGATACAAGTATTAACACTTTTGGCTTTTACTTTTGAATAAAAGCACTCTATGGCCACCTTGTATTGGGTATTCGATTTTCATTTGACTGCCCCTTACATTTTATTTGTTTCTGACTGGAATTAATAAAATCTTATTTTACATCGCACCGATAAGAAATGGGGACAATGGGATAGGAAAGTCCTAGGAGTGGGAAGGTAGTGACCATGGTCTTGGTTAAGGAGCAGCATTTGCCTGCTTTAAAAATGGGAAACTACGGAAAATCTTCTTTAGGGCTGCCGACAGTGGAGTTCGAACCCAGTATATTCCGAATGCAAGCTGACAACTACATGACCAAAACTGCGCAACCACTCGATCAATATCGACTCAAATCGAAAGTGAACACTGTGCAGCGATTAAGGCTGGCAATGCAGTGTCTAACAGCCCGAACTTCTCCAGCGTGAACCCTGTTTCTCTCTGCAATGCTTCTAGCAACATCCATAGTTCACGTAACTTCCTCCCCCTCTCTCAAAAGAATAGTGAAGGGTAGCACTCACACCTCCCTCTCAGAGATCTTATCCACCAAACAAGGATGAATCGTTTTGAGACTTCTGAAGTAGGATAGTAAATGTTTAAAGATTGTTACAATTGGTGAGTCTTTTCCGGATAACGATTGATATCTGTTCAGTGTGGGTGTATATAAGTTGCTCCAAAATCTGTAAACACCCTCTATGAGACTGGGACCAAGAATTCCCGTAATTGCCAGTTTGTCAAGCAGGCTGTGTGCTCGAAGTGTTAAACATTCTTGTACATATAATGCTTCTGGTCTAATTACAGCTCAATATTGTGTAATTCCTTCATTTATTATGATTATTTTTCTGCTATTTGCTTTACGTCGCACCGACACAGACATGACTTATGGCGACGATGGGATAGGAAAGGCCTAAGGATGGGAAGGAAGCGACCGTGGCCTTAATTAAGATACAGCCCCAGCATTTGCCTGGTGTGAAAATGGGAAACCACGGAAAACCATCTTCAGGGCTGCCGACAGTAGGGTTCGAACCCACTATCTCCCGATTATTGATTGGATACTGGCCGCACTTAAGCGACTGCAGCTATCGAGCTCGGTCATTTATTATTATTAGAGCCCGGAATTTTATGCATTAATAGGTTAGAATGCAAACTTACTGAAGCGAGAAGCAAGGATAGTCTACCTTCACAACTTTTATGCTATGGGGTTCGCATAGACATTAGGGGTGCGGCCCATCAGAATCCCTATTATTTATGATACTCTTTCTACATTGTGGAAGAGCGAGTGGCCGATATTTCCTACTAACCAAATTAGTTTGCAATCTAACCTACTACCGCATGAAAATCCCGGATTTATTATTATTATTATTATTATTATTATTATTATTATTATTATTATTATTATTATTATTATTATTATTTCTTCTTGCGTTCGGCTGTCTAAGGACCACGTTACAATTTCAATTGTTCCTCCTTAGTTGTTCTTTCCTTTTCTTCCAGTATTCTTTCATTGTTTCACTGTGTTTCTTTTTCCTGTCTTCAGTCCACTTTGTGCCTGTTTTCTTTTCCCTGCTCCCTCCCTTGGAATCCTTCCATTTGTACGACTTTCTTCCTAAAAATATTTCTTTCCAATAATTCTTCTTCTCGTATGTTGTTCCTTTCCAGGTCTTTCTTGACTTCTTGAATCCAGGTGGTAGTTGATTTCTTTTCCCAAAGGTACTTGAAGATTCGTTTAGTTAGTCTATTGTCATCCATTCTGTAAATGTGTCCAAGAAATAGCAATCTCCTTTTTCTTATTGTTTCTGATATGTTTTCTACATTCTGGTAAATTTCATTGTTACTTCTTAATTTCCAAAACTCTGCAATTCTTAGAGGGCCTAATATGTTTCTTATAATTCTTCTTTCTAATATTTCTAATTTATCAAGCTTGTAGTTCAGTGCTAGACATTCACTGGCATAAAGGCATTCTGGTTTCACTACTGTGTTGTAGTGCTTTATTTTATGTCTTCTTGATAAGCACTTTTTGTTGTAAGTATTCTTAGTTATACCGTACGCTCTTTCCATCTTTTGTATCCTCTCCTCTGTAGCAGATGATGATGATGATGATGATGATGATAATGATGATGATGATTATTATTATTATTATTATTAGTATTATTATTATTATTATTAATTCTTTCACTCAATGAAAGTCGAGACAAGCACGGTCTACTGTAGTTTGACTTATCCCGCAGACAGTGCACGTAACGTGGCTCCTCAGCTCCTAGAAGGCGCTGGCTGTGTGGTCTGGACTACGTATTCCCCGTCCTGACGCTAAAGCGAACGAATGCAAGCCGTATGTGTACTCTCGAAATGAGACTGCAGTGCGGAATTCTGCGAATTAATAACTCGTGAATTAGATTATTCTGATCAGTGATGGAACCAAAAATAAAATTAGTGTAATTCGTGCTGCTGCTGAGTTAACGGTACAGTGTAATTCGAAAGGCCATTAGGACTGCACCCACACACTATCCAGTTAGAAGAGAAAATTAGCTTCCGTATGAACGCAACAATTATGAGGTTATTAGCTTACGGATATTAACAGTTGATTGCGTTTCATGATGGGGAATGGCCCCTTAGGGGATACAGAGTACACAAGGAGAGCTTACACAGCACAGATGGAAACATCTGTCCCAGGTATAAGTGTAGGGAGCGTTTTTCTAATTGCCAGCCTTTAAAATGCTTTTAAAAGCGTGCCTCAAGTGCTCTTAAACCCGCAGTACAATGGTGTATAAAAGAGAGTATAACCAACAGGAGAGCAGTATATGTTATGGTGTTTGGGTTTATGCGATGTGAAACGAGGTACTGTAAATAAATGTAGCTCGGATATTGAGCCATTGAAGTTTTTACTCAGCTCGTATTTGGCTCTGGTTCGAATGTGACCTAGGGCTTGGCTGAACGTATTCTGTAAAATCGCTATGTACATACATTGGCTGTGTAGAATATATGTTATGCGTGGGGGGAATTACCACTAAGGGCATGAATCTGGAGCTTCGTGGGAAGTGTGAGTGTGTTCGTTATCAGTTTGAGCTTAATGTTACCTGGACGACAAAAGTCATCAACGATTTAAATTTAGGGTTTTCCACTTCCTCGAATACAGTAAGCTATATGTATCTTTAGTGCCAGAACTGAAGAAAGTCAGCCAAAAGTCGCTGCATTTCAGGACATTAATTTGAAGTTCTACTTTTAAAATTTTTATTCTTTTTACAAGTTACTTTACGTCGATGGCGACGACGGGAGAGGAACGGGATAGGAGTGGGAAGGAGAAATGGCCGTGGCCTTGTTTAAGGTACAGCTCCAGCATTTACCTGGTGTAAAAATGGGAAATGCCGACAGTGGAGGGATCCAACTAACTATCCCCAGAATTCAAGCTGTGTAACACAGGCGAGTGTGAGTCTGTTGTAGTTGTAGTTCGGTAAAGCAGAGGTCCATCCCCCATCCCACAGCACTTTAATGGCACACAGGGTCATAACCAGTGTGCGGCGGTTAATACGAACTAACTCTCTCTGTATCACAAGACTGGAGATATTACAGTGCTAGTCATGGTCTGCTGTTTGAGAAAGCAGTAAGTTGGCAGCAGTCAGGCCGGATCATTGACACGACTCGAATAGGGAAGGTAAATGGTATGTGACGTGTCGATAGTCGCGAAGTTTAGTGAACAGTGCAAGTGTACGTGAACTACAGGTGGCAGTGCGATAGAACACTGGTGATAATGTTCAATACTAAAGACGAAGTTCCATTGAAGGAGTGTGTTTAATTGCACTATATCCTCAATATTTAGGTATTAACAGGTTAGAATGCAAAAGCGAGTAATAATTACACTGTACTCTGCATAACAGTTGTGCTATGAGGTTTGCATTCACATTAAGGGTACTGACTATTAGAAATCCTAGGAGTTATGTTACTCTCCGAACATTATGGAACAGCAGGCTAGACGACACTTCCTACTAGACAAATTAATTTG
Organism: Anabrus simplex; assembly: GCF_040414725.1. Taxonomy (NCBI): domain Eukaryota; kingdom Metazoa; phylum Arthropoda; class Insecta; order Orthoptera; family Tettigoniidae; genus Anabrus; species Anabrus simplex. The sequence goes on from NC_090277.1 coordinate 75,172,594, forward strand.
CATTCTAATTTGTTAGTAGCTAACCGTTCCGGCCACTGTGGAGGTGAAGCATTAGGTTAGAAAACAAACTTTTGGTGTCTGGCAAGTGTGGTCTAGCCCGTTCCACAGTGATGCAGGGTGAGTTGCATACGTTGAAGGAGATTTAATTGACCATATTCATTATGTATATGCAAGTCTCATGCCATATTCATCATACAAGAAGATAATATTGCTACTAGCATAAAAAGGCTGCAGTATAACCTATTTCTGCATACAAATCCGGTTTCTAGACGGGAGATATAAAGCGAAAACTTCCGCCGTGTTTATCGAATTGTGTTCATATCGCGACACTGTACGTGATTTGAGACAAACTTCGTGTGACTGGTTCAGTTCAAGAAGTGGCAAGCGTACGATTTTCATGGCCGAAAGGAACTTTATTATATCTCTGATATGATGTTGCCGAGGCCTACAATGAAATGTGCAAGGTGACACAATTGTTCGGAATCTCTCAGGGATAGAAAATTAAGCTCTAATGATACCCCTATAACATCATCGTAATGAAAACAGAGTGATCAGGCGAACAGCCTTGTAATCTGTGAATGGTTGGTGCTGTTACCAGCGGCCTCTCCAGGGCACCGCATTGCCCATCATCGTCAACTTCACTACAAAATGAACTGTTCACGAGCACGGAAATGATCAAATTGAGAAACACTCTGTAATGACCACCTGACCTCAAAAATATGAAATACAAATATTAACACTTTGTGGTAAAAAGTTGTAAATTTGCAAAGTCGTGCTGTAATTCTCGGACCAGCAACAGAGAATGACACAAATTAATTGCTATTCTCTCGATTCATTTCTAAGAGAGACAAATGAAACAGGACAGGAATGTTGACGGGTTCTTCCGAAAACAACTACAGAATTCAATTCATCATTCCAAACAAATCCTATCTCTTAACTTCACGATGTTTCGATATAAAAGTTACTTGCATGTAATTTAAATGTAATGAAACGGTTCTTAAAATGAATGTTCAAACAAGGGAAAAAATTGTTCCAGAAAACCTCAGATAATATTTTACTGCAAGTCTCTGTGAATTCATCCAATCCTTTCACTATCCTCTATTTGTGGATCTGTAGCCTCGTTTAGTTCTGCACCTGGTTAGAAATTGAGTCTAACCATCGTCGTCTTGGTTCCCCTCTACTTCCCTTACCCTCCATTGCAGAGTCCAATCCTAATCTATTTACCTCTTTAAAGTAGGATTGTGCGTACTGCTTCATTAAGCGAGTTAATTTCTTAGGTTTTATCTCCTAATTTCGAGTACCCTCCTGCCGTAGTAACAGGTATAACTCTTGCTACTTTCATGTCTGTTACTTCTAACTTACAAATAAGATATCCTGAGTCCACCCAGCTTTCGCTCCCGTAAAGCAAAGTTGGTCTGAAAACAGACCGATGTAAAGCTAGTTTCATTCGGGAGCTGATTTCCTTCTTACAGAACACCGTTGATCGCAACTGCAAGCTCACTACATTAGCTTTACTGCACCTTGATTCAATCTCACTTACAGTACTGCCATCCTGGGAGAATACACATCCTAAATACTTGAAATTACCTACCTGTTCCAGCTTTGTATTCCCAACAGGACACTCATTTCTCTGAGATTTCTTACCTACTGACATCACTCTGGTCTTTCAAAGGCTAATTTTCATATCACACTCACTGCGCATAATTTCAAGTACCGGGACATTAGACAGCAGACTTTCAGCACAAATTACTATTAAGGAAAGTCGTCACTGAAGCGTTTCAACTCTTGACAAAAATCTAATTTTGAATTTTGACCTTAAAAATCCCCACATTCTCCTCTTTCAAGCCCTGTTACCAGTTTCCCTCTAACGCCATTTTAAAGCTCTCAATGACGGATTTAAAGGGCAGTGATTCGGCGTGAACAGAGCAAGCTCATGCCCCTTTCTCCCACACTGCCAGACGAAGTTCTTTCAGGCTACAATTTCAATTTTCTCAATAAAAGATTGACACCTTCACTACTCGAAACTTCAATAATACCATCCTCTAACATAGCTTCAATTTCATTGTCTACTGCTTTAGCATACCTATGTGGTATCGGATATCTCGGTCCAGCGAATATACTTACCTGGAATATATTTACTTTCTAGTATATCTACCGTGTGCGAAAAGGTGAAAGATACCCGACGGGGTAATTTACAATCCAGGACAGTTTCAAAAGAAAGCTTATTCCTTAAAAACGTTTGCTTTTATCTGCCTTAAAAATTTTTCAGCTCTTTGCCGTGCATAAAATGTTTGTTCCGAGATAGCACTTATCGGATTCACCCGGAAATTTCAGAGAATGTTTGACTCTGTACAGGAATTAAAAGTAGTTCCGTATTTTAGCGTCAGTTGAGTATTACTTCTGAAGAGACACGGAACCAGGTTTTTGCCCATTGAATTGAAAAAGATTATTTCTCCAATAGTTTATACCTGACGGCATAACTCGGATCTGTTCTTAAGTAGCCCAAAAAATGAAAACTGTGCCACAAAGAGCATTTTTCATACAAAAAACAAAAATATTAGTTAATAATTTTGCAACCAACTAACTAATCAACTCCAATTTTTGTTATGGAGATGCATCTTGGTAGTATATGCTTTTGTTGTAAATTTGATTTTGATAAGTACAGGGTCTCTCATATAAACTCAGACCGAACGCACAGTGTTTGTACTCTGCGCTACGGCAGGTGCCTCAGCCCAACTTATGTCGCGCGCGGCCGCCCTGCTGTAAGCTTGTATACAATCGTTTATGAAATCTCACCCAAAAGATGCTGGAATTGTCGTTCTTCCTGGGTTATAGAGGCAACCACATTCTGACATTTGGCTCTGTAATGTTTCTGGTTTCATTCATAACGTTTTCTTTCATTTCCTACAGTGTGCGAGGATGTTTTCGAAACCCTTTTCTTTCTTTCAGTTTACCCCACAAATAAAAATTACACGCTGTTAGATCTGGAGAACGAGGAGGATATAAACCAGCACTGATCACTCTGTCTGCAGACACTTCCGAGATTGTAAGAAGGGAATCTTCTGCTGTATGAGCAGGGGCTGAATCTTGTTGAAACCACCCACGCGTTTTTCTTCTTCTGTTAACTGGTGGAAAAACGGAGTCAAAATGGAATATTGGTACCTCTCCGCATTTACTGTCATCTCGAAAAAAAAAAAGATAGGCCCAATGAATCGTCTTGCACTAACAGCACACACGAGAGTTATGACTTTTCACTAAGATGAATATAGAACTTCTGCATAGGAAAATACTGTGTTGCAGTGATAACTGTCTCGCCACGTTGACAGCTGAGATTCAGACTGGCGACTGATGCTTGCCAGGTCGAACACGTGCAGGCTGCTTGCAAGGTCAAGAACTTCACGTGCGCCTCTGTTTATATGGGAGACAACCTGTTTTCCAGTCAGTGACCGGGTCAGCCATGGGATGAATGAAGCCCCGAACTTGCGGCGAGGATAGAAAAAGTGCCGGCTGCCGAGGCCGGTCGCACTCCTCTGGGACAGATGAAATGAAGTAATAGTGGAGAGTGTTGCTAGAATTAAAATGACAGGGAAAACCGGAGTACCCGGAGAAAAATCTGTCCGGCCTCCGCTTTATCCAGCACAAATCTCACATGTAGTGACTAGGATTTAAACCATGCTATCCAGCGGTGAGAGGCTGGCGCGCTTCCGTCTGAGCCACGGAGGCTCATTTATATGGGATACCCTGTAGTTAATTGTAGATGTTCTGAATTTCAATCATGACTTCCCTTAGGACCAAGTCGACGGCATATATTGCTACTTAATTTTATCCCTCCCTGCCACTTAAACGTAATTTCATGGTTTTAAGCGACATCGGAAAGAATTTCGCGGGCGGATTCGGACTGTAGATCAAATATTCTTTTCTCGCTACACACTGAACATAAGGCATGAAACTCTACCCTAAATGATTGACAAGTATAATGTTCCACAGCGCGATATATATTAACAATAGGATGTTCTAACATGGCACTTATGTCATAGAGAATAAGACATCATAAATGATGAAAGAAGAGGAAGAAACCCTAACAAGTGTTACAGGGTTCTTTTAGTGAACTTATGAGCAATAGATGATATCTCCCTGCAATCACCGTGGACTGCTCAAGGCTGCAGGGAAAATGTGACACTGAAGTGATAAGGAGGTCCCAGTTATGAGCCACGGCAACCAGCAAGAATTTAATTTTGCTGGAATGGAATTTCGCGATAAGGATATAAGTGTTCCGGAACGCGGCAGCAGAAGTGTGTGTGTACAAGTCATCTGTTTGGGTGCGATAAACACATCTGTATCGTACGTCACATTGAATGAGTTCCAACAAGAACTTTCACTCAAAATGACATTCCTTGACTTCTGCAGCACCTCCTCTTATTCACATATAGCCTACTTGGGACACATTATCTCATTCATCGCCTTGTTCCATTCCACGTCCTCACTGCTTGTTCTAAATTCAATCCATCCAGAACTGTCTGCGACTTCTTGGTCATTTTCGTCTCCTCGAAGTAAAGGATTAAACAGTAAAGACAATTTTAAAATAATATGTGTACATATTTATATGTTTAAGACTTATCTTCTGCCCATTATTACGTAGAGTCTGGAGAGTTGCGTCATACATAAAAGAGAAGTAAGTCAACTTCAAGCTGCTGAAATAGAAGTACTTTAGATCAGATGTACAGAAAACAAGGAAGAACAGACTTAGGAATAATCAGATACGGAGAGACCCCCAGACCTTGGAAGAAACGATGACTGTTGCAAGGCTGAAGTGGCTAAGACACGTTAAGCGGATGCAGGTGACTTGAATACCCAGGAAGTATTTTGAAAAGATCATTCCGGGACGAAGACGAATTGGATGCCCTAGAAAAAGATAGTTAGATCAGATAACAGAAGACCTAGAGAAGAGAGGAGTAGCATAGCATATACTAAAGAGAAAATAAGCATACCAGGCCGTAATAACAATGAAGGCACATCGTTCTTAAACATCCTACCCAGCTCACTGGAAGCAATTAATGATCATGTTGATGATGATGATGATGATGACGTATAAATCATTCCAGAAACATCCAAAACAAGGACCCACAAGAGCAGATATAGGAAAAATTTCATGACCAGCGAATTTAGGGTGTAGGCCAATTAAAAGCTACAAGAATAAGTCTAAGATTAGGAGGAAGAAAGAAATAAAGAAAGAAAGAAAGAAAGAAAGAGAAAGGAGAGGGTTATCCTAACAAGTACAAAAAGGGGCAGATATATAACCCATAAAGCAGTAATGCCCGAAATAAATGTTAAATTTTCCCTCAAAGGCAAAGATTAACAGAAATATCAAAAGAAGTAGATAAGGTTATGTTCTGGCTCGCGAACACACACACACACACACACACACACACACACACACACACACACACACACACACAAATCTTCAAACAAGACCATCCTGAAGAGCGTTTGAAAACAAATACTAGTAAAAAAAAAGACGCATATTCCTGACTATTATCACAGAGAGGAACAAGTCCTTTAAATACTTAACTGTAAATTAGACTGCCCGAGTCAGGATGGGAGTACGTTTATGACTGAACTACACGCAAGTATGCTGATAAATACACGACACGGTATCTCTCTTCCGACAAGAGTCCAGCTCACAAAAGAATCTTAAGATTTCTTAAGATTCACAACACTAGAACAAGTAACATTTTCCTTTGAGAAAGGAGTCCCGCACATTGGAGCAATGTTAATCAACTTCATTGACTTCATAGGAAAAACAAGTGACGCACGGTGAAATTGGTTCCATACCCATAGTTCAAGGCGTTCAGTTCAGAACAAGGATATTATTTACTTCGTGCTATGACGTAATTGCCTTCTTCCCACACTCAAAAGAGTACGGAAAATGCCACTTTACCGTACTGTTTTGTTACAAATCGGATGCAAGGTTGCGAAGGGTACGGGAAGGGCTAATGAGAGAATTTCAATGTGTATGTAGCAGGGCGGTGATTAATTTGAACATTTTAATAGACTTTTCAGGAGATAAAAATTCGATCCCCTGCAGTCTGTACTAGCAGGCCACCAATTCCACCGCGTATTATCCATTTGTGAATCAATGTGATAATGTGTGGAATGTATACACATAATATTAGGTTTAAGTATATTATTTAATCTAGTAGCAGATAAAATCTAATGCATGTATCAAACAGATGAATCGTAAGAAATGAGCGCGCACTCCCCATTTTCAGGTGATGTGGAACTGGGGGTTTCTATTCTATCCAACTGCAGGCTAACAGACTCGTACCGAAAACACCCGAAACCAACGCACAATGTTGCCAACCTCAAACGCAAGCAGCCGCACACATTCTATTTTCTTTCTTTCCTTCTGTCAATCGATTTACCCTCCAGGGTTGGTTTTTCCCTCGGATGCCACCTCTACCTACCCAAGGGCAGTGTCCTGGAGCCTGAGATATTGGGTCAAGGGATACAACTGAGGAGGAAGATCAGTCCCTCTCCCAGGCGCCCTCACATGCTATGCCGAGCAGGGGCCTTGTGGGCGGTATTGAAAGATACGAAGGTATAGACAAGGAAGAGGGAAAGAAGCGCTTCTGGCCTTAAATTAGATATCATTCCGGCATTTGCCTTGAGGAGAATTTAGGAACCGCGTAAAACCACGTCGAGAATGGCTGAGGCTGAGTAGACCCCATTCCAGCCCTCGTACTACTTTTCAAATTTCGTGGCAGAGCCGGGAATTGAATCCGCGCCTCCGGTGGTGGCAGCTAATCACATTAACCACTACACCATAGAAGCGGATATATCCTACTTTACTAGTCGATTACACAGAAAATGCTGTGATGAATTACGCTTCCAGGGTACCTGGGCGAAGCTGAAAGATCGAACCTGCCAGACATGACAGCGTATTTATTTGTATACAGGATGTATAAAAAATACGCAGCATATTTTCAGGAATAGATTCCTCACATACAGATAAGGAAATAAGTATAGTCTCTCTCATATAAACATAGACCGAACGTAACGATTTATTCAATAATGCTCGTATTTCCTTCCGAACAAATCACCGCAACCACCTACTTCGCACTTCCATATAAGAGGTTTCATATACATCACCGACTGCAGAGGAATGATCCCCACCCTTTATGCAACCATTTCTACGAAAGTGTATGCGGAAAGTAGAAAGCAGTAATCTACTGAATTACAATACTCTCTGGAAAAAGCTCTTTTGTAGCACCATTTCAATGGAAATTGTACAAAAACATTCCTCTATTTGAACCGAAATAGCCTTTTATACTTTCGTAATTTACTCAGCGTGTAGTAAAGCTTCATTACACTGAATCACTGAGTAATTTATCAATGTGCATATTCTCTTTATGGGCTAATTTCACTACAGCGATTTCAGTACAAATAGCGAATAGAGAATGAAGGATTAGCAGTTGTTCAATATATGTATAAAGGGTTGCGTTTCCATAAATATAAAGGGATAGGGAGTATAATCAATACAATGAATACTTGTGAAAATACGTCATAACATGTTCGCTTTACCAACAAATATATAACGCGGGGAGTGGGTTTTAAATTCGGCAAAATTCATACTGTCCGAACTAAGGTATATTGGTAAGTTGTGTTCTACCCAGTCTACAGCTACACTCCTGATAGAACTTTGAAGGACTTAAGGGGCTTATTACACTAAAAAGAAAAAAACACATTTCGCTTTGCGAAAATCAAATGATCCTAAATATGTCTCTCGGTCATGGCCATCTATCAACGACTTAACTTCAGATGACAATCAGCCATAGGGCACGGTTGCTAGGTAACACTGTCTGACCATCCATCCATACCTTACATTACTACCTATAGATAGCAATTTCCTGTTTGAGATCGTCACCTAGGTATCTAAGTTGGAATGTACATTTACTTTCATTTAGTGAGAAATGTAATGATTAGGGGTGGCACCTCTTCATCTTTGGTGACTTCTAATGGTTTCACCTACTGATCATTATTATTATTATTATTTATTATTCACCATCTAAATATTAAAAGTGTTTATCAAAAACAGGAAAGCCTCCATGGCTCAGACGGCAGCGCGTCGTCCTTTCACCACTGGATACCGTGGTTCAAATCCCCGTCACTCCGTGTGGGATTTGTGCTGGACAAAGCGGAGGCGGGACAGGTCTTTCTCCGGGTTCTACAGTTTTCCCTGTCATCTTTCATTCCAGCACCACTCTCCAATGTTATTTCATAGCATCTATCAGTCATTAATAAATCACTTTGGGAGTGGCGACCCCATCGTACTAATAGCCGGTAAAAGACTGGAAAACAGGTTGTAGGTTTCCATTTACTCCTCCAAGAACAGCTTTGGCAAATCCGTCCTCCGTTCTACTGGACATATTTGCTTCAATTGTGTTTTAATTTCTCCAGGATTATCTGCCGGTGAATCATGAGACATGGTAGTCTCCTAAGTTCAACCAACAGTGAGTAACCATAAAATCAAATTACTAAGTTTTGACTCCAACAATTGCAGGCGAAGAGTTATCTATCCCGCAATACATTCTGTACTTAGCAGGTTGCTAAGCGACTAACACTTTCAATAATATTCTGATCTAATTATGTGATTTTCATCTTTAGTAATGTCATTGCCTGCAGCCATGTCTGATTACCACCTGTCGAGCCGGAGAGTGTACACTACTCTGATCATGGAGGAATACCATTCCCTGTAGATACTATTTGATTGTCTGACCTTCCCCAGCCTATAAATCTACTCAACAGATGGCAGAACTTCCCTAATACACTCATTCGTAAAGGTATCAAGTCGACTAGCCTACTGTACGACCATTAATAAAGCGCATGGACAAAAAAAAAAAATGGGTGTCTACTTGCTCCAACCAGTATTCAGTCACAACCAACTGTATGCTCATCGGTTGAAAATGTTTAGATCCATTTACACCCGAAGGTCGAAACACAGCGAGTACTGTTGAAAGAAGAGTTATAAACTACATTACGAGTGAATGAATGCATTATTATTTACCGGTATTAAATCTTCATAATATTGGAAAGGGCATGTAAAACAATATGACTACGAGAGGCATATCGAGACGAGTTACCTGACCTATTTATAACGAATCCAATAGTACTGATCGCTAGTAAAGTAGAACCATGGTATTTGTCAGGTTGCGGTTCTAATGAAAAGTAGCGTAGACTCGCGATATTCCACACATTATGGTACTACCCACAGGTAATGAAATTCGCACATGTAATACACACCTATGGTATTTCGCACATTGCGGCGCCATTTACAGGCAGCGCAAGCCTATGGTGTTCCTCACATAAGTGTACTAACCCCTGGGACTCATACTATCCCGTGGTGTTCCTCATATATTGGGTACTAATCATAGGGAAGCCAGAATCCTCGCTCACCCATGGTGTCGCTCATGTAGTGGTGCTAATCACAGGTACTGTAACAGCTGACAACGCACTCTGTTGCTACTAAACACAAACCTATTTTGTACCTAATATGTTGGTACCACGCGAAAGTAAAAGTGACCCATGGTGTTCCCCGTGGTGGTACGAATTACAAGTAGTCTCATGGTTCTAATTCGATCATTCCTTGGTCGTCCCTTTTAGTCGCCTCTTACCACAGGCAGAGGATACCGTGTGTCTATTCTTCGTCTGCATCCCCCACCCACAGGGGATCATACCTTCTTGAAACGCGACAATGTTCTTAAAGGGCCGATGGCCTAGATGTTAGACCCCTTTAAACAACAGGCATGTGACATTTGGAATCCTATTTCCTGCACAATATGTACATCGTTCAACAACCATATTTTGAAAGAAACTCGTCTTCTGCGACGACAATAGTTTCTTCGGTTGACTGTAACTTTCACCCCATAAAGATGCCCGATAGGATACATTAAATTGTTCTCTTTCGCTTCACGTCGCAACGCACAAACTTTATCAATAGGCCTAAGAGCTCACCTCAAACATCAACGGGACAGAAGTTACAGCTTACCTGAAAACAAAAGAAAATAATATTTCAGTAAAGAACATTGGAAGGAGAATTGTTCGCGCTCCAGGTTTGACAGCCATGGTCGGCGAGGGGTGTTATAAAATTCAACTTACGATTCTAGGGATGATAGAAAATACAAAAACAAATATGTTTTATTTAAAAAATGACTTATCTTTTGATGGGATTGAGAGTGAACTACAACATTTCCATTTCATTCTAATTTCTTACAAAAATTTTCAAAAGTGGACCTCGTGCTGCAGTTGAAGTTCAGGAAAAACGTGCGATTACCTGTCATGCACGTAGAAAGACTAAGCAAGCGCAAGCACAGCAGTGACTAGCTCTTCCTCCGATTCAGTTGCTGTCTCATGCGCCAGTCCTATCAATTGTCCCCAGACAAAAAAAGACAAACAGGTTGAGATAAGGAGAATTAGAAGACCCTTCAATGGATCTATCGGAACTTTACGAGAAAAGAAGAAAAGTTCAATCGCCATAAAGTACACCAACTGTCATTTTACCACGAACGGTTATTTAAAAATCATATTTGTTCTGGTCTCATTGATCGTCTCTAACAGTTCGAGTGTTGAATTTCACTACACAAAGTTTCTATACAAACAGATTATACGCACACCAGCAAAGAAATACATAAAATTAACAGACCATCATCATCATCATCATCAATAGAGACCAGATGGATGTTTATACATTTATAGGTTGAAATGATTACTGAAGCGAATAATAAGTATAGTCTAGCCTGGACAAAAGTTCTGCTAGTTGATTTGCTTAGACATTAGGGGTCCGGTCCATTAGATCCACTATAAGTTATCTTACTTTCCCTACATTACCGAGGAGCGGGCTAGGCTACTAGCCAAATAAGTTTGCATTTTAACCTATTAACACCTACACGTTCGGGCTCGAATGATGATAATTATCATCACATCATCGTCATTATCATCATCATCATCATCATCATCATCATCTCTGAAGTCTTTAAAAGCAGTACCACCGGGCGACTTGGCCCTGCGGTTAGCCGTCACTTCGAAAACTGAAGTGCCAGACAAAGAAAGACAAGGGCCACGAAGGGCGTGAAAATGGAAGACTCCCTAGACCTCGAATGCTCTAATAGCGTCGGGTCGGAGAAAACAAGAGTTGGCCAATGGAGGTCGGACAGGATAGATTAAAGTGAGTAGCCTGGCACAAGTAAGCGGATGAAATGCCAGCACCCACCTAAAGGCCCTGTGGTCGATAACCCACGCTCCTAAGTTGAGAGCCCCTGGGGATCGTTTTAGTCACCTCTTACGACAGGCAGGGGATACCGTAGGTGTATTCTTCATTTGCGCCCCCCACTCACAGGGGTGGTTGCTGGTATTCTGTCGGAAGATTTTACACATTAGTTCGGACCTATTTAACGACCCTCGTATATATATACCAAATAGAGTGCAGCAGAACATGACAGAAGCACCATCAGATATCTGTGTTTCCCAACAACATTGCTATAATTCAGTTACATTCAAAGGATGGCACGAAGTGTCTTTCTCCTGACAGTGGCTTCCCCTAGCAACAGCCATACCACGTTCTTTTACTCCTGTACACACTTGAGTGCTACATGATTATCTCTTAAGATTGCTTCTTTAATGTTTCAGGACGTGGAACTCCCCGCAGGTGTTTCTGGACCTTGTACAGTTTTATTAACAATTCCGTTTGAAAATGTAGAAGGTGCATACGATGCAGTGACCCCACATTAATATTGCGAAACTCAGCACGGAACGAGCTCGCCTTTGCAAAGTTCAGGCTGCAAAGATCCATTTCACAAGGTGGTTGTGGACAAGGTAGATATGCGAATCCTTGCAACGGAGAAGAACAATGGGAATATAGGATACAAGGAACGGAACCTGAATGTTATTGCCGGATAGAATGAAGTGATTGATGGATTGTATAATGTTAGCTCTCCTACATTGCTACTTCTCGACGGACTCAGTAGTTTTGCGCAGATCAAAGTAAAGCGTATCATCCAAAGAGGTCTCAGTTTTTTAATGCGTAGACCCCGTTTTATAAGTAGTAATAGGTCAGAATTCAAACTAATTTTGTACTTAGGAAGTGTTGTCTAGCCCGCTGTTTCATAATGTAGCGAGAGCAACAAATGCTAGGGGTTCTAATGGACACTACTCCTATGTTTATGCAAAACTCATAGCATAACCGTTGTGCAGGATGGACTATTCTTGTTACCCGCCTCAGTAAGATTGCAATGACTGAATCAGTTTGAAAGCTATCGAGGTTCTGGTGGTGTTGAGTAAGTACATTCAGAGCGAAATTAGTAAATTAGTTATAGGATCAAAGGTGCTGCAATATACTGTAGTACTCAATTCATATTGCCTAGTACGCGTAATTAGAGCACCGCTAATGACTTTTCTGTTCCTGTATAACATGACCACTGGTGGTGTTATTGAGGATCCAAGAAGCCTTTGGGTTGGTGACTAGACGGACAGGGTTCCCTACTAGCGAACGCTTTAATTCTTCGCAGGATATAAGTAAGCGTTCCCTGCGCCCACCGTTGTTTCATTTGGTACAGACACTACCATGTTGTTACTGGGTGTTGATCTGCACCATAGCTTTCTCTGCAGATCAATGGTATGATATCAAGATCACATGATAGCGGATTCAAACCCGGTAGAGCTAGTGGGAACTACTGAAGGGTGGTAAAAGATACAATCGGCGGTACCTGTAGGGGACTGAATGGAGTTTCATTCCCTAAACCAGTTCTAAATTCGTGTATGGGCCAGGAACAGAATCCAGGTCACTCAGATCTCAAGTCATGGTCTTAAATTTCAGAACAAAAACTATTCACATACGGAGGTGAATTGAGAGAAGAGAGAGGTCAGTACGGACTTGTATGCCTTAGCATGTTAAGATTCTAGTCGTAGTTTTCAGTAACAAGTGTCGTCTAGATCGCTATTTTGTTATTTCACGGCAGTTGCATAAATTGTGCGTATTCTAATTGGCCGTACCCCTGATCTTTATGCAAGTGATCATGCAGAACTGTTGGGCGGTCTACAGGCTACTCGCTCAAATCATGTTGCATTCTAGGCAAATACTGGCCAATATTCCGCGCTCTATTGTTAACCAACGTTTTTTCGTGTTCCTGATGTGATGTGGTAATGTTGCATGCTTACAGATCTTTAAAATTTTGTTGGTCTTAAAACACGCCTAAGTAACGAAATTCTGATAGCAAAACTGCATTTTAATCATTCAAATTAACCCGTAAGGAGGCGCGTATGGGTAAACATAATAATAATGTTATTTGTTTTACGTCCCACTAACTACTCTTTTACGGTTTTCGGAGACGTCGAGGTGCAGGAATTTAGTGCCAATAAATCTACCAACACGAGGCTGACGTATTTGAGCACCTTCAAATACTACCGGACTGAGCCAAGATCGAACCTGCCAAGTTGGGGTCAGAAGGTCAGCGCCTTAACCGTCTGAGCCACTCAGCCCTGCTATGCGTAAACATTACCCGGGAAAATTGGAATGTATTTCATGTAAACTTGCCGAAAACAGCCCACATACTACAAAGAACAATTGTCTAATAATAATTACTGCACTGTTCGTGCGTAAGAGTATAGCAGCTGACAATAAAAAAGAATGGTCATTCTGAATTAATGTACAGAATGAGCGCAACTGACAATGCCGAGCAGCTGATTCAAGGTCATGGCATTTGGAAAGTTTCACTCGAAAGGTACTGTGGAATTTTAGCGAATTTTGAAAACTAAAAATTTATCACTGTATGATGCAGAGCGATATTATAAACCTTTTGCACCCAAGGACGACAGCGATATCGTGACTGGTGATGCCTGTTGTTTAATGGGGCCTAACATCTAGACCATTGGTCCTTAATGGTACGAAATGCAGTAACAATTTAAAAGTAAAAAACTCATCCACTGACCAGAAATCAAACCGTGATGATGAAGAATGAATCGATGAATATGAATTTTAAATAATCAACGGATCCAGCTCGCAATATTGAAACTTAAAAATAATTCCAATTCACTGACTAGAATTAAAAAAGAGACGATGAACAATGGTTCTGAACTTCAATCAGTGGATTCGACCCGCAATACCCCACCTTCCCAGAAAATAATAGTATATACTGACCAAGGGGCTGCCTTCAAAGCTCAATCCTGAATCGATGGTGCTTGTTCTCTAAAGGGTCCAAAATCCAGATCAACGGCCCCTCATAATGGTACTTACCGCTAGGAAAGTAGAATCATGGTAGTTCTTCTGCAGCGGTACTAATAATGAGTAAAACGTACACTTACGGTGTTCCACACATTGTGGTACTACTCACAGATAACGCAGACCTATGGCGTTTCTCAAATAGGTGTACTAATCACAGGGACTCCTACTATCTCGTGGTGTTCCTCACATAATGGTACAAACAACAGTCAACGAGGCATTAATCATGGGTACTGTGCAAAGTGAACCCATAGTGAACCGGCCACTTTTTCTAATCAGAAACCTATTGTGTACCGAACATCGTGCTAATACTCGCAAGTAAAGGCGATCCACGGTGTTCCGCGCGTGATGGTACCAATTACAAGTAGCTCATGGTTGTAATTCAATCATACCTCGGACGCCATTTTTAGTTGCCTCTGACGACAAGCAGAGGATACCATCGGTGTATTCTTCGTCTGAGTCTCCCACCCAAGCGGGTTCGTGACTAATGATGACTGAGAAAATAACGGACCAGGAGTGAACTCTGATCAAGTCTGATACTCGAACACCCTGTACAGTTCTTACCCCTCTGCTCTTCCCTCTAAACCCAATGGCGGTTTATATGTCAAATCAAATCAAATCAAATCAAATCAAATCGAATCGAATCGAATCGAATCCAATCCTATCACTACACTACTGATCTGCATTTAGGGCAGTCACCCAGGAGGCAGATTCCCTCTCTGTTGTTTTCCTAGCCTTTTCTCAAATGATTTCAAAGAAATTGTGAATTTATTGAACAACCCCCTTGATAAGTTATTCCAATCCCTAATTTCCCTTTCTGAAAACGAATATTTGCTCCAATTTGTCCTCTTGAATTCCAGCTTCATCTTCATACTGTGATCTTTTCCACTTTTATAAACACCACTTGAACTTACTCCTCTACTAATATAATTCCACAGCATCTCTACACTGACAACTCGGAACATACCACTTAGTCGAGCAGCTCGTCTCCTTTTTCCCAAGTCTTTCCAGCCCAAACTTTGCAACATTTTCGTAACGCTACTCTTTTGTCGGAAATCACCCAGAACAAATCGAGCTCCTTTTCTTTGGATCTTTTTTCAGTTCTGGAATCAAGTAATCCTGGTCGGGGTCCCATACACTGGAACCATACTCTACTTGGGGTCTTATTACATCCTTACTACAGGTCCTGAATACCCTCATAACCAAGTGCAGAGATCTCTACCCTATATTTACAATCCCATTTATGTGATTACCCAATGAAGAACAACTGAATGATGGTGGGGTGTGTCTAACCGTTATGAGAACACGATTATTTCAATATTCATTCTTATAACAAGTTTAATATTGCCATGATTACTCCAAAATGATTACAATTGATTTTTAATACATAAATGTTTCATCATTTGCATTTAGAATTAAGGAGGATTTTTGCTTGTGGGGTACTTTTCAAACAACGCGCGTCCTTGTGCATCGAGAGAGAGCAAGCGTCTTACCGGATAAAAGTCCAGTGTCAGGATTCGAAACGGATGCTCAACAGCCGCGGAAATATTCATTAACAACAAGTGAAGATGGGCTGCAGGGTGCTGCTGCTTTGCTTGTCTCAGACCACGTTCGGTTCCACTGTACGGTACCACCCCGGTAGGGAAACTTAATGGCAACATTTTTGTTCAGCTAGTTACAAAGCCACTTGAGAACAAAGGACCAGTATTACCACTTTGACTATATAAAGATAAGAGCGCTGAATACAGAACGCTTCCACTATCCGCCTCATTAGTTGCACGAGTACAAAGACGTCGTCTCCAATTTTATAAAGTGGGCTATTAAAGCGCCTCAGGTGATGCAACCCTTCGAACAAGTTGTTACTTGAAATAGACGTGTTTTAGGTATTGACGTGCATATTGGTGATGGTCGTGATGATCACTGGTTGAGGAGGATTTGGCTAAACATTTATTGACATTGAACAGAGTAAAAAGGAACGATTAAGCTTTTTCAGGAATGAGAGATCGGCAAATGGACAGGATCGGGCACTAAGGCTGAAGAGCGTGGAAATGAAAGACACCTATACGGAAGAGAACAAGAGTTGATTGAGGAAGGTCGTATAAGAAAGACGAAACTCAGAAGTCTGGGACAAGTAATTGGTAGCATCGCCGGACTAAGCAATGGGTCACGTGATCACCAATCCACACTCCCTAGTTTAAGAGTTCCTCTTTCAGTCGCTTTCTACAAGAATCAGGGAACACCATCGATGTATTCTATCACCCACACACACTGGAGAAATGCATTCTTGTATACATTTTACAATTTGCAGAGAGGTCTTATGGCGACGATGGGATAGGGAAGGGCTAGGAGTGGAAGGAAGCGACCGTGGCCTCAATTCATACATAAACACACAGGTTCTTAAAAATTACCTTCTAAATTCTCATTGATTTATGAATTATTCTGGCATGTTTGAAGGTAATTGAAACCCTATTTTCTAGATAAATAATGTCATCTGCACTGCAATATGTTTATGTTTAATGAATTGCAGAAAATTAGGAGTACGTTCTTTCGAAAGTCTTATTTCTGCTACAACTGTCCATTTTGAATTTGAACGGAGAGTAGCGAATATTTTATTCTTTTACCATGACCCTACAGTCACCTTAAAAAAAATGCAAAAATGCACATAGTATTAATAACGGAAAGCAGTGGACGGAAGAACGGAACAAACACCACAGAGAATTCATGACGATATTTTGGGAGGAGAAGATGGAGAATAAGAAGCCGTCAGACCAAGCTAACAAGTTCAAACGTTCCCTTTAAATTCGGCACAATAAATAAATATTAATTAAATAATAATAATAATAATAATAATAATAATAATAATAATAATAATAATGGATATGCATCCAGTACATACTGATACAAAAACGAGTCGGTGAGAATGGTCTCACAGTCTCTCGAAAAGGAATTGAGGACATGGTAATATGTACATTCTCCGCAATAGAATTTTCTAAGTTTCTTGTTATCACACTGATAATCCAACCTTGTGGATCTGCCTTCTAATCATTTCCTCAGAAAAAATGGTTATTAAAACCTCGAGATTATATGTCTGAACCTGCTCGGCGTGTGCCTATCAGCATGAGCTCTCCATTTGGGAGAGGAGTTGTTTCGAATGCCACCGTCGGCTGTCCTTAGAATAGTTTTCTGTCTTTTCCTACTTCGACTTCCAGGCAAATGCAGCAACCGTGCAGGCTATGATGGAAGGTATTGGTACCTAGCAACCGTGCAGGCAGTGATGTAAGGTATTGCTACCTAGCAACCGTGCAGGCAGTGATGTAAGGTATTGCTACCTAGCAACCATGCAGGCAGTGATGTAAGGTATTGTTACCTAGCAACCGTACAGGCAGTGATGTAAGGTATTGCTACCTAGCAACCGTACAGGCAGTGATGTAAGGTATTGTTACCTAGCAACCATGCAGGCAGTGATGTAAGGTATTGCTACCTAGCAACCGTGCAGGCATTGATGTAAGGTATTGTTACCTAGCAACCGTACAGGCTATGTCGTATGTCTGGTTGTCATCTGAAATGAATGGCCATGTCAGGGAGACATATTTATGAACATTTGATTTTCGCCTTGGTGCACGATGTTACAGATTCTAGCTCGGTCCTCTGAGGGTAAAAATTAAGTCTGAAACAATATGAAATGCAAGAAACATACAATACCGTACGCTCATGTTTCTTAACCGATTGTCATCGATGTGACGCATCCAACTACTGTATAGTAGTCTTCAAGTGTGCGGAACGCACCGCATGTTTGTTGTGACACACACCAACCCTTCACTACCTCGTGCTGCTGATTATCCTCGTGTTTTTTTTTTACGTTAAAATGACCACCACGAAATTGTTCACTGTACATACACCTATGCAGTCACTATAGGGCTGTACATTGGCAGTGCCACTTTTGGGTGTGCGTACCTCCCTCACTTCTTGAATACTTTCCACCTTTGGACGGTGGCGTGCAGGGTGGCTGTTCATAAATAAATGAGCGTGCGATGTTGGTCAGGGCAGGAACTTCCTCCTCAGCGGGCTAATTCTTTGTAAAACAAAAATAAGCAGTTCGCCTTCCGGAGGAAGCAAAGCCTTTTATTCTGCCAGCACAAAGGAGTGACTTCTAGGCTCGTAAATCAAAGCTATTTCGCTTTCTTTCTGAATAAAGTGCAGCGCCCCCACATTTGATTGCCAATTTCAAAGTTTACAAATAGACGGAGGTCTCCCTTAACTCGGCGAGCCAGAACAAACTTGTGTTTCGTTACCCCGAATAACCCGATGAAAGAGGAGATAGTATGTTGTTATTTCAGAAAAACGTTTGCCAAAACCAATATTACGTAACAGTACATCTAAAGATTTTAGCATAACAAAGAAGCCTTTATTTTGCTATTTATTACACACACGCACGCCTCCCTTTGAGAATGTAATACCTCTTAGAATTACGTCTGCAAGAGTGCGGGAATGAACTAAATGCTGCACAATACTAAGTTTACTTTTTATATTTTAATTTACAGTTTCAAACTTCCCATGAGATTATGGTCGTATTAGGGACATTATCATACAAAGCTCGCACTGATTCGATATTTATAACAAATTAAATTGATGTTAGTACACAGCTTAGACCTACAGTACCATACATAAAATTTAAATATAAAATACAACATTTTTCAAGTATAGAATACTAATGTTAAATATAAACCGAGTCATACAGCTGGAAATAAAGCCTGATAAGATCATACAAATAGGTTAAATTAAAATAAGATGTCACATTTTATTCACAAGTATTTTTCTTAATATTTCTTTTGAATTTGCTGAAATTTTGGCAAGCATTTAGCGATTCAGGAATGGAATTAAATGCTGTTATAGCCCTATACGTCCGCCTCTCTGCTGTAGTGGTTAGTGTCATTAGCTGCCAACCCCTGAGGACCGGGTTCGATTACCGGCTCAGCCACGAAATTTGAAAAGTAGTACGAGGGATGGAACGAAGTCCGCTCAGCCTCGGGAGGTCAATTGAGTAGAGAGGCGTTCGATTCCCACTTCAGCCATCCTTGAAGTGCTTTCCCGTGGTTTCCCACTTATTCTGCAGGCAAATGCCGCGATGGTACCTAACTTATGGCGATGGCCGCTTTCTTCTCTCTTCCATGTCTATCACTTCCAATCTTCCTATCCCCTAACCCCCCTCCGCCCCCATAAGACCCATGTTCAGCATAGCAGGTGAGGTCGCCTGGTCCTTCTCCCCTCCGCAATTGTGACATCGACCGAATGTCTTACGCCCCAGGACACTGCCCTTGAGGTGATACGGGTGGGATCTCGCGCTGAGTCCGGGGAAAAACGAGCCCTGGAGTGTAAATGGATTTAATAATAATAATAATAATAATAATAATAATAATAATAATAATAATAATAATAATAATAATAATAATAATAATAATAATAATAATAATAAGAGATTTTACCTAAGAACTTAACGCAAGGAAATGGTAAGGAGAAAAAGAGTATAGCAAATGGTGTGCATTAAGAATTTACGGCAAGGGAGCCATCCTGTATCAGGAATACACACCGGCTAACCGATGGATCGACACCCTAATTGGGCTCTCCGAATGAGAGTGGAAAGACGGGCTGAAAATGCAATAAAACGTGGTTCCTGTACGGGCCCTCCCTGGACGGAGCCGGGATGGAGTCCACTGCAGACAATGCAGTGAGCCTGAAACCCTGCCTCATGATGTTCTTCGTTCATGTCCACGGGGGGACTTCCTTAGGAATGCTAGGCACAACAGAATAAGATCTAGAATTGTAGCAGCATTCATCCAGAAAGTTATGAGGTACATGAAGAGGTGCCATGTGTTTCTGACGGTGGAAGTAACCGTGGGATATAATCGCAACTGAACGAGATAAATACTTTGCATATATTCTGGTCCCAATTATTAGATATGAGGTCAACTCAAGTCAGCGAGCCATGTATGAAACAACCATCAGATACTTGTCCGGCTCCATGGCTAAATGGTTAGCGTGCTGGCCTTTGGACAGAGGAGTCCCGGGTTCGATTCCCGGCAGAGTTGGGAATATTAATCATAATTGATTAATTTCTCTGGCACGGGGGCTGGATGTATGTGTCGTCTTCCTCATCATTTCATCCTCAACACGACGCGCAAGTCGCCTACGGGAGTCAAATAAAAAGACCTGCATCTGAAGAGCCGAACATGTCTTCGGACACTCCAGGCACTAAAAGCCATACGCCATTTCATTTCGTCAGTTACTTCAAAGAATCATACATCATCGGAGCAGGAGAAACCATATCAAAATTCTTAGAGTTGAGTTCTTCAAAAGTGTGGGTAGTTCCAAGAATCTGTACTGTGATTTAGCTGTCTTAGCCATTAAAGACTAGGCCCAAATTGTTAGAAATCACCGCCATAGTACTGCATACGAGAAGGACTAACTCAAGAAAACTCTTCATGGTTACAAATACATTCTATATTCAAGTGTTATGGTATATTTTGTCAGATTTAGGCAACTTGTCATTATAGGAATTATAAATAAACAAATAAATAAATAAATAAATAAATAAATAAATAAATAAATAAATAAATAAATAAATAAATAAATATAGTAATAATAATAGTATAGCCCTATACAATACACCGTTAAATTCATACTTCAGCATGTTCGTTTTTAGGACATGTAAGCTATCGGGTCATGAATTGATGAATCTGAGCTTTATATTAGCGCGAGCTCGATTATGTTTCATTTTGAATTCAATAAAACAAACGCAAATGAAAAGAGCGAGGAAAATTAAAGAGTGTAACTAAACCGAAGAGAAGAACGTACAGACAGGCACAGTAAGATAAATACAGATATGACACATAAGTAACAATATAGCACAGTAAAAAATAGTCGGGCTCCATGGCTAAATGGTTAGCGTGCTGGCCTTTGGTCCAGAGACTCCCGCGTTCGATTCCAGACCGGGTCGTAGGTTTTAACCTTAAATGGTTAATTCCCTTGGCTCGGGGACTGGGTGTTTGTGCTGTCCCCAATATCCCTACAACGCACGCACCACTCACAACACTATCCTCCACCACATTAACACGCAATTACCTACACATGACAGATGCCATCCACCCCTCATCGGAGGGTCTGCTTTACAAGGGCTGCACCCGGCTAGAAATAGCCAGACGAAATTAATCATTAGTAAAAGATAAATAAATATTACATTATGTGCAACAGAGGGGACAGCATGAGAAAAAACGAATATGAAGGAAGAGAGCTAGGTTAAGTTAAGGAAGAACCTATTAAAGGAGTCATACGAAGAAGAAACGTCCAAGTTCCTTGGGAGGTTTGGAATGCGGATAAATGACATTCTTTGAACAAGAGAGAGGCGGGAATACAGAATATGAAGCGGTGGATTTATCCTGGTTTTACTTGTGGGGAAAAGAAGAAAGCTGGTTCAGGAGTACGAAATTAAACGTTATCTCTAAAGAGTCTGTTTTTGTCTCTTCCATCATTTCTAGAAGTTAAGAGTATTGCATTCTGATCCACTCCGTAGAAACCAATTTAGGCTACTGAAACGAGAAAATGAGATATAAAATTAGCACCCATGTTCTGATTTACAGCTCAGGTCGAAACACATCCACCCCGACAGGAGGACGATATCCTGGCAAAATTAAACGTCTTTCCAGTAAGTATATGGGGCGTGGGAGCAGAGTGGCACTGTCACCGGTTCGAATCCCTGCCAATGAATCTGCGATTCCTTAAATAAAAATGACATCCCTGTGATTCTAATTCTAAGTAGAATTACTAAATTACTATCGTGCTTGCTTGCCTTTTTCCTTCCATATCATCTTTTTTATTCTACCTCTTTTGCTACCCCCTTTCTTCAATCATTCCTTGCCTTTTTCCTTTCATTCCCTTCTTCCTTCAATCCATAACTGCCGTTCTCCCTTTTGCTTCGATACATCCTTACAGCATTTGTCACCTTTTCCTTCTCCTCTTCCTTCAGTCCTTCTTTGTTGATTTCCTTCTCCCTTAATTCCCTTCGCTGCACTTTTCTCCCTTCCTTCAAAAGTAAGGCTCAGAGCTCTTTATCACTGAGCTATTGTATTATTAATCCGCAGATGTCTGGCTTCCAGACTATCGACCCTCCCTCCAGCAAGTCGACGAGGGGATTAGGCTGCTTAAAGTTCTCTTCCGGTAATTGCAGAGTATTTAAGGTGTATGAGTAGCCGGTGGTCCGCAGCTCGTTATGCTAATGAACTTTCCACTCGGCTGGCGGGCGTAATCACTTGTCTCCTAACAATAAAGCTGCTGTCAGCGGCAGGCGGAAACCTCAAGTCCGAAGTCTGCGCCTGTGGTTAGTTTACACACACAACATCCGCTACCTGCCACGTCGCGCTCTGAAGTCGGCGGTTAGGGAACAGAAAAGACGTACTGCTCGACAGTATCTAGCCCCTGTTTCCTCAAGTTACATCAGATGTTTCATTTGGAAAAGGAAATAAATAATATTATTTATAATAGCTTCTACTTCCGGAACTTTTTAGGAAATAAACTAGCAATATGGATTCTGAGTTGGCTTTATCTCCGTGTTTTTAGAAGACCCTATTAAGGGGGACCTACACCTTTGAACATAGATTATGTTACATTTATTTTTCCACAGCAATAGGAATGAATACTATAGGGAAACTTAGTATGACAAACTTACTATTCCTCAATAATATGCCTACATATTTAGAAATCATATAAACCTATGCGAGCCTCCGTGGCTCAGACGGCAGCGCGTCGGCCTCTCACCGCTGGATACCGTGGTTCAAATCCCGGTCACTCCATGTGAGATTTTGTGCTGGACAAAGCGGAGGCGGGACAGGTTTTTCGCCGGGTACTCCGGTTTTCCCTGTCATCTTTCATTCCAGCAACACTCTCCATTCTCATTTCATAGCATCTATCATTCATTAATAAATCACTTTGGGAGTGGCGACCCCATCGTACTAACAGCCTATATCTGCTTCATTCATTACATCCCTGACCCGGTCAATGACTGGAAAACAGGTTGTAGGTTTTTCATAAACCTATGCCATTACATATACAGTAATTAGTTATTAAAATTTTGGTGTATCATGACCACTATTTTGTCGTTGCCCTGATAATTTGGAAACACATGAATTTTTTTGCGATTCTTTCTTATTATGATTAGTAATGTTATAGCTACAACATGTACTAGAATCAGTAACGTCCATCATATACAAATATTTTTCATGAAGTTAGTTTCAAGTACTCAATTCCTTCATTACTTTTCATTTCGAAATATTTATTTAAACTTAGCCAATGAGTACAGCTCAATAATTATTGTACATATTCTTCTCCTTCTCGATGAAATATACTGCATGCACTATTTTATCTTAATATCATAAAAAACTTTGAGAGTTATCAGGGAAACGGTTCAGAAAAACAAAAGTTACAGGAAATGAGCAACAAACTTACCGATAAAGGGCTTGCATGGGTGACAGGCTTCACGTTTCTGGTCATAACTCAGAAAGTATTGGAGATATTAACAAACATCTTGCACTGATATAAAGAGAAAAATTAAATTTTAAACGAAAGAAAATGAAAAATGTAATTTTTGGTCGGTCAAAGTTGTCGGTCCCCCCTTAAATCTACATCATACGTATAGACGATGAAGATGATCTACACAGTTAAATAAAATGTATTATCTTGCGTATATTACATGCATTTCTCGTAACATTTCGATCTGTTTCACAGCAGCAGTAATGCAACTGGCCTTAAACAATTACACAATGCAGTACCGAGTGTTTCAGAATAACTGGGAGGAAATTAAGTTTAAATACAATAAATAAACTGGGTTAACATTCCGTATTTAAGAAAAGTAAAGCTTTACGTCTTAACTCCACAAACTTCATAGACAGATGAGTTTTAAAAATTCATAGGTTACTTTTCAAGTATTGTATAAATTCCCGTCGTGTGGAATACAAGATCAGATCAAGAAGTTCCCGGGAGACCTCTATAGTCCGCCAACATTGGCAGTACAATGTGCAGCGAAACACCGCTGTGTTTATACTTCGTAGACTGAAAGCATGAGGCATATCAGTCTATAATTTACATGCATGTATGAGGATTTATTTGAATACTGTAGTTCATTGTGATCGAGTTTGATAGTCGCACGTTCATAAGATGAAAAACTTGAAAAGGCCACTCAAAGGAAGTTAGTTTCTAGTTACTCCTCCGGGTTCTCTAAAATTTTCTATCCTGAGAATCTTATTTCAGGTACTGAAAGCTTCTCCCTTGCTTCACATCTGTTAGCATTCCAACACCTCCTTCTTCCTCCTCCTCCATCTGCTCTTCCCTCCATCACCCTCTGTTGAAGACAATTTATACGTAAGATGGAAGTATACGGATGGAATATATGCCCTGAAATTCCTAACTTAATGATTATATTCCGCAATGGGTAAGCATCAACTTTTATTCCGTTCACCTTGCGAGATAGGACTAACACATCCTACATATTCTAATCCTTCCATTTGAGTTCGTACTCCAAAGGAACGCTCAGTTACTTCGAGTAGTTAAGTCTCGAATATTCTACGCAGAATTATTTTATTTTCTCAAATTCATGTACACTTTTTCATAGGAGTGACACGAAGTCACCTGCAAACAAAGGTGGCTATTACGTTTGAGATCGTGCTAATGGGCGACAATGACAGCCTCACACTGTGCACAGTAGTTTATCGTTTCCATGGCAACAGCGCTCATTAGCTGCGCCCAATGCTCGGTGACGTCACCAGAGGACTCTGAATATGAAGTGCGCTGTAGTAAAAGAGAACAGGTGAACGATTCGTATAATGAAGAATGAGAATGTAATGTCGAACTTGACCTGGAGTCAATAGAAGGGAAAATATAACCCGTTATGTCACACCAGACTATGGCTGCTGCAAAATACACGAGCGATACAAACGAAGCTGTTCCGAATTCAACAAATTTCAGGGATCACAAAATGATTACTGTTATTGAATTCTCAGAGATATTGATGGGAATTATTTCTTCATTACTGGTTTGATGTCTCTCTAATTTAGGTAAGTTTATGCCAGGACTGTCAATGTTTTAGATGTCGCCTCCATTCATTTTTGTTTTGTTGTTCTACCGTACGTACTTAGAGGCCCGTTTCCTCTTATTGCATGGCCGATCCAGTTGATTTTCCCCTTTAAAACAGTATTGAAGAGAGTTCTGTCTTCTATGACTCACTTTACTTCTTCGTTTTTTGACTATGCACCCAATTACGCCTTCAATTCTCCACCAAAACTACATTTCAGAATCTTCAATCCTAACTTTACCTCTTTTTTCAGTCAGTTTCTGACAACCGTACTAAAGAACACTCTATGTGAAACATTTCACAGATCTGTCTTTCTGTTTAAGTCCATTCCACTGTGTAACACGTGGTTTTATTTTTACTGAATGCTTCGTTTGCCGTCGCTACTTTAATTTAGAATGCGCCCCAAGTATCGATACTGTTTAAGGGCTGTCATGAATTAAATTTGGAACTTCTAAAATTTAACACTTATCCCAACCAAATTCAAAATATCAGCGTGCATAAATAAGATACAGCGCCACGCAAAATTTGAAGGTCATTACATAACTTGTTGCAAAGTTATTAACAAATAATATTTATTCTTTATATGTTGCTTGGAATATGCCCCTTGAGGCACAGTGTTCATAATTATAAGTAAGGGTTTCGCAGGTAGGTATATACTGTTCGAGATATAATTTTTTTCAGTTTTTCATAATTCATTCAATAGGAAAAAATATAGTTCGGTTCTATTTTAGGAACAAAAATATGAAGGTAATATTGAATTGATAATAAAATGGAGAACTACTGTACATATTGAAACTTTATCAGAAAATTGGGTGAATGTGATAACTCTGTCTCCAGGAGCATTTTAGACATGGCAATGAGCTTATAATATTTTAGGGTAGAGAAAATACAACTGAAAGTTTAAAGAAATACACTTGCTTTAAAAATGCTGTGGACTGTAAGCTACTCCCTTAGATTTCTGTCTGCTCCTATGCACAGTGTAGACTTACTACAGCGGTATAACTGAAAAGGTAATTCGAAAATAACTTTGAAGCCAATATTGTCTGATAACGTAAGAGAAAGCGGCGTATGCTCCCTCGATATACGGCGAGTCGCTACCCTTTGAATCCCAAATTTAGAGTTTAAAAAACGGTGCTAGGCAAAAAGTGATAGCGGGATTTCAAAGAGACAAAATTGTGGGATTATTAAGCTTAAAATTCAAATTTCTATATTTTGGTAAAAAAGAAAAGATTCCGACATTTCAGTCATGTTATCACCTTCATATCTTCTCATGATCTCCGTCTTTTAACGTATCTTCATTCCGTACGCTTTCCTTTCTTCTTCTAGCTTATGTTTCATCGGCAAGAAATACCATGTCACCTGCAAATTTGGTACAAGTTTTTTTCGCTAATGGTTTAATGGCGCACACACATCGATGGTTTTCAGTGACACGCGGATGGAAAAAAGCTAGGGTTGGAAAAAGAGTGGCCGTCGTCACCACATCCCAAGCATCTGCCTAGTGTGAAAATGTGAAACCACGTAAACCACGGAAAACCATCTAGAGGGGTGGTGACAGTGGAATTCCAGTGCAAGTTCACAGCAACCCACTAAGTGCTAGAAATGTAAAACTAATATTATTATTACAAGTTAGGATATACTGCAACTGCAGTATTATATGATGAAGTCTTGAAGGTATATGAATATTGACACTTGATAGTGCAAAGCATAATGGCGGCAGAGGTACTGTAGACTAGCGTAAGCAAGGGAGGAACTCCTCGGGGACAAAATTTCGGCATCTCGGCGTTTTCCGAAACCATAAAAATGTAATTAATTGAAACAATCATCTTATAATGTTGTGTCCAATGGCATGTCCCAGACACCTCACGTCAAACATGCAAATAAACAGGCTTTCTCATATTAACTAAGACCGCACGCACAGTGTTTATACTCTGGGCTACGGCAGCTGCCTCAGGCTTGCTCTGCTTTGAGCGTGTATACAATATTATATGAAATCATACCTTATAAAAGATGCTGCAAATGTCGTCCTTCCTGGGTTAAACAGGCAATGTACCTGGTAACCACATTTTGGCTGACGTGAGTGAGTTCTCCCACTGTAATGTTTCTGATTTCATTCGTAATATTTTCTTTCAGTTCCTCCAATGTGTGAGCACTTGTTCGATACACTTTTTCTTGCAGTTTACTTCACTACTAAAAATCATAGATCTGGAGAACGAGGGGGAAACTGACCAGCACTGATCACTCTGTTTGCAAACACTTCCGAGATGGGAAGAAGGGAATCTTCTGCTATATGAGCAGGGGACGAATCTAGTTGCAACCGCCCACGCCTTTTTCTTTCTCCGTTAACTGATGGAGGAACGGCGTCAAAATCTTATCTTGGTACCTGTTGTCTCTAAAATAATACGCACAATTCTTTGTCTTGCACACCAATCACCAATCTTCCTATCATCATGAAATGCTTAATAAACACCATTAGGATTTTCTGCACACCAACAGCGTGAGATGTGACTGTTCACTAAGATGAAACCAGAATTTTTACAACGAACATACGGTGTTGGAGCGATAACAGTCTCAGCATATTAACAGCTGAGATTCAAACAGGCGACTCATGCTTGGCAGGTCGAACACGTGCAGGCTGCTAGCTGCAGCTGTCGTAACGCAGAGTACAAACACCGTGCGTTCGGTGTAGGTTTATACGAGACACCCTGGACATATTAGAAATATGTTTTTGAAGAGATCATTCTGAAGCGGTGCATTGTATGGAAGTGAATCAAGGACAATTAACCGGCTCGGAAAGAAAGATAATATTTTGAAATGTGGTGTTACAGAAGAATATTCAATGTCAGGCAGGAATGAAGACATAATGAATCAAATTGGTGACAGGAGAAAGATTAGGTGAAATTTGACCAGAATAAGTAGTTCAGTTAGTAATAGTAGTGATCATTATTTTAAGAGAAAGTACAACTAGGCAAACATCCTGTATTAACAATATTCGGAGGGGAGAAATGGACCGGGTCGGACACTTCGAGAAATGAAGACATTGGCTAAAGAAAGATGAGGGCCACGAAGGCCTCCTCCACACGTAATACCGTCGGGGTCAGAAAATAAGGGAGGTCGGATTGGATATACGAAAGTGAGAATCAACCAATCAATCATTAATGATCTCTATTTAGGGCGGTCATCCGATTACTTGTTTACCACATACCTACATTTATTTTCAATTGTTTACTAGCTTTTTCTTAAATATTTTCAACGAACTTGGAAATGTGTCGAAAGTTTTCCTTACTCCTCATCCTATATAAATGAATATTTTCTCCAATCTGTCTTCTTGAATTCAAACTTTATCTTCATGTTATGATCTTTCCTACTTTTGAAAGCTTCAGTCAAGATTATTCCTCTACTTATGTCATTCGACGCCAACTCACCACTGACAGCTCGAAACATACCGCTTACCCAAGCAGCTCGTCTCCTTACTCCCAAGTCTTCCCAACCCGAAGTTTTACAACAGTTTACTAACACTACTCCATTGTCGGAAATCACCCGGAAAAAATCGTGCTGCTTTACTTTGAATTTTTCCAGTTCTCGTATGAAGTAGTCCTGGGGAGAGCCCTACACACTGGAGCAATACTCGAACTCCTGTCTTGCCAGAGACTTATACGGCCTCTCCTTTACATCCTTACAACAACCCCTAAATACTCTCACAACCATGCGAAGGGATCTGTATCCTTTCTTAACAACCTCGATAATATGATGGCCGCAATGAAGATTATTCCTTATATTAACACCTAACTAATTACATTCCTCCCCACCGAGCTCGATAGCTGCAGTCGCTTAAGTGCGGCCAGTATCCAGTACTCGGGAGATAGTGGGTTCGAACCCCACTGTCGGCAGCCCTGAAAATGGTTTTCCGTGGTTTCCCATTTTCACACCAGCAAATGCTGGGGCTGTACCTTAATTAAGGCCACGGCCGCTTCCTTCCCAGTCCTAGCCCTTTCCTGTCCCACCGTCGCCATAAGACATATCTTTGTCGGCGCGACGTAAAGCCAGTAGCAAAAAAAAAAAAAAAAAAACATTCCTCCCCATGAGGTACTATCACGCACAATAATTAAAACAGAGGACTCTTCCTCTTGGCGAAACAACTTATCCTATTTACATTCTTACAATTGTCTCACTACATTGTTTATGTCCCCCTGCAATCGCTCACAATCCTGCAACTCATTTACTATTCTATACAGTAGAACATCATCAGCAAATAGCCATATCCATATATTTACTAATATCTTTTTTTTTTGCTAGTTGCTTTACGTCGCACCGACACAGATGGGTCTTATGGCGACGATGGGACAGGAAAGGGCTAGGGATGGGAAGGAACCGGCCGTGGCCTTAATTAAGGTACAGCCCCAGCATTTGCCTGGTGTGAAAATGGGAAACCAAGGAAAACCATCTTCCGGGCTGCAAACAGTGGGGTTCGAGCCCACTATCTCCCGAATACTGGATACTGGCCGCACTTAAGCGACTGCAGCTATTGAGCTCGGTACTAATATCATTTATATATATGTATAAGAAAACACAGGTCCAAGAATACTACCCTGGGGAACCCCCCTCTTAATCATTACAGGATCAGATAACACTTCACCTATTCTAATTATCTGAGTTCTATTCTCTAGAAATGTAGCCACCCATTCATCCACTCTTTTGTCTAGTTTAACTGCCCTAATATTCATCAGTAATCTCCCATGATCTACCCTATCAAAAGCCTTGAATAGGTCAATAGCGATACAGTCTATTTGACCTTTTGAATCTAAAATATCTGCTATACCTTTCTGGAATTCTAAAAGTTGAGCTTCACTGTAATAAACTTTCCTAAACCCGAACTGTCTTTTCTCAAACCAGTCAGTAATTTCGCAAAAGTGTCTAATACAATCAGAAAAAAAAAATGCTTTCCCAGAGCTTACGAACTACACATGTCTAGCTGACTGGTCTGTAATTTTCCTTGCACACTGGGGCTACCAGCACAAGAAAGTGAAAACAATGCAAGGTCTCAGGAAAGGGCCCTGCGGTCGCCAATCTACGCTCCCAAGTTAAGAAAACTTGTTCAGTTAGTTTCTGAGAGAAGTGTAGGGTTATGAATGGTAGAGGTGGTCGAAGGTGTTGATATTACAAAGAGTTTAGTGAAGATGTAGGATGGAAGAGTTACGTCGCTGAGGATAACACAGGATAAGATGGTAGGGAGAGCTGCAATAAATCAATCCATGTACTGATGACCGAAACAAAAGAACAAATACAACAACAAAAACATGACAGATTTTCATGTCTTCCTCAGCATAGTGTCGTCCGTCCCCCGCAGCACACTCCCCTGATGTAAACCAACAAACTTCAGCTTCCACTCTCGGTTCCCCTTTACTTTGCCGTGGGGGAACTAATTACGTGCCACACTGTACTTCTGGAGAGCTGCCAAGTGGGCTGCCTCACTGCCAGGCGCAGTCTCTGGGCCCTGGTGGAGATCAAAGGGGATTAGTTTCTCCTCTCTCCCACATCCACAGAGCCACGAAAACGATCATTACCTCCTGCAGGGTTCGATCACGAGAACCATAACACAAGAATGATCGAAGACGACAGTAGAATTAAGCACTTAAAACATCAAACTCGTACATTTTCTCTGCTTCACGGAAAATCATGAATATGTTTTTGAGCTTACTAGACAAGACAGCAAGCAGAGACTCTTTGCTTGTTCCCTTCTTAGCAGCCCCTTACGACATGCAGCGGGTGCTATGCATTTTTAGGGGCGAATTCATAAACAGCACTTACACGTAACTGTCCCTTATAAGCTAGGTTTCAATTCATATTATCATTAATTTCATTTGCAACAACGCCAAACCTTCTCGCCCAGGAAACGCCACTATTTACAACTCTGCCATTTTAAAGAAAAACATTTCTTCCTACCATTATCGAAGGAAGTTAGCTAAAAGTATTATACGATTTGAAAGATTAGTTATTGAGTTAACTGGCAATGATTATGAAAACATCTTGGAACTTGAAAATAGATGCAATGAGTATGGTAAGAAAATTAGCCATTCTGAGACTAAATTGAGGTCAGTAGGTCATAAATCCAAGACAACTGAATGTCAGACGGCGAATACAAAGCTGGAACAGGTAAATAATTTCAAGTATTTAGGATGTGTATTCTTCCAGGATGGTAGTACAGTAAGTGATATAGAATCAAGGTGCTAATGCAGTGAACTTGCAGTTGCGATCAACAGTATTGAATAAGATTGAAGTCAGCGCCCGAACCAAACTATATTTACATCGGTCTGTTTACAGACCAACTTTGCTTTATGGGAGTGGAAGCTGGCTGGACTCAGGATATATTATTCATAGTCTAAAAATAACAGACATGAAAGTAGCGCGAGTGATTGCTGGTACATGCTGGTGGGAACAATGGTAGTAGGGTACTCGGAATGAGTTAAGTTAGGAATGAACTCTATGGATGAAGCTGTACGCATAAAGCGGCTTCGAATGTGGGATCATGTGATGCTAATGGAGCAGGATAGGTTACCTAGGAGAATTATGGACTCTGTTATGGAGGGTAAGAGAAGAAGAGGGAAACCAAGATGACGATGCTTAGACTCACTTTCCGACAATTTAAAGTTAAGAGGTATAGAACTAAATGAGGCCACAGAACTAGTTACAAATGAAGGATTGTGGTGGCGACTAGTAAATTCACAGAGGCCCGCAGACTGAACGCTGAAAGACATAACAGTCTATAATGAAGATATATGTATGTATTTATATAAAAATAATGTCTTATTTTACTTATAGAGAGCGTGGTGGTGCAGTAATGTTGACTCTTGAGTCCTAAATCGCCCATCCTGGGTTGATTTCATTTTATTCTGTACTTTTTATTCACATTAGTTTCTAAAATGTAACACTGTCCGAAAATAAATATTTAATTTCATATATTTTCGTAAACTATTGATATCTGGTGCCGAAGAGATGATACTTGGAATTCTACAACCCACACAATGTGTTCATCTCATTTCATACACGACGATATTGAAAGAAAGACACCCGCGCCAGCCAGTGGTTGAGGGTAACTGGTTTTGTGTTAATAAATTACACAATTCTTTTTGATACACTCTCCGCGCCGCCCGGTAACACTGCAACCCTCTATGTTCGTCCACCGGTCATAATCAATGCATTATTTATAGCAACCGCAATCCTATGGGGAATATGGCCCTCTCTATCAGGTAGGATATCCACCACCCCAGAACGGCTGTTCTATGGCGATCCAGCAGGCCTTGCTTGCTGATAATCTGAATCCTCGAACAGTTTTGCTCATTATTCGTCTTCTCAATAACAAAGTCCTGATATTGAAGAAAACAGTTTGATACTCAAACTTTCTATTAAAATAATTTCTATTTTAATAGTCTCTATATTATGGTGATTTTAATACGGAAAATTAACGCTATGGAGCTTGGTAATACCTACTATGAGAGAGATTTTGCTTACGTCAAAGCAAAGATTGAAGACTTGCTTCGTATTGCAGCATCTGGAGCTATGAATAATAATGATAATAATGTTGATAAGGAAGAAGTCATACACCTTGGTATTTTCGATTCTCTTTTAATTCTAGGCCACTCTTTCAATTTTCCCCTCAGTATTTTGACTACTTTAACGATTAAATGCTTTCTTTCTTTCCTTCTTTCTTCGACCTTGGCCTACTTTGTACCACAGTAAACAACTGATTTGCTGGTTATTCCTCTTCCTTTCTTCTGGAATCCCTTGAATTTATCAACTTCAGCTCAAAACATCTCCATTAAATATTCCTTTTGTATTGATGCCAACTTCCTCCATGTCTTTTATTGTTTCTTCTCCCCATTTAGTAGTTGCTTACAATTTGATGATGTAGTTAAAGATTTTCTTTGCTAGTTGACTGTCGTTCTTTCTCGTGAGGTGCCCATAACACTTCAGTCTCCGCTTACGTATGGTGTCTGTGATCTTCTCTGCTGTCTGTATACAGGGTGTTTCAAAAATGGAGCTCAGAATTTCAGGTATGTATTTGTTATATGTAGACAATCAAGATAGTTCATTACAACACGTGTCCGGAAATGCTTCGTTTCCGAGTTATGGCCTTCACAACACTGAACTTCACCCGAACGTTTTCTTTCCGCAGGTCATTGTCATTACAGAAGATGTTCAAAATGTCCACCTCCTGCTTGAATACAGACCTCACACAGATGTCTCATTGACTTGGATCGAATGTTTCCTGATCGATGGATAGGTAGAAGTGACCCGATTGCTTGGTCTCCACGCTCACATGATCTGAAGCCTCTCGTTTTCTACTCGTGGGGCCATTTAAAATCATTGGTGTATTCGTCTCCGCTGCCTGATGTGGAAACCCTTCGGAATCGAATTGTGGCATCGTATGAGGACATGCGCAATACTCCTGGCGTTTGGGATCGTGTTCGCAGGTCAATGAGACGTCGATGTGAGGTCTGTATTCAAGCAGGAGGTGGACATTTCGAACTTCTTATGTAATGACAGTGACCTGCGGAAGAAAAACGTTCCGGTGAAGTTCAGTGTTGTGAACGCCATAACTCGGAAATGAAGCATTTCCGGGCACATGTTGTAATGCACTATTTTGATTGTCTACATGTAACCAATACACACCTGAAATTATGCCCCCTATTTTTGAAACACCCTGTATATCTTCATTTTTCCTTTTCCTCCATGTACCATCCTTTTGTTTTTAGGGTCCTAGGATCTTTCTCAAGATATTTCTTACATTCCAATCTATCTCATCCATTTCCCCTTTTTTAAATTCAGACTTAGACATTCTGAACTGCAAAGTCCCTCTGGCTTTATGTCCATGGTACAGTGTCTGATCATTTTTTCTGTAAGATGTCGTTCTTGTATTCTGTACTAATCTTTACGCTAATTCCATCTTTCTGGCCCTTCCCTTATTGTCTTCTTTATTAAGCCCATTCGGCTCGATCCATTCAGTTTTCAAGTTACTTTCTCTATGTACGTTATTATTCAGCAATTGTCATGCATTTACGTTGGATGATCACCGTATCTGGGAAATCATGGGAGGTTTAAATAAACAAGAATACTCGACCATCGGGAGACGTACCGGTACATTTGATTTTTGAAAAGGGAAACTAATTGTGGCCTTCCTAGTGAAGGACATCGATACGGGTTTCCGTACTTCAAATGCCAATTCCACTACATTTTAAAGGCGCGTGTTCTCTCTAGAATGTTATCAGCCATTATATTTGACCCCTTTAAGTCTAGACATATTATCAGACTCATAGTCCTTCAATCTATCTCGTTGTTCAGAAGCATCTCATAGTGTCTGTGAGAGCAACTCCTAAAACAATCACAACCAAGGCCCCCTCCTGCGACAAGGAAATGACTTGTAGTCATGACAACGGCACTGTTCATTACCTGATGTCCTGCGGCGGTATAAACGTGGACGTGGTGCAGAACATGATTAAAGGGAGCTTTGCTCAAGTTCTCAGAAAGTAAAAGAAAAATGAGTCG
The DNA here is from genome assembly GCF_040414725.1 of Anabrus simplex. Taxonomy (NCBI): domain Eukaryota; kingdom Metazoa; phylum Arthropoda; class Insecta; order Orthoptera; family Tettigoniidae; genus Anabrus; species Anabrus simplex. The sequence goes on from NC_090277.1 coordinate 75,207,519, forward strand.
TAGAAAACTTTCCCGCTAAATTATGTTAGCTATTCATTTCAAGTTAGAGATCTTCAGGGAAAGTTGAACAGATGAACTTCAACTCCACTGAAAATGTTGATGCATTTTATAGACACAGCGCAGGAATATACGATATCTCTGGTCGGAAGGCGGAAAGTTGAATTTCATACGTGAGTTATCGGCTACATCTAATTCAAAGCACTCTGTCTTCCTACATCAATCTCCGTTTCTCCTTTTTACGCCAAGAATTTCATTTTGTAACGGATTAGAATGCAAGTATATACTTGCCCGCTCTACACCCATGTAGGGAGAGGTGCGTAAACAGTAGGTGATATAATATGTTGTACCCCAAATATACATGCAAATCTCATGGAAAACAATCGTGCACACCTGATACTGCTTGAAGTTCGTGGTCCAACTTATCAGAATACATGGACTTTTAAGAGATCCTTCAATGGGAAGAGCGTCGTTCTGTGGATTACAATACCGCAGTAGATTGTAGCTTTATAACATAAACTCGCTTTCGCTCCATGGGGGCTCCGCCCCCAAGCCCCCGGGAACTCTGCATTAGAAGGGGTCGTTTCGAAATAAACTGTAGCGAAACGGTATGTCGTAACGACAAATGGACTGTGCCACCAGACGGCCCTTTTAGTGGCTTAAATGTTTGGACCGTATATATTTTCTCGTATGCTGAGAATTTATAGTATGCATAGGAGTAAACGGTTCAATCTGGGGCAAATTTCGTACGTTTTTCACAAGATGAAAATATATATTATTCCCTAAATTAACAGCCAACGTCTTGAAACTTGGGAGGAACAAGCTCGATAGCTGCAGTCGCTTAAGTGCGGCCAGTATCCAGTAATCGGGAGATAGTAGGTTCGAAACCCACTGTCGGCAGCCCTGAAGATGGCTTCCCGTGGTTTCCCATTTTCACACCAGAAATATGCTGGGGCTGTACCTTAATTAAGGCCACGGCCGCTTCCTTCCCATTCCTAGTCCTTTTCTATCCCATTGTCGCTATAAGACCTATCTGTGTCGGCGCGACGTAAAGCAAATAGAAAGAAAAAGAACTTGGGAGGTGTAGCGAGGATGAAACGATATTCAGTTTTGGATCCTTGACGTTTTGTCGTATCTCAATTGGGTACACCATAGATTACTTTAGAAACTTTTATTAGCCATTTTGTTCGGCGAGGGGGAAAATTTTAAATATAAATTTTTTGGAATTCTTACTTAGGGTTTACCCTAATACCTATTAGTTTGACGAATTTCAAGTTTGTAGCTCACCTGAAGTGGGTAAACATTAATGAGAGTGAGTCAGTCAGTCAGCCTTGTGGCTTTATATAACAGAAGAGGTAAGATAGCGGGAAAATGTGCACACGTGATGGTACATTCCTGCATTTCGAAATTTACTGTGGTGGAAGGGTATGTCGTATCGTCAAACGGACTGCCTCATCAGACTGCCCATTTAGTGGCCTACATGTTTGGTCCTAAGACATTTTGTGGTATCTCTGACATCTATATCATAGATAGAGGTCAATATTTCGATCTATGTCAAATTTCGTATGCTTTTCAAAAGTTTGATTTTGGCAACTTAGCAGACAGTAGAAGTCTTGAAACTTGGCAGGAATATCAACGTTGAAACGGTCTACAATTTTGTTTCCTTGACGTTTTGTTGTATCTCCATCGTATTCTCCTCAGATTGTTTTGGAAACTTAGATTGGGCTGAAAGTGCAGTACAGATTCCAGGTATTCCTTTAGTTTTTCCATACATGTATGGAAGCTAGAATAATGACATTTGGTTTATGTATGGCCAATGGTCATGCCAAGGCACTTACTGAATTTCGTGCTTCTATGTATCTTACAAGTGTGTGAATCAGTCTAATATTGTATTAAAAATAAACAAAATTGACCAACACTGGGAAAATGAAGCTCAGTCTAAGGTAGAAGGGGTCGAGATACGACAAAAAGTCATACGACCACAGAGTTAGATGTTTTTACTTTAGAAACAGAAAGTGCAATCCGTTTGATGATAACATACTGTTTAGCCACAAAATACCTCGAAACGACGGTCTTCACCGTCCTGCAATTTGGCTGAGTATTTCGATATTTTTCGAGGGTAAAGTATTAAATATTTGAAAATGTCGCAAATTCTCCGTCGGTTACTGGCTGAAAGCTATAATGTTATGAAATTTTTCTTTTCTAGCCCATTGGATGATTGCGACCGATATTTTGTTTTGTGGGAGGAAATAAAATTTAAAATTTGAACTTTTTTGAAATTTTCCTTAGGTTACTACCTATTAGCTTTTAGTTCGCCGAATTTCAATTTTCCAGCTCATATGCAAGTGGGTAAAAATTAATGTCAGTGAGCCAGTCAGTCAGCCTTGTGGCTTTATATAACACAGACGACCGAGCAAATTGGCCGTGCGGTTAGGGGCGCGCAGCTGTGCGCTTGCATTCGGGGCAGGAGTGGGTTCCAATCACACTCTCGGCAGTCCTGAAGATGGTTTTCGGTGGTTTTCCACTTACACACCTGGCAAATACTTGGGCTATACCTTCATTAAGACCATGGCCGCTTCCTTTCCGGTCCTAGCCCTTTCCTATTCCATCGTCATATAAGTCTTACCTGTGTCCTCCAAGCAAATGCCGGAATGTACTTTATACTTAAGGCCACGGCCGCTTCCTTCCCACTTCCTTGTCTGTCCCTTCTAATCTTCCCATCCCTCCCCAAGGCACCTGTTCAGCATAGCAGGTATGGCCGCCTGGGCGAGGTCCTGGTCATCATCCCCTGTTGTATCCCCCGACCCAGAGTCTGAAGCTCCAGAACACTGCCCTTGAGACGGTAGAGGTGGGATCCCTCACTGAGTCCGAGGGAAAAACCGACCCTGGATGGTAACCAGATTAAGAAGAAGAATAAGAAGAAGAAGAACAGAGAATACTGTCAAATTTTCACGTTGTTTGCCTGTAAAATTTATATTTTGCAAACTAAGGTACAAAGAATTATTGTTCTGTTTTCTATACCAATAATTTAGATTTAGTTGAGTTTTTTATCAATTATATTAATATTTGGAAGAAATTTCAACAATTTTCGGGTTCAAAAAGTTATACTTTGTAGTTCTGATACTTTATGATTGTAAATCGAAAGAAAGTTAGAATAAAGTCATATGCATACGAAGCTATAAACTGCGAAGTTTGGCAATATTTCATTAAACACTTTCTAAATATCGTTACCTCTGGTACACTCTTCTAGCTGAGCAAAGGCTTGGCTGTGTCGTCATGGTTTACTGTGTGTGAAATTCATTAACTTCACTCAGCTTTGTCGCTCTCACTGCCAGTCAAGTAGTATTCGTTGTCTTTCGCCTGTGAAAGATGGAAGTACGAGGGCAAATCAAAAAGTAATTTACACTTCCAAGTCATGGCCATCTATGAAACCACATACACATAGGCTGCACTGCTATGACAACATACAATGTAAGTTCACTTTTCCACATAGTCCGCAAGAGACTGTAAACACTTCTCGGAACGGTCAACCAACATTTTTTTTCCGGATGCGGAGAAATCACCTCCTGCGCTATGTAACCACCTGGAGACAGCTGCGTTCAGCTTTTCATCGTTTCGGAATCGTCACCCACCGAAATCCTTTTCAGCTGATAATCGCATGGCGCTAAGTCTGGACTGTATGGAGAATATTGCCATACCTCCCACTTGAATCGTTGCAGAAGTTCGGACGTTTGGCGGGCCGTGTGAGGTGATGCGTTATCGTGCAACAAAGTTACGCCGGCGCTCATTTTCCCCGCTGCTTTTCTTTAATTCTGAACAACAATAATCGTACATCCGTCGACACGAATTTGGCATATTTGAACACCTTCACCTATGACGGGATTGAGCATAATTGATTGATGTATTTATTTATTTATTCATTCATTTATTTATTTAGTTATTAAATATCCTGACAGTTGGAATCCTATTATACATGAGAATATTAGGGTTATAGTTTAAATCAGTTTGTTTTAATTTCTTGGTCCTTGACACAAAATTAGGAAACTAAATTATTGAAGATGTGGTGAGTGAACTTAAAGAACTATTTGTATCAGCGGGATTTCCTAAATAGATGGTATAATGGCTTTGGAAGTTGTTCAACATTACAGTTGTTTAGGTGACAAGCAAGTTCGAATCATGTCCTTTCAAACATCCGATAGTCGAATAGTAAATTGTCCACCGTTTGTGAAGATCGAGTTTGATAGATTTAGGATATACTGGAGGAATGTGAAAACTAGCAGATAAATATTATTATTATTATTATTATTATTATTATTATTATTATTATTGTACTGCGTGTAAAGCGTTCCCTAAATTTTAATTGAGAAACAAGATATTGTGTAAATGGTCTGCTGACTTAAATCAATAGATAGTAAACAGTTGGAAAGAAGCCCTGTAAAAATGCAAACTGACTGCTGTAAGATTCTATTTCGCATCCTTGAACACAGGAGACGAACTCCATTATCATCTAAGCTATGAAATCCGTTTGCTTTGGAACAGAATAAAGGTTCACGACAAAAGAAGAAAAGAGTTTCTGAAGGAGACACCGTTCAAAACAGAAACACTGAAGTACGTGATAGAACAGAATTAGAATGTAACAAATTTTTCATTCCTGTGGATGTATTATTCTTAATAATAATGTTATTGAATTTACGTCTCCCTAACTACTTTTACGGTTTTTCAGACCCGAAGGTGCCGGAGTTTAATCCCGAAGGAGTTATTTTACGTGCCAGTAAATCTACCGACAGTAGGCTGACGTATTTGAGCATCTTCAAGTTCCACAGGACTGAGCCAGGATCGAACCTGCCAAGTTGGGATCAGAAAGTCAGCGCCTTAACCGCTGAACCACTCAGCCCGGTGATCTGTTATTCCTAAAAGTATATCAGGTGACCTTCAGTTACGGTACTTGCAAATCCCAACCAATGGAATCATAATCATCATCATCTGGAACAGTTTCCAACCACAGGCTGGATCTTCTCGGAACCATAAGCCTCTCCATCGTTTCCTGTTCATCCACCACTTCTCTCCTCTCACCGTCGTCAAGTTTCCTCCTCTTGCCTCGATACTCTTCTTTGCACTTTTCAGCTATCTGTCCCTCGGTCTTCCTCTAGGTCTCCGTCCCTTCAACTCCATGTCTAACGCCTTTCTTGGCATATTCTCTTCTCCCATTCTATCAACATGTCCATAACACTGCAGCCTATATTTTTCTATCGTTTCCTGCAGTTGTACTCATTTATCATTTCCCGGACTCTCTCCCCCTTACTCTGTCCATTCTTGCTAAAACTACTGGACAGCTTTAAAACTTCATTTCCACTGCTTTTATTCTACTTTAATACTTCTCTTCCGTCACCCAAGGTTCTGAACCATATGTCAAAATTGCAACAAAATAAGTCTTGTAGATAATTACTTTACATCCCTGTTCCGTATCAATCTTCCCACATTGTTTAAGAATCCATTTGTACACCTTCAGTGATTTCCATCCCGTTTCCTCCATTTTCTTCAATTACACTTCCCAGGTATTTAAACCTTTCAGTTCTTTTCAACCGGCCTCCTCCCAATGTCACGCCATTATACCAGTGGAATGTGAATTTACGTTTTCACTGCCTCCCTTTCGGTGTTTATATCACAATATCTACCGCGAAAATCTATGAATATACTCTGAAACCCTCCAGAAACACTCGCTGGCAATCAGGAGATTGTATTAAAAATGCAGACGTAGGGCTGGAACATATCGAGATTGCTATTGATCATTGGTAATGAGAAACTGGGAACAGTAAGCGGATATGCTAATAGCGGACTGAACGCTACACGATAATAGGGGTCTCAAATTAACTATGATTGTTCTTTAAACTTGATGTCTCCCTAAATCTATCGATAATAAGCCATAGGATCTCTACTGATGTGTGGAATTTGAGCAAAATTAGTATTATTTTCCAGTTTGAAAATCACTCACGTATTAATCGAGGACGCCATGCGCCGTATGATTCACTAGTTATAAGAAATAAGCGCTGATACGGTTCTCCAAACATTGCCAAGCTTGCTAGCTCGTTATTCCAATACGCGAATATCCATTGCAGTGTTCCGTAAACAGGCTCATGGTACAACTCACAGGCTGAGACTTTTTTCAATCCCACTGTTCAGAATCACAGGAAGAGTTCCTTTCATCACCATTTCAAATATGAAGTGAATTGGTAAACATTCAACTAAATCTAACTTTTTGATATAGGAAATAAGAAAAATTCAATATCTACCTTCCTGGAAAAGCTATAGAAAATTGTTTTATCTTTCATAACTTAGTTTGCAAGCGAATGCTGGAATCATACTTAATAAACAATTAATTACGAATGTGCAATCATCCACATTTTTGTTCCAATACAATTCAAACCTTACACTACAGTTGAATATTACATTCATTCATGTGAAAAATAACAGTTTCTTCCAGTACATGTTTGAGTCACCACCGCGTCAGCTAATTTGAACATAGTTAAATAGTATTAGGACTACCAGAACTGAATGAATATCAATGTACAGACTGTCACGGTAAATTGCATTCTTTATGGTTGTAATGATGACCATCTGCATATCTTTTAGCTTTGGCGTCTATATATTTTTTGACTTCTTATAACTTGAAAACTACTGGATATATTTCTACCAAACTTCATATTTAGAATCCAACTCTTCTTGGGTTATTTTAGGGCCAAAATTATTTCTAAATCCCGAAAGGGTTTATGTGAAACCGACGCGTGATTTTGCACTCCCACAAAATATACACAAACAAACTTAGTGGAAATCTACCTGCTTAATTGGAATTAATTTCTAAAACTTTCTTCTTATACGCATGATTTCGTTTCGAGGATTAATAAGGGAGATACCATTAACGGAACGTTTTTATTCTAAGTTCGAGGGGACCTTTTTTTTTAGCTTTTTGTTCGATTTGTCTGTTAGTCCGTTTGTTGAGTTCGTATAATCGGTAAACTAATCTACATATTTCTACCAACCTTTATATCTGTCCTTGGGTAGGTATTAAGTTCAATATTATTTCTAAATCCAGGACTGGTTTATAGAAAGTTGAAACAGTGGTTTTACCTTCCCACAAAAATTCATGACCAACCTTAATAGAAAAATACCAGCCTTAATGAGAATCAAATTCTAAAAATGTTTTTCTCATTTACACTTTATGGATGGGAGGATAACAAGGGAGTTATCATTAACGGACTGTTTTACAGGTGACATGTCATTTCAGGTTGGGTTAAACGGGTTTACTAAAGATCCATTTTACACTTTTCTACAGAGCAGATAATAAGAGGTTATCATCAACGATTGGTTTCATGAACCTTCAGCCACAGTGTCACTCCAGAGTCCACACGAACAACAATATGTAACCGAGAAGTAGGGAGATTCACGGACAAGTTCGGCCCAGGAACTGTATCGTTCAATAAACTCTGTGACCTACCCCACTCTGTCCCCACTTTGTTCAGCTTTACGGTACTTCACGTTAAGTTACTGCCAGGAGCTTCCGCAGAAGGATATCAGTTTAACATACCGTATTAAACGCTTCAAAACAGGCACGTAACTTCGCATAAACTCATTAAGCAATCTTGAAATCGATTGCCAATTCCCGTGCGAAGAACGGGTACATTGGCTAGTCTTGCTAAAAACTTATCAATATTATTGCAGAATGTTGTAGTTGCAAAATGGGCCGAATATTCATCCGGGTGAATTGTGGGGAACTCCTTTTGTTTAAATGTTGTGGATCCATTGTTTTTAACTTCTAGGACAGAACTTTTGATGAGAAATGTCAACATGGAAAATCAAGTGTCAGAATTACTGGCAGTTCGTATGCCTGTTGTGAGTCTAGAAATAAAATAAAATAAAATAAAGGAGTATGTTGCTAGAAAAAGACAACACAAGGCTAAAATAAATTGAGTAACTGATAATAATGTGTACTTACTTCCCGTCCTTCCGAAGTAAGAACGTACTCTAGTATAATCACTTACTCCATTTCCGATATAAGTATCGACTCTGGGTGATGGGACACGTACGTAAGTGAATCCAGACCTGATTTACTTGCGAGACTATGCACGTCTACGAAGTATCAAAGTGACCGCCCGATAAGAGGTCTGTCTGTACGACCAAAAAGCCGTGTGACCTCTGGTTTAACTAGCGCCGGTCACGTAGGCAGCCCGCATTGCCCGGCTGCTGCTCGCTGCCCAATGCAAGCAGCCATAGCACACAATTAAAAAGGTGGAGAGAGTAGCAAGAAAGTGATGAACTGTGGCCTACTTTCAAGGGGTACAAGAAGCTTTAGGAAGTGTGAAACTATCTGTTATCTGGAACAGCAGATATGATTACTGTACTGTTCTTCCAGGGTCGACTACGTCAACTTACAGACAGAATTTGAATTATTTCCTCAAGGCATATAATAAACAAGGTTGGTGAAAGATTACAACGTTGTTTGACCTCTTTTTTCAATTTTGCTTTTTTTTCGACAAAAATTGACCTACTGTTACTTTCTTCTGAAAAATCGGAGATGACTTGTGCCAACCACTAATATTTTGGTCAGTTCTTCCCTGTAGCATTTAGGAAATAGAAATGATTGTACAGAGTTCGATTGCTCTAGCTCTAGTGGATCTAGAGATTTAAAAATCGACAGTCGAGTGGTGGCACCATCTGTAAACTCATCACAGGTTCTTCTCCTCCTTTTTCTTCTTTATCTGTTTACCTTCCAGGGTCGGTTTTTCCTCGGACTCAGCGAGGGATTCCACCTCTACCGCCTCAAGGGCACTGTCCTGGAGCTTCACACTCTTGGTCTGGGAAACAACTGAGGAGGATGACCAGTACCTCGCCCAGGCGACCTCACCTGCTATGCTGAACTATGGCCTTGCGGGAGGGATGGGAAGAGGGGAGGAAGCGGCCGTGGCCTTAAGTTAGGTACCATCCCGGCATTTGTCTGGAGGAGAAGAAGGAAACCACGGAAAAGCACTTCGAGGATGGCTGAGGTGGGAATCGAACCCACTTCTACTCAGTTGACCTCCCGAGGATGTGTGGACCCCGTTCCAGTCCTCGTACCACTTTTCAAATTTCGTGTCAGAGCCGGGAATCGAACCCGGACCTCCGGGGGTGGCAGCTAATCACGCTAACTACTACACCACAGAGGCGGACCATCACAGGTACATGCATATATTTTTGAATTGTAGAAAGCTTACCCCAATAAGGTAAGGGTGTATTCTGCCCGAAGGCAGGTTCGAACCTCTGTAGAGGTATGCCTGAGCCGGAGTTTACGTACATTAGAGTGGCTAGTTCCTTTCGGCTCCTCCATTCCCTTACCTCCCACCAACAACGAGTGGCAATCCATCCAAATCTTGACCACGCCAAATATTACTTAACTTCGGAGATCTCACAGGATCCGGTGTTTAAACACGGCTACGGCCGTTGGTTTAGTCTAATAAGAGAAGTGCAGAACTAGAAACCTTCTTCATCCACGTGCCGTTTAAATCAGAAAGAAGCCTTCTTGTCGGTGAATCTTACATGATACGAATAAATTATTATCAACGTCATCAATTTCGGTCCCATTTGCGTACCCGCTGCTAGAGATCTTACATTCAGCTACTTCCGAGGAAGACACGTGACGACGTAATAGAATTTCAAGTTCCCAATCCTCTTAACACTTTACTCAGGGATCACTCACTGTTATGCAGATGAGGTGCTCGTTCCAAGTTACTCGCCTAGCAGGTTGACAACCAACATCACAGGATAGACGGAATTCATCACCTTAGGGTAATCTTGAATACAAATCAGCAATTCCATTGTTTGCTTGTGCACGCTGTTAGAAGAAAATAGCTGTTGCACCCGTAGTTGATGGGTCATAGATTCAAAAAGTATACATCATTAATGTCATTGCGAGCAACTACAAAAAGAATTCTACAATGCTGTGAGGTGTACAAACAAGAATGGTATGATGTCCAGCAGTCAGGTTGTGAGTTTCACGAAGTAGAAATGTCCTCTCGGTTTTGATGCCTGTGTTGTTGGGGTGATGGTTCCTGCTCGGGATCATTGTAAGTACTTACAGGGTCTTTCCTATAAACTCAGACCAGACGTACGGTGTTTGTTCTCTGCACTACGGCAGCTGCCTCAGTCGAAGTTACGTACCGCGTGGACGCCCTGCTTGAAGCGTGTGTACCATATTGCACGAAATCTGACCTTATAAAAGATGCTGGAAGTGTCTTCCTGGGCTATACAGGCAATGCACCTGGTAACAACATTCTGGCTGCAGCGAGTGAGTTCTTCAATTCCTCCAATCTGTGAGGATTTGTTCGATACACTTTTTCTTTCAGTTTACTCTGCAAGTAACAATCACACACTGTTAGATCTGCAGAACGAGGGGGAAACAGACCAGCACAGATCACTCTGCCTGCGAACACTTCCGACATTCTAAGAAGGAAATTTTCAGCTATACGAGCAGGGGCTGAATCGTGTTAAAGCGACCCACGCGATATTTCTTCTTCTGTTAACTGATGGACGAACGGCGTCAAAATGCCATCTTGGTACCTCTCTGCATGTACAGTCGTTTTAAAAACAACAAGTCCAGTTATTCGTTTTGCACTAACAGCACACCAAACGGCAATCTTCATATCATAATGAGAGACGTCGTGAACACCATTAGCGAGAGTTATGGCTGTTCACACGACCATTAAGATGAAACCAGAACTTTTACATACGAAAATACGGCGTTGCAGTTTCACCATGTTAACAACTGAGATTCAAACTGGCGACTGATGCTTGCCAGGTCGAACACGTGCAGGCTGCCTGCGCCTGCCATACTGCAGCTGCTATGGCGCAGAATACACGCATATGGGTTTATACGAGATACCTTGCAGTTGTTAATATCTAAAATGGGTTTCATCGGTGGACTCATATAGACGGGACTGGAAATAAAGTTTACACACCTCTTCATATACTTATGAGGGTATTTAGGGGTTGTAGTAAGCATGTAAAGGTGAGGGCGTGTAAGTCTCTAGTAAGACCCCAATTGGGGTATGATTCCAAAGTATGGGGCCCACGCCACAGTAACTTGATTCGAATCTGGAAAAGGAGATCTATCTTTTCTGGGTGATTTCCGACAAACGAAAAATGTTACAATTTTCGGACTGGGAGAACTCGGGAGTAAGGAGGCGAAGTGCTCGACTAAGCGATGGTTTTAGTCCCTATTTCATGACGTTTACCTCTGCATTGTATTGTTTTCTGTCTACTGTGTGAAATGACTGCAAGTTCACCTGCAATAGAGCAATTTGAAAAGGGAATCACAATCCACGGAGAAGAAATCAAAGAAGTGAGATTTGACGATGACATTGTTATTTTATGTGAAACTGCAGAAGATCTGGAGAAACTGCTGAATGGTGTCGACAAAGCCTCGGAGATATAGTATAAGATGAAAATAAATAAGTCCAAAACAAATGCAATGGAGTGCAGTCGAACCTAGTCAGGTGATGCAGGAAATATAAGATTAGCATATAAAGCCTTAAAGGAAGTAGATAAATAATGTTAGTTGAGTAGTAAAATAACTAACGATGGCAGGAGTAAGGAGGACATGAAATGCAGACTAGCAGGAGCAAAGAAGGTCTTTCTAAAGAAAAGACATTCGCTCACTTCGGACATTGGTATAGGAATTAGAAATATGTTTCTGAAGAGTTTCATCTGGAGCGTGGCATTGTATGGAAGTGAAACGTGGACAATAATATTGTGCTGTAGAAGAATGCTGAAGGTGAGATGGGTAGATCGAATCACCAATGAAGAGATATTGAATCGAATTGGTAGGAGAAGAAGGGATAGAATGACAGGACGCATCTTAAGACACCCAGGACTTGTTCAGTTGGTTTCTGAACGAAATGTAGGCGATAAGAACGGTAAGGGTTGACCAAACTCTGTTTACTTTACAAGTTTCTTTACGACGGTGGGAGAGGAATGAGCTGGGAGCGGGAAAGAATCGGCCGTGGTTTTAATTATGGTACAGCCCCCAGCATTTGCCTGGTGTGAAAATGGGAAACCACGGAAAACCATCTTCAGGGCTACCGACAGTGGGATTCGAACCTGCTATCTCCCGAATACTCGATACTGGCCGCACTTGTTTTGGAACCTTATATTTTCCTCTTCGTTTATTGGTTAACTGTTCGATCGCATTGTGAGTTTACTGTAATTTTTAATTCTGCTAGGCCTTTTTCCGTTTCATTGACCCAGTCAGGTTTTGCTTTGCGTTTACGGAAGAAGTCGAAGATTTGCTTGGTTAATCTATTAGAATTCATTCTGAGAAGATAACCTCAAAAATGTATCTTTTTTTTTTTGCGTAGTATCTGATTGTGAGAGTTCTTCTATTTCCTTGTAGTGTGTTTCATTCTTGATGTATATAAGCTTATTTTCCTAAATTTTTATACTATGATCCTTCTTAAATTTTGCCTTATTTTAGCTTGAGTTCCTCCATCCTGCCTTTGAACTTCATGTTTAGTTTTTCCTGTTGTGTATAGTACTTCTGATTTAATCACTGTTGTATGTATCTTTTGTTAGTTGGAAGGCCACTTCAAGTTTATTTTTCCTGGATTCCATTGCATTCCAACTAATCCATTCTCCGAGATATTTGAATTCCTTTACTATTTCATTATTTTGTTCTTGGACTTTGAGGTATTTATGTGGGCGTTGCTGTTTTGTCAGTATTATTATTATTATTATTATTATTATTATTATTATTATTATTATTATTATTATTATTATTATTATTATTTAGTGATATATTACTCCCCTATTTGATTCACGCCGTTCTCACGATTTATCAAAGATAACTAACACACAAGGCTCCATGAAAATCTCCGAGTTCCATCTAGCATTGTTTTCAAATGAAAGAGACGAAGATCTCGGGTGTTCCTTGAAGATAAATGATTCAGCTGACAGCGAGGGGATTTCCTCTCTCTGTCTACTTGTTATCTCCCGGCTGAACAACAGATAACAATATGATGAGACATCGCAGCGCTTTGTGAAGAATACCTGAAAATCACAGAGAGAGGAAAAGACGTGTCGTACACTTCGAGAACAAACTATTTCTCGTAATCACTGATTCTTCAACTGGCCATGACTGAAATAATAATATTTATTTATGTTTTCGCTTAAACCTTACGTGAAAAAAGTAAATTATACGTACAATCGATTAGTTTCTGTATGTCCGACCCGTTAGCTGATTGGTCAGCCTAGCAGCCTTCAGCTCAATTGGTGCTGGGTTCGATTGCTAAACACCATTTCACACACTTCAAAGAAGCACGCAGTCTATCGGTACTATTAATACAAATGATATGCTGTTTGGTTGTTTGTTCGGGATAGGCTCGGATGGGAAAATCTGTCATGCAACTGTCTTTTTAGAGCCGTAGGCTGCCAAGACGTCTGCTGCCCACCAAGGCGGTCTGAGGTATTGGAATATACATGGTCAGCATGAAGAGAAAATCACCTATTGCTTGGCTTCCGCGACCGGGTCACTGCTTCTCATATCATACAGCGCTTCAGTGGGTTTAATAAGACCGAGTGATCCCTGTTTCAGAAGTAAAATCCCTGGAATGGCCAGGGATCCAACCTGGGGTCTCTAAGTATGAATTAGGCGTACCTCTCTACACCACGGGGCTGGCACAAAGTGTGCTAAGTAGATCCCCGATGTTTATGCAATAAATGGGCAGAGTGCAAACTAATTTAGTTATTAGGAGGTGTCGTCTAGCCCGTTCTTCTTTAATGTAACGGGAGTAACATCACTTGCTACGGAGTTCTCATGGAGAACCGCTAATGAATATCAGAACCGTGGTAAAATTAGCAAAGCACTGGTCGTACACTTCGAATCCGAAACATTGTTTCCCTAGTTCGTACTGTGTAATAAACAGAGGTAACATACCATCACGACCTTTACGTGGTTCTCTCACCTCGAACTTTTGACTCTCTGAGTACAAGTTACAATGTCCCTTCAGAGAAAGTAGGATCACTTATCGTACACTTAGAAAGTAAACTCTCGCCGACCTCAACTCTTTGAAAGCAGGTGAAGAGAGGTGCTCGAGAGAGAAGTTTCCTTTTTTTTCCTACTGGAAGTGCCAATTCCCCTGTTCACTTGCTATTCTCCGATAGCATCCAAGTAAGAGACTAGCCGTCCTTTTCTCCCATTGTATTGAAACGGTGGAAGAGATTACATGGTTCACTGGGTGATGTGAAATGCAGTGAGGCACGGAATGTACCTTTGAGAGTTATTGGGTCATCCACCGAACCAATGGTGCGGAAGATCATCCAAGTCAAGAGCGGGAGGGTTGGTATCAATGCTCAGCAAAAACAAGTCATTACCATGGCGTCACAATTCACACGATTTATGTCCTTGATGTCAGGTAGAAAGCAGATTAAAATATTCATAAGGCACGTGATATTAAAATGGAATGTTTCAATATTTATGATCTGCTGGAAAGAGCTGTCAACAACAAAATCCGCCCTCTGAAATTTTTATAATATGATGAGATATTAGGTGAGGGTGATAAATGAGATGCAGCATAGGAGACAAAATGCCTGTCAATATGGGATTTCCACAAACAGTTGGTTCTTATTGATAACTTGCTTTCTCTCCATACATCTTCCTTTTCTGTGGTTTCGTTTTGATTCTACTCAGTGAGGTAAAATAAGCTTAACAGAATAAATCTCTCCTAAAAATAATGAAATAGGATGTGTTTAGAAACAGTAGTGAATTACAATGAGATCCTCTTTGAACGCGGCTGAAGAGCCCTTCCAATAATTAACTGTCGAATTTCTCAGTCTGAAGATTTTCACTTTATCCCCTGTCGATTATACAAACCATGCTACATGAACACTGAGCGTGACCTAACACGCCAGGATCTGTTTCACGATAGTGCAATCCTGTTTTGACTTTCTGTAATGTTAATAAGAGACTCGTAACAGAACTGTATTTCTTCTTCAAGGTGTTGAGATATCGGTGCTTTGCATTTAAGGGAAGTTATGACTGAAATTTGGATTGGATTAGTTAATTTGTTGAAAAGTTAACAAATAATGTTTATTTTTATAATTATGTTGTATGGAAAATGCTCCTTGCGGCAGAGTTTTCATTATTGGACTATAATTTCGCAGGCTTGTAAAACATAATCATATGCGCAATAATAACTCTGGGTTTTGTAGTCAGGTGTAAACCGTTGGAGATGTAAGTTTTACCATTATTCCTACAATAGGCAAAACTTCAGTTTGGTGCTATTTTACGAACAAAAATATAAAGGTAATGTTTAGTTAAGACAGGATATCTCGGGAACTATTTGCTCTAGAAGGCGGTAATTTATGTTGATTTATAGTAAACATCCTGTTGCACAAGTTGGCTACATTGGTTGCTATATTCATGTCTTGTGTTTATGTGGTAAGACACGTGTTACTGTCTACATCTTGTAAGTGGCATTACACTTTCACTACTGTAGACAGAGCTTCGAAATACTTCGCTCTCATTTACAGCAATATTGCTTTTTATATGGATCTACAATGGTAGAGATAAGACACATCATTTGATCATAAATATTGTTAAAATAAGTAACTTTAGAAATGTATGAAATTGATTTTAAAAATCCATATCTTGGCTTTTAATAAAGATAGAACCAATAAAGTAGATAATTAAATGTGTCAGGCATGCATAGCTACATCATACAAAAAATATTTGATAAAGTAACGAATATTTAAGATTAAATCGAATATTATATTTAAGTCGTCCGCCAATTCAATACATAATTTACTACATCTAGTACTTGTTTCGTTCTCTAATGGACATTACCAGATAGAGTAAATTACAATAATAGATATATCATAATACAAAAAATACATTATTAGATTGGAAAGACAAATTAAAAACAATTTTATATGCAAGGACATTCAAAATAAATTATTAGGAAACTCATTTTTTTTGCTATTTGCTTTACGTCTCACCGACACAGATAGATCCTATCGCGACGACAGCCTGGTGTGAAAATGGGAAACTGCGGAAAACCATCTTCAGAGCTACCGACAGTGGGGTTCGAACCCACTATCTCCCGAATACTGGATACTGGCCGCACTTAAGCGGCTGCAGCTATCAAGCTCCGTTTAGCAAACTTCGCTGTAGTTGCAAGTCATATAGCCAATAAAACTGGTTGACGTGTTCTTTAAACTCTTGATGATAAAGTTCGTGGGAATTAACAGTTGTATTCATAAAATCGTATTGATCGTTGTTCTAAATACAAACTTTTGATTTAAAATCATTCTTGATAAAAGATCCGAAAATTAATCTATTATAGCTTCTTACATGTAATACTTTATTACCTTGGACAGTTCCAGTAAAACCGGGACGTTACTACGTTAAAGTTAACATTACCAAGATAGGACTTTGATACTCATCTTAAAACTGTTCTGGAATGCAAGTTATTCCCTATTTCTCCTCTCATGCAGAGCGGAAGGCTAATACAAGGTATATATATTCCAGCGTAATCACTGAAATGTTAGTCCAAAAAACTTTGAAGCCAATATTGTCTGAGAGAAAGGGCGGTAGGCTTGCTCTATATACGTCGTGCCGCTATTTCTTGGATGTGGCTTTTAGAGCTTTAAAAAAGCTGTTGAGTCAAAACATAACGGGATTTGAAATAGGAAGAAGTTCGGGGATTTTTAAGGTTTTTAAGATTATTTCGGTAAAACTCGTAACATTTCAGTGAGAACCTCCCCCCCCCCCTGCTTAGTACATCTGGCCTGAAAGTTAGAGGCATTATAGGTACAGTGCTGTGATTATTTTGAAAGTCCAACTAAAATTACCAAGCTCTATAGCTGCAGGCACTTAAATACGTCCAGTATCCAGTATTCGGGATATAGTGGGTTCGAAACCTACTGTCAGCAGACCTGAATATGCTTTTCCATCGTTTCCCATTTTCATACCAGACAAATGCTGGGGCTGTACCCTAATTAAGGTCTCGGTCCCTTCTATCTGTTTCCTAGCTCTTTCCTATCCCATCGTCACCATAAGAGCTAACTGTGCGACGCACAGCAACTTAAAAGAAAACTAGAACTTCTCGAGAAAATGGAATTCACTGAAACATGCTCAATTCGCTAGCAGTGGGCTGAATCACAAACCAAATGTCCAAAAGACGCGATACGTAAGAAATATGAAATGTTTGCATAACAGTTCCTTCACCTTTTTCTGATTATCCGATCTGGTGTGAGAGTTAGAATCACGGATGGTTTACAAAGCGAGAGTGTGTGTACCGATTATGTGATTGTTTCCCTCCTGGTATCTCCTTACGACATTCAGCGGGTACACTTCACTTCACCCACATGAGACATAAAGAGCTCCGAAAAATCGAAATAAATAATTTTCTCTTCCTTCCGCAGTGTTCAGAATTTAAATCGATATTTTCTCGTTAAAATTATTCGATATTTATTTGTTTACAGCCTCTCTTTATGGGTCTAATACGTCCACCAAGATGTCGTTCTTCCATTCATATGACGCACATTGGTTGCCTGGTTACGGAGTCGGTTTTCTATCGCCGCTAAATTGCGTACGCTAATACTCTACAGACCAAAAACACATCCATATTACAACGGATGAGCAACGGATTTCCTTTGCAGTCTGAATTCCCTCCGTCAACTCTTGTTCTTTTCCGATCCTGACGGCATTAGGTCTGCAAGTTCTACGCAGTGTTATTTTCACTCTCTTCGTGGCCTTTCCATTTCTTTCGTCAACGAGGCGATTTTCATAGCTGTAACTGGCTTCGCGCATGAGCACAATCACATTTTTGCCCGGCGCCTAGCATGTGTGTGTGGCGTTCGTGAATTACCTCAATGCAGTAGCTGTTATATTGCTTTCTTTTATGCGCGAGTTTGATAATTATCTTGGAAAGCAAACGAAAAGAAACAGGACTGGTTGAAGATATACAAAAATATCATTGTCTATAAATTATTTAAATGTAACACTGAAATATAACTACTGCCAAGAAATACACGAAACTCTGCAAATTCATTGTGCGTATCATTTATTGAGTTTACATAAATTTTTGTACTACATTCTATAATTTAGGCACTTCATGTTCCTTTTTAATAACATCTCCGCTAATAGAGGGAAGTTCATGAAACTGTTCCTGATTTAGACGGAAGTAATGTATAATTATTCATCATTTCCCCGCAACGATTTAATCAAATTATGGAATTCACCATGAATTATGTTCCTTCCAATGTCATGAAGAGAATTTTCTCCTCTTTCTCCTTTTTTCTATTTCTTCAACTTCCACGGCAGCGTCCAATAAGCCTCCACTTCAATTAATCCGTCATCCGTAAACGGCTGCCAACCATACAGCAGTTTAGCTTAGTTTCTTACTCGTGACACAGCACAACATAGCTCGTCACCGCTTAGCTTTCTGTGTGTGGTGGACTTTCCTCCCCTTGCTATGCCTTTATTCTGTTTATTCAGGATTCTTATTTCTACCGAGCGAGTGGCTCCGCGGTGCGGGTCACGTAACTCTTGCAGTTCGGGAAATACTGTATTCGAACCTCAGCCGTAAAGATGGATTACCGTGGATTCCCATTTTGACACCAGGCAAACGCTGTGGTTATAATTTAATTAAGGTCACATACAGTTTCTTCCCGGCTGTTTTTTCTTATCTCATTCTAGCCATAAGACCTGTCTGCGTCGACGCAATATTTAACAAACAACAACAACAATTTGTAAATATTTCAAACTTATAGATGAGGAAGTTTCAAAGATATGGGGTGATCTTTTTTTTTTTTCAGTTTAACTTCCTACATACATAACTGAACTCGGCGCAAGGAAGCCGCAGTACAATGCTGAAATGTGGGCCACATAACTCGCAGGGGGCGCGGAGTATTTTAAGCTCACCCTCGCTTTCCCTTCATGTGATAACTGCAGCAACCAGCACGCGCTCGCTAATTTGCTGATCAAAGCTGCACCAGTAGCCCCTTCCCCTAGCAACTGCAGGCGTCGCTGGTATTTTTACAGAAGCAGGCAGGCATCGATACGGCCCGCTAGTCAAAGTGCACCTCGGGGTCACTCGCCTGTGTGCACAGAGTCGAGTAATGTTTTCTTCCTCGTAGCAGCGCTGGCTATGGTATTGATCATTGGAGCCGCGCTACGGCTGTTCTCCAGTGGTAACTCAGCGTGCCTCGCGAAGCATTGTGCTTCACTACGTACTGTAAGGTCATCATTTACCTCATTCATACCTAATCCTCGATGTCGTTGACACAACCAAAGCAAAACATAAGCAATCCGTTACACGTCGAACTTCTGTTCTCAGTACAACGTGTTCGATCGCGGGTGAGGTCGGTTCCACTTGAGGATTTTCAGTCCCACACCTCCGTATTGTTGCCTCATAGAACATTAAGTATTTTTTGTAGGATATTATTATTATATGCGAATAAGCCCATTAAGACTAAGCAAAGTTCTTAGAGCCTTGCATTTGACTTCCTCTATGCCATATTTCTTTCATTCTTTTACTGTGGGCTTCCTTTCTGTCTTCATACCAGGTTGTTTCAACTTGGTCAACTTGCCATTTATGAACTTTGGATCTGAAGATTACCCTGTTTTGGACCCTGCTGGTAAAATTTCTGCATTTCAAATCGGTTTTGATTTCACCAATTTGTGTGTGTTTTGGCCTTAATCCTATTTTCATATAACTCGACTATTTGTTTGGTAAGTCTATCTGGATGCATTATTTTAATATGTCAATGGAATCTTAGCCTGCGTTTTCTTAAGTCACTGCGAATATTTGTGTATTGTTTGATTTCCTGTCTGCCTCTAAGTTGGTATTGTCCGTCGGGTAGTTTTGGGCCTAGATTTTTTCTTATGATTTTGCGTTTCTTTTTTCTTTTTCTCAGTGTTTTCAATGTTTGCTTTCCTGTTCAAAATTAGCGCCTCTGGTCCATAAAGACATTCTGGTTTAATGACAGGATTGTAATGAAGTAGTTTTGTGTGCTGGGATATACATTTTTGTGATAGGTATTTTGTTTCCATTTTCTTGACATCTAATTTCTTTGGCTTTTGTTTCGAGTCCATTTTCCTGAATTGTTTCACCATGATACTTAAATTGTGACACTCAATTTTGCCAAATTTTGTCTCCATAAAATTTGGTGTTTGTTGCATGTCATGTAGTCTGTCTTTTCAAAAGTTATCTGATGGCCGACTTCCTCCGCAATACCTTTCAGGAGTTTAACCAGATTTTTGGCTTTTCAAATGCCTCTGGTTAATATTGCTAAGTCGTACGTAAATGCAAGGCAATCTATCACAGGTTTTCCTCTGCCTAAAGTGATTGGTTGGTGAATATTGAGGACCACTTTCTGCTTGCAACATTATTATTATTATTATTATTATTATTATTATTATTATTATTATTATTATTATTATTTTGAATTCTTCCTACTATGCATCACATAGAACTTAAGGCTTCTTGGCCTTTCTTCTCTTATCTTCCAAGAACCTCTTCATTCTTTCGCTTCTCATCTTTCTCTCTTCTTCGGAAGTGATCCCTTTGAGCCTTCGTTTTAGCGGTTTCTCCTTGAATGATTTTAGCCTGTCGATACTTCTCCTGAACTCTCATCTACTGTGGATCATCTGGAGTGTAATTCCAATTTCTACTGCATTCCTCTTGACCTCTTCTATCCACCTGGAGGTGGCCTTTCACCCCATGATATATCGGAAGATCTTTATGGTCAGTCGTCTGTCATCCATTCCTACCAGGTGTCCGTAGACTTTCAGTCTTCGTTTCCGCATTGTGTCAGTGATACTTTCAGTGTATTCATTTCTACTTTTATTCCAAGTCCTATCAGTAGTCTTCTGCGGTCGAAGAATTTTCTTCAGAATCTTCCTTCCCTTCTTCTCGAGTTCGTGCTGCTTTCTTTTAAAAAAATTAAAAATAACACACTCTGATACGTAAAATCATGTCGGTTTTATTATTATTATTATTTTGTTTCAAAATGATGGTGGTGGTGATTATTGTTTTAAGAGGAAATACAACTGAGCACCAATCCTATATTAACAATAATAAGATGGAAAATGTGAGAAGGAATCAGACACTTCGAAAAATCAAGATACGGGCCAAAAGAACATGAAGGCCACTAAGGATATGAAAAGTAAAGTCTCCCTAGCATTCACAAACGTAATACCTTCGGGGTCGGAAAACATGAAAAAGGGAGTTCGGGTATGATAGATGAACGTGAGGAGCCTGGCACAAGTAAGTCCCAGGTAAGTAATAAATATGCACATACATTTTTCATTTCCCAGCACATGGCCTCGTCCCTCAGTGACTCTAATTCATACTTTGAATTTCTTTTGAACTTCGTCATACTGAGCACAAGATATAAATGACTAAGGAAAAGACCTTGACAGTAATAACAAACATGAGGAATATGGGCAAACGTTCGTCCATTGAGTGTCGAAGGGAAGTCATTTATTTCCCAATTTCAGATTTTCTCAAAGAATTCCTCATTTTGGAATCACCGTGGGAATTTTCGAACATTCTATCTCAAAAATATGTAATATTTCTTTGTTCATTTTTGGGGTTCCTCAATTCTACCCCTCTAGTGAATTCTTGAACCCAAACTGTCCACGTGCGTTTCCTTAAAAGGTATCTAATGCACGAAAAGTAGAAACTTTTTATGATAACAGAATGGACTCCCGTGAAAATACATTTCTCTTTGGAATACAATTGTTTTGGGGATTCCTATGACAATTATTTGTCGGTACACTCACCCTCCACTTTTTCTTAAAGTAATTTATACAAGACGATTCTGCATTCTAGTAACCAAGGGGCCTCTTCATGGTTTGGTAGAAAATAGCTTGGTTCCCCACCGTCTTCCCGTCACTGAAGCATCACATCAATGAGCTAGATACTGAAAGTTTATTTCTAGAAGAAGTTTTGGTAGCAAAAGGTGAGACTTTCCTTCATATTTTAAACTAAATATTTGAGAAAATGTGTGTGGAAGAAGAGAAATATTTCAGTGGGTACCTTCCCAGATATGGATTTGAAGGTGAATTGCATTCTCTACAACTTTACAGCAATCAAGAACTCGTAATTTGGACACGTTGATGACGAGGCCGTAGGATATATCAAGTGACCTAGCAGGTTATATTATAATCGAACGCCTTCTACGAGCCCTTTCAGGCGATTTGGCAAAATCCATACGTAAAAATAAGGGTCCAGAAGTAAGCGGGGCTCTTCCAAATACATTTGCTTTCCGGACGGGAGTGAAAAATAGCCCGATGAGTTGAGCGGAGAACAAACCCGCCGTACGGAGGGAGAAGTGGTAGTTGAAGAAAGGAATGCATTCGCGCCGTTCCACCAACAGGATTGTTCCTCCGCACAGTCGAAATGAAGCATTTGTGTTCGTTATGGATTTAGGTATTATTCAAAACATCAAGTTGAAGATTTCGAATGCAAGCTTGGTCCCTGTTTATGAGATAAATCTTCAAAATAATTAACGCTAATTCCAAAATAACTTGTGAATTTTTTCCCTTATTCATGACCTCTTGAAATAGCATTCAAAAAACCAAAAATACACTCCGTCTTTCAATCACCAGACAAACCTACAGTTCGCAAACAAGAAACAGACGGCCACAAACACAACTTTTCAACAGGCTTCGGAAACATTTACTTTTTTCAGTTCATTTGTAGAGATTTTTCTGTGTAGTTACAGAAAAAGCGCTCTAAGGTATGTGTAGCTAGTAAGACGTTCTTGTTGGAAGAATTCCAGTTACTAGATAAACATCGTGCGACGTTAAACGACTCCGAAAAAGCAGATTAATTTTCCAGTTGTTCTTGTTATTATCCTGCAGTGATGAGGTGAATATTAACGGGAGATCAATAAGCTCTTAATCAGACCAATATTAACTCCCTGCTCAAAAGCAGGGTTTTCTCTTTTCAGTTTGTCATGGCTTATGATCACTCATTTGCCCCCGTGCTGTCATCCACCCGGAGGGTGTAACTAACAGGGATGTTAAACACGCAAATTACTACACTGTGGTCATAGGCCAGAGCAAACACAGTGGGGTCCTGCCTGCCCCTCGCCCGGTATTTACAAAACAGAGCCGCTATTGCACGATCTACAAACATCACCCGCTGAGCTCCTTGATGGTGCGACAATCATGGTCGAAAAAATTGTATTGTTGCTGTTGTGCATTTTAGGGTGATGACGGCCATACGCTCTTATACACTTCCTGCCAAAGAGAACTGACCTCCCGAAGGTACTTCAATATCTGTTTTGTCAATCAGATATCGCATACCTGCATTCTATTTTAACTCGTTGTAGGAATCTTGGGGATCTCATGAGCCACAAAGCTCAGAACTGTAGACAAACTCAAAGCAAGTAGTTTGCGAGCCACACTGTAATGCAATGAGGGTGTTTAATTTATTGCATGCACCAGGAACTTTATCTCAATTACAACACGAATGCTTCTGATACAAGGTATAATTACAAATAATTATTAATTAATATTACCTATGCTAATGTAATTTAATCAAACCTGGACTAGTTGAATGTAATCTAGCCTAATATTATGCGTTTGGGCTTAAAGGATATTGTTTCAGGAAATTCCGCTTAATATAATAGTTTGCTTCATCTACATGTTATCTGTCGAAGGTAGTAGTGAATAATTTTAAATATATCTGTACTTCTTCACTTGAATCAGGAGCATAATTCACTCATCCCGGTAAAAAAAAACAGATAAGTCTCTTTTCAGGTCTTTTAATTTTTGCAGTAATATACTAAGATCAATGATCTCTATCTTTTCACAGTCACAAGATAAGTAATCTGGTCATTATACTGATGAAATAGGCAAATTTCATTTCCAGATTATTCAATAATACAAAACAGTCACTGATAGCAACCAAATGAGTATATATATATATGAAATTCCTAATTGTGTCTGCCATTCAAATCGATATTGAGAAAACGAGCAGGTTTCAACAGTTGAAATTGGTATTAGTTATAGATTATCGTGTCTTGTGTCCGCCTCTGTAGCGTAACGGTTAGTGTTATTAGCTGCCGTCCTCGGGGGCCCGGGTTCGATTCCCGGTACTGCCAGAAATTTAAGAATGGCAGGAGGGCTGGTATATGGTTGAAATGGTACATCCAGCTCACCTCCAATGGGGGTGTGCCTGAAAAGAGCTGCACCACCTCGGGATGAGGACACGAGTTTACATCGTGTCTTGTTAACAAGAAAAATGCAATGTACCTCTCACGAATTTTGAACTTTTTTTGAAGAAAAATACGTTCGTCAGCGAAGTGGTTGTCGCAAATTTGCCTTTATGACGCTGACAGACAGATATATCTATCGGCATAATGTCGAACTACCTACATCCTGGATTCTTTTGCCTTCTACAGATATATTTGAGACTTCAACTGATACCAGTTGTGAGTTAGAAGAACAATGCAATGATGACCATCATACTCGAACTATTCAGCGAAAAATATTTATTTATTTATTTATTTATTTATTTATTTATTTATTTATTTATTTATTTATTTATTTATTCCTGACTTACATTTGTGGCGAAATTAGGGCTGACGGCCCTCTCTTACACTTAAGCACTATAAACAATAAAATTTAAGTGTAAACATAAAAGTAAGACATAGAAATTCAAAAAAGAAATAATAGTACGGACAGATAATCCTCAGACTATGTTAGGCCTACATAACAGTACAGCAATTAATGTGACAATAATAATAATAATAATAATAATAATAATAATAATAATAATAATAATAATAATAATAATAATAATAATAAATGAAGAAAACCCATTCACACAACATACACACAATGACTCACACAACTCAGTTTTATGTTCCCAGGAAAAACTTTCGGCAGGCAGATTTGAATTTATGAGACGAAGTAAGGTGCCGAATGTCCATTGGGAGTGTATTCCAGAGTCTCGATGCAGTAACTAAAAAGGAATGATTGTAGGAATTCGTTCGACTTAGTGGAATTTCAAGTAGGGAACCAGAACGGGTACTAATTTCATGGAATGAGGAAAGGAAAGATGAATGATTTTTTTCTCCATTCTGGGATTTATCACCATCGATAAATATTTGAAAGAGAAGCTCACATGGTGGTTCGTGGCCGTCTTATGGTTCGGCGCCGTGGTTAGACGGTTCAAGTCCTATTGGTTGAAAATGTTCTTACCATCAGAATGCTGGTCGACAGCGAAGGGGAGGTGGTTTTATGGTATTTCTAGCCCCCAAAATGCGTGCCAAAAGCCTGAATTAAATTCTAAATCTCTCCGCAGTGCACATATGCAATGAGAGCCTATGGCACTATTGATGGTGATAGTTTTCGACAGTTGTATGTAGTTTACTCAAGAGTCCACAGATCCATAGGTGTCAAAGTACAACTCCGAGCTGCAACTGCGCTCAATACGTTTTGTTACGAAATACTACAGTATCTGTTTTGATTCCATTCGAATACCATATAAAACCTGGAAATTGTAACTTTTATTCATAAGATATAATAATAGACCATTTAGAATTTCCAATTACTTTATAGAGAGTAATTACTACTGTCCGGACAGGCTTACGTACTAGTTGTTAATAGAAGTGGCTTCAACCAGATAAGTCACTTCGCCTTGCGAGTAGTGTATTTTCAGCTGGTGTTGTGGACATGGACATTTTGTCTTGTAAATGAATTATTGGAAGTGAATTTACAAAGATATCTCCGTTAAAGTGAATACTGTTAAATCTTGCTAGCTAACAAAACACAAATGAGACTTACACCACTTCAGTTTTGACCGCTCCACATCAGAAAATAATAATAATATTTCAGATATTTAGGAGAAACTATTCAGCCCTCTGGTTTAAACCGCGAAGCAAATAAAAAAAATTCCAAGTTACAGAAAGCTTACAGGATTACTTGCAACAGGAAAAAAAAATCAATATCTCAGAGAGCAAAACTTAATACAGTAATCAAACCTGAAGTGCTATATGGTTCAGAAACCTTAATCACTGGTGGCGGATCTCTAACCGAAGACATAGATAAACAGGAAAGGACAATTTTAAAGACAATTTTTGGTCCAGTTTTCATGGAGGGAATATGGCACAAAAATTCATCCCAGGAAATATATTGTCATTCTGATAAAGTATCTCACACTTTTCGGAAAAGTCGACTGAAATTTTATGGACACATTATCAGAATGAACAGTAGCAGACTGGCTAAAAGAATTCTCAGCGTAACCCTTTCATCTAAAACCAACAACAGCTGGCTTACAGATCTCCAGGAAATCAACATCTTGGAAGACATTATACACGACAGATATAAATTCAGAACCAAAATCGACAATCACTAGTTTGAAGACAAAGCCAACACCAGAGCCACTATAACTTGGACAAAAGAAAGAAGGAAGCAGCTCAGCGAGAGGGTGAAGAGATTTTGAGACGAGAAGAAGGCCAACACATCAGCTAAGCTCCTAAGTAGGGCATAACGATGTAAAATAATAATAATAATAATAATTTTATTTGCTTTATATCCCACTAATTACTTTTATGGTTTTCGGAAACGCGGAGGTGCCGGAATTTTGTCAGTAAATCTATGCACACGAGTGTGACGTATTTGAGCACCTTCAAATACCACCGGACTGAGCCACGATCGAACCTGCCAACTTGGGGTCAGAAGGCCAGCGAGTCAACCGTCTGAGCCACTCAGCCCCGCACTTTCACTTCTTTGACTTATCTCGTTATTCCCTAGGATCAGTGAATTTTTCCGAGGTACACCGATATAGTCCGTAAAGTGGTCAATTATGTTGGCTGATATTTAAAGCTTTTTACCGGTATTTAAAAATCGTTCTCCGCTACAGGGAAAATCATAGAATCATGGATATGTTTTTTCGCTTAGAAGACGAGAGAATGAGTACAGATTGCTTGGTTGTCTTCTCCATCCAGAGAGGAGATAAATAGTTCCAATAAACCAAAAGAAATATCTATCAAGATCTACGTCCAACAATAGTTCGCTGATTTAGCAGACAGTCTTATGGCCAAAAACATTAACACTGTACGTATTTAAGAAACATTCTGCTGTCTTCGGCGACCTTACCGCGGGTAAGGGGCTTTGCTGTGACCCATACAAATCGTCAATCAATCAATCAATCAATCAATCAATCAATCAATCAATCAATCAATCAATCAATCAATGGTCTGCATTTAGGGCAGTAGCCCAGGTGGCAGATTCCCTATAATTTTTACCTCATATTTACATTTATTTATAATTGTTTACCTAGATTTTTCTTAAATATTTTCAACGAACTGGGAAATGTATCACGCATCCCCTTTTATAATTTATTACTCCTCGTCCTATAAATGAATATTTGCCCCAATCTGTTCGTTTGAATTCCAAATTTATCTTCATATTATGATTTTTCCTACTTATTCTTCCACTAATATCATTTCACTCCAATTCACCACTGACAGCTCGAAACACGCAACATAGTCGAACATCTCGTCTCCTTACTCCCTAGTCTTCCCAACTCTAAGTTTGCAACATTTTAGTATCACTACTCTTTTGTCGGAAATCACCCAGAACAAATCGTGCTGTTTTCCTTTGAATCTCGTATCAGGTAGTTTTGGTGAGGGTCCCATACATTGGAGCCATACTCTACTGCGGTCTTACCAGCGACTTATACGCCCTCTCCTTTACATCCTTACTACAACCCCTAAATACTCTAATAACCATGTGAAGAGATCTGTAACCTTCCTTACTTCGTTAATATGATTGCCGCAATCAAGACGTTTCCTTATATTAACACCTAGGTACTTACATCGTTCCTCATGAGGTACTAATCATCTCGTCAACACAATAATTAAAACTGACAGGACTTTTCCTTTTGGACAAAATTACAACTTGACTTTTCATCCCATTCACATTCATACCATTGTCGGTTGCCGATCTCACAACATTAAGTCCCCTGCAGCCGCTCACAATCCTGCAACTCCTTTACTACTCTATACAGCGTAACATCATACACAAATATCCTAATCTGTAATTCCAGATCTTTACTCATATCATGTCAAAGAGAGTGTAAATTCGTTTTAAAAAATCTGCGCCATCTGTATATACTGTATATAGAAGGCAGAAATCTGGCAGACCGTAATAACGTGAGGACGAAGATGGCAAAGACTTAGTATAGAGAGATGACGAACACTGGTTGCCTGGTTACCACACTCTCTGTTTTCTGTCCACGCTCAATTGTTGATCACCATCATTAAATCATACGGCTATCCAATATGATCCAACAGAACAACTCAACTACCTGAACGTGCCGACCACCAACGTATGTCCCAAGCTATCAGCGAGTAATTCTCGGAACTCAGTTTGTGAGAGTGATAAAATCAGATCCGCTACACTTGATTTATAAATGAAATGGGATTACTATGTATCTTCCCTGGAGTTGGCTCCAAGTTTACTCAACTTTACGGCGACACACATAAGCGCTTTATAGAGTAATACTAAGTTTGTTCATTAAAGGAACTTAGACCGTAACTCTCCTTCAACAGCTGGCTCCTCATCATTACAGACGCTCCCTCACAGTACCGACATCCCCCGCTGCACTCATTGAGTTTTTGCCGTCCTCGTCAGTTTCAAATAACAATCGTTGTTCGTGTTGCCTCTTACTGCAGCCTAAATCATCGTCTTAACAATGCACAATACTATTTAAAACATTGTAAGGTAATCGAAATATTTAGGTATGTACGGATGTCTACCCATAAATCCCATTTATTGATACGGGTTTGGGCATACGGTAAGATGAATTTATATGGCGTGATTTTATGGCTGGATGCACTTCCTGACGACAAACTATGGTGAGGAACTAATGAAGAAGAAGTGATGGTGAATGGAAGAGCTCTGTATTATCTTAGTGATAAAGTAGTTAATACTTAGTGAAATGTAGTTAATTTTGTGTGTGTGATTCATTGCTGTTTAGTATTTATGTGTAATAATTGAGATTAGTGATATTTATTTAAATTTTAAATACAGTAATTCCGTAGACGTCCGATAGATTACGTGTTGCAGGTTGGGTTTTGCTCTGTTTCAATTTTGGTCTGGGGGAAATAAAATATAACATTAACTTTTTATTATTTAAATATAGGTAGGTTTGTTGATAGAACACTTACAAAGACAGGATAAACTTTTAAGTTACGGAGCATTTACATTCATACAGGCGCTAGACCCAGTATCTCCACGAACAATTCGTCGTTTCCACATTTCACAGAACATAACACAAAAGTACAAATCTGACTTTATTCTATTACATTACAATGTTTTAAATATTCTCGCACATTGTTAGCCTTAGGCTGGCAGTAAAAGGCAATAACAACAAGGAGTGTTATTTGAAACAGAACGACTGCTTATCTCAATGAGCGCTGCAGGTGGTGTCGGGCCTGTGAGGGAGCGTCTGTAATGATGAGGAGCCAGCTGTTAAAGGAGAATTACGGTCTAAGTACCTTTCATGAACAAACTTAGAGGTGCAACCAATGAGTTGTGGCTTATGAATAGGCACTGACCCAACTTTTTCCCATAAGTGGAAAATGGGAAACCACGGAAAACTATTCTCATGACAGCCGACGGTGAGGTTCGAAACCAAGAGTATCTAGAATGCAGAACTTGTTTTCTGAGCCATAGCGTGGGAAGACGCGCATTCAACCACTTGGTAAATAAAGTAAGATAAAGTTGCTAATTAATCTTACAGCTCTTTACCAAAATATTCCCTGTTGTCCAGTGCAGTTAGGGAAAGAAATATGATTTACGTAAGCTCTAATTATAAAATAATTTCGGGAATATGATGTCGAGGAACAGAATATTCTTGAGATTCTGTATTTCTGAAAGTACTTGACGAGAAGAGAATGAGAATTTCTAGAATTTATTCTTCTAAATCTATATTATTAAGAAAATACTAAAAAAATATTTGTTCAGTCCGTACGGCCGTCCTACAGGACCATTATCAGAAAGGGTCTGCATCTGTATCCTTACAAATTTACTGTTGTGCATTTGTTAAAGCTTCCAGACGAACCTTCACGTGTTGAGTTCTGCCGGTGGTTTCTGAATGAAATGGAGTCAGGTCGTTTGGATCCTCAGTTCTGCACTTTTTCGGATGAGGCCATTTCCAGAATCTTTTGTGATTTTCATTAACAAGGGCCAAACCCGGTTCAGTGCTGTTGTGAACATTTTTGGGGCCAGTTTCACTTTGCCTACACAGTATTAACCATAAATACATTTTTACAAAAAAAATTACGGCACACCGACACAGAAATTTCTTATAACGACGATGGGATAGGAAAAGTTTAGGAGTGGGAAGGAAGAGGCTGTGGCCCACAAATAAAACCCCGATGGATACAATACCAATCCCTGAGGGCTCTGACACCGGCTGAGTTGTTTTGTGGGATCGGATAAGAGTTCGCAGTTTTGAAAACTGTTTCCAGACTTTTATCATATGACTCTGTTGTATTTTTCTGCTCACGTATTAAGTGCACCACCACATCTACCTCATGTATTATGTACTCCCCCATCCCCCTGCCTCATATTTCACAGAGCACTGCAATACAACCAAGGATATGTTCCCACAATACGCAGAGAAAAGTTTCACTAAGTGCTACGTATTGTGGTTGGGGAATATTGATGTGCCTCGCTTCCAGAGAGGGGGACTCCAGTTTTTTAACTTTAGTAGTAAATAACCTAGTTCGCTCTTGAACTCTCGATGGAGATAGTCACATACTGAGGGTCAGTGTGGCTCAGGGTAAAATCACGAGCTGCAGTCGCTTAAGTGCGACCAGTATCCAGTATTCGGGAAGTAGTAGGTTCGAACCCCACTGCCGGCAGCCCTGAAAATGGTTTTCCGTGGTTTCCCATTTTCACACTAGGCAAATGCTGGGGCTGTACCTTAATTAAGGCCACGGCCGCTTCCTTCCAACTCCTAGCCCTTTCCTGTCCCATCGTCGCCATAAGACCTATCTGTATTGGTGCGACGTAAAACAACTAGCAAAAAAAAAAAAAAAAAACTGTCAAGTATCTCCGTCAAATGGCGATTGCCAAAACTTGCTTATTGACTTCTGTAAGCCGTTTCTGTTCCATAAATTCATATAATTAGCTCCCTGCCATCTTTACTGACAAATAAATGTTGGTTTTTCTGAGTATTGATCTTAAGTTTGTAACATTTCAATATATCACACAGAACATTCAACATTTATGTTAAGCATAAAACGATAAGCTTTTCTTTCTCCCGGTCTCGTTCAATATAACAATTAAAACAGCTACAGACAGAAGCAAGAGACTTTAAAACATTTCGTGAAAAAAAAAATACAGTTGTATCTGGGAACTGTTTGTAAGTATCTGAAACATCGAAGAATTCAACGTATTATGAAACGATACTCTGTTCATCAGCTCTTTTCTAGAAACGCATTTTTAGCCAAGAAGTATATCTCACATACTAAAATGCATATTAATGGAAACTCTCGGTTTGCGCTTCAATTTCATGGAGAGGAGCAATTAAGGATTGGTGTCTTACACGCACAGTAGACATGAGACTTCACACAGACCGGATAATTGAACAGGAAGGTAACGACATGTACTCTGTACGTGCGTCCCTCAACCCCCTATCCTTACCGCCAGCAAGAAATGCGACGCCTGTTCTATTTCAGTATTGATGTGTCTCAGTTTCGTAGGGCGCATGGTAGCAGAGTGGTGTTGCCACTGGCTCCTTATCAAGAAGTCGTGGTTAGTTTTTGTTTGCTAGTGCCTTTACGTCGCACAGACAGAGATAGGTCTTGCGGCGACGATGGGATAGGAAAGGCCTGTGAGTTGGAAGGAAGCGGCCGTGGCATTAATTAAGGTACAGTCCCAGCATTTTTCCTGGTGTGAAAATGGGAAACCACGCAAAACTATCTTCAGCGCTGCTACAGTAGCATTCGAACCCACAACCTCCCGTATGCAAGCTCACAGCCGCGCGCCCCTGACCGCACGGCCAATTCGCCCGGCAGTCGTGCTTCGAATTTCGAGCATTGCATACGGCATTATTCAAAGAAAATTACACGAACTTACGGGCACATAAATCTCTAGGTCCTCTGGCTGTTTTATCAAGAGTCTCGTAAAACTGCACGCTTACAGTTTCTCAGGGTGGTGTCAGCTCGTATTTCGCAGGTATATTTTGGCCGTGGAGAGCAGCGACATTACGACTGAGTGCGTGGCTGCGAACGAAAGTGTAACTGCGTGGAAAATGGCAGTGATCAGAACTGGCGTGTGATGATCAACCAACCACTAATCTGTCCCGTGCTTAGGGACTCATCTTGTGCATGGTTAATTGGACGGGCTGATTAAATACAGATTTATGTAGTGGAGTCGCTGTGCGGTGCGGAACATTAACTTGAAAAGGTTTAGAATAACTGACGTAGAATTTTACTTGAAATACCTGGCTTACTACCGGTTAAATTCAAAAGGAGTTGCATGTAAAGCAAACGAGGACCTCAATTTTGTCTCCAGTATGGAGAGGAAATATTTTTGATTAGGAATGTGCAAAGTGAAGCAGTAAGAATATTTCATGAGAAGGTGTAGAATTATAAGTAGGCAATAAAATATTTACGAATTATAGTAACATCTCAAGGAATGTGGAACGAAGAAATAAGACGAGCAGAAATTAAATGGACGGCCGCTCTATCTAGCATGAAATATTTGGTGAATAAGATCCCAAATAATAAAATATTTTAAATGTGTTTGAAAATTAAACAGCATGGTATTGAGGTAGATAGAAAAGAAGTAGTAGGCGTAATTACTGCAAAGTTAAAATGGGTCCATCGGAAGGTATAACGTACAGTGGATTGAAAATGCTAGGTGAAGGTCAGATTAAGAAGGGGAAACTTGAGAGGAAATATTTAATTTAGCAACAACCAAAGGAGTTGTACTCTCTCTATTAAGCCAATAAATATTCCTTCATTCTATGCTCTCAAGAGTGGCGCATAAAATATATCAGTAAGAGAGTGTTTTATTGAAAACATCCAATGTACTGAACCCATAATTCTACGGTGAGAAAAATTTTTATTTTTCCCAAATATTTATTTGGTATTCAGAAACGACTGTATGTTTGAGGGCAGCCATTTTGCGCTCCCAAGAGCCCGATGTTGCGTGGGAAGGTTCCCGCAAGGCGAGCTCGTGGATTGCCGGGACACCTCGGTGGAACTCGAGTGCCCGACAATTTTCTAAATTAATGAATTCTGCACAACGAGGGATTTTGACAAGATAGTAAAGGAAGAAATAAATAAGCAAAATTATTCATACACCCTCTGTGACGGTAGTGACACCAGGGACAATTTTAGATGCAGTTAAGCCCAAGTGTGTGTTAGCGTGAGAACAGCGAGCTAGTTACACGTGCCAAGGTCGTGGGCAGAAGAAAAACGCGCGAAACGCACGGGCAGAAACAATTTATTTCTCATGTTGTGAGTGTAGAAAAATTATAAAATTAACACCTAACATAAGTGCAAGTCTGTCCGGAGTTCTGGGACAAATCTTATCAAAATTGGTCGATTAGAAGCAAATTTGGCAGATTTCACAACCAAGCCTCATAGAGGGGATAGCGTCCTTCCGGAAATTATAAAAGAAACCCCCCACCGTAGATTTTTGAGTGTCGATCTGGAACTTGAGGCCGCGGGAGCTCGTGCCCGTCGTCATTAGAATTTCGCGCCAGATTGACCGACAATATTTCAATACATGTTCGTGGCTAAAGTCCATATATTTAGTAAGAAGAAAAGTGAATTGGAGAAGCTGTGAACGTTTGCAGACGAACTGGGAAGGTGTAGGCTGGTTGAAAAATACACAGCAGATTTTATTTTTATCATTTCCTGTACTCTTGTAAGTGAAGAAGGTCTGGGGGAAGCGATTCAAAATAGTTCGACTCCCTTATCGGCCGAACACCTGTTCTTGTTGAAACAACGGGGAGAGAAACCACTCTGGGAGACGCATCAGACAGTTATAGCCGACTGCAGAACGAGGGAAGTTCGTGGTGCAAGTTACAAAGAAAGTGCATTATTTATGGTAATTTTTAATCTCGTGTGTGTGTGAAGGGTAGTGTTTGGATGAGTGAGTTTTAAATATGAAAATGTTATCTGTGAAAATGAGGGGCTAAGTGCGAGGTTGCTGGAGATGATGTAATCAGAATGCTGAGAATGTCACCAATGTGCAGGTCTGTCTATTTTATATTATGTTGTAGTTAGTTTAGTTAGTTACTGTCTGTCCTAACCAAATTTCCAGATGATTGTCGGGTGATATGCGTAATTATCAGGCGAAAGGCGTTGTAAATTTTGGTCAGCGTGTGAAAATTTTCAGTGTGTAAAGTTCATGTCAAGAACGGTAAATGCGACGCTTAAAATTTGGTGTTGAGATGAGATATCATTCAAAGTGCGGATTTGTGAACGTTATAAGTGTAAATTTGTCGTGGCGAATATTGTAATTTCAGGTGTCAGTTGCATTCAGAAATGCTGGTCGATAATAATAATAATAATAATAATAATAATAATAATAATAATAATAATAATAATAATAATAATAATAATAATAATGTTTACCGCGGGATAAGGAAATTCCTCTCTGTTAAATTACATTTAACCAGTTATTTTTACAAGGATCGTAGGCATATTTAGATAATGTCAAGAAAATTTGTTAGAGTCACAGTCATTAATGGGAAGAAAATTTTGAGACATCGTGTATACCAATGTTGCGAAAGGTCGATGCGTGCTCTTGGATTTTTGAGGTTCGAAAGTCGTAATAATAGTAAAGTCAGAGATGTGCTTAATAATGTTGTCGTTTTCACCAGGGGATCGATGTATGAAAAAGGGTCTCGAAGGAAAAGGGATTGAAAGCGATGGATTTATATGTACGTGGAGATGAGAGAGAAGTGTTACCGCTGAAATAAAGCGATGAGAAAGAGTGTTGAGACATTTTTGTAGAGGAAGTATTTAGGAACAGGCTGTGTGAAACAGGCTGTATTGTTTTCCGCAATCAATCCGAACTTGAGACGACTATGATGTGAAGCATTGTAAATTGATAGAACGATTCCAAGTGAAAACGACTCTAGTAAAATGTAAAGGTCTGGGTAGTAAACATCCAGTGATTTTTGTTAAGATAAGGTACGGCCTCCAGGATTAAAGAGCACTTTGGACACACGGTTGGGTTATATTTAATTTGTTCATTGGAGAGGTCATGGATAAGATGGTTGGAATTGATGATAGGCGATCTGAGAATTTCGAATGTGATGGTGATGATTATTATTTTGAAGGTATCCACTAAAAGGGAAACGTGTGTTGGGAATTTTCATTGGCAGCCCTGACACTTCAGTGCACAGGCTGAGATTGTGTTCGAGGTGGAGAATCGTTCGTCACGTCTATTTATTTTTGAGTTCACATATTATGATGAGGTAGACACTTACTGTACTTTTCGAGAGGTAGGCACTTACCGTGTTTCGACTTGCATTCTTTTGATAAGAGACGTAGTTCCGTCGTGCGTATTTTTTTTGTCTGACCAGATTCAGTGTTACTGTTGGAGGTTTGTTGGAAATTGCGGTTCGCCTGATATGTTAAGGGAGACGTGGTGCGACCCACTTTGACGCCCAACGATAGATTTAGGACGTCACGTGTTTATTCTTGGAGTCATTGATGATGAGACGTCCTAGGTCACGCCCGACGATAGGATTTGGAAGGCATCATGTATATACTGATTAGGTTTAGGGTGTACAGATTTCAAGTGAGCCCGACGATAGGTCTGGGATGGTAGCTGTACACGCTCAAGTCTCGGTTTAGATGTTCTCTTTTGTTTGTTCTTTTGTGGAAGTGGCCTGGGGGAAGGTAGCAGTTACAGTACGATATGATTTATTGTAGAGGGTCTATGCGAAGCTCTCATTGAGATAACGGGACTGTTGTTGATAAATGAGGGCTGTCCAAGTGTGGGACATCGACCCGATCTAGATTAAATATTTTTACTGTGTTTCTTCGTGCGTGTTAAGCTGTATGACTTCAGAGATGTTAATTTATTTATTTTTACGAACTTCATTGTTTCTCGTTTGACGTCCGTTTTTCGTTTGATGGTGTGCATATTGACACTCAGTGTTTTAGAATGAGACTTGAGTTGCGAATGCGGTTTCGATTCGTCAGCCAGTATTTTATTTTATTTTCACCTTGTCGTATTTTCATTCGTAGTCATAGTAAGTAAGTAAGTAATCACTTTACCAGTAGTGTGTTGGGACAGACAGTAAATAGAGAGATCTGTACTGGTAGCATTGTTGTCAAGGGAAAGAATTCCTTAAATTTGTAGTAAATTTTAGCGTGGACTGGTAATTTTATTAAGTATAACAAACCCATTTCTAACCTGAAAATCGGTTCAATAATAATAATTTCAAGTGACTTTTCACTTTTTGATTAACTTCAGTGTTTGGCATTTCTTCTAAATGCATGATTAGTAAGTGTTTCCTGCATTTCGCAGTTTTGTTCCTTTAGAACGACTTAACGTAAGATCCTCTCGGATCATGTTGTTGTTGGTTCCTTCCGAACAGTTGTTTGGGGTGATGCACCGTTAGCATCGGGATTAACGTATCACTTAAGGGTGTCATGAATGACAAATACATGGTGGAATTTTAGGTCAATTGTGAATGATGCTGTTAACTTGTAGTGAACACCATGCTTTCCCATAATATTTCGCAACCTATCTAAAGCAACTGATAGTCAATTTGGTTCGATTAAGGGTCCATTCGGCGGATGTTCCGTATCCGTGAAGGGTATTTGACTGGTGGATAACCTTAATTAAGAGAAAATCAGGCGTTCTAATTGTTGAAAGTCAGATTTTCCACGGATCGTGTGGATTAACTCTCAGTTCTTGTTTGGAAAAATAGGCGCCCGGTTTTCAGGTCTTCCCCTTTTCAGTTTTTCAGTTTCGCTGTCCACTAACATATTAGCTTCTCCGAAGCAAATCTTCGACATTTGAAGAAACGAAGTGACGTTATGTAATGTGACTGTGTTTGGAACATTCAAAGTCAATAATTTAATTTTGTTTTATTTTTGTGGCAAGAATGCATATTAAATTAACGATGTTATCGTGCTCTTTCAGTTTAATAAAAGTTAGTAAGCACATTTTTGCTCCTCATTTCAAGTAGTTAGGCTCTCTTCTGAACCCCATCGTTTGGTTAAGATCGTGACCGAATTTATCCCCGCAACGACCCAAGATTTAAGAGTTCTAAATTGTTCTACTATAGCAGCCGTGGCCGACCAACGATGGAATGGTAAGTTCAAGGGTTCAGTAGAAGTGGCGCCATCAACTTTGGGGCTTTAATGTCACGATAACGATGAGGAGCCCAAAGTCACGATAACGATACGATGCCACGATAACGATAATGAAATTATCCATTGAAAATAAATGTTAGAAAAATATAAAATAATGTTGAGGCTTAAGCCACATTATAAATAATACAAGCGGGTGAAAATTATGGCTGAGCCACAGTTAAACGAATTATGCCCGATGAGAGTGCTAGATATTAACACGTTTAATGAGGAGCGTAACTACTTGGTAGATAATAATAATAATAACAGTCACAATGCATTTTAGGAAACCAGTATTTGAAGCTGTATTGAAGCTTATGTCATGTTGCCAATATAAATTTTGGAAGTGGTAACGCTGAATTACATTCAAAGTTTATGCGTTAACATGTTCTTTGTTTAATTAATTTACGGAAGCGAAACCATTTGGGATATTTATCCAGAGTAACTTATTAACTTTAGAATTTTCTTTTCATTAAACAAGTTTGTGATACCAGCCACCTAAACAAAATTTTATGAGACAACTGTTGGAATGTTGTCAGTTTCGGTATTAAATTATAACAGCGTTTGTATGTGAAAACGCAGTAGATAGTGAATTCTTTCCTTAGTAGTTTGGAGTATTCTGGTTGCATCGACAGCCAGCGTACTCATTATTGTATTCTTTGTGGTATTGTGAGATGGAAGGTCAGGCGACCTTGGAGAAGTTAATGCAGATGATAGAGGACATGAAAGTCCAGAATGAGAATTTTAGGGAGGACACGAAAGTCCAGAATGAGAATTTAAGGGAGGATATGAAAGTTCATAATGAGAATTTAAATAGTAAGATAAATGAGAACTTGAATAGTAAGATAGACAGTTTGGATAGTAAGATGGAGGACGCGAAAGTCCAGAGCGAGAATTTGAGAGAGGACATGAAGGCTCATAATGAAAGTTTGGATGGTAAGATTGAGGAGTTGCAGTCTAGTTTGAAAGACACTCGTGAGGAGTTACAGAATAGTATTGAGGATACCCAGGCTAGGTGTAAAGAGTCTAGTGATGAGTTGAAGGCTGGATTGAAGAACGTAGTTCGTGAGACATACACTATGTGCACCGAACTTAAAGAGGAAGTTAGGGGTGAGATAGGTAAACTCAACCAGCGTTTTGATGATAGCCGAGTGGAAATTAGGGATGAAATTGACAAACAATTTGCGGAAGTGCAAGTCAATTTAAAGAACGATTTTGATAAACAATTTTCTAAAATCCATGACAGTTTAAAAACCGATATGGACAAGCGTTTTGACGAAAGCCACGACATGTACAGTAGGTTATGCGATAGTCAGGAGGAGATGAGGAAGGAACTTGACAAGCATTTACTGGAAAGCCAGGCCGCGCACAAACAGCTGATTGACAGTCAGGTTGAATTTAAGGACGACATTACACAACAGGTCGTAGAGATGCGGATCTCCAGTGATAAGGAAAAGGGGAAAACGCTAACCATAATAGAGGAACAACGTCAAATATTATCTGCGGACATTCAGTCACTGAACAATAAGGTAGATAAAATTAGTGTGGAATTGGAGAGTCAGGTATTGTCAAAAACCGAAACCATGGAGAAGAAACTGTTGCAAGTTAATGAGGAAGCAATTAGTAAACTCCAAGCGGCTAATGAGGACTCCGAAATTTTAATTAAAGAAATTCAAGAGGAGCTAGTTGAAATGAAAACTGAACATACCAGGGAATTCAATGACAGGCAAATTAGTATAGAACAGGATTTAAGGGAAATTACGTCAGCCCAGGAAGAGACAGACAAGAAAGTTGGGTTCATTAAGAGCGAAGTGAGCAGTTGGATTAGCAGCGTGGTAGATATGCAGTCCAAGGTGGACAAAGTATTAAGTCAAACCTCGACAGCTGTTAACTCTAACCTCAGTGGTCAATTGCCAAATATCAGTCATGTGAATAATAACGGTCAGAGCTCAAATGTAGATACTAGTCGATCTCAAGGCTCAGGGGTCACAAACGTTATTAACATGATCAAGTTACATGAGGACCAGCCTAAGAAATTTAATGGAGGTCCACATACCACGCCGAAGGGATTTCTTAAGGATCTCAGGGAGTACATCCGGGACGCCAAGATTCCTGAGGAACGTCAGTTGAGGGTAGCTGAAAGATATTTAGAGGGGGCACCACTTTTATGGTTTAAAGGCTTCCGATACCACTTTGATACCTTTGATGAGTTCCAGAGGGCGTTTC
Source organism: Anabrus simplex (assembly GCF_040414725.1). NCBI lineage: Eukaryota > Metazoa > Arthropoda > Insecta > Orthoptera > Tettigoniidae > Anabrus > Anabrus simplex. The sequence goes on from NC_090277.1 coordinate 75,247,131, forward strand.
TTAATAAATTTTGGAGTACGGAAATTCAGCAGAGTCTTAGATTAGAGCTATACTCACGTCGGTATAATGCAATAGGCCCTACAAAGTTCAGTGAATACTTTATTGCACAAATGGTAAAGTTCAGAGAACTTGAGGCGCCGCCCTCGGAGCAAGAGCTGGTACAGGCCATCCAGAAGCAGTTACCTCCCGAAGTACAAAGGATGCTCATTGCATCAAAGGTAGAGACCCCCATGCAGGCAGAAATGATCCTTAGGCAATTGGATCATACCCATAATCAAATAGCACCCAGAGGGGGACGATCGCACGAGCAACATGTAAACACTGTTAGCCAGGTTCCAGAGGGAAGTCCAGAGGCACCTGAGCAGGGGAAACCACAGTCGATTGAGCGGAGACGTGAGTTTCGCAATAACTGGGAACCCTCGCATCCACGAAATGAGGATTGGAAAAGACGTAGGGGTAATTGGAATTATCCACAAAGGAGGAACCCTTACTGGAGGCGATACGATGGGGACAGAGAAAACCAGAGGAATTTCAGGAATGGACTTAATAACCGCAGGGACTGGGGAAATAATCGAACCCAGAACTTCCGCCGTGATGAGGATGAACGGTACCGTGAACGTGTTCAGTACACCGACGGGTTAAGGAAGGACCACGAAAGGAAAAAATGGCAGGGGGCTATACAGCGCCAGGACGTTAACACCGATTGTTTCGGGGCTGAAAGTTTGGAGTTCCAGAAGGCACATAGGCAAGACCAACGAAACTCCGGTCTGAACCCGTTTGCGCCGAATTTCGAGCAAGAGTCAATGTCGACTCTTGATAGAAAAAAAAAACTTCAAATTCCCAGTAGGAAGTTTTTTAGAGTCTGTCATCCCAGATTCTGAAGAAGAAACGTCAGATGAGTGGGTGGTCGCACAGATAGATTCGTGGATCATTACCTCTGATGACTTGGTGGAAGACCACTTAAAACAGGAGAGCAATCAAATAAAGAAACTGCCTTTAATAAATGTCCGCATCTGTAATTTTCATGTCAAAAGTTTGGTAGATACCGGGGCCAGTATCAGCATCATCTCCCAAGCTCTTTTCGACGATTTGAGACAACGAAATAAATTGCCAATTATTCCGGTGTCAAATGTAAAAATTCGAGGGGTCATTCCTGACAAAATTGCTGTTTGTAAGGTACAAACTTATTTGGACGTACAAATTGGAAATTCAACTTTCGCTCATGCATTCGTAGTCATGTCCAAAATGCACTACAATGTAATTTTAGGGGCTGATTTTATCCGTGAGACCAACGCAGTCATTGATTTGAGCAGGAACCAGATAAAGTTCAGGAAAGAAGAGGGAGCAGAAGTCATTACACTAAACGAGGAATTGGGAGAAGATAGAACATTAGAATATGGCGAAGAGGAGGCCCAATGTGTAGACTTTGTAAATTCATTGGAGGGAGTCGCTGGTGAAATTGACAGTGTAGATGACGAAGGGATTCATCATGAAGAGTTACATGACGTCTTGGAAGCTGAGGTTGACACTGATTACGAGGCCTTAATTGGGTTAAAGGTCGCGGAATGCCCTGGTACTGTAGAAGAGAAGGAAAAACTTAGAGCTCTCTTAATGGAATATATATCTGTGTTCGATTCCAAACCGGGTCTAATCCCTAATTTCACATATGCACTAGCTGTTACGGATTGGACACCGTTTAAGAGGAGACCGTACCCTATACCGGACAAGTATTATGCTCAAGCTGCAAAAATTATTAAGGAAATGGAGGAGAACGGGCTAATCTCGAAGCAGCCCACTCCATATTTGAATCCGTTGGTCGGGGTTCAAAAACCGGACGGGTCTCTGCGCGTGTGTTTGGACGCTCGTGCCCTCAACGAACGCCTAGTCCCCGAGCATGACCATGCCCCTCCTATTAAAGAGGTTATCAAACGTTTCAGAGGAAAATCACGTTTTATTAGCGTAGATTTGACGTCCTCATATCATCATATCGGTTTGGAACTCAAGTCTAAATTGTTTACTGGCTTCCTTTTTGACCAACAGACGTATGTCTTCAATCGTCTCCCATTCGGGTTGAAAACCGCCGGTGCAGCTCTCATACGCGCCCTAGATCGATGTCTAACTGATGAAGTTAAAGCCGCTACAACTCGGTATGTCGATGACATCTTGCTAGCTTCATCCAGTTTTGAGGAAAATATCAGGGATTTGAGGAAACTACTGGAGAATTTGAGGGCATCAGGTTTCAAAATCAACTTGAAGAAATCACATTTTTGTCAAAAGGAAGTCCTATTTCTCGGCCATGTCATTGATGGTGAGGGAGTTCGCCCGAACCCGGTGAAGCTCCAAGCCATAGACAAGTTCCCAAGACCGCTCAAAATTAAGAATGTCAGGCAATTCCTTGGAATGTGCAACTTTTTTTCGGACCATTGCATGAATTACACGGAGGTTGTAGCCCCACTGCAGAGCTTGCTTCACAAGAATAACAGGTGGAAATGGAGTCCCGAGCACGAAGAGGCCTTCAGGAAGACCAAAGAGCTCTTGCTAAACAGCGTTAAGCTAGGGTATCCGGATTTCGAGAAACCCTTTATCGTACAGACTGATGCATCGACCGTAGGAATCGGGGCACTCCTATATCAGGAATGTTTGGACCAGCCTCACAATAGAAATTATTTATCTTTCTACAGCCGAAAGTTGAGATCACACGAAGTCAAATACAGCGTGACCGAGTTGGAAATGTTGGCTATTGTTCAGGCATTGCAACATTGGAGGAAAATGATTTATGGTTTTCACATAATCATTAAGACCGACCACAAGGCGCTGACCTTTATAATGAAAACAGCAGTCGCTAGTGAACGAGTGGCTAGGTGGGCCCTGTTCATACAACAATTTGACTTCGAAATTGAGCACTGTTCCGGAAAATCGAACATCTTGGCAGACCTGTTAAGCAGAAACCCTAATGAGGAAGAACACGTCGTGAATCACTTAGATTTGGTCCAGGAAGACCACGATTTCTTATCAGAGTTGAGACAATTGGGAGACTTGCAATTGAGAGATCCTTTCTGCGGAAAAATGATTTCTTTCCTCCGAGGGACACTTCCGGCGGACGATCCACGGTACTTTGCCATCCAGAAATTGTCGAATAACTACTTGTACGTGAATAACATGTTGGTAAAATTCGTGGACAGCGATCACGTGAAATCCCGAATTTTGGTACCACCGCAGCTGCGGAAGGGATTAATCTGGCACGTACACAGGGTTATTGGTCATGGAGGGATTGATAAGGTTGTGTCAACCATTCAAGAAACGTTTACCTGGGTAAATCTGAGGGAAAATGTCCGAGATATCATCATCACCTGCGATACATGCCAACGGGTCAAGGCAAACCCTTATCTGATCAGGCAGGCGCCTATTCCTCTCTTACCTTCGCAACCTAAAGAGTTGTTCGCGATGGATATCTATGGGCCGCTCGTGAAAGGAAAGCGTGGGAACAAGTTCGTGCTGGTAACCATTGATGTTTTCTCCAAGTATACGACTCTATTTCCCATGCAAAAAGCTAACACCAAGCTAGTCTTGAGATGTATTTCCCGCAATATCATTCCGGAAATGGGCACACCGAAATTCCTTCTAACAGATCATGGTCCCCAGTTCACCTCTGCACAGTTCAAAACTGCCCTTCAGAATATGGAAATTCACCACATCCTGAGCAGCGTGAGACATCCTGAGGGAAATCCCAGCGAAAGAGTAATGCAAGTAATTGCAAAATTCTGTAGAATCTACTGCGCCCAAGAGCATTTCAAGTGGGTGGATGTGTTACCCCTGATAGTAACTTGTGTAAACAACACCATACACGAATCTATTGGGAGGATTCCCTCTATCGTGCACTTCAATAGGTATCCTGTGAGATCCTGGCATGGTGTCATCCAATGTCCCATCGATCCCCGCCCGTCACAGGAATTATGCATTCAAAGTACGGCAGAGCATCTACGTCGACAGGCAGACCGCCGATTACGCAGGGTGAGGAACCGGAGATTCCACCGTCCTTTAGAGGAAGGCGAATTGGTGCTTGTTAGGAGACCCATGATGTCAAAACCGCAGGAAAACATCTATGCTAAATTTGCTCCCTTATATGTTGGGCCTTTCAAGGTGGTCAAAAGTTTCAGGAATAATTCCTACAGAATTCAGAGTCTGGATGGCAGTAGCGAAGCTATATTCAATGCCGCCAACTTAAAGGTTTATCATAGAGCCGAAGAAAGAATTCCACTACAGGATGACGCAGCCTTACCAGCTGGGGAAATGGTCACCGAAGAAGAAGAAGAAGAAGAAGAAGAGGTACAACCAGTAAATATGATCGTCACGTCGAGAGGAAGACAGGTCGAGGCACCACTCCAAGGACAGGCAAGCAGTGGGAGTAAAGAAGAGGAAGACGCTGAATGTTTACAATGTTCATTCTTAAGAGAAGACTTTGTTGATGACATCTGTAACGCAATCCTATTGTTGGAAGAAGAAAACAGGGAAATACGTGAAAATAACAGAGCCCTACGTCAAGAGTGAGATCGGCTGGGAAAGTTTACGTAGAATCATGGTTCATCTGTATCAAAATTCCCATGTACACTTTAGAATTTTGAAGGAATATATTTGTTTAAATATTTCCCCTTTCTGGGTAAACATTTCGTGGTTGTAGGTGGATTATGAACCCATAATTCTACGGTGAGAAAAATTTTTATTTTTCCCAAATATTTATTTGGTATTCAGAAACGACTGTATGTTTGAGGGCAGCCATTTTGCGCTCCCAAGAGCCCGATGTTGCGTGGGAAGGTTCCCGCAAGGCGAGCTCGTGGATTGCCGGGACACCTCGGTGGAACTCGAGTGCCCGACAATTTTCTAAATTAATGAATTCTGCACAACGAGGGATTTTGACAAGATAGTAAAGGAAGAAATAAATAAGCAAAATTATTCATACACCCTCTGTGACGGTAGTGACACCAGGGACAATTTTAGATGCAGTTAAGCCCAAGTGTGTGTTAGCGTGAGAACAGCGAGCTAGTTACACGTGCCAAGGTCGTGGGCAGAAGAAAAACGCGCGAAACGCACGGGCAGAAACAATTTATTTCTCATGTTGTGAGTGTAGAAAAATTATAAAATTAACACCTAACATAAGTGCAAGTCTGTCCGGAGTTCTGGGACAAATCTTATCAAAATTGGTCGATTAGAAGCAAATTTGGCAGATTTCACAACCAAGCCTCATAGAGGGGATAGCGTCCTTCCGGAAATTATAAAAGAAACCCCCCACCGTAGATTTTTGAGTGTCGATCTGGAACTTGAGGCCGCGGGAGCTCGTGCCCGTCGTCATTAGAATTTCGCGCCAGATTGACCGACAATATTTCAATACATGTTCGTGGCTAAAGTCCATATATTTAGTAAGAAGAAAAGTGAATTGGAGAAGCTGTGAACGTTTGCAGACGAACTGGGAAGGTGTAGGCTGGTTGAAAAATACACAGCAGATTTTATTTTTATCATTTCCTGTACTCTTGTAAGTGAAGAAGGTCTGGGGGAAGCGATTCAAAATAGTTCGACTCCCTTATCGGCCGAACACCTGTTCTTGTTGAAACAACGGGGAGAGAAACCACTCTGGGAGACGCATCAGACAGTTATAGCCGACTGCAGAACGAGGGAAGTTCGTGGTGCAAGTTACAAAGAAAGTGCATTATTTATGGTAATTTTTAATCTCGTGTGTGTGTGAAGGGTAGTGTTTGGATGAGTGAGTTTTAAATATGAAAATGTTATCTGTGAAAATGAGGGGCTAAGTGCGAGGTTGCTGGAGATGATGTAATCAGAATGCTGAGAATGTCACCAATGTGCAGGTCTGTCTATTTTATATTATGTTGTAGTTAGTTTAGTTAGTTACTGTCTGTCCTAACCAAATTTCCAGATGATTGTCGGGTGATATGCGTAATTATCAGGCGAAAGGCGTTGTAAATTTTGGTCAGCGTGTGAAAATTTTCAGTGTGTAAAGTTCATGTCAAGAACGGTAAATGCGACGCTTAAAATTTGGTGTTGAGATGAGATATCATTCAAAGTGCGGATTTGTGAACGTTATAAGTGTAAATTTGTCGTGGCGAATATTGTAATTTCAGGTGTCAGTTGCATTCAGAAATGCTGGTCGATAATAATAATAATAATAATAATAATAATAATAATAATAATAATAATAATAATAATAATGTTTACCGCGGGATAAGGAAATTCCTCTCTGTTAAATTACATTTAACCAGTTATTTTTACAAGGATCGTAGGCATATTTAGATAATGTCAAGAAAATTTGTTAGAGTCACAGTCATTAATGGGAAGAAAATTTTGAGACATCGTGTATACCAATGTTGCGAAAGGTCGATGCGTGCTCTTGGATTTTTGAGGTTCGAAAGTCGTAATAATAGTAAAGTCAGAGATGTGCTTAATAATGTTGTCGTTTTCACCAGGGGATCGATGTATGAAAAAGGGTCTCGAAGGAAAAGGGATTGAAAGCGATGGATTTATATGTACGTGGAGATGAGAGAGAAGTGTTACCGCTGAAATAAAGCGATGAGAAAGAGTGTTGAGACATTTTTGTAGAGGAAGTATTTAGGAACAGGCTGTGTGAAACAGGCTGTATTGTTTTCCGCAATCAATCCGAACTTGAGACGACTATGATGTGAAGCATTGTAAATTGATAGAACGATTCCAAGTGAAAACGACTCTAGTAAAATGTAAAGGTCTGGGTAGTAAACATCCAGTGATTTTTGTTAAGATAAGGTACGGCCTCCAGGATTAAAGAGCACTTTGGACACACGGTTGGGTTATATTTAATTTGTTCATTGGAGAGGTCATGGATAAGATGGTTGGAATTGATGATAGGCGATCTGAGAATTTCGAATGTGATGGTGATGATTATTATTTTGAAGGTATCCACTAAAAGGGAAACGTGTGTTGGGAATTTTCATTGGCAGCCCTGACACTTCAGTGCACAGGCTGAGATTGTGTTCGAGGTGGAGAATCGTTCGTCACGTCTATTTATTTTTGAGTTCACATATTATGATGAGGTAGACACTTACTGTACTTTTCGAGAGGTAGGCACTTACCGTGTTTCGACTTGCATTCTTTTGATAAGAGACGTAGTTCCGTCGTGCGTATTTTTTTTGTCTGACCAGATTCAGTGTTACTGTTGGAGGTTTGTTGGAAATTGCGGTTCGCCTGATATGTTAAGGGAGACGTGGTGCGACCCACTTTGACGCCCAACGATAGATTTAGGACGTCACGTGTTTATTCTTGGAGTCATTGATGATGAGACGTCCTAGGTCACGCCCGACGATAGGATTTGGAAGGCATCATGTATATACTGATTAGGTTTAGGGTGTACAGATTTCAAGTGAGCCCGACGATAGGTCTGGGATGGTAGCTGTACACGCTCAAGTCTCGGTTTAGATGTTCTCTTTTGTTTGTTCTTTTGTGGAAGTGGCCTGGGGGAAGGTAGCAGTTACAGTACGATATGATTTATTGTAGAGGGTCTATGCGAAGCTCTCATTGAGATAACGGGACTGTTGTTGATAAATGAGGGCTGTCCAAGTGTGGGACATCGACCCGATCTAGATTAAATATTTTTACTGTGTTTCTTCGTGCGTGTTAAGCTGTATGACTTCAGAGATGTTAATTTATTTATTTTTACGAACTTCATTGTTTCTCGTTTGACGTCCGTTTTTCGTTTGATGGTGTGCATATTGACACTCAGTGTTTTAGAATGAGACTTGAGTTGCGAATGCGGTTTCGATTCGTCAGCCAGTATTTTATTTTATTTTCACCTTGTCGTATTTTCATTCGTAGTCATAGTAAGTAAGTAAGTAATCACTTTACCAGTAGTGTGTTGGGACAGACAGTAAATAGAGAGATCTGTACTGGTAGCATTGTTGTCAAGGGAAAGAATTCCTTAAATTTGTAGTAAATTTTAGCGTGGACTGGTAATTTTATTAAGTATAACAAACCCATTTCTAACCTGAAAATCGGTTCAATAATAATATTTTCAAGTGACTTTTCACTTTTTGATTAACTTCAGTGTTTGGCATTTCTTCTAAATGCATGATTAGTAAGTGTTTCCTGCATTTCGCAGTTTTGTTCCTTTAGAACGACTTAACGTAAGATCCTCTCGGATCATGTTGTTGTTGGTTCCTTCCGAACAGTTGTTTGGGGTGATGCACCGTTAGCATCGGGATTAACGTATCACTTAAGGGTGTCATGAATGACAAATACATGGTGGAATTTTAGGTCAATTGTGAATGATGCTGTTAACTTGTAGTGAACACCATGCTTTCCCATAATATTTCGCAACCTATCTAAAGCAACTGATAGTCAATTTGGTTCGATTAAGGGTCCATTCGGCGGATGTTCCGTATCCGTGAAGGGTATTTGACTGGTGGATAACCTTAATTAAGAGAAAATCAGGCGTTCTAATTGTTGAAAGTCAGATTTTCCACGGATCGTGTGGATTAACTCTCAGTTCTTGTTTGGAAAAATAGGCGCCCGGTTTTCAGGTCTTCCCCTTTTCAGTTTTTCAGTTTCGCTGTCCACTAACATATTAGCTTCTCCGAAGCAAATCTTCGACATTTGAAGAAACGAAGTGACGTTATGTAATGTGACTGTGTTTGGAACATTCAAAGTCAATAATTTAATTTTGTTTTATTTTTGTGGCAAGAATGCATATTAAATTAACGATGTTATCGTGCTCTTTCAGTTTAATAAAAGTTAGTAAGCACATTTTTGCTCCTCATTTCAAGTAGTTAGGCTCTCTTCTGAACCCCATCGTTTGGTTAAGATCGTGACCGAATTTATCCCCGCAACGACCCAAGATTTAAGAGTTCTAAATTGTTCTACTATAGCAGCCGTGGCCGACCAACGATGGAATGGTAAGTTCAAGGGTTCAGTACTTCGGCCAGGATTCGAACCAGTTTGTGAAACCATTCACTAAGCCACTAAGCTATCACGACAGCTGCCTACGCAAATGATGTTAGACTGAACAGCCGTCAGTAGCACGTACTTGCATAGAAATTGACATTTCTTTTCTGAATTTGTCGACTTCTATAAGCAAATCTGGAATCGATCGTACATCCTTTGCAGTCTCGTCTAGGTGGATATAAAACGCGGTTCGAGTGAAGTCGCCAGCTCTAGAGATGAATGTTTGACTACGTCGTTTAATGGCCTGAGAGGTCCAGCTGCCGCAGAAGGCGGTTACTGGAGCGACTCCTATCGACAGCTCGCCTAACGTCACTCCTTGTTATCGCCCCTTATTTGTCACGTGTCACTTGCGGCACCGTGTCGGACGGCCTGTGAAGAATTCAATCTGCCTGCCAGCGCTCCGTCTCACTTGTCTGTAACACCCCGCCTTGTGATCCGTTCGTGATTTGGAATTCAAACTTCTCAAGCGGGTAGCAAATGTTCGATGTTCGTCAAGAGGCTGGTGTATTTGAGCACCGAACTGAGCCAGGATCGAACCCGAATCCTTCAATTTAGGACAGTGGTCTTCCGTATAAGCCGCCGAGTCCGGCTGATGATGTCATAATTTGCCTTGCACGAAGATAGTTCTAATTTATCTTCAGGTTTCATCTTCAATATTTAGGTGTCACACCACATTTCACACACTCCTATCTTCCCTAATCTGCAGTTATAGCACGTATGTATGTTTACCGGGCGAGCTGGCCGAGCGCTTAGAGGCGCGCGGCACTGAAATTGCTTCCGGGAGATAGTAGCTTCGAACCCCACTGTCGGCAGCCCCGAAGATGGTTTTCCGTGGTTTCCATTTTGACACCAGGCAAATGCTGAGGCTGTACCTTAATCCAATCCTAACCCTTCCCTATTCTTGAATCAATGAAAACCTCCAATGTGTTACGGCTACGTTAAACCATTAGAAAAAATCAAACCACTTTTCCCTTTGCGAAATTCAAATTGTCATAAATATGTCTCCCGGGCATGGCCATCTATGAACGGTTGTTAATTTCAGATGACCACCAGCAGTAAGACACAGCCTGCACGGTTGCTAGGTAACAATACCTTACATCACAGCCTGCTGGTTGCCAGGTAACAATACTTCACATCACAGCCTGCACGGTTGCTAGGTAACAATACCTTACATCACAGCCTGCTGGTTGCCAGGTAACAATACCTTACATCACAGCCTGCTGGTTGCTAGGTAACAATACTTCACATCACAGCCTGCACGGTTGCTAGGTAACAATACATTACATCACAGCCTGCACGGTTGCTAGGTAAGAATACTTTACATCAGAGCCTGCACGGTTGCTAGGTAACAATACTTCACATCACAGCCTGCACGGTTGCTATGGTTACACTTCCGTCACACATTTTATCGCGTCAAATTGTCGGATGATCCCCAGCCATAATATATATTTATGTAAAAAAATGTTTTAATTCTTAAACAATTCAAAACAAATTTGGACATATTCTAGACCATGAGTTACAAATCATTTTTCACCGGGCGAGTTGGCCGTGCGCGTAGAGTCGCGCGGCTGTTAGCTTGCATCCGGGAGATAGTAGGTTCGAATCCCACTATCGGCAGCCTTGAAAATGGTTTTCCGTGGTTTCCCATTTTCACACAAGGCAAATGCTGGGGCTGTACCTTAATTAAGGCCACGCCGCTTCCTTCCAACTCCTAGGCCTTTCCTATCCCATCGTCGCCATAAGACCTATCTTTGTCGGCGAGACGTAAAGTCCCTAGCAAAAAAAAAAAAAATCATTTTTGACCTAGCGGCAGTAGATGTGCTGGCTGCAGAACTCGATGCTTGGCTGCCTTAAATCTGAGACGTCATCGTTTATTCTTCTTCTTCTTCATGTGCCATGTCCTCGCAGAACGTTGGCGATCAGTAGCATGATCTGTTGTTTGTTCATAGCTGTTCTGAACAGAGTAAGCTTTGTCACCCCAAACCACTGGCTCAAGTTGCCGAGCCATGATGTCCTACTTCTCCCCGGACCACGTTTTCCATTCATTTTCCCTTGGAGTATTACTTGCAGAAGGTGGTATTTAGAGTTCCGCATCATATGACCAAAGTATTCTAGTTTCCTTCTCTTGATGGTAGTGAGAATTTCTGGTTCTTGGTTCATACGGTGCAAAATGTCTATATTGGTCATTTTAGCTGTCCAAGGTATCTTCAGCATCCTTCGGTACGTCCACATTTCAAATGTTTGCAATCTCTTGCACATGGTCTCAGTTAGTGTCCTTGCCTCAACGCCGTACAACAGAATGCTGAAAACGTAGCACCGGAGTAGTCGTGTCCGTAGTGAAATGGAAAGGTCATGGCTTGTCAAAAGTTTCCTAAGTCTCTGAAAAGAAGTTCTGGCCTGCTCAATTCTGCATCGGAGCTATGACGAGTCGCTATGTTTTCTCGAAAGCATTTTCAGTAATTCCTAAGCCATTTATTATGTACAGAACCTGTATGTTCAGTTAGCAATAGGTAACAATGCTGGTATGAAATGCTGTCAGTCTAAAAGTAGCCAGAGTAACGTAATTTCTAGCGGTTCTTATCAGCCGCACCCCTAATGTTTATGCAAATCCCATAACAGATCTGCTCTGCAGTGTAGGTATACTTGTTACTTCACTGTGATTGTTCTCATAATAATAATAATAATAATAATAATAATAATAATAATAATAATAATAATAATAATAATGTTATTTGCTTTACGTCCAACTACTTTTACGGTTTTCGTAGACGCGAGGTGCCGGAATTTAGTCCCGCAGGAGTTCTTTTACGTGCCAGTAAATCTACCGACAAGAGAGTGACGTGTTTGAACACCTTCAAATGCCACCGGACTGAGATAGGATCGAAGCTGCCAAGCTGGGGTCAGAAGGCCAGCACCTCAACCGTCTGAGCCACTCAGCCCGGCTATGATTGTTCTAACCTAGTAATACCTAAACATGCGGGTTCTAATTGATATAGGCCGACGACGAGACATTTTACAAAAGAAAGACATTCTTCGCACTACTTTCCACACTTTTTTTTTCAAATGGTCGCAATTTGATAATTTTGCCTTAAACTCACAGAAGGCACTGAGAGGAAACTAAAAGACACATCGCTCTCTGCCGTGAGGCGTGTAACAGCGACGTCAATCTCAGGTGCGCTGGTCATTCCTCAATCGCACGTGTTATTTAGAAATTATTTCCATTTCAAATCATTCCAGGCTAAAATACGGTTCTAGAAGCACAAAAAACAGAACAGCTCTCTGTACATCAACCTCACAAACTATTATCAATCTTAAGCCAACGTACACTTTAGAGAATATTCAATATCTGTAAAATTATTTAAGAAATTTTCCTGAAATGTGGTTCCCAAGTACATCATTAAAGTTTCACCCAGTGTGATGAAAAGTGATTCTTTATGATGCATTCGGTTATTATTGACTCTCCAAACCTTACTTTCCATAATTATCACGAAATACAACACCCCAAAAGTGAACAAGAAGGGACTCTATTTCATTCCCCTTCAAAGCAGAAGTTGTTCCCTGGAAGATGAACCGCCGTGAGACAACGATAAAATTCAGTATCATCAGTACATGGATAGTGGCACAATAAAGAAGTCTAAGTCCCTCATCAGAGCTTCTGATAAGTCCACCTGCACAGAACCGGCGTCAGTAGGGCCTGACTTATCTCACTCTGATGTGTACACCTTGTACTTTTATGCAGGAATAGCTTAGATTGCTTTTCCGTAATGTAATGAAAGTAACAGAAATTCTAGGGGTATGGACCGGCCGAATGTTTATGCAGATCTCATAGCATAGCCGTTGTGCGGTGCTCGCATCACTAAGTTTGCATTCTATCCTATTACTGCACACACATCCGGGCTATACTGATGAGTTTAATGTCAGATCTAAGACGAAACGTCGGTTTATAGAACAAACGCCTAAAAAGTTTTACATGTAATTCACAGCAAGTCTCAGAGCTATATTGATTACCGTTTACGAATTCATATTTGATTTAAAATCTACAGGATTATCCCCCTACTTTCTGGATTGCTCCTGCTTTTTCATAGGCCTCGATTCTTAGCACTTAGGACCTATTTTGTGCACAGATTGTAGAAAATTCTCCTTTCTCCGTATGTGATCCCAATGGTCTTAAAAATCTGGATTTAAGGAGCGGATGATGATGATGATGATGATGATGATGATGATTGTTGTTTAAATGTCATCGGCCCCTAATGGTAAGAGATGAACAATACGAAAATTAAAACCTCAAAATGTATCCGCTAACTAGAATCTAAAACAAATGATGATGAATAACTGATCGTGAAACAAAAACTACCAGGGATAAAATTGACAATGCCTTAAATAGTGGGATGATACATAAGGGGATACAAAATCCAGGTTACCAATCCCTCATAATGGTACTAATCACTGGTAAAGCAGAAGCATGGTGTTCCTCACATAGTGGGACCAAACACGAGCGCCAGAATTCCCGTAGTGTTTCTCACTTAATTGAACTAATCACAGCAAAGCAAAAAGCAATGTCATCTCCCTACAGGCCTGAAGGCCCTTGGAGGGGTGGAAGGTAAAGGCTTCCACCATCCGTAACTTCGACACTTGATGGGGTAGAGTGGTTAGCTCTACGCCCGGTCGCCTTTGCCCCCAGGAATTAACCTGGTACTCATTTTTGGTGTAGACTGAGTGAACCTCAGGGCCATGTGCACCTCCGGAAGTGGAAGTCTCGTTTCTTAAATTTTACGACTTCCTGACGGGGATTCGAACCCACGTCCTTCCGGGTGAACCGAGCACGCCTTTACCGTCTCGGCCAGGCAGCCCCTGAACTAATCACAGGCCATGAATATTCATGGTGTTGTTCACGTACTGCTACTAATCATAGGCATTGTACACCCCCGGTGTATCACACAATATAGTAACAGCCACAGGTAACAGAGTCCCATGATTTCTCATATAATGGTGTTACTCTTAGGCAATGGAGACACATGATCTTCCTCACATAGTGATGCGAGTACTAATCATGGGCGCCAGTCAAACCAGTGGTACTACTCATAGGTAACGCAGACCCAGTCTGAACACAGAGGCACACGATGAAACTTATCACAAGCAACGCCCGGGCCAATAGTGTTCATGGCACAATGGTACTGTTCGTATTTAACGGTTTTTCTCGCAAGGTGGTCCTAGTCGCAAGTAACGTCAACCCATGGTGTTCCGCACGCAATGGGACTAATCACAAGTCGTCTCATGGTTCTAATGACATCATGTTTTGGTCGCCCCTTTTAGTCGTCTCCTACGACAGGCAGGGGATAGCGTGGGTGTATTCTTCATGTACATGCCCCACCCACAGCGGGTCAAGGAGCAATGAAGTGGGTGAGTCGCAATCCTAAATTTAGCTGTTCACATTCTTCTATCACGCCCTGACGTTATTTCTCGTAGATCGTGGATATAAACCGTGCAGAAGATAAACATGTTGTGGGAGTTAGGATGAAGAATAGATCGTTTATTGCCCAAAGTAATGACAGTAACGGACCTCATGTAGCTACAGATGCGCCCCTCCCACAGTGAGTCACGTCATGTGGCCATATCGATTACGTGGGGCCGCAACAGCAGGTCAACATCGATGGTGCTGGGAGGGTTGCCTTAATTAGGAAAATATAATATACTGCTATCGAGCACTGAAGACACACCTTATGGCGAGACAAACTTCATTATGCGGGCATATAATACAGCAGGTTACTCCTCAATCAACGACTATCAAGCACCGTACTGATGGATAAATGGTAGCTTATTTATGCACAGATTTGTGCAAATAATTAAAACACATTTCTTTTATTACTTATTACAAAATTTTCATAGATATATCCAAAAATGTGTATTGATCATGTAGTAGTGATTTAGAACATTTTAATTACAATTATTTCGCTCCCTGTAAAGATTTCTGACCTTTAGTGTATGGCGTTTAGTGCTAAGAGTATCCGAGGACATAGTGTACGTCCTTCAATTCCCCGCCCATGAGCGACCTGCGCGTCCGATTGCCAATATATAATGACGACGACGATGATGATGATGATGATGTCAGGAGAGGTGAAATACGATATCTTAACATAGCTTACTCGTATCTGCTAAATGCTTAACATCTTCATCGGACGGACGAACCAGCATCAACAGCGCCATATGACGTCACTTCACAGTAACACCGGGAAGAGTTTTGGAATACTCAATGAAGGCTTTTGACACGCAATCTAGTGATTAGGAATTATATACTACAAGATCTCCTTCCTACTGGCAAATATTGAGAAATAAAAATCCACAGCCTGTTTCCAGTCATTTGACCGGGTCAGGAATGGAATGAATCCCCCCATCCAGCGGCGTGGATAGGAATTGTGCCGGCTGCCGAAACCTGTCGCACTCCTCTGGGGCAATGAATATTGACTGACAAATGAAATAAAATTATATTGGAGAGTGTTGCTGGAATGAAAGCTGACAGGGAAAACCGGAGTGCCCGGAGAAAAACCTGTCCCTCCTCTGCTTTGTGCAGCAAACATCTCACATGGAGTGACTGAGATTTGAAGCACGGAACCCATTGGTGATGGGCAGGCGAGCTTCCGCCGGAGCCACGTAGGCTTATTATTATTATTATTATTATTATTATTATTATTATTATTATTATTATTATTATTATTATTATTATTATTATTATTATTATTATTCGGTTCGTTACGACCCCTGAGGATCGCGAGTGACTTGTTCGGCACGTCTTCTTACTTCCCAATACCTCTTCAATCTCTCACCCCTCCTCTTTCTCTCTGCTTCCGCGATCTGAATCTAGATCCTCGTGTCCGGCCATCTGTGACCTTCCACGAGCTTTCTGTATTTGGACCTATCCTGTACTGTCCTCAGTGGATGTTTTTCCTTTATGCCAATAGTCTCCCAATCTTCTCTGACTTCCTTCATCCACTTATTTCCAGTTAAGCAGGTGGCATCCCATATCTTCTTCGTCAGCCTACTGTCATCCATCCTCATGAGATGTCCAACAAATCCTAACATTCTCTTTCTTATCACCCTCGAGATTGGTTCTATACTCTCATGTAGTTCCTGCTTTGATCTGTGTACAATTTAGGAATGGTATATGGTGAAAGGGAAAGTCCCACATACACGGAAGTGCCTCCATCCCAACATGTATATGAACATAAACTCTACTGAATATTTACATATAAGTAGATAATTTTAAATTTACATATTTACACTCCAAACACTGTACTCTTACAATAATAATTATCTTATTACCCACTCATTTATACCCTCACTCTTACCCCTGTATACACACTCATTCACAAGCACTCCCACACGCGCACACATTCGCCTACATTCAACTGTACTTGCACCCATCTTTCTTGCAATTCTAATTTATACAAGTTATATACATCACATATGGGTTTCTATTTACATATACAGTTTCTTAACTGCGCGGAGGAAGTGAGGAAGAGGAAGCAGTTTTACCTCAGATGATAGAAGATTCCAGATACGAGCAGACCGGGCGTAAAATCCATTTAAATATGAGGTTGTTCTGGCGAGGTTAGGGACAGGAGTAACTCCGTGGCCTCTCTTAACAGAGCAGTAAATATGCTGCAGGCGGTGGAAAAAGGAGAGGTGTGTGTTGTCTGTCAGGGATTTCTTTAAGGAAGGTCACGTCGGTGGCTAATATTTTGATGGTGAATATCTATTCCACCAATGGGACTCGAACTGGGTAACTACGGTATGAGACTATTTAAGTACTGGATGCCTTAATGATGGTGGCGAACAGGTGACCTGTTTATCTATTCATATGATAATTTGTTGATTAGGTACGTGCTAACACTGAACACAAGAAGTTATTCATGTTGTTATTGTTCAACTTCACGCACAGCACAGGATGAGACTACTACTACTACTACTCCTTCTCCTCATACTTCTTAATATTCTATTATTATTATTATTATTATTATTATTATTATTATTATTATTATTATTATTATTATTATTATTATTATTATTATTATTATTATTATTATTATTATTCAGTCGATTTGGAAATCTCAAGACCAAATAAAATTAGTTTTCGTCTTCTGATCTCCCAAAAAATGTTTAATCGTTTCTCGGTGTTTTATTCCGTCCATTTTCAGCCTTATTATCCTTTCTGGCTTTCTCTAGAATTTTACTATCAACTATTACTTTCCTAAATCCTTTCTTCTTTTTAATGTTGATTAGTTCCAAATCACGTTCGGATTCTTTGAAAATAGCTGCTTTAGATTTTTATATGCATAGTGTTCAAAAATGTGTTTTGTTAGTCCGCCTTTGTCCAGTTTTGTACAGGTGATGGAAGAATGTTAATCTTCGTTTTCTGAAAGCATGACCTAATTTCTGATGTTTTGTGCAAATCTTGTTCTGGTATCACTTTGTATATAGCTGGCTGTGCGGCTTAGAATAGTTAAGGTGCTGGCTTCCTGATTCCAAATTGGTAGGTTCGATCGTGGCTCAGTGAACATGATTGAATATATCAGCCCCGTGTCGGTAGATTTACCGGCACATAGGAGAACTCCAAATGAACAAAATTCCGGCACCTCGGCGTCTCCGCAGAACCGTAAGTGGTTAATGGAGCGTAAGCCTAATAGCATTAATATGTACATGCCATTCTCTCAAAGAGATCCCATAATTTTCCTTACGATTCTCTTTTCTCTTTTTCTAATTCTTCTCTCTCCTTTATTTTGTCGTTCTCTGTCGCTGTTACTCATTTTCCTTCACCTAAGTATATTAATTTATTGACTGTCTTGATTCTTTTGTGTCTGTATATTTCAATTTCTGCAGGTGCAGTACTAGTGATCCATTTTCTATAGGAAACTTGTAATCTTATTTTTGACGGCGCACTTTTCAAGGTTTTCTAATTTTATCCTGCCTTTTTCTGAGGTTTTTGATAATATGAATAGATCTGATTATTATTACTATTTTTTTCAGAACGTTGTAAACGACTACAGAGCGCGACTGAAGTTACTTAGCAGATCAATTTGCTTTCTTCTTTTCCCAGAATCTCTTCATCCTCTGTGTTTTTCTTCCGTTCTTCCGTCCATGCAGTGTTGGTTCTCATCTTGTTTGTTCACCAACGTTCTAAAGCTAGACTCCCTTATAATTTCACGTGTAATACTGATTTCTGGAAGGTCCTCTTCAATTTCGATTGGGCAATTATTGTTGAATTTTAGTGAAGAGGCATAATTAAATACCTTTTTGAAAAGTCTTTCATTGTCCATTATTCGAATATGGCCAACATATTTCAGTCGTATTTTTCTAACAGTGATTGATATTTTTTCAGAATGCTAGAATTATTCACGAGAGCTTTTCTATGCATACTGGGCCAAAGATTTTCCAAAGGATTTTACTTTCCTGCATTTCTGAAGTTTTAGTTAGTGATCTGCCTTCAAGGTCAAGGTTCAGTCTTAATTATAGTGTTTCAATTTAGCGTTCCCTGATACTGATTTTTTATTGTGCCTGTTGCATGTGTTTCTATAGGCGTTTGGTAATTTACAAATTCTCTCTCTATTTTCTTTGTGATTTAATCCGAATGGTTGGATGATTTCCCGTAAATATTTGATATTATTGCCTGAGGGATGTTTCCAAACAGTTGTTGTTTGAGTATCGAGGAGATCCTTCCACGTGTCGGGTTTTCTCATACGAGATTTGGAGACCTCTTTTAGATGCAACTGTATTAATTTTTCCAAGGATTGAATTGCTTCTTGCTTATTCTAGGATATAATTACCCGACAGTCTGCGAAAGCCAAATATTTGATATGAATTTTATCTTCAACTAGCTTGCTATATTAATTTCTTTTATTCATTTCGCCAGATTCGGACTACTTTCTCTAGCGCAGAATTGAACACTAACGGAAATAAGGCATCTCCTTGTCTGGCCCCTGTTTTAATATCGAAACGTTCAGAAATTTCAACCAAGAACTTAACTTTCGATGTGGTGTCAATCAGTCTGATCAAATTTGTTTTCTTATCTACTCGAAATTTTTGCAGTACATCAGCAAGTGTTTGTCTTTCTAAGAAATGTTTTTGAAATCTACAAAAAAGAGTCACAACTTGTGTGCTATTACCTATTTGTAAGATGGTTCTCAGATTTCAAATTTTTCTACACATCATCTTCCTTTTCTGCAACCTCCCTGATATTCAGCTATTAATTGTTCTGTTTGAAATCCAAGTATATTATTATTATCCAGTGATGTAGAGAACATAAATATGAATATACGACTTTAAATAAACATCGCCTGTTAACGACTGGCTGGGACAATCCCATTTGGACAACCCCTTCATTGGCTACTTGGTACTGATCAGATTTCAGGTTTTCCTACATCCATACTCAGTCCTTTCGAAAGAGCTTTCTTACTATTATTGAATTACACTAAACAACAACGCGAATGTCTGGATATAAACGACAGAAACTTCTCCTGCAGTACATGCAAATATACGTACAGCAATGTAGTGTGGGATGCATGAAGCTCTAGAAGTCGTTCTCGGTAATGCATTACACAATATATAATTTAGTCAGGGTGTTTTGAATTACGTAAACTCTTGGTCTCTACGAGAGCTATCTGGAAGTGAGAAGCGTTCACTGCAAACACTCCGATATTATCTGAGGAAGTTTCTAGTGAAACATTTCCCGCAATTCGTCAAGTTGGTAGTTTCTCTCATAATGACGCCCGCACGTACCTGCTATCACGGCGAGAGAGAGCACATTAAGAGCTAAAAAGGACAGCTTTGTTTGTATCGCGGAGTAACTTTTTCTCTCCAGCCTGCTCGTTCATCTTCAGTAGCGTCATTTTAATGTTTCACATTCATCTCCACGATTACAGGAGCTGGGATCTACAAAAAATACTTCCGTTTAGGGCGCATAATCTTCTCCTGGAAACTAGACAACCAGTGAGGCCCGGCAGACGAAGACGGAATGTAGAATAAGCAAAAAAGATGTGTCTGTCTGTACGTGTTAAAAATGAATGATAATCAGGTTACAGAAGTTTCTGGTAGTTTACTTTACGCCACACTGACGAGGGCAGTTCTTACGGATACGATGGGATAGGAAAGCGATAAAAGCGTGAAGGAAGTGACGTGGCCTTAATTAAGGTACAGACCCAGCATTTGCCTGGTAACAGTAATAATAATAATAATAATAATAATAATAATAATAATAATAATAATAATAATAATAATAATAATAATAATTGCACGATTCACTTAGCCTCTTCGGTGATGTATCACCGCCAGCGGTACTTCTGAAAAGAGCTTGACTATCTGATGAAAGAAGATTTAAACTTACGCGGACAGATGCCGTTACTGCAAGTTCTCTAGAGCCATCTAGTGAAGAGAAACTGAACTCTCGGAAGAAATTAGTCAGTCTTAAGACCGTATTGGTATGTTCTTTCGTATGGGTTGACATTATTGCTTTTAAAATTTTAGGTAATCACCTTGTGTCGTCCCGTTTATCTGCCACCGAATCTGATCTCTCCCCTCCCACTTTGTTCCAGTATTTTCTGCCCGATAACCATATAAGGGTATGGGTCTCTGTATCTAGTGTCCTGTTTTCCGGAGCGTAATCTGTGCAGCGTATTTGAGAGGAGATCCCGTCTGCGTATGAGAGCCCGGAGGAGGTGGGGGATATGAGCAGCTTTATAACGGAGTTATGAGGTAGGCAGAATACCTGTCGTGTAACAATTTTGTAAGGTTCCTCGCGAAGATTTCTACGTCGCCTTTAGTATGTAATTGTTCGGTGTTTGCTATTAAATTCTTATGTAAGCCCCTGATAACAGTCTTCGCATTTTAAAATTCCCACTGATGGGACATTGTAAAATATAAGGAAGCCCGAGTGTGGTCCCCACGTTATGCGTTGTCTTAATTTAAATTTTGGTGACTCAAGTTTCTGAACCTTCTAAATTTAAATGTTTCCTTTTAATGTTTATTCTTTCCTTACATAGTCACTTTTAGTATGAAATAGCCTCTGCGTCTTCGAACCTCACGCCCACGTAGGTTACTGTCAAATCTTTTAGGTGTTCCGGCTTTTGGACTCCCTTGCCTGTGATAAGCTCTATCTTGGTCTTGTTCTATTTATAATTCTTGTGGGACTCTCTATTCCTTTTGTGAACTTCTGATCCTATTTGCATATTACCTTCTCGAGTTAGTAACGAGTGTACCCTAATGTTACGTGCAGACTTGTTAATCAGTGTATGTGCAAGTGAAACATATCAAACAGACAACTGCGATTAGACCCGTTTGCTAATACGTTGCAAACTACGACTTCGTAGGTGTATAGTTCTTAGAATATCAATACTGTAAAATATGGGCCGGCCTAAAACTTGAGCTAGGTAATTTTGTAAAATATTCTGCTCCCTAGGGGAAATGGTTCTGAATCCCTAAATCTTGTAAATCGTATTGAGTCTGGCGTTCATATTTTGTGTAATATGCTATATCTCCAGTAATGTAATTTTGATACCTGAGGACTTGGATTCACTTTTATCTGTCTATTAAACTCCTTTTGACGTTCCTATGTATTTATTATGTGGAAACGATAAAAATATAAGAAATTTAAAACGTATGACAATTTTACCGATGTTTTGGGTATCCTTTTGTTTCTTGTTGTCCGCCTATTTAACCCTCACTCTTCTTAAACCTGTTAGCTCCACGAAAACTCCAGTAAAATAATAATAATAATAATAATAATAATAATAATAATAATAATAGTAATAATAATCCTATCGCCTTAGATACCGTGTGCAGACATATTCATTTGACACCATCTGGCTGTCTAGTGGTCAATTTCGACGTTCTGTTATTTTCTTGGGCGTCAGTGGCTGGCTTTTAGTGAATTTTGTCGGGTAAACACCAAATGTGTCACCAGACATCTTTTACATGCCGACATCGTACGATATAGACCATTATCCATCCTTCAAAAATCCAACTACCTCTGCCGGGTTTGAACCCGCTATCTTGGGTTCAGGAGGCCGACAATCTACCACTGATCCACAGAGGAAGCTATTTGCATGGTGTGGAAATGAGAAACCATGGAAAACATTCTTCAATGTTGGAAATCAGGGGAATTTTTATATTTACTCGGCTAATAACATTGTTTATCCCACGGCGCAGGATTAATGATTCCGCAGTACAAAGTTAACAAATCGATATCAATAATGCGCATTAAGCTCAAAAATGTAACCGAATTGTAACTGTGATTTATTTTCAAAATATTTGTTATAATTATAATACTAAATTCTATTACCGCTCGAAACTTAGCAAGTTCATCCGTAGGGATACATTGCAGGTGGAGTCCTCCGGATACTGCTAGCTAAAAAAACAATTTTTACCTTTCACCTGACAATTTTTCCATTCAAGCTACAGAATAATGGACAAATTCTCGAATTTAGGTTTTAATTCGTAAGTCCATCAATGTCGAGCACTGCCGACACAAGTGCAATTGCCATGGAAACGGTCTTCCTGGAGGAGACACAGTGCAGTTGTCATAGTAACGGACTGCGTGGAGGTGATGGTGATTGTTATCATCATCAAACGCTGCTGATCAAGAAGATAATGAGAAAGCAAGGGATAAGGAATAAGGGAACCAAGAAAAGGGAGGATTGAGAGCGCTAATATCATAGAGCAGAAATGGTGACGGCCTATTTTTGAATTGTTCTGGTGTCACTCATCCCCGCTAGATTGCACCACTGCTGTACATACATGATACAGCCGGACTACCAGGAGCACATATCAACTAATATTTCTTATATCTCCTCAGTAGTGTGGAATTGCGCTCTTAACTGAAAGCCAGGAGAAATCAGGAGTGATGCATTTAATGTACTTTTTTCACCTGTTTCCGAAGCTCGTACCCACAATATCGGGCGGATCTTCGAGCCCATCTACAGAGCGCTCGATAGATAACTCCAGTCCATGTTTGCTCGGCCACTGATCTGTTTTCTCTGAACTCGCGGCACGTTCGTCAATTAATGGCCCTGCTTCATCGACCCCAACAAGACTAATGAATCCCAGACAGCGGAAGGAGCAGAAGTTCCTTTATGTGGCAGCTGGGAAAATTTAAAGATGTTTCTGAGAACGGGGTGTAGCAATAGAAAGCCAAAACAATTTGATTATCATAAGTTACAGTAAATAGATAGATGGATGATCCACCTTGTCAATACATCAATATCAATACTATGTGGATCCATCTCTCTATTTACTGTGATTAAGTCAAGACGGACCCGATACTTGCCATTATGGTCAAGATTACTAATAGTACCATAAATTAAGAATGAAAAACCTATAACCTGTTTTCCAGTCATTGGCCGGGTCTGGGATGAAATGAATGACGCCCCAACTCGCGGCGATGTTAGGAATTGTGCCGGCTGGCGATGCCTGTCGCACTCCTCTGGGGCAACGATTAATCATTGACAGATGAAATTAAATTATGTTGGAGAGTGTTGCTGGAATGAAAGATGACAGGGAAAATGGGAGTAACCGTAGAGAAACCTGTCCTACCTCCGCTTTGTCCAGCACAAATCTCGCATGAACCAAGGAACTCAGCCGTGAGAAGCCGACGCGCTGCCTCCTGAGCCGCGGAGGCTTACCATAGCGATCACGCACAGTGAATAACTCTGCCGCACAACTTAAAGAAACCATTTAACAATTCACAACGATAGGGGAAACACGAGCGGGTCAGTATCGAGCAACCGGGAGTTTGTGACTTCGGCAGCCTTCAAGACTGTTTTCCTTGGATTACCATTTTGACCAGCGGGCAAATTCTGAGGCTGTACCTTAATTAAGGCCACGGCCGCTTCCTTCCTACACCTGCCCCTTCCTGTCCCATCGTCGACCTATCTGAGTCGGTGCCATTTATAAAGCCAATCTGCGAGAGGCTCACCAGGTACCCCAAGGGCTAACCACATGCAACGTAGATGACAGAAATATCATCCGAATAAATAAATAAATAAATAAATAAGTAAATAAATAAATAAATAAATAAATAAATAAATAAATAAATAAATAAATAAATAAATAAATAAATAAATAAATAAATAATCGCTGAGTCTCTATTAACCGGTTCAGTAAGTTTGCACTATAACATATATTACCGTCTAAAATTCCGCAGTCTACTGATATTTATCTCGTATGGTCCAAATTTCACAGTCGTGTAACAGAACGCTCCAAATGAAAATCTCCTTCCAATAGCTGTTCCCTACTAGCAAATGCACGTTAAGCCAAACCTTTAGTTCTTTTATTTCTGCAATGCATTCCTGACATTCGGTGAGAGTACATCCTTGAACATGCAGGCCGCAGTCAGGTATTACAGACTCAAAAGATTCACACCTACAAGTGCTGAAAAATTTACCGTTACCAACAAACGACATGTTTTTATCTGAGTATACAGTACATAACACAATTTTAATTGATAATATTTATTTATCCATAATGCATTTATTTTATTTCCTTATGCATTTTAAATACACCATATAACGCACTATAGTTAGATGTAACGTATAATTAATGATGGAACAAAACACAGATATGTACACAAACAAGCTGTATCCTATAAAATATTCAGTATGACATATGAACACGGATTTTATTATTATATAATAATATAAAACTTAAAGGTTTCCTTTTACATTTTACCGACCTTTGCTTGAATTAGCTGGCCTCCCACAATTTAGGGTTAGCGTGCCTGCCTCTTACCCGGAGGCCCCGGATTCGATTCCCGGCCAAGACAGGGATTTTTGTTTGCATCTGAGGGCTAGTTTGAGGTCCACTCAGGCTACGTGATTACAAGAGGGGATTCGTTGTGCTGACCATACGACACCTCATAATCTGCAGGCCTTGGGCAGAGCAGCGGTCGCTTGGTAGATCATGGCCATTCGGGGTTGTTGCGCCATGGGGTTTGGTTTGGTTGAATTACCATTTGGTCGTCACATACATCAATTTACACTGAGCAATGTAGAAAATCTTACAACACGTATTACTGCAGCATCAACGTTCCACTTACATTCTATTCCTATTTTAAAGAATTCGTGTCCATATTCAGTACAAGTAGTTCGCACCACATTTTAATTACACTTTATATTTTAATACCACGTGATTTCAATTTTGTTTATTAGTGTTACTAGAAATTCTATTCTTTTTACATCCAAAAGCAAGGAAATAAAGTGATAAAATAGAAGCAATGACATGAAATGGACAACATTGTGGCGAGAGACTGTTGTGGATTGAGCAAATTCCTAATATACAGGATTAATTACTGGAGTAGTGAGATGAATAGGCAAATACACGGGATGTTCAATTCACTCGGGCGTAACCTAAATTAATCATCAGATTACCACATTCATCGCCACGTCTGCTGCCAACTATTTTGTTCTGGAACCCAACTGAATCACAAGACAGTAAACAATGAAGAATACAACGAGAGAGTGCTTTCCCGGTATGAGTTGTGCACCAGTAAGCTAGAAGGGCTGAATCACATCCTTGGCAGCCCTGAGAATGACTACATTATTTCCACCTATTGACGCAGTTTGGGTCCCATCCCTGTCACTTTGGATTCGAATCCCACCATCGGCAGCAGTGAAGATGTTTCTCTGTTGTTTCCCATTTTCAGTCAAGGCAAATGCTAGGGTTGTTCCTCGGCCTCTTCCTTCTCAGCTATAGGATTCTCTTATCCCAACTATATTATAACAGAGAAGTAAAGAGAGTAAGGAGGTGCAGTCTGGAATGTAGTTAGTGTTATATGAAGACGCTACATAAAGGGGATTTTCAGCCTCAGTGGCATGTAAAATATCAATAAATTCAATTCAATACCTTCTCTCCCGTTCTTAAGCTGATATGTTCAGTGTCCCCTTCTCTTATCTCCACCACTGGTACTTCTCTATCCTATTCCTGTACCTTTCTCTGTCATTGACCTCTGGTGTGTATTTATTTCTCCAGTTCCTTGACCTTCCCCATTGATCGCCACCTCAGTCCATAAAATCCACCTAGTTCCAGTCTTTCTAGTAATATAATAATAATGTTATTTGATTTACGCCCCACTAACTACTTTTACGGTTTTCAGAGACGCCGAGGTGCCGGAATTTAGTCCCGCAGGAGTCCTCTTACGTGCCAGGCCGTCGTATTTGAACACCTTCAATTACCACCGGACTGAGCTGGGATCGAATCTGCCAAATTGGGGTCAGAAGGCCAGCGCCTCAACCGTCTGAGCCACTCAGCCCTCAATCTTGCTTCTTGTCCTACTTGATATTTCCCATACCATCCATGTCCACATACGCAGCAAATCTTGCTCTTTTGAGTCTTATTTATTCGGAGATCGTCCTTATATCTCGGTACAGTTCGTACCTTCATCTTCGTTCCCATCTTTCACCTCCTCTTTTTGGTGCCAGTATCTTCCTCACAATGTTTATTTCTTCTTTCTCCACTTGCTTTGCCCCATGCCTTACTCTTGTCGGATGGGAATCCCAACAGCTAACCACAAAGGGTCTAAAAAAAGTGTAAAATGCTAGGTTTCGCCATCACACGTGTCTTCGAAATAAAAAGGCAGAACTTATAGGTAATGCGGTCCTCTACTAATGGTTTTGAGTTGGATGTCTCGTCATTGTGTGCGCGCCTTTAATGTAGGCACACCCAATTACTTCTGCTAAACGGCGAAGTGCACTTGCAGGCTTCGTAAAGGGATATGCTTAACTAATTACATCTGTGTGTGCGGTGATTTTCAGTACGGCGTGTTTGTTTTAATACCCATCACTTCGTTAACACACAACACTAATCCCGGAACCAGAGGAATTAAACTGGCCAAGCTAAAATCAACGTACAGGATGGAAATTGAAGCCGAGGCCCTCTGAACTAGGGGGAAATTCACTGACCATTCAGACAAAGAGCTGGACTTAATTATATATTAATTAATCAATTCCATCACAACATTGGTTGCGTGCATGTTCCTCAATATACACTAGTTCCAGGTATCGTCGTTATCAGCTTCTGATGTGAGAAACAACTGTCCTACTTGACAACGTAGTACCATAATATAAAATATAAAATAAGACGCAAATAATGTCATTTTAAACAATCCCGCGTTGGAGTCTTCGCGTCGTTAACAAACATCTCTTTCGAGCTCCTGAAGAGTATACTGCCCCTATATTCTCCTTGCATATTCGGTTGCATACTCGACAGGTGGTACTCACTATCCGACCGCTGTATCAGGAGCTAGTAAAGAACTTCTGCTCTACATGACTACAGATATCGTGATCATATCACAGATATAAGTTCCTTTATTTAAATTCGTAACTTAGATATTATTCCTATTATTATTATCATCATTACAGATTATGCCCATCTATGATGATTTTTTCTTCTCCCAAAATCTCCTCAACTGGACACTGAACATTTTCCTCCGCTCTTCAGTCCTTGATTTATTGGTCCTGGTATTAATTTTCTCAGCAAAATTCTGGTTGTTGACTGCTTTTTCGAACTGGAGTCGATCTTCAGTCATTTCCTTTGGGATTCCAATTTCCTGAAGGTCTTTTTCTATTTCACTAAGCCAGTTGTTCTTGGCTTTCATTAAGAGACCAAGGTTGAGAATACTTATGGTGAGCCTGTCGTTGCTCATTCTGAGAAGGTGGCCATAAAACATGAATCGCTTTTTTTCCTGATGGTGTCGGTGATCTTTTCAGAATGCTGATAAAGCTGCCGAGACTTCCGTTTCATCGAGATTCCCTCTGAGTAGACTGGACCAAAGATTTTCCTCTCCTGTTTCTCTATGTCTTTAATAAGTGATCTGCCTCTAATGATCAAGGTATTCGAGGTGTATGGTGCTTCAAGTTTGATAACTGAGTTGTAATGGAACAGTACGTCGCCCAGGAGGCCTCACTTGTTATGCTGAAGTGGGGCCTTGTACGGGGATGGGAATATTTGAAGCGGTAGGCAAGGAAGAGGGCAGGAAGCGGCCGTGGCCTTAATTTAGGTACCATCCCGGCATTTTGCTGGAGAAGAACTGGGAAACCATGGAAAACCACTTCGTGAGAATCGACCTCCCCTCTACTCAGTTCACCCTTCGAGGCTAAGTGGATCCCGTTCCAGTCCTCGTACCACTTTTCGAATTTCGTGACTGAGCCGGGAATCGAACCCGAGCCTCCACGGGTGGCAACTATACACATTAACCACTACACCACAGAGATGGACGTATTCACATTTAATTTCTAAATATTTAGAAGCAATAATACTAAGATGACCTCGTGCATAACCAACATCAAGATGGCACCTAAGCTGTTAAGAACGACACATGGAAAATTCGACAATGTTGACAAAATTGAAGTACCTCGGTGAAGAAATTTAATTTAATGGAGTAGACAAGGAAGCTAACAAAGCAAGAAGGAAAAATGGATCTAGCATGCCAAATGTCTAATAGAAAGAACCTTTAAAATAAAATTAAGCATCTTGATAGAGTAATAAAGCCAAAAAGTACCCGGCATTAAATCACGGGAAACTTAAGAGATAAGGTAAAGGAAAATCCGGAGAAAATTTTGAGACTACTGAAAACATATAAAACAAAGAAAAAATATCTCTAAGAGCGAAAAAAGCCAACATATGTCAGGTAGAATAAGAAAGAGGGGAGATAACTTTTGGCCACATGCTCAGGATGGTCGGCAACAAACTCGCCAAACAAATGTTCAAACTTGTTTACAGGAATAAGAATGGCAAATATTGGGTTCAAGCAATAAAGAAATACTGGAAAGAAATGGTGATAAAGAACAGAGCAACGCTTAGAAAAAGAATAGAAGATTTTAAGGGTTTTCAGTAGAAAGAAAGAAAGAACGCAAGAAAAACGTTACATCTGGACGGGAGAACGGAGTATGAACTATTGGCGAGCAAGAAAAGAGGCGGGAATTAAATAACAGAAATAAGTAAAAAAAGGTTACTTTGCGTGGCGTAATTCGAATTCTGAGCTTCTGAACTGCCCATTCTTCAGACTGTTATTAACGCTGTAGGTGAATTTCCAGTCTTAGCCATTAATTTGGTCTTCTCAACTTGACATTGATGCGAGTGACCTAACCATCAACAACCGCACTCAATTTCCTGACACCAGGAATTGCAAGACCGTGAAATTTTGCAATGGAGTGGATTGCTCAATAAGGGTGAGGGTGTCACATACACAGTGGATATCTGGTAACTATGGTGGCATGTTCAAAATGGCGCGAAGCTAACCTTGTCGCAGTTTGCTCCCTGCAACACCCTCTGTCCGCGTTGACACAGAGAGCACGAAACCGTTGCGCATGTCCTTTCGGAGATGTTTTAAGGAGTAGTCGACACATGATGGGCGGCACCCTCTAACAAAGAGGCTATATGGTCTACGAGGAAAATGGAAGCACTAGGCGAATAGATATCATTGCCTTTAAACCGGACAACAAGAATGGAATGGTCAATGACCCAACCGTGTGATTTGAATTGCGTTCTGGTCAACCGGAAGAAGTTGATTTAAGAAGAAGAGAATTTATAACCCTGCAGTCTCGTATTATAAAGAAAAATATGGACTGCAAAATGTAACGGTCACAGGCTTGATGGTGGGAGCCCGGTGAACAATTCCTAAATTCATATCGCAGTTTTGACTTTCATTACGTACTCACAAACATAGCGGTAGCTGCCATCCGCTGTTCAAAAACCATCTATACAGTCAATAGCACCATTAGCGCACTTTATCCTTCTTAGTTCCTTTTTGTACTGTATGTGAAAGATATTTCACATTTCATATTCCATGCTGATATTATTTATTACACAGTATTTTTACAACCTCTTTAGCAGTGATGGGAAATTGTCTATTGAAAAATGAAGTATGTTTTGTCTTAGTGGCAACCCTATAATTAGGGAAGTTATAAAATAAAATATCTGAAATCCAACTTTCTCTGAAATTACTTTCAAAAATTTGGATATGTGATTCTCAGAAAGGATTGAAATATCGTCAGAATGTCTGTTATTTTATATGGTTATTTTAACTTCTAACTAGAACTGTACTAGTGGCGATTCTCACTGACGCGCTCACTTGTGAACCAATAATAAGTTAGTACTTCTTCCCCAGGTAAATGCTCTTGCCAATGATTCAATTTGGAAGAGGAAAGGTAAATTCCTATATCGGTAGCTTACGGTTCCAGAATGAAGTGATTGAATTGCTGTGAGCTACGCGGTCATGTTCGCTCGCTAATGCTCGCACCACCTATTGTGTGTTAATGCGGCCAACACAAGATAAAACAACGGACCAAACACTCGACTACAAATCAGCGTACAAAGCCCTGACAAGCAGTACAATACGAGAAAGGCGATTTGGGATGTAGTGGAAACCACCTCTGGCGTCCAACAACAACGCTCCACATTAGGGCTCCGTACTTTAGTGACTCCTGCTCTCAGGTAAGTGATAAACTAACCGACCAGTTGCACGCAGATTAAGTGCCGTAATCATCATCATCATCATCATCTAAGTAGTGAGCAGAGCACGGATGTTCATGCATTAACACGTTAGAAAGCAAACCTGCTGAAGCGAATAATAAGTATACCGCACAAAAGTTCTGCTATGAGATTTGCATAAACTTTAGAAGTACGGCTTATTAGAATCTCCTGAAATTATGTTACTGACCCTACATTATGGAAGACCGGGCTAGACGACATTTTCAAATAGCCAAATCAGTTTGCATCGTAATCTACAAGTGCCTAGAAATCCGGGGTCTAGGGATCAGTCATAGGACTTGGCAGTTGTCATGAAGTACAGTATCTTCGCAGTTCTTCACTCCTGTGCTGTTCACAATGTGATGAAGCTGTATCACCATGTGGTGTATTGTTTTCTGCTACTGATGCATCTCATGCCTTCATCAGGACATACGATCCCTGCGTAGACGGGCTGAGTGGCTCGGATGGTTGAGGTGTTGGCCTTCTGACCCCAGCTTGACACGTTCGATCCTGACTCAGTCCGGTGGTATTGGAAGGTGCTCAAATACGTCAGCGTCGTGTTGGTAGATTTACTAGCAGGTAAAAGAACTTCCGTGGGACTAAATTCCGGCACCTATGTTTCTCCTAAAATTGGTATAGTTGTTAGTTGGAAGTAAAGTCAATAGCATTAAAATAATAATCACATCTTACGTATGAGGTGTACTTTTGTTTTATAAACCATAGATTTTGTCAGGTAGGAGCGTATGACTTACAGCCATGTCTTGAGGGTTAAACCCACCACGCTGACCAGCCGGCTTCTCAGTTATTAGGAAACTAGGAGGAATAGGACACTATGGCTAACAGAGTGGTTAATAACAGGAAGTGACATCAAAGACCAGTCACCTCTCAGGAGGATTTGGAGAAGAGAGAGGTTCCAGGTCAAACCACCCTATAAGAAGCTATTACTCTTTCTCTAGTTCTGCACCATCCTAAGGAGACACCACATTTCAGATACTTCCAGGCAGCGAATTTTGCCTTGAGTACAGTAGTTACCGCATTTCAGATCGAAAGAATGCAAGTATCCGTATAAATACTGTATATATAGTAACTTTATTCGAGTCTGAAGAGGTAATTTACTGGTGTAAGGTAGTGTGTGAGGAATATTTCTATATTCTGTCAATGGAACTTTAAGTGAAGCTTCACAGTTTGATGTGCATCTATTTCTTTTGACGCTCTGATCTTCATACCATCTCCCTCCACAGTTGTAAGACTCCATGGCATCGCTGAAAACAACGAGCGGCTACTTCTGTACGAAATACACCTACAATGAAACCGTTTAAAAAGGCTAAGGTGGTGCCTTTTGCCTTTATGTTCCGGAGATTCCAGGTACCTTTCTGCCTATGGCATTTAAGTGCCCCAAAAATGGAGGCCAAAACCTCCACTCCACTGAAAGATTAAAACATTCGGAATATTAGGGAAAATCTTACAGTACTACTTCATAAATCACATTTTAATGTAGACTTACGTTGCTTGACAAACCGCTACATGGAAAAAACGGGTACGCGTTTATCAGCGAAAGTATTTTACTTTGCCTCAATTGACAGACAGAAGATGATGCTACCTCTTGCATATCTGAAATGTAGTTTCCATGAAATAGCGCTTCAATGTACGGCAAAAGTTTTGCTAAATATGTAACGTCATACGCAAACTCTGTTTTAAGATGGCACAATGTTGACTCGCGAGCTCATTTGGAGGTTAGCAGTCGTTATTGCGGTTAGTTGTGCAGAATAACAAATTTAATAAAGGAAAAGAAAGATGTGATTAGGATTCAGCAAAAATGTGCAAAAGAAATAGTTGAAACGAGAAAAGTGAACGATGAAGGAATGAAATAAATGAGAGAGTGTAATAAGTGTTCGTATGAGGAAGTGAAACAGCAAAAACAATTTACAATAATTAACTACTTTGAAGTAAATGAAAGTACATCTACATCAAGTGCAGCCGTTACAGCAGTAGGTATTTTCCCTTTTCTCTCGTTCTCACGTGATAGTAATAACCCGAAGTCGTTTATTATTGAGGACATTGATTTTTTTTTACAGAGGTCCTTATTTTTAACGCAGTGATAGTTTAGCATTCAGACTTAATTGAATAGATGAGTAAGTTTTGTCCTCTCCGCATGACAGCTCTGCAATAAGAATTGCACAAGCATAAGGGGGATGATCTCTTAGAACACCGTCGAACTTTCAGGCAGTAATATGTTAGAATGCGAACTAATTTGGTTATTAGGAACTCTCTTCTAACCTGCTCTTCCGCAATGTAGAGAGAATAACAAGTTCTAATAGGCCATACTCCTGAAGTTTATGCAAATCTCATAGCTTAGCCTTTGTGCAGGATAGAGCGTATCACTTCAGTAAGTTTGTATTACTCTACCCCTTACTTACGCAACACCCCTTACAGAAACGTACAGCGGTTTTGGACGAGGCGTTCTATTCCCTAGGAAACAATGTCACATTCAAAATTATTGCTGAATAAAAATCCATTCCGTATCTATTACGAATTGCCAGCACTTCTGGAATTTGACATGTGTGACCGGTGTCAAACGGACACATTTACTGTGTTATTACAATCAAAACTGTCAGTCTATATTCACCATTAATTACTAGTTGCATTTTTAACATTCACATTTTAACCTGTCGCTTGTCGGAGTATGGGGGCGTTCAAAATTGTGTGCTTGTTCACAAAAAAACCCCACACAGACTCACAAACAAACCAACAAACAAACAATGGTCCGAACAATAAGGAGAGCCTAATTCATGTACGAGGGGCTGGGGGGATCTAGATAAACTCAATGACGGTCCCAAATTATGGGAGTGAATAGTTGGTTCTTGGTGGTAAGACGAAAGTCGTGTAGATGTGTCTAACAAGTACCGGGAAATGATGGCATTGCTACGTCTCCTGCTTACTGAATCCAGAATATCGTGTGACTTAAAGAATGGGTGAAAGGCTGTCTTGAAATTGAGAATCACTGCTAACGTCTGATAGAAGTGTCATTGATCCTCCACATTGAAAACTAAGGGGTATGGATACGAAGTCCTCAAAATGCAATAAGAGAACAAGGGATGTTTTAAGGTGACTGTCATACATGAAGCTTTTAAATTTGAAGTAACGTATTCCTCCATTTTTTATATACGCATTGCTGACCTTTCCCATAGATTACAATATTTTCTTATGGAGGAGAATGCTGGTACTACAACTCTGTCCGAAGTAATTATCCTTCCCAAAAGTCAAAGAAGGTCCTTGGAGGGGTAAAAGTTTCCAGTATCCCTCACCTCAGCACTTGGTCGGGTAGAGAGGTTAGATTTACGCCCAGCCACCTTTGACCCCAAGA
This sequence comes from Anabrus simplex, assembly GCF_040414725.1. NCBI lineage: Eukaryota > Metazoa > Arthropoda > Insecta > Orthoptera > Tettigoniidae > Anabrus > Anabrus simplex. The sequence goes on from NC_090277.1 coordinate 75,280,978, forward strand.
ATTAACCTGGTATTCACTTTTTGTTGTGTAGCTGAGTGACCTTCAGGGTCACGTGCACCGGCGGTAATACATTTTTCGACATCGTCACGGAGAATCGAACTCTCGTCCTTCTGGGTGTATCGAGATTGCCTTTACACAATTACAAGTTGCTTTACGTCGCACCGACACAGATAGGTCTTATGGCGACGATGGGACAGGAAAGGGCTAGGAGTGGGAAGCAAGCGGCCGTGGCATTAATTAAGGTACAGCCCCAGCATTTTCTTGGTGTGAAAAAGGGAAACCACAGAAAACCATCCTCAGGGCTGCCGACAGTGGGACTCGAACCCATTATCTCCCGAATACTGGATACTGGCCGCACTTAAGCGACTGCAGCTAACGAGCTCGGTCACATTGCTTTTACAGCCTCGACCAGTCGCTTATCGGTCTGTACAGGCAGCTAGAATATACCATCATCGATCATCGACGCAATTATAGAAGTAAAATTATTTTCTACCTTCACCTTACTTGTCTGATTCCCTGAAAACATGAAGCTCTCTCAAATATTTATAAAACGTATCCTAGAGGTTATATAGACAGCGATTACCATGCCATACAGAGAATGTTTGTAATAGTTGACCATGATAATACCATGTCTGAAATGTACCTTTAATCTAAGGGATACGCTGGATAACACTGTGCAAGATGTTACATCGCTTCCCTTCACGCAAGAGAAAGCTAATCAGACAGCAGACAAGGGCTCACCTCAACCAGCACCATGACAGACGTTCAAGCTTACCTGAAACAAAGGAAAATAAGAGTTAGAACCTCGAAACATCAAGACTAAAAAACAGTCCACTAATCTGCAAACCTGTAGATTTCCTTAAATTGCAAAACAAATACATCTTCCGAACAGTCCGGGTGTGACTATGAAAATCCAGAACATAACACATACGTATACAGCGTTGCCAACCGCACGATTTGGATCGTACACGTACGATAATACCATGCTTTATACTATCATACGATCCAACCCGCGGATCGTACGCCTATTGTACGATCCCAAAACGTATCGTAAATTTTGGATTGTTTTCCCTTTAAAATGACGTACATTTTTCCTCCTTCTTTTATTCGTGCAAGTTACAGTGTGTTCTATCATTGATGACAAGTTGAAAAGCGAGAGATAGAGGCTTTTCGAATAATGAGATTACCAAAGAGAATTTACCAAGAATGGCTCTTTCCTTTCTGACTTACTTCACAGTCTCGCGTCTGTAGATCATAGCGTTCACCTTCAGAAGATTGGCAATGATGATATTAAAGACTGCTCTGAATTAGGTTAATTTTGGGCTAAGTTACAGGGGATCAAGAACATGTTTGGCGAATGTGAGTGTCCCGCACTTCCAGAATTTGCACTCTGTTTTGTCACGCTCTCACTCGAAAGCTGCTTGTGAAAGAACATTCAACAAAATTAATCTCCTTAAAGTCAAAAAACAGGAATAGGCTAATTACTTCTACGGTGAATGGATGCTTACTGCGCAGTCAGTGTGTTAGAGTCAGGGTACATGTAAAGATTTCAAACCGTCGAAGAACATGCTGAGAAGGATGACTAAAGAAGAGTTGTATGATCAGTCAGCACGCTCAATTACCGGTACATCAGAATCTTCTGCTGTGAATGTGCCTAGAGGTTTCATAGCAGAAAAAGATGATGATGATGATAATGATTTACAGCTATGAGGTAAGACATTTCAGTGAATTTATATCTCATCACGTCTTTACAAATTAACCAATTCTTGAGTATCTAATCCCTGATAATTCATATCACATATTAGCACAATGAGCTGTATTTATCTTCCATCTTAACCTGTTTAAATATGGAGTTGCGGCCGTGGGATACCTAGCTATCGCATTATAGGTAATCCGCGGAACGTACAGTTTTACGACCGGCCGGAACCAGAGGTACTCGACTTTCATATTATTAACCAAGAATCGAATCAGTAAAAATCCTGAGAAGCAAGCTCATGCCTGTAAAGAGGCTTAAATAGCCAATATTACTTAAAAGTTATTTTAAGTCGTACGATCCTCTCTTGAAATAATAGGATCCTTTGGGGGTTATTATACGATCCCGACCAACTCAGAGGTTGGCAACGCTGACTGTATATAACATACAATACAAAACGTATTATATTACGTCATGCTTACTTGCCTTGAATCCGAGAAATTATATACTGTCTATATACTGAACATCACTATTCATAAATTATCTGAAAGTGTATTAACAATAACAGGTACTTATTAAGGAATCTTTCAAGATAGCCCGCCTGGTGGCCATGCTCGTTAAGGCGCTGAAGTCTAAACTGTCTGACACCGAGGTTAGCCGGTTCGAGTACCGTTGGTCGAAAAAATTTCACCATCAGAATGTTGGCCGACATGGTAGGGGAGGTGGTGGTATACAATTTCTAATCACTAGATTGCGTGCCAAAAGCCTGGATTAAATTCCAAACCTCTCCGCAGTGCTCATATGGAGTGAGGGCATATGACGCTGTTGATGGTGATTCGTCCGTCGGATGGGGTCGTTAAGCCTTGAGCAGGCCGCTTGGTGCTATTCGGAAGGAGTAGGCTATGTGCCAGCACCGGGCTTCACCCTCTCCCTACTATCATATATCACGCCATTCATTTCATCTCATTAACTCCTCTGATGAGGATGACGTCAGGAAGGGCATTCGGTCATAAAAACCCGCCACGACAGATTCATCTCACCTCATACCCGACCCGTAGGGAACCGGGACAAGGGTTGGACAAACAAGAAATCTTTCAAGATACACTTCAAAAGATACATGTAAACTTTTCCGCCACAGGGAAAGATCATACCCATATTCGTAGATTTGTTTGGGGGATTAGAAGACGAGTGAGAGAGAGAGAGAGAGAGAGAGAGAGAGAGATAGTTCAGACTGTTACCCCTTTTAGTAGCCTCTTACGACATTCAGGAGATAAATAATTTGGATGAAACGAAAGAAACATGTGTCATCATCATCTACATCCAACAAAATGGCAGCGTGCCAGTTGGGCGTGCGGTCACGGGCGCGCAGCTGTGAGCTTGCATCTGGGAAATAGTGGGTTTGTACCCACTATCGGCAACCCTAAAGATACTTTTCCGTGGTTTTCCATATTCACACCAGGCAAATGCTGGGGCTGTACCCTAATTAAGGCCACGGCCGCTTCCTTCCCACTCCTAGCCCACTCGTATCCCATCGTCGTCATAAGACCTACCTGAGTCGTTACGACGTTAAACAAACAAACAAAAACCAAAATGGTCGCTGATTTAGCACATAATTTAATGGCCGTTAATATTCGCGAGATACGTATCTGCTGCCTTCGGTAATGTTACCGTGTGTAAGGGGCTTTGCCAGTCAAAGAGAATGGGAAATCGTTTAAAACACGGTGCTATATGCAGCTGCTGTATATAGAAGGCAGTGAGGAAGAAAATGGCGAACACGGGTTGCCTAGTTACCACACTGTGGGGCTTCTACTCTCATAAAACTCTCCACGCTGGACAGTCAGCCCAGAAACATATCCATGTCAAAGTTCTGCACCACGGTTATCTGTAAAGATAGAAAATCCCTATAATTTTCCCTCAAGGCAACTGCATACGCAACTCTCGCGGAAGGAAGCAGGCCTGTATGTGTCGCCATCTGTTGGATATTTCATGCGAACACTGATTCACTCTTGCGCACCGAAGGTTTGAAGTACACGTCTAACTCAATGATCCCAACAATGTTTTAACACCCTTCACAACATTTGACCGGACCCGCATTGTGAACGATGTCGTGAACGTTTGGAATCGCTTTAAGAAACCGGGAGTGTGAAGGCTGTACCTCCCACCGGAAAACTGCGTTTAACGACAGCTGCTCAAAAGAGATACCTTAGGATTCGAGCCGATATAAACCCTGGAGACAGTGGAACGCAGCAGCGCAACGACATCTTGAAGGCGTCTGGCACGGCTGTTCCGCTGACGATCATCTTCATGATATGAATATTCATGCCAGGCGTCCGTGGCAGTAACCACTACTCACGCCGCAGCACACTGGTGCCCGTGAACGAAGGCTGGACTCCGAATCAATCAATGATGATCTCGTCAGCGAATGCTCTGTTATCAGTCCTACAGGAACACACTATAGGCTACATTTTAGTTCTCTTTTCACGCCTCTACGGACGGGTGTGCACAAAAACTGCCACTCATTCACATCTTTATTATTACACTGGGGAATACTGTTTTCGGTCTGTAAGGAATTATTCCCTTTATGGGGTGTTTTTGGGTAGTAGATTCTGAAACTGTTATTAGTTTTTCCACATCAACCACGTTATCATACGTTAGGTCATTAAATTAAACAAAAACAGACAAAGAGACAAAAACAGACAAAGAGACACCAACCAAGTACATCTGAGAGAAAGTTAAAAAAATCAAATAGTTTTTATCCATTTCTTTTTCAATAATACGATCATTGAATTCATTCTTATCGAAACCTTTTTGAAGTAGAAGGGCGTTTAAAATTAGTATCATGCTACCCAGCACAAACTTCTGTCTCGCTGGTTGATTCATCTGTCACTTCACAAAGCTCCGGACCGAGCTCGATACCTGCACTCGCTTAAGTGCGGCCAGTATCGAGTATTCGGGAGATAGTGGGTTCGAATCCCACTGTCGGCAACCCTGAAGATAGTTTCCAATTTTCACACCAGGCTGTATTAAGGCGGCCCGCTTCCTTCCCACTCCTAACCCTTTCGTGTCCCGTTGTCGCCATAAGACCTATCTGTGTCAGTGCGACGTAAAGTAACTTTAAAGAAAGATCAGGAAGGCTATAACAAGTTGGACGAGGTGCGTCTTCTGAACGTGCAATAGGGCGTCTAGCAGAGTTACTTCCACTGACTCTGGTTCTTCCCCTTGGTACCCTTTACATTTACTAAACAAAAGTAACAGTCGTCAGTGTGGTTGTTTTGTTCACCATCAGAATACCAAACTAAATGCTCTTCCTTTACCCGTTAGCCCCCTGTCGCAGCTGCCCTGAACACATGTTACACATGAAATGTGTGCCCATGACTTATTTTGGTCCCCCAGTTTCAGTCTGAACTAATAAAATTAGGCCCTTTTCACAAAGTCCGTTATAATTTGTCTCCACAGAGAGAACCTGTACGCCCCAAAAATGTAACAAAATATCAGGATTTTTAATACATTATCTTCGTGATGAAGCCATTGATATTCCTGAAAAGAAACGAAACGTATTCTGCATATGTAATGTGTAGGAAAAATGAACCAACGTTGGTAGGAAATTATCACAAAATTAACAATATCTAAAAATACTAGAGCTGCTACAACAAAACGGAGAGAATTTTTGGAATCAAAAGTTCAGATATACACAGAGTCAGTTTTAAAATTCAAGACATCACACAATATTTTCTCTCTCTTTTCTGGACCTTTGAAACGAATGACACTCCCTTACCATTGTGGAAAGAAGCGAACGACTGGTATATCTACTTATTTTTATTTATTTATTTATTTATTTATTTATTTATTTATTTATTTATTTATTTATTCCTTTGAAGAGGACCTATTAAAACTCTGGAGAGCAGGTTTTGCCTTCATCATAGCAAAGTAATATACTGTAGAACGACTGATAAAGCATAAATAAAAAAACGTAGAACGACTGGAAGATGAATTGAAAATACCAGTCTGATATCATCTCATTTCTTCTGACTTTATTTAGAAGAGACGTCAGTATCCAGTTGAACGCCTGATCGTTGTCCTTGAGTGTTGGAATAGCGGAGTCTCGTTATTATAAAGAGCAATGGCAAAGTTCTTCCACAGCGAGTCCACCTGCGCATCGATTTCCAAACAGACGCGCATTACAATCTATGCTAACTACGGTCTCAAAAAAAAAGTTTATAGCTCCAGTATTGCAGAGCACGTTTGTTCGAACGTAGCATCAGACAAGGAATTACGGCAAGCCTTATAATTGGTTTAATTTAGCAGTTAGACACCATCCAGCGTTAGAGAAACGTGTCTGGTTTCCCAAGTTCGGATCAGAGATTCGTGCAGGTCCCTCATTACGAGAGGTCGACCATCCAGAATATCCACCCGCAGTCGGATCAAAACCATCTTCAATATACTCTACAAATGGTTTAATAAATAATATTGTTAATAATAATATGATGCTCCCAGATAACGTACGCAACCATTTTTAAATGGACGGCATTCAAGCTGCCTGCGCGTCAATTCCGACGTTCCCTTTTACTTTAAAAGATGTCAGAGTAAACCAGATCGCTATTGAGCGATCAACAGCCGAAGTTTGAGGGGAGATGTAACCGACCCGGTACCAAAAATGAAATATGTTGAACTTTTGACACCGAGCTCGATAGCTGCAGTCACTTAAGTGCGGCCAGTATCCAGTATTCGGGAGATAGTAGGTTCGAACCCCACTGTCGGCAGCCCTGAAAATGGTTTTCCGTGGTTTCCCATTTTCACACCAGGCAAATGCTAGGGCTGTACCTTAATTAAGGCCACGGCCGCATCCTTCCAACGCCTAGCCCTTTCCTGTCCCATCGTCGCCATAAGACCTATCTGTGTCGGTGCGACGTAAAGCAACTAGCAAAAAAAAAAGAACTTTTGACATGAATACGTACGACTTATGGCTGGGGGGTCATCCGAAAATCTGTGTAACGTAACGCGACAAAATGTGTACCGTCAGTGACGTCACATTAGTCGTTATCGTAGGCCTTGGTTGCCAAGATGCTGCGGCTACATGTTACCTTCCTTTGACGTAGAGTTGCAGTTCTTGATGTAACATTGATTTTCTTTTATTGAAAGGCATAATTATTAGCTTTTCGCAAAAGGAAACGTTTATTTTTCTTAAGTAATTGCCTTTTCTTTACAGAGTGCAAATTTAAAACTTGCAGCTCCACGCGAATTATTTTAAAAATTACCTTATATTTGTTGAGTAAGAAACATGATCCATTTAAGTGGTCTTAGAACCGATAAAAAAATCAAAATTCTGAAAATTATAACTTTTGAATTAACGATTTTTTTGCATCATGAGAAAATTCCCAACTTGTATTTCTACAAATACCTTACATTGATGTTGATTTAAAAGGACCCTGTGAATTAGAAATTTAAGCGGTATTTTCTAAGCTTTCTTTTTTTATCAGATTAGTTAACGTTTCTCTGAAACTAAAAACGATCATACTTTGAAATTTTCAGTGATTGTAAATAATGAGTTGGTAGATTTATTTCTCTCTCCTTTGAAGTGCAATGTATTTATTCTGTTATTCACGGGTTTTATAGGACATTTATCGGGACACTGTACAAATTTTCCTGTTTCGAAACCTTAAATCCATAAACATAAAACGACAAAGCCATATTTAAAAATAAAGTGCCTAATTCGAATTTGCGAAAACAATATGATAATAAATATGTCTTTCAAAATGGAACTCATATTGATAACGATTAATATATTTCCATCTAACAAATCATTTTAGAGACACATCTTTAGGGAATCTGAATTCTACAAGTGTAGGATTCAGTCCATCGGAAGAGGGCAACACTGACTCAGGGCCTATGAAACTACGGCGTATGAAAAAATCAGTTCTCGATAGTATGAAAGGATGAGGCCTCTCTGATTAAAGAGCCTCCTACATGTGTCTCAGTCTTGGCCACCGACCGATAATTTACATCACAGCCTTTAAGATCACCATCGGCCACTTGTATCAGACATATTATGTTATTTGGATCCTTTCATCTTTAATAAGAATACGTCTGGGACATGAATGTTATCCGAGTCATCTCCACAGGATCACGATATTGGACACCCCTCACTGCCCGGGAGACCCTGGACGAATAGTGGACAACCTACTGTTATTTAAGAAGTACTCCCAGGAGCAGAACCATCTGTACTCGTGAAGTAAAAACCCGACAGTCAACCACACTTGTCATCCTCTTACCAATCCTAAGTCCACAAGTATGCACTGTAATTTCTCAATATTTAAGAGACTGCAGGATTAAGTTTCAGTATACCTTATGATTCATTTTCAAGCACAAAGATCTATATATATATATATGCTCTCTCACTGTGTAAATACTAGCCGCATGCTATTCCGAGGCCGAACGTCATTAGTACAAAAACATGTCATGTGGATCTTTTTTTTTTTGCTAGGGGCTTTACGTCGCACCGACACAGATAGGTCTTATGGCGACGATGGGATAGGAAAGGCCTAGGAGTTGGAAGGAAGCGGCCGTGGCCTTAATTAAGGTACAGCCCCAGCATTTGCCTGGTGCGAAAATGGGAAACCACGGAAAACCATTTTCAGGGCTGCCGATAGCGGGATTCGAACCTACTATCTCCCGGATGCAAGCTCACAGCCGCGCGCCTCTACGCGCACGGCCAACTCGCCCGGTGTGGATCTTTTATAAACCTTAAGTGCATATACTGAGAGTTGTACGAGCGCAGCTGTGAGCTTGCATTCGGCAGATAGTGGGCAAATGCTAGGGGCTGTAACTTATTTAAGGGCACGGCCACTTCCTTCACACTCCTAGCCCTCTCCTCTCCCATTGTCAACATATCTGTGTCGGTTCAGCGTACAGACAATCACATAAATAAGTCAAGTATTTTACTAATGATGAAATTAAGTTTCCGAAAACCGGATATAATGGAACAGACACCATTTGTTTACTGTTCTACTGAAATCCTAGATCTCCATACATTTTTAAAAATATTTAGCTATATTTTCATATTACGATAGGCATGTAGAAGTTAAACTGTAAATGCATCACTCTGACACCACAGCGAGTTACGTTTTCATTTCAGGTCATAAAATGAACGTTTGTCCTGGACTGTACTGGCACCAATTTTTTCACCTCTGGTTACTGTACTCTATCATATTATACGGGAAGCTTAATATGATATCTGTGCTAAGTTTCAGTTCTCTGTGTCTCAAATTGTGGCTTCTGTGCCTTTTAAAATCTAATCGCGCAATCCCGGCTCCATTCACCATTAATAAATGTGCCAGAAGAACTCTTTTACATGCCAACATCGTACGAAAAGGACTGTAATCGGGGTAAATTGAGGGCTTCAGCCGCCTCCTCACTCCTCAAACCTAAATAGGAGGAATACTCCTCAGGGAATGTGCTGACTAGCAGTGCATACTTAACCTCAAATGACATTATTTTGCGGGCGGTTTCAAAGTAGGGCAGCAGACCCAAGTTCGTTGCCCAAGAGTGCAAGCTTAACCTAACAGGCAAGGAATCAACTCCAGGCTGAACCTCACAGGGGAGTTAACTTTACAGACTCACGTTCAATGCTCGATGACGCTAATCGCATAAGATTGCAAGCTTTATCTAACTAGACTACGTAGGTGCAGTAAATCCTAATACGTATTCATTGCTTATCTAGGAATAACTTTCGAGGAGAACCTCAGAGACTCGGAGCTGGGCTACGTTAGTCAGTTCGACCTCTCAGAAATAATTTTAAGGTGGGAAAAGTGATGATTGTGTGCTAGTAACAGGATTCAATTATTTTAAACCTCGATATAGAGTAACTGTTGCGGCTTTTGTGTTGGTACTCGCCTGCCGCATTTCATTTTGTTACAGTTGGCAATGTGCTGCTGCGTTTTGTTTTAAACAGAACACACTGAACATGGCGACCGTCAGCAGTACACGTGTTTTGGTGTACCTCTGAATTTGTTGTACACACGTGTAAATATGCAGTGTTTTATTCATGTGGAATTAATGTTTGTATCACCTTCTGAGTGATGTGTTTGTGTCTGCGCGTTTGGGGCAGTCTGGTCCTCCATCCGCCTATGGAGCTGAACTTTGTTATGTGCGGCCGATATGTTGTTTGTTCGTTCGCAACAGTAACGCTGTTGATAATGTTTCATCCGTCGGATGGGGGTGTTAATCCTTGAGCGGACCCCTTTCTCTTCCAATATCTCAACCCTCAAACATTATTCACAATGACTAATTACTGCATCTCAACTTCGCTGCTAGGAACCAACACAGAACTTAAGTAAGACTTCCGGGATAAATGTAAAACACAGACGAACCATCATCAAGAGCGCTGTTATGTCCTCACATCATATGCACAATGAGGAGAGATTTGGATTTCAACGCAGGCTTTTAGCACATAATCTATGGATTAGAAATTCCATACCACAATTTCCCCCACCATGTTGGCCAACATTGTGATGGTGAATATTTTCCACGAACGGATCACGAACCGGCAACCCATAATGTCAGACCATTTAGACATCACACCTTGTCGAACCACGGCTACCAGGCGGGTTTGACAGCCGAAGCTATTTTTAACTGTGGTTCAAGGTAACTATAACGACGACAGAGTATACAGCAGTTTGTAACCCTTTCTCTTGAAAAAGTAGGTCTTCCATGAAAAGCTATGCGATAATGAAAGCGAATAGGCCGGATGCTACGAAGAACGAATAATCAGGTAAGAGAATGAAAGCCTAACCGTTTATGCAACCACCCTACACAATGTAGTGTAATGCTCACAAGATTTTATCCTGTAATTCGTTAAACTACAACGAATAGCGAATGGCTAAAAGGCCCAACAGATATCTGTAATGAGATTTGTATACCTATCAGGAACACAGTCGTTTAACAGAAAATGCGCTGAAGACTGGACTATACATGCAGAGGCTAGAACTCCGTTCCCCGCACACATTATGTAGTGAACAGGGCAGGCGATAGGTGCGTTCGCTCTAATGAATGTTCGCCCTTATATTTACTGTCCGACTTATCTGGTCCCAGCGAGACGGAGTGTAGCGCCGAAATTAGTCCTCTCATTTTGTTTGAAGACTCGCGGCCAACACACGAATATTTCATTTCATTTAATTTCCGTTCCGAGTGAAGAATGAAGTGTCCTTAGGGTGTGCGATACAGACTGCAGCTTCATTAGCACAGCTCCGTGCATTGTGCCGCGCAAAGTTCACCATATTAGCTCGCTGTCATGACTGATGATCATTATAATGGATTTGTAGTAACACCCGCTCTACTTTTGCTATACCTCCGTCGATAATGGTGGAGTACGGTATCGATCAACGTACGAAGTTCGACTCTTTGGCTGAATGTTCAGAGTATTTGTCTTGGACTATCTCTGGCTGGGTCGTGGCTGGATGTTCATGTATGTGTGTGTCGTTTTCAACATTGGAATTCATCAAAGTTAGGGCTCACTCTCAGTGACACGCAGGTCGCCTACAGGTGTCAACTCGAGGTGACCTGCGCCAGACTTCCTAGCAGGCAAGAAGTCATGTTTTTTATTATTATTATTATTATTATTATTATTATTATTATGATTATTATTATTATTATTATTATTATTATTATTCCCGATGAAGCCTGCTAAGAACCACGTGCCAATTTCAATTCAGTTCTTCATACGTCGTTGTTTTCTCTTCCGTTCCTTCCAATATTCTTTCATCCTTTCACTATGCTGTTTCTTTCTGCCTTCGGACCACTTCGCACCAGCCTTCTTATTGTATCTTCCTTGGAATCCTTCCATACTTACTACCCTCTATCTAAAATATCTCTGTCCATGGTTTCTTCATCTCTTATATTATTTCTTTCTAAATTCTTCTTTACTTCTTGAATCCAGCTAGTTGTTGCCTTTTTGTCTCAAAGGTACTTGAAAATCCTTTTTGTTAATCTGGAATCGTCCATTCTGTAAATATGTCTGGGAAATGGCTATCTCCTTCTTCTTATTGTTTCTGTTATGTTTTCTATGTTCCTGTATATTTCATCATTAGATCTTAATTTCTATACTTCTGCTGTTTTCACAGGGCCTAAGGTTTTTCTCATGATTCTCCTTTCTGGTACCTTAAGTTTATCTAATTTATAGTTTAGTACCAGGAATTCACTTGCATATAGGCATTTCGGTTTCCCCACTGTAGTATAGTGCCTTATTTTAAGTTTTTAAGATAGACACTTTTTGTGATACCATATGCTCTTTCCATCTCGCATACCCTTTCTTCTACTGAAGATTTGTCTAAACAATTTTCATGACTTATTTCTCCCAGATATTTTAATTTCCTTACTCTCTCCAATGGAGCATTCTTGATATTTGTAATAAATTTTGTTTTTTCCACGGAGATTCTCAAACCTGTCTTGTTGGCTATTTCTTCCAAGAGATTGACTTGTATTGTCGCACATGTTAGGTTTTCTGACAATATAACAAAATCGTCTGCAAATTTCTCCCGAAAGTTACCGGCAAAATGTTATGTCCTTTAAGCTTTGCATTCCAATATTATTTATACAAGCTGCTTCACGTTACACCGACACACATAGGTCTTATGGCGACGACTGGAACGAAGCGGCCGAGGCCAGACGTCATTATTACATATAATGCGTTCTTCCCTCTAATGAGCACGTAGAACCATTACTTATCACTGGTCTTCTTATCTCCTAAAACTTACTCATCCTTTCACTTCTTCCTAGTGTCCAAGCATTCGGTTTCAAGTTCCTGGCTGTTAGGTTCTTGCATGTTCACTTATGTGAATTGATTTTCTGTCTGAATATGGTCCGTGCAGTTGCCAGTGGGTCAATATTTCTGCAAGGTCGGTTTGAGTGTCTACCAACCAGGGTAATTTGATTTGTCGGGTTCCGTTAAAGATTAATTTTTCTGGTCAGTCGAGAGTCATCCAGTCGTGCTATGTGTACGTACGCCTCTTCCGTGCAAGTGCGGAGAATCGCTCAGTCATAGAACACAGTTCTTCTGAACTTTTACACATTCAATTGCCATCTTAAATTTTGTGTCCAGATATCCTCCTGAGTATGTGCTGTTCTATTTTCTCTATGTCCTTGATGTTGACAGTTAAGGATGACGTCTCAGTTGCGTAGAGTGTTTCTAGAACAACTGTGTGGTAGTGGCGGAGTTCGGCTTTTTTGGAAAGCGATTTCTTGTTGTACATATTCGAACTGATTGTGTAGGCTTTGCGTATTTTTTCTGCACGTTTTTTACTACACATTTTTCTCTTCCAGTGTTCCCGATAATGGCTTTGGATATTATTATTATTATTATTATTATTATTATTATTATTATTATTATTATTATTATTATTATTATTAATATTGTAAAGTCCATATGTATGTAACATTCGAAGGTGAGTTAGTGAATTTGTAAGATTCTCGTAATAAATTATGTTTCTGAGACCAGTTCCGTACATAATTAAGCATACTTCGTGCGAACACTTGAAGACATTGCCGTCAGCTTGACCTTCCAGCAGCTGCGGTTTCGGCGGTACAATTGATATGTGCAGACTTATGGTTTGCTCTTTTTTTTGTGTGTGACAGTGGAAGCATATGTGAGGTTCATTACCACCTTCCTTACTGGACAGCCTACGTACTTTCTGATTCATTCCCACTTTCACATAGGCCTATCATGGAGCACAGGAGATAGACCAAAAATACAACGCTTAGTTTAGTCCCCACGACTTGTGTCGTTCCTTGCAGTTTCTAATAAACAGACAGGTTAATAGACAATTGCCCAGTTTCTGGAAGTGAGATATAGATCCTATAGTGGTATCGAATTGTTAACTTGTGTTCTTGCGATCTATCAGGTTCGATAAACCGTCCACTAGGTTAGAGTACCCGGAATAAGAGATATATATACGTTAAACTGACGAGTGCATTTGCAGTACCGTGTTGTATGTTGGCAACTGATATATTGTTTTTTTGCATGCTTCTTTTTTGAGGAAGAAGTTGTGGATATTGTTTAACATTCCAGGTGGCAATTTACGACCTGTGACTAATAGTACTTTTCCACTGTCCCCTCTTGATCAAATATTAATTACGATACGCTTTTATGCTACTGGATCTTGTCCGAGTGTTATCAGTGGCTGTATTCGTGTCCGTCTACTAGTTATTGAGCATGACAGATAATTAGAAATTTATCGTAGTGCTGTAGGACTACTTAAATTAGTAGTGGACATATTTTTTTGTTTTCAATTAACGATATAACACATCAAGGAATGGACAGATTTTGTTATGTTAATTACGTTGTATTTATTCCTGTACTAATGTCAGACAATATTTACTCTATGAAATAACAGAATAAATGCGTGACACGCGCTTCTGGTTTGCATGTTACATTACAAATCTGTAAACATTGCTCAAAGCGTCTGAAACTGAAATCCTCTCGTACAATGACACCAAACTAGTAGTCGACCTGGGTGAGCTCTATAGAAATGATGAATTATGTACGCTTGAGAGTCTGGGGTAGTTTCAGATCCCTGTACGAACAAACATTACGTATGAAAACAAATCAATACGAGGGGTGGCATCTAGTGAGTAGTTACGAAACGACCCAATAGCTAACACTTCGATAAGTTAGAATTTTCGGGCATAATTGTGGGAATACAGTACTGTAAGAAGGAGATGAAGTATCCCTATAATTAGCGTCCATATCTGCTGCCTGGTACCATGCCTGGCAAACGGAGCAAGTTTGGAAACATTCCATTCTCTCGTGAAATACTTTTTTGGATTTTCAAAATAATGACACACACCTGAATCTGCACAAAAAGGCGTTCTTCCATTTAACAAAATAAATGAAACTCAACCTGATAATGCATTTGCCTCTAATCGTTTTCGAGTGACATTTGTTTGAAATTCGTTGTCGACAAGTGTAGAATTCAGGGCATCGAAAGGCGGAAACTGATCAGTTCTCACGGATAAAAAGTTGTGAGCCATCTGTTAGAGAAGAACCTTCTATACGCCTTTTAGTCATGGCCATCCATCAGCACTTCACATCACAGCCTGCATGGTTGCTAGGTGACATCACGTCACACATTTGGAATCCCTAAATTCCTAAATTCAGATTAACCCCAGCTCAAGAAATATTTATATTGAAACTTAAGTTATTACCGTTAAATGTTACCATTCTGGAAAAATATTTCAAGTTCAGTTATCGTTTCCTCGGGAAAATTACCGGAAGTCGGAACGGACTTTCGACACCTTAACGGTTAAAAAGTTTTTTGAGGTGATTATTTTAGTTCACTAACCATATGTATGCAACTCCCCGTACACAAGTTACGTGCTGGCTGCAGTCGGTGTATGTCAGGGGACAATGCGCAACTGCGGAAAGCAGATCGGGCTGTGAGGATGTAGTAAGTAGTTGGAGAGGCCAACTTACAGGCTAAGCCCCAGAGTTGTGTCGGAGATAATCTCTGCACCCAGAGCAATAACCACCCACACTTATCCTTGAGGTAATAAAGGCTCAGCTGTTACCAACATAATACATTTCTAACTAACGGAGAGAAAGTTCTCAGAACTTGGCGATAAGGGAAACTAGTGTACTGTTACCAGTATCCACCATATTATCGCTGTAATTCTGCTAAGTTCGGACGCCCCGTATCTAGATTAAATAAAACTGGTTATCGGGAAAGGAGCGTCAATAATCAGGGGTGGAGGTAAAGGTCATCAGAACAATTGAATTATAGGCGACTCCTCGTTATTTAGATATGTAGGATAAATTTGCGGAGTGAGTGAATTTGCAGTAGCTAGGACTAATACAAAATGACTCACATAACATTACTTTCTTTCTTTCTTTCTTTCTTTCTTTCTTTCTTTCTTTCTTTCTTTCTTTCTTTCACCTGGCGAGTTGGCCGTGCGGTTAGGGGCGCTCAGCTGTAAGCTTGCATCCTGGAGATGGAGGATTCGAACCCCACTGACGGCAGCCCTCAGTTTGGTTTTCCGTGTTTTCCCATTTTCACACCAGGCTGTATCTTAATTAAGGCCACGGCCGCTTCCTTCCGACTGTTAGGCCTTTCCTACCCCATCGTCGCAATAAGCCCTATCTGTATCGGGGCGACGTAATACAAATTGCAAAAATAAATCTTTCTTTCTTAATCCGTTTGCCCTCCAGAATTGGTTTTGCTCGGATTCAGCGAGGGATCCCACCTCTACCACCACAAGAGTAGCGTCCTGAAGCGTAAGAACTTGGGTCGTGGGATACAACTGGGAAGGATGACCAGTACCTCACCAAGACGCCCTCACCTGCTATGCTGAACAGGGGACTTGCAGGTGGATGGGAAGATGGGAAGGGATAGACAAGGAAGAGGAAAGGGAGCGGCCGTGGCCTTAATTAGATACCATCCCAGCATTTGTCTCGAGGAGAAGTATGACATCACGGAAAACAACTTCCAGGATGACTGAGGTTGGAATAAAAAACCCTCTACTCAGTTCACCTCCAGAGGCTGAGTGGACCGCGTACCACTTTTCAAACTTCGTGGCAGAGCCGGGAATCGAACTTGGGTCTCCGGGGATGGGAGCTAATCATACTAACCACTACACCACCGAGGCGGACACCTAACATTACCACCAGCAATGTTTCCTAAACAACAAGAAATGTTGAAAAAATAGGGGATTCTAATGGGCCATACACCTCATGTTCATGCACATGTCATAGCATAACCTATCGGCCTATAAGGTAGTTGCCATCATTCGTGCACTAATCAACAGTACAATACTCGATTTTAATTTATTTTGAAAATGCACGAATCTCTCTTTCGATTGATACGCATTTAGTACAGTGTTATATAAATAGTAGTTCGATTATTGTGATGAAATTAAGATAGGACGTTATATTTTCCTTGTGATCTCGAGACAAATATCCATCCTGTTCACCTCAGGCTATATAGGCGTTCACTGTCCATCCCACCGTAATCGAGTGGAAAGTGGAATTTTCAGCAGCTCTTCTACTTCTAGATCATGCTAAATCTCGTTTTATCTTCCACGTATTCTCCTTCTAGAAGGAGCAGAGACTGATCTCGTTACGTTAATCTCTCTGGGGTGAACGGTATCTTTTAGAAATTAGCGACGACTTGGAAAACTGTGAAGTAACGTACATAGATGTGTCACCGTTCGGTGCCGCAGCGAAGCTAACAAGTCCGGCGGGATTTCATTATGTGACAGTAGCGGGCGATAATGACATGGTTATGGCTGTGGGACGCGAGTCTGAATGAGACGACTCCATGCACACAGAGATCTGTGCTCAGTACAAAGTTCAGTACGTATGTGCCTGATCTGGAGCAGGTCAACCGGCTTTGAGAGTATAACCCTGAACTAGTAGGTACAATACACTGGAAAATATATTTAACATCATTATAAACCCCAAGTCCGACGTAAAAAATTTGTAGCTATGTAACTATGTTAGTCGGATTTAAATTAGTGCGAAAATACTTTGTATGTACGAATGCAACTAAATTTACTTCCCGTAAGTTTACTTTCTGTAATTTCACTTGTGTAACTTTAGGAGAGCAAAGTCAACGATATGATGGGAGGTTCGATCCTCTCGGCCCAAAGTCCATCTCAGCACCAACATAGCACGATTCCATTCGACCAAATATAAGCTATTGCTATTTTTGCTTTACGTCGCACCGACACAGATAGGTCTTATGGCGACGATGGGACGGGAAAGGCCTAGGAATTGGAAGGAAGCGGCCGTGGCCTTTAATTAATGTACAGCTCCCCAGCATTTGCCTGGTGTGAAAATGGAAACCACAGAAAACCATCTTCAGGGCTGCCGACAGCGGAACTCGAACCCACTATCTCCCGGATGCGAGCTCGCAGCTGTGCGCTCCTAACCGCACGGCCAACTCGCCCGGTCCGGGTATAATCAATTACACATTCAGATATTAAGAAGTCTAATGACTACATGGTGTATCAGTTCATTCTAGGAAGTGTTCTAACAACAAGTCGAAGATTTGAATTTTTAATACCCTTAAAGTGGGCTACAACAGTAAATATAAACAATAACAGGAGCAAGAAACATTTAATATTAGTGTGAATGTTTCCAATGAAACCAGCTGACGTTTTGAAGTGTTCTATTTCATAAGAAACATCATCAAGAAAGGTATAATGTTTGTGTATGTATTGACGATGTTTTATGTATAGCTGAATTTTGTTAGATCTTAAGATATGGGGAATCTTGCTTTATGAGGTAAAAATTGGTGATGAAGGGAGTTGGACCTCCCGAAACGTATACGAGTTCATATAATCGTACAAAATTAGGAACTTGATAATATATTGACAGGGCGGACCAAACTATTACCCGTAGTATATGAACTTACACAATACGGACCAACTAAGGACCGAAAATGATAAAATGTGTCGGTTATGGTAAACTGGACTGACTTTGCTCCACATTAAGGAATACTTTTCGTATTCCATCTGGAATGGGAGCTACGTAAAAGCAGAAAAGTAAGGGAACCCCAGTACACACGGCACTGAATATTGATATTTTCATATCTATACCGGAAAGTAAAGCGGTGTGGGGAGGATGGTTTGTTCCAACCCGAATTTTACTGTAGATTCAAGTGAAAGGTTGGCTAATTCAGGAATGTTCAACGTTCGGCCCGTTAACTCATATTATGGCCCCCCTTGTCGAAATGTTATAATGTGCTTAAGTTTCAGTGTCTATTTTTCGTAGATACCGAAAAACATATTTAAGAATAACTTCGTTGTAATTTACGGAGAAAGAAGAATCTCTGAATTATTCGAACTTTTCTTCTCGACGTGATGTTTCTTTTACTTTTTTTTTTTGCCAGTTGCTTTACGTCGCACCGACACAGATAGGTCTTATGGTGACGATGGGACAGGAAAGGGCTAGGAGTGGGAAGGAAGCGGTCTTGGCCTTAATTAAGGTACAGCCCCAGCATTTGCCTGCTGTGAAAATGGGAAACCACGGAAAACCATCTTCAGGGCTGCCGACAGTGGGATTCGAACCTACTATCTCACGAATACTGGCGTTCCTTTTACTAAGCTGTAGTAAAATTATAAGATGCATTCTTATTTCCACATTAAAACCAGGTAAGGATTCCATTTCTCTCTTGGTTTATTTGTTATTTAATGTATATACTTGTATTTTGCATCATTCCTTTGTTTTTGTATTTTTTCCTTCCTATTTTTCTGTATTGTACATATCTCTGTCGATTTCTACTTTATGTTTTACCTTGAATTTTTGTATTTATTCTGTTTTGTATATTATTAATAAAATAATGTTATTTGCTTTACGTTCCACTAACTACTATTTTACGGTTTTCGGAGACGCCGAGCTGCCGGAATTTAGTCCCGCAAGAGTTCTTTTTACGTACCAGTAAATCTACCGACGCGAGGCTGACGTATTTGAGCACCTTCAAATACCACTGTACAGAGCCAGAATTGAACCTGCCAGGTTGGGGTCTTGTAAATTATTTGTAACTTATACAATGTTACTCAATTTGTGCGCGGCTTAACTTATACCGTAAGCTAAGTAAATGAAACCACTCGTATTATCTGTTCTATCGAAAAGATTAAAATGGCTCTTTAGTTCTTCCCATTAACTCACCTTGAAGTATCATGCATCAAGTGTTCCACGGCACTTGGACAAAAAAGATTTTAGTAAGCATCTTCATTATTAACAGTCGTACGATAAATACGTACACGGAATAAAATTACGGAAATAACATTCTTAAAAGTCTGTATAATATACAGTCTTTTGACAGACCTAATTTAATGAATATATCTTGGGAATAATCTTTATAATAGCGCTAACTCCAAGTGATATATTGACGTCATATGCACCTGATAACACAATCCTGAATGAGTAGATTACAAATTGTACCCGCTTGTGGTCCGCTGGGAGCTAGACTGAAAAACCGTCCATTATTTATATCTCCCTTATTAATCCTCCCATCTAAAAGATACACATGAGAAAAAGTTTTATAAATTGATTTCCATTATATTCGGTTGTGTATATTTTGTGGGAGTCCAAAATCACGGTTTCAGTTTCGTATAAACCGCAAGTCGATTGGGGGATTTAGAAATAATATTGGCCCTAAAACCTACCCAAGGACCGGTGGATTCTAAATATGAAGTTTGGCAGAGGTATATTCAGTAGTATTCAAGTTATAAAAAGTCAAACAGACTAACAGACACCAAAGACGGAAAATATGCAGATGATCATTATTACACCTAAAACGGTTAAGTGTACGAACATTTCGCCTAATAGTCAGTGTACAGACAAACGGTCGTTACTATTTTATGTATATAGATTATCCTTCGGGTGAGGAATTCAATGTAGCGTGGCTTTAACTCGGCTAACAAGAAGAGAGACCTTTCCTAACCACTGAACGTAGGCACCAGACTGAAAGAGAAGCTTTTTCTGAAATACACTAGTAATTTTCCATCTGGATGAACACAGATTTTATTACATTTACATATGTTTGCATATCCCTGAGCTCCCCAGTATAGTTCGTGCGAGGAACGAAAGGAAGATTCGTGAACACTCGCACGAATGCCTACTTATTAAAAGCCATGTGGTTTCTAGACTTCTACTAGCCTGTAGGCTACACTGCACCTCAGAGACTTTCCTTTCGCCAAGAGCACAATATATCCAAAATGTGTGTATGAAATCGAAAAAGCAACACCAAGGTAGATTGACTTATGTTTAACGTTCCGTATATCAGAAATTTTAAACACACGTTATTGATGCAGTGGATATGAATCAAGAACTAGCCAGTGTTTTCTGTTGAACAATTATACTACCACAAACTGTTACCTGCGGCTTCGCTCACGTGATAAAAGTAATCGTTTCTCAGTATTGCGTTAAAACATTATCTAAAAACCCTTGAATTTCATTTACCCTAGAACCTCTTCGTAAACAATGTTTGTGGTAATGCCATTCGGAGTTCAGATGACCAGGCTATTGACAGAACTAACACTGGAACGTGCGACACAGAAGAAACAGTTCTTTTATTTTTAAAGGAGATTCCAAATATCAATATCAATTTTTACGTATTTAAACTGTTAATTTTTGAGATATAAATTTACTCATTTTAAGAATTCACCCCCTTAGCGAAGGAATATCCAAAACCCCTCCTTCAGTGAGCACCCACACTGTAGTAAAAATGTAATTTCATTTCATTTCTTTGTGTCCGAGTAGTTTTGGCTCGGCGATGACGAATCTATTAGTCAGCACATGTTATTGTATGTGGATATTACTGTCCACATTAATTACGTAAAAATGTCACTGAAATCACTTTCAGCAAATGAATCGTTCGTCAACATGATTACTGTCTGCTTTGGTAATATTTCTTTACCAAGACCCAAACATTAACAAGGGTAAAATTTGTTCAATAAACAATGTTTTAGTGGAAATTTTTGTGTTCACCATCTCATTCTATTTTTTACTACTTGTTAAACGTCGGACTAACACATGGAACGTTTTAGGCGAAGGGGGGATTCGAACCCAACGCTAACCGCACGGCCAACTCGCTCATTCAGTGGAAACTTCCGTCTTAGGCAAGTTTGTAAAAGTACCTTAGAGGTACCTCGTCAACGTTCCTTGTATGCAAAGCAATTTTCATCTATCTCCCTACAAGCGCGAAACAGGTCCGATGATGAAGAAAAGGAGATTATTATCTCGTGTAATAACATTTTAAGTGTCACCGTTTCAATCTTGCTAGAAAGTTCTTCGTCAGAGTAAATACGGATTGATGATGGAGTATCAGCCCTCCTAAATAACAAGATAACGTCAGCACTTATTTCAAGGCCTCCTAATCGCAACTAAAGATGATGACCTAGCGGTAGTACATCAACACCACCATCCTGTCCGGCTCCATGACTAAACGGTTAGCGTGCCTGCCTTTGGTCACACGGGTCCCGGGTTCGATTCCCGGCAGGGTCGGAAATTTTAAACACCATTGGTTAATTTCCCTGGCACGGGGGCTGGGTGCATATGTTGTCTTCATCACCACTTCATCATCACGACGCGCAGGTCGCCTACGACCGTCAAATCAAAAGACTGCACCTGGCGAGCCGAACCCGTCCTGCGATCTCCCGGCACTAAAAGCCATACGCCATTTCATTACCACCATTCTAAAGTTCTTTGGGTCATTAACATTTCAATGGCTTCTCACTCTGTTATCTGTTTCCTGAAAACATCTATGGCAGATCCGTTCTACTGAATCTACTTGCTTCATTTTTGTTTTATTAACTCCGGAATTACCTTCCAGTGAATCGTCAGAAATTGTTAAGTCTCTAAGTTTAGCCAACTTTGAGACCTAATCATAAAATCAAATCGTTAAATGATCACTCCAATAATTGCAGGCGAAGGCTTACCCTAACCTGCTGTACATTCTGTACTTCGGAGGTTGCTAAGCGACTAACACCTGCATTAATATTTGGATATATGTGATTTTCATCCTTAGTCAGGTCATCGCATGCAGCCATGTCTGATTACTACCTGTCAAGCCAGAGAGTATACACTTCCTTTGATGATGGAAGAAGACTATTCTCTGCTGAATACTCTTTGATTCTCTAACCTTTCCCAGCTTCCAAATATCCTCAACAGATGGCAGAACATTTCTAATAACTTGCATGCTGCTAAGAGAAAAGTCTACGTACAAACAGACCCCATGATGACATAGGCCTTAGACATTATCTGGGAAGGTCATACATTTGAAAAAACGTTCTCTGCCTGTCAAAAACACGCTCCTCCGAGACTAACCTATGAGCTCACAAGACAACCGTTCTAAATAGAAGATCTACGATTAAAAAAACCATTGCCTTCTACGACATAATGAAAAGCTTTGCATCACGACCTGCACGGGTGCTCTAGTGTTAGTAAATTCTTGCCCGATTTGCAAGTGATGTATGTTTCATCTTAAAGGATATGGCATCCTCAGTACGACAGACGTTTCTCCCTGACATCCTACGATGATCTTCAGTCGCGTTGTCCTACAGTAGAACCTCTCTAGTCCGACACATACGGGACCAGCTTTGTCGGATTACTGGATGTTCGTAAAAAAAAACAGAATTGTTTTAATATTAAAACGTTTAAGGTCTGCACGGTTGCTAGGTAAAATCACTTTACAACACAGCCTGCACGGTTGCTAGGTAACAACACTTTACAACACAGCCTGCACGGTTGCTAGGTAACAACACTTTACAACACAGCCTGCACGGTTGCTAGACAACAACACTTTACAACACAGCCTGCACGGTTGCTAGGTAACAACAATTTACAACACAGCCTGCACGGTTGCTAGGTAACAACACTTTACATCACAGCCTGCACGGTTGACAGGTAACAACACTTTACATCACAGCCTGCACGGTTTCTAGTTAAGAATACTGTGTACCGCTAGATTATCGGAGCCTGCAATTTAGAGCTCTCGCAGGTTAGAAAGCAAACTTATTTAAGCGAGTAGAAAGTGGTGTCTAGCCACTCTTCCAGTAATGTATGTGAGTTTCATAAATTTTAGGGTTTCCAGTAGGCCAGATCACTAACATTAACGCAAATTTCACTGCGCAACCGTTGTGCGGACTAGGATACATGCTACTCCTTTTCCATAAGTTAGCATTCCAGTCTGTCAGTGGTTAAAAATCAGAGCTCTATAGAATGCATATTAAAAGGAATACAATAATGTATTTATTAAGATACAAATTACATAGACCTACCTTCGACAGTCGAAACTATTATCTAGAAAGTAGTTGGAAATTCTAAATGGTCTATTAATATATCTTGTGAATAAAACGCCAGGGTATCTTATAGAAATCTCGATCTAAGAAAACTGCACGCTACGCTCATCGGGTCACGTACTCAGGAGACAGTGAGTTCAAACTCTACTATCGCTAGCCCAGAGGTTGACTATCCATGATTTTCCATTTTAACACCAAGCAAATATTGGGGCTGTACCACAATTACGACCACTGCCACTTTCTTAACTCTCCTAGCCCTGTCCTATCGTCGCCGTAAGACATATCTGTGATCGAGCTCGATAGATGCACTCACTTAAGTGCGGCCAGTATCCAGTAATCAGGAGATAGTGGGTTCGAGCCCCACTGTCGGCAGACCTGAAGAGGGTTTTCTGTGTTTTCCCCATTTTCGCACCCGGCAAATGCTGGCGCTGTACTTTAATTAAGGCCACGGACGCTTCCTTCCCATTCCTAATCCTTTACTGTCCCATCGTTGTCATAAGCCCTATCTCTATCGGTGCGACGTAAAGCAACTTGAAAAAAAAAAGACTTGTCTGTGGCGGTCCGACGTAAAACAAAGAACAAAACCAACACCACCCTTCCCGTTGCGTAAATCGAATGATCATAATTATGTCTCCCGGCTACGGTCATCCATCAACGGCTGCTAATTTCAGATGGCAACCAGCCATAAGACATACGTTAGCGTGCACGGTTACTAGGTAACAATACTTGACATCATACCTTGCATGGTTGCTATGGTTACACTTCCGTAACGGAAATTTTCAGATGAACCCCACCCCACCCCCCAATGATAAGACATATTTAATTAAAAATCTGATCTTCTCATAACCTGGAAATATACCACTGCACGGGAAAGCTTAGTGAAGGAGGATCGGAAGCACTCGTTCAAGAAAGCAAGAAGTACAAGGAATAAAGGATCTTCCGGAAAGAATGAAAAGACGACCTGAGGCAAAGCATAATGCAAATCCAGGATGGTCATAAGTGACTGAAAAGTCATTCTAGAAAAAGTGTTTCGTGTATTTAATTGCCATACGATTATATGTCATGTGACGTCAGAATATTGCATTATTTTACGGCGAGATTTCATTCACGTGCCATAGACAAAGAACAGAAAGCAAACAAACAAATAAACAAACAAACCCCACGGCACTACAGCCCTTGAAGGGCCTTGGCCTACCAAGCGACCGCTGCTCAACCCGAAGGCCTGCAGATTACGAGGTGTCGTGTGGTCAGCACGACGAATCTTCTCGGCCGTTATTCTTGGCTTTCTATACCGCGGCCGCCATCTCAATACCTCCACAATTCTAATCACGTAGGCTGAGTGGACCTCGAACCAACCCTAAGGTCGAGATAAAAATCCTTGACCTGGCCAGGAATCGAACCCGGGGCCTCGGGGTAAGAGGCAGGCACGCTACCCGCACACCACGGGGACGGCGTGTAGACAACGGACAGGCTGATATGAAACAGAAAAAGGTGATGTAAATTCATAACAGGCATCACAGTACGGTAGAATCCTCGCAAAGACAAGCGCATATTAAATAGGATGGATATTGCGAACATGTGTGTTGAGAAGGACAATTATTTCACTCCACTGTTTATCGTAGAACGACGCATTGGAAACTTGTTTCTTGTCCATTTCATTCTCCAATTTAAAAAAAAAAGCAAGAGGGCGGATTTAATAGCCTCTTTTATCTCTCTCAGTTGTGCTCTCTGGGCACAGCAGTCGACAGGATCAACATGTCGATGTTCGTATCGACTCTGTCAGCGAGGTCCAGAGGCCGCAGTATCGATTGTGCGGCGGCCGGAACGAGGGGACCAGCCTCACTGTGGGGGCGGCTGCTGCTGCTGGCTATCGAAGGCTTCAAAAACAAGGAACTGCAGCACCACCCAGATGAGTCTCCCCTTTACAATACTGTGCCCATGTATAGCTCTCAACCTGGTGGCGAACTGCTTTCGGAGTTCCCCTGACCGAATCTTGTCACCCCATCCCATTCACTTGTCCAGCTGCTTGGCAGTGAACTGGTCGTCTGTTCAGAGGGCCCTGTGTTCGATTTCGGGCCCAGTATTTTAATTTCGTTCGGTTAATCCTTGTGATTCTGTAATAATAATAATAATAATAATAATAATAATAATAATAATAATAATAATACATCAACATAGCAAAAAACTCCACTAGAGATGGAAAAAAGCATAATTTCACAGGTGTACTCCTTCAAATACCTTGGAGAAAGCATACCACCATCGAGACTAGAGTGTAGACCCAACATGGAAAGAACACTAAACTCGTGGAATTACTATAACAAGAGAGTCTTATTGCGTAACGCAAAATAAAAACACTACCAGACAGTTGTTTCATACATCCCTTGGAGGTTACTCCCAAATTATACACATTGAAAAGCAAGAAAGGAAAAATTCTCCGGAAATTTTATGGTCCCACGATAGAAAATGGGATAAGGATTAAGAGGAGAACAGCGGACCTCTACTCATTAACTGACAGGTTCACTGATGCTGTACGCCAAGACACGCCTGAAATTCAAAGGCCAAAACTGTAGAATGGACAGCGACAAACTCGCCAAAAGATTATATTAACTCAAGAAGCAAAATAAACTGCTTAGAAGAAACTAAGGCGGACCTCCAAGAAATGAATATCACAGACGACATCATAGGAGATCGAGGAGTTTTTAGCACAATAGTATCCGAGGAGAAATTCGTGGAGAAGTGTAAAAAAAACTTGTAGGAAGTGGCCCACCGAACGCAAGATGCAACACAGTACATTCATGAAGAGATTTTGGGAGGATAAGAAGGAAAAAACCACCAGGCCAACGAACAAGTTCTAACGCGCTCTTTGAATGGGATTAACGAAGAAAGAAGTAATAATAATAATAATAATAATAATAATAATAATAATAATAATAATACATGAAAAATATGGCATTACAACACTGTAATCAAGCCTGAAACACTGTTCGAAGTTGGAGAATATCTTAAGAAAATAGGCATCACAGATTTTACACAGATCTAAGTTCAGAAAATTACTCGACAATCACCGCTTTATATTCCATCCAAGCACTAGCGCCAACAAAACCTGGTCAGAAGATCGCAAGAAAAGCTACAGCGAGAAGATGAAGAGATTTTGGGAGAAGAAAAGACAACGACATCAGATAAATAAGCTCAATCGCGTTTCTTATTCTGGCATAACGAATAAATAACTTTTCCGTGGTTTCCCATTTTCACACCAGGCAAATGCTGGGGCTGTACCTTAAGGCCCATGGCCGCTTCCTTCCCATTACTACGCCTTTCCTGTCCCATCGTCGCCATAAGACCTATCTGTGTCGGTGCGACGTAAAGCAACTAGCTAAAATAATAACAATAATACTGTTATTTGGTTTAAGTCCACTAACTACGTTTACGGCTTTCGGAGGCACCGACGTGCCGGAATCTGGTCCCTCAGGAGTTCTTTTACGTGCCTGTAAATCTACCGACACGAGGCTGACGTATTTGAGCACCTTCAAATATCACCGGACTGAGCCAGGATCGAACAGTGTCTGTGTTCGAGTTACTGCAAATCTGATCATGTAGGCCTACATACAGTACTACCAACCACGAATCAGTGAACACAACCCTACGTCAGGAAGGGCATCCTCTCGTAAAAATTTACCAAACCCATATCAAGTATCTACCTCAATTATATCGAAAACGTTCATGAAGGAAAAGACGAAATTTTTCTCTTACACACTCAGTGGCCTCTCGCTACCTTTTCTTAATACTTTCCTGTTTCTGTCTTCCTCAATCTCTCTCTATCGTCTCTCTCTTTCTCTTTTTAAAATTCCTTCTAGTTATTTAACGTTGCACCAACTCATATTTGTTTCCGGTGACGATGAGGCCGAAAACGGCCGAGCTTAATTTTAACGTATACCCCGCGGTATTTCCCTCGTGTCAAAATAGGAAGTCTCTGACTGTGGGATTGGAATCTACCAAACTACTTTCAATTTCATTACCATCGCCCAGTTGTTTAAGCATTAATATGTGACCTTGCAAACTTTCTAAAGCGAGTAACAAGCACAACAGTTATGCTATGAGATTTGCATGCACATTAGGAGTACGTCCTAACTCCCTTCGTAATAAAATCTCCCTCAGTGACGGTCCTTCTATGGCTGGGGGGGCGGTAGCACAACAGCTGCGGTATCGCCTGCCTGTCGTAAGAGGCGACTAAAAGGGGTCCAAGGAGCTCTGAACTTTGGAGCATAGCTTAGTGATCACGGGGTCCTTAGCTGAGTCTTGACATTGCTTCCACTTACGTGTGCCAGACTCCTCACTTTCATCTACTCTATCCCACCTGCCTTACTTAGCTCTTGTTCTTTTCCGATCCTACGCTATTAGGATTCGAGAACCAGGCAGTCCCATTTTCACACCCTTCGTGGCCCTGGCTTTTTAGGTAACATCGCGCAACACATAATTTCGATAATTTCTTATTTTTTCAACTTGCTTTACGTCGCACCGTCACATACAGGTCTTATGGCGACGATGGGATAGGAAGGGCCTAGGAATGGGAAGGAATTGGTCGTGTCTTTAAGGTACAACCCTAGCATTTGTCTGGTGTAAAAATGGGAAACCACGGAAAACCATCTTCAAGGCTGCAGACAGTGGGGCTCGAACCCACTATCTCCCGGATTCCAGCTCACAGCTGCGCGCCCCCAAGCGCACGGCGAACTCGCCCGGTCGCTGATTTCAGATGACCTCCAGCCTTAAGACTTTTTTTTTTCAAATTCCCACATGCACTGGTCAAAGGCGTAAGCATGTTTAGTTACCGAGTCTGAAGTGATCTCCGAAGTTAAGCAACTTTCGGCGTGCTTACCACCTGAATGGGTAGCCATATGCTGTTGGCTAGAGGGGCGGAAAACAATCAGCCACCCTACCGTAAGGAAATTCCGGCTCACGATGTCATATCATTGACCTCTGGTTTGATTTGGAGGCATATGAATAGGGTTCTTGGTGATTTAATGTGCATTGGCAAAATTTGAACCGCGGCCACGGAGGTGGGAAGCCAGCTTCACACGGCTATCATGCCCCGTATACCTTGTTAAGTATTTATTTAGCATTTATTTGTATATAATCCTGGATCCATAGGAGATAGCGAACTCTGTGTTAGATTTCTGTAGAATAGCAGAAAGAACCTCTGACACGGAGAAGCTTTGTGCTAGCGAAGTCTGGTGTCGTTGCGAAGAAGGAACGTTCACTGCTTGCGACATGGCGCCGCTGCTGCTCCTTGTCATATTCAATGAGAAGTTCTTATCAAGAACTCGAGCAACGCCCCGTGACGCGAACGTAATTACTTCTGACGGAGATGAAAGTAGCAGTCCTCGACGACGGACAGGCGCTCCATCAAAGGCCTGAGCGCTGGACACCATCTGCAAGCGCGCCAGTGTTCGTGGAGTAGTAGGTCTTAATTTGTTATAACAGGTGCTCCTCATCCTGAAATACACTTCTACATGATAAGTTGCATAAATGACAGGCGTTTCACTTAAGCCCTTATAAAGACATTCTTCAGAAAAAAAACGAAGGGTATTGATCCAAGCAACAGATTACAGAAAGAATGATGTAAATAAGTTAATTTGGCTAGGATTTGAATCGAAAAGAAAAAGAGTAAACAAACAAGCGATTTTTCTGCAACTGCATTTAGGCCGGAAGTGATTTTCGAAATTTGTATTCTTGGTTTGATAGAGTTATCAAAGACCCACAACTTGGAATCTTTCCGAGCCCTTTATCCCTCAACTTTGGGCACAATTGAGGAAATTGCTTAATTTTACGTTTATGGAAGTATGAGGACCCTTAATTTATGTGCTAAGAAATGTCTCCGACAGAAACCTTCCTGTAAATATATCAATGTGATAGAAACTAGTCTTTCTAGTTTAAAATTTGGCGTCTTTATCGCAAAACATGTGGTAGATATATCAGACTCTTAGTGTTCACAAAAGCTGAGCAAAGGGAACATACTGTAATTGCTTAAAAAGCAGGTTCTGAAAAAATACACTCTAACGTTTACCACTTGCGGTATTCCTCCTATATAACTCTCTGCACCCGACAATTAATGAGGCAAGCATACTTGTATTCTGTACAGTATTCCAACCCTCCACTATTGTTATTACTATACTTAAGAACTCTTATTTGTAATACACCAGCAGGTATAATATACGTGCTCCCTGGGTTCTTAAATACCAAGTATTATATATTATTGTCAGTAGGCTGTGACTATTGTAATGGCCGCGTGGCTTTGACGGTATTGTAGACACACACATTGTAAACTGTTTTCGCTGTTTCAATTTCTCACAGTAACACCTGTAACGCTCTTTTGGTTTCATTTATTTTATTCCTTCATCATTCACTTTTTCTTGTTTCAGCTCGTTCTTCACGGAATCCTAATCATTACTAAATTTGTTGTCCTCTACAAATAAATGGCGTGAGGTTTCCAAAGAGCCCTGGTGCAGTTCCTTCGAGTTGACGTGCGCGTCTGTGATAATGATGAAGACAGTCCCCGAGCCATCGGAATTAACCAATGAAGGTTAAAATCCCCGACCGGGCCGGGAATCGAACTCGGGACTCTGTGGATCAAAGGTCAGCCACGGAGCCGGACTCTAGTAATCTGTTTTCTCATCCTGAGGTGGTGCAGCTCATCTTTTAGGCCCACCCTCAATGGAGGTAATCTGCATGGACCTTGCTAACAACATACCAGACCTCCTGCTATTCATATATTTCTGTCAGTACCCGGAATCGAACCGATGCTCCAAGGATGGCAGCTAATAGTGCTGACTCTTACGCTACGTAGGCGGTATTCACAACGACAGCTGACCTTCAACTGAGCGCCATCTTATAACAGAGTATGCGTGTGATGTCACATATTTGGCACAAATTTTGCCTTGCTTTGAAGCTCTATTTTACGAATCTACGTTTCAGATTTTCAATATTTATATTTTTTTTTCATTTTGCAACAGGTATCCTCCTCGTTTGTCTACCAATGGAGACATTAAACACAATCGTAAGTTAAATACTCACGGCGATATACGCGTTCTATCCAAACACTAAAAGCGTCGAAGAAGTTAAGTCTACGTTAAAACCAAACCCCATGGCGGAACAGCCCCAAAGGCCTGCAGATTACGAGGTTTTGTATGGGACGTATCCTCCAGGCCGTTATTCTTGGCTTTCCACACTGAGGCCGCCATCTCACCGTCAGATAGCTCCTCTCAACTGTGATTACGTAGGCTGAGTGGACCTCTGACTTGGCCGGGAATCGAATCCGGGGCCGGCTTTCATAATATACCAAAGATAATTAATTTCTTTACACATTTTCTAATGGAAATCCTCTGAAGTGTTACTTAATCAGATGATTCTCAAACCACTCTAAATTTTGTGGGAGTGGTAGTAATCGACCTCGCATCAACAGGGCTGTAATTTGTAATGGTGTAAAAGTCTTACGTTTAATATCGAGTACAATGCTATATCAGCACTGGAAACCTTCAAACATGAAGTGCGCTCAGTACGTAAATAAGACATGAAGAGTGCGGCTTGAATAGACACAGGGGTCATTATTAAAGCCCCACCCCCCTTTTCCTGCTATATCTTGAAGCTCTTTGAAGTCCCTAACAATAGACCCTCGTGGACAAAGGCTTATCTCCCCTGAAAGTGCAATTCAGAACTTGGACTTGCTTTCGAAGGCAAGAAACTCCCCTCTGCGAGGGTATTAAGTTCTCTTCTCGCCACCAGTTGGACTTGACATTTTCATCAAAAGAAAAAGACGAGCATCAGCTGTCCAGGGAGGATTTATAGAGACGCTGCTCGTTCGCCCTCTCAGCGAGGCCTGCAGACCATGCCGAGTTCACACAGGGGCACACAGAGGGCTCTCAGTGACCTCCAGTTTTACCTGCAATTAGTCGGGTTCCACGACAAGCTCACAACTACGCCACTCGTCCGGTCCCTGAATTGTAGTTTTCACACGCTTCATCGTTCTTTGATGCACGCTGCCGTCTACTTTATGTAGCATAAAGACAGACACGCTACGACTCATTGTTTAATATTTATTTGCACTTTAATGTGATGTGTGTTCGAACGAATTGCGAAACTCAGTGCGTTGCTGGCGAGACAGTGTGTTTATTGACAGCTGTTAACATGATTATGATGATCCTGGTGATGATTATGCTTGTTATTTAAAGGAGCCAACATCTTGGTCATCCGCCCGTAATGGTACAAAGTGTAATGACACCTTAAAGGTTCAAAATTCATCCACTGGCCAGAATTCAAAACGTGATGATGAAGAATGAATAGATGAATATAAATTTAAAATAACCAGTGAATCCAACTCGCAATATTGAAAGTAAAAAGTAATTCCAAAATTAATCCACTGACTAGAATTCAAAACAAACGATGAAGAAAAATGATTATGAGTTTAAAATAATCATTGGATGTAATTAGCAATGCCTTATCTTCTGATAAACTGACAGAAAATATATATTGCAGTGGGTTAAGGCATTGCCTTGGAATGCCGTATTGTATATTATTCAAATTAATATTTAAGAACACATTAAAATACCGTATACAAACACAGACTAAAACAGTGTCAACAGAATGAAACGTAGTAAAGAATGATGTAAAGACTAATAGGAAATACTATGTTTATATACGAAAAACTACCCACTATACTTCATAAAACGGATGACTTGGTTTGCTGACTGCTCGTCATCTCGTAGGATGAGCGAGATTGTACTCAGTCGGGTGTTTTACACTACGGCGCAGATCGGCCGCACTTCGTAGGGATGTGTACCACGGTAGGATGACCCCCGCCAGTGCACACCAAGAATAAATTAATAATGCACTCTATTAATGCATGAAAATATAGGTTCATTCTTGTTTCAGAAATTAGGTCACGTAGATGTCAAACTCCTTGGGCCTTCAGGGAACTCACTGGCGAGGCATTACATAGGTATCCCTCAGGAAGTTGCTAGCTCCCTCCCGCGCCACTTCCCGTATCTGTTACATAATAAATGACCATTGGAGGCAGCGGTGATGTGGTTACGGGTCTTAGAATGTCGCCTAGTCAATACCGCCTCCTCTCAAGCTTTGGTCTGACTTCTCCTTTAACACCGACAGTGCTTTATCATGATGCACTTTTCTTGTCTGAACTGTTTGGTTACGCACTCTTGTATCTTCACTGGAGCTGCGCTATACGAGATGTAGACATTTACAAGAGACGGGTCCCACTCAGTCTACACTTTCTCCTTCTCAATCTCTGTTCAGTGAAATAATATATAAAATTGAATAAAAAATACATTTCACAGTGAACGAAGTGTGAACCAGTGAAGTATCCATTGGGAGACGAGCGCATTCCTGGACGGAACTTGTACTACTGAATTATCCCCCGGGAGATCGGCGCAATTTATGTTGCACAGTGGACGAAATTTGAACTAGTGCCCCTGGGAGATCAGCGCATTCTATGTTGCACAGTGTACGAAATTTGAACTAGTGCCCCTGGGAGATCAGCGCATTCTATGTTCCACAGAGGACGAAACTTGAGCTAGTGCCCCTAAAAGATCAGCGCATTCTATGTTGCACACTGGACGAAATTTGAACTAGTGCCCCTGGGAGATCAGCGCATTCTATGTTGCACAGTGGACGAAATTTGAACTAGTGCCCCTGTGAGATCAGCGCATTCTATGTTCCACAGAGGACGAAACTTGAGCTAGTGCCCCTAACAGATCAGCGCATTCTATGTTCCACAGAGGACGAAACTTGAGCTAGTGCTCCTAAAAGATCAGCGCATTCTATGTTGCACAGTGGACGAAACTTGAACTAGTGTCCCTGGGAGATCAGCGCATTCTATGTTGCACAGTGGACAATACTTGAACTAGTGAAGTATCCACTTGTGGAGCAGCATTCAACAATCAACGAAACTTGAACTAGTGCCATGGAAGATCAGCGCATTCTATGTTGCACAGTGGACGAAATTTGAACTAGTGGCCCTGGGAGATCAGCGCATTCTATGTTGCACAGTGGACGAACTTGAACTAAAGAAGTATCCTCCGTGAGATCGGTGTTGGACAGGGGATAAAACTAGAGTTAATGAACACTGACTTACTTTCTCTACGATGTGACTAATTAAAAAATGGTGATAGGCCATGACTATTGTAACGGCCGCAGGGTTTTGAGGATTTGCTAAACTTACTTATTAGAAATAAAACAAATATTATGTGGAACATTATTATTTTCAATATAACGTGGTCCACTTGGAATGAGGGTAATAACTCGGTGCAGTATGGGTCTGTCATATGAATCCTAATCAATTTTTTCCTTACCATTATAAAATTTGTTATTATGTAGAAGTGACAACGGCAGCTAACCTCCAAATGAGCGCGCGAGTAAACACAGCGCCATCTTGTAAGAGAGTATGCATGTGACGTCACATATTTAGCACAAAGTTTGCCTTATTTTAAAGCGGTATTTCGTGAAAAGTACGTTTCAGATTTTCAAGTTATTTTTCCCCCCCGAAGAGGTACGGTAGCCTCTTCTTTTATCTGTCAATGGAGACATACTCTCGGCGATACACAGGTTGTCGCAGCAGTACGTTAACATATGACGAGGCAATACTTCACGGAATATTGGGGGTATAGAGGTAATAACTGACACGCATGACTGGCATGACGTGGGTTTTTACTGACAGCAAGATGAAGTGCACAAAATGACCAACAGATGGCGCTGGACAGCAACACGTCATGTACAAACGGCCATACATGTTCTTGACATTACATGGGTTTTTGTTGACAGCAAGATGAAGTACACAAAATGACCAACAGATGGCGCTGGTCAGCAACACGTCAGGTACAAACGGCCATACACGTTCTTGACATGACATGGGTTTTTATTGACAGCAAGATGAAGTGCACAAAATGACCAACAGATGGCGCTGGCCAGCAACACGTCAGGTACAAACGGCCATACACGTTCTTGACATGACATGGGTTTTTATTGACACGAACAACGAGTGCACGAACAGGCCAAGAGATGGCGCTGAAGCGCAAACCTTCAGTGATGCCGCATTAGACCCGTGTACGGTATAAAACGAGCTGTCGTGAGAGAGGGCGTCACATGCGCCTGCAATCGCCGCATGTCATGCTTGGCCTCCAGGTCACCAGACCTCAATCCATGTTATTATTGGTTATGGATTACTTGAAGTCGCAAGTCCACCGCGATCGTCCGACGTCATTAGCGATGCTAAAAGATATCCGACGGATACCTACGGATATACTGCACAGTGCTCTTCACAACATTGTCCCTCGACTACAGGTTATGCTGATTATTGCTAGTCTACCATCTGAATCGCCATCTGTTGGTCATTTTGTGTACTTAATTTTGGGGTCAATGAAACCCCACGTCATGCCAATCATATGTGTCAATTATTACCTCTCTACCTCCAATATTCTACGAAGTATTGTCTCGTGAAATATTAACGGTCTTTTGGGTCATCCTGTACTCGTTCTACCCAAACACTGAATTTTACCATATACCCGTTGTGAGGAACATAAGTCTCTGTTCATAAACAAAAGAGCGCCTCGATGGAACCCTGGCAAGCATAAAGGAAGGATTTCTCCTCTCTTCTACCTCAGGTATAATTTTAAGCCACGTCTACGTGTTTTCTAAAGATGCACCCGCTTTAGTAAAGTGCTACCGTAAAAGAGAAATAAGACGGATGAACACATCATAACTTCATAATTCCCCGGAAGTCCGGGTTCGATTCGCGGTTCTGCCACGAAATTTGAAAAGTGGTGCGAGGGCTGGAACGGAGTCCACTCAGCCTCGGGAGGTCAACTGAGTAGTGATGGGCTCGATTCCCACCTCAGCCATCCCGGAAATGGTCTTCAGTTTTTCCCCACTTCTTCTCCAGGCAAATGCCGGGATGCTACCTAACTTAGGGTTACGGCCACTTCCATACCTCTTCCTATCTTCCCACTCCGAACAAGGCCCCTGTTCAACTTAGCAGGTGAGGCCGTCTGGGCGAGATACTGGCCCCTTTTCCAATTTCATTCCCCCGACCCAAAGTCTCACGCTCCAGATCACTGCCCTTCAGCCGGTAGAGGTGGAATCCCTCCCTGAGTTCGAGGTAATAACTACCCTGGAGGGTAAACAGATTAAGTAAGAAAGAAAGAAAGAAAGAAAGAAAGAAAGAAAGAAAGAAAGAAAGAAAGAAATTACAGATTTTTATTACTTTTTCAAATTTCTTTGTCACAAAATGTTGGTGACATCACTGTTGATTAATGAGTGACGGTCTGTTATTGCTGTCCAGAATAATTACTGTGAAAATTTAAACCAGTACTACCAACCGTACAAACTATGACAATCATCCAATTTGAGTAATTTAATTAGCAGTACAGTGCATGGTCGATACGTCACAATCGATATGAAGTACTCCCGCTCCATTAGTTCTGTTTCATCAACGTGGTTGTAAATTAGAAATTGCTGATTGGTCGAGGGAGAAATGAAATATTAAATTGCTGTGATTGGTCGACCTGAGAAGCACAGTGGACGCCACTCTCTCAGGGAGCACCTTAGAAAGGAACAAACTCACCAGGGTGTTATCAAAATGAGCCAAGGGCGGTCAACGTTAATCGCTTCGGTCAAGTGGGGCAAGAATAATTAGTTATAGTTCAGTCACCAGGATGTCAGACTCCTTGGCTGAATGCTCAGCGTTGAATCCTTCGGTTCAGAGGGTCCCGGGTTCGATTACCGGCCGGATCGAGGATTTTAATCGCGTTTAATTAATTCTTTTCGCTCGGGGACTGGGTGTCTGTGTTTGTTTCAACACTTTCCTCTTCACATTCAGACAACACACTGCACAACCCATCACCACAGAAACACGCAATAGTGATTACATCCCTTCATATCGGGTTGACGTCAGGAAGGAAATCGGGGCGTAAAACACGGCCAAATCGACATGTGCTACATAGTCCGCAACCGCTACCCCTCAAGTGTGGATAAAACTGTAGTAGAAGAAGAGCAAGAAGTTCAGTCACCAGGAAATGATAGGAGAGAATCTTTCTTATTGTAATGCTCTTAACAATATTCATTCCGGGCGAGTTGGCCGTGCGGTTTGAGGCGCGCAGCTGTGAGCTTGCATCCGGCAGATAGTGTGTTCGAACTCCACTGTCGGCAGCCCTGAAGATGGTTTTCCGTAGTTTCCCATTTTCACACCAGACAAATGCTGGAGCTGTACCTTAATTAAGGCCACGGCCGTTTCCTTCCCATTCCTAGGCCTTTCCTATCCCATCGTCGCCATAACACCTATCTGTGTCGGTGCGACGTAAAACAAATAGCAAAAAAATAGTATTCATATTAAATTATTTGTGTTTATTAATACACTATCAAATATTAGTTATTTGTATTATTTTATACTCATTTTACTGATTTCAAACTAGCATTTGCAAGGTGGTGGTTTTTAAGAGTTCGTGTTGAGCGTAGTTTTGTATGCAACTGAAATAGAATAAAATCATTTGAAATATGGCGTTTCGGAAGAGTACTATAGGCGAGATGGGTGCACTGAAGCACGAAATAAAAGATTCTGATTCGAAACGCTGAGAGGAAAATGATTTGGAGAAACTTCACCAGAAGAAGGGATAGAATGGTAGGACATATCTTAAGAAATCCAATATTTATTCTGTTAATTTTTTATGGCAGTGTAGAACGACAGAGGCAGATTACAGTAGATGTAAGATACAATAATTAAGAGGAAATTAAAATGCTACCATATAGTAGGGTGCCTTCGACCGCAGTATC
The DNA here is from genome assembly GCF_040414725.1 of Anabrus simplex. NCBI lineage: Eukaryota > Metazoa > Arthropoda > Insecta > Orthoptera > Tettigoniidae > Anabrus > Anabrus simplex. The sequence continues at coordinate 75,318,293 of NC_090277.1, forward strand.
AAATCAGTCAGCGGACAGCAATTCGGTAAATCCTCAAGTCTTACATCTTCAACAGTGTTATTATTTGGTGGTATTGTATTTCTTATTGCCACATATTTCATATTGTAGATAATTCTCTTTAACCTGAATAGTGCACTCTGCTCTTTGATGAACAGTTTGACATTTGTGATCGGTAATCGGGCAACAGTCTGACATCTTGTGACGTGTTTGTGCAGCGACATGTCCTGCTGAAATATGGCGTCTGGGGTGTCGTGTAGGAAGGGTATGGCTACGCGTCGCAGGATGTCATTCTCGTAGGTCAAACTAGCCGCAGTGCCCTGGACACGCACCAACTGTGATTTGTGGTTGTACCCAATAGCATCCCACACCATAACACCTTGAGTTGGGGCTGTATGTATTGTGCAAATACAGTCAATGTGATGCCTCTCCCCATCTGTGCGTCGAACCAAAATGCGGCCATCATTTTCAAACAAACAAAACCCTGATTTGTCCGAAAACAAACAGTATCTTCTGCCATTCCTAGCCTCGGTGACGTCGTCCCATACACCATTGCAGTCTAGCATGTTCATGCGCCGGTAACCAAGACCGTAATAAACGACAACGGCCTGTCACTTCTGATAGTGTACGATGTGTTACATTGTTCCACTGTTGTGCTAGAGCCGAGGACGACGCAGATGTTTCCTGCAATCCCATTCGAATGAGGTGTCGATCTTCTCGAGGGGTGATCTGGGTGCTGCGACCAGACCCATATCGTCGTGTTCTCGGCTTTCTGTGAAGCATTCTGTTCACACCCGTTGCACTGCCGACACAATTGGTCCCCCACTAGCAGCAGTTTCCCGGATGGAATCATCACGTTCTCTCATGCCACTTATGCGCCTTCTTTCAAACTCACTCATTTGACGGTACGGTTCTCGCATACGTCTGCGATGCGTCCTTCACGTCTGCTCAAGTCACACTGATCCATTACCTTCGGTTTATAGCGACAACGAGAGCCACAGACAAATTTTCCCGAAATATCGATGTGGACCTTGAACCTGAGGGCCAACATGGTTCATATGCTAACCATTTCTCCAGAACATAGTAATGCACATGTCCTGTGAAAATGAACTTTCTATCTGTAGTCTTTCAAGGTGTCCTGGTTTTTATGATCATGAGTATACATGTTTCACGGTTTCCTGCTCATACGGAGTCTCCGAAGTGTGTAAATGTAGTTAGTGAGGCGTAATGCCCATACACTATTATTATTATTGATTATCGTTTGGCTCCCATGTTTTCACGGTCCACTACGTGGATACCATTTAGCCATGTCAAGGTGGAGCTTGATCTTCAGGTTTTTCTGAAGAGTATCTGCCCGTCGCTGTTTTGGTCTCGTACCGGCGACATGTAACCCGTCTTCGCGATAGTGTCGCCGCCTGCCCTTAGTTCATGTCCAAACCATCGCAGACAACCCTCACTCATCGGTGCAACGTCAAATCTCTCCCTGGATTCACTAGAGATGCGATCCAGTTGTCCACCTCAGCATCTTAGTCTCCATGACACCCAGTCGAGGCTCAGTCGTAGTCGGCCAACATTCGCAACCATACAGTGCAACAGGTCGGATGACAGTACGATAGATTTTTGATTTGAGATTATCTTTCATCCTCCGGTCGCAGGTGACGCCGGTTGTTGTTTGTTATTTCATCCATGCTGCTGATATCCTTCCATCGACCTCTTCGACAAGTCGGCCAACATCAGTGATCCTGCCAAACTTGGCACTCGCGGGCAGGTCCTCACAGTTTATGTGAATGGTTCCGACTGCTTCTGGATCTGACATATAATCAGTCCGGCTTCGTGGCTAAATTGTTAGCGTGCTGGCCTTCCGTCGTAGGGGTACCGGGTTCGAATCCCGGCAGGGTCGAGAATTTTAACCATAATTAGTTAATTTCCCTGGCAAGGGGACTGGGTGTATGTGTCATCTTAATCATCATTTCATCCTCATCACGACGCGCAGGTCGCCTACTGGTGACAAATCAAAATACCTGCACCTGGCGCGCCGAAGTCCTCGGACACATCCCGGCACTAAAAGCAATATGCCATTTCATCATATAATCAGTGGTAATTTTGTTGAGTCGAAGGCTGTGGCTGAGTTTGTATTAATTTGGACAGGAAAACACTAAATATAATAGAAGAGATCTTCTGCACCCTCTTTACAAGTCCGACTACCTCTGCCGAGTTTGAACCTGCGACTTTGGGATACGGGAGCTCACACTCTACCAATAATAATAATAATAATAATAATAATAATAATAATAATAATAATAATAATAATAATACTCGTTCGGCCTCAGCCACCGTGTGCAGGCATTTGAATTTGACGCCATCTAGCTGTCTGGTCGTCAATTTCGACGTTCCATTTTACTCTAGGCCTACTAGATGGCAGACAGAGTAAACCGAAACTCTCTTAGGCGTATGTGGCTGACTTTTAATGAATTTTGTCCGGTAAATGCCAAATGTGTAACCAGAGATCTTTTATATGCCGACAGCGTACGACATGGAATGTCGAATGGACTTTTTACCAGCCTTCAAAAATCCGACTACCTCTGCCGGATTTGAACCCGCTATCCTGGGATCCGCAGTCAGGTACTCTACCACTGATCCGCAGAAGGAGCTACGGAGTGTACTGAGTGACGTTATTTCTTTTCAAGTCGAGAACAATACGAGTCCCGAGAAAGTATGCTCCTACGACTTATGTTAACCTCCCTTCACAAACGTTGAGCGGGATGACTAAAGTACATGGGAAGTAAAAAGTAAGAATTGTAATGTCGGAAGAAAGTTCCAAATATTTTCTTTCTTACTGCTGGAGGTTTAGCGTCGCAGTAACTAATGGAAGGTTTTTGGTGACGCGACGCGACGCGACGCGACACAAGAATGGGCGAAGGCTGGGATTGGAAAGGTAGCAGCTGTGGTTTGGTTTAAAAATAGGAAAACCACGGAAAATCATCTTCATGGCTGCCGACGACGGGATTCGAACGCACTATTTCCAAAATGCAAGCTTACAGCTCCGTGATCCAATCGCACAGCCAACTCGCTTAGTGTCTCCCGCAACATTCGAGACGACTGGAGATGGAATCTCCCTCCAGCCGTGCCACTGGCGTGGTTGGGATGGGAGATGAACAGAGACCGCACATACACCGAGGTAATTATTGTTGGAGCGGAAAAATAATGAATTCTCAAGAGCACAGAGTTAATTAGTGGTTGGAACTGAAGCATATATTTCATCTTTCTCTACAAACAGCTACCCGAGTTATTATTTGTGTTCAGTTGAAAGTAGCACCTACACGGACGCTATAGAACATGTAATTCTCAATATCGACAATACACACTCAGAATTGTCAGTCTGCTAATCTCAACAACAATGGAGTTCTCTAAGGTTTTCATCCCACAGAAATATTAGAAATTGAACCATTGAAGAATTTGCAAAGTATCGGCTTCTGTAGTTCGAATCCCAGTCAATGCAAGATTTATATTTTCCAAATGAAGGCGGGAGGGAGGGAGGTTAATGAATATGAATGACGGTAAAATGGAAATCTCTCCCTCTTTGGAAACAAATGATGACACAAAGAAGAAGAAATAAGGAACGTAAGGTAGTAAGATTCAATATTAGGGATTAGCAGGGGCAGGCATGTCAGGAGACTACTTTTTAAATTGTCCGACTCGTTGGCTGAATGGTCAGCGTACTGACCTTCGGTTCATAGGTTCGCGGGTTCGATTCCCGACCTGGTCGGGGATTTTAACCTTCATTGGTTAATTCCAATAGCCTGGGGGCTGGGTGTTTGTGCTGTCCCAACATTCCTGCAACTCACACACCACACATAACACTATCCTCCACCACAATAACACGCAGTTACCTACATATGGCAGATGCCGCCCACCCTCATCGGAGGATCTGCCTGACAAGGGCTGCACTCGGCTAGAAATAGCCACACGAAATTTTAAAAAAATTCAAGTATATTAATATCTATATCAGTGGATATTGTTGAAAACGAGCTTAATACTCGTGCGGGGATTTGAGGAAAATGTAACTTTTTGGAACTCTGCTATTAACTCAATATGAATATTACTTTCCACTACCAAAAAATCTATTCGTACCGAGCGAAGTCTTTTTTTTAAATCGGACTGACGGTGTCATAACGATTACCCTCGACTGCTAAAATTGAGTCTTGTTTTGCGGGCATCTTGATATGATGGGTGGTGCCGCAGAGATTACTTTTTGGTACAAAATTGTATTTCTAGAGTATTTCATAGTAAAGAAATAACTACAATCGTGATATTGCACAATAGTGTCATGTTTTGTGATGGACGTTCCAACTTTCGTACACGCCCAGCACCACACCGAAAAGAAAGACCTTTCACGTCAAGGGACAAACAATCGACAATGTGCGCTCCATTGTCCCCAGGGCTCCCGAAATTTCTGGAGATCTCCCTATATTTTTGCAATACACCAGAAAAACCGAAAAAACAAAAATCCCGAAATTTCTTCCAATCCAAATTTAAGGAAAATGGATAATAATGATTAATGGTCCATAACATATTTGTACCGGAAAACTCTTTTATCGATAACATCACTCGTCAGGTACTTCCCCGCATTCATTTTAGGCTAGAAATATGTAATCTCTCCCCTCTTATTGAACTCAAAACTCACGCTTGATTGCATCATTCATATAGAATTCAAAATCTGCATCCTGCTACGACTTCAAAATTGGCACACATTTTCTACAATCGACGAATAACTACATCTAAGGAAATAGTGGGGAAAAGAAGAAGAAGAAGAAGAAGAAGAACATAGTGTCCATAGAGTACGAGTAAGTGAAATAGTGTACTTTTCTCGTAATAACTTCACAAGACTACTATATTACAACATTTCAGTGCTCGAGAAACTACCCATATTTTTACGAACAATCCACCGATATTTTATTTGTGGATTTGGCAACACTGGTGCGCTCGCGCTATATTGTTGGAAATTCTAACATCTCATCGGTGAATCACTACAGAAGAGAAGGATCTACTGGCAGTGAATGATGAGCATGGTAAATTGTATAGCTAGATCTAGGTCTCTGATAAGAAGAATAAACATGCGACTTTGCACAATACTCGATTCTGTATACAACCGAGTCGATTAAAAGACTCTAAACAATGTGAATCGGTACACGAGCTGTTGCCCACCGATAACATATATTTTTTAATTTTTTTTCTATTTGCTTTACGTCTCACGGACACAGATAGGTCTTATGACGACGATGGGACAGCAAATGCCTAGGAATGGGAAGGAAGCGGCCGTGGGCTTAATTAAGGTACAGCTCCAGTATTTGCCTCGTGTGAAAATGGGAAACCACGGAAAACCATCTTGAAGGCTGCCGTCAGCGGGGTTCGGACCCACTATCTCCCGATGATGACATAAATATAAACCATATCTGAGTAGTAATGTTCTTAAAGTAATATTTTATTTACATTGTCTCAAGTGTTTCATTTCGGCACTTCTTTCTACTTTAAGGAATCAACCCGAATGTCAGGGATATTTTATAACAAACTACTTTTACCCGCAGCTTCGTTCGTCCGGATTTCGTATTTTGAAAAAGTATTCGTTCCTCGGTACTGCACTAAGACATTACCGGAAAATTCCTTAAGAAGAGTCATGACGGAAATGTCGCGATTATTTTATCAAAAAATCGAATTTTCAATTTTAACCTTAAACATCCCTCCAGTTTTTCCTCTTTCAAGTCCCACTTTCAGCTTTTCGCTGACGGCATTTTAATGCCCTAAATGACGGTTTTGAACAGTTGCGGTTGTCCAATACAGAGCAAGACCACTCCCCTTTCTTCTCACGTTGTCAGACAAAATTAGCTTCAAAGCTTCGGACTACCATTTCAATAATGCCACTGGAATATATTTGACATTTAGTAGCCCTACGCTGTCCACAAGAGAAGAAAGACCACGTCACTTTTAAAGCAAGTAAACTTCTTAAAACATTCAATTGCTTTTAACTACCTTAATAACGTTCGAACTCTTTCTCATGCGGAATCTGCTTCTTGCGACAAAGTTCTTATCGGATTCATCTGAAATGTTCAGAGAATGTTTCCAAATGTACGGTAGTTCTGCATCCTATTATCAGTTGAACAAACTACCTAACACCTGTATGACTGTCAGTCCTGCCCTGTTCGTTGTACACTTCAAGACTTGATTCAAGCCACTGAAGAGGGAATTTCTGTTGCCCATTTCTGGGCAGACATTGTGTGAAACCTGATTTGTGCCATAAAATGTATTTTGTTTTATTTGTATATAATACCTTATTTATATTTTTAAGTTTCTCAACACTTGACACGAAATAAATAAATAAATAACCAGTTGAACATTACCTTCATATTTTTACTCTTGAAATAGCACGAAACTAGATATTTGCCTATTTAATGGGTAATGAAAATTGGAAAAAATATATCTCCAATAGTTTATAGCTGAGTGTAAAATCCGAAGTTATTCTTAAATATATGAGTATTTTAACAAGTCTGCCAAAATAGAGCAGACAAAATGAAAACTGTGATGCAGGGAGCATTTTATATGCAACATATAAAAATATTTGTCAACAACTTTTCAACCAGTCAACTAATCCACAGTAACTTTTGTGTGGGGTTACATCTAATTCATATGAGCTTGAGTTTTAAATTTAGTTCTAATTAGTGGTAAAATGTAGAAAATAAAATTTCAGTCGTGACTCCCCTTAAGTATAAAAACCGACCGAAAAATTGAGTAAACCACGTTTTTGATTATGCCGTATGGGGATAAGATAACCAGGCTACTGGCAGAACTAACTCTGGAATGTGGGACGTAGAACTGTACCTCATAAAAATAATTCAAAATCTCTCACTTCTTTTCATTCCCGTAAAGTGGATATTCCGAAAAAAAAATTATGAGTTTCTTTATTTTTTAAATAGATTTCATATACCAACAGCCATGACTGAAACATGTAACGTTTTTGAGATACAAGTAACCCTATAAAAAATAATTGAACCTCTTTTTCTAGTCCTTTCCACCTCCCTCCGTTTAAGTGGATTTTCGAAAAAATAAGTGTTTCGTTATTTTTAAAAAGAGATTCCAAATACCAATTTTCATATCTGGGACATGTTAAGTTTTTGAGACATACTCCATGTATACTCATTTTAAAAATTCACCCCATTTATCACCTGTACACACAACACAATTTTGCATTACGTCCCTCAGTCATAGATAGGTCTTACAGGGACGATGGGATAGGAATGACCTACGAGTTTGAAGGAAGCGGCCATGCCCTTAATTAAGGTACAGCCCCAGCATTTGCCTTGTGTGATAATGGGAAAGCATGCAAATATATCTTCAGGGATGCTGACAGTCGGGTTCGAACCCAGTACCTCAAGGATGCAAAGTCGGAGCCGCGCGCCTAAAAGCACACGGGCAACTTGGCCGGTTTTTCACTTATTTTCACCCCGCTTACGTGGATTTTCCGAAAACAAATCATTACGTGTTTCTTTGTTTTCTAAGGAGATTCCAAATACCAATTTTCACGTCTGTAAACTGTTAAGTTTTTGATACGTAGTTACACTGATTTGAACAATTCATCTACCCCCCTTTCATCACCTTAGCGACGGAATATCCAGGAATCCTTCCTTAATGAACACCCCCACCATAACACAAAAGTACCCCAAAATTTCATTTCTTTATGTCCAGTAGTTATGGATGGGCGATGATGAATCAGTCAGGACTGCTATATTATATACATGTAGATAAATAAGAGTAACGGCCATGCCTTAGGCTTAGTTGGAATAACCGGGATGCTCTAGCTGCAAAAGAATTTCGGACGTCCCCATCCTATAGGGCTGCAACCTGGGATGTGGCGTCGGTTCTAAACCAGAGCAGGCCATGCAATGAATATGTAACACTAATTTTATTGTTCGCTTCACGTAAATTTGCATGCTGTGATATGGTCGACGAACATTGTTAAAGTGAAGCTAATGTTGTGGAAGGATTTGCATGCGTATCGGTCACTCCTATGACCTGTTATGTTGTTGCACGGGGGCTAATCACTCGTAGATCAGCACCTAGTGCACACAAATCTGTGGTATTATGCAACTGGCATTACAGTCTCGTGTTGAAGACCGTATCGCCAGGGGAGGCTCTCTGAAAAGTTGAACCAGCAGTAGAACCCGGGTGTTTATGACATGTCATTTTTTTCTCAACATTATTTACATGGAAAATACAAATACAACTTAAGCATGACTTTATCTAAGGTGACTAAAATAATGCAATTTTCACTGGTCACATAAATTCATATTTTGGCTCTGTTAACGTTTTTTGTCATTTTCCCGAAATGTTTTTATTATGGTCATATCTCCCTGTGAATTTTCGTATCTTTGCCATTCGTTATATTTTTATTCCATTTTCGCTTTTTTCGTATCTCCAAATTGTTGTCTGTAATTTCTTACAATTTTCTTCCTTAGAAACAAATAACTTATGTATGTGAATTAGGAAGAGAAACTGTATAGGAAGATACAGATACATGTAAAGCGACAGAATAGTGCACCTGAATTGAATTCTAATGATTTGTATACATGCTGCAATGTTGAGCGGCCTTTTCACCGTTACAATTCAATGTTGCGTGAAAATAGAAGATCGTTGAAATTTGAAAACTTTAAAATGTATGCAATTTGCTATTGTAATTCTTTCTGATCGCCCATCAAAATGTGGCATTCATTTCATTCTGTGCAGAGTCGAGAATTACCTCTGGATTGACTAAATAAAATCAAAATGCCGTATAATAATAAAAATTAACATTATTAACATTACTTATTCATTATTATTGAATGTGCGAGATTTTAAAAATATATTTCCAATATAATGTTAATTTAAACAGTGGCAAGATTTTGAAAATTTCGAAAATGTCACCAACATTTTTGAGCTCATATTTTTTGTCATATATGAATACTTTTCCGTCATAAATACTTGGATATTTGTAACATGTTTAGGTCACAATCATGCGGGTCATAATGATCAGTTAACAGTTGCTAAATTTAATCGGAATAATCATTTTGATATAACATGACGAGTTATGTTTAAATTGTTGAAAATAGCTCGGAGCAGTTGAGCAATTTATTTTGAAAAATTACATGACATTTTATACCGAAAAGTTGACTGACAATACGTACAGAATTTAACGCTATAGAAAGTTATTTTACTGAAATAATAAAATAGAATACTCCCATCCCCTGGAACTGGGAAGTGAGCATTCATTTATCGCAATCAGTTTCTTTGATGCGTGCATTCGATAACCTTTCTTACAACTATTCGTCTATTATTAACTATTCCTGATGCAATATGTTTGGGATTATATCGTGTAAACAAACATATAAACACACTCAACGCCAGTTTCGAAAGGTACCTTGCATTTCTTTATCAGAAAAAAACAGAAAACGGAAAAACGGCGTATCAATTGTTGCTAAGAGAAAGCAACAAAGAACTTCAAAATGGTGCCTTAAGATGTAATAGACACCATTTCAGCCCCATACCAGGACAACGAACGGCAGCAGCAAAGCATCGCCTATTATCAGAACCATCAGAAAGTGGGTGTCAGCCATTAAGGATTTGCGTAGGTAGTTGTCTTTCCTGTCCTTCCTATATTTTAAATTCATTTTGGTGTTTCATTAATTCGTATATAACATCGGGCGAGTTGGCCGTGCGGTTAGAGGCGCGCGGCTGAGAGCTTGCATCCGGGAGATAGTGGGTTCGATTCCCACTGTCGGCAGCTTTGAACATGGTTTTACGTGGTTTACCATTTTCACAGCAGGTAAATGGTCGGGCCTGTACCTTAATTAAGGCCACGGTCGCTTCCTTCCAACTCCTAGGCCTTTTGTGTCCCATCGTCGCCATAAGACCTAAGCAAAATAAAAATATTTCGTAACACCAATTCGATCATTCCAAGCTATGTGTTATGTGTTAAGTGTCATACTTTCATCCATTCTTAAGCTCTGTTCTATTTTATCCTGGTGTTTTCCTTGCGTTTTATTTCATTAGTTTCTACAAGGTGTCCTCAAAAACACCGACAAGGCTTAATATGTTGTGTGGGATGGCCGACTGATCGGTTTTCAAGAAGGAGCCCCTGTCCAGAAATGCACGATTTGGGCGCTGGAGAGCGTCGAAAACTGAGGACGGGCGCGACGATTTGTTCCGATTTGGTGTCTTAATACGGAATGTATGCAACCCTTTAGCCATCCGTGTACTGCGGATGGACGACTTTATCCTAATAACATACCTGCGCTTGCGCTGCATTCCTCCACACTCGTTGATGCTTATGCTACCGCGATACATGTGTACTGTAGAGTGCAGTATCGTCGTTAACAGCAGTGCGACACAGCTGCGGAAATGACTGACATGATGCTTGCATACGGTAAAGCGGATTTCAATGGTAGAACTGCTGCAAGATTGTGTGGGGTACATTTTCCAAACAGATGTACCTCACATCATGATACGTTCGTGGCCATCGAGAGACGTACGTAGTATGAAGTGTATGGTGTATGGCACTCCTGAAAAGTCAGCAGAGAACCTTATTGCTCGAGCCCACGGAGCGATTGAAATTCTTCAAGACAACTGCACGTATTGGATCATGTGCGTGAGGCTCAGTACCACCGATGTAGGGTCTGCAATGACATAGGAGGTTCACAGTTCTAACGCCCTCTGTAATTAGCCCGATGTGCTCCTCATGTTGGGTTTATTGATGACATGTGGAACGCACACCCATCTCACACTTCGAAGCGCTACAGCGTTCAAGCCGTGGGTTTCTGAATATGTGTTCCTTCTTTAAAAAACGGATCAATTTGCCTTCCCGCACAACATACTAAGCGTTTTCCTTGCTTTTGTGGGACATCCTGTATTTATTTCTTCAACCCCATTCGCTCCTGATTCGTGTGATGCCCTCTCTGTTACTTCTCAACTGGAGCTTAATGTTGCCTTCAGCTCCCGCATGGAGCGCTGAGCCAGCATACAGCGAGTCACCTGGTGACGAATGAGCGTACTACTGTAGCTCCAACGGTAATGTATTCTTAAATTCAAACCCTCATTATTGTAGAAGACTTTCTCGTGAACAGTCGAGATTTTCTTCTGAAGACGCGGAGCAAATTTATGTACGAAACGTAAAGAGGTTCACCTTGTTTTAGCCCATATGATGTCTACAAGTACGGGCCGTGTACACAACGATGATAAATCAGTGGTTTGTCATTCCCAACCCCCTGCTGTTCAACGACATTGCAATATATACCAGGCTACTCAAATGTTTTAATAAAATATAATTAAACGCCCTTGGAGCTCACGTTCTGGTGTTATAAATTCCAAGAAACACTCCCGCCGTGGCACAGTTTTAGAACCAGTGATCTTGGAGCTGAGGCACGACAAAGGAGGTCAGTGTTAAATCACACAATAAATCACCTGGTGTTTATGGCCTGTAAATGATGGAGGAGCTGGAGTAGTATCTGGCCCGAGGGGTCGATCTGCAGTTTCTTTAATGATCCTGTGAACTTTTCTCATATTCTTGAGAGCACTTCGGTCTCTTTACGACACTCGCGGACACGACATGAATAAAAATTAACACTTGAGAAAGACAAAGTGTGTTTTTATGTTTCTTTTGAGAGGTGTTCTCTCCTTCCTTCACACTCTTACACAAACAGCAGGAGGTAGCACCAGAGAGCAGTATAAGAGGACTGAATACTGCCCTTCACCTTCGTTGTTCATCAGGATCGCCACTTTATAGAGATTTCGTCCACCGTTACGGCCGGGTACCCTTCATCACGCCCACCCTATGTAGGTTGTTGCGTGTTTGCGGTGGTGTGTACTGTGGTTAGCGCAGGTAGGTGGCTGAGGTGGTGTGCTTCTCATAAACTGAAACAGTTTTGTGGCCTAGATTGATATTTAGAGCCGCTTACGTTAAAGTTTGAAGCGGTCGTCTCTCTGCCCGCCCAGTGGAGGTTTGGCCGCTGCAAGACCGACCGTTAAGCTCGCCTACTGTCGAGTAGAGCTCCCTATAGGTCACAGTATTGGTGACAAGCTGACAACGATTATGCTCAAAAGCATCATGGGAAAACGTCTGACTCGTTGGCTGAACGGTCAGCGTACTGGCCTTCGGTTCAGAGGGTCCCGGGTTCGATTCCCGGCCGGGTCGGGGATTTTAACCTTAATTGGTTAATTCCAATGGCACGGGGGCTGGGTGTATGTGTTGTCTTCATCATTATTTCATCCTCATCATGACGCGCAGGTCGCCTACGGGAGTCAACTAGAAAGACCTGCACCTGGCGAGCCGAACCCGTACTGGGATATCCCGGCACTAAAAGCCATACGACATTTCATTTTTCATGGGAAAACGGCGCCTCATATTAGTGAAACTCATCATTTAATTTTAAGAAAAATGGGGGGGAGATATTAAGCTCAAAAATCATTTTTAGGCACTTACGTGGACGGGGTTCGATAGGGGGTTCATTTCGGTTTTTACAGCAATAAAGGAAAACGGGCGCACATAAAATTGCAAAACTTTGTATCTAACTTCAAAATAAAACGAGGAAGAAACAAAGCTGAAAATTATTTTCATGAAATTTAGAGTGCAGGGGTTGTAGGAGGGACTTTTTTTTAAAGGTTTTTACAGCAACAACGGTAACTATTGCACATACAGACTTCAGTAGTGAAGTTAAAAGGCAAACTGGAGGAGAAAATAAACAGGTATTTCTAATAGGCTTAAGGGTTAGGAGATCCTGTTAATTATATTTAATGAATTTTCCGCGGCAACGCAATTTGCTACTGTGCCGTCGTATCGCCCGACGAAGAGAATGGTAACAATTATATTCGACTGTGAGAAAGTGGTAAAGCCGAATGCGCTTAAGAAACAAAAGCTAAATAACAAAACCAAACATAGATAAAAATCATAGCGAATTTCTGTGTCAGTAGAAGTCACGCCGCGATGTATAGCAACTGCCGTACAGTTCAAGAATATTAGAACGCTCACACAGAAAACAGATGACATCCCTTCAACAGTTATAAGCTTCTGGCGATTTACAGCGTAACTGATTACGCGTTGCATGTGCCCAGAGCAACATGAGGGAAGGCATCAAAATGTAGGCTGTTCCCGCCATCGTTTTAAAGTAGTTATTTCAATAACGCAGGGCCTCATCCTTTTTCTTTCCTTCATAATAAAATGTGAAGTACATTACAATATTCCTTTACCGCGAAGTTTTGCGAGTGTCTAAGTGGGAGTGTATTCACTCCTAGTGGATCCATAAGAGCAGTACTGTTTTCTGAAATTGGAGTGAGACTACGTAACGAACGAAATCCGAAAACAAGTTTACGAAGTGTAATGCGCTGATCAAAGCATTAATAATGTTGGTCTCTGTAAGAAATGCCACTAGCAGGAGTAAGAAAACGAAACGAAGTGTGAAAACAAGATGGAATACACGTCCTACTTATGCTACTCTGTCATGTTTTCAAATATTTATATCTTCATTCAATAAGTCTTTAGGTATACATAAATACATGAAGACGAAACCGTTACCGTCCTTTTCTTCCGAGTTTCGCTGTTTCTCCAACTTGACTTGCCGCTGGCTGTGTTGCAGACCTCCACGCGCTGAACAGAAAGCCGACTGTTCCACTCTCGAAAACGAACGTAAACTGTTTCACTTTATGAGAAGCAAACCATCTGAGAAAGTTAATTGTGCAAACTGGACAATATCACAGCTTCGGAGTCAGTTCCTGAGCTAGACGAAGTAAGCATATGCCATTAAAATCTCCAGTTAGACGGGAATAGATCCCAAAGCCCTCTGAACCGAAGGAAAGTACGATCACTATTAAGAAGTGGAGCACGGAGCTCGATAGCTGCAGTCGCTTAAGTGCGGCCAGTATCCAGTAATCGGGAGATACTGGGTTCGAGCCCCACTGTCGGGAGCCCTGAAGATGGTTTTCCGTGGTTTCCAATTTTCACACCAGGCAAATGCCGGGGATGTACCTTAATTAAGGCCACGGCCGCTTCCTTCCAATTCCTAGGCCTTTCCCATCCCATCGTCGCCGTAAGACATATCTATGTCCGTGCGACGTGGAGCCGCTCAAGCGCTGTACACTTACAAATCTTAAAACAACACACAGTATAATTTTTATAAGTAAAGTTTATTATACAATGTTAGAAATATTTGGAATATTTTTGGGAATTTTCACCTGTGATAGATATAATTCAACGTCAGACAATCAGAAAAAATATACATCCCGGCCGTGAATCGGAACAGTAACCCTCTGAACACAAGGCCTCTAAGTTGACCTTTCAGCCAAGCAGAGGGAATTAGGAATAATAAACGAATTTAATCTAAACAATTCTAAAATAAACAGGCCTATATGTTTACAATTGCCTTTATGTCGCACCGACATATGGCAGCGATGGTATAGGAATAGACTATGAGTGTGAAGGAAGCCGGTATGAAAATGGGAAACCACCGTAATCCGTCTTCAGGGCTTCCGACATTGGGCTTTGAACTCCTGTAATATACATCTCAAACCTGGATACCATTTCAGCGTATGCAGTCTTCAAGTCTTGCAGGACAAACTTTAACAGTTTTCTTTGCAGAGAAAAGCTGTGTTGTGATCATAGTCACAGAACCTGCACGATTTTTTAGAGAAATCTAAACAATATCAGCGTGACTTTTAGGTTAAAAACTTTCCCTGAACATCACCTGGAGTTTTTGGCAACAATTAATTCGTCCCTTAAAGCTGCTTTTACAATTACACACTGAAAGAGACCTGTGGAGATACCTTAACTTGGAACAGGATGGAATGACAGGGAAAGCTGATAATAAAATCTATTATACAGATCACAGACACAGTACTTAGAAGTTGCTGTGTAAGAAGGGACTGGCTAGTTTTTAAAATTGGATGAGATTTTCAGAATTAAAGCTCTCAAATGTTTAAGCAGCAATAGATTAGGTTCCAAACCTATTTAGACGAATATCACGTGCGTTCTAGAGTTGTACTGGGTATTAGGGTTACGGCATATTAGAACCCTTACAATTTACAGAATACCCCCTACATAACCGTGCATGTGAAAGGACGGCATATGCTACTCATTAAACAACAATGGTCTACTACCACTTAAAACTCCGGACTCTAAACACGACAGTGCAGATGTAATCTGTAATAGACGTGGAGCCATTTTAAATTAGAACAAGATGCAAAGACAGGGGTGGATGAAAATGGAGAACTTATGGGGTGGTAAAATCATTCACAGTTCGCGTGTGAGAAGAAACTGGTTATAATTTTCCACAAATTAGATTGTCTTGCTATTATTAGTTCTAACAAAGAATTCTGCGTTCCCCTGCAGGTTATGTTGCTGGGTCTGCAGTGCTGTATTACATAAAGTACACCGTACAGGCGTAAGAGACGGCCAAGGGACATAATCTGAATAGTAAGTGTTGTGGTGAAGTTGGTCGTCTCGCTCGGAAGTTGTCCCGTTCATTAATCTCCAGTATGAAGTTAGCCAAGTTTGTTACAACTCAGTCATGAATATGGACAGACAGCTCTCAGGTAGCAAGTGATGAGTAAGAACAAGTTTCTGATATCTTCCAACATTTCCTGTCGCTGTCAAGGTGGACGCTCTGTTCTGCCTACTGTGCTTCACTTGCAGGAAGGAGAAGTAGCGTCACGCACAGCCTTCTGCTACAAGACACGGAGCCATGGTAACCATGACTACTACAGGTCAGAGTACCCCTGTAGTATCGGCTTTCAAATAGGGAATTATACACTGTAATTACAGTCTATCACAACCACTGAAAGTTTCCTGTTTTCTAACGTAGTCTCTTTAACGAAGGTTGGCATATGCATTTCTGTCCTGTGATTTTCTAACAAGCTGTCCATCGTAGTATACTGATGCGCAGAATGAATTACATACAAGATTCCACAAACATACCCCACACTCTAAACACTGCTCCGGAAGAGGGATTCCAGCACTAAGTTTATGTATTTTAAATGGAACACGAATGTCAAGCACAGCTAAGGCACGAAAAAATATTTAAAAAATGAACTGACAGAATTGTATAGATCATGATTAAAAATTAATGACAAGGTCCCGCGACAGGCTTCGGCAGCCGACACAATTCATATCATCGCCGCAAGATGGGGGCTTCATTCATTCCATTCCTGACCCGGCGGAAGGTATACAACACAGTGAACGGAACAAATCGGGAGATAGTTGGTTCGAACCCCACTGTCGGCAGCCCTGAGCATGGTTTTACGTGGTTTACCACTTTCACATTAGGTAATTGCTGGGGATGTACCTTTTTAAAACCACGGCCGCTTCCTTCCCACTCCTATCCATTTTCTATTCCATCATCACCATAAGATCTATCTGTGTAAAGAAAATTGAAGCTAAAAAGCTTTTTCTGTTGCAAAGAGACACGACCGAAATAAGCATCCTTGTTCAATAAACAGGAAAGAGAAGTAGGGTGTGACGACACCTAACGGCCACAACGCCACACTGTGTCGTGGCATACTCTCTATGAGATGGTTCAAGACATCTACAAGCAGGTGGTTCCACCCCTCACGAAGAGCAGTGTGGAGCTCTGGAATTATTTTTTCAGGAGGCCGTCAGACTGCAGCTCGTCTCGTTAATATATCGCAGGCATGATCTACAGGGTTAATATCTGGAAATCTTGGTGGGCAATACATGCGGTGGATATCTTCCCCTTCAAGAAAATCAGACCGGTTGGTTCTATGCAGGCTCCATTTATACACATCCATGTTTTCAGCGACTACAATATAATGCATACAGATGAACAGACCAGACATTCCACTTAAAAAAATCTCATTTGTAAATCTACATATGGTCACAATCCTACTTATCGTGAACTCAATCCTAGTCTGGAGGTATGCCAAGGCCTGGTGCAGGTCTTTAGAGTTGACGCCTACAGGTGACCTTCTCGTCTGTGAGGATGGGGCCCTACCTGTGATAAATTCTAATGCTGGATACGACACACCCACATCCATCCCCGAGCTATCTAAATTAATCAATGAAGGTTAAAATTACCATCCCTGCCGGGAATCGAACGCGGGACCCTTCTGACCTAACACCAACACGCCATATGCTATAGCCCTATAGCTAGAGTGCCTGTATCATCAGCATAGTTCATGCTGTTAATTCCAGTAGTTTCATTCTCGAGAGATTGTTTGAAAACCAATTCTGCATATAATGTAAAGAGAAACACATCCTTGGGGTGCACCAATTTCACCTGACATCGATTACCATTTACCACTACTCAGTAAACAATTTTATCAACTGGAAATAAGGGAGTATAGCGTATTGCCTTATTGTCGGAATACGCTTTAGAAACAATATTTATGTACTCTTCATTAGACATCGTTCACTTGAATTGCAAAGTTCTCTAACCGTTCGTCTCTTATGTTTAAGGTTCTGATATCGAATCTTAAGACAGTATGTTGGCATTTAAGGATGTACGAATAAGCTAAAATATTCTTGGATTTAGGTGTAATGTAGAGGAACATTTTTATTACATTGTAATTCCGTAAAATTGGTATTCCTGAAATCCGATAGTAATACCTCAACCGCTCATAAAATGTTTTATTATTATTATTATTATTATTTGTAATTTTTTCAAATTGAACAGTGAGGATTACGCTAACATATCATTTTCTTCTTTGTCTGAAATGTATTCATCCTCCAGAACTGCTTCATATGGGCGCTATGCTGTTTCTTCTGTTCTTCCGTCCAGGTTTTTCCCGTCTTTGCAGTTCTTTAGACTTGAAACTCTTCCAAATTTTTAATCATGGTCCGAAATATTTTCCCCTCCAACGTCTGAAATTTCTGGATGTTTGACTTCTATAGATCTTGACGAACTTCCTTAATCCATGCCGTCGTTGTCTTTTTCCACATGAGTCGAATAAATTTTTGGTTAGTCTTTGTCCATTCTCTATAAATGTCCAAGAAAGGATAACGACCTCATTTTCATGGTCTCGGAAATTGTCTCCACATTTTTGTAGGCTTCATTGTTATTCCAAAGTTTCCACGTGGTTTCAGTCTGTATTGGGCCGAAGATTTTCCATAGTATTGTTCTTTCCAGAATCTCCAGCTTCACCAGCTTGCAAATCATCGAGAAGCATTCGCTGCCATACGGGCATTCTGTTTTTACTACAGTGTTGTGATGCCTTATTTTGGCATTCCAAGAGGTGCAATTCTTGTAGTAGATGTTTTTAATTGTTAAACGAATTACTGAAATCAATTTAGTAGTTTCTCAGTTAACCTCCATACGCAAACTCACATTTTCTTCTAACATTTGTATCTTCTTCTTTACGATGAGGCCATGTGTCAATTTCGATTCCTCCTTCCCCTTGTTTCCTCTTCCGTTCTTTCCCGTATTCCTTCATCATTGCACTACGCCGTATTCTTCTCTCCTCAGACCACTTTGGACCGGGTTTTCTTTTCATTCTTCCTTGCAATCTTTCTATTCTTAAAACTTTATTTATAAAATTCTCTTCTCTTCTCTTTATTTCTTTCTAAACTTTAATTGACCCCTTGTATTCAGCTAGTTGTTGTCTTTTTTCTCCCGAGGGTACTTCAGTATCTGTCTTGTCAATCTGTTACCATCCATTCCATTGATAGTATGACCAAAAAATAGCAATCCCCTTTTTCTTATTGCTTATGTTATTTTCTATGTTCTGTATATTTCCTTATTACTTCATATCTTCCATTGTTCTGTGGTTTTATTGGTCCGAAAATTATCCTCATGATTCTTCTTTCTAGTAGTTCATAGTTGTTTTCTAAACTGGACATTCACATGCGTATATTTTTGTTATATTATTATAAATATTATTATTATTCACAGGGAAATTTTTTGATAGAGCGTTCACAGTGCAGACTGAGTTAGCTGCTACAGGATCTTTATCCGCCAAGTGCTGAATAGCATCGTTCTGAAGAGCGCGAGAACTTTAGGGAGAAGTTTTTCTTATCGCGTGAAGAAGTCGTCTGCATCGCGCTAGAGTTCAGAGTTGAGCAAGATTAGAACAACTCCTGCACCTACCTGAGTCCTTTCAATGTTATCAGATTTCTCGCTGAAGCTTCTCTTCATTTGCCTCGGCATGAAATGAAAAAAGGTTCTGCCCGCTCGACTTATCTGCTACGAGGGATAATACAATGATAACATTCTGAAGTTCGTACCTAGCGTGTGGATTCTGGCACTGCAGTTCTTTTACAAGTCTCAAAAATTCATGATAATGATGATGATGACGATGATGATTATGATTATGATGATTCTGAGCCCGGATATTTACGCAGTAATATGTCAGAGTGCAAACTAATGTGGTTAGTAGGCTAGCCCGCTCTTCCGTAATGTCGTGAGAGTAACATACCTACTAGAAGCCGAGCCCCTAATGCTTATACTAATTTCATAGCAGAACTGTTGTCCGGGCTAGAATATTCTTGTTACTCGCTTCCTGACCATTGTAACCTATAAATGCCTAAAAATTCGGACTCCTTTAATGCAGGTCTTTCGAGCTGACGCCATTTAGGCGACCTGCGCGTCTGTCAGGATAGGGTCTTACCTATAATGCATTCTAATGCCGAAGACGGCACAAACACTCAGTCCCGTGCCAGAAGAATTAGTTAATGTAAGTTAAAATCCCATCTGGCTAGGAAGTGAATCAGGAATCCTTTGGACTCAAGGCCATCATGCTACCATATTATCAATATAAAACTAACAAGTGATTATGTTAGGCTATACAGATGAGCGGTAAACTTAAATTATTTAGAGGAAGTCGTATAATAATTATGCATTTCGAACCCTTCAATCACTACTGGGCAGTTGCACAGCTGGCAGATTTCCTATCTGTTGTTCTCATAGCCTTTCCTTGAACGATTGCAAAGAAAGTGGAAATTTATTGAACATATCCCTTGATTAGTTATTCCAATCCCTAACTTCCCTTCCTATAAACGAATATTTGCCCCAATTTGTCCTCTTGAATTCCAACTTTATCTTCATATTGTGGTCTTTCCTACCTTTAAAGACACCACTCAGACTTACTCGTCTACAGATGTCATTCTACGCCATCTCTCCACTGACAGCTCGGAACATACCATTTAGTCGAGCAGCTCGTCTCCTTTCTCCCAAGTCTTCCCAGCCCAAACTTTGCAACATTTTTGTAACTCTACTCTTTTGTAGGAAATCACCCAGAACAAATTGAATGAGTACGCTGGCTCAAGGATGAAAGCACCCATCAGCACTTCAAACACAATTTTCTTTTTTTTAAAAAAACGTTCTTACGCATTATATTTCTACCGTTAGAGGTTTCCCTAAAACAAAAAGAGTAGTTCTGTGTTTTGGCCCATGCATACAGTAATGAGAAATTTGTAATGAAGGTCTTCATGAGGTGAACTGCCTGTTGTTCCGTGTCGTAGCGAGAGTACCGTAACATATCTTCTCGAGATACGGATAGGCCGGGCCCTAAAATTTATGCATATCTCATGGCATAACTGTTGTCCGGGCTGGGCTAAATTCACTACACAGCACAGTGACTAATACAACAGAGAATACGTAAGAGACTCTACATTCCTGACGAAAGGGGAGCGAGAAAATAAATTTACTTTTCCATTTCGCAGAACGCAAATTTAATTTCTCGTGTCTTGGCTGGGAGGTTGCGGTACATGATTTCTTTTGCGCTCGAGGTAATATACTCGCTATAATGGAAATGGAACATTCCCTTCTTGCTGAAATTCTTCGCCGTTACGACACGTACATTCGACTGTGCGTATGATACGAGATGTTTTAACGCGCACTACTCATTCCATTCGGAAAGTAATTTCTGT
The DNA here is from genome assembly GCF_040414725.1 of Anabrus simplex. Taxonomy (NCBI): domain Eukaryota; kingdom Metazoa; phylum Arthropoda; class Insecta; order Orthoptera; family Tettigoniidae; genus Anabrus; species Anabrus simplex. The sequence goes on from NC_090277.1 coordinate 75,339,180, forward strand.
TCTGTGCAGGCTTCGGCTCAACAACAACGAAATTCAGAAAATACATCGTATTAAAAATACCGATAGACCAAGTCGCCGTGATCAAGTAGGGTGAAGTTTGACTCCGTGGTTAGCCGGTTCCCCATTAAATTGTCGCCCGGCGGGATAGCAGAAGTGGTTGTATACAATTTCTAATCACTTAGTGCGCTTGCCAAAAGTCTGAATTCAATTGAAAAACATCCGCACAGTGTTCACTTGGAGTGAAGTTGCATGACGCTGTTAATGGTGATTCGTCCATCGATTGGGGACGTTAAATCTTGAGCAGACCCGGTGTTGTTGTTATTCGACAGGAACAGGCTACTTGCCAGCAGCGGGTGTCACCCTATTCCTTTCGACCTTCATACACCACGTCAATCATTTCATCTCATTGAGACTCTGATGAGATTGTCGTCAGGAAGGGCATCCGGTCGTAAAACTCGCTTCAATCCCGACCACGTAGAGAGGGTTGGATACACACAAGATACAGGCGTCATTAAGAAATCGATCAGCGGAGTGGCAGGACTATCGTGTGGTGGACACCAATTTTGTCAAGCTTTGGTAATGTTCCTTTTCTTACAATTGGCTTTACGTCTCACCGACACAGATCGGTCTTATGGTGACGACCGGAGAGGAAAGGCCTAAGAGTGGGAAGGAAGCGGCCGTGGCCTTAATTAAGCTACAGCTTCTGCATTTGCCTGGTGTGATAATTGGAAACCACGCAAAACTATCGTCAGGACTGCCGACAGTGGAATTCGAACCCGCTATGTTCGCTAACCACACGGCCAGCTCACGTGGTCTTCGGTAATTTAAAGTACTTTGGTACATAGTCAATACTTTCTTCAAGTGGGCTTTAATTTTCAAGATTTTTGTATTTCAGTTTTCTAACACAGTTACAAGCAATCATGTAAGTCAGTGTTCCGAGAAGAGTTCCCGTAGCAGAGTGGTGAAGGCTGTGTAACGTGAGGTGCGCCATCGAACCTCCTTTTCCTTCTTTTCTGTATTCTTCCTCCTGCTCCAGGAGTGTCTGTCTGTCTGTTAGGTCATCAGCACAGAGGCTGGTTGGATCCTCAAAAAGCACCACCAAAGGTTATGCGGTTATAAGGAAACCGCAAAAACCAATGGCAGCACCAAAATGAGGCGTACTAGGCAAGACGAGGAGTGAGGTAGTTTGCCATTGCTTTTCTCACTGGGTCAGAAAGTGCTATTGCAGCACGACTGATCCTATGAGCAACACCTTTCATAACACTCAGATGCACTGGTCGTGCTCTGAATGTCATTACTCAGCACCACCCATACCCCAGCAGCTTCCATATTGTCACAGCCATGGATGTTGACTGGGACTTCAGTGGAAGCTACACTTTACTCTGGCCTGTGCCAAGAGATGGATACAAAAGTACTGTATCCATCAAGAAATGGCAGCAGGCAACCAGGAGTGTCTACCTGTACGAAACCTACTCTATGTCCTACTGCTCGAGTGTAGTTAACCATTACAATAAAATATATTATTAGTGAAAGTATATGAAACAAAAAATAGGGAGTAAGAATTAAAATTAAATTCTTAAAAAGACGAATTGAAACTCGAACTCACAGACTAACACATGTTCGTTGGGCTTGTGTTCGATAAAAATGAAACTAATTTACGATATTTTTTCCACTCGTGAGTTATAATTGAATTCACAAAAAATCTGTCGGCCTCGCGGTGTAGGGGTAGCGTGCCTGCCTCCTACTCGGAGGACGCGGGTTCGATTGCCGGTCAGGTGAGGGATTTTTACCTGGTTATGAGGGCTGGTTCAAGGTCCACTCAGCCTAGGTAATTACAATTGAGGAATTATCTGACGTTGAGATAGCGCCCCGGTCTAGAAAGCCAAGAAAAATGGCAGAGAGGATTAGTCGTCCTGACCTCACGACACTTCATAATCTGCAGGCCTTGGGCTGAGAGGTGAAATTTGTTTTGAATACCTTGTTGCCAGAGGGAAGTTTAATGGCACGCCGTATATCAGACCTTTTCAGAGAATAATGCACTTAATTCCTCTTTATTCCGCCAGCTACCTTCAAGAAGGTTGTCCCGTGTAACGTGTCCAGTATGTGTAAATGTGAAAATAACTGAAAGCTCCACATGGGTTCGGAAACATAAAAAATATTATCTCATGGACTTTGGAAGGAATATGTTGGCGTTTTTCATCCCTCAATGCCCCACTTTCTCTTTTCAGGTTCAATTAAATTCTCACGTTGGAATCTTGTGGATATAAACCACAGAATTATGTTGAAAATTCGTAATTAAGACGTAAGGAAGTACTTAAAATCTGATAATATGGAACCTACTAATCACTCTCCCCAGCAGCTCATAGAGTATGACGAATACAATAGCGATATTGCTTTGCGAGGATCCCCAAGTGGCCTGCGAGACTTCATCAAACTCTCGATGCTGTAACAATGGACCAGCCTTGATCGATTTTTACTTCACTCGTACGTGTTATCTGCGGGCGTGTCATTTACTCTGTCCGTGATGGGAGTGTAAAGTGCTGGGCTAACTGTAAATGGAGACAGCCTCTGACTTACATCCGCTTCTCACACTTCCGTCCGCTGCAGGTTCATCACCCTTCAGAACTCAGCTGAAGATAAAGACGTCTTCATTAAAACAAAACATTTGAAATTGTACTGAGGAACAACATAGTTGTAGCACCATCATTCTATTGAAAAACAATGAAAGTGGACTACTACCTCCTTCCTGACCTATTTCCAATTATAGGGAGTCTGCACTACACGCGGACTTGACCTATACTTATGGCCGGAGTCCGCCTCTGTGGTATAGTGGTTAGTGTGATTTGCTACCGCCTCCCCCTTCGGAGAACTAGGTTCGATTCTCGGCTCTGCCATGAAATGTTAGAAGTAGTAGGAGGACTGAAACGGGGTCTACTCAGCCTCGGAAGTCCACTGAGTAGGACGGGGTGGGGGGGTGGGGTGTTCCATCACACCTCAGCCATCCTCAAATTGGTTTTTCGTGGTCTCGCACTTATTCTCCAGGCAAATGTCGGGATGGTACCTAACGTAAGGCCACGGCCACTTCCTTCCCTCTTCCTTGTCTCTCCCTTCCAATATTCCCATCCTCCCACAAGGCCCCTGTTCAGCATAGCAGGTGAGGTAGGCTGGGCAAGTTACTGGTCCTATTTCCTAATTGTATCTTCCCCAACCCAAAGTCTCACGCTCCAGGACACTGCCCTGGACGCGGTAGAGGTGGGATCCCTCGCTCAGTCCGAGGGAAAAACCAACCCTAGTGAGTAAACGGATAAAGAAAGAAAGTTAAGGCCGGAGGCCTGTGTTCACTCTTGCTTGTGTCCGCGATTGTTTAGTGCGTAGTCTTACTGCACAGTGGCCGCCAGAAACTGCAGTTGTGACTTAAGAGCCAGTCTGCTGGAATCAGCGCATCAGAGCAAGCACTGGAGTCATTGAATATTGAATTTTCACGACCGCATTGGAATCAAAACCAACTTTCAACCTATTACGTCGTGTTACGTACATTTAGTATGTGTTGAAGAGATGTTAAGTACAGAACAAAAATAGCCAACCGGACAACAGTGGGATCTGAACCCACAACCTCCCTACTTCGCGTCGGGTACTCTACCAATTGAGCTATGGTGGCCTAGGCCATCTTTTTTCTGTTGGAAAGGATCTAAGCTACAGTTCTGGAACTAATGCCATCACACTGTAAAGTGCGTTTAAGTCGCCCGTTGAGGGTCAAGTCAGTGAATACTGAATTTTACGACCGCATTGGAATCAAAACCAACTTTAAACCTATTAGGTCGTCTAGAGCAACCGACGAGAAATCGGGAGTTGTGGATTCGGATCCCACTGGTGGCCGGTTGGCCATTTTCGTTCTGTACTTAACATCTCTCCAAAACGTACTAAATGTACGTAATACGACCTAATAGGTTGAAAGTTGGTTTTGATTACTAGAGTCATATTACGCCAAACACGCAGAGGGCAGTGGTAGTCAATGGAGCAGTACACGGTGAATGGCAAAGTTAAGGCGTGATACTGCAGAACGTTCTCAAACATGTGAGAAGTAATCGGGTGGGGGAGCGCATACTTCACCCCAAAACACCATCAAATTTTCCGCTCGATCATTGTCGAGCTGCACCCACCCGTTAACAATCAGTCTCCCGACACAATTGTGACCATGACAACCACTAAGTCAGTGACGTCATCTTCTCACTGTGTGCTTTCTTCCTGTAACTTAGAGCTTGAGAAAATCTCGTAACAGCTGGCCCCAGTTTTCCGCCTCAGTGCAGAATTAACATCCTTGCACTGGACAAGAAAGGATCGCATGGCCTTGGATTAAGAGACAGACACGCTACCCCTAAACTACAGGTCTGGCTGCTGCCAATAATAATAATAATAATAATAATAATAATAATAATAATAATAATAATAATAATAATAATAATAATAATAATAATAATAATAATAATAATAATAATAGCGCTTTTATAATGATGATGATGAACCTTGTTGTTCAAAGTGGCCTGATATTAGGTTATCGGCCTCTAATCGTACGAAATGTAATGACATTTGAGAAGTCCGAAATTCATCCACTGACCAGAATTCAAAAGGTTATGATAGATAGATTTATTTTTCATCAACTTTCCCAATCAAAGATGATTCAATAACACAATATACAACAAATACACCTTAAATTATTTGCTAAAATAATAACCAAGTTCAAACTAACCATAATGGCGCCATTCGTAGGCAACGCAAACCCAGGGTGTTCCTCACATAGCGGGTACTAATCACAGGTACTCGAAACCCAGAGCCAACCACTCTCTGCTGCTACTAATCACAATCCTATTGCGTACCTAACCTACTCGCAAGTAAAGCCGACCTATGGTGTTCCCCGCGTGATGATACTAATCACAAGTAGTTCCATAGTTACAATTGAATCATTCCTTGGTCGCTCCATTTAGTTGCCTCTTACGACAGGCAGGGGACACTGTGGGTGTATTCGTCTGCATCCCCTACCCACAGGGGGTAATAATGGTTTTATATCCCCCTAACTACTTTTATGCTTTTCGTAGACGCCGAGGTATAGACAAATTGTACCGCGGGAGTTTTCTTACGTGCCAGTAGAGCTACCTGCAAGTATCGCCAGACTGCCGGACACCTCCAGGAAGAAACAGAACGCCTAGGCACATGCATACATACACGCAAAGCAAATTAATCTTCTCAAAGGCCATGAATAAATAAATCAATTTGGAGACTTGATCTACCGTCACTACCTGTCCGACGTCGCATCATGCTTGACATCTCGCTGGCTGACTGCTATAATTAATGATTCGTACTACAGTGGCACATTCATTATACAGCCACTTCCTGCAGTACCTGGTACTGTTAAACCTTAATGTACTACCACCGCTTCTGGAGACCACTTACCGATAATGTACAACAGTGTTCATGGTGATACAGAAAGACTTGTCTTAATACGGAAGATAAAAGGACTGGTTCTGATCAACTGTATGAGTCAGTATTTCATGAAAATGAAAACCTACAACCTGTTTTCCAGTCATTGACCGGGTCAGGGATGTAATGAATGCAGCATGTATAGGCTGTTAGTACAATGGGATCGCCACTCCCAAGGTGATTTATTAATGAGTGATAAATGCTATGAAATGATAATGAAGAGTGTTGCTGGAATGAAATATGACAGGGAAAACCGGAGTACCAGGAGAAAACCCTGTCCCGCCTCCGCTTTGTCCAGCACAAATCTCACATGGAGTCACCGGGATTTGAACCACGGTATCCAGCGGTGAGAGGCCGACGAGCTGCCGTCTGAGCCACGGAGGCTCAGTATTTCATATCCGTCATAAAAATCTATCATAAAAGGTGTAATTGAAATAAGGTATATCATTTAAAGTGATTGTGGAAGGGAGTATTCTAGACATAATTCTTATCTCAATTAAAACTGAATTAGGCGCGCGAGGAAAACTGCGCTCTTGTCAGATATGGGTTGGGCGAAGCGACAGATGGCGAGGAGTCCCTTACCTCACAGCACGGATTGCCAACGCTGACGGTACAGCGGTGGTGGTGGTGGTGATTGTTTTAAGAGGAAGTACAACTAGGCAACCATCCTCTATATAACACTAATCAGAGAGAGAAATATGGAAGCGATCAGACACTTCGAAAAATGAAGGTATCGGCCAAAGGAAGACAGGGGCTACGAAGGGCGAGAAAATGAAAAACTCCCTAGGCATCCGCATATAATAATGTCATCGTTGGAAAAAAACGAGAGTTGACCAAGGGAGGTCGCTGTCTCCTTGCGTAGGTGTTTGTTAGGTCGCGAGGAGCCGACGCCTCGAATTTAAATCACTAAAGACACCCTCAGATACCTGTCACTTCAGCGAGGATAGACCTCAATATCTTGCGTACATAAGGATAATCATTAACTTACAGAACATGCTATTTAGATACAGAAGTTTTTAACATATCTCACACTACAAAGTAATGACCTTCTTCCCCCACTGAAAAGAGTACTGTAATCACTCACCCCACTCTGAGTGGTTAAACTCCGCTTCACAGTAACGTAAACACGGATAGTCAGAGAGATCATGAGAGGCCGTGATGTAGATCCATACCCGTCTACGAAAGAATGTAGTAATCTGCCGCCATCACAATACTAACTAATGTATAACTTAATGCATTTCCAACAGTTAAATATCGCACATATCATAAAGTTCGTATTACCTTCATTAATCCAGGCCTAGAGAAACAAGTTTACGTCCCCGGTAGCTTCGTGGACTGTTCGTTGCTTCAAATAAAATTAATGTTTAAGTTTTATTACAACATAACCTCATGTACACACCTCATATCTGCCATGGCAAGACACGAACACCACCACATGAAAACATTAATATATGGACCAAACAAGCACGACTTGCGTCGCGACGAATCAAAATGATTTATAATTAAATTGTCCGACTCGTTGGCTGAACGGTCAGCGTACTGGCCTTCGGTTCAGAGGGTCCTGGGTTCGATTCCCGGCCGGGTCGGGGATTTTAACCTTCATTGGTTAATTCCAATGGCCTGGGGGCTGGGTGTTTGTGCTGTCCCCAACATCCCTGCAACTCACACACCACACATAACACTATCCTCCACCACAATAACACGCAGTTACCTAGACATGGCAGATGCCGCCCACCCTCATCGGAGGGTCTGCCTTACAAGGGCTGCACTCGGCTAGAAATAGCCACACGAAATTAAATTAAATTAAAAATAATTAAATTCAATTTAGAATAAATAAATTTGCACAGTATTAAATAAAATAATGTACGCAATAGCAATAAAGTGATAAGTGGTAGTTACAGAAGTGTAACCATAGGAACCGTACAGGTTCTGGTGTAAAGTATTGTTACCTAGCAACCGTGCAGGCTGTAATGTAAAGCATTGTTACCTAGCAACCATGTAAGCCGTGATGTAAAGTATTGTTACCTAGCAACCGTGTAGGTCGTGATGTAAAGCATTGTTACCTAGCAACCGTGTAGGCCGTGATGTAAAGCATTGTTACCTAGCAACCGTGTAGGCCGTGATGTAAAGTATTGTTACCTAGCAACCAGGTAAGCCGTGATGTTAAATATTGTTACCTAGCAACCGTGCAGGCCGTGATGATGTAAAGTATTGTTACCTAGCAACCATGTAAGCCGTGATGTAAAGTATTGTTACCTAGCAACCGTGCAGGCCGTGATGATGTAAAGTATTGTTACCTAGCAACCATGCACGCAACAGCCACTAAAGTGATACATTTACGTTACATCTCACTCATACCGTAACAAATCAATTCCCGTGGCGGCTACATAAATAACTAATAGATTCAAGAAATCTTCTCGGAAAGACCTCCATTGCAACTGACCTACGGAACAAATATAAATATTAGATGTTTCAATTTCCCCAGTTAGACCGTATTTTTCCTATGACTCCAGCAAAGGCTAAGGTATTCTGTTCGGCAGACAGGGCCTGTATATCGGTGGACATTCATTCATGGCTCCAGAAAGCAATTTTATTTTGTCAGTCAAAGAGAGAAGTTGCTATTGAAGAGGCTGTTTTTGAATAGAGCGTTCTTGTTACTTCTTTCAGATTTATTAATGTTTACCTTCAAAGTAAGTCCTGAAATTATAAACGGCGATTTGGCTGATGTTTAGGATACACCCATGGCATTCTCCTCTAAATTCAACTTCCCACCAGGTTGCGCTAAGTTTCCTGCGTAAGGGATAGTAATCAATTCGTATCATAAATAGGAAAATAAAACGACACTAAGTTCCTTCTCAATAAAATCTCATAGTAAATTTGTTTTCTTCCCCGGGTGATCACACAACACTAGTGAGAACCATCGCATCTTCGTGTTGTCTAGCACAAAGAAACTGTCACTGTAACTACAGGGTGGTAAAATAAAACTGCTGCGGAACTGAAACTTGTTAATAAACAAGAGAACTGCTCATAACAGGAAATGCTGGAAACCGTGATTTCGATGCACCAATTGGTTGCTGTCACATATCTGCACGTTAGCATCTCCTGCTTGCTCTGTCTCGAGTACGTCGCTGTCTTTCCGTGTGAGTGAGTGAGTGAGTGAGTGAGTGAGAGGCGCAGGGAGGGGAAGAAGGTGCTGATTTTTTTAAAAAGATTTCTCATTATTTCGTTCATAAAACAGCTGCACATGTACTGTGTGTAGCCTCAAGGAGCCTGAATTTTACAAAAAATTAAACAAAATCAACATTCGTACGCACAATTAAAGATCTACTTGTACAAGATTAAAACTCGCACTTCAAGGACAAGACTGACAATAGTGACAAATAGAGGTAGTGGTACAGAATGCTTAATGATTCTGAGTCGCTCAGACGGATGAGGCACTGGCCTTCTGACCACAACTTGTGAGGATCGATCCTGGCTCAATCCAGTGGTATTTGAAGGTGTTCAAATCGTCAGCCACGTGGCAGGTAAAAAAACTCCCGAGAGAGAACATTGCGGCACATCTGCGTTTCCGAAAACTGACAAAATGTGGTTAGTGGGACGTAAAGACAATAACATTATTAGTAATGAGTAGAGTCCGGATTATTAGGTACTGATAGGTTAGAATGCAAACTTACTTAAGCCAGTAACAAGTATACCCTACACTGTACAACGGTTATGCTAGGAGATTTGCATAGATGGTAGGGGTACAGCCCATAGAACTCCTTGAATTTATTCTACTCTTCCTACATTACGGTACAACGGGTTGCATGACACTTCCTACAAACCAAATTACTTTGCATTCTAAGCTATTACCACCTAAAAATCGGAGGTAAAGTAATGAGTAATGACTATTCCGATAACGTTGAGTTTTTCTGGAGATACATAATTCATTCTTTGCAGTACCTCCCCTGTTACCTAATAAAATTCCTTTAATTGACCAGAGTTCCGAGTCGTAACAAATATTAGCCCCAATTTCGATATGAAAATTCATCAGTCTCCACTGAGAACAGCGCGTACATTAGCGCATGAGGAAACAAGGAATACAATGTGTAAAGGAAATACATGTAAGATCTCTATACACTTATTCCAGAATTAATTACTAGTTATATGCAATAAAGTATTCCGACACAGGTATTACAGAGTAATTGAGATTGTCAAAACCATCCACACTTCACTCGCTTTACGTTGGGATATAGCTCAATCGTCTCATCATAAAGAAATATGACATCTAAAGTTTGTCGATTCACAGATCATGGACTTCCACGTGCTAGGAGTTGTTTGAACTGCTCAAAGAAGGAGAAAGATGGTCCTCAATTTGCCGAGGCAGAAAGAAACCAGCAAGCAAGAGAACCGGTTGCATTGTTACGCGTGCGTTGAAGTCACCGGACACGTGCAATTCCTTCCTGTGTTCATTGTCTCCGCCATATGAGGAGCTTACTCTATATGGCCAGGACTGCTCTGCCGCATACAATGACTCGTTTATTTGCAAACAAAAAATTAGTACTGTACTGCGGAGGACGTTTTTCACTGCCAACTGTTGCTGCAGACATATAAATCGAGCCATGTCAATATCTGACAATATGGTAGGTATATCATTTCTCCTACAGGTATCCTGGTTCCGAGACGTTCAACGTCATGAAACACACCTGAAATGCAACATGCTGAAGTTCCGACCAGACATACTGATTATAAAATGGCATACATTTTATGCCTCCGTCTGTCTGAGCAGCGCAACATGTGTCTACAGACTCTTGACCTTATGAAATGTCACAGCCGCCGGTATCCTCCTAGCTGTTTGCACCCTGAGTGTCTGGTTGAAGGGCACAGTACACTGTGTGATGGTTTTCAGGGATGTAAGGGAGCAGGGGTATCAAGTCCTTGCGTTTTGCAGCAGCAGCAGTCTTTCTGCCAACAGAATACAAGCACTCCGCATTTTGTAAGCGTGAATAAGCTGTGATGGGTTTGAAATCTGTTGATGTTCTGTGTTTCCGAGGTCGTACGTTACTTTTATTGAAAACCTAAACTTCCTCCCAAACAGTCAATGGAGAGTAGTTTTCTTTCTTAATTTCTTGCACAGTTCCGAGATTTCTCACAGGCACCAGACACAGAATCACCTTCACCCTCAGCCATGATGTCAACACTAGCTGACGTAATGTTACCACCTGGGTTAGTTCCTTCCCGCACTGTAATATTGCAATTCAGAGATGTTCCAAAAATAGCTTTGGCAAATCCGTCCGTACGTTCTAATGGACCAATTTACTTCATTTTTGTTTTAGTCTTTCCGGAATTATCTGCCAGTGAATCATGAGACATTGATAGGCTTCTAAGTTCAGCCAGCTTTGAGTAATCATACAATCAAGTCATTCAAAGGTCACTCCAATAATTACAGGCGAAGGCTTACCCTAACCCGCAATACATTCTTACTTAGCAAGTTGCTAAGCGACTAGCACTTGCATTAATATTCTCCTTTATTTTACAATTGGCTTTACGTCGCACCGACACAGATAGATCTTACGGCGACGATGGGATAGGACAAGTCTAGGAGTGGAAACGAAGCGGCCGTGTCCTTAATTAAGGTACAGCCCTAGCATTTGCCAGGTGTGAAAATGGGAAACCATGGAAAACCATCTTCAGGGCTGCCGACAGTGGGGTTCGAACCCGCTATCTCCCGTATGCAAGCTCACAGCCGCGCGCCCTTAACCGCCCGGTCATTTATATTCTGATATATGTGATTTTCATGCTTAGTTCTGTGATTGCATGCAGCATTGCTTGATAACTTCCGGTCAATACAGCGAGTATACAATTCCTCTGATCATGGAAAAATACTATTTTCTGTTAGATTCTCTTTTATTCTATGTCCTTCCCCAACTTCTGATTATACTCAGTAGATGGCAGAATGTTCCTAGTAACTTACACGCTGCTAAGAGGAAACAATTGACGTACGCACAGCCTTCTGTATGACCATTAATAGAGCGAGGGACAAACTCTTAAAATCGTGGGCAGCTTACTTACCGGGACCAGTATTGAATCACGGCCAATTTTATGTTGCACGATCTCGGGAAGAACGTTTGAAAATGTTATGATCCAGATACGGCCAAATGTTTGAAGCACAGTGAATATTGTATGGCATGAAGTGCTATGAACTACATTACGAATGAATCAGTTATTATGTACCGGTATTAAGTATTCATTTTTTTGCTAGTTGTTTTACGTCGCACCGACACAGATAGGTCTTATGGCGACGATGGGATAGGAAAGGCCTAGGAGTTGGAAGCAGCCGTTGCTGACAATGGTATTCGAACCCACTATCTACCGGATGCAAGCTCACAGCCTCGCGCCCCTACTCGCACGGCCAAATCACCCGGTATTTAAGTATTCATAAAACTATTGAAAAGTCGAGCAAAACCATACGACTACGACAGGCATATCAAGACGAGTCAGCAACCCTGAAGACGGTTTTCCGTGGTTTCTAATTTTCACACCAGGCAAATGCTGGGGCTGTACCTTAGTTAAGGCCACGGCCGCTTCCTTCCCACTCCTAGCCCTTTCCTGTCCCATCGTCGCCATAAGACTTATCTGTGTCGGTGTGATGCACAACAACTTGCAAAATTCAAAAAATAAAAGGAACGCTGCAAAGCGCCACGGGTCGTCTAGTAAAATAGTAATATCAAAATACATCAATAACTAATTTTTAAAAACATTTTATGGGCTAGCTCCATCTCACAATCTAGCACACAGTTATTTGCACGAATACATTTCAAAGACGTGTTTCTAGAACTAATATCTAAACAAATGATACAGTGGAGATTCTAAACGTGTTCGGTTGAATAAAAACCTGAACACTGTAACTTCCTGTACGCTCCACACCACTGTGCCAACCCCCAAAGCACTCCGGGCGGTATCGTATCGGGATTACTCCTCATTACAGCCGGCTGACCGGACTGATAATATTGCATATTTCCACTTGTTTCAGTGACGTCACGTCACGTAAATTTATTCTGATTGGCGCTGCTAAAATTATTACCCTATCAGCGAGCTGGATCCACTGTGGCCTGCTTTCAGCTCTATCGCGAAATAACTTCCGTGTGGCTTAATGGAACCTGCATGAGGACAGCGCGAGTTACAGTGAAAACTGTCACTTTCGATTCGCAATCGTTTGCTGCGTGGATTAGCGGCAAAATAAACCCTAATAACAACGAAGTGCGCGACATGTCAATGGAAATATGACAATGTATGTGCCACAAAGAACTTTTTTATCCAGGGATTTAATGGTTATGGCTACAAGTTGGCACAATTTTCGATATTCTGAAATGCTGCTGGTAAACAGTTCAGGTCATTTCGTCGAGTTTAGCAAATCCCAAAGTTTCGTTCTCCATTGTGAAGAGCATCGTAACACCTAACTCTAGTTGCGTCAATATTATATGACTGAAAAGGGCGTGTGAAATCAAAACACAACGTCATACCTTAATTCTAAATTATTACTTTGTTCAAATATTCAATGTCGCTAGCTTCAGAGTATTAACGTTTGTCTTTTTCTTTTCAAAACAGTGGGTTTGATCGCAGCTGTCGTCGATTGAATTTTAGGGTGTTTAAAATTGGCAACTCAGTGCGTTAACATAATGCTTGTGCGACAAAATACCTTCACACAGTTGACTCTTGAATCATAAGGCATCTCAGGAGAAGTTACATGAAGAGGAAGAAGAAGCATCAACAGCCTCTTCATGTTTCACAACCTTATACACTTCTTTTCCTCGATACGGTCTTCGATATATTTCAATATTCATACATATATTTTCTTCGATTTGTCCTACATGCAGCATTTACCTTTCCTAAATCTCAACATCCTTGCCCTCTTATTTCGGCAATTCTTCCTTTGCTATCTCATTAATTTCTTAATCGCCTGTATTCTTTTCTGCCCCATTTTGGCATTCCTCTACGTTTGCCGTTCATCAATCAGTTCTAGTATCTCGCGAGAAAATGGGAAACTTTCAGGAAAGTAGGCGTGAATGCTACCATGCTTCTTATCACACAAACCCCACATATGAAGGGATATCATAGCAACCAATGTAGCCACCTTACGCAGAAGGACGTTGGCTATAAAGCCACTTAAATTAGCGCCTTCTAGAGCAAATAGTCCCCGAGATACCTTATCTGAACAATTGCTCAAGACGTCTGGAGATATGGCTTGCGCAGTAATTCTTTCATTTATCAATACTTGCGGCCATCAAGAAAGAAATGAAATATACTCCACATTAAAGAGGAACCTCCAAATAATAATTTCATATAATCACCTAAAAATTTACTATCTGAAAAGTACCACCTTTTGTATTTCCCTTAATTAAGGTACAGCCCAGCATTTGTCTGATGTGAAAATTTGAAGCCACTGAAAACCTTCTTGAGTGCCGCAGGGAGAGGGACTCGAACCCACTATCTCCCGGATGCGAGCTCACAGTTTCGCGCCTCTAACCGCGTGGTCACAGTCATTGGGAACAGGTTTATGTCTCGTACTAAAAGAACGGTTTCATATCACTGCATTAATCGCGTGTTAACTGAGACACACGGTGGTGATTGTTTTCTGTAACTTGAGCTTGCTTGAGGCTAGAAGCCCATCTCCCGGGTTATCCGCCGATTCTTTTTTGATCTCACATTTCTTCCTAACCATCTTCAGCAGTCCTAATTATTTCGATGATGATGATTGTTGTTTAAGGGGGCCAAAACAGCTAGGTTATCGGCCGCTCTTGGTACGAGGCGAATGAAACGAAAATTAAAACTTAATAATGCATCCACTCACTGGTATCTGTAACGAAGGACGATGTAAAAATGATCGTGAAACAAAAACAATCCTATTCACAACGCCGTAAGTACTGCGGTGATACTTATCTAAAGAGGTCCAAAATCCAGGTCACCGGCCCCTAATAATGGTAATGATCACTGCTAAAGCAGAACCATGGTGTTCCTCCTATAGTGGTACTAATCGTAGGTTATGCAGACCCATTCTGAACACAGTGGAACCGACCGGTGAAAAGCACCCGATTACCATTATCACAAACATAATAACACTCAAAGTGTTCAAGGTACTATTAAGTGAAACAGTGAGGGATCTTGTACAATGTTTAAATTTCCGGTCAAGAGGATTTCAAATTTAATGCCCAGAGTTTCTTTCAGTTGTAAATTCAGAGTTGTATATTAATATTTAAATTAACACAGAAAATCTCGCCATTTACATTCTAAATTTAAAGAATATATTTTGTTTAATATCAAATACAATTAATTGTTTTATTTCAATGGTAGATCAGATAAGCTCAAACTTTAGTTGGGAAACCGAATGACAATCTCCTTTTCCCAGAACCTGTATGCTATTCTGTCAAAGTAAGCTTATTACGTCACACCCTAGAGATATTCAAGACTCTCATCTTATTATCGTTACATTTATTTGTAGCTGGCGTCCATCAACAATTGTATGTGTAACTAATCAGCCAAGTACTAAGTGTGAGTATATAGTCCGACGATTGAGCATTTTATTTCATGAATTATTTTAATTTTGTTTCATTTTAAATTAGTGAGCAAGCACACCTGAAATAATTCTTCACACATTTTCTTTCGACTTATCTAGAACCCATCTTCTTACTTCCTTCAATGTCTTTAAATTTAAATGGCATTTCATGGCCACCAAAGTATGTCCTGGGTGGAAAAAGTACAGAATGAAGAAGTACTGGTGAGAGCTATTCAATGATATCCCGTACCGAAGGGAAACTGTGTCGTGGGCAGTGGATGTGGACACCGTAGAAGGAACGGTGAAGAGAAAGAGAGGAATAGGAAGGAAAAGGTATCAGCTGGTAGTCAGTGTGAGGGTAGCGGGAAGTTACCAGTAATACAGGACTGCATGGCGAGTTGCTTGAGCGAAATTTGTGTTCTGGCGGATACAAAGTGCATGGCTGTGCGGATAATTTATAAATAATGATGGTAATTTATTTTATGTCAGGTATACTCTTATTCTTGCTTGTGGTTAGGCGACCCTTGACAATGGTATGGGAGAATGATGATATATAAAGAGGTGCGCAGCTGTGAGCTTGCATCCGGAAGATAGTGGCTTCGAACCACACTGTCGGAAGCCCTGAAAATGGTTTTCCGTGGTTTCCCATTTTCACACCAGACAAATGCTGGGACTGTACATTAATTAAGGCGATGGCCGCTTCCTTCCCACCCCTAGCATAAAACCTGTGTCGGAGTGATGTAAAACATATTGCAAATATATATAAAGAGCCTTGAGACCATAAAGCCGTAAATCTGACCTGTGCCTAGCTGGCTCCTGCCCGCAATTAATAATAATAATGGTAATTTCGTGTGGCTATTTCTAGCCGAGTGCAGCCCTTGTAAGGCAGACCCTCCGACGAGGGTAGGCGGCATCTGCCATGTGTAGGTAACTGCGTGTTATTGTGGTGGAGGATAGTGTTACAAACACCCAGCCGCCGAGCCACTGGAATTAACCAATGAAGGTTAATATCCCCGACCCGGCCGGGAATCGAACCCGGGACCCAATGAACCGAAGGCCAGTACGCTGACCATTCAGCCAACGAGTCGGACCGCGCAATTAATGAAAGGAAGGAAGAAAGGTCAATACGTCGGTAGTTGTCGCAAGAGAAAATCCCTCAAACCTGTGATTGTAGGAGTTCTGGTGCCAGTTATCAGGGCTGTTAACAGATCTATCCATTTCAATACCTTGGATTTAAGGTGGTGGTGGTGGTGGTGATTATTGTTTTAAGAGGAAGTAAAACTAGGCAACCATCCTCTATATGTAACACTAATCAGAGCAAAAAAGACAAGAGCCACGAAGGGGGTGAAAATGCAACACTCCCTAGGCTTCGAATGCTCTAATACCGTCGGGGTCTGCAAACAACAAGAGTTGACCAAGCGAGGTCGGATAGGACAGAGGAACCTGGCACAGATAAGTGGAAGCAATGCCCCCCATGGTCAACCCATGCTCCCAAGTTCAGAGCCCCTGAGCCCTTGGCTGTAATATACTGCAGTTAAATATTTACAGTATCCGCGAATAACTATTAGCGGATGCGGATGTGTGTACGGACGAAGATGTGCGGATGGGGATATTACGTATTTTGTATATCTCTACTTATGGGTAGATGCACAAATTCAAGAAACTATTGAACAGCTTTCTTCTCCTGCGGAACAAGAAACACACGCGCACTCCTTGGCGGACAAGCTAAGAAAACTACCACTTTCCCTCCTTAACTCTTGGAAGTATGATGTAAGCGAAACAGTTTCCATCGTCTACAACTCGTGTAACTTCGTGAAACAAACTTCTCAAGCTTCTTCTACAGCCGTACCTCGCGAGTTTCATCTTCTTCAAATTATTTTCTTTTTCTTCCTTTTCACAACAGTGAAAGAAAGCCTTTACTGACAAGGCTGAAATCCTTCACCCTTATTGTTCATACTTCCTTGAATGGGAGGGATTTGGTTTGACGGAAATGTAGTCAGCAGTTCTACCCACGCCGGCAGTGATGTAATATCTGAGAGCCTGAATAGATATACAGCAAGTTTGATATGAAAATCAGACTAAAGTGATGTTAACAGGCAAGAAAGTGGATTGAATATTAGGTTTGAATTACCAGACTGAGACAAGCACTTAAGGTCTGTATTCTGCGTGGCTGGGAGTAGAGCATTGAATCTAGGTGCAGGAAAGCTGATGCCATGAGCTCACAGTTGTATTCAGAGGTATTCTGAATAATAATAATAATAATAATAATAATAATAATAATAATAATAATAATAATAATAATAATAATAATAATAATAATAATAATAATAATAATAATAATAATAATTTAGATAAACTATAAATACTAGAAAGGCGAATAATGAGGAAAATATCAGGCCCACAAAACACAGCAGAAGGTTGAAAATTACGAAGTAATGCTGAAATATATAAAAAAATAGAAAATATATCAGATGTAATGAGGAAAAGGAAACTTATGTTTTTTGGACATTTATGTCGAATGCAAGATAGTAGATTAACCAGTAAGATTTTCAGATATTTGTGGGGTAAGAAATCAACGACAAGCTGGGTCAATGAAGTAAGAAAGGATTTAGAAAAAAACAATATAACAACAGAAGAAATAAATAATAGAGAAGGCTTTCGGGAAAAAGTATTGAAAATAGAAGGATTCCAAAGTAGGAAAGTAAAAAAAAAATACTGGTTCAAAGTGGTCTGAAGACAGAAAGAAGAAACATAGTGAACAGATGAAAGCGTACTGGAAGGAAAGGAAAGAACAAAGAAGAAGGAACTGAAATTGGCACGTGGTCCTCTGGTGGCCCATTCGAAAGAATAATAATAATAATAATAATAATAATAATAATAATAATAATAATAATAATAATAATAATAATAATAATAATAATAATAATAATGTCATTCGTTTTACCCCCATTAGCTACTTTTACGGCCTTCGGAAATGCCGAAGTGCCGGAATTTAGTCCCACAGGAACTTTTATGTACCAGTAGCCTAAATCTACTGACACGAGATTGATATTTGTAAATTTAAAAAGGCCAGCCCTCGGACGAAGGTATCTATACATTACTGTGATTTGAAGCCGATTTTGCTATACGGTAGTGAAAGCTTGTTGGATTCAGAATATACTGTTCGTAAGCTGAAGGGACTAGCTTTTGCTGTATCTTGGCAGACAGTGTAAGAATAAGGCGTGATCAATAAATTTTCCTTTTGGGGGCGCTGCTGCAGCAGACATGTAATGTAGCGAGACTCCGATGCGGGTATATAAGCACGGACATGTAGGCAAAATTATTAGTGTGACAGACGTGTCGTGCCCAGGTGCATGTGTTAAATGCGGCCACGTGAAATATGGCGATCTTATTACCAAATGCGTCCAAACAGGACCAACGTGCTGTTATTCTGTTTTTGGCTGCCGAAGGACAATCACCGGTAGACATCCATCGGAGAATGAAGACGGTGTATGGGGCAGCATGTCTATCGAAAACCACCGATGTGGAATAGTGCACGATGTTCCGTGCGGGTCGCGCTTCGACACAAGACGCAGATCGATGTGGGAGGTCAGCCTCATCCATTACGAACAACAAGCGGGCGGTGGATAACGCGATTGGGGCGGACCGGGCGCATAACCATTCATGCGATTAACACGCCTTCAGTCCCGACATAAAGGCCTTGAAGAGTCGACGCTACCTGTCAGACGAGGATGGGCAGTAGGCGGTTACGAACTTGTTCACGCAGCAGAGCGCGGTGTTATACCACACGGGGATCTTCAACCTCGTGTGTCGCTGGGAGAAATGCCTCAATGTTCACGGCTGTATGGCTGTCGAACGGAAACTCTTTAATCGCCGCACATATAACCCTTAACCATCCAGTCCACCGAACGGTGAGTCATCAACACGTTGTACTCAATGGCAGTTGACTCTGGTGGTGGTGGTTTTCACCATGTACTCATGGACAACGACTTCAGAGATGGAACTACCCATACGTCTGGCACTGATTATCTGGCAACAATCATATGAGCAGAGATTTGATGTCTTGCTTATCCTGTCGTCAACTATTACCCACACGACCAGTACGAGTTCTGACAACACCTCAGTCACGTGCTACGATGTACGGTTATATTTATCGGACCGACCAGAACGCCATTTCCGTACCTATAATTCAACTGAACATCGGTGAAGATGTATGTAACTATATGTTACCTGTATTGAGCTGTACCTGACTGAACCTACCAAGCATGTTGGGTTCTCGGTATGGGCTGTGAATTTCGAAAACTGTGGGTTCGAATCCCAACACTGAAGATAGTTTCCCATTTTTATGCTAGGCAAATAAATTATTAATTCATGTCAAGGCAGTGACGATTTTCATAACACACGGTGTCTACCCAGAAGCGAGTGACATCAATTAACTTTGCAGTGGTGAGAAGGCCCAGAAGAAGGAATTAACCAGAAGGGAAGCAAAGGTGAATCGAAGGTATGGTACAACTAGAAGCCAGTTTCTCATCTGCAATTTACAATAACACAGCAACAAAATCTTAAAAAGAGCAAATGTAGTAACAAAAACAAATTTAACTGCTGAACCACATGACAGTATTAAAACAAGAGTAACTTCATTGAGATCAGAAGAAAAGTATGTCTCATAGATAAAAACATAATGAGGAAAACTAGATGAAGTGAAGGAATTCAAATATCTAGGAAGTTTGATCACATCTGGCGGAAAATGTTAGAGAAGTAAACGCCCGAAATGCACAGACGAAGGGAACTTTCTCAAAAAACGAAGCCTCTACTAACAACCGTTCCTGTCGAACCTATTTCCAATTTCCAATAAATCCATTATAGAAATTAATAGTGGAAAGGGGAACAGACCCAACCGAAAATAAACTTAAAATAATGAAATCATACTGGCGATCCGAGAAAAAGAGCGTGCTGGGGTACGAACCTGACACACACGGAAATCACAAGCACTTACAACATCCACACGCACACTGGTACTAGCGCCAAGCTTTGATTCAACATACGCTCAAGACTTACACTCCGCAGACCAGCAGCCTTGAGTCCAAAAGGAATCCCTAACGAGACAGTGCAACTGTTTGACGAATAATCCGAATCTGCGAGTGAATCATTGGACGCAGCCAGCCAATAACGCGTTGTGAAGGGAAGGGGAAGGCACAGCAGGGAGAACAAGCAGAAGGAAACAGAACCGAGAATACGGAACATTTCAACTGTGTGGAGTGTCTTTGAGATACAGATTATTTCGGATGTTATGCCTTGCCATACGATGTTTTCAAGTTATAAGTGCCATGAAAAATGCATCCGTGACAGTGGCATGACTGAGGTCTTGCACTGTGCAATTAGCAGAACAGATCCAACATATACACTTACACAACAGTCCAAAGAGATAGAAACCACTAGGTGCCAGGTCAGGAGAGTATGGAGGACGGTCCAGGCTGTTTATTTCCTCATCTGTGGAGTGACACTGAATGCCACCAGTTACACACTGGAGCGTTGTCGGTAACAATTTGCAGGAAACGACCTAGAATTCTCTCGTCAATCATGCTGCAGAAAGAAAACGCGAGACCACACGCAGCCAACAGCATGCATAAATTATAATAGCGTTTCCGCTAGATATAAGAGATTCAACGACGATAAGGCAACAATGTGTATCAGTGCCCTTCTGCAATGTATCCTCATATCTGGCTGTAAAGTTTCTCCGTGCAAGAGTGTTCTTTTTTTTTTTTTGAAGCCACGTTGTGCTTCAGGCCGTGGATGTCGACAACAATGGGAGCGCGACTACTGTAGCTGCAGGGCACGTCTTTATCCGCCGGTTATTGAGTGCCACAGTGGCGGAAGGAAGCAGATAGCCGCGGGCCGCCTGGGTGATCAATAAGCTCACACATTACAAATTCTGTACGGGCGACCGCGATTAAAATCGCATCGATTCTGAGGACATGACGAGCAGTAAGAGATTACTTGCCAGTATTAGACAACTGTGGGAGCGCTCATAAACCTGATGTGTCAAAGAGATGCTGATTAGTGCCCCAGGAAACAAACCATTCAGGAGAGAGTTTATCAGCTGAAGTAAGGTAGCAGAGATAAATACGATCTACTCGTATCACTGATTTCTTTAACGTTTCTCCCTTATTACAAGTCGCAGAATGTTGTAATTGTGGCATGATCAAATAGGAAGTTTAAAACCACTTTTCCAGGCTATACAGGGTGTCCCAGAAGGAATGGTAAATATTCAGGGATATGACAGAAACGATCATTGGAAGCAAAAACCTGCAGATGGACACATCCTCTACTCCGAATTGTTTCCGATATACAAACTATGTCAGAGAAGTTCCAGGACTGAGGCCGTAAAAATTAGAAAAGTTGAACTTACCAAGTAATGACCCTATCTCCTGTCAAAGTAATCAACAATTGCCAGCGTTTCTGGAGGTCTTGGAAGCAAGCAGGGAAATGGTCAACTGCGACTGTTTTAAGCTCATGTGTCACAGGCCGTTGGATGTCTGCGGTATCTTGATGAAGCTTTCCTTTCACTCGTAATTTCACTCGCGTAAACAAGAAAAAGTCGTAAGGTCGGGTGAATATGGTGGATGTGGGACGACAGTGACAGAATATCTGGCCAGATACTCGGTAACATATAAAGCAGTGTGAGGACTTGCATCGTCGTTCAGTAAGAATCAGTCCTGCGACTGCCATAAACCAGGCCGGCGACGTCGAATTGCTTGTCGAAAGCTTTCCAAGACTTTGATGTGAAGAGTTTGGTTCACTCATTCACCTGGTGGAACGTAGTCATGGTGAACTGACACTTAACTTCCAAACAATGCGATCAACATTGTCTTTGTTCTCGAAGGTTGACGTTTGGACTTTTTCGAGGCTGGTGATTCAGGACTCCACCATTCTGCACTTTGACACTGCGTGTGAGGATCATACTGGTAACACCAACTTTCATCCCCAGCAATAATATTTTTGGAAATGTGGGATGTCTGCTTTCGGATTCCGTTTCCTTAAATCGTCACGTAAAATATTATGACACACGTCACGATTCAAATTAAGCTCTGCTGGTATCGCACGCATAGTTACACGACGGTCTTCTTGCAATAACTGCCTTACACGCTCCACGGAATATTCTGTAGACAGGCGGCCACTTCTGGGATCGTCTTGCACCGAATCTCTGCCTTCCCGAAACCTTTTGTGCCACTCGATCACACGACTTCTTTACAGTGCAACGCCTCCATATTCTTGCGTAATTATTGTCCACGTTTCATTAGGGGCTTACCTGAGCTTGAACGTAAAACTTAATGTTTACTCTTTCTTCAAAATCTGCGTCACCAAACAAAATGTTGATAAGCACAGCCCTGCCACCTAGGGCGCGTGTGTTGAAACATTGCCAAGGCCATCTCAAGAGGTACGCATAACAGGTAACATAAAACCAACATGTGTCCCTTTGTTCCTATTGCAACTTCAGAAATACAACACTTGTCCCGGAACATTCTAACAATTGGTGTAGAACACATGAATGTATATTTGCGTTTGGACTAGTGGTGCTCACGTATGCGTCTTACGCTCTTTGACATTTTATTCTACCCCAACCTATCTCGTTGCTTCCAATCTCTTTGCTAGGGATGTATTTTGCCACTAAACTAGCCCGTTGAATGCACAGTTGTCTACGGTGTGTTGTGAGTGAAGTAGTGCGAGGGATTGACTGTGTATCAGAGAGAAGAGACCGTTAACTGTGTTTGTACACGCACTGTCTGCAATGCCACACACCTAAGGTAATAAAGAATACGCAGATATGGTGAATGTTTACGCCTTCTGCGATGCTAATTCTCCTGCTGCTGTCGAGGAACACTGTCGGCTCTTTCCGACACGTAAAATTCCTGAGTGTTTACCAGAGTTTTCAGCATATTGCGTGAAACAAGTATTCCTCCAATTTCCCATTTTCCTTCAGAACGTGTAGTTCTACAACGTGTGCAGGAAGAGAAGCACATTGTTGAAATACATAGGGCATGATCTAAGGGGCTAGTTACAGCTAATTATTGAAGGAAAGATACAAGGGAAACGGTCCGTTGGTAGACGGAGAAATCTATATATAAAAAATAAGAGTTTTGTCTGTACATTGGTCAGAATTTGAAAATAATGGTATTTTTGTATCGGTCATGTCCATTGTAACAAGGAAATGCACTTTTTACTTTTCCGTAATTTCTGTCTGTATGTCTGTCTGTCTGTACACGCATCACGAGAAAACTGCTGAAGATAACTTAATAAAATTCGGTATGTAAAGCACTGAAATAAGTCGCTATAATCTAGGCCGTAAATAATCTTTTTCACGCTGACAGAAATGGTAGTTTAAGGGAGGGCCTAAAATTTATTTCTCAAATATTTATGTTAGTACTCGCCCTATCATAATGAAAATCGGTATCCAAATTTGGGGAATAAGTCGCTACAATCTAGGTCATAAATAATGTTATTCACGCTGAGTGGAAGGGGAAGGCCTAAAATTGAATAATCAAATATTGACCGAGCTCGATAGCTGCAGTCGCTTAAGTGCGGCCAGTATCCAGTATTCGGGAGATAGTAGGTTAGAACCCCACTGTCGGCAGCCCTGAAAATGGCTTTCCGTGGTTTCCCATTTTCACACCAGGCAAATGCTGGGGCTGTACCTTAATTAAGGCCACGTCCGCTTCCTTCCCACTCCTAGCCCTTCCCTGTCCCATCGTCGCCGTAAGACCTATCTGTGTCGGTGCGATGCAAAGCAACTAGCAAAAAAAATCAAATATTAAAAAATAGTATATTACTAAATTATATATTATTAAATTTCCGATCATTTATGTCTTATAAATTTTTACTGATAACGGAGATATTCATGAATTTGGATTTTTGTTGCAAACTCCATTTCAGCGCCGCCACGAGAAAATGGGAAAACAGAATTTAACGAAAATCGCTTGTAAAGTCGAGTAATAAGGAACTACAGTCTACGTTATAATTAATTTTATAAGACGCCCTAATATTACAAAGTCGAAAGAAAAGTGAATGTGAAGGCCTACAATACAGAAGGCTCGTAACATTGGTCAACAATAACATTACATTGACCATTATTTGTTGTGATGTGATTTGTGTATCTGTTGCCGCTCATCTCCAATAGATGGGATTACTGCTGTATACCGAATTTTTTTAAATTTGCTTTACGTCGCGCCGACACAGATAGGATTCATGGTGAGGATGGGATAGGAAAGGGCTAGGAGTGGGAAGGAAGCGGCCCTAAATACGTTACAGCCCCAGCATTTGCCTGGTGTGAAAATGGGGACCACGGAATGCCATCTTCAGGGCTGTCGACTATGGGGTTCGAACCCACTATCTCCCGGATGCAAGCTCACAGCTGCGCGCCCCTAAGCGCACGGCCAACACGCCCGGTCGTACTAAAAATAACAGCCTGTCTGAATATTGGCAGAAAGTAGCTGGGGAGTTAGATAACTTTCTTCTTTAGCATGCCGTTCCTGTGGTTCATCAATTTTCTGATACTACTAATACGTAACAAACTGGTTCGTCATAACATTCGAGCTATTCAATCCTTACTCTCAGGCACTGATTGGAATGAGCAGTTTGCATATTTAACGGAATAATGGCAGAGGAGTGTACACGGCTGTCTGCGGTCTCGTCATTCCAGCACTGGAACTTTGGACTTTTAGATCGGCACCGTAGTACTGTTCGCTAAAAGTGAGGAAATGTGCGGTTTTTCATTTCATGCAGTATGTTATGTGATAACATTGCTTTTAATCGTCACGTTCCTACTGACGACTTCAGCTAGGAAAACTACAAAGACAGTCTTTCTGTGAATCCCGTAGCGAAGCTAGTTCATAGCTAAAGGACACTCGAAGGTGGCACAGATGTACATCAGAAGAAGCTTTTCATGCCCTATATGGAGACGGCGTTTTAAAGTCCTACTACCAGCACACGGCTACTTTCTGCACATATCAATGTCCCACCAACACGTGAATGGGGAACAATACATGCGGAAACTTTTAGCCATTTCAAAACGTCAGAAAGGTTTGCGGGAAGGATACATACGTGCGCCACTACCCCAAAACAAATGTACATTAAATGTGTTTTATCTTGGGGACAATTTGGAATAGGGCATATGTCGATATGAAGACTTTTGCTTGTAATTACCATTCCTTTCATATATCTGAATATTGCCGTACCTCCTGGGACAGCCTGTAGTTCGATTTATAGATAAAGAAATGAGAAATACTGTATATTATATCCTGTGAAGCGAAATGAGAAAAGTGAAGAAATAATAGCTTCCACCAGTAAGCAACAGGTAAATTACACATTGTTCTTATTAGCCTAATTTTGGAGAACTACTTCAGGGGCTCAAAAAATGTAACTTATGACCTATTAGTTTTATAGGGATAATTTTTGGGATCAGAGGCGCGGAGGTCTGGGCAATATGGCTGCAAATTTTGGTCTGGGAAGACTTGGGAGAAGACAGACGAGCTGCTCGATCAAGTGGTTTGTTCCGCGCTGTCAGTGGAGAGATGGTGTGGAATGACATTAGTAGACTATTAATAAGATTGAGCAGGTCCGGCTCCGCGGTGTAGGAAGCAACGCGTCCACCTGTCACCCGGCGCCGCGGGTTCGATTCCCGGCTGGGTCAGGGGTTTTTAGTTGTAAATGATTAATATCCCTGGTCTTGGAACTGGGTGTTTGTGTCGTCCTTAGCGTTCCATTCCTCACGTTCAACACTCTACACTTCCTCCATTTCAATTACACGCAGGTTCATATCACATGGGAAAAATATCTCTATAGGTCGACGCCCCGAACAAATAGCATTTTTAAACAAGATTGAGTGCTATTTTTAAAAGATAAAGGTGGTATTCAAAAGGACAAACTGGGAAAAATCATTGTTTATAGGAGGAGGAATTAGGGATTGGAATAATTTACCAAGAGAGATGCTCAATAAATTTCCATATTCTTTAAAATTATTTAAGAAAAGACTAGGTAAAAACAGATAGAGAATCTGCCACCTGGGGGGTGACTTCTCTAAATGCAGATCAGTCGTGATTGATGATTGATGACTCTCTCCGCCAATATTGAGGCAATCTGTTTTATTCGGGACTCAGTAGTAATCCCATCTCTCGGAGATGAGTGTCACCAGAAGAGAGAAGAAATCACATCACAACAATGGTCAAAGCAATGCCATTTTTGATCATTTTTATGAGCTTTCGATGCTGTAGGCCTTCACATTTCATTTTCTTACGACTCTGTGATATTAATGATGTTATTTTCTTTACGTCCCACCAACTACTTTTACGATTTTCGGAGACACCGATGTGCTGGAATTTTGTCCAGCAGGAGTTCTTTTACGTGCCAGTAAATGTACTGACACGAGGCTGACCAACTGAAAGCACCGTGCCACAAGCAATGCATTTCTCAGGTGCAAAGAAAACTTGTTTTTTCCCAGCAGCTTCATCTTGTGCAGTAAACATTAAGGGAACTTGAAGCTTGTACCTCCAGAGCCCAGTTATGCGGGTGTGGTGGAGATATTTTGCCACACCCGTGGGCCAATGTGTACCCCGTGAGGAGCTTTATGCTGCGTAAACATTGACTCGGTCATTAACAATACACGAGCGAGAGGCAGGTTACAAAGAGACCCTTTGTGTGGGAGAGACCACTTCCCAATTGGCCCGAGGTCTAAATTAGTCAAGTTCAGATATCAATGTCTTAATTCTCACAGGTACTGTTGAACCATAAGAAATAAGAATTGTGCATGTTCTGAAGCCTCAGACCATAAGTTCGTGTGCTTCGAGAGAGAGAGAGAGGTGTTAGATGACACCCACGGTAAGTAGAGTAAAACCTGTCTTTAGCGGAACTTTTATGAACAGGAAAACTGTCCATATCGGAATATTTTCCCGGTCCCGCGAAATGTGGTTTATGATGCAGGAAATTTCTTAAAGGATTTAAATTAGTATTGTTTCTTTCATCATCATCATCATCCGTTTACCCTCCAGGTTCGGTTTTTCCCTCGGACTTAGCGAGGGATCCCACCTCTACCGCCTCAAGGGCAGTGTCCTGGAGCTTCAAACTCTTGGTCGGGAGATACAACTGGGGAGTATGACCAGTACCTCGCCCAGGCGGCCTCACCTGCTATGCTGAACAGGGGCCTTGTGGAGGGATGGGAAGATTGGAAAGGATAGGCAAGGAAGAGGGAAGGAAGCGGCCGTGGCCTTAAGTTAGGTACCATCCCGGCATTCGCCTGGAGGAGAAGTGGGAAACCACGGAAAACCACTTCGAGGATGCCTGAGGTGGGAATCGAACCCACCTCTACTCAGTTGACCTCCCGAGGCTGAGTGGACCCCGTTCCAGCCCTCGTACCACTTTTCAAATTTCGTGGCAGAGCCGGGAATCGAACCCGGGCCTCCGGGGGTGGCAGCTAATCACGCTAACCACTACACCACAGAGGCGGACATTGTTTCTTTTCTTTTCATATTTGCTTTACGTCGCACCGACACAGATATGTCTTATGACAACGATGGGGTTCGAACCCACTATCTCCCGATTACTGGATACTGGCCGCACTTAAGCGACTGCAGCTATCGAGTTCGGTAATATTGTTTCTTGGGTAGTAAAATAACTAACGATGGCAAGAGTAAGGAGGACATAAAATCTTACGTGAAACTCTGTATTGACTCACACTAGCGCTCGTAGTGGCAGAAAAAGGCAAACTGCTAATCTAATCGACCAGATAACGATGATTAAGAAAAGGATTGTATTTTTATGAATAAATAAAAATATATAATCATGCTTTATTTATTTTATCTACCTAACATTGGTACCTGATATCCCTAGGGTGTTTTGAAAGTTGAGTTGCCTGCCCGAAGGGGTAGAACACAAAATTTTTTTTACGACACATTGTGATACAGTATGATTAATTACTGTTGGGGTATCCTGAAACAATTCAGGATTTAAGATATGATACTAAACCAAAACCCACCCAATGTTTTCCCCGTTTATTTATACTTATTAAATACAACTCATATTTCAGATTTAGAACACATCACTCCTTATCATACACACTATCTATTTTCAGAAACTCAAACTATTTTTTTTTCAAAACACTTGCCTTACTGATTTTGAAATTGAAAGATTTGCCAAATATTTATATGAACTGTTATTCTGTCGTCGTGAATGTGTTAAAACTGATCTCTTTCTTACGCGGAGTTGATACACTGGCAAGTACCGCCTCAATGAGTTATATTAAGGAAAATCATGAGCTGATTTCACCTGTCCAAACAATCCCCATTCTCCAGCTTGTAGAACCAAGGAAAAGCGTGCGAATTTCGAACCGTACACAAATACCAAACCTGCTTTCAAAATCGGGTGATTAGTCTCAGCGATCAGGAGAGTTTGAGCAATCAGTGCTCCATGTCTGCGCAGGTGTAATTCCTGCATTTTTATGCGATTGTAGCAATTTTGAATTTATTCCACACATCATCGTTCTTTGAACGAAAAACTTTAGACCAGCCCGTGTTGATGTGCTACCGAAAGGTGCTGAGTTCGAAACCGATATTCAGCAGCTCTGAAAATATTTCTTTCTGATGGTTTTACGTCGCACCGAGCCAGACAGACAGAGCGACTGTACGATACATCAGGGAATAGACTGGGAAAGAGGCGGCCGTAATCCTAATTCAGGTAAATCAAGGAAAACTACGTCATGGCTGTCGACAGTGGGTTCGAACCCG
This sequence comes from Anabrus simplex, assembly GCF_040414725.1. NCBI lineage: Eukaryota > Metazoa > Arthropoda > Insecta > Orthoptera > Tettigoniidae > Anabrus > Anabrus simplex. The sequence goes on from NC_090277.1 coordinate 75,367,959, forward strand.
CCGTCTATCAAATGCAAGCTCAGAGTTACGTGACTCAAACAGGGCAGCAAACTCTCCCAATGCTCTGAAGATGGCTTTCCTTTTACACACCAGACAAATGCAGGGATTAGTTCAATTCACGCTCGCTGTTTTCTTTGTCCTAGGCGGATGAGAAGGGCATCTCGTCTTAAAACAGAACCATGTGTACGTGTGTGGCAGAGATCGCATTCGCGGCAACGTAAGAGCTTGGGAAAGGCGGGGAAAATAGCGTCGATCACGATTAGTGCAGTGGCTTAGGTGCGTTTCCAATTAAACGATCAAGGAAGGATCGACTCCGGGTGGATCATAAAATATACAGTAATTTTCATCTGAATTTAATATAGCGTCAAGGAGAGCATTCCCCTTTAAAACGCTGGCCAAAATAAATAAGGGATAGTCCATCGGTGCAGAAATACTTGGAGCGGAGGGGGGATTTCAACCTTCACTGATCAATTCCGATTGGCGGGATGGATGTTTGTGTCGTCTTCAACATTACAATTCACCATAGGTAAGGCCCTATCCTCATAGACGCGCAGGGCAAGGCAGCAACTCGAAAGACCTGCACCAGGCCTCTCCGGAGGCAAACGCCATTATTATTATTATTATTATTATTATTATTATTATTATTATTATTATTATTATTATTATTATGTCCGCCTCTGTGGTGTAGTGGTTAGTGTGATTAGCTGCCACTCCCGGGGGGTCCGGGTTCGATTCCCGGTTCTGCCACGAAATTTGAAAAGTGGTACGAAGGCTAAAATTGAGTTCACTCAGTCGCGGGAGCTTAAATGAGTAGAGGGGGGTTCGATTCCCTCCTCATCCACCCTCAAAATGGTTTTCCGTGGTTACTCACTTCTCCTCCAGGCAAATACCGGGATGATACCGAACTTAAGGCCACGGCCGTTTCCTTCCCTCGTCCTTTTTTATCCCTTCAAATCTTCCCATCCCCTCACACGGCCCCTGTTCAGCATAGCAGGTGAGGCAGTTGGATAGGTACTGGTCCTCCTCCTCAGTTGTATACCCCTACCCAAAATCTCACACTCCAGGACACTGCCCTGGAGGCGGCAGAGGTGGGATCCCTCGCTGAGTCCGAGGGAGAAACCAACGCCTGAGGGTGAAAGGGTTAAAAATAAATAAGGAAGAATTGTTATTTTTCCTGACCGTGTTCCTAATGTATTGAGGTCAACACACCACTTGCTTCGGCTTAGTTTTGCAGCCAGATGCCTTTCCTGACACCAACCCTATGTGAATCTATGTATTCACTGTTGTATGTTACAAGGTTGATGGAGATAAGTGTATCAAAATAAACATAAATTCCCAGTCCCCCAACAAGGAGAGCTATTCATACGGAATTAAAATCCTCAGCCCAGCTGGGAATCGAACCTGGGACCATCTGAACGCATGCTAGTACGCTGACTACACAGCCAAGGAGCCAGGAATTTTTTTATTATTATTAATATTGTTATTATTATAGAACATAAAATCGTGAAGCTCAGCTCAAGTAGTGTCCATAGGACACGAGTCACGTGATGCCCTCCGTTCACACATCAAGTATGCAGATCGCCCAACCCAGCAAATCAATTGTTGTTAAAAGTGAGACCACGTGGCTTGCCAGGTCATTCACTGCACCAGGGATGGACAAAATATCGCCATTACCGATGCACCATCATAGCTCTTTCCTTGCTCCACGTCAGTCAAACGTTCACTCCCTGGCGTCAAGTTAATTGGACGGTTTGATCCAGCCTCGTTCACGAAACCGTTTAGAGGCCTCGCATGCTTGATTAAGAGATATAGAATAATTACTAACTGCTGATTAACCAGCTAAAGGTCTTTGCTCCATTTAGAGTCTTCGCAGCGCGCTTCATTAAACATTTCTCTTGGCTCTCCTGTAACTAGGCCACAGCACACATAGACTGCAGAGTTTCAGGAAACTAATTGGTGCACGACACAAAGTTAGGTGTGGCGATAGAGAAGATCTGAACAGGCAGTCAAGTTAATTGCCATCATATTCTGCTTCGTTACTCGGAATAGGAATAAACTGCATGGACGAAGATCTACTCATAATCTGGCTTAGTGGTAGGATCATAAGTTGAAGAGGATATTCGTTATTTCGTGTAGTATTTGTTTGTTAGCTGCCTTGAAGGTTGGGCGGTGGCATCTACTGTGTATGGGAAACTGTGTGTTAGTGAGGGTGGTAGGGTTGTGTGCTGAGTTGCGGGGATGCTGGAGATAGCACAAATAAGCAGTCCCCCAGCCAAGAGAAGTAACATACCTTCAATATACAGTAGACTGTACTGAGCTCAAACGTGGGTTCGAATCCCCGTCAGGAAGTCGTAAAATTTAAGAAACGAGATTTCCACTTCCGAAGGTGCATATGGCCCTGAGGTTCACTCAGCCTACACCAAAAATGAGTACCAGGTTAATTCCTGGGGGCAAAGGGGGCCGGGCGTAAAGCTAACCACTCTACCGCATCGCGTGCCGCGGTTAACAATGGTGGAAGCCTTTACCTTCCACTCCTCCAAGGGCCTTCATGGCCTGTACGAAGGTGACTTCGTCTTTGTACCGAGCTCAATAGCTGCAGTCTTTTAAGAGCGGCTAGTATCCAGTATTCGAGAGATAGTGGGTTCGAACCCCACTGTCGGCAGCCCTCAATATCGTTTTCTGCGGCTTCCCATTTTCACACCAGGCAAATGATGGGGCTGTACCTTAATTAAGTCCACTTCCTTCCGACCCCTAGCCCTTGCCTGTCCCATCATCGCCATAAGACATATCTATGCCTTTCAGCGTTCAGTCTGCAAGCCTCTGTGAATTTACTAAACGCCACCACTCTCCCCAATTGTAAATGGGGCTGTGCCTCTTTTAATTCGATACCTCTTATATTTAAATAATTATAAACCGAATCTAACCATTGTCTACTTGATTTACCTTTACTTCTCTTAACCTCCATCACGGAGTCCATTATTCTCTTAGGTAACCTATCGTCCTTCCTTCGCTTCACATGACCCCATCACCGAAGTCGGTCCATGCGCACATCTTCATCCTTCGAGCTCATTCCTAACTTAGCCTTTATATCCTCATTCAGAGCACCTTCCTGTCATTGTTTCCACTTGTTTATACCAGCGACGATTCTCACTACATTCATGACTTACGTATTCTAACTTAAGAATAATATGCCCTGAACCCACCCGACTTTCACTCGCGTAAAGGAAAGTTCGTCTGGAGACAGACAGGTGTAAATATAGTTCAGTCCTGGAGCAGACTTCCTTCTTACCTATTTCATGACAAAAGTTGGGGAACCGAAATAGGTGACTAAGTTTCAATTAGAGACACCTTTTAATACACAGAGGTTTGTAGACTCAAGGCTGAAAGGAACAGCAGAATTCCAACAGCAGGTAAGGATGGAAACGTAGCAGAGCTCTAGAAATACGCCAATGAGGAGTCAATCCAATGTATCTATGAAATCATATCTAATATCTGGGTGACAGAAGCATCAACTATCATCCACCAGTTACACAATAAAGGCGACAAATCAGATCTCAACGACTACACAGGGATTTCCCTTATATCAGTGACGTACAAGATACTCTTCAAAGTATTACTCACAAGAGTAGAAGCTCCACTAGACTCCTATGTGGCAGCATTTGTCGACTTCCAGAAAGCCTACGATTCAGTAGATAGTCACTCTTCCAGACATTTGTTGAACTGGGACTAGATAAGAAAACCTTGAATCTTGCGAAAGCAACTCTTACCAACTCTACAGCCAGAATCAAATTCAGAAGGGAACTGTCCCAGTTCTTTGAGATCAGAACAGGTGTTAGACAAGAGGATGGCGTATCTTCGGCCTCTTTATCTGCCTACTCGAAAAAGTAATTCTTGGGTGGAGGAAAATGCTAAAGGATGACTCTGTATTGAGAATAGGCTACAAGAAAACAAGTTGTCAACTGTTTAGTCTTCGCAGGCGACCTTACACTCCTGGCATCCAGTGTGGAGGAAGCTATCCATCAACTATCTTCTCTCGACCACATAGCAGCTAAAGTAGGGTTGAAGATCGCCATCAACAAAACATAGTTTATCACCAACATCAGAGATGCACAAAGCAGTACAAAGGACTAACTCCTTCAAATACCTACGAGAATGGACAAACCCAAATATCAGTGAAGATCAGGCCACGAACAGCAAATGCATCAACTTGGAAAGCGTCTACCACCTATGTAAGAATATGTACAAATCTAAATCCCTCTCCCTTAACCTTAAATCAGGCATTCAGTACTGTAGTGAGACCGTCTACTATACGCCTCAGAAGCCTAAACATGGTAAGAAAAAGGCGACTCAGTAAACTAGAGCTCAAGGAGTGGAAGATCCTGAGAAAAATCATGGACGCTATTAAAGAAGAAGGCAAGTACAGAATCAGACACAACAACGAACTGTACCAAAAATTAGAGAGCATTAGAACATCTATGAGGAAGAGGGGATTGAACTTATATGGCCATGTCATGAGAATGGACTATCAGAGGCTCACCTCCAGAATCTTCCACACAATCTCTAGAGGGAAAGCGTCTAATACTAAGGGGGCAAGACTTGTCAGAAAAGACCTTCAGCAATTGGACATTTCTCCCAGTGAAATCGATGACAGGAATATGTAAAGAACGTTGATCAGAACATCAAAATCTCTCCAGTCACTAACAGAAAGAACAGTGCATCCGGGAGGAGGTGTAAAATGGACTCAGGAGCGGAAATACGTTCACAGAGCAAGAAGAAAGCTGTTAGAGATAAGAACCATAGCAGGCTCAAGCGGAACTTAAAAAAATCATCAGTCTCCTTCCTTCAATGATCAGCTTAGTATCGTTTGCTTCAGAAGATACCAGGCTCGATTTCCAGTCGGGCCGTCAATTTTAATCGTGTTCGGTTAATTCTTGTTTTCGGCGCGGGAAGGGCGAGGTTTCCCTCTTAATACGGACTTCTTCGTTTACAAGCAAACTACTTCATTACCAACCAGGGAAAAATTATGAAAAATTCCACAGCCTGTTTCCAGTCATTCGACCGGACATGAATGGAATGAATGAACCCCGATCTAACGGTGAGGATAGGAATTGTGCCGGCTGCCGAAGGCTGTCGCACTCCCCTGAGGCAATGATTAATGACTGACAGATGAAATGAAATTATATTGGAGAATGTAGCTGAAATGAAAGATGACAGGGAACCCGGAGTACCCGGACAAAACCTGCCCCGCATCCACTTTGTCCAGCACAAATTTCACACGGAGCGACGAGGATTTCAACCACGGAACGCAGTGGTGAGAGGCCAGCGCGCTGCTACCTGAGCGACGGAGGCCCTGGCAAAAAAAGTTACTTAAATACATTTCTGTTGACAGGGTTGGTCTCAGAAAGGGCATCTGGCTGTAAGACTGGATCGTCAAGAAGTGGCGTACAGATAGCTCCCATTATAACCTACCAGAGTGTGAACGAGTGTAGGAGGAAATAAATAATAGGCCGGGCTGAGTGGTTCAGACGGTTCTGACCCCAACTTGGCAGGTTCGATCCTGGATCAGAAGATGCTCAAATACGTCAGCCTCGTGTCGGTAGATTTACTGTCACATAAAAAAGCCTGCGGGACTAAGGTGGTGATTACTGTTTTAAGAGGAAGTACAACTAGGCAACCATCCTCTATATAACACTAATCAGAGAGAAAAAATAGAAGGGGTCTGACACTTCGAAAAATGAAGTTGTCGGCCAAAGGAAGACAAGGGCCACGAAGGGCGTGAAAATGAAAAACTCCCTAGCCCTCGGAAACCTTATAGCGTTGGAGTCGGAAAAGAACAAGAGTTGACCAAGGGAGATCATATGGGATAGATGAAAGTTAGGAGCCTGGCACAAGTAAGTGGAAGCAATGTCAAGACTCAGCTGAGGGCCCCGTGATGGCAACTCACGCTCCCAATTTAAGATCCCATGGAGTCCCTTTTAGTCGCCTCTTGTGACAGACAGGGCACACCGTCGGTGTTATTCTAATTCCCCTACAACAGGGTGTCCTGCGGGACTAAATTCCGGCACCCGGGAGTCTCCGAAATCCGTAAAATATGGTTCACTGATTGCTACGTGATTACATCTGTTCCGCAGTAGTACAGTGACAAGTGTAATTCTGTTCAGATGTCTCAATGATGAGGATATCCTTTCTATGGCCCCAGAAGAAAGAAATGCCAAGGATGTACTGCCCTTCTGTGAAGGAATGTGTCAATGACAGGAAGGGAAGGGCCAAGGAAGGCAGATTCCATGTGGAGGCAGAGGAGAAGAAGGAGTGTCAGAAAGGTGAAGGGGTACGTTGAAGAACGGAGCATAGAAAGGTAAAGTCAAGTGATAGTTGGCAATGTCAAGTAAAAAGGTCCATTGAACGCGCCTCTCCCACGCGGAGCCCCCGTCAGATAGCTGTCGATTGTGTTCGCCTTCGTTTGGAAGGAGACAGCCCGCCGCCAAATATGGTAACACCGGCTTGTCCGCGAGCTCTCAGTTTCCTTCAAGAAAAATGTACGCAACATTGTTGAGCAGGGTGTGTGCGCCTGCAAACCGCTACACGACCTTTGTGAGAGCAGCGCGGGGTTGCATCGGGCTGCTCCTTTACATCCTCCTTCCACGTCTTCACTTACGAATCACAGTAAAAAGCGAGATTCCCCAATCTGCCCTCTTTTAATGAAACCTTAAAATTATGGGACAATATTCGCCCACCTGGTACCCAAAATCGTTAAAATGTCGAGTCTTTTTGGTCTTGCACTGTGGCTAGCCGGTTCGAGTCGCGTCGGTGAAAAAAGTTTTACCATCGGAATATTGGCTAGGAAGGAAGGAAAGATGGTCTTATACACTTTCCAATCACTAGATTTTGTGCCAAAAGTCTGCATTTAAATCCAAACCTCTCTGTAATGTTCATATGGAGTGAGGGCGTATGACGCTGTTGATGGTGATTCGTCCTTCAGATGAGGACGTTAAGCCTTCAGTACACCTCTTGACACTCTTCGATAGGAGTAGGCTACCTGCCGGCACCGGATTTCACCCTCTCCTTACCTCTGTATAATCACACACATGCATGCAGGTCGCCCATGGTCGTCAACTAGACCTGCACCATGCGCCTGTGTTGGCCACACGACATCATCAAGGGACAAGTCTGGAAAACCTTAATAATAATAATAATAATAATAATAATAATAATAATAATAATAATAATAATAATAATAATAATAATAATAATAATAATAATAGAATAATAAAACAAACTGCAATATTTTTGTTTAGAATTTGCTTTACGTCACACTGGCACAGATAGGTCTTATGGATACGAAAGGTTAGGGAAAGGCTAGCAGAGGGAAGGAAGCGGCCGCGGACTTAATGAAGGTACAGCCGCAGCATTTGCCTCGTGTGAAAATGGAAAACCGCGGAAAACCATCGTCGGGATGTCGACAGTGGCGGTTCGAACCCACTATCTCCCGGATGCAAGTTCACAGCTGCGCGCCCTAACCACGCGATCAACTCGCCCGGTGGAAAATAATTTACGAAAGCAAAATTTGATGGTAATTTTCCCGAGTATGCCAAGAAAAAAACAGGCATTGTAGGGATGCAAAAGAAGAACTGTTTCATGAAGTCCTAAGATCACTTAATCAAATGAATGAATCAATGAATCAATCAATGATAGCAATAAAACCATGGGGGCTGTTGCACTGAAATGGAAATAGATCTTAAAGATATATAATCACAATCAGTAAAGAAATTAGAGTTCGGATTTTTAAACTCTAGTGTAATAGACTCCATGCTAAGAGTTATGCAAGCGAGTAGCAAGTATTTTCTAGTCCGCACAAGGGTTGTGCAGTGAGGTTTGCATAATTATTAGGAATTTGTCCAATTAGAATCCCTTAGCACATATGCAAGTCACATACAGGACTGTAGAGCGGTTAGTTGCCACTTGCTATTCCTTTACATAAGTTCGTATTCTAACCTGTTGTGGTTAAAATTCCAGGCTCTACTAATGGTATTCAGGAGGGTCACCAAGTTTACAATAAAGGCTGAAATACAGAAAGAAAGAAAGTCGATAACGAATGCGGAAGTACTGTGAGATACGAGCCCCGTTACCATTATTTCCTCTTCATCAGGAAGATAATGCCGGTTATGTGAAGGAACGATCACTGGACGAAATGGGGAAAAAAGTCATGTAGGCTGTGCCTGAGACATGCGCCCCTACTTCTAGGCATGACAATATCCACGTGCCGATTCTTTGATTTGTTCGCTCAGTACCGCACTGGACAAGCAAGGCGTGGGATGGCGTAATGCCAGAGTCGGACGTACTATGATCATCTTATTGGGAGCATAAATCTTGAACGGTTGGTGATATCTCCATAAGTCTTTCACCAACTTGTTTGGCTTGATAAGGTCTATGTGCGTTCAAATTTTGAGTGGTACGCAAATAATAGGGACGGAGAAAAGGGCCCCGTTTCGTGCAGAATAATTTACAGAGCATTGTCACACGTAAGATATTTGAAATGATACCTGACAGAAATCAATCAAACAAACAAACAAACACAAACGCTCTATTGGTGGAAAAATATCTAATTCCCTCCATGGTAATTTAGAATTTCCACATCTGAGAGTATCAGCAAGTCAATGAGGTACTGGGTGCGTCTGCGGGGGAGGAGAGCAATGATGATGCTATTGGTTTTACGTCCCACAAAACTACTTTTACGGTTTTCGGAGGGGCCGAAGTGCCGGAATTTTGTCCCACGGGTAGCTCTTTCACCTGGCGGTAAATGTACCGATAGGAGACTGACGTATTTGAACACCTTCGAGCCTCAACCGTCTGTGCCACTCAGCCCGGGAGGAGGAGAGTGAATTTGCGTATTTCGAACGAGTGATACACCAAGTCAAAGACAGTTGATAAATCCTGGCAAAGTTCGAGAGAGCTGTCCCTGCCTTACTCTTAATAACATAATTAGATTGATAAATAACTAAATACAATTATTAAACATTAACCACTCACTAAACAGAACTACTGAACTATGCCTAGGAGTATCTAATTAAATGTTAAAAGTTATAAAATTCAAGGAGAGAGACCATAAATATTATAGAAAAAAAGAGTCCAGTTTTGAAGTATTGAGAACTACGAAACAAAATAGAATTCTATATGAAATAAAAGATACTCGCTTACTGTCAAGGTTTTAACCGAGCTGAGAAAGGTAGATGGGAAGAATAAAGTAGACGGGGTGAAGAGGGTTAAAAAAAAGACGATCAGCAAGTAGAAAAGTCATCATGTCTTGCTGTCTTGTGTCTTTCCATCATGTATTTTGAGCATGCACGTATAAATTTCTACCTAACGACATGAGAACAACGGCTTTGCGGTTTATAGTCACAGATTTGTTGGGTGATTTCCTACAAAGGAGTAGTATTACGAACATGTTGCGAACTTAGTGCTAGGAAGACTTGGGAGTAAGGAGACGAGATGCTCGACTAGGTGGTATGTTTCCAGCTGTCAGTGGTGAGTTGGAGTGGAATGACATAAGTCGACGAAAAGCTTGAGTAGAGCTTTCGAAAGGAGGAAAGATAATAATATGAAGATAAAGGATGGAATTCAAGAGGACAAATTGGGGAGTAGAGGATTGGAATAAATTATCAAGGGAAATGTTTGATACAAGTTCTTTGCAAATGTTTAAAAAGGAAAGGCTACATAAACAATTGATAGGGAATCTGCCACCTTGGCGACAGCCCTAAATGCAGATCATTGTTTTTCTTCTTTTCTTTCAGAATTTGCTTTACGTCGCACTGACACAGACCACAGATACATCCTGTTGTGGATACTATGGAAAAGTATACGCCTAGGAGTGGGAAGGAAGCGTCCGTGGCCTTAATTAAGGTACAGCCCAAGCGATTTCCTTGTGTGAACATTGGAAATCACGGATAACCAACTTCAGAGCTGCCGACAGTGGGGATCGAACCCATGCAAGCTCACAGCTACGCGCCCCTGACCGCATGACCAACTCGCCCGGTGATGGATTGACTGATTGATTCATTGATTTCCTTGCACAGTGTTTCAGTACAAATGCCCTTTGTCACGTCAGAAATCATTTAGTGGTGTGGGGGAGAAGGGGTATAGGATTGTGAGGTTTGAAATCTGGAAGAAGACAAATGGAGAGAGTCTGCAATGTTCTAAACTGCAACGGATTATCGACAACAACAAACTGACTACTGTCGTTCGTGAAGGTGTGCATTGGTTCTTCTGCTACGACTCATTTCCAATAGATGGCATTAGTGCTACAATTACCAAACTAACCCGTCAACAACAGGTTCACATCAATATAAATAAATAAATAAATAAATAAATAAATAAATAAATATTCCTTCTGGACTCCGCAGCCATGAGTTCAGAGAACAATGGAAGGGCTTCGAAACTGGGCAGGGAACTGTCGGTGCTGGTGACCTAGTTTTGTTCTAATTACTCAAATGAAACTCTGTCACGAATTTTGAAAATGAAGTTACTGACCTTTGCCATGTGCGTAGCTTATCTCGCAAATCCCCAGGGCTGAGGGAATATCCCAACACTCCATTTATGAGGGTACGTCACTGCGTTTGTTTGACATTATCCTCATACTGTGGGCCACAAGCGAGGGACAACGCCCATTCCCAGGAGGCCATGACGAGGGCTACACGACAATGGCTGGGCAACTTCTCACGAACTCATATTCGCGAACTCTTTCTGAACCAACTGTAGAATAAGTTAATAATCGCACCAGAAACAACAAAAAGGAACTAAGTTAACTACATTCCAGTGAGCACGGTTTTACACGATTCGGGAACTTGAATGCGCCCAGCAACACGAAACCATTGCACACTGGGACTGGCTGAGGGTTCAATATCTCCTCCTTCGGTCAATGTTTAATTGTCCCGAGTGTCCCGAGTGGCTGTTCAGTGCGGCACAGCGCGGACTGTTGTGATCGTAGGAGTCATAAATTTCGTAGATATTCTAACCAAGCAATGCGCTCGCGAATTATGTCATAAAAATCGTCAATTTCAAGTCCTTCAGCCAGGTGCTAATATGGCGCTGTAAGCAGTGGTAGGGTCGCAGAAAAAGGCGGGAAAGTTCAAACAGATGACAACGGTGGTTCTGGCACGTTTATTAGTATTTATGGTTAAAAACACAGTTTATTATGGCCTTCCAGCGTATCAGAGCGACATGTCGTCGTATGCCAGCCTTTAGATCAGGCGGAGACCGAATATGTCCCTGATAGACACGATCCTTCAAATATCTCCTCAACAAGAAGTTTTACGGAATTAGGTCGGGGGATATTGAAGGTCACGCATCTGAAAAATGCCTAGAGATAATGCGGCCTTCACTGAAGTTTTCTCGCAGCAAATCTTTCACCTGGCGAGCGATGTGTGGTGTTTCCTCATCTTGCATGAAAATAACGGTGTGGTGACAGTTGCGTTCTTGCAAAGCTGGAATCATGTGTTGCACAAGGAGGTCCCTATAAGGTGCACCCAACAGGCCCACGAAGGGCCATCACCTCAAAGAAAAACGGACCAAGAATGAAGGAACGTTTAAAATCACACCAGTCTCAATGCAACGGTTGTTCCTGCTACAATCAAGAAACTGACACACCGCAATTCCACCGGAAGAACATTCTGACGTCAGAGTTACGGAAAATTGCACGCCATATTTTCGCCTGGTGGCAAGACTTGGAACTAATAAATTTTGTGGCATTATTTGTGAGCACATTACTTAGTTAACATATCTACGAAATGTGAGACTGCTACGATTATTACAGTCCGTGCCGTGCCGCGTTGAATATCATCGAAATTTTGTTGCGGGTGAAGACAACTTGCTTTGTTGTATCAGAAGACCATTTTTGAATTTCGTGATTAACTGTGTTGTGTCACTAAGTGATACACGCCAAAAGCGGACAAACCATCCCCTGTCTTCAAGTTCTAGGTAGCAAACGAAGACACTCAAATGTTAACCATCCTTTTCCTTCAGCATTATCCAGTGGATATAAACTCAAAATGAATATCGTAGAACAGTTTGTTTCATGTGTTCTGACTGAAGTAAACCGATGTGAATTTGAAGATTTATCATCATTAGCTTCATGACTTGCGAACTAGAGAGTACTCCATTTGCAAGTCAAGTACGTTGCACAGGCTTGAATCGAACCCGTATTCCCGGCTAATGAAAGCGAGGCTTTGTATTCAACAGCTCGGTTACTGGTGACGTCGATCGAAGTAGCTGCAGCATCCAAATAACATTGCCCGCCATATAATGAGAGGCGCGCGCTAGGCAGCTTGCGACACGTGTAAGCATGGCTGGCGTATATAATGAAGATGGATGGGGTAAACGACAGGGCTGCCGTCCTCCTAGGGGCTACGAATAAATTAAATGAAGGTCCTGTCCCCCTAGAAAGTGATTATAACATTCAAAACCAGATAAAATGAATTGGCTGCCACTGGCTTCAGATGATAAGATTAAAGTAAAACTATACTTATTGAACATCGTACTTTCTCGATCGCATTGCACTTCAGACAGACATTCCATTATTGAATTCATATCCTCTAGTATATTCTGAAGACATGTACTGGGCAAGTGGACACCAATGGGACCTCAACCTTCACTGGTAGCGTGAAGTTGATTTTTGAAATATTACCACGAAATTTCTGAATGTTTTCAGTAAATCAACTTGCAGAACGATACAATAACCATTAGAATATCTAACAAAAGTTTAAGACCACCAACGAAAATATTTTTCACTTTAATCTTTCGGCTTTTACGGAAATATACACACTATTTGATACGCATTTAGAAAAGAAATAAGTAGCCATAATGCCTGCTGTAGTTTAATGAACAGAGTAGTCTTTGCATCCAAAAGTAGCGTACTTTAATAAGTTCTCAGCATGTTTCCAAAATTATAACTCGAACTTCATTCGATATTTCAACGGTTATTTTTCACACTTTGCATATCAACACGAAGAAGCCAAAAAATATTTTACAGAGCAATTCGTACCATAAATGTAGGACTACAGTTCATTAATTGATTTTTCTTAAACTTTTGTAAGGAACTCTATGATTTATTGAAAGTAAGTCTACTTCGTTCTTCATATTTCATAACTATAAAATCATGGGGTTTTACAAAAAGTGTCTGGCAGACAAAATTAGAACAATGTCACAAAACAAAACTTTAACATAACAGTTTCATTTATTTCAAGTCAATGTAGGGTAGAATTTCTGTTTTTTTTTTTTTTTTTTTAGCACTTCCTGGAACCTTCGATTCACGGAAGTTCTCCAGATGTTTGCATATTAGTCTTGGAAGACTGTTCCAAGTTTTCTGAACCTCTTTCCACAAGTTGTTTTTATTCATAACTTTCTCCATAGGCGTGGTCCATTCAGCCGTAAGTACGTGGGTTCGATTCCCGGTCAGGAAGTCGAAAAATTTAAGAAACGAAATTTCCACTTCCGGGGTTGCACATGGCCCCGAGGTTCATTCAGCCTGCAGTAAAAATGAGTTTTCAGGTTAATTCCTGGGGGCAAAGGTGGTCGGGCGTAGAGCTAACCACTCCACCCTTCCAAGAGCCGAGGTTACGGGTAGTGGAATTCTTTATCTTCCACCCCTCCAAGGGACTTCCGGCCCGTATGGATATGAGTTTAATTTGCCGGTTCAATACAATCCTAAGTAAGTGTGTCTCCTTTCCTCTGTAATTTCAGATTAATCTCTCCAGTGGAATCGTCCTTTCATCGTCCAAGGGTTTCGACCTGAACAAATTTTAACCCTTCATGTGGGGCAATATGATTTAAACTACGGCGAATAAAGGGGTAGCTGATAACTTTTGAAGTCAATTACTTTCATAGTCACTAATATTTTAAAAATATATCGAAATGTATGTTCCTTAAGAATATGTAAATAAATTACATCAGCAAACTGTTTTTTTATGAAATATATATGGCAGTTCTCTCAAAACCTCTCGTTATTAAACGTAAAGAACATGCACCGATCAAGTGACTGCGCGGTTTGACTTGCATTCGGGAGATAGTGGGTTCGAACCACACAGTCGGCAGCAGTGAAGATTGTTTTCTGCGGTTTCTCATTTTCAAGCAGGCAAATGCTGGTGTTGTACCTTACTTCTTAATTAAGTCCACTGTAACTTTCATCCCAATACTTTCCTTTCCCATCGTCACCATAGGACCTATCTGTATTGGTGTGATGGAAAGTAAATTGTTGTAAAAAAATCATTTATTAAGTAAGCATTGTGTACAATATTTTTCGTCTGCCTGTGAATAATTTTCTTGTCCTTGCTCTACAATATGTATTCTGTTCATTCTGCATTATTCACGCTCGATACAATAAGCATTACGATTCTGCAGTGCGATTTGCATGAATATTAGGGATCTGAACTGTCAGAACCTCTAAAGTTTATTCAACTCACCGGCATAAGTGTATAGCGGCTATATTACACTTGCGCCTTGTTCAAATACGTTTGAATTCTGACCTGTTAGTGCCTAACATTTCCATCTATACTCAGAACCAGCCTTCCAGAGCGGAACAAGTAGTACCTAGTACAGTTGATCTGATGACCTGTGGTCATGATCCGAGCCGGAATATTTAGGCATTAATGGGTTAGAACACGAAGTTAATAAAGCTAGCCTGCACAACACTTCTGCTACGGTCCGTTAAAACGCCTAGAAGTTATGTAACTCTCACTACACTACGGAAAAGCGGGCTAGTGTACATTTCCTACTAGCCAAATTACTTTGCATTCTAACTCAATACTTCCGAGACACCCCGGCTTAGTCATGATGAGAATTCCAGGATTTGTTTTTCCACAAGTCTACTCCTTTTATCCTGACATTTTCTCTTAAGCAAGGCCTCACCCGCCTTTTCCACACCACTGTGATGATTGGATTTCTCTTTAAATATCCACGTTTCATTACCGGTCCTTATGAAGCTGTACTTCGTTAGACAACTGCCACACACTTGCGAACAAACAATTACTAATTGTTTTAGAAGAGCGACTCAAACATCTGATTAATTAGAAAGTATATCAGAAACTGTAATACTTTGCACTTGTGCCGCATTATCAAAGTTGTGTTATTGTTTGAAGAAGCACGTTTTGTGCGAAAAGAACTATTTTAAACATTTCAGCAAGACATGTGCGAGGTAGGTAATCACAAAGCCGGTAGCCCCGCAAAGTGACTGAGATCTTTGTAAACTGAGCCTCCCTTTCCGCTTTGCCGCTCGTCCAGAGCCAGAAGTCAGTAATGCCAACACGAGGTCTGTAAAAGCTCTCTCGTCATTACATGCCAGCACAAAGCTTGTAACATAATGGAGCTAATGTTTAATCAATGCCTACGTGGACGGCGCCACTGGGTTACAAGGTATTTCATATATCGAGATAAAGGGAAGGTGCATTAATACATGGAAATGAGTGAGATTGGTCCAACGAGCCGACCCATTAACGACAGAAATTTTATTTTACTCCATCCAAGGAACAGCAAGTGATGATACAGTAAGGACCTGTTTTACTGAATCCCCATTTCTCCAAAAGCAGCGTACATGTCACGCCAAGGGCCACTTCTCCAACTAATGGCCGGACCGAAAATAAATAAATAAATAAATAAATAAATAAATAAATAAATAAATAAATAAATAAATTAAATACGCACGATGTACAACAAAAATACCTTTCCAAAAATACAGTACTGAGATACGTCACCATGAAACGTTTCTGAAGATAATAGTTTCGTATTCAGCCGAAAACCTATCCCTAAATGCAGTAAAAGACTCCTCGAAGAACTGGAGAAAAAAGGAGCGGAGAATAATTGGGGGAATCATGGGATCCAACTACAAGAATGGCAGCTAGCAAGAAAAGATCCAATAAGGAAGTGTGTAACAAAACAGAGAAGGAAAATAGTAGATATATAAAGGTAGGTCCGGAAATGCATACATTCTTGGCCTCCACGGTCACCCGATATAAACCCTTCTTTGTGTAGGTTTAAGCAAACTCTTTGCTGTACGCGAATGCTTTAGAGGATGCTGCAATTCTTCACGACAGAATTGTAAAGTCCGTTCAAACAGTACCTACAACACCGGACTATTCGAGTGTGTTCGTAACTCCATGTGACGTCGATCATAACTATGTAATTTGGCAGGAGATGGGCATTTTGCACACCACTTGTAAGGTTATTACCGGAGTACATCGGTACATACAAGATAGCCCACAACACCTGAGGTTCTAACCCACGACAGAGTCTGATATCTCGGAAAGTACGAGTTTCCGGGCCCACATTTATACGGACATTTTTCCTTTCTATATGGGAGGATTGCAGCCCTGAAATTATAGGATACATTTTTGGAACAGCCTCTACATCCCTTCATGTTTGTGAAATATTCCCTCCCCAGTATCTAGTGACCAAAGCTAAATGAAGGGTATATTAATTATTTTTATACTTTTAATTACTTAATGTGTATATGACACTGTTAAAGCTTTCTCCCTATTTCTTGGTATTCTCCATCTTTATTTCTTCTTATCCTTAAAAAATGGTGTACTTATTTTGTATAAAAGCCACCGGTAAACAGAGGATATTTCAGCTGGTGTTATATATTTATATATATTGTACAGTATATGTATATTCAAATAACAAAAAATGTGCCAAATTTCCCAGCGGCAGAATCAAATGATCATAAATATGCCTCTCGGACATCATCGGGTGGTAATTTCAGATGACTGCCAGCCATAAGACATAACCTGCACGGTTGCTAGGTGGTAACAATGCCTTACATCACAGCATGCACGGTTGCTAGGTAACAGTACTTTATATCCCAGCCTACACGGTTGCTAGGGTAACACTTCCGTCACACATTTCGTTACACACACTATTTCCTTACACAAACTTACGGATGACCCCCGAGACATATTTACGTTAATAAATGTGAAATTTTTGGCTGATCAATAGTGAATTCTTTATTTCCGATTTTTGTCGTCCTAATTTGAATATACCATGCGAATACGGAAGAACAGTGTGACCAGGTGATAAGAGATCGTTTAACCATGGAATAAACACACTGAATGAAGCTGTGTGCAGGCTTGTGTGAGGACAACGCGCTGGAGTAGACTGAGAAGTCGAGGGCAACAGTAGCAGTGAAAGAGAAGCCCCCTGCCTCCGTGGATCAGTCGTAGCATGTGCGACTCATTATCCTGCTTTTTCCTCAACAAACCAGAAGATGCCATTACACACCAGTCTGCCGAGTCCACTGACACCACCACAGCGACACCTACAAACCATACATTAGAAGGACTTACTGCACGAGGAATGGTAACACTAGTATCACTCAAATCTCAATCACACTCAGATCGTCAAAGCCCAGGTCGAGACTCAGACTGGTCAATGAAAGCAACAAATTTGCCCTAGCGTATTGCAGACACTGTCCGTATGATAAAGTCTCCTACTTCTCAGATGTGACTGTCCGTCTACCTGACTATTTGACTGATATCGTGTGATTAAGGTATTCCTTTGTTCGGGGTAATGTTTATTGTATTCAGCCATCCGAGTGGAAAGAGACTGTTTCGACACTTACGAGCGCCGCTGTCGTTTAGAAAAATAAAATGAGTTGGCAACACTGTAGCGGATAGGGCAGGGCTGGCAATGAGGGCTAATACGCGTGTTTATCCCGAAGACCGGGTGTGGTACTGCCGACTTGTAATAACAGACTGAGATTCAATGAAGTGCGTATTTCATTGTACAGTCTGTTCAAAACATACTTGAGCACACATTCTTCAACGTAAACAAGTGACAGTAATCATTGTCACGTATAACAATAACAATAATAATAATAATAATAATAATTAGTTTGTGGTTAGTGTGACTACCTGCCATCCCTGGAGGCCCTGGTTCGATTCTCGCCTTTCCCACGACATTCGAGAAGTGGTACGAGGGTTGGAACGGGGTCCACTCAACCTCAGGAGGTCAACTGAGTACAGCCATCCGCAAAGTGGTTTTCCGTGGTTTCCTACTTCACTCCCAGGCAAATGCCGCGATCGTACCTAACTTAAGGACACAGCCGCTTCCAACCCTGTTCTTGTCTATCCCTTCCTCTCTTACCAACCCCCCGTAAGGCCCCTGTTCAGCATAGCCGGTGAGGCCGCCTGGACGATGTACTGGTCATCCTACCCAGTTGTATCCCCCGACTCAAAGATTCGCGCTCCAGAACACTGCGCTTGAGACGCTAGAGGTGAGATCCCTCGCTGAGTCCGAGGGAAAAGAACTAGTCTGGAGAGTAACGGATTAAGAATTAATAATAATAATAATAATAATAATAATAATAATAATAATAATAATAATAATAATAATAACTGGCAATTAAGGAAAAAGATATATCCGAAAAATTCTTGGTCCGAACGTAAAAGCTAGTGTTTGCAGACTTCGGAGCAACTAAGAAATAAACACCGACAAAGACATCAAGCGTAATCCGAAAAAGAAAGAAAGAATCTGAAAACGTTTGTTATCCTATTTCAGTTCGACTCGTTGGCTGAATGGTCGGCGTACTCGCCATCGGTTCAGAGGGTCCCGGGTTCGATTCCCATCAGGTTCGGGGATTTTAACCTTAATTGGTTAATTCCAATGGCTCGAGGGCTGGGTGTGTGTGGCGTTTTCGGCATTAGAAATCATCCTTACATCATCATCTTTACAGGTATGCAGGTCGTATAACAGGCCGTCTACGAGAAAGATCCGCACCATGACTCTTCGGAGGCCATACGCCATTATTTTTATCCTCTTTCAGAAGTCTCAAAACGATTGGTTGGTGGATATCGTTAAGGATCTTAAAAAGTATGGAATCACATAAACAGACATTCGACTCCGAGCACCACTCACACATAAACTTATAGGAGTAGTTCCAACTCGACTGAAGTATGTCCATTCTGATGCAAGGAAAAAAGCACACTGCGAAAGGATGAAAGCCTGGTGGGCTCGCAAGAAGACAAACAGTGAGAACTCGCGGTCCGTAGTGGCCCTGGCGATGAAAAATAATAACAATAATAACATAAATCATCATGATCATCATCATTAGAGCACGGATGTTTAAGCACTCAAATATGTCAAAATATGTCAAATCACCACTTCAGATTTAAAACAAAAAGCGATTTAGAATAGTATTCACATATATTTTCGCCTACGAGTATAATGTACTTATTTCAAGACACCGACATGTCGGAATTTGGTCCCGCAGAAGTTGTTATACGTGCCAGTAAATCTACCGGCACGAGGCTGACGTATTTGAGCAGCGTCAAATATCACGGGACTGAGTCGGGATCGAACCTGACAAGTTGGGGTCAGAAGGCCAGCGCTTCAAACCGCCTGAGCCACTCAGACCGGCGTGGCAAAAGAGACGGAAAATTTAATGTTAGTCTCACAACTTTGCGTGGGAATCGACCACCCAACCTTGTGGTTTGAAATCAAGAACGTTGATCAGCCACGCAATGAATTAAGTTTTTCCTTCTTGGCCTTTTCCCCAGTTACCTGTGGTCCGCACAACATGTGAATTAAACCTGGTTTTACAGCTGGGTGCCCTTCCTAACATCAATACTATGTACAGGGACGGATTCACTAGTGGATACCAATGTGATGTGTTATAGGTAGATAAAGGAGTGCATTGAAACAAATACCCAGCCCCCGAGAGATATAAATTAAAATCACGGACATGACCCGTAATCGATTCCTGATACCATTACGTTGAAAATTCAGTTAAGAGGTCGAACTCTGATATAACTCATATTACGTATTGTTACGACTTAATAAGAATGTTCCCCTTCAGCAAGGAACAATTTTTCCTGCCTAGCCTGCCAGTTCCCTCCTGGCCGACTCGCGCACCGTGTTCCTGATGACGGGCTCCCTCTTTCCGCGGATCAACTAATTACCATTCCGTTTCCTCGTCATTAACTTTGCCATCAATAGCCTCTTATTTTTATATATCCCCGTAATTAAGAGACGCAGCGAGTTCAACTCGATATTGGAAAACGCTTATGTGAATTTGGCAGACTTTCAATCGAGCATCTTCCAAGATCAGATAACCAACTTTGTGTACAGCTGAATGAGCGCTTTTCGGTAAGAAGCCGGCCGGAGAGAAAGGTCATTCACTCTCAGCAGCGATAGTTCACGAGATCAGCACTGCTGTTGTCCGGTCTGGAACATTACATGAAACAAAGTGGCTGGATCTCTTGCCCGTCTTACTACGAAACATTTACCATTTTGAAATACATACAGTATGTCTTAGAGCTGTGTAGCGAAAGAGTGTGGTGAAAGTGTAACGTAGCAACCGTGCAGGCTGTGATGTATTGTTACCTAGCAACTGTGTAGGCTGTGATGTAAAGTACTGTTACCTAGCAACCATGGGGGCTATGTCTTTAGGCTGCTGGTCATCTGAAATTAACAATCGTTCATGGATGGTCATTACCGACACACATTATTACCATTTGTTATTTCGAAAGGGAAATATAACACCATATTTCCCCCAAATAACTGCGGCTTAATGTGGGATCGGCAGTTTTAACCTGAAATGATTAATTCGCTTGGATCTGGGACAGGGTGTTCGTATTATATCCGACATCCTGCAACGCACACACCATGTACGCCACTATCCTGACATGCGCTGCACCAGGATAGAAATAACCACAGGAAATTATTATTATTATTATTATTATTATTATTATTATTATTATTATTATTATTATTATTATTATTATTGCACTGGCTTGTTAATTGCTCTCACACATATAGACCACCCTAGCTAAAGGAATAATGACAAAGATACATCTTCACTACAGACTGTTATGCCTTTCAGCGTTTAGTCTGCAAGCCTCTGTGAATTTAGTGATCGCCACCACAATCCTCTGTCTGTAACTAGTTCTCTTTTAGTTAAATACATCTTACCTTTACATCATTAGAAAGTGAGTGTAACCATCGCCGTCTTGGTCTCCCTCTACCCCTCTTACTCTTCATAACAGAGTCCACTACTGGTAGCGCTGATGACGTTGCTCTGACAATCAACTTGCTGTGTGGAGACCATTAATGAACACCATTTAAGTCCACCACAATTTGTATTACAGTTTCATTCTCCTCTCCATTTCCTGACGAAGTCAATTTCGTAGGAGCTAGTTTCCTTTACAGTGCTTCTCAATGTTACAGCTCCTTCAAATTTGGTCTGGACAACAATACTAATTTCACATAATTACGTTCGGGCAGACGCGGAACTTGCGATCATTACGGCTTGGTGATTATTTCTTCGAGCGTCTGGGAGCGTGTACACAGCTTGTGTAACTGTAAACCTGAGCCCGGGATCTCCTCAGAGGTCCCAGTTTAGCGCAGCGCATCCCTACCAAATGTCGATGTTGGTATATTCGACGTAATTAGTTAAAGGTCAATAATAAGTTGTCCAATACAGATCTGTTTTTCCCTCGTATCTTTCAAGACTAAAACGGAACGTTGCAACATCGCAATTGACACGCAAGCAGAATAAACGCCGGCAAATATTGCAATACTTCCTGTTCCCTTGGTTATAGATAGATGCATTTACTGCTTTTGTCCAATCAGAAGCTACCTTACTAATAATCCGGGCTAATCTTATTACTCTATGAAGCCATTTTATCCCTGCCTTCCAACTATACTTCACGATTTCAAGTCTAATTTCATGTATTCCTGCTGTTTTATGACAATGGAGTTTATTTACCATCCCTTCCACCTCATCGAGCGTAATTTCACAAACATCATTCACGGTACTTAGGGCTGCAAATTGAAATACATAAGTCTTAGAGCTGTTTAACGAAAGAGTGTATGTGACATCATGCGTGGTGAAAGTGAAACGTAGCAACCGTGCAGGCTGTGATGTATTGTTACCTAGCAACTGTGTAGGCTGTGATGTAAAGTACTGTTACCTAGCAACCATGGGGGCTATGTCTTTAGGCTGCTGGTCATCTGAAATTAACAATCGTGGATGGATGGTCGTTACCAAGAGACATCATATGATCTATGTAAATGAGGAAGAAAAGATAGAGTGGTCTTGGTTTTATTAAAGGCACATCGTTAGTATTCGCCTGGTGTGAAGGTGATAAAGCACCGAAAGTCACCTTTCGGCCTGCCAACGGTGGGATTCGAAGCCGTAATCTCATTGCATGTCCTTCTTCTTCTCCTGCCGAAAGTTGGAGACCATCATAGCTATGTGTATTCACGGGAGAAATTGAGAACTTTGAAAGGGCATTTGGAATTCGTGAAATGAGTAATAACTAGTACCGTTTCCGTATACCCGTAGTATATCGGAGAAAACCCTAGAAAACCGGACTGTCGTGATGGTGATTGTTTTAAGAGGAAGTACAACTACGCAAACGTTCTCTATATAACACTAATCAGAGAGAGAAAATGAGAGGGATCCGACACTTCGAAAAATGAAGGGATCGGTCAAAGAAAAACAAGGGTGTGAAAATAACAGACTACGTAGCCCTCGAATGCTCTAATAACGTCGTGGTTGGGAAAAAACAAGAGTTGACCAAGGGAGGTCGGATATGATAGATGGAAGTGAGGAGCCTAACACAAGTAAGTGGAAGCAATGCCAGGACTCAGCTAAAGGCTTCGTGGTCGCCAACACACACTCCCTACTTGAGAGACCCTGAGAACAGGCAGGAGATACCATGGGTGTTTATCTACCGCCCCCACAGAGAGACGAACGGTTGAGGCACTCGCCTTCTGAGTCGAACTTGGCAGATTGGAGGCTGCTTCTGTCCGGTGGTATGTGAAGGTACTCAAATACATCAGCCTCGCGTCGGTAGATTTACTGGCACGCAAAAGAACTGCCGCGCGACAAAATTCCGGCACTTCGGCTTCTCCGAAAACCGTCAAAATTAGTTAGTAGGGCGGAAAATCACTATAATTTATTGAAACCATAAAAACTACGGGAAATCCGTGGAGGTTGACATCTTTAATATTCTCCCTCTATCAGAGTTTGACCTTGGCCTGATGATGTTTTTGCTTGTTAAATATCGTGAAC
The DNA here is from genome assembly GCF_040414725.1 of Anabrus simplex. NCBI lineage: Eukaryota > Metazoa > Arthropoda > Insecta > Orthoptera > Tettigoniidae > Anabrus > Anabrus simplex. Next base: position 75,391,015 of record NC_090277.1, read on the forward strand.
ATGATAGTCTATATTGTTAATTTAGATAACTCAATTATTATCACAAGGAAGACTGCGTAATCAGCGGGAACGTTATTGAGCGCTATTCGTTACTTCAGAAAGGAGAGGAAACAACGTCTCCGCATTCCATATCTGACCTTCATCGATTTCTGGCTCTACTATAGGTTAGCTATGATATTGGCTATTACTCAGACGGTAGACTTGCAGGTAATTCGACTACCACTCGGAGAACAAACATTTTTAATTTGAACTGAGCACTACTACTACAGCAAAGTAGTGTCTGCTACACCCAACTCCGCTAAACTCTGGTTGCATTAGGTAGGTCGTTACATGGAAACTGTCCGGCCGCGAAATTTACATTTTTGTTCTACGTGGAGCTGGTACTCGAGGTGAAATAAGCTCGTTTTAATGCAAGTGCAGTGTACTTGTGGCATTAGCATTACATTAGCGTTACCTTGGAGCGTCCTCCGTGTACAGCTGGGACTTGTCGTAAACACATACGTAACTGAAACTGGCAGTTAAGTTGGCAATAAACAGAAGATGATGTCAGGTAATTCTTCGTACGAGCTCCAAACAGTTCGCGTCAAATCACACTCTTGTATCCATAAATAACCCCATGCCAGTACAATTATGTATTTGATTTCATTAATTATTATTATTATTATTATTATTATTATTATTATTATTATTATTATTATTATTATTATTATTCGCAAAACTTCCCCTCACTTGAAGGCTGACACAATGGATGGACAAAGCATAACGAAACCAATTAAACTATAATTTTGGTTCACAGTAATAATGTTATAATACGTAATGAAACGGAACCACTTAAAACTAACAAAGAAATAGCTTGTAGTTACGGAACTTTTAAATTAAACTGCTTCCAAAAATGCACAATGAATCGAGGAATAGTCCCTCGAGATCTTACCCTATCACTTTAAAATCCTTCAATCCAGATTTATCTTTATATTAAATTATGGTCGGTTCATAGACACTCTTCTTTTCCCTATCAGTGTCTTCTGCCTGGTCGGTGGATATTTCAAAACGAACTGTGGGGTCTGTTACATATCCTACGCTCTCTGATTCCTTGTAGGCTATGATGTCAATTCACCTGCCGCTACAGTTAGCGGCAAGTCCGGATAATAATTTTTCTTTCTGGAGTATTTGCTACAAAGGACTGAATTTTACGCCTGGTGTTCTGCAGAATCTCGAGATTCCAGAACATGAGGATGTGTTTCCACCTCTCTTTGGCAATGCCGACAGAGGTTTCCGTTCTGCGACTTACAAGGAAGAGATCGAACTGCGCTCACATTAGCAGTCATTTGTATTTCCTCATGCCATTCACCGATTGATAAACCAGTATGATTTCTAACCCAGTTATTTACGGGATTATTATTATTATTATTATTATTATTATTATTATTATTATTATTATTATTATTATTATTATTATTATTTCGTTATGCTTATTCATAGAGCGCATTGGAACTTGTCCATTGGCTTGATGACTTTCGCCTTCCCATTCTTCCCAAATCTCTTCATGAACTCACTGTGTTGCCTCTCCGCTCTCCTCACCAGTTTGGACCAGTCCTGCTGCTAGTAAATGTGTGTTTATTTACCAAGGTCCTGAAGACCTCAAAATTTCTCATGATGTCTTCTCCGATGTTCAATTCACTCCGGTTCCGTCTTGTTTCCTCCAGCCATTTATTCTCCTATTTTGAGAATGTAATACATTGAATAATATTTTTGTGAGTCTATTATTATCCGTCCTAAAAATGTGTCCAAAAATGTTCAAACATCTCCTCCGTACAGTTTTGATGAAACTATCTGTGTTCACACCCGTATCAGCCAGAGTAATGGTGTTACAGCTGAGTGCTAGGCCTATTGACATAAGCATAATACAAGTGTATGCGCCTACAATGGACAAGGAAGATAAAGAGGTAGAAGAATTCTACGACAGCATAAATGGAATTTTGAAAATCCTTAACAAACATGACCTGACAATTGTGATGGGAGATTTCAATGCGAAATTGGGGGAAGGCAGGACATCAGACATGGTAGGACCGTTTGGACAAGGAGAGAGGAATTCCAGAGGGGATTATCTTGAAAGTTTTGCGATGTCAAATGATTTAGTTGTCATGAACACTTGATTTAAACTCCCACGTAGAAGACTGTATACATGGAAGTCTCCAATGGACAAACACGGGAAATGTGTGAGAAACCAGATTGATTTCATATTGGTAAATAAACGTTTCAGGAACAGTTGCACCGCAGTGAAAACCTACTGGGTGCAGATCACACACCACTTGTTGGAGTTTTCAAAGTCAGGAAGCAAAGAAACAGAACAGAACTTGAAGATTATTATAGAGAAAAACATCACCAGCAATAATGTCAAATTAGAATGAACTAAACTACAAAACGCCCTTCAGCAAATAAAAGAGAAGCACATGAAACCAGAGGAGAAAAAGAGTCATGCATGACAGATGAAATACGGAACCTAATGGAGAAAAGAAGAGTCAATAAAGGGAACCCTACAGAATAGAGGAAGATAAATGCAGACATCAGAAGAAAGATCAGGGAGGCAAAAGAAAAAGTGGAGCAATGTGAAGAGATTGAGTTATATCAAAGTAGGCATGACAGCTTCAATGTATACAGGAAAGTAAGAGAAGTAACAGGGAAATACCGGAATGGCACTGGTGAAAAGTTAATAGATGAAGCCGGCAACTGGATGGTTGACTTAGAAGACAAGAAAAAGATCTGGAAATAGTATATAGAAGATTTATTTCATGATGTGTTTTTACATAAAATACAATTGAAATAAGCGGCACAGATATATTAGAAGAAGTTCAAACAGACATCAATCAGATGAAGGCCGGAGAGGAAGTGGAACCAGATAAAGTAGAAGCAGAGTTTTTAATACTGATAGACGAACATCATGTAAAATGGTTGACCAAATTTATGTATCCGGGAATATTCCATCGGAATGGCTCAAATCAGAGCTCATCACCTTGCCAAAAAAGTCAAACTCAAACCAATGTAGATATTACCGCACGATAAGCTTGATGAGCCATCTCTTGAAAGTGTTCTTGAGAGTGATACACAGAAGAATATACAGACTGTGCGAAGACCAGATAGCCCCTAATCAATTTGGGTTTATTAAAGCAGTAGCTGCGAGAGGAGCCTTGTTCAGTGTGAAGGTACTCTTTCAGATGTAGAGATGTAAATAAGAATGTATTTGCTTGTTTAACGACTACCAGAAAACCTTTGACTGTGTAAAACATAAAAAAGTGATGGAGATTTTGCAAATACTGGAATGGAGGAAAGATACTTGCGAATCATCAAGACGCGGTATTTGAATTTCTCTGCCCCTTTTATATTGCACGGACTGACCTGTAGATTTCTGGGAGTTTATTATTATTATTATTATTATTATTATTATTATTATTATTATTATTATTATTATTATTATTATTATTATTATTATTATTATTATTATTATTATTTTACAATTTGATTTACGTCACACCAACACAGGTCTTACGGTGGCGATAGGACAGAAAAGGGGCTAGGAGAGAGAAGGAAGCGACTGTGACCTTAAATGAGGTATAGCACTAGCATTTGCCGGGGATGAACATGGAAAACCATCCTCAGAGCTGCCGACAGTGGGGTTCGAACCCAAGCTCACAGCTGCACGATCCTCACCGCACGTCCCGCTTGCTCGGTGGTAAAACACGAAATGACGATAATCATTTCCATTCTCTTATCTGCCTTAGAACTTCGCTAGACTAGACTTCTCTCTTTTGCTATAGACTGCCGCAGTACAGTCAACAATCTTCTGTGAAAAACAATGTATAATTTCCCTATCGTAAAAATCAAATGATTATGTCTCTCGGTAATGGCCATCCATCAACGGTTGCTCGGTAACAGCGCGCTACACGTTTTGCATCGTTCATTTCAGATGATGGTGATTATTGTTGTAAGAGTAACTACACCTGGGTAACCATCGTCTATTAACACTAATCAGAGGAAAAATGTAAGGGTTACGACACTTCGAAAAATGAAGGTATCGACCAAAGAAATACGATGGCCACGAAGGTCGTGAAAATGAAACACTTTCTAGGTCTCGAATTCTCTAATACCATTGGGGTTGGAAAAAGAACAAGAGTTATATAAGTGATGTCGGATAGGAAAGATGAAAGTGCGGAGTCTGAAACAAGTAACTGAAAGCAATGCCAGGACTCACATAAGGACCCCGCGGTCGTCAACCAATGATCCCCCCTTAAGAGCCCTTGGGGCTAATTTCAGATGACCATCAGCCACGAAACATAGCCTGCACGGTTGTTAGGTAACAATACATCATAGCCTGCACGGCTGCTAGGTAACAATACTTTACATCATAGTCTCCACGGTTGTTAGGTAACAATACTTTACATCATAGCCTGTACGGTTGTTAGGTAACAATATATCATAGCCTGTACGGTTGCTAGGTAACAATACTTTACATCATAGCCTGTACGGTTGTTAGGTAACAATACTTTACATCATAGCCTGCACGGTTGCTAGGTAACAATACTTTACATCATAGCCTGCGTGGTTGCTAGGTAACAATACTTTACATCATAGATTGCACGTTTGCAAGGGTTACACTTCTGTCATATATTTCAATAAGTATTTCTTGCAGCCAAAGTGACCATTATACACTTTGCTATGGTACTTTTTCAGATGACCCGCAGCCATAAGACTGATATATGTGACATGAAAAACAGACCAGAAATAACTGCTTTATTCTGTCATACAAAGCATGTTTACAGCTGAGGACGAGATATACGGCCTACCTGCAAACTGTGATTCCCAAATCGTCCGAAAATACCTGAGGCAGAGTAACTAGGGTTTGGCTCCGTTAATTAAATTTTAAATTTATATTTAACTCAGCCTTATTGGTCCCACCATATATTTCTCTTTGTTACTGTCACAATTGTTTTCAAAGATATGTATGAATCCGCAGCACTAAGAAAACGACGTCGATTTCTAAACGACTTCCCAGCGTCAAGATCTTTCTCCAAGATTATTTTTGTACACCTCTGGGACTTTTGTGTGTATCGTTCACAAAGAAGTAGATGATGTTAACAACTTGCCGCTGTTTGCGTAATAAACAGCCAGGTCTCTTACAATGGACGGGCCTTCCTGGAGCTAGGAACTTCCTGTGCAAACTCTCACTTCAAAGTGCTGCGGTGATGTTTACCTTACGTATCAAATGTTGCAGTAACGTGTGTCGCAGGCGAGTAAACTTCTTCATTCCCCTCTCGTAAACACGGCGAGCTCTGTTTAGTCTGTCTCCCACGTGAACCTCCCGGCCTGCGAATTTTAACAACTTCCTTCACTTTTGGAGGCTCTTTCACTTAAATATTAATGATTTGAATATCTCTCGACCGTGTTGTGGAAAACTAACCTATCAGATATGTTTCCAAGGGGATTATAATAAACTGAAATGTTTTCTGGAGTGTCTTTCAGACGTAACAAAAACATCTTTCTACGGTAGGTATATGGGCGTTGCAAATGGAGGAGTGTTTGTGCAGTTACAGGTTAGAATGCAAAATAATTTGGTTAGTAGGCAATCCCGCTCTTCCGTAATGTGGTGAGAGTAACATAACTTCTAGAGTCGGGCAAATTCCTTAACAGAACTGTTAACCGGGATACAGTATACTTGTCACTCGCTTCAGGAAATTTCAATTCTAACCTATACCTAAACATTCGGGGTGTCGTGATTATTTAAAAAATCTCGTAGGGATCAGTCTGGAGGTGCTTGTATCATTGTATGGGGACTGTCCACATGGGGTGAATTGGAACCATACCGCCGGTACATCTGACGAAGTTTCCACTAACCTGTCGTCATATCATGCCATCGATTTGTTCACCACCAGCACACCTCACGAGACCTGTACGTCCAGTCGCTCACGAATTAAGATTGATTGGTTCAATGAACGCTCCAGGGACATTAGGATGCTGGCCTGGTCCCTAAGATAACCAGAAAGCAATGTCCGCGCGATTAACCCCGTTCCGTACAATTTCTGTGCATTACAGGAGGCTCTGCAGTGTTCATGGGACTGCAGAACTACAGCTCGTATTTTTAGGCAGTAATACGTACAATGCATACTTACTGAGGGGAGTAAGAAGTATACACTAGCCTGCACAACGGTTATGCTATGAGTTTTGCATTACCGTCAGGAGTATGGCCCAGTGGATTTAAGATTTCAGTTACTCTCACTATATTACGGAAGAACGGACGAGACACCCCTAATAACCAAAGTTGTTTGCACTCAAACCTATTATTGTCTAGAAATCCTCGGTCTAACTTCCCACGCTTTTGGTACCCTGGAGTCGCTGTCACAATGCGTTGCCATAAGGGTGAAATGGCGTGCCAGGTATCTCTAATCCAATCAACTATCAACATTCCGGTGCAGCTCTTTACAGGCACACCCCCAATGGAAATGAGCTGCATGTATTATTTTAACAATATACCAGCCCTCATATCATTCATAAATCTCTGGCACTACCGGGAATCGAACCCGGACCTCTGAATACGGTAAGCTGATAGAGCTGACCTTTACGCCACAGACGGGGGGCATGGAAAACAGGTGTATCGTCATGATCCCCAAGGTTCGGTATGTCTTCTAGCACAACCTCATCTTCGTCATTTAAGTCGTTAGAAGGCCAATGAATACTAATGTTATATATCCCCCCCAAAAAAAGGATTTGTGAGCTTGTTTGTAGGTGGGAACTAATCTCGGAATCACTCAGTCAATTTCAGTAATTCTTTCACAATTAGAAAGTTTTTCTTACACATTATTGTAGGCTTTACACAATTATACTAGCGTATTTGCGGAGCAAGCAGTTTGAGGGAAGAGTTTCTAACAGAAATGTACATGTTCGTACTAACTTTTTAATAGTTTTTAATGGATTTTGTTAAATATTCTTTCAAGTACTGTAACTTATCAAAGTCCGTTCTTCGTTTTTTCACCGTTCGTTACTCAAAATCGCGCTACATTTAAGTATAATGTACAAAAGTTAAAATTTACTAACATTTAAAAACTTAGAATTTTAAGTACAATTACGGAGAAAAATACTCAATTAAGTTCTTCAAAAATTCTGCTGCGATTGTTATTATCTTGAGCCTCACAAGTCAAATTTCCTATTTAAAAGGATGTAAGCACAGAAAACGTTTATCACAGGATCAAAATGTCCACCTAGTTTTTCCAAAATAAAAGCTAATATCTTGCCGTCTATTGGACCTAAGTACATAATATTACTTAGCACTTAAGTGCCTCTAAAATATTCGGTCAAAATTTCAGCTTTCCATTTCTAAGAGTTATTGAAAGCAATGTACGTAACTTTACGGAAAGCTAGTATCGAGAAGAAGCGATTACAACATCGAGGTTAGTACTGCAATTCAGTATCGCGATGTCCTTTAAGATACTTTATAAGAACTAAATATGCACGTAATATAATTAAAATATACGCAGAATTTTCTTCAGAAAGCTTGAGAATTTATAGTAATAAAAAACAAATGTATTTTTTGATCCCTTCACACTTCTAGATTCCCTCAAACGGCGATTGGAGAAGACGTGGTTTATTGACTGAATAATCTACCTTCAGCATGCCTCGTTGTCATTTGTATTGACACCACGTCGTATAGACACTTCCAATTATTGCAGAATTCTTGTAGGGCAAGGGAAAAAATTAACACGCTTTCAGGAAACTGAACAAGAAACAGAAATTTCGACTTTTTCAAAATACATTCCGCTTTTTCTCAGGAAATACTGAACACATGAATGGGTAATAAAATAATTCCCTCGCGTGCGAAGGTACGGGAACAAGCTATGATTTCAATATTAACCGTTCTGCAACCTGAACTACTGTCCGGCAAAGAGGACAGTATAAACATACGGACCCCCACCCTTCACGCAATTCATCGTTCATAACGATAGTGCGGACTGCATCACAGTTAGTTTCGAATAAATAATTGATTAAATATTCAGGCCATAGCACAAAGTCACGTGACACGAGAGTGCATCTTGTCCGTTGTTTATCCATTAGCACAAGAGAGGGTGCTGTTTGGCCGAGCAGTTGACGTCAGTCGCTCGGAGGAATGCTGGAAGGAGGAACAGCGCGCGGCCTTGACCGACCAGCCTTGCGCTGCCCACACGGATCTGATTCACACTCGGGATGAGGTCGCGGCCGAGAGGTAAGCACAGCTCGAGAGGAGGAGGTCCAGGTACTGTGACTGTACGTACACTTGCTGAAGGGGAAGAAGAAGGCTTTTGACCATCATCTTGTGTTTTCCGTATCAGAGCTACCACTGTATCAGACTGTTCTCTCTCATTTTGCAATAGTCAGCTTTCCTGCGTTTTTACAGGGTTAGGATTTCACATGATATACCTGCTGTTTTGTGACGTGGTCTACCCGCAATGTGCGGTAGAACCACATTTCAAAGGCCTATCTTTACGACGCACCAATACGACGGTTGCACACGAGATGTTCCCATTTTAGAAGTAATGACGATTATAGTTTTAATTTGTACATACCGAACCCATTCTTGTGTTAGTCAACATCCCCGGTACTTGTGACACTCTTTCAGCAGCGATTGATAGTTCCAAGAACCAGACATTTCATTAAAAAATACGTTATAATAAAACAAGCACAACTATCCTCTAGCCCGCACGACAGCATTGCTATGAGATTTGCATAGACAGAACGGGACAACCGGTTAGAACACCAAATATTAAAATGCAACCTTTCCGACACGTCTGTCCAACAGGTAATGGAATACTCTTATTTTTGTGTTAAAGCCTTTCATAACGCCGTATGTAACAGGTAAAGGAAAACCGGATATTCAATAATAATAATAATAATAATAATAATAATAATAATAATAATAATAATAATAATAATAATAAAAATCGTATGGCCTCAGCTAGCGTGAGCACAAATTTTATTTTGACGTCATCTGGCTGCTTGCTCGTTCCGTTTTACTCTAGGCCCACTAGATGGCATAGTAAGCCGAATCTCCAATGGTCGTCTATAGCTGAGTTTTGATTTATATTGTCGGGTAAACACCAAATGTGTTACCAGAGATCTTCTACATACCGACATCGAAAGACATGGAGTGTCTAATGGACTTTTTTTACTGCCCATTAAAAATCACTTCCTCTGCCGGGTTTGAGGACGCTATCGTGAGATCCGACACTCCACCATTGACCCACAGAAGGAGCTCGCATGACAGTTAAACAATGCGGTTTACATAATCCATTAGGATTACAGATATTTTCAACTCCTAGAATGCCTGCAACCCTCCCTACATAACAGTGCAACGGACTAGACGCTAACTGTTATTCGCTGAATAAATTGAAGTCTAATCTACTACTCATAAAAAATAATGCTCATCACAATCATCTTGATTTTTAATCCTTTCTTTAAGACTCATTTTTCGAACGTTTCAAGTCATTTTTTTTCTTCGACACTGCAGGTGGGATTTCACCTCTCTACTCGGTCTGACCATTAAGATAGTGCATGTCCACAGTTCGCTGTCGAAGTGAACGTGTTTGTCGTTCGTAACATGAAATCCGTGTTAACGAGGAGGCAACCTTTGTGTGAAGACAAATTTAAAGTTCGCCAACGTAATTAAAAGTTGTCCCATACATTTTAATCACTCTACCTTGATGAATTTCTCACCTCATCGCCCTTATTCATGTCAGCTACATGTAAGGTTATTAATACTGTGGTTGGCGGTTACGCTTAGCAGAAGGCCTGCGGCCGTTAATTGAACAGAACAGCCTCTGTATGGGCCGTGTTTAATTGAGAAACTCATTACAACAGTAACTTTGCTCATATCAGAGAAAGCCATCGTGATAGCAGGCTGTTTGAAATATCATGGATATCCTCAACGGCCTACAGGATACAATTCATATGCAGGTAAAATTCCTTACCAACAAGCCTTGTTATATAGGGGAGATCTTTGAGAATCGGCGACACGGAACCAGCATGTTATCCATACCAGGTATTAGACTCACAGACGATAGGAATCAAATAGCAGATAGAAAACAACTCCTAACTTTCCAAGGAAACCCTTCAAGAAATTAAACAAGCTATTTCAAATTTACACCAACCTGACAATCTAGTAGTCTACTTGGTTTCGAACCATTTATGTCTGTTCATAAACTAGTCGACCATGGAGAAATGTTAATTGACTGGTATATGACAATATTCAAGGTTGTTCCAAAAATATTTATTAAACTTGCTGACTACGCTGATGAGATTACCGTACATAACGTGTTACTGGTGAGCTTATCCTTTCGACATAAATCCTACGACTTATGGACGAAAGTGTAACTATAGCAACCGTACAGGCTGTGATGTAAAATAGTGTTACCTAGCAACCGAGCAGGTTATATGTCATGGCCATCTCAAATTAGCAGCCGTTGATAGATGGCCATGACCGGGAGACATGTTTATAATCATTTGATTTTCGCAAAGGGAAAAGCGGATTCTCTTTTATGTATTACTAGCTGATGTACCCGTGCTTCGCTGCGGAATTCTGCATTATATACAGAATTCTAGGTTAGTTAGTGTAGCTACACGTTGTGAACAAGAATGTATTAAATTGCATAGCTCTTAACGTCAGCCTAGAAACACGACGGCGAAGTCACTAAACGTCTTTTCTCATATGAAGACTGGGATAGGGAATTTTCATTGTAATTGTAGGCACGCTTGGCTACTATGAGTCACAATCAGGTTGGGAGTCTTCATTATAATAGCAGACACTCACTCTCCACCTGCCTTTTTTCATCCTCAGATAGCCTGTTTTAGTGGTTTTCTCAACTGAAATGAACATAGGATATTACAATGTCATCAGTAGGAATGACGCGATTAAAAGCAATGCTTTCATATGAAATACTCGATCAAATGAAAAAGCACACGTTTTCTCACTTTTAACAAACAGTACTACGCTGCCGATCGAACAGTCTAAAGTTCCGGAGCTGGAATGACCAAGTCGCAGACAGCCGTGATCCGTGAACACTCTTAGTCTTTTTTCGTGAGGGGTGGGGTTGAATAGTGGAGAGTCCCAGGGCAAAAGCTATGCCCTTTTTATTTCTGTTTTCTAGGAGTACCTGATGAGTCGGAAAATCTCAATTCACTACACTGGTGGAAGAAAAATCTATCTGTATTCGAGGCAAATTTTTCCGCCAAGCCAGAGGAAAAACCCCCTCTTCACAGCTAATTTTGAATTAAATGAATGTAGAATTTAACAAAAGTGAAGAGATATAAGGTTTCCTTAGGAAACGGCTCTTTTCAGGGTTGAATTCTGAATTTAGTGAATTGTGGTGCTATAATTTGGAATAGGCCTAAATTGTAATTCTAGACCAGATCACACTACTACTACTACTACTACTACTACTACTACTACTACTACTACTAAGTGACCCTCTGCCTTAGGCTTAAGTATGCACACTGCTCATTTAAAACAGCGCGTCAGAGTAGAAGTCGAATAGCTGGAACACTATGATGAACCAGTGTGTTATGTACCAGCAGTATCAGAAAATGTATGAACCAGAGGAATGGCACGCTGAAGAAGAAAGTTTTGTAACTTCCCAGATATTTCCCGCCAACATTCAGTCAGGCTATTATACTCGGTACGCAGCAGTAATCCCATCTATCAGAGTTGAGTGGCAGAATAAGAGACAAAGAACATCACAACGAACAACGGTCAGTGTAATATTATTGTTGATCAATGCTGTGCGCTTTCGATATTGTAGACCTTCACATTTCGTTTTCTTCCGACTCTGAAATACCACTCTTTTCATAGTCGGTACGGTTAAACTGAATAAAACATAAATGATCGAAAATTGCATTCCCTACAACTTCTGTTATGTAGTACTTTTCGTTAGGACCAATAACGTAGGTATTTAAAAAATTAAATTTTAGGCGCCTTCCCCTAAACTACAATTTCATCCAGAGTGAATAAAATTGTTAATAGCTTAGAATGTAGTTTCTTATTCCCCGACTCTAACCGATTTTCATTAAATTCTATTAACCCATTTTCTCGTGGTACGGCGTTGATATAAAGACTTGGCAACAAAAATACAAATTCATGAATATCTGTGTTATCATAGCCGGTACAGTAAAAATGTATAAGACATAAATGATCGGAAGTTTAATTCTATATAATTTTAGTTATGTGGTATTTTACGATAGGACCACTGATGTTATAAATGTTTGAGAATTACATTTTAGGCCTTCCCCTAAACTACCATTTCACTCAGCGTGAATAAAATTATTTATAGCCTAGATTGTAGTCTTTCATCCTCCGACTTTACATAACGATGTTCATTAAATTTCTCTTCAGGCGTTTCCTCGCGATGCGTGTACGTACATACATACAAACATACATAAACAGACGGACAGACAGACAGACAGGCAGACAGAAATTACGGACAAGTAAAAAGTGCATTTCCTTGTTACTGTGGACATGACTGTAACAGAAATACCATTCTTTTCAAATTATGAACAATGTACAGACAAAACTCTCATTATATATATATATATACACACACACATACACTTATACGAGCTGCTCGACTAAGTGGTATATTCCGAGGTGTCAGTGGAGAAATGGCGTGGAATGACATCAGTAGACAAATAAGTCTGAGTGGTGGAAAGATCACAATATAAAGATAAAGTTGGAATTCAAGAGGACAAATTAGGGCAAATGTTCGTTTATAGGAAGGGGAGGTAGGTATTGGAATAATTTAGCAAGGGAGATGTTCAATACATTTCCAGTTTCATTGCAATCATTTAAGAAAAGGCTAGGAAAACAACAGATAGGGAATCTGACACCTATTGATTGATTGATTGATTGATTGACTGATTGATTGATTGATTGATTGATTGATTGATTGATTGATTGGACCTCATCGGAGGAGTTAATGAGATTAAATGAAAGACGTGATATATGAACATAAAAATGGATGGTATGGAACCCGGTGCTTGCGCGTGGCAACGGGAGGTCTTTTCGGGGCTTGGCGTCGCCGTCCGACGGGCGAGTCACTATCAGCGGCGTCGTGTGCCTTCACTCCATGTGAGCACTGCGGAAGGGGTTGGAATTGAATCCGGACTCTTGGCGCGCAGTCTAGTGATCGGAAATTGTGTACCGCCACCTCTCCTGCTGGCCACCATTCTGATGGTGGAACATTTTTCGACCAACTGGACTCGAACCCAGTAACCTCGGTGACATGACATGACATGGAAAACCGGAGTACCCGAAGAAAAAAACCTGTCCTGCCTCCGCTTTGTCCAGCACAAATCTCACATGGAGCGACCGGGATTTGTACCGCGGTATCCAGCGCTGAGAGGCCGGCGCACTGCCGTCTGAGCCACGGAGACTCCGGATTAAATAATAAAAAATAAAAATTTTGCAAGTATTAATGTGTATACGTGAGTGGCGCCGTCTTTGGTGGGGGGTAAGACGTTTTCTGCTCTACATAAATGATCCTAGGGGGCAGAGTGTCATTTTGTTAAGCCTTAAGACGCGGAGGTTGCTAAGGCGTTAAATCTGGAGAAGTTGCTGGATGGTTTTATAACAAGAACTGAGATTAGAAAGTGGGCATTACTTCAGAGAACTACGTTTTCCAATGGAGACTGTTAGAGCTTTCCACATTCGAATCATGAAAATGTACTTATTAAGCAAGTTCTACTTTTCTTAGTTGTGATTATCTTCGATAGCTTCATTCCTTCTTCTTCTTCTTCTTCTTCTTCTACTTTATCGGTTTTCCCTCCAGGGTCGGTTTCTCCTCGGACTCAGCGAGGGATCGCACCTCCACTGCCTCAAGGGCAATGTCCCCGGGAGGATGACCAGTACCTCGACCAGGCGGCCTCACCTGCTATGCTGAACAGCGGCCTTGCGGGGGGGATGGAAAGATTGGAAGGGACAGACAAGGAAGAGGGACGTGGCCTTAAGTTAGGTACCATGCCGGCCAGGAGGAAAAGTGGGAAACCACGGAAAACCACTTCCAGGATGGCTGAGGTGGGAATCGAACCCACCTCTACTCGACCTCCCGAGGCTGAGCACTCTAATCACACTAACCACTACGCCACAAGGCGGACGGTTCATTGCTTCAAAATATTTATTTATGAAAAGTTCTAATTTTTTAATTACTTGTGAATATTATTGAAAACTCCGTACGCAAGACTCGTTAAAAATATATTTGAGAAACAAGCTCTATTATCGTTCTGTCTGTGAATATTGTTATTCATTAGGAATGTTTGCATTTATAGTTGTTCCTCATTTCACATGCCTGTGTTCATGTTAATAATGACCACATGGTTCGTTTTATTTTGAAATTTATAAAGTTTTCGTGTATATAATTCTGCTGTTAAAGAATTAATAAGTGAATAACTATTTTCCCAATTCTTACATATTCTACCGCACTTCGGAACTGCTGACTGCTATGCGGAGAAATGCACAGCCTGCCCTCTTGTAGCGCTGCTAGGAAGTAACGCCGGTTGTACGTAAGTACCAGCTCTTGGGCCTTTCCCAGCGCCTAGTCACTTTGGCCGAGTGGTCTAGGTGTTGGTTATACGACTGGGAGGGGAGAACTTTCGAGGTTCGAGTCTCCAGATTTCCGTGTCGGATATAGTGGCCATGTATCCTTCATGGAAATCGCCGTTGTATAACCTTCTTCATTGGCCTGTGTGAATGTGTGTGTGAAAAAACCTCTGGGCGGTGAACCCAGGGATTACCTTTCCCTTTAACCTTTCACCCTGGGTTCACCCTCAGAGGTTTCTCTCGAAAGAGAGTTTTGCAACTCTTTGTTTAACCTTACAAAACGTTCTTGACCTCTAATTGGTGCCATCGGAGCTATAACTTCCCTTAATAACTTCCTTAATAACTGATATCAATAATATCTTATATCAACGAACATGGAAATGAACAAATTAGCAAAGACTATATTATTGAAAACTCCGTACGCACATAACGAGGAGAAAATGACGTGAAGAAAAGGATATAGAAATCTACCTCGGTAATAGTACCTTCAAGCAAGTCGACAGGATGAAATATATGGGGTTAATATTTGACCACAAACTTAACTTTAAACACCGTAGCTGAGAAGTGTAAGAAATTAATTCAATAATTGCCGAAATCAGCGAATATATGGGAAGTTGGGTGGTGGTTGTACAACCATCCTCTATATGACACTAATCAGAGACAAAATTTGAAGGGACGCGACACTTCGAAAAATCAAGGTATTGGCCAAAGCAAGACAAGGGTCACGGAGGGCCTCGAGTGCTCTAATACCGTCGGGGTCGGAACAGAGCCCTTGGTGCCACTTTTAGTCGCCTCTTATGACAGGCAGAACAGTTCGCAACTCTAAGAGCACGAGAATCAATTGTAACACTTTGTATTACAGGAATATATCTCGCGGAAAGCCAGGATATTCACTGACAGTAACATGTCAGTAGACTCATTAAAATGTAATAACTGCAACTACCTAATTCACCAAATCATGAAAACTAAGATTCTTGAAAGGAACAAGCGGAAAATCGAGTTCACCTGGATTAAGGCCCACGCTGGGAAATGCGGTAACGAAGTCGGGGATCATCTGGCCAAGGAAGCAGCGCACGACACTGAAATTAGTACTGTAGGTGTTTACAGCAGTATCCTAAGTGTTTTGATTAAGGAATTGGGAGATGAGAGACTAAGAAAATGACAGAGTGAATGGGATCAAATGACAAAGGGTTCAGTGACAACATCTTTTTTTCCAAGTGTAATGGACAGACTTTCCCAACATACTTATTTAACGCCAAATTTCATCACAGTGGTAACGGGTCGTGGACAATTAAGAGCTTATTTACATTTTAGACAGTCCCATATGTCAGTGATCAAACTGTTGACCATTTATTATTTCATTGTGAATTACTGCACTCTGGTCAACCAAGCGAAGTCGTCTTTTGCACCGTGCACAGTGCATGCACCCTGAGAGGCCCTGATCCAGATCATAAATAAAAAAAATTATTCACGCTGTGTGAAATAGTAGTTCAGGGGAAGATCTAAAATGTAATTCTGAAATATTTATGTTATTAGTGGTTACTAGTACTATATAACTAAAGTATTACATTTCCGATCATTTATGCCTTATACATTTTTACCGTACCGACTATGATAACAGAGATATTCATGATTTTGGTCTTTAAGTCCATATCAGCGCCGAGCCACGAGAAATTGAGTAAACAGAATTTAATGAAAATCGATATGTAAAGTCAGGAAGTAAGGAACTGCAGTCTACGGTATAAAAAAGTTTATACACCCTGGTTGAAATGGCAGTTTAGGGGAAGGCGCCAAAAATGTAATTTTTACTTGCCTGTGTTATTGGTCCTATTCGAAAGTACTACATAATTCTTAGAGAACGAGTCGGACCCTGTAAGGGTAAAAAGTCCGGAGTGTCACTTTTCATCTCAGCGACCCGAATATGGATTTAATACTATTTTTCGATTATTTTATAACTCATCCCCCTCACCCCTCCCCCCCCCCCCCGCCTTTAAGGGCGCCTGTGGTGTCTTACCCCCATGAGGTTTGTCTCCTGATGCTAAGCCATAGGTGTACAAAGTTTGATTGTAATTGCTCAAGTGGGAGATGTAATACCTACATATGCACATACAGTGACATTTATATATAGACCTATTTATAGATTGCACAGACTCACCTTTGCTCGTTGGGAACTCTTCGTTAGGAATGAGTGATAACTCGTATCCTTCCACTGTTGATATTCTATATTTTACATATCTAATACATAGCTACATTCTTCAAACTGGGCGGACCTATCAGAGTTGGTCCTATGATATGAAAGTACATCTCGACCACTGCATGCTGGTTTGCTATTTCGAAATAACAGGCGTAGGAATGAACCTCCTATCAAGAAAGGTACTTTATAAAAAATTGCGACCTGATATACAGCATTTTATTACCGGACTATGATGATACAGCGTAAGTTGCTGTCGCCTAGCGACAATCTGTCGATCAAGTCGATCCAATCTTGGGGCGGCTTTGAAATTTAATGAAATTACTCATAATAATAAAACTATCTGTCCGACTTCGTTCAAACCACCTCATAACACCTCTCAGAAGTAGTAAGAACAAGTTGTGAAATTTTCAGCGAAATCGGTCCAGTAGTTTTCGAGTTTATTAATCTCAAATAGGCTATACCAACATCCGATTTTATATACATAAAATCCTTAGGCCATACCTCAGTCTAATTCAGTATTTCTCTTACGTCTATCAGCGATCTACAGATGTATCTCTTGTCTAGGCCTCGTACGGCAATATACCGCACAATTAAAACATTGATCTATATTTTGAAAATGATTCCCATATTTTTAGCACAAAAATGTCCGACTCGGTGGCTGAATGGTTAGCGTACTGGCATTCGGTTCAGAGGGTCCCGGGTTCGATTCCCGGCAGGGTCGGGGATTTTAACCTTCATTGGTTAATTCCAATGGCCCAGGGGCTGGGTGTTTGTGGTGTCCCCAACATCCCTGCAACTCACATCCACACATAACACAATCCTCCACCACAATAACACGCAGTTACCTACACATGGCAGATGCCGCCCACCCTAATCGAAGGGTCTGCCTTACAAGGGCTGCACTCGGCTAGAAATAGCCACACGAAATTATTATTATTAGCACAAAACTGTTTGAAATAAGATGAACATATTGTACAGGTGGTAAAATAGTTCCAAATATCAAATCTTTGGCCACTGGCTATCAACAGTTTATGAATATCGTCGTGTTTCGAGATGTACAAAATTGAATTTCCTGGGTCGCTTTCTGCTGCCATGCACTCGTCGTAGAGGAAATCTCAATCGAGATCATAGTAATTTATGAAACAAATCAAATAAGATAAATTATATAATGACTGATCGGAGTCACGGGATACAAGGAATGCAAATCACAAAGAAAAACAAAACAAATTGCACTGACCGGAAATCGAACAGTTGTCGTTTGACCGAGTAGTTCGCGAGAATGACGAAGTAATTTTGTTATAATACTCTTTATAGGCTCCTACCTGATTCCAATTCGGGAGCTCTTCTGTACGGCTATACTACAGTTCTCCACTTTATTATTATTATTATTATTATTATTATTATTATTATTATTATTATTATTATTATTATTATTATTATTATTACACAACGTTGTGCACAACTTATTTAGCAGATGAATTTCCTTCCTTGTCTTCCCAGAAACTCTTTATACTCTCGCTGTGTTTTTTCTTAAGATGAAGCCTGCTAGGGACCAGGTATCAATTTCAATTCATCCTTCCTGTTTCCTCCTCCGTTCTTTCCAGTATCCTTCATCACTGTACTACGATTTATTCATCTGTCCTCAGACCACTTTGGACCGGGTTGACTTTTCATTTTACCTTGGAATCCTTCCATTCTTAAAACTTCATTTTTAATATTATTTCTATCTGTAGTTTTCTCGCCTATTATTTCATTTATTTCTAATTATTTCTTGAACTCTTGAGTTCTTGACTTTTTCCCTCAAAGGTACTTGAAGGAACAGTGTTTTTATTATTATTATTATTCTTTTTTTCGTTTGCCCATTCAAAGAGTGCGTTGGCCTGATGGTTTTCGCCTTCTTATCCTCCCAAAATCGCTTCATGAATGCACTGTGTTGCATCTTGCGTTTTGTGGACCACTTACTATCAGTTTTCTCCACGAATTCTTGCTTGGCTACTATTTTACGATCCTCTGTGATGTCGTCCGTTATATTCATGTTTCGAGGTCCGCCTTCATTTTTTCTCGAAAGTTTATTGTTGATTATTTTAAATAATCTGTTGGTCACTCTGTCGCTGTCCATTCCATGGATATGGCGTCTCTTTACTATTATTACTATTGTTATTCCATAGATATTTCTAGAACGACGAATCAATCACTTAATCAGAATCATATTTATTCTCCAGTAATTTTAATTATTCCGCTTCGAATGGTTTTCGTTCGTTCCCACGAGGAAAACTCAGCAGAGAAATTCGTTAACATTCCGCCAGCTTAAAAGTGCTCCTCTATGATACCCCACTCCATTTCCAAGTTAATGCCCCGATTGAAACTGGCACACGAAGTGTGTCGGTTTATCTTATTTTTTCCCATATCATAAATGCAGGGGCGCGAACGGAATGACCGCGCCTGTTAACACACAACTTCTATGTAGCCAAGTTTTGCATTCGGGTAAAAGTGGGTTCGAACCCCATTGTCGGCTGTCCTGGAAATGGTTTGCTGTGCTGTCCCATTTTCACATCGAGGCAAATGCTCCGAGAGATCCTATTCATAAGCCACAGCCTTCGATCTCCTTTACCCCAATGTCATTTCATCTTAATATCTCTTCAACTGGGGACGGCCGCAATATCATGCCTTATAATCACCTAATACCTGACATCGCATCAGGAAACTGAACTAAATGTGGGGAGAGAGATTATTAATAACAAAAATACTCTTCCTCTTTATTTCTAATTCAACAGAGGATAGAACACTGACACGGCACTGCGCATGTGCAGTTCACTCTGGACGAACCCGGAACCTGTTGCTGGAGGGCGCTCATAAGACTCTACTTCCCGGCGCATCTTTTGTTTACCAAACCCTTGTGGAGGGCGGCGTTCAAGAGGGAGGAGGAACAAGGAGCGTATTGTAGTCATGTCTGCTCTATACGGCCCTAGGGGGAGCCATTGCCAACCTGCTACAAAGCACAGCACCGCTCACGTCACTATACATATGAATTCCAGGATATAAAACAGCTGTAATGTGTATAGATAATGCGACAAATCTGCCTGTCAGGTTAGAATCCAAGAGTAATCTACACAGCACAACGTATCTGTTTAAAGAATTGCATAATCAGCAGGTCCAAAACACATTATGAGTTTTTGACAAACTTACACTGCCCTATCTTATTTTTTGTTGCTTTAGACATTGGTGATGTCAATTAAGATATACGAGGTTGCTTTGGTTAATAAATTCTATACTCGTAAATTAGTTTCCTTGCAAAGTCTCAAACGAGACATTTTATGCCGACAAACCGGGCGAGTTGGCCGTGCTGTTAGGGGCGCGGAGCTGTGAGCTTACATCCGGGAGATAGTGGGTTTGACCTCCACTCTCGGCAGCCCTGAAGATGGTTTTCTGTGATTTTCAATTTTCACACCAGACAAATGCTGGGGCTGTACCTTAATTAACTCCAAGGCCGCTCCCTTCCCACTGTTAGGCCTTTCCTATCCCATCGTCGCCAAAAGGCCTATCTGTATCCGTGAGACGTAAAAGCAAATTTAAAAAAAAATCTGATAAAATACATCTTCAAATATTCTTACGTCTGAGAACAGATACTGGCATTGAAAGAATCCAAATATTCAAACACATTGCCGGACTGAGTGGCTCAGACGGTTGAGGCGCGGGTCTTCTGACCTCAACTTGGTAGGTGCGATCCTGGCTCAGTTCGGTGGTCTTTGAAGGTGCTCCAACACGTCAGCCTCCCGTCGGTATATTTACTGGCACGTAAATGAAATACACGGGACAAAATTCCGGCATCTCGGCGTATTTGGAAACCGTAAAATTAGTTAGTAGGACGTAAAGCCAATGACATTATTTATTGAAAATTAAATGGACTGATAAAATAACAAACGAGGACTTTTTTCAAAGAATGGGAGAAAAAAGAAGTTACGGAATTCGTCGTGAAAAGAAGAATACAAATTATTGGACACCGAATCAAACATGAAGGGCTCGTAAAAACAATAATTGAAGGACAGACAGAAGGGAAGAGAACCAAGGGAAGACCTCGATTTAGGTACTTGAACCGAGAAATGCAGGCTGTAGGAGCTATGAGGAAATGAAAATGATTTTCTTTTAGAATTGGCTTCATGTCGCCTTATGGCGACGATGCGACAGGGAAGGACTAGGAGTCCATTTGTATATGAGGAAACCACGAAAAGCACACTCTAGAGCTGCCGACAGTAGGTTTCGAATGCACTGTCTGCCGAATGCAAGCAGATACCTACGCGCATCTACCCGCAGAGCGAACTCATGCGGTATAAAGAGGAAAGTGGAGAGGGGACAATAATGTAGAGCTGCTACCAATCATTCTACGGATTGAACACCCCGAAGAGGAACAAATAGACGCTAATTCAAAATGTGGTATTAAAATATTGTTTAATAATAATCTTTTCTGCATGTTCTCTCTCTCTCTCTCTCTCTCTCTCTCTCTCTCTCTCTCTCTCTCTCTCTCTCTCTCTCTCTGTGTGTGTGTGTGTGTGTGTGTGTGTGTGTGTGTGTGTCTAAACATCAGAAATACGTATATTTTTTATAAATATGTTCGCCATACTGGGGGACTATGGAATTAAAAACAGATTATTAAAATCAATCAAAGGCATGTAGGTTGACAATTGGGCTACAGTCAGAATTGATGGCAGAATGAGTTCTTGGTTCAGAGTACTCACAGGGGTTAGACAATGTTGTAATCTTTCACCTTTGCCGTTCGTAGTTTACATGGATCATCTGCTGAAAGATATAACGTGGCAGGGAGGGATTCAGTCAGGTGGAAATGTAGTAAGCAGTCTGGCCTATGCTGACGACTTGGTCTTAATGGCAGATTGTGCCGAAAGCCTGCACTCTAATATCTTGCACCTTGAAAATTGGTGCAATTAGTATGGTATGAAAATTAGCCTAAATTGATGTCAGTAGGTAAGAAATTCAACAGAATTGAATGTCAGATTGGTGATACAAAGCTGGAACAGGTAGATAATTTCAAGTATTTAGCTTGTGTTCTCTCCCAGGATGGTAACATAGTGAGATTGAATCAAGGTGCAGTAAACCTATTGCAGCGAGGTCACAGTTGCGATCAACAGTATTCTGTAAGAAGGAAGTCAGCTTCCGGACGAAACTATCTTTACATCGGTCTGTTTTCAAACTAACTTTGCTTTAGGGGAGCTAAAGCTGTGTGGACTCAGGACATGTTATTCATAACAGACATGAAAGTAGCGAGAATGATTACTGGTACAAACAGGTGGGAACAATGGGGGAGGGCACTCGGAATGAGGAGATAAAGGCTAAGTTAGGAATTAACTGCATGGATGAAAAACTGTACGCTTTAACCGGCTTCGGCGATGGGGTCATGTGATGCTAATAGAAGAGGGTAGGTTACTTAGGAGAATAATGGACTCTGTTATGGTGGGCAAGAGAAGTAGAGGGAGACAAAGACGGCGAAGGTTACACTCAGTTCCTAAAGGTAAGAGGTATAGAACTAAATGAGGCCACAGCACTCATTGCAAATAGAGCATTGTGGCGACGTTTAGTAAATTCATAGAGACTTGCAGACTGAACGCTGAAAGGCATAACGGTCTATAATAATGTTTCTCTGTTTCAGTATTAGATTCTTTAGATTCTTTTAGTCTCAAATAATAAATAGGCTTAATGTTTTCCTTTCTTTCTTGTTATTATAATCTAATGTTTTAATTCTACCGAATTTGGTATGTGTAATTATTTTTAAGGGTAATATTTAATTTAATATTTTAGTATTATAAAAATGTCGTTAGTGTGTTCATAAACCTGTATTGTATTATACGAAGACGCTACATAAAGAGGCTCTTCAGCCTCAGTGGCATGTAAATCATCAAATTCAATTCAATTCAATTCAATTCAATTCAATTCAATTCTCTCTCTCTCTCTCTCTCTCTCTCTCTCTCTATCGCATAGTTAATTGAAGCTCAGCAATATAGAACTTCAAATGCGACATGGAGACAGCCTAAATGGTGTCAGATATAAGTAATTTAAGCCTATGGCTGAAGCTATTCAATCATTATTATTGTTTATATATTGTATGGACAGTAAGAAATAATAGTTCGATCTTCGAAGAGCCTCAGTAATGCAGCTGGTGGAAATAACACGTCACTAAACCGGTGACCCACACACGAAGCGGAGTTGAAAAATGAGATCAATTCATTGTTTGTGACCCTCTCGGAGATTAATTTAGAGTGGAGTTCTGCCCTCCACCACTCCTGGGGGTGAGATCACATTCATTTTCCTACCGATAGATAGATAGATCCTCTCCCTGTCTGCCACAGTAACAAATTGTCAGACACTCATTGGGCCAGTTCGGCTGATTTATCACACACCAGCAGGGAGTGTTCCAATGTTACCACAGCAGGTAGCAACTGGGAGCCCCTCTGTGTTTGGTCAAGGATCGCAAGGAATGTGTTTTACTAGTAGAAAAGTAGAATCCAGAATAAAAGGAAAGAGAGAAAGAGGGAGAAAACACAGGTTAACAGCGTACTATTGACAGAGAAAGTGCGAAAATTAAAAACAGAAAAGATGACGCGCGGTTTGGTTCATAGCTGGCGGCTTGAATCCGGAAGATAGTGGGTTCAAACCCCACTGTCAGCAGCCCTGAAGATTATTTTCCGTGGTTTCCCTAATTTCACACCAGACAAATGCCGGGGCTGTACTTTAATTAAGACCACAGCCGCTTGCTTCCCATCCTTTCGTCGCCATACGACCTATCTGTGTCGGTGCGACGCAAAGTAATAATAATAAGAAGAAGAAGAAGAAGAAGAAGAAGAAGAAGAAGATACAGGAAGAGGAAGACAGACCTAAAATTGTTTCAAGAATTGAGTTTGGACTTGACGAAGATGGGGAATACGGAAGATAACATTATTGACAGAAATATATTTACAGAACTCGTCAAAAAGTTTCCCTGGTTTCCAGGAGACTGGGGAAACACCAGTGAAAAAGGGAGGTCCTATACAGAAGAGCAAAAGAAGGAAGTAGGAGAAAGAATGAAAAGATACTGGCAGAGAGGGATAAAAAATACTGCAAATATTTTCAAACGTGGTCCACAGAGAGTCGAAAAGAATTTTTTTTTTTAAAAAATGATAATTTCATGGCATCAGCAATCATTTTCAGACAATTTAGTGTGGCGCCTTTCAGATATCTTACGCGCCAATTTCGTTGTTACCTTTTACTCTACCGGATGGCAGTGTAAATTGTGTCTCTGTTGGCCGATATGTGGCTGAATTTAGATTGATTTTGTTGGGTAAATACCCCAATATCCCGTAATCTTAATACATAGTGTCGAGTGCATTTTCTTTTACGCCCTTTCCGCTCTGCCGGGTTTCAACCCAGGTTCTAGGAATCTGGAGGTCGAACTTTTACCAGTGATCCAAAGAGAGAGAGAGAGAGAGCTTAGACGATAATAAAAAATAGAGCAACCTGTTTTCCTGATGCGACCAACACATGGAATTTTGCCTCGAAAATGTATTATTTAATGTGCCGGTAAATATATTGTTATGACTAGAGCCCGGATTTTTATGCATTAATAGGTTAGAATGCAAAGTTTCTGAAGTGAGCAGCAGGTATAGTCTACCTTCACAACGATTATGCTATGGGGTTTGCATAAACATTAGGGGTATGGCCCCATCAGAACTCCTGTAATTTATGTTACTCTTGCTACATTATGGAAGAGCGGGTGGCCGACACTTTGTATTAACCAAATTTAGTTTGCAACCTAACATCTTACGGCATGAAAATCCGGGCTTTAGTTATGACGCCGGTGTAATAACACAGGACTGAGCCGAGACTGAACCCGCCAGCTTGCTCAGTCAATAAATGGTTAGCCTCTTCTGTCACTGGTCATTCTCTCATTGTTTATTTATCAGTGAAAACAGACTGTGAGATACTCGGAAGAGTAAACAGACTTAGGTTTTTCGGCGCTGGATTGACCCCAATTAAATCAGAATGAAGAAATCACGTCTGGGAACGAGTTAACGAGAAGTGAATAAAGCAATTTACTCTGTAACGCTCAATTCAATTTAAATCTACTAACGAGATTTGTTTGGTCTATCCTGCTGCATGGAATAGAATCGTGGATTCTGAAAACAGCTATGGAACATCAAGTCAAAGCTTTCGATATGTGGGTATGCCTTGGGCATCAATGATGGTAGCCAAAACGTCCTCCGTGAAGTGGGATTAAAGAAAGAAGAGCTTCACAGAGTTAGTAAGAAAAAGAGTAGATCTTGCTAAAGCCCTTAGACATGAGAAATACGTCGTGTGTCAAGGTGTTGGCATTCTCCTTGCAACTCCGAAACCTCTCAGCTGATACTGGCCGCACTCTGGGTTTCCTAATGAGGACAGCCAAGCCATTGCAGAGTGAGAAAGCTATTGCGCTGTTCTATTGGAGTCTTGTACGTTGAAAGTTAGAATATGCCCAAACTCTGATAATCATAAGCAGATGACAAGCTTTACGTCCTACCAACTACTTTCACGGTTTATGGAGACGCCGAGGTGCCGAAATTTTGTCCGTCAGGAGTTGTTCTTTTACGTGCCAGAAAATCTACCGACACGAGGCTGACGTATTTGCGCACCTTCAAATACCGTCGGACTGAGCCAGGATCGAAACTGCCAAGTTGGGGTCAGAAGGCCAGCGCCTCAACCATCTGAGAGACAATTTTTAAGATTTTTGTACTATAAAATACATGTTATACCTTTTGCGGATGATATGGCTTTGTTTGCTCAAACGATGGAGGAAACAAGGGAGAAAATCCTTGAACTAGAGAAAGTCAGCTAAAACAGGTCTTCACATCTCCTTCGTAAAAACCAAAATCATGACAATAATTACCTCAAAATCCAAAACCAAAAATGATATAGTAAAAGAATTCAAACATCTCGGAGAATGGATTTGTTGGAATACTATGCAATGCAATGGAATCTAGGAAAAATAAACTTCTTCGAACTAACGAAAGATAGATACAACAAGAAATCCGTTTCATGGGCGTCCAAATGTAAACGTTATGAAACAGTAATTAAACCAGAACTACACGTAGCAGAAACACCAAACACGAATTTCAGAGGCCAGATGGAGAAACTCGAGCTAAAAAAGGAAAATGTTAAGAAAGATCTTAGGACCAAAACTTCAGGATAATAAGATAATATACATCAAAAATGAAACACTCTACAAGAAAACTGAAAGATCTCAGATAGTATGCGAAACAGGATACAATTTACGGCCATTTTATCAGAATTAATTCCAATTGATTAACCAAACAAATCTTTAACTTCTTCCGTAAGCTCAGAACAAAACCCAACTGGTTTAAAGAAACTGATAAAAAACATAGTATAATTAAAAATGACGGAAAATTCACGATTCGATCGAACAGCTGAAGTAATAACTAAAGACGGAAATATAAGGTTCCAAGACAAATCTACATTAAAAGCCAAACCTATTGTCTCGAAAGACAAGAGAAAACGAAGATCAGAATGAATGAATACATACTGGGAACTAAGAAAATAATAATACACGGAGAAATGACTGACTGAACGTACGGGACGTAAAGCCAATAACATCATCATCATCATCATCATCATTATTATTATTATTATTATTATTATTATTATTATTATTATTGATTCAAAGTATCCCAATGACGTTGAAGCGAAAGAAGAAAATAGATTGTTGTTATCCCTATGTTAAAAAACGATTTTCCTTTTCGAAAAGCTAATGATCATGAATACGTCTTTCAATAATTGAAACGCAATGTTATATCAAGGAGAACTGCAACTCTAAATCAAAGGAAGTTCACTTATAGCCTCAGCATCTTTGGTGACCAAGGCCTACGGTAACGACTAATATGACGTCACTTCCGTCACACACTTTGTCACGTTTCGTTCCACAAATTTTCGAATGATCACCCAGCCATAAGACATATACTTGTCAATATCATATATCAGGTTACTGGCAGGTTTCACACTTTACACATTGGAAAACAGATTGTAAATCAATGACACCAAATTCTTGCCTAAGATGATTAATAACTTTCGCGTACAATTCCAATTTTCTTTCGAAGATTAATTTGAATGTGGCGTATATTAATTTCCGTCTGCACAAAACATTCAGGAAGATGTTTTTTAAATATACAATTTCCATTATGTCACACCAACACAGACAGGTCTTATGGCGACGATGAGATAGGAAAGGGCTAGGAGTAGGAAGGAAGCGGCCGTGGCCGTAATTAAGGCACAGCCCCAGCATTTGCCTGGTGTGAAAATGGAAAACCACGGAAAACCATCTTCAGGGTTGCAGATAGCAGGGTTCAAACCCACTCTCTTCCAGATGCCAGCTCATATCTGCGCACCCCTATCCGCACGGCCAACTCGCCCGGTAGGAAGATTCTTTTTGTTGAAGTAGCAGAATTTAGGATCTCGTCGATAAGCTGAATGTGCAAAAGCCTACACCAATATCTTCACACACGAAGAAGGAAGATTACAATATGTATAAGTCCGTTTCTAAGGAATGTCACACTTCAGAGAGATAGTTTGTTCACTAAAAACTCCGTACCTTTTTTCTTTTTTGTAATAAATACGAATTATGGCTGGGCGTCATCTGAAAATGTATATAATGTAACGCGACAAAATGCGTAACGGAAATGTAACCATAGCAACCGCTCAGGGTGTGATGTAAGGTATTGTTACTTAGCAACCGTGAATTTCATTTTCGCAAAGGGAAAAGTGGTTTCTTTCTTTTTATCACTTATTGCTTTGCCATTGTTATAGAAGATAGGATGTTGATATATAAGTGATATGTATTATTATTTTTATTTGATTATTATTATTATTATTATTATTATTATTATTATTATTATTATTATTATTATTATTATTAAACATTCAAAATTATTCCCGTCCAAGCACTTGTTCCAACGGTGGCGAAGTCCAGTGCCTGAAGCCACAACACGATGGCATGCTGAAGGACCGTACCGTCTTCGAATCGTTTCCCACCCAGGTGCTGGGAATGCGATAAATAAGAATAATATTATTGGCTTCACGTCCCACTAACTACTATTACGCTTTTTGGAGACGCTGAGGTACCGGAATTTAGTCCCGTGTCTACTGACACGAGGATGACGTGTTCGGGCACCTTCAAATACCACCGGACTGATCCGGGGAGATTGTGATAGTAGAATTCCAATAGCCTTTTTCTGAAAGTGTGTAATATCCTTCCAGAATGCCGATATAGCTCATGGGATTTCCATTTTATTCAGATTCTTTTCTATGCAGACTGAGCAGAGGATGTTGAGGATTTTTTTGTATGTGTTTAATTGGCAAGTCTTTAATTCAGAGAAAGATACAAAAACCAGTCTACAGTTATAAGAATAGATGGCATTAGAAAAGAAGCAGCAATCCAGAAGGGAGTGAGGCTGGGTTGAAGATTGAAAATGAGGGGGTGGGACACAATTTTTATATAGAACAGGTGGTTAGAAAACAAAAGAGGAATTTGGAATCAGAATCAAAGCAAGGGAAATAAAAACCCTGATATTTTCCGATGTTATTGTTATTTTATTAATCTGCAGAAGATCGGGAGAAACTGCTGATTGGTATGGACGGAGTCCTGGGGAAGGAGTGCAAGTTGAAAATATGTAAATCGAAAACAAAAGTAATGGAGTGCAGTCGAAAGAAGTCAGGTGATGTAGGAAGTATTACATTAAGAAACAAAGTCTTAAAGCAAGTAGATTTATATTGTTAGTTGGGTAGTCGAATAAGTAATGATGGCAGAAGTTAGGACATAAAATGCAGACTTGCACAAGCATGGAACGCCTTCCTTGAGGAAAGACACTTGCTCGCTTCGAACATTGATTTAGAAATTAGAACGATGCTTTTGAAGAATTTCATCTGGAGCGTGGCATTGTGTGGAAGTAGAACATTGACGATACCTAGCTCAGAAAGACGAAAAGACGATTTTGAAGTGTGGCGTTGCAGAAGAATTCTGAAGTTCAGATGGGTAGCTTTGAATCAAAGTGAATCGAATTGGCGAGATGAGATCGATTTGCCTAAATTTCACGAGAAGAACAGATGGAAGGATAGGACACATCTTAAGACACCCAGGAAATATTCAGTTGTTTTTTGAGGGAAGTGCAGGTGATAAGAACGATAGGGATAGAGCAGAACATGAATATGACAAGGATCCTACAGCTAACCTGTAAATTTTAACATCCTCTGTATTTGCTTCACGATTTAATCCTGAAGGCTGATTATTACAAGTTATGAATTTATTTTCTCAATAATTTATTCCAAATATTTTCTTTTCAGACAGTCATTTCAAACCAAATTAAACAATAGATCACCACATCTGGCAGCCTCTGTGGCTCAGGCGGCTGCGCGTCGGCCTCTGACCGCTGGGTTCTGTGGTGCAAATCTCCGTCACTCCCCGTGAGATTTGTGCTGAACAAAGCGGAGGCAGGACAGTTTTTTCTCCGGGTACTCAGGTTTTCCCTGTAACCTTTAATTCCAGCAACACTCCAATATCATTTCATTTCATCTGTCAGTCATTAATCATTGCCCCAGGAGTGAGATAAGCTTCGGCAGCCGGCACAATTCCTACCGTCACCGCTAGATGGGAGGTTTATTCACTCCGTTCCTGACCCGGTCAAATAACGAGGAACAGGCTGTGGGATTTCATTTTCATCACTGCATCTGATGAAAAGGAATATTTACTCAAGTTATGAATGTTCCCCTTCAAGCTGCATGCAAGCCATTACCCATTTTACTATTGAACAAAACATAATTTATGAATCAAGTGGCTCGTCTTTACAGATGGGGAATGCCAACTCCCAGATCACCTCAATAACGTTTGGTTGCTGTAGGAGCGATACATAGTTCGGCACCAACCACAACAGTTTTGATGTGTCATTTGGTTTCAATTTTGGATTTGTTGTCGGAATTCATCAATGTTTTAAATTTGGATTCTAATTTGAGACATAACAGATTGTTTACTTTATTATTAATTGTATGCGAGCATATGTTTTCCAACTGGATCGTCGCTGAAGATGACTCAGTCGAAACCAGTCCCAGTTATTTAGGACACTATACAAGCTAATCGTATTGAATAGGTGGACCCTTCTCTACCCTTTGAGAGTGGTATATATTAGGTAAATGAATTTAGTTACTATTATCAGTTTAACGCTGCAGTTTGCACATTTGGTCGAGATAAACATTCCATTAAACGAACTTTAATGAAACACTCTGTTGTCCGTGCGCTGTTACGCTCCCCGACTTCTCACTCATCAATGGACTGGTCTACTCCGCACAACACAAGCTCTCCCTTGTTCTTGTAACTTCAATATTTAATGGCACGCATCTGACAAGATCAGTGTTACCAACTCAACAATAACTCCACCAGACACACAAAGACTATGAATACTGTATTCTGAAGGAATATCTTATGTAGATTACTGCGTATCATTTCAGTAGCTCAAAACAGCGAATTAATACCTCAATTTGAGAAAATCAAATAGTAATGTAATGTTATTTGAAAGGGTTAAAATCTCACTCTCTTCCACTTGTGGGTATTTGATAGCCAAGTGCCACTCCTATTGGCTACTCATGGAAACAGTCGTCGTTTGAATCCATGTCACGAGCCGGTATTGAACCTTGGGCAGCTATTTTATACGAAAATCGAAACCAGAAGTCAAACGAGAAGTAGGCGCTGAAAGTATTAATTATCAATATATATATTGCTACTGGCTTTACGTCGTACCGACACAGATAGGTCTTTATGGCGGTGATGGGATAGGAAATACCTAGGAGTTGGAAGGAAGCGGCCGTGGGCTTGATTACGGTGCAGACCCGGCATTTGCCTGGTGTGAAAATAGGAATCCACGGAAAATCATTTTCAGGGGTGTCGGCAGTGGGATTCGAACCCACTATCTCCCGGATGCAAGCTCACAGCCGCGCGCCCCTAACAACACGGCCAATTCGCCAGGTTCAATAAATATTAATAATTTTATGTGCTTTACGTCCCACTAACTACGTTTTCGGTTTTCGGAGATCCCGAGGTGCCGACACGAGCCTGCCGTATTTTAGCACCTTCAAATACCACCGGACTCAGCCAGGATCTTACCTGCCAAGTTGGAGTCAAAGGACCCGTGTCGTCTCAAAACTCACGAGTTTCAAAACTCACGAATTCCACAAAGAGGATTAGTAAGAACAGGCTTCTCTACCTGGGCCAGTCTCAAAATCACGAGCAGAGCCAGTTTTTCTTTGAATGGATAAATGTCCACCCTATTAATGATGGGATAATGGAATACATTTAATAATCGAATAACTTCCATCCGATTATTTACATAATCGAATTAGTTTCAAATATAATTCAGTTATATCGCGCAGAATAATCGGATGCGTCATGAGTATTTTTTTTCGGTTTAAGTGTGTCGGGTAGACAATCTATTGAAATAACGGAATAGATGAACTCTTACGAAAAATAGAAATGGGCCTTTTTTTCAAATGAATCTCCAAGTGTAGAAAATAAATGAGTGAATTAACTGTCTTGATCTTTAATATCTCTAAATAAAATTCCTTATTCAAGTAAATGCCGCCTTCTGGTTCCATAATGGAACTAAACCCCCAGTACTGTACTACCAACTGACGGTTTCTCTTAACAAGCACCGGGCAATATACCTAGGCCTATTTAATTTTATGTCGTCCGGCTGCGTACATAAATTGTTAGCATGCTGGCCTTTGGTCCAAGGGGTTCAGGGAGTACCGAGTTCGATCTCCGGTCGTGTCGGAGATTTTAAGTTTCATTAGTTAATTCCTATGGCTCGGGGACTGGGTGTTCGTGCCGTCTTCAGCATTAGACTTCATCTTAGGTAGGGCCTCATCCTTACCGACGTCAGGTCACCTATACGGCGTCAGCTCTAAAGGCCTGCACCAGACCTCCCCGAAGACCACACGTCATTATTACAAATTTATGTGAAAATTAAAAAATGCATTATATTAGCTTTAAGACAACAGCAAAATATTATTATTATTATTATTATTATTATTATTATTATTATTATTATTATTATTATTATTATTATTATTATTATTATTATCATCCTCGGTCTCTTTCATTCACCAGCCATTGTTTTTCTCCTGTGGGTTGGGTTGGCAAAATAACATCCATAGTATTCCCTGCCTGTCGTAAGGGAAGGGTGAGTCACCACGTACCTCATCCCTCCTGTGGTCATCCCAAGCACGTGCTGCCCGGAGTCGTGAATTCTGAGACTCATTAGAATGTTTACCTTAGCTAACCAGTTTGTAGTCGTGAGTTTTTGATACTATTTGTAACTAATTTTAGCCCGTGAGTTTTGAAACTCGTGAGTTTTGAGACGTAACCAGAGGACCAGCGCCTCTACCGTCTGAGCCACGCAGCCC
Organism: Anabrus simplex; assembly: GCF_040414725.1. Lineage (NCBI taxonomy): Eukaryota > Metazoa > Arthropoda > Insecta > Orthoptera > Tettigoniidae > Anabrus > Anabrus simplex. The sequence goes on from NC_090277.1 coordinate 75,423,288, forward strand.
GACTGAAAATTATCAAGGGTTGTGTAGAGATATCTGTAGGGAAAGGATTTTAAGGTGGAAAGAATGGTCAGAAAAGGGGGAAATAAAGGTTCTGAAAATAAATACAAAAAGATGCAAGAAAGGTGTTGATGAAATCACGTTATTAAGGTTTGAACCAGTTTCATGAACTTCTCTTTCCATTTTACTGAGTTCTAGTAATTAATAATTAATTGAGGCTACGAGAAGGTGCACCAGTAGTGAAGAGAAAACCTCAGGTGACACTTGACTAAAGAGCTTCCCATATTGTAACAACTTCCCGAGCTCCAGCTGATAAGAAACATATAAAGTATGTTAGATGCAAGCTTCGTGCTCTGAAATCATCAGCACCTCGCATATCTAGCTATTCACGTCCCTTTGCAGCTGTTGATGTTCAAGAGGCCCTCAAAGAACTAAAACCTGGTAATGCACCTGGATTCGATGGAATTCATCCAGAATTCCTCATACATATGAGAGACAATGCAAAGAGATGGGTGGCACAGTTCTACACAGACATTCTCCAGACTGGACAAATCCCACCTGACTTCAAGAAAGCTAAAATTATTTCCATACTGAAGCCTGGAAAACCTGCAAATATACCTGAAAGTTACAGACCAATAGCCCTCCTTAGCTATTGCAACAAACTCTTTGAAAGACTTACCTACAACAGAATTGGATCAACCATTTTAGAACTCATTCCTGTGGATCAGATAGGCTTCAGATCTAAAATAAACTGCTGTGATCAAGAACTTGCATTAACATCTTAAATTGAACCCGGATTCCAGCAAAAGCTTAAAACATCTGCTGTCTTTGTGGATCTCACAACTGCCTTTGATACCGTATGGAAGGAAGGATTGATTTATACATTGCTCAGAGCTGTATCCTGCAGAACGATTGAACAGCTTAACAACATTATCAGCGACAGGAAATTCCAGGTCTGTTTAGGTGAAAAGAAAAGCTAATTGAGAAAACTGCATAATGGTTTGCTCCAAGGATAAGTTTTGTCGCCACTACTGTTTAATCTGTAGATCTCTGATCTTCCACAAACAATATCCTATGCTGATGAACTGACCCTGGCTACACAGCACAAGATCTTTGAGAAAACTGCAGACATTTTGGCTCAGGACTTATCCACATTGGCAGAATATTTCAGGAAATGGAGACTCAGACCCAGTACAGCAATACAGGGGTTTCTTGCTTCCATTTGAGTAACCGGCTTGCTAACTTAAAACTAAATATTACCTTCTCCAATCGACTACTTAATCACAATAGGTATCCAAAATACCTCGGTGTTACCTTGGACCGGATTTTATCATTCAAGAAACATCTTTTGAACTTGTCGAAGAAGCTGAAAACCCGAAACAATATTATTCAGAAGCTAACTGTTACTACTTGGGGATCTACTGAAAAAACCTGGGCTCTTCAGCCTTAGCACTGGTTTTCTCAATTGCCGACTATTGTCATTCAGTGTGGCTTAACAGCCCGTATACAACGCATATTGACCCACAATTTAATACCAGCATGCGTCTTATATCTGCCACCATCAGATCAACTCCAGTTCACTGGTTCCCACTGTTGTCTGGAATAATGCCACTTGACTTACGAAGATCCAGTGCTCTTGTTCGAGAGTAGCTTACAACAAAATCTTCAAGAATCCTCTGCAACGTGTTTTAAATGGCAGACCAGCTCTTAGTCTCCAAAGACTGTAATCACGGCACCCACCTCTTTGTGATGTTGCTCTGAAGACGTCCACCAAGTGCGATGCTTTGGAGGAGTGGAAAGGCCGCTGGAGTAACTCTCCAGATCCCAACTGCCGCGTGCAACTTGTTCCAGACTGAACAGGATCAGGACAGGTCATGGAACGTGCAAGAATCAGAATGTGACTGGGGAAGCCATCGCCAGACTATTCCACACATTGTAAGCGAATGTCAACTATGGGCTTATTCAGGTAGACTGGAAGACTTCATATCACCAACAGCGGAAGCACTCCAGTGGATTCAAAAGGTGGACATTCAGATATAACAGATAACACAAATGCCTGAAGTGAATCAATGTTTTTGTTATTGTGTATATCTTGTATATTATGTATATAATTTCCTTGCCATACGCAAATAATAATAATAATAATAATAATAATAATAATAATAATAATAATAATAATAATAATAATAATAATATAATGGATTGCACACAACATTTTGATAAAAAGTTTTATATATAGTGAGAACCTCCAGTCGACATTTACAGAAACCAATGAAGCATATCTTGTCAGCACTCATAAAGGGAGTTCAGTCGAAGTTGCAAAGGTTTCCACATCTGTTTTTTCTTCAAATTGAAATTAAATTTGTCTTTAGCAAATCCGTCAAGGTTCTCCCTAACAGTCATCAACTTCTTCCAAACTCTGATTCACATCAGAAAAATACTTGTAGACATGCACTGCAAAATGTCTCAACTCTACGTCTTTGTTGTGAGTAGCCTAATTGTTGCGCCTAGAGCACATTATGAAGTATTTAATAAAATTTTCTCACTGCTGAAACAGAAAAAAATATCATGTCTAATCTTTTTAAAACGCAGATAAAACGGGGGTGGGGAGAGAGAAGTTCGAAAACATGAAACAGAAGAGTAAATGTAGTAATCTAAAAAAAACTGCAAAAGGTGCTACAAATCGTGTTTATTTAGCTTCGTTTCATGTCCCCAAATACATACATTAACCTATTTCCATGAAAACAGCTGTGTGTTTGAAGAGGTAGTGCACCATAAAATCCTTTCGCTAGTTACCTGCATTAATTGAGGCAGCACAAAGCTCTTAATACCCGTAACACCACCTTCTAAATTCTGCAACCCACACAGCAATTCCGTAACAAGGGTTGCATCAACGGCAGAGTAGTAAAAGTCCGTACCCTTGGTCGGATACAATTCTCCTTATTGAACCGTGTTGCGAGGTGCTCTACATCGAGTTACTTCAACAAGATTACAATATAATCTGCTACAAAATTCATCCCCGTGAGTACTACCTCGCCTGAAAGCAGAAAATACCACTGTACAGTATGTGTGGACTACCAGTATTAAGAATATTACGCCTAGAAGCGTTTTAAAAATGGAAGATTTATGTCTGCAGAATTCTCGACAAAATAAACATTTCAGATTGCAGTTTCCTAAACGATTTACAGTTCAATATATCGCAATAGATTTGAAGACACTCCAGAGTGTCATTAACGTGAGGAAGCCACCCAGATAGTTATTGCTGGAAATAAAATTCTCCAAATGCATGGACCACAGTATCGAACAAGTTATCTCAAGAACATAAAAAACAACGAGTAACCGATTGTTTAGGTCAGGACATACCGACTTACTACCCGCAACTTTAGTCTTGGAATGGGTGAATATCATATGACAGTCCGAACCTTCCCTCCAAGTTACGTCTTGTCGGACATATTATGTAATTATTACAGGAATATTACAAGTGTACGCCTTTCCTGGTGAGACCTAACGTTTAAAGTGCACTATGTATTCTGGTGTAGGCTAGAGCAATGTTGTTATTTTCATTTACCTATCTCTGTCTTATCCTTGGCTTTGACAATGTGAAAGTGACTGAGGTATGAGCGATGCTAGTAATACCATTCTTTATGCAGTCAGTCCCTCCTATGAATGGTGTGAAAATATTGCTCATAGGGTCGGTTGGTGCATGCATTTCAGTGGGCTTGGCAGACGGATATGCAATAACAACTTCTGGCTCAGTAAGGAAAGCAACGGAAACTACCTCAATCCTCATTTCCCTAGAACGTCTCCTCAGTGATGTTCAGGCCATCTATGACAGCTAATGGTAGAGCTTTTAGGATCCAACCAGCCTTCGGGATGACGACTGAATATACATACATATCATAAGTGTCTGGCTAAATGGCTGGCGTCAATGCCTTCGTTTCAGGAAGTTCCAGGATCGATTTCTGACCGTATCGGGAAATTTAGCCGCCTACGATTAAATCTGCAGGGTTGGGGAGAGGGTGGTAGTGATTTGTCCCAATAGACAGAACACATCACATTGCGCACCACTACAAAAATAGTCAATGCATCGCTCTAAATAGGGTTGGCGTCGGTAAGGGCATCCGATCGTAAAACACAGCCAAGTCCACATGTCGGACGCGATTCACACTCAGGGATCTCCAGGGTACTGGAAAAGCGGTAGAATAATAATAATAAGTCAGTGAAACTTCAGAATTTAATCTAATAAGTGAAAACGTAAAGGCGTAGAGGTTTTGGAAGAACATACTATTGTAATTTCGATACAGCCAGCTATGCACCAAACCATTTCAAAAGTATTCTACCATATTCCCAGAACTCCCGCATTCTTCTCTGGTAAGTTTCTTTTCTCTCTTCACATCTTGCAGGTTAGGGCTTTTCCAGGAAGCCACGGTGTCCTCCAAGTTCCCCTGGAACAGGGTCACGTTTCGGAACGTTATCGTGACTGGTCTCCGCTCCTTGTGAGTTACTTTTCAAACTCTAAGAAACATCCGGCTTTGTCATTATTATTATTAATATTATTATTATTATTATTATGAGAGACCTGAGGTTTAGGCATTTATAGCTTAGAAATGCGAATATACAGAAACGAATAACAGGTATACCGCAGCCTGAACAACAGTTCTGCTTCGAGATTTGCATAAACATTAGGAGCCAGGCCTATTAGAACTCCCGGAAGCTATGTTACTCTCACTACATTACGCTAGAGCGGGCTACGTGACACTTCCTACTGGATAAATTAGTTCTGCATTCTAAATTCGGGTTCTATCATTAGCAATAATACTGGTTTTCCTCTCTTCTGACTACCTTTACCGTTATCAGAGATGTTGAGGCGGCGGAATTTTGGCCCGTAGAATTTTTAGCGTGATTGAACACCTTCAAATACCAATGACTGAGCCGTGATCGAGACCGCCATTATGGCTGATGAGGCGAGCGCTCATCCGACTCACTTAGCGTGTTCGAGAAAGAACACCATCTGCCCGTGAAAGTTTCAATGTTGGACGGTAACACGAAACCCTAAAAAAATATTCCGTCTGGCGGAAAACAAGAGTAAGTGAATTTGTTTTTAACGTCGCATTAACACGCAGGGATGGGAAAGGGTTAAGCATAGGAACGAAGCGGCCGTGGCCTTAATTAAGGTCCAGCCTCAGAATTTATTGGTGTGGAAAAGGGGAACCACGGAAACTATTTTCATGGTTACAGTCGGTGGAATTCGAACCAATCATCTCCCGAATGCACGGTCACAGATACATCGCAAGGCCAACTGGCGCGGTCGACGGTCAGGGGGGACTTGATACTACGCATTCAGGCAGGAGGACACAGTAAATGACAGCATATTAGACGAATAGTGGCGTCAGAAGGTTAGAAGGTTTTTAGTTCAACTAACGCGATGACAGCGAGAATTTCTGGCACCTCACAGTCCATTAGCAGAACACAGCGGCTAAGTACCGAGGTTAAAAGGCTTGAACCGAGCTGAGCCATAGATCAGCGAGCAAGACGGACCTTGGCAACAGAAAGTTCAGCTGTTAATTGTTAGAGGAAGTTGTACCAGGTTAAACTCAATTCTCCGCACTTCTAGCCAGGTTTAAACTTTACTAGGTCCAAGTGTTTCGAGCCAAACATTTTAACCTCGGTGTCTTCTTTATTTCCCGTTCACTGCCCGCGGTCATTCGAGACGCCATAAGCTGTCCGCCTCCCGGAACACACCGCAATACTGCCTAGTGTCATAACAATATGCCAGCTGCGAGTTAGAAGAGGAGCCACGTGCCGTAGAGAATGTTCACAAGATTTCAGCAGATACTCATGTGTATGTATGTCTACCTCTTATTCCCGTTTAGTGATAATTACACCCCGGAGTGTTTTACGAACTGCTGTCTAGCTCGTAATGTAGCGGGAGTAGCATAAATTCTAGGGTTTCTGGTGAGTCGTACCCCTACTGTTTATGCAAAACCCAAAACATAGCCGTTGTGCAGAGAAGAGAATTTTGCTACTCGCTTCAGTATGTATGCATCTTGAACTACTGTATTACGGCCGAAAATCTTGGCTCTAGTGATACGAGTCTGAGATGTGGCGATATCAAATCATGCGGTGTATTTTACGGCCTGAAGCCCTTCCCGACACCAACCTCGATTCAGGAGCGAATGAAGATGTACTCAATGATAGTGAATAAAACTGGGCAAGGAGGGGGAAGGATTCTGCTGTTGCCTATGAATAGGAACTGACCGGGCATTTACCTGGAAGTGGAAACGGGGAACCACGGAAAAACAATTTCAGAATTGACTAGATTCCAGAATGCAGAGCTTGGCAATATAGCCGTAGCGAAGCCTCTGCATTAGATTCTGACAGACACTGGTATAATATTGACTAAATAAATGTGGTGGTGATGATTGCTTTAAACGGAAGTGCAACTTGGCAATCATTCTCTATTAACAATAATCAGAAGAAAACTGGAACAGGTTGAGGAATGAATATACCTACGAGAAGAAAAACGACATGTGAAGGGCTCCCTACGCCTCACAAAGCTAATACATGTCGAAGTCGAAAGAGAAGGAGAGTGGTTGGATAAAATGTTGAATGCCAGAAACCTGGTTCACGCAACCTAAATGGAAATTATGCTGATTCAGCTAGGCGAGCCGTGCTCACGAACGCACGCCCCGAAGTTCAGAGGCACTTTCTGTCGCCTCTTACGACAGGTGGGGGATACCGTAGGTGTATTTTATCACCCCTACCCAAAGGGGATTCCAGTTCCATACCCTGAAGATGTTGGAGTTTGATGATTTCCTTTAACTGTACTACTTGACTTTCTTGACAAAGTGTCTTGCTGTATAAAGGGTTGCCTATACCAGTCACACTTTGGGGCGGGGTTCTTGACAAAAAAAAAAGGTTAGAAACGGAAGGCGTTGTTTAGTGGGCATTTTTAGAAGAAAATTTTCCTCCTTGGCTGAATGTTCAGTGTACTAGGGTTTGGTTCAGAGGGCCTCTGGTTCGATTCCCGCAAAATGAAACTTTGTCTGGTTAATAATTCTAGCTCGCAGGTTGCGAACCACAACAGAACAAATACATCCCGCCACAGAGGGTTGCCGTCAGGAAGGGGATCCTATCGTAAAAATGGGCTAAATGCATGCAAGTGGGTGTGCGGTTTGGATCACGTAATTATCGGCTGGGATTAGGGAGACACTAGGTTCGAACCCCATTGTCGGTAGACCTGAAGATGGTTTTCCGTGGTTTCCCATTTTCACATCAGATAAATGCTGGGGCTGTACCTTAACTAAGGCCAAGGTTTTGTTATTCTACACAACTGACCGCGATGTCTTCACAACGTCAGCTAACCTCCAACTAAGTGCGCGAGTCAACACAGCGCCATCTTACAACAGAGTATGCGTGTGACGTCACATATTTAAACTGCGTTATCTTTGCAACAGGTAACCTCTTCTTTTATCTGTCACTTGAGACATCAAACATAATCGTAACTTAAATACTCTCGGCAATACACGCGTTCTACTAAAACACTAAAGGAGAATTCATATTTTTCTTTCCGTGTACCCGTTGTTGAGGAACGTACGTTAAAAAATGCCTTATAAGAAGAAGAAGATTGAATAACAGTTTGCAGTGATGGATTAGGCCTACCTGGCAACTCATAGCAACTCAAAGGAAATGTTCAATATGTCCTCATGCACGTGTTTCCAGCCGACAGCCACAGTGGCGGCACCCTGAACGCGGGTGTTGGAGCATTCCCGAAATAAGGCTTGTCGCATAGCAACGGACTACTGCTCTTGTACATGGCACGTTACGCTTTTTGCCACCGCGCAAACTTTACCGATCTCGGCCAGCATCGAAGCCACTATCTGAGGGTTACGGGTCTTATGTGCTACCCACGTACCCATTAGCAACACTCAATTATCTGAAAGAGAAGAATTCTTGCAACCTACTTACCTTGCCGGAATGTGCCTCAAACTCGCACTTTCACTAATAATAAATTGTAAACTAACCATTTACGGGTGTGTATTTATAGGACATTTTTCACTTGTTTTGGTGCGAGGAACCTGGCCCCAGCTATTCTGCAGGTATTTCCGATACACCCTGTGTACGATCACCAAGTTCACGTCAGGAAGAGAACTGGTCCTCGTTCAAGCTGCCACTCTGAGTTTAAAATAATCGGATGAGACAAAGATAGAAACAGGTACCACCCGAAACAGATAAAGCTAATCCTAATCCACGAAACTCTTCCTCGTCGTGATCTACTTTGCATGGAGACGTTAGCACTGAGCAAACAAAGTTTGGGATGTGACGTACGGCTACTTCTCAAATTAACCCGGAGAGCAGGTTGAAATACACGGCATTGATTTTCTTCCCACCTGCTGGTAACGAGCTGGAGATTACCGACAAGTAAACAAGAAACTGGAGAGTTAGGAACGGCTAGTGATTTTGCTGTACCACCTAGTGAAAGAGGATAGGATGTTATCGAACATATCCTTATATAAATACAATCATAAAGAGTACCTAAACACATGTCATTATGTAATTAATGTGAGGTTTGAGATATACTGTACAAGCTTACCCCAAAAATTTTGAATATTACCATTTATACTCTGGATTATCAATCAATCAATGATGTGCATTTAGAGTTATCGCCCAGGTAGCAAATTCCTTAACAGTTGTTTATCTGGCCTTATCTTAAACGTTCATAATAACTTTGAATATTGATCGAACATGTCCTTTGGTAAATCATTTCAATCCCTTACTACTTGTCCTATAAAAGATTGCCCCAATTTCGCCTCTTGAATTACAAAATTATATTATCTTTCATCCTTTGACAAGCTCCGCTCATGCCATTTCACCACTGACATCACTTAACATACCACTTAGTCAGGCATCTCATCTCCTTACTCCCAGTCCAAAACTTTTAAACATATCCGAAACACTGCTCCTTCAGTATTCTTACAATATTGTGATTTTTTATTCCACCTTTTCAATAGAATTGGTTTTATTTTGTTAGATCATAAAGCTACAACACTATTTATAGGGACATGTTTCGCTTGAATTTCAAGCATCCTCAGCCTATATAATCATCTCAAGGTCATTTCAATTTGCTTAGACAAACTTGTGCCTAATTATAATTCCAAAATTAAGTAATGGAATATATAAACATAGCAATTTATAAACACATTAATAGCTTAACAATATGAATGACTGTACTAAAATTGGAATAACCGTTAATTCTAAAAACATTATGATCTAGCAAAATAAAAACCAATTGTATTGAAAAGGTGGAATAAAAAATCACAATATTGTAAGCATATTATAACAAATTTCAATACGAGTCTAATCATGAGATTAGCTACATGTCGGAACAAACGGTGCTGTTTTCCTTTGTAACTGTTCCAGTTCTCTTATCAAGCAGTGCTGGTGCTGGCCTCATACACTGGAACTATACTCTAATATTCGAGTCTTACTGGAGAGTTAAACGCCCTCTCCTAACATGCTTACCTGTGATTCCAGTTATTTACTCGTACCATATATGTATAAGAAAACAATGGTTCAATAACACTGCCCTGTGGGACCCCTCTTAATCTTTATCTAACTCATTACTGTATTATAATCCTCATCGAGTCTGACTCGTTGGCTGAACGGTCAGCGTACTGGCCATCGGTTCAGAGGATCCCGGGTTCGATTCCCGGCCGGGTCGGGGACTTTAACCTTAATTGGTTAATTCCAGTGGCACGGGGTCTGGGTGTATGTGCTGTCTTCATCATCATTTCATCCTCATCACGACGCGCAGGTCGCCTACGGGAGTCAAATAGGAAGACCTGCATCTGGCGAGCCGAACCCGTCCTGGGATATCCCGCCACTAAAAGCCATACGACATTTCATTTCATCCTCATGGAAACAATATGTTTGTGCATGTCCTCAACTAACATTTTTCTATTCCACTGGCAGTTTCAAGAGGAAAACTTGTTTATAAGAAGAGAAATTAAGGGTTGGAATTGTTTACCAAGGGATATGTTTCATAAATATCCAATTTATTTTATATCATTTCAGAACAAAATAGGTAACAACCAACATCTGACACCTGGGCGACAGTTGTAAACGCAGATCACTGGTGATTGATTGATTGATTGATTGATTGATTGATTGATTGATTGATTGATTGATTGATTGATTGATTGATTGATTGATTGATTGATTGATTGATTGATTGATTGATTGATTGATTGATTGATTGATTGATTGATTGATTGATTTCGTTCTTTGTAACAACATGTCGAACGGGTAGGTAATCGTAACAAAGTCTTGCACCTCTCCGTCATTAGAAAATGTATGTCCCTTATTTTAGTCATTCAAAGACACGGTAGAAAAAATGGTGAATAAATCCGGGATCCAGAGCTGTCCAGTGCATTTCCTGCAGTTAGTCTTTCGTAGAAGCAGTATGAAGCCTAGAGTTATATTGACGAGGCAGGCATTGAACATTGGAATTTTGCCCTTTTGAAACAACAATTTGCTTTACGTCGCACCGACAGGAAAGGACTAGGAGTGGGAAGGAAGCAGCCAGGGCCGTAATTAAGGTACAGCCTGGTGAGAAATTGGAAAACTACGGAAAACAATCTTCAGAGCTGTCGGCAGTGGGGTTCGAATCCACCACTCCCGAATACTGGATGCTAGTCGACTGCAGCTACCAAGCTCTTGAAACAAAGGACCTCTCAAACATCTCCCACAGCACTAATTTGTCATCCTCTTCAGGTGGCAATGTCGTCTGTCTTCGTTGAGCCAACAAACTTAACTCACTGGCGCCTGCTTACGATACTGTTCCGTACGCATTTTTGAATGCATTTAGCTCGCATGACAAGCAACATATTGGTCACGCGACCCTTCTAATTTACTCCGAACAGTTTAACGATCTTCATAAATGGAACACACCGTATCAAGTTCAAAGAAGCTAATTAAGCCAAGGCGGTTCCAGTGACTCCATGAGTATTTTTGGAGACGTAGATGGAAGTATAGTATTAAACCCACTAAATTGTGAAAGAAAGAAGAAAAAAAGAAGTGACACAGATGGCAGGGCACTGATTTTCTCACCCCAAGTTAGCACATTCGATCCCGGCTTAGTACGATGTTATTTGACGGTGATAATTTCGTAAGATTTAAGAGCCTCCCCCTGGCTCAGGGGGCAGCGCGCTAGCCTCTGACCGCTAGGTTCCGTGGTTAAAATCTCGGTCACTCCATGTGAGATTTGTACTGGACAAAGTGGAGTAAGGAAATATTTTTCTCCCCGGGTGCTCCAGTTTTTCTGTCATCTTTCATTCCAGCAACACTCTCCAATATCATTTCATCTGTCAGTCATTAATCATTGCTGCAGAGCAGTGCGACAGGCTTCGGCAGCCGGCACAGTTCCTATCCTCGCCGCTAAATGGAGGCTTCAATTCATTCCATTCCATTCCTGATCCGGTCAGATGACTGGAAAAAGGCTGTGCAATTTCATTTTAATACCAGAAGATTTACCAGTACGTGAAGACGACCCGAGCTTCCCCGAAAAGCGTAAAAGTAGTTACAGGGGCGTTAAAGCTATATCATTAAGCAATAATAAAAAGGAGAAGAAGAAGAAATGAATGCCCTGCCACCATGTGCAGACAACTTAGTAAGATGACATTTAGGCTGCCTGTAAGTCAATTTTGACATTCTTTCTTACTCTGCCAGTTGGCACAGAAAGAGACACTGTTCCTGATTTGGAATGCATTTTCTAACACTGAACTCTCTGTTTACGCGCAGTTGTTCAGGTACTGTTTCCAAACAATTCCAAAATTGGTTCTGAACTCTCATTGTTCCAACTGAATTCAGAACCAGTTCCAAACCGATTCTAACAGTTCTCGGTTAATACGACATTGAGCATCCGTCGTGAACAGTTTCGTAATGTATAGAGTGAGGATGTTTACACAGTAACCTATTAGTTTAGAATGCTAACTAATTTGGCTTGTAGACTAGCCCGCTCCTCGGTAATGCAGTGAGAGCAACATAATTTCTAGGGTTTCTATAGTCGTAATGTTGAAAGATGCATTCTGATACTTCTAAGAGGGAGGTCCGTTTACTGCCTGCCTGGGTGGGGAGAAGAGCGTAGGGAGTATGGTTGCCATCGAAACGTAGGCGTACTCACTGCGCTTGCCATGGAGATAAGCCTGCTGCCCTGCTCGTGCTGCTAGGATTTGTCAAAACCTCTCACTTCTTAGTTACGAACAACAGAACTCAAGGGCCTGAACGAACTAAGAAGTGAGCCGGAAGCGAGGGGAAGGAGAAAGGAATGTGGCAACACCGTACAATGCTCCCCCCTTCAGCACTATCTGTCAAAACGCTTCTTTTAATATAACGGGTATAATAGGCCGTACCCCTAATGGTTACGCAAACCTCATGACAATGTTGTTATGCGGGCTACACTATACTTGTTACTCGTTTCATGTTTGACTAAACATTCGCGTTCTAGTAATGTACGTGTAATTCGTAAATGGTGGTATTACATTTTAGAACTGTCGTTTACATGTTCCAACAAAACATTACCAAGAATCCATTCGGGAGCCATTCTGAGTCGCGCATGCTCATTAAGGAAATTCTAAAAGATTTCATACCTGGTTCGGAACTGGTTAAACAAATCTATAATTTTGTAGAGTAGATACCAAGCGTAGATACCACGAATCTTTTACATGCAAACAAGGCATGCCTAACAGGTGTTTATCCACCCTTTAAAAATCTGACTACTTGTGCTGGGTTGGAATTCTCAAAAGTGGATGAGGAAGGCAACATTTTAGCGCTGATCGAATTATTCATTGATCAAATCCCCTTGAAACCAATTACTGGATGTTTTAGGAGAATTTCAGAACCACAAAATATCCAGCACCATTTGAGAGAGGCGGGAGGGAAGGTACACTTAAAGGGAGTGCTCTGCACGAATTCGATTTGTCACTCTTTAATTCGATACCTGCTAACGTCAAACGGAAACTTGCTGATGGAGGGAGAGCGCAAAATGAGCCCCTTACACGTGGCCGTGTGTAATTTTCCTTTGTCCGTGACATGGGCCGAGTGCCGAGGGCACTGCATTATCTGTAGCAAACCGCAGTGTTGACATGGAGTTAAGTTGTGTTTGTTGTGGTCACACAAGCCCACCACCGACTCCTCACCTCACAAACTGAGCAATTTAGCCACTTCGCCTCCATCGACTGCTGTGGAAAGTCAGGGTCGTACACGTGGAGTCCTTATTTCAAATGAATCACCTCCTGAAGGCTGTACAAAACGTGAATGACGGTCCGCAAGATATGTAACAAATATTTCAAGGAATTAGATAACTTATTCTTCCATGTGACGTGTCACCATTCTACGAATGCACTTTATTTAAAATGTTTCCAAATGGTCTGCTGATGCCTTTTATAGCGTTCAGGTTTTAGAGGGATACAAAGGAACAGAATAGAATAGAATAGAATAGAATAGGAACGGGACAGACATGTGATTCGTGCGTAGACTTCATTTACTGGTGCAGAGTTGCCTTCCCTTGCGCAATGTGGCTGTTAACTTGTGTAGCGTACTTACCATAATCAATAAATTTCGGATGTTTAGGCATTTTTAGGTTAGAATGCAAACTTGCTGAACGAGTAACAAGTACAACAGTTCTGCTGAGAGATTTGCATATACAGATGGGGCTATATTACGGAAGAGCGGCCTAGACGACATTTTCTATCAGCCAAATTTAGTTTGTATTCTAATCTATTACTGACGAAAATTCAGGGCTCTAATCGTCAGTGATCTCCTGACCAAGGTAGGTGAATGTTTTTACTTGTGCTATATTCTGGGCATAGATCTGTAACTATATCTTCAGGAATGAATGTCTCCAGTGTGTGTAGGGTCTAATGGGAACTGACAAGCAGCGTTTAAGATAATAAATTATTATTATTATTATTATTATTATTATTATTATTATTATTATTATTATTATTATTATTATTAAGAGACCTGCTATGGACTACATATCAATTTCTTACTCTCCTATTTCCTTTCGTTCTAAATCTTTCTTGACATTTTTTATCCATCTTGTTACTGATTTTTTCTCCTAAAGTACTTGAACACCTGCTGCTATCTACCATTCTATAAATATCCTTTTTTCTTATTGTCTCCGTTATGTTCTGGTATATTTTCTTACTATTTCGTAACTTCCATTGTTTTTTTTCATCGGATCTAATATTTTTCCCACGATTCTTCTTTCTAGTACATAAATTCTATTTCAAAACTAAACATTCACTTGCGTGAAACATTCTGGTTTCGCCAGTGCCTTATTCTTTAAAGATTTGTAGATAAGCATTTCTTGTTGTAAAAAACGTTAGCGATGCCGTAAGCTGTTTCGATCTTGTCTAACCTTTTTATTAAACCACACTTTTCTAAGCCAATCTCTTGAATTATATCTCCCAGGTATTTGAATTCCATGCCTAGGTGATTACAACTGAGAAGCTATCTGACGGTGAGATAGTGGCCACGGTCTAGAAAGCCAATAATAACCGCCGAAAGGATTCACTGTGCTGACAACACGATACCTCGAAATATGCAGGCTTGGTAGGCCACGGTCATTCGGAGCTGTTTGCCATGTTTTTTAAATTTAACTATTTGAATTTCTTCACAATTAGACCGATATCTGTCACCAAAAATATTAGAGAGTATTTATTTGTGCAATGAATTTAAAATCGTCTTCGTCGTCTTCTTCTTCTTACTAATAAATACATTCGAAGTGGCAGATATCCGTGTGGCAATGCTCAATTACACCGAAGAAAACTTAAAACATAACAAAAAAATAAAAATTGGAGTAAATAACTTTTAAAGTCGTTCATTAATCAGAGAAGTCCATCCTTTCATTGGTTAAGTGCAGACAACTCTCGTGCTTGTACACATCACTGTGCATTAAGTGGTCACAGAAGTCTAGTGGAAGGCTCACAATACCTGGATAATCTTCTGCATCTTCCTCTGCAGGAGAAAGCAAGATAAAATGGGGCGATACTTGGTATCGCCATCGGCGAGAACAAATATCATTACATCGCTCGCTTTGTAGCCGGCAGCTTTCAAGCCGTGTATTGTTTGCTATTAATTCTGTCCCCCATACGGTGAGACAGTAGTGCGTTGTAAAGCCGAGCACGTCGTCTATACCAGACAGGCAATGCCTTGAAAGGTAAAGAGACTTACGGAAGAACAGCAAGTACCCTGTGAAACTCGCCGACATTCTTGAGGTCAACAAGATCTAAGAGTCTGAGTCAGGGTCCAATCAACTGTTCGAGATATGAACAAGACTGTTATTAAATCGAGATTCATGATTGCGAACAAAGTATCACCAAATGTCCGGTAGAGATGGAACAAGAGTATTTTAGTTGCGTTCAGGACCGTACATTGGACATGGTGCGCAATGAGGTCGTTAGAGATGTTTCTTATTCCATTTATCCATTCCGCTTCATTAATTCATTCACACATTCTTTTCTCTCATTCGTATTTTCTTTATCTCTTTACTTATTCATTCATTCATTCATTCATTCCCTTCCTAATCTATTTATTTACTGATTTATTTATTTATTTATTTATTTATTTATTTATTTATTTATTTATTTACTTATTTATTCATTTCCGCTTAAATTCATTCACTCTTACGTTTCTTTCTTTCTTTCTTTCTTCCTTTCTTTCTTTCTTTCTTAATGTGTTTACCGTCCAGGTTTTGTGTTTCCCTCGGACTCAGCGAGGTATTCCACCTCTACCGCCTCAAGGGCAGTGCCCTGGGTCGAGGGAATGAAACTGGGGAGGAGGACCAGTACCTCGCCCAGGCGGCCTCACCTGCTATGCTGAACAGCGGCCTTGTGGAAACTGGAAGGGATAGACGAGGAAGGGGAAGGAAGCGGCTGTGGCCGTAAGTTAGGTACCATCCCGGCATTTGCCCGAAGGAGAAATGGTAAACCAAGGAAAAAGCACTTCGAGGACGGCTGAGATGTGAATCGAATCCCCCTCTACTCAGGTGCTCCAGAGGCTGAGTGGACCCCGATCCAGCCCTCGCACCACGTTCCAAATTTCGTGGCAGAGCCCGGAATCGAACCTGGGGCTTCACTGATCACTGATGACAGGTACCGGTAATCACACTAACCACTACACCACAAAAGCGGACGCTCTTGCATTAACTTTTCAATTAATTAATTAATTAATTTGTTTATTAATTTCAATCTCAGCGTTGAGACCTTCGGCACAGAAGGTCACAGGTTTGATTCCCCACCGCGTGGGGGATTTTAATCGAATCTGGTTAATTATTCTGGCTCCGTGACGGGGTGTTTGTGTTTGTTCCAACACTCTCCTCTTCATATTCAGAAAACGCACCGCACTAAGAACCTCCTCAGATACATGCAATAGTGATTACATCCCTCTATATCGTGTTGGTGCCAAAAAGGGCATCCGGCCTTAATGCGGGACCAAATCCACATGTCCGGCACACTTTGCACCCGCGAGGCAAGAGGCATGTGAAAAGCGATAGAAGAAGAAAGGACTGAAAGCTGGATGGACTCCGGATATGTTATTCACAAGTTAGAAGTATGAAAATCAGAACCCAGGAAAGCAACACCATGGTGATATCACGAGGAGAAAGACATTATGAACATTGGTAGTCAAAGTCTTGAAACTGCGGACAGATTCAGTGAACTAATTGAGAAGAAAAGGCTGCACACGAGGAAAGGGAAGGCCACGAAGACTTCACACGTAGTACCGTTGTGGTCAGAAGTAAACGAGAGTTCACCAAGGTAAGTTGAATATGATACACGAAACTGAGGAGACTGATAAGTAACTCGAGGCAATGCCAGACTCAGCTCGGGGAACCGTGGTCGCTAACATGATTTTAAAATAACAATCGATATCTCGTACCGTTGTTATTTTATCAGCTGTTGAAGTTAACCAATCAAATCGCTTCATATGGGCTCTTGCGCAGCGGTGTTACTAAATCTGCAGGTGGCTTAGAACGGCTTCAGAGCCATCAAACACGAACACACCGTAGCGTGCTTGCTACAGTGCGATGCTGTCCGTGTTCAAATCCCTCCCGTGGCTAAGTCTCGTCTTCCATTGCTTCTCTCAAGCCGGTCATCTGCCACCATATAGATTTAGGAACATCGCCACACAAAGGGCATTGCATTCACCCGCGAAGCGATCTGATTGGCTAACTTCAGCCGCTAATAAAATGACAACAGCACAGGATATCGAATTATTTCTTTCCAATATTTTTAGCAGTATGATCAACACTCTAGCGCTCATATACGCGGTTCACGCTGTTTCCCTTCACCCTGTATACACTCCAACTGGTTTTCTACATCATGTAAACATCTAAGCTCCTGTACAACCGGTGGTCTTAGACATGCTCCATGAGCGAACAAGTGTGACAATCGTCCAGATCCATTCCTGTAATTTCTTTGCTGTGTGCGGCCGGGTATTATCCTGTCACAAAATCTTTCTTGGAATCCGTGTGGCTGCAGCATGTCCTGCACATATCGCTGTGTTATCAAAGCCACTGCTAAGGAAAGGTGATGACAACCCAGGTCATCAATGGGGGCGTTGTGTCACGCCACAACGAAGCCCCCAGATCTCGAAACTATAACGTGAAACGAAGAGCATCGAGCGAGTTAGCTATGCGGTTTTGGTCACGTATGTGTTAGATAGCAATCGGAGGACAGAGGATTCGAACGACAAACCGGGCAAAAGTTCGGACTGTACCTTTATTATCTTTCTTCCCAATCCTAGGCCTCTCCGGTCCCATCGTCGACATAAGACGTGTTTGAGACGGAGCGACATGAAACAAAAAGATTACACTTTCCCCTTTGTGAAAATGAAATGATTATAAAGAAGTCTCTCGGCCATGGTCATCCATCAACGGCTGTTAATTTCAGATGACAACCTCCGATAAAATATAGCCTGCACGGTTGCTAGGTAACAGTACCGTACGTCACAGCCTGCACGGTTGCTAGGTAACAGTACATTACACCACACCCTGCATTGTTGCTAGGTTACACTTCCGTCAAACATTTGGTGACGCTAACCTCCGTAAGGAAAAGTTTCAGATAACCCCTAAACATAAGACACTCAGGTCAAAAATAGTAATGAAACGGCCTCACCGTAGGAAAGCACTGATCAACTTCCACCACAACAGTCTCTGTGGCTTCGTAATAAGATGAGAGGAGGATCCGGACGATATGAAACGAAGTGTGCCTGTTTTCGACATTAGAACACACAACGAAATACAGGCAGTGTACTCCGCGCGCTTCATGACGTGACAGTTTGGTCATGAATTCAACCTGTTGATGATTATTAATGTAAGAGGAAAAGCATAATTAATGGGAAGGGAAAGAGGAAGAGGAGGACATTTTGAAAAATGAAAGTGTCGGCAAAAGAAAAGGAAAAGACCACGAAGGGTGAGAAAATGAAATACTCCGTAAGCGTCACAACCTCAGTACCGTCACCGCCGGAAAAGAACAAGTGTTGACCAAAAGAGGTCATATAGTTGATAAAGATGATGATGATGCTTGTTGTTTAAATAGGCCTATCTCGCTCATCGTCCCCTAATGGTACGAAATGAGACGAAATGTAATGAAAATTTAAAAGTCCAAAATCCTCCACTGACCAGAATTCAAAACGTGATGACGAAGAATGAAGGGATGAATATGAATTTAAAACAATCAGTGGATTTGACCCACAATGCCTAACATTCACAGAAACAATAGTATTACTAACCAAGAGAGTGCTTCTATAGCACAGTACTGATTTGATGATACGTGCTGTCTACAGAAGTCCAAAATCCAGGTCATCGGCCCCTCATAATGGTACTTATCGCTAGGATAGTAGAACCATGGTATTTGTCATGTTGCGGTACTAATCAGAAGTAGCGTAGACTCGCGGTACTACTCACAGGTAATGTAATGCGGACATGTAACACAGACCTATGGCGTTCCTCACATAAGTGTACTAACCACAGGGACACGTACTATCCCGTGGTTTTCCTCACATAGTGGATACTAATCATAGGCAAGGCAGAACCATGGTGTCGCTCATGTTGTGGTACTAAACCCATCCTGATTCACACACTATCGCTACTAATCACAAACCTACATAGTGGTACTACGCGCAAGTAAAAGCGACCCATGGTGTTCCCCGCGTGATGGTACTAATTACAAGTAGTCTCATGGTTCTAATTCGATTATCACTTGGTCGCCCCTTTTTGTCGCCTCTTACGACAGGCGGGGGATACCGTGGGTGTATTCATCGCCTGCGCCCCCCACCCACACGGGAAAGAAGTCATATAGGAGCCTGCTGCAAGTAAGTGGAAGCAATGCCAGTATGAGCTAGTAGTCACGAACCCATACTCGTATGATGAGAGACCTTGGGGCCCCCTTTCAATCACCTCTTGCTACATGCAGGAGATGTATTGTAACACCCTCACGCACTAACGAGTAATCCAGCCTAATAACTTAAGGTACTTACAAGTACCTTCTCTAAGTAACTTACAGTTTATGTTGTACACAATCCTCCATAAACGCTGGTATTAATACTCTTGAGGAAATACAGGCTAACTAATAAAAAATGAGTCGGGCTGAGTGACTCGGGCGGTAAAGACGCTGGCCTTTTGACCCCAGCTTGGCAGGTTCGATCCTGGCTTAGTCCGGTGGTATTTGAAAGTGCTCAAATACGCCATCCTCGTGCCGGTAGATTTACTGGCACGTTAAAGAACTCGTGTGGGACAAAATTCAGGCACCTCGGCGTCTCCGAAAACGGCAAAAAATTGTCTTTATTGGGAAGTAAAATCAATAACATTATTACGAGTAAAAACGGGCATTGGTCTGCAAAGTGACCACTGCTCATCCCGAAGGTCAACCGATTACGAGAATGCTCTCGGTCATTATTCATGGCTTACCAGCCCGGGGCCAATGTCTCGTCATCAGATTGCTTCTCAATTGTGATCACATAGTCCGAGGCTAAATATTATTTCAACAATATTATTAACGTATCATATATTTTCTAACTATTCTTTTCTTTGTAGAGAGTACGGAAATTCTGTACTCGAACTTCTAAGGATGATAGAACGGACTAAACCCGCTATTTCTTATTCAACAGCCTTAGCCCGGAAATCAATAGTTGAAATACATTCTGAGGTGATTGCTGGCTTACTTGAAAATTTAGTAGTAATATTTTCCAAAAGAAACAACTTTTCCCTTTGAGGAAATCAGATGATCATAAATATGTCTCCTGGCCATGGCCATCCATCAACGGCTGCTAATTTCAGATGGCAACCAGCCATAAGACACAGCCTGCTAGGTAACAATACCTTACATCATAGCCTGCATAGGTAACAATAACTTACATCACTGCCTGTACAGTTGCTATGGTTACACTTCCGTCACACATTTTGTCGCGTCACGTTACACAAATTTTCGGATAACTCCCAACCATAAGACATATTTATGTCAAAATGTTCGAAATAACGTCCTGCTACTTCAGCGCACACTCTACAATGACGTTCGAAGACCTCCATTGAGAACCCGACTACAACCATCCGAGCGAAGAGTTCTTCAACTGCAGTCTTATAGTCTTCTATTCTCTCTCTCCAACTGCACAGCATAGGCACTGTATTCTAACGTCCTGGCATGTTTAACAGTATCGATGGTTTTGAAGAACGCGCGCGCGCGCGCGCGTGTGTGTATCCGAGATGAATTTTCATAGTGAATTTTTACGACCGAATGCCCTTCCTGACCTCAACCTCATCAAGGTGTTAATAAGATGAAGTGAATATATGTGAAACCTGTGTCGGCTCATAGCCTAATCATATCGAGTAACACTAGGGGGTCTGCTCAAGGCTTAACGTCTTCATTCAACTGACGATTCACCACCAACAGCGTAATATGAGCACCGCTTGGATGTTTGGAATTAAATCCATGCTTTTGGTACGCAATCTAGTGAATATAAATTGTATACCACGACCTCTCCGGCTCAGCTGGCTAACATTGTGATGGTGCAAATGTTTTCCACCAATGGGACTCGAACCGGGAAACAGTGTATGGTCACATAGCAGGCGGGCTAGAATTTTGAAAACCGGGCGAGTTGGCCGTGCGCGTAGAGGCGCGCGGCTGTGAGCTTGCATCCGGGAGATAGTAGGTTCGAATCCCACTATCGGCAGCCCTGAAAATGGTTTTCCGTGGTTTCCCATTTTCACACCAGGCAAATGCTGGGGCTATACCTTAATTAAGGCCACGGCCGCTTCCTCCCAACTCCTAGGCCTTTCCTATCCCATCGTCGCCATAAGACCTATCTGTGTCGGTGCGACGTAAAGCCCCTAGCAAGAAGAAGAAGAATTTTGAAAAATGAGAGTAATAAGTGTTTACCGTTAAAGTACAGTTACACACCCAGAATTATTTAAAAAGAAAAAACCGTTTCAGTGTCGATCTATTGCTAGAAGTTGGAGTACTGAATTTTTATACACCCTGTACTGCCCTTTTGAAGTGTTACAACCTGAAGTTCGTCAACGCTCTTAAAGATACAAGTTGTAACTGTATATTTGCGACATCTGCATTGGCATGTGACATGGCATTGAAGTGGGTAAGGATTCGAAGGACTGCCTTTATGATACCATCAGAGTATTTGCATACAAGGAACGCGAACTGAAAATTATTCACAGTGAAGCCTTCTTATCCGACATTAATCGAACCCAGGCCGGGCTGAGTGTCTCAGACGGTTGAAGCAATGACCTTCTGACCCCAACTTGGCAGGTTCGATCCTGGCTCAGTCTAGTGGTATTTGAAGGTGATCAAATACGTCAGCCTCGTGTCGGTAGATTTACTGGCACGTAAAATAATTCCGAACTTAATTCCGGCACGTCGGCGTCTCAAAACAGCAAAAATGTAGTTATTGGGACGTAAAGAAAATAACATCATTATTTAATCCAATCCAGTAAGTACCGATTGAACACCCGGATGTGTCATTTTCCGCCGGGAAAGCACATTGTAACACAATTCCCGATAAACATGGGAAATGTCAAACACAATCCTGCACGATTTTTGTTGACACTGTACTTTTTTGTGATGTTACAGACTGTTATGATCACAAAATGTCACAAAATAATATGTGCTTCCTGATTAAAGAAACACACCACCTATTTGCTTATAGCAAACTCTTAACATGTAATTTGTGACTAAAGTAAATTTGCTCATCATGAAATGTGTTGTTTGTCGAAGGACTTATTTCTAGATGACAAACCACGTAATGTATACTTTTCCTGATTGCAAAATAAAATGTGCCAAATGGTGTTACGTACCTAGGTTGTCTGCGAACACGGCTGGCAGCACGAGGATGAGGAGGAGCACACATCCCGCCATCACATCACACATCACAGGCACATCACTGTACGATAACATCACTACGAACACACACCATGTCTCACTCACTGACGCTAAGCACGTGTCCCACAGCTGGAGCGCCCGGAACACATCGCACGGTCTCAACGCACGGCCGGCACACAGTGGACTGACCCAGGCTGTGCTCGCGAGGTCCACGCCTCGCTGGCTGCTTGCTCCGGGCTCCGCCACGCTTCGCCACACGACACAGCGCAGCGCATCTTCCGCAGATTCCCGGCGAGTACTCTAATGCTTTACGAGGAAGTACAGCTGGACAACCTTAACACCGGCAGTGGATAGTACGGCAGAAAAACGACAGTATCCGATAAGTAAAGGGAAGGACATGGAAGGTATGAAAACGAAAGACTCCCTATGCATCACAAAACTCACACCGTCGGTGTGGGAAGAGAAAAAGAGCTGACCAAGCAAGGTCAGACTCAGCTAGATGCTTGAGGGGTGTCTCTTTTATGGCTGGGGTTATCCGAAAATTTGTGTAACGTAACACGACAAAAAGAGTGGTGGAAGTGTAACCATAGCAACCGTGCAGGCTGTGGTGCAAGGTATTGTTACCTAGCAACCATGCAGACAGTGATGCAAGGTATTGTTACCTAGCAACCGTACAGGCAGTGATGCAAGGTATTGTTACCTAGCAACCGTACAGGCTGTGTCTTATGGCTGGCTGCCATCTGAAATTATCAGCCGTTGATGGATGGTCATAACCGAGAGACATATTTATGATCATTTGATTTTCACAGAGGGAAAAATAGTTTCTTTTTACGACAGGCAGGGGATATCGTGGATGTAACCTACCACCAGGGAGAAACTACTGAGTGCTGAAGCAGGATTCACCCAGCCTCGTGAGGCAAATTGAGGCGCTGGGGTCACGAAAAACAATCATCTCCTCACGCTCGCCGCGTGACAGTTCATTTGACCGGGAATGGCAATGATATAGTCTATATGTTTAGGCATCCGTTAGCATGTCCAAGGCCAACGATATAAAGAGTTATCTCACATGTACCCACTACTTTGAGAACTGAAAGAGAACCACTGCCCAACTGCGCCACTTAGTCCGGCTGAGGGATGACGTTACGAAAAGATCACAAGCCTGTATGACTTAAATTATGACGGTATTACATTTTCTTTCTTCAAGTTTGGCTTTAGCTTTCTGTGTCCCACTAGAAACAATTGCTTTCTTGATTAGTATATTCACTTCACATAATTTGTTTTCATTCTTTCGCCGAAATTCATCCCCCTTTCTTCTTTGGTTTTTTGTTTTCTCCGCCTATTTTTGGACGCCTTTATTTAGTTTGATGACATCTTTAAAGATTATATTTGTCAGTCTACATTATGACGAGATGTTCGTGAAACTTCAATATTCTCTTTCGTAATCCATCAGTAATCTTATCCTCATTTTTCTGCATATCCTTACTTTTGCTCTTTTACGAATCTTCTGTCCTCTTCTCTTCCTTAAATGTATTATCTATTTAAGTTTGTTATATAAATTTATTATTGTCCTTTTATTTCTATAATGAATTATATATTTATGCCGGCCCCGTGGTGTAGGGGTAGCGTGCCTGCCTCTCACCCGGAGGCCCCGGGTTCGATTCCCGGCCAGGTCAGGGATTTTTACCTGGACCTGAGGGCTGGTTCGAGGTCCACTCAGCCTACGTGATTAGAATTGAGGAGCTATCTGACGGTGAGATAGCGGCCCCGGTCTAGGAAGCCAAGAATAACGGCCGAGAGGATTCGTCGTGTTGACCAGACGACACCTCGTAATCTACAGGCCTTCGGGCTGAGCAGCGGTCGCTTGGTAGGCCAAGGCCCTTCAAGGGCTGTAGTGCCATGGGGTTTGGTTTTGGATTATATATTTATGGATTGCATGAACACGAAGCAATATCAGTAGAGTGACGTGGTATACAAACCAAGATATTTTACAGAGAAACGTATATTTATTAAAAAAAATAAAGACAGCGGTAATATATTTTTAAAATCTGCAATATACTCAGCTGTCAAAGGTCACTGTAATGAACGATTAGGATCACTCACCAGAGAGATTTGAGAGAGACAATAGTTTTGAATAAATATGTTCATTTATTTCTCATATACAGTGCTCATTGAGAGGCTTCGTGGCTCAGGCGGAAGCACGTCTGCCTCTAACCGCTCAGGCTCAAATCCCGGTCACTCCATGTGAGATTTGTGCTGGACAAAGCGAAGGAGGAGCAAGTTTATCTCCGGTTACTCAAGTTTTCCCCGTCATCATTCGTTGCAGCAAAGAGCAGTGCCTCGGCGGCCGGTACGGTTCCATCCTCGCCGCAAGATGGGGCTTCATCAATTCTATTCTTGATCCGTTGGAATGACTTAAAACAGACTGTGTATTTTAATATCAGACAGTACTGATTAAAGAACCACAAGGTTCGTAAAAAGGTCAGATTTTATGTTTTGCACTTCCCGTGAATGATACACTACAGGTATTTCATAACGGTTTAGAGAACGCCTTGTAAAGAATCATTCTAGTGTTCTGTATCTGAATTGTTGTCTGTGTACGCTTCATTGGTGCATGAAACGCTGACCAGTGCAGAATTCAAACTGACATTGCTATGATGCCAACAGTGCACATAACAAGTAACTGAAGTGAACAGAACTGAATCCCTTGTTGCATGTGTGATTGTGCGACTGTCACAGTCTGCTTGTCACCGTCACAAACCTTTCTTTCCGTCTTTGTAATATGCCATAACATACTACGGCAGTCGGGAAATATATAGGCCTACATTAGCTAAGAAGCAAAGTACAATGGGAACAATGCTTGACATTTCAACTTGAGAGCGTGCGATTTGCCGTGGATGGATTAGTCACACGGTCAGTGTGTGAGTTAGAAGGTCTGACTGGGCAAATTTACAAACAAAAGATGAGCTCTAACGATAAGGAAAGTTTGCAATCAGCATGAGGAAAAGAAGACCGCCTCCTCGTCCTCCAAGGGAAGTGGCTTCACAAAAACTGCAGCAGAGTGGTTGAAACCATAGTTCAATGTACTATCTCTGAAGATCCCCTAGAGTATATCTTGCTCTATTTTATTTGGGATTTTCTTGAGCGCAGGTCTCGAGAATAAATTACTCCCTAAGACTGGGCTGAAACTGCAGCGCACAATTTCAATTCTTCATAACGTCTTCCGGTTGCTACGAAACGACACTGTGTCTTACGTGTGGTGTTATCGCCCGCCTCGTTTCACGGTCCATCCTCAAATAACAGTAACAGTCACTTGGTTCGAAAATTTAACACTTTATTACACTTATATGCTACAGTATCTTGTTCATGTAATCAAGCATTTCCCAATTTTAAGATCCCGTGCGGGGTGAGGGACACTCATACACAGTACTGTGTCCAGGCTGCTGTTGCACTGTGCGGTGTCCATTCCCCTCTCTGCACAACAGACGATGCAATTTTACTGATATTTATCATTCAAACACCAGAATTCAATTATATTAGTGGCAAGGAAAATAATGTGAAATGGAGTCTATGATTGCTACATCCTATCGTTACATCACTTCAGGAAGTATTACAATAGACCTACGGTGCTCTAATATCCATGGTTCACTCGGCACTGAAATACATATAACGAACTCAGTTCTTATCACACAGCAGTAAACTATAAGGAAACCTTTGAATGGCATGTAAAGAAACCGTCAAAGACAGGCGACAATGTGCCACAACAACAAAGAAAAATATGTACCACTGACATCCTAATAACCGTATGTCACCGCAACAGGGGAACACACAAAAGCTAACTTTAAATATAAGATTATATATATCATCTAGTCTACCATCACCAAGCAGTCGTAATGCCATGAAAAGCCCCATGTATGTGTGGTACCTTATCCTTCCTCCTTTAATAAGTGTACAAAGCTGACTGCATGGGGCTACAGACCGAATGCCAACATGTCAACAACAAAAATGAACTTACCGGAAGATGTCTGGCAAAGAGCGAGTTTCAGAAAATACTCAGTAATATTTCTGCATAAAAGTGGCTAAGGAGAATTAAAACTCTAAAGGATCCTTTGCAGTAAAGGAAAAAGCAACGAAAAATAATGTGAATAAGGAATAATAAAAATAAAAATAATAATAATCTTTCTTTCTTTCTTTCTTTTTTTCTTTCTTTCTTTCTTTCTTTCTTAATCCGTTTACCCTCTAGGTTTGGTTCTCCCCTCGGACTCAGCGGGTGATCCAACCTCTACCGCCTCAAGAGCAGTGACCTGGAGCGTGACACTTTAGGTCGGGGGATATAACTGGGCAGCAGGACCCGTACCTCGTCCAGGTGGCACTCCCTGCTTTGCTGGACAGGGGCTTGTGGGGAGATGAAAAGATCGGAAGGGATATACAAGGAAGAGGGAAGGAAGCGGCGGTGGCCTGAAGTTAGATACCATCCCGGCATTTGCCCGGAGAAGAAGTGGAAGACAACGGAAAACTACTTCAAGGATGGATGAGGTGGTTATCGAACCCCCTTCTACTCAGCTGACCTCCCTAGGCTGAGCGGACCCGGTTCCAGCCGTCATACCACTTTAGAAATTTCGTGACAGAGCCGGGAATCGAACCCGGGCCTCCAGGAGTGGAAGGTTAGCACACTAACCACTACTCCACAAAGGCGGTCATAATGATAACCATAGGACAGTAATTAAGACAGGAGAGCACACAGACTTTTTTGCTATTGGCTTTACGTTGCACCGACACAGATAGGTCTTATGGCGACTATGAGATAGGAAAGGCGTAGGAGTTGGAAGGAAGCGGCCGTAGCCTTGATTAAGGTACAGCCCCAGCATTTGCCTGGTGTGAAAATGAGTTGCTGACAGTGGGATTCGAACCCACTATCTCCCGGATGCAAGCTCACAGCAGCGCCCTCCTAACCGCACGGCCAGCTGGCCCGGTTTTTAATATTTTGGAGACGAATTTGTTATCAAATCTTTTCAAGGCCTGTCGGTTCGATAAATTGTTCGAACTAATTAAAGTAAGGGACCCTGTCAATTGTACCATATTTTGTTCTCAAGCTCTTGATATTATATATTATTATTTATTTATTTACCAAAATTTCTGTACTGACATACCGAAGGTGCAGAGAAAAAGGGTGAGCCCCCTCATATATATTACCGGTAAATGTTCTTTAGATCTCTTCGTTATCTTCTTACTCTGGAAATTCTCTGGATGCTTTACCGTGCAAATGTTGCTGGAGTCCTAAAACTGTACTCGGTGCAGATATGTTTGCAGGAGGCAAATACTGGCCCACGTCATGGGGCAGTGTGACCGTAGAATGCTCACTGGGAACTCACGTTGGAAAGTCAAAGATGGCTGAGGAAGAAGTGCTGGAGAGAACTTCAGGAAGATCCTTGCCTCGCTGTGTCAACTCAGAGTTGACATGGTAGCTTACTGTACTTAATAGAAAGCGAGCTGCAGATGAGTGTGCCACAATATTTCAGTCTGGAAGTGAACAGGATACACAGGTATTTGCGTGTTTATGAATCAACAGAAAATCTCACTTTGAGTCAATTGAAGTTCATGGGTCATTCATTCACTGGAAGCTTGAGGTGTCATACCAAGGTTTTTTCACGGAGAGACTTGGCTTATTAACCTCCTGTCCTAGAGGTTCTTTTCCGTAGCACCGAGATAGAGAGATCTCATGACAACTACGGGTTAGGAAAGGTCTTCAAGTGGGAAGGAAGCAGTGCAGTCTTAATTAAGGTACAGCTCCGGTATTTGCCTTGTGTCCTTGAGTTCATATTGTAGTGACGGCAATGAAGACACAATTCAAAACCTTCAGGCATCATCTCATCATATTAGAATATGATTTGCTATAACTCTTATATACAATTTCTGTTAGTGAGTACACCGAAGTATTTAAAAATAAAAACATAATGTAGAAATAGTAAAATAATTCAAGTATCTCGGAGAATGGATTAGCTGGAATATTTTGCAATGCAAAGCAATTGAATCCAGAAAGAATAAACTTCTGGCCTTCCAACTAACAAAAAAAAAATAATATATATAAGAAATCCCTTATAGGGATCCAGAATTAAACATTATAAAGCAGTGATTAAACCAGAATAAGATAACATGCGTCAAGAATGAAACACACTACAAAAAATTGAAAACTCTCAGATGTTATGCGAAAAAGGAGGATACATTTTACGGTCATCTGCTCATAATCAACTCTAATAGATTAATGCAGAGGTGCTCAGCAGGACGCCCGTTGAAGCAAGCCCAGTGCGGCCGGGCGGACGTGACGTAAATGCGGGCAGCTTACGTAGCAAGCATACGTCACAGTGAAGCGGGAGAGCTAACACACTTTGCAGAAAGGGAAGAGTGACGTTTCATTGTCATTACGAAGCTCACCTCCACTACTCAGCGGAATTCTGATTGGGGTAGATAATTTAAAATAAAGCTCTATAATCGCAACAAAGAACTGAGCTCTCCAGGACTTATACTGCGCTCGCTATCAACAGCCAGTTTTATTTTCTCATATGTATTCATTCAAAGAAAACTGACCAAACCAAACCAAACCAAACCCCATGGCACTACAGCCCTTGAAGGGCCTTGGCCAACCAAGCGACCGCTGCTCAGCCCGAAGGCCTGCAGATTACGAGGTGTCGTGTGGTCAGCACTACGAATCCTCTCGGCCGTTATTCTTGGCTTTCTAGACCTGGGCCGCTATCTCACCGTCAGATAGCTCCTCAATTCTTATCACGTAGGCTGAGTGGACCTCGAACCAGCCCTCAGGTCCAGGTAAAAATCCCTAACCTGGCCAGGAATCGAATCCGGGGCCTCCAGGTAAGAGGCAGGCACGCTACCCCTACATCACGGGGCCGGCAAGAAAACTGACACGTTGTAATTTTTGTGTTATAATCTACAAATGTACAGGGTTTAAGCGTACAAGGCACAATTTAAAATTTCTTGTATGGGAATTACAGTATTTCCATTTAAAAAGGTAACATTCCTGTTATTCATTAAGCAAAAAGTAATATAATCACATAATGAAACAGTGGTTTTGCACAGCGTTGTAGTGCTGTGTGAATTTCCGTGTTCACTGAATATAGGGCCTAGTATTTAAAATTTAACAGGGACCGGTGATAATAGCTAGCCACTGTATAGCGAGAGAGAGTTTCATCACGAGTGAGGGCATAGACATTTACTATCCAAGATTGAAGTCCAACAACAATGTACATGTATCCACCAGACAGATGTACGGTATGCCTTCAAATAAATAACCTCACTGATTTTATTGTTGGTAAGCATGATAGGATTGTTGGTGAGTTTAACAGATAATTTAAACCCCAACAACCAACCACACGCCACAGCTTATCCATCTTAACTCCGTATTATATTACAACTGTTTCTAAAGCACCTCTTAAAATGTAATAGTGAAAATTGTAATTCATTACACACATTATGAAAATATTTGAGGTTGTAGGCCTAAATCGTTATTATCGGTCAAAATACAAAAACTGCAATGAACAAAAAGAAAACTTTTTTCTTACAACGTAAATTGAAAATAATGCGGATTTCTGCCCTCTATTTCAAACTCGGGTATCGCAGCAGTGATTGAGATTGACAGAGAAAACTCCACCCAGCCTTCACGGCCTGTGACGTAGCCACAACGTCACTGTGTTTGAACAGCATACGCTCATCGCCTGCCAGCCCGGCGCGGAGCCCGCGGGTCGGAATGCCCGGCGTGAAGACCTATGGATTAACCAAACAAATCTTTGACTTCTTCCGTAACCACAAAACAAAACTCAACTGGTTTAAAGAAACTGAAAAAGACCTGCTAGAATTAAAAACGACAGAAAATTCACTAATCGATCGAACAGCTAAAGTAATAACTAAAGATGAAAATATAAGGTCCCAAGACAAATCTACATTAAAATCCGAACCTATTGTTTCGGAAGACAAGAGGCAACGAAGATGAGAAAGAATGAAGAAATACTGGGCACGACAAAGAGAAATAATTAATTCAACATACCCTAAAAATGGGTGAATAAAGAAGAAGAAATGATACTGGAGTGTGTCGTTGTAATGAAAGTTGACGGGGAAAACAGAAGTACCCGGAGAAAAACCTGTCCCGTCTCTGCACAATAATCTCACATGGAGTGACCGGGATTTGAACCGTGGAACCCAGCGCTGAGAGGACGGCGCGCTGCCGCCTGAGCCATGGAGGCTCTGTTGTTATACCATATACCAACAAATACGTAAGGAATTGTCTATATGTACAAACCAAGTATTCTCTTGCCTGGGTCACAAGAAGCTACAAGGATAGTCTAATAGGAAATGAAGATCCTTTTGATGACTTTTCCTTCATCGCATTCAAAACGCACAATACTGCAAAGTATGATAGCAACACAACGGTGCGGAAGTGAACCTCAATGAATCAATGTCACCCTTCTAACATGATTATACAATTCTGAGCAAGCTTCTTGTTCTTCGGAGGGTGGAGGGATGACAAAGGAAGTTGACTCGAGACTTCACCTCTCTGGAAAGTGCGTCCTACATTCTGTAAACACACAGCCTGAAGAAAATTAAATTTGATTTCGTCTTCAAGATATTGTGAGATGCGCTGGCGAAGAGGCGCGTTCCAGAGTGACAGTAAGACAAATAATGTGCTCCGCACGATACAGAATCGTGCAAAGTAGTTACAACTGACACACAGCATTAATTCACATAATAATAATAAACAGCCGGGCTAAGTAGTTTGGACGGTTGAGGCGGTAGCCTTCTAACTTGGCAGGTTCGATCCTGGCTCAGTTCGGTGGTAATTGAAGGTGCTCAAATGCGTCAGCCTCGTGTCGGTAGATTTACTGGGAAGTAAAAGAACTCCTGCGGGAATAAATTCTGGCACCTCGGCATCTCCGAAAGCCGTAAAAGTAGTTAGTAGCACGTAAAGCCATTGTTGTTATTATTATTATTATTATTATTATTATTATTATTATTATTATTATTATTATTATTATTATTATGCAGGGGTATGCGTGTGACGTCACATATTTAGGACATTTTCATGAAAACTGCGTTTCAGGCTTTTCTCTTTGCAACAGGTAGCCTCAAGTTTTATCTGTCAATTGAGAAAATAAACTGATCATAAGTTAAAAACTCTAAGCGACATTCGCATTCTTCTCAAACAATAAAGCGTCTTAACCGGGCGCGCGGCTTTGAGCTTGCATCCAGAAGATAGCGGGTTCGAATCCCTGAAGATGGTTTTACGTGGTTTACCATTTTCACACCAGGCAAATGCTGGGGCTGTACCTTAATTAATGCCATGGCAGCTTCCTTCCCACTCCGAGGTCTTTCCTATCCCTTCGTCGCCATAAGACCTATCTGTGTCGGTGCGACGTAAAGCCACTAGCTGAATCTGAAATGAAATGAAAGCGTCTTAACATTTTTATTCCCATATACCTAGGCCATCTATGGCAACTAATGGTGAACCTGTTGAGGATCCAACCAGCCTTCGGGCTGAATACCCAACACACAACATACATATCTGTTGTCGAGGATAGTAAATCAACGATAAAACGCACACAAAATGAAGTCACATATTTATTTTCATTGCAAACTTCTGTATTATCCCAGGCCAGGCGAAACATATCCGTGATTTCCTTAAGACTAACATTCTTTAAAGTAATCATAATTTTACAGATTAATTTTGTAAATGTAATATTAGTAGTCGTAATCGAGTAAAATATTTCTCAAGTATTTGTAATCGGGTATGATTACTTTCTTCATTTCTCATTAGTAGTTCCTGGAAATATATTTGCCGACTTGAACTTGAACAGATGTGCCGACCCAATAAACAGGGAAAACGCCAGGAAGAAATTGATAGTCTACACCCCAGGAATTTCCCAACTTTTTGTCTCTGACGCCCCCAAACATATCGAACCATGTCCAACGACCCCTTAGCCACAGAATACAATACTGCATTCAGTAAATTTTTTAATGATACCATGTTTGATTGTTTTAGCATAATATTTAGGACTAACATGGACTTGACAGTTTTATTTAACTTCATTTACATAAAGATACTTTAGAACTGAACAATGATAAAACATTGTGATTCTTGACCAATAATTACAACAGTCTGGATCTTAAAATAATTCACTTGTTGCCGTTGTTGGATCAATCGGTCGGATGGTGGTGTTTTCCGAAGACCAAGACTTTTACAAGCGTAATCATTCGAACCGAAGATAAGCCTCTACATTAGCTCTGTTTCTGTACTTCGTTTTTTAAATGTATGAGAGCAGAACAGGTATGTTGGCATGAAAGTCACCAAACGCAGTATTTCCTTTCTAGAAATTGTAGGGTACAGGGGATGTCATGGACCCAAAAATCATTCAATGACGTGGAGTTGCGATACATTCTCTGAACTTCGTGGAGCCAACATTCCACTCCATCTGATTCTCCACCCGTATCATACTTCAATTTATTTTATTTTACTCAAGGGAGGAGTGGTCCATGTTCTGTTTCAAAGAAGGGACTTCTGATGCACGCAATTTTCTCAACCAGAGGCAGAAAAAATGGTCTGAGTGCGGATACTAGCAATTCCAAGTGTCTCACAACTACGCCACTTACACTGTCTTGTAGTATTTCTTTTTCCATTGCTAACTTGTACCATCTATCGGCCAAGATAAGAGTTACATATACTGTATGTTATTTATACAGCAATGAAGAGATAGTTCATAAATTTAGTATAATGGTCTACGAATTGTGTGTGTACAATCAAATTTCACTCTTCAAAAATTTATTATCGCGGACCCCTAGTATTTTCGTCCCCCCCCCCCCACTCCCCCATGGGTTCGTGGACCACAGTTTGGGAATGATTGGTCTATTCGATAGCTAGTTGTATACATTAAGACCTCCTATCACTGCATCAATATCTTTGTGCAGCTACTTACTTTGCCATTCATGCATCGTTCCAACGAGGGGAGTATCAATGAACTCATAGAGAAACCTACCTTGAAATTTTGCTAAACTCATATACGTCCTACAGGAAGCTCACATACCAAAAGCTAGAAACAAGTTTTAAGTGACATGTCTTGAAGTCTAACCGTGGATAGGACGCATGAAAGCAGAGAGTAAGCAGCAATCAGACCACTTCGAGATACTCGAGCCGGTGGTGGGACACCAGTAGTCAATGCTACCCAAACATAACTATAAAATCCCATAACAATAAAATATAAGGCGGGATCAAAGAGTTTTCGTTTGAGGGCGTGTCAGTCGTGTCGTGCCGACGTGCGAGCGTTAAATGCGACCACGTGAACTATGGTGACGTCATTACCAAATGCGTCCAAACTGGACCAACGTGTTGTTATTCTGTTCATCGCTGCCGAAGGTGGACATCCATCGGAGTATCAAGACTGTGTATGGGGCAGCATATCTGTCGAAATCAACCGTTGTGGAATGGTGCACCAAGTTCCGTGCAGGTCGCGTTTTGACACAAGACGCCGGTCGATCTGGGAGGCCAGCCTCATCCATAACGGACAACAATAAGTGTGCGGTGGATCCTGATCTCTCCCCATGGGATTGTCACGCCTTCGGTCCCCTCAAAAGGACATTGAAGTGCCGATGCTTCCTGTCGGACGAGGATGTGCAGCAGGACATAGTGTTTTACCACACGCGAATCTTCAACCTGGTGCGTCTGCGTTGAGTGCTTCAGTACTCACGGCGATTTTGCCCGATTGGCATCCCGATTCAGGACTCTACGGACATCGGACGGAAAGTTATTGATCGCCCCTTTTACTATTGTGTTTGTCGGTATTCCGGTTTCTATTTCACAGCTAAGTTTTGGAAGTGAACTTCCTATAGGACGTAAATGATTATAGCACAGTTTTAAGGAAGGTTTCGATATGAGGTCACTGGTCATTACTAGAGTCCGGATTATTAGGTACTGATATGTTAGAATGCGAACTTACTTAAACCAGTAACAAGTATACCCTACACTGTACAACGGTTATGCTATGAGATTTGCATAGATATTAGGGGTACAGCCTATAGAACTCCTTGAATTTATGCTACTCTTCCTAATTTATGGTACAACGGGTTGCATCACACTTCCTACAAACCAAATTTCTTTGCATTCTAACCTATTACCACCTAAAAATCCGAGGTATAGTCATTACCTAGTAAGCTGATAATTTCATCGATATTCCCGATGACAACTCGGCAGGTCCGCCTTGTTAGTGTCACCAGAAATAGCTTTCTATTTGTCGCTGAGAACAACATATATTCCTGGGCAAAGGAGGAGTGTTAGTGCTGTTGTTTGAGTGCTACTCACCCTGTATTGTCGTCCGCCTGAATAGTGAGCATAGCCTCTTTCGGTTCGGAGAGTGCCTAGTTCGATACCCAGGAACTGCGACTCAATCACCAGCATCCTCCACTACTATGACACACAAGACAGATGCTGTGCTAGGCTAGCAATCGCCTGTATAATTTGCTAGCACGTGTTATTGGTCATCAATACTTAATGACATTCTCGAGCAGCTGCGTGGAGAAGGAGATCGTCTTACAGTGAGAGACAAGCCGGCCTTCTGTTGTGGATCAGCTGTTAGCACTCAGCACATTCCACCTAGGACACGCGCAGCTGTTGTTGGAATACGTGCCGATCACCGGCACGATTTATAGCCTGACAACTGGATTTATTTGTTCCTCTGTGGCGGTTCTACGGTCACATGAGATGGGAGCGAATGGAGTCTCCCTGAATGAAACACCAGAGCTGTTCGACGCCGTCAATGTTCCGGAGACAGAAACTTAAATACATTTCCTGTCAGAACAGCATATTGAATAATAAAAACAGGGGGCACATGGATCTAAGAAACTACTAGATGAAAAAACATTTATTTATAACTTATCTAAAATACAGTTGCATTTGTGTAGTAGGATATTATGCATTATCTTTGCAATTATTTACGTGTACAAAGTACTTGATGTTCTTATCCGCCGGTGAAGTTGTTTCATATTTTTATACATTGTTGCGATCCTTACTGTTAACGAGCAGTACAGTTCCGCTGGAGTTGTGACCAAACTATATTTGATGGCAACTGCACGACGTGTGATATAACCAACTGAGATCGTGTCTCTTCTTGTCGATACCAGTACTGAAGATCTAGATGATATTTGGTTCACTGTTTCCTGTTCCATATTGCATGTTAGACAATCATCACTGGTCACGTTAGAATCCTTCATTTCATGTAATTTATTGTGGCCACCACTTAATCGTAACCATGTATCCTTCTCTTTCAGGGAACTGTTTGCCTACTGTACAGCAATTGCACCACTGTTCTTTGTAGTCTTTAATATCGTACAGTTCATCTATGGACCACGTGAGCTTACTAGCCTCCATGTGGTTGTGATTTCCACTAATGTGACAACTTTGAGCTGAATGTTGTGTGTTCAGTGCTGTGTAGTTCTCACCAGCTAACCGTATTACTTTACGTAATAGCGAAAACTCCGATTTTGAAACAAATAATATATGGCATGGCTTGGGATCATCCGAAAATTTGCGTAACGTGAAGCACAAAAGTGTGATGAAAGTGTAACCATAGCAACGTTGCAGGCAGTGATGTAAGGTATTGTTACCTAGCAACTGTGCACGCAGTGATGTAAGGTATTGTTACCTAGCAACCGTGCAGGCTGTCTTATGGGACTGGTCATCATTTGAAATTAGCAGCCGTTGATGGATGGCCATGAATGATCATTTGCTTTTCGCAAAGCGAAAAGTGGTTTATTTTTCGACAAAGTAGTGACGCATATTCTATTTCTCCTTTGGCCAAAGCTGTGCAATAATCCCACGACCCCAGAGTTTCCTGAATATATTTATTCTCTCTCCCACTCTTTCTGGCTAAAGGTTCTTTGATCTTGGCATATGAACACGGATCAGTAGTTTAAATGCTTTGATGTTGATTTAACTCCGTTTTATTACGCACAGGCTGCATGGGATGACAGGTACTGCGTACATATTAACAGGTAAAATGACATTGCGAGAATTAACTCGAGTCTTCCCACAAATTCATTTTGTAACATGAACTCAATGTCTGCATGTTATAAAAAAGTACTTTTCTGAACTCAGAGATTCTTGTACCTCTTTTCAGACTCTAGAGAAAATATTATTCTACTCGTGGTAGTTTTATAGGTCAGAGCAAGAGATGATGATATTATTATTATTATTATTATTATTATTATTATTATTATTATTATTATTATTATTATTATTATTATTATTATTATTATTATTAATGATTACGTATTGTAAGTTACGAGAAACCTACAAACATGGGTCTAATACTGGAACTGACAAAGCATTGAATTGGTAGGAAAGTGCATTACCAGAATGGGCCATTCTAGAGCTGAACTCTGTACCACGACGTTAAGCGTGGGCGGACAAGATTTATGCGGCTGATATATTGCTGTGTTGGTATTAACAGTTAATGGTATAACCTTGTATGCAGCCCCTTGCGAACGGCCGTATTACTCTCGAGATGTCAAGACAAGCTCTTGCCTGAATGATATACACGGACGTCTGCTGTCAGAGAACACTCTCTAGTGAGTTGGGGAAAATACAGCGATACTTGTAGTTACAGAGCTGGGATGACAAGTGGATGATGTTAATAAATAAGTTATAGGCCTGTGATCGACTGAAAAACGATTTGAACAACATTGTGGGATGGAGAGCAGACAATGGTAAATTTAGAAAATGGCGCAAAAACCTGCCAAGGGACCACTTCTCAGCCGGAAGGCCTGCAGATTATGAGGTGTCGTGTGGTTAGCAAGACGAATCCTCTCGGCCGTTATTCTTGGCAGGGTGAGAAATCAGAAAGAAATGGTAGGGGGAGAAGGATCATAGGCCTTAACTATCAGTATTCATTTCAGGCAGTACCCA
Source organism: Anabrus simplex (assembly GCF_040414725.1). Classification (NCBI taxonomy): domain Eukaryota; kingdom Metazoa; phylum Arthropoda; class Insecta; order Orthoptera; family Tettigoniidae; genus Anabrus; species Anabrus simplex. The sequence goes on from NC_090277.1 coordinate 75,460,629, forward strand.
GCGGAGGAGAGGGTATATAATTCCCGTGTAAGTAAATTATCCCCTCGCCCAGAAAAAACGTAAATTTTATATCTTTTATTTGAATTATGTAATGATAATGATAATAATAATAACAATAATAATAATAATAATAATAATAATAATAATAATAATAATAATAATAATAATAATAATAATAATAATAATAATAATAATAATCGTATGGCAGGGCAGACATTTTAATTTGACGCCATCTGTCTGTCTGCTCATCCATTTCAACGTTTCGTTTTACTCTAGGCCCACTAGATGGCAGATAGAGTAAACATAAACTCTCTTGGGCGTCTATGGCTGAGATTTAATTAATTTTGTCGGGTAAACACCAAATTTGTCACCAGAGATCTTTTACATGCCGACAACGTACGACATGGAGTGTCGAATGGACATTTTTCCATCCTTCAAAAATCCAACTACCTCTTTCGGGTTTGAACCCGCTATCTTGGGATCCGGAGGTCGGCAATCTACCACTGATTCACAAGAATGATAAACACTACAAACTTATTCCAATCGCTGATAAGATTATGAGAGACTGTCCCTTTCTTAAGAAAGGCCAGACGAGGCGAGATTTATCCTGTTTTATTGCTTTATTAGTGGAACCTTCCTCTACCAGGACTGACTGCCGACTGAACAAATTGTACATTCTTTAAGTGTATACTATACTACTGGCTACCTGTCGGAAGCACACCCTCTCCTAGAAATACGGGAGTGGTGTAAGCTCGTTCGAGCTACTTACAGTGATAACAAGGGAGGAAGGGCTTCAAGTAAGTTACATTTTTGGCCAGGTATCAGATGAACTTGCCAAAGTGAAACATGCTGGTGTGGTGTTGCCACCGCTACGTTGCTTTATTGTTCAAGGTCTGGCAGTCATTCTATTATTTCTATATTATGTATATTGTTGCTGATATTTTTATGAAAAATCATTAATTTCAGTAATATAATTGTTTTACATTTTCTTCATTATTGTATAATGATAGAATCCCCCCTTGGGGCATTTTATTGGGGTGGGAGGAATCTTTGAGATGAAATGTTCGGTGGGGGGGAACCTCCCTTTCCTCCACCCCCTCGCGATTTCGCACCCTGATTCTTGGCTTTCTAGACCGGGGCATCCATCTCATCGTCAGACAGTGCCTCAATTGTAATCACGTAGACTGAGTGGACCTCGAACCAAACTTCAGTTCCAGGTAAAAATCCCTGAACTGGCCTTCGGGTAAGAGGCAGGCACGCTACCCCTACACCACTGGGACGGTGGTATGTTGGTAAACAGGTTGTATGATTCATTAAGAGAAAAAGGGTTTTTTCTATTCGTTCACGGGCGCACTAATACATCTATGGTTTTTGGCAACGGGGGTATGGGAGAGGCGAAGGCAGCGAGCGTGGCCTTAATTAGCGCACAGCAAATGGGAAACCATATTCAGAGCTGCCGACGGTGGGATTCGAACCCACTATCTCCCGAATTAATGTGCACAGCTACGTTACTCTAATCAGATGGCCAACTTACGCGGTAAGAGGAAAAGTCCTCTCAGTTTTAATTACAGTGATGATCGAGTGAAAAATACCTCGTTGGGATCACCAAGTATTTAGGAGTTAATATAAGGAAATATCTTCGTTAAGATGATCACTAAGAAAGAGATTTCCATGCAGTAATAGATTGGATTTCAATGAGACGAAGGCCTCCTCTATCACAGAGGTAAGTTCAGTAGAAAAAGTTGCATAAATGTTACGGGATTTTAAGGTCCTTGTTACTATTGTTTATGCATTTCTTTAAAACAGAAGCGTCGTGCGCCCTTCTTGCACAAAGGTTACCGTATGCTGTGAGTTTTGCATAAACATTAGGGGCTTGGCCCATCAGAACCCCTAAAATGTATGTTACTCTCACTACACAACGGAAGAACGGGCTAGCCGACACTTCCTAATAACCAAATTAGTTTGCATTCTAACCTATTACACCATAAAAATTCGGGGTCCTGATCACATAAACGAGATTCTAATAAAAGGTAATAATTGTCTTCATATGGTAATGAGGGTATTTGGGGGTTGTGGTAAGGACGTAAAGGAAAGGGCATTTAAGTCACTCGTAAGCACCCAATTACAGTATGCGGCCAGAGTAAGAGACCTACATCAGCATTTATTCGAGGACTGGAGGAGATACAAAGAATAGCAGCAATATTTCGAAAATTATTAATTATACACCAAACCAATTTTAGGGATGCCCTTACTTTTATTTAGCTGATATTATTACATATGTTTCCAAAAATGAATGCATAAGATAAAACGATCTGTCTGTTTCGAGAAATTGCTAGCGTGCGATATGTTAGTTAATTCACGTCTGTGTTTGCTATAATTCTATTTCCGTTTACTAGTGTAAACCTCTAACGTGGCTGTAACCAGTGTTCATTACTGGCTGAAAGGATGCCAGACAAACGGTTTAGTTCTCTCTGACACGAGACGGCGAACAGCGATAAAGTTGAGAACTTGTGTTGACCACAGCTACACGTAACACGATGTCTACAACACCTGTTCGCCTGCCACCACCAGTACACTGATCTGTGTCGGCTTGACGGGAACTCCAGCGAGGCTTAACGCCACGTCAAAGCAGCGAACTCTCGTAAATTAAAACAATATCCCTCGTCCTATCACAAGGCAGACTGTCAATTCTTACGAATTAACCCAGATTGTATTCCCACTCACCCAGTTTTAAAAGTTTTTTGTCCAGAAAATCTGTTCGGTAGGGCTATTTTCTTAAATAGCTGGTGTTTGAGAAATCATCAGTTTAACCGTGTGCCTAATTCTTCCGTGAGATTCGTAAATCGGACGACATAAATTTTAACTCAGAGACAAATGTTATTAAGTATACAGGGTGACGCCGATTTCCATCGACAAAGTTTCGGAGGTTGCTCAGGGATACTTTGAGTGTATTGGTATAAGGAACCCGTTATCAACGGTACCTTTCTAAAGAGTAAGAACAACAGGGGGCGTATTCTATAGTCTACCGGTGGCGACCCAAGAAAATTACATTAAATAAGTAACACTTTACGACAGTTTCAACAGAGCATTCAAACAATCGTGACAATCATGCGCATTCCTCTTTGTCGAAAAAAATGATGGGGAGTGTGTAATGAAAGCGGCAACGCTGAAGACACCGCGACCGGAAAGCAGCAACCTTACTCCCCTCTCCCCACCTTAACTCTTTCAGCGCAGGCTCAGGACTGACAGCGAGCCGGCTGCCGCTACAGCTTGCGGTTTCTCAGTCAGTCAAATGCGTTTAAAGCAGTAAACAGAAATACATTATGGCGCGCGTAGATCAGAACATGTTTTAGAAATTCTAGTATTTTTTATTTGTGATTGTTTAAGTGTCCGTATGCTGACAAATTGTGTAACTTTTTTACAGCCTCTTGTTTTAACTGAGCCAGCTTTGGTTGTGTGAAAAGATGATGGAACTAACACCTATGGTGGCTTTATTTGCCGATGACTTGTAACAGAAAGTTTGTTAAAGTTCCTTTCGGCCGTTGTCCATACAGGGACAAAGCTCAAATTATGAGTATGAGAAGGCCTAAGCCTGAAGTGTCGATGTGAAGGAAAATAGCGTAAGTAAACACGTGATTTCACATCATCAGAATACATATGATAGATGGAAATGGTTGTATGGCAGTTCTAAACTGTCTAAACTCTATTGCTGGCCATGCTGTTTTTAAGTCGTGAAGATATGATCTCTTTTTGCACGGCAGTTCAAAAATATGATAAATCGAAGGCTTACATTTGCAGTAGCATGAACTTTGCAAACTTTGGTAATACAAGAATAGGTTCACAACTATATAAACAACCTGCTCTACACACTGACCAACATTCTATCGTTGTAAAAAGAAATTGTGAGATTTTGCTACGTATTCGATTGCTCGCAAAAACAGTCCATGGAATCATGTCTGCCATGTAAGAAAACAGACTAAACCACGTGATTGCTGAACATTAATTGTAACAATACGAGCAGCCTCAGCATCTGCAGAAAGAACGTTCTCTGCACAGAAGAGGATAAATTCATATTGCAGTTCAACGTAGACACAACAACGTCTATGCGGTTTGGCATTACTGTCAACTGAAAAGTCCATTCTTCAGAAACTTTGCAAGCTGCGCGGGAACTTCAGTGACGACATCATCAAGTAATTTTCATCCCAAACCAGACGTCTCGAGTTCACATATAAATAGGTAAGATTTAAAAGAATGTAACTTATTGTTTTGTGCATTACTAGGCTGAGTGGTAGCCCAGATCTTCAAACCAGTATACGCCACGGTAGCAAAGTACTGTAATTAAGATTTATTCCGTTTGATACCACAGTCATCCCTGTTTCTCTGAAAATACCTCGATATCAGTGGCACAGCCTGTAATATGCAATAAACAAAAACATACAAATCAAAACTCAGAGTAGTACAACAACCCTCAGACGAAACATGTACAGTTATTTAACTGTGTTCTGTCAGTGAACTCTACAGTAGGCAAAAAGAAAACAGAACTGTTCCTTTAAAAGTATTTATCAAAATGTTGACCATCATGATCACGGAATCGTTGACTTCCGCCGCGTTAAGGAACGCCTGCGGGACAACATTCCCATACCCCAGCATTTGTCGAGAACTAGCCTTTATTATTTTCAGTTCAATACAAGTGCAAAGGCAACTAGGGAAACAAACCAAAGGAAATGTTCTTATTCTGTAACAAGTCACCGGAGACCAAGGGTCCCTAATACCAGTATACTAAAAAGTTATTTCTGAACAAGCCCCTAAAGTTAGTGGGTGGATTTAGGCTTCACGCACTATATTTCACAAGACTATCTACGTGGGGGTCACGAACAACCTGGAAGGAGTACAACGTAAATAATTCCACTAGAATATTCGTAATCACCATTAGGTGCTAATAGGGAGTAAAGTACCATTACGAAGGTAATCTTTTATAGTAGTAGTATGCTCTCAACTACGCATAGTCTTCCTGACCTCTCCTTTCCATTTATCCGTGAACGAAAGAATGATGGAACAATCCCATGTGTGAGCAATAATGAAATTTCTGCCTGATTTTCCGCAGACGACATCGTTTAGCTCTCCATAAGACCAGTCGGTACAAAAAGCAGTAGGAAAACTGCTGAATAATGAAGACAATGCAAATTGAAAATTAACAATAATGAAACGGTATGTAAAAAGCAAAACAAATTTAAAAAAATAAACGTTTCCCTTCGTGAAAAGCTAACGATCATGACTATGTCTTTCAATAAATGAAACTCAAATATTGATAAAGAACGATTTATTTGCATCGTTTCGCAGAGCATCGTTGGCGACCAAGGCCTACGGTAACGACTAATATGACATCACTGACGGTACACATTTTATCGCGTTACGTTACATAAATGTTTGGATGACCCCCAGCCACAAGACATATTCATGTCAAAAGGAAATGTGGTGGTTAAAAGGTATAGAATTAGAAGTAGTCAATAAAGTAATTACGAATTATATTAACATCTGCTGGGATGTAGAATGAACAAATACGATGGGCTAAAATGAAAGGCATGGAGGCTCTAACTACAACTTGGTTTTTCTGTGCAGTAGCCAGAGAATATTCCCAAACCCCATGGTGGAACAGCGCCGAAGGTCCTTAGCCTACCAAACGACCACTGCTCAGCCCAAAGGCGTGCAGATTACGAGGCGTCATATGGTCAGCACGAAAAATAAATACTTTACCAATAATACCGATAAAATAATCTAACCCAGGGATATCGAAGTAGAATCGTATCCTACATATATTGAGAGGAAGGAGATACCGTGGTGATATTCAACCACCCCCACCGTGCTTATATGTGTTACGTCAATCCTACCAACATCCAAATGATTCTATACAAGGCCTATACAAATCCACGGAAAAGAAAGTTTCTTAAATCAGCTAGTTCAGTAAACAGAACCACGTAAGAAGTGGAAAAATGTTCGAAATTAAATTTATTTTGAATGATGAAAACCTAAAATTGCTTACGTTTTCTATTTTTAAAAATACAACTCCCTTCAAACCAATTAAAATCTATATTAAGACCCTCAGTTATAAAATAAATCAAGACATTTGGCCTTCTGAATGCATCCCAATTAGCAAAATCCTTCAAAAGAAAATATCTACGAAATCATTATTGGCGTTGGGATGTCAATAATATGTGGATAATACCCTAGATATTGAGCTATTTCGCTGTTTCATTTAGGTCCATAGATTCGGCTAATAGTTGCAGAATGAGTGTATGAAATGAACTGAGCAGCATAGAATAATATATCACCAGCACATTTTTTGGTAATATAATTTATTCAAATCCTAGTCCCGTTTAGCAGAAGCTTTCGATTAAACATATTCTTAAATAATTACGGAAGCCAACACTAATATTAACATAATTAATTAATATAAGGGATGTTATTCTTCGCTTTCTAGACCGGACAGGATAAATACTCAGCATAATTAAATAAATTGGAAACTGAAAGCATACCTCTAAATCGTTATATCAGCCACTTTTGTGGCCAGAGTGGAGTCAAGATGAAGATGAGACAAGTCAAGTTACCCTACGATGCCTTTCCTGGGACTAACAGTGACTTACCTCCTTTGGCAGGGAGAGTTACTAAGTAATGACGAGAGAAGATTTTTCATCCCCGCAGAAGTGAAAATAACCATTGTAGTCAGGAGCTGCCAGCAGCAGGCGAGCAGTTAGCAGCACAGTAATGTTATGAGAGTCACGTCCCAGATGTAACGAACACAGCGCTTCTTCTTTTATTATTTCCTCTGAGATGTTTTAAGAAGAAGTCAGTGCGGTTTATGAGGTGAAAGTTGAGTTACAATCATAACACTCGCGGGCGAGGAATATTAAAACGGTGATAACCTACGAAGAGTGGCTCATCAAAGTTTTATGCAACCTTATGAACACCAGTGTAAAGCGTGTTATCTCTAAATCTACATTCGAGGGGATTGTTACAATTAACCCAGTAATCATAACTACGTGTATTTTTTATCTTAGATTAATGGAATCAATTAAAGGCATTTATGTTGACAATTGGGCTGCAGCGAGAATTGATGGTAGAATTAGTTCTTGGTTCAAGATACTTACAGGGGTTAGACATGGCTGCAATCTTTCACCTTTCTATTCATGGTTTACACGGATCATCTGATGAAAGGTATAAAGTTGCAGGGAGGAATTCAGTTTGGTGGAATTTAATAAGCAGTCTAGCCTATGCTAACACTTGGTCATAATGGCAGATAGTGCCGAAAGCCTGCACTCTAATATCTTGCAATGAGTATGGTACAAAAATTAGCCTTTTCAAGACCAAATTGATGTCAGATTGGGGATACAAAGCTAATTTCAAGTATTTAGGATGTGTGTTCTCCCAGGATGGTAGTATAGCAACTGAGATTGAATCAAGGTGCAGTAAAGCTAATGCAGTGAGCTCGCAGTTGCGATCAACAGTATTCTGTAAGAAGGAAGTCAGCTCCCGGTCCAGACTATCTTTATGTCGGTCTGTTTTCAGACCAACTTCGCTTTACGGGAATTAATTTATTTATTTATTTATTTATTTATTTATTTATTCACAAAGCACAAGATACAGCTACACTGAGCAAATTTCACTTGCACTGCCAACAGACTATTTAACCAACGTAAACTTTCATAATAAAATATAACAAACATAACAAAATATAACAAGATCAGGTACACAGCCTACTAATAACTGTCCAAATCGACAACCATAAGAATGTCCATATTGATAGCCAAGTCGTCGTGGGTCAAGATGGCGGTATAATCCCTTCACATCAACTTATCTTTAAGAGGCTATTTACACACCTCTCGAATACACTTTTATTTGATGCTATATCGAGTTCTTGTCTCCTGTTAATATTGTTAAAGAGTGTCGGGAGGCGGATTAGCAAAGATCGTTGAAGTATTGAGTGCTGAGTGTGGGGAATGTGGAGAAGGTCTTTGGTTCTGGTGGAGCGGGAAGGAACACGGAGAGAGAAGAGTGAGACAAGATGTTCCGAGCGGTAATGCCCATTTAAGATCCCGTGGAGGAAACTCAGGTCAGCTACCTGTCGCCTGATGTGCAGCGGTGACATATTAATTGCCATTAATACCTGCTCCGTAGACAGATTTCTGAGCTTGGGGTTTCTGTTCCTTACAATTGCAGCAAAGAAGGACACTGCTCTGTCTAACTGCTTAGTATTGGAGGGGGAGGCTGTTGTCCAAATAGGAGAGCAGTAGTTTAAGAGAGGTTGAATGATCGTGAGGAAGAAGTGACGAAGAGCAATGGGGTCAGAAATTTCTGTGAAGCGATAGAGAATGCCTAGTAATTTCATAGCCTTGGTTGTATATGTTTCTATGTGGGTCTTAAATTGTAATTTTGTATCAAATATTACACCTAGGTCACGCTGTTGCGTAACTACGGTGATGGGCTTGTCGAGTAGGTAATATGATGTCGGTAGAGGAGATTTACGTAGTGTTATGGTCATGTGGCTGCATTTTTGTGGATTGGGGATAAGTTTCCAAGTACGGCACCAGTTCGAGAGGGCATTAAGTGAGGACTGTAGCAGAGCTGCATCTCCTGGATTCCTGATCTCCCTAAATATCTTGCAGTCGTCAGCAAAGAGTAGGGTATTGGCTGTTTCGTTGAGTTCGGACGGCAGATCGTCCATAAACAAAGAAAACAGCAAGGGGCCAAGAGTACTGCCTTGTGGGACACCGGAGGTGACTGGTAACCATGAGGATGAAGTGCCTGATATTACCACTCTCTGCCAACGGTTATGTAGGAAGCCAGAAAGAAGGGTCAGAAGACTGCCATGTATATTAAATCGTTCGGAGAGTTTATGGAGCAACAGAGTATGGTCTACAGAATCGAAAGCTTTCGAAATGTCTACGTAGCAGATGTCCAGCTGCGATTTAGCTGCAATGGCGTGTGATGCAAAGCTATGCAGAGTGGCTAGGTTTGTTAGACAAGAGCCACCTGGTAGAAAACCATGCTGCTTGGTTGAGATATACGGCAACGTGAATGCGAGGAGACGCTGGTGTATATTTTTTTCAAAGATAAAGGATAGTGTGGGGAGAATAGAAATTGGTCGGTAAGATGAAACATTAAATTTGTTGCCTGATTTGAGAAGTGGAACAATATTTGCCTGTTTCCAGGTATTAGGAAAATAGCCCGCGGCAAAACATCTGTTAAATAATTTAGATAGAGGGACGCAAAGAGTACTGGCAGTATTTTTTAGGAAAAGAGGACCTATAGTGTCGGCACCGGTAGCTTTGTTGGTACGGAGAGTTTGAAGAAGGTCATGAACTTCACTTGGTGTGGTAGTGAAAGTAGCGAGAATGATGTCTGATACACATAGGTGGGAACAATGGCATGAGGGTACTAGGAATGAGGAGATAAAGACTAAGTTAGGAATGAACTCGATGGATGAATCTGTACGTATAAATCGGCTCCGTCCGTGGGATCATGAGAGACGAGTGGAGGAAGATAGGTAACTCAGGAGAAGAGAAATAGTGTGAGACGAAGATGATGATGGTTACAATCAATTACTTACCATTTACGGATAAAGGGTATAGAACTTACCGAGGCCATAGAACTAGTTACAAATAGAGGATTGTGGCGGCTATTAGTTCACAGAGGCTTGAAGACTGCATGAAATAAAGGTCTATAATGAAGATGTATGTTTTTCTTTTCCTTTATCAAGGACATGCTCTTATCCCTTACAAATTTTGACCAGTAGCAGAACATTTTACTATTAATATAGATCTTCTAGTAGAACATTATACTTGCCGACCATTCAAGGGGTTATTGTGTGCAGCCGGTAATATACGTTACATTCAGTGGCAAACGAGATATGAGTCCGTCATATAGTACAGTATTAGCAGACGTAACTCGGAACCATGTCACCTATATCAATATTCTGTGCTCGGTAATTGCAATGAAGTAGAATTCTACCTTACTTGCATATGTTAGCTGTACTTAGGGAAGGTCCGATTGTTAGTTGGATAGTATCTAGTGTCGTCTTGCCTGCCCTTCCGTGATGTAGCGGGGGTAACTGGTGTTGTTACTCGCTTCAGTAGGTTTGCAATCTATCATATTAATGTCCAAAACATCCGGGCTGTCATTATGAGATAAGGGATAAATTATTACAGAAATCAAAGAAATTTCTGTTGACAGTTTGGCCGCAGATTAAGAAGGGGTCCCACAATGCACTGTAATTGGACCTGTCTTCTATACACAAATGTTATAGGTGAAAAAATGGAATCTCGGATAAGATAAGGCTTTTCGCGAATGTATTAAATAAGTTACAGGATTATGAGTGAATAAAGAAGATCTCGACAATGTTATGAGATGGACAGTAGACAATGGTATGATTGTTAAACGTGATGGATAGACAAGTTGTAAGTTGCGTCAAGAGGAGAAATTTAAGTTACTTCGAGATATGGAGGTTCGAGTGTATTGTGTTCCCAGTTCCCTTTCATTTTTTTTTACTCTTACTGAAACAGTAACAGCGCAAAATAAATTTCACTCATCTTTATTGTCTATTTCTTTTCCAGTATGCGGGTTGAAGAAACACTGAACTTCATCTTGGAAATTTTACAAAACGTCTTGTGTACATTACTTCGATCAGGAGATAAGTACGGCGTCTTTGTTTCCCAGTGTGCGCTGTGTGTACATACACGTTTATTTTTCACTTTTGCCTTCTCGGGTTTACATGATGGCTTTACTTTTGTGACGTAGTAGAAGTACAGTCATCACTCTCCGACACCCAAACCATTTCAAAAATTCGCAAGAGCATAAGGAAAAACATCAGTTAATACAACATGTCGATGCTGATACGCATCGTGCTACAGAATGGCCAGTAACTAACGGTAGGTACATCCGGAACGCTCCTCCAGAGATGCTATAACCTGCTTCTTTGCACTTTAAAATATGTTATTGTTGGCTACGAACACGTTATGTTTAGTTGAAGCTAGATGGCAGATTGTTGCGTATTGTGAAAATTCGTAGCGATGACAATAACACGAAAATTCTTTTAGACAGAAAGTGAAACAATTGCGGCACAAACTAAGTCCCGCGCGGGACATTTAAAAATACCTTAATATTCGGGACGTCCCGGTTGGTCACCCTCATGAAAAGGCTACAGCAACTGATGATATACAGATCGATAATTAACAGGCTCAAGGTACAATAAGACCCTGCATAATTCCCAAAGCGAGAGCAACTTCTACACAAGAATTAAGAAACAAAGAAAATAGAAAAAAAATACATTTCCTACCTTATATCGAAGTCGACAAAAGGTTTGAGATGGCGTTAACTTCCTCACTCACCTGAAAAAGAAACAGAAACAAATGAAATAAGCAGAACAGGACATAACCTCAATCAAAGTCGTGATTATGCGGAGTGTTAAAATAAGGTACAGCACATCCCTCACACGTTGAACAAATTGGGGCAGAAACGTTTTATTTGAATATCAGAATTCTACATCAGGTATGTCAAGGTCACGCGCTGACTGACTGACTGACTGACTGACTGACTGACTGACTGACTGACAGCTGTTACGTTATCAGAGAGCGTAAGCCTGGAGGGGTGTACATAACAACGTCACTCCATACAATATTTATTTCCTTTCAGTAAAGGACGAACACAATTTACTGTGTTCAACACGGCGTTTGTATAGCATGAGCGAAACAACATGCTTTGTAATAAACGTCTGTGAGGAAAAACAAATAATTACCGTACTTTAAAAGCTGCTATGAAATGTCGTATGGCTTTTAGTGCCGGGATAACCCAGGACGGGTTCGGATCGCCAAGTGCAGGTCTGTCTATTTGACTTCCGTAGGCGACCTGCGCGTCGAAAGCTGCTATAAACAAAGAAGTACAAAATGAACGGCATTCACTTTGTTTAGGGTCTTTAACATCCCCAGTTCTCCTATGAACAATTATGAAGCAGAATAATGCCAAATAATATGCCAATAATATACCTCATCTTCAGAAAATCCATGTTTTTATAAACTTAAACAAAAGAAAACATGTTTCAGACAATCAAGTTGACACATAAGTACAAGAATACAAACCCACATACTAACAGATTACTTTGTCAGTAGTTGTATGTTTGATCCATTACTTTTAGACCAAAACACGTACCTGGAACCTGTCAGCGGTAGGAGTGTGAGTCAACTACAAGCGACTTGCGCTCTCGTGCACAGGTATTTATTTCTAGCACGGGCAATGCGCCTACTGGGTGCAAGTTTTGATACATGATTCTGCTTGATGACGATGCTTGTTTAAAGGCGCCTAACATCTAGGTCACCGGCTCCTAATGGTACGAAATGTAATGACAATTTAAAAGTCCAAAATTCCTCCACTGACCAGAATTCAGAACGTGATGATAAAGAATGAATGGATGAATATGAATTTAAAATAATCAGCGGATCCAACTCACAATACTGAAAGTTTAAAATAATTCCAAAATCTAACCACTGACTATAATTCAAAAATACGACGATGGACAATGATTACGAACTTACAACAATTAACCAGTGTATCCGACCCGTAATGCCCTACCTTCCCAGAAACTATCTTAAAACAATAGTATACGTATACTTCCAAAGCACAGTCCTGAATCAATGATGCTTGTTATCTAAAGGGATCCAAAATCCAGGCCAACGTCCTCTCATAATGATACTTACCGCTAGTAAAGTAGGGTCACGGTGTTCCGCACATTATGGAACTATGGTACGTCGCACAGGTAACGCAAATCCATGGTGTTCCTCATATAGTGGGTACTAATCACAGGCAAGGCAGACACACGGTATCGCTCATATAGTAGTAATAATAATAATAATAATAATAATAATAATAATAATAATAATAATAATAAAAATAATAAACACAAATTATAGCGAATTGATACAATCTGGACAACAACAGACAGATGCCCAATAAACTCCCATACATTCACAAAAACATTACCATAAAGCAGTTTTGTGTAGAAAACAACTTTCTTGTGTAGAGAACAAATTTTCGTTCAAGAGCCGATGGTGACCCAAATGGACGAGTAAATTTCACCGTGAAGGAACTTGTACATCACTTTTCAGGGTTAATCCTGATCTGTTTAGCAGATAATACTCTAGGGTAGCTCATATTCTGATCGTGTAGGAACTTACAAACACTGAACTGCATTGTTTGTGGGGTATGAAATAATCTCATCCGCTTTTCTAACATAGAATTTCAACGCTAATACACCACAAGCTCAGTATGTTGCCAATAAAATAGCTATACGCATATCTCCTACTGCCGGCTACTGGTACAATCAAACTGAGCATAAAGGGAATGAGTGTAAATCACATATTTTTAACAGTTTTACGTTCCACAGCTCGCAATAAAATGTAACAAACATATAAGTAGCGTTGAATTGTTCAATCGCTGTGAAATATGCGACAGTGTGAAATGTGAGCAAACAGGGATAACAGAGTACTTTACTGTGAATGTTGCAGATTATGTTTCTGTCACTGAAGTGCGAAGCTGCGTCACGCAGTATCTGCGCTGTGTTGGCCTCAAGATATTTACAATAAATTGGTACAAAGTATTGCCAAAAGGTTTACTGCCGCTTCAAATCGTGTTTATGGCTACAGTCATAAAAAGTATAAATGAATAAAAGTATAAATGAATACACACATGCAGGGCGTCCCAAAAGTGACCATACATAGGGAAAAAGAAACTATTTTCCCTTTGCAAAAATCAAATGACCATTTATATGTCTCCCAGTCATGGCCTTCTATCAACGGCTGCTAATTTCAGATGATCACCAGCCATAAGACATAGCCTGCACGGTTGCTAGGTTACAATACCTTACATCACAGCCTGCATGGTTGCTAGGTAACAATACCTTACATCACAGCCTGCACGGTTGGTAGGTAACAATACCTTACATTACAGCCTGCTCGGTTGCTATGGTTACAATACCTTACATCACAGCCTGCACGGTTGCTAGGTTACAATACCTTACATCACAGCCTGCACGGTTGCTAGGTTACAATAACTTACATCACTGCCTGCACGGCTGCTAGGTAACAATACCTTACATCACAGCCTGCTCGGTTGCTAGGTAACAATACCTTACATCACAGCCTGCACGGTTGCTAGATAACAATACCTTACATCACAGCCTGCTCGGTTGCTATGGTTACACTTTTATCACACATTTTGTCGCGTCACGTTACACAAATTTTCGGACGACTTTTTTTCTACTTGTTTAAGACCGCATATCACATTCCCGGTATTTGCCGATGAAAGGACAGAAAATCGCTACGGACTAATGTTCATAGGTATATTGAGAGTAGTGCGACTAAGTAGCCAGATGAATAATAGACACGCATTATTGCGGTCCCTATGTTCAACAAAATCAAACTACTGTTTAACAGAATTTCAGAAGAGATTGTAACTTTACACATTTTCAGCGGTACGTAGTGGTAACAATAAAATGTTTAACTTTTGTGTAAATATTTAATGTGGAGTCGGTTGTTATTTGAAATATCAATATATTATTTTTCAAGAATTGATGATGATGGATGATGATTGTTGCTAAAAGGGGCCTAGGTTATCGGCCCCTAAGAGTACGAGATGAGATAAATATAATGATAATTAAAATTCCACCCACTAGAATACAAAAAGACGACGATGAACAATGATTATGAACTTAAAACTATCAGTGGATCCCGCCCTCAACGCCCCATCTTCCCAGAAACTTCCCAAACAAAATTCTAAATCGGAAATACTCGTTGTCTGAAGGGGTTCAAAATCCAGGTTACCGGCCTCTCATAATGGTACTCATCCGTGCTGAAGTAGAACCGTGGTGTTCCTCACATAGCGGTATTAATTACAGGTAACGCAGAACTATAGTTCTTCTCACATAGTGATACGAATCAGAGGCAACATAATCCCACGGTGTTTCACATATAGTGATACTAAGCACAGACCCATGGTGTTCCCCACATAATGGCATTAATCGTAAGTACAATCGAACCATGGTGTTCCTCGCGTGATGGTACTAATCACAGGTAATTCCATTGTTCAAAATCCATCATCCCTTGATGATGATGATGGCGATTATTATTATTATTATGATTAATATTATTATTGTTTAAAGGTGACTAACATCTAGGTCATCGACCCCTAATGGCACTAAATGAGACGAAATATATTGACAATTTAAAAGTCCAAAATCCTTCACTGACCAGAATTCAAAACGCGAGGACGAAGAATGGATGGATATTAATTTAAAAGAATCAGTGGATCTAACCCGCAATGTCCCACATTCCCAGAAACTAGCGTTAAACAATATTATTACCAACCAAGGGACTGCTTCTAAAGCAAATCCTGAATCGATGTCGCTTTTAGTCTAAAAGGGAACAAAATTCAGGTCATCGGTCCCTCATAATGGTACTTATCGCTAGGAAAGTAGAACTATGGTATTTGTCATGTTACGGTACTAATCAAAAGTAGCGTAGACTCGCGGTATTCCGCACATTATGGTACTACTCGCAGGTAATGTAATGCGCACATGTAACACAGATCTATGGTTTTTCTCACATTGCGGCGCCAATTACAGGCAACGCAAACCTATGGTGTTCCGCACATAAGTGTGCTAACCACAGGGACTCGTACTATTCCGTGGTGTACCTCACGTAGTGGGTACTAATCATAGGCAAGGCAGACCCATGGTGTCGCTCATATATTGATACTAATCACAGGCACTGTAAAACCCAACCGGAAGCACACACAGTCGCTACCTAACATAGTGGTAAAAGCAACCCATGGTGTTCCGTGCATGATGATACTAATTACAAGTAGTCTCATGGTTCTAATTCGATCATCCCTTGGTCGCCCCTTTTAGTCGTCTTTTATGACAGGCGGGTAATACCGTTTGTTTATTCTTCGTCTCAGTTCCTCATCCACAATGGGTTGTATGTTTGGTCCACGAGAGCTATTTTATTTCGCTCAAGTCCGCCGGTTGGGACACCCCCTATCCATCATCTGGGATGCGCCACGTGGGAGTATCTACTCTCCCGTGCTACGCCAGCGTAGTAGATTCGTGGCATCATTCCTTGGTCACCCCTTCTAGTCGCCTCTTACGACAGGCAGGGGATACGGTGGGTGTATTCTTCATCTTCGTCCGACACCCACAAGTGTTTCCCAAGAATCATTATTATAATAGTTATTTTCTTGTTCAAATACATAGGTCTTAAGTAAACGGCGCTATAACCATCCGTCCGTCCGGGAATCGGGCCGAGGTTCCTATGAAGGGACTGCCCAAGGAGAGTGACTGTAATGCAGTCAGAAGAGTACAGTAAGTATAAATCAAATCCCGCAGTCTAAATTGCGGCTGTCAGGACAGGATACACAACACGTCAAACCTCCGGCTTTGGGAAGAGTTGCGGCGTTATCGAGACCCGCTCCGTTTGGGGTCACCATTTTTCACGAGGTTGGCCCCACTGACGTTTTTCATCTCGTGATAAATTATCTTCGCGGACAGAAACAACATGCGCCAATTTCCCGGCCAGAGTCGTACGTTGGGAATTGATAGGGGCTCCATCAATCCCGCTGCGGTCACGCATCGCACTAGGAAATAAAGAAAACAGACGGTCGAAATAAATGAATATCGTGCCGCGAGCCTCTTTGCTTTGAGGATTCATTAAAATGTTTTCATCGCCTTCATTCCATTAGGAGCGATTACTTCTACTCTACATTTTGGAAGTGGAGTGGAAAGTCCGTAGCAAAAATCCATCTACCGCTTTTCATGAAACTGGACTCAAAAAGTGGAGTAAAACCTGCCTTTAGCGGAACCTTCATGAACCGGAAAAGTGTACATATCGGAAAATGTTCCCACTCCCGTGAATTACTCATGTATATTTACCTGTGTCCGCCTCTGTGGTGCAGTGGTTAGCGTGATTAGCTGCCACCTCCGGAGGCCCGGGTTCGATTCCCGGCTCTGCCACGAAATTTGAAAAGTGGTACGAGGGCTGGAACGGGGTCCATTCAGCCTCGGGATATCAACTGAGTAGAGGTGGGTTCGATTCCCACCTCAGCCATCCTGGAAGTGGTTTTCCGTGGTTTCCCACTTCTCCTCCAGGCGAATTCCGGGATGGTACCTAACTTAAGGCCACGGCCGCTTCCTTCCCTCTTCCTTGCCTATCGCTTCCAATCTTCCCATCCCTCCACAAGGCCCCTGTTCAGCATAGCAGGTGAGGCCGCCTGGGCGAGGTACTGGTCATACTCCCCAGTTGTATCCCCCGACCAAGAGTCTGAAGCTCCAGGACACTGCCCTTGAGGCGGTAGAGGTGTGATCCCTCGCTAAGTCCGAGCGAAAAACCGAACCTGGAGGGTAAACAGATGATGATGATGATGATGATGATGATGATATTTACCTGTGCTTAGCGGAACCAGACCGACGCGCGGAACGGAAGGAAATTTTGCTACTATAACGGAAAAATATATTCATTTCCTTCCTAATCTTTTACAGTACATGTGTATTCCGAATGAATCTAAGGTGGCACAGATAGCATTTGGCCAAGAAAAGTCTGTTTCTGTGCACGATGCTTAATTAGGATCGCAGAGGCAGTGACAGGGGTGTCGCCAAACACGACACGCCAGTGCTTTCACAAAAAGCCAAATTTGTTTCACACTCTGACGAAGGATGTGCTACAACAAACTCTCGAACAGCGTAAAATATTACATGTCCATTGATCTAGAAGTTGAGACAGAGGCGACGGTAGGAACTATCGAAAAAGTTCGTCATCCAAGAATACAAAACAAATTGTTGGTGATGAGGACGAGAACAGAGACGATGAAGATGTTTTGTGTAACGTGAAGTCCCACCGGCATGTCGGCCGTAAAGGACATTCAGTCTTCCTCGCTACTACTGTGCACTGTGAGTTGTGATGAACTGGTGCATGTAAGAGCATGGTTAGTGTCATGTTATCTACTAACGCAAAAAAACATACAAATTTTCTGCTGGATTGTCTAACTGAGGTATGCAGTTACGATTTTTATTTTGATTTTTAACCAATCTTTATAAAATGGAATCTTGCATACAGCGGAACAAATATTCGGTTCCTGGAATTACGTTGAGGACAGCTTTTACTGTACATATACGGAAATTGTTTGTATATTTTTAAGTAGAAGGGTGAATGCATGGATTCGACACTTATATAGGTAGATTAGAATGCAAACTTACTTAAGCCAGTAACAAGTATACCCTACACTGTACAACGGTTATGCTATGAGATTTGCATAGATATTAGGGGTACAGCCTATAGAACTCCTTGAATTTATGCTACTCTTCCTACATTGTGGTACAACGGGTTGCATCACACTTCCTACAAACCAAATTACTTTGCATTCTAACCTATTACCCCCTAAAAATCCGAGGTATAGACATTATACATGCACCAAATCTGGTTGAAATATCTCGAGAACTATCTTGGAACATATATACGTCCGTTTATATATTTCATGAACAGTCAAGATGAGCGGACCCCACCATTGTTGATAAGAGGCGATCGGCTCCCTCTGTGCTGTATCAACCTGCTACGAGTGAGTGAGAGAGGGTTAGGTGGGCTCCAGCACCCTCGGGCAGTTAATTGTGATATTGAGCGCACGTGACGGTAAGAGCCACGGTTACACGTGATAGGATCTCACCATCTGTACCAGCCTGCAGAGAAATTAGTACCCCATCAGAATATCCGTAACTAAATTACTAGCATGAGAAATTACCATCCTAACAGCCCCTAACATCCTGTACGCGAGTTAAGTGCATACATTTTCCGAAGCGAAAGTTAAATGAAGTAGAATAACACTTCCCATGTGATCTGCAAGATTGTACGGATTATTTGGAAAAAGATCTGGCGCGATAACGACTCGCTTCTGTCCCATTAACATGGATTGCAATCATTTATCACCAATCTGCATTTAGAACTGTCGTCCAGGTGGCAGATTACCTATTAGTTCTTTATCCAGTGTTTCCTTAAATGATTTCAAAGAAATTAGAGATCTGTCGAACGCCTCCCGTAGTAAATGACTTCAATTCCTGATTCTATAAACTAATATTTGCCCCAATTTGTCCTCGTGAATTCCTACTCCATATTACAAACATCGTTCAAGCTTATATCTCTACTGACGACAATCCACGTTACCTCCCGACTGACAGCTCGGAACATAGCGCTTAGTGGAGCACTTTATCTCCTTACATCGAAGTCTTCTCAGCTCAAATACACCAATATTTTGATAATAATAATAATAATAATAATAATAATAATAATAATAGACTAATAATAATCACGTTATTGAGTTTACGTCCCACTAACTATTTTACACTTTTCGGAGTCACCGGGATGCCGGAATTTAGTCCCGCAGGGTTATTTCTTCCTTTCCTTCTTTCTTAATCTGCTTACCCTCCAGGGTTGGTTTATCGCCCGGTCTCAGCGAGGGATTCCACCTCTACCGCCTCAAGGCCAGTGTCCTGGAGCGTGACACTTTGGGTCGGGGGATTAAACTGGGAAGGAGTACCAGTACCTCGCCCAGACGGCCTCACCTGCTATGCTGAACAAGAGCCTTGTGGGGGCAATGGATGGGTCGGAAGGGATAGACAAGGAAGAGGGAAAGAATCGGCCGTGGCCTTAAGTTAAGTACCATCCCCGCATTTGCCTAGAGAAGAAGTGGGAAACCACAGAAAATCACTTTGAGGATGTATGAGGTGGGAATTGAACCCCGCTCCACTCAGCTGACCTCCCGAGGCTGAGTGAATCCTCTTCCAGCCCTCGTACCACTTTTCAAATTTCGTGACAGAGTCGGGAATAGAACCCCGGTCTACGGGGATGGTAGGTTATCATACTAACCACTACATCACCGCGGCAGACACAGAGTTAATGTACATGCCAGTAAACCTACCGACACGGGACTGACGTATTTGAGCACCTTCAAATACCACAGGACTGAGCCAAGATCGAACCGGGCAGGTTGGCATCAGAAAGCCAGGTCCTCAACAGTCTAAGCCACACAGGTCGGCAAATATTTTCGTAACACTTCTCTCTCTCTCCTATAACGTCCCTCCCATCAAATGGCGTCCGCTATCCGGCTAAATTTTCACCATTTGGCCCTGTCTAAGACGTCTGGATGGTTAAGTTCCACAGCACTCATGTCTTCCATAATGTTGCCAATCCACCCCCCACCTCTTCACCGGTCTCCCTCGTGGTCGTTGCCCACTTTCGTCAAGCCGGAGGACCGATGTTATTACTGAATTGTCGTCGCTTCGCATGACATTACCAGCCCACCGGAGTCGAGTCTACGACGCACATCTTCATTTCTTCTGTCCAATTCGTTGGCTGACGGTCAGCGTACTGGCCTTCGGTTCAGAGGGTTCCGGGTTCGATTCCCGGCCGGGTCGGGGATTTTAACCTTAATTGGTTAATTCCAATGGCACGGAGGCTGGGTGTATGTCTTGTCTTCATCATCATTTCATCCTCATCACGACGCGCAGGTCGCCTACGGGTGTCAAATAGAAAGACCTGCACCTGGCGAGCCGAACCCGTCCTGGGATATCCCGGCACTAAAAGCCATACATTTCATTTATCTTCATTTCTGACATAGTTCAAGCAAGTCAGCCCCAGCGACAATCTCAACATCCTCATGTCCATAGCATGGAGGATCTGTCCATATTTCCTTGCCAAAGGGCGACGTTCTGTTACATAGGAACGAACTGGTCTCATCACTGTCTTGAAAATTTTAGCCTTCAGGTATGTGGGCAACTTTTGACATAAATATGTCTTATGGCTTGAGGTATTCCGAAAGTTTGTGTAACGTAACGCGACAAAATGTGCGACGGAAGTATAACCGTAGCAACCGTGCAGGCAGTGATGTAAGGTATTGTTACCTAGCAACCGTATAGGCGGTGATGTAAAGTATTGTTATCTAGCAACCGTGCAGGCTATGTCTTCTGGCTGGCTGCCATCTGAAATTGGCAGCCGTTGATGGATGGCCATGACCGGGAGAGATATTTATGATCATTTGTTTATCCCAAAGGAAAAAGTGGTTTCTTTCCTTTTTCCTATCATAGAAGACACCAATTACCTATCTTAACTTGGACAATGCTGCACTGATCGTCAACCGTGTGTCAGAGGTTGCATCATTATCTGAAGTGAACAAAAACCAGGATATTTAAAATGGTTGACTCTTTGTAAGGTCTGAATAATGTTGGTAATGGTGCCATTGGTTTGTGTGCCACATTCTAGATGTTCTGACTCTTGGATGTTGAGTCGAACCACATTCTCTCCAGCGTCTCTTTCCAGTTCCTTTGAAACTGCCCAGAAGAAATCGCGCTGCTTTCCTCTCGATCATTTCTAGTTACCTTATCAAGTAATCCCGGGTCTCTCCAGATACTTATACACCTTTCCTTTACTTCCTTAAAAACTCCTAAATATCCTCATAATTAGAATCCGGATGTTTACGTCAGAATGCAAATGTACTAAAGCAAATAAGTGTACTCTACCCGGACAACAGTTCTGCTATGAGATTTGAATAAATAATAGGGTCCAGACCTATTAGAACCCCTAAAACTTACGTTCCTCTCGTTAAATTACAGAAGAGCGGATAACTACAGTTCCTACCAGGTAAGTTTATTTACATTCTAAGCTATTGCTGCCTAAAATTTCGGACTCTAAGCGTAACCATATGAAGAGATTATTGTGTGCTTTCCACAAAGGGTTCTATTATTTCTGTTGCTTAGATCGGCCTACAAGTGCCAGCCCCAGAAGAAGTCGCTGTACAAAGTGTGTTGTCCAACCGCGCCTCTGCAACGAAACGGGCTGCTTTGAAATGTTCCACGCACGTGTGTAACATTGAGAGGTGCCCTTGTTGAAAACATGCTAAATGAACTGTTTATCTCGTGGCTCCGTTGACCAATCCGGGATAAGAATGACAGGAACTTCCATAAATCAGCAACTTTATTTCGTGACAAAACGTACGTACATGCACTTTTTATACGAATCCATCAGAATAGAGCACTCAGTCATGTTTAGTAGAATACTTCTTTCAATAACTGAGCACTTATCACTGGATGTCCCGAGTACCTAATCTTCTTTTGAAGAAATCTCAGCATCAGAATAGCAGCACCATTCCTGTTGCGTGTCTGAGCAGGCGATTTACCTCACCTCACGCGCAATTGAACACAGCAGGCGAAAGAGCAGAGTTGTTTCTTGAGCGCTTAAACCAAGGCTCGGCAGATTAATGAATCGTCCATGAACGCCTAGCCAAAAAACAAACTACAATCAACTTAACACTGACTCTAGACGACGAATTTAAAACGGCAACCCTCTCAGCCCCGGCTACTTGCATGTTCACAAACTCAGGCAGCCAGCACACGTGTACAGCGTGTTCAAACAGTCACTTTACATAATCAGTCCGACATCTCTCTCAGCAACCTGTCGCTTCTTCGAGTTGTCACTTGAACCATCACTTATTGAAGGATGTCCATTCTGAAATATCTGAATATAACAGGCATTCTTCATACCAAGAACGTTTCTGATATAAATAGGTCTTATGGCTGAGGATCATCCGAAAATTTGTATGACGAAAGTGTAACCATGGCAACGGTGGGGGCAGTTACGTAAAGTGTTGTTACCTAGCAACCGTGAAGGCTATATCTCATGGCTGGTTGCCATCTGAAATTAGCAGCCTTTGATGGATGGCCACGACCGGGAGATATATTTATGGTCTTTTGATTTTCGCAAACGGAAGATAGGTTTCTTAATTTTTTAATCAAGCTTTCAACATCACTGACAATATAACAATTTCGTAACGCTGAAACAATGTACTGTTCGACTTAAAAGTTTTCATCTTCTAATAAATGCGCTCTATGTACATCGTATGGAATACGTTAACATTTTAAGAAGCAAAACAAGGGTTTTATTTTTGGTTTTGTTTCTAAAATTTGCTTTTGCACCGACACGTATGTTTTATGGAGACGATGGAGTAGGGCTAGGAGTGCGAAGGAAGTGACAATTGTCTTTATTAAAGTACAGCCCCAGCATTTTTCTGGTGTGAGAATTGGAAATAACGGAAACCATCTACAAGGCGGCCAACAGTGGAGTTCGAGTCCACTATCTCCCGGATGAAACCTCACCGCTGCGAGCCCCTAACCGCACGCCAATCTCTCCCGGTAGAGTTTTCCTAAGCACAATAAAGGGACCACACCCTGACCATGAAAAACATCCCTATACCATAATACCATCTCCTCCGTAGTACGCTGCTGGCACCACACATGATTGCAGGAAAGGTTCACCAGGCATTCGCCAAACCCAAACCCTTCCATCAGACTGCCACAGGGTATAGTGTGATTCATCGTTCCAAATGATTCGTTTCAAGTCATCCAATATCCAATGGCGTCGCTCTTTACACCACCGCATGGGTCGCTTAGCACTGACTGCAGACATGTTTGGCTTATGAGCAGTAGCACGACCTTCGTAATGGCTGTAATTGTGGTAGCACTTCGGAACTCACGAGTCATTCCTTCCGCTGATTTCTTCCAATTTTTACAACCACCCTTCGCAATGTTCGACAGTTCCTTTCAGTCATTAAATGAGGCCTGCCTGGTCCTGATTTAACTGCGATTGTTCCTTTGCGTTTCCGTCTCACAATCACGTTTAGCTTTAGAAGAGATGAGATCTCCCTCATGGATTTGTTACTTAGGTGACATCCAATGACTAGTCCACGTTCGAAGATGGTGACCTTATCTGAATGAGCCATCGCTCTTACTGCTCTACTGACAATACAATACTGCCCGCCTCCTTTTCTATTGGCTCGTCCGCCTCTCAATTCCGCGTTACATAGGGGTGTCCAGATACTTTTGATCAAGTAGTGCATGTCTATATATGTCTCTCGGCTATGGCCATCCATGAATGGTTGTTAATTTCAAACGACCACCAGCCATAAGACACAGCCTTACACGGTTGCTAGGTAACAGTAGGCCTACTTTACATCATAGACTTGCACGGTTGCTAGGTTACAGTACTTTACGTCATAGCCTTGCATGGTTGCTGGGTAACAATACTTTACGAAGTAGCCTTGCATGGCTGCTGGGTAGCAATATTTTACATCATAGCCTTGCACGGTTGCTACAGTAGGTGACCATACTTTACATCATAGCCTTGCACGGTTGCTAGACAACAATACTTTGCATCATAGCCTTTCACTGTTGCTAGGCAATAATACTACATCATAGCCTTTCACTGTTGCTAGGCAATAATACTTTACATCATAGGTTTGCACAGTTGCTAGGTAACAACATTTTATATCATAGCCTTACACGGTTGTAGGTAACAATACTACATCAGAGTCTGCACGGTTGCTAGGTTACACCGCAGTTACATTCCATACGCAAATTTTCGGATGACCCCCAGTTCTAAGACATATTTAATCAAAATGCATTGACCAACGTTGTAAAAGTCCCTAAAAATTACTGCATTCATCATGAAATATTCACCAGATACAGAATGTTGAATATTTTGATCTGAAAGCTATTTGTGACATCCTCTTTCTTCAATTAATTTCATCTGCAATGAAGCAGAAGATGAGCACACAGAAAGAAAATAGATTAAGTACTCGAATAAATGAGATTGGTCTCTGTTTAAGGTGAGTTGTTCTAATGTGCATTACATTTGTGCTAATGAAGTAAGAAGATAAAATGTCGTGTTATTTGAGGTTGCAATTTCTCGTTTGGTTTATTCAGAAGCGACTCGTGTCTCTCCATCAGGGGAAGTGAACTTCACACGCAGTTTCGATACTCGATTATCCTGGCAACGAAAGGGGGAGGGTTGTTGTGATATCTTCATGGATAAAGGGACTAATACATGGCTCCATTAAGCCGCAGGTAGCCCGACCCAGTTATGTCGTGTTAGCGGGAGTGCGACCTAATGCGGTGAAAGCACGTTTCAATGAGTCCGCTGCTACAAAGCATCATAATTTTGTCACCACTAATCGACAGGAATTTCAGCACCGGAACAAAATTCTCTAGCACAGCAGAGGATGTTCACAAAATATGGGAGCATAATCTAGAGACTTCAATAGCTACCCCAACATTACACAGTACAATTAGCAGTACAGTAATTAGCACAAATGAAATGCACTTTAGAACAACCCACCTTGAACAAAGACTGATCTCATTTATTGGAGTACTTATTCGATTTTCTCTCCGTGTGCTAATCTTCTGCTTCATTACAGACGAAATTAATTCACGAAAGAGGACGTTACAAATGCGTGCGGCTGTGAGCTTGCATCCGGGAGATAGTAGGTTCGAATCCCACTATCGGCAACCCTAAAGATGGTTTTCCGTGGTTTTCCAGTTTCACACCAGGCAAATGCTGGGGCTGTACCTTAATTAAGGCCACGGCCGATTCCTTCCAACTCCTAGGCCTTTCCTATCCCATCGTCGCCATAAGACCTATCTGTGTCGGTGCGACGTAAAGCCCCTAGCAAAAAAAAATAATAAACATGTACATCATAACAGGCATCGAATCGTGAATGTATTTCACACGTAATTTGGAAATTACGTTAAATTTTGTAGTATGGTTACTCAAAACCTGTATTATTGTCGCGTAATGGCGCATCTTGTGAACTAATTGATAAGTTAAAGAAATGCATACTTACATGCCTATATACATAGGGTATTTTGAAGTATCTCGACACAGTATAGTGCACTTACAGAACACTTCAGTGTAACACAAGGCCTATCACAGGGTATCTACAAGTTACCTCGGTATAACACACAGAGATATTCCCAAAGTACAAAACCGTAGCCGAGGTTAGGTACGAAACAGGGATGTTTACAAAGAAATCTCGAGTAGCACAGGGTGTTCAAAAAACACTTCCAACATACACCGGAGTAAATAAAGTTATTGCAAACTTGAGCAACATGTTAGATGGCTCTGCGTAGGGGATTTTCTCTTCTTCGTACGAGCTTTAGGCCACATCGATTGAGACAGGTTTTATGGCAACGGTACAGGTACCAATAGGAAAAGGACCAACAATGTAAGAGAAAATGACACTCCTAGAAGAGGTAAAGACAGTATATTCGTATAAATAACTCGGAATCTCTTTGCAGGCATCAAGCACCTCTTTCAGGATCCACCCAGAAGAAAGAGCAACAAGAGCAATGGGAGGGATGTATGGTATAAAGAACATTACTAGGCTGCCATTCCAACCAGTGAGACACTCTTTCCCAGCGGAAATACCCCTATTTCTATTGATTTTGGAAAAGCTGCCTGTGACAGATATAACAACGAGAGAAAAAGTCAAATCCAGATACTAGAAAAGAGGACCAAGACAGCAACATCCAGACTTGTGTGTAACTAGCAAGGGAACCGTTACATACAGAGAACTTGTCACAGCCATCTACGAACCAAGTAGCAGACCTCATTAAGATAAGACAGCAGAAATGCTTTGGAATCCCTGAAGGCTTGCATGCCACAGATGCAATAGTTGACAGGAGTTGGCCAAACGAGAATCAAGATCTGTGCTAAAGAGACTGGCAATTTGCCGTTTTCACTATAACATACAGTATGTAGCGAAAGAAGCACGTGCTTACATTACAAAAATTCTTAGATTACCAAATAGTACTGAATGTCATCAGAAACCTGCCATTGCAATAATGGACGGAGAAAACTGCCAGGGTATCACTTGCCCTTCTGCAACAACAATGCACAGATCGCTTACTTTCATGTACCCTTCTTACGCATTCAGATGTCCGCATATCAAGCAAGATGAAATAATGAATTGTTGTTTTGACACAAACATATGTTATGGCTCGGGGTCACCTTAAATTAGCGATACCTAGCAACCGTGATGTGAAGTATTGTTGGATGGCCATAACAGAGACGAATAGGAGGCCTCATTTCATCATACTCTCAGAGAACTGGTTATTTCTTTCGTGTCAATTACATAGGCTGAGAGTCAGCTTCCCTCTTTCGAAGCACTCAATCCTACACTTGTCGACTCCAAATTCCATACCGATCTCTTTCGAAAACGATTCGTTATAAATGCGAATAAATTAATCAATATCAACTTTAATTAATTAAAGACTTATTTATGATCATTTGATTTTTCAAACGATTATCATGATAATGATGTTTGTTGTTTAAAGGGGCCTAACAGCTAGGTCATCGTCCCCTAATGACACAAGGCGAACGAAATGAAAACTAAACTTCAATTTGTATCCATTGACTAGAGTCTAAAACGAATGACGACGAGAAAAGGATCGTGAAACGAAAACAATCAGTGGATCCTTTTCACAACGTCGGAAGTACCGGGATGATACTTATATAAAGGGGTCCAAAATCCAGGTCACCGGCCCCTCATTATGGTACTAATCACTGGTAAAGCAGAACCATGGTGGTCCTTCTATAGTAGTATTAATCTCAGGCAACGCAGACCCATGGTTTTCATCGCAGTGGTAATTATCACGGGAGTCAATCAAACCCGTGGTGTTTCTCACAAAGTGGTGCCAACCACAGGCAACGCAGAACGATTCTGAACACAGTGGAACGGACCGGTGGAATGCACACGATCACACTTATAACAAACAACGCCCAGACCCGTAGTGTTTCTCGTATAATGGTACTAACGTAGACCCATGGTTTTCCTCGCAAGGTGGTATTAGTCGCAAGTAACGTCCACCCATGGTGTTCCGCACGTAATGGTACTAATCACAAGTAATAGCATGGTTCTAATGTCATCATGCCTTGGTCGCCCCTTTTAGTCGCCTCTTACGAGAGGCAGGGGATAGCGTGGGTGTGTCATATAACAAAATGTGTTACCTAACAATAGTACCTTGAGAGGTGCACAGGCCATGGATCTGTATGTCATGGCCATCTATCAGTACTTAACGTGACAGCCTGCAGAGTTGCTAGGTAACATCATATCACACGTTCTATTGAGAAAAACAGATGACCATTTGCTTTTCCTAAAGGGATGTAATAATATTTACTTCATGGCTGGGCTTTCCTCTTACGAGTTAGGAAATCACTCTCCTTTTAATGTACTATCCTCTCAGAGGACCCCCGCAAGAGAGTTCCCGTATTACTAGAGAAGAGACGGACATTGTTTGTGACCTTGCAGCAACCTGTTGACAATCTACTGGATCGTTATGAACAGTACGTGAGACGTGGGTCATTTAGAACATATGTTGTACCAACGCTCTCCCTTAGGTTGTTAAGCAATAAAGTTCCTCGTCAGCGAGGTTCCCGATGTCCTTTGCCTTTTCTTATGTACCACAATCTGTAGGATCCTTTACTTTTCCGTCACGCATCACGAGCCCGAAATAAAATGAAAGTCCGTCTTTTGATAGTCCATCCTATAGTGGCCAGGGTCGTTAAGGAATTATGTATGTATGGTTTGACACCGTGGTTATTCAGTTCGAATCCCGCTGGAGGAAAAATCTTCACAATCGTAATATTGGTCATGTGGGTAGAACAGCTGATGGTATACAATTCCTAATCACTACATTGTGTGCTAAAAGTCTAGGTGCAATGGTCATATGGAGTGAGGGCATGCATCGCTGTTGATGAAGGATAGGGATGTTAAACTTTTAGCATCCCTTGTTATTCAACAGGAGAATGCTGTGTGTCGACACCGGGTTTTACCCTGTCCCTCCATACTATCAACCCATATCCAGACGTGTAGATCGCCCAAGGGGGTCAAATAAAAGGGCTTGCATCGGGTGAGCCGACTATGTCCTCTGACATTCCCTGTACTGACAGCCATACAATACATGAACCACCTCGGTATTGCTCAAGATATAATAATAATAATAATAATAATAATAATAATAATAATAATAATAATAATAATAATAATAATAATAATAATAATAATATACCGAGCTCCATAGCTGCAGTCGCTTATGTGCTGCCAGTATCCAGTATTCGGGAGATAGTAGGTTCAAACCCCACTCTCGGCAGCCCCGAAATTGGTTTTCCGTGGTTTCCCATTTCCACACCAGGCAAATGCTGGGGCTGTACCTTAATTAAGACCACGGCCGCTTCCTTCCCACTCCTAGCCCTTCCCTGTCCCATCGTCGCCATAAGACCTATCTGAGTCGGTGCGACGTAAATCAACTAGCAAATAATAATAATAATAATAATAATAATAATAATAATAATAATAATAATAATAATAATAATAATTTATTTATTTTTGCGAAGTTAGGTATGTACTCCCTTTCGTGAGTGTGTATGTTCAGTCTTCAGCCCTAAGGCTGGTGGATCCTCAACAGCTCTGCCATCAGCTGTCATAGACGGCCTAGGCATCACTGAAGAGGCGTACTAGAGGAATGAGGAGTGAGGTAGTTTCCCGTTGCTTTCCTCACCGAGCCAGAAGTTGCTATTACATATCAGTCTGCCAAGCCCACTGAAATGCATGCACGGATCGACCCTATGAGCAACGTTTTCACACCATACATAGCAGGGACTGGCTGCATTACTAGCATCGCTCATACCTCAGTCACTTTCACATTGTCAAAGCCTATTATAAGACAGAGAAGGATCAATGAAAGTAACAAAATTGCTCTAGCCCATACCAGAAGACATAGTGCACTGTAAACAGTAGGTCCTACCAGCAAAGGCATCTCCCTATGTTATACTTAACCAATCTTAACCTAGAACACTTAATAATAACTACTGATGACAATAATATGAAAACAATATTAACAATAATAACAGTAATAGTATAAACAGAAGCAATCACAAGTAAAAAGCAAATCATATCATCTGTATAATACACGTCGTATGCAGAGTACATAACCTCCGTCCCAGAACTCATATTTCACAGGCTTCCATATACTTCCCCAAGAGCTGGGTTAAAGCCCATATTCTCATTCCATACCAGAGAGTGGGGAAACACGCACCCATTGACAATTCGCATCGTAAGACACAGGTTTAAGTGGCGGTTGTTCAAAAGATTCATTATAACAAATATGACTCTGGCATGCCCATTCCTTGTCTTCGTCTCTTGACTATATTCCCTATATTCTCTGAAAAAGGCACTGTGTGTCTGTACTTCCGAACATGTTTCCCAGGTTGAAAATATTTCTGCGAGATGAGCGTCATAATCTACCTTTGCCGCATTCCAACCCGCGGTCTTCTACTACTGATTCTCAGAGGAAGCCTGTATCTACCACTCACTAACAAGACTACACAACTGTGCTCGCATAGATTGACACATCAAGGATGTTAACTTGGGAAAGACCAACCCAAAAAAACGTAAGACGAACGTGTTCAACAAATGACAGTGACTTCATCGCACGTGTAAGAACGTAACTCTACTGTATGCCAGTCTCATCGCAGTTTATACTGACAACACACTGTCTCCGCAGTACGAATTTGTGATTTATTTCAGTAACTTCGTAGGCGACAGCTCCTCTTAGTCTACAGAAATCATCTCTATGAAATAATAAGCTGCCTGTTGTTATAAGTCCTTATTTATAAATTAATTGTATGGCTTTTAGCGCCGAGAGAGTCCAAGGACACGTTTCGCTCCCTAGTACAAGTCTTTCTATTATTTGACACCCATGGAGGACCTGTGCATTTGGATGTGGTATGACGACGATGATTATGATTCAGGGAGAGAGTGAAAGCCGGTGTTGGTACACAGCCTACTCCCGTCGAATAACACCAAGCGGTCTGCTCAATGTTTGAAGTCTCCATCTGAAGGACTAATCACAAACAAGAGTCACATGCCTTCAAGCTATATGAGCACTTTGCGGAGGATGGGAATTTAATCCAGGCTTTGTCACGCAATCTAGTGATTAGAAATCGTATTCTACAACCTGTCCTACCCTGCCAGTCAACGGGATTCGAACCGGATAACCACGGTTTCAGACCATATAGACTTCGCACCTTAAACATCATGGCTACCAGGCGGGCTGCAATATGTGCAAAGACGTTCCTCACCTCATTGTGGTACCGTCATAGCATTCTCATGGTTTCCCTGCAACAACATTCCCGAAGATGGTTATTATCCTTGGATTATAGGTCCGTAAAATGGTTTGATTAAATTTAAGGTGTAGGTATATTAAACCTCGTACAACTTTTTTAACCGACCCTTGAGATGGTTATGGTTTAATACTCGTACATATAGTAACTAACTGGAATCAGAGATATCATAAGTCTTTTGCGGATAATATTATTCTATATGAGTTACAAGATTATGAGCAAAGGCAAAAAGACCTCGATAATGTTGTGAGATGGACAGCAAGTAATACAATGATGACAAACGGGGTTAAAAGTTAGGTTGTGAGTTTCACTAATAAGAAAAGTCATCTCAGTTTTAATTACTGCATTGATGGGGTGAAATTTATTAAAGAGGGTCACTATAAGTACATAGTTGTTAATATAAGGATAGATCTTCATTGGAATAATCACATAAATGGGATTCTAAATAAAGCGTACAGATCTCTGCACATGGTTACGGAGGTGTTTAGGGGCTGTAGTAATGATGTAAAGGAGGGGACACTTAAGTCTCTGGTAATGCCCCAACTAGAATATGGTTCCAGTGTATGGTGTCGAAAGAAAAGCAGCTCAATTTGTTCTGGGTGAATTCCGACAAAAGTGTATCGGAAGGCTTGGGAGAAAGAAAACATGCCGATCGACTAAGTGGTATGTTCCGAGATGTCAGTGGAAAGATGGCGTGGAATAACATAAGTAGACGAATAAGTGTGAGTGGTGTTTTTACAAGTACACAATATGAAGATAAAGTTGGAGTTGAAGAGGATAGATTGGGGCAAATATTCGTTTATAGGAAGGGAATTTAGGGATTGGAATAATTTACCAAGGGAGATGTTTAATAAATTTCCAAATCATATGCAATTATTTAAGAAAATACTAGGCAGTATGTCAACTGGGTAACTACCCTAAATGCAGATCAGCGATTATTGATCGATTGATTGATGGATTGATTGATGGATTGTTAATGTCGCAGTAAGACATCAAAGAAAGGTTTTTGTAGACGGAAGGATAGGAAAGGGCTAGGAGTTGGAAGGTAGTGGCCCCATCATTTGCCTAGCGTGAAAATAGGAAACCGCAGAAAACCATCTTCAGAGCTGCCGAGGGTGGGGTTCGAACCCACTATCTCCCGAATGCAAGGTCACAGCTGTGCGCCCCTAACCGCATGGCCAGCTCGCTCGGTACGTCGTCGGTCTAAATAAACACGTCAAATCAGTCTCACCTCCTCGTAATTGAAAGTTTCCTCAATGACCGAATAACTTCCAGGCATTATGGCCTCCCAAATCGCCATAAAGGTAAAGTGTATCGTAGTTTGCTAGGAATAACCGACGATGTCAACAATGTTGAGCCCGATGTTCTGCAGTGAACTGCTAGAAACCAGGAACGATGGGCAGGGATGTGCCTACAGAGAGAGGAAATAATAATAATAATGTTATTTGTTTTACATCCTACTAACTACTCTTACGGTTTTCGGAGACGCCGAGGTGCCGTAATTTAGTCCCGCTGGAGTTCTTTTTACTGCCAGTAAATCTACCGACACGAGGCTGACGTATTTGAGCACCTTCAAATACCACCGGACTGAGCCAGGATCGAACATGCCAAGTTGGGGTCAGAAGGCCGGCGCCACAACCGTCTGAGCCACTCAGCCCGGATAACGTAGCGCCCGTCTTGTTCATCAGGTTGGAAGGCACTTACTACCTATATTTTTTGTTTTCATTACCAATTCTGATCGTCACAATACGAGTGAATAAATAAGATTAATTCCCGTCCTGTTTTGTGGAGTGTGTTCGAAGCAAGAGAGAATTTATCAAGTTTTACTAAAATAAATTCGTGAAATATGAGTTGTTTTCCACATCATATAATATGTATAAAGTCCAGTCTAGTATCGTTTCAGTTTTCGGAAAGTTCTTGCACAGAACTAATCAGTCTGTGGATTTAAATGAGATTGCGTTGGCGTTTGTGAATCTACTCGTATATGCATGAACGCACATCCCGTCACGCTCCAATAATAGCTGAGCATTACTTAACTAAATCAGTACTGAATGCTTGTCTGATATGTTTTACATCACCTATGCAGTATCGTAGAAACGTTAGAAAACCCATACGCTGCCAAGAAATATTGAGATACGTTGCCATGGTAACATTTCATCAAAAGTCAATCCAGGTCGCTGCGCATAGTACCGCTGCTTAGCAACACAAAAGCCGATTAACGTCTCCTACCTCTAATAGAGATGAACAGCGATGTTTTGTTTCATTGACTGTTCATTGTTGGAATCTCTAGGGAGCTAGCAACAACTTACGAGTCTAGAATTCGTCTCGGACGTATTGCCTTCAGCTATGATCACCGTGGATGTTTAATGGTAGGATTGTGCTTACAATTGAGACATTTCATGATTAAATACCCCCGTACAACATTTCTAACTGTGCACAGTGAGGCGATTCCACCACCCCTATTAAAAACACAACGACTGCACAGGCAACTCACACGAATAGGAGAAAAGCAGTAGATGACACAACCAGCAGAGAGAAAAGCAAGTGAAGGTAAAAATATATGGCCATAGTACCTCGATGAGTGGTCAGTTTCGCGTGGTGCTTTTAATGTTTTAATGGTAGGTACAACTAGTCAACCATCCTCCAACACTAATCAGGGGAAGTACTTCCGGCATGTCAAAAACCGCGAGTATCAGAAAGAGACAGAGCAAGAAAGGCCACGAAGGGTGTGAATATTAAAGACATTCTAGGTCTCGTAATTCTTTTTTTTATTTTCTTTGTACGTCTCACCGACACAGATAGGTGTTACAGCAACAATGGTACAGAAAAGGCCTAGGAGTGGGAAGGAAGCGACCGTAGCCTTAATTGATGTACAGATCCAGCATATGGAGTAAGAATAGGAAACTTTACAAAACCAACTTCAGGACTCTCAACAGTAGGGTTCTAATCCACTATCTTCCGGATGCAACCTCACAGCTACGCACCCCTAACCGCACGGCCAACTCGCCCGATCTCCGTAATTCTGTCCGAAGAAGCAGAAGAAGAATGAGAAACGTAGACCATCAAAGTTCGGATAGGAAATATGAAAGTGCCAAGTGATGCAAAATTAAGGGGATCAATGCCGGACAGAGCTAAAGAACCCCACGGTTACCATATAAATCCCCCAAGCTGGCTCCCCCCGAACGGAGCGGTATGCTTCTAACCCACCATTTCCTGAATGCAGGATTACAACTACATGACCAGTATCCAACTCGCTCATTAAATTATTATTATTATTATTATTATTATTATTATTATTATTATTATCATTATTAT
This sequence comes from Anabrus simplex, assembly GCF_040414725.1. Classification (NCBI taxonomy): domain Eukaryota; kingdom Metazoa; phylum Arthropoda; class Insecta; order Orthoptera; family Tettigoniidae; genus Anabrus; species Anabrus simplex. Next base: position 75,495,035 of record NC_090277.1, read on the forward strand.
TATTACATCAAGCACATACAGTTTCCGCTAGCGATACACACAGTAATTAAAGCACCTCACTACAGTCTTTATTACAAGCAGAAGCCTCTTTCAAGAGTTTTCGTTGCTACGCAACGAGGCTATCCAAAGCCGACTGCATTCAAAGCTGAAGCTGCGTAGGTCCAGCACATAAGTCACCATAGCAACGCACTGTCAGCTATACAAAGCCTCCCTCTAACAATCATTATATTGTGGATGTAATGAACGGCTAAGGCTTCAAGATTACAATATTAGGCCTATCCTACAGGAGTCCCTTTGTGCCAGAAGTATGCTAGCATGAATATTAACATTATTATAATAGTATTGACAATAACTGGCCTGTGTCGATAACTGATTACAACTTAGAAGTCACAGAATTTGAAAACATGATCTGTTTACAGAAGAAAATGTTTTTCTCATGGTTTCCAGACAAACCATACCTTGTTTCTCTTGTAGTGATTCACAGAAGTCGTAATGATCTGTCGGAACGAGACTAGGTTTCCTAATTTAGTATCCCACCCTATTTGACGTGATTTATTCTTCCTTTCTTCTGAATCCCTCCATAGCAAATATTACAGACACAAATTTTCGTCATACTGGACACAGACTTCGCCGGACCCGCGGTGTAGGGGAAGCGTGCTTGCCTCCTACCCGGAGAACCGTGTTCGATTCCCGGCCAGGTCAGGGATTTTTACCTGCATCTGAGGGCTGATTCGGGGTCTACTCAGCCGAGAGGATTCGTCGGTTGTCTATTGATACAAACTGAACGATTTTCGTGGATATTGCTCTTTTTACATCAACATGCATGGAGATTGATCTTTCTGTTAATAACATACACGTTTGTGATACCTACACTCTTTGAGTATAAATACCATTACATTATTATTTATATTATTTGCAATAAACTGAAAAGTCAAGAATGGCACTATCTGCAAAAGTACGGCATTAGTGTGATTCTGCAAACTCTAAGGAGGTTATAAATTTCAAAAGGCTCTTTGATCAGAATAAATGTGTCTTTCTTTCATCCCTGCAATTTCCAACAGGTTAGGGGGGGGGGGTTACCTGTTCGTGTATATGTTTTAAGTATCGTATACAAACGCTTTCTGGAGCATGAAGGATGTTGAGGAAAGCTTGCTGACATACACGAAACTTTGTACTTTTACTATTCCGAACATAAAATTTAGTTTGAAATCTCTCTCCAATAAGTTTTTATCTTTTGGCCTCCACTTCTTCCTCTCCTGCACACAGGTTATTATTACCTCACACTTTTAGCCACAACTGATTTCCATTTCCTGTGATCTCGGGTCCATTTGGAACGCAAGGTGTTTGTACTCTGCGCTACGGCAGTTGCCTCAGCCGAACTTACGTCGCGCGCGCCCACCCTGATTTAAGAGTGTATACAATCGTGTATGAAATCTTACCTTATAAAAGATGCTGGAAGTGTCTTCCTGGCTAGCACGAGTGAGTTCTTCCACTGTGATATTTCTGATTTCATTCGAAATGTCTTCTTCCAGTTCACCCTACGAGTAAACATCACACACTGTTCGATCTGGAGAACGAGCACTGATCACTCTGTCTGCAAATACTTCCGAGATTGTAAGAAGGGAATCTTCTGCTGTATGAGCAGGGGCTGAATCTTGTTGAAACCACCCATTAATTGACGGAAGAACGGCGTCAAAATGCCATCTTAGTACCTCTCTGCATGTACTGTCGTATCGAAAAAAAAAAATAGGCCCAGTTATTCGTCTTGCACTAACAGCACACCTAACACCAATCTTCCTATCATAATGAGAGACTTCATAAATAGCATTATGACTTTCTGCACACGCATAGCGAGAGTTACGACTGTTCACATGACTCTTAAGGTGAAACAAGACCTCATCTGAAAGAATACAAGCAACGATCGTTCAATGGTGCAAGATACCACTCACAATATCTGGCTCTTGTGGCTGGATCAGCAGGTTTTAAACAATGGGCCCGGGTAAACCTGTACGGTTTGATGAGTAACAGCATTGAAGCTCTGTTTAAAAAACAAGCCGAAACCCCTACTTGTTCGGTAAGCGTTCGAGATTCGCACCAGTGTAATATCTTTTCTGTTGTATGTCCGGCGCTCCCTTCTCTCTCCGCCAGCCAGCTGCACGCGCGCCTGTGTATCATTCTGCTAGCTTCGACGCGCAGCCCTCAGTGCGCGTGCCTGACCATCGAGTGTACTATAAATAGGAGCTCCCTGCCTGCTCACTTGCCCACTTGCCCCCGGTGTCCAGCTCCAGAATACACCCTACGTCGAGCACGGAGGCTACTCCTCTTGAAAATGTGCTTCGACCAGGTGGACTGAATTTCTGGCAGTACGAGGTTTCACCTCTGGTCACCGCTCCCTTACCTGTTTCCACTGCCTATGTTCCGTAATTCTTTTACAAGCCATCTTCATTCCCTAATTTACGCAAGCTCCCTTAGTTTCGCTAGGTGGAATTTCTTCAATCAATTGAACTTGCTTTTTTAGGAGTTCAGGCACTTCAACAAACAAGGACTCTCAAAGACATTTATGTTAGTGTGCCAGATAGTTCTCGACTATCAAAGTGTCAATTCACAAAGACTATCTTTTCAAGATAGAAGTGTATATAAAGACTGTAAACCTGTACATATTGTATAAAGACAGACTTTTCTCAAGATTCAATATTCCTTTTTGCTTCAAAATAAATTTCAGTTACTTGTGTAAATATCATAAAGTGAAGCAATAAAAGTTGTGTTTTGTAAACTTCAACCTTGGTTACAACACAACTCTATGGCGACGAGGTAAAACGCAACCACCTACAATTCTTCGACACCAGTTGCCAACTCTATGGCGACGAGGTAAAAAAGCAACCAACTACAATTCTTCGACCCCAGTTGCCAACTCTATAGCAACGAGGTAAACACGACACTACAATTCAACAGGCCCAGTTGTCAACTCTACGGCGACGTGCTACACAACCACGACACTCCAACCAGTTCTGACACACAGCTTACCTTACTCTTTCTTGCACGCATCTCGCAATGGCTACTGCGGAACAACTAGCTACGGTCTTCCAAGCCTTACAGCAGCAACAACAACAGTTTATGCAACAACAACAGGCAGCATTAATTCAGGCTATTCAAGCTATTTCTGTCTCTACACAGCCATCAGCTATTCCTCCGTTCTCTGCTTTTGATCCGGCTAAGGAAGAATGGTCAGTTTATTTAGCCCGTTTACAACAGCATTTCATCTGCCATTCTGTCACAGATGATCAACGCCGCCGCGCACTATTTCTTAGTTCGGTTGGCAATGCTACGTGTGAATTACTACGTAAATTAAGTCCGGAAGAACACTTATCTGAGGTACCCTTCACGCAGCTCTTGGCCCGTCTCACGGAACACTATGCCAAAGCTCCTCACATAGTGGCTGCTCGCTATAAATTTTTTCAAAGCAGAAAGCAACCCCATCAGACACATACTGAATGGATAACTGAATTGCGTGGTCTAGCTAAACCCTGCCAGTTCATCTGCTCCAAGGACGGTTGTGGTTCATCCTACACTGATTCTCTCATTCGGGACATGATAATTTTACATACTCCTGAAGACAAAATACGTTTTGACGCTGTCAAGCAGAGTAACCCTTCTTTAGAAGACGTCCAGCGTATTGCTACGATTTATGAGCTTACTACCAAGACTGCCGCAGCCATAGCTTCTCCACACGAAGTTGCACAAGTCTCGCCTCAGGCCCGCAAGTCCTCTGCTACAGTGAACCGTACGGATAGGGCGCTCTCCACCAAGCATTCTCGCCAGGTTCCTTCTCGTAATGCTACACGGAAGCCCAATTCTAAAAGCACCTCGAAACTCCTGCCTTCCTGCCGAGGTTGTTTCAAGCATCATGAACGTCGTGACTGTCGTTTTTTCAAAGCTACTTGTGAACGATGTAATAAACTTGGACACATTAAGACTGTCTGTCAAAGTTCGCTCCGCCCTGCTAAGACTACTGCAGCACGCCGGAAGCATATACAGCCCCGCCAAGACATGGAAGTTGATCAGATCAATCTTATTCTTCCCACAAAGGATTCTCACAAAATCATCATTCCTCTCTCATTCTCTGATCGATCTGTCGATTTTCAATTAGACACTGGATCACCTGTCTCTATTATTAACCTGACTACCTACCACAACTTAGGTTCACCTTCATGCTCTCCAGCTGACATCCAGCTCGTGACATTTAACAAGAAGAAAATTGACATCAAAGGTCAAATCAAGCTTCAGGCTAGTTATAAAGGAATTCAGAAGGCCATTCCTCTTCTCGTAGTTAACAACTACACTGCATCAAACATTATGGGCATGGATCTATTTAACTTATTTGGTTTCCAGATACATGACAACATTAACGTCGTATCTACATTGCATCCTACTTCTGATGTTACCGCTCTCCTAGCGCAGTTTCCTGAAGTCTTCGACTCTCAGCTCGGAACATCAAAAGACTATACAGCTCACATACAGCTGAAATCCGGAGCTAAGCCTCGCTTCCTCAAAGCTCGTCCAGTACCCATAGCACTTCAAGACCAGGTCACGAAAGAATTAGAAAGATGGATACAAACTGGAATTGTTGTACCAGTTACTTCTAGTCAATGGGCTACTCCACTCGTGGTAATCAAGAAACCTGATAGTAATGTTCGACTTTGTGGCGATTTTCGATCTACAGTCAACGCACAACTCGACACAGATATCTTTCCTATTCCACGTCCAGAAGACTTATTCCGTCGTCTCTCTGGTGGACAATTCTTCTCTCGAGTTGATCTTAAAGAAGCATATCTCCAGCTACTTTTAGACGAAGAATCTAAGAAATTTCTCACACTCAACACTTCTCTCGGACTGCTCCAGCTCCAGCGGCTTCCCTTCGGTGTTTCATCCTCAGCAGCTATTTTTCAGCGCTATTTGGCTCAACTCACCGCCTCCATTCCCGGTTGTGCTAACTACCTGGATGATATTATTGTTACTGGAAAAGATCATCAGGAACATCTAACCAATCTACGCCTCCTTCTCCAGACATTGAAAGACAATGGCCTACGAGCGAATCTCGCTAAATGTACCTTCTTTCAGCCTCAAGTTCACTACCTAGGACATATACTTGATAAGAATGGAATTCGTCCTAGTACACGGAATGTCTCAGCGATAGTAAACATGCCAGCACCTCAGACCCTCAAGCAGCTTCAGTCCTTCATAGGCAAAGCGAACTATTATAATAAGTTCATTCCACGCTTCGCTACAGTGGCAGCTCCATTAAACGCTCTACGTAAAAAAGGTGTTAAGTTTCAGTGGACTCCGCAATGCCAACAGGCATGGAAAACAATCAACAACGCCTTAATTCAAGCTATACAACTCACTCATTTTCAGCCTGACAAGATCATCACGCTAGCTACTGACGCTTCAGATTACGGTGTCGGTGCCGTTCTCTCCCAGAAGGATCGTCATGGACAAGAACGCCCCATCGCCTTCGCTTCAAAAAACACTTAATGACCATCAACGTCGATACTCACAGATAGAGAAAGAAGCTTTAGCCATCATCTTTGGTATTCGCCGTTTCAATGAATATCTCTATGGCAACCATTTCCTGATCATTACCGATCATAAGCCTCTCGTACACTTATTCCATCCTGGTAATAAGATCCCAGAGAATTCCCTCAGAAAGCTTCAAAGATGGTCCATGTTCCTTTCTGATTATTCCTATCAGATTGTATATCGAGCCACATCCCAGCATTGTAATGCTGATGCCCTCTCCCGCTTACCCGTTGGTCCTGATACTGCCTTCGATTCTCAAGAATCTGAATGTCTTCAGTTGGACATAGAACTTGAAGATACTGTATCCAGTTTTCCTATTGATGCTACCTGCATAGCTAAAGCTACGGATAAGGACAGTACACTTGCTACTGTACGTACTTACATCCGCAACGGTTGGCCTCTTCAGAGCACACTTCCTGCCCACCTGCAACCTTATCATCGTATGCAGCATCGTCTCACGACTCGTGCCGGAGTTGTATTACTAGAAGCAGGCACCATCTTCCGAGTGGTTATCCCACTTAGCCTACAGAAACAAGTTCTCGAATTATTACACCAAAGCCATTGGGGTATATCCAGAACAAAGCAACTCGCCCGTCAACACTGCTACTGGCCCGGTATTGACGCCGCCATCGAAAAGCTAATACGTCATTGTGAGCAATGTCAAACGAATCAGAACGCCCCGTCTTCTGATCTTGCTTCATGGCCTCCTGCTACTACTCCATGGGAACGAGTTCACATCGATTTCGCAGGTCCTTTCCTCAATTCCATGTGGTTAATAGTCATCGATTCACTGTCAAACTTTCCATATGTCGTGGATATGCATTCGACTACTACAACCGAAGCTACCATTCGTGCTCTCCAGAAAATCTTTACTACAGAAGGTTTACCGCAAGTACTCATTTCAGACAACGGACCTCAATTTACAGCTACTGCTTTTCAGAACTTTTGTACACATAATGGCATTCGTCATATCCTAGCACCACCTTTTCACCCTCAATCTAATGGTGAAGCTGAACGCTTCGTACAAACATTTAAAAGAAGTATGAAGAAAGCTGTCTCTTCAGGCTTAACTAAAGACCAAGCCTTGCTCCAACTCTTAAACAACTACAGAACTCTACCCGGCGCTGATAATATCACTCCTGCACAGAAGCTCCATGGACGACCTCACAGAACTTTGCTTTCTCTGTTACAGCCTCTTCCGGCCCAGCATAAGACATCACCAACGAAGTTCTCCCTCAACGACAAGATCTACACCAGGACATTCAAATCCAACCCACTCTGGATACCTGGAGTCATCTGCAGATCTTTGGGTCATCGTCTATACGAGATACAGACTACGGAGAAACGTATCTGCCGCCATCAAGATCAGATACGTCTGCGCTACCGCCCCTGTCCAGCTATTGATGCTATTGCTAAACCTGATAAATCTATTGCTGAACGCGCTTTAGATCATTTAATCACAATGGGTTCCTTTCAGGACGAGACAGCGCCACTCCGCCCAGTTCCAGCTCCGGACAATACAACAGAGTCATCAGCAGCTCCGCCCCAGCATCGCAGTCGCCGCCAGCGCCGCCGCCGTTTCACGCCGTACCGGCGTATTTAGGAGGGGAGGGTGTTGTATGTCCGGCGCTCCCTTCTCTCTCCGCCAGCCAGCTGCACGCGCGCCTGTGTATCATTCTGCTAGCTTCGACGCGCAGCCCTCAGTGCGCGTGCCTGACCATCGAGTGTACTATAAATAGGAGCTCCCTGCCTGCTCACTTGCCCACTTGCCCCCGGTGTCCAGCTCCAGAATACACCCTACGTCGAGCACGGAGGCTACTCCTCTTGAAAATGTGCTTCGACCAGGTGGACTGAATTTCTGGCAGTACGAGGTTTCACCTCTGGTCACCGCTCCCTTACCTGTTTCCACTGCCTATGTTCCGTAATTCTTTTACAAGCCATCTTCATTCCCTAATTTACGCAAGCTCCCTTAGTTTCGCTAGGTGGAATTTCTTCAATCAATTGAACTTGCTTTTTTAGGAGTTCAGGCACTTCAACAAACAAGGACTCTCAAAGACATTTATGTTAGTGTGCCAGATAGTTCTCGACTATCAAAGTGTCAATTCACAAAGACTATCTTTTCAAGATAGAAGTGTATATAAAGACTGTAAACCTGTACATATTGTATAAAGACAGACTTTTCTCAAGATTCAATATTCCTTTTTGCTTCAAAATAAATTTCAGTTATTTGTGTAAATATCATAAAGTGAAGCAATAAAAGTTGTGTTTTGTAAACTTCAACCTTGGTTACAACATTTTCCTTTGTTAAAACTGATCGTGTGCGCGAATGTTTTTATTCAGCACTGAGCACGTGAATCTGTGCTCATCAAGGTGTCACTTCACCAGAAAATTGCTGAACAAATGCATTGCGTACGCGTCGAGCCTACTCTTACTTAACATAACTTTTGCATTTGAAAATGCGGTGTTGCAATGGTAACTGTCTCACATGTTAACAGCTGAAATTAAGACTGGCAACTCATGCTTGCCAGGTCGAACACCTGCAGGCTGCTTGCAAAGTCAAGCACTATGCTCCCGTCTCCCAAACTGCAGTGCCCTAGCGCAGAGTACAAAACGGTCGCTTTGGTCTGGGAGACCCTGTATACTGTACTATCACCGCTATCAAAGGGATATTTCCTTCGTATATCTACCATAATAACCTGTAAGACTGAAACATTGCAGGTATGGCAGGGAAGTAGCGTGGACGTGTACGCTGAAATTCCAGTATTGCGCAGTAATAAGAAGTAAGCACTACGGTTCACGCATGCTCAGAAGTTTCATTTCCTCTAAAACTCCATCACTTTAGTGCGAGGAAATGAAATACACTGGATTTACATATTCGAACAGAGAAGTGAACGAAGAAACACCTCAGTGCTGCAAGATGACAGGTGGGTGTGAAGCCGTACGCACCACGTCATGTTCTGTGGCCAGCGCCTCGCTGTTCACCTGGCGGATTATCACCCCTCCCTAGGCTCTCACTTCCCCTCTCATTGCGAGCACCGGTTCCTTATGCATGTTTAATGAATCTCCTCTAATGCAATCATTTCCACTCGCCTGAATCTGAATGAAAATTCTAAGGAATCTAATGTTCGTTCTGGATACTACAGAACAGAGAGCGAATACAGAGTGGATTGGAATAAGAGGTAACGAGTAATTTCATTATCGTTAAGGATATATTTGCTGTAATTATTCTTGGGGGAAATACATTATTCTCCTTCTTATTACTTCCTTGCTATTTTTTCCAATTCTCAACCCCGCGTGGAGCGATGTACAGGATGTCCCAACAAACACCGACGACGCTTAGTATGTAATGCGGGAAGGCAAACAGATCCGTTTTCAAGAAGGAACGCATGGCTTGGACGATGTAGCGTATCGAAGTACGAGACGGGTGTGCGTTCCGCATGTCGTCATTAATCCCAATATCGGGCTCATTACAAACGGGGTTCGAACTGTGCACCTCCTAAGTCATATTGCAGAGCCTACATAGGCGATGCTGAGTCTCACGCAAATGACCCAATACGTGCGGCTGTCTTTGAAAAATTTCAGTTGCTCCGTGGACTGGAGCAAGAAGGTCCTCCATGACGTTACAGGGGTGTCATACACCATACTCTTATCGCCTACGTGGAACTGTCCAGCTTCTCTTAATCGCCTCTCGGTGGCCGCGAACGTGGAATGATGTGGGGTACATCTGAAAAACGTTCCGCATACAATCTTCCAGCAGCTCTACCATTGCAATCCGCTTTGCCGTATGCAAGCATCATGTTGCTCATTTCCGCAGCTGTGTACTGGTACATGTCGCGCTGCTGTTGACAACGTTACTGCCCTGGCAGACTACAGCACACAAATAACGCAGTAGGATGCGCGTCAAGGACTGTGCGGAGGAATGTAGCGCATGCGCAGGAATGTTATCAAGCTGAAGTCGTCCATCTGCAGTACACAAATGGCTAAAGGGTTGCATACATTCCGTATTAAGACGACCAAATCAGAACAAACTACCACAACTGTTCTCACAGATTTCGACGCTCTCCAATGCCCAAACCGTGCTTTTCCGAACAGGCGCTCCTTCTTGAAAACCGATCAGTCCGCCGTCCCGCAAAACATACTAAGCCTTGTCGGTGTTTTTGGGAACACCCTGTATTCTGTCATGGCAACCAATGTGAAGTGGCGTATGTACATGAACTCAATAAGCCCACTATGAAAACAATGCAAAGTTAAAATTTCTGACTCAAATCCAAGGTCCTCTAAACGAAGACTACTGTGCTGAAAATTCGGCTAACTGGCTGGAATACGTGGCAAAGTATGATTTTTTACATAAATCTAAATATTAAAAGAGTTTAATAAAAACAGCTTTGGCAAATCCGTCCCTCATTTCTACTGGACGTTGTGCTTTAGTTTTTATTGTCTCCAGAATTACCTGCCGGTTAATCACGAGACACTGATATGTCTCAAAGTTCAGCCAGCTTTGAGTAGTCGTAAAATCAAAGCCTTAAATGATCACTCCAATAATTGCAGGGGAAGGCTTGCCCTTACCCGCAATACGTACTGCACTTAGCAGGTTGGTAAACGACCAACACTTCCATTATTCTGATCTTCAGTAATGCCATTGCATGCAACCATGTTTGATTACTACCTGTCAAGCCAGAGAGTATACACTTCCTCTGAGCACGAGAGAATACTATTCCCTGTTAGATAATCTTTGATTCTCTAACCTTTCCTAACTTCCAAATATATTCAACAGATGGGAGAATGTTTATAATAATTCACATGTTGCAGAGAGCAAAAAGTCTACGTACAAACAGACCTAATCATGAAATACGCCTTACACATTATCTGGGAACACCTAGCGAAGGATAACACTAGAAAGAGTGAATGCTATGTATCATAAGAAAGTTCTCTACCCGGCAAAAAACCCTCCTTCGAGATTAACCTCTGAGCTCACAAGACAGCCGTTCTATATAAAAGAACTGCGGTTACAAATACCATTCACTGCCTTTTACAACACAATACCAAGCTTTAAATCAAGAACTGCAAGATAAAAAAGCGAATATAGGCCTATGGATAGATTTTTACCAAACAGACGGCATGACGACGTCATAAGGGATGAATTCTGATTACGAACTGCGGCATACCATAACACGCTTCTTATTAAATGTTCATAAAACCATTGAGAAGGGTAGGCAAAACAATATGACTATGACGGACATACCAGTTATCAGACATACTTGTAAGGAATGCTGCGAAGCAGCATGGGTCCTCTAGTATGTCTTGTGGCTGGGGTTTATGCAAGCATTTGTTTAACGTGACGCGGCAAAATGTGTGACGGAACTGTAACCATAGCAACCGTGCAGACAATGATGAAAGGTATTGTTACCTAGCAACCGTGCAGACTATCCTGCGGCTGGTTGTCATCTGAAATTAGCAGCCCTTGATGGATGCCCGTGACCGAGAGGCATATTTATGATCATTTGATTTTCGCAAAGGGAAAAGTTTTTATTTTTTTACAACTTGCTTTACGTTGCACCAACACAGATCGGTCTTATGGCGACGATGGGATAGGACAGGGCTAGGAGTGGGATGGAAGCGACCATTGCATTAGTTAGTTTTCAGTCCCAGTATTTGCCTCGTCTGAAAATGGAAAACCACGGAAAACCAGCTTCGGCGCTGCCGACATTGGGGCTCGAACCCAGTATCTTCTGAATCCAAGCTGATAGCTAGTGACCCAAACTACACAGAGACTCACTCTATTAAGTTTTTCTTCTTTTTCCTCTTTTCTTCTTCTTATTCTTCCACTTTTTCCCACACTGTGTGGTCACGGGTGCGAACTCTGTCGCACATGTGGATTTAACTCTGTTTTACGGCTGGATGCTCTTCCTAACTCCATCCTTATGCCGAGGGAAGCAATCACTATTGCGTGTTTTCTGTGGTGCGTTCTCTGAGTATGAAGAGGAGAGAGTTTGGACAGACACAAACAACCAGTCCCCGATCCGGAAGAATTAATCACACGCGAAGAAAATCCCTGACCATCCGGGAATAGAACCCGGGACCCTCTAAACCGAAGGCCTCAACGCTGACCACTCAGCCAAGGAGCCTGGCATTATTATTATTATTATTATTATTATTATTATTATTATTATTATTATTATTATTATTATTATTATTATTATTATTATTATTATTACGTTCTCTATCCAAGAGGAAGTGTAACGGTGCATATGCTGGGCTGACTGCTCAAGGCGGTGGCTTTCTGAGCCTAGATTGTTGGCAGATTTACTGGTACTTAAAGGGAATCTACGGGACAAAGTCGGGACATTTCAGCGCTTCCGAAAACCGTAAAAATATGTTTAGAGGGACGTAAAACCAATAACATTATTATAACAATTTTATTTTTTTACTAGCGAATTGACCACTTATGGCCACGCTACAGTTTCAATTCTTTCTCTTTCATCTGTTCCCTGGCCTACTGCCGTTGATCTCACCACGCTCTTCCCATTATCTTAGAACTTCCTTCGGCTTGAAACCTTTCAAAGATTTCACTGTGTCCCTAAATTTAGTTATGTCTAACGTTTAGACCTCCGATTTGTTTATCCTTTCCATATCTTTTCGCATTTCCATAATCCATGCACCACCGGGCAAGTTGGCCGTGCGCGTAGAGGCGCGCGGCTGTGAGCTTGCATCCGGGAGATAGTAGGTTCGAATCGCACTATCGGCAGCCCTGAAGATAGTTTTCCGTGGTTTCCCATTTTCACACCAGGCAAATGCTGGGGCTGTACCTTAATTAAGGCCACGGCCGCTTCCTTCCAACTCCTAGGCCTTGCCTATCCCTTCGTCGCCATAAGACCGATCTGTGTCGGTGCGACGTAAAGCCCTAGCAAAAAAAAAATCCATGCACCCCCAGTGGATGGAGGGGGTAGATGAGGAATCACCCCCCCCCCCACCGGTCGGTATCACCTGTCTGTCGTAAGAGGCGAATGAAAAGGGCGACCAAGGGGTGATACTGTTGGAACCATGAAACAATCTGTGGTAAGTACCATTACGTGAGGAACACCACGGGTCGACTTTAATTACGATTAGTACTACTACATGTGCCTGGTTGTGCTCCCTCTCAGAGCAATAATCACTACTACCTGAGGAACACGTACTGCTCTGTGATTGGTAGCATCGGGAGAGGAGTACTATGGGACTAGTACCATTATATGAAGAACACCATAAGTCTGTGTTGCCTGTGGGTGATGCCATAATGTGTGGTACACCGTGGGTCTTTATTGCTTGTGATTAGTACCATCATTCTTCGTTACCTGTGATTAATATCGCTAAGGGGGAAACATCATGGCTCTGCTTTACCAGTGATTTGTATGTCGTCCTCGTCATCATTTCATCCTCATCACGACGCGCAGGTCGCCTACGGGAGTCAAATCAAAAGACATGCACCTGGTGAGCCAAAAATGTCCTCGGAACACTCCGGGCACTAAAATCCCTACGCCATTTGAGTACTGTTACGAGGAGCCGGTGACCTGGAATTGGACCCCTTTGGACAACAAGCATCATCCCAAAAAATAAGCCTTTGTGAATCGGATCCAATGATTGTTTTGGTTTCATGGTCATTTTTATCACCGTTCGTTTTAGATTATAGTCAGTGGATACATTTTGAAGTGTTAATTATCGTTTCATTTCATTGTACCTCATATCATTAGAGGCCGATGACCTAGCTGTTAGCCCCTTTAAACAACAAATATCATCGATAATTATTCAAATATCTGCTTGCTAAGTCTATTTCCATTCATTCTGTACAAATGTCTTAGAAATGCCTGCCTTCTCCTCTTTATGGTCTCCCTGGGTGGGCACAATTATTCTTCTTATTATTATTTCCTCTCTTAGTCAATACCACATCACACAGTACAATTTATGAATATTAGACAATTTTTTGTTGTTTGAGATACAATTTTTAACACTTAAATCTATAAAACAACTCAAACATTATTCCGCTGTAACCCGCGATAAGTAAATTAGATTTGCAGAGAAGCTGCCAATGTTGCCAACACTATTCATCCCAGCAAGTCGTGCAAGAAGTGGGAGCGGCGCTAGTGTTTGCCGGACAATGGAGGAGGTCTCCCGGGGCGAAAGTGAACAACGCCGTGACCTCTTTTGAAATCTCCACAGCTCCATTCAATACTCGATACCTTCAGCTGCTGGAGATAAGAAAATGCGTTCCATCAAACTACGGCAGCTTTTGTCACATTCCCCATAAACAGACTCGCAAGACTCTCGCTTCACGTCTCTTCACTCGACATTTTTAGTCTCCTTATCTCCTCGATGCGCAAGGTAGAGGTGATTTTTCTAACACCTTCCTGTGCTTAAGCGAGCCTCCAAACCCAGTGATCGCTTTGAGCGGCAATTCGTCTGCCAACTGCGCTGCCATCTTTCTGAGGGGAAACTGAACGATGCCACTTTAGGTACCTTCATCTCTTCTTTTGTTTCTTGTTTTACGTCACACACCGACTCAGACATGTCTTAAAGGGCAAGGCTAGCACCAGAAAGGAGGCGACCGTGTGCTTAATTAAGGAGGAAACCACGCAAAACCATCTTCAGGGCTGCCGAGAGTGGGGTTCCCACCCACTATGTCCCGAAGAGATACCGACGGCATCACAAGTCGGGTGACGTTTTAAATCTGCTAGACCTTCATAAACAATATTGAAGGTTGATTCGTACAAACAGTCTGGAATAGGCTATCACTAATCTGCGTCTACAACTGAATTTAAGACTGAAAATCTGGCCTCCGAGTCCCTTAACTTCTTCTAAATGTACATTCAAAGTGTAAAATAATATTAAAATCTCTCTTCAATGACTAATTATTTAGAAATATAATAAATATACGTTGTCATTCTATCTATATATAATGCATAAGGAATAATAATTATGATTCATTGCTTATGTCCGGCTCCATAGCTAAGTGGTTAGCGTGCTGGCCTTCGGTCAAGGGAGTCACGAGTTTGATTCCCGGCAGGGTCGGGAATTTTAACCATAATTGGTTAATTTCCCCGGCACAGGGACTGGGTGTCTGTGTCGTCTTCATCATCATTTCATCCTCATCACGACCCGCAGGTCACCTACGGGGGTCAAATCAAAAGATCTGCACCTGGCGAGCCGAACATGTCCTCGGAACACTCCCGGCACTAAAGGCATATGCAATTTCATTTTTTCATTTCATTCATAGCTTGTTACCTTCTTAACAGCCTCTTACGATAAGCAAAGGGAGGTAAGAGAGTTCCGATAAACACAAATAAATATGTAGCATCACGATCTACGTCCAACAAAATGGTCGCTGATTTAGCACACAAGTTTATGGCCATACATTTTCGCAAGATACGTATTATGAGAAAAATTCTGCTGCCTTCTGAGACGTTACCGTGCGCAAGGGGCTTTGCTGACCTAGAAGAAACGCCAGTCAGAGACAATGGAAAATCGTTTAAAACACGGCGCCATTTGTATTTACTGTATATAGAAGGCAGTGTAATAACGTGAGGAAGAACATAACTAACGCTGGTTGCTTGGTTACCACACTGTCTGTTTTCTATAAATAACTTCTGTTAGTCGAGCATCTATACATATTAATCTGCACTTCCTAGGAGTTTACACCAGTATATTTTTTAATGATTATTGCTTGATGAACTATTCTCAGGAAATGAGCACGTAACTGCAAGAAAGCCGTGCTGTTCAAGTTTATAACAAACTAACGTACAAAGTAAATAACAAGTTGTTAAAGACTATATGTTATGTTCCTATCGAAAGCCATGTATCTTACATGATACACGTATGGGCATCCTGTAATAGAGATCTATTTGAATCTGTTGAAATTCTGGACAGAAGAGTTTTCCAAATAATCCGCACAAGTATTGCGACATGTTTTCACATGACAAACTGCGACAAAAACATCATCAATCCTGATTTACAAGGTAAGAAACAGAATAGTTCACTCCAATTCGCTATGTACGTATAACTAACGCGGAGATTAATTCATACAATATAACAATAGAGGTTACCCATATAAAATCAATGCTTTCGACAAAATATGACTGAAAATCCTTACAGAATTACTGTTCAAATATGTTCAATATCCTAGGAAAAGACTTATTACTGCCTCCTATAATATCTGTGTTTTCAAGAGGAAATTTTCAATACACATATCCACCTGATTACATTGGTCTCCCTTACTATTACATTGTTGTACAATGAGGGTGTAACTTGTAAATGTTCGTTCTGTATTGGCATATACATTTCTCATTTTAACAGACACTATGTAATGTAATTGTAATTATTGTCACGTAAAACTTTGTAACGAGTCTGCTATGTATAGTTGGGGACAAAACATGACGATCTCAGTTCCTAGAAGCGAGCTGGAAGCCAGTAGTCAATCACACCCTGCACCCTGCTGAGTTAACGAGTTCTAAGTGATCCTTGTTTGTTTTGGAGAGGTTGCCAAACCACTTTCTTCCTCACTCTCTGTAGTAGGCCTATTTACCCTTTCTTCGTGTAGAGTGCAGTAGCCGATTTGGCAACACTGGCTGCAGTAGAGGTAGTAAATCCTATAAGTCGCTAATAGACACCGAGCTGCCGCTGGAAAGTAGTGGTGTGAGGCGAGGTCGTCATGATTTGTCCCCAACTATACTATTCTGACTGTATCGCACCGTCATGATCCCTGGTTCAAGTGCCCTTGATATTGTCGATTTAGAAAGTTAATTGCCAAAATAATAGTGGAAAATTAAAACATACCAAAATGAGATGTAGAACACACAGCATGCCGGCCTGAGAGAATCAGACGGTTGAAGCGCTGGTATTTTGACCCCAAGTTGGCCGGTTTGATCCTGGCTCAGTCCGATGATGTTTGAAGGTGATCAAATAAATCAGCCTTGTACCGTTGGCACGTAAAAGAACTCTTCTGGAACTAAATGTCGGTACTTTGGCGTCTCCATAAACCGTAAAAAAGTTATTGGGACGTAAAAGCAGTATTATTATTATTATTATTATTATTATTATTATTATTATTATTATTATTATCATTATTATTATTATTGGGACATATAGCCCTTCTTAAAATAAATAATAATAATAATAATAACAAAGGAACTCAGTATAGCCTCAGTTAGCGTGTGCAACACTTTAATTTGCGGTCATCTGGCTGCTTGCTGGTTCCGTTTTAGTCTAGGCCTACTAGATGGCAGAGTGAACCGAAACTCTCTTGGGCGTCTATGACAGTTTTAATTAATTTTGTCAGGTAAACACCAAATTCGTCACCAGGGATCATTTACATGCCGACATCGTACGATATAGTGTGTCGAATGGACTTTCTCCCGCCCTTCAAAAATCCGACTACTTCTGCCGGGTTCGAACTCGCTATCTTGGGATCCGGGGCCCAACACTCTACCACATATCCGAAGAGGGCGCTAGTAAAGGTGATTAATCGATATGAAGGAGGAACAGGTCTTTGATTAAAGATTTAGACACGATAGCTAACCCTTGCGTTTAATTCCATACTAATTTCGCCAGCTCAAATTTAGTAAAATTAAATGTAGTTCAGTTCCGCCTCTGTGGTGTAGTGGTTGTGTGATTACCTGGAGAGCCGGGTTCAATTCTTGGCTCTGCCACGAAATTTGAAAAGTGGTACTACGGCTAGAACGGGGTCCACTCAGCCTCGGGATGGAACATAACTCAAGAGCACGGCATTTTAATTCCTTCTTCCTTGTCCAACCCTTCCGATCTTCCAGTACACCCACAAGGCTCCTGTTCAGCATAGGTGGTGAGCGAGGAACTGGTTCTCCTTCAAAGTTATATAACCCCCACCCAATGTCTCACGTCCCAGGACACTACCCTACTGTATGACGATTGACCTATCTAAGGCCTATGATAGAGTAATTCATGCGAGACTACTGGCAAAAATTGGTGCAATTTGACAAGGCGAAAGAGTGACTGAATGGGTAGCTATATTTCTAGAAAATAGATCTTAGAGAATTAGAGTAAGCGAAGCTTTATCTCACCCTGTAATAATTAAGAGGGGAATTCATAGGCAGTATTATTGGACCTTTATGTTTTATATATATAAATGATATGAGTAAAGAAGTTGAATCAGATAAAGGCATTTTGCGGATAATGTTATTCTGTAAATAGTAATAAATAAGTTACAAGATTGTGAGCAACTGCAAAATGACCTCGATAATGTTGTGAGTTGGACAGCAGGCAATGGTATGATGATAAATGGCATTAAAAGTCAAGTTGTGAGTTTTACAAATAGGAAAAGTCCTCTCAGTTTTAATTATTGTGTTGACGAGATGAAAGTTCCTTATGGGGATCATTGTAAGTACCTACCTGTAGGTGTTAATGTAAGGAAAGATCTTCATTGGGGTAATCACATAAATGGGATTATAAATAAAGGGTACAGACCTCTGCACATGGTTATGAGGGTGTTTAGGGGTTTTAATAAAGATGTAAAGAGAGGGCATATAAGTCTCTGGTAAGACCCCAACTAGAGAATGGTTCCAGTGTATGGGACCCTCACCAGGATTACTTGATTCAAGAACTGAAAAAAATCTAAACAAATGCTGCACCATTCGTCCAGTGTGTTTTCCGACAAAAGAGTTGCGTTACAAAAATGTTGCAAAGTTTGGGCTGGGAAGACTAGGGAGAAAGTAGACGAGCTGCTCTACTAAGCGGTATGTTCCGAGCTGTCAGTGGGGAGATGGCGTGGAATGACATCAGTAGACGAATAAGTTTGAGTGCTGTCTTTAAAAGTAGGAAAGATAACAATATGAAGTTAAAGTTGGAATTGAAGAGGACAAATTGGGGCAAAAATATTCTTTTATAGGAATGTGTTCAATAAATGTCCAATTACTTTGCAATCATTTAAGAAAAGTGTAGGAAAACAACAGATAGGAAATCTGCCACCTGGGTGACTGCCCTAAATGCACATTGAGTTATTAAACGGACTGAAATGAAATGTCGTATGGCTTTTAGTGTCGAGATATCCCAGAACGGGTTCGGCTCGCCAGGTGCAGGTCTTTCTATTTGACGACCTGCGCGTCGTGATGAGGATGAAATGATAATGAAGACAACACATACACCCAGCCCCCGGGCCATTGCAATTAACCAATTAAGGTTAAAATTCCCGACCCGGCCGGGAATCGAACCCGGGACCCTCTGAACCGAAGGCCAGTACGCTGACCGTTCAGCCAACGAGTCGGACATTATACGGACTAAGAAAGAAAGAAAGAAAGAAAGAAAGAAAGAAAGAAAGAAAGAAAGAAAGAAAGAAGTAATACGGTGCATGGCTTTCAGAATCCTTGGTTGTCCATACCGCACAATGTCCTGCACATAGGAAGGGACAATCTCTGAAACAGCCGCAATCGATCTATATTCCATTTGAAATGTTTTCTTGCAGATATGGTGATTTCATCCCGGGATTATTTGTGAAACAGGATCACCACAAGTACAAACAGGCGTCTCTGTTTGTGCAATTACACGACCGCTTCGAAATTGCGAATTCAATCTGCATTCTAATCAGACAGTTCCGTCACAACAGCAGAACCCCGTGCATCTAAAATGTTTGGAGCAGGAAAGAGAAAGAGAGTGTACCAGTAACGACGGAGGAGATCGCCAAGCACGCCTGAGTAATAAACAACATAAAATAAAACAAATACATAAAAAGTAAACAAATTAAAAAAACCAAAGCTCTCTACGCATCAGAAACTCTCCATCTCCAACACAAAACACTAAAGGGACAATTAGAAGTAGGCTAAAGGTAAGGGTTTATTCTGCCCGAAGGCAGGTCCCAACCTCCGCAGAGGTGTGCCTGAGCCGGAGTTTACGTACGGTAGGGTGGCCAGTTCCTCTCCGCTCCTCCATTCCCTTACCCTCCACCAACAGCGCGTTGCAAACCATCCACATCTTGACCACGCCCAATGTTGCTTAACTTTGGAGATCTCACGGGATCCGGTGTGTCAACACCGTTGGCATTAGAAGTGAAATGACGTAAACTAATGAGCAAAATCTAGGGCCGAGAATCAAAGTTGGAGTACATTTCCCAAAACCAAATTTGCAAATACATGGTGACCCAAAAGTCCGCTTACATTTTACGAGGCAATACTTCACGGAATACTGGAGGTAGAGAGGTAATGGCTGACACACATACTTGACCTGGCTTTGAGTTTTATGGAACAAAACATGACCAACAGACGGCAATGGACAGCAACACGTCCAGTAAAAATGGCCACACATGCTTGATACGACATGGTGTTTTATTGACACCAACAACGAGTGCACAAACAGGCCAACAGACGGCACTGGACAGCAACACTTCAGTGATGCCGCATGAGACCCGTGTACGGTGTAAAAGGAGCTGCCATGAGAGAGCCGTCAGATGCGCCTGAAATCGCGGCATGTCATGCTTGGCCTCCCCGGTCCCCCGACCTCAATCCGTGTAGTTAATGGTTGTGGCGTTACCTGAAGGCGCAAGTCTACCGGGATCGTCGGACCTCATTAGGGATGCTAAAACGCAACATCCGACGGACGGGGGTCGGCGGTTGCAAAGTATGCTTCGGCTGGTCCGACGGCTCTGCACTCCAACCAAGGCGAGGAGGGGTGGCCGCGGGTCTGCCATGGCTCTACGTCTCTGCATTCGAGAGACTGAGAGGGGCTGGATCCCACTGTCGGCTGTCCTGAGAATGGTTTTCCGTGGTCTTCCATTCTCCTGCACTAAGGCAAATGCCAGGACAGTTCCTAATATAGGCCACGGCCGCCAACCCTCTCACTTTCTCCGTGCATCTGCTTCAGCGTAACAAATCGCCTGGCCTGAGAGATGGCGTCACCATCTAAGAGGCCCGCCTTCCCCCTTCAGGGGAGGAATAAAATCATTTTATAGTGAAAGAACATCGTCTTTGCTAAACCTCCATTGGCGTGTTAATTATTGCTTGTGTATCCTATGAAGCAATATCTGCTGGTCATTTTGTGTACTTTATTTTGGTGTCAAGAAAACCCCATGTCTTGCCAATCACATGTGCCAATTATTACCTCTAATATTCCCCGAGGTATTGCCTCGTCAAATGTTAATGGACTTGTGGGTCGCCCTGTATATAAAACAATCCCCCAAATTACAAACACAATGCGCATGCGAAGAATACTGTACAATTCCTGGGGCACTTAGAAATAATGGACACAGACTGACTCACAGAATTTGAACATTCTTAAAGAACAAACCATTAGATCAAATTGGTACAGATAGAGGAAACTCCGGAAGGAATTAGGATCATCGGTTCCGTGAACGAATCGTATCAAATTTCATTATCTCTTCTTTGGTCCTAAATGGAAGATAATTGCTTTTACGTAAATCAACAGTGAAGTTAGCGGTATTAATTAATACCATTATTACTAGAGAAATATAAACGTACATACTTTGCTACAATACGAGTATGAAGTCTACTACGTCACAGCGCTTGAGTATGTTTTTTGTTCATGTAACACTTTGGTGTGTGAACTCTTTGCTCACTTAACTTATTTGAACTTCTTTGCTTTCCTTGACACTTGATGGGGCGAATTATTGACTTGTGCCTATAGCTCATTAATAAAATTATTGGTCCAGGGATCATGCTGTACTTCTTTCAGCAAAGAACATTTTTGTGTTACTTACGATATAATTTTCACCTTCATTTTACCGTTTGAACTGCCCGCGCTAGTCATCATGGTCAAAGATTTTGAGAATACACTGACATAGCACTCACAATCAACTGTGCCAGCCCTGGACCGCCTCGAGAAGGAAACAAAAGACGACACGATGTAGCGAAATGCCACAGAAGAGAGCCGTGTTTTCGGCGAAACAGTCGCCGTAGGTGCGTATGTGATTTCTCTAGGATTAATGGCATTTCTTCTTCTTCTTTCGAATAACCCATTTGGAGGATACGATGAATCAACTTTGGTTACTTTTCATTGCGTTCGATTTCCTTCGCTTCCAAATTTTCTTCATCCTTCGAGAGTGTCGTTCCTTCTCTTCTTGAGTCCACTTTCTTCTAGTTAGTAGTTTCTTCCGCTTCTGAAACGCTGCCTTATGAACTGCTTCTCTAAACAGTGTTGAAAACCCTTCTTCGGAGCTAACAACCTCGAGCAGAATCTTTAGGGGACTTGTTCCCCTAACCTAACAATCAATCAACAATGGATACGCACTTTGTAAGAAATGAAAAGTAGGCATTCGGATTTTGGGGGCCTACAACAATGTACGGAGGATGAGTCGGAGCATCCTGAAACCTGCCTTAAGTAAGGAAGATGCAAAATTAAACACAAAAGCATGAATTATCTGGCTACCTTCCATGCAAATTAGCTTTTGAAAACAGGAAAGCTAAAAACTGTAATAAATTTTGTAAAGGACAAAATATTTCGATATTTCAAGAAACAAGATATACTGACGAACATCAGTTTCATTCAGAAGGATTCAGAATATTCAAGGGAAAGCCCGGAAAAAGAGTATTGAAGAATGTACCACAATTTAGAGCAGGGTTCGTTGTAAACCAAAACATATTAAACTCAATAGTAGAATTTCATTCCATTAGCGAAAGACTTTCAACACTAACCTTGATGGTATTTATTAATTTATCGCTCATTTTACTCTTCGTTTGCGTGAAAGCAATCATTATCCTCCACTTAGGATAAAAATTACAATGAAGTTTCATGAATACGATTCGTTCACGTGACTAGGATCACCAAATCTACCGGACTGAGACGAAATCCGAAAAATCGCAGGATGATCAGAGAAAGACTAACACACCCATTCACTACGTATGAAGGAATACTGCGCTAAAAGAGAAAGACAACAAATGTTGATTTCGTATGCTCCTAAGTGACCCACTCGCGAAGAAGAAGTAGTAGAAGAAGAAGAAGAAGAAGAATAAGAAATAAATAAATAAATAAATAAATAAACAAACAAACAAACAAACAAACAAACAATTAAGCAAACTTCTGGCCCTTGTAAGGTAGACACTCCTACAAGGGCGGGAGGCATCTACTGTGCAACAGAAACTGCGTTGCTGTGGAGGACAGTGTTTTGTACGAGTTTCAGGCATAAAATCAGAGTCCCTGAGCTATGGGAATTAACCGCTAACCACTCAGTCATAGAACTAGACAAACTTAGTTAGCAAACGAACAATATGAAGTTGGAATTCAAGAAAACAAATTGAGGCAAGTATTCGTTTATAGGAACGAGAGTTAGGGATTGGAAGAATTTGCCAAGGGAGATGTTCAATACATGTTCTAGTTCTTTGAAATTATTTAAGAAAATACTATGTAAACAACAAATAGGGAATCTTCCACCTGGGCGACAGTTCTAAATGCACATCAGTGGCGATTGATGAACAGAGGAGGAAACACGAAAGCAAATAAAGTCGGACGACAGAGAGAACTCACAACCATAGTCCTTTCCCATCCTTCCGTCACCAAAAACCTTCAATTGATATTGCGACGTTACGCAAGTAGCACATAAACATCGAACAAGACAGAAACACACAAAACCAGAGAAAACCAGCTAGAAATTATCCAAATAACTGAGCACGTGACAAATATGGAAACAAATTAAAGAGCAAATCATCATCTTAAACTTCTTCTCCAATATCTTCAGGTCGACATTTGTACGGATTTGGCCTAATTTGACGGCGGGGTACCCTTCCAGCCGTAAACCTCCTATGTAGGGATGTATTAACTAAATTGTGTGATTCTGTGGTGGTTGTTAGTGTGATGAGGAGAACCGTATTAAGACTAACACTCATCCTCAAGCTAAAGGAATTAGACATAGGCCTACACAGTTTAAATTCTGCGCCCGCCCGCAAACCGAACTCATGTTCCTCTGAACAGAAGGCCAGCACGCTAACAATTTAGCCAATAAATCTGACATAGGAAAGACCAAATAAGGTAATAAATATATTAGAGAACAAACACTGGAAATAAAGAAGAGAAGCACAGCGATACAAGAATGATTGTTAGTTAGGCAGTCATAGGGCAGAATGCAAATTAATTCGGCTAGTAACAAGTGCCGCCTAGCTCGCTCTTCCGTACTGTAACAAGAATAATTCGCAGAGGTTTTAATAAGTGGTACTCCTACTGATTATGCACATCTCATAGCAGAATTGTTGTGCAGTACAGTATATTTGTTACTCCCTAACATATCATTAATGTCTGAACAAACTTAGTTCATAGAGCAAGTTGCGAATAGAGGATCGTGGACGAGATACCTGATTCATACAGGCTTTCAGACTGAGTGCTGAAAACATTTGCTGTTGTTGCTGCTATACGAAACATCTGAGATAATTGCAGGTAATTTTAGAATGGCCGAATTCATGCTTGTTCATTTTGGGCTTTGGAAAATCGTTTTAGGACCGGATATCTTTCCTGTCGCCGTGTACTAACTCACGTTGAAAGTATCAAGTATCAAGTAGGAATGCACCAGCATATGAACTTCGACCATTCAGGTGGAAAGCGAGCAGCTAAACTACTGTCACAATCACATACCCAATAATAATAATAATAATAATAATAATAATAATAATAATAATAATAATAATAATAATAATAATAATAATAATAATAATAATAATAATAATAATCTCCGTGGCTCAGGCGGCACGCGTCGGCCTCTCACCGCTGGCTTCCGTGGTTCAAATCCTGGTCACTCAATGTGAGATTTGTGCTGGACAAAGCGAAGGCAGAACAGGTTTTTTTCCGCGTACTGCAGTTTTTCCAGTCATCTTCAATTCCAGCAACACTCTCCACTATCATTTCATTTCATCTGTCAGTCAATGATCATTGCCCCAGAGGAGTGCGACAGGCCTCGGCAGTCGGCACAATTCCTATCCTCGCCGGAAGATTGGGGCTTCATTCATTTTATCCCTGACACGGTAACTGACTGGAAAACAGGTTGTAGGTATTCATTTCAATAATAATATGTATGTATGTTCAGTCTTCAGCCCTGAGGCTGGTTGGATCCTCAACAGCTCCGCCATCAGCTGTCAGAGATGGCCTGGGCATCACTGAAGAGGCGTACTAGGGAAATGAGGAGTGAGGTAGTTTCCCGTTGCTTTCCTCACCGAGCCAGAAGTTGCTATTACACATCAGTCTGCCAAGCCCACTGAAATGCATGCACGGATCGACCCTATGAGCAACATTTTCACACCATTCATAGCAGGGACTGGCTCCAGAAGGAATGGCATTACTAGCATCGCTCATACCTCAGTCACTTTCATATTGTCAAAGCCAAGTATAAGACAGAGACAGATCCATGAAAGTAACAAAATTGCTCTAGCCCATACCAGAAGACACAGTGCACTGTAAACACTAGGTCCTGCAAGCAAAGGCAACAAGAAGAAGAAGAATGACCGGACCAAGCTATTTCAGATTCTGAAGGTGATCGGTATTAGATACCGAGAAAGGAGGAATGATCTACAATCTGTACAAACATCGGTCTGCAGAGATAAAAATTGAAGTCTATAAAAAAGCAGCAGCAATCCAGAAAGGAGTGAGGCAAGGCTGCAGTTTCTCCCCTCTCTTTTTCAATGTTTACTTCGGCTCTTTGGCTAAATGGTTAGAGTGCTGGCCTTTGGCCACAGGGATCCCGGATTCGATTACCGGCAGGGTGGGGAATTTTAACCATAATTGGTTAATTCTGTTGGCACGGAGCCTTGGTGTGTGTGATTTCTTCATCATTTCATCCTCATTACGATGCGCTGATCGCCTAAGGGCGTGAAATCAAAAGACCTGCATGTTACTCTTCCTCGGACACGTCCGGCACTAAAAACCATATGCCATTTAATTTTGTTTTTCAATGTTTATATAGAAGAGGCGTTAAAGGAAATTAAAGGGGAATTTGGAAAACGAATCAAAATCCATATTCTATCTGAATATGTAGAAGATCTTTAGGAATTGCTGAATGATATGGACTAATAGTGACAGTGTACAAGATGAAAATAAATCCAAAAACAAAGGTAATGAAAAGACATGAAGACTTAAAGGAAGTAGATTAATATTGTCATATGGGTAGTAGTATAACTAACAATAGCAACAGTAAGGAGGGCATAAAATGCAGACTAGCACAAGCAAGGAAGGGCATTCTTAAGAAATAAAAATTGCTCACTTCAACAATTATATAGGAACTAGCAAGATACCCGTGCTTCGTTACGGTATTATACTGGAACTTATAATTGAATGCTTATCGTTTTATATATAACCCGCCGATATTCGCGACCTGACTCATTTTCTGAGAGATTGCGGCAAGGTTCATCCCATTTTTCAATCTTTATTTCCAGCAATCTATTTCGTACTTCCCGGGCTAGGTCCAGGTATTCCATCCGGTCAGTTGGGTCCCTAAATCTTAGCCATGTTTTCTTATAAGCATTTTTAATGTGGATCAAATCCGTGAGGAGATCCGGCGTGGTGTCCTCTTGGGTGACTTGGCGGTACTGAACCGGCGACCGGACTGCAATCGTAGTCATTACCCGTCCAGGACCCGTTTCCAGCGAGCTCCGCACATTTTGACGACGGTCCAGAACGTTATTATTATTATTATTATTATTATTATTATTATTATTATTATTATTATTATTATTATTATTATTATTATTATTATTATTATTAGGGTGGGTGAAATTAGTTGCATTTAGGTATTATTATTATTATTATTATTATTATTATTATTATTTATTTATTTATTTATTTATTTATTTATTTATTTATTTATTTATTTATTTATTTATTTATTTATTTATTTATTTATTTATTACTTTTATTATTGATGTTCTGGACCCCACAGCAAGATGCAAGACCTCTACTTGTCGGTAAATTACATGTGCTGCCATTGTCATAGATGACAGTATGACCAGCACCATTGTCGCCCGTAGGCAAGTGCGCAGGACTTCTGGCGATACGAATGACATACTTCCGTGTATTATAGAAGTGAACAATTGCACGGTCAATTTTATACCTATCGTTTATTTCAAATGTGTTTAAATTTTTATTTATATGCCAGAAGAATCTACTGTAATCTTAGAAGGTTCTCCAAAGGAAAATATGGAACTTGAAAACGAACCCTGGAAAGATTAAAAATGATCTGTTTATGATCAGAATAAGTACATTGGAAATCCACAGGCTGTTTCCAGTCATTCAACTGGGTCAGGAATGGAATGAATAAGCCCCCAGCTAGCGGTGAGTATAGGAATTGTGCCGGCTGCCGAAGCCTGTCGCACTCCTCTGGGGCAATGATTAATGAATGAGAAATGAAATGAAATGATATTGGAGAGTGTTGCTGGAATGAATGATTACGGGGGAAACCGGAGTACCCGGAGAAATACCTGTCCTGCCTCTGCTTTGTCCAGCACAAATCTCACATGGAGTGACCGGGATTTGAACCACGAAACCCAGCGGTAGAGGCCAGTGCGCTGCCGCCTGAGAGACGGAGGCTCCTTATAAGTTAAGTACATTAGGAACAGTAAAATCAATTGGTCTCACCTGCGTCTCACCCAAGAAAAAAGAAGGCGTGTTTCTTTATGTTTAAAGGAGATTCCAAATACCAATGTTCGCGTGTGTTACCTTCCGTTTTGAGATATAATTGGTCCCATAAAAATAATTCACTTTTTTCACTTACTTCCATACTCCCCCCTCCCCTAAGTGAATTTTCCGGCAAAAAATATTTGTTTCTTTAATAGTAAAAATCTTCTAAATACCGATTATCTTCAGTTTTTGATATATGTGTCCTCATGAAACGAATTCAACTCCTTTTCACACCCACCCCCAAAGATGATTCCCCCCCCCCCAAAAAAAATGCGTCGTTTTATTTTTAAAGAAGATCTAAATACCAATTTTCACGTCTGTAAAAACTTTAGTTTTTATTAGATGTAAGTATCCTCATACAATTTTTTTACATCTGCACGGCCTTTGCTGGCGGGACCTAGTGTTTACACTGCACTAAGTCTTCTGGTATGGGCTAGAGCAATTTTGTTACTTTCATTGATCTGTCTCTGTCTTATCCTTGGCTTTGACAAAATGAAAGTGACTGAGGTATGAGCGATGATAGTAATGCTATTCCTTACGCAGCCAGTCCCTGCTATGAATGGTGTGAAACTGTTGCTCACAGGGTCGGTTGGTGCATCCTTTTCAGTGGGCTTGGCAGACTGATATAGCAACTTCTGGCTCGGTGAGGAAAGCAACGGGAAACTACCTCACTCTTCATTTCCCTAGTACGCCTCTTCAGTGATGCCTAGGCCATCTATGACAGCTCATGGCGGAACTGTTGAGGATCCAACCAGCCTTCGGGCTGATGACTAAACATACATACAACTTTTGAAGTTTTGAGATATACACTAATTTTTAAAATACACCCACCCCTTTCACCCCCACTATTTGTAATTTCTAAAAACAAAAAATTCATGTTTCTTTATTTATAAAGGAGATCCCAAATACCGATCTTCAGGTCTGTAACATCTTCAGTATCCTTAAGTATGCTTATTAAAGGCATTCAACAATTTTTCACCCTTTTTCACCCCTCCTATCGGGATTTTCCGAAAACAAAAAGTACATACTTCTTTACTTTTAAAGGAGATCCCAAATACCTTTTTTCAGGCTGTAATATCTTCAGTTTCTGCGATATAAGTATCCTCATTAAAGGCATTCAACCCACTTTTCACTCCTTTTCACCCCTTCTATTGGGATTTTCCGAAAACAAAAAATACATGTTTCTTTATGTTGAAAGGAGATTCTAAATACCAATTTCTACGTCTGTAAACTTTTACAGTTTCGAGATATAGATACACTCATTTTAAAAAATAACCCCCCTTCCCCCCCCCCCAATATTTGGATTTCCCTAAAACAAAATATTATGTGTTCCTTTATTTTTATAGGAGTTTCCAAATTTAAATTTTCATGACTGTAACATCTTCAGTTTCTGATATTTAAGTATCCTCATTAAAGGCATTCAACCCCTGTTTCACCCCTCCTATAGGGATTTTGTGAAAAAAATACACGTTTATTTATTTTTAAAAAGAGATTCTAAATACCAATTTTTACATCAGTAAACTTTTAAAGTTTTAAGATGCAATTACACTCATTTCAAAAATTGACCCCCTTTTCACCCCCCGTTATTTGAATTTTCCAAAAACGAAAAATACATTTTTCTTTATTTTTAAAGTAGATCCCAAAGACCAATTTTCAGGCCTGTAATATCTTCAGGTTCTGAAATATAACTAGCCTCATTAAAGGCATTCAACATATTTTCACCCTTTTGCACCCTTCCTATCGGGATTTTCCGAAAACAAAAAAATACCGATTTCTTTATTTTTAAAGGAGATTCCAAATACCAATTTTTACATCTATCAACTTTAAATGTTTTGAGATATAGATACACTCATTTTAAAAATTCACCCCCTTTTCAACGCCCCTTTAACTGGATTTTCCAAAAACAAAAAAATACGTGTTTCTTTATTTTTAAAGGAAATCCCAAACACCAATTTTCAGGTCTGTAATATCTTCAGTTTCAGAGATATAAGAATCCTAATTCAAGGCATTCAACCATTTCTTCACCCCTTTTCACCCCTCCTATTGGGTTTTTCCAAAAACAAACAATACGTGTTTCTTTATTTTTAATAAAGATTCTAAATACCAATTTTCACATCTGTAAACTTTAAAAGTTATGAGATATAGATGTACTCATTTTCAAAATTCACCCCTCTTTCACCCCCATTAATTGGATTTTCTAAAAACAAAAAAATACGTGTTTCTTTATTTTTAAAAGAGATCAAAAGTACCAATTTTCAGGTCTGTAATATCTTCAGTTTCTGAAATATAAGTACCGGTATTCTGATTAAAGGCATTCAACCACTTTTTCAGCGTTTTTCACCCCTCCTATTGGGATTTTCTGAAAACAAAAAAATACGTGTTTCCTTATTTTTAAAGGAGATTCTAATTACCAATTTTTACATCTGTAAACTTTCAAAGTTTTGAGATATAGATACACTATTTTTAAAATTTCACCCCCCTTTTCACCCCCTTAGCGACGGAATATCCAAAAATCCTCTCTTAGCGGGCACCTACATCTTAATATGAATGTATCCCCAAAATTTCGTTTCTTTATGTCCAGTAGTTTTGGCTCGGCGATGATGAATCAGTCAGTCAGTCAGTCAGTCAGTCAGTCGGGACAAATTATTTTATATATACAGATTAGAAAGATGATTGTGAAGACTTTCGTTTGGAGCGTGGCAATGTATGAAAGTTGAACATGAACATGAACGATAACGAGCTTAGAATAGAAACTTTTGAAATGTGGTGTTAATGCTGAAGGTGGGATGGGAAGGTCGAATCACAAATGAAGAGATACTGAATCGAATTGGTGAAAGGGGAACGGTTAGCGAAATTTGACACAATGATACGGCAAATCTGTAGACACCCAGGTCATATTCAGTTAGTTTTTATGGGAAGTGGCGCTTTTAATTTTTATTTGTTTTACGTCGCACCGGCACAGGTAGATCTTATGGCATCGATGGGATGGGACAGGGCTACGAGTTGGAAGATAGCGGCCGTGGCCTTAACTAAGGCTCAGCCTGGTGTGAAATTGGGAAACCACGGAAAACCATCTTCAGTGCTGCCGACAGTGGGGTTCGAACCCACTATCTGCCGGATACGAGCTCACAGCCGCGCTCCCCTAACTGCACGGCCAACTCGCACGGTAAGAGCTGCCTCATTTCAGTCTATGGACTGATGAGCCAAACGACATAATATTAATAATAATAATAACTAGAGGACCGTGGTGCTCTGCAGTATTCCTTATCAATAGGTCAGATAACTTGTCTTAGTACGCCTGTCGTATCTTTGAGAACGATTGTTTTGCGAGCTCATAATTCAGTTGCAAAGGAGTGATTTTTGCCAAGCAGAGAACTTCTTAAAGATACACGGCCTTCACTCTTTCTAGTGTCACAATATTATCCTTCGATACGTGTTGCCAGATAATGTGTATGCCGTACGTCATGATGGGATCTGTTTGTAAGCAGATTTTTCCTCTTAGCAGCATGTTTAGGATCGCTCTGCCGTCTGTTGCATACATCTGGAAGCAGTGAAATGTTAGCGAATCATTGAGTATCTAAATAGTATTCTTCCGTGATCACATGAAGTGTACAGGTAGTAATCAAACATGGCTGCATGCAATCACATTACTAAGGATGAAAATCACACATATCAGAATATTAATGAAAGTGTTAGTCGCATAGCGACCAGAAGTACAGAATGTATTGCGGGTTAGGGTGAGCCTTCACCTGGAATTATTGGAGTGGTCATTTAATGATTTGATTTTATGATTACTCGAAGTTGGCTGAACTTAGAGACCTATCAATGTATCACAATTCACCCGCAGGTAATTCCGGAGAGAATACAACTAAAATGAAGCACGTCGGTCCAGTAGAACGGACGGACGGATTTGACAAACCTGTTTTTTGTAAACTTTTTAAATATATAACCACACCCCTCGGCACTTAACATCCTTGAAAGGGCCTTGGCCTGCCCAGCGACCGCTGCTCAGCCCGAAGGTCTGCAGATTATGAGGGGCCGTGTGGTCAGCATCCTCTCGGCCGTTATTCTGGGCTTTCGAGACCGGGGCCACTATCTCACCGTCAGATAGCTCCTCAATTCTAATCATGTAGGCTGAGTGGACCTCGAACCAGCCCTCAGGTCGAGAGAAAAATCCCTGACCTGGCCGGGAATCGAACCCGGGTCCTCCGGGCGAGAGGTAGCTATTTTTTTTTTTGCTACTTGCTTTACGTCGCACCGACACAGATAGATCTTATGGCGACGATGGGACAGGGAAGGGCTAGGAGTGGGAAGGAAGCGGCCGTGGCCTTAATTAAGGTACAGCTCCAGCATTTGCCTGGTGTCAAAATGGGAAACCACAGAAAACCATTTTCAGGGCTGCCGGCAGTGGAGTTCGAACCTACTATCTCCCGAATACTGGATACTGGCCGCACTTAAGCGACTGCAGCTAGGCGAGAGGTAGGCACCCTACCCCTACACCACGGGGCCGGCATCTTTTAATATATATACTTAATAATAACAGTAGTAATAATTGGCTAGAAGGAATTAGTTAATGATGATGATGATGCTTGTTGTTTAAAGGGGCCTAACATCGAGGTCATCGGCCCCTAATGGCACGAAATGAGACGAAATGGAATGAAAAAATAAAAGTCCAAAATTCTCCACTGACCAGAATTCAAAACATGAGGACGAGAATGAAGGGATGGATATGAATTTAAAACAATCAGTGGATGCCACCTGCAATACCTTACATTCATAGAAACTGACGGAAAAACAATAGGATTACTGACCAAGGGACTGCTGCTAGAGCATAATACTGAATCGAGGATGCTTGCAGTCTAAGGGGGGTTCAAAATCCAAGTTATCGGCCCCTCATAACGGTACTTATCGCTAGCAAAGTAGAACCATGGTATTTGTCATGTTGCGGCACTAATCTAAAGTACCAGAGACTCGCGGTATTCCACGCATTATGGTACTACTCACAGGTTATAAAATTCGACATATAATACAGACCTATGGTTTTTCTCACATTGAGGCGCCATTTATAGGCAACGCAACCCTATGGTGTTCATCACATAAGAGTACTAACCACAGGGACCTGCACTATCCTGTCGTGTTCCTCATATAGTGGTACTAATCACAGGTACTGCAAAAGCCGACCGCACGGTGCTCCTGTATGCTACTAATCACAGACCTATTTCGTACCTAATATAGTGGTACTACGCGCAAGTAAAAGCGACCCTTTGTGTTCTCCGCGTGATGGTACTAATCACAAGTAGTTCCATGGTTCTAATACAATCATCCCTTGGTCGCCCCTTTTAGTCGCCTCTCACGACAGGCAGGGGATACCGTGGGTGTATTATTCGTCTGCCTCCCCCACCCACAGGGGGTGTGTGTTTGGTCCGCGAGAGGTATTTTATTTCCCTCAAGTCCGCCGGCAAGCCGGTTAGGACCCCCCTATCCGCCACCTGGGACGCGCCACGTGGGAGTATCACCTCTCCCTCTGCTACGCCTGCGTAGCAGGTTCGTGGGGAATTAGTTAAGACCTAAATGCAACTCACATTAATGAAGAAAGCATTCAAGATTGAATAAAATTCAGAACCTTAATTCACAAACACAAATTTTCTGTAAAGTCCACCCGGATAAATACAGGATTAACTGAACGTCGTAAAAAGGAACACAGACAGAATAAAAGAGATTCTGGGAACAGAAAAAAATGCTAGTAAGTTCAAACGTGCTCTTCAGTGGGGCATAACGAATCATAAAATGTATTGTACAGAAATACATGTACACTGGCTGGTGAACCACAGTGAGTAACATTTCCTTTAATGTAGCAGTAGGTCAGCACATTACAGAATAAAGCATTCCCTTCTCTGGCGGGAAAATATATGATGATCTTCCCGTACGTTCAAGCGGAAGCTGCATATCCTTGACGAACTCACTGGAGCTCGCGCAAGACTTAATCAATTTCATCGTCTAGCGAACAGGAAATCCTCCGCTTTGAGAGCAAACTTCGCTGCATCTACATTATCTTAACAATTTGGAGCTTCCTTATCGATGCCAGAGAAATATATATAAAGTTGCATGGAGGGAAAATACATTCGTGATGGATGACTGACATTGATAGATATCCCAATAATCTTTGCTGACCAGATTCGAGGATTTCTGCATCAAAGATTTTCATTAACCTTCTATTTGGAAAGTGTTTGAAGGTTTGTCTGCTTACCACGGGCTCAAAACGAAGTG
Source organism: Anabrus simplex (assembly GCF_040414725.1). Classification (NCBI taxonomy): domain Eukaryota; kingdom Metazoa; phylum Arthropoda; class Insecta; order Orthoptera; family Tettigoniidae; genus Anabrus; species Anabrus simplex. Next base: position 75,528,476 of record NC_090277.1, read on the forward strand.
GAAAATCCTCAGCCTGTTTTCCGTTCATTCGATCTAGCGGCTAAGATAGAAATTGTGCCGGCTGGCGAAGCCTGTCGCACTCTGCTGGGGCAATGAGTGGTAACTGATATTAAATTTATTTATTTATTTATTTATTTATTCATTTATGTATTTATTTATTTATTTATTTATTTATTTATTTATTTATTTATTGTATGCAAATATACAGGCATTAGCCCAATTGCAATATTTGCTCATAACTTAAAATCGTATGAAATATAATTTAAAAAATACAAGAAATAAGATAATCACAAAACAGAGTATGAAATAAAGAGTTACCTAACTACGGTATAACAGCAGTGATAAAGATACAGAATACAATAAAGGGAAGAATAAAAACAAAAACAAAAGAGGAAATATGGCATCATTCATCTAGCTAATTATTATTGTGTAATAAATACAAGGTTTCAAAAATTCTGATTTCTTATTTTGAAATAAATCTATATTCAGAGGATGTAATTTATTATACAGTGACATCATTCTGTATAGGGGTGAATTTACATGTTTGTTTGTGTTAACTATTGGCAAGAAAAACAAATTCCTAAATTTACCTGCTGGTTTTCTAGGTGCGTACAGTAGGAGTTGACAAGTTAAATCAATAATGTCTATACTGGAGAGTATTGCTGGAATGAAAGATGCCAGGAAAAGTAGCAGTACCTGGAGAAAAACCTGTCCGACCTCCGCTTTGTCCAGCACAAATCTCATATGCAGTTACCGGGATTTTAACCACGGAACCCAGCGGTGAGAGCCCGGCACGCTGCCGCCTGAGCCACTGAGTCCCAGAAACAAAACAATATCATCTAATTGATACGTAATAATTTCGTTTTCTAAATCCTCTAGCAGAGGAAATACTCAGACCGAGTTCAGAACAATGCTTTTGTTCCATCTCGTCCTTCCGTGTTCCCCACAAATTTTTGCCAGTCCAGTAGCATCTGTCCTCATTTCCATCAGGAGTAGAACGTCCAGAATTTGAAGTTACAAATTCCAGGTAGATAAGCTTATCTTCTATTTCGAAACAAACCAATAATGCATACTAGACAAAATAAAAGAGATGGAGAGAAAAGGAAAGAAAATATTGAGGAAAATCTGAGCGCCATTGAATAAGAAGAAAGGAGAGTTTGGACGGAGGAGGAATAAAGATTTATACGAGAATGAAGGAAATGAAAGGAAGTCAGACACGATCATAAAGAGAAGAATTAACCCATAAATCAGCATTTTATTATTTCTTTTAAATATGATGGTGTTTCATTGCGAAAATTACTTGTCAAAATAATATTATTTATTTATTTATTTATTTATTTATTTATTTATTTATTTATTTATTTATTTATTTATTTATTTATTTATTTATTTATTATTTGGATCAATCAAAATGTTACGAGTTTTGAATGTTGTACGCATCGGTACATGCAAAGCTGTTCGATTACTGTAGCTACTGCCACGCTTCAATCTTAGGGATGTCTTGACTCACATTTTATTTGTTTTACTTTAACTGTTTAAAGTTCACACCACTCCAGCTGACTTTTTTTTTTTTTACAAATTGTTTTACGTCGCACCGACACAGATAGTAGTTGTGGCGACGATGGAATAGGAAAGGCCTAGGCGTGGGAAGGAAGGTTTTTGGCCACAGAAGGATGGGGAAGGGCTAGAGTTGGGGAGGTAGCGTCCCTGGCCTTAATTAAGTACAGCCCCAGCTTTTGCCTGGTGTGAAAATGGGAAACCACGGAAAGGGCTGCCAATGGTGGGGTTCGATGATGATGATGATACTTGTTGTTTAAAGGGACTAACATAGTGGTAGGCCTACTACTCGCAAGTAAAGGCGACCCATGGTGTTCCTCGCGTGATGGTACTAATTAATGTAGTCTCATGGTTCTAATTCAATCATCCCTTGCTCGCTCCTTTTAGTCGCCTCTTACGACAGGCAGGGGATACCGTGGGTGTATTCTTCGTCTGCGCCCCCCCCCCCCAGGATGTTGTGTGTTTGTTCCGCGATAGCTATTTTTTTCGCTCAAGTCCGCCGGCAAGCCGATTAGGATCCCCCTATCAACCACCTGGGACACGCCACTTGGGAGTATCACCTCACCCCCTGCTACGTACTGGCCTTTGGTCACAGGGGTCCCCGGTTCGATTCCCGGCAGAGTCGGGTATTTTAACCATCATTGGTTAATTTCGCCGGCTCGGAGACTGAATGCATGTGTCGTCTTCATCATCATTTTTCCTCATCACGACCCGAAGGTCGCCTACGGGTGTCAAATCAAAAGACCTGCACCTGGTGAGCCGAACATGTCCTCGGATACTCCCGGCACTAAAAGTCATACGCCATTTCATTACCCCCTGCTACGCCAGCTTCGTAGGTTCGTGGCAGTGGGGTTCGAACCCACTATCTTCTGTATGAAATCTGACGGTATGTGACCCAAACCACACATTCACCGCTAGTATGCAGCATTTGCAAAATATTACATTTCATTTTTTTATTTCAAATTTGATCTACTTTCCCTCTGAACGAAAGAACTGACGATCACGACTGGAACCCCTAAAAGGCGAGCAGTAACAACCGGGGACATTTCTGCACAGGATGAAGATAAATCTCATTTAATCATTGGTTCTGTTAACTGCGAAAACCCAAGTTTCAAAATTCATACCCGAGTTTCACTTTCTCTAAAGATTATAATATTAATTAAAGGAACTGCGGTAACAGAGAAAAAGGAAGACAGTCCCACGCTCCAGACAGGATAACAAAATCCATTAAATAAACCGCACTCCATCGCACAAGTCAAAGAGCTTTAACAATAACAACTTCAAAGAAACCACTACACCGCAAAGTTCTTCAATCTGCTTCTTATAATTAGTAGGCCCTACTATTTTAGACTAATTTAAAATATAATTATTATTTTAATTAGTAGGTTACAGTAAATCTACGCGTTAAAGGCTGCTGTGTTGGAGCACCTGGAAATATTTATTTATTTATTTATTTATTTATTTATTTATTTATTTATTTATTTATTTATTTATTTATTTATTTATTTATTTATTTATTTATTTATTTATTTATTTATTCCTCCACATCTTACAGTGATTAAACAATTCGATCATTACGGAGAACATATTAACACTCCAACCCAAGCAATATAAAAAGTAATAAGCTACAATACCTGGAAATATCAGGGGACTGATCCACGATGGAACCCCCATCTTGGCGCTTGATATCTGAGCCACTAATAACGGTGGTATTATTATTAGAAGAAGAAGAAGGTCTAATTAAGAAGAATAAGCCCACATACGTGGCATTTGTTCATCTAGAAAAGGCATTCGATAACGTTGATTGCTCCAAGTTATTTGAGATTGAGAAGGTGACCGGGATCTCAGATACCGAAAGAAAACTATCTCTATTTTCAGTTTTTTTCTTCCCTTTCTTCTTCTTCTTCTTCTTCCATTTTTCCCACACCCGTGGGGTTGTGGGTGCGAACTGTTTCGCACATATGGATTTGGCTCTGTTTTACAACAGGATGCCCTTCCTGACGCCAACCCTTTGTGGAAGGATGTAATCACTATTGCGTAGTTCTGTGGTGGTTGGTAGTGTACTGTGTTGTCTGAATATGAAGAAGAAAGTGTTGGGACAAACGCAAACACCCAGTCCCCGGGCCAGAAAAATTAATCAAAGGCGATTAAAATCCCCGACCGGGCCGAGAATCGAACGCGGGACCCTCTGAACCGAAGGGCTTAACGCTGACCATCCAGCCAATGAGTATCATTTCATTTCATCTGTCACTCATCAGTGATTGTCCCAGAGGTCGAATGACTGGAAACAGGCTGTGGATTTTCATGTAGGAAATATCAAGAAATAAAGATAAAGTTAGAATTCATGACGGCAAATTGATGATGATGATGATGATGATGATGCTTGTTGTTTAAAGGGGCCTAACATCGAGGTCATCGGCCCCTAATTGTACGAAATGAAATAACAAAAGTTCAAATTCATCCACTGACCAAAATAAAATGAAAAATGCATGAAGAATGAATGGGTGGACATGAACCCAACAAAAAACCAAACAATCAAAACAAACAAAAACAGTGGGTCAGACTAAAAAAATAAAGGTCGTTAATTAGAGTATTACTGACCAAGGGACCACTAATAAAGCACAATGATGCTCGATGTCTAAAGGGGTGCAAAATCCACGTCTAAGGCCCCACAGAATGGTACATGTCGCGAGTAAAGTAGAACCATGGTATTTATCATGTTGGGGTACTAATCAAAAGTAGCGAAGACTCACGGTGTTCCACACAAGATGGTACTACTCACAAGTATTGCAATTCGTACAGGGAACGCAGGCACATGGTGTTTCTCACACAATGGCGCCACTCATAGCCAACGCAAACCGGTAAGGTTCCTCACCTAGGTGTACTAAGCACGGGCGCCGGTATTCCCGTGTGTTCCTCACATAGTGGGTACCAATCACAGGCAACGCTGACCCACGGTGCCGCTCATATAGTGGTACAACTCACAGGCTACGCCCAGACTCGCGGTGTTGCTCACATGGGTACGACGCACGGGTACTGGAAACCCCCCGGCCAGGCTGCTACTAATCACAAACCCATTCGTACCGAATATAGTGGTACAACTCGCAAGTACAGGCAACCCATGGTGTTCCCCGCATGATGGTACGAATCAAAAGTAGTTGCATGGTTCTAATTCAATCATCCCTTGGTCGCCCCTTTTAGTCGCCTCTCACGACAGGCAGGGGATACCGTGGGTGGATTATTCTTCTGCGTCCCCCCACCCACAGGGGGTAAAGAGAGAGAGAAAAGAAAAAGAAAGAAGGGATCCGTCACTTCGAAAGATGAAGTATCGGACGAAGAAAGGCAAGGGCCACGAAGGGCGTGAAAATGAAAGACTCCCTAGGCCTCGAATGCTGTAATACCGTCGGGGTCGGAAAAGAACAAGAGTTGACCAAGCGAGGTCGGACGGGATAGACGAAAGTGAGGAGCCTGGCACAAGTAAGTGGAAGCAATGTCAAGACTCAGCTAAGGGCCCCGTGGTCGCCAATCCACACTCCCAAGTTGAGAGCCCCTTGGGCCCCTTTTAGTCGCTTCTTACGACAGGCAGGGGATACCGCAGGTGTATTCTACATGTGCGTCCCCCACCCGCAGGGGGTTGACGGCAAATTCTCGTTTATAGGAAGAATTAGAAAAAAGAATAATGTAACAAGGGTGATCCTCGATAAATTCCCAACTACTTTGAAAAATGTAAGAAAAGTCTCTGTAAAAACTGTTGGGTAATCTACCACCTGCCACAGCTCTAAGTACAGATCAATGGTGACTGAACTGAATTAAGAATACTGCATCTAAAATGCTCAAGGCTTAAAACGGAAACGCAGATAAACAGACAACAGTTAGCAAGTTTATCTACCCTAAGTATACAACTGACGGGTGTGTCCCAAGGGGTTTTACACCAGCCCCATTTTGTGCTGCTACAATTGAGAGTGGTTTGATCATCCGCACGTGTACTCATCAGTAAGTCTTATCTGTGCCATTATGGAGCCTGCTAATGGATACACAAATCTCGTCCGTACGGGATTATTCAAACAAGCTCTCAAGCACATTTACTCATAAGCTGCGATATAAAATATCTTATTTCTTTATGCACATCGTGTGGCTAAAGTACTAATCTTCACATTTATAGATCCACAGGAAGGTTTTCAATCCATTATGAGGTGTCAGGGTAGCATTCAATGTATCTTCCCACTGTCCAGCTAAGCTTTTACCATTGCACTCTTTCACAATGCGGTATAGTACACGAAACTTTTAGTGATACTTCAGCTCTCTAGTGCTGAATCGGTAGACCTCGGTTATCTTTGAGATTCGTATTGGCAACCTTTAACACACAAACTATGAATCGCCGTGAGACATCTCGCGTACACTTTACGTGCTAGTACTGTTGTTTACACAGCAAAGCCAAAATATAGAATTAATGCTAGGAACAAGATTCGCATCGAGAAATGTTATATAATGTGTGTGTGACACAGTTGTTAGCTTAAGATAATAAAGGTTTAGAAAATTCATATCGATCGATCATATTATCGATTCAATTCAGATTTCATTTCCATTGAGTTGGCAGTATTAGCGGAACCGGGGTAGCTCCTCGCCGCCGTAAAACCACGTATCACTAAAAGTTTCGCGGGCTATACACTGTCTAGCAACTCTACATTCGCAGGCTGCCGAGACCGACATTACGGATAGAGCGAGTAGGCCGCGCGTTTACGCTCACATAGCTTTGAGCTAGCATTCGCGAGATGGTGGGTTCGAATGCCACCGTCGGTAGCCCTAAAGGTGGTTTCCCATTTTCACACACAAGGCAGAAAATCTACACCTTCAAGTCCATCAAGATATTCCATCTATCAACAGAAATCGGCTAAAGTTTCGTCATCCGCCTATACGAGATGCTCAAAGCATGCTGGGAAGCAACTTCAGTTACATGGCAGCTTGGAAACAACGGTGGGAATCAGACAAAACATCTGCTTCATAGTTTCTTCCCTCATGGGCAAACAGTTTCAGGGTTCAACTTACCTCGTCAAACTTGGATAACCTTGAACCGACTAAGGACAAAACATGGTAGATGTACGGACTCCTTGTCCAAGTGGAAGAAAGTGACTAGTTCTGAATGTGACTGCGATGCCCCTGAGCAGACCATTGATCACATTGCTCATGAATGCGAGCGGCGAGCTTGGACTGGTGATTGGAAGGATGTCTTCATGCCTACTCCTGAGCCAGTTGTATAGATCAACGAACTTGATGTTCAACTTTGAACATTATTCACATGATTGTGCTGTCCTAATATTTTGTTTTCTTTATGTATTTATTTACTTTTATATCACTACATGTCATGTAAATCCCATACGCTAAATACATAACGCAAGGCAAATGCTGGGGCTGCACCTTAATTAACGCCTCGGCAGCCACCTTCCTAATCCTAGCCCTCTCCCATCCTTGCGTCAGCAACACCGAAAAACCTCCAATGAGTTAGTGTGACGGGAAACCACCAAGAAAAAAAAACGAATCGCCATGGAGTAATTTACAAAAAATTATCGTCGAGTCACTGCAGCCTGTCTGTTTCCCCAACGTTGTAGTTTACAGGCAGAACGAAAAATCGTAGTCCCAAACAGGTCCAGACCTCGTCGGCAAACTGTGGCTCTTTTATTCGAAAGAGATGAGCAGATAAAAAGATATGAAAAGGAATTTGAGGACCGATTCCATTCGTTTCCGCTCGGCACACTTTCCAGGAAAATATCTTCTTTGTTCTTTCTAAAATTTCTTATTGAAAGCCTCTTGGGCCTATTTGCTTAGGTAATATTAATGTCTGGCACAGTACACGCCGTATAGGGGACCTCGACGTCTATGAAAATGGGTCCCTACGTATGATTTGTAATGATAATAATAATAATTTCGTGTGGCTATTTCTAGCCGAGTGTAGCCCTTGTAAGGCAGACCCTCCGATCAGAGTGAGCGTCATCTGCCATGTGTATGTAACTGCCTGTTATTGTGGTGGAGGATAGTGTTATGTGTGGTGTGTGAGTTGCAGGGATGTTGGCGACAGCACAAACACCCAGCCCTCGAGCCACTGGAATTAACCAATGAAGGTTACAATCCCCGACCCGGCAGAAAATCGAACCCGGGACCCTCTGGACCGAACGCCATACGCTGACCATTCGGCCAACGAGCCGGACATTGTAATCATGAAGGCAGCACACACCCCCAGCCACAAATTAAAAAGTGAAGGTTGAAATCTTCGATCCGACCGGGAATCGAGCCAGGGACCCTCTGGACAAAGGCCAGCACGCTTGCCAATAAGCCACGGAGCCGGGACTAAGCGTGGTCTATGATTTCTGGACTATGTAGGCCTACTGGGTCTTCTGGTGAAGAGCCCTTGGCTACCAATGTTTAATATCTGCCACTTTTTTGAACCCCTACTATTTGAAAAGGAGTTTCCAGCTACAGCAAGTATGTAGTGTGAAATAAATGTCACAATGTGGAACTTTTTTTTTTTTTTTTTTTTTTTTTTGCAAGTTGCTTTACGTCGCACCGACACAGACAGGTCTTACGGCGACGATGGGACAGGAAGGAGCTAGGAGTGAGAAGGAAGCAGCCGTGTCCTTAATTAGGTACAGCCCCAGCATTTGCCTGGTGTGAAAATGGGAAACCACGGAAAACCATCTTCAGGGCTTTCGACAGTGGGGTTCGAACCCACTATCTCCCGAATACTGGATACTGGCCGCAATTAAGCGACTACAGCTATCGAGCTCGGTAATGGGGAACGTAATATGCCGTGAGACACACGAAAACCTCAATAAAACGTCATCTCTTGTTCGCGTTTTCGGTAAACTACTTCATCGTGCCATAAAACTGGAACTAAATTCACAAAATCTCCATCTAATCCCGTTAAATAGATCCTACCTGACGGTAAACACATCATGTGGTATCCTTTTGAATTTCTGAGCGGAGAGTTTAGAAATTCGCAGACGGAAAGATGCAGCAAAATTTATTTTTAAAATTGTAAACTATGCTATTGATAATCCTGAATTACTGTCCCGCTCTCAAATTTCCACGTACCTCGCTTCAATTCCAGAAATAACCTAACATTTTAAAATGAAAAACAGGACGTGTGCCCATGGTAACTCGCCGGTGAACAGACTGTGGTATCTTCAAACACTGCCATTCAGAAAAATAATGGCCTTGACTTCAGTCTGACAATGCGCGAGTTTGTAACTGAACTTCATCGCGCCGTTGTATCAAGTCATATCATCATCACCATAATCAGCAGCAGCAGCAGCAGCAGCATCATCATAGGTTGTTCTGCCATTCGGCTGTGACCTCCGTATCTCTCGATCTTGTGCCCTTTTCTTTACTTCTGCATAATATTCCTTTCTTTTTCTAATGCTGTCTAATACCTGATATCGTCTCCTTCCCCCTCCTCGTTTTCCTTTTATCATCCCTTCAATTGCTACTCGTAGTAAAGTGTTGTGTCTTATAAATATGGGAAATTGTAAGGTAAAGTTCTATAATATTATGCTTGTACATGAAATGCTTCATTTCTTTTGTCATTTTACTTTGTGTGTTTTTTCACCGTATTAATCTAAGGTTATGCCTTTGCTGGCAGGACCTAGTGTTTACAGTGCACTATGTCTTCTGGTATGGGCTAGAGTAATTTTGTTTCTTTCATTGATCTGTCTCAGTCTCATCCTTGGCTTTGACAATATGAAAGTGACTGAGGTATGAGCGATGCTAGTAATGCCAATCCTTATGCAGCCAGTCCCTGCTATGAATGGTGTGAAAACGTTGCTCATAGGGTCGGTTGATGCATGCATTTCAGTGGGCTTGGCTGACTGATATGTAATAGCAACTTCTGGCTCGGTGAGGAAAACAACGGGAAACTACCTCACTCCTCATTTCCCTAGTACGCCTCTTCAGTGATGCCTAAGCCATCTATGACAGCTGATGGCAGAACTGTTGAGGATCCAACCAGCCTTAGGGCTGAAGACTGAACATACACACATACAATCTAAGGTTCATTAGTTTTTAGACAAATACTTTGATATTTTATATTAATATTATAGGTGATTAGATTAGATAAAATTGTAGAATATAGTTTAGCTGTAAGTATCGCCATGTTAATTGTAGTTTATATAACGTAGTTCCCACTGTAATTAGGACACTAAGTCCTGTAGTGTGCAATAAATAAATAAATAAATAAATAAATAAATAAATAAATAAATAAATAAATAAATAAATAAATAAATAAATAAATAAATGTACCACCTGCAAACGACTGTACCGAGGTTCGGCCTCACTGACCCACGCAGGCTCAGGTTCTGACATGCGACGTGCTGACAGCCGCAAACCAACGACCTTTCCGCTTTCATAAACGTACTTTTCAAGGATGTACAGTATATTAAAGCATGCTTCATTTGCCAGCTGTGGACTACCCTCTTCGATTCATGCTACGTATGAAACAAGCTAGCTGTTGACATACAGAATTCCTTCACCTACTTCTGACAGACAAGTATTCGCTCTACTGTGCCCATAAATTATTGAACATCTTCCATATCGCCGTACGTAACAGGTAAAGGAAAAGCTGGTACAAGAATATTTCCTTTCATATCAGACTGCCCTAGGTCAACCCTTCTTTTCTGATTTTCTGATCCCGACGGTGAAGGAATTCTGTTTTTCAACAGCTACAGTAGCTGATGATAAAATTTAAATCACTTTAGTTGAGAATATATGACGATTTTTACGATGTATGGCTACCTCCTAACCCGTTTCCTGATACTGAATCCAGGATGCTGCCAAGCTCTGCTGAAGAGTAATGATGATATTTTTAAAATATTTTGTGTAAATATAATCTGTAATTTACATTTGAAATAATATAGGGGCCTACAATAACGGCAATTGATAAATAATGGTTGAACAAATTAATACAATCGCTAAAGTGCTATAATGACCAGAACCTCTCTTTATACATTCCACAATGTTTTTTCTTTCTTTCTTTCTTTCTTTCTTTCTTTCTTTCTTTCTTTCTTTCTTTCTGCTAGTTGCTTTACGTCGCACCGACACACACACGTGTTATGGCGAAGATGGGAAGGAAGCGGCCGTGGCCTTAATTAAGGTATAGCCTCATCTTTTGCCTGGTGTGAAAATGGGAAACCACGGAAAACCATCTTCAGGGCTGCCGACTGTGGGTTCGACGAGCCCCATAATCTCCCGGATGCGAGCTCAGAGCTGCACGCTCCTAACCGCATGGTCAACTCGGCCGGACCACAATTACTATCTGCGCTCTTTTTAGCGATAGATTTACACGCTAGAGCTGAAGCCGTCGACCTCGGCAATCTTCGAGATTCGTACTGGCAATCTTTGAAACACAAACTATGAATCGCTTATGCATCGCTGTGCGACATCTCGCGTACACTTTACGTACTAGTACTGTTGTTATTTACACAGCAAAGCCAAAGTATAGAATTCACTCTAGAAATAAGATTCGCATCGAGAAATGTTATATAATGTTACATAATGTGTGTGTGACACAGTTATTGGCTTAAGATAACAAAGGTTTAGAAAATTCATATCGATCGATCATATTATCGATTCCTCTGCTAGGGGCTTTACGTCGCACCGACACAGATAGGTCTTATGGCGACGATGGGATAGGAAAGGCCTAGGAGTTGGAAGGAAGCGGCCGTGGCCTTAATTAAGGTACAGCCCCAGCATTTGTCTGGTGTGAAAATGGGAAACCACGGAAAACCATTTTCAGGGCTGCCGATAGTGGGATTCGAACCTACTATCTGCCGGATTATTATCGATTCATACCAGATTTCATTTCCATTCAGTTGGCAGTACTTACGGAACCGGAAGCGCTCCCTATTTACTCCTCAAACCCGTACACAAATCTATCGCTAAAAAGTGCGCAGATAGTACTATGTTTGTTTGTTTGTTTGTTTGTTTGTTTGTTTGTTTGTTTGTTTGTTTGTTTGTTTGTTTGTTTGTTTGTTTGTTTGTTTGTTTGTTTGTTTGTTTGTTTGTTTGTTTGTTTGTTTGTTTGTTTGTTTGTTTGTTTGTTTGTTTGTTTGTTTGTTTGTTTGTTTGTTTGTTTGTTTGTTTGTTTGTTTGTTTGTTTGTTTGTTTGTTTGTTTGTTTGTTTGTTTGTTTGTTTGTTTGTTTGTTTGTTTGTTTGTTTGTTTGTTTGTTTGTTTGTTTGTTTGTTTGTTTGTTTGTTTGTTTGTTTGTTTGTTTGTTTGTTTGTTTGTTTGTTTGTTTGTTTGTTTGTTTGTTTGTTTGTTTGTTTGTTTGTTTGTTTGTTTGTTTGTTTGTTTGTTTGTTTGTTTGTTTGTTTGTTTGTTTGTTTGTTTGTTTGTTTGTTTGTTTGTTTGTTTGTTTGTTTGTTTGTTTGTTTGTTTGTTTGTTTGTTTGTTTGTTTGTTTGTTTGTTTGTTTGTTTGTTTGTTTGTTTGTTTGTTTGTTTGTTTGTTTGTTTGTTTGTTTGTTTGTTTGTTTGTTTGTTTGTTTGTTTGTTTGTTTGTTTGTTTGTTTGTTTGTTTGTTTGTTTGTTTGTTTGTTTGTTTGTTTGTTTGTTTGTTTGTTTGTTTGTTTGTTTGTTTGTTTGTTTGTTTGTTTGTTTGTTTGTTTGTTTGTTTGTTTGTTTGTTTGTTTGTTTGTTTGTTTGTTTGTTTGTTTGTTTGTTTGTTTGTTTGTTTGTTTGTTTGTTTGTTTGTTTGTTTGTTTGTTTGTTTGTTTGTTTGTTTGTTTGTTTGTTTGTTTGTTTGTTTGTTTGTTTGTTTGTTTGTTTGTTTGTTTGTTTGTTTGTTTGTTTGTTTGTTTGTTTGTTTGTTTGTTTGTTTGTTTGTTTGTTTGTTTGTTTGTTTGTTTGTTTGTTTGTTTGTTTGTTTGTTTGTTTGTTTGTTTGTTTGTTTGTTTGTTTGTTTGTTTGTTTGTTTGTTTGTTTGTTTGTTTGTTTGTTTGTTTGTTTGTTTGTTTGTTTGTTTGTTTGTTTGTTTGTTTGTTTGTTTGTTTGTTTGTTTGTTTGTTTGTTTGTTTGTTTGTTTGTTTGTTTGTTTGTTTGTTTGTTTGTTTGTTTGTTTGTTTGTTTGTTTGTTTGTTTGTTTGTTTGTAAGTTGTTTCACGTCGCACCGACACAGATAGGTCTTATGGCGACGATGGGACAGGTAAGTGCTAGGATTGGGCCGTGGCCTTAATTAAGGTACAGCCCCAGCATTTGCCTGGTCTGAAAATGGGAAACCTATGGAAAACCATTTTCAGGGCTGCCGACAGTGGGGTTCGAACGCACTATCTCCCGAATACTGGATACTGGCCGCACTTAGGCGACTGCAGCAAACGAGCTCGGTCAATTAGTATTTTTAAACTACCCGTACAATAAACAGAATCATTCATTACAAAAAATCAACTAATTTCTACTCAAGAATAGAGGGTAGAATACTGGGGAGGAGGTAGTATTCACTCTCAGCGTTAGGATGCCTCATAGAAGAAATATCGATCAAAAATGCTGCGTACTGACGGACTTGTTTCAAAGTACCATGAGTCAATCACTGATCGATCACTGTTCTACTCTCACTGGCGTGCTCGCGATTTTTTTATCTGCGGTTTTATTCCATCCCTAGTGAATGTGAAATACGTTGGGTGCTGAACGAGATGGATAAGCAACACGTGTCAACACTCCCAGCTCGCTCTATACTGGATTCCCTAGTCAAACACCTGGCCGCTACAACGAGAAGTGAGAAACAAGAGCATTGAGAGAACAGCTCATACAGAGAGGCGGCCCGGAAAGGAAAATAACATTTAGTTGAGGTGTACTGTATGTCACAGCCATAATCACTGACTACAAAATTAATATTTCACATTAATACAGTAATTCATTACTGGCTAATTGCTACTGATATCAACACTGGTAAGACCTTGGGTACTTGTATAAAAATAAAACTCTCTTTCAAATAAACATTCACATAACTCAGGCTTTGAACATGGCAGACACAAAAGAGATGTCATTTTCTTGTCACACCCATAACAAAGTGCAATTCATTTTTACTGTTATTAAATCAGTGGTAGGAAACAACTTAATTGGTTAGGATATTGAGCAAGTATAGTTTCAAGATTACAGAAAATTAGAAGTTATAATTTCTTAACAATTATCACAAATTATGCTGTTGCGACTATCAGACGTGTAAGCATGGATTTGCCCAAAGACAAAGAATCCTACGATACAACCAAAGATTCGAAAAACAGTCCACTCTGTTGTGTTTCAAAATATAACTTAAAGACTGAATGGAGGGGTTTACTTCGCGAACGGAAAATAACACAAACTCTTCTTCTTCTTCTTCTTCTTCTTCTTCTTCTTCTTCTTCTTCTTCTTCTTTATCACTTTAACCTCAAGGGTCGGTTTTTCCCTCGGACTGAGCGAGGGATCCCACCTCTACCACCCCAAGGGCAGTGTCCTGGAGCGTGAGACATTGGGTCGGGGGATACAACTGGGGAGAATAACCAGTACCTCGCCCAGGCAGCCTCACCTGCTATGCTGAGGAGGGGCCTTGCGGGGGAGATTAGGAAGATTGGAAAGGATAGACAAGGAAGAGGGAAGGAAGCGGCCGTGGCCTTAAGTTAGGTACCATCCCGGTATATGCCTGGAGGAGAAGTGGGAAACCACAGAAAACCACTTCCAGGATGCCTGAGGTTGGAATCGAACCCACCTTTACTCAGTTGACCTCCCGAGGCTGAGTGGACGCCAACCGTCGTATCACTTTTCACATTTCGTGGCAGAACCGGGAATCGAACCCGTGCCTTCGAGGGTGGCAGCTAATCACACTAACCACTACACCACAGAGGCGGACTAACGAAAACCTACTGGATGAAACGAAAATTTAATACGCGCCAGGAGTACAATTAAATTTTTCGTAGTCTCTAGTTGGGCGATAAGCCAGTGATAAAGAAATAAATATATTAATTAATTAACTATGAATCGCTTATGCATCGCTGTGCGACATCTGGCGTACACTTTACGTACTAGTACTGTTCTTATTTACACAGCAAAGCCAAACTATAGAATTCACTCTAGGAATAAGATTTGCATCGAGAAATGTTACACAATGTGTGTATGACACAGTTGTTGGCTTAAGATAACAAAGGTTTAGCAAAATTCATATCGATCGATCGTATTATCGATTCAGTTCAGATTTCATTTTCATTCCGTTGGCAGTACTGCTGGTTCCGCGAGAGCTCCCTCCTTACTCCTCACCCCGGAAGGAAATATATCGATAAAAAGTGCGCAGATAATACTTTTACGGTTTTCGGAGACGCCGAGGTGCCGGAATTTAGTCCCGCAGGAGTTCTCTCACGTGCCAGTAAATCTACCGGCACGAGCCTGATGTATTTGAGCACCTTCAAATACCACCGGACTGAGCCAGGATCGAACCTGCCAAGTTGGGGTCAGAACACCAGCTCCTCAACCGTCTGAGCCACTCAGCCCGGAGAACTCAATAGTTAATAATAATAATAATAATTATTATGATAATCATTATATTTAAGTAGCTGCCTCTGTGGATCAGCAGTAGAGTGTCGGCCTCCGGATCCCAAGATAGCGGGTTCAAACCCGGCAGAGGTAGTCGGATTTTTGAAGGGCGGAAAAAAGTCCGTTCGACACTCCATGTCGTACGATGTCGGCATGTAAAAGATCTCTGGTGACACATTTGGTGTTTACCCGACAAAATTAATTAAATCTCAGCCATAGACGCCCAAGAGAGTTTCGGTGTACTCGGTCTGCCATCTAGTGGGGCCTAGAGTAAAACGGAACGTCGAAATTGACTAGCAGACAGCCAGATGGCGTCAAATTGAAATGTCTGCGTACGGTAGCTGAGGCCATACGATTATTATTATATTTAAGTGAGGAGAATATAAATGAACAGCCGAAAAAAATAAAAGAAGCAACTGGGAATATGCAAGGAGTGTTGTGGAAAAACAAACAGAACAATAAATTCCCCTGAAGCCGATTAAAAAAATTCCTAGCAATACCTGGTTAATGAAATTGTATTTATATACAGAACTGCAATTCACGGCAGCATCATAGGAAGCCGCTATTTCAGAAACTGCACCATTAACCGATAATATAGGGAGTGTCAAAAAAAAAAAAAATAAGCCGCCACTGTCCACAACACCGCAAGCCTAATACTCACACAGAACATATGAGAACTTATCTAACTTAGCGAGAGCTGTGCTATCTACCCGCATTAACTGAAAATTAATGTAATACTGGAATATTTCTGCGTTCAATAACAGTACAATTGCTAACAAACCTTACCACATTATCACAGGTAAGAACAAAGGGATCATACACTTCCGTAACATACTATGATCACAGCAACGGGAGTTCCTACCAAAACACTACCGACAGTTCGTAACTAACCGAATCAAACACTACACAAGGTAATTTCATATCCAAATCAGAATATTAATGAATACTGATTGAGCTACCGGTAGTAAAAACTTACTCTGTGTAATGACCGACATTATTTCTGAAACAAGATGATGATGATGATGATAATAATAATAATAATAATAATAATAATAATAATAATAATAATAATAATAATAATAATAATAATAATAATATAATCCACAGCTTGTTTCCAGTCATTCGACCGGGTCAGGAATGGAATGAATGAAGCCCCCATCTAGCGGCGAGGATAGGAATTGTGCCAGCTGCCGAAGATTGTCGCACTCCTCTGGGGAAATGATAAATGACTGACGGATGAAATTATATTGGAGAAAGTCGCGGGAATGATTTATGACAGGGAAATCCGGAGTACCCGGAGAAAAACCTGCCCCGCCTCCGCTTTGTGCAGCACAAATCTCACAAGGAGTGATCGCGGATTTGAACCACGGAATCCAGCGGTGAGAGGCCGGCGCGCTGCCACCTGAGCCAGGGAAGCTTCTAATAATAATAATAATAATAATAATAATAATAATAATCTTTAGACAAAGTCAACAGTTGGGAAGCAACAACCACAAAAAAAGCAGTACAGACCAAACTGGTCGGAAGAACGAAAAAGAGCCTTCTCGGAAAGAATGAAAGCCTACTGGAAAAACAAGAAGACCACAGAAAAACTGATTGAGTTATTTGTTTGTTTGTTTTTTTTTTTTTGCTAGGGGCTTTACGTCGCATCGACACAGATAGGTCTTATGGCGACGATGGGATAGGAAAGGCCTAGGAGCTGGAAGGAAGCGGCCGTGGCCTTAATTAAGGTACAGCCCCAGCATTTGCCTGGTGTGAAAATGGGAAACCACGGAAAACCATTTTCAGGGCTGCCGATAGTGTGATTCGAACCTACTATCTCCCGGATGCAAGCTCACAGCCGCGCGCCTCTACGCGCACGGCCAAAGTTATTTGCTTAACGTCTTTCAATATTGGGAGAATTCGCTAATAATAATAATAATAATAATAATAATAATAATAATAATAATCTATTAATAGTTTTATTCTTATGAATAAATAATACGTCATAAGGTAGTGTTCTCTTTAAGTAAAAAATGCGTTCCGCCCGGTCGGGAAAATCAAACTCATTATGGGGCGCTTATCGGACAGAATTCTGGTTATAAACTCTACATAGACGTTTTGTTACGATGATTAAACATTGAGTGAATTATATTACAGTTGTTAAAATTACGAGCACAGTTCATACGTAATGGAATCCTTTTCGATTATGCAGCCGACTTTCCCCTAATGCCATACTCTATCAGAAACACAATTACGAATATATAAAAAGTGAATATCCCGCAAGGGAACCATAATTTAAAGCCACCAGTTACAAACAGTGTAACTCTTTAAACTAAATGCAACGACTTTGAGAGGAATAGCAATTCAACTGATAAGCCCACTTCCACACTATGGAGAAAGGCCGGTAATTTCACGATTGAAAATTTCCAAACAGCAAGTATTCTCGAATATAACAATTTAGTACTAATGGTACTCACTAGAAGGACGAGGCTGGTGAAGAAATCGAAGCACAGAACAGAATTTACACCGCACAAATTACGTATCACTCGGAACGCGACACTTAGCACCACATTCATACACAAGGCCACCGCACCGCACCAGGTACAAGACGGTACTCTAACGATCAACAGAGGGTTTTGCCCAAGGGTCAAAGAGTATCACTCATCGAGACGAACCAGTCAAATCAATTTGGTTCAGCCCATTCTGAGGGGAGGCTATGCTCTGTTATCGAGTAGCGCGTATTGACAAAGACACCTGCAATCTTAATCGATGTTGTTTTGTTCTAAATCTGACCGTTAAAAGGCTCTCTTCTTCGCAGAGTGAGAGAGGAAGTTTCCGTTACACGTTAACTGTTTTTTATAACACAAAGATGTAGTCTCCAAAAGGAATGGCATTTTATTCATATCTCACCCCATCCAAAATGCAACTAACAGACTTCATAGTACAAGGAAGCTTTAACATCGGTCTCTAAAATAGGATTAATAATGCTGCGCGAATTATTTTAATTCACTAACAGAATACAGAAACTCACTGATGGTTTAGTAGAAGCTGATTTTGTTACCAGAAATCAATTACAATAATTGAGATAATGAAACAGATTTGTTTCCGATTCGATCAGTACTTTAATTTTCTACCGAAATGGCCCGAAAATCAGGTAATCTGGTAATGGATGAAGTGTCGATAGCTTACTTACTTGTTTGGCCCTTTGTTTTTACCCGACAGAGCTCGATAGCTGCAGTCGCTTAAGTGCGGCAAGTATCCACTCTTAGGGAGATAGTGTGTTCGAACCCCACTGTCGGCAGCCCTGAAGACGATTTTCCGTGTTTTCCTATCTTCACACCAGGCAAATGCTGGCTGGGGCTGTACCTTAATGAAGGCCACGACCGCTTCCTTCCTACTCCTATCCCTTTCCTGTCCCTTCGTCACCGTAAGACCTATCAGTGTAGGTGCGAAGTAAAGCAACTTGTAAAAAAAATTCTTTTACCCGACATACAATATAGAATAATATAGAATAATGTATTTGAGTTTTATTTAAGAAACTAGGGATACTGCGGTTTAAATGCATTTTTCTTACTGAATGTAGATTTTTTTTTTTTTTTTAGAAGTAACAGACATGAAAGTAGCGAGAATGATCGCAGATACAAACAGATGGGAACAATGGCAGGAGGGTACAAGGAATGAGGCGATAAAGTATAAGTTAGGAATGAACTCGATTGATGAAGCTGTACGCATAAACCGGCTTCGGTGGTGGGGTCATGCGAGGCGAATGGAGGGGGATAGGTTACCTAGGATAATAATGGACTTTGTTATGGAGGATAAGAGAAGTAGAGGAAGACCAAGGCGACGATGGTTAGACTCAGTTTCTAACGATATAAAGAAAAGAGGTATAGAACTAAATGAGGCCACAGCAGTAGTTGCAAATATAGGATTCACAGAGGCTTGCAGACTGAACGCTGAAAGGCATAACGGTCTATAATGATGATGT
Organism: Anabrus simplex; assembly: GCF_040414725.1. Lineage (NCBI taxonomy): Eukaryota > Metazoa > Arthropoda > Insecta > Orthoptera > Tettigoniidae > Anabrus > Anabrus simplex. The sequence continues at coordinate 75,547,542 of NC_090277.1, forward strand.
ATGTATGTGTGTAGAATTTGCTTTACGTCCCATTGACACAGAGAGGTCTTCTGGCAACGATGGGATAGGAAAGGGCTAAGAGTGGGAAGGAAGCGGACACGGACTTAATAAAGGTACATCCCCAGTATTTGCCTGGTGTGAAGGTGGGAAACCACGGAAAATCGTCTTCAGGGCTGCCGACAATGGGACTCGAACCCACTATCTCCCGGATGCAAGCTCATAGCTGCGCGCCCTTTACTGAATGTAAAACATCTTTCCGATGCCATATGCTGCTCTAATGTCTGTGCCGGAGCAAATCGTTACATGTACGCGTACCATAATCATAGTTGCGAATTCTGATGGAGTAGGGCGTTATCTGTTCTATTTTCTATTGCATATATATAAAAATGTGGGTAGGGCGGTAGAATAACACATACGGGATCCCCTGCCTGTCGTAAGAGGCAACTGAAAGGGGCCCTAGGGGCACTTAACTTGGGAGCGTGAGATGCCCTAGATGAGTCCTGGCATTGCTTCCACTTACTTGAGCCAGGCTTCTCACTCTCGTCTATCCTATCCGACCTCCCTTGGTCAACTCTTGTTCTTTTCCTACCTCGACTGGAGGCCTAGGCTAGTATCCCATCGTCGCCATGAGACCTATCTGTGTTGGTGCGACGTAAAGCAAAACAAACAAACAAACAAACAAACAACCCCCAGGGCGCAACAGCCCTGAAGGGCCATAGCCTATCAAGCGACCGCTGCTCAGTCTGAAGGCCTGCAGATTATGAGGTGTCCTGTGGTTAGCACGACGAATCCTCTCCGCCGTTATGCTTGGCTTTCTAGACCGGGGCCGTCATCTCAGCGTCAGATAGCTCCTCAATGTAATCATGTAGGCTGAGTGGACCTCGAACCAGCTCTCAGATCCAGGTAATAATCCCTGGCGTGACCGGGAATCGAACCCGGGACCTTCGGATAAGAGGCAGGCACGCTACCCCTACAATGCGGAGCCGGCAATGACGTAAAGCAGATTGTGAAACAACGAAAACCAAACTCGAAGACAAAAGAAGCACCTCCGGCCGCAAAACAGGGCCAAGTTCACATGTGAGACGTAGTTCGCACCCACGATACAGCACAAGTACGTCGGAAAGAAGAATTGTATTATTATTATTATTATTATTATTATTATTATTATTATTATTATTATTATTATCATTATTATTGAAATGAAAACCTACAACCTGTTTTCCAGTCATTGACCGGGTCAGGGATGGAATGAATGACGCAGATATAGGCTATTAGTACGATGGGGTCGCCACTCCCAAAGTGTATTATTATTATTATTATTATTATTATTATTATTATTATTATTATTATTATTATTATTATTATTATTAGGTACCATAATCTTCCATATTCTACCGCCCGACTCCATCAGAATTCGTAACTATGATTATGCTGGCTTGCTGGACAACTCGCTCGCCTCGGTGACGATCTAGCATCGCCCCATCCCTGGTTCGATTTCCGGAAGGGTCAGGAATTTTAACCATAATTGGTTAATTCCCCTGGCACAGAGACTGGGTATTTGTGCCGTCTTCATCATCATTTCATCCTCATCACGACGCGCAGGTCGCCTCTCCGAAGGCCACTCCCCATTATTATTACTTTAAATCATTCCTCTGGGCAGATTGTTCTTTCCGTCGTTGGTTAAAGGCGTCTAACATCTAGTTCACCGCCCTCTCCCTTTTCTCTTCCTCTTTGCTCTGGTAGATGCTCCTCCTCAGATGTAGACAGACCGTACGAGTTTCGAAATCCTAGCAGGATTTTGCTCTTCGTTTATCGCTACGAATTATATTATAGCTCATTAATGATATCCCCAGGTCAATCGACTGTCATTTAAGAGTGCTTATAAGTGAGAAACTTGCAACGTCGGCACGCTAAAGAACACACTCTCAAGCTAATATTTCAGCATCGCCCCCAAATTCAGTTAAAACTGGTGAAAGTTGAAGTGAATTCATTCATTGATGAATAAATAATGAATTCACATGATATTGTATTCTGTGAAAAAATACTTATGACTAATAGCTTATGTATATAAAGTGAGGTCGGAAAAAGAATCGGAAGCTATCCATTTAATTTCGTATTCTCTGGAATATTTTAAAAATTCGAATCTCATCAAGGTGAAGTGTGACACCAGGTGATGAAGAGCGATGTAACCGCTCTTGCTATAGCATGTTGGGTCCGTGCTGTACGACGCGGTCATCCGACTGGGGGTCTCGAATTCCCCGCAATGATGAGGAAATGTTTCATATAGAAACTGCAGATAAAGAACGATTCTTCTTCCCTCTCTATGTGGGGGCGGTACTACCTGTCGTAAGATGAGCCTAAAAGGGGAACCAGAGGCTGTGGGGTTGCCGTCCACGGCTCCCCTAGCTGAGTCTGGCATTGTCTGCACTTACTTGTGTAAAGCTCCTCGCTTTTATCTTTTCTATCCAACCAACTCCCTTTGTCAAGTCTTGTTTTTTTCCGACCCCGATGGAATTGCTTTCGCGAAGCCTACGGAACCCTTTTTATCACACCCTTCTTGGCCCTTGCCTTGCTTTTTGCCCATACCTTCATTTTCGGAGGGTCTGACCTCTTCCATTTTTCCTTCTGACTGCATTTAATAGAGGATGGCTGTGCAAATCATGTCGCCAGAATCCGCACAGAGATTGACCAACAGAATCTGCACCTGTTTCATCGTATGGAAAAGTGGGAATCGCAGATGAATGTGTTGAGTAGCGGAACACCTGATTTTCAGGACTGATCGAATCTAAAGGGAGGAAAAGCGACATTTAAGGAGAGAACACGTGTTCGGGAATAATGGGCAAAGGAACACGGAAGAACGGGGAAACAATTGAAATAATATGGATAAGAAGAAGATGTGTTCGTACCTAATCACATCTTGCACGACTTTCCGAGGTCTCAACACCCCCTGTAAGTGGGAGCGGTAGAAAACACGGGCGGTATCCCCTGTCTGTCGTGAGAGTCCCAGGGATCGGACCTTTGTAGAGTGGACCGGCGACCACGGGGCCCTTAGCTGACGCCTAGCATAGCTCCCACTTAATTGTGCCAGGCTCCTCACTCTCATCTATCCTATCCAATCTCCCTTGGTCAACCCTTGTTCTTTTCCGACCCCGACACTATTAGAACATTCGAGGGGTAGGGAGTCCTTTATTATTCATTACTCGAAGTGTCGGAGCCCTTCCTCTCCTACTAGTGTTATATACAGGATGGTTACCGAGTTGTACTTCCTCTTAAAACGATCACCACCACCACCACCACCACCACCACCACCACGAGTTCTCAACGGCCTAGCGCGGTCTCCTTTAAAACACACGAACCTGTAACTAACTCCTTAATTCGCAGCGCAAGTAATATAAAAGCTAAGAGTTCATTAAGGGACATGCAAAGTTGGTAAACTGAAGCAGAACAAAGAGAGAGCTCGTCTTCTAAATCTGTTTAATTTCTTCTCTTCCAAGACAGAGAGCACAGATCTTGAGCACTTGCTTCAATAAAAAAATAAAGGATATTTCAAGAGCTGGTGATTACTGTTTTAAAGAATTACAATTGCACAACCATCCTCTATTAACACTTAGCAGAAACGAAAAAGAAATAGGTCTAACCCTTGCAACAATGAAGGTAGTGAGGAAATTAAATGAAATGGCGGATGGCTTTTAGTGCCGGGAGAGTCCGAGGACAAGTTCGGGTCGCCAGGTGCAGGTCTTTTGATTTGACGCTCGTAGGTGACCTGCGCGTCGTGGTGAGAATGGAATGATGATGAAGACAACACATACACCCAGCCCCCGTGCTGCCAGCGAAATTAACCAATGACGTTCAAAATTACCGACCATGCCGGGAATTGAACCCGGGACCCCTGTGACCAAAGGCCAGCACGCTAACCATTTACTTATGGGGTCGGACAAAGGTACCGATAAAAGAAAGGGACGCCCTAGGCCTTGCAAACCTAATACCATTGGGACGGAAGAGAACAAGAATTGGCCAAGTACGGTCGGGCAGGGAAGTTTTAAAGTGCTGAGTCAAGGACAAGTAAGTTGAAATTATGCCAGACTCAGGGAACTCGTGCTCGCCAGTCCGGTCTCGCTCGTAAGACCGACTGGGGCCAACATGGATGGATTCATTCTATAACCCCTACCCACATCTGGTGGTAATAAGCTTTTCACAGTACTTAATAATGCCGCAGTGTACAAAAATGGTGCGCTAGTGTATAGGAATACTGCATTAGTTAATATTTAAATACAATATTGTGTTATAACTGGGGTCCATTATCAAGCAAACTTGCTATATTTCTTTCACTTCCTGTTCATATTTCAGCATTTATTGGAATTGGACTGTGTTACTCCAATAAATAAAACATCGCTACAAGCACCATTGTAAACAAAGAAGTGACAATCGGGAGCTGTTGCTAAGGCAACAGAGAAGCCAACAATTCAAGGAAACTGTAGCTGAGAAGAATATGAACTTCATTACCTGTGTTACTCCAATTCCATGGAGAAAGGAGGTATTCCTCCATGCCAGTTCATAACACGAACGAGAATCCTTTCCAACACAACCTAATCGTGTATCAATCCCGTAACCGATACGAAGTCAGCGCATGCATACGTGAATGCGTCGATGTACTGGTAACGAACTGCATGTTGGAAAGAGCCTGTAATATATGCTATTACTTCTCTTAATAGTATTTCGTTCTGTCACAAACTGTATTTTTTTTTTGTTTGTTCAATTTGCTTTACGCCTCATCGACGCAAATAGGACTTACGGCGATGAAGGGACAGGAAAGTGCTAGGAGTGGGAAGGAAGCAACCGTGGCCTTAATTAATGTACACTCCCAACATTTTCCTGGTGTTAAAATGGAAAACCACGGAAAACCATTTTCAGGGATGCCGACAGTGAGGTTTGAACCCACTATCTCCCGAATGTAAGCTCACAGCTGCCCGACCATAACCACCCGGCCAACTCTCTCGTAAACATTTTAGTCTCCCTGTTCATTACAGTATATCTTTTGCACTTTAAGAAATGTATTTACTAAGAATCGTTTGCCCTTTGTGTGTTATATAATGGTAATGGACGATATCTCAGTCATAAACAAACTGAAGGACTTATACAGTAATTAAATTTTTCTCGATCATTTTTTACATAATATTGTTAAGATATGCTCGTGATATTTCATCATCGAGGTAATCACATTTCATTCAGTTATGCAAAGAAAGAAAGAAAGAAAGAAAGAAAGAAAGATCATGAGATAGGTGAGCATATTCATCAGGTGCTCGTCTGCGCATGTCACCACACCAGGTCTCAGCACACTCATATTTTATTTAGACTGACGCTACAGGATGTTCTCAATGTTGACACGGAGTATACAGCAACATTCGTATTTTATGAACGCAGGTAATGAAGTTCATATTCTTCTCAGCTACAGTTTCCTTGAATTGTTGGCTTCTCTGTTGCCTTAGCAACAGCTCCCGATTGTCACTTCTTTGTTTACAATGGTGCTTGTAGCGATGTGTTTTATTTATGAGATTCCCCGACATGAGTATGAGTTGGAGAGATGAACTCGGCATACCTTATCAGAATTACGAAGTAACATCATGTATTTTGGCAGGGGAACGTCTTTCTGTGAGTTACTTGCTTCCATTATGTGCTCAAATTTACTGAAATGTGAACGTGTGCTACTTTTATAACCTAAAGTACATATTTCATTATTCATACTCGGCGCTGAAATTTTCTCGGTGGAAAAGGAGCGTGACACGATGTGTAAAGCAGCAGACGTTCCTTGAACCAAGACACGTGAGCATATTCCTCAGGTGCTCGCCTGCTCATGACACCACACCAGGTCTCAGCACGGAGTAAATAGAGCGCACTCATATTTTATCTAGACTGACGCTACAGGACGTATTGCACTTATTCATGTAGGCCTAATCAGACTTAAAATATAATCCTTTGAAGTACGATTTGCGAGGATAAAGAACCGTAGCTCAATCCAGCATTGTTTCCTCATTTTCATATCAAGCTCCTTCTATCTGACCTCCCTTGGTCAACTCTTGCTCTCTTGCGACCCCAACGGCATTAGGTTAGGAATGCCTAGGGAGTCTCTCATTTTCACGCCCTTCGTTGCCGATACCTTCATTTTTCGAATGTCGGATGTCTTCCATCTGATTACTGTTAAAATAATTTCCCAGTTTTACTTCCTCTTGAGTCCGGCTCCATGGCTAAATAGTTAGTGCGCTGGCCTTTGGTCACAGGGGTCCCGGGTTGGATTCCCGGCAGGGTCGGAAATTTTAACCATAATTGGTTAATTCCCCTGGCACGGGGACTGGGTGTATGTGTCGTCTTCATCATCATTTCATCCTCATCTCGACACGCAGCTCGCCTACGTGCGTCAAATCAAGCCGAAGTCCTCGGACAAATCCCGGCACTAAAAGCCATTCGCCATTTCATTTCACTTCCTCTTGAAACAATAATCACCACTAGCACCTTAAAACAACAGTCAATATCGCCAGTTTCATAGGCAGACTTTAGCTCCCTCTGTAGAGCAATGGTAGAACTGTCGGAATGAGGCTCCCAAGCCACGAGTTCTTTGAAGAACGGAGCGAAAGCCATCGACGACATCGGTAGGTAAAGAAGAGAACGGTTCTCTAGTTGTCTTTCTCTTCTTCTGCGAGTCTGTCTTGAGACAGGTATCAACTAGGCACCCTCCATGATTTTCTGTCCTGAGCATCTGGTTTCAGTTGTTCCCAGTTCTACCTTGACTGACATCTGTTAACATTCTAAACATTTTTCTTCCATCTATTTTTTCCTCCGTCACCCTCTGTTGAGACAATTTTCCGCGTCGCATGTGTGACCCAATCACGATATTTTACTCTTCCTTATCGTTTTCATCAGGTGTCTCTTCTCATCTACTCTTCCTAGCACATCATCATTTCTCACTTTATCTGTGCACTTCACTTTTTCCTTTTTTCTCCACAACCATATGTCAAAACTTTCCAAATATTTTGTATCTTTCTTTCTTTCTTTCTTTCTTTCTTTCTTTCTTTCTTTCTTTCTTGATGTCCCCGTTTCAGCTCCGTATGACACCACACTCCACATATAACACTTTGCAAACCTCTTTCTTAAATGAATAAGAACCGAGCTCGATAGCTGCAATCGCATAAGTGCGGCCAGTATCCAGTATTCGGGAGGTAGGAACCTCACTGTCGGCAGCCCTGAAGATGGTTTTCTGTGGTTTCCCCTCTTCACTCCAGGCAAATGCAGGGCAGAACGTTAATTAAGGCCACGGCTGCTTCCTTCCCACTCCTAGCCCTTTCTTATCGCATCGTTCCCGTAAGACCTATCTGTGTTGGTGTGACGTAAAGCAACTTGTATAACAATAAAAAATAATAGGGTTTGCCCGCTCACATTTTCGAAAGCTTCTTTTCCCTAAAAGCTTCTTACTTCTTCCGTTCAGCTTCCATTCCATGTTAATAAACTCCCCCAATATCTGAATGACTTTATTTCTTTGAAATTGTTCCATAGTTGTAAATGTAAATCCGCAGCCTGTTTCCAATCATTTTGACCGGGTCAGGAATGGAATAAATGAAGCCCCCATCTAGCGGCGAGGATAGGAATTGTGCCGGCTGCCGAAGCCTGTCGCACTCCTCTGGGGCAATGATAAATGACTGACGGATGAAATTATAGTGGAGGGTGTTGCTGGAATTAAAGATGACAGGGAAAATCGGAGTACCCGGAAAAAAACCTGTCCCGCCTCCGCTTTGTCCAGTACAAATCTCACATGGAGTGACCGGGATTTGAACCATGGAACGCAGCGGTGAGAGGCCGGCACGCTGCCCCCTTAGCCACGGAGGCTCACTTAGTTGTACTTCCTCATAAAACAAGAATTACCACTACCACTGGTGATACATTGATTCAGTCATGGGTCCCAGGGTTTTTACCAATGAAAATCTACTGCCTGTTTCCAGTCATTCGACCGGGTCAGGAATGGAACGAATGAAGCCCCCATCTAGCGGCGAGGATAGGAATTGTGTCGGCTGCCGAAGCCTGTCGCACTCTTGTGGGGCAATGATTAATGGATGACAGATGAAATGGAATGATATTGGAGAGTGTTGCTGGAATGAAATATGACAGGGAAAACCGGAGTAGCGGAGAAAAACCTGTCCCGCCTCCGCTTTGTCTAACACAAATCTCACACTGAGTGACCGGGATTTGAACCATGGAACCCAGTGGTGAGAGGTCAGATTGTTAGCAATACAATAAGTATGAATCGATTTCGAGACTGACGAGGATAACAGGGACCAAACCACTGACTGGTGACTTCTAAATGCTGGTTATGACTTCCCTCCACAAGCAGACACAGGACGTTACCATAGCTACCAGCCACCGCTGGAACCTAATTTTCATCTTTTAATTGGACGTGCTCGCTACACGCTTTAATTTATTGAGGGAGAACTCGTGGCAGTTTAGCTCGGGATTGTTGCGTTACGTAATTTAAAACACTTCAGCGTTCACTTTACATAGAAATAAGCAAAAGTTAGGAACAATTTTCCACTTAACGTGCTATTCTGTGAAAAGTACTTACAGTAGACTACTTTGTCTGGGCACTTGAAGATTCCCAATAGAATTTGTTGGAAATATTTCTATATTTTATTTTATTGGGCTATTTATAATAACATTACAGTTCTTATCTGTACACTTCAAATTTTCGTCTCATACTTCGTAAATTATACAAAAGCTGAAAGTGCTGTAGTTTCAGATCAAGGAAAAATTAACCATAAAAGGGTAGGAGTACAGCTGGGGGTTGAAAGACCCAATATCGGCGACCCGGAAGGAACGACAATGAAATGCCCTTAGTCCGTCTAAACTCAGCAACCAAACCCAGACTGTTCTTAGGTAAGTTGTGCTTTGTCACTTCTCCTGAGGGCATTACTCCTGGATTTTATTTTATTTACTAATCTTACCTAAGGTATACTTGCCATTGAGGCACAGAATAATATGTTTTAGATTTTCAAACTATCTTAGGAAATGTTGTTGCTTCTAGTTTGTAACTACTGAATTTGTTATAATACGAATTACAGCATATCGTTTTTCTAAACTTTATATTGGATATCTAGCACTTGTCTGTCCGACTCGTTGGCTGAACAGTCAGCATACTGGCCTTCGGTACTTAGGGTCCCGGGTTCGATTCCCGGCCGGGTCGGGGATTTTAACCTTAATTGGTTAATTCCAATGGCAGGGGGGCTGGGTGTATGTGTTGTCTTCATCATCATTTCATCCTCATCACGACGCGCAGGTCGCCGACGGGAGTCAACTAGAAAGACCTGCACCTGGCGAGCCGAACCCGTTCTGGGATATCCCAGCACTAAAAGCCATACGACATTTCGACATTTTCAGCACCTGTCTATCCAATATTCTTATACTTGCCAAAGTACATATTTCATTCAATTAAGCTCTCTTTGTCTGCTCTGCCCGTCTACCATCGCTGTTCATACTACTATTATTACTACTACTACTACTACTACTATTAATAATAATAATAATAATAATAATAATAATAATAATAATAATAATAATAATAATAATATTGGCGTGTAGCCTTCGTAAAGGCTTGTGGTGACCTTTCCTGTGGACGCCCTATAGGCGTCCTTTGCGCCTGTATGGGGCCCTGACTAAGACGATTTCTAATGCAGAAGACGACACGAACACCCAGGTCCGGATTCAGAAGAATTAACCAGTGACAGTTAAAATCTCCGATCTGGTAGGGAATCGAACCCGAGGTCCCTGGGACCAAAAACCAACATATATTCACGGAGCCTGGCATTTTGACAGGTTTTAATGCGAGTTGGAAAATATCATCAGCATGTAGTATCTTGGTTATGGATACATGGATAGGCTCCTTTCTCCAATCCTTTCGATAGGAATAATACAGGCGACAGTTTACAACACAGTTTGAGACCCAGTTTTGTAAATATCTCCCCTCTTTTACCTTTGATAGAACACGTAATTCCCAATTTCTCTTATCCTTCTTGATATACCAATCTGCCCCCACTTATAGACGACAGCCCGTTTACTCATCGAATCGAAGGCGTTCTCTAAATCGATTGCTGTAATGGATAATTTGCCTCGTTTCTCCTTTATACATGAATTCATTTTCTAAATTCAGGATATTACATTATTGGTGATTCAGCCAAATTTCATTGAATCTGTGTGCTCCAGCCCAGATACATTGCCACCCAGTCTGGAACGTCATCTGTTTGTCGCGTCGTGAGCTGCACCGCTGGAATTGGAAATCGTATCGTGTGGCTGTCGGCCAACGTACCTTTCTCATGAGTAATACATCGTGTTAGTGTCATTTGGTAAGGATGTTTCCATTGTGCATGTCCCCATGTGGGTGGGAGCGGGAGAATAACACCCACGGTGTCCCTTGGCTGTCATAATAGGCAACTAAAAGGGGCTCCAGGAACTGTTTACTTGGGAGCGTGGGTGGCTTCCATGCAGTCCTTAGCTGAGTCCTGGTAGTGCATCCACTTACTTGTGCCAGACTCTTCACTTTCATCTATCGTATCCGGTCTCCTTTTGTCAACTCTGGTTCTTTTCGAACCCCGACGGTATTAGGTGTGGAGGCCAGGGAGTCCTTTAGTTTCACGCTTTTCGTAGACCTCGTCTTCGTTTGGTCAACACCTTCATTTTTCTAAGTGCCGGACCCCTTTCATCTTTGTCCCTGATTCGTGTTAATAGAGAGAGGATGATTGCCCAGTTGTACTTCCTCTTAAAACAATAATCAACACCACCATCTCACATTCATTTTTCCTATCTTGCTCCCCTTGGTCAACACTTGTTCTTTTCTAACTCCGACGGTATTAACATAATGAGGCCTAGGGAGTTTAATTTGTACGCTTTTGATGGCCCTGAATATTTTTATTACTGTATGTTACTGGATTTTAAGTCCCAATAACTACATTTTTATGATTTTTGGAGACGCCGAGTGTAGGAATTTTGTCCCGTAGGAATTATTTTACGTGCCGTTAAATCTACCGGCACGAAGCTGACGTATTTTAGCACCTTTAAATACCACCGGACTGACCTGCAATTGAACTTGCCAACAATTGCTCAGAACGTCCAGAGCTCTACCACCTGAGCCACTGAGCCCAGCAGACCAGTAAAGTACGTCGAAAATAACAAGTATTCAGTATATATGGCATCAAGTAAAAAAAGTACACATGGTAGCTGCGGCTATGCGATTATTTTTATTTATTTATTTATTTATTTATTTATTTATTTATTTATTTATTTATTTATTTATTTATTCATTTATTTATTTATTTATTTATTTATTTACATTGAGCCACGTCATTTCAACTCTCTTCTTCCACAGTGTTTTACCTCTGAAAAGTATTCCTGTAGTCGTTTTCGGTGAACTCCACTTCCCTCTTTTTGCCTGTTTTCAGCTAATTTTTTTCTGGAAACCACGCTGTCCTCCAAGTTTCTTTCGAAGACGATCACATTATCATCTTGTCCTCTTCGGTGAACCAGGTTCCTTTGTTCTTATACAGGAAGTAGGCAAAGATCTGATTGGCACTCTCATTCGTGACAGGTAACCACAGAGACCGATCCTCCTTTTCCGAAAGGCTTTCGTTCGTTATAGCTCATAGTTGTGCCTTTTTTCTTTTTTCGCCATTTTCTTTGACCGTACCCAATACTTTCCTCGGGGACTTCCTTTTCTTGCCTTCTAGTTTTTGAGGCAAACCTTTGTTGTTCATCACGAGGCATTCTGCTCCAGACAGAGCCTCTGGTCGAAGGACTATAGCAGTAGTGTCTGAGTTTGGAGTTGAAGGACACTGTCTATAGTACAGGAGATGTCCTTGGAAAGTTGGTATGTCATTTCCATCTTGTTGATTCTGGATACAAGTATTTAAGGTTCTATTCTCTCACCTAGATTTTTGAACCCTTTGGTCTGCTTTATTCTCTTATACATTTTTACCGTACCAGCAGCTGCCTCTGTGGATCAGCGGTAGAGTGTCGGCCTCCGGATCCCAAGATAGCCGGGTTCAAACCCGACAGAGGTAGTCGGAATTTTGAAGGGCGGATAAAAGTCCATTCGACACTCCATGTCGTACGATGTCGGCATGTAAAAGATCTCTGGTGACACATTTGGTGTTTACCCAAAAAAATTCATTTAATCTCAGCCATAGACGCCCAAGAGAGTTTCGGTTTACTCGGTCTGCCATCTAGTGGGGGCCTAGAGTAAAACGGAACGTCAAAATTGACGAGCAGACAGCCAGATGGCGTCAAATTGAAATGTCTGCACACGGTAGCTGAGGCCATACGATATTACCGTACCAGCTATGATAACAGATATTCATGAATTTGGATGTTTGTTGCTAAGTCCAAATTAAAGCCGAGCCAAAGAAAATGGGTTGACAGAATACAATGAAAATCGGTATGTAAAGTCGGGAATAAGTAACAACAATCTAGTCTATAAATAACTTTATTCACCCTGGATGAAATGGTAGTTTAGGGGAAAGCGCCTAAAATTTAGTTTTTAAATACGTATGTTACTGGTCCGACCGGAAAGTACTATATGACAAAAGTTATAGATAATACAATTTGCGATCATTTATGTCTTATATTCAGTTTTACCGTACTGTCTATGGTAAGAGTGGTGGTGGTGGTGGTGGTGGTGGTAGTGGTTGTTGTTGTGGTGGTGGTGGTGATTATTGTTTTAAGGGGAAGTACAACTAGCAACCATCCTCTACTAACACTAATCAGAGAGATAAACTGGAAGGGGTCCGGCACATCGAAAAATGAAGGTATCCGCTTTTGGTCATGATTGTCTTACGGAGTCAAAACGTATGGTCATCGGTCCATATCGACAAGTACAATTTTGAAGATGATTATAAAATGAGAAAAATTCGTAAAGGAACGATATCTTGAAGAATAAGACAAGAGGGAGTCGTGAAAGAAAGGAGGACTCTCTTTACATTAGGTGCTCTAATATCACAAAGACGAAAGAAAACTAAATGTGAAGGACTACAATATCGAAAGCTCATAAAATTAACCAACAATAACATTACATTGACCATTGTTTGTTTTGATGAACTTTGTCTCTCCTGTTGCCACTTATCTCCGATAGATGGGATTGCTGCTGCGTATCGAGTAAAACAATCTAAATATTGGCGGGAAGTAGCTGGGGAGTTAGATAATTTTTTTCCTTAGCATGCCATTTCTCTGGTTCATAAATTTTCTAACGCTACTGGTACGTACCACACTGGTTCATCATAGTATTCCAGTTATTCGATACCTACACTGAGGCGCTGATTGAAATGAGCAGTGTGCTCACCTAACGGAATAATGGCAGAGGAGTGTTCACAGCTGTCTGTGGCCTGATCGTTCCAGCTCTGGAACTTTGGACAGTTAGATCTGCAGCCTAGTACTGTTCGTTAAAAGTGAGAAAATGTGCGGCTTTCCATTTGATCGAGCATTTCGTATGATGGCATTGCTTTTAATTGCAACATTCCTACTGACGTCATTGTAATGACCTATGTATATTTCAATTGGGAAAACCACAAAGACAGTCTTTTTGAGGATATAAAAAGACAAGTGTCTGTCTGGGAAGTGCCTCACACGATTGTGACTGGCGGTAGGTAAGTGGGCCTGCCATGGCAATGAAAATTTCCTAACCCAGTCTTCACATGAGAAAAAAGACGTATGGTGACTTCCCCATCGCGTTTCTGGGGTAACGTGAAGAGCTATGCAATTTAATACATCTTACTCAACGTGTGCACTTCTTAACCTAGAATTCTGTATAAAATGTGCAATTCCGTAGTAATATACAGGGTGAAGCGTAATTCGCGCACTGGGGCGTCGCAGCGCGACTCCTCACATGCCAGCAATAAAAAAATGTCTCTTTACAAATTTTCGTCTTGCGAGTATATCCGGTAGAAAACAGACGTTGAAGAGTAGCAATCTTGCAACACTGTAACCATATGTAGGGTAACTATCGCTGTCAGCACATTCTCGTCGTGCTGTACAGTTGGTGCAATGCGTAGAGTTTTTTGTTGTCATGCAGGAGGTCGATGGTTCGATCCTGGGTTGAGGCGCATTTTTTATTTGCTAATTTCCATCTGACATTACCTACTGTAATACAGTAAGACACCGTTTCTGAGGTCACATGTATCCTACATTTACAACATTTTGTAACGCTGAAACAACAAATACCTGGTTAGACTAATAAGAAATAAACAGCTGAAACAAATGACCAGTCATAGGACAGAATAACTACACAAACAATATCACTTTCGATATGCTGAAGATGATAGCACAGTACAATAATACAACATCTACCTTGCCATTTACATACTTCATGTATAATAATAATAATAATAATGTTATTTGTTTCACGTCCCACGAACTACTTTTTAAGGTTTTCGGAGACGCCACCATACTACATGTAATATGATCGCGCAGATGTAGCACATTAGCACTAATACTGTCCATATTAAATTCACGCCCACGACGTGGAAAGGGCGCCTTTCAAAGCTGACCAATGAAAACGATTGTTCGTCCATTTCTAGGATCGTAGTATGTGAGTACAAATGGTTTCTAGAGGACCCGCTGCAATCGCTGTTGACGATTAAGATGCCAGATACCATACCACCTGGACTACATTTACGAAATAAAAAACATACGCCTCAACCCAGGATCGACCACTCGACCTCCTGCATGCTAACCAAAAACTCTATCCACTGCACCAACTGTACAGTACGACTAACTTCTGCTGACAGAGGTAGTTACCCTACATGTGGTTACAGTGTTGCCAGATTGCTGCTCTTCAACGTCGTTTTTCTGCCGGATATACCCGCAAGACGAAATTTTGTAAGAGACATTTTTTTATTGCTGGCATGTGAGGAGTCGCGCTGCGACGCCCGAGTGCGCGAATTACGCTTCAGCCTGTATAAACACGAGGGGAGGCTGAAACGTCCTAACATTACTGACTAGAGCCAAGAGATGTCGCACCTCTCACTAATGATATTTCTGGAGCACGTCACATAACACAAAGGAGGCAGGCAGTAATTCCATTAACAGGAAAGCACATGAAAGTGCAGACATCGAACACGGGACACTGAAAAGAGTGCTCTCACAAATAGCAAATACAAAAGAAACAAATCAATATCGTCTGCCTCGACATCAGAGTACACTCCACGGGGCCACTAGCTGAGCCCTACTTGTGCCTGTCTCTTCATTATCATCTACTCTAGCCGATCTTTCCTTAACTCCTCCAACCCCGACGGTCCTTGGTTCCGGAGACCTAGGGAGTCTTTCGTTTTCACGGCCTTCGTGGCGCTTCATTTTCTTTCGCCGATACCGACATTGTACGAGGAGTTGCACCTCTTAAGGTTTCCTATTGAACAGTGCTACGAGAGTATGATGATTGCTCTGTTGTATAAAGATCACCACCACTGCGAAACCACTGATACAATTGTGTTTGTGAAAGTAGGCGAATCAAAGGAAAGAAAATGCATAGGAGACAATACCTTATCTGATTCCCGATGGAAAAGGGATGATAAATCAATGTATCTTATTTTTTCTAGCAGTAGATAAAAATAAATCATAAACATTGATAGACAATACATGATGGAACGAAGCCATTTTGGTGGACGCAATCACGATGTCACGGTAGTGCTGCATTATTAGAAATTAAAATGGGAGGTGCTATTGGTCCAGGGCGCATGATTTTTTTGTCCAATAGATAACTTTCCAATCCTTCCGGAGTGTTCAAAATTGTACGTCATGTTTTCTTTGTTTACAGCCTCTCTTTATAGTTCTAATAGTCCGACATTAACATGCCTTTCCGTCCACCAAAATGGAGTCGATCTTCCATCCATATGACGTACATTGGTTGCCTGGTTACGACAGTGAGGGTTTTTTATCTGCGCTAAATTGATTACGCTAATTTCCAAAAACATCTTTATATTAAAATAGTTTACTAAAACAGCTTTGGCAAATGCGTCCGTCCGTTCTACTGGACCGATGTGCTTCATTTTTGTTTTATTCCCTGCCGGTGAATCACGAGATGTTGATAGGTCTCTAACTTCAGCCAACTTTGAATAAAAATAAAATCAAATGATTAAATGATCACTCCAATAACTGTAGGCGAAGGCTTACCCTAACCCGCAATACATTGTGTTGCTAAGCGACTAACACTTTCATTAATACTCTGATATATTAGTAATGACATTGCATGCAGCCATGTTGGATTACCACCTGTCAAGCCACAGCGTATACACACTTCCTCTCATCACGAAAGAATACTATTCCCTGCTAGATACTCTTTGATTCTCTAACCTAATATATTCACCAGATGGCAGAACGTTTCTAATAATTTACATGCTTCTCAGAGAAAAAAAAGTATACGTAGAAACAGACCCCCATCGTGAAATACGCCTTAGGCATTATCTGGGAACACCTATCGAGGGATAACCTACATACGCTAGAAAGGGAGAAGGCCATGTATCAAAAAGTTCTCTGCCTGGTAAAAACGCTCTTTTGAGACTAACCTATGAGCTCAAAAGGCAACCGTTCTATGTAGAAGAACTGCGATTAAAATTGCCATTGCCTTTCTCGACACAATACCAAGCTTTACATCAACAACTGCAGCATAAAAGAGCAAATATATGGATAGATTTATTTTACCAAACAGACGGCATGATGACGTCAAAATGGATGAATTCTGACTATGAAGTGCGGCATACCATAAAGCGCTTCTTATTGAATGTTCAAAAAAAAAAACCACCGAACATGGCACGCAAACAAAATGACTACGACGGGCTTATCAAGAAGACTTATCTGACATTTTTATAACGAATGCTTGCGGAGCAGCGTGGGTCCTCTAGTACCCCTGTTAAAATGTATTTACACGGAGAATGATGCAATAAATGGATATTTATGGTGGTAAATAATTACCAATATTTTGCTATACTTGAATGTTAAAAAAGTGGTCAATGATTTACACGTGAACAAGTGGAGATAAAAGTGAGAGGATACAGCCTCAGATGTGTGAATGGTACAGGCCAGCCTCAGATGTGTGAATGGTACAGGCCGCTACGAGCTCCCTGACCTTGACCGCACACTTCATGGCCCGCCCGCCTACACGGGAGTTCGTACGCGGAAGAGGCTAAGTTCCGGGTACAGGGGGCCATCTGCACACCGTCAGTAGAGTTCGCAAGGGACCACTCTGGCGGTTGTCAGATAAGACAGCAAACATATGGCGTGAAGAGGAGATTTACCAGAGCTCCAGCTCATGGCAGTGATTGAAGAAACGGCAATACTCCTGTGGATGAGGGCGTGGGATAGTGACCACAAATTTTCTAGCTGAATCTAACATAGCTTCCAAGCCTCTTGCCAATCTGACTTCCCTTTGTGGAGGACCCAGACAGCATTAGGTGCCGAGGCCTAATAAGTCTTTCAGTTTCAAGTCCTCCCTTTGGCCAACATTTTCATTATTTGAAGTGTCGGACCCCGTCCACTTTCTCCGTCTGATTAATGCCAAAACAGGATGGTTGCCGAGTTTTACTTCCTCTTAAAACAATCATCACCTAGACCACAATCTGTGACAGGGAGTAACTAAATATGACGCGCACAAATAAATTAAAATCACAAACTGTCCGTCATTAAGGACGTTTTAATTTCATTTGGAACAGTGTATATGAGCGGTTTGTTTTAGCCATTAATACTAGTATTATTTTACGAGCCCCCTGGCTCAGGCGCCAGTGCGCCGGCCTCTTTCCACCGGATTCCGTAGTGTGAGATTTGTGCTGGCCAAAGCGGACGCGGGACATGTTTTTCTCCGAGTACTCCGGTTTTCCCTGTTATCTTTCATTCCAGAAATACTCTCCAATATCATTTCATCTGTTTGGCAGGTAAGATCCTGGCTCAGTCCGGTGGTACTTGAAGGTGCTCTAGTAGTCAGCCTCGTGTCGGTAGATTTACTGGCAGGTAAAACAACTCCTGTGAGACTAAATTCTGGCACCTTGGTCCTATGTGGGTGCGGGAAGTAGAATAACGCCTACGGTATTCCCTACCTGTCGTCAGAGGCGACTAAAAGGGGCGTACGAAGCTCTAAACTTTGAAGCGTGGGGTAGCGACGATGGGGCCCTTAGCTGAGTCCCGGCATTGCTTGCAATTACTTGCGCCAGGTACCTCACTTCCATCTAACCTATCTGACCTCTCTTGGTCAATTCATGTTCTTTTCCAACCCCAACGGTATTAAATATCGAGACCTAGCGAGTCTTTCATTTTCACGCCCTTCATGACCCTTGTTTTTCTTTGACCGATATCTTCATTTTTCGAAGTATTGGATCCCTTCCACTTTTTTTCTGATTAGTGTTTTATAGAGGATGGTTGCCTAGTTGTACTTCCTCTTAAAACACTAATCACCACCATCACCACCTGACACCTCGGCGTCTCCGAAAACTGTAAAAGTAGCAGGGGGACGTCGAGCCACTAGTATTATCATTATTTATCATTTCATCTGTCAGCCATTAATCATTACCCTAGAGAAGTGCGACAGGTTTCGGCAGCCGACACAGTTCCTATCCTCGCCGCTAGATGGGGCTTCATTTATTCCATTCCTAACCCGATCGAATGACTGGAAAAATGCTGTGATTTTGATTTTCAATACGACTATCATTTCTCAGGTTTAATTACGTATCGATATTAATTATTGGAGATCTGATGTTAACTAATGTATGTTCAGTTCTGTTTAGAATCTTTCCATCTGGCACCACAAGGCGCTCACATATGGATGATAGAGGCTGAAGATTCTGGGGCATCTTCGCGCTACAACGAAAGAAACACAGCAGAAGAAGACCACTCCCCATCCGAGGACTGGACCTCATTCTCCCCACAATATCAAAGATGTCGTGCTGAGTGGGAGGGATTACTGCGAACCTCAAACGTGCTTAGCGTCACAAATAATTGGTTGGTAAATGTAATTAATGAGGGTCACAAGTATGATTGTTTTGGAATAATCTCGCTCACAGCCCATTACTGGTGCTCGCTAATCAAAATGGATTAATGATTCAAGCCCTGAAGAACAAATGTTTATCAGACGCAGTGACCCGTCCTCTAACACTCGGGGTTGAGAGATCGCATTCATCTTTCAAACGATAGATTTCCGAGTCCGACAGAGTAATAAATTGCGGAGCTCTGCCTCTGATTTATCACACGACGTTTGTGTTTCTGTCCCGTCATCAGCCCGACTTTGTTCACCTCTTTCTGTTCACTTTAAGTTTACGTTCATAAACTGCCTCTCATTTCTTCGTTTCACTTCACTTCTCTGATATCTTCGTTCTTCCAATCCTCCATTGGTGAGGGCGGTAGAATAACACCCACGGTATCCCCTGTCTGTCGTAAGAGGCGACTAAAAGGGTCCCCATGAGCTCTCAACTGAGGAGCGTTTGTTGACAACCACGGGGCCCTTAGCTCAGTCCTGGCATTGCTTCCACTTACTTATTCCAGGCTCCTCAATTTCATCTATCCTATCCGACCTCCCTTGGTCAACTCTTGTTCTTTTCCGAACCCGACGATATTAGGTTTTCGAGGTCTAGGGAGTCTTTCATTTTCACGCCCGTCGTGGCCCTTGTCTTCCTTTGGCCGATACCTTCATTTTTCGAAGTGTCGGATCCCTCCCATTTTTCCCTCTGATTAGTGTTATGTAGAGGATGGACGCCTAGCTGTACTTCCTATTAAAACAATCACCACCACCTCTTGCATTCCAGCAACGCTCCCCAATATAATTTCATTTCAACTGTCAGTCATTTATCATTGACCCAGAGGAGTGCGACAGTCTTCGGCAGCGGGCACAATTCCTGTACTCGCCGCTAGATGGGGCTTCATTCACTCCATTCCTGATCCGGTCGAATTACTGGAAACAGGCTGTGGATTTTCATTTGAATTTTCCGTTGTAATAAACGACTGAAAGGACTCTCAAAGTCGGAGCGTGTGTTGGCGATCACAGATGCCGAAACTACGCTTAGCAGACCCATTTCCTCTCTTCAGAGCGACGATATTAGCCGGTATAATTATTCTCCCCTTCCGATATTATTATTATTATTATTATTATTATTATTATTATTATTATTATTATTATTATCGCCATTGATGCTTTCATAGCCCGTACTTATAGATATGATATAGGCTTTTGGGCTTATGCCGTGTCAAGAAAATAGGCTGAAATTATTTACGTTTCACAGAGAACTATGCTCTGCGTCATCAGAAGAAAATCTCGACTGTCCTCGAGAAAGGCTTCTAAAACAATGAGTTTTGAATTTAGACGTTACCCAATAGAAGTGGAAATGGTACGTTCATTCGTCACCAGATGGCTCCTCTGACGTGGTACAGCGCTAGCGTTCGAAGCGGAAGCTGACGGAACCGTCAGAATCAGTCCGAGAGGGTCACATATCATAACAGGCGTTAAGATAACAGCCTCAGACTGATTCTGATGGTTCCGTCAGCTTCCGCTTCGAACGCTAGCGCTGTACCGCTTCCGAATAGCCATTTGGTGACGAATGAACGTACCCTTTCCAGTTCTATTGGTTAACGTCTAAATTCAAAGCTCATTCTTTTAGAAGCCTTTCTCGAGGAGAGTCGAGATTTTCTTCTGATGCCGCAGAGCATAGTTCTCTGTGAAACGTAAAGAACTTCACCCAATTTTTTTGACATGACATAAGCCTAAAAGCCTATATCTTGTCTATTATTAATATTGGGGTCTTCTAGGGACCAAGAGACAATTTCAATGATTCATCTTTTGCAGTTCCTTCTTCCACCTCCAATATTCCTTCATCTACTCACTATCCCCCTTTTCCTCTCCTCAGACCCTTTTGCGCCTGTTTACTTTCCCTCCCGATCTGGGAATTCTTCGATTTTTAACACTTTCTTTCTAAATCACTCTCTCTCTCTGTTCTTTCTTTCCAAATCTTTCTTGACTTCATGAATCCATGTTGTTGTTGTTGACTTCTTGTTCCACAGGTATTTCAAGATCTGTTCGGTTAACCTGTTGTCATCAATTCTGAATAAATGTCCAAAAAAATATCAGTCGCCTGTTCCGCATTGTTTCTGCTATGTTTTCTGTTTTCCAGTAAATTTAATCATTACTTCTTAATTTCCAGAGTTCTTTAGTTATTATTATTATTATTATTATTATTATTATTATTATTATTATTATTATTATTATTATTATTATTATTATTATTATTATTATTATTATTATTTCTATGTATATTTATTTAGAATAGATGGGAAGAGACTAACGAAAAGGATTTTCAGAATACTAGACAGCAGACCTAAAATCGTTCAGGGAGGTGAGAAAGGCTCTCAAAAGGGGCAAATGATCCACATGGGTCGACCTCCCGAACAAATAGCATTAAAAAAAGGGATCTCAAAGAGGTGGGACTAAATTCAGAAGACATCTCAAACCGAAAAATGTTTAGGTCAGTGATCGACAAATTCCAGGGATTCCATGACGAACCAAAACTTAACCGCGGATGGACGGAAAACAGAAGCCAGGCTTCCAGAAACATGTAACTGTTACCTAACTTGGTCTCTAACCGCCGTAAACGAAAATATATACCGCATGTATTATTATTATTATTATTATTATTATTATTATTATTATTATTATTATTATTATTATTATTATTATTATTATTATTATTATTATTATTATTTAACGTCGCAATAACTCATCGAAGGTTTTTGGCGACGGAAGGATGGGAAAGGGATTTGATTGGGAAGATAAGGTACAGTCCCAGAATTTGCCTGGTGTGAAAATGGGAAACCACGAAAAAGCATCTTCAGGGCTACCAGCGGTGGAATTCGAACCCACTACCCTTTGAATGCAAGCTCGTAGTCACGCGACCCTAACCTCATGGCCAACTCGCTCGGCGAGTATATTTTTCCACCTCTTCTTCTTCTTCTTCTTCTTCTTCTTCTGTGACATAAGTGACGGTAGTGACAACGGTAAAAGCGTCTGCATTATGAACCCTTCAAAACATCAAGTAAATAATGTTTGTTCCTGAAAATCTTTTTTTTTCTATTTTTTTTTTGCTAGGGGCTTTACGTCGCACCGACACAGATAGGTCTTATGGCGACGATGGGATAGGAAAGGCCTAGGAGTTGGAAGGAAGTGGCCGTGGCCTTAATTAAGGTACATTCCCAGCATTTGCCTGGTGTGAAAATGGGAAACCACGGAAAACCATCTTCAGGGCTGCCGATAGTGGGATTCGAACCTACTATCTCCCGGATGCAAGCTCACAGCCGCGCGCCTCTACGCGCACAGCCAACTCGCCCGGTGTTCCTGAAAATCACCGCCACTACCTTTGCTGAGATTTCAGAGTTAGTGGTGGTGGTTATTGCTTTAAGACGACAAGAAAAAGACAAGAACCACCGAGAGCGTGAACATGACAGACTCACTATTTTCGCAAACATAATATCGTCGGGGTTTGATGTCAACGAGAGTTGACAAAGGGAGGTCGGATAGGAGAATCAAAAGTGAGGATCCTCATACAAGGGGACACATTCAATTACATCTAGTGACCACTCCGAGTAACGAGCTCCTGTGACTGATGGCGCAAACGACTTCAGCTTGCTCATAAGGCACACACAATGGTATTGTTCAACTTTAGAAGTAGCCAGTGAAGTGGATCCACGTCAGTTGACATGTTTACAGCATCCTTTGATTGATTACGTGCGTGTCGGGTTGATATTCACAGCAAGACTTCTTGAAACACATTGTAGTTGGGTCTTTGCTCAGGGGCGCACAACTTGGCAGATTTGTTCTCCTTCCTTGTCTCAGGTTCTTTCTTCTATTTTCTCACATACATCGTTCCTGCTATTGACTTTGAGTCTTATTTCGTGTACGACTGGTTGGCTGAATGATTAGCGTACTGGCCTTCTGTTCAGAGGGTCCCGGGTACGATTCCCGGCCACGTCGGGGATTTTAACGTTCATTGTTTAACTCCAATGGCTCGGAGGTTATCCCCAACATCCCTACAACTCACACACCACACATAACACTATCCTCGACGAAAATAACACGCAGTTACCCACACATGGCACGTGCCGCCCACCCTCATCGGAGGGTCTGCCTTACAAGGCCTGCACCGGGCTAGAAATAACCACACGAAATTATTAATCAGTATCTTCATTGTTGCAAGGATTAGACGTATTCCTTTTTTCGTTTCTGCTAAGTGTTAATAGAGGATGGTTGCGCAATCGTACTTCTTTAAAAAAGAGTCTGAGTGGCTCAGGCGGTTGAGGCGCTTGTCTTCGGACCCCATCTTGGTAGGTTCGATCCTAGCTCAATCTGGTGGTATTTGAAGGTGCACGAATGCGCCAGTCTCGTGTCGGTACATTTACTGGTATGTAACATAACTCCTTCGGGGCTAAATTCCGGCACTTCGGCGTCTCCGAAAATCGTGAAAGTAGTTATTGGGACGAAAATAAAATAACATTACTATCATTAAGCTAGTAGTAAGCTCATCCTATAATATTGTAAGCCGTAGAGTTAATCACTGGAAATATTTAAATCGGGTGTGAATTTGTATATGGTGATGCTGAATGTTAAACTAGTAGTAATTCTTGTGAAAATCTACAGCCTGTTTCCAGTCATCTGACCGGGTCAGGGATGGAATGAATGAAGCCCCATCTAGCGGCGAGGATAGGAATTGTGCCGGCTGCCGAAGCCTGTCGCACTCCTCTGGGGCAATGATTAATGACTGACAGATGAAATGAAATGATAATGGAGAGTGTTGTGCTGGAATGAAAGATGACAGGGAAAACTGGAGTACCCAGAGAAAAACCTGTCCTGCCTCCGCTTTGTCCAGCACAAATCTCACATGGAGTGGCTGGGATTTGAACCACGGTGTCCAGTGGTGAGAGGCGGACGCGCTGCCTTCTGAGCCACGGAGGCTTTAGTAATTCTTGTAATATTTTCTTTCCATGGAGTGGATTGTTGTTGTCTTAGTAGTGGTAGTATTTGTTGTTGTTGTTGTTGTTGTTGTAGTTGTTGTGTAATTATGTTTTAACTCTACTTTATTATCACACTACTGTAATGGATCACTGCCACCGGGATATTTCCCAATTGCGATGTCTTGTTGATAATAATAATAATAATAATAATAATAATAATAATAATAATAATAATAATAATAATAATAATAATAATAATAAAATGGGGCACCACGGAAAATCATCTTCAGTACCGCCGACGGTGCTATTCGAACCCACTATCTTCCGAACGTAATATTATTGTTTTAAGAAGAAGTAAAACTGTGCAACCAGCCTCTATTAACAATAATCAGAGAGGAAAAATTTGTACGTGTCCGATAGTTCAAAAAATGAAGATATTGGCCAAAGAAAGACAAGGGCCGCGAAGGGCTAGGCCTCGAATGCTGTGACACCTTGGGGATCCGAAAAGAACAAAAGTTGAGCAAGGCAGGTCTGATAGGATAGATGAAAGTGAGGAGCCTGGCATGAGTTAGGGGGAAGAATGCAGGTCTTTATTATGGGTAACACCTTAAAGTAAATCCTCAGAATTTAAATTGATTTCAACGTAGTTGGGGGTTATACATAGTTAAAACTTCCCCCTTGAATTACATACCAACAAGTTTCGACGTTGTAATAATAATAATAATAATAATAATAATAATAATAATAATAATAATAATAATAATAATAATAATAATAATAATAATAATAATGTATAAAAGGAATCTATTTAGTCACAAAAGAGCAAAATGTGACTGTCGATTGCTTAGCACTCGCTGGTGACGTGGCATTCTTAGCATGAGATAAAGAAGAAGCCCAAATATTGCTTGAAAAATTACCCGAAATCGCAGAAAAAGCAGCACTCACGATTTCATATGAAAAGACAAAGTATATAGAATACAAACATGATAAAGGAAAACATCTGGAAACAAAGTATGGAAAAGTCAAGATAAATTTATATATCTTGGCGAATGAATTCAGCCGAATGTGCTTGATAAAGAAGCAAATAAGGGAAGGGCCAGAAAGATGGAGTTAGCCTATAGATTATTACAGAGTAGATACAATAAAAGAACAATATCTTATAGGTCAGACACTATACCACGGTTATCAAGCCAGATGGACTTTACAGTTCATAATGTCTGATACTGAATAAGAAAGGGGAAATGGTTGAGCTAGAGAAGAAGAAAGAAAAATCTTGAGAAAGATGTTAGGACCCGAAAAACAAAAGGATGGTACATGGAGGAATATGGGAAATGAAGATCTGTACAGACAGAGAATATCGCAGACACCACACATAAGACGAGACTGATGTTTTGTAGGCACTTCGGAAGAATGAACGAAAGTCGACTAAGGAAGAAAATCCTTAACTACATCACCAAATTAAAAGCAACGACTAAAAGGGCAGAAGAAACAATAAAAAGACATGGAGGAAGTTGGCATCAATCCAAAAGAAATCTTTAATAGAGATATGTTTCGAGATAAAATTAATAAATTCAAGGGGTTGCAGGAAAAACGAAATGAAAAGTCCAAGAACATGTGGTCAGAGGAGAGGAAGACGAACGACAGCGAAATGATGAAAAAGTTCTAGCAGAAGGAAAAGAGGACTAAACAGCAAGTGTGGTCCAAAGTAGGCCAGAATCGAAGAAAGATAAATAATGATAATAATAATAATAATAATAATAATAATAATGGCCTGAAAGTACCGAGTATATGGATTCGGATAAGACAGACTCTACTCGCATCACTGAGACAGTATATGGGATTATCCGCAGGGTCATGAAATTTAAATACCTTGGCGAGATTATTAACCCGAATAACGAGCCCGGAATTTTATGCATTAACAGGTTAGAATACAAACTTACTGAAGCGAGAAGCAAGTATAGTCTACCTTCACAACTTTTATGCTATGGGGTTTGCATAAACATTAGGGGTGCGGCCCATCAGAACCCCTATAATTTATGTTACTCTTTCTACATTATGGAAGAGCGGGTGGCCGACATTTCCTACTAACCAAAATAGTGTGCAATCTAACCTATTACCGCATGAAAATCCGGGCTTTACGAATAACAATGTAAAGGAAGCATTGCGGGAGAGATCAAGGAAGTTGGCATTGGCAATTAAAAAAATAGCCATGGTACTTACAGATCAGTGGCGTATCCTGGAATCTCCACTGAGGCATGCAACTAGTAACCATGCAGTTAACACAATGTATTAAGTAAATTTCAATTCTATTCACCCTAATTACATGTAGGTGAACTCGAGCCAAACAGTTTTACTGTAAGTTTCTGGATTGAACGTGCGTACACAATTCTTGTTTTCTCTTTTTAAATTTACGAGGGTCCGCCTCTGTGGTGTAGTAGTTAATGTAATTAGCTGCCATCCCCGGAGGCCCGGGTTCGCTTCCCGGCTCTGCCACGAAATTTGAAAAGTGGTACGAGGGCTGGAACGGGGTCCACTCAGCCTCGGAAGGTCAACTGAGTAGAGGTGGGTTCGATTCCCACCAGCCATCCTCGAAGTGGTTTTCCGTGGTTTCCCACTTCTCCTCCAGGCAAATGCCGGGATGGTACCTAACTTCAGGCCACGGCCGCTTCCTTCCCTCTTTCTTGTCTATCCCTTCCAATCTTCCCATCCCCCGCAAGGCCCCTGTTCAGCATAGCAGGTGAGGCAGCCTGGGCGAGGTACTGGTCATCCTCCCCAGTTGTATCCTCCGACCCAGAGTCTGAAGCTCCAGGACACTGCCCTTGAGGCGGTAGAGGAGGGATCCCTCGCTGAGTCCGAGGGAAAAGCCAACCCTGGAGGGTAAGCAGATTGTACGAGGGAAGGTAGAGGTCTCGCGGCTTTAACTATTTGCATCTTTTCATCAAACGAACGGCCAGTAAATGGCTTTTCAAACTGATTTACAATTATATCCGTTTTAGACTCATCCATCGTTAATACCACATTGCGCAAAATATAATAAAACACCGAAAACGACGAATAGCACAGGAACAGCACACACAGAATAAACTCACTAATCAGCAAAACACACAATGAATTAACTCACTAGTTAGCCACTACTCAAGCACTGGAGGTAAGTCACCCCAGTGGCATTGGTCAGTTTCGTCACGTTGGGTTCTCGCTAGGGGGTAATCTGTGTGTCCCGTTCGCTGTAAACATGTCGACTTTCTCCAAGTTGCTAACAGATGGCAGAGGGTAGCACGGGTATTGGGTGACAAATTCTGACCAAGTTTCAATTGCAGCGACATCGTTCGGAGGGTTTCAGAACTACGTCTGCCACTGAATGCAATTTTAAGATTGAATGCCTTACGTCGTTAACTCCTCCATTTGCTGTCTCTTTCTTCCGAGAGTGGAGTAGACGGCGAGACTACACCAGCACCACACGTAATCAAGCAACGGAACTAGTACAGTTGCGCGGACCTTTTGAACTTCTGAGAGATGAAATCGTTAATATTTGACCTGAAACAACCTAAAATCGTAAATCGGACAGTTTTTTGTGTTATCATAACGCATGCAATGAATGCCTTGCATTCAAGGAGAATACGCCCCTGTTACAGATCGAAATCCATCTCCTACCAAGCTAAATTGAGATACTGTTGCGTGATAGTGAGACCGGCATGCCTTTACCCTGCAGAAACACGGGCAAAATTGGAAGGTATGTCGATTGAGAAAAAGGAGAGGAAGTTCCTCAGAAAGATTTTGGGACCTAAGAAAGTGTCCGACGGTTTTGTCTTCCACCAGAGGTCAGCCAAGGAACTATATGCGAGAATCGAAAAGATCTCCTTCGTTATGAAACAAACAAAGGCCACCTGAAGAGAATGAACCCGGAGAGATTCGCGCACAAATCGCTCACTTTACAGGAAAAATTGAAATCTCATCCCTGTTGACTGAAGGAGGTTCACAAAGATATGCAGGTAAATGATTTAAGACCAGAGGATATAATGGAGAGGACCATCTTTAGAAATAAAGAGAAAGAACCTGCTAAACCATGGAACATCTCGACTGAAGAAAGGAGCGTGAGATTCAAAAACATTTGGTTACAATGTAAACAAAAAGGAGTAAGCCTAAGAGAGACAGGTAGTTTGTGTAACCGTAGTCCATAGCTGGCTGTATCGATGTAAATAATAATAATAATGACATGAAAACTAGGAATACACGGCCGCTATGCTAATTTTATTAAAATCCTTCCATATTATTTTATTATATAAAATTATACTGTCACATTTTGTCGCTTTATTAATAATTCATTTAGGTTTATCCGTGAAAATCCATACAGAATGAGTTCGCTCGTCACGATAAATTCCTTCCTGAATAAACCATTCGTGATTTTGTGTGTTAAAAATTCACAACTTTTCAGGTATTAAAAATTAATTCCAGGCGGTGTTAGCGGTAATTCAAATGTATTTGCCTGCATTAATCCACCCCGGCTCAGGTTGTGCGTAAGTAACAGTAAATCATAATTTCATATAAAAGTTAATAAATTCACCATGCTGAACATGAAGTTATCAATATTTATGTTTCCAGCTTGGTACAATTCTAGGACGGGGACTCCGGGGGAGTAGAGATAGAAGTTCGGCGCAGAGTGGAGCTCTTTTTTTGTTACTTCACCAGAATGTCGATAGGAGGGATTACTTCGCCAAGTGTACAGTGACTCTATATGTACAGTGTGACCAACGAGTGCTTCATTCTGATTGGCTCCGCCATGTTTTAGCCAAATATCCCGTCAGCTGATTTAAACGTATGTATCCCGCACGGGGTAAGATCATTCTTTGTGAAATTTTAGTGAAGTGTAGGATACCTGTTTTAACATTGATATAACCGAAAATATGGTTTAAATAGGGAAGATTATTCGAAATGTGTGTTAATTTATGTGTTTCTGAGGTCTGAGTTTTGATGAAAATTACGCCAGGCTATAATGCTTACGGTTGCAGAAACAGATCCGGAAAGGGTTTTGAATGAAATAGGACAATTGCTTGTTTACAGTTCTGAAAATAGTACGTTATAAGACGCTCCCAGCAACGAGTAGAGTTGTCTCATGCATTATAATGACAACAATAATAGCAAAATGAGTTAATAATTTTTTGGAGGTCAAGACAGTAAATGTCAGATTTCTCCGTTAATATTCGCCGTATCGAAAACCTGTACATAATGAAAGTTGTTTAGAGTATAATTTCCGATCGTTTACGTTTTGTGCGATTTTACCGTGTAAGGAAAAATAACAGAAATTTTCATGATTATTTTATTTTTCACAAATTTCCAAATATCCTGGAAAATATCTGATTTATCTAAAACTTGTACATACCAAAAGTTCAAGGAAAGGCCACTCCCGATCAATTAGACTCATTCATTTTCACCATATAAGATATTATGATAGATATATTCTCGAATTCAAACTTATATGGCTATTCATCTCTTAAAGGACGTGGTTATAAGTGCCGCCTAGCAACAAGTTGAATTTCCCCATACATTATAACGATAATAGTCCGACTCCGTGGTTTAATGGTCAGCGTACTTCTCTTCAGTTCAGAGTGTTCCGAGTTCGATTCCCGGCTGGCTGGGATATTTTAATAGCTCGGGCTTGGCGACTGGGTGTTTGTGTTTGTCACAACACTCTCCTCTTCATATTCAGACAGCATACCGCACTACAAATCTCCACAGAAACACACAATAGTGGTTACATTCCTTCATGTGGGATTTGTGTCAGGAAGGGCATCCGGCCGTTATACAGGACCAAATCCATATGTGCGACGCATTTCCCACCCACAACCCCACAGTTGTGGGAAGAGCGGTCGAAAAAGAAGAAGGTAACAGTAATAACAATGCATTAGCAAAACCGATAGTAGCAAATAGAATGTTTAATATACAGCGGATATCTACCGGTACTAACCGAACCGGGGCACAGAATTAGTCGCAAATCACGGGGATGGAACCGCGCCTGGTGGATACTTGAGTCTTAAATACAAGTACCCCGGGACCAGGATAACGGCTTGTTTTCACCGAGCAACAAGAAGTATTTTCTCAAACTGTCGGCCTGTTATTTAGTGATACCAATATTTAATTCCTCATTGCGGGGATCAACCCATAGCCACCATTAAAGGAACACTATACTGAACCTCGGGACCATGGCAGTTGCTTGTTTTCACCACTAAAGTGTCCGACTCGTTGGCTGAACGGTCAGCGTACTGGCCTTCGGTTCAGAGGGTCCCGGGTTCGATTCCCGGCCGGGTCGGGGATTTTAACCTTAATTGGTTAATTCAAATGGCACGGGGGCTGGGTGTATGTGCTGTCTTCATTATCATTTCATCCTCATCACGACGCGCAGGTCACCTAAGGGTGTCGAATAGAAAGACCTGCACCTGGCGAGCCGAACTTGTCTTCGGACACTCCCGGCACTAAAAGCCATACGCCATTTTTTTTACCACTAAAGTGTAGAAGGTTTTTCGTTATTGATTAATACCACGAGTAAAATGGTACAGTATATTATGTTAACTTATGTTAACATAAATATGGAACTAGGTAATAAAATTTTGTCTGCCCATCGATTAACTAATCATATTACTTTTTATATTCTGCGCGTGTTAAGATTATATGCATATCGATAAGTCATACATTAAAAAAGTACATTTCTATGTACAGTTTGATGATACTGCGTTGTATATTCTGATATGTAAAACATTGTTACCTGGAATATGGTAATGTTAATTTGTTAATTTAAATGTAGGCTAACTTTACTGTCATCACATACATTTTTCAAGAAAATAACTTTAGTATTTTATGCCACATGCATTATAATATAAATGTTATTATAGGCCTAGCTACCAACACAGAATTTCTAACCTCTTCAATAATTGTGATTTGTAGGCCTACAGTATGCCACGTATAAATCTTAATTTTGAAGTCTTGCGTCAGGTAATCAGACTCTGAATATAACAAATACTAATAGGCCTATATACACACAGCATAATAAAAATAAATAACATCTTAAAACATTGACATAATCTATTCTTTATTGAAACAATAATAATATCACTCTCTTTTACCTATCCGCTGATTGGGTACTTGGCTAAAACATGGCGGCTGGACTGGACTTGGCTACATTGCACATATAGAGTCACTGTGCCGATAGAAGTGTTGTTACTTCACCAGATTGCCGTTAGGAGCCTTCTTACTTCACCTGGGTGCCAATAGAAGGCGTCGTAATGTGCTACCAACTGCTGATAGAAATGTACCGTTATGTTTGTTGTGTTTTGTGTTTGCGCACGCCCTGGCCATTGGTTTAACACGCCAGGGCTGTTTAACAACAAACCTACGGACGGCTCCGTTTCGTGACCTACTGTCGGGGGTGGGGGGCGGTAGAATAACACCCACGGCGTTCGCTGCCTGTCGTAAGAGGCGATTGAAAGGGGCGGCAAGGGCTCTGAACTGGGGAGCGGGGCCCTTAGCTGAGTCCTGGTATTGTTTCCACTTACTTGCGCCAGGCTCCTCACTTTCATCTATCCTTTCGGACCTCCCTTGGTCAACTCTTGTTCTTTTCCGACCCGGATGGTATTAGGTTCGTGAGACCTAGGAGAGCCTTTTTCGTTTCCATTATTTGGCTAAAATTTTCATTGTTCCTCATTTTCCTACGATCCAAGTTAAGACAGAATGATAAAAATTACCACCACCTCTTACGTCGAATACGAACTTCGTACATGCATATCGAGGCCTTCCCTTTGTATGGCATTTAAAAAGGGAATAACACCGTTCTATCTGATGTCGGTCAATATTCCATTAACACAGCTCAATAGAGTGCGCTGAAAGCTCACGAGAACGGGCGGAGTGCTAATGGATCTCATGCGAGATGCTCATTACGTTTAGTTTGGTAAATATTTCTTTAGATTTCCAAAACTCTTATAATTCATAATTCGCGGATAATGCTCACTTCTGTATTCACCACAGAAATATGATTATGTCGGTTTAGGCTACAAAAACTAGGATTTCGTTTCAGTCTGAATTTGAACATAAAATTATTGATACTGACGCACGGAAAACAAATTGAGTATTATCTGCGCACCTTTTCTGGATAGATTTACACCCTAGTGCTAAATTGGTCGACCTCTGCAATCTTCGAGATTCGTACTGGCAACCTTTGAAACACAAGCTATGAATCTCTTATGCATCGCTGTGCTACATCTGGCGTACACTTTACGTACTAGTACTGTTGTTATTTACACAGCAAAGCCAAACTATAGAATTCACTCTAGGAATAAGATTCGCATCGAGAAACGTTATATAATGTGTGTGTGACACAGTTGTTGGCTTAAGATAACAAAGGTTTAGCAAAATACATATCGATCGATCATATTATCGATTCAGTTCAGAGTTCATTTCCATTCAGTTGGCAGTACTTACGGAACCGGAATTGCTCCCTCCTTACTCCTCAAACCCGTACACAAATCTATAGATAATAAGAGCGCAGATAATACGCCCTGCCGCCAGTATAGAAATGTAAACAAGCTTTTGTATGCATTCGGAGTTTGCAAATAATTTGCCATAAACTATGTCTGCTATTGAGCAGAAACGAAGAAGGGAGCCTAATATGACTTTCCAAGAGAGTAAATTGTTATTAAATTTGGTGGCAGAAAGCATTAACATCATAGAGAATAAGAAAAATTATAACCTGCACATCATATAGTTGACTCCAAAATCTTTATTAAAAAGTCACACAGTCGTGTTCCGTGCAAGATATAAGCTATAATCGAGAATTCATCTTAGGCCTACCTGTGTGTTGGGAGTTTCAGGTTTTGTTCGATCATGGATTACACTAACGGTGTCGAAGCTTTAGGTAACCTGAAATGTGTTTCTAAATCAGCGTCATTGTAGTCTTCAAAGTATGTAGGGAGTTCTTTGTATCCACCTAGGGCGTTTTATTGCATAACCTTGCCCATATTCCTGGTCGCTCTGTTTTTTCTATTTCAGTTAAATATTCCAGCCGTCTACAAGCTGCGATCGTGAAAGGCTATTATCTTAGATTTGCTTTGTTATCGGCCAGACTTTCTCCGATAAAATTTTAAAACGAGATAATATTGTTGGTGAATACAAGTGTAACTCTTATCTCGGTTTTGCTGGCTGTAAACCACGATAAAAGCTTTTCCTCACGTTCGTTAATACGGGCCTTAGAGAAATTGTGGTTTCGTGGATAATTGAAGGCTTTCAATAATAAAACTTACCTGCAGTAAACTTACCTACAGTACGCGAAACTTTTAGTGATACCTGGTTTTACGGTGGTGACGAGTAAGGAGGGAGCTATCCCGGTTCTGGTAATATTGCCAACTGAGTGGAAATGAAATCTGAATTGAATCGATAGTATGATCGATCGATATGAATTTTCTAAACCTTTATTATCTTGAGCCAACAACTGTGCCACACACATATAACATTTCTGGATGCGAATCTTGTTCCTAGCTTGAATTCTATAATTCGGCTTTGCTGTGTAAACAACAACATTACTACTACCTAAAGTGTACGCCAGATGTCTCACGGCGATGTATAATCGATTCGTAGTTTGTCTTTCAAAGGTTGCCAATACGAATCTCGAAGTCTACCGATTCAGTACTAGAGAGGCGATGTATCATTAAAAGTTTCGCGAACTGTAATATTGATATAATTAATGTCACCTAACTCATTTAGTGTCGTTTACTGTTGTCTAATAAAAATGAGGATGTTGCTGTTCATTACAGGTTTATTTATTCTGTCTTTTATTGCCGAGAGTGTCTGAGGACATGGTTGGCTCGTCTGGTGCATGTCTTTCTATTTGACGCCCATGGGTGATCTGCACGTTTGGGTGTGAGATGATGATGACGTAGGCACAGGGTGAAACCCGGTGACGACACATAGTCTACTCCTATCGAAAATAACACCAAAGGTTTAACGTCTCAATCCGACGGACGAATCACCATCAACAGCGCTGTATGCCTTCACTCTATATGAATATTGTGGAGAGGTTTGTAATAGAATCCAGGCTTTTGGCACGCGATCTAGTGATAGTTGTATACCACCAGCTCTGCTACCTTGCCACCCAACATTCTAATGGTGAACAACGGGACTCAAACCAACTAACCACTGTGTCTCCCCTTAACGATGGCAGCCACCGAGCGGACTGCATAATAAAGCTGGTTAGGCCTCAGCAGTCACGTGGAGGCTTTTCCCTTAATGCCAATAATGCTCTCTGTGCGTCAATTTGGACGTCCTATTCCAGTTTATCAGATAGCAAAGTGATCTATAGCTCAGTGTTAATAATTTTTGTTAGATGAACACTATAAAGCTTCTGTGGCTCAGGTGGCAGCGCGCCGGCATCTCACCGCTGGATACCTTGGTTCATATCCCGGTCGTTCTATGTGAGATTTGTGCTGGACAAAGCGGAGGTGGGACAGGTATTTCTCCGGGTTCTCCGGTTTTCCCTATCATCTTTCATTCCAGCAACACACTATACTATCATTTCATCTGTCAGTCATTAATCATTGCCCTAGAGGAGTGCAACGGCCTCGGCAGCCGGCATAATTCCTATCCTCGCTGCAAGATGGGGGCTTCAATCATCCCATCCCTGACCCAGTCACTAAATGGAAAACTGGTTCTAGGTTTTGAGATGAACACCATAAGCGTCAGCGGTGACCTTTAACTGCCAACATCGTACATGCACTGTCAAACAGTCATGAAAAAAGGCCGGATTTTCACGCCGTAACCGGTTAGATTGCAAACTAAATTTGGTTAATAGGAAGTGTCGGCCACCCGCTCTTCCATAATGTAGCAAGAGTAACATAAATTATAGGAGTTCTGATGGGCCGTACCCCTAATGTTTATGCAAACCCCATAGCATAATCGTTGTGAAGGTAGACTATACTTGCTGCTCTCTTCAGAAACTTTGCATTCTAACCTATTAATGCATATAAATCCGGGCTCTAGTCATCAATGATCCGCCCAGGTGGCAGTTACTTCTATCAATTGTTACCCAATCTTTTCTTAAATGTTTTCAAAGAATTTCGACTTTTATACATTTTCCTTACTTCTCGTCCTTCTTATTCTTCTACTACTCCTTAGAGCGCCGCCTCCTTCGAAGATTGGCGATTCAATTATGATAGCTCTCAAAACAGCGGGTCGAATTATTTCGATGGAAGTTCGACCTTGCCAGCGGTGCAGGTCTTTAAGCCAGGAATTTCTCCCTCCCCCCGCCCCCCCATCATATTGTTTTTCCCCAACTTGCCCCTGGTTGATGTTTTCCTTCTTTGATGGGTTGGAGAAGTTCGTATCGTTCTCCTCGTCCCATAAATGTTTTCCCCAATTTGTTCCCTTGCGTTTCAAATTAATCCTCCTACTTCTAAAAGCTGCATTTTAGCTTATTGCTCTGCTAATGCCATTACACACCATCTCTCCCCTGATAGCTAGGAACATCCCGCTTAGTCGAGCAGCGCGCCTCCTTACTCCCAACAGTGGACTTTTAACAACCCTAAAAATTCCGACTACCTCTGCCGGGTTTGAACCTGTGATCTTCGGACCCGGAAGCTGACTCATTCACAGCGGAAAGGGTAAGGACGACTCGGCTGTTAGCTATTCATTTTGCACTTCGCGTTGAAAAGAGGTGAGTTTGAGAGGAAGACTTCCACTAATATCTCACTTAATACTAGTGTAATCGTAATGAGCTAGAGACGAGAGCGGTAACAGATTCTACCTGTGAACGCTCGTCCGTTAGAAGCAAGAGGAAGTTTCCCGGGTGAAGGTGCTAAAAGCCAACCACTTGGAGTTTGTAACACAAACAGCACTTGCTCCACTCAAGTCAACATGATCCCTAACACTACCTCCCCCCACTGGATGGCGTTATCTCTTACCAGTCGTGACCGGTGGTTCATTGAGAGCCTGGTTTGCTGACCATCATGAATCTGGCATTGTTTCCACTTGTGTTAAACACGTCACTTGCATTCCGACCTCTTTCTGTTCAATTTTTTACAATTTGCTTTATGTCGTACCGACACAGGTTCGTCTTATGGTGAAGATGGGATATGAAGCGACTAAGACCTTAATTAAGGTACAGCCCCAGCATTTGCCTGATTTAAAAGTGGGTAACTACAGAAAACTATATTTAGGGCTAACGACAATGGGGTTCGTACCCACTATCTCCCGAATGCAATCTCACAACTGCGCAACACTAACGGCACGACCAACTACTTCGGTCTCTTTTGAAAAAATAATCACCACCACAGCCAATACCTTGGCCTGTCCGTTTGCCTGGCTTGAACCCTTTCGTTTCTGGCTTCGGGGACAAGTACAGCAGTCTCCATAAATGATACACTATGAGGACGCGT
Source organism: Anabrus simplex (assembly GCF_040414725.1). Classification (NCBI taxonomy): domain Eukaryota; kingdom Metazoa; phylum Arthropoda; class Insecta; order Orthoptera; family Tettigoniidae; genus Anabrus; species Anabrus simplex. Next base: position 75,583,943 of record NC_090277.1, read on the forward strand.
TTTCAATGTCTGTGATACAATCTGGCAACAGCCAGGGTGTTCAAACTAATCCTGATTCCATGCGACATTGGGTGGAAAGCTGTATTGCAGTGGATGACGGCCACATGGAGCACATGTAGTGAAGAGAAGATCAAAGACATGATAATCACTGATGGTTAGTGGTAGCAGATCATAACTCCGAAGATATTGAGTTTGCGACCAAAGTTTATAGGACTTTGTTTTTCTTCGTCTGTTGCATGCTGCCTCTTGTAATCTTTTTCCAGGGCACCCTGTACTTCGGAAGAAATAATTTCTGATACACCGTTAATCAAGGAGTTAATATAAAGAACCACCTACTCGATTCTTGTAACACTGTTAATCTTTAAACTGTTTCAATACCCGATAATACATTTTAGTTCTGTGTTTCAAGTGGGAAGTAACTTTTTCGGATATGCTACAGTCTAATCGGGTATTGCTGAATTTTAATCACACGTATCCCGTTTTGTTCCTTCCTTTAATCAAGAAAATCTTGAAATGTCCCTGTTTTCGGTTTTGGAAAGCTGGTCACCCTAGGCTACGTTCGAAAGCTCAATAATTTCATCAGCGCATTACACTTAGTATAACTTCTACCAGAGAGAACTGCTCCATCTTGGAGAACGTTAACCAGCCACCAGCCGAGCGCTTTCAGTAAAAAGTGACAAAAGTTGACGTCACTTATCAAAAAAACTCTCATCGCTCCAAGATACCAATAAAAGTATTTTATATAACCATGGGACGTGAAGGAAAGTAAACCTGCTGGTGTTTAATAACTGTAGCACCATCAGTCCTCTGGGACGCCTCACCTGACCACACCGCTTGATTAGTTTACTGCTGCCCAGGGAATACTGAGACAACCACCACGGGAATCTACAATCGATAACTGTTCCAGAGGTCACATGTAGCGTGTCACCTTTCGAAACTGGAAATAAGACAACTTCTAAGTACAGTAAGTAAAATAACGTATTGTTTTCAGTGTGCCAATCATAACATGCAAATTTATGAAAAACTGGCACATACCTGAAAACAAAATCATTTTCAATAATAATAATAATAAGAAGAAGAATAAGAATAATAATCTGCAGTTTCGAGCTGTTGGCCAGTTCTGCTTGGAACATTGCCCTCTCCATCTTCTCTTGTCTTCCCACCACTTCTCCTCTTCACTTTTGCCCAGTCCTCTCCTCTTCTCCATACACAGTCTTCCATTCCATTTATCCACCTGTCTCTTGGTCTTCCTCTTGGACGTTTTCCTGTTATCTCCATCTCGTGCATCCTTCCTGGTATCCTCTCCCCTGTCATTCTCTCCATGTGTCCACATCATCTACAGTAAGTCTAGGTGCCACTATCCTGTTCTGTAGTGGCTCTTCTTTTATAATAATTATGTTATTTGCTTTATGTCCCACTAACTACTCTTTTACGGTTTTCGGAGAAGCCGAGGTGCCGGAATTTAGTCCCGCAGGAGTTCTTTTACGTGCCAGCAAATCTACCGACACGAGGCTGACGTATTTGAGCACCTTCAAATACCACCGGACCGAGCCAGGATCGAACCTGCCAAGTTGGGATCAGAAGCCCAGCGCCTTAACCGTCTGAGCCACTCAGCCCGGCGGCTCTTATTTTACTATATCTCTAACCTTCTCATTTCTCATCTTATCCATTCTTGTCACTCCTATTCTTTTCACTTGCCTGTATCCTAGTCACAGTTCTCTGTCTCATTACCCAAGTTTCTGCTGCATACATCAGAATAGGTACCAAGTACGTCCTGTATATCACTCTTTAGCTTCTCTGAGGGTCGTCCTTGCTCCAATCCAGGCTTCTGACACTCCTACTTATCTTCCAAAGTCGATTATTTCCTTATCCTCTATGATACTTTCCAGGTACTTGAAACTCTGTACCTTCCTAAGCTGTTCCCCTCCAAACATTATCCCTTTCATAGGTCTCTCCTCCATTCTACTTGTGATCACTACCTCGCTCTTTTTCGTATTACATTTCATTCAATATTGTTTCACCTCCTCTTCATATGCATCTAACTGTTTCTGGATATCATCTTCCTATTCTCCCCAGACTAACGAGCCATCTGCAAACATCATCCCTTTCAATTTTCCTTGCCACTTTTGCCATTAGCTCGTCCAGTATTACAACGAAGAGCAAAGGTGACAGAATACTTCCTTGTCTCAATCCAAATTTTTGCTCAAATCAGTCTGTTCTCTCTCCTCCTACTTTCACACAACTGACACTCCCATGGTACATCTCCAGCACAGTTTCTATTGTCTGCTTCTCGACACCTTTTATCTGTAAGGCTTCCCATACCTTGTTTCTGCATACAGGATCATATGCTTTCTCAAAGTTCAAGAAGACCATCAATAGATCTTTACCCCTCTCATAATGATGTTCTTATGACTGTGTTGCTGCGAATATAAGGTCTGCTAATATTAATATTAATAATAATTTTAAAGCCGCACTAAAATATCGAATGTTTTCGGTGATGCAACAAGAATGGGGAAGTGATAGGATTGATATGGTAGCGTCTGAAAATCTTGGTGTTGTCCAGTACAGGGTGCAGATTCAAGGCCAGCTCGGTCCAAGCAGAATCGAGGATAGAAAGAACGCTGTTGTCCTTTGATAACATTTAAGTGGCTGTCTTTGGTAGAGATGGGTGGAAAAATAAGATTTAAAAATGAAATATTTGTCGTTTTGGGCACTTAGGATGCAAATATCTTCAACATTGGTATTAATGTACAAAATAAGCATTTATGCACCAATACGCAAATATTCTTGGCACTATAAAACCCATGTTTTTCCTTCACAAATAGACTGAAATAGATTTTAGACTTATCAGCCTACAATTTTGGGTTCAGGATAAAAATAGGCATTTATGACGAAATCCTCGCTTTAATAATGTAACGCGTGGTCAGAAACCTTCCTGCCGCTATTCTGGGCCTTCTAGATCACGTAGACACGCTGCACCTCGAACCAGCCTTCAAAAGTCTCTGACCTGGGCGGCGTAAGACGTAGACTGCCCCTACAACGTTGCTTTCGTCATTGGACATAGCCCTTTTAAATTACACACATCCTTAATAATGTCAGGAGTTCTTCGTTCTACATCATCATTGTGACAATTAACTTCTAAAAGGAAAAAGCAGCCACCCTATTCTATGCTAAAATATTCATTTCATTTCTACGTAACTGCTGCATCCTACATCTCCTCTAATCTGCTTGTCATATTCTTACCTTAGTCTACCCCTACCGTTCTTACCATCTACACTTCCCTCGAAAACCAACTGCACAAATCCTGGGTGTCTTAAGAGGTGCCCTATCATCCAATCACTTCTTCTTGTCAAATTAAGTCAAATCAAGCCAAATCGATCGATCTCCTCTCACTAATTCGATACAGTATCTCTTCATTCGTCACCAGATCTATCCGTCTTACTTTCAGCATTCTTCTGTAACACATTTCAAAAGCTTCTATTACCTTTCTTTCTGAGCTAGTAACCATCCATGTTTCACTTCAGAAACATCTTTCTAATTCCCATATCAATGTTCGAAGTGGGCAAATTTCTTTTCTTAAGAAAGCTCTTTCTTGCTTGTGTTAGTCTGCATTGTATGTCCTCCTTACTTCTACCGTGATAATTTATTTTACTACCCAAGTAACAACCTTCATCTACTTCTTTTAAAACTTAATTTCCTAATTTAATATATCCTGCATCACCTGACTTCCTTCGACTGCACGCCATTACTTTTGTTTTGGACGTATTTTTTTTCATCTTGTACTCCTTACCAAAGACTCTGTATATACCATTCAGCAATTTCTCCGTATCTTCTGCATTTTCCGATGAAATAACAATATCATCGGCAAATCTCAAGATCTTGGATTCCTCTCCTTGGATTGTGGTTCCCTTTCTAAATTCCTTTTTGTTTTCCTTTACTGCCTTTTCTATATAAACATCAGGGGGCAAATTGCAGATCTGCCTCACTCCTTTCTGGATTGCTGCTTCTTTTTCAAAGCCCTCGATTCTTATCACTGCAGACCGATATTTATAGAGATTGTAGATCATTCTGCGTTCTCGGTATCTGATCTCGATCGCCTTCAGAATCTCAAATAGCTTGGTCCAATCTACAATAGCGAATTCCTTTCCTAGATCGACGGACGCCATGTACATCGGTTTGTCCTTAATACGATGCTCTAAGATCAGATGTAAAGTCAGGATTGCTTCACGGGTTCCTAAATTTCTTCTGAAGCCAAATAGATCTTCTCCGAACTCATTTTCAACTTCTCTTTCCATTCTTCAGTAAATAATACGTGTTAAAATTTTGCAGGCGTGAGACACGAAACTAATGGTGCTGCAGTTTTCACACTTGTCAGCACTGGATTTCCTGGGAATAGGTATAACAACATTCTGCCAAAAATCGGATGGCACTTCACCTGTCTCATACATCTTGCACAATAAATGGAATAACCACGCTATGCTGGTTTCTTCTTAGGCAGTCACGAATTCAGAGGGAATGTCATCAATTCCATGGGTCTTGTTCCTGTTTAGGTCTCTCAAAGTTTGTCCAAATTCTGACCTCAAAATTGGGTCTCCCATTTCATCAGATTCAACAACCTCTTCTTGTTCCAGAACCAGATGATCTTTATCTCGGTACAACTGTTGGATTATCTAGAAGTGGTTTTCCATCTGAATTATTAATATTCAACACCTAGTTTTCATTTCTCCAAATGTGTTCTTGATTTTATTGCATGCAGCATCTACCTTTCTTACGACCATAAAACTTTCAACATTCTTGCACTTCTCCTTCAGCCATTCCTTCTTAGCTGTCCTGCACTTCATTCTGTAATCACATGTATTCTTTTCTGCCCTCTTCAATTTTTTTGCATTCTTGTTTTTTTCGTCGTTCATCAGTCAGATCGAGTGTCTCCTGAGTTATCCATTGATTCTTAGTTTATATTTCCCTCCTTCCTAATATTTATTAAGCAGCCCTACTGACCTCATTGTTCACGATTGTCCATTCTTCCTCTATTGTGTTTCCTTCAGTCGTTTCATTTAGTCCTTGTGCAACATGTTCCTTGAAACAATCCCTCACACTCTTTTCTTTCACCTTGTATAGATTCCATATCCTTACATTCCTTCCTTTCTTCAATCTCTCCAACTTCAGATGGCATTGCATGACCAACAAGTTGTGATCAGAGTCCACGCCTGTTCCTGGGAAAGTTTTGCAATCCAATGCCTGGTTTATGAATCTCTGTCTGATCATAATGAAGTCTATTTGATAAAGCCGTCGTTTATGTGTTTGAACCAAGTATTACAAGGTATAAATTATGACTTGTGCAGAATTCATCCATCCGACTTCCTCTTTCATTCCTTTGTCCCTATCCGAATTCTCTTACTGTATTACTTTCTCTTCCTTGGCCTGCCACTGCATTCCAGTCTCCAGTCACAATTAGATTCTCATCATTTTTTACATATTTTATAAAATCTTCTCTCTTATATTCTTTCGATTTCCTTGTCATCTGTTGAACTAGGAAGCATGTAGATCTGCACTATTGTGGTGGGCATTGGTTTGGTGCCTTATCTTGACAACAATGATCCTTTCACTATACTGGTCATAGTAGCTTACCTGCTGCCCTATTTTCTTATTCATTATTAAACCAACTTTTCCCCCGTTCGATTTTGTGTTGATAATTCTGCAATCGCCTGACAAAAATCCTGCTCTTCCTGCCAACGTACTTCACTTATACCAACTACATCTAACTTTAATCTATCCATTTCCCTTTTTAGATTCTCTAACCTACCACAGCTTTTCAAACTTCTAATATTCCATGCTTCGACTTGCAGAACGTCAGCATCTATCTTCCTGATGATTGCCCCCTCTCGTGTAGTCCCCACCCGGAGGTCCGAATGAGGGGTTATTTTACCTTCGGAATACTTTATCCGAGAGGAAGCCGTCATCAGTACACCATTCATACAGAGAGAGCTGCATGCCCTTGGGAGTCAGTTAGGGCTGTAGTTTCCCGTTGGTTTCAGCCGTGTAGCGGTATCAACACAGCTAATCCATATTGAGGCCATATCAGTCAATCATCTAGACTGCCGCCCTTGCAACTTCTGAAAGGCTACTACCCCCCTTTCGACGAAGCACTGCTGGGCTGAGTTGCTCAGACGGTTAAGGTGCTGGCCTTCTGACCCAACTTCGCAGGTCAGCCTGATGTCGGTAGATTTACTGGCACGTAAAAGAACTCCTGCGGGACTAAACTCCGGCACCTCGGCATCTCCGAAAAACCGTAAAAGTAGTTAGTGGGACGTAAAGCAATTAACATCATCATCATGAACCATTCGTTAGTCTGCTCTCTCGACAGATACCCATCCGAAATGGTTGCACCTTCGGCTCGGCTCTCTGCTTCATTGGTATCCATAAGCGTCCCCACCGCGCATGGCCACATGGTTCACAGGAGAGAAAGATATGTCTGGGAATTACCCCACAATATTGATTTGTACACTTCGCATAAGCAGATAAATTGTCCCTGCTCTTTAAATAATTACGGTCTAGTTCCAGAACAATAATAGTAGGCCTATTACCTGCTCCACGATTCTCTTTATGGAAATGGAGGATAGTTTGAAATTCCGAGTTGTTTGGTCGCACGCACTGCTAGACAATCTCGCACAGTGCAGCCGAAGCACGAAGTCTTCTGTTGCATGGCAATTACACGTCAGAAGTGAGTAAGAAGACACCCCGTGTAATTATTAGACTGATGATTTATATGTAATATAAATGTTCAAAATACACATTAAAATACCTGTAAAACATTACCTAGAATGTTTAAAGTTTGCCACTTAGATATGTATTAAAAATTAAAAGTAAAAGTAACTTCCATAACGTTAACTGGAGTGTAATATAGGAAAGTAAAGGAGATAAAGAAAGAAATGCTCAAACTTCTAACCAGATCTTTACTGTGGGACAATTCATTTCTTTAATCATAAATTCACAGCAATATTTGTAAGAAATTTCGTCATCGTTCAAATGACAGTAAAACACGAGACCTTTTCTTGAAATTTTCACTTGTGAACGAAAGTTAATACACGCCTGTATACTGAAGAAAAAAAACCCGTTCATTATCACAGCTTGTAATTGGGACAAACTTAAAGACAGGAACTCATACAAGTTCTCCAATATTTAATACTGAGTCCCCCCCCCCTTTCTTTCCGTATGTACACCAAACCTGAATTCAGTTCCTGGTTTGTTTTCCGGACACACCAAGACACATCATTAGCGTTACATGAAGGCTCAGCTAAATAATAATGCTAATCTCTTGCGCAAGTGACGTCAGCCGTTACCATGACAACACTAGACAATGTGTGGATTCTATTCTGTACTCTCAACGCACCTGGTGGCCGTAAGACGTCAAGTCAATTATGGTCCGATACCGCGCTTAGCCAGTTCGAGTTCCGTTGGTGCCACAAAAAGTAGAAATCACAATCAGAATGTTTGCCGGCAGGTTAACAGAGGATGTGGCATCATGTAGCGAATGTTTTAAAGAATATGTACTCAAATATTGGACTTAGCGGTCTGCCTATTCAGTACATGTTGAATACATTAATCTGATACATGTTTCGTGCCCTAGGGGACATCATCAGATAGAGTGCTAAAGAAATATTCATCAGACACAAAAATCACAATTTAAAATGGTAAGACAAAAACTAAAAATCACTAAAATACAACGAGACAGTTAAAATAGGTTAAAAATGTTCTCAAGCTAGGCTGAAGTCTATTAAAATTAATCAAAGAGGAAAGTCTATGATACTCCTGACTAAAGTCTTGAAGGTCGTGGAAAAACTTTTAGGTACTCAGTTTGAAGATATTGATAATTATAGTTGGAAAGTGACAATGTTGTTTCAGCCTCTCCGTACCTCATCAATATCATCATCTCACAAGCAGACGCGCAGGTTTGTGGGTGCCTTAGAATACAAACCCGCATGTCGTACAAGAAGTGCGGGGGCGTGGATTGGCGACCACGTTCCTCCTAGGCGAGTCTGACTTTGCTTCTACTTACTTGTGCCAGGCTCCTCACTTTCATCTATGCCAGGGCCTCTCAGGGTGCATGCGCGTGGTGCATGCACTGTGCACGGTGCAAAAGACGACTTGGCTTGGTTGACCAGAGTGCAGACCCCCCACTCCTCGATTTGGAGCAATAGCGCTTACTTTCTCTTTCCTCACGCCTCTCTCGCTCGCTCCGCCTGTCTCCCTCTTACCCACTTGCGCCGTAGCGCTTCAAATCCGGGCTGAGTTGAGCCGAGTAGAGCCGAGCTTAGCCGAGTAGCCCAGAGACGAAGCGTTGATCCGAGCCATACCGAACGGCACCGATACACAGTGCACGGAGCTCTTGCGCCTCGCTCTGCACGCGTGAGATTTTGGGCGTTTGAGAGGCCCTGATCTATGCTATTAGATCGTGAGGCCTGGGGAGTGTTTCATTTTCACATCCTTCATCGTTTTTCCCTTTCTTTTACTGATACCTTCTTTTTAGAGTTAACGTTTCTCGACAAAGGTTACACGGAAAGAAGGCCCTTTTAGTGTTCGGGTAGATCGCATACATCATCGAGAATATTAATTTACGATTTTGTCTTATGTCTGAATTGACAGATAAAAGAACAGGCTACCGGTTACAGAGAAAAAGTTGAAAATCCGAAACTAGTTTTCATGAAATAGCGCTTCAAAGTAAGGCAAAATTTGTGCTGAATATGTGACGTCAAACGCATACTCTGTTATAAGATGGCGCTGTGTTGTTTCGCGCGCTCAGCTGGAGGTTAGCTGTCGTTGTAAATATCCAAAAAGGCGAACACGATCTCCAGGCATTTTATAATTATTTCGAAGTGTGGGACCGCCTTCGTTTTCCTTCCGATTAGTGTTAATAGCGTTTGTCATGTTGTAGTCAGTCAGCACTCACAGATTATCAGGCAGTAGTTTTACAGACCACACTGGAGACCAAATAATGAAGCTCTCTACTGAAACTGAATATAAATGGCAAGTGGGACAGTATCAGTCAGCAGTGAGGGAGGAATTTTTAAACAGAGATTAACAGAGCTCATATAATGGACCTGCAGACAAATGGATGTGTCACGAACAAGGGAAGTCAACAGGTCGCTGGATTATCGCACGGCTTTTACTTGCGTAACGTGTATTAATGGTGCACGGGCGGGCTTCAATAAACAACAATGGAGTAGATGCACATTGTAATATTCACCTCATGTATAGCATAAACAAACAAAGACAAACACGAAAACACAAAAGGACACCGACATTCTCTGCATCAATCCCATTTCTTCAGAGTAGAAGACGAGCTAGTTGTTGCTTCTCAGGTTTATAAGGAGGGCTGAAAGGTGAATTTATACAGAGTATCTCATAAAAATCCAGACTGAACGCGTGGTGTTTTCACTCCGCGCTACGGCAGATGAAGTACGGGAGCCGCGCGCATAGTTCCTGACCTTGCAAGCAGCCTGCAGGTGTTCGACCTGGCAAGCATCAGTCGCCAGTCTGAATCTCACCTGTTAACATGGTGAGACAGTTATCATCGCAACACCGTATTTTTGTATGTAAAATTTCTGGTTTCATATTAGTGAGCAGTCATAACTCTCGCTATTGGCGAGCAGAAAATCCTAGTAGTGTTTATCAAGTCCCTCATTAAGACAGGAAGATTGGTGTTTGGTGTGTTGTTATTGCAAGACCTACAATTGGGCCTATTTCTTTTCGAGACGACAGTAAATGCAGAGTGGTACCAAACATTTTGACACCGTTCTTCCATCAGTTAACGTAAGACGAAAAGCCGCGTGGGTGGTTTCAACAAGATTCAACCCCCTGCGCATACAGCAGAAGATTCCCTTCTTACAATATCGAAAGTGTTTGCAGACAGAGACAGAGAGAGATCAGTGCTGGTCTATTTCCTCCTCGTTTTTCAGACCTAACAGTGTATGATTTTTACTTGTGTTTGGAACAAATCCTCACACAGTGGAGGAACTGAAAAAAAAACATTGCGAATGAAATCAGAAATATTACAGTGTCAGAACTCACTCGTGCTAGCCAGAATATAACCCAGGAAGGACGACACTTCCAGCACCTTTTATAAGGTAAGTTTCATATAAGATTGTATACACGCTTACAGCAGGGCGGCCGCGCGCGACTAAGTTCGGCTGAGGCAGCTGCCGTAGCGCAGAGTAGAAACACTCTGCGTTCGGTCTTAGTTTATATGAACAAATACAGTCTTGGTGTACGACGTGTATAGTAGGAAGAAAGCCGAATAAAGAAAATAACAGGGGAGAGATAAAATGATGCCGTTAAGTTCAAGTGTACAGTATACGGCCATGAACACAGGACAGGCAGCGGTGTTAACTGCTGTTTTGAGAGGAAGTCAAACTGGATAACTGCCCTCTATATATTTTTCATTCGATGACAGTTCACAAACCGTGAATGAAAACAAGGATCCTGAATGGTTACAATTTAGGCGATGATAACCGAAAATATTAAAATTATTGTACGGAAAGGAAACTCTAAACGATTTATCTCTTAGGAGAAGCTTAAGCGATGATTTAATATTCTAAACGAATATTGTAATACGTCCACTATATTGTTTCCAAAGTTGTATGCTTGAATGCAATCATTTTCAAGATGTGCCACGTATGCTTAGGCACACTGTCTCTCCTTCAAAATATCAGAGTCATCACGGTTTTCTGGGCGAATGTTACGTCTCTCACTCAGATACGGGGTGCTCTTCACTCACTACTGATCAGTATTTAGGGCAGTCACCCAGGTGGCAAATTCCCAATCTCTTCTATTCCTAGGTTTTTCTTAAATGACTGCAACGAAATTGGAAATGTATTGAACATCTTGTAAGTTATTCCAATTCCTAACTGTCCTTCCTATAAACGAATATTTAATCCGATTTGTCGTCTTGAATTCCACCTTTACCTTCATGTTGTGACCTTTCCTACTTTTAGAGACACCATTCAAACTTATTCGTCTACTAATGTCATTCCACGCAATTTTGTAACGCTACTTCTTTGTCGGAAATCACGCAGAACAAATCGATCTGCTTTTCTTTGGTGGATTTTTTCCAGTTCCTGAATCAAGTACTCCTGGTAGGGTTCCATACACTGGAACCATACTGTACTTGTTGTCTTACATGCCCTCTCCTTCACATCCTTGCTACAACCCCTAAATACCCTCACAGCCATGTGTAGAGATCTGTACCCTTTATTTACAATCCCATTTATGTGATTACCCAAATGAAGATATTTCCGTTATATTAACATCTAGTTACTTACGATGATCCCTATAAGGAACTTCACCCCGTCAACGCAGTAATCAAAAATGAGAGGACTTTTCCTATTTGTGAAACTCACAACCTGACTTTTAACCCCGTTTATCATCATACCATTGCCTGCTGTGCATCTCACGACATTGTCGAGGTCTTTTTGCAATTGCTCACAATCTTGTAACTTATTTATTACTTTATGCGGAATAACTTCATCCGCATAAACCTTTATCTCAGATTCCAGTTGTTTACACATATCATTTGTATATATAAGAAAGCATAAAGGTCCAATAATACTGCCTTGAGGAATTCCCCTCTTAATTATTACAGGGTCAGATAAAGCTTCGCCTACTCTAATTCTCTGAGTTCTATTTTCTAGAAATATAGCCATCCATTCAGTCACTCTTTAGTCTAGTCCGTTTGCACTCATTTTTGCCAGTAGTCTCCCATGATCTACTCTATCAAATGCCTTGACACACAGTGCCACCGTAGCGTGCTGCTTGCTTTGGGCCGAGCCTATCAGCAGGGAGGTCATTGTTCAAGTCCCTCCCCTGGAGAAGTTTATTTCTTCTATTGGCGCTCAAAAGCCCGACGAAGGCACGTGCAGATCAGTGGTAGAGTGTCGGCCTCCGGATCCCAAGATAGCGGGTTCAAACGCGGCAGAGGTAGTCGGATTTTTGAAGGGCGGAAAAAAGTCCATTCGACACTCCATGTCGTACGATGTAGGTATGTGAATGATCTCTGATCACGCATTTCGTGTTCACCCGACAAAATTAAATCTCAGCCATAGACGCCCAAGAGAGTTTCGGTTTACTCGGTCTGCCATCTAGTAGGCCTAGAGTAAAGCGGAACGTCGAAATTGACGAGCAGACAGCCAGATGGCGTCAAATTGAAATGTCTGCACACGGTAGCCAAGGCCATACGATTATTATTATTATTATTATTATTATTATTATTATTATTATTATTATTATTATTATTATTATTTAGTCCGACCAAGCCACGTACAGATTTAGCAACATCGCCTCGCGAAGCGATCTGATTGGCTAACTTCAGCAGCTGGTGAAATGAGAACGGCCCGATATATTAGTTTCCTCACTTCCATGTTTTCTATATAATCTCGTTTGCTCCCAGTTGTTTTCTCCATGGAACGCAAAACCCGGTGAGTCTTAATATTTATATCCTTCGTGCCTTTTCCCTTTCTTTTGCCTGTACCCTCTTTTGTCACACCGCTCTTGTATTTTTAACGTTAAGATGGGCCTCTCACCTCGCTGTATGGCCGCGAGATAAAACTAGTGGTCAGTGCTGGGCGATACGGTGAGGTGGTACACAATGGCGCGATTGATCAGTGTGTCACAGGAAGTTCCAGCCGGGACAAGATAGCCACTTCCGCCATGCAAGATTTACTATACGCGTTCAACAGAGTTCGCTGTAGATACGTGACGTCTGAGCATTTGGACAATGGCTCGCACTGCCTCGACCGTACAACAGTATCTTGCAAAGTGACACCTGTTTTATAGTGTCAAGATTTACCTGATACAGCCTCGACAACACTCAAAAGGAAGACAAAACAAGAACATTGCGGTGAAGCAAAATGATACGAAGTATGACCGGTGAAAACCATCTATGGATGTTTGTTTTAAAAGAAAAGCGGCTTGCCAAACGTTCGCAACTGTAAGCAACAATTTCGAAGAAAAAATATTACTCAGCGAATTCAACATAACACAACCTATTATTCCCACATTTTTACTTTTTATAATTAAAAAAACGACAACAGCATCGTTCATTTCCCTTTGATGCATTGACTCTCTTTGTATTATTTCCTTTTAGATATCACATGGTGTGGGTAGTGTCCTCCATGTTTACCTGAATAACCACACTTGGTATGTTTCGAAAAACACGCGTTTCTTTGACGGTTCTAGGCATAAAAACTGTTCTGTATACTGCTTTCAGCAACAGGCGACAGAAGAGATACCGAGTACATAGTTTATACCAGGAAGTTGGAATCAGCAAAGATGTTACGCTCACTGTTAAAGGTTGTACACGAATATCACTATCTTGTAATTTTTTCACAAAGATTTTTGTAACTGCATACTTGCCAATTCTTCTGATTTACGCGGGAGACTCCCGATCTTTGGCTTCTGAGACGTTACGTCTTCTGCACCTTGTTCTAAGGAGTTGAGACCTGGGCCGTACAGAGAAGAGAAATGCACAGATGAGAGGCATTTGAGTAATGGACTTACAGAAGGATACTGCGGTTGAGTTGGACAGATAAGGTGACAAAGGATGAGGTAATGAGGCGAAGAAAAAGGGAATATTAAATACTGTCAAAATCAGAAAGCTCCAGTATCTTGCTCATGTGATGCGAGGTGCAGCTGGTGAAGATACAAGACAAAAGAGGACCAGGAAGAAAGCGTATTTCTTGGATTGATAAGCTGAAAACTTGGTCCAACTGTTCAACTATTGAGCTGTCTCTCGCTGCATCGTCTAAAGCAGGAATCTTTGCGATGGTATCCGACCTTCTGAGAGGAGATGGCAGTTGAAGATGAAATGCAACATTTTGTTTTTGATGTTGTTCTTTTGTAGACGAAGGTTCTATCAACCCTGTCTCCCCGTGGATGTGCATCTCCTGCTTATCCTAAGAGGTCAATATAAGGAGAAATCCCCTCAACATAGAAGCATGGGTTGGCGACGAGTCCTGCATTGCTACCACTTACGTATGTCAGTCTGTTATTTTTTCTGTACAATCTGCTTTAGTTGCACCGACACAGATAGGTCTTATGGTAACGATGGAATACAAGTGGGAAGGAAGCGACCGGTGAAAGCTTACCTTAGCCGCAGTACACTGTGTACTTAGCAGGTTGCTAAGCGACTAACACTTTCATTAATATTCTGATATCTGTGATTACCATCTGTTGTGTGTCCTTCGCGATCTCAGCTCTGCGCCTGATAGCTCCGCAACACGTCGCAGACTCTACGAGGTGACTGCAGTGCGCTTGCTTGTGACGTCAGCCAGCGCTATAAAAGGAGCAGCATTCCGCTACCTCCCAGGACTCCCCAGTGTTCAACGCCAGATTACACTGCAAGTCGAACACGGAGGCTATCCCTCTTAAACATGTGTATCGAACAGGTGGACTGAATTCTGGTTGTGAGGTTTCACCTCTAGGCACTGCCTCACCTCCCGCTTCCTGTAGCCACGTCGAGTATTCTACTCATCCCTCAGTCCTCACTTATGCTCCGACATCAACATTAGTATTCTACTAATTGTGAATATTTATGTCGGTTCCTGACAAGCCTACGGTAATTACTAGCATTCTGTTAGTGCGAACTTTCATTGCAAGTTACACTAATAATTCTACAAGGCAGATACTTTTCGACTATCTTGAACTGTCCCTTATTTGACAGACTATCTCCTCAAGATAGATTCGTGTGTATATAGAACTCGCATGTATATAAGTGTATATTTCAACAGACCCTCAGTCTACTGTTAATATCATCATTAATTGCGTGTAAGTTCACCCCGCTTCAAGAGAAGTTTAGTTATATTTATGTACATATTGTGTAAAAAAAACTGATTGAATCAATAAATTTATGTTGTGTTTCTGTATACCGAATCCTTGTATACAACACCATCCTTCGTAATGTGATTGCATGTTTGATTACTACGTGTCGAGCCAGAGAGTATAGGCTACACTTCCTCCGATCATGGAAGAGTAGTATTCTCTGCTAGATATTCTTTGATTCTCTGACCTTCAACAGCTTCTAAATAATTATACTCAACAGAAGGCAGAACGTTCCTACTAACTTACAGTGCACACTGCTAGGAGAAAACAAGTCGACCAGCCTTCTGTGTGACCATTAATAAAGTGCAGGCGCAAACGTTTGAACAAGTGGGTGGTCTACTTACCCGAAAAAATACTCAGACACGGCCAATGCTGTATGATTGCACTATCTCGAGCAAGATCGTTTGAAAATGTTAAGGTACAGATACGCTCAAATGTTCGAAGCACAGTGAATATTTTGTTATAAACTACGTTACAAACGAATCATTTTTTTTTTGCTAGTGGCTTTACGTCGCACCGACACAGATAGGTCTTATGGCGACGGTGGGATAGGAAAGGCTTAGGAGTTGGAAGGAAGCGACCGTGGCCTTAATAAAGGTACAGCCCCGGCATTTGCCTGGTGTGAAAATGGGAAACCACGGAAAACAATCTTCAGAGCTGCCGATAGTGGGATTCGAACCCACTATCTCCCGGATGCAAGTTCACGGCCGCGCGCCCCTAACCGCACGGCCAACTCGCCCGGTGAATCAATTATTATCTACGGGTATTAAATATTTATGAAACTATTGGAAAGGGCAGGCAAAACAATATGAATCCCACAGGCATATCGAGACGTGTTATCTGACCTATTTAGTAAGGAATGCTGCGGAGAGACACGGGTCTACTAGCTATTATTATTATTATTATTATTATTATTATTATTATTATTATTATTATTATTATTATTATTATTATTATTATTTGCTTTACGTCGCACCGACTCACGTAAGTCTTATGGCGACGATAGGGTAGGAAGGGGCTAGGAGTGGGAAGGAAACGCCTGTGGCTTTAATTAAGTACAGCCCCGGCAGTTGCCTGGTGTGGAAATCGGAAACCACGGGAACCATTTACAGTACTGCCAACAGTGGGGTTCAAACCAACTGTCTCGCGAATAGAAGCTCAAAGCTGTGCGCCCCTAAAAGCACAGCCAGCTCACTTGGCACGGTTATGGGTGCAGTGTTTCTCCTTATCATCAGTACCACGTTACGCTGACAGATGCACTAAGACACAATTCCATCGTCCTCCGATGTGTAGACGGACCACAGCTAACGAAGGCTTTTCTTCTGCTTAGTTAAGACGCAAATTGCTTATACAAGTTAATTTTTTTAAAAGAATTAAACTCGGCTAGGATATTTTATTTATGCACCCAAGAAACACGAGGCGTCAGGCGATGCATTTCCTTGAGTTGTAAGTCTCCATAATAAAATGTATGACCGTCATAAAACTGATGGTCATTATATAAACATCGCGTGAGGCGGACCGCAGTGGTGTAATTTCTAGTGTTATTTTATATCTAGGGGTTACAATGAAAGTGTGGATTGCAGACCACAGGTCCCCAAACAGAATTTGGTACTAGTTTCACCTACTAGTGTCAGATTCTTCTCCTTCATGTTTTCTAGCCGGAGCTATATCATAATAATTAAGGCCACAGCCACTTCCCATTTCTACCCCTTTCCTATCCCATCGTTTCCATATGACCTATCTATGTCGGTGCGACGTAAAACAACAAAAATCTTTACTATCCGACCTCCGTTGCACAATTCTTGTTCTCTTCTGACCGCGACCCTATTAGGTTTATGAGGTCTAGGGAGTTTTTCATTTTCACGCCCTTCGTGAAACTTGCCTTTCTTTGGCTGATATATTCATTTTTACAGACAGTATAAAATTTTAGATTCACTAAAAAATAATGCTATTCTTCAAAACCTAATAGTTTTAATCAAACAACTGGAATCTCAGAACTGCGTAGTTCATTACAGTTGGATTAAAGGACATAATGGATATACTGGTAACGAAATTGCCGATAATCTAGCGAAAGAAGCAGCAGGGAACAGGATTCTACCAGTGAGTAATGACCGTAAACCAGCCAGCGTTGTGGTAAGTGAACTGCAAGTAGAGAATTTAAATAGGTGGGAAAACGAATGGAATAACACAATAAACTGTACAGTGACAAAATCACTTTCCCCATTTGTACGGACAGACTAAAGTTAAAATTCCCATTAACAGAGAAAATAACGACTTCATTAATAGGCCATTGGGAAAATAAATTTATATTTTTATCTATTTAAAATTAAACAGAGTGCTTTATGTACACGTCGAACAGAGGATCTAACTGTTGATCATATATTATTTTGGTGTGGAAAATATTAAATAGAAAGGCAATTCTTCTTGTTTCGTTGAGGCTCCTTGGACCAAGTGGTTCCTACCTCTTAGCCCAGCATTCCTTCATCTCTGCACTGCGGGTTGCTTTCCTTTCCTGAGTCCACTTCTTCACTCCCACTCCAGCTGTCAGTTACTGGAGGGTATCGGTTGTTCTGATCAGCATTCTATATTTATCCCTGTTGAATATATCCTTGGGATCAATTTATAAAAATTCTAGGTCTTTTCGAACTAGTTTCGTCCATTTAGCACTTGTCCCCTTCCCTGTAGAAATGGTCTTGAGGTCAGTTTCTATGTGGCCGTAGAAGATAAGTCTCCTCTTTCTCATGGCTGATGTAAGGCTCTCTAAATGTTGGTAAAGCTCGTCGCTCTACCTCATTCTCTATTCACCTCCCTCTTTAATGGGGACTGTACCGGGAGGTACACCTCAACTCCGCACATTCAAAGTAAGCGCCTTAATGAACTCTTCTAGCGACCTAAAGGTGAAACTGATACTACATAAAGTTGGAACTTTAATCAGAGGATGTCACCACTGAAGTATTAAGTAATTGTGTTATTGTGAAGTTTCCTAAACTGATTGGATTTCTCTTGGTTTTATTTTTGCGGTACATCAAGAAGTTTGGACATTTTTCTACAGATGTCACTACCAAAAAACTATGGTCATGCACTCTGGTGCAAGGTACAGGAAGTTGTTATTGAAAGACATTTCGTGTTTATTAGTTTTCTCAACATTCCTCTCCTTTACATCCTTACTACAACCCCTAAATACATGGTTATGAACCATGTGCAGAGATCCGTACCCTTTATTTACAATACCGTTTATGTGATTACCCCTATGAAGACCTTTTCTGATATATTTATTTATTTATTTATTTATTTATTTATTTATTTATTTATTTATTTACAATTTGGTTTACGTTGCACCGACACAGATAGGTCTTATGACGACGACGGGATAGGAAAGGCCTAGGAGTAGGAAGGAAGCGGCAAAGTTGCAAAATTTGGGCTGGGAAGACTTGGGAGAAAGGAGGCGAGCTGCTCGACTAAACGGTATGTCAGTGGAGAGACGGCGTGGAATGACAGTAGACGAATACGTTTGAGTGGTGTCATTAAAATTAGGAAAGATCACAATATGAAGATACAGTTGGAATTAAAGACGACAAATTGGGGCAAATATTCGTTTATAGGAAGGGCAGTGATTGAAATAACTTACCAACGGAGATGTTCAATAAATTTCCAATTTCTTTGCAACCATTTAAGAAAAGTCTAGGAAAACACCTGATAGGGAATCTGCCATCTGGGCGACTGCCCTAAATGCAAATCAGTAGTGACTGATTGATCGAACGGTATTGTAAATAAAGTGGTTATGAGAGTGTTAAGGGGTAAAAGAGAGGGCATATAAGTCTCTGGTAAGACCCCAACTAGAGTATGGTTGGAGTGTGTGGGACCCTCACTAGGATTACCTGCTTCGAGAACCATAACAAATCAATAGAGAAGCAGCTCGATTTGTACTGGGTGATTTCCGATAAAAGAGAAGCGTTACGAAAATGTTGTAAAGTTTGGACTGGGAAGACTTTGGAGAAAGTAGACGAACTAGTAGACTAAGTGGTATGTTCCGAGCGGTCAGTGGTGAGATGGGGTGAAATGACATTAGTAGACGAATAAGTTTGAGTGGTGTCTATAAAAGCAGGAAGGATCACAATATGGAGATTAAGTTGGAATTCAACAGAACAAATTGGGTTAAATATTTGTGTATAGGAAGATGGTTAGGGATTGGAATAATTTCCCAATTTTTTGCAATTATTTAAGAAAAGAATATGTAAACAACAGGTAGGGAATCTGCCACCTGGGCAACTGTCCTAATTGCAATCAAGGTTGAATGTTGTTGTGTACTGTTTTCACACATTTCTCGTTAGTATACCGTATTTCGTTCTTTGATCCGTTTGCATTAATATCAGGACATGAATTTTATATAACGGCTGTTTACAGGAACATAAATTGAACCATCGTTGGTTTTCAGCGGACAAGCGTAAATTCAGAACAGAAGCCTTGTGCGAGGCAGATTTATCTGTACGGAGAAATGAGAAGTGTAAAGTCGTAAATTGGGAACTCGGATATATCGGCAGCAGTGAATGGCTGTACTTTATCGACCAACCGCCTACTACAGGATGTCGAACGTCCACAACAAGTACATAAACACGTCACTGGCAGCCATGACTCCACTGTACGTCACACAAGCACGGAACATACCAAGCGAAAGCGAGGTATTTTAAGAAACTGACAGATTGTTCCTCTTCACTGCGAGCTACAGAGTTTTAAGGTATAGCTGCCGGGCTGAGTGGCTCAGACGGTTAAGGCGCTGGCCTTCTAACCCCAACTTGGCAGGTTCGATCCTGGCTCAGTCCGGTGGTATTTGAAGGTGCTCAAATACGACAGCCCCGTGTCGGTAGATTTACTGGCACGTAAAAGAACTCCTGCGGGACTAAATTCCGGCACCTCGGCGTCTCCGAAGACCTTAAAAAGTAGTTAGTGTGACGTAAAGCAAATAACATTATTATTATTAAGGTATAGCTTTCCTTCCTGTCCGTTGAACATTGAATAAGCCTACGGTATCTCCTGCTAATAAAATAGGACTAAATATAGTGGCGGTGGTGGCGATTACTGTTTTAAGAGGAAGCGCCCAGAAGTTCGTTAACATTTGACGGGGCAATACTTCACGAAAATCTGGAGGTAGAGAGGTAATAATGGACGCACATGATTGGCATGACACAGAGCTTTATTGTCACCGAAATAAAGTACCTACACAAAATGACCACCAGATGGCGGTTCATATGATACACAAGCAATAATTAGCATAACAATCGACGTTTAACAATGACGATGTTCAATATGTCGGTCGTCATTCATCAACAATACCTGTAATTGTGCGACATTGTTTGGAACAGCACTGTACAGCATATCCGTAAGTATGCCATGCCATGCCCCAATCTCAGACGGAATCCAAGTGGGTTCCGTTGAGGATTTTAGCCCTCCGACCTAAGTGAGGTCTTGGGTGCTATCTCATAACACTTTAGCTGAAGCTGCATTGATGGTGGGTAGGGGGAACCTGCTAACAAACGGAATCAGAACTGGTCAGGATATGACCTGCGCCCTGTTGGGGGGGGCGACTAATCTAAGATTGCCTTAGGACGCTTATAGCGGTAACCTTCGGTATCATAATTACCCAGCGATGAGATGAGTGGGTTGGGCCTGTTGATTAGCCCAGAATAGAATTTCCGGGACGTCTTCTTGATTCTGGTTCTAATCTCCTCAATCCTAAGGGATTGGTGGATGTCATGATTCCGTTCAAACCATAGTGCACCAGAGATGAGACGCAGCGCCCGGTTTTGGACCCGCTGCACCTTATCCAGGTGGGTTTTGGCTGCCATTCCCCAGATCGGACTGGCATACTCCAGTATAGGTCGGATAGATGTCTTGTACAGCGTGAGCCTGTTTTCTAGATTTAGGCCTTGATCGGCTTTCATCAGGGGAATAATTTGGGATAAGCGTTTGTTCGCTTGGACCGAAATCGAACTGGTATGATCTTTAAAAGTAAGTCCTCTGTCTAGGATTACACCTAGGTATTTAGAAGAATTTCTCCACCGGATCACTTCACCGAAAAAGACCAGTGGGAGGGGGTTAGTCATAGTGCGTTTGGAAAAGAACGTTGCATTGCATTTATTTACATTGATTTTGATTCTCCACTTCCGAAACCATGGTTCGAGGGTGGAGAGGGCATCCTGGATGTAATTTTGTGCTCTAGGTGGTTGCCAAGAGACAGAGGAGATAGCCGTATCGTCAGCATACATGTAGACCTTCGCGTGCGTTGGCTTAGATATGTCAGTCATGTACAAATTGAAAAGAATTGGGGAGAGAACTCCGCCCTGCGGGACGCCAGCCAGAATAGGGCGTGGGCTCGATAAGGTTTTGTTAACCTCGACTTGGAATTTCCTATCTGTAAGGTAGATTTTAAATAGTTGGATCATGAAAGAGGGTAAGCCGAGGGTATTGAGTTTAAATATGAGACCTTCATGCCATACCTTATCAAACGCACGCGATATGTCTAGAAAACAGACTCCCGTGTGCCTTCTATCATTAAAGGTTTTGGTGATTTCCTCCGTAAGTCTCATGAGTTGGTGAACTGTGGAGTGCTTACTTCGGAACCCAAATTGTTCATCGTTAATTAGGTGGTTTTCTTCAATGATGACGTTTGGCCTGATTGAGTAGAAGTGCTGTGTGATGTTGTCTTTTAGCATCGCTAATGAGGTCGAACGATCGCGGTAAACTTGTGGCTTCAGGTAACCCCACAACCAGTAATCACATGGATTGAGGTCGGGGGACCGCGGAGGCCAAGCATGACATGGCGACATGGCATGATGGCAGGCGCATCTGACAACCTCTCTCACGACAGTTCCTTTTATAACGTACACGGGCCTCATGCGGCGACACTAACGTGTTGCTGTCCAGCGCCATCTCTTGGCCTGTTTGTATACTTTATTTTGGTGTCAGTAAAACTCTATGTCATGCTAATCATGTGTGGCAATTATTAGTTCTCTTCCCCCAGTTTTCCGTGAACAATTGCCTCGTCAAATGTTAACGAACTTTTGGGTCAACCTGTACACCTGGTCAACCATTCTTTACACACTAATCGGAGGGGAAATTTAGGGGTCCATCACTTCGAAGAATGAAGGTATCGGCCAAAGAAAGACAAGGGCCACGAAGGGCGTGAAAATGAAAGACTCCCTACGGCTCGACACTTAATATCGTCGGGGCTGGACAAGAACAAGAGTTGACTAAGGAAGGTCAGATAGGATAGACGTAAGTGAGGCGCCTGGCACAAGTAATTGCAAGCAATGCCAGTACTCAGCTAAGGACCCCGTAGTCGCTAACCTACGTTTCCGAGTAAAGAGCTCCTTGGGCCACATTCAGCCGCCTCTTACGACAGGCAGGGGATACAATAGGTGACATTCTACAAGAAGGAGAAGAGAAGAAGAAGAATGTTACTTGTTTTACGTCCCAACAACGGCATTTACATGCTTTTAGGAGACGCCATTGTGCCAGAATTTAGTCCCGTAGGAGTTCATCCATGTGCCAGTAAATCTACCAACAAGAGGCTGACGTATTTGACCACTTTCAAATACCAATTGCACTGAGCCAGAATCGAACTTGCTAAGTTGGGCCCAGAACGTCAGCGCTCCACTGTCTGAGCTACTCAGACCGGCAGAGTAATTCACGACAAGAAGCAGATTTTAGTGCATTACTTAAACACACAAATAACTAAGGTTAAGTCAGAACAAACAAACAAACAAACAAACAAACAAACAAACAAACTGAGTGTAATTTATGACTCAAAGCTCATTCATGGCACACAAATAAAGTATAAACAAACACATTGCAATTCATGACAAATACACAGACTATTGTGTTGCAATGTGTGATGTAAGCATATAACATAGAGCGGGATTCGTGGCACAAACAAAGAGTATTCCAAGAAAATAGCAAACGGATGCTCTAGAAATTTCTTAAGAAGAATGGTGGTGAAAGGCACGAAGTGTGTTCTCATCTTGAAGAGTGTTGTTTACAACGTAATCTCATTATAGGTAGGGATGTACAGCGAACTCATTAACCTACGATGCACATTAACCGTGCGCCAAGAACACTTCATAATGAATGCAGTACCGTTCTCAATACGGGCCGGCGAGATGAAAGATTACCTCAGCACAAGATCAGAGCATTACATTAATATTAGAGCTTCCTAAAGTACAAAACTTTCCAAAGGTTCTGCATCCTTGTCGTAATCCCATTGCTAAAACTTCGTTGGAACAACGAACACAACTCTGTACTCGTAATTGACGCTTTAGATACATCGAATACGATGCTGATCAAAGTTTCCCTCCCGTTAAAATCATAATAATATGCTATTTGAGAGAAAGGTCTGGAGACCGTGGTGGCCTAAGAAGATACAGCCAAGATCTATGCAACAATTGCGGGACGAATTACTGCGAAGTCATTGTTAAATGGATTACACACACTGTACCAGCCCCCCTCCCCCCACACTTGATGGGGCCATCCCTTATATACCCTGCCTGTTATAAAAGGTAACTGGAGGGGGACCTCCTGCGGCTTTGATTTGGAGCGTCGATTGGGGCCCACAGGGCACTAGCTGAGTCGGTATTGCTTCCTCTTATATGTGTCAGACTCCTCGCCTTCATTTATTCTCTCTGGCCTTCCTTGGTCAACATTTGTTCTTTTCCGACCCCAAACGTACTACATTTACGAGGCCTCGTGAGTCTTTCATTTCCATGCCCTTCGTGACCTTCCGTTTTTCCTGGCGATACCCTCATTCTTCGAAGTGTTGGACCTCATTCGTTTTCCCTCTGATTAGTGTTATTAGAGGATGGTTGTCCAGTTGAAAACATTCTTAAAACAATAGAAAGTGATTAGTTATTTCGTAAAGGAATTTTGAGAGTAACAAATATTACGTAAGTGTGTATGATCTATACACAGACAATCTTAGCTACGATTATAGTCCACAGGTCACATTTAGTGTTTGAAAACGTTGATGCCCAGTCTCTGTGGCTCAGACGGTTGACGCGCTGGCCTTCTGACCCCCAACTTGGCAGGTTCTATCCTGGCTCTGTCCGCTGGTATTTGAAGGTGGTCAAATACGACAGCCCCATGTCGGTAGAATTTCTGGCACATAAAATAACTCCTGCGGGAGTAAATTCCGGCACATCGGCGTCTCTGAAAACCGCAAGAATCGTTAGTGAACGCAAAATCAATAATATGGTTTTGTTATATTATTAGTAGTAGTACTTTCCCCAATTCATTGAGGTTGACGCTTCATGAGGATTTGGCCTAGTTTAACGGTCCAATGCCCTTCCTGACGCGAACCATATGTGCTGGTAGGAAGGCGGTAGATTGCGTGTAAGAGAAGAGAAGTACAGTATATTAAGAAAACACAAACTTCTGGTCCTGGAACCAGAAGAATTGGACATACGCAATTAAAATCCTTGATCCGGACGGGAATCGAACACGGAGATTTCAAGTAAAATGTGACAATGACGAAAATTAAATTCTAAGTTTGTAAAAATTTAAACCTGTTTCTGAAACGTGTGTTTTAATAAATCATAAACCAATTTAAGAAGGGCCGGGTTGAGTGGCTCAGACGGTTATGGCGCTGGCCTTCTGACCCCCACTTGGCAGGTTCTACCCTGGCTCTGTCCGCTGGTATTTGAAGGTGTTCAAATACGACAGCCCCGTGTCGGTAGATTTACTGGCACGTAAAAGAAGTCCTACGGGACTAAATTCCGATATCTCGGCGTCTAAGAAGACCTTAGAAAAGTAGTTAGTGGGACGTAAAACAAATAACATTATTATTATTATTATTATTTAAGAAGGAATTGGTACATGTTTCTGTAAAAATACCAAAATTCTCTTTTTAA
Organism: Anabrus simplex; assembly: GCF_040414725.1. Classification (NCBI taxonomy): domain Eukaryota; kingdom Metazoa; phylum Arthropoda; class Insecta; order Orthoptera; family Tettigoniidae; genus Anabrus; species Anabrus simplex. The sequence continues at coordinate 75,608,713 of NC_090277.1, forward strand.
AATTCCTTAACAAATGTCCAGTTTTCCTGTCAATTTGGAGGGTTATGTTTCATTTCAGGAACAGAACAATTCGTTTTTATTTGTGAATGTTGCGAAACCTGTGTCCGACGCTCGTATTTCGATATCTGAACGACTATCAACAGTTAATTAAAAAGTAAAAATCACCGGAGGCTACTGTGTTAATGTTTCAGCAATTGAAAGAGGGGGCGACCTTTCGAACTCAGTGGTGCAATTATTGTATATTTATTTTATACGTCTATATGTGTATATATGCCTTTTCCGCTGGGGCCTAGTGTTTAAAGTGCATTATTTCCCCTGGTATGATCTAGAGCAGGGATGGCGAACCTATGCCGCGCGAACACGATTCCCGTGGCACACTACACGCACATATTAACGTTTTCATGTACATCTTGTACTATGGACTATACATATCTCGTGCATCGTACTGTCAGTGTTGCAGGTTTAAGAAATAAATACCGACAATCTAAATTCTAGTTCGGAAGTGCATTATGGGAACAGTGATAGGTCCGGAAGTCAAGTGAGATAAATATCAGATGCGGCCGACGAGCCATTCGCTGACCCACATCAGTCAATTGTTTGTGGTTGTCAACATCGCGTAATTATTCTTAGTGAGTAAATGTGTACTGTTTTGAATTTTGTAAGACAAGAGATTATCCCAATTTCGAGATTTGAAGAAACTATCGCACTTTATTTTAAAACCTGATATTGCACAAATTAGTGATGTTACAGTAGATACTGACAATTTAGAAATGGAGTTGACTGCATTTCAAGAAAGCAGTAGATGGCTGAACAAATTCGTACAACTTGATGTAGCATTGATGAAAATCGATTGTGCTGTTGATGGTGAATACTCTCTCCAAAAGCCGGAGAACTTAATACTACTGTAGAACAGTAGAACAGCCTCACACAAATAATGTTTTCAGACATGAAGAAACTTGCTACAGCGCTACTTGCTTTGGTTGGGTCGGCATATGCCTGCGAGGAGCTGTTTTCTACAATGAACGTCGTGAAGTAAACAGAAACCGTCTTGGTTCAGATCTCAGTACTTCTCGCGTGTTAGAATATTGAAGACAACAAGTTATGAACCTACTTAAATGACATGACTACTAAGTATTTTTGCGGTATTGGCAAAGTACGACCACGAAACACGCAATCAAATATATTATTTTACAATGTGTATATGCATTATGAAACCTAATTTTGAATTAGAGATGGAAGACGGTGGTGGTGGTGGTGGTGGTGGTGGTAGTGGTGTAAACATTACAAACAAAAATAACAAGTGGCACAGTTGAGAATAATAAATCAGATTTAAAATGGCACACTAGTTGGAAAAGGTTCGCCATCCCTCATCTAGAGCAATTGTGTTACTTTCATTGATCTCTCTCGGTCTGATCCTTGTCTTTAGCAATATGAAAGTGACCGAGGTATGAGCCATTCCTTATGCAGCCAGTCCAGGCCATGAATGGTGTGAAAATATTAGTCACAGGGTCGGTAGTACATGCATTTCAGTGGGCTTGGCAGACTGATATGTAATAACTTCTGGTCCGGTGAAGAAAGCAACGGGAAATTACCTCACTTCTCATTTCCCTAGTACCTCTTCAGTGAAGCCTAGACTATTTATGACAGCTGCTGGCGGAACAGTGAAGAATGCAAACTGCCTTACGGTTGAGAACTGAACATACGAACATACATGTGTATATTCGGTAAGATGTTCGTACGTTTGTATTTTTCTGTAACTGTTTGTTTGTTTGTAAAGACCAGTGCTTTCGTCAAAACAGTCGCAAATGGGGCTATATGGTCCAGGAGCGGCGACTGAGCTCTGAATAAGTAGGCTTTCACGTCAAATGGCTTCAAACTAAAATACGTGTGAATGGCTGCCGAGACCATTTGATTATTATTATTATTATTATTACCTCTGTGGACTACCAGTAGGAGGTCAGTACACTGTACAGAAGAGCTCGGCGCTGTGTAAGTTACAGCCCATAGCTCACATGTTATGTGTGCACCGCTAATTTAAGTGAACGTGTTTCCCCAGCAATTGATATCCCGAATTTACGATGGGCTTCACGCGAGCATCGAGTTCACAACAGCAGGTAAATTACACTTCAGTGTGATTTGTCACCGAGCTGGGCCAATACACCACTAGATCCTGGCACTCTTGAGTTATAAGGAGAACAGTCGGCGTTCGATCCAATCAGACAAGGAAAGGAATAACCAAAATATGTAAACAGATACGTTACGCGGGAAAGCATTCCCTACTTCGCATGTTCTACTCGAGGTTCCGATCGCATGGCAGCAGAAAACAGATACAAACAAGAATAGGAGACGGCTGTACATGTCTCATCAGGACCGAATAGCTCAGTGCTTGTTTTAATTTCCATCCTCTGATGCTCTTGTTCTGTGTGCTGACGTCCTTTATGCATCTCGCCTTTGTCTTTCTTCTTCTTTGTAGTCACGATGACTGTTTTCTAAACACAGTGTTTACCTTCGGGGCATCAACTCCAGACTATTGTGCAGAAAGCATTGGCTGCAGAACAATCAAAATTGCTGGTATCTTGTGCAATCGGTAAGGACAGATACATTTTTGAGACACTCGCAGGAGACTAGAGGAAGTCCTTGCATAGCTTTAGGAACTCAGGGTGTCAAGGTCATCAGTTCTAGCCTGTTACATTATATTTGTGTACCAGTGAAAGATAATAGTCTGCCTGTGTCATCAGCCCAGAGGCTGGTTGGATCCTCAAATAGCACGACCAAAGGTTTATTTATTTTTTATTTATTAATGTCTTTCTGTACATGGCGGGGCTCAGGCTATGAAGCCTGCTATTATGCCAAACCATATAATTGTACACCTGTGTAAACAGAACATTATAACTACTTAAAATTAAAAAAAGTTTAATATAAGTGAAAAGTAACATGAAATGTAATTTAAGTGAAAATGTAAAGTATCATAATTTGTTTTTAACATTTTACATTGAATTTATAGTATTTACTATTATTAAAACTATACCTCGAAAATTGTCAATGTTACTAATCTTATATTTACACTTTATTCATTAGACTTAATCTAACATTTGAGGGTACTTCTTGGAGTAAATTATTCTGATTGTAGATAAAAGTTCCAGCACATTCTTTTGAATACCTTTAGGTTGCTTATGTCTCTAATTTCAGCCGGGAGGGAATTCCAGGAACGTATAGTCCTCGGTACAAATGAGTTGTTATACATCCTACTGTGGTGAATGGGGATGGACAACAGGGATCGTGTTGATGACCTTGCGGGTGTTCTGCCTGGGGGAGAGAGGTAGCTGAAATCTATTCTCAGGTAGTCTGGTTTACCTGTTCGCAGTATTTTGTGCAGAAGAGAAACGGCATGGTGCTTGCGTCTATCGCATAATCTTAACCAGGACAGCTGATGGAGGAATGGGCTGATGTGGGAATGGAGCGGAACATTTAGAATGAATCGAATGCAGGCATTATGCGCCCGTTGAAGTTTGGAACCAAGTGAATAACTTATGTTATTATAGACTACGTCACCATAATCAAATATTGGTAGAATTAGTCCTTGAACGAGCAGTTTCCTGGTTTTGACAGGAAGAAAGTCCCTCAGTTTGTGCAGTGAGTGTAATGAGCCGAATACACGTTGACAAATTTTTGTTACGTGCTCTGACCAACTTAAATACTTATCAAAAATTATTCCAAGGTTCTTAACGGAGTCTTTCAGTGTTATAGGTGTTTCATTGATCTTGATAACCAGTCATGCGGTTATAAGGAAACCCCAAAAAACTAATGACAGCACCAAAATGAGGCGTACTAGGCAAGATGAGGAGTGAGGTAGTTTGCCATTGCTTTCCTCACTGGGTCAGAAAGTGCTATTGGAGCACGACTTACCCTATGAGTAACACCTTTCATAACACTCAGATGCACTATTCGTGCTCTGAATGTCATTACTCAGCACCACCCATACCCAAGCAACTTCCATATTGTCACAGCCATGGATGTTGACTGGGACTTCAGTGGAAGCTACACTTTACTCTGGCCTGTGCCAAGAGATGGATGCAAAAGTACTGTATCCATCAAGAAATGACAGCAGGCAGAAAATAATAGTACTGAAAGAACTTAAACTAAGTAGCTCTCTGTTCAAATGACAGTTTATGGGCGTAATATATAAACTGTATGAACTGAATAAACTGAACTAAAATGTTTTATGGCAGAGTTCCACACCCACTTTTCAATTTAAATGTGCAAATGCCCGGGTGTACAATTCTCGGAAAATATCAGGCGTTAGGACAACGTGGTAAATCTCTTACCATGGTATTGTCATTAACCTGTTGCACCTTGGTTTCAAACCCGTGGTTCCTTGACGCACAATTTTCTCGCTATTATTCCTCTCGAAAGTAATTCAGAGCAGTATTCAGAAGGCAGTAATATTTTCGACAGTCATGTGTTTCTAATTTATCCAACTCCCAACTGTTAACGTTTTGTCTGGAATCGTCAGCTGTCTTTTATATTTCTAGGACGAATATTATTTAAATCAGTTTACACTTGTATAAACGTTTTATAATACCTTTTCTCCTTGTGAGCATCATTGTACTAATTTTTATCATACCTTCTTTATTTCTAAGATGAATTAATTTTGTTTCGTTGGGTTAGTGTGGGTTAAGTTATCAGCATGAGCCGATATGGAAAAGGAAGGGTGAACAAGAACGCAAAATTTTAATGCTCACTAATTTAGATTATTTATATGAGTTGTTCACCAGTAAGGACGTCACAGTCTCTTTCTCTCTGTTCGTCATCCTCAAGATACTGTACCAAGTCCAATTTAACAATAACATCACGATCGGTTAAATTTTAACCGCAGTAAAACGTCACAAATTTCAAAACCAAGCTTGATCCAACACAAATCTTAATCATGGTAAGTTATCCATTTCACCATGGTTAAGTCGTAACCAAGATTGACGGACTCGGGCATAAACCTAACATTATATAATTTCGGGGACGTTCGGTCGTGTCATACTAATTACACACTGACGTGCTTCAAACCTGCGATCAGCATCGTCTTCAGAGCAATAACAAAGATGTAATTGGTAATTGTCACTCCATAGTAACCAGACTCAAGATAGAGAGACCCTGTTAGAAATATGGTTCATTCCAGCGCCTCCAGAGTCAAGGAGAAGGATGGAGGGTAGCCATGATCTACTCAGTTTATAGCCGTCACCTTTGTTAAAATTACTATCGCCTCAAGTATGATTCTAGGTATAAAATGACAGATGGTCATTATATATGGCATGTTCAGCCGCAGCAGACTTCTCTGTCTGGCAAAAGTGCCTGCGATGTTCCTTAACCCTCGTGTCTACCTTTCTACGTAGAAAGGATCCACACGAGCAAGGAATCATACATATTTTAGCAGAGTTTAAATCAATAGGATCTTTAAGAGATAGCAAGCAATTGCCTATGAGGACATTTGGCTTAACGGTGGTTTATAATTTGTTTTCTGAGAATATTGCTGATGCTATCCATGTTAGTGTTAAACCATCAGCAAAATAAATATTGCAAATGACCGCCAGGCATAAGACATGGCCTGCACGGTTGCTACGAAACATTGTCTGACCATCCATATTTTACATCACAGTCTGCACGGTTGCTAGGTAACATTATATGACCATCCACACTTTACATCACAGCCTGCACGGTTGCTATGCAACACTGTCTGAACATTAATACTTAATGTCACAGCCTACATGGTTACTATGTAACACTGTCTGACCATCCATACTTTACACCACATTCTGCGCGGTTGTTATGTAACACTGTCTGACCATCCATACCTTACACCACACCCTGCACGGTGTGGCAATTCATCCATACCTTACAGCACAGCCTGCACGGTTGCTATGCAACAATGTCTGAACATTCATACTTTATGTCACAGCCTACATGGTTGCTAGGTAACACTGTCTGACCATCCATACCTTACATCACAGCCTGCACGGTCTGGCAATTCATCCATACTTTATATCACGGCCTACATGGTTTGCTAGGTAACACTGTCTGACCATCCATACCTTACATCACAGCCTGCACGGTCTGGCAATTCATCCATACCTTACAGCACAGCCTGCACAGTTGCTAGGTAACAGTACTTTACATCACAGACTGCACGGTTGCTGGGTAACAATACTTTACATCACAGCCTGCACGGTTGCTGGGTAACAATACTTTACACCACAGCCTCTACGGTTGGTAGGTAACAATACTTGACATCACAGTCTTCACGGTTGGTAGGTAACAATACTTTACATCACAACCTGCATGGTTGGTGGTTAACAATACTTTACATCACAACCTGCACGGTTGTTCGGTAACAATACTTTACATCACAAGCTGCACGGTTGTTCGGTAACAATACTTTACATCACAACCGGCACTGTTGCTAGGTTACACTTCCGTCACGCATTTTGTTACATGACACTACAAATTAATGCCAAAATAATTTGCGGACTGCCTAGCTGAGGTAGCAAAGGCGTACTAAGATGGCACGAATGAGATAAATACCCCATCAATGAGTGTGAACTTCAGAAAACCTCATCACCCTGAGGTTCACTCAGCCTGCATCACAAATGAGCCCGAGGTTATTTCTTCTGAGCTAAGGTGGTCCTAACCACTATACCACACTTAGTGTCGAGGTTTACCAACAGTGGAAGTTTTTACCTTCCTGATGTATGCGCTGGTGGCTTTGCTTATTGCCACACGGAGTAGAAGTCCAGACGTCGAAAAAGTAATCAATAAAGGAACTTACTTCACGCTAGGTCTATGAAGTGTATCATGGGAAGGAGCTCAGAGTTATAGGAATAATTTTTGCCGCATTCTGTGTATGTGAAGATCTGCTAATGAGTAGGACAGCGTGAGGATGGTTGCCCAGTTGTACTTCCTCTTAAAACAACAATCACCACCACCACCTGAGTACAGCGGTGACACCGCACTACACATGGGAAATGGAATATTCATGTACCTTGGTGTAGCACATCCATCACACGTTTTAAATCGAACAGGAGGGAGATTGTGCAGCAGGACTAATTCAGAGTGCTCATACATCAGTAATCGTCACGATCCATCTACAGCACGGCCTAGCAGGAAAGTTTTCAACTGTAGGGACAGCATAATTCGTTTCTGTCAAACGTTCTTTCACCACACATTGTGAACATTTGCTTTTTATTTTTTATTTTTTGCTAGTTGCTTTACGTCGCACCGACACAGATAGGTCTTATGGCGACGATGGGACAGGAAAAAGCTAGGAGTGGGAAGGAAGCGGCCGTGTTAGAGCAGCATCTTCAGGGTTGCCAACAGTGAGGTTAAAACCGACTATTTCCCGAATGCAAGCAGCCACTCGTTCGTAACCGAAGTATACAGAAAATTAAAACATATAAAAAATGCAAAAAAATGAACAGGCAAGCAAGTGGGAAAACAAATCCCCCAAAAAAAGCATTCAAACAAAAATAAACAAATGATCAATTGAACAAGCGAAAAACAAAATAACAACCATACGGACAACGAAAACAACTGTTCTGCCGGGTATTTACTCGATGTAGATATACATGCCTTCTAGAATATTGTTGATTTATTCATCGTGGATGGTCTGTGTGGTCGCGACACGAGGACAGTTACAAATATTCACAAAGTTTGTCTACATTTTCCAGCACTGTTAATGTTCGATCTGTGTAGCGTAAAGATTTCCCGTTCATCTGTTTATTTCAAACTAACACCTTTCAAAATAACACCTTAAATGTACATCGCTCCTAACGAAAGGAAAATAAACTACGAACAAAAACTGGAACAAGTTTACGGCTGATCACCGGAATGAGCCCGCTCCAACTATGAACAGAAGTAGTAATGATTAGTTGGTCAGACCATGTCCTTCTATTTAACGTGCTGTAGCGGTGCGTTTTTATCTCTCCAATATTAATTATCTCAACAAGAGTGACTTCAAACTTGCAGACATGTAATCTGCGGCGTATCACATTTATAATCCCAGAGAAAGTAGCGAGGATGACTGTTGGTTCAAAAAGGAAGGAAAAATGGCAGCAGGGTGGTGAAACCGACTAGGATGGTGTGGCCATGTAAGGAGAAAGGAGAGGATAGGTTACCTACAAGAGTAAGAGAAGAACAGGGCAAGCATGCTCACGGTGATTTTTTGACGACTTGATGATAAAAGGTATGAAATTAAACGAGACTTAAGAACTGGTTACAAATAGAGGCTTCTGGAGGCTCATATTTATTTCACAAGGACTTGCAGACTGAACACTGAAAAGCAAAACACTCTTATAATAAAAGACTACGTGTGTATATAATCTCAGTTTGTTTTCAAGTAATCTATGCAAACTGCTCAAAACGTTCAACTTAGCGCGGCACTTTTACACGTACATTACGATGTCCGGTGAATTTTCGAAATGAAGCATTTCAGTGTGTATCGAAATCTGGGTCCTGAGACTCTCTGTCTGTCAGGTCATCAGCCCGGAGGCTGGTTGGATCATCAAATACCACCATCAAAAGGCTATGCAGTTATAGGAATACCACAAAAACCAATCGCAGCACCCAAATGAGGAGTACTAGGCAAGACGAGGAGTGAGGTAGTTTGCCATTGCTTTCCTCACTAGGCCAGAAAGTGCTATTGCAGGACGGCTGACGCTATGAGAAACACCTTTCACAACACTCAGATGCACTGGTTACTCAGCACCAAATGAGGCCTTCTAGTCAAGACGAGGAGTGAGGTAGTTTGCCATTGCTTTCCTCTCTGGGCCAGAAAGTGCTATTGCAGGACGGCTGACGCTATGAGAAACACCTTTCACAACACTCAGATGCACTGGTTACTCAGCACCAAATGAGGCCTTCTAGTCAAGACGAGGAGTGAGGTAGTTTGCCATTGCTTTCCTCTCTGGGCCAGAAAGTGCTATTGCAGGACGGCTGACGCTATGAGCAACACCTTTCACAACACTCAGATGCACTGGTTACTCAGCACCGAATGAGGCGAGAAGTGAAGTAGTTTTAATTGCTTTCCTCACTGGGCCAGAAAGTGCTATTGCAGGACGGCTGACGCTATGAGAAACACCTTTCACAACATTCAGATGCACTGGTTACTCAGCACCAAATGAGGCCTTCTAGTCAAGACGAGGAGTGAGGTAGTTTGACATTGCTTTCTTCACTGGACCAGAAAAAGGTATTGCAGCACGACTGACCCTATGATCAACACCTTTCATGACACTCAGACACAATGGTCGAGCTCAGCACTACCCGTACCCCAGCAGCTTCCACATTGTCACAGTCATGGACGAAACTGGGACCTCAGTGGAAGCTAAACTTTGCTCCGGCCTGCGCCATGAGATGGGTGCAAAAGTACTGTATCCATCAAGAACAGACAGCAGGAAAATTAAATGATTATTTGTAGGAAGTGTCATGCAACCCGTTGTACCATAATGTAGGAAGAGTGCCATAAATTCAAGAAGTTCTATAGGCTGTGCCCCTAATATCTATGCAAATCTCATAGCATAACCGTTGTACAGTGTAGGGTATACTTGTTACTGGCTTAAGTAAGTTTGCATTCTAACCTAACAGCACCTAATAATCCGCACTCTATTAATGACCGTATTGTAATTGTGTTTGTAAGAAAATATTATGAAGGTCTTAAAATTCTCACAGGGTGTAGTCTAAATCAAGGCAGAACAAATCTGGGATGTCAGACCACCCCGGCGTTTAAAATTAGTGGTTTACAGCTAGTTACAATAAACTTCCCTCAAATTGGCGTAAATCAGGCTTATAGAAGACATTTTATGATGAAAAAGAAGAAATTTATATTTCAATGCGCTAGTTTAAAAATGTTTATTTGTTTATATCATTTATAAAAAAATAATCAAAGGTGCCTCTTTTCGTTTGCGATCACACTTTTCAGTGGAACAAACTCTTGAATTGGTGTAAATTTCCGTACGGGGCTTTGCCGACGTCTTCATATATTTCTGAGGCTTACATCGGTTAAGGTATGAGCATAACGCTGGAGAAAGTGTTGATCTTAAATAAGGCATGGCTGATAATGTTATTCATCAAGCTGAACATAAGATGTTCAAAACTACGAGCATAGATGGAGAGATAAAACTCGCTGACAGAATGGCGAAATTAAAAGGAAAGCACGCAAAAATTGAAGTATACGCAAGAAATCAGAAGGTAGATTGATCAGTGTAGTTAGACGTTTACTCTCGACTACAGACCTCCCTGTAATTTTCGTGTGAATTTCTATGCATTTGCTTGCAATCATTATCTTAACGCTAGTTTATAGCACGACACTAGGTTTTGCAACTTATTTCATGAACGCAATTACATGGAGACACTAATGCATACTGTGGCCTCATTACATCTTCAGTACTATCAGTTTACTAGTGGGTGCTCACATATTTTGCGGCAACTACAAATATTGTGCCAGAGATATCAATCAATCAATCAATCAATCAATCAATCAATCAATCAATCAATCAATCAATCAATCAATCAATCAATCAATCAATCAATCAATCAATCAATCAATCAATCAATCAATCAATCAATCAATCAATCAATCCTGATCAGCATTTAGGGCAGTCGCCCAGGAGGCAGATTCCCTATCTGTTGTTTTCCTAGACTTTTGCAAAGAAATTGGAAATTTATTGAACATCTCTCTTGGTAAGTTATTCCAATCCCTAACACCACATCATATAAACGAATATTTGCCCCAATTTGTCCTCTTAAATTCCAACTTTATCTTCATATTGTGATCTTTCCTACTTTTAAAGACGCCACTTAAACTTATTCGTCTACTGATGTCATTCCACGCCATCTCTCCACTGACAGCTCGGAACATACCATTTAGTCGAGCAGTTCGTCTCCTTTCTCCAAAGTCTTCCCAGCGCAAACTTTGCAACATTCTTGTAACGCTACTCTTTTGTCGGAAATCACAAAGAACAAATCGAACTGCTTTTCTTTGGATTTTTTTTTTACAGTTCTTGAATCAAGTAATCCTGGTGAGGGTCACCCATTACAATGAAAATTCCCTAATCCGGTCTTCACATGAGAAAAAACTTATGGTGACTTCTCCGTTGCCCTTCTGTGGTAACGTTGCAATACTTAACCTAGAATTCTGTATACAGTGTAGAATACCGTAGCATGGTTTACATAGACATTAAGCAATCTCAAAGAATCAAACTTTGATATTAAGGATACATGTAATAGGAAGTTATTTAGGGACAAAATGTAAAAAAGTGATCTTCAGGGATGAACAAGAAAGATAAAGAAAACAGCCGCATAACAGAGAACAGCTCCGGAAACAGAGATCAGAACGAAGAGGAAGAAGGAACATAGCAAGGATTGAAGTATTGACGTAACATGGACTGTAAAAGTGCTATTCCATTAAATACATAAATAAATAAATAAATCTAACAAGAGATGGTTGTCCATTTGTATTTCCTCCTCACCACTACCCCTTCCGAATTCTAGAGAACGCTATTTATTTCCCCTGCTTTGATATTCCGAGGAGTTGTCTGACAAAATGTTTTACCTGTCCAAGCTCAGTTCAATAAGAAACACTCATTCATATGGATCAACTTATTATACCGCAATTACGGAGCGGGCCATACATATTTAACAGTAGAGGCTGTTTACCTGTTGGGTGCTTGACCCTGCATTATGCTGAACTCGTGACGAGAAAAGAAACACAGAGAAACCCAGAAAATACAAGACAAGATAAATTACGTTACAACAAGGATATCTGCCAGTTGAAGAGGGTGAGATGGCTGCGTGTCACTGGTTTGGGTAGTCAGCGTTCAAACCCCAGACAAAGCACGTGAGAATTTCCACATTAAAAACACACACTTATGCATCGGAGTTTACGTAAATAAATGAAGTAGTGGCAGTGCGCAATATTTAATGAAGTAACAAGCACAATTGAGGACCAAAGATGGAAAAGGGAGAAATGGCCGAAATAGGAAAAAATGTGTTCTTTTGTAATAATGGGATGTATCAGCCATGCCGCACATGGCGGTGACTTGTGCATGTACCTGAGGTTATTAGTTTAGTTGGTAGGAAGTTCAACAGTCCAGTGTGTCAGCAGCTCACGCGCTGTCAGCAATTGATTAAATAAATAAAATTTATAGAAGCTTGATATTGTTATTTAATTATATAGAATGTATTGGATGTAGTATACTTGCACTTCAAAGGCCGTAAGTAATCATTAATGCCTGGCCTCATTTAGTACACAAGGATGAAAGTGCCATTGTGCTCGGGAACTGTATTATAGGAGTTTACTTGAAAACATATTTCTGGCACTTCCACCCTTTTCAATCTTTGGTCCTCAATTGCTATATATATATATATATATTGCTAGTGGCTTTACGTCGCACCGACACAGATAGGTCTTATGGCGACGATGGGATGGGAAAGGCCTAGGAGTTGGAAGGAAGCGGCCGTGGCCTTAATTAAGGTACAGCCCCCGGATTTGCCTGGTGTGAAAATGGGAAACCACGGAAAACCATCTTCAGGGCTGCCGACAGTGGGGCTCGAATCCACGATCTCCCGGATGCAAGCTCACAGCCGCGCGCCTCTACACGCACGGCCAACTCGCCCGGCAGGTCCTCAATTGCATCACATTCCTCCAATGTTGTTGTCACCCACAAAGTCTATTACCTTTTGCTAAATGTCGGTAAGTTGTTGGCGAGGCGTTCTCTGTTGATTACAGCGGCGCAGCGCCGTACTGCGCGGAGTACAGATGCCACGTCAGAAAATTGGCGGCCGCAGAGGGGTTCCTTGAAGTTGTGAAACAGGTCCAAGTTTCATGTCTGGTGAGTATGGAAGTTGTTCCAAGATCTGGTTATTAGCAGTGTATATTGATCATGAAGATGAGAACAAAACTCCGGATAATTGTCAGCTCACTGGCATTCGGATCAGAGGGCCCGGGTTCGATTCCCTGACGGGCCGTGGGTTTTACTCTATATGGTTAATGTGTCTGACTCACTGAATACACACTACTCTTCTTTTGCATCACACTACAAACCGCCGCACAAACATGCGATAGTCATTCTCTTCACGTGCATTTGGCGCCAGGAAGGGATCCACTCGTAAAACTGGGTCAAGTGGTGACTCTAATAAATTGGAAAAAAGCCAGGAAGTAGAAGAAGATCGAAATGAGAAGGGCAATGCGAAGAGCAGTACTACAAAAAGAGGTAGTCAAGGAAATGAATCACTCCCTGCCCGAATGAAACAACTGTGTCCTAACTGAGGTTTAAAGGTAGTGTGCCTGCCTCTGACGCGGAGGCCCCGAGCTCGATTTCCAGTCAGGTCACGGACATTTACCTGGATCTGAATGCTGGTTCGAGGTCCACTCAGCCTACAAAATTAAATTGAGGAAGTATCTGACGGGGAGAGAGCGGCAGCGGTCTAGAAAAGCAAAAATTACGTCCGAGAGGATTCGTTCTGCTGACCACACGACACCCCGTAAACTGCAGACTGAGCAGTAGTTGTTTGGTAGGCCATGGCCCTACGGGTCTGTTACGCCGTGGGGTATGGTTTGATTTAGTCCTAACAGATGCGCTTCCTCCCATCACTGCTTATAAACAAGTAGTCCAACATTGCCTATGAAATGTACACAAACAATGTATACACGCATGTTGTGTTCATTAATTCGTAAAATCAATTCAAGCGCTTTTCAAATTCGAGATTGTACAAGCTCGGCCGACTTGATGCGTCGCTCATAACGCAGCGTACATCTACTTAGCCGTGAATGAGCACGGCCGACTTGACGCGCCGTTCTAACTAGCTCCTGGACGCAGCGAGGGATCCAGTCGGCCGTGGAATGAGCTGCATAATTCTCCAACTTCTCAACAGATAACACTGCAATTGTAGTTCTCGTTGTACACCTAAAATCATTCAGCAATGAGACTGTCCTCATATTTATAGCTGTTTAATGTTTCTAATGGTAATAATACAAATGATTTTATATCCCACAAAAAACTTCTGTTGGTTTTGAAGACGATGACTTGCTACAACTTCCTCGCACAGGAGTTATTTTACTTGCCGGCAAATACGACAGCAGGTTGGTGTATTAGGAACCTCGCCCAGTTCATTATTCTGAACCTTCCCTACAAGTAATGGCATTAAGGGGGGAAAGCAGACGCGGTGACTACGACTAGTGCCGAAATTCCAGCTGCCATTTCGTTTTTTTTAATTATCAACCGACGTGTTACTGAATTCTCTTGTAAACAATAATGATTTGCAATTACATTCTTCTAGGGTAAATTCCTCTTTACTATCCACTAGGTAACATCGGGTGCGGTTAATACCTGGACCGGTGACCACCCTGGGTACCACATACCTGTGGCTGATACTGTGACAGCCATGCATCTTCGCCCTGTCCTCCACAGAGCGTCCATGGAACCATGAATTTAATCTCAACAAGTTATTATTTGCAATAATTATTACTTCTTGTACTTTCCCCTCGAATTCGGCGAGGGATCCCACCATTACAGTGTCCTGGAGCGCGAGACATTGGGTCGAGTATACAACTGGAAAGGAGGACCAGTACCTCGTCCAGGCGGCCATCGCCTAGTATGCTGAACAAGGACCTTGTGGAGAATGCGAAGATTGGAAGCAATAGACAAGGACGAGGGAAGGAAGCGGCCGTGGCCTTAAATTAGGTACAATGCCGACATTTGCCTAGAGGAGAAGTGGGAAACCACTTCTAGGATGGTTGATGTGGGAATTGAACACCCCTCTACTCAGTTCACATCCCGAAGCTGAGAGGACTCCGTTCCAGTCCTAGTATCACTTTTAATATATCTTGGCAGAGCCGGGAATCGAACCAGGGCCTCCGGGCATGGTAGCTAATCACTACACCACAGTGACAGACTTATAAATTTATCACTTAACTCTACAATCACTTCAACCAGAATATCAAACTAAATCTAAGTTCCTTCGTTCCTTCGTTTCTTCCTCCTTTGATTCAATTCTTCTATCTACTCTAGATCTTTGTCTTTCTGTCCGAAATTAACTCAACTCAATTCAATTCAATTCAATTCAATTCAATTCAATTCAATTCAATTCAATTCAATTCAATTCAGTTCAATTCAATTCAATTCGACGCTCGATGAATATATATCAGCATAGACGAGGGCAGTAGAGCGACGTAATAGTACCCGATACGTAAAGCCATACACTAAAAGGCAAATATCGCCACCCTGTTCTCTCTTTTTTTTTACGGTACATCACTGCTGCCAACTTGACTAGTTACATCTTGAAATTACGAGATGTAGCCATCAACAAACTAACGTCAATATAAATATCAATAACAGAGTCCCCTTACCCAGGTAAATAATCAGTCTAGATATTTATAATTAAGTCGGTTTTCAAGCTCTCTCTCTCACCCTCACTCAATTTTGATATACGCATTACTATAGCCATAATCTTGGTGTTTGTCTTGTGTAAATAATTCAGCTCTCTTCTTAAAATATGTTCTTACTTTTCGGTCTGAAGTGAAGTCACGCTATAATAATACACAGAAGAAAATATATTACACGTACATATGTCGTAAGTCAATAAGAACACAAAGACACTAAGTCTGCGGGCCGTACCAAAGTCGTGACACGACAACGTTAGGTTAGGTTGATAGTGAAATTTACTTCCATTTCAACTAAACTGATCTTTATAGAGGAGGTAATTTTTCTTTCCTTTTCGGACGAGTTCTTGCAGATTTTTCTTGTTTCTTGTACATCTTAGTTGAATTCGTTACATACGAAAAGAACAAAATAAGACGGTGTTAATAAAATGCTTCCTTCGTCATTTCACACCAGCTACATCATTAAATGCATTATTCGACCATGCCAAAATTCTGCATAGTTGGTATTACACAAACAGATTTACAATTCTACAAAAAAAAAAAAAGGAAATATTATTTAGTTACTCCCACAAACGTAACACTAGGGATTTTCATAATACGACAGTGGCAGTACGTAAAGCTCGCAAGTCCCGAAAAAATCATGACTCCATAGTGCTAACCTAACTGTAAGACGTCGTATCGGTAAGTAGGATCCCCAAACTGTCTGGTTAGTGACACTGAATCCAACTTAACAGTTAGAAAATAACTATAAATCACTGCCTTCTGTATTAACAGGGGAGAATGAGTGAGATTGTACCCTTACATGGCAGGGACTATACTAGTGTCCTCCAACGGAAATTACCTTCATAGGACTGAGGTGAGATCTTGTACTGAGAAACCATGTGTTCTACCACTTGACCCACACAGTCCAGCTCGTCTAGTTGACCACAGGTAGAGTGCTCTCTGTCGGTCAAAGTCTTAACTGGCTAAACTTTGCCACGGCCGACTGGATCTCTCGCTGCGCTGCTAGAGCGACGCATCAAGTCGGCCGTGACTTTACAAACTTTACAAACTTTACAAACTTCTCTCGGTGTTTCCTCTTACGCGGATTCAAATTAGAGCCTATCTTAGCTTTCAGTGGACAGCCTCTTGTTCTGTTACCTCAAGACTAAAGTCTCCAGATCTGTGGTGATTCCTCGAATACCTGGCCTTTGAGAATATCTCCGGGAGGTCCGCTGATAAAAGCGGTCGCTAACTAACAATGGAGATGTCATACCTCACTGCACCTTGTTCTATCAACAATAAGAGAATTGCTCGAATGAACGAATTCCTTGCGTTTCACTGGACACGTGAAGTCTAACTTGACCTCACAATAGAACAATAGAGGCCAGGTTCACACAACGTCTGTCGCCACCCGCTGATTGTCGCCGAGTTCCTACCGCACTGATACGACACGTCTTACGAGAACTTATCCCGTTAATTTAAGACATGAAGTTTTCTAACTACGCTTTGAACGTCTCACAAGACTATTAGTGAGTATGGAAAATACTATTTTACAAAATAACGAATTCATCATTCATAGAACACGACTTTTATACAAAAATAAAACGCAAATTATTACATTTAGGAAAATCAAATGCGCATTAATGTCTTTCAATAAAATGAGTGACGATATGTTACCTAGCAACCGTGTGAAATACTGATGGGTGACCATGACATACAGTTCCACGGCCTGGGCAGCTCTCAAGGTACTGTTGCTAGGTAACATCATCTCACACATTTTGTTATACAAATTTGCGGATGACTGTCAGCTCTA
Source organism: Anabrus simplex (assembly GCF_040414725.1). Lineage (NCBI taxonomy): Eukaryota > Metazoa > Arthropoda > Insecta > Orthoptera > Tettigoniidae > Anabrus > Anabrus simplex. The sequence continues at coordinate 75,625,926 of NC_090277.1, forward strand.
TGACATCATGATCGCCATCATATCATTCTTGTTCAAGGAAACTCACGCCAAATATTGCATTCACTTTCAATTATCCCAAGTATCAGCTAGCCCTGCTTCTTGCTCAGGGGTCCCATGTTCGATTCCTGCATCTGACCGCTGGTGCGAGGTCCATTCAGCCTACATAATTGTAATTAGTAGAGATTTTTAGGCAGTAATAGGTTAAACTGCAAATTTGTTGAGGTGTGTAACAAGTATAGTCCACCCTACACAACGATTGTGTTTTGAGTCTTGCATAAACTTTAGGGGTACGACACATCAGAACCCGTAGAATTTATGTCACTCTCGCTGCATAACGGAAGAGCAGACTACATAGACAACACTTCCTAATAACGAAATTGATTTGCATTCTAACCTATTAACTCATAAACATCCCTAGTCTAGTAAACAGAAAGGCAGGCAGACTGTGGGGGGCGGCAATAACAATTGCTAGAAAGCCAAGGATAACCAGTAGTTCACTTGGCACAAGGCAGCTCCAGTGTTACACAGTTTACAAATCCAAATCTCACACTCGAGAAATGGAAAACGGAGTTCGAACAAAAGGTTCAGATTTTCAGATAAATTATCCGAGAAAAACAAGAGCTCACAAACAAAATAAGTGGCATATTTTCGGATTATACAGTAATACAAAAGACGGATCATTTTTCGTACAGGTTAATGAGAACGAAGGATAAAAGTAGGGAGGAAAATTACGAGAAGGGTAGCGACGGATGGTACAACCATAAAGCAGTTCATCATCTGTAATTCAACAAGCATATTCACACAAACTCAGCAACAAAGGTTACAAAGAGGAAACTTCAACTAATTACAAATTAAAAAGTTCATTCTGTTGAATTCTTCAACAAAGTTAATGCTGTGCCGAAACTGTCTTCGATTTTCTTACGTAAATAATACAGGAAATTAAAGAGTAAATGGCATACTGACCCAAGCAATGAAAGTTAAAACATAAGGCTTGATACAACAGTTTCCGCTTGAGGGCGTTGCTGCAGCGAACATAGCACGTAGCGCCACTCCGATGTGGGTATATAAGCACAGACATGTAGGCAAAGGGATTAGTGTGGCCGTCGTGTCGTGACGAGGTGCGTGCGTCAAATGCGGCCACGTGAACTATGGCGACGTTATTACCAAATGCGTCCAAACAGGACCAATGTGTTGTTATTCTGTTCTTGGCTGACGAATGACGAACAGCGGTGGACATTGATTGAAGAATGAAGACTGTGTTTGGGGCAGTGTGTCTGTCTAAAATCGCCGCTGTGGAATGGTGCGGGTCGTGTTTCGACACAAGACGCCGGTCGAACTGGGAGACCAGCCATTACGGACAACAACAAGCACCATGCGATCATCACGGCGCCGGTCTTGCAGGGTCGACGCATCCTGTCGGACGAGGGTGTGCAGCAGGACGCGGTGTTTTATCACACGGGGATCTTCAACCTGGTACGTCGAAACGAACTGGAAAAGAAGCCGCGGTTTCGAAGAGCTCATCACGGCGGGCTATGGAAATGTTAAATTTGAAACAATACCAGGTAACTGTATACGCGAACTGCACCCACGTGATCATGATAAGCGGGTAATTGAATGTTGCGAAACGTTCATGGTGAACTAATTGATCCACGCTTAATATTTTTCTCTGACGAAGCATGGTTCCATTTCAACGGGTATGTTTCGACGCAGAAATTGGAGTATTAAAGAAAACCCCATCGCACATACGAAATTCCTCTACATGACGAATGGATCGGAGTATGGTGCGCAGTGAATGGATACAGAATTATAGGACCTGTCTTTTCTTTTCAGGGCACAATTAATACACAAAGATACAGAGATAATACACTCGAACCATTTTTTGATGAACTAACTGACACTGACTGTCGAAATGGATATTTTCAACAAAACTTTTACACCGCGCATACAGCTAATGACACATTAAACTTAATTGAGGAAATGTTTGAAAACCGTGTTATTAGTACGGACGTGTTTATTTATTTATTTATTTATTTATTTATTTATTTATTTATTTATTCAGCATCAGCAACAGCATAACGCCGAATTACAAAGATCCGTACGATGTACGATGTTCTTAATTATTATTTTCTTAATTTCAATTGTTATCTGATGTGATGCACGGATGGCGTGAGCGAAGTGCTGTCATTGTTGCTTTGCCGAGCAGTGGGCAGTGATGAGTCAACGGGAGACATATAAGCTTGGCGCACCTGCCGGCCAACCGATGAGATAAAAACTCACTGCAGTTGTCCTCAGGGGGAGTTTCTTCGGATTAAGCGCCACAATATCATCGGAACGCTTCGTCTCAGCTATCTTGAAGTACACCTATGTGATAATTTGATTAATTATTCTGTACTTTTTCTGGAACAGACGTAATAGCCTGACGTCTCAACAAATTGTCTAGTTCCGAACAACATAACATTCTTAATGTAGATGTGAGATCAACAAACTACAGGCCGCCAGGGAGCTGAGTTTTAATGTCTATTCTCCTCCCATCCATCATAGTCCAAAAGTTTACTCATTTCTTTTTAACCTCATTTAACCTTAAGAATTCCATTTCCCGTCTCGTCTGTGTAACTGACATCGAAATTAAATTACTTCCAGAATAACGATTAAGACTCAACAGGCTGGCTTTTGATCGAGCGACAATGGAACCCCTTTACCTGCCGCACCTTTCCTTCGCAACTCTTCTGTTTCGACCACGACGGACTTATGTTTGTGAGATCTAAAGAAGTCTTTCGTAGGCGTTCCCTTTTTTCTCGCAGATAGTTTATTCTTCAAAGTACCAGGTATATTCCAATTCATTTTATTATTGCAAATAAGAGAGAATTGCTGCGTCGTTGTATTTCATCTAAAAATTATTATTATTATTATTATTATTATTATTATTATTCTTATTATTATTATTATTATTATTATTATTATTATTATTATTATTATTATTATTATTACATGTGTGAGAATACACCCATTAGGACTGCGCAAAGTAATTAGAGGTGTGGATTTGCCTTCCTTTCTGCCCATATTTCTTTCGTTTTTATGCTGTGGGCTTCCTATCTTTCTTCAGACCAGGCTATTCGTCTTCTTCTTTGGTCTTTCCTCTGGTCCACTTACCATTTGTGAATTTTGGATCTGCAGATTACCCTGTTTTGGACGTCTGTTGGTGTAATTCCTTCCTGTTTCAAATAGATTATTATTTCTCCAATCCACTTAATTGTGTCTGTTTAGCTTCACTTATTATTATTATTATTATTATTATTATTATTATTATTATTATTATTATTATTATTATTATTATTATTATTATTATTATTATTATTATTATTATTATTATTACGAGGGTTGGATCATAAGTTGTGACCATTTTACCGCATGATTTCCGGAGCTATCAGAGAAATGGAAATATACTTATGGGAGTGGCGAACATAAAGTGCAGTGGAATGTATGAATAACGGGCGGTAGGTTTACCAAGTGTAAGATATAGACACAGTCATTGTGATATTCTTAGAGAGTACAGTAACCTTTACGGTAAATCCTCAGGGTAGTCCCCTAGATTGCTCATGACACGTTGCCAGCGATGCGGGAGAAGTCGAATAGTAGTCGCCTCATCATATGTGAATTTTGCAATCTTATGTTTCACAGCGTTGACACTGTTCTCTCGTGTCTCAAACCACATTTCACGCAGAGGTTCTTTCACTTTGGGGGTGAGATCAAAATCACACGGAGCTAAGTCCGGTAAGTACGGCGGGTCTTTTCAATATTTTCCAAGTTGCTCTTGCCTCGCCGCATCGATTATAGTCTTCGCTACATCAAGTTGTAGAAAAACGAAAATGCTCTGAGCTCACAGTGGTTGGTGATTTGATTGTAAAACGTTTATTGATTGATTGATTGATTGATTGATTGATTGATTGATTGATTGATTGATTGATTGATTGATTGATTGATTGGAATAAGTTCAACTAAAACCTTTCTACCAGTCAGTTTTCGCACCGACTTTGGTATACGAGAGTGAAAGTTCGGTAGATTTAGGACAAGTTAGAAGCAATAGACATAAGAGTAGCGAGAATGATTGCTGGTACAAACGAATGGGATCAATGGCAGGTGGATACTCGGAGATAAAGTTCACGATGGATGAAGTTGAGCGTATAAACCGTTTTGGAAGGTGGCTCGGTATTCAGCCCGACGGTTGGTTTGATCCTCGCCAGCTCCACCAACAGCTATCACAGACAGCCTAGGTGTCACTGAAGAGGCATACTAGGGAAATGAGGAGTGAGGTAGTTTCCCACTGCTTTCCTCACCGAGCCAGAGTTGCTATTACATATCAGTCTGCCACGCCCACTGAAATCCATTTACTAACCGACACTATGAGCGATATTTTCACACCATTCATAGCAGGGACTGACTACATAAGGAATTGTATTACTAGTATCGCTCATAACTCAGTCACTTTCATATTGTCAAAGCCAAGGATGAGACTGAGACAGGTCAGTGAAAGTAACAAATTTTTTCTAGCCCATACCAGAAGACATAGTGCACTGTAAACACTGCATCTCACCAGCAAAGGCATTGCATGATGATATTATTATTATCATCATCATCATCATCATCATCATACCATGCAGCCCTTTAACAACAGTTCTAAGCTCGTCACATTAAGCCTTCGCCCAACGTGATACAAACGAAACAGCTCGCCGATATCTCCATGCATGAAGGGTTTAATACAAGTCCATTAAGCTCACGTGGTTATTTCGTGTCGGCACGATACGCCGATAGCAACCCACAATGGGCCCACCCCAGATAATGACCAGTCAATGGAACTGTTCTGTATTATGTGCTTTGTATTATCCCTTGGTAAATGAAAGAGCGTTTGTGTTGGGCAAATAATAACCCTCTTAACAAACATTCTAGGAACAAGAGGTCTGGATTTACAAGAATTAAGGCACCGGCAGAGAAAAATGAAGGGCCACGAAGAGCGAGAAATTTAATAAAAGGCACCTTAGGCGTCATAAACCTAATACCTGTAGAGTGGGAAGACAAGAAGAGTTGACCAGCGGACGTCGGATCAGAAAGCCAGGCATAAATAACTAGAAGCAACGCTAGAATTCATCGTCATAGAACGTAACATTCACACCATCATATCACTGAATATCCGAGAGTAAATTCATAAGTAATTAGAAGCAATGCTAGAATTCACTGTCAGAAACCATAACATTCACACCATCATATCACTGAATATCCGAGGGTAAATTCGTAAGTAATTAGAAGCAATGCTAGAATTCACTGACATAAACCATAACATTCACACCATCATATCACTGAATATACGAGAGTAAATTCATAATTAGAAGCAATGCTAGAATTCACTGTCAGAAACCATAACATTCACACCATCATATCACTGAATATCCGAGAGTAAATTCATAAGTAATGAGAAGCAATGCTAGAATTCGCCGTCGGAAACCATAACATTCACACCATCATACCACTGAATATCCGAGAGTAAATTCTGAGAGTGAGTTTTCTTAGCCAGAATAGATTTTTCATTGCTGCTCTGTTAATGAGCTACAAGAATGCTGGGATATTACTAAGAATGTAGACGTACGTACGATAATGCTAGAGTGTATAGAGCATTGTGAGCAACTACCCAAAGACCTCGAGAATGTGAGATGGACAGCGGACAATGATATGACGGTAAATTGGATTAACAGTCACGTTGTAAGTTTCAAGTCATCTCATTTTTAATCACTGTGCTCATGGGACATGGGAATCACTGTATGTACCTAGCTGTTACTAAAACGGAAGATCTTAATTGAGGTAATCACATTAACGAGGTAGTAAAGAAAGGTTAAATATCTCTTCCCATGGGTATGAGAGTATTTAGGGGTTATAGTAATGATTTAGTCCGCTTCTGTAGTGTACTGGTTAGTGTGATTAGCTGCCACCTCCGCAGACCCCCGTTCGATTCTCGGCTTTGCTACTAAATTTGAAAATGGTATGAGGCCTGGAACGGGGTCAACTCTGTCTCGGGAGGTCAACTGAGTAGAGTGGGGTTCGATTCCCACGTCAGACATCCTTGAAGTGGTTTTCCGTGGTTTCCCACTTTTCCTAAAGGCAAATGCCGGGATGGTACCTGATTTAAGGCCACGGCCGCTTCCTTCCCTTTTCCTTGTCTATCACTTCCAATCTTTCTCTCCCCCACAGGGTCCGTGTTGAGCATAGCAGGTGAGGCAGCCTGGGCGAGGTATTGGCCCTCCTCCACAGTTGTATCCCCAGATCCAGAGTCTCGCGATCCAGGTCACTGCCCTTGAGACGGTAGAGGTGAGATTCCTCGCTGAGTCCGAGGGAATATTAAAGACTGAACCAGCATTTATCGAATTTGAAGGCAAAAAGCTAGGTAGCATCTGGTGTATTGTAGGCGACAATTTATTTATTGTTTTAGTGTCAATTTGATAATGTTAAGAGCGTCTTTATTTTCTGGTTTGCAGTAAAATATAAAATTCATATTGTAAACTATATTTTAAGATTAATAACGCAATACTTACGAAAATGAAGTGTTTCTTCACGTCAATAATGGTACTGTATTAAGATAAAAAAATACTCTTTTCACTTTATGATTTGTAAGAGTGGTTTATGACGTATGGTCGTGCTACTGAAAGCTCTGGAATAGTTTGTATATCACAAGGGGAGAGACAGGAGGAAGATTCATCTACAAGTACATCTTACCAACACACCGTGCTGGTCGAAGACCACCCTGCTACAGTCTCGGCTCAAGAAATCGATCACGAACCGCCCATTGTGCGAGCACATAATGTCGAGCGGAAAACCAATAGCTGCTGGCGCCGGCTGAAGTCGAAGAATTATCATCAAAAGTTTTAATTAGTTCATTGCCCTCGCGCTCATGTGGGCTAATTGAGAAACTAACGCGGTCACTGGGAATAGCTTCTCCCACCAGAGTGGATACATCCACCTGCCTGCTGTAAGACGACATGTTCCAAAGAAATAAACTCTGAAGGGTCACTCTATTCATCGTGACCTTGAGTACAAGAGGGTGACCTCGTCTAGGGATAAGTGGCAGTGGAAGGCGGGGAGAGGAGAGCAGCAGAGATAGTGGTGGTGATTAATTGGAAACAAAAAATAAAATACATTTAATAGTACATTACGCAACACGCCTATAATGGCAATAATAAAGAGACGAGTACGTTTCCATACCAGTGTCTCAATTACCACTGTTTAGCTCGACGATAATTGTAACTCTGTGTTTTAAATATTCATAAATTTCTGTCGAGATGTAGCTTGACAGTTCAGTTTAGTGAACAGAGCGCATGCGCTGGGTTATTGATTTTCGATGAGTGGATCAGAGACCTTGACAATGTCATATGCTTTCGAAGCTTTGATAGAAGGTCATCATAACCTAGCTTTATTTCAAACACAAATTGTTTATTGGAAGTAGAAGGTGCATTGATGTTAATATGTGTGTCCGACATGTTTGATTTTGGAAACAAATGCGAAGCTAGTGCGTTGAGCGCAGGTGCGATGCTAATTGGTCAAACAGTTGTATCATAATGAAAATCTGAACTCTGATTGGTGGAGAACCTGTATCATAACGAAACTTGAACTATAATGAGACTCAGTAAGATTCAGTTTTCTGGCATATAATATTTATATTTTGGCATTGTCGAATATAAAAATATTTATTAAACGTAGGAATTTAAAAATGAATTTAAATAATAATTAGCTGAAACCCGTCAAGGAATTACGGTCAGTGGGGTAAATATTTATTGAAGAATTTATTTATATAGGACATTCCTTGTACATTTGCTATTTTCTTTACGTCACACGGACACCTGTAAGTCTTACGGCGATGACGATGGAATGGTAAATGGCTTTAAGTGGGAAGGAAGTGACCGTTTACTTAATTAAGCTACACCCTGAGCATTTCCCTGGTGTGAAAATGGGAAACCACGGAAAACCATCTTGGGGGCTGCCAACAATGGGGTTCAACCCTACTACCTCCCGAATGCAAGCTGACAGCTATGTGACACTAACCAAGCAGCCTCTTGCTCGGTGCATTCCTTGTACCTCAAATCTTGTAGCTTTCGGCGCTATTCAACTTTAAAATGCCGCTCTCTTGACATTGTAATATTTAACTGGCCATGACTGAACACTGGCTGAGGTAAACAGAGACCTTGAGATTTATTCATCGTGATACAAAATGACTAGCCATTTCGAAATTGATGCCTCTTGAAGGAAAATGGACGCGTTTCATTGGATATTGTTGAGTCAATTCGAGGGATCAGAGCTCTCTGTTCAGCGTTATCTTCATTTACCTTTTCCAAAGCTAAACAATTTTCGTACATAAACCAAACCAAACCAAACCAAACCCCATGGCACTGCAGCCCTTGAAGGGCCTTGGCCTACCAAGCGACTGCTGCTCATCCCGAAGGCCTGGAGATAACGAGGTGTCGTGTGGTCAGCACGACGAATTCTCTCGGCCATTATTCTTGGCTTTCTAGACCGGGGCCGCCATCTCGCCGTCAGAAAGCTCCTCAATTCTAATCACGTAGGCTGAGTGGACCTCGAACCAGCCCTCAGGTCCAGGTAAAAATCCCTGACCTGGCCGGGAATCGAACCCGGGGCCTCCGGGTAAGAGGCAGGCACGCTACCCCTACACCACGAGGCCGGCTATTTTCGTACACACATCTTAGGCTCGAATCTGGTATCGTTTAGGAGCCGTTGGGAAACGTTCCGATTTATAAGAAGCATAACTATGGCTCCATCTTTTAGAATGTGTGGAGGCAAACCATTAATTCCAAGGAAGTCATCTTCAGTATTAATTTGTTGACGCTAGTGTGTTGTTTTGAAATATCGGGCATGAGCCCAATGATTTTCAACTTAATTAATTAAAAATGGCAACTTTAGAGAAAATAATATCTTTCGCAGATGTAAACATTTGGTTATAAATTTCAATTGCGATATCATGATGTGCTAAAATTCTGGCTGGTAGTTCAATAACATTTGATCAGTCACCATCTACAGAGGGGCAGTCACCGTTACCAAATTCCATTTCCATTCCTTTCTTGCCCGCATATTTTTTATGGAAGTTATAATAATAATAATTTCGTGTGGCTATTTCTAGCCGAGTGCAGTGCTTGTAAGGCAGACCCTCCGATGAGGGTGGGTGGCATCTGCCATGTGTGGGAAACTGCGTGTTATTGTGGTGGAGGACAGTGTTATGTGTGGTGTGCGAGTTGAAGGGATGTTGGGGATAGCACAAACACCCAGCCCCCGGGCCATTGGAAATAACCAATTAAGGTTAAATCCCCGACCCGACCGGGAATCGAACCCGGGACCCTCTGAGTGGAAGGCCAGTACGCTGACCATTCAGCCAACGAGTCGGACTTACGGAAGTTAATTGGCGTGTATTGAAAAAGTTCAAAGATAAGATTATTTAATACAATTATAAATAAATACGGTCTAGAAAACCAAGAATAACGGCCGAGAGGATTCGTTGAACTGACCACACGACACCTCGTAATCCGCAGGTCTTCTGGCTGACCAGCGGTCGCTTGGTAGGCCATGGCCCTTCGGGACTCTTACACCATGGGGTTAGGTTTTATAACTAAATAATTGTTTGGCGATAGGAATGTGGAAAAACAGACAAAACGTTTATGAAATATCTCCTAAGAACAATAATTTTCCCACCAGAAATAATGGAATGTCGTTATCTATGACATATTTTAGAAGACGATTCACACACCTTAATGAAGACTATTTGCCATTGAGGCTTTTTCTCATTTTGAGCCGTGCAAATCGAATATCGCCAACTGCTTTGGAACTTAATTTTAAACCAGACACCGAATTCTCACTTAAGTTCAGAGGAATGTTGAATGTAATGTGCACTGTTCAACAACTGTGCAGCAAAACAGCGCTCTTCTCTGTCCACGAAGTACCAGGTGACCGGTAAGACTGCGCATGCATGCCTACTCCCCTTCCACCTCACGGCTCAGGCGGGCTTGGGCTCGCCAGTAGGCAAGCGCATTAGCCCATCAGCATGCTACATTTTAATAATTTTAATAATTTAAAAATATATGGCAAGAAATATTTATGGTTTTAAAGACACTCTACAAATCTACAGGTCGAGACCATTCGTCAGAATGCCTTACGATTTCCATCGGTTGAGCCGTTCTCTCAAACTCGCGGTATTTTAAATATATAGATAATGGTTTTACGTCCCACCAATTACTTGTACGGTTTTCGGACACGAAAAGTGTCTAAAATCTTGGCCCATATTGACAGTACTGTATATCTACCGAAACGATGCTGACATATTTCAGCATCGGACTGAGACGGAATCGAACCCGGCAATTAGGGCTCAGAAACCCAGCAGTGTACTGCCTGAGCTACTGAGCTGCTAATAAGAGACAGAGTCTACATTACTGTGCAGGTACCGTACATGTGTCTGTGAGGGCGAGCAGAGAAACCTTACATTTACCAAGCGGTCACCCCAAGTACACGAAGCCCTGTATCTACATCTGAGGTTGGTTAGCTACCACCTGGCGGGTCTGGTTTCATGTAGCGGTAGGAGTGTGACTCTCGTTCACAATCAATTAGCGGTTGCTTTGTGGTCGTAATTCTTCTTTAAGTTCCTATCTGTTAAGTTAATTATCCGTAATTTCTGTCCGCCTGTATGTATGTACGCGCAGCGCGACAAAATGACTGAAGAGAATGTAATGAAAATCGGTATTTAAAGTCGGGGTATGATGCATTACAATATAGACTATAAATAATTGTGTTCACGCTGAGTGAAATGGTAGTTTAGGGGAAGGCCTAAAATTTAATTTATTCATTAATTCATGAATTTACACTTTTGTTGCTTAGTTCGTATCAACGCCGAGCATTGCTAACATGGAAGTATTCTTCAATTGTGTTAACTGATAATGGTTTTTCTTACGGTATAAAAACGCGTGGTCATCAGTCCACATCGACAATGAAAATTATAAAAATCAGTATAAAAATTATAAAAAAAATCGTGAAGGAACGATCGCTTGAAGAAGTAAAAATATATTCGAGAGAGGTGTAAATATTTTTCTTAAGGATAAGTTGATGTGAAGTGGTTATACTGCGATCTTGACCCACGACGACTTGGCTATGAATGTGGACATTATGATGGTTTTAGATTTGGACAGTTGTTATTAGTAAGCTGTGTACCTGATCTTGTTATCTTCTGTTATGTTTGTTATATTTTATTACGACGGTTTACATTTGTTTATTAGTGTGTTGACAGTGCAAGTGAAATTTACTCAGTGTTGCTCTATCTTGTGCTTCGTGAATAAATAAATAAATAAATAAATAAATAAATAAATAAATAAATAAATAAATAAATAAATAAATAAGACAAGAGGGAATCATGAAAGAAGGAAGGACTTCCTTTACATTCATGCCGTAATATCCCAGAGTCGGAAGAAAAATAAATGTGAAGGCCTACAAATTCGAAATTTCATAAAAGTGATCAACAATAACATTGCATTGACCATTGTTTGTTGTGAAGTGCTTTGTCTCTTCTGCTGCCATTCATTTCCGATAGATGGGATTAATGCTGAGTCCCGAGTGGAACAGTCTGCCTGGATATTGGCGGAAAGTAGCTGGAGAGTTGATAACTTTGCACATGCCATATCATTGTCTCGTTAGCAACGCATACTACAGCTGGTATAAGATACTCCTGCTTGCTGTCATTTCTTGATGGATACAGTAAATTTGCATAGCCTTCGGTGGTGCTATTTGAGGGTCCATCCAGCCTCTGGGCTGATGACCTAACCGACAGACAGACAGACAGACAGACAGACAGACAGACAGACAGACAGACAGACAGACAGACAGACAGACAGACAGACAGACAGACAGACAGACAGACAGACAGACAGACAGACAGACAGGATAATACACATCTCCCATAATCTCGGAAATCACAGATCAGGGAGAGGATATTGTTTATTCTAATCTTAATTTCCGATAGACTCGGTTTACAAAAGTCAATCTTATACAGAATAATTGAAAAACATGTCGTAAACGCACAAGTAAAAAATAAGTTATCCGGAAAACATTATTAATCAAAATGTAACATTTGAAGGTGATTTAGAAATCGAACGGATGATGAAAAAATATTCCTGAAAGCAAAACAATCAGTGGATCCAATTCACAATGCCTTAGTTACTGGGATGACACTTGTTGTCTAAAGGGGTCCAAAAATTCAGGTCACCGGTCCCTCATAATGGTACCAATCACAAGTAACGCAGTCTCATGGTGTTCCGCACATAATGGTACTAATCACAGGCAGCGTAGATCTATTCTGAACACAGTGGAACCAACCCGTTCGACCGTAGCGCTCGGCACCTACTGCCGCTAGACGCTAGTCTGTGGAGCCTAGTGCCCGCTCCCTCGCCTCAGTGGAATGCACACGATGGTACTAATCACAAGTAGTCTCATGTTTCTAATTTCATCATCCCTTGGTAGCCTCTTCCGACAGGCAGGGGATACCGCGGTTGTATTCTTCGTCTGCATCCCCCACCCACAGGGAGTGATTCCCGGAGAATTCTGTTGCCAGTTCAAAGAAGCAAGTTATGGGTGTTCTGATTCCCTTTGTCAATAAAAACCTTCTTAGGCAAGGTTTCCATCACTTGTTTACATCAAAACAAAAAAAAATTGAAGGTGTTGCATAAAGCGAGTGCTCCCTTGTCAAAGACGAGTTCACAATTTCATCTTATTGTTCACATCAAACAACAACAATGTTCTTAATGTAATCAGCGTTAATGCTCAATTACATTTGACTTGATGAGTGTACATAAATTTTGATGATGTGGTCATAAGGATTAAAAAAATAATTTTCGGTTCAGTTAAGCACTATCTGAGGTGCCAGTTTTTAACAAAAATGAAAGTAGCTTATGTCCATATTTATACGGAGAGGGTGCATATACACCAGGTGACGCGAAAAGAGAGTTAAGATCCTATGACCTAAAAATTGAGTTTGTTCTCTCTCCTAATGGTAGACATCACATCTCTCCAGTACTACCATAATACAGATGGCAGTATCGTTTGCTCTCGATAACGCATGTTTCTTTTCTTACTGTATCTTAGCAGAACTTTACTAAAGGACACTCTATTCACGAGTTCTGCCAATCAAAAACAATGCACTTGCCTAAGGTGCTAATCTCGATATATATAAAATAACATGTCCTGACTGACTGACTGACTCACTGACTCACTGACTCACTGACTGACTGACTGACTGACTGACTGACTGACTGACTGAATGACTGACTGACTGACTGACTGACTGACTGACTGACTCACTGACTCACTGACTGACTGACTGACTGACTGACTGACTGACTGACTGACTGACTGACTGACTGACTGATTGACTGACTGACTGACTGACTGAATGACTGACTGACTGACTCATCATCGCCGAGCAAAAACTGCTGGACATAAATAAATCAAATCTTGGAGATACATTTATACTACAGTGTGGGAGCACACTAAGGGAGGACTTTTGGATATTCTGTCGCTAAGGGGGTAAATTTTTAAAATGAGTACATCACAAAAACTAAACAGTTTAAGGACTGCTTTAAAGATGCCATTAAAAATAAAGAAACACGTATTTTTTATTTTAGAAAATTCACTTAGGTGGGAGGGTGGGGGTGGGGGAATGACTGATAAAAGGATTGGAATTCTTTTTATAGGGTTACTTATATTTCAAAAACTAAAGATGTTACAGACGTGAAAATTGATATTTGGAATCTACTTTAGAAATAAACAAACACATACATTTTTTTGTTTTCGATTTGAGAGAGGACTGTTTATTCTATGACGCATATTCCAGAGTTAGCTCTGCCAGTAGCCTGGTCATCTTACCCCATCACGAACGTGGTTTACAAAGAGGTTCTGGGGTAAACGAAACTCAGTATTACGGTTAGTTTTTGTGCGTTAGGAATTTTCAAATATCTTAGAGCAGTACCGAGGAGCGGAATCTCCACGAGAGAAGCTCAAAAGGAAGGTATTATTTTAAGCGGAGTTGTATATCTACACTGTTAACTTTTATTCATTCACTTCCCATTACTTCAGAAACCACTACAGATACAAATATTAAATTTTTACTGGGTATTTCGGAATATGTTCTTTGTTTACTGAAGTAAATTTATTGGACTGAAGTCACCGGTTTAGGAAATATTGATTTTTAACTACATGGATAGTTTGATGTTGAACTACCTCCTAAATAAATTTGGTTACACATATCATTATGTGCTCATTTTGGTTCAGTAGACTCATTATAGGCATGTTGTAACTCCCTGAGAAGTTTGATACTCTACTCCAAGTGGCTCATGAGATATGAGGCAGAATGTAAGTAAAAATGTAAATGTTCAGAAACGGAATATAAAATGTGAAATGACTAAAATTTAGTAAACTTGTGGTTGTTTTCTCTTCTAACTTACTCAAAAGTTCAGAAATAACATTCTAAAAATAGGCCAACACAATAAAAAAGGGGAAGATGAAACCACCCAAACAATCCCATAACACCGGGCGAGTTGGCCATGCGGTTAGGGTCGTGCAATTGTGAGCTTGTACCCGAGAGATAGTGGGTTCGAACCCCACTGTCGGCAGCTCTGAAGATAATTTTCCATGGTTTCTTATTTTCACACAAGGAAAATGACGAGGCTTTACCTTAATTAAGGCCACGGTCGCTTCCTTCCCACTCCCAGGGCTTTCCTATCCCATTATCGCCATAAGACCTACCTGTGTCGGTGCGACGTAAAGCCAATTTTAAAAAACCTAATGAGACACGGGACCCAGAGAAGCAGAGAAGCTACCTTGTGACTAGAAGGAAAGAAAGTTAACAGCCGAAAAGTGAAAGGTATTTGAAGACACTTCTTCCTGGAGAAATATTTTACCTACTTTGACTACTCTTGACTTTTACTCAAAATACAGGTAACACTTTCAAAAGAGCATTTATTTATACGTTTATATTCTAAAAAACAGCTATATTGGTTTCTACAGTGCTACCAATAGACACTACGTACATTTCCCTTTCTAATTCAACAAACCAGAGCGTTTTAGATGAAAAATTACCGAATTCATTTCACATTGCAGGTAACGCATGCAATATGTTTAATATTTTCAATCTGTGCAGACAATATTTAAAAAATACAAATAACACACTTCCCATGTGAGTTTTAAGCTGATTTATGTATCAGTTCATTCAGAAAATAGCACATTTTAACATGGGGTAAAAATCTAAAACAGAAAAAATTAACCGAAAATTGCTTTCTAACTTCCTTTTAAAAATAGTATTTTTTCTAGGGGTTTAACGTCACTCACGCACGTCAGAGGTTACCAAAGAACATTCCTGATTTTTTTTTTGTCAGCTCAATTCTGATACACACTGTAACGAACGTCAATACTCTACGAAAAGAACACCTGTTAGCTCTGGCTGTAAAAATTTATAAACAATACTGGACTTTACTGTGATGTATCCAGTGTCGAATGCACTTTCACTCACTCTTCGAAAATAGGACTTAAAGCAATATTATCACTACCTGGGTTGCTATGAACACACAATATCATACCTAATGGGAGAGCCTGAAGGATAATTTGATGCAGCCAGCAAGATTGTCATGTAAAGCGTGCTGCGTCGATGTTACCACAGGCTCTCTCCACTGAACAGGATATCTGCATGTCAATCGGTTTTATTCCGATGTCGGCGTGATAAAGGATTTGTTTGCATTTATTAATGGGTTACATTTCAATTGTACGAGGCATTATTTTTAAGTAAGTACCGTTTTAATATAGAAAAAAGTAATGCAATTTTTTAAACAATTCTTTTTCTTCATGTAAGCCTCTACCTTAAACTACTTTCAACATAAGTTCCGAGCATATTCAAGCACTTGTCATGTCATGAATTCCATCCTCATAGAAAGCCTGATGTGCCAGCGAGTGCAGTGCGGTCGTTTCTAGGTAATCATCGTCCTGGCGCTGACCCCTTGAACGCTTTTCTAAGTGTAGGAACAAGTGGTAGTCACCAAGTCTTCAGCAATGCCAGACTACGCTTCTCGTCGTGGACGGCCTTGTTTAAATGCCATAACCTATTTCTTTTTAACATTCCTTCCCTCACAGTGTTTTCCCCATACACTTCACTAATCTGCGCATGAATTTCAACAGCTTTCACGGCGTTTACATGCAGAAAACGAATGACAGCGCGTACTCCACACTCGGTGGGACCGTTAATTGTCAGAGGCAATTCCGATACGAAAAACAAACGTAAATATGGGCGAATGCTTCCGTAATGGCGTTAGTGGATAGCTTAAAGATGTACGTATTGAGCACGCATTCTTTGAACAACGACCGAAGTTCTGCAGTGGCCATATTTAAAAACGGCACTTACTAAAAAAAAACTCGTATTATAGGCTTATTAACCGTGTTCAGTCTTCACTCAGAATGAAAGCACGTTTAATATTTTTTTTCAAGAACAGCGTCCATAGCACTCAGCACTGCCAAACTAATGCAAACTAATTTAGGAAGTGTCGCCTGGCCCGCTCTTGCATAAAGTAGTGAAAGTAACGATGGGCTAAACCCCAAACGTTTATGCAAAACTCAAAGCATAATCGTTGTGCACTCATTACTCCCTTCAGTAAGTTTCCATTCTAACATATTACTAGTCTGCCTCTGTGGTGTAGTGGTTAGCGTGGTTAGCTGCCACCCCCGGAGGCCCGGGTTCGATTCCCGGCTCTGCCACGAAATTTGAAAAGTGGTACGAGGGCTGGAACGGGGTCCACTCAGCCTCGGGAGGTCAACTGAGTAGAGGTGGGTTCGATTCCCAACTCACCCATCCTGGAAGTGGTTTTCCATGGTTTCCCACTTCTCCTCCAGGCGAATGCCGGGATGGTACCTAACTTAAGGTCAGGCCGCTTCCTTCCCTCTTCCTTGCCTATCCCTTCCAATCTTCTCATCCCTGTCCGGCTCCATGGCTAAATGGTTAGCGTGCTGGCCTTTGGCCACAGGGGTCCCGGGTTCGATTCCCGGCAGGGTCGGGAATTTTAACCTTGATTGGTTAATTTCGCCGGCACGGGGGCTGGGTGTATGTGTCGTCTTCATCATCATTTCATCCTCATCATGACACGCAGGTCTCCTACGGGAGTCAAATCAAAAGACCTGCATCTGGCGAGCCGAACATGTCCTTGGACACTCCCGGCGCTGAAAGCCATACGCCATTTCATTTTTTTTCTCATCCCTCCACAAGGCCCTTGTTCAGCATAGCAGGTGAGGCCGCCTGGGTGAGGTACTGGTCATACTCCCCAGTTGTATCCCCCGACCAAGAGTCTGAAGCTCCAGGACACTGCCCTTGAGGCGGTATAGGTGGGATCCCTCGCTAATTCCGAGGGAAAAACCGAACCTGGAGGGTAAACAGATGATGATGATGGTGATGACATATTACTGTATAAAAATACGGGCTCTAATAATAATTGTTAAGAACGCAACAGAGGGGGAAAAGCGACATAACTTACATAACGGAACAAAAGGACAGCATACATACTTTAAATTTTGAATATTTCCTAAATGCTCATTCCTCTGTTTTTTCCTGTTTCTATTTTCATTGAACAATATAAGCTTCAGAGCGTTATAAATAACTGGGGAGAAGGAGCTCCTGTTTCGCAAGACATCTTTACACATGTTTGGTATAAGAAGCGTGAGCTTATAATTGTAAAATTTACACTTCAAAGGGATATCGAACTCCCAACCTTAACTATCAATGGCCTAACGGGCCAAAACTTCACATCAATGTCACATTTAGTATACGTAAAAGCTTATTAGCCCTCAATTCAGAGGCAAGCAACAACACGACATATGGATCATCATCACTGCTTTGTTCGTTTCCACACTGATCTTCGTACCACATTTCTTAATATTGCCATTTAAAACCTCCAACTGGATTTCCACTTCTGTATTTTTGACTCCCCAGTTCACATGTCATCCAACAACAAGAAAATTTCCGTATCTTGTCTTTTTCCTTCAGAATTCCATCCATAACCATTATAAACATAAGTGGAGACAGTACACTTCCCTGTCTTAGTCCAGTTTGGTTTCGAAAGCACTGGATTCTGGACACAACTGGAACAATTCTTGTACATAGCTTCACAAGTTGCCTTGATTTCTTTCCACATCCTTTTCTTTCCAGGGTTTGTCACACCTTTTCTCCATTGACATTTCGTATGCCTCTTCTAGTCAAGGAATATCATCACCAGATCTCTTACCTATCCCCACCATTTATCCAGTAGTAATGTTTAAATATATACTTTTAATATGTCTTCACTTCATACAGGTGGAAATGCATTAGGCAGTCTGTCCTATGCTGACGACTTGGTCTTAATGGCAGATTGTGCTAAAAGCCTGCAGTCTAATATCTTGAAACTTTTAAATGGGTGCAATGAGTATGGTATGAAAATTAGCCTTTCGAAGATTCAATTGATGTCAGTAAATAAGAAATCCAAGAGAACTGAATGCCATATTGGTGATACAAAGCTGGAACAGGTAGATAATTTCAAGTATTTAGGTTGTGTTCTCCCAGGATGGTAATAGAGTAAGTGAGATTGAATCAAGGTGTCGTAAAGCTAATGCAGTCAGCTCCCAGACAAAACTATCTTTACATCGGTCTGTTTTCAGACCAACTTTGCCTTACGGGAGCGAAAGCTGGGTGGACTCAGGATATCTTATTCATAAGTTAGAAGCTGATGATGCTTGTTATATAAAGGGGCATAACATCTAGGTCATCGGATCCTAATGGTACGAAATAAGACGAAATGTTATGACAATTTAAAAATCCATAACCCTCCACTGACCAGAATACGAAACCGTGAGGAAGAAGAATGAATGGATGGATATTAATTTAAAACAATCAGTGGATCAGACCCGCAATGCCCCACATTCCCAGAAACTAGTATTAAACAATAGTATTACTGATCAAGGGATTGCTTCTAAAGCACTATACTGAATCAATGATTCCTGTAGTCTAAACGGGTCCAAAATCCAGGTCATCGGCCCCTCATAATGGTACTTATCGCTAGGAAAATAGAACCATGCTATTTGTCATGTTGCGGTACTAATCAAAAGGAGCATAGACTGGCGGTATTCCACACATTAGGGTACTACTCGGAGGTAATAAAATTCGCACATGTAACACAGAACTATGGTGTTTCGCACACTGCGGCGCTATTTACAGACAACGCAAACTTATGTCGTTCCTCACATAAATGGTCTAACCACAAGGACTCGTACTATCCCGTGGTGTTTCTCACATAGTGGTACTACGCGCAAGTAAAAGCGACCCCTGGTGGTCTCTGCGTGATGGTACTAATTACAAGTTAGCTCATGGTTATAATTTGATCATCTCTTGGTCGTCCCTTTTAGTCGCCTCTTACGACAGGCAGGGGATACCGTCGATGTATTCTTCGTCTGCGTCCCCCACCCACAGGGGGTTGTATGTTTGGTCTGCGAGAGGTATTTTATTTCGCTCAAGTCCATCGGCAAGCCGGTTAGGACCCCTATCCGCCATCTGGGACGCGCCACATGGGAGTATCACTTCTCCCCCTGCCGAGCCAGTGTAGTAGGTTCGTGGCAAGTTAGAAGTGACCAACATGAAAATAGCGAGAACAATGGCAGGAGGTACTCGGAATGAGGAGACAAGGGCTAGTTAGGAATGAACTCAATGGATGAAGCTGTACGCATAAACCGGCTTCGGTGGTGGGGTCATATGAGGCGGACTCTGTTTCGGAGGGTAAGAGAAGTAGAGGGAGACCAAGACGACGGTTGTTAGACTCAGTTTTTAACGATAAGAAGAGTAGAACTAAATGAGGCCATGACATTAGTTGCAAATTGAGGATTGTGACGACGTTTAGTAAATTCACAGAGGTTTGCAGACTGAATGCTTATAGGCATAAAGGTCTATAATGATGTATGTATGTATGTCTGTTACTTCATACAGCATATATCCACAATTAATCAATATCAACATCATCCTTTTTTCCGTTTACCTCCCTAAATAGTACATAGCAAGACTTTTTCCTATTGCAAGTGAAAAGATATATTACACTTTTATAATATCTACAAATAAACAATTCACTAGTTATAATACAACATACAAACTACCATACATAACTATGACAAATAAATATATATTTTTTCACACCTACACACATTATAGTCAGAAACTATATAGCAACTGCAATAAAGCCTCCCATAAATCAAATTTCAGTTTGTATCCTTGTTCAGGTACACTCTTCAACTTTACCTCCATTGTACAAAATTTCCTTGAAAGTGGACGATCCATTGAAAAGCTAAATTATACAATTAATCAAATAAGTGTTGTAGCTGACAAAGTCAAAACGTGTAACAGCATTAATAATCCTAACTGTTCGTTACCTTTACAGCAAATGTTTTTGCCGCACTGTTCAGTTGGCAGCAGTGGCAATCATAATCCTAATACACACAAATAATTATCCTTTCACCAGTCCAACATTCATACAAATAACCACCAGCTGTTTAGAAATGACAAATAAACAATACATTTGGTCTCACAAACACATTTCTCAATAACATTTTGAAAGGGGGCTCATAAGTTCACAACACAAATATTGCGATGTCACACAGCGGCCTGTGATAGAGACATGACATGACCGACGCACCGTCCTATTGTTGAAATAAAGCTGCAGCTATTTCAATATTAATCAACAGGAATTTTACTCTGACAGACTGTATGACAAAGTGTCGTGTTTTCTTCTGCATATTCATGGCAGATAATAATAGATGGCAGCACTAATTATGTAAACTGCTGATGAAAAGATAACGCGCGCTATATAAATCTCTCCACCTCTCAGGGATAATTGAATTACCAGCGTGTAATACCTAACCTGATTTCTATAGCCTCTTCATTCTTTAACAATGCAGAAATATGCAACAGCACGTCACTGACTAATGTAAAATCTAGTCCAGTTATTAAAACATGTATTAGTTTTGAATTCATGTTTCTGATGTCGTGCAGTTTACAACAGACACAGGCTGCACCTAACTCTGCACTGGAGCTTACTAATTAGATTTCATTTATTCTCTTCCACGTATTCGTACCACTCTTATTTAGAAATACTCTAGTTATGTTAAAAATTGGCTTCTTCTATCACAAGTACACTGCCTGACAAAAAAATGTTAAGCGTCCGGAAAGAGTGGTTGAAAGTGAATTAAAGTACATATGGTGACAGACCATGCGCCTTTATTGGACTGGTTACAGTGTGGGATGAAAGAGACAAGGTCTATGGCAGTTACAGGTAGAATGTTGGCGCAGGCCAGTAGGGTGTGGCACCCATCGTGGCCGCAATGTCAAACAACCTTTGGATCCTCTCCTGAGGCAAGTTTGTCTACAGTTGTTGCAGCTGTCCCTCCAGATCCCGCAGGTTGGTACTGGGACGGAGTCCCCTTCCAATGTCATCCCACACGTGTTCAAGTCCGGGGATCTTGCTGGCCACGAGAGGATCTCAACATACTCTAGGCAGTCCGCTGTGTGTGGACGTGCATTATCTTGTTGGAATACTGTCCCAGGGTGCCATAAGGGACAGGACGTGCGGAAGCAGAATGTCTGTGACGTATCGCTGTGCTGTCAAAGTCTGCCGAAGCACTAATAAAGGTGAACCTGAACGCAAATCCTATGGCTCCCCACACCATGATGCATGTGTGTCTTTCCACAATACGGGCAGGATCTACCGTCTGCCCTTGGCGCCTCTAAACCCACATACTATGGTCATCGGAGGTTATGGAGAAGCGGGACTAATCACTGAACATGATGCAGCACCAGTCATCCTCTGTCCATACCTCGCGGGCAAGGTACCACTCCAAATGCAGGCGTTGGTGTTCTGGTGTCCATGGCAACCGACGTATGGGGCGTAGGACCTCAATTCGGCGGATGCGAGTCGTCGAGACACTGTGAGGGAGATCACAGGGAGTTTTAGAGTCTCCAGTACATGTTCGCTGATGGCGGGTGAGGAAGTTTGAGTTCGCGCAATGCTTGGCGCACCATACGACGATCCTCCGTCGGGGTGGTGTTTCTGGGTCAGTCCGAACCTGCACGACGTGGCTGGGTGGCCTCATGTACCTACTGAGTCCAATATCGGGCCACTGTGACATCTGAATGGCCCACATGCCTGGCAATTGTACGATATGACCCACCAGACTCATGCAGTTCCACAATGCTGTCAGTTAGTGGATAGGCGGTCTAACGCGGGTGCTTCGTGCTGCCCGTCTCACAGCATTTGACTGGTAACAACTTACCAACAACATGACGGTGCCATCACGAATGCTCTCTGGTGGGCGTTCTACACGTTACAGATCCTTGAAAATCTAATCATTTATTCATACACCAATGGTATGCACGCACACCGAAATGGAATAATATTCGACCACTCCTTTCTGGGTGCTTAACTTTTTGTCAGATAGTGCATTTTGTGTGTGCCAATAGTTCTATACTTATTTTCTTCGTTTTGACCCTTAGGATCTCTTCATTCTTTCGCTCCTATTTGTCTTCGCTTCTGTGATTTTGATTTTGATCTTAGTATCGGTCCATTGTTTTACTTTCGACGAGATTTTTGTAAACAGATCTATTCTTCAAAATCATTAGTGGATATTTATCTGTTATGCCAATAGTCTTCCAATCCTCCCTAACTTCCTTCATCCAGTTATTTTTCGCCTTATCGCATTCCATATCTTCTTTTAACCTATTGTCATCCATCCTCATCAAATGTCCGACGAAACTCAACCTTCTTTTCCGTAATACACTTGAAATTAGTTCTAGTTTCTCATATAGCTCGACCTTGATCTATGAACCCATACTTCACCCTGCGTTTGGTGCCCAGGATCTTTCTTTCCTCCTTTTCCAGTTGAATACAAGCTCTTTTGTCCAATTTTATGGTCTCAGTAGCGAACAATGCAATGTACCGGAAGGTCATCGTATAGTGTCTCTATAACAATTTCTTTTACTACAATTTTTGTTTGAACACATCTTATAAGTTTCTAATGATTTCTTTACTTCCGTCTTTTTGTCACTAATCTTCATTTAGCGCTGTTACCCACATGGCAGATTCCCTACCGTTTGATATCAATGAAGCTGGAAATTTGGGAACCATGTCGCTTAGTAATTAATAATAATGTTATTGGCTTTTACGTCCCACTAACTACTTTTTCGGTGACGTCGAGTAGCCGGAATTTAGTCCCGCAGGAGTTCTGAGCGAAGATCGAACCTGCTAAGTTGGGGTCACAAGGCCTGCGCCTCTACCGTCTGAGCCACTCAGCCTGGCCCTTGACAATTTATACAGTCCTTTTCTCCTCCTCTTAGAAAACGAGTATTTTTACCAACTTGTCCTCTTGAATTCCAACTTTATCTTCATATTGTGATATTTCCTACTTTAAAAACTCCACTCCCGCTTACTAATGCAATTCCAAGCCATCTTTCCACTGACATTCTGCGTAGTCTTTGCATACTTCATTGTACCAATCACTGCACTCCTATCCTCCTACAAAGATGACATTTCTTATAAGCTCTATTGTCACCTTCTTCTTCAAGCGCTATATCCGAACCCCCAGACGTCGGCGATCACTCTGGAGTCAACTTGAAGAGTTGTTCGGTATTGTTGATGCAAATCCAGTGTTTGATGTTTCGAGTCATGGCATCGGTGGTCTACCGGCACCTTTCTATCTTTCCTTGTCATATGAGGTGTAGAAGCCTGTACTTTCTACCTATGATGTTTACCAGCTCAAGCTCAGCGCTGGTTCTCCTGAACAGTTCATTATTGGTAAGAAAATATGTCCAGGGTGTGCTCAGCATTCTCCTGTGTTATCACATTTCAAAGGCCTCTAATCTGTTCGTGGAGGAAGCTTTGACAGTCCGACTCTCTGACCAGACGTAACAGCTGAGTTTGAGGTTTAGAACATCATCACAAAAGAATGACCTCTTACATTGGAAAGACGATCTGGAAATCTCAATACGGCGTCTGATATGGTCTATTATGTTGATCCCAAGGTATGTGAACTAACTTAATCTTTGAATGATTTGATTATTTAATGAAATGGAGGCAGTGGTTGCTTCTGCTAAATACCATGAACTTAGTTTTAGAGGCACTGGTGATGAGACCATAATCTTAATCCACTGAGCAATCCTTGAAGAACTTCAATGGTGTCGCATGTAATTACGGTGTCATTTGAATATCTAATTAATGTCGCCTATTTTTTTAAATTTTCATTAGCTAGTACTGAACACGACAGAGACCAACTAAACTATATTCAACAATGAGAGAAATGTTTAGGGCAGGTTAAAACTGAAAGATAAACAGACAGAACGTATTCGTCAGTGCAGATACCTGATGATATAGGAAAGAGATAAGAATTAAGACTGAGGCATGCCAGAATCGAATTTGCCAAAAGAACCTGGTCAGTAATAGTAGGGAGTTCAACGCCGAGCAGAACGACCAATTGCTCACACGGTAATTTATATACAGCCAGGTCACTGCCCCCCATAACGAATAGATATTGCTTTTCTGAGAAAATAATTCCTCGCAGATAACATTCACATCAACCCTTTAAACCGCTTATAGCTGAACTACCGTTCCGCTAAAAGAGGTCGAGGTGTATCCCCTTTCCCTCTACTTCCTCGAACAGCATCGTGCAAAGTGGCTTCTTAATTCGTTCTGCTCGGCTACGGAATGGACTCTCACCACGGAGAAAAGAACTACCTACTGAAAAAAATTTGTAAAGAAGTGAAAACAATGTGTACATCATGAAACCTACTGTACATAACATAATTTTCTACTGTGTGAATGTTGAGTATGCGTGGGAGGACGGATGAAAGTTTGTGCGATCCCGAGTGAGTGAGGCTGTCTGTGGGTATGAATGAGCCAGCCTAGTTGAAGTATATGAGGGCATTCGCGTGGGTGTACGTGGAATTACTTGAAGTTGAACAGGTCCTGTGAATATTATGTGAATAATATGTCTATGTAAATACTGTAACTGTATATAAGCACATTCTGAAGACTAATTGTATTATTTGTAATATTGTCATTTTAACTATGGATGGAGGCACATTCATGTAATTGGGGCTGTGCCCTTTCTACATTCACCATCCCTGAATTGTATCCACAATTTTTGAAAAATAAATAATAATACTAACTTGGTTATTTCGAACTGAGTGGTTAAGATACATGGATTATGGAATGGAAGTATAAACTTCAGCGCAGATCTTGTGCAAGGAAGCAGAACTTTGAAATATGGGTTTACCGGCGAATGTTGCGTATCTCAAGAACGAAGAATGGGAACAATATCGAAGTGATAGATTGGATATGTAGAGAGGCGGAAGAAGTAATGATGTCTACCATAAGGTGGAAGATTGAATATTGTAGGAACATGATGTATAACGGAAAGTAGAGGATCCTACAAATGACGATGCAAGGGAAAACAAAGGACATAGGATATCTGACCTAACAAGAACTTCATGACTTAAGAATCCGAGAATTATCGTTCAAAGAAGAAGGCGACTCTTACGCTGCAGATCTGAACTTAAACTTATGGCATTAAAATAAGTAAGACATTGAAGACAAACCTTCAAGTTTTTCAACACATATTCCACACTAACCGCAAATGAGTCAGTCAAGGTCAGGGTAGGAATAAAGTCAGCTGGCCCTTGTGGACTCAGTCGATATGTAACTTCGCACTCGCTCGCAGTTGCTGTTAGTTTCTGTGAATAACTTTCGTTATCTTTCGACCAATTATTGAGTTTATTTTTATACTGTTCCTTTTTAGGGGTAACTGTGGGATGGAGCACTTCTGAAGACCTATGAGGCCTGGAAGAAAAAAAAAAAGTTCGGGAATGTCTCTAAGTAGTGCTCGGTGGCTAACGGAACTCTGTGCAGCTCGGGACATGTAATACTTTTAATCACTTATGGTGAACTTGAAAATGTGAAAAACAAAAATTTAGTTTTCCAAAATTTTGATCGCCCCTAAATCACCAGATAAGTAAGTAAATTATCTAATACTTATATGAGCATGTCAAGTAAAGTGTTTGACAACATTTCCTCAAGTTTAATTTGCAGAGCAATCCTTTCGCAGTCAGCACTTACTACGTCAGTTCTGGAGTAAAAATTACCTACTACCTATCTCTGACGAGAAGTCGCGGCAGCTTGTAGGTACGGTATGAGTAATGGATACTACACTCTTAGCTACAAACATCAGTCGCGACAGCTTGTAGCTACGGAACGAGTAACAGATACTACACTCTTAGCTACAAACATCAGTTGCGGCAGCTTGTAGCTACGGTACGAGTAACGGATACTACACTGTTAGCTACAAACATTAGTCGTGACAGCTTGCAGCTACGGTACGAGTAATGGATACTACACTCCTAACTACAAACATTAATCGCGGCAGCTTGTAGGTACGGTACGAGTAAGGGATATTATACTTTTAGCTACAAACATTAGTCGCGGCAGCTTGTAGGTACGGTACGAGTAACGGATACTACACTCTTAGCTACAAACATCAGTCGTGGTAGTTTGTAGGTACAGTACAAATAACGGATATTACACTCTTAGCTACAAACATTAGTCGTGACAGACAATGTGAGCCCCTGCATGTTGCTTATAAACTGTTCATTATGCAGTAATTACAGTAAATGTATAAATAAGGCACAACTGCACTACCACTTGAAACTTCACGACAACACCTCAATTCGCAAGAGTGTCCGCAGACGATGTTTCTTGCCAGACCTTGAGACTTGAGATACGCGCATGCGTGGCAGCTTACCCCTATCCACGCAACTTCTCGTGAGACGACTATACTAGATGATATATACACACTACTTGGTACGGGTTGTCTACATATAAACGTGCTGTCAGGGCCTGAAGGGTTTCAGTCTTTAAGTCAGGAACCCTGAGGATAGTTTTCTGCAGCTTCCCAGTTTCCCATCAGGAAAGTGCTGGATCGTAAATAAATCCCGCCATCCAATGTGCTAAACCTTTTCTGTGACATAGAAAGGAAGCCGTATCCCATTATGAAACCAAACTCCGTCGTACAACAGCCCCAAAAGGCCTTGGCTTACCAAACGACCACTGCCCACCCCGAAGGCCTGCAGATTTCGAGGTGCCTTGTGGTCAGGACGACGAATCCTCTAGGCCGTTATTCTTGGCTTTCTAGACTAGGGCCGCTACCTCACCATCATATAGCTCCTCAATTTTAATCGCGTAGACTGAGTGGACCTCGACAAATCCCTCAGATCCAAATAAAAATCTCAAACCTGTCCTGGAATTGAACCCACGGCTTCCAGGTAAGAGGTAGGCACGCTACCCCTACAGCAAGGAGCCGGCAGTATCCCAATACAGTTCCAAAAATTGAATTTTCCAAACCAACAGGTGCTTTCACCTGGAATCTGGTCTCAAGTAACAACTTTCTCTTTCTTTCTTTCTTTCTTTCTTTCTTTCTGAATCCCGTTACCGTCTAGGGTTGGTTTTCCCTCGGACTCAACGAGGGATCCGACCTCTACCGCGTCAAGTGCAGTGTCATGGAGCGTGATACTTTGGGTCTGGGGGATACAAGTGAAAAGAAGGACCACCACCTCGCCCAGTTGCTCTCACCTGCTATGCTGAACGAGGGCCTTGTGGGAGGATGGTGAGATTGGAAGTGATAGACAAGGTAGAGGAAAGGAAGCTGCCGTGGCCTTAAGTTAGGTACTATTCCGGCATTTGCCTGGATGAGAATTGGGAAACCATGGAAAACCGAAAACCACTTCGAAGATGGCTCAGGTGGGAATCGATTCCCCCTCTACCCAATTGACCTTCCGAGGCTGAGTGGATCCCGTTGTAGACCTCGGAAATTGACCCCGAACCTCCGGGGGTGGCAACTAATCACACTAACCACTACACCACAGAGTCGGACTAAACTGAAGTGAGTATACAACTATGCATCGAAGTACTCCTGAAATTACGAAGTGATTTCATATATTATTGTGCGACTTAATATTGTTACGCGAAACTGTACTGCAAAGTTTGTTAATTATGAAATTAAGAATTATTGCTACGAAAAATTGATGGGAATGTCGACAGTAAGCAGCTGCGGAATGCAAGGTTTTGGGGAACTTGTTTCTGCACACACGTGTACAGACTTGGCGTTGAATAGTTAGAATGTTTCTTTTGCTACGAATCTTCTTCATTTTATACCTTTGCTGTATAATATATCTTGGTGAACACTTATTCCCTTTCATAACCTCGACTATATATCGGCATATGTGTTGAGCAGACTCTAGGGGTTCTGTGGTTACCTAGTAGCTGTAAAAACCTAGATTGAAACAAATTACTATGGAACAGCTGCTACACGGACACTTGAACAAAAGTGGTGTAATAATTTTATCTCCCAATAATGTATTAACCGTGAATCAAACCAAGGACAGTTCTCGTCCACTAATGAAACGAACCGGACGCCAGCGAGGTCACAAAATGGAATTTTAAAAATCAAATTACAACTCAATTGGTGGAGAGGTAATTGAGTTGTGTGGCTTTTGAAAGCGAGCTCATGACGCTGTGACAGAGGGCTGTGGATATTGCGAGGGGCCTTGGACGACAGTCACATCACCAGGTTACCATAGTAATGAATCTGATTGTTGTACTAAGGCGAAGTACATGTAGGAAACGATCCTCAATTAATATTTTCCTTCAAGATAAAGGCATCCCTAAATAGGCCGGGTACCGTTACGTCCGTCACATAACACACTCGTTGAAATATATTCGGTAAATCCTGACGAAACTCTCACCAGCGCAGGAACAGCTGTTTAATGTTCATTTGTCACAGGGGACGTTCTTGGCGAGTGGTTACATTTGATGTGACGTAATTAGCTCCTGTAATCAACTTCACTTATTTCCTAGTAACAACATAGGCGCTAAATGGGAGGGGCATTGACTGGGCGCGATTTTTAATTTATTCGTTGTTAGTTGCTACGGTAAGGAATAACTTACTCGTTGTTATCGTTATCAATAAGTTAGTGCAAATATGGATATTGTTCTGTCCAGATTTAGTATCCCACGCTCCGTTTTCTCCGGACCACACGTTACGGTTAGGCCTCGACCATTTACAAAGGTTATTACTCCTCCTGTACTAATATAATTAATTCCCTCGGACTCAACGAGGGATCCCACTTCTACCTCCTCATGGGCAGTGTCCTGGAGCTTGAGACATTGGGTCGGGGGATACAACTGGTAAGAGGTACCAGTACCTCGCCCAGGCGGCCTCACCTGCTATGCTGAAGAGGGGCCTTGCGGGTGGATGGTAAATTTGGAAGGGATAGACAAGGAAGAGGAAAGGAAGCGGCCGTGGCCTTAAGTTAGGTACTATCCCGGCATTTACCTGGAGGAGAAGTGGGAAACCACGGAAAACACTTCGAGGATGGCTGAGGTGAGAATCGGACCCACCTCCACTTAGTTGACCTTCCGAGGCTGAGTGGACTCCGTTCCAGCCCTCGTAGCACTTTTCAAATTTCGTGGCAGAACCGGGAATCGAACCCGGGCCTCCGGGCCTGGCAGCTAATCACCCTAACCAGTACACACAGGGGCGGACAATAATACACACAAGCAAATATATTACATGTACATATGCCACAATTCGCTAAGAATATACAAAAGCTAAGACTGCAAACCGTACCGAAGTCGTGACAAGGTTAAGGAGCTTGATAACGAAATTTCATTCTATTTAAAAAGAACTGATCTTCATAAAGAAGATAATGTTGCTTTCCTTTTCGGAGGAGTTCTTGCAAATTTGTATTGCTTCTAGTACATCCTAATTGCATTCTGTACATGCGAATTGGACGCAATAGATCCCTATAATTAAAATGCTGCGTCCATCATTTAACACTAACTGCGTGATTACTGGAACACGCCACAATTGTACTTACCTGGTATTACCCAAACAGATTTACAATCCCACAGAAAACGAAAGTAGGCTTTACTTTTACCCGAAAATGTAACACCAGTGATTTTCACAACACGGCAGTAGCAATACATAAATCATGTAGTCTAAGTCGACAAAAAAAAAAAAAAAAAAAAAACCGTGACTACATATTGCCAACGTGCAAGATTAACAGTAACTGTAAGACGTCGTAGCGGAAAATAGGGTCCCTAAACTGTATGGTTAGCAACAGTGAATCGAACCCAACAGTTAGACAATAACTCTAAACAGTGGAGAAGGACTACATGGCAGGGACTATACTCAAAGTAGACACCTTAATGATCACGGCCACCTGGCGGTCTACTAAATTTGTTACCTGTTAACGTCGTGCAGGAGGCCATGACGTGTGCAGCACAGGTTCGGTATTTATCTGCCGGAAATGAAATAACCTTTACAATAGTCAACATGATGATTGCGGTAGACTACTGGAGCTGGGAATGCAGAGACGCCATTTTTGTCGTAGATGGTCACGATGCTTCAGTCAGGTGGAGAAAGTGTGCCGCTTGATGATTCAACAAAACAGAAACGATTTCTAATAATACAGTGTGAAACGTAATTACGGTAAACTGTCCCCCTATGGGTGGAGACAGTAGAATAACACCCACGGTATAATGTGCCTGCCGTATGACGCGACTAAAAGGGGCCCTCAAGGGCGGTTTGGCGACCACAAGGCCCTTAGCTGAGTTCTGGCATTGCTTCCAATTACTTGCCTCAGGCTCCTCACTTTCACATTTCTATCCGACCTCTCTTAGTCAAGTGTTTGATTCTTCCGATCCCGATGGTATCACAGTATTCAAGTCCTAGGGAGTCTTTCATTTTCACGCCCTTCGTGGTCCTT
The DNA here is from genome assembly GCF_040414725.1 of Anabrus simplex. Lineage (NCBI taxonomy): Eukaryota > Metazoa > Arthropoda > Insecta > Orthoptera > Tettigoniidae > Anabrus > Anabrus simplex. Next base: position 75,656,863 of record NC_090277.1, read on the forward strand.
AACTTTCTTTGACCGATACCTTCATTTTTCGAAATCTCGGACACCATTTTCCCCCCTGATTTGTGTTATATAGGGGATGTTTGCCTGTTTACAAAACGCCTAGTTCCGTTGTAGTAGCAGGCAAAATACATTTTAAACAATGTTGCACACCATTCATCTCCTAATTTATTAGACTACGCTGGAAATGACAAGACAGTTTTACAGTCTTAGCATTAGCCTCTCATCGTATCACTGTTACCCAGGTGATGAACAAACAAAAGAGATATGTAACTTTATAAACGAACAATAGAGCACGCGCAATGTAACAATTCGATAATCAACTTTCGCTCCGGGACCGAGATCATTAATCTTGATAAAATGGCTTCATTTTCCTCGATAACAACGTCCCTGGACTTTAACACCCATCCGCTGACATCGGAGCTTTGACGAATAAATCACCGGCACAAATCGCCACATCACATCACACCGCGCCAGTACCACCGTCATAGCCATACTTCTTTTCGATAGACAAAGTAGACCACATCGCCATGGTGTATTTTAATAATAATAATAATAATAATAATAATAATAATAATAATAATAATAATAACAAAATAATAAAAAGCAACTTCCTATGAAAGCGGCTAAACCAGATTTCATTTGAGAAAATACAGAAATCTGCAGCTCAATCAGGGCAAAATAAAATCGGTAGAGAAATTCAAATACCTAGGCGAGTGGATAGAACATAGTATATCTGAGAAAGAGGCACTCGAATCAAGAAAAAAACAAGATGGAAATGGGCTACCACCTCACCAAATATATCTATAAGAAACGGTCAATATCTTTCAAATCCAAGCTTAGATATTACTGTATAGCAATTCGATCTGAACCGCAGTAGGATGTCTCTCAATGAATAAAAAAGCTCTGGCAGAACAACTAGAAGCCAAAGAAAGGAAGATTCAAAGGAATATCATTGGATCAGTAAAGGAAAATAAGGAAAATACGAGAAGACAGAGTCATGAACTATATCTGCGTATGGAGAAACTAACAGACACTATCAGGGAAGGGATTTATTTCTGTGGTCACTTAATGATACCAGAAACATTATCCACTCGAATCTTTGCCTCCTTTGTGAATAAGGAAACTAAAGAGGTCTGGTTCACCGAGGTGGAAAAAGATTTGCAACAAGTAGGGATCTTACGTGAGGATATCTTGCAATGTGACCTTTTAAAGAAGAAACTTCAAGGTCTACAGAGTTTTCGAACAAGACCTCAAATGAAGACAGGCAAGACGTGAACCGAAGAACGGAAGTAAACTCACCGATGAAGGATGCGGGAGTACTGGGCGAGTGTTAAAGCTCAATAGTGTGGTCCATAGCTGGCCGAAACGAAAGAAAAAGGAAATAATAAATAAGGGAGGTAGTGAGTTCGAACCCCATGGTTTTCCATGGCACCCCATTTTTGCATATCGATGCTGGAGCTGTACCTTAATCAAGGACAAGGTCGTTTCCCTCTCACTCCTACGCCTTTTTCTGTCCTATCGTTGCCGTAACGCCTGTCTGTGTCGGTGCGACTTAATACAGACTGTGAAAATAATAATAACATTGGAGAAGGAGGCTCTTCAGGAGAGTAGGTTGATAGCACCATCACTGTCGTGTCAAAGGAATTCTCTCCTTCGCGTCGCGTGTTCTGCTGCAGACGGACTCGCCTGTATCGTCCCCAGACACGCAACCCGCTAGACTGGCGTGTCTAACAGACACACTAAACGAATATCACAGGCGATCTCCACAGATCGTTCTGCCCGTCTTCTTGACTGCAGCGTTCTCGAGATGAACTACATTAGTTTCCAAATGGAATCTGCTCCGGTCAAACTTGGGAATAGCAAAGCAAGTGCATTCACTCTCACTTGGACAGCAAACAACCGTCCTTCTGTAACACACCAAATATCGTGTGTCACCAGACATGCCGACATGGAGTGTCCGCACGGTACCAGTGAACCACAGAGGGAACCTTTCTCAGTTGAGTGAAATACTTAACCTAGTTTTTAACACACTGTGGTACAAAAGACTGGATGTCATTGGTAGGGAATCAGTTTTATTTTATCTTTTCAAAGGAATATGGACGTAAATTACATCTTATGGCTGAGGGTCATCCGGAAATTTGTGTAACATGACGCGATAAGATGTGTGACGGTATAGCAACCATAACAACCGTGCAGGCTGTGATGTAAGGTATTGTTACCTAGCAACAGTGCAGCCTGTGATGTAAGGTATTGTTACCTAACAACAGTGCAGGCTGTCGCTTTCTGGAGATAGTAAGTCAAATAAGTGATACTTTTGATTGGAATTATTCCAGTGGTTTAGGAGGAGATGTGGAACATAATACATTAGATAAATACATACATTTGTATAGCGAGGTTATGTCGATGAAAGATAATCAGTATTAAAAATATAGTAAGGCCGCTTGGAGGAGTATGTTAAGAGGGTCTTTCCGCCTAAGAATATATTAAGTCAATGTGAACTGACAGTATAGAGGAAGAAACAGGGAGGAAGGAAGAAAGGAAGAGAGAGAGAAATAAATAAATAAATAAAGAATGAATCGAAGAAAGAAAGAAGGAAAGAAAGAAAGAAAGAAAGAAAGAAAGACAATATTAAACAATGAGTTAATTAATTAAATAAATAAATAATGAAGTTAATAATTAAAAGGAAAATAAATAATAAAACTTAAATAAACAAATAACTCCATAAATAAAATAAATAAACAAATAACAGCCATACAGCACAGGTATATCCAACTCCGGTCCCAGCGGGTTCCACAGCGATTTCTAATTAACGGCCGTGTTGATTTGTTGATGAAGCCGAACTAATGGCGTGTGACTACTTCATATCGATTGTGATTTATCGATCACGTCCTGCCAATTAAATTACTCATATGCATGGCTGTCGTGTTAGAGCCGGGGATTAACAAGTGTAACTGATTACCGGCCGGGTATTGGAAATTACAAATAGGAGGAGATAATAATAATAATAATAATAATAATAATAATAATAATAATAATAATAATAATAATAACAATCACTTTTCTCATTCATCAAATATTTAAGATTTTTATTTAAAAATTCACGTGGAAAGTGAGAATCATGAGCATAAAAATATGACTTAGTTCCATATTTTTCTTGGTAGAGCTCACGACCGTTTTGGAAAACTGAGGCGGTGGCTGGTCTAAAGAAATGGTTACCTTTATAAATATTAAGTTATTTTGGTCTCTACGAACACATCATTTAGTGGTTAGCTATATTTATTATAAACACACTACCATTACCAATAGAAGTATAAAAGTAGGAATACAACTAAAATGACGATGACTTCCTAATGACTACGAGGATATGTTCAACATTAAATACGTGCTGCTCTCTCGCTAGGCCACGGACACTGGAACTAGTCATTGGTGAATCATGTGATGGAAAAAGGAAATATGCAAATTTCTCGGCTGCACGGAAAAACATAAAACCATGGAAATGCTTTGCGGAATAGAAGGTGACAGAGCGAGAAGAAATTATTTGGTTATTCCCCTCAGAGTAGCTTTTTTTTTTTTCATGAACGGGGTACAGATAACGAATGCATCCTTTCATTACACCAACAGGGGAGATGAAGAGTTTCGATAAATTGAAATAAATAAATAAATAAATAAATAAATAAATAAATAAATAAATAAATAAATAAATAAATAAATAAATAAATAAATAAATAAATAAATAAATAAATAAATAAATAAATAAATAAATAAATAAATCATTAATTCTGCAGTGTTTTAAATAATGATTTTCCATTAACATTTTTTGACATTTCTTTGTTTACAGCCTCTCTTTGTAGGTCTAATACGTCCAACATCAACATCTTCAAAACATGCCTTTCCGTCCACCAAAATGGCGCCGTTCTTCCATCCATACCTTACATCACAGCCTGCACGGTTGTTAGGTAACATTGTCTGGTCTTCCATCCATACCTTACATCACAGCCTGCACGGTTGTTAGGTAACATTGTCTGGTCATCCATCCATACCTTACATCACAACCTGCACGGTTGTTAGTTAACATTGTCTGGCCATCCATCCATACCTTACATCACAGCCTGCACGGTTGCTAGGTAACATTGTCTGGCCATCCATCCATACCTTACATCACAGCCTGCACGGTTGCTAGATAACATTGTCTGGCCATCCATCCATACCTTACATCACAGCCTGCACGGTTGCTAGGTAACATTGTCTGGCCATCCATCCATACCTTTTATCATAGCCTGCACGGTTGTTAGATAACACTGTCTAGCCATCCATCCATACCTTACATCACAGCCTGCACGGTTGCTAGGTAACATTGTCTGGCCATCCATCCATACCTTTTATCATAGCCTGCACGGTTGCTAGGTAACATTGTCTGGCCATCCATCCATACTTTACATCACAGCCTGCACGGTTGTTAGATAACATTGTCTGGCCATCCATCCATACCTTACATCACAGCCTGCACGGTTGTTAGATAACATTGTCTGGCCATCCATCCATACCTTACACCACAGCCTGCACGGTTGTTAGGTAACGTTGTCTGGTCATCCATCCATACCTTACATCACAGCCTGCACGGTTGTTAGATAACATTGTCTGGCCATCCATCCATACCTTACATCACAGCCTGCACGGTTGCTAGGTAACATTGTCTGGCCATCCATCCATACTTTACATCACAGCCTGCACGGTTGCTAGGTAACATTGTCTGGCCATCCATCCATACCTTACATCACAGCCTGCACGGTTGCTAGATAACATTGTCTGGCCATCCATCCATACTTTACATCACAGCCTGCACGGTTGTTAAATAACATTGTCTGGCCATCCATAACATCACAGCCTGCACGGTTGCTAGGTAACATTGTCTGGCCATCTATCCATACCTTACATCACAGCCTGCACGGTTGCTAGGTAACATTGTCTGGCCATCCATCCATACCTTTTATCATAGCCTGCACGGTTGTTAGATAACACTGTCTAGCCATCCATCCATACCTTACATCACAGCCTGCACGGTTGCTAGGTAACATTGTCTGGCCATCCATCCATACCTTACAACACAGCCTGCACGGTTGTTAGATAACATTGTCTGGCCATCCATCCATACCTTACATCACAGCCTGCACGGTTGCTAGGTAACATTGTCTGGCCATCCATCCATACCTTACATCACAGCCTGCACGGTTGCTAGGTAACATTGTCTGGCCATCCATCCATACCTTACATCACAGCCTGCACGGTTGCTAGGTAACATTGTCTGGCCATCCATCCATACCTTACATCACAGCCTGCACGGTTGCTAGGTAACATTGTCTGGCCATCCATCCATACTTTACATCACAGCCTGCACGGTTGCTAGGTAACATTGTCTGGCCATCCATCCATACCTTACATCACAGCCTGCACGGTTGCTAGGTAACATTGTCTGGCCATCCATCCATACTTTACATCACAGCCTGCACGGTTGTTAAATAACATTGTCTGGCCATCCATAACATCACAGCCTGCACGGTTGCTAGGTAACATTGTCTGGCCATCTATCCATACCTTACATCACAGCCTGCACGGTTGCTAGGTAACATTGTCTGGCCATCCATCCATACCTTTTATCATAGCCTGCACGGTTGTTAGATAACACTGTCTAGCCATCCATCCATACCTTACATCACAGCCTGCACGGTTGCTAGGTAACATTGTCTGGCCATCCATCCATACCTTACAACACAGCCTGCACGGTTGTTAGATAACATTGTCTGGCCATCCATCCATACCTTACATCACAGCCTGCACGGTTGCTAGGTAACATTGTCTGGCCATCCATCCATACCTTACATCACAGCCTGCACGGTTGCTAGGTAACATTGTCTGGCCATCCATCCATACCTTACATCACAGCCTGCACGGTTGCTAGGTAACATTGTCTGGCCATCCATCCATACCTTACATCACAGCCTGCACGGTTGCTAGGTAACATTGTCTGGCCATCCATCCATACCTTACATCACAGCCTGCACGGTTGCTAGGTAACATTGTCTGGCCATCCATCCATACCTTACATCACAGCCTGCACGGTTGCTAGGTAACATTGTCTGGCCATCCATCCATACTTTACATCACAGCCTGCACGGTTGTTAGATAACATTGTCTGGCCATCCATCCATACCTTACATCACAGCCTGCACGGTTGTTAGATAACATTGTCTGGCCATCCATCCATACCTTACACCACAGCCTGCACGGTTGTTAGGTAACGTTGTCTGGTCATCCATCCATACCTTACATCACAGCCTGCACGGTTGTTAGATAACATTGTCTGGCCATCCATCCATACCTTACATCACAGCCTGCACGTTTGCTAGGTAACATTGTCTGGCCATCCATCCATACCTTTTATCATAGCCTGCACGGTTGTTAGATAACACTGTCTGGCCATCCATCCATACCTTACATCACAGCCTGCACGGTTGCTATGTAACATTGTCTGGCCATCCATCCATACCTTACATCACAGCCTGCACGGTTGCTCTGGTTACACTACCGTCAAACAAATTTTCGGATGACCTCCATCTCTAAAACTATACTTAAGTAAAAAATTTAATAAATAATTTACTATACCAAGTTTCATCAAACCAGATTATTGATGTTAATTTAATTTTTCTATATTGATTCTTATGGCAACTAGTAGAGAGTCTAGCACTACATTTGTAAATAACTGTTTTCTCTCTCACTCTCTAAGGACTGTATTTGTTTCCTGTAACACGGTTAATATTTCTTACATGGTTCATTTTCAGCCAAATATTTTATCTTTTTCAGTAAAATTGGATATTAATATGCCGCGCTGGATCAGCGGCCGAGTGTCCGGTGGTGCCCGAAGGAAACACTGTTAGCACTCAGTGTCACCTAACACTGAGCCTTAGGGACCATCTAGAAGAATTACACTTTCTTGGTAGAAAACATCGCAAATGAAATCTCGAAGTTGGTAGGTAGATTTACTGGCATATAAAATACAAATGAGACAAAATTCCGGCACCTCCGTGTCTGTGAAAACCATAAAAATACCTAGCAATTGGTGGTGAAACAAATAACATTATTTATGCTGCTACGCAGTTAGTACGACGGATTTAATTTTGTGTGTAAAATGCAGAATATATTAGTTTGGGGAATGCAATTTATTACAAGGCATTATTGCCTCGTCTCCTTAAAGGCACGTTTGACTCACAACGTCAACATCGGACGATGACAAAGTGTACAGCGCGTATTTACTAGCATCACTCTTCGTCGACAAGCGTGCAAATTTGAATAGGTGTCACCTTTCAGATGTGCAAACACGCCTCCCGAATTTACTTTAAAAAGAACAACCCCTTCTTGTTGTTGAGATTTCATTTTCCGCCAGTATTTCCTCCTCCTCTTAGGAACGAGGTTGGGCGACTGCGGAACCTCTGGCTGAGTCTGGCATTGTGGCAGCCTTCTCGCTTTCATCTCTTCTATCACTATTCTTTCCAACTCGAACTGAGGATTGTAAGTAGGATTCGCGGAGGCAGCTAGGAAGTGACCTGTGAACAGTTTCTTGCTCGCTAGACCATGTAATGGCTTAAGCTCCACCGAGTTCGCCCCGGATATGGATTTTCCAGCTGAATGTGCGGAATGATTGTCTCAAGCGGTCCTTCCGTATGAAAGTAGAAGGTTCGGAAATATTGAAGTGTTTTATCGGTATCGAAATTGTGACTGTACTGTTGGGTATTTACTCCGTGCTGGCAATACCACAGATGAAGGGGAGAGTTCTTCATGACCTCCCGAAAGGACCTCACCTAGCACAGGTAGTAAAAGGTGTTTGCTTTCTTTGGAGCCATTCTTACCCGGCAGCGGCCCGACCTCTCACCACTGGGTTCCATGGTTCAAATCCCGGTCACTCCTTGCGGGATTTGTGCTGGACCAAGCGGAGGCGGAACAAGATTTTCTTCGGGTATTCCGGTTTTTCTGTCATCTTTCATTCCAGCAACACTCTTCAGTATCATTTAACTTCATGTGTCAGTCAATCGTTGCATCAGATGAGTGCGACAGACTTCGGCAGCCGGCCCATTTCCTCTCCTCGCCGCTAGATGGGGGCTTCGTTCATTCCGTTCCTGCCCCAGTCAAATGACTGGAAACTTGCTGTGGATTTCCATTAATTTCATTCTTAGTCGACGTTGTGTTTGCGATTCTCAAACTTTACTAGAAGCGAAGACAAATTACTCAATCGAATGCAGAGGTCATTACGACGTACTTCTAAAAGGTAAAGCTAATAACCTAAAATAATAATAATTGTTATCCTCAAAAACCACAATAAAAACAACCTGGCATTAAATAACTTTGATTATCAGAGATGCAAGGGCGTTTTGAAAACCGTTCCTATGAAGTTATTGTCAGCGCTGATCAATTAAATGCCATATATTGCACACTTCATCGCAATTAAATTACAGCTAATTAGCTGTTTTCCTTGATTAGTATAGGCAGAACGTTTAACCATAGAAACATCTTAATCAGTTCCCGAAAAAATGCGGTTGGGAGAGACCTCTGAGTGCGCAACTTCGCAAGCCACACCTCCTGGAAGACGACCACATGTGACGTACTCTTGGTTACTTCTCCTTCATCCTCAGGGTTGGCCAAAATCGTCGCTCAAACGTTACCTGTTCCCTTTTCCACCTGGAATTCTTGTGATCGCGATTGTACATGTAAGTGAAACCAGTTAGAGGTTCCATGGTCACGAACCCGCGCTCCCAAGTTAAGAGAGCCTGATCCTCTTCTAAGTCACCTTTTAGAACTCAGTTCATGAAACACTGCCTTCCTACTCAGCACTAACATCAAGGTATTATTAGTTTTACTGTTACCACGATAATTGCTATAGTTACACAGCATTGAGTGATACTCATAATTAAGCTACGGGATTTATATCAAACACTTGCTAGTTGTTTTACGTCGCACCGACACAGATAGGTCTTACGGCGACGATGGGACCGGAAAGGGCTAGGAGTGGGAAGGAAGCGGCCGTGGCCTTAATTAAGGTACAGCCCCAGCATTTGCCTGGTGTGAAAATGGGAAACCACGGAAAACCATTTTCAGGGCTGCCGACAGTGGGGTTCGAACCTACTATCTCCCGAATACTGGCCGCACTTAAGCGACTGCAGCTATCGAGCTCGGTCAAACACTCGCAATAAAGCATATAATTATGAAACTACAGGCTGCTTTCATTTGTGAGTCTAGCTTACAACCACACACACATTCATCAGCAGAAGTTGTATTAGCTTGAGTACAATTTAATCCCCCCTATGTCAAGAATAATAGAAAAGTTGCTCAGGGTGAACATATATCTCCTCCAAAAGTGTTTAATATTTTACATTTTTACACAATTCACCCTTCCTTTCTTCCTCTTGAGAATCCCTGCCGTTTTGCTCAGACGGTCACTGATTAGAGCAACAACAAGACTCCCTGGATGCGAGCCTTTTCATATTTAAAAGCTTCGCCCCTGTGGTATGAATTATACATGAAAGTGGAGATCACGTGAGTATCACTATCTAATCGGGAGATAGTGGGTTCGAGCTCCACTGTCGGCAGCCCTGAAGATGGTTTTCCGCGGTTTCCCATTTTCACACCAGGCAAATGCCGGGGTTGTACCTTAATTAAGGCCACGGCCGCTTCCTTCCAATTCCTAGGCCGTTCCCATCCCATCGTCGCCATCAGACTTATCTGTGTCGGTGCGACGTAAAGCAAAAAAAAAAAAAAAATATCACTATGATATGAACTATAGGTAAAGTCTACTAGAATTCAGCCTCTCGTGACGACTGCTATGAACTACACCGATTAACGTCGAATATAAGGTTTAAACATCAACACAAAAGTAACAGTCCTCGTTTGATTCATGAGCTGTAGAAGCAGCGAATTGTCTTGCTCTGTCCGAACAGCTGTATCTTAAACTATTTACACAACACATTTTAATGCAGAGGTAAGAATGTGTGCAGAATTACGAAAAAGGACAGTGATGCGTATTCCTTGAGCCCCAACAAAATAAAAATAAAGGACAAGCTTCGCAATCTTGCCACGTATGGCGCACTACTCCTGACGCTCAAATCAAACTTGAAGGGAATTATAGCCACTATTGTAGGGACAGTACCCTTATCCCTCATTTACTTTAGTAGATGTAATACCAGTTACAACTGCACACCCTTTAATGTCTGCGCCACTCCAGCAATAATTAAAACCTTAACCATTTAGAACTCATAATTCTTTTAGCCTCGCTCTCAATATTTTCCTTGTACTTCCGATCTGTAATGAAATCCACTGGCCGACACCACACCATGTGACAGGGAGTAATAATAATAATAATAATAATAATTTTACCGGGTGTACACCTTTCCTCGCTACTTACACTGCGCGCCTTCTCTACGGCCGTCTATGCCAACAGCCATGACCTTTTTTTTAACTTTCATAAACTTTCTTCTTCAACGGCTAGATGGCTCTACCATCGATTTGTTAGCGCAATTTTATGACTAGATACAAACCAAAATACCAGATAAATTTTATTTTGGGAGTTCGTAAACCTTTTCTTTCGAGGATTGTTTTGTTAATGTATTGAAGTTGTCAACACTTCAGCTGCTATCATCCTCTATTGTAATCTACCTGTATGGGGGGGGGGGGTGGAAATACAGCCTTTAAGCGTAATGTAGTTTAATTTAATCTGGAACTTTCCCTATGGACCTGTATAAGTAGTGCACTTTAGGTCCGTCTTGTCTGAATTGCTCCAGTGCTTGAGACTGCGATCTGACGGAGCCCACAGAGGGCTAGAGACAAAGGGGCGGGCCTGTTTGACGGAGATCCAGCGATACAAGGTAATGGCAGAATTTACCCAAACATGTGATCGTGCCTGCGGGTTGTTTGAGGGGAAAGTTTCGGCCGTTTCTCAATGTAATTTTAGATTTTGGTGGTTGAAATTTAGGACCTTCTGCGCTGTCTTCTGACTCTAGTTCTATTCCCTACTGGGAAATATATAATGTAAAGTAACGCGAGTGGTGACCCTCAGTCGTCTCCCCTTCAGCTTTTGAATTGGGTGAATAAAGTTTTAACCTCTAAGTTTTGAAAATATTGTCTCGTTTTAAATGTTCCTCCTTTAATCACCCTTGTTAGTATGGGATTAGCCCCTGTGTCATTTGGCCTTAACACCACTTAGGTTCTCGTACTTCCAGAAATTACTACAAGGAGTGCTGCTGTTTCACCTCCTTGCCTTTTTTAATGTGTAACCTTTCCTTTTTATCTTTAGTGCCTTGTAGTATGGGTGATCATGCCCCTGTGTATTCTTAATTATTCTTAGGGTAACCGTGTCTTCATTTTGGTTCCCTTTGGGAACAGTGATTGATATTATTGAGGAGCATTGCAATTGATGAGCCCAAACGTGTATTATCACTTTGAAGTGGAGTCACCCCATGGGTTTCCTAGTGTAATTAAATGTGTCAAAAGCAACTGATTGCCTGTTCGAACCTAGACTCTTGTATTTTGGAGCTGAGACTCCTATGAAGTGTACCTGTTTGGAGCAAACCTTGCTCTTTCACAAAATTTTACCTGTCAGGAGCAATTCTGCTCTTGGTGTATGGAAGTTAACGACTGGGAGTTTCTCCCAAGTTATTTTGTACCTGATTTAGGACTTTTAAATCTAAGGCATTGTCAGAGCTGACGAGCTCGTTGTTAACATTTTCATTTTCAATTGTTCTTTGTTATTTAATTAAATTGCATGTCTCTCAATTTTAATAAAGTAAAGATAAAATGTCCAAATTTGTTTTATTCATAGTTGCTCTAAGTAATACCTTGTCCAGCCATTCAACCCAGGCACTTCCTTTTACTCTGTGAGCCACGAATACCCCGGAACAATAATAATAATAATAATAATAATAATAATAATAATAATAATAATAATAATAATAATAATAATAATAATAATAATAATATTAAAGAGATCAGGAAATCTAATAAAATTCCAAAGTTCGTTCACGAACATGCTCCGTAGTTCCGTCGCGTCTCTCACAGAGAACTTCCGTGCGAACGTGTTCTCTTCGGCTTTAAAGATAACGCAATTAGCCTCCCTTAACGGAGTTGGCGATTCTGTTAATGGTCAATAAATAGAGCAGCAAAGACCTCTTCAAATTAGATAACGAGACGTGTTTACCACCAGATGTTCCCATGTCCGCCATCTTTACGATCTGTCGTCATTTCTTCCTTCCCTCTGCTGAACGTGAAGGAATCCGCAACCAGGGCACATGTGTCCATGTTTCAAGAAGCTCCTCACAATGAAAGTAAGCCTGACAAATTCACAAGTAAATAGGCTACAGTAATTGACTGCTTGCTTGCTTCATTTATTCATTTACTGAGTGATTGACTTCAATTTCAGTAACATGGAAGCATGGGGAGTCGAGGTAAAGAAACGAATATTAATGGTTTCTAAGGCCATTCAGGCCATCGATGATGGAAAGGAACAAGTGTTGACGAGAAGCGAACAGCCTGACAGTAAAACAATGCACGACATCAAAGAGCATGGTTATGTTGTACTTTCACCGGTTGCCTTTCTTCATTGAGGAAGATGCTAGAATTAGTAGCAGTTTAGTCCCTGATTCGCGACAGATAATTCCACCACAAGAGAGCTCCTCTAACTAAAGGGAAGCAGAGTTTGTAACGTGAAAGCTCTGGACTCTCGAGGTAATGGAGAGCGCTTCTCGGTTTGTTTAATGTGAGCAATTTTTATCTGCCGTGCACACAGCAAGAAATGGAGCGGTGTTTTAGTTAGAATTTAGCAAAACAGGATGGAAGTATAGAGATTTCCTGAGTGTTAGCTAAAAGAATGCAGAGATGAGATACTTTAGACCGATTCCAGAAACGATTTAGACGAGTTTACGGTTAAACACTGTTCAACCAGCTATGTTTAAATACTGCAGAGAACACTGTTTAACCTCAAATTTTAGGAGTGAATCATAATCAGAGGTTATGTACCATGAAACAATTTGTAGTATCATGTTGAGACGATTCCAGAAACGGCAGCAATTCATGTGAAATGTACGCGGAGGTACAGTTCAAATACGACTTCACTTTTCAAGAGATAGTATGAGGGACTTGTTTCTTGCGCCTAACACAAGGGAGATAATCGTCGCGCTAAGATAAGTTTTCAGCAACTATGAGATAATAAAAGGCATCGAATGGGAAGAAAGAACAGCCCCAATATCTGCCTGCTGTACAAATGCGGAAACTGCGGAAAACTATTTTCAGAGCAGCCGATGGTGCGTTTAGAACCTACGATCTCCAGAATAAACAACTGACTAAAGTTTCATCCTCCCTTCACTCACTGTAACAACGCTATAATCAAAGCTACAGTTCCTCGTACGGTGGCGTGTCCCTTCGGTGTTGATAATATTATGAGATCTTATTTCCACCAAAAGTGATATTCTTTTCTGTGGGCAAATCATGCTCATGCTTAGCCATATTTGAGTCATGTGTAGGAAGACGACAGCTGACTAACGTCTGGCGCGTGCACCGACGGATTTGATTGGTTGCGACAAGCAAAGAGTTGCTTGAAAGATGCTTCTATTTCCATTTTCGTATCAATTCTGAGACTTTAAACACCGGCAATAGAAAATCTTGCGTAACTTAGACGTTGTTCAGGTAGACTTTGTCTGAGGCTTTTTAAAAAATGATATTTGCTCGTGGCGTCGTCGAGCTTCGTAGATCTTTTGCCACTACTCTCACCATATGATAGGAACCTGCGTGTAAGTGTAATTGCGGGAGTGTAGAGTGTTGAATGTGAGGAAAGGAAGGTTAAGGACGACACAGATACTCTGTCCCCAGGCCAGGGATATTAATAATTTACAATTAAGAACCCCTGACCCGGCCGTAAATCGAACCCGGGGCCGCCGCGTAAGAGGCAGGCACGCTACCCCTACACCACGGGGCCGGCTCTCTATCCTTCATAGCTCTAATTAATCCTTCGTTTATTCATTCGTATTTTTATTTATTCTCAGCATGGTTCCAATTATAAAACACACAAGAGAACATGAAAATGGAAGTAGAAATAAAGCAGAGCGAACAGAGCGAGAGAGACAGAATAGGAAAGCACGAAAGCGAAGCAAATAAGTCAATTGTCCCACAGACAAACCAAACGTTACATACATTTTTATTTTTTAAATGATAATTATGAGGTACAATGAAATAATATCCTCTGCAGCGTGACTTTATTCTCTACAGTAATGCAACATGGTTAATTAAGCCGCGCATATTTAAATATATTAAACGAGCAGGTAAACAAACAACACGATATTATGTTAATTATCCTATTTAAATAGTAACCAGTTAATTAATGGCGTATGGCCTCTGTAGAGGCCTGCTGCAGCTTTTCGAGTTCATGGCCTGTAGGCGATCTGCGGGCCAGTGAGAATGGGGTCATGCCTACGATGAATTCTAATGAATGAAGACGACACAATCACCTGCTGCCGAGCTAGACGAACCCAGCTGGGACACTTTGGACCAAATGCTAACTATGTATCTATGGAGCCGGACATAGCAACCAATGAACATGTTCTTAAATCAGATACAGGCTATTCGTGATTGACGATTTCAACCCTAGAAGTAGTGTGAGAAGTATGGCAGAAAATCTTGGGTGGGGGGCACTGGGGAAAACGAACACGGTTCTGTGCCATGTATAATGGCTACACGAAAAAGCCACCTTGGGGAGAACTGAACAGTCGTCAAGAAAATCCCTCTTACATGTAAAACGTAGATCTCAGAAAACTAACTCAGATAAATATTTGTTTGTAAATCGGGGAAATGATTCGAGTGATTACCTGCAACTGTCTTAGAGCCTTTTCCCAAAAAAGTAAGATGCTTCAAGAATGGACTCGAGAATTCTGTGTCGTGTAATGTTTTAATGCAACGCTCAACCCACTGTAAATTGTAGTATTAAGTCATCTGAATTATTTAAGGTACAAAATGTGTGAATTTGTATACGAACGTGCTGTATTTACAAATCTAAGATACTGGGTTCGAACCCCACTGTCGGCAGCCCTGAAGATGGCTTTCCGTGGTTTCCCATTTTCACACTCTAGGCCAGGGCCTCTCAGGATGCATGCGCTTGGTGCTTGCACTGTGCATGGTGCAAAAGACGACTTCGCTTGATTGACCAGAGTGCAGACCCCCCACTCCTCGATTTGGAGCAATAGCGCTTACTCTCTCTTTCCTCACGCCTGTCTTGCTCGCTCCCCCTGTGTCCCTGTTCCACACTTGTTCCGTAGTGCTCCAAATCCGAGCTGAGTTGCGCCGAGTAGAGCCGAGCTTAGCCGAGTAGCCCAGAGACGAAGCGTTGGTCCGAGCGCGACCGATGCACAGTGCACAAAGCTCTTGCGCCTCGATTTGCACGCGTGAGATTTTGGGCGTTTGATAGGCCCTGCTCTAGGCAAATGCCGGGGCTGTACCTTAATTAAGGCCACGGCCGCTTCCTTTCCACTCCTTGACCTTACCCATCCCATCGTCATCATAAGACCTCTCTGTGTCGGTGTGACGTAAAACAAAATTGAAAAAAATCCTAAGATAATAGTTAATAACTTGATCACTCAAACTACTGCAAGTCATAGTGTAAAATTTTGAAATACTTTAGGCATGTGTGCATTTGTTAGTAAGCTGAACCTATAGTATTGTAAACGCAATGTTAATCACTGGAAATACTTAAGTGGTGGTGGTGATTATTGTTTTAAGAGGAAGTACAACTAGGCAACCATCCTCTATATAACACTAGTTATAAAAATGGAAGGGGTACGACACTTCGTAAAATGAAGGTATCGGCCAAAGGAAGACAAGGGCCACGAAGGGCATGAAAATGAAAGACTCCCTAGGCCTCCATACGTAATACCGCCGGGGTCTGAAAAGAACAAGTGTTGACCCAGGGAGGTCGGATAGGATAGACGAAAGTGAGGAGCCTGGCACAAGTACGTGGAAGCAATACCAGGACTCAGCTGAGGGCCCCGTGGTCGCCAGCCCACGCTCGAAAGTTCAGAGCCCCTGAGGCCCCTTTTAGTCGCCTCTTACGACAGGCAGAGGATACCGTGGGTGTTATTCTACCACCCCCACACACAGGAGGGCTGGAAATACTTAAGTTGTGTATGAATTTGTATATGATGATGCTGGATTTTGAATGTGAAATTAGTAGTGTTTCTTGTAATATTTTATTTCCATGGAATTGCTTGTTGTACGCTTGTTGTTGTTATGTTTTAACTTTACTTTAATATCACACTAGTGTAAGTGACCATTGTCACCGGGATATTTCCCAGTTGCGATGTATTTGTTTATAATAATAATTATAAAGAAATAGGAAGCTGGAATTTGAACTGATCCTGAACAGATATTAAGACAAGAGACACCGCCAGTCACACAATACATGTTTTGAAGGACATCTTTACCTCCTGACTATATCTCTCTGCGGGTCAGCTGGCACAATGCCGGCCTCTGAATGCCAAGATCTTGTTTAAATTGACATGAAGGCAGTGAAAATCAAATATAACTGCCTACAGATGGTAAATGAAGCCGTCATTGGGTTACATCAATGCCACGTCTGCAATAAAGTATCTGAAGATTATTCCGCTCATGTAACTGTCTAATTTGTTTGTGCCATCTGCAGAATCAATTCGCTTCAACTCCGTTATATGACCTTGTGCTGTCATGGCAGTAGTTTTAAGGTTGTTCCTCCATTTATACGACGATCAACGTATAAAAGTGACATTCCACTTTCTAGACTTGTAAATTTATCATGGAAACTTTTCACATTCATAGCCTCGTAGGAGCACTTACTGTTTCTTGCATCTCCGAATGTGACGGCTTGACAACTTCAAGTCGATAGCATAAGCTGATATATGGGAACGTTCAAGAAATATGTCCCCTAGTTCTTTTACGGTACCAAACTTCTACAAGAGTGTAAATTAACAGAATATCAATGTGAATATGAGAAAAATAAACTGCAGTTCTGTTCTTGCTTCACTTTCGTAGGTGTGTAGATAATATCTTTATCAGTGGAACATTTTAAACAATAAGTTACCACAAGTAAAATATATTTATCGACATACTCCTCTAACAAGGTTACTGTGATTGGTTAACAAACAAATAAACCAAGCCAAACCAAACCAAACCAAACCAAACCAAACCAAACCAAACCAAACCAAACCAAATCAAACCAAAAACCAAACTCCACGGCGCAACTCTCCCGAACGCGTGAGTTTGCCTTCCTTTGTGTCCATATTTCTGGCATTCTTTTGCTGTGGGATTCTTCACTGTCGTCAGACCAGGTTGTTCCAGTTTTCTTCTTCCTCTTCGCTCTTTACTCTTGGTCAACTTGCAATTTGTGAATTTTTGAACTGAAGCTTACCCTCTTTTGGACATCTGCTGGTGTAATTCCAGCCTGTTTCAAATAAATTTTGACTTCGCCAATCCATTTCATTGTGTCCGACATATTTTTTACTTCCAATTTCCTTATGCTGAATTCTAACAAAACTAATGTGACCTTTGATTTTAAAAGGGATTGCAATGATGGCATACGTATTCATCTAAATGGCAAATACCTTCAAACAACAGATTTTACTAAATTCTTAGGTATTATTCCAGTTAGTCATATGTGTTGGAAGAAACATGTTAAATGTGTGTGTAAAAAGTTAACATGTGGAATATTTTTATTACGTAGGCTATCAGAAATTGTAGATACAAAATGTTAAATATGTCTGTAAAATGTTGTCTGGGGTTGTGTGGCAAATGCATATTTTCAACGACTTTTTATTGTACAAAATAAAACTCTAAGGATCATATTTCGCATCCCGAATCGAAGTACTTGCAAACATTCTTTCATAACTCATAATATTATTTTGTTAAAAAAGAATATCTGTTTTAGTGAGAGGTGACAACAGACGTTTCTTCGGCAGTGTAGATAGGTACAAAATAGTACATTATACGGTGTTGGTCGTTTGGCATACAATCATTTTTTGTTCACATATGGTTTATATTATTACCTAACTCCATATCATTGACAAGTTTACACATAATTTCAGTGATTTAATAAAATCTGAGGATGTTCTTCTAGAACGAAACGTGTCATTCTTTGTATTTAATATGTGATTTTTACAGGTATGCTTATAGTGTTTTAATTTTCATTTGAAATGGTTGTGTGTCTGACAGACTGGAAAGTTCTTTAAATCATAATATTAATGACACTTCCCTCCTTACATATCTATAAATATATTCTGTTTATTAACCACAACAAAACATGGATTATAATTAACAGTGAGGTCCAAATTTATACCTACATACATACATACATACATACATACATACATACATACATACATACATACATACATACATACATACATACATACATACATACATACATACATACATACATTATCATTATAGACCGTTGTGCCTTTCACCGTTCACTCTGCAAGCCTCTGTGAATTTACTGAACGTCGCCACAGCCCTCTATTTGCAACTAATGCTGCGGCCTCATTTAGTTATATACCTCTTATCTTTAAATCGTTAGAAATTGAGTCTAACCATCGTCGTCTTGGCCTCCCTCTACTTCTCTTTCCGGGAGATAGTAGGTTCGAATCCCACTATCGGCAGCCCTGAAAATGGTATCCGTGGTTTCCCATTTTCACACCAGGAAAATGCTGGGACTGTACCTTAATAAAGGCCACGGCCGCTTCCTTCCAACTCCTAGGCCCTTCCTATCCCATCGTCGCCATAAGACCTATCTGTGTCGGTGCGACGTTAAGCCCTTAGAAAAAAATCCCTTCTCTTTCCCTCCATAACAGAGTCCATTATTCTCCTAGGTAACCTATCCTCCTCCATTCGCCTGACATGACCCCACCACCGAAGCCGGTTTATGCGTACAGCTCTATCCATCGAGTTCAATCATAAATTAGCCTTTATCTCCTCATTCCGAGTACCTTCCTACCATTATTCCCACCTGTTTGTACCAGCAATAATTCCCGCTACTTCAATTTATAATACAAGACTGAATGATTACCACATGAGTTTCCACCGCACTAAAATATCGGTCATAGTCCATATGTGAAGGGTATGTAACTCTATAACAAACTGCCTAAGGTTATGAATTATCTTAATTAACAGGTGCCTGTATTCTATACATTAACTGTGAATCAGAATGTGTGGTTTTCCTTTGTATATAAATTAGAATATGTTTTTTGTTGTATATAGATTATAGCTTATAACTTAACGTTGTCTGTCAACTATAATGTTCTATGGACAATAGTCCGGCTCCGTGGCTAAGTGGTTAGCGTGCTGGCCTTTGGCCACAGGGGTCCCGGGTTCGATTCCCGGCAGGGTCGGGAATTTTAACCATCTTTGGTTAATTTCGCTGGCACGGGGGCTGGGTGTATGTGTCGTCTTCATCATCATTTCATACTCATCATGACGCGCAGGTCGCCTACGGGTGTCAAATCAAAAGACCTGCACCTGGCGAGCCGAACTTGTCCTCGGACACTCCCGGCACTAAAAGCCGTACGCCATTTCATTTATAGACAATAAAATTGAATTGAATGAAGTGTAGAGCTGTCAGACCACGGACCAGCCGTGACCACTTGTGTGCATCCGCCGACCGTGTTTCGTGTGGATCGCGACTAAAACCTCCGACTTGGCTGGAAATTGAATGCGGGAACCTCTAAAGCTAGAATTGATATTCACTCCATTAAGGTAACGAGTTTAAAATGACGCTCATATTAATTTATGAATGGCTTACTACCAGTTATTATTCCTTAAATAATCCTGGGCATCTAACAGCCGACTCTTTGCTGAATGTTCCCGATAACGATAGAAACATCTCGAATAGGGAGACATCTGCTGTGAACACTAGACGGAGCTCTATTATCGATTCTATCCTCAGAAAGTCAAGAAGCGGGTCACACAAGTTTGGAAACAAGAAAGAGGCAAGTCTTTCTTTCATTCTCTTTGTAAAAACTGGGAACAGTTAAGTCCTTAGTGATCCACAACGGCGACACTTGTCTTTAAAATGGCGCCTTTTGTGAACGCCACTTGAAGTTCTAACAGCGAGAGCCATGACACTCGTCTTGTCTTTCACTTGTCCAACATGGCCTTTCTTGCTCGATATTTATTTGTTTAGGACGATAACCACCAACTGGGTAGAGGGTTTCATTTTTGAATGAATATATATAATCGTCAACGGGTTTACCGTAAGTCACAGTATTTTATAATTTTTATGTCTTGGAATATAAATGGTTCCTTAAAAGAAGCACATATCCATGCACAGTCGCCTCGGCAATCGTAGCTAGGTGGCTTTCCTTGAGGGCAAAACTCTTCCACAACTCGGCCATCCTCCCCGGTATGGTACCTCTTAAGGGTGGATCAACACCTTTGACCGAACAAAAATGCGATTTTTTAATTTATGTTTTCATTTAAAATTGAACTTTTGTTTTTATAACAGTGCAAAAGTTTTGTTAATATCTCCAATACTTTCTGAGTTATGATCAAAAACGTGAAGCCCTTTACCGGTAAGTAACTTTTGTTTTTCAGAACCGTTTCCCTGATAACTCTGAAAGCTTCATTGAGAAGAAGAATATATGCTAGAATTATTGAGCTAGCTTCATTAGTTAAGTTAAAAAAATTAAAATTAAAGTTAATGAGAAATTGACTGCTTGAAAATAACTTCATGAAAAAATATTTATACATGATGGACTTCACGGATTCTAATACATGTTATAGCTATAACATAAATAAATAGGCAAATATTCATGTGTTTGGAAATTATCAGGGAAATAGGGACCATGATGCACCGCCATCTGACATAGGTTTATATGATTTCTAAATATGTAGGCATATTATTAAGAAATAATGTGTTTGTTATACGAAGTTTCCTTTTACTATTCATTTCTAGTGCTGTGGAGAAAACGTTAATACACCCCATTTTTCTATGATCAAAAGTGTAGGTTCACCCTTAAAATTCTTAGCCTACGGTTATGGAATTCCATCATCTTAGGAAGGAACACTACATCTATTGGAAACTTAAGTAATCCACATGCAGTTTAACAATTGCATTAAGAAATAACAACCTCAATCAGACATTAATAAGATAAATTGCAGTGACTGCCTTGAAATATTCCATCCAAATCCTGAAGAACC
Organism: Anabrus simplex; assembly: GCF_040414725.1. NCBI lineage: Eukaryota > Metazoa > Arthropoda > Insecta > Orthoptera > Tettigoniidae > Anabrus > Anabrus simplex. The sequence continues at coordinate 75,678,106 of NC_090277.1, forward strand.
ATATCTCCCAAACGTTTTAATGCAACAACATACAGGGACAATCTCCAGTTGGCAAAGTCAAAATAAATAAATAAATAAATAAATAAATAAATAAATAAATAAATAAATAAATAAATAAATAAATAAATAAATAAATAAATGCTTATAATAATCTCCTAACTACCGCTAATATCTAGTTCCTTTTGTTCTATTTATGGTCCATACTTAGCTATCTCTCCTTAGTGTGCACTGCATAAATTTCATGACCTCGCAAATTTTCTGTGTGCATATTTCTAATTACTAATAACTTAGTGAGATTACGAGACTCAGTCTAATCTGTGTTTATTATTCTGATGATTCTATACCCATTCTCACCCTGACATGGCAGATGTCGTTCATAGATATTCTTCTAACTGTTATGGTTTCTTTTCAAGATCTCACGATCTGAAATTCTTCCCTATTTTCTCCACGGTGTAGGTGATTTTCTGAATCATTTTCAATAATGGGACTATTGAAATTCTTCCCTATTTTCTTCACGGTGTAGGTGATTTTCTGAATCATTTTCAATGATGCGACTAATTTTATGAACTTAGATTTGTCTAATACAATGTCATCTGAAGCTTTTCCAACTTCAAGCAGCCAATTGCTTTTTTTTTTGCTTTGACTGATAGGGCAAGAATCATAATTGTTTTAGTGAATCTCTGATTACTCATTCTAAGAATAAGTCCGTAAAGTTTGAAACGTATTTGCCCATATGTATCTGAGATTTTTCTCCGAGTGTTGGTATAAGTCATGAGACTTCCTTATCATCCAGATTCCCCCTGTACAGAGTGATCTAAAAAGAAGAAACTTTTTCCATAGTGAAAAGCTAATGATCATGTCTTTCAGTAAATGAAACTTAACGTTATATTAGGAGAACTGCAACTCTACGTCAAAGGAGCTTAACTTGTAGCCGCAGCACCTTTGATGATCAAGGCCTGCGATAAGGACTAATCTGACGTCACTGACGGTACACTTTGAATTTCAACACACACTGTTAATATAAATCCACGGCCACGGCATCTTTGGCGACCAAGGCCTACGGTAACGACTAATGTGACGTCATATCCGTCACACATTTAGTCGCGTTCCTTTACACAAATGTTCGGATGGCTGTAAGACGTATTAATGTCAAATTTTCCTTAAGATTTTTCTTTTTTGCCCTTATACTTCTTTCATCAAAGATTTGCCCCAAATTATCAGTGTTTCAGATGTAGTGTATATAGCGCTTCAGGCTTGATTGCATGTCGTAATCCCTTAATTTTGCATTTCGAGATATGTTTTTTTAATTATATCTATTCCAAGAGAGTCTGCACGCTGTTTGTAGTTCAGATCTTTTCTTTGTTTACTTCATGATTAGTTTCTGAAGGTTGGATAGCTTCCCCCAGGTACTTGAATTTAGACACTTGAGATATTTTTCCAAATGGGGTTTTCATTGGTTGTGAGTGAGTTTTCTGGTATGAGATATGGAGTCCTCTTCTGGATGCAATCGCTTCCTGTCTGTTATTGGACATTATCGCTGATTGGTGATCAGACGTTATCAGAAACTTTACTCTTTGTACCTCACAAACAAGATTAAATTCTGAACGAACGGTAAAATGTATTAGAACTCTAATTATCTCTCTAACACCGAGAACATGTTCCAAGAACCAGACACTGAAATCTGGAAAACACATTATAATTAACGGAAAATAAACAACCGTACGAGCTAAGACAACAAAATGAATGTATCTGAATGAGTGGATTTTTAATATCCTTTTTCGTTTAAAACAAGGCCCATGAAGGTACGACCAGCGTCAAGTCGTTATTGTTGTGACTCTTCCAAGTTCCTCGTAGACTACTTCCAGCCACATCGTTCTAGCAAACGCTCTAAGCCCCTCAGAGATTCAATATAGATTTAGCGAGATGGAAAAAGAAAGTGCGCCGTTCACTCCGACGACGCAGAAAAAACTATGGAGTGTGCATCCTTGAGGTGAACGGGTAAGCTTCTTCTTGCCTGATAGCTTTTATAACTTCTTCTTGTCTTCTGAATTAGAATATTCAATTGATCATAATTTAAGTCTAGTAAATCTGTATTGGTGAACATAAAGCTTCTTCTTACAGATTAAGTGACAAACTCTTTCTTAAAATCTGACCTTCCTTATACTGTATAATCCTTGATCTCTTGCGACCACAGCTACATTACCTTCGCGAGGCCTTGTGAGAATGTTCCTTTCACATTTTCCGACCTTTTTATAGGTCGAGGTATAGAAAGACGTACTTGGCGCGTATTCCGTTGATTGCGATGAGAACCGCAACAGCTCCACACTCTTTAATCTTCCTACCCATGACCTAAATTTGAAAATTGGCTCCATAATAATACTTTTCTTCCGTAAAGGTACTAGCATAAAGCCCATAGTAAGGAAATATCCAGGGGGGTAGCGAGGGAGTATCGAAAATATGGTACAACCTGTCACGGATGTATTTTCCATGACCGTTTTTATTTCCAAACATCATTTCCTCTTGAATACTTTCTATAACTCAAAGACGCTAAACAGACGCTCGAAGTGTTTGAGAACGTATTGTGTAATGCTATTGGTTATTCCCCTGTTCCTTGCCGTTCCCTTCTCAATCATAATCTTGGCGGCAAATTGCCTCCAGAGGTTCAGTCTAATTTTCCATTTATTTCTCAGAAAACTTGCTTATCTAATTTCGGGTTCTTGTCGAACCGAAGGCTGCTGGGCTGCGAGTATCGACGTGTGAGTCTCGAGTGAAAGGTTGATCAATCAATCACCACTGATCTGCATTTAGGGCAGTCATCCTGGTGGCAGATTGCCTATCTGTTATTTTCCTAGTCTTTTCTATTTGTAAATTTATTGAACATCTCCCTTGGTAAGTTATTCCAATCCCTAACTCCCCTTCCTATAAACGAATATTTGCCCCAATATGTACTCTTGTATTCCAACTGTATCTTCATATTGTGATCTTTCCTACTTTTAAAGACGCCACTCAAACTTATTCGTCTACTAATGTCATTCCACGCCATTTCTCCACTGACAGCTCGGAACATACCACTTAATCGAGCAGCTCGTCTCCTTCCTCCCATTTCTTCCCAGCCCAAACTTTGCAACATTTTTGTAACCCTACTCTTTTGTCGGAAATCACGCAGAACAAATCGAGCTGCCTTTTTTTGGATTTTTTCCAGTTCATGAATCAAGTAATCCTGGTAATGGTCCCATACACTGGAACCATACTCTAGTTGGGGTCTTACCAGAGACTTATAAGCACACTCCTTTACATCCTTACTACAACCCCTAAACGTACTCATAACCATATGCAGAGATCTGCATCCTTTATTTACAATCCCATTTATGTGATTGCCCCAATGAAGATCTTTCCTTATATTAACACCCGAATACTTACAATGATCTCCAAAAGGAACTTTCACCCCATCAACGCAGTAATTACAACTCAGAGGACTTTTCCTATTTGTGAAACTCACAACCTGACTTTTAACCCCGTTTATCATCATACCATTGCCTACTGTCCATCTCACAACATTATCGAGGTCATTTTGCAGATGCTCACAATCTTGTAACTTATTTATTACTCTGTAGAGAATAACATCATCCGCAAAAGCCTTACCTCTGTTTCCACTTCTTTACTCAAATCATTTATATATAAAAGAAAACATAAAGGTCCAATAATACTGCCTTGAGGAATTCCTCTCTTAATTATTACAGGGACAGATAAAGCTACACCTACTTTAATTCTCTGAGTTCTATTTTCTAGAAACAGAGCCACCCATTCAGTCACTCTTTTTTCAAGCCCAATTGCACTCATTTTTGCCAGTAGTCTCCCATGATCCACCCTATCAAATGCCTTAGTCAGGTCAAATGCGATACAGTCCAAATGACCTCCTGAACCCAGGATATCTGCTATATGTTGCTGGAATCCTACAAGTTGGTCTTCAGTGGAATAACCTTTCCTATACCCAAACTGCCTTCTATCAAACCGGTTATTAATTTCGCAAACATGTTTTATATAATCAGAAAGAATGCTTTCCCAAAGCTTACATGAAATGCATGTCAAACTGACTGGCCTGTAATTTTCAGCTTTATGTCTATCACCCTTTCCTTTATATACGGGGGCTACTATAGCAACTCGCCATTCATTTGGTAAAGTTCCTTCATGCTAACAACAATCAAACAAGTACCTCAGATATGGTACTATATCCCAACCCATTGTCTTTAGTATATCCCCCGAAACCTTATCAATTCCAGCTGCTTTTCTAGTTTTCAACTTTTGTATCTTACTGTAAATGTCATTGTTGTCATAGGTAAATTTTAATACTTCGTTAGTATTAGTCTCCTTTTCTATCTGGACATTATCCTTGTAACCAACAATCTTTACATACTGCTGAGTGAATACTTGTGGCTTTTCAAGATCCTCCCCTACACACTCCCCTTGTTCATTAATGATTCCTAGAATGTCCTTCTTGGAACCTGTTTCTGCTTTAAAGTACCTATACATACCATTCCAATTTTCACTAAAATTTGTATGGCCGTCAATTATGCTTGCCATCATGTTATCCGTAGCCGACTTCTTTGCTAGATTCAATTTCCTAGTAAATTCCTTCAATTTCTCCTTACTTCCACAGCCATTTAACTATTTCTTTCCAACCTGCACTTCCTTCTTAGTCTCTTTAGTGGTTCTTCCTAGGGACACACAGTCACTTCAGTACATTTGTAATCTTCAAGTAGAATTATAATGTAATATCAAGGGTGCTGTATTATAAATAAAATACCATTTCAACTAAAGTAAGAACAATTTTCTCTATATATTTCCTCTGTCATAAAAACAAGTCTGAGGCCAGATATTAGTAGCTCAAACCTCCGTACCAAAATTCGTGGCGAATCCCGCATTTCTTGACCTAGCGGGACAATATACCGTTTGTCTCCCAAATATGTATTAATTAATTAACAATGTATTGTTATCTTCATTGTCTATCACTTATATTTCGATAACCGATAATAGTACGTTATGGTGCTGCTATCTTGGAGCATTGTTTAAAGTTTCAAACTGGAATCCATGTTGATGAATTGTGTAAATATAATTGTTTTACTCATATTTAGAATTACTTTGAAGAACAAAAGGAATAAAGAGCCATGTTTAGGTAAATGGAAGATAATGATAAGGTTCTTCCTTAAGGAAAAGCAAAATGATTAGCTAGGCTAATCCATTTTTAATTTTCAGTTCCACCAACAAATGGGTTAGCTTCATGTGGACACATTTGAAGGAGGTGGTGGTGGTGATTATTGTTTAAAGAGGAAGTACAACTGGGCAACCATCCTCCAGTAACACTAAACAGGAGGAAAATGGGAAAGGACTAACACTTCGCAAAAATAAAAGTGTCGGCCAAAGAAAGACATGGGCCATGAAGTCGTGAAAGTGAAAGACTCCCTTAGGATCGAATGCACAATACTCTCGGTCCAGAAATTCGAAATTTTGACTGACTGACTTCCAATATCTTTGGATAAACCTGGTGTGAGGAATTGAGTTTTATCGCGATTACACGACAGTCTATTGGATGAAAACCAACGCACTGCAATTGAAAGAGTTTCCTGCGACATTTCATGCTATGGTGTTTTGTAGTTAACGTTGTGGTAAGTTAACGTTAGTTGTTTCGAAATTCCGTACGTAAACATCCCACTGGTAAATAAATATTACAGTACTTTATTGATAGTAAATGTTCTACTGTACTTGTTGCTAGGCGACACTACCTGTAAGTGAGGTCCTGCCTGCTATCGCCGTACAACAAGGAACAGCAGGACATCATTTCTTCACGGAGGACTGAACATCAAGTCTGGATACATAAAGGAGGATTAACCTCAGTCTATTGATCAGAACCACTTTCAATTTAGTAAAGTTCTTAGCAAGTTTCCTTAATGAACAAAGTTAATACAGAGAGAGGCGCTCTGCACTAACTTATGCATGTTCTAATGAGCTCTGTGTACCTGCCGTGCCGTTGCTTACTCTCCGAACACCGCCTTCATAAGCTACTGTTTTCTAATACACACGTTCCTACGTAAGTTTCTTCTTCCTGTGGACAGGGCCGGTAGAATATACCTTTGTATGGGCTAACTGTCGCAATAGGTTGACACTTCAAGATCCTGTCAACTTCGGGCCGTGGGTTTGAGCCTGCCATTGCTGTTCCATATATGTGTCACCCAATTTGTTTCCATCTTTCCTGTTGTGTGAAAATTAAAAGTAGAATTTATCAGGCGAAAGTTGATTTTAACAAACAGGAAAAATAAACTCTTCGCCTGAAACGATATTAGCTTTAATTTATAAGGAATATGTATAAAGATAAACGTGTGGATGGGAGAGAATAATGGAGAGGAGGTGAGATGGAGAAGAACATGCTCCTATAATGTGATGCCTGCTGCCACAGAATAATATTTAAGACAAGATAACGAATGAGGACGTCCTTAGAGGAGTTCAGGAAGACGGCTATCGTCTAAAACATAATAATATGAAGAAATCAAAAAAGAGGAGAGGAAGGTCATTAGGAAAATCTTAGGAGGAAGATACACCCAAGACGGTTACAATCAATCAATCAATCAATCAATCAATCAAAACAACAGAAAAGTTCTCAAACATCGAAATTAACATTAGGAAAAGACGAATGAAATTCTTCGATCATCGCACCAGATTCCCAGAAAATGGATTGGCGAAAAAGGATAATAAATTATGTGACCTGACTTAATAACTCAACACCGTGGATTAAGTAACTTCGAAAGGACCTCAAAAATGCAAATATAAGTTCAATAGACTTTCTACAAAGAGATATCTTTGGACACAAAGTAAATAATTGGGAAGCTACTACTACTACTACTACTAGAGGAGTTTGGTCTACGGACAGACCTGTTGCAAGTCATTCGAGTAGACCCAGCAGGGAATTGAATCCGGGTCCCATTGCTAATCATTTAACAATCGAGCCGGACAAAGATAATTCCGTCTCTGACCCAATTTTGAGGTCAGTACCGCTCAAAAATAGTTTTTACCCGGATAGAAAATTAAGCAGAAAACAGTAGAAGTCTTTATCCCATAACAATACGAGAAGAGAAACGAAAATGTCTTTCTCTAGCAGTGGCCCTATCAGATCGCTAGAAAGTGAAATGTTTAATTGTACAGAAAGTGTACAACAGAAGTGGGCGATCTGTATTATAGGAAACTCAGTAGCCAGACAAGAAAGTGCTATACACCCTCTGAAAGTCATCCCGGCAGAGAAGTACACTTCTAAGACCTTCTCTTTACGCATAGTGGTATTCTCTTACATATGCACGATAGAAACAAGAGGCAGCTCTTACCTTCAAGCTTCCTGCCGGATATTGTAATGAGTTCGTAGCTATTTACCTGAAAAAAGAAAAGATGTATTAGCCCACTTAATTATAGACATCTGGGAAAAGTATACAATTCTTGCAGACACATTTCTGACACTGTGGGTTTTTTTAACCCGTAAATGCATGATTCTTTATAATGGCATTTAAACATATTTCTCATTACCCTGCAAGGTTCATAAGACAACGGAAATTTATTTAAAACATTTAAACAAGTAAAAATTAAAACAAAAATTTTCATTTTTCATTTACGTGCTAGATGATGAATTAACATTCACTTCACAGTCGACAGTAACTATATGGAATAAGGATAAGGCTGTGATGTAAAGTATGGATGGATGGCCATGACCATAAAAACAATATTAAAAAATAATAAATGTAATTAAATACAATACAATAAAACATTGACTATTAAAACTTAAACGTGTTATAGAAGAAAAATTAATGGTAAATCAAATTTTAAAAATAAACCAGATAAATAAAAACACACTTAATAGACAAGGAACTGAAAAATAAACTAAAGGAATTTAATAAGTATTTACATACATACATACATACATACATTATCATTATAGACTGCTATGCCTTTCAACGTTCAGTCTGCAAGCCTCTGTGAATTTACTAAACGTCGCCACAATCCTCGATTTGCAACTAGTGTTGTGGCCTCATTTAGTTCTATACCTCTTATCTTTAAATCGTTAGAAACCGAGTCTAACCATCGTCGTCTTGGTCTCCCTCTACTTCTCTTACCCTCCATAGCAGAGTCCATTATTCTCCTAGGTAACCTATCCTCCTCCATTCGCCTCACATGACCCCACCACCGAAGCCGGTTTATGCGTCCAGCTTCATCCATCGAGTTCATTCCTAAATTAGGCTTTATCTCCTCATTCCGAGTACCCTCCTGCCATTGCTTCCACCTGTTTGTACCAGCTATCATTCTTGCTACATTCATGTCTGTTACTTCTAACTTATGAATAATATATCCTGAGTCCACCCAGCTTTCGCTCCCGTAAAGCAAAGTTGGTCTGAAAACAGACCGATGTAAAGATAGTTTCATCTGGGAGCTGACTTCCTTCTTACAGAATACTGCTGATCACAACTGCGAGCTCACTGCGTTAGCTTTACTACACCTTGATTCAATCTCACTTACTATATTACCATCCTGGGAGAACACACAACCTAAATACTTGAAATTATTGACCTGTTCTAGCTTTGTATCACTAATCTGACATTCAATTCTGAATTTACACTAACAGAAAATTGAAAAGGAACTACAATAGAATTTTCCATTACAAGTGATGAAACCGGCCACTATCAGACATAAAAGGGGTGAAAAGGTCATAACTAGGGCCCGGATATTTATGCAGTAATAGGTTAGAATACAAACTTACTGAAGCGAGTAGCAAGTATAGTCTACCTTCACAACGATCATGCTATGAGGTTTGCATAAACATTAGGGGTATGGCCCATCAGAACCCCTATTAATATATGTTACTCTTGCTACATTATGGAAGAGCGGGTGGCCGACACTTCCTACTAAACAAATTAGTTTGCAATCTAACCTGTTACAGCATAAAAATCCGGGCTTTAGTCTTAACCATTAGCATAACAGTAATTATTATATGGCATCGGACGCTATGTGAATGTAAGGGTATAAATCTTCCTCTCGGTTATTGAGGATCATTGCACTCTGTCTATCTTATGTTAACTAGCGGTTGTAGAAGCTGCAGCAAAGCTGAAGCCAGTAAGATACCTGCGTCTCGGGACAATACGACACTTGCAAGGTGTCACACTTAAAAATATCTCGCGTCCATAATGCTGACGATACGAGATGGGAGAACATAAAATGTCTCCCTTCGTATATCGACCTCAGTGGTTCAGTAAGCAGCACGTGTTGTAGTGATGAATTTGAGAAACGAAATCATAACTGCTCAAGAATATCGTCACTAATAAGGTGTGCTTCAATTTGCTGCAATCGTGAACTCCTACAATGCAACGACGTGAAGAATATATCATGTAACTATGTTAAATATATTCTAGTTACAAATTTCAGTTGTAATATTATAATACGCTTAACTTAAAACACTCATAAGGCGTAATTTGGAATACACTATTAGAAGACTTAATGACCTGAAGAAAATTAATTCTTTTGAAATGGGGTGCTGGCGAAGACATTTACTCATACCTTGCACAGCATTTCATTATAAATCAGCTCAACATCATCAGAATCAGACGATCACCTTATATATACAAACAGTTTTACAAATCTTTGGACACACTAGTGACTTGGGAATACCATAGGAAAACTGATCATTCTTGGAAATGTTTCTGGCAAGAGAGATCGTGGGCGAACATTATCAAGAGTATAACTGGGCTGTTGAACCTCTTAGGTGCAGCATGTCTGTTCGAGGACCGCAAGAACAAGAGATGGAGACAACTGACCAATGACCTCCTCGGAGGTCACGATCGTCAGATTTGAGGTAACGATAAGAGAGAGAGGGAGGAAATAAATAAAGAATATACTGAAATTACGTCTTCAATAAAATGTTCTTCAGCTTTAATATTATATAGGCTAGCTTTAAAACGTTAGGCTGCAATTACACTAGGACGCCGGTGGCGACACCAGTTGATGCGGGAATTTGGTTATATGAAGCACGGCCGACTGGATCTCTCGCTGCGTTCAACGAGCTAGCTAGAGCGACGCATCAAGTCGGCCGTGATTATGGACACTGGTGGCGCCACGAGAAACTGGTGTCCGTCTGGTGGTCGAGGCCGCCAACCGCTTGGGACACCTGCCGGGCACTTCTTCAAATGTAGCCAATCATACTAGGACGCGGGTGGCGCCACACACACACACTCTCTCTCTCTCCCTCTCTACTGGCTTTAATTGCACGTAACACATTACATTCAGGTCGTTTGATACAATTAGACCATTGCTTGAATTTCCAGAGGTTCTTGCTCAAACACTTCAGATTAGTGGATCGCCCGCCTGTGGAGGTCATGAGTGTTACCAGAGTTGGGAAGTAATCGAATTACTTGTAAAGCGTACTTTGAGTAATTTGACAAATATGTCTTATGGCTGGGGATCATCCGAAAATTTCGCACGACAAAATGTGTGACGGAAGTGTAACCATAGCAACCGTGCGGGCAGTGGTGTAAGGTATTGTTACCTAACAACCGTGCAGCCTGTGATGTGAGGTATTGTTACCTAGCAACCGTGCAGACAGTGATGTAAGGTATTGTTACCTAGCAACCGTGCAGACAGTGATGTAAGGTATTGTTACCTAGCAACCGTGCATACATTGATGTAAGGTATTTTTACCTAGCAACTGTGCAGACAGTGATGTAAGGTATTATTACCTAGCAACCGTGCAGACAGTGATGTAAGGTATTGTTACCTAACAACCGTGCAGCCTGTGATGTGAGGTATTGCTACCTAGCAATCGTGCAGGCAGTGATGTAAGGTATTGTTGCCTAGCAACCCTTCACGCTATGTCTTATGGCTGGCGGTCATGTGAAATTAGAAGCCGTTGATGCATGGCCATGCATCGAAAGACATAGTTTTGATCATTTGATTTTCGCACAGATTTTTGGAGTTTTCTATTTTCCTGTGGATCTTGGCTCTGTGGTATTTGAAAGCAAGCCTGTTTTCACTTTTACACCGCCGAACTTCTACTCTCAGTGGGTTTCCTTACCTCTTTAATACTTCGGAAACTTCTCTGAACCGAGGAGAGGTTCAAACGACGAAAAACTTCTACACGTAACCACATGCTGAAAGGATTACGAAGATCCATATCAAATGAACAAACATTTCCATGAGTACAATGGAAACTGGTGTCATCAATGCACATCAACACATTGGAGATTCTACTCAGCAACTGACGTCATAGCAAGAAAGGGCTTCCGTCACGATATGTCTGTAAATAGCAATGGTGGATACCACTGTCTGGTCGGTGGATGCAGATTGGGTCTCGGCACCAAGAGGCCACGGCTCTATTGTGGTCCAACAGCTCTGCACTCCGACCAAGCAGAGGAGGGGTGGCCGCGGCTCTACCGCGGCTCTACGCCTCTGCATTTGGGAGACAGGACAGGACTGGACCTCACGGCTCGCCCCAACCGTCGGCTGTCTTGAGAATTGTTTTCCGTGGTTTTCCATTCTCATGCACTAAGGCAAATGTCAGGGGAGTTGCTGGTATAGGCCACGACTGCCAACCCCTTCACCTTCTTCGTGCACCTCCTTCACCGTAACAAATCTCCTAGTCTGAGAGACGGAGTCACCGTCTAAGAGGCCCACCTCCCCCTTCAGGGGGGAATAAAAATACACTGACTGACAGAGCAAATGCAACACCAAGAAGGAGTGGTCAGAACCTTATGCCAATTGCAGGGTAGACTGACGTCACTGAGGTATGCTCATGATGTGAAATGCGCCGCTGTGCTGCGCACGTAGCGAACGATAAATGGGACACGGCGTTGGTGAATGGCCCACTTCGTACCGTGATTTCTCAGCCGACAGTCATTGTAGAACGTGTTGTCGTGTGCCACAGGACACGTGTATAGCTAAGAATGCCAGGCCGCCGTCAACGGAGGCATTTCCAGCAGACAGACGATTTTACGAGGGGTATGGTGATCGGGCTGAGAAGGGCAGGTTGGTCGCTTCGTCAAATTGCAGCCGATACCCATAGGGATGTGTCCACGGTGCAGCGCCTGTGGCGAAGATGGTTGGCGCAGTGACATGTGGCACGTGCGAGGGGTCCAGGCGCAGCCCGAGTGACGTCAGCACGCGAGGATCGGCGCATCCGCCGCCAAGCGGTGGCAGCCCCGCACGCCACGTCAACCGCCATTCTTCAGCATGTGCAAGACACCCTGTCTGTTCCAATATCGACCAGAACAATTTCCCGTCGATTGGTTGAAGGAGGCCTGCACTCCCGGCGGCCGCTCAGAAGACTACCATTGACTCCACAGCATAGACGTGCACGCCTGGCATGGTGCCGGGCTAGAGCGACTTGGATGAGGCAATGGCGGAACGTCGTGTTCTCCGATGAGTCACGCTTCTGTTCTGTCAGTGATAGTCACCGCAGACGAGTGTGGCGTCGGCGTGGAGAAAGGTCAAATCCGGCAGTAACTGTGGAGCGCCCTACCGCTAGACAACGCGGCATCATTGTTTGGGGCGCGATTGCGTATGATTCCACGTCACCTCTAGTGCGTATTCAAGGCACGTTAAATGCCCACCGCTACGTGCAGCATGTGCTGCGGCCGGTGGCACTCCTGTACCTTCAGGGGCTGCCCAATGCTCTGTTTCAGCAGGATAATGCCCGCCCACACACTGCTCGCATCTCCCAACAGGCTCTACGAGGTGTACAGATGCTTTCGTGGCCAGCGTACTCTCCGGGTCTCTCACCAATCGAACACGTGTGGGATCTCATTGGACGCCGTTTGCAAACTCTGCCCCAGCCTCGTACGGACGACCAACTGTGGCAAATGGTTGACAGAGAATGGAGAACCATCCCTCAGGACACCATCCGCACTCTTATTGACTCTGTACCTCGACGTGTTTCTGCGTGCATCGCCGCTCGCGGTGGTCCTACATCCTACTGAGTCGATGCCGTGCGCATTGTGTAACCTGCATATCGGTTTGAAATAAACATCAATTATTCGTCCGTGCCGTCTCTGTTTTTTTCCCCAACTTTCATCCCTTTCGAACCACTCCTTCTTGGTGTTGCATTTGCTCTGTCAGTCAGTGTATTTTAGTAGTGGTAGTACCACCACAGTGACACTTTGTCTGGACATGGACTGTTAATATAGTGCACAAAATGACACGAACATTGTCTTCGATATCGAATGAGCAGCTAATGATTGGTGAATTCCAACTGGCTGAAGAATCAAAACACAACAAATAACTTGACTAATAGCAGCGGGAGTGCGCTGCAATTTAACGTGAGCTTCGTAATTTCAGTTAGAATGTTCGCTGGAAAATGGAGAAGAATCAGAACAACGAGAAATTTGCGAAGCTATTATTTCAATTTTACTTAAATTACTTCATTAAATGTATGCTATTGTAGGAGGTGAAAACACTGAGAAAATTTTGGCTATTGTGTTCAATTCTATGTATTTTCATTAGTTTTGAAACTGTCCGACTCGTTGGCTGAATGGTCAGCGTCCTGGCCTTCTGTTCAGAGGGTCCCGGGTTCGATTCCCGGCCGGGTCGGGGATTTCAACCTTCATTGGTTAATTCCAATGGCTCGGGGGGCTGGGTGTTTGTGCTGTCCCCAACATCCCTGCAACTCACACACCACACATAACACTATCCTCCACCACAATAACACGCAGTTACCTACACATGGCAGGTGCCGCCCACCCTCATCGGAGAGTCTGCCTTACAAGGGCTGCACTCGGCTAGAAATAGGCACACGAAATTATATCGTTTTAAAACTGAAAAATCTGTTTTTAATATCATCTTTTTGATTATGTGCAATAAAGTCCATGTTATTGTTATTGTTATTTGGGTCATCAGTCGATGGACTGGTTTGATACCTCGGTCTACCCCTACCGTTCTTACCGCCTACACTTCCATCAAAAACCATCTGAACAAGTCCTGGGTGTCGTTTTAAAAACATATTTTTAATTCCTACATTAATGTTCGAAGTCACCGAGCGATATGGCCGTGCAGTTAGGGGCGCGCAGCTATGAGCTCGCATCCGGGAGATAGTGGGTTTGAACCCCACTGTCGGCGACCCTGAATATGGTTTTCAGTGGTTTCCTATTTTCACAGCAGACAAATGCTGGGACTGTACCTTAATTAAGACCACGGCTGATTCCTTCCCACTCTTAGCCCTTTCCTGTCCCATCGTCGGCACAAGACCTATCTGTGTCTGTGCGACGTACAGCAAATTGTGAAAATAAAAAGTTCGAAGAGAGCAAATTTATTTTCTTAAGAAAAGTCTCCTTTGCTTGTGCTAGTCTGCACGTTATTCATATCTTCCTTACCTCTGCTATTATTCGTTATTTTACTTCCCAAGTAACAATATTAGTCTACTTTCTTTGAGACTTCATTTCATAATCTAATATTTCCTGCATCACCAGACTTCGTTCGACTGCTTCCAGAACATATGTTTTGGATTTGTTTTTCATCTTTATCGCAAAGAAAATCTAAAGCCAGTCTTAAAATGTGCGGTTTTGTGTAGAACAAGATGCTCCGCACAGTACAAAGAGCCAGGCGAACAGACAGTCGCCACAGGAATGTTGCGGCAGGCGTATCTAACCTCTCTCTGTTCGTCAGTTCTCAAGTTTACAGACTTCGCTACAAACTGCAACAAGTCGCTATCAAGTGAGTGCAGCGCTGATGGGTGACAGTGAGTGAACTACATGCCACGTACAGCCACAACTCAGTAGATAAGTCGGCCAACGAAACAACATAACCGTCTCTTTTGTGATACTACTTTGAAAAACGAGATCCAGGACAGCATTACGTTTATGATCATTATTGATGTTAAAATATGTGTCCAGCCCTTGTCCCACTTCTTTGCCGAGTCGGATATGGAGTAATATGAATCTTCGTAGCAACTTTTTAAGACCGGATGTCGCTGTTGACGCTAACCTCATCCGAGGAGTTAATGAGATGAAATGAACGACATGATACATGATGGTAAGAATGGAGAGCGAGTTCCTCAGATCTTCAATTGGATGCCGTTATCAGTAGACTAAGCGCCATTTGACGAAAATTGAGATTTTAGCGCCATCTTGTAGAGGAAGGCTCGAACAATTTATAAAAAATTCTCCCCTGCATCACAAGAGGCCGTTAATTGTTAGTAAACAGAAAACCTAAGCGACAAAGCGGGAATCAGTAAAAATGTAAACTGCATCAGTAGACTATGCGACGTTCCAGTTTGCATCATTAGACCAAGCGCCACATTCCTCACATTGCGCGCGGATGACAGCGAGGGAGTGGTGGTGGTGGTGATTATTGTTTTAAGAGGAAGTACAACTGGGCAACATCCTCTATATAACACTAATCAGAGAGAAAAAATGGAAGGGGTCCGACACTTCGAAAGATGAAGATATCGGCCAAAGGAAGACAAGGGCCACAAAGGGCATGAAAATGAAAGACTCCCTAGCCCTCGCAAACCTAATAGCGTCGCGTCGGAAAAGAACAAGAGTTGACCAAGGGCGGTGGGATAGGATAGATGAACGTGAGGAACCTGGCACAAGTAAGTGGAAGCACTGCCAGGACTCAGCTAAGGGCTCCGTGGTCGCCAACCCACGCTCCGAAGTTCAGAGCCCCTGGGGCCCCTTTTAGTCGCCTCTTACGACAGGCAGGGGATACCGTGGGTGTTATTCTACCGCCCCCACCCACAAGGGGGTGACAGCGAGGGAGCCCGCGTTTTCGATAGTGCTGACATTTTTACGTGGTGATACGGTGAGTGACGAAGTTCAGCGATGTATCAAGTACTTCCAAAAGTAGGGCGAAGGACAATGCTCCTAATGCAACTTGCTAAGAAGGTTGCGTCTGAAAATCATTCTCTAGAATTTGATGGTGAATCTCAGGAAGTAAATCTAAATAAGTCAAGACAGGGACGATCACGGGAAAGTAGAGTTCCCTTTCACCAGGCATTAATACCTCTGTGGCCAAAAGGAAAACCTACTAAGAGACTTTGGTTCGCTGATGCACCTAATACCTGCAGATGCCAAACAATTTTACCATAATCTTCAAGCAGATTCTGACGTCGTGGATGACGTAGATGGATTTAATGGAGATCCTGATTTCAAGATTGAATCAACTGAGAGCAACAGTCTTATCACCTGTCCAGTGATTTGTGTGCATTTATGGGAGAAAATATCTTTAATCATATTTTCTGTCTCAAGCAGAACAAAACTTACCCATAGGCTTAAAAATATCACGTCAATATTGTACTCTCAGAATATAATAGGCCTATCGTGAAGGAAAATCCATTCAAAAATTGTATAGACTACAATGGCTCATGTCTTGCCATTTGTATTTGACTCAGATAAGTTAAAATTTCTCAAATCATTAAGTCGTTATAGCAACGACTTTAGAGAATAACTTCCCTTGTAGAATTCCTCTATCTAAAACTTAAATAATGTACCGGAGCTGTGGCGCGGTTCGTGGTGGATCAAGCACTTAGCGGGCCTTTCCAGACAGTAGGAGATTCAGTTTTTAATCATCGCTGCCGCCACGTTATATCTTTTTATGTTTTACTCAGTAGATACTCAACAGTTAGGGGTTATTGATGAAACATCATGATACATTATTCGCACTTGAGAAAAACCTTAAATTGCATCGGTAGACTAAGCGCCATTTCCTCAAGAAAATCTATGTAGTGCGAGTATAAACATTTTGAAATTTGGTAAGAAGGTACAATCTATTATCCTACAATACCAGTAATACCATATTTAGCAAAATTATGTTCGCTCCAATTTACACATAGAACCAAATTTAAACGCGATTTTCTAGCAACCAACTTTTGGCGCTTGGTCTAGTGATGCATAACTGCATCCAATTTTCTCTTGAAACCTTCTTTGCAATGGCAATACTTTTCTTAATTTCTGTTGTGCAGTACATATCTTCCCTGGTCATACTTCCTACATATTTAAAGTTACTGAGTTGCTCTACACTTCACCCCCTGCATCAATACACTTTCTACCTCTTCCTCCAGTTATCATACTTTTGGTTTTCTTATAATTAATAATTCTCACTCCCTATTATTGTAGTTCAATGTTGAGTTCATCTAACATCTGTACCATTTCTCGTGCGTTTTCTGCCATGACAACCATATCATCTGCAAATATTGTACATTCTACTCTCCAACCCCCAACACTAAACTCCAACTTTTCCATTAAAACTTTCATTGATTATTTCCTCCAGAGAACACTATCGGCGATAAACTGCAGCCATGGCTTACATCTCTTTCTTCACTCATATCATCTTCAATTCCTACTTTTGTTCTCTGCACATATAAGGCCTAATTGTATTTAACAAATCCAACAAAATAAAAAAAAAAACAAGACTCATGTTATACATTAAGTGGCTCAAATTTTATAATGTTTTACGTGCTTGTAACAGCTTCATTCTATTACTCAATGAAATCTCTTGTAGAATTATGCATTTAATCCCTTCCGACTCCTGCTTATTTATATTATAGTATTTTCCAAGATCACACTAGTTCGCAAATTGCGAGTGACTAAGATATTCCTGAATTCTAAATGAAAGCCAAATTATTAGAAAAGTGCATATTACTCTATAGAATAAAAGAAACGTTTCACTTTGCGAGAAGCTAATGATTATGAGTATGTCTTTCAATAAATGAAACTCAATGTTATATCAAAGAGAACTGCAACTCTACGTTAAAGGAACTTAACTTGTAGCCGCAGCATCTTTGGCGACCAAGACCTACGTTAACAACTAATGTGACGTCACTGACGGTACACTTTCTATTTCAACAGACCCTGTTTATACAAATCCACAGCCGCAGCATCTTTGGCGACCAAGGCCTACGTTAACAACTAATGTGACGTCACTGACGGTACACTTTCTATTTCCACAGACCCTGTTTATACAAATCCACAGCCGCAGAATCTTTGGTGACCAAGGCCTACGATAAAGGCTAATGTGACATCACTTCCGTCACATATTTTCTTGCGTCTCGTTACACAAGCTTCGGATGACCCCCATCTGTAAGACATATTCAAGTCAAAATGAATCACAAGAATATTATGTGTAGCACGAATGATAATCTGTAAAGTGCCGGGACCTATGTATAACAGAGATGGTGGTTTAGAATGCTGACCTAGCCTTGTATGATATTTGCTATGATGTTCTCCTCTAAAGTCGGCTGATGAATATCCAACCAGTCTTCCTGTGTACTTGGTCACACTGCCTCTATTATTTTCATCAACAACATCCTACTTTGGGGGAAGCGTGCTATATTCGGCGACAAACACGTCATATGTTGCTCCAATACATGCAGATGTTCTAAATCAATTCCAGTACTGTTCACGGTCCATGTACGCAGCTGTTTTAAACACAATAAAAGAGGCGAACAACAAACTCTACAGTCCATTTAAAATGAGCAAGCGATGTTTGTTCTACTACAACAAAAACAGCAGTAACCCAAATATCACAACGGCCTAGAGCTCAGTCATTATTCCTTGAACACGTCATGATTGCCACATACAAGGATGAAAGTAATAATTGTCAGGGGAAACTATTATCAATATCCTTAACATCAAATCATCAATTCTAAAAGGATTTGTTTGACAATGAATAATTTGTATCATCCGGTGGCTTCACTGGCCAACTGTTATAGAAATTATTTTAATCAGTAGCCAGATATTTAGGCAGTAGGTGGTTAGAATGCAAGCTAATTTGGCTGTAGCTCATTCCATGTATTGCTCTCGTGACAAACAGGGTTGCCATATCGAATGGCTCTGTTCAACAGCTTAGCGGGAAAACGGCAGTACATACATTTGTGAAACTCAGTTTGTGAGTTGAAGATAACAGGGGCAAAAACTAGGAGCAAAGTTTACCTCTGTTTCTTCCTGAACCTCACCCATAAAGCAAATAAATCAGTGTGTTAATCTTAAAGAAAGAAATCACACACGTAGGGTAATTAATCACAAACATCTCACTCAACACAAGTACGCACCGATATAAAGACTGAAGAACATACGCAACACATAAACAACTTCCTTACGACAATAATATGCTGCCAGAAATCCCACGCTATCGAAGGACCGTGTGGCCTAACGGATAAGGCATCGGACTTCGGATCCGAAGATTGCAGGTTCGAATCCTGTCACGGTCGTATTTTATATTTTAATGCAACGCTCAACCCATTGTATATTGTAGTATTAAGGTTTGTGTGAATTTGTATATGGCGGTGCTGTAATATTAAGCTAGTAGTCACCGGGCGAGTTGGCCGTGCGGTTAGGAGCGCGCAGCTGTGAGCTTGTATCCGGCAGATAGTGGGTTCGAACCCCACTGTCGGCAGCCCTGAAGATGGCTTTGCGTAGTTTCCCATTTTCACACACCGGGCACGATAGGCGCAGTCGCTTAAGTGCGGCGAGTATCCAGTATTCGGGAGATAATGGGTTTGAACCCCAATGTCGGCAGCCCTGAAGATGGGGTTTTCCGTGGTTTCCAGTTTTCACACCAGGTAAATGCTTGGGCTGTAACTTAATTAAGGCCACGGCCGCTTCCTTCCCACTTCTAGATATTCCCTATCCCATCGTCGCCATAAGACCTATCTGTGTCGGCGCGACGTAAAGGAAATATTAATTTTTTTTTTCCATGAACCCGTTTTCAAGGATCGTGAATCTAAGTTAAAATTTCATTCCATAATTTATTTATTTTCATAACAAAGAATGATCTATAGTGGCAACTGTCGTCTAGCCCGCTGTTCAGTAATGTATCGAGAGTAACATAACACGTAGGGGTTCTGACAGACCGGGTTCCTGATGTTTATGCACATCTCATGGCAGAACTGTTGTACGGGCTGATGTATACTTGTTACTCTCTCCAGTAACTTCGCATTCTAACCTATTAATGATAAGATAAGATAAGATAAGATAAGATAACTCTTTATTGCCACCCTAGTTTGCACCATCGGTTACAGGCAATAAAGAACATAAAATAAACATGAACCCCCCCCCAAAAAAACAATATAAACCAAACAAAACAATATAAACTAACATAGTATTATATATAATGTAAAGCTCTAACTATACAAAATAATATAAACCAAACAAAACAATTTACTATCTACTCTACTTATTTAGTGGTGTCCGTGCCGGCGGAATCCAGCCTAGCACTGCACCAACTTGCCTAAAACTATTGAGATGCCTCTGGTATGCGAGGAACACCTCCGCATGTTAGGGCATCCCCTACCTTAATTCTAATGTACTAACCCATATCTACTCTCTACAGCTAACTAAACATAAAGAAAAAGAAACTTTGGCTGCACGCGGCATTCCCTGACGATGCTGTTGACAATACATTCAGCATCTTGGACAACTCTTTCTCGGAGTCCGCTACAATTGCTATGTCATCTGCAAATGGAATGCATTGGATATGGTGGCCATTAAAAAACCCTATTCGTTAAATCATTCTTATTATTCCAAAGAGAAATTTGACATCAATTTTTGCTCCCTGTTGCACGTGATCCGCATGTTGTGCAAAATTTTCTTTTTACCAGCAGTGATGGCATCCTTCTTAACGTTCTCCGTGTAAGCCTGGTTCCAGCGGCCACCGTTT
This sequence comes from Anabrus simplex, assembly GCF_040414725.1. NCBI lineage: Eukaryota > Metazoa > Arthropoda > Insecta > Orthoptera > Tettigoniidae > Anabrus > Anabrus simplex. The sequence continues at coordinate 75,698,773 of NC_090277.1, forward strand.
GATTATAGCGAGTTACTGCTGTGCCATGCGCATTGGTCATTTTTGTTACACTCCAAGTGTTCATGAAAAAGTTCCCTACATTCACCTTCTCCCTATGGAGTTTGCAAAAATAATTTATTTGTAATGTTATCACGCACAAATCAGGTGAATCACACAGGTAACAACCGGGAAGAAGTCTCATTCACACATCTGCGCGGCTTCTCTCCAAGAAAAGTGGAAAAGATATCTCCTACGTCAGCCAGGCGGAAGTGTCTTGGTGGCCTGACTGTCTTCCACAATATACGATTCTCTGTTTTCAAGCTACATTTAGGACATGGAGTCAAATTGGATTGGCAAGTGTGGAGAGTCCTTTAGTTTGACTCATCTCTTGAACTGGGACAGGGGCTGCTTGGCCGAGGCGGTAAAGGCGTGCTCGATTCGCCCGGAAAGACGTAGGTTCGAATCCCCGTCAGGAAGTCGTAAAATTTAGTAGACGAGATTTCCACTTCCGGATGTACATATGGCCCTGAGGTTCCTCATCCTACACCAAAAATGAGTACCAGGTTAATTCCTGGGGGCAAAGGCGGCCGGGCGTAGAGCTAACCACTCTACCCCATCACGTGCCGCGGTTAACAATGGTAGAAGCCTTTACCTTGCACTCCTCCAAGGGCCTTCATGGCCTGTACAGAGGTGACTTTGTCTTTGTCTTGAACTGGGAGACCCTATCAAGAGTATAAGGTACATTTCAGCACCGAAGGTTCCCATTCGTCAGATATGACTGTTAGGTCATTAACTAAGAGAGGACAATATTATTATACAAGCCATAAACTACAATGCAGTGCACTCGTTTGTACTAAACTACGGTAATTGTGGTTGTGAAGTGATTAATGTGGAGAGAACATTAAATTCGCTGTTGTCGTGTTCGTAATAACATCCAGAGTAAATCTGGTGCGTCGGAAAGTGTGATTTGTACATAAGAGGCACGTTCAAAAATGTTAGCTTAGACAAAATAGCTGTGCCTCTTGTCCTAGAAATCCTTCGTGACCGGAAAACATGTTAAAGAACCTGGGACAAGTAACCGGAAACAGACGAGACTGTGTTGGGTCACCTGTTCATCCTCACATTGCGTCCACTTTCTCACTGCATGACGGGAAAGGACTAGGTTGCGAAGGTAGCGGCCGTGACTTTAATTAAGATACAGCACCAGTGTTTGCTTGGTGTGAAGATGGGAATCCACTGAAAACTATCTTCAGGGCTGCGGAACCCACCATCCCCCGAATGCAAGCTCACTGCCACGCGACCGTAACTACACGGCCAACTCGCTCCGTCCGACCACCCCACATATCAAAAATGGATTCTGCCAGGGTGACCAATCGTATTCTATCGTACCGGCAGAAGAGAAAGATTAAGACCTCATTGGTAACGCAAGTGGCTAAAGATCTTCAAGAACTAGGATTAGTTGAGAGTGACATTCGAGACCGTTCTGAGACAAAGGAGGTTCCATGACGTAAGAAACAGGTGCCCTATGGACATGTCCCAGCCAAAAGGTTGAATATCGTGGTCCTAAGTTGGCCTCATCGAGAGATAAATAATAATGATAATAATATAAGTTAGCAGGTAGGGACCCTCTTCGGAGGCAGCCCTGCCCAGTGAGTGGCGCCGCTGCAGATAAGAAAAAAATAGCCCAAAACAACCGTGTCCAAAATACAGAGAGTATATGGGAGAACAAGAGAAATCTACAACAAAAAATGTATGTCTCTCCACATTGATTAAACATCACAATACGGTAATGAAACCTGAGGCTTTATATGCAGAGAAAACTCTAACGCTTTATAAAAAGGGCGAGCACAAAAATCCTAAAAGAAGTGCGAAAAATCATGAGGAAAATTTTAGGACCAAGACACAAGGAAGAAGGGTACCCCCTCCAACCTCGGAAATTCACAGAAAAGTTATCTAATATTGCGGCAGACCTCAGGAAATGAAGGCTAAAATTTTATGGACATGTTAAGAGGCTTCCAGAAACAAGACTAACCGACCAAATTCTTGAAAGAGTTGATGAGCTGAAGAATTTCCCTTGGACGCAACCATAAAGCGGACATGAAGAACGCATAAATTCAACCTGAAGAAATTTTGAATCGAAATATATATAGAAAGGAAACTGACAAGTGGGAAGTTACTCCAGTGAATGAAGTACCAAAAAGAACAGGTACAAAGTGAGCGGAAGAAAGGAAGAGGATCTTTAGTGAACAGGTGAAAGCATCCTGGATCCTTCGCAAACGAAATCATAAATAAAGCTTCGTGTGTTCTGAAACGAACCATTTATTATTAATAATAATAACAACAGAAGGCGGGATAGGATGACCGCAGTGTTCGGCAGAACACATGCCCTGTACAAGAAAAGGGAAATTTCAATGCAAAGTAAACTCAGACATTGAAACACGGGGATTAAATCCGAATGTCTCTATGGAAGTGAATGCTTCCGAGTTACTGGAAAGACGGGTCTGAGAGAAGCAGAAAAGTTTGAGAGGAAGATCCTTCGAAAGGTAATGGGCCCAAAGATCGTGGCTGGACATTACAACTTGCGAGGAAGAGAGGAACTACACAGTTCAAAATAATTAGCGGAACATGTATTTGAATGTATGCCATGCCCCACAAAACAATACCTCACACCCAGTTATATTACCAACTAAACCTACTTTACCGTTGAGGTATACAAAAGGACATCGATGGATTCGCGTCCAATTTCAGAACACAAGCGGAAATGTCCAAATAGGGGCGAAAACAAAATGATAATAGTCCTCCAGGGTGGACTTTTTATCACAGTTGGAGAGCTTCAGTATGGTGTATGTCCTCCACGACCATCATCACAGCTTGGCACCTACGTGGCATGCTGCGTATAAGTCGACGGAAGTCACATTGCCGTATTAGGTCCCATTCTGCAGTGAGAGCCTGTTCGTGGTCTTGGAGTGTGTGGTAGAACAGGGCGTCCATGAACACTTCTATGAAGCCTATCCCACGATCCGTACGGCATATCAATACTAATGCCAACCCCACATCATCACAGAACCTTGTCCAAATCGGTCGCCTTCCTGGACAACATTGGGTTGCTGTTGAGACGAAGTCTCGGACTCGCCATAAAAGCACATTGGAAAGTAAAAAAAAATGTGCGTTTTGAGTAAAAAGAGTCATATTTATATGACGTTTGATAAATAAATGTATCACAAATTAATTAAAGAATAGTCCATATGAGTCGGATTGTCTCGACTGGGAAGTTCACGTGCTAGTAAAAATGAAAACACTCTATAGTGTGTGTATATAATATATTTACAACTACTGTAGCTTTACGTCGCTCCGACACAGATAGGTCTTATGGCGACGATGGTATACCATAACGCGCTTCTAACTAAATGTTCAAAAAGGGCAGGCACAGCAATATGAATATGAGAGGCATATCAAGACGTGGAGCAGCGCGAGTGCTCTAGTTAATATAACATAAAATGGTTCCGATTTGTAGCCCACTTTCTGTTAAAATGACAGTCAACACCACCACCACACCTTCCTCTGAATAGTACCATACCACCAAAAGTGTTATCAATCTTATTGAGAAAGGGCATGCAGGATGGATTTCTCTCAGTTTTGTTTCAATTTCCGAGTTCGGAAACTAAAGAAGCTGACCCTCGGTCAACTACGAAAGCCTTTAATCGCAGCAAGTTGTGGCGCTAATTAATAAAGGGCTGACTAATGCCACACAGCCAAGACTGAACTTTTTCAAACAGTAGCACAATAATTTGTCCTGAAGTCGCCCTCTTCCCAGTGAGGTTCTCTTGAGTTCGTGACTCAACCCCGTGACGAGGAATTTCTCAAGCTTCTTCGTGTACATATATATCCAAGTTAGTAGCTACCACAATCGTGTATTATTATTATTATTATTATTAATTACGGCTCCACGGCTCAATGTTTAGCGTGTTTGTGGGTTTGGTCCTTTTTTTCTTTACAAGTTGCTTTAGGTCACACCGACACAGAGAGGTCTTATGGCGACGAGGGGAGAGGAAAGCGATAATGACAATGGTCTTAATTAAGGCACTGCCCCAGAATTTGCCTAGTTTGAAAATGGGAAACCACGGAAAACCATCTTCAGGTCTGTCAACAGTGGAGTTCGAACCCACTATCTCCCGAATGCAAGCTGGGAGCTACGTGACCCAAACCGCAAGGCCAACACGCTCGGTAAATTTAAATAAATATACTACAGTATATTATACATGATTATTTCTGCTTTTGAACTAGGCTTTCTCTAAGTTGACTTGTAAGAAATGTAGCAACTTCTTTGACAAAGATGAATTCCGCACCAGATGCCAGTAAAGTACCATATTCGTTGTCATCCGGGTGTCTTTCTGAAGATTGAACATTTCTGTTGTTCATCAGTTGCATTGTCTGCAATTTTTTCTTGTCTTGACAGAAAACCGTTAAAATAACATTTTAACAATAAAGCAAACTTTGTTTTAGAATAAAAATGTGGGAAGGGAGAGTTGACTGCTAAGTTGGCGGCAGATTATGGAATTGGATTAGGCACTGCTGTACAAGCCGCCCACAATTTTAAGAAACCTGGAGGATTTTGTGCGGAACAGTGCTAATGGGAGATCAACAGAGAACAAGAGTTTTAAAAAATCCTACAAATGAAGAATTAGATGTCGCACAATTCTACGACTGTGGTAAAGAAACGGATCAGTTTATACAGTTTCCATCGCAGGCACACAATGTGTACAAAGAAAATATTTAGCGAATTTTCATTGAACTGGATTATCCGTGTATTTTTTTTGTGCCTGTCCTGGCATTCAGTAGCCCGAATAACAGTGAGTTACTCCTCTTTCTTCGTTATGCCCTAGGAAGGAGCAAGACTGAACTTGTTTAGCTGATGTCGTTCCCTTTTTCTTCTCCCAAAATCTCTTCATTTTCTCCCCGTCGCTTTCCTTGCGATCTTCAGAACCAAGTTTTGTTCGTGATAGTGCTTGGATGATGTTTAAAAGCCGTGATTGTTGACTAATGTTCTGAACGTGGATCTGTCTAACAAAATGTCATCTGTGATGCATATTTCTTGAAGATCTTTTCCAAACATCGAGCAGCCAATTATGTTTTACGTTCATTGATAAGAGATGGTACGGAATTGTTTTGATCAATCTCTGATTACTCATTTTGAGAATATGTCCATAAAATTTCAAACGTCTTTTCCTAAATGTGCCTGACATTTTCTCTGAGTGTTGGTACAGGTCATGAGATTTCCTTATCATCCAGATTCCCTTTGGGCAGACTGGTCCAAAAATTTTCCTTAAGATCTTTCTTTCTTTCTTTCTTTCTTTCTTTCTTTCTTTCTTTCTTTTTTCTTGCTTTTCTACATTTTTAACCAATGATCCACCCCCAGTGATCAGTCTTTCAGGACAGTGTTATTATTTGTCGCTTCGGCCATATACTGAACCCGTAAGTCAAGGGTTCAATACGGACCAGTTATTTCAGCTGTCCTTTTCCTTTCCCTTGTGATTGGGCTTTAACATTCGCCCAGTATTCCCGCATTCGAATCCTATTCTGTTCCTTCCCCGCTTCAATCCATATTTTACTAGATTTTCTTTTCGGCTGTTCTTAGAAACCACGATTCTCTTGGAGTGTCTTCTTGAGCAGAATACGTTTCTGGATATCCTCTTGTGTTATCCCCCTCTTCTTGCAAGTCTTTCTCTACGACAGTGAACCACGTCTCCTTGTTTCCTTTTTTGTTGAGAAATTAATTAAAGATCCTATTGCTCAGCCTTGTAGGATGCATACGGGCAATGTGGCTATAGAAAATAATTCTCCTCCTTCGAATGGTGTCTGTGATATTTTCTACATGTGTGTAGAGTTCATAATTATCTTTGATTGTCTTTGATTGGATCTAGGATTTTCCTTGAGATCTGCCTTTCTTTCATTTCTAATTTCTCAATCAGACCTTTCCTATTCTTTCTTCGGTCATATTACTGTGCAGTAATGTCGTATCTTGGTGTTAATGGATATAGATTTCTTCCTGTAGACATTTTAGGTTAGTTGATATGCCGTTTCCATTTTCTGATCCGTGAAGTAAAGGGTTCTTTTTCAGAAATACTGGAATCTACCCTCTCTCCAAGGTATTTGAATTTCCCCGTTCGTTTGATTTTCGCTTCTCCTACGTCTAGCACTCACAGTGCTGACTTAATATTTGTTAGAAATTCTGTTTTCTCGAAGCAGATCTGGAATCCTGCCTTTGCTGCTTGGTGTCTTCAGCTCTTTGATTTGTTCTACGGTTATGTCCAGCAAATCAGAAAAAATGCAAGGCCATCTGCGAAGGCCTAGCAATCAACTTTCTGATTCATATTTATATATATATAATGATTATTATTTACCACAACATATATATGAAAGTTGTAGCGAAAAGGCGTTTCCCTCGCGCATATAAATGTTCTGCAGACCAATGCTTAAAATGAGGCAAGAATTATGTACGTCGAGTTCTCATACCGAAAGTAGGTTTGATTATCAACAACTTGCCCGTTACCTGCCACACATACCATAGGCATCACTGGAGAGGCGTACTAGGGAAATGAACAGCAAAGTAGTTTCTCTTGCATTCATCTTTGAGCCAATAACTGTTAATACTACAGTCTGGATTTTTAAGCAGTCTGCAGAACGGTTATGTTATGAGCCTTGCATAAAGTTTAGGGGCACGGCTCATCAGAATCCCTAGAATTTATGTTACTCTCGCTACATAACTGATGAAAGGGCTAAATGACATTTCCTACTAACCAAATTTGTTCGCACTCTAACGTGTTACTTGTTCCGAAGTCTAGTTATTACACTTCACTATGCAGAGTCCATTGAAAGGGATATTTTCACATCGTTCATAGCAAGGAATGGTATATATACCGGGCGAGTTGGCCGTGCGCGTAGAGGCGCGTGGCTGTGAGCTTGCATCCGGGAGATAGTAGGTTCGAATCCCACTATCGGCAGCCCTGAAGATGGTATTCCGTGGTTTCACATTTTCACACCAGGCAAATTCTGGGGCTGTACCTTAATTAAGGCCACGGCCACTTCCTTCCAACTCCTAGGCCTTTCCTATCCCATCGTCGCCATAAGACCTATCTGTGTCGGTGCGACGTAAAGCCCCTAGCAAAAAAAAAAAGAATGGTATAACAAGCATGGATCATCAGTTTCATCAGACTGAGACAAGTCAACGAAAGTAACCCGTGCCAGAAGATGCCAGTAACTGGTCTGGACCTCACCGTATGACAATCCGAAAACACAGCAGTACACATTTGCAGAGTACGTTTTGATTGGTTCATAATATATACGGACAGTATTCTTCATTTCGTTTTGTCCACATTTTCAAACGGAGTGTGGCATCATGAAATGTTTAAACTTATAGAACAGAAAGCAAAACCCGTGTCGACACCTCACCTTCTTGGCATTCAGCTTTGGCCAAACACCACCTAGTAACTTAGTTTAGAGTACAGCGTGTGTTTATGGCCGGTGTTGGAGATATTTCGTGTCAGACAGGAGGAAGACTATTCGCTTGCTCGTCACGTAGCCAATAAACTTCTCACCGCTAGCCTATCACCTGTAAGATTCGTTCGCCAGGCCAGAGTGCACTGGTGAGCAATCACAACATTCTGGACGAGTTCACCACAACTTAGAAAGTAAGTGCTCGGAGTATGCTGGCTGCCTGAGGGTGGTCAGACCTTCACTTAAAACCACCGAGGTTCCGTGCGGTCATAGGGAAGTCAGATTAGTTGTGTTTTTTATTGTGCGCGGGTTGGTAACGGAATGCATTTGACTTGGTTACTGGGAATAACGTCATATCCGACTGTATCTCAGCCAATAGAAATGATACTGCTTGCCTCAGCAATGAAAAATGGTGGGTGGGTGCCCGGCTGTCGCAGTAAACATATATCTCCTCTACCATTATAATGTTATAACTAGAGCCCGGATTTTTATGCATTCATAGGTTAGAACGGAAACTTACTGAAGCGAGGAGCAAGTATAGTCTACTTTCACAACGACTATGCTATGGGGTTTGCACGAATATTAGGGGTACGGCCCATCAGAACCCCTATAATTTATGTTACTCTTGCTACATTATGGAAGAGCGGGTGGCCTACACTTCCTACTACTCAAACTAGTTTGCAATCTAACCTGTTACTGCATAAAAATCCGGGCTTTAGTTATAACACTTGTGGCGCAGTTACTGAATTTCTAGCAGAATATCAAGCAGATTCGCTAGTAGTGTTCTGAATGTCACTTGTCACCACCGTCGGCTTCGATACTGTCTCAGCCACAAATAACATTGACTTAGCGAAAGGCTACACTTTACTCTGTTGTGTGCCTAGAGACAGACTTAAAAGTATTGTATTCATCAGAAGTTGCACAAGGTGGCAGAGCACGCAGTGTTATAGTATTATCTACCAACCTGCACACATAGCAACAAAGCGTACTTGCTTTTTGTTTACAATTCGTTTTACATCGCACCGACACGGATAGGTCTTATGGCGACGATGGGACAGGAATTGGCTAGGAGTGGGAAGGAAGCAGCCGTGGCTTTAATTAAGGTATAGCCCCAGCATTTGCCTCTTGTGAATTGATTACGCTATTTTATTTGTGGTCAACATGTCAAAAGGTAAGTACACTCAGCATTTTAATAATTTTATTTATTTATTTACTCGTTTTGCTTAATGCCGAGTTGTGAACCAATGTAACTATTCCAATAGGTCGATTTAAATCGAAGATTACTCTAAATCTTCTTCCGTTGTTGTGAAGATTGGCGGAAGTTGTTCGATGACCTTTCAAGTCGGAAATTATATTTTCCGGACTAGATAGAAAGTTACCAATACTTTACCTTAAACAATCTTCCAATGTTTAAGGGGTACGCGTACCCCCGCGTGTCCCCTGAAAACAATCCCTGGTTGTAAGGTATTCACGAAGAGTACCTAAGGTTGATTAAACGTTCGCGAAAATATGAACTTATTGGTGCTCGACCCGTCCCGAAAAAAATAAGTAAATTTTAAAAAATAATATGAATCACGATAAAAATCAGAAATGAAGAATTAGAAATAAAACTTAGGAATTAAAAAATTAAAGATTAAAAATTAAACATTTAAAAATGTTAAGAATTGAGGATTAAATATTAAACATAAAAATGAAATTATTTTTTTAAATAAATATTATGAAATTACAATGAAATTTAATAATTAAATATATACTGAAATAAAAATAACAGTTTCAAATTAAAAATTCAGAATAAAAATATCATTAAAAATTATAACATAATAATTTACAGTTTTAAATGTAGAAAAGGAAGACATAAAAATTTACGAGGGATAAAGAAAATATCAAAAAGTGAAGCCTACAGAAGACCCCTGAGGGAGTGGAACATAAAAGTTTTCCAGTGTCTGTAATCTCGCTCCACCCAAGACAGACTGGTTGGTTTTTTGTCCCCAGAAATGAACCTGTACTCATTTCTTGTATAGGCTGAGTGAACTTCAGGGCCACACGCCTTCTAGAGGTGGAAGTCAGTTTCCTGCATGTTTTGACTTCTCGACAAGGATTCAAATCCACGCCTCTCAAGGTTAACTGATTTAGTGGTGTTGGTTATTCTGTTAAGGGGAAGTACAGCTGGATACCTACTGTCTGTAATCAGGAGAAGAACAGATAAGGAGATGAAGATTTCGCCAAAAGAAATGGAACGAATATCACCTCACGAACGAAATACCCGTCGAGAGAAGAAGAGATGAACAAGGCAGGGGTGGAAGAATAAGAAAAGGGATAGCGCGGAAAATGGCAAATTAATTGAAAGTAATGTCAGATTTATCTAATTTCCCATGGTCACCACAGAAATGTCTCACAAAATGGAAGCCTCTTGGATTTCATTACGGCATCTTTTGATGTTGAAAAAATTTCTTAGGGGACAAAGTAGAAGTTCCCAGACCACGTAAAACGTAAAATTAAGCAATTTCCTCAATTGGGCCGAACGTTGAAGGGCTGAAGGGCCCGGAAACGTTTCAAATGGTCAGTCTTGAATAGCTGTATCAAAAAAAAAATCCAAAATCACGTCTGGCCTAAAATAGCATGTTTCTTTACTCGTTTCAAATCCTGGCCAAATTAACTTATTTACATAATTCTTTCTGTAATGTGTTCCTTGGTTCAATACCCTTACGCGCTTTCTGATTTTTTTTAAATGTCCACACCGAATGTAGTTATAAGGGCTTAAGTGAAACTCTGCATTGAACCACATTAGCGCTCGTAGTGGTAGAAAAATGCAAACTGTTAATCTAATCACGGCCGACTGGATCCCTCGCTGCGCTCCTTTTAGCTAGAGCGACGCATCAAGTCGGCCGTCATCTAATCGAACGGATAACGATGATTAAGAAAAGGATTGTAAATTTTAGAAATAAATAAAGAATATATTCTCATACGTTATTATATTTTATCCGTGTTAATTATAAGAATTAATTAATGGAAGAGAGTCGGAATTTTGTATGAAGGGACACGTCATCTAAGTTTAATAAACATTCTTCGAAACCACCTTTATACTAACACAGTTTATGACTGGTTATGGTGAATTTAGAAGTTGCTTTCGACGATTTAAAACCCAATCACCAGAGGGACACCTTTGTACTTGCCAATCAGAACAAACAATAGCTAATTTAATTTCCTATTTTTCACTACACGCTATCCAAAGGAAAAATGTATTAAGACACATCAGTTAGTGTAACGTAAATTTCCCCCGCCAGTTTCTGTAATATTTGTAAAAACGTGTTGCACATCAGCTTTTTTCCGTTCCTTGTACAATGTTTTTAACTGTTTGCAACATTCTATTGCAGTGTTTTATTCAGCTAATGTAATAATAACCTTTAATATTGTATTGTTATAAAGGGTAGACCTAACATACGAGTACTTTTATATAAATACGGCTACCTCCCATGGAGAATAATAATAATAATAATAATAATAATAATAATAATAATAATAATAATAATATAAAATGAACCTAAGTGAACGTTCCATGCAATAATACAGAATCCCACTGCGATGTTTATCTCTTGACTCAATGTCTCCAAGAATCCTCACTAGATTTGTTAGTTGCAGAAGGAACATTCATCTGTCGAGAAATCGTTTTGTCTTCAAGAATCCCATCCTTCCAATCACTGATATTCCTCGCTAACATCTTCAGAATCAGAAATTCATTTTCTAAAGAGGAACTTCAATGCTGGAGAAAGACTTCACTTTCAAGATTAAAGGAAAACGTAACAATATATAATAAATTAAATCCGTTTCCATTCTCTTTGTTTACATTCCAAAGCCCACACATACACCAATATTTTATATATTCTTGTCAAAGAGAATTTAATTTAGTAGTCAACGTGGAAAAACAAATATGTCTCGGAATTTTATAACGTCGTTCTCCAAATTGGATATAACAGTTCCACTGATAACTGACGGATGGAGCAGTCTCTGCATTCTCCATCGAGCTGCCGTCGTTATATCTAGCTAGAAGTGAAGACTGGGAAGTTCGCGGATAGAACAGTGCTTTAGTAACTTTCGTATTCTTATAACGAACTAATGTAAGATAGAAACTTCGAAAATACGGCACCTATTTTTAACAACGATATTCCTCAGTGTTGGGTGTCCATGTGGAGATAAGAATTAACAATGAAAACTCAGTTTATTACAGATTTAATAGTAATTAAGTTCCCTGATTGGAGCACTTTCAATCGATGAAGTTCCATGAGACACGCTACAGTTTCCCAGTTTCAACATAAATGACATATCGCGTGGGGTTATCTGAAAATATGTGTAACGTAACGCGACAAAATATGTGACGGAAGTTTAACATAGCAACCGTGCAGGCTGTGATGTTAAGTATTGTTACCTAGCAACCGTGCAGGCTGTGATGTAAAGTACTGTTACCTAGCAACCGTGCAGGCTGTGATGTAAAGTATTGTTACCTAGCAACCGTGCACGCAATGATGTAAGGTATGGATGTATGGTGTATGCAGGAATTCAGAAACTGTCGCACAGGCAGTCTAAATGTTGTAAAATGAAAGAGCCTGCACACAGTGCTCAAGATATAGGTTTATTATTATTATTATTATTATTATTATTATTATTATTATTATTATTATTATTATTATTATTATTATTATTATTATTATTATTATTATTATTATTATTATTATTAAATTTATTTATTCCTGTTCATTTTGCTAACGTTCAAGAATTTTGGCAAGGAACGGTTCAATCCGGCAGCAATGACGTATCTCTCTTAGGTTTCCTAATTCTACATTTTAGGGGCAGTCTTTACATGATTTTAAGCTTATCTTATTCGAAAATTTCGACCTGTTTCTCCAAAATAAATAATGAATAAGTGAGGCATGTACAAACACATACAGTAAGTTGACATGTATGTTTAATTTTTAAGCTACGTATGTACAAAATGAATTATTTCTCGGTTTCTGTAAATATTTGAGAGTGCAAAATTAATTTAAGTATCAGTTATTTTTTAAATTGTGCATTTCATAGGTCATAGTTGTTTCCCGGGAAATACTTATAGCAGTCACAACAGAATGCAGAAAAGGAATCTCTTGAACCCGCCTCCCAAAGTTAATTATATTTCCTCAGTCCGTGTCCACGTTATGTCGGAAGGAAGCTCTTATCTTTGTAGTCACGTCACAAGAGGTTGTCCTCTTTTAAAATCTGTTCCCACCCGCTACACTTAACAAGAACGCCCTCTCGCTATCTGCTCTCTAGCGATGATGAGTCGCAGCACAAAACACACCTCACTGAGCAATTGTGTCAGTGTAACGTTCTTTTTAGTGGCTTACGATATTGTCCCCCTGAGAATGGGGGCAGTAGGAGCTGACTAACAGGGGATCCCACGATCTTTCAAGTGGGGAACATGGCTTGGCAACCACGGGGCTCTAGCTGAGACTGGTACAGGTTCCCCACCTTCATCTTTGTTCCCGACCTCCTTTGGTCAAGTCTAGTTCTCTTCATATCACGACAACATTGGTCTACGAGGTCTAGGAAGGCTTTCATTTTCATGTCTAAAGAATCAGAACTCTTCCTAAGTTTTCCTTTCATTGGTGTTAACTCTTATAGTGCCAGGCGGCCGATTTATCGACCATGAGAGCTACTGCTAAAAGTGCCGGGGACCGATCTGTCGGCTACTTTTTTCTTTCGCTCGTATTGTCAATTCCAGCTGCACGATGGCAGCATAAGTAATAGCGCCGGGAACTTTGAAGCTTTTACTCTCTGGACATATCGATAACGTGCGATATGTGTAAGTTTCGTGCGTGGTAGCATTGCATTCTGCCGCTTGATGTCGCTTGTTATCACGTTTGTTTATTTGTTTCTTTATATACTTCAAATAGTGTAAGGATGGATAGGTATATGAAATGTGATTAAAATACGCAATGTTTTAACATTAAGTGATTCATTAGAAACCAAATTATCGACTGACAAATGTTCGAAGAAGAGAAGAGGTTACTGTGCACTTAACCTGCGCGTGCATAATATTGTAAAAGTTCATATTTCTCAAAAAGTACTACTGAGAATTGTGTAAAACAATAGTTTTTTATTCAAAATAACCTGATTATTCTCACAGAGGTATCATACCCACGATAAAAATAAACTATAAATGTAAAAATTAGCTCAAATGTTGAAATTTAATTGTTTCAAACAGTCGTACATATTTAAATGAAGGAAATGAAACTCTGTTGCAATTACGGTCACATTCACATTTTCTCTATACACTTGTGCGCTATGGAAAAGAAAGAAAAGGGATTTACCTCCAAAAAATGTAAGTAGGAGAATATTTTTCCTTACTGTGTGCATTTTCATTAAAAAAGTCTTCACATTCTTAGTGCATCCGCTACATTACCGCCTGGCATCAAAAGGGTTAAAATATAACCATGACTATATATAATAGTAAATTGAAGTCCAAACGTGGTGACGTATAAATATGCCGTCTGGGAGATCGTGGTATTGTGGACATTGTATCTCAGCTAACATGGCAAGTAGTAACTGACACCGTCTATTCGAACATACTCGCTCTATTTATACAAATCCACGGCCGCAGCATCCTTGGCGACCATGGCCTAACGTGATGTCACTTCCTTCACACATTTTGTCACGTCGCGTTACACTAATTTCCGGAGGAGCCGCAGCCATAAGACATATTCATGTCAAAAGAAAAGAATACTGTACAAACAAAATTGTATGGAAGGTATATCCACCCCGTTCATTTAAATGAAGCGCCCTGGAGAATGCCATCTATATCTAAAATCTAAAACTACCGGGCGAGTTGGCCGTGCGCGTAGAGGCGCGCGGCTGTGAGCTTGCATCCGGGAGATAGTAGGTTCGAATCCCACTATCGGCAGCCCTGAAAATGGTTTTCCGTGGTTTCCCATTTTCACACCAGGCTAATGCTGGGGCTGTACCTTAATTAAGGCCACGGCCGCTTCCTTCCAACTCCTAAGCCTTTCCTATCCCATCGTCGCCATAAGACCTATCTGTGTCGGTGCGACGTAAAGCCCTTAGCAAAAAAAATAATCTAAAACTCGCAACAACTAGCGCAAGAAGTTGGACTTTTGTCTACAGATATCGCTACTAAAAAAACTCATGTTGTGCCTTCTGGTGTGAAAAGGAACTATTAAAATTGTAAAGTAATTTTGTATTTTAAGGTTTATTAAACTGAATTGGTTATTCTTTGTTTTTTTGGCGTGTTCAAGTTTACAACATTTCTATCTCTTCCCGCCGACTTAAGATATTGGCCAATAGAAAATTTTGTATATTTTCAGCCAATGGACATTTTCCGATATTTATTTATTAACCAATAAGAATTGGGGGTGTGTCGGGCCTTAGCCCAGAGTTTTCTGGAACTTTCCCTTCGGGTATTGATCTTATTGATCGTTCCAGTCTACAGAGTGTACAGAGCGGTGCCTCGTCCATCTTCGAGAAGTCCATCAGCTCATGGTAATGGCAGTTCTGGCTTAACTGAGTGATGGTCTTTGAAAGCTAGCTCGAGGGGAAGGTTTCTAATATTTAATAATGTAACTTTAAATTTCTAAAATGCAAAGTTCAAAGTTTAAATGTAAATTTCAAACAAGCCGAAGGAAATTAACCGAAATAAGGGAATAGAGAGTGAGCTACCCTCTTGTGCTCCCTATCAACTTGATTTTGAGGTGATTATGATTTTGTATCCTTTTTCAATTTGTAATCTTTGTAACTTAAATATTCTCTCCATCTAGTGAACTCAGTAGTATAGGCTTATCCTCTGTAATTTCGGGCCCTAAGTCCAAATAGGGTTTTAATGTTTTCTTTTCAATTTTCAAAGAGTGCAAATGTCCGCCTCCTTTCAATTTTGGTTTTTGGGCCAGTTATCTAACATTTTGTTTTTGTTGAAGGCCTTGTAGAATCGGTACGGGCTACCCCTGTTACAATCAATGTCATTCCTTTTAATGTTAAAGACTGTTGAGCATCCAAGACAGGGAATAATGTTGGAATTTGTTCAAATGTAGGGGGTGCCTTTGATAGGCCTGGATATTTCTGAAATAGGTCCCTAAGTGTAAATTTTATAGAGCATATATGCTCTTTCTATTCATTTAAAGGTGTTAATGTAAAGGTTGAATGGTGCCTTTGGAAGGCTGTCATGGTGTTATGTTTGGAGACTAGTCTCCTAGATAATTTTGTGGAGCAAAGGTGCTCTTCTCATTTATTACTTATATATCTCATTTTGTACTTGAAATCTTGTTTTCGCTTAGCTAAATTTAACATCTGAAAAGAAACCAAAAGATAGCAAAGAAAGAAGCATACCTCTATGTTTAAAATTTTAAATTAATCTTCTTATTATCTTATATCGACCCATTCATGTCCGCACCTTCTTTCACGTCTGTCCACCACGGAATGCCCGTAACAATAATAATTGTATGGCTTCAGGTAAGTCAATATCAATTCCGATGTTCTGTTTTACTCTACCTGCAGAGGTCTAACATTGTACGACATGAGATCTGTGTGCAACCTTAACACGTAGAAGTGTTCTGAATCTTCAAAGGAATTTGTTAAAGGGCAGGAAAGACTCCCGATGTCTTATAAACTTAATAATGTCCAGGCTGAAAGAGAACATGAGCTGACCAACGGAGGTGAAACAGGAAATATGAAATTTAGTAGCCGGACATAATTACGGCGAAGCAATGACAGACTCGGCTACGAAACTACCGTCCCAACTAGAGAGCCAATAGGAGATGACTAGCCTCAGCTGAGCTATTTTTATCCAGAGCCGGCATCAAATAAAATGAACATCCCCCAGCTAGGCGGAACAGAGGAACAGTGCAGGTACATAATTACTCATTTAATAGGATCTACGCGTTTCTCTGCTTTTCAACTTGTTTCACCGAGGCAGTTACAAGCCATTACATGTAAAAAGAAAAGCACTAAATGTGCAAACAAGACTAATTCTGTCAGGAAACGAAATAGTGGGCTCAAATTAGTAGATAAGTATTTTTTTGTTTTTAAGAGTGTTCAATTATATTTAAGAATGAGAATAAGGTTGTGCTACTGTGCGTTAACATTTTTTTCCTACGTTAGACGTAAATTACGCGATTCTTGGCCATTTTTGGGAGAATGTTGCAATTTCCTTATCCATTGACTGAGGAGGGGGCGGGGGGAGGGGAAATTGCCTCCAACTTCGTGTGTAACCAGTCCATCGAGTTCAATTCCCACTCATGTAAATTACAATGGAGCCCACGTACATGAACCAATAATCCGTGCGAATAACGAGCACGTTCTGTCCATAGTTCAAATGGTATCAGCAGTGATCATAGATCATAGGAACGTATTGTGTTGTTGCTATGAATATTCACATACTCTAAGAGATTTACAACATTCGTATATAATGCGGAGTGAAATGTCTCTCAGCAACATAAATACTACAGTATAGACACGTTAGGAATCTTGAAGTCAACAACACTGCCAACGTCAACATAATAAATAACATACAGAAATTCGCAGTAGGGGATTAATTTAAGGGAGGACCAACACCTTTGACCGACCAAAAAGTCGATTTTAAAATTTAATTTTTCATTTAAAATCGAACTTTTCTCTTCACAACAGCACGAAAATTTTGGCAATATCTCCAATATTTTTGGAGCCCTGCCGCCCAAGCAATCAGTAACTTTTGTTTTTCAGAACCGTTTCACTCAGACACTACTTTTGTTTTTCAGAACCCTTTCACTGAGAAACTACTTTTGTTTTTCAGAACCGTTTCACTGAGACACTAATTTTGTTTTTCAGAACGTTTCACTGAGAAACTACTTTTGTTTTTCAGAACCGTTTCACTGAGTCACTAATTTTGTTTTTTTTTTCTGAACCATTTCACTGAGACACTAATTTTGTTTTTCAGAACCGTTTCACTGAGACACTACTTTTGTTTTCCAGAACCGTTTCACTGAGACAGTACTTTTGTTTTTCAGAACCGTTTCACTGAGACACTACTTTTGTTTTTCAGAACCGTTTCACTGAGAAACTACTTTTGTTTTTCAGAACCGTATCACTGAGACACTAATTTGTTTTCCAGAACCGTTTCACTGAGACACTACTTTTGTTTTTCAGAACCATTTCACTGAGACACTAATTTTTTCAGAACCATTTCACTGAGACACTAATTTCGTTTTTCAGAACCGTTTCACTGAGACACTACTTTTGTTTTTCAGAACCATTTCACTGAGACACTAATTTTTTCAGAACCGTTTCACTGAAACACTAATTTGTTTTCCAGAACCGTTTCACTGAGACACTACTTTAGTTTTTCAGAACAATTTCACTGAGACACTAATTTTGTTTTACAGAACGTTTCACTGAGAAACTACTTTTGTTTTTCAGAACCGTTTCACTGAGACACTAATTTTGTTTTTTTTCAGAACCGTTTCACTGAGACACTACTTTTGTTTTTCAGAACCGTTTTACTGAGAAACTACTTTTGTTTTTCAGAACCGTTTCACTGAGAAACTACTTTTGTTTTTCAGAACCGATTCACTGAGACACTACTTTTGTTTTTCAGAACCGTTTCACTGAGAAACTACTTTTGTTTTTCAGAACCGTTTCACTGAGAAACTGCTTTTGTTTTTCAGAACCGTTTCACTGAGATACTACTTTTGTTTTTCAGAACCGTTTCACTGAGACACTACTTTTGTTTTTCAGAACTGTTTCACTGAGACACTACTTTTGTTTTTCAGAACTGTTTCACTGAGACACTAATTTTGTTTTTCAGAACCGTTTCACTGAGAAACTACTTTTGTTTTTCTGAACCGTTTCACTGAGACACTAAGATGAAATTTTGCATGCATGTATATTTCATTCAGAAAATAACGATATACTAGGATTATTGAGCTAGCTTCATTGGTTAAGTTTAAAAACATATTTTCAAACAAAAATATAATGAAAATATTGACTACTTGAAAATAACTTCATGAAAAAGATATTTATACTTGAAGGACTTCACTGATTCTAGTGCATGTTGTAGCTATAACAATACTAATCACAATAAAAAGGAGTCATAGAAAAATATTCGTGTTTGAAAATTATCAGGGAAACGACAAAATAGTGGCCATGACACACCGCCATTCTGAATAATTATATACTGCATAATTGAATAGCAAAGCAAAGTCACCTCCGTACAGGGGTGGAAGGTCAAGGCTTCGACCATTGTTAACCTCGGCACGTGATGGGGTAGAGTGGTTAGCTCTACGCCCGGCCGCCTTTGCCCCCAGGAATTAACCCGGTACTCATTTTTGGTGTAGGCTGAGTGAACGTCAGGGCCATATGCACCTCCGGAAGTGGAAATCTCGTTTCTTAAATTTTACGACTTCCTGACGGGGATTCGAACCCACGTCCTTCCGGGCGAACGGAGCACACCTTTACCGCCTCGGCCAGGCAGCCCCTGTAAAATTGAATAGGTTTAGTAATAATGTGTTTGTCACATTAACTTTCCTTTTAGTATTCATTTCTATTGCTGTGGAGAAAAAAGGTTTAATACACCACATGTTTCGATGTTCAAAGGAGAAGGTTCTGCCTTAAAAGTATAGAATATATTGGAGGAGTTCAGGAGGAGGAGTTGGGCAAACATTCGTTTATAGGAAGATGAATTAGGGATTGTATAATTTACCATGGGTTACGTATCAAAACTCATGACTACAAACTAGTACCTAAATTGACATTCTGATAAGTCTTAAAATTCACGGCTCCGGACAGCAGGTGCCTGCGATGACAGCAGGAGGGATGAGGTGCGTTATGACTCACGCCGCCCTTCTACCAATGTTTGTCCACGCACTTTTAGAACGGGATATCCCATACTTATATTGTTAACTGGAATTGTCACCCTACCACAGACCAAATTCTCGAAGTATTAACACTGATCATTACTCACTTGTTCGGTTTTCATTTGACTGCCCTTTGGGCTATTTTATAGCACTGGCTTGATTGGGTTTTTAAAATTGCACGCTATCGCAAGGAGGGCAACTTTTCTCTACCACTCCCAAACAAGGAGAAAAAAAGAAGAATTCAATCAATACTGAGATGTAAACTATGAGCATATATGTTAATCTTACTGACGGTTTGCTGGATTACTTCTGTGTTACATCACGAGTGGCTGACAACAACCAATATAACTGATAATTTTGTGCATATTCGTATTTACAAAGGTCAGTCTACCGCTCCATGTATTATAAATATTTAAGTTTGTATGCGATTGCGTTGTAATTAAAATTCTACATTATTTGTGCTCTGTGTGCAGCTTCGTTATAATTACGTTACACGAAGGGCAATATTTTAAAGTTATTTTCCGTACATTTACTACGAATTTCTATGCGACTGCTTTTAATTACGTCACATTACTCATACGTAATTTTTATAATTGTGTATTTTTGGTTTCTTTTTAATGAATTTCTGTTATTTACACTTTTTTCGTTATCACTAAATTTATAATGTTAAACTAGTATTGTTTCTTGTACTATTTTCTTTCCATTGAATTGCTTGTTGCACTATTGTTGTTATTGTTGGGTAATTATGATTTAATTTTATTATCACACTATTGTCACCGGGATATTTCTCAATTGCGATGTATTTGTTAATAAGAATAATAGTAATAATTTGTTGTTCTGATCTACTTTAGAGTAATATTAGATTTTCTTGTAATATATATTGTCTTGTGCGTTGTTATGTAATTTCGTTGCTGCGTTAATATCTCCTAACTGCAATGTTTTTGTAAGTAATGCGTGTGTTTAAGAACAAAACACGTTCACTGGCACTTAAGGTAATAATATAAGCGTTCTTTATTAATGTCGAAATTATTAGATTAGTATTTTCTCAAGTGCTTTAGTTAACGTAATTGAAAAATGAAAATTCACGGCCTCTTTTCCAGTCTTTCGACCGAGTCAGGAATGGATTGAATGAAGCTCCATCTAGGGGCGAGGACGGGATTCCTTGCTCTTCCTTGGTGCTGTCACCTGGAGCATCCCTGTGGCTGTGAAACTCTAGCGCTGGTGTGATATCGCCACACCTTTATTAAGTAATGTTGCCCTGGATTCCTTGCTGCTGATCGACCATTACAGAATTTCGAAAAATCTTCCAATTTGATAACGTCAAACATCAGGTCTGCCGACAGATATAGAGAACTGTTTGGCTTCCTGCAAATAAGACGTGTCGTTGTCGGTTTCTATACGCCATCCTGTTGGACGTGTACCCAATAAGCAGCCACATTATTGTACCTTAAACATCGTCAGATTATTTACTGCTCTAATTACGTAAGCAATGTTATATAAACCGATAACAGATCTGTCACTTACTACCGAAACGTGTTTCTTCCAAAATGAAGAGAACGAAAATAAACAAATACCGTTGCAACATTCGCAGAAAAAATGAATAGCGTTCGAACATTTTCAGAAATCATACATTATGTTCTATTAAAAATCACAATGCTATTTGTTTGTTCTTAAACAGTTATCGATGCAATGAATATACAGACCACCGTACAGTGTATTGCTATAAATTGCAATTAATGATATGAAATAAATAAATGTCACAACTCCATTAGCACTCCTCGGGCGAGTATAAAGCAGTCATACTGCTGTCACAGTTGTCGGGAACGCTCTTTACTCGACGAGTTTCCCTTTCACTGAATATGAAAGCTCTATAGAAGTGGGACTACAAACTCACAATACCGAAGTTAAGACCTACATTTACACAGCAGTAACACTCCACTCTTGTTCAATCTAGTCTGAACATATTTTCAAGGACGTTCTTGAAGGTGTAGAGCATGCTATTAAGGTTAAGAGAGAAATCATAAGTAATAATGGATCCGCACTGTGTTAATAACCGGAAGCTTCGGTGTCTTACTGATCGAGCTTGTCGTGTGAGTCATAAGTATTGGTTTGAAGATTTAGGATATCCATACCTCCAGGCATTCTCACATTAAACAACCAGCCAATGCTATTTGCTTTACGTCGCACCGACACAGATAGGTCTTATGGCGACGATGATAAGCTGCTCAGAAAGAAAGAGAATTAGAAGCTCTTCAAATGTGGTGTTACAGAAAATTGCTGAAGGTGAAATGGATAGACCGAATTACGAATGAAAAGATACTGAATAGAGTTGGTGAGAGGAGATCGGTTTGACTAAATTTGACGAGAAGAAGTGATAGAATGACAGGATACATCTTAAGACACCCGAGGCTTGTTCAGTTGGTTTTTGAAGGAAGTGTAGGCGGTAAGAACGGTACGGGTAGACCAAGGTATAAGTATGACAAGCAGATCAGAGCAGATGTTGGACGAAGTAGTTTCGTAGAAATGAAAAAAGCACAGGTTAGGGTGGCATGGAGGGCTGCATCAAACCAGTCTATGGACTGATGACTCAAACAACAAAAATATAACAATAAAAAGTTACATTTTCATTTTTGAATTCTCCTTATTTGTCCTTAAATACCGTATGCAAGCATTGCAATTTGACGCCATCTAGCTGCTTGCAGGTTCCGTTTTACTCGACGCCCACTAGATGGCAGAGTATACCGAATCTCTCTTGGGCGTCTATGGATGAGTTCTTAATGGTTTTGTCAGAGATCTTTTACATGGTGACATGTACGACGTGGAATGCAGGATGGGCGTTTTTCCGCCCTTCAAAAATCCGACTACTTCTGCCGGGTTTGAACCCGCTATATTGCGATCCGGAGGCCGACACTCTACCACTGATCCATAGAGGCAACTGGTGGAGTGGCGGCACACAAAAGAAGTTAGTATTCAGGCATGACATAATTGTTATGGTCAATTACATGGAATTTTTACTGTTTTTATCCTACGGGTTAGCCTACATTTAGACTTTCACGTCCGGAAGTAAACAAATAATTCTATGTTTACAATATTGTTAACCTCAGCTTATTTTTACATTATAATACACTTTTCACAAGAAAGAGAAACCCGAGAGAAGAAGTTGGACTTTTGAAGAGCAGACTAAGTCCTTTCGGCATTTCATGTTGTTCGGTGTAAGATCTTTGGTGACATACTGTGTTTACCGAACAACATGAGAATATACTTCCTTTTGCATCCCACTAACTGCTCTTGCGGTTTTTGAAGAACTGGATGAAATAAAACGAATAATTTTTCATTATAATTTTCATAATTCGTTTTTCGTCCAGGGCTGGTTTATCGCTCGCACTCTGCGAGGAATCTCACATCTACCGTCTCAAGAGCAGTGTCCTGGACGGAGGGCCAGTGCCTCACCCAGCTATGCTGAACAGTGCCCTTGAGGGGAAATGGGAAGATTGGAACCAAGGGATAGACAAGGAATGGAGAAGGAAGAAACAGCCGTGGCCTTAAGTTAGGTACCATCCCGGCTTTTGCCTGGAAGAGAAGTAGGAAACCACGGAAAAACCAGTTCGATGATGGCTCAAGTGAGAATCGAACAACTCTCTACTCAGTTGACCTCCCGAGGCTGAGTGGACCGAGTTCCAGCCCTCGTACCATATTTTAAATTTCGTGGCAGTGCAGGGAATCCAAGCTGGGCCTCCGGGGTGGCAACTAATCACACTAACCACTACACCACAGAGGCTATTTTGTGTCCTTACTTCTTTATTCACCGGTTGTAAAGGCACAGTCCGCCTCTGTGGTGTAGTGGTTAGCGTTATTAACTGCCACCCCCGGAGGCCCGGGTTCGATTCCCGGCTCTGCCACGAAATTTGAAAAGTGGTACGAGGGCTGGAGCCGGGTCCACTCAGCCTCGGGAGGTCAACTGAGCAGAGGTGGGTTCGATTCCCACCTCAGCCATCCTGGAAGTGGTTTTCCGTGGTTTCCCACTTCTCCTCCAGGCGAATGCCGGGATGGTACCTAACATAAGGCCACGGCCGCTTCCTTCCCTCTTCCTTGCTTATCCCTTCCAATCTCCCCATCCCTCCACAAGACCCCTGATCAGCATAGCAGGTGAGGCCGCCTGGGCGAGGTACTGGTCATTCTCCCCAGTTGTATCGCCGACCAAGAGTCTGAAGCTCCGGGACACTGCCCTTGAGGCGGTAGAGGTGGGATCCCTCGCTGTGTCCGAGGGAAAAAGCCGACCCTGGAGGGTAAACAGATGATGATGATGATGATGATGATGATGATGATGATGATGATGATGATGTAAAGGCACAATCCTAACATACCAAATGATGCTCCAAGAAAAGGAAAATATTTACGATTGTAAATTAAATATTCGGTTTGAGGGCTCCAAACCCTCCATCATTTACGCCGCCTGACTCCTATAGTTGAGCTGGTCTGACCTCGCGTCGTGTTTCCCTGATAACCCGCCAACAACAACCGACGAATTTTCTGGCTCATGAAACATTAATGGTTATCACAGTTCCATAAAACTGTTAGAAAATGAAGTAAATATTTGTGGTCGTATGCGTATAGAGTACATTATGTATGTACATTATCGATATCGCATATTACATTAATTAACAAATTCCTCGTATAAAACTAATCGAGTGATGGAATTACGAGCACAATTGAATATTAATTGTAATTCCCATGTTAAAGTTAACAATCATTCATTAATTTTACATTTTATTGCCTGTGTTCCCAGCGAGATGAATGAACCTGCTATGCACTGAGTAAATCGTGGCAAGTAACTCAGTTTGAGGCCGTTTATGCTGCCTCCACGTCAATCTCGATGTTTCATTTTACTCCACCCTAAGTCGATAGGACGAGCTCTGAATTTTAACCCTTCCATGTCAGATGAATAACTCAGGGTGATAAATTTTACCGCCTAAATGTGCTAAAAAATGTGCGTTTAATAAAATTCATTTAAACAGTTACACATCCTTTTAAGAGACAGGAAATATAAGTAAGCTTAAATTACCGCATAATATGGTTTTATTATATTAGGATGTTCACAAATGAATATTGCCAGACGAATTATTTGTTTGGTAAAACATAAAGAATAACGCGGCCGAAGGCAGACCACACACTTGTCCGTTTTGCACAGGTTTCATGCCAGCAGGAAGCTACCACCATAGTATCAAATGAAGGGCTTATTTCCAAAGTGCCGCAACTCCACGCGACCCGCTTTTCACGTGACCGCTTACCGATGTGGAGGGACTCCTCTCTTTCACTCGCTGTTTCTTAAATTTTCTGCGATTTTACGTAATTGTGGCGAATATTAGTGCAAGTGGCGACGTTTGATGAAGAAATTGAGAGGCATGCAAATAATTCCGCGCGGAAAAGGAAACGAATACCAGCAGAATGGCAGAAGAATAAGGACAAAATTAGGTGTGAAAGTGATGGTCATCTCTTAAAGTACAAATACCATTGGGCAATGTATTGAAAGAAGATAAAATCAGGGATGGTAAGAGCATCCTCGATAAACTAAGTGTACGTGAAGGACATCCTGCCATGACATTTTATGATAGGGAGCCTTCTTCTACTTCATCTCCTGAATATTGAAACCCGCACAGAAACACATTTTGTCCTTCAACTGGAATGTAATAATGTCGTTTTTATATTTTTATCTTTATGCTGTGAATTTATGGGACGGGTGAGGTGTATGGACCAATAGGTCTTTCCAAACATGTTTTCCCAAAAATATAGGTGAACAAAAAATGCCACACGGGGAGGTCGGTTTCTCGTCGAAATTCACGACAAAAGTTAAGAAACGAGGCTCTGGCAACGCTGTAACGGCGTAGTGGCCAAGCACAAGTCGTATGAACTCGGCACTCCGCCGCATTTATCTCATTAGCTCAGTGAGACGAAGTAAGACCATAAATGGCGGTTGTGCGGATGCGCCGATGTTCGAGTCACGTTCGCGCTATTTTTTTTCAGAAAGTGTATCAAATTGTATCCAATTTCCACCTCCACTTTGTGATACACTATTTTCTGTCTTACCGTTACAGTTATACATTCAAGCATAAACTTCTTACAGACGTAAAAGACCACTTTGTTTCGACCATGGCACAAATAAAGCCAATACGTAGGACATAATAGTGGATACAGTAACATCGTCCCTATCCATTGCGGTACAAGGAAACACAATACAGTACGGTAGGTAGGCTACACTGGATTGCCCATGATGCTACGCACAATAATTCCATAGTGTACGTGTGACGTCCAGTCTTATCTTTACAGAACCGGTACGCACACTTACGAGCAACGTTCACTTCACAGCAGATGTTCAAAGAGACCACCTTGCATTTGCAAACTATTCGCCACTCGCTGGAGCATACTTTGCCGGACCCTACGCAACACACCTGCATCCACCATTGCCGATACAGCATGTACGCGAGCTATTATATTTTGTACATCCATGGGTGGAGTACTATAAACATGTTCCTTTAAGTGTCCCCACAAATACAAATCTAGTGGATTAAGGTCCGGGGAACGTGGGGGCCAGAACATTGGACCACCACGACCAACCCATTTCCCCGGAAACGCTTTATTTAACCAGTTACGCACAGTCATTCCAAAGTGTGGCGGTGGACCATCATGCTGAAACCATAGCTGTCGCCGAACACCAAGTGGAATGTTTTCTAAAGCGTCAGGCAAAGTATTGCACAGAAACGTACGATAGCGGGGCGCATTCAACTGGTCCGGCAATAGGTAAGGGCCTGAAAGCACTCCTCCCACGATTCCAACCCACAGATTTATGCCAAAGTGTACCTGAAAGCCACGTTCAGGGTGACATGTGGGTTGTGGTCAGACCAATAATGGCTGTTGTGATGGTTGAAAATACCTTCCCGAGTGAAGCTACATTCGTCACTCCATATCGCATTCTTTATAAAATGTTCGTTATCTTCACCTTGTTGCAAAAGCCATTCACAGATCTGTACTCGTTGAATGCGGTGTTCTGCCCACTGGTATTGAGTTAACGTGTAATGATATAGATGCAGTTTTTTGTCGTGCAACACGTCAACAACCAGTGTTTGAGATACCTGAAACTGCCTTGCAATATCACGGGTACTTCGCCAAGGTGATTGGTGAACGGCTTCAAGAATGTCGTCCTCTGTTTGTGGAGTACGTCTAGTCCTCGGACGACCTCTGTCCACTACCTGTGGACGAAGATTACCGGTTTCCCGCAGGCGTTGCTCAAGGCGACGGAAAACATTCTTATCGGGGTGGCGCCTTTGAGGGTACCGTGCTGCATACTCACGAGCAGCAGCAGAAGCTTGGTTATCGGATGCACCCAACACTAAAAGCATATCGACATATTCGCCGTTTGTGTACTCCATCAGGAAGCCGCCCTACATGCACTTGACAGGACCAGTTATGGTCGTGCATTGCGTGGTTAGTCGACTCATGCATTCAGTTGAATGGATCACACTGTCAGGTGTTCGACTATTGTCATGTGACAACAGGATGTCATGCTTACAAACCCAGTTACACGACGGGAACTAGGGGTCTGACGTCACACACACAAAAGTAAAGAACCCTGTCGTAGATTTGAGCCGTAGCTCCATGTTGCATGTGGTTTTTATAACCCAACAGTCTACTCAGTGCGCTGCGACGGCGGGTACGGTAGAGAGGGATGATGCACGTTTCTCTATTACATTCCGATGCGCTGCAGGATGTGACAGTGTTGACAGCTTCTCGTTTTGGACTTATTTTCCAACAGCACCAGATCCGATTTCGCTATGGAAAATTCTGTCTTGCAATGGGATGAGGAATCGCATGCCGACCTCCAAGTGCGGCATTTTTTGTTCACCATGTGTATGCGTTCTACGAGATATAACTCCAGACAGTCAACTTTGTTAGGTTCTGCTAAATTAAATTTATGTTCTCCTGCATTGTAGGGATTTTTATTTTTTATTCATATTGTTAGCATTTTGAAATTCATAAATTGTGAATAAATACAGCATTTGCGAAGTATTTGATTAAATATATCTGGAAGTTTTAGCACCTACAATGTGACCTAGCCTACGCCGTTCCACATCACTTGCATTTCTAGCCTGCCTTTAGTTCCGAAGTGACGTAAATCCAAGACCCTGCTCCCCCACCCCCATTTTGATGGTATTCTTTGCGCTACGATATTAGCCACCATGGTAAGCATATTTTGTTTAAAGAGATGTAGCTGCATAGGAATCCACTTATTAAAAATTGCGTTTCCCGAAAAATTAATTTCTTGGAGATGCTTGGAAATGTGCCCTTGAAATGCAGTGCCGCACACAGCCAGGTGAAACGCATGTGGTACTACAGACCACCAAGCGACATCCAGCATTTTACATACGCTAAAGAGCAACAGAAGCACTGAAGCAGTCTAGTTTTCAGTTTACTTCATCTGGGAATGAGAAGAAATCCTGAATTTAATATCAGACTAGTGCAGTTCATGGAAGAGCAAAGTGATCATTACAGTTATTCACAGAGTAATTACTCAATGTACGAAAACACTAATAAGTGGGGGAGGCATTATACGAAGAATGTTACTACAGCTATTCAATGTAATTATTTGTATAGTTTGAGCAACATAATGCCTCCTTCATTCCGTAGAGCACAAGCACTGTTGAGAGAATACTCCAAGATAAGTGAGAACCCTGACTTGCCCATCCACTCCAATATTCCTGACCTTCAGAGGAACCGGTTGAAATCTAGACATCCGCCAGTTAAGTTCGCTCAGAAGCTCACAGAAGATAATTTCAACCCCTATGCCCAATGGTATGCCTTTGCTGGCGGGACCTAGTGTTTACAGTGCACTATGTCTTCTGGTATGGGCTAGAGCAATTTTGTTACTTCCATTGATCTGTCTCAGCTTTATCCTTGGCTTTGACAAAATGAAAGTGACTGAGGTATGAGTGATGCTAGTAATGCCATTCCTTCTGCAGCCAGTCCCTGCTATGAATGGTGTGAAAATATTGCTCATAGGGTCGGTTGGTGCATGCATTTCAGTGGGCTTGGCAGACTGATATGTAATAGCAACTTCTGGCTCGGTGAGGAAAGCAACGGGAAACTACCTCACTCCTCATTTCCCCAGTACGCCCCTTCAGTGATGCCTAGGCCATCTATGACAGCTGATGGTGGAGATGTTGAGGATCCAACCAGCCTTCGGGCTGAGGACTAAACATACATACATACAACATGCCCAATGGAAGGAAGATTGGATCTCAAGAACAGGTGAACATCTCTGGCCTTTCTTCCCACCTAATTCGAGGTCTGATCTCCCAAGAAGAACTTGGACCATCCTTAATAGGATTCGATATGGTCATGGTGTCTGTGCTGCGTCCCTGTATAAATGGGGAAAGATACAATCCCCCGTGTGTGACTGTGGTGCTCCTTTTCAAACCATCGAACACATTGTAAAGGAGCGTAGCAGAAGAGCCTACTCTGGAGATTGGTTTGATTTTATAGAGGCCAATACAGAGGCTCTAGAATGGATAACATCTTTGGACATTAAAATATAATGTACTTGCTTTCTTGTTTCTGTATATATACCATACGATAAATAAATAAATAAATTTGTATAGTGTAGTACGCCCTTTAATATTTAGATAATTTATGTTACCATTACATAATCTTGTTACTATTTACAAAATTCCATGTTAAAATTACCTGTACAAAAGTTTGTAGAGTAGGTTTTGAAAACTAACCTCAGTATTACTGCTCTTGCAATTCCTTTAAGTTTTGAAACTTCCGCGGATAATCCGCATGCAGATATTGAAATGTCTACAATATAGCGCAATATGTGTAGATTTTAGATGTACATACAGTAAAATCATTGTTTAATGAAAATTACAAACATTTCATATTTTTAAGGTTAGCCACAAAACCAGACATGAAATGGGACTGAATTTGCAGTGAAATATTCGTTTATAAGCCGTGTACACTGTAGTCCTGTTCTGAAGAGAACATTCTGTAATATTTACTGCAGTTACGAGTGAAGCTTTCTAGTTTGGTGGCTATCAGCTGTCTGACATGGCAACATACAGACGAGTGTGCGGCCAGCCTATATCGTAAGCTAATCTCACATATTTGCATGGCTACTTTACAGAATATTGCAGCTGTCGTAGACATGAAAGCTGTTCACAGGTTGAAAATAAGACTTTGGGAAGCATGTCTTATATTAGCAGATATTCTTCTGTTCATTTTTCACACAACATAACGCAATTTTTCCTATCCTTTCATCACCATGAAATGTTGTTTCAAATCAAGACGTTGTTCTGCTGCCTCTTCCCTTCTTCCTCTTCTGAGTCATCATCATCAACATCATCGGTTTACCCTCCAGGTTCGGTTTTTCCCTCGGACTTAGCGAGGGATCCCACCTCTACCGCCTCAAGGGCAGTGTCCTGGAGCTTCAGACTCTTGGTCGGGGGATACAACTGGGGAGTATGACCAGTACCTCGCCCAGGCGGCCTCACCTGCTATGCTGAACAGGGGCCTTGTGGAGGGATGGGAAGAGTGGAAGGGATAGGCAAGGAAGCGGGAAGGAAGCGGCCGTGGCCTTAAGTTAGGTACCATCCCGGCATTCGCCTGGAGGAGAAGTGGGAAACCACGGAAAACCACTTCCAGGATGGCTGAGGTGGGAATCGAACCCACCTCTACTCAGTTGACCTCCCGAGGCTGAGTGGACCCCGTTCCAGCCCTCGTACCACTTTTCAAATTACGTGGCAGAGCCGGGAATCGAACCCGGGCCTCCGGGGGTGGCAGCTAATCACGCTAACCACTACACCACAGAGGCGGACCCTCTTCTGAGTAACGGACGAATATCCATGTGCGTCTTGCTTGACATCAGTTTTTGCAATCGCCCCCTCTCCGGACTATTTTACCTCCAGAATATTTTACCCGGGAGGAAGCCATCATCAGTACATCATTCATACAGAGAGAGCTGCATGTCCTCGGGAGTTAGTTACGGCTATAGTTTCCCGTTGCTTTCCGCCGCGCAGCAGTATCAACATAGGTAAGCCATGTTGGGTATTATTAAAAGGCTATATCAGTCAATCATCTAGAGTGCCACCCTTGTAACTTCTGACAGGCTGCTACCCTGCTTTCGATGAACCATTCGTTAGTCTGATCTCTCAACAGATACTCATCCGATATGGTTGCACCTGCGGCTCGGCTATCTGCTTCATTGGGACACACAAGCCTCCCCACCGCGGCAAGGTCACATGGTTCGCAGGGGAGGTAATAATTATATGGTAAATATTTACCGTTCGGACAATAATAAAGGAGATACTGACGAATTCAGAATGTAATGCTAAATCCATCAACGGCGAACATCCTTGACATGGAAATAATATCGATCAGTCGTCATGGTAAAGAACGAAGATAAAAAGAAAATCTGACAGTCGTTTTCGTACATAATAGCTTGACCGGAAGAATAAGTGCTGCCACGTGTACACCATGGTGTGTGGTTGTGAAGGCTATAATACAGCGCGTGACGTCGCGATAAGGCAAACTTATGTCGAAACATTCTCTAGTTTACGATTCCATTTCGTTTTCATTGTTGTTTGAGAAAAGGAATGAGCTCGAGTAATGAGAAATAAATATTGTCGTTACTTAAATATTGGTTCTGCTCCCGGCGCCTCCTTTTGTCAAGAACAAGGAAAAGTGAAATTGATTCCCTCAGGACATACACTCATCAACGTGGCAACAATAGAAAATCACGTTCTCTTTGAACACGGCTGTGATTGCTTTGGTTTATTGGAATCTAGCGAGCGCTTCTCTACACAAACAAATCGCAAAGAATTTTAAGATGTTTGAGGAAAAAGTATTTTACCATTGGAGTTGTTCGTGCTACACTGCCGTATTAAAATTCAGTCAACCAACTTGATAGCGTTCTTTAAAGTAAAGGGTGAAAACACATTCAGTAATATACGAAGGTATACAAATTCTCTTTTTCTCATTAACTAGTTCGTAAGCTTGTCTTCGACAGTCGAAATTACTAAGAAGTAACTGGAAAATGTAAATAGACTGTTAATAGATCTTATGAATAAAAGTAACAATTTCCATATTACATATACGGTATTGCATTGGAATCGAAACTCGTATTTTTGTATTCCCTTACACACAATATCGTGTGTAGTTGTAGGTGGAAGTTGTACTTTGACGTCCATAGATATGTGCCTCTCGCCGTACGCACGCCTACTAACACAAATACTTACCTCGTGGACTGGTCGGAATAGGCTAGAAACAGCCCTGAGCTGCACTCGCACCTCATCAGTCAACGATAGGAAGCAGAAAGGTAATAACCCGCACTCCCAAATAAAAGAAATGGGATCAAAAACGTACATTTATTAACACAAGTAGGAGTTCAAATAAAAACGTAAAGTGAAGAAAATTAAGAAGGGATCACAGACGTAAGGGCTTTAAAACGCGCAGTTGTGTTTCCCATAATAAGTGTCGTTTGGTAGATATTAACAAAATTGTAAGGTAACGTTGTGAATTGCAATTACAACTAGAATTAGAACATATCTCTTTCTTGGCGAAGTAATTAATTATTTGGAACGAAGCATCTCTTTCACCAAAGCGAGAAGTTAATAATAATAATAATAATAATAATAATAATAATAATAATAATAATAATAATGTTATTTGCTTTACGTCCCACTAACTACTTTTACGGTCTTCGGAGACGCCGAGGCGCCGGAATTCAGTCCCGCAGGAGTTCTTTTACGTGCCAATAAATCTACCGACACGAGGCTGTCGTATTTGAGCACCTTCAAATACTACCGCCCTGAGCCAGGATCGAACCTGCCAAGTTGGGATTAGAAGGCCAGCGCCTTAACCGTCTGAGCCACTCAGCCCGGCAAAGCGAGAAGTTGGATACGTACAACGAAAGCAAACATTTACTTTCATAAATCACACAAACGAGCATTCGGTAATACCAGACACGAGTTCAAAACAACAATCACCTCTAAGGAACCGCATCTCCAGACAATAAACAAAAAGAACACCGGGAAGATGGGCCGGCAAGAAACAAGAAAAAGACAATATTTGAAAGATGAGAGGTTGCCATAGATCGTTAAATGTATCCAACAATGAAAAAGGTAAAATGGATAGAAAATCTTTAAAATAAAAAAAATCAAACCGGCGTGTAAGCCGAGAACACAAGCAAATAAAAAGAAAAATAATGGTGGTGTTAAATAGACACCTGTGAGATACGGAAAAATAACATATATTCAAAAAAATAGATCCACGCCAACTCACGCGCGATGTAGAGACCATATGCGTGCAGGACAATATGAATATTACTATCAAAACACGTTACGAGAAAACTCGTACTGCATGTTAAATAAGATCACTAGCCCACGAGCTTGATTAAAACCTACCAGGATCGCCACATAATAGGTAGGCTCATCCAGTTACGATCATAACCTTTATCCAGTATCCACGCTAGATGACATATTCATATCGCTTCTCCTAGGGCGAACATGAATTACGCAACATTAGCGTTAACGCATCATCAACACCTTCACAGTCCGACTCGTTGGCTGAACGGTCAGCGTACTGGCCTTCGGTTCAGAGAGTCCCGGGTTCGATTCCCGGCCGGGTCGGGGATTTTAACCTTAGTTGGTTAATTCCAATGGCACGGGGGCTGGGTGTATGTGTTGTCTTCATCATCATTTCATCTTCATCACGACGCGCAGGTCACCTACGGGAGTCAAATAGAAAGACCTGCACCTGGCGAGCCGAACCCGTCCTGGGAAATCCCGGCACTAAAAGCCATACGACCTTTCAACACCAACACAAGCTCAGCCCGCCATAATCACGAAGAAAACATAGCATAGGGTCTCTATTCAGAACAACAGGAAAACGCACACAGCTATTTTCCGTTCCCACATATTGAATAATTTGTACGGAAAACAAACGCACACAAGAGAAACAAATAAAACCTACAGCAAATGGAAATTTAAAAACCTGTAGAACAGGGTCTCAGTACATGAGATCAGCATAACTACAGCAAACCAAAAATCAAAATAAATACCTTACATGCCGAAGAATAGAACCACCAGATTCTATAAAATCAAAATCATTGACTCGGAGCAGAAAGTCGCGTAGGGTGGACGATAAATCCATTTGATAAACCACACAACATCTAGTGCAATCATTTTGAAGCTTAACGTTTCCACCTTCCTCGTCCGGCTTCATGACTAAATGGTTAGCGTGCTGGCCTTTGGCCACCGGGGTCCCGGGTTCGGTTCCAGGCAGGGTCGGAAATTTTAACCATAATTGGTTAATTTCGCTGACGCAGGGGCTGGGTGTATGTGTCGTCTTTATCATCATTTCATCCTCATTACGACGCGCAGGTCGCCTACGGGAGTCAAATCAAAAGACATGCATCTGGCGAGCCGAACTTGTCCTCGGACACTTCCGGCACTAAAAGCCAGCCATTTCATTTCATTTTTACACCTTCCTCGCATCAGACATTGTTGTCTCTCGCAGAGAGCGGAAGGCAAAGAGTGTCAAAAGAGAGAAATGCTTCGTCAGATATTGATGTCATGAGACGCCATCTGTCAAAGAGGAGTTATAAAGATACGTCATGTTTGGGAATATTGCAAATTGATACGTTTGAGACATTGCCGCGAGAGCGACGCCAGAATGGTGCAACACAAGGACAAACTTGTGTGGTACAGGTGTGTGTATTCTTGAGACAGATACATACAGCTGCCCATGACCAAACACTCTAGTGAAGGGATTTATCCCAAATATGTATAAAGATTTTTCTTGTTACTCACTCATTGTGACAGAGAAGGCTAGATTTACAAGAAATTGGTTCCCTTTATTAACGAACGGTATGTAGAAAGCCGAATACACGATTTAAGAATCGAGACCCTGGACTCACTTATGACCTGGTTTAAGTGCCTATTCGGCCTTTTCCAAATTAAAAATCTAACGCACGAAATAACTCAAAATTTACCCCTAGAAAGACCCGTTTGTTAAGAAGCAATGTTCTCCTTCCACCAAAATAAATTCAATAATAATTTTCCCAAATTATCAGCGAAGCGAGGGTTTCTTCTCTAGTTTGAAGGTTAATATTTTCTTCAAATAAGATTGTTTTTTCCACACCAGTGTAGTAAAACGACGATTTTCCGACTCATCAGTCATTCTCGGTAACATATCAGTAAAAGGGCATAGTTTTTCCCCTGGGATTCTCCATTTACTTAAACACACACAAAGGGAATGTCAGATGCAGAGCAGGATTCGACCTACGAGTGGTCACGGCAGGTCTGCTCTCCGACCGGCCAACCGAGCAGAGGAGATGTGGCTCCAAGCCACTGTATTTGGGAGACGGAGAGGAGACGGTCCCCACCGTCGTCCCCCTATGGGTGGGATGGTATCCCATGCCTGTCGTAAGATGCGGCTAAAAGTGGCCTCATTGGGTCTGAACGTGAGTTGGCGACCTCGGGGCAATTAGCTGAGTTCTCGCATTGCCTACAGTTACCTGTGTCAGGCTACTTACTTCCACCTATCCTATCCGACTGTAGCTGTTTATCACCAGTTCGGCTTGCCAAACCCAATGTTTTAGCTGATGTGTAGGGATAAGGGGTACCCTACTTCAGTTCGAATACATACAGTTTCCGAGTCCTGTTCTCGGCTAAGAAAACTGGCGATCAATCTCAGTAATAAAACTTAATTTACTCTGCGTTCTCAAGTGCATCTCTAGAATGTTAGCACGAGGAAGAAGAATGTAGCAGCTGAAAGCCTGTGGTGAGTGTAATTTGCGTACAGTGGCACGGAATAACAAAGAACATTTCTCCTACCCCGAGACACCCGGCAGTTAAGATAAGGAATGAGAGTCACTACAGTCCTTATGTCCTCGAAATTCCCCTGTGGGTCGGGGCGTAGAATAACACCCACCGCATTCCCTAACTGCCGGAAGAGGCGACTAAAAGGCACCCTAGGGGCTCTCAATTTTAGAGCGTCGGTTTGAGAATACGGGGCTCTTAGCTGAGTCCTGGCATTGTTTACACTTGTGTCAGGTTCCTCACTTTCATCTATCCTATCAGTCCTCCCTTGGTCAGTCTTGTTCTTTTCTGACCCCGACGGTATTAGAGAACTCGAGGCCTAAGGAAGTCTTTCATTTTCACGCCGGTCGTGGCTCCTGTGTTCCTTTGGCCGATACCTTCATTTTTTGAAGTGTGGATTACGTTTCATTTCTTCCCACTTGATTAATGTTAATAGAGGATGGTTGTCTAATTGTAGTACTTCCTCTTAAAACAATAATCACCATCACTCTTCTTCTTTTCCGTACACCTCATGTGCTCTTAACTTAGGAACGTAGGTTGGTGACCACGGTACGCTTAGCTGAGTCCTGGCATTGCTTGCAGTTACTACTGTCAGACTCCTCACTTTCATTTATTCTATCCAACCTCGCTTGGTCAACTTGGTCAACTCCGATCCCGACGGGATTACGTATGCAGCATAGCGAGTCTTTCACTTTCACGCCCTTCATGTCCCTTGTCTTTCCTTGGCAACTTTAGGTCGCAGTCTCTCCCTCCCGATCCTTTCCAATCCCATCGTCACAGAAACCTTTATGTGGGTTGGGACGATCTAGAAAAGAAAAGGAAACATTCCTCCGACATTGCTAAACGAATACAGTAGAGGTCGGAAGAGAACTAGAACTGACGGAGAGAGGTCGTATGTGGAGGAGGAATGTTTAACGATAGAGTCAAAACGATGTCATACCAAGTTCTGAGGTGCACGTTTCTTAATAGATCTAAAAGGTAATGTTGATCTACTTAACACTTCCACTATACACAGTCTTTCTTGTGCAACCACTGTAAGACATGAGTTGTTCTTTTCCTACCCCTTTCTTCCAAGCTTTGCTTCTTTCTTCTCGCCTGCTTTATCTTCGAATTGCTCTGTGTTCATGACTATTAAATGAGGGTTGCTTTCTTTCTTGATGTAAGAAACAACTCGAAGGAATGGGAAGTTTCATCAAACAATTGTTTCTCTGAACTAAGTTATGTGGCTACACGACAGAAGCACTTCCCAGTCCCTCGGAAGCCGCGTCGAGACATTCACATTCCGGCTTTGCTCCAGTTCCTAACACAACTGTCAATCTAGTGAAGCCAATATCGTTAGCGGAAGCCTGTTCTCTGTTCGCATGGGTTCTATCCGCTTGTTGATTCCCTTCAGGGGAGATTAACGAAGAGGCTCCATCCCCGTTTCATTAACAAGAATACGAAATGCCTAATAAATAGTAATCCTACAGCTCAGACCTTGAAACCTAAGAGAATAGTATGGAAGAAGAAATAAATGTATGGATGGTGGTGGTGATTATTGTTTTAATAGGAAGTACAACTGGATAATCATCCTCTATTAAGACTAATTAGAACCCCCCTTATGGGAGGGGGTGGTAGAATATATCCACGGTATTTCCTGACTGTCGTAAAAGTCGACTAAATGGGAGCCCAGGGGCTCTGAAATTTGTAGCGTGGGTTGGCAACTACGGGGCCCTTAGCTGAGTCCTGGCATTGCTTACACTTACTTGTTCCAGGCTCCTCACTTTCATCAATCCTATCCGACCTCCCTCGGTCAACTCTTGTTCTTTTCTGACCCAGACTGTATTAGGGCACTCGACACCTAGGGAGTCTTGTCTTTCTTTGGCCGATATCTTCATTTTTCGAAGTGTCCGATACCTTCCATGTTTTCTTTCTGATTAGTGTTATATAGAGATGGTTGCCTAGTTGTACTTCCTCTTAAAACAATAATCACCAGCACCACCATTCAAAGTAATTGTTGCTCTGTGACCTACAACGTCAATACATCGTAGAATGCAGTAATTGAACGTGGATTGGATCCATTTATCAAGCCAGGAGCTTCGTGTAATTAAAAAAAGACAATGACCGTACTCTGTTTAAATAAACCGGCCTTTCACCGCGGTAATGGAGCCTGTCTTAAATTTGTTCTTTATCAGATGCCTCCTCCTTATTCTCATGGGAGGGACATTGTAGAAGTTTAAGGCTGGATGACAAATGGAAAGTACAAGTCGCAGTGTCAGTATCCAGATGTAGTAAAAATAGACATACGTAGGTGGATCAAAAGGTTAGTTGCACTAACGCGCCGCAGCAGTGCATTAAACTGAGAGAAATCGCGACGCAGCTGAACATGTCGTATGGCAGTGTGTTCGCCATTGTTCACGAGGACCTTGAATTTCATAAGCTGTGTCAAAGATGTCTTCTCACCGATGAGCACAAGGGACATCGTTTCCAATCCTCCCTGGCATTTTTGCAATGCTATGTCGCAGTCGGCAACGGGTTTCTGCGGCGAATCGTCACAGGCGACGAAACGTAGGACCACCACTTCACCCCCGAAACGAAGCGAACATCAATGGAATGGGTGCACCCCTCATCACCACAACGAAAGAAGGCCAAGGTTCAACCTTCAGCCGGTAAGGTTATGGTGACAGTGTTCTTTGACATGGAGGGTTTTCTGCACGTGGAATTCATGCCGAAAGGAACGACGATCAACCCGACGTCGTATTGTCAAACGTTGCACCGGTTGCGCAAAGCGATTACAGAGAAGCGCTGAGGGAAATTGAGTGCCGGTGTGATTTTGTTGCACGATAACGCAATACCTCACAAGGCCCGCCAAACGAGAGAACTGTTGCAGCGTTTCAAGTGGGATGTCTGGCAACATCCACCCTACAGCCCCGACCTAGCGCCATGTGACTTTCATCTGTTCGGTAAGTCAAAACGGAGCTCGGTGGTCGAAGTTTCCAGACCGATGACGAGGTGAAGGCCGCTGTCTCAGAGTGGTTGCAGAACGCTGGAGGAAATTTCTATGCATCTGGCATCGATAAGTTGGTTGTGCGTTCACAGAAATGTTTGGAGTATCTTGGAAACTATGTGGAAAAGTGACGTTACAGTGTATGTCGTTATAGTCGTGTTGCTGTTGTATAGGTGGTGTAGTAAGTGGCCATAACTGGGAAGTGCAACTTATTTTCTGATCTGCCCTCGTTTATAGACGAGCCTCTTATAGACACACTAGATACTGATCTCCTAAAATTCCTAAAACAATCTAATAGCTCAGAAACAGAACAGTACAAGTATGCAAATGTCAGCATTTGTTCCACCGCGTGAAAACACTTTTCTTCCATAGTTGTAAGGGACATTGAAACCACCGTATTTCTAGGACCATAAGGCGATGCGGACCATAGGACGCACCCTGATAGTTTGATGAAAATTTAATTTCATTCCATTTTCAAACAAAATTTTACTGAAATAATTCAATATGTATAGAAACACAAATTACCGGTAGGTAGTGCAAAATTGTCACTGATACAAATCACGAGTAGGTATTGTCTTTCTGCTGCCCTATTACCATGTAAGTTTGCGAATTCCACAACTTTTAACTTAAATGCTATATTGTAAGTAAACCTCTTCTGTGCAACTGTCATTGCCTCGGTAAGTTCTCAATACCGGAACTCAGGGTCTCCTGTATAAACTAAGACCGTCGAAGCGGCGTTTTTACTCTCCAGGTTGGGTTCTGCAGAATGGGAGGCGCGCGCATAGTTATTGCCCTTGCAAGCAGCGTGAACGTGTTCGACCTGGCAAGCATCAGTCGCCAGCTTGAACCTCAGCTGTTAACATGGCGAGGCAGTTATCATTGCAACACAGTATTTTCCTATCAAAAAGTTCTGGTTTCATCTTAATGGTCGTATGAACAGTCAAAACTCTGGCTATTGGTATTTAGAAAATCCTATCAGTGTTTATGAAATCCCTCATTATGATAGGGAGATTGGTGTTTGGTGTGCTGTCAGTTCAGGTCAAATAATTGGACCTATTTTTGTTTTCGAGACGGCAGTAAATGCAGAGAGGTACCAAGATCTTCCATCAGTTATCTCCGTGTGGGTTGGGGGCGGTAGAATAACACATACGGTATCCCCTGCTTGTCGTAAGAGGCGACTAAAAGGGGCACCAGGGCTCTCAACTCGGAAGCGTGGGTTGCGGCGACCACGGGGCCCTTGGCTGCGTTCTGGCATTGCTTCCACTTACTTTCCTCTATTCTATCCGACCTCCCTTGGTCAACTCTTGTTCTTTCCCGACCCCGATTGTATTGGAGCACTCGAGGCCTAGGGAATATTTTATTTTCACGCCCTTCGTGGCCCTTGTCTTCCTTTGGCCGATACCTCCATTTTTCGAGGTGTCGGATCCCTTTTATTTTTTCTCTCTGATTAGTGTTGTACAGAAGAAGGTTGCCCATTTGTACTTCCTCTTAAAAATGTTCACCGCCACATCTTAACTCCAGTAATAAAAGGAGTCATCTGCAGAGAATATTGTAAGGACTATTTGTGTAACATGTGTGTGTTGAAATAGAAAGTGTACCGTCAGTGACGTCACATTAGTTGTTACCGTAGGCCTTGGTCACCAAAGATGTCACGGCTGTGGATTTGTATAAATAGTGTTGTGTTGAAATAGAATGTGTACCGTCAGTGACGTCACATTAGTCGTTACCGTAGGCCTTGGTCGCCAAAGATGCTGCGTGAGATGATGCAAATAAATCGTTCATTATTACTATTTGAGTTTTATTTATTGCTGATTATCAGCTTTATACAAAGGGAAACGGTTTTTTTTCGTTTTGTTTGCTGAAGAAGTTAAAGGTTTCTTTTAAATATTGGAAACTACGATCAAGAAGGTAGTTGTTGATGTTGCTGATGGTTTACACTGGATTTAGAGAGAGAGAGAGAGATGCATGGGCTAATAACACAGTCATGCCACGTGCTTATAGGATCAACGGTAACGCGCGTGTCGATTAAATTACAGCTGGCCAAACCGCTTCCAGCGACAGGATTTTAGCGGTCAAGTCCCAAGATATTTGTGCGTCGTGTCTCCCGTAAGCCGATTACAGATAAACCTCTTGGCACTTCCTAGGAGAAACAACATCTTAGAAATATCACGTGGACATTAATAATTCGTTCCCAATTCTGAGAACCGCAAATCCCAAGTTTTAACTCGTAAACAATTTGTGAAATCCAAGCTTATTTGAATTATCGCTACGTGAAATAGAAAGAGAAATGCATGAAATCAGCGGTTCCTTGCGGAGGTTCCCGGTGTATCCTTATTATCTGCCTCTTGGATAGTTTTTTTTTAGATAGGGGCTTTACGTCGCACAGACACAGATAGGTCTTATGGCGACGATGGGATAGGAAAGGCCTGGAGTTGGAAGGAAGCGGCTGTGGCCTTAATTAAGGTACAGCCCCAGCATTTTCCTGGTGTGAAAATGGGAAACCACGGTAAAACCATCTTCAGGGCTGCCGATAGTGGGATTCGAACCTATCATCTCCCGGATGCAAGCTCACAGCCGCGCGCCTCTACGCGCACGGCCAACTCGCCCGGTCTTGGATAGTTTAATTGTTGTTGTTTCGTGAAAGAGCTTGAGACATCAACATTAATAAGTACCTATGTACATTTACTGAGAGTTGAGATCTAATTATAAATTACTTACTCTCATTTCATTTATGAGGTAAAGTCGATATGTTACGAAAATTTTCCATGTTGCATATTATCGGGAAATTATTACCGTCACTCACAACTTTAAGTTAACTCTGATTGAAGGTTACGAGAAAAAGGACAGGTAAGTCAACATTGCAGAGTTTGAACTGCCTTTCAATTCACAGTGGTGGTGGTGATTACTGGCTTAAGAGCAAGTTCTGCAGGTATACCATCCTTCCTAATTAAACCCCTGTGTGTGGGAGTAGTATAATAACAACCACGTTATCCCTTGCCTGTTGTAAGAGGTGACTAAAAGGCCACCCAGGAGCTCTTAACTTGGGACCGTAGGTTGGCGACCACGAGGCCCTTAACTAAGTCTTTCCCCTTACTTGTGTCAGGCTCTTTACTTTCATCTATCCTATCCGACCTCCTTTGGTCAACTGTTGTTCTTTTCCTACCCTTGTCTTCCTTTGGCCGGTACCTTCATTTTTCGAAGTGTTGAATTCCTTCAACTACTTCTCTCTGATTAGTGTTATGTAGAGGATGGTTGCCTTCCTCTTAAAGCAGTAATCACAACCACCACCGTCCAGCTCCATGGCTAAATGGTTAGCGTGCTGGCCTTTGGCCACAGGGGTCCCGGGTTCGATTCCCGGCAGGGTCGGGATTTTTAACCATAATTGGCTCATTCCGTTGGTCCGGGGGCTGGATGTATGTATCCTCTTCATCATCATTTCATCCTCATCACGACGCGCAGGTCACCTACGGGTGTCAAATCAAATGACCTGCATCTGGCGAGCCGAACTTGTCCTTGGACACTCCCGGCACTAAAAGCCATACGCCATTTCATTTTTACCACCACCACCACCATCACCACCACCACCTTTGTCTATTCGAATTGCAGTCGTTTTTGCCAGTA
Organism: Anabrus simplex; assembly: GCF_040414725.1. Classification (NCBI taxonomy): domain Eukaryota; kingdom Metazoa; phylum Arthropoda; class Insecta; order Orthoptera; family Tettigoniidae; genus Anabrus; species Anabrus simplex. The sequence goes on from NC_090277.1 coordinate 75,740,589, forward strand.
GTCCCTCATGATCTATCCTATTAAATGCCATATTTAGGTCAATCGCGATACAGTCCATTTGACCTGCCGAATCCAAGATATCTGCTATATCTTGCTGGAATACTGCAAGTTGATCTTCAGTGCAATGACCTTTCCTAAACCCGAACTGCCTGCTATCGAACCAATTAGGCCTAGTAATTTCGCAAACATGTACAATATAATCAGACCGAGAAACACGGGGAGCAAAAGAATGTTTGCCTCATTCGGTCGTCTTAAGGGCTTGTTATCTGTAGAAAAACTGCAATGTCAAAACAGCTTACAAACGGTAGTTGTGCAACTCTTAACGACCGGTGCACAAGAATATAAATTTTGAAACCTGTGACTATCAACTGTCTGTTGTCTTTAGATCTTTTGAAACACAAATAATTACTATCATCGTACGGCCAAATGCGCTCAGAATAACTAACACATTTAGGTTTGATTGTTTACCGGGGGCTCAAGTATCCGACTCATCTAAAAGTCAAAAGCTCTGCTCACAAAGTTAGCCAGGAATCGTGGTGATTGCAGCATATGACATGTGTTCAACTCGCTTAGTATTCCTACTGCCCACTTTAAGCCACAAGAGGAGTTTCGAGAACCATTTCTGTTTTATCCTCGTACGGTAACAGGCTCAATAATTTGGAACATCTATCATTATTTCAAACTAGCATATGTACGGTACCAGTTCTTCGCGTGGGAATTGATAATGTATTCCTTCATGAATTAATGGGAAGTTACATGCATGTACTCAAACGTTCAATACAGCATCTTAAAGTGACTTTTTTTGCGAAAGCACGTAGCAGTTACGCGATGTACGATAAAAATGTACAAAGTGGAGACAGAATGGGTCAGATCACAGAGTTTATTGAACGGTGCAGTTCCTGGACCGAAGTTGGCTTCTCGGTTACATATTGTTGTTCATCTGAAACGTGAAGTGGCCTGCGGCTGAAGACTCATGAAACCAATCGTTGAGGATAACCTTCCTTATTTACAGTTCTATCGAAAAGAGTAAAATGGCTCTTTAGTTATTCCCGTTAACTCACCCTGAAGTGACACGGTTTAGCCTGTGAACCGTCCGTCAATAATATTTCCCTTACTAATCCTGCTATCAAAAAAGTGCACATCAGGAAAATGTTTTAGAAATTGATTTCCATCAATGTTGGTAGATTTCCATTCAGGTTGGTTTTGTTTATTTCGTGTGAAAGTAAAATCATTGTTTCAGGTTCCTATAAACCCAGGGAATTTGAAATGTAGTGAACCTTAAAATCTACCTTTGTGCAGGTGGATGATAATATGAAGTTTGGGTGAAATATTTCTGTAGTTTTGCAGTTTTAAAAGATATGCTCTACATGCACGCGCTTTTAGTTCGCTGGGACATAGACTGAAAAACGGTCCGTTGATATCTCCCTTGTTAATCCTCCTATCGAAAAGGTTAATGTGAGAAAAAGTATTAGAATGTGATTTCCATTCAGACTGGTAGATTTCCATCAAGGTTGGTCATGTATACTCAGTGGGAGGATAAAAATCACAGTTGCGACCTTCCTATATACCCCCATTCCATTCAGGGATTAAAAGTAACATTGGCCCTTAAATCTACCCAGGGGCAGGTGGATTCTATATATGAAGAAATATATCCAGTAGTTGTCCGGTTAAAACAACGAAGACAATCAGAAAAACCAAGAAACAGACAGACACCAAAGATAAAATAATATATGCAGATGGTCATTATTCCATCTGAAACAGATAAGTATAAGAAACTTTCGCCAAAATATTCAATGTATAGACACACAGTCGTTACGATTTTATTTGTATAGATGAGTTGCTAAAGTAATGAGGGTTCCATCAAATGAAAGGCAAGGGTTTGAAAATGGAAGACTCCCTGCGCCTCGTAAACCTGAAACTGTAGGGGTCGGAAGAGAACAAGATTCGACCAAGGGAGGTCAGGTAGTAAAGAAGAAAAAAGGAGGCTGCCACAAGTAAGTGGGAGCAAAACTTACACTCAGCTACACTACGTTCACTATTTGAGAGCCTCTGGGATTACACCTTTCAAACATTGTGAGGAATTAACGAGGCTTGATTCTTCAATCAAGGGACTGGTTGCTTGCGGTTTTCCATTAACTCCGTTCTGCGGCTAATTTCTTCAGTTCCAAGTACGTAATTATGACAGCCTTAGTCCTGCATTAGTTGGATGATATACGGTAGTAGTGGTCTGCCTCTGCAATTTCTTCCTTCCACACTGCCCTCCAATAAGACTTTCGTGGCTTAATATGTGTTCGATGAAATTGTCTCTTCCTTGAGTTACTTTATTCCACAAGCATGGCTTATCTTAAATCATTCTCAGCGCTTCTTAATTTGTAATTTAAACCAGCTATGACATTTTCAGTATCCGCGTGTATCACCAAATTTCGGAAGCATGAATCCATCTCTTTATCAGTCAAGCCACGAGACCAGGTTTCAATTCTACATACCAGAACATTCCACACACTAATTTCATCAGGCGTTTCTTAATTCCAAGAAAATTAAACCACCGCCCCCTGTACAATTTCCGAGGATTGGTGATGGCGGTGATAGTAGTTCTAGAGGAAGTGGAACTCGGCAAGCTTCTCCTAGTAACAGTTACCAAAGTAAAAGTACAGACGAGAAATGGAAGACTCCCTGCGCCTCGTAAAACTGAAACTGTAGGGGTTGGAAGAGAACAAGATTCGACCAAGGGAGGTCAGGTAGTAAAGAAGAAAGAAGGAGGCTGCCACAAGTAAGTGGGAGCAAAACTTACACTCAGCTACACTACATTCACTATTTGAGAGCCTCTGGGGTTACACCTCTCAATCGTGCCTTACGGCAGACTAGGGATACCAAATGTGCGTGTTCCGTTATTTACTGTACTATGCTATCAATAAAAATAAATTTACAATAAGAAAATCGGAAACAGCAAGTTACCCAAGAGGAAGCGTTCCCATCTCCTTACATGTCCAACAAAATATTTTTCCCTTCCTCTTCCACACTCCTCGAAACGCAGAGAATGGACGTTGCGGAATATTCTTCAGGTGGGCAGTGATATCCTGCAAAAATTATAGTTTCCAGTAGACTTAGCCTTGTCCTCATTAATTTCAGCAGAACTGACATTAATGGACAAATTAGACAATTGCTTTATAGACTTCCCTCTAAACTACCGCTCTGCCTTGTATAATTTCTTGCCAGAATTATAGTTCTTTCCGCACCCTGTGAGGCGGGGCGATAGAATAACGTCCACGGTATCCCCTGCCTGCAGTAAGAGGTGACTAAAGAGGGACGCAGGGGCTGTTAACATAGGGGCGTGGCTTGGCGACAACAGGGCCCCTAGCTGAGTCCTGGCATTGCTCCCACTTACTTGTGCCAGACTCCTCACTTTCATCCATTCTGTCCGACCTGCCTTGGTCAACTCTTGTTCTCTTCGACCACGATGGCATTAGGTATCGAGGGCTAGGAAGTCTTTCATTTTCACGCCTTTCAAGGCCCGTGCCTTTATTTGACCGATAGCTTCTTATTTTCTCTCTCTCTTATTCTTCTTCTTCTACCGCTTTTCCCACACCTGTGAGTTCCCGGGTGCGAACTGTGTCGTACATGTTGATATGGCCCTGTTTTACGGACGGATACCTTTCTTGACGCCAACCTTATATGGAAGGATCTGATTACTATTGGGTGTTTCTGTTGTGCTTGTTAGTGTAGTGTGTTGTCTGAATATGAAGATGGAAGTGTTGGAACAAACACAAACACGCAGTTCCCGAGCCAGAAGAATTAATCAAACACGATCGGACCCGGGACCCTCTGAATCGAAGGTCTCAACGCTGATCATTCAGCCAATGAGTCGGACTCCATCTTTTCTCTCTGATTATTGTTAACAGAGGATGGTTGCATAGTTGCACTTCCTCTTAAAACAATGATCACCACCATCACAACACCTATACACAAGTGAGTGGAATTAATGCCAGACTCAGCTAGGATAACGGTGGTCGTTAACTCACGCCCCCAATTTGAACGTTCCTGGTTCCCTCGCGAAACGTTTTAGGACGTCTCCATTGCGATTTGTAATAGGATATAAAGATTTATTATTATTATCTACATAAATAAAATCGTAACGATCATGTGTCTGTACGTTTACTATTTTAGCGAAATTTCCGTACAGTTATCCGTTTCAGGTGTAATGATGTCCATCTGCATATTTTTTAGCTTTGGTGTCTGTTAGTCTGTTTGTCTGTTTGACTATAACTTGAAAACTACGTCATATTCTTCTACCAAACTTCATATTTATGCTGCACCTGTCATTGGATAGGATTTGGGGCCAATATTGTTTCTAAATCCCTGAACTGACTGGAGGTTTATACGAAAGCGAAACCGTGATTTTCCATTCGCACAAAATATACACAACCAAACTGAATGGAAATATACCTGCCTTAATGATGTATCGTTTAGCAGCAGTTAATCTGTAAATGAAGGTTTGCAATATTGCAAACATGCATATACTTCATATGTCGATCTATATATATTTATTGAAGTAGATTTGTAGCGATGTAGAAAGGGTGTGTTTGCCTTTATAATTAATACTTTACATCGATAGTGACTCTCAGCAGGAGGGCGTCTGCTATTGTAATCATTACTCTCCACATCGACTTTGACTGTCAGTAGGAATGGGATCCTTCCCCAACTCCTTTGTAACTAGCATTAGTAAGGAGGGAGTACCATTGTAATTAATAATTCCCTTCTCGATGTGACCGAAAGAAGTCAAGGGAGCATGCAATTTTGTTCAAAACTCCCCTAACCGATTGTGTTTTTAGGAGTAGGCAAGTGTGCCTGCCATTATAAACAAATGTACCCATTTAAAATATGACTGGCATTAGGCATACTGGACTTGCTATTATACTGGAAACTCACCAAATCGCTGTGACTGTCATTAAGAAAACGGGCCCGTCATTATAATGATAACAGCACAACTCAATTTTGACTGGCAGTCGCGAAGCTGCCTACTATTATAATAAAAACTTCTCAACTGCAATGTGTCTGGAAGTAGGAAAGGGCGCCTGTCATTGTAACGAAACCTCCCCAAATCGATTGTGACCGCGCAGTAGGTAACGGGGCCTCCCTTTATAATGAAAACTCACCTACTCGACTGTGAATGGCAGTCGGCACGTGAGCCTGCCGCTATCATCACAACTCCGCAACTCGCATTTTACATTGGAAACAACGCATGGGAACCTCCCCCTGCTGTTTCTGGATAACGCTAAGAGACATGCAATTAAAAAAAAATTATTCACTGCATGTACAGTAATTTACTTCGATATCCGTATACAATGTAGAATACCGTAGCGAAACACGGGTACATTTGCTTATTATTATTATTATTATTATTATTATTATTATTATTATTATTATTATTATTATTTTCGTTTCGGCCGTCTATGGACTACGTTTGACAAACATTGCAATATTTTTAGCCTTCTCTGCCTTCACTCACTGGCAGTACATTTTCATCCTTTCTCCAACTTCCTTCTTCTGCTCTTCTGTATAGCACGTCCCTTTTTTCACTTGCGTTTTCCCAGTCTCTTGCCCTGTCGTTCTTTCTGACGAGTTGTCTAAATTGATTTTTATCCATTATGTAATCTTCTGGAACCCCCATCTTCGTCAAGTCCAACCTCACTTCACAGCTCTGCCATCCGCTTCCTGAAGAATTCAAAAATTCTCTTCGTTAATGTCCATGCTCAACAACCATCCATAGAACTGTAACCGTCTCTTCCCCATCATTTCAAGCACCCCTTCTGTTCTCTGATACAATTTATTATTATTATTATTATTATTATTATTATTATTATTATTATTATTATTATCAGCGGTAGAGTGTCGGCCTCCGGATCCCAAGATAGCGGGTTCAAACCCGGCAGAGGTAGTAGGATTTTTGAAGGGCGGAAAAAAGTCCATTCGACACTCCATGTCGTACAATGTCGGCATGTAAAAGATCTCTGGTGACACATTTGGTGTTTACCCGACAAAATTCATTAAATCTCAGCCATAGACGCCCAAGAGAGTTTCGGTTTACTCGGTCTGCCATCTACTGGGGGCCTAGAGTAAAACGGAACGTCGAAATTGACGAGCAGACAGCCAGATGGCGTCAAATTGAAATGTCTGCACACGGTAGCTGAGGCCATACGATTATTATTATTATTATTATTATTATTATTATTATTATTAATACTTTAGTTATTTAATTGCACATATTACATACGGTACCCTGTTTTTCACCGGGTCTTACCTGCTCCTATTTCAGCAATCACTAGGACCATGTCATACCCAGGCCTTGATAAAATGGAGATGTGTGATTAAGTGCTGTGCTCTTTCAAAATGTCAGACCAGCACAGTGATTTAATTTATCGCCATACAAGTGATTTTTCACTTCCTGTCATCTGAAGAGCAGCGCTATATCACGTGAACTGATCGTATCCCAACAGGCTCCGTTCAGGCGACACCAAACCTGTGGGTGGGGGCGGTATCTCCTACCTGTCGAAAGAGGTGACAAGGAACGGACCATTGTTCTCCTTGCGGAGCCTGGCACTGTTTTCCCCTACTTGCGTCACTTTCCTCAGTGTCGTCTTTTCTATCCGACCTGTCTGTATTAGGTTCGCAAGGCCTGAGGAGTCTTTCATTTTCACGCCTTTCGTGGCCCTTATCTTTCTTTTACCGGTAACTTCATTCTTGGCACTATCGAACATTTTCTCATTTTCCCTGTGATTAATGTTAACGGAGGATGGTTGCCCTCTTGTGCCTCCTCTTAAAACAATAATCATCACCGCTGAGGGTGATGACATGCGTCATGGTAACTACGACAAACCATCTAAGTAATCCCCTAGGTTGTCCATTACACGTTGCCAACAATGCAATATACGTCAAATTTTGGAGTATCATGTATCACAGCGTTGGCAATATCCTGTCGTGCCCCCAAGCGACTCCCACGCAATGGTTCTTTCACTTCAAAATGGCATGGAGACAGGTCCGGTGAGTATGGCGGCTGATCCAGTAATTCCCAACCCGACCGCTGAAGCTGCCCGCGTACAGCCTTTGGCGTTGTTATGGAGAAGGACGACACTTTACTGACTCAAGTAGCGCCCAGCTTCTGTGCACGTCTATGCACAGAGTGATTACTGCAATTGATACAACACTAAACAAGTCTTCCATCCCTGCTTGTTTCGGTGCAGGACGGCATTAATCCCCACAGCCGCCACCAGCTCTCTGTTACACCCTCTGGCGTTGCAACCCCGACGAACGGCCACTTCGATGTACGGACGTTGTTCTTCCCTTGTCACATCCACTCTGTTCAGAACGTGACCCATTACTTCAGAACCTACAGTAATCTCTCCCTGTCGTAAGAGGTGACTAAAAGGGACACCAGGGGCTCTTAACTTGAGATCCATGTTGGTGACCACTGGGCCCTCAGCTGAGCCCTGGCATTGCTTCCACTTACTTGTGCCAGGCTCCTCACTTTCACCTATCCTTTCCCACCTCCCTTGTTCATCTCCGGTTCTTTTCCGACTCTGACGGTATTAGAACACTCGAGGCCTAGGGAGCCTTTCATTTTCACGCCCTTCGTTGCCCTTGTCTTGCTTTGGCCGATACCTTCATTTTTCGAAGTTAGGACTCCTTCCATTTTTCTCTCTGATTAGTGTTATATAGAGAATGGTTGCCCAGTTGTACTTCCTCTTAAAACAATAATCACCAACACTTGTGAAGCCACCTCAAGGTACTAATACACACGGTCCACTAGAGGTGCAAACAAATATTCAGATTTTTCTCAATCCCATCTCACGTGAAACTTTTTAATCTGTCCATGTACATGATAAAGCGTATTCACTTGTGTGAAGCGCTTACTTCTTGCACTTACCGTAAAATAAATTGAAAATCTCTATTTTACCAATCAATCACTATAAATCACTACAAAGCAGATTAGCAGTGATTGATTGATTGATTGATTGATTGATTGATTGATTGATTGATTGATTGATTGATTGATTGATTGATTGATTGATTGATTGATTGATTGATTGATTGATTGATGTAGAAGCAGCACTAAAGAGCAAATTTGCATTTAGGGCAGTCGCTCAGGTGGCAGATTCCCTATCTGTTGTTTTCGTAGCATTTTTTTAATTGATTTCAAAGAAATTGGAAATTTATTGAACATCTCCCTTCGTAAGCTACTCAAATACCTAACTCCCCTACCTATAAATGAATATTTTCCCCAATTTGTCCTCTTGAATTCCAACTTTATCTTCATATTGTGATCTTTCCTACTTTTAAAGACGCCACTCAAACTTATTCGTCTACTAATGCCATTCCACCCCATCTCTCCGCTAACTGCTCGGAACATACCACTTACTCGAGCAACTCGTCTTCTTTCTCCGAATTCTTCCCAGCTCAAACTTCGTAACCTACTCTTTTGTCAGAAATCACCCAGAACAAATCGAACTGCTTTTTTGGCGGGGGGGGGGGGGAATTGTTTCCAGTTCTCAAATCAAGCAATCCTGATGAAGGTCCCATACACCGGAACCATACTCTAGTTGGGGTCTTACAAGGGACTTATATACTCTCTCCTTTACAAACTTACTACAACCCCTAAATACCCTCATAACCATGTGCAGAGATCTGTACCGTTTATTTCCAATCCCATTTATGTGATTACCCCAATGAAGATCTTTCCTTATATTAACATCTAGGTACCTGCAATGATCTCCAAAAGTAACTTTCACCTCACCAACGCAAAATTAAAACTGAGAGGAATTTTCCTATTTGTGAAACTCACAACCTGACTTTTAAGCCCGTTTATCATCATAGCATTGCCTACTGTCCATCTCACAACGTTATCAAAGTCATTTTGCAGTTTCGCACAATCTCGTATGTTATATATTACTCTATATAGAATGACATCATCCGCAAGAAAGCCATATCTTTGATTCTACTTGATTACTCATCCATCATCATCTGCTAAAGGCAATGCCTTGTCGCTGTATCCATACCTGACGATCTTCTGCTCGCCTCTTCATGTTGCTATATAAACCACATGACAGTTCACAGACGGAGTTCCTGATGTATGACAACCTAGATCGTCCCCTCCGTTTCTTTCCCAGTACTTCACCTTCAATGATGATTTGGAGAAGAGTCATGTCTCAGTACGTGTGCAAGGAACTTTGTTTTCGTCTTCTTTATCGTATTTAATAAACATCAATCCTCTTTTACTTTCTTTAAAACAAAGTCATTTGTTCTTTTATCCGTTCAACTTGTTTTTGTAATTCTTCTCCAAAACCACATTTCATCAGTCTCAAGTTTTGTTTCTTCCAGTTTCCCTAATGTCCAGGTTTCGCATCCATACAGTAGCACACTACAAACAAAGGTCTTGAGAAATGACTTTCTGGTCTCCAAACGGAGATGGTTGTTTAGCAATAATTTTTGCTTATTTTTGAAGGCTTGTTTTGCAACCACTATTGTTTACTTGATTTCTGAAAGGGATATGTGATCAGAGGCAATTACACTACCCAAATAGGAGAATTCTGTGACTTGTTCTATCGGTGTGTTATTTAATTTTATGTGTTTCCTGCCTGTAGGCTTCTTTTTGTCTACCATCATAAATTTTGTTTCCTTTATAATATTTTTAGTTTAAATTTTTCTAAGGATTTGTTGAATGTTCTTGGCATCTTACGCATATCCTTTTCAAAATTAGCTAAGAGAGCAATATCATCCATAAAGTGGATACTGTGCACCTGAATACCATTAAAATTCGCCCCTGTAGTGTGTTCTTTCATTTCTCTAACTGCATTTTCTATAAACAAGTTAAAGAGATATGATGAAGTTGGCAGCCGCACTCTTCCTCTAATTTTTGCTTCTCTTGTAGTACCATTAACATTAACTTCCGTGGTTTGAGCTTTATATAGATTCAGTCGCCTGTCTTTCCTGTCAAGTCCCATATTCCTCATTTCCACTCAATGCTACATAAGTTTTCCTGTTGACTTCTTTCCATTATTTGATGTACTCCTAACACAGCCATCCTAGTTCCTTTCTGTGTTCTAAAGCCATATTGATCGTTATCCAATTATTGTTCTATTTTCCTTCTAATTCTGTTTTTAATGATGATAAGTAAACCTAAGAAATGTGAGAAAGGATCACTAATGTTCTGTAATTCGAATAATCGCATGCATTTCCTATTTTTTGTTCTACTTTTAATAAAATAAGTTGGTAAGATTACTTGTTCGTAGCATTCAGTAATCAGTTCAAACAGACCGTTTTTTACGGTATCATCCCAGTTTTTCAAGAGTTCTTCTGGAATGGCATCCACACCAGTGGCTTTGTTCTGTTTCAGTTTAAAGAGTGCTGAATCGAACTCCGCTCTAGTGATGGGCGGTCCTCTGTTGACTTCTTGAACTGATTCCACATTCTCCAAATATTCTTCAATATTGACAATATCTTCCCCATCATGTAAGTCTTCAAGGTATTCTTTCCATTTTCGACTTGAAAGAGCACTTTCCCATCTTTATTTTTAACCACGTTGTTTTTAGTTTGCTTTATCAGAATCAAATCATTTTCGATTTCTCGAGTTACTTCTTTCATCCAGTTGTCTTTGACTAGTCGGCATTTCATTCTTACCAAGTTTTTCATCTCTTTGTATTGTTCAAATTGTATTTTCCTTAATCTGCTGTTTTCTTCAACGATCTCTACAATTTCTGGGGTCATCCATGGTTTCCTTGGTTATAAATTTGCTCTACCGAGGACTTCTGTGGCAGCTATCTCTAAGCCACTTTTTATATCATCCCATCCCGAGTTACCTTTCTTCACTATGGTAGCAGTCTTGAATGTTTGTAACACACTAGAATCTTAAGTTTATTTAGGCACTACTTCTATCAGAGTGTTTGGAACTTCTTGAATCTGACATCACAGTTAGCTGCAACAAGGAAATGATCACTGTCGATTTCAGCACCTGGATAACTAAGATTGAATTTCACTTGATTTCTGTACCTCTGTTTAACCAATGCGGTGTCTTCTTGTATCTCCAGCGGCCTTGCAAGTATAACGTCTTCTTTTGGGAATCTCAAAACATGTGTTTGATATAACCATCATTTATATAATATATAACAAAACATAAAAGGTTCAATAATTTTCCAGTGAGCTTGCATCCGCGAGATATTGGGTTCGAATCCCACTGTCGGCAGCCCTGAAGATGATTTTCCGTGGTTTCCCATTTTCACACCAGGCAAATGCTGGGGCTGTGCCTTAATTAAGGCCACGGCCGCTTCTTTCCAACTCCTAGGCCTTTCCTATACCATCGTCGCCATAAGACCTATCTGTTTCGGTGCGACGTAAAAACCACTGGCATAATAATAATAATAATAATAATAATAATAATAATAATAATAATAATAATAATAATAATAATAATAATAATGCATTGAGGAATTCCTCTCTTATTTCACATTGACCTTTTGAACATCTTGTATCAGTAAGGGGGAGAATCAGCTCGGAAAACTACTTCTACTATCCACTACTCATAACAAATAATTTGAATTGCACTGTTGAATCAAATCCTGTTGTTTCGACAATCAACACATTTCAAATCACGTCCCCGCATGAACTCACTAACGTCTCCTCTACATAATCATTTACGAATAAACAGATATTCTAAAAATATGAAGAACTAATTTTGTTTCTTTTTAGTCTGAAAATTACAACTCAAACCTGAATCCAATCTCGTTGCCCTGAGACGAGAAATATCGTCTCGTCTTTGAGATTTCATTTAGTAAGAGCGTGAAGATATTTCCGAGTAATTTGATTGAAGTGTCATTTGTGGAGAGGATTGCAATTATATTGCAGTGAGTTTCACTTTATTCATCATACCTTAGCGAGAGATAAAAATAAAACATTAAACCTGGGAATTGAGAATTCCATTTAATTATTTTCGGTGGTTTACATCAACCGGAGTGTTAACGAAATATTCTATATTCCACCATATCGACACGATGAAAAGAACAAAAATATAATATTGCAGGTAGTAAGTACCACCACTGGAATGAGGTTAATATATTATCTTCCTCTTTTCCTATTGTTTAGGTTTTACACACATAGAGTGCGACACACCACACAATGTTCTTTTTTTAAAATATTCTCCTTGTAACTCAATCCTCCTATCGGTGGGGGTGGTAGAAAAACGCCCACGGATTCTTTCCCTGTCATAAGAGGCGTCTTAACTTGGAAGCGTCGATTAGCGACCATGAGGCCCTTAGCTGAGTCCTGGGATTGCTTTCATTTACTTGTATCAGAATCATAACTTTCATATATCCTAGCCGACCTTTCTTCGTCAACTCTTAGTCTTTTACTATCCCGATGGTATTAGATAATCGAGGCCTCGGGAGTCTTCCATTTTCACACCCTCCGTGGCTCTTTCTTTTCTTTGACCGATATCTTCATATTTCGTCTGATTAGTGTTAATGGAGCCAGGATACCTTCCTTACCTCTTCCTCGTCTGTTACTTCCAATCTTCCTATTCCTTCCCCAAGGCCCCTGTTCAGCGTAGCAGGTGCAGTCGACTGGGTGAGGTACTGTTCCTCCTCTGTAGTTGTATCCCCCGACGGGAAGTCCCACCCTCCAGGACACTGTCCTTGAGGTGCTAGAGAAGGGATCGCTCACTGAGTCCGAGGAAAGAACTAACCCTGGAGGGTAAACGAATTAGAAAATAAAAGAAGGATAGGTTAATCTTTCTTAGAAAAAGTCCTCTCCTTGGCTCGTTAATGACAAAAACTAAAATATCATTGCATATCTTCCCCCTGTACGGGTTGGGGGGGGGGCGATAGAATAACACCTACGGTATCCCCTACCTGTCGTAAGAGGCGACTAAAAGAGGCCCAAGGGGCTCTCAACTTCGGAGCGTGGGTTGGCGACCACACCGCCCTTAGCTGAGTCCTGGCATTGCTTCCACTTACCTGTGCCAGGCTCCTCACTTTCATCTATCCCACCCGACCTCTCTTGGTCAACTCTTGTTCTTTTCCGACCCCGACGGTATTAGAGTACTCGAGGCCTAGGGTGTTTTTCATTTTCACACCCTTCGTGGCCCTTGTCTTCCTTTGCCGATACCTTCATTTTTCGAAGTGTCAGATCCCTTCCATTTTTTATTATATAGAGGATGGAATCAATCAATCCATGCTGATCTACATTTAGGGGAGTCGTCCAGGTGGCAGATTCCCTACGCGTTGTTTTCCTAACCTTTTCTTAAATGATTTCAAAGAAATTGGAAATTTATTGAACATGTCCCTTGGTAAGTTATTCCTATCCCTAACTCCCCTTCCTATAAATGAATATTTGCCCCAATTTGTCCTCTTGAATTCCAACTTTATCTTCATATTGTGATCTTTCGTACGTTTAAAAACGTTACTCAAACTTATTCTTCTAATGTCATTCCACGCCATCTCTCCGCTGACAGCTCGGAACATACCACTTAGACGAGGAGCTCGTCTCCTTTCTCCCAAGTCTTCCCAGCCCAAACTTTGCAACATTTTGGTAACGCTACTCTTTTGTCGGAAATCACCCAGAACAAATCGAGCTGCTTTTCTTTGGATTTTTTCCAGTTTTTGAATCAACTAATCCTGATGAGGGTCAGATACACCAGTTGGGGTGTTACCAGAGACTTATATGCCCTCTCTTTTATATCCTTACTACAACCCCTAAACACCCTTTTAACCATGTCCAAAGATCTGTACCCTTTATTTACAGTCCTATTTATATGATTACGCCAATAAAGATCTTTCCTTATATTAACACCTAGATACTTACAATGATCCCCAAAAGGAACTTTTGCCAAGTTGCACTTCCTCTTAAAACAATAATTACCACCACCATATTATGTATCGCTCGCATACAAATGTTGTCAGTTAATGTAGACATACATTTAATTTCACAGTTTGTTTCGCTGCCTCAGTAAAACATAGTAAAATGTTTAATTGAAATACGGAATTATCGGGATGATGTTCAAGGAGAAACTTCAATTAGTTTGGGATTACGGCTAGAGATAACTCCAATCTACTAAACGTCACAGGTTTCATTAAATCACATTAAGAGAAGCCAATACTGGAATATTCATAACACAAACTGAATTATAAGCCTGCGACTGTTAAAGCCGATTACCTGCTTTCGTAAAGTAATAGCATAGAACTCCATTTTATATCAGTTTAACATGCACATACCTGCAACAAATATTAATGGGCAAAAAACATCACCCTTTCAATGTAATTCAAAATTCGCTTTAATATTTCAATTTTATCTGGGATCATACAAACAAGGACATTCGTTATCATTTTGTTTCGTTTGTGTCTGTGTGTGCATTCAAACACTAAAAGAGTCGAAAAAAACAGCTTTCCCCTGTGGCTGCGGAGGGGATAATACATTCATGATATCCCCAGTGGGTTGCACAGGTACAATACCAGCCGCGGTATCCCCTGCTATGACTTAAAAATAGAAGCTAAAAGAGCTAAAGGCTTAAATAATAAAAAGAATAAGGAAATACGCATAAGCCAACCAAACACCAAACCCAACGGCACTTAACGCCCTTGAAAGGGCCTTGGCCTGTCCTCCGAGTGCTGCTCAGTCCGAAAGCCTGCAGATTACGAGCGTTCGTGTGGTCAGCACGTCGCAACCTCTCGGCCGTTATTCTGGGCTTTCTAGACCGGGGCCGCCATCTCACCGTCAGATAGCTCCTCAATTCTAATCATGTAGTCTGGTCTGAGTGGACCTCGAACCAGCCCGAAGGTCGAGAGGAAAATTCCTGACCTGGCCGGGAATCGAACCTGGGGCCTCCGGGCGAGAGGCAGGAACGCTACCCCTAAACCATCATAACAATTCTAGCTTGACTACCATTTGCCGAACAAGTCCTCTGCCCGGCAGGCATTTATTATTTGCTATTAAATGTTCGGCTTTATGTATATTGTGTTCTTAGTTATTGAATTTCCTATTGTTTACTCTGATGCAAAGCTATTTTTTGTTGAACATCCTCCATTTAAGTCCACATTTTGGATACTCCTGCCATAATACATCATTTACTCACTTGGTTATTCGATGTGCATGCGATCTGATTTCGTCAGTGATGAAATCTTGCAATGCAATCGCAAGATGCACCTATCCAGTCATCTTCTCCCTCCCTACCCTGTGTTTCAGATGAACTAAGACGAATATTCACCAAAGTAAGCTTTTGTGATACGATGGAAAATAAATTTAGGTCTCTTAGACAGGTTCTGAAATCCCTAACTGAAAATGACGTCGAAAGAGAATGCTTTGCATTTGTAGCTCATATTGTTCGTTGCTTTTTCAGGAATCTATTAAGGTGGAGTAACCCTACGATGGAAAACTTTAAGTATTTGCATGGATGAAACTTCATAGTATGAAAGACATTAAGTTTGAAGATATTCTTCCTTGTCTCGAGTATTTGCAATGTAATTAATACATTAATAAATATACAACCTTAGCAAAGCAGTGATGTGAATTTTCAAATGCAGCCCTTATATTGAAAGAAGTACGGTTCAAACTGTTCCGTTGGTAACGCTGCATCGGAAGTCTTCGTAATAGAGAGGATAATCAACAAGAGTGCGATGGTCTGGGCACTGCACTGCACTGCACGCACGATACCCTCTGGCTGTTGTAAAAGGCGATTAAAAGTAGGATTAAGTTATTTCATGTGGAAGCGTAGATTGACGATCATGGGGCGCCAGCTGAGTCTGATAATCCTCCTCGCTGCCGCGGTCAGAAAGGAACAAGAGTTCACTAAGTGAAGTCAGGTAGGAAAGATGAAGCTGAGGAGCTTGGCAACAATGCCAAACTCAGTTTGTGGAGTTGTGAGACTCAGAGGAATTGAGACTCTGAAATGCAATGGCGGCCTTAAACGGAACGCCAGTTTTAAATAATGTTCGGGAGGGAGGTGCTGTTTCACACGTCACAACACACAACCACCCAGCAAGTGGAAATGTGCGAATACTTTTGTTTTTGCTCGCGAGTGTATGTTTTATTCACGAGATTGCAGTCCGCGAAACGTTCCCTGTTGACCTGAACAGATAGCAGAATAACATGCGTGGACGCTATCAGCGTTTTGTTTCATTCTCTACGCACAGAACTCTGTTTGGTAGACACAAGTAGCTCTCTCCGTGGATCAGTTGCAGAGTGTCAGCCTCCAGATCGCAGAAAGTGGGTTCAAACCCGGCGGAGGTAATCGGACTTTTGAAGGGCGGTAAAAATTCAATCTGACACTCCATGTCGATGTTGGCAGGTGAAACATCTTTGCTCACACATTTGGTGCTCTCTTTCTTTCTTTCTTTCTTTCTTTCTTTCTTTCTTTCTTTCTTTCTTTCTTTCTTTCTTTCTTTCTTAAACCGGTTACAGTCCACGGTTGGTTTTTCTCCCGCACTCAGCGAGCGGTCTTACCTCTACTGCCTCAAAGGCAGTATCCTGAAAGGTGAGACATTTGTTCGGGGATACAACTGGGATGGAAGACCAGTAAATCACCGAGGCGACCTCACCACGTATGCTGAAGAGAGGCCTTATGGGGAATAGGAAGATCGAGAGGGAAGGAAGCGGCCATGGCCTTAACTTAGACACCATTACGGCATTTGCCTGGAGGAGAAGTGGGAAACCACTTCGATGATGGCTGAGGTGGGAATAAAATCCACCTTTACTCAGTTGACCTCCCGAGGCTGAGTGGACCCCGTTCCAATCCTGATAACCACTACACCACATAGCCATATACCCCTTAACCTCCGTGGCTCAGGTGGCAGCGCGCTGGCCTTTCACCGCTGGGTTTCGTGGTTCGAGATTTTCGCTGCTCAAAGCGGACGTGGCACAGGTTCTTCTCCCGGTACTGCGGTTTACACTGCGATTTTTCCATTCCGTAACGCTCTCCAATATCATTTCATTTAATTTGTCAGCCATTAATCATTGCCCCAGAGGAGTGCGACAGACTTCGGCAGCCGGTACAATTCCTATCCTCGCCGCTAGACGGGGCTTCATTCATTCCATTCCTGACCCGATCGAATGACAAGAAACAGAGTTTCGCTATTCTTTGCCATCTCGTAGGCCTAAAGTAAAATACAACGTCGAAATTGATGAGCAGACATCCAGATGGCGTCAAATTAAAGTTATCTGCACACGGTAGCTGAGGCCATTATTATTATTATTATTATTATTATTATTATTATTATTATTATTATTATTATTATCATCCTCAGTGGTGTAGTGGTTAGTGTGATTAGCTGCTACCCCCGGAGGCCCAGGTTCGATTACCACCTCTGCCATGAAATTTTAAAAGTGGTATAAGGGCTGGAACGGGGTCCGTTCAGCCTCGCGAGATCAACTGAGTGGAGGGATTCGGTTCCCAACTCTCACCTCACCCATCCTCGAAGTGGTTACCCACTTCTCCTCCAGGCAAATGCTTGGATGATGCCTAGCGTAAGGCCACAGCCGTTTCGTTCTCTCTTCCTTGCCTATCCCTTCCTATATTTTCATCCCCTACAAGACCCCTGTTCAGTTACGAGGTGAGGACGCCTGGGGGAGGTACTGGTCCTCCTCCGCAGTTATATACCCGACCCAAAGTCTCATGCTCCACGACACTACCCTTGAGGCGATAGGGGTGGGATCCCTGAAACTAACCCTGGAGGGTAAACATATAGTAGTAGTAGTAGTAGTAGTAGTAGTAGTATTCTGAAGTTTAAGAACTTATACTTCAGAGTACAGAAAAATCTACCATTCGATTACCGGGTCAGGTTAAGATATTCCAACTCGCAGGGGAAACCCTTCCTTTTGTCCAGAACAAAATTCACCCGGAGTCTCGTCAGAGTTGATACCTACGTTCAGAAGATTTAACAGTAGTATTATTGTTCATTTTCTCACATCAAACATGCATTACAACAAAACCAGATGAAAAGTATATGACACAATACTTTTGGTAACACCTCCGTCTGTGCATCGATGATGAATAGTTGATCTCCAGATCGCAAGATTTATGGGAGAAAGGACTGAAAAAGTGCATTTAGTACTACAGTATAATAATGGCGTGTGGCCTCCAGAGAAAATTGGTGCAAATCTTTGGAGTTGACGCCTTATCGACGACCTATTTCTGAAGACGCCTTCTCCATACGGAGGTTCACGATCCACGTAGCCAGCTCTGATCTTGAGAATGCGACATGTAAAACTTCTTCTGATGTGCATCTGTGCCATCTTCGAATGTCCTTTAGCTATGAATTTCTCCGTCTGCATACGGACTTTTTCCTTGTATCTTTGCTTCAATAACTAGCTGTAATAATTGATACCGCTCCCCTCACGTATTGTGTTTGCCTTTGTTTTATAATAAATTCTGAGTCTATAATAATTCAAATGCTGGAAACGGTATACACACATAAACACGCGAGCGCGCAGACATGCAGGCCCTGAGCCATGGAGTTACTCCCTGACACAGTTGGAAATCGAACCCAGGATCTCAGGACTGAAGGCCAGCAAGCTAACCATTTAACCATGGTGCCGCACCACTCAGTACCGAATGTCATACAATGGTCGTGTGATTATTGTTTTAAGAGGAAGTAAAACTTGGTAACCATCCTCTATTGTAATACACTAAAAGGCAAATCTCGCCGTCCTATTCTCTTTTATTTCAATAGCTCATCACTGCTGCCAACTGGACTAGTTACATATTTAAATCACGAGACATAACCATCAACAAACTAACCTCAATGTAAGTAACAATAAAGCAGGTTCCCTTACCCAAGTAAATACATTATCAATCAAGATATTCATAATAAAGTAGATTTGTAAGCTTAATGAAGAATTCTCTGTCTCACTCAATTTAATTTCATATATTTATTTTCATATATGCATTGCTATAACCGTATACTTCGGTATTTTCCTTGTGTAAATAATTGAGCTCCCTTCTTGAAATTTGCTATCATGTGTAGGAATGAAGAGAAACCATACTGAAATAATACACAAAGGCTAAGTCTGAAAACCGTACCAAATTTGTGATAAGATAAGATTAGGTTAAGTTAGGCTGATAACTAAATTTCCTTCCATTTGAACTGAACTGATCTTTATAGAGGAGATAATGTTGCTTTCCCTTTCGGAGGAGTTCTTTCAGATTTTTCTTGCTTCTTAGACATCCTTATTGAATTCTATAGATAAGTATTAGACGAAATAAGACCGTAATTAATAAAATGATGCGTTCCTCATTTCACACCAACTACGTCATTCGATACGTTATTCAAACATGGCACAATTCTACTTACCTGGCATTACACACACAAATTTACAATACCACAGAAAAAGAAAATATGATTTAATTAATTATACAATTAATTTTAACAATACGGCATTGGCAATACGTAATTCTCGCAAATCACGAAATAAACCATGACTATACAGTAGTGCCAACGTGCAAGATTAATAGTGACTGTAAGACGTCGTATCAGCAAGTAGGGTCCCTAAACTGTATGGTTTGTGACACTGAATCGAACCCAACAGTTAAAATACGAACCACTACCTTCAGTATTAACAGGGGAGAAAGTGTAAGGTGCAGTGTTGCCAACTTAGGGGATTTTCCGCTAAATTTGGCGGAATTAGAAGACTGTCGGCGGAGAAATTTACCATTTAGCGGACAGCGGATTTTTTGGCGGAATTCTAGATTTATTATAGCGGAATTTAGCGTTTTATCCATTTTCCTTTAAAAAAAATGTACTCCAGTCTGTCTCTGAGCTACTCCGTATTTCTTGTCAGGAGCTAGCAGTCACATGAGGAAAACATGTTATTTGGATTTGATGTTATGAGATCGTGGTATCATAAATTTGTAATGCGTGAGGAAAGGTTACTTATCTCTTAGTTGACGAATGACGACAGATAATGAAACTGTGAGAGAGTAGCATTTATATTTATGCTATGAAGGAAGACCATTTAATGAACTGGCCTGTTCTGTGTGTGGCCCTTGAGGTAGAAGTTTCACCTAGTTTGCACCCGACAGTAAAATGCCTTCAAGTTTTAGCTCGCCGGCTCGCAGGCAGGGGGTTAATCCCAGTGGAACTCATAGATCACGTGAGTACAGACATTTACGATTATTATTATTGTTACCGTTTTTTTTTTTGTGGTAGGTAGAGGTGAAAGAAGGTGCGGGGGTGAACGGGTCTCAAACTACGAAATTAAAGTTAATTTAAAATTTAACAAGGTTATATTTTCTTTTCAAAATTCAGAAATAACACGAATGGCAGGTACAGAGTAGCAAGGCAACAAAAGAGCAACAACAGTATTTACAGGCTTTGGGCTTCGAGCCCCGAACTCACAATTCTTGAGCAGTTAGCCCAAGCTTACATGTACATAAGGTTTAACAAAGGGGCAGAAAACCCCAATCATGCCCAGGAGCACTTGCTCCAAATTACACAGTAAGACCTTCTAGAGGCACGCAGAAACAAATTTCAAAAGAGCGATCCGCTCTCAAAATTTTAAGCCTATCAAAAGGCCACACCTAACTCGACCTTCAAGCTGTCCTCTAAGGACGTAAACACAGGGGTAAAATACCCAACCTACTGAGGCCTATTAAGCAAGAAAAGGATAATTACATGGCCTCTAAAATACCAACGTGAGAGGAGGCGAACTGCACTCCTAATACATTTTGTTTTAAAACCTAATCTGGCTCTAGGCCACAAATGCAAGGGCTAATCCCATACTACAGAGGTGACTTTAGAAAAGAACAATTTACATTACATTAAGGAAGAATCGGTTGTGAGAAATAAGTTCACCTCAAAACAATATGAGTGGGAGCTCGAGAGGGTTAAGCACTCTCTATCCCAATACGTAGCTTAAAAGAGAATAGATACTAAGAGTCTTTACATTTTAGGGAAAGGTTACATGGTAAAAAAGCTTCGGACCCGCCCAGAGAGTTAAACTGCTGAGCTAGCAAGAAAAGAAGTTATTATACGGCCATTACCTGGTTGTTGAACTGCTGTCCGAAGAAAGAGGCGCTTCCCGCCCCCTGCTATGTACTTTACACACTGAAAGATGGTAGAGAAGTGGCGCAGAGACCCTAAAATCAGCAGTTTATATACTCTCGCGGAAAGTTCGAGGCGTTTCAGGAAAGAAAACACCCGCCCACAATCATTTATTGGTTAGGGTTAAGCAGCATATCCAATTTGAAGAAGAAACACCTTATTGGTCATAAATTAATTAAAGAAATTCGGGATTGGCTAAATTCAAAACAAGAGGAAAGAAAGGGGTATACAGCCAACTTAAACAATACCAGAAAGAAATTTAACAAGAAACAAACTTTTGAAATAAAAATTTCTCCAAAAAAACCCAGTTCTTTCACCTTGCACTAGGGTGCACTATAGTAGTTCTTCAGTAGTGTCCTCTAGAAGGGAAAGTTCACACTTCTTACTACAAGCAAAACAAAAATACGTCGAAAACGACCCAGTTCAGAAACTTCAAAATTTCCAAGTAGTGACATCTTCTGGGTAACTTGAAAATTAATACATCAGATAAAGTTCGGACTTCCTCCAGCAGAGGGTTTTCAACTGGCGCAAAGTTTGAATTAGCGGCGTGGAGGTGTACCGCCCGGTACAATTATTATTATTATTATTATTATTATTATTATTATTATTATTATTATTATTATTATTATTATTATTATTATTATTATTATTATGTGCGCATGGACCCAATGGATCAAGCAAAGCTCTACCGATCCTGTTTTCTGAGTTGCCAAACAGCTCTCATCCTTTCTCCGTGGATCCTTTTTCGTTCTTCTGTCCACTTTGCTCAGTCTTCTTTTTCACTTCGTTCTCTGGTTGCACTTTCCATCCATTAACTTTTTTCCTATAGAGGTTTCTGTGTGCGGTGTCATTTGAGTTCATCTGGGCTTTTTCCAGATCCTTCTTCACTTCCAGTACCCATAGAATATTATTTAGATGTTCTATGTAGGTGAGAATCTTATGTGTCAGTGTACTTGCCGGCAGTCTGCGGACGTGCCCATAAAATTCCAGACGTCTTTTGCGGATGTCTGCTGCAATGTTTGAAAGCTCTTCTGTCACTTTGCGTGACCTCGGTCTATATCCAACTTCTGTTTTTCGGGGGCCGAGAATTTTTCTCAGATTATTATTATTATTATTATTATTATTATTATTATTATTATTATTATTATTATTATTATTATTATTATTATTATTGCCCATTATTTGAGATCGGATTTCTTGGCGGAATTTTAGCGGATTTTTAGTGGTATTTAGCGGATCTTGAAAATATAAGTTGGCAACACTGGTAAGGTGTACCCTTATTGTATAAGATTACATGCCAGGGAGTATAACAGCAATCAGAGGAGAAATGGAATACTGTATCTGCTTTCCTTTCAAGAATGAGCGTGGAAATAAAAAACTCCCCAGACCTCGCAAACCTAATATTGTTGGAATTGGAACGGAACAAGTCGCAAAGTAGACAGATAAAGTGATAACCGTGGAATAGGATGTACATTGTTCATTTACTGCTCTGTATTCCAGACTTACGTCCTTTTGCTTTGCGAACGACCCTCCCATACCCACACCGATAAACGGCCTCTTGACAAAGTGGATATTCATTTTTATTTTACATATATATAATGGTAGGCTCGTCCTCGGATCTACTGAAGAGAAATAATTTCGTGGCTTGTTATGATTTAGACTTTTCAAATGAAACATCATAATATTTCAAATGGAGGTTCCTTTGTGCTGAAGTGGGCAGTCCATCAAGTACTTGGCCCTTTACTCAGTGAAGCGAGTTCGGTGTCAGTCAGAGAGAAATATATACTCCCCCACTTGATGGATGTTTTATTTACTGACCCTTACCATCTCTTGTCAAATGCAGCATTTATTTCCGTCTCGGCATAGACTGCAGCACAGTATGGATTTCATATGTATTTGGTGGTCGTGGTGCGCAATTTTTTAAGGGAAATAACAATTAGATAATCTTACCGAACCCGGAATTCCGAAACGTAAACCAAACAAATTCTCAGTGCTCGAGCTGAACAACCTAAAACATTACAAAATATAATATAACTTAATATAAAATACTTTATGTAAATTTTAAGTGGAAAATCTTAGAATAATACGGAGAATGTCTTTACGCAAGTGAATATCTAGTTGTGAACTATAGTGTACATAAACTGGAAGTTCTACAAATAAGAATCATGAGAAAAATCTTAGGACCAATGAAAACAACAGAACAATGGAAAATAAGAAGCAATAAGGAAATATACCAGAGCATACAAAATATAATACGCCTCTGTGGTATAGTGGTTAGTGTGATTAGCTGCCACTCTAGGACGCCCGTATTCGATTCCGGGGTATATCACGGAATTTGAAAAGTGGTACGTGTGATGGAACGGGGTCTACTCAGCTTCTGGAGGTCGACTGAATAGAGGGGGTTCGATTCCCAGTTCACAAATCAGCCATCCTCGAAGTGGTTACCTACTTCTCCTGCCGGGACGGTACCTAACTTAAAGCCACAGCCGCTTCCTAACCTCTTCCTTCTCTATTACTTCCAATCTTTCCATACCTTACAAGGCCCCTGTTCAACAAAACAGGTGAGGCGCCTGTGCGAGGTACTGGTCCTTCTGCCCAGTTGTAATCCCGACCCAAAGCCTCACGCTCCAGGACACTGCCCTTGAAGCGGTAGAAGTGGGATGCCTCGCTGAGTCCGGAGGAAAACCAACCCTGGACTGTAAAGGGGTTAAGAAAGAAAGACAATTGATTAATTGATTGATTGATTGATTGATTGATTGATTGATTGATTGATTGATTGATTGATTGATTGATTGATTGATTCAATAGATATTTCCACCTCAGTAAATACGAATGTTGATCAGAGCTTCTTAGCCTCATCTGGTCCTAAAGTGACGTCAATATTGCATCCTCCCAACTCCTCAAGGTTCATTACTCCTAGTGGAGTTCAGCGAGACTGGGTTAACTGATATCGGCGGAATTAATTGCTGACTCTGACGGGACGTGGTAAAGAGCAAACACAGTATCAGTCAGTGCCGGAGATAAACGTTCTGTACACAGCGACGAGTTCCAGGGAATTAGGACTACCTAATACAGTAAAGACAAGAAGACGCAAGCAATTATAAACGAAGCGAAGATCTAAACAGGAGCCATGGTTCCCACCGCAGATTCTCACGAAACATAGGGCCGATTGCAGAAACGAAGACTAGTTTTTAGCCTCAGACAACGTCTAAGTTGCGCGCGATCTTCCATTGCATAAACAATGTTCAGCCGATGTTTAGCTAGACGTCGTTTAAAGTTTCAATATTGGTTCGAAAATGGAGAGACGTAATCACTATTGCGTGTTTCTGTGGTGGTTGATAGTGTCGTGTGTTGTCTGAATAAGAAAATGAAAGTGTTGGGACAAATACAAACACCCAGTCCCCGAGCCAGAAGAATTAATAGGACTGGATTAAAATCTCCGACCCGGCCAGGAATCGAACCCGGGACCCTCTGAACCGAAGGTCTCAATGCTGACCACTCAGCCCATGAGTCGGACCATTTTTGAGTTCAAAATATTACTGAATAATTCCTAATTTAATTATCTGATAATAATACTAATTATGTGATATCAGCTAGCAGATTCTAAAGTGACTTCTGGATTCTTATTTTCCGTTTAGGAAATACGATTAAATTAAGAAATCCGACACCTAAATCTCCCATTAAAGGAAGCTGAAAGTGTCTTCCTTAACACGAAGCATTCGCGAAGAACAGATATCCTTTATGTGAACTTAGGACAGTTTCTAATTAACTGGAAATTAAATTCAAACTGACAAATCCCAGTAGGAAAAAAGAAAGAGTTCCAAACCAGAAAACTCAGAGGCTTGCAAACAAAGATTGTTCTCTACAAAATACAATTGCAGAGCTCCAACAACGTCCTGCAGATGACGAGTTCTGTACTACATTAGAAGTTATGAGCTTACGTTGCTAAATTATCCTATTTCTGTCTAAAGTTCGCCATATCCTAATAACGTGTCACTCTATTCGTTGTCCATGATGTGTTTCATTAATAAATATGTTCATGTATATAGACACGGCCAAACGCTTGAGTTGCTTTGTATTAAAAAAACACTCTTCTCCTACCCACAAGAAAAGAACTTTGTCAGTATCATTTCGGATCCGCTACATGCAGAAAGTCTTGATAGAATGTAATGAAAATCTTATCGAATGAGGGCATATTAAGTCATATTAACTACAAGAGTTTGACGGTCTGAAGCTTGGAAATAAACTCACATACGTTCGTGTACATTACAAGCTTCAGAAAATGAAAAACCTACAACCTGTTTTCCAGTCAGTGACCGGGTCAGGTATGTAATGCATGAAGCCCCCATCCTGCGGCGAGGATAGGAATTGTGCCTCTTGCCGAAGCCTGTCGCGCTCCCCTGGGGCATGAAATGATATTGGAGAGTGTTGCTGGAATGAAAGATGGCAGGGGCAACCGGAATACCCGGAGAAAAACCTGCCCCGCCTCCGCTTGTCCAGCACAAATCTCACATGGAGTGACCGGGATTTGAACCACGGAAGCCAGCAGTGAGAGGCCGAAGCACTGCCGCCTGAGGCGCGGAGGCTCTACACAAGCTTCAGAAAATGTACGAAGAAACTAACCACTCGTCTTCCAAACAGACCTGTTGCGAATACACTTCGTTATTGTATGATTAACCGTGTGCAGGGACGTTCAGATGTAATAAAATATCAAAATTTATTCGATATCGATAATGAATTAAAATATCGATGCGTCGATATTATGAAAACAAAATATCGATATATCTCGATAACAAGTGATATTTGAAATATTGAAGTCCTTAAATTTTTGTTTTCACAGCAGTTGCAATCAAAACAAGATAATTAAGAGAATCAAATATAACGATCATAATATTGTGTATATCATGACCAATTCTACTATCATTGTTTATTACACAGTGGATATTTAGCTGCCTTTTTGTCGAGTACATCCAGAGCCACACTGTACCAGGCGGTGGGGCCATTTCCGTAATTGAGAGTAACTTTCACGAGAAACCACCGGCGCAGAAACATTATATCCGATGAATAATTCAGATGTACTCGCAAAGTAAAAGATGTGCAACAGGCCAACAGCAGCTGCGCTAGATACACATGGAACACACATAACTGAATGCATAGACAACAATATCCTTCTTATCGGTCACTATCCCTTTCCTGTACCGGTATTAAAATACTTCGTGTCTTTTATGTGAACAGACTATTCATGAAGGTTACATTTAATATTATAATTGTCCACCGACTATTCGATTAATATCACTTCTCCTTAACTGATACGAATAGATATGTCTTACGGCTGACGGTCATCTGAAAATATGTGTAACGTAACGCGACGAAATGTATGACGGAATTAACGTTACATTAGTCGTTAACGTAGGCATTGGTCACCAAAGATGCTGCGGCTACAAGTTCGTTATCAATATTTCAGTTTCATTTTTAAAATACGTATTCATGATCATTAGCTTTTCGCAAACGGAGGAAAAGTTTCCTTCATTTTTTCTAATATCATTTTTAATAGTATCGATAACACAAAAATATCGATACTGAAATATCAAACATCGATAGAAAAGTATCGATATTTACTCACATCGATAATATCGCAACATCCCTAACCGTCTGAGGGTCTTTGAAGGAAGCCATACTTAGCAGTCTCGACTTAGTTAATCTGTCTATATATTAAAAGAGTTTACTAAAAACAGCTTTGGCGAATGCGTCCGTCCGTTCTATCGGACCGACTTGCTTAATTTTTTTATTCTCTCCGGAAATGCCTGCCAGTGAATTGTGATACACTGAAAGGTCTCTAAGTTCAGCCGTCTTTGAGTAAACATAAAATCAAACCATTAAATGATCACTCTCATAATTGCAGGCGAAGGCTTACTCTAGCCCGCAATACATTCCGTACTTAGCAGGTTGCTAAGCGACTAACACTTTCATTAATATTCTGATATACTGTAAGTGATTTTATCCTTAGTAATGTCATTGCATTCAGCCATGTTTGATTACTACCTGTCAAGCCAGAGAGTACACACTTCCTCAGATCACGGAAGAATACTATTCTCTTCTAGGTACTCTTTGATTCTCTGACCTTTCCCCGCTTCCGAATATATTCAACAGATGTCAGAGAGTTCCCAATAACCTACATGCTGCTAAGAGAAAGAAAGTCTACGTACAAACAGACTCCATCATGACATACGCCTTAGACATAACCTGGGAACACCTATCGAAGGATAACCTAGCTACACTAGAAAGAGTTAAGGCCGTGTATCTTTAAAAAAATGTTCTCTGTCTGTCGAAAAACGCTCTTTCGAGACTAATCTATGAGTTCACAAGACAACCGTTCTATACAAAACTGCGATTAAAAATACCATTGCCTTCTACGACACAATGAAATGAATAGCAGTATAAGGAAAGCTAATATACTGATAGCTTTTTACCAGATAGACAGCGTGATGACGTCAGAATAGATGAATTACGAACTGCGGCATACCATAACACGCTTCTTATTAAATGTTCATGAAAGGGCAGGCAGAACTATCAAGACGAGTTATCTGACCTGTTAATAGCGAATGCACGCGTCTCTAGTAGAAATTTAAAGTTTTTCAGTCTCTCGAAAACAACATTTACAACAGATATAACTATACCTCGGATTTGTAGGTTGTAATAGGTGAGAATGCAAAGTAATTTGGTTTGTAGGAAGTGTTATGCAACCCGTTGTACTAAAATGTAGGAAGAGTAGCATAAATTTAAGGAGTTCTGTAGTCTGTACCCCTAATATCTATGCAAATCTCATAGCATAACCGTTGTACAGTGTAGGATATACTTGTTACTGGGTTAAGTAAGTTTGCATTCTAACCTATCAGCACCTAATAATCCGGACTCTAGATATAACATACCTGTAAAACATGCTGGAAGCTTTTAGAAGTGTACTGACCTTGATTGCTGTAGATCTCATGATTTCTGAAGGGTAACTTTTGACAACAGGTATCATGTTAGCTGAGGGGTGCGCACACATATAATTACCCATTTTACACATGTTATACACTTCAGTTTCAGGAATGTGCAACCACTGTTGGGGTGGGGAGACGTTAGAATACATCCACGGTATCCCCTGCATGACGTACGATGCGACTAAAAATGGGAGGATCTCTAAACTTGGAAGCGTGGGTTGGCGGCCACGGGTCCCTTAGCTGAGTTCTGGCATTGCTTCCGGTTACTTATGACAATATCGTCACTTTCATCTATCCTATTCGACCTCCTTTGGTCAGGTCTTGTTCTTTTCAGAATGCGACGGTATTAGGTCATGAGGCCTAGGGAGTCTCATTTTCACCCTCTTGTCGTGACTGGACAGGAACTAGGAAGTTTTTGGTTGACTTGGTAGGTTTCGTTTCAGAGCGGTTTGAACAAACTGGTGACGAAGCCCCAACTAAGATGAGGAGAAGAGTCAAATGGTTTATCTCGATGAAGTAGTTTTGCACCCAAGTGGATGTACGAAGTTGTCAAGAATTTGAGTAGATATGCTCAACGAAGAATTTGAAGTTAATTTTTTTTACTCTAAAGACTTTATTATTAGTACTATTATAATTATTATTATTATTATTTCGTAATCCCTCAGTAGACCGGCAAAGATTTGTCTAGCAAGTGCTCCGGCGAATTCTCGATAGATGGCATAGGACAATCCTACTATCACTTCCAAAACCAAACCAAACCCCATGGCACAACAGCCCTTGAAGGGCCTTGGCCTACGAAGCGACCGCTGCTCAGCCTGAAGGCCTGTAGATTACGAGGTGTCGTGTGGTCAGCACGACGAATCCTCTCGGACGTTATTCTTGGCTTTCTAACCGGGGTCATTATCTTACCGTCAGATAGCTCCTCAATTGTAATCACGTAGGCTGAGTGGACCTCGAACCAGCCAATCACAGGCTTGGCAACCCGTTTTCTCCCTATGCCCTGCTTTCTATACACTCATTATCCTATGTGATTTTAACTGTGTCCTCTTCTCGACCTATATCTTACCCAATGTACTGAAGGCTTGGCTTTGACTACATTATAATATTGTATGAATACGCATGCAAGGAGATTGCTGGACACTCTTCGACGCCCTTGTCTTTGTTCGGCCGATACCTTAATTTGTCGAAGCATCGGACGATGGTTGCCCAATTGTACTTCCTCTTCAAACAGTAATCAGCACCATCACCTCAGTCAAGTGCACACTGTTCAAAGAGTGAAACACAAAACTGTCCATTCTTTGTGACTTTCCACGTCCAGGTAACCTTAATACATTCAATTCTTACAGTACATGATGACCTATTCTAAATTTCTAAACATTTCCCGCCAGTTTTTAACAGTTCAGGGAACTAGGTCAGTCTGACCACCGCACGCCGTCGAGGTTCGAAGACAGCAAGTAATAGAAATCAACGCTGAGCCACTACTTCCCGGGAGAATGATGGAGGGAGATTTCGGATCCATTTGTCGAGTTACCGTAACGAATGTGATGCCAATAGAAAGGAATGGCTCTGGTCGTAAAGGGGAGGGAATTTACAGGGCGACGCAACATCCAATAACAGTCAACGATCTGGAAAACTGACGATACGTTGACGTGAAAGGCCTACTATTGGCTCAGTATGTGCTTGAGAAACAGACTACCGTTACCGTAATGTAAACACTGGAAATACACAATGATATGAGATTACAATCAACAAATAAGCCAGTAAGGCTGGGGATCACCTGCAAATTGTCCGGCTCTATGGCTAAATGGTTAGCGTGCTGGCGTTTGGTCACAGGGGTCCCTGATACGATTCCCGGCAGGGTCGGGAATTTTAACCATATTTGGTTAATTCCGCTGGTACGGGAACTGGGTGTATGTACCGTCCTCATAATTTCATCATCATCATCACGACGTGCAGATCGCCTATGGGAGTCAAATTGAAAGACCCGCACCAGGCCTCTGCGGAGGCCACACATCATTATTTCACCTGCAAATATGCGTTACGGAATTGCCGTCACTAAATGTGTGATGGAAGTGTAACTCTAGCAACCGTACAGGCTATGCTGTAAGGTGGTGTTACCTAGCAGCCGTGCATGCTATGATGTAAAGTATTGTTACCTAGCAACCTGGTGTTTCGCTTTCTTCTTCGTGCGATGTATTTTATTAGATAATTTAGGTAAAACAGATAGGTAATTAATTTAGTTAATTATTTATTGATTGTGTTATCCCAGTTCCATACCGAAAGACGATACACAGCCTACTTCTATATCAATCCCACAAGCGTTACCTAAGTGAGCGCATGCGAATTGAGCTATATGCGAAGTGTCAAATTGACTTTTGCAAATCCTTAAAAAATCTGACTACCTCTTCCAGCATTTGAACGCGCGATCATGCTATCTGGAGGTCACCATTCTACCACCGATGTACAGAGGGGCGTAGGCTTGCATAAACGTATAATAATCTGCAGAGTTCGATGTAATTTTAATCGGAATATGTTTACATTATCAGTGCCGCAGTGGGAATCCCCAATGTGTGATGGTGGTGGTCTGGTGGTTATTGCTGCGAGGGAAAGAGAAACTGGATAACCATCCTCTCTTGACACTGTCAAAGAGGAAAAGGGAGATGTTCCAACCGTCCAAGAACGAAGATATAAAAAATGGGAAGCGGCACGAATAAGACGAAAAATAAACCACTTTTCCCTTTGCGAAAATCAAATTATCATAAATATGTCCCCAGGCCATGGCCATCCATCAACGGCTGCTAATTTCAGATAAGCATAGCGTGCGCGGTTGCTAGGTAACAATACCTTACATCACAGCCTGCGCGGTTGCTAGGTAACAGTACCTTACATCACAGCCTGCGCGGTTGCTAGGTAACAATACCTTACATCACAGCCTGCGCGGTTGCTAGGTAACAGTACCTTACATCACAGCCTGCGCGGTTGCTAGGTAACAATACCTTACATCACAGCCTACGCGGTTGCTAGGTAACAATACCTTACATCACAGCCTACGCGGTTGCTAGGTAACAACACCTTACATCACAGCCTGCACGGTTGCTAGCTAACAATACCTTAGATTACAGGCTGCACGGTTGATAGCTAACAATACCTTAGATTACAGGTTGCACGGTTGCTAGCTAACAATAACTTAGATTACAGCCTGCACGGTTGCTAGCTAACAATACCTTAGATTACAGGCTGCACGGTTGCTAGCTAACAATACCTTAGATTACAGCCTGCACGGTTGCTAGGTAACAGTACCTTACATCACAGCCTGCACGGTTGCTAGGTAACAGTACCTTACATCGCAGCCTGCAAGGTTGCTAGCTAACAATATCTTACATCACAGCCTATGCGGTTGCTAGGTAACAATACCTTACATCGCAGCCTGCACGGTTGCTAGCTAACAATACCTTAGATTACAGGCTGCACGGTTGC
Source organism: Anabrus simplex (assembly GCF_040414725.1). Classification (NCBI taxonomy): domain Eukaryota; kingdom Metazoa; phylum Arthropoda; class Insecta; order Orthoptera; family Tettigoniidae; genus Anabrus; species Anabrus simplex. The sequence continues at coordinate 75,772,123 of NC_090277.1, forward strand.
TAGCTAACAATACCTTAGATTACAGCCTGCACGGTTGCTAGCTAACAATAACTTAGATTACAGCCTGCACGGTTGCTAGGTAACAGTACCTTACATCGCAGCCTGCACGGTTGCTAGCTAACAATAACTTAGATTACAGCCTGCACGGTTGCTAGGTAACAATACCTTGCATCGCAGCCTGCACGGTTGCTAGCTAACAATAACTTAGATTACAGCCTGCACGGTTGTTAGGTAACAATACCTTACATCACTGCCTGCACGGTTGTTAGGTAACAGTACCTTACATCACAGCCTGCACGGTTGCTAGCTAACAATACCTTAGATTACAGCCTACGCGGTTGCTAGGTAACAATACCTTACATCACAGCCTGCACGGTTGTTAGGTAACAATACCTTACATCACAGCCTACATGGTTGCTGGGTAACAATACCTTACATCACAGCCTGCATGGTTGTTTGCTAACAATACCTTACATCACAGCCTGCACGGTTGCTAGCTAACAATACCTTACATCACAGCCTGCACGGTTGTTAGATAACAATACCTTAGATTACAGCCTGCACGGTTGTTAGGTAACAATACCTTACATCACAGCCTGCACGGTTGTTAGATAACAATACCTTAGATTACAGCCTGCACGGTTGCTAGCTAACAATACCTTAGATTACAGCCTGAACGGTTGTTAGGTAACAATACCTTACATCACAGCCTGCACGGTTGCTAGCTAACAATACCTTACATCACAGCCTGCACTGTTGTTAGGTAACAGTACCTTACATCACAGCCTGCACGGTTGTTAGGTAACAATACCTTACATCACAGCCTACATGGTTGCTGGGTAACAATCCCTTACATCACAGCCTGCATGGTTGTTTGCTAACAATACCTTACATCACAGCCTGCACAGCTAGTTAACATTTCCGTCTGGAGTTTATTTAATTCTATCCCCTCTAACAACAACAGGAGGGTGGCTGCCAAGCTGTAAGCTGTACTTCACGACCACAATATACAGGAGATGCTGTGAATGTTTTGTACGCCCCCACTCAGAGGCCATGTACAATATAGCTCCCCCATAACAGTAGCTCTCTTTATACTCCAATAACAGAAACACGGTGTTCATAAAACATGATATAATCTACTGTGACAGATAGAGATCCAATGAATTGCTGGGTATTTATGATGAATTCAGTTTTATCCATATATTGACTCGCATTTCCAGTATTCAAATTGTTAGAGTATTTTACATTGAACTAACAGGTGGGTTATCTCGTATCTCTCAGACAGAATTAATTAACATTTATAATAAGTAACATATCATAGCAGTGTTATTACTTTATGTTGGCAGCACGGAGATAGAGATACAGGAGATACAGAGCTGCTTGTAGGGCGGCCCTTTCAACCTCTACAATACACAGGGTGGGAAAATAAAACTGGCCCGGAAAATCTTTATAAGACTGACGCTGTTAATGAACTGACCATCACAGCAAATGCTGGAAAGCGCGATTTGGATGCCACATGTTTGCGCATGCGCATGACCCGATTACGAGTGAAAGGAGCTGACGTGTTTAGTGACCAGTTGAATGGTGCTCGCGATAAAACAGCGTGTGTTCATGGTAGAGTGTTACGCGAACTGTGCGGAACTGTTTGCGCAAGAGATTAAGAACAGAAAGTGTGCAAGTGGCTAGGGGCTCTGTAGCGAATAAAAACAATAACTATCCGAATAGAGTTTGAACACCAGGAAATATTGCTCGAGTGAAGGAAAGCCTGGAACGAAGTCCGACGATATCTCAACGCCGTGTATCTGTGTAAATAGGAATTAATGGACCGTCGTATCTTGTACGTATTGAAGAACGTCTCAGTTTCCCAGCTTTATTCAAACACTTATTAAGACTTAATGAAATGGGAAGAAATAAAGAATAGATTGCAATCACGGCTTAACGCACATCAGTGAAGAGAATTCCATTCTTGTAGCTGACAAAAAAATGCTGTCTAATGTAATTGCCGTTAGTTACCTTGAATGCCCCTTTACGAAATGTAATCACAAAAGGTTAAATATAAGGCATTGCACAGATTCTGAATACAAGAACATGGAGAGAAAGAAAAGACTTTTGTCTTGCGAAAATCAAATGGTCATAAATATATCTCCCGGTCACGGCCAATTTCAGTTGGTAACCAGCCATAAGACATAGCCTGCATGGTTGCTAGGTAACAATACCTTAGATTACAGACTGCACGGTTGCTAGGTAATAATACCTTACATCACAGCCTGCACGGTTGCTATGGTTACACTGACGTCCACACATTTCGTCGCGTCACCTTACACATATTTTCGGATGACCTCCAGCCATACGACATATTTATGTCAAAAATTTTGTAAACTTGGTGTATTTAATTCAGATTAAGAATTAGTTGTCCATTGTTTGTCCACAGGTTATGGTCACATTGTTACAAGGACGCTGCGCATGAACATCCAGCACAGTGGAGTTATTCTCCTCCTCCTCCTCAGCCATCCATCACACGTTACAGGACAGAACGCATTGATTTCATCAACAGGGAGTTTAATAATAATGTTTTCACTTTTACGTAACGCTAATCCACTTGTATGGTTTCCGGAGACTCTGAAATGCCGGACGGGTGATCCGTAGGAGTTTTTTTAACGTGCCAGTAAATCTACCGACACGAGGGTGACATATTTGAAGACCTTCAAATACCACTACACTGAGCCAGGATGGAACCTGCTAACTTGAGCTTTACCTGTTTAGCTAATTACCCCGGACAATAAATATTTGTTGATCAAAAATATTTACTTTACCGGTTTACAGAGAATGGATTTCTGGAAAGGTGAGGTGTCCGAGCCAGCTTACCTGCAACAGAAGAAACATCGTTGTTTATACATAGAACAATGTACTAAATTAAAGGATCAGATACTGCATTGACAATGGCCTGTAATCAAACGATCCTTCATTAAACATGACCTAATAATAATAATAATAATAATACATGTAGACACTGTTGTTAAACACGAGTATGCAGTAGATGAAATGGACATGATTGGGAAAGAAAAATGCTCAGAAAAATTATAGATCCAAATGTAAAAAAAAAAAAAAAAAAAAATGAAATGTTTCCCTTTGCGAAAAGCTAATGACCATGAATATATCTTTCAATAAACGAAACTCGGTGTTATACAGTATCAAGGAGAACTGCAACTCTACATCAAAGGAACTTAACTTGTAGCCGCAACATCTTTGGTGACCAAGGCCTACGATAACGACTAATGTGACGTCTCTGACGGTACACTTTCTATTTCAACACGCTCTATTTATACAAATCCGCAGCCGCAGCATCTTTGGTGACCAAGGCCTACGATAACTACTAATGTGACGTCACTGACGGTACACTTTATATTTCAACACGCTCTATTTATAGAAATCCGCAGCCGCAGCATCTTTGGCGACCAAGGCCTACATTGACGACTTCACTTCCGTCACACATTTTGTCGCTTTACGTTACATAAATGTTTGGTTGATCCCCAGCCATTAGACATATTAATGTCAAAAATGGGGAAAGGAAAATCAATCCTACCATAGAATTGTATCAAAGAACAGAAGGAGTGGTTGAAATGCTGATGCAGAGAAGATTCCAGTTCTATGGACAGTTTTTGAGGATGGTTAATAACACACTGACGAAAATCTTTCAATACTTCAGGAAGAGGAAGACAGAGCTCTAATGGTTTCGAGATGTGAGGTTGAATTTAACTAAGATGGAAGTTATGGAAGATGATATAACAGGCAGAAATCGATTTAGACAACACGTCAGAACGTTCCGCTCTTTCCGCGAGACTTGGGAAACACTAGTGAGAAAAGAGAAGAACAGAAGAAAGACATAGGAGAAAGGATGAAAATATATTGGCAGAGAGTGAAGCCAGAGAACGCTAAAAACATTGCAAAGATTGTGAAACGTGGTACATAGATTGCCGAAACGATAGCAAATAATAATAATAATAATAATAATAATAATAATAATAATAATAATAATAATAATAATAATAATAATAATAATAATAATATTAATAATAATAGAAAATGCTAACAAATTATAAACCGACTGATCGAAATGGTTGTACAAGAGTGAAATCTGCGTTGACTCAGGATATCGCATTCATACGTTGTAAGTAACAGACGCAAAAGTGGCCACAATGACTGCTGGAGGGAAGAATGGCAGGAGGTGCGGAAAAGGTTACGTTGAATCAATCATTTCTTTGTGTATTGATCTTTTCTTTGTTGGCAGTATTTCTTCATTCTTTCTGATCTTTGTTTCCTCTCGAGTGCCGAGATAATAGCTTAGGCTTTTAATGTAGATTTTTACCGAGCTCGATAGCTACAGTCGCTTAATTGCGGCCAGTATCCAGAATTCGGGAGATAGTAGGTTCGAACCCCACTATCGGCGGCCCTGAAAATGGTTTTCCGTGGTTTCCCATTTTCACACCAGGCAAATGCTGGGGCTGTACCTTAATTAAGGCCACGACTGCTTCCTTCCCACTCCTAGCCATTTCCTGTCCCATCGTCGCCATAAGACCTATCTGTGTCGGTGCGACGTATAGCAACTAGCCAAAAAAAAAAAAAAATATGTAGATTTATCTTCGAATCTTATATTTTCTTCTTTAGTCATGACTTTAACTGTTCGATCGAATAGTGAAATTTTTGTCATTTTTAATTCTACTATGTCTTCTTCAGTTTCTTTAAAGCAGTTGGGTTTTGATTTGCGGTTACGGAAGAAGCAAGGATTTGTTTGGTAAATCTATTCGAGTTCATTCTGAGAAGCTGACCGTAAAATATATATTCTGCTTATACATTATGTTAAACCGAAGGACTCAGGAGGTGCAAATAAAGTCAATCTAAAACATTGAAGACCGCAAACCGTGTGTGGGAGAGCTGATTTCTCAAGATACTGTACACAAAGAAATAGTAAAATTTACCTCAAGAGTAAGTTATTTAGTTACTATTAGCATAGCTCAATTTGAAACTGAGAGTTTTCCAATTTTTTGTAGTGTTTTTCATTCTTGATTTATATTGCCCTGAAATTTTGGTTCTATGATGTTCGTTATTTTCCTTTCTTTTATCTCGAGTTTCTCCATCCGGCCTTTTAAATTCATGTTTATTGCTTCTGGTGCTTCTGGTTAATGTTCAAATTTGGACGCCCATGAAAGGGATTTCTTGTTATATGTATCTTTTGTTAGTTGGAAGGCCAATTCAAGTTTATCTCACCTGGATTCCATTACTTTGCATTCCACAGCAATCCAACAAATACATTCTCCGAGATACTTGAATTCTTTTGATGATGATGCTTGTTGTTTAAAGGGGCCTAACATCGAGGTCATCGGCCCCTAATGGTACGAAATGAAATAACAAAAAATTCAAATTCATCCACTGACCAAAATAAAATAAAAAATGTCATGAAGAATGAATGGATGGACATGAACCGTACAAAAAACAAAAACAAAAACAAACAAACAAACAAACAAACAAACAAACAAACAAACAAACAAACAAACAAACAAGAACAGTGGATCAGAAGGTAGATAATTAGAGTATTACTGACCAAGGGACCATTTATAAAGCACAATGATGCTTGATGTCGGAAGGGGTGCTAAATTCACGACTAAGGCCCCACAGAATGGTACATGTCGCGAGTAGAGTAGAACCATGGTATTCGTCATTTTGGGGTACTGATCAAAAGTAGCGAAGACTCACGGTGGTCCACACAAGATGGTACTACTCACAAGTATTGCAATTCGTACAGGGAACGCAGACCTATGGTGTTTCTCACACAATGGCGCCACTCATAGCCAACGCAAACCGGTAAGGTTCCTCACCTAGGTGTACTAGTCACGGGCGCCGTATTCCCGTGGTGTTCCTCACATAGTGCGTACCACTCACAGGCAACGCTGACCCACGGTGCCGCTCATATAGTGGTACAACTCACAGGCTACGCCCAGACCCGCGGTGTTGCCCACATGGGTACAACGCACGGGTACTGGAATCCACCAGGCCAGGCTTTTTACTGCAACTAATCACAAACCTATTTCGTACCAATTTAGTGATACTACTCGCAAGTGCATGCAACCCATGGTGTTCCCCGCATGACGAATCAAGAATATTTTCATGGTTCTAATTCAATCATCCCTTGGTCGCCCCTTGTAGTCGCCTCTTACGACAGGCGGGGGATACCGCGGGTGTATTCTACATGTGCGTCCCCCACCCGCAGGGGGTAGTGTGTTTGGTCCGCGAGAGGTATTTTATTTCCTTCAAGTCCGCCGGCTAGCCGGTTAGGACTCCCCTATCCGCCACCTGGGACGCGCCACGTGGGAGTATCACCTCTCCCCCCGCTACGCCTGCGTAGCAGGTTCGTGGTTGAATTCTTTTACTGTTTCAAATCTTGGTTCTTGGACTTTGCGGTATTTATTGGATGAACTATGGCTAAGTTTTAGCGAACACGAAACGAGTCACGAGACATATCGACATCGTACGACATGGAGTGTCGAAAGGACTGGAGGTAGCCACTCGATCACTAGTGCGTAGAGGGAACATAATAAACTGAACAGAAAGTTAATACCGCACCTGAACACTGTCATTCGATTCGTCAATCATCACTGATCTGCACTTGAGACAGTCGCACAGATGGCTGATTTCCTATCTGTTGCTTACCTAGTCTTTTCTTAAATAGTTGCAACGAATTTGGAAATTAATTGATCATCTCCCTTGCCCCGAGGCACCGGATTTGATTTCCGGCCAGGTCAGGGATTTTTACCTAGATCTGAGGGCTGGTTCGAGGTCCACTCAACCTACTTGATTACAATTGAGGAGCTAGCTGACGGTCAGATGGCGGCCCCGATCCTTGGAACCAAGAATAACGGCCGAGGGGATTCGTCGTGCTGACCACATGTCACCTTGTGAATCTGCAGGCCTTCGGGCTTAGCAGCGGTCACTTGCTAGGGCTGTTGAGCCATGGGATTTGGATTTCTTCCCCCTTGGTAAATTATTCCTATCCCTAACTCCTCTTCCTGTAAAAGCATATTTGCCCAAATTTGTTCTCTTTAATTTCAACTTTAGTTTTATTTTTCAAGTTGCTTTACGTCGCACCGATACACATAGGTCTTATGGCGACGTTGGAACAGGAAAGGGCTAGAAATGGGAAGGAATCGGCCGTGGTTTTAATTAAGGTACAAACCCAGCATTTGTCTGGTATGAAAATGGGAAACCACGGAAAACCATCTTCAGGGCTGCGGACAGTGGGGTTCGAACCCACTGTCTCCCGAATTCTGGATAATGGCCGCACTTAAGCAACTGTAGCTATCGAGCTCGGTTTTCCTGCTTTTAAAAACACCACTCAAACCTTTTCGTCTACTAATGTCATTCCACGCCATCTCTCCACTGACAGCTTGGAACATACCATTTAGTTTTTTTTTTTTTTTTTTTTTTTTTTTGCTATTTTGTTTTACGTCGCACCGACACAGATATGTCTTATGGCGACGATGGGAGAGGAAAGGCCTAGGAAGTGGAAGGAAGCGGCCGTGGCCTTAATTAAGGTACAGCCCCGGCATTTGCCCGGTGTGAAAATGGGAAACCACGGAAAACCATCTTCAGGGCTGCCGACAGTGGGGCTCGAACCCACTATCTCCCGATTACTGGATACTGGCCGCATTTAAGCGACTGCAGCTATCGAGCTCGGTATACCATTTAGTCGAGCAGCTCGTCTCCTTTCTCCCAGGTCTTCCCAGCCCAAACTTTGCAGCATTTTCGTAACGCTACTCTTTTGTAGGAAATCCCCCAGAACAAATAGAGCTTCTTTCCTTTCGATTTTTTTTACAGTTCTCAAATCAACTAATCCTTGTGAAAGCCCACACCCTGGAACCATACTCTAATTGGGGTCTTACCAGAGACTTATATGCCGTCTCCCCTAAATACCCTCATAACCATGCGCAGAGATTAAGTTTTAGGGCAAGTTAAAAGTGAGGCCAGTAACATATTCGTGAAGGAACCCTGTTCATTGAAATATTCTGGTTTTTAATACTCCTAGAAGCGACTTTCAACATACAATTTTATGTGGTACACCATTTTATGAGTGGGAGTGAGGATTTTTTATTGCGAGATGGAATACAAGGCTGAGTGTGAGTATACATTCGATATCACTTGAAGATATACAAGAGCAGTTTTAGTAACACCAGACTGGAATGCTCGTCTCTGCTTTGGCGTGAATACACTTGAAACCTACCACATATCACTCGACCTAAATGTAGTCTTCCGTAAGACTGACAAATGTTCAGGTTATGCTCTTCGAAACGGAAATAGGTCCAGAAATTTTCCAAGTAAATAATAATAATAATAATAATAATAATAATAATAATAATAATAATAATAATAATAATAATAATAATAATAATAATAATAATAATCGTATGGCCTCAGCTACCGTGTGCAGACATTTCAATTTGACGCCATCTGGCTGTCTGCTCGTCAATTTCGACGTTCCGTTTTACTCTAGGCCCACTAGATGGCAGACCGAGTAAACCGAAACTCTCTTGGGCGTCTGAGTCCTGGAATTGCTTCCACTTACTTGTGCCAGGCTCCTCACTTTCATCTATCCTATCCGACCTCCCTTGGTCAACTCTTGTTCTTTTCCGACCCCGACGCTACTAGGTTTACGAGGGCTAGGGAGTCTTTCATTTTCACGCCCTTCGTGGCCCTTGTCTTTCTTTGACCGATATCTTCATTTTTCGAAGTGTCGGATCCCTTCTATTTTTTCCCTCTGATTAGTGTTATATAGAGGATGGTTGCCTAGTTGTACTTCCTCTTAAAACAATAATCACCACCATCACCACCATCTCGGGCGTCTATGGTTGAGATTTAATGAATTTCGTCAGGTAAACACCAAATGTGTCACCACATGCCGACATCGTATGACATGGAGTGTCGAACGGACTTTTTTCCTCCCTTCGAAAATCCGACTACCTCTGCCGGGTTTGAACCCGCCACCTTGTGACCCGCAGGCCGACACTCTACCACTGACCCACAGTGGCAGCTTACCAAGTAGATAAGACTAAATGTCACCTATCTCTCCTTGTAGATCAGTATTAATGTGTAGGGGTCTGTATCCTAACACAGCGAGTTCAAACACGGTACAATATTAAAGGGGAGGGCAACGCCAGTTCGGTATCTCATGCATATGGTTTCGGGCTCGGGGTCTGCCCGGTAGTAACTTCAACAATTTCTCGACACCACTGTTTACTATGGCAACCTTGTTCTTCGCCTATGTATGGGAAACCACGGAAATCCATCTTCAGGGCTGCCGACAGTGGGGGTGGAACCCACTATATCCCTTTCTGATTATTATTATTATTATTATTATTATTATTATTATTATTATTATTATTATTATTGTTCCGGGTTATCTGTGGAACGCAGAGGTGAAAGAAGGTGCCGGGGTGAATGGGTCTAACTGCAATGTCAAGAATTGAATTTAAAACCTAAACTGAAGGTTATATTTTTAAAACTTCAAACTTAACAATTTTTACAGGTACGAGTAGCAATCATTAAACAAGATGGGGAAAAATCCAAGATACAGAATCTTAACACTTTGGGCTTTAAGCCCCTAGCTTTACATTTGCTGAGCTACTAGCTCAAATTTACCAAAGAGCACAAATTTATACCAGCGCAGAAATCCCCTAATTCAAAGAGCACTTGCTCCCAACATTACAACATCTGGCCTTCAAGAGACATTCATTAACCATACAAAAACTTTGAAAAGGAGCTAACAGGCTCTCAGTTTCTCAGGCCTACTCAAGGCAACATTGCATGAAAATCTGATAATCTATGGCCTTTCAAGGCACTATTTACAAATAGAAATCTTATTACACAGAGGTATCTAGAACACAACCTACAGGGACTTAGTGAAAAAGAACAGGTTAAATAAACGGCCCGAGGACAATTTGAATGGAGGCGAAGATTGAGCTCCAAAAATTTAAAACTTATAGGGCGCTTGGCTATTCCCAAACTACTGAGGTAGCGCGCATGGAAATCACTTTAACACATTACAGATACGAAAGGTTACAAAAACGTGGCACATCAAACCAAGCTGAAGGGGAGTTCGAGAGGGTACATCACTCTCTATCCCCAAATTACAGTTAAAGATTTTATGAAGTTTTTACCTTAGCCGGCAGAAAGTTACATTTTTAGGAAAACTAGGTTACATCGTTTATGATTCGGACCTTTCCGTCAGGTTAAACTGCGCAACTAGCGAGAAATAAAGATGTTATGTGGCCATTACCTTGTCGATGTACTGCTGCCTGATGAAAGATGCCGCCCGCCTCCTGCTTTGACACACACACACTTAGTAAGATGACGATCAATTAACCAAGGCACGAGAAAATCTGCAGTTTATAAACCCTCGGGGAACGTTCGAGATCATTCAAGATTAAACTAGCCTTACCCTCTCATGTTTATTGGTCAGTTTAAAAGTTACACTCAAAATAGAAGAAGAAGAATAAGAATAAGACTGTGATAGGTTGAAAATTAAGTACAGAAATTTGGGATTGGCTAGATTAAAAACTGGCGGAAATAAAAAGGAAACATTGCCAACCCAAAAATAAATTAACATCAGTCAGTAAAAAAAAACTTATGAATACAAAACTTCTTTAAATTATAGTTTTTTCACTTCGCACCAGGGTGCATGATCATAGTTTTTAGTGGTGTTATCTGTGGAAGAGTGTCCAAACTTCTTGGCGAATGTCAAACAAAACGACTAGAAATTCACTCAAGTTAGGAAACTGCATAATAACAAAATGACATAATATTTCGGTGGTGACATCTTCTGATTAAAGTTCCAACTTGTTGTAATATTGGTTTCGCATTTGATTGATAGAGGAGTTATTTTAGGCGCTCATTTTGAATGCGCGGCGCAGAGCTGTACCTCGTGGTACAATTATTATTACTATTGTTGCTATACATCTTCTTCATCATCTGTTTTACCCTCCAGGGTCAGTTTTTCCCTCGGACTCAGCGAGGGATCCCAACTCTACCGCCTCAAGGGCAGTGTCCTGGAGCTTCAGACTCTGGGTCGGGGGATACAACTGGGGAGGATGACCAGTATCTCGCCCAGGTGGTCTCACCTGCTATGCTGAACAGAGGACTGGTGGGTGGATGGGAAGTTTCAAAGCGATAGACAAGGAAGAGGGAAGGAAGCGGCTGTGGCCTTAACTTAGGTACCATCTCGGCATTTGCCTGGAGGAGAAATGAGAAACCACCGAAAACCACTTCCAGGATGGCGGAGGTGGGAATCGAACCCCCCTCTACTCAGCTGACATCCCGAGGCTGAGTGGACCCCGTTCCAGCCCTCGTACTACTTTTCAAATTTCGTGGCAGAGCCGGGAATCGAATCCGAGCCTCCGGGGGTGGCAGCTAATCACACTAACCACTACACCACAGAGGCGGACATGTAGTATGCAATACTTTCTCCAACAGTGTATCGATTTCAACTATGTGAAAAAATTAGTTTCGGAGGCGTTTGGATGTCCGCTTTTACATAGAACTGAGAACCTCTCCATCAAGTGTTCGCAGATGATACTGCGTTGATAGCAAAAGATCACGAATGAACTGGGACTTAACTGCTTGAAAATGCTGGGTCAACGAATCCATGTGTTTCGGCACTGTAATCGATAAGTTAAAGGAAATCTCCGTTTATCAGAAAAATAATTATCAAAAACATTGGCAATTGCGAAACAGTTAAATTTTTGGGAATAGATTTCTCTACGATAATCATAATAAAGTTATTAAGAACTTAAAATGTAAATTGGAGAAATTAAATCCCTTTCCTATTCTGAAAGGCGATCATATATTAAAGATACTAAATAACCAAGCCAACGCTTGTGTTTCCATTACAGAATCACCCGCGCGATCAGTTGCTAAACGGATTTCTTGAGGATGTGAGCGAGTTGTTAAAGAACCCGCTCAAAGAGATTCTTTTACTTCCTGTTGATGTTCCGGATGCCATGATTTATTCACGTAGAAATTACAAAGTTTTAGCGTTATTGAAGACCAGGTGGGAAGTATTTATTCAACGTCGTAAACATTCTGGAAATATCTAATGACGTATTTTTACTCTGTGGGAGAAATACCGAGAAAGTAAAAGACGAATGCTTCGTTAATTTGAACTTCTAAGGGAGAAACAACACGTAGCAAAGCCATCAGAGAAAGGCTTAGGAACGGGGAGTTTAAGAAATGGAGATTCCTTCCTAAAAAAAAGAAGCAGAGAATTTTTCCCTTTGCGAAAATCAATTGATCTTGAATTGGTCTTCAATAAAGTTGATACAACTCTATATATACATTTCCTATTTCGACAAGTCCTATTGAAACAGCAGCTTTGGCGACGTCACTGACGATACACTTCTTTTTCAACACACACTGTATTTTATACAAATTCACAACCGCAGCATCTTTGGCGACCAAGTCTTATGGTAAAGACTAATGTGATGTCACTGATGGTACACTTTCTATTACAATACACTCTGTTTATACAACTCCACAGCCGCAGTATCTATGGCGACCAAGGCCTACAGTAACGACTAATATGACGTCACTTACGTCAGAGATCTTGTCACGTTCACACAAATTTTCGGATGACCTCCAAGCACAAGACACCTTTACGTCAACAGCGCTCTACGTTCACACGCATATCTTTCTTTTCACAGCGCTTACACAATATTCAGTCGATGGTACGCAATAATTACAATACATTCCACAAAGGCTTGTTACATTTAAATATTGTCTGGAGGTTATTTACCCACTGGTATATTTATTGAATACGATACTGAAATTTGTTTGAATTGGTTATAAATTTCTAAAGTATTCCAGTTTTTCTAAGAGTGGTGCTATGTTAAATGGAACAATAAAATGTATCCATTGCGGATCAAGCCTTGAAAACGTAACTATCAAACCATTGGCAATGCAGTTCAGTTGTTTATTCTCTTTCTATATCAGTCACGTTATTTCGTTTCAATATGGATAGCACTTCTCTTTTCACCCCTACAAAGTTTAGACTGAGAAAGCAAAACAATTCATTCTTACTCGTAGTGCAGTGCAAACATTAAAGATGAGTCTGACGTCGGAGGAAATAATATTTCTCTGGAATGAGTACGAGTAAGAGAGACGAAAACATCAAGGGTCACTTGATCTTATAACAAGAACGTATTTAAAATGTAAATTAACCTCATTCCATATTCAGTTACGATTCTAGATCCAACTCTAACATCACAGTGCACAATTCTTAGGTGCGGTCGACACGACAGGGGTCCAGTTATGACAATCACCAGCAAGATTAATTTTGAATTTAGATAGCTATGGTGGTTATTATTTATTTATGCATGTATACTTATTCATTTATTTAGCGTTTGAAGCTGTTAACCAAACCACGCAACTACAGAGACCAGCGGCAAAAGCAGGCTTACAGATCTATATCGAAAAGACACAGTATATTACAAACATCGCTGCAGCTCCTGGATGGATGACAATAAAAGGAAGGAAAAATTCAGAAGGTGGAGAGATTCAAATACCTAGAAGAAAGGATGAAAACGAAGGCCTAGGATAACGACTAATGCGACGACACTGACGGTACACTTTCTATTTCAACAGAGTATATTTATACAAATCCACAGCCGCAGCATCTTTGGTGACCAAGGCCTACGGTAATGACTAATGTGACGTCACTGACGGTACACTTTCTATTTCAACACAATCTATTTATACAAATCCACAGCCGCAGCATCTTTGGTGACCAAGGCCTACGGTAATGACTAATGTGACGTCACTGACGGTACACTTTCTATTTCAACAGAGTATATTTATACAAATCCACAGCCGCAGCATCTTTGGTGACCAAGGCCTACGGTAATGACTAATGTGACGTCACTGACGGTACGCTTTATATTTCAACACAATCTATTTATACAAATCCACAGCTGCAGCATCTTTGGCGACCAAGGGCTACGGTAACGACTAATGTGACGTCACATTTTGTGTCGTCACGTTACACACATTGTCGAATGTGCCCCAGCTATAAGACATATTCATGTCAATATAAACAATAATGATATTACCACGATTCTGTATCGTTTATTTACGTCGATCCTGCTTGCTGGTTTCAATGCATCCGCAACACAGCATGCAAATTGTGATCGTATTCAGTACGGTAAGTATATTTATTTATTTATTTATTTATTTATTATGCTTCAGACAGGTACAAACCTAATGATGTGAAACACATATACATATATTGCTACATGAGATAAAAACAAATATTAAATTAAAATTATAATATCTCATATGAAAGTTCTTGTAAAATAAAGTCATAAATGAAATAAACATACACTTTTCTTCAGTAACATAATATTACAAATATTCAGTTACATATGCACATAATGTAACACGGTATTTAAAATATTACAATAAAAATGATTTACGAACGGTTTTAAAGCTGCATTTGTACTGTAATTATACATGATGGTAGTGATGTTATCGAAGATAATAATGATGAGGTAGATGGTATAACTAGAAACTAGAAGGATAACTAAAATTATGAGGGTAACAATAGGAGCCAGCAAAGTTGGAATTTAACTTATAAAAGAAAACAATTCAGTTATTTGTTTACATTGTTTTACTATGGATGTGTATGTAGTTGGAAATATGTCTAGTCTGTATTCATTGCTATATTTATTAAATATTTTCATTGAGTTTAACACAGGTGAATTGCTATGTTGTTGGGTTCTTGATCTAGAGCAGTAGAAAGTAACATGTTTTGAGCGTGTAGATGGGTAAGGGACAGACAAGTTGAACAGAGAGAGCAAGTTAGAGTTACCAGTAAGATTGTTAAATAATTTGTAGACAAATAGGAGAACTCGTCTTTTTGCTAAGGTATTATAGCCAAGTTGTTTCATGAAGTCATCGTATGAATCAAATTTAGGGTAATTATTAGTTATTCTGTACGTAAGGTGTCTGAGAAATTTGTTTTGCACCATTTCAACTTTGTTTTCATATAATTTAAAGGAGGGATTCCAAATCGATGAATATTATAGCCGACTTCTTACAAAAGAGTTGTATAATAGCTTTATTGCCTCGGGATTTGTGAAGTCACGTGTTCATCTCTTAATAAATCCTAATATTCTGTAAGCATCTGCAACAACTTCGTTTATGTGTAGAGAGAACTTCAATTTAGCGTCAAAATGCACACCAAGATCCTTGATAGAGTTCACTGATGACAGATTGGTATTCAAAATATTATACGAGTGAGTAATTTTATTTTTATTCCTGGAAAATACCATTACATGACACTTGTCAATGTTAAAATCTAACTTGTTAATAACGCTCTAATGTGATATGCTATTGAGGTCTGTGAACGAACGGTTTTGAAATTGTTTACATCGTCTGCGAACAGGAATATGTTTGAATACTGTATGCATTTAGGAAGATCGTTAATAAGTAGTAAGAAGAGTAATGGTACAAGATTTGAGCCCTGTGGGACACCAGATAGAGTATTGTAATACTCAGATTCAAATCCTTTGTAAGACACAAATTGTTGTCTATCAGAGATATATGATGCAAATAATTTTATTAAGCTGTAAGAGAGTCCATAATAAACTAATTTATTTAAAAGTACATCGTGATCAAATTTATCGAATGCTTTTCTAAAATCTGTTAAAACTACATCAACTTGGCCTCCTGTATCCATAACTGCCGACACTTCATGAGTGAACTCCAAAAGATTTGTCGTTGTCGATTTCCCCGGTCTGAAGCCATGTTGGGTGTCACTGATGATAATTTCTACATGTTCGAACACATGCCGATACAGGGTTTGTTCGTCGACTTTTCCTAATGCGGAAGAAATTGCAACGGGTCTGTAGTTATTAATTACTGACCGATCCCCGGATTTGTGAAGCGGACTAACTCGCGTTATCTTCCACTTTGTAGGAAAAGTTCCATTTTATAGCGAAATGTTAAAAATAATTGAGAGAGGGTGTAATAAAATATCACCACAGCCTTTAATTATATACGGAGGGATTAGATCTGGGCCTGCAGCTTTTTTAAGTTTCATCTTGCGTATTGCGTTTTGAATTTCGGTAGTACTAATTTCATTAACATTTAGTACATTCATCAGTGGATCTATTTCCGTATAATCAAGTCTATGCCAGTCCCGATGTAAATATAGTAAATGATTAACTTACCTGAGCGTTGCGTGGAGCAAAAGACCAAATAATTTCTAGTTTTGGAATTGTAGAATGTTATTCCCAGCTTTTTCATCACGTTTAACAGAATTACATTTCTCCGCCAACAAGTTTCGTGAACGCACGGTTGGAGATTCCGCAGGAATGGAGCAGGTTACAAATTTAATCCTCTAACGGATATGAAATCCTAGTCTTTTACTTCAATTTATTATCTTTCGCTCCATTCAGTTACACAATGTGCTGCCTTAGCAACTGGGAATGTCAGAACTCAATCTGTGCCATGTACAGACAACATGATATAGCAGTGATCAAAGCTTAGAAGATAACACACGAGATCTTTGTTAACTGGTAGTTATTGATCTAGACGTAAAACAAAAGGCGGGTAAGCGATGACATGGAAAGTGATGTCTGACGAATCTCAGCAACTTGCACGTCAGTAATATTGCCATTCTTCTTGTATCATTACAGTTCACAAAGTTACTAGCTCCAAATTAGTTTTGACATAAATATGTCTTATAGCTGGGGGTGTAGCGTGACGCCACAAAATGTGAGGCAGAAGACTAACCATAGCAACCGTGCTGGGAGTGATGTAAGGTACTGTTACCTAGCAACCGTGCAGGGTATGTCATGGCTGATGGTGAACTGAAATTAGCAACCGTTGAGGGATAGCTATATCCGGGAGACATAGTTACGATCATTTGATTTTCGCAAAGGGAAAAGTGGTTTCTTGATTTTGGAAAGGCGTTTGACAAAGTGAAACACAACACCCTTTATACAGCAGTTGAAACAGATGTGAACATTATCAGAAAGCTGTACTGGAATCAAACGGTTCACATCAAAGGTGGAAACTAAATTACTGAAGGGACCAAAAGGCTTTATGCTCTCTCCAATACATTTTAATATATACTCTGAAGCTATTGTCCTTCATGACGTTGATAAAGGGAGGAAGGTCATCAGGAAACAAATAAACGGCATTCTCTGTGCAAATCACGCCATGACACTTGCTGACAAGTTCGAAGACTTCCATTTTCTTTTGATCTATATCAAAGGTAAGTAAAGAGTTTCAGAATCAGCATCGCCCTGGACTGAAAGTAGCTAGGATACTGCTTAACACAAGAATGACGTCCAGATATGGAAATCAAAACCAGAAGAGTGTTCCTGAAAGTAAAACCGTGACCGCAGATTTGAGGAACTCAATGGTGTGTCGTGAAATGTCGTGTGTGACGGGCGGTGTTTCATAGTGTCGAAGGCTTCATGAAACGAACTGACTTCACTTCTTTGAATTGCCGACTTTTGGCAGAATGTTGAAGATGGCTTCCTCAAGGCGAAGGTACACCTTCGTCCTGCCAAGAAACCACGTGAAGTCATTAACCTCGCAAATCGCAGGAAAGTAGTTTATAATCGGTCACAACTTACGGATACAGCCTGATTTTGATAATAAAAAGGAAACGTGGATGGAGAAGGTTTCCTCGGCACAGTGGCTCGACATCCGCAGTACAGGAAACCTAATAAGGGGAGAATAAATACCTCAAGATGGTCGCCAAACTTTTATGGGGGTATGGAACCCATTAATAATAATAATAATAATAAGAAGAAGAGAAGACGAATAAAAAGAAGAAAAGAAAATCCTAGGGGAAAATCTTTGGTCCAGTATGCATAGAAGGAGCTTGGATGAGAAGGAGGTCTCCTTAATTACACAAGCATTCCGAGAAAATATCAGACAATATTAGAAAAAGACGACTGAAATTTATGGACACATTCAAAAGGCAGAATAACTGGATAATCATAATTGAAACAGACCTTCAAGAAATCAGCATACCAGTTGAAAATATATGGGGCACGCGTAGCTTTGGAACATTGGTGAGAAAAGATCATTTTTTCCTGAAAAACACAAGATGAGAATCACTACTCCAAGATCGGAAGAACGAAAGAAAAACACAGCGAAAGGCTGAAGAGATTCGGGGAAGAGAAGAAAGAAAATTTATATGCTAAATAAGTTCACCAATAATAATAATAATAATAATAATAATAATAATAATAATAATAATAATAATAATAATAATAATAATAATAATAATTAGGATTTAAACTCTTCCGTTCTTATTACCAACATCGGCATCTTGTGCAATGAAACGAAATCACAAGAACAATAGACTGCAGCGCTAGGAGCAGCGTGTGACGCCAGATACGATAATAAGAACTCAATATCGGAGAACAACAGCACGCAATTCCACCGGCGCACAAGAAAATTGTCTCTGCCGTTCGAGAGAAAACAGTTTAATAAGAGCTGTGCTGTTCGACATTTTCGCCGCCTCATTACAGAAGAACTATTCGTTCTTGATTACTTTAATAAGAAAGTACTCTGTAGATTTCGTTGATATTTTTCCTTGCTTAATGCCACCTGGAGAGGAGCACCCACTACCTCATCGGTAGCAAGGTACACCAGGTGGCCTAGATCTAAATCATCAGCGTCACCATTCAGAATTGGTCTATCTAACTATTATATTGATATAAATGTGTCTGATGACTGGCGATCATCGAAAAATTTGTGTAACGTGACGCGGCAAAATGTGTGATGGAAGTGTAACGATAGCAACCGTTCAGGCTGTCATGTAAAGTATTGTTACCTAGCAACAGTGTAGGCTATGTCATCTGATTTGATTTTCGCAAAGGGAAAAGTGGTAAGTTATCTTACCAATCTCATTAGACCCAGTGATCAGACTGCTGTAGGACATATTTTATTAAAGTCCATGGAATAGGAAGTCATTTTCGTTCAGTCCGTAATGTTTGGAAGTATTTGAGTGTTTGTATGTGTGCGATGCCCAGCCAAATCTACGGCACGCAAAGATCAGAAAGTGTTGTTGTAGGTGGACACAGCATTTCACCTATCGCGCATGGCTGTGTCAAAGAGCAATTCTTGCTCCAAGAAATGAAGCTGTAAACGTCATCAAAGGCAACATTTACAAGAATTACCGGAGGTTCTACAAACTTACACGTCTATCGACACGATATGAAATACAGATGAGGCTGTCAAAAACTGAAGTAAGCTTACCCTCGAACATCTTGGAACGGACGATTGTGGCACCCATCACACTTCTCAGGAATATGAATTCTCCTTCCCTCTACAACAGAACAGATCATCATGACTGGACAAGTCGCGGGCGAAGACGTATTCATTTTTTTAAATTTACAATTTGCTTTACGTCGCACCGGCACAGATGGTCTTATTGTGACGATGGGAAAGTCCTGGGAGTGGGAAGGAATCGGCCATGGCCTTAATTAAGGTACAGCCCCAGCATTTGCCTGGTGTGAAAATAGGAAACCACGGAAACCCATTTTGAGGGCTGTCGACAGTGGGGTTCGAACCCATTATCTCCCGGATGCAAGCTCACAGCTGCGCATCCCTAACCACACAGTCAACTCGTCCTGTAAGTAATCATTCATCGGATTCAAATCATCACTTAGGATATACCGTTTCAATTTAGACCTCTGCAGTTCCCCGTTTGTTTGAGTGCAACTATGTGCATCAACAAGGCACAAGGGCATTCGCGTGAAGTTGGCAACGTTTAAGTTACGTTTAGTTGAAGCCAGGATCATCATATATTGTGAAAATTCTTAGCGAAGACAACGCGAAAATTCGTACAGATAGAAAAGGAAGCAATTACATAATTGCGGGAAAATGTACGTCCCGCGCGGGACATTTACAAAATACCTTAAAATTCCGGACAACCCGGAGGTAGGTCACCCCTCTTACAATCCACAGTAAACAAAAGAGCAGTATAAATGCAGGCTTGAGAAAATATCGTGAAAGTAATACGTTTTGATTCGAATCATGTTCTTCAGCCCTACATTCCTAAGGGAAAGGATACGAAATGACCTGAACTAACTGATCAGCGTTAAAGAGCGTATAAAAATTGATGGGAAACCGCATCGAAGCGTATTCTGACCTCGAGCGCATTGAATACGTTTTGAAAAGACACTCCTCATATACTGTACCTGTTCCAGTTTTGTATTCCGGACCTGACATTCAATAGTCTTAGATTTCTTCTCTACTGACATCATTTCAGTCCTGGAAAAGTTCATATTCGTATCATACTCATCGCAAATATTTCCAAGTTCCAATTAGGCGGTTACACCCTGTGCCGAACCTGAACTCGCAAAAGTGTTCTGATGCTTCAAACGCATTCGTTTAAGGGCAGTAAAGAGTATATATATATGTACGTGCCGGTATACAGTATATAAGAATTTCGTGTGAATATTGCTCAGAATTTAAAAAGAATGTTTTTTTTTTGTATCGGAAGTGTTCACAGTAACAATGAAATGCACTTTTTAATTTTTCGTCATTTCTCTCTGTTTGCCTATCTGTCTGTCTGTATGTTCAGGCATCACAAGAAAATGGCTGAAGAGAAATTAATGAAAATCGGTACGTAAATTCGAGAATGATTCACTACAATCTAGGCTATAAATAATTTTATTCACGTTGAGTGAAATGGTAGTTTAGTAGAATGCCTAAAATGTAATTCTCAAATAGTTATGTTATAATTGGTCCTATCGATAAATACTACATACATAACTTAATTTATACAGAATTAAATTTACGATCATTTAATTCTTGTACATGTTTACCGTGAATTTAGTTGTTTTTTCTAAGTCCATATCAATGTCGAACCATAAGAAAATACGTGAAAAGAATTTAAAGAAAATCGGCATGTAAAGCCTGGGAATAAGGTGGTACAGTCTAGGCTATAAATACATTTTATCCACGCTCGATGAAATGGCAGTTTAAGGGAAGGTGCCTAAAAAGTGTTTTTTAAACACCTATGTTATTGGCCCTATCGAAAAGTATTACGTAACTAAAGTTTAGAGAATACAAATTCCAATCATTTATGTCTGGCACAGTTTTTAATAATGTTATTTGCTTTACGTCCCACTAACTACTTTTACGGTCTTCGGAGACGCCGAGGTGCCGGAATTTAGTCCCGCAGGAGTTCTTTTACGTGCCAGTAAATCTGCCGACACGGGGCTGTCGTATTTGAGCACCTTCAAATACCACCGGACTGAGCCAGGATCGAACCTGCCAAGTTGGGGTTAGAAGGCCAGCGCCTTAACCGTCTGATCCACTCAGCCCGGCGTGGCACAGTTTTTCCATGCCGACTATGATAATAGAATAATGAATTTAGACTTTTGTTGCTTGGACCATTGTTAGCATTGTTGTCATGGAGCTATTGTTTAATAGTGTTAACTGGCGATGGTTTTTGTCATGATTGTCTTAAGGTGAAAAGCTGCATGGTCATCGGTCTGTATCGACAAGGAGGAACGCGATAATGATGATTATAAAAAATTACAAAAATCGTAAAAGAACGATCGATTGAAGAATAAGACAAGAGGGAGTCATATAAATTATCAACAGTAACCATTGTTGTGATGTGATTTGTCTCTTCTGCTGCCATTCATCTCCTATGGATGGGATTGCTGCTACATACCGACTAAAACAGCAATGCATGAATATTGGCGCGAAAAAGCTGGAGAGTTAGATAATTTTGCACGTGCTGTATTATTGTCCCTCAATGACGAGTGCTGCAGCTAGTAAATTATCTAAAGCTTCAATGTGTCATACAATATGGAGATATAACCAATTTGACTGTCTCATATCGTAATTACAAGTCATAATAAAAGGAATATAGGAATTTTTTGTAAATTTAGTGAATTAATACAATTATATACTTTATGAATATTACATATTTCATTGCATATTTGACCAATATATCATATTTATTTACATATTTCACTGATACTTACTACATTTCGATGTACATATTTGGCACCTTAAGTAATACTTAAGAGAGTATTAATGAATGACCGTTCTACTAAAAAGCGACATTTAACTCGGATCTAGCACAGAGAAATGTAGACCCCTCCAGAGAATCTTTAATCCCAAGAGTAAACTGACCACATTTTGTTTTAGCCGGTATATCTCAGCGCGCTCTGTTGAACGCGTTCATTACCCCACGACCGTGTTTACCAAGTAAAGTTTGCTGAGGACGATATCATCTTATTGCTCTAATATTTGAAATGGAAATGAGCGATACTTTTAATTGGTAATTTTGTTTTCAGTGTCTCCTCTAATTAAGAAATAAAGAGATTTAATCGGTAGTGCAATAAGAGCGTTTACATGAAGCCACTGCCGTCTCAATCTCCAATATAGGATTGAGAAGGCGGTGCATGAAGTCCTCGTGATTCACCAACAAGAGAGCAGCACTTGTAATTACATTATCATTTATGCTGGAAGTCGTCAACTATTGAGCCGGGAAATATCCAGGGTCACATATCATATGTAATAAATACAAGTATTGGTCAAAGCAGCCTCCTCATCCAACCTACAACAAATCACCCCCAAGCTAAACAAAAGCCCAAATCGAAACATATCTAATAAGACAGTCGAACAACCTCGAGACATCGAGTACAAAAGCGTCGGTTACAAGACATATATAGCCGACTCCAGTGCAAAACATCAGTACCTCTCAAACGCCCAAAATCTCACGGGTGCAAATCGAGGCGCAGAGACTACGTGCACTGTGCATCGGTCCGACTCGGCTCAACTCGGCTTCACTCGGATTGTGTTGTATGCTGAGGGCGACGAAGCGTTCGGTGATAGACGGCTTGTTTATCAGTGAAGTAGATAAGCGCAAGACAACAACATAATAATCGAGCAACCTGTTTCGAAGAAAGGAAAGACTCCAGAAATTCTATTTCAGTCGAACTGGGAACTTTCGTATTTTTTGTCAGTCGTGACGATAAAGCCGTGGGACAATAATTATGTGATAAGTTAACCAAAATGATCTATTTTCCAATACAAAGGCTTTGCTCAAATTCTACGAGAGTTTGTCGAAGGAAGATTTTCCTAAGCTGCATCGAGAAGCAGCTAAGATTATTTCTATGTTTGGTTCCAAATGCATATGTGAATGGTAATTTTTGTGCTTTGACTTGTACGAAAACTAGATTGAAACCAAATTGAAAGATAAGTTTTTTTACACCGGTAACGTTGTCCCATACAACAGTGTCACATAAACATTTCACAGTGAGGGGAGAATCAGCGGGGAAGGTGGAGAAAGCAAAGACAGGCCGAAAAAGTGAGACAGGCGTAAGGGAAGTGGAGTGGGGGTTTGCACTCTGGTCAACCTAGTGAAGTCGTCTCCTGCACCTTGCACGGCCACATGCACCCTGAGAGGCCCTGCTCTAGGGTCATGGAAAGTTTAAGTGGTACTTTGAACGCTTGAAGGTTAAGATTGCAGGTGATTACTTGTGCTTCCGTGGATATTCACAAACCGCGCCCTGTTTAATGTTCGGGTACACCATGTTTGGAAGGACGAGATTTGAACATGAGTGTCACCTAAAGAGACGAACCAAGATGTTGTAAGAGAATCCAATGAGCATCCGATAAAGTATGTGGAAAGACGGATGTTAAAACTTGAAGTACAAACACTAAGAAAGAAAGCAAGAGGAAGTAAACTAAGAAACTACAAGTAAGTGAAGAGAACAACAGGATTGAGAAAGAAATGGTTGCAGCGACAAGGCTCACGTCGACGAGAGTCTCAGCAACAACCTGATGTGTCTACAAAACTGTAATCATGCACAAGCTAAATGATTGGTCTGTCAGCAGCTATTTTTGTAATAGATGATAAATAGCAGTCAAGGTTGAAATACATTTTCTTCGTGCGCGCAATGAAGCAAGTGAAGTTTGGTGGGGTGGGGGAGAAATTTTAAATTAAAGCCAGCAGCGAGTTCGGTTAAATCGGGATTTTTAATTATCTATCTATCAAATACAGTAATACGGTTTCTCTGTAACAGCTTTATGAATACAGCTATACACAGGCCTACTTACTCAGCTATTTTAACTTTCCATGGCTTGAAACATTTCAATACTCGCATTTATAAACGTATTAAATATTATACAACTAACGAAATTAATAGACAGACAAACATATTTAAAGTGAAGGTTACTTATTATTATTATTATTATTATTATTATTATTATTATTATTATTATTATTATTATTATTATTATTATTATTATTATTATCGGATTTTCAGCAAGCGCCAGGTAATTGAAAAATGCTACGAGAGGATTAGACCGTTATGTTTATGTTTCGTAGATCTAGAACAAGGCATATGACAGAGTTTCTTTCTATGGGGTCGCATATAAGTTGAGATGAATCTGTCGTGGTGGGTTTTTATGACCGGATGCCCTTCCTCACGTCAACCTCATCAGAGGAGTTAATGGGATAAAATGAATGACGAGATACATGATAGTAGGAAGGGAGAAGATGAAACTCGGTACCAGCACGTAGCCTACTCCTGTCGAATAACACCAAGGGGTCTGCTCAAAGCTTAACGTCTCCATCCGACGAACGAATCATCAACAACGTCGTATGCCCTTATCAAAATAGCGAGAATAATTTCTGGTACAAAGAGGTGTGATCAATGGAAGGAGGGTACTCGGAATGAGGAGATAAAGGATAAGATAGAAATTAATTCGATGCATGAAGCTGTATCCATAAACCAGCTCCGGTGCTGGATTCAGGTGTGGCGAATGGAAGAGTTAAGGTTACCTGGGAGAATAATGGACTCTGCTATGGAGGGTAAGATAAGTAGAGGTAGACGAAGGGGACGATGGTTACACTCAGTTTCTAAAGATTTAAAGATAAGAGGTATAAAACTAAACGAGGCCATAGAGCATTGTGGCGGCGGTTTGTAAATTCACAGAGGCTTACAGACTGAACGCTGAATAGTTTAACAGTAGAGCCATGGGCAACTAATGTGCCATGGGTGCGAATCTGACCGTCAAGTGGCTTTCGACAGCATTCCTTTTCACCTCCAGGCAAATGCTTGCCTGAACGGTACATTCTTTAAAGGAGGTCACCTCATGCATTGGAGAAATGAGAGGCCCAACTCGGCAGCCGAGTGCTTAGCGTGCTGGTCTTCGGACACGAGAGTCCCGGAGTCGATTCCCGACTGGGTCAAGGGATTTTTATCTCGAAGGAAAAACTGCCTTCCTTCGGGGACTGGCTGATTGTTTGTGTCGCACCGTTTATTTCAGCCTCCTCACAGCTCTCCATTGAAGGCTTAAGGGAGAATTCACTCCAGAATCTTAAATGCGACCCTGCAGGCGCCAATGTCTGAATTCGTTATTTAGTGAATTTCGAACGCATTTGTAGTTACAGCGTTCAAAATAACAAAGTCCTGGAGCATCATCCTCAGATACCAGTAAGCGAGACTTCAACATATAGCCACAACGGGGACTGTACCTGTAAACGGATTCACCCCGTTCTTTTCTTTTATACAATGGATGTACATATAAAAGCAACACTTTTTCCTTTGCGAGAATCTAATTATCATTAATATGTCTCCCGGTAACGGTCATCCATCAACAGCTGCTAATTTGAGATAACAACCAGCCAAAAGACATAGCCTGCACGGTTGCTAGGTTACAGTACCTTACATCACAGTCTGCACGGTTGCTAGGTGACAATACTTTACATCATAGCCTGCACGGATGCTAGGTAACAATACCCTACTTCATTGCCTACACGGTTGCTAGGTAACAATATCTTACAGCACAGCATGCACGGTTGCTAGGTAATAATACCTGACATCACAGCCTTCACGGTTGCTAGGTAACAATACCTGACATCACAGCCTGCACGGTTGTTAGGTAACAATACCTTATATCACAGCCTGCACGGTTGCTAGGTAACATTACCTTAACTCATTGCCTGCACGGTTGCTAGGTAACAATACCTTAACTCATTGCCTGCACGGTTGCTAGGTAACAATACCTTAACTCATTGCCTGCACGGTTGCTAGGTAACAATACCTTACCTCATTGTATGCACGATTGCCAGGTAACAGCCTGCATGGTTGCTAGGTAACAATACCTTATATCACAGCCTGCACGGTTGCTAGGTAACAATACCTTAACTCATTGCCTGCACGGTTGCTAGGTAACATTACATCATTGCCTGCACGTTTGCTAGGTAACAATACCTTACATCACAGCCTGCACTGTAGCTAGGTAACAATACCAAACCTCATTGTATGCACGGTTGCTATGGTTACACTTTCGTCACATATCTTTGTCGCGTCATGTTACACATATTTTCGGATGACCCTCAGCCATATATTCAATGTCACATGCGCGAGTAGCCGAGTGGTGTAGCCGCTGTCTTCTCACAGAGGCGCTCAATCCCGACCAATGTACGTGGTATTATTAATATAGAAAGTCATGCCCTTACGTTTGGAATTCCATTTAAAACTGGAAGTCCTGTGAGTGGAATTTAGGGTCCTATGAACTGAACTATCCAGCCCAGGCACCGACACGTTCATGAACTGACTATTCTGGGCTTACGAGAACTCATCACGGACAAGAGCTGGAATAGCCGCGCAAGAAACACGGCATAAGTAAGTAGATTGCAATCATCCAGACTGAGACAAATGCGACCACCAGACGGTAACAAGAGACATAACATTTGCTATGCAGTCTAATTTGGAGTAAGGAGATTGAGTTCTTGTCTACCTAAAATCTCACCTTTGATGCACCGAGGTTGTAAAACAGAGAAAATTGCGGTCTGCATTTAAAATATGAACACTGTCAGTTTTAAACGAGGTCGTATAAGGTTCTTGTGGCAACTGCGCTAAAACAGCCAGGGGAGACTGCGCTCTGGACTGAATTCACTAAAGGTCACTTTAATGTGTGCTTATCAAACACTCGTATTCATTTAAAATATCTGCCGATAGCATCTTCGGTTTCTTCAACTGCTTATTTACTACTACTACTACTACTATTAATATTACTACTACTACTACTACTGATAATAATAATGATAATAATAATAATAATAATAATAATAATAATAATAATAATAATAATAATAATAATAATATTTTTGAGTCATCAGTCCATAGACTGCAACTCTCCATGCCACGCTATCCTGTGTTAAACTTTTCATTCCTACGTAACAACTATATCTGCTCCAATCTGCTTGTCATATTCATACCTAGGTCTACCCCTACCGTTCTTACCGCCTACATTTCCGTCAAAAACCAGCTGTACAAGTCTCGGATGTCCTATGATGTGTCCTATCATTCTATATCTTCTCCTGTTTAATTGTTGCCAAATATATCTCTCACCGATTCGATTCAGTATCTCTCAATTCTTGATCCGATCTATCCATCTCACTTTCAGCAATCTTCTGCAACACCACTTTTCAAAAGCTTCTATTCACTTTCTTTCTGAGCTAGTTATCGTCTATGTTTCACTTCCATACAATGCCACGCTCCAGAGGAAAGACTTCAGAAACGTCTTTCTAATTCGTATATCAATGATCGAAGCGATCGAATTTGTTTTCCTAAGAAAGGCCTTCCTTCCTTCCTTCCTTCCTTCCTTCCTTCCTTCCTTGTACAAGTCTGCATTTTATGGTCTCCTTACTTCTGTCATCATTAGATATTGTACTACACAAGAAACAATATTCATCAACTTCCTTTAAGACTTAATTTCCTAGTTTAATATTTCCTGCATCACCGGGCTGCACTCCATAATTTTGTTTGGATTTATTTATTTTCATCTTGTACTCCTTAGATCTGAAAAACTTAACATTTTAGAAGCATTTTCCATCTCAACGAGAGATACAAAACCTATGGCTATATCGGAAAAAATAAACACTACGGTAACAAGTTCTACTTAATGGCAACCGGGCGAGGTGGCCGTGCGGTTAGGGGCACGCACTTGTGAGTTTGCATCCGAGAGGTAGTGGGTTCGAACCCTACTGTCGGCAGCCCTGAAGATGGTTTTCCGTGGTTTCCCATTTTCACACCAGGCAAATGCTGGGGCTGTTCCTTAATTAAGGCCACGGCCGCTTCCCTCCTATTCCAAGGCCTATCCTATCGCATCGCCGGCTTAAGACCTATCTGTGTCAGTGCGACGTAAAACAAATAGTAAAAAGAAAACTTAATGGGGAGAAACGAAATATAATGCGCAAAGGAACATCGAGCGCTGATGGTTATCTCACTCTAGAGGTTTTGTTATATAAGCATAGAAAATACAACATAGGAAACCACATAGCATTTGTTGAATATAAAAAGGCGTTCGAAAGAGCAAACTGTTGTATACAAGGAACTTGGTATACAGTAACACAACATAAAGTTTATTTCTTCAATAGTTTTATACAGTATTTACAAGAAATAAAATGAAACTTGTCTTGAAGCTTGATTGAATGCACGCAGTTAATGTTGTTATTAAATGTTATATTGAAAGTCTGTGGCACAAACATATATTTACAAAGAGAGAGTCCTATATACACAATCACATCTATCTTGAGGAGATAGTCTATTTCACTGGGAAATGTCCTTAGACAGTCGAAAACTATCTGTTGTGAGATAACAAGTGTAACTTGTAGAGAGAGTCGCGTTAGTATAATGCTAGTATTGGACTTAGAATTGCAAGGAACTAGCATCAATATCTTAATTCGCAGAATGCTAAGATAGTCGTCGGAGCACTGGTGAGGACTTGGGAGTGTAGCAGAATGCTTGACTCGGGGCTCGACGTGACTACGGGCATCAGGGAAGATGAGGCAATGTCCGGAGGTGAGACCTCACGACCAGCAATCAGTCCACCTGTTCAAGACACAATTTTAAGAGGAATGCCTCCGTGTTTGACTTGCGGTGTGGGCTGGCTGTTGGACACTGGGGTAGTCCTAGGTAAAGCGAGGAATGTCGCTCCTCATATATCGCTGGCTGACGTCATCGACGAGCATGCCAGGCGCAGTGCAGTCCTCTCGTAGGCTCTGGAAACATCGCTGATGCGGCGGGTTGCGGAGCATGTAGGCGCGGAGCTTGAGCGCGGAGGACACACACAACACAAACCTTTTATGAAAATACTACAAAAGGACAAAATTCCACAACAGATGCTCCTAGCAATATCCAAATTGTACACAAACAATTTAACTAATGCCAAAGTTTACAACACAATGTCAGAATAGAAACCAATCAACAGAGGTGTACCACAGGGTTGTAGCCTATCCCCCATGCTTTTCATAATCTACCTGAACGCTCTCATAAAAGATTGCAAACTTTCCCCCTCGGCATCATGTCCATAAATAACCGCCTACAACTGCTGTATGCTGTATTTACATGTTCAGAGGATGACTTACAATGCTGTTGGCACCATATATACAGAATACCTGCTGTGTATGGCATGGAAAATAAACTGAAGAAACAAATCACTCACTCACGTTCAAAGGTAAAGAACCACATAATTCTCTTCTTCAGCGAAATAATATTTACGAAAATCCAATGACTTGATCAGAATGACAAATAAATTAGAAGTTTAACTGTTATCAATTTGATAGTTAAATTAATTTAAGTAATTTATTATTACCGGGCGAGTTGGCCGTGCGGTTAGGAGCGCGGAGCTGCGAGCTCGCATCCGGGAGATAATGGGTTCGAACCCCACTGTCGGCAGCCGTGAAGATGGTTTTCCTTTGTTTCCGATTTTTCTCACCAGGCAAATGCTGGGGCTGTACCTTAATTAATTAATTAATTAATACGACGGCCGCTTCCTTCCCATTCCTAGGCCTTCCCTGTCCCATCGTCGCCATAAGACCTATCTGTATTGGTGCGACGTAAAGCAACTAGCAAAAAAAGATAATTTATTAAATGTTCGACTATTATCCCAGTGAAAAAGAATTTGTAATTCTAATCAAGTCATTAGATTTTGGTAAATATTGTTTCACTGAAAAAGAGAAATACGTTTTCTCGAAACAAGTACGATTAGTATTGCATAGTATTGAGAAGGCGGAGTCAAATTATCCCCTGTTTTTCAGTGTAGTGGAATTGTAACTGTAAATTGGCAATACGGAGCATTATAAGCCATTAATATGGTCAAGTTTATAGATTTTATTTCGCTTATTGGACTGGTTTTTGGAACGCAGAATTCAACTCATGAACATTTGATTTTATAATGCCATTATTATTTATTAGAAAATGAAGAAACAAGTCGTCTGATACGTAACCAAGCACTTCCACGAGCTCTACGAAGTGGAATGAAACGAACTGACGTACAACTCTGCTGTTGGAGAACTTTAATCTTGTTGGAGAACGTCCAAACCGACCTGGACAACTTTCTGCTCACTGGCAATGGATTAGGAAAAAACCAAGTTATTGTAGTTCTCAACGATCTTGGCATGAAGTGGAGGGAGAAATGTTCCTTTATATCTTTGCCCTGTCTCTACCATGTCACTGCTGTGCTTTTACGGTTTAGTAAACCATACCTCAAAGTGCATCCCAAAACTCTATGTTAACATGACTATACTCCCTACCATTTAAGGGTACTCTTTCTCCCCTGTTAATACTGAAGGTAGTGAATTATAGTTATTTTCTAGCTGTTGGGTTCGTTTCAGTGTCGCCAACCATACAGTTTAGGGACCCTACTTGCTGATATGGCGTGTTACAGTTACTGTTAATCTTTCACGTTGGCACTATGTAGTAATGTTTTCCCTTCGTTTCTTGTGAGATTTACGTACTGCCACTGCTGTGTTGTGAAAATCACTAGTGTTACATTTGCGGGTATAAGGAAAGCATATTTTCTGTTGTATGTCCGGCGCTCCCTTCTCGCTCCGTCAGCCAGCTGCACGCGCGCCTGTGTATCATTCTGATAGCTTCGACGCGCAGCCCTCAGTGCGCGTGCCTGACCATCGAGTGTACTATAAATAGGAGCTCCCGGCCTGCTTACTTGCCCACTTGCCCCGGTGTCCAGCTCCAGAATACACCCTACGTCGAGCACGGAGGCTACTCCTCTTGAAAATGTGCTTCGACCAGGTGGACTGAATTTCTGGCAGTACGAGGTTTCACCTCTGGTCACCGCTTCCTTACCTGTTTCCGCTGCCTATGTTCCGTAATTCTTTTACAAGCCATTTTCATTCCCTAACTTATGCAAGCTCCCTTAGTTTCGCTAGGTGGAATTTCTTCAATCAATTGAACTTGCTTTTTAGGAATTCAGGCACTTCAACAAACAAGGACTCTCATGAACATTTATGTTAGTGTGCCAGATAGTTCTCGACTATCAAAGTGTCAATTCACAAAAACTATCTTTTCAAGATAGAAGTGTATATAAAGACTGCAAACCTGTACATATTGTATAAAGACAGACTTTTCTCAAGATTCAATATTCCTTTTTGCTTCAAAATAAATTTCAGTTATTTGTGTAAATATTATAAAGTGAAGCAATAAAAGTTGTGTTTTGTAAACTTCAACCTTGGTTACAACATTTTCTTTCTATGTAGGATTGTAAATCTGTTTGGGTAATATCAGGCAAGTACAAATGCGGCATGTTCGAATACTGTATTTAATAACATACTTCGTGTTACATGACGAACCCAGCATTTTATTAATACGATCTTATTTCGTAGGTACTGAATTCAATTACGATGTATAAGAAGCAAGAACTCCTCCGAAAAAGGAAAGCAACGTTACCTCGTCTAAAGAGATAAGTTCAGTTGAAATGGAAGAAAATTTAGTTATCAACCTAACTTAACCTATCCTTGTCTTGTAGACTTAGCCTTTGTGTATTCTTATTGACTCACGGGATATGTACATGTAATATATTTGCTTGTGTGTAATATTACAGAGTAGTTTTACTTCAGTCCGACAAGTGATTGCAAAATTCAGGAAGGGAGCTGAGTTATTTACGGTTATAGCAATGTGTATATCAAAATAAAGGCAGAAAATATGCGTAAGAGAACCTCCATATTTATGTTGAGGTTAGTTTGTTGATTGTTTTGTCTCATGATTTAAGTATGTAAATAGTCGAGTTGGCAGCAGTGATGAGACATTGAAGAGGGCGGCGATATTTGCCTTTTAATGTACGGCCTTACGTGACAACTGTTTAAAGCACTAGAATTTGTTACTTCTTCGAAACGAGCATTAGTAAAAAAAAATCGAGGGGGAACAAGATTCCGCACTTTGCACTTCAGGTGGTTCCCGACAGATACTGAAAACAGGATATGGTAGATCAGTGGATCTGATTGTGAAAGTCAACAGACACACACCCTGTCAGACATCGTTATGGTCATAGCCCAAACATAAACTCTGACTCGGCACTTTCATCTTCCACAAATAACTACAAGCGGTCAAGTCTTGTTCTCTCCTGAACCCCCCCCCCCCGAGGGTGAGGGCGGCAGAATAACACCCGCGTATCCCCTGTCTGTCGTTAGAAATGAATAAAAGGAGCCCGAGGGGCTATTAACTTCGGAGCGTGGGTTGGCGATCACAGGGTCCTTAGCTGAGTCCTGGCATTGCTTCCACTTACTAGTGTCAGGCTTCTCATTTTCATGTAACCTATTGTATCCCCCTTGGTCAACTCTTGTTCTTTTCCGAGCCCGAAGCTATTAGGTTTAGAGGGTTAGGGTGTCTTTAATTTTCAGAACCTTCGAGCCTCTTGTCTTTCTTTGACCGATACCTTCATATATCCAAGACTCAAATCCCTTTCTATTTTCTGTCTGATTAGTAGAGCCCGGAATTTTATGCATTAATAGGTTAGAATGCAAACTTATTGAAGCGAGAAGCAAGTATAGTCTACCTTCACAACGACTATGCTATGGGGTTTGCATAAATATTAGGGGTACGGCCCATCAGTACCCCTATAATTTATGTTACTCTTTCTACATTATGGAAGAGCGGGTGGCCGACATTTCCTACTAACAAAATTAGTTTGTAATCTAACGTATTACTACATGAAAATCCGGGCTTTACTGATTAGTGTTTATACAGGATGATTGTCCAGTTGTACTTCCCCTTAAAACAATAACCACCACTACCACTCTCATAATAACATTGGGACAACCAAACCCAAATGCAGTAATGCCAGCGGCGCAGATGCGACAATGTGCAGGGGGCCAGGGAAGCAATAGCACCGGCGAATTTTAGAGGCCAGATTGATGTGGAAGTGGAAACTACTAGAATTGCCATCATTTGTCAGAAGAGTGCACAACAAAAAACGACGTAGCAATACAGAGAGAAGATGAAATGGAGTACAAGAACAAATTACCGTATGGAATCGGGAATATGGAATGAAAATAAGTGTGGAGAAGAGTATGACGAGAAGTAATAGTAAAGGAAGAGGGAATAATGAGGCAAATGGTAGACAATTAGAAGTTGTGAAAAACTTCTCTGCGCATGATTTTGAAACTATTTAGGGGTTGTAATAAGGATGTAAAGGAGTGAGCGTATAAGTCTGTGGTAAGACTGCAGTTAGAGTATGACTCCAGTGTATGGGACCTTCACCAGGACTACTTCATACGAGAACTGAAAAAGATTCAAAGGAAAGCAGCACGATTTGTTCTGGGTGATTTCCGACAAAGGATAGTGTTACGAAAATGTTGCAAACTTTGGGGTGGGAAGACTTGGAAGTAAGGAGGCGAGAAGTTCTGCTAGGTGGTATGTTCCGAGCTGACAGCAGAGAGATGGCGTGGAACAACCTTAGTAGACGAATAAGTTTGGGTCATAGGATCACAGTATGAAGATAAAGTTGGAATTCAAGAGGACAAACTGGGGCAAATATTCATTTATAGGAAGGGGAGTTAGGGATTGGAATAACTTACCATTGGAGATGTTCAATAAATTTCCAATTTCTTTACAATAATTTAAGAAAAGACTAGGAAAACAACAGATAGGGAATCTGCCACCTGGGCGACTGCTCTAAATGCAGATCAGTAGTGATTGATTGATTGAAATATTTGTGGAGTATACTTGCAAAAAATGGGAAAATAAGTGAAGAAATTCGAAAGAGAATCGAACAATTCGATGGGTTTTACCAATGTGTGAGAAGAATAGTGTGGAATCGGGACGTCCTATAGAAAAATGCAAGAAAATTCTGTCTTCAATGTATTACACACCAATTTCGACATACGTGGCGGGCACATGGACAGCAACAGAACAGGATGAAAGAAGAATCCAAGCAGCGGAAGGCACGATAGGATTAAATCAGAAACATAGAAATCAGAGAGAGAATGTGATTCCCTAAACTGCAAGACAAGATAGAGGCCAGTATGCAGAAATGGTGTGGACATATGATGAGAATAGACGAGGACAGAGTTCCAAATTAAATACTTGTGGAGAAAATTATAGGAGGAAGACAACGGGAAAGGCTCATTAAATGAAATGGCGTACGGCTTTCAGTGCCGGGAGTATCCAAGAGCATGCTCGGCTCGGCAGGTGAAGGTCTTTTGATGCGAACCCCGCAGGCGACCTGAGCGCCGTAATGAGGGGATGAGAACGATGAAAACGACACATACATCCAACCCCCGTGCCAGCGGAATTAATCAATAACAGTTAAAATTCCCGACCCATTCGGGAATCGAACCTGACATCCCTGCGAGCAAACGCCAGCACGCTAACCATTTAACTATAGAGTCGCACGGGAAGGCCCAGAAAAAGATGGATACGGTAAAGGAGAGTATAGAGAAAAGAGGAGTAAAAGTAGAAGAAATATTGGAGGAAGCAAGGGAGTGGTAGAGAGATGGAAAACTGTCGAGGGTCCTTGTTTCACAACCCGATGACTGGATACGGGAAATGAAGAAGAAGAAGAAAAGCATCAGGGAAGACAATGTAAAGTAAATTATTGGTTCTTCTTCATCTTCTTCTTTATCTGTTTACCCTCCAGGGTCGGTTTTCTCTCGGACTCAGCGAGAGACACCACCTCTACCACCTCAAGGGCAGTGTCCTGTACCGTGAGACTTTAGGTCGGGAATACAACTGGGAAGGAGGACCAGTACCTAGCTCGGACGGCCTCACATGCTAAACTGAACAGGGACCTTGTGCGGGGATTGGAAGATTAGAAGGGATAGAGGAGGAAGAGGGAAGGAAGCGACCGTTGCCTTAAATACCATCCCGACATTTGCCTTGAGAAGAAGTGGGAAACCACTTTGAGGATGGCTGAGGTGGGAATCGAACCCCCATTTATTCAGTTGAACTCTCGAGTCAAAGTGGACCCAGTTCCAGCTCTCGTACCACTTCTCAAATTTCATGGCAGAACCGTGAATCGAACCCGGGCCTCCGGGGGTTGGCAGATAATCAAAGTAATCAGTACACCACAGAGGCGGACTTGTTGCGAAATCCTGCTTTTAATTTGCTATCTTCGGAACGTTAAGTTAATTTACCTAAATGGTATCCAGAAATATTAAAATACTTCTCTGAATACATCATAACAACCTGCATTTGTGGTTTACTGTTCCTCAGGAAATATTACCACAGTCACACATCTCGCAGCGTTAGGTGTGAGACTGTTTGGTGCGGAACAAGGCACTGTGGTAAGTCTAAACCAATTGAAATGGGCTAACGAACGGACATGAACAAGCCTTAAAATGTGTCCTGTGCACCAGACCGTGCCAAAAGAGAACTATTCCACCACAATGTTGGTGCTACATGTAACACAGTTCGGTAAATGTCTAACACAAAGTCAGATTCACCATAATGGTAGTCTGTAACTAGAGTTTGTTTTACTGCATAAATATAGAGTATTTTTATTGTCTCTCATTATTCTATTTTAATGTTACATACGTGTGATAGATCATTTCATTACTCTCTTTATTTGTATTAAATTAATAAGCATAATATCATATAATATAATTATATCGTCCATGTATCTATATATTTAAAATGTTTACTGCAAACAGCTTTGTCCGGTTCATACGGCCGTTGTACTGGACCGATTTGCTTAATTCTTATTTTATTGTCTCCGAAATTACCTGCTGGTGAATCATCAGACACTGATAGGTCCCTACGTTCAGTTAACTTTGAGAAATCCTAAAATCAATTCACTAAATCACCACTCCAATAATTGCAAGGGAAGGCTTACCCTAGCCCGCAATGCATAATCTACTGTACTTAGCAGGTTGCTAAGCGACCAACACTTTCATTAATATTCTGATAATTTGATTTTCATCCTTAGTAATGACATTTCATGCAGCCATGTTTGATTACTACATGTCAAGACAGAGAGTATACACTCTTTCTGATAATGGAAAAATATTGTTCCGCATTAGATACTCTTTCATTCTCTGACGTTTTCCAGTTTCTAAATACGGGGTCTCTCTACACTACTAACCCAGACCGAGTGTTCACACGACCATTAACATGAAAGCAGGCCCCATCCAAAACTTACACAAGCTCAAATTATCTCACCATTCTGGCTGGATCAGCAGGTTTTAAACAAAGGGCCCGTATAGACCTGTACGGTTTGAAGTGTAACAGTTTTGTAGCTCTGTGTGCAGAAGAAGCCGAAACCCCTACTTCTTGAGCTAATTTCGTGAGTGATGTATTCCGTGACCGTTCAAGATTAGCACCAATGTCATTTAGTTTTTCCTCTGTTAAAAGCGATCGTGTGCGCGTATGTTTTTTATTGAGCACTGAGCCGGTAGTGTCCAGTATTCAGTCACATCCAATTGTATGCTGCACTATCTCGGGCAAGATTGTTTGAAAATGTTACTATAAGATCTAGTCACGCCCGAATGGTCGAAGCACGGTGGCTACAGTGCGGAAAGAAGTGTTATATATATTACATCAATAAATCTGTCGGTATTAAAAGTTCACACACCGTTGAAAAGGGATAAGACAAGCTCATCAAGACGAGTTATCCGACCTGCTCATAACGAATGTTATCGAGTCACACGGGCTCACTAGTTGTTTATTAAACCCAATTTTGCTCATTCGAGGCTCCACTCCAAAAACACCCGGTTTCACTTCATTAGAAATGGCCGTGAACGGTTATGTGAACACATTTATTGCCCTTAATATCTGCTGTTTAGACAGATTTCTGAGCTTGGGGCTTCTGTCCCTTACAACTGCAGCAAAGAAGGATACTGCTCCGTCTAATAACTGGTTAATATTAGAGCGGGAGGCTGTTGTCCAAATCGGAGAGCAGTAGTTCGTTAGAGGTTGAATGATCGTGAGCAAGATGTGAGAAAGAGCATTGGGATCAGAAATTTCTATGAAATGGTGGAGAATGCCTAGTACTTTCATAGTCTTGGGTTCGTGAATTGTAATTTCGTATCGAATATTACACTTAAATCACGCTGTTGCGTAACTGCAGCGATGGGCTTGTCGAGTAATCGGTAGAGGAGATATACGTACGGTTATGGTCATGTGGCTGCATTTTTGTAGACTGGGGACAAGTTATTAAGTTAATCATTACTACTGTGTGGTCACGATTTCCTAGATACCTTTGTTGGTGAATTTTTTAAATATTACATTTTGTTCTCTTATCCTTTTAAGAGAAGTCGGAAAGGTCGAAATCGGCAAATTGTGACATTTTTTTACATTTTATTAACGTGTAAATCATTCTGTTTAATGTGGTAATGGTTTCATTCAAATATTCGAATATTTATCATTTTAAATAATTTATTTAATATATTGGTGCACTTCTATTAGACACGTTTTGTGCAATGTATTTACACATATCTCAGGAACTATTCACTCTAGACGGCTGTGGTTTAGCGTGTTTTGAAGAGAAATATCTGTTTCATTAGTTGGTCACCCTGCTTGAGTTGCAATCGCAATATGCAGTGTTGTTTTGGCGAAGGATTTTAAATCTTCCATTCTGCAGGAAGTGATATTTACCAAAACTTTTACTTTGAAATGCAGTTTACTCAAAATAACTTTTTCGGAAATAAATGTTCAATTTTCTCAAAAATGTTTATCAAATGTTTGTGATACTATTGTGGTAGTATGGATATACCTTGGTTGAAATTTATTGAACAGTTTATTTTTTATAATAAAATATCTGCAGACAAATTTTAAAATTGGGGAATATTTAAAACAACACAACTATTACAGATCAGTGTATGCACAAGAGATGAGTTAACATCACAGTACAGGATGATCTTTCTACATTGAACGGCTACAAAGAAAAAAATCATTTATTCAGCTATTTTAACGCTGACGGGATACATCATTACGACTTAATTATAGGAACTCTGAAGAGGGTACACGTGTTTGATAATGATCGTCTGGAATTACACTAATTGGATGTGTTGATCGGTTTTGAAATAGAATTATTAATCTTCTTTGTGCTCTTTATGTTAATTAATATCCCGGAGTTTAGCAAATAAGAATAATTTAATTGAATATGTTTGTGAGATTTTTCATTGGGATTAAGTTCATTACGATTTACGGTAATACAGTATTAATGAATCTATATATTAAAAGAATTCACTAAAAACAGCTTTGGCAAATCCGTCCGTCCGTTTTACTGGACCAATTTTCTTCATTTTCATTTTACTCTGTCCGAAATTACCTGCCGGTGAATCATGAGACTTTGATAGGTTGTAAGTTCAGCCAACTTAGAGTAATCATAAAATCAAATCATTAAATGATCATTCCAACAATTGAAGGTGAAGGCTTACACTAACCCGCAGGTTGCTAAGCGACTAACACTTTCGTTAATATTGTGATATATGTGATTTTGATCCTTAGTAATTTCATTGCATGCAGCCATGTTTGATTACTACCTGCCAAGCCAGAGAATATACACTTCCTCATCACGGAAGAATACTATTCCCTGCTGGATACTCTTTGATTCTCTAACCTTTCCCAGGTTCCAAATATATTCAACAGATGGCAGAGCGTTCCTAACAACTTACATGCTGCAAAGAGAAAGAAGTCTTCGTACAAACAGCCCCCGTCGTGACATATCCCGCAGACATTATCTGGGAACACCTATTGAAGGATAATCTAGCTACAATAGAATATTTTTTAAGTTAGCTTTACGTCGCACCGCACAGATAGGTCTTATGACGATAAAGGGCTAGGAGCAGGAAGGAAGCGTCCGCGGCCTTAATTAAGGTTGTCTACAGTGAAAATGGGAAACCACGGAAAAGCATCTTCAGTGTTGTCGACAGTGGGGTTCGAAGCTACTATCCCCCGAATGTAAGCTCACAACTGCGCTATACTAGAAAGAGTGAAGGCCATATATCGTAAAAGAGTTCTCTGGCACAATATATAGAAGAACTGTGATTAAAAATACCATTGCCTTCTACCACACAATACCATGCTTTACATCTAGAACTGCAGGATAAGGAAACGAATATATGGATAGAGTTTTACCAAACAGACGGCACGATGACGTCAGAATGGATGAACTCTGACTACAAACTGCGGCATACCATAACGTGCTTCTTATTAAACGGTAATAATACTATTGAAAAGGTCAGGCAAAGCGATATGACCACGACAGGCGTATCAAGACGAGTTATCGGATCTATTTATGACGAATGCTGCGTAGCAGGACGAGTCCTCTAGTTGTTTATTAAATTACGTTACTTAGCTTGTCCTAAATTTTCTGATTGGTTTGGTAAGTTACTGGGTATAAACCACGCATAAAAACTCGGCCATTACACGCATTCCACAGATTGTTAACAAGAAGTGAATTGTAAGATTGGCAAATTATTTTCAGCATGACTCAAAATATCTCTCTCGTTATACACAGAGTTGTTCAACACTGTTACACTAGAACGCAGGTATTCTTACATAAAGAATGAATAGGATCTCTCGGGAAGTTAACTGTGAATGTCAATGTGTGACTGGAGATGACAAGTGCGTCAATACTTCCAATTAACGCAGAAAATTTCCTTCATGACGAAATAAATGAAAAGGAAATGTTAAGATTGATATTTTTACTTGATACTTGTAGACATCATATGGGCTAAAACAAGGTGAAACTCATCTGCAGTAGAAAATCTCGACTGTTCACGAGATGCTTCATTCTAGGCTATGCCCACACCCCCCTTCCAAACCATCTCACACTTGTTATCCTGAGTTGTTTTCTACACACTTCTACACACGGTAAAGCATTCTTGAACTCAAAGCTGCACAGCTCTGTTCTGGTCTTCTATCCTGGGTGTCTTTGTTGTACTTTATATTATTATTTTATTTCTTCTACCACATACGTCCTTGACTCGTCTGATGACCTTTCTGTTTTTTCGCACGCACACATGGTGTAACAAGGAACGTCTTATTTGGAGCTTAAATTATGTCGTCATCTCCCGCTTCTGGTGACGAGTAAGTGTACTACTTACTATGACCAACGGTAAAGCATTCTTGAACTCAAACCTGCATTATTGGAGAAGAAAATAGGTTCGGAATCCCCATTTGTATACAACGGAGAATACTTCCTATGCATGTCTGCTCAACCCTTGTCCCTTGCTTTGGCGGAGGATTTTAAAGCTTCAACTCTGCAGTAGGTGAGCTTTGCCGAAACTATTACTTTTAAAAGCAATTTACTCAAAATCACTTTTTCGGAAACAAATGCTCCCTTTTCTCAGAAATTAGTAGATGTATTTCCACGAAATGTTTACCAAATATTTGTAATACTGTTGTGGTACCATGGATCTACTTTGCTTGACATTTTTTGAATAGTTCACTTTTTATTATAAAATATTTGCAGAAAAAATTTAAAGTGTGGGATTTTTAAAAAGTCATGCATTTTCTTCGTAGCACATATTTTAAAGCTATTCTTGATCAGTGCATGCAAAAGAAGTGAGTTAACATCGTATTAAAAATCATCTTTCTCCATTCAGTGCTACTGAGTAAAAGGTTCATTTATTCAGCTATTTTAGCATTGACGAGATGTAGCATTACGACTCCCCTTAAAGCCACATGAACTGTTTACGATTCGAACCACAACCAGTGAACATTCTTTTGGTGATCGTACCCCTAAAAATAGAAGTGAAACACTAGTAGTGGTACCACAGTGAACATACCTACTACACGGTAAGAAAATAGACCAACAACGTAACATTTACTAGTGATAGCAGACTGGTAGTGACAAAGTGACGTGCCCTGGAGGTGAACCTAGAGCCAGCATGATGAATCTGTCAAAATATAAATTGGCTTGGGTCATTATCCGTGTTGAGAACTCAATTGACCTGTCAGGTTACATTGATGGCTGTTAGCCTTCAGGGAAACAGTTTTCTCTTTCTCGGTACCTACATAAAAGTACAGCAGTCAGGGAATAATGCGAACACATGGTAGCGCTTTGATAAAGTTAACAGGATCCTTCTTATACTACTGGCCATGAGATAGTATTTGTCAAGTCTAAAGGATTTATTTTTCACTCATTATTGTCAAACAAGGATGACGCTACCTGAGTCTGGCATAGCTTTCACTTACTTCTGTTAGGCTCTTCACTTGCATCTTTCGTACCCGCACGGTTTCCTCCTATGTGAAAGGAAAATGACGGTAGGCTGTCAATATCGTAACGGCCGTAAGGTTTTGAGCCCTTCTTAGACACTTATTAGAAATAGATTTCGCCGAATCCTAATCAAATCTTTCATTTCCATTATTAAATTCGTTATTCTATACAACTGACTACGTTGAATTCACAAATTACAGATAACCTCCAACTGAACTCGCGAGTCAACATAGCGCCATCTTATAACAAAGTATGCGTGTGACGTCATATATTTAGCACAAATATTGCCTTACTTCGAAGCGTTATTTAATGAAGAATACGTTTCATATTGTATTTTATTTTTCAAAAAGGGTAACGCCACCTTTTATCTGTCAATGGAGACATTAAACATAATCGTAAGTTAAATACTCTGGGTGATATATGCGTTCTATGCAAACACTAAAAGCGTCTTAAACTTTTTATTTCCATGTACTCGTTGTCGAGGAACCTAAGTCTGTGGAGAAAAATCATTCCATAATGTTTAGCTCAAAGATGTAAGCAGAGATGTACTAAACTACCAGGTTTAAGTCCAGATCCAGGATAACGAGGTCACATATCGAAATCCTATTCGGGGTTGTGTTTGACCGGTCATTTCAAAAATGTTATTGACATTAATATGTCTTATGGTTGGAGGTAATCTGAAAATTATCGTTACGGAATTGTAACCATAGCAACTGCGCTGGATGTGATGTAAAGTATTGTTACCTAGCAACCGTCTGGCTGGCAGTCATCTGAAATTAGCAGCCGTTGGTGGATGGCCATGACCGAGAGACATATTGTAAATGGTTTCCCCTAAGAGTCACTGTCAGAAAGAATGAATTAATATTGAAAATAATTCTGCTTCCTGCAACAACAATTTTAATTCATATCATACTAAATATATA
The DNA here is from genome assembly GCF_040414725.1 of Anabrus simplex. NCBI lineage: Eukaryota > Metazoa > Arthropoda > Insecta > Orthoptera > Tettigoniidae > Anabrus > Anabrus simplex. The sequence goes on from NC_090277.1 coordinate 75,814,551, forward strand.
AATACCGTATGTTAATATTCCTACTGTAAATATAGTGTATAAGGAGAAAAAATGTCATCACGATCGCTGCTCGATTGAACTTTACTCATGTACGCAAAATCCGCGATACTTCTCTTTACGGAAACGAAAGGCCTTGGAGGGAGCGTCATCGGTTGCTCAACCGAATGGAATTGAAAAGTGAATTGAAGCCATAGTCTGATCGATCGATATACTCTCCTCCCATCTCTGCGGCATGTCTCAGTCACCAAGGTGGCATATTCTCTATCAGTTGTTTACCTTCGTAAACGTTTCCAATCAACTTGGAAATGTATCGAACCTTTGTTCCAATCCCTTGCTCTTCGTCCTATAAATATTTGTTCCAATATTTCCTCTTGAACTCCAACTTTATCTCCATATTATGATCTTAGCTGCCTTTAAAAGCTTCGCTCAAGCTTATTCGTCTACTAATTTCATTCTACGTCACCTCTACACTGACAGCTCGGCACATACCACTTATTCGAGCATCTCGTCTCCTTACTTCCAAGTCTTTCCAGCCCAAAGTTTGCAATATTTTCGTAACTCTGTTTTTTTGTCGGAAATCACCAAAGAGAAACTGCGCTGCTTTCCTTTGGATCTTTTCCAGTTCTCGTATCAAGTAGTCCTGCTTCGCTGAGGGACCATACTCTAATCCGGCTCTTACCAGAGACTTACACACACTCTACTTTACATCCTTACTACAACCCCTAAATACCCTCATTAATATCTGAAGAGATCTGCATCCTTTCTTTACACCTCGTTAATGTGATTACCCCAATTAATATCTTTCTGTATATTAACACCTAGGTACTTAGAGAGTTCTTCATGAGGGACTATTGCCCTATCAACAGAGTAATAAAAACCATTGTCTGCTGTCCATCTCACTACATTGGCGAGGTCTTTTTGTAGTCTCTCACACGAACCTGTAACTTATTTGCTGCTGTATACAGTATAACATCATTCGTAAATAGCCTTATCTCTGACTGCAGTCCTTTACTCACATTGTTTATATAAAAAAACAAGGGTTCAATGGTACTGCCCTGTGGAACCCCCGTTTTAATCACTACATGGCGAGATAACATTTTCCATTTTCTACCCTTTTAACCACACTTTTGTCTAGTCCTACAGCCCGTATTTTCAATATCTACCCAGTGAAAGCCTTGGATAGGTCAATATCGATACAGTCCATTGCCTTGCTCAACGGGTCGTCTATTGCTGTGTCCAAGTGGTCATACTTCCAGGTACTGGAGTGTAACCTGTTTAAACCAGGTAAAGCCAACCGGCACTGTACTGTGAGACTCACCCAGTTGTTGTGTTCTACCTCGACGGTATTACCTTTGTGAGATCTAGTGAACATTGCCTTTTCACGCCCTTTGCGAGCCTTCCTCGTCTCTAGCGGATTCATCATTCTTTCAAGTTGGACCTCTTCAATTTTTTCTCTGATTAGTATTAGTACACAATGATTATCCATTTTACTTCCTGTTTAAAACGTAATCAACACTCGCACGGCTAATTTTCTTCAATGTAGCAAACAAAATCTCACATGTTATGCTCCAGAGATTATGTTGTTCTCTTGTTCCAAAGGTTATTGATGTGTGTGGTTTCTGGGAGCTAAGTAAAACCACTACACTGTGTGGTTTACAGCAGATCACATCGGTAGAGCCAAGAGTTCCCTAGGAACCTTGTCACGTTCATTAAGTGAACAAAGCAGTCAATTAGAGAACAAAGACCATTTAGGTGATCTCTTGTGCTATTTGAGAACAATTCAGCTTGTGTAAGAACCGTACAATTATCTAGGATGAGCAAAAGCTATCGAGGCAGTGAACAAAAAGGATCTTGAAGCTGTAATTGATTTAACTTAGCTGATGAAGGTGCAGAGTTCCTCCACGGTTATAAGACGTCCCGTCTTTGTACGAATAGACGAGTAAAAAGTGATCAGTGTATTATTTTCTTCCCTCATTTTTCTTCAGCCACTGTTACATGACGTTGAATATACAACCAAACAAAATCCTACGAAAGTCATTGTAAACTAAAGTTATCCCCGTACAGGCCATGGAGGCCCTTGGAGGGGTGGAAGGTAAAGGCTTCCATTATCTGTAACCTCGGCGCTTGATGGGGTAAAGTGGTTAGTTCTACGCCCGGCCGCCTTTGCCCCCAGGAATTAACCTGGTACTCGTTTTTGGTGTAGGCTGAGTGAACCTCAGAGCCATGTGCACCTCCGGAAGTGGAAATCTCGTTTCTTAAATGTTACGACTTCCTGGCGGGGATTCGAACCCACGTCCTTCCGGGCGAACCGAGCACGCCTTTACCGCCTCGGCCAGGCAGCCCCTAGTCATTGCAATGTACAGTAGTTAAATTTCACGGTGACTGGACGGAGAGTAATTGGCCCTGGTGTGATGTAAGTTATGTGTACGGCCGTTTGCTGTTCCTCATTAAGAATGTATATCTCCAAGTGAAAATCTAGAGGTTCATTGTGAGGTATTTGGGTTGATGGAATCTCACTATGAAATAATGGATAGTAATGAAATCATTGCGGGAGACTAACATGCCAACAGTAAGTAATCATCATCATCATCATCATCATCTGTTTACCCTCCAGGTTCGGTTTTTCCCTCGGACTCAGCGAGGGATCCCAACTCTACCGCCTCAAGGGCAGTGTCCTGGAGCTTCAGACTCTTGGTCGGGGGATACAACTGGGGAGAATGACCAGTACCTCGCCCAGGCGGCCTCACCTGCTATGCTGAACAGGGGCCTTGTGGAGGGATGGGAAGATTGGAAGGGATAGACAAGGAAGAGGGAAGGAAGCGGCCGTGGCCTGAAGTTAGGTACCATCCCGGCATTCGCCTGGAGGAGAAGTCGGAAACCACGGAAAACCACTTCGAGGATGGCTGAGGTGGGAATCGAACCCACCTCTACTCAGTTGACCTCCCGAGGCTGAGTGGACCCCGTTCCAGCCCTCGTACCACTTTTCAAATTTTCGTGGCAGAGCCGGGAATCGAACCCGGACCTCTGGGGGTGGCAGCTAATCACGCTAACCACTACAGATATTTAAGTTTAACGAGACAAACCCCAGAACTAAAAATTCTTCATCAATTTACACGACTTGAATTCCTATAATTCCGTTCCAAATAGTAACGGTAAAACTTTGGATTTAATTCTCGCCAGTCAGACAATAATGAATGTTACATGTAAAAGGAACCACTCGTACCTGAAGCTGTGAGCCAGCCGTCGACGTAAGTCTGCTGGTCTCTGTGTTCTTCCTACTCGTAAGTGACGTTGGAAAAACTCACCATTCGATGGCTTGCCGAAACTGTGGGCCTCAGGTAACAGAAGGAACTTGTCTACTACTGCACAACGTCCAAATGCAAAAGGAGAAATGATGACATTTCAACAATATTCGCCCCTTATCTATGACATTGCTGCAAACAACTAACGTGTCTTAAAAAAATTCACAATAACTTCAAGCAAAAGTTTGAATACGTTGTGGATATCGATGGAAAATCTAAAGATTACTTCTAACTTTATGCAGTAAAGGAATCTCCAAATAGGGATCATGGCAGTTAATGGGTTAAGGCACAAAAGAACGTCATAACCAGCTATCATTTTATAAGCCCTGTTCAAAGCTTGCGGTCAGAATTTGTCTCCTAAATAAAACTGCAAATTTTGTGACTTACGGCCACTTACTGTACACACTCGACTGCGGAGCAGAACGAAGATGATTAAGATTCATGTGATTAGCTGTCGTCATTTCAAATTAAAAGTTTGTCTTCCTTCCTCGGGTTTACCATCCCTTACATAATTAACAAAGGCAGAAGAATTTGTCTTACTTCATTCCGATGCTTGTAAACTGAAAACAATATCATCTTCAAAGCGACGTGGAAACAAACTAACAACTTCCTCTCGTCTGCGAGACACTTTGGTAATTTTTGACCTCTCTAATATTAACCTCTGAGCCTCTAAACCTGGGATCGTGTTGCCCCTAACTGATTCTGGCATCGCTTTCACTTAGTTGTATCAGCCTCCTCATTTTCTTGTCTGTAAACTATTGTTTTCTTCCGACTTCGACAGTGTGAGGTTTCTGAAGGCTGGGGAGTACCTTCCTTCAGCAGATACCTCCACTTTCCCCTAATTAGTGTGAAGAAAGAATCCAAGTGTTCGTTAGCGATCAACAAGTATTTTGATCCTGTAAGTCAAATTTTCCATCGGTCAGTATCTTCGGAAAAGCAAGAGAGACTGTTATGGTCAGGGTTGCCACCTGTCGCACATTTAGGTCGCTCTTCACAAATTTCCATTAAAATGTCAGCATTCCGAATCACACCGAATAACACTTTATAAGGCGAGACATCAAAATATACCAAAGACTTACAAGCTATGCAACACAAATTAATAGTGAGTGCCAGCGATGTTTGTATTCACAAAGTGTGTAGTGAAAAATTACCCGTGTACTTGAGGTCTTGTTCTCAATGTCAATAGCTCGTACTATTCGTCTTAAAAATTCGTGGATGCTCTCTCTCCTATTGTTTGAAAATGAAGAGAAAGTTGGAATTCAAGAGCACAGATTGGGTCAAATATTAATTTATAGGGCGAGGAGTAAGGGATAGGAACAATTTATCAAGGGAAATATTCTATAAATTTCAAAGTTCGTTGAAAATAGTTAAGACAAACTATGTGAATCTTCCATTAGGGTGATAATCCTAGCTGGAGATTATTGTTCATTCATGATTCATTGATTGAAAATAGACTGACCCAAGAAGTAAGTGCTCAGTTTCATAAGCAGACAGACTGGTGGCACCTAAAATTGGTTCCTCATTCTAACTGTTACAAGTTATATTTTTATAATGAATTTTGTTAGTCATGCCAATTAAACTTCAAAATACAAATATCATGAAGTAATCAAAAGTTGTACGAACATATAATATATTGTAGTTTTTTAAGAGGTTAGAATTACTTATTCAACTTTGATGTTTTCAGAGAGCTTGCCAAAAGATGGCAGACCTAGTTATGGTGAGCAATTTACGGGAGCACTTTAGCACACGCTCGTCCCGTGAGAGCAGTTCACAAGATTAACGCAAATTGTGATAGCAAAACTCTCCGCGTGCTGTAAAGTAGAGGGATTACAGTCTTCACACCGACACATGTTACAACAATGAGCTAGTTGGCGGGTCCTCACTTTGTTCAGTGGGTCACTTGCTGACGGATGTGTTTTTGTTTTCTTTTGTAATATCTGAAGCCATTTGTTTTCCATTTTGCAATCAATGAATTTATAACTGTTATGTTCATCAGAATGTCAAAACTAATTTACAAATAAATACAATTCAGAAAATAACTAATTAAGGAAACGTATAATAAGAGATTATATCTGAAAAAATAAACAACTAAATTAAATTGAATTTAAAAGAAAAGTGTGTGTTTTGATAGAATCTGATGATGTTCTTTCAAGAACGAAACATTTAGTTCTGTTTTTTATTAAGTTGTTTCTTTCTTTAGTGAAGTTCTCGGATTTGCTCCGTTACCAATGTGGCGGGTTCGTTATTATAATTACTTACGAAACCTAAAAGTGGAGAAAATATAAGTAGCAGTGTACAAGCAGTCAGGAAAATACAAGGGAACTAGGGGATGAACAAGAATATTGGAAACTTCGGATCAACAAAATAGATGTATTGAAACACAAGACAAAAACAAGTTAGGAAAAGCACAGCATCAAAATATCGAAAGATCGGAACATTTTTCACAACTAACCACTAAGGAAATATTGCAAAGATTGGTGATAGCGTCAATCTGGATTTCATCCGAATAACATTTACAGATGCATTAATGAAACAGAACAGAAGTTCCCAACCTACTGTACAAGGAGTAGTAATGTTGCCCTCTCTCCAACCTGAAGAACGCCTCAAAGTAGCAGGTTAACATAGCTGTTTATATAGGCCAGTTGGAGAGGGGGAATACAGGATACACAGCACTAAAAACGCCGAGAACATCCATCCCTGAAGTGTGTAGAGTCGATGACGTCGACCAGGTTTGACGCAAGCACGGCCAACTCGAAGTTCCGGCCTGCTACACATGACAGTTCCATAGTGATGACGTCAGTCGTTTAGTGCATCGATTTGGAGGTACGAGTCTTGTTTTCATTGTGGTTTGATAGCGCGTTGTTGTTATGTCAACGTTATTAGAGGTGTTCGTTCGTATTTGCAAGTGATAACTGTATGAAATGTCATCAGTAAAAGATGTACACACATTATCATTATCTACTGTTATGCCCTTCAGCGTTCAGTCTGCAAGCCTCTGTGAATTTACTGAACGTCGCCACAATCCTCTATTTGCAACTAGTGCTGGCCCATACTTCGATTTCACGAAGTCGACTGTAGAGGATAATACAATGGCGGACACTCTAAACATCATCCAGTTTGTGGAGGATCTTGAAGATGTCCAGGAGATTATCCAAGCCGCACATGCTCCCCGTCGAGATGCGATATGGGGACAGCGAATTCAAAATCAGGTACCGATTGGACAAACGAACTGTACTATACTTCGCGATGTTCGAAGATGTAGGCCTGCTACTGTCAAAGAAGACTCTCTTTCCTTCCAATGATACAACTGTTAACTGTTTTTAGATATTACTAGGGGACCCGTGCGAGAAATCTCTCATGTTCATAAAGTATGTGGTGGAGCAGCCCCTGGTGAACTATTAGTGAACTGAAGAATACACAAATCAGTACAATATTGGACAGTCATACTTAGCACTTAATGTCATCTCTGAATCCACTTGAACGGAAGCAAATGCAAGTGCATTCTGACGAATGTTCCGGAAGTAATTTTTGATTTTACTATCATTCTTTTCTTAACTGGTAATTACAGCATATTATAATGGAATAAAACAGGCGTCTCAGCGGCCAAAATGTGAAGTGGTCAGCAATGATGGCGCGTATTTTCGTACAGCAACAGTATTTGCAAATCGCACACTTCGTCACAAATATTTAACTCATTTTAAAAGAAATTATGCATATTTATGAAATGAAAGTGCAAATCGTCACTGCTAATGTCTATTCTCTTTCTTTTGAATGCTTATTTGTCACGATTAGTAACTTGTGAGCGCGGCGAAAGGCATGTATACTACTAAATATATATGATGCAACAAGACTCTTTCTGTAATTATTTATTGTAATGCTATTACACATAACTGATTGAGGTTATGATAAATTAATAAGGACAATGTTATTGTTATAGGCCTAACTTGTCGCTGTTCGGTCAAAAGGTTTATATCTCAAGATACTCTTCCTATCCATTATTTTCCTTAAGACTGGTCACGTCTCCGTGTTCATTCGTTGTGTTCATTTTCCTATTCTTACCTCTAAAGGAAAATTAACCTTACCGTACCGCACTCTAGGAATGTATGTTTGCACGACTTATTTACACACTCCTACAGTATAATGGACTTAAGGTTAATTTTGCTTTACACGTTAACATACGAACATGAACACAACGAAAATGAAAATTCAGGAAACTCAATCGCCAAAAATTACCAGTGTTCCGGCCCAGTGCGGCATGGCCTCATCAGTTACATATCGCACCTTCCCAACACACTGGCCGGCTAGCACGCCGGTAGCGACAAGCTATACATCTGACCAGCACAATGGATGCCGCACTGGGGCGAAATACTGGTAACTTTTGGGAGTGAGTTTCCTGAATTTTATTTGGCTGTCTCAATCGGAAGCCATATTTTTTGGTCACAACGAAAAGTGTTCCGATGGACTGCACATCAATATGTGGTTGGGAGGCGTGACTTGTCTTAAGGTAAATAATGGATATGAAGAGCATTGGGAGATACAACCTTTTGCCCGAACAGCGACGAATTTATATACTTGTTACAGGCAATTTTCAACTAGTTTCTGCTGACTTACGAAATGTAAGACAACCAACAGTCGGCAGAATAATTCAAATAATATCTGAACTGATTACCAGCAACATACCGCACCTTATCTAGTTTTCACCGGCTGAAAATATGATCTCCATAATGAACTTTCATTCCATCAACGCAGTAATTAAAAGTGAGGGGAATTTTTATATTTGTTTAACTCTCAACCTGACTTGTAACACCGTTTATCGCCCTTTGCAGTTTTTCAAAATATTTTAACTTATTGCTCTATACAGAATAACATCACCCGTAAAAAGCCTTATCTCTGATTCCACTTCTTTACTCATTTCATTGATATACAATATAAGAAAACATAAAAGTCCAATAATACTGCCTTGAGGAATTCCCCTTTTAATTATTTCAGGGGCAGATAAAGCTTCGCCTACTCTAATTCTCTGAGATCCATTTTCTAGAAATATAGCCACCTATTAAGTCACTCTTTTGTCAAGTCCAATTGCACTCATTTTTGCCAGTAGTCTCCCATGATCCACCAATGTTGAACAGAAATGTCCCACCCCACGAATGGAAAAACAAGTTGCAAATCAAGAGTGCCGACTCATTCACTCAGCTTCCTTTAGGAGACACGCACCTCATTACTGCTAAGCGAGCCTGAACTTCCCCATTACCGAACGCCGCACTCACTCACATCGCAAACTTTCCCGAAGCTTGTATACAGACCACAAGAGTTCCCAATTCTCTCACCGTCGACTTAATTAAGGATGTCTTCACTGTAATCCGATAAGCCACCAACGTCTACTGCAGGAAGAACACACTCTCCACCTGAGTACACTGTACAGGATGATAGTCCTCTTCCCCATTAAGGCACAACATAGTGGTGAAGTCGGTGGAATACCAGACACCTCCGTGTTGTTGTTGAACAACTCCTGCAGGAGGAAAATTCCGACACCATGGTGTCTCGCAACTTCAGAGCATGCACTTGAGTTTGACATGTGCCAGGCTGCTCCTAACCGACCTCACTTGTTCAATCCTTTTTCTCTTCCCGCTCCTTCTAGTTTAGGTATATGAGGTCATTTTCATGGGATTCCTTTTCTTCTGTCAATAGCCCACTTTCATTTTATGACACCAGGCTGAGTGGCTCTATCAGCAGAGCGACGCCTTTCAGAGTCCCGAGTTCAGTCCCAAACCAGCTGCTCAAATACGCCAGCCTCAAGTCGCTAGATTTATCGCTACAGAAAAGTATCCTTGCGATCCGATACAAATATCAGGCCCCCGGCAACTGCGTAAACTGTAAAGGTGCTTACTGGGATGTATTATGGATTACATGTTACAAATTTCATATTTGATCCGTATTGAAATGTAGAATAGAATTGTATTGAATAGGTTGATCCTAATAAATTTTGATAATATCTTAAATTGATGTATTATGGGTGTAAACCTATCATTATTATTATTATTCATTATTATTATTGTTAATAATAATATTCATGCCGTATCGGCCAACTTTGGAGCACGTGATTGAATTGGCTACTTCTGACTTTGATGTCTGCCCAGAACTTCCACATGTGTTCTCGTTGTCGTTCTTTCCTCTCCTGTGTCCATGCTTTCCTGTTTTTAGTTTTGGCTTGTCTAGGAAACCCCGGACCGCTTGAAATTTCTTCTTAAGTGGGATAAGCTCCTGGATGTCACTATGTGTGATTCCCTCTTCCTCCCACCTCAATGAACCAAGCCCCTTTGGTTTTCTTCTCCTGAAAGAAGGTAATGATGCGAATGGTGAGTCTTGTTGGGTGCATTTGTGTCACATGCCTATAAAACATAACTCTTATTTTCCGATCGGTATCGGTAATCTTTTCTACGTGGGTGTATAATTCGTCGTTATGCTGTGTTCTGTACTCCCCATTGTCTTTGACGGGACCTAAGATCATTCTCAAAATCTTCCTTTCTTTGGCCTCCAGTTTCTCGATAAGACCATTGCAAGACATTCTGAAGCGTATAAGACCTCCGGACGGATGACACTCCAGCAATGCCTCATCTTTGCTTTGAAAGATATGGACCTGTTTTTGTAGACGCCCTTGGTTAAATGGTATGCCATTTCCATTTTGTTCATTCGTAACGTAAAGGTTTCTTTCTGTGACAAGTTTGGTGTTATCAGTTCTACCAATACTTGAACTTAAAAATGTTGCATTATTATTATTATTATTATTATTATTATTATTATTATTATTATTATTATTATTATTATTATTATTATTATTATTGTCGTTTCAGGCAGCTATCACACAACTTACCCCTGTGTTGATTCGCTCTAGCTTGTTCCCCTCCTGAAAATATATCTTTTCCTTCTGAACACTCTTCTATCATGACCCCACAGTGATGGAGTTCTTTCACCCATGAAATTTGGATAGTTCTGTTCTCCGGAACTGTGAGGATATTCTTTGTTGGTCCATTCTTTTAATGGCTTCAAAAGAAGCCTTTTCCTTTTGACAGTCTTATGTCTTATGGCTGAGGGCAATCCCAAAATATGTGTAACGTGACGCGATAAAATGTGTGACGGAAGTGTAACCATAGCAACCGTGCAGGCTGTGATGTAAAGTATTGTTACCTAGCAATCATGCAGGATGTGATGTAAGGTGTTGTTACTTAGCAACCGTGCAGCCTGTGATGTAAGGTGTTGTTACTTAGCAACCGTGCAGCCTGTGTCTTCTGGTTGCCATCTGGAATTAGCAGCCGTTGATGGATGGGGACACATTTATGATAATTTGATTTTCGCAAAGGGAAAAGTGATTTCTGTCCTTCATTGTTGTTGACATCATCTCAAATATTTTCTGCGGCTCTCTGTTTGGTCTGAGGTGAAATGAGAACTCCACTGCTGTTACTTTCTTCAGTTCCAGTGTCTTGAATGAAATTTTCCGCTCCTCCTCCTCTATTGCCGGTAGTCCCATTCTAAATATTATTTCTCACGTGAATAGAGGTTCTGCTTTGACCAATGAAAACTGTTGTGCCAGAATTACTACCTATAGTATTAACAGGAGCAAAATTCCCGTGACCTTTCCATAGCAGACGTTACTGTGAGACTAAGAGTTGACCAAATGTACCACGAGCAGTGTGTTCGACCGCTGTTGCTAGGCTACAGTTCGCGAACAATAAGGGCTGTTGTGGAGCTCATCTCTCCTTTAGCTTTATTAAAGGTCAAGTATCAAACAATTCATTATGCCATGGCTTCACGTTGATGAAAGGCTTTACATGTTTCTCTTGTACACCGGACGTTAATACAAGACTTAACCGGCACGTGTATCAAGCCGAAAGCAGAGAGAGTATCAGACCCTCGTATAATTAGCGAAGAAGATCAACTAATCCATTAATGGAAGTATAAATACATAACAATCCCGTTACAAAGGAACTTGGAACACTAAACATTAAAAATAATCACATTTTTAGATTTTATCCTGCACAATTATTTAGAGCTGGTGTATCATTTGTTTAAAGAGAAACATGAAAAACGAATGAAAATTTTCAGCCTGTTTTCAGTCATTCCACCGGGTCAGGAATGGAATGAATGAAGCCCCGATCTAGCAGCGACGACAGGAACTGCGTCGGCGGCCGAAGCCTGTCGCACTCATCTGGGGCAATGATTAATGACTGACAGATGAAATGAAATGATATTGGAGAGTGTTTCTGGAATGAAAGATGAGAGGGAAAACCGGAGTGCCCGAAGGAAAACCCGTCCCGCCTCTGCTTTGTCCAGCATAAACCTCACATGGAATGACCGGGATTTGAACGAGGGAACCCAGGGGTGAAAGGCCGGCGTGCTGCGGCTGAGCCACGAAGGCTTGAAAGAGGAAGATGTTTCTAACTATTACACACTTATAGTCCATTATTTCTCCATTTTCCAAGCGCTTGCATTTTTTTAAACCAGCCGACAAAGAAGGCTGTTTTTTCAAAGAAGGCCGCGTTCAGTACGAATATTTACACTGATGGTAGTTTCTAGCACTTGACTTATTCAACTAAAAATGTACCTACATCTTACAATGTAAGGACTGGAACTTAAATAACTGAAAATGAAATGGCGCATGACTTTTAGTGCCGGGAGTGTCCGAGGACATGTTCGGCTCGCAGGTGCAGGTCTTTCGAGTTGACTCCCGTATACGACTTGCGCGTAATGATGAGGATGAAATGATGATGAAGACAACACATACACCCAGCACCCGTGCCAGAGAAATTAACCAGTGATGGTTAAAATTCCCGACCCTGCCGGAAATCGAAGCCGGGACCCCATATGGCCAGAGACCAGATGCCAACCATTTAGCCAAGAAGCAGGACTTAAATCAGTCATTTGTGACAAACTGAATCCTGCAACCGACAAAGACACTAAGCCAGAATTTGCTACTTTTCGGGAGAGAAATTTTTATTTCAACATGCTTCGAAGAATGTTTGATATTTTATTAAGAACAGTCATAGATATTTAAGTGTGGTAACAGGAACGTGTTCCGAAAAAATTATACATTTTATGCCGAAATATAAATATTATGTGCCAGAAAACTGAATCTTAACGAGGCTCATTATAGTTCAAGTTTCATTATGATACAGGTTCTCCACCAATCAGAGTTCATATTTTCATTATGGTACAACTGTTTGACCAATTAGCATCGCACCTGCGCTCAACGCACTAGCTTCGCACTTGTTTCCAAAATCAAACATGTCGGACACACATATCAATATCAATGCACCTTCTACTTCAAATATTCCACAACCACACGGCACCACCAACTGTGCAATAAACAATTTGTGTTTGAAATAAAGCTAGGTTATGATAACCTTCCATCAAAGCTTTGAAAACATATGACATTGCCAAGGTCTCTGAGCCACTCACGGAAAATCAATAACCCAGCGCATGCGTTCTGAGCTCTGTTCAGTAAACCCAACTGTCAAGCGACATCTCGACAGGAATTTATGAATATTTAAAGAAATAGAGTTATAATAATTATCGTCGAGCATATGCAACTCGCCTCTAATGGTAATCAAGACACGAATATGTTTATAAAACGAGCAAAGCGAGTTTTATAATTTCCACGCCATTATAGACTTTTTGCATAATGTACTATTATGATTGTTTATAGTTCTTATACCTACTTCACCGAGCTCGATAGCTGCAGTCGCTTAAGTGCGGCCAGTATCCAGTATTCGGGAGATAGTAGGTTCGATCCCCACTGTCGGCAGCCCTGAAAATGGTTTTCCGTGGTTTCCCATTTTCACACCAGGCAAATGCTGGGGCTGTACCTTAATTAAGGCCACGGCCGCTTCCTTCCCACTCCTAGCCCTTCCCTGTCCCATCGTCGCCACAAGACCTATCTGTGTCGGTGCGACGTAAAGCAACTAGCAAAAAAAAAAAAAAAAAATTATACCTACTTCCTCTCTCCAGTAGAGCCACAGTAAGGTTAAGAAGTGCGAAGAAATCTATTAGATGAACTATGTAAGGTAACTGCAATTAATAGTCACTGTTTAGAGCTCCTTCAAAGGACTCAATGTTAAATTAAATTAAAGCACCATCTAAATTTGAAAGTGATGTCCGGGTTGAGACAAGATTTCTTAACTGATAGCCGTAAGCAGGATTTCTTCAATCCGCTTTGGTCTAACCTACTCCTGCCCGCAGGGTCTGACTCTTAGTCAAGTATTTGATGGAAATCTTCTCTGGTTTCCATGATGCAGCGGAGACCTGAGCTTCCTTCTGAGCCACAAACAAACGATCGAATAAGGATTGGTATTAACTCAAGTATAAATCTTGGCTTACAAAGCGATTGTAAATTAATTGAAACTCAATTAACCTCGAGAGCTAGTAACGCTAGGCTTATTAACGAGCCACTGAACTTCATATAAACACGCACTGCAGAGGAGATCACTTCACACTAATTAACACTCGAATACAAAGCCTATTGCTATTCATTAGATGAGGCTCGTTTGTATTGGTGAAGTAAAACCGCGCATTGCAAGCGAGATGAGGAAGACGGGTAGAAACGTCTAAGAAATGTCGACTGCAATTAAAATAATAAGATACAAATAACTTAAGAGAATTACTTATCTAAGACGAAGGAGCTAAATATGTGACCCTCCTCGTTAATCAGCTGTGAACCCGACTCTCAAGTGCGTTAAGAATAGGAAATCTATGTAACTTATATAAAACTAGCTGTATTACCCGGCGCCCGTCGGGCCCCTTACAGATTGTTTCTTTTAAGCATTTTAATGAATGTTAATTATGTGTGAAGCGACGTTCACTTATACTTCACCACATTCCACCCCCGCCCAGAAAGGTGCAAACACATTAATCCATAATCTGGGCCATTTTGGACTTGTTGACCCCTTCTCAACCCCCATGCCAATAGTGGCTGAGCTTGGACTTAAACGACATGCGGAATGTTATTTTTCATCTCAGCGACCCCGAAACCTATGGATTCGACAATATTTTCGATTATTTTTATAAGCTACACCCTCCCCACCTCCAACCATAGGCGGTGGCTTACTCCCGCAGTGCTTTTTTTTTTCAGGCAGTCATATGTGTAGCAGAATCTCTCCTTCGTCTAGCCTCCTTCGAACCGCAGGCCTGTATTTTACTGTAGAAACCTTGAGCGGACGTTGCCATGGTCATTTCTTCATCCGATTCGTAGATCGAGGTAGTGTGATGGCAATATCTCCATAACGGTTGGTTTTAGGTCCTTAAAACATGATTTTTTGGGCCGTAGGGCCATACCGAGTTTTGTTCCTCGCGTCGTTACGTTAGGTTAAAATAAGCTTTGTCTTTTAAGTATTTTAATGAATATTAATTATGTGTGAAACGAGTTTTTGTAGATTTCGTTATTGTGAAATTTGTACAGTATAATACAATGGTGGACATTCTAAACATTATGGATCCTGAAGATGTCCAGGAGATTATCCAAGCCGCACATATTCCTCGTCGAGTTATACGAGATACTTAAAACCCAATTAAGTTCTATAGGCACAGCGAATTCAAAATCAGGTACTTGGAGCACTAAACATTAATAATAATCACATTTTTAGATTTCATCATACACAATTATTTAGAGCTGGTTTAACATCTATTCACAGAGGAACATGAAAAAAGAATGAAAATTCTCAGCCTATTTTCAGTCATTCAACCATGTCAGGAATGGAATGAATGAGGCCACCATCTAGCGGCGACGACAGGAACTACGTCGGCTGCCGAAGCCTGCCGCACTCCTCTGGGGCAATGATTAATGACTGACAGATGAAATGAAATGATAGTGGAGAGTGTTACTGGAATACTAAATGACAGGGAAAACCGGAGTACCCGGAGGAAAACCAGTCCTGCCTCCGCTTTGTCCAGCACAAACCTCTCTTGGAATGACCGCGATTTGGACGAAGGAACCCAAGGATGAGAGGCCGGCGCGCTGAGGCTGAGCCACGAAGGCTTTACAGAGGAATATGTTCTTAACTATTAGAAATGTATAGTCCATTATTTCTCCATTTGCCAAACGCTTGCATTTTTTAAACCAGCCGACAAAAAAGGCTGTTTTTTTTTTATATTCCTCATGTTAGCCATATTATCACAGCTGATTGCGGTACTTCGTAATTTAGTATTTCGTGGTACGAATATTCTCAATTTGTAGCACTTGACTTTTTTAATTAAAAATGTAGCTGCATCTTACAATTTAAGTACTAGAACTTAAATCTGTCGTTTGTGACTAATTGAATCCTGTAACCGACAAAGACACTAAGCCAGAATATGCTGCTTTTCGGGAGAGAAATTTTTATTTCAACACGCTTCGAAGAATGTGTGACTTTTTATTGAGAACAGTCACAGATATTTAAGTGTGGTAACAGGAACATGTTCCGAAAAAATTATACATTTTATGCCGAAATATAAATATTATACGACAGAAAACTGAATCTTAATGAGGCTCATATGATACAGGTTCTCCACCAATCAGAGTTCATATTTTCATTATGGTACAACTGTTTGACCAATTAGCATCGCACCTGCGCTCAACGCACTTGCTTCGCACTTGTTTCCAAAATCAAACATGTCGGACACACATATTAACATCAATGCACAACCGCACGGCACATTCCTCCAAATTCACTTCACCAACTGAACAATAAACAGTTTGTATTTGAAATAAAGCTAGGTTATGATAACCTTCTATCAAATCTTTGAAAACATATGACATTGTCAAGGTCTCTGATCCAGTCATGCGCTCTGTTCAGTAAACTCAACTGTCAAGCGACATCTCGACAGAAATTTATGAATAAAGAAATAGAGTTATAATAATTATCGTCGAGCATATCCAACTCGCCTATAATGGTAATTAAGACACGAATATGTTTATAAAACGAGCCAAGTGAGTTTTATAATTTCCATGCCATTATAGACTTTTTGAATAATGTACTATTATGATTGTTTACAGTTCTTATACCTACTTCCTCTCTCCAGTAGAGCCACAGCAAGGTTAAGAAGTGCGAAGACTATTAGATGAACTATGTAAGGTAACTGCAATTAATAGTCACTGTTTAGAGCTCCTTCAAAGGACTCGGTGTCAAATTAAATTAAAGCACCATCTAAAATTGAAAGTGATATCCGGGGTGAGATAAGATTTCTTAACTGATAGCCGTAAGCAGGATTTCTTCAATCCGCTTTGGTCTAACCTACTCCTGCCCGCAGGGTCTGACTCTTAGTCAAGTATTTGATGGAAATCTTCTCTGGTTTCCATGATGCAGCGGAGACCTGAGCTTCCTTCTGAGCCACAAACAAACGATCGAATAAGGATTGGTATTAACTCAAGTATAAATCTTGGCTTACAAAGCGATTGTAAATTAATTGAAACTCAATTAACCTCGAGAGCTAGTAACGCTAGGCTTATTAACGAGCCACTGAACTTCATATAAATACGCACTGCAGAGGAGATCACTTCACACTAATTAATACTCGAATACAAAGCCTATTGCTATTCATTAGATGAGGCTCGTTTGTATTGGTGAAGGAAAACCGCGCATTGCAAGCGAGATGAGAAAGACGGGTAGAAACGTCTAAGAAATGTCGACTCCAATTAAAATAATAAGGTACAAATAATTTAAGAGAATAACTTGTCTAAGGCGAAGGAGCTAAATATGTGACCCTCCTCGTTAATCAGCTGTGAACCCGACTCTCAAGTGCGTTAAGAATAGGAAATCTTTGTAACTTATATAAAACTAGCTATATTACCTGGCGCCCCCCCCCCCCCCCCCCGGCCCTATACTGATTGTTTCATGCACGTGTTGGACACCTCTGGCAATATGTTGCCGCACTTTCATTCATATCCACCGTGTAGTTGATATGTTACGTTGATTTATCTATCTGGTCCTTAAGTTTTGCACAGCGGTGCACATTGAATTACATTTATTATCTTGAAAGAAGTATCCTCCCTTTCATCTTTCCAATCCGACCTCTCTTGGTCAACTGTTGTCCTCTTCTGGCCGCGATGGTAACTTATCAGTGAGTCGTGGTCCCTCGCTTTATTTCACTGGTTCCTTCAATCTTGGAAGGATCACACCTCTTCTTTCTCATCTCCGATTGGTCTTAATAGAGGATAGTTAGGCAGTTGTACTTCCTCCTAAAAACAAAATCAACACCACTAGATAACTAGGCAGCCAAACACAAAAGAAAATGCTAGTTCGACACTTCGAAGAAATGGAGATGTGACGGACTCAAGGCGATACCGCACGCTATCTAGCGGTTGTTCTAAAGTCTATGTGTGTGTTTATGTAGAGTCTGAGTCTGGGGGATTGTTAATAAAAAGAGACTAGCTTGTAATAAACACGGTGTTGTTACTTCACATTTTTGCTGCCGAGAGGCGCCCCCTGTATGTTAAATGGGGTAGAAAAGTTAAGAAATCGTACATAGTTCTGTTCACTGGTGCCTCCACTCGCCCACTCCACCTGGAACTATCAACCGATATATCAACAGCAAGATTTCTGATGGCTTTCCAAGATTCATTAGCCGACGGGGTATACCCCACACCATATACTCGGACAATGCACGCACTTTCTCTGCAGCGAATAAGGAACTTATGGCCCTCGAAGACGTCTTGGTGGACCCCAGTGTGCATCACTACTGTGCTCACCAAGGAGTCTAATGGAAGTTCATCGCGCCACGGGCGGCTTGGTGGGGAGGATGGTCGGCTCTACCAAGCGATGCCTGAGGAAGTTTCTAGGATGCTCACAGCAGGACGAGGAAGTCTTGTGCACAACACTTGTCAGCATAGAAGCCGCCCTTAACAGCAGACCGATCACCGAGGACACAAACACTGGCGGTGTTCTGATCCCATCTCACTTTCTAGTCGGAAAAAGGGTAACAGCCATCCCGTTGGGAGTAGAACCCACCATAGGGAAAAATTTGACATCGGAATTTAAAACGAGGCAGCGAGTTCTTCAAGATTTTTGGAAACGTTGGAAAGCAGAGTATCTTTTCCAGCTGCGAAGCTACCACGAGGTGAAAATACCACACTATCAACAGGGTTCGCCAAGGATCGGAGACGGCGCCCTCTTCCAGGAGGACTCTAGGTCACGACACGTATGGAAACGAGCGAGAATAGAGACGCTTCTCCCAGGGAGAGATGGAAAGATCCGAAAAATCATCCTACGCCAGCCAGACGGCTCTAGAATCAGTCGACCGGTGCAGCTGGTCGTTCCTCTGGAAATCGACCAGGGTGGGGAGGAGATGTGACGGACTCAAGGCGATACCGCACGCTATCTAGCGGTTGTTCTAACGTGTGTTTATGTAGAGTCTGAGTCTGGGGAATTGTTAATAAAAGGAGACTAGCTTGTAATAAACACGGTGGTGTTACTCCACAGAAGTATCTACTAGAAAAGGGGAAGAGCCATAAAGAGCGTGAAATCGAAAGACTCCCTAGGCCCCCAAACGTAATATAGCAGAGATCGTAAGTGAACAAGAGTTGACCAAGTAAGGTCGGAGAGGAAACATGAAATTGGGAGGCCTGACATAAGTGAGTGGAGGTTGCTAGAAATTCAGTGGTCACTAACCCACGTCCTCCATGTTGAGAGCCGCTGGAGGTTGCTAATTTCAGTCTACTGTTACGACAAGAAGGGGTGCCGTAGATGTATTTCATCTCCCCCCAAACGAAAGAGATTTCAATGCGTGTCCTAGGATGCCCATTATCTAGCGAAATAGAATTGGACTTCCCAGCTTTGAAAGTGTAATACTGTTGCTGTAACTCCCGATATAAAATAAGTTGTTATCGATGTCTCTTCTCAGTTGCTCACAGTAGAGAGCGTTCTAATTTCACACTTCAGTGCTCAACGACATCAAACGAAAACCGTTAACCTCATTCCAAGAGGTAACTCATTAGCTGACAAAATGCGTGACAGAAGTGTCACCATAGCAACCGTGCAGGCAGTGATGCAAAGTATTGTTGCCTAGCAACCGTGCAAGCTATATCTTATGGCTGGTGGTCATTAGCTGTGGCGGTGTCTTTCTTACAAACGTTTTTGAATCTTTATAATACCGTATTTCCTTTGGGAAAATACAGCGTGAGCACAGAGTTCGTTTACCCCTACTCATTATTTATTTCTATTGTCAGATACCCATTGTTATCGACTTCGATTGTTGACAGCTATTGGCGCCAAGACCAAGATAGTCTATTGAAAGAATGCTCGATACAAGTGATTATAAGATTGATGAACGTTTGCTGGCCTCTGTGTGGATTCATGAGAGTAAAATTAGTGACAAACCAATTAAACATTTTAGGGGCCATTTTGTTAAGCGGTTTGTGAAAGCAGCACCGAGAAAGAAAACGTTGTTAGTGTGGGAGAAGAAAGCCTTTGTAATGGACAGTGTTCGCGACGCGTCGAGATGTGGATGACTATCCACCAGATTTAAACTTTGTGCTGACGTGGAAGAATATAACGAACAATCTTCCGTTAAATCCATACGGAAACGTGCGTCAGAGTTGGTGATACCGGTATCAACCATGATGAAACACATCCAAGTGGATCTGAATATGAGGTCCGTTGACTGTCAATGAATTAGGATCAGATGATGATTTGGAAAGACGTGGTGTTGCCTGTGGTAGGATGCTGTAAAAATTCCAAACAATGGCTCAGAAGGTAGAAGTCATGTTCAATAACGAATGTGCGATTTATCGCGTAGCCGCAATGTTTACTTTTCTGGAAAAGAAAATCCACATTTTTTCCTAGAGATCGAGCGAAACCAACCTCACGTCCTAATTTGGGCCGAAATGACACAAACGACCTTTTTTTGATCGTCCTGTTAATCAGAACAATTACCTCCAGATGATTAATGACTGGTTCATTCCGCAGCTGCAAAATACGGAAATCATAGACGTTGTTTCAACATGATGGGGAGTCGGCTCACCTTGCAGTGGCTGTTCAACAACGTCTGAATGCAGTCTTTGGGAACTGCTGGATCGGACAATGATCCAGCTCCTCTTCCATGGCAACCAAGGAGCCCTGGTCTAACGACACCCGATAACGCACTCTGGGGTTACATCACGGAACATGTGAGGAAGCAGCTGTATGTTGGAATTGACGTTCTGAAAATTGCGGTGCGCGAAGCTTTCCAAAAAGTGATCCAAGGATATTGTTTAATATGAGCATCACAACATGGTGGCGTATTCAGCTGTGCAGAGACCAAGGAGGGACACATACGGATATTTTAGGTTTCGAAGATGAAAGTAGAATTTTTTTTTTCAAACGGTCGCCAAGGGTTTACTATTTTACAAGTATATGTACTTTTATATCATGTCAGTTTGATTTTTAATTTATTTTAACATAGAGGTATACGGACTTTGCGCGCTCCCTGTATATGCAATAAGATAGCCATATTCTATTTATCGTTCCTGCATACTTCTTGCAAGTCATTTTTCTACCAAATGCACTTCTCTCTTCGTAGCCCATTTGGTGGGCATGATCGTTAAGGCGTGAAGTCTATGCAGTGGAGTGGACTCAAGGGAGGAAATCATGAAGATACGTTCCATATTTCAAGTTCCTAAGTATTTAAGCAGAAATAAACA
This sequence comes from Anabrus simplex, assembly GCF_040414725.1. Taxonomy (NCBI): domain Eukaryota; kingdom Metazoa; phylum Arthropoda; class Insecta; order Orthoptera; family Tettigoniidae; genus Anabrus; species Anabrus simplex. The sequence goes on from NC_090277.1 coordinate 75,835,494, forward strand.
CAAATAATTGAGTGCGATTTAATGGAATCTGATGACTGTGAGGATATACTTTGTGGGTCAATTCTTTTAATGACTTCATAAGAAGCCTCTTTCCTCTTGACATAAATATGTCATGACTAAGAGTAAACCGAAAATTTGTGTACCGTAACGCGACAAATTGTGTGACTGAAGCGTAACCATAGCAACGTTGCAGGCATTGATGTAAGGTATTGCTACCTAGCAACCGTGCAGACTGTCTTTTATGGCTGATAAACAACTGAAATTAGCAGCCGTTGATAGATGACAATGACCGGGAGACATATTTATGATCATTTGATTATCGCAAAGAGAAAGGTGTTTCTTATTATTTTGAATTCTTCGTACGTGAAAGGCAGTAACGGTGCCATGTATGGAATAATTATCATCACACTTTACATATATCATTCCGTCTCACGTTATAAAACATTTATCGTACATTTGTTCAATACACACTTTGTGCTGTTAGGAAAATAGCAAGTAGCGTTTAAGGCAGCTGGTAAAACTGATAATCTCACGGTACGAGTATTAACAATTCATGAAATATCTATGGCATTGTGCTCTTGGGATTTTCAGCCGAGTGTACTGCACCTCCTAACAGTGCAGGAGAAACCCTGAGAATACGGCAAGCGGTTACCACACAGACGATTAAGTGTAATAGGTGGTGCAGCTTGGCCTCTGCCAGAAGTTTATTTGATACGTGACGAGGAAGCGAATCTTGAGCTTCCCCCAGGTGGTTCGAGGTGCGGCAGAGAGTTTGACGAGCATGTGGGCTGAGAAGATTGCCAGGTAATTCTTATTAGGGACAGAGGGAGGGATAATTAGGCCCTGTTAACAGTGTTACGATCCTAACTCTCTCCCTTCTACCTTACAAATTAAAGCGTGTTTCCTTTATATTCTCTTAACGCTACTCAATCTACCTTACAATGCACATAGAGATAGTAAAATCTGTAGTTTTTATGGAACCTCTTTCACATAAATGTGTCTTATGTGTGAGGGTCATCCGAAAATTTGTGCAACGTAACGCTACAAAATGTGTGGTGGAAGTGTAACCATAGCAACTGTGCAGGCAGTGATGGATGCATGGTCACACAATGTTACTTAGCAACCGTGAAGGCTGTGGTGTAAAGTATTGTTACCTAGCAACAGTGCAGGCTGTGTCCGACTCGTTGGCTGAATGGTCAGTGTACTGGCCTTCGGTTCAGATGGTCCCGGGTTCGATTCCCGGCTGGGTCGGGGATTTTAACCTTAATTGGTTAATTCCAATGGCTCGGGGGCTTGGTATGTGTGGCGTATTCAACATTAGAAATCATCCTAGGTAGGGCCCTCATCTTCACAGACATGCAGGTCGCCTAATAGGCCGTCTACTAGAAAAAGACCTGCACCAGGCCTCTCCGGAGGCCATACGCCATTAAATAACAGTGCAGGCTGTGGTGTATTGTTACCTAACAATAATAATAATAATGCTATTTGCTTTACGTCACACTAACTACTTTTACGGTCTTCGGAGACGCCGAGGTGCCGGAATTAAGTCCCGCAGGAGTTCTTTTACGTGCCAGTAAATCTACCGACACGAGGCTGTCGTATTTCAGCACCTTCAAATACCTCCGGACTGAGCCAGGATCGAACCTGCCAAGTTGGGGTTAGAAGGCCAGCGCCTTAACCGTCTGAGCCACTCAGCCCGGCGTTACCTAACAACCGTGAAGGCTGTGGTGTAAAGTATTGTAACCTACCAACCGCGAAGGTTGTGATGTAAAGTATTGTAACCTACCAACCACGAAGGTTGTGGTGTAAAGTATTGTTACCTACCAACCGCGAAGGTTGTGGTGTAAAGTATTGTAACCTACCAACCACGAAGGTTGTGGTGTAAAGTATTGTTACCTACCAACCACGAAGGTTGTGGTGTAAAGTATTGTAACCTACCAACCACGAAGGTTGTGGTGTAAAGTATTGTTACCTAGCAATCGTGAAGGCTGACGTGTAAAGTATTGTTATTTAACAATCGTGAAGGCTGTGGTGTAAATATTGTTATCTAACAATCGTGAAGGCTGTGGTCTAAATATTGTTACCTAGCAACCGTGAAGGCTGTGGTGTAAATATTGTTACATAGCAATCATGAAGGCCGTGGTGTAAAGTATTGTTACCTAGCAATCGTGAAGGCTGTGGTGTAAATATTGTTACCTAGCAATCATGAAGGCTGTGGTGTAAAGTATTGTTACCTAGCAATAGCGCAGGCTATGTCTTATGGCTGGTTGTCATCTGAAATTAGCACCCGTTGATGAATGGCCATGCACGAAAGACATATGTATGGTCATTTGTTTTTTGCAAAGGGTAAAATGGTTTCCTTTTTTAACGTTCTAAGTCGGATCCATTTAAAATCGTGCAGATAGCAGTTTTTATATTTATTTTTCCATTTTCCCATTCTGTGTTTAAAAATGACGAACTAAAAGGTAACAGGAGTCGTAAATTATAATTTCATTTTTTCCAGACTAGATACCATGGTTAACAATGAATTAATTTTTTTAAAATGAAGTAGATAGCGGAAATATTGATAGTTCGTTGTTTGTGAAAGTAGTTTGGCATTAGTAAAGGTTTCTTCAGCAAAAATGTTCCTTAGAAAAATTATATATCCTAATTAAGCTCAGATTTCTACCAGGCCAAATTCGAGAGCGGTTAAACTTCCAATTCTGCTCAACAGTGTGGTACACAGCGAACATTGTTTGGCACTGTAAGGTCGGCGCTAAAAACAGGCGAGTAAAATCGAGGAAAATGGAGAAAGTGCCTAAATATGAAGAAAAGTGTTCTTTTGTAATAAGGGAATGTATTGCTTATGCCGCATAAGGTGGTAACTTGTGCATGTGCCTGAAGGCATTAGTTAAGTTGGTTAAGTTGGTAGGAAGTTCAACAGTTAGGCCACAGTCCAATGTGCCCAGCTGAGTTTGGTTGGGAAGAGTGAATGTGTGCCAGCATACCGCGCTGCAATTTTCTGTGCTGACCGTTGCGTCAGTGTGCTATCACTCATGTATTTTCTAATTTCTGAGCCACTTAATTAAAGAGATGACATTTATAGAAGCTAAATATTGGTTTGTTATTATATAAAATGTATTCAAATGCACTTCAAAGGCTTTCTCCTGCTCTCCTTTGGTAGAGAAAGGTGAAAGTGCCACTGTGCACGGGAACTATATTACTTGCGTTTACTCGAAGACATGTTTCACGCTTACCGTCTTTAGTCCTAAGTTGTGTCAGACATAAATGATCGGAAGTGCAAGTTTCGACACATTTTGTTGTTAGATAAAACGGGCTTATTTTAGTTTTAATCATACCTAGAAAATTGATGACGATTTTAACGGAATATTATGGAGGTCTTGAATTTTATAATGCATATTTTAAGAGAAGTTTCGCTTTTATAAATACACCGATTTGGAGGTAAACTTCCCAGAGCGGAACAAACTCTATCGAAACGATGCGAACGAGAGTTGACTGTCCCTCCAGGCAGTGATGTAAGGTATTGCTACCTAGCAACCGTGCAGACTGTCTTATGGCAGATAAACAACTGAAATTAGCAGCCGTTGATAGATGGCAATGACCGGGAGACATATTTATGATCATTTGATTTTCGCAAAGAGAAAGGTGTTTCTTGTTTATTTTGAAGTCTTCCTACGTGAAAGACAGTAACGGTGCCTTGTACCTGGAAGCTTCTTGTGACATAAAAACTTTCAGGTATATTTATTATTGTGAAATATAGCAGTTAAATGTAACATAATGACATACTGTGAGGTTAGCCTGGACACTCGAAAAGATAAGCATTAAGGTACAGTCAGCAGTTGCCTCGTGGTGAAATGGGAAACCACGGAAAAACAGCTCAGATCAGCGCGACGCTAACAACACGGCCAACTCGCTCATTTTACTCCGCTAGACTTTCTGCTTGAAGGGGTTCTACCAAATGAATGGAGAATTGTTAATAAATAATAATAATAATGTTATTAGCTTTACGTCCCAATAACTACTTTGACGGTTTTCCGCAGCCCCATATATGCCGGAATTTAGTCCCGCAGGAGTTCTTTTACGTGCCAGTATTTTACCGACACGAACCTGGCGTATTTGAGCACCTTCAAATACCACCGGACTGAGCCAGGATCGAACATGGCAAGTTGGGGTCAGAAGACCTGCGCCTCAACCACTCAGCCCGGCGGTGAATTCTTATAGTTCAACTGGCACTATAGAGCTCACAAATACCACTAGAATTGATATAATTGATATAATGCACTGACACGAGTTATAATGCACAGTTCTATTCTCATGTTAGATTTACGGTGTTGAATTTGAATTCACAGTCCATGCTACCGTATGGTTTGTAAGTCAGGTTAATGGAGTAAGGACTTACACTCGTTTTCACTACGGAAGACACAGTTTTTATATACACACAGTTTATGATTTAACACTGTCATCATCATCATCATCATCATCTGTTTACCCTCCAGGGTCGGCTTTTCCCTCGGACACAGCGAGGGATCCCACCTCTACCGCCTCAAGGGCAGTTTCCTGGAGCTTCGGACTCTTGGTCGCGGATACAACTGGGGAGAATGACCAGTAACTCGCCCAGGCGGCCTGACCTGCTATGCTGAACAGGGGCCTTGTGGAGGGATGGGAAGATTGGGAGGGATAGGCAAGGAAGAGGGAAGGAAGCGGCCGTGGCCTTATGGTAGGTACCATCCCGGCATTCGCCTGGAGGAGAAGTGGGAAACCACGGAAAACCACTTCCAGGATGGCTGAGGTGGGAATCGAACCCACCTCTACTCAGTTGACCTCCCGAGGCTGAGTGGACCCCGTTCCAGCCCTCATACCACTTTTCAAATTTCGTGGCAGAGCCGGGAATCGAACCCGGACCTCCGGGGGTGGCAGCTAATCACGCTAACCACTACACCACAGAGGCGGACTTTAACACTGTCACAGTTCATAATTGTCTCTAATTATGTCTGAGGTTCGACTGTAGAATAATAATCACAGTCCATAAGCACTTGAAAAAACTGTTATTACTGGCAGTCTCTACAACAGTCTCTGAAATAATACTGTTAGTAGATTAAGGCGATTTTATGGTTGGACTTACACCACACGGGTATGTACTACTTAATATTGTCATAAAAAGTTCTTAATGTTCACTGAGTGTCTCGTAGTAGCGATCGAAAGATTGAGAAAATGCACACAAATAATAGTCAATTCTAGCCCTGTTATTGGACGAACGTCTAGTGAAATAATGTCTCATACAGTTCACAATAGTGCTATTGTAGGAGAAATACGTCTCAAAATGATTGAAATGGTCTCAAATTAGGATTTTAGTTCATCACACGCAATGACTTAGAATATTATCACAGTTCAAAGATACAGTTCAGAATTACATGAAATTGGCAAAGTTCACAATGTCGTATACTTATAAACGAAATATTTGACACTTCAGTTCACTATTTCTATTACTACCGCACTCAGTTCTGAGTACTGTCTACCGACGATTTAGTCGGAGAAACTTTTAGAATACTTCCTTCGTCGCGGTGCGGCAGAAATTTTACTAGCTACGTCTTGGCACTATTTCAACGTGTTCGAGCGTGACCACTACTATGTCCTTGCGGATCGCGACGGAGCATACTGTCCTTCATAAATCCAGAACACACACTGGCTATAACCTTGGTCCATTGACCTATTTATACCGGTCTAAGAGCAGCGCTCGGAATCAGGTGATGAAGGGCTGATAATTCCTTCCAAACTTTAACTTATTATATTTCGAAAACCACTCAGCGGATTGATCTCAAACTTGCAGGGTTTCACTTGCAGAATATTGGCTACAATTCAGCGTTGGTCTCACGTTAATTGGTCCAGGCGTTAAAAAGTTCATAAAATAATTTTCGAGAGAATTATGAAGGGGAGGGAAGCTACAGGCAGTGCTGACATCACTTGACCTTGCTCGACTTGCGCTCTCCCTCACGCAGCGCAGTGAGAACCAGAACATTCTGTCACACAGCTGTTCATGCATCGGAACTTAATTGTACGCTTATAAATAAAATCTGTAACTCGTATGTGCCAGGGCCTATGCCTTCCTGGTATAGTATGTATGTATGTATGTATGTATGTATGTATGTATGTATGTATGTATGTATGTATGTATGTATGTATGTATGTATGTATGTATGTATGTATGTATGTATGTATGTATGTGTGTGTGTATGTATGTATCTAGCAGAGAACAGTATTCTTCCATCATCAGAGGAAGTGTATACTATCTGGACTGACAGTTAGTAATCAAACAAGGCTGCAAGCAGTGATATCACTAAGAATGAAAATCACACCTATCAGAATATTAACGAAAGTGTTTAGTCGTTTAGCAACCTAAGTACAGAATGTATAGCGAGTTAGGGTAAGCCTTCGCCTGCAATTATTGTAGTGATCATTTAATGATTACTCAAAGTTGGCTGAACTTGGAGACCTATCAATGTCTCATAATTCACCGGCAGGTAATTCCGAGAGAGAAAAAAACAAATGAAGGAAATAGGTCCGGTAGAGCCGAAGGACAGATTTTCCAAAGTTATTTTAGTAAACTCTTTTAATATATATTGAATGCATAATTACTAAAAGTTTTCAAATTAAAGCTCATTAACCAGGTGTTTTATTTATTTATTTATTTACTTATTTATTTATTTATTTATTTATTTATTTATTTATTTATTTATTTATTTATTTACTAGCTGATGTACCCGTGCTTCGCTACGGAATTCTACACTGTATACAGAATTCTAGGTTAGGTAGTGTACACGTTGTGAGCAAGATTGTCTTAAATTGTATAGCTCTTAACGTTACCATAGAAATGCAACGGGAGGTCACCAAACATGTTTTCTCATACAGTATGAAGACTGACGGAATTTTCACTGTAATGGTAGACCCAATTTCATACCATCAGTCACAATCAGTTTGGGATGTTTTCATTATAATGCCTTTTTACGTCCTCAGAAAGACTGTCTTAGTGGTTTTCCCAACTGAAATGAACATACAATGACGTCAATAGGAATGGCGCGATTAAAAGCAATGCTTTCATATTATGAAATACTCATTTAAATGAAACACCACACATTTTCTCACTTTTAACGAACAGGACTACACTTCCTATCTAACAGTCCAAAGTTCCAGACCTGGAATGACCAAACCGCAGACAGCCGTGATCCGTAAACACACTTCGGTGGGGAGAGGGTCGAATAGTGGAGGCTCCCAGGGCAAAAAACTATCCCAATTACTATTCTGTTTCCTAGGAGTACCCAATGAGTCGGAAAATATCAATTCACTACACTGGCGGCGGAAAAATCTATCTGACTTGAAGGCAAATTCTCTCTCCAAGCCAGAAGAGAAACCCCCTCTTCAAAAGTGAAGAGAAAGAAGCTTTTCTTAAGAAACGGCTCTTTTCAGAGTTGAATTTTGAGTTATTTAGTGAATATTGAGGTGCTATAATTTGGAAAAGGCCTAAATTGTTCTTCTAGACCAGGTCATACTACTACTACTACTACTACTACTAAGTGAGGCTCTGCCTCAAGTATGCACACTGCTTATTCAAAACAGCGCGTCAGAGTAGGGATCGAATAGCTGAAATACTATGATGAACCAGCTTGTTACGTACCAACTGTGTAAGAACATGTATGAACCAGAGGAATGGCATGGTAAAGAAGAAAGTTTTCTAACTCCCCGGCTATTTCTCGCCAATATTCAGTCAAGCTGTTATACTCGGTACGCAGCAGTAATCCCATCTATCGGAGTTGAGAGGCAGCATAAGAGATAAAGAACATCACAATAAACAATGGTCAATGTAATGTCATTGTTCGATATTATAGGCCTTCCCATTTGATTTTCTTCCGACTCTGAAATACCACTCTTATCATAGTCGGTACGGTAAAACCGAGTAAGAGATACATGATCGGAAATTGTATTCTCTATAACTTTTTATATAGTAATTTTCGATAGGACCAATAACATTGGTATTTAAAAATTACATTTTAGACACCTTCCCCTAAACTACAATTTCATCCAGGATGAATAAAGTTGTTTATAGCTTAGACTGTAGCTTCTTTTTGCCCGACTCTATATACCGATTTTCATTAAATTCTGTTAACCCATTTTCTCGTGGCTCGGCGTTGATATGGACTTACCAACAAAAATACAAATTCATGAATAACTGTGTTACCCTAGCCGGTACGGTAAAAAATGTAAAAGACACAAATGGTCGGAAATTTAATTCTCTATAACTTTGGTTATGTAGTATTTATCGATACGACAACTAATAATATAAATATTTGAGAATTACATTTAGGCCTTCCCCTAAACTACCATTTCACTCTGCGTGAATGAAATTATTCATAGGCTAGATTGTAGCGACTTATTCCTCGACTTTGCATATCAATTTTTATGAACATAGGACTACTAAAAACATAAATATTTGAAAATGAAATTTTAGGCCTTCCCCTAAACTACCATTTCCATCAGCGTGAATAAAAGTATTTATAGCCTAGATTGTAGCGACTTATTCCCCGACTTTGTATACCGATTTTCATTAAATTCGCTTTGGCCGTTTTCTAGTGATGTGTGTACATACAGACAGACAGACAGACAGACAGACAGACAGACAGACAGACAGACAGACAGACAGACAGACAGACAGACAGACAGACAGACAGACAGACAGACAGACAGACAGACAGACAGACAGACAGACAGACAGACAGACAGACAGACAGACAGACAGACATTACAGAAAAGTAAAAAGTGCATTTCCTGGTTACTGTGGACATGACCGATACAGAAATAGCATTAGTTTCAAACTCTGAGCAATGTACAGACAAAACTCTTATTTTATATAAATAGGTTTATTTATTTATTTATTTATTTATTTATTTATTTATTTATTTATTTATTTATTTATTTATTTATTTATTGTTACAAGGCTCACCTAAGCGCCATCATTCCTATCACAAACTGAGGCTACACGGGTTACATTATACACCTTATTTGAGAAGTCACTCGACTGCAGCGGAAGTGGACTCTTTTACACTTCTTCTTAGATCAAAAATTACCATACCAGGGAAACAACGGTCCACACGAGATACTTCGCCTCGGGGTATTCAAAATGGAAATGAACCTCATTTCTTATTCATTACTTTCATTTTCAGTGAGTGGCAGTGTCACCAACTGAATTCCAAACAGCAAATTTACTATTAGATTGTGCGTAAGTTTCTATCTCCAGCCGGATTCAGGAGGAGAGTAGAGAGGGCGCCCATCATTCTACACAGATCCGGAAAAGTAATTAACAAAAATAGCATTTTTTGCTGCGTTATGGTCTCAATGAATTATGAAGAAGGAAACGAACCAGAATTTGACTGACACATTGAATAGTTCACGAGGAAAGGGTAGTATTAGAAGTTAATCAAGAGGGAGACATTTTAAACAGTTTCCATGAAATCATGTGTAGAAATAGAAAGTGTACCGTCAGCGACGTCACAGTAGTCATTACTGTAGGCCTTGGTCGCCAAAGATGCTGCGGCTGTGGATTTGTATAAATAGAGTGTGTTGAAATATAGGTGTGACTAGCGTTAGGATTTACATTCTCCTATGTTGTGAAATATTATGCTATAAAAGCTTTGAAATATGTCTAAATTAAATAGTGTCAAAACATTGTCAAAACAGTCAGGACTGGCATATTCCTAACATTAACCTTTCCTTCGTATTTTGAGGAGGTTCTGCTCGCCAAACCTATTACCTTCGATCAACCACAAAATATTTGAGGAAACAAATCCCAAATAAACAAAATTAGCGAGACAAAACATGCAATTAAAAACGACTACAAATGACAAAATATGCGTTCAGACCATTTTTGGCCAAATATGATTTGGTGACCAAATATAGTATTTCTGTTGTAAAAATCCCTTGATTTACGCAAAAATGAGTTAGTACACATGAAATTGGCATCAATCGAAAGACTTTTTCACACATGTTTAAAGGACATAGGAGTTCTTGAGTTTTAATGAAAATCTTGGCCTAAAAATGCCACTAGAATAAAGAAGGAAGTACCCCCGCTCCCCCCCACCCAATCACGAATAATTTTGTTCTATACCGGTTTCCGTGCACTTGCCCCAGTTCAATTATTAACCAAGTGGACAAGCTTTGACTGATCACCAAGAGGGATATTTTGAGCGCTGTAAGTGTGCCGGGAAATAGAAAAATAATATTATTACCCGGTTTTACTGAGTGGTATTTCGATGTGATTTTTGGATTTCACACACAGAAATAGGGCCTACATGGAAATTCACTTCGATTTTTTTAAATTCTCTAAATTTGTAGGTTTCGCATATCGGCCAAAAAATGGAGTGAGATTTTGGAATCCCGTATTTTGAGGTTCATAACATCCTAATTGCTAATTCTCTTACAACGAATGTGTTGCATTCTTAAAGCCATACCTTTCTTCCTTTCAGTAATGTGTAATACCTGAAAAACGATTCAGTTCTAACAAGGATAGATGAGCAGAAAAACCGAGCGAACAAAAATACGGTTTCGAGCCGATTTCACTCTTGCCGCACGCTTGGATTGTGTCACCGATCTTATCAAAAATGCTTTCTGTCTGTATCATTAGGAACACCAAAACTGTTCGGGCCGCATCGTTCCATTAGGCTGAAATATTTATTAACTTATCGCCATTTATTCGACAGAAAAATCACCGTTCTTCGAAAAGGCTCGAATTCGGAATTCAAGCCCGAAACCAAAATCCTGCGTCGGCTTTACAGAATAATTCCTCCCTTGCCCAGCAGTAATTGAAGGCCTCCCCAGGAATAAGGCTGTAACCAAAAAATATTTGTTAGTGGAAATAGAGTGTATCGTCACGCCTCTGTGCTGTGGTGTCATCTTATGTCTTACATTTGAACTTCAAGCTAGTTTACAGCCAGCAGAACTTTGACCTCGGTGGTGTAAGGATGGAGCATCAGTCATGTGTCGCTTTATCACCAGGTGTAAGAGATCATTTAAATAAAAGTCACAGACGAAATCACACATATATTTCGAAATAAATTCTTGACATTTTTATTGCTGTTATTGTTGTTATTATTATTACTACACTAATATTATTTGCTATCATTTGTGTTCCAAGTGCGTGTACAGGATTTCTATTCTGTTGTATACAAACGAAAGACAAACTTGTAGATTACATTCCCTTGTATCACTTCCGATTTGTACATTATTTCATAATCCTTAAGTTATAAAAAATACAGTGTGCTGTGATAAGAATTGAGGGCTTCGAAAAAGAAGCTACAATCCAGAAAGGAGTAAGGCAAGTTTGCAGTTTATCCCCTCTCCTTTTTAATGTTTACATAGAACGAGCAGTAAAGCAAATCAAAGAGGAATTTGGAAAGGGATCACAATCATTTCTGTTTTATTCTCTCCAGAACTACCTTCCAATGAATCATGAGGCATTGATAGGTCTCTAAATCCAGCCAATTTTGAGTAATAATAAAATAAAATAAATTAATGATCTCTCGATTAATTTCAGGCGAAGGCTTACCCTAATCCGCAATACATTCTGTACTTTGCATGTTGCTAAGCGACTAACACTTTCATTAATATTGTGATGTATGTGATTTTCATCCTTAGTAATGTAATTGCCTGCAGCCATGTTTGATTACTACCTGTCAAGCCAGAGAGTGTACACTTCCTCTGATCACGGAATAATACTATTCCCTTCTAGATACTCTTTGATTGTCTAACCTTTCCCAGCTTCCAAAAATATTCAACAGGTAGCAGAGCGGTCCTAACGAGCTACATGCTGCGAAGAGAAAGAAGTCTGCGTACATGACATACATCTTGGACATTATCTGGTAACACTTATCGAATGACAACCTAGATACACTACAAAGAGTGAACGCCATGTATCTTTAAAAAGTTCTCTGCTTCGCAAAAAACGCTCCTTCGAGACTAACCTGTGAGCTCAGAGGACAATCGTTCTATATAGAAGAACTGATATTAAAAATAACAATGCCTTATATAGCTCAATACCAAGCTTTACACCAGGAACTGCAGTATTTAAAAAAAAAGCGAATATGTGGATTGATTTTTACCACTCACACGGTATGTTAACGTCCGAATGGATTAATTTTTTCAGCGAACTGCGGCATTCCATAACGCGCTTTTTATTCAATGTTCATTTCTCTGTTGTCTCCTGATGAAGAAAGGTAAGGTTCCTTTCGAAGCGCGTAGAGTGTGTTTATAATTAATTACACGGCATAAGCCCAAAATATACCACATGAATAATAATAATAATAATAATAATAATAATAATAATAATGAAGAAGAAAGGCAAGGTTCTTTTTGAAACACGTAGAGTGTGTTTATAATTAATTACACAGCATAAGCCCAAAATATACCACATGAATAATAATAATAATAATAATAATAATGAAGAAAGGCAAGGTTCCTTTTGAAACACGTAGAGTGTGTTTATAATTAATTACACAGCATAAGCCCAAAATATACCACATGAATAATAATAATAATAATAATAATAATAATAATAATAATAATAATAATAATAATAATAATAATAATAATAATAATAATAAAGAAAGGCAAGGTTCCTTTTGAAACACGTAGAGTGTGTTTATAATTAATTACACGGCATAAGCCCAAAATATACCCCATGAATAATAATAATAATAATAATAATAATAATAATAATAATAATAATAATAATAATAATAATAATAATAATAATAATATACCGGGCGAGTTGGCCGTGCGGTTAGGAGCGCGCAGTTGTGGGCTCGCATCCAGGAGATAGTGGGTTCGAACCCCACTGTCGGCAGCCATGAAGATGGTTTTCCGTGGTTTCCCATTTTCACAGTAGGCAAATGCTGGGGCTGTACCTTAATTAAGGCCACGGTCGCTTCCTTCCCATATCTAGGCCTTTCCTGTCCCATCGTCGCCATAAGACCTATCTGTGTCGGTGCGACGTAAAGCAACTAGAAAAAAAAATTGTACTGGGGTTATCGTGGAGCAAAGAGCTGAAAGAGGCGTGAGGGTTGAATGGGACGACAACAATAATTCGAATGATACCTAAAACATCGGTAAAATGTTGATATATTTTAAATTTCTTCAATTTTCTTTCTTTTTCACATAATAAATTCACAGGAATATGAGAACCAATTTAATAGACAGAGTAGGGTGAAGCTAAGTCCTCAGACATAAAAATTACTTTAATGGGGTAAAATATATTGTGCAAAATATGAGCACCAGGCTCAATACATTTTATACAAGATTTAGGGATACAGAACCGTGTTCCGCTAGGAAGCAGAACTTTATACTTTATACATGTTTATAAAATTCAGCCGATATGCTGAAAGAACAATACACTTAAGAAGCCGAAACTTACAATATATTAGCAAACTGGGATGAACCCAGTTGTCCATTTCACAGGTTTTACTCACACCGACTATAAAGTCTGCGCCTGACATAGGGTACACTTGTTACTAGCGTGAGAAGATAATATCCCAAAAGTATTATTAATTAATTATTGATTAAATACAGTATATTCCTGTTGACTTTTCAAGAAATGTAAGATTGTTCCTGTACTATTGAGACGACTTGGAAGATTTTGGTTTACACCTCTCGTTTAAAGACTGGAGTTCTGGGAAACGTACACGTTAGCGGTTTATATTCATAGATAATAATAATAACAATAATAATAATAACAATAATAATAATAATAATAATACCATCAGAAATACTGGACAAAAACATTTACCGTGACAAGATAAATAGTTGGGTAGTAAAGCCAGAGAATGAAGTCCCTAAAAGATCGGGGACTAAGTGGTCAGAAGAAAGGACACAGTGAAAGAATGAAAGCAATATGGTCTGTTAGAAAGGCGAATCATAAATGTAATGCGTGATCCAACATGGTCCACACGCACATAATAATAATAATAATAATAATAATAATAATAATAATAATAATAATAATAATAATAATAATAATCTTCGCCATCTTGTCTGATATTTTTTCACTTTCTCGGTCTTTACAAAATTGATCTCTTCACAATCCACATCCCGACCTTTGCCTAGACTGGCTCCATCAAACAAGAAACGGAGATGTTCCTGCTAACGGCCATTAGGAGAGCAAGAAAGAAGTTCCTCCCGGCGGAAAAGAAAATATATGTATTTATATTACAAGTTGGCGCATGACTGAAGTTGACATCAAAGGCATTTCACAGGTTCGTTAGGAGCGACAGTCTGTGATGTGTCCGTTCATTTATTCAAAGAGAGAAACGAGACAGAATGTTGCTTGAGGTTCAGAGAGCGGACGGAGATATCATCAGGAAATTCTCGAGGAGAGAAAATTGTAGCTCGTAGATGTAGACTTTAATAGCAGATGGACTAGAGAAACGTGGCGCATTTTCTCATGTTCTACATATTTCTGTCAGTTGTCTACTGACACGAGCGCTCTCTTGCTTGAAGCAATCGGCTTCATACTTGGCACATCTTATCCCGTGCCTTAAGCACGGATTCTTATGTTATCACTAGGACTCGTAAGTTGAGGAAAAATCTTTTTTTTACTTCTCGAGTATCCGAAGACGAGGTCCAACATAATATATGTTCATTCTGGGTCATTGTAGGACAGAAAATGGCGGGTGTTATAGGTCCTTTCCTTTTAGCCTTCTGAGGTCTTAATGGCTTTTTTGTTTTGCTTTCTTTCGACTACATTTTTACTGCCTTAGTTCATCCACCACGTCTTAGACATCTATTCTCTAGTGAATACATTTGAGCCATATCTGGAAAGGGAGAAAGTGAAATGAAAAATGAAACTTGTGTTTGAAAAAAAGGGGTATCAAATTATGCGCAAGATAAGTGATAGAGATAGTAATTCGTGTTTGTACGAAGTTTGGTTGAGAGCTATTCTGGAATATATTGTACACACGCACATCTACAATTTAAGTAATTTTCTCCTTCACACCTTTTACTTTTAGGATTTGCATTACTTATTTCAAGTGATTTTTAAGTTCTCTTAGTTGTAGCGATGATTGTTTATGAACTCTTTTGTTAATTTGTAAATTAAAATATTGTTATGTGTACAATTTTACGTTTTATCTTGAAATTAGTTTGTTTTGCCTTAAAGTATTTCCTTGAGGCAGCCCAGATTGTCTGAGAAGTAGTCGATCCTTTCAAACAATAACTAAAATAAGTTATAACGTAATGTATATACGTTTCCTTGCTAGTGGCTTTACGTCGCACCGACACAGAAAGGTCTCATGGGGACGATGGGATAGGAAAGACCTAGGAGTTGGAAGGAAGCGGCCGTGGCCTTAATTGAAGTACAGCCCCAGCATTTGCCTGGTGTGAAAATGAGAAAACCACTGAAAACCATCTTCAGGGCTGCCAACAGTGGGATTCGAACCCTCTATCTCCCGGATGCCTGCTCACAGCCGCGAGCTCCTAACCGCACGGCCAACTCGCCCGGTAATGTATTTACGCGTCGCATTATAGATGTGATGTACACGATTCCAACTGTCACCAATCAGCCGAGCGGCACCGAATACTGTGTAAACAACATTAATCTCGGTGAATTTGGATATTTTCTTTATCACCCCTTCTGAATCACCATGGCGATGGGTGATCAACTTGAACTAAAACGACATCCGGAGTGTCACTATTCATCTCAGTGACCCCGGAAACTATGAATTCGACACTAATATCGGCTATTTTCGATTATTTTACATGTCACTCCCTCCCCCAGGGGTGGCTTATCCCTACACTATCTTTTCGAGTTAGTAACTCATATCCGTACCGAGTTTGGTTGAGAGCTGTGATGGGATATGACCTTCAACTTAAGGGCGTACGAAGTGTCAGTATTCATCTAAGCGACACCAAAAACTATGGATTCGACAGTAATATTCGTCGTTTCCTATTACTTTTATACTTCATTCCCTTTCCACTCCCGCTCAGAGGGGTGAACAAACATAAATTCATAAACCGGGATATTTTGGACTTTTTTCAGCCCTATGCCGATTTGAACTGAACTTGGACTTCAACGACATACGGAATGTCACTGTTCATCTCAGCGACCCCGAAACCTATGGTTTCGATACTATATTCGATTATTTTTATTGTATATGCCATCTCCTCCCGACCACAATCCGTAGGGGTGGCTTACCCCTCATTGTGCTTTTTTCGAGACAGTCATATATTGTGTAACTGAATCTCTCCTTGGCCTAGCCTACTTCGAACCCCGGGCCTGTATTCTACTGCAGAATCCTTGAGCTGACGTTGCAATGATTGCTGCTGGTCATTTCTTCATCCACTTCCTAGGGCGAGGTAGTGTGATGGCAATATCTCCAATACGGCTGGTTTTAGGCCTTGAAAACATAGTTTTCGGGGCCCTTAGGGCCTGATCGAGTGGTGATGTACGCGTCGCGAGGCTTAAAATGAGCTTTGTCTTGTCCTTGTACGACAAATTGAATATTTCGACTACATTACCTATGTTAATATGCCAAAGGGCCTAAATCTACAGAATGGAGAGGGATGTTAAAATTTCTTGTATATGGGGTTACCCGCAGGGTCCTAAATGGCAAGTATACCAAATTTGGTTCAGATCGGTGGAACGGTATGGATTTGTATAAGGGACAGACAGACAGACAGACAGACATAGACAATCATTTGGAAGAAATTTACTCTCCAATATCGAAACAATGACTGAAATTGATTGAGTGTTTCCTCAAACTACTCTTCACATACTAACTCATGAATTTATAATATTAGCAGAGATAAACTAATTGTAAACTGGAAGATAATGCCAGATTAGGGCTTGAAGAATCACAATACACTTACACTGTAAGCGTATTGAGTTCATTCAATAATCTCTTCAGCTTTTTGGCTCGTAATATTAATGCAGTTTGATCCTACAAAAATGTTTGACCAAGTTACATCTCAAACGGTGGGAAAACTGCAATTATTTTATAGTATCTTGACTTGAAGTTTACTCCTTTATCCGAGACTTAATTGGTTTTTCTTTCTCTTCGCTAAAAGAACATTTGTTATTCGTTTGAAAGCCTACTTTGTGGAGGCGTACCGTAACAAAGTCGTCTCTTTTTACAAATTACGTGTTCACTGTAGCGCTGGCTTTTGTACGTTCACAGGGAGAGAAAAGAATGTATGCGTGAAATACTCTTCCTTCCTCTTGACTTTGTCGTAGTTTACGAACTGGCGGGGTCTGTAGTAAATGTGTAACTCAACGCGTCTTCTTCATAGTAAGCTGTGTGTTCACGTCGGAAATTATCGGCGGGATAATTTTTCCTCTAATCAAATTAGACATTAGAGACCTTCTAGGAATCGAAAGTTGTATTCGAAACAGTGTTGTCGAATGCTACAATGTAATTTTTATCACTTCAGTACTCGCTTTACTGTCACGTAAGTAGTTCTCAAACACTTCATTCAAACAAACATATGTGCAGTTCTCCGAGGGATATTCAGTTGTAGTTCTACTGGAAGTATCGTAAGTTGCAGAATTCTGAACCATTCCCTTGCTCAAAAATGTTAAACAAGATTAAACGACAGTGGTGCTGGTGGTGATTAATGTTTTAAGAGGAAGTAGGTCTGGGAACCTATTCTCCTTTAACTCTAATTAAAAAGAAAAGAAACCCCTTTTTCCTTTTACGAAATTTAAATGATCATAAATATGTCTCATGGTCATAGTCTTCCATCAACGGCTGCTAATTTCAAATCACCATCAGTCATATGCCATAGACTGCACGGTTGCTAGGTAACAATACCTTACATCACTGCCTGCGCGGTTGTTATGGTTACACTTCTGTCGCGTTACGTAACACAAATTTTCGGGTGAACCCCAGTTGCCGAAAGACATATTTGTGTGAAAAGGAAATGGTCCTAAACTTCGAAGAATGAAGGCGTTAAAAAAAGAAAGGGAAATCCCCCGAAGGGAGGTCAGATAGGAGACATGAAAGCGATGAGCCTGCCACAGGTAAGTGGAAACAATGCACTCAGCTAACGGACCCCTGGTAGCCAACCTACGTTGCCAAGTTGGAGCCCCTGGAGCACCATTATAAAAATTCATATTTTATTGCACTTTTACAATAAGTTATGGGTTATGTGTTCTGGTTTCCAACATGGCAAGAAGGGGAATGTGCGGGAAATGGACAGAAGATGAGTTGAAGGTCGCTGTGACAGCATACAGAAACGGTCGCTATGGACTCAATGAGCGTGCCCTTGTATACGGAATCCCTAAAGCTACATTAGAGACATGCTGACAGTAAAAACACGTTCTCAAAAAATGAAGTTAAATCATTGGGCTATTTTTTTGGCTGAAATGGATCAAGTTATTGCCGACCACCTCCTCTTATATGAAGAGAGATTTTTCGGGTTTACCATTAAAGAAGTTCGTAAACTTCAATTCGAATTAGCAGAGAAGAAAATGGCGGGGAAACTAAACGAAAATGGCAGGCCTGATTCAAGCTGCTTTTGTGTTTTGTTTTGTGTAAGAATACAAGTGAAGATTATGTTATACAAAGTATGGACCGTAGATTATGGGTTCACACACGATGTGCTAATGTGAAGCCGAGCACAAAGAAATTTTTCTGTTCAAACTGCAAATAGACTTTATGATAACTTGCCATTCTTAATCTCAGCCTATAGATAGAATTGGTATATTTCAGTGTGTCTTTTTCTTTATTCTTTGTTTGTTTACTTACAGTTTTACCGTATGGTCCTTGAACGTCCAAATAGAGCAACCGGTTTCCTGATTTGGACCATTTACTTACTTCTAAACTTTAAATTGTATGCCTTTGAAGTACACATTTATTCAAAATGTAACAACACCTTATGGAAGTGTACAACATGTACATTATTGTACATTATATTTTACTTCAATTAAATGAATAATAAAGACGTAGGGTAACAAAATAAAAAAGTGGTCCAATATAGGCAACCTTTCCCTATAAACGGATAATTCAGTATCCTGATCCTTCACCATGACGGAGTTAAATCCGAATATAACATTTATAATTAATTAATTAGCATTGTTAATTCTCTCTATTGAAATAAATCGTCGAAAGTGACGGTATTTTGTGATGTCCGTCTTGGTACACGGTTGTGTATATACTTATATTTGACAACCGACTACGAGACTCCACCAGCCTTTGGATTCAAAAGATAGACAGTCGGCAAGGGAGCAACGAGTAATATTGTAAGCGCAGTAAATCTCCACAAATAAATATGGCGTTCTATTTATGTTCACATTCAAAGTGGAATCATTGAAAGCTCCTCCTAGAAGTATATAACACAAAGTCGCAAGATATATCGCTCTCTCTCATAGACTGCGGTACTTGATATGGTTCAAATAACTTCGAGAAGAGAGACGACTTCATTAATCCTGCTGGGTAAAGCAAATAAAGTTAACTGTCTGTCCACTTCTTGGAAACGAACTCCAGCGATGCACGTCATTGGGCAGAGGAAGACAAAACAAATGAAGTATCTTAACATAAAGCAGACTGCTGCCTTTTGCTGATTGAAAATAATTGCCAACTTCTCTTACTTTAAGTGTCTAAAGGAGAAAGCACTAGATCGGGAGTATTGACTGTCACGGACATGGAGCAAGGGGTGTCTACTTTATTCTGAAGATTTTATTAAGTCTTAATTCAGTTCTTCATGTCGTGCGTAAAGGATCAATTCTGTCAAATTCGCTACTTCTTCATCTTATCAATGTTAGTTGTCATCATAACGATGTGTACTGTTCTGTCAAAGATTTTCGGCCTTCCTGTAGGTGGGGGCGGTAGAATAACAACCACGATACCCATCGCCTATCGTAAGAGGTGTCTAGTGGCTCTCTATTTTATAGCGTGGTTTAACGTCCATGGGGCCCTTAACTTAGTTCTGGCTTTGATTCCATTTTCACCGAGCTCGATAGCTGCAGTCGCTTAAATGCGGCCGGTATCCAGTATTCGGGAGATAGTAGGTTCGAACCCCACTGTCGGCAGCCCTGAAAATGGTTTTCCGTGGTTTCCCATTCTCACACCAGGCAAATGCTGGGGCTGTACCTTAATTAAGGCCACGGCCGCTTCCTTCCCACTCCTAGCCCTTTCCTGTTCCATCGTCGCCGTAAGACCTATCTGTGTCGGTGCGACGTAAAACAACTAGATTCCATTTTCTTATGGCAGGCGCCTCAACTTCATGTATCCTATCCGACCTTCCTTAGTCAACTCTTGTTCTTTTCCGACCTCGACGCTATTAGAGCACTCGATGCGTAGGGAGTCTTTCATTTTCACGCCCTTCGTGGCCCTTGGCTTTTTTCTTTGGCCAATAACTTCATTTTTGAAGTGTCTTCCACGTTTTCCCTCTGATTATTGTTAATAGAGGATGGTTGCCCAGTTGTACTTTCTCTTAAGACAATAATCACCACCACCACCATAACCCCCATTCGATAAAATCTACGTCTGTACCTGCGTAGGGGGACTGAAGTATTATTGCAGCTTTCTGGACCCCGGACCGAATTCTGTATATTTCAATTGTGTATCTCATGGGACCGAACTAGTAACCAGCCACATTAGTGCATGGTAGTGGTGGCAGTGGTTCTGGTGGTGTTAGTTCTTTTTTACAAGTTGCTTTACGTCACACCGACATAGATAGGTCGTATGGCGACTATGGGATAGGAAAGGCCTAGGAGTTGGACGGAAGCAGCCGTGGCCTTAATTAAGGCACAGCCCCAGCATTTGCCTGGTGTGAAAATGGGAAACCACGGAAAACCATCTTCAGGGCTGCCGACAGTGGGATTCGAACCCATTATCTCCCGGATGCAAGTTCACAGCCGCGCGCCCCTAACCGCACGGCCAACTCGCCCGATGTTACTTCTTTTAAGAGGAAGTACTACGGGGTAACCGTTCTCTATGAACACTAATCAGAAAACAAAGAAGAAGAGTCCGACCCTTTTCAGAATAACGGTGTCAAAAGTGCCACGAAAGACGTGAAAATCAAAGACTCCCCAGGCCTCGTAAACCTGATACCATCTTAAGACAAGGAGGTAGGATAGGAAAGGAGCCTGACTCAAGTAAGTGGAAGCAATATCAGACTCAGCTACGGGACCTGCTCTCAAGCTGAGAACCCCGGGGGTTTCCCTTGCAATCGCCTCGTATATCAATATACAGTCAACTTCAACTCATGTCTCATATCCTGAGGTCATGATAATGGCCCTATCCTAGACCTCGCTACACTGTGGTTTTGTGGTCTAATTTCTCCCTTCGCTAGTTCGATACTTGGGAATGAATTTCCAAGCCTTGTGGTCAGCTAGACACACGATACTCTCGACCCCAGCCCTCCAATAATCACGTTTGAGCGGGTCCATCAATGCAGCGCGATAGTTCTGTATTTCATAGCCGCATCATTTAATACATATGTTCAAGTCGCACTCTAGTGTCGACACTTACTTCCTACCGGCACTTAATAGACACTTAATAGTCTAACTTTATGAAGCATAACTTAAAAGCCATTTAAGTGCTACATAAGCGATAGAAGAGAGTGAACTCGTGCCCTCATATCGAGCTGGTGCAGTTCTTGTCAGGTGAGCTGCGTCCTGCCATTCTTAAATCTCTGGCAGTACCGGGAATCGAACCCGGGTCTCCGAAGACGGTGGCTAACAGTGGTGATGGTGGTAATCATACTCTCTGAACAAATTAAGTGAAGAAGAAGTTTAAAATAAAACCAAATCATTTATTCAACGAAGGGATTTCGAAATGAATAACAAAAAATTTTAAAACTGTATTAAGCCGCAAAAGTCATTAACGAGTGGACAGATGGGCGCTGAAACATGGTTTTCTATTTTCAGCGACGCAAACTTCAATTGTACACTTCTGTCAACGTCGGCTTGTGTATCCTGAACCAGAGCTCCGTTTACGAAACAGTGTCTTACCAGTGGTAGACACCTGCAGATTCCTGGGTCTCCATTTTGATAAGAAACTAACGTGGCAGCCCCACGTCCGTCAGCTGAAGGTTGCCTGCATGAAGAGACTTAACATGCTTCAGTTTCTCAGCGGCACTTCGTGGGGGGATACTACGTTTCTACACGGGAACGGTCCTCTCCCGAATCCGGCGTATGGTCAGCATCAAAATCTTACGCTGAATCTTTTAGACAGTGTTCACCATAGTGGAGTCAGGCTGCCAACGGGAGCTTTCCGTACTAGCCCCATTACCAGCCTTCTCGGTGAAGCAGGAGTTCCATCTTTACGGATAAGGAGTCAGCAGTTACTCCTCTCGTACGCTGCCAAAATTCGTGAAATGCCGCTACATCCAAGCTACCAATGCATCCAAAGTACCCAATACCACCAGAGGTACCAAGACCGGCCGAATACCACACGGCCGGTTAGGATTCGAATTGATAGCTTGTGTCGTGAGTTAGATGTGTCTATTGGTGGTTTTCTTGAGCCGATTTGTAGTGAGGTATCTCCGTGGTTAGTTCCGGGACCGGATATAAGGCTAGATCTACTCCGTGGGCCCAAGGTGAACACGGATGCCTCTGTTCATCGGAGGTATTTCTAGGACTTCGTTCACCAGTATCCACCCGCGAGACATGTCTTCACGGATGGTTGTAAGATAGGAAAAATATGGATTGCGCTTTCGCCACCGATAATATAAGTATGAAGATCTCGCTTCCTAGTGTCTGTAGCGTGTGTAGTTTATTGACACCTGTTTCTCGCAACACCCACTGGTGCAGCAGATTCATGACCTTCTAGCCAGGTTGAGTGATGCTGGGACTAGAATCACTTTCGCGTGGATTCCAAGCCACGTAGGGATTATGGGCAATGAACTTCCGGATGAAGCTACGAAGGAAGCGGTAATTTTATCTCCAAGGCCTATGAATGTACCTGCTAAAGATATTTGTTCTCAGATACATGGCCATGACCAGGAGACATATTTATGACCGTTTTGATTTTCGCAAAGAGAAAGTGGTTTCATTTCCCAAACGAATTCGTTATCTTTATCAAATATGTTTTCGGTGGATACATAATATTTTTAAGTTAAACCAGCACATACAGTAATTATAATTAAATTTACTCGTAAATGACCAAATAAAGCCTTTTTTTTTTTAGAACATAATCAACCGGCTCGTGTGATAGCTCACGGCTTGGTTCTCAATACAACCGTGAAAGAATACTTCGCGAGGTGGGAGAAATAACTTCAAGAACGGCTGTTGCATGGCTTCCCAACTTCGCCTTCTTTGACTGTGGAGGCCACGGAATAATGAACTTCATTTCTGACACAGTCTTCTGATGTTGAATCATATTATCTATGGAGTGTGATACGTGAGGTTCATTGGCCTGTTGCTAAGTTCCTTGGGCCTGTTGACTGTGAAGATGATCTCGTTGAAACATAAATACACGACATCGTCACTATACGCTTACTACCATTAGTAACTCGTGTCATAAAATTACATACTTAAACAGAATTTAGAAGGAACTTCAAGTTATCACAACATCATTATTCTAGTCCTGTTCACGTAAAATTAGTAAAATGAGTCACCACCTGCATCGCCAATATCTTCGCGTAGTATGGCTGTCGTATGTTAATTTCTCGCGGGCGACATGATCGCTCGGTGCACAAGGCTGCCCACCTATCTACTTAGGAACTAAGACGGAGTGTAATTACCATTGTTCTTGCCGGCCTCTCGAAGGGAATGTGTTCTAATGACATGACCGGCTACCAATGCCAGAGATTGGCTTGAACCTCTTTTCTTGCCGTGCGATAGTAGCGCATTGTATGTGGGTAAGAGGTGAAAAGCTGAATTAATGTCCGGCTCCATGGTTAAATGGTTAGCGGGCTGGCCTTTGGTCAGAGGGGTCCCGGGTTCGATTCCCGACAGGGTCGCGAATGTTAACCATAATTGGTTAATTTTTCTGGCGCGGGGGCGTGGTGTATATGTCGTCTTCATCATCATTTCATCCTCATCACGATGCGCAGGTCGCCTACGAGAGTCAAATCGAAAGACGTGCATCTGGCGAGCCGAACTTGTCCTCGGACACCCCGGCACTAGCCATACGCCATTTCAGCTTAATTAATCTTTATTAATGCTTTTTTCTTTCCGGCTGCTGGGCCCTTGACCAAGATGAACTTGAAATTGATTTATATGAGCATTTTTTCTCTCCGGCTGGTGGTCCCTGTACGAAAATTACCTTTTTTCTTGCTGTACGATAGCAGCGCATTCTATGTGGGCTAGTGGTGAAAAAATGAAATCCTTTTTTTTGGGGGGGGGACGGGAGGTCGTGGTGAAAGCTTATTTAATTAAGAATGCTGGATAGGAACAAAGCATACTAAATTGCTCTTGGTAGATAGCACCTCGAGATCAAGACAGCAGTGCACCTGTCCATTGTTGATTCAGTACCTCTGTTTTGCCTGCGCGGGTTGCTAACGCTATGTATTTCTGATCATTCATGGAAATGACGTCATATCCGCTTATATTTTAGCCAATACCAGCAATGGTAAACAGCGTCTGTTACTCTTCATTACGTCATAAAAGATATTGTAGATCTGGAGGTGGGCCGGTGGGTCCCTGGACATGATAATGAAAACATCTCTTAAAAAAAAAAAAAAAAAAAAAAAAAAAAAAAAAAATCCACGTAAATTTTGCACGCTTCTATTTTCCCATTTCCTTATACAGCTTGCGTGAGCAGGACTGGAATTTTACCTCTACAAAAAGTTATTGAAAAGTCAGATTATCTTTTACAGTTGTCAATTAAACCTTCAAAACCGTGGTTATACCTATAAACAATGTCAGCAGAAGAACAAGTCTATCAGGGGCCAAATTTGGGGCTAATTAAATGGTCGCGGTTCTTGTAGACAGAGAAAGGAGTGAACATTGTCGTGTTAGGTATCAGCGAGAGCGATCTACAATTAACTCGCTCCATTACAGAATATTAATTTACTTGTTATCTCTCAGGAAGGGCTTATTTAATGTGAACGTAAAGAGGCCGTCATAATTGTTTGTAGAGATTTACTGCACAACATTTACCACAGTAATAAGCGAGTTTTGTAAGAAGTTTCCGGGTTCTCGATGTCAAGGAAGTGTTGAATTTTCCATCTGGGCGTGGCGGTAAGGCGTGCTTGGTTTACCAGGAAGGACGTGGGTTCGATTCCACACAGGAAGTCGAAAACTTTAAGAAACGAGACTTCCACTTCCAGAGGTGCACATGAAGCTGAGGTTCACTCAGCCTACACCAGAAATGAGTCCCAGGTTAATTCCTAGGGGCAAAGGCAGCCTGGCGAAGAGATAACCATAATACCCGTTCTCATTTCCCAGTGAGCACAGGTGAACAACACCTAAATGTCTCTTAGATTAGTTCTAGCTCTTCTGGAGTTATTTTTCGCAAATTGTTCTCGCCTGAAGAAACTCGTGAGGGTGAGGATGGTATAAAGTGTCTACATCATATCCCGCCTGTCGGTATAGGTGACTTCCATGGTTAAGTGGGGGTGGTAGTGATTATTATTGTAGGGAAGGTATAACAAGGCAACCAGAAAAATGTACGACCATTCCAAGATTTAAAGCTACTGGCAGGAAAGGACAACGATGAGTGTAAAATTAAGACTCAGTAGGCCTCGCCTCACCTAGAGGAATCGTGGTCGCTACCCACGCTCCAAAGTTCAGAGCGCCTGGCTCCCCTTTTAGTCGCCCCTTCAGACAGGTAGAGGATATCCTAGATATATTATACAGCACCCATCCAGAGGAGGATTGGACATGATAGGCGGGTGGTGATTACGATAACATATAATAAAGTATGAGAATATATTCTTTATTTATTCCTAAAAATTACAATCCTTTCTTTAATCATCATCGTTACCGGTCGATTAGTTTAGTAGTTTGCCCTTTTTTCTTCACCACTACGAGCGCTAATGTGAGTCAATGCAGAGTTTCACTTAAGAACCACTACAAGCGCTAATGTGAGTCAATGCAGAGTTTCACTTAAGAACCTCTACAAGCGCTAGTGTGAGTCAATGCAGAGTTTCACTTAAGAACCACTACAAGCCCTAATGTGAGTCAATGCAGAGTTTCACTTAAGAACCACTACAAGCGCTAGTGTGAGTCACTGCAGAGTTTCACTTAAGAACCACTACAAGCGCTAATGTGAGTCAATGCAGAGTTTCACTTCAGAACCATTAAAAGCGCTAGTGTGAGTCAATGCAGACTATGTATTTCATTCAAGATCATTGGTACTAATACAGAAGAGACCTCTAATTAATCCTCGTCGATTTTCCGCAGCGGCAGCTTCTTGAGGTTGATTTTGATTAACGAATCGAAGTTTCCTCTCATGACAATTTCTACTGGTAGGTGTTTCCTTATTGCTACTTCTTTTAGTACCGATGGCCTCACTTCCTTGGGACCTATCTTATTGCTGAATATAAGATCAATAGTGCTGCTTCCATTTGGGCCTATGTATTCTTCTCATTTTTCTTGTTTAGTAATGGAAATCCCTCTGTCTCCAGGTAATTTACTACCATCTCCGCCTTTTTGTTTGCAACGTCTATACGGCAGTTTAGGTCCCCAGCAATTATAAGATGATCTGTATTTCCCAATTTAGAGATACCCAACATAAGTTCATTTATAATGCTGTTTTGATCATTAAAATATTGTCTATCTTATACACTAAACTGAAAGGTGACAACAGGATATTAATTTTACTTCAGCAGCTCAAAATAGGTTTAAATATTGTGCATTCAAAGTTCGTTGGGTCTAATTTGAGTATTTTCTCAGGAAAAGGTACATAATTTAAGGGAATTCTTAACAAAATTTTAAAAATATTATTTATATAATGTATTGTTCTTTCTGACGCAAAATAGTAAACAGAGAAGTTTCATTTTATTTCCAAGTAATTATGAATACATCAAAAGAACATTCAAGGGAATACCTATTTTATTTTCTGATATAGGTAATTAAACATCGGAAGTTACATTTTTCTATCGTCTCACACTACCTGGATCCCTTAATAACTTAGTAAATATCAAGCCTTGATTTTCATAATTATGACGATAGTAGACGTGTGTTCACGCAGCTGTAAAATTTAAAAAAGAGGACATTTTTTAAGTTTATTAAGGATAAATGCAGCTTTAGAGGTTGTCTTCAGAGGCTTATATTTCCATTAATCACAGAGGTATCTGTAGCTTTACAATAATCCTTGAAATCAGTTTATACGATACTTACAACGACATAAGGATGTTTTTCTTTCTCAGTTAAATATGATTAAAGGTTCTAAGATACTCAAGACAAGTATATTTTTTGTATTCTAGTATTATTAACTGAAGTCTTTAACAAAGTTATCTGATTACAGTGAAGGCAGCTCTATCTATTCAAGAAAACTGGAATTTCAACACTTTTTCAATACACATACTACTGTTGATACAACCAGTTCCATCTTCAGATTGCTCTAAAAACTACTTCCAACTTGCTGGGTACAGGTTCTTCACACATGAATTGGGCTTGTTAAGAAGACCGCTTTAAAATGAAAAACATGTTCAATTTTGGCACTTAGAATCTTTTTTCTTTAAGTTATAGTATTCAATTATCGTCTTCCTAACGGGGAATGGAATCCATCTTCTTTTGAGGAAGTGGTGGTGTGATAATTGTTTTAAAATGAAGTACAGCTGGGCGACCATCCTCTAGTAACACTAAATTCAGAGGAAAAAATGGAAGGATTCCGGCACTTCGAAAAATGAAGATATCGGCCAAAGAAAAACAAAGGTAGCGAAGAGCGTGAAAATGAAAGACTCCCTAGGCCTCGAATGCTCTAATACCGTCAGGGTCGGAAAAGAACAAGTGATGAATAAGGGTGGTGGGATAGGATAGTTGAAAGTGAGGAGCCTGGCACAAGTAAGTGGAAGCAATACCAGGTAAGCGCCCCGTGGTAGCCAATCTACGCTACAAAGTTAGGAGCACCTGGGGCCACAGTTTGAGAAAGCCTCTAGCGTACCTCCTTGGTCAGAATCGAACATTATAAATCGACTAAATGTCAAGGGTAGATTTAGACTACCAATACTACATTGAGAAATCACGAGACACTACAGACTAGCAACGTGATAGATAAAGGAGTCTTGATGGCGAACCTGCAGTTTATTCCACTGAAACTCAAGTTGTAGGATTTCAGCAAGACATAGCAGATATTCTAGATTCGCGATTGACCTTCGGGGTGGATCATGGGAGACTACCGGCAAAAATGAGTGCAGTTGGACTAGACAAAAGAGTGACTGACCGGGTGGCTATATTTCTAGAAAACAGATTGGTCCTTTACATGAGTAAAAAAAAACTGTAAACAGAGATAAGACGCTTTGCGAATGATGTTGCACTCCATAGAGTGATAAATAAATTACAAGCTTGTGAGCAACAGTATAAATTCCTCTACAATGTTGAGAGATGGACAGCAGGCAATGGTATGATGTCAGAAGTCAGGTTGTAAGTTTCACAAATAGGAAAACTCCTCTCAGTTTTAATTACTGCTTTGATGGGTGAAAGTTGCTATTGGGGATTACTGTAAGTACCTAGGTGTTAATATAAGGAAAAATATTCATTGGGGTAATCATATAAACTGCACTGTAAATAAAGGGTATAGATCCCTGAACATGATTATGAGGGTATTTAGAGATTGTTGAGTATGTTTCCAGTGTATGGCATCCTCACCAAGATTACTTGATTAGATAACTGGAAAAAATCCAAAAGGAAAGCAGCTTGATTTGTTCTTGGTGATTACTGACAAAAAAGTAGCATTACAAAAATGTTGGAAAGTTTGGGCTGGGAAGACTTGGGTGAAAGGAGACGAACTGCTCGACTAAGTGGTAGGTTCCGAGCTGTCAGTGGAGAAATGGCGTGGAAAGACATTAGACGAATAAGTTTGAGTGCTGTCTTTGAAAGTAGGGAAGATCACAATATGAAAATAAAGTTGGAATTCAAGAGAGCAAATTGGGGGAAATATTCGTTTATAGGAAGGGAAGTTAGGGTCTGGAATAATTTACCAATTGAGATATTTAATAAATTTCCGAATTCTTTGCAATTGTTCAATAAAAGACTGGGTAAACAACAGATAGGCAATCTGCCACCTGGGCGACTGCCGTAAAAGCAGATCAGTACTGACTGGTGACCTGAGGGGCCACAAAGTGGTGCCACTTTGCTATGAGAAGGGCAGATCTTAGACATTTGTCTTCCGTACACAATTAACCAATAATTATTTTATATTACTACATAAGAGTAGTCGAGATCGTATTAAATAGAATTCATTTAACACTTGAAACTCCATGAAGCTCGAAAGAGTGGGAATTGCTGTTTCGCGTTACAGATTTCTGCAGGAGGAATTTTGTTATCGACAAGGTTTGATCGATATGAGAAATATTCTCCACTTTACTGTGATGGTTTGGAGAGTTTATTAATCCAATACGTCACAGTATTGGTTATTCCATCACGCTGTATGACAGGCCTGAGTGATGGCAATGACCTGTTTACTCTGCTTTTTGACACGTGGGTTCCTTCCTTGTTCACGATCATCATTTTTACCCTTGAGGGTGGGGGCGCTGAAATAAATCCACGGTGTCCCCTGCTTGTAACAGGCGAGTGGGACATGCTCTGAACCTCGGAATTTATGTTGGTGACCACTACTCTCGTAGCTGCTTCCGCTTACTTATGTCAGGTTTCTCAATTTCATCTTCCAAATCCAACGTCATTTGTTCAACTCTTCCGACCAAGACGGCATTGATTTTGTGAGGGCCAGTGAGTCTGTCATGTATGCGCCCTTTGTGGTGCTTATCTGTTATTTGTCGATACATCCACTTTTGGAAATGTCAGATCTCTTCTTTTTTCATTTCTGATTACTCTTAAGAGAAGACGGTTGTCTTTTTCTCTCTTTTTATTTATTTACTAGTTGCTCTACGTCGTCCCGACACACACACAGGTCTTATAGCGACGATGGGAGACGAAAGGGCTAGGAGTGCGAAGGAAGCAGCCGTGGCCTTAATTAAGATTCAGCTGTACCATTTGCCTCGTGTAAAAATGGGAAACCACAAAAAAAAAAAAAGAAAAAAAAAACATCTTCAGGGCTGCCGAAAGTCGGGTTTGAACGCACTATCTACCGGATTCAAGATAAACACACGGCCACCTCGCCCGGTAGCACGGTTGTCCATTTTGTACTTCCTCCTGTAAGAATAGTTTAACCAACCCTTGTTCCGGTTCCTTATGGGATCGGGTATGAGGTGAGATGAAGCTATCGTGGCAGGTTTTTATGACCGGATGTCCTTCCTGACGTCAACCTCATCGGAGGAGTTAATGAGGTGAAATGAATGACGAGATATATGATAGTAGGAAGGGAGAGGGTGAAACCCGGTACCGGCACATAGCCTACTCCTGTCGAATAGCACCAAGCGGTCTGCTCAAGGCTTAACGGACAAATCACCATCAACAGCGTCATATGCCCTCACTCCATATGAGCACTGCGGGAGGTTTGGAATGTAATCCAGGCTTTTGGCACGCATTCTAGTGATTAGAAATTGCACCACCTCCCCTACCCTGCCAGCCAACATTCTGATGGTGACATTTATTTTGGACCAACGGGGCTCGAACCGGCTAACCGCGGTGTCAGACCGTTTAGACTTCAACGCCTTAACGACCATGGCCACCAGGCGGGCTATTATAAGAATAGATAAGAATAGATGCTTGATATTTTCGAAAATCATATCATCCAAAATATTATCGATATCTCGAAGATACCCTACAGAAGTTGGTCTTGCTTGAAGCGCGCCTGCGTGGAGATTCGAGAAAGTATTTTGTACTGTGAATGATTGTATCTGTTGTATCTGTTTCCCTACGAGTTAAAGAAAAAATAATAATTTCCTAACTTATCTACAGCACAAATTCCTGATGCTATTGATATCTTTCAACAAGACTTCAATAATAACAATAATATTCTATGTGATTTTTTGTTATGTGTGTGTTTTTACGTTATGACAAGTTAAAACCTTCCATGATCAATTCTTTCTGATTGACTTTTAGTGTAATATTTTTCTAGGACATTTCTGTACATTTTATATTCTTTTCCAAGGTAATAAAAGCCCAATAGGGCCGAAACCTGTACTTTAATGTGCTTTTAAACGTGTAATGTATTGTCCAAGGTAGACTACTGATACGACATATTTTATTTTGTTTACTCTAAAGTCAATACGCAACAATTCAAGTTTTTTTAACACTACAATCATGAGATTTTTAAATTTCAATCCCTATTGGTTGTTTCTCCTCCCGTTCCTTTCCCTTCACTTTACTTACGAACGTAAGCTTGATCACGGCCGACTAGATCTTTGGCTGCGTTAGCTAGAACACCGCATCCAGTCCGCCGTGCCTGCGTCCAGTTGTATGTTATTAATTATTCCGACAGCTAACGTGCTTAGTTTGGGGTTCTTCGAATACGCGGTAAGTCTTTCCTGAGTGTATGTTCTGTGAAAGCATGGTGCTTGTGGCAGTAATTGGGCTTATGTGTTAATGTGCTTGTGTCTAACCCAATATGTCATTAGAACATTCGAGGCCTACAGTGTCTTCCATTTTCACACCCTTCTTGCCCCTTGTTTTTCTTTGGCCGATATCTTCATTTTTCAAAGAGTCGGATCCCTTCCATGTTTTCCCTCTGATCAGTGTTAATAGAGGATGGTTGCCACTGGGCACATCCTCTTAAAACAATAATCACCACCACCAACCTGGGGGCTGCCGACAATGGAACTCGAACCCACTATTTTCCGAATGCAAGCTGACAGCTGCGTGGCTCAAATCGCGCAGCTACCTCCGTGCATTCCTCTGGTAATTTCCCTCCTATCGGCCTTATGCTAGTGCCGTCTTAACCACCAGCAATGTTTATGCGGGATGGTTTTTCCAGTTGTTCTTCATCACAAAACAATAATCACTGCCATCAGAAACTAATTTCTAGAACAGTGAAATGTCTCTGCTCCAACCTCGAGACTTGAACATATATATGTTGTTGTTTGAGTCACAGTCCATAGACTGGTTTTATGCAGCTCTCCATGCCACCCTATTCTGTGCTAACCTTTCCATTTCTACGTAACTACTGCATTTTACATCTACTCTAATCTGTTTGTCATATTCATACTTGGTCTACCCCTACCGCTCTTACCGCCTACACTTCCTTCACAAGCCAACTGCACCAATCCTGGGTGTCTTAAGGTGTGTATTATCATTCTACCTCTTCTTCTGATCAAATTTAGCCAAATCGATCTCCTCTCACCAATTTAATGCACTATCTCTTCATTTGTGATTCGATCTATCTCATCTTCAGCATTCTTCTGTAAAACCATATTTCAAAGCTCCTATTCTCTTTCTTTCTGAGCTAGTTTTCGTCCATGTTTCACTTCCATACAATGCCATGCTCCAGACGAAAGTCTTCAAAAGCATCTTTCTAATTCATATATCAATGTTAGAAGTGAGCTAATTTCTTTTGTTAAGAAAGTCGTTCCTTGCTTGTGCTAGTCTGCATTATATATCGCCCTTACTTCTGCTATCGTTAATTATTATACTACCCAAGTAACAATATTCATCTACTACTTTTAATACTTCATTTCCTAATCTAGAATATACATATAATTCCTTATTCGGTCTGTCATTCACAGGGAAATTGAGGAAACGAGATTTCAACAGCTGAAATTGATACCGGTTTTGGCTGTTGTGTATTCTTTACAAGAAAAATAGACGGAACCTCTCACGACCACTACTTTTGTACGTTCTAAAATGAAAAATACGTCTCTATCAGCGAAGTCGTCGTCGTATATTCGCCATGATGACGTATGTATACATCGGGATGATGTCGAAGAACTGCGTATATCTTGGCTTCTGCTGCCTTCCACAGATAT
The DNA here is from genome assembly GCF_040414725.1 of Anabrus simplex. Lineage (NCBI taxonomy): Eukaryota > Metazoa > Arthropoda > Insecta > Orthoptera > Tettigoniidae > Anabrus > Anabrus simplex. Next base: position 75,868,443 of record NC_090277.1, read on the forward strand.
ATTTGAGAGACTTAGATCGGTGAACAATGCAGTGATGACCACCATGCCTGAAGTGATCAGTGAAAAATACTATCTTTCAGTTAAATGAATGAATCATCTTTTTTCCATTCTGGGGTTTATCTTTATCGATAAACACGAGATCGAGCAGGGTACCTGGCCGTGGTCGTTACCTCATCAAGTTTATGTGATCGTTCGCCGAAAATATTTTTACCACCAGAATGTTGATTATGATGGTGATGTTTGTTGTTTAAAGGGGCCTAACAGCTGGGTCATGGGCCTCTAATGGTCAGAGGTAAACGAAACGAAGATCAAAACATCAAAATTTATCCATTGACTAGAATCTAAAACGAATGTTCATGTAAAAATGATCGTGAAACAAAAACAAGCAGTGGATCCAATTCATAAAGCCTGAATTACTGGAATGATACTTATTTCCTAAAGGGGTCCAACATCCAGGTCACCTGCCCCTCATAATGGTACTAATCACTGGGAGGTAGAACCATGGTGTTCCTCCTATAGTGGTGGTACCGGGCGAGTTGGCCGTGCGGTTAGGAGCGCGCAGCTGTGAGCTCGCATCCGGGAGATAGTGGGTTCGATCCCCACTGTCGGCAGCCCTGAAGATGGTTTTCCATGGTTTCCCATTTTCATACCAGGCAAATGCTGGGGCTGTACCTTAATTAAGGCCACGGCTGCTTCCTTCCCATCGTCCCATCGTCCCATCGTCGCCGTAAGACCTATTTGTGTCGGTGCGACGTAAAGCAACTAGCAAAAAAACAAAACACAAACCTATAGTGGTACTAATCACCTGGAACGTAGACTGATGGTGTTCCTCTAATGGTGGTACTAATCACAGGAAATGTAGACGTATCGTATGTCGCAAAGAATGGCATCACTCACAGGTAACATAAACCCATGGTGTTTCGTACATAGTGGCACTTATCACGGGTGCCAGCCAAACCCGTCGTTTTTCTCACATAGTGGTACTAATCACAGGCAACGTACACCCATGTGGTTCCTTATAAAGTAGGTAGCGCAAATCTATTCTGAACCCAGGGGAACCGACACAGTCCAGCACAGTGTTACGGCACATGGACATTTGTTCGCGCAGCCGAAATCCCGCCCCCCCGCTTCGGTGGAATAAACACGATCGTAGACCCTACCAACCACAGAACCGTGATGTTCCTCAAATAAAGGCACTACTCATTGGTAACGCAGAGCTATGGTGTTCCTCACATAGAGGTACTAACTAACTGCATGTAACGTCGACCCATGGTGTTCCTCATGTAAATGTACTAAGCACAAGTAGTTTCATGGTTCTAATATAATCATCCCTTGGTTGCCCCTTTTAGTCGCCTCTTACGACAGGCAGGGGATACCGCGGGTGTATTCTTCGTCTGAGTCCCCCACCCACAGGGCGTTGTGTGTTTGGTCCGCAAGAGCTATTTTATTTCGCTCAAATCCGCCGGCAAGCCAGTTAGGACCCCCCTATCCGCCACCTGGGACACCCCACGTGGGAGTATCACCTCTCCCCCTGCTACGTCAGCATAGTAGGTTCGTGGACCAGAATGTTGGTCGGAAAGGTAGGAGAGGCGATGTTATAGAGTTTCTAGTCACTGGAATGAGTGCCAAAAGCTTGGATTAAATTCCAAACCTCTCCGCAGCGCTCATATGGAGTGAGGGCATATGACGCTGTTCATGGTAATTCGTTTTGGGCAGTTGAATGTAGCTTTCTCAAGAGTACGCAGATCCCTAGATGTCAAAGTACAACTCCGAGCTTCAACTTCACTCAGTGTGGTTCGTAAGGAAATTCTACGTCCGCTTCTGTAGTGTAGAGGCAGTGTGATTAGATTCCATCCCCGGAGTCCTGGGTTCGATTCCCGACTCTGCCACGAAATTTGAAAAGTGGTACTAGGGCTGGAAAGGCGTCCACTCAGCCTCGGGAGGTCAAACTGTGTATAAGGTATTCGATTCCCACTCAGCCATCCTCGAAATGATTTTCCGTGCTTTCCCACTTCTCCAACCAAATGCCCAGATGGTACCTAACTTACGGCCACGGTCACTTCCTTCCCTTTTCCTTTTCTATCCCTTCAGACCCCCATCCGACCACAAGGCCCTGTTCAGCATAGCAGGTGAGGCCGCCTGGACGAAGTACTGGCCCTCCTCCACAGTTGTATTCCACGACCCAAAGTCGCACGCTCCAGGGCACTACCGTTGAGACGGTAGAAATGGGATCCCTCTCTGAGTCCGAGAAAAAAATCCAACCCTGCAGGTTAAACGGATTAAGAAAGAAAGACAGAAAAGAAATACTACAATAACTGTTTTGATTCCATCCGAATGCAATATAACTTATGCGTGTAACTTTTATTCATAAGATATATTACTAGTCCATTTAGAATTTCTAGTTGCTTTACAGACACTAATTCCGACTGTCGAAGGCAGGCTTATGTACTAGTACGTTATAAAATACTACTGCAGTTTTCCAATCGCTTTTCCTACGCCCTGTTTGGGTCGCTGGCGTGATGTGCGTCACATAATTGTACCTGGCCCAGTTTTATGACCGGATGTCCTTCCTGACACCAATCCTCTTTGGAGAGATGTATTTACTATTGCGTGTTTCTCCGGATGTCGCTAGTGTGGTGTGTTGTATGCAGATGCAGATAAGTGTATTAGCACGGACGCCTTAGTTAGAGATGCGCTTAAATTTCCCCACGCGTCAAATTAAAACATTGTTAAAAGTAAACATGCACAGAAAGAGGAAAGGAAGGGGCAGTCTATAAAAGATGGGGAAGGTCGTTAATTGTGGCTGCCGCTGAATTAAATGAGCTCGCTTCCCTCAGCTAGAACTTTGGTCTTGTGGCTGGAGAGAAGTTTGTGAGTCCAACAAACTTGTCCACTTTGGACTTCGCTCTATCTGAACATAGTTAGGGAATATTCTCGAGCGGTAGTTCGTTGGATCTGTGCAGGATAGACACAATATTGAACACATTATTGTGTTTGAATTATGAGGAAATATAATGAGTGTCCGGATTCTTGAGTGAATCTTCTCCACGGTATCCCATGTATGTCATAAGGAGCCCCAGATACTCTTAACTTGGGAGCATGGGGTGGCGACCAGGGGTGTCTGAGGGGAGTGCTGTCATTGTTTTTTCCCCTTACATCAGGCTCCTCACTTGCATCTGTCATATCCGGCCCGCCTTGGTCAACTCTTGTTCTTTTCCTACCCCTAGGAATTAGGTATCGAGGCCTAGGGATTCGTTCACTTTCATGCCCTTCGTGACCCTTGTCTTCCTTTTCATGACACATTCAATTTTCGAAGGCTTGGGCCTCTTCCCCTTTCATGGTTGACAACGTGTACTTCCTCACGACTTACGCAAAAAAAAAAAAAAAAATGAATGACAACTATAAACGATCAGAAATTATATTCTGGACAACTTTTATTATTGTGTAATGCAACTAAAATTAACGGAGAAATGAAATATTTGCTCTTTTGGCCTCCTAAATATTGCTACATCTCGCTGAACACTCACCAAATAACATATAGACTAGAACATAACTCAGCTATTCCTGATATTAAATGTCAAGTCTGTTAGGGCGTTTTCCCCGGAAGTTTTGATTTTTGTATAATTTGCCCGAGATAAAAGTAAATGTAGTATGAGGTAAACATCGGAAGTGTACGGACTACATTATTAGTTTATTTATGAAGATAACTGTATGCATTAGCACAACCGTCGATTTTCTTTTTAGCTACATTTACATGAGGCCATGAGCGAGCCAGACTTCTGATGTGAGTGCCACATAGAATGTGCTTTAATAACCTCTCATCGATGCTGCAGAAAGAGACCTCAACAAAGAACACAAATATTAATATCAGGTACGCAATATGTATTTTCAAACATATGAACGTTGGTAGGAGGAACAATGAACGAGCGACATCCGTTACCAAGTTGGAAAATAATCAACATGGAACATTGAGACTCCTCTAACACACACACAGCTACGTTTAGAAAATGATTGTAAATTGTTACAGTGGTGGTTTCCAAGGGGAGTGCAGGTGATCACTGTTTTATGAGGATAATCAGAGGCAACTAAGAAAGAGATCCGAAGCTTTGATAAATAAAAATATCGGTAAAGAGCGTGATAATGAGATAGATACTTCCCAGGTATCGCAAACCTTTACAACAGACAAGACTTCAGCAAGGCAGCTCGAATAGCGTAGATGAAAGTGAGGAGCCGGGCACGAGTGAGTAGAAGCGCCATCAGACTCAGCTAAGGGGATCTATGCCACCAAACCTAGTTCCCTTCCACTCTCCTCTTACGACATACTGGAGATACGGTCGATTTATTCTATCGCCCTCTCCTTCGTACGTGGGGACAGTAGATAACTCCGATGCTATCCCCTGTCTGTCGCAAAAGGCGACTAAAAGCGGTATCAAGGCTCTTAACTTGGGAGCGTGTGTTGGCGGTCACGGGGTTCTTAAGTGAGTCCTGTCATTCTTTCCACTTACTTGAAGAAGCAATCCAGAGGGAGTGAGGCAAGGTTGCAGCCCCTCCCCCCTTCCTTTCAATGTTTATATAGAACAGGCGATGAAGCAAATCAAAGCGGAAATGGGAAGGGAAACGCAATTCAAGGAGAGGAAATCAACATCATGAGATTTGTCGATGATATTGTTATTTTATCAGAGTCTGCGAAAGATTTGGAAAAATTGCGGATTGGTATGGATACATTCTTGGGGAATGAGTACATCAAAATAAATAAGTCCAAAATAAAAGTAATGGAATGCAGTCGAACGAAGTAAGGTGATGCAGGAAATATTATAGGTCGGCCTGTACGCTTTCGTGCTGTACGTGTCCCTTCACGTTTTCACTTCACTATCACATCAAAACAGTGTATCTAGGGATGCTTACGAGTGTAGAAATCTCGCGTACAGACTTCCGACACAACTGACACCCAATCACCTAACCACGTTCGAAGTCCATGAGTTCCGCGGAGCGCCCCATTCTGGTCTCTCACGATGTCGAATGACCACTGAGGTCGCTGCTATGGAGTACCTGGCAGTAGGTGGCAGCACAATGCACCTAAGATGAAACCAACAATACGCGACACTCAGCGAGATATCGAGGGACAGCTATTAGAGCTCTCTCTAGCGGGTAGACCTGAAAACTACTGATTCTGTCATAAGAGCACGTGTATTTGTGTGTGAAGTTTTTGGTGTTATTTATGCGTTTTCAGTGAGTTGACATAATTAAATATTAGCGTGAGTCATTCCTTGATATCTCCTCTCAACATGAGGGGAAAGGTATGTGCTGTGTTTGGCTGAAGTAACTATGAAGTAGAGAAGAATGCGCGGTCTTTCTTTCGCTACTCTCGTGACAAGAAAATGTAAGTAATATTGTGTTTGCATATATATTCATCCAGTGACAGAGATCTTCATAGTACTTCATAATCTTCTGACCTGCTCGACCCATGTTTTAACTGGCTTAAAATATACTACGCATATTTTATTGTACAGTGCAACAGTTAACCTTCAATACCGATGTGTTGTTGTAGGTGTGATCTGTGGATTTTGAAATGTCACAGAAATGATTTGGATAAGGTGTACAAGAAAGAAGGGACGTTACGCTTATATAAGAATTATAAGATCTGTTCAGATCATTTCCAGGCCAGCGACTTTAAAAATCCTCGACTATACAGCCAAGGGTATGTTACATTTTTACTCTAATTGTACGTAAATATTCCTCAAAGCATCACTATTGACAATATTTTCATACTTTTCTTTCTTTTATCCCTCTTCTCAGATTGAAGCCGGGATTTTATAGATTTTCTTTCTGTTAGTAGGCTTTATGTTAAGAGAAAAAATGTCCAGCTTTTAAATGTTAATTCATTGCATCATGTGTGTAAGGAATGTGCCGATTTTTTTATTGACAAGTGTCTTAATGTGATGATACAATGTTTTTTAATGGGAAAGAAGACAAATCTAACCGTAAAAGTTCAGGCAGGAACGCTAAAGCAAAAGAAAGTAATGCATAAATGAAAGATCAAGCCATTTCACAGCAGTCCATTTCACATCCTGTTTATGTCTTTATTTCAGTCTTTAAATAATAACCTTTTAAATAATTCTTCATTCATTTATCCAGAATTGCTTCAACTTCCAAGTTAATATCTTTCTTTCTAGACGTAATTTATTTATCCATTTTTGTATATTCTTTTCCGTTGGTATTTGAATTTAGCGCGACTTTTCAGGTCAAGTCACTAGGAGCGCCACCGTCGAATTGCCTCCCACTTTAACAAGGCTAAATCGGTATGTGTCGCGTATTGTCTCTACTGTATTTGATGAAACACGTATGTTTTTAGGGGTGTCCGGATACTTTTGATCACATAGTGTATTAAGAAATGAAGTCTTAAAAGAAGTAAACGAACATTATTACTTGGGTAGTAAAATAACTAACGATGGCAGAACTAAAGAGGATATAAAATGTAGACTAGGACAAGTAAGGAAGAGCTTTCCTAAGAAAAGAAATTTGCTCACTTCGAACATTGATATAGGAATTAGAAAGATATTTCTGAAGATTTTCGTTTGGAGCGTGGCATTTTATGGAAGTGAAACATGGATGATAACTAGCTCAGAAAGAAGGAGAGTAGAAGCATTTGAAATGTGGCGTCACAGAAGAATGCTGAAGGTGAGATGAATAGATCGAAACGTGAATAAAGATACTGAATTGAATTGGTGAGAGAAGATCGATTCGGCTATATTTGACAAGAAGGAGAGGTAGAATGATATGATACATCTTAAGACTCCCAGGACTTGTTCAGTTAGTTTTTAAGAAAAGTGTAGGCAGTAGGAACGGTAGAGGTAGACAAATGTATGAATACTGGAAGCAGATTAGAGCAGGTGTAGGATGTAGTAGTAGGGTATAAATGTAAAGGTGAACACAGAATAGGGTGGCAAGGAGTTGTGCATCAAACCAGTCTATGGACAAATGAATGAAACAATTCATCATCTTGTTTCAGACCTGTTATCTATCCTATCTTGGTCAACTCTTGTTCTTTTCCGATGGTATCACAGGATTCGAGGCTAGAGAGTATTTTATTTTCATGCCCTTGGTAGCCCTTCTCTTTCTTTGGCCGAGACCTTCATGCTATGAAGTGTCAGATCCCTTCTTTTTTCTTTCAGATAAATGTTATATAGAGGATGGTTGCCTAGTTGTAATTTCTCTTAAAACAATAATCACCACCACCACCACCACCACTTACATCGTTTCCACCCACAGGTAGGTTAACGATCTAATTTGCTGCTCCACTGTGGGCAATCCTGCAGATGTTTTTCCGTGATTTCCCATTCTGAATCTAGACAAGTGCTAGTGCGACGTGTAATCGCCAGTATTATAAAAAAGAAACTTTCCTCGACATAGATAACAAATAAAGGAGTAACTGTTATACGGCGCTCTACTGCTGTACAACGAAGTACTTTTTTTGTTTTTGCTATTTGCTTTACGTCGCGCCGACACAGATAGGTCTTATGGCGACGATGGGACAGGAACGGCCAGGAGTGGGAAGGAAGCGGCCGTGGCCTCAATTAAGGTACAGCCCCAGCATTTGCCTGGTGTGAAAATGGGAAACTACGGAAAACCATCTTCAGGACTGCCGATAGTGGGATTCGAACCTACTATCCCTCGGATTCGAGCTCACAGCTGCGCGCCCCTAACCACACGGCCAACTAGCCCGATGGAAGTAAGTTTAAAGACATTACTTGTCGAACTTTGAAAACAATCACTCCTCTGAATCTGCATTGGTACAAAACTGTGTAGTTCCACATAAAAGTACAAAGTTAGCACCGACGCTGCGAGAGTGAAGCCCTTAGCAGCATTACTGAATATAAAAAGAATTATCGACGTCTTTAAGTTATTTGGGATGAACTCTGCGTAGGACAGTCATAAACACAATGCGAATTGACAATTTTCTCACATCTGTAAACTGAAGTGCATACAAACGTCACAACAGTGTGACGAAGTAAGTCGTGCGGCACAATAGGACACGATTCAATTTCAACTATTTTAAAAAAAACAGGAACTTCCATGTAGATCTCAGTCTCTAACACTTTTCTCAAAATGTTCTAAAAGCGTTTTGAGTATAACTACAATATAGGCAGATTATGTGTGTAATTTGAACATCCTAAATCATCTGGAAGACAGTAAAAATTCTCGGAAAGGCCGAAAGTTGACCAGAAAGCGACATAAATGTTATATGGATGGATCGTTACGATCGTGCAGTAATTGAAACTTTGGTGTGAAGCTTTCGTGAATAACTACAGTCCAGTATTAAGAAATATTAACACAACTATGATGAGATCGCAACATATCTTGGAGCCGTGAGATATCACGAACCGTATTAAGGTGTCTTTACCTAGGGTGACGAACCGCATTACCCTGGATACTCCCGATTTTGAATGTAAAGTCTCATGTCTGGGAGGTCTTAAACCCGACTTCTGGCTTTCAAAATAGTTTACTAACCCTTGTAGGCCGTGCTGTTGATATTATTGCCAAGTGCCACACCAACCTAGAACGGGTTTTAAATTCGAAATATCTGTCATTTTGCATATCATATGAAAAGTAATAACCAAACCCCATAGCACTACAGCCCTTGAAGGGCCTTGGCCAACCAAGCGACCGCTGCTCAGCCCAAAGGCCTGCAGCTCCTCAATTCTAATCACGTAGGCTGAGTGTACCTCGAACCAGCCCTCAGGTCCAGGTAAAAATCCCTGACCTGGCCGGGAATCGAACCCGGGGCCTCCGGGTAAGAGGCAGGCACGCTACCCCTACACCACGGGGCCGGCTGTGAAAATTAATAGTTTTCTCTAAGAAAAATGGTTATATACAAAACTTAATCGGAATTTATGTTATTCATTTATGACGGGAAAGCTTCAAAATACGCGTTAGACTTTTCCATTGCACTATCCAGTAAACACCTAGTCTCTTAGGCGCAGACTTTCTAATAATGCCAATCATTCAGGGTTCTAGATGGAAAGCAAGACAACTTTTCAGTAATTGTTGTGTCGCTCTTTGTGTTCGTTATTTTAAATTAGACCCTAATACAGTATGTTGTGTCGACATTTAGGGCCATAAATAATTGCGTGTCAGACCTTGAGACTGAGATTTTCAATAGATATATAAAATTAACTCCAATTTAGTAAATTATTATTCTATTTGCGAATAAGCCCATTAGGACTACGCAGTGTACTTCGATGCTTGCTTTTGCCTTCCTTTATGTCCATGTTTCTTTCATTCTTTTACTGTCGGATTCCTTTCTGTCTTCAGACCAGGTTGTTCCGATCTTCTTCTTTGGTTTTTCCTCGTGGTCAAGTTGCCATTTGTGAATTTTGGATCTGAAGATTGTCCGGTTCTGGACATATATCTATTTCGAGGTAAGGGTACGGTGTCGAACTTCTGAGAAGGGCAACCCGTGATAATGGCGTGTCGTTATTAATCAGAAAATAAAACCAGGATAATAATATACTATATTGAACAAACGCTCTCCATGAATTATACGTCATGTGCTGAAGAGTGTCATTTCTAGCAACCCTGGAAGCTTTATGTACTGTACTTTTAAGTCCAATGCTGGGTTTAATAGCTGCCGTATTAAAACGTCCATTAACAAAAGCTCGGTGTGTAATTTCCAGCAAATTCTCGTTTTAATACTATTTGACAGTTTAGACGCGTATTGACGGTAAAGCCTGCATTAATTTTTACCAATAACGACCAGCGTTTTGAATAGAGCAACTTGTCGCATAAATCTCCTATCTGGAGTTTTAAGCCTCCTTCATACATATAAATAATTTTAAAGAAATTATTATTATTATTATTATTATTATTATTATTATTATTATTATTATTATTATTATTATTAGAGGACCCGTGCTGCGCTGCAGCATTCGTCCTGATATGCCTGTTGAGTCATATTGATTTGTATACACTTTTCAATGGTTTTATTAGCATAAGAAGCGCGTTATGGTATGGCGCACTTCATAGTCAGTATTCATCCATTCTGACGTCATATATCCATGTCTGTTAGATCATCAGCCCAGAGGTTGGTTGGATCCTCAAATAGCACCACCAAAGGTTATGCGGTTATAAGGAAACCGCAAAAACCAATGGCAGCACCAAAATAAGGCGTACTAGGCAAGACGAGGAGTGAGGTAGTTTGCCATTGCTTTCCTCCTGGGTCAGAAAGTGCTATCGCAGCACGACTGACCCTATGAGCAACACCTTTCATAACACTCAGATGCACTAGTCGTGCTCTGAATGCCATTACTCAGTACCACCCATACCCCAGCAGCTTCCATATTGTCACAGCCATGGATGGGACTGGAACTTCGGTGAAAGCTACACTTTACTCTGACCTGTGCCAAGAGATGGATACAAAAGTACTGTATCCGTCAAGAAATGGCAGCAGGCAACATATATCCATATATTCGCTTTTTTGCACCCTGAAATTCTTGATGTAAAGTCCGGTGTTGTGTCGTAGAAGGCAATGGTATTTTTAAGCGGAATTCTTTTACGAGTGTATAGAACGGTTGTCTTGTGAGCTCATAGGTTATTCTCGAAGGACAGTTTTTTTTTTTTTTTGCTAGGCAGAGAACTTTTTAAGATACATAGCCTTCATTCGTTCTAGTGTAGCTGTCTTGTCTTCGATGGGTGTTTCCAGATAATGTCTAAGGCGTATGTCATGATGGGTCCTTTTTGTATTATCTGCGCACCTTTTCTGCATAGATTTACACCCTAGTGCTGAATTGGGCGACCTCGGCAATCTTCGAGATTTGTACTGGCAACCTTTGAAACACAAACTATAAATCGCTTATGCATCGCTGTGCGACATCTGGCGTACCCTTTACGTACTAGTACTGTTGTTATTTACGCAGCAAAATCAAACTATAGAATTCAGTCTAGGAATAAGATTCGCATCGAGAAATGTTATATAATGTGTGTGTGTGACACAGTTGTTGGCTTAGATAACAAAGGTTTAGTAAAATTCGTATCGATCGATCATATTATCGATTCAATTCTGATTTCATTTCCATTCAGTTGGCAGTACTACTGGAACCGGAATTGCTCCCTCCTTACTCCTCAAACGGAAAAGAGAAACCGATTAAATGGCAAACTGTTATCAAAGCTGCTTTTTCTAAATGGCTTACATAAGGGGTATTGGCAATTGACCTAAGATCATCATCATGTTTTACTTTTTTCACGAACAAATTGGAATTGGAGTGCTGAGGAAGAACTTGGGAAGAAAATGTTTTATTATTTTATAGAGGTCTGATAATTATCACATGTACTTCGTACACAAATTATACGTTCGTAGTTTTTTCATATGGCTTTTCGGTGTATGTGCCAACGGCCGTAGCCGTGTTGAAACACCGGATCTCGTGAGATCTCCGAAGTTAAGCAACATTGGACGTGGTCGAGAAGTGGATGGGTTGCCACGCGCTGTTGGTGGGGAGTAAGGGAATGCAGGAGCGGAAAGGAACTGGCCACGCTACCGTACGTAAACTCCGGCTCGGGTACACCTCTGCGGAAGTTCGGACCTGCCTTCGGGCAGAACACTCCCTCACTTTACCTTTCGGTGTATGTTATTAGCTCGTTACTAGGTACATTGCATATACTGTTTTTCTATGTATCATAACATCTTTCGGCTGTAAATGTTTTTATAATGTGTCATTGTATTGAAAAAGTCATGTTACTTGGTCATTGTTTTAAGCTTGTTTTCTGACCTGTGTCAAGACTTATTAAATCTAATGAATATTTTAATCATTGTGTTAAATGTAAAACTAGACTTACAATAATGGACAATCGCACCAATACTTTAAAAACGGATATATCGGCGATATATCGATATTATGAAGACCGATAATTTAATGACATCGATATTTTAATACCTATGTATCGAAAAACCGATATATCGATATGTTGAAAAGTTTTGCCATCACCACACATTTGGACGATTGGCACTTCTGATACATAGCCTATTCAACACGGTCAGGTTAATGGCATGTCATTCACATTCACAAAAAAAGAAATTGCCACACCTGTACCAGTTGCTCGTATCCGTGAATACCATTAAAATAATAATTTCGTGTGGCTGTTTCTAGCCGAGTGCAATCCTTGTAAGGCAGACCTTCCGATGAGGGTGGGCGGCCTCTGCCATTTGTAGGTAACTGCGTGTTATTGTGGTGGAGGATAGTGTTATGTGTGAGTTGCAGGGATGTTGAGGACAGCACAAACACCCAGCCCCCGGGCCATTGGAATTAACCAAGTAAGGTTAAAATCCCCGACCCGGCCGGGACCCTCTGAACCGAAGGCCAGAACGCTGACCATTCAGCCAACGAGTCGGACGTGAATAACATTAATCCCACTGGATTGAAAGATCGGTAAAACGTACGTGCATTATTAGACCGAGTTAAAATGTTAGATATCCATTAATAATATTGAACAAACGTATTTCGGATGTTCATCTTAACTAATATGTTATTTGCCAAGTTCTTGTATAGGTAAGAGAAATTTACTGCTGTATGTCATTTTTTCGTTAGGAGGGAATTAAATGAACAGGCGTTTACAATAGTGAAGAAGAAATATTTTATTGCTGGCCCATCAGTATTTTACTGTTGTTTCAATGGAGACGTTAGTGGATCAAGGTAAACATATCTCTAATTTATAATAGACTACACACTACCGCCATCTTCAGTGCGTTAGTAGGACTATACGTTCGAGCTCATTTTTACAGGCGGTTACGCTCCCTGGCGTGAATGGATGTGTACTGTATTGCTGTATGTGAATGAAGACATGCCCCGTCCACGAGCTATGTGAATTAATCATACGAAGCTATAAACCCCGGTCCGATCGAGAATGGAGTCTAGGATTCTCTGAACCGAAACCCCTATGGGTAGGGGCAGTAGAATATCATCCACAGTATCCACCGTCTGTCGTAAGAAGAACGGTCCCAGGGGCTCTTAAATATGGATTGTGGGTTGGCGACCGCGGTGCCCTTAGCTGAGTTCTGGCATTGCTTCACTTACTTGTGCCAGGCTCCTCAACGTCATCTATCCTATCCGACCTCTCTTGGTCAACTCTTCTTTTCCGACCACGACGGTATTAGGTGTCGAGGCCTAGGGAGTCTTTCATTTTCACGCCCTTCGTGGCCTTTGTCTGTCTTTGGCCGTTACCTTCATTTTTCGGAGTGTTGGCCTCCTTGCATTTTCCCTCTGATTAGTTGTACTTCCTCTTAAAACAATAATCACCACCACCATCACTCTCTGAACCGAAGGCCATTGTGCTCACCGTTCATGTAATAATAATAATAATAATAATAATAATAATAATAATAATAATAATAATAATAATAATAATAATAATAATAATAATAATAATAATAATAATAATAATAATAATAATAATAATAATAATAATAATAATTTATGCTTTTGTGTTTAGTTTTGCATCTTCCTTGCTTGCTTAAGGCAGGTTTAAGGGTGCTCCGACTCATCCTCCGCACATTGTTGTAGGCCCCCAGAAACAGAATGCCTACTTTTAATTTCCTTGGAAATGGGAGACTGGTTACTCCCTGGGGTACAAACTCTTACAAAGTGCGTATCCATTGTTGATTGATTGTTAGGTTAGGGGAACAAGTCTCCTAATATATTCTGCTCGAGGTTGTTAGCTCCGAGGAAGCGTTTTTAGCTGCACCTTTGGTGAACATAACATTTGCCTAACCTAATCGCGCTATAGCCATGTACTGCTAAGAAAATTACAGTCCAACTTCATATCACAAGATCGAAAACTTGAGATGAGTTAAAAAACCTACTCAGATTTTCTGGTGATACTGTAAACCGGAAAAGCTGACTCTCATTTTATCATCTCTCTTCTTGTCTATAAGGAGGCAGCTGTTTGTTGCGGAGCACATGACTCTTCATCGGCTCTTCTGTTAAATAAAATGAAGGGATTTAATATTAAATGTTTTAATAATTCAGGACAATTTCAGCGAGGAAATAAGCGTAACTTACAATCTAAAGCTTTTGAATGTAATGCTTATAATTAGCCACATAACTAATTCCCATATTTATTTTAGATATTCATTTTCTATTAAGCTTGAAAGAATGATCGTCGTTGTATACTAACAAAGAAAGTTGTTTAGAGTCGTGAAGCTGTTACCATGACAACGTCACACTCTCGCAGTCTGTGGTTGCAGATACTCTTTCCTAGGGAGACTTTCGTTTGTCATTCTTTATGGCCCTGGATATTCCATAGCGATTACCGCAGGCTGTTCCTTCTTTGTTTTATAGTGAAGGGAACAGTCTCATTGCTCACTGCTATTTGTTTACTCTGAGTGCCAGACTACACGACATGGAACTATGTACTACAATTTGACGGACAGTCGACGGAGACAAGGGATTTATTAAAGGGATCCTTTCCCTCGTAACGGTGATGGATTCTGCCTCATTACTTGAGAATCTGATGTCCGCTATAATTAACAGTCTGGACTCAGATTACACCGGAACCAACGGAGAAGGATGTTCCCTGGGGGGAGGGAGCGCGAGAAACATTTCCTGCAGCAGATTTACGGCGCAGCTCTGCTCCATCGTCCTGCAAGTTTATGTATAGAATAGGTGAACACATATAATTTAATTTGTGATTTGTGATGATTATTGTCTGACGGGTGGTACAACAAGATAACTCTGTTAATGTAATCGAATAATCTTAACTTTCTCCACTAATTTAGAGACCCTAGACTAGTTTCCACGCGGGGCAAGAACTCGCTTTAGCGCCAACTCTACTTCCCCACCGACCATCCACACCAAAACGTTCCCCGAGAACATCTAATACGGTCACAACACAGTAATTCACCTACTCCATTTCTTCTTCAACTTACATGGTAAATGCTTTATTTTAAATTTACAGTAAGTTCATTTTTAGTACAAGATAAAATACCTAATTAATTCTGATATATTTCACTGACAGTCCGCCTCTGTGGTGTAGTGGTTAGCGTGATTAGTTGCCACCCCCGGAGGTCCGGGTTCGATTCTCGGCTCTGCCACGAAATTCGAAAAGTGGTACGAGCGCTGGAACGTGGTCCACTCAGCCTCGGGAGGTCAACTGAGTAGAGGTGGGTTCGATTCCCACCTCAGCCATCCTAGAAGTGGTTTTCCGTGGTTTCCCACTTCTCCTCCAGGCAAATGCCGGGATGGTACCTAACTGAAGGCCACGGGTGCTTCCTTCCCTCTTCCTTGCCTGTCCCATCCAATCTTCCCATCCCACCGCAAGGCCCCTGTTCAGCATAGCGGGTGAGGCCGTCTGGGCGAGGTACTGGTCATTCTCCCCAATTGTATCCCCCGACCTAAAGTCTGAAGCTCCAGCACACTGCCCTTGAGGCGGTAGAGGTGGGATCCCACGCTTAGTCCGTGGGAAAAACCGACCCTGGAGGATAAACAGATTAAGAAGAAGAAGAAGAAGATATTCCACTGACAAATAGTCTGAAAGTAGCATCTCTGGTATTATAATCGCTGTAAATGAAAATGATTATTTATGAAATGTTATTACGATGTATATACAGTATGTGTGGACTGAATCAACAGACCGTTGATTTAGAACAGGATATTTAATTATGATAAATAGTAAGTTACTAATGGTTAGTGTGATTAGCTGCCACCCCCGGAGGACCGGGTTGGATTCCCGGCTCTGCCACGAAATTTGAAAAGTGGTACGAGCGCTGGAACGGGGTCCACTCAGCCATCCTCGAAATGGTTTTGTGTAGTTTCCCACTTCTCCTCCAGTCAAATGTCATGATGGTACCTAACTTAAGGCCACGGGTGCTTCCTTCTCTCTTCCTTGTCTATCCCTTCGAATGTGCCCATCCCCCACAAGGTACCTTTCAGCATAGCAGGTGAGGCCGTCTGGGCGATGTACTGGTCCTCCTCCCCAAATTCATCCTCGACCCAAAGTTTCACGCTCCAGGACACTGCCCTCGAGGCGGTAGAGGTGGGATCCCTGACTGAGTCCGAGGGAAAAGCAACCCTGGAGGGTAAACGGATTAAGAAAGAAAGATAATTATTACTTTCAAGTAGAAAATAAACTGTATTGCAATTTGCGCATTTTTTAAAATCTTCTCGTTGCCTCAAATGATAATTGATTTTGTACAAAAACATTTAGCTGCAACAAGGCGCGAACTCACGTCGTCGACGTTCGCAGTACAGTGACCAATTGCCCACCGCACTTGTTGACTGCAATGTAACTCTCTAAGTACATACACGTTGCCTTGGAATCGGGGATTCATTAATATTTCGGAAATGATCAGGTCGCGTACGTGTTCTTTCACCTCGACTTGGTCCAAAGCGGATCCTACGTCATGACATTTGACCTTCTACACGGGTTACTCCTGAGTGTCCCCACCAACAGGTACATTGAAGCTCGTTGAAATCGGTTTGGCACAGGCTCTGGCCTCTCTTTGTAAGACACGAATCCACGTTGCCATTGCAATATCGGTCCATTCACCGTACTTTTTACACACCTTGTAAACAAGCGTGTCGTTGCTCAGAGGAAAAATAAGCAGAAACTAGACACGCCGCTATGAATTGACTGAGAATTTTTAGCTGTCATTACGTGTTAATTGCATGCAGTATTTGAACAGCGGCAGGCATAAAACTACTTTACAACGGATAAGTAGTTCACTTTGCCCGCCCCTGCTGTTTGATGTGGTTACAGCAATCTACTCCAACACGAGGTCGTTCATGCGCAGTTTTCTTTGACACCGCTCACGTAATATAAGAAAACAAGTTCATTCACCTTAGTAAACTCGATGTAAACTAATGCTGTTATAACAGAAAAATTGACTCTGTTATTGAGAATACTGGAACAATTCTCCCATAAGAGACAACAAGCTTATTAAGTAAATGTTGTGACTAGTAAATGGAACCAAACACTGACCGAGTTATTCAAAATACAGGCTGGTATTTCACAATGCACTTGACGTAAATGTGTCCGCTCATTGAACACAACCCTGTAATAGATTATCGATACTTCTCGTTCACGAGTCAAAGCATTCGTTGTTAAAACAACCAGAAACTGCTGTAGAATACAGCCACAGGATTTCCTGCCCGTAAGGGCTGAGTGGCTCAGACGGTTGAGGCGCTGGCCTTCTGACCCCAACTTGGCAGGTTCGATCCTGGCTCATTCCGGAGGTATTTAAAAGTGCTCAAATACGCCAGCTTCCTGTCGGTAGATTTACTGGTACGTAAAAAAAAAATCTCCTGTCCGCCTCTGTGGTGTAGTAGTTAGTGTGATTATCTGCCACCCGCGGAGGGCCGGGTTGGATTCCCGGCTCTGCCACGAAATTTGAAAAGTGGCACGAGGACTGGAAAGGGGGTCCACTCAGCCTAGGGAGGTCAACTGAATAGAGGTGGGTTCGATTCCCACGCTCCAGAGGTGCGATCCCTCGCTGAGTTCGAGGGAAATCCAACCCTGGAGAGATTAAGAAGAAGAAGATCACTCCTGCGGGGCAAGATTCTGGCACCTCGTCGTCTCCGAAAACCGTAAAAATCAGTTAGTGAAACGTAAAATAATTAACATTATTATTAACCTTGCCGTAGTAAGAAGTGACAACAAGGTAACCTCAGAGAATGTAAGCCTGGGAGCGGTCGCTGGCGATCACAAGCACATAGCTGAGCCCGTGCGAGGTTCCTCACTTTGTAGCCAAGAGTATTTTAATTTCACGCCATTCTCTTTATTATGTCGATATATTGATTGCTCGACAGATGGAACCACTGCCTTTTATATTTCTAGTCAGAGAAAATAAAGGATGGTTGTTCGACTCGTTGACTGAATGGCAGCGTCCTGGCCTTCGGTTCAGAAGGTTCCGCGTTCGATTCCCGGCCGGGTCTGGGATTTTTATCACTTCTGATTAATTTTTCTGGCTGGGGAACTGCGTTTATGTGTCCGTCTCAACACTCTCCTCGTCATATTCAGACAACATACCACACTACCAACTGCCACATAAACACGCAATAGTGATTACATCCCTCCATATGGGGTTGGAGTCAGGAAGGGCATCCGGCCGTAAAACAGGGCCACATCCACATCATCTGCAAGGCAGTTCGCACCCACGACAACACAAGTGTGGGAAAAGCGGTAGGAAAAGAAGAATAAGAAGAAGAGGAAGAAGATAAAGGATGGTTGCCTAGTTGCAGGCCTCCTTTTTAAACAATCAGCATCACCAACCCGTCCTACTGCATGGAAAATTGTAAACATTATGGCCTTTGATTTAACGGGTCTCGGGTTTGATTTCCGGCTGGGCCTGGGATTTTAACATTAATCCCTCCGGATGTGTGTACCGTTTTCAACAACAGAACATATCCTTAGATAGCGCACCATCCTCGCAGACGCGCGTCGACTCCAAAGAGCTTCACACGGTTTCTCCGCAGGCAGTACGTCATTATATTGTCACCACAACACAATTTCGATCCTGTAAGAAATAACTCGATAAAATTTATAGTATTTTAACTCTTCGCAGTCGAATAAGTTTGGCTAGATACGTTAATTAACTCGCATTTATTTCTCTTGGATTGTATGGCTGTTTTGCTGTGTATTATGAAGGCAAAAATGACATTTAACAATCTCAAATTGATGTTTACATAAACGCTGGGAATATATGCTTTTCTCATTCACTTTTATTATTTGCATTCTACGTCTCAAAGAGAACGTCTCTTTTTCTTTGATCTGTCTGTTCACACCATCAACGCAGCTGTTTCCAGTCTTCTGAGTATGAGGCTACATAAGGTGTAGATTTCCGTTCGGTGTCTCCTCGTCTTAATAGAAAAAGAAAAGCACTTTTCCCTACGCGAAAATCAATCGATCGTATCCGGCCCCATGGCTAAATGGTTAGCATGCTGGTCTTTGGTCCCAGGGGTCCTGGGTTCGATTCCTGGCAGTGTCGGGAATTTTAACCATAATTGTTTATTCCGCTGACACTGGGGCTGGGTGTACGTGTCGTCTTCATCATCATTTCATCCTCATCACGACGCGCAGGTCGCCTACGGGAGTCAAATCAAAAGACCGGCATCTGGCGAGCCGAACTTGTCCTCGGACACTCCCGGCGCTAAAAGCTATACGCCATTTTATTTCATCAATGGATCGTAAATATGTCTGCCGATCATGGCCTTCCATCAACGGCTGCTACTTTCATATGACCACCAGCCATAAGACATAGCCTGCACGACTGCTAAAGTTACACTTCCGTCACGCTATAAGACATAATGTTTATGTCAAAATCTATTCTAAAATCCATGAACTGCTATGTTTATGAACGTAATATTCCACAGAAATTGCTAAAAGCTTGAATGTCGCCGTTAACGCGCGCTATTCTTGCAACAAACATTTGCTGGAAAAGTTCCAATATGTGAGCACAAGATGAAATGCATCTGACATACGAGCGCGAAGATTTAAGCTGAAGTACAACTGGACATCCATTCTCTCAGAAGGAAGAATAGATGTCGAAATCCTCGAAGAACGAAGGTATGTGTAAATGTTAGGAAAGGGCTAAGAAGAACGTGAAAGGAACTGAAAGACTCCTTTTGCGCCGCAAACCAAATACCGTCGAGGTGGCGTGTGGAGTCTGGCACAAGTAAGTGGACGCAATGTCAGACTCTCCAAGGAGCCCCGTGGTCGCTAGGTTACGCCTCCAACTCTCCCCAATTGCGAGTCTCAGGGTTCTCCTTTAAGTCTCCGCTTACGGCAGATAGGTGATACCATGGTTGTTCACTACCACCTCCATTTAAAAGGGGCATTAATATCCTCAGGGAAAAATATACGAGAAGGAAGTAAATGGAGGATTCTGAAACTCATCTTTTTATAAAGGGTTGTGTGAAATACGAGTCTAGAAGTCTGTTTTGTGATATATTCTCTTTCTTAAGCCTGTGAGCTTTGTACCATTCTGCGCTCTCCACCGAGGAAGTATTGACAACCTTACTTTATGTATAGCAAAGTTTTGTCATTCAGACTGCAGTAATGTGCCTCCGCTTCACTAACACAGCTGAGGTCAGAGTCGTGTGTTCTTGTAAGGAACAGAGAGTCTTCTTGTTTATCGTTACAGTAGTCTTAATTGGACTCAGTCACCAATAAAATGGATACATGTGTGTAGTGAAAGAGAGTTTAATTGAAAATGCATTAAAATATGATATATTGGGAGAATAACTTCACATCCCCGATAAAGAAGTTCCAGATTTTTCAGGGCGCTACCGGAATGAGAACATTCTGGTCAAGGTACAACCAAGGACAAACTGTCTCCACTTTTACATACTGGAGTATACACAATTCCCTGTACTTGCGGTAAGGTATACATTGGCAAAACATGGCGGTCCATTGGTACTCATATCAAGGAACATGAACGAAATATTCCTCTCAACCAGCTAGACAAATCAGCAATAGCTGAGCACGCACTATGTCGGGTCATGATGTCGTGTTCAATGATATTCAAGCTCTTACCCACACTAGACACTACAGGTCCAGGATTATACGGGAAGATGTGGAAATACGCAGAAATCCTAACAATTTCAACAGGGACACAAGGGGAGGTTGTACCTTGTATACCCACAATGTTAAATTGGTCACTTTTAGGTACATTTTTCTCCTGAACTGTTCATGATAATGTTATAAAATTTTAATAGCTGGTAGAGGAAGGGTTTCTCTTCTTTGACCTATTTGTGTAGGCAAGTACCTTTTATCATGTAATTTTTACATAATTTTTTGCAAGTTATCAAAAGAATTTCCAAAATATCCAAATATTTCACTTTTATTAATTCATAATTTCTGAAATATTAAACTTAAACTCTTCAACAAATGCATCAATAATGTTAATCCCAGTAGCTGTGTGGTATTTAAGTTATACTGTTCTGTGATGTTTAGTTCCTGAGAAAAATGTACTTAAAGATTAAAAATATAAAATCTCAGAAAACAGGTTTCAAAGTTGAACATAGTTTGTTACTCACTTTAGAACATCCCTGCACCATATCCTGGGTCATCTGCATTTTCTTTATCCTCCCTGGCCCTTTTAGCATTCCTTGAGTGCATTCTTGCCTTCCTAGCCATCATAGTAACTTCATAATCTGCTTTCTTGACACGGACAGCATCCAACTCGGAACATGCCTTCACCATATTTTCCCCAGGTTTTATGCCTAACCTTTGAAGCAGCCTAACTCTACCAACATTACCATCATTAAATGACACAACTGCATCATATACACCCAAATTCAATGTATCCTTAACTACAAATACTGTTTTAGGAATTCTAGACCATATTACACTATTAAATGATTCATTTGGGTTCTGTGTTTTACCATGCAAACATTTACGCAACAGGTTTTGATCAGTCAAACTTCTAAAAACTGGCTTTATTACATTGCACACTTCAACAGGCAATGAGTGCCTATGACTATACTGTTCACCAGCTGCTATAGCACGGTTGTATTTGCACCAAGAGGTTGGTCCTTTTGGGCACAAGGCATGACAAGACTCCGTGTCAGTTGATAGTTTATGAAAATAAATTGCCCAGATATCCTGCTTCATTTTCATCTCACTGTCACAGTTCCTTCTAATAGCCATACCATAATAGTTCTGCAAACTGTCTATCTCCTTGTCTGTGAGTCTACCTTTCCCAGATAGTGGTTTTCCATCTGGTAATTTTATGCCTTTCATATCTTTCCTCAACTTGCGAAGGCGGGTTCCCATCCTTTTCTGGACATGTCCAATACATTCCAGCTTTTCCACACTGACATCTCCATATGGCTTTGCTTCTACCACACTTTTGAAGCTCTTACTGTCTCCATCCCCTAAATATTTTACATACCTTACCCCGAACATATCAACTGACCTGGAAAAAATGTTTACTGCACCTGCAGCTTCCATATTCCCACTGGACCCTTCAAAATTTACACTACATTCAGAACTTTCTTTATGTAATTTAAGTTTTTCATTATCTTTTATAAATCTACACTTATGACAGTACTTACTCAGTACCTCTACATCTAGCACTTTGCCATTATCCATGCTTGTTACAGTTACTACTCCATTCAGACTAGTATGCCCTCTACGCTGCCACGTTCCATCAACAGCCACAGCAATATCTGTAGAATTATCATTAATTTCAATTGCATCACCGACAGCAGCCTTCATAGAGGCAATAGCACAATGCTTAGCAGCTTCACATAATGTACCTGTATACTTCTGGAATCTTGTTGGGCCACTTGGGAGATTCATGACTGCACATAGTGTCTTACCAGCTAATTCACCTTTACCTATAGTACGCAATCCATACACAAACCTAATGTTAGTTTCATACCCACTGTCAACCTTCCTACTGGTACGAAATGAATACTGAGCTTTACAGTTCCTGCATTTCAGAAATAGTTTACTAGCAAGTCCATATCTTGCAGTGGTATCTTCACAACAAAATAAACTGTCACTAACATGGCATACTTTACAAACTGCAAATGAAGATATGGCAGATGACAACAATTCAATATCTATGATAACATTGCCACTTGTATGTTCTTCATTATTAGATTGAGTACTTACAAAAGATCCTATACTTGAATCAGTATTCAGCTTTCTTCTGGAAGCACTGGCACTAATATTTTCACTGCCAGAATTATCACTCACAATCACTGATGAAGTTGAAGCACATGTTGAATCTAACCTAGAACAGCCTGCACCACTCCCACGGACAAAATCCGTATTATTTGCACTATTATTACCACTAACTACACTTGCTTTCGGCTTTCTTCCAGGCCCTCCTTTACATTTCTTATACACTCTTCCAATTCGAGGCATGTTGTCACAAAAACAAACTTTCGGATGTAAACATGTCCAGAAAACGCGCCGAAAACACAAGAAACAAGTGAAAGTCGTTCCGCGTGAACAGAGGAGCCAACCCTGAAAACGAAATATCTTCACATAAATCAACATACCGCTAAAATTAAATATCTGAAGTTCAAGAAGTTGACAGATGGCGAAAGGGGGCGTGGCGAGTTGTGCTGCTCTTAAAGGAAATTAATATTTAAAGCCTTTAATGGCTAGAATGCCATTCGAAAACATATTTATCTAGTAAAGTACACTCCAAGGAATGTTTATGAGCAAAAAAATTTTTTTTGATATTTTGCCCCCTAGGAAGGTACAACCCTTTCGCCATCTGTCAACTTCTTGAACTTCAGATATTTAATTTTAGCGGTATGTTGATTTATGTGAAGATATTTCGTTTTCAGGGTTGGCTCCTCTGTTCACGCGGAACGACTTTCACTTGTTTCTTGTGTTTTCGGCGCGTTTTCTGGACATGTTTACATCCGAAAGTTTGTTTTTGTGACAACATGCCTCGAATTGGAAGAGTGTATAAGAAATGTAAAGGAGGGCCTGGAAGAAAGCCGAAAGCAAGTGTAGTTAGTGGTAATAATAGTGCAAATAATACGGATTTTGTCCGTGGGAGTGGTGCAGGCTGTTCTAGGTTAGATTCAACATGTGCTTCAACTTCATCAGTGATTGTGAGTGATAATTCTGGCAGTGAAAATATTAGTGCCAGTGCTTCCAGAAGAAAGCTGAATACTGATTCAAGTATAGGATCTTTTGTAAGTACTCAATCTAATAATGAAGAACATACAAGTGGCAATGTTATCATAGATATTGAATTGTTGTCATCTGCCATATCTTCATTTGCAGTTTGTAAAGTATGCCATGTTAGTGACAGTTTATTTTGTTGTGAAGATACCACTGCAAGATATGGACTTGCTAGTAAACTATTTCTGAAATGCAGGAACTGTAAAGCTCAGTATTCATTTCGTACCAGTAGGAAGGTTGACAGTGGGTATGAAACTAACATTAGGTTTGTGTATGGATTGCGTACTATAGGTAAAGGTGAATTAGCTGGTAAGACACTATGTGCAGTCATGAATCTCCCAAGTGGCCCAACAAGATTCCAGAAGTATACAGGTACATTATGTGAAGCTGCTAAGCATTGTGCTATTGCCTCTATGAAGGCTGCTGTCGGTGATGCAATTGAAATTAATGATAATTCTACAGATATTGCTGTGGCTGTTGATGGAACGTGGCAGCGTAGAGGGCATACTAGTCTGAATGGAGTAGTAACTGTAACAAGCATGGATAATGGCAAAGTGCTAGATGTAGAGGTACTGAGTAAGTACTGTCATAAGTGTAGATTTATAAAAGATAATGAAAAACTTAAATTACATAAAGAAAGTTCTGAATGTAGTGTAAATTTTGAAGGGTCCAGTGGGAATATGGAAGCTGCAGGTGCAGTAAACATTTTTTCCAGGTCAGTTGATATGTTCGGGGTAAGGTATGTAAAATATTTAGGGGATGGAGACAGTAAGAGCTTCAAAAGTGTGGTAGAAGCAAAGCCATATGGAGATGTCAGTGTGGAAAAGCTGGAATGTATTGGACATGTCCAGAAAAGGATGGGAACCCGCCTTCGCAAGTTGAGGAAAGATAT
Organism: Anabrus simplex; assembly: GCF_040414725.1. Lineage (NCBI taxonomy): Eukaryota > Metazoa > Arthropoda > Insecta > Orthoptera > Tettigoniidae > Anabrus > Anabrus simplex. Next base: position 75,892,972 of record NC_090277.1, read on the forward strand.
GAAAGGCATAAAATTACCAGATGGAAAACCACTATCTGGGAAAGGTAGACTCACAGACAAGGAGATAGACAGTTTGCAGAACTATTATGGTATGGCTATTAGAAGGAACTGTGACAGTGAGATGAAAATGAAGCAGGATATCTGGGCAATTTATTTTCATAAACTATCAACTGACACGGAGTCTTGTCATGCCTTGTGCCCAAAAGGACCAACCTCTTGGTGCAAATACAACCGTGCTATAGCAGCTGGTGAACAGTATAGTCATAGGCACTCATTGCCTGTTGAAGTGTGCAATGTAATAAAGCCAGTTTTTAGAAGTTTGACTGATCAAAACCTGTTGCGTAAATGTTTGCATGGTAAAACACAGAACCCAAATGAATCATTTAATAGTGTAATATGGTCTAGAATTCCTAAAACAGTATTTGTAGTTAAGGATACATTGAATTTGGGTGTATATGATGCAGTTGTGTCATTTAATGATGGTAATGTTGGTAGAGTTAGGCTGCTTCAAAGGTTAGGCATAAAACCTGGGGAAAATATGGTGAAGGCATGTTCCGAGTTGGATGCTGTCCGTGTCAAGAAAGCAGATTATGAAGTTACTATGATGGCTAGGAAGGCAAGAATGCACTCAAGGAATGCTAAAAGGGCCAGGGAGGATAAAGAAAATGCAGATGACCCAGGATATGGTGCAGGGATGTTCTAAAGTGAGTAACAAACTATGTTCAACTTTGAAACCTGTTTTCTGAGATTTTATATTTTTAATCTTTAAGTACATTTTTCTCAGGAACTAAACATCACAGAACAGTATAACTTAAATACCACACAGCTACTGGGATTAACATTATTGATGCATTTGTTGAAGAGTTTAAGTTTAATATTTCAGAAATTATGAATTAATAAAAGTGAAATATTTGGATATTTTGGAAATTCTTTTGATAACTTGCAAAAAATTATGTAAAAATTACATGATAAAAGGTACTTGCCTACACAAATAGGTCAAAGAAGAGAAACCCTTCCTCTACCAGCTATTAAAATTTTATAACATTATCATGAACAGTTCAGGAGAAAAATGTACCTAAAAGTGACCAATTTAACATTGTGGGTATACAAGGTACAACCTCCCCTTAAGGATTTACTTAGGTAGTTCCCTTCCCTGTCCCTTCACTATTGTTATCTCGCCAAATTCGTGCGTTCCTCATCACCCGATGTTGTGGCAGTTTCATACTTTCATAATGTGTGTACATCTGTTAGGTGAGCCCCTCGCAGACTGATTCTGATGCCACCGTCAGTCTCCACTTCGAATGCTAGCGCTGTACCGCGTACGGTGAACCATCTGGTGACGAATGAACGTACGATTTCCACTTCTATTGGGTAACGTCTAAATTCAAACTTCAGTCTTGGAGAAATACTTCCTCGTGAACAGTCGAGATTTTCTCGTGAAGACGCAGAGCAAAGTTCTCTGCGAAGCAAAGAATTTCACCTTATTTTCTTGACACGGCATAAGCCCAAAAACCCTATATCATGTCTATAAGTACGGGCCGTGAAAGCATCAATGGTAACATTCTAGTTACGTCTTCCCGAAGATCCGAGAGAATAAGATGAAGAGAAATACAGAGGGGAACTCCCACCTGACTCACTATTTTACTCAGAAAATAGCGAAGGGGGCTACAAATGGAGGGCTGGCATGTAACAATAAGTTCATCGAATTCAGGGGATGTACCTTGTAAAAGACTTCTATACCACAAACCCACGTCCCAGCTTGACCAACTGTCGAGAAATTAATAAATGAATGAAATCTAGTATATCCCGTAAGTGCGGTAATATTCATGATTAGTGATTTAAGGCCACTAGGGAGCACATATGTCTACTTTCTTTCGGATGCTCGCTTTCCTTCCCAAATTCCTCTTGAGCCCTGTTTTTAGTTTTTCCTTCTTTTCCTGTGAAAGAGGTTTGCGAGATTTAACAACTTTTGGTAGAGACCCCCGAGTTTACCAGTTTACAAAATTTGGGGGGGATGGGGTCTTAAGACATCAGTATCAGGAGTCCCAACGGAAGTTGAGTTTTTTTTCTTTTACTCCATTGAGCTAATGATTCCAGTCTTGTAGCTTTAGGTAAGTGAGAAGATCTTGGCAAGCCTGCCGTTGTCCATTGTCAGAAGGTGTCCGTCGCATGTTAGTGTTAGCCGTTTCCAACTGTTGGTACATGCGAGAGTTCGCTTTCAGTTGGTCAGCTCCATCCGAGAACACTCTTGGTCCATGAATTTTTCGGAGGATGCGTCTTTCGACTTTTTCCAGGTCGTTTATGGTGTCTATCCTGTTCATCAGTAATGTTTCCGCAGCATACAAGAACAGTTTTGTAATGGCATATTTTGGCGTTCTTCGAAATGCACTTCTTTTTGTAACGGTTTTGCGACTGTTGGTATGCTGCGTTGAGTTTGGCACATCTAACATGGAGGTTCCGTGGACCCATTCACCAAGACATCGGAATTGAAATTTGAGTGTTATTCTTAGATGAAATTTTTGATGATGCGGATGCTCAGTTAATGTATGATTTTTTAAATGTTAATTCCGCACGAATTTAGGCCTACGGTTAGGCCGTTGTACCTAAATCTATGATATGACGCAGCGATTCTTGGAGCACATTCGGCATAACAATTGCTATATGAATTATTTTAGACCACGCTCAAATCCATGTAAGATACTATGCTAGATGTTCGCATTTACTCGAGTCATCTTTCTAACTTACTTGTGAGCATTATTTCGATTTTTAGACAAGATAGACGTAATAAGTGACTAGCTTTTAATTCAAACACAAACTTAATATTTTGAACTTGAATTGACAGAGGACTATATTAATAAAGTCTTTGACTAATCGTCGACAATTCAGTCCTAGTCCTAAGCAATATGGTAATACTATTGGAGATAGATAATTCGCGTCAAGAACCATGCATATAGGGTATGCGACGTATGTTTCATATTTGAGGTTGTGATGTTTTGCCATATATTGTGTATTTCTTGTGTGCATCGTTGTATTTATTGTGGATACTGCGTTCTGTTGCAATCGTGTCTGTATTCTGGCACTGAACAAACCTTTTTATTTGTAGAGCGTAAGATTATTTTTATTGTGTTGCTGGATGTCAGATTTGTACATAATTTGTTATGGCAAGATCGCCACATAATTTAGAGAATTAAGAAAGATTCAACAATGAGCGATTGTAAATAAATTTAAAAAACAATGTAAAGTTATATTGTAAGGAAAGTTGAAATATTAGAAGCGATGTAAAGCTTAAATACGATCTAATTTCTTAACAAAGTCGTGCTCAGATGATGAACATTTGTCATTAATATAATGTTTAATTTTCTGATAGGAATTCAGCCATGTTCATGTTAATTGTGATTCATATTTTAATGAGAACAACGTTTCAGTTAATTCGTTTGAGGACATGAGTTATCGAACGAGAAGTTTGATGAAAGTGTGTAATGGACCAGTATAACTTGCAAACAATTCTCTAAACCCATGGTGATTCTATCGAGCTCGATTAGTGTTGTTATTATTATTATTATTATTATTATTATTATTATTATTATTATTATTATCTGCGTAGTTAAGTACGGACTTTATTTCGTATAAATCGTGGCAGTATCATTTATTATTTGTGAGTTGTATTATCTGTCTTGTAGCCCGCCTGATCGTTAAGGCGCTGAAGTCTAAACGATCTGACACCGAGGTTAGCCGGTTGGAGTCCCGTTGGTTGAAAAAATTTTCACCATCAGAATGCTGGCCGACAGGGTAGGGGAGGTGGTGGTATACAATTTCTAATCACTAGATTGCGTGCCAACGGCCTGGAATAAATTCCAAACCTCTCCGCAGTGCTCATATGGAGTGAGGGCATATGACGCTGTTGATGGTCATTCATCCGTCGGATGGAGACGTCAAGTAATATGCAGATCCCTTGGTGCTATTCGTTAGGAGTAGGCTATGTGCCGGTACCGGGTTCATCCTCTCCCTACTATCATATATCACGTCATTCGTTTCATCTCATTAACTCCTCTGATGTCCGCCTCCGTAGCGTAACGGTAAGTGTTATTAGCTGCCGTCCTCGGGGGCCCGGGTTCGGTTCCCGGTACTGCCAAGAATTTAAAAATTGGCAGGAGGGCTGGTATGTGGTTGAAATGGTACATGCAGCTCACCTCCAATGGGGGTGTGCCTGAAAAGAGCTGCACCACCTCAGGATGAGGACACGAGTTTACTACTACTCCTCTGATGAAGTTGATGTCAGGAAGGGCATCCGGTCATAAAAACCCGCCACGACAGATTCATCTCACCTCATACCCGACCCCGTAGGGAAACGGGACAAGGGTTGGACAAACAAACAAACAAACAAACAAACAAACAAACATTATCTGTCTTGTATAACAGAACACGATAATTGTGCTGTATGCTTATTAATACGACTTCATTTAATGTAAGAATACGCACTTAATAGTATGTAATGTAATGTTGTGAAACACAGGGTAAGAGTCTAGAATAACGCACCTTTGCCCTGGTACCACACTCGAGTTCTACAGAATGTTCTATTCCTTTGTATTTAGATTATTGGAGACTCGAGAAGATACTGAACGCATGTTGTGTCATACTTTTCTGGAAGCCTGGCAAGGCAAAGTATATAAAGGACAGTCTTGGGTTGTTTAGTCGAATTTTAGTGAGTCGTTAGTCTAGTTAAGTACATGAACTCATGTTGTGTTTTTTTCATTGAAGTGGTTATGTTGTGTTGGTACCACATGTGATCTCGTCAAGTGTTCCGCAGTTGATTTACACGCTAATGTGGCAGATTGAGTTCAAGATGGTGGTTCATTAGATGTGCATATAATTTGTAAATGAAACACTGTACACAAAGGACATTATCTCGTGTGTGCGTCTTTGTGAATACGATAAGTGGCGATCAATGAGTATTAAACTTTAATTTAATGTGAAGATTATTATTCAAGATTTATTTTAATGTATTAAAAGGCTGAACATATACTGCAGGGTAAATTAAGTTAAACCACTTAAAAATTAATTCTAGGTTTTTGCGGTGTTAAAGGAAACTCACCATTACGAATATGAAATTCATTTTATAATTTATCATGTTTTATTTAATTTCTGAGAATCATATTTCGATATATTTAATGAATTTTATTAATAAATATAGTTGTTCCATATCTTATGTGATTATTTCTAACTTTTGATATTTTTCCCTTTTGTGCCATGATATTTACTTAATAGACTCACGAACAGTCCACCTGCACGGGATCGTCCTGATTTTCCGCTGAGCTTTGGTGGGCGAATACCATTACGTAAGTGGGTGTATTTAATTGTATTCTTTAATATATATAATATGTGTGTGTTTTAATATTCGTAAGTGATTTTTAGTTATCGTGTACCATTAGTTCCAATTTCATTTCAGTATATTTCAATATTTATTCTTCTTTCGTCATCACAAAAGTTATTGTTTTTATATAATTAGTTTCCTCGTAATTGTTTCTTGTTGTTGTTAATCGTTTCATGTTTTAATTTAAATTATACTACTGTTAGCAGATATTGTCGTCGCGATATCTGCCAGCTGCAATGTTCTTGTTATTACCGACAGCGATAGTAGTAAAGATCAGCTCCACGGTTATTATTGGATAGACAAATAGCCCAAAGTGTCGTGATAAGCTTTTATTTTACTTTTCAGTGTAGATAAACCTCTTATATGTAGTGGTCTGTTTAATGCCATTTAGATGTATTTATATTTTTAAACTGTAACTTATGTATTGTATTTGGCTTTGTCTAGTGGCAATAAACTATGTTATTATTATTAATAGTAAACTACACACAAGTTGCTTTACGTCACACTGACACAGATAAGTCTTATGGTGACGATGCGATAGAAAAATATACAGGTCCAGCATTTGCCTGTATTAAAAATGGGGAAAACATGAGAAACCATCTTCAGAGCTGCCAATAGTGGGGTTCAAACACACTATCTCTTGAATGCAATATCAGAAATACGCGACCCTGACCACACAACCGACTTACACATCATATCTCAAGATACACAAATGTGTAACATTAGAAATTTCGGTCAATTGGTTGACATATTCCAACGTGTACCAAAACCTGGACTTCAAGCAAAAGACGGCGACACATTTCTTGGACACAATACGCAATTTTCTGTTCAATTTACGCACTAAGAAGTGCAGAAATGTTAAATTGAATACAGTGCACTTTGTTCCATTAAGTCTGGTTCCTCCACAAGGATCCCCTTTAACTTCATAAATATCCCCACATCAATTTCACCGGTCACGCGGAAAGCGCGAACTCTTTACGTGCAAAAAGCTCTCTCGTTTTTCGGCCCTCACAGTATTAATCACATTCGAAATGTCTGGAGGGAAACACCTACAATCTGATAGCCGAGAGTTCACAAGATTACTTCAAGGTCAGCTCGTGCTCGACATTAATCACACAGACTTCTATTGGTGGAGCGTCTTCCCCCTACGTAACGTCAACGTGCTTCGAACATTAATTAAATTTGATTGAAGCAGAGACGAAAAATGTTCCTTAAATATTCAGTTAGTCTATAAAAAATAGCACGGATTCATCACGGTGTTTCGGGAATCATGGGAATGGAAAGAGTGAAATTTGGAAGATAATTTTTTGTTAGATTATTGATCTGGTAGTGGTGGTTATTATTGTTTTAAAGAAAGTACAACCATCTTCTATTAACACTAATGAGAGGGAAGAATTTGACGGAGTCTGACGCTTCGAAAAATGTAGGTATCGGCCATGGGAAGTAAAGAGCGACGAAGCGCGTGAAAATAAAAGACTCCCTAGAATACCGTCGGGGTCGGAAAAGAACGATAAGTGACCAAAGGAGGTGGGATAGGATAGATGGAAGTGAGGAGTCTCGCACAAGTATGTGTAAGGAATGTCAGGACTCAGGTAAGGGCCCCACGCTCTCAAGTTCAGAGCCTCTACGGCCCCTTTAAGTCGCCTCTTACGACAGGCAGGGGAAGCTGTGGGTGTCAGTCTACCGCCACTACCCACACAGCGTGTTAGATTAATGGGAACAGATAAGGAACTTATTCGAAAATTTCAAGCCCTAACAGCTTGATAACGGGGAATGTAGTGGAGTTGTGCAGTAATGCCAGTTAATGTTCATGATGCTAGGCAGCGTTCAAGCAAGCTCTGTGCTGTAGCAGTCGCATGCATGCCTCTTATCCATAGAGTCTGAGTTCAATTCCTCGCCAATTTCAATTCAGGATTGAAGACAGATCAGAAGTTCAGTTACTCCCTGTGGGTGCAGGCATCTACCGCCTGTCGTAAAAGACGACTGAAACGAGTTCCAGGGGCTCTTAGCCTGGGAGCGTGATCTATCCTATCTGACATCCCTTGGTAAACTCTTGTTCTTTTTTCACCTCGACGGTATTAGAGCATTAGAGGCCTACGGAGTCTTTCATTCTCACGCCCTTTGTGGCCCCTGTCTTTCTTCGGCATTTATCGAAACGTCGGACTCCTTCACTCTGATTAGTGATAATAGAGGATTGTTGCCCAGTGGTACTTACTCTTATAATCACCACTACCACCACGTTTCGGTGGAATATATCGAAAGAATTGGTTTCCTAGAGATGATTGGTTCGAACCCCATCATCAAAGCTCCGAAGAAGCTGCTCATAGTTCCCTATTCTTAAACAGGGTATATGTCTAAGATTAAAACAATTTACCTTCCCATTCTTATCCTTTTTCCTGTTCAGTGTAAGGAAAGATTTACCGGCAATAAGGTAGTAAACAATTAGCTTATACAGAACGAACTTTCGGATATGACAGAGAAAAATCCCCCTGTACGTTGCAAGTCCACCTGGATTGTTACAACTTGTAAATAGCGCCACATCGTGTTTCTGATTCTAACATGGCGACGGTATAAACATAAGCATGCCATGCTAGTTCTGTATCATTAGAAAGGTCATATTTCTATGTATATATTAAAAGAGTTTACTAAAAACAGCTTCGGCAAATCCGTCCGTCCGTTCTACTGGACCGATGTGCTTTATTTTTGTTTCATTCTCTGCGGAATTACCTGCCAGTGAATCATGAGCCATTGACAAGTCTCTAAGTTCAGCCAATTTTGAGTAATCGTAAAACAAAGTCATTAAATGCTCACTCCAACCGTTGTAGGCGAAGGCTTACACTAAATGACATTTGTTAACTTGGCAGCAATACGGAACTATAGTAGGGAAAAAGACCGGTGCTGGCACAGGGGCTACTGTGCAAGATGGCAGCTATACATAGGCTCTTATGGAGAAAGCTGGCCTAGGAGAGACATAGGACTTATGGAGACGGTCCAGGGGTGATTGTGCAAGATGGCAGCTATACATAGGCTCTTATGGAGAAAGCTGGCCTAGGAGAGACATAGGAGTTATGGAGACAGTCCAGGGGTGATTGTACAAGATGGCAGCTATACATACGCTCTTTTGGAGAAAGCTGGCCTAGGAGAGACATAGGACTTATGGAGACGGTCCAGGGGTGATTGTATAAGATGGCAGCTATATATAGGCTCTTATGGAGAAAGCTGGCCTAGGAGAGACATAGGACTTATGGAGACGGTCCAGGGGCGACTGCGCAAGATGGCGGCTTTACAGAGTCTCTTATGGAGAAAGCTGGCTCAGGGAGACATAGGACTTAAGGAGACAGCCTAGGGGCGATTGCGCAAGATAGCGGCCGCGTACAACTTCCTAGTGGTAGGGCTCCCGAGGCAAGATTGTTGCCATACATTGGTTATATGAGACCAAATTTAAGGAGATAGACCAGGAGCTAATGGCGATACATTGTTATTATAGGCCTAACTCTACAGAACTGCCGCAGGGTCTCACAACTTGTAACTTACAGCCTATCAGATTGATCAGCCTGACATTCGTGAACTGAGGCAAAGGCTACTATGCTAGATGCTCTACTCTATTCGTATAGACCTAACTAGAGAGCTGCCTCAGGGGCTCACAACTTGTAACTTTCGTACGACAATTGTCGCTCCGTACATCAGCTAGGACAAAACTTTACATCCTAGCTAATTGTGCAGGCTTAACTGCATGCTGATCAGGTGTTATCCTAACCGCATGCCCTCCCCCACCACGAGATTAGCAGCTACACTTTGTAGTATTAGAACTAGGGAGATGATGTAAGACTTAATACATATGCTTTATTCATCAGGCGTAACGCTCAAAGGTGACCTTAGGTCTTGGAGCTGAGCAACCGCATGAAGGCAAAATGGCTATAGGACAACAGGACAACAAAGGCTCAGTTACAGAAAGTTAGGCTGGTAAATCTAATAGATCATAAGTTACAAGTTGTAAGCCCTTAAAGCAGCTCTCTAGTTAGATCTAAACGAATAGAGTATAGCATCCATCTTGCATGGTAGCCCTTGCCTCAGTTCCCGAAAGTAACGTTGATAAAACTAATAGGTCATAGGTTACAAGTTATGAGTCCCTGAGTTAGCTCTGTAGAGTTAGGTCTATAAGAAGAATGTGTCACCATTAGCTCTTGGTCCATCTCCTTAAAGTTAACCTCATATAACCAATGTATAGCGGCCATCTTACCTCGGGGGTCCTAGCACTAGGAAGTTGCACTCGGCCGCCATCTTACGCATTAGTCCCTAGGCCATCTCCTAATGTCATATGTCATACCCAGGGCCAGCTTTCTCCATAAGAGCCTATATATAGTAGCCATCCTGCGCATTTGTCCCTGGCCCAGGTCCCAGGAGTTAGTCCCACAACTGCATGTGTATAGTGGCCATCTTGCGCACCGTTGATCAAATAAGTAGGTCACTTTTTTCTTATGCCATCATATTCTAGACAGGCCGTACTGTGGTATTAGTGGGCTAAAATTTCATCCGCTTTGCTCTACGACGTACCATTTTCGAGAAATTTGACATTTTGCATTTAAGCCCCAAATTTGCTTTTTTTACTTGTGTTTTTCTTAACTTATCGTGTTCTAGACGGTAACCATTGTGTCTACGACATCTCGAATGTCAGACTGATAAAACTAATAGGTCATAAGTTACAAGTTGTAAGCCCCTGAGGCAGCTCTCTAGAGTTCAGTCCATGACAATACAGTATAACAGCCATCTTGCATACTAGCCCTTGCCTCAGTCCTGAAAGTTAGACTGGTAAACTAACAGGTCACAAGTTACAAGTTGTAAGCCCCTAAGGCAGCCCTCCAGTTAAGGTCTATACGAATAGAGTATAGCAGCTATCTTGCATACTAGCCCTTGCCTCAGTCCTGAAAGTTAGACTGGTAAACTAACAGGTCACAAGTTACAAGTTGTAAGCCCCTAAGGCAGCCCTCCAGTTAAGGTCTATACGAATAGAGTATAGCAGCTATCTTGCATAGTAGCTCTTGTCTCAGTTCCCGAATGTCAGGCTGATAAAACTAATAGATCATAAGTTACAAGTTGTCAGCCCCTGAGACAACTCTGTAGAGTTAGGCCTATAATAACAATGTATCGCCATTAGCTCCTGGTCCATCTCCTTAAAGTTAGTCTCATAAATAACCAATGTATAGCAACCATCTTGCCTAGGGCGCCCTAGCACTAGGAAGTTGTACGCGGCCGCTATCTTGTACAATCGCCCCTAGGACGTCTCCTTAAAGCCTATGTCTCCCCTGTGCCAGCTTTCTCCATAAGAGCCTACGTATAACCGCTATCTTGCGCATGTGCTTTACAACCGTTTCCTTTGAGACTTTAATGTATGTTTTTATTAATGTTCGAGATTACAAAGAATTCTACTCCTCCAAAATGAGTACACAAAACAACGAAGCACAGGTAACCTAGAGAGAGGACACGTCAAGGAATGTGTATACTTAGGCCTATATGACAGAGTAATGCTACAAAACGTACATCATTGAGAGAGTAGAATATTTACCCCAGGCTAGGATTCTTCCACGACAGCTGAGTCAGCTTACCTAGAACAAAATAACACACATAAATTATCAACCTGCTCGTAATGTTTTAAAAAATCGTAGTATATGATAAGAATAACAGAGTTTTCAAATCAAGATATGCACATATTTTAGTATTACGAACTTAATACCACTCTTGTAATAGGTTAGGTAGGGCGAATCTTATTATGCAATAACTGGACAACCATTCTCTATAATCACAAATCAGAGGGAAAAGGAAGGTATCGGGCAAAGAAAGACAAAGGCCACAAAGAGCGGAAAAATGAGACTCCCTAGGCCTCGACTCCTAATACCGTCTGCGTTGGAAGAGAACACGAGTTGACCAAGGGAGGTCGGATAGGATAGATGAAAGTTAGGAGCCAGGTACAAGTAAGAGGAAGTTATGCCAGACTCAGCTAGAGGAATCTTGTTAGCTAACACACGTTCCCAAGTTTAGAGCTCCTCTTTCCCCTTTTTAATCACTTCTTACGGCAGGCAGGGTATACCAGGGATTTATTCTAGCACCCCCATCCACAGTAGCACAGGTTTGTGAGGTCTAAGGAGTCTATCATATTCCCAACCTCGTGATCCTTCCTTGAAATTTTAGCAGACAACTTCACTCTGCGAGTGATAGAATGTGTTCTCCTCCGACGTTCGACTAACGCCTACAGGCTGCGCTATGTTTAATATAACTTACCCCCAGTTAGCAGTTAACAAAATGAACATTTCGTCTATTTATTTTATTTATTTATTTATTTATTTATTTATTTATTTATTTATTTATTTATTTATTTATTTATTTTAGAAACATATTTACCCGTTCTTTTCTGGAAGTTTTTGTTAATAAAGATTATCTTTTCCTTTACACATAAGAAAACAAACATATTTGCTTCTTATGATGTCCAAAGAATCCCCACGAATAGGTGCCCATGATTTACCTTACTTTTGGAGGGGTAGTCTTCAAATTCGTATCGGTAAAATTATTTCATTCTATCTATCTAAAATAAAAGATAATAGTATTTAGAAGCTAAAACAAGACTACATGCTTGCTATCTTCCACAAATATTATTGTTAATATATATATGTATATAACCAGGACTATTTAAATCTCTGCACACGTGACTTCCTTCACTGGAAATTCGCTTTAACGTGTAGTCTTTTGTTACACGTTCAGGTTCAAAAGTAATATATATCTGTGAAATCTGGATATCTTAGTGATGCAGGCTGCAGATTTCAGAGAGATCTTCTAAGTAACACAGGTGTTCATTTACGGTATATCTCATTACAATTACTGAAACTTCTTTATTTCACAGAAATATAACAGGAGCCATGGACCAAGAGTACGATAAAGTAACAAATTTTCACTATGTCCTATTAAAACTTTCACGTTGTCATTTCCGGAATCGATTAACAAAATTAAAGCAAAGAACTTCACAGGAACTTGCACGAAATATGCAAGAAAGTACACAATAAAGTCGTGTACAATGTTTGTTTGTCCAACCCTTGTCCCGTTTCTTTACGGGGTCGGGTACGAGGTGAAGTGAATCTGTCGTGGCGGGTTTTTATGACCGGATGCCCTTCCTGACTTCAACCTCATCAGAGGAGTTAATGAGATGAAATCAATGACGTGTTATATGATATTAGAAAGGGATAGAGTGAAACTCTGTGCCAGAACATAGCCTACTTCTGTCGAATAAAAGCAAGGGGTCTGCTCAAAGCTTAACGTCTTAACGTCTCCATCCGACGGACGAATCAACATCAACAGCGTATAATATGCCCTCACTCCATATAAGCAGTCTGTTCTATGCTGACGACTTGGTCTTAATGGAAGATTGTGCCGAAAGCCTGCAGTCTAATATCTTGGAACTTGAAAATAGGTGCAATGAGTACGGTATGAAAATTAACCTTTCGAAGACTAAATTCATGTCAGTAGGTAAAAATTCAACAGAACTGAATGTCAGATTGGTGATACAAAGCTGGAACAGGTAGATAATTTCAAGTAAGCTATTTAGGATATGTGTTCTCCAATGAAGGTAATATAGTAAGTAAGATTGAATCAAGGTGTAGTAAAGCTAATGCAATGAGCTCGTAGTAGCGATCAACAGTATTCTGTAAGAAGGAAGTTAGCTCCAGGACGAAACTATCTTTACATCGGACTATTTTCAGACCAACTTTGCTTTATGGGGTGAAAGCTGAGTGGACTCAGGATATCGTATTCATAAGTTGGAAGTAACAGACATGAAAGTAGCCAGAATGATTGCTGCTACAAACCGATGGGAACAATGGCAGAAGGGTAATCGGAATGAAGAGATAAATACTAAGTTAGGAATGAACTTGATGGATAAAGCGGTACGCATAAACCGGCTTCGGTGGTGGGGTCATGAGAGGCGAATGGAGGAGAATAATGGACTCTGTTATGGAGGGCAAGAGAAGTAGAAGGAAACCAAGACGACGATGGTTAGACTCGGTTTCTAACGATTTATAGACAAGAGGTATAGAACTAAACGATGCCACAGCACTAGTTGCAAATAGAGGATTGTGGAGACGTTTAGTAAATTCACAGAGGCTTGCAGGCTGAACGCTGAAAGGCATAACGGTCTATAATGATGTATTATCTGCGCACTTTTTATCGATAGATTTGTGTACGGGTTTGAGGAGTAAGGAGGGAGCAATTATAACATTATATAACATTTCTTGATGCGAATCTTATTCCTAGAGTGAATTCTATAGTTTGGCTTTGCTGTGTAAATAACAACAGTACTAGTACGTAAAGTGTACGCCAGATGTCGCACAGCGATGCATAAGCGATTCATAGTTTGTGTTTCAAAGGTTGCCAATACGAATCTCAAAGATTGCCGAGGTAGACCAATTCAGAAGTAGGGTGTAAATCTATCTAGAAAAGGTGCGCAGATAGTATGTATGTATGTATGTATGTATGTATGTATGTATGTATGTATGTATGTATGTATGTATGTATGTATGTATGTATGTATGTATGTATGTATGTATCAAACATGAATTATTTCTCACTTTCAACCAACAGAACAAGCGAAATCCGGAGTTGCTAACTGTTCTGTCTTTAAGTATCGCCAAAATGCGACGACTAGTGGGATCCAAATTAACCAACATACCAGCATGTTACTGTTCCATAATGACATCTAACCGTTTCACATGTTCCAACACGAAATAACAGGAAGCTAAATTGACCACAGAGCCATCTGTACGCTGTTCATTGTTATGATAAACTCGACACATGAACGAAGCCACAGAGAATATACTTCATCTTGTGGCACGTTGCATTTACAGTGTTTTTATGTTGAAGCTATTAATCTCTGGAAGTTGCCACCAGCAGAGAAACATCGTTTATTCCCTGAATCTAGCTCCGTGAAAAATACTAAAAATGTAAATGGAGGTGACATTGTTATGGGAACGACGTGTTTACTGAACGACAGACGAGCGCCACGGAGCGCAGTACATCTTCCTTTATAACAAGAGATGTTACTGGAGTTCACGACATGAGTACTCTATCCACAGGCGGCTTGGTCTAGCACTGTTCGCCGTTTTCATATTTCCTATTCACCCTGCCTCGGTCGAAACCTAGTCTCTTGCAACCGTCGTCGTTACTTTTACGAGACATAAAAAGCTATCAAGTTTCGCGCCATTCCTAGCTCTTCTCTTTCTGGTGGTGATGGTGGTGATGATTATTATTTTAATAGGATGTACAACAGGGCAGCCATCTTCTACTAATACTAATGAGAGAGGAAAAATGGAACAGAGCTGACAGTTCGAAAAACGAAGGTTCCGTCCAAATAAAGAAAATGACAACTAAGACGTTGGCATCGATGCGAAATACTGTTGGGATCAGAACAGAATAAAAATTTTCAAGTAGCTATCAGCTTGAATTCTGGAGACAGTGGGTTCGATACCCATTGTCGGTAGGCCTGAAGAAGGTTGTGCGTGGTTTCCCATTTTCGCACCAGGTAAATACTGGGGCTGTACCTTAATTAAGGCCAAGGCCGCTTCGTTCCCACTCCAAGGACTTCCCTAGCACATCGTCGCCATAAGACCTATCTGTGTCGATTGTGAAAAGGAAAAATAACAAAATTTGACCAAGGGAGGTCGGATAGGTGTGGAGCCTGAAACAAGTAAGTGAAAGTATTTTCAGACTAAGCCAGATGACCTGTGGTCGCAAACCCACGCTCCATAGACTGGAACGACTGTGGTTGGGAGCGGCAGAACAGCATGCACGGTAAGCCCAGCCTGTTGTAAGTGGCAACTGAAAGAGAGGCCAGGGTCCCAACTTGCAAGCGTGGGTTGGCGACCACCAAGCTCCCGGCGAGTCTAGCGTTGATTCTTCTAACTTGTGCTGGGCGCCTGACCATTTTTCCTATCCGATCTCCGTTGGTCAATTCTTGATCTTTTCTGACCCCGACACTGTTAGGTTTTCGAGGTCTAGGGGAGTCTTTGATTTTCACGCCTTTCATGGCCCTTGTCTTCCTTTGACTGATATCTTCATTTTTGAAGTGTCAGACCTCTTCCATTTTCTCCCTCGAATTAGCGTCAATAGAGGATGATTGCACAGTTGTACTTCTTCTTAAAACAGTAAACATCACCACCATACAAAGATGTGATCCTCTTGTAGTCACCTCTTATGATAGGCAGGGGATACCTAGGATGTCATCTACCAACCTCCTACGCACACGGGTGCCCTTCCCTTTCTTTGGTCAATATCTTTATACTTTAAACCTTGAGTAAAGAAGTACCAAGGAAAAGTAAAAAGATAATGTACACAATGTACTATGTAACCGTAATGACTTATGGCACTTGAGACTTGGACTTTGACTAGCAGGCAAGAGAGTAGAATTGAAGCCAGTGAAATGAAATTCGTAAGAAGTATGACAGGAAAGACAAGGAAAAACAGAGTGAGAAATGAAGATGTTAGGAAGTAAGTTGGGATAGTAAGGCTAAATGAGAGAATCGAATAAACTAAGATGGTTTGGACATGTAAAGAGGATGGAGGAGAACAGGATTTCAAGACAGGTGCTGGAGGCAAAGTGCGAGGGCAAGAGAGCAAGAGGAAGACCGAGAGCAAGGTGGACTGAATCAGTGATGAGCGGCATAATAAGACGAAATTTAGACTGGGACAAGTTCGTGGAAGAGGAATGGTGGAAATAAAGAGTAAGATGGAGAAGTGCCATAAATACCCCGAACCGGCAGGAGGTGGATAAGGGGAAATGATGATGGTGATGATGACTTCAAACTTAGCTGTACTAATGACTGCAGGGGGTGGATAGAGTGATAGTAATTTTAAGGTGAAGTACAACAATACTTTAAACCACTTCCTTCGCACTCTGATCAGAAGGTGAGAGCAAGGCACCTGGCACGAAGTGAGCCTCTCCTGTCCGACCTTCCTTGGTCAACTCTTGTTCCCTTCAAACCATAACAGTACAATGTTTGCGAGGCCTAGGGGGCCTTTGATTTTCATGCTGCTGATGGTCCTTCCTTCCATTTTATGGGTTGATAATTTCATTCTTCACAGCCTCAGACTTCGTGTACTTAGCCCTCCAATTGTTGTTAACAGCCGATGGCTGTCCAATTGTATTTAACCTTAAAACACACCAAGTTAAAAGCCTCTTGAAGTAGTGCTATTTGAGCGGCCTGCGTTCCAATTTCGAAGTTCTGATTAGATTGTCATCTACCGGAGAAAGTAGAGATTTTGTCGGACGGACACTGTGTGCCACCAAGATTTGTTCGTGACCTTTCGAAATGGACGGTCTGGGGCGAGATCGGCCCCGTGGTGTAATGGTAGCGTGCCAGCCTCTTATCTGGAAATCGCGGGTTCGATTCCCGTCCAGGTCAGGGACATTTTACCTGGATCTGAGGGCTGGTTCGAGTACACTCAACCTACGTGATTAGAATTGAGGAGCTATCTCACTGTGAGATAGCGGCCCCGGTCTAAAAAGCCAAGAATAACGGCCGAGAGGATTCGTCGTGCTGACCACACGACATCTCGTAATCTGCAGGACTTCGGGCTGAGCAGCGGTTGCTTGGTAGGCCAATGCTCTCCAAGGGCTGTAGTGCCGTACAGGGTGACTCACCTAACATTACCACCGGCGATATTTCTTAAAGAACAAGGTATTTTGAAAAACAACTTTGACAGACAGAACGTTAGGAGAGCGGCTCAATTTTTTTAAAAATTTGCTTCACGTCGCATGGATACAGATAGGTCATATGGCGACGATGGGATAGGAAAGAGGTAGGAGTAGGAAGAAAGCGGCCGTAGTCTTAACTAACGTACGACCCCGGCATTTGCCTGGTGTGAAAATAAGAAACCACGGAAAATCATCCTCAAGGCTGCCGACAGTGGGGTTCGAACCCAGGATCTCCCAAATGCAAGCTGACAGCTACGTGAGACAAACCGCATTGCCACTTGCTCCGCCTTATAATTTTTCTTATGATGATGATGATGATGATGATTACCCATTCCATCCCATCCGACAACCCTTAGTCAACTCCTGTTCTTTTCCGACCACGACTGTATTAAAGCATTCGAGTTCAAGGGATTCTTTCATTTTCACGAACTCGGTGGCCTTTGTCCTTTTTGGCCGATACCTTCATTTTTCGAAGTGTTTGATTCTTTCCATGTTTTCCTCTGATTAGTGTTAGTAGCGGGTAGTTGTCCAGTTGTTCTCCTCTTAAAAGAATAACCACCACCACCTCCACTACCACCACCTTGTACTATTTAACTGCATGGATTATTCATAAACTAGTTATAGTAACTAAGAATATTGTTATTTATGTTGTATTTTTGCCTCTGAATCCAACAAAATTACCACATAAATGGATAAAAACAGTTAGCGAACATAATTTAACGCACTCAACTCAAGAGGCATTCAATGTTTGTCAACATGCTGGGGTGACCTTTTACAAAGGCAAAACCGGTAACTTTTTCTTAATAAGGAGGAAATGCTGAAGGTAATATACTACAATTGTCTTTAAGTAATCTAAGTTCAATATTTCATGTGATCGTAATATGACTGAGGGACCGTACTGATTTCTATGTTTCTGTCAATGATATTACGTATTTAGACAGATTATACTAATAAGAAACACAGTAAGGTCAAGTTGTAAGGAAGTAAAAGAGTATACCAGAGCACTTCTACTGATTCTAATTCCTGAAATAAAAATGAAAATCAGATCCTCTTAATTATCTTGCTACCCAAATTGCTGTGAATAACGCATCCCTGTGATGTTGAAAAGAAGTCACTCTTTATGGTAACTTGTACGACGAGCGCTTGCAGGTAACCCTCTCCAAGAACATACATCACTGCTTCATATACAGTGACGGGTCTCGGATAACCGCCTTATATCTCAAAACGGTCTATGTAGGATACTAGTTCGTTGAGTGTATTAATAATTCAGAATTTTTGAATGAGGGTTAGCACCTTCTACCACCATTTTTCAAGCAGAACAATTATCTTTGCTCACAAAATAATTATAGTCCTCAGATATCAGGTGATCTCAATCTTCCATCACCGCCATAAGCCAAATATAATCTATAACCATTGGCCTCAAACATCAGGAATTTAATCTTATCCAGCAACTTGGATACCTGTTTCAGTTGGGTAAAAGGTCGTGCTGGAACTCTTGGAAATGAGAGGGCGGACATGTTAGCAAGATCCTCAAGTCGATGGGATGCAGATTTATGCTTCTCCGCGTGTCCAGTATCTCATGTGAAGAAGATATTAAGAAGTGAAATGCAATAGAGTTGGAACTCTGTATAGACAAATAGCATAAAGGGGCATGTCACACGGGAGTTGTTCTTTCCAACTGTTCATCAATGTTTAACTGCAAAAAATTCTTCGAACCCACGTTTGTACCTACACAGTTTATGACTGGGCATGGCAAATGTATAAGTTATCTTCAATGGTTTAAAATAGAATCAGAACAAACAGTAGCTCATTTAATTTTCTATTGTCCACTACACGCTATCAAAAGGACAGTTTGTTAGGACACCTCAGCTACTGCAATGTCATCTTTTCCCCACCGGCTTCTGAAATATTTGTCAAAAATTTTACCCGTTTCCTATGTAATGTTTTTAATTCATTGTAATACTTTGTGCAATATTTTGTTCTATCAGGTAATGCATTAATACCATTTAATGTTGTATTCTTATAAACTACATCCCTAACATACTTTTAGGCACAATAGGGCTAATTTTCATGGAGAATAAATAACAGAAAAAATAGCTGTGGATATTTTCGTGTCATTTAAGTGTTATACAGTTATATATATACACTAGTGCCCAAAAGTTAAGCAAAATCACTAAACGACGCCATACTACCTGATAGGAATGTCAGACGGATTGCTGAACAAACGGAAGCTGACTCACACACCATATGTCACACAACTTGTCCAAAAAAAAAAAAAAAAGAAACAGTGTCAGAAAGATTCTGACAGCTAAGGCACACCTTTGACAACAACTAACAAAACTTAACAATATCTTCCACACAACAAAAATATGCTGTTAATAGGGGGTATGGTTACCCCTAACGGCCACACATGCTTCGCAGCGACGTGGCATGCTCTCGATTCTAAGAGCTCTTGTGGCAATCGATCCCATTCCTCCGAAAGGGCAATGCGAAGGTCTTGGAGGGTCCTTGGTGGAGGCTGATGGGATGCAATACGGTCCCCCAATGAATCCCAGGCATGTTCTATACGATTCAGATCCGCAAACATCGCTGGCCAGTCCAAGCGATGAATGTCTTCCCCAGCCAGAAATTCATCCAACAGAGCAGCGCGGTGTGGTCGGGCATTATCGTCCATTAAGAGGAAGTCTGGACCAACCGCACCTCTGTAGAGTCGAACATGTGGTCTCAGTACGTTATCCCTGTATCTCCGAACGTTAGCTGTGTTACTCGGACCACTCATGAAGATGTGCAGGTCCGTACGGCCATACAACATGATGCCGCACCACACCATGACACCACCACCACCATACCGGTCCCGTTCCACGATGTTCCTATGGTTGTATCGGCTACCCGCTTCTCTCCAGATGAATGTGCGACGGGAATCGTTCTGCAAACTGAGGCGGGATTCATCTGTGAAGAATACATGCCTCCATTCATTCACGATCCAGTTTCGATGTTGACGGCTCCCCAGTAAATGGCCCCGTCTCTGTGCTGGAATCAGCGGGACTCACACCGCTGGACTTCGGGCAAACAGCCCTGCTGTTCTGAGCCTCCGGTACGCAGTTTGCCGGGAAACGGCAAACCCTGAGACGGCTGCAAGCTCCGCCGACAATTGTCTTGCAGGTGCACTCCGATTTCGTCGGGCGGTTAAGGCCAGATATCGGTCCTGCTGTGGGGTGGTTACCCTTGGTCGACCTGGTACTGGCCTACGACTAACATCTCCTGTGTCTCGAAAACGTCTCCTAAGCCTGGAAATGACACTTTGCGGCACATTCAAGGATACGGCGACTTCGGTCTGTGTCTAGCCTGCTTCCAGGCAGCCGAGTATTCTACCCTGCAAAACGGGGTCCAAATGGCGTCGTTGTGCCATTATGTTGTCACGTTCACTACGAGGCTACACTCCGCACACTATAACAGGGCAAACACGACTGAGGGAACATAGGGCGGAGGCACTGGCTGTGTTTACCTTGCGGTTACGCCGCTAGTCAAAGCAGGGAACACTCCTTTCCTATACAGAGCGAACACGTAAGGTCGGTAGGTGCATATGTCGTGCGATTCGCGGCCTCTTTCCTATTGCCCTGCTTACTCGTAACTTATGCTTAAATTTTGCACACTAGTGTACATGAAAAATGGATGCCCAAGTTAAATCTACATGAAAAATAGCCGTGTGTTTGTTTTATTTTAATGCTTGGTACCTAAATCCACTCAATTCTCGTACACTTACATTTGGTTACGCTCCCGTAAAGAATCAACATGGCGGCTTTATAAGTAACATTCGTGTCTTAACCTCCCTGGACTGACCTTAGTCTTACACATGGCCGTGCGCTGCCCTCTGGTCATGGATCATGTTTGTTAGAACATGGTCGCGTAGATCTCTCCATACGCTCCACACGCGAATGAACTTCTGAGACATTCTGAAGCATCAACTTCACGTTACATGCATTCAGGATAGAACTAACCAACGACATCCATGTTATTTTCTCCTGCTTTCAATTATGCTAAAGGTAATAGGGGTTTCACATTTTAAATTACGTAGGATTAGGTTAACATTTATAGTACCGTACATTTTAAATTAATTCCATGACCTACTTTCCTAATATTCCATCTATTCTATCTGTGGTAATGTTTGTATGCCACCGTCCATTTACAAAATTCTCTAACAGTAAAAATATGAACACACAATACATTGTTGATAATACACTCGCAAAAATATACTCTATACTAATAAATAAGCAAGCAATTCCGACTAATTGAGAACAAACCGCTCAAATCACAAACGTGTAAAACGGATTAAATGAAGAACTGGTGCTGGAATACAAACCAGGTGTTCATTAACAGAACAACGTAATGAGCTGTGGAATATTAGTTACGAGAGCCAATAAATGAATGTGTTCAAAACCAGTATTTTATATTAGAGTATCCAATTAGCACGATTATGAGCTATGCATTTGTAAGTAACGCTTTTTCTGGACAGTAATAATAATAATAATAATAATAATAAATAATAATAATAATAATAATAATAATAATAATAATAATAATAATAATAATAATAATAATAATAATAATAATAATAATAATTGTACCGGGAGGTACACCTCTACGCCGCGCATCAAAATTAGCGCCTAAAAGAACTCCTCTATTGGTGAAACTATTCCTGCTTAGAACTTTACTCTGAAGATGTCACCACTAAAATCTGATATAATTTCGTTATTGTGAAGTTTCCTGACCTGTGTGAATTTCTACTTGTTTTGTTTTCCATTCATCAAGAAGTTTGGACATTCTCTCATAGATGACACTACCAAAAAACTATGATCATGCATCCTGGTGCTAGGTACAAGAACTTATTATTCAAAGAAGTTTTGTATTCATAATTTTTTTTTATTGATTGATGGTCATTTATTTTGGGGTTGGCAATATTTCCTTTTTATTTCCGCAAGTTTTGAATCTAGCCAATCCCTAATTTCTGTAATTAATTTTATACCAGTCACAGTCTTCTTCTTCTTCTTCTTCTTCTTCTTCTTCTTCTTCTTCTTCAATTTTGAGTGTAACTTTTAAACGGGCCAATAAAAGTGAGAGGGTGTGGCTAGTTTAATCTTGAATGGTATCGAACTTTCTCCGAGGGTTTATAAACTGCGGATTTTCTCGTTTCTTGGCCAATTGATCGTCATCTTACGGAGAGTGTGTGTCAAGCAGGAGGCGGGAGTCCTCTTCGTCAGCTGCTACAGCTTCCACAAGGTAATGGCCACATAACATCTTTCTTTGTTTCTTGCTAACTACTGCTCGGTCCAGTAGAACGGGCGGACGGAAATGCCAAAACTGTTTAAGTCAACTCTTCTAATATATAGATAATACTAATAATAATAATATATGTTTCCAATTTGTATTCTGTTTCTCTACGTGGTCGAGTGTGAGGTGAGATTAATTTTTAAAGCGCGTTTTATGACCGGATGCCCTTCCTAACATCAACCACGTCAGAGCTGAAATATGTAAATTAACAGTTCACCTTAGTCAATACAAATGTTTAAAATTAGAAACACAAGTAGTGATACATGTTTTGGCCCTTTTGGGCCTTTTTCAGTCTTGAAAAGAATATCAAGTTTGTAGAAACGAATCTAGAGAAAACTCCTCATGAAAAATCTATTAAAAATAATTGCTCTTTAAGGGCCACACTGTGCCATATCGCAAGAAACAAAACGTAACCAGAAACTATAAATAACAATATAATATGCTTATAATACTAATCTGGGGATATTAGATCACTTAATGTTGATAATCTGCTGACGCTAAAATCAGAATCGTCTTCATAACAATAACAAATAATGAATTGTCAACTGTCACTTCATAGTAATGAGATTCAAGATAAAGAGAGACACTGTTAAAAATTATTTCGTTCCAGGGTCTCTAGAGTCAAGGAGAAAGATGTTGAAGGGTAGCCATGATCTACTCACCTTTGCTAAAATTATTCGGGTGTTTAGCAATTTCTATCGCCTTACGAATGAATCTAGGTATAAAATGTTTCTGTTTATAAATGACAGAATTTGCATCAAAAATGATTTCGGGGCCATTATATATGGCACGTTCTGCCAGAGTAGACTTCTCTGGCTGACAAAGACGTAAGTGCCTGTAAAGTTCTTTAGCTCTCGTTGCTACATTCCTACCTGTTTGGTCAACATGAACTGATCCACAGAGGCAAGGATATACTGTATATTCTAGCACAGTTTAAACCAATAGGATCTTTAACAGATCGCAAGCAATTGCCTATGATGATATGAGAATATTGCCAGTCCTATCCGTGACAGATTGTGGTCGTGAAAGACCAGGTATTAAGATATGAAATACTTGTTCTTGAAGTCTTATAGAATATCAATTGTATCAGAATATGGTGTTGCATAAAAGTTCTGAAGTTGACAGTTAGAAAAAGGAAGTCAAGTCAGTACGGATCACTTATGAGCTTCATAACTTTCAACGTCAGAACAGTTAATAAGATGAAATGAATGATGTTGTGATATACGATAGTAGAAGGTGAGAGTGGGAAATGTGGTACCACACATAACGTCCTCCTGTCGAATAGCACTAAGAGGTGTGTTCAAGGCTTAACGTCTCCATCTGACGGGCAGATTACCATTAACAGCGGCATATGCCTTCACTCCACATGAACACTGAAGACAGGTATGGAACTGCGTCCAGGCTTTTGGCATGCAAACTAGTGATTATAGGCTAAATTGTAAGTCAGGACCTGTCCTACCATGCCGGTCAACAATGTAACAGTGACATTTTTAGACCAACGGGACTCGAACAGTGTAACCACGGTGAGAGGCCATATACCTTAATGGGCATGGTTACCAGGCGGGCTGAAATTAATCTGTAATAATGAGTACACTGTGTGAAATCATTTATTTAAACATGACACTGTGGACTGAATAACTTCACATCCAATGAATACATAATTTTCATGGCTTTATAATCGACATAAAATTTCAGTGTATTAGGTCGTGTTCAACACATAGGACATATCGAAGAGATGTCAGTACAGAAAATATGCCCAACCGGACACCAATGATATTCGAACTCGCAATCTTCCATTTTCGCATCGGGTGCTCTACCAATTGAGTTGATGATGATTATGGGCTATCATTCGCTGACGACTACGAATGTCTTCTTCAAAACTCAGTATTTTGTGGGTTCTTAGATGACTGTAGAGTCCATTCAAGGATTCTCCCGCATTGTCGGTATATACTGGATCTGATGAGGGATGGCAGTGTAGTGTTGTTTTTCTTGAGCTAGGGTGACGCAGAACCTACAAAGGAACTAAACTACAGGTCTGTCGCTAGCGCCATCAGAACACTTATCCGGTTGCCCATTTTTGTTCTGTACCCAACATCTGTTCGATAAGCACGAGATTTCTCTAACATTTTTGTTTCGAGAAGCTCCTATACCATCTAGAACCACATGTTCATCGTCAGCTGTACTCCTGTTAAATACACTTAGTTCCACGAAATGAAGGAATGTAACAACCAGCAGTCGTCACACTAAATTTATTTCTATTCGCCCTGCTTGTAATATGGCTCGGCAGATCGTTCCACTAGAAGATTGTATAACTAAACAGCTGAGGGTCAGCTTGTCTAACGGAGGTCGGACATGAAAGGTGATACATGTCTCATTTTTGAACGTTTGTTCGACAACATATATCTTGCGCTCTGAGAACATGCTTCACAAAATAAGTGTTCTATCTCCATTACGAGCCCCCTTCATGCAGAAATGAAACTATCCTCTGTCTTACAGGATCCCATTACAGCCGGAGAACTCCATAACTTGATAAATCTTGGGATAATGAGATATCTTGGAGATGGCATCCACAAGCTTGTGCCCATTCATTCATTTTAGGGCGATGGTAAAAATTAAAAATTCTCCATAACCAATTCTTGTCTAGGTATCGAGTTATCTACAGAGATTAACTAAAACTAGTCAAATATATTCCTGTATTGTACAAAATATAAACAAATATTGGAAATGTTATGGTGCCTAGAATGTCTCCATTTTACGTTGTGGCTTATTGTAAGGTTCTGGAGCTAATTACGCCTTTTCCTACTCAATCTGCCTTTTCTTAAAATTTTATATGCAGTTGCCTTTCGGAACATCCCTTCACTCATTCTATCTGGTAACAAAATTCCGTATGAAAATTCGGTAAATACTCTAGGTGTTGTAATCAATGTAAACCTAAATTGGAATGAACACGTCATACGTATCTGTAACCGAGTGTGCTTCAGTCCATCCTCTGAAATACTACCACAACATTTTACCGTTAAATATGAAAGTCAGGCTTACAAAAACATTAGGTCTCCCTTTATTTTATTATTCTTGTGCTGTACTCATCGATGCAGCGAAAGAAAAAATAGAAAAATACAAAGTACCATGAATTCCTGCATCAGATTTATATTTTCGTTATGCTACGACACTCATCTCACACATTATTACAAGCAACTTTCCCTCCTGAAATGTGAAGAACTCAGAAATATTCATGGTGTTCAGATGAAACGTCTTATGGCTTTTAGTGTCGGGGTATCCCAGGACGGATTCGGCTCGCCAGGTGCAGGTCTTTTTATTTGGCGCCCGTGATGAGGATGAAATTATGACGAAGACAACACATACACCCAGCCCCCGTGCCCGGGAAATTAACCAATGATGGTGAAAATTCCCGATCCTGCCGGCAATCCAACCCGGGACCCTCTGAACCGAAGGCCAGTCCGCTGACCATTCAGCCAACGAGTCGGACGGTGTTCAGATCACTGAGAGAACTACCCAGTACTCGAACTTTATATGTATGTTTAGTCCTTAGCCCTAAGGATGGTTGGATCCTCAACAGCTCTGCCATTGGCTGTCATAGATGGCCTAGGCATCACTGAGGAGGCGTACTAGGTAAATGAGGAGTGAGGCAGTTTCCCATTGCTTTCCTAACTGATCCAGACGTTGCTATTACATATCAGTCTACCCAGCCCACTGAAATGCGTGCACCAACCGACCCTATGAGCAACATTTTCATACCATTCATACCAGGTATTGGCTGCTCAAGGAATGGTATTACTAGCATCGCTCATACCTGTCACTTCCATATTGTCAAAGCCAAGAATTAGACAGAGACAGATCAATGAAAGTCACAAAATTGCTCTAGCCTATACCAGAAGACACAGTGCACTGTAAACACTAGGTCCTGCCAGCAAAGACATCAAACTTTATATACCTTTCCTCTTTTAACCAGCATAGTACACGCTCTGCTTACTACACTTGCCATTCCCTTTAACAGGTCAGTTGCCTATAATGCGACGGTAAGTAGATTATGCAACTCTGTTCCAAATTACATCCAAAACAGTTACCCACTAGAGTCTTTCAAGTCTTCCTACAGAAAGTACCACTTAGATGCATAAACCAACGGTGTAAATCTTGATGACTGAATGATGGTGTGTGTGTGTGTGTGTGCATGTGTTTGTGGATAATTTACTTAATCTTCTTTAAATTAATTTAAACTTAAGCTATTCTTCATTAAATTTCATTTTGTAGTTTGACAAATGATGTGTACAAATTGGTATAATTATTATGTTGCACTTACTTTGAAATCATGTTACAAATTAGTTTCTTTTAAAATATTCTCAACAGTTTTTCTGTACAATGACGTGGTTAAGTGTAAGAGAAGACCGTGAGTCCTAACTTCGCCAGTATTCAAGACAAATAAATACAGTAAATAAATAAATAATAAATAAAGAAACTTTTGAATAATATATTTTGGATTTGTTTCATCCATTCCAGTCTGGGCCTTAATATCCCTAACAAACGTCCTGGACTGGGCATTTTTAAGGATCTTTAAAACATTACATCTCTGTACCTGTAGGAGATATTGGCATTATTCTTTTTTCTTTGTTCTTCTTTTAGCATCTAATTTTCAAAAGCGCTCTTTATATCAGTCAACTATCACTTGAGATTTTAAAATTGTTTACATATTATACCATGTTTTGCGAATGGAGGAAAGGTCTAACGGATAACTAAGCAAGTACAGTTTTCTGAAATATAGTTATATTTACCCTATTTCGCTAATATAAAATGTGCATTGTAATTACAAAACAACAGTAATGAGTACGATATAAAAACAATAATTTTTCAATAATAATAATAATAATAATAATAATAATAATAATAATAATTACAATAATGAAAATGGGAGCTCTTACGAAATTTTATTTTAATTGATATTTCTTTTAAACTTACTCAAATGTAAAAGTATTGTTCCATTTACCACAAAACACTTCTGAGAAAGAGAAAATACAGTCTTCTAAACAGCCAACTTTACTAATATGTAGACAATCTTACGTATTCACGCAATTATGAAATACGCGGGAACATGCGCTAGGCCGTAAAGCGAACACCAATCATAATGAAATGCAAGAAGTTCTTTCGAATTCATATGTGAATAATATGTTCGTTTGCGCATAAACTTATAATATATCATAAAATATCGAAAATATCACTTTCGTCAAGCACATGTTTGCCGCGAGAAGCCATGTCTTAGAGCTCACTGAGTGACGACATCTACTGATGCATGCTGTTCAAAATATCGTAAATTCTCTGACTTAGACATATAATACTGCCATCTGCTTAAATACTCTCGTAACTAATACATGAAGAAAAACGGTGTAACCACCAGAATGCGTGCATAGCTTGTTTTCGATTTTTAGCGAATTGTCAAACCTTACTACGGGCTATGCGCGCAGCGCGGCCTGAGCGTAATTTCGGCCGCAGTTACACCGGAAAGAGTTCAAAGATCTTGAAACAGTTTGGTTGTAGGAACGAAGAAATTCCTGGAAACAGTGAAGTATAACCGAAGGACTTAGTTACAAATGTGATACATGTATATGTTGTGTTCGTAAATATTTATAAAAAATGGCTTCGAATTTCACTTTTGCACAGTATGGTACTTTTTCCCTGCATAGCCGTTCAGCACAACTTTGTTCATGTGATTTATGAATGACTTCACAAAAACTCCTTTTCCTCAGTGCAAGTGCAGTTTGAAGCTATG
This sequence comes from Anabrus simplex, assembly GCF_040414725.1. NCBI lineage: Eukaryota > Metazoa > Arthropoda > Insecta > Orthoptera > Tettigoniidae > Anabrus > Anabrus simplex. Next base: position 75,921,181 of record NC_090277.1, read on the forward strand.
ACGATTTTATAACAAAAGCTTTCAGACTCAGAGAGTTGAGGAGGACGTCCTGACGATGCTTACCGCATCCAACGAGATGAAACCTGTCAGTGGAAGATAAATCAGCCTATTTGTCATCTATACTGAACGTTGGGAGAGGGTGACAACTTTGATTGATAAAGGAGTACAAAGTGTGGTTCCTCCTCCTTCTGAAATAGTATTCAAGTTGTGGTGGTTACTGCTTTAAGAGAAAGTAAAATTGGGAACCATCCTCGACTAAAAGTCACGAGAAGAGGAAAAGTTATCAGTAAAAGAAAGGAGAAAGCAAAAGACCAGGAAGAGCCTGAAAATGAAAGACGCTGTAAGCTTCCCTAACCTAATCAATCACTAAAAGATTTCGAAGAAGGTAGAAATTTATCAAACATTTCAATAGTTTGTAATTCTCGTCCTATAAATGAATATTTTCCCCAATTTGTCCTCTTGAATTCCAACTTTATCTTCAGATTGTAATCTTTCCTACTTTTAAAGACACCAATTGCCAATGCCATTCCACGCCATCTCTCCACTGACAGCTCGGAACATACCGCTTAGTCTCTTTGCTCCCAAGTCTTCCCAGCCCAAAGTTTGCAACGTTCTCGTAAGTCTAATCTTTTGCCGGAAATTATCCACAGCAAATCGTGCTGTTTCACTAGGATATTTTCCAGTTCCCGTATCAACTAATCCTGGTAATAATAATAATAATAATAATAATAATAATAATAATAATAATAATAATAATAATAATAATAATCGTATGGCCTCAGCTACCGTGGGCAGACATTTCAATTTAACGCCATCTGGCTGTCTGCTCGTCAATTTTGACGTTCCGTTTTACTCTAGGCCCCCACTAGATGGTAGACCGAGTAAACCGAAACTCTCTTGGGCGTCTATGGCTGAGATTTAATGAATTTTGTCGGGTAAACACCGAATGTGTCACCAGAGATCTTTTACATGCCGACATCATACGACATGGGGTGTCGAATGGACTTTTTTCCGCCCTTCAAAAATCCGACTACCTCTGTCGGGTTTGAACCCGCTATCATGGGATCCCGAGGCTGACACTCTACCGCTGATCCACAGAGGCAGCTAACTAATCCTGGTGTGGATCCCATACAGCAGAACCATACTACAGTTGTGGACTTACCAGAGACTTACAAGCCCGTTCCTTTACATCCTTACTGTCTGTCTGTTATGTCATCAGCCCAGAGGCTGGTTGGATCCTCAAATAGCATCACCAAAGGCTATGCAGTTATAGAGAAACCACAAAAACCAATGGCAGTACCAAAATGAGGCGTACTAGGCAAGATGAGGAGTGAGGTAGTTTGCCATTGCTTTCCTCACTGGGCCAGACAGTGTTATTGTAGCAAAACTAACCCTATGAGCAACACATTTCATGACACTCAGACTTGTGCTCTGAATGTCATTAATCAGCACCACCCATATCCCACCAGCTTCCTTATTGTCATAGCCATGGATGAGACTGGGACTTCAGTGGAAGCTACACTTTGCTCTGGCCTGTGCCAAGAGATGGATGCAAAAGTACTGTAACCATCAAGAAATGACAGCAGGCAGAACATCCTTACTACAACCCTTAAAAACCTTCATAACCATATGCAGAGATCTGTACGCATTATTTACAAGATATTTTCTTATATTAACCCCTAGGTACTTACAGTGATTCCCACGAAATACACTCCTCACATCATACCATTGTCCATCTCACAACATTGCAAGGTCTTTTTTCATTCGCTCACAATGCTGTCAGATAAATCTTCGTCAGATAGAGTAAGTGAGGCTTTATCTCACCTTGTGATAATTAAGAAAGGAGTACCTCAAGGCAGTATTATTGGACCTTTATGTTTTATTATATACGAATATACATATATCAATGATATGAGTAAAGAAGCGGACTCAGAGTTAAGCATTTTTGCGGATGATATTATTCTGTACAGAGTAATAAATAAGTTACATGATTGTTAGAAACTGCAAAATTACCTTGATAATGTTGTGACATGGACAGCAGGCAATAAACGAGGTTAAACGTCAAGTTGCGAGTTTCACAAATAGGAAAAATCCTCTCTGTTTTAATTACTGTGTTGGTGAGATGAAAGTTCTTTTTTCGGATCACTGTAAGTACTTAGGTGTTAATATATAAGGGAAGATCTTCATTGGCGTAATCACATAAATGAGATAATAAATAAGGGGTACAGATTTCTGCACATGGTTATGAGGGTGTTTAGGGGTTGTAGTAAGGATATAAAGGAGAGGCCATACAAGTCTCTGGTAAGACCCAAAATAGAGTATGGTTCCAGTGTATGGGACCCTCACCAGGATTACTTGATTCAAGAACTGAAAAAATCCAAAGAAAAGAAGCTCGATTTCTTCTGGGTGATTTACGACAAAAGAGTAGCGTTACAAAAATTTTGCAAAGTTTGGGCTGGGAAGACTTGGGAGAAAGAAGACGAGCTACTCGACTAAGTGGTGTATTCCGAACTGTCAGTGGAGAGATGGCGTGGAATGACATTAGAATACGAATAAGTTTGAGTGGTGTCTTTAAAAGTAGGAAAGATCACAATATGAAGATAAAGTTGGAATTCAAGAGGACAAACTGGGGCAAACATTCGCTTATAGGAAGGGGAGTTAGGGACTGAAATAACTTAACAAGGGAGATGTTCAATAAATTTCCATTTTCTTTGAAATCATTTAAGATGAAGCTAGGAAAACAACAGACAAGGAATCAACTACCTGGGCGACTGGCTTAAATGCAGATCAGTAGTGACTGATTGATTCAGTGATCAGTTGATTGAACTTATTTACGACTCTATATCGTATAACGACATCCGCAATAAGTCTTATTTGTTTCTTCCAGTCTTTTAGTTTCTTTTACTAAACGTTCTTCATGGTAATTTGTAACTGAAAAAGTAATACTATGTAAACCATAAAAGTATGGAATATGAAAAATGCATTAACATAATATAAAATGTCCAAACCTGGTTACTACGACATATTGGTTGGTCAAGAGTGAAAGATCGGCTTCACTGCAGCCTGTCCCAGGTTCTCACATTGATGGACCCGGCTTATTATTGAGTTCATTGTCGTGTGGACATTGTTAATTATAATTTGCTAGTATTGTGCCAAAGTTATACATAGAAGAATGTTCAGCGTTGGTAAATCCAAAGAACATGGTTCGAATGGGGCGAGCAGATGTCCTGCCATTTTTAAGGAACAGGTATGGGATGTAATCTGGCATGCGAAGAATGGCAAGGCTTCTGGGCCAGATGAAGTCCATGCAGAGCCCCTCAAACTCCCGGACGGTAGAGGTATTAGTACTCTGACACAGCTTTTCAACAAAATCTACTCGATCGGAATAATCCTAGAAGATTTCTTAGCTCAACTTCCATCACTCTCATGAGCAAAATTCTGAAGGTATTCTTGAAGATTATCAAGGCATAATCCGCGCTAAGTTCAATGAAGTGATAACGGAAAGACTCAGAGGAATGATCTCAGGAGTAGAGATGTTCGTTCTTTCCTGTATGCAACTGCTTGTCTAGCGTTACTTAGAGATGAACAAGGACGTTTTTACATGTTTCATAGACTATGAAAAAGCATTCAACAATGTCCAGCACTCGAAGGTGATGGAGATCCTTCAAAACATCGGGCTTGAGTCCCGAGACATGCGGATCATTGTCAACTTGCACTGGGATCAGAAAGCAGCAGCCAAGATTGAGGAAAATCTGTCTGAAAGAACAGATATCCGCCGGGGGCGTTCGACAAGGCTGTGCATTATCACATTCACTCAGACGCTATGCTCGCAGAAACTCTGGAAGGAACATTTATCATAGGCATCAGTATCGACGAGGAAAATCTGAACAACCACTGTTACGTGGATGACACAGTCTTGCTAGCAGACACCGCAGAGGACCTTCAGGTATTAATAGACAAAGTGAACAGCAGCAACAGGTAGACATTAAGAAAGCCCAGTTCGCGGTCATCAGCAAACACCCAGATGCCCACGTACAGCTCGCTATCGCCAATGAGATTATTGCTTAAGTTCAATACGTAGGGTGTTACCTCAAGGAGCATTGGAACTGCAGCCAAGGAATTGGGGTTTGAATCGAACGAGAAAGAAATATCTTTATATAGATGAAGAAATTGCTCATCTACAACTGAACCAAAGACTCCGTTTGTTCCGCGCGTATACTACTCGGTATGTAAGCGAATACGCTAAGGGTACAGCCTTACACTTTTTCCGCCGTTAATACTGAAGGTATTGATACATAAATCAGTTTGGTGTAGTGGCTAGTGTGATTAGCTCGCACCACCGGCGTATGGGATTCGATTCCTGGTTCTGCCACGAAATTTGAAAAGTGTTACGAGGGCTGGAACGGGGTCTACACAGCCTCGGGAGGTAACTGAACAAGAGGGGGTTTAATTCTCACCTCAGCCATCTTCGAAGTGGTTTTCCGTGGTTTCCCTGTTCTCCTCCAGGCAAATACCCGGATGGTACCTAACTTAAGGCACGGCTGCTTCCTTCCCTCTTGCTTGTCCATCCCTTCCGAACATCCCATCCTCCCTCAAGGCCGCTGTTCAGTAGAGCAGGTTACGTCGCCTGGGTGAAGTACTGGTCCTCCTCCCAAGTTGTATCTCCCAACCCAAAGTCGCGGTGGGATCCCTCGCTCAGTCAGGGACAAAAACTAACTTCTCTCGTGATGATGGGGAAAAACAGCTGGATAACAGCAAAGGCCACGAAGGGCATGAAAATTAACAACTCCGTAGACCTAGCAAACCTCAGTTCGTCATCAGCCTGTAGGTGGAAGCGGTAGGATAACATCCAAGGTATCTCCTGCCTGTCCTGGATATGCTCATGAAATATTTACGCACTTCCAGGGTAGCTTACGTGGGAATCAAACCCCCTCTGCTCAGTTCACCTCCCGAGGCTGAGTGGACCCCGTTCGAGCCCTCGAACCACTTTTCAAATTTTGTGGCAGAGCCGGGAATCGAACCCGGGCCTCCAGGGGTGGAAGCTAATCACACTAACCACTGCAGCACATAGGCGGTTGTAACTTTTGTTCATAAGATATATTAACAGTCCATTTAGAATTTCCAATTATTTTATAAGGTAGTAGTTTCGATTGTCGAAGAGAGGCTTCTGTACTACTACGCAATGAATAAGATATTCCATTAAAGTTTATTAAAACAGAGTATATATATATCGAAACAGACTTTCAACGTATTAGGTCGTGTTACGTACATGTAGTACGTGTTGAAGAGATGTTATGTACAGAACAAAAATGGCCAGCCGGATACCAGTGGGATCCGAACCCACAACCTCCCAATTTCGCGTCGGTTGCTCTACCAATTGAGCTATGGTGGCCTAGGCCATCTTTGTTCTGTTTGAAAGGATCTGAGCTACAGGTCTGGCACTACTGCTAGCACACTGTAGAGTGCGTTTAAGTCGCCCGTTGTGGGGCATGTCAATGAATATTGAATTTTCACGACCGCATTGTAATCGAAACAGACTTTCAACGTATTAGGTCGTGTTACGTACATGTAGTACGTGTTGAAGAGATGTTAAGTACAGAACAAAAATGGCCAGCCGGACACCAGTGGTGGCCACCATAGCTCAATTGGTAGAGCAACCAACGCGAAATCGGGAGGTTGTGGGTTCGGATCCCACTGGTGTCCAGCTGGTCATTTTTGTTTTGTACTTAACATCTCTTCAACACGTACTACATGTACGTAACACGACCTAATACGTTGAAAGTCTGTTTCGATTACAATGCGGTCGTGAAAATTCAATATTCAGAGTATATATATATATTGGCAGCTGCAACTTTGCCAGGCTACATTTATTAAATATCCTTTTTTTTAATCCAAAGCGATACAAATGTAAACATACGTAGTGTTCACTTTCCATTTTGATTTGTAGAGGCGCTACCGGCCGTAATCAAGTGGGTATCATTCTATTTGTAATGCGAGTTCACATTCCAATTACAACCGACAGTCAAACGGGATGACTAATCGTCAATAAACGAAACATGCAGGTAAATTTGTACAGAACACTTCAAATGATGGTTGTGAGAGTACAGTAACTCCTGTCGTGTTGTGGGGAAATGCAGATAGATAACAGGGAAGGCTGTTCCTTCGAAGAACGACGATCTCAGCTAGAGAAGTGGAAAGCCCACGAAGAGCGTAAAACTTAATAAATCCGTAGACCTACCAAACCTTCCATTCTTTCTCTCTGATGAAACATATGAGGGGTGATCAAAAAGTTTCCGTTCCACGGCCGTACAATTTTGAATCGGGATGCCAATCAGGCAAAATCGTTGTAATCACTGAGGCACTCATCCCAATGACGCACCAGGTTGAAGATCGCGTGTGGTGAAACACCGTGTCCTGCTGCATATCCTCGTCCGACAGGAAGCTCGACCCTTCGAAGCCTTTTTGAGGGGACCGAAGGTGTGATAATCGCAAGGGGAGAGATCAGGACTAGGGAGAGTACTCGAGTTTCTCCCATTTGAGTAGAGGCTGGCCTCCCAGATCTACCGGTGTCTTGTGTCAAAACGCGACCCGCACGGAACTTGGTGCACCATTCCACAGATGCGCTGGCCCATATGTATTACAGTGTTCATTCTCCGATGGATGTCCACCGGTGTTTGTCTTTCAGCAGCCAAGAACAGAATGATAACACGTTGCTCCTGTTTGGACGCATTTGGTAATAACGTCGCCATAGATCACGTGGCCGCATTGAATGCACGCACCTCGGCACATCACGACTGCCACACTAATCCCTTTGTCTACCTGTCCGTACTTATACACCCGCATCGGAGTCGGTCTACGTTGCATGTCCGCTGCGACAACGCCGTCAAACGGAAACTTTTTGATATAGAAGATGGTTGCACTTCTTCTAAAAACAATAATCATCACCCAAACCTCCGTTCGTAGACTCGTCTTTCTCTGACTCCGACGGTATTACATTCGGGAAACCATTTCCTTTCTTTCATTCTTCGAAGTGGGGAACTCTTTCGCTCTCCCCTGGTTAGTTTTAACAGATGATGTTTGATCTGTTCTTCACCAGTAATTACCGCCTCGATAACGAAGTTTTGCTCCCAAGACTGAGGCACCATCGCATGTATGTTGGGGGAATTTACTAACATTCCTGTCATGTTGGCAAGCTGACCACAACACCCCGCCCCGAAGGCCTGCAGATTACGAGGTGTCCTGTGGTCGGCACGACGAATCCTTTCGACGGTTATCCGGGCCCGCTATCTCACCGTCAGATTCCCCATTTGAAATCACGTAGGCTGAGTGGACCTCGATACAGCCCTCAGAGCCAGGTAAAAATCCTTGACCTGACCTCAGTTGGTAAAGTGACAAGAACACTATATGCAGCCTGATCTTCAAGGTGAACTATCATTACGATTCCCTGTGCAATATTTTAACAATTATGCTCGAAATTTAAAGTTTTCCTGATCAGAACGTTCTCTATGTCAGCAGTGTCTTGCTTAGGCCTGATCAATATTTCACTGTTATAGGTCTTATATTGAAATAGCCCGCCTGTGTATGGTCTAACACCGCAGCTGGTCCGCAACCCGTTGGTGAAAAAAATCACCATTATAATGTTGTCCGGCAGGTTAGGAGAGGCGATTGGGCAAAATGAAACTATTTACAGTAGGACAAACATCACAGAATATGCTGGAAACGGCCTCATCTAAAGAAATGAAAAGTTGACGATCGAAGAGTCCCCTCTCCACCTCACTCAGAAACCATCGGCAGAACTGAACGCGCGAAGTTTCGTCTAAATTTGTAAGGATACAGATGCAGGTCCTTTTCGATAATGTTTCGATACGTCGACCTCTTAATTCTTCCTTGCATAGATTTTGACGGACTTCGCTTCAGGCTTTCCTTCACTCCAAAGTTTTCTCGTGTTCGAACTCTTTTCGGACAGTTACGGGTTGTTTTCGCTACAGAGCCCGTAGCCATTAGGTTTTATATTGCAGGTGTTGCCGAAACACTTCCAGTCTTAAACTCTTGCGCAAACAGAGGTTTTCCACGAATCGTGCTTCGCATAACACTCGGCAGTGAAAACGTGCTGTTTTAAGGTGAGCACCATTCAACTGGTCACTGAACACGTCTGCTCCTGCCACTCAAACGTAATGGTACAGTGACGTGCTCTGGCGATGCGCACGCACAGACATGTGGCAGCAAGAGGTTAGCGGCTCTAAATCATGGTTTTCAGCATTTACTGTGAAGGTCAGTTCTCCTGTGCATTATCAAGGGTCAATTCCAGACCAGTTTTACTTCCCCCTGCTCCTCCCTCTGTACACTACATTACAAATCTCCCCGCAATGTTCAAATGGAGTAAGGATATATGACCCTGTTGATTGTGATTCATCCGCCGGATGGAGATGTTAAGCCTTGAGCAGAGGCTTTGGTGTTATTCGACAGGAGTAGGCTGTCTGCCGGCAAAGGGTTTCACCATCTCCCTTCGCACTATCATATATCAATTCGTCTCATTCATTCCTCTGATGAGGTTGACTTCAGAAAGGACATCCGGTCGTAAAATTCGCTACAAAGACTAATCTCACTTCATACCCAACCCTGTAGAGGAACGGGGCAACAGCTGGACATGAGAACACTTGTCTTTTACGTCAGGTGAGGTTTCAGACCTTTTGATAGAACAGGACATGGAGAGAGAATGAGTTTTCCCATTTCCATATATATCTTTCCTTGATGAAACCCTCAAGGATTCTTTCCTGTCACGGCCGACTTCATGTGTCGCTCTAACTGCGCACAGCGGGCGATCCAGTCGGCCGTGCTCCTAGGATAGTAATGACCGTTGTAAACACCAAGAGCGCTACATGATCACACTGTACATTTCAAATTTCTCTCCGACTAATGCGTTATGAAATCAGTTGTCATCATGTTGCAGTACTGTCACAACAGGTCTGTTATTTTTAATTGTGCTTCGCAATTTACGTCGAGCTCTATAAACCGTCATTGATCGACAGCACTGTATAAATCAAGGGAATAAATCGCATTCGTGATTAAATTTACCCCGCTCAGCTATACCAAATACAGTAGAGACAATACGCGACACTGAGCGAGATATCGGGGGACAGCTATTGGAGCTCACTCTAGCGGATAGACCTGAACGGTACTGATTCTGTCATAAGAGCACGTGTATTTGTGTGTGAAGTTTTTGGTGTTATTTATGCGTTTTCAGTGAGTTGACATAATTAAATTGTAGCGTGTGTCATTCCTTGATATCTCCTCTCAACATGAGGGGAAAGGTATGTGCTGTGTTTGGCTGCAGTAATTACGAAGTATGGAAAAATGCGCGCTCATTCTTCAGGTTCCCTCGTGACAAGAACATGTAAGTAATATTGTGTTTGCATATATATTCTTCCAGTGACAGAGATTTTTATAGTACTTCATAATCTTCTGACCTGCTCGACCCATATTTTAACTGGCATAAAATGTAATACGCATATTTTATTGTATAGTGCAGCAGTTAACCTTCAATACCGATGTGTTGTTGTAGGTGTGATCTGTGCGTTTTGAAATGTCACAGAAGTGATTTGGATAAGGTGTACAAGAAAGAAGGGACGTTACGCTTATATAAGAATTATAAGATCTGTTCGGATCATTTCCAGGCCAGCGACTTTAAAAATCCTCGACTATACAGCCAAGGGTATGTTACATTTTTACTCTAATTGTACGTAAATATTCCTCAAAGCATCACTATCGACAACATTTTCATACTTTTCTTTCTTTAATCCCTCTTCTCAGATTAAAGCCGGAATTTTATAGATTTTCTTTCTGTTAGTAGGCTCCATGTTAAGAGGAAAATTGTCCAGCTGTTAAATGTTAATTCATTGCATATGTGTGTAAGGAATGTGCCGATATTTTTATTGACAAGTGTCTTAATGTGATGATACAATGTTTTTTAAATGAGAAAAAAGACAAATCCAACCGTAAAAGTTCAGGCAGAAATGCTAAAGCTAAAAAAAGTAATGCATAAATGAAAGATCAAGCCATTTCACAGCAGCCCATTTCATATCTTGTTTCTGTGTCTAATTTCAGTCTTTGAATAATAACCTTTTAAATAATTCTTCATTCATTTATCGAGGATTGCTTTAGCAACTTCGAAGTTAATATCTCAGTACCACTTTATTTCTAGACGTAATTTATTTATCCATTTCCGTATATACATTTCCATTGCTATTTGAATTTAGCGCGATTTGTTCAGGTCAAGTCACTAGGAACGCTACCGTCGAATTGTCTCCCATTTTAGCAAGGCTAAATCCGTAAGTGTCGCGTATTGTCTCTACTGTATTTGGCTATACCGAGTTCTATGGCGTTTAGTGTCCCGGGTCATATTCTTGAGCAGCTTTTTCCTGTTGCTGTGAGAGGGTGTGCGTGTAGTAGTACGGGCTAGGAATGGGAAGGAAGTGGCCGTGGTCTTGAGAAAGGTACCATCCCAGCATTTAGCTGAAACCACGGAAAACAATTTCGAGGATGGCCCACACGAAAATCAAACCTTTCTGTCTAGCGAGTGATGGTGATTATTGTTTTAAGAGAAAGTACAACTAGGCAATCATCCTTTATTAACACTAATTATTGCCACCAGTGGACTCGTTGCGTAAACAGAAGTAGCCTTCTTTAAGAAATCCTGGACAGATAACACATATCTCTCCCCTTCCCACCGCCTGCAGCTTAATTACCACCCTGTTATGCGAGACCACCCCTCACCAGAACAACCTCATATTTAAATGGATTTTACGCACAGTCTGCTCATATATGGAATCTTCTACCATCTGAAGTAAAACTGCTTCCTTTTCTGCACTTCCTCCACGCAGTAAAGAAATGTATATGTAAACAAAATCCCACATGTGATGTATATGACTTGTATAAATTAGAATTTCAAGAAAGATGTGTGCAAATACAGTTGAATGTGGGCGAATATGTATACGTGCGAGTGTGGGAGTGGTGGTGAATGAGTGTGTACAGGGGTATGAGTGACTGGGTCTTCTTACTCTAATATGAAACCAAACCCCATGGCGCAACAGCGCGGAAGGGCCTTGGCCTACCAAGCGAGCGCTGCTCAGACCGAAGGCCTACAAATTACAAGGTGTCGTGTGGTCAGCATGACGAATCCTCTCGGCCGTTATTCTTGGCTTTCTAGATCGGGGCCGCCATCTCACCGTCAGATTCTTACTCTAATATGTATAATATAAATCAAGATAATTATTATTCTAAGGGTACAGTGTTTGGAGTGTGAACATGTAAATTTTAAATTGTCTAACTTACATATATATATATATATATATATGTAAATATTCAGTAGAGTTTATGTACACATGCATGTGTGGGACTTACCCTTTCTCCGTCTACCACCCCTAAATTTGATGATGACAATAATAATAATAATAATAATAATAATAATAATAATAATAATAATAATAATAATAAGAGAGAAATAATGGAAGGGATCCGACACTTCGAAACATGATGGTATCGGTCAACGAAAGGCAAGAGCCACGAAAGGCGTGAAACTGAAGGACTACGTAGGCCTCGATATCTAATAACTTTCGGATCCAAAAAGGACAAGAGTTGATGAAAGAAGATCGGATAGGATAAATAAAAGTGACGAGCCTGGCACAATTAAGTGAAAGTAATCCGAGGACTCAGCAAAAGAGCCCTGTGGTCGCCAATCCACGCTCCCAAGTTGAGATTCCCTCAGTCCCTTTTAGTTGCCTCTTACGAGAGATAGGGGTTGTTGTGGGTGTTATTCTACCACCCCCACCCACGGGAGGTTGTCTCCCCTGTAGATAAAGAGGTAGCAGTGTCGGTCCGTAGGGAGAATATCATCCTGTGTTATATCAAATTTAGTTAAAATGAGGTGCTGATTCAGGGCGTTGCTCCCGAGACAGATGACCTGCAGATCCTGGAGTGGACGCGGTGAGCGTGAGAATATCCTCGGCTGTTCTGGCTGGCTTGCATGACAATAACCGAGGCGATGATATGAGAAGGGCAGTATTCAAAAAAACTAAATTTAGATTTTTCATGGAGAACGTAGTAAACCCTCATGCCAGTGACATAGAAAAGGTAGCAAGTCAACTGGTACAGTAGGTTAGTTTACTACGATTGACGCAAAACGGAATCTGTGTTAAGTCCAAGAGTTTTGGCATGGAAAAGGTAGTAAATCAGGCTGAGCCTCTGGTGGAATTAGGTATAACTTTGCCATTTTTTGAAAGTCAACAGTGTGTAAACTTTATTTATAGCTATTATAGTTCATCATAGTGATACTTCAGTTGCCAGAATACCGAGCTCGATACCTACAGTCGCTTAATTGCGTCCAGTATCCAGTAATCGGGAGATAGTGGGTTCGAACCCCACTGTCGGCAGCCCTGAAGATGGTTTTCCGTGGTTGCCTATTTTCAAACCAGGCTGTACCTTAATTAAGGCCACCGCCGCTTCCTTCCTATTCCTAGGCCTTTCCTATCCCATCGTCACCATAAGACGTATCTGTGTCGGTGCGACGTAAAGCAAATAGCAAAAAAGAGGAAAAAAGTTGCCAGAATGCCTCTTAATCCTATTCCATTCTAAATGTTAAGTCGTTATTGCCAGCATCTTGACATGACATTCATAGCAGTTCTTTGTTTTCAAAAATAGGCACTGTATGTGTCCAACAATGGTTCTGGGAGCAGATGCGGAAATAATCAGAGATGCTAAACATGTTCGACCATTTCCTGTAATCATGATGACGCCTGGGGATTTTCGTGACTTCGCCATGGAAAGCAAGAGATATTTAAATACTTTACTTTGAGCTGGATAAGGATTTCAAGACCCGAATTTCCCTCTTGTCAAGACAAGGTAATCATTCAACGAGTTAGAACCGTGGAAAGATCACAATATCCTTATCACGCGATCAACAATACTGACAATCAGCGAACCGAAGAAAGGATTTCCTGGATGACATATAATTTGTTTATCGTGAATTTTCCGGTTAAAACATACACGTCAGCAACTAGCAAAAAGAAATATATATCTGCTTCTGCTTCTTAAGGAACCGAGTGAGTGGCCGTGTGATTTTGGTCGCATAGCTGTGAGATTGTATTCGGGAGACTGTGAGTTCGAACCCCACCGCCGGCAACCCTAAAAATTGTTTTCCGTGGTTTCCCATTTTCACACCTGGCAAATGGTCGGGATGTACCTTAATTAAAGCCACAATTTGTATCTAAATCATAAATAACATAAATTTCGTTAAACTGATAAATGGATTTTTCCTTGATTTTATATGAATTATTTTCAGTAATATCTGCTTCACGTCCGCCTCTGTGGTGTAGTGGTTAGCGTGATTAGCTGCCACCCCCGGAGGTCCGGGTTCGATTCCCGGCTCTGCCACGAAATTTGAAAAGTGGTACGAGGGCTGGAACGGGGTCCACTCAGCCTCGGGAGGTCAACTGAGTAGAGGTGGGTTCGATTCGCACCTCAGCCATCCTAGAAGTGGTTTTCCGTGGTTTCCCACTTCTCCTCCAGGCAAATGCCGGGATGGTACCTAACTTAAAGCCACGGCCGCTTCCTTCCCTCTTCCTTGTCTATCCCTTCCAATCTTCCCCATCCCCCGCAAGGACCCTGTTCAGTACAGCAGGTGAGGCCGCCTGGGCGAGATACTGGTCGTTCTCCCCAGTTGTATCCCCCGACCAAGAGTCTGAAGCTCCAGGACACTGCCCTTGGGGCGGTAGAGGTGGGATCCCTCGCTGAGTCCGAGAGGAAAACCGAACCTGGAGGGTAAACGGATGATGATGATGAATATCTGCTTCACAATGTTGGAAGAAGTGTTGTTTCTTATCCTGTAAAATTAAGTTTTTATGACTTACTGTACTTCCTTTCGCATGACAATGCCTCAGTTAGGTTATAAGGTTTTAAACATTCGGAAATGAGATATTCACTGCAGTGCAGTGCTTTGGGGGAGCAAATTGCACTTCACAGGCGCTAAGGCCTAGCACGAGAGTGTATCACCGGCCGCACTAGCGTGCTGAGTGCTGATAATCCCGCTCTTCAAGGAGGCCCCGTCACAAAGGCCCCTTGAGGCAGTTTAAGCCCACGGAAACCACCACTAAATTGGGTATTAACTAACACAAAGGGCCAGAGATCGATGTCCGCTCTGCTCGCAACACGTGTTGACTTGCAATCATAAGCTTTCTCTCCTGTCACAGGAAAGCTTTTCTGCCATCTTTTTTGTCTGATGTCAACCTTCATCTGCGATCATGAGGGTCTCTCACCTCGATGAATATAGGCCCCTAGTTCACTTTCCTATCAGACATCTCTTGGTCAACTCAATTCTCTTGCGACCGACACGTGGTTAGGTCAAGAGTCTTTTCTTTCCTTTACAGACACTTCCATTTTTCGAAAGGTCGAACCTTTCCCACTTTCATTTCTGATTCGTATTCTCCAGTTCTACTTCCTCTTAAAACACCATCACCTGTTTTGAAACAACGTTACATTGTATCATCACTTTGTGACAATCCTACTAACTGAAAACATTTCTTTACTCTCACTTCAACTGCTACAGCTTTTCTTTAACCTGGAAGTCAATAACACGGAGTTGTTCCCTTTGAACACCACGACAAGGAGACAACTAGCAGCATGCATCACATCGCCAAGACAGAAGACGTGCGTGATTTCCAGTACCTACAAGTTTTTTCTCTTTGACTTCTGAGATTCATCTAGTAAATTAACATATTTTTGGTCTGTCTGGAATAAGCGTAATCAATGTCCCGACACTACTGTAACCATGACAAAAATTCTTCGTTGCTAAAGTACGTCTCACCTTCTAACCCCCAAAACATGTCTATTATTTAATGCTTTTTCGTGTAGCGGAGAAACACGTACTTTTCTTCACATAAATACGTCTCATGGCTGAGGTCAACTGAAAATTTGCGTGACGGAAATGTAATCCTAATAACCGTGCAGGCTGTGATGTAAAGTATTGTAACACAGTAACCGTGCAGGCTGTGATGTATTGTTACCTAGCAACCGTGCGGACTGTGATGTAAAGTATTCTTGCCTAGCAAGCGTGCGGACTGTGATGTAAAGTATTGTTGCCTAGCAACCGTGCGAACTGTGCTGTAAAGTATTGTTATCTAGCAACCGCGCAGGCTGTGATGTAATGTATTTTTACCTAGCAACCCTGCAGCCTATGTCTTATGGCTGGCGGCCATCTGAAATTAGCAGCATTTGACAGATGGCCATGACTGAGAGACATTTTTTACGAACATTTGATTTTCGTAAAGAGAGAAGTGGTTTCGGATTATTTTTCCTTCGTCTATGTCTATTCCAAGTAGTTCCTGCTTTTTAGTGTAGAGGTGTAAACTCCAATCAGGGATACGCTCTGCCTTGTTCATCTCATGATGTTTACTGCCTGAATTCAATTATTTATTCTCTTGATCAATGAATAAACAAAGGATCAACCTATTCTCAATTTATATTTTATAGCTTAACTTGGTTATTCACTTAAAATTTCTGCAGAATTCTTTAGACGTTGCAATGCTTGAGGGTGAATAGAAAATGGATCCATTTAATTCAAATCTGAAGAGGTTATGGACGAAAAACCACAAAAATCTAACTTAAAGACGTTTCAATATGTTGAATACACTAGTTCGAAATATAATATACCTGTAAAAATTGCACACTATTAAACAAACAACGACTCTTCATGGCCACTATGGTGATTGCTTTGCTTTGATACGAACACAAGAACCCGTACCCCGAACCAAATACATTATCAGAATATAATCCGGAGCCATCTGAACCAATGACCATTCAGTGGAGGAGCCGGATAAAATCATAGATGTTACTGGCCAGATGAATTTCTTTTATGTGAATTTTGAAACACGATGTCCCTCTCATTCTAGTATTCAGTTCTTGGTCTCTTCTCTCCATTAATAATAAAAGCCCCTTTCCTCTTAATGCTCACATGGTGGTCCTTTCTCCGGAACTGGAGGTTGCTTTAAGAATATATCATTAAGTCCTCTTCTGGATAATCCTTTGTAACACCGGGCGAGTTGGCCGTGCGGTTAGGGGCACGCAGCTGTGAGCTTGAATCCGAGAGATAGTGGGTTCGAGCCGCTGAATATCGTTTCCCATTTTCACACGAGACACATGTGGGGGCTGTACCTTAATTAAGCCCACGGCCTCTTCCTACACATTCGTGGACCATTCCTATCCCATCGTCACCATAATGACTTGTCTGTGTCGGTGTGACGTGAAGCCAATTCTAGAAAAGAAAATAATCCTGTGTAACACTGACGAAATTGTCCTTGCTTAATGTATGGCAAACTACGCACTTAGAAAGAGATATCCTTATTTAAAGCAGCTCAAACTCTTAACCGTAGAATGTTTTCCCTGCTGTTTTTATCTGCTGTAAGGCATCGTTCATTTGCCACTGCACCGTAAACAAATACTGCCACAGGAGGTTCATATGATGTTAAGCCGACCAAGCTCGAGGGACACGAAGGCTTACCGGACACGAAGAAATTCTGATTTAAACTCCCTACGTTCTGATTAGCCGGACTCTCGCCCTCCATAAATATTCCTGCTGCAGAATATTAATTTCTACCTGCCAAGTCCACATTTACCGTAAGCTCGACCGGAATAATTAATGCATGAGACTAAAACGGAGTGAACTACAGTGGACTCTCTTTTCTTGTATTGTTTTATTTTGTTGCTTTCTTCCTCTCTGCTTCTAGTTTCGTGTAGGCCCACGACATTCAACTATTGCGTTTGGGGTGGGTTTTGATGTTTGTCCAGTAATCACCCATCCTGTGGGTGTCTTGTTTCTTCCTCTCTTTTGTCCAGAGGGCACCTGTCTTCATTCTTGGCGATTTATTCTGGAACCAGATTTGTGTAAGCATCCTCCAGAGAGATGTCCCGTCTTTTGCATCTCGTTCTGTGCCTCCCAGTTCCTTGGTCTTTCTCTTTTGCCAGTAAACGAGAAGTTGGTTCAATCAATCAATCAATCAATCAATCAATCAATCAATCAATCAATCAATCAATCAATCAATCAATCAATCAATCAATCAATCAATCAATCAATCGATCGATCGATCGATCGATCGATCGATCAATCAATCAATCAATCAATCAATCAATCAATCAATCAATCAATCAATCAATCAGTCACTAGTGATCTACATTTAGGACAGTCGTCCAGTTGCCAGATTCGGTGTCTGTTGTTTTCCTAGCTTCCTACCTACGGCATACGTATTCAAGGCTGGAACAAATAAAGTATGTAATCACGGACATTTCTTGGGGCTTAGAGGATGACAGAGCGAGTACAGATTCTGTGGTAGTACCCCCCTTAGTAGCCTCTTAGGACACGCAGTGGTAGAGATAATTCATCCTTTCACTCCACCCACAGGAGGGAAATAGACACTCGATAAATCGAAATAAATAATTTTCTCCTCCTCCGGCAGTGTTCAGAATTTTAATGTTTTCCCGTTAAAATTATTCGCCATTTCTTTAAGTAACACTGGAGAAAATTAAGTCTTGGATTGCTCATCTTTCTTTCTTTCTTTCTTTCTTTCTTTCTTTCTTTCTTCCTTTCTTAATCTTTTTACCTTCCAGGGTTGGTTTTTCGCTGGGACTCAGCGAGGGATACCACGTCTACCGCCTTAAGGGCAGTGTCCTGGAGCGTGAAGTATTGGGTCGGGGGAGGAAGACCAGTACCTCGCCCACAAGGCCTCACTTGCTATGCTGAACAGGGACCTTGTCGAGGGATGGGAAGATTGGGGGGATGGACAAGATAGAGGGAAGGAAGCGGTCGTGGCCTTAGGTTAGGTACCATTCCGGCATTTGCCTGGGGAAAAGTGGGAAAGCGCAGAAAACCACTTTGAGGATGGCTGAGGAGGAAATCCCCCCCCCCCCAGCCTCACCTCTACTCAATTGACCACGTTCCAACTCTCGTACCGCAGAACCGGGAATCGAACCCTGGCCTCCGGGAGTGGCAGCTAATCACACGAACCACTACACCACACGCACTCTCACAGAGCGAAAAGTGAAACTTCGACGCAAGTACCACTGAAATCTGAAATTAAATACATGCATACAGTAGATATAAATCGGCCGATACCATATTGCTCATATCAGGGATTTCAGGTGGTGGACTGATAACTAATAATTAGTATAGGAGAACCTGACTAGTAATTGTTTCCTTCCCTCATTTCGTTATTCATTGAAAGTTGGTAACTCACATGTAAATGTTAGCATGCTCCATGTTAATTCACGAGCAGTAACTACCCGTGTCTTTAGCGTTCGTTACTTAAGTCCCTTATCGCTCAAAGTTAATTAAAATTGTGTGTCTGATGGAGTCGACTGCTAATTGCCCGATGCTACTCAAACACAGTGTGCAAGCATTGAAACAAGAACAGACAGGGTTGCCAGATTTCAGGAGGAAAGGGAAACCAGTACATGTGTATCGACATTTAACCTTTTTATTACACAACAGCCAGTGTAATAATAAAAAATACACATGCAGTAACTCATAAGCATACGGAAAGTATATTTAAGCTTACTTTATCCCATTTAATTACTGAGTGACATATTTCACTTATCTATTTGCTTATCTATTTGCTTATCTATTTACTTATCTATTTACTTATCTATTTGCTTATCTATTTGCTTATCTATTTGCTTATCTATTTACTTATCTATTTGCTTATCTATTTACTTATCTATTTGCTTATCTATTTGCTTATCTATTTACTTATCTATTTGTTTATCTATTTACCAGTGAGTTATGCTGGCATGGAGGCGTGGGCTACCACTAGAATTAGGATACACATCTTCGTAGCTCGGTTTAGTGAACGTCAAGCCATCAGCGTTTTGAGCTGCAGCAATAGCCAAGGGACACGCCTGCTGTGTTGTCTTGGCTGTTTCACGAGCTACTGCCCTGGCCTCTGCTACTCACAACGCTGTACACAACACCTGATCAGTGCAGAGAGTAGCCTATGTATGTATGTTCAGTCCGTCAGCGATTCCGCTGGTGGGATCCTCAACAGCTCTGCCATCAGCTGTCATAGATGGCCTAGACATCACTGAAGAGGCGTACTAGGGAAATGAGGAGTGAGGTAGTTTCCCGTTGCTTTCCTCACCGAGCCAGAGTTGCTATTACATATCAGTCTGCCAAGCCCACTGAAATGCATGCACCAACCGACCCTATGAGCAACATTTTCACACCATTCATAGCAGGGACTGGCTTCATAAGGAATGGCATTAGTAGCATCGCTCATACCTCAGTCACTTTCATATTGTCAAAACCAAGGATAAGACAGAGACAGATCTATCTAGCCTATACCAGAAGACATAGTGCACTGTAAACACTAGGTCCTGCCAGCAAAGGCATAGAGTAGCCTAAAGTTTAGCAAATTAAAGTCCGGCTTTGTGGCTAAATTAGCGTGCCTTTGGTCCGATTGCCCCAGTTCATTTATCAGAATCAACAACCTCATACTCATAATTCCCCTGGCTTGGGGACTGGGTGTTTATGATGTCTTCGCCATTCATTTCATCCTCATTAGGTCACCACCAAGCCTATGCAGATACCATTCACCGTTTTTATTATTATTATTATTATTATTGTTATTAAATTTAAATGTTAAAATTTTCAGCGTTACGAGTGGTCGTACCCATCGTTGACAAGTTCATTAGCTTCTTCGAAAGATCAGTGGTGGTGTTTGTCCCATGATCACGGCTTCTATTCCAACCAACGAGAGAGAACACTACACCTGAGACTGCATTTCATTTTAGCAGATCTACACATAAAAGAAAACTATATCACTCCTATAATAGCAGTCCTGCAGTGTCTTCCTTCAAGGATGTAGAAATACCAGCACTTGTTATCTATACACATTCATGTTCATAAAAAGCAGAACACCTTGAAAGACTAGAGATAGGAAGTTCATATTCACAGGACATGTTCATTTGCATGTTCTGCAAAAACGATTAGCATTTCAGTCACCTGGGTTCAGCATGTGTCCTGTTGCCTAGTAGGCACTGATAACTTTTTCCATGCGTGATGGGATCGATGCGTATAGGCGCGAATGGCGTTCTGGGGATATATCCATCCATGCTGCATTCACCTGGTTCCACAGTTTATATTTGGTGGTTGGCATTGAGTCACAGCGCCGCACCCGTCGTTTCTCAATATCCCACACATTTTCGATTGGCGATAAGTTTGGTGATAGGACGGGCCAGGGCAACAGTCTGACATCCTGCGACAACAAGAAGGCACGTGTTTGTGCAGAAAGGGTATGTCATTCACGTAGGTCAAACTGGTCACAGTGCCCTTGACATGCACCAACTGTGATTTGTGGTTGTACCCAACAGCACCCCTTGAGTTGGCGCTGTATGTCTTGTGCGAATGCAATCAATGTGTCGCCTCTGCTCCTGTCTGCGGCGGAGCAAAATACGGCCATCAATTTCTAACAAACAGAACTTGGAAACACTATCTGCTGCCATTTCTACCTCCAGTGACGTCGTTCCATACACCATTGCAGTCTAGCATGTTCATGCATATTAGTCAAAAATAGGCGCAGAAGTGCACGATGCGCCCGTAACCCAGACCGTAATAAGCGGCAACGGACTCTCACTCCTGATAGCGTACGATGTGTTACACTGTTCCACTGTTGCGCCAGAGCCGAGGAGGCAGATCTGTCCTGCAATGCTATTCGAATGAGGTGTCGATCTACTCTGGCGGTGGTCTGGATGGTGCAACCAGATCCATCTCGTCGTATTCTACGACCGACTGTGAACCATTCTGTACACACCCGTTGCATTGCCGACACACTTCGTCCCATACGAGGACCAGTTTCCCGGATGGATGCATTACGTTCTCTCGTGCCAAAAATGCGCCCTCTTTCAAACTCACTCAGTTGACGTTACGGTTGTCTCATACATCTGCGGGGCATCCTGTCATCCTGGCATCAAGTCACGCTGATCCATTACTTTCGATTTATAGCGACAACGACAGCCGCAGGCACATTTTTCCAGTCGGTGGTGGTGCGCCGACATATCGATGTCGACCTTGAACCTAATGGCCGACGTCGTTCAAATGCTAATCATTTCTTTAGAACATACTAATGCACATATTCTCTGAATATGAACTTCCTATCTCTAGTCTTTCAAGGTGTTCTGGTTTTTATGGACACGAGTGTAATTCAGTTAGAAGTATGAAGTGAGGAAATATATACGATGAGGAACGCTTGGTTGTTCGTTAGCAGTGCGTATTATCAAAAAGTATTTCTGCCTCCAGTGATGTTGTTCCATACACCTGTCTGCGGCGAACCGAAATACGGCCATCAATTTCTAACAAACAGAACCTGGATTCGTCCGGAAACACTATATTCTGCCATTTCTGCCTCCAGTGATGTCGGTCCATACACCATTGCAGTATTGCGGTTGCTAGGTAACAATACTTTACATCACGGCCTGCACGGTTACTAGGGTTACATTTCCGTCACGCAAATTTTCAGATGACCTCAGCCATGAGACGCATTTATGACACACCTCGTCATTTTTGTGTGGCTAGCTCAAAATGATTTTAACACATACTAGTTTCTCAATTGCAGTTATTAATTAAAATAATGTACAATTCATTTTTATTGCACGACTTAAAGAGGCCACATCATTTTAATGATTGAAATGGCTGATTGTATTGTATTGTATTGTAACGGAGCTTCTATTTCGTTCATAACTTCATTTTTAATATGAATTAGAGAAACAATTATTTCTGTGAAACTGTTCCAGGCAAACACGCTCAGCAGGTTTTTAATTAATATTAAAACATTAGGCAACTCTATACTGCACCAGTCATTTTAATTACGATACTCAGGAACTGACAAAGGATTCAACTTTGCTTTCAAACTTACACTTTTATTAAACAAATCAGGATTCAAACTTATTTCTGTTTAATTATTTTGTCATTCTTCCTCAAACTATTGAGGTCGCAAAACTGAGAAAGAATGTCAAAAAATTCAATAGTGTAATTATAATTTAGAATAAATAGAAAGAATAATTATACTGATAATGTAGAGAAAAGAATCGTTAGTGACACAGGTATAGAGAAGAGGCAAATCAATTATAAAAGGAAAAGATGTTAAATGATTTAATTAACAGGACGGTGTGTAAATGTAATGACATCTACAGTAAGTCACCTACATCAACGTCATTTACAAAACAAAGTTACTGCATAAAATTAAAATACCTTCCGAAATTGGGACTTTTCTTGAAGAGGAAGCAATTCACCACAGACAAAATATGTCCATAATCAAATTCAAACCACTTGCTAAGATACTCTACCCATACTTCGGACATGTATTGATAAATGTGTTCGTCTCTCACCTAGAAACCATTATTCAAATTTATCTAACAGTTAGCCAAAGATCATGTCATTCATCCTATGTTGTAATTACAATTTTACAGTTTGCATAATGTTGTATGCACTTCACGAAATGTCGAACAGCTTTGACATAAAAAAATGGTGCCATATTTATGTTTTGAAATTCAATTGACCGTAAACATGAAATTCACATTGATAACAATTAATTGATTTGTATCGATTCAGTGCATGGAAGGGGAGGGGAGGGAAGATTGATTCAGGGCCTATGAAAGTAACTCAAACGCAATAATTTCTCTGAAGTATGTTGATATGAGGCCTCTTTGATAATATGTCTCTCAGTCATGGCCATCTATCAATACTTCACATCACAGCCTGCAAGACCACACCGACCATCTGTACTCTAACGCTTCTCTTTGATATTATATTTCTCAGTCACGCCCATCCATCAATACTTCACTTCACAGCCTGCAAGATGACATTGACCATCTGTACTCTAACGCTCTTCTTTGGTAATATGTCTCTCAGTCATGGCCATCCATCAATACTTAACATCACAGCCTGCATGATCACATCGGCCATCTGTACTATAAGCCCTTCTTTGGTAATATGTCTCTCAGTCATGGCCAACCATCAATATTTCACATCACAGTCTACACTGTTGCTAGGTAGCATCGCGCCACACATTTTGCATCGCCAATTTCAAGAAAAAAAATAGCTATATTTAGACCGGAATGAAAGAACTTTTCATGGCGACAAAGGAAGGGGATATTCTTCATCGGCTCTAGGTCAAACCCTGTAGGTGTGGGTCACTGCATGTCTTATGAGACGACTGAGAGGGTCTGTGAACTTGGGTGCGACTGTTGTTTAACACGGGCTTCTAGCTGATTCTGGCATGCTCCTAACTTTGATCATCCCTATCCGACCTCCATTCTCTACCGACCAGACTGGATCAGTATTAGGTTAGAGAGGCCTTTCACGTCCTCTGTCGCCCTTCATTCATCCAATGGTCTGTCGGAGCTGTTCCATTAGAGTTAATAGAGGATACATCCGGCCGAAAGAGTGGGTATATGCAGAAAGGCCAGGAAAAATAAGCCCGCTCATTTGTACTACTCTACAGTAATCACTATTGACACTCTCCCGAGGGTAATAGCTTTGAATTCCTCAATGGAATTCCTCAAGTAGTATTATTGGACCTTTATGTATTCTTATATATATCAATGATATGTGTAAGGAAGTGGAAATAGAGATAAGGCTTTTCGCAGATGATGTTATTCTGTACAGAGTAATAAATAAAATACAAGATTGTGAGCAACTGCAAAATGACCTCGATAATGTTGTGAGATGGACAGTAGGCAATGGTGTGATGATAAATGAGGATAAAAGTCAGGTTGTGAGTTTCACAAATAGGAAAAGTCCTCTCAGTTTTAATTACTGCGTTGATGGGGTGAAAGTTCCCTTTGGGGATCATTGTAAATACCTAGGTATTAATATAAGGAAAGATCTTCATTGGGGTAATCACATAAATATGATTGTAAGTAAAGGGTACAGATCTCTGCACATGGTTATGAGAGTATTTAGGGGTTGTAGTAAGGATGTAAAGGAGAGAGCATATTTGTCTCTGGTGAGACCCCACTAGAGTATGGTTCCAGTGTATGGGACCTTTACCAGGATTACTTGATTCAGGAACTGGAAAAAATCCAAAGAAAAGCAGCTCGATTTGTTCTGGGCGATTTCCGACAAAAGAGTAGCGTTACAAAAATGTTGCAAAGTTTGGGCTGGGAAGACTTGGGAGAGAGGAGACGAGCTGCTCGACTAGGTGGTATGTTCCGAGCTGTCAGTGGAGAGATGACGTGGGAGGACATCAGTAGAATAATAAATTTGGATGGCGTCTTTAAAAGTAGGAAAGATCACATTATGAAGATAAAGTTGGAATTCAAGAGAATTGGGGCAAAATATTATTTTATAGGAAGGAGAGTTAGGGATTGGAATAACTTACCAAGGGAGATGTTCAATAAATTTCCAATTTCTTTGCAATCATTCAAGAAAAGGCTAGGAAAACAACAGTAGGGAATCTGCCACCTAGCCGACTGCCCTAAATGCAGATAAGTAGTGACTGAACCCTCCGACCACGGGCACATACTTTCAGCCTTACATTGCGACCCCTCTGTTCTATATTTGGGTTCCAAAATGTTTTTCCGTGGTTTCCCATTTTCACACCAGGCAAATGCTGGGGATGTATCTTATTTAAGGCCACGGCTGCTTCCTTCCAACTCCTAGGCCTTTCCTATCCCATCATTGCCGTAAGACCTATCTGTGTCGGTGAGACTTAAAGCCACTAGCTAAATGTTCCGACAACATAAAATGTAAGGTTCTGGCCCGTAGTTCCGTTAGTTTTATTCATGAGACAGGGGCCGTTTGCACGGGAACCAGTAAACAGTTCATAAAGTCTGTATCAGTTCACGTCTGTACTGCCAGCGGCAAACTCCTTCTTCTGGACTGCTGTTTTTACAGACGGGGATCACTGTAAGTTCTTAGGCGTGAATATAAGGAAGGATCCTAATCAAAGTTATCATATCAACAAGAGGAATGATGATAAATGGCAATGTTGTGTTTGCCAGTAAACTTGATCTTCACATTGCACTGGTCGACAAGGTTATCTTCACAAGAAATCTGACCGGTGAATCTAGTGCATTTTCTCATACCGAATTCAGATATGCAGTCAGAATATTTCCATCAGGCAAAGTCTTTTTTATGACAGCAATTTTTTAAAATTTTATGTTAGCATTCTCTTTTACCTGTTACAGGAAACTTTATCTCATATGTATCGATTTCATTCAAGCTGCTGTTTAGGAATTACATGTAATATCATGCTGAAGTACCAAAAGATAAGACTGGCCAGGTTCATTCCTGTTTTGACACGCGCAGACCTGTGAATTTTCAGTATTGTGTAGACTGTGAGCGTGTTAGCACGAATATCACTAGTGACATATTTCCTTCCTTTCTGTTTAAAGTGTATTATGTATGTTGTGTTTTAGTTTTCTGTTTTTCCATCATGTCAAGAAAATGTGTAAATCATGCAGATATTTCCAGTCTCAGAGGCAAAATTTCACGCGACTTGTGAAAGGGTATAGTGAACTTTACTTTGGCTGTTGAGTGGGTGATTTTGATAAGATCTGGACCCCAAATATATGCCATGTTACGTGTGTTAGACTGTTGATTGGGTGGAAAAATGGTTCACATCATATGCCATTTGCATTTCCTATGATTTGGAGGGAACTGAATGATCATCGAAGGGCTTGTTATTTTTGTTTAAAAAATTTTAAAGGAATCAGCTCTTAATCAAAACGTACAGTTACGTATCCGAATTTGACATCTGCAATGAGGTCAGTCTAACACAAATTATAACAAATTGAAATGAATATGACACAAAACTCCTGCGTGATGGGAAAGCCTGAAATGATATTTGATTTCAGCATGAAAAGTACTTCTAGAATCTCTTATTGTTATTCTTGTGAAAGTAAAAAAGGTTCTTTTTGTTCATCAGTGTTATTATTAATAACACCGTAAGGATCAGTGCAGCATTTGGTCTGAATATTGGCAAGAACAAGGTAATTGTATTTTCGAAAACACCTCCCTGCACATCAACTACACAATTGTTCAGTAAGTGTCATCCTTCAAATATCTTGGGACTAGAGTGACTGAGCATTGCGGTCCCAAGAATGAAATCATATCGAGGATTGTGCAAGCCATGAAGTCGCTCTTCACCAGTAGATATCTCAACCTTCACCTCCGAGTTGGCATGCAGCGATTCTGTGTTTTCACTCTTCTTCTGTATGGTTTTGAAGGCTGGACGGTCAGCCCTTTTCTGGAGAGACAGATGCAAGCTTTCGAAATGTAGATATACAGACGAATGCTTCGGATATTCTGGGTAGAAAGGATTATAAATGAGGAAGTCCGCAACTTGTTGAATAAGAAGAATAAAAAGAGCTTCTAACGTCCATCAAGGAACGAATCTCAGACACATCATGAGAAGTGAGAACTCATTATCGAGGGGAAAACTGAAGATAAACGATCCGTGGGGAGATGGAGAAATTCCTGGCTTAAAGATCTGCGCCACTGGCATGGACGAACTTCCACTGAAATCTTTTAAGCCACTCTTTTGTGAGTTATCATAATCAATTGGATCTTCAACCTTCCTAGGGAGACTGCGTCCTAAGAGGAAAAAGAAGAAGGTCTCTTCACATGCTTATGAGAGTATTTAGATACTGCTGTGAGGATGTAAAGGTGATGGCACGTAAGTCCCTGGTAAGACCGCAGTTAGATTATGGCTCCAGTGTATGGGACCCTCACGAAGATTACTTGATAAGAGAGCAGTCGGATATCCAAACAAAAGCTGCACGATTTGTTCTGACAATGTGATTTCCGACAAAATAGCAGTGTTATGAAATTGTTGAAAACTTTGGTCTGTGAAGACTTGGGACTAAGGAAATGATCTGCTCGAGTATGAGGCATGTTCCGAGCTGTCAGTAGAGAGATGGCATGGAATGACTTTAGTAGACCAGTAAATTTGAGCGGAGCTTTCAATGGTAAGGAAAGATCATAATATTAAGATAAAGTTGGAATTCAAGAGGACAAACTGGGCCAAATATTCATTTATAGCAAAAAAAAATTAGGGAGTGGAATAATTTATCAAGGGAGATACTTGGTACATTTCAGAGTTCTTTGAATTTATTTAAGAAGAAACTAGGTAAACAACTGATAGTGTATCTGCCACGTGGGCGACAGACTTAGACGTAGAAAACAGATCAGATGTAAGGCTTTTCAGGCGTTTGCTCTATTAACCAGCGTTTCGTCTTAGGTCTGACACTAGACTCATCAGATTGGGATATGTCAGACCGTACCCACTGACGCTGGCGTGTATGCAGGTGAACTTATCAGAAGCCCATTATAAGAGGCACAGTCTGATAACTACATACGGGAGATAAATCTCCACAATGGAATTATTGCCCGCCTAGCAATTCCGAATGGAAAATTCTAAGTTCCCATGGAGGGAATTAGATATTTTTCACCAATAGAGCATGTCATAAACAGATCAGATGTAAGGCTTTTCAGGCGATAGTTGATTAATTAATTAATTAATTAATTAATTAATTAATTAATTAATTTATTTATTTATTTATTTATTTATTGATTGATTGATTGATTGATTGATTGATTGATTGATTGATTGATTGATTGATTGATTGATTGATTGATTGATTGATTGATTGATTGATTGATTGCTTTATTACTGCAGCCCTTCAGCTTATTAATTCTATTGTTACGTACCAGCCGCGTGGTAGCTTTATTGGTACTTCCAGGAAGGGGGTAGCGACTCAGATAATCTTGTGGGGTGGGGCCAGCCTTTTCGTGTATTGTTCTCGTCGGCCGGCTTAACTCTGACTTTCTTGGAGATTTAACGAGAATGTTCTGCCTCTAGCCACGTCGCGAAAATTCTGTCTCACATCACCCAAGCTGTAAAACGGAAGGGTAGCCCCGGACAGTCAGTCAGTGTTGGACTCCGTGATGGAGTCAGAGTGAGACTCAGTGTGTTGGGGATCAGTGGCTGCGTTGAGGGCGACACAGGTGTTGGCTGTCGCTAGTCTCCCACCGAGGTCTGAACCAGGAGCTGTTGTTGTGGTGTCGGAGAGACCAGTGTGTAGGTGCGCTGGAGACCACAGAACGGAAGAAGGGTGCTATCTGAGAGTACTGTGTGTTTCAGTGTTTCTGAGGATCGCCGTGAGCCAGCAAGGGAAGCCGCTATCACGAGTGTGTTAATGTTCGCTGTTGTGAGTATCGTCCTGCTGTTGAATACTGTTGTGCTGTTTAGTTGTTCGCTGTATGTGATTGTGTGAATTACTGGTCTGTCTCTGAGTCAAACCAACGAACAGTCATCGTGTGTCGAATGGACCGTAGATCTGTGTTCAGATCCAGGGTCCACACACAGCTGTTGTATGAGGTGACTTGACTAGGGGAAGTGAAAGTAAGGATTAACCATCCGCAGGTATAGCAAAGGGCCGGACCGCCTGCTGCGCCGTAAGGAGGAGAGACTTGTAAATATGCAGCATTTACTAAGTGTGGCCATTCGTAGCTAATTAGAATTGTGCGTGTGCATTTATTGGGTGCGCTGAAATAAATCAGAGCCATAAAACAGATGGTATTTTATTCCTAACACTATGGTACACTGTACCTAGACTCCAAACCGGTTCTTCTACTCAACATTATGTATTTCAGATTAATAGATTCAGCAAGCGGAAAATCCGACCGTACGTTATTTTCACCTATTCCCCTTCACACTCTTGAAATTTGTGGCAATAAACTTTTAAGAATTCCTGAAAAATAGATGTTTCATAAAAAGCCTACTTTATTTTTTCCTGCGCACGGAGAGGGACGCAATTACCCCACCCGACCCTACACTAATAGTTGTTCATGTTACAAGTGCTTAAAGTGTCCACCTCATTAGATGAATGGTCAGTGTACAGAGGGTCCAAGGATCGATTCCCGGTCGGGTTGGCGAGTTCGACTCCTCAGGGCTGAGCCATTCGTCTTAATACCCACAAAACAGGACAAGCACGCGATCCCTCCACTTAGGATTGGCGTCAGAAAGGGCATCCCCCGTAAAAATGGGCCAATTCCATGTTAGCATCGACCTCAAATAACTATCATAAGGACAGGAAGAAGAAGAAGGCACGGACTGAAACAGAGCGTCATGTATGAGATAAGATGTTCCAAAATAAGTACGTTGATGATGCTTGTTGTTTAAAGGGGGTTGTGTAAAGTAATTTAAATCATTGCAGATCCTGGTGTTAGCCTCTATGGTGCAGTGGTCAGTGCGATTAGTTGCCATCTCCGGAGGCCCGGGTTCGATTCTCGGCTCTGCCACAAAATTTGAAAAGTGGTACGAGGGCTGGAACGGTGAGCCTCGGGAGGTCAAATGAGTAGAGGGGAGTTCGATTCCCACCTTTACTATCCTTGCAGTGGATTTCTGTGATTTCCCACTGCTCATCCAGGCAAGTGCCGGGATGATAGATAACTTAAGGTCACGCCCGCTTCCTTCCCTTTTCCTTGCTCCAGGACTCTGCTCTTGAGGCGGTAGAGGTGCATCCCTCGCTGAGTCCGAGGGAACAGCCAACTTCGAAGGGTAAAGGGATTAAGAAAGAAAAAGAGAAAGAGAGAAAGTAGCGTATTCTGGTTATCAATAATATCATAATTAAGATTTTCTTTTTTACAATTGCTATTACGTCGCACCGACGCAGATAGGTCTTATGGCGACAATGGGATAATAAAAGGCTAGGAGTGGGAAGGAAGCGGCCGTGGCGGTATTTAAGGTACCAGCGTCAGCATTTGACTGGCGTGGAAATGGAAAACCATGGAAAACCGTCTTCGCGGCTGCCGAGAGTGGGGTTCGAACCCACTATCACCTGAATGGAAGCTGACAGTTCCGTGCTCCTAACGCAACGGCGAACTCTCTAAGTTTGTTATTATTATTATTATTATTATTATTATTATTATTATTATTATTATTATTATTATTATTATTATTATTATTATTATTATTATTCATGATCATCATCAGCTAGGTAACAGAGCATGAGCAAATTGCACTCTAACAAGGAGTACGGGAGACTGCACCGTGACACAGGCCAGAGCCCAAGGTGTGGTCACCTAGTAATAGCTGTACACACTAGCGCTGCTCACGGCTATTTTCTCGCTGTAATTAGAGAGAGCAACGGGTTAGGCGCACCACCTCTAGGTGTGGCACGCCTGGTGTCCATGTCAATATTCTTTAAGGTCTGACAAAATCGTTAGCAAGTTCGATTCCCGTTGGAGGAAAAAAAATTACCGTCAGATTGTTGGCTGACAGGATAAGATTTTCTTTCGTATGGTTTATTCCCGGAAGGTTTTTGGAGACGCCGAGGTGCCCCCGTGTCTTGGAAAAAGTGGGGAAAAGGTCAGAAGAATTTCAATACTTTTCTTGATATAGATATATCTTATGGCTGGGGGTCGTCTGGAAATTTGTGTTACGGAAGTTAGTATGACAGAAGCAGCCGTGCAGGGAGTGATGTAAAGTATTGTTACATAGCAACCGTGCAGGCTATATCATAAGGTTCATTGCCCTCTGAAACCAGCAGCCCTTGATGGATGGGCATGACCGAGAGACATATTTATGATAATTTGATCTTCTCAAGGAAAGACGTCGTTTCTTTTCATTGCACAGCAGTAGCATTTCAGTCCGTGAAAGTGGTCTCGTTGTTCATTCATAAGTGCAAGGTAAAATCGTGTTTTAAGTCAAGATGTCTGATGTACAATGAAGTGCTTGCTCTTGGTACAACCATCTATCATCATTGCGGAGGTGAAGTTAAGGCCTTTGATCTCGGCTGCTCCTAATAGTGGAGCAACCCACTTGGCTGCTCGCCAGCACAGTGTAGTCTACAAGTAACAGCACCTCCGTTATACACAAGTGATCCTGCGAAGGGATGGTGGATACCGTTTTAAGAGCAAGTACATGTGGGCAAACATACTCTATTATCACTAATCAGATGGAAGAAATGGAGGGGGTCTGACACTACGAAAACAATCCGGATTACTAACTCTTCAGGGAAGCAACGCAATGTTGAAAACATCCTTAGGATATGAGCTACGAATTTTAGGTAAATAAAATATAATAAAGTACGAGAATATATTATTTATTTCTTCCTAAACATTGCAATCCTTTTCTTAATTATCGTTATCCGGTCGATTAGATTAGCAGTTTAGGTTTTTAAATCACTAAGAGAGCTTATGTGAGTCAATACAGAGTTTCACTTAAGCACAACTACGAGCGTCCGACTCGTTGGCTGAACGGTCAGCGTACTGGCCTTCGGTTCATAGGGCCCCGGATCGATTCCCGGCCGGGTCGGGGATTTTAACCTTAATTGGTTAATTCCAATAGCACGGGGTCTGGGTGTATATGTTGTCTTCATCATCATTTCATCCTCATCACGACGCGCAGGTCACCTACGGGAGTCAAATAGAACGACCTGCACCTGGCGAGCCAAACCCGTCCTGGGATATCCCGGCACTAAAAGCCCTACGACATTTCATTTCATTACCACTACGAGCGCTAATGTGAGTCCATGCAGAGTTTCAGTTAAGAACCACTACGAGCGCTAATGTGAGTCAATGCAGAGTTTCTCTTAAGAACCACTACAAGTGCTAATGTGAGTTAACACGGCCGACTAGATACCTCGCTGCGCTCCTTATACCGGCCTTGACAATCGCTTGTGAAGCCCAGCATAAAGCTGTAATTGGATAGTTTCACCGTAATGCCGCTGGAGCGCTGGCCTACTACCCACTGACAGGTAGTTGTATACCGCAAATTGCCGCATTTCCAGTTTTATTTTTTGGTTTTGCTGTCGTAAATGTTGGCAATGTGCTCGCAATGAGGTGCTTGTTGGCTTGATAATGAGATCTGATAGTTATGCGCTGGTGAGTTTATTTTTTATTGTGTAGTGTGGTGATTATATTTTTTAAATTGTGTTTACAAATCTTGGAATTTGAGACATTCTTGTGCACCTTTTCGTACTTCGAGGAGAAATTTTATGGAAACAAGAACAAAGTGATTTCTCGCTGTAACTTCGTCCTGAACAAGGATTTTAATTTATGTGCTAATTCGTTTTTTAATGTGTGTTGATTTGCTTTTCTTTAACTGTGTTAGGAAATATTCGAATATATATTGCTGTGTGCCTTTTTTGTATTCCGAACAGGAAAAAAAGGCAAAGGGACACTATCATTTCACGAATTCTCTGTAGACCAGGACAAAACTACGGAGTGGCTAAAAGCAGGTAACACTCTCGTCTTAGTTTTCCGTTTCTATGTCGGGTATTTACCTTCGTTCTTTCTTTTTTCTTACTCTGTTTACCCCTCCAGCGTTGGCTTTTCTCTCGGACTCAGTGAGGGATCCCACCTCTACCACCTCAAGGGTAGTATCCTGGAGCGTGAGACTGCGGGTCGGGAGATACAACTGGGAAGGATGACCAGTACCTCGACCAGGCGGCCGCAACTTCTATGCTGAACAGGGGCCTTGTGTTGGGGATGGGAAGATTGGAAGGCATAGCCAAGGAAGAGGGAAGGAAGCAGCCGTGGCCTTAAGTTAGTTACCATTCCGGTATTTGCTTGGAGGAGAAGTGGGAAACTATGGAAAACCACTTCGAGGATGTCTGAGGTGGGAATCGATACCACCCTCTACACAGTTGACCTCCCAAGGCTGAGTGGATCCCGTTCCAGCCTTCGTACCACTTTTGAATTTTCGTGGCAGGGCCAGGAATCGAACCCGGGCCTCCGCGAGTGGCCGCTAATCACGCTAATCAGGTATTTTTACCCATGAATTTTTTTCATAGAATAATCCTTTAGGCGGTGTCGTATTTGCATATGACAGCAACACAACACAATTTTGTTCAAGATAATCTGAACTTTAACATTTAAACATTGACAAGTAAGAATCACTACTGCTATGACGGTAAGGCCAACGTATGAAATGTTGTTACCTGAGCAATGGGGCCGATGACCTAGATGTTAGGCCCATTTAGACAACAAGCATCATCATCATCGAGCAGAGAACAGTTTACAATTTATTTACTCAAAATACAAACTCTCACTGAATTTTTATTTAAAATTCTTCTTCTTCTTCCGCTATTTGTTTTACGTCGCACCGACACAGATAGGTCTTATAACGCCGGTGGAATAGGAAAGGGCTAGCAGTGGGAAGGAATAGGGCGTGGCCTTAATTGAGGTACAGCCTGATGTGAAAATGGGAAACCACGGAAAACCATCCCCAGAACTGCCGACAGTGGGGTTCGAACCCACTATCTTCCGGATGCAAGCTCACAGCTCACAGCTGCACGCCGCGCGGCCAACTTGTTCCTCCCTACTGCATTTCAAGTAAAATTTATTGTCTGAATTTAGCATGACCAGCTTGCCCGGTATTTAATATTCTAGTGAAAGGTATGAATGAAATGTAATCTGAAACTATATACACTGACTGACAGAGCAAATGCAACACCAAGAAGGAGTGGTCAGAACTTTATGCCAATTGCAGGGTAGACTGACGTCACTGAGGTATGCTCATGATGTGAAATGCGCCGCTGTGCTGCGCACGTAGCGAACGATAAATGGGACACGGCGTTCGCGAATGGCCCACTTCGTACCGTGATTTCTCAGCCGACACTCATTGTAGAACGTGTTGTCGTGTGCCACAGGACACGTGTATAGCTAAGAATGCCAGGCCGCCGTCAACGGAGGCATTTCCAGCAGACAGACGACTTTACGAGGGGTATGGTGATCGGGCTGAGAAGGGCAGGTTGGTCGCTTCGTCAAATCGCAGCCGATACCCATAGGGATGTGTCCACGGTGCAGCGCCTGTGGCGAAGATGGTTGGCGCAGGGACATGTGGCAAGTGCGAGGGGTCCAGGCGCA
Source organism: Anabrus simplex (assembly GCF_040414725.1). Taxonomy (NCBI): domain Eukaryota; kingdom Metazoa; phylum Arthropoda; class Insecta; order Orthoptera; family Tettigoniidae; genus Anabrus; species Anabrus simplex. Next base: position 75,955,094 of record NC_090277.1, read on the forward strand.
GCCCGAGTGACGTCAGCACGCGAGGATCGGCGCATCCGCCGCCAAGCGGTGGCAGCCCCGCACGCCACGTCAACCGCCATTCTTCAGCATGTGCAAGACACCCTGGCTGTTCCAGTATCGACCAGAACAATTTCCCGTCGATTGGTTGAAGGAGGCCTGCACTCCCGGCGTCCGCTCAGAAGACTACCATTGACTCCACAGCATAGACGTGCACGCCTGGCATGGTGCCGGGCTAGAGCGACTTGGATGAGGGAATGGCGGAACGTCGTGTTCTCCGATGAGTCACGCTTCTGTTCTGTCAGTGATAGTCACCGCAGACGAGTGTGGCGTCGGCGTGGAGAAAGGTCAAATCCGACAGTAACTGTGGAGCGCCCTACCGCTAGACAACGCGGCATCATGGTTTGGGGCGCTATTGCGTATGATTCCACGTCAGCTCTAGTGCGTATTCAAGGCACGTTAAATGCCCACCGCTACGTGCAGCATGTGCTGCGGCCGGTGGCACTCCCGTACCTTCAGGGGCTGCCCAATGCTCTGTTTCAGCAGGATAATGCCCGCCCACACACTGCTCGCATCTCCCAACAGGCTCTACGAGGTGTACAGATGCTTCCGTGGCCAGGGTACTCTCCGGATCTCTCACCAATCGAACACGTGTGGGATCTCATTGGACGCCGTTTGCAAACTCTGCCCCAGCCTAGTACGGACGACCAACTGTGGCAAATGGTTGACAGAGAATGGAGAACCATCCCTCAGGACACCATCCGCACTCTTATTGACTCTGTACCTCGACGTGTTTCTGCGTGCATCGCCGCTCGCGGTGGTCCTACATCCTACTGAGTCGATGTCATGCGCATTGTGTAACCTGCATATCGGTTTGAAATAAACATCAATTATTCGTCCGTGCCGTCTCTGTTTTTTCCCCAACTTTCATCCCTTTCGAACCACTCCTTCTTGGTGTTGCATTTGCTCTGTCAGTCAGTGTATATTGAAATTAACATTTAAAGATGTTTGAGTCAAAATATTTATGTTCTGCATACAACGAATATGGAAAAAGTAAGACTCTTATGTCTTGTCCAGCCCCCTTCCTGAGAGCAGCGCTTGAAGAATTTTAAAACTCTAATTGAACAATGACTCTTAATCTCAATATTAATATCAGAAGACAAAAGCATTGTGGTAAGTTCTGCTATGAATCTAAATGCCAAGATAATAAAAATGATTACTATTATTCCTCACAATTAAGGAACGACTGTTGGACTACTCCATCCTCCGCAGTTTCATTTCACGACGTTGTTTTTGGCACATATCAATGAAAGTAGCCTTTAGGATTAATCATTTTAACAATATTAGTCAATGTAACATACTATTTTATTCCCTAAATTAAGATACATCGGCAATCAGAGTCAATATCAGAACGTCAGCTGGACTAAGTAATCTCCCCACAGTTTCATTTCACGACATCATTTTGGCAAATATCAACGAAAGTAACCTTTAAGATTAATCATTTTAACAGTATTAACCCATGTTACATTCTCCATAACTCTAAATTACGATAAATCGGCAACCAAAGTCAATAAATTCTCCATAAAGAAGTATGCATTTCTACCGCAAATAGGTCGGCCGCCAGCGCCACGTGTCGAACTGTGTAACTACTCCGATTACAGTGCGTGGGCCCGATTGTCAAGGCCGGTAAGGAGCTAGCTAGAGCGACGCATCAAGTTGGCCGTGGAGTTAATGAAGAGTTTCACTTAAACACCACTACGAGCGCTAATGTGAGTCCATGCAGAGTTTCAGTTAAGAACCACTACGAGCGCTAATGTGGGACAATGCAGAGTTTCAGTTAAGAACCACTACGAGCGCTAATGTGAGTCAATGCAGAGTTTCAGTTAATAACCACTACAAGCGCTAAAGTGGGACAATGCAGAGTTTCACTTAATTACCACTACGAGTGCTAATGTGAGTCAATGCAGAGTTTCTCTTAAGAACCACTACGAGCGCTTATGTGGGACGATGCAGAGTTTCAGTTAAGAACCACTACGAGTGCTAATGTGAGTCAATGCAGAGTTTCAGTAAAGAATCACTACGAGCGCTAATGTGAGTCCATGCAGAGTTTCAGTTAAGAACCACTACGAGCGCTAATGTGGGACAATGCAGAGTTTCACTTAATCCCCACTACGAGTGCTAATGTGAGTCAATGCAGAGTTTCTCTTAAGAACCACTACAAGTGCTAATGTGAGTTAATGCAAGAATTTCATTTAAGCACCATTACGAGCGCTAATGTGGGACAATGCAGAGTTTCACTCAATCATCACTACGAGTGCTAATGTCAGTCAATGCAGAGTTTCTCTTAAGAACCACTGCGAGCGCTAATGTGAATCAACGCAGAGTTTCTCTTAAGAACCACTACAAGTGCTAATGTGAGTCAATGCAGAGTTTCTCTTAAGAACCACTACAAGTGCTAATGTGAGTTAATACAAGAGTTTCATTTAAGCACCATTACGAGCGCTAATGTGGGACAATGCAGAGTTTCACTTAATCACCACTACGAGTGCTAATGTCAGTCAATGCAGAGTTTCTCTTAAGAACCACTGCGAGCGCTAATGTGAGTCAATGCAGAGTTTGTCTTAAGAACCACTACAAGTGCTAATGTCAGTCAATGCAAGAGTTTCACATAAGCACCACTACGAGCGCTAATGTGGGACAATGCAGAGTTTCACTTAATCATCACTACGAGTGCTAATGTCAGTCAATGCAGAGTTTCTCTTAAGGACCACTACAAGTGCTAATGTGAGTTAATGCAAGAGTTTCATTTAAGCACCATTACGAGCGCTAATGTGGGACAATGCAGAGTTTCACTTAATCACCACTACGAGCGCCAATGTGAGTTAATGCAAGAGTTTCACATAAGCACCACTACGAGCTCTAGTGTGGTTTAATGCAGAATTTCACTTAAGCCCTGACAACTACATTCGGTGTGGACATTTTTCATAAAATCCAAAGAAGCCTGAGTGTACTGAACCAATTACAGAATTACAGCAAGAATTATGTAAATAATTAATTTGTCTAGGATTAGAATCAAAAACGATTAAAGAACCAAGCGATTTTAGGCTGTTTTCTGCGCCCTTTAACACTTGAACTTTTTTCGTGGTATGGGGGCCCCTACCTCGTCTGCTAGGAAATGTTTTCAACATTACAAAATTGGCGGTAGGCTGTCTCTATTCTGACGGCCGCAGAGTTTTGAGAGTTGCGGACACTTACTGGACAAATATGATGTGGATAAGAAATTCTATTCAGTAGAACGTCGTGCACTTGGGATGTGGGCAACAATTCTGTGTAATATGGGTGTGTGGTAAGAGAAATAAGGGACATAATTTCAGAGTTCGGGTAGAACTAACCACGATGTATTCACGACGACAGCTAACCTCCAACTGAGCGTGCGAGTCAACACAACGCCATGTTGTAACAGAGTATGCGTGTGACGTCACTTAATTTACGTTGAAGCGCTATCTAATGAAAACTACGTTTCAGATTTTCAATTATTTTTGAAGCAGATTGCCTCCTCTTTTTTCTGTCAGTTGAGACATTAAACAAAATCTAAATATGCTCTTAGCGATATGCGCGCTCTATCCAAACACTAAAAGCGTCTTAAGTTTTTTCTTTCCATGTACCTGTTGTCTGTAAAGGCGTGCTCGGTTCGCCCGGAAGGACGTGGGTTCGAATCCCTGTCAGTAAGTCGTAAAATTTACGAAATGAGATTTCCACTTACGGAGGTGCACATGGCCCTGAGGTTCACTCAGCCTACACCAAAAATGAGTACCAGGTTAATTCCTGGGGGCAAAGGCGGCCGGGCGTAGAGCTAACCACTCTACCCCATCAAGTGCCGAGTTTACGGACAGTGGAAGCCTTTACCTTCCACTCGTCCAAGGGCCTTCATGGCCTGTACGGAGAAGACTTTGCTTTGCTTTGCTTTGCTTTGTACCTGTTCTCTAGGAACGTAAGTCTACGGCGAAAGAAAGAGAAGGACTACGAAGGCCCCGTAAACGTAATGTCGTCTGGATCGGAAAACCAAGAGTTGACCAAGAGAGGTCGGGTAGTATAGCTGAAAATGAGGAGCCTTAAGTAGAATTAATGCCAGAGTCACCTGGACTCTGTCGTTGCAATTTCTGAGCCACCTCAAGAAGATATCATGTTATCCGTTTCACCACACATTTTTACATGAACAGTTTTATTCTCACGCGAAAGTAAGATGAGTTCTTTGTTCCGCGAGGCAAACTTTCAAATGAACTGTTGGTTGCGAATTACAAAGAAGAGAGCTACTTAAATAAACACGACTACGTCCCCTTAAGATAAGAGATGTTATTAAATTACAGGATAACATAAAAAGTAAAGTGTGGTTAGGAAGGAAATTGTCTCGCTGTGCAGCAGAGGAATGTCTCACAGCTATTAGCGAGAATAACACTGCAATACGCTGTCGCTAATTCGGTGTTGTTAGAGTAAACTGAGGAATTGTCGTTTGAGGAGTTCCCCAACTGATAACGGCAATAGCTTATCACTACAGCCGGAAGTTTGGGCGATAATGCAACTTATTGAAGTGGGAAACAAGTTTAGTCTACCCCACACAACTGTTATGTTATGAGCCTTGCATAAACTTTAGGGGTTGGCCAATCACAATCCCTAGAATTTATGTTACATAGTCTACAGTACTCAACTGTTATGTTATGAGTCTTGCATAAACTTTAGGGGTACGACACACCAGAACCCCTAGAATTTATGACACTCTCGCTACAGTCGACACTTATTAATAACCAAATTAGTTTGCATTCTAACCTGTTACTGCCTACAATTTCGGGGTCTACTTATCACATCCAGAACGAGAGTTCGATCAGAATCCATGGCAGCACAACACAGAAGACTGCCTGATTAAATGTATTCGGACAGCCGCTGGGAACTGAATTCTCTTCACCCTGAGGATACGCTGCAGTATCCTTACTCTATGGTACGAGATGACTAAAATTCCTCTGGACTGGGTCAGTGGATAGGTTACAACAGGTCCCGCTAATATGTGTTACATGTAAGCGTTGGGAAAGCATTAATTCAGATTATATTAGACATGTTTGCGAAATTAATAACTGGTTTGATAGAAGGCAGTTTGGGTTCAAGAAAGGTTATTCCACTAAAGGTCAACTTGTAGGATTTTGGCAGATATCCTAGATTCGGAAGGAAATGGACTGTGTTGCAATAATTGACCTATCCAAGGCATATGATAGGGTAGATCACGGGAAACTACCGGGAAAAGAGTGCAATTAAACTAGACAAAAAGGTGACTGAATGGGTGGTTATATTTCTAGAAAATAGAACTCAGAGAATTATCTGATCGTCTAATCATTAAGAGTGGAATTCCTCAAGGCAGTATTATTGGCCCTTTATGCCTTCTTATATATATAACTGATAGGAGTAAAGAACACTAATCAGAGATGAGGCTTTTTGAGGATGACGTTATACTGTATAGAGTAATACTGTAAGTTAGAAGATTGTGAGCAAAAGACTTCAACAATTTTGTGAGATGGACAGCAGGCAACGGTATGGTGATAAACGGGAGTAAATGTCAGATTGTGAGTTTCACAAATAGGAAAAAGGGCTCTCAGTTTAAATTATTCCGTTGATGGAGTGAAAGTTTCTTATGGGAATAATTGTAAATACCTGGGTGTTAATATAAAGAAAGATCATCATTGGGATAATCACGTAAACGGTATTGTAAATAAAGGGTACAGATCTTTGCACATGGTTATGAGTGTATTTAGTAGTTGTAAAGGGGAGGGCATACAAGTCTCTGGTAAGAAACCAATTAGAGTATGGTTCCAGTGTATGGGACCTCACCAGGATTATTTGATTCTACAACTGGAAAAAATCCGAAAGATGCCTCTGACAAAGTTTTTCGATCTCTTTGGCTTAAAGAAATGAGTCAGCCTCCAACTATTAAATATGATGGCCAGCCAGTTGGTTCGCATACGTAGGATGTGAAAAGAAGACGTCGATTGGTGCAGTTTCCTGCACGACATCTGTACTTTGCAAGTAGTGTATCTGTGTGCATAGTGAATTCAGTATAAATTGTTAGAATAAAATGTGATAACTAGCATTAGGTTTCTTTTCATTGTTATGGTTCATTTTAATAGAATATATTTGAATAATAATGCTTTTAGAATTAATATCGTACATTCGTTACTGGCAGTGGAGAACCCTGTTGTTTAAAGTCATCATCATCATGATCATCATCATCTTCATATTCTAAAGGCAAAGCCCTGTCGCCACAGGCTTAGATGTCTATCTTGAGCCAGTCATTTCAACTCGGCGTATGTCTTGCAGTTCATTCCCTGAAGCAGGTTGTTGAAAAAATACACTCTCTGTAGCTAATACTGTGTACTCCTCTTTTCCCTACAGTTCCTCCTTCAATGATGTTACAAAAGAACTCCTCATGCCGCGAAATGTGACTAATAAATTTGGTATTGCTCTTCTTTGCAGTCCAACCTATCCTCTTCATTCTTATCCAGATCCACACTTCAATTGCCTCTATTCTTTTCTTGCTCTCCTAGCGTCCAGCTCTCGCAACCGTACAGAAGTACGCTCCATACAAAGGTTTTCTCAAAGTCCTTTCAAGTTTGAATATCTGTACGTTTGTTGGCCAGCAGATGCTGCGATTATCACTCGTGATTAGGTTTGCTAGGTATCAAAACTGTTTCAGTTGTTCAAATTTATCGGGGTCAATTTTGTTGTGTCTTATAAAGCTCATTTCACATTAAGAAAAGAGTACTGCCCTTATGGACCTATAAGGAGTGAACACACCCCCCTCTGAGGCATCCATAATTGCTCGTGATTAAGGGATATTATACTTTACTATGTAATGTATTATGAAAGACAGATAAAAAGGATGACGCATTTTTGCCCGTGAATTATTAAAATAGCCACATATAATTTTCTTTTGCACAAATATATTCCTAGGGAGGAGGCACAATGGCAGGAACAGCCATCGCTTCGTTGCCTTTCTTCATTTCCCTTCTTCTGTGTTGCTCTGGTACAACCCTCGTGTAATCCCTCACTCTGTCAACCGCCGGTAGCTCACTTGGGTAGTGAAGTCATCTACAGTATTTTTTTAATTAACATATTGGCATTTGGTCCGTAAGACCATGCTGCCAGCTATGTACATTTAGAAAACAGGAAGGTGAAAGAGCAGCATCTTTACAACATGGGATCGTTCATGGCATTATTACTAATTGGTGATGGAAAGCACGGTACAGGAACTTTGGTTGGATGAGAACAGTTTAACTACAGGCTATAGAACAAACGTATCACAATGTTAAATTGGCTTCACTTAAAAATTTGGCTATTGCTCGATATATACGGGTGTCATAGCTATTGAACAACGACGAAACGGAAGTGGAACTTTGAGTTGTATAAGCGTTTGATATAAATTGGTCACCTGTGGTTTGTATCTAGTGCATCCTAAAATTGTATGGTTGAGGTCTGCTTCTTGATTGGGGTCAGAAGGACAATTTGGGGAGTCTATAACTTTGAGTCTGAACAGATGACTGGGGTATGATGCATGCCGAAGTCGCATTCTGATAATTGATGTGATATGGCGGCGAGTTAGAGATAGTAGATTGAACCATGGTTTCTGTGGGATGTGTCTCTGGATAGCGGTGTAATGCTTGACTTTGATGAGTTGAGTTGCTGCCCAGTACTTTGACCATTCTTTGTAAGCCTGTTTCTTGATGTGGCTTTGGAAGGCCGTGTATGGTAGGTGTAGTGCTTGGAAGTGGCCTTCTGTAATGCTCTGCTTTGCAACAGTATTTATTTGTTGCGGGTGTGTTTCTACGGTTTACATCAGTGAGTTCTTGTTTCGTGTTGAGTGAGAGTTAATTGCATATTGCAAAGTATATGTGTGTGTTCGATTATTGTCGTACCGTACAGAAGTTGGTACTGAAGATTTTGGTATCGTGGTGTGCAGCGATACGTCATGCCATAACTTGTATCGATAAAAAAATTGTCGTGTGTTTTATTTGCTTGGCTTTGTTATTTAGCTGTTCCTTCTTAAGCGCATTTTAATATTACCACCTATTTTTGCAACCCCATTTAATTTTTACTATTTTTGTGAGCGATACGACAGCACAGTATTACCCCGCGTTGCCTGGGGATATTTGTTAAATGCAATTAAATGCATCCCTCGCCTCTCAAAACCATTTAAAATATTATTTGTCTAATGCCTCCCCCAGTTTGCCTTACACTTCAATGCTGAGATTTATTAAGTGCCGTAGTTTACATCTGATTCTGTACAAACCAAAAATAGCCCCTGTAAACCCCTCGTCCCCTTTTAGTTCGTAAAAGTAAATTGTAGCTTAGTTTTTCCGCTGTTTATTTTGAACTTAAATACTGAATTTCAGAAATTTATGTAGCGCCGTTTTTCCGAGATACTTATAAGCAGAGCCGTTCGATATGAGAATCCTGTTGTCATAAGAGCAATACTCTTTTCTTAACATGAAATGAGCTATAGGTGTTTTCTTGGATTGGGGTTCCTAGGGAGCAAAACTGTTTCACTTGTTCAATTTTATTAGGGCCAATTTTGATTGTGTGTTATAGATGTTTTCTTGGATTTACATACTGTCGTGGTTTTTGTTTTCCTTGTATTAATTTTGAGGTTTCATTTTCCTAAAGTTTCTGCTTGTATGTTGATCATCCTCTGTACCCTTGTGCCTGTTTGTAACAGGAGTGCTTAATTGAGGATCATTTCCCGAAAGTGGAAGTTCCTTTGAGAAAATCGCTAATTTTCATGAAAGTTGTGTAGTACTTCAATTGAGCCTCCGTGGCTCAGACGGCAGCGCGTCGGCCTCTCACCGCTGGATACCGTGGTTCAAATCCCGGTGACTCCATGTGACAAAGCGGAGGCGGGACAGGTTTTTCTCCGGGTACTCCGGTTTTCCCTGTCATCTTTTATTCCAGCAACACTCTTCATTATCATTTCATAGCATTTATCACTCATTAATAAATCACCTTGGGAGTGGCGACCCCATTGTAATAACAACCTATATATGTTTCATTCATTACATCCCTGACCCGGTCAATGACTGGAAAACAGGCTGTAGGTTTTCATTTTTAAGTACTTCAATTTTCATTGCTTAATGTCCTAAGACACGAAGTTTTGTTATCTCGTAATTGTAGAACGTTTCTCTTGCTACGATGTTTTAACATGTTGTAAATTCTTAAAATTGTAATTTGTGTTAGTTGTTGTGAAGTGTTCATTTGCTATTTCACAGAAACAAACATAATATTCGTATTACAATTCAAAGTACAAAAAGGATCGTATGTTCTTGTTGGATGAGCCACGCTCGAGCGAATAGGAAACTCCTCGCATAGAAAATTATTCTGATATAAACTCCCTTTGGAGTAACTACGTCCTGATTAGCTGGACTCTCGCCTTCTATGAATATTCCAGCTGCACAGCTCTAAGAGAATATTAATTTCTACCTGCTGAGTCCACATTTACCTCGGCGCTCGACCGGGATAATGAGTACGTAAGGTGGTCGCTAACAGGCTCGTCTTTCCCAGTTTCGTTACGTTCCTCTTCTCCCCTATTTTGTTTCTCTTTCCTCTAGTGTTTTGTGTTCGGGGTTACTCTATTAGGTCTGTGAGGCCTTGGGAGTTTTTCATTTTCACGCCATTTGAGGCCCTTGTCTTTCTCTGGCCGATAAATTCATTTTTCGAAGAGTCGGACCCCTCCCTTTTCGCCTTCGAATTAGTGTGAATGGAGGATGCTTACCCGGTTGTACAGCCCATTTTAACAATAAGCAACAGTTGACCAAGAGAAAACTAATAGACTGAACAATTTGTATACCCGGTTTCGGAAAGAGAAAATCCATTAAAGATGTAATAATAGGGAAACCAAAAGTGTTCAGTTTATTTTTTATTCCATAAGGAAAATAATAAAATACATTTAAAAAATATTCATTGCAAGTGTTAAAGTATTGCAATATTTTTTATTGTCGGGCAGCTACTCTCCGATGGATTCTGTTGATTCAAATTACTTGTAAGTTGTACAGATTTATTTATTCGTGACAAAAGTTTTTTTTACTATTTGCTTTACGTCGCACCGACACAGATAGGTGTATGTGCCTGGTGTGCAAATGGGAAACCACGGAAAACCATCTTCAGGGCTGCCGACAGTGGGATTTGAACCCACTTTATCCCGGATGCAAGCTCACAGATGCGCGCTCCTAACCTCATGGCCAACTCGCCCGGTCGTGTCAAAAGTATTGCATTATACAGTATATACAATACACAATAATACATATACAATTAAGACACTGGGCGAGTTGGCGATGGGGTTAGGGGCGCGCGACTGTGAGCTTGCATCCAGGAGATAGTGGGTTCGAACCCCACTGTCCGCTGCCCTAAAGATGGTTTTCGGTCTTTACCATTTTTACGTCAGGCAAATGCTGGGGCTGTACCTTAATGAAGGCCACGGCCGCTTCCTTCCCTCTCCTAGCCTTTCCCTTCCCATCGCCGCCAAAATCCCTACCTGTGTCGGTACGACGTAAAGCAAATTCAAAAAAAAAAAAAAAAAAGCATTTAAGACAGAGGAAATAAAAGACAAAGATGACAATCTAAATAACTTAAGCCCAATATTTAGCAATCACTATGGCTTCAGAAAAAGCGGACATCAGATCATCAATGTTACATCATTCAGGACATAGTCTATATTGGTATAAGTGCTCCGTACGACCCCTGTTCTGAGCCTATTCAGAGTTTTCCACACAGGCCAAGTGAAACCGGCAGCTAGGTGTTCTGATGGTGTCATCCAATGGTATTCAGATCTCATCTTCCATATAGATAATCGAGAAAATTTCTGTTGACCAATATTATCTGTTGCGCTCAAGAAACATTTTTTTTAGATATTGGTCTTGAAATAGGAGGGTGTTTATTTGAGGTAGTAACCTTATGCCTTTCTCCGTATCCAGTTGCTTCATCCCTGATCTCTGGAGGAGCAGTTCCAGCCAAATAATAGAGTTTATCCCTCGTTGTACAAGTGATAAGTGACTCATTAAGAGCGATATCTACTTGTTTAGCGTGAGTAGAATTATACCACACCGGGCTGGCATAACACAGAGATAAAGCTGTACTTTTAACTGTTTTTGCCGCTGCACCCCAGCATGTTCCAGTAATTTTGCATAATATGTTATTTCTTGCAGATACTATTTGTTTCACATTCAGGCAGTGCTGCTTAAAAGTCAATGCACGATCAATAGTGACCCCGAGATATTCAAGTTGAAAACAGTGTTCCAGTTGTACTTCTCTCCAATGCACTTGAAGCTTCCTATGAGCCTGTCTATTCCTTGGATGGAATGCACACACTTGAGTTTTACTGGGATTTTGTTTTAACCGAATCTTACTACAGTAATTATCGAACTCTTTTAGAACGGCGTTCAGATTCGATTCCACTTGTTCAAAGGACTCGCTCTGAGAAGAGAGAGCAAGATCATCACCATAAATAGAACTTCGTGTGGTTACTATAAATGTTGAAACAGCGAAGGAGCCAAAACACAATTTTGTATTATTTGCAGTGAATCTCTTAAAATCGCAATTGATTTATTTTGCAAAGAGTAATAGGGAGTCGGAAACCTTTTAAAAATATTCACACAGAAATTGTTGATAGTTGCATGGGCACCAAACAACATACCAATAACTTGCCAGTTATTCATTTTATAATATGTGTGTCCTAAGTCACGAAAGCAAGGCTCATAAATCATCTTCTTTTCTCAATCAATCAATCAATCAATCAATCAATCAAGCAATCAATCAATCAATCAATCAATCAATCAATCAATCAATCAATCAATTAATTACCACTGATCTGCATTTAGGACCGTCGCTCAGGTGGCAGATACCCTATCTGCCGTTCTCCTAGTCTTTTCTTAAACGATTTCAAAGAATATGTATTATTGAACATTTCCCTTGGTAAATAAATAGTCTTGTAAATCCCATACAGCCCTGAAGGGCCTTGGTCTACCTACCGACTGCTGCTCAGCCCTAGCTCCTCAATTCTAATCACGTAGGCTGAATGGACCTCGAACCAGCCTTCAGATCCAAGTAAAAATCCCTGGCCTGGCCGGGAATGGAACCCGGTACCTCCGAGTAAGAGTCAGGCACGCTAGCTACTGGCTACGGCATCCTGCAATGCACGGACAATGCTCAATTTAACTCGTCATGTTAGCAGGAGAAGCTCAAGAACTTAAAAGACGCCTCCACAAACATTCTGAGGGAAGCTATGCAAGAACGAAATGTGCAGTGGTACGTTTTCACAAAGAAGGAAACTCAACCCTCCCTGGGGAAACACGTTTCCGCGAATGGTTGATCGCGAAAGACACAATATTGGACTCACCCCGAGGTGAGACTTCACAAGTGTACAATATGCAGTAATTCGTTCTCACTATGAAATCTCTCTTGGTAAATTATTCCAATCCCTAACTCCCCTTCTAATAAACGAATGTATATTCCCTGTGCTGGACCTTTCCTGTTCCATCGCCACCGTTGAACCTGCTAGTGTCGATCCGACATTCCTAAATCATATAATAGCAAAGCACAAGGCGAATAAGAGGGAAACATATGAGAAATGGATTGAACTCAGTAGGGTTTTGTAAAATAGTTAGCCACTAGAAAGAGCTGACACCTTAAGACAGTCGGGGAAAGAGAAGAATGTTTCATGCGTTTCCTCATTCTTGTGAATGATTCATTGAGCTACTACAACAACATCAATACATGGCCCTAGAGCGCACCAAGGACTGCAGATGTTGGGATCTCAAACTCGTTTACCACCTCAAAAATCAGTTTACAGAACAACATACCCCTGTTCTAAACATCAAAGCAGGATTTTAGTGTTTGAAGCACCTGGTGAAGAGACAGAGGCATTTCAGCTGTGTACACGCTTCTACATCTACATGCAACAAACGCTGCTTTCTCGCTCCACTTTGTGAGGCCCATCATGATGCAGGTATAAAATTCCACTGGAGAGAGTTCAGAATTTGGACGAATCTACTTCATGACGCACGAAAGCTGTACAAACCACAGGTTGTCCAGCTTTATTCACAACGAAATGTATGGCCTTGTCAGATATTCCTTTATTTTCCGCATTACTACGAGGGTGTTGTTCGTACCCAGACTGTGTCTGAGGGGCAAACCGTCAAGAGTGACTACTGCAGCGACATCTGCGTTCGGCTATGCGACACAAATGTTCACGTATACTGCGAGACAATGCTCCATGACAGCGCACGTTGTCATGTCGCAAGCAATGCCAAGCTCTTATTGCAACAGTGGCATTGGGAGGTCTTGGAACACCCTCCGTATTCACCAGACATGAGTCTTTGTGACTTCGAAGTTGAAGAAACCTCCCCGAGGCCACCGATTTCCTGACGTGGCATCTGGACCCTGATATTTACCAGAAGGTATTAGACTTTGCGGGTGGTGCAATTGTACTTATAAGTCCATTTAATACTTTACTTACAGCCCTCGTAGATTTCGATACTGGAATCCTTGACCTGGCTATGTAAGTCCAGTGAAATTTACTTCACACAAAGTAGTCGTGATGGTACAATATTATCATAAAATCGACATGACAGTGAAATACATCATTGACCCTTTGAGGAGAAATTTTGTCTCGTTTCGACCCACAAAACCGTTGACTGGACTAGACTCTACGTAGAGCAACTTGTCTTTGGCAAGAGAACGGCCAGATCTCTTCTCTCTCGTTCCATGAGCAAAGTTCATGCAAATTTATTCCGTTTCCTTAAGAAAGAGCTTGACTGAAGATATATAAAAGAAGTTATTTAAGGTTCAAGGCAGACCGTCTAAATATATGGCGATGCAGTGAGTACAAAATACGAGGTGACGTGTCAGTAAATAAACGCGTTCGTTTTGCAAACAGGCGCCTGGTGACACTGTTGACGGAAAAAAGACTGAAGAAGAGGCTCTGACATTCACCAAAGTAAATGCATGGAATAAGTTAGCAGGAGGCTCTGACATTCACGAGACTAAATGCAGGGAATAAGTTATCAGGAGGCTCTGACATTCACGAGACTAAATGCAGGGAGTAAGTTAGCAGGAGGCTCTGACATTCACAAAACTAGTGAGAGCGAATCTGGTAGCTGGACTCCATGTTGTTGGACGTGAGTGTCATGTGACAACTTCCTGATATCTTCTAGTATATGTGCATTTTTATATGTATCTACAATACTAGCATATGTAAGGTCTTACGCATGGGAATTGGTAATCGATATCACGATTCCTTCATGAATATAGCCTATATGCGAAGTTACATGCCTGTATTCAAATGTTTATTACGGCATGTTAAACTGATATTCTTCTACGAAAGCACGTGAAGTACGATAAAGCTGAACAAAGTGGAGACAGAATAGCGTAGATCACAGAGTTTATTGAACGATACAGTTCCTGGCTGTGCGTAATTCTCCCTACTACTCGGTTACATCTAGTCGTTAATCTGAAACCGGCAGTGGCACTGTGGCTGAGGATTTATGAAATCAATCGTAGACAATAACCTCACTTATTATCTGTTCTGTAGAAAAGAGTAAAATGGCTCTCTAGTAAAACCATTTAATCCACCTTTAAATAGCATGACAGGCTGTATAACGGTCCGTTAATAATACACTTAAGAAAATGGAAATTGCAACACCATGAAGGCATTGGTCGTTTGTGTTGATTTTCAAGGTATGGAACGATGCCATGTAGGTATGTAAACGATCGAAGACCCATTGGATTGTTGCTACAGGTCTTCCCACGTGATTGGTCGCGGAAGAATCAACTCCAGTATACGAACTCTGGTGTAGCGCAGTTGACTTGCAGTCTGTACAGTGAAGTGTTCCCCGTCAAACATGCCTCGACGACAGAGAAGAGCACGCTATCAACAACTGTCGACGTTTGAGAGGGCTCTGATAATTGGGCTGTGTGAGGCTGGATTATCGCTAAGGACGTCCGACTCGTTGGCTGAATGGTCAGCGTACTGGCCTTCGGTTCAGAGGGTACCGGGTTCGATTCTCGGCCGGGTCAGGGGTTTTAACCTTCATTGGTTAATTCCAATGATCCGGGGGCTGGGTGTTTGTGCTGTCCCCAACATCCCTGCAACTCACACACCACACATAACACTATCCTCCACCACAATAACACGCAGTTCCCTATATATGGCAGATGCAGCCCACCCTCACCGGAGGGTCTGCCTTACAAGGGCTGCACTCGGCTAGAAATAGCCACACGAAATTATTATTATCGCTAAGGACTGTCGCTGCACGTGTTGGCCGACAGGCATCTACGGTACAGCGTGTATGGCAGCAGTGGTCGAATGAAGGTACCCACACTCGTAGACCTGGCACAGGCCCAGCGCGACAGACAACTGTGAGAGAGGATCGCCGCATCATTCGGATGGCCCGGATGGAACCCCGTGCAACAGCAGCGCGAATTCGAGCAGCGGTGGCACCCCACGTTACACAACAAACAGTTGGTAATCGCCAGCGTACAGCTGGATTACGAGCCCGTGTCCCTGCAGAAGGTGTTCCATTGACCCCACGACAGCGACGTGTAAGGCTGGCCTGCTGTCGAGAAAGATCGACGTGGGTCGACAAATGGCATAGGGTCGTCTTTAGTGATGAATCGCGCTTCTGTCTTGCCCGCAGTGATCGCCGGAATCGTGTGCGCAGACGTACCGGGGAGAGGGGCCGCCCAGGCACACGGGGCCAAAACCAGGCATTATGGTCTGGGGAGCTATTGGCTTTAATGTGAAATCACGTGGGGAGACCTGTAGCAACAATCCAATGGGACTGAAACTTTGATCGTTTACATACCTACATGGCATCGTTCCATACCTTGAAAATCAACACAAACGACCAATGCCTTCATGGTGTTGCAATTTCCATCTTCTTAAGTGTATTACAAAACATTGTCCTGGTGAGGTAATGGAGACCAGAGCTAAGTCTCTTGTGTGTGTTGGCTGGCCCACAGTGCGTTGTTTTATTCATGAGATGGCGGACGGGAACCACTCGATGTGCAGTCAACACATCATGAAGTCATTCTCAGCTCACATCTGTTCATCGACCGTGAGGCTCTTTCTTCTTGACTCACTGCCTGGCCTTTCTCTCATTAGTAATTCCGTTAACATGGATGCTTCATTGTACTCTTGTGACCCCAACATGGCAGGTTCGATCCCGGCTCAGTCCGATGGTATTTGAAGGTAATCAAATACATCAGCTTCGTGTCGGTAGATTTACTGGCTCGTAAAAGAACTCCTAGGGACTAAATTCCGGCACCTCAATGTAAAGACAATATTATTCTTACTAGACTCATTTTCAGCAGCCCACCTGGTGGCCATGATTGTTAAGGCGCTGAAGCCTAAACGGTCTGACAGCGTGATTTGCCAGTTCGAGTCCCGCTGGTCGAAAAAATTTTCACCATCAGAATGTTGGCCGGCAGGGTAGGGGAGGTGGTGGTATAGAATTTCTAATCACTAGATTGCATGCCAAAAGCCTGGATTAAACTACAAACCTATCCACAGTGCTCAATGGAGTGAGGGCATATGACGCTGTTGATGGTGATTCGTCCGTCGGATGGGGACATTAAGCCTTGAGCAGACCCCTTGGTGTTATTCGACAGGCGTAGGCTATGTGTCGGCACCGGGTTTCACTCTCTCCCTACTATCGTATATCACGTCATTCATTTCATCCTCCTCTGATGAGGTTTACGTAAGGAAGGGCATCAGGTCATAAAAACCCACCACGACAGATTCATCTCACCTCATACCCGACCCCGTAGGGAGAAGGGTTGGACAAACAAACAAACTAGACTCATTTTCAGCCATTTACCGCATTCGACTGAGGTGCTGTCTATCGTCAGATGTATGAAGCTTATTTCAATCGTCTTACTACGTGCTTGCATCAGTTGATTGTTACCAACAACCGTAAACCAGGGCAGTCTGCAGTATTTTGGGCGTCAGTTTTTCTTGAGGTGGGCTCAATGTCTCTAGATTTTAACTTTCACATTTTCACACACCAGTTATAACCCGTCATGTAAGCCAGCGTTTTGGAAAAGGTTTTCGTAGTAGAGATCTCAAGGCGCCCGCTCCGAAGTATAAGGGATGGAAGTTTGATCTTTGTGTTTTTATTTAATTTAAATTCAATGTTCTTTGTGTTCCGTGCGGCTGTTTTCAACTCTGTGTCCTTTACGTTGTTCCATATACATATATACATCTTATTACCTTTGAACATTCTGTCTGCAGGCTTCTGTGCCTTCACGATCCTCTACTTGAAAGTAGCTCTGTATCTTCCGTTAGTTCTAAATGGTTTAAATCATTTAAGCACAGACTAGGTTAATCAACTGACATGAAATCTGTGGCCCAGGCTACATTTCTAAATGCAGATAAGTGAATATCGATCGAGTTTTGGAAATCCTTTAGATGGTTGATATTAATTAAAGAGTAAATACATCGGGGCAACCATCCTCTGTTAACCCAAAACAGAGGGAGAAATGAAAGAGTTCTGAAGGCATGGGGAAAAGAAAGAGAGGGTCTCTCGAACGTAATAACGTCAAGATTGAAAAGAAGATAAACTTTTCCCGTTGTGAAAAGCTAATGATCATAACATGTCTTCCAATAAATGAAACTCAGATATTGATAAGGAACGATTTATTTTCATCATTTCACGGAGCACTTTTGGCGACCAAGGCGTACAGTAACTACTAAGGTGACGTCACGACGGTACATTTTCTATTTCAACACACTCTATTTATACAAATCCACAGCCGCAGCATCTTTGGTGACCAAGGCCTAGAGTAACGACTAATGTGACGCCACTGACGATACACTTTACTTTTCAAGACACTCTATTTATACAAATCCACAGCTGCAGCCTCTTTGGCGACCAAGGCCTAGAGTAACGACTAATGTGACGTCACTGACGATACACTTTACATTTCAACACACTCTGTTTATACAAATCCACAGCCGCAGCATCTTTGGCGACCAAGGCCCATGGTAACGACTAATGTGATGTCACTGACGATACACCTTACGTTAGAGATAGATAGATAAAGAATGGGTGAACTCTGCCTTCGCAGGGCTCCACACGTAGGTCTGTGAAGACCCTTTGTGTCCCTTAAACGGGTTTGCCTAGTCCAGCCCTAGTGCTCCTATAAAGGATACCAGTGTCCGGATGTTGGCATTCCTGATGTCTTCCGGGCTCACGAAATGTGAGCCAAGGTATCGATGTCTAGTGCTTGCAAGAGCCTCGCACTGACATAACACATGCGCGGAGGTCTCCTCCTCCTTACCGCATCTTCTACACATCGGATCCTGACTGATTTTCATGATGTGTAGGTGTCTCTGTAAGGTATTGTGGCCTGTCAACAGTACAACTACCATTCGCATTCTGGTCCTATTCAAATTTATCAGGACCTTTTTATAACTTTGGCTAGGCCCTTGATAAGCTCACGTGCCTGCCTTGCTATAGTTAACCTCTTCCAAATGTTTAAGTGAGACTGGTTTGTCCACTGGGATATTACCAGTTTCACGCTTCGGAGTGACACCCCCAGGAAGGGCTCTGGTCCTATGAAAGGACCTTTGGAGCCTTGTTTCGCTAGTTTGTAAGCTTCTTTATTTCCACTGATACCTGTGTGCCCAGGGACCCATAATAGGGTAACTGAGCTAAGTTCACACAGCTTATCTAACATCCTTTGGCATTCCCATACCATTTTTGATGTTGTTTTAACTCCACATAGTTCTTTCAACGCTGCCTGGCTATCGCTGCAAATGGTGATGCATCTTCTGTGTCCAGGCATGTTCCATATATATACAGCACAGGCCAGTATTGCGTATACTTCGGCCTGGAAAACAGTAGCATATTTACCCATGGGAAGGGAGAGCCTTGTCTTAGGCCCCCAGAACCCGGCGCCTGTGCCTGTCTCTGTCCGCGAGCCATCTGTGTAACATGTACAGCCTCCAGACCTAAGACGGGCCCCAGCATCCGCGGCCCACTCCTCCCTTGTGGGTATCACTACTGTGAACTTATAATTCAAATTAAAACTAGGCTTCATCAGGTCCCCGATCATCATTGTCGTAGGGCAGGTCTGGTGAAGCCTTGTAAGAATAGAGGCATGACCTCTATTCGGATTCTTGAAGGACCATCCTCCGAGTGACCAGAGGCGGAAGGCTCTCATTCCCGCTATTGCCTTAACATATAAATGTAAGGGGGGAAGACCTAGGATGGCCTCCATTGCACATAATGGTGTAGTATCCAGTGCCCCTGTTATTCCTAGACACGCAAGTCTTTGGACACTGTTTAACTTGGTGGTCACAGTTTTACTCTCCGAACCTGGGCACCAGACTAAAGATGCGTAGGCGGCTGTGAGCTTGCATCCGGGAGATAGTGGGTTGAATCCCACTGTCGGCAGCCCTGAAGATGGTTTTCCGTGGTTTCCCATTTTCACACCAGGCAAATGCTGGGGCTTTACCTTAATTAAGGCCACGGCTGCTTCCTTCCAACTCCTAGGCCTTTCCTGTCCCATCGTCGCCATAAGACCTATCTGTGTCGGTGCGACGTAAAGCCCCTAGCAAAAAAAAAGATGCGTAGGTGATCGTGGGCCGTACAATAGAAATATAGAGCCACTGGACCTCCTTAGGTCCTAGGCCCCAAGTCTTTCCGACGGCCCTCCGACAGGCCCACATAATCTTGCGAGCCTTATCCACCTTATGGTCTATACGTTTCTTCCAACTCAGTCTTGCCTTAAGGATTACCCCTAGGTACTTAACTGAGGTTGTCTTAACTAATTTTTTCCCAAATAGGAAAGGCTCTGACAGTCCGTCTAGCCTCCTCCTCCTGGTAAATACCACGAGCTCCGTCTAGTCGGGATTAACCGACAAGTCCGTGTCGTGGCACCATCTTTCCACTCTATGTAGGGAGCTCTGTACGAGCTCTGAAACCGTACGTCACGTTTCAACACACTCTATTTATACAAATCCACAGCCGCAGCATCTTTGGCGACCAAGGCCTACGGTAATGACTAATGTGACGTCACTGACGATACACTTTACATTTCAACACACTCTATTTATACAAATCCACAGCCGCAGCATCTTTGGCGACCAAGGCCTACGGTAATGACTAATGTGACGTCACTGACGATACACTTTACATTTCAACACACACTATTTATACAAATCCACAGCCGCAGCATCTTTGGCGACCAAGGCCTACGGTAATGACTAATGTGACGTCACTGACGATACACTTTACATTTCAACACACTCTATTTATACAAATCCACAGCCGCAGCATCTTTGGCGACCAAGGCCCATGGTAACGACTAATGTGACGTCACTTCTGTCACACATTTTGTCGCGTCACGTTACACAAATTTTCAGATGATCCGCAGCCATAAGGCATATCCAAGTCAATAAAGAGTTCACCAAGAGAGGTCGGATAGGAAAGAGAGGAGGCTTACACAAGTTAGTGGAAACAATGAGTGACTCAGCTAGGGATTCTGTGGTCACCAATCCACGCTCACAACTTTGTGTGCTATAGAATACATCCCTGGCTGACGTAAGAAGAAACAGAAAGACAGTCTGCCTTGGAGACCACAGGCCACTAACTGAGTATGACTTTGCTTCCATTTAAGTCCTCAATTTTATCCTTCATGTACGACCTCCCTTGATCAACTCTTGTTCTCTTCTGAAACTGACGTTCGTACGTCTGCGAGGTCTAGGGAGTCTTGCAACTCCACTGTATTCAAGGCACATATCTTTCCTACGTCGGCACTTTCACTCTTCCTTCTTTTACTTTTTGATTTAAGTTTAGAGATGCCTCCCCAATTGCACTTCCTCTCAAAACTATAATCATCACCACCATTCAGTACTCAGGTTTGCTACTATTTTTGAGGTTAAAAGATCTTTCTTCTTTTCGGTCCGGAGATGTTATATCACTGAAACGTCCGTCACAGAACGTGACACTAATTTTCATCGCTAATATTTTCGTATCTTTTTACGAAATTGTAGTTGTAATTATATGGCTTGTAAGAAGAATTATTAAATTATAATTTGACAGCAAAAAATCTGTGATGTCATCCGCCAAAACACGATGGCCGCCAAATAATCCCCAATTTTCGTGGTACCGTGTTCTATGATAATTGCTATGACTTCGGAAACGCCAATCGGATTAAAAAAAGAAAGTGTCGTTTTTAATTCCACACAATACCCTACACAATGACTAGAAAATCATTTCCGTTCGAGAAGCCGTTAGTGAGGGGCTTCTCTTTGGAAACGATTTCGATAAATGTTCATAATGTCCAATTTTCACACAAGCAAACACGACCGGTTATTCCACCATTGATAAAATCACTGAATTCTGAAAGAAATGAGACCAATCGCACCTTGTTAAGACCTGCATCGAGTTTACAGCGATAGAAAGAATAATACAATTTAACATTTGCAAGAGATTCTCAATGTTTTGAGATGGACAGCAGACATTGTTATGGATGTAAATAGGATGAAAAGTCAAGTTGTAAGTTTTACCAAGAGAGTCCTCTCAGTTGTGTTGATGGGGTGAAAGTACCGCATGGGGAATACCGTAAGTACCTGACAGCCGTAAAAGGCGACTGAGAGGGGCCCTAGGAGTTCCCAGCTAGGGAGCAAGGATTGGAGACCACGGGAAACTTACCTGGGTCTTTGTATTGCTTTCAATTACACCTGTCAGGCTCCTCACTTTCATCTATACTATCCCACCTCCCCTTTTCAAATCTTGTTCTTTTTTGACCCCGAGAGTATTACGTCCTTTCGCCCTTCGTCGCCCTTGTTTTCTTTGGCCAATGCCTTCATTGTTCGAAGCGTTGGACCCCTTCCTTTATGCCCTCTCTGATTAGTGTTAATAGAGAATGCTTGCCGTAACCCATAGTACAAACCCCGTGCATTCGGTGTGGGCTTATAACAAAGTCCCTGTACTGAGACTGAAATGACGTGATCTGGATTTGCACGTGCTACCATGACAAAGTTTAGAGGCTGTTTCCATCATCCTTGCTCTATCCATCGAAGGACGAAGAGAACGAAAGATGACCAAGAGATATCCGATGAGAAAGATTAAATTAAACAGGCTACACTAACCAACAGAAGTACAGACTGAGCCAATGGCCCTGTCGTCAGTAATTGTGATCCCCTAGGTAAAATATTTCCTTCTGTTTCAACACACGTTATTACACGAACAGTTTCATTCTGAAACAAAAGTAAGAAGAGTTCTTTGTTCCGTAAGGTAAACTTTCAAGTGAACAGTTGTTGAGAATTACAAAGAGGAGAGCTACTTAAATAAACACAACAATGCACCCTTAAGATAAGAAAGTAGGAGATGGCATTACATTACAGAAGAAAATAAAAAGTAAGTGGAGTGAGGTAGGAATTGTCTCGCAGAGGAATGTCTCACAACTATTAGCTAAAATAACGCTCCATTATGATGCAGACTAATTCTATGTTGTTAGAATAAAATAGAGGCCGAAAATTATCGATAGCGACCACTATCGTCATACATCGATAGTCAGTTGCCTATTATCGATGATCAACGATAGTTTTTTTCCCCTCTCATTTACTTATTTTTCGCACTAACAGAAATTGTACAGCTGTTTGCAGTTCACTGGTGAGGAGTTTGTTCCAATTCATGGGTGTGCATTTAAGTATCCCTGTGTACCTGCGACTTCACCTTAGTTGAGTTGATGCCAATACAAGACAAACAATGAGTTTTATATGTTGTCAGAAACTGTATGTAGGCGAAATAAATAAATAAATAAATAAATAAATAAATAAATAAATAAATAAATAAATAAATAAATAAATAAATAAATATTCAAGCGGTACAACATCCACATTTTAGACCGAATGAATTAATAATAATAATCATTAATGAATGTAGGTTTTCGTGGCGCAATGTAAGGAAATAAATATGATTAACTGGATTAAAGTTACTTATTTATTACTAAAACAAAGCCGACCTTTCCGCCAAATTATAGCGGCTTTCATCAGGGCATGTTAAGGTCTGCTTCTGACAGTGATCATAGAAATTCTTCGAAGAACGTGGAAATCATACTATCCACGCCCCCCGCCCCACTAACTGGACTCAGGGCTGTGCTCTGGTGGTTGAGAGTGAAGTTACTCATTCACGCGCTCTGTCGACAGTTTCTTCTTCTTTTGATATGAATATGTCTTATGGCTGAGGGTCATCCGAAAATTTGTGTAACGCGACGCGAGAAAATGTGCGACGGAAGTGAAATCATATTAGTCGTATCAGTATGTCAATACGGAAAGATGCTTAAGTTGTGTTCTGCAATTAATTGCTCGAATAGAGGGAATACAAGAAGAAACATTAGATCATTTTATAAGTTCGTATTTGTTCGTTGCTGCCACCAGGAAACAAAGCGGAACAGCTTTCAACTTTCTTCAAACACGGCAGGTCTTCCGCCAGTCTACGTAGTATAATATACTAGGTCGTTGGTTCAAACTTAAAGTGTACCAACAGTGACGTCACATTAGTCGTTATCGTAGGCCTTGGTCCCCAAAGATGCTGCGGCTACAAGTTAAGTTCCTTTAACGTAGAGACGCAGCTCACCTTGATATAACTGAGTTTCATTTATTGGAAGACATATTCTTGATTATTAGCTTTTCGGGTAAAACTTTTTATAACCCTCACCAGGATAAATAACGTAATAATTATGGCTGACGGCGGGGCGAATGGACCCCGCCATTGGTTGAAGATTACGCCAATGAAACGTCGCTCCCATAATTCAAGACAGCGAGAACTTATGACCAACTCACGCTGTATAAAAGACCTAAAACAATGAAGCAATGTTACCGACAAGAATATCATCCTTGTAGTCTGGAGTAAGATGCAAAGAAAGAGCATATTAAATTAATAAATATAATAACATCTCGCTGCCTTGAATTACGGAAGTGACGTTTCATAGGGCCAATCTTCAGCCAATGGCAAAGTCCATTCGTGCCACCGCCAGCCATGATTTAATATGAATAACAAAGACAAATAACAACATGTTTAAGTAGTTGAGAGGTAGCGATGCAATAATTACGGATCTCAACACTGCAAAGCATAGATTGCGCCACTTATGATTTAATAAGAATAAGAAAGGAAAATAATATGTTGAAATGGTTCAGAGCTAGCGGTACAATAATTACAGATCTCGTCACTATAAAGCATAGATTACGCTGTTGTCACTCTTGGAATTCATACGACACAAATAATGGAAGCGGAATTATTTGTATACAAGAGAAGCAGAAGCATTTTTAAGTGGTCGAGATCTGACGGTAACGTAAAACTCGACACAGTAAGGTGTATATTTGCTGATGTGAACAGGTCGAAAGCCGCTTCGCGGCCATTTACTTGATCATAGACCAATGGATTTACCACTAGCCAGACCTAACCTATCCACACCAATGGTGTTGTCACAAGCCGGATCTAACCTATACAGTCAAACGATTTTCTGACCAACCGGGCCTCTGAAAAGTAACACTAATGGTCCGGGGTAGACGAATGCTGAAAAATCATTTCATACGCACACATAAACAAAGTTTAACGTACATAGGAGGAGGGAAGGAAGGTTTATTATCAAAATTTAGCATAACTTATTGGAGAGCATCTAAAGAATAATTCGTTCCCTCGAAAATCAGTACTTCTCACACAGCAACCTCCATACGGAACAACATCCATGTTTAACAATGTCTTGTTGATTACCATAGCGACGAAGAGTTTATTTATGTCCATAGCAATTAACTACGAAGAAATCAAACAGCCCGACCAAAGTTGGATCTAGGAACTAAGTGAAGTTGGTACCAGGAACTAATTACGTCACATCAGTTGGTACCAGTCGCCAAGAACTTAGTTACATCCTTAATGACAAATGAACATTAAACAGCGGTTCCTAAGCTGGTGAGGGTTAGAAAAAGTTGTAGCGCTTTTCGCAAAGGGAAACGTTTCTTTTTCTTCACAGTTTGTCCCTCGCGGTGGTGGGGTCCACTACTTTGATATGTTGTCTCCGATTTGGTCTGCCGTGGGCCATGTTAGGGTGGAGACTTAAGATCTTCAGATCTTTCTGAAGATGTTCCGCCCATCGCTGTATATGAGCTTCACTGCCGCGTATTGACGTACTTTGGTAAAAAAAAAACTGAATACTGGTTCTTCTATGAATGCATTATGATACCTCAGGTCAGTTCCTCTACTCCCTTATAGTTCGCAGCATCGTAATATTGAGCAAATACGAGTTCAAGATCATAACAACCTCTCAATCAAATCAAGGCAGAATAATACACTTGACTCCTAGAAATTGATGGAGTTTATATACAAAGGGCAAATACAGGTTTTTGTTATTAAAATAGAACAGTGATTAGCTCTGTATTTCAATAACTCTATTATAACGAGACTTGAATAAACCGAGCAAGTTATTGTAGCATTATATATTTCAACATAATCACGTATAAATATACACACAACTCCACACGTTAGCAGAACGATTTACGTCAGATTGAATGGTGCAATGAATTAAAATTGTAAATACAATACCATCACATATTTACAGGACATTGGAGTTTTTTCTCGAAGTATCTACTTTTTTTGGAGGGGAAAGTCTCGAAGGCTGGTATTCATTTCGTCTAATAAGAACGTTGCACATATTCGTAAATTCGACTTTTACTGAATGTTCGCAAATTATTTTCGCTGAGATTTTTGGAGATATACGTTGAAATTATTCTAAAATCATTAAAGTATGAAGGCTTTCACGGCCGGTGTCAGTATAATAAAAATCTTCCGGGCTATTGTGCCGTGATCCACTCCTCTCGTTTCTTCCAGACATTGTAACCACATTTTGACTCACGCGAGTGAGTTCTACCACTGTAATGTTCCTCATTTCATTCGTAATGTTTTCTTTCACTTCCTCCAATGTGTGAGGATTTGTTCGATACATTATTTCTTTCAGTTTACCCGACAAGTAAAAATCACGCACTGCTAGATCTGGAGAACGAGGAGGATATAGACCAGCACTGATCACTGTGAAAGCACTTCCGAGATTGTAAGAAGGGAATCATCTGCTGTATGATCAGAGTCTGAATCTTGTTGAAACCACCCACTTGATTTATCTTCTTCGTTTAGTGATGGAAGAATGGCGTCAAAATGTAACCTTGGTACCTCTCTACATTTACTTTCATCTCGTAAAAATAGGCCCAATTATTCGTCTTGCACTAACAGCACTCCAAACATCAATCTTCCTATCATACAGAGAGACTTCATAAACACCATTAGGATTTTCTGTACACCAATAGCGAGACTTATGACTGTTCACACGACCATTGGGATGAAACCAGTACTCTTACATAGGAAAATACGGAGTTGCAATGGTAAATGTCTCTCCATGTTAACAGCTGAGACTTAGACTGGCGACTGATGCTTGCCAGGTCGAACACAAGCAGGCTGCTTGCAAAGTCAAGAACTATGCGCGCGTTTCCCATACTGCTGCTTACGTATCGGAGAGTAGCAACGCTGCTTCGACGGGCTTAGTTTATATGAGACACCCTGTACAACGTGCGTCCGGAGAGTTCGGTGAATGATACCATAACACAAAATTATTTTAGTCGACTTCAAGGTTCTCTCCTCTGGCCACGCGTATACAGTGACAGTGTCTTTTAGAAGCACTGATGTCACACGTCTTTGAATGTCCGGTATGTCAGCACAATGTGCGCCTTTCAGAATTCTCTTGAGGCGGGGAAAAGAAACAACTCTGCAGGCCCCGGATCTTGACAGTAAGGTGGAGTACCCGGACTTGACTCATCATCAAGAGTTTTCTGTCCTTCCCGAAAGCGTCGCACCTACATTGCATTCAAACCCGTCGCCGTTCTTACCAATTTCGAACAAAACTTGATGATTATGTGTTGCTCCATTCCACTGTGACTTAAATCTTCACACGCACTACTTTCTACTGGCCACTTCAGCTACCAATGTTCAACGCTACGTGGTGCTTCTCGAGATGTCTCTCTATTCACACCCAGTGTTGCCACACGTTGCCATTGCGATATCGGTATATTTTCGTACTTTTCAGGTACAACTGGTATTGAAATTTCCTAGAAGATACCTGCAGCATATCAGACAAAGAAGAAGCTCCAATACTGGGGGAACTAGCATGCATTTTGAGTTTCGTGTTGCTACAACTGGCTCCACTTTCGGAAATTTTAACCATGAAACAGCGTTCTGAGGAAAATGAAACCTCTTTGTTAATTAATTTTTATTTTAGAATTCAATGGAGTCCATAATTATTCGTGAATACTATTTCGGAGCTCGAATTTCTCGCCTTCCTTGTGTTCTTTTCTCAAAATTGTTACCATTATGTAGTTTAGGATGCTGTTTAAACTGATGTAAGTCAAGCGTCCACTCCACTTGATAAAGTTTAAGTTAAGGTACGTGTGAATTTGTATATAGTGATACTGGATTTAGAATGTTAAACTAGTAGTATTTCCTGAGATCATTGCTACCGGGATACTTTCCAATTGCGATGTAAGTTTAATAATAATAATAATAATAATAATAATTTATACCTTAGAATAAGTAGCACTGAAATTACTGTAACTTGCGATAAGTTTAGCCTCATAAAGTTAGATTGATGTACTTGAAAAATATCGATATTAAGTACGACTTATTGCACCAGCATTTTGAATATAAAGTGGATATTAACTTTGGACTAGAAGTTAATGCGATTATGAATACCGTCCTGGACTCAGACAGGTAATGCATTCCAGTTATTACTTCTCTAAAAAACGAATTTACTAAGTTCGTTTTATTGCGATCTACCTTTTACTTCACGTGGATGATCGGTTCTCCTTATGTAACTAGTCGACTGTTTATTTTTGTTGACTACATTCACTAGCTACCATGGTTACGCGAGCGCAATAAAGATATACATTTAGTGACACGAAGCCACTAGCCGACATATTGATAGTACGTGGATTGCTGAGCATGGTGGAAATATGTCGACCTGCGCATAGGCATGGTGCACAAAATCTAGTTTTTACTAAAATTACCTCAAATTTCTAACTGGGCAACTTCAAGTGCGCTAAACGATCCACCAATTCTCAAAGGACTTCCACTACATTTTTAATTCATCGTTTAAAAAGAAAATTTTGAAATTTCGAACAGTATTACTACGTTAAACTTGGGTAAATTTGGAAAATAATGATACAAAACACATATCTGTAGGATTCAAAACAATCCCTACCCAAAACATTAGAAAAAAAAGCAAAGAACCCACTTTCCTCTTTGTGAAAATCAAATGATCATGAATATGTCTCCCGGTCATGGCCATCCATCAACGGCTGCTAATTTCAGATGACAACAGCCATAAGATATAGCCTACACGGTTGCTAGGTAACAATACCTTACATCACTGCCTGCATGGTTGCTGGGTAACAATACCTTACATCACTGCCTGCATGGTTGCTAGGTAACAACACCTTACATCACTGCCTGCATTGTTGCTGGATAACAATACCTTACATCACTGCCTGCATGGTTGCTGGATAACAATACCTTACATCACTGCCTGCACGGTTGCTAGGTAACAATACCTTACATCACTGCCTCCACGGTTGCTAGGTAACAATACCTTACATCACTGCCTGCATGGTTGCTGGATAACAATACCTTACATCACTGCCTGCACGGTTGCTAGGTAACAACACCTTACATCACTGCCTGCACGGTTGCTAGGTAACAACACCTTACATCACTGCCTGCATGGTTGCTGGGTAACAATACCTTACATCACTGCCTGCATGGTTGCTGGGTAACAATACCTTACATCACTGCCTGCACGGTTCCTATGGTTACACTTCCGTCCCACATTTTGTCACGTTACGTTACACACTTTTTCGGACGACCCTAAGCCATAAGTCATATTTATGTCAAAATGTACGATTTTGGCTTATGTTGCAGACATAACATTCTGAAGAGGCTAAGCGCCAAAAACTACTTTAAGAGATGTTGATGAAAAACATCACCTTACCAAATGCTCCAATTAAATAACTTTGCCTTTTCTAGGTGACGAACCCATCAATAAATCGCATATACAACGAAACATGTTCATTATAATGTGTTATATTTATGAAATCTCTCAGAAATACCATTTAAGAATGAAACTTGCGGAAGGGGCTATGATTAATACATTGTTCATTCCATATGAATGACTCGTTGGCTGAACGGTCAGCATACTGGCCTTCGGTTCAGAGGGTCCAGGGTTCGATTCCCGGCCGGGTCGGAGATTTTAACCTTAATTGGTTAATTCCAATGGCACGGGGGCTGGGTGTATGTGTTGGCTTCTTAATTCCAATGGCACGGGGGCTGGGTGTATGTGTTGTCTTCATCATAATTTCATCCTCATCACGACGCACAGGTCGCCTACGGGCGTCAAATCAAAAGACCTGTACCTGTCGAGCCGAACCCGTCCTGGGGTATCCTGGCACTAAAAGCCATACGACATTTCTTTTCAGTCACTTGCAGTTGACCTACGACAGAGCCCTTTTATCCTTCACAGGGATACCAACAGGTCCTATAAAATGAAACCTAAAAACTGGCGCTTAGCCCCTTTAGAATGTTAGGTCTACGCTTGCTTAACCAGCATCTAGCCAACAAGCAGTTGCTGACCGTGGGCATAGCCCCCTGGTACAAACAGAGAAGCACGTAGTCAAAAGAACTGAAGGAGTTAGGTCAGCAGAAAGAAGTAACTCCGAACATAAGTTGTGGTAGTCTTTAATCACGGCCGATTGTAAGAAAGCTTCGTTAATTGACTTTACACTACCTGTGAACTTTAAAGCGACCCGAGAGAGAACTTTTTACCTCGCTCTTGAGAAGAAGGTCAAGGAAATGTTTTATTCTTCTCTATTTTATTGAAGATCTAAAGTTCAACATAGATTGAAAGTTTTCACAATATCCCATTTTGTTAATCGTCTTCTCCTTCTTCTTATTCTTCTTCTGCACCGAGCAAGTGGCCGTGCGGTTGGGGTCGCGCAGCTGTGACCTTTAATTCGGGAGATAGTGGGTTCGAACTCCTGGAGAAGGTTTTCCGTTGCTTCCCATTTTCACACCAGGCAAATGCTGGGGCTGTACCTTAATTAAGGCCACGGTCGCTTCCTTCCATCTCCTAGCCCTTACCTATCCATTCGTCGCCATAAGACCTACCTGTGCCGGTGCGATGTAAAGCAAATTGCTCCTCTACTTCCATTCAGCTGCGGACTTATTTTCTGGCTACTCGTCTGGCATCCCCTGTCTTCAAACTTATCGTTGGGAATTTGTGATCTCTCTAGATCCCTTATAATTTCCATCTCATTTATGGTGTTCTCTGCGCTGGTTCGTCTTGCACAGTCAGCCGTGCGCAACATATCCCTCAGGTCTCGTTTCCTGATGTCCACACCAGTTCAGATGCTTCTCTTGAAGTTTTCCTTCCACTGGAGTCACTCTCAAAGACTCAACAGACGGTTGCGGACTGTATCCTGCCGGGCTTCCCCACGAGTCTATCGTAACTTTACCCTGTTAATGTACCCATGTCCCAGGTGGCAATCGAGATTTTCTGAACTTCTTGTTTTATCCTTACACGTCCAGAATTATAGGACAACCATCGCCCATTTTTTAACGTCTTTTGGGCGACAATTCCGCGCTTCGCTTCTGGGGGACGCCTTAGCATTGTCATTCAGGGGACTATCCGTATTTGACATGGCAAGAAATTTTACACCCGGCCGGCTGCCTGATGGCAACTTTCCTCCTTTAACCGGTCGTAAGAGCGGTGACAGGAACTACTCGGTTCTATCAGGTTTTCGTAATAATAATAGTAATAATAATAATAATAATAATAATAATAATAATAATAATAATAATAATAATAATAGCCAACTATTAACCATATAAATTAATCTTTACGATTTCAGTTTTCTTCAGGGGCTGCCTGGTAGAGGTGGTAAAGGCGTACTCGGTTCACCCTGAAAAACGTGGGGTCGCTTCCCCGTCAGGAAGTCGAAAAATTAAGAAACGAAATTTCCAACACAGGAGGAGCTCATGGTCCTGAGGTTCACTCAGCCTACACCAAAAATGAGTACTAAGTTAATTCCTGGGGTAAAGGCGATCGGGCTTAGAGCTAACAACTTTACCCCATCAATTCCTTCATTCTCTTCCATGCAACTTCTTTCCTTTTATCAGTCCAATGTTGGTTTTACTTGGTCATTATTTCTGCTTCCTGGAACTCCCCAAATGTCCGTATTTCCTCCTGCCGCATGATTTTTTGTTGCTGCGTAATCGGCAAGTGCCAGCGGACTTTCTTGGTCACAGTACTTCTCTTAGGATTTTTCTTTCTTTCTTCTCGATGTCTTTTCTGGTTGTTAATCCTAGACATTTTGAAGCACAAAGGCACTCTAGTTGGATCACTTTCTTACTATTAATTGCGATCGATTTCTTGTTGTGTGTGTTCTTCGTACGGTGGGATGCAAGCTCCATTTTCGTTGCTCTCTCATCGTTTGTATCTTTATTGAGTCTGGTGGGTTGTACGATCTTTCTTTATTCTAATAATGTGTTTCTGGAATTCTTTAGTGTTGGTCATAAAGTTCGTTATTTCAAACGATATCTGCAAGAAGGTTTTCTCTACTATCTCTTCCAATGTCTTAACTTGTCTGAACCGAACCGAACAACGAGTTATTTCATTTCTGTCTTGCTACGGACAGCTATACGGGTAGCTCTTGGGCTTTTGAATGGAAGTATTGACTTTTGTTTAATAGAAAAATGCATATGAAAGCCGGTTCGATGTCCTCTGATAGCAGCACGAGATAATCAGCGAGTGCTAAGAAGTTAATAATGGTGTTTTCTTTCTTGTTACCTATTCATGCCTGGTCCTCGCAAATACTTTCCTCATTCTTTCATAACCGTGTCCAGGACGCAGCTGAACAGAATGGAGATACACTACCTAATAATTGTAATAATAAAACATAATTTGAAAAATGGCAAAAAGCGATTCTAAGGAATTAAACATCTCGATGAAACAATTCAGGAAAACTCAGTCGAATCAGAGGCCAGCGAAATGACATGTAAAAAAATGTTAACAACATACAGAATCAGACAAAATATCTCTAACAAGAAATGCATTTCCAATAGGATCTGATGACCTACATGTTAGACCTCTTTAAACAACAAGCATAATCATCATCATCATGAATTTCCAAACACACAAAATTAAAACATTACAGTAGGGACATTAAGCCAGAATGATTCTACGGATCGGAAACAGTAATTTTGAACAGCAAAGCACATATCGGAAATTCTGAGAAGAAATAAATCAGTATCATAAGGATTCGGGAGATAGTAGGTTCGAACCCCACTGTCGGCAGCCCTGAAAATGGTTTTCCGTGGTTTCCCATTTTCACATCAGGCAAATGCTGGGCCTGTACCTTAATTAAGGCCACGGCCGCTTCCTTCCCACTCCTAGCCCTTCCTTGTCCCATCGTCGCCACCTAACTGTGTCGGTGCGACGTAAAGCAACTATCAAAGTAGAAAGGAGAATTTTAGATCGAGAACTCAGAATGAGAAGGTGACTAAGAAAACAAACGGAAGAAAGTGAACGGTACAACTTGGACGGAATAAATCCCACAATACAACAATGGAAGAAATCCCTCAATACAACAATGGAAGAAATCCCTCAATACAACAATGAAAGAAATCTCACAATACAACAATGAATGAACTTCAGCAATAGCTAGTTTTTGTTTTGCAATTTCCTCTATGTCGCAACTACATATACTTGTCTGCTGACGAAGGTGAGATAGGAAAGGAAGCGACCGTGGGCATAATTAATGTAGGGCCTCACCAGGGAAACTACTACGATGGCTCCAATACAATTGATATATTTCCATTGCCGAGATACAATTTTATTACTATTGTTATATTCTTAATATGATCATCATTCCTCATGAGAGTGGTGGGGATGGTGATTATTGTTTTAAGAGGAAGTACAACTAGGCAACCGTCCACTATATAACACTAATCAGAGGGGAAAACATGGAAGGAATCCGACACTTGGAATGTGCAGGTATCGGCCAAGGAAAGGCAAGGACCACGAAGAGATTTCCTGTCCCATCGTCGCCATAAGACCTATCTGTGTCGGTGCGATGTAAAACAAATAGCAACTTTCCTCCATTCTCGAACTACCTTCGCTAATGCATAATATTGAAAAGTAGAGGCGAGAATTCAATATATTATGTTACTTCTATACTTCAATATTTCCACTCCAAGAACACTGCAGCTTTCCCGACCTCTAACCGCCAACATTAAATAAAACCAAATATTTACCTGCCATCGCTATAAAATTAAGCTACTGTTCAAAGCGTACATTTTAAAACAGTAAATTATGACCATCCTTAGTTTTCATCCTTAGTTTTCATGGAATAACTGAATACTTTAACTTACGATATGAAGTTCGATAGGAAAAATCTCAGTAGTCTTGTCCCACAATACATTTCGAAAATACATACATTGTACTTGAATTTTCGAAAACACCGAATTCTGATAAGCCGCAAGTCTGGATACATACAGAATATACCTAACGTTATCCATGTTTGTGACATAATGTGAAATTTTAACTCACAATCTGGTCTTCAGGAAAATGACTGGTACATATAAATGTGTTCTGATCAAATATTAAATTTTCTCTAGGAAATAGCCTTC
The DNA here is from genome assembly GCF_040414725.1 of Anabrus simplex. Classification (NCBI taxonomy): domain Eukaryota; kingdom Metazoa; phylum Arthropoda; class Insecta; order Orthoptera; family Tettigoniidae; genus Anabrus; species Anabrus simplex. The sequence goes on from NC_090277.1 coordinate 75,988,906, forward strand.
TTCCATATTCTAACTCTTTCTTCATCTGAAGGAAACACAAATACTGGAGTATACTTTCCTCGTTTATAATTGACTTTGTCGCCAGGCACACAGGAGCTCTTCGGCATGGCAATTTCGCTCATCGATCACCTCAATTCAATGATATATAAGTCGTGGTTGATAATAAAACACTGACTGTACTATCCCAATTGTACACAATAAAATATAACGCTACACAAGTAAAATACAAAAATTAAAAACTGAAGAGCGACCTTCTTAACCTATAGGCTCACATGAATACACGCTCACACAAGTTTTCTTCCCCAATGAAGCACTTTTCACTTTAAAATCCATTCGAGACGATCCAGTCTCTTATATTTCTGAGTAAATAAGCGGTAAACATTAAAACTTTCAAGAGAACTGCTATAAATTCATAACCAACTCAACTAGCCCACGTAATAACCTTCCACAATAGCGATCAGCTGATTGCCTTTACGCGCTCGCTACAGTACTACGCCCTGGACATCATGAAGGCAGAGATTGTAGTCAAACTTGCTTTAAAGTGCTGGTGGTGATTACTGTTTTTAAAGGAAGTACAACTGGGTAACCATCCTTTATTAACAGTAATCGGAGGGAAAATTGAAAAGATCCGACACTTCTAAGAATGAAGATATTGGTGAAAGAGTCCGGCCCCATGGCTAAATGGTTAGCGTGCTGGCCTTTGGCCAAAGGGGACCCGAATTCGATTCCCGGCAGGGTGGGGAATTTTAACCGTAATTGGTTAATTTCGGTGACACGGAAGCTGCGCGTATGTGTCGTCTTCATCATCATTTCGACCTCATCACGGCGCACAGGAGGTCGCCTACGGGAGTCAAATCATAAGATCTGCATCTGGCGAGCTGAGCTTGTCCTCGGACACTTCCGGCACTAAAAGCCATACACCATTTCATTTCATCGGTAAAAGAGAGTCAAGGACCGTAAGGGCGTGAAAATGAAAGTCTTCCCAGACCTCCGAAACTTAACACCGTCAAAGCTGAAAGAGAACAAGAGCTGACCAAAAGAGGTAGGGTAGAGGAGATTAAAGTAGGGAACTCAGCGTCCACTCTTAGGTATAATCGTTTATTACGACTGTTCCCATTGGAACTGCTGACAATAAAAGAATTTCGCTTTGTCGTTGGTCTCAAAATAGAAAAAGTCTGACGTCACAATAAGTTAATTACCACGCAAACAGCTAGAGGTCATCTATTTCCAGACTGTGGAATTGTCAATCATTTAGAAAGTGAGGGACATGTAATATACGAGCTCTTTGTGAGCCCACAATAAAACCCGTAGCCTTTTGTTAGCGCGGAAGACAAATTGACGTTCATTTATTTATATTTCACAAAGAATAACTCAGCAAGCAAGAAACGTTATTAATGTCTTCTGTTGACTGCACCTCGTAGCACACCATGGACTTAGGACGAAGCCACCTGCGAATAAAAACAATATTGTACATAGCGTATACCGGGTGCGTCTTAAGAGGAGTATGTGTGGCCTATTCCGCTAATGTTAAATTTCCTAATTTCATGACCCATTTTCTCAAGAACTACTTCATTAAACTTAATTAAGCTCCTGCAGGATACTTATACGTGCTTTATGTTCTTATTCCTCTAGCTTCATTACAGTAGGCCGCATATTCTAGGAGCTAGGATAGATTTTTTACTATTGTTTTATGACAATTTTTCAGACACTTTTGTGCATTTCACCGCAAATATACAAGCTATCTCTACCATTCTAGAGGTATCTTATCATATGTGTATTATGAATGAACTGTGAAAAATCAAGAGCCTGTACGTGTGTATTTCTGTCATCTTTATGTTGTGCTAGTATACCATTAATCTTGAGTGTTCATTATTACATTTGATCATGACAAGAGCAAGCGGAGAGTTCAAGGAAGAGGAGGTCGGTTCTACAGAACTTGTCCTGGTGCATCAGAGGTTGCGAGTGAGGTTAGGAATGAAAGTTCACACAGTACTTTAGCTCCACACCAAGAATATCGCATGCACGACTTCAACAAGAATAACAGCTGTTATCTCAGTCGTACCAAAATATGCAACAAGGTTTCCACTAGAATTTAAATAAAACTACAACCTTCTACGCCTTATTGTTCCTGAGATATTAATTTTTAACTGACCAATGGTTTATGAAATCATGAAACTGCCCTATACAACTAATTAAATGAAATAATACTTCCAGTCAACCAAATTTAATAAATCACACACCAAATTAATCAGGAAATTTCAATGAAATGAAATGGAAATGCCGTATGGCTTTTAGTGCCGGGAGTGTCCAAGGACAAGTTCGACTCGCCAGATGCAGGTCTTTTGATGAGACTCCCGTAGGCGACCTGCGCGTCGTGATGAGGATGAAATGATGATGAAGACGACACGTGCACACAGCCCCGTGCCAGCGGAATTAACCAATTAAGGTTAAATCGGGAATCGAACCCGGGACTCCTGTGACCAAAGGCTAGCACGCTAACCATTTAGCCATGGAGCCGGACAGGAAATTACAATTAATGCTTCTGCATAAGTAAAACAAACATTAAAATTCTTCAATAAAATGGCCATTTATAAGTTCCCTTAGCGAGACGTCGCAAGATAGAAAGATTGGGAGAGGTGTTTAACAAGACTGGTGTCTCTCTCCGATTTTATTCACCATCTATTTGGAAGAGATTGTGGGATTGTGCTTGAACGGCAAAACAGGAATTAGTTGGAGAAGAGTTGAATGCAGCAGATTTTCAGACGACATGGCGCTTTTAACGGAAGCGAAAGGACATCAAATGAAACGTTAAGCGCGCAGTAAAGTAGTGGGAAATCACTAATTTTTGCCCTCATAATCTGGAAAGCTATTCTTATTCCAGGTAGACAAAAATGATTGTGTGAGTAAACATTATTATTTGTTAGTTACTGCTTAAACTTCATGGTTAATTTTTTAGACGGCGTATTTCATATTTTTATGGTTGGGAATTTACTTCAGTCCGCCTCTGTGGTGTAGTGGTTAGAGTGATTAGCTGCCACCCCCGGAGGTCCGGGTTCGATTCCCGGCTCTGCCACGAAATTTGCAAAGTGGTACGAGGGCTGGAACGGGGTCCACTCAGCCTCGGGAGGTCAATTGAGTAGAGGTGGGTTCGATTCCCACCTCAGCCATCCTGGAAGTGGTTTTCCGTGGTTTCCCACTTCTCCTCCAGGCGAATACCAGGATGGTACCTAACGTAAGGCCACGGCCGCTTCCTTCCCTCTTCCTTGCCTATCCCTTCCAATCTTCCCATCCCTCCACAAGGCCCCTGTTCAGCATAGCAGGTGAGGCCGCCTGGGCGAGGTACTGGTCATACTCCCCAGTTGTATCCCCCGACCAAGAGTCTGAAGCTCCAGGACACTGCCCTTGAGGCGGTAGAGGTGGGATCCCTCGCTAAGTCCGAGGGAAAAACCGAACCTGGAGGGTAAACAGATGATGATGATGATAAATTTACTTCAAGTTCTCGGAAGGGTAAACTCGGAAACTACTCATGTGATGTAAATTATATTATTACAACAACAGCAGAAAACTCTAATTTTTATGTACATATATTTATACATGGAGTCCAGTCAAGGCCTGTTCTGTGTGATGTGGGTATCGACGAATATTCAAATAGAGACTTCACAAAGAAATATAATTCCTATAGATCGCTGGCATGTGATTTTCGAGCACTGGGGCAGCAGACGTGTTCGGTTGTGTCTCAGCAAGTCACCGCTCGGCCAATTTAAATTTAAGACGCACTGTTTTAGTCGTGGAATGCGGCTGAACCATTGTCCCATACAGAGCCAAGATTGTCAGTAGTAGATGGCCCTGCAATGCGCTCATCTAGGAGCCACTGTCGTGCAGTGTTCTCTGTATTAATCATTCCTCAATCTTCGTTGTATTACAGAGATAGCATCACGAAAGTGTCGGTCGTAAACAGTTCGTCATTAATCATTCAGTGGGAACACTTTACCCTTGATGAAAATTAAATGAGATCTCTACTAGTGACGTAATTGAGTTGTTTTCTTTCTTCCGAGAGCTCGTAACCTTCCAAATGAAAATGTGCAGCCCTCACATACATATAAAATATTCAGTTAGCCAACTTAATATTTGATATTGTTCACAATATTTACACAAAAATAAGTGTCCGATAGGGTTTATGTGATATAAAGAGCCAATATGCATTGTAACAAATACCGTGGTTCTTATAGAGAAATCTAACATTTAAGTGAAAGCACAATTATTACTAGTAAGCATAGGAAAATTGCAAGAGGTCTAATACAAATCTACAGGATTAATTGCTGTTTCTTATTTACTCTGATTTAGTTACCGGTAGCGAATTAACCACGGCAAACAGTTTTAAAATCTCGTAAATGACAATATTATCCTCCGGTGTGCGTCGCATGTTAAATTTTTCAGTGGACATAAAACAAATATTTTAATCTCTTATAGCATATATTGCTATCAATATCCGACTTTGATCTCTCGTTATAGCGGAATTAAATTTATCTTGAATTATTTTTACAGCATCTGCAGGCTGCCAACGAGAGAAAGAGTAACTTACAAAAAAAAATATTAAAAACCTCAACAGATAAGTCTTACGGCGACGATGGGATAGGAAAAGCCTAGGAATGGGAAGAAAGCGGCCATGGCCTACATTAAGGTACAGCCCCAGCATTTGGCTGGTGTAAAAATGGGAAACCACGAAAAACCATCTTCAGGGCTGCCGGCAGTGGGATTCTAACCCACATCCTCCCGGATGCAAGCTCACAACTGCGCGCCCCTAACCGCACGGCCAACTCGTCCGGTAAAGATTTTGGTTAGGTATGAATGAACCTTTTCCCTATAGAAATTTAATAATCAAAGAAAGAATAGTGAGAAGTTTATATGGCTTCCAATAAATGAAACTCAATGTTATGTCAAGGATAACTGCAACTTGTAGCCGCAGCATGTTTGGCGACCAAGGCCTACATTAAGGATTGATGTACCATCACTGACGGCACACTTGCTGTTTCAACACACTCTCCCTTATCTCCGCCGCTTTGCTATATCGCAACTGACCACATTTTAGAAGAACTTTCATCAACAGAGTTCGAGGAAGAACATGGATATTGTACAATGCCGGGCCTTCCTAACGTAACCATTCTAGGCTTTACTGATGATACGTTGATTGTAGCAGAAAACGAGAGTTCAGATAGAAAGATCACTCAAATTGCCATCAAGATATTCGAAAAAAATTGGCTTAACAATCAACGTCATCAAATCTAAATCCATTTCCATAATAAAACGAAGTGCTACCTACAAGCTTGTTCCATTAGATGATTACAATGAAATCACATCTATAACTCTTACAGAGACAATCCGCTACATAGGAGTAATCAAAATGATACTATATTTGATGCTAAACGATGGGAAAATTTAAGAATAAACCAGATGCATTAGCATCAACTGCACTACTGCAACCACGCCAGAAATTTAATTTGTTATGAACCTACGTTTGCCCATCTTTGATCTACAACATAAAACACGCCACACCTTTACTCCTAACTGAGACTGATAAACTTATCAAAAGCACCTCAAAAGAAGTTCAACTTCCAATAGATACACCAGACAGCATGTTATACTCCGATAAAAAGTATAAAGGACTCTTTTCAAGTGCGGTTGATCTACAGCACATAAATGCATGTCAAGTTCTCCATCAATCCAACAATATACAAATCAACCATACCAGAGACCTCCATACAGAAACATAGAGGTGCTTGGGAAAACTTGGCCTACTCCTGAATACTGAATACGAATCAGTCAAGTTCTCGCTTATATGACAACTCCGTCAGAAAGAATTCGATGCCTGGTGTGCCTTGACACAAAAAGGGAAAGGGTGCTCTACTATATAAGGAATACTCACCAGTCAATCAGTGGTTAAGAAAACACGAAGACTCAATGAGCAGCGAATGGAGAAATCCTATAAATAGCAAATTTAGTTCCAGTTCTAGTCCCAAGACAATAACCAGTGTCGCGCGGCGTTGTGGCAGTGAGATTGAAACACTTGGTCACGTCTTGGGTTCCTGACCATTTAACGACACACTGCGGAATTCGTGATATGATCTATGATTGCTGAAACCCTAAGAGGAAAGCATTATAATCTACGAGGAGGCACATGGATTGTCTCAGACAGGGTCAAGCCGGGGGAGTGACATGATAGCTATACCACCGGGCTCGAGTAAAGGGCCCATAGCAGACCCTACAATTAAAACCAAAGCATCATCCACTAAACCACATGATGTACACAAGGAGAAATCTGGTAAATATGAACCTACAATTCCATATTTTGCTGAGAAATATCATCTGGACTCCATAGAAGTTTTATGATTGATGATGAGAGCAAGAGACATTTCACAAATTTTGTAAGAAATTTAATCTGGATAACAAATTTATTAAGGACATTGGGACCGAGCTCGATAGCTGCTGTCGCTTTGGTGCGACCAGTATCCAGCGTTCGGGAGATAGTAGGTTCGAACCCCACTGTCGGCAGCCCTGAAGATGGTTTTCCGTGGTGTCCCATTTTCACACCAGGCAAATGCTGGGCCTGTACCTTAATTAAGGCCACGGCCGCTTCCTTCCCACTCCTAGCCCTTTCCTGTCCCATAGTCGCCATAAGACCTATCTGTGTCGGTGCGACGTAAAGCAACTAGCAAAAAAAGAAATGCATATCTTAGATGTTCCGTGTTGTCTCATGTTCGCGAGAAAAAAAAATAGTTGCCATGACTTATGACTCGACCCTCGTATATTGTCTAGTAAGGATTAGTATACCATATTATTCCTATTACTCAGTAAAAATCGCATCAGTCAATATTTTGAAACCCATCAGTAATTTCTTATAAAAACTAAAAGGAGTATAAACGATTTCTGACCGATGTTAAGGAGCCTCTCAGGGTTAACCCATTGTCCTTAATAAATTGGTTGTACAAATTAAATTAAATTCGAAATTTGTGACTAGTCTGAAATTTTGGTTAACAATGTGTTATTGTAATATAACTACAGCGAAATACAGGCATGCCCTATACGGTTGTTAATAATGCTGTCGTTGTGTCATTTATCATCAAGTAGGTCCTCCGAAAGAACGAATTCTACGTTCATATTAATAACAAAGAAACTACTTTTCCCTTTGCGAAAATCAAATGATCAATTATATGACTCTCGGTCATGGCCATCCATCAACGGCTGCTAATTTCAGACGCCCGCCAGCCGTAAGATATAGCTTGCACGGTTGCTAGGTAACAATACTTTACATCACAGCCTGCCCGGTTGCATTTTGTCGCATCACGTTGCACAAATTTTCGGATGACCTGCAGCCATAAGACATATTAAGACATAATAATATTATAATATTAAGACATAATAATAATAATAATAATAATAATAATAATAATAATACATGCGCACACGTACAGAGGACAGATGTGCAGTAAAACAAATTGAGTCGAAAATCGTTTAAGTTTCCGCAGGCTGGTTAAGCTGAGTCTCTTTGGCTACTTCGCAAACATTACTCTACCAGAGAGGAAAATAAAATGGAGCAGCTCATTGACTATGTAAATAGCGAGCCTCGTGTGTTGTCCACTCGTGGCCACAAAGGGTGCTTGATGGGCTTCGAGCGGAGAAGCAGGGATCAGTTAAGTCGCTGAATTATACCACTCGACGAGTTTGAAATGAAGAGGCCGGCAGACTGAAGTGATGGTGGTGTTTGCTTTAGAGGGCATAAAAATGATCATCGGAGTTCTCATCCTTCCTAGAATGAACGTATGAGGTGAGAGAAGGGAAGGTGCATATAACGCGTGAGAATTCAAGGACTCGAAATCCTAATACTGTCGGGGTCAGAACAGAATTGTGATCGAACCACGGAGCCTGATATAAGTCGAAGCTGTGTCAGACTCATTTAGGGACCCCGTTGTTGTAACTCACACTGTCACCTTCAGAATCCTCTTGTATGTGGGGCGGTAAAATACATCCAAGAGAGGTGTAAGAGGTGACTGAAAGGGGTATCTCATGGGCTGTCAAATTGGTAGCGAGGGTAGGCGATCACGTGACCCTCAGCTGAGTCTCTCAGTGCTTAAACTTACTTGTGGTAGTCTCCTCTCCCTCAACCTCTAATGGTCAACTCCCGTTCTCTTCCGACACCGACGGTATTATTTCTGCGAGGTCTGGAATGTGTTTCTTCTTCACGTCCTCCGTGCCACTTATTACCCGATACCTCCGTTCGTTGAAGAGCTACGCCTCTTCTAACTTTCGTTTGATTCGTGTTAATAGAGGATGGTAGACTTCGGAATTTTAAGCAGTGGTAGGTTAGAGTGATTATTAGGAAGTGTCGTCTAGCCCGTTCTTCCGTTACGTAAGAAGAGTAACATAAATTCTAGGGGTCTTCGTAGGCCGTACCCCTAAAGTTTATGCAAGGCTCATATCACAACCGTTTTGTACGATAGTCTATACTTGTTACTCACTTTAATGAGGCTGCATTCTAATCTAAAAATACGGACACTAAGGATGGGTACAAAATTAAATTTCCTCATAAAGCAATAATCACCACCACTTCTGCAGTTCAGAACCTCTTGGAGGTACCTCTTTCGCTCCCTACTCACTCTGTAATAGAAAGTCGACCTCCGAAACCCTAGCAGGGGTAACGGGGTGGGTGAGATTCCCTTCATTCGATACACCATGTCGTACGATGTCGGCATCTACGGTGAGACATTTGGTGCTCGCCGGAAAAATGAATTAAAAACTCTACTAATGGGCCCACACTTCTCCTCAGCGTTCGTTATAAATAGGTCAGATAATTCGTCTTGGTATATCTGTCGTAATCATATTATTTTGCCTGGCCTTTCCAATGGTTTTATGAACATTTAATAAGAAGTGCGTTATGGTATGCCGCAGTTCCTAATCAGAATTCATCCATTCTTACGTCATCATGCCGTCTGCTTGGTAATCTATCCATGCATTCGATTTTTTATTCTACAGTTTCTGATGTAAATCTTGGTATTGTGTCGTAGGGGGCAATGGTATTTTAAATCGCAGTTCTTCTATATAGAACGATTGTCTTGTCAGCTCTTAGGTTAGTCTCGAAGGAGCGTTTTTTGCCAGGCATAGAACTTTTTTAAGATACAGGACCTTCACTCTTTCTACTCTGTCTCTGTTATCCTTCGATAGGTGTTCCCAGGTAATGATGGAGTCTGTTTGTACGTAGACTTTTTTCTCTTAGCAGCGTGTGAGTTATTTGGAACGCTCTGCCATCTGTTGAATATATTTGGAAGCTGGGAAAGGTTAGAGAATCAAAGTGAAACTAGCTGGGGATAGTATTCTTCCGTGATTGGAGGAAGTGTATATTCTCTGGCTTGACAGGTAGTAATAAAACATGGCTGCTTGCAATTACATTACTAAAGATGATGATAACATACATCAGAATGAAATTGTTGGTCGCTTATCAACCTGCTAAGTACAGAATGTATTGCGGGTTAGGTCAAACCTTCGTCTTCAATTATTGGAGTGATGAAAAATGAAATGTCGTATGGCTTTTAGTGCCGGGATATCCCAGGACGGGTTCGGCTCGCCAGGTGCAGGTCTTTCTATTTGACACCCGTAGGTGACCTGCGCGTCGTGATGAGGATGAAATGATGATGAAGACAACACATACACCCAGCCCACGTGCAGTAGTAATTAACCAATTAAGGTTAAAATCCCCGACCCGGCCGGGAATCGAACCCGGGACCCTCTGAACCGAAGGCCAGTACGCTGACCATTCAGCCAACGAGTCGGACATTGGAGTGATCATTTAATGATTTGCTTTTATGATTACTCAAAGTTGGCATAACTTAGAGACATATCAATATCTAATGATTCACCGGCAGGTAATTCCGGAGAGAATAAAAAAGCAAATGAAGGAAATAGGTCCAGTATAACGGACGGTGGATTTGCTCTGCCACGAAATTTGAAAAGTGGTACTAGGGCTGGAAAGGGGTCCACTCAGCTTCGGTAGGTCAACTGATTAGAGGGGGTTCGATTCCTTCCTCAGCCATCCCCAAAGTGATTTTCCGTGGTTCCCCACTTTTCCTACAGGCAAATGCCGCGATGGTAAGGCCACGGCCACTTCGTTTCGTCTTCCTTGTCATTCCTTCCCAGCTTCCCATGCCCTACTAAGGCCCCGGTTCAGCATAGCAGGTGAGGCAGCCTAGGCGAGATCCTTGTCCTTCACCTCAGTTGTATCCCCCGACCCAAGTATCACTCTCCAGAACACCGCACTTGAGGTGGTACAGGTGTGAATCCGAGGGGAAAAAACCATCAGTGGAGGGTAAATGGATTACGAAAGAAAGATAACACTGTAACATATTTGAAAAAATTGCACACTATTAAGCAAAGACTGAGATGTTTCGTTCTACAAGAACATTCTCAGGTTTTACCAAATCACTGTAAATCATGCGATTAATTGTACAATATTGCTTACTTTGAGTAAACATTTCAGTGATTAACAGTTGGTGTATGAACAAGTAATAACAAATGATATCGCCGGCCCCGCGGTGTAGGGGTAGCGTGCCTGCCTCTTACCTGGAGGGCACCGAGTTCGGTTCCCGGCGAAGTAAGGGATATTTTTATCCGGGGTGGTTCGAGGTCCACTCAGCCTACGCGATTACAACTGAGGAGCTAACTGACAGGGAGATGGCTGACCGGGCTAGAAAGCCAAAAGAAGAACGGCCGAGAGGATTCGTCGTGCTGACCACAGACACCTGATAATCTGCAGGCCTTCGGGCTGAGGAGTGGTCGGTTGGTAGGCCATGGCTCTCCGGGACTGTTGCGGCATTGGGTTTGGTTTTGCTGCGGTAATAACAAAAGATCATTTTAGTACCATAAAAAAGTCTGCTTAATCCAGAGCCCGGATTTTTAGGTGCTGATAGGTTAGATTGCAAACGTATTTAAGCCAATAAGAAGTGTACCCTACCGTGTACAACAGTTATGCTATGAGGTTTGCATAGACATTAGGAGTACGGCCTATAGAACTCCTAGAAATTATGTTACTCTTGCTACCGTATGGAAGAGCGGGTTGTGCGACACTTCTTATTAACCAAATCAGTTTGAATTCTAACCTATTACCACCTAAAAATACGAAGTCTATTAATAACTTACAGAAACGTGTCTGCATGCTGAATACCTAAGCTCCTAATTAATTATGCGTTACCTTCAGCAACTGCGTCTCGACGCAGCTTAGATAAGTACATAAACGTTTCTCTAACTCAATAAGGTGAAAGTTGAATTCTACCACAAACATTGTTTTTTTTATTACTTGTTCATAATATTACCAACTCTCAATCACTGACATGTTTACGCAACGTAAAGAATACTGTATGTATACAGGAGGGTTGTAAATAAAATAGTGACAACATTTAATGAAATAGCAAGTACAATTGCATCACATTCATTCACTGTTGTTACCCGCAAAGTTTATGACCTTTTTCCAAATGTTGGAGAGCCGTTGGGGCCTATTAGCGAGGCGTTCCCTGTCGAAGACAGCGATGGAGCGTACTACTGGTTGGAGTACAGATGCCACATCAGGAAATCGGCGCCCTGGGAGAGGTTACTTCAACTCCGGAAACAGGCCAAACTCACAAGGACTTCTCTTTGGTGGATACGGAGTGTGTTCCAAGAGCTCCCAATGCCGCCGTTGCAATAAGAGGTTCACATTGTTTCCAACATGACAACCTGCGTTGTCATGCAATACGATAGGGTGATTGTCTCGCAACAAACGTGGAAGCTTGCGCCGCATAGCTGGACGCAGATGTCGCTCCGGAAATCAGCAATAGTAGTCACTGTTGACGATTTGTAGCTCAGGTACAACATGTGTGATAAGAACACCCTCGCAGTCGCAGCATAAGCTTCACCCGACTGGGTTCCTGTCGAAATGCCAGTGGACGTGGCAGAACTGGGTTTTAATTCGGGCTCGTAGGATCGTGCCCACGCCTCACCAATGACGACAGTACGCTGCAGTATCTGTCCAGATGGATGCCAGCCAGTGCATACCGGTGCCCTTCTTGTACGCCGGCAAGTTGATGTAGAACCCAACGGGATGTAATTTTCCTCATGCTAACACATTTCGTCAGTATGTGTCTGACCGTTTGATGATTGAAAGCAGCCTCCACGGATAATTTTCAGACAATAAATCAATCTGATCTTGAGGAAAGGACGATCGAGATGCGACGTGCCCGAGATATCTCGAGCCATCGTGCAACAGTCATAAACGGTAATGCATTGTTGCCCCAACATTTAAGTAATCTTCGATAAAATTCTGATGCATTTTTGCCACGGGCAACCTCAATAATTCACGAAAGCTGGTGATCTGTTTAAAACACGCTTTAGAGCGGTGAAACCAGCACTCTTCACTTCAACGCCACACATCAACAACAGCGTCACCTGACTGCTCCGCTATCTACGTACATACTATTGTCTTTACAGCTCTCGTATATACGAAATGATTCCACAACTACAGACTGTCGGACTAACTGAGTGAGATCTACTGGCAAAAAGAAACATGTAACCTTCATAGATTCGGACCTACATCGTAATGGTAAAGGAGCGATAACGTAGGATTGGCCATTAAAGGTGGCCATGCTCCTGAATATAAAGCAAGTGCCGCGTTTCCCACCGTACATCTCACACAGGACAGTTAGTCTTCGGAGAAGGTTTTATAGGACATAAAATGGAGATGTTTTTACGGGCATGTAAGCACGATACATCAGAGATGTGAAAACTGAGATATTTCTTTTATTCTCCCTATTTCAACCTCTGAGACGTCCATCACGAGAATGAGCGCGCGATAACGATTGTGAGTAAAATTATTCTCCTCGAGACTAGTAAGCAGAGAACAAGTAGTACTCACGTGGACAACTAACGAATGTGTTTATATAAACACACCCATAGTATTATTAAGCCTCAGTGGAATACTTAAGTTGTATGTGAATTTATACACATTGTTTCTGATTTAGAATGTTAAACTAGTAGTTCACTAATGAATAAGCTACTCATTCGCATTTGTGGTAATAAATGTTTTTATCTCTATGTATTATTATTAACAAATACATCGCAATGGGGAAATATCCCCTTGGCAATGATCAATTACAATAGTGTGATAATAAAATAAACTTAAAACATAATTTACCTACAACAAAAAACAAAAAAACAACAACTATAACAACAACAACAACAACAAGAGTACAAGAAGCAATTCCGTGCAAAGAAAATATTACAAGAAATACTACTCGTTTAACATTCCCAATACAACATCACCGTATACATATTTTTTTTCACAAGTTGTTTTACTTCGCACCGATACAGATAGGTCTTATGGCGACGATGGGGGAGGAAGAGGCTGTGGCTTTAATTAAGGTGCTTGGTGTGAAAATAGGAAACCACGGAAAACCATGTTCAGGGCTGCCGACAGTGGGGTTCGAACACACTATCTCCCGAATAATGAATACTGGCCGCACTTAAGCGACTGCAGCTATCGAGCTCTCTCTCTCTCTCTCTCTCTCTCTCTCTCTCTCTATATATATATATATATATATAAATTCGCACGAACTTTATGTATTTCAAAATTTTACACTATGACTTGTATCAACATCACATATAAAAGTTTAGTTTTCAGTTGATGTACGGAAAAAAATGCCCACGTTTGGGACATACCCCTGAAAAAATGCTTTAATTTTCTTTTTCTTTTCATTTTTTCTGAAAGCTCCGGCGATCGCAGTGTGGGTTGCGACCGATAGGTTAAGAACCCCTGGCGTAGACGGTGAGGTGCATTATTTGGGCGGTGCGGGCACAAATCTCGATAGAGTACACCAATAAGCCGAGCAGCTCGATAACGTTCAAATCATAGCCTCGTGACATCCATAGCTTAGGAGAGATCATAGAGACGAGTTACTGTGGATAATTTGTTAGTCGGGAATTGCTGCTCGATACAGTACTGAAATCTGGGTAATAACTTTGAGTCGAGAGGAAATGCGAGAGGAGTCGTGGTTTTAGCAGGAGGGCTTTTGACGATAAAGCAATTAGAAGAAAAGTCAAATCCCTCGAGAAATAAGGTCCAAGGATTATAACTAGAGCCCGAATCTGTATGCAGTTAGAATGCAAACTTACTGAAACGAGTAACAAGTATAGGCTACCTTCACAACGATTGTGCTATGAGGTTTGCATAAACATTAGTTGTACCGCCCCCATCAGAACCCCTAGAATTTATGTTACTCTTGCTACAATATGGAAGAGCGGGTGGCAGACCCCTCCTACCAACCAAATTAGTTTGGAATCTAAACTGTTACTGCATAAAAATCCGGGCTTTAATTACAACATACTAGATGTGATGGCCGTCATTGATGGAATAATCATGCAGCATGTGCAAGGTTACTTAACTCCCCAGCTGCTTCCCGCCAATATTCAGGCAGGTTGTTTTACTCGGGACGCAGCAGTAATCCCATCTATCGGGGATGAGTGGCAGCAGAAGAGGCAAAGTACATCACAACATTGGTCAATATTGTTGATCATCGTTACGTGAACGAATCGTATCTACGAAACTTCACTGTAATTTTTGTGTCAAGCGGAAGATAATAGTTGCTTTTACTCAAATAAAGTGTAAAATCTGCGGTAAATTAAGAAATACCGTCGTTACTAGAGAAATATGTATACGTACTTAACGGACTGTAGACAGTACTCCCCTTATGTTGTATTCCGCTGCTCGTGCCGTCCTTTATTTCTTTCTTGAGGTCCAGGACTAGCACCGACGAATGGGAGTGAAGATGATTGGGATCAGTCAACGAGTACGAAGAATTATCTACAATCTGTATACAAATCAGTCTGCAGTGATAAGAATCGAGGACTTTGAAAAAGAAGCAGCAATCCAGAAAGGAGTGAGGCTCGGCTGCAGTTTGTCCCCCCTACTTTTCAATGTTTACATAGAACAGGCAGTAAAGGAAATAAAAGAGGAATTTGGAAGCTGAATCACAGTCCAAGGGGAGGAAATCAATGGCGCAACAGCGCTTGAAGGGCCTTGGCCTACCAAGCGACCGCTGAACAGCCCGAAGGCCTCAGATTACGTGGTGACGTGTGATTAGCACGACGAATCCTCTCGGCCGTTAATCTTGGCTCTCGAGACCGGTAAAATTAACCAAGGCAACATTTAAAACGGAAGTCAATGAATTTGAAGATTCTATATTGAATCTGATATATAAAACTACTAGCTATATTACCAGGCGCTGCCCGGGCACTTTTAGGATTTCTATTACCTGTTAATTATGCGTGAAGCGAACTTTTGTATATTTCGTTATTGTAGGGTTGACTGATTTTCTACAAAGTACTTTGCAGATTAAGAGTTATTGTTACGGAGGCTGAACTTAAACGGCATGTAGAGTATCACATTTCATACAAGCGAACCCAAACACTATTGATTCGACACTAATATCGGTCGTTTTCGATCAAGTTTTCATGTCAACCTCCCCTATGGGTACCAGTGGTGTCTTACCACCACATTTTTTAAAGATAATAACTGATATAATATGACTCATGATTCATGTGTGTACCAAGTTTGCTGAAGAACGAAACTGGAACATCCACACATATAACCACAATCTCGGTCATTTTGTACGTTTTCCTTTCAACCCCTTCTTACCCTTCATGCTGGTGGTGGCAGAACATAGGCTTAATCGGCACCGGAGTGACATTATCCATCTCAGTGATTCCGAAAAGTATGGATTGGTAGTGTTCGATTATCTTTACAAGTTACCCCATCCCAATCCCTCACGAAGGGTTGTTTTACCCCCACAGTATGTTTTCTTTTTGTACAACTTGCTTTACGTCGCACCGATACGGAATTAGCTTCAACAATACAATGTGTAAATTACTCCGCGATTTACACAACATAATATTATTTTTAAATATTTTAACTCTCTTGATTATTCAATAGAAAACTATAGACCATATCAATGATCTAATGCAACAATTATACTTTGTCGTAAAATGTGGAGGTACTTAAATCAATTTTATTGTGTCGTATCATAATCGTATGTCATAATAAAAGAAATATACGACCATCATTTTAAAATTGAGTGCATAAATAATATTACATAATTTATGAATATTACATATTTCACTGATATTTACTACATGTTTCCATAAAAATCCGGACCCTACTTAAAATTACAAAAAAAGGGAATGTGTGCTAAATCTGTCCTTGTGAATTCAAGCGCACTCTTCGTATGATAGCAACCCAGTTTCTATTTTCCTCAATAATGTATAATATCCAATTAAATTACGCCTGCTTCCCCCAGGAGCCGCTCACTGCGCTATAACTCTTCGTTATGCGTTAACTTTGTTAATAACGGCTTCAATTATAACTTTAAGAAACACAGGCTTAAGATGAAAAACGATAACAATTACCCTCGTTACTCAGTACGGTGAAATGTGAGAGTAGATGTGAGTTACTGTGAATATGTTTATATAAAGTAAGAGTTTTGTCTGTATATTGCACAGATTTAAAAAAAGAATACCATATTTTATGTTGGTGGTGTTCACAGTATCAAGGAGATGTACCTTTTCATTTTCCGTTATCTGTCTGTATGTATGTACACGAATCACGAGAAAATGATTGAAAATATTTTAATGAAAAATCGGTATCTGAAATAGGGGAAGAGCCACTACAATATAGGCTGTAAATATTTTTTTTCGCGCTGAGTGAAATGGTAGTTTAGGGGAAGACCTAAAATGTAATTTTCAAATATCTATGTTAGCAGTGGGTCTATCCATAAATACTACATAACTAAAGTTATATACAATTAAATTATATATTTTTACCGTACCGACTATGTAAAGAGAGATATTCATAAATTTCTTCCTAAGTCACCGCGCTCGATAGTTGCAGTCGCATAAGTGCGGCCATTATCCACTATTCGGGAGATATTGGGTTCGAAATCCACTGTCGGCAGCCCTGAAGATGGTTTTGGCTGGTTTACCATTTTCACAGCAGGCAAATGCTGGGGATGTACCTTAATGGCCGCTTCCTTCCCACTCGTAGCGCATTCCTGTCCTATCGTCGCCATAAGACCTATCTGTGTCGGTACGATGTAAAGCACATTGTGAAAGACAAAATGTTGCGAAGTCCATATCAACGCCGATCATTGCT
Organism: Anabrus simplex; assembly: GCF_040414725.1. Taxonomy (NCBI): domain Eukaryota; kingdom Metazoa; phylum Arthropoda; class Insecta; order Orthoptera; family Tettigoniidae; genus Anabrus; species Anabrus simplex. The sequence continues at coordinate 76,006,124 of NC_090277.1, forward strand.
AAAACGGAAATAGTGTTCAGTTGACTTGATTGACTAAAAGTGTAAAACCACGCGGTCATGGGTCCATATCGCAAAGGAAAATTGTTATAATAAAAATGAGAAAAACCATTAATAATAATAATAATAATAATAATAATAATAATAATAATAATAATCGTATGGCCTCAGCTACCGTGTGCAGACATTTCAATTTGACGCCATCTGGCTGTCTGCTCGTCAATTTCGACGTTCCGTTTTACTCTAGACCCACTAGATGGCAGACCGAGTAAACCGGATCTCTCTTGGGCGTCTAAGGCTGAGATTTAATGAATTTTGTCGGGTCCATTATTTGAATAATACCGTATTAGGAAATCAGTTCAATTGTTGATCATTCTGCAGGTAAATAGGGCGTTGTAGAATAGTTAGCACATTAGGGTAGGCGGTAGAATTCACCCACAGAATCTTCTGCTTGCCTTAACAGGAACTCAGTAGCAGCGATTTGAAATTAGAACTGGGCGGGGGCACAAAAAGAGTACTGAGGGTGTGGGGAATATAGTCGGGGGTTGCCAACAAAATTCCGACACTTCGGCGTCTCCGAAACCCGTAAAAGTGCTTACTGGGACGTAAAGTCAATAATATTATTAATTGAAAAATTAATTACCAAATGGTAGGTTATTTTATGCTCTCTGGCCGAATTTCGACAGAGAAGTAAACGTTGGCAGTTGAATCGATACAGTACAATAAAACTTTCAACAAACAAGCAAACACGTCAGACAATAAATAAATGTGTAACACAATTTAAGTATTAAAGAGCTCGTGAAATTATAACTCACTTGAATAAGAATATATTCATCCACATCCTTGCACGTATTTCCAATTAGGTATTCACGGCACCATCATAACTGAAGCTACATCAGATTTTAAACATTTTACCTACAGTTTCGTCCACTGACGCTTCGTAATAGTACAGTCATGATTTTTACAGAAAAAATACTGTGACTAACTCTTTGTTCTTTAATTTTAAAAGCCTAACCTGAACTGAATTTAGAAGGTGTTTTACCGTCACCGATGTTTTACAGTTTCATAAGTACAGTAACGACAAACCACTCGTACAGAGCAACGAAATACACCATTCGGGCTTGGCGTTGTGTTCATGCTGAGTAACCTAAATATTTTTCCGCACTCATCGAAAAACATGCTCTGCACGTGTCATCAATGAATCCCTCCCAAAAACTATATGCATGCCAAAATACGACAATAAAATATATACTTTTATTACAATTGATTGTATCATAAAATGGGTATTTTTGTTAGCAAGACTATACGCAAGACGCTGTACTGTTTTCTTCTTGTAATCTCTCGCGTGTAGCGCTGAACACTTCGAGTGTTAACTGTTACAACTAACGTGTACCCAAGATAGCTCCTCCCTTCGCTGTAAGACGCTGTGAATCTCGAGCGAGGCCCACAATTATCACCCCGCCTCCCCAGGAGAAGGACGCACATCCGTCAACCAAGCGATTTGAATTTCGTTGTGGTAGTTCTCTTTCGCGCCGGCAAAGGAGCCCAGCTCGCTGGAGAGACCTGCACTGCAGTTCAGCGACCGGGTTAACGAGACAGCTTTACTTACCTTGACTTAGCCACACGCAGTTTTTTAACTTCATAAAGAAATGTTCTAGGAATAATAAGGAAAGGTAAATACAAAATTATTTGTCCCAACCACGATGGGGTAGCAGGGGTTCAGTGCACGCCACTGTAGTATATTATGCATCACGGGAGGAAAACACGTCAAGATGGCAGGTGGAGATGTAAACGAGGGCCGAAGTTCCGAGTTCAGTTTTCTAGAAATTTAGATTCGCAATATTAAGAGCGGAAGGGAAGTTGGATTGCAGACAATATAGAGTAGTGTTATTATCTCAGACCAGTTGTATTAACAGAAGTGTTTTAATCCCCTGCACTTATCCTGTATTTATGTTGGACTGTCATTCCTTTTCAAGATAAACTCAGTGGATATAATCCGTTGTGATCGAGACGCACCCGAACAAGTACGCGTTTAATGGGTCTTTTACATTCATTTTCATCCGTGCGTGGGTGCATTAATGTGAATATAAAAACTGTGTTTCAATCGATCCTTATTCATGAAAATTTTATATTAGTATTTTAAAGCCATCATGGATCGTGAACGAGGGGTGCACAGAAGGCAGTGCAAATAAAGTCCTCAAACGTTTTGCTCCATTTTTGAAATGTGTGTGTTCGATTCCAAGGTGTGTCAAATAGATTAATTTGTGAAGAAACTTTATTTTCCTTACCGGCACTTCAAACTGAAATTTGGAGATCAAGACAAAGATTTCGCATCTCTTATTGCATACAATGCCGGTCCGACTTGTTGGCTGAATGGTCAGCATACTGACCTTCGGTTCAGAGGGTCCCGGTTTCGATTCCCGGCCAGTTCGGGGTTTTTAATCGCTTCTGATTAATTCTTCTGGCTCGCGGACTGGGTGTATGTGTCCGTCCCAACACTCTCCTCATCATATTCAGACAACATACCACACTACCAACCATCACAGAAACAGGCAATGGTGATGACGTCCCTACGTATAAGGTTGGCGTCAGGAAGGGCATCCGGCCGTAACACATGGCCAAATCAACACGTGTGACGCAGTTCGTAACCGCGACTCCACAGGTGTGGAAAAAGAAGAAGATTGCATGCAATGCCTGTGTCGGGGGACTGTGTCAGTACGTAGCAATGTCCATAAATATGGCGTCTGGATGTCATTCACGTACGTTATAAAGAACGATGGGGACAAGGCTGATCCTTGAAGGACACCAACACTGATCTGAAAGGCATGCAATGCCAGCTGCATAGCGTACACACAACTCTCCAAATTGATTCACTTAATGATAGTGATATCCTTTTCTCTCTCTCGTAGTTTTGTGTTCTAGAAATAAGCACGTACTGACCAACTGGTAACAAACAAACCCTGAGCATCCAGGTCACGTTTTTATTTGGTGGCTGTTGGGTGTCAGAGTCGATGTGATCGATAATAGATTATAGAGTGTTCCCCGAGATAGAAGCACTTGCACATAAATGGTGGTTTGGGACATTTTTCAGTGGAACTATCGCAGATCTAACAAACAAGGTCACGAAAAATGTATTGATTTGTGTAATGAACATTCAAGTCACGACTTTAGCAATGCAAGAGAGAAACAGAACTTTGGTTTCCTCGGGCAGCGGTCGTTCCTATAACATAAGAATATTACAGGCTGGAAAAGAGAAGCACTGAAGAAAGACTATCAAAATATGGATAAAATAAAAAACAATCATATAAAGAAAATATATACACGTAGCTTTTTAACTACTGTATAATGACAGGAGACATGGGAAGAAATCGGACCATTTTAAAAAATGGAAATGAAATCACTTTCCCTTAGCAAAAATCAAATTATCATTAATATGTCTCTGGTCACGGTCATCCATCAACGGCTGCTAATTTTAGATAACAGCCTGCCATAAGACATAGCTTGCACGGTTGCTAGGTAACAACACCTTACATCGCAGTCTGCACGGTTCCTAGGTAATAATACTTTACATCACAGTCTGCACGGTTGCTATGGTTACACTTCGGTCACACACATTTTGTTACGCTAATTTACATAACGTAAGTTTTCAGATGACACATATTTATATAAATGAGGTATCTGACACAATCAGTGCTACAAACATTTGAAATAAACTGTTCCATAAATAACTAACGTGTATTGAGCACACAGTGAAAACATGCATTATTTTTACCGTATTTCTGTCACTACATACGGAAGTATGCAGAGGGTTTTAGTAACGCAGCACATAGCGGCTGTCACATCCTCACACGGTCCAACGGGTCATGTTTCCAGCCATTAAGCGGCTAATAGCGGATGTCAAAGAGCGCAATCGAACGTGATGTATCCACTGTGCCAGTCGGGACCAGACCCAGGAGCATGGCACATCAAATGCTTCCTATTCTCTCGTAGAAGGCAGTTTTTTTTAAAGGAAGCACAACAAAATTCTGTCTGAGTTCGTGTAGAAAAACAAAGTGTATGGAGATAATATCTATTTGTATTCCACTTTTCGTTTTTGCATTCTAGCTTTATGAGAGGGTTTCAATACTAATCGAGGGCCATCTTGATAAATCTTTATTCGTGATGTGGTGTGGTTTACTCGTGTCAGTGAGAGAAACTGATGATGATCATTGCTCTAAGCCGATCTGTTTCAAGACGGCAGTGTGTAGGGTGTATCAATAAGGTGCCTCCGACCCTTCAGCAAACATAGCTCATGTTAGAAATAATTTTCTACGCGCAGCTCTAGATAGCATACTAACACACAGGAACAGAACGTATCACATAAAACTGTTTATTACATGAAATGATCAAAATGTCGTCCGTTAGATTCAGGGATATATCAGCACATCCGGGAGTCAATGAGAAATGGGTTGATGAATTTATTAATATTAAATGTGTTTGGAAAAGGTTAAGACTTTATTAAACGTTTATATAGCATTACATATATTATGATTAAGTCTGCCTGGTGGCCGCGATGAGTATCAAGTCTCTGGTCTGACGCCGTGGGTACCCTGTTCGAGTCTCCAAGGTCGCAAACATTTTCACGGGGAAACGATGTTTGGAGATCGCCTGTGGATGTTCCCTTAGTGTGTCTGCATGACACGTCGATGTAGCGGGTTGCGGAATGTGTACGACGCAGGCGAGTCCCTTTACAGTAGAATACGCGACAAGATGCAGAGATTATGGTCGGCAAGGTAGGAGATGTAGTGGTTTACAATTTCTTATCTTTAGATGGCGTGCCAAAAGCATGGATTCAATTCCAAATCTCTTCACAAAATGTCCATATGCAGCGAGTGCGTAAGACGCTGTTGATGGTGATTCGTCCGTCGGATGGCGACGTTAAGATTTCATCAGACCCCTTGGTGGCATTCGACAGGAATAGTCTCAGCTGCCTACTTCCTACTACCATACATCAAGTCATTTATCTCATCTCGTTAGCTTCTTTAGCAAGGCTGACGTCAGGAAGAGCATTACGTCACAAAAACTCGCTTCATTGGCTACCCCTTAGAGAAACTAGACAAGGGTTGGACATACATACGTATTATGTAGTAATACAGAAGCAGGGAACGCTCCGTTGTAAAGGAGACTTACTTCAATGAAATGAAATGAAATGAAATGGCGTATGGCTTTTAGTGCCCGGAGTGTCCGAGGACACATTCGGCTCGCCAGGTGCAGGTCTTTTGATTTGACTCCCGTAGGCGACCTGCACGTCCTGATGAGGATGAAATGATGATTAAAGCGACACATTCACCCACCCCTCGAGCCGGTGAAATTAATCAATGATGGTTAAAATTCCCGACCCTACCGGAAATCGAACCCGGGACCCGTCTGACCAAAGGCCAGCACGCTAACCATCTAGCCATGAAACCGGACACTTACCGTAATGAGTGTTGTCTTTTCTGTCATCACATACGCTGCAACTGTAGTGAAAAAAAGCTCCCAGCAAATACAGCTTGGTATTAATTCCTTGTAATATTAGTTAACTTATGGTTTGGGGTCATCCGAAAATTTGTGTAACGTAACGCCAGTAAATGTGTGACGAAAGTGTAACCACATCAACTGTGTAGGCAGTGATGTAAAGTATTGTTACCTAGCAACCGTCCAGACTGTGATGTAAAGTATAGTTACCTAGCAACCATGAAGACTGTGACGTATTGTTATCTAGCAACTGTGCAGGCTATGTCTTACGGCTTGTTGTCATTTAAAATTAGCAGCAGTTGATGGGTGACCATGACCCCGAGACATATTTATGATCATTTGATTTTCGCTAAGGGAAAGGTGGTTTCATTTATTGTTTCGTAGTACTTTTGCCAAGAATTGCAGGGAATTCTTTGGCTTTATTTCTGCCATGAAAAATCGTGTTTTTCTTCAATCTTGACAGTATTACGACCAGGAGAACTCTTAGGGACACACATAGGTCTTGTGGCGACGATGGGATAGTACGGGGCTATGCGTGGGAAGGAAGCTCCCGTGGCTTTTATTTTGGTATTACTCCTTTCTTTCCTGTGTGCATGCCTTTCCAGTTTATAGTTTTGGCTTTTCAGCCTTCCCTGGAAACCATGGTACGCCTAAAGTTTCTTCTCGAATGGGACACTCTCCAGGATATAATAATAATAATAATAATAATAATAATAATAATAATAATAATAATGCGAAAGAGCTGTAATTACCCGTTATTGGACATAATTTGCATTGTACCGAGCGGAGTAGCTATGCGTGTTAAAGCGCCACAGCTATGGAACCAAGCTCTGCATTCGAGAGACGCGTGGGTTCGAAACCCACCGTCGCCTGTCGTGAGAATGGTTTTCTATGGTTTCCCTATGTTTTTTTTTTTCAGGCAAACGCCGGGGCAGTTTCGTTTCATAGGGCATAGGCGATTCCTTCCACCTCTTTACCCAGTTCCATTCGTCATCATTCATCCCATATCTTTCGCTGTGACCGAGGCAGCTTCCATTTCAGAAGTACTGTGTTTTGGAAACACTGCAGACAAGAAGACGGGGGAACAACGTCTGGAGATCACCTGTGAATGTTCCCTTAGAGTGTCTGCACGACACGCTGATGTAGCGGGTTGCAGGATGTGTACCATGCAGGCGAGTCCCTTTGCAGTAGACTAGGCGCCGATACGCTGAGAAGTTCCTTTGCGACTGACAACGGTGATGGCCTTATCAAGGTACACTGCATCGTTCTCAAACAGTTATTATTACAGGCCGGATTTTCAACCCTAATAATTTATAACACCTTCTTTTAGCAAGTAGTGTCTAGCACCCACTGCAATAATCTACGGGAGTTGCATTAATTTTAGAGATTCTAATAGCCCTCATGCCTGATATTTATACAAATCTCACTGGAGAACTGTTTTGCGGACTAGAAGATACCTGCTTAAATACATTTGCATTCGGGAGACGTGTGGGTTCGAACCCCACCGTCGGCTGTCTTGAGAATGGTTTTCCCATTTTCCCTTCCAGACAAATGTCGAGAGAGCTCTTATTCATACGCCACAGTCTATTCCTCCCACTTCCTTACTGTACTTCATAATCCACCATTCATTTCATCTGCAGTAGCTCCTCAAATTAAGTTGTCGTCAGGAAGGGCATCCGGATGTAAAACATGCCATATAAATTCATGTCACCTCATCCCCAATCCGGAACAGAAATATACACATAACTTAACACTGCGATGTCCATCTCCTTGAATGAATGGTCATTCTATTGACTTTCGGTTCAGAGGGTCTCGGGTTTGATTCCCGACGGGGTCGGAGATTTTTAACCTTAAATGGTTAAATGGGACTGGGTATTTGTACTGTCACCAACATCGCCACAACATACACAACACTACCCTCCACTACAATAACACATGGCAGATGCTATCTACCTCGTTTTACCGGGATAGGTATAGCCATTTGAAATTATTATTGACACTGCGAAGTACCGGTATAATAAATTGAGTAGTACGGTTATATAACATTGTAATACAAAAAATCATGGAGAAATTTACAGTACTGAAGAACTGACACCAATATGTCTTACGACTGGGGGTCAACCGAAAATTTCTGTAACGTAAGGCGACAACATTTGTGACGGAGGTGAGGTGACATTAGTCCTTGCGGCTACAAGTTAAGTTCCTCTGACGTAGAGTTGCAGTTCTCTTTGATATAACTGAGATTTATCACGATTATTAGTAAAGGGAAAAATTCCTTTTTTTTTTCTTCGTTTTCCTAACCACTTCCGTATTTTTTAACAACAGCAGTGTAAATTGTGTAGCGGCCCAATTAGACTAATTTCATTTCCCCTTCAGGTGCACGCCCTATTTATTAACGCACAATACTTCGTGCCGAACCTGGCTTTATTCCCTTTGAATGGTAAACTTATAATTGAGTTATAATTAATTTAGAAGTGCTCTGTCAAAAACAAACATTTTTATTCTATCTTAAGTGATGTCGGCTATTACCACACGAGTTCAGTAATCAGTTGTAACATTTAGTGATTTGAACTCTGAACGAGAACTTCTTTAGGTCTGAGTTATTGATGTTTTACTATTATGTTAGTGCTGCGTGCTCAGCCCGGCATTCAAGAAAAAAGAAACGGTTCCCTCTGCGAAACGCGAATCATCACATGTGTTTCAATGACTGCAGCTCAATATTATATCAAGGAGAACTGCAACTTTACGTCAAAGGAACTTAACTTGTAGTCGCAGCAACTTCGGCGACCAAGGCCTACGATAACGACTAATGTGACGTCACTTTCTATTTCAAAACAGTCTAGTTATAGAAATCCACAGTCGCAGCATCTTTGGAGACCAAGGCCTACGATAACGACTAATGTGACGTCACTTTCTATTTCAAAACACTCTAGTTATACAAATCCAGAGCTGCAGCATCTTTGGATAAGACCGATTCCAATCCTCAGACCTTAATCCTACTCTCGATGGTTCAAAGATGGCGAATCGAGTACCCGGAATTGTTGGAAATGTGGGTTTGTTTTGGTTTGTTGTTATCGTACGTAGTCGGTGTAATTTTATGGAGGTTGACGATAAATGTTAGTTTCTTTGTAGAATAAAAGTGTGCGAGTGTATTTATATGAGTCAGTGGACACATGGGATCTGTAATTATACACAGTAATATGAGAATGTGCTTGTTTTGATCGTGTTTTTACTCATTAAAGAACATGAGTGCACTAGGTGGACCAGGTTTTAGTCTAACTATGGCAATGCCTCTCATACAAGTTTTCTACGGAATAGAACATTAAGAGAGAAATCGATTAGGAATATACATCCTGATTATTTTGAAGTCCATGAGAAAACTGAAGCGTGCATACATAATTTTGAGAATAAGTCTGAGGTTAGGGGAGCCATTTCTCTACTTCCAAACTATTCGTGTTTCTCGAAAAATATTAATTTAGATAAAATATAACTGATATTGTGTTATTCCGTTAGTGTCTATGTGCTTCAAAATGTCCAGTGATTTAGATGCAAGTGTATTTTACAATAATCTGTGCTTTGCCTGCGGAAGTGTTTGGCTGGATCTTGGAGTATAACAACACTTATAAAGTGTGACAGACGGAGCAATCTGTATACTGTTACGCAGAAGATATAGTGACTTGAGGGATTAGCTGGGTTTGTAACGTAGGGTTTTACACTACCAACACCTTCAAATTCATGCTTTGGTTATCTGTTATCAAGCAGACAGCTCGTCCATGTGGTTAAATATCAATATTTAGTCAATAGAGCTTTTGCACTCATGTTCTTTAATAGTTAAAACAATTATTATATCTTTAGTGTCTGAACGTTTCATTACTAAGGTTACTGTCATTGTGTGAAGTGCTGCTATGCCATACGTCAACATTGTTAGCTAACCCTGCGCAGCTATTTCGCATCCCAACGTTGTCTAAGAACAGCGTTGTGCGTTATTCAGACGTTTCCTATAAATGAGAACTATTGCGAATGAAATCTATCAAGAAAGACAGGAGTTTGTATAAGAACTGTGTGCGAAGAGTCAAGGACAGAATGTAAAAGTAAGTAAGGGAACACTTAGAATTATATAGAGTAATAAATATATGACAATGAGGACTGGAGTATTAACTACTTAGAGGGATAATTTGGTGGTTGAAGGGAGTATGTAAGAATATACGCATTGGGGAAGATTATAAGGACATTTAATGCATTGGATGCAATTTAAGATATGGAAGTGGCACATCTACTAAAAGACTGGAAAGAAACAAGGAAAAATCACGGGAAGTATGAGATTACACTCCTCTTAAGACATTAATTAGAGAATGTAAGAAAGGAGAAAGTAAAGAAGAAAAAGTGCTGCCTCAGAGAAATGTGAGGAAACAAATCTAAACAAGGTAAAAACACAAAAGACGCATTTTGCTATTAATAATGAGGAATCCTCGACCCTGATCAAGAGTCTATGTTTGTCTAATTATTACATAACCATACCTTGGGATACCCCTACCGTTCTTACCGCCTACACCTGCCTCAAAAACCAACTGATGAAGTCCTGGGTGTCGTAAGATGTGTCCTATCATTCTGTCTCTTGTTCTCGTGAAATTTAGCCAAAACGACCTCCTCTCTCTAATTCGATTCAGTATTTTCTCATTTGTGATTCCATATACCCATCTCACCATCAGCATTCTTCTGTAACACCACATTTCAAAAGCTTCTCTTATCTTTCCTTCTGAACTACTAATCGTCCATTTTCACTTCTATGCAATGCCACGCTCCAGGCCAAAGTCTTCAAAACATCTTTCTAATTCCTATATCAGTGGTTGAAGTGAGCAAGTTCTTTTCTGCAGAAAGCCCTTCCTTGCTTGTGCTAGTCTGAATTGTATGCCCGTACTATTGCTATCATTGGTCATTATACTACACAAGTAACAATATTCATATACTTCCTTTAAAACTTCATTTCCTGATCTAATATTTCCTGTATCACCTGTCTTCGCTGGACTGCACTCCATTACTTTCGTTTTGGACATATTTATCTTCACCCTGTACTCCTTCCTTAAGACTCTGCCCATACTATTCAGCAATTTCTCCAAATCTTCTGCAGACTCAGGTAAAATAACAATATCATCGGCAAATATTAGGGTTTTGATTTCCTCATCTTGGATTTGATTCCCTTTCCAAATTTGTCCTTCTCAGTGGTAATCGCGTAGACTGAGTGGACCTCGAACCAGCCCTCTGATAAAGGAAAAAATCCCTGACCTGGCGGGGATATAACCCAAGTAAGACGCACGCACGCTACCCCTACACCGCGCGGCCGGCTTCACGTCAGTTAGTTTCTATATATATTATTTGTCACATTTGACTGTTTAAGTAGCTGCATAAAAATGTTCTTTACGATATATGTCTATAATTTCTAATAATCTAAGTGGGTTTGTTTACTAATGAAGTTGCACACCCAGATCCGAAAACAGCGAATGTACACACACACTCAAAAGACAGTAAAAATCACTTATTAAAATGAGCAACAATATTGGTCATTTTAGGCAGTAGGGGAAAATGTACTTAAGCACCTGTTAGAAAAAGTTTCGCGAACAATGACGGCCCATTTGACATACACACAATTCTTCGATGTCTGAATCTGCCAAGAGAAAATATATCTAGCCACAGTACAAATGAAACCATACGAAGCTCAGGGTGTTGGAGGTCGACAGTAGAGAAACACTCCAGAAACGTCAAGAATCTCGAGTCAGCAAACATGAATTTTATTGGATCTAAAGGAAGTTATTCGAGCGAAAATCGCATTCATAGCAAACTTTGTGACAGATAAAGAAATATTCAAGAGCTCAGCAAACTTTGTTCTTAAATCTTTCCAGGAAATATGTTCCGAGTAAGACAGAAGATTCAGTCGGCTTCTGATTGATGCTTGCCTGTAAGGAACATGGGTATTGCGGTCATCAGCCGTAGAGTGCAAATAAAAGACGAAGAAGTTCCGTCCTGTGATTTAAACCGTTTCCAGTCATCATCATCATCATCTGTTTACCCTCCAGGGTCGGCTTTTCCCTCGGACACAGCGAGGGATCCCACCTCTACCGCCTCAAGGGCAGTGTCCTGGAGCTTCAGACTCTTGGTCGGGGATACAACTGGGGAGAATGACCAGTACCTCGCCCAGGCGGCCTCACCTGCTATGCTGAACAGGGGCCTTGTGGAGGGATGGGAAGATTGGAAGGGATAGGCAAGGAAGAGGGAAGGAAGCGGCCGTGGCCTTAAGTTAGGTACCATCCCGGCATTCGCCTGGAGGAGAAGTGGGAAACCACGGAAAACCACTTCCAGGATGGCTGAGGTGGGAATCGAACCCACCTCTACTCAGTTGACCTCCCGAGGCTGAGTGGACCCCGTTCCAGCCCTCGTACCACTTTTCAAATTTCGTGGCAGAGCCGGGAATCGAACCCGGACCTCCGGGGGTGGCAGCTAATCACGCTAACCACTACACCACAGAGGCGGACCGTTTCCAGTCCAGTGACGATATATTCCATAACTAGCTCCAGTACTCATCGTTGACAGCATAATGTGCAAAGTTATTTTTAATCGGCCGGCCCCGTGGTGTAGGGGTAGCGTGCCTGCCTCTTACCCGGAGGCCCCGGGTTCGATTACCGGCCAGGTCAGGGATTTTTACCTGTACCTGAGGGCTGGTTCGAGGTCCACTCAGCCTACGTGATTAGAATTGAGGAGCTATCTGACGGTGTGATGGCTGCCCCGGTCTAGAAAGCCAAGAATAACGGCCGAGAGGATTCGTCGTGCTGACCACACGACCCCTCGTAATCTGCAGGCCTTCGGGCTGAGCAGCGGTCGCTTGGTAGGCCAAGGCCCTTCAAGGGCTGTAGTGCCATGGGGTTTGGTTTGGTTTGGTATTTTTAATCGGTTTTAGAGCCTTCGAAATTGTAGTTTAGTTTTCTTCCAGCTCTGTGATATTAGAGCATCTAATTCAAAGGCAGAGTCCTTCCTTCTTTCATGACTGCGTCTTGTGTTATTTTTCAAGTGATCGTTCCTTCACATATGGATATGGACCGATAACCACGCGGTTTTACACCTTAAGGCAATCATGGCAGAAACCATCGCCAGATAACACCACAGAACAGTATTTCCATGTAAACAATGCTTGACGATATGGATTAAGCAGCAAAAAACTAAATTCATGAATTCTATTATCATAGTCAGTACGACAAATTTGCGTAAGACATAAATGATTGTATCTTGTATTCTCTCTAACTTTTGTTTCGGTATGCAATACATTCCGATCGGACCAGTAACATAGGTAATTAAAAAGTTAAATTTTAGAAGTCTTCCCCTTAACTACCATTTCATACAGCGTCAATAAAAACATTTATAACTTAGACTGAAACACCTTATTCCCGGAGTTAACATACCGATTTTCATTAAGTTCTGTTCACACGCTTTCTCGTGGTACTGCGTTGATATGGACTTAGGAAGAAAAATCGAAACGGCTGAATATCTCTGTAATCATAGCCGGCACAGCAAAAATGTATAAGACATAAATGATCGGAGATTTAATTCTATATAACTTAAGTAATGTAGTATTTATCGATACGACCTTTAATAATATAAATATTTGAGAATAAATTTTAGGTCTTCCCCTAAACTACCATTTCACTCAGCGTGAATAAACTTATCTATAGCCTATATTGTACGGCCTCATTCACCGACTGTACAAACCGATTCTCATTAAGTTTTCTTCAGCCATTTTCCTGTGATACCCGTACATACATACAGCGAGACAGACAACCTCCTTAATTGTTATGAAAATCATTGATTTATTGTGACAGCCAAAAGGGAACACGTGTTTGAAAACAGCCGTTTTATTTATGCTATCTCATTCAATATCTCCTCGAACGATACCAATAACATAGAGTAGTCGATATTGAAACAGATGTGAGGAATGAATTAATGTAATACATATTCCATACGACTGCAAGCAAGTCTTCAGGGATATTGGATCATTCTATAAATAGTACATTTTCAATCTCAGTTCAATGAAATAAACAACGCGAGGTTATGAGAAATGGTTATCAAATGTCAGACTAGCTCTCAGAATGTTCCGTTGTTACAATGTTGTATTATCAATGGCCTGAAAATAATAATGATTATAGACTACTGAATTGGCCAGTGGCGTATGTTGGGATAAAGACCTGGCCCGTTTTCGATGGTTGGTTTAGTGAACGTCGAGCCTTAAGCGTTTTGAGCTGCAGCCAATAGCCAACGGAAAAGCCTGCTCTGTTGTCAAGGCAGCTTCACAAGCTACTGCCCTGGCCTCTGCTACTGTCAATAATCAACACCCGATCAGTGGAGATGGTCACCTAAGATTAAAGTCCGGCTTTGTGGCTAAATGAATAGAATGATTGCCTTTGGTCCCATAGCCCCGGTTCAATTCTCAGAATTAACCCCCTTGTATTCTTAATTGCCCTGGCTTGGAGACTGGGTATTTATGACGTCTTCGCTATTCATGTCATCCAAGCCTATAATGATGACATGCACTACTATTATTATTATTATTTTACAAGCTGATTTACGTCGCACCGACACAGACAGGTTTTATGGCGACGACGGGATAGGAAAGAGCTAGGAGTGGGAAGAAAGCGGCCGTGCCATTAATTACGGCACAGTGCCGGCATTTGTCTGGTGTGAAAATTGGAAACCACAGAAAAAGATCTTCAGGGCTGCCGACAGCGGGGTTCGAACCCACCATCTCCGAGATGCAAGCTCACAGCTGCGCGCCTCTAACCGCACAGCCAACTCACCCGATAAAGAATTCTAATCTAGTTCTGCAGACTATAGCTTTGACAAGTCTTTATTAAATTTATTGTTGAGAAGCAATAGTCAAAGATAAAGCAGATGTAATGACGGTAAATATCAGGTTAGTTGAAGTTCAAATACCGATATTTCTGGTTTAAAAATTTGCAAGAATTGGGATATAACGGTCAATAACGTCGTGCTTTTTCCGCAGATGAAAGCTGCATGGTTATGGAATCTGTGCTGAAACCTACATTACGAGGGCTGTAAATATTGATAGAACGCAATATTTAATGAAGCACACTTGCCAAATGTTGGGAAATCGTTGGCAAGGCGTTCTCTGTTGGTGACAGCGACGAAGGTTCCTACAACTTCAGACACAGATCGAAGTCACAATGGCTCATGTCTGGTGAGTACGGAGGATGCCACCGTTGCACTAAGGGCTTGACATGCGCTGTCATGCAACACGATAAGGCGATCGTCTCCCAATAAATGTGGAAGTTTGTGCCGCAAAGCCGGACGCAAATGTCGCTCCAGAAACTGTTAACGTTTTGTCCCCCAGGTAGAGCATGCGTAAGAATAACACCCTCGTAGCCATATACCACAATCAGCATAAGCTTCAATCGACGGGGTTTCTGTAGAAATTTCTGTGGATGTGGCAAACTTGGGTGACACTAATAATTCGATTGACTCTCGTGCCCACGTCTCATCAATACGCTGCAGAAATGTGTCTTCGTCGTTACGGTATCTGTTCAGGTGGATGCCAGCCAGTGCACACCGGTGCCATTTCTGTACGTCGGTGAGTTGATGTGGAACACAACGGGACGCAATTTTCTTCATGCCACACTGTTTGATGACAGACCAAAATCTGCGCATAATTGCTGGACAGTCCATCGAAACGAGACCACTCTGATCTTGAGGAATGGACGGCCGACCTGTGCGGTGCAAATCCGAAGTCACATTCCGCACGAAACGCCTTGATCCATCGTGCCACGGTTCTATACGGTAATGCATTCTCGCCACAAGTTTCATGTAAATCTGGACAACATTCTGAAGCATTTCTCTCATGGACAAGCTCGATTTTAATCCACGAACGCTGACCACCTCTTGAAAACTTGCTCTAGAGCGGTGAAATGGACACTCTTCAATTCACCGCCACACAGCAACAACAGCGACACCTGAATGCTCCCCTACCCTATTAGCGCATGCCCGATATTCTGCGAGTGTCTGGACTACGTTGCCACTACTGTATTTACAGCCCTCGTATTTTCAAGTAACTTGGAGCGGTGTTTATCTCTCTCTGTCGCTGTGAGCGATCCTCAAAACATGAACTAAACTTGTCAGCGTCGCTCTGAGAGAGCTTCGTTTCTTTATTCTTTGACAGGCTTCTAGACCGAAACTGGCTTCTGATCTTGGCACGATCATTAAAGAGAGTTCAAACGACCATATTCTGATAACATCTTTTTGTTTGCTGTCTATCGATAATCTCAACCGATATTTAAATTTCCTTGACTTGTTTAAGCGCAACTCGTAACAGGATGCCGTCAAAGTGTAAGAGAGGGTGAAATTAAAGAAGTAATGAGTCCAGGAACTGTTGTGGAGCCTGTGCAGAATTGTCCTCGTCGACATCCCTTTCTTCCCAGTCACTATTAGCATCAACACTATCACTTGCTTGGTTATGTACAGTCACTTACCGCGCAGGTAAATTCATTGTCTGACACGAAATCGGCCACCAACTTCGAAATCACTGTCCACAAAGTCCGAGAGGTCACCGCTCGACTCCCCAGCCAGAGGTTTATTTTGACTAGAATCATTTAAAAGTGTTTACTTGTGTGATTGTGTATTTTTTCAATATGCTAGATTTTAGAATTTCGGATTTTTGACACCCCTGCAGATATTTTTGGAACAAACAAAATGCGTTTTTGGTTCTTGTATTAAGTATGTTCATTTTTACTCCACTTGTAAGCGTGTGATAGTAGAAAATGAAAATCCACAGCCTGTTTCCAATCATTTTATCGGATCAGGAATGGAATGAATGAAGCCCCATCTAGCGGCGAGGATACGAACTGTGCCGGCTGCCGAAGCCTGTCTCACTCCTCTGGGGCAATGATTAATGACTGACAGATGAAATGATATTGGAGAGTGTTTCTGGAATGAAAGATGACAGGGAAAACAGGAGTACCCGCAGAAACCCTGTCCTGCCTCCGCTTTGTCGAGCACAAATCTCACATGGATTGACCGGGATTTAAACCTCTGAACCAAGCAGTGAGAGGCTGGCGCGCAGCCGTCTGAGCTACGAAGGCTCTTCTGTGTCATAATAGGATTAATAAAATTTTCCAATTTTTATTTTGCTGAATAAATTATTTTCATTAATAAACTAATAACGTTAGGAATAAATTTCGTAATGATCTGAACATTATCCTGAATTTAGATGACTATGTTTTGCACTCCCTGTTTAAGTTTCGTTTTAATATGTTTAAAAAACAGAGGAGTTACATTCTGTTTTCTGAAAGCGTACAGTTTCCATTAAACCAGCATGGCACTTTTAGACCAGACCTTTACATATTCGCTTGGCACTAAAACGGTGGCAGGGGTACGTGGCAATATAAGTAGGTTTTTATGAATTTCTGGGACAGATTCGTCTTAGAGAAACCCAGAATCAATCTTTTGGTAATCACCACGTTACGAGGATCTTCCTTTATTTTTAAATCACACCTGTATTCTCAGTAGTTCCCATTATATTCCGTTAACGTCCTAATAAAGGATGTACTTTTTACGTAATGTACTTCCAAATTTTTAATGCTGTAGACTATATTATTATATTGCATCTCGTTATTGCCCACCCTAGTATACACCATCGGCTTACAGGCAATAAAGACAACAAAACACACAGAAACAAAAACAAAACTTTAAACAAACAATATCTAATCTATGTCTCTAAAACTACTAACTACATACCCTAACTAATTTGGTGGCGTCCCCCAGGCGGATCACCAGACCGTGGGCTGCGCCATCCTACACTAAACAAACAATATCTTAATGCTGTAGACTAGATATTGTGTTATTAATATTTGAAGTTTTAGAGTTACTTATCATGTTCAATTTATGTTTTTATGTAGTTAAACTTTGTCCTTGCGGCAATCCAGAATGTCTGGAATGTCGTTGAGTTTCTCAATAAATATATAAAAATTAACTCATGTATTTAGAACACATAATTTACTGTAGGCTAAATACAATACTTCTAAAGTTTACGTGTCTTACATTTCAATATTAAAATATGATCTCTACCTCTCCTATTTACTATTGCAAACAAACAAACAAACAAACAAAACTTATACTCCTCTGCATGTCGCAAGATACATTATGGATAGTCCAGCATCAACAATATCATCTGTCCTATGCCTTTGGACATACGACCAGGTAACAGAAATCTGTCTGGATTGATTTCACAGCAATATCGCAGGTAAGCAGGCATGCAGTCTACAAAGCGCTCAAAGAAACTGTGCTATACGTTTGAGCTGGCATTACACAGTTTTTGAGTGAGATCCACATTTTACTTGTTTTAAGTATCAACTCGTATTCCCTCCCTGTGGGTGAGGGCGGTAGAACATCATCCACGGTGTCCCCTGCCTGTCGTAACAGGCGACTAAAAGAGGCCCAGCGGATCTCAGTTTGGGAGCGAGGGCTGGAAACCACGGGCATTGTTCCCAGTTACTTTCAATTTGTAAGGGCTCGAGGGTCACATTGGAAACCTAGCGCATCATCGCGGGCCAAATTTGAATAACAGGACACTTCTAAAATTCCGCCAAAAAAAAAGAACCAGAGGGACCAGTATGAAATAATACTCATAGTTCAATTGAAATGAAGGTTTAATAATTTTAATTGCTTAAAAAACTATTTTACAATTACATAAAAGAGTGAAATTAAAAATAAACACTGTTATACCCAGCACAACTGAATTCGGAAGAAGAGCGCCGAACAATATCAGTTCATTTGAATCATTTGACAAATTAAAAACAGTCAAAAAACTAAAAACAAACTGAAATTAATAATGTAGTCAAAACTAAACTTAAAGAAGGACAATTTGTTGGGAGTAGTGTGAAGGGAATAAAGATATACAGTTGTAAGAGCCTAAAATCCCAGCAATGTACTTCTAGTAATACTTCCCTGAACATTTCTTCGAGTGTGCAGCGCTGCCTGTAATATACCAATGAGAGAAGAACGAAGCCGTAGTATTAAGCACTGGAAATACTTAACTTGTGTGTGAATTTGAATCGGTCATTTAAGGAAGGGCTCAGTAAGAAGAAGTGAAAATTTACAGGAGAGCGAAAAACCTTTCTTTTTTCTCTTACTATGTAATTACTTATCAAATTTTGTATATGATGATGCTGGACATAGTAAAATGTTAAAATAGTAGTGATTCTTGTAATACTTTCTTTCCAATGAATTGTTTGTTGTACTCGTGTTGCTGTTGTTGTTGTTGTAGTTGTGTAATTATGTTTTAACTTTATCATCACACTACTGTAAGTGATCACTGACACCGGTATATTTCCCAATTGCGATGTATTTGTTAATAATAATAATAATAATAATAATAATAATAATAATAATAATAATAATAATAATAATAATAATAATATTATTATTATTATTATTATTATTATTATTATTATTATTATTATTATTATTATTATTATTATTATTGAAACTGCTTCTTACACCAATGGCAATTAAGTGTTTCTTGGTATTAATTGCACGGCACGTTGAATAAAATGTCCACAGTCAGGTCAGTATGGAGCTCAAGAATTGGGGATGGATCCCATAGCCATTTTTACATTGGTTAGGCTAAGACATAGCACTGGCATTTGTGAGGGCTCATTTTCCGCTGAAATTTGGATTTACAATTTTTAAATTTAAAAAATCTATTCAGACCAAGTGATTACTTAAAAACAAGAAATAATATTAAAGAATAAATCAGTTCTGCCTTGGGTCTACAAGAGGTATAACAATTAATTTTCTTCACATTTTATAACATTCATCCGCTCGAACAGACGGCAGATTGGCCGCAATTTTGTATTATGTCGCACATTTCTCGCTAGAAACTTGAGAAAGACCTGGGAGGGTCAGGTATTCTTTAGTTAGTCATCTCCTCGCTAGCCCGAGTTCTGTTTCACTCCCTTCCATCTCACTACAGTGTGAGCGGGAGCGACATCCCTCCATTTTTCCATCCCTCAACAGAATATGTAAGTAGGTACTTATTTTTGCTAGTATTTCGTAATTATAGTCATTTTTCGGTAAACTACTGTGGTATAAAGTTTTTCGTTGAAATATAGCTTTTTTTTTGTTAGAAAATACTAACGATGAATTTACCGACCTAGTTACCTACTCTTTTGTTCAGAGCTCAACGATACAGCGATTCTGAAGATATTCTTCGAACGCTGGGGAAGGACGAAGAGGAAGGTAACAGTTCAAGATTTGTGTCATTATTTTAAAAGAAAAAATGTAAAAGTATAAATACATACACTTAAACATTTTAAATTTTATATAAGTTTTTCTATACAAACCTACTTTTTGGGTGAGGTAAGGTAAGGGTTATTCTGCCCGAAGGCAGGTCCGAACCTCCGCAGAGGTGTTCCTGAGCCGGAGTTTACGTGCGGTAGGGTGGCCAGTTCTTTCCGCTCCTCCATCCCTTACCCCCCACCAACAGCGCGTGGCAACCCATCCAACTCCTGACCACGCCCAATGTTGCTTAACTTCGGAGATCTCACGGGATCCGGTGTTTCAACACGGCTACGACAGTTGGCACTTTTTGGGTGAAATAGTAAAGAAAAAAGTACACTTGAAGGACTGAAAATGTGTTATAATTTCTCTTACCAAAAGATAAGAAGTAATACTTTTTTTAAAGATTTATTCGATGTAGGAAATAAATATTTCTGTACATTATTTAATAAATATTTTTGTTAAAAACTGTGCTTGTGAAGGTTTGTCAGAATTGCAGTCCTGATTATTCTGAAGCGGTGCGAGTGAAGTGAAGAAAATTTAATGAAAAGGATCAATCATGATGTGCGGCCAGTTTACCGACCGGGCGGGCGCGATCGTGACGCCAGGCCGCGCGAGCGGATGAAGGTTAAAATATTTTTTTTAATCCCTCGCCATTTGGAAACCCCCTGTTCTATTCTATCGAACGTTTCTATGTGCAAGTCTTGTTCCTTCTCGACCCCGACGTTATTAGGATTACGAGGTCTAGGGAATCTTTTATTTTCACTGCCTTCTTTCCCCTTTGCCTTTCTATGGCCGATACATTCATTCTTCCAAGTGTCAGACCCCATCCATTTTTTCCCTCTTATTAGTGATAATGGAGGATGGTTGCTGAGTTGTACTTCCTCTTAAAACAATAATCACCACCACCAGCAGCAGCAGTAGCAATCGCCTAAGAGATACGGCACAAAGTGTAGCAACGATCTCTACAAACTACGGCCACTTTGTACAGCTCTGTGCTCTGTTTTTAATCCTCATGACTTATTTCTTCTGGTGCTCGCTGTAAATTCCATTAATGTATATGAATGTGTATGAAATTCTCGTGTATAAAGCACAAAGACTAACATGTTACCGTATTTTATGCAACATACATCCATTTGTTTGTTTTTACTTTGTGTAATCCTGCTCCCCATTGTTTTAATATGGTCGCCAATAGGAGGACATAGGGTGTTTAAATGTTTGTATCCTTGTGGTGGTGAATAAATCTAATGTTGTAACTCAAATTGTTTATTTTAATCAGAATATAAAGATTATTTACCTCATCTGTCGCTTCTAATGAAATTTAGTTCACCAAATTCTAGACTTAATCGGAGAAACAAACAAATAAAGAAGATATACATTTGACTTAACCAATATCAAACTATCGAATTCAATTTATTTGTTTAGAAAAAAGAGTCGAAGGCCTTTGTGTAAGCTCAAATACAGTAGAGACAATACGCGACACTGAACGAGATATCGAGGGACAGCTACTGGAGTTCTCTCTAGCGAGTAGACCTGAAAACTACTGATTCTGTCATAAGAGCACGTGTATTTTTGTGTGAAGTTTTTGGTGTTATTTATGCGTTTTCAATGAGTTGACATAATTAAATAGTAGCGTGTGTCATTCCTTGATATCTCCTCTCAACATGAGCGGAAAGGTATGTGCTGTGTTTGGCTGCAGTAACTATGAAGTAGAGAAGAATGCGCGGTCGTTCTTCAGGTTCCCTCGTGACAAGAACATGTTAGTAATATTGTGTTTGCATATATATTCATCCAGTGACAGAGATCTTTATAGTACTTCATAATCTTCTGACCTGCTCGACCCATATTTTAACTGGCTTAAAATGTAATACGCATATTTTATTGCATAGTGCAGCAGTTAACCTTCAATACCGATGTATTGTTGTAGGTGTGATCTGTGGGTCTTGAAATGTCACAGAAGTGATTTGGATAAGGTGTACAAGAAAGAAGGGACGTTACGCTTATATAAGAAGTATAAGATCTGTTCAGATCATTTCCAGGCCAGCGACTTTAAAAGTCCTCGACTATACAGCCAAGGGTATGTTACATTTTTACTCTAATTGTACGTAAATATTCCTCAAAGCATCACTATTGACAACATTTTAATACTTTTCTTTCTTTTATCCCTCCTCTCAGATTGAAGACGGGATTTTATAGATTTTCTTTCTGTTGGTAGGCTTCATGTTAAGAGGAAAATTGTCCAGCTATTAAATGTTAATTCATTGCATCATAAGTGTAAGGAATATACCGATATTTTTATTGACAAGTGTCTTAAGGTGATGATACAATGTTTTTAAATGAGAAAAAAGGAAAATCCAACCGTAAGAGTTCAGGCAGGAATGCTAAAGCTAAAAAAGTAATGCATAAATGAAAGAGCAAGCCATTTCACAACAGTTCATTTCACATCTTGTTTATATATCTAATTTCAGTCTTTGAATAATAACCTTTTAAATAATTCTTCATTAATTTATCCAGAATTGCTTTAGCAACTTCGAAGTTAATATCTCAATAACACATTCTTTCTAGACATAATTTATTAATCCATTTCCGTATATACATTTCCATTGATATTTGAATTTAGCGCGATTTTTTCAGGTCAAGTCACTAGGGGCGCCACCGTCGAATTGTCTCCCGTTTTAGCAAGGCTAAATCCGTAAGTGTCGCGTATTATCTTTACTGTATTTGGTAAGCTCTTCGAAAATGATACATGCAATTTGCGTAGTTCGTACTTCATGCTCCACAAAGGTTATCTGAAGCTGTGCGGGCTCATTATCTTAAAGTGGATAAATTAATTTCTTAATACGTAGACTTTCACGAGCACTAAATGCCATTATAATACCAACAGATACTTCACGGGTCCTCTCCTCACCATCCTTGCCAAAAACGTGCTGTGCTTAACTCCCTTATCAGCTGAGCGAGAGAGGTTTTTGTGAGGAGGATAAATTAAACGGAGAACTTGATTTGCTAACCAGAATATTCCTGTGCAATCTCTGTAAATATGAGAGTGGATCAACTTTTTTTCGATAAACGGAAGAGAGGCTTTATTTTTTGTAACTTTTTAATTATTTTTTGTTGTTGTAAAAGTCAGGTATTTATATCGTCGATGTCCCTCAAAATAAGGGTCCTACAAATTGAGATGTATATGTCTACCCGTATTTTTTCTGTACATTTTCGGGAACTTCACACTGATAAGACATGGAGTAAAGCGTTTTCGCGGAGTTGGAGGGCGGATGCACACGAGGTCAGCGGGCAATTCCCGTATGCGATACGAATTTAAATGTGTCTATTACACTTGCTGCAATGGACTGGGCGTTACAGAGCCGCCATTGAGGGAAAACACTGTGGGCGTAAGGCACACTGAGCACCCCTAGCGGTGGTGGGGGGCGGGGGTCCTCCTCCTCATCATCATCCTCTGATGTCTCCAGTCGCCCATGTGCGGTACAAGAGCGCTCTCCAGGTACATTTCTTCCTTCTCAACTTCGTGCCATTCCACTACTTTCCTTCCAGATCCTGCTTTACTTGACTGATCCACCGTTTCCTTGGTCCACCTTCCAGTTCCTTTTCTAGCCATGTTCTTGCTGTTCTCATTTGATCCATTCATTTTACATGGCCGTGCCATTTGAGTCTGGATGTTCTTACATTGATTTACTTGTGTGTTATGGCGAATCTCTTCATTCCGGATCTTATCTCTTCTTGTTTTCTGTAGCATTGTCCTTAGCAACTACATTTCTGCAGCTTGAATTCTGCTATCTCTACTGCTGATCGTACAGGTTTCAATTGCATATGTAGTTATTGGCACGAAATATACCTGATAAAGTGTTTCTTTTTACTTAGAGGTATTTGGTTATCCCATAGAAAACTTGGTGATAAAATTGTGTTCCTATTTGGACTCTGTTAGTGATTTCAGCAGAGGACTTTGATGATGACGATGATGATGATGATGATGATGATGATGATGATTGTTGACAATGATGCTTTCACAGCCCGTACTTATAGACATGATATAGGCTTTTGGGCTTATGACGTGTCAAGAACATAAGGTGAAATTCTTTACGTTTCGCAGAGAACTGTGTTCTGCATCATCAGGAGAAAATCGCTACTGTCCACGAGAAAGGCTTCTTTTAAACAATGAACTTTTGAATTTAGACGTTGTAATAGAAGTGGAAATGGTACGTTCATTCGCCAACAGATGGCTCTCCGGACACGGTACAGCGCTAGCGTTCGAAGCGGAAGCTGACGGAACCATGAGAGTCAGTCTATACGTAACATATGACACAGACAGATTTATGACATTGACACAAGCCTGGAATGAAACATCTGGCGATGTGGAACGTACGAATTTGGAAAACAGCGAGACGAAATAACAACAGTGAAGGGACAGGGAAGGGAACTACCTCCGTAAATATTTAATGGCTGGCAATCAGGTGTTACTTAATTGATAGCCAGTGTCCCTGTTGAAATTGTTAGGATTTCTACGTATTTCCACAGCTTCCCGTATAATCCTGGACCTGTAGTGTCTAGTGTGGGTAAGAGCTCGAGTATCTTGGAACATGTCATATGTTACGTACACATGTCATGTGACCCTCGTAGACTGATTCTGATGGTTCCGTCATCTTCCGCTTCGAGGCGTCCGAGGAACCATCTGGTGACGAATGAACGTACCATTTCCACTTTTATTGTAACGTCTAAATTCAAAAGTTCATTGTTCAAGAAGCCTTTCTCGTAGACAATTGAGGTTTTCTTTAAATGACGCAGAGCACAGTTCTCTGCGAAACGTAAAGAATTTCACCTTATTTTCTTGACACGACATTAGCCCAAAAGCGTATACAGTAGCATGTCTGTGATGATTGTTGTTTAAAGGGGACTAACATCTATCACCTCTCCCCCTGCTACGTAGTTCGTTGTCGGAGGACTTTGCGTCACTAGTTGCAATACTACCAAGATATTGAAAAGTATTAACGTTTTCTAGTTTCTCGCCGTCCAAGTGGATGTTAACCTGTAGAGCATCACTATTGTTAATGTGTGGCTGATTTTAAGGCCAAACTTCTTAAACTGTTAGTTCCTAGTGTTCAACTTCTCTTGGTGAGTAAGTGACATATAAATATAATCGAAAAGGTCGCTGAGATGAATAGTGACATCCCGCATGACATTTTGAAGTCCAAATCCAGACACCATCGCCATTGGTGTGAGAAGGGATGAAAAAGAAAATATCCAAAATTATCGAGATTAGCCTGGAATCCACAGTTTTCGGGTTCACTACGCTGCTTGGTGACAGCATCAATTACAGTTGGAATCGTGTACATCATTTGTATAGAGCGACGCGTAAATACATACATACAGTTATCACTTATTTTTACTATTTATTTCAAGGGCTCACCTATTTTCCAGACAATATTGGCTGTTACAAGGACAAAACTCCACGCTAAACAAAATAACTTAGAACTAAAAGTTTTAATTAACACCAAAGCCGTAGACTTTACGGGCCGTCTTCTCCTGAAAATCGCCAAACCCGTAGTTTCTATGGTGTCGCTCATTTAAACGAATATTATTTTGCTAAGCAGTGTTCGTACGGCTCTGGATTTCGGGGGATTATGCCTCGTACTGTTACTAACGATACTTGAGCAAGAGAGGACACTCCAGTTGACATATTTTCAAATCTACGCCATTCTCATGTCAGTGTTACCACGCCACTTCACCGGGCGCGCGCTAGTGGAAGCGCTTAAGTTTATCGCGGCATGATATTTAGGATTGTTTCACTAATATAGATGATGATGTGAATGGTTTCTAATATGAGGGATTAAATACTGATATATTTGAAAAATACTATACAATAAGCATGGTATAACAAAACAATGGGCATTTACACTCATCAGCCAGAACATTATGGCCACCTACCTAATAGTCGGTATGCCCACATTTGGCACGGATAAGAGCGGCATCGAGTCCTGGCATGGAAGCAATTAGACCTTTATAGTCGCTGGAGGGAGCTGGCACTACATCTGCACACAAGTCACCTAATTCCCGTAAATTCCAGGGAGGGGGACGATGAGCTCTGGCGCCATGGTCAATCATATCCCAGATGCGTTCGATCGAGTTAAGATCTGGCGAATTGGGGGGCCAGTACATCAATTACAACTCGCCACTGTGTTCCTACAACCACTCCATCACACTTCTGGTCTTGTGACATTGTGGCCTTGTTGAAAAATGCCACGCCGTTGGGAAACATGATCGACATTAAGGGGTGTACGTGGTCTGCAACCAGTGTGCGATACTTCTCGATCGTCATGGTGCCTTTCACGCGCTCCACTGGACCCATGGATGGATGTTACCCACAGTACAATTGAGCCACCGCCAGCTTGTCTCCGTCCCGCAGTAGTGTCAAGGAGCTGTTCCCCTAGAAGACGAAGGATTCGCACCCTCTCACCTGCATGATGAAGAAGGTATCGGGGTTCATCAGACCATGTAACACTCTGCCACTGCGCCAACGTCAAGTGACGATGATCAAGTACCTATTTTAGTCGTATTTGCTGACGTCGTGGTGTTAACATTGGCACAAGCATGGGTCGTCGG
Organism: Anabrus simplex; assembly: GCF_040414725.1. Lineage (NCBI taxonomy): Eukaryota > Metazoa > Arthropoda > Insecta > Orthoptera > Tettigoniidae > Anabrus > Anabrus simplex. Next base: position 76,032,554 of record NC_090277.1, read on the forward strand.
CTGCGGAGGTTCATCCTTGGGAGTGTTCGGTGCACTGTGTGTTCTGACACACTTTTACTCTGCCCAATTCAAAGTCTGATGTTAGTTCCGCCACAGTTAGCCACCTGTCCTGTCTTACCAGTCTGTCCAGCCTACCATGTCTGACATGTCTAATGAGGGGTGGCCACTCAAGCCCTGGACGTTTGGACGTGGTTTCACCTTGGTTTCTCCACTCCTTGAAGACACTCACCACAGCACTCCCCGACAAGTCATGCAGTGATACTACATGCACCGTGCGTGTGTCTGACTAGCAGTCATTCCTCGTCAGGTGACGCTGCTATCGCCTGGACGGCATTATACTGATAGTGGGTAGGTGCTCACAATGTTCTGGAGTACAATTTCCTCCACCAATTCACAGTTCTGTCTGCAGGTGGGTTATACTGAATGCGCTGATCACTCAATGCAACTCAAAGGCTTTCGCATAGTTAGTGAGGTGGTCTGAGATCTTTCTTCTACAACCGAGAAATAGGCTGCTAGGATCTGTCACGTTTACAGCGCGAAAAGTTAGAAATCAAGCGGGAAAGCTTATCGTGAAGGAAACACACTACGAGTGTGAGCAGTGCGGTGTTGCGCTGTGTGCGGAGCCACGCTTGACAATTTATCAAACGATGAAACAATATCAAGCCGTGTAGTGATGTACCTAAAGATAATAATAATGACTTAAAACATGCTATAAATTCTATCCATAGAGAAAATAAGTTTGCCGGCCCCACAGTGTAGGGACCCCGTGTTCGATTCCCGACCAAGTCATGGATTTTTAGCTGGATCTGAGGACTAGTTCGAGGTCCACTCAGCCTGCGTGATTAAAATTGAGGAGCTATCCGACGGTGAGATGGCGTCCCTGTTCTAGAAAGCCAAGAATGTTTTTGCTATTTGCTTTACGTCGCACCGACACAGATAGGTCTTATAGCAATGATAGGACAGGGAAGGGCTAGGAGTGGGAAGGAAGTGGCCGTGGCCTTAATGAAGGTACAGCCCCATAATTTGCCTGGTGTGAAAATGGGAAACCACGGAAAACCATCTTCAGGGCTGCCGACAGTGAGGTTCGTACCTATTAACTCCCGAATACTGGATACTGGCCGCACATAAGCAACTACAGCTATCGAGCTCGGTAAAGCCAAGAATAACGGCTGAGGGAATTCGTCATGCTGCCCACACGACACCTCGTAATCTGCAGGCCTTCGGGCTGAGCAGCGGCCGCTTGGTAGGCCATGACCCTTCGTGGTTCTTGTTCCAAGGGTTTTCTGATAATAACTGACATGATACAATTTTATGAACAGTGATCCCTTGTTGGCCCTTTTATTGTGACATTTACGTGGTTAAAAAATCCCCCGTAAAATTTGAGATTTATTGGAAATAATTGTGTATTTTATTTATGTGTTATTGCAAAATACTAGACCTTCGAAATGATCTAATGAAGATTTAGTAAGGATCTAGGAAGGATCTAGTAAGGAGCAGGTGAGGATCTAAGGAGGATCTAGTAAGGATCTAGCGAGGGGCAGGTAAAGATCTAATGAATATTTAATGATGAATTAGTAATTATCTAGTGAGTAGCAGTTAAAGATATAACGTGGATCTAGTGAGGATCTGGTAAAGATCTAGTAAGTATCTAGAGCAACAGGTAAAAATCTAATGAGGATCTAGCGACGACCTAGTGAAGAACATTTAAAGATCTAACGAGAATCTACTGAGGGTCCAGTAAATATTTAGTGAAGATCTAATGAGATGCAGGTAAAGATCTAAAGAGTATCTAGTGAGGATCTAGTAAAGATCTAGTAAGGATCCAGTGAGGAGCAGGTAAAGATCTAATGAGGATCCAGTCAGTTTGTAGCATAATTACAACACAAAATCAATTTAAATATCGCAGAAAATACCTGGTTTCCTGGGACATGTTCATAAATATGGTCTGGTAGTGACAGTGTTAAAAACACAACAATAACTCTAAAACTACAAAATTATACGTAACATATCAATCAACGGCACAAGAAAGAAATCTACAAAAATTCACTTGAGGGAAAGTACAAATCCTAAATATTCTGATTATTATCGTGAGTAGCCTCGCGATTCTATGGCAATCACGCCAAATACAACAGGCTGCAGCAGGCAGTGATCCTATACCTATACTGTAGGCTAACGGCTCTCCGGAAGTGAGTTGACCGCGGGCCATTTGTTTCCAAATACTATATTGTTTTGTTTAATCGAATTATTATTTTGTCATTGTTCTCAAGTAGGGGAGTTTATACATTCTGTATTAGCTTAGGCTATTATGGATTTGAACACTGTATTGGGCAAAGGTCTGTAAGGTTCAAAAATCCTTAAGTCCTAAATCTTACAAATTCTAAAAGTAGACGTTCAAAAAGTACATGGGCAGTGCATGGAACCACTCGGCAACTCGATTTGTTCTGGGCGATTTCCAACAAAAGAGTGGCGTTACAAAAATGTTGCAAAGTTTGGGCTGGGAAGACTTGGGAGAAAGGAGACGAGCTGCTCGATTAAATGGTATGTTCCGAGCTGTCAGAGGAGAGATGGCGTGGGAGGACATCAGTAGACGAATAAGTTTGAGTGCTGTCTTTAAAAGTAAGAAAGATCACAAAATGAAGATAAAGTTGGAATTCAAGAGGGCAAATTGGGGCAAATATTCGTTTATAGGAAGGGGAGTTAGGGATTGGAATAACTTACTAAGAGAAATGTTCAATAATTTTCCAATTTATTTGCGATCATATAAGAAAAGGCTAGGAAAACAACAGATAGGGAATCTGCCACCTGGGCGACTGCCCTAAATGCAGATCAGTAGTGATTGATTGAGAACTGTTATCTGACCTGCGGAGTAGCACACGTCCTCTCGTCTTTATTGTTACTTAAATTCTTTGATAAATATTGTTACGTTCTGCTCTCGTTCTGTTCAATATGTCTAAAACAAGAAAACTATCTCTGCGTTTGTAATTCCAGACATGGGACTTTGTGGGTTCACCTCTCACCTCGCGTACACAAGACTAATGGCTACCGGACAGAAGACGACAAAAGATTTAAGTGACAGGTGAGAAGACTCAGCTGTAATCCCAACGGAAATGTAATTTGTGCTCAGCGATGTGGAGATGGTCCATTACAAGGACCAGAGATTACTTCAGTTACCTGCTAGAAACATGACGTAGTACAAGGTTGCGAAGACCGGGTAACTTTTTTAGCAAATAGAATAAAATAGTGGTGTTTGTTACTGTTTTATGAGGAAGTACAAGTCGGCAACCATCCTCTATTAATGGCAACCAAGAATGGCGTAATAATGAAGGACTACCTAGGTTTCGTTAACCTAACAGCATTGGTGTCGGAATTGAACAAGTTTTGATCAAGGGAGGGAGGTCGGACAGCACAAATGAAAGTGAGGAGCCTGGCATACATGTGAATGAAAGACTTCTTAGGCGCTAACTTTGCGTGGTTCAACGTCAATCAATCCCCTACCTCTCAAAGTTTTAACATATCAGGATGAAATTTTGCATGCATGTGTCAATCAATCAGTCAATCACTACTGATCTTCATTTAGGGCAGTTACCCAGGTGGCTGATTCCGTACTTGTATATTTCATAGAGAGGAAGAAGAAGATATACTAGAATTATTGAGCTAGCTTCACTGATTAAGTTTTACAAATATTTTCAAATGAAAAAAATTGACTACTTGAAAATCACTCCATGAAGAAACATTTATACTTGATGGAATTCACTTATTCTAGTATATGTTGTAGCTATTACTATTATTAAGCAAGTAATCATAATAAGAAAAAGATTCATAGGCAAATATTCATGTGTTTGGAAATAATCAAGGAAAAGGCAAAATAGCGCCATTTTGAATAATAATTTATATGTAATGGCGTAGGCTATATGATTTCTAAACATGTAGGCATATTAATAAGGAATAATGTGTTTGTCGTACTAAGTTTATCTTTATTATTCATTTCCAACGCCGCAGAAAGAAAGTTTAATACGCTCCATTTGTCTACGTTCAAAGGTGTAGGCCCCGCCTTAAATGAGACAGCATATCATTTCATGACAACACAGAGCATCAATATTTACTTACTTTCTTCCTGTGGATTATCGAACATGTTTGTTATATATTAATTCTTGTTTCGCATCGCTTCACATGTGAATCCTTTTAGTCACCTCTTACGACAAGCAGCGGACACCGTAGGTGTTATTCTACTGCCACAACTCGCAGGGGGCGATGGGGTATATGTGGAATATTAACTCCAGTGTTCTCAAGGGAAGATCCTCCGCGGCTCAGGCGGTAGCGCGCCGACCCCTCACGGCTGGGTTCCATGGTTCAAATTCCGGTCACTCCATGTGAGATTTGTGCTAGACAAAGCGGAGGCGGGACAGGTTTTTCTCCGGGCACTCCGGTTTTCCCTGTCACAATTCATTCCAGCAACACACTCCCAATATCATTTCATTTCATCTATCATTCATTAATCATTTCCCCAGAGGAGTGAGACAGACTTCGGCAGCCGGCACAATTCCTATCCTCACCGCTAGATGGGGCTTCAATCATTCCATTCCTGACTCGGTCGAATGAATGAAAACAGGCTGTGGATTTTAATTTTTTTATTCACAAGGGATTCACACCATATGAAACTCGTAAAAATTGTTGTCATTAAAACTATTAGTTTCCATAAATGTGAGTCAAATTTCAGTTCCTAAAAATTAAATAAAATTCATTATTTAATTACTCAAAATGGCAGCTGTTTGTCATGCTCCAATAATTGAAACAATCCCTAATAATTGCACTACTGTACATTTCACGATACTTCAATTCTGTATTTTTATTTAGAAGATCAAAGTCTGTTATACAGAAATGACCTCAATCAGATTTATAGGTGATTATATACATATTAAATTGTACGACTCCTTGGATGAATCGTCAACGTTGCGGCCTTCGATTCAGAAGGGTCTCGGGCTCGATTCTCGGCCAGATCGGAGATTTTAATCGCGTGTGACTAATTCCTCAGGCTCGGAGACTGGATGTTTTTGTTTTTCACAACACTCTCCTCTTTATATTCAGACAACACACCTCGCTTACAAACAGTACAGAAACACACAATAGTGATTACATTCCTCCATATAACGATGGCGTCAGGAAGGGCATCTGACCGTAAAACAGAAGATGAATAAATCATATATTCAATTATTTTAAAATCTGTGTAAAAGATTTATATGCATTTTCTTTCTTATATTTTCACGTTCTTGGTGCTTATCCTATTTCTTTGGCCATTATCACTCTGATTAATGATAATAGAGAATGTTCGTTCTTCTTAAAAAAAGTTGAAACAGTCACCTTCATTCCTAACCTTATTTATTTTTCTTTCTCACCCTACAATTTAATCCGTTTGCCCTCCAGGGTTGGTTTTCCCGTCGGACTGAGCGGGGCATCCCTCCTCTACCGCCTCAAGGGCAGTGTCCCGGAACGTGAGACATTGGGTCGGTGGATACAACTGGGATTGAGGACCACTACCTCACCCAAGCGGCCTCACCTGCTATGCTGAACAGGGGCCTGGGAAGATTGGAAGGGATAGACAAGGAAGAGGGAAGGAAGCGGCCGTGGCCTTAAGTTAGGTACCATCCCGGCATTTGCCTGGAGGAGAAGTGGGAAACCTCTGCAAGGTAGTGATGGGATATTCGAATACAAAATAATCGCTTATTCAATTAATGAATGAGGCAATTGAATAATAAATGCTTTCGAAATACTCCAATGAAAAGTGATGTTATTAAGACAGTTAATTCACTCATTTAATTTCAACATTTGGAGATACGTTTGGAAAAAGGCGTATTTCTATATTTCATAAGAGTTCACCTATTCAATTATTTCAATCGATTATCCATCCGACACACTTGAGCAGAAAAGTTGATTAGTGACGCATCCGAATATTCTGTGCGATACAACTGAATGATATTTGAAACTTATTCGATTAGGAAATGTATTCGAAAATCCCATCACTACTGCGAGGATGGATGAGAAACCGCCTCTATCCAATTCACCTCCCGAGACTGAGTGGACCCCGTTCTAGCCCTCGTGCCACTTTTCATGTTAAAATATCAAAGAGAGAACCATATTTCTGGTTATTTCTCTAAATTATGTATTTGTTATGCCTTTGCTGACGAGATCCCTAGTGTTTACAGTGCACAATGCCTTCTGGTGTGGGCTAGAACAGTGATCTGTCTCAGTCTTATCCCTGGCTTTGACAATATGAAAGAGACTGGTACGAGCGATGCTAGTAATGCAGCCAGTCCCTCCTATGAATGATATGAAAATATCGCTCACAGGGTCGGATGGATGCATTTCAGTGGGCTCAGCAGACTGATATGTAACAGCAACTTCTGGCTCTGTGAGGAAAGCAACGGGAAACTATCTCACTCCTCATTTCCCTAGTACGCCTCTTCAGTGACGCCTACGCCATCTATGACAGCTGATGGCAGAGCCTTCGGGCTTAGGACTCAACGTACAATTACTGAGCAACATTCAGCCTCTTCACGTCAGACGGCAAAGCGCCCTTGTTAGACTGTGGACCAGGATACCGAAGAACAGTTACATCCCAATACATCATGATACATACGAAAATGCCGTAATGAGATTCAAATCATGGAAACCTGCTTGGAAGACGGCAAAGGAACACGAATGGCATTGTCAACATCAGGGATCCAACTACAAAGTTGTTTGGGTTCAACCTTCCTCGCTCCACCTGGACTACACTCAACATGATACACTGCGGAGTAGGAAGAAGGGCTTCTGCTCTGCGGCTGGAATGATTCTCCAGCTTGTGACTGTGGTGTTGAAGTGCAAACCATCCTGCACATTCTGAAGGACTGCACTCTGCGAGCTTTCGCTGCTTCCATTGAGGACATTCATCGAGTGACCCCTGACGCACTCTCTTGGCTGGAACAGCTGGACATTCGTCTATAAGAGACTGAAATACCCCAAGTTTGTATATATATACATTAAATGTATATAGAGTCAATTTTTTGCGCCTGTTAAGAACGTGTACATAGTCGATTGTCAACTCCAGCATCATACGCTAAATAATAAAAACTGAATATACACATGTATTTGTTAACATGCACAAAATTTCATTAAAATCTGTCCGGTCCGGGCGAGTTGGCCGTGCGGTTAGGGGCTCGCGGCTGTGAGTTTGCATCCGGGAGATAGTGGGTTCGAACCCCACTGTCAGCAGCCCTGAAGATGGTTTTCTGTGGTTTCCCATTTTCACACCAGGCAAATGCTGATGCTGAACCTTAAATAAGGCCATGATCGCTTCCTTCCCACTCCTAGACCTTTCATATCCCTCCGTCTCCATAAGGCCTATCTGTGTCGATGCGACGTAAAGCCAATTATAGAAAAATCTGTCCGGTAGTTTTTGAAGTGTTAAGGACAAAGTTTCGAAGAATGTAGTTTACGGGTTCGGATGTGGCTCTCCATCAGAACTTTTATAAAATATCAGCCTTCAGACTTTCCAGGTTTCATCACACCTGCCTCAGACCACTGTGAAAGCAAATTAAACCGGTCTTAGCTTCGATAAAGACACTGAAGATCGCACCAACCAAATACTACTCCCAAGAACTGTGTTCCATTCAACCCTTCAACAACCCATTATGTGCAGCAAGTTCGTGTAATCTGCTCTGAGCTAACCGCATGTTGCGGGAGAGAGCTTTTATCCGGCTGATGTGGGACAAAGAGACTGGCGTGTATTTTCAGATTAACCTCAGTTCATGTTCGGACTTAGGGATTATGAGTATTTCATTATCTCATTTATCGATCGAGTCATTGTTCAGGGGTAGTGTACGAGGCTGTTGTTTTAAGATACAGTACAACTGGCCAAGCGTTCTCTTTTAACAATAATCAGAGGTTGAGAGTTTCTATGAAGAAGAAGGCCTTAAATTAAACCGAACCAAGTGTTCTTAGAAGTGAAGCTTCCACGGTGTAGGATTATTTAGTTTATTTTCCGGGTTGAACCATGTTGTTGTTTCCTGTTCATTCCGTACAGCTTGCCGATGTTTCTACAGTAATACATTGCAGTATTCTTTGTCAAGGCGACTGAAATACCCCTACTCGACCCCAAGAAATCAGTCTCCCCGGCTGCAATCACACTACGAGAGGGGTTCCTGATCTTTGCCTTACATATCTTACCCCTTCTGGCTGACGTAAGTCCCCTCCTGGCTGTCTCGTGAGAATCCTGGAGAGCACGTGTCACAGCCACGTAGTGGGACTTGCCCGCGCTGTTATGTAATTAGAGGTTCGTCCTGCGTGTTTATGTTGATATTTCTATGTTTTAATCTATGTATGATAGACATCCAAGAATTGCTAATTTTATATCCTTCTTCTAAATTCATATTGTTCGGGTGTTTCTTGATTTGGATAGCCTCACGGATTTTCCTTTCCAGGTTCCAAGGGATAGCTGCTAGGACTTTGGTCTTGTCAAATGATATTCCGTGTCTTGTTTCTTAGGAATGCTTGGCTACAATTGAAATATCTGTGTCTTGGTTCTTGGTGTGACGGATTTGTTCTTTTAGGCGGGTAGAGTGTCAGCCAGGAAGGGTAGAATATATAAGGCCAAAGTCAGGAACCACTCTCGTGGGAGACTGATTTCTTCGGATCGAGTAGGCGTATTCCAGTCGCCTTGACAAAGAATACTGCAATGTATTCGAAACGTCGGCAAGCTGTACGGAATGTACAGAATAGAACAACACGGTTCAACCCGGAAAAGGAACTAAATAATGTTACAAATCATGTTACCATGGAAATAAAAAGCTACTGGTTCAAGCTTTGCTATTTTTATCACCACATGAGTCCTGGACTATAAATGCTACATGTCCTAGAAGAATTGACGCCTTCGACATACCATGCTATCGATGAATGCTACTAACACCACGGGTAGCAAGAAGGACGAATGACTCCATTGTCCCTAACAGACGGCTACTTCCAAACATTCACACGCAAATATCGATCTACGTTTCCGGCCATGTCAACTTGCGAGATTGCGTTCAGGGCAAAACTGAGGCAAAACGTCAAAGAGGACATGGCCCGACCAGGTATACTGACTAGATAGAGAGTTGAAGGAATAGTGCACACAACAGAAGACTGCGTTCCGTGGCGCAGTACTGTTCACGGAATTGCGTGAAGGGTAACGACTTTCGCAACCGAACCGCAAGAAGAAGAGGGAAGAATCAAGGTATAGGAAAAAGAAAGACTAGGGCCACTAAGGGCGTGAAAGTGGGAAACTTCCTAAACCTCACAATACTGACACATTCTATACCAATAATAATGGTAATAATGAAAATAATGGGCCGATGACCTAGATGCTAGGCCCCGTTTGAGGGATGCCCAATACGTTTGACTGACCAAAATTTCGTTTTTTCAGTTTATTTTTCTGTGCCGGGGTTACACCTTCTCCGTCCCGTTGAACTGCGTGCCTTCTAGAAGGCCATGAGTGCTAGGAATCTCGAACTAATGTAACGCAAGATACTTGGACCTTTAACCATTAGATGTCTCTACCATCGACCGAAGCGCCCTCTCTGGTGGGATTAAGGACAATCAGTTCTGCAGGAAATTTCACATTTTTGAATATGGCAAACCGTAAGTTTTTTAGATTGTTTTTTTTTAATGTATCAATGTTGTCAACACTCTACGGCTTCCTTCCTGCTTAAGTTATTAACCAACGAGGAATTGTGTGTACATTTCTCTAGCCAATTAAAATTGGAGGTGTGTACAGGCATTCAGCCTATCTCAAGAGAGATCTGGAATCTTCCCCTCTGCGATGCTGGGCGCTTTAGAGTCGTACTGTCATCTCATCCCTCCGGTCTAGAGTGTGTGCGGCGTAATTCGGAGGCAGAGGATACCTGCCATCGGTCGGAAGGCCCAACTACTCAAAGTAATGGCAGAAATGTCTGAACATGTGATACTGTAGCTCCCGGTAGATAACTTGAGGGGAATGTTTCAAACCTCTTTTATTAATGTAAAGTTCTAAAGTCACTGCTTAAATATAAATGTTCTGCAAGTCTGAGGACTCTGTTCCCTGATGGAAAACATGTAAATTAAGGGAACAATGAGTGTTCACCCTCTGTGGATTCCAATTCAACATGGTGTGGGGTGACTAAAATTTTCGAAAACTCTAAATTCTTCCCACTCCTTCGGCATTTAATATTTTTCATTTAGCCACCCCTGTGTAGTATAGGCTTAGCCTCTGCAACTTCGGGCCTTAAGCCCAGTTACGATTTGAAGTGTTTTTCTAAAAGGAGTGCAAGTGTTTGTTTATGGCCGATCGTCTTAAACCTTTTAATTTACATTAAGGCCATATATAATGGGCATTCATTGCACCGCCTTAAAGTGTAATTATTGATAAACGAGTGTGAAACAGACTATTGAGCAGCAGTGACTTCAAACACTATTCTTGAAAATTGAAAAACATAATTTGGTAAGAAGCTTGTGCCTCTTAGAGGCTGGACTACAGTAACCTTTCGGAGCTGAGTCTCCTAGAATGTAAGTGAGTGGAGCAAATATACTCTTGTAAAATAGTGTACCTTCAGAGCTACAATGCTCATCCCTTATATATTAACTTGTTGATAATTCTTTCCAGTTCTTGCTCCTGATTTTGGACTTTAAGTCATTGTTGCTGTGGGAGCTGAAGAGCACATCATTACATTGTTGTGAGAGATGACGAGCTCATCATTATATTGTTGTTGTGGAAGATGACGAGCGCATCATTACATTGTTGTTGTGGGAGCTGGCGAGCTCATCTTTATATTGTTGTTGTGGGAGATGACGAGCTCATAATTACATTGTTGTTGTGGTAGATGACGAGCTCATCATTATATTGTTGTTGTGAGAGATGACGAGCTCATCTTTGTATTGTTGTTGTGGGAGCTGGCGAGCTCATCTTTATATTGTTGTTGTGGGAGCTGACGAGCTCATCATTACATTGTTGTTGTGGGAGCTGGCGAGCTCATCTTTATATTGTTGATGTGGGAGCTGACGAGCTCATCATTACATTGTTGTTGTGGGAGCTGGCGAGCTCATCTTTATATTGTTGCTGTGGTAGATGACGAGCTCATCATTATATTGTTGTTGTGAGAGATGACGAACTCATCATTACAATGTTGTTGTGGGAGCTGGCGGGCTCATCTTTATATTGTTGTTGTGGGAGCTGACGACCTCATCATTACATTGTTGTTGTGGGAGATGACGAGCTCATCATTACATTGTTGTTGTGGGAGATGACGAACTCATCATTACAATGTTGTTGTGGGAGCTGGCGAGCTCATCTTTATATTGTTGTTGTGGGAGCTGGCGAGCTCATCTTTATATTGTTGTTGTGGGAGATGACGAGCTCATCTTTATATTGTTGTTGTGGGAGATGACGAGCTCATCTTTATATTGTTGTTGTGGGAGATGACGAGCTCATCTTTATATTGTTGTTGTGGGAGATGACGAGCTCATCATTACATTGTTGTTGTGGGAGATGACGAGCTCATCTTTGTATTGTTGTTGTGGGAGATGACGAGCTCATCATTACATTGTTGTTGTGGGAGATGACGAGCTCATCTTTATATTGTTGTTGTGGGAGATGACGAGCTCATCTTTATATTGTTGTTGTGGGAGATGACGAGCTCATCTTTGTATTGTTGTTGTGGGAGATGACGAGCTCATCATTACATTGTTGTTGTGGGAGCTGGCGAGCTCATCTTTATATTGTTGTTGTGGGAACTGGCGAGCTCATCTTTATATCGTTGTTGTGGGAGCTGACGAGCTCATCATTACATTGTTGTTGTGGGAGCTGGCGAGCTCATCTTTATATTGTTGTTGTGGGAGCTGGCGAGCTCATCTTTATATTGTTGTTGTGGGAGCTGACGAGCTCACCTTTATATTGTTGTTGTGGGAGATGACGAGCTCATCTTTATATTGTTGTTGTGGGAGATGACGAGCTCATCATTACATTGTTGTTGTGGGAGCTGACGAGCTCATTATTACATTGTTGTTGTGGGAGCTGGCGAGCTCATCTTTATATTGTTGTTTTGGGAGCTGATGAGCTCATCATTACATTGTTGTTGTGGGAGCTGGCGAGCTCATCTTTATATTGTTGCTGTGGGAGCTGACGAGCTCATCACTACATTGTTGTTGTGAGAGATGACGAGCTCATCATTACATTGTTGTTGTAAGATATGACGAACTCATCATTACATTGTTGTTGTGGGAGCTGACGAGCTCATCTTTATGTTGTTGTTGTTGTTCATTCAGATTATCGATCAAATTTTAAAATAAAAACAGAACGGAATAAAATTTCAAAAATCTATTGGTTTAGCTTATGCTCTGGTCATTTTCCTGTCCAGCCATTCATCCCGGTACCGTCTTACATCTCTGTGATCCACGACATTCCCGTACCAATAATAATAATAATAATAATAATAATAATAATAATAATAATAATAATAATAATAATAATAATAGGCCGATGACCCAGAAGTTAGGCCCCGATTGAGGGAGGCCCAATACTATTGACTGACGGAAAAATTCGATTTTTCAATTTATTTTTCATTTAAAGTTGAAATTTTCTCTTTATAACCGTGCTAAATTTTTGTTGATATATCCAATACTTTCTGAGTTATGAGCAAAAGCGTGAAGCCCTGCCACCCAAGCAAGCCCTCTATCGGTAAGTTTGTTGCTCATTTCCCATTGGTTTGATAACTTCCAAAGGTTTTACGATATTGAATTAAAATTTAGCATGCAAGCGCGTTTCATAAGGAAGAATAAGTTATACTAGAATTACTGAGTTACTTCATTGGTAAAGTTTAATAAAACAGTACTTTCAAATTAAAATAATGAAAAAATGGCTATTTGAAAATAACTTCATGAAATAAATATTTGTACTTGATGGACTTCACTTATTCTATTACATGTTATAGCTATAACACTACTAATAATAAAACAGAATCATAGATAAATATTAATATATTTGGAAATTATCAGCGATGTGGCAAAGCAGTGGCCATTATATACTGCCATTTGGTCCGACTCGTTGGCTGAATGGTCAGCGTACTGGCCTTCGGTTCAGAGGGTCCCGGGTTCGATTCCCGGCCTATCGGGGATTTTAACCTTCATTGGTTAATTCCAATGGCCCGGGGGCTGGGTGTTTGTGCTGTCCCCAACATCCCTGCAACTCACACACCACACATAACACTATCCTCCACCACAATAACACGCAGTTAGCTACACATGGCAGATGCCGCCTGTTGTAACCAAGGTTGAAGTTTACAGAACACAACTTTATTTGCTTCACTTTATGATATTTACACAAATAACTGAAATTTATTTTGAAGCAAAAAGGAATATTGAATCTTGAGAAAAGTCTGTCTTTATACAATATGTACAGGTTTGCAGTCTTTATATACACTTCTATCTTGAAAAGATAGTCTTTGTGAATTGACACGTTGATAGTCGAGAACTATCCGGCACACTAACATAAATGTCTATGAGAGTCTTTGTTTGTTGAAGTGCCTGAATTCCTAAAAAGCAAGTTCAATTGATTGAAGAAATTCCACCTAGCGAAACTAAGGGAGCTTGCATAGATTAGGGAATGAAAATGGCTTGTAAAAGAATTACGGAACATAGGCAGCGGAAACAGGTAAGGGAGCGGTGACCAGAGGTGAAACCTCGTACTGCCAGAAATTCAGTCCACCTGGTCGAAGCACATTTTCAAGAGGAGTAGCCTCCGTGCTCGACGTAGGGTGTATTCTGGAGCTGGACACCGGGGCAAGTGGGCAAGTGAGCAGGCAGGGAGCTCCTATTTATAGTACACTCGATGGTCAGGCACGCGCACTGAGGGCTGCGCGTCGAAGCTAGCAGAATGATACACAGGCGCGCGTGCAGCTGGCTGGCGGAGCGAGAAGGGAGCGCCGGACATACAACACCCTCCCCTCCTAAATGCGCCGGTACGGCGTGAAACGGCGGCGGCGCTGGCGGCGACTGCGATGCTGGGGCGGAGCTGCTGAGATCTCTGTTGTATTGTCCGGAGCTGGAACTGGGCGGAGTGGCGCTGTCTCGTCCTGAAAGGAACCCATTGTTATTAAATGATCTAAAGCGCGTTCAGCAATAGATTTATCTGGTTTAGCAATAGCATCAATAGCTGGACAGGGGCGGTAGCGCAGACGTATCTGATCTTGATGGCGGCAGATACGTTTCTCCGCAGTCTGTATCTCGTAGAGACGATGACCCAAAGATCTGCAGATGACTCCAGGTATCCAGAGTGGGTTGGATTTGAATGTCCTGGTGTAGACCTTGTCGTTGAGGGAGAACTTCGTTGGTGAGGTCTTATGCTGGGCCGGAAGAGGCTGTAACAGAGAAAGTAAAGTTCTGTGAGGTCGTCCATGGAGCTTCTGTGCAGGAGTGATATTATCAGCGCCGGGTAGAGTTCTGTAGTTGTTTAAGAGTTGGAGCAAGGCTTGGTCTTTAGTTAAGCCTGAAGAGACAGCTTTCTTCATACTTCTTTTAAATGTTTGTACGAAGCGTTCAGCTTCACCATTAGATTGAGGGTGAAAAGGTGGTGCTAGGATATGACGAATGCCATTATGTGTACAAAAGTTCTGAAAAGCAGTAGCTGTAAATTGAGGTCCGTTGTCCGAAATGAGTACTTGCGGTAAACCTTCTGTAGTAAAGATTTTCTGGAGAGCACGAATGGTAGCTTCGGTTGTAGTAGTCGAATGCATATCCACGACATATGGAAAGTTTGACAGTGAATCGATGACTATTAACCACATGGAATTGAGGAAAGGACCTGCGAAATCGATGTGAACTCGTTCCCATGGAGTAGTAGCAGGAGGCCATGAAGCAAGATCAGAAGACGGGGCGTTCTGATTCGTTTGACATTGCTCACAATGACGTATTAGCTTTTCGATGGCGGCATCAATACCGGACCAGTAGCAGTGTTGACGGGCGAGTTGCTTTGTTCTGGATATACCCCAATGGCTTTGGTGTAATAATTCGAGAACTTGTTTCTGTAGGCTAAGTGGGATAACCACTCGGAAGATGGTGCCTGCTTCTAGTAGTACAACTCCGGCACGAGTCGTGAGACGATGCTGCATACGATGATAAGGTGCCAGGTGGGCAGGAAGTGTGCTCTGAAGAGGCCAACCGTTGCGGATGTAAGTACGTACAGTAGCAAGTGTACTGTCCTTATCCGTAGCTTTAGCTATGCAGGTAGCATCAATAGGAAAACTGGATACAGTATCTTCAAGTTCTATGTCTAATTGAAGACATTCAGATTCTTGAGAATCGAAGGCAGTATCAGGACCAACGGGTAAGCGGGAGAGGGCATCAGCATTACAATGCTGGGATGTGGCTCGATATACAATCTGATAGGAATAATCAGAAAGGAACATGGACCATCTTTGAAGCTTTCGGAGGGAATTCTCTGGGATCTTATTACCAGGATGGAATAAGTGTACGAGAGGCTTATGATCGGTAATGATCAGGAAATGGTTGCCATAAAGATATTCATTGAAACGGCGAATACCAAAGATGATGGCTAAAGCTTCTTTCTCTATCTGTGAGTATCGACGTTGATGGTCATTAAGTGTTTTCGAAGCGAAGGCGATGGGGCGTTCTTGTCCATGACGATCCTTCTGGGAGAGAACGGCACCGACACCGTAGTCTGAAGCGTCAGTAGCTAGCGTGATGATCTTGTCGGGCTGAAAATGAGTGAGTTGTATAGCTTGAATTAAGGCGTTGTTGATTGTTTTCCATGCCTGTTGGCATTGCGGAGTCCACTGAAATTTAACACCTTTTTTACGTAGAGCGTTTAATGGAGCTGCCACTGTAGCGAAGCGTGGAATGAACTTATTATAATAGTTCGCTTTGCCTATGAAGGACTGAAGCTGCTTGAGGTTCTGAGGTGCTGGCATGTTTACTATCGCGGAGACATTCTGTATACTAGGACGAATTCCATTCTTATCAAGTATATGTCCGAGGTAGTGAACTTGAGGCTGAAAGAAGGTACATTTAGCGAGATTCGCTCGTAGGCCATTGTCTTTCAATTTCTGGAGAAGAAGGCGGAGATTGGTTAGATGTTCCTGATGATCTTTTCCAGTAACAATAATATCATCCAGGTAGTTAGCACAACCGGGAATTGAGGCGGTGAGTTGAGCCAAATAGCGCTGAAAAATAGCCGCTGAGGATGAAACACCGAATGGGAGCCGCTGGAGCTGGAGCAGTCCTAGAGGAGTGTTGAGTGTGAGAAATTTCTTAGATTCTTCGTCTAAAAGTAGCTGGAGATATGCTTCTTTAAGATCAACTCGAGAGAAGAATTGTCCACCAGAGAGACGACGGAATAAGTCTTCTGGACGTGGAATAGGAAAGATATCGGTTTCGAGTTGTGCGTTGACTGTAGATCGAAAATCGCCACAAAGTCGAACATTACCATCAGGTTTCTTGATTACCACGAGTGGAGTAGCCCATTGACTAGAAGTAACTGGTACTACAATTCCAGTTTGTATCCATCTTTCTAATTCTTTCGTGACCTGGTCTTGAAGTGCTAGGGGTACTGGACGTGCTTTGAGGAAGCGAGGCTTAGCTCCGGATTTCAGCTGTATGTGAGCTGTATAGTCTTTTGCTGTTCCGAGCTGAGAGTCGAAGACTTCAGGAAACTGCGCTAGGAGAGCGGTAACGTCAGAAGTAGGATGCAATGTAGATACGACGTTAATGTTGTCATGTATCTGGAAACCAAATAAGTTAAATAGATCCATGCCCATAATGTTTGATGCAGTGTAGTTGTTAACTACGAGAAGAGGAATGGCCTTCTGAATTCCTTTATAACTAGCCTGAAGCTTAATTTGACCTTTGATGTCAATTTTCTTCTTGTTAAATGTCACGAGCTGGATGTCAGCTGGAGAGCATGAAGGTGAACCTAAGTCGTGGTAGGTAGTCAGGTTAATAATAGAGACAGGTGATCCAGTGTCTAATTGAAAATCGACAGATCGATCAGAGAATGAGAGAGGAATGATGATTTTGTGAGAATCCTTTGTGGGAAGAATAAGATTGATCTGATCAACTTCCATGTCTTGGCGGGGCTGTATATGCTTCCGGCGCGCTGCAGTAGTCTTAGCAGGGCGGGGCGAACTTTGACAGACAGTCTGAATGTGTCCAAGTTTATTACATCGTTCACAAGTAGCTTTGAAAAAACGACAGTCACGACGTTCATGATGCTTGAAACAACCTCGGCAGGAAGGCAGGAGTTTCGAGGTGCTTTTAGAATTGGGCTTCCGTGTAGCATTACGAGAGGGAACCTGGCGAGAATGCTCGGTGGAGAGCGCCTTATTCGTACGGTTCACTGTAGCAGAGGACTTGCGGGCCTGAGGCGAGACTTGTGCAACTTCGTGTGGAGAAGCTATGGCTGCGGCAGTCTTGGTAGTAAGCTCATAAACCGTAGCAATACGCTGGACGTCTTCTAAAGAAGGGTTACTCTGCTTGACAGCGTCAAAACGTATTTTGTCTTCAGGAGTATGTAAAATTATCATGTCCCGAATGAGAGAATCAGTGTAGGATGAACCACAACCGTCCTTGGAGCAGATGAACTGGCAGGGTTTAGCTAGACCACGCAAGTCAGTTATCCATTCAGTATGTGTCTGATGGGGTTGCTTTCTGCTCTGAAAAAATTTATAGCGAGCAGCCACTATGTGAGGAGCTTTGGCATAGTGTTCCGTGAGACGGGCCAAGAGCTGCGTGAAGGGTACCTCAGATAAGTGTTCTTCTGGACTTAATTTACGTAGTAATTCACACGTAGCATTGCCAACCGAACTAAGAAATAGTGCGCGGCGGCGTTGATCATCTGTGACAGAATGGCAGATGAAATGCTGTTGCAAGCGGGCTAAATAAACTGACCATTCTTCCTTAGCCGGATCAAAAGCAGAGAACGGAGGAATAGCTGATGGCTGTGTAGAGACAGAAATAGCTTGAATAGCCTGAATTAATGCTGCCTGTTGTTGTTGCATAAACTGTTGTTGTTGCTGCTGTAAGGCTTGGAAGACCGTAGCGAGTTGTTCCGCAGTAGCCATTGCGAGATGCGTGCAAGAAAGAGTAAGGTAAGCTGTGTGTTAGAACTGGTTGGAGTGTCGTTGTTGTTTAGCACGTCGCCGTAGAGTTGACAACTGGGCCCGTTGAATTGCAGTGTTGGTTTCGTGTGTACCTCGTCGCTATAGAGTTGGCAACTGGGGCTGAAGAATTGTAGTTTGTTGCTTTTTTTTACCTCGTCGCCATAGAGTTGGCGACTGGGGCCGATGAATTGTAGTGTCGCTTTTTTACCTCGTCGCCATAGAGTTGTGTTGTAACCAAGGTTGAAGTTTACAGAACACAACTTTATTTGCTTCACTTTATGATATTTACACAAATAACTGAAATTTATTTTGAAGCAAAAAGGAATATTGAATCTTGAGAAAAGTCTGTCTTTATACAATATGTACAGGTTTGCAGTCTTTATATACACTTCTATCTTGAAAAGATAGTCTTTGTGAATTGACACGTTGATAGTCGAGAACTATCCGGCACACTAACATAAATGTCTATGAGAGTCTTTGTTTGTTGAAGTGCCTGAATTCCTAAAAAGCAAGTTCAATTGATTGAAGAAATTCCACCTAGCGAAACTAAGGGAGCTTGCATAGATTAGGGAATGAAAATGGCTTGTAAAAGAATTACGGAACATAGGCAGCGGAAACAGGTAAGGGAGCGGTGACCAGAGGTGAAACCTCGTACTGCCAGAAATTCAGTCCACCTGGTCGAAGCACATTTTCAAGAGGAGTAGCCTCCGTGCTCGACGTAGGGTGTATTCTGGAGCTGGACACCGGGGCAAGTGGGCAAGTGAGCAGGCAGGGAGCTCCTATTTATAGTACACTCGATGGTCAGGCACGCGCACTGAGGGCTGCGCGTCGAAGCTAGCAGAATGATACACAGGCGCGCGTGCAGCTGGCTGGCGGAGCGAGAAGGGAGCGCCGGACATACAACACCGCCCACTCTCATCGGAGGGTCTGCCTTACAAGGGCTGCACTCGGCTAGATATAGCCACACTAAATTAAAAATGAACTGCCATTTGGAGTGATGTATTATATGCAATGGCATATATTTATACGATTTCTAAATACACAGTGTTATTACTAAGTTTTTTAGCTGTGATTTGCATTACTGCGGAAAAATGTTTAATAACCACATTCTACTATGTTCAGAGGTGTAGGTTCCCTCTTAAACAACACGCATAATCATTATCATTATGTCCGGCTCCATGGCTAAATGGTTAGCGTGCTGGCCTTTGGTCACAGGGGTCCGGATTCCCGGCAGGGAATTTCAATTTCAATGTATGTATGTGTGCGTTTATGTACGCGCATCACGAAAAAATGGCTGAAGAGAATTTCATGAAAAGCTGCACATAAAGTCTGGGAATAAGGCACTACAATCTAGGCTATAAATAATGTTATACACGTGAGTGAAATGGTAGTTTAGGGGAAGGCCTAAAATTCAATTCACAAAATTTATGTTATTAGTGATCCTATCGATAATATAACTATAACTATATAACTAAACTTATATAGAATTAAATTTACGATCATTTAGGACTTAAACATTTTTACTGTATTGATGAATTTCAATGTTTGTTGTTAAGTCCATATCAATGCCGAGCTACAAAAAATGGGCGAACAGAATTGAAAGAAATTCAGTATGTTAAGTCGGAGAATAAATCTCTATAGTCAAGGGTAAAAATAACTTTATTCACGCTGCACGAAATGATAATATAAGGTAGGTAGGTAAGGGTTGTTCTGCCCGAAGGCAGGTCCGAACCTCCGCAGAGGTGTTCCTCAGCCGGAGTTTACGTGCGGTAGGGTAGCCAGTTCCTTTCCGCTCCTCCATTCCCTTACGCCCCACCAACAGCGCGCGGCAACCCATCCAACTCCTGACCACGCCCAATGTTGCTTAACTTTCGAGATCTCACGGGATCCGGTGTTTCAACACGGCTACGGCCGTTGGCATAATATAAGGGTAGGTACCTAAAATTTAATTTTTAAATATTTATGTTAATTTTTAAGTATTTATGTTATTATGCAATTTTACAAAATCTTATTCATAACGTGATGTAGAGTTCTGTGAATGTATTTTTCCGTAAGAAAGGACGGGTACACAAGCTAGTCCTAAATAAATTTAAAGGTGTATTCTGCCCGAAGGCAGGTCCGAACTTCCGCAGAGGTGTGCCTGAGCCCGAGTTTAGGTACAGTAGGGTGGCCAGTTTATTTTCAGCTCCTCCATTCCCTTACCCCCACCCCCACCCCCACAACAGCGCGTGGCAACCCATCCAAATCTTGACCACGCCCTATGTTGCTTATCTTCGGAGATCGGGTGTTTCAACACGGCTACGGCCGTTAGTAAATTTAAAGAACGCAATATAAAAATAACTGCATACCAACAATCACAGGTCCACAAATGGCGTGAAAATGAAAGACTCGCTAGGCCTCCATACGTAATACCCTTGGGGTCATAAAAGAACAAGAGTCGACAAAGGAAGGTCAGATATCATAGATGAAAGTGAGGAGCCTGGCACAAATAAGTGGAAGCTCAAGTTAGAACCCTCTGATCACCAATCTGCGCTCTCAAGGTGAGAGTTCCTTGGACCGCTTTTAGTCGTTTCTAACGACAGGCAGGAGATGCCGTGGATGCATTATACTGCCCCCATGGAAAGAGAGAAAAGTGAACAAGAATTGACCAAGGGAGGTCGGACAGGAAATGAAAGTGAGGGCAGGAAAGAGGAAGACAAATTCGACGGAGAAGGTTAGCGAAGAAGAGTAAGTGGAAGTAATACGAGACTCTGTCCTCACACAATATGCGACTTATACAGGATTTCTCGCTGCGATATTTTCAGCCAAGAATTCTCCTCTTCGTCACGTATCCAATAAACTTCTGAGAGAGGTCCAGTCTAGTCTCAACGATTACATTTTATCGCCCGTGTGTGTGTTTCTCTCATACGACCGCAAGAGAAACAAGAATTCCTCTGGGAAAACTTTCAACCAAGTGATCGCTTTTCTGCTTCTGTGAACGGTGGCGATTTAAAATAAATATATCCATATAACCGATCCCTGATAAGCCACATCATATTCTAGAGTAAGGTTACATGATTTAATAAAAATACGTAACTTATGCATATATATAGATTTTATAAAATACAAGCCGAAACCCGTCAAAACATAATGGAGTAGGTATTTAGTGAATGATTTATATATATAAGAAATTCTGCGTACAATTACTATTGGCAGTATTGCAAATAATTTAAAGACGTCAAAAGTACGCACTATTGACACTGTGGCTGAAACCTGCACGTGCAAGCGTTTCCCCTTGAGCTTTATTGATCGTGATCATCATCATCATCATCTGTTTACCCTCCAGGTTCGGTTTGTCCCTCGGACTCGGCGAGGGATCCCACCTCTACCGCCTCAAGGGCAGTGTCCTGGAGCTTCAGACTCTTGGTCGGGGATACAACTGGGGAGAATGACCAGTACCTCGCCCAGGCGGCCTCACCTGCTATGCTGAACAGGGGCCTTGCAGAGGGATGGGAAGATTGGAAGGGATAGGCAAGGAAGAGGGAAGGAAGCGGCCGTGGCCTTAAGTTAGGTACCATCCCAGCATTCGCCTGGAGGAGAAGTGGGAAACCACGGAAAACCACTTCGAGGATGGCTGAGGTGGGAATCGAACCCACCTCTACTCAGTTGACCTCCCGAGGCTGAGTGGACCCCGTTCCAGCCCTCATACCACTTTTCAAATTTCGTGGCAGAGCCGGGAATCGAACCCGGGCCTCCGGGGGTGGCAGCTAATCACACTAACCACTACACCACAGAGGCGGACATTGATCGTGATACAAATTGGAAATTTGTACCACTTAACAGAAAATGGAAGTATTTCATCTGATGGAGTTAAATCATCACAAGGGATTACATATCTCTGCCCATTTTCATACCTTCATTGACCTGTCTCACTCTCATCCTTGGCTTTGACAATATGAAAGTGACTGAGGTATGAGCGATGCTAGTAATGCCATTCCTTATGCAGCCAGTGCATGCAATGAATGGTGTGAAAATGTTGCTCATAGGGTCGGTTAGTGCATGCATTTCATCCTCGTGTGGGTAGGGGCGGTAGACCCACGGTATCCCCTGTCTGTCCTAAGAGGCGAGTGACAGGGGCTCCAGGGGCTCTGAATTTTAGAGCGTGGGTTGGTGACCCCGGGAACCTCAGCTGAGCCCTGGCATTGATTCCACTTACTTGTGCCAGGCTCCTCACTTTCATCTATCCTATCCGACCTCCCTTGTTCAACTCTTGTTCTTTTCCGACCCAGACAGTATAAGGTATCTAGGACTAGGGAGTCTCATTTTCACGTCCTTCGTGCCCCTTGTCTTTCTTTGGGAGATACCTTCATTTTTCGAAGTGTCGGATCCCTTCCATGTTTTCGCTCTGATTAGTATTATCCAGAGGAGGGTTGCCTAGCCGTACTCCGTCTTAAAACAATAATCACCACCGCCACCACCTGCATGCATATCAGTGGACTTGGCAGACTGATAAGGAATAGCAACTTCTGGCTCAGTAAGGAAAGCAACGGGAAACTACCTTACTCCTCATATCCCTAGTATGCCTGTTCAGTGATGCCTCGGCTGACGACTGAACATACATGCCTACTTTGAATGTACAGTGTACTGATCGACCGTTGGGAAGCAAAATAGTGGCTATTCCTGCTGCCTAAACTGAAGCACGTTTGTATTAAGCACCAGTATATATATATATGTGTTTTTCCAGCGCACATGGGACCATAGATGAAAACAAATGCATTCTTGACATTTACGTTGTTTCTTTGGGGCACGTAAAAATTGCATTAATATAGTTGAAAGCTTCTCCTGGTTTGCTATGATCACAATGCCAGCAAAATCAGATTTGAAAATGGACACAGTAGCAGTTTACTCGTAGTAAAGGTATAATCCTTCGGGTTTCCATGACAATAAATTATGACACGGAGGATCGACTCACTTTCCTTGCTACCGAAGTAGAAGAAGTTCACAGCCTTGGTGAAGAAATTACGGCTGGGAGAATAAGGCTTCTACATTTCTCCGACATCATTTCAAGCTAGCAAATATAGGGAGAGCGACAAAGATAGAGTAACATTGCGACTAAGCGACTCTCTGCAACACAACACAGACTGGAACAGGTGACCAGGAAGACGTCCGACTGCGCATGCCCTCTTCCACCTCACCTCTCGCAACGTATGCCTCAGCGCTACCACAGTCCGGGTGGCCTTGAAGTACTGGCGAGCGCATTGGCGAATCAGAATGCTCCATTTTTTTCAGCAATTTTAAAAATTACGGCAAGAAATTGTTATGGTTTTAGAGATACTCTGCAAATCTACAGGCTTTCGTCAGAATGCTTTACGATGTCAGTCGGTTCAGCCATTCTTTCGAAATTACTGTAACAAAAATCAGCCTAGTGTTTCCAATATATATATTCCCTAATACAAAACTGAACACTCCTTGATGTAGTACAGGGTAGATATTCAGAATGTCAAAATTAATCAGAAAAACTACGGCATGTAACGAGTTGGATTGAGTTGTGTGTGTCCAACCTTTTTCCGATTAAACAAGATCATTTTTCATAAGATACAGACGAAACTTATTTTATTTTTAAAAGATGAACGGACCAGTGAGTCATCTACAGTGATCCACACAGGATCACAGGGCGGTCAGCTAGGGGATGTGAAGTTACATTTGAATGGTTTTTGCATTCGCCGTGGTGTTGAAATTTCGACACGTAGGAATTTTTACACGGTCGTGTCAGTAAGTCTACAGACATAAGGTGGTCATGGTGATTATTGTTTTAAGAGGAAGTACAACTAGGCAACCATCTTTTATTAACACTAATCAGAGTGATAAAATGGAAGGAATTCGACACTTTGAAAAATGAAAGTATCGGCCAACAAAATCAAGCTCCACGGAGGACGTGAAAATGAAAGACGCCCTAGCCTTCTTATGCTCTAATAGCGTCGGGGTCTGAAAAGAACAAGAGAGATGAAAGTGAAGAGTCTGGCACAAGTAAATTGAAGTAACGACAGGACTCAGCTAAGGGCCCCAGGTCGCCAACGCACGCTTCCAAGTTTAGAGCCCCTAGCACCCCGTTTAGTCGCCTCTTACGACAGGCAGGGGGTATTGTTGGTGTCATTCTACTTCCCCCACCCACATTGGATAATGGCGAGATTAAGATGACGCAAGACGGGACTCAGAATATCAGATCGTGTTATGGGAACTTTTTACGACAGGAGTAATCGTCAGTCAGCTGCGATGGAGTTAATTTGGAGAACACACACGATATGAGATCATTTATAAGACAGCGATAACTAAAATGTATACCAATTAACATTAATTAACTTTATAAATAACTCACATTTTAATTTTCTGCTTCAAAGATTTGCTCGTTAGCTGAAAGCAAAGGCAAAGTTACAAATCACTACGTACTGCATGCAGCGGGCATTTAAACACTGTTTGCCTCACAACCAATGAAAGACGAGTGACTGTCACGAGACTCACTTTTCTTTTCGCTTTTTTTTTAATGGCATTCTGGACAAAAACCCACTCAGCCAGTGAATTATATAAGGAATGGATTCGTATGGTCTTATTCACTTTTTTGTTGTTGGGATACAGCAGAGATGGAGTTATCTTCTCGTCACACGGCAATTTATGACTTCCAGTGGTACACGTGAGTAGGCCATGGAACAGAAGGAGGTTTGAATGGTATACAAAAAGTCGTTTGGGAACTCCGGTGACGAGTTTGAAGGCCTCTGGCGGTGGAGTTGTCAACTTGAGCACGTCAAAATGGGGGAGTGATAATTCACGTCAGTACTGAGAATGTGTGTGTAGAGTTTCGTGACATTAGCTGCAACAATGCCAAAGCGGATTGACCCTTACTGGGAGGGCTACATAAAAGCCCTCTCCGATGCTAAATATAGCTATTATGCAATACAAAGAATGTGAAAGAAGCGGCATTTCTTGATCCAAAGAACGGAATCAGTGCTGTATAGAACAAAAAAGTTAAAGGCCAACTGGGCTTCATTCCAGAAGGGAAAAAAAACAGGCAAATCCACGATCAGCCAACAGCCGTGCATCAGAAGTGGTGTGGAAAGTGAAGGCCCTTGTCTCAGCCAGTAACCCTAACCCCCACAGGACTATCGCACGTAAGTTTAGGATGTCTGTTTCAATAGTTAACACAATAATCAACTAGCACCTGTAATTAGAAAAGTGGCATAAGCTCCGAGTTCACAAGCTGTTGCCTCCTCACGTTTCGGAACGTCGCACTAACGGAAGAAAGCTGTGTGAATGCTATCTGGAAGGGACAGATGAAAAATATGGTGACATTAGACAATGAAAATGTGTACCTTAGTGACTGTAAAAAAAACCACTCACTTTACTATCGCCCTAGAGACAAAGAATTGTCAAACATTGTACAAAGAATGCCAGGAATGTTTTCCAAGGGATTTCATGATCATCGCTGGATCCTGCTACAATGGCAAGTTCACCATTCGTCGTGTCGCTAATAATGTAAAGGTGAACTCTGCACACTAGGAGCTAGAGGTTTTAACACCCATTTACAACACAGATATCCCAGCACTGCATGGGTAAATCAAGATAAAGCATCCAGCCACACCTCTCGTTCGTCTCGTCTATTCTTAGAGAGAATGGAGATGGAAACTGGAATCCGTGCAATTCCTTTTACTGACATTCGGGGGAAGGCACCCGATGGGTCATCCATAGACTTCTGTACATTTCGAATCCTTAAAAGGGCCTTACGTAATAGACGTCCATGCACTATCAATGGCCTCTAGAAAACCTGTCACGAGGAGTGGGATAAGATAGAATGTTAGCTCTGTGAAAATGTCTGGTGCAATGGAAATTACATTGTCGGGCTATAGCTAGAAGTGCTGGCTTCCCAACTGAGCCTGTTGGTTGGTGGAGACATTGGTTTTCATAAGCTAATTACCCTTCAAGTGACATCCTCAGAGATCCCTAGCGACCTTCTGTACTTCTGGTAAGGTAAGATCGATGCAAGGTGAAGGTTTTTGATCCACAAATCAATATCAGAAAGAAATGTATGTAACTCAAGGAAGGCAGATTGGTCACTTTTGTGGAGAATAGGTGGTAAAATTGGTATTCCAATGACAATAATATTTGTAGTCGACAAGTAGTACGAACAAAGTATTGTGGACATCCAAAGAATATGTGATAAGATCTACAACTGTATTGGCTGAACAGGAACAAAAGGGTGATTGTAGTACTCGGATTTTGTGCAGGTGCTGAGGGAAACAACATCATGAAGTTCCATTGTTGCGATTGCTCTAATGAATGGGCGCGAGTAGGGACACTTATGGTGCCGAAGTGCGTTTGGAATATCTGGACTGATAGTGGTATAGTGTTTTCCACGTTTTTGGGAGGTATCATGCCACTCACTGTTCCACGCCGCCAATTGACGTACACGAAGCAAGAAGGTGTAATCCGATGCTGGAAATGTAGTGTATGTCTGTTTGTCTTCAGTGGCAGCTAATCGTGCTACTTTGCTGGGTCATCGCCTGGGATTCCAACATGGGATTTTCTTCTTCTTCTTCTTCTTCTTCTTAGTTTTGCCTCATGACTGAGGCGTCGTGACTATCATAATATTCAGCCCTCTAGCCGATGAACCATACTCCGCCATTCTTCCCTTTCTAAAGCTTTCAATGTGGTTACTCTGAGAGAACACTGTAGGGGGCCGTTCACCATGTCAATCCATCGCGTTGGTATTCGTCCTCGTTGTCTGGTTCCCTGGACTTTGCCCTCAACAATCAGCTTTTGTAGACTACCATCTCGGCGCATTATATGTCCAAAGTAGCGTACAATTCGTTGAGAGATCTTACACGATAGACGAACTTTTATCTGAAGTTGGTTCAGGATTGATGTGTTCGTGCGATGAGCTGTCCAAGGAATCCTTAACATTTTCCTCCAGCACCACATTTCAAAGCTTTCTATCCGTTCACGATCACGTTTGAGGATGGTCCACGTCTATGCGCCATACAAGATGACTGAGAAGACTAGAAATTCAACGAGCTTCTTTTTTGTCTTAATGGTGTTGTTATCTTTCCAGATCTTCCGCAGACGGATCATTGCTACCTTTGCTATTTCAATTCTGCGCTTTATTTCATCTTTGGAACCACCAGAATTGGATACTAAGGAGCCTAGGTATACATACTGATGTACAACATCACACCCTCCAATCTGTTTGATATGTGGACTGTTGTTGTTCTTACGATCAACAATCATGACTTTGGTTTTCTGTCGATTTAGGTGTAATCCAATTTCTAGGCTTGCTTCCTCTACTCTCTTGATCAGCTCTGTCAACTCCTCTTCAGATGATGCTATCAAGATGGTGTCACCAACAAATCTCAGAAGGGACACAGTTTTTGGTGGCGTAGAGTTGCTGTCCTTTAACTATTCCATTTGCGCTGCAAGTATATGAGCCTGCGGTGTCTTTCTTCATCTCTTCCTACGCGATCTACATTGTTGTGTATCGTATGAATGCTAGGAGCTTTAGGTCCGTCAGCCGATTCTCTTTACTTAGCACCATCCAGGAGTTACGTGTATGGTACTTCATAGTTAAACGTACGGACGTCTAGCAACGGCAACGTGTAATACTAAACCTATAATTCTGAAACAGCTGCCAGTGATATCCAACATCCACCCTCCCTACATTCGAACAAAAATAGCTCTACAGAAAAAATGGCGAAAGTGTTGTCCAAACACCAGGATTACAGCCTCTGGAAACCATAAGTTTAAAATCTAGAAATGTCACGGGGACATCGTTGTTAGCGGTGCTGATGATTACTGTTTAAAAGTACAACTGAGTAGCCATCCTCTATTGTCAGAAGGTGCCCGACTTGTTGGATGAACAGTCAGCGTACTGGCCTTCGGTTCAGAGGGTTCCGGGTTCGATTCCCGGCCGGGTCGGGGATTTTAATCTTAATTGGTTAATTCCAATGGCACGGGGGCTGGGTGTATGTGTTGTCTTCATCATTTCATCCTCATCACGACGCGCAGGTCGCCTATGGGCGTCGAACAGAAAGACTTGCACCTGGCGAGCCGAACCCTTCCTGGGATACCCCGGCACTAAACGCCATATGACATTTCATTGTCAGAAGGATAATGCACGAGGTCGAACCCTTCCGAAAATGAAGGTATCGGCAAGAGATAGGTCTCGAAGGGTGTGAAAATCTCCTCAGATCTCCCAAACCCGAAACCGTCGGAGTCGGGAAAGGACCAAAGTCGATCAAGAAAGATCAGAGATATCGTACAAAGTTGCATTTCTTTCCTTCCTACTTTCATTAGGAAACAGAGACAGTGTCGTATGCAATCGAAAAATAATTTTTACCATGTTCACTACTTGAAAGCGTATCTTGTCATGAAATAATAGCCTTCGACTATTTGGAGAGCACAGCTGTATTTTTCAGTAATAAAAATGTAAACCCATTTTTCATTCGAGTACTCCTACACCACTAACATTCCAGTATTATATCTTAAACGAACTTAAAAAAATAGCTGGACACTTCTCAGGTCCGATATGAGCTACAGATTTTTAATATTATTTTTAAATATGAAATCTGCAATAAGATTGTGGCGGCCTCGAGTATTAATATATGTGTATAAACTCTTTGAACTTTGTGTATGTTTCGAAGACTTTTATATATTGATATTCTGTGCTTCTAATATTATCTATATTCTCCCTTATTATTAATATTATTCATGTTTTACTTTCGTCCCCGCGATGCTTTGAGTGTTCATTAAACACATAATACATCACCCCTTTCCAATTACTGTATTTGTTTTCTATAAACATCATCAATAACTACATTGGTGACCCCGACGTGATATTAAAATACGGCGCGGAACACATTTTGTGGTTAGTCAAGTGTGAAAATGAGCGATGCCAGCAACGAAACAAATCCACCGCCAACAACAGTATGGAACGAAGCGGGTATTGCTCGCGTTTCAGTGAAGATTCCGCCCATCTGGAAAAGAAACATAAAGGTATGGTTTCTTCAAGTTGAAACACAGTTTACTACGTTGGGTATCACTAACGAAACCACGAAATTTAATCATGTTATTGCGTCATTAGAAGCGGATATTGTGGAATTAATTTCCGACTTTTTATCTCGACCATTATCTACCACTCCGTTCACAGAGCTTAAAGCAAGACTAATTCAGGAATTTGAAGAGTCAGAGAATAGGAAAGTGGAAAGAGATATGTTCGAGCTATTTGCCACAATTTTTCCTTGTAAACAGTGACTTGAAAGTGATTTTGGGAAGTCTGTTAAATATGGAAAATTCACGCTTTGAGAATATTTCCTTTTAAGAAATTTGTAGTCCCATGGGTTATAAACTTTGGAGCGTTGGTTGGCGACCATGGGGCCTTTAGCCGAGTCCTTGCATTGCTTCCGCTTTATTGTGCCATGCTCCTCACTTTCATCCATCCTATCCGACCTCCCTTGGTCAACTCCCGTTCTTTTTCGACCCCGACGCTATTAGGTTTCCAAGGGCTAGGGAGTCTTTCATTTTCACGCCCTTCGTGGCCCTTGTCTTTCTTTGCCTCTTAAAACATTAATCACCAGCACTTAGGGAATTTGGCCGCAGGAAGAACTCTCATTGGTTATCAATTGGGAAACACAGATTGGGTAAAATGTCCCCCAATGGTCCATCGTCCTCTTGTGGATATATAAAACAACACAGCTGATATTTTCCATGTTCCTTAGGGCAGCGGACGGCTGGCTTTGATCAATGGACGCCCAGCTGTGTTTGATGAACGGCCGTCTGTTGGTGCCATCGTGTATTATCTCTGCATGTGGATCATTGTTAAATGTTTCCTAAAGGAATAATAATAATCTTTACAAATGATAAGTTCGGTAAAAGAACCCGGTGACGCTCATTGATAGCTTTCCGTTGCCTTCAGTATTAATGTCGTCTTAAACCCTAGTGCGTGCGTACAAAATTATGAAATTCTACTATTAATACAGACCGCGAAACGGAACGTTATAATTTCTCATCATTTAGCAGACGGGAAACGTAACCTTCAAGACAAGAGAATTACCTTCAAGACAAGAGAATTAACTTCGTCAAAAATTAGCTGATTAAAATATCAATTGAATTTCAGTTCAATTATCCTGTTTCATTTCTTTTGAATATTAAATTAAATGCAATAATTATTACTATTAGGTTTATATTTATTTCCTTTTTCCATAAAATTTGCACAAAAAAATACTGCTGCTTTGAAATAATTATAAACTTCTCTATCTTCATAGCATCTTTACGCGATTTCTTGGGATTGGCACTGGTTATGAATTAGGTCCAGTTTTACGGTGGGGTACCCTTCCTGACACCAACCCAGTGTGTAGGGATTTATTCACTTTGGCATGTGTCTGTGGTGGTTGGTAGAGTGATTGTTTAAACAATCGAACAAGTAATCCAATAAAATAATAATCATTTTTTAATGTTATTTGCTTTACGTCCCACTAACTACTTGTACGGTTTTGGGAGACGCCAAGGTGCCGGAATTTAGTCCCGCAGGAGATCTTTTACGTGCCAGTAAATCTACCGACATGAGGCTGACGTATTTGAGCACCTTCAAATACTAGCGGACTGAGCCAGGATCGAACTTGCCGAGTTGGGGTCAGAAGGCCAGCGCCTTAACCGTCTGAGCCACTCATCCCGGCGATAACATAATCGAAAGAGTTTCAAATATCGATCAGTTGTATCGAATATAATATTCGGATGCGTCATGAATGAACTTTTCTGTTTAAGAGTGTCGGATGGATAATAGATTGAACTAAACGAATAGATGAAATCTTATGGAAATTAGAAATAAGCCTTTTTCCAAACGTATCTCCAAACGTCGAAACTAAATGAGTGAATTACTTGTCTTAATAACATCACTAAGTAATGAGTTGTCTCCCACTCGACGTGACTACTCCACACATTGATTACTCAACACGTATTAGATTTCCAGTTTTTATCCTTCTTTCGTTAGTACCGGTATAACATTTGTATTTCGATATAACTCCCTGTAATATGTTGTTTGGTTGCTATACAAATGTAAGTAGACATTATCATCGGAATATTTACCAACTGTTATATATTTGTTAATGATAATTAAAATTCCATACAGTGCGACAAGCTTCATTCCATTCCTGACTCGATCGAAAAGGCTGTGGATTTTCATTTTCAATTATAACTCCATACAGCCGCTCAAAATCCTGCAAACCGAGCGATTTGGTCCTGAAGTTACGATCGTGCAGCTATCAGCCTGCATTCGGGAGATAGTGGGTTCGAAACCTCCTGTCGGCAGCCCCGAGGACGTTTTTCCGTGGTTTTCCATTTTCACACCGGCGTTGTACCTTAATTAAGGCCACGGTCGCTTTCTTTCCACTCCGAACCCGAACTCTGGCGGTTCTTGGAATACAGGATGTTTCGGCAGTAGCAATTTCTCTTAAAACAATAATCATCACCACCTACAATGTCTCATGTTCACGCTCTTCGTGTTCATTTCCTTTTAGATGATGATGATGATGATTGTTGTTTAAAGGGGCCTAACATATAGGTCATCTGCCCCTAATGGTACCAAATGATACGAAATGTAACGACAATTTAATATCATCCACTGACCAGAATTTAAAAAACGTGATGATGAAGAATGAATTGATGGATAGGAATTTAAAACAATCAGTATATCCGGCCTGTATTCCCGACCTTACCAGAAATTATCATAAACAATAGTATTACTGACCAAGGGAGTGCTTCTAAAGCACAATCCCGAATCGATGGTGATTGTTGTCTGAAGGGGTCCAAAATCCAGGTCAGCGGCCCCTCATTATGGTACTTATCGACAGTGAAGTAGAACCAAGCTATTTGTCATGTTGCGGTACCAATCAAAAGTAGCGTAGACTCACCGTCTTCCACACATTATGGTACTATTCACAGGTAATGGTCTTTCTCACGTAACAACGCCACTCATAGGCAATGCGAACCCATGGTCTTCCTATATAGGTGTACTAATCACAGGCAACGCAGACCCATGGTGGCGCTCGTATAGTGGTACTACTCGCAAATAAAGACGACCCATGGTACTAATCAAAAGTAGTTTCATTGTTCTAATTCAATCATCCTTTGGTTGCCCGTTTTAGTCGCCTCTTACGTCCCCCATCCACAGGGGGTCGTTCGGTTTCTTTTGCCCATACCTTCATTGTTTGAAGGACAGACCCCTTCCATTTTTTCCTCTCATTAGTTTTAACAGAGGATGGTTATATCTTGTCTTTAAACATTAACCACCACCACCATCACCACACTACGTGAAGTTACAATGAAATAGGTATATAAAATATTTGAAGAAAAATCCATTTACCTTAGAGTACGCCTGTGTCAGCACATCTGCTCCATCTTACCTGTAACAAGATAGAACAAAATGTTCACTTCTTAGCCTGGTGCCTTCTTGAAGCTGCAATATTATACATTATGTGGAGTACAACTCAGATTCGGAAAAAAAAATTGTTACTTGAACACGGCATTATGCACAGAAGAAACGGGAATATTCTAAAATACAACTGAAGACAGTTATGAATGATCCGGTCGGTTTTCGTGTCGACGTAGTCTGGCACAGGTCAGAATTTGGGCGAGCTGAAAAACATGTTAGATAGTCAGTTCAATCACAACGAACTTGGTGCGTCACTCTAGCTCTTTTACCCAGCCTGGACGAACGGGTCACCGTACTGTAATCAGATTAGTTTCATAGCTCAACACCTGGCGCTGGCCGCTAATGATTTATGAATAATACAGTGTGGAAAAGGTATGTATTGATTTTGATTGCCAATTTATTTAATTTTACAGATATGGAGATTCTTGTATAGGTTAATATTGTTAAAATTATTAATCCTAAACGCTACTTTCAATGATGTCAGCAAAAACAATGTCGCCGGGCTGAATGGCTCAGATGGTTGAGGCGTTGGTCTTATGACCCGAACTTGGCAGTTTTGATCCTGGCTCAGTCCGGTGGTATTTGAAGATGCTCAAATACGTCAGCCACGTGTCGGTAGATTTACTGGCACGTAAAGGAACTTCAGCGGGACTAAATCTTGGCTCTTTCGCGTATCTGAAAACCGTCAAAATAGTTAGTGGGACGTGAAGGCGTTGTTATTTTAAAACTGTGTCGTGTATAATTGCTAAGAGATGGAGCAATCCGTCTGACACGACTTAACTGTGAGTAATAACAGCAATCCCTTTTATTATCTATACCATTTAACACAAGGATATTGTTCATCTGGAGTTTTAAAATTCTACTCATGCTGCAGTCGGTAAGCTGGCATAGTCAAAAAATATAATTCTTATTATTTGTACTAGAATATTCAGAGGAGCTTCATGAACAAGACGGTGTGTAGATAACAGAAATTTGTCAACTCAAATCTGTTTACATTTTAATGTACACTACTGTTGTGCAGATTACATTTCATTCATACTTTGCACCAGAATTTTGCATAAAAATTCACTGAGTAAAAGATTGGTAAGCTGTTCATTGTATAGACAACACTTAGTTACATATACCCCCTGTGGGTGGGGGCGGTAGAATAAACCCCACGGTATACCCTACCTGGTGTAATAGGTGGCGACTAAAATCGACTTCACGGGCTCTTAACTTGGTAGTGTAGGCTGGCGACCATTAGCTGAGTCCTGGCATTGTTTCCACGTACTTGGGCCAAACTGCTTACTTTCATCTATTCTATCCCACCTCCCTTGGTCAAGTCTTGTTCTTTTCCGACCCCGACGGTATTAGAGCACTCGAGGCCTATGGAGTCATTTTTCACGCCATTCGTAGCCCTTGTCTTTCTTAGGCTAATACCTTTATTTTTCGAACTGTTGGATCCTTTAAATTTTTTCTCTCTGATTAGTGTTATACAGAGAATGGTTGCCTAGTTATACTTCCTCTTAAAACAATAATCATCACAGAACTACCACTCAACAAAAATGGGTTGCATCCTTTAAGAGGAAATTCCTGAAAACGAATTAAATTATTTTAATTCTTAATTGATCACTTTACTTTTTAATGTACGTGTTCAAATCGATTCACATATCTATATTTTAAACACGACATTCTTATTGACTTTATAGTGTTGTGTGTAATATGCAAGTTGCAGGAACGTAATATATAGCACATTCACCCACTTCCCATTCAAGGGAATCGAACCAGGAACTCTCCGACCTTTACGTCAATGTACTAAGCATTCACCCAAGGAGCCGCACAAAGATACTGAGACTGTATGGCCGCCATTTTGTTTCGTTGTCCTTGCCAGTGCCTAGGGAGAGACGAGCTGACCAGGCCTTACTCCACCAGTCAGGACGAAGGGAGGAGTGCATGGCCAGACCCTCTCCGATCTCTCTGTCATCTTCCTGGAAGCTTCTGGCCACTACAGCAGTAAAAACCTAGAGACGATTGGAGATCGCGAACATTCTCGGCGCATCCAGTTTCTTGATTGTTCGCGAGCTGCTACGTGCGTATATAAGCCGGACAGGCGACCAGTGAGTAGCTCCGTTTGAAGTTTGGTTCAGTGTCAGAGAACTGCAAGACTCTCGTCGTGAGAAAACGGACGTGGAGCACAGAGAACTGTGTGTGTACTGCCGCGAAGTACCGAGTAGTGCGTGTGTGTACAACTGAGATTTACAGTTAAATGAGTGCAGTACAGAGTCAAGCTGGGTTGGTGGACCGTTCCGATTGTAAAATGAATTCAAAACTGTGGACTGGTAGTTAGTGTTGGTGGTGGTGATTATTATTTTTAGTGGAAATACAACTGGGCAACCACCTTCTATTAACACTAATCAGAGGGGAAAATGGAAGGGCCCCAACACTTCGAAAAATGAAGGTATTAGCCAAAGAAAGACAAGGGCCACCAAGGGCGTGAAAACGAAAAACTCCTTCGATCTCGAGAGCTCTAATACCGTCGAGGTTGGAGAAGAACAAGAGTTGACCAAGGGAGGTCGGATAGAGATGACAATGAGGACCCTGGCACAAGTAAGCGGAAGCAATGCTAGGACTCGGCTAAAAGCTCCGTAGTCACCAACCCACGCACCCACAATCAGAGCCCCTGGGGGCCCCTTTAGTCACCTATTACGACAGGCAGGGGCTGCCTTGGGTGTTAGAACAAATCTTAGTCATAGGATTAAACGCTTCCAGTTGTGTTTTTATTTCTCATCCAACTGGGCGAGTTGGCCGTACGGTTAGGGGCGCACGGTTTGAGCTTGCATCCGGGAGATAGTGGATTCGAACCCCACTGTCGGCAGCCCTGAAAATGGCTTTCTATGGTTTCCCATTTTCACACCAGGCAATTGCTGGTGCTGTACTTTAATTAAGACCACGACCACCCTTTCCTATCCCATCATCGCCATAATACCTATCTGTGTCAGTGCGACGTAAAACAAATTGTTTTTTTAAAAATCTCACCCTGTCGGCCCGTCACGTTACAACATAGTTCAAACACTGGATAGCATTTCGACGTCGCTTGCTCATAAAATTACAATCAGTGACCTGAATAACTCGTAGTCTACCTCTAGTACGAGCGTATGTTGCAAAGACTGACATTTCACTCTAATCTTCTTCCTTCGTGAATGTATTAACTAAACAGACTTGTAAAGTGAGTTTATAAAAGTATCATATAATATTTATTTCAAACTTGTCATGAAAATTTGACTTGGAGTACAGGATGCATTATTCAAATTTTTGAAATGCATCACAGGCATGTGCTGCTTGAAGCAAGCCGTGCGCTCCTTTGAGTCGAGGCGGTGAGCTGAACTCTCAGTCCCTTTGCACGGGTCGACAAGCCAGTTTAAACTCCGTTAGACAACTTTACCTAGTTCCAGTGAACTAGCAAGGCGAGCAAACACGAACTGTGGGGGTTTGATGTACTGTACGTCACATGTCCGTCTGTGTGAGCCATTTAACGAAAAAATTGCCTTTTTTATTTATCAGCCTGCGTACATGTAGGCAGTTTGTTTGTGAGTGACTGAGCGTTGCCTACGCTGGCTTTGGACTGAGGCACCGCTCATTTAGCGGTCAGCATCACTGACTTTCACGCCGGTACCAATCAGTCAATCAGTCACTACTGATCTGAATTTAGAACAGTCGTCCAGGTGGCAGATTCTCTATCTATTACTTTCCTAGACACATGTTAAATAACTGCAAAATATTTGGAAATGTATTAAACATCTCCCTTGGCAAAATTATTCCAATCCCTAACTCCTCTTCCTGTAAACGAATATTTGCCTGAATATGTCCTCTTGAATTCCAACTTTATCTTCATATTGTGATCTTTCCTACTTTTATTCTTATTCGTCTGTTCCTGTCATTCCACGCCATCTCTCCACTGACAGCTCGGAACATACCACTTAGTCGAGCAGCTCGACTCCTTTCCCCCAAGTCTTCCCGGCCCAAACTTTGCAACATCTTCATAACGCTACTCTTTTGTCGGAAATCACCCAGAGCAAGCTGAGCTGCATTTCTTTAACATTTTTCCAGTTCTCGAATCAAGTAATCCTGGTGAGGGTCCCATACACTGGAACATACACTAGTTGGGGTCTTACCAAAAACTTATATGCCCTCTCCTTTATATCCTTACTACAACTCCTAAATACCCTCATAATCATGTGCAGATATCTGTACCCTTTATTTACAATCCCATTTATGTAATTACCCCAATGAAGGTATTTCTTTGTATTAACACCTATATACTTACAGTGATCCCCACAAGGATCGCAGTAATTAAGACTGAGAAGACTTTTCCCATTTGTGAAACTCACAACCTGAAACCCCGTTTATCATCATACCATTGCCTGTTGTCCATCTCACAACGTTATCCAGGTCATTTTGCAGTTTCTCACAATCTTGTAACTTATTTATTACTCTATACAAAATTACATCATCTGCAAAAAAAACCTTATCTCTGATTCCACTTCTTTACTTTTATCATTTACATAGGTATAAAAAAACACAAAGGTCCGATAACACTGCCTTGAGAAATTCCCCTCTTAATGATTATAGGATCAGATAAAGCTCCATCTATTTTTTTAAGAGGAAGTACAGCTGGGCAAGTATACTCTATTAAAACTAATCAGTGGCAAAAATACAAAGGGTGTGCCACCTGTAAAAATGAAGTTATTGGCGAAAGAAGGACAACGTCCACGAAGGGCGTGAAAATTAAAGACCATCCGGGTCGGAAAAGAACAAGAGTTGGCCAAGTGAGGCCGGATAGTATAGATGGAAGTGAGAACCTTAGCACAAGTCGGTGAAAGGAATGTCAGGACTCACATAAGACCTCGTGGATGAACCCATGCTTCGAAGTTACGCACCCCTCGTGCCTCTTACGACAGGCAGGGGTTATATGGGCGTTATTCTACCGCCCCCACTCGACCTCCCTTGGTCAACTACTGTTCTTTTCTTTGGAATATTTTGACGCAGGCTGCGCTTTTTAAAGAAGAATCGTAATTCCGCTCAATTTAAAGATTTTTATTTTCTCTCTCACACACACACACAAACACCCCAAATTTGATGTAAATCAAGATAAAACAAACAAAATCAGTTGGATCCCTTCTTAGGGGACGTCGAAGTGCCGGACATTTACCCTAGAAAGGATCGTTCTGTTCAGAAATGTTGTTAATTCAATCACGTAAAATCACGTAGCCGATCAGGAGAAAATGACGTAATACAGTCAGTAGTTACCGCCAAAACCTGCGCTGGATAGCGGTAATCTGATAGTGTGTGAAGATGGGGGAAATGGCGATACGGTCAAAAGCAAGCTGACGTTCATTCTGACACGAGAATGCAATTACGAAGGTATTCAGTGTGCGGAGTAGAAGCGTTTGATCCCATCGGACGTGACATGCCACGCACAGTACACAGGTTAGTATATCGTCCTTATTAGGTAGGGTCCACTTTACAAACACATAGTACAAACCTCTAATTATAATTTATAGAATTAATTTACAAAATAGTACAAAGTGTTCAGAAACACCTTGGGTCACCTAAAAAAAGTTGTTAAAATACAAGCTATTTAATGAACTTAAAAGTACATATTATTCTTTTGAGCTCAAGTTTAAGAACTTAGTTTAAAACCAGGAAACAAAAAATTAGCACGTCTCGAATATTTTGAAGAAGACCGCTTTTTTTAAGACAAGAATTGTAATTCCGAAACTAATAATAAACTTATGATAATTATTTTAAAATACTTGAGTTGCCTTCTGTTCATATTTACACTAAAATCAAGCAAACAAATATCACATGAAATCACCATTTACGGTACAATTTAGTTTTCTCCCGGGAGATGGACTTATCCAAGGTTTTCGATAGAGTAGATCATGGGAGATTAGTAACGAAAATGAGGGCTACTCGACTAGACAAAAGAGTGGTTGAATGGGAGACTACATTTCTAGGAAGTAGAACTCGGAGATCTTGTAATGATTAAGAAGGGGGTCCCGCAGGACACTATCATTAGACCTTTTTAATATAGGTTATACAAATGATATGAGTAAAGACCTAGAATCACAGAAAGGGATATTTGCGGATGATGTTATACTCTATAGAGTAGTAAATAATTTGCAGGTTTGTGAGCAACTGGAGGGGGATTTAAACTATCTTGTGAGATGTACAGCAGATAATGGTATGAATGTAAATGGGATGGAAAGTCAAGTTGTAGTTTCACCAAGAGGAAAAATGTGTTGAGGGGCTGATAGTACCTAATGGCGAACAATGTATGTGTCTAGGTGTTAATACAAGGATTGATCTTCATTAGGGTAATCATATTAAGAAAGGTTACAGATCTCTTCTCGTGGTTATGAGAGTTTTTAGGGGCTGTAAAAAGGATGTAAAGGACAGGGCGTATATGTCTCTGGTAAGATCGCAATTCGAGTAGGGCTCCAGTGTATGGGACCGTCACCAGGACTACTTGCTACGAGAGCTGAAAAAAGTTCGAAAAAAATGAGCATGATTTGTTCTGGGTAGACTTGGGAGTAAGAAGACGAGATGTTCGAGAATGCGGTATGTTTCGAGTTGTCAGTGGTGAGTTGGCGTTGAATGACATAAGTAGAAGTATAAGCTTGAATGGAGCTTTGATAAGAAAGAAATATCTCGACTCTCTAACAAATAGACAGAACATTCTGTAAAACTCGAGTGACAAAGGTGCGTTGTTCTAGACTCTTACCCTGTGTTGCACAATATTACATTGGATTTACACATCATATTTACAGGTAATATTAGATTATATACTATCAATTACGTGTTCTTACATTAAATAAAATCGTATTAATAAACATGCGGCAGAAGTATCGTGACATAACCTCACATGTTTTGTTACACAGGACAGATTATACAACACACAAATAATAAAAGATACGACCATGATTTATACCAAATAAAGTCCGTACATAACTACGTAAATAATAATAATAATAATAATAATAATAATAATAATAATAATAATAATAATAATAATAATAATAATAGACGTACACAAATTCATAGCCACACCTTACAATTCATAATAATAACACCAGCTACTCATCGAGCTCGATATTTTAACTATTTTTTTCATGGGTTTAGAGAATTGTTTCCAAATTACACTAGTCTATTATACACTTGCTTCAACACGGCAGGTGTTCTTGTGGTCTGTTAACGTTTCCAGATTACAAAATACCTATAATGTATGTTGCACATGTCATGGATTCAATTTATCCACCAATATTTATGATAAGCTCAAAACATAACCAAAATTACCCCGTAATGTTCACACGCAATCGATCAAATCATTCAAATAAATTCCATGCGTAGAGTTGTAATTAGCAATCTATTGTTAATAAATTAGCCAGAACATGAATGTCAATTACTGTAGAGAGGATGATGAATACGAGTAGAGCATGTAGCCCACATTATTGAGAATTATGTAGGCAACACACAAGTCCACAACTACAGGCAATGATTTCTAAAAAAGCGAGAGAGTTGGCCCTGCGGTTAGAGTCGCTCAGCCGTGAGCATGCATTAAAGAGATTACTGGTCGCTTTAAGCAGCTCTTTCTCCGTACATGTGGCAGGACAGAGATGGCCTGTAGTCTGCACGTCACCACAGACAACACAATGCACAAAATATTCCCTACATTTGCAGATTGGTCTTGCGCCTAGTAACACCCGAGCGGAACCTATTTAAAAATTTCCAAATCGTCCAGTACTCCAGATGGTAATTCTTCACGAAGTGTTTTCCATTTTCCGATATGCTCAACCCCAGCTCGCCATAAAGAGAGTCTGAGTGACCTTCAAGAAACCTCTACGTGAACTTAACGGAGATGGTGCTGCTTGGAGCTGACTGCTGAACAAATTCTGAGCAAAAAATGTTAAGTGATCCTGTGTCTTATCATTAATACTTGCAGAGTTACAATGCAGTCATAGGAAAGTTGTTTGTAAAACGCGTATATCTTGCTTTCGTTAGACGAATAAAATAAAATAAAATAAAATCTTCCCAAATAATCCTTAATTTAACAGGCGCGTATTCTGTAGAGGTTATAGAGAGGTTGTAATATTGCCCGCCATGTTTTATAAGGAATAATAACGATAATAATAATAAATATTATTCGTAACTTCATGTCCGACACGTTGGCTGAATGGTCAGCGTACTGACCTTCGGTTCAGAGGGCCCGGGCATTTCAGTCGCTTCTGATTAACTCTGGTTATGTGAATGAGTGTGATCCACGAAATATCACTGTAATTTTTGTCACAAATGGAAGATAATAATTTGTTTTACTCAAATAAAGTCTCCAATCGGAGGTTGATTAAAAAATAATACAAAATATTTTATTTTAGAGAATGCGTACTTTACTAATTTATAACAACTATTTCTGTTACGTCGCAGCGCTTCTGTAAGTGTTTTGTTTGTCTAACACTGTCGTGGGTGATGTCTTTGCTCACTGAAGTTCTTTGGTGTCGTTTTATTGATTTTTCTCATTCAATGTAATTTGAAGGGCTGTCACTTCATGTGCACTAACTGATTCATTAAACGATTTATTGCTCCTGGGATGCTATTTTCCTTTCTAAAATAAATATATATATGTGTGTATAGGTCCAGGGATCAGGCTATTTTTCTTTCAACAAAATACTCGCGCTGGACATATGGACAAAGATAATGAGAATTCACAGATATAGCACTCTCATTCATTGCTGCTAGCCCTGGACCTCAAGAAAGAAACAAAAGACGGCGCGAGCAGCGGAATGCAACATAATGGAGTCCTGTTTACAGCCCGTAAGTACGTATACATATTTCTCGCTAGTAACAATGGTATTTGTTATTCAAGCTCCGATTTGAAACTTTATTTGAGTGAAATCAATTATTTAATCTTCCATTTCTGACAAATATTACGGTGATATTTCGTGGATCACAATCATTCACATAACCATTAATTCTTCTGGCTCGGGTACTGAGTGTTTGTGTTTGTCCCGACACTCTCCTCTCCATATTCATACAACACACCACAGTACCAACAACCACAGAAACACGCAACAGTGATTACATCCATTTAAGGTTGGCGTCAGGAAGGGCATCCGGCCTAAAACAGAGTCAAATCCACTTGTGCGACACAGTTCGCACCCGCGACCCCACAGGTGTGGAAAAAGAGGTAAAAAGAAGAAGATTCGTAAGTCAGCTATCGTGTGCGGACATTTTAGTTTGGCGCCAGCAGGGTATCAAACAAACACACAAATGACTACAAGATGTACAAACCGCACGAATAGAGCAGACAGAATAAGAAATATACCAGGTAATAAGTGATTAAATTGTCCCTTATTCATTTTCAAAATAAACATGTATTTATTTTATTCGTTTCGACCCTTAGGATTTCGACTGATTTGTTGTCTTCGTTCTTCCCAATAACTCTTCATTCCTTCACTCTTCCTATTTCTGTCTTAGTATCGGTCCATTTGTGACTTTCGACGTCCCTTTTGTAAACAGATCTATCCTGCACAGTCGTTAGCGGATATTTATCTCTTATGCCGAAAGTCTTCAAATCCTCCCTAACTTCATTCAATTATTTCCCGTTAAATATGTCGAATTCCATATCTTCTTTGTTAACCTGTTGTCATCCATCCTCATCAAATGCCCCACGAAACTCAACGTTCTTTCCCGTAATACACCTGAAATTGGTTCTACTTTCTCATATATCTCCTCCCTTGATCTATGCACCCATATTCCTCCCAGTGTTTTGGTACGCCATATATCTCTCAGAATCTTTCTTTCCTCCTTTTCCAATCGAACTCAAATATTGCTTAAAGATAGCCGTAGCATCTTTGGCGATCAAGGCCTACGGTAACGACTAATGTGACGCCACTGACGGTATACTTTCGATTTCAACACACTCTCTCTTTATAGAAATCCACAGCCGTAGCATCTTTGGTGAAGGACTGCGGTAACGACTAATGTGACGCCACTTTTGTCACCCATTTTGTTGCGTCGCGTTACGTTACACAAATTTTCGGATGACCCGCAGCCATAAGGATATTAATGTTAACAAGCGAAGTGCAGAAACCGTCACCACCACCATTACATCATGAAAGGCTTTCTCGTGATTGGTGGAAACACGCCATCGTTACAGCGTAGCGAACACCAGCATGTTGGAGATAAGCCTGCTTTCACGTATATATCGTAGCGTACTGCCCGGATCGTATTTCCTGTAATAAATACATTTATCTATCAAAGCTGTTGTGTTTTTATAGTCGTTACTATATTTTCTAAATTTTAAATATTGTTTATCTGCCATAAATAATATCAATGCTGACATAACACGTAGGGTATAAATTAATATTCACCGTTGTACCGGGAGAGCTTATCAGTACGCTCGATATTTTCTGTGCTCTCCTGGTTATTAATCACCTCAGCAACGGACTTCAATGTACTTCCTATGTTTTAAAGTTTTCTTTCATCATTATCGTAAGGTACATAATTTTTCCTATATTTTTTTTAAATTTCCTTTCAATAATAATAATAATAATAATAATAATAATAATAATAATAAACGTAAAGTCACAGCTATTAGTGTATAGGTGTTTCAGTATGATGCCATTTAAGCTGTCTGCATGTCAATTTCCACGTCCAGTTTTACTTTACCAGTTGTTACTGAAAGCGGAATTCTCTTACAGGATCTGTGGCTGAGTTTTAACATTATTTTTCGGGTAAACACCAAATGTGTCATCGGTGACCTTTCAAATGCCGACATCGAACGACATGTACTTTTGCACACACTTCAAAAATCCGACTACCTCCTTCTCCGTTTGAATCCGCGGTCTTCAGAAACCGGTACAAAGATGTAAATATCAGTCTAGCTAGTTTCGATGACGTTCCAAAAAGAATCTTTACCTCTATGGGGTGGAAGGACACAGTACGTGTTCTCTCACATGAACTGAGATCATCGAAGCGGCGTTTTTACTCTGCGATAAGTAGGCTGCAATATGAGAGGCGCGCGCATAGTTCTTCACCTTGCAAGCAGCCTGCACATGTTCGACCTGGCTGGCTGAATGACCGTGTTGTGTTGTCCTGTTCCACACAGCTGTCCATGCAACGTAGTTAACCTGGTATTAAGAAATAAGCTACCTTTGTATGGGAAACTGCCGAAACTGAGGATTGGAATATTTCGATGGCCAACAACAGCATGAATTAGGAAATGTTCTCAGACACGGTACAGTATATAACAGATTTCGGTTTTAATATTAATGTTTTTGCTTCTGCCTTCATTTAACCCTAGAACTGGCAAATGTAGAATATTCGACATTGTTCGTAATTCCCTCACTTCTTCAACAGATGTCATGACTGTTTAATTCTGCATGTCTATAACAGCCGTGAGTTGAGTTTTATTCATAGTTACAAGCTTTTGGGGCACAATATCACAAAAATAATTGAGTGCAGTTTTCCGTCCATCTGTTTGAGCGCCATTTCTGTAGTGTTTGTAAACAAACCTTCACGGACTCTGTTTTGCTATTATGTTTAATTTTATTTCGCAGTTTTCCGTTCGGTGCGAGTTATTTTACTGCTGTAAATATATTATGTGATTGATTATATACATTTTTAGTATAGTGTGTGTCTAAATATGGCATCTTCACTTCATTACGGAAAATTAGTAATGAAGTAGCTTAGTGCGAAATTTGTTGCAAGTTGAAAGTGACGCATCTGACTTTGAGGTTACTGAGGATGAACCGACAGATTCGGAATCAGATTTGGAATGTTTATCAGCTATTTCTTTGCAGCAAATATCGGAAAGTGAAAGTAATGACGGATCTCCCGTAAAGTAACCTATCATAACAACGTGGTCTAAGGTCACGCCTCGGAATGATTGCATGTCAATACATTTTCCCTAATATTTTCAAGAATATGCCTCTCAGATTGATGAAACTTTTGCTAGTGTATTACAAGTGCATTCTTGACTATCCTTATATCTTAATTTGTTTGTGACATGTTCCAGTTTTGTGTACATATGTTCCAAAATTTTATTATTATTTTGAATGTTGGAATTACACTT
The DNA here is from genome assembly GCF_040414725.1 of Anabrus simplex. Taxonomy (NCBI): domain Eukaryota; kingdom Metazoa; phylum Arthropoda; class Insecta; order Orthoptera; family Tettigoniidae; genus Anabrus; species Anabrus simplex. The sequence continues at coordinate 76,077,264 of NC_090277.1, forward strand.
TTTGAACAGACTGTAGCTACATTTTTCTAGCCAAAACATTTATGCAACTTCCTGTCACAACGATAATCCTCAGTATATTATCTTTACGTAGATATATAAAAAATTGTAGATTTATTTCATATTTTGCGGATATTTTGTATTTTATGTAGACAAGTACAAGTTGCCAAATATGGCTGTGACCACAGGGTTTAATATTGTCAGTTCTAGGGTTAAAATGTGAATAGTGTTAGCAACTACAATACTTGAAATTTTTAGGTATTCATTAGCGGCATAGTTAATTTAGGTACATGTAATAACTAATATTATTTGCTTGTAAGCAGTGTAGCTGTTATAACGGGGCGGATGCCCAGAGGTACACGACGTCTGCGGGCGCAATGAAGAAAGAAAATTTGAATTACAGCCAACAGCGATGATTTTTAATGATCTGTCGATCAAATACATTAATACCGATAATTGTTTGCGAAACCGTTAAGAATACAGTCTAATACAGGTAATTTAACTTTCCATGGCAGATGAAAATCACAATGCACTCATTTATGAACATGTTAAATGTTATGGAATCAACAGAAAAAAAGGCAAACCACGATAACATTCATGAGTGTATTTATTACTACCAGCAACCAAACGGACTGGCTGGAGGTGTTGGTGATGATTGTTGAATTTAAGAGGAAGTACAACTATACAACCGTCTTCTATATAACACTAATCAGAGAGAAAAAATGGAAGGGATCCGACACTTCAGAAAATGAAGATATCGGCCAAAGAAAGGCAAGGGCCACGAAGGGCGTGAAAATGAAAGATTCCCTACGCCACAAAGCTTAATACCGTCGGGGACGGAAAAGAACAAGAGTTGACCAAGGGAGGTCGGATTGGATAGATGAGAGCGAGGAGTCGGGCACAACTAAGTGGAAACAAAGCCACGACTCAGCTAAGAGCCCCGTGGTCGCCAACCCACACTCCCAAGTTAAAGACCCTGGGTTGCGTTCACAAAATACTACTCTCCAAATCCGAGTAAACTCAGAGTTCACTGCATCCGTTCACAAAACCAAAGAGTTAACTCTACAAGATATTCAAAAATGCATTCTATTTAACTCAGAGTATAGTCTTTTTTAACTCGACATGAATCAGGAGTTGCTAAGAGCCAAATTACAACCAGAAGTTGGTTTCGTGGGTCTTGCAATGGTCTTCCTCGTTCCCCAATTTTGGATTTAGAAAGTTTGGGGCCAATGCCTCTCAAGCCGATGTTAGAATGCTGATCCCGGCAATCAGAAATGTTTAAATTCATCTTCGTCGTAGTTGTTAACAACATAATCTACATATCCAGTTATCCTAAATGGCTTATCGTGCACCAGTGCAGAGCCGATATCTTGGTATTCATCATCATTGTCATCAGATTGTTCCTACGAGATAAAGAATAAAGGGTACTGTTTCAAGGCACAAGTCAGTGAAGTTCGGGGAAACGCCAAATATATGACCGGATATCTACATGCAGATATCGTACGCCATAGAGCGTTCGTCCACGCTTCGAAAATGCAACTACCTCTCATGGATTTCAACCCGCGATCTCGCGATCTGGACGCCGACATTCTACCACTGTTCACAGAGGGAGACGTTGCAAGAATAAAATGAAAATCCACAGCCTGTTTCCAGTCATTCGACCAAGTCAGGAATGGAAAGAATATGGCGGTGAGGTTAGGAATTGTGCCGGGTGCCGAAGCCTGTCGCATTCCTCTGGGGCAGTGATTAATGACCTGATGAAATTAAATAATATTGGAAAGTTTAGCTGGAAAGGAAGATGACAAGGAAAACCGGAGTACTCGGAGAAAACCCTCTCCCGCCTCCGCTTTTTCCACCACAAATCTCACATGGAGTCACCGCGATTTGAACCACGGAATTCTGAGGTGAGAGGCCGGCGCACTGCCGCCTGAGCCACGGAGGCTCTAAGTTGCAACAATAGATGAAAACCACTGACGTAAACTGAAACAGTCTTTACACTAGTTCAGAAAAGACAAAGTCAAGAGCAGAAAAAATCATGCCTAGAAATAAGGAGGTATCTTAAGCTGCGTTTACACTAAGCGTAATTTCTTCGCGAAATAATTTCGCGAGGGAATTGCGCCTAATGTAGACGCTCCCTCACCCCTGAGTAATTGCGGAGTGAGGGCCCTCGCTGCGAGCCGGAGGTCAGTCGGTTTTTGTCCGCGCATCAAAGAGTTTCGCTCATCGAATTTCTCTCAGTGTAAACGTGGTTCCCGTAGTTGCACGAGGGATGAATCAAGAACAGTGTTTGCAGCTCATCGAGCTCTACAAAAATAGGGATTTTATGTAGAATCCGAAAAGCAAAAACTATTTCAATCGCAATAAAGCAGAAGATGCGTGGAAGGAAATTAGTTCTCAACTAAACTTTCCTATCTCTACAGTGAAATTGTAGATAAAAGCGCTACTGGGTTCATATCGAAGTGGAAGATGGTAAGAAAATAAGAGCAGGCTCACTGCATCAGGTAAGCTATTACTATTAGTTTATAATGCAAAATTGTGTCATTTCATTACTTTTTTGACCTACCGGTACCTATTTTGAAGCATTCTTGGGTCATTGTGAAGAACTGCAACTAGTGGGCAGACAACACCACATTCAGAAGGCACAAGCCCTGAACATTTGGATTGGTCATATTTAGATGGGCTATTGCGCTTGTGACTAATTTTAATTAGTTTGTGATTTATTTTTCTTCCATTTTTTAATCTTTATTTTACATTTTCACCCATTTTTTGTATTGATCCACAACAATTAACAAAAATATCAAACGCTATTTTTTTAAATGGGTGCGGTTTGGATACGAAGTGTATTTCTAAATTGAATTAATATTGTGTGATTTTTAGTTATTAGCATTCCTATGTGTTCATTTGACTTTTGTTTATATATATATATATATATATATAAAAATACCGAGTCGATTTACTGTTTTAAATGCGATTAATTATTATCCTTAACTTCACATAAACCTGAAGTGTTTCAATCAACGCATCAGAAACTTCTGGGACGATTTTTGATATTGTGCACTTCGATATTTTAAATAAATACTGCAAACTTGTGTACGAATCACCAGTTGCTAAGAAATGCAGTGTGACAGCCAACCTTTCTCTCACTGTTACTGCTTCTCTGAATGTTGTGTCTTGTTTTCCAACTTTTTGACTGATCAGTGAAACGAGTTGTTCAAAATCTTGGGTACTCATGCGGACGTTCTTAATTGTATCATCAATGGGTTCCTGTACTATTTCTCTCATAAGGCTGTTTCCATATTGGCTTCTTCCAAGGAATAATTGTTTGCTCCACCATCGTCGAGGGTGCCGATTTTCCTTCTTCCCTTTCTTGATCAAAAATGACATTGATATGATGGAAAACGCGGCTGCAGCGGCTGGACGGACAAACCAAGTTTCCATGTTGGCTGCAAAACAAGAGCAGAAGCGTTCAGACTTGTCAAAGGCGGCTCGCCCCACTCGCGCTATTTTTCGCTCTGAATTGCGCTCTGTTTTGGGTAGTGCGAAATTTCACTCGAAGCGAGTAAGTTTCACCCGAGCGACTTTCGCGAGGGAGTTTCGCTAGTGTAAACGCAGCTTAACAGATATGTTCAAATCCTGATATGAATAAGAAGAAGATGAAACGTTGTGTGGTTCCGTTCTGATCGGACGTATGAGGACTGTTCTGATAGCTGATTATCAGGGTGATAATTATAGTGTGATCTAACGCAAATGGTTTGTTTACAAGTTAAAGGGGACATTAACGTCGTGTGCGCTGAGCAACCTCCGCAATCGATACAGCAACCCTCGATAGGGAAATAGACGTGTTTACTCTGTCTCGACTGCGACACTGTAGAAACCGCTGTGAGGACAGGAACTGTCAAACAAATCAACCTCGACACCGAGACAAACATATCAACTCGTCTGTGGTCCATCACAATGGCCTTTATTGAGTTCTCGGCCATCAGCTCAATGGTTAAGGAAGGAGGAGGCTGGAATCTGTGTGGGGCTGATTATTGTTTTCAGAGGAGGTATAACTGGGCAATTATACCCTAATAACAGTAATCGCAGGGAAAATATGAAAGGAATCCTACAATTCGAAAATGAAGGTATCGGCCAAAAGAAAGACAAGGTACACAACGGGCGTGAAAATGAAAGACTCTGGAGCCCGAAAACTTAATACCGTCGGGGTCGCAAAAGAACAAAGAACAAACGGGCTGGAAATACTTGAGAGAAAGGAGACGAGCTGCTCGACTAAGAGGAGGCATGTCCCGAGCTGTCAGTGGAGAGATGGCGTGGAATGACATTAGTAGAGGAATACGTTTGAGTGGTATTTTTAAAATTAGGAAATATCACAAATATGAAGATAAAGTTGAAATCCAAGACGACAAATTGGAGCAAATATTCGTTTATTTTAAGATGATTTAGGGATTGAAATAATTTATCAAGGGAGATGTTCAATAAATTTACAAATTATTTGCAGTTATTTAAGAAAAGACTAGGGGAAAAAACAGATCTGCCAGCTGGGGGATTGCCCTAAATGCAGATAAGTGGTGATTGATTGATTGATTGATTGATTGATTGATTGATTGATTGATTGATTGATTGATTGAAATCGAATAGAACAGAATAGATCAATGCGAGCAGCCGAACACAGGCAAGTGGTATCAATGCCAGATTCAGCTAGCGAAACCGTGGTGGCCAACCTAAGAGCCTCTGCACTTTTAATATTAGTATCATTAATTTACCTCAATACTGTTCAGAAATATGGAAGGTTTAGAGAAAAAGGGTGAGCCTTAATGTATAAATACAGCGAAATCTAGACCTATCTTACGATGAGATATTATTAAATAGTTTCCGGCAGTATATACATACACGTGTATGCAAAAGATTTTTATCGGTTTTAGTGGTAATGAAAACACGTATTTCCAAGGGAAATTTGTTTTTTGTTTATTGAAAATATGGGCCATCGGCTTCTACACACATTGCTCATCTTTCAGATAAGTTATAAACACCATGCCAGAAAAACTACCTGTCTTTTGAGGCAAACCGTTCGTCGAGCCATTTTTCAACTTCCTTGAAATTGCTGAAGTGCTGCTCTACGAACGCGTGCCTCATTGATCCTAGGAGGTGAGAGTCAGATGGCGCCAGGTCCGGGCAGTATGGCGGGTGCGGAAGGATACCCCATCCAAGCGATTTCGAGATGTCGTTCACTGGTTTTGCTGTGCGAGACGGCGCATTGTCGTGTAATAAAATCACTTTGCCATGTCTTCTGGCCCATTTCGATCGTCTTTCGATCAATGCGTGATTTAAATTAATCATTTGTTGGTGATAGCGTTGTGCATTAACGGTTTCGCCGGGCTTCAAGAGTTCATAATACACGATACCGCTACCAGAGCGCGCACTGTCTTTCACATTGAAATCACCGCGTTTAAATTGTCTCACCTGTTCTAACCTATGGAGCGTGTTCACCATATGTTTCTACCAGCAAACGGTGGCTTTCCACAGTCTTTTCCTTTTTGATTAAATAAGAAAAGAATTCGTGCCGTAAATTTTCTTTTTTCAGGCACAAACGTCGACATGATCTCTGAACGATACAACACAGACGCTAGTGTTTGGCGGACTCAGCTTGTGTGTGTTGGTAAGTTAATGTCAGATGAAGAAACTGAAATATGTGTCAAATTCATACGCTGCGTACTGTTCGCTGGCGCCATCTCTTAGTGAAACCGGAAAAGACCTGGTATATACCACGGCCGACTGGATCCCTCGCTGCGCTCCAAGGAGCTGGCTAGAGCGACGTATCAAGTCGGCTGTGTATATACTTAATTTCTTACTGCTAAGTTCATTCTGTCTATCGACAATTAAGTAACCATTCATTCTTTCGACCATTCCTGCGCTCGCATACTTCTTTCATTGTCCTTACGACAGGCAGGTGGTGATGATGGTGGTGGTGGTGATCATAACTTTAAGAGGAAGTACAACTGGGCAACGATCCCCTATTAACACCAATTAGAGGGTGAAATGGAAGGGATCCGACACTTCAAAATATGAAGGAATCGGCTCAATGATTGACTAGGGCCACGAAAGGTGTGAAAATGAAAGACTCCCTAGGTCTCGAATGCTCTAATGCCGTCGGGTTGGCCTGGGCGTCCGGTTAGGGGCGCAAAGCTGCGAATTTGCATTCGGGAGAAAATGTGTTTGAACCCCACTGTAGGCAGTTCTGAAGTTGGTTTTCCGCGGTATTCTATTTTCACACCAGAAAAATGCCAGGACTGTACCTTAAAAAAAAGCTACGAGCCCTTCCTTCGCACTTCTAGCGCTTTCCAATCCCATCGTTGCAAGAAAGAACTACGTCTACTAATGTGATGTAAAGCGAATTCTAGAAAGGAAAAAAACCGTCGGGGTCCGAAAAGGACAAAAGTTGACCAAGGCAGGTCAGATATGTTAGATGAAAGTGAGGATCCTACCATAAGTAGGTGCAAGCAATGCCAGGACTCAGGTAAGTCCCCAACGCATGTTCCCAATGTGTCCCATTCTAGTGGCCTCTAATGACGGACAGGGGATACCGTGGATGTATTATACCGACAGGGGTGTTGTGGTGAATAACCGGAGGGGCCGCGTGTTGTTTCGGAGGTTGACTCTGTGATGTAGGGGTAGCGTTCCTGCCTTGTATCTTGAGGCTCCGGGTTCGATTCCCGGCCAGGTAAGGAATTTTTTACGTGGATCTGAGGGCTGGTTCGAGTTGCACTCAGCCTACGTGATTACAATTGAGGAGCTATCTGACGGTGAGATGACGCGTTCGGTCTACAAAGCCAAGGATAACGGCCGAGAGAGTCCCATACCCTGGAACCATACTCTAATTGGGGTCTTACCAGAGACTTATATGCCCTCTCCTTTACATCCTTACTACAACCCCTAAACACCCTCATAACCACATGCAGGGATCTTTACCCTTTATTTACAATCAGATTTATGTGATTACCCCAATGAAGATCATTCCTTATATTAACACCTAGATATTTACAATGATCCCCAAAAGGAACCTTCACCCCATCAGCGCAGTAATTAAAACAGAGAGGATTTTTCCTATTTGTGAAAGTCACAACCTGACCTTTAACCCCGTTTATCATCATACCATTGGCTGCTGTCCATCTCACAATATTATCGAGGTCATTTTGCAGTTGCTCACAATCTTGTAACTTATTTATCACTCTATAGAGAATAACATCATCCGCAAAAAGCCTTATCTCTGATTCCACTTCTTTACTCATATCACTGATATATAAGAATAAAGGCATCTGCCTAGAGGAATTCCCCTCTTCACTATTACAGGGTCAGATAAAGCCTCGCCTACTCTAATTCTCTGAGATCTGTTTCCTAGAAATATAGCAACCCATTAAGTCACTCATTTGTGTAGTCCAATTGCATTCATTTTTCTTAGTAGTCTCCCATGATCCACCTATCAAATGCTTTAGAAGGGTCAATCGCGATACAGCCCATTTGATCTCCTGAAGCCAATATATCTGCTATATCTTGCTGGAATCCTACAAGTTGAACTTCAGTGGAATAACCTTACTTAAACCGGAACTACCTTCTATCGAACCTAAACTGTAAGTACAGATCCCGTATTCAGTGTGCTTGGTAAAATTTTACAGTTAACCTCAAAGGTTAACCTAAAATGTTGCTGTTTAACCCATCATGGCCACCTCTAGCGACAGACGTCGGCAACATACAATGAATCCAAAGAATAATAAGAACACTGCCACCAATGATATAGTTATTGAAGTTCCAAGGAACACAATGAATAGACAGAATAATGCAAATAACTCCAATTCCGATTATATTATATAACAAGGATCATCAAGTAACCCAACGAATCAAAGTTAACATATTCTGCAATAATATAGACATAATCTACGTAAGAAAAAGCAATCATTATTGAATCCCATGTTGGAATTAGTATCAGTATCCATATAGGAACGGAGATGCACATTACTTAATGCAAACACTTTGCAGAAAAAACATAACTGTTTGAGTAGGTGAAATGTTATCTTATCCTGTAATGAATAAGACGGGGTCTCACGAGGCAGTATTACTGTACCTTTATGTTTTGTTATAATTATAAATAATATGAATAAACAACTGGAATCACAGATAAGACTTTTTGTGGATGATGTTATGCTGTATAGAGTAGTAAATAATGTGAACGAGTGCAGGAGGACCGAGACAAAGTTGTGAGAAGAAGAAAACCTACAACCTGTTTTACCGTCAGGGTTGGAATGAATGAAGCCCCATCTTGCGGCGAGGATAGGAATTGTGCCGGCTGCCGAAGGCTCTCGCACTCCTCTGGGGCAATGATTAATGACTGACAGATGAAATGATGATGATGATAATGATTTCGTGTTGCCATTTCTAGCCGAGTGCAGCCCTTGTAAGGCAGACCCTCCGATGAGGGTGGGCGGCATCTGCCATGTGTAGGTAACTGCGTGTTATTGTGGTGGAGGATAGTGTTATGTGTGGTGTGTGAGTTGCAAGGATGTTGGGGACAGCACAAGCACCCAGCCCCCGAGCCACTGGTATTAACCAATGAAGGTTAAAATTCCTGACCCGGCCGGGAATAGAACCCGGGACCCTCTGAACCAAAGGCCTGCACGCTAACCATTTAACCATGGAGCTTGGCTGATGAAACGAAATTATAGTTGAGAGTGTTGCTGGAATTAAAGATGACAGGGAAAAGCGGATTACCCGGCGAAAAACCTGTCCTCAGTACAAATCTCACATGGAGTAACCGGGACTTGAACTACGGAACCCAGCGGTGAGAGGCCGACGCGCTGCCGTCTGATCCACGGAGGCTTTAGAATGTTGTGAGATGGACAATAATTGAAGGGCCTAGTGAGGGAGGGAGCTAGGCCACTTTGTCAAGAAACGAGAATAAAATGAGTTTTCTAAAGCATTGTGTTGAACCGTTATTTGTACAGTAAAGGGACAATTTTTCTGCTTAACCCGTTGTTGGGTAAATTATGAAAAAGACGCAAGGTTGCAGGCGAACACTGGATATGGCCAAAACTGAATTGGTTTGTGGCTTAGCTCCCTTTCTCACTAGATTTTACTAAATTGAGCTCGCCCAGCACCAAAAAAGTTTCACAGACAGTACCAATTATAAAATGGGCAATACCATTAGCGTTAAAAGGTAAAAGATGAACTTCAGTTCATGGAATACACATCCATATCCACTAGACAAAATTACTGATAATTTAGTGAGATTTTACAGAAAAGTGGAGAGCTAAGTAAATGCACTAATAAACAGAAATCGTGATGGTGATTGTAGTTTAAGAAGGAAATACAGCTGGGCCACCATCATCTATCAAAACTAATCAGAGGGGGAAAAAGGAAGATTTTCCATCCATCTAAGACTGAAAGACAAGGGAACGGCCACGCAGGGCGTGAAAATGAAAAACTCAATTTTGTAACAGTTTGTTTTACAATCTGCTTTACGTCGCACCGACACAGACAGGTCTTATGGTGACGATGGGACAGGTAAGAGAGCAGGCGTGGACTTAATTAAAATACAACCCCAGGATTTTCCTAGTGTAACAATGCGAAACCACGAAAAACCATCTTCAGGGCTGCCAACAGTGGGATTCGAAGCCACTACCTCCCAAATGCAAGCTCACAGGCGCGCGGCCATCTCGCGCAGTAATATCGGTGGGTTCAGAAGAGAACAAGAGTTGACCAAGGCAGTCGGACATGAGGAGCCTGACACAAGTAGAAGTACTGTCTTACTCAGCAAGGGACCCTGTGGTCACCAGTTCACGCTCCCACGACGAAAGCCGCTGGTCTCCCTTTTATTCTCGTTTTACGACAGCCAGGGAATACTGGGTATAGATTCTTACCGCCCCCACCCACCGGAATATAACACAATTCCTTGAGGAACAAAATTTCGGCACCTTGGTATCTCCGAAAGACGTACAAGTAGTTAGTGGGAAGTAAAACTAATTACAACACGCTTTGAGCCATTGCGGAACTTTTGTTAGTGCTACAAGAACAGCGTATTCGGAAGATTCGGAGGCCCGGCTCTGACACAAAATTTGAAAAGTGGTACGAAGGACGGAACTGAGTCCACTCAGCCTCGGGAGGTCATGTGAGTAGAGGGGAGTTCAATTCCCACCTGAGCATCCTCGAAGTGGTTTTCCGTGGTTTCCCATTTCTCCTCCAGGCCGTTTCCTTCACTCTTCCTTGCCTGACACTTCCAATCTCCCTTCCCCCATAAGACCCCTGTTCAGCATAGCTGGTGAGGCCGTTTGGGGGAGGTACTGGTCCTGCTCCCCAGTTGTACCCTCCGACCCACAGTCTCACGTTACAGGACACTACCCTTGAGGCGGTAGAGGTGGAATCCCTCGCTGAGTCCTAGGGAGAAACCAACCCTGGAGGGTAAAAGGGATTAACAAAGAAAGAAAGACAATAATAATATTCGCGTGTGGTTTTTGGAGAGGCCTGATGCAATTCTTTCCAGTTGACGCCCCGCAGGCAACCTACGCGTTTGTAAGGATGGGGCCCTATCTGAGATGAATTATAACGCTCAAAATGGTACAAATATCCAGTTTCTGAGCCAGAAGAATGAAGTAAATAAAGTTAAAATCCACGACCCGACCGGAAATCGAATCCGGGACCCCTTGGACCAAAGGCCAACATGCTAGCCGTCTAACCACGGAGCCAATCACTACTTCTACAGTTTTCAGACACACCGAAGTGACAGAAGTTGTTTTACGAGTCTGTAAATCTACCGAGACGAGGCTGAGGTGTTTCAGAACCTTCAAATACCGGGATCGAACCAACTAGCTTGAGCTCAGAAGCCCTGCGTTCTAACACCTGAGCTACTCAGCTCGACAGGAAACAACAGCAAAATCACGTTCAGGGTGACGACCTTGTGATCCAAACCCACCACCTCCCGAATGCAAGCTTACAGCTAAACTGTGCGGTACGGACTTCAACCGTGCAGATAAATGAATGGATGACATTAAAAAGGGAAACATTCCACTCGCAGTAGTTTTCGGTAAACTAAAGTTTTACTACAAAACTGTTAATCAGATTGAAAAAAAAAAAAGAATAATTACATACTTGTTGGTATGTATATCAGTCACCATACTGTAATATATGTTACCAAATAGTATTAATATTCTGGCTCCTGGCTCAGTTTATCTCACTGGGTTTAGAAATGCGAAAAGTTTACAAAAAAAATATCTAATTTAGGAATTTAATATAGGTCTACTCACTCTTCGAAGGATCAGATGTCTATCTAAACTGATAAATAGTTTATCATTCCTTATAATAATCACTATCATCATCGAGACAATCGCGTCAACTACATGTATCTAAATTATAATTGAATGAATGAGATTAAATAGGAAAAGATTCCATTGCAACATACCCTGGTTCCTGTATTTTGAAATGACTTAATTAAAATGAGCTGGCCACCTTGTTTTTAGTTCTTAATTTCTTCATTTAGTGCTGTGTGAACACAACATAAAGAGGCTATCTTTTTTTTTTTGCCCCTATGATAATTTTATCATATTTCCCTAGCGTTACAAAACCAAATTGGTTACACGCTGAGCTTAAGAAGGAATGTTTTACTTTTGAAATCACTCTGAACGTCAACCTCCAATACTGGCATACAAATTCGTTGAATTTTTTTTCCTTATTTCCACTTGTTTGATGCGACTGCGTAGCCTATAAGCTACATAACGGCTATCTCAATTTAATATGACCAAAATGTGGAATCTCTCCCTTTTTAATCTCTTTCTACCGGGCGAGTTGGCCGTGTGGTTAGGAGCGCGCAGCTGTGAGCTCGCATCCGGGAGATAGTGGGTTCGAACCCTACTGTCAGCAGCCCTGAAGATGGTTCCTTCCCATTCCCAGGCCTTCCCTGTCCCATCGTCGCCATAAGACCTATCTGTGTCGGTGCGACGTAAAGCAACTAGCAAAAAATAATCCCTTTCTTTCTTTCTTTCTTTCTTTCTTAATATGCTTACCCTCCAGGGTTGGTTTTTCACTCGGACTCAGCGACGGATCCCACCTCTACCGCCTCAAGGGCAGTGTCCTGGGGCGTGAGACATTGGCTCGGGGATACAACTGGGGAGAATGACCAGTACCTCGCCCAGGCGGCCTCACCTGCTATGCTGAACAGGGGCCTTGGAGGGGGATGGGAAGATTGGAACGAATAGACAAGGAAGAGGGAAGGAAGCGTCCGTGGCCTTAAGTTAGGTACCATCCCGGCATTCGCCTGGAGGAGAAGTGGGAAACCACGGAAAACCACTTCCAGGATGGCTGAAGTGGGAATCGAACTCACCTCTACTCAGTTGACCTCCCGAGGCTGAGTGGAACCCGTTCCAGCCCTCGTACCACTTTTCAAATTTCGTTGCAGAGCCGGGAAACGAACTCGGGCCTCCGGGAGTGGCAGCTAATCACACTAACCACTACACCACAGAGGCGGACCCTTTTTAATCTCAACCATTGAAATATAAATGGTAGATCAGTATACTGCCTGCTGTCATTTCTTGATGGATACAGTACTTTTGCATCCATCTCTTGGCACAGGACAGATTAAAGTGTAGCTTTCACCGAAGTCCCAGTCAACATCCATGGCTGTGACAATATGGAAGTTGCTGGGGTATGGGTAGTGCTGAGTAATGACATTCAGAGCACGACTAGTGCATCTGAGTGTTATGAAAGGTGCTGCTCATAGGGTCAGTCGTGCTGCAATAGTATTTTCTGACCCAGTGAGGAAAGCAATGGCAAACTACCTCACTCCTCATCTTGCCTAGTACGCCTCATTTTGGTGCTGATAATGATTTTTGGGGGTTCCTTATAACCGCATAACCTTTGGTGGTGCTATTTGAGGATCCAATCAGCCTCTGGGCTGATGACCTAACAGAGAGACAGACAGGTCAGGATAATTAGCGTGACGTTAAACCGTTATCTAATAATAATATTAAGAAGAGAAGACGAAGAAGAGTGAGAAAAGCAGTGAAAGTGCTCTTTTAGACATTGAGAAACGGTAAGATGATACAATATTATACTCAGTAATCTTAATTTTGAATTATAAGTGACTACTGATCCACGGTCTTCTTTCAGCGTAGCATAATAATAATAATAATAATAATAATAATAATAATAATAATAATAATAATAATAATAATAATGGCGTATGGCCTCGTGAGAGGCCGGTGCGGGTCTTTTTCTCATAGACGGTCTATTAGGCGACATTCATATCTATGAAGATGAGGGCCCTACCTAGGATGATTTCTAATGCTGAATACGTCACATACCCAGCCCCCGAGCCGTTGGAATTAACCAATTATGGTTAAAATCCCCGACCCGCCCGGAAATCAAACCCGAGGCCCGCTGGACCAAAGGCACCACGCTAATCATTTAGCCATTGAGCCGGACAGCGTTACATAGATTACTTGATAGTGGGTAGTAACCAATATTACTTTCCACTCACATCTTTAGTTAAGCGTGAGTCATAAATATACATTTTTACGTACCGAATCTTGAATATTATAGAAGCAAAGGAGAGGTAACACACGTCTATCACAGATGGATAAACTCACACGATGTCACCACGACACAACACACACACGCGCCGCCCGAGGTTTAACGGTCAACTTCAATCTCTGAGCGCAGGTGGCTTAGTCCAGTGCGCAAAGAAATTCAGTGGATAAGAATAAACACTAGTTTGACTTAGAGGTGGATTTTATTGTTCTATTTGATTTGACTTATTTTACATGACTGAATTTCTGGTTGAAATTCTAAAGGGAGTATTATTCAAGATCAGGCAATAATCTAATGATAAAAACGCCTCGTGATCTGTAAGACTTGCATTGAAACTTTGAAGGATACAAGATGGGGTCGTCTTTACAGCAAGGAGAGGAATACTGTCCTTGATTTCCCATCAACGGACACTTCTACTGCTCAAGAACATCTCACAACAGGAAAGATATTGATCGAACTCCCCAATCAGAATGGAAAATTCCTCTTGACTCCTTCATACAGCTTTCTTAAATAAGGAAAAGATTTATCTAGGGCAGTTGTGGATAATATTGTAATGTAGTAAGAGGAATGCCGTTTTATTAATTGGGGTTGATCATATATCGCATAGTAGTTTCGTTTATGATGAGTATTAATGTATTTTCTTATATTTACTCGACCGAGCTCGATAGTTGTAGGTGCGGCCAGTATCCAGTAATCGGGAGATAGCGGGTTCGAGCCCCATTGTCGGCAGCCCTGAAGATGGTTTTCCGTGGTTTCCCAGTTTCACACCAGGAAAATGCGGGGACTGTACCTTAATTAAGGCCACGGCCGCTTCCTTCCACTTCCTAGGCATTTCCTATCCCATCGTCGCCATAAGACATATCTGTGTCGGTGCGACGTAAAGCAAATAGCTTACATTTACTCGCGTTAATTACAAGATAATAAGTACCGCTCGGAAGCTGAGGGAAAATCCTTTTCTTTTTCTAGAGTGTGCGAAGACGAGGCCCAACATAATATATGTTCCAGAAAATGGTGGGTTTTTTTTTGTCCTTTTTGGCATTTTTAAAGTCTTAACGCCTTTCTTTGTAACTTCACGTTATTTCGACTACGTTTATAACCACCCATTCTCAGTTCGAATCTACATTAGTTCATCCATCATCTCTTTAAACATATTTTCTGTAGTACGTGAGAAAATCAAATGAAAGCGAAATGACATGATAAATGAAACTAATGCTAGAAAAAAACAGTGGTATCAAATTATGTGCAAGACAAGTGAAATACTGAAAGGAGAAAATTTTGATGTGAGCTTTTGGAAGAGGAAGATCTCCCTTGCTTCAAGTGTGAACCCTTAACAACGGGGGTCCACTCAGCCTCGGGAGGTCAACTGAGTAGAGGGGGGGTTCGATTCTCATCACAGCCATCCTCGAAGTGGTTTCCCGTGGCTTCCCACTTCTCCTCCAGGCAAATGCAGGGATGGTACCTAACTTAAGGCCACGGCCGCTTCCTTGTCTATTCCTCCCGACCCTCCTATCCACCCCCACAATGTCCCTGTTCAGCACAGCAGGTGAGACCTCCTGGACGAAGTACTGACCCAAGTCTCACGCTCCAGGACACTGCCTTTGAGGCGGTAGAGGTGAGAACGGACCCTGGAGGGTAAACGGATTAAGAAAGAAAGAAAGAATAAATCCTTGACGTTGGCTGATGTGGAGAGAAGTGCGACGTGCTCTCTGAAAACCGTTAAGAGTCATTGGGCCACTTTTAGTCGCCTCTTACGACAGGCAGGGGATACCGTGGGTGTTACTCTACCGTCCCCGCCCACAAGAGAAATGTCGTTCTGGTGAGGGTCGCATCTCTTCCTTTTTTTGTCCCAATAGTGTTAACCCCCTATGTAAGAGGCGACTAGAGGCCCTTTAGTTGAGTCCTAGCATTAATTCCACTTACTTGTGACAGGCTCCTCACTTTCATCTATCCTACCTGACCTCGCTTGGTCAACTCTTGTTTTTTCTAACCAGGCGCAATTAGATTCCGAGGGCTAGGAGGCCTTTGATTTTCACGCCCTTTGTGCCCTTGTATTTTTTTGGCCGATACCTTCAATTTTCGAAGTGTGGGGATGTTTCCCCAGTTGTGCTTCCTCTTAAAACAATTATCACCACCACCAGTACTCAAATCGGAGATAATATCAATTATTATATTTTAAATTCCAACCAGTCCCTAACAGAATATGATTGCTCTCCTCGCCTAATAACAGTAAATTAGCTCCCTGTGCGGATCGGCCTTTAAATCTCAGGATTGCGAGTTTGAACTCGGCAGAGGTAGGGTAGAATGAAGTCCATTCGACACTCCATATCGTACGAAGAGTTGTTCCGAAATTTTTTTTCGTTTTCCTAACAAAATATATTATAATTTTTTTTTTTTTTTTTTACAAGTTACTTTACGTCGCACCGACACAGAGTGGTCTTATGGCGACGATGGGACAGGAAAGTGCTAAGAGTGCAAAGAAAGCGGCCATGTTCTTAATTAAGGTACAGCCCCAGCATTTGTCTGGTGTGAAAATGGGAAACCACGGTAAACCATCTTCAGGGCTGCCGATAGTGGGGTTCGAACCCACTATCTCCCGAATACTGGATACTGGGCGCACTTGAGTGACTGCGGCAATCGAACTCGGCAAAGAGATCAATTTCAGTGTCATGTGGCAGTGGCAGAATAAAAAAGAACGTCAAAATTGACAGCCAGGCAGGCTATTTTGCATAGAATGAGAATGTCTGCACACACGATATCTGAGGCCATAATATTATTGTTGGCGGTAAATACTTTTCCTTTTGTTGCTCTCCAGTAAAGCCAGAAGATGAAGCAATGAACATCTGTTTTCATAACAGAGGAATCACCCCTCTTCTAGTATTATAACCGGTCTTCGGTCGGTTTCTGAACAAGAAAGTGACCTGTAAAGTCGCTTCCTTTACAGCGGTAACCTCGAGCAATAATGGCAAGCCGCCATAACGACCTTGATGTCGTTTCCGTGTAGAGCGGAGGTTGTGCCAACTGTCTATTAGGCATTGTGCTCGTCAACCAAACTGTGCAGACCAACGACATGAAAGATATAGACTCTTTGCGTCTACTTGAACTGCTGGCAGCCATGACACTTGAAGGCAAAAGAAACGGCAGGTGTCTTGGCATAGCGCCGGTACTTGTACAGACGTACAGATTAAATTCGTTATTTTATGTTTCATGCAATAAAACCGGCCTTAGTTATGTACCGTTGAAGTTGTGAGATGACAGTGTTTAACCAATGTGAATAATTCGTTTGTGGTTATGTGGCAATGGGCTGTGTTGGTTGAAAGGTGGCTCCAGTTTCCTGTTAAACAATATTATTTAGTGAAATCAAGTTAAATGACATAAGTAACAATTCAACTAGAAGTGCATTCAAAAGCTGTATAATCAAGATGCAATATTAAATCCTTCTCTCTCCATTCCACTCCCAGTAAAGGGAAGTGGTGAAGATTTTTTTTGCTATTGGCTTTACGT
Organism: Anabrus simplex; assembly: GCF_040414725.1. Taxonomy (NCBI): domain Eukaryota; kingdom Metazoa; phylum Arthropoda; class Insecta; order Orthoptera; family Tettigoniidae; genus Anabrus; species Anabrus simplex. The sequence goes on from NC_090277.1 coordinate 76,094,328, forward strand.
CGTACCGACACGGATAGGTCTTATGGCGACGATGGGATAGGAAAGGCCTAGGAGTTGGAAGGAAGCGGCCGTGGCCTTCATTAAGGTACAGCCCCAGCATTTGCCTGGTGTGAAAATGGGAAAGCACGGAAAACCATCTTCAGGTCTACCGACAGTGGGATTCGAACCCACTATCTCCTGGATGCAAGCTAAAAGCCGCGTGCCCCTAATCGCACGGTCAACTAGGCAGCCATCCTCTATATAACATTAATCAGAGAGAAAGATTGTAAGGGATCCGACACTTAGAAAGATGGAGGTAGCGAACAAAGATAGACAAGAGCCACGAAAGCTCTGATACCGTCGGGGTCGGAAAAGAACAAGACTTCTCGAAACTAGATCGGATAGGACAGACGAAAGTGAAGCTGTAAAGGTGTTGGTAGGTTCGAACTCCTTCACCGTACCCCACTCTTTCCTGTCCTAGCCGACGTTTAACCAGCAGCACAGTGAAACTCACAACCAGTCAGTAGGCCTGCTTCTACTTACCACTTCGTGTTGGTGATTATTGCTAGACCTCGGACTTTTAGAAGCTAAAAATGTTATTTTAGGTGCCTAAAATAGGCTCTCAAATGTGAAGAAAGAGGTTATAAAAATATCCAAATAACATTTTTATTTTGCTGAATTGATAACTCTTCAGGGGGAAATATAACAAAGTATTATTATTGGTGATTTAAGCCCACCACGGAGCGTTTACGACTAGTTCTTTTCGGATGCTCGCTTTTGTCTCCAGTACCTCTTGAGTCCTGCTGTTAGGTTTTCCTTTCTATCCTGTGAAAGAGGTTTGCGAGATTTAACAACTGTTGTTAGAGGAGACCACGAGTTTCCCAGTTTACAAAATGTAGGACGGTCTTAGACGTCAGTATCATAAATCTCAGTGGAAGTTCAGTCCTTTCTTTTACTTCACTGCCCAACATGCTTCAAGTCTTGTAACATTTGATGAGTGAGAAAATCTTTTTTCGTAAGCCTGCCGATGTCTATTCTCACAACTTCAGCCGACTACGTCACATGCTAGTGTTAGCCGTTTCCATCTGTTGGTACAGTTCTGAGTTCGCTTTCAGTCGGTAGATTCCATCCAGGAACACTCTTCACCCATGAATTTCCCGAAGGACTCGTCTTTCGACTTTATCGAGATCTTCCATGCTGCATTTCATGTTCATCAGTAAGGTCTCCGCATCATATCAGAACTGGGGTCGGACAACAGTTTGGTAATGGCATATTCTGGCGTTCTTCGAAATACACTTGTTGTAACGGTTTTCCCACCAGTTGGTATGCAGCGTTGAGTTAAAAATGGCACATCTGTCTAAGATGGAGATTCCATCTCTACCATTGGGGTGGACCCATCCACCAAGATATCGGAATCGATTGCCTTTTCTGATCTTTTCATAGATTATCGTCAAAAGGGCTATCGTGGGGTGCTTACTCTCGAAGTACTTGCTCTTTTCGTATGATATTGTAGTCCTGTCTTCGTCACTGAATATAATTTTACCATCCCATATGAAGTGGGGGAACTCTTGTAATCTTTTAATCAAAGAAGATTTGGAAGCCGACACATTCTACGGGCGTGTACTGCTGAAGGTTCTTGAGCACCTCCGGGGATTATCGTTTACATTTTCTCGATTTATTATTTTTTCGAAAAAAGTATGTCAAGAATGTACTGTTCAAGATACGAGTCGGCAAATATTTAAGTTAAACGCATTTTACTCAATTTATGGGTAAAAATTAGCAATGATAGGAATTAGGCAAATAGAGATGTTCTAATGTCAATTTAGGCACTCTACGACAACAGTTTTTAACCTTATAAATACATGAAATCTGTAAATACAACTTCACTTGTCTCTTCAAGAAAAAAAATGGTTTTTGCCTAAAATCCGAGGTGTGCTTATTACTGTTAAGAGCGGATGAATATCTTTAACTTCACTAACTGATTCCCCGACTCCATGGCTAAATGGTTAGCGTGCTGGCGTTTGCTCACAGGGGTCCGGATTCGATTCTCGGTAGGGTTGGAAATTTTAACCAGAATTGGTTAATTTCTCTGACACGGGGGCTGAGTATATGTGTCGTCTTCATCACCATTTCATCCTCACCACGCACCACGACGCGCAGGTCACCTACGGGAGTCAAATCGAAAGACCTGCACCTAGCCAGCCGAACATGTCCTCGGACACTCTCGGTACCTACTAAAAGCCATACGCCATTTCATTTCATCAGACAGTATTTGCGATTTTAGGCGAACTTCAAAAAAATAGTAATTTAAATATATAATTTAAGTCTTTTTTTCTCTGTTAATTAATCAAAAATTTGTATTGATTTTGTCACGTTCAAAAAATAAGCGCAAATCATGAATTGTGAATTTCAGGACATCCAGGGAGTTTGTGGTGTGAAAGAGACGGTCTCCATCCAGTGTGCCTGTTCTTCTTTCTCCTGTAAAACAGAGAGTATATGCGTTTTTAACCAAATTTATCAATAATTATTTAAATATACAATTTGTGTCTTCCTTTTTCTCTCTCATTTAATCAGATATTTGTACTGATTTTAGTTACGTTCAATAAAGTGAAAATCATGAATTGTGAATGTCAGAACATCCAGTGAGTGTGTGAGGTGATACTTTCCGTCTGCCATTTCTGTTATTTCTTTCCTGTGTCTGTCATATGTATCTCTACATTGTTGTATGAACTACCTTTTTAATGATTTGCTGGCTGTATGGCTGATGGGGCCAACAGCCAAATACATTATAAAAGATCATTTCACTACCGGATTGTCCTCTTACGGAACTGTTGATTGTAGAACCTGCATTGCAAACGATCAACTACAATACCTTTATGTGCATTCCATCACAACACTTGACTGAGGCTTCAGGAGGCTTTTCCTCCAATCTATAAAGCGTAAAGATGAGGATACTTGTTTAAAGGGGCCAAACATCTAGGTCATTGGCCCCTAAAGGTATGAAATGAGACAAAATTCAATCAAAATTTAAAAGTCCAAAATCCTCCACTGACCAGAATTCAAAACATGGTGACGAAGAATGAATGGGTGATTATGAATTTAAAATACTCAGTAGATCCGACCCGCAATGCCCCACATCCCAGAAACTAGCGTTAAACAATAGTATTACTGACCAAGGGACTGCTTCTAAAGCACAATCCTGAATCGATGATGCTTTTAGTCTAAAGGGGTCCAAAATCCAGGTCATCGGCCCCTCATAATGGTACTTATAGCTAGGAAAGTAAAACCATGGTATTTGTCATGTTGCGGTACTAATCAGAAGTAGCGTAGACTCGTGGTATTTCGCACATTATGGTACTATTCACAGGTAATGTAATACGCATATGTAAGGCAGAGCTATGGTGTTTCTCACATTGCGGTGCCATTTACAGGTAACTCAAACCTATGGTGTTCCACACATAAGTGTACTAACCATAGGGACTCGTACTATCCCGTGGTGTTCCTCACATAGGGCCTAGTGATACTAATCATAGGCAAGGCAGACCCATGGTGTCCCTCATATAATGGTACTAATGACAGGTACTGTAAAACCTAGCTGGAAGCACACACTGTCGCTACTAATCACAAACCTGCTGTTTACCTAACATAGTAGTACTACGCGCAAGTAAACGCGACCCGTGGTGTTCCCTGAGGGGTCGTACTAATTACAAGTAGTCACATGGTTCTAATTCGATCATCTCTTGGTCGCCCCTTTTAGTCGCCTCTTACGACAGGCAGGGGATACCGTGGGTGTATTCTTCGTCTGCGTCGCCCACCCACAGGGGGTTGTGTGTTTGGTCCGCGAGAGCTATTTTATTTCGCTCAAGTCCGCCGGCAAGCCATGTGGAAGTCTCGCCAGCGTTGTAGGTTCGTGGAAAGCGGAAATAAACAGTAGATAGCTTTGGGAGCCAAGACCAACGTATCCTACAGCTTAGTTAAGGTGCAGATGTCGATATTGTTTTATCCAATGCCGAGGATGGAATATAACAAACATTGAGCCAAACGTATAAACAATATTAAAACAAATTCTCGATGAGACTGAAATGTACTTGCCTTGTATTTTTCTGACTGATGGAAGACATGTTTCAGAGCACCCAAGAGATTTTTTTTTTCAGTGCATTTTTCTCTCCGAACGAATATTATTTTGCTTTTATGTGTTGCTGTTTTAGCAATGTTTATTTTGGTTGCTACCTCTCTACCCTGCTGTTTACTAGGGAAATAAGTGCAGCCATGAATGAATGCTGTTAGCGGACTGTTATACAATGTAGTACCGGGCGAGTTAGCCGTGCCGTAAGGGGCGCTTGGCTGTGAAATTGCATCCGGGAGATAATGGGTCCGAATCCCACTGTCGGCAGTCCTGAAGATGGTTTTCCATGGTTTCCCATTTTAACACCAGGCAAATGCTGGGGCTGTATCTTAATTAAGGCCACGGCTGCTTCCTTTCAACTCCTAGGCCTTTCCTATCCCACCGTCGCCATAAGACCTATCTGTGTCGGTGCGACGTAAAGCAGCTAGCAAAAAAAAAAAAAAAAAAAAAAAAAGAAACATCTAGTGATTCCGACACAGAACAATTCTCTACGTCGATTTCTAGCAAGTGGCCGCCAACGAGTTAATACTGTAAGTATAGAGCTACATTTGTCGTTTTGTCTGAAAGAATAACTCGAAGATGTTCTAGTACTCTTGTTTGTATTACGCTTGTATTTACAGTGAAACATACATTATGTGTGTGTTTTTAATGTGTATGCATATTCTGATTAAAAAAGTATCACGTTTCTAAGTGACCGAACAATTCCGATTTTAGCTGAAAATGGCCACAAAAGGGCCGAAACATGCCCTAGACATTTAAGATGATTTTGAATATAATGATTAAGTATTGAATAGATGAAATTGTAAAATAAATTATTTTAAAGTACTGACTTTTTTATACTTTTTTAATTAACACGCTATTTGTTCGGGGCGTCGACCAACGTGGATCTTTTGCCCCTACTGGCACCATATTGTATTAACCTGCTTGTAAGTGGAATGGCGGTGGTGTGGAATGTTGTGTGTGAGGAAAAAAAGATTAAGGGCGTCACAAACACCCAGTCCCCAGGCCAGGGATATTAATCATTACAATTAAAAGGCCCTGACCCTGCCGGGAATCGATCCCGGGGCCACCGGGTGACAGGCGGTCGCGTTGCCCCCTACACCGCAGGGCCAGACAATTACTAATTTGATCAACATTATAAATTAACACGCAACCGAAAATGAAATTTATAACTCTGTTTGAATGCTTTTTTTCACACTTATTGTCACTCTTAACACTCGTTGCTACTTCATCTATTTAACACCAGCTACACAAAATTAAACACTTTAAATAACAAAAATATAATTCGAGGTATAGACTCTGTGGCCTTTACAAAGTCACCTGTTGTGAGCCCCTAGAACTCGCCGTAACTTATCGACTAAGAGATGCGCTGTAGGAAACATTTATAGCCCATAAAGGAAGACGAGAACTCCATTAGAGTGAGATTTACCGAGATAATTACGTTATCTAGCGAGAATACGTGCCTCGAGAAGTTTTCTTGGTTAAAGAAAACTAGCTGCTTTTAAGTCGTAATGCGCAGAAAGAGATCCTTTCTATGTTTAATTGCCCTACTTCTGATTCACGAGAGATTTACATCATCACCTGAGTAATAATCAGTTAGTATTATGACAGAATGAGTTGGTATATTTCTAGAAAATAGAACTCAAAGAATTAGAATAGGTGAAGCGTTATCTGATCGTGTAATCATTAAGAGAGGAGTTCCTCAAGGTACTATTATTGGACCTTTATATTCTTCTACATATACAGTACAAAAATGATTTTAGTAAAGAACTGAAATCAGAGGTAAGGTCTTTATACTCTGTAGAGTAATAAATAAGTTACAAGATTGTGAGCAAGTACAAAAAGACCTGGACAATGTTGTGAGATGGACAGCAGGCAATGGTACGATAATAAACCGGGTTAAAAGTCAGGTTGTAAGTCCTTTCAGTTTTAATTACAGCGTTGATGGGGTGAAAGTTCCTTATGAGGATCACTGTAAGTACCTAGGTGTTAATATAAGGAAAGATCTTCATTGGGGTAATCACATAAATGGGAATGTAAATAAAGGGTACAGATCTCTGCACATGGTTATGAGGGTTCTTAGGGGTTGTAGTAAGGGTGTAAAGGAGAGAGAGGGCTTATAAGTCTCTGGTAAGACTCAACTAGAGTATGGTTCCAGTGTATGGGACCCTCACCAGGATTACTTGATTCGGGAACTGGAAATAATCCAAAGAAAAGCAGCTCGATTTGTTCTGGGGGATTTCCGGCAAAAGAGTTGCGTTACGAAGCGTAGTAAAGTTTGGGCTGGGAAAACTTGGGACAAAGGAGACGAGCTGCTTGACTAAGTGGTATGATCCGAGCTGTCAATGGAGATATGGCTTGGAATGACATTACAGAGTTTGAGTGGTGTCTTGAAAACTAGGAAATATCACAATATGAAGATAAAGATGGAATTTAAGACGATAAATAGGCTAGTATTTGTTTATAGGAAGGGGAATTAAGGATTGGAATAATTTTGTCAAGGAAGATTTTGAATAAATTTCCAAAATTCTTTGCAATTATTTAAGAAATGGCTAGGTAAGCAACAGATAGATAATGTGCCACCTGGGCGACTGCCCTACATGCAGATCAGTGGTGATTGATTGATTGATTGATTGATTGATTGATTGATTGATTGATTGATTGACTGATTGATTGATTGATTGATTGATTGATTGATTGATTGATTGATTGATTGATTGATTGATTGATTGATTCCTGTCCCCAGGGCCACGTCTTGTTGATACAACCACTATCTTCTATCTTCTGATGGTCGCTTCATCTTAGTGTAATGAGAAAATGCTATAAATTCAACAACCTACTCATTGTGGTTTATATACATTTCAATTGTTTCTACCCCACAGTTGGCAGCCCTCAATATGGTTTTCCGTGGATTCCGATTTTCACACCAGGCAAATGCTGGGGCTGTGCCTTAGTTAAGGCTACAACCGCTTCCGTCTCACTCCTAGACCTTTCCTCTCCCATCGTCGCCATAAGACCTATTTGTGCTGGTGCGACATAAATCAAGTAGTAATAAAATAATAATTTCATGTGGCTATTCCTAGCCGGGTACAGCCCTTGTAAGGCAGAGGGTGGGCGGCATCTGCCATGTGTAGGTTACTGCGTGTTATTGTGGCGGAGGATAGTGTTATGTGTGGTGTGTGAGTTGCAGGGATGTTGGGGACAGCACAAAAACCCAGCCCCCGAGCCATTGGAGTTAATCAATGAAGGTTAAAATCCCCGACCCGGCCGGGAATCGAACCCGGGACCCTCTGAACCGAAGGCCAGTACGCTGACCATTCAGCCAACGAGTCGGACAAGCAAGTAGTAAATAATAATAATAATAATAATAATAATAATAATAATAATAATAATAATAATAATAATAATAATAATAATAATAATGTTTCTGACAAAGTATGTCCATATTAACACCAGGAACCCCACGTTTGGTCACCCACTGGCCTCAAACGGTCGGACTTAATGTTATCCAGCAACTTGCATATCTGTTTTAGTGGAGGAAAAGGTCATACTAGAAGGTAGAATTGCTGGAAATGAAAGGACGGACGTGTTAGCAAGATTCTCAGCTCGATGGGTGGGTAGATTTCAGCTTCTCCACGTGTCCCTTGTCTCACGTGAAGACGATATTTATAAGTGAAATGGAAGAGAGCTGGAACTCTATATGGACAAACAGCATGAAGGGACAGTTGTTCTTTCGAACCGTTCATCTACGTTTTAACTTCAAAATTCTTCGAAACCACTTTCTTTCTTTCTTTCTTTCTTTCTTTCTTTCTTTCTTTCTTTCTTTCTTTCTTTCTTCCTTAATCCGTTTACTGTCACACCTCTACCACCTCAAGGGCAATGTCCTGGAGCGAGAGTCCTTTGGGCCGGGGGATACAATTGGGATTGGATGACCAGTACCTCGCACAGGCGGCTTCACCTGTTATGCTGAACAGGGGCCTTGTGGGGGGTGGTAAGATTGGAAGGGATAGACAAGGACGAAAGTAGGAAGCGGCCGTGGCCTGAAGTTAGGTACCATCCCGGCATTTGTCTGGAGGAGAAGTGGGAAACCACGGAAAACCATTTCGAGGATGGCTGAGGAGGGAATATACGCCCCCCTCCCCAATCCTCTAATCAGTTCACCTCCACTCAGCCTCATATATATATATATTCACTATATAAGCACTTAAATTAATTTTTAAGATTAATATTATTATTATTGAAATTGTAATTCGTTCTTTGTTGTACGTTAATTTCTTCGTACGAAGCAAAATGTTAATTTATATTGTGTATTATAATAGTTATTTTTATGTACAGCAGGATAGCATAGTACCGTAGTAATTTGTTTCAGTCTCTTTTTTTTTCATTTATTCAGTATGTTATATATTTTTATGTTAATTATGTATTTCACTGGTTAAGTGTAAGACAGGGACATGTGTCCCTAACTTTGCCAGTTAAAATAAATCATATCTATCTATCTATCTATCTATCTAATAGTTACCTCAAGTGAACAATTTTAGTAAATATTGGTCATGATATTTCGGTCATGTTATTGTTAAGGGAATAATGACTTAATGAATTATCTTTCCCTCCACACGAAACGTAATGCCAAGAGTTTTGAAATAATGGAAAAGTGTAATACATATGAACCATGTTAAATATTGAAATTATTTATTATAATTGAGAAAATAATTCCTCACAACAAGAGTTATTGTCGATAATTGAGTATGAACAATTACAGTCGTGAATCTATCACACCGTGATGTAATTAGTGAATGTTTGAGCGAACGCAAGTAAGATTTTTAATAACAATCTCATGAAATGCTTGATATAAGATGAAAGACGTGATTTTAATTTTATTTTCAACTCATTTAGCTCAGAGAATCTGCGTCAGACATATTTTGTACTTCCTAATCGATATTTTAAATACTGTAACCATATTTTTTTTCTTTTATTCAGCTGGAGGCCTCTGATTTCAAGACATTTTAAAGATTAATTGATGAGATATAGAGTTAATTACCTATTATTTATCTTTTCAACGAATAATTCGTAATATGCGAACCATTTTACTCAGATTCTACTTTAATTTCAATTAAATAGCATCTTGTAAAACTTAATCATTCTGTTAATGACTTCTTAGAATAAGCATTTAGTTGTAAGTGATGATTATTTATGTATTATTGTGGATTATGCAGACACTAACCGGATTACGTGTAGAAGACGTCCACTATGTAGGTTAGGCTTATCTGTTAGTATAGCCCGATGATCCCTTTTCTCGATGCGGAATCCATAGCCTATAAATCTGATGTACTGCAAAATTGATATCATATTCCAGCTAGCTTGGATCTCATGCGACTCGACCTGGACGCGGGAACGGCGCATAATGTATTAATAACCTTTAATATTTCATTGTTATAAACGTTAGACCTAACATACTTTTACGTAAAATAAGGCTGCCTTCTTGAAAAAATAATAATCAAATGCGAACATTTCTGGATAAAGATTACTTATTAACGTCATAATGTCTTGGTTATTCCATGCAGTCGGTTGATAAATATTCGACATTTACCCGACCTACCAGCACTTATTAAAGAGAAGGCTTCAAGACGTCTTTGCAGTTCTAGCCATACAGTTGACGGAAGGGCCCAGTAGTATTTCACTATAATTGTACATTCCGGAAGAAGGAATGGCTCTGTTCTCTGAGATATACAGCCACGTTCTCTCTCACAGCCTGGAAATATTCCATGAAGAACGGCCGTCCTGTTGGTAGAGAGTCTGGATAATGTCTCTGTGTGACTACACCATGAGACGTAAGTCCATGTATGCCCTACGATTATCTTGTTGGAGTTTTACCTGCGCGAAGAATAATAGTTCACGGTAGTGGTGTTGGTGTTTTCCTTTTAACCTGTTAACATTGTTGCGATTTTTCTATTCAATGTTGGGAAAATTCTATGATATTTAACTGTGCTGAATGTAAAGATTATGGTGTCAACAAAATATTTTCCCCCCCTTTTTTTTTTTTTTTTTTTTTGTGTGTGTCTCTCTAATCTGCTTTCGTCCTTCCTAACTTTCAAAAGGTGATTTATATTTAACTATATTTAACTAGCTCCATACGGAAGCAAGTTTACGTTTTTATCATGGAGCTTATAAGATTTCCTTGCAGACGATATTAGTTGTTTCCTCGTGATGTACATACGTAGCTGTTTCCAAGGCCTGCCTGTTGGTTCGCTACATTCTTCCGATATGATATTTAAACAAGTCCTGTGCTTTTATTATAACTAACGTCTCTGGGTCATGGCCATCAATCAACGGCTGCTAATTTGAGGTCACCACCACCTATAAGCCGGTATTACACTATCAAAGAATTCAAATAACTTGAATAAAAAGAAATTTAATACTCTTTGATAAAACAGCTTGGATGAAAAGAATCTTGGATCAATCTTGAATGATCCATGTTGTTGTAACTGATCAAAGATTTCGTGATAAAGGTGGAAGAAAACCTGGTAAAAATGGCAAAACATTAAATTGGAGCCTCGCTGTAGTGAAAATAGTTATTGTATTGTACGAGAAGAAGAATTTCCTGTATAACGCAAAGTCCACACATTATAAAACACAGAATTGCGATTAAAGAATTAGAGTAATTTCATTGCACGTCATTTCTCCCCTGAGAGCACGGAACATACCATTTAGTCGGGCAGCTCGTCTCCTTTCTCCCAAGTCTTCCCAACCCAAACTTGGCAACATTTTCGTAACGCTACTCTTTTGTCGAAAATCACACAGAAAAAAATCGAGCTGCCTTTCTTTGGATTTTTCCCACTTCTTGAACCAAGTAATCCTTGTGAGGGTCCCATGCACTGGAACCATACTCTAGTTGGGGTCTTACCAGAGACTTACTTACCCTCTCCTTTATGTCGTTACTAAAACCCCAACATACCCTCATAACCATGTGCAGAGATCTGTGCCCTTTATTTACAATCCCATGTATGTGATTACCCCAATGAAGATCTTTCCTTATATTAACACATAGGTACTTACAGTGATCCCCGTAAGGAACGTTCACCCGGTCAACGCAGAGACGACTTTCCCTATTTGTGAAACTCACAACCTGACTTTTAGCTCCGTTTATTATCATAGGATTGCCTGTTGTGTATCTCACAACATTATCGATGTCTTTTTGCAGTTGTTCACAATCTTGTAACTAATTACTCTATCGAAAGTTAAAAGTTCACCGAATGGTCACACCTTTATGTACTAGAATTTGAATAAGACAATTTTAGAAAACATTTCAAACTTTAAGGGGTTAAACGTGGTTAGCTCCGGAAACGAAATTATTCAATCCTAAATCGTTTGACGTACGAAGTTGTCATTGCCCTCGGTGTCTAATATCATATGCTCCAAAATACTCCTCCGCCAAGGGGTTTAAATGTTAGTTGATTCTGATAATCAAAGAAGTCATTTTTCGAAAACCGTTCCATGTACTAACATGAGATTTTACCTGAAGGTTGGTTTTCTGTATCCTAGATGTCAAATAAAAATTATTGTAAAACATTCTACTCCTAAAGTAAAACATCCATTCCTGCATTAGTGTTCGACGTACGAAGTGAACATTTCACAGATTGGTTGTTTCTTGTCTTAGGTGTTAAAAATATAGAGTTACTTTAAACTCTACGATTCTATGGGTTTCAAACGAGTATTAGATCAGAAAATATATAATCATTCCTCTTAAACCGTTTGGTGTATTTTACTGGCTCAGCCGATAGTGGACTCTCCAAATTTTGAAGCCTTGAAAGATAACGTGTAGTTAAAAACCGTAACAAAGCACGAGTATCTTGCTAGTTACAATAAATGAACTAAAGCATAGCATATATACGCGAACCTTTTCTTGAGCCCTGAGCTCCCTAGTGCTGAATCGGTAGACCTCGGTTATCTTCGACATCCATATTGGCAACCTTTGACACACAAACTACGAATCGCTGTGCGACATCTGGTGTATACTTTACGAACTAGCACTGATGTTGTTTACACAGAAAAGCCAAACTATATAATTCATGCTAGGAACAAGATTCGCATCGAGAAATGTTATATCATGTTAAATGATGTATGTGTGACAGAGTTGTTGGCGTATGATAATAAATGTTTAGAAAATTCATATCGATCGATCATATTATCGATTCAATTCAGATTTCATTTCCATCCAGTTGGCAGTATAACCGGAACCGTCAGTGCTCCCTCCTCACCCCTCACCCAGTAAAAGTCGGGCTCAAGAAAAAGTTCGCGTATAGTAGATTAATTTGTCAAATCCGGGTTCCGGAGTTTAAATTTCGTCGCCAGTAACGTTCTTAAAATGTATTTTAGAATTTTTAAAATGTTTTTAAACATGTCTCCATAGAATGTGACATTAGGTAAAATGACTAAGTGACTAGCAGGGTAATTGTAAATAATTCAGCCTTTCTGTAAAAAGCGCTAGATTTTTTTTTTAAGTCAGCCACCTTTTAGTAAACAAAATGTCGATTATTGAATTAGAATGGAAATTATAATTATGCCTTTTTATAATAAACGTGATGCATTGCAGACAATTGTAAAACGTGCAAAAAGGCGAACACGTTCTCCAGTCATTTTATAATTAACCTGAAACGCCTCCCCAAACTATAAAATTATATATCTCTTCTTGTCTGCACGTTGCACTTCATCAGTAAATGAGTTGTTTGGCCGACGACAATGAGTAACCGCAAGTATAAAATAATGTCCAAACGAAGCCCATCAGTATACTACTGTGTCCGGCTCCATGGTTAACTGGTTGGCGTACTGGCCTTTGGTCCAGAGGGTCCCGGCGTCCCGGGTTAGATTCCCGGCCAGGTCCGAGAGTTTAACCTTAAATGGTTAATTCCCTTGGCTCGAGGACTGGGTGTTTGTGCTGTCCCCAACATCCCTGCAACTCAGCGCACACAACACTATCGTCCACCACAAAAACACACAGTTACCTACACATGGCAGATGACGCCCACCCTCATCGGACGGTCCGCCTTACAAGGGCTGCACCCGGCTAGAAATAGCCACACGAAATTATTATTATTATTATTATTATTATTATTATTATTATTATTATTATTATTGTATACTACTGCGAAGAAGAAAACAATGTCGGTCATTGGAGCAGACGTGTGTGACAATTCCGTTAATATTCAATCAGAATTAGAGTCAAACAATATTGCTTTATTTAAAGGAGACAGCTGTGATGAACTTAAAGGAGAATTTTATGTGAAACTGGAGAAGTTTTATGAAAACTGACAGGATTCATTGAAAAATCCATAGACAAAGCAACGTGTTTTGGAGGTCATCCAGGAGGTTAAGAATGCAAAAAGCAGCCATCACTAAAGAAAAAAAGTATGTCTTCTCATTATCATGTTAGTAATAAATAAGATGTAATAGAAGCGAGGGACGAGGATACTGTGATTTTTAAGAGAACAAACCACAGTGAATCTGTCGTGGATATTATACCAATTGAAGATTATTATGACCGATTATTAGCTGTCATGCGATTGTGGAGGGAGACATAAAATGATTTGTGTTCTGAAGCGTAAGTTTTGATTACAAAACCCGTTATGAAAATATGTTTGACCCTTTGCAAACTTTTCCAGGAAACCAGATCTCAGACTAGAAAGAATAGTGTAACATGACACATCGTATCAAAAACTTTAATGCACAATGACAAGTAGATCTGATCGATTTACAATCCGTTGCGGATGGACAGTTCAAATGGCTCCTAATCTATCAAGACAATGTCACGAAGTACTTCCATTGAAACCATTAATATCGAAAGGAGCTGCTGAAATTGCTGTAGAACTTATGAAGATATTTTTAGAGTTGGGACACCCCACGTCCTACAGGAATGACAATGGTTGAGAATTCACTGCTGGTGTTGATATGTGGCGAAATTGCAAAAAGGCTAGCCTTCTTGCATTCTCATTTACACGTGACTGCGTTTTACAATTAAGCTGAAGTGCATTGGGCTTATTATAACAAGGCCGAGAATTCCCAGTCTAATTGAGTAATCTAAAAAAACAGGCTAGCCTCTTTACAAAAAGGCTGAAATTACAACAATTGTCCTGCGACATATACATTGTACAAGTCTTCCACCATGTTGGATTCCGCATTACGGTCCAAATCATTGTGTACTGTAGTTGGTCCGAAGCTCTATTCAACAAGGATACATCGCAACATTGATCCCAACCGTGAGACGAACTTCCAATCCAGAACTTTGTCGCAGCACTTGAAATAAACAATATTGCATTCGTTTGTCCTCTGAACGAAACGGCAGCTCAACGGCAGTCATGAGTGTACACAGCGCTACTGGTACAGCACTTGTTTTAATTGAACTTCTCTTTCATGTGAAACAGTTGACGGGTCGAGCGCTGTTGTCAATTCTCCTTGTCGTAAGCGTGCCGTTTTCGGGTTGGTGATGTGAGCGGATTTGCTCCCAACTCCAGTCCAGACAAACGAGTTAGTGATATACTATTGATAATGTGGTGAGTGTTGTTTTAAGAGGAACTAATTAGAAGAGAGAACTGACAAAATGAAGGGATCTGTCAAAGAAAGGGAAGGGCGTGAAAATGAAAGACGTCCTAGGCCTTGACACCTAAGAGTTGACTGACGGAGGTCGATTAGGAAAGATATATGCGAAGAGCCTGGCAGAAAATGTCAGGCTCGGCTAAAGGCCTCGCGATCACCAACTCGTACTGCCCCTGGTGGTAACCGGCAGGGAATACCGTACGTGCCTCTCACAGAGAAATCTTACAGTTCTGGAACAGCTACTAACCTTCAGATATCACGTAGCTAAACTTGAATTGCCTTTACAAATTACATTGATTCTGACAAGGACTAGCAGAAACAATATGATCGATTAATTTTTTTAAATTATGGATGTTTAGCCCAAGGTTTCGAGGAAATGTGCTTGCATCTTATATATATCAATGATATGTGTAATCAGAGATAAGTCCTTTTGCGGATGATGTTATTCTGTACAGAGTAATAAATAAGTTACAAGATTGTGAGCAACTGCAAAATGACCTCGATAATGTTGTGAGATGGACAGTACGCAATTGTATGATGATAAACGGGGGAAAAAGTCAGGTTGTGAGTTTCACAAATAGGAAAAGTCCTCTCAATTTAAATTACTGCGTTGATGGGGCGAAAGTTTCCTTTGGGGATCATTGTAAGTACCTAGGTAGACTGGGTAGACTTGGGAGAAAGGAGACGAGCTGCTCGACTAAGTGGTATGTTCCGAGCTGTCAGTGGAGAGATGGCGTGGAAGGACATCAGTAGACGAATAAGTAGGAAAGATCACAATAGGAAGATAAAGTTGGAATTCAAGAAGACAAATTGGGGCAAATGTTTGTTTATAGGAAGGGGAGTTAGGGATTGGAATAACTTAGCAAGGGAGATGTTCAATAAATTTCCAATTTCTTTGCATTCTTTGAAGAAAAGGCTAGGAAAACAACAGATAGGGAATCTGCCACCTGCCCTAAATGCAGATCAGTAGCGATTGATTGATTGATTGATTGATTGATTGATTGATTGATTGATTGATTGATTGATTGATTGATTGATTGATTGATTGATTGATTGATAAATATCGGTTCCATCCGCGGTGATTCTTCTGAACTAAAGTGCTGCTGCGAAGTTTCAAACAGGTAGTGATTTAGTAACACATTTACTGTAACTGTTGCACAATGAACACGCATCTCTTTCAGAGAGCTCGCACAGTTTATCACGACTAATGTTTGTAGCTTAGTGTAGCAACTGTTACTCGTGCCGCCATGACTTCTCGTGAGACATAATAATAGGAGGTCCCGTGTTTGATTGCGTCAGCCTGTGCAGGGATTTTAATTGTGGTGTGAGGGTTCAACCAAATGAGGATCTGTGTGATACGAGACGCAAGCAACACAGCAGAGGAAACTTGAGTATCTGCAGTCATGTCTATACCATAAATCGACAATTCCCCTTTCTCTGGAGCATCCACATTATCCCTTACCTGAAAGGAGGACAAACGGCCCTCATCTTATGAGTCTGATATTGCTTCCACTTGGTCACCTCTTGTTCTCTTCCGACCCCGATGGTATAAGGTTTGCCAGACCTAGGTCACACCGTTCGTGGCCCTTGTCCTTCTTTGGCATTTTTCGAAGTGTTGGACCGCTTCGATCTTTCCCTCTGATTAGTGTTAATAGAGTTCTAGTTCCTCTTAAAACAATAATCACCACCATCACCATCAACCGACCAGAGCTCAGTCCAAACGCGTGATGCGTGATCAGAGTGAACAAACACCTCCGCTTTCTTGACCGGGGCAGGGGTTACCGTGGATGTATTGTACCGCTCCCCCAACACAGGTGATCAACGTGTATTTCACATCCTTGCGACTTCAAAGCCGTGTGGTCTAAAGACAGCTCGAGGAAGCGAAGCAAGTTTTCTATTTAAAAAAAAAAAAAGCCCAGGACCCATACTTCGTCTCTTTACCCACGGGATCGACTCGAAATACAATTAAAAAATATATTTTTAAAAGAGTTTACTAAAATCAGCTTTAGCAACTCCGTCCGTCCGTTTTACTGGACCTATTTGCTTCATATTTATTCTATTCTCTCCGGAACTACCTCCGGTGAATCATGAGACATTGATAGGTCTCCAAGTTCAGCCCACCTTGAGCAATCATAAAATCAAATAATTGAAAAATCGCTCCAATAATTTCAGGCGAAGTCTTGACCTAACCCGCAATACACCCTGTCCTTAGCAGGTTGCTAAGCGACTAGCACTTCCATTAATATCATTGCATTCAGCCATGTTTGATTACTACCTGTCAATCCAGAGAATATACACTTCCTCTGATCACGGAAAAATACTATTCCCTGTTAGATACTCTTTGATTCTCTAACTTTTGCCAGCCTCCAAATATATTCAACAGATGGCACAGCGTTCCTAATAATGTATATGCTGCTGAAAGAAAAAAGTCTACGTACAAACAGACCCCATCATGACATACGCCTTAGACATTATCTGGGAATACCTATCGAAGGATCTAGACTACACTAGGCTACACTAGGAAGAGTGAAGGCCATGTATCTTAAAACTTCTCTGTCTGCATAACTCTCTTTCGAGACTAACCTATGAGTTCACAAGACAACCGTTCTACGTAGAAAAACTGCGATTAAAAATAGCATTGTCTTCTACGACACAATACAAATCTTTTCATCAAGAACTGCAAGGTAAAAAGTGAATATATGGATAGATTTTTATCAAACAGACGGCATGACGACGTCAGAATGTATGAATTGTGACTACGAACTGGGGCATACCATAACGCGCTTATTATTAAATGTTCATAAAAGCACTGGAAAGGGTAGACAAAACAGTATGACTACGGCAGACATATCAAGACGAGTTATCTGACCTATTTATAACGAATGCAGCGGAGGAGCACGGGTCCTTTAGTATTGTTTTAAAAATCGAGATTGGGTTTGAAACTTTTCGGTAACAAACGTTTCCCGTACAAAAGTCACCTGTGAATTTTCAAAATATTCCAACAACATTATTTAGCTCACAGAAACTCCTCATGGTGTAATAGCAATCAGAAGAATCTCGTAGAATATGATCAAGGCTTTTATTTTTTTCTGACAACAGTAATTTCTTGAGAAAATCTCAAACCGATCTGGAAAAACACACAATGAACTTATCCTATTTTACATATTTGAATCCCAACTTGCTCGTATTTAAATTTAGGATTCAGGGAGAGCCAAACTCGGTTGTTATTTCTTCATTTGAAATGGAAATGGAGACGGTGTGGAGTGTTATTCTCGACCGCAGAGTTACGCTCTCATTCAAGAGATTATCGCAGCAGAAAGGAATTTACTCACATGAGATCACAGGACATATCGCTGGTCCTATAGATGACACGAACCTGCACCAGATACCCCCATTGTTCCTCTTTCTCTTTCAGAAGAGCTGAAAATCTCGTGGATTTAGTCCATACTACAATCATCAATACGATATATCCTCCTTGTTTTTTTTTGTCAGAAACGCTGAAAGAGAAATAATGTTAAAAAGAAACGTTTATTCTTTAACACAGTTACATTTTACTGGTGGTGATGTTATTGTTTTAAGAGGATATTCGCCCTTTACGCTTATCGCAACAAAACTGGAAGAGATAATAATAATAATAATAATAATACACTGACTGACAGTGACAATGCAACACCAAGGAGGAGTGGTTCGAAAGGGATGAAAGTTGGGGAAAAAACAGAGACGGCACGGATGAATAATTGATGTTTATTTCAAACCGATATGCAGGTTACACAATGCGCACGGCATCGACTCAGTAGGATGTAGGACCACCGCGAGCGGCGATGCACGCAGAAACACGTCGAGGTACAGAGTCAATAAGAGTGCGGATGGTGTCCTGAGGGATGGTTCTCCATTCTCTGTCAACCATTTGCCACAGTTGGTCGTCCGTACGAGGCTGGGGCAGAGTTTGCAAACGGCGTCCAATGAGATCCCACACGTGTTCGATTGGTGAGAGATCCGGAGAGTACGCTGGCCACGGAAGCATCTGTACACCTCGTAGAGCCTGTTGGGAGATGCGAGCAGTGTGTGGGCGGGCATTATCCTGCTGAAACAGAGCATTGGGCAGCCCCTGAAGGTACGGGAGTGCCACCGGCCGCAGCACATGCTGCACGTAGCGGTGGGCATTTAACGTGCCTTGAATACGCACTAGAGGTGACGTGGAATCATACGCAATAGCGCCCCAAACCATGATGCCGCGTTGTCTAGCGGTAGGGCGCTCCACAGTTACTGCCGGATTTGACCTTTCTCCACGCCGACGCCACACTCGTCTGCGGTGACTATCACTGACAGAACAGAAGCGTGACTCATCGGAGAACACGACGTTCCGCCATTCCCTCATCCAAGTCGCTCTAGCCCGGCACCATGCCAGGCGTGCACGTCTATGCTGTGGAGTCAATGGTAGTCTTCTGAGCGGACGCCGGGAGTGCAGGCCTCCTTCAACCAATCGACGGGAAATTGTTCTGGTCGATATTGGAACAGCCAGGGTGTCTTGCACATGCTGAAGAATGGCGGTTGACGTGGCGTGCGGGGCTGCCACCGCTTGGCGGCGGATGCGCCGATCCTCGCGTGCTGACGTCACTCGGGCTGCGCCTGGACCCCTCGCACGTGCCACATGTCCCTGCGCCAACCATCTTCGCCACAGGCGCTGCACCGTGGACACATCCCTATGGGTATCGGCTGCGATTTGACGAAGCGACCAACCTGCCCTTCTCAGCCCGATCACCATACCCCTCGTAAAGTCGTCTGTCTGCTGGAAATGCCTCCGTTGACGGCGGTCTGGCATTCTTAGCTATACATGTGTCCTGTGGCACACGACAACACGTTCTACAATGACTGTCGGCTGAGAAATCACGGTACGAAGTGGGCCATTTGCCAACGCCGTGTCCCATTTATCGTTCGCTACGTGCGCAGCACAGCGGCGCATTTCACATCATGAGCATACCTCAGTGACGTCAGTCTACCCTGCAATTGGCATAAAGTTCTGACCACTCCTTCTTGGTGTTGCATTTGCTCTGTCAGTCAGTGTAATAATAATAATAATAATAATAATAATAATAATAATAATAATAATAATAATAATAATTGTACCGGAGGTACCCTCGCCCCGTGCATTTAAAATAAGCGTCTTTTAGAAGGACATCTATAACATTAACATTGAAACTCATTTCGGAAGAAGTTTGAACATTTATCGACAGATGTCTCTACTATCAATCAGGATGAACAATTAATTGTTTTAATCAATTTTGTGTGTCAAGGTTTCCTAAACTGAATTGTTGATAGATTGTTTTTGGTGTTCTAAGGTTACTAGCACTTTTTTTCTTCCCGCCGACTTAATATTCCAGCCAATAGGGAATTTTGTACATTAATTTATTCTACCAATCTGAAATTTTTCATATTTATTTGATTGTCCAATGGAAATTTTTGGTGTGTCAGGGTTTTGGCCCAGAGAAGTCTGGAACCTTCCTCTCGGCTATAAAAGCTGGGATCGTTTGGGCCATGTTGGCTTTTGACCGCTCCAGTCCGCAGTAATGTGTGTTAGTAGTGGAGGCAGGGGAGGGCTTGCCACGTCCCTCTCCGGAAGATCCATTAGCTCAAGGTAATGGCAGACATCTTTTCATCATGTAATCGTCTAAGAAAGCTAGTTAAAGGGGAAGGTATCAAAATCTTTTATGAATGTAACTGTGTAAATCTTTAAACCAGGTCTAAGACCTCAGACAAATTTAGGGAATACGGAGTGCGAACCCTCATTTATTCCCCTTGAATAGAGGTGAATGTGATTTTGTAATCTTTAAATTCTATCTCTTAATTTTGTATCTTAAAACCTTCTCAGCATCTAGTCACCTCCGTAGTACAGGCTTAGCCTCTGCATTTTAGGGCTATCAGCCCAAATAGGGTTTTAGATATTTTTCAAGTGTATTTCAGAGGAGCGCGAGTATTCGCCTCCCAACATTTTTGATTTCCGGCCAATAACTTTAACCTTTTCTTTTTACTTAAGGCCAGGTAGAATGGTCGCTTAATGCCGTGTTAAGTTTAACTTCTTTCCTATGTAAATTCGACTGTTGAGCAGTTAAGATTGTGACTTTACTAGGCCTGAAACTTGTAAATCTTGGAGAATTGTCTCCAGGAGAGAAATTGTGTGGAGTAAGGACGCTCCTCCTATCGTTCCAAATTTTGGAGCTCAGCCTCCTTGTAGTCCTATTGAAGGGAGCGGGGGTGCTCTTGTTAAAACTGAAACTGGGGAGCTTCAAGCTCATGTTGTTCTAGGAGTTTCTAGCATTATTTCTCGAGCACATGAGCTAAACCTTTGTATATGATTATTTGTTATTGTTTAGCAAATTTTAAAATTTGAAAAGAAAA
This sequence comes from Anabrus simplex, assembly GCF_040414725.1. Lineage (NCBI taxonomy): Eukaryota > Metazoa > Arthropoda > Insecta > Orthoptera > Tettigoniidae > Anabrus > Anabrus simplex. Next base: position 76,115,416 of record NC_090277.1, read on the forward strand.
GAAAAAACCGGAAAAGGAAGAAATAAAATTACTAATTGTGAAGTTTTAATTAAAAATTTGTTCTTTTTTCTATCCACCCATTCAAGCCCGCACCTTCTTACACTTCTCTCCCCCACGGCATCCGCGTAACAACAATAATAAGGCGATTGATATATTTCCGACATGTATACAGAATGGATGAAAACAAGTTAACCAAACAGATTTTCAAATATCTTTGGAACAAGAAGTCAACAACAACCTGGATTCATGAAGTCAAGAAAGATTTGGAAAGAAACAACATAAGGAAAGAAGCAGCAACAGAGAGAGAGATTTTTAGAAGGAAGTGTTCAAAATGGAAGTAGGTCGAGAGGGAAAGGAAAGAAGCTCAAAATGGTCCGAGAAGAGGAAAAGGAGACATAGAGAGCAGATGAAGAAGTATTGGAGAAGGAAGAAAGAAATCAAGGATGAAGCATTGAAATTGTCACGTGGTCCCTAGAGACAAATAATAATAATAATAATAATAATAATAATAATAATAATAATAATAATAATAATAATAATAATAATGCAACAACAGAGGCATAACTTTTGGCTTTCACTGATAATGTTGTGGTCATTGCAGACAATCTTCAGACAGCAGTAAAATTAGTGGAAATTCCTAAAGCAGGCTTGCAAGTCTCCTTTGGAAAGACCGAGTATATGGATTCGGAAAAGACAGACTCCACTCACAGTATTCAGACGGCTTATGGGATTGTCCGGAGGGTTACACCATTTAAATCTTTCGGCGAGATTATTACCTCGAAAGACAATGGAAAGGATGCACTGGAATTGGCATTTAAAATGAGCTATGATACAGATCCAAATCCATCTCAATTGAGACACTACTGCGTAGTTGTCAGACCGGCATGCCTTTACGCTGCAAAAATGGAAGATATGTCAATTGAGAAAAAAGAAAGGTATTTCCTCATAAATATTTGGGTCATAAGAAAGTGTCCGAGGGTTTTGTATTCCACCAGAGGTCAAACAAGGAACTGTATGGATGTTTTACTGTTTGCTGGACACAATTCTTTTTACTACTGTAGACAATATTCTTCCAGCTTGAAAGTCAATAGTGTGTATAAGCAATGTCAGAGTCAGCTAGATGGCCATGACAGGCAGGCGATACCACCCCCATATACAAAGTTTCTTGGTTAATTAAATCACTAGACCAACACTTATCAGGCTTATGAAGTTCAGGGGACACTGGTAGCCCATGCAACAATTTATAAGGGTTAAGCCGTGAAGCCTGCAATATTACCGAGACTGAACTCGCAGGGGATGCGATATAAACCACACATAATCTGCCCTCCTCGACAAACATACCGTGCGGCCATGTCGCTTAACAACATCTACCTGGGTGACCAACAATGAGGACGATTATTTATCCTGAGCGTGTAGAACTGTAAAGGTATAACTAGCTCCCTCTGTAGGTCAGTGGTCCGATGTCAAAGCCGGCAGACATTTAAGGACACAGAACTCTCTGGCGGCAGTTTCTGTGTTTACCCGACAAAACTAACTAAAACTCAGCCTTACGTCTCCCAAGACAGCTCCGGCTCTCTGCATTCTAAAACACAACAACGTCGAAACTGATGAGCAGGCAGTCTAATTGACGTCGAATCAAAATGCCTATAGACGGAAACTTAGTTCATACGATTATTTTACATACACACGAGGGCTGTGAGTAAAGTTGTGACAATACTGATAGAGCGCAATATTTAATGAACTAACAAGTACAACTGCATTACGTTCCTTCAATCTAGTGACCCGCAAAGTCTGTTACCTGTTTCCAAATGTCGGCAAGCCATTGGAGATCGTTGCCAAGTTATTCGATTGGAGGCTTTCATCACAGTCCGCCAATAAGATTATTATTATTATTATTATTATTATTATTATTATTATTATTATTATTATTATTTCGTTTCCGCCAGCTACGGACCACGCTATTTCAACCGTTTTCTTTCTTCAGCTTTAACACTCGCTCAGTACTCCCGCATCCTTCTTCGGTGAACTTCCTTCCGCTCTTCCTTGCCTATCTTCATTTTAAGTTTTGTTCGGAAACTGTAGACTTTCAAGTTTATTCTTTAAAGGATCACGTTGGAAGATGCCATCACGTAAGGTCCCCAATTCTTGTAAATCCTTTTCCACCTCGGTGAACCAGACTCCTTAGTTTTCTTATTCAGAAAGTTTAATGTTTTTAATGTAATTGGATTTACGTCCCACTATCTACTGTTACGATTTTCTGGGCACCAAGGTGACGACATTTAGTCCCGCAGGAGTTCTTTTATGTGCTAGTACATCGACCAACACGAGACTGACGTATGTGAGAACCTTCATATACCATCGGACTGAGCTAGGATAGAACCTGCCAAGTTGGGGTCAGAAGGCCAGTGCCTTAACCGTCTGAGCCATTCAGCTCGGCTATTCAGAAAGTAGCGAAGATTCGAGTGGCTATTATCTAAAATTTCTGATGCAATTAAAGATGGAAATAAAAAAGGGGCAGCATATTTAAATGTAGTCTGTTGTTGCGAAAGGAGGGTTGTGGGATACAAGTTACTCCTGGAGAAGAGTTTAATTAGCTTGAGTAGAGATTTAGCGAGGAATGTAATGTCTATTTGTTCATTTGGGTTGTAGTGGTTTGGTAGTGTAAAACAATAATAACAATCACCCCATCCCCATCTGTAGTTGGTAAATGAGATAGTGGATTGCAATTGGTGCGATTCGAACCCTTCCTCTTCTTCTTTGTGTTACCTGAAGCTGAGTGCGCTACGACTGTTTCCTCCACTCAGAAGAAACTGAGCCTCCTTGCCACTGCTCGACTCTTGTTCATTTGGGGTGGGGAAGAAAGTGAAGTGCTACCCTGTCGGGGAGCGGCCGAGGTGAAAGTGGCAGTAATTTAATCGGGAACGTTCAATCACGTTCAATCAAAATGTTGGAAGAATCTCCTCCCCCTTCAGCGAAATGGAATCTCTCCATCGAAGGTAACTTTACTTCCAATTTTACACAGCTAGCTATATCGTGGTTTTGCATGGAAGCGTAAATCTGCATTTTTACAGGGTGTTGCGGGAATATGATGGGGTTGCGATCATGGCGAAGCTTTCTTCAACGTCATAAATTTCGCTCCATGCCACCGGATATTTGATCATACCTACCTCCTACGTTTATCACCGCACGTTATGAGCACATTTTCATGCAGATATCACTTGCCTATCTACAAAGATCAAAGAGGATGGGAGATGCACCTCAAAAGTGAAATACCTTAATAGGCAAGTCAAAACAGCTTTCATTCGAGAGAAATGGTTACTATGTTCCAGTAAATTAAATGTTTCTCTTCGAATCCGGGTATAATGGATGTTTGTGTGAAACTTCCACGCTAAATCATAATCTTCCAGGTCGTTTCCGAATTATTGTTGTCGGTACTAATGTGTATTAGTCCAGTTTTAATGCCGAATGACTTTGGTCATTGTTTTACGGGCAAGTACAATTCCGCAACTGTTCTCTCTTAAGACAAATCATAAGGAAAACGGAAGAGATCAGATACCTCGAAGGATGAACGAAATGAAAGGACCACGAAGAGCGTGAAGATGAAAAACTTCCTAGGTATTTCAAACCTAATATCGTCCGGGTTGGAAAAGAACAAGAGTTGACCAAGGGAGATCGGACAGGACAAATGAAAGTGAAGAGCCTGGCACAAGTAAGTGAAAGCAATGCGAGGACTCATCTAAGGACCCCGTGGTCGCCACCCCACGCTCACAATGTAAGAGACCCTGAGTCCCCTTTCAGTCGCCTCTTACGACAGGCAGGGGATACCGGTGGCGGTGATTATTGTTTTAAGACAAAGAACAACTAGGCAGCCATCCTCTATTAATACTAATAGAAATAAAAAATGGAACGGGTGCGACACTTCGGAAAATGAAGATATCGTTCAAAGGAAGACAAGGGCCCTGAAGGGCGTGCTAATCTCTAGGATTCGCAACCTAATACCGTCGGAGTAGAAGAAACCAAGATTTGAACAAGTGACGTCGGAAATAATAGATGGAAGTGAGGAGCCTGGCACGAATAATTGGAAGCAAAGCCAGGACTCAGCTAAGGGACCCGTGTTCGCCAACCCACACATCCCTGTTAAGAGCTTCTGGAGCCCTTTTCGGCGCCTCTTACAACTGGAAGGGGATACCGTGCTTGTTATTCTACCGCACCCACCACAGGGAGAGATAGATAGATAGATAGATAGATAGATAGATAGATAGATAGACAGATAGATAGATAGGTAGGTAGGTAGGTAGGTAGGCAGGTAGGTAGGTAGGTAGGTAGATAGACCGATTGGGGGCCAAAAGTCTGGATTAAATTTCAAATCTATCCGCAGTGTTCTTATGGAATAAGGGCACATGACGCTGCTGGTGGTGATTCGTCCGTCGGATGGAGACGTTAAGCCTTGAAGAGATCCCTTGGTTCTATTCGATAGGAGTAGGCTATGTGCCTGCACCGTGTTTCATCCTCTCCCTTTCTATTATCATATATCACGTCATTCACTTTATTTCATTAACTCCTGTGAAGAGGTTGACGTCAGGAAGGGCATCCGGCCGTAAAAACTAGCTATGAAGGTTCATCTGACTTCTTATCCGACCCCAAACAGAAACGAGACATGCGTTGGATATACATAAATGAATAATGGTGGTGGTGATTATTGATTTAAGAGGAAATACAACTAGGCAACCATCCTCTATTAACAATAATCACAGGGAAAAATGAAAGGCTCTAACACCTCAAAAAATGAAGATATCGACCAAAGAACGACAAGTACCATGAATGTCGTGAAAATGAAATACTCCCTACGATTCACAAAATAATCTAATACCGTCGGGGTCAGGAAAGAACAAGAGTTGACTAAGGGAGGTCGAAAAGGATAGATGAAAGTGCCGGACCTGATACAAGAAAATGGAAGCAGTGACAGAACTCAATTAAGTGCCCCGTGGTCGCCAACCCACGCTCCCAAGTTGAAAGACTCTGGGACCGCTTTTAGTCGCCTCTTACGACAGGCAGGGGATACCGTGGTGTTATTCTACCTCTTCCCTAACCAGCACTGTTAATACGCGACATCCTGCTTCATAAATACGACAATAATAGGCCTATAATACTTATGTAGAAATTCACAGAACAATAAAAATATTACGGAATATGAGGAAAAAATGGTCAGGTTCTACACAAAGGTATGAAATCCGCTTCTTATTCTGGTTTCACTTCTCAGAACTGTGGAGTTTAGTCCATACTGATTTAATTGGAGACTTCTTCGTAACACCACTTCAATCAAACTGTTCGGAAAATATCTTCACTCCGCTGCGAAATGAAATCTGAGAGCCGACGGCGATATTCTTCCTTCCGTCTTGCCGCCGATAACGTGATTGGATTTCAAGAGGCAAGAAACGTTTACTCTGCAGTGATGTGGATATTTGAGACCGATAAGTGCAATGAGGTAACAGGCTTGGAAATAACTGAAATAAGAAATTAAAAAACGATATTTAATTTGATGGAATAATTAGGCAAAATAAAATTGACGACAAAACTAAAACAAATTTTAGACCGTGTCGAGAAACATATTCGCGCGAAAACGTGCTACGAAAATAGGAGAAGCGCAAATAAACAGGTAGTAATTGATCCAGGTTGTGTGCGAAGCGACTGTTTCACATGAGTGGCCATGAGTTAGATACTTGATTTGCTTCACCTGGAAAGAGAAATCATCTTCATCATATTCTAAAACCATAGATGTCTTATCTTGCAGTTGATCCTCTGAAGCAGGTTCATGAAATAAGGCACTTGGGTCTTCCTCTTTTCCAGTTCTTCTTCAATGATGTTACAAAAGAACTCCTCATGCTGCAGAACGTGACCAATAAATTTTATTTTCCGTTTTTCAATTTCAGTTTTCAGATTCCGATCTTCTCCTGTCTCTGTAAGGACTTCGGTATTGCTCTTCGTTTCAGTCCAACTTATCTTCTCCACATCCACATTTCATTTGCCTGTAGTCGTTTCTTTTCCTGCTCGCCTGATGCCCAGCTTTCACGACCGTACAGAAGCACGCTCCATATAAAGGTTTTAGCAAATGCCTTCCGAGTTTGAATATCTACAGTATATGTTTGTTGGCCAGCAGATGCTTTTTATCTTGGAAGGATGTCTTTGCCATTGCTATCCTTTCGTGGATTTTGATATACTCCGATTATCACTCGCAATTATGGTAGCAAAACTCTTTCAGTTGTTCGATTTTATAAGGGCCAATTTTAATGCGTGTTATAGACGTTTTCTTGGATTTACATATAGTCATTGTTTTTGTTTTCATTGCATTAATTTTGAGGTTCCATTCGCCTAAAATTTCTGCTAGTATGTTGATCATTCTCTTCATACTTTTGTCTGTTCCTGCTAGTACGGCAATATCAACAGCGAATCTAAAGGAATGTACTTGTTTACCATTAATTTTGATTCCCAGCTGTTTTCTCTTTCATGACTACTTCCATGTACTTATTGAAGAGATAGGGAGAGAGTGGACATTCTTGCCTAATCTTCTTCTTAGTTTGGCATTTCTCTCTGTGAAAATGATTTCAAAATCAGTGTTCTTCATTCTGAATACATTTAGTATGACGCGTCTAACCTTCCAATCAATACCTGCATTTTTCATGGTAAGGAAAAGCTGTTTCCAGTCGACTCGGTCAAAAGCTTTCTCTAAGTCGATCAAGATCACGTATAGTTTTGTATTCTTCTCAAGTCTTCTCTATTTACATTAATGAAATCTCTGAAGTCTTTAAAAGCAGTACCTTTCACATGTAAGCTGATTACTTACAAGCTTACTTCCACTTTAGACCCACTAACACACGTTCTTGTATAATACATTTTAACCATGACATCTCTCGATTGAACGAATGAAGCGCAAATCATAACCTCCAATTAAATTTGGCTATGACCCATCTTATTTGCATAGGTTACACAAAACTCCTGAAAACTGTTGATCTCAAATCCCTCCCAGCAATAAAAATTCTAGATACAGATATCCATTATAGTGACACCGTTAACAATCTAGGACTAATTTTTGACATAACCCTATCCTAGTCTTATCATACGTCAAATGTGACCAGAAAAGTTGTGTCATCCATGCATATTTTGAAACGTAACCTGCCATGCGAAAACTACTCTTGTTCAAAGTCTTATATTCCCAATAATTGACTATGGATCAGTCGTATACAACGATTTATCTCAAACTTTGAACATAAAACTACAGAGAGTAAAAAATGCATGTGTTTGTTATGTGACAAACGCCAGGCGTGATGAACACATAACACCCTGTTACGTACAGTTGCAATAGTTGTAACGGCGGGAAATCTCAGGAGCCGTTGGTACGCACAAAATTCTCAAACTGAAGAACCCATCCTACCTTTATAATGCATTTAAACCCATGGAGTCAGTACATAACAGAAATAACAGGTTTACAAAAAATTACACTTCAAATTCCCCTTCATCGTACCTCTAAATTTTACAAATCCTTTGTTTGCATGCATCCCGTGTCTATAACGTCTTTAATCTTCACTGTTTCGCTAATAACACTAACTGTAGCTAACTAAAGGAGTCCTTAACATTTATCTTCCTGGAGGAGTACACAAGGGGCTGAGATTAGGCATTATTGTGTCTATCAATCAGCTATTGCATATTTCCAAGAAAATTGTTTCTCTGTTTTCGATTTAGATTCTTGTAGTCTAAAATAATATAGGCTTAGTCATATACTTTATTACTTCTTATATAATTTGTATTAATTTTATTGGATTTGGTATCTGTATTTTAAATTTTAAGTTTAATGTTTAATTTAATATTTTAATATTATAAAAATGTTGTTAGTGTGTTCATAAACCTGTATTGTATTAAATGAAGACGCTACATAAAGCGGCTTTTCAGCCTTAGTGGCATGCAAATCATCAATAAATTCAAATTCAAATTCAGAATTAAACGTAATTACAGAATTGCTTCCCTTGTACGCCTCCCTGATCGGAATCCAAGCTGTTCATTGTCGATATAGTGTTCTAACTTTCCTTTAATTCTATTCTTGATGATATTGAGCAGTATTTTTGAAGCATGAGACTGGAGAGTGATAGTGCGATAATCTGAACAATCCATGGCATTCCTCTTTTTCGGTATTGCAATAGATCTGCTTTTATTGAAGTCAGGAGGATCTATGCCACTCTCATAGCAGTATCAAGTATTACAATATTAGAAGTGTACTCTTAGGACGTTGCTAGGTGACGGGTAAAAGCAACGTCACTGACGTAAATATGACCCTACATACATATTGCAAAATTGGAAACAACTTTCTAAACAACGAGATTGTAATGAATGTGACCGAGGTTTGTGCTGAAAGTTAAGAAGGCTTTGCAGAACTCACAGAATATACGGTACATGATGATATTGTTGTCGTTGTTTGTAAAAATGTTATACAGACAGTGAAATTATATGGATTTCACATTAATACATATGAAATGAAGTGCTATAAAAATGTTTCACACGTTTAATACAGAGCTGAGGAAACTGTCTTTCGAACTAGAAAGTGTCTAGAAGTAATTATGCTTACACGAGAAATACGCTCTTAAACTCAACGACGATAATCAAAGTGTTTTAAAACGATTGTGATATTACACCTACAGAAGATTACTTACACGGGATAACCGGAATTTCAGAGAGATTCAGTGAGATTGTTCTCAGATATTTCGAAAATGTCCTTTTAAATTCTTCAGTTTCACAATAAACAACCCACGGTTTCCCCTGGCTGTTCTAAGATGTGACTATAAGGGGCCGCAGAGGCTCTCAACTTGGGAGCGTGGGTCGACGACCACGGTGCCCTTAGCTGAGTCCTAGCATTGCTTCCACTTACTTGGATCAGGCTCCTCACTTTCATCTATCCTATCCGACCTCCCTTGGTCAACTCTTGTTCTTTTCTGACCCGGACGCTATTAGAGCATTCGAGGCTTATGGAGTCTTTGTTTTGACGCCCCTTGTGGCCCTTGTCTTTCTTTGGCCGATGCCTTCATTTCTTTGAAATGTTGTATCCTTTCCATTGTTTCTCTCTGATTAGTGTTATATAGAGGATGGTTGCCTAGTTGTATTTCTTCTTTAAAATAATAATCGCCACCACCACCTTTCCAACTACTGTATATAGATGAAATTGTAATTTTCCTTCTACAGATAACTGTGCACGAGAACAGCCAACTTGCAGACGGGGATGGACATAAACATATTTCGTACTAGCTGAAGAACCCGTAGTTGACGGGATAAACATTAGCAAATCTAAATTCCCAGCTACTTTCCGCCACTGTTCAAGCGTGCTGTTTTAATCGGGACGCAGCAGTAATTCCATCTTTCGGAGATGAGCAGCAGCAGAAAAGACAAAAGACATCACAACAATGGTCAGTGTAATCTTATTGTTGATCAGTTCTATGAGCTTTCGATATTGTAGGCATTCACGTTTAATTTTCTTCCCACTCTGTGATATTAGGGCATCTAATGTAAAGGGAGTCCTTCCTTCTTCCTCTATATAACACTAATCCTTCTTGTCTTATTTTTCAAGCGATCATTCCTTTACTGTTTTTCTCATTTTTTTTTTTCAACTTCACAATTTTCCTTGTTTATATGGACCGATGACCATTTTTAGTTCACGAACTTCAGGCAACAGGAAGTTGCAAAGATGGTTTTGATTGTGTTCTTTCTTTTGTGTGTTCATTTTGTTGAACGATTGAAAATTATTATCTATGTATTAACTGTTGTTTGTAAATAAATCAGTTTTTTAAAAAGGAGAAAAAGAAGACACCATGAAGACAATCATGACAAAACCATCACCAGTTAACACTTAAAGAATATTTCCATATTAGCAATGCTCGGCGTTGATATGGACTAAGCAACAAAAGTCTAAATTCATGAACTCCGTTATCAATGTCGCTACGGTAAAAGCGTGTAAGACTTGTATTCTCTATGTAGTATTTTTCGATAAGACCGATAACATAGATATTTAGAAATTAAATTGTAGGTGCCTTCCCTTAAATTACTATTTCATCTAGTGTGAATAAAAGACTACTGCCTTATTCCCTGACTTTACATACCGACTTTCATTGCATTCTGTTCACCCATTTCCTCGTGGTTTGGCGTGCATATGGACTTCAGCTCAAAAATTGAAATTAATGAATATCTCTCTTGACATAGCCGGTGCGGTAAAAATGCATAAGACGAAAATGATCGAAAATTTTATTTTATATAACTTTAGTTTGTAGTATTTATCGATACGACCACTAATAACATAGATATTTGAGAATTTTGTTTAGGCTTTCCCCTGAACTACCTTTATATTTAGCGTAAATAAAATTATTTATAGCCTCTACCCCGCACTACTTTACTTCCAATTGACGTTTTGGCCGATTTTCGCTCTGTCTGTTGGTAATGCGCTCAAAGATAGACATCCAACCAATCTCATGCTGCCATTCATATCAACTTATATCGGCAGAGTACGATCTCGAAACTTAGTTGCCAACTGTAATATTTACATTCATCACGTGGTTAACTTACAGGCTCAGCGTGTATAGTATTCGGTACGGTTCGCGATCGTTTGCATTTTTCTTCAGTAATTAGGGTTTTTCATGTTAGTCTTTATCTCTCTTGTGTAGTGCAGTTTAGTATAGCGTACTGGTTTAGTAGTTCAGTGTATAAGAATAGCTGTAGTTTTATTCACGATCTGTATTGGTTGGTGTACCTAGTTTTGTGCGTGCTTAGCATGTCTCAGTGTAGTTCGGGAAAGACAAGTGGCAAGAAAGTGACTCTGAGATCAGTGGAGTGTTCCCTTTGTAGTCCATAACCTACACCCATTGAGAAGGTCCAACGTTTAGCTGGTATTGCTCTCGGTGAGATTCGTAGGGAGGTAGCAGCTAACAAAGAATGGCTCCAGGCATCTTCTTCAGAAGCACATCCTCTCTATGGATACCAACCAGCCACACAGAGGCTAAAATCTAGGAAAAGTTTTATCCGCACATCAGTTAACCTTGAGGGGAAAGCAGAGAATGCTAGAGTCACAATGTGGAAAGAAAGAATCCACCACCTTTCCAACTGGATAGAGCCAAAGGAAAGTCTTCCATGTGGACACCAGGGGAAGTGGACAGAATGGAAAGCCCTTAACAGACTCCGTACAGAAGTCGGCAGAACCAAAGTAAACTTGCGGAAGTGGGGCTTCTCAAGTGATTCATCACTTTGTGATTGCGGAGAGCAGCAGACGATCCAACATCTATGTCAGTGTGTTTTATGTCCTTCAATGTGCACTATGAAAGACTTGATTGTAGCCTCCCCCAACGCTATTGACGTCGCCCAATACTGGGCAAGCATCATCTAGCTCTCGAATATTGTGGCTCTATCTGTGATTGTATAATAGACTTGTATATTTGTATAGTAGGAATGTAGATATCTTGTTGCTTTTTGTTAAATATCTATAAGTAAAGTTGATACTTCTGACACGAATAAAGAAGAAAGACCTCCTAGCGGTGAGTAATGTATTGTTTCCTCATTATCTTTTATTCTTAATAATGTATTTTCTTTTTAGTGTAGCAAGCCTATTTTTGTGAATTCGTTTTCTATCCCGATTCATTAGATTTTCTGAGTACGGAATTACATTTTACAGGGTCTGTTTACCGCGTTCGTATTGCTTCAGCTGTTCTCGCGGCAGTAACGCCTTGGCAACAGAGGTAAGGCGATGCTCATTTGTTCTGCGAAATGTCAATTTGGAAGTAAAGTCGTGCGGGGCATTGATTGTAGTGCCTATTTACCGACGTTTTATACCAATGTTCATTAAATTCTCTTCAGCCATTTTCTCTAGATGCGCGTAGAAACAGACATGACGGAAAATTAAAAAGTGCATTTCCTTGTTACTGTGGACGCGACTGATACAGAAATACCATTCCTTTCAAATTATGAGCAATGTACAGACAAAAGACTTATTATATATTATGTACTGTATACTGCAGATGTTACATGAAGGATAGCCTACATTTTCCTGAAGGAGGTCCAGCCTTCTACTACTGAACATTACTTTCTGGAGTTAAGACGCTGGCTGGGAGAAAGTTTTCAGATCGCATTGGACGCCCTCCAAATGCAATTGAAGTTCACAACACATATTTTAGTCCTTCACTGTTTGTCAGGAAATTAACCGCAGTTGAACTCTGATGAGGTTTTAATCCTCTTTCATTCTCCGCACTTAAGTTAGAGATTCAAATACAAGTTCAGTCCAAACTTATACACGCACTTATATTTTCATCCCACTGGACTGCAGCTGATTTTGGCATCGCTGTCACGAACGTTAGCAAGCTCCTTCCATCATCTTCTCTGTTCAGTTTCCGTGGCTCACTTGTAGTATTCTTCCTTAGCGCGGAATAACGAATGCACTTCCAGCCTTCAAGGGCCATTGATTTTCTCTCCCCGAAGTTAATGCTATGTTAGGCTGACAGTCTTGTGGTTACGTAATTTGCAATCTATTCCTTTTCTCCTCATACGGTTACGTGTCAGGTTCGATTCCCTCACACGTCAGACATTTCACCTTGACCTGAGCACTGGTTGAAGTTAGTGCAACTGAGGAGTTATCGGAAGGTTAAATAGCTGCCAGGAACAACCGCCGAGAGGATTCATCGCGCTGACCACGTGTCACCCAGTCTTGAGCTGAGCATCATTCAGTTGGTAGGCCAAGGCCTATCAGGGTTGCAGCACTGTGGAATTGTTATTTTCCTACAATTTCATTTTTTCTTTGACTACGGGTGCTATGCTGCTTCTTTGTTCATTCGTCCAGGCTCTTCCCGTCTTTGCAGTTATTTCGACTTGAAACCGTTCCAAATTTTGAATCATGGTCCGAAATGTTTTCCTGTCTAACATCTGAACTTCCTGAATGTTGTAATTCCAGATCTTTACGAACTTCCTTAATTCATGTCGTCATTGTCTTCTTATTTCACAGGTAATCAAATAACTTTTTGGTTAGTCTGGTTTATTCCATTCTGTACAAATGACGGAAAAATGATAACCTTCTCCTTTTCATGGTCTGTGAAATATTCTCATTATTTTTGTAGACTTCATTATTGTCCCGAAGTTTCCAGGATTCAGGATTCAGTCTGGATTGGGCCTAGGATTTTTTGTAGTATTCTTCTTTCTAAGATCTCCAACTTCTCCAACTTGTAATTCATCGAAAGGCATTTTCTAACATACATCCACTCTGTTTTTACTACGGTGTTTTAATGCCTTATTTTGGCATTACATGAGATGCATTTCTTGTTGTAGATGTTTTTAGTCAGTCTGTAAGTTCTCTCCATTTTTGAGATCCGATCGTCTATAGCAGCTTTCTCTAGTCTCGTATGATTTCACCGACGTATTTGAACTTTTTAACCCACTGAATCTTTCCAATATCTGTTTCAAGGAATTGTGGTCAATGTTTGTCATTTCTTATTCTCTTTCGAGATCCTGAGTCCGTCTTGTTAGCGATCTTTTTCTAGGAGGTTAATCTGTATGGCCGCTTTCTCTAGGTTTTCTGGAAGTATCACAAAACCATTAGCGAAAGCCAAGAAGTTGACTTTGATTCCTCCCGATTTTCGTCCTAAGCAGATCGGGGTTATGCCTTGACTTTCAAGTTCAGAATTCCGAATTCTCACAATCTTCTCTAGGACACAGTTCAATAGTAGTGGTGATAATCCATCACCTTGTCGCACACCTGCCTTAATTTCAAAAGACTGAGACAATTCTCCCATGAATTATTATTATTATTTCTTTGATTTTGGCCTATTTTGGACCACGGTCAACGATTTACTTGCTAGTTAGTCCTTTTCTTCTTCAAGAACTTCTTCATCATTTCGCTGTGGTTCCTTTTCTTCTCTGAGTACATGTTCTTGGACTTTTCATTTTGTTTTTCCTGAAACCCCTTGAATTGATCAGTTTTAGCTCGAAACATATCTCTATTAAAGATTTCTTTTGGATTCATGCCAACTTCCTCCATGTCTTTTCTTCTTTCTTCTACCCGTTTAGTAGTAGCTTTTAATACAATTTATTATTATTATTATTATTATTATTATTATTATTATTATTATTATTATTTGTACACCTAGCTAATGGCTCCGGGGTTTGGATCACGTAACTGTCAGCTTGAATTCTGGAAATAGTGAGTTCGAAACCCTCTGTCGGCAGCCCTGAGGATGGTTTCCCATCTTTTCCCATTTTCCACCAGTCAACCTTAATTAAGGCCACGGCCGCTTCCTTCCAACTCCAAGCCCTTTCCTATCCCATCGTTGCTGTAAGACCTAGCCTATCTGAGTCGATACGACGTAAAGCGAATTGTAATATATATATAAAAATTTAAAAAATCTTTTGGAAAACTTTGAATTAATTTTGTTGGGTAAGCAGAGAATGGGAAGCCACCGTGGCTCAGGCGGCGTCTCACCGCTGGATACCGTGGTTCAAGTCCCTGTCACTCCATGTGAGATTTATACTGGACAAAGCGGAGGTGGGACAGGTATTTCTCCGGGTACTCCAGTTCTCCCTGTCATCATTCATTCCAGCAACACCCTCCAATATCATTTCATTTCATCTGTCAGTCATTAATCATTGCCCCAGAGGAGTGCGACAGGCTTCGGCAACCGGCACATTTCCTATCCTCGCCACTAGTCGGGAGCTTCATTCATTCCATTCCTGACCCGGTCGAATGACGGGAATCAGGCTGTGGATTTTCATGTTCAAGCACAGAATGTGTCATCCTTTCTATGCGGGTAAGGGTATTGGTTGCCACAATTTTTTCCATCAGGAGTTATTTTACGTGCCAGTAATAATAATAATAATAATAATAATAATAATAATAATAATAATAATAATAATAATAATAATATCAACCAAGCGGATCTTCTTCTACTTCAGTGAGGTAGAAAAAGATCTACAAGAGTTGGACATCACACATGATGATATCCCGGAGCGCAACACACATAAGAAGAAACTTGAAGACCACAAGAGTTTACAAGAAAAGCCGGAGCTGAAAACAGAGAAGGCGTGGACCGAAGAAAGAAACGGTGACGAATGGAGGAGTTCTGGGCAAACGGTTTAGCCGGGCAAGTAAATAAGTTCAATCTCGCTCGTTAGTTGGGTATAACGAAGAAAGAAATAATGGTAACAATAATAATCGTATGATGTCGTGTACACTAATTTTGATTGGACGTCATCTAGGCTGCTTCCGTGTCAATTTCGTCGTTCCGTTTTACTTTACCGGACTGCTGATCCCGTTTATCTTGGGATGGAGAGGCCGACACTCTACCACCTGGCGTATTTGAACACCACGGGACTTGAACTCACTTACTTGGGCCCAGGAGGTCGGCGCTATACAAGATTCTTTCTTTGAAGAGTTAGAACGTTTCCCATTACTTTATGATAATATCATAAGATATATTCGCAGTCCATCAGAAGTTCTGTGAGTGGATGACAAGACGAACTCTTCTGCTGTATGAGTTTAATAAGAACGATTGTGAATTTGTTTTCACTGCATCAGCTATAAGTCGTAATCATTAATGGCGAATATATCGGCTCGCACATAACGGCTAATAGCGGATGTCAAAGAGCTAATGACGTATGGCTGCAGTGTGAACTACATAACCTAGCGATCTCTGTGATATTCCACATATATCTACATTTGAGAAGAGTTTCTTTTGATGTATTTTAATTGGGAAATAAATCTCATATTGAGGTACAATATTTGTATTTAAATACTTGTTCCACGTTTTGTGTTAAACTAGAAAATAGAAGGCAGTGAAGTATTTACATTTGTTTTATTACTTTTAGCACATCAAACTACGTTGTGTAGTATGAATGTACACAAACGGAGAGATAAATAATACAAAGTAAGCCATGAAACACAAACAAATTAGCTAAGTTACACAATTTTCCGTAGTTCAGCGCAGGAATATTTCTCCGCTCTAGTAACTCAGCTCCTGGAGCTGTCTGTTCTTGCAGCGGCTATAGTTCAATGTTCGAGTGGAGACAGATTTTTGTGAAAGGTAGTTGTGATTGTATAACTTTTGTATCCACTCTGGAAAGACAGGCAAATCATTTTGTTATATGTACGATGAAACTATTGGTAGGAAGGATCGAAATGAGGTGATTAGCATGCTTAATCATTTCTTACAAAGCGCGATAAGTGATGACATCATAGTCTTGTATCTGTTCTCGGCGCAGAATAAGAAACTCGGTATGTTTCATTTTTTGTATACACTTTTCAAAGGACTTAGATTTGAGAAAGTAATACATCGGTATCCAGAGCCCGGACACAGCTTCCTCCCCTGCGACCGGACCTTTGTGTAATCAAGAAGGAAAAACGAATGCGAGAGAGAATATAATTGCCACGAGATTATCGTGCCCTTGTACAAAATGCGAGTCACAAATTCATTATTCATGATGTAACACCAACAATGTTTTTGGACTATACAACTCACTTCAGAACCTTCTTCAAAACTTCCTGTGAACCTTATTTCCTTGATGTATATAAATCTTGTTGCAATGTAACGATATTTACCCTCACAGTAAGTCTGCTGTATAATAAAGCATCTCACATTGTTAACTCAGGTAAATAATACTGGTTATTGCATTCTCCATAGTAAACAAGACAGCTCCAGTCGTTGTGTGAATAAAATGAGAGGAGTCCAGGAACACAACCCGCATCATTTCCTCTTCAATATGTATGTTACTACTGCTTCTAGCTAGTGTACGTAGATAACCCTTACTTTAGCTGCCTCTGTGAATCAGCGGTAGAGTGTCGGCCTCCGGATCCGAAGATAGCTGGGTTCAAACCCAGCAGAGGTAGTCGGATTTTTGAAAGGCGGAAAAAAGTCCATTCGACACTCCATGTTGTACGATGTTGGCATGTAAAAGATCTCTGGTGACACATTTGGTATTTACCCGACAAAATTCATTAAATTTCAGCCATAGACGCCCAAGAGAGTTCCGGTTTACACGATCTGCCATCTAGTGGGGGCCTAGGGTAAAACTGAACGTCGAAATTGACGAGAAGACAGCCAGATGGCGTCAAATTGAAATGTCTGCACACGGTAGCTGAGGCCATACGATTATTATTATTATTATTATTATTATTATTATTATTATTATTATTATTATTATTATTATTATTATTATTATTATTATTATTATTATTATCAAGGGCAGTGTCCTGGAGCTTCAGACTCTTGGTCTGGGGATACAACTGGGGAGTCTGACCAGTACCTCGCCCAGGCGGCCTCACCTGCTATGCTGAACAGGGGCCTTGTGGAGGGATGGGAAGATTGGAAGGGATAGGCAAGGAAGAGGGAAGGAAGCGGCCGTGGCCTTAAGTTAGGTACCATCCCGGCATTCGCCTGGAGGAGAAGTGGGAAACCACGGAAAACCACATCCAGGATGGCTGAGGTGGGAATCGAACCCACCTCTACTCAGTTGACCTCCCGAGGCTGAGTGGACCCCGTTCCAGCCCTCGTACCACTTTTCAAATTTCGTGGCAGAGCCGGGAATCGAACCCGGGCCTCCGGGGGTGGCAGCTAATCACGCTAACCACTACACCACAGAGGCGGACGATTATTATTATTATTATTATTATTATTATTATTATTATTATTAATATTATTATTATTATTATTATTACCCTTACTTTTCCGACAATAATAATTTTATAAAGCTTTTTATGTCTCCTGAAAATGTTTATATTTTGGAGCTGTCTGGTTCTTGCGCCGGACTCCTCAACTGTCCTTATTACTGTTGTTATGGCCTAGAAGTGGAACCACGGGAAATCTCTCCTGAAATCACCTACGCACCTGTTTACATGACTTGGTTGTTACATATGTGTCATACATAAAAAGTATTTGTTCAAGCGTGAATTTCACTGGCACCTCCATTGGGAGTGTGCCTAAAAAGAGCTGCATCACTTCGGGATTGTGGATGTGAATTTATGTTTACTGGTATTTCAATGGTGTAATAATGTAATTAATCTAATTATTTCTAATGTAATTCTCCGCACGTGCTCTTGAAACAAAAGTATCACTTCACAAACTCGAGTAAGTGACCGCCTCGTGGATACGCAGTGGGGTTATGAATACACCGGCCTCACTGGGAGCGGGACTCACTGTATAAATAGCATTTGTTTTTACTTTACATATATACAGTATGTAGATAGAATATGTAGGGTGTGGTTTTGATTTATGAAGGTCATTTGAAAAATTCTGCACACCCTAATGATATTTTTTTTTCACAATATGACTTTACAGGTCTTCAATGTAACCTCCATCCTTCTCAATGACAGCGGTCCAGCGTTTAGGATATTCTTGCATTCCCGTTAGGACCAGGGTTGCCATACGTCCTGAAAAATCGGGATTGTCCTGAATTTGAATGTGTGTCCCGACGTTCTGACTCAATTTTTAAATTTCCTAAAAGTCCTGAATTATAAAAATCAGAGCAAGTTATTTGAAATATCGCTCAAATGTTTTTCTAACGGAATGAAATGTTTTGGTTGGTCATCCTGGAGCAGAGTCTGACGTCATTATCGGGCGTTGTCAGCGTAACAGGCTTAACCTACGCTAACGCTATCTAACGCTAAGCAAAGGTAAATAAATGCTGTTTTTTTAGTTTTCATTTACTGTGTATTTTATATCACTTGTTTAATAATGTGTTTTTACAGGTATGTTGTCCGGCTCCATGGCTAAATGGTTAGCGTGCTGGCCTTTGGTCACAGGGGTCCCGAGTTCGATTCCCGGCAGGGTCGGGAATTTTAACCATCATTGGTTAATTTCGCTGGTACGGGGGCTGGGTGTATGTGTTGTCTTCATCATCATTTCATCCTCATCACGACGCGCAGGTCGCCTACGGGTGTCAAATCGAAAGACCTGCACCTGGCGAGCCGAACATGTCCTCGAACACTCCCGGCACTAAAAGCCATACGCCATTTCATTTCACAGGTATGTTGTAGTATGAAAAACTGTTAAGTTACACTGATGCGTATGTATGTGTTTGTTCACTGCAGTGATTGGCAGCTATTCATTGATGTAAGTTACCAGTAACGATGGAAAATGTTTTTTTCTTTCTCCACAACATTGATTTTCAAGGAGCATGCCTGCTAGGAACAGAACGCCCCGTACACCTATCGAAAGCTCTCAGAATTTGGAGTGTGCGGTCTCCTGGGAACAGCTCTGAATATTCATTGCATTATGCTTTAGCAACACAAACTCTGCTTAAAATGAATATCCGTAACTAATTCTCTCGCATGGAAATTCTGTCACTAATGGACTGTAGCAGGAGCGGGCGGGTGCACATAAGACAGTCGACTTTTCTTAGGTGGTTGTCAGTCATCAATAACCTCCATTTAGTGCTGTCGCCCAAATGGCAGATTTCCTATCAGTTGTTTACCTGTCCTATTCTTAAACGTTTTCCAAGAATTTTGGAATTTATCGAATATTTCCCGCGATAAATTATTCCACTCCCTAACTCCTCTTCCTATAAACGAATATTTGTCCCAATTTGTCCTCTTTAATTCTAACTTTACATTCATATTTTCATATTTTCTAATTTTCGAACCAGCATTAAAGCTTATTCGTCTACTAATGTCATTCCACGCCTTCTCTCCTCTGACAGCACGGAACATACCACTTTGTCGAGCATCTCGTCTCCTTTCTCCCAAGTCTTCCCAGCGCAAAGTTTGGAATATTTTCGTAACACCATCATTTGGCGGAAATCGCCCAGAACAAATCGTACTGCTTTCCTTTGATCTGCTCAAGTTCTCGTATCAAGTAGCGCTTCCGATACATTGGAACCATACTATAACTTCGGTCTTACCAGAGACTAATACGCCCTCTCCTTCTCTTCCTTATTAAAACCCTTAAATACCCTGAGAACCATGTGAGGAGAGGTGTAACCTTTCTCATTAATACGATTGCTAAAATGAAGTTCATTCTTTATGTTAACACCTAGGTACTTACACTGTTCCCCATGAGGTATTTTCACTCCATCAACACAGTAATTAAAAGTGAAAGGTCTTCTCCTCTTGGTCAAAATTACAACCTGACTTTTCATCCCTTTTACCATCATGCCTCTGCCCGCGGTCCATCTCACAACATTGTCTAGGTATCCCCTGCAAGTCGCTCACAATATTATAACTTATTTACTACTGTAATCATCCATAAATAGCCTTATCTGTGATTGCAGATCTTTACACGTATCATTTATGTATACAACAAAATATAAAGGTCCAAAAATACTCCCCTGCGGCACCCCGTCTTAACCAATGCAGGATCAGATAACGCTTCTACTCTAATAGTCTGATTTCATATTCGATCATCTAAACGGCTTCGTATATCAAGATTGAAATCTATCATCCTACTTCCTCGTGTTCTACTTCTTCTTATCGCAATTTTGGCTTCCTTATCGAACTCCTTTGTCATAAAATTATACCCACAGGAGTACAACAAGACTGGTCGGAAGCTAATAACTGAAATCGCCGGGCTGAGTGGCTCAGACGGTTAAGGCGCTGGACTTCTAACCCTAACTTGGCAGGTTCGATCCTGGCTCAGTCCGGTGGTATTTGAAGGTGCTCAAATACGACAGCCTCGTGTCGGTAGATTTAGTGGCACGTAAAAGAACTCCTGCGGGACTAAATTCCGGCACCTCGGCGTCTCCGAAGACCTTAAAAAGTAGTTAGTGGGACGTAAAGCAAATAACATTATCATTATTATTAATAACTGAAATCTTTCATACTCGTTGCCATCAGTAAATCGAGGCTGAAACCCTAGTTCATTTCGTTGTATTAAACACAATAACATCGTATGGACAAGAGTAGCGTTCCGGAAATTCAAGGATGAAGTTTGCGAAGTAGTGCTTTATATCGAAACTGAAGGGTCCAATAATAATAATAATAATAATAATAATAATAATAATAATAATAATAATACATCGCCTCAGCTACTAATTTGCTAACATTTCTAGATGATGCCCTTTAATCTGCCTGCGCGTCAATTTCGACGATCAGTTTACTCTACCACATGACAGTGATATGGGAATTATCCCAGGGTGATTTAACACCGAGCTTTAATTTTCCCCGGTTTAGTGTCTCCAGGGATATGTTTACTGACGGCGTCGTAAAATATGCAGAGTCGAATTGACTTCAAAAAGGCGACTACCTGTTGCGCATTTGAACCCGGGATCTTGATCCACAGCCGGAGGATCGTGCATAATTCAATCCACAGGCAATGTAAGATCGGCTTTGAAATCGAACGAGAAACGAGATTTGAAGGGAAGGGTAACTATTCAAAGATACTGACTGTGACCTAGATGCTTCTTCTTCTTCTTCTTCCCTATCAGGTTCCCCTTACGCTGACTACAACCCTCGAAGATTTACTTCCATCGCCTCGGACTCGTAAACTTTGTCCAGAGGTTCCGACACTCGTTCATAAGAGAAAGTTCTCCCAAGTTGATAGTTCCAATTTAGCACCGTCTTCCTAGAACATCAATCATTTAGATGTCCAGAAAGTACTTACTGCTTCCTACGAGAGACAGAATCGTTTTCGTCTTATGGCTGCGGTTCATCTGAAATTAGTGATGCTATATGGGTGACGCGATGTTACCTGCCAACCGTGTAGCCTGTCATGTGAAGTATTAGTGGATGGCGATGACTGAGAGAATATTACCGAATAATGGCGTTAGGGTATAGATGGTCGATGTGATCTTGCAAACTGTGATGTGAAGTATTAATGGATGGCCATGTCTGAGCGACATATTACCGAATATGGGCTTTAGGGTACAGATGGACGATGTGATCTTGCAGGTTGTGATGTGAAGTATTGATGGATGGCCATGACAGAGACATATTATCAAAGAGGGACGTTAGAGTACAGATGGTGGATGTGATCTTGCAGGCTGTGATGTGAAGTATTAATGGATGGCCATGACTGAGAGACATATTATCAAAGAGGGACGTTAGAGTACAGATGGTGGATGTGATTTTGCAGGATGCGATGTGAAGTATTAATGGATGGCCATGACTGAGAGACATATTATCAAAGAGGGACGTTAGAGTACAGATGGTCGATGTGATTTTGCAGGGTGCGATGTGAAGTATTGATGGATGGCCATGACTGAGAGATATATAGAAGGCTCTTTTCAAAGAGACCTCGTCTCATAATTCTCTTATAGAACTGATCAGTGGTAGTTTCATAGGTCCTGAGTCAGTTTCCCTCTTTCAATGCTCTGAATCCTACACTCGTCAACTCCAAATACCATACAGATGTGTCTCGAAAACTATTCGTTTGATGAACGTACATTAATCGTTATCAATATGAGGCATCGCTCCTGGTTTTGATTTCCAGCTCACACGAGGAAGTTCAACGTTTTTGCCGATCACAGTGAAACAATCCGCCTTTGTATGTTAATTAAATCTGCCTAAAATTGCAGGTTACATATTCTGCTTTTGGCCGATAATTGCTCATCATTCCGCGGAATAACTCTCGTTCACTTCGCAAACAGATTATTTTCTTTTGGCGGTATAAAATATCGTCTACCATCAAGCTGCCTTCCGTAACCCGATTTTCAACCAGGACCGAAACAATACGACATTTTCTCGAAATAATACAAAACTAGTTGATTGCACACACTAAGCACAGCACAGACTTTCGAAAAATATGAAAACAAACAAATTCCCTCGATTGATATTTAAATTTTCACCATGACTTCACGCGCACAATTTGGCGCACGTGTTGTTGCAGTTGGTTCGTTACGACTGCAGCGCCACACTCTGGCGGGGCCACCAACGACAATGTTAAGAGAGTGGAGTGATCACACTTGGTATTCTATTCGTCATGATACAACTAATTCTCTTTTTATTGCTCATAATTTTATTAGTGCAATGACTGACAAAGTCTGTCTACGAGAAAGCAGATAAAACTGCGACTTAGTAATTGGACTCCATTTGCATTTCAAATGCCATCACTTGACTGGATTATGCTTGCAAAGTAAACAGTCAGATAAATGTTGGGGGGTAAATGGGATATTGAACTTCAATACGAGATTTAAATTACAAAACGAATACGGCAAAATATAATGAAGCTTTTTCAGAGACGGGAGATTTAAAAAAAAATGTTCAGTTAGCCTTGAAGGAGCGGTGGCGGCCAGGTGAGGCTAAACAACCTCTGATCTGACATAAAAAGTATTTCTTAAGGCATAAATGAATTTATCATTACAAGAAAGAAACCTTTTTTCCCTTTGCGAAAATCAAATGATCATAACTATTTGTCCCAGTCATGGCCTCCATCAACGGCTGCTAATTTCAGATGGCAACCAGCCATAAGACATATCCTGCACGGTTGCTAGGTAACAATACTTTACATCACAGCCTCCACTGTTGCTAGTTAGCAATGCCTTACATCACAGCCTGCACTATTGATAGTTAACAATGCCTTACATCGCAGCCTGCACTGTTGCTATAGTTATACACATCCGTCACACATTTTGTCGCGTCACGTTACACTAATTTTCGGATGACCCGCAGCCATGAGACATATTTACATCACAAATAGATATATAGCAAGATCTAACTTCGGAGAAATGAAAAATTCTGTTTATACACAAAGTAGTTCGTTTTTACAGCCAGATTTTTTTAAAAATTGCAGCAGTTGCGACATCCCACATTGTAGTTACTTAACGGTTTCTAAACTTCTGTTTACTCATCGACTGTGAAACAAATGCAGACACATTCCTAGACGTGTGCCAGAGCTGACACGTTCTATCACGAGTTAACTTACGTCTGCATCCTGAAAAGCGCAGATGTTCCGCCACAAGAACGTAATCTGAATATTATATTTTGTCAAAGGAGTCTGCAATCATCCGAATTCGTTTTTCAAGTTCGTCATATTAATGGATTTCAAGGCCTCCTTGGAAATATCTAACAGAACTGTTTTAGTTTGCATCGGCCATGTCTGTCATGATCCGTTCCCTCAGTTGACGCGTTACCTAGTTTTCTGTTGTTTTATTATTCAGCATGTGTATCACTGCTAACGAGGGAACAGTAAATACGATTGTTTTCCCGGCAAACAACACGTTAATGGAACGTTATACACATGACAAATCTCGCGTGAATTAACACGACCGTGGTAAACAGAGAATAGCCAGGTAGGCACGATACTAATATACACGATATTCTCTCTGCACAGCAAATTATCTTATCGTAACACGTCAGTGGTGGTGGTGATTATGGTTTTACAACTAGAAAACCGTCCTTGAGTTATGTACCATTCCGTGGCTGATTTCATTTTGTTTAGTTTATTGCTTTTTCTTACGAAGACTGTTAATTTGCCAAACCATATAATGCAACACCGTTATACAATTTATAGAATAATATGATTAGTATGTATACAGGGTTATTTACATACGATGTTACACGGACATAACGTCCAAACAATTAAAGATATCGGTATTCTGTTTCCATATTCGTAAATGATATCCAGGGGTTTGTAAAGTAATATGCTACTTATTCTCATCGGGTGATTAGTAACCGAGATATTGATACTAACTCCATATTTTTAACTGGAATGGCACAAATTCATACAGCTGGCCTAAAAGTTCAACTACGTACAGTTCAAATATGTAAGTATTTTAAAAATCGAACAGTTACTTTTTGAGATTATCAATAAGAACAGCATGCGCGGTTTTGCATGCCGCATCAGACGGCGTGCAGTCGGGCAAAGACATATTGGCGCGCAAGTAGTTTCCTGGGTGTGATTTCAGCCACACGCCAGGAGAAACACATTACTGGGCGTGTAATCAATGCCAATACTTACGTTAGCTACGTACCTCCCATTTACGTCAGTTGTTTCGTCCCATATCTTGTGGTTGAGAACTCCAGATCTTATCTTCTTTAAAACATCTTCATAGAGACTCGAAATATAAAATGTTCTCAAATTTGATTAATTGGGAATATGTTGACTGATATACTTCTCTAAAAACGACTTGAAGCTTGAACTGTTCAGTTTTTTCAAGGGAATATTTGAAGTAGCAATCATCCTGCAGAGATCCTGTTGTCTGACGGAGCAGTAGCTGCACATGAGGCCCTTTCAAAAAGCAATCGCAGCCTATTCCCTTTTGTGGAAGATCTTATTAAGCACTTCCGATGTTTGGTTGTAGCGCAGTGTTGTTGCACATTAAAACGTTTCTGAGCACACACCTTCACTTCACACAGTTTACAATATAAAATAACACGATCACTACTAAAATTCTGTTCTCCAAATTCCTTAACAAACTGCTTTAATTTCACATTCTCTGAACACTTCGGTTTAGGTAACTTATGTTGAAATTACACTGAAGAAGTGGTCTCAAAATAACAAGCTAGGCAATGCTCTATTTTCTAGGAAACAGAAATTTCAGTTCATTAGCTACGTATGCACCCCAGGATGCCTTTAACCTGAGTATTGTCAATCACTTTGTACTCCTCATTAGGAAATTTCAATGTTCATAATCCCATTTACCTGCTACCTGCCCATTCCCGCATGCAGAATAATATTCAGTCCACAAATAGACTCCCTAACTATTACAGTAAGAGTCCCTCGCTGAATAGCTTGCCACAAAAATTCACTCAGTATGACAATCCTTAGAATATGACAGGAAATATGACCAATATCTTAAATTTGTCCATGTCATTAAAATCCGTCCCTAAATAATGAGAACTGCCTTCATAGCCTACAAAGGTCCCTCTCTAAATCCGAGTGAAACAAACCCTGGAGGATAAACGGACACAGAAAGAAAGACAGAAAGAAAGAAAGAAAGAAAGAAAGAAAGAAAGAAAGAAAGAAAGAAAGAAAGAAAGGAAGACAGGTAATTGGACATCCCACGTCGTTCTCACTTTATCAGTTGCTGAAGTTAGCCAATCAGATCGCTCCGCGGGTAATTCAAATGCGCTTTGCCAGTCGGTGTTGCCAAATATACACGTGGCTTAGGATCTGCTTCAGGTCAAGGACGAGAAATCAGCATTAAACACAACCACAGCGTAGTGTACTTCCTATGGTGCGATTATGTCCGCTCCGAGATCTGTCTTCATATTTCTCCACTAGCAAATATTATTTTTAAAATTAGCCATCGGGAGTCAACTAGCACCTATTTCAATATTACCAACCCACTAATGCTCATATACTCGGTTCGTGTTGTTTCCAACCACACTGCACATACCTAAAACGTAATTTTTAGAGCTTAAAATGCTATTTTCATTACAAAACTCGCATCTTCGCTATGGTACGCTAATTATGACAGCGATATTGTGTATCTTAAAAAAACTCGACAAAATAATTCCCACAGTTGTGTTAGTCTTTTTACCGCCGCTTGCACCCTTCTCCTTTAATGACGTACGTAGTCAGGGCTTTGTTTAACAACAAAACGGAGTTTTACGGGAAGACTTAATTTAATACACGTTTACTTTCTGCCTCGAGCCTTCGGATAATAGAGCTGCTCTTGTTGACATAATCCAACTTTGTGAGAGAGTTTGTCAACAGCAAAGGAGACGTACTTTCACAATGCTGTTGTATTCGCTAGTTGGATCATAACAGTAGCTCCATCTGTGGTTCAGTGAGACAGGTCGCGAGTTCAGAGCTAGTTGTACGATGTCGGTATATAAAAGTTCTCTGGCGACAAATTTTGTATTTACCCGATAACATTAACTAGAACTTAGCCACTGATCGCATATCAAAGGTCCGTTTTCCTTCACTCTGATGGAACAAAAGAGAACTTCAAAACTGAAACGCAGGCAGCCAAGATAGCTTCAAATAAACACGCTCCCACTGATACTGAGAAGAAAGCACAACTTCTTGGTTCATTGGTCAGCATAAAGGCGTTCAATTCAGAGGACGCGGGTTCGATTCCCGGTAGAGCCGGGGATTTCAACATTGTGTGGTTAATTATTATAGCTCGGGGGAGCGGGGGTGGATGTTCCTGTTCACACATCCTCATTTCTGCTGCAAGTGCCGGCTATAACAGTTAGTGGAATGTCAAATATTAAAGGCATTATTCGAATTATTCAGCGAAAATGAATATGGAAGTCACGAAGATTTAGAGAAGAAATAAAAGCAGAGCGTTTCTGACAACAGGTTTATGGAAAATGTAGCAAACTTTGGGCTGGGAAGACGTGGGGTTTGGTGGTGATTATCAGGGCCACACTCCCTTCGAGAGGCTCTTAACTATCGCCGCGGCGCATACTGCCCGCACGGCAAGAAAAATAAAGTAATTTAGTGGTTGTAACCTAAAACAAATTTCGCAACAGTCCGCTGGACATGTCCTTAACAGTTGGCAACAGTTCGGAGATCGCTGGCAGATCGTATAGGACGCTTCTATCGGCAATCCCGTGAACTAAAAATATAAGAGCATCACCGGCCGCGGAGCTTCCGTGTACAGCAAGCGGAGTGAGTGGAGTGCGTACACTAGGGCTATGCCTTCAGGTCTCTTTAAAATAATGTTAAATGTAGGGATTTCTCAAACTTTGACTTATGCTTTATCCAGCCATTCATCCCCCCATTTGTTTCCCTCTGCGAACCAGAGATAAGTCCGTAGCAATAATAATAATAATAATAATAATAATAATAATAATAATAATAATAATAATAATAATAATAATAATAATAATAATAATAATAATAATAATAATAATAATAATAATAATAATGTTGGATTGATTGATTGATTGATTGATTGATTGGAAGAGCTAGTGAGAAACGACGAAGCTAGTGTTGTTCTCCTTAAAAGAATCGTCACCACCACAGACAAATCTTTCGGCTGTCAGCTGTGCTCCCTGCTTGTATAAAACAGAAGCACATTGAATTGCTAATTCTTTCACATTGAGTTTTGACCCTCCAGTGAGGTGATGAATCTCGTGTTTTACATAATGATGAAGTGATTTCCACCACAGAACAGACAGCTCAAGCTGTTAACTGACAGTTACACCACTAAGGCCCAGTTTCTTAAGTGTTAACACTGCTATTAAGCACACTTAACACACAATTTAACAAAATGACCGTTTCATCAAGAATTATTGTTATCACTAACAAATTGTTAATACTTGTGTTAAATTAACATGACACCAGCCCTATGTTAAACCTCTTAACAACTGTTTAAAAATTCAAAATAGTAGCATCTACAAATCGCAAGTTTAAATGTAGGGATTTCTCAAACTTTGACTTATGCTTTATCCAGCCATTCATCCCCCCATTTGTTTCCCTCTGCGAACCAGAGATAAGTCCGTAGTAATAATAATAATAATAATAATAATAATAATAATAATAATAATAATAATAATAATAATAATAATAATAATAATAATAAGAATAAGAATAAGAATAAGAATAAGAATAAAATTACTGATAGGGTATCTGCTAACTAGGCGACAGCTCTAAATGCACATCATGATGAAATTGTTTGTTTGTTTGTTTGTTTGTTTGTTTGTTTGTTGGATTGTTGCAGGGACGACCCATACTTAGAAAGAACGACTTTTTAAAGTTGTCAGAAGGAAGGTTTGACAAAGATTACCAAGGCATAATGAACAAAGTCTTCTTCTTTCTCTGTGAATCTGTCTTGAGACAGGTATCTTTTTTTTTTTGCTATTTGTTTTACGTCGCACCGACACAGATAGCTCTTATGGCGACGATAGGAATAGGAAAGGCCTAGGAATGGGAAGGAAGCGGCCGTGGCATTAATTAAGGTACAGCCCCAGCATTTACTTGGTGTGAAAATGGGAAACCACGGAAAACCATCTTCAGGGCTGCCGACAGTGGAGTTCGAACCCACTATCTCCAGGATGCAAGCTCACAGCTGCGCGCTCCTAACCGCACGGCCAACTCGCCCGGTGAAAGAGACAGGTATCAACTGGACAGCCTCCATGATTCTCTGTCCTGAGCATCTTGCTTCAGTTGTTCATAGCTTCTCCCTTGTTTGACATCCGTTAACATTCCAAACCTCCTTCTTCCTCTTTCCTTTCTTCCATCTATTTTTTTTTTTTTACCCCATCAGCCTCTGTTGAAGACAATATCTACCTAGTATGTGACCCAGGTGTCTCAACTCTCCTACTTTCCGTAGAAAGTAATCATTTCTTACTTTATCTGTACACTTCACTCTTTCCATTCTTCTCCACAACCATATTTCAAAACTTTCCAAATCATTTCTTTCTTTCTTTCTTAATGTCCATGTTTCAGCTCCACACGACACTACATTCCACAAAAAACACTTTGTGAACAAAATACAAGAAGAAATTCAAAATAGGTAGAGTTTTCCACAAATTGAAACTTACCAGTGCCTTTAGTGCAACAGTTGCTTGTAGTTCTTAGATATGTTTCAGATGCTTTTCGTGTAATTGTAGACGATTATGTCCATGTGTGCTAGAGAAGTGTGTAGAATAATTGTACAAAGAGTTACTGCCATTGCAGCATTGGCAAGGCATTACATTACTATCCCTGCAGTAAAGGAATGCCTGAAGATCATTCTAGACCAGAGGTGCTCAGCTGGGCGCTCACTGAGGTTAGCCCAGTGTGGCCGAGCTGACACGACGTAAATGCGGGCAGCTTACGTAGCAAGCATACGTCACAGTGAAGCGAGAAAGCGGACACACTTTGCAGGGAGCATTGACGTTCGATTGTGATTACGAAGCTGTAGTCCACTACTCAGCAAAGGGCTAATTGGGTTACATTATTTAATTAAAACTCTATAATCGCAACAAAAAAACCTGACCTTTTCAAGATATTCCGGTTTGATTTATACTGCGCTTGATATAAACAGTCAGTTTTATTTTTTTATATTTATTCATTCAAAGAAAATTGATACGTTTTATATTTTGTGTTACAATCTATCAAGGTACAGGGTTTAAGTGTACAAGTTACGATGTACAATTCCTTGGATGGGAATGACAGTATTTCCAATCAAAAAAGAGTAAAATTCTTGTTAATCGTTAAGCAAAAATTAATATCATTACATAATGCAACAATGATTTTTCTCAGTGTTGCGTGACTTTCCCTGTTCACTGAATTCCTGAAAGCACTATATCTAACTCAGGGGCTGCCTGGGCGTGGCGGTGAAGGCGTGCTCTGTTCACCCGGAATATCGTGGGTTCGATTCCCCGTCAGAAAGTCGTATACTTTAAGAAACGAGATTTCCACTTCCGGAAGTGCACATGGCCCTGAAGTTCACTCAGCCTACATAAAAAATGAGTACCAGGTAATTCCTGCGGGCAAAGGCGGCCGGGCGTAGAGCTAACCACTGTACCCCACCAAGTGCCGAGGTTACGGATAGTGGAAGCCTTTACCGTTTATCCCGCAAGGGCCTTTATGGTCTGTACGGAGATGCTTTGCTTTTAGTAAGTATTTACAATTCAACAGGCGTCCCGTGATAATAGCTAGGCTCTGAATAACGGGGGAGTTTCATCACGAGTGAGGACATAGATATTTACTATGCAAGATTAAAGAAGAAGAAGAACAATTTCATTTCATCTATTAAATAGATATACAGCATGCCTTCAAATAAATAACCTCGCTGATTTTATTCCTGGTAAGCACGGTTGGATTGTTACTTACTGCTAGCCCGCCCACTTACCCTGGTGTGTGCTCGCCAGAGGGAAAGCCCAGCGTTATCATCTCCGTTCAGACTTACATCCTCACTTTCCTAGTACGCCTCTTCAGTGATGCCTAGGCCATATATGACAGCTGATATTGGAGTTCTTGAGGATCGAACCAGCCTTCGGGCTGAGAACTGAACTTACATCAATCATCACATTTCCCAGCAAACGAATCACAAATACTAGGGCTGTAAGTGCTTCAGTTTGGTAGACATGATTGAAAGTTCCCTTTTCCTTTTGATTGAGGATTCGCTCACTCTGACTCGAACAGCGTTCACTGTGTTTATGATGGACCTACCCGGAACTCCACCTGATTGGTGTTGGCATACAGCATCTCCCATGAAGGTATTTAACCTTTGTTTCAAAGCATCTGGCAAGTATTTTGTAATCAAAGTTTAGCAAAGAGATGGGTCTAAAATCTTCTAACTTCAGCGGTCTCCTTTCACAGTGTCGGACGGGGCGGTCCTTTTTGAAGTGATCAGAAGAGTTGAAAAAAAAAAAAACAAAAAAAAAAAAAACTGGGCTACAGGTGCCGTGTGGTGGGATGAGAAGATTGGATGGAAAGACGAGGAGGAGGGAAGGAAGAACCGGCATGGCCGTAAGTTAGGTACCATCCCGGCATTTACCTGGAGGAAAAGTGGGAAACCACGGAAAACCACTTCCAGGGTGGCTGAGGTGGGAATCGAAGCCCCCCCCCCTACTTAGTTGACCTCCCGAGGCTGAGTGGACACCGTTCCAGCACTCGTACCACTTTTAAAATTTCGTGGCAGAGCCGGGAATCGAACCCGGGCTCCGAGGGTGGCAGGTAATCACACTAACCACTACACCACAGAGGCGGACATTATTATTATTATTATTATTATTATTATTATTATTATTATTATTATTATTATTATTATTATTATTATTAATAACTTCGTGTCGAGGTTAAGGCTAGTAGAAGCCATTGCACTCTGCACTTCCTTTCAAGTCCTCTTCTATATTCTTATCTCAAGGTATAGTATGAAATTAAATGGCGTGTGGCCTCCGGAGAGGCCTGGTGGAGGTTTCTATTTGACTCCCGTAGGCGACCTGCGCATCGTGATGAAGATGAAATGGTGATGAAGATGGCACATACGCTCAGTCCCTGTGTCAGGGGAATTAACCAGTTATGGTTAAAATTCCCGATCCTGTTGGGAATCGAACCCGGTACCCCTATGATCAAAGACCAGCACGCTAACAATTTAGCCATGGAACCGGACACAAGGTAAAGTGATCCACTGTGTAATAGCCAGACTTTTAACAAATGGCTGAATTTACAATTTGTCATACATTTGAAATCTCATCACCATGCAGTCTGGAAATAATTAGCTCGTTACACGAACAGTCGTTATTCATGTTGAAATTAATTTTCTAATTGACACACAACACACAGTTTATGAGGTCACGCCGATGGACGTGTGACGTGGACATTGTCAACAATGGACGGAAGGTAAGTGCTGTTGCCATGGTAACCAGTTCAGTCGATAGAAGCCGGTGGTGGCAATTATTGTTACAAGAGGAAGTACATCCTCTATATAACACTAATCAGAGAGAAAAATGGAAGGGATCCGACACTTCGAAAAACGAAGGTATCGGCCAAAGAAAGGCAAGGGCCACGAAGGGCGTGAAAATGAAAGACTCCCTAGGATTCGCAAACCTAATAACGTCGGGGTCGGAAAAGAACAAGAGTTGACCAAGGGAGGTCGGATAGCATAGATGAAATTAAGGAGTCTGGCACAAGTAATTCGAAACAATGCTAGGACTCAGCTAAGAGCCCTGTGCTCGTAAACCCACGCTCCAAGTTTCAGAGCCCCCGGTGCTCCTTTGGGTGTTATTCTACCGTTTCCACCGACAAGGGGTTCTCCTGCACTAAGGCGAATGCCGGGGACAGTTCCTAGTATAGTCCACGGCCGCCAACCCTTTCACCTTCTTCGTAACAAATCTCCCGGCCTGAGAGACGGCGTCACCGTCTAGGAGGCCCGCCTCCCCCTTCAGGGAAGAATGAAAACATTTAGTAGTAGTTATTCGGATGATGACCTTGTTGGTATTTCTAGTGAAACTGAAGAAGGTATTATGTTGGAGGCAATGTGATGGTAGGAGAAACAGAACATAAATTGGTGTAGAAATACGGCACGATGTAATATAATTCCATTTACAGGAAATCCTAGTGTAAGGGTTGAATTATTACCAGAGCTGAGTGATAATGATAATTTTTTTCAACTGGCTTTACGTTGCACCGACACAGATAGGTCTTATGGCGACGATGCGGCAGGAAAGAGCTAGGAGTGGGAAGGAAGCGGCCGTTGCCTTAATTAAGGTACAGCCCCAGCATTTGCCAGGTGTGAAATTGGGAACCGGTGATTGTTTCTAATGGTTCATGCAAGTATGGTAGTAATATAAAGCAATTCTTATCCCAAAGAGAGCGTTTAAAATCTTGTAAATAAAGCTCCGCATACAAAGGTATGATTTTGGAAAGAAACAAACTCTTGTGAAATTCATCCGTTTATTCCATTAGTTTTGTTTATGGGTATAATTTAAGAGCTGGAAATAAATATGTCTTGGTTTCAAGACAAAACTCAGAAAATACGAATAAAACACCAAAATAAAGACTTAAAATGTAACTAAATTGTAGTGTGATATTTTAGAACCATCGGATTTTATATGAATGTGTTAGCATCATTTCCCCTTAATAACTCCAATTAACTTCTTGCTTCCTACCTTCTGACGGGGTCTCCTTTGATTAGCATCAATAGAAGATGATTATCCAGTTACAGTTCATCTTAAAACAACAAATCTGCACCACTCATCGTCGCAACCCTAATATCTTTACTGCAAGAGGTCATATTCCTAACAGCATTATATTTTTAAAGAAGGCATTGGGACACTGTATTATGGCCGTAAAGAATTCAATAAGGGAGCCTTTGTATATTCATGAAGTAATTTTCCAGCGCGTCATCTCACTTTTTAAAGGTGTAATAACACTAAGTAAGTCCTAGCAAACAGCCGTCTGCATTACTTCGCCGATTAAGCTGGAAGTCTTGGGAGAAGAAAGCGCCTCACTGGGTCTGAGACATGTTTTTACAAGATGGTTTATTCTCAACCATATCAGTTGAGTTTGGCGCTGAACGCAAGAATATGGCAGTGAATTCCAGAACAGTTTCTAATCATGTGTCAGTAATCTTTAAATCCTATAAGGACTATAATAATAATAATAATAATAATAATAATAATAATAATAATAATAATAATAATAATAATAATAATAATAATAATAATAATAATAATAATAATTAAAAGTTATTGAAATCCATTTGAATTGCTGATGCTTTTAAGAAACTTCCAAGAGGTAGAATTTTGCCTTGGAAATTATATTTGAACACTCTAGGAAAAGCTCACTGTCGCATTTAATAATCACTTAAGGACATTCGACGGCACCTACAATCAATTCGAAACCGTTGAACATAGGAGTCGTGTGTCTAATGAAATAACGTTTGCAGCCATTTACAGAGAACTTCCAAAAACATTTCGAAATATATCTTCTCTTGCAGAGATTCTTTTATGACGATTGTTATTAGCAATAAGTATTTAATCCGCAGTTTGTTGTTATTAGAGCGAAGGCCTGGTCTGTTTCCTTAATGTTCGTTAACAAAGAAGCTTAAAGAAGAGTCCTGGAGCTGTGTAATGTCCTTCGGTAGCAACTCCCTCTAATTAATATAGTCGCAACGTCATTAGTTGGCGAACTGGGTCACAGGTTTCATTCGTCTCTAATTTAAAAGAAAGTATTCAGGAATTACAAAAATTAAATTAGCCATTTCATCAAACGGACTTTGTAAGGTCTCCCACATTCGCTTCGTCATTGTCTATGTTTTCTCGGTAAAAATTCCTTGCCCGATGGGCGAAATTTAGACTGGAGATCCCCCATGGCGCGGCCGGGATGACGTCGCATAACACTCAGCAGGCTCGCCAACGTCTGCAATGTTAGTGACAAGACCATTGGCTGGATTGGTTAGGTCTGAGTAGTGACAATATGGCAGCTCCGTACTTACGATGCGAGCTCTATCGGAGCTTAGCCTACAAGGAATACAAAGCCTGCTCATTCGCAGTGCACTCTTCAGAAACAGTGTCCGCCTGGCACTGCGCGTCTTGACCACTGCAGCGCTAGTATACCACCTCACATCAGCACTCACTAGCATTGATAACGGGAGTTGAAACTAGCACAAATTTACCTCTACACTACACTTTCTGTATATTGTATACGTTACTGAGCAGAATGAAATAGAAAATAATAAATGTTCACCTTTTACCCCTAGCTGTGGATTTTCATTTCAGATAACACACATAACTGTCGAAATTTGTGTCTGGCATTTAAAAGGACATAAGGTCTACACTAGATATTTTTACTACCGCACCGTAGATTTTCAGTGAAAATGAACGACTTGAACCTTGATATTTTCTCCTCATAAATCGTTTTTCTCCTCAAGAAGTATTCTCGGCGATACTCATCTGTGATGCCATTAGCATAGTTAGTGACAGAGGGGCGTAGATACTTCTGCAGTATTATTCTACTTAGTTCCTCAGGATGATCACTTTTCCCACACCGCAGAATAGGGTTTTTAGCAACACGTGGTAACAGTATTTCGGTTAATGTTTGTGCTATTTTTGGACTGTCCAGCGTTACCGATAACATTTCGTCCCTTATTTGCCTCAGTTTCATCAGCAGTGAAACAAAACCTGGCTTTGGATACTTGAGACGTGAGACCACCTCTGTCTTTGATTTTTATTAATGACGTTAGTGGAGATGGACTCTGGATACTACTAATTTTATCAACACACTTTTGACATGGCATGTGGTCTTCGACAACTCTTACCAAGTACCCTCCAATATATGCCATTGCAGCACTCGACGGAGCGGTCACTAGTGTTCCATAACTTATCCTTGGTACTTGGTACCACCTACACAACAGAATAAGGACATTATTATTATTATCAGAACAGGAGCAATAATAATAAGTAACCTAATTTTTGCCGTCACAGGGTCTGCGTATTTTCTGTACCATACACTGTCTGTTTATTGCTTTAATCCACAATTCCCTAGTTGGCTCTTGGCAAGGGAATTCATGGAAAACTTTATTTCTAGAGCCTTGTTTAAAAAAAACGGTACACAGCAGTACACCATTGTAATATAATTGACGTATTTTAACAATACATTTTTCCCGTTTGGTCAGTGTGTGAATTAAGCCGAAAGTGTCAGGTTCACCGGGCGAGTTGGCCGTGCGCGTAGAGGCGCGCGGCTGTGAGCTTGCATCCGGGAGATAGTAGGTTCGAATCCCACTATCGGCAGCCCTGAAGATGGTTTTCCGTGGTTTCCCATTTTCACACCAGGCAAATGCTGGGGCTGTACCTTAATTAAGGCCACGGCCGCTTCCTTCCAACTCCTAGGCCTTTCCCATCCCATCGTCGCCATAAGACCTATCTGTGTCGGTGCGACGTAAAGCCCCTAGCAAAAAAAAAAAAAAAAAAAGTGTCAGGTTCCAAGTCGTCCTCAATTTACAAGAGTTTCCCCATTTCACATTGGGTGGTAAAATTATATTCTGTGACGTTTGCAGCAAAGAGGAGAGGGAAACTTGTTTTATATTTCCCCGTAACGAATTATAATCAATTTAGCAAAATCAGCATGGTATTTTAAATAATGCATATTAAATGTCCGAGGTCTAGTAATCACTATATCAAGTTCCTGTGCTGGTTGGAAGTGTAGTGTGTTGTCTGAATATGAAAGGAGAAGTGTTGGAACAAGCACAAACACCAGTCCCCGAGCCAGAAGAATTAATTAGACGTGATTATAATCACCCATTTGGCCGGCAATCGAATCCGGGACCTTCTGAACCGAAGGCCTCAATGCTGACCATTCAGCCAAGGATTCGAACTAAACAAAATCATTATTGAGTTTCATTACTTCTATCAGTATTAACATTCAACTTTCGCAGTAAACGTCACCAGTAAGCATACAACGTGTAGAAATACCGCCAACCGCGGTGTTCATGTGAGGTTGAATTGCAGCGCCTCTAGCGGCAAATATAGCATCCACAGGGCGGACAGCTATGAGTGGCTATTGAGCAGGCTTTGTATACATTGTAGGCTAAGATCGGAGACAATACTTAAGTTGGCCGGCGAATAGGAACCACCGCCGTCTCGGCCGCATTCCGCTGATTTACACAATCTCGGTTCGAATTTTTTTTTATATAGGTAAGAATACTTCTAGGGGCGAGATAAAGAAAGGATCTTTCCTTCCTACTACTTACGGTATCGTTGCACATAATTTTTATATTACTTTTTTCCTCCCTGATTCTGCTCACTGGGTATGGAGGCGCCACCGTTTCCTCAAGATACTCTCTGTGGAAATTTGCAATATCCCTGCCTGTACTAAGAGGCGACTAGAAGGAGCACCAGGTGTTTTTGCGAGCATGGCATGCGCCCATGGAGCTGTTATCTGGGTCCTGGCCGCTTATGGCAGGCTCTTCACTTCGACATTTTCTGTCCGACCTCCCTTTTTCAAATCTTGTTCTCTTCCGACGCAGGAGGTCCAGGGAGTCTTTTATTTTCACGCCATTCTTTTTCTCTTGCCAGTACCTTCATTCATCTTAGTGGTGGCCTCTTCTATTACCTAATTATATTTCCTCTTCAAACAACAATCATGACCACCTCTTCAAAAGCAGACATCCATCATCAGTGTGAGAGAGATCTGCTGCGCTCTGGTTTGCAATGAGCACGTCACGTTCTTGGTGCATAAACTTGAGTGTACGACGCAACGTGACGATCTAAAGTCTGGTTACATTTGAGGTGCGTAGGAGAGGCTAATACTCCGCTCTCCTTCTAA
This sequence comes from Anabrus simplex, assembly GCF_040414725.1. NCBI lineage: Eukaryota > Metazoa > Arthropoda > Insecta > Orthoptera > Tettigoniidae > Anabrus > Anabrus simplex. The sequence continues at coordinate 76,152,993 of NC_090277.1, forward strand.
CGCATACATCCCAATAGGAATCAAACATCAAATATCAACTTATTTTTGGATCATCTGATTTAAGAGCTTATCTGTTGTTGTTGTTGTTGCTTGAGTCATCAGTCTATATACTGGTTTGATGCAGCCCTCCATGCCACCCTATCCTGTGCTAACATGTTCATTTCTACGTAACTACTACATTATTTGTCATATTCGTACCTTGCTGTACCCGTACCGTTCTTACCGCCTACACTTCCATCAAAAACCATCTGAACAAGTCCTGGGTATCCTAAGATGTGCCCTCTCTTCTGCTCGTCACATTTACCAAATCGATCTCCTCTAACCAATTCAATTTCCTACCCCTTCTTTCGTCATTATATCCACCCATCTCACCTTCAGGCGCTCCTCTGTAACACCACATTTCAAACGTTTCTATTCTCTTCCTTTCTGAGCTAGTTATCGTCCACGTTTCACTTGCACACAATGTCAAACTCCATACGAAAGTCTTCAAAAACATCTTTCTAATTTCTATATCAATGCTCGAAGTGAACACATTTCCTTGGTTGTACTCGTCTGCATTTTATATCCTCCCTACTTCTGCATCATTAATTATTCCACCACCCGAGTAAGAATATTCATCTACTTCCATTAAGACTTCATTTCCTGATCTAATATTAGCAACATCGTATAAATTCGTTCTACTGCAAAATCCAGCTCAAAAGTGATGTTCATAAATATAATACCAGATCAGCTAACCAAGTCGATTTACCTCGTCATAGGTTACAAAAGACGGCTTCAAGCCATTTCATTGCTCAGTTGAAGATGTTTAATAAACTGCTTCCAGACCTGAAAGAACTACCACCTGATATATTCGGAAGTAAGCTCAAGAAGTGCTTACTCATGCATTCCTTCTACTCATTGCAGGAATATCATGAAATTAATGAATTAGATATAAAGCGAAATTACAATTTGTGATTAGTTTGTGTATGTACTGTATATTATAATTTGATTTTTTGACAATGTATGTTGTATGTAACACACTTAATGACTGAATAAAAATTACATTTTATTCCATTACTTTTGTTTCGCACTTCATTATTTTCATCTTGTACTCCTTACCCAAGACTCAATTCATACCATTCAGCAATTTCTCCAGATTTTCTGCAGTCTCAGATAAAATAACAATATCACCGGCATATCTCAGTGTTTTGATTTCCGCTCCTCGGATTGTGTTTCCCTAACCAAATTCTTCTTTAATTTCCTTTAATTCCAGTTCTATATAAACACTGAAAGTGAGGAGGGAAAACTGCAGCCTTGCCTCACTCCTTTCTGGACTGCTCAATTTTCGACGCCGTCAATTCTTATCACCGCAGACTGATTTTTGTACAGATTGTAGATAAATCTTCACTGCCGGTATCTGATCCCCACCACCTTCAGAATCTCAAATAGCTTGGTCCAATCTTTTCTAGATCTACGAATGCCATGTAAGTGGGCTTGTTCTAACAGATATTTAAACAAAATCTACTCAAACCTTGTACTGGAGATTTAGGGGCAAGCCTTCTTTACCTCGTCCTGTGTTACGCTCGTTATAATTACAAGAAGTGTTCAGATTTAATTTTAAGTAAATTTTGCATGAATCGTTTCCGAAGGAAGTCGATCATTTTCAAATTAATATGAAGAACCAGTCAATGTTAGATCTATCAAAAAACCTGTCATGGCACAAAATTTTCAAAGTTAAATACAAAGTAAGTGAACCCGACTGTAAAATATGCACCGTTTTCAGGTGACAAAAAGTGCTTCACGACTTCACCAGACCTTCTCTTTAATACCTCCTTTCTTCTTGGGTGATCAATTCTGAGATTACTTGTCAGCAGTTCCCTACTCATCTTCCTTTTATTGCTTCGTAGCTCTTGACATCTCTTTTACAGAGCGCAGTCGTGGTATTCTCCTAAATCTTTTACAGTTCATATATTCCTCTATTATTTATTTTTCGAGGCCTTCAGGTCCAGTCAACGGGCTTCTCTTCTCACTTCATTTGTACGTGCATTTAGTTTTCAACATGCGACTGTGTCGAATGAATTCAGTTTCCTCTCTTCTACAATTTCCAGAGCCCATGCTTCCAGGCATAAACTTTTAGAAACGTCCTAATTTCAGGACTGTTAATTCTTATTGGAGCGTCTTAAATTGGGGCTCTTGATTAACACTGGCTCGGAAAAAAGGAACAAACTTTTCCCTTTGCGAAAAGCTAATGATCATTGATGTCTTTCATCTTTGGCGACCAAGGCCTACGCTAACGACTATTGTGACGCCACTGACGATACACTTTTTATTTCAACAGCATTCTATTTATACAAATCCACAGCCGCATCATATTCGGCGACCACGGCCTACGGTAAAAAAAAAAAAAAAATGAAATGGCGTATGGCTTTTAGTGCCGGGAGTGTCCGAGGACATGTTCGGCTCGCCAGATGCAGGTCTTTTGATTTGACACCCGTAGGTGACCTGCGCGTCGTGATGATGATGATGAAATGATGATGAAGACGACACATACACCCAGCCCCCGTGCCAGCGAAATTAACCAGTTAAGGTTAAAATTCCCTACCCTGCCGGGAATCGAACCCGGGACCCCTGTGACCAAAGGCCAGCACGCTAACCATTTAGCCATGGAGCCGGACACGGCCTACGGTAAGGACTAGTGTGACGTCACTTCCGTCATACATTTTGTCGCGTTACACAAATTTTCGAATGAACCTCAGCCATAAGACATTTTCATGTCAAAAATACAGCCATGAACTAATACAAATCAGCCATGTTGCTGGACGTGTTGCACACTAACACTGACTGTTGTTTCTGTCGCGAAAGTTACTCCGAACATGTGCTACATTCTGATTGCACACAGTTGAAACAATGTAGTGGTTCCGCCATATATACCCTACATACATACATACATTGAGCTAGTCGTTTCGAGGGGCTGTACATGACAATGGGAGGTCTGTTAGACCAACAGGATGATCGTTGTTTTGATAATTTACTTAAATTTGAATTTATAGGGACGGAGCTAATTGTTAGAATGTACCTCAACTGTTGTTTAGTCATTGGTCTTGAATACCGGTTATTTCAGACGGTGGATGGACATTCAGGCTCTGGCCCTATAGAAAGTGTGAAGATGGCGTGCGGGAGAAGTCGAGAATTCTTATACCTGAACAGTTCCGTACTTCAAGAGCATACCGCTGGAACTCACCTGAAATTAAAGTAAGGACAGGGTCGCTAGAATATAAGAATTATGAGTCACACAGGAAACATGTACATATCAAATTTGTAATTAACCAGATCAAAGGAACCGTTGTAACTAAGAGCGTGCAGATCCTGGACTATGTACATTGGTAGGACAACAAGAGCCTTCATACTCCTGCAGACAGCAGCGCGAACTGGATTATGTATAAAAGGAAAACACTCAGAGAAATGGCTGCGTGCTTCGGGTCGCGAAGCTGTGAGCTTGCATTCAAGAGATGGAGGGTTCAAACCCCACCGTCGATAGCCTTTAAGATGATTTCCCCTTTTATACCAGGCACATGCTGGGACTGTATTTCAATCAAGTTCAAGGCATATCAACGAAGCACCGAACAGAAACATATGGTGTAAAATTTACCTTTGGGTACATCAAATTATCATAAATATCTTTCAATTAATGGAACTCACATTACTAACGATAAACTTATTTTCGTCAATCAAATCGTTTTCGAAATACGTATGTAGGAAATTTGGAGTCTTTAAGTGTAGAATCCACTGCATCGAAAGGAGGAAAGTGGCTCAGGGCCCATGAAACAATCAGATATTTAGAACACGATGAGATGAGGCCTCTTTGAAAAAAGGGCCTTCAGTATGACTCCCAGTCATGGCCATCCATCAATACTTCACATCACAGCCTGCAAGATCCCATCCACCATATGAATTCTGTCCGCCCTCTTTGATAATATGTCTTCCAGTCATGGCCATCCATCAATACTTCACATCACAGCCTGTAAGAACCGATCCACCATATGAATTCTGCCCGCCCTCTTTGATAATATGACTCTCAGTCATGGCCATCCATCAGTACTTCTCATCACTGCCTGTAAGATCCGATCCACCATATGAATTCTGCCCGCCCTCTTTGATAATATGACTCTCAGTCATGGCCATCCATCACAGCCTGCAAGGTCCCATCCACCATATGAATTCTGTCCGTCCTCTTTGATAATATGTCTCCCAGTCATGGCCATCCATCAATACTTCACATCACAGCCTGCAAGATCCCATCCACCATATGAATTCTGTCCGCCCTCTTTGATAATATGTCTCTCAGTCATGGCCATCCATCACAGCCTGCAAGATCCCATCCACCATATGAATTCTGTCCGCCCTCTTTGATAATATGTCTCCCAGTCCTAGCAATCCATCACAGCCTGCAAGATCCCATCCACCATATGAATTCTGTCCGCCCTCTTTGATAATATGACTCTCAGTCATGGCCACCCATCATACTTCTCATCACAGCCTTCACGGTTGCTAGGTAACATCCTTACAGCCATAAAACATACTACAGTATTTACGGGAATGAGCGGTGGCCCTACAGTTACGTCACCACATTACACGCTGGCAACTTCATAAAAGGAACCAGAGACAATTAAATGGAGCCTGCAACAGACACTAAAGGAAATATTGACGAGAAGCAGTAGAAGCCCTAGAATATCTTACGTTTATCCTCAATGTAATTACGTAATATTTTTAAAAGTGCCTGCCAGTTTTTGAATTCGTCTGAGCGTTGAAAATTGAAGAGGGATGGTAAGTTATATGACCAGCTCTTGACAGGTGTGGACCGTAGTGAAGTTAGCTTCCAAGTCTCAGCTGTTTTAACAGGAAAAACAACAGGGGGACAATATTCTCTTAACCCTTGTCACAAAGGAAAGTGGAACAGTTTTGACACTGTGGAAAATGAAGGTGTGGGCTAAAGTAAAGACAGAGTTACGAAGAGGGAGGGCATGAAGGACTATCTAGGTCTCGCAAATCTGATAGTGTCGGGGTAGGAAAAGAATACAGAGCTCTACAGAGTGTGACATTTCTTGCGCCAGAACTGGTGCAATAACATAATGTTCTCTTGTGAACATCGCCCTTGCTTGCCATCTCGTGGCTTGTAGATTGCTTGTAAACAAATGATGACAGATATTGTGCTGCCAGATTCTGGTGAGATAGTGATGGTAACGAATGGTCGCTTAAGTGCGGCCAGTATCCAGTAATTGGGAGATAGTGGGTTCGAGCCCCACTGTCGGCAGCCCTGAAGATTGTTTTCCGTGGTTTCCCATTTTCACACCAGGCAAATACCGGGGCTGTACCTTAATCAAGGCCACGGCCACTTCCTTCTAATTCCTAGGCCTTTCCTATCCCATCGTCGCAAAAGACCTATCTGTGTCGGTGCGACGTTAAGCAAATAGCAAAAAAAAAATAATTAATTGATTAATAGATCGTCCAGTTTGTTTTGCCATCACTACCCTACAAACCACTAAGATGATGCGCACTCCACTTCCTATTCACGGCGTTGCCTAGGTCACAGAGCCTGCGTGCCCTTACCGTCAGCCATTTTTGTATCTTGTAATGAATGGCCGCGCTGGGCAATAATATAGGTAGAGTGTGATGAAGTCGTTCGTTTTGTTTGCTTTTAATTGTGCTAATACAGGAATGAAAGTTGTGATGAAAGAGAAGCCCGACTTTATAATGAAAGGAATTACACAAAATAAGTATATTTCCGTTGGCTTTTCAATAAATGCAAGAATTTTCCTGTACTATTGAGACGATGTGGAAGATTTTGGTACAAACCTCACCCTTTAACTCCCTCTAGATTCAGAGCTGTGAAACACACGTTAGTTTTTTATATACATAGAGATGTTATTGGCTTTACGTCCCACTAAGTACTTTTACGTTTTTCGGAGATGCTTTGGTGCCGGAATTTAGTCCTACGGGATTTCTTTTACGTGCCAGTAAATCTACGGACACAAGGCTGAGCCAGGATCGAACATCCTAAGATGGGGTCAGAAGGTCAGCCATCTGTGCCACTCAGCCCGACCATTGAGTATGTTCGGTTATCTACTGAAAGCCTGCATCTCTTGGTACAGAAATACATTTTCTATTGTATGAGCGACAGTCGGAAAACAGAAAGTGTATTTAAAGCGGTACTAGTAGCAGAGAGCGTCCAAGACAAGAATGGAAGCAATAATAGAAGGGAAAAGGAAAAGGATATGGCTGGATGTATAATAAATGATTGTAAGTCCCGAAGTCTAACAGTAGAAGAAATACCAAAATATTCACTTCTTCACAGATGACAAGAGGTTTGATTGCTATTAATTTTATGCAAACTTAAGAAAAGAGTCAGAGAGAGCCCTTGAGAATTAAGAGAAGCTCATTGTGGGAGAAACAAAAGAACCCTAACGAGCTCCCCGAAAGCTGCCTGAGTATTTCATATTCATGAGTAGAGTTGTGAGAGCTTTTAATTCATACAGCATTATCTCTCTACGAACCTGCGTTGTGGTAGGAGCTGTCAGCTGACTGTCGTAACGGGTAACCAGGTCTGGCAACGCTTCCACTTGTACCAGTCTCCTGACTTTCATCATTTCTGTTCGATCTCACTTGGTCGACTGTTAACTCCTGTACAGACGGAGACATAACTGGCGCAATATATTGCCATTTATTGTACAATGTACTTGTATGACTTCTGTCGGTAGCACATTAACACACGATGCCTGAAATGGTACATATTCTGTCAGGAAAATGGCTGACAGTGAAATCGAGGCAATGGTAGCTGTTCTTCAAGCGATTACTTCTCGGATAATTTTGCGACGCCGCCGAAGAAGTAAAATTACGGTATGAACTGAGGACAGAGGACACTGATTCCTTATCTGTTTCTGTACGTCGCACTGCTTTTGTGCTTTATCACAGGACAGCTAGCAGAGGTGTCGGTACCAGCGAGCTAGTCACCCAGTGTCTTGGAGAGGTGAGGATTTCAAGCCGCACTGGGGCGAAAATGGTTCAAGGACGTACGGAATTACCTCAAGAGCGTGGGACTGAATCAGGAGGACATCTCTAACCGACCAAAATACACATCAGTGATCAACAACTTTCACGGCTTCCACGATGAGCAAAAGCAGAACAGCGGATGGATAGAAGAGAGAAGACAGGTGGTCAGAAAAAGTATGGAACGCTTTTGGACTGAAAAAACTAAAAGAGAAATGCCTTACAGTTACTTGACGTGGTCTCTAATTCCCCTAAACGAGAATAATAATAATAATAATAATAATAATAATAATAATACCAAAGCTTTTTTTCAACCTCCGATAGGCTGTAGGAAAGACACATTGACATATGAAAATGATTTGATGACTAAACGTTTAGTAGTTTTATACTTATTTTTCCACATAATCGCCAAAATGATTTGGGCATTTCTCGTATCGTGACACCAGCTTTCCAATGCCCTCTGTAAAGAAGTCTGCTGCCGGTCTGGCCAGCTTCCTGTTCCACAAACTCCATCAACAAGACCCCTTTATGGTCCCTAAAAACGATAGCCATTGTTTTCTTGTTGCTCAGTGTCAGTTCGAACTTCCTGGGCTTGTTTGGAGAAGAATGATGCATCCACCGCTTAGACTGTTCTTTGGTTTCAGGACCCAAGTTTCATCGCCAGACTTTAAAAACTGTTCTCCCTCACTACGGTGAAACAATGCGGCTGACGCCATTCCCTGAGTTTTGTGATGGTCAGTCAACATTGTTGGGACTTAACGTGAATAAGTATTGAGTCACAATTGTGTACAGAGAAGACCTTGAAATGTCTGGGATTGCTATAGGAAGTTCATTGATCATAAACCTCCATTTTGTGACGGAAAAAGGAAGAACTTCAGGAGGCTGTAGAGACGCACTTTACCTCACTGACTTCTGTGCAGGGGGTATCGGAAAGCTGGTGTCCCGATACGGCAAGTGCATAAATCGTTTTGGCGATTATGTGCAAAAATAAGTATGGAACTAGTAAACTTTAAGTGATAAAATCATTTTCTTATGTCAATGTGTCTTTTCCCATCGTAATTTGAAAAAAAGCAGCCCTCGTTGTAATAATATTGAAAAAACAGCAGTTGCTGAACATCTACATGACGCAGGACACAAATGATCAAATATACACAATTTTTTCACCATTTTACACACACATTCAAAAGGTATAAATGTGAATATTTTAGAAACTCTACAAAATTATTTACATCACTTAATAGATCAACACAAGCTCAATGATAAAAGTGAAAATGAATGCCTAAAAACAATATTAAGCTTTAGGAGCAACTGCAGAGGGAAGTATACTTATATGAGGTGGTCCTTGTTGTAGGGGACTTCAATATCTCAGCCGTGTTGAAAACCGCGCATGCTGAAATGAGTCCTGCCAGTGCGCTCCCTCATTGTTACGTGGGAGCCCGCAATAGTGAACTGAAGAAAGAAGTTTGTTGCTCGAGATAATTTATTGATAATGACGCCTTTGCCTTCACCCATAGGAAGGTAATTTCTGTTCGCAACCAACTTCTTTTTGAGTGACAACAAAAAGATGAAGCGATTAGTTGCTGCTTTAGATCTTGGCCTAAATGCAACTCTACTTTAGCTGGAAGCTTGAGTAACCCAACACGGCAAGTTCCCTATTATGGGGTAGTGAGGAGAATGTATTATTGGGTACACCACATTAGGAGACTCATGTTCTGTCTTTTGATACGAATGTTATTAGAATTTCCGCTTATACACTGTGCAAAATAATTGACCACTAGCTGAATAATAAGAAGAAATAAGAAATGGGTCTACAACCAGATGACGCAGACAAACGAGACCTTTTCAGAAAAAAGAACCGTGACTTTTGTGACTTTCCGGGATGTAAAGTGGACATGTGGTGCAAAGTGGTCGGATGAAGACCGTGGTCGACACAGCGAGCTAATGAAAACCTACTGGATCAAGAGAAAACTGAGAAAACACCAGAATGTATAATGAACGTTATCGTGGACCCTAGCTGATAAATTAGCGAATAATAAACAAATAAATAAACTTTCTTTCTTAATATGTTTACCCTCCAGGGATGGTTTTCAGCGAGGGATCCCACCTCTACTGCCTCAATGGCAGTGTCCTGGAGCGTGAAACTATGGGTGGGGCATACAACTGGGAAGGATGACCAGTACCTCGCCTAGGAGGGTCTCACCTGCTATACTGAACAGGGGTCTTGTGGGGGATGAGAAGATTGGAAGGGATAGGCAAGGAAGAGGGAAGGAAGCGGCCGTGGCCTGAAGTTAGGTACCATCCCAGCATTTGCCCGGAGAAGTGTGAAACCACGGAAAACCACTTCGAGGATGGCTGAGGAGGGAATCGAACACGGGCCTCAAGGGTTTGCAGCTAATCACACTAACTACTACACCACAGAGGCGGCCAATAATAATAATAATAATAATAATAATAATAATAATAATAACAATAATAATAATAATTCAATATTTATAATTATTTATATTTGAATACCAACGATGAATGAGAAGCCGAGCACTCAGGGAGACACAAGCTTGTGCAGAGATGGAACATCTTGATATATTAGAAGTTCATCGACCGGGCGAGTTGGCCGTGTGGTTAGGGGTGCACAGCTATGAGCTTGCATCCGGGAGGTAGTGGGTTCGAAGCCCACTGTTGGAGGCCCAGAAGATGGTTTTCCATGGTTTCCCATTTTCACACCAGGCAAATGCTGGGGCTGTACCTTAATTAAGGCCACGGGCGCTTCCTCCCCACTCCTAGGCCTCTCCTCTCCCATCGTCGCTATAAGCCGTACCTGTGTCGGTGCGACGTAAAGCCAATTGTAACAATGTAGAGAAATAGTTATAGAACCAATATATACTGTTTATAAACATGTTCTTTGTAATAATAAAAATAATCGTAGTAATAATTAAGAGGGGAATTCTTCAAGGCAGTATTATTGAACCTTTATGTTTTCTTATATATATATATATATATATATATATATATATATATATATATATATATATATATATATATAAATGATATGAGTAAAGGAGTGGAATCAGAGGTAAGGCTGTTTGCAGATGATGTTATTCTGTACAGAGTAATAAATAAGTTACAAGACAGTGAGCAACTGCAAAATGACCTCGATAATGTTGTGGGATGGACAGTGGGCAATGGTATTATGATAAACGGGGTTAAAAGTCAGATTGTGATTTTCACAAATAGGAAAAGACCTCTCAGTTTTAATTACTGCGTTGATGGGGTGAAAGTTCCTTTTGGGGATCATTGTAAGTACCTACGTGTCAATATAAGAAAAGACCTTCATTGGGGTAATCACATAAATATGATTGTTAATAAAGGGTACAGAACTCTGCACATGTTTATGAGGGTATTTCGGGGTTGTAGTAAGGATGTAAAGGAGAGGGCATATAAGTCTCTGGTAAGACCCCAACTAGAGTATGGTTCCAGTGTATGGGACCCTCACCAGGATTACTTGATTCAAGAACTGGAAAAATCCAAAGAAAAGCAGCTCGATTTGTTCTGGGTGATTTCCGACAAAAGAATAGCGTTACAAAAATGTTGCAAAGTTTGAACTGGGAAGACTTGCGAGAAGGGAAACGAGCTGCTCGACTAAGTGGTATGTTCCGAGCCCTCGGTGGAGAGATGGCATGGGAGGACATCAGTAGGCGAATAAGTTTGAGTGGTGTCTTTAAAAGTAGGAAAGATCACAATATGAAGATAAGGTTGAAATTCAAGAGGACAAATTGGGGAAAATATTCGTTTATAAGTAGGGGAGTTAGGGATTGGAATAACCTACCAAGGGAGATGTTCAATAATTTTCCAATTCCTTTGCGATCATTTAAGAAAAGGCTAGGAAAACAACAGATAGGGAATCTGCCACCTGGGCGACTGCCCTAAATGCAGATCAGTAGTGATTGATTGATTGATTGATTGATTGATTGATTGATTGATTGATTGATTGATTGATTGATTGATTGATTGATTGATTGATTGATTGATTGAATGAATGTACTTAATAAAAAACAAAGGTATCCCATAGCAGGATACTTTCCTCTACATTTCTCAAGACGACACACGCACTCGTAGTTGACCTAACACAGATGTATAAATGGTTCATAACGTACGTAACTCCTACTCTTAAATGCAGTAGTATAATGTTCTTTGAAAACAATTGGGTGTCAAGTAGATGTCACCATTTTCACTCACGTGAGGATGCAGCGAAGTCCCTAAAATGCGTAGTGGAGTAAACAGTTTAGTAAAACTTGTGACAGTTTTTATTAGCTCACAAAGACATCATCAAAATTGTTTTTTATGTACTTTTAATTTAGTTCCTTTGCTCTTATATTGTCTCCCATTTCGATTTTACTTCGTATTTATGATGAAAGACATAAGATACACTTGGAAGAAGACTAAGTACACAAGACTATTGGGCGCCGTGTCTCAATCGCCTGGCTGCAGTGTCACGTCTCCACTCCGTCTTCTACTCTGGATATAACGAAATTCGCTCTGTTCTGCTGTTGTAGTATTAGAAAGTTCTATGTTATGTTTAAAACATGACACAGTCCGTCCTCATCCACATTCACTTTAAAGGAAAGGAATTGAATGGAATGGAATGAAGGAGTCGCTCAGAATACGACGTGCCTCTGTGCTGTGATCTAGTGTCTGAGATTGTGAATGAGATAGTTATCGTGCTCGGAATAATAAACTGTCAGCGCGGTGATTGCCCTTTAAATGAGATTATCTAACATACTGTATAAATAATAATGATTTTTAACAGTTTTCCGTGACGCGGTGGTGCCGGAATGTTGTCCCACAGGAGTCCTTCAACGTACCAGTAAATCTACTGACTTGAGGCTGACGTATTTGAGCACCTTGAAATACCAGCGGATTGAGTCAGGATCGAATTTGTGAAGCAGGGCTCAGAAGGCCAGTGCTCTATCGTCTGAGCCACTCAGCCTAGCATATAACGTATTCTTCCGTAAAACGGATTTTTTTTAAAAATAGGACAATTCCAACAGTAAGGGTATCGGCTAAGAAAATGATGTACTATAAATGTCGAAAAATTAAATTATGTTTCTTCTTTTTTTGTATTAATCTAGACAGGGAATTTTGTGAATACATTCCCAATTATTTACAAGAAAAAATAAATTCGGTCTCGACTGAAACCTACTCCACCCCAGCTATCCAAGATAATAGTAGTGGGCAACCATCCTCCATAAACACCAATAACAAGGAAAACAATTGGCCGAGCTCGATAGCTGCAGTCGCTTAAATCCGGCCAGTATCCAGTATTCGGGAGACAGTGGGTTCGAACCCCACTGTCGGCAGCCCTGAAGATGGTTTTCCGTGGCTTCCCATTTTCACATCAGAAAAATGCTGGGGCTGTACCTCAATTAAAGCCACGGCCGCTTCCTTCCCACTCCAAGGCATTTCCTGTCCCATCGTCGCCACAAGACCTATATGGGTCGGTGCGACGTAAAGCAACTTCTAAAAAGAATGGAAAATACCTTTGAAGAATGAAGGCATCGACCAAAGAAAGACAAGGATCCTGCAGGGCGTGAAAATGAATGACTCCCTAGGACTCTCAAGCCTAATTGCGCCGGGGTCGGAAAATGGCAAGAGTTGACAAACGAAGAACGGATAGGAAAAATGGAAATAAGGAGCGGGAGACATATAAGTGGACTCAGCGAGGGATCGCACCTCTACTGCCTCAAATCGGTGCCCTGTAGCGTGACACTTCGGGTCGGGAACACAACATTACCTGACCTGCTAAGCTGAATAGGGGCCTAGTGGGGGATTGGAAAATCGCAATAGACAAGGACGAGGGAGGGGAGTAAGCGGCCATGGCCCTAAGTGAGGTACCATCCCGGCATTTGCCTGGAGGAGAAGTGGGAAACCATGGAAAACCACTTCGAGGATAGCTGCTCAATTGAGCTCCCGAGGCTGAGTGGAAGACGTTCCAAATCTCGTACCACTTTTGAAATTTCGCGGCAAAGTCTGGAATCGAACCCGGGCCTCCGGGAGTGGCAAATAATCACACTAACCACTACACCACAGAGGCGGTAATTTTCTTTTTATTTATTTATTTTATCGTATGGCTTTTAGTGCTGGGAGTGTCCGAGGATATGTTCGGATCACCTGGTGCAGATCATACTATTTGACGTCCATGGCCCTCTGGATGTGCAATGGTGGTGTTAATAATATTGAGGTAGAGAGGGTCAAACCATCGCCGGCACGTAAGCCTACTCCTGACGAACAACAGCAGGGAGTCTGCCCAAGGCTTAATGCGTCCATCCGACAGCAGAGGGATCACTATCAACAGCGTCATATGCCCTCACTCCATATGACCACTACTGGGGGGTTTGGAATTGTATCCAGGCTTTCGGCACTCAATCTAGTGATCAGAAATTCTATGCCTAGCACCACCTCTCCTACCTTGCCGGCCAACTCTAATGGTGGCATTCTTTCCCAGGAACGGAACTCGAACTGGCTAACCACAATGTCAGACCATAACGACCATGGCTATCAGAGTGGTACTTGAACTGAACTACCGACTTCCGAGAAATTTTGTTCAGCCACCTCTCCGTGATGTAACAAAAATCCAGAGTTCTAGCCCATCAGGCAAGCAACGCAATGTTGAAAACATCCCAGGGATATGAGCTATAAATTTTAGGTAAATAAAATGTAATAAAATATGAGAATATATTCTTTATTTATTCCTAAATAATAGAAACCTTTCCTTTCATCGTTATCCGGTCGATTAGATCACGCCCGCCTGGATCCCTCGCTGAGCACCTTGAGCTAGCTAGAGCGACGCATCAAGCCGGCCGTGATTAGATCAGCAGTTTGTCTCTTTCTACCACTGCGAGCGCTAATGTGAGCAATGCAGAGTTTCACTTAACCACCACTACAAGCGCTAATGTGAGTCAATGCATTGTTTCACTTAACCACCATTGCCAGCGCTAATGTAAGTCAATGCATTGTTTCACTAAACCACCACTACAAGCGCTAATGTGAGTCAGTGCATTGTTTCACTTAAGCACCACTACAAGCGCTAATGTGAGTCAATGCATTGTTTCACTAAACCACCACTACAAGCGCCAATGTGAGTCAGTGCATTGTTTCACTTAAGCACCACTACAAGCGCTAATGTGAGTCAGTGCATTGTTTCACTTAAGCACCACTACAAGCGCTAATGCGAGTCAATGCAGAGTTTCACTTAAATCCTTATGACCACATTCGGTGTGAACTTTTTTTGAAAATCAGAAAACGCCTGAGGCTATTGAACCAAGGAACACATTACAGAAATAATGATGTAAATAAGTTAATTTAGCTAGGATTTGATTCAAAAAGAAAACGAGTATGGAAACAAGCAATTTAGGCTCTTTTTCCAAAACTACATTTAGGCCGGAAGTCATTTTCGATTTTTTTAGATTTGATATAAATATCCAAGACTTATGCCTATTGCACACGGTTAAATTTGTTGTACAATTAATTTTATAAAATTTTGGTAAAAACAAGTTGTGTTTCTCACGGTAAAATTATTTTTTAAAATCCGTCGAAGCATCAGGATGGCCATCTATGAACTCATTTCTGAACTAAGATTTGTATGTGCTGCCTTCTATCGATAAACTTTTAAACCAAGAATCAGCTGTTCAACTTACAGTGTGTTTGAGAGTATGGCTCCAACAAACAAAGCAAAACTTGCTGCTTTAGCTGCACTTATATGTTGTACAGTGGTAAAAAGGAAGAAAAGAAGTGCCAGGAAATGCTGGACTCGGGATTGGATCAAAAGAAGAGAAGAAGGTAGAGGATTGTTGTCCTTGGTCGAAAATTAGTTGAGGTTAGAAGACCAGCATTCATATAGGGATTCGGCGATTGTGTTTTTTGCCTCTCTTCTTGCATTTCTGTTGTGGTAAAGTGGTGTTTTAACTTCGTACAAACAAGGATATTTCTGGTATTCGTCAGTAAAACACTAACAGCTTCCTTAGTCCACCCGGATCCTGTCATTTTAGAAAGAAGTGTTTGTTTACAATCGAGCTTCAGAATCTTCTCACGACGTGCATCATCGTGATGTCAGCTTCGCTGATTGGTTCGTTTCGTAAAATTAATTTTTGCGGAATAGAACATGTCCTATTTTATGAAAAGTTTTATCAAACGTTTTATAAAACTTGAATTTGACCGTGAGCAACAGAAATTTTATAAAATTAAATTATTGTACAATAAATTTGACAGAAAATGTTACCGTGAGCAACAGGCATTACAATTTGAAAACTTTTCGGGCCCTTTAGCCCTTCAACTTTCGGCACAATTGAGGAAATTGCTTAATTTTATGTTTTTCATAGTATGGGGATCCCTGCTAAGTTTCCAACATTAAAACAAGACAGGCACAGATCGAACTAAACCTACTGTACTTTTAACTTTTATGCACCTAATTTGAGTTAAAAACGATCGTGGAGTTGTAAAGACAACATTATAGTTTGTTTAGAGAACATAGAAGATGTAAGAAGGTATTTTAACTGCGAATGGCAATAACACTGTTCGCGAGTCCTCACAAGTTGAAATCTCCTACCGTAACTTTTATAAACTTCGTGTAGCCGCTCGTTGCAGTAAAAGTTACATGGAGACTGTAAAACGTGCCAAGTGCTGGTGTGACCTGGATTTAATCTGCCAGGTCCGCATGCTGCTACACCATACAGCTCATACCTTGTCCGAGGCATTAGTCAAGGTTGTGCTCTGAATCTTCCATCTTTTAAGATGTCCTTGTGACGAAACTGAAAACTGACATTATTAGAACACTTAAAATGAACTTTAAGAATATTCGTTTGTAAATCGGGGAATTTATTACGGGAATGTATTATCTGCAGCTGCCTTAGAGCCTCTGCTCAAAAATTTAAGATGTCTCAAGAATAGACTCCAGTATTCTGTAATTGGTATGTAAATTTCTATGTGATGTAATTTTTTAAACCAACGCTCAACCCACTATAAATTGTAGTATTAAGGCACCTGAATAATTTAAGGTACGTGAGAATTTGTATGTGATGAAGCTGAATTTAGAATGTTAAATAAGTATCCCTTGTAATATTTTATTTCCATGGAATTGCTTGTTGTACTATGTTGTTGTTGTTGGATAATTATGTTTTAACTTTACTTTATTATTACACTACTGTAAGTAACCATTGCCACCGGGATATTTCCCAGTTGCGATGCATTTTTGGATGATGATGATGATGATGATGATGATGATGATAAAGCTCATTGACAATTCCAAGAAACTGAAAGACTTATGTACTGTATGCCCAACTCTTGTGCCGTTTCTCTACGTGACCGAGTATGAAGCGAGATGAATCTTCCTTGCGAGTTTTTACAACCGAATTCCCTTCCTGACGTCAACCTCATCAGAGGAGTTAATGAGTTGAAGAGAATCACGTGATATATGGTAGTAGGAAGGGAGAGGGTGAAACCCGGTGCCGGCACATAGCCTACTCCTGTCGAATAGCACCAAGCGGTATGCTCAAAGCTTAACGTCTCCATCCGACGCACGAATCGCCCTCAACAGCGTCATATGCCCTCACTCCATGCGAACACTGGGAGGAGGTAAGGAATTTAATCCAGGCGTTTGGCACGCAATCTAGTGATAGTGATTAGGAATTGTATATCAACATCTCCTTTACCTTGCCGACCAACATTTTGATGGTGAAAATCTTTTCGAGCAACGGCACTCGAAGCTAAACACTACAGCGTTAACGACTGGGGGTATGTGTCGTCTTCATCATCATTTCATTCTCATCAAGACGCGCAGATCACCTACGGGCGTCAAATCAAATGACCTGCATCTCGCGAGCCGAACTTGTCCTCGGACACTGCCAGCACTAAAAGTCATACGCCATTTCATTTCATTTCATTTTTTTTTTTTTTTTTTTTGAGGGGCAAGAAACTGAAATATACCTGAGAAATCAACTGTTTATTGTTGCTAGGTCACAGAGTTGGAAAAAGCTTACGTTCTTCAGAGGATAACATTCGTAATGGCAGTTCATAGAGATTACATAAACAGATGCAATTCTTATAATTACAAGGAGATTGTAACTGATGATGATGAAATTTGTGTTGATAAATAAAGGAAGGACACGATAGCTCTTAGGAACTTACAGATAGGTTAGAGTAATGTGTTTAATATGTTTTTATGGCAAGATAAGACTAAAATATTAACGTTAATGGCATAATGTTATTCATTTGAAATAACCTGTTCGTTATGGACTACACAAGTTAATCCAAATTATTTGCAACTTAGGTTGTTGCGGCTGTTCCTTACTAACATCACTTCATTCTTGTTTAGCTTCTTCTCTTCTCTTTCGTCTTAATACTTTCTTAAAGTCAATCTGTGCGTTTTCTTGTATCATTCTTTAGAAAAGTATTATCTCATATGATAGTGTTTCAGAGATATTGAAAACCGAGCTGATTAGCTGCAGTCGCTTAAGTGCGGCTAGTATTCAGTATTCGGGAGATAGTGAGTTCGAACCCCACTGTCGGCAGCCCTGTAGATGGTTTTCCGTGGTTTCCCATTTTCATACCAGGCAAATGCTGGGGCTGTACCTTAATTAAGGCCACGGCCGCTTCCTTCCCATTCCTAGCCCTTTTCTGTCCCATCGTCGCCATAAGACCTATCTGTGTCGGTACGACGTTAAGCAACTTGCAAAAAAAAAAAATGAGATATTGAAAGTCTCAAGTTGTCGTTTGACCTGTTAGTTGTGGGCTACACCGGTTAGTCTTCGTTCTTCCAGTCTTTCTCGGTGTCCATGAAAATTGAGGAGGCTTTCCATTAAAGTGACCATTAAAGGTTCTTGTTTCCTCATTGGATCTGCGGTACGTTTCTTTCTTTCGTTGACCTCTGATATTTATAAGAGTTACAGTCCCTCGACGGTAATGGTTCCTGCCGCGTGATGACCGCAAGTCAAAGCCACCTACTGCATATAGACATCTGTAACCGCCGCCGGAGAAAGAAAAAACGAAAAGCAATACGCGTGTTCCTTTCCTGTGGGTTATTCATGAGGTCGCAGACCATAAACCACTGGACTGGGTGTGGGCGAAGAGAAAGATCTATATATTTTAGTTATCAGACAATATAATCGGAATTTCAAATTGTAATCGCGTTCCGCTGGCTCTTGGCAGTATATATATCACAAACGTCAAATACTGCCCAGGTGAATTTTTCCACACACACATTTTGTTAAGATTGAATGAGTGGTATTCAAGTTTCAGCTTTACGGTTAGCAGCTCCAACGTCGTCGATCAAAAACCCCTGTACAGTACAGAGTAGGTCCCGCTGCCTAAAAATAATTTCTAATGCAGCAGTTAGCTGAGTACTGCTGTTGTTTCCACTTGCTTGGTCGAGTGGTGATTGTTATTTTAATGATACTCTATAGGAAAAATGGAAGTTCCGACACTTCAAAAAACGAAGATACCAGCAAAAGAAAGACAAAGGCCACAGCGGACTGCGATGGCCTCGCAAGCCTGATAAGGCCGGAGCTGGAAGAGGACGAGTGTTTACCAAGGGAGGCAGGACAGGAAAGTGATAGTGAGGAGCCTAAAGGGGCACATGGTAGCCAAGTTGTTCTTCCTCTTCGAGCAGTGATCACCACTATAACTTCTCGCACGCTGGTGTGAACTGTGTTTTACCTGACGATCTGTCCACGTTTTAAAACTGGATGCCCCTCGTCACGTCCCCTGAGAGTACGGACGCACAGTTTCTTAACTTGGTGGCGTGGGTTGGGAACCACGGAGTACTTGGCTGAGTCCTAGCATTCCTTCCATTCCAGTCATTCGATGATCTGTATTTAGGGCTGTCACCACTCAAGTGGCAGATTCCCTATCAGTTAATTATCTACCGGCAGAGTTGGCCGTGCGGTTACGGGCGCGCAGCTGAGAGCTTGCATTCGGGAGATAGTGGGTTCGAGCCCCACTGTCGGCAGCCCTGAAAATGGTTTTTCAGTAGTTTCCCATTTTCATACCAGAAAAATGTTGGGGCTGTACTTTAATTTAGGCCACAACTGCTTTCTTCACACTCCTAGCCCTTTCCTGTCCCATATCACCTATCTGTGTTGGTGCGACGTAACGCAAATTGTAAAAAAGTAAAAAAAAAAGGTTTTTCTCAAATCATTTCAGAGAACATGGAAATTCTCCAATCTCTTATTCCTCGTCGTGTATTAACCCCTAATGTTTCCTTTTCAATTCCAATTTATGTTCATAATTTGACCTCTCCGACTTTTTAGAAAACCACTAAGGCCATTCGTCTTCTAACGTCTATCCACGCCATCTTTCTCCACAGACAGCTCGGAACATACCACTTAGTCAATCAGCTCATCTCCTTACTCCGAAGTCTTCCCCGTACAAAGTTTGTAACATTTTTCTAGCACTAATCTTTCGTCAGAAATCACCCGGAAGAAATCGTGCTGCTTTCCTTTCGATCTTTTCCAGTTCTCTTATCAAGTGATCCTGGTGTCGAGCGCATACACTGATCACCCTCTGGATGGGGGCGGTTGGAATAAAAAACACCCATGGTATCCCCTCCCTGTAGTACGAGGCGACTAAAAGGGGCTCCACGGGCTCCTTACTTGGCAGCGTGGGTTGACATCCACGGGGGCCTTAGCTGAGTCCTAGTATTGTTCCTCACATTCGTCTACCTTATTCGACCTTCCTCTGTCGCCTCTTTTTACTTTCACGCCTTTCGTGGCCCTTGTCTTTCTTTGGCCAATATATTCATTTTTGGAAGTGTTAGATCCACTCCATTTTTTCTCTCTGATTAGCGTTAATAGAGGGTGGTTTCCAAGTTACACTTCCTCTTAAAACAGTAATCACCACCGCCACCAGCATTCTTACTATACACCGGAACCATGCTCTAATGGGTTCTTACCTGTGTTTCGAGGCCTAGGGAACCTTGTCGTTCTTGTAATTCTTGAAATTAGGGTCGAAAGGGAATATTAGCGTAGTTGTCTATTCTCTTAAAACAATTATCACCACCAATATACCGTGCTGTTGCTACCTGTACGACTCTCAGTGTACCAATCCACACGCACCGATATAGGAAGTTTACACTGTTTCTTCAGGCATTATTGCCCCTCTCTTGTTGTGCATCCCCTCCCCATATTACATGTTAAGAGCTGCCCTTAAGCTGTCCTCACATACAGTAGTTCTAGACACTCAACTTTATCTCATTTCTCAGGCTGTCTCTTCCTATAAAGCGCGCAATTACTCTACCTTAAACTTGCTTTATTCGTCTTCTCTTTAGGACAGAAATAATTGTTCCTTCGAAGTTTCTGGTGCGCAGGCTATTAATTAATAGTGCGTGCTGTACATCAAAAGACTAACATTATGGGACTATTATACTAACTATGACGTTACTTTTTTGTATTATTTTATACTAGCTGTATGTGATCGTAGCAACAGAGGTGCCTTCCAAGGCTGCTACTCCACTATCAAAGAAATTTGTGAAAGAGCTTTTGTAATATCTTTTGTGCACGTCAAATTTTATACTCCACTAGCTGTAGTGCCCGTCGTAGAGTTATATAACTCCCCAGCTACTTTTCGCCATAATTCAGGTATGCTATTTTAGTCGGAACGCAGCAGTAATCCCATTTATCGGAGCTGAGTGGCAGCAGAAGAGGCAAAGCACATCACAACAAACGATGGTCAATGTAATGTTAGTTTTGATCACTTTTATGAGCTTTCGATATTGCAGGCCTTCACATTTAGTTTTCTTCCCATTCTGTTATATTAGAGCATCTAATGTAAAGGCTTCCTTGTTTCATGACTCCTTCTTGTCTTATTCTTCAAGAGATCATTCCTTTATGCTTTTTCTTAATTGTTATAATAATCTTCACAAGTTTCCCTGTCAATATGGAGCGAGGGCTACGTGGTTTTGCACCTTAAGGCAATAATGACAAAAACCATCGCCACTCAACACTATTAAACAATATTTCCATGCTAGCAATGCTCGGAGTTGATATGGGATAAACAACAAAAGTATACATTCGTTACCGGTAATTCTATTATCACAGTCGGTACAGTAGAAGTGTATACGAAAAAAAATAATTGGAAATTGTATTCTCTATAACTTTTGTGCGTTTCGACAGGACCAATAACATGGGTATTTAAAAATTACGTTTTAGCCGGCTT
Organism: Anabrus simplex; assembly: GCF_040414725.1. Lineage (NCBI taxonomy): Eukaryota > Metazoa > Arthropoda > Insecta > Orthoptera > Tettigoniidae > Anabrus > Anabrus simplex. Next base: position 76,174,215 of record NC_090277.1, read on the forward strand.
CCCCTAAACTACAATTTCATCCAGTGTGAATAAAATTATTTATATCCTAGACTATATTGCCTTATTCCCTGACTTACCATATCAATTTTAATTAAATTTTCATCACCCATTTTCTCCTGGTTCCGTGATGATGTGGACTTGGCAACATTTGTACAAATTCATGAATATCTCTGTTATCATAGCCGGTACGGTAAAAAAGTATAAGACATGAATGATCGACAATTTAATTATGTATAACTTTAGTTGCCTAGTATTTACCATTAGAATCGCTAATAAGAACGATATATGAGAACTACATTTTAGGCCTACCACAACTGTCATTTCACTCAGCGTTAATAAAATTGCTTATAGCTGAGACTTTCCTAAGTCGCTGACTATATTTACAAACATATATAAAACTGCATTTAACTTTAAAAATCTGAATATCTGCATTTGAAATGGAAATTATGAAAATTAACATTCATTAAATAAAATACACACTTGTTGGACCTTGTACTCACACTTACTTGTTACCTGCTTACTTACACATACGTTATTTGAAGAGCGCCAGCTGCCGCTCAGTACAGCAATAATAGAATGAGACTCTTGACTATCTCTAGGGTGTGGGGTAATAAGCTTACTTTTGACAACATACCATATAAGTTCTGGGAAAAGGAGATTGGCGTTCGGTTTTCCCATTAATTTTGAGGTTAAGATATTTTACTGTCAATGAAATGAAACTATGAATTCGTTTGATAGAACAATATATATTCTTTAAATAATATATCAAAAAATAGTGAGTCTTGTTGCGATAAAACAGATGAGAATATGAAATTGTGACATTGCAACTGAAAGAAACTAGGCATGAATTTGAATTCTTCTTGACCGGACATTTAACTATTTATACGAAATATTTCCCTCACTGATTCACTTGACTGTACCTTCAACACTTTGAGTGTAATTACGACGTAATCCTTTGATCTGGTGTTTACTGTAGATGTGTCACGCCTAACTTGGTGATATATCCTTGTGACTGCTTCTTCTCCATATCATCTGACTTCTTTGTAAGTCAATATGGTATTACCTCTTGGCAGGTCCAGGGTTTCCCTCTCTGACTCCATGGTAAGCCCTTGCGTCCGTGTCTTCCACTAAGTGACGGACCAACCTTTGGCCTCACTCTCTCAATGACCAATAATTAATGGCTCACTGAGTCTTCTCCATCTCTCGTTCACACACTCGTTGACTGACCGACTGAGGCCTCTTCATCTAGTAGACTTCGTCACTGTTCAGCTTCCGTTTAACTAATGACTGACGCTACAATATGCACCCACCTTTTATAGATGTTGGTTGACACAGCTACGTAATCTCCAGAAATAACAATGACATACTCACACAACGCCTCAAACTGTTGCATGTAATGGTGAAATGCCCTCCGGCTCGCTGGGTTTCTCAAAGAAAGTGAGCTCAGTGCTAACTGAATACGATGACGTAGCCATGACGTGGCAATGACTTGGCAGAATCGCCAGCAATATTGCACAATGTAACGATGCCATATCCACCATCTGATATATAACAATTCTCACTCTACATGTATTGAATGTTATTCTACACATACGTATACATGCATACATCTAAGTACAATCCTACAAGCAACAAGCATTACAAAACTGAATTGAATAAGACTGATAATTACAATAATAGTAACAATATCACAGATAAAATAATAATAATACTGACATAATAATAATAATAATAATAATAATAATAATAATACAGAAAAAATAAAATAATAAAAATACAGATATCATCTTGTAACGGGATTTGAACCGTTACATAGCCTAGATTTGTAATGCCTAACTCCACGACTTTACACATCGATTTTCATTCAATTCTCTTCAGCTTTTGATGCGCGTACAGACAGACAGACAGACAGACAGACAGACAGACAGACAGACAGACAGACAGACAGACAGACAGACAGACAGACAGACAGACAGACAGACAGAGATAAGGGAAGATTAAAAGGAGCATTCTTTTATTACTGTGGACATGACGGATACAGAAATTCCGTACCTTTTTAAATTCTGAATAACGTTCAGACAAAACAATTATATGTATGACGAATAAGTTTCAGTGATGTTTCTAAAAGTAGGAAAGATCACAATATGAAGATAAATTGGAATTCAAGAGGACAAATTGGGGCAAATATTCGTTTATAGGAAGGGGAGTTAGGGACTGGAATAACTTATCAAGGGAGATGTTCAATAAATTTCAAATTCTTTGCAAGAAAAGACTAGGAAAACAACAGATAGGGAATCTGCCACCTGGGCGACTACCCTAAATGCAGATCAGTGGTGATTTATTTATTTATTTATTTATTTATTTATTTATTTATTTATTTATTTATTTATTTATTTATTTATTTATTTATTTATTTATAAGTTATGCCCATTCAAAGAGCACGTTTGAACCTGTTCCCTGGCTTCATGGTTTTTGCCACTCCATAGACTGGTTTGATGCAGCTTCCACGCCATCCTATCCTGTGGTAACATTTTCTGGGGCATCCTACATCTTTTCTAGTTTGCTTGTCAAGTTCAAACCTTGGTCTATCCCTATTGCTCTTACCACCTACACATCCCTGATAAACGAACCGCACAAGTCCTGGATGTCTTAAAATGTGTCCTAAGATGTGTCCTATCATTCTGTCTGTTATTCAAGTCAAATTTAGCCAAATCGATCTCCTACCAGTTCCATTCAGTATCTCTTCATTCGTAATTCAATCTATCAGTCTCACCCTCAGCATTCTTCTGTAACACCACATTTCAAAAGCTTCTATTCTTTATCTTTCTGAGCTACTTATCGTCCATGTTTCGCTTCCATACAGTGCCACGCTCCAGACGAAAGTCCTCAAAAACATCTTTCTAATTCCTTCATCAATGTTCGAAGTGCACGAATTTATTTTCTTAAGAAAGGCGTTCTTTGCTTGTGCTAGTCTACATTTTATGTCCCCCTTACTTGTACCATCGTTAAGTTATTTTGAAACCCAAGTAACAATATTCATCTACTTCCTTCAAGAGTCTATTTCGTAATCTAATATTACCTGCATCACCTGAACTTGTTCGACATTACTTTGTTTTGGACTTATTTATTTTCAAGTTATACCTCTCACCCATTACTCGGTCCATTCCATCCAGCATTTTTCTGCAAGTCTTTTGCAGTCTCAGATAAGGTAATAACACCATCAGCAAATATCAAAGTCTTGATTTCCTCTCCTTGCATTGTGGTTCCCTTCGCGAATGTCTCTTTGATTTCCTTTACTGCCTGTTGTATACAAACATTGAAAAGGGGGGTGGGGTGCAAACTGCAAGCTTGCCTCACTCCTATCTGGATTGTTAATTCTTTTCTAAAGCCCTCGGTTCTTATCACTGCAGATTGTACGTAATTCTTCGTTCTCGGTATCTGGTCCACCTTCAGAATCTTCTTCTCCTCCCGAAAGGTCTTCATGAATGTACCGTGTTACATCTCGTGTTCTGTCGACCATTTTCGACCTGTTTTCTTTTTATATTTCTCCATGAATTTGTGCTTGACTAATCAATCAATCAATCAATCAATCAATCAATCAATCAATCAATCAATCAATCAATCAATCAATCAATCAATCAATCAATCAATCAATCAATCAATCAATCAATCAATCAATCAATCAATCAATCAATCAATCAATCAATCAATCAATCAATCAATCAATCAATCAATCAATCAATCAATCAATCAATCAATCAATCAATCAATCAATCAATCAATCAATCAATCAATCAATCAATCTTCTAAAGGCTAATGCCTTGTCGATGCAACCACTCGTTTCTTTCATTGGCTACTATTGTACTAAATTTAAATAATCTGTCGCTGTCCGTTCTGTAGAGGCGTCTACTTCTTAGGGCATCAGTGAAGCTGTCAGATAATGAGTATATGTCCAGTGTTCTCCTCTTAATCCACATTATATTTTCTCTCGTGGGACCATACATTTTCCGGAGAATTTTCCTTTCTTGCTTTTCGATTTCTATAATTTTTTAGAGTGACCTCCAAAAGATCTGGTTTCTAAGGCGTACAAAACAAATGTCTTGTGGTGTCGTAATTTTGCATTACGCGATATGTTTCTTTTGTTATAGTAATCCCACGTTAGTCTGTACGCCTTGTGAAATATTATTATTACGGCTCGGAAGTTAAAGACATATAAATTGTATAAAAATGTCCTAAACCTGGCAAAAAAGAACGTGAAATAGCGATCCAAGTAAATTGTATTCCTTATTACATATTTAATGAAGAAAAAAATATACGAGTTAAATACATCTTTTAGGCAGTATATACTTTTAGATTAACATAATTTAAATAACAGTACCTGCATAATTTAGAATAAAATATTTTCCCATCTGGAACGAATTCAGCGAATTCGTAATGGACATCCTGGAGAAGAAATTGAAATTAGTATAACTGGAATCATATTTGGCTTAACCACACGAAGGTTACAGAAATTGCAGTTCGGAAACCTCACCTCAGTTGGCTTTGCAGTACATCACAAGAGTCATCTCCAGGTCCTTAGGTGTAAAGGATCGTGGGTTTTGAGACAGCACGTTGCAAAACATCAAGAATCTTCTCTCCACATCAACGGATGTTAAGTAAGACATCCCTGAGTTTTTCGAGCACTAGATTCACCTTTTCATTTCGATCTCTTCTTCTTCTCCTTAATCTGTTTACCCTCCAGGGTAGGTTTTTCCCTCGGACTCAGCGAGGGATCCGACCTCTTCCGCCTCAATGGCAGTGTCCTGGAGCGTGACACTTTGGGTCTAGGGATACAACTGGGAGGGAGTGCCAGTACCTCGCCCTGGCAGCCTCACCTGGTATGTTGAACAGGGGTCTTGTCGGGTGGGGGATGGGAAGATTGAAAGGAATAGACAAGAAAGAGGGAAGGAAGCGGTCCCGGCCTTAAGTTAGGTACCATCCCGGCATTTGCCCGGAGGAAAAGTGGGAAACCACGGAAAACCACTTACTAGAGAAAATATGTTTACGAGGTGATGGCTGAACTAATGATGATTCGAAATGAGATGAGCAGGACAAATGTCCGCCTTCGTAGCGCAACGGTTAGTCTTATAATTTGCAGTCCTCCGGTTCGATTCCCGGTACTGCGAGAAATTTAAGAATGGCAGGAGGCCTAGTGTGTGGTTGAAATGGTGCATGCAGCTCACCTGCATTGAGGGTGTGCCCGAAAATAGCTGCACAACCTCGACATGAGGAGATGAGTTTAGTTTTGCTGGCTCCGTGGTGTAGGGGTAGCGTGCCTCCTTCTCACCCGCAGGCCCCAGGTTCGATTCCCGGCCAGGTCAGGGATTTTTACCTGGATCTGAGGGCTAGTTCGAGGTCCACTCAGCCTACGAAATTAGAACTGAGGAGCTATCTGACGGTGAGATAGCGGCCCCGGTCTAGAAAGCCAAGAATAAAGACCAAGAGGTTTCGTCGTACTGGCCACAGGACACCTCGTAATCTGTAGGACTTCGGGCTGAGCAGCGGTCGCTTGGTAGGGGAAGGCCCTTGGACACTCGAGCCCAAATAATAACAATAATAATAATAATAATAATAATAATAATAATAATAATAATAATAATATACCTCAAAGTATAACCTGAGCGGTGAGTACTCTATTGCAGGTCGGAGTTCGATGCCCCGCCGTAACCTCTTGGTTCATTCCTCATCGTTTGGAGTGGAGTAAAGAGCGTTGTAAAAGTAAGACATTAGCGAGAAGTTGTTGAGAAGGAGCCCAACTGCTCTCCCGTACGCTCTAAACGGCCAAAGTATACGGCACATAAAGACATTCCGGCAAATCTGTTCACAGTTATAAAATGTAGTGATAGCGCTCTTAGCGTTGCTCTAGGAAACCTGTATGACGTAGTAAAAGGAAACACGAATTTTTTACTTCAGGCGAGAAACTAGGGACTGCCTGTGTTGGCATTTTCGCTTGCGACAATTCTTCCGTAACTGTAATTGCACTTTCTCTATATATTAAAAGCGTTTACTGAAAGCAGATTTGGCTAACCCGTCCGTCCGTTCCACTGGACCGATTAGCTTTATTTCTGTTTTATTCTCTACGGAATTAGTTGCAGGCAAATCATGATAAATCGATAGGTCTCTAAGTTCAGCCAACTTTGAGTAATCCTAAAATAAATTCTCTACATAGTCACTCCAATAAATGCAAGCGAAGGCTTACCCTAACCCGCAATTCTTTCTGTACTTAGTGGGTTGCTAAGTGACTAACACATTCATTAATATTGTGATATATGTTTAGTAATTTCACTGCATACAGCCATGTTTGACTACTACTTGTTAAGGAAGAGAGTATTCACTTCCTCTGATCATGAAAGAATACCATACCCTGCTAGATACTCTTTGATTCTCTGACCTTTCCCAGCTTTCAAATATGTTCAACAGATGGCAGAACGTTCCTACTAAATTACATGCTGCTAACAGAAAAAAGTCTACGTGCAAACGGACCCCATCATGATATACGCCTTAGACAATATCTGGGAACACCTATCGAAGGATAACCTAGCTACACTAGAAATAATGAAGGCCATGAATCTTATAAAGGTTCTGTGCTGGGCAAATAACGCTCCTTCGAGACTAACCTATGGGCTCAAGAGACAAACGTTTTATATAGAACAACTGCGATTAAGATACCATTGCTTCTACGACATAATACCAAGCTTTACATCAAGAACTGCAGGATACATAAGCGAATATATGGAGAGACTTTTACCAAACAGACGGCATGATGACGTCAGAATGGATGAATTCTGACTACGAACCATAAGGCATTTTTTATTAAATGTTCATAAAACCATTGAACAAGGCAGGCGAAAGCAATATGACTACAATAGGTATATCAACACAAGTTATCTTACCTATATATAAGGATTACTGCGGACCAGTACGCGTCCTCTAGTCTATATACCGGTATTAATTTTTTTCTTGTAAACAGATTTGGTAAATCCATCCGGCCGTTCTACAGGACCGATTTGCTTCGTTCCTTTTTTTATCCTCACCAGAATTACCTGCCGGTGAATCATCAGACATTGATAGGTCTCTAAGTTCTGTCAACTTCGAGTATTCTTAAAATCAAGTCACTAAATGACCACTCCAATAATTTCAGGCGGAGGCTTACGCTAACCCGCAGCACATTCTGTACTTACAGGGTTGCTAAGCGACTGAAACTTTCATTAATATTCTGGTATAAATGCGATTTTCATCCTTAGTAATGTGATTGCACGAAGCCAGAGAGTATACACTTCCTCAGATAATGGAAGAATACTATTCTCTGCTAGATGCTGTTTGATTCTCTGACCCTCCCCAACTTCTGAATATACTCAGCAGATGGCAGAACGTTCCTAATAACTTCTATGGGGCTAAGAAAAAGCAGTCGACGTACGCACAGACTAATAATGCGCAGGGACAACCCCTTAAAAAGTGGGTGTCTACAACTCGAACCAGGATTCAGCTACGGCCAACTGTATGTTGCAATATCTCGTCAAGATCGTTTGAAAATGTAAAGATCCACATACGCCCGTATGGTCAAAGAGCAGCGAATATTGTATGGAAAGAAGTGTTATGTAGTACATTAGAAATGGATCAGTTATAATGTACCGACATTGAATGTTCATAAAACTGTTGAAAAGGGTAGATAAAACAGTGTGACCACGACAGGCATATCAGGACGAATTATCTGTTGTGTTGCTGGGTCTAGGGAACTTGCAAAATAAATAGCCGTCAATAGTTATTGTGTGCATTGGCCGGAGATATAATCCGACTGTTGACCAGAGTCATGATCCCAATGTACTGTGCTGTCCAGTAACTGAATTACGTGCTAATGATGACTACATAACACGCTTTAACGACAATTCTTTTCATTAATCACATTCTGTTTCAACACCTGTCCAAGTGTTTTCATTTCAATATCGATTTGCTTAATAAAACAGACACTCCAAAACTTGCTCTTTCACGGCCACTAGATGACATAATATAGTATAATTCTGTGAATATGAGGTTGTGTTATAATTAGTTCATTCCAGTGCCTCCAGACTGAAGGAGAAAAATGTTGAAGAGTTACCCATGGAGGGTAGCAATAATATACTTACTTAGTATACAGACGTCACTTTTCTTAAAATTATTCGAGTGTTCAGCAATTTACTCTTACAAGTGACTGATATTGCCATCCACACTTACGCATTCAGCTAGTAAACAGCCTGAGGTGCCTATATACTGTACCTGTAATTATAATCAGTATCACTGAAAAGGGTTCGAACGAAACACAGAGGATGAAAGCAGCAGTCAGTTATTTTTTTATTAACTCCATCCCGTCCGGCGTAATGCGAGACGCTGTTCTCTACCAACTTGAGCCACCGCATCGACGTTGAAAGGAACGAAAATATTAAAAATGACTGAGATTTTTGTTGAATCCTCACTGCTCGGGATCGGTAGGTTGACAGATGACATGTAAATCATATCTATACGGTTAAGGTCGCTTGCATTCCGGTAATACTAGGTTCGATTCCCATCGTCGGCGAAAAGCTTCGATGTGTAACTGGGACGTTACAAACAAGTAGGATCATATGTGTATAGTGCGACAGTTATAAGTTACTTTTATTATTTATCTGAAAGAATCGACTAGTTCCTAAACAATCTGTGCTGCCACAAGGACAAAGTTTTTCGCGAAACTAAAATGCTCTCAAATAAAAATAAAAATAAAAATTAAACACACAACAATATATATACTAGAAGATTTTACTAAAGCAGCTTTGGCAAATCCGTACGTCCCTTCTACTGGACCGATTTGCCTCATTTCTGTTTTATTTTCACCTGCCGGTGAATTATGAGACATTGATAGGTTTTTAAGTTCAGCCAACTTTCAGTAATCGTACATTCAAGTCATTATATGATCACTCCAAGAACTACAGGCGAAGCCTTACCCTACCCCGCAATACATTCTGTACTTAGCAGGTTCCTAAACGACTAACACTTTCATTAATATTCTGACATATGCGATTTTTATCCTTCGTAATGTGATTGCATGCAACCATATTTGATTACTACCGGCCAACCCGGAGAGTATATACTTCCTCTGATCACGGAAGAATACTATTCTCATTTTATACTCTTTGATTCTCTGACCTTCTCCAGCTTCAGAATATACTCAGCAGATGGCAGAACGTTCCTGATAGCTTACACGCTGCTAAGAGAAACCAGTCTACGTACGTACAGACGGGAAGATAACAAGTCGACTAGCTTTCTGGATGACCTTTAACAAAGCACAAGGATAAACACCTCAAAAAGTGGGTGTCTACTTATCCGAACCACTATTCAGCCACGGTCAAGGTACTGCACTATCTCGGGCAAGATCGTTTGAATATAATAGGATTCAGATACGGTCGAAACACAGAGAATACTGTAGAGAAAGAAGAGTTATCGGTATTAAATGTTCACAAAACCATTCAAAAAGGGAGCCAAAACAATATGACTGCGACGGGCAAATCACGACGAGTTGTCCGACCTATTTATAGGTAATGCTGCGGAATAGTGCGGGTATTCTAGTAACTCTAAACCTATGAAAAGAGTTTGTAAAATACCATTCGTTTACTTTAGTAATGTTTTGTTTTATCTGGAAAGTTTAGGGCCTTCAGGCCTTCTCTTCCATCTAACTAGGCACTGAAATATACATATATTACATCTTTACAATAAGTAGATTTAATACAAATTACATTAATAATAAAAGAATCATGAGTGATGATATTAAATTAAAATTAAATAATTTAGATATAATAAAAGGATAAATTCTTAAAACTAATATCCTACATGTAAAAAAAGGGGTAGTACATAAAATTTAATAACATTTGAAAAGCAAATAGGGTAAGAACTTTAGACTAATCTTCTACCAGAACATCCATAACAATAGAATGGTTGTGAGTAGTAGAATTAAGTATACAGATCATCCTTACTGGTGCCTAAAACGTCTCCAAAGAAATCTACAAAAATTGCCTTCGAACAGGTAATATAAATTCTCAAAGATTTAAAAAAGTACCCGATCAGTGTCGGGCGCTATAGCTAGTGAATAAATTGTGGCTCACAAATTGAATCAAAAGGAGCAAACAATGATTCTGAAACTATTCCAGTGTCGACTCGGTCAACTGTAACTTAAAACCGTTCCAGTCTGTCGAACGCACAAGTTATACACTATAACATGCCTGTAAAAGTTATTAAACACGGAATAGATATACACATGTTTCGCTCTTGAAAGAGCATCATCAGATTCTAACAAAAAGAACACTCAAATATTTAGAATATTTATTTCTGTTTATTACTTAAGAACTTGAAATCTGGAACTTATCTTAATTAAGTACAGCCCCAGAATTTGCCTGATGTGAAAATAGGAAACCACGAAAAACCATCTTCATGGCTGCTGGAGTAGTGGTTTTCTTGTGTGTTCGATTGATTGGAAAGCTTTTAAGTTACATCTAAAATGATTATCGGTGCGATAATTAAAAATAAAATATTCCTTCGAAGGAAGAATAATAATGGAACGTCCCCATGGCGCTCTCTTGATAACCATACCGATGTCCTGTAGTATTCTGCCAATTTCAGAAAAGAGGTTTGTTTCGCTTCGGCAGCTAATATTCTATATAAATCTTACATCACCATAGATGTTTTCTTTTATACCTTGTCATCGAATTTTTGGCAAACAAAGACATTTTATTACTATACGTCAGTAATAACTTCTTATTTTACTTTCTTTGTGCCAAAATAAAGAATTATTTCCTTCATGAGCTTTTTATGGTTTTTTAAGGAGAACTCTTGTTGAGCTTTGGGTATAGCATATGACTCCAGAACGCTAGCATCTAAAATTGATCGTTTTGTTTTATAGCATTAATGAACAATAAAAAACGAAAAATATATCTTAGCATTTTGTTAAACATTTTGCCTCTATAGTGTTTTGCCTTTCTTGAAGTATGATCCAATGCATTTGCGGTAACAGCATCGTAACTGTGAGATGTCTTAAATGAGAGGAATCCAGTAGAGGCAGTGTTAGTATGCTGGGCGGGGAAGGCGATCAGTTGCTGAGGGGAGTGAGGATTCTACCCTATCAATAATATATGACCGGGTGGCTTAACAGTATCTCGCTTTCCATTACGTTACAGTATTCGATGTTCCTTTTGACAAGTCGTAGAGCTGGGGGTCGTCCAAACAAAAAACAGCGTCTTGGAACAAAATGTGTGGCGCAAGTGTAACCTAGCAACGCTGCAGGCTGGGTTGTAAAGTATTGTTACCTAGCAACCTTGCAGGCAGTGATGTAAAGTATTGTTACCTAGCAACCTTGCAGGCAGTGATGTAAAGTATTGTTACCTAGCAACCTTGCAGGTGTGATGTAAAGTATGTAAAGTATTGTTACTTAGTAACCTTGCAGGTGTGATGTAAAGTACTGTTACTTAGCAACCTTGCAGGCGATGTAAAGTTTTGTTACCTAACAACCTTGCAGGTGTGATGTAAAGTATTTAAAGTATTGTTACCTAGTAACCTTGCAGGTGTGATGTAAAGTATGTAAAGTATTGTTACATAGCAACCATTCAAGCTGAGTCTTATGGCTGGCGGTCATATGAAATTAGCAGCCGTTGATGGACGGCCATGATAGAGAGACTTATGGATGATCATTTGATTTTCCCATTGGGAAATTTGAAGTCACTTTTCTTTCTCGCAAGCTCATAATCTCGCAGATACTAATTACTACGGGACGTTGTTGTGTTGGAAGGTACATATAGGCATGTCAAGGGAAGACGTTAGAAACATGGGCGGAAAATAATTCGCAGTAGTTCTCTATCGTTCCTTACATTGCAGTGAGATATGACACAATGCAGCAATGTCATGATTAGTGACAAGAGTAATAAGTGATCAGTCTTACCGCATTACAGTTTAAATAGAATGATCTCAGTTGGTTCATAACTCATGGCGTACAGTCGTATTTCACGATCGATGTGACCTGCATCAGCGATGGCCATCTTTGGCCCAGTTTCAATTACCTGGGACATCTCCAGGTCTAAATCATGCACAATGTTCCATAACCGTTGTGTATGGATACCTCTATAGTTAGCAGATCTCCTTACTACTCACCTTCCATGTAATTACACTTGGAAATAAACGGACAAAAGCATTCATCTTGGGTCCTGTTCTGATACATTTCTCCCTCCAGTTGTATCGAATCACATTTATGGTTAGTTGATGTAAAATAGTAAAATTACGCGCTGTAGCTCGAAGAAGTTGCAAAATCCAGAGTTCTAGACTTTCAGGCAGGCAACTCAATGTTCTAAACATCCGAGGGATATGAGCTACGAATTTTGGTTAAATTCAATGTAATAAAGTATGAGAATATATTCATTATTCCTCACAGTTACAATATTCTTTTCTTAATCCTCGTTATCCGATCGATTACATCACGGCCGACTTGATGCGTCGCTCTAGCGCAGCGAGGGATCCACGGCCGTGATTAGATTAGCAGTTTGCCTTTTTCTACCACTACGAGCGCTATTGTGAGTTAATGTAAAGTTTCACTTAAGTCCGTATAACTACATTCGGTGGGGACATTTTTCGAAAATCTAAAAGTTAACTTCGCTAGGATTTGTATTAAAAAGGAAACGAGCGACTTTATGCTGTTTTTCCGTAACTACATTTAGGCCGAAAGTGACTTTCGATTTTTTTTTAGTTTGATAGAACTATCCAAGGCTTACAATTTGAAACATTTCTGGCCCCTTTAGCCTTTCAACTTTCGGCACAATTTAGAAAATTGCTTAATTGCTTAATTGTAGTACGTCTGGTAAGAAATGTTGCCAACATTAGTAAAGGTAAGGGTTATTCTGCCCGAAGGCTGGTCCGAACCTGCGCAGAGGTGTTCCTGAGCCGGAGTTTACGTGCGGTAGGGTGGCCAGTTCCTTTCCGCTCCTCCATTCCCTTACACCCCCAACCAACAGCGCGTGGCAACCCATCCAAATCCTGACCACGCTAAATGTTGCTTAACTTCGGAGATCTCACGGGATCCGGTGTTTCAACACGGCTACGGCCGTTGGCTTGTCAACATTAAAGGAATGAAAAATAAAAGAGAAAGAATATGAGATATGATTATCTGAAGATGTTCTAATTTGTCTGATGTAGAAGACGTTGCTGGCGTTGGAGTAAGTTATTCAAGAACGTGTTAGGCTAATTTAGGGAATGTCCGATACAGCTCGTGTCTGTCGCTGTTCCACTCACTTGAGCTATGTTCTCATTGCTCTTCATAGTCTCTCAGGCCGGGTGGAGATGTGTGGGGAAGGTTAGAGTGGCCTGCACTAGAAACTGTTCCGACTTTCGCTTTAGAGAAATACCACGGAAAACCATTGTCCGTCTCTCGAATACAGAGGAGTAGAGCTACGGTAGAGCCCTGGTCACCCCTTCTCTGCTCGGAGTGCAGAGCTGTCGGACCAGACGTGGCCACTTGTGGGCCGACACCCACTCTGTAATCGCACTATTGAACTTATGATGACAGTACAGCGAATGCAGGAACAACAACCTGTCTTTTCCAAGTGCATCTAATTCACAAGTGGCAATTTTTCCTTTATGAAACAGAAAGGCATCCACTTGTAATTTGTACATTGTGAACTTATAAGAGGTAAATAAAATAAGTCCGAGAACAAATGCATACCTCGGGCCCTTAAAAGTGAAAAGTGAGTCCTCTTTCAAAACTAACTCTACCAAACGTACTCAGAATTAAATTTCCTACAAAAGAGAATCATATACATTTTTGCCCTAGTTCTAAAACGAAGTCTGTGTCTTGGCGAATGTTTTAGCCCTTGAAACAAAGAGTAATGGCCAAACTGTTAGATGAAGAGTGAAATTGCCTACATGTTCATATGCACTGTGAACAGATTGCCAGGAAACTGCGCGTGCTGCCGCGTACACCATATTTAATGGTTGTCGTATTTGCTCATGATGAAAAGTTTTAGACGCTGAAGGCTTACGATGCCTTTTAATGAAGTCGAAACTTGGATCCCTGACTTGCATTAATTTGTGGTAAATACTACACCTACAACTTTTCATGTGAAGCTTCTCTTTACGGATGTCTTTAGGAGTTCGATTTACTAGAAATTCCTGAAGCAGCCTACTATTAACTTAATTAGCAAGGAGGTGAACTTAACAGTGTGGCATGTTCGTTGTGTTGTGTGTTTGTTGTTCTGTATTGTGAGCCAGAGCTCTGCTAAACAAATTAAGTGATATGTTCCATTTCTGTAACATCATCTACTTCCTTGTGTCATTGTGATTTCAGGGCTATAATCCACAATAATCCGTATTTCTTACATGAATACGTCTTTTGGTTGAGGGTTACCTGCAAATCTGTGCAACGTGATGCGACAAAATGCGTGACGGAAGGGACGTCATATTAGTCGTTACTGTAGGCCTTGGTCACCAAAGATCCTACGGCTGTGGATTTGTGTAGATAGAGTGTGTTGAAATAGAAAGTGTACCGTCAGTGACGTCACATTAGTCGTTAGCATAGACCTTGGTCGCCAAAGATGCTGCGGCTCTGGATTTGTATAAATAGAATGTGTTGAAATATAAAGTGTACCGTCAGTGACGTCACATTAGTCGTTAGCGTAGACCTTGGTCACCAAAGATGCTGCGGCTCTGGATTTGTATAAATAGAATGTGTTGAAATACAAAGTGTATCGTCAGTGACGTCACATTAGTCGTTAGCATAGACCTTGGTCGCCAAAGATGCTGCGGCTACAAGTTAAGTTCGTTTGACGTAGAGTTGCAGTTCATTTACTGAATGACATATTCATGATCATTTGCTTTTAGCAAAGGGAACCGTTTCTTCTATTTTTTGTAAGTGATTGTATAATTAGAGTTTTGTCTATAAGGTACACGTACTGAAAGAAACTGGCAGGCCTGTGGAGGGTTCCCACTGATCGTAAGGGAATAGAATTTGAATGTCTGCCGTTGTATAAAGTAAATGCATCAACGTTGTGGCTATTTGACTGCATTAATGTACCAATCGTTCCGTGAAGTGTAAAGGCTCTGAGTGAATTGTCTGAATTGAAATCCTTCTCTTAAATGTTGGAAATTGTAACCTTCAATAAGTTAGAGCGTTCGGTCAAGCAATGAACGAGTGAAGGTAACATATTATTTGTTTGACTTAGACCACATCAATAAAACGCACCTTTCACCCAGTGCAGTAGTTTTCCGATCGAATTACAAGCACTGAATTGCCGTAACTTACTTGATATTATTCTATTGTGGAGACAATTTTCCAGCCGTTGGCTGGCCTGTATTCACATGAGACCAGTTCCACTAGATTCAGATAAATTAGTTTGGTAAAACCGGCACTTGCCACAGGGGACGTGGAGCTCCTGGCTGGATACTACGAGAAAGAATCAACTGGAAGTTCTCTGTAGCTCAGTCTGGTAATGTTTTTACTTTCTTTTATTAGCCTTCTCTATTCCACCTTCCTTCTGTTTTGTTCGCCACCGTATCTATTAAGAGGTCCTCTGGTTGGAAGCGTAGGTTAGTGGCAACAGGAACCCTATCCTATCGGTAGCAGATTTCTTTCTTTCAACGATTTTTTGCTACCTCTGTTCGTCAACATTTTTTTCTTTTTCGACCCTCCGGTATTAGGTTTGCGAGTTCTACAGAGTACTTTATTTTCACACTCTTCTCGACCTTTCCCATTCTTTTGGTAATAACTTAATTTCTCGAAAGGAATTGGGAGGAAACGGTTATCTACTGTAGTTATTTTAAGATGAAGTACAACTTGACAATCATCCTCTTCTACGAGTAATGAGGTGAGAAATCACATTAAAACCAAATAGAAAAGAGTATTTTCAGGCTCTAAAAACTCAAAATAAATCAAAAAGGCCAATGAGACAATTTTAGGTTCCATAAGAATTCTACCAAACTTTCGTGTTCTGCATGAAACTTGAGGATGTTAATGAATTTTTTTTTTGCTAGGGGTTTTACGTCGCACCGACACAGATAGGTCTTATGGCGACGATGGGATAGGAAAGGCATAGGAGTTGGAAGGAAGCGGCCGTGGCCTTAATTAAGGTACAGCCCCAGCATTTGCCTGGTGTGAAAATGGGAAACCACGGAAAACCATTTTCAGGGCTGCCGATAGTGGGATTCGAACCTACTATCTCCCGGATGCAAGCTCACAGTCGCGCGCCTCTACACGCACGGCCAACTCGCCCGGTGATGTTAATGAATAATGGAGGCTTTGACAGATGCAGATCGAAAAATCACAGCGATAGAAGCAGCTATACTGTTTGCGTGCGCAGGATTTCACCCAGACCTTGCCGTTTGGGCTGATCAGTTGGACTGCCACGCCTTTGATGACGCTGCTTAAGTGATTGTACAATTCCACGAGGTTAGAAAGTAAGCATTCCTAACCTACTAAAAGAGAAGAGACTCTTCGGTATTAAAAAAGATACCACTTTTACCTTTACGAAAATCAAATGATCGTAAATATGTCTCTGATCATGGCCATCCATCAACGTCGGCTAATTTCAGATGGATAAGACATAGCCTGCATGGTTGCTAGGTAACGATACTTTACACAGCCTGAAATCCCGTCACACACATCGCCAAAATCATCGGAAAACGTCCAAAATATTTATTTGATCTTCTCATTACTTTTATTCTTTATTTCGTCATACATTTATTTTGTCTTCTTTTCTATATACATGTATTTATTAAATACAGGTTAGTGATATTAGCAGTGTGAGAAATAAGGTTTAGTAATTACATGTATATTTCGAGTAAATGTTAAATCTAAACTTCTTTTGATAACTATGCATTCAATTTTGGTCTGATGAACTATTTTTTGTCTTATTTTGTTCACAATTTAGTCCATAATTTAATCCTCTTATCAATGGTGGAGTAATCGGGCGTTTTCGTGTGCTTTTGTGTTGCTAGAAGTCGGACATTTATTTGTCCAAAATTTTACAAAATGTTTCTTCAAAGAGATTTTCGTCGCCAAGTCGTTTTGTAGCGTGTTATATCGGCTTCCAGGAGACACTTTGTTTTCCGAAATCGAAATGACAGTAACCACGTTACAAAAATTGCCCTCGAGCGCCGTATCGAAAAAGAAAGAAGTTTTCAAGTCCAAAAAAGACAGCGTCTTGGGAAGGCATGACAGTACAACTGACAAGCCAAAACAACACGATATGGGCGTTCAAATCTGTATTATGTAGTCAGTACTATATATATATATTCATATTTTTGTCTTATCATTGGTGTTATTTGTAGTTCTTAGTATTTTAAGTTAACAGTTTCATAGTATTATTAAATAATATGTATTTGCTGAAGTGTAAGAGATGGACTTCGCTGCGGTTAGTAAAGGCTTTATCTATCTCCTTGTCTAACAACCGAAAACTTGATTTTATTGCTGTGTTTATATTAGTTTGTTCTGAAATACGAGCCTTTCTTATAAACAGTTTGAACTTACATTGACCCTCAAATTGTTACCTCCAAGACAGCTTCACTGCCGCTAAACCACATCCAACAAGCCCAGTATAAGCAAGTGTTTGTTGAGCAACACGCAAAGAAAACAGCTGGATGCAAATCTTCCAGATCGATCTTTATAAAGTTGCGATATATGATTTCCTTTTCAAAACTCGACAAACACGCCGCTAGCTAGTTTGTTTCGGAACAAAGCCAATAAAATCTTCATAACATCGTGAGCAGACGAATCAGAGAGGCGTTTGCACGACGGAACAGAGTGTTCATGAAGTTGAAACAATCTGCACAGTACATTTTGTTGTGTTTATTGACGGAATACTGCTCAACGTTGGAAACATTAACTCAGAATTTTAGAGCAGGAAGGGGAGATTTGCTGATCTTTACCTCGTATTACCCTGCATTATTGGAGTATTAGTACACACAGCCACAAAAGTGTTACTGTTCCATCCAAGGTCTCAGTGTAACAGGGGGCAGCATGTTGTACGGAAAGGAGCACACCCAAGGTAAAAACTACGGGTTTTCTAGATGTGTCTCGTGTTATTTCTACGTATTTGTGCCTAGCTCTTCATTCCCTAACCTTCATTGTTTCGACCACGCTTCTTTCATGGCGCTCCAGTTCCTTTAGCTGATACCTTCATTCTTCGAAGTGTCGATACTCTTCCATTTTGACATAAATATGTATTATCTGGAGGGGGGGGGTCATGCGATAATTTGTGTAACGTGACGCCACAAAACGTGCGACAGAAGTGCAACCGTAGCAACCGTGCAGGCTGTGATGTAAAGTATTGTTACCTAGCAACAGTGCAGGCTGTGATGTAAAGTATTGTTACCTAACAACCGTGCAGGCTGTGATGTAAAGTATTGTTACCTAACAACCGTGCAGGCTGTGATGTAAAGTATTGTTACCTAACAACCGTGCAGGCTGTGATGTAAAGTATTGTAACCTAGCAACCGTGCAGGCTGTGATGTAAAGTATTGTTACCTAGCAACCGTGCGGGCTGTGATGTAAGGTACTGTTACCTAACAACCGCGCAGGCTGTGATGTAAAGTATTGTTACCTAGCAACCGTGCAGGGTGTGATGTAAAGTATTGTTACCTAACAACCGTGCAGGCTGTGATGTAAAGTATTGTTACCTAGCAACCATGCAGGGTGTGATGTAAAGTATTGTTACCTAACAACCGTGCAGGCTATGATGTAAAGTATTGTTACCTAGCAACCGTGCAGGCTGTGATGTAAAGTATTGTTACCTAGCAATCGTGCAGGCTGTGATGGAAAGTTTTGTTACCTAGCAACCCTGCAGGTTGTGATGCAAAGTTTTGTTACCTAGCAACCCTGCAGGCTATACTGTATCTTATGGCTGATTGCCATGTGAAATTAGCAGCCGTTGATGGATGGCCATGTCCGGAAAACATATTTATGATTAATTGATTTTCGCAAAGGAAAAAGTGGTTTCTTTTTCTACCCCTTGTGGGTGAGGGTAGTAGAATACATCCACCATATCTCCTTAGTATCATCACCCCACTCTCCCTCAAAATACCCATGGCGCAACAGCTCCCGAAGGGCCATGGCCTACCAAGCGACCGCTGCTCAGCCGGAATGGTTGAAGATTACATGGTGTCGTGTGGTCAGCACGACGGATCCTCTCGGCCGTTATGCTCGGCTTTATAGACCGGGATTACTATCACACAAGACGACTTCAAGGGGCCCCAGGGGCTCTTAACTTAGCATTATTTCCGCTTACTTGTGCCAGGCTCCTCACTTTCAACTATCCTATCCGACCCTACTTGGTCAACTTCTGTCCATTTCTAATCTCGATAATATTAGGTTTGGACGGCCTGTTAATGTCCTTCGATATTCTTGCCTTTGTTTTGTCGATATCTTAATTCTTTCCTCTGTGACAGACGATGGTTGTCCAGTTTTTCTTAAAACAATAGTCAACACACCACTTGTGGCTTGGGCTGGATGTTACCAGATAAGCAATGAACCATTACAATGCCATAAGGAACGACCCTAACTTCGCTAAATAAATACACTCTATTGTTTTTCGATTTTGTGATATCCAATTTTCACATCAGGCAAATGCTGGGGCTGTACCTTAATCAAGGCCACGGCCGCTTCCTTCCCACTCCTAGCACATTCCTGTCCCATCGTCCCCATAAGACCTGTCTGTGTCGGTGCGAGGTAACGCAACTTGCAAAAAATCTTTGGTACAGGCACAGCGCCTTTATATTTATATTTTACAAGGGAAGATTTACCGAAAAAGCACACTTGATTAACAAGATCATTGATGATATGAATGAGAAATCCTGTGTGGGAGAGTAATGTAAAGACTGAAAGAAGCAGGGTGGAGCGGAGAAGAACAAACAGTCTGCAAGAAGAACACTTTTCTTTAGACAGTTTCTAATGTCATTAATAAGACCAATAAGTGCGCGAGATTAAGTTCCATAATTTCTCGTGTATTTCAGTTCATTTCCATATTCTAGAATTAAACCCGGAGCTCTGTCTTGAGGGTGTTTACCTTGAAACAGCAAAGTTTATCTTGTCTCTGCAAATTGTTAGTTTCAGTTACATCTGTGGAAGTAAAAGTGGGAACACAAGAACTTGCTGTTGATCTTGTTTCGCTGCCAACGAGAAAACAAGAGAAGGTAATTATAACTCTGTGTGCGAGGACCGTTCAAGTTACACGGTCTCCCATCTTAAAGAATATTTTTCTTGAGCTAAAGGCATGACACTCACTGGCTCGTCACCATATCGGGTCGAATCCCAATCTCCGCGAGTGCGTGGGGGGTGTTCCAAATGATCTTGAGATACACATTCCTTGTAAAAGTGAAGGATCCATCACAGCCACGCAGAATTGGTCCTCACCAGGACTACTTGATACGAGAACTGGGAAAGATTCAAAGGAAAGCTGCACGATTTGTTGTGGATGATTTCCGACAAAAGTGCAGTGTTAGTAAATGTTGAAAACTTGGGGCTGGGAAGACTTGGGAGTAAGGAGACGAGATGCTCGACTATGTGGTATGTTTCGAACTGTCAGTGGTGAGATGGTTGTGAAATGACATGAGTAGAAGTATACGCTTGAGTGGACCTTTAGAAGTAGGACAGATAATGATATGAAGATAAAGTTGGAATTCAAGAGAACAAACTGCGGTAAATATTCGTTTATAGTACGAGGAGTGAGGGATAGAATAAATTATCAAGGGAAATGTTCGGTTGATCTGGGCGACCGCCCTAGATGCAGATCTTTGATAACTAATCTGAGTCTGAAAGAAATAAATACAACTTTTCATTGATTTTGTTAGCAATGGCCTGCTTAACTTTTGGTTTATGCTTTGTCCAGCTATTTACCCCTCACACTTCTTTCCCTCTCTGGACCACGGAAAAATACAGAATTCTTAAAAACTACGACTGTCGTTTTTGCTTAGATTGCTAGTTTATTGTGTAGGGAATCTAGTCTTATTTAGTTGAATTTACTACTTAAGTGCATTATATTCCTTTTTTTCATGAATTGCTTTTTAGGATAGACTTACGTTCCTCGACAATGGGTGCTTGGAAAGAAAGACTTCAAGCTCGGCTCGCCAGGTGCAGGTCTTCAGATTTGACGACCGTTGGCGAACTGCGAGTCGTGATGAGGATTTAGACGATACATGCATCCGGCCACCGTGCCAGCGGAATTAACCAATGATGGTAAAAATTACGGACCCCACCGGGAATTTATCCTGAGACCCCTGTGACCAAAGGCCAGCCCTGGAGCCAGACTATTGAATAAAAGTTATTATCCGCATAATATTCGTCTTGTATTTCTAATAAGTAAGTTTACGAAATCCATAAAACCGTGCGGCCGTTAGAATAGTGACAGCCTACCGCCAAATTTTTTCCATCCTCGCCGAAGTCATTACGTCTGTTTTGTCAGGCAGTTGACTGTATCACACTTAGGAGAATTCAAGAAGGCTGTAAGTTTCATTTCCGGTTGGTCAAGCATGGCGATCACCGCCGAAAGTTTGTTTTGATTTGAGAGATACAGTGCGAAGTTGTGTTGTGGAATTCTATCGTCATTTTTTAGAATTCTCCTTTCCGAGACAAAGGTACATTTTTCTTTGGAACTATTAAAGGTATAAATCTGAAACTTGATGAGCAGGCAGGCTAAACACTTTCACTCATTTTCCTGCAAGGAAATTACAAAATATGTCATTTTATGGACGTCACAGCTTCTTCTTCTTCTTGTTCTCCTTTTCGTTTTTTTGCCAATTAAGGCCATGTTAATTCATGTCAAGCTTCGTTTCTTCTTATTCTTTCATACTCATACTTTGCAACCTTCTTCGATCTTCTATCAGTGATGATTTTCTTCTGGGCCTAGTTCTATCCTGAAAATCTGTGCAAGCCTGAAACTTTTTATTAAAAATTAACTGTGTTGTATATCTCTGGTTCCTGTATTCCCCTTTGTACCTCTTGGATCCAGCGTACTTTGGTTCACAAGAAACTGTGTTATTTGCAGAGATAACCTCCCCTGCTCCATTCTTAGGACGTGTCCAAACAACTCGCCCCTTCTTCTCAGTATCACGTCCGAAAAGTTTTCTTTCTTTGTATACAGTTCTTGGTTCGCTCGGTTTTTAAACTGACCGTCCTGTGTTCTTCGCGGTTACAATATCTTGCTGAGAATCTTTCATTCCGACATTTCTAATCTCTTAAATACTCCTGTTCGTACTAGGTTGGGAGTTTCTGCTGCGTATAAGCGTTCAGGGCGGATCAATGTCTGGTAATGTCTCAATTTTGCATTTATATAAATATTCTTCTTATTGTAGACATAGATAGTTTGCATGTTAAATTCATTTTGTTTATTTTAAAGTTTAATATATATGTACATTAAATGCTGAAAACAGTCCTTAGCAGAGAGAATAGGGTTCCCTATACTACGAAAAACCTAAAAATGAACAATTTCCTATTTCTGAGGAGGAAAACAAGAACTGCCCAACACCTGGCGATCTTTCCAGCAGCTCGAATGCCAGTATTTGATAATGTCTTGTTATTCTGATGTAATGCATGGCGATCTAGGCTAAGCGACTTTTGTAACAACACAGTCCGACCTTTCACACAGTAATGGCTTGGTTATTATAATTTCCATTTCAGCGCCTTCGAAGTGGATTTCCTACTGTGGGATCGATTTCCAATGCTCCTTGTAATACATGAGGGGTCCTAAGAAGTGAGGACGGAAGAAAAATACGTTCCGCTTTCACGAGAGCAAAGAGTCTTCTGGGAATAAATGTTGGCTGTCTGACTTGTCCCGTACATTACTAGAGTCAACCACAACAGGAAGTACTGTGATAATAATATATAGTGTATTGTAGAACAACCAGACCTCATTTCAAATAATTCTTATTATACATGTACAAAATTGCATTATCGCTTTTAAAATAACTAGCTCCAGTACGCGTCTGTAAGGGGACTGTAAAATAGCATTGCAGAGTTATCTGACTCCCCATCTATCGGAGATGAGAGGCAGCAGAAGAGATATATGACATCACAACAATGGTGAATATAACGTTATTGCTGATGAGTTTTATGATATTGTAGGCGTTCACATTAAGTTTCCTTCCCACTCTGTGATATTAGGACATCTAATGTAGAGGCAGTCCTTCCTAATTTCACGACTCCCTCTTGTGTCATTCTTCAAGCGATTGTTCCTTCACGATTTTTAACGTTTTATAATCATCATATTTCTCCTTGCCGATACGGACCGAAGACCATGCGGTTTTACACTTTAAGAGAATCATGACAAAAATCATCGACAGTTAACACAATTAAACAATATTTCCATGTTAACAATGCTCGTCGTTGATATGGACTAAGAAACAAAAATCTAAATTCATATTTCTATTATCACAGTCGGTACGGTAAAAATGTATATGGCATAAATTATTGAAACTTGTATTCTCTATAACTTTTGTTACGGTATATACTACTTTTCGATAGGTCCAATAACATACGCATTAAAAAGAAATCGGCACCTTCCCCCAAACTACAATTTCACTCAGCGCAAATGAAATTTTTTGCACCCTAGATTGTAGTACCTTATTCTCCGACTTCGGATACCGATTTCCATTAAATTATCTTCAGCCATTTTCTCGTGATGCCCGTACGTACATACAGACAGAAATGACGAAAAATTATAAAGTACATTTCCTTGTTACTGTGGAAACTACCAATACAGAAATACTGTTATTTTCAAATTCTGAGCAATGTAAAGATAAAACTCCTATTATAGATATACTGTATATATCTATACGTATATAGATTGCTCCAAACCGACTTCCATTTAGTAATGTAGATTACAATTCCTTCCCTTTCCTAGGTGTTCTAGGGGTGTCTTTCTACTACAGTATTTTTTCCATGTAGTAAGTAATATTTGTACAAAGTTTAGTTTACAGCTATACTGAAACATAGATACAAACACCTATAATCTCGGTCACTTTCGACATTTCCTTTTCTTGATTGGGGCTCAACATGGACCTAAGCGGCATCCGCGAAGTCACTATTAATTTCAGCGACCCAGAAAACTTTGGATTCGACACTATTTTCGGTCCTTTTGTATCTCATCCTTCTTCGTCGTCCCACACGCCTAAGGGCTAAACGAATTCGGAATGTTACTATTCATCTCAGCCACCTCCAAAACTATGGATTGGACACAATTTTAAATTATGTTTATAGCTCATTTCCCCTCTCCCACCGCGCATTGATAGGTCTCTAAGTTCAGCCTACTATGGGATATCATAAAATCTAATCATTAACCCTTTATAAGGCGCTGGGAATTATTTTCCCACCTCGGTTTTTTTGTCATTTGTGGGCGCTGGGAGTTTATTCCCCATGTATTGATGTGTGCTGCACTCTTGGGAATATCTATGGAACTATTCTGTTCTCCTTGGAATCTTTAGCTTCTTTGGAAAACATCTGAATAGCGATATTGTGCCAGCGCAACGCTTGTTGTGAACAAGATTTATGAAGTGAAAATAGAGTAGGAATTCAACATTTTATAAGTCAATATACTATACACATGAATTTTCTTTGTTTATTGTGCATTTTTCTCATTTGTTCTGTGATTATTTACTTCCTTTTACGAATTGAATAGTTCTAAGATATACATTTCTTTCACATTGTATGTGGGAATATGCTTTCCATAGTCCACATAGGTGTCCGAAATATATCTGCCAAATAAAAAGTGAACTAACTGAACTGAAATTGTGTGCGTGGGTGGGCCATGGGAAATATGTTCACACTTCTGAATGGCAGACACTAGGCGGTGGGAAATAAATTCCCATCTTATTACCGAACTCCTTAGCAGTGGATTGTATTTTTTCTGTTAAATTGTATTATTTAGCACTTATAGAGCCTGTAAATAAAGTTAGTTAGAAAAGAAAATCTTTTATTGAGTACTGCCTTATAAAGGGTTAAATAATTATTCCAATAATTGCAGGCGAAGGCTTACCCTAACCCGCAATACATTCTGTACTTAGGAGGTTGCTAAGCGACTAACACTTTCATTAATATTCTGATATATGTGATTCTCTAACCATTCCCAGCTTCCAAGTATATTCAACAGATGGCAGAGCTTACATGTTGCTAAGAGAAAACTCTACGTACAAACAGACCCCATCATGACGTACGCCTTAGACATTATCTGGGAACACATATCGAAGGATAAGCTCGCTGCGCTAGAAAGAGAGAAGGCCAAGTATCTTAAAATAGTTCTCTGCCTGGCAAAAGACGCTCATTCGAGACTAACCTATGAGCTCAGAAGACAACCGTTCTATACAGAAGAACTGCGATTTAAAAATATCACTGTCTTCTACGACACAATGCCAAGCTTTACATCAAGAACTGCTGAATACAAAAGCTGATATATAGATATAGTTTTACTAAACGGACCGCATGATGACGACAGAATGCATGAATTTTGACTACGAACTGTGGCATATCGTAACGCGTTTCTTATTAAACATTCATAAAAGGACAGGCATAATAATATGACAACGACAGGCATGTCAAGACGAGTTACCTGACCTATTTATAAGGAGCAGTACGGATCCTCTAGTTTCATATTAAAATTATTACATTCAGCTAGCACGTTAAAATTTGGCGTTATACATTTCAAGTTTAGAAAGCGAAGCTAAGTGTCTGTCTGTTAGAGTGTTGTGCTTGGCTTGTCTGTTAATAAATCGTGCAGGTAATCCGAGTGCCATGCTGTATCTGGTGGCCCAGGCCTTTATGAGGTCGGAGTTCTCTTATCGTAGCTCCATTTGAAGGCTGCAGGCGAGAGAGAAATATTTCATTTCCGTTTTGGCAGCGCGCTCACTTGATAAGTGTTGGTTGTGAGCGGTACTGTGATGAACACACCTGTACAGGTAGACGCTACCTCATGAATGTTCGACGAGTGCACTAGAAATGCAAGGGTGGCCTTCCAATTGTTACTTCCGAGAAAATTAATTTGAATCTCTTCGAAGGGAAACAATAGTCATGGTGATCAGCAAGAAAAATAAAACAAACAGTGTTAGTACTTAACCAAAATCTTACGGTGCGGAGTTGCCAGGTTCTCCGAAACTTGGAAATAAACCTGTGGGTGGGGGCGGTAGGATAATGCCCACAGTACCCCTGACTATCGTAAGAAACGACAAAAATGGGCCCCATGGACTCTAAACTTGGGAGCGTGATTTGCCTACCACGGGGCACTTGGCTGAGTCCTGACATTGCTCCCACTTACTTGTACAAGGCTCCTCACGTTTATCCGTCCTGTCTGACCTCCCTTGGTCAACTCTTATTCCCTTCATTCCACGCACTCTTTCATTTTCACGTCCTTCGTGGTTTTTGTCTCTCTTTGACCAATACCTTCATTTATAGAAGTATCTAACCCTTTCCATTTTTTCCCCGATTCTTGTTAACAGGGGATGCTTGCCCAGTTGTTCTTATTCTTAAAACAATAATCACCACTGCCGCCTTACAAGAGCCATCACTCCATACAATATCTTCAAAATTTCTTTAAGTCGCACCGACACAGAAGGACTTATGGCGACGAAGGGACAGGAAAGGGTTAGATTCAGGAAGGAAGTGATCATGGCATTAATTAAGGTATAGCCCAGCGCTTACCTGGTGTGAAAAGAAGAATCCTCGGGAAACCGTCATCAGGGCTACCGACAGTGGCGCTGGAACCCACTACCTCCCCAATAAAGGTTTATAGCTGCATGACTCAAACCGCGGAGACAATTGTTCTGTATTATTATTATTATTATTATTATTATTATTATTATTATTATTATTATTATTATTATTATTATTATATATATGCGAATAAGCCCATTAAGACTACGCAAAGTACTTAGAGGCTTGCATTTTCTTTCCTCTGTGCCCACATTTCTTTCATTCTTTTACTCTGGGCTTCCTTTCCGTCTTTAGAACAGGTTATTCCACTCTTCTTCCTTGGTCTTTCCCCTTGGTCAGCTTGCCATTTTGGATCTGAAGATTACCTTGTCTTGGGCAACTGCTGGTGTAATTCCTGCGTGTTTCTGATCAGTTTTGATTTCGCCAATCCATTTCATTGTGCCTGTTTTAGCTTCACTCCTGTTTTCATAGAATTCGGCTATTTGTTTTGTAAGTCTGTCTGGATGCATTCTTTTATCATGTCCATAGAAACTCAACGAGCGTTCTCTAATGTCACCGTCAATATTTGTGTATTTTGTGATTCCCAGTCTGCCTCCGAGTCGGTATTCTCCGTCCCTGAATTTCAGGCCTAGAATTTTTCTTCTGATTTTGCGTTCCTTTTCCTCAATGTTTTTAATGTCTGCTTTCATGTGGAAAATTAGCATTTCTGACCCATAAAGACATTCTGGTTTAACGAGTGTAATCTAATGTCATAGTTTTGTGTGCTTGGAGATACATATTTTATTGTAGATATTTTGTAGATATTATTATTCTTATTCCCCTTTTATCCCGCTGTGCCTGAAATTGAAAGCCCAATGGTTGCCGTGTCTGCTTGTTCTCACTGGGCGGTCTGATTTTCCGTCCAAGTGACGATAGTGGTACGATGTCTTGTTGATTTTCCGACACCCACTGCCGGGAATGTACAAGCAATGTGTCACCCATGGAGCTATCTCTTGTATATTGTATCTTTGCGTCAGAGAAAATACAATTCCAAGTCTCCCAGTTCATTCACAATCTCGCAACATGCAATATTTATATCTCCAGAACTGTCAGCTCTGAAGAAGACAGACAAATACGTCTTGTCATTCTTGTGCATGTGCAGTTATTCTTACTCCAAAATCAGAGTAGTACAAGAGAGTTACAGCACATTCAACAAACTTGCCGTTTGCAGAGGTGTATTTCATACTCAAAAGACGGTAGCGGAGAAATTATTGACATAAATACGTCTTATGGCTGGGAATCATTCGAAAATTTGTGTAACATAAAGCCACAAAATTTGTGACGGAAGTGACGTCACATTAGTCGTTAGCGTAGGCCTTGGTCGCCAAAGATGCTGCGGCTGTGAATTTGTATAAATAGAGTGTGTTGAAATAAAAAGTGTACCGTCAGTGACGCCACATTAGTCGTTAGCGTAGGCCTTGGTCGCCAAAGATTCTGCGGCTGTGAATTTGTATAAATAGTGTGTGTTGAAATAGAAAATGTACCGTCAGTGACGTCACATTAGTCGTTATAGTAGGCTTTGGTCGCCAAAGATTCTGCGGCTGTGAATTTGTATAAATAGAGTGTGTTGAAATAAAAAGTGTACCGTCAGTGACGCCACATTAGTCGTTAGCGTAGGCCTTGGTCGCCAAAGATTCTGCGGCTGTGGATTTTTATAAATAGAGTGTGTTGAAATAGAAAGTGTACCGTCAGTGACGTCACATCAGTCGTTATAGTAGGCTTTGGTCGCCAAAGATGCTGCGGTTGTGGATTTGTATGAATACAGTGTGTTGAAATGGTAAGTGTACCGTTGGTTTCGTGCCTCCTCTATTGACTCTGACAGAACCAGAATGTCATCCGCAAAGACTAAACAGTCAACTCCAAATCCTTTGTTCTTGTATCCCATTCGTGTATTATTATTACCCGTAATATTATTAATATTATTATTTCGTTTCACCCTCTTTGGAGTACGTTGAATCAATCATTTCTCTGTGTATCGTTCTTTTCTTAGTTCCCAGTATTTCTTCATTATTTCTGATCTTCGTCTCCTCTCATCTTCCGAGATAATAAGTTTCGCTTTTAATGTAGATTTGTCTTGGAACCTTATATTTTCTAGGTCTTTTTTTCAGTTTCTTTAAACCAGTTATTATTCATCATCATCATCAGACCATTCTATAATGACATGATGTGGCCTCTTTAAGTCATGAACTAAGATAAGTCTTTAGCAGAACTCTCCAATGGAACGGTCTTGAGCAGTTCTCTGCCAGGTAGCACGAGCTATTCTCTTGATGTCTTTGTTCCCTCTGTCTGGCGGTCTTCCTCTAGGCCTCTGATGATCTCTTGGACTCCATTGTAACACTAGCTTCGTCCGTCTGTCATCTTCCCCTCGACCAATATGTCTAGCCTTTTGCCATTTTAAGGTGGCGATTCTCTCAAGAATGTCATTAACTTTAGTGATTGATCTGATGTCATCTGCTCTCTTCTTATATTTCCTTGTAAAACCCAGCATTGACCTTTCCATGCCTCTCTGCGCAGTCCTAAGTTTCCCTTTCGTAAATTCACTCAGTATCCAGGTCTCACAGCCATTATTATTATTATTATTATTATTATTATTATTATTATTATTATTATTATTATTATTATTATTGTACCGGGAGGTACACCTGAACACCGCACATTTAAAAGAAGCGCCTTAAGGAACACTTTCTATCAAACAAAACTTTAAACTGCTAATGCATAAAATTGGGACATTGATCAGATGATGTCACTACTGAATAACTGTGTACTATATTTCGAAGTTTCCTGAACTGACTGGATTTCTTTGTTTTCTTTGGTGTACATCCAGAAGTTTGAACTTTTCTCCATAGATGTCTCTACAAAAACAGAGGTCATGCACTCCGGTGCAAGGTGGAAGAATGAGTGATTTAAAGAAGTTTTGTGTTTTATAGGTTTTCTCAACTAAATTGACTTTAATTTATTTTTCTTCCTTCTCATCCCGCCAGCCAGTAATAAATTTTCTGTAATTATTTTTCAGCCAATCACAGGCTCTTTGTAGCTTTTTGTTTAACCAATAAAAATGAGGGTGTGTGTCGGGATTTAGTCCAGAACCTTCTCGAACTCTCCTCTCGGGTACATAAACTGCGGCTTTTTCAAGCTACCTTGTCTTACTGATCGTCGTATTCCTGAGTGTGTGTGTTAAGACAGGAGACGGGGCGCCTCATTCTTCGTCAGGCAGAACATCAGCCCAGATAATGACCACCAGTTTTCTATCTCTGTAGCTATCCCCGCAAACTCACCCGAGGGGAAGATTCTAATCTTTAACTATGTACCCATCTGTTTTCTAAACTGTGTACTCATACTTCTAATGTAAAATTTCATACAGTCTTAAACTGTAAACCGGGGATAGAGAGTGAGTTCCCCTTCAATTTATCTGGAGGTGTCTACGATTTTGTAACGGGTTTTCTCATGTAAATCATAAATTAACTTGTCCTTCCAGTCACCTGAGTAGTGTGGGAGTAGCCTCTGCATCATCGGGCCACAAGCCCAAGTAGGATTTTAAAACTTGGTTTTCAAGGAGCGCAAGTGTTTGGGAGAGTAATATTAACCTGTTCTTCCTTTTCACGAAGGCCCAGTACATGGGTACTAGATACCACTGTGTAAACCACACGGTATTGTAAATTGTAGGTTGCGCCTAGAGAGGCCGAGTAATGTAATTCGATCCTTCATGTAGTCCGACTCGTTGGCTGAATGGTCAGCGTACTGGCCTTCGGTTCAGAGGTTGCCGGGTTCGATTCCCGTCCGGGTCGGGAATTTTAACCTTAATAGGTTAATTCCAATGGCTCCGGGGCTGGGTGTGTGTGGGGTATTCAACATTAGAAATCATCCTAGGTTGGGACCTCATCTTCATCTTCACACACATGCAGGTCGCCTAATAGGCCGTCTACTAGAAAAAGACCTGCACCAGGCCTCTCCGGAGGCCATACGCCATTATTATTATCCTTTATGTAAACTTAAAAGTGGGCCATGTAATCCCTTTTGTTGTTATGTAAGAGATCTCTGCGTACCATTGAGTGGGGCCTTTGGAAGGCTGTGTTTGTAACCGTTGGAGCAAAGTACCATTGAATTGTGTCTGGGGAGATATCTCACCTTATCTAACTAAACGCAACATTTGCGGCGTTGTTAGTAAATTAGAGCTGGAAGCTCTAAACTTGCATTTCCAACACTTGGGTTTCTATTCTTGTTTGCATTTGTAGCTGACATTTTGTTTTTTCACATAGTGAAGAATTTTGTTAAGTTTGTGATCTGAAGAGAAATATAACCTTTAATTTAAAGTTTTAAATTAATTTTTGATATCGTACATAGGCCCATTCAAGCCCACACCTTATTTCACCTCTCTGCAATCCACGGATAAACGCGGAACTATTATTATTATTATTATTATTATTATTATTATTATTATTATTATTATTATTATTATTATTATTATTATGCACATGCGCTTTGCTCTCTAAGGAACACGTGGCACTGGTATCTTCATCTTGACATTTTTGTACTTCGTATTTTCGCAAAGATCTGTTCTACCAGGAATTTTAGAGTAGCTCCATGAAAGAAAATTGAGGCGTACATATTCCTTCCCTGCTCCGACAAGGCAGCAGCTTAGACTCAAGAGGGTTGATACAGGCACTTGAAAGTTTCCAACAAGTTCCCTCGGTATCCTACGAGACGGTGCGTTTCTAAAATAAAGGTTGGTCGTGGCGTAGAGGCGAGAACGGCCTCATGGGGCATCTGCTGTTCGGAACATAGCGTTCAGGAGAAAATACTCTGAATACACTCCGGTTACATTTTAAAACTACTGTATAGAATGTTCAAGAAGTTCAGCATAAGCAAGCATTCTATTTTATGGGCTCTGAAGAGTAATGAGGGAGTTGTTATATGATTGCAGGCCATCGAGGGTGATATGAATCCTAATGTGTACAGGATAATAATAATAATAATAATAATAATAATAATAATAATAATAATAATAATAATAATAATAATAATAATAATAATAAAATCCGATACATTTCAACAACCCATAATTAGATTGAACTCCTGAAATAATTTGCGGAAAAAGTCGGCCTTTTGAAAAGAGAGATTTACAAGACCTGCAACAAACAATGACCTACATTCATGGAGACAAAATATGGGAAAATTAAATGAGTATCAACATTTAAGTATCTTGGTGAAACAATTCGGAAAAATCGACTCGAAACAAAAGTCTATGAAATTAGATGCCAAGAGATTGTAACTGCGTACAGACGAACCCAAAATATGTACAACAAAGAAATGTATCTCCAAGCAGACAAAACTAAGACATTACAAAACAATCATTAAACCAGAATGTCTTTTCGGATCAGAGACGCTAATTTTGAACAGGAAAGCAGACACTGAAAACTCAGAGAAAAAGGAACACAAAATCATAAAAAAGTTCTAGGCCCAAAACTCACTGACGGACAATACCAACTTAGAGGCAGACAGGAAATCAAACAGTACATAAATATGGATTGATATCAGGGGACCGGAGAGGCCAAACATGAGATGCGGCGATTGAAGGCGCATCTGACGCCCTCTCTCACGAGAGCTCCTTTTGTACCGTACACGGGTCTCATGCGTGTTGCTGTCCAACGCCATCTGTTGACCTGTTTGTGCGCTCGTTGTTGGTGTCAATAAAACTCGATGTCATGCCAAGCAAGTGTGGCCATTTGTATTTGACGTATTGGTGTCCAGCGTCATCTGTTGGTCGTTTTGTGTACTTCATTTACGTGTCAATTAAACAAGATTCAGACCCTGCTCATACAACGGAAGATTCCCTTCTTACAATCTCGGAAGTTTTTGCAGAGAGAGTGATCAATGCTTGTACATTTCCCCCTCGTTCTCCAGATCTAACAGTGTGGCTTTTACTTGTCGGATAAACTGAAGGAAAAAGTGTGTCGTACAAATCCTCACACATTGGATGAATTGAAAGAAAACTTTACGAATGAAATCAGAAACATTACAGTGGCAGAACTTACTCGCGTCAGGCCAGATACAGTACCTGTTTAGTCCATGAAGGATGACACTTCGAGTATCTTTTATAATGTAAGATTTTATATTAGATTGTATACACTTTTAAAGCAGGGCGGCGGCCTGTAAGAGCCAAGCGCATTCGCTCCGAGCGTTATCTCTGTCTCCCACTTCCCACTTCCCCTCCCTTCCCTCCTCTGACACACAGCAACAGGCTCGCTCGGAAGTAACAAAGTAACATTCGTTCTTAACATAATTTGATTTGATTTGTTTTGTCGGTATAGTTCTAACACAGCCTGCACTTTATACTTCACTATACCTGATAATATTTTGAGAAGAAATAAATGAGAGAGGGAAAGCATTTCCGCTTTTGCTTCAATCTTTGGCACTGGTGTAATTGGCAGCGCAAGCAATATAACACTTGATTAAGGGCAACGCAAAGTTAGTAAACTGAAACCGAAAAAAGAGAGCGCTCGTCTCGTACATCTGTTTAATTTCTCCTCTTAGAGAGCGAAGTCCTTGAATGGTTGCTCCAGTAACAGAGGAAAGAATGTTTCAAGAGGATGCTAATATAAACACTGTCCCTAGTACTTGAGAAAGCCGCAAGAGTGCGCCAGTGTACGGAAATGGGAGTTAAAATCGCTACAATAAACTTGGAACGGTGAATACAATCTGCTAACATATGTGATACTGTCCTTTAATTGTTTACAACTGAAACAGATATATGTCAGTGAATTGTCGTTCTGAAATGGTTATACCTGTGTTTCATTTCTACAAATGATGTGAAAAATGTAACATTATTTTTCATATCGAGGCAATTATTCAACACAATTAAAACCGTGTCAGTTTCATTTTCAGACTATACTAAACTAACTGGCAAATTTCACCGCATATAGAATATATTTCAATTGCTAACTGCCCCGTCCCCCATGGCGCAACAGCCACGAAAGGCCTGGGCTTACTATTCGAACGCTGCTCACCCCGAAGACCTGCAGATTACCAGGTGTCGTGTGGTCAGCATAAAGAATCCTCTCAGCCCTTATTCTTGGCTTTCTAGACCGGGGCCGCCACATCACCGTCAGATAGCTCCTCAATTCTAATCACGTAGGCTGAGTGGACCTCGAAACAGCCGTCAGGTCCAGGTAAAAACCCCTGACCGGAGTGGGAATCGAGTACGGGGCCTCGGAGTAGGAGGCAGGTACGCTACCTCTATACCGCGCAGCCGGCTTCAATTGCTAAAAGTTGGCTTTAAAATTCGTATTTCTAACCCATTGTCTATGAAACATAGTAGGTCCGAGTGTCTCAACAGCACTAATCCTTTATTAGAATTTGGGGTGGCTAGGTGCCTTTCATTGGCCAGAGTTTCTAAAAATTCCCCATAACGAAATCTAGATTATTCAAGTCCTCTATCTGTTTTCAAGATCATTTGTGGCGAACAAGAAGAGAGCTCGGAATATATTTCTCCCAGCTAGCGTTATCTCTTAAAATATGCACCGGTGACTTCATGTGATGTTTAACGGTCCTTCTCAGCCCACAAGAGAATTTTATCAGATAAGCGTCAAAACATCACAATGGAAAACATGGAGAAGTACTTGGTGACACACTGCGCATCGTGATAAAGAAGTTACGTTTCTATTTGTGTTACTTAATAGGGATTTAAAGACCGATTCTATATTACATTTATTTAGTAATATTTCTTTCATTTTCCAGGCATGAGGGCAACAGGAAATTACAGTAGTTACAACAATACATTGTGTAATAAACACCGCGATTTACAGAGCATAATATTTGTAAGTACTTAAAGTATTTTGATTATGCCTTTAATTTTATTATTTAATACTGTCAAAGTAGTCCGGCTCCATGGCTAAATGGTTAGCGTGCTGGCCTTTGGCCACAGGGATCCCGGGTTCGATTCCCGGCAGGGTGGGGAATTTTAACCATAATTGGTTAACTTCGCTGGCACGGGGGCTGGGTGTTTGTGTCGTCTTCATCATCATTTCATCCTCATCAACACGCGCAGGTCACCTACGGGAGTCAAATCAAAAGACCTGCATCTGGCGAGCCGAACTTGTCCTCGGACACTCCCGGCACTAAAAGCCATACGCCATTTTTTTTTCACTGTCAAAGTTAGAAAGCGACATGCAAGGTTATTCCCTTCCCAACGAACATCAACCTCTAACAATATTACGCTTCGCAGATGATAGGGTTATTGTAGAAAAATCGAGACTCCGCAGTAGAAGCGAAGAAACTAGCTTTACAAAGGTTTCGTGGCCGGTCTGAGTGGCTCAGACGGTTCAGGCGCTAGTCTTCTGACCTCAAATTGGCAGGTTCGATCCTAGCTCAGTTCGGTGGTATTTGAACGTGCTCAAATACGTCAGCTTCGCGTCGCTAGATGTACTGGCACGTAAAAGAACTCCCGGGGGACTAAATTCCGGCACCTCGGCGTCTTTGAAAACCGTAAAAGTAGTTAGTGGGACATAAAGCCAATAACATTATTGAAAGTTTCATGAAGTTGGTCTAATTGTAAACCCTGAAAAATATAAAGTTATTAATATCAGTAGTAGCCTCCGTGGCTCAGGCGGCAGCGTGCCGGCCTCTCACCGCTGGATACCGTGGTTCAAATCCCGATCACTCCATGTGAGATTTGTGCTGGACAAAGCGGAGGCGGGACAGGTTTTTCTCCGGGTACTCCGGTTTTCCCTGTCATATTTCATTCCAGCAGCACTCTCCATTAACTTTTCATTTCATCTATCAGTCATTTATCATTGCCCCAGAGGAGTGCGATAGGCTTCGGCAGCCGGCACCTTTCCTATCCTCGCCGCTAGATGGGGGTTTCATTCATTCCATCCCAGACCCGGTCGAATGACTGGAAACAGGCTGTGGATTTTCAATATCAGTAGTGGGAAAATAAATTAAGGGCTACAGTCGAGTAAGGTACGGAGATTAAATGTATTTCGAGGAACGAATGTGTCAAACACTTAGAGCTAAATTATGCAGATACTACGTTATTTGATTCCAAGAAGACAACGCCACTCCTTCAGCTCAAACTCACTTCGTTATAATCCTGTCCCTGCCTTCAACGGGATCAGAAGCTTTGAATTCTAAATTGTTCAGTTTTCCCTACGCTGATTTACCAGTTCCTCTGAGTTCCTGCAGGTAAAATACTACGACGGTTTTTGGAATATGCTGATAAACTTCTTAAAAGTACACTAAGGGAGATCTTATCCCTTCCTATAAACACTCCAGATTCTATGATTTACTCAGATAAACAGTATAAGGGGTTACATGGTTTTAGGGCAAGCTGGGAAGCCTTGCTTCAGAATATAAACAGCTGCAACATTCTGAAACAAGAAGGGAACCGTTATATTGAAGCCACTGGAAATTTAGATGAAGAAATTAATAGATGCTTAACTGAGCTAAACTGACGATATGAAGAACAGGCAGGGTGAGTATGACAACAAGATACTCAGAAATAAATTACGACAATCTGAATTTGAGAAATGGTACTAGTTAAGAAGCAAGATCAGGAAGTGTGTCTGTACAAGAAGTTCACTGGGTTAGAAACCACGATTGTCTTTCTAGCACGAAGTGGAGAGTAGCGTTCCACCTCTAAGAGCTGTATCGGGAGGGTCCCCTGATGCCAACCGCTGCAGAAGATGCAGTAAGGCTGAAACATTACCTCTCGTCTTGGGTTCCTGTGCCTTCGGTGAAGCTCATAGAAACACCAGGCACCGCAAATTAAACTAGATATTTGTGTATATTTTTTAATGAAAAAGCAGCCAAAGAGAAGTCAAGGCGAGAATCTTCTATTATCATTTATGGTAGTAAAATGTTTTAATTTGATAAATTGACAACATGAGCCATTTCGTGCTGCAGTGGTTTATAATATTATTGCAATACTTGCCACGTTAATTGTAATTTTACTGATTCTGATTTGCCATGAACTTGAGATATAATAATTAAGTGAAATGATCGTAATTTGGGCGCCAGAGTTCGTGAAAGTGGGTGCGTCGAGGTTAGTAAAGTGCCGTTTTCCAGGCAGGTACGTCAAAGTATGAAATATCATTGTTATTATGACCTCATACGAAAAGTCTTTAAATATAAAAATGGCGGCGGGGTAAAAATGTTTACTCTCGATCCCAGATAGCGGTCTCAGATGTAGACATTACAGTCAAGAGTCTGATGCCCTTGGCTTGCTAACAACTCCCACCTTTCAGTTCCAAAACGTTTTCAAGAGATGTCGCAGCGCTCTCTACTTGAGCACGTCACAGAAAGTCAGACAATACAAAGGAGGCAAGCAATAATTCCATTAACGAAATTGCACGGGAAAATGCATCGCCCACTGTGAACCAGACATCGAAAAAGCGACTCTTAGGAGAGTTCCTTCACTTCACAAAACGAACAAAACATTGTCGTCTAGCCATTTCACCTCGACGCAAGAGTACTCTGACAGACAAAAAGATTGTACATCTAGGAGTGCGGACACATTGGGTGGATTTCTGAATCGGGGTCTAGACCTCGCTATAGATTTCCTATACGAGGTGCCGTTCATTTTTACAGCTAAAAATGTTGATCTAAGACGGAACCATGGAAGGGATAAGTTTAAAACATCAGTTTAAATGAATAGAAAATGACGCAAAGTTATCAGTTGAAAATTGTTTCTTGAGAGCAGTTAATACCCGGACTATAGCAGTTAATATAAATAAGAAATGGCCATCAGAATGGGTATTAAACCATAAATGCCCAGCAACGCGTATCAGGAAAAGAGAATTTACTCGCTTACTATACATTGTATTAGACAAAGAATTAATTTCCCAACCGAGTACATCATGGCTTTGTTCGATTGTATTATATTACCTCTATTACAACATCTCCAAGGCTCCGTCCCTAGCATTCAGTAGTTTACCCAAATCTAGAGGAAATTTGTTTAAAATAACAATATCAATCAAGCTGTCAGCTTGTATTCAGGAGATAGTGGATTCTGAACTCACTGTCCATCTCCCTGAAGATGGTTTTCCGTGGTTTCCTATTTTCACACCAGGAATATGTCGAGACTTTTACCTTAATGTAGGTCTTTTCCTATCGCATCGTTACAATAGGACCTATATTTCGGTCGTACCGACAGCCGGACGATAAAGTTTCGTTCGTTTTGTGAAGTGAAAGCACTCTCC
This sequence comes from Anabrus simplex, assembly GCF_040414725.1. Taxonomy (NCBI): domain Eukaryota; kingdom Metazoa; phylum Arthropoda; class Insecta; order Orthoptera; family Tettigoniidae; genus Anabrus; species Anabrus simplex. The sequence continues at coordinate 76,212,153 of NC_090277.1, forward strand.
TATGAGTCGCTTGTTGGATATCTGGTTCGCAGTGGGCGTAAAGCAAATTGTAATTTAAAAATTGGCGGTGGGCCGTGACTATGGTAACGGCCGCAGGGCGTTTGAGTGTTTCGAAGACTTATTCATTAGAAATATAAGACAAATATTATGTGGATATTAATTTGTATTCAGTAGAAGGTGGTACACTTGGAATGTGGTTAACAACTCGGTGTACTAGGGGTCTGTGATATGAGAAATAAGAGGCAACTGAGTGCCATCTTATAACAGAGTATGCGTGTGACGTCACATATTTAGAGCAAATCCTGTCTTATTTTGAAGCCCTATTTCGTGAAAAGTAGGTTTCAGACCTTCATTTTGTTTTTTCAACAAGTAGCCTCCTCTTTTACCTGTCATCGGAGACATTAAACACTAAAAGCGTTCTACCCAAACACTAAGAGCGTCTTAAAAATTCTTTCTTCCATGCAACCATTCTCGAGGAGCGTAAGCCTTACGTTAAAATCTCAGAGTTCTGATACCATCTCTGTAAACTTTGAATCCTATTCAAAATTCCTCTTCTTTTTTCAGTGTTTTTGCATAAACATTAATGAGGTTGGGGAGGGTGATTAATTCAGCGCAGGCTTATTCCGTTTTTCTTTCATATTTCCCGATTTCGATCACTGCACAGTTTAAGCCAGTTGGGGTTGATAATAAGAATTTTGGCTATGGGAATCCCAAAATCCCTTTTTTTCTTTAAATGGTGGTTGTAGTCAACACTTCTCCTTGTTTGATCGATATCATCTGTCTTCCTCAGTAATCAAAGTGATATGACGTGCCTTAAGCTGTGCACCAGCTGGTCTGTAATAGCTGTAGCACCATCAGTCCCCTGAGACACCTCACCTAACCACGCTGTCTGATTAGTTTACTGCTGTTCTGGGAATACTCGGACAGCAAGCACGGAAATCTTCTCCAGGGCAATCGATAACAGTTACAGTGGGATTACCAGACATTCAGTGGTGTGTGGCCGCTCGAGATTGGAAATAAAACACAAGATAAACTGCCAATAAAATATAAATAATATAACGCTCGAGATTCAGTCTCTAGAGCGCAAGATACAAATTAATAATATACCACTACATACCTGAAAAAACGGAACACAACTTATTAATAATAGAATGACACGTTTTGTTCTATAAGTACATTATCAGATAGTACCAAATCCCTTATATGGAAATTTATTTACGTTGTGTAAGGTTGTCAATGCTTATGGATGACTAATCATGCATTGTTCTTTTCACTGTCCACCATGAGTGAAATACAGTGAGGAGAAGATGGGCATTGGCCGTACTGTGCTAAAATAAATATGGGATTTTGACGTAAATACGTCTTATGTTTGGGGGTCATCCGAAAATTAGTGTAACGTGGCGCGAGAAAATGTGTCAAATAAGTGTAACCAAAGCAACCATGTAGGCTGTCATGTAAAGTATTATTACCTAGCAACCGTGCAGCCTATGATGTGAAGTATTGTTACCTAGTGACCCTGTAGGTTGTGTCTTATGGCTGGTTGCCGTCTGAAATTACCAGCCTTGATTGATGGTCATGACCGGGAGACATACTTATCGCCATTTGATTTCCGCAAACGGAAAAGTGGTTTCTTAATTTTTTTAATGTGTGAACTTACATAAATCTTATAACACATATTTTATCAATTGCTACATTAAAATAATATTATAATTAAAGCTAATCTAAGAACTACCTGTGCCATTTTGCATATTACCAGTCTTTTGTCGTAGATGTTGGAGCGCTTCTCTATCGAAAAGCTAATGCTCATGAATATGCCTTTCAATAAGTGAAACTCAATGTTCTTTCAGTAAATAAAACTGACACTCTACGTCAAAGAAACCAGCATCTTTGGTGACCAAGGCCAATGGTAACGTCTAATATGACATCGCTGACGGTACACTTTCTATTTCAACAGACACTATTTATACAAATCCAGAGCCGCAGCATCTTTGGCGACCAAGGCCTATGGTAACGACTAATGTGACGTCACTGACGGTACACTTTCTATTTCAACAGACTCTATTTATACAAATCCAGAGCCGCAGCATCTTTGGCGACCAAGGCCTATGGTAACGACTAATGTGACGTCACTGACGGTACACTTTCTATTTCAACACACTCTATTTATACAAATCCAGAGCCGCAGCATCTTTGGCGACCAAGGCCTATGGTAACGTCTAATATGACGTCACTGACGGTACACTTTCTATTTCAACAGACACTAGTTATACAAATCCACAGGCGCAGCATCTTTGACGTCACTTCAGTCACACATTTTGTCGCGTTAAGTTACACAAATTTTCAGATGACTGCCAGGCATAACATATGTCTTTCTATATTTGATTCATATTCACCACCCAAGTATTTGACCCAAAGTGAGTCAGTCTCCCTTTGGGCTTCTTCCATTTTTCTCCACATAACAAACATCATCTTTGTCTCTTTCACCTACCTCTTACTTCTCTATTTGCTTTGTTTCTTTCCTTACTGTGATGCATTTGCTAATTTCTCACAGCTCAGACTGAAGAGCACCAACATCTATCGCTGTTCTCCCGAACTAGGTGGGTGTAATTCAATCATCTTCCGGCAAACTGAGCGTTGTACTGTACGTGTTTGGTTTCCTCTCATTGTAGATGTCGAGATAAGGAATTTATGAAAACCGAGAGCACTTGTTACATGAAATACGAGCGCAAAGTGAAAACACACTCAGGTGTAGCGTAATTTTCTCAAGATTGATTTTCTTCCCGCCGTCGTTGTCAGCTGCGAACTGAACAGCAAACTTTGGAACTAAATTCTCCAGTTCTCGTAGTAATTGCTTGCTGCTCCAGGCTGTATTGTGTATCAGAATCTCGACATCAGGAATGGTATAGGAAAGGACAGTCACATATTGATGTAGGCTCCATAACTCCTATATGACCTGCCCTTCTTATGGCTCCTTTACTCCCTGGTTCCCTCCGTTGGTGGGGGCGGCAGAATACATCCAGTGGTGGTGGTGATTATTGTTTTAAGAGGAAGCACAACTGGGCAAGCATTCTCTATTAACATTAATCGGAGGGAGGGTGGAAGAATCGAAAAATGAAGATACCGGCAAAAGAAAGACAAGACCAACGAAGGGCGTGAATACGAATGACTCCCTAAGGCTCGCGAACCTGATACAGTCGGGGTCGCAAAATAACAAGAGTTGACCAAGGAAGGTTGGATGGGATGGTTGAAAATGACGTGCCTGGCACAAGTAAGTGAAAGCAATGGTAGGACTCAGCTAAGAGTCCCTGGGTTGTCAACCTACATTCCCAAGTTAAGAGCCCCTGACACCTCTTTCAGTCACTTCTTACGACAGGCAGGGTATACCAAGTGTGTTATTCTACTCCCCCACCAATATGGGAATAATGCACCCACCGTATCCCGCCGTATAATGTGAGTAAAAGGTGCCCAAGGTGCTCCCAACTTGGGAGCGTGAGTTGGGAAACACAGGGCACTTAGCTGAGTCCTAAAGTTTATTCCACTTACTTGTGCCAAGCTCATCCCATCCTTCCTCCATTCCCATGTTTTATCTATATTCTCACTACATAAATTGTCAGACATCCTTCTTCTTTTTTTTTTTGTTTGCTAGTTGCCTTACGTCGCACCGACTCAGATAGGTCTTATGGCGACGATGGGACAGGAAATGGCTAGGAGTGGGAAGGAATCGGCCGTGGCCTTAATTAACGTACAGCCCCAGCATTTGCCTGGTGTGAAAATGGGAAACCACGGGAAATCATTTTCAGGGCTGCCGATAGTGGGATTCGAACCTACTATCTCCCGAATACTGGATACTGGCCGCAATTAAGCGACTGCAGCTATCGAGCTCGGTCATCCTTCCTCTTGCTGATAACTGAGTATGTTTGCATCCCGTCTTAAAACCCTAATCACCATCACCAAACTATCGTGAATTGAAACTCGGAAGACGTATCCAATTTTCGAAGGGGAAAGAAAGTTCCTTCAGCATTCCATGTCCTTGTAAAATATGTCTGGTGACACATTTGATGTTTTCCTCCCAAAATTAATTCAAACTGAGTCTAATAAGATCCCTTTGATCCTCTCACCTGGTGAACTAACTGACGCACAGGCAACCTAAATGTCAATCAATCAATCAATCAATCAATCAATCAATCAATCAATCAATCAATCAATCAATCAATCAATCAATCAATCAATCAATCAATCAATTAATCAATCAATCAATCAATCAACGTATATTTCTCCGAGTGTGTTCAACTTATGATTATGTTTAATGTCTCAATTGACAGATAATAAAGGAGGCTACATGTTGCGAGAAAAATAAAAAATAAAATCTCAAACGTAACTTTCCTCAAATAGTGCTTGAAGGTAAGGCAAAATTTATGCTGAATATGTGACGTCTCACGCATACTCTGTTACAAGATGGCGCTGTGTTGACACGCGCGCCTCAGCTGGAGGTCAGCTGTCGCTGTGAATACATCGTGGTCACTTGTATAGAATAACACATTTAATAATACTTGTGATAAATACAAAGATTTTTGTAATTGTATTACAGGTTAATTTTGTCTTTTGTTTCTAATAAGTAAGTCTACGAACCCGTCAAAACCCTCGGGCCGTTACAATACTGACCGCCGATGTCTTCAGTTACGCCTAACAGGTGGTGGTGATGATTACTGTTTTAAGAGAAACTACAACTGGGCAACCATCGTGCACTAGTCATTGGGAAAAGAATGGTAGGGATCCGACAGTTCGAAAAATGGAGATATCGGTCAATGAAAGACAAGGGTTACGAAGGGCGTAAAATGATAGACTCTGTAGGCCTCGATACCTAACACCGTCGGGGTCGGAAAAGATCAATACTTGACCAAGGGAGGTCGGATAGGAGAGATGAAGGTGAGGAGCATGGCACAAATAAGTAGAAGGAATGCTAGGACTCAGTTATAGGCCCCATGTTCGCCAACCCACTCTCCAAAGTTCAGAGTCCCTAGGGCCCCTTTTAGTAGCCTCTTACGACTGGCAGGCGATACTGTGGGTGTTATTCTACCACCCTCACTCACAGCGGGTTTATACCTAACGGGCTACGTACGTACATGTTCTCAAGAACTGGGGAATTAATATCCATCATGCTCATTGAGCCCGGTTGTTCAGTTGCAACAATAACCACCACCAGCAGCACTGCTGAGAAGAAGGCGTTTTATTTTCACATTTATTGCATTATTTCCTTGCATTCCGCAGCCCATATAACAATTCTGTCGCAAGGTTTCCATAACAAGCAGGGTTACCCCTCGTTATAAAGCAATCGTTCACACAGGGAATTAGAACTAAAAGTATGAGTCTAGTATTCTTCAAATTTATTTCCTCTTCTACTAATTTAAAATGCATTGAAAATGTTGAGCAGCGAGAGCTGTTCTCTCTCCCTATTAGCATATTAATTTTAAGGGTTCCTCTTCTCATCTTTCATCGTTATATCTCATCATTTACTGCTCTTTGCGCTCTTCCTCAAGTAGATTAAGACGTGTTGCTTCGTGGAGGCTTCTCACAGGGTTTTGCGTACCTCAGCTTCTAGAGATAGTGGTTATTGTTTAAAGAGTAATACCTACTAGATAATCATCCTGTATTAAATCTTATCAAAAGGAAAAATGGAATACGTCCGGCGCTTCGAATGATGAATATATCAGTTAAAGAAAGGGAAGGGGCAGGAACGGCGTTTGGGTCGAGACAGAGCTCAGATAGGAAGGAAGACAGTGGAGAGAATGGAGTAATTAGTAAAATCAATGTTGGGTTCAACTCCACATCCTGTCGCCCAAAGTTCGCGTTTTCAAGTTTACATGTACAAGGAAACGTAATGTTATGGTATTAATTGTTCCATCAGCTAGGGGACACTGTACAGGCAGCGTGTCTCAGAAGGAAGGGGCCATACGTTAAGAGGTGATCATATTGGTCATTCTAAAGCTTTATTTTCGATAGTTCCCGAGATACAAGCCGTATTGTGCAATTGTACTAAGGTGGCCATGGAAGCCAAGTCGGTTGCCATGGTGACGTTTCTTGATAAAACTGTATGTTAATCTAGTTGGTATTTGGTATTTGAAGGTACTCAAATACGACAGCCTCGTGTCGGTAGATTTACTGGCACATAAAAGAACTCCTGCGGGACTAAATTCCGGCACCTCGGCCTCTCCGAAGACCGTAAAAGTAGTTAGTGGGATTTAAAGCAAATAACATTATTATTATTAATCTAGTTGGTTTATCAGAAAGTATCGTATTTCACAGTCTACATTGTGTTTCTTGCAGTGACGCCAAGAGCATTTACAGATGAGAAATATGCCGATAGGTGTACATTTACAGTTGCTGTTGTTGTTTGAGTGATCAGTTCATGGACGGGTTTTATGCAGCTCTCCATGCCACCCTATCCTTTGCCAACCTTTTCATTTCTACGTAACTATTGTATCCTACATATGTTCTAATCTGCTTGTCATATTCATATCTTGGTCAACCCTTACCATTCTTGCCGTCTACACTTCCTTCAAACCCAACTGAACAAGTCGTGGGTGTCTTAAAATGTCTCCTATGTCTTCTTCTCGTCAAATTTAGCCAGGTCGATCTCCTCTCACCTATTCGATTCAGTATTTCTTCATTCGTGATTCGATCTATCCATCTCACCGCCAGCATTCTTCTGTAACACCACATTTAAAAAGCTTCTATTCTCTTTCTTTATGAGCTAATTATCGTCCATGTTTCACTTCCATACAATGATACACTCCAGATGAAAGTCTTCATAAAAATCTTTAAAAATTCATTTATCAATGTTTGAAGTGAGCAAATTTCTTTTCTTAAGGAAGTTCTTCCTTGCTTGTGCCAGTGTGCATTTTATGTCCTCCTTACTTCTGCCAACGTTAGTTATTTTACTACCCAAGTAACAATATTCATCTACTTCCTTTAATACTTCATTACCTGAATCACCTGCCTTCGTTCGACTGCACTCCATTACTTTTCCATTGAACTTACTTATATTCATCTTCGCCCATACCATTCAGCAACTTCTCGAGATCCTCTGCAGTCTCAGATAAAATAACAACATAATCGGCAAATCTCAAGGTTTTGATTTTCTTTCTTTGGATTGTGATTCCCTTTCGAAATTCCTGTTCGATTTCCTTTAGTGCCTGTTCTATGTAAAACTTTGAAAAGGAGGGGGCAAACTGCAGCCTTGCCTCACTCCTTTCTGGATTGCTGCTTCTTTTTCATAGCCCTCGATTCTTATCAGTGCGGACTGATTTATGTACAGATTGTAGGTAATTCTTCGTTCTCAGTATCTGATCCCAACCACCTTCAGAACCTGAAATAGCTTGGTCATTATCAAATGCAACGTTGAATAGGCCGTACTCCATCGAAAGGTATTTGCGAAGGTCTTCGGTACACTGCGCGAATTTCGTTCTCTTCCCAGTGCCCGCGTTTTATCGGAACGACAGGTTGAACAAGATATGAATGAAGTGAAAAACATCTTACGAGCAGTTGGATATATCCCTGGGAGTAGGTGCAGACGACTTTCTGTATAGCTGGGTATTGCACGTACCCGACCATGGCGCTCGAAAATGAGGACGGCTTGTATCCCTGTCATCACCAGCGTGTGCAATATCGTGAGGGGGGAGTTAGCATCAGGCGGCAGCAGTTTTTCGAATGGGTACTTGCTCATGCCCAATTGATTCCACACATTTTGTTTACTGCCGATTCAATCTTTACCCGCAGCGGAAACAACAACACTCGCAATTGTCACACATGGTCTGCTGTTGAAAGTGATTTTCACCATCGTTTCTCAATTATCGTGTGCTGCGGTATCATTGATAATCAGCACATTGGTCCAGTTGCTCTAGAAAACTGACTAACCAGAGCACATTATCTTCAATTTCTGCAGAACCAGCTGCTGGAGTACTTGGAGGATGTCCTTTTGTCCACAAGGATTGGAATGCACTTCCAGCAGGATGGAGCTCCGGCACATTCCGGGCAACCAGTCGTAGAGTATCTCAATCTAATTCATCCTGGACGTTGTATCGGTTCCGGGTGTGATATTGCACGGCCACCAAGATCACCCGAACTTAAGCCGTTGGATTATTGTTTCTGAGGTTGGTTAAAGAACGAAGTCTACAGGGAAAAGTGCAAACAAGGGAGGACTTACTTGTGCGCACATTAAAGAAGAGAGATATGAGCTACGGTTAGTAACACATCATCTGTCTGCAAGAGCTGCAAAATGCATTGAAGTTGGTAGGGATATTTTTGGGAATAAGTTGCAAAGGGAAATTGATAATTGACTATTACATAATACGGTCTGTATCTCGGAAACAATTGAAAATAAAGCATACGTTCATACACTGTTTTCGCTTTAGGATGACCAACGCATGGCCCCGTCCTCCAGGGACAGGCTATATTGCAGCACGAAACTTCAATACGTATTCACAAACAATTCCCCATCCCTTCTCTTACATTCTGAATATAACGGCGTGAAAGTCGGGTGACAAAACAAATTCAATTTCGGCTCAAAGGAACGTTAATTGAGCCCCACATGAAAGAGCACACTTGGTTTAATCACATTCCGATATGATGACGAGGTATTACCTCCGAGGTACGTACTGAGTTATAACAGAGGAAGTAAACTTCGTCCAAGTTCATTCTTAGGTGTGTCGGGCCTCTTCTAGTTTCCTTCTGATTTAGCTTAAAAGGGGACGTTTGCCCATTTGTACTGAAAACAATAATCACCACCAACAACAATTAAGCAGGTAATTAAACATCTCACTACTCAAAGTGTATAGTGAGGGAACTTCCGATGACAAATTCCTGGTGCAGGTATTTTGGTTTGACCCCCGTAAGCGACCTGCGCGTCGTGATTAGGAAGAAATGATGATGAACGCGACACATACCCAGTCCCCGTGCCATGGGAATTAACCAATTGTGGTTATGGTTAAAATTACCGCCCTGGCGGGAATCGAACATGGGACCCCTGTGACCAAAGGCAAGCACGCTAACCACTTAGCCATGGAGCCGGACATAATAATCTATATAAATGAAGTTGTAGGGGTTCCGTTCTCTGTAATTTCGTTTTATTTTCCAATTTTTCATATTTCTATCCGTTTTAGGTCAACTCAAGACCGTATCAGTGGTATTTAGCTTTCGTGTCTGTTTGCTTGTCTGTCTGTTTTCCTGTCCGTCTGTTCCACCATCACGGCGAATATGCCGGACAGATCTCGACCAACCTTCATATTTAGAGTACCGTATAGTCATCAAGCAGCAGGTTTAGATATGCATATAATTAAGTAATGCTTAAGTAATGGCACCATAACTCATCTCCTTATCTAAGAATCCCTCTGCCTAAATGTTTCCTCTGTTACCGCTTTCTTAAATCCGTAACTCGTATCACCACAGTTTAGTGAGGGACAATACATCCACTTGGTATTTAGATATTTGACCTATTCGGCTCTCCTCAGTTATTATCCTATTATGAATGAATGTCGACTTTCTTAACCATATTATTTTTTCCTGAATTTCTCTGTATGCATGCGAGTACTAATCGCGAAGCCTGGACATTCTTTCGTTTGAGGAAACATTCCAATCTGAACAAATGTATGACATTTTGACCCCGATAACTATTGATATATGAAGGCAATTTTATTAGCGATACACATCTTCGTTTCGAGTTATTGGTGGCTGAATGTTAAGTCGTTTCACAAAATGAATAGCACAATCGTGTTTCGATTTGCGGAGATCTACAACTTTGGCTGTGACTTTTGTCGTATCTCCATCACTTATACGTTAGATAGAGCTACATTTCTCGATTATAATAAAATAGCTCCAACTCGATTGTGCATGGCATGAGGAAAGGGGTCCCGGCTTTATAATGAAAAATGCCCATCTCGATTGTGAATGGCAGTTGGAAACGCCGCCTTCCACTATCATCAAAACTTCCCAACGCGCACCGTACATCTCAAGCAACGTATGCGGTCCTCCGCGTGGAGTTTCTCGGATAACGCTAAGAGACATGTAATCTTACTCTCTGCGTGTGCAGCAATTTACATAGTAATCCATGTACAATGTAAAATACCGTAGCAAAGCACGGCTACATTTGCTAGTCTGTAAATAAATGTTTTACTTTCCGGTGTTTTCTAAATGTATCTTATAGTGAATTAGTTTCGGCAGCTAAAGAACCTCCCAGTTATATGAGACTAATACCTATAACACAATGCACACAAAATAAAAAATGTCACTTTTACTTTTGCGAAAATCAAATGATCATAAATATGTACCTCGGTCATAGCCATCCATTAACGGCTGGTAATTTGAGTTGGCAACCTGCCATAAGACATAGCCCGCACGGTTGTTAGGTAACAGTACTTTACATCACAGCCTGCACGGTTGTTAGGTAACAATACTTTACATCACAGCCGGCATGGTTGCTAGGTAACAATACTTTACGTTACAGTCTGCACAGTTGCTAGGTAACAATACCTTACATCACAGACTGCAGGGTTGCTAGGTAACAATACCTTACATCACAGACTGCAGGGTTGCTAGGTAACAATACTATACATCACAGCCGGCATGGTTGCTAGGTAACAATACTTTACGTCACAGTCTGCACAGTTGCTAGGTAACAATACCTTACATCACAGACTGCAGGGTTGCTAGGTAACAATACTTTACACCATAGGCTGTACCGTTGCTAGGTGATAATACTTTACATCACAACCTGCACGGTTGCTAGGTAACACTTTCGTCACACATTCTTTCGCCTTACGTTACACAAATTTTTGGATGCCTCCAAGCCATAAGACATATTTATGTCAAAAATCATCTAATAACCTTCATCAGCGAACACATGATATCAAGGCTTGGTGACAACGTGGTTCCTCGCTGAGACTGGCATTTCTTTCACGTATTTGTTCCAAGGTACCTTCATGTCTCCTATCCGAAATTCATTGGTCAATTCTTATTCCTTTCCGACTCCCGCGGTATTCGATTTGTGAGCAGTAAGTTGTCTTTCATTTTTAGACCCTTCGTGACCTTTTGCTTCCTTTTCCCACTACTTTCATTCTTGTTTGATTAAATTAAGAGATGGAGGTTTCCTCATAGCACTGCATTGAAACAATATCACTCTCATCACTCGTACTATTTTATGTCTTCTTGTTATGTCGCGATATGTCAGATGCCAAGACATTACAGTTCTTCCATGGCAGGTGACTGAAGGCGATTTACTTTCATAATTAAGATGCAAATTTCTTACACTGGGTAATAAAATTTAATTAAAGTCTGCTAGGAGGCGTGCACGAAACACGGGATGAGAAGAAATTGCAAGTCTCCACAGTAAAATGTATGACTGTCATAAAACTGATAATCATTATATAAACATCCCGTGAGGTGGCCAGGGGGTGTGAAAATCTATCACAATATTGATCCACAATTGTTAGGTCTTGAAATATTTTTCAAGGTACTGGACGTATTTACGTTTACGCTGTGGAAAGGCACTGGTTGAGCTGAGGTTATTGCATTCTCAACATCGAACTGAGTGGAAGGATGTTGAGCAGGAGAGTAGACTTGTCTTCTGCCTGTCTCTTCTTATTCTTATACTTTCTGAGTGCCCGAGGGAGAAGTTACGTATCAAGTGCGCTGTCTGTTTTAAATTTAACTGGAATTTTATTAAAGAGCACATTTACTATCCCATTTATATATTTCTTCTTCTCCTCCTCCTTTCGTTTTGCTTGACTACGGACCACGTTAATTCGAGTTCTGCTTCATCTGTTTCTGAGCTTTAATCCTCGCCCAGTTCTCCTGTCCTCCTTTCTTCTGTCCACGGCGCTGGGGTACGGGATCCAACTTTTCCTTGCAAACTCTGGGTGGCCTTGATCCTCGACTTATAAACACCGCAGGGACAAGGTGTACAAATACACTCCTCTAGCAAGGATCTGGAAACAAGACAGAGTGAAAATTCTTCCGTATCTCCCACTGGTCTCACACCAAAATAATTTCTTCCAGGAAACTTGAAGATTCTACAGCTCCCAAACCAAACTCACAACGTGGCAGAGATGGCTACAATTTTAAAGAGCTGCAACATCGGACCATTTGCAACCTATATAATGAACAGAATAATGAGTGGTGATGGTGGTGGTGATTATTGTTTTAAGAGGAAAGAGGTGTATTGTAAACGTATGTAATTTATCACAAAGCTCTATTTCGTGTATGTAAAGTCTCAAAATACGAGCTAAATAACGAAGTATAAAGTTGTGAAGTTAAATGATAATAATAAGAACATTAAACTCTCTGCCATTTGCAGATGATTTCGCTATACTTTAAGAAAACCTGACAAATGCAGCAAATGCAGTCAATCTGTTGGAGGAAATAGCCAACCGAACAGGTTTAAGAATTTCTGTACCAAAAATCGAATTGATCACAAATATAGTAATAGTGCTCCAGGACTTCTAATAACTGAAATTGATCGAATAAGGAAGGTAAAGGAATTCAGATATTTGGGAGAAATAATTGAAGAAAATGGCTTGGAAAAATCCGTTGTAAAAGAAAGGATACGCAAGATGAAAAGAGCATTCGGTATAACTAGGAATATCTATAGGAAAAAGTGTTCATCTAAATACTTCAAAATGCAACACTAGAAGACAGTAGTCAAACCGGAATGCCTGGACGCGAGCGAATGTCTAGCACTGAATTACAAGATAATAAATTAGAAGTACTCGAAAGAAGAACTGTATGATAAATATTCGGTCCGCCAAGAACTACAGAACTCTTGAAATCAAGACGTAATGATGAAATATACCGGGATATAGAAAACATAACAGATAAAACGCAGAAGAGGTGAATGATAGTTTTTAGATATTTATACAGAATGGATGACAACAACTTAACCAAACAGATCTTCAAATATCTTTGGAACAAGAACTCAACAACAGTCTGGATTCGTGATGTCAAGAAAGATTTGGAAAGAAAAAATATAATAGAAGAAGAAGAAGAAGAAGAAGAAGCAACAGAGGGAAATAGAGAGATTTAGAAACAAAGTGTCAGAAGGGAAAGAAAACATGTTCAATTGTGTGCGAGGAGAGGTAAACGATGAAGCATTGAAATAATAATAATAATAATAATAATAATAATAATAATAATAATAATAATAATAATAATAATAATAATAATAATAATATAGGTTTTAGGTTCCATTTACTGCTGATACGGTTTTTGGAGACGCCAAAATCCCAAATTTCGTCGTGCAAGAGTTCTGTTACCTGCCAGTAAATCCACCCACACCAGGATAACGCCTTTGAGCATCTATCATCCAAGAACACCCAACTGAGGTTTCAAACCCGCAAACTTAGCCTTAGAAGGTCAGCTCTCGACTCTCTTAATGCAGGAAACCCCTGTATGGTAGGGGTGGTATAACCTACCTGTCGTAAGCGGTAACTAAAACGTACACCGTAGGAGCGTGGGTTGGTAACCACGGGACCCTTGACAGAGTCCTGACATTGCTTCCACTTACTTGTGTCAGACTCCTCACACTCATCTGTCCTATCCGACCTTCCTTGGTCAACTCATGTTCTTTTCAGACCGTGACGGTATTAGAGCATTCGAACCCTTGGGAGTCTTTCATTTTCACGTCATTCGTGGGCCTTGTCTTTCTATGAAATGTCGATCCTCTTCCATTCCCCACCCCTGAAATTAGTGTCAATAGCAGATGTTTGACAAGTTATACTTCCTCATAAAACATAATCACCACCACCTTATAAAATAATAACTCCCCCTTTCGCTCTTTGTCATATTTGAAGTTCTACCCAAGAAAAAATGTCTTAGTGCGTAGAATATCGGGTAATTCAATTGCTTTCTCAGTATTTATTTTGTCACACTATCAATTTACACAATAAAGTATGTCTTTAAAATATTTAAACATTTTATATACATAGTTCGATGACGAAATGAGTGCCCCAGTTTATATTCACTTTCTCGTCATCGAGTTTTACATTCTGTACACATTGTAAAGGTTTGAGCTTTAATTTAATTCAATAAAATTTAGTTGAAAATAAACCGACGGGACACATATTAAATATCACAACAACAGATTACAATTTGCGATTAGACTATTACCAAATAAATAATTAAAATTCATTATATTTATATCGTTGTGGGTTTGTGTCGCATCTGTTGACATGATCGTGAAATATGTTCCAGAGTAACTTCACCAGTGAGTTCGCCCCTTACAAGAGTAATAAGTAGAAACCGACAGATTGTTGGGTCAAACAAAGAAAAGAAAGACTGAATTTTATCAGGCAAACTAACTAACAAGTAAATCGACAAACACGGAGTAATTTATGACAGAGTAATTTATGAGGTAATTCATGACACAAACAAACAAACAAACATGGTAACTCATTATACAAACAAGCATATGGTAAGTCATGGCCAAAACAAACAAATGCATTCTAACTCATGACAAAAACAAGCAAACAAGCAAAAAATAAACGAACACGTGTTGCCTCATAGCACAGACAAAAGATTATCTATAACACAAAGACACCAAACGAGCAAAAAAGGAAAAAACAACAGAGTCTAATTCATTATAAAACAAAAACAAACGCGAGGAAGACGCAAATAGAAAATATTCCAAGAACATATCTACCTAGGAACTAACACTATTGTAGATGTTGCTGGGGGTCTCATATTTAACAATTAAGGTGTGTCATGATATACAGTGTACTCAGTGAGCTATAACCTACTGCACATTGATCCTGCGCCGGGAACACTTAACAATGGGAGCAGTACTCAATTATGCCCAGCGAGATGAAAGAGTATCCCAGTACAAGATCAGAACATTTACATTGATGTTTATGTTACAGTTTCCGAAGATGCAGAACTTTGCAAAGATGACGTACGCTGAGGATCGGTATGCTTATCGGGACCTCGCTGTAAAAACTTCGACGGACAATTACAAGAGAAGGTCAACTCAAACTGAAATGTTCGTTCGAAGGCTAGTTAGATCGTTTTTGTTATAGCGTCAAAGTGTGTACTACATCAGGGACACGATAGCACATAAAACAACGGGACACAGCTTTGCAACTGATGCTACAGATCCCTCGTAAATGATGCCGATCCAAGTTGCCCTAACATCAAAATAAAAACGTGCTCTTTGGGAGACAGATACGGAGAGAGTCAACATCACGAAGACACCCGTGATCTATCCTGGCGGACATTCCCTACCGGCAAGTCGGATTTTGTTGATATTTTCGGAAGGAGAGCGCACAGAGATTGTAAAATATTCAGGACGTACAGATGTGAGGTCCGTGTTCAGAGGATCGCACTCAAAGCGACCGAGTTCGTCCAGATGGTGCGGGTATAGGAAACAAACAGCCTATCTCATGCCTGGTGTAGAATTTCATGTAGGACGGGAATGGTATACATTATGAATTTCTTTGATAGACGAAGTTAGTTAAACAGTTGATAGGGAATCTGCCACCTCGGACACAGCACTAAATGCATATAATTGATTTAATATCAATTCTCAGAAAGCAACATATTTCGCACTTAAAAGTACAAAAATCATGGACCTGAGATGTTCCTTGTATTTTTAATGTAAATGGGGGGTCAGAATGTAAATTTTGCGCATATTTCAGCTGCTGAAATATTGTTGCTTTTTCAATATCGCTGTGAATGACGGACGGAAGAGTGGGTTAGTGACCACACAGCCTTAGCTGAGTCGGGAAGTTTTTCCCACTCAAATGTGTCAACCTCTTCGCTTTTATCTTTCTTATCTAAATTTCTTCGGCCATCTCTTCCCTTCTTCTCTTCTTTATGAGGCCTATGCTGTCCGATCTTCAAGCCCTCAGCTGTCCTTCCTTTTCTTTGTCGATATTCTGCCACGAAAATTTTTGCTTGGTCCTACAAACTTAACATTGTCCGGTTCGGAACAGACAAGTATTTGATCAATGGAGATCAAAAAGTAAACACAAACGTGATCAGAGATTACGTTAAAAGTTGTGAGATTTCAGACCCCTCATGCTCTTTGAGGGCTCTGCTGATATTGTTCGTATGAGCCCTGTAGCGGGCCACATCTATTGCACCAACTTCCTGCCCATTATATGGCCATTTCCCCAGACTAATGACTAGATAATTGCTCTGCTCGCATCACGTGTTCTGATTGGACACTAGAGTATGATATGAACAAGGAAAAACGATCACTGGTAAATTGCATGACCTCCCTCCCTCACAATCTACTTGTGGATACCCTGTGGGGTTTGCGCAGACTGAAGAAAGTTAGTGTAACTTGTGGACTAAAGAAAAGAAAAAAGTCTTACTTTTTCTGAAACATTACAATGTGCGAGTTTAACAAAAGAAACGATATAGCTCACCTCTGTCTCTGTTGTGATCTATGCTGACAGTGGGCCAGAACATTTTATTTGCAACTAATGAACCGTCTGGGATTCAGTACATCGAAATGGCAAAACTGACTCGTGGCCTATGAAATAAACAGTTCTCTAGATTAGAGCATGGGACCTCTTTGATAAAAGAGCCTCAGTAATGGTCATCCATCACGTCACAGCCTCCATTATCACAGGGACGATCTTTAGTCCAAAGCCCCTCCTTGATAATATGTCTCCCAGTCATGGCCATCTATCAATAATTTACATCACAGCCTGCAGTGTTGCTAGGTAATACCGCATTACACATTCGTATCGCTAATTTCAGATGACTTCCAGATATAATAATAATAATAATAATAATAATAATAATAATAATAATAATAATAATAATAATAATAATAATAATAATAATAATAATCGTATGGCCTCAGCTACCGTTTTGCAGACATTTCGATTTGACGCCATATGGCTGTCTGCTCGTCAATTTCGACGTTCCGGTTTACTCTGTCTGCCATCTAGCGGACCAGAGTAAACTGGATCTCTCTTGGGCGTCTATGGCTGAGATTTAATTAATTTTGTCGGGTAAATACCAAATGTATCACCAGAGATCTTTTACATGCCGACATCGTACGACATGGAGTGTCGAATGGACTTTTTTCCGCCCTTCAAAAAGCCGACTACCTCTGCCGCGTTTGAACCCGCTATCTTGGGATCCGGAGGCCAACACTCTACCACGGACCCACAGAGGCACCTACTTCCAGATATAAGAGATATTTATGTCAGTGTGAAATGAAAAAATTAGCAATGATTTTACTGCAAATTGGTGCTAGTCAAAACCTTCTGTGTCACTTATTTTTTTGAATTACAAATGTTTGTAGAGCAGTGTTTGAGAAATCGATTAAGTTGAAACATAATTTATTAAGCATGAAACACCTTTTTTTGGAAAGAGTTTTTGATAAATAATTCACACAGTTCATCAGATAAATATATCAACGTGAATACGACACTTTCGAGCACGTACTTGATCAAAAACCGACAGACACAGGCAGCGCGTACTCTGCTGTGGTTAATTACCACTGTTAAATAGAACTTGAACATTGTACGTTTCATTAATCTCTTTGCGTATAAGCAAGGTAAAAAAAATAGCAAAAACATTGCACAAACAAACAAATGGGAGAACGAACAAAACAAACAAATTATACAAAATTGAAGACCCAGGTAAATCAGAAACAAAGAAACAAACAGACAAAGGAAAAGGAGAAATTGAATAAGCCAACGAGTGGGAGACAAAGAAACCAACATAACGAACTACAGACAGACATCAAACACACAGCAGGTAGTTGCGGTGATCCTCCTGATGATTTTAACTGCGTCTGACTCGGATATTAGGTGGTCGTGTTCGTCGCAATAAACACAACACACCACGCTACCAAGCACCCCAGAAACAAGTAACTTAATAGTGCATTCACGTAGGCAAGGGCATTCGGTCGTAAAACAGCCCACAATCTATATGTGTCACACATTCCGCAGCCGCCACCTCACTGGGGAGTGAGAAAAGTGGCAGGAGATGGTAAAGTTGTTGGTTTTTCGTATCACGAACTACTTTTGCAATATTATGAGACGCTGAGTATTTTGAGTACCGCAGCAGTTCCTTCAGGTGTCGATAAATCTACCGACACGTGGCTGACGTATCTGAGCACCAGAATGAACGAGGATCGAACCTACCAACATCAACTCAGGAAGCCAGGCAAGGTCACGACCAACTAAACTTTACAGCTTAGAGTTCAGCGTCTCTTGGAGAAAATTCCTCTTACACTCTTTCATATTAGCAGCCGTCCTACCTCAACAGTAAGTTCCAGATTCCTGGCGAGCTTCTGGAATACCTAGACTTTCAGTATATCTCCAGGCGTTAAACCGCCCGCCCATTGAACACCTCATTGAGAGAAATGCTCTGATGAACGAATTCACTGGACAGGTGAAGTATAGCACGACCACAAGTTGTCACCCGCGCGGTTCACAACCGTGACGAATACACAGTTTTACTATTGTCACACCTGACTTCCAGATGTTTCATGGACAGGACACATCTTGCCATGACTTATTCTGGTTATTCTAGACGTGATTTTTTAACCTCGCTATAAATGTCCCTAATTTGTTTCAGTATGGAAAAGTTATTACACCACTTTCATGAAAATATCCTTATGACAATTGAACGACCTTTACGAGTAGAGCCATCTAGCGCCTGCTCGCAGTACGTAAGGGTCTCTCTCGTCAATGATTCTATTTTACCACATACTGCCCCATCACTTACCCTAAAACTAGACTGCACCTCTCCATAGATCGCCTCAATAGCTTCTTTCTACACACCCCTAACAGGTGTAATTTCACAACCAATGTGACCTTGTTAACTGTTTCAAAGGCCTTTTCAAAATTTATAGCCGTTATATATAATGTTTCTTCTTTCTGTTTGGTATATTTATCTATTATTGTTTTTACAATCATAATGTTATTTACTGTCCTTCTACCTTTCCTGAAACCACTCTGATATCTCGAAATGATGGAACATTTTTCCGTACATTGCATCAGTCTATTTCCCTAGTATCATGGCCTCCTAAGAGTTTCTTACGTCAAAAACTAGTGTGTCTCTCCCGGTGGCCTAGGTGGCGCTAGCATTCACATGGTACTTAGTATTTGCCGTGCACGGAGCGTGTATAGCACGCATTTCCTATCAATTACAAAACCTTAATATTGTATAGGTTTTACCAGAAATATACCGACAAAACATCAGGGATGATGTTCCTGTTATGTCAAGAACAATGCTGCAATCGGATTGGCGGAGAAATTTTTTTTTACGAGGAAATGAGGTTACATTGTTGCTTCCGAGCGCGCGATTCAAATTGACGAACTTGTCGTGCTTGTTGCTGTGCGCCAGGGGAGGGAAGGGAGGGGAAGTGGAAGACAGAGGTGATGCTGGGTGCGAATGCACAAATTTCTCGTTCTATTCACATAGTCCGCAGTGTACAGTTTGTTCTGCACAAATTGACTGCTAATCGAACCACGCAGAAGGAGAAGACGAACTTGTACCAAGAATGCAGGCAGTTTTCTAGGGCGTTCGGGATAAACCACACTTCCTGAACAGAGTCCAAAGGTTACTGCTACACCGTCGTAAACTATTCATCGAAGTAGGAGGGAGGCATATTGAACATGTACTGTAATGAACTCATTTGGCGTATTATTTCCTTCGTTCAGTTTTTCCTTCCAATTACAATGTTGCGAATGAAGGACTACACAATCGTGAGTGGCAGCGCTGCATCTTAGAGCACGTTACTGCGACCAACAGACGAGAGGAGAAACGATCTGGTGCATTCCTGTAAGAGATAAGGACAATCTTGTGCGAGTCGAAGGAGGAAACTAGAGCATACGCGCGGACTATTATCTCTGCCTCCATCACACACCCCACTTCCCCTCCCTTCCCTCCCCTGACGCACAGCAACAAGCACGACAAGTTCGTCAATTCGAATCGTCCGCCCGGAAGTAAAGTGACCATATTTTCTCAAAAAAGAAAATTTTTCTCCGACAATCGGATTCCGCTATCGTTCTCAAAATAACACGGAAACCATCCCTGATTATTTTTTGTCGATGTAGTTCTGATATACCGTGTATATTACTATGTCTTTGGACTGTATCTACATTTTAAATTTCATATGTTAGAACTGTTTTGCGCATAACGAAAGAGAAGGAAGTTCTTCTCGCAGTACCACTCGCACCATCTTGTGTATAGAGTTCCGTGTTGGGTCGTGCCAGATACTTTCATTAGATGGACACTGCGTGCAAGTGTACATTCAATGGAGAGCAATGAAATCACGCAACAGCACAACAGCCGTGATGGGCTGACATCTCAGAGAACACTCTGACAGCGAACTCCCGTTCTCCTGCCATCCATCAAACTCCGAGAGTTAAGTCGTTTATTTTTTTAACTTCGTTTAACCTTAAGACTTCCATTTCCCGTAACTGATGTAGAAATTAAATTACTTCCAGAATATCGATTAAGAATCCGCGAGACTCAACAGGTAGGACCTGCCAATTTGTAACCTTTATGACCTCCCTTGGTCAACTACTGTTCTTTCCTTACCCCTGTAGTAATAGATTTGCGACGCGCATGTTTTTTCACTTTTATGCCTTTCATGGCCCATCCCAGTTTTATGCCCGATACATTCATTTTTTATAAGGATAGGGTATCTTATTTTTTCCTTCCCTATTCAGAATTAAGATCTATTTACGGCTCTTCCGAGAAAATAAAACATCACCTCGTGAATGAAGTGTCGGGCTCCTACACTTCCGAGGACCAGATCCGTGCGACGAAATGTTTTTGCTAGTCAATGATATTTTGTTTTGAATTTTTCTTCCAGTGCTGTGGTTGTCTCTGAAGATTTGACTCAGAAACGTAAGAGCTACTTCAATATCCAAGAATAGCTATTTCACCGATCTCGATAGCTGCAGTCGCTTAAGTGCGGCCAGTATCCAGTAATCGGGAGATAGTGGGTTCGAGCCCCACTGTCGGCAGCCCTGAATATGGTTTTCCGAAGTTTCCCATTTTCATACCAGGCAAATGCTGGGGTGTACCTTAATTAAGGCCACGGCCGCTTCCTTCCAATTCCTAGGCCTTTCCTATCCCATCGTCGCCGTAAGACATATCTGTGTCGGTGCGACGTAAAGCAAATAGAAAAAATAGCTATTTCAGTTACAAATTCCCATCCTTTTTTTAAAATCACGTATTTTCGATTTTTTCGGTTTGGTATAATTGGCGGTCTTCAGAATATGTACAGGGTCTATCTTATAAACCCAGACCGTCCAGCGGCGTTTATACTCTCCGAGACCTATGCAGCTGTATGGGAAGAGCCTGCACGTGTTCGACCTGGCAAGCATCAGTCGCCAGTCTGAGTCTCAGCTGTTAATATAGTGAGACAGTTGTCATTGCAACACCGTATTTTCGTACGTAAACGTTATTTTAAATTCGATTCGGTCTGATGAGTACGCGATGCATTTGTTCAGCAATTTCCTGGTGAAGTGCCACCTTCATGACCAGAGATTCGCATTTGAAAGTACTGGCTCACTGCTCCATAAAAAAAAAAGACGCGCACACGAACAGTTTTAACAGAGGAAAAGCTAGATGACATTGGTGCGAATCTTGAACGGTCACCGAATACATCACTCACGAAATTAGCACAACAAGTAGGGGTTTCGGTTACTTTTGATCACAGAGCTAGAAAGGTGTTACACATCAATCCGTAGGTACAGGTTTACACGGGCCCATTGTTTAAAACCTGCCAATCCAGCCACAAGAGTGAGATATTGTGAGTGGTATCTTGCATCACTCAATGATCGCTTAATCGACCCACAGCTTGTGTTATTTTCATCTTAATGGTCGTCAGTCATAACTCTCGCTATTGGTGTACAGAAAATCTTAATGATGCTTATGAAGTCCCTCATTATGAAGGACGGCACTTCCAGCATCTTTTATAAGGTAAGTTTTCATATAAGATTATATTCACGCTTAAAGCAGGGCGAGCCTGAGGCAGCTGCCGTAGCGCACAGTACAAACACTGTGCATTCAGTTTTAGTTTATATGAGAGGCACTGTACTTCTACCTTCAACAGCACACTGCATGTACTCGTATTTTTGTTAATTTAATTTCGTTGTCTACCAAGTCTCCTAATCCCGTACGTTCCCGTACAGGAAGAACGACCTCCACTCCATTCAAGATCATAGCTATCACTATGAAACACTCGACTATAGATCTTAAAGCACGGATCTGAAGTGTGAGCCCACTCGCGAAAAATTCACGTAGGATAGGATGGATATGGGATTGGAAAACACCGTCATGTCCCGGAGACGTGTGACTCGGCCTTTAAGAGGAGATTAGTGTCTATTCGTACTTGTTCCGAACACAATCACAAAGGAGGCTATATACTTCCCCTAGCGCACCGTCACTGCAGTGCCCTACACACGAGGATAGTAGTGGTGTCTCAGCGGCGCGCTAACTGCCAGTGTCTTGGAAGGATATGGCGATCCAACTGACGAGCTTAAAGCCGAACTGCGATGAAACGCTGGTAATTTCTCAATTGGGAACGCTTGACGAGCTTGAATGTTTTAAATAAATTATTATTATTATTATTATTATTATTATTATTATTATTATTATTATTATTATTAATCTCTACTTTTAAGTGTTATTCTCTCCTACGTACTCCCCTTCCAGACTCAACTCTCAGTTTTTCTTGAAACTTATACGTCCCGCTCGACAATATCTCCAACTTGGTGAACCGGTCTTTCTTGGTTTCCTTATCTGAAAATAGGCGAAGAATTCATTTGTCAATATTCCTGTGCATTTTCAGGTCAGATGACCTTTACTAATACCACGATTTCTTTTGATAGGACAAAGGATTTTCCTCAACATCTTTGATTTCTAGTTTCTCTCTTATAACTTTTATATTCATCGTCGGACATTTGGTTACTCTGGTGGGATGGCAGTGCATATCCTAGACTCTATCATAAGCCTCTCACCCAACGTGTCACAAACAAAGAGCACGTCGATATCTGCACGCATGAAAGCTTTAATACAGGTGCATTAGTTATTCGTGTCGGCACGATACAGCGATAGCAACTTACAATGGGCCCACCTCTCTCCAGCCAGTCAATGGAACTGTTCTGTATTAGAAAGCCACCACCATTTGATAAATGAAAGAGGACCTCTGTGGGGTTGTATTATTTAAGGGGAAGTTTGCAGCCCTCCTTACAATAATCTTAGAAATAATGGTGTCAAATTCCCCCTTGGAAAACCTAATGATCATAAATATGTCTTTAAAGGAATCTCAAATTGATAGCGGTAAATTTATTTCCATGTAACGAATTGTTTTCGAGAGAGATTTCTGTGAAATTTGGAGACTACAACTGTGCGATTCAGTGCATCAAAAGGGGGAAACAGATTCCGATCCTATGAAACTACCAAGAATGAAATAATGATGAGATGAGGCCGCTTTGTTATGTGTCTCAGTCATGGCTAAAGAAAGGATTTTAGGCAATAGTAATTTAGAATGCAAAGTATTTGAACAAGGCGCAAGTATCGTCTAGTGGCTCTACACTCATGCCGGTGAGATGCATATATTTTTGGGGTTCTGATAGTTCAGATCGTTAATACTTATGCAACTCTCACTGCAGAATTGTCGTACGGCTAGAAAACACTTGCGCCTTGGTTACGTTTGCATTCTAACGTATTAGTGCCTAAACATCCTCATAGTCATCCAACAATACTTCACATAACAGCCTGCACGGTTGCCAAGTAACCTCGTCTTTTTATATCACAAATTTCGTGACGCAGATTTTCAGATGACCCCCATTAATACATTTTTTCATCAAAAGATTTAATTTATCGGCAAAAGAAAGGGCGAACACCGCACAGTACGAGAAAATGAAAAACTCCTGACGTGAAACAATTTTGATCGGAAAAGAACAAGAGTTGATTAAGGAAAGTAGGTTAGAATAGATGAAAGTGAGGAGCCTGGTACAAGTAACTGGAAGCCATTCCAGGACTGCGCTAAGTGCCGGATGATCGCAACCTACGCCCCCCAAATAAAGCTTCTCTGGGGCCTCTTATTTGCATCTTACGATCGGAAGGGATACCGTGCGTGTTATTCTATAAACGACAATTGTATGCTAGTTTCTGAAATAACGATTACAATTCATACGCTCACTGAGTTGACTACTCGGTACGGGTTGTGTACCTGTATACTTGCACTTGGGAGATGGTTGGTCCGAATCTCAAAGTCAGGAGGACTTGCAAACTAAGTAATCTTCAGGCCAAGTAACAAATAATACGATTACTGGTGACCAACTATTTGTGGTCATGGCTATACAAAATTCCGTAAGTAGGATGACTTTGTCATAGAAGAGTAAAAGCTGGATCTGAACTGAAGGTAACATTCAGTACAATTATGATTGTTTGTTGTTGCTCGACGCAAAGTTTATTATTTGTGAATGTAACAAGAATTCTTACAACTACAAATAGCTAGGTACCATGACAGGGCAGGAAATACCGGGTTATGGAGGCACTTAGTTTGTGTGCAGACGTTTGCTAAATAGTGTGCCAGTATAAATGGCTAGGACTGGGGTGAAGACACACAGGAAGGCGAATACATGTTCATACAGGAAAGGAATAAAGAGAAGGCATTTCAGAAGTAAGAGAAATCAGACTCAAGCTGAGGTTCTGTAGCTGCAATTTCTTGGTGGAGAATCAGTTTACTGTATAACTGATGCTACATAAACCGTAAAAGTTCTCTAATACTGTTTAGTTTTTTATACATGGCTTTACGTCGCACGAGCACAGATACGTCTTATGGCAACGACGGGGTAGGAAAGGTTTAGGAGTGGGAAGGAAGCGACCGTGGCCTTAATTGAGGTACAGCCTCAGTATTTGGGAGACCACGAAAAACCATCAACAGTGGTGTTCGAACCCACTATCTTCCGAACGCAAGCTGATAGCTACGTGACTCAAACTGCTTAGCCACTCGCTCAGTGCTCTAATAATTCTGCCTCTCGTTATTGTACCTGTCGTGAATCAAACCAGGGACGGTTCATTCATCTCCCTTCCCTAATGAAACCAATCGGACGCCAGCGAGGTCACAAAATGGAATTACAAAAATCAGATTACAACTCAATTGGCGGAGAGGTAATTGTGTTCTGCGGCTGTGGACAAAATTAGCTGATGGCGTGAGACAGACAGAGCAGGGGGCCTTGGACGACAATGTAATGTGTCTGGTTGTTGTACAAACACCCTCCATTATCATTAATATGAGAGGAGGGAAGAGATGAAAGCCATCGAACACTCCCGGCTGGCGGCAAAAGGAGAAAAGAAGTGAGAACGCGCAACCGCACACTGAGATAAGCTCTCTTGTTGATAGTCCTGTCGAGCATTTGCTGGAGTTTGCCGAGCACGCGAGAGCACTATGTGGACCTAAACAACGATGGGTCGAAGGACGTAAAAATGATGTTTGCAGTAGTTACAGGACGGCTATCACTTCTTCTCCATGCGAGAGTGTAGTCGACTCACTTGTTATTGCCTATAACCTAAATATTGTGGTTTACTTCGGAAAGCAGCAGTTAATACAACTACTGGAGATCGCCTGTAAATGTTCGTTTAGCTTACATGCTCAACACATTCATCCAGCGGGTTGCATAGCCAAGCTAAGTGCAGGCGATTCACTTGCCTCAGGAATAGGCCACCTGCCAAAACTCCCCTTTCTTTTCTGCTTGGCCATTCTCCCGGAGCCAGCACTAGAAATGTTTCGGGCCCAGTTTTACGGCCGGATACCCTTTCTTGAGCAAACTCACTGTGGAGGAATTTGTTCACTATTATGTGTTTCTGCGGTGACTGGTGGAGCGATGTGCAGAGGCCGAATGTTTGGGCAGTAATAAGTTTTACAAGGCTAGCCGGCTCTTCCGTAATGTAGCGAGAGTAACATAACTTCTAGAGCCAGGCTCCTAATGTTTATACTGATCTCATAACAGAACTGTTGTGCGGGCTATAGTGATGTGTATTAAGATGAACATAAAGACACAGTCCCCGAGCGACTGGAATTAACCATATGCAGTTAAAATCCTCGCCCTCTTCGAGAATCAAAGCCGGGGCATAATGAAGTAAAGACCAGTACGCTGACCATTCAGTCTAGGAGACAGATCTTCCTAAAACAAACAAACAAACAAACAAACAAACAAACAAACAAACAAACAAACAAACAAACAAACAAGCACACAAACAAACAAACAAACAAAAAACAAACAAATAAACCAACAAACAAACCAAACGTCACATCTCATTAGTCTACATAGGCCTTGGCTTACTGAGCGACCGCTACTCATCTTTAAGACCTGCAGATTACGAGGTATGCGTGGTTAGCGAGACGAGTCCTCTCGTTATTCTTGGCTTTGTAGACTGGGGCCACTACATCACCGTCAGATAGCTCTTCAATGTTAATCACGTAGGCTGAGTGGACCTCGAATCACCATTCAAATCTGGATGAAAATCGCTGTTCTGCCCGGGAATAGAACTCGAGTCCTGCGGGTAAGAGGTAGGCATGCCAGCCCTAGACCATTGGGGGGCGCAATAGAAATAAACGATGAAGAACAACAACCGCCTTTCCCAAAACACTAAGATACGTCACTATGAAATGGTTCTGAAGCAAGTAGTCATGTATGCAGCCGAAACCCTGTCCCTAAAGGTCTCTTCGAAGAACTGGAGGGAACATGAACGCATAATAATTAGGGGAACCATGGGATCTAATTACAAGAACGGCATTCAACAAAATATTTTTTAAATTATTATTATTATTATTATTATTATTATTATTATTATTATTATTATTATTATTATTATTATTTGCTATTTGCTTTACGTCGCACCCACACAGACAGGTCTTATGGCGACGATGGGAGAGGAAATGCCTAGGAATGGGAAGGAAGCGTCCGTGGCCTTAATTAAAGTACAGCCCAGCATTTGCCTCGTGTGAAAATGGAAACACACGGAAAACCATCTTCAGGGTTGCCGACAGTGGGATTTGAACTCACGATCCGCAAAAGACGATTTTACGGTCACCACAAACAAACTGACAGAAGCAGGTTGACCAAACCGATCTTTCACTTGTTCGTTTCAAAACCAGAAACCACGATGCCTTGATTTAGAAGCACCAACGAAGACTTTCAAGTGCTACACATCGAACCGAAAGACGCCTTTGATTAGAGGTATTTAAAAAATAGACAGTTATGAACGGGATGAACCGAGAAGAACAACCAAAAAGAAGACACAGTGTCCCTTGGACAAAGGAACGCAAGCAGGTTCACCCAGGAAAAAATAAGGACATTCTGCTTTCAAAAGGAGGCAAATATCGCTGCCAAATATAACAAGACTTTACGTGGTCCTCGAGGGCCCAAGCGAATAAATAATAATAATAATAATAATAATAATAATAATAATAATAATAATAATAATAATAATAATAATAATAATAATAATATGAGATCACCCAGAGTACATTAATATTACACACGCACACAAGTGCTTGTGATGTATACACCATAACTCCGATGCCAGTGGACGTGCGGGCATGGTGTTATTGGGTAAAACAGAGCCATTTTATCAGGATTAATGATTCTTGTCGCGGAGTAGAAGGCCATTACGCAGTGGATTATCAAATGATTCACCGCGTGCTCCACCGTTCGTGCGAACATAAACCTTTCGTTTTGTCATATCTACCGTGTTTGTACACTGGATTATCTGCGAAATAACGATTTAATAACATCATATACTAATGCTAGGATTGTACCACAGTCGCATTTTTTCCAGAATATTGCTTTACTGAGTCAATGTTTCAAAACTTGTTTTGTTAATCGAATATTGTTCGCAGTATTTCTTCAAGGGAACACAGAAAAATATAATCTATATTGCAGGTATGCTTCATAATTTACCGGAGATTTCATCTGCACAGTCAACCTAATACTGTCGTGGTCGGCAGAGAACAAGAGTTGATCAAAAGAGGTCAGATAGGAGGAGAAAGTGAGCAGCTTGGCAGAATTAGAAACAATGTACACTTCATTAGAGTGCGGAAGGTCGCGAACCTCCTACAGCAGGCAAGGGACACTGCGATCCGTGTTGCCACATCTAAAAATGATATTCCAATTTTATTTTATTTTACTGAAAATGAAATGACCAGACATTTTTATTTTATCCTTGTTCGAAGTACAAAATATGAAACATGAAAATATAAAAAAGAAGCATGAAATGGACACAAGTACACAAGTATGTGTTCTTCAACAGACTTCAAACACTTCCTGACCAAAACTTAGCCATTTCGAGAGCACTTGAATTAGCTTGAGTTAAATCACTCATTGTACATCTGCATGGGCGCAACGGACAACATAAGATATGTTGTGTTGTTTGAAATTCTCGACAATCACATATAACTGTCTTGGTCGGAAAATGCCACTTGTATAAGTTGCCCCTTGTTCTTGCAACTTGCAGCTCGCAGTCTGTTCAGGGACTTCCAGATTGGTCAGTTCTCTGTGTAACCAGAAGGTAGAGATTCCTTCGGAGCTATCCATTCAGACAAATTACTAGTTCTCCCCTTCCATATGGCAACTCGTGCTTTTTCAACTGTTCCTTGTAACGGGTGAGTAGCTCTTACGAAGCTATTTCTCGATTTAATCTCCTTTCAGCAGGTTGATATCCATAGAGTGGATGTGGGGTCACAGTAGATGATTTTCTCCTTTCATTGTTGGCAGCCGGTTCTCTTCTGATATCAGGCGGAGCAATCGCAGCCAGATAGTTCACTTCATTGATGGGAGTTGGCTTCTGACA
Source organism: Anabrus simplex (assembly GCF_040414725.1). Taxonomy (NCBI): domain Eukaryota; kingdom Metazoa; phylum Arthropoda; class Insecta; order Orthoptera; family Tettigoniidae; genus Anabrus; species Anabrus simplex. The sequence continues at coordinate 76,240,983 of NC_090277.1, forward strand.
ACCTGAAATAATCCGGCAACATCAACCTGTTTTTCATGGGCTGACTTATACCAGATGGAACAGGCCCATGAAAAACAGGTGGATAGCATAAGGCAACTGCTGTTGTTCTCAACGTTCGGGGATGGGTGGCCCAGTTAGCTTCTGCCAGTTTACGGAGGAGACAGTTCCTCGAAGAGATCTTCTGCTTCAGCTTAATGCACTGCTCCTTGTATGTAAGTGTACGGTCCAAGGTGATCCCTAGATATCTACGATGGAAGTAGGGAACCAATAACGTACCATTCCTGAATACTTCAAGTTTCCGATTAGCTTTGATATGTTTCAGGGGAAAGGCATCTACCTGAGTCTTACTAGGGTTGGGAATGAGTTGGTTCCTTTCATAGTAAGTATCAAGCTGTTCTAGAGCACGACGGAGCGCCTGTTCTACGTCCTCAACTGTTCTGATTGGCCAGCAAACAATTAACACTGGGCGATTATGGTTGTTTTTAAAATGGCAGAACATCTAAGTCATCGACTCTTCCTCTTTCTCCTTGACTTTGTAGATGTGCTTCTCCGCGAGACATGGAAAGACCATACCAAGGTAGAAATCCTAGCAGGATATCACTCTCCGATTTGCTTAGAAATTATGTGGTAGATAAATCCCTGCTCGGTTATATTAAAATGGATATATCCGAGAGGCGTATTCTCTCAGTTAATATCACCACTTCGGAGAGGTTTGGATTCTGGTGATTATAAATAGTATACAGTCACCTCCCCTACCCCACTAGCCAACACTGATGGTGATTTTCTTCTACCAACGGGAATCCAACAGACTAGTCCATAAAGACTTGAGCTTTAATGACGATGGTGGGCCATAAACAAATAAATATCGATAAAAATAAATAGATGAATCACAGCCATACAATGCAGGTGTCCCAGTGGGTTCCACTATCAAAATGTATCCACCAGGTATTTCTAATTAACGGCTGCGTTGATTTGTTGATGAAGTGTGTGAGTACTTCCTATCGATCACGTCCTGTCAGTTAAATTACTCATATGTATGGCTGTCATTTGGGAGCCGGGGATGAACAAGAGTAACCGATTTCCTGACGATCCTTGGATATTGGAAAAAAGAGAAATTCTTCTTCTTCTTCTTTTTCTTCTTATTCATTCTTTCTTTCTTCATCTGTTTCCTATCCAGCTTGGTTTTTACCTCGGACTCAGCGAGAAATCCCAGTTCTACCGCCTCAAAGGCAGTGTCCTGGACCTTGAAACATTTTTTTTTTTTTTTTTTGCTAGTTGCTTTACGTCGCACCGATACAGATAGGTCTTTTGGCGACGATGGGACAGGGAAGGGCTAGGAGTTGGAAGGAAGCGGCCGTGGCCTTAATTAAGGTACAGCCCCAGCATTTGCCTGGTGTGAAAATGGGAAACCACGGAAAACCATTTTCAGGGCTGCCGACAGTGGGGTTCGAACCTACTATCTCCCGAATACTGGATACTGGCCGCACTTAAGCGACTGCAGCTATCGAGCTCGGTCTTGAAACTTTTAGTTGGGGATACAACTGGGCTGGAGGAGCAGTATCTCGCCCAGCAGGCCTCAACTGCTATGCGGTAGTATAAATCCACTGTATCAACTCACCTATCTAAAAAGGTGACTAAAAGGAGAACCAGAGGCCCTGGACTTGGAAGCATGGGCTGGCGACCATGGTTCATCTAGCTGAGTGTAGTTCTGCTTTCCCTTACTAGTATTCGCCCACTTTCCTCCTTTCCGTCCAACCTCCCTTCGGAAACAAGCGGCTATTCCTTTTAATATGCCGATACCTTCATTTTTCTGCGAAGCCCCTAGCTGAATCTGGCATTGGCCAGCCTTCTCACTTTCATATTTCCTATCACTCTTTCTCGAACTGAGGATTGTAAGTCTGACTCACGGAAGCAGCTCGGTAGTGACCTGTGAACAGTTCATTGTTCTAGATCACCGTCTACTTCCCTGCTCGCTAGACCATGTAATGGATTAAGCTCCACCGAGTTCGCCCCGGATATGGATTTTCCAACTGAACGTGCGGAATGATGGTCTCAAACGTTTCTTCCACATGTGACTGGGAGGTTTGGAAATATTGAAGTGTTTTCTCGGTATCGAAGTTGAAATTGGACTGTTACATTTACTGCGCACTGTCAATACTACAGATGAATTGCAGCGCTCTTCAGGATCTCCAGAAAGGATCTCACCTAGCACCGGCAGAAAAGGTTTATGATGTGCTTCTAGCAATTCTCATTCGGAGTTAACTTCGCGATTCTCAACATTTACTCTAAGCAAAGGCAGAACTCATAATAATCTAAATACACTGGCATTGTTTTCACATCTACTTTACGTCACATCGACACAGATATGACGATAGGATAGGAAACGGTAAAGAGTGGGAAGGAAACAGCCGTGGCCTTAATTACGATACAGCCCCTAGCATTTGCCTGGTGTGAAAATGGCAAACCACGGAAATGCATTTTCATCGCTGCCGACAATGGGGTTCGAACCCACTATATCCCGCACGTCCAAATAGCTCGATAAAAATAATACACTACCCTGGTATTGATAGATTTATCAGTACCTGAAAGAAATCCCGAGGGGCAAAATTCTTGAACTTTAGTGTCTCGTCTATGAATATCGTAAAAGTGGAGAGAAAAGGCATTATATTTTATTATTAAAGCCTCCGTGGCTCAGACGGCAGCGCGTCGGCCTCTCACCGCTGGATACCGTGGTTCAAATCCCGGTCACTCCATGTGAGATTTGTGCTGGACAAAGCGGAGGCGGGAGAGGTTTTTCTCCGGGTACTCCGGTTTTCCCTGTCATCTTTCATTCCAGCAACACTCTCCATTCTCATTTCATAGCATCTATCAGTCATTAATAAATCACTTTGGGAGTGGCGACCCCATCGTACTAATAGCCCATATATGATTCATTCATTACATCCCTGATCCGGTCAATGACTGGAAAACAGGTTGTAGGTTTTTATTTTCATTTTATTATTATATACAGGGTTATTCGCCTATGATGTTACACGGACATAACGTATAAACAATATTAAATATATCGGTATTCTGTTATCATATTCTTAAATGATACCCAGGGGTTGTAAATAATCTGTACGTATTCTCATGGGGTGATTAATATCCGAGATATTAAAAACAACTCCGTATTTTTAAACAGAGCGGCACGAATTCATACAGCTGGCCTAGAAGTTCAACTGCGTATAAGTTCAAATATGTAAATATTTTGAAATCCTGACACTTACGTTTTGAGATCTGAGCGCATGCGTGGTTTTGCATGCCGCATCAGACAGCGTGCAGTCGGGCAAGGACATATTGACGCGCAAGCAGTTTCCTGGGTGTGATTCCAACCACAGGCATTCCTGGGTGTGATTCCAACCACAGGCATGTAAGCATATCGTAGAGATGTGATGGGTTCGCAAAGTGTGTATGACTGGCGAACTCATGACAGGACAGGGAGGGTTGATGTTTTTAAAAGTAATGCAATAATTACTTTGACTTCAAAGCAGCATAAAAAAAGCTATAATTGTCACTTGTGTGAATGTACAGTACATACAACTGTATGAATTGAGAAATAAACATACACAGGATACAGTACATGCCTGGTGTCCGTTCTGTGGCCGGAATCAATGCCAGGAAACTGCTTGCGTGCCAATACGTCCTTGGCCGACCTCACGCTGTCTGATGCGGCACTGAAAAGTCCAACTGCGGTTTTTATTGAGATCTCAAAAAGTAACCGTCCGATTTTGAAAATACATACATATCTCGGTTATTAGCCATCCTGTGAGAATAAGTAGTACATTATTTTAGAAGCCTCTGGGTATCATTTACGAATATGAAAACAGAACACCGATATTTTTGATGGTTTAGACGTTATTTCCGTGTAACATCTTACGTGAATAACCCTGTATATATGCGAATAAGCCCATTAGTATTACGAAAAGTACTTAGAGGCTTGTATTTGTCTTCCTTTGTGCCCATATTTCTTTCATTCTTTTACTGTGGGCTTCCTTTCTTCACACAACGTTGTAACAGGCTTCTTCTTTGGGCTTTCTTCTTGGTCAACTTGCCACTTCTGAATAGTGGATCTGTAGATTACCCTGGTTTGGACATCATCTGGTGTAATCCCTGCCTGTTTCAAATCGATTTTGATTCCGCCAATCCACTTCATATTTTTTTATACGTCTTCTTCTTTCTTCGTTATGCCAATTCATAGAGTGCGCCGAACTTGTTCGTTGGCTTCATGGTTTACGCCTTCTCCCAGAATCTCCTCATGAATGCACTGTGTTGCATCTTGTGTTCCGTGGATCCCTTCCTACCAGTTTCCTTTTTATGTTTCTCCACGAATTTGTACTTGGCTACTATTGTACTAAAGGCTCCACGATCTTCTACGATGTCGTCCATGAAATTCATTTCTTGGAGGTCCGCCTTAGTTTCTTCTAGCCAGTTTATTTTGACCTTACTTGAGTTAATTACTTTAAATAATATTTCGGCGAGTCTGTCGCTGCCCATTCTATAGCTATGGCCATATAAATTCAGGCGTCTCTTGCGCACGGCATCAGTGAACCTGTCAGTTAATGAGTAGAAGTCCGCTGTTCTCTTGATCCATATTACATTTTCCGGACAATTTTCCTTTCTTGCTTTTCAATTTATATAATTTTAGAGTGACCTCCAAGGGATATAGTTTCTGTGGCAATAAGCCCGCATTGTGTCACCAACGACTATGATCTGCTTTAAGGTCTTCAGTCACTTCACTTACTTCACACGAAGTCTCATTCAGAAGGTCGTCTGAAATAATAAAGTTACATATCATATATTTACCGAATAAATCTTAGAAATTTGAGGTTAATAAATCAGTTGATCATAAAAATTCATCTTGTTACTTCCGCCGATTATCAAGTTGGTACATACTTTTCCTGTTTTGGACGTAAATATTTTTCACTCAATACACAACGTCCTTCTTCGTCGACAACTAGAAAAGAATTTGAATTCATTGCCATGTCAATATACTCGTATTTTAATGTTTTTCGCTGCCACCAATGAATGCATAACTGCGCGTGTCGAGTGAAATCTACCAACCTATTTACGCGGAGTAAAAAGAGTATACTTTGAATTAACTGGAACGCATTTTCTGAACACTTTGTAGAGTTAACTATTTGCTTTTGTGAACAGATAGAATGAATGAGGTGCCGGAATTTTTTTTCCCACAGGAGTTCTTTTACGTGCCAGTAGAACTACCGATACGAGGCTGACGTATTTGAGCACCTTCAAATACCACCGGACTGAGCCAGGATCGAACCTGCCAAGTTGGAGTCAGAAGATCAGTGCCTCAACCGTCTGAGCCACTCGGCTCGGCCTTATAAATTATAAACAGTAGCATGAACTCTAAAAAGCTTCTTCTATAAAGCGGTTTGAGGCTTTTGAAATCTCGATCAATAGAAGAAAGTGCGCATCTCATAGACTCAAAAATGTTCATATCCTGAATTACTACAAAGAACAAACACTTGGAGATAGAAATATTAAAATGGGTAACAGTTGGAAACAGGAATATTTCGGTCACATTATGAGGAATGAAATACCATATTTTGCAGTTTATATTACAAGGGAATTTAGAGGGTTGTCGTGGACTTAGATTCAGAAGAAGTTGTGGCTAAATGACATCGAGAAACGGACAGACATTCACAAGGCCAAGAGCATTTCCACCTCGGACAACATTGAAAAGCATTTTCGAACGTCTGAAGTAGAAGAAGAAGAAGAAGAAGAATACCCGTGTATCCAATCTAAAGATAAAGTCAACGAGGCTCGTTCACAAAGTAAAGGGATAATCTCAAAATCCTTTCTAATTTTTCCCTTCCGAAATTATTACCTCTTATCAACGTCGCGTATTTTTACCTCCAATTATTTTCCATAGGCAACATAATCGTGACGAGCTATACAGTACAGAGGAAAGCCGATTAACTCGACTGGTCTCGAAAGCAAAAACGTATTCGTTCTGAAAATAGTAGATTTAATTACTAAAGAGATACATGAGCGATGTAAATCTATGGAGGTTAATCCACGCGTGAAATATCCCTGTACAAAGCTGCTATTCACAGATTATAGAAAGTACGGAAAGGATTTAAATAGGCCATGATATGCGTTTCAAGAGCTGTGTGATTATAATTGATATCGATGATATTACACCGAGCTCAAAATGACACAAATACACGTTCGTTTAAAAAATAAGAGCTCTTGACTTGATGTACGGAAGAGAAATATTAGTGGTTTTCGTGTTGTATGAATGATCGAGGTTATTAGTGTTTTAAGATTATAGATCCCCTTTGGATGGGGACACTAGAATATGTCCACGGCATAGCATGCCTGTCGTAAGTGTCGACTAAAAGGGTGAACAGTGGTTTTCAATTTGGGAACGTGGGTTGGGAAGCACGGTCCGCTAGCTGAGTCCTGGCATTGCTTCCACTTGCTTGCATGTGTCCTATACGAGCTCCGTTAGTCAAATCTTGTTCCTTTCCGACGGTATCGGGTCTCGAGGCCGAGGGAGTCTTTCATTCAGATGCCCCCAGGGCGCCCGCCTTTCTTTAGCTGTCGGTCCTTTTCCATTCCCTCTGGTTAGTGTTTATAAACGATGTTTGCCTAGTTGTACTTCCCCTTAAAACAATAATTACAACCACCACGCAAGTATAAGAGGCGATCAAAAAGTTTCCGTTCGACAGTCCTGCATCGGGATGCCAATCAGGTAAAATCGCCGTAAGCATTGAGGTACTTCCCCCACCGACGCACCAGGTTGAAGATCCGTAAAACACCCGTGTCCTACTCCGTAAAGAAGTCCGTAACCACCTGCTATACATTCTCGTCCGACAGGAAGTGTCGATTCTTAAAGGCATTTTTGAAGGGTCCGAAGGAGTGATAATCGCATGGGGAGAGACCAGGACTATAGGCCTCATCCACCACCCACTTGCTGTCCGTTATGGATGAGGCTGGCCTCCCAGATCGACCGGCGTCTTGTGTCGGAACGCGACCTGCACGGAACTTGGTGCACTATTCCACAGCGGTGGTTTTCGACAGATATGATCCCTCGTACACAGTCTTCATTCTCCGATGGATGTCCACCGGTGTTTGTCCTTCGGCAGCCAAGAACAGAATAGCAGCGCGTTGGTCCTGTTTGGACGCATTTGGTAATAACGTCACCATATTTCACGTGCCCGTATTTAAGGCACGCACCTCGCCACGATACGACTGCCACACTAATCCCTTTGCTTTTTTTTTTTTTTCGGGGGGGCCCCCGAAGCCCGCTCCCCCCGCGTGACCATCGACTCAATCTACATGGCCTCCGACATGCTATTATTTCTAAGAAGAAGAAAGAGATAGCAGGGAGGAGTGGGAAGTGATACAAGCAGTATCTGCCGGTTTCCGAGTCAGACTCGCTACCACGGCAAGCGTTTGTGTTCGGTATATGGTGTTGAAGTATGGTATTGAAGGGTCAGGGAAAAACCACATAGGCAGAAAGAAGAAAGAGCCTACATGTAAAACCTGACATCTTGTGATAGCACATGCAAGGATGTGGGTTGGATAAAGTCCAGAGGTTGTGTTAGTTAGGAATAGGTGTCATGCAATCATAACCATTTCCTTGCAATTTTCTGTTATTATGGGGATCAGTCCTTCTTGTCACTGCCGGGTCGGCTCGGGTCTGCTAGCGTCTGGGCTTTGGGCCACAGGTTCGTCCCATTGTCCAGCAGCCTAATCCCTTTGCCTTCATGTCCGTGCTTATATACCCGCATCGGAGTCGCGCTACATTGCACGACCGTTGCAGTAACGCTCTCAAACGGAAACTTACCAAATACAGTATAGACAATACTTCTGAATTTAGCCTTGTTGAAAAATTCTTAAGTGGTGCTCCTAGTGGCGTGACCTGAAAATTCCTGCTAAATTCAAATATCGATAGAAATTCATATACGGAAATGGATAAATAAATTACGTTTAAAAAGAAAGTGTTAAGTTATTAACTTCAAATATGCTAAAGCAGTTCTGGATAAACGAAAGAAGAATTATTTCTCCTTTCTCTACCGCTTTTCCCACACCTGTGGGGTCGCGGGTACGAACTGTGTCGCACAGGTTGATTTGGCCATGTTTTCCGGCTGGATGCCCTTCCTGACGCAAACCCTATATGGAGGGATGCAATCAGTATTGCGTATTTTTGTGGTGTTTGGTAGTGTAGTGTGTTGTCTCAATATGAAGAGGAAAGTATTGGGGCAAACACATATACCCAGTCCCCCGGCCAGAAGAATTAATCAAAGGCGATTAAAATCCCCAACCCAGCCATGAATCGAACCCGAGACCTTATGAACCCAAGTTTTCAACGCTGACCATTCAGACAGAGTCGGACAAAAGAAGAATTATTTAACAGGTTATTATTTAACTGATATTACATTCAAGATATGAAATGCACGGCTGTGAAATGGCTTTATGTTTCATTTGTGCATTACTTTTTCGCCTTAGCATTCCTGCCTGAACGTCTACGGTTAGATTTTTCTACTCCCTCATTTAAAAAAAATCGTATCATTACATTAAGGCACTTGTGAATAGACAGATCGGCACATTCCTGCCTTTTCCTCTTGGAAGGACTACCCCTTTTGAAAGGGGCGCGGAAGTATTTGATGTTTGATTGTTTTTGGGAGATTCTGTATTCTGTATTTAGTCTGAGAAGAGGGATAAAAGAAAGAAAGATATGAACATGTTTGTCGATAGTTACGTTTTGTGGAATATTTACGTATAACTAGAGTAAAAATAAAACATACCGTTGGCTGTATAGTCGGGGATTTCTAATATTGGTGGCTTGTAAATGATCTGAACAGTTCTTATAATTCTTATTGAAGCGTAACGTCCTTTCCTTCTTGTACACCACATCCAGCTCTCTTCCCTGATCATACCTACAACAACACATCGGCTCTGACGGTTAACTGCTTGCACTGCCAAACAAAATGAGCTTATTACATTTTAAGCCAGTTAAAATATGGGTCGCACAGGTCAGAAATTAAGGAAGTACAATAAAAATCTCTTTGTCACTGGAAGAATGTATATGTACAAACAATATTTACTTACATTTTCTTGTCACGAGGGAAACGGAAGAAATACCGCAAATCCTTCTGTACTTCATAGTTATTGCAGCCAAACGCAGCACATATCTTTCCACTCATGTTGAGAGGACACATAAAGGAATGACACACGGTACTATTTACGTATGTGACGGACTCATGGGGATACCGCACGCTATCTAGTTGCAGTTATTGTAACGTCTATGTATGTGTTTATGTAGAGTCTGAGTCTGGGGGATTGTTAATAAAAAGGAGACTAGCTTGTAATAAAGACGGTGTTGTTACTCCACAACTTATGTTAACTTACTGCAAACGCATAAATAACAGCAAAAACTTCACAAACAGATACACGCGATCTTATGACAGAATCAGTAACTCCAGGTTATTCCTCTAGAAAGAGCTCTAATCGCTGTCCCTCGATATCTCGCAGACTGTCGTGTATTATCTCTACTGTATTATTGCTATTACGACTGGCGCGAGTGGCAAAGGGCGCTACTCACGTTTCCAAACGATGTTTGTACTCAATTTTTCATAATGAAACTGATATTACTTCTTACGTTCCCAGTGATGATCTATTATCCGTACACTTTATCTTGGTGCATTTACACCTAGTGCTGAATCGGTCGACCTCGGTGATCTTCGAGATTCGTACTGGCAACCTTTGAAACACAAACTATGGATCGCTTAAGCACCGTTGTGCGACATCTGGCGTACACTTTACGTACTAGTACTGTTTACACAACAAAGCCAACGTATAGAATTCATGTTTTATAATATTATATAATGTGTATGTGACATAGTTGTTGGCTTAAGATGGTAACGGTTAAGAAATTTCATATCGATCGATCATATTCTCGATTCAATTCAGATTTCATTTTCATTCAGTTGGCAGCACCAGGCAGCACTATCGATACCGGGACAGCTCCCTCCTTACTCCACAAACCCGTACACAAATGCACCAAGATAAAGTGTGCGGATAATACAGCATCTACAGGCTCAATGTCTAGGGTGGCAAGCGATCCACTGGGAAGTATTTTAAAAATGTAAACCCTCAACATGTCGAACAAGGAGCGGTTCAAATGTCATCTTTGTTCATGAGCGAACTAATGTGTCAGAGGAAGGGTAAGAGAGGAGACGAAAATATAGGGACCTTCATCCCTTCTCCTTTAAGTGAGGGGACTTCAAAAAAGCTTTAATTAATATAACAGCCTGGTTCTTGCAGCCGCCCAATATGCGAGAAATACCAGACGAATGTTCGATAAAAGGTGATGAGAACACGAGTGTTCGATAATAATAAAAAAAGAATATTACAATAAATAAATCATCAATGATATGCACTGAGCGCTATCGCCCAAGTAGCATATTTCACAGCACTTTTTACCTAGCTTTTACTTGAAGGTTTTTAACGAATTTGGAAATTTATCGAACATTTCACTTGATAAGGTATTCTAATACCTTATTCCTGGTCTCGTCCTATAAATGAATATTTGCCGCAATTTTTTTATCTTGAATTGCAACTTTATACGAAAATCTTTCCTACTTTGAAAGCTCCCCGGAAGCTTATTCCTCTACTCACGTCATTCCACACACTTAGGTACTATCACCACATAAACACAATTCAAATTCAGAGGATTTTTCCTCTTGATGAAACTCACAACCTGACGTTTTATCTTCCCCATGTATCATCATACCATTGCCTGCTGTCCATCTCACAACATTATCGAGGTCACGTTGCAGCTGCTCACAGTTTTGTAACTTATTTATTACTCTATACAGAATAACATCATCCTCAAAAAGCCTTATCTCTGATTCCACTTGTTTACTCATATCATTTATATATATAAGAAAATGTAAAGGTCCAATAATACTGCCTTGAGGAATTTCCCGCTTAGTTATTACAGGGTTAGATAAAGCCTCGCCTACTCTAATTCTCTGAGATCTGTTTTCTAGAAATATAGCGACCCATTCAGTCACTCTTTTGTCTAGTCCAACTCATTTTTGCCAGCAGTCTCCCATGATCCACCCTATCAACTGCTTTAGACAGGTCAATCGCGATACAGTCCATTTGACCTCCAGAATCCAAGATATCTGCTATATCTTGCTGGAATCCTACAAATTGAGCTTCAGTGGAATAACCTTTCCTAAAACCGAACTGCCTTCTATCGAACCAGTTATTAATTTTGCAGACATGTCTGATATAATCAGAAAGAATCCCTTCCCAAAGCTTACATACAACGCATGTCAAACTGGTATAGCTCCTTCGACAAAACAATAATAGAATAGGTACTTTAGATATGGTACTATATCCCAGCCCCAGTATATTCCAGCCGCTTTTCTAGTTTTTAACTTTTGTATCTTATTGTTAATGTCATTGTTATCATATGGAAATTTGAATACTTCTTTATCATTAGTCTCCTGCTCTATCTGGACATTATCCTTGTAACCAACAATCTTTACACACTGCTGACGAATACTTCTGCCTTTTGAAGATCCTCACATACACACTCCCCTTGTTCATTAATTAAGCCTGGAATATCCTTCTTTGAACCTGTTTCTGCCTTAAAATACCTATATATATGTCTTTCCATTTTTCGCTAAAATTTGTATGACTGCCAACTATGCTTGCCATCATGTTATCCTTAGCTGCCTTCTTTGCTAGATTAAATTTCCTAGTAAGTTCCTTAAATTTCTCCTTACTTCCACAGCCATTTCTAATTCTATTTCTTTTCAATCTGCACCTCCTTCTTAGTCTTTTTATTTCTCTATTATAATACAGTAGGTCTTTACCATTCCTTAACACCTTTAAAGGTACAAACCTTTTTTCACATATCTCAACAACTGCTTTAAACCCATCCCAGAGTCTGTTTACATTTTTATTGACCGATCATAGTTACCTTTTTAAAAACTGCCTCATGCCTGCTTTATTAGCCATATGGTACTGCCTAATAGTCCTACTTTTAAGACCTTCCTTCCTATTACATTTATTTTTAACTACGATATAAACTACTTCATGATCACTAATACCATCTATTACTTCGGTTTCTCTGTAGAGCTCATCTACTTTTACCAGCACCACATCCAGGATATTTTGCCCTCTAGTTGGTTCCATCACTTTCTGAATCAGCTGTCGTTCCCATATTAGCTTATTTGCCATTTGTTGGTCATGCTTCCTGTCGTTCGCTTTTCCTTCCCAATTGACATTTGGTAAATTCAGATCTCCCGCTACAATCACATTCCTTTCAATGTCATTTCCCACATAGCTGATTATCTTATCAAATAATTCTGAATCCATGTCAGCGCTACCCTCTCCCGGTCTGTACACTCCAAAGACATCAAGTTGCCTATTATCTTTAGAAATGAGCCTTACGCCTAGAATTTCATGTTTTTCACCTTCACATTATTAGCCACACGTTAACTTGCAGTATCCAACGATGATCACCAGACCCCTTTGAAAACTCTCCTGGCATTCTGTATACAATGTTTGATAAAAAAAAAAGATTGTCTCTAGGGCGGTATCAAATAGATCAGGGTTTGTTACAGTCAGTAAGGTACACATATGCTTCGTCTAATGTCATCACATATTTCCAGATAGCCCTCCAGGTTTCCTGCGTTTTTGCGACGTTCCAAAATATGACGTGGCAACAGCCTGTGAACTCGGCGCTTATGCCGCTTTTCTAATTGCCAGTTCTTATTATTTATGGTGTTAAATGTTGAAACAGACATCCCCAACTTACGTGCGATAGTTCTTTGGGGGGCGGGGGTAGGGTTACCACCTGAGACAAAGGCCTTTACTTTCCTCACCACTTCTGGTGTACGGCTGATGGCTGATCGTGGATTTGGATGTTTTCTCCTCTGGAATTAAACCCAGTCGTCCTTTGCTTGTTATATTCAATACAGCACTGGTCCCGTTCTCTGATATCAATAAATCACACTTCTTACACATTCTTTGGAATGCAGAATAGCTATATTTAGCATCGAAAAGGGCTGTTATCTCGCCCTCCCCGTTGGGTCATTCCGCTTTGACATCGTTGCAGCCATTGTCACGAATCTCTACACACACGTTCTCGGTACGGAGGTGAATCATCACTCCCCATTTTGACGGGCTCAGGTTGATAACAGCGCCTTCAAAGCAGTCACCAGAGATCCCGAACGACCTTCTGCATTGAGGATGCAAAGGAGAGGGCGGATAATCGCTGGTAAATGCCTATGGTTCCAGAATATGTGACACAGGATAGGATTGCTTACTTGATTCGAGAACTGGGGAAGATCCAGAGGAAAGCAGCCCAGTTTATTTTTAGGCTGATTTCCGACGAAGGAATTGTGTTACTAAAATGTCACAAACTTTGAGCTGGAAAGACTTGGGAGTAACTAGACGAGCTGCTCGACTAAGCGGTAAGTTCCGACCTGTCAGTGGAGGGATGACGTGGTATGTCATAAGTAGACGAATAAGATTGAATTGCATTTTTAAAAGTAGGAAAGATCAGATTATAAAGGTGAAATTCAAGAGGACAAATTTGGAAAATGTTCGTTTAGGAGAAGACGAATTTGGGATAGAGACAATTTATGAAGGAAGACATCGATAAATTCCGAACTTGTTTCAGTTCATTGAAGCTGGGTTGAGTGGCTCAGCAAGTGGCTCTTCTGACCGCAACTCTTCAACACGGCAGAAAGATAGGTTATCTAATTTTGCGCGATCTATAGATTATTTAAATTATTGCCAGATAAACACGAAATGTGACTTCAGACATCTTTTTCAATGCGACTCCTTACGGCATAGACTATCTTCCTCCCTTGAAATATTCAACCACCTGCGCCGGGTTTGAAGCCGTTACCTTGAGATCCGGAGGCCTATACTCTACTACGGTCGAGACAAGAAATAATAATAATAATAATAATAATAATAATAATAATAATAATAATAATAATAATAATAATAATAATAATAATAATGAAAAAGGGATTACATCAGCTAGTAAAGTCTCCAGTCCACGGACGTGCTCCGTAGTTTCCTCACGTACCGCATAGAGAAACTTCTTCACGCACGTATTCTTGTCGGCTTTAAAGATAACGTAATTATCCTGCTCGTTAATGGAGTTCGCAATTCCGTTATTGATCAATAAATAACAGAGCAACGGCCTCCTCAAGTTAGATAACAAAACGTGTTTACCACCAACTCTTGTTCTTTATGCAGAAGCTCTTCATTCTCTATTTTCCTCTGCTGTAAACAACGGTAGGCTCGCAGAAAAAGGTAGGGAAGATCAAACACATGATAAGGGTGGTCCTGGCAAGTTTATCAGCATTTATGGTTACAGACACTGTTGGTTATGGCCTCCTAACTCAGAAAAATAACACGGCATGGTTGACTGTTGCCCGCAGAATATCGGTTGAAATCAGAGCGACATGTCATTGTATGCTAGCCTTTAAATCAGACAGAGAACGGATATGTCCCTGATAGACACTGTGACGACTACTCACTTATTTTACGATATGAAACTGAATTGAAATGAAATGAAATACATATTAAAATATTCATGAAAAAAATGCTCAATCGTCGGACTATGTACTCACACTTAGTACTTACGTGATTAATTACACATACAATAGTTGATGGGCGCCAGCTACAAATACATGTAGCGATAATAGAATGAGAGTCTTGAATATCTCTAGGGTGTAAGGTACACTTACTTAGACAGCATAACATATCGGTTCTCGGAAAAGGAGATTGGCGTTCAGTTTCCCCATTAAAATGTGAGATTATCTGATCTACTATAGAAATGAAACAATCAATTATATTTGGTAATGAACAAAATATATATTTTTTAAATTGACTTTAACGAGTGAGACTGCGAAAATTCAAAAGATAATATTAAACTCTGACATTATAACTGAAGGAAACTCTAGGCATAAAATTTGAAATTCTCTTGACTGGACATTTAAAAGTTGTACAAGAAATTTATCCCTCACTGTTCACTTGACTATAGCTCGAACAATTTGAGTGTTATTACGATGTATTCCTTTGAGTTGGTATGAGCTAGAGGTATATCAAGCCTACTTTGGTGATGTGTCCTTTTAGTTTCACAGACGAGGTATAGCATGGCATGAAATTATATTCACACTTCACAATCAAATTTACAAGTAATTCATTGATAGCTGTTAGTCTGCGTTACGACGACTCAATATTCGGCTGTCACCTAACTGACACATGAACGCAACCGAACAGATACACGAAAACACACTCCGAACATATAATCCATTTGGTCACTGACGATTACGTATCCATATCGTCTCCTTCCAATTGACTCCAACTGACTTCATGGTAACTCTTTCCATTCATCTCCTTCCAACCAACTCCTTCCAAGCAACTGAACTATCCAACTGACTGACCGGCTGAGGCCTCTCCATCCAAATGACTCCTCACTACCGTCTCACTGCAACACTTCATGGTAAGGCTCTCCAACCAAAATAACTGCCGCTAAAGGATACCGCCTACATATATAGCCATTAGTTGACACACGGTATAACACCGACGTCAGAGCTCGGAATAGATATGATGTCACTCCCACCTGGCTACTATGTTAAAATTGCCTGAGGCACACTAGGGACTCCCTAAATATTAGCTCATTGCTAAAAGCATACAATGACAGAGCGATGACTCGACAGTTACGGTAGCAGCATTGCAACATGTGTTGCAATGTTTTAAAAGCCAGTATCACAAATAATATATCCATATCCCATATTAGGCATTAAGTGTCACTTTACATTATTTTGATGCTAAAATACACACACACACACACACACACACACACACACAATAAAGCAATCGATAATTAATTAATAGCGAATTCAGATTACAGATTAGCATCACACGATAATAATAGTTACAATAATAATAATAATAATAATAATAATACAAATAAAATAATAATCATAATAATACAGATGAATACTTGTAAGGGGATTTGAACCGTTACAACACGATCCTTCAAATTTCCTCACAAGCAGAAGTCACATGGATTTAGTTTCAAGGATCTTGAAGGCCATGCATCTGGAAAATTCCCAGAGATGATGCGGTCGTTACTGGAGGTTTTTCGCAGCAAGTATTTTACCTGACATGTGGCCTTTCCTCATCTTGCATGAAAATGACTGTGTGGTCACAGTTGTGTCCTTGCAAAGCTGGAATCACATGTTTCACAAAGAGGTTCCTATAACGTGCAGATGGAACTGCAAACCTAACAGGCCCAGGATGTTTCATCTCCTTAACCCATTCCGGTCCGGGTATTACCGAGGTATAAATATATGTACCTACAGGAGACATTTGGACGATTATTCTTGTTTGCTTTTGTTTGAGCATCAAGTAATGAAAAATGTGATTGTTGACGTCAGCTAGTCGTTGATATTTTAAAACTGTTTATATATTATACCATGCTTTGCGAATTAAAAAGTCTGGTAATCTACTAAGCAAGTACATTTTTCTAAAATTATATTTAGCCTATGTTGGTCATGTAACATGAGCACTGCAATTACAATACAAAAATATTATAAAAATAATTGTTCAATAATAATAGTAATACTAATAATAGCTACGCAAATTGTAACTCTTATGCAATTTTATTTATATATTTCATGTGACCATAGTGGCTCGCAGGGTGATTCTTGCGAAAATACTCCGAGTGAAGACAATATTGAAGGTATGTAATAATAATTTTATGCAGAAATGGAAATATTACTGAGATCAAAATAGGAATTCGAAACAACTTATATTTCATTCTGGCTGGAATTTGTTTTACAGCCTGTCATACTACTACTATTAATTGTTTTCATTCCTCCCTGAAGGGGGGAGGCGGACTTCCTATACGGTGATACCGTCTCTCAGGCCGGGAGATTTGTATCAGAGAAGGTGAGAGGGTTGGCGGCCGTGGCCTATATTACGAACTGTCCTGTGCAGGAGAATGGAAAACTACGGAAAACCATTCTCTGGGTGACAACATCTACTAAAGCACACTCGTCGAAAATATCGAAACTTCTCTGGCTTAGATAATACTGCTATCTGTTGAAACACTGTTGTAACTAATACACGAAGAAACACGATGTAGCCTCCAGAATAGTTCTCAATTAGACTGGACTGCGTTAAGGAAAAACGGACCAAGAATTAAGGAATTTATAAAATCACACCAAACAGTCACGTAAGCTGAATATAATCGTTTTTCCGGCAACAACCAAGGAACTTACACGACGCAATTCCAGCGGAAGAACATCCTGACATCCGAATTACGGAAAATTGTTCGTTCCTGACTGCTGGCAGCGCCGTATTTTCGCCTGGTGACAAGACTTGAAACTAATAATTTTTCTGTGGTGATTTTGCGACTCTTACCATCATTACAGACCTTGCTGTGCCGCACTGAACACAGTTTAATTGTGGACATCCGGTACGCGATTTAAATGGCTTTTCCGTCCAATGTAATGAAAATAATTATAAGAGCCTACTAGTTCAGATTCAGAAGTGAAGGTTACTACTCACTGTCTGATTATTCACATTCTGAAATCTGGAAATATGACGGCTAGGGATAAAACCATGAAAAGTTGGAATATTAATGGTTTATCGAGTCCATTCAGGTCCAAAAGGAATATGAATAGCGTGACACAACAACTGGGACACATTACACTTCTCCTAGCCATCTGATTCTCAGAGGAAACATTAGAATTATTATTACTAACATCATACTCGTTGTCGGCAAATAATTATACCGCAAGAGCACTCGAGTAACAAAGAGAAAGCAGAGCTTTTAATGTGCGAGCTGCGTACCCTTAATGTAATGTGAACCGCTTCTCTGTTTGTTTAATGTGAGCAGTTTTTATCTTCAATGTAGCCTGCACAGCAAGAAATAGAACTAGGCGTTAGAGACAATATTTTCATGTACAATTTCATAAATATATACTCGTATCACTAGCTGTAGGAACCCCCATGACGTAACAATAGCATATCTCACTCCCCGGCTACTTTCCGCCAATATTCAGGCAGACTGTTTTAGTCGGGACACAGCAGTAATTCCATCTATCAGAGATGAGCGGCAGCAAAAGAGACAAATCCACGGCCGACTTGATGCGACGCTCTAGCTAGCTCTAGCTAGGAGCACAGCGAGGGATCCAGTCGGCCGTGGACAGATCACATCACAACGATGGTTAATGCAAGACCAACTACAACCTATATAACCTAAATATATAATATTGTACTTGGTCTTGGTTAATGTAATGTTATTGTTGATCAGTTTTATGAGCTTTCGATATTGCAGGCCTTCACATTGAGTTTTCCTCGGACTTTGTGATATTAGAGCATCTAATGTAAAGAGAGCCCGCCCCCCCCCCCATTCTTTCATGACCCCCTCTTGTCTCATTATTCAAGCGATAGTGCCTTTAGGGTTTTTCCAATTATTTAATAATAATCTTGACAATTTTCCTTGTCGATATGGATCGATAACCACGAGATTTTACATCTTAAGATAATCTTGACAAAAAAAACAATCACCATTTAACACTATTGAACAATACTTCCATGTCAGCAATGCTCGGCGTTGGTATGGACTAAGCAACAAAAGCATAAATTCATGAATTCTATTTTCGTAGTCGGTACGGCAAAACTCTATAAGACATAAATGATCGGAAATTGTATTCTGTACAACTTTTCTTATAGTATGTTTCGATACGACCAATAATATAGGTATTCAAAAATTACATTTTAGGTGCCTTTCCACAAACTACTGTTTTATCCAGCGTGAATAAAATTATTTACAGCCTAGGCTGTAGTGCCTTATTCCCTGAAATTATATAGATATTTTCATTAAATTTTGTTAATCCATTTTCTCGTGGTTCGGCTTTGAGATGCAGTTAGCAACAAAAATCGAAACTCGTGAATATCTCTCTTATCATAGCCGGTACGGCAAAAGGGTGTATAAGACATAAATTATAGTAAATTAAATTCTGTATAAATTTACTTATGTAGTATTTATCGATAGGACCACTATTAACATCTATATTTGAGAATTAAATATTAGGCCTTCTCCTAAACTACCATAAAATTATTTATAGCCTAGATTGTAGCGGCTCATTCTCCGACTTTGAATACAAATTTTGATTAAATTCTCTTCATCCATTTTCTCGTGATGCGCGTACATACATACATTCATGACGGAAAATAAAACGTGCATTTCCTTGTAACTGTGGAAACACCACTCTTTTTAAATTCTGAGCAATATACAGATAAACCTCTTATTTTATACTCGTGTATATATATATATACATATATATATTACCTCATTTACAGCGTCTCTTCCGATTCTGAAGAGAAGCAGGAACAGTTATGCTTTGTGGTTCTTTACATCAGTACTGACAATTCCTAATAACTATCGTGTTCCCAGCTCGGAAAGTAAATACTGTGTCTTGAAAATGCCCTCCGTTAGCATAGATACGTGCATCAAGCCGCCTCACATTGAAATCCGGATACGTTGATATAAGTACTAATGGTAAAGGAGGGCATTTTGAACATTTTACGTGGTTTGCTAGTACGTTCCGTTTCTGTGTATGATTCATGCATTATGTAAAATTATAGAAAACAAGTTCTAACATGGAAAAAAAAGGCGTTTGCGTGCCCATATAACATTTTTCTTCTTCTAAGAGTGCGGAATGTGTCCTGTCTTATAGTCACACTCTCTATAGGCCTCCTCCATATTTCCTTACATGTTTTATTCATTTCAACATTGCCTTTTACAGACCTTAGCTCCAGTTACAACATGCATCCATATTCTATCTACCTATATGTAGATATATAATTTGAACGTGTAGATCAATACTGTGAGTAAACTGCAATTCTAACGGCTATATATTGTACATGAAAAGAAAGGTCTCAGGATTAGGCTACTAGAAAAATATTCATTTCGTTAAGTCCTGTATTTGCGTTAAATAGGGATTTATGCGAATATCACAATGCTTAGGTCACGGCCGACTTGATGCCTCGCTCTAGCTAGCTGGAGCGCAGCGAGGGATCCAGTCGGCCGTGCTTAGGTCATTGAAGTGAAGTGTATTCGCCGGTAGATGACTCTATGAAAGTGGTCCATGCAAATCTTTCTATATTAGTCCGATAGATGGCGCTGTGCAATCAAGTTATCCCCAGAATGTTATAATGCTGCTCCATGTTGGTCCTAATAAGCAAGAAACAGAAAGAAATCCGTCCTCCAAAGGAAGTTTATTATAAAAATATGAATTATTCAGTGTAGGGTTACGGTATTAAATAAAATGTGTATGCATTACCAAGCACAATATTTCCCTGCGAAAATGGCAAACGCACGTTTTAATTCGTGTTGCTACAACCTCAAGTAAACGACGTATTAAAGGTTTGATGCTGCGTGATAATTTCATGAAGTATGTAAGGATAACCGTAGATACATTACAAGATTAGGTCGTAACTTTTTTAAGATTTAGCGGATGATTCAGAGGTATATTTCATATTTTCTGGCTACTGAAAATTGCCGAGCCAGCTTTATCTGATAGATTCAAGACTTTAGAACATAATTCGTTGTGAAAGTTCTATAGATTGCAAAGGTTCAATAATTCCATATGTATAGTCACAAAAAGTTGTAAGTTCAAATGCAAATAAATAGTATTGCGGAGTTCATTGTATTTTCCGTCACATTTCTCCCGTTTCTTTATCATCAGTTTTATTTCAGTTTTTGTTCGCATCCAATGCTGCGACAGGCCACTAGCATAAATGTAAAGTGAAGTGGAACGTAAGGAAAGAGATAGAATAGAAAAGCATTGAAGCACAGCAAGTAAGTCGTCTCTCACAGAAACCGAGCATTTACACTGAACACGCATTATTAGTTTTTAAATAATTAACGGGTACTTTTAAATAATATTATTTCTAATGTACACGTTCTCCTCCCCTCCGCATTAATGCAAAGTTTACAGTGAAGTCATTTGTACACAAACACATCGGACAAACAAATTACATTATGTTTTGTTAACAATTCTATGTTTAATAACATCATCATACGTCTTCATTATAGCCACACAAAGACAGGAGGTAATAACTCAGTGGAAACTTTCCACTTTGTTTGTGTCAACAGCAGAAACAATTCACTTCGAGTGTTCTTTATGTCTGCCACGATCAACCTATGAAGGTGCCATTCCCCTTTCCAGACTCGTAAATTTATCTCCCAAACTTTTCACATTCATAACAGTAACTGATTCCAGGCATCTCCGAATGTGACAGCTTGACAACTTCAAATCGGTAGAATGAGGTGACTTCCTGTCCCAGGGAATACGTCTATGTTAGAAATTAAATATTCCTGTCCTTTTACAACACTACAAAAGTGTTAACATCACCAATAACGATGTAAGAGCCAAACTGATGGAATAATTGAAGTTTCACAAAAAGACTACGCAAAAGGAAACCATCAAAGCATACATTAAACTTTATCAATAATGTTGCCGGCCAAATGTCTTATGAGAGTCTCCATAAATAATATTAACAGTACGAAAAATGATCATTTCGTTCTAATAAAAATTTTCACACGTCACATAAAGAACTTAAGAAATCACCGGGTTAATGTCTGTCTGTCTATTACTGTTTTCATTCCTCCCCTGAAGGGGCAGGAGGTCTCCTAGACGGTCACACCATCTCTCAGGCCGGGAGATTTGTTACGGTTCAAGTAGTTGTGCGGAGAAGGTGAGGGGGTTGGCAGCCGTGGCATATACTAGGAACTGTCTCAGCATTCGCCTTAGTGCAGGAGGATGAAAAACCACAGAAAACCATTTCTCAGAACAGCAGACGGTGGGGACCAGCCTCTCTCCGTCTCCCGCAGAGCCATGGCCACCCCTCCTCGGCTCGGTTGGAAGGTCGTAGTGCAGAACTGTTGGACCACGAATCAGCCGTGGTCACTTGTGGGCCGAGACCCACTCTGTGTCTGTCTGTCTGTCTGTCTGTATGATGAGCACTACGATACAAAACACTTTGACAATACGACGTTATATAGTAAGGGGGCTAAAATGATACCATGTCTTCCTTTAAAGCTTAAGATCCAATGTTCAACACCAGACATCGACACGACAATTGTATGTTGTTTTTTGACATCTAAAATTAAAGAAACACTTTGAAAAGCCACAGCCCGTTTCCAGTCATTCAATGGAATGGAATGTATGAAGCCGACATCTAGCGGCAAGGATAGGAATTGTGCCGGTTGCCGAAGACTGTCGCACTCCTCTGGGGCAACGATTATTGATTGAAAGATGAAGTGAAATGACATTGGATAACGTTGCTAGAATGAAAGATGGCAGGAAAAACCGGAGTATCCGGAGAAAAACCTGTCCCACCTCCGTTTTGTCCAACATAAATCTCACATGGAACCCAGCGGTGAGAGGCCGGCACGCTATCGTCTGAGCCACGGAGGCTACGTCTAAAATTAAAGAAAAACTTGTTTACATAAATATTTGTTTTACATCCACTAACTACTTTCACCGTTTTTAGAGACGCGGAGATGCCGGAATTTTGAATACTGTATCCTAGGCATATTTAAGAATAACACATATTTTGAAATTATGCTCTTTTCCTTATAAAGACAGGGATTATTTCCCTCCAATAACGAAGAATTTATCTTCTGTGTATTCTTTAACATCCATTTCTTCATTTTATAGATTTCAAAATGAACTAGAATTTCTACGGTAAGATACGAAAAGTAGCCTCCTAATAACTCTTCATCCGAAATTATCAATAATCCTAGAAATACTTCATGATTATTTAATCGTTCATCGACTTGCTGATGAAAAATTTTCGTTAGGTTTGTTCCGAGGACTCACATACGTCTGTAGTGAGCCTTTCAAAAATTCTGAAGAGCATTTTTATTCCTTCTGATGGGTATAACCCGAATACGTTGGACTTGTTAATCAAATAGAAATAGTAACGGAGAGTGCTAGTAAGTGGAATTGTTCAGGCAACATTTTGCCGGAGAGTTATCATACATTATGACTAGATTTTCAGTTATCACAAAATGTATAAATTATGAAACAAAGAAAATAGATTACTGTGCATTACTAATAAGAATGCACGGCTAGTTAGTAGTTCATTATCCTCGCAATTTTCGTTTATCAGTGATGTCGCCCTCTCTCGAGCAACCGCATGATCACCTGTTAGTATCTGTCTGATAGACTAATTGATTCAACTATGTATTCATTTTAACGTTGAAGTTCTGTGATGGAATTAGAAAAAAGTAAAAAATGCTTTTATCTCTACGGAATAAATAAATAAATAAATAAATAAATAAATAAATAAATAAATAAATAAATAAATAAATAAATGGGGCTATGAAAGATGATAGAACCATAACGCCAAAGTCCGAAGAGAAGAATGATGTCAAATTTCCCTCTGGATAAATCAAATGATCATAAATAGAATATGTTATATGTCTCCCGCCGGCCCCGTGGTGTAGAGGTAGCGTGCCCGCCTCTCATCCGGAGGCTCGGGGTTCGATTCCTGGCTAGGTCAGGTATTTTTACCTGGATCTGAGGGCTGGTTCAAGGTCCACTCAGCCTATGTGATTAGAATTGAGGAGCTATCCGCCGGTGAGATAGCGGCCCCGCTCTAGAAAGCCAAGAATAACGGCCGAGAAGATTCGTCGTGCTGAACACACGACTCCTCGTAATCTGCAGGCCTTCTGGCTGAGCAGAGGTCGCTTGGTAAGCCAAGGCCCTTCAAAGGATGTAGTGTCATGGGGTTTAGTTTGGTTGGTTATATGTCTCAAGGCCATGGCCGTCCATCAACGGTTGCTAAGTTCAGATGACCGCCAGCTATAAGACACAGTCTGCACGGTTGCTAGGTAACAATACTTTACATCACAGGCCGAACGGTTGCTCTGGTTACACTTCCGTCACACATTTATTCACGGAGCTCGATAGCTGCAGTCGCTTAAGTTCGGCCAGTATCCAACATTCGAGCGATAGTGAGTTCGAACCCCCACTCTCGGCAGCCCAGAATATGTTTTTCCGTGGTTTCCCATTGTCACACCAGGCAAATACTGGGGCTGTACCTCAATTAAGGCGGGGCCGCTTCCTTTCCCCTCCTAGCGCTTTGCTGTCCCATCGTTACCATAATTATATCCTACCCATATCGGTGCAACGCAAAAGAACTTGGAAGAAAAAAACCAAAGTTACACAAATTTTCAGTTGACCGTCATATATATAGGACATATTTCTGTCAATAATAATCGTACGACGTCAACTACCAACGCAAGCAGAATTCTACTGGGCAGTTCGCATTGCCGTGTTAATTTAATTGTGTCTGATAATACCGAGTGCGCCACATGTCAACAAAGATATCGAATGCACAGCTGGGTTCAAACCTACCTCTGATCCTCCCGAGGTATTTTTCCAAGTCTATTAAGTGAATAACAATAAGAAATTCATAATGTCAGCACAGACCTAATAGAATAGAATCTGCTGGGTATTTTGGTGTCCTTTCGTGCCATGTGTACAACAAAGCAGAAAAGTCGTGGTGCCTCGTTTAACGTATCCCAAGCCGCAGACTTCTTTAAAAGTATTGCAGACAGTTTGGTCCGCCTCTGTGGTGTAGTGGTTAGCGTGATTAGCTGCCACCCCCCGGAGGCCCGGGTTCGATTCCCGGCTCTGCCACGAAATTTGAAAAGTGGTACGAGGGCTGGAACGGGGTCCACTCAGCCTCGGGAGGTCAGCTGAGTAGAGGTGGATTCGATTCCCACCTCAGACATCCTGGAAGTGGTTTTCCGTGGTTTCCCACTTCTCCCCCAGGCGAATACCGGGATGGTACCTAACTTAAGGCCACGGCCGCTTCCTTCCTTCTTCCTTGCCTATCCCTTCCAATCTTCCCATCCCCCTACAAGGCCCCTGTTCACCATAGCAGGTGAGGCCGCCTGGGCGAGGTACTGGTCATACTCCCCAGTTGTATCCCCCGACCAATAGTCTGAATCTCCAGGACACTGCCCTTGGGGCGGTAGAGGTGGGATCCCTTGCTAAGTCCGAGGGAAAAACCGAACCTGGAGGGTAAACAGATGATGATGATGATGATGATGATGATGCAGACAGTTTGGCGGAGTCGCTGTTCTCTTGAATAAAACACGATAAGCACAGACTGTAAACACAACCTAAGAGCCTTGCTCACAGAAAACTGTATTTCATTTTATTTTTGCTTTAGTGTACCCAGAAAATATGCACCGGTACGCCATACCGCCTCGCGAAATATTCTAACTGTAATTGCTCAACAGTTTAGGTTTATAAATATATTTTCGAAAATATTGAAAATATTCCTTCGAAGCTAACATTTATCTATGCTGAGAAGTTGTGTAATACAGTACGTGGATGGTAAAGATCTCTTTATCCTTTCCGGAGAGTGTAACGCTGTTCTGTCACTTACTGTTTGGAGTAGGCTACGTGCCGGCACTGTCATACGAGGCCTGTAAGTAAACTAGAGGCAAAATACTGTAGATAGCGCGCAATATTTAATGAACTAAGCAGTACAATTGCATTACGTTCCTTCAATGAAATCACCCTCTAAGTCTGTTACCTTTTGCCAAATTTTGGCAAGTTGTTCGGGACCGTTGACAAGGCGTTCTCTTTTGATGACAGCGACGGAGCGCCCCACTGTGCGGAGTACAGATGCCACGTCAGGAAATCAGCGGTCTCGGAGGGGCTCCTTCAACGTCGGAAACAGGTCAAAGTCACAAGTCTCATGTCTGGTGAGTACGGAGGGTGCCCCAAGACCTCCCAATGCCACGGTTGCAGTAAGAGCTTGGCATCGTTTGCGACATGACTTCCTACGTTGTCATGCAACACGATAGGGCGACCGTCTCGCTATAAATGTCGACGTTTGCGCCGCATAGTCGGACGCAGATGTCGCTCCAATAGTCACTGTTGACGGATTGTCCCTCACACACAGTATGCTTAAGAATAACACCCTCGTAGTCTTATGCCATCGCCTGAGTGGGTTGCTGTCGAAATTTTTGTGGACGTGGTGAATCTGAGTGACTCCATTCATTCCACTGACGTTTTAATTCAGGCTTGTAGGCTCGTGCCCAGGTCTCATCAATGTCGACAACACGCTGCAGAAATGCGAAACCTAAAGTATCCTCGTGTTAAGACATTTCGTCAGTATGTGTCACACCGTTCGATGACTTAGACCAACCTGTACGTATAATCTGCGGAAACGAGACCACTCTCGATGCCAATCGGATGCTGAGGAACGGACGGCCGACCTGTGCGGTGCAAATGCGTAGACTCATTCCGACCGTCATGAAACGCCTGCAACCATCGCGCAACCATTCTATAGGTTAATGCATTCTCGCCAGAGGCTTCACTTAATCCTCGATAACATTCTGTTGCATTTTTTGCCACGGGCAATCTCGATTTTAAACCACGAACGCTGGTCACCTTTTGAAAACGCGCTTTAGAGCAGTGAAATCGTCACTCTTCACCTCAACGCCACACAGCAACAACACTCCCAACTGGATGCCCGTCAAATGCACACTACACATCGACATCAGCGCCATCTGACCGCTCCCATATCCCGGTCTCCTGCGAGTGCCTGGACTATTGTCGCTGCTTTATTTATATCCCTCGTATATCACGCCATTCCTTTCATCTCATGAACTCCGCTGTTCAGGTTGAAGTCAGGAACGGCTACGAACTTTCGACTCTCGTCATATCCCGTAGAGAAACACAGACCATCTCTTTAATGCCACAACACGAGTTTAAATTCTCAATATTGAATTTCGGTTACAAACTATGTGAAGCCTTTTTAACATTTGAACATGACTGGATGTTATACCAGCTTGGAGAGAGACCTGTGACCTAGTAATAGGCATTTTAAGTGATATTTCATTGTAAACTTCAAATATGTTTGAGTAATTCTTACCTATATTCCGTCTCTGTTATGTAGTGGTTAGTAGTATTAGCTGCTACTCTTTGTGGCCTGTATTCGATTCCTGGCTCTGCTACGAGATTTGAAAAGGACAGGCAAATGATAGAAGATGTATCTTTGCTGTATTCATAAGTCAGTGATTTTTTACGTCTGTTACCCGGCAGCTCTGAGTTCGATTCCCAGCTAGGCCAGGGATTTTTACGTACACCTAACAGTGGGTTTGAAGTCTACCCAGGTTAGGGATTTTTACGTAGACCTAAGGTCTACTTAGCTTACTAAGGAGCTATTCCGGGTTCAATTCCAGGCTAAGAGATTTTTTACGTCTGTTAATGTCTGCCTCTTACCTGGAAGCTCTGAGTTCGATTCCCAGCCAGGTCAGGGATTTTTACGAAGACCTAACATTAATACAATCGTAAGTTAAATACTCTCGGCGATATACGCGTTCTATCCAAACAATAAACACGGTTACAGACAATCGTCTTGATAACAAACAAAACTGTGAAAAGGTGTTTTTATCAGTGTAGAATATTTTTCTTACAGGTTAGGTCGTCCTGAATATTTCTAAAAATCTCAGGGAAACACTCTAAAAAATTATAGAATAGAATACTCCTAATCCACCTCTGTAGTGTAGTAGTTAGCGGGATTCATTACCACTCCCGGAGGCCCGGGTTCGTGGGAATCCGTTTTTTACAGCAGGCGGAAGATTATTATTATTATTATTATTATTATTATTATTATTATTATTATTATTATTATTATTATTATTATTATTATCATCATCTGTTTACCCTCCAGGTTCGGTTTTTCCCTCGGACTTAGCGAGGGATCCCACCTCTACCGCCTCAAGGGCAGTGTCCTGGAGCTTCAGACTCTTGGTCGGGGATACAACTGGGGAGAATGACCAGTACCTCGCCCAGGCGGCCTCACCTGCTATGCTGAACAGGGGCCTTGTGGAGGGATGGGAAGATTGGAAGGGATAGGCAAGGAAGAGGGAAGGAAGCGGCCGTGGCCTTATGTTAGGTACCATCCCGGCATTCGCCTGGAGGAGAAGTGGGAAACCACGGAAAACCACTTCTAGGATGGCTGAGGTGGGAATCGAACCCACTTCTACTCAGTTGACCTCCCGAGGCTGAGTGGACCCCGTTCCAGCCCTCAGACCACTTTTCAAATTTCGTTGCAGAGCCGGGAATCGAACCCGGGCCTCCGGGGGTGGCAGCTAATCACACTAACCACTACACCACAGAGGCGACATTATTATTATTATTATTATTATTATTATTATTATTATTATTATTATTATTATTATTCGAGGTCACGCTTTATGGAGTGCTTCTACTGTACGCAGCAAATGCATGTTCCCTGTCAAGATCGAAGTAAAGCCTCACGTCGGCAGATTTACTTCGCACATCCAGTGATGGGTTGCGAGCAGAATCGAACACGTCACCTCGTTCATTTCTAACGCATCAAGCAAAGAGCATGCATCAAATTTTAATATATGATTTATTCCCCCCCCCCTTTTTTCACATATAAGTATCTTAGGTAATGAATATTTAAAAAATGTAATTGCTACTTCTGTTAATTAAGTGTGTGTGTGTGAAGAGAATTTAAAACTTATGGGCGCGTAAGCTCACAGCATTTTGTTTGTTCTACAATGAATTTTATATTTGTGTGAGCGTGTGCTGATAATTTTCCGTGGTTTCACATTTTTTGAGAAAGTATTATCTAACGTGTGCATCTGCAAGGCAATGTCGGGAATCGAACTCGGGTAACTTGCGCGTATACTCACAGTTTTAATGTCGAATAAAACATTCGTAATTACGATATTTTCAATACTAGCAGTAGTAGTGATTATTGTTTTTATCGCATGCGAGGTCGGCGGTTCGATTCACACACACACACACACACACACACACACACACACACACACACACACACACACACACACACACACACACAGGGAGAGAGAGAGAGTTCTCCAACCAAACTATGTGGTAGTTAGAATATGACGTTCGTAATTACGCCCCTGCTAAGTAGTAAAATTATTTTATCTGCACAGTAGTATGACATTTTTTCTGTAACGGTAACTAAATTACTATACAGACTTTTCTGTTGCATGTGCTCGAATCCCACAAAATATATCTTCTTAGGATAAAGCTATGCTCCACTGGTCCGACTCGTTGGCTGAATGGTCAGCGTACTGGCCTTCGGTTCAGACTGTCCCGGGTTCGATTCCCGGCCGGGTCGGATATTTTAACTTTCATTGGTTAATTACAATGGCCCGGGGCCTGTGTGTTTGTGCCGTCTCCAGCATTCCTGCAACTAACACACTACGTATAACACCACCCTCCACCACAATAACACGCAGTTACCTTCGCATGGCAGATGCTGCCCACCCTCATCGGTGGGTCTGCCTTACAAGGGCTGCACTCAGCTAGAAATAGCCACACGAAAAAATCCCCTCCTAAGTAGTAACTAAAATCATTTTATCTGTAGTAATTTAGAAGTAGTACAACTGTACGTCGCGAATAGAGAGGTACAGCACAGTAACTATTGTGTTTGCGTTCTGAGATTTTTCTGTTCTCAACACTAATATTAAACATGTTTTGTCACGTCGGGGAAGACATATAATGTTAGCTTGTTCTACAATGAATTCTAGTGTGTGCTAATTGTAACTTCTCTTGTTAAATCGAAACATACAGCACAGTAGCGTTATAAGTTTTTCTGTTCTGAACATTAATAGTCAACATGTCTTTTCTCTTGTTCTACAATAAATTCTAGTGTGTGCTAATTGTAACAGGATTAAACTTGTCTTGACGAATAGAGACGTAACATTGTAACAGGATTAAAGTTGTCTTGTCGAAAAGAAACATACAGCACAGTAGCGTTATAAGCTTTTTCGCTCTAAACACTAATAGTCAACATTTGCCCTACAGATGATGAGGAGGTGCCCTTTTGCCCTTTTGCGGGGACGAGGAGCCCTTTTCGTAGGAGGAGGTACCCTTTTGCGAGAAGGAAGAGCCCTTTTGCCCTTTTGTTACGAGGAGGAGGAGCCCTTTTGCCCTACGGATTAGGTGCACTTTTGCCCTTTTGCGAGGAAGAGAAGCCCTTTTTTCTATGCGGATAAGGAGGAGGGAGACCTATTTCCCTTTTTTCAAATTCCATGGACAACGTAGTTAAGATAACAACAGTAAAGTTAAGGTCTGAGTGTGTTAAAAAGAGCAGCTTGCCTTAAAATGGTAAGTATGCAGAGAAGGGCAGCTTGCTATAAGATGGTCGTATGTCGACAAGGGCAGCTTGCTTTATAACTATTACCTCTACGATCGTGGTAGGTTGAGAAGGGCAGCTTGCCTGTGGTTAGACCCCCTAGCTATGTCCTGCAGATTCCGCGACGTGGTTAAGTCCCGTCAAAAGCAATTTAAATCCCGCGCCACTACGTGCATAAGGTGTCAGAAATAAGGTTTAGTTCCGTCAAAATAGCAGCACTGAAGTAAGCCATGTTCAAAACAAGTGCACGTGGTTAAAATGACGGCAGTTAACTTAACAGATTTCAAAAAAGCATATCTTTTTCAAATTGCCCGCCACACCACATGTATAAGGTGGCAGCAGTGAAGTTTAGAGCTGTTAAGATTACAGCACTGAGGTTAGCCATGTTTACTTGTTTAACGTCCATGCCCACGTGGTTATAGATAGCAGCTGTCAAAAAGTGCGTGAATTTTAAATTACGCACCATAAGGTGGCAGCAATGAGGTTAGGTTCTCTGAAGATAGCAGTACTGAGGATACCCATATTAAAAATCCCGCCAAGATAGCAGCAGTACGGTAAGTTTTTAATTTTCTTCCACCAGAGTGAGCATCCACTGCCTATCGATATGCATGCATCGACTATCGTACTAAAATTCTTCCACCAGATTGCACAACGATCGCCTGTCGATATGCATACACATCGACTATCATATTAAACTTCTTTCCCTAGAGCAAGACCAACTACTTGGTCTTGCCTAGAGTGTAAAACCATCGCATGTGCGTGCGCACCTCCCCTATCCACTGCTCATCGATCTGCGCACCTCCCACCCGCTTACGGATGCAATAAAAAGGCGGTGGACAGTGCGAATTTATCCTATTCGTGGCTGACATCCCCTAACCTCCTCCCCCTATCCAACTCCTACAGTTCGCCGACGACACCGCCATCCATGCAGTCCAAGCCATTAACCGCTCAGTCCAACCCTACCTCAACACCTTCCTAGCCTGGTGCGATCGCTGACACCTAAAACTAAATCCTGAGAAGACCCAGTCCATCCTCTTCAGACGTAGACGGGGAAAAACCAGCGTATCGCGCAACCCTGACAACCTTCAACTCCAGATCCGTAGAGCCTCTATCAGAACACAACCCACCCTAAAATACCTAGGCATCCTCTTCGACCAACACCTTACCTCCCCCCCCCCCCCACCACTTCCAATACCTAAAAACCAAGACTGCCGCCCGAGCCCGGTGAATGGGCCGCCTCATTGCTCTTTCACACCTATAAATCCTTCGTACGATTCCAAATCACCTAAGGCCTCATCACATGGGCGACCGTTTCCAACTCCCACCCGAACCTATACCACCCCCCCCTACTTTCCATCGAACGCTGCACAGTCCGCCACGCACTCCGACTCCTATTCCGATACCCCACGGCTGACCTCCTCGAAATTTTCCCCTTCCCACCCCTTGACTCCTACTCCCTCACACAATTCCAACGATCCTACCGCCGAGCCCTAGACCGCGATAAACCATCCCTAAACCTACTTCTACGAGGAGACCCTCCCCCAATCCCCACTACACCCAAACACCCTACCATCTTTTCCGATCCCTCTCCCAACCCGATGGGGGTGCCACATGGGGAAACAAAGCTGTGACACCCAACCCCTCACCGAAACTGTCATAACTCCCTAGAAATCCCAACCCAACTCCACCCAGTAAGACACCCGACAAAGCCCGGTGAGCCCCCGCCGAACTCCTTCCCTCCTCCAGTAAGCAGAAATCAATAAAAGCAAACATACTAATCTATGTTACTTATGTTTCAGAAGAAGAATACCTCAGCCAATACAAGACCCCATTGAATTTAAGGGCATGAAGTATGATAAATACTCAATGAATTTGTAAATACTGCATAAACAACCATAAATATTGTAAAGTCTGTATATATTGTAAACAACATACAAGACAAAACATTAGTACATATTGTAATGACATATAACAACTGTACAGACTGTAAAACTGCAAAACTGTAAAAACTTTGTACATACTGTAAAAACTGTAAAATGTTTGTACATATTGTAAATAACCCATGTATATCACAAATTAGTAACATACATTGTAAATATCCTAATAAACCCCCAATAAAGAGTTAAAAACCCGGGGGTAAAGGTTATCCTCTAAAACACAAAGTTATATTGGCACCAGTAATATCACAAGTATACAAACAACCCAGAAAGAAGATGAAAAACGTATTGTTGTAATACTGCAAAATCACGTTGCAAAAACACAAAAATTGTAAATTGTAACCAACTGTATATACTGAAAAGATCAATAAAACACTTAGCCCGTCCCAACTCCTTCACCAATACAAATCTCCATCCCTCTCTTCCAACTCTATCAATCCTCCAAACCCTCCAAATATCCTGGCCAGAGAGAAGGCGTTACCTTCTAGGAAGGGGAATGAAAACTTCCCCCTTGGTCCTTGGTCTTTGCCACTCTCGCGGAAGAGTGGTGGCCGTGCCTAGCTACTTAGCCGGGTAATATTTTTTCGTAGAGGATTACCAAGGCGGTAGACTTCTAGGGAAAGTATCTTTCCATCCCCTATATTTTGGAAGGCGAGATAGGGAAAAGAGCACTACCTCCTTAAGCACCCCCCCCTACTCCCCCGAATTCAATAAAGCATAAACATTTACTCAGGTTAGCCTGTTTAAACTCCATGCTCCACGTGGTTAAAGATGGCAGCTGTCAACAAAGCACGTGGATTTCAAAATTCCCGCCACCACGTGCATAAGGTGGCAGCAATGGGATTTAGCCCCGTCAAAATGCCAGCACTGAGGTTAGCGATGCTCTGTTGTTTAAAGATGGCAGCTGTCATCTTAACAGCTGTCAAAAAGCACGTGGTCAAGCACGTGGCTTTGTTTACAAACAACAGCACGTGGTCGTGACGTCACGGCCAGGTGGTCATGACGTCACAGGGTCAATTACCTTCGCCGGGGTCAATGACCTCGGATGGCAGACTCTCCGTGGCTGTGGGACTGTCACAGCTCTACTACTCCTCAGGCGAAAGGCCTAAATTTTAACCATGGAGCCGGTCACTAAAGCATAGTATTTTTCACTGAATAGTTCAAGTATGATGGTCATCATTGGATTGTTCTCGTAACGCAAGTCTCTCAAATATGTCTGTGGAAGGTAACAGAAGCCAGGAAGTACGCAGGTCGACATCATGCCGATAGATATAGCTGTGTTCCTACGCCATCATGGTGAATATACGACAATGACTGAGCTGACAGAAAGTTGTTTTTATTTTTAAAAAGTACCAAAGTCGTGGTCGTGAGAGCTTCATTGTATTTTTTTTTTTTTTTTTTGTAGAGAAGACCTAACGGTCAATAACTGGTACCTATTTCAGTTACTGAAAACTTATCGATTTCTCACTATCGCTGTAAATGACAGGAATAATTAGCGATTTTATATATACATATTTCTGGGGAGACAACTGTATACCACTAGCAGTAATTTCACTTAAAACAATTCGGATTTCAACAAATCTGCGATATTTTTCTAGTCTAGAACAAAAAGCAGTGAGCAAATCCCAATATGTACCGACTGTACAATACCTGACAAGTAAGGTTCTGATTTCTCTTCTATCCAGATGCAACTAATAGCCGCAGGGCATAGTTTCGTCACAGAAGACTGAACATGGAGTCCAGAAGGAGGACTAACCTCGGTCGATTGACCTGAACCACCTTCAGTTCTCAGCAAGTTTCCTTAATGAACAAAGTTGGTACAGAGAGGCGCTCTGCACTAACTCATCCCTGTTCCAATGAGCTGCGCCTACCTGCCGTGAAGACTGCTGCACTTTCTGCGACCGCTTAGTCACAATAGAACACAAGCTTTTTCCTCCTGTGCAGTACAGCATTCCCTGCCTCCCCTAACACGTGGATCTGTCGCAGTGGGAGCGTGCGGTTGTGCTAGACTCCTCATTCTTGTCTCAGTAGACGCGGTTTATAGTTAAAAAATGATGATCAGACATAATAAGGTGCTTGTGTGGTGCGCGCAATGACAAGTGAATTATATTGATATTCAGATTGGAGTACATTATAGAATACGAACAGTACGCTCAAGGTCAACAGTTTTACAGGGAATGGTATGTTCAGATTACAATCTAATATCCAACTTTCGAGGCTTCTTCGAACCAGATTCAACAAATCTGTTGGTTCTACACTTACATCTCTGAATGTTTATTTATTTTGTTGTTTATTGTTAGGTTTTCTTTAAATTTTCATGCGGGATTCTAACCCCTCCCCCCCGCCGCAGTAACCGCTCCTCCCTGACTACACCCCTGTCTGTCCTTACTGTAAATATCGTTGTTTTCATAGGTAAATTTTAATAATTCTTTAGCATTAGTCTCCTCCTCTATCTGGACATTATCCTTGTAACCAACAATCTTTACATACTGCTGACTGAATACTTCTGCCTTTTGAACACCCTCACATACACACTCCCCTTGTTCATTAATAATTCCTGGAATATCCTTCTTGGAACCTGTTCCTGCCTTAAAGTACCTATACATACACTTCCATTTTTCACTCAAATTTGTATGACCGCCAATTATGCTTGCCATCATGTTATACTTAGCTGACTTCGTTGCTAGATTCAATTTCCTAGTAAGTTCTTTCAATTTTCTTTACTTCCATAGCAATTTCTAACTCTTTCTTTCCAACCTGCACCTCCTTCTTAGTCTCTTTGCTTCTCTGTTATAATATAGTGGATCTTTACCATTCCATACCACCGTTAAAGGTACAAACCTGTTTTCACATTCCTCAACAATTGCTTTAAACCCATACCAGAGTCTGTTTACATTTTTATTTACCGTTTTCCACTGATCATAGTTACCTTTTAAAAATTGCCTCATGCCTGCTTTATCAGTCCTAAGTTTAAAACTTTCCTTTCTTTCTCATTTATTTTAACTACCAAAGAAAAATATCCGTGATAACTGAAACCATCTATTATTTTGTTTCTCTATAGAGCTCGTCTGGTTTTACCAGCACCACATCCAAAATATTCTTCCCTCTAGTTGGTTCCATCACTTTCTGAATCAGATGCCCTTCTCATATTAACTTATTTGCCATTTGTTGGTCATGCTTCCCAATTGACATTTGTGTAAATTGAGATCACCTCACGGTATTATGTTCGCGTGGCCATTTTCACGCCCTTTGCAGATAGACCTATTTCAGGCTCCGAAGAGTCGAACTTTTCCATTTTCTCTTTGTCATAAGAGAGTGGCCAATCGGTAGTACTTCCTCTTTGTTCAGTGAGTTGAATAAACTTTACTTTTTGTGTCGCATGGTCGGTGAGTTGGTTACACGACGTCAAGAGCTCATGAACAGTACGTTATGAATACGGAAGAGTTTCAGGTAGAATAAATACTGCCGACGATAAATAGAACTAAACCCAGACAGTGCGAAAGTAGCCTAACCAAAACTATAACTACAGCTTGATTTGAATCAAACAGTAAACTAAATTCCCAGATACGAGAAAGTGATATTTATTCTGTCAAAAATATCCCTCACCAGTGAGGTATTCTTTAAGACCTTCTCTTTACCCATGTACACGATAGAACAAAGAAGCACAATTCTTACCTTCAAGCTTCCTACTGGATATTGTAATGGATTTGTGGCCGCTTACCTAGAACAAACAAATACGTGTTAGTGCAAGTAAAATAATATATCAGAAAACCAGACCCAGATAATGAAATATTACATAGAAAGTAAAGTCAGCGAGATAACAGAACACAGTGAAATTATTGTACGAAGTTCTACTTAGTATGGTTATTCCTGAATACTTCGCATAACGATCTCAATGGTTCCATGAACAGCAACAACAGAGTTACTTCCGCATTTATATTGACACAGCTTTCAGCAAATTGTGATGTGATTGTTAGATGAATTTCAGAAGCTTCTCAAGAATATTATCATAGATAAGAATTGTTTAAATGTACTTGCTTGCTTGATAACAACTGCGAACACGAGGAACATATTTTTCTTCATTCTACTAAATTTATTCCAGTTATTAATTTAAATTTTAGGCTGTGCTGGGTCACAAGGACTACCTTTGGGGCCTTCTATAAACAAGGATTTACGTTACCGAAGTACTTCCTGTAATCATGCTACATTGTTGTACTTTCCAATGAAATAGTGGATGTTTTGAAATGCATTTTTCTTACTGAATTCGAAAAAGTAATTTGCTTTTGTGTTCAAGGTTCCAGTTTTGAGAAAACCTAAAATTTGTGTTAAGCAGTCTGCACAAAGTACGGTTGATTGTTATTCGAATAGGATTACATACGGCATAAATAAACCCGCCTTGATATCTTAATCTTGGAGGAGATAACGTTAAAAAATAAACCCTTGTTCATTCCCCAAACCAGTAGCGCCGATTAGGAAATAGAACTGGTGGCGTGGGGGGCGGGTTTGTGCGATATAGCGGTGGGGGTTTAATATCAAAACTGAAAACTATGCTACAAAATGGTAAGTTGTTTGATGCTCTTTGAGCGAACTTCGACAGAGAGGTAATAGTTGACAGTTTACCAACTTAAATGTGGTAAAAATAGATTTTGATTCAATAGTATACAATAAAACTTTCACCAATTACACAAGTATTGCAATTAAATGAAAGTACAGCGCGATTATACAGTTAAAATCATTTAGTATTTGACTACACACTAAGAAACTAACAGACACTGAAGAGTGCCAGATTGACGAATGAG
The DNA here is from genome assembly GCF_040414725.1 of Anabrus simplex. Taxonomy (NCBI): domain Eukaryota; kingdom Metazoa; phylum Arthropoda; class Insecta; order Orthoptera; family Tettigoniidae; genus Anabrus; species Anabrus simplex. The sequence continues at coordinate 76,278,028 of NC_090277.1, forward strand.
CGCGGCAAGCGGGTGAATCATACCTCAATGTCCATGACCTTGGCCCCCTGCTACCCTTCCTCATTGCACATGCAAAGTATCTACTACTTGCTCTGGCGCCCTACAAATCGGTTTGCCGCGACGAACGAATTTTTGTGCGTATTCCCGCTAATAATTTTGTTAATAAAGAAAATAAAGGAAATAATTAGTTGATAAGACAACAGGCCTTGTAAAAATTTTCTATAATTTCCAGTTTAACCTAAATGGAATAAAAATGTAATGTTTTCTTCGCCCTAATCGGCGCTACTGTCCAAAACTGACCTTGCCTTCCCTAGACATAATATTAGGTTTAATGAAAGTTCTTATGAAGAGAATGAGGATCTCAGTATCCGACGGAAAGGCAGGGAGGTGTCTTCAGCACTCCTCAGGTACGGCACTTAATTCAGTGCACAAAGATTTCAAACACACGCTCAGTGAAGTTGAAAAAAAAAGTGTGAATCTCATTCAAAAAATCACAGAATGTTTTCTGAGAAACAAAGGAACCTCGATGCGCCACATTCTTGTGTTTTCATAACTTACAATATATTTTTCAGATGTTCTTTGGTGTGTTTTCTCAAATCGAACTCCATTTTATATGATCGTATGTACTGTTCAATAGTCAGAAGTATGACGGTAGGTTTCATCTGTCACTTGGAATATTTTCAAACAATAAATCACCTCTGATCTGTATTTAGCCCTCTCGCTCAGGTGGCAGATTCTCTATCATTTGTTTACCTAGCTTTTCTCAAATTTTGGCGGAGAGTCATCATTGATGACAAACACGTCGTATGAGAGGGCACTGCTGTTTCAGTACAGGCAGACAGCCAATGCAGTCTAAATAAATTCTGGGGCGGTACGCAGCTGTTGGAAACACAATAAAAGAGCAGAACAACAAACTTTCCAGTCCATTTAAAATGATCAGGCGATGTTTTCTGTAGTGTTACCAAAACAGCAGTAGCCAAACATCACACCCAGCTGCCCACAGCTCAATAACATCATCCTTCGTTATGATACAACAGCTATGTGACAATATGACGGCCAAGTAAGAGATGGGAAGGAAAATCAACTACAATCTGCACCTTGATTATGAAATGACCAAGTCCTTTAGAAAAATGAGTAACACTGGTCCACATAGATTTTGCTACTGAAGGAAAACAATATATCAACCCTGATTAGAGTATACTTATTTACAGATTTGAAGTCCGTTTTCACATAAATATGTCTTATGGCTGGGGGTCATCCAAACATGGATTTGTGTGACGTGACGCGACAAAATGTGTAACCATGGCAACCGTGCAGGCTGTGATGTAAAGTATTGTTATCTGGCAACCGTGCAGGCTGTGATGTAAAGTATTGTTATCTAGCAACCGTGCAGGCTGTGATGTAAAGTATTGTTATCTAGAAACCGTGCAGGCTGTGATGTAAAGTATTGTTACATAGCAATAGTGCAGGCTGTGATGTAAAGTATTGTTACATAGCAACCGTGCAGGCTGTGATGTAAAGTATTGTTACCTAACAATCGTGTAACTGTGTCTTATGGCTGGTGGCCATCTGAAATTAGCAGCCGTTGATAGATGGCCATGACCAAGGGACATATTTATGATCATTCGGTTTTCGCAAAGGGAAATGTGGTTCCTTTTCTCACAGATACTATTTCATGAAAACTACGTTTAATATTTTGTTCTTTTTTTTAATCAGCTATCCCCCTTTATAATCTGTCAATTGAGACATTAAACATAATCGTAATTTAAATACTCTCGGCGATATACGCGTTCTGTCCAAACACTAAAAGCGTCTTAAGCACACACTTACATTCCTTGACAACGGATACGTACGTCTACGTCAATAATAACATTCTTAATTTTTACATTTTAAAAACATTTATATCTATATTATCTATTGTCATTGGGTCAGAGGTCCGACAGTTGATGTGTGATGTCGAAACCGAGTGTTCTTGACCTCGAAGCTTGGGACACACTTGTACTTTTGCAAACTAGGTTTTTAGGAAATTGTGCTGAACTATTGTATAACGTGTTTTTAGAACACTTTAGGCTCTATGTTTTAAAACGCACTTTCTTCATTCACATCTTGACATTTCTCCATCAAATCTCGGCGCTGTAAGTGACGAGCATGGTGAGATGTTCCATCAGGACATATCACGTACGAGGCTCAATACGGTCCGAGCACGATGGGTGATCTCTGCTGCTTGCTACAGCGATCCTTCACGTGCCAACATAAGCGGAAAAGCAAAGGTCCCAAGCACTTTTTACATGAACATTTGCAAGATTTCGTTAGCAACACTCGTACATATATCATCATTATAGACCGTTATGCCTTTCAGCTTTCAGTCTGCAAGCCTCTGTGAATTTACCGATCGCCGCCACAATCCTCTGTTTCTTACTAGTACTGTAGGCTCATTTACTTCTATACCTCTTATCTTTATATAGTTAGAAATTGAGTCTAACCATTGTCGTCTTGATCTTCCTCTACTTCTCTTAACCTGCATAAATGAGTCTATCATTCTCCTTGGTAACCTATCCTCCTCCATTCGTTTTACATGACCCCACCACCGAAGCCGTTTTATGCGTATAGTTTCGTCCATTGAGTTAATGCCTAACTTAAGCTTTATCTCATCATTTCTACTACCCTCCTGCCATTGTTCCCACCTGACTGTACCAGCAATCATCCTCGCTACTTTCATGCCTATTACTTGTAAGACTTCCGTCTTACACATTAATATTGATCGCAACTGCATTAGCTTTACTACACTTCGATTCAATCTCACTTACTATATTACCATCCTGGGAGAACACACATCCTAAATACTTGAAATTATCTACCTGTTCCTGCTTTGTATCACCAATCTGACATTCAGTTCTCTTGGGTTTTTTATGTTGTTTTTTTTTTTTCCTACTAACATCAATTTAGTCTTAGAAAGGCTAATATTCATACCATACTCGTTCCACTTATTTTCAAGCTCCAAGATATTAGGCTTCAGGCTTTTGGCAAAATCTGCCATTAGGTCCTAATCGTCAGCATAGGCCAGACTGCTTACTACCAAGACTCATGAACAAAATTTTGACGTTGGTCTACTAAGATTATTAAAATAAACACTGACTACAGCTGTACTTCACGTCTTATTCTGTACTACTGTACCCCATGGCACTCAAATCCAGAAATAGCTTATTAGCCACTTCACAACACCTAGAAGGATTAGCAGAGACATTCCGAGTCGCGAGGTAGTAAGAAAATACTCACAAGTCATCAGACTGGATGGAACCAATAGAAGGAAGAGATAACCTGGAAGTCCTTGAAAAAATTACGAGATGACGTTGCAAGACTCAAAGAGAACTTGCAAGAATGGCGTTTCCCGATCGATATGATTGTAATTACCTGAAGACAACCCGACATCAGTTCTGCTCCACGTTGGATCTATCCAGCTGCACAATGAAGGATGTCTAACACAGTTGAGGTGTATAAGTTTGGGCAGGAACTTTGTAACTCTGAAAATGGTCCACAAAGTTCACTTCGCATTACCATTTTAAATGTAAGCTTATATTACTATAACCATGACGAATGTAAGAACAAGTGTGAGGACCACTGCCGTCTCAATCCTCATCGAGTTCAAGCGCGCCCCGCCAGGCAGCGCTAGAGCGGGCAAGCTCCACAGTACCCATCACCTGGTCTTAGCAATGTGCCAAAGGAAACGTATTACTCCGTAACTGGTAAATATATACACTGTATTTTAAAAGACCACGGCAGGGGAAAATGGAAAAAAATATACATTGAAATAAGAGCTACGGCCTTCAGCATATGTTGAGGAAAGCACAGATTACTGGAGTGTACATATAAAGATATGTAACACAAGACTCACAGCATATTAAAACAAACATCCATGAACTATTTAAAGATAATACTCTACTTACAAACTCAATTTGTCGGTTAGTGGACTTGCGAAACCTTGCGTGAAGATTTGGCGGATGTTCGAGACTAAATCTCGACGGATTTCCTTCGTTCGTTCTGAAGAAAAATCGGCGCTTCAGATAATAATAAACAAGTCTGGGGATTATATCCATAACATGTTGAAGACAACAGCCAGCTCCTGAAGGATCAACTGAAATTTCTTCTATGGAATCCATATAATCAAAAAAATTTTTCGCCCCACATCGATTTTTCCATTAATTACTTTCTCCGCCTAGAAAAGTATGTCACATACATTTTTTTGCAGACGGGATAAAACACTTCATTGTTGCTTGAACCGCAGTCGTATTTCGGTGAGAACTGAAAATTTACTTTGGTTGTTCTCACGTAGAGAATGGGAAAAGGGCGAACACTTAATAAATTTAGAAGAGTGATTAACGACGTACCCAGCCAGATGGTACACTAAACACTTTTTTATCAAATACTTTCGAACTGCGCTATCAAATTCAGGTACAGAGTTTTCCCAGACTTCGATATTTACTGCATCTTGAACCACAATTTTTTGCTTAACGGAAGTTTTCACTGATTGTTTCACTGTCTTGTTATGCATTTCCACATCCCGGGGTAACATACGCACCTGATTGACATACAAGCGATGATATTGTCTTTTCGGCATCAGAAAGCACACTAGAATGATCCAAAATTTTGATCAACATTAGACTGACCTTTTAAATCCCCATTCGCTACTGCACTCCCGTCTTTTATCTTCTTTCTTCTTTTCCAGATGGTGTCTAGGTTCCTTATCCTGCTGGGAGTTTTACGGGACATCATCTCACTTGAAAGGTATTTCGGCAAGTTAGGGAAAATGCAAGGGACTGCTCCTGGACGTAATTTCCATCTCACAAGAGATATATCCACTTTTGCCGCATTCACTATAAAATTATCCGATTTTATTATGAAATCATCAGAAATGAGCATGACAAATTCTGCTATTTGGCGTTAACTCAGTATCCTTCCGTGGAATTGCTCTGGCCCATTTTTCGAACTGATTTCTATCTTTCGGTGGTGAAAAAGATCGCATATCATCAGCTAGTACTCTACCATAGCCGGACTTGCAGCCAGACACAATTAATCAAGCCAGATAAGGCAAATGCTTGAAGTACACAACACATAATGAACTGAGTTTAAGAACTAAAAAAGAGAAATCAACTTAAGCCTATTCACATAAATATTCCGCACAGTAACGTCTGCCGCACTTTTCTATACTCGGCTTGCGGGAATTACTGGAGCACGTGTTGGACAGAATCGCTTGCAATGGCAGGACAACAAACTGCCATGCTATAATGGCTGAGTCCTCACACTACGTCTTATATTCGTCATGCTATAACTTTATTTTTGCTACTGCTTCAACGTTGGATTAACAGATCGAAGTTATTTAATTAATTAATGAACCACCAGCTTTTGCTTGCTGTGGAAATGGGAAAGTATGGACTACCAGCAATGGGATTCGAACCCAGCATCTCCCGAATGTGAGCTCACAGGTATGCGACCCTAACCTCACGGCCTACACGCTCGGTTTACTACAGTGGTATGCTCCTCTGACGCGAACGGGTCACATGTGGCAGTTTAAAGTCATTTAGGAGGACAATAAACTAGAATGCAGTCCACTCGTTTGGACGTAACACAGTTTAGTTCGGTAATTGCGGACGTAATGTGGCACTTAGAATGAGCAGAGAGCATTTAATTATAATAACAGCCATGTGATCTGATGCATGACAAACTATTATTCGTGCAGATAAAATATGTTAGCTTCGGAAAAATGAAAGGGCAGGGCCGCCAACAAGGTGAAAATGAAACACTCGCTAGAGTTCACAATCTGAACAACCTCAGAGTGAGGTAGAGTACAAGATGCTTCCCACCAGATCACAAATTTTGACGTCTAGAGAGCCTTCGTCACCCTTTTCTTCCCTTCGCTGGTACTTTCACTTTCTCGCCGATTACTTGTAGTACTTGCTAAAAGACAAACAGCACTGTATGTCATTACCTTATTGAGCAAAGACACGCAGAGTTCAGTTCCATTTCACTTCGTTAGATTTAGTTCAAATCACTTGACCACAAAGAACGATTAAGTCGTTTAGTCCCCTAATTAATCTCGAACTTGGCAATGTCGCTGTTCGCCAAGAACGAAGAGTATTTGTTCTCTTCTCTACCTACTATTCTTCGTGACATAACACTGTGATCAGTTAGTTGTACAATCGCGATCACAAGAATTCTGGGTGGAAAAGGAAACAGGTAATGTTAGGGCAAAGATTTTCGCCAACCCTGAGGATGAAGGAGAAGTAACTTAGACAACATCACATGTGTTTGTCTTCCAGGAGGTGTGCTTTGCGAAGTTGCGCACTCAGAGTCCATTCCCAACCCCTTCTTTTCGGGAACTGATTAAGATGTTTCTATGTTTAAACATTCTGGCTATACTAGCTTTTCGTAATCAAGGAAAACAATTAATTGTAATTTAATTGCGATGAAGTGTGCACGATGTAATCCCACTCCAATATATGTCATTTAATTGTTTGATCAGCGCTGACAATAACTTCATAGGAACGGTTTTCCAAACGCCCTTGCGTTTCAGATAATCATACTTATTTGGTTTTGAGGATAAAATTATCATTATTGTTGTTATTATTATTAGTAGTAGAGTAGTAGTATTTAATAGGGCCTATATTGACGAAAATAAGTGTCATTCTTCTTTTTGCAGTGGTTGAGCGCGATGCCATTTGATAATGAAGTCATAGTTGAGACCGCTAACATTTCAGTCAAACCTCGCACATAAGAATTACCAAAAAAAGAAAACAGGAGAATTTGATCCTCAATGAGTTGACGTACACATTACGTCTGTTGCCTTGAAGGAAGCGTGTGGTTGCTCCCTTCATTCCTGTCTCCCTTCATTGTGGAGCCAGTGTGACGTGTGAGCAGGTGGGGGAAGCAAGTACCTTCCCCTCCGCGTGTGTTTCGTTCATGCTAGATATCCTCGTACTTCGTTTTCTCCACCTCCCCTCACTCTTCAGATGTGTGCATGTGTTAAGGCGTATGGTGGATGTGACCAATGAGAGAGAGTGTGTAAGCAGGTACTGGGTGGTTCTGAGGGCTGTATTGATTTTTTGCCTGAAATAATACTAAATATTTCGAGTGTATTTCTCTCTAAATATCGTCCTTGTTGGTTTCTCCGTGTCCACATCTAAAGGCTTATGACACGATGTTGAACACAGAATTGTAGTGACTTTTTCACTTTTTCGTAATATGAGTTATTCTCAATAAGTGATAAGGTTACTTAACGTAAATAATCTTGTGCATATTCGTATGGAAGTTAGTGATTTGAATTTTTTTTTTAAATTGTTTTACGTCGCACCGACACAGATAGGTCTTATGGCGACGATGGAATAGCAAAGGCCTAGGAGTTAGAAGGAAGCGGCCGTGGCATTAATTAAGGTACAGCCTCAGCATATGCCTGATGTGAAAATGGGAGACCACCATCTTCAGGGCTGGCGACAGTGGGGTTTGAACCCACTATCTCGCGGATGCAAGCTGACAGTTGCGCTGCCCTAACCGCGCGGCCAACTCGCCCGGTGATTTGAAACAATGTACTCACAGAACGGAACATGTTATTCTCTTACTAACAAATTGTTTTCTCTCACACTCGCGTAATCAGAGCACAGCATGTGAGAACCTGACAACATGGCTGCTTGGCCACAAGGAGTAGTCATTGAATGTACAGGTAAGTTTTGATTGGTTCATAATACATACGCGTTTTTGTCCATAGTTTCAGGTGAGGGATTCAATTATTCTTCGCTTCTTCCCTTGAAATGTTTCAACCTATACGATAGAAAGCACAAACCCTGTCAATACGCCGCCTGTTCTTACACAAGGAGTGTTTAGTATTCAGCGCTTGAAAGCTTCGGCCAAACATCACGCAGTAAATTAGCTTACAGTTCAAGTGGTCATTCGTATTTCCTGTCAGACGGGAGGAAGTTTGTTCACTTGCCCGTCACGTAGCCAATAAACTTCTGACCGCCAACCACCACATTTCGTCACCTGTGAGATTCGTTGACCGGAGCAGAGAGCAATCTCAACATGGCCATATTTCGGCTGATGACTGGTAGAATGTTACTCCTCATCCCGTAGACTGCTTGGATCCTCGTACAGCACCACCAAATACTCATACCAGGCAAGATGGAGGATGATGTAGTATGCCATCGTTTTCCTTACTGTGCTAGAAACTGCTATCGTAGCATGACAGATCCCATAAGTAACACTTTTCGTAACAATCAGACGCATCGCTCATACCTCAGCAACATCCAGCAGCAGTAAATGATACTGACTGGTAACTGGTCTTCGCAAGAGACAGATACAAGAAACACTGAACCTCTCATACTAGGCAAGAGGTAGCAAAATGTGCAAGTCTTCGGTACCATCCAGCAACAAGTTTACGTCGTACAACCGACCTGTTTGTTAAACTTACTGTTACACGCGACTTACTATATTATACACTCGTACGTTCCAACAGTATTTTCCTCCGAACATCATGGAGAAAGGTGATGGAGTTGACTAAAGAGTGCGCGAGGAACGATAAGGCAAGACCTACAGCGTGAGAATGAGGATAACTACATGCGTGACTGACTTGTAGGTTGAATAGCAAATGAGAAGACGTGTCATCAATTTCCTGCACGTGAGAGCTCTTCTCACCATCCATCACTTTGTAAAGTATCTCCTCGTGTTTAGTAGCTTGTTAACGATCTCTAACTGTCGGTCAACCTATACAAAATTGAGCAAATGTTACGTAGCTAGAAGTAAAGCTACTTTTTTTTTTTTTTTTCTTTTGCTAGTTGCTTCACGTCGCACCGACACAGATAGGTCTTATGGCGACGATGGGAGAGGAAAGGCCTACGAGTTGAAAGGAAGCGGCCGACGCCTTAATTAAGGTACAGCCCCAGCATTTGCATGGTGTGAAAATGGGAAAAGCACGGAAAACAATCTTCAGGGCTGCCGACAGTGGGGTTCGAACCCACTATCTCCCGAATACTGGATACTGGCCACACTTAAACGACTGCAGCTATCGAGCTCGGTAGAAGTAAACGAGTTGCAGGATTGCAAGCGACTGCAGTAAGAATAGACAAGTCTCACGCTCCAGGACACTGCCCTTGAGGCAAAAAACCAACGCTGGAGGGAAAACGGAGTAAGAAAGAAAGAAAGAAAGAAAGTAAGAAAGAAAGAAATAAATAAATATGTTTTCATATATTATATAAATGATATGAGTAAAGAAATGGAATCACACGTAAGGCTATTTGCGGATGATGGTAAACTGATGGAAAGTCAGGTTTTAAGTAACACTAAGAAGAAAAGGCCTCTTAAATTACTGTGCTGTTGGGGTGAATGAACCTCATGGGGAGCACTGTAAGTGTCTAGGTGTTAATATAAGGAAAGATCTTTATTGGGTTAATCATATTAAGGAAGTAGTTTTTTTTTTTTTTTGCTGTTGGCTTTACGTCGCACCGACACAGATATGTCTTATGGCGACGATGGGACAGGAGAGGGCTAGGACTGTGAAAGAAGCGGCCGTGGCCTTAAGTGAGGTACAGCCCCAGCATTCGCCTGGTGTGAAAACGGGAAACCACGGTAAACCATCTTCAGGGCTGCCGACAGTGGGGTTCGAACCCCACTATCTCCCGAATACTGGATACTGGCCGCACTTAAGCGACTGCAGCTATCGAGCTCGGTAAGGAAATAGTTAAGACAGGTTACAGAACTCTTCACATCGTTATGAGAGTATTTAGGGGTTCTAGTAAGGATGTAAAGGAGAGGGCGTATAAGTCTCTAGTAAGACCTCGATTACAGTATACATGTAGTTCCAGCGTATGAGACCCTCACCAAGATCACGTGATACGAGAACTGGAAAACATCCAAAGAGAAGCAGAATGATTTGTTCTGGACGATTTCCGACAGAAGAGTGTCGTTATGAAAATGTTGCAAACCTTGGGCTGGGAAGACTTGGAAGTAAGGAGACGAGCTGTACGACTACCCGGTATGTTCGACCTGCCAATGCAGCTGGTGATGATGGTGGTGGTGATTAGTGTTTTAAAAGGAAGTACAACTAAGGCAACCATCCTCTAATCTAACACTAATCAGAGGGAAGAAGTGGAAGGGATCCGACATTTCGTAAATCAATGTATCGGGCAAATGAAGACAAGGGCTTCGAGTGGCGTGAAAATGAAAGACTTCCTAGGCCTCGAGTCCTCTAATACCCTCGGTGTCGGAAGAGAACAAGCCTTGACCAAGAGAGGTCAGATAGTATAGATGAAAGTGAGGAGCCTGGCACAAGTAAGTGGAAGCAGTGTCAGGGCTAAGCTAAGGGCCCCGTGGATGCCCACCCACGCTCCAAGTTGTGAGCCCCTGGGGCCCCTTTCATTCGCCTCTTACGACAGGCAGGGGATACCGTGGATGTTATTATACCGCCCCCACCCACAGGAGGATGCCAGTGGAGAGTTTGCGTGGAATGGTTGAAGAATACGTTTGAAGGGAGCTTAAAAAAGGAAATATCATAATACGAAGATAAATTTGGAATTCAAGAGATTAAATTGGGGAAATTTTGTCTATAGGACGAGAAGTAAGGGAGTGGAATAATTTATCAAGGGAAATGTTCGGTATATTTCCAAGTTCTTTGGAAAAGTTTCAGAAAATTATTAGGTAAACAATGTATAGGAAATCTGACACCTGGGGAACAACCCTAAATACAGATCATTGATTGATTGTTTGATTGATTGATAAATTAATTAATTGAATGATTAATTTATTGATTGATTGATTGATTGATTGATTGATTGATTGATTGATTGATTGATTGATTGATTGATTGATTGATTGATTGATTGATTGATTGATTGATTGATTGATTGATAATTATAGTTAAACACATCAACTGTTGACAGTACTGATATAAAACTGAAATTAAACTCGTGGGAAGTTGTGGGAGATTAAATAAAACACAAGAAACAAAGCCGTATAACTTTAGACGACGAAAGGTCTTTGGAGGGATACAAGACAAAACATCCCACAATCGGATTGGTGAACATTGTTATAAGAAGTGGACAACCATCCTCCATTGACTCTAATCAAGGGAAAAATAAAAGAGGAAACTGAAGGTAACGGCAAAAGAAAGACAATGGCTACCAAGATCCGATGTAACCAAATACCCAGTGAATCGTAAAACTCCCCGTGATCCGATGAGATCCGATGCCATAAGGGCCGGTTTTCAAATAACATTTATTCAGGTTTAAGGCAAGGGATGACTCGCGTACGCATGTTGGCTGATCTATGGTACCTCTAACTAAAACCAAATACCATTTTCTCCCTGACAAAGAGAATATAACATTCTTATGTTCTATTTCTTTGAGAGGTTGGCACGTGCTGGCCATGTCATGTGCGCCACGAACTTGTTAAACGCGAGGTATTGCTTTTATCGTGTTTTGCGTATTATACTGCAAATTTGTGTAGGGTAAGATGGTAAAATATTATTCGGAACAGTGAGAACAGTGAGACAGGTAATGACAGGTATTAGGCTTAATGGTGTTATCCCTCCTGAAATTACTACTAATATTGTTGAAAGTGAAGATGACAGTTATCTTAATAGTAACGAGCGAAATGCAAGTCACCACGACGACGAACCTAACCTCAATTTTCAATTTCAAAACCTAAAACCATTTGGACATAGAGATTTAAAACTTTTATCATTAAAAGACAACACAGTTTAGTGATTATAACAGTGACATTAACATGTATATGAAATAATTACTATGCCAAATACTACTTCAAAGTTACAAAATTAATTAAAGAAAGTGGAAATTAATAATTCATTAACTTTTTTAACGTAAAGACATACGCGCCACGAAAGTAAATCACAGGACATACACATGGATATATCATGAATCATGAAAAATAAAATCATCTACATCTACATAGATTCAAAACTGAGGCGAGTGCAAAATTTTTAGTGAGACCTTACATTTTGCCTTAATTTAGATTGACGGTTTTAGCAGTACTACAGCATTTTCGCTTGGCAGGGAAGGGGTTAATACTGTCCTGGTCAGAAAAGAACGGTGGTTGCCCAAGGGAGGTTGGGTATACAGGATGGTCGGGAATAACGTGAACCACGTGTTTGAGCATCAGGGGGTTGGTTATAATAATTTGAAGAAAATAATTCAGTATCTAAGGCAGTTGTCGTATCAGTTGCTGAAGTAAGCCAATCAGATCGCTTCGCGGCCGAATTCAAATGGACTTCGCCAGCTGCTGTTGCCAAATCTGGACGTGGCTTGAGACCAGCCTGACAGCACCAATGGAAGAAAAAATATTTTGCAAGGGAAGGATTTGAATAACGATCTCCTGTCTGACAGTATCGGACCACAACAAGCACGCTATGGAGACATCGACTGAAAACCATCGTGTGTTTCTGTTTGATTATTATTTCTCGACATCTGTCTCAAGCCGGTACTAGGCAACGAGGAGATCTCGCAACACCGCCTCGTAAAGCAAGTTTTCATCCTCCCCTAAAGGGGGAGGCGGGCCACCTAGAAGGTAACGCCTTCTCTCTGGCAAGGATATTTTTTTTTTTTTTTAGAATTTGCTTTACGTCGCACTGACCCAGAGAGGTTTTATGCGGATGATGGGATAGGAAGGGGCTAGGAGTGGGATGGAAGCATCCGTGGCCTTACTACCTGCGTCTCAGGAGAAGTCGCGGCAGCTTGTAGGTACTACACTAAGCTACAACCATGCATGTTCATTACGCAGTACTTGCAGTAAAGCACTACCAGTTTGAAACTTCACAGCAACACCTTGGTTCACAAGAACTACCGCGGACGGAACCGATGTTTATTGTCAGGCATTGAGACTTGAGATTGGCGCATGCGCAACAGCCGTGTTTACCCTCCGCACCCCTTACCCTGCTTTCACGCGGCTTCTCGTCAGACGACCATAGTAATTAAGGTACAGCCCCAGTATTTGCCTCATATGAAAATGAGAAAGCCCGGAAAATCATCTTCAGGACTGACGACAGAAAGATTCGAACTCCCTATCTCCCGGATACAAGTTCACAGTGGCGCGCCCCTAACCGCACGGACAATTCGCCCGGTACCAGGAGATTCAGCCGGGTTAAAGTTGAAGCGAGTAAATTTAGTTTCAGAGGAAAGGGCTAGGAATGGGAAGGAAGCGGCGTAGCCTTAATTAGGGTACAGCCCTCGCATTTGCCTGGTGTGAAATGGGAAACCACGGAAAACCATCTTCAGGGCTGCCGACAATGGGGTTCGAAACCACTATCTTCCGAATACTGGCCGCACTAAAGCGACTGCAGCTATCGAGCTCGGTGAAATGAGAGATTTAGAAGTTTAGTAAGGGATGTGTAGATATAAGAAGATAGAATGTGTTTGGCCTATTGACTAATGGTATTTGTTCCTTTTATGCTGTAATTTTATAGATTTTTTTGTTTGTTATTCAAACTACATAGTTTAGGATATTTACAATTTCAGTTTCCTCGAGATGTTGTACAAATACATATTCCGATTGTTCCATCCAAAATGGCAGAGGGTCTTGTCAATGCTTCTCTCCTGACCACTGCCTGCTCGATCTGCATCCGATGGCTGCTTAAACTGCCTGCTCATTCCATACTCAAACGTGTAACACGCCTTACAAACAATCTGCCGCTAGATGGCAGCACCAAACGTACCCATTTACCGCGTAAATACAACTACATAAGCATACCAGCAAAGTTTAAAATCTGAAAGTAAGAGAAATATTAAAGAATTTTACGTATAAAGTGGTGCTGTCGAGAGTTATAGCTTCAGCACTTTTCGAGAAAGAGGTTTCGACGAACAAGAAAACCTGGAAACTTTGTCTGTATGGTACTTCCCTACATTACTAAGTAGAGGTTTCACGACTTTGGCCACGACAGTTTCTGACACAAGTTCCTGGTGCTTATTGTTACTAAAACACTTTAGAAATTTACATTGGCACAAAGAAAGTAGAACATAGTTTTTTATAGTCTGGAGCAGACTTGCAGTACGATAGAGCCGCCTCAACAAATTTATGAAGCCTCATAATTAGGCCAATAAATCGTTGCTAGGGCTAGCGCAGCTATCAATAGGGATGAATTAAATGAGGTAGGAACGTTATTCAAGCACGTGCTGCATTCTGTTTTTTCTTCGATTACACGCACTAAATAACCACACATTAATCCCTGGTAAGCAGTTTCCGAAGTGACACACACTGACTCAGGGGGCTCACGAAAATCTTCCAGTAAATCAAGTACATACTCAGGGAATAATAATAGACGGCCCATTAGGCGACTTGCATATCTGTGAAGATGAAAGCCCTACCTAGGATGATTTCTAATGCTGAAGATGCCACACACACCCCAGCCCCCGAGCCACTGGAATTAACCAATTAATTAAATAGGCCCTACTTGCGTAAATAATAATAGTAATAAAAAGAGCAGTATATTGACACGATTTTATACTGCTAGCAAAAGACTCGTTATGGAATCTTAATCTGCTTACCCTCCAGGGTTGGCTTTTCCCTCGGACTCAGCGAAGGATACCGCCTCAAGGGCAGTGTCCTGGAGCTTCAGACTCTGGCTCGGGGGGATGAAACTTGGGAGGATGACCAGTACCTCGCCCAGGCGGCCTCACCTGCTATGCTGAACAGAGGCCTTGGAAGGTATAGACAAGGAAGGGTGAAGGAAGCTCCCGGCATTTGCCTGGAGGAGAAGTGGGAAACCACGGAAAACTATTTCCAGGATGGCTGAGGTGGGAATCGAACCCACCTCTACTCAGTTGACCCCCCGAGGCTGAGTGGACCCAGTTCCAGCCCTCGTACCACTTTTCAAATTTCGTAGCAGAGTTGGGAATCGAACCCGGGCCTCCGGCGTTAGCAGCTAATCACACTAACCACTACACCACAGAGGCGGACAATGGAATCTATGACAGCATATTATTCTGTTTTGTACCTTCACATTAACAGTACAGTGTCCCCAGAGATATTATATTACTTAGTATGTAATACTTCAAACCTTACGCTTACCATTTTCTGCAATGGTGTTTGAAGAGCTCTTGTTAGACGTCTGTGTGCTTGAATCTCTTCTCTTAATCATCGCTGAAATTAGCGGTTGTTTATAAGCTGGATAATCAGGGAAAGGGCTGGGTACAGATCCTGTTTTTAATTTTCGCGTTTTGCTGGTCACTTTGAAATAGTCATTTGCGAAATGTAGAATGCAAACCACGGAATAATCAGAAGGAATATATTTACTTCCCTTGCTGTTTCCTTCCCTGGATATAATACTTAACCACTTTCGACGCAATTGTGTACTTGAAGGTATATCATGGAATGAACGGCATTCTGGTTTCCCTTTCTTTGATTTGCAGAAAGGCACGCAGCAGTACACCATTTTCACTGAAAACAAGTACAGTCTATCCTATTTCCCGCTATTTCATTCCGACAGGTCTGGAGCCGGTTGGTGCTGCCACCTGCTGTGGGTATTTGTAAACGGAGTGTTTCATTTAGTGCCATGTTAAAATGTTGTAATGAGCAGGCAGTATAAGCAGCCATCGGATGCAGATCGAGGAGGCAGTGCTCCTGACACAACTTTATCGGTAATGTTGATCAATTCGTTTGTTGTAGAAGAACCATTCGTCAAGAATTGGGAATGTCATCAAATATCCGACCGCTTCAGGAGAGCTTCCGTTTCTTAAGTTTAATAAACTGATTTTTAAGTAGAACAATCGTCTAAAAGTTGAAATACATTTCCGTTTCTTTTGTTTACGTGCGATGAAACTGGAGCCATTCCAAAGCCCTCCACACACACTCACCATTATTTTATTACGCATGTATATTCTCGTTGAGGAAAATTTAATTTTAATGTCAACATCGAAAAAGATATGTCTAAAAATTTTACGATGACTTTCTTCATATAAGATGTAGCAGTTTCGCTGCCAGCTTTACCAAATTGTAAAAACGTTACATTCGGGGTTTCCAAATAATTTATAATGTCTAGGACTGTAGTTGATGGTATACAAAAGGCCGTTCTGGATTTTTTGAAAAGTAATGTCTCGATCAACGACCATGTTCAATTGGAAAGCCAGCGTTTCATGCACTGTAGCAGACTTTTTCGCTGAGCTAGCATGTCTATCTTATTTGCCCTCTGAGAGACTTTCCAGAGGCCATTGATAGAGCGTGGACGTTTATTTCCTAAGGCTCTTTTTAGGAGTCCAAATGTACAGAAATCCATCGGTGACCCACCGGGTGCCTTCACCGGAATGTCAGTAAAAGAAATTGCACGTATTCCAGTTTCCATCTCTATTCTTTATAAGATTGGACGAGTCGGTTTATCTTGATGAACCCACACCTGATTTTTCGCCCTCCCATACAGTGCTGCAATATCTGTGTTGTAAATGGTGTTAAAACCTCTTGCTGATAGTATGTACAGTTCATCTGCACATTATTAGCGACACGGCGAATCGTTAACTTGCCACTGTAACAGTAACCAGCGATGAAACCCCTTGGAAAACGTTCTTTGCATTCTTTATACAATGCTTGTTTTGTCTCTAGGGCGATAGTAAATCGACCGGGGTTTGTTACAGTCACTAAGGTACACATATTCTTCGTCTAATGTCACCACATGTTTCCATCTGTCCCATACAGCTTTCTCGCGTTAGTGCGACGTTCCGAAATGCGACGAGGCAACAGCTCGTTGAATTCAGCGCTTATGCCGCTTTTCTAATCGCAGGTTCTTGTTGATTATGGTGTTGACTGTTGGCACAGACATCTCCAGCGTACGTGCGATCCTCCTTTGGGGGCAGGGTTACCACCTGAGACAAAGGCCTTCACTTTCCTCACCACTCCTCGTGTACGTCTGGTGGCTGGTCGTGGATTTGCATGACCCCCAATTCAGCATTGATCCCGTTCTTTGGTATCAAGAAATCGGGCTTCTTGCACATTCCTTGGATTGCATAATAGCTATAATTAGCATCGGAAAGGGCTGTTATGTAGCCCTTCCAGTTAGGGTCGATCCGCTTCGGCATCGTTACAGCTAATGTCACGAAACTCTCCACATACGTTTTCGGTACGGAGGTGAATCATCACTCCCTGTTTTTTACGTGCTCAAGTTGATAACAGCGCCGGCACTGGCCTTCGAACTCGTCACTGGGGATCCGGAGTGACCTTCTATACACCGTATGCTATCTGACCAACTCCCCTCATTAAAGTATGTCTTCTGATTTCTGGCGCCTAACTTCTATTTTTATTTCTTTTCTTCTCAATTTTCTGTCTGTGAGTTATAACTCTCCAGCTACCATCGAAAATTTAGCTTGATGAATAACATTATCAGCGATCAGGTCATCAGTGCTCGTTGCCTCATGATCATACATTAAAATGACTCACTAGTTAACCGATTTCAGCCTATGAAATACATGAAGACGTGACTACAAAACCACCGCATAGCAACACACATCAGTTAAAGAATTAGTTCCGGTGAAAAGGCACCTTAGATAGATTTTTAATAAATAATAGCTCGAGGTAGATGCAGTGTACGCAAAATAAGATTTTTGGACTAGTGCATTAAAATGTGGATTTCTTCTCTTTGTCATAATAACATGTCTTCTATATGCCTGATTCATGCCGAATTGAGGGCAGTTTGTTGTAACTACCTGTAACCCACTAATTTTGGGTCTACAGCATTGATTATGATCGCTATTGACCAGAATTTTTTTTAAAAAAAGCCTAATATGACGCTCCAAGGGAAGGAACTGTTATTGAATTTGGTGGCAGAAATAATTAACATGAAAGAGCATAAGAAAAAAAATTATAGGCTGCACATTGCATATTTCATTCAAAAAATGAGGCAGTTTTCTTAGTTATTCATTAAAAAACATACGCAATCGTGTACCATACAAGATATAAGCTATAGTCGAGATTTCATCTTAGGCCTACCTACTGTATGTGTCGGGAATTCCAGGTTATAATCAATCAATCAATCAATCAATCAATCAATCAATCAATCAATCAATCAATCAATCAATCAATCAATCAATCAATCAATCAATCAATCAATCAATCAATCAATCAATCAATCAATCAATCAATCAATCAATCAATCAATCAATCAATCAATCAATCAATCAATCAATCAATCAATCAATCAATCAATCAATCAATCAATCAATCAATCAATCAATCAACCAATCAATCAATCAATCAATCAATCAATCAATCAATCAATCAATCAATCAATCAATCAATCAATCAATCAATCAATCAATCAGATTCCCTATCTGTTGTTTTCCTAGCCTTTTCTTAGATAATTGCAAATAATTTGGAAATGTATTGAACATCTCCCTTGAAAAATTATTCCACTACTAACTCCTCTTCCTATAATCGAATATTTGTCCTAATTTGTCCTCTTGAATTCTAACTTTATCTTCATATTGTGATCTTTCCTACTTTTAAAGACACCACTCAAACTTATTCGTCTACTAAAGTCATTTCACAACCATCTCACCACTGACAGCTCGGAACATGCCACTTAGTCGAGTATCTCGTCTCCTTACTCCCAAGTCTTCCCAGACCGCCAAAGTTTGCTAACATGTTAGTAACACTACTCTTTTGTCAGAAATCACCCAGAACAAATCGTCCTGCTTTGCTTTGAATATTTTTTCAGATCTAGTATCAAGTAGTCTTGGCGAGGGTCCCATGTATATAATGTATGTGTAAGAAAACATCTTTATTTTATTATTATTATTATTCTTTCGAATGGGCCACCAGAGGACCACGTGTCAATTTCAATTCCTTCTTCTTTGTTCTTTCCTTTTCTTCCAGTACCTTACCGAGCTCGATAGCTGCAGTCGGTTAAGTGCGGCCAGTATCCACTAATCGGGAGATAGTGGGTTTGAGCCCCACTGTCGGCAGCCCTGATGGTGGTTTACCGTGGTTTCCAATTTTCACACCTTAATTAAGGCCACGGCCGCTTCCTTCCACTTCCTAGGCCTCTCTTATTCCATCGTTGCCGTAAGACCTATCTGTAACGGTGCGACGTAAAGCAACTAGCAAAAAAAATGCCTTTACCTTCAGGTAAACTGCCTCAGGGGCAGTGTCCTGGAGCATGAGACGTTGGATCGGGGAATACAACTGTGGAGGAAGACTAGTACCTCGTCCAGTTAGCCTCAGCTCCTACGCTGAACATGGCCGTTGTGGGGGATGGGAAGAATGGAAGGGATTGACAAGGCGAAGGAAAGGAAGTGGCCCTAGCCTTAACTCAAGTGGCATGCAAGCACTTGCCTGGAGGAGAAGTGGGAAACCACTTCGAGGATGGCTGAGGCGGGAATCGTACCCTTCTACTCAGTCGACCTCCCGAGGCTGGGTGGACCGCGTTCCATCCCTCGTACCACTTCTCAAATTTCGTGCCAGAACCGCGAATGGAAATGTGACCCTCCGGGGGATGGCAACAAATGACACTAACCACTACACCACAGAGGTGGACCCAAAAACATTTTCACTGGTTGTGAAGAAAAACTCATTTATGGGAACATTTCGACTTACGTTAAGTGGAGCAACGCAGCGAAATATTTGAATGATGTGCGCTTCTCGGACAATCAAGTTGGGCCAGCACTTCAACCCATATTAATTCTTCCATTCAGATCCTTGTCTAAATGATCAGAGAGTCCTGGAGTGGATCGCCGGGAAGGCCGGCTATTTTAATCGCGCCTGGTTAACTCGTCAGACAAAATTAATTAAATTTCAAGACTAGGTCATCCAGTAGAGTTCTATTTCCTTCGTCATCTGGTGGATTAGAGTTGAACATCAAAATTCATACACTTATATGGCCTGAATAGTGTGAAGTAGATTGTTATTACTATAACGCTTCTCTACGCAGACGACAGACTCCACAAACACAAGCGATAGTGAATATATCGTTCTACAAATGCTTGGCGTTAGGAGGACATCCCACCAATCAACAGGAGCAAGTCCACATCTGCAACACAGATCATATCAGTAGTCATACAAGAATGTGGCGAAAAGCGAATGATAATAATCTTCTTCTTTTCCTTGAGCGTTTGTCCCTCTTGGTGGCCGGGTCCGCTACATTGAATCGTTATCTCCATTTAGTTCTGTCCTGGGCCATGTCAGGGTGGAGATTGACGCTTTCAGATCTTTGTGAAGAGTATAGGCCCAGAGCTGTCTTGGTCGTTCTTTTGGTCTCCTACCGGCGACTTCTAACATGTAACCGTCTTCGCTATAGCGTCGGCATGAGTACTGTCCAGACCATCGTAGACGACTCTCGCGCACTTTCTCTTAACACATTGCTGTCCGGCCCTTCTGACGTATAACTGGCCCCTGTGGCCGGAAGATTTTGGCAGGGACATGGAGTTATTGCAGGGTATCATAATTTAATAATTTTAGGTTCATTCACAGTTATATCTGTCCGCTTTAATGTTTTTGGTGAGATTTTATATTTCGGTTCATTATGGTATTGATATCTGTTTGATTCCTCCGCCATATACGCCAACAAATCATTACAAATGAACAACTTGACATCACAACCTATATTTTCAGGTTCACTCGGCGAAATTTTAACGCCAGGTGTCTACGAGAAACACTCCAAAAACAGTATAATATCCTGTTAGGCCACTCACTGCCAGAAATAGGGAGAATATTATCAACAGTACTTACATCTAGACCATCTTTGCTATCTGAAGCATCAAGTCATTGCTCACATGGTGCAATAAACGTGTCATTCAACGCATTACTTCCACACAAATGCATGACACTAGCACTAGAATTATCATTAGACAATTCATCTTCACTCTCCTCATAATCACGGGAAACATATGCCAAATTATCAGCGTATAATTCATGTATAATATCACCAGGAGTCAGTCCACTGTTTTTCTTTACCGGGGCTGCCATTTTTGTTTACTAGCATTGATGGATACACGGAAGATATTCGAAGGCCAAAGCAAATGAAACTGACGCACTAAAACGGGCAAAACCAGTACTAAAAGAAGCGTAGTTTTTCTACCATTTAGGCACATCAACGATAATCTTCAAAAAGTTCCTCAATAACCGTTAGATGGCATCAGAGGACAGACTTGCACAAACACGTATTGATACGTGAACGGACAGCATTGTGTTAAATAGGTGCAACGCCAAGTCTCTCCCTGATGGATTCATTGGAGATGCGGCAGAGCTTAGTGACGCCAGCCGTTCATCTCAGCATCTTAGTCTCCATGGCACCCGTTCGACGCTCTGTTTCAGTCGCAGTCGACCAACATTCGCAACCCTACAGTGCAACAGGCCTGATGACAGTACGATAAATTTCTGATTTGAGATTATCTTTCATCCTCTGGTCGCAAGTGACTCCGCCCGGTTGTTGTTTCCATTTAATCCAGGCTGCAGATATCCTTGCATTGACCTCTTCGCCCATGATGAGTGATCATGGAACCAAGTTACTTGAATCTTGCCAGTCGCGACAGGTCCTCAATAGGATGGTTCCGATTGCTTGTGGATCTCACGTCATATATTCTTTCTATTTAGCCGCAGGCCGTTTTGCGCCAGCTAATCGCTCCTCCCTTCTTGGGTTTGGTATTGCAGATCAACCTGGATCTCAGAGGTCAACACGATGTCGTCTGCGTAGAGAAGCGTAATAGTAATAACAATCTACTTCACACTATTCAGGCCATATGAGTGTATGAATTTTGATGTTCAACTCTAATCCACCAGATGACGAAGGAAATAGAACTCTACTGGATGACCTACTCTTGAAATTTAATTAATTTTGTTAGCTGTGTCCAAGACGTTTTTCATACCGATATCGCACGATATGAAGTGTGGATTGCAGTTTAACCTGATTAGCTTTAAATAAACGTGCGTGTATTAAGTTTTTCACTCTCTAGTGTCCATTTGTAAAATGCCTGAAACCGTTCAGAAAAGCTTTGAGTCAACACAGAGAGACAAATTAACAATTTTGAAGATGCGATCCCACTTATTAACGAAAAAATATAAGCTTAATGACAAATTGAAATATCGGTACTACAAATTATTCATTTAAATTTCATAATATTAATAAGAAAATTTCAAACCACAAAGCAAAATTGGCACATCTGGAGGATTTTCAAAGGAAGACCCGTTCTTTCCTAAAGAAAGAGCTATCATTCCGAAGCTAATTGCTGAAATAAAACCAAATTTCTAATTTTCTTAACTTACACTATATTAAATAATACGCCAAGTTTAATGTACTAAATCAGTTTTTGTTACTATTTGCTTTACGTCCACCGACACAGATAGGTCTTAAGGCGAAGATGGGATAGGAAAAGGCTAAGAGTGAGAAGCAAGCGGCCGTCGCCATAGTTAAGGGGAGTTATGAATGAAATATTTGAATTTTAGAGTCCATTCCTTCATCTATCAGATAATTCTATCAATTAAGTCACTCCGCCATTTTTAAAGCCTTTAGTGACCATTTAGAAGGAGAGTGATACGTATTTCAAGGCCTGCGATACGCCCTGACACTACAGGATCTCCCTTATAAATCCAGACCGAGTGCACGCTGTTTGGACTACAGCAGCTGCCTCAGCCCAACTTCTGTCACGCGCGACCGCCCTGCTTTAAGCGAGTACACAATCTTATATGAAATCTTACCTTATAAAAATTGCTGGAAGTGCCAACCTTCATAACTAGGGAATTCATGAGTATCATTCCGATTTTCTGTACACCAATAGCGAGAGTTATTACTGTTTACACGACCATAAGATGAAACCAGGCCTCACCCGCAAAAAAAAAAAAAAAAAAAAAAACCCACAAGCTGTGGGTCGAATAAACGATCATTCAATCAATGATGCATGATACCACTCACAATATCTCACTCTTGTGACTGGATCAGCAGGTTTTAAACAATGGGGCCGGGTAAACCTGTACAGCTTTGTAATTCTGTGTGCAGAAGAAACCGGAACCCGTACTTGTTGTGCTAATTTTGTGAGTAATTTATTCTGTGACTGTTTAAGATTCGCACCAATGTCATCTAGCTTTTCCTCTGTTAAAACTGTTCGTGAGCGCGCATGCTTTTATCGAGCACTGAGCCAGTATTTTCAAATGTATTTACAATTACGTGAATCTGTGCTCGTGAAGGTGACACTTCACCAGGAAATTGCTGAACGAATGCATCGCGTACACGTCGAGCCGACTCGTACTTAAAGTAACTTTTGCATATCAAAATACGGTTTTGCAATGATAACTGTCTCGCCATGTAAACAGCTGAGATTCAGACTGGCGACTGATGCTTGCCAGGTCGAACACGTGCACGCTCCTCCCGTACAGCTGCTTAGGTCTCCGAGAGTAGAAACACCGCTGGACGGTCAGGGTTTATAAGAGAGGCCCTGTATGTTACGACCTTGCGGCAAAGGGCAGGAAGAGAAGCCGTCATCAAGATAAAATGGGAAGAAGACATCATTAGTGATGGAAAATATTCAAGGAAGAAAGAAGTAGGAGGTCTGAAGGGGAGACATATGGCGAAGCAGTTCTAAAATGAGTAGATACTATTTTGATTTGGAATTTGTCAATACTTAGCTCTGTACAAAATGTTCCTTGCGATGCAAATTCTTATCAGAATTTGTTTTAACTTGGTGAGGTCGTTCTCAAAGTTACAAGTATTTAAATTTGTAATGGGTTTTAAAATAGTTTACACTTTGCTTAAAATAAATTTTGATGTTCAGTGTAGGATTAATTTTGAAATTAAAAAAATTACCAACAAAGATTTAAACATTTTTTTTTTTGCTATTGGCTTTACGTCGCACCGACACGCATAGATCTTATGACGACGATGGGATAGGAAAGCGCTGGGACTGGAAAGGAAGCGGCCGTGGCCTTAATTAAGGTACAGCCCCAGCATTTACCTGGCGTGAAAATGGGAAACCACGGAAAGCCATCTTCAGGGCTGCCGACAGTGGGGTTCGAAACCACTATCTCCCGAATACTGGATACTGGCCGCATTTAAGCGACTGCAGCTATCGTGCTCGGTGATTTAAACATTTCTGGACAGAATAGTATTCATCTCCTACTAAAACCCATTACTATTTCTACATCCATTATGTAAATATCAACTGAATTTCAGCTTGATTAAACGAAAACTGATACGCAAAGAACATTTTACTGGACTACTTTTTAAAGTATAAAAATTGAAATAACATTTGTCCCAACACAGTTACGCACCTCTAATTTAGTGAAACATGTGTTCATTTGTAACTACATGCAGGAACTAAATTTAGTAAAAATCCGTATAAGCTTCAAAATTCAGTCCTACGTTCCATTAAGGCATGGCTAGTACGAAAATGGGAAACCACGGGAAACCATCTTCAGGGCTGCCGATAGTAGGGTTGAAACCCGCTATTTCACGAATGCAAGCTCACATCTGCGCCCCTAACTAGCTCGTTGTTTTAAATCAATCCAGCGCAATGGGTGAAGATTGAAAATTCAGTACGGTAATATCTCTCCCTTAAAATCCCCGCACCAAGAAAGTTGGCTATCAATTTCACTAGTTAAACTTAATTTCCCCAAGTGGGAGTTCTAGAATGTTAGCAGGAGCAAGGGAAATGTATCAGCTCTAAGCCTGTGGTGAACGTAATTTGAGTTTAGTGGCATGGAATAAAAATATTCCCCCTTCTGCGGCAGTTAAGCTAAAGAATGGCAGGCAGTCGAGATGTTACGGTCCTCCACTGGCGATTATAACTCTTCTGTTTTAATGTTGAACTTCCTTGTTCTCAGTACCTGGTCGCGCTACTGAGGCTTGTGGCACAGCGAAACTAGGATCTGTGTGTGGATGGATCATCACCGATTTGACGCTTCCAAGGAGCACAGCGAGGGATGGACTTACACTCTCGCTACCAAGCCCGTAGATTTCACCACTGCCTTCGTAATATACAGGCCGTACTGTAGAAAGCGCTCCAAGCCCAGCATCTGATCAATTGAGGCGAGCTAAGCGAATGTTACAAATTGTACCTGTGAATGTAATTCATAAGGTTTGGGGGCATTCCTTGGATAATTGTGACTGTTGAAAGACAGAAATTTATATTTAAGTATATTGCATGTTTGTTTTTAAATTTATCATATCAGGATTTACGTAAACAGCGGTAGAGTGTCGGCCTCCGGATCCCAAGATAGCGGGTTCAAACCCGGCAGAGGTAGTCGGATTTTTGAAGGGCGGAAAAAAGTCCATTCGACACTCCATGTCGTATGATGTCGGCATGTAAAAGACCTCTGGTGACACATTTGGTGTTTACCCGACAAAATTCATTAAAATCTCAGCCATAGACGCCCAAGAGAGTTTCGGTTTACTCGGTCTGCCATCTAGTGGGGGCCTAGAGTAAACCGGAACGTCGAAATTGACGAGCAGACAGCCAGATGGCGTCAAATTGAAATGTCTGCACACGGTAGCTGAGGCCATACGATTATCATTATCATTAAGATACTGAGACCTCATAGTTTAGGTTAGGTATGGTATTTTCATGTGGTGAATAATGTACGTTCAAGGGACGTAATACTTCTCGTGGAATTTATTAATCTAAGTGTTATCGTATACCTAGAAAATGTGCCCGTGCTTCGCTACGGTTTTTCAAATCGTATGCGGATTTCTAAATAAATTACTTTACACGCCGTAATAGAGATTTCATTAAATTTATTAAAGTGCAGACCTCCACTTCGAGATTCACTACTCCTACACGGTACACGATATTAACAATCGATTTGCGCTTTTTGACGCCCCTTTTATTCTTCTACATGTTTCGTTCTACAACATTTTCTCGTATCTCCCATCTTTATGGGTTAAATTGAGTTCGAAACTTCGGATAGGGTGAAAATTGAGTACATTTTTAACACTTTACATTACTTTTTGCACACTTAATTTTAAGCTAGAATCATAAAATTTGGTCCACATATGGCCTTCGATCGTGCCAATGTGCGCACCAAACTTGATGACCTTATCTTTTGTTTAAATGTATCAAACAATGAAATATACGTGTAAAAATCACCAAATTTACGAACAGTCCAGAAATACAGAAAATCTAACGTGTAAGGGAGAGAGATACGACAAAAAGTCGTAGGATCAAAGTTGTAGGTTACTCCAAATTGAATCGAGATTGTGCCATCCGTTTTGTGATACTACTTACCGTTTAGCCAACAAATAGCACAGTCATTAAAATTGCCTCCATATTTCGATATTTTGGGTGGTAGAAAGTGAAAAATGTGAACATGTTGCAATTTTTCCGTCGGTTGCAGGCTAAAAGCTATAATTTCGCCAAATTTCAATTTTCTAGCTCGCCTGGCAGAATGTGCCGCCATTTTGATTGGGAGGTAGGGGGATAAAAATGAGGAAATACACGAATATTTTAAAGCCCAGAAAACCTATTGGTTGTCGCTTTTATGCTCTTATGCTGAGCCCAACATTTGAAGCCCCCAGCGTGCCCCCTTCGGGGAATTTTGAGAATTTTCGATTTTTCTAGGGATGTTCAGGTCATTAGCTTCTCTGCTGCCAAATTTGAAATTTCTGAGATTTCTGGAAGTCCCTCATTTATTCACGCCTATTTCCATTTTTATACCTTTATACATATATAGATCGCTCCAGACCTACTTGCTTTTATATATATAGATATATTTTGTGGAAATATAATGTGTTGCAAATTTAAATACAGTGTGTGAAAGTTCTCAGTTACCAGAATGCTAAGAACTTGTGTGTACCACCGCGAAATTACAACTATACAAGTCAATATAAACTATTTTAATTTCGTTCGTATGAGGGCAGGTTACCTTTATGAGAAACGAAAATCCCAACCGAAAACATACCTATTACGAAGAATAAGGGAGTATGTTTCACTCATTTTCCAGAGCTGATGATGAGTTCTGATTTTGATTTTCTTGTTACACAGATTCACAGCAGGGCGTCTTATTGTTGATACAGAACAAGCATGAGTAAAGTTGAGTACCCGCTGCCATTTCTCCGCAAAATTAATGCGCGTAAAAACAAATCCTCTGCTGCAAATTTCGTAAATGTGGTAAGTGACAAACAGATCTTACTGGTCAGTGCATTAATAATTGGGAAAACGTGGACTATTTCTAAACAAAAAATGATACAAATGTTTCTGTGGAAGAAAGGGTCTCAAGAAAGTCTTCGAAGGTTAGTGCCGAAATTGTCAAAAATTGACTGCCTCTTACCCGGAGGCCGCGGGTTCGATTCCCGGCCAGGTCAGGGAACTTTACCTGGATCTAAGGGCTAGTTCGAGGTCCACTCAGGTCTTGGAACACCCTCTGTATTCACCGGACATGAGTGCTTGTGACTTCGACCTGTCTCTGAAGTTCAAGGATCCCCTCCGAGACCGCCCATTTCCTGACGTGGTTACTGAACTCCGTCGCCTGCCAACGGTCCTCAACAACTTCCCGACATTTGGCAACAGGTAATAGAGTTTGGGGGTGAGTGCAATGAAGGAATGTGATGCAAGTGTACTTGTTAGTTCATAAAATATTGCACTCTATCAATATTGCCAATACTTTACTTACAGCCCTCGTAAAACTAAAAACATCATTCATTATTAGAATTGTTGGTTAGAAGACTTGAGGATAGGTACCGAGAAAATTCCGAGATGGGGGAGGGGATATATCTCACCTTAACTGTAATGGTGTCCTGGAAGGAAAATAAGAAGAAAGGTGTTTTTTACTTTCGCGCCTTTATTTTCATGTTCCTTCTCATTATTTTAGGCGATTATAACAACATGACGCTATCTAGGCTCCCTGCGCGTCAATTACGACGTTCCACTTTATTCCAGCGGATGTTGATCGATGTATGGCTGTACGACATAGGATACCCTTTCACAATCCGACTGCCGATTTGAACTATCAACCAAATCTCTATCACCGATCATAACGTCGTTCTACAACAATCAGCTTGTACTTCCTCGTTTCCCGGTCGACCTCTGCTATTCATTTTCTACGCAACTTTACGAAGTTCTACCTCCTCTTTGTTCGAATCCCCATTCTTCAAGGAGTATTCAAGATCGTTAAAAAGGGGCTGAGAACCTGAAGTCAACTCACACACGAAACAAGTGGAGGGAGTTTTACAGGACTGTAGCATTTCCCACTCACAAGGAAGCCACGCTGAGATCATTCGCCTTCTGACTGCGCTGCACTTTGTCACAAAGCTGTCAATCTAGTGAAGCCAATATCGTTAGTGGAAACCTGTTCAGTGTGGCGTATTGACGTTCGTTCTACCCGCAGTCTATCTTTGGTGGTGTTTATCATTCCCATGGGTTGAGAAGAAGATAAAGTTTGAAAGTAACGGACTAATAAATCACGGTGTTGGAGGGTGGTGTCTTACGGGCGACGATGGGATAGGAAAGGGCTAGAAGTGGGAAGGGAGCCGGGGTGGCCTTAATTACGCTATAGAGCGAGCATTTGCCTGGTGTGAAAATGGTGAAACCACGGAGAACCATCGTCAGGGCTGCCGACAGTGGGGTTCGAACCCACTCTCTCCCAAATACTGGATACTGGACACACGTAAGGGATTGCAGTTATCGAACTCGGTGTGTGGTGTATTAGTGCGATTAGCTGACATTCCCGGAGGCCCGGGTTTGATTCCCGGTTCTGCCACGAAATTTGAATGGTAGTACGAGGGCTGGAACGAGGTTCACCCAGCCTCGGGAGGTCAGCTGAGTAGAGGGGGTTCGATTCCCACCTCAACCATCTTCGAAGTGTTTTTCGGTGGTTTCCTATTTCTCCTCCAGGCAATGTCACGACGGTACCACGATATAAGGCCGCGGCCGCTTCCTTTCCTGTTCCTTGCCTATCCCAATCCCCTCCCCCAAGGCCGCTGTTCAGCCTGGGCGAGGTACTGGTCCTCCTGTCCAGTTGTATACATGATGAAAAGCCTCACGCTCCGTCACTGAGTCCGGGAAAAAAGCCAAACCTGGAGGCTATACGGATTAAATAAATAAATACTTGGAGCGTGGTAATGAAAAATATACTATGTAAATAAAGTTAGAAATGGAGGGGATTGTTTCAATTACCGTATGTTTTTAAGATAAACTGTTGGACGAACATCCTATAAACTAATCAGAGGGAAAGCAGAAGGGGTCTGATCCTTGCAACAATGAAGGTACGGGAAAAAGAAATAGGATGAACACGAAGGGAGTGAAAATCAAAGACTCCTAAGGCCTCAACACCTAATTCCGTTGAACAAGAGAGGTGAGGGAGGATAGATGAAAGTGAGGAACCTGGAAAGTGCAAGAGGAAGTCATGCCAAGCATTAGCTAGGGACCCTTCGAACACCAACCCACAGTTCAAAATCTGAACCCCTCGTTCCGATTTTAGTCGTCCCTTACGACAGCTGGGGGATACGGTGGATGAATGTTAGCGCTCCAACTTATTAGGAAAATTAATAGTTCTGGTAGAGGTGCTAGAACCAATGACGTGTCGGAGAGTAAGAGGCTTTTTAAACTTACATGGTTGGCTCGGGGACTGGGTGTTTGTGCTGCGCCGAACATTGCTGCAACTCTCACCACAGCCAACATTATCCTCCACTACAATAACACGGAGTTTCCCATACACAGCGCATGGCCCCCTCGTCTACAGATGATCTAACTTTAAAAGGCCGCATTCGGCTGTAGGAGGCTATTATTAATTATTGTCAATGTCATATGTTAGGTACACATGTTATGGGACCCTCTTAGACTGATTCTGGTGGTTCGGTCAGCTTCCACTTCGAACGCTAGCGCTGTGCCACGTCTGGGGAGCCATCTGGTGTCGAATGAACGTACCATTTCCACTTTTATTATAACGTCTAATTCAAAAAAGTCAGTCGAGATTTTCTTCTGAAGACGCAGAGCACAGTTCTCTGCGAAACGTTAAGAACTTCACCTTATTTTCTTGACACGGCATATACAGTATCGTATCTAGAAGTTCGGGCCGTGGAAACATCAATGGCAAAACAATTGTTTATCTTGGAATAGGTATGATGAAGATGGTATGAAAAATAGCATTTCCAAGACTAAATTAATGTCAGTACGTACGAAATCCAAGAGAACTGAATGTCAAATTGGGGATACAAAACTGGAACAGGTAGATAAGTATTTAGGATGTGTATTCTCCCAGACCGGTAGTACAGGGTCTCCCATTTAAACTCCGACCGAACGCACAGTGTTCGTACTGTGCGCTACAGCAGCTGCCTCAGTCGAAGTTATACTGCGCGCGGCCGCCCAGCTTTCTCGGTGTATCTTCCTGGGTTATACAGGCATTGTATCTGGTAAGCGCATTCTGGCTGACTTGAGTGAGTTCTTTCACTGTAATGTTTCTGATTTCATTCCTTATGTTTTCTTGTGTGAAGATTTGTTCGATGCACTCTCTCTTTCAGTTTACTCGACAAGTAACAATCACACACTATTAGATCTGGAAACGAGGGGAAAATAGACTAGCACTGATCAGTCTCTCTCCAAACACTTGCTAGATTGTAAGAAAGGAATTTTCAGCTCTATGAGCAGGGACTGAATCTTGTTGAAACCACCCATACGATTTTTCTTCTTCCGTTAACTGATGGAAGAATGGCGTGAAAATGTATCTTGGTTCCTGTCTGAATTTACTGTCGCCTTGAAAAAAAGCAGGCACGAATATTCGTCTTGCACTAACAGCACATCAAATACCGATCTTCCCGTCATAATGAGGGGCTTCATCAACACCATTAGTACTTTCTGCACACCAGTAGCGATAGTTATGACTGTTCTCATGACCAATAAGATGAAAACACACCTTTTACATACGGAATTACGGTGTTGGAATCATAACTCTCTGACCATGTTAACAGCTGAGATTCAGACTGGCGACTCATGCTTGCAAGGTCAAGAACGATGCACGCGCCTCCCATACTGGCGCTTAATGTCGAGAGTAAAACCTCTGCTTCGACGGTCTTAGCTTATATGAGAAACCCTATATAGTAAGAGAGGTTGAATTTAATTGCAGTAAAGGTAACGCAGTGATCTCACACTTGCGATCAACAGTATTCTTTAAGAAGGAAGTCAGCACCAGGATGAGACTATCTTTACATCGGTCTGTTTTCAGACCAACTTTACTTTACGAGAGTGAAAGCTGGGCGGACTCAGGGTATCTTATCCATAAGTTAAAAGTAACAGACATGAAAGTATCGAGAATGATTGCTGGTACAAACAGATGGATACAATGGCAGGAGAGTGTTCGGAATGAGGAGGTAAAGGCTATGTTAGGAATGAACTCGATAGGTGAAGCTGTACGCATTAACCGGCTTGGTTGGTGGGGTCATATGAGCCGAATGGAGGAGGAGAGGTTACCTTAGACAATAATGAGAGTACTAGAGGGGGACCAAGTTGATGGTTAGACTCAGTTTCCAATGACTTATAGATAAGAGGAAAGGAACTACATGTGGCCACAGAAATAATTACAAACAGAGGATTGTGGCGGCGTTTAGTACATTTACAGAGGTTTGCAGACTGAACGCTGAAAGTCAGACCAGAAGTAAGAAACTATGGACTATTTTATCAATGATTAATTCCAAGATATTCCGGAAATTATTTCTCCGTTTTCTACAACGTTCTACAACTCATGTCGTCTGGGATTTTTCCTCCCGTGAGGGTAATTCTTGCTCTGCACCAAACTTTCAGAGCTGCAAAGTACAGTGCAGTAATTAAACCTTGAGTGGGTCCATGTTTCAAGCCGAGAGCCTCGTGTAATTGGAAAAAGACAATGGCCGTTTCGTGTTAAATAAACTGCCCTTATTCTACCATAATGGACGTTGTTTTAAATTTCCTCATTTATCAGCGTCACCTCCTGAAGTTCATTTGGAACTTGAAGACATAATACCAAATAAAAGTATGCAGGTCAGATATTTCCCATATCAGATTAGCTGTATCGTGAACATTGAACCATTGTGAGAAGTTCGATGTCCATGTTCGTCTTCTATCACCTGTCCATACTTTACTTGCTCCTTGATGACATGTCCGGTTACATCCATATTTCAAAAGGCCTCCAGCAGGTGGCGCTCATCTCTCTTCACCGTGAAGCATCACCGGTGCACCATCATAACACTCCAGGGAGTTTCCAATCAAAGGACACACAAACCTTACTTTATGCCCCATAATCTAGAGGGAGGTGCAGTAACATAGTCATGTCACGTATTTCTTGGATCGAGAGTGAGGCGGCTCTCGATTAAATTACAGCTGGCCAATCCTCACCCCCGGGAGAGGATTTTAGCGGTCAAATCTCCAGATGTTAGTGTGTCGTGTCGTCCGTAAGCCGATTACAGATAAACCTCTCAGCACTTCTTAGCGGAAACAACATGTTAGAAATATGACCTGGACATTAATAATTCAGCTCGCATTCTGGGGACTTCAGATTCATAAACGTCCACTCTGGTAAACCTGAGATTAATAATAATAATAGCATTCTTTTCCTCATTATAGTTGTTTGTTATCTTCTCTATTTTTTCAAAACGTTCTAGATTCAATCTTAATCGGAACATGGGTTGTGAATCTAGTAACTTTTTCGGACCTACGATTTTCCTAAGGAATTTCCTTTCTCTTTCTTCAATGACTGGGTCCGTTGCTTTGGTCATGATTTCCGCTGCATATAAACATTGTGGTCTGACCACTGTACAATAATGTATGCTATTCTTCTTCTTGTCTTCGGATATGTCTACTATGGACCACGTTAAGCATCGTTCTTCTTCCTCCGGTCAGCCCAGTACTTCTTCATCCTTTCGGAATGGGCTGTTTTGCGTTCTAGCGACCAGGTGTTGCCGGTCCATTTTCTGCTCATTCGATCTTGGAATCCCTTAATTTTGTTGATGACCGTCCTGTATTCTTATCTATTGTCTACTGCCTCCTGTGTTATGTTCTTTTCTTCTTTTCTTCTTTTCTTCCAGGTCCTCCTTGACTCCTTTAAGCCAGTTAGTTTGCCTCCTCCTTCTTCCTTCCTTAAAACAACAAGCATCATCAGCAACTTCATGTAACAAACTCCAGAATTCTCTTGGCTGTTCTCTCTGTTAGCATTCTTTTAATGTGTCTATAGAAGAAAAGTCTTCTCTTTTCAAAGGATGTTGTGATTTTCTCTGTCCTTCTGTATAGTTCCTCATTTGATCGCAGTCTAAATTCTTTCCCACTTTCCTTGGCCTTAGCATCTTCCTTCCAGATTTTTGTTTCTTTCTTCTCAATGTTCTCTAGTAATACTTTCCTGTTCAATGGAATGCATTCGATTGCATACAAACTTTCTGACTTTATCACAGCGTTATAATGTCTGAGTTTCGCAGTGATTGAGATTGACTTTTGTTATAGACATTTCTACATAAATGGTATACTGTTTTCATCTTTCTTGCCCTGTTCTGTAACGCTACTCCTGGTAGTCCTGTTGGCGTTATCCACTCTGCTAGGTATTTAAACTTCTGCCCTCTTTTAACTGTTCAATATTTAGTGACAATAGTCTTTGTCAGGTCATTCATGTTCTGAACTATTAGTTCTGTTTCTTTCAAACGATACCTGAAGTCCTGTCTTTACAGCAATCTCTTGAAGCGTTTCAATCTGTACCTTAGCAGTTTCTGCGTCTTCTGCCAGAATTGCCATACCATCTGCGAACGCTAGACAGTCAATTTTGATTCCAGATCTCCCTAGTATTATTCCATTTTTCACCCATAACTCTATTATTATTATTATTATTATTATTATTATTATTATTATTATTATTATTATTAGAATGTCCTACCCGTTGGCTGAATGGTCAGCGTACATACCTTCGGTTCTGAGGGTCCCGGATTCGATTCCCAACCTGGCCGGGGATTTTAACCTTCATTTGTTAATTCCAATGGTTTGAGGGTGGGTGTTTGTGCTATCCCCAACATCCCTGCAACTCACACACCACACATAACACTATCCTCCACCGCAATAACGCGCAGTTACCTACACATGGCAGATGCAGCCCACCCTCAACGGAGGGTCTGCCTTACAAGGGCTGCCCTCGGCTAAAAATAGCCGCACGAAATTATTATTATTATTATTATTATTATTATTATTATTATTATTATTATTATTATTATTATTATTATTATTATTATTATTATAGTCCCGTATTTAGATCAGTGGTAGAGTGCCGGCCTTGGAATCACAAGATAGCGGGTTCAAAGCCGGCAGAGGTAGTGTGATTTTTGAAGGGTGGAAAAAAAGTCAATTCAAAACTCCATCTCGTGCGATGTTGGCAACTAAAAGGTCTCTGGTGACCGGAAAAAGTTCATTAAATCTCAGCTATATACACCAAAGAAAGATGCGGTTTAATCTTCCATCCAGCAGGTCTAGAGTAAAACGTATCATCGAAATTGACCTGCAAAGCAGCCAAATCAGAATGCTTGCGCACCATAGCTGAGGCCATACGATAATTATTTCGTTTCGGCGAGCTATGGACCACGCTATTTCAACCGTTTTCTGCCTTGATCTTCAACACTCGCCCAGTACTCCCGCATCTTTCTTCGGTGAGCTTCCTGACGTTCTTCGGTCCACGTCTGGCCTGTCTTCATTTCAGGTTTTGTTCGAAAACTCTGTGGACCCTCAAGTTTCTTCTTTAAAGGGTCACGTTGCAAGATATCATCACGTAAGATCCCCAATCTATTCATACATACAAAACGCTAACGTTTATGTTTGACAAAACTCAAGCTCTAAAACCAGAGAGAGTTAAAAGGTGTGGTGTGTACAAAAATCTTCCAAATCGTGTCAATAGTACAGGACAAATCTTGCATTTCTTGAAAAGTCAAAGGGAATATATTTATTTTCAAGATCAAATCATGAAATGATCACTCTAGTAATATTGCAGGCGGAGTGTTACCCTAACCCGCCATACATTCCGTACTTAGCAGGTTGCTAAGCGACCAACACTTTCATTAAGACAAGCCGGAGAGTATACGCTTCTTCTGATGATGGAAGCATACTGTTATCTGTTAGGCCATATACTCTTTGATTCTCTGACCTTCTCCAGCTTCTGAATATACTCAACAGATGGCAGAACATTCATAATAATTTACATGCTGCTAAGAGAAAACAATGTGACTACGAAAGACATATCAAGACGAGTTATGTGACTTATTTATAAGGAACGCTGCGTAGCATCACGGGTCCACTAGTTCTTGTAAATCCTTTTCCAAAGTAGGCAAAGATTCGAGTGGATAATATTTCTGGTCTCACTCGTGTTAACTGTTCCTTCCATCATACCTCCAAACTGAGTTCATGACCTGCGTCACCAGGCCCTAGGGGAAGCGTGAGTTCGCGACCACGGGACCCTTAGCTGAGTCCTGGCATTGCTTACAGCTACTTGTCTCAGGTTCCTCCCTGTCATCTGTCCTATCTGACCTCCCTTGGCCAACTCTTGTTCCACAACGGTATTAGATTGCGGAGCCTGGGGTGTCTTATTTTCACGCACTTCGTGGTCCTTGTCTTTCTTTGGCCTTCCATTTTCCCCTCTGATTAGTGTTAATAGAGTGTGGTTGCCCAGTTGTGCTTCCTCTCAAAACAAATATCACCACCACCGCCTGTGTCAACCCCTAGTCTTCATGTGGCAAATGGTATGGAGTAGATTGATAGAAATCGACAACTCCTTTTCGACCTTCACCCTGCACTAATCAAATAATTCATGGTCAGAGTTGAAATTCCCCTTCACCTGATTTAAATACAGATTTTAGGTCATCCGCATTCACATAATGTAATATAATTATCTCAGCCTACCGTCAGTATTCTAATAATGTGCGAAATGCTCACCAAACGTAGCATCTGCAACTCATTCCCTTTAATGCTCCCCCTCAACTACACTTCGTTTCACAACGAGTGCTCTAAGCAACGTGTTTAACTTTCCAACAGCTCCAGCGCGTGAAGAACGAATTTCTCCAGCCTCTAGTACACATTCATTCCCGCATCTTGTAAAATAAAAGAGTACGGGCCATAAAAACCATCTTATATCCCTTCTTTAGAGAGTAGACGATGTATGTAACAGAGATAAACCAATAATCATTCATCCTGATTATTCTTGTATTTATTACAATTTGCGTTACATAAGAATAATAACAAAGAGAAGAAGAAAAAAAGAACATAACAAGAAAACAAGGAAACTGGGACAACTTTCATTATTGTCATTGCAATCGCCAATGACACCAACATCGAGAGGAAGTACCATGAAAAAATCTGCAATTACTGTACACAGAACTTGCTGAAGTGATCAAGAGGATCTGGAAGATGAAACTGGTACGGATAGCCCCTGTGACTTTGTCAGTCAACGGCCTCATTCCACACACACTTCACAAGAGTCTGCAAGAACTGGGTCTACATTCGAATATCTACAAAATTATGCAATTATCTGTTCTCCTGTCAACATGCAACATTTTGCACTGTAAACACTAGGTCCTGCCATCAAAGGTATGTAATAATAATAATAATAATAATAATAATAATAATAATAATAATAATAGTAATAATGTTATTGCGTTTACGTCCCACTAACTACCTTTCTACGGTTTTCAGAGAAGCTGAGGTGCCGGAATTTAGTGCTGCACGAGTTCCTTTACGTGCCAGTAAATCTACCGACACGAGGCTGACGTATTTGAGCACCTTCAAATACCACCGAACTCAGCCAGGATCGAGCCTGCCAAGTTGAGGTCAGAAGGCCATGCATTTCTATGGACGTATGTTAAGATACTAGGGGTGTCTGGACGAGGCGATAAAGGCGTGCTCGGTTCGCCAGGAAGGACGTGGGTTCGAATCCCCGTCAGGAAGTCGTAAAATTTAAGAAACGAGGTTTGCACTCTTGGAGGTGCTTATGGTAAGAGGTTCAATCAGCCTACATAAAAAATGAGTAACATGTTAATTGCTGGGAGCAAAGGCGGCAGGACGTAGAACTAACCACTCTCCCCCATCAAGTGCCGAGGTTGCGGATAGTGGAAGCCTTTACCTTCCACCCCTCCAAGGGCCTTCATGATCTGTACGGAGATGACTTTATGTTAAGATATTAGTCATCGTTTGGAAAGCTCTTCTAAAAAGTCAATAACTCGATTTGTACAAGTGAGAATTTCATATGGGTCTGTGCAAAAGGCTGCTACACTAAATTATTACTTTTACAGCCAGGTGATCCTGTACGTAGAGGCAAATGGAAAATGTATACCAGGCGGCTCACGAGCGCCCACTTTCTACTTACAATTGTGCCGCATGCACTAGTGATGCATGGGATGCCTAATCACTTGTTTTCGGAGGAGTGCTACAACGTGCTGTGTTGTGCGTGTTGTGAAACAAATAGCAGTCATTTTACTGCACACGTTCCATGACAGAATGCATTAAAATACGCCAAAGGCGCAGAAAATAAAAAAATGTAAAACTTATTAATTTATACAGACTAGCCATTGGCGATATGCAGACAGCAAATGTAGTGCTGCTGTACCTTACACCGGCCTAGTACTATGCGGTCGTAAACGAGATTTACTAATCCAAGGGGTTGTATTAGACGGGTAGCGCTGAAGAACATGGCGCGAGCGACCGTCCGGTTGTTATCTCTTCATATTCTGACGTAACCTATCTGCTGGCATTAGTACCCCTGTAAAAATCAGTTGGTAGGCATCCCACTCATCATCTGTGCATGCGGGACATGTATAAGTAGAAAGTACGGCGTTCGCGAGCCGCCTGGTACAGTGGACAAATAGACTGACATTCAATATCCCACTCGGACGAGGCCTGGCCCCTTTCCATGGTTATGTGTGCACACAAAGCAGTCGCTTGCTGAAATGTTCTTACACTTGACTTCGTGGCTCCGTGACGCAAAAATCCTTGTATGGTGCGCCATCAGTGGCAAAAGAATTATATCACCAATTTTGTGGAGAATACGGCTGATTCTCTTACTAATGTGAATACAACACTACCACTCTTTTTCAGATACCTAACAAACAGGGAGCTTGATTATGCATTTTAACTTAGACTTACGCTCCTCGACAACGAGTACATGGAAGAAAAGAATTAAGAGGCTTTTAGTGTTTGTGTAGAACGCGAGAGTATTTAAGTTACGATTGTATTTAATGTCTCCATTGACAGATAAAAGAGGGGGCTAGCTGTTGCAAAAATATATCTTAAACGTAGTTTTCATGAAATAGCGCTTCAAAGTAAGGCAAAATTTGTGCTGAATATGTGACGTCACACGCATACTCTATAACAAGATGGCGCTGTATTGACTCACTCGCTCAGTTGCAGGGTAGTTGTCGTTGTGAATACATCGTGGTCAGTTGAAGAGAATAACAAATTTAATAATGGAAAATAAGGATTTGATTAGGATTCGGCAAGACCTAACGAAAGAAAGAGTTGAAACGATAAAAGTGAATGATGAAGGAATGAAACGAAATAGGCGTTACTATGAGAAATTGAAGCAACGAAAACAATTTACAATAAGTAACTACTTGAAAATAAATGAAGGTGTATCAACATATTTTTATTTTACTTTTAGAATTTGCTTAATTTGCTTTACGTCGCACTGACACAGACATCTCTTATGGCGACGATGGAATAGGAAAGGGCTAGGAGTGGGAAGGAAGTGGCCGTGGACTTAATTAAGGTACAGCCTTTGCATTTGCCTGGTATGAAAATAGGTAACCACGGAAAACCATCTTCAGTGCTGCTGCTAGTAGGGTTCAAACCCACTACCTCCCGGAAGCAAGCTCTCAGCTGCGCGCTCCTAACCGCACGGACAACTCGCCCGGTCATCTACATCAAGCACGAATTTATAAGAAGACAAGAATTTCTAATACGTAAGTCTACGAAACTCTGAAATCCCTGCAGCGGTGACAGCGTAACGGGAATATTTGAGAATACGGTTGATTCTATTACCTATATGAATAACATCCTAACATTATTTTCGAGATAATTAGCAAACAGGGCATGTGCTCGTGCATTCTATCAACGAGACTACGCCACTGCTCACACTGCGAATAATTCGATGAGAGAAATTCGCAAATGATTCCAGAGAACTAAGTTTTTAGGATGGTTTTAGTGACACCCTCGTTTCTCCAATTTATCCGCCTGCGATTGTTTTGAGTGGGGTCATTAATGGAGGCTGAGGGTGTACATTATGTTAACTAGTGACAGAGGTATTTGAGTTGGAAATGTAAAATAATCCGATTCTTTAAATTTCTCGATAGAACTTGAAAAGTAATTAGTAGCCATTGTGTCTGAAGTGTTATCGTGATAAGAGCCACGGCAGGGAATTCGCAGCTGTTAATAAAATACATTCAGTGCTATTCTATTCATCAAGAACATTCAGTGAGCGTGGAATTTATCCAGTGTTTTGCAGTCAATACTGCAGTATTTTTGTAGGTAAAACCTGCACTAGTATACTCGTTCCCTTACACCCAGTACGACGGTGAAATCCCTTCATAAGTATTATATACATTCTGTCTTCGGTTGATATCATTTGCTAGTTTAACGTGAATATGTCCTGTTGCTGGAGGTCATCTGAAAATGTGACTATGCGAGAAAATGTGTGACGAAAGTGAAAGAGAAAGTGTACCGTCAGTGACGTCACATTAGTCGTTACCGTAGGCCTTGGTCCCCAAGGATGCTGCGGCTGTGGATTTGTATAAATAGTGTAAATACACAAGTTGACGCAGAGAGGAAAAATAAACCAGCCAGATGCGACTCGGATTTGTGAGTGGGTAAAATGTTCATGGGATTCAATTCCACTACCAATGTAGGAAAAAAATCCTTCAAAAAATGTGATATGACGAAAAGGAACAGGAAATGCGGAGAAC
The DNA here is from genome assembly GCF_040414725.1 of Anabrus simplex. NCBI lineage: Eukaryota > Metazoa > Arthropoda > Insecta > Orthoptera > Tettigoniidae > Anabrus > Anabrus simplex. The sequence goes on from NC_090277.1 coordinate 76,317,857, forward strand.
AAATATGATTCTACCACTAATGGCGACTATGAAGGTAATGGTGGAGGGAGGTAAGAGAGCACTTTATTGCACATACAGTAGAACTCCTATTTACCACTTACCGGGACCTGATTTAGATTTCAGTAGAAAACACACCTTTTCCAGAAATATTTGCCTGTGTGTTGTGTGTTGGGTATTCAGCCCGAAGGCTGGTTTGATCCTCCACAGCTCCGCCAACAGCTGTCATAAAGAGCCTAGGCGTCACTGAAGAGGTGTACTAGGAAAATGAGGAGTGAGGTAGTTTCCCATTGCTTTCCTCACCGAGCCAGAAGTTGCTATTGCATATCAGTCTGCCAAGGCCAATGAAATGCATGAACCTGCCAACCCAATAAGCGATATTTTCACACCACTCATAACAGGGATTGGCTGCATAAGGAATGGTATTACTAGCATCGCTCATACCTCAGTCACTTTCATATTGTCAAAGCCATGGATGAGACTGAGAGAGATCAATGAAAGTAACAAATTTATCCCAGCCCGTACCAGAAGACATAGTGCACTGTAAACGCTACATCTCGCCAGCAAAGGCGGTATTAACATAAACTGCACCATCATACGTGATTTACACAATGACAACAAGGAAATACACTGACTGACAGAGCAAATGCAACACCAAGAAGGAGTGGTCAGAACTTTATGCCAATTGCAGGGTAGACTGACGTCACTGAGGTATGCTCATGATGTGAAATGCGCCGCTGTGCTGCGCACGTAGCGAACGATAAATGGGACACGGCGTTGGCGAATGGCCCACTTCGTACCGTGATTTCTCAGCCGACACTCATTGTAGAACGTGTTGTCGTGTGCCACAGGACACGTGTATAGCTAAGAATGCCAGGCCGCCGTCAACGGAGGCATTTCCAGCAGACAGACGACTTTACGAGGGGTATGGTGATCTGGCTGAGAAGGGCAGGTTGGTCGCTTCGTCAAATCGCAGCCGATACCCATAGGGATGTGTCCACGGTGCAGCGCCTGTGGCGAAGATGGTTGGCGCAGGGACATGTGGCACGTGCGAGGGGTCCAGGCGCAGCCCGAGTGACGTCAGCACGCGAGGATCGGCGCATCCACCGCCAAGCGGTGGCAGCCCCGCACGCCACGTCAACCGCCATTCTTCAGCATGTGCAAGACACCCTGGCTGTTCCAATATCGACCAGAACAATTTCCCGTCGATTGGTTGAAGGAGGCCTGCACTCCCGGCGTCCGCTCAGAAGACTACCATTGACTCCACAGCATAGACGTGCACGCGTGGCATGGTGCCGGGCTAGAGCGACTTGGATAAGGGAATGGCGGAACGTCGTGTTCTCCGATGAGTCACGCTTCTGTTCTGTCAGTGATAGTCACCGCAGACGAGTGTGGCGTCGGCGTGGAGAAAGGTCAAATCCGGCAGTAACTGTGGAGCGCCCTACCGCTAGACAACGCGGCATCATGGTTTGGGGCGCTATTGCGTATGATTCCACGTCACCTCTAGTGCGTATTCAAGGCACGTTAAATGCCCACCGCTACGTGCAGCATGTGCTGCGGCCGGTGGCACTCCCGTACCTTCAGGGGCTGCCCAATGCTCTGTTTCAGCAAGATAATGCCCGCCCACACACTGCTCGCATCTCCCAACAGGCTCTACGAGGTGTACAGATGCTTCCGTGGCCAGCGTACTCTCCGGATCTCTCACCAATCGAACACGTGTGGGATCTCATTGGACGCCGTTTGCAAACTCTGCCCCAGCCTCGTACGGACGACCAACTGTGGCAAATGGTTGACAGAGAATGGAGAACCATCCCTCAGGACATCATCCGCACTCTTATTGACTCTGTACCTCGACGTGTTTCTGCGTGCATCGCCGCTCGCGGTGGTCCTACATCCTACTGAGTCGATGCCGTGCGCATTGTGTAACCTGTATATCGGTTTGAAATAAACATCAATTATTCGTCCGTGCCGTCTCTGTTTTTTCCCCAACTTTCATCCCTTTCGAACCACTCCTTCTTGATGTTGCATTTGCTCTGTCAGTCAGTGTATCTACCCTACACTTATACTGTTCTTACTGCATTGTACTGTTTGTGCTGAAGATTACTCTTGTGTTAAACTGCTCCTGCTATCTCGCAAGAGGTCTGTATTGTACCACAACCAGCTTTGGCTCAGGTTGTTCTTTGAAAATAACGTTAGTGACGTCACATTAGTCGTTACCGTAGGCCTTGATTGCCAAAGATGCTACGGCAATTGCCGTTATCGTTGATATAACATTGACGACCAAGTGCACGAACCTTGTTTACCGTAATCAGCGTGTAAGATTCTTCCTAAACCTTGTTTAAATTAAACTGATTATTATTTAAATCCCTGATTATTGTCGGTTAAAGTTAAACAATCACGTTCGAGCGGTTAACAAACATAGACAGTGATTACAGTGGCGGTGCAATGGCTGCCAGATTCGGAGATGAACTGTTACATCTGAAATACCTGGAACAGAATGGAAATGGGCGCGAATGTATACTAGCGAGCAGAGGTGATCCTTTTGGAAAACTTAGTGATAGGAAATATGTGGAAATGTTTTGCTGAAGTAAAAAAAGTTTGACTTCTTCCGGAAACAATGCAAAATAACCTACCGTACAATTTCGGGCGCAGAGAAATCATCGTGATTGTGCTATCAACAGACTGCTCACTGCATTGAGGTATTATGCCACTCGTTCCTTTAACAATTATAGGTGATACTATTAATATGAACAGAACAACAGCAGCTCAGATTATACACGACGAGAGTAATATGATAGCTTCTGCAATAATGCCACAATATTGATTTCAAAATCCGAAAAATTGGTCGACCTTTTTCTCTTTAGTTCTCCCTAATATTTACGGTCACCAAAGAAGAAATGAATATTCCTTCTCCTAACAAATGAAACACGAAATCGCTGAAGGGCGTTCACTATTCCTCAGTGGCAAGTTGAACGTCACACTAGTGTTTTATTCCACTGCCAGCTAAAGGTGCCGAACTAAAAATTGATGCATCACGCTTCCTCCTAACCAGTCCTTAAACGTAAACCATATTTATGTACACACTGGTGAGCCGAATCTTATACAAGATTGGTGCACTTAGCCATGAGTTTCACTTATTGAAATACATACTTACGATCATTAGCTTTTCGTAAAAAGAAACTTTTCTTTTTTTTTTCTTAAAACTTGCTCGGAATAAACCATTTTATAATACTCACTAATATTTTATTTGCCTGAAAATTAGTCAATGTATCGCACCAGTTCGTAAGAACGTAAATTGATTATTTAATGATACACTTTGGAATAAAAGTATGTTCAATTATTTAATTTTATGTACATAATTATATTCCTTATTACTGTTAACAACCATTCCAGTTCACTCTCTGATGATGCGAGTGATTTTAAATTATGCATACAGGAAACTAACACTGAAGTATGAGCAGTCAGTTTCTCTTATTTAATGTTCACGTTTCCTTGTTTGAGACAGTAAGAACACGATTTCGGACACAAGTTCCGATTCTTAAACGTTCTCGCATGCATTCTATTCGGTTATAGAATATGTATGATGCATGTCTGTATTAAGAGATCTTATTGTTGAGTTCACAAAGAAATTCGCTCCGTCAGTAAAGAAATCGACAGGTTTATTTGAAAGAGTAAATTATTGCAGTGATGAAACTCATGCAGAAACTTCAATTTGTCAGAAATTACGGGTCTGTTGAAAATCCAATCCAGTAAACTTCTCTGGTTTCATAAACGCACATTAACACAAACTGAATTATAAGCCCCGCGGCAGTTAAAGCCGACTTCCCTCTCTCTCGTAAAGTAATAGGCTAGAACTCTATTTACATCGGTTTACCATACACATATCTCCGACGTATCAATGGACAAAAAAAACCCGTTTATTTTTCAGTGTAGTTCAAAATTCGTTAATGTAATTCCAGTTTTATCCCGGAAAGCAAATAGCAGATTCATTACCATTTTTTTCTATTTGTCTGTGCGCATTCAAGCACTACGAGACCTTGGAATATTGTAATTTTGTCCACAACACTTGCCTCTGATCCCCCATGCATGAGGGCGGTAGAATGACATCCACGGTATCCCCTGTCTGTTGTAAGAGGCGACTGAAAGTGGGCTGCCAGATTTGGCGAGTGAGTTGGCACCGACGGTTGTTAGTTACTCGTGCCAGGCCCCTCAATTGTATCCATCCTGTCCGACCTCCCTTGGTCAAGTCTTGTTTCCTCCCATCCCCGACGGTACTAGGTTTCCGAGGACAAGGGAGTCATTCATTTTCACACCCCTCGTAATACTTTCCCTTTTCTCGAAACCTTTATGCTTCTATTTTCCATGGTTCCAGAGTTTCACATCCCCTTATGGTCCGTATTTACCAAGGTGAGTAAAATATTTTATCCCGATTTCAAGCCGAGAGAACCGAGATAACAGTTACATTTGTATTCATCAACAAAATCATCTTTTACCAGACAAAGGTTAGTCGGTAAAATAGGAAATCTACGATAATAGCCTTTCAAGATGCCAGCTCCAACACGACTAGAATATTTAACAGAAAGAGAAAATAACAGCGACGAAGAATATGACCAAGATTATTCAAAATAACATCCTACTTGATTAAAAATATCGTGCTACATACTTTGAGGACTAGGGTGACCCTGTTTTTGAAGCACATTTTAGGTTACCTAACGCCTCGAACCGTATAGAAATTGCAAGAAAATGAAGGCTTTAATGTGTAATCACGCCTTAAATTTAAATTGAGGCAGCGCATGGTTAAATGTTGTTTCGTAAATTTTGCTTTATGGAAGCTTGAACTTTGAAATAGACCACCATATTAAAAGAAGAAACTTTTCTCGTTGGGAAAAGCTAATGGTGTGGAATATGGTTTTCCCCTTTGGGGACGAAGGCCTACGGTAACTACTAATGTGACGTCACCGACGGTACACTTTCTATTTCAACACACACTATTTATACAAATCCACAGCCGCAGCATCTTTGGCGCCCAAGGCCTACGCTAACGACTAATGTGACGTCACTGACGGAACACTTTCTATTTCAACACACACTATTTATACAAATCCAACGCCGCAGCATCTTTGGCGCCCAAGGCCTACGCTAACGACTAATGTGACGTCACTGACGGAACACTTTATATTTCAACACACGCTAAATCCACAGCCGCAGCATCTTTGGCGACCAAGGCCTACGCTAACGACTAATGTGACATCACTGACGGAACACTTTCTATTTCAACACACTCTATTTATACAAATCCACAGCCGCAGCATCCTTGTCCACCAAGGCCTACGGTAAAGACTGTAACGTCACTTCCATCACACATTTTATCGCATTACGTTACACAAATTTTCGGATGACCCAAGCCGTAAGACATATTCATATCAAAATGCTGGAAGCTCTGGAAATCTGGTTTCATAGCAGAAAGCTTAAAGTCTCCTGGATAGAGCATGTCTCTAAAGAACGGACATTGCAGAGAACAAACGTTAAAATGAATTGGCGCTAGGCTGTCACTATTGTAACAGTTGCAGGGTTTTGAGCATTTTGCAGACTTACTATTATAATTAAAAGATAAATATTATATAGATAATAAATGTTATTCAATGGGACGTCGTGCACTTGGAATGTGCTAAGAGTGCATGCTTAACCTCACGTCACCTTGTAATAACTCGGTGTAGTATGGCTCTGTCAAATGAGAAATAAAATGATGTAGGGTAAGAAACAAAAAGTACGTGTTTCATTACTTTTAAATCAGATTCCAGATAGTCGTTTTTACGTGTGTAACAAGTTTTTGAGATATAGTCACTTTAAAAATTCACCGCCTTTTTCACTTCTTTTCACCCCTCCTTATTTGATTTTCCGAGAACAAAAAGATGTTCACGCCTGTAACATTTGCAGTTTTTGAGATTTATTCATCTCCATGAAAGGTATACAACCCCTTTTCATTTCAACCCCACCCCTACATAAGAAGATATTTCGAAAACAAATGCATGTTTCTTTATTTTTAACGGGGATTTCAAATACCAATTTTCACCCCTGTACTTGTTAAGTTTTGATATGTACTCATTTTAAAAATTCACCCCACTTTTTTACTTCTTTTCACCTCTCCATAAGTGGATTTTCCGAATACAAAACCATACCTGTTTCTTTATTCTTAAAGGAGATTTCAAAAACCAATTTTCATAACGGTAACATCTTCATTTTGGGGATATGTAAGTACAATCATACAAACAATTCAACACATTTTTCATTTCTTCCGAGGACAAAACTACGTGTTTTTTCTTGTTAAAGGAGATTTCAAATACCAGTTTTCACATCCGTGTCATGCTCATTTATTGAGATATACTGTAGATATACTCTTTCCTTTTCACCCCTATTTAAGTGAAGTTTTCGAAAGAAGTGTTTATTTACTTTTTAAGGAGATACCAAATCCCGATGTTCATGTTTGTAATATCTTCATAATCTTATCCTCTTACCAAAATTTATGTTTGTAAACGGTTACGTTTTGAGATAATATGTATAATCTTTTAAAAATTTAACCCCCTTTTCACCCCCTTAGCGACACAATATCCAAACAACCTCCCTTAGTGAGCTCCTACATTGTAATACGGAATAAATTTATCTCCAAAATTTCATCTCTTTATGTCGCGTAGTTTTGGTTCGGCGATGATGAATCTATCAGTCAGTCAGTCAGCACGTGTTCTTTAATATATACTATAGATAATTTGCCAACATCGAATGTAATTGAAAATCTGTTTACGAATAATGGCGGCAGAACGTAGTAATTTGTTCTCCAAGTGTTAGAGTGAAAAATGCAAGATTTAAATTCAAGTTAAAAAGAAAACCTAGTTTTGTTAAACCGAGGTAATACATTTGTAGTGATTACACAAGCGAGAGATACGCGAGTTTAAAAAATCTAAGATAACAACAAAATTAACTGACGCTGGTGAATGCGTACCTAAAACAATAACCACCACCATCACAGACCAGGCTCACTGTTACAGGATTATAGTGCTCTGCATCACAGACCGCGAGCTTGTTCATGGACGCAATAAACACTTCACGGATTATCACGAGTTGGCTGGCAGGAGGGCGAGAGACATTTAAACATGTTCCATTAGTGGTGACGGAGATAGTTACACCTTTCATCAACATACACTGAGATGAATCTACATTTGAGCGGCGTAACTAAAAAGTATTTCTTGACTAATAGAATGTCATTGCTGAAGAAATGCGCTGGAATATAATTCCAACAGAACTAATGATTTTCAGCAAGATAAAGAACTTCAATGTTACAGCATTCAAGGGCAAATAATAATAAAATTAGTTCGTGAAGAGTGGAGCGAAAGTGTGCGATGCGAGGATGGATTGAACTATTTTATTATTTGGAAAACCAATGCTGTATACACTGAGTGGCCAAAAGTCACGGGAAGGGGTGTCCCATTAAATGTGCCGTGTACGACCCCTGAGCATTGCGGCTAGCTGCGGGCGTAGCTGAACAGTGTGTCACAGACACCAGTGTTGTGAAGATGGCAACATGTCGCGAGTTAACCAACTTTGAACGTGGGATGATCATTAGGGCATTGCGGAGGTTACACGCGAATTCGGGGTTCCTGAGGACAACAGTGTCGAGGGTGGATCTTGAATATCGCAGAGAGAATGTTACCACCCGGGTAAACCGCCTCACGGGAAGACCACAGGTGTTTAACGAACGGACATCACTCGCTTCCGCAGAACCATACTGGGTGCTCGACGGGCTACTGTGAGTCAGATCACTTCCCAGTTGAATGTTGGAAGTCAGAAAACCATTTCTACCAGGTTTGTGAGGAGGCACCTGCACCACATAGGCTTCACCAGCCGACGACCAACTCGTGTCCCTTTGCTGACAGCTCGACACAGAGCTCAACGACGTGCAACATTGGCAATGGACCATGGAACAGTGGCGGCGTGTGGAATGGTGCGATGAATCCCTGTTCCAATTGTATTGATCTGATGGGCACGTGAGAGTGTGGCGTATGGCTCCTGCGTGTCAACAAGTGTGTCCAGGCGGGAGGTGTCTGAGTTCTGGTCTGGGTGGCGTTCTTGTGGTCAAAATTAGGCCACATTGTCCGGCTGCAGGGAGTGCTGACAGGTGCACGTTACGGGGGCATTCTTTCAGACAATCTGCATCCCCTTCTGGCCCTAGAATGCCCTAATGGAGATGCCATGTTTCAACAAGAAAATGCGCCAGGTCACCGCTCTATGATGGTACGCAGGTGGTTGCAGGAGCACTGCAGTGAAGTTACGACAATGGACTGGCCCTCCAGATCTCCAGATCTTAATCCAATCGAGAATTTATGGGTTGCTGCCGATGCTGATGTACGATTCATGAACCTCGCACCAACTGTGGGTAGCAGTGCAAGATGTTTGGGTCCAAATCCCTCCAGAACAATTCCAACACCTCGCAGAGTCGACGCCTCATCATATTGCTGCCCTTTTCAGGGCTCGTTATTCAGTGGTTTCCCGTGATATTTGGACACTCACTGTATTGTTCGGTAATCTAGAGACAGTCAGAAAATGTTGCTTTTGATCATTTGTTAACTCGTTCATGCAGTAAGTAATCAAACTTTCGCAGGTACAAAAATGTATCCACAAGTATTAACTACGAAATTCACGGTTCGTTCAGGCAGTAAATGGCTAGAAGTGGGAAGGAAGCGGCCGTGGCCTTAATCAAGGTACAGCCCCAGCTTTTGCCAGGTGTGAAAATGTGAAGCTACGGAAAATGGTCTTCAGAGCTACGAACATTGGGTTCGAACCCACTATCTCCCGAATGCAAACTCCCAGCTCGGCGCCCCTAACCGCACGGCCAACTCGCCCGGGGATATGTTGTTTTAGAGAATGTCTTCCACCCATTATACTCTATTTTTAATTGTTGCTACTAGTGACCGTATTGATTTCCTAAGAGTACATAATTATTTGTTTACCGTATGGCATTTAGAGCCGGGAGTGTGGAACAGATGACTGGCCCGGTGCTATGAGGTTAGGTATTGTAACTTTGCGATATATTCTGATATCTTAAAAATTGTTCTGATTACCGATAACTAATGTCTTCCATAGAGAATGTAAGATAACGCTGACATCGTTACTTTTACTTTTGTAATCCGTTCCGGTCAACGGGAACGTTTCGCAGTCTGTGATCTCGTGAATAAAACATGAACTCGCGAACCAAACAGAACCAACCACCGCACATTTCCACTTCCTTGGAGTTTAAAACGTACACACAATATTGTTCGTTCTGTATGCTGACGTGTGAAACATCAAATATCATCCTCCCGGACATTATAAAACTCGTGCTTCTTTCATGGTCGTAATGAATCTCAAATTCTGATCCTGGACTAGCTGATTCTGGCGTTACTTGAGACAGGTTCGTCACTTTCATTTTTCCTGCCTGACTTTCTACGGTGTTTTTTCTGATTTCGTAGTAAAGTGTTACCGGTATGAGCAGAATAAATGGAGGAATCACGGAGGACTGAACTGCATTCTAAGTTTCTCCGGTGTGAAAAGTAAGCCTTACTCCACGAGTGTTAAGGTGACGCTAGCTTTTCTTCTAGCGTCCCTATGTATACATCTTTTTCTGGCTCAGACAATATTAGTGAGACTTGTGGTGACAAGTTGTATCATGCTTAGTACATTCTGCATTTCATGTTTGTGAGACTTGTGGTGACGAGTTGTATCATGCTTAGTACATTCTGCGTTTCATGTTTGTGAGACTTGTGGTGACGAGTTGTATCATGCTTAGTACATTCTGCATTTCATGTTTGTAATGTTTTGTTGTTGTCAATTGTGAATTATACATTGGAGCACCATTTAAATGTCAAAGCTTGGTGTAGTCCCTGACGTATGCTATTAAAACTCACTCTATACATACAAATCCACAGCCGCAGCATCTTTGGCGACCAAGGCCTACGCTAACGACTAATGTGACGTCACTGACAGTATGCTTTCTATTTCAACACAGTCTATTTATACAAAGCCACAGCCGCAGCATCTTTGGCGACCAAGGCCTACGCTAACGACTAATGTGACGTCACTGACAGTACGCTTTCTATTTCAACACACTCTATTTATACAAATCCACAGCCGCAGCATCTTTGGCGACCAAGGCCTACGCTAACGACTAATGTGACGTCACTGACAGTACGCTTTCTATTTCAACACACTCTATTTATACAAATCCACAGCCGCAGCATCTTTGGAGACCAAGTCCTACGCTAACGACTAATGTGACGTCACTGACAGTATGCTTTCTATTTCAACACAGTCTATTTATACAAATCCACAGCCGCAGCATCTTTGGCGACCAAGGCCTACGCTAACGACTAATGTGACGTCTCTGACAGTACGCTTTCTATTTCGACACAGTCTATTTATACAAATTCACAGCCGCAGCATCTTTGCTACGCTAACGACTAATGTGACGTCTCTGACAGTACGCTTTCTATTTCGACACAGTCTATTTATACAAATCCACAGCCGCAGCATCTTTGCTACGCTAACGACAAATGTGACGTCACTCACGGTACACTTTCTATTTCAACACACACTATTTATACAAATCCACAGCCGCAGCATCTTTGCTACGCTAACGACTAATGTGACGTCTCTGACAGTACGCTTTCTATTTCAACACAGTCTATTTATACAAATCCACAGCCGCAGCATCTTTGCTACGCTAACGACTAATGTGACGTCTCTGACAGTACACTTTCTATTTCAACACACACTATTTATACAAATCCACAGCCGCAGCATCTTTGCTACGCTAACGACTAATGTGACGTCTCTGACAGTACGCTTTCTATTTCAACACAGTCTATTTATACAAATCCACAGCCGCAGCATCTTTGCTACGCTAACGACTAATGTGACGTCTCTGACAGTACACTTTCTATTTCAACACACACTATTTATACAAATCCACAGCCGCAGCACTTCCGTCGCAATATGTCGCATTACATCAAACATATATCCGGATTAGCCCCAGCTTTAAGACTATTGATATAAAAGGCTGGAAGATCAGGAAATGTGATTTCACAGGGGAATACTAAAAGTCTCCAGGACAGAGCATGTCTCTAATGAACAGATATTGACCAGAATACGTCTCAAAAATAACCATAGAACTACCCTCGAAAAAAATCCAAATTTACTGCTTTTAAAGGTACGTTGTATTTTCCACCTTAAGATCAAACACAACGTAAGGCAAACAAAGTTAATGCCAAAATCCACCCCCACTACAAGAACTCGGAAAATCCCTCAAGGCCAAAAGTTTACTCCATGGACAAAATTATTATTTTTACTGATTTATCAAATTGTGTCTCTGAGGTCACATTAAACACATGTTTAGTTTAAACTGTCTGCATTTGGCCTTTGCTGTTTACGCAAAACATTCACGCCATTACAACCTACAACGAAAGGTTATAAGGACCAAGCAATACGGTTTTTGAAAGTCATAACAGCGCATTTTCTCCTCACACAACATTTTCCACCCTCATGGGGAAGTATTGTGAGTTCCTGTGTTATCGATGTCGGACAACTGCCGCAGTTTCCACGGTTAGGATTATTTTCTCCCTACAGGTTCACAGTGGTGATTGCCTTAAGAGGAAGTGCAACTAGGCAACAGTCCCCTCGTGTCCACATCCCCCTTATGTGATCTGTTGTATCAGACTGTAATTGTGATCGAAACTGGCTCTTTTCCTACATTGTACGTGGGGTAAGAATTTACATGATTTCTCGGCACGACGGAGTATCTACTCTTTGGTGACGAGGTCTACTTATGGGATTTTCAACATTCTGTGATAAATCCACATTTGAAAGACCTTCAGACGGTTCACTGACGAAGCCTTTAGTGTTCATCGCTGCACGCAATAAAAGCAGGAGCGGTAACACGTAATACACCAATGAGTTTGCAATAGGAGCTATCGGTTGCACACAAGATGCACACTTAATTCTGTTTTCTGAATTAAGAGCAAACTACTTGCTCACTTCGTTGAAGCTGTCCGAAAAGGAACTCAAACCTTCTAAGTTGTCAGCAAGTATTACGGTGTTATCTCATCCGACTCCTTGGATGAATTGTCAGCGTACTGGCCTTCGGTTCAGAGGGTCCCGGGTTCGATTTCCTAACGGGTCGGGGATTTTAACCTGCATTGGTTAATTCCAATGGCACGGGGGTTGGGTGTTTGTGCTGTCCCCAACATCCCTGCAGCTCACACACCACACATAACACTATCCTCCACCTCAATAACACGCATATACCTACACATGACAGATGTCGCACACCCTCATCGGAGGGTCTGCCTAACAAGGGCTGCAGACGGCTAGAAATATCCACACGAAATTTAAATTTATTTTACGGTGTTATCTTGAGCGACTTCATCAGATTTCTCTCGAAAAACCCGCACTTAACGGAAACAGACTAAAGATTGATTTTAAAGTTAAAATGTTGCGTACTCACATCGAGCAGTGTCAACTGCTGTGGCGCAAATAAAACTACAAAGTTTATTGTTCTAACAATCATCCATTGAGGACTGCATCTCATCTCTTCAGACCAACGAACACAATCTAAACCTTTTAAAGAGAGTGCAAACACTAGAAATATAAAATAAGTCTTTTACAGAGTACCGAGGGAAAAGATGTTCGCCATACTGGAGGATTATGGGATTACGAATAAGTTATTAAAATCAAACAAACCGGGCGAGTTGGCCGTGCTGTTAGGAGCGCGCGGCTGTGAACTTGCATCCGGAAGATATTGGGTTCGAATCCTACTGTCGGCAGCCCTGAGAATGGTTGTCCGTGGTTTCCCATATTCACAGCAGGCAAATTCTGGGGCTGCACCTTAATTAAGGCCACGGCCACTTCCTTGAAACTCCTAGGACTTTCCTCTCCCATCGTCGCCATAAGACCTATCTGTGTCGTGCGACGTAAAGCCACTAGCAAAAAATTCAAACAAAGGCATTTATGCTGACAATTGAACTGCTGTGAGAATTGATGGTGGAATGAGTTCTTGGTTCAGGGTACTTACAGGGGTTAGACAAGGCTGTCATCTTTCAAGTTAATATTCATAGTTTATGTTACGTTTATCATCTACTAATAGGTATTGAGTATTAGGTGAAAATGTAGTAAGCACTCTGGCCTATGCTGAAGACTTGGTCTTCATGATAGATTGTGCAGAAAGCCTGCAGTGCAGTATCTTAGAACTGAAAATAGGTGCAATGATTATGGTAAGAACTTCAGCCTTTCTAAATTAGTAGGTAAGAAATCCAAGAGAATTGAATGTCGGATTGGGGATACAAAACTGGAACAGGAAGATAATTCCGAGGATGTGTGTTCTCCCAGGATGGTAATATAGTAACTGAATCAAGGTGCAGTAAGGCTAATGCAATGAGTTCGCAGTTGCGATGAACAGTATTCTGTAAGTCAGGTCCAGGACGAAACTAACTTTACATCGGTCTGTCCTCAGGCCAACTTCCTTTTACGGGAGTGAAACCTGCATTGAGTCAGGATATCTCATTTATAAGTTAGAAGTAGCAGATATGAAAGTAGCGAGAATGATTGCTGGTACAAGCTGGTGGGAACGATGGCAGGAGGGTACTCGGAATGAGGAGATAAAGATGGGCTAAGTTAGGAATGAACTCGATGGATGAATGAAGCTGTACCCCGTAAATCGGCTTCGGTGGTGGGATTATGTGGGGCGAATGGAGGAGGATAGGTTACTTGGTAGAAAAATGGACTATGTTATGGAGGGTAAGAGAAGTAGAGGGAGACAAAGACAACCATGTTTAGACTCAGTTTCTGACGATTTGAAGATAAGAGTTATAGAACTAAATGAGGCCACAAATTAGGATTGACGCAGCGATTAGTAAATTCACACAGACTTACAGACTGAACGCTGAAAGGCATAACCGTCTATAATGAAGATGTATGTATGTACAAGTTTTAGATTTTCATTCCATAAATGTTATTCAAGATTGAGGGATTACTAGTTATAAACCTCGTTTTAGAATCAAGAACTTTGATTTTAGTTCACTAATAAAAATTTACCTGATTGTAATATGCGAAACCTCTGCGTTTCTAAAAGAATAAGGACACAGTAAAATTCGGTTTGGTTTTACTTGTGGAGTTACGTTGATAACAGTATGTGTGGCCGTCTACAGTGCTTTGACTTCAGTTTGTAGTGCGTGGTATAATGAATGTAATATGTATCTTTGTTTCACAGACTCAGAGTTGCTACAAAACAAAGAAGAGAAGCCATTAAACTAAACTTTCATGAAGAACTCACTTGCTCATTGAATTAGACGAACGTTTTTAAAGCAAAGAAACCTTTGAACCGCAAACTCCACTTAACCTCAGTTCAGTAGGAGGAGGGTGCAGAAAGACAGGAACATAAATTTAGTTATTTTTATGTTTCCATTTAATTTAATTGCTATAATATTTCTTAATAACAATAATGTACTTCACTCGCAACGGTTACAAAGTAGAGAGACTTGTGAGAGCAGGTTGTACCTTGTTAATTTACTGCTCCGTCCGCCCTGTGAGGCTGACGGACGGACGCTCAACAGACAGAGATAAAGAGGCAAATTATTTTTATTGCACAGGCACAAAATTTTAAGCTCGTCCCAGGTTACAGAGATGTTAAATAATTTTGCGGTTTCTTATTATTTCGACTTTCGAAATGAAACATCAACATGATATATCATATTTGTGATGACTTGAGTCCGGAATTTTATGCATTAATAGGTTAGAATGCAAACTTAGTGAAGCGAGAAGCAAGTATAGTCTACCTTCACAACGATTATGCTATGGGGTTTGCATGAACATTAGGGGTACGGCCCATCAGAACCTCTATAATTTATGTTACTCTTTCTACATTATGGAAGAGCGGGTGGCCAACATTTCCTACTAACTAAATTAGTTAGCAATCTAACCTATTATCGCATGAAAATCCGGGCTTTAGTGATGACTCTGTGAATCAAAAGAATGGTCAGTTCATCAGCTACTTCACTGAAGGGAGTCGGACATCAATCAGACACAAATATTAAACTGGGAAGTTCTCTCCCACTTGATGAATGGATCAGCTACCGAGTGTTAACCATGTCTTGTCAGAAGCAGCCTTTCATTCTGGCTCTTGCGCCACACTACACTGTTACTTATGTTCATAGTTTAAGACGAAGAACAACAGGGCAATCACCCTCTATCATCACCAGAGCCCAGATGTTTATGTAATAATAAAGTGCGAAATGTGTACGTAAAAATGTAGCAAATATCGGTGAAATATGTAATTAAATACGTAATAAATTCATAAATTACGTAATAGTATTAACGCACTAAATTTGAAATGAAATGGCATATGGCTTTTTAGTGTCGGGAGTGTACGAGAAATAGTTCGGCTCGCCAGATGCAGGTCTTTTGATTTGACGCCCGTAGGCGCGTCGTGATGAGGATGAAATGATGATGAAGAAGACACATACCCCCAGCCACCGTGCCAAGGAAATTAACCAATTATGGTTAAAATTCCCGACCCTGCCGGGAATCGCACCCGGGGCCCCTGTGACCAAAGTCTTTTATGAGTTATTGCTATGATATGAGACAATAAATTTGTTTTAAATATCATGTTGTTTGAGTCATCAATCCAGATTGGTTTGATGCAGCCCTCCATGGCACCCTATATTGTGCTCAACTTTTCACTTCTACATAACTGCTGCATCCTACATTTACTCTAATCTGCTTCTCAGATTCATACCTTGGTCTACCCCTACAGTTTTTACTCCCTACACTTCCCTCAAAAACCAAGTGCACAAGTCCTGGGTGTCTTAAGATGTGTCCAATAATTCTGCCTTTTCTTCTCGTCAATTTTAGTCACAACGATCTCCCATCACCAATCTGTTTCAATATCTCTTCATTCTGACCGAGTTATCGTCCATTTTTCACTTCCATACAATGCCACGCTCCAAACGAAAGTGTTCTAAAACATCTTTCTAATTCCTATATCAGTGTTCGAAGTGAGCAAATTATTTTTCTTAAGAAAGCTCTTCCTTGCTTGTGCTAGTCTGCACTTTATGTCCTCCTTACTTCTGCAATCGTTAGTTATTTTACTACCCAAGTAACAATATCAAATATACCTATATAATTTATGACGATATCATCGCTGTTGCATTATTATTATTATTATTATTATTATTATTATTATTATTATTATTATTATTATTATTATTATTATTATTATTATTATTATTAATAAATACATCGCAATTGGTAAATATCCAGATGGCAATGATCACTTACAGTAGTGTGATAATAAAGTAAATTTGAAACATAATTATCCAACAACAACAACAAGTGTACAACAAGCAATTCCATGGAAAGAAAATGTTAAAAGATATACTACTAGTTTAACTTTCTAAATTCAGCATTGTCATATACAAATTCATGCACAACTTAGGTATTTCCAGAGCTTAACACTACGGCTTACAATACTATAGGTTGAGCTTACTACTTAACTTAATATTACAACACCGTCATATACAAATTCACACGTACCTAAAATATTTCAAAATTTTACACCATGACTTACAGTAGTTTGGGCGGTCCAATTACTATTATCTTAGCACTGTAAATCCAGTATCATCATTAGAGCCTGGATTTTTATGCATTAATAGGTTAGAATGCAAACTTAGTGAAGCGAGTTCCAACTATTGTCTAACTTCACAACGAGTATGCTATGGGGCTTGCATAAACATTAGGGGTACGACCCATCAGAACCCCTGTAATTTATGTTACTCTTGCTACATTATGGAAGAGCGGGTGGCGGACACTTCCTACTAACCAAATTAGTTTGCAATCTAACCTGTTACTGCATGAAAATCCGGGATTTAGTCATCATACACAAATTCACACGTACTTTAAATAATAATTCAAATGGTTAATACTACATTTCACAGTCCATTAAGACACCATCACATAAAAATTTACCGACAATTTACAGAATGCTGCCGTCTATTCTTGAAGCATCTTACATTTTTGGGAAAAGACTCGAAGACAGCTGTAGGTAATCTAATCACCAATTCCCCGATTTACAAACTAATATTTAGCATAATTATTTTTCTGCGATCTGCCTTTTACTTAGTGCGGATGATCTGTCCTACTTACGTAACAGGACTTTTCTAGTCTCTCCTCAAGCTGGATTATTCATGTAGGAATTATACACGGCCGAAGCCCGGATTTTCATGAGTAACAGGTAAGATTGCAAACTAAATTTGGTTAATAGGAAGTGTCAGCCTCCCGCTCTTCCATAATGTAGCAAGAGTAACATAAATTATAGGAGTTCTGATGGGCCGCACACCTAATGTTTATGCAAACCCCATAGCATAATCTTTATGAAGGTAGACTACACTTGCTGCTCTCTTCAGAAACTGTAGATCTCTCATTAAGTGGATTCCTAGGTACTTGCATGATTCACTCTCTACCAGAGCGTCCGATGCAAGACAATATTGAAAGTTCCCTGGTGTATGTTTCTTACTCTTTCTTATGAGAGTGCATTTTCGAGTTCTTTTCATTGTCTTATCGAGTGCCCCTTTATACAGCATATTTATATCGGCTTGTAATAAACTATTTTTGACAGCATTCTGTATTTTCATCTATATTATGCAGTCGTCCGCAAACAATCTGCTGTCACTTCGAATTTCGTTCGGCAGATCGTTGACAAACGCTGAAAATAAGAGTAGTCCTATACCACTACTATTATTGTGACTTATAGTTATGATATGAGACAGTAAAATTGTTTGAAGTGTCCCCATATTTTATGACAAAGCCATCGTTGTTACCTTGGATGATTTCTAAAGGTTATTTCTTTCTAATTTTGACAGTATTAAAAAATCAGATTGAAGGCATAATCAAAAATACTTCGAATATTTAAAAATAATGTTACGCACTATAAATCGCGGAGTGTATTACACAGTGTATTCTTGTAGCTAATTTACAGTTGCTCTCACGTCACGCTCTGAAAATGAAACAAATAAACCTTACTAAATGCAGTTAATATGGAACCTGTCTTTAAGTAACACAAATAGTACGGTGACTTTCTTTCATCGTGATGCCAGTGTGTCATCAAGTACTTCTCCGTGTTTCCCATTGTGATGTTTTGGCACTAATCTGATAAAATTCTCCTGTAGACTGAGAAGGACCGTTCAACATCGAAGGAAGTCACCGGTGCAAATTTTACAAACTAAAAACTACGTGTGTGAAATTTTTTTCCAGGGGCACTTCTTGTTCGCCACTAATTTTCTTACAAACAGATAGAGAGCTTGAAGAACCTAGATTTACCATCAGAATGTTGGCCGCCAGGGTAGGGGACATGGTGTTATAGAATTCCTAATCACTAGAATGCGTGCGAAAAATCAGGATTAATTTCCAAATTTCCACGCAGTGCTAATATACAGTGAGGGCATATAACGCGGTTGATTTCCAGTGAATTTATAGATAGTTAGTTCGAAGACAGGCTTATGTAATGGTTAGTAAATACTACCAGTTGTGTGTGTCCTTACTTATCTACCCACATTCGTCTCTTGCGTCGTTATCGCTATCAGAAGGGTCGCTGTCGGGTTCGCCACTGGGAGATGGTTCGAAAAGCAGATCTTTTACGTCAGGGGGCATCTGTTTGTCTTATTCAATTGTCATTTCCTCGAAGCTCGAGATATGTGGATCCGAATAGAATAATGACCGTCCACTAAACATGCGCAAATACACTTGAACTCTTTAGCTATACTATTAAGGTAGTAGAAGAGCCATTTGCAAAACTGTAAGCAAATATTTCGGATAATATCCGTACTACACGAAATACCGTCTTGATCACAAGGGAACAGGAGTTGACCAAGAGAGGTCTAATAAGAAAGATGTAGGTGAGAAGCTAATCCTAGGACGCACGTTCCCAAGTTGTGAGGTCTGATAAATGTGCTTTCTAATCTCTTCAATCAATCTGAAGTACACTCAGCAGCCACAGCTTGTGTCGGGCAGCATTTGAGCCTCCAGAAATACGCTCTTCTCCACGAGATACGAGGCAAAAAGTTACGACATTATCAAACGAAACAGCGCGTTAGCTCGTTGCTGAAGAAACAAGATTTACACAAATTGAACTGGACATGGACGTGTTTCTTATAGACTTCTTCTGTAACCATCTTCATTACCGAGTAGCCTTGTGCCGGGCTGAGTGGCTCAGTCAGTTCAGGCGCTTGTCTTCTGACCCCAACTTGCCAGGTTCGATTCTCGCTCACTGCAGTGGTAGTGAAGGTGCTCAAATACATCAGCCTCCAGCCAGTAGATGTACTGGCACGTAAAGGAATTTGTATGGGACAAAATTCCCGCACATCGGCCTCCCACAAAACCGTAAAAAGTAGTAAGTGCGACGTAAAGTCAGTAACATTAGTATTATTAGTAGGTTTGCAAATCTACATTGGGGAGGCTCAGGGGTTAATCATCCCCGTCGGCTGTCCCTCCAATGGTTTTCCACCCTCGTGTACTGAGGCGAATGCTGGGAAAGGTACTTTATAGGCCGCCTTATCTTCGAATATCACACCACTGATATACATCTCCTTGCCCTGAGAGACGGCCTTTAAGTCTAAAAGCCCAGGGGGTGATTATTGTTTTTAGAGGAAGTTCAACTAGGCAACCATCCTCCATGTAACACTAATCAGAGAGAAAAATGGAAGGGGTCCGAAAATCCGAAAAATGAGGTTATCGGCCAAAGAAAGAAAAACACGATGAAGGGCGTGAAAGTGAAAGACTCCCTAGACCTCGAGTGTTCTTATACCGTCGGGGTCGGAAAAGAACAAGAGTTGACCAAGGAAGGTCGGATAGGAGGAGCCTGGTACACTCTATAAGACCAGTCATACCCTGTCTGGTGTGGACGGAAAACTTTTACCCCCGCCCTCCAACTCCATATGCCTTTGCTGTGAAGCCTTGTGTTCTCAGTGCACTGTGCGCTAGAGCAACTTTGTTGCTTTCATTTACCATATCTGTCTGTCTCACCCTTGGCAAGTGGCCGAGATATGAGCGATCCTAGTAATGACATTTCTTATGCAGCCAGTCCCTGCTATGGATGGTGTGAAAATGTTGCTCATAGTGTCAGCTGGTGCGTTCATTTTAGTGGGATTGGCAAACTGATATGTAATAGCAACTTCTGACTCAGTAAGGAAAGCAACGGGAAACTACCTCGCTTATCATTTCTCTAGTACGTCTCTTCAGTGACACCTAGGCCACCTGACGGCTGATGTTGGAACTGTTGGGGATTAAACCAGCGACCGGGATGAGCACTTAACATACTTCATAGCCTTCACCCCCCTGTCATACCCTCTCCGGTACGTATTGAAACCTTTTACCCCCACCCTTCACCGTCATCGCCATGTTCAGCCATTTTATGAGAGTGATTCAGGATCTTTTGAGAGGGGATATAATGCCCCAGCATATATTCGATATCACTTGAAGGTATAAAGAGCAGTTTTAGTAACACCAGACTAGAATGCTCTTCATTCTCTACTCCAGCGTGAATGCACTCGAAGCGCACCACATATCACTCGACCTAAATGTAGTCTTCTGCCAGACAGACAAATGTTCAAGTCGTCCAGCCATTGTCCTACTCTCCGCGTAGATCAGTGGTAGTGAGTCCGCGTCTGTATCCTAACACCACGAGCTCAAAAATTAGATTAGGAAATGAACTCTTAAAGGAAATAGATGAATATTGTTACTTGGTAATAAAATAACTAACGATGACAGATGTACGTAGGTCATAAAATGCAGACCAGTGTAAGCAAATAACATTGATATAGGAATTAGAAAGATGGTTTTGAAGACTTTCGTCTGGAGCGTGGCATTGTATGGAAGTGAAACATGGACGATAACTTGCTCAGAAAGAAAGAGAATAGACGCTTTCGAAATGTGGTGTTACAGAAGAATACTGAAGGTGAGTTGGGTGGATCGAATCACGATTGCACAGATACTGAAGTGAATTGGTAAGAGGAAGTCGATTTTGCTAATTTGACCAGAAGAAGAGATAGAATGACAGGATATATCTTAAGACACCCAGGACTTGTGCAGCTGGTTTTTCAGATAAGTGTAGGGGGTGAAAACGGTAGGGGTAGACCAAGGTATGAATATGACAAGCAGATTAGAGCAGATGTAGGATTCAGCATTTATGTAGAAATAAGAGGTTAGCACAGGATAGGGTGGCTTGGAGCGGTGCATCAAACCAGTCTATGGACTTACAATTTAAACAATAACGGTTTTAGTTTTTTATTTTATTAAATTTATTTACATTATATACGCATTTTTCACCTCGTGTGAATTCTGAAAGATCATGTTCCGTTACAGTGCCTTTTTCTCCACCTCCTGTCTTTGGTAGATTCAGAGAAAGATAAATGTTTGTTTTGCCTTCAAGTGTCATGGCTGCCTGTGGTTCAAGTAGAGTCAAAGATGGCACGGCTGGTCTGTGGTCAACAGCTCTGCACTGTGACCGGCCAACCCAGCAGAGGAGGGGATGTACGCCTCTGCATTCGGGAGACGGCATGCGGCTGGACTTCATCGCTGGCCCCAACCGTCGGCTGTCCTAAGAATGCTTTCCGTGGTTTTCCATTCTCTTGCAGTAAGGCGAACGGTGGGACAACCCCCTCACCTTCTCCGAGCATCTCCTTCACCGCAACAAATCTCCCGGCCTGAGAGACGGCGTCACCGTATAAGAGGCCCGCCTCCCCCTTCAGGGGAGGAATGAAAACATTTTATTAGTAGTAACCATGACTACCCTTCTAAACTTCTCCATAAAAGTAAATAACGCACGTAGACAATAGCTTGCTGTCATCCTAACGACAGCTGGTAAGTGTTCGAGTTCAGTTCTCAAAGAACTGAGTGTAGATTTGAGCACCTTGAAAATATCAGTTTTTTGTTGTTGTTCTGATACATTAGACGTTTCTTCTTTCAGACAGTTTGCTAAGATTATTTCGAGAGAAGCCTTGTTTTACAACACCACTCACCTAAATATGGAATATTTACTGAGAAATATAACTCGTCACTCTCCTGCTGGCTAGTGTATGTGAATATCCGGTGAGATTTAATAAGAGCTATCTACGCTGGAACATAATTTTCCGTCTATGATACGGCATAGCTTCAATACATTACACAATGGTGTGTTAATATCGCACGCTTGTTAAATACGCATCAGGGATCAGCGGAATGAAATGCGTTCGCGAAATCTACTTGCAGTCGTTGTAAACTTCCCTTGTTCACTAATGCCGGGTGCACCATTCTCGGTAAATATCAGGCGTTACGAAACCGTGGTAAAACTCTTACCGTGGTGTTGTCATTAACCTGTTGCACATTTCTAAATCTTTCACTTCGAAACCGCGGTTACCTGACGTTCGTTTTTCTCGCTATTATTCACCTCGGAAGTAATTCAAAGTAGTATTCAGAAAGCAGAGATGACTTTGACAGGCACTTGTCTTTAATTGATCCAGAAGGCAGTGATATTTTCGACAGTCACTTGTCTTTAATTGATCCAGAAGGTAGTGATATTTTCGACAGTCACTTGTCTTTAATTGATCCAGAAGACAGTGATGATTTTGACAGTCACTTGTCTTTAATTTATCCAGAAGGCAGTGATGATTTTGACAGTCACTTGTCTTTAATTTATCCAGAAGGCAGTGATATTTTCGACAGTCACTTGTCTTTAATTGATCCAGAAGGCAGTGATATTTTCGACAGTCATGTGTCTCTAATTTATCCAGTTCCCTGTTGTTTACGTTTTGCCTGGAAACGACATCTGACTTTCTATTTCTAATACGAGTATTAATTAAATTATTTTGCACTTGTATAAAATAAGATATATAACCATTTTTCTCCTTATGAGAATCATTGCGGTAATTTTTATCGTATCTTCTATTACATCCCATTACTTCTAAGATTAATTAGTTTTATTTCATTAGGTTAGGTCAGGCTATCGGTATCAGCCGATATGACAAAGGAAGGACGAACGAGAGGGCCATGTTTTAGTGCATTTGAAACTGAAATACTCACTAACTTAGATTACTTCCCCACGTCACAGTCTCCTTCTCTCTGTTCATCATCCTCAAGATATTGTAGATATACGATATTCATTTTAACGATAACATCACCCAGCGTTTAACAGCACTGGCGGGAGCTATTATTATTATTATTATTATTATTATTATTATTATTATTATTATTATTATTATTATTATTATTATTATTATTATTATTATTATTATTATTATTATTATTATTATTATTCACATTTCGATATGTTGTATACTCTACTCATTTAAGTATGCCTTTTTATTTTATTTGTTTCATACATTGTAATAAGCCACTGTAATTGGGACAACAAGTCTTGTAGTGTGCTGAATAAATAAATAAATAAATAAATAAATAAATAAATAAATAAATAAATAAATAAAAAACACGCACGCGATAACATCAGAACACTTTGGATACACGCACTCATTCACGACCGGTAAACTTTTAAATCGGATCACGACACTTTTGATGGACGTAATATACAACTTACTCGTGAGGTAGCGTGCTTAGGCCTTAAAGCCTCGGTTAGCTGCTTATCCCGCTTGCCCACGACCGGTTAACGTTTAACCGCGGTATAACGTCACAAGTTTCAAAACCGGGCTTGGTGCAAGAGAAATTCAACTTGACCGTCGTAAGTTATCCATTTCACTACGGTTAAGACGTAACCGAGGTTGACGCAACCAGGCATAAGACTACTGCGATATAATCTGGAGCAATGAAATGTATCAACTGTGGATCAAACCAGGTGCTATGATTTATCAGTTGGGTATTCTTTTTATGTATCAGTAACGACCTTTCTTATGAGTATCGTACTTCCAACTTTCATGTCGTCAAAAATGTGACTGGGAAAGTAACGAAATTAATTCTTGCGCGTAGTGCAGTGCAAATACTAGAGTAACTCTGACGTCAGAGGAAATAATATTTCTCTGGAATAAGTCCGAGTAAGAGAGACGAAAACGTCAAGGGCTACTTGATCTTACAACAAGAACGTTTTTTAAATGTAAATGAAGGCTACTTCATATCCAGTTACGGTTCTATGCAACTCTAATATCACACTGCAGAATTTTTAGGAGTGGTCTACACTATGGGTGGCCAGTTATGACAATGAGGAATAGGGAAGTCCGTGAAATTTTGACCACTTGACTTTAACGCCCATAACTCTATTGACCGCAATGAAAATTTCCCAAATATCATACACGATAATTATTATTACGATGTACCAAATGGTGAAAATAAATGTTAATATTATCTTTAGGATTTGTTCAAAGGTATTTTTTTATTTATTGTTATCGCGTAATCTGGAGTAACTTGGACCAGGTGATCGTGTAATCTGGACCGACAGCGTGTAACTTGGACCAGGTGATCGTGTAATCTGGACAGATAGCGTGTAACTTGGATCAGGTGATCGTGAAATCTGGACAGATAGCATGTAACTTGGATCAGGTGATCGTGTAATCTGGACAGATAGCGTGTAACTTGGATCAGGTGATCGTGTAATCTGGACAGATAGCGTGTAACTTGGATCAGGTGATCGTGTAATCTGGACCGATAGCGTGTAACATGGATCAGGTGATCGTGTAATCTGGACCGATAGCGTGTAACTTGGATCAGGTGATCGTGAAATCTGGACCGATAGCGTGTAACTTGGATCAGGTGATCGTGAAATCTGGACCGACAGCGTGTAACTTGGATCAGGTGATCGTGTAATCTGGACAGACAGCGTGTAACTTGGATCAGGTGATAGTGTAATCTGGACCGATAGCGTGTAACTTGGACCAGGTGATCGTGTAATCTGGACAGATAGCGTGTAACTTGGATCAGGTGATCGTGTAATCTGGAGCGATAGCGTGTAACTTGGATCAGGTGATCGTGTAATCTGGACCGATAGCGTGTAACTTGGACCAGGTGATCGTGTAATCTGGACCGATAGCGTGTAACTTGGACCAGGTGATCGTGTAATCTGGACCGATAGCGTGTAACTTGGACCAGGTGATCGTGTAATCTGGACAGATAGCGTGTAACTTGGATCAGGTGATCGTGTAATCTGGACAGCTAGCGTGTAACTTGGATCAGGTGATCGTGTAATCTGGATAGATAGCGTGTAACTTGGATCAGGTGATCGTGTAATCTGGACAGATAGCGTGTAACTTGGACCAGGTGATCGTGTAATCTGGACAGATAGCGTGTAACTTGGATCAGGTGATCGTGTAATCTGGACCGATAGCGTGTAACTTGGATCAGGTGATCGTGTAATCTGGACAGATAGCGTGTAACTTGGATCAGGTGATCGTGTAATCTGGACCGATAGCGCGTAACTTGGATCAGGTGATCGTGTAATCTGGACAGACAGCGTGTAACTTGGATCAGGTGATCGTGTAATCTGGACAGACAGCGTGTAACTTGGATCAGGTGATCGCGTAATCTGGACCGACAGCGTGTAACTTGGATCAGGTGAACGTGTAATCTGGACCGATAGCGTGTAACTTGGATCAGGTGATCGTGTAATCTGGACAGACAGCGTGTAACTTGAACCAGGTGATCGTGTAATCTGGACCGATAGCGTGTAACTTGGACCAGGTGATCGTGTACGTTATTTGGACCGGTAAATATAAACACTTGTAAGTTATTTAAGCTACTTATTATGAAATTCTAAGCAATAAAATACGGCACTATGAATCGTGGTCGTCACTTTTGGCATGCAGGATAATGATAAAACAATTCATCCTGAATCTTGGTGCAGATTTCATGAGCCCACTTTTTGCAATTATTATTATACGCAGTACTGTAGTAATTATAATATTTGTCAAATAATATTATTTTTTTACTTTTCTTGTGTCTTTAGTGGTGACGTCGGTGCTGATCGCTCGGCCTTGGCCAAACAAGCGACCGCTGCACATCCCGAAGGCCTGCAGAGTACGAGTGATCTGCACAACAAAACCTCTAGTCCGTTTCCTTGGCTTTCTAGACTTGCTCCCAAGTCTTCCCAGCCCAAAGTATGCAAAACGTTTTTGTAACACTACTTCTTTGTCGGAAATCACCCAGAACAAATCGCGCTGCTATCCTTTGAATATTCTCCAGTTCTCGTATCAAGTAGTCCTGGTGAGGGTCCCATACTTTGCAGCTGTACCCTAACTGCGGTCTTACCAGAGACTTATATGCCCTCTCCTTTACATCCTTACTGCAACCCTTAAATACTCTCATAACCATGTGAAGAGATCTGTAAAGTTTCTTAGAAACCTCGTTAATGTTATTACCCAAATCAAGACCATCCCTTATATTAACATCTAGCTACTTAACATTGTTCCCCATCAAGACAATAATTAAAACTGAAAGGACTTTTCCTCTTGGTGAAACTTACAACCTGACTTTTCATCCCATTTCCATTCATACAACTCTCTGTTGTTCATCTCACAACATTGTTTAAGCCCCCTGCAGTCGTTCACAATCCTGCAACTCAACTCTACACAGTAGAACACCATGCGCAGATATCATTATCTGTGATTCCGCATCTTTAATCATACCATTTATGTATATATATATATATACACATACAAGAAAATATAAAGGTCCAATGACACCTCCCTGCGGAACCCCGCACCTAATCATTACAGGATCAGACAACGTTTCACCTACTCTTGTTCTCTCGTTTTATTTTCTAGAGGTGTAGCCACCCATTACATAAAATTCTGGGCCCTAATTATAACCTATAATTAAGAAACATAGAGGACCTGACCGACAGTCTGAACAATGAAGATATAAAGAAAACTGAGGAAGGAGCCGCTAATGACGTCAATATGGTTCGTGACCCCTGGGGTCATGTTCACCATGTACGGACGAACTACGATCCTCTCAGTTGTTACATGATGCGGCTACTCACAGATTGTCACGTGATCTACTGCTTCTTGAGAGCCTCGCTAATGAAATTCCACTTTATCTGGTGAGCGTCCTCCGATAACAGTCTGTAAAACAAGAAACCTGATTAGCTACAACAGCTACTCATACGAACCGTCTGCACTCAATCAGGGGAATCAATCAGGCGCATTACTTTATCTTCGGTATTTATGCCAGTCTGTAATATAATAAGTCGAATTGGCTTTGGTTCGGAGGGCTATGGATTCGTTTCCTGACTGGACTGGGAATTTTAACCTCGTATGGTGAATACCTCTGGTTCGGGAGCTGAATGCCAGTGTTAATACCACACACTAGCATCCTCCACGGAACATGCAATACTCAAGGGCGTCCGGCCGTAAAACTGGGACACATGCTCATTAAATCGTCACACACAATAAAACAGCGAGGAAGAAGGAGAATGTCAGGTGATGTCGAGGGTTATTCAAGTTGGATGCATGAGTTGGCTGAGTTTAATATTTACCGTGCCTCACTCCTCATGATCATCTTCCTCGGCTCAACTATTATTCTCGTCTTATCCTGACACCCCTTGTGATGGGGGTTGTAGATTTACATCCACGGTATGCCCTCCCTATTGTGAGAAGTGACTAAAAGGGCACCCAGGTGTCCTATACTTAGAAACGCGTGCTCGAGTCCACAGGGTGTTTAGCCGAATCTGGCAATGCTTTCACCTACTTGTATCCTCATGTCCTCTCTCCTATCAGAACTTCCTTGGTCAGTTCTTGTTCTCGTCTGACCCCGACTGTATTAGGGTTGTGAGGACTAGGCAGTGTTTTTTCCTCACATAGGCCTATTTCATGGTTTTTCAATTTTATTGCCGAAACTTTCATTATCGAAGTATCGGAGCTCTTTCCTTTGATATAATAATACTATGTCTTATGGCTCCTGGTCATCTGAAAATATGCATGGCGGAAGTGTAACCTTAACAACCATCGAGGCTGTGATTAAGGCATTGTTACCCAGCAACCGTACAGGCTGTAATGTAAGGCAGTTACCCATCAACCATGCAGAATGTGATGTAAGGTATTGTTACCTAGTAACCGTCGAGGCAGTGATATAAGGTTCTCTTAGACAGCAACCGTGCAGGCTGTGATGTAAATGTGTTGTTACCTAGCAACCATGCAGGCTGTAATGTAAGGTAATGTTACCTAGCGACCGTACAGACTGTAATGTAACGTAATATTACCTAGCGATCATGCAGGCTGTCATGTAAGGAATTGTTATCTAGAAACCATGCAGGCTGTGATATAAGGAATTGTTACTTAGCAACCGTACAGGCTGTGATGTAAGGAATTGTTACCTAGCAACCGAGCAGGCTGTAATGTAAGGTAATGTTACCTATCAACCGTGCAGGCTATGATGTAAGGAATTGTTACCTAGCAACCATGCAGGGTGTGACGTTAGGAATTGTTACATAGCAACCGTGCAGGCCATGATGTAAGGTACTGTTACCTAGCAACCGTGCAGGGTGTAATGTAAAGTATTGTTACCTAGCAACCGTGCAGGCTGTAATGTAAGCTAGTGTTACCTAGCAACCGTGCAGGCTGTGATGTAAGATAATGTTACCTAGTAACCTTGCTGGCTGAGATGTGAGGTATTGTTATCTAGCAACCGTGCAGGGTTTGATGTAAGGTACTCTCACTTAGCAACCATGCAGGCTGTGGTGTAAGGCGATGTTACCTAGTAACCTTGCAGGCTGCGATATAAGGTACTGTTAGCTAGCAACCGTGCAGGCTATGTCTTATGGTTGGCGGTCATCTGAAATTAGCAGCCACTGATGGATGGCCATGACCAAAAAGCATATTTATGATCATTTGATTTTCGTTCTTTTTAGCGTTAATAGGGAGAATGGTTGCCTTGTTGTACTTTCCCTTAAAACAATAATCAACACCGGCTCCTAAGACACATTACTGTTATAGTACTTGCAAAGGTTGATACATAACATGCGGAGGGAATATTCTTGAAGTTTGATGTTGGAAACATTTTATATGGTCGGTGTTTTATAAGGATATCAATGAGTGAGGTTCTGCTGAATTGCGATATTTTACTCACAGCTGGTAGAGGGAAACACAGAGTTTAAAACTCCATTCTGGAAGATTTAAGTGGATGAATCCTTAACCTGAAGAGTAAGCTGACCCCATTTTCTATCATCCGTTGATATTTCAAGGGAACCTGTATTTACCCAGTAAAGTTTGCTGAGAACGATATCATCGTATTGCTCTAATATTTGAAATGGAAATGAGTGGTACTTTGAATTGGTAAATTGGATACCACTCTCTCGCTTAATGCACGAATAAAGAGATGTAGTCCGTAATGCAATAAGAAGGACTAACGCCATTGTGTGCATTGATTGCTCCTGGAGTGAACAGCGTCGCATCTCAAGTGTAATAAATACAGGTGTTGGTCATGTCAGGTGGTTCATACTTGTTAATACAGCCGCAGTTATTTCTTGGTTAATCTTTGAAGAGATTCATGGGAAATTAATGTTGATAATATTTCCTTTTATTCGATACTAGCAGGTGCCCGTGGTTTTGCCCGCGTTTATTAATTCAACCGCATTCATTAACATACATCATTTTCACTTTTGATATTGATCGTTTTCTATTATTTTAATATTTCACCTCCACCCGTACGGGTGTCTTACCCTACAGATTTATTTCCCTAACAGTAAGTCATATGAGTATCATCTTAGGTTGAGAGCTATGCTGAAGCATAGGAACACATTTACCCGTAATATCTGTCTTATTTTTTACATTTCCTTTCTTCACTCCTTCTCACCCCATGTGATGGGGATGGACTTTCCATTTTTATATACCATGTATAGAAGAAGAAGAAGAAACGTTTTAAGAAACATCATAATCTTCACATACTGTTGGTTAGGCAACCCGCTGATCAGACTTGTCATGCGGTTTACTTACCTTCCCCTATTTCTTTTCCCCCACCCTTCACATTCCCTATGCCGAACTACCCAACATATTTTGTTTAAACCACTTCCAAAACCCTTCCAGCGGTAATAAGAACAATTTTCAGCGAAATCGGTCAGCAGTTTATGATTCCACTCGAGGCATACATACAAACAAACTTTCATATTTATATATATCCATAGATGATGTGTACACGAAGTTCAGTGCGACGTTTTTAGTATAGTACTGCAATAACCTAAATGTGCCAATTCTTCACTTATCCAAGGAGGTTGGGGTAGGATATAACACTTGTTCTCTTCCAATAACGGCGCTGTTAGGTTTGCAAGCCCTAGGAAGTCTTAATATTTTCATGTCCTTTCTGACCTTCCGGTTTCTCTGATAGGTACCGTACTGAAAATAGTTCTGGTCGGTATCCCTTCGTTCTGTGCAACAATCAGTCAATCAGTCACTACTGATCTGCATTTAGGGCAGTCGCCCAGGTGGCAGATTCCCTATCTGTTCTTTTCCTAGCCTTTTCTTAAATGATTGCAAAGACATTGGAAATTTATTGAAAATCTCCCTTGGTAAGTAATTCCAATCCCTAACTCCCCTTCCTATAAACGAATATTTGCCCCAATTTGTCCTCTTGAATTCCAGCTTTATTTCCATATTGTGATCTTTCCTACTTTTAAAGACACCATCCAAACTTTTTCGTCTACTGATTTTATCCCACGCCATCTCTCCACTGACAGCTCGGAACATACCACTTAGTGATTTCCGACAAAAGAGTAGCGTTACAAAAATGTTGCAAGGTTTGGTCTGGGAAGATCTGGGAGAAAGGAGACGAGTTGCTCGACTAAGTGGAGAGTTGTCGTAGAATGACATCACTAGACGAATAAGTTTTGAGTGGTGTCTTTAAAAGTAGGAAAGATCACAATATGAAGATAATGTTGTAATTCAAAAGGGCAAATTTGGGCAAATATTCGTTTTTGGGAAAGGGAATTAGGGATTAGAATATCTTACCAAGGGAGGTGTTCCATTGCTTTCCAATTTATTTGTAATCCTTTAACAAAAGGCTTGGGAAACAACAGGTAGGGAATCCGCTACCTGGCCGACTGCCCTAAATGCAAATCAGTAGTGACTGATTGATCGATTGATAGAACAATTAACGTCCATTTCTGAAACATGTTCCCGTAAAGAGGGCTTGCTTATGAAATTAGGATTTATATTATGGGTTTGTTCGAGCCCCTCTGCATTGATATCTAATGTAGCAGTACAATAAACAACACCAAACGGATTGATATATTGAGAGATAGTCAAAACACTCATGTACAGCGATGTGGAGTACATTAACAATGAGAGAGTATTCATTGCCGTTAACGTTCTCTCACGTAACTGATCAGATCGACTATCGTCAGGTCATTAATCACAGAGTTCATAACAGGCACGGGCCGGGAGCTATTAAACTACCTTCCGTGAGACTGAGTAAAACAGGGGAAATGATCACAGCCCTACCTGTAATAACAAGTACGCTAAAACTATGGCATCGGAGAAGCTAGTGCACCTTACTTACCGGGCGAGTTGGTCGTTCGGTTAGGAGCGCGCAGCTGTTAGCTTGCACCCGGGAGATAGTGGGTTCGAATCCCACTGTCGGCAGCCCTGAATATGGTTTTCCGTGGTTTCCCATTTTCACACCAGGCAAATGCTAGGGCTGTACCTTCAATAAGGCCACGGTCGCTTCTTTCCCATTCCCAGTCCTTTCCTATCCCATCATCCCCATAAGACCTATCTGTGTCGATGAGACGTAAAGCAAATAGCAAAAAAGAAAGCACCTTACTTAATAAGGACTTAGGCCACAGTTGACGACGCCTGGACACGCTTCTACAACAATCAGACGACCTTGGCCTCTCAGCACGCTTTACGAGAGGCAGATAGGAAAATCGGTGACATTTCTCTCCACCATCGTGATTTAAATCTTATAAATGAACTGTTCTAAAATATCATATCTTCATATTCGCTTCTTGATTTCTTTAGCATGTGCTATATTTTCCACTGGAACCAATCTTTTTTCCTCGTTTAAACAACAGTTACCTACTGAAGTCAATATCTGAGATGTATACGGGTAGTTTTTTTTTTTGAAAAATTAATTTACAGAAATTACGTAGAAATCATTTAAAGACCAGAGGAAACTATACATTGAATACATAATACAGTACGTGTAATAATAATAACAGTAATAATGTAATTGGTTTTAAAACCAAACCACATGGCACTACAGCCCTTGAAGGGCCTTGGCCTACTAAGCGACCGCTGCTCAGCCCCGAGGCCTGCAGATTACGAGGTAACGTGTAGTTCACGACGAATTCTCTCGGCCGTTATTCTTGGCTTTCGAGACCGGAGCCGCTATCTCATCGTCAAATAGCTCCTCGAACCAGCCCTCAGGTCCAGGTAAAAGTCCCTAACCTGGCCTGGAGTCGAAGCCGGGTCCTCCGGGTAAGAGGCAGGCGAGCTACCCCTACACCACGTGGCCGGTTAATTGGTTTTACGACGCAATAATTATCCTTATGACTTTCAGAGACACCGAGGTGCCGCAATTTTGTCATGCAGAACAAGTAAATCTATCAATACGTGGTTAACGTATTTGAGCCCCTTTAAATACCTCCGGATTCAGCTAGGATCCAGTCTCGTCAAATCGAGCTCAGAAGGGCATTGCTCCACCGTCTGAGCTACACATCTCGGCAGAAAATAATAACATTATATACCGGGCGAGTTGGTCGTGAGCGTAGAGGCGCACGGCTGTGAGCTTGCATCCGGGAGATAGTAGGTTCGAATCCCACTATCGGCAGCCCTGAAAATGGTTTTCCGTGCTTTCCCATTTTCACACCAGGCAAATGCTGGGGCAGTATCTTATTTAAGGCCACGACCGCTTCCTTCCCACTCCTAGCCCTTTCCTGTTCCATTATCGCCATAAGACCTCTCTGTGTCGGTGTGACGTAAAGTCACTTGTAAAAAAATAAATACCAACGTCTTTCCTGGCCAGACCTAGTGTTTACAATGTATTATGTCTTCTGGTTTGAGCTAGAACAAATTTGTAACATTCATTAATCTGTTTCATCCTTGGCTTTGACAGTATGAAAATATCACTCACAGGGTCGGATGGTGCATGGATTTTAATGGACTTGGCAGACTGATGTGTAATAGCAACCTCTCGTTCGGTGAGGAAAGCAACGGGAGACGTTATTTCCCTAGTACGCCTCTTCAGTGACGTCTGAACTACCTATCATGGCTGATGGGTGATCTGTTGAGGTCCAAACCAGCCTCTGGGCTGAGCACTCAACATACATACAGTCAATATCAACCAACAATAGAAATGCACGTTTTTTCCAGAACACGTCGTAATAGCAGGAAAAACTTTATTTCTGGTTTGCTATCCCTCAGTAAACGAACCACAGTAGCTTATTTTGAAGAGCAAATTGTGAGGCTGGTTTTTGTGCAACAACAGACTGTGGTGTGCCGAAACCAGTGTAACATGGGCTAATGAACGCACACAAACAAGCCTTAAAATGTGTTGTGTGCAACAGACCGTGCCAAAAGAGAACTATTTCACCACAATGCTCACGTAACATAGTTTAGTAAATAGTCAGGTTCACCACGTTGGTCGACTGTCGCAATGGGTTATGATTTCCATTTGTTCGTCATCATTACTCCATGAGGCAAGAACCCTAGGGCTCTCGCGAAGTAAAATAACTAGAGCCCGGAATTTTATGCACTAATAGGTTAGAATGCAAACTTACTGAAGCGAGAAGCAGGTATAGTCTACCTTCACAACGATTATGCTATGGGGTTCGCATAAACATTAGGGGTACGGCCCATCAGGACCCCTATACTTCATGTTACTCTTTCTACATTATGGAAGAGTGGATGGCGGGCATTTCATACTAACCAAATTCTTTTGCAATCTAACCTATTACCGCATGAAAATCCGGGCTTTAAAAATAACTTATGCAGGGTTATTCACCTAAGATGTTACACGGAAATAACGTCTAAACTATTAAAAAGATAACTGTATGCTGTTTTCATATTCGTAAAAGATACCCAGAGGCTTGTAAAATAATGAGATACTTGCTCTCATGGGGTGATTAATAACCGAGATACTGGTACTAACTCCATATTTTTAAATGGAAAGGCACGAATACATACAGGTGGTCTAAAAGTTCAACTGCTTACAGCTTGAAATATGTAAGAAGTTTCAAAATCGGACAGTTACCTTTTGAGATGTCAATAAAAACTGCATTTGGTCTTTTGCGTGCCGCATCACACAGCGTGCGGTCGTCCAAGGACGTATTGGCACACAAGCTGTTTCCTGACGTTAATTCTAGCCACAGAACGGATACCAGGAATGTACTCTAAATTATCGTACACATATACAGTAACAAACCCTGGGTGTGCAACGTTATTATATGACTGGCGAACACAACGGCGAAGGGAGATAAAAGTTTTCTGTTTTTGCTTTTGTTTTGAAATCCAGCGCTCAGTTTAGCGTCTTTCCCCACAGATGGGAATGGGAAGGATTTTGAAAGGACGTCGGCCGTGGCCTACCTCAAAGGTACAAATCCGGCATTTGCCTGGTGTTGAACATTCGACACCATGAAAATCACTTTCATGCAGGACTCGAACCTGCGCTCCTCCGAATGCACGCTACTACAGCCGCGTTCGAGTTCCGCGGAGATTAATGCGTGTAAAATAAATAAAGCATAATGTTGCTGCCATCTCACTACTATCAGCTCTGAACATCCCACACAATAAGGCGAGCTGTTTGTGTCCTAATGTCGAACCTATCCCAACACAAATAATCCAGCACTGGTAGTAACACTGCTCCTTCACCTGAAGTAACCCAGCACAAAACGAGGTGCGCTTTGTACTACACAAAGCCTCAGAAATGAAATAACAAAACAACAGCTTTCGTTATGTTCCTTTTTTTTGCTACTTGCTTTACCTCGCACCGACACAGATAGGTCTTATGGCAACGATGGGATAGGAAGGGACTGGGAAGGAAGCGGCCGTGGCCTTAATTAAGGTACATCCCCAGCATTTGCCTGCGGTGAAAATGGGAAACCACGGAAAACCATCTTCAGGGCTGCCGACAGTGGCGCTCGAACCCACTATCTCCCGGATGCAAGTTCATAGCTGCGTGCCCATAACCGCAATGCCAACTCGCCCGGTTTATGTTCCTTTGAAGTTAAAGTAGTTATTTTATTCCTTTTAAAAACACCACCCTGTCTTATCATGAGTTCGCCTGTCACACACACTTTGCAAACCCATCACATGTGTACGATATGCTTACACGCCTGGTATCCATTGTGTGGCTGGAATCACACCCAGGAAACTGCTTGTGCGTCAGTATGTAATTGTCCGACCGCGCGCTGTCTGACGCGGCACGTAAAACCGCGAATGCTGTTCTTATTGATATCCCAACTCAGTTTCAACTTGTTTTTCCACACTTCAAATAATACGTGTTAAAATTGTGCAGGCCTGCGTGAAGAGATGTACTTATTATTGCGTTTTCTTCTGTAGTGGTTCGTTGCAGGTAAATGAAGACGGACAGTCCTCGAGCAATATTAGAGGAATAAAAAGACACACGACCGATATCGTACAAGGGCCATCTGAACCAAAGGCCTCTTACGTTGACCATTCGGCCGAAGAGATTAGGTACGTTTACATCTTACAGTAAAAATAAAATCAGATTAGTTTGTTCTCTGAGGTGAGTAAACAGGCACCACCAGTAACAGACGTTACGAGATACGAATATTCCCCAGAGCTCTCTACCACCAGATAGCGAATGAGCTACTTGCTCTATAGAGTGCTGTACCCATATGCATCATAAATCCCAAAACAGTATACTACTAGAGGAGAAGAACAAATCTTCTTTCGAAGCATTATTTTCCCATTACAGGGATCGATAAGGCTGTTCCTTTGAAAACTATTGTGGATGTATTCGGAACTGAGATACACAACGCCCCTATCATACCTTATGCCATCCACCTACCTGTTTAGCAGTCTACCACGAGGTTGACATTCGTCAGGAGCGAGTTGGAGGGCCCTTTTGGCCAAATAGTTGTCGTGACATTACGATCGGAATCGGGTCTCTCCTGCTTTCTCTTGCCGTTTCTTGTACGGTCGCAGCGAATCAATTCTGAACAGGTGGTGTTCGTCTTGAGAGGAAGTACGACTGGCAACCATCTTCTATTAATATTAATCAGAAGGGGAAAGAAGGAAGGGATCCCACACTTCTAGAAATGGCGGCATTGGCCAAAGAAAGACAAGGCCCATAAAGGATGTGACAATGAAAGACTCTAGACCTCACGAACCGTATACAGTGGGGGTCGGAAGCGAACAAGATTTGACCAAGGGAGGTCGGATAGGAAAATGAAAGTGAGGAGCCTGGGATAAGCAAGTGGTAACAATGTCAGGACTCAGCTAAATGCTCCAGGGTCAGCAACCAACGCTACCTAGTTGAGAGTCCCTTAGTCGCGTCTTACGACACGCAAGGGATACCCACAGGGGGTGTTGCATGTATTGCAGGAATGTTGTGAGCTAGAGTCCGTGCTGATAGGCTACAATGCAAACTTACTTAAGCCAGTAACAAGTATACCCTACACTGTACAACGGTTATGCTATGAGATTTGCATAGATATTAGGGGTACAGCCTATAGAACTCCTTGAATTTATGCTACCCTTCCTACATTGAGGTACAACGGGTTGCATTACACTTCCTACAAACCAAATTACTTTGCATTCTAACCTTTTTTTGTTTTGTTTGCTAGGGGCTTTACGTCGCACCGACACCGATAGGTCTTATGGCGACGATGAATTCTAACCTACTGCCACCTAAAAATCCGAGGTATAGTTATGACATAGTGTAACAGTAAATTTGGTACTTCGGTAGAGATGAGACGCAGGGCGTGTACCAGTCGCTGAAGTGCATACAGAGGGAGAGGGTTTGTTTAAAAGAAATCCTAAAAACTTTTGTTTCAGAGTTTATTAAAAAAATTGAAATTAATATCACCTCTGTACAGCGTATACAGTCGAAAACGTTCCTCGTCCTATGGCTGGCGATGTCCTTGGATTCCGGAAGCTCCATTTTCCATAGCAGCGAACCACCATTCGTCCCCCGATGGAAGTTCTAGAAGATCTATTCGGTGCTTTGAAGATCCATGGCGTCGAGGTAGTCCTTGTAAATGGTGAACATGAATGAACATCGTTCAGCTCTGGGGCGAGTTAGTGCAAAGGCTGCTTCTGCACAGATGATAGAGTGTTTATAAATGCTTTTAACAAAGTCCAAACACAAATGTCTCGGTGAAATGTCACTTAATTTTGTCATGTGTCAAGTGAAAGAAATATTCATAAAATAAAGTCCACTCGGAACTGATTGTCGAGTTTAAAGTTACTTAAAGTTTGTTGCACCTATTACAACGTAAAGTAAAATCACATGACTCAGTTTATTGAAGCACTGTTCAATTTAAATGAAATAAAGATGTTCCGCTCGTGAATCAGAACTCATTCACGTGTCGAAAATAATATGAAACCAAAAGACGAAATTAATTGAGTACTGACAGTCCTTGGTTCGACTGTTCGTAAACTAAATGTTCGTAGCATTGGAATACACCGTTCATTAGAATAGAAATGCACTGTTCACACATGCACAGTTCACAGTTCATTACCTAAAATGTCGACACAGTTTATGGATTGGTAAATTAAATTTGGATTCAAACACAGTTTATAACTTGAAGTATTTAGTACTCGGCGAGGAGCAATCAGTTCTAAGTCCATAAAATTTCAATTTTGAACACTCGAAAACGTTTGCGGGTCTTGGACACTCGTATAGAGTAACAGTCAATAGATAATGTCCAGAAGGTACACAATTCACCTCACGTCCTATCGGAGTAAAAGGTTGTCATAATATAAAGAAATCTGCATAAGTCCACATTCAACACAATTAGATTAAAGTCCACGAACTTGAAACTTAGTAGCGGCTTCACGCTCGATCACGGTACCCGCGAACTGACTGTGCGAATACTACAGTCTAGTATGCACATAGAAATCCCGGCCACAAACTGGTATCATATTCTGCAGCGCACTGCTGCTCACTATAACATGCTGTAACACACTGCTCTGCTGAGCGAAGCAGTACGTATTTATATCTAATCCGGGCCTCCACCTCTTGTTCCATAACTTTATAGTCCCAAGTCAGATTCACGTGAAATTTGGCAGGAACATAGCTAAAGGATTAAGTTATATGGTGATGTAGTTCAATTTGTTAAATTATTATCGTGGGAAAAGTTATTACCCGTCGAAACTCATAGAACATTCTACATCAGTCCAGGCTCTGTAGTGCGCCGAGGCATGCTGTGACGTCACCCGCTCACTACGTCACACGCGCGCAGCTGTTGCTCGCTGCCTAGTCAGTCCTTCGTAAGCGGTCCGGAGCATAACACGTAAGTTTAAGATTTTCATGACGGGGACTTAGTTTGTACCGCCGTTACCGGTACAGTAGTTATAATTCTTTTGATGAGTGTTTATTTGTTTAATACTGTATGTTATGTAGACGGAATCGTTCATCTAATATTTGCACTGTATGGCTGTGTCACTGACATGTCAGATTAAAAGAAAACCATCAGCGAAACATCGAATCTGAATGCTGGTGGTGGTTATTTCAGTACGTTCGCGAACATTTTATGACATTTTTCTCCTGTAGTTTAAACTGTTTTCTAAGTTTCTGAAGCATTTAGTAGGCAAGAAGAGAAAACAAACTTTGAAAAACTATCGTCTCTCATCAGCTCCAAACAGGTATCAGTCATAAAGTACCTCATGACAGCAACAGGAAATCAGTTATGAACACAAAATGTTATAGAGATAGTCTATAAGCCATTAGAAACAATATAATATGCTTAAATTTTAGATTGTCTCTGTAATAATATCAGTGGTGGTGATTATTGTTTCGAGAGGAAGTACAACTGGGCAACCACCCTCTATTAACATTAATAACAGTGAAAATTGAATGGCCAAAAAAGACGAGGGATACCGTTGTCGTGAAAATTAAAGATTGCCTATGCCTCGGTATCCAATAGAGTCGGGGTCGGAGAAGAACAAGAGTTGACCAAGGGAGGTCGAACAGGATAGATTAAAGTGAGAAACTGGCCACAACTAAGTGGAAGTAATGTCTGGACTCAACTGAGTGATTCGCGGTCGCCAACCCACGCTCCCCTCTTAAGAGCCCCTGGGGCCTCCTTTAGTCACCTCTTACGACAAGCAGGGGATACCGTGGGTGTTATTCTACTGCCCCCACCCACAGGGGGAGTTACTAATACTTCCGTGGAAAAGAACTGTGAAAATTGACCTGTACAGTTGAAAGTATGGAGTAATTTTGTGGAACAGAATCCTACCAATAACATTGAGTAGAACCTTAATACATTTGTAATGTATTAAACTATACCCAGCTCAGCCATCCTGTTTGTGTACTGCATCTTGTTGGGTGAAATGGAAACGGCGTATGGAGTGTCCGAGGACATGTTCGGCTCTCCAGGTGCAGGTCTTTCGTTTTGACTCCCGTAGGCGACCTGCGCATCGTGTTGAGGATGAAATTATGATGAAGACCACACATACATCCAGGCTCCGTGTCAGAAGAAATTAACCAATGATGCTTAAAATTCCCGACCCTGCCGGGAATCGAACCCGGGTCCCCTGGACATCTTGTTGGGTAATTGATCCATGTGATTGAACTCAACTTGATGGTAGTATAACTGCTCTAAA
Source organism: Anabrus simplex (assembly GCF_040414725.1). NCBI lineage: Eukaryota > Metazoa > Arthropoda > Insecta > Orthoptera > Tettigoniidae > Anabrus > Anabrus simplex. The sequence continues at coordinate 76,357,624 of NC_090277.1, forward strand.
GCTCATGAAGTCTGTTTTTACCCATGGTGGTCTTCGTTTCTCCACTTTCGATTTATTTTTAAAATGTATACATTTTTTGGAAATTACATCATTCATGTTAAACGTCTCGAGCTGATTCATTTCCAAACAGTGTACGAGACTGAGTGTTACAGACATCACGATTTAAAGCTTGTAATGTTGTAGTCCTTGCGGGAGCTGAAATTACACGGAGTAAGTGGATTGATGAGAGGTGACCTGTTATTGCCTGCCACGACACGGAGTTGTTTGTAAATGAAATGGTGCCTGCATCCTATCAATTATAGTTCGTTCAACTCACTGCGTTAATTAAGTTACAGGGGCTTCATCATAACCTGAATTAGTGGTACATGACACGTGAACCATTCGACTGAGTCTCAAATATTCATCAGGCCTGTCATGTAGGTCATTATGTGATCCCGGTTTTTTGCAGAATATTACTTTTTTACTTGCTAAATTTGACTCCCTTTGCTGTTGATTCTGCTTTAATGGAACTGATATCGAGGTCATCAGCAGACAAAGAACATTTAAATGTCATGTTTAATGGCCTTACATACGCATGAAAGAACAGTTTTTGGCACTTAGATTGGGCTACAGAATACTCAAGTAGGCATCACAACATGGAAATCCACGATAAAACTATATTTTTACAGTATAAACATCATATTTCGCTCATAATATTTAAAATCAGTTAATTTAGCTGCAACATGAATTAAATTAGTATCGCTATAAATCACTTTTGCCACATCAAGGGAGCAACAGCAAACACAGGCCAAGGCCATCTATAACTATGATACCTGAACGCCTTAGAGCATTAAAACACATATAGAGTGCGCAAAGCGCCACGTCGCTCGTCCACGTAACAGCGTGAAGCCAACATCATGATCATCAGCTGATCCGGAGTTAGTTCGAAGTAGGTTCTGATAGGGTATAAGCAGAATTCTCAAACAGTGACATTCGAAATGGCCAAGAAATCGGATAATGGCAGATACCCTGCTTGGCTGTTGTGGTTAAACATAAATTACAATAAAATCCGTAGTCATAAATGGGTACTTAGGGTATGACAGAAATCGTTAAAACCGAAAGGGATCTACCGTAGGTTATAACTTCATTATGATTGTATTTTTGTATTACGTCCCCGTAAGTAACACTATAATTGCTTAATGTTAATTACTTATTATAATGTAAGGGACGTACCATTTCTTCAATTACCGCATCATTTTCGGATTAATAGCCGAAGGTAACCACTCAAAGTGTCCGACTCGTTGGCTGAATGTTAAGATTACTGGCCTTCGGTTCAGAGGGTCCCGGATTCGATTCCCGGCCGGGTTGGGGATTTTAACCTTCATTGGTTAATTCCAGTGGCCCGGGCACTGGGTGTTTGTGCTGTCCCCAATATCTCTGGAACTCACACACCACACATAACACTATGCTCCACTACAATAACACGCAGTTACCTACACATGGCGGATGCCGCCCACCCTCATCGGAGGGTCTGCCTTAAAAGGGCTGCACTCGGCTACAAATAGCCAGACGAAATTATATTACAATTGAATGTTGTCCATAAGGAAGTGTAGCCTAATTTTAAATATTAATGCGAGTGATATCTACAATAAACACTTCATAACTTTCACAGACAGGTGTAAAATATTGTATTTGCCGTGCTTGGTGTACATTTGACTGAAATAGGCCTACCTCAAACCAATGCCCAAGCACAAGACACAAAGAGTGACACACATCCTACACGAATATCATACTTCAATGAACATTACACCAGCAACAGATGGCAACAAAGGTGAACACTCAAGGGCTAAAGATAAACACGTAACAAGAAATTTTCACTTATCGTAAGTCGGAAAAATTCACAATGCATTAGGGTCAATAGCAGATCAATTGGGACTGGTTGTAATATGTATATGAAGCAGAGGTATTTTATAATAATAATAATGAAATGAAATGGCGTATGGCTTTTAGTGCCGGGAGTGTCCGAGGACAAGTTCGGCTCGCCAGATGCAGGTCTTTCGATTTGACACCCGTAGGTGACCTGCGCGTCGCGATGAGGATGAAATGATGATGAAGACGACACATACACCCAGTCCCCGTGCCAGGGAAATTAACCAATTAAGGTTAAAATTCCCGACCCTGCCGGGAATCGAACCCGGAACCCCCTGTGACCAAAGGCCAGCACGCTAACCATTTAGCTATGGAGCCGGACATAATAATAATAATAATAATAATAATAATAATAATAATAATAATAATAATAATAATAATAATAATAATAATAATAAAGTGGTGCATACAAAGCAACACAGGTAAAATTTCACTCCACTGCCTCCTACTAAATTAGGCTTAGTTTAAAGCCCATTATAAACTAATGCACGTGCCACACTTGAAGGAGGCCTACAAGTAGGAGGTAACATCTGAAGAAAAGAAAACATCCTGCTGGTAAAAGGTGGGTACTGAATTTAGTTTCAGTTTAACTCCCACATCAATTGCGTCATTATTAAAACATTCCAGTGACAAATTCTTAGAGTGTAATCTTGACTGCTTTCCAGGCAAGAAATTCTCCCTTCTTAATGCAACTATCCATTGCTTTTTCCTTGTCTCATCAGCAGGAAAAGTGAAATCAATAAAATTAAAGCACAATATTCAAATTTGCAGTAGCCTGGATACTGGAACTGCAAGCAATACAATAAATCACACGCAATTGCACGTATTCTACAGGCAGCCGAGAACGACTTTAAAAACATATAAACTCCTTACATCATCATAGTTTGTGATGGTCTAGGAAGCCACACATTTAGGTAAATATTAACTTACCCGTGAAAACAGAAATGCCGGATCCTTTTTTGAAAATATCCAATAAAATGGCCACGAATTTGTGCCACGGGCTGATGAGGGCCTTGGACCATGTTTACGATATGTCTGGTTTATAGCTTGCTGCTTGAACACTTAGTTTATTCGTATGACTTAAATACGTTTACTCTAGTTATTGACATGAATTTGTCTTGTGGTTGGAGGTCACCTGAATATTTGTGTAACGTAACGTGACAAAATAGTCGTTACTGTAGGCCTTGCTCCCCAAAAATGCTGCGCCTGCAAGTTAAACTCCTTCGAAGTTCCTTTAGCGCAGCTCACCCCGTGTACTTCGGTTCAAAGATTATATCTAGCAATAGACGAACGGCTCACAATTGCACTCTACAGACCATTAGTTGAGTCTGGTATAGTTTTCACTTACTTGTAGAGCGCCTTTCTTTTCATGCCTCGATGTTTCATCTTATTATGAAAATAAATATTAATTGTCCTATAATGGTAGAACATATTCCAATGGCTGGTGTTTTAAATGAAAACTCCAAGCTTCAATATCAGTTCAAGAATATCACGGTTTATAAAATTCAAGTGCTGGGTTATAGACAGTGTAATTGAAAAAAAGGCTCGTCCTAATTATACTACTACCTTAAGTAGTGTAGACGAAAATAAATTTCATAACTTCGGTCAATGTTTCTGAGAAGTCAATAGGGACTAGATACTCCCCTCTGTTAAACATAACGACAACACAGCCGTGTCCTCCCCTCCAAGGCTGCAGAGAGGTACGAACACTGAGTACAGGCCTAGTCATTCTCCATTGAACCCTGGGTTCAAAATTCGGTAGGACCCTGTGACATGCATGTAGGAATTGCATAATAGATAATGCCTTAATATATATTTTCAAACTTATGTCCGTACCAGGGCTGATTATCGAAATTATTTTGTCCTTTAAAACAACAGTCGATTAATCAATAAATGACTTCCTCACTTACTTTTCCTTTTATTATTATTATTATTATTATTATTATTATTATTATTATTAATAGTAGTAGTAGTAGTATTTATTCTCCACACATTGTAGACACGGTTCCGATTGATGCATGGAAAAGGGGTCAGTCTCACATAAACGAATGTGCCTCCATCTTCACTTAAAATTACAATATTAAAAAATTACAGTTAAATTCTACATAATGTGTTTGTGTACAGTTACACTATTTACATAGACATATATTTACATAATATTCACAAGGCCTGCTCAACATTCAAGTAATTCGACTTACACACACACACACACACGTGAATCCCCGTATATACTTCAGCTAGGCTGGCTCTTTCATACCCACATGCACTCTCACTCACCCGGCATAACAGAAACTTTCATCCACCCTCCCACGAATACTGAACATTCACACAGTAGAAAATTATGTTATGTACAGAATGTTTCCTTACATATATTCGTTTTACCTCTTTACAAAAAGTTCAGTAGTTAGTTATTTTGTCTATGGTGAGAGTCCATTCCATAGCCGAGCAGAACGAACAAAGAAGCCACTTTGATATGATGTTCTTCTTGCAAGTGGAGGCTAAAGGGGCACACCTCGACCTCCTTGAGCGGAACGTTAGTTCAGCTGTAAGCGGTTGAAAGGTTTGATGTGGATGTTACCTGCGAGGGATTTTCTCAGAAAAGCAATATCTATTTGTTTATAGAGAGCTGTTATGGGGGGTAGTGACCTGGCTGTATTTAAATGACTATTTAAATGACTGTTCGGCGTTGAACTCCCGGCAGTCAGTCAGTATTTTACTTATCTGTTTCCGAGAAATATCAATGAGTAAGGAAAAATCTCTGTTTTTACACTGACGAGGGGAAATTCTATCCGGCTGAGAGGCAGTAATTGGCCTTCCGTCAGAGAACAACCCCCACCCGCTTATCGCTAAGCCATTGTATTAACATTTTGAGACGGAGAGTTTTAGTAGGTGTAGGGAAAATACCCCCCTCCATAATAAACGGCCCCCTTCATGGGTTTAGTTTTGAGTCAAATTAGTGAGAGAGTTATTTGTATTTAGAAAAGGCCGAAAGAATTTCGATCTCCTATTATAACAGATCGTAAGTGAGCCAAGAGCCGCGGTGTTTGAAACGTGTGGTTATTACGACCCCTTTTAAGAGTAGGATGCTAGGGTCGGTTGAGTGGCTAAGGAGGATTCTATATTTCGTCATCATTACTATTTTGTTGATATGAGATCTAATGCGAAGTTCGATTCGTATATTTCTATTAGATTTCAGTCTAGGTGCTTTGTTCTTTATTCCCAGTGTCTTATTCTGGAAACCTTGCAATTTTGAAAGTGGAGTTTTAGGGATACAGCTCTAGACCTCACAGCCATACAGAAGTATGGGTCTGACACGTGCTAGGTAAATATTTCTCTTGATATTAGAAAATATATACCTATACCAGAGCAGAGTTCTCAGAGCCAGCACCCTCGCAGTAGCTCGATGTATCGCCTGTTCATGGGCGCCCGCAAGGGGGGGCAAGGGGGGCCCTTGCCCCCCTGGAATTCTAATAAGGTTGATGTTCAATTGTTTAATATCATACCAGATTATACAGGCAGTCATCTAAACATTTGTTATAACCGGAAATTTCTGTAAACATTTTAATGTTGCTGACGTTATATTGGTTTTTATATTCAAGAAAAATATTCTAATAATGTCATACAGTAGGCTACTAATGGAAATATTGCTTCAGTTTCCAATGTGGTTACGCCTACCCTAGTTTTACGTACCGTATGTTTCCATTACACTAATCATCATCATGAGTGCCGACTAACTACTTTTGCCACCCCTCGTACGGTACCATAAGGCAGTGACCATAAGGGAAAGCACGTTCACACCTCTAGCGAAGTTCAACCCCCTAAACCAAGGTCGTGTTTGCTGACTGGTAAGACATTAGTCCAGTAAGGTCGTGCTTACAAAGCGGATTATTTATTGTGCTCTCGCCTAATTTTACGCCGTTTCATCTTACCGCAATCTTTGTTCGTGCTGCGAAATTCTGTATATTGTTATTTTTAAGGCGTGCAATAATACGGTGGATAATTTCTTGTGAACAAAGTGACGATTGCTATAAGAGAATGGTAGCCTGCCATTGTTGTCGTACAGTAGGTTCTTAACTTGTAGTCATCTACAATCGAATCATTGTATAATAGTTCAGTGATTCTGGGATGTTTGTGTTGTTATCAAAGCGGCTATTATAGTGAGAAGTGATTTAGTAATTTTTATCTATTTGACTTAACGGTTATAAGTTATTGCTAATACAATCAAACGATTTCGCGACTTTTATGCATTAGAAATGGATATAAGACGGTTTTTCAAAAAGGCTAAACTTAGAAACTTAAGTGAAGGGGCTGGAAGTTCTGAGGAAATAAGTGCGTCAAGTGTCAGTGTTGAACAGAACAAAGAGTGCAGTGTTCGCGAACTGGAATCTTCACAAGATATAGAACAATGCTGTGATAAAGCGGAACTTCAAGGGGGGATTATTAACGAAGTATTTCTGAAAGATGAAAGTGACAGAAAAGACAATGGCATGTTCTTAATGCAGGAAAATATATGTGACACTCTTAAGTATGAATTATTGTTAAAACCATGGGTCCCACAAGTAACCTATGATTTTAAAGGTGATTTGCGAGCTCGAACCAGCCGCGCTTTCAGACACCAGTGGTTGAAGGATTATTCTACGTGGCTATGCTATTCTCGTGAACTGAAGGGTGCTTTATGCCGAACGTGTGTTCTGTTTAAGCCGAGCGTTAAAAGAGGTCTTCAAGGTTCATTCATTACGAAACCTTTCACACCGAGCTCGATAGCTGCAGTCGCTTAATTGCGGCCAGTATCCAGTATTCGGGAGATAGTAGGTTCGAACCCCACTATCGGCAGCCCTGAAAATGGTTTTCCGTGGTTTCCCATTTTCACACCAGGAAAATGCTGGGGCTGTACCTTAATTAAGGCCACGGCCGATTCCTTCCCACTCCTAGCCCTATCCTGTCCCATCGTCGCCATAAGACCTATCTGAGTCGGTGCGACGTAAAGCAACTAGCAAAAAAAAAAAGAAACCTTTCACAAAATATAAGGACTTCAATGCCAGCGCCAAAGACCATATAAAATCAAACTGGCATAGAGAATCTTCAGAAAAAGCGAAAAACTTTGTGGACATCTGCGAAGGAAGGCAACTCACGGTAGCTGATCAAATAAATAGTAGTCTCCACCATCAGATTGAACAAAATAGAAAGAAGCTGGAACCAATTTTGTCAACTATCATTTTCTGTGGCACCCATGATATCTCACTTCGAGGGAAAACGTCAGACAGCGGAATTTTCCATGATTTATTGGAATTCCGCCTGGAGGCGGGAGATGCTCAACTACAAGAACACCTCTCAAATTCTGCCAAAAATGCCAAGTACACTTCTCATCGAATTCAAAATGAAATGATAAGATTTTGTGAACAGGAATTACGAGAGATACTGGTTACGGTAGCAAATTCATGCATTGCTTTCTCTGTTATTGCTGATGAGACAGCTGACATATCTGGAACCGAGCAGCTGTCTATTGGAATTCGGTTCGTCAAGAATACATCTAGTCATGATTTGAAAGTATGTGAAGAATTCCTTGGGTTTCAGCCTTTGGAAGAAATGAATGCCAAGTCAATCGCAAATTCAATTTTGAATTTTTTAAGAAGCTCTGGTCTGGATTTAACCAAACTATGTGGTCAAGGATACGACGGTTGTGCTACTATGGCAGCACGTGAAGGTGGAGTTGCAAAATTAATACAAGATAGGTATCAAAAGGCTATTTTCTGTCACTGTGCTAGTCATAAACTTAACCAGGTAATAAACGACCTCAGTGAACTCTCTGTTGTGAATAATGCGGCAGGTACCATCAAGGAAATAATTCACTGTTTTCGTGAAAGTTCACTCCGAAGAAAGCAGATCTGTAACTTGCCTCTTTTCTGTGAAACAAGATGGTCCTCAAAGTACAAAAGCATTAGGCTCTTTTCAGAAAACTTTTCCAGTATCATGAAGGCTCTTGAAAATATTTCTAACTGCTGAAGTTTCAATTCCAAGACTCGACAACGTGCACATAATCTTCATTGTTCAGCATCGAACTCGGCCTTTATTGTTGCAATTCACGTAATGGCAAAATACAGTGGCATTTTAGAACCCGTAACAAACTCCCTTCAAGCCGAAGGACTGGAGCTCTTCAAAGTTAGAAAACATATCTTGTTCCTACTGGACCTTTTTAAAAAGCAACGATCAGACGCAATTACCCACTTTCAAAAAATAATGATAGATGCTGAGGACACAGCTTCTAATAGTGGATTTGAAATAACGATCCCTCGCCTCGCTGCCAAGCAGCGTCACAGGGCGAACCACAATGAAACTATGGCCGAGGACTATTACAGAGTTTCAATCTACATTCCCTACATGGACTCACTGATACAGTCTCTAGAGTCGCGTTTTGGAGAACAAAACAAAATCATACTGATGCTGTATTCTCTCCATCCTTGTGTTATGAAGACATTAAGAAAGGAAGATTTTTTGCATTCCATGAAAGTTGTTTCTAATATCTACAAAATAGACAGGTTAATGGTGGACGCAGAGTTGTGGTATGACGTGTGGCAAACCAAGGACTGTAAACCAGATATGAATTTCCTGGAACTTTTAAAAGAAAGTAAGGATTTTTACCCAAGCGTAGGTGTTGTTTTAGAAATTTGTATTTCCCTGCCCGCGACAACGTGCACAGCGGAGAGGAGTTTCAGCACGCTTCGTAGGGTGAAATCTTGGCTTAGATCAACAATGACAAACGATCGACTTAGTGGGCTTTGCATGCTGTCTTTGCACCGTGAAAGAATAGCCGAGGACAAACAGAAGTTTATTAAAAACGTTCTTACACGATTTTCCAGAGAAGCTCCTAGAAGAATGCAACTTCTCTTACCCGATTCTGTTGTTTAGGGATATATTACTTAAAAAAAGTAATTTAAACTATTAATCAGATTTAAGCGTGGTTTACGTCCATTTAAATAAAAATGATGGATAATATTTGTCATGTGATAGATAGGTTTTGATTGAATGAATGTGTATGCTGGAAATCGTATTACGAAACTAAGCCTTCATATTCCTAATGCTGCTAAATCAGTACAGATTTTTTGATTCGTACTTTTTTCTTCTCTATTAAAGTAGACAGAACATTTGCGTAGCTAGTGCTTTTTATCACTGCCGTGAAACTAAGTGCGTGAGGAAATAAAATGAACATTTCAAAGGTTGTCATTCCGTACAAGTGTTTCATTATTCTAACAAGAGCACTGCATGATTGGCTGTGAAGAAGAGGAAAAACGTGATGATCCACTGTAACGGTGAGTACAAAACTAGATTTTTAAAAAACATTTGGGAATATTATTTTTAAGTAACTGACAAATTATCCCATTGTGTGTGCTATTCGAATAATTAGTCAGGTTGAGTTTTAGAGATATTTCTACAGTTGAATTTAACATAGTGACTTGGTATTATCTCAAAATATATCCATTTGTTTAGAAAATCCGCCAACTTAGTTAACATTACCATTTTAAGAATTGCTTGATTTCTAATTTTTGGAAATACGAACTGATCCATTATATCATTTGTAACCATTTTAAGAACTCAACCTTTTGATAATGAATCACAGAAGAGGAAACACAAACTTTTGTGGTCAAAATCTCTGAACTAAAGGCTAAATATCCATTCATTTCGGCATAAAGTAGCCGACGGTTTCAGAGCAGCAAAGTGCTGCAACGAAAATGGGTGGGGGTGGGGATGCTTGCGCATCATCGTCATCTAGGTAGGTAATGAAACGAAATAATTTATCTTCTTTATAACAGGAAAGTTGATCTAGAAAAGTGTTAATGTGCGCCCCCCCCCCTGGAAAAGATCCTGCGGGCGCCCATGCGCCTGTTCTATATTGTGTCTCCAGGAAAAACCACGGTCCATTACTACGCAGATATATTTAATTTTGTTTGTCCAAGACAATGGGACATTATTGATAATACGATAGCCAAATTTACCCCAACGTTGGGTGAAAATAATAGCCTGTAATTTTGTAGGATTTGATTTCACTTTGTTTCGGCCGCTCCATCCCCTTAAAGACGCGATTCATTGTTGCAGCGCGAAGACAGCATAGTCATTTCTCCTTTTAGATCTATAAATGGCAATATCGTCTGCGTACTGCTGGACCTTCACTCCTTGACGGGTTAGACGATCGTCCACATGTAGTCAGTAGAGGGTGGGGGAAAGAAGTCCTCCCTGCGGAACTCCGGCTTTGAGAACCCTACACAGTACTTATCACAGGTAAGGCAGATGGAAACTCCAAGAGAACTGAGAGACAAAGTGCCAACCATCAGGCCATCACGTGGTTCTCCCTCCCAATGGCATATCCTCAGTCCCCCGCCCAGCCGCTGAATTCAAAGTTAGAAGCTTTAATTCAATACATACAGAATGTAATTGTAATAAGGTAGTCCGTCTAATAGGTGATAGGGGAGGCAATTCTAAGTAACTTATGCGAAGTAATTGTGAGCTATTCTTTAATTTTGTATTTAAATATTTCAAAACTAGGTAAACGACTCAACCAGGCTAGACCTTTTAAAACAGTAATAATCATTGAAATTCCCGGGTTATTGCTACAACAAGCTATTCGTTTATTTAATCACAACCTACAATGACAAGATAATCGTATTATACGTAGTTATCCCCACTGAAAAGCTCGTATTCCATAACAGATGTATGATGAATCCAGTCCAAAATAACATAGGCACACAAAACTGACAGTTAAATGTCCGTATTCCAAATAATTTTAGGAATTAAACAAGCTTAACAACTGCACGGATTCAGCAACACGAGATCGCTGCTGTTGTGAGGACCTCTGACACCACCCCACTTTCATAGGGTGATAATGTCCAGCTCCGTGGCTAAATAGTTAGCATGCTCGCCTTTGGTTCAAGGGTACCATGTTCGTTTTCCGGCTGAGCCATTGGTTAATTCCGATGGTTCTGGAGATAGATGTGAGTGTATGTGCTCTTCAGCATTAGAATTCATCATTGGTAAGTGGAAGCAATGCCAGGACTCCGCTAAGGCCGCCTTGGTCGCAATCCACGCTCCCAAGTTGAGAACCCATGAGAGCCCCTTTTAGTCGCCTCTTACGATGGGCAGGGGATACCGCGGGTGTTATTCTGCCACCCCCAACCACAGGGTTTCAAATTTTGGTAGGACTCTCAAAGACGGGCAGGTCACGTATCACGTGTCAACTCGTGAGACCTGTACCAGACCTCTCCGAAGACCACCCGCCATTTTTTTTCTACCTCGTTATGCCCTACTCAGGAGCACGGTTGAACTTGCTTAGCTGATGTGTTGGCCTTCTTTTCCTCCCAAAATCTCTTCATCCTCTCGCTGAGCTTTCTTCCTTCGTTCTTCTGTCCAAGTTATAGTAGCTCTGGTGTTGGGTTTGTCTTCAAAGTGGTGATTGTCGATTTTGGTTCTGAAGTTACATCTGTCCTGTATAATGTCTTCTGAGATGTTGATTTCCTGGAGATCTGTTTCAATTTCACGAAGCCAGCTGTTCTTGGTTTTAGACGAAAGGGCCAGGTTGAAAATTCGTTTAGTTAGCCTGTTAGTGTTCATTCTGATAATGTGTCCATAACATTTCAATCGTCTTTTCCGAAAAGTGTGAGAAATTTTTTCAGAATGACAATATATCTCCTGGGATGATTTTTTCTCCATATTCCATCTATACAAACTGGGCCAAAAATTTTTGGTAAAATTTTCCTTTCTTGTTTCTCAATGTCTTTTGGTTAAAGATCCACCACCAATGATTAAGGTTTCTGAGACATATGACGCTCCAGGTTTGATCATTGTATTATAGTGTCTAAGTTTTGCATTCCGAGATATTGATTTATTATTATTATTATTATTATTATTATTATTATTATTATTTTGTGTACGTTGAGTATTGGACCCGCAGGTTGCTTTGATCGTCAACAGCTCCACAATTAGCTTTCATAGACGGCCAAGGCATCACTGAAGAGGCATACTAAGGAAATGAGAAGTGAGGTAGTTTCCCGTTGCTTTCCTCAGTGAGCCGTAAGGTGCTGTTACATATCAGTCTGTCAAGCCTACCGAAATGCATGCACTAAGAGACATTTTCAGACCATTTATAACAGGGACTGGCTGCATTAGAAATGGCATTGCTAACTAGCATCGCTCATACCTCAGCCACTTTCATATTGTCAAAGACATGGATGAGACTAAGGCAGATCAATGGAAGTAATAAATTTAATGTAGCACATACAATAACACATAGTGCAAACACTACACCTCACCAGCAAAGGGTTATTATTATTATTATTATTATTATTATTATTATTATTATTATTATTATTATTATTATATGATGAAAATCAGGGCTGGGATATTGATGACATGTCATCTTTTAATTGGTTCACAACAGACAATGCTAACTTGTACAGAAATCCCGATCATAGTTCCCACACTGTAGACATGTTCATTTATTAGGTCACTTTTTGTCATTTCTTACCATTTCGTATTTCTAGGCAATTTTCTAAAATTATACGCCATTATTTGGTCAGTATTTTGAATTTATTAGTCTATTTTATACGTTTTGAGTTTGTTTTATAAGATTGAGGATTTTAGAGCATTTACGCGTGTTCTATTGGATATTATTGCAAATTTAATCGAGGATAAATACGGAGACTTGAGAATCTTCACAACGCTTTGTCAATCTGACGACTAAAGAAACTTTGTTCACCAATTACTTTTTGGACATGTCCACACTCCAGGAGAGACAGTCACCCTCGTGAACAGTCGAGATTTACTTCTGCAGACGCAGAGCAAAGTTCTCTGCGAAAAGTAAAGAATTTCACCTTGTTTTCTCGACACGGCAGAAGCTGAAAAGCTTATTATATAGTCTACACCAGGGCCTCTCAAACGCCAAAAATCTCACGCGTGCAAATTGAGGCGTAGAGGCTCCGTGCACCGTGCATCGGTCCGACTCGGCTCAACTCGACTTGACTCGGATGGTGTAGTGCGCTGAGAGCGACGAAGCGTTCGGTGATAGACGGCTTTTTATCAGTGAAATAGATAAGTGCATAGTAATGGAGCAACCTATTTCGAAGAAAAAGACTTCCGGAAGTTCATTTCAATCGACGTGGAAAATTTCGTACCTTTCCTCAGTCCTGACGATACAGCCAAATGCTTAATATGTGGGACAATACTTACGTGATCATCAAAAAGATCTATTTTTCAATAGGCTACTAAGGATTTGCTCGAATTCTACGAGAATTTGTCGAAAGAAGATTTTCCTATCGAGACGCATCTATGATTACTTCTATGTTTGCTTCCATATGCATATATGAAAGGCTCTTTTTTCTTTTGACTTGTACGAAAACTAGGTTGCATGCAGATATTTCTTGTTATAATTTAAAGAACGCTTTCAGAATTGCTGTCAGTCGATACCTTGTTCCCTTGTTACTGGCATAATTGCAAAGAAAATGAAAAACAAGCTAGAAGAGATGAATTATCTGCACAAACCGAATTCAAAGAATGGTTTTTTAACACCGATAACACTGTCCCACACAACAGAATGTCCCTGCTCACCGCACATGAACATATCGCAGTGAGGGGAGAATCAGTGGGGAAGGAGAAGAAGGCGGAGACAGGCCGAACGCATGAGACAGATGTAGGGAAAGAGGAGTGGGGGTTTGCACTCTGCTCAGCCTATTGAAGTCCTCTCCTGTACCTTGCGCCGTGCAGTGCACTGGCGCATGCACCCTGAGAGGCCCTGGTCTACATCATAAATGTAGGCTGAACAGGTGAGTAGCCCGTGCGATTAAGGGCGTGCAACGGTGAATTTGCATCCGGGAGATAATGGGTTCGAACCCCAGTGTCGACAGCCCTGAAGATGGTTTTCCGTGGTTTCCCCATCTTCACTCCAGGCAAATGCTGCGGCTGTACATTACTTAAGGACATGGTCTGACTCTTAGGCCTTTTCTGTCCCATCATCGTCATAAGACCTATCTGTGTCGGTGCGACGTAAAACACATTCTAAAAAAATGTAGGCTATAAAAACTCGATTAGTAAATTGATTGTAAATTTTCATTTAAAACTTGTCATTTTTAAAAGTTTTCAGACAATTTTTAATGATTTTTGCCGTCATTTTATGGATCTCTTCCTCGGAGTCTCTATTGTCCATCTGTTATCTAACGACACAGTACTTTGCAATGGATACTGCGCTTATATTTATCTGTTTCTCTCAGTCCAGCCTTATCTTTCTTCTTCTTCTTGTAGGATGATAATATCTTAAGAATGATTTTTAACTCATGTTACTTTCAAATTTCCTAAGGACAACTTTTGCAAGGGACATTTACACTAACCCCTGCCTGTCGTAAGCGGATGAAAGCTCTCTATATTTCAACTTGGGAGTGTGGATTAACAAACAGAGGGCCCCTAGCTGGGTCTAAGATTGCTTGCATTATTTGTGGCAGAATCCTCATTTTCATGAGCAATGTCCAACCTCTCTTGGTCAACTCTTGGTTTCTTACATTACTGCGTTTTCATGCAAGATCGTGATTATTGTAGTTCGTTGTTTGATTTATTTTGTTTTCTTTGCCAATATTGCTAAGATTTTGGACCGACACTGTTTGCAATTTAAAAGTAGGGACTTTAACTTCCTTCAGCTTATCCCAGCTGGAGCCAGCCAGCCTCATAATGATTTTGGCCGGGGGGTTTAGAGATGCCGGATGCCCTTCCAGACACCACGTGATTTTGAGATAAAAATCTCATCCAAGGTAAACAGGAATTTAACCCTTAAATGGGCAATGTATTATTTCTTTTAAATATGATGGCAGATTCAATTCAATTACTACGATGTGCATTTAGGGCAGTCGCCCAGGGGACAGATTCCCTACCTGTTGCTTTCCTAGCCTTTTCTTAAATGACTGCAAAGAAAATGGAAATTTATTGAACATCTCCCTTCGTAAGTTATTCCAATCCCTACCTCCTCTCCCTATAAACGAATATTGATCTAATTTGTCTCCTTGAATTCTAACTTTATCTTCATATTGTGATCTTTCCTACTTTTAAAGACAGCACTCAAACTTATTCGTCTACTGATATCATTCCACACCATATATCCACTGACAGCTTGGAACAAACCACTTAGCCGAGAAGCTCGTCTCCTTTCTCCCAAGTCTTCCCAGACCAAACTTTGCAACATTTTTGTAACGCTACTCTTTTGTCGGAAATCACCCAGAACAAATCGAGCTGCTTTTCTTTGGATTTTTTTCCATTTCTTGAATCAAATAATCCTGGCGAGGGTCCCATACACTGAAACCACACTCTAGTTGGGGTCTTACCAGGGACGTATATGCCCTCTCCTCTATATCCTTACTACAACCCCTAAATACCCTCATAACCATGTGCAGAGATCGGAACCCTTTAATTACAATCCCATTTATACGATTACCCCTATGAAGATCTTTCCTTATATTAACACCTAGAGACTTATAAAGATCGCCATAAGGAACTTTCATCCCATCAACGCAGTAATTTAAACTAAGAAGACTTTTCCTATTTGTGAAACTCACAACCTGACTTTTAACCCCGTTTATCATCATACCATTACCTCCTGTCCATCTCGCAACATTATCGAGGTAATTTTGCAGTTGCTCATAATCTTGTAACATATTTATGACTCTGTACAGAATAACATCATCTGAAAAAAGCCTTATCTCTAATTCCACTTCTTTACACATATCATTGATATATATATAAGAAAACATAAAGGTCCGATAATACTGCCTTGAGGAATTCCCCTCTTGATTATTACAGGGTCAGATAAAACTTCACGTACTTTAATCCTCTGAGTTCTATTTTCTAGAAACATAGCCACCCATTCAGTCACTCTTTTGTCAAGTCAAATTGCACTTATTTTTGCCAGTAGTTTCCACGATCCACCCTATCAAATGCCTTAGATAGGTCAATCGCGATACAGTCCAATTGACCTGAATCCAGGATATCTGCTATATCTTGCTGGAATCCTACAAGTTGAGCTTAAGTGTTTTTTTGTTCCAAAAATAGTACATCAATATCAGAAAAAATATTCAATAATATATGCAAAGTTGTACGATGCCACACGTCAGTCTTGGGGATGTCGGTACTCGCGAATTGTCTGAGATAAATATTTTGTTTGTTTTACATTAACTGTTTGAAGTTTGTACTTCACTCCGGATAATTAACAAGAAAAATAATAAAATGATAGTTCACTTTTAATGAACTAGCAACCTCTAGCGAGTTCGTCTGCAAGGTAGAAGTAAATGGACACTTGTAAACTCGTAAAACATACGTAACGAGCAAGTAAATGCTGTACATTAAAGGGTTAAAACTAACTTCCTGGTAGGTGGTGGTGGTGGTGGTGGTGGTGGTGGTGATTATTGTTTTAAGGGGAAGTACAACTAGGCAACTTTCCTATATATATAAAACACTAATCAGAGAGAAAATATGGAAGGGATTCAGCACTTCAAAAAATGAAGGTATGGCCAAAGAAAGACAAGTGCCACGAAGGGCGTGAAAATTAGACTCATTAGCAATTGAATTCTTTAATACCGCCAGAGTGGGAAAATAACAAGAGTTGACCAAGGGAGGTCGGATAGGAATGTGAAGGTGAGGAACCCGACACAAAGAATGCCAGATTCAGTTAGGGAACCGCAGTCGCCAATCCACGTTTCCAAGTTGAGCGTCCATGGTCCCCCTTTTAGTCGCCTCTTACGGCAGATCAAATCTTGTTTTCTTCCGATCTCGATGGTACTGTGTGAGGAGAGTTAAAGGAAATTTTCATTTTACAACGTTATGGCCGCTACCTCCACCCTTGGCAAAAGTCTGATCACTTTTATACTTTTCATTCACGAGGTTGACGAGCTTACTATTGCCTCATCACTAACTTTGTTTGATATCCCACTGGTCTGGGTTTCCCTGTGGCCTCTATATTCTCCTTGTAGATCTATTAAACAAAATTACAATTTAGTGCCTTTGTGCTCCGGCGAAGAAAAATACGGTTTTATTTCCCAGACTTCACAGGTCGCTGTACGACGAGGATCATTCTACTGGAAGTCTAGACATTACGTGTACGAGGTCATCACTTACACTGCAAACATCCTACCTCACAACCTTACACAAAACAATCGGCCATATTCTCAGATAATAATTGATAAAGGTTATCGCACGAAATCTCGTATCATTTACTTTATACATAACACATATTAATGGTGTTAAAGTGCAACATAAATTATCAAGAATTATACATTAGATTCTGCAATTTTGCTAATGCAGGACATATCTTTGCTTCATAGTCTCTTGCAAACAAATCCTTACATACGAAACTACTCTTCGACAGAAACTCCCCGTGGGCGGGGGCGTAGAATAACATCAGCAGTCTACCCTGCCTGTCGTAGGAGGAGACTAAAGATGATACGACAATAGAAGTTAGAGGTTTTTACCAGGAGCTGTATGGTAACTTAGCGTTCGATCACTGTTACTACGAAATGAGAGGATACTGTTTTCGACCAATGAGCAGTATTGTGGAGCTCATCTGTTGTTTAACCTTCTTCTAGGGCAAATATCGAACAATTCATTATACCATGGCTTAATGTTTATGGGAGGATTTATCCGTTTCTCTTGTAGTCTGGACGTGGATATAGCAATGAGAGGAACATAACCTTATAAGAATAAGCCAAGAATATCAGCTAAGCCACAAAGTGGAGTATAAATTCATAACCATCTCTTTCTAATGGGATCAAAAACGCTAAAAAGCAATCATTCTCACATTTTTTAGATTTCTATCATAGAACCGGTGTGCGAACAGATATTTGAATATTAGGAACGTACAGTTCAATATTTCTCCAATTTTTGTGCGCTTATATTGAAACCTTTGTATTTTCGAAACAGTCCATAATAAAGGCTGTGGTTTTCACGAAATATCAAAGAATTCTTTAGTCGTACTGTTCTGGCCACCTCACGTATTTCGATATATGAGTATTCTCGGTTGGCGTTTGCAGAGTAGGTCTCGGTCCACAAATGTCCACGGCTGGTCCGTGGTCCGCGGCTCTGCACTCCGACCAGCCAACCGAGCAGAGAAGGGGTGGCCACGGCTCTACCGTGTCTCTACGCTTCTGTATTCGGGAGAAGGAGAGGGGCTGGTCCCCACCTTTGTCTGTCCTGAGAATGGTTTTCCGTGGTTTTCCATTCTGCTGCACTAAGGCAAATGCCGGAACAGTTCGTAATATGTATAGGCGACCCACTCATCCTCTCCGAGTATGTCCCTCACCACCACAAATCTCCAGCTCTGGGAGACAGCCTCCCCGTTCAGGGCAGGAATGGAAACAATTAATTAGTAGTAGTAGAGTATTCGCAGCCGGCCCCGTGGTATAGGGGTAGCGTGCCTGCCTCTTACCCGGAGGCCCCGGGTTCGATTCCCGGTCAGGTCAGGGATTTCTACCCGGACCTGAGGGCTGGTTCGAGGTCCACTCAGCCTACGTGATTAGAATTGAGGAGCTATCTGACGGTGAGATAGCGGCCCCGGTCTCCAAAGCCAAGAATAACGGCCGAGAGGATTCGTCGTGCTGACCACATGACACCTCGTAATCTGCAGGCCTTCGGGCTGAGCAGAGGTCGCTTGGTAGGCCAAGGCCCTTCATGGGCTTTAGTGCCATGGGGTTTGGTTTTAGAGTATTCGCAGTTTCTATCACTTAACTCTTCAAGTAAATTATTTACCAATATCTTACAGCACAATCTACCCAGCAGATACTGTTATAACTTTTATCAGTTCTTTACAACAATGAAAAAAGCTACTGATACAAAATCCTAGCAAGCACATTATCGTTATCAGAATTAGTCTTATTTTTATAATATTTGTTCCCCTGAAAGAATGGACTAGATCTAGGCTTGAATATTTCAACGTTCCTGTTGGACAAGCTTCAAAGACCAGAGACATAAACAAGACAAAGTTTAACATTGGTGGAAAATTCCTTAATTAAAGCCAGAAGAGTAAATGAGAATAGTATATCCCTTCGAAAAAAGGAAGTTAAAAAAAATTAAAAAAGAAGAGATTCCTAAAGATTGTGAAATTGAAATTCCCTGGGAACATAAACCTAATAGGCGTACCACTTCCTAAAATGTAACTCCTACTGCCAAAGCATGGTAAAGTACTCCTATTCAAAAGCAGACGACTTTAGGAACGCTCAACGGTAAACCTCCCATCCATCTCCTAGCAGCCAATATTGTGCATGCGAGCTGGACATTTTGAAATGAATGAACAATGCGATTTTCCGTGCTCTTTAGACCTCTTTGTTGTACACCTAACACCAACAACCTTCTGCACCATCCTTAGTACAAATATAAGGTTTCATCCCCTAACTTTAGAGCCGACAGGAGACCAAAATATCATACTCATACTTGGTATTATATCCTGCATTACCAAATAACTCATCTGGGTTTTTCAAGTCTTAGAAGGGAAACACAACAGCACACAACTAAGGAGTATATCTGACTTGACGCTCGACCAGAGAGATTGAAATGCATTTTATTTCTTTCTTGTAGAACTAAAGAGAATCCAAGTAATGTTTAAAACATGATGTAAGGAAATGGAATGGAAATGGCCTGGCTTTGTCTACAGGCGAGCTGACATCTGAGTCAATACTCTTCTCTATCTCCAATGTGTCTTTACAGTTGAACTTTTATGCCGCTAAAACATCTCAGGTCGGCGACTCATTTCTCTGATAAGAACAACTTAAAAATATGAATCGATCCGTAAACTCTACTTGAACGCTTCTGTTATTCACAGTATTTCATGAAGTTCCACTTTGATAAGTTATGACTAGAAAACACGTTACTTACATTCAAAAGCTCTGCATAATAAAGTCAAAGTTTGTAGGCCGAAGAAGTTACGTAGCCATTGACAAATTATGGAAGTCGCTAGAGATGGGCACTATCGACTGATAACTATCGAACTGTTGGTTCGTATTAAGGGCATCTCTCTAGTTATTAGCCCCGTGTACGGACGAGTGCGTAAATCGGATTTTAATCTGCGCAACTGTGAATTCCTCGATAGTGTGATTATATAACCCGGGATTGGGGTAGGCACCCAAAGTACAGTACTATTGTGGCATTTGTCAGGAATGAATGTAGAAAACCCCATGAAAACTACATTAAGGATATGGTATCCGCTGTCAGTGAATGGAATACGGACCTGGGATATCCAAGTGGTGCAGGTTCTTATTCCTAAAGTGGAGTGGTGTGGACTTCTCGGCTGCGAACGTGGGTCCCTCTGAATAAATTTGTAAGTTACTCAATATAATATTAATTATTATGTTCTAATGGGTGTCTATAAAAGTGATTTCTAATTATTGGTAAATTGCGTTAAAATGAGTCAAATTCGTAAAAGCACGACTCTCCACTTTTCATACGGAGAGTTTCGACTGGAAACATTTGAATGTTTTTCATGGACTGACTACCTGCGTTATATGAATGCTTTCATTCGACTGTTCAGTCTTCTCAACAGGAAGTAATGAATACCTTTGTTCGACTGAAAACATTCGACTATTCAGTCGATAGTTCGAAGGGACTATCGCCCGACTAGTCGATGGTGGTTTTCAGTCGATAGTGCCCATCTCTAGAAGTCGCCCTTCAGTTGTATATTTACGTATCATTTGTGCGCAGGCCATGAAAGTGAGCAGATATCAGCAACAGGTATCTATATATAAGACAAAGAGAAGACAAATCGGACCAATTTACAAATAGACTATTTCTCATTCTGATATTATATTCCCTTCAAAGAGTATTAAAGGCATTTAATTGATTATCATTTTAAAATTTATGTTAATCTCAATTAATAGAATGAGAAATGTATGCATGTCCTACATGTTGTCCATCCTAACCTCACAATTATGTTGTACTTAACTGCTATCTTATGAAAATTACTTGGAAGCTCCCTGTGGTATACGGTCTCAGACTCAGATGTTGAAATATTGGAGTAACAGAGAAGCCTCGGTGGTCTAGGTTCGCTAGAACTGGTTCAGCCTTCGGAAAAATTGCAAAGCGGTGTCTTTTATGAGAAAGAAACCTCGTTCCTTAATTTCCATTATCAAATTCAAAGAAGTTCATGATAATTTTTAAATATCACTTCGGAGCACACATTTCTAGCCTTTCAATAATTTATTCTGCCTTCTCCTCAAAATCGTCATCCATTTTATAGATGTGGTAAATGAAATGGCGTATCGCTTTTAGTGCCGGGAGTGTCCGAGGACATGTTCGGCTCGCCAGATGCAGGTCTTTTGATTTGACTCCCGTAGGCGACCTGCGCGTCGTGATGAGGATGAAATGATGAAGACGACACATACATCCAGCCCCCATGCGAGCGAAATTAACCAATTATGGTTAAAATTCCCGACCCTGCCGGGAATCGAATCCGGCACCCCTGTGACCAAAGGCCAGCACGCTAACCATTTAGCCTTGGAGCCGGACGTTGATGTGGTTAAAAATTATAAGTAATTTGTGACAAAGTTCCAAAGACTTCTGGACATCTACAACCTGTACGTAATAAAAGATGCTGTCCACCTCTGTGGTGTAGTGGTTAGTGTGATTATCTGCCACTCCCGGAGGCCCGGGTTCTATTTACGGCTCTGCCACGAAATTTGAAAAGTGGTGCGAGGGTTGGAACGGGGTACACTGAGCATCGGGAGGGCAACCGAGTAGAGGGGGTTTCGATTCCCACCTCAACCATCCTCGAAGTGGTTTCCCACTTCTCCTCCAGGCAAATGGCGGCATGGTACCTAAATTAAGGCCGCAGACGATTCCTTCTCTCTTCCTCATCTAACCCTTCCAATCTTCTCATCCCTCACAAGACTCCTGTTCAGCACAGCAGGTGAGGCCGCCTGTGAGAGGTACTGGTCCTCCTCCTCAGTTTTATCCCCACTCCCCGATCGAAAGTCTCGCGCTCCAGCACACTGCCCTTGAGGCGGTAGAGGTGGGATCCCTCGCTGAGTCCGAGGGAAAGTCCAACCCTGGACGGTAAACGGATTAAGAAAGAAAGAAAGAAAGAAAGAAAGAAAAGAAAAGAAAAGAAAAGAATAAAAGGTGCAGGAACTATTACTTCCGATCAGATTTTACTCGGATCTTTCGAATCCCGCCCTTGTAGTGTTAAACTATATTTGGGATATACTGTACTTTGGAGTAATGTAGGAGCTTTTCCGCGCTCTTTAAGTCGCCTTGTTAGAAATATGACGTCAAATAGGAGAGTATTTTAATGAATATTTTAGACATAGGAAACCTTACGCTGGCCAACTCCCTTTCATCAGGTTCGACAGACTACAGACTACCCATATGTCGGTTATGGGATTCATGTTAATGAACGTATGGCATTCCTCTGCTCGCGTAACCATAGTGTCTGCTCTGGGGAAAACGAAATTAAAATTTATGACTTCCATTTTATTGTTAGTTTCTCTGTAGTAATATAACGAGAGCTGTCGTATCTGTACGTTAAGTTGCATTTGTTTTGACAATTTAGCGAATAGCTACGAAATGATAGAAGTGAAAATAAAAAAACCCACAGCCTTTTTCCAGTCATTCGACCGGGTCAGGAATGGAATGAATGAAGCCCGCATCTAGCGGCGGGGATAATAGGAATTGTGCCGGCTTCCGAGGCCTGTTGCACTCCTCTGGGGCAACGATTATTGACTGACAGACGAAACGAAATGATGTCAGAGAGTGTTTCTGGGATGAAAGATGAGAACGAAAACCGGAGTACATGAGAAAAATCAATCTCGTCTCCGCTTTGTGCAACATAAATCTCACATGGAGTGACCGGGATTTGAAGCACGGAACTCAGCGGTGAGAGGCTGGCGCGCTGTCGCCTAAGTCGCGGGGGCTCTGCACGAAGTTATATAAGGAATAATAATAATAAACGCGCCATGATCGTCGTCGTTCAGAGCATGCGCGCTGAATACGTACATCTGTAGCCTAGCCACAAACGCCATTACGGAAGCATTTGCCCTATTTATGTTTGTTTGTGCGTATTGAAAATGCCTCTGACAATTAACGGTCCCGTCGAGTGTGAAGTACGCGCTGTGGTTCGATTTTTAAATGAAGAAGGCGTGAAAGTTGCTGAAATTCATCGGCAGGTTAGTGAAGTGTATGGAGAACAAAGGATTGATAACAAAAAGGGTTAGAGCATTTATATTAAGCCATACTAATGTCTACGAAGAGAAGTGTAGTGGGCGACCGGCTGTCAATCCTGAAGACTTGGTGCAAAGGTTAGAGAAAAAAAACATTCTTTAAAATTTCAAGGAGTTTTATTCATGAGACTGTGTCAGGTTGCTTAGATTATTGGAAGTTGTGCTCACGCTATCTAAAACAAACGGAATGGCATGCTCGCAAGGGCGATTATTTTGCTTCATGACAGTGCGGGACCTCACACGGCTAATCTAACCCGAGACCTCATCGTTTCATTTGGTTGGGGACAATTTGATCATCCTCCGTGCAGTCCTGACCTAGCACCTAGTGACTACCACTTGTTCCTGCACTTGATACAGCATTTAGGAAGTCAACGCCACGGCGATGATGAACTAAAAACAACCGTGCTGCAGTGGCTGGCTCCTAAGGCGGCAGATTTCTAGGAGGATGGAATTCAGAAGCTGGCTTCACGATACGACAAGTGCCTTAATTTGCCTGGAACTTAATTAGAAGTATTAGTATAAGGTACAGCATTACATGTAAGAAAAGAAGTGTTTAAGACATTGCAGTACATTTTTTCTATATCTAAACGGTTCTTACTTAAAAGCACGCCTCGTATTTATAAAAAATTACAAATTTTGGTTTATCTTTTTATAATGAGAAAGAAAACACGCTTTAATTAAGATGGAAAGAAGATGAGCTAAAGTGCAGTATCAATATAGATAAGATCTGATTATTCAGCTTACATGCTCGTCAAAGCTATTACAACGGAGCCCACACGCTACCACCTGGGGGAATCTCTAACATTCACTTGCTCGTCACGTAGCAAATAAACTTCTGGCAGTGGCTAAGCCGCTCTACCTATTACACTTAATCGTCTTTGTGGCTCACTCCGTGCTCTCAGAACTTCCTCTGCACTGTTAAGAGGTAGAATACACTTGGCTAATTCATCAGAAGGAAGAAGCACGGTATCATAAAGATTTCTTGATTAGTTACTACACTTTACTCATTGATGCACTTCTATGATTTTCTAACGACTTTAAATGATAACATTCGCTATTATGCTGGTTGTCACATTCCTACACAGTGTACAAATGTACGTATATTAAAGAGAAACTCAGTATTTTATTACAGAATGAGGACTATAAAGTTTGACACTTAATATTTCGAATGTAATGAATATAATGAATACGATTTGTAAATTAAAATTGAGAATAGAATAACTGTGTTGTCATTAAACCGATTACTAGACTCTAGACAGGAAGGAGACCGTTTGAAAAAATAACGTAAGAAGACAAAAAAAAAAAAAAGAAACCATGTCAATCACTCGGAGAATTGATTGATAAAAGATCGAAGTAGGAATTATGGAGGCAGAAAATATCAAAGCATTTCTATCGGCCAATGTCATGCTGATATTTGGAAAAAATGTGTCTGATATGCTTCACGAAGATCAAAAACCTCTTAAACGAAATGGCAACTGACAAAAAATTTCCTTATTGCTGCCAGAAGGGGAAAGTTAATTTGAGTACTTTAAATATCGTGAGTTCCTTACAGAATTACTGAGAGAGGAGAATCCTAACTATATCATCAATAATATAAGCTACTATGAAAGTACGTTTTCATTTGCGCCTCACGAGCTAACTTTAGATAGAACAGGTGTACTTTTATCCAAAATAATGTTTACGTACAGACAGATTTATTTAGCGTTAGGACATGTGGAAAGGTATTCACAGAAAATAAACTTTTCCTTTTATGAAACGCTAATGATCGTGAATATGTTTTTCAAGGAGTGAAATTCAAATATTGATAACGAGGCCTGCGGTAACGACTAATGTGACGTCATTCCCCCATCACACATTTCGTCGCATTACGTTACACAAATTAATCTTCAGCAGACCCTACACGGTCAGTAATACTGATCAGTAATACTGAGTCAATAATACTGACAGTACGCATCAATATTGTAGCGACCTTACACGATCATTATTACTGTCAATATTTTGGTCAGTACCAGTGCACTAGCTTACCATTGCGGCATTCTCACTTTACAAATAAAGTCAATAACCGTCACTACGGAATGAGATTTATAACATGCAATTGCGGTATTCTATCAAAATGGATCGTAAAAGACGGGCATTTTGTAGCTATCATATTAGTACTGCACGCAACGCAGTTTTAAACGTAAACGATGGGTTAAAGATTGGCTTAGGAAAAGAGAAGAGTATTCTCATATGAAGTGTTGAGGGAAACACAATATACCGAAGCAGAAGATCATCAGAACTATCTCCGAATGCGTGAGGGTACTTTTTCGAAATTACTACGAATGGTAGAGCCTTTTGTAATAAGGCAAAATACAAACATGCGGTGCTGTTTATCGGTGGCAGAGAGATTAGCGGTGACAGTGAGGTATCTTACAACTGGTATACATTTTGAAGATTTAAAGTTTTTCGCTATAATGTCACCAGTTTCCATCAGTACAGCAGTTGTGGAAACATGTAAAGTAGTGTGTTAAGTACGTTTATTCTGGCAGCGTTTCATATAGCTCGATAAACTATTGCAATAGTCCTACTTGACGGTTCCACAAGCACCTCTACTTGGCCTTGCTGAGAAACGCATTTGTCGTCCACCGCTGCTCCGTTGATACTGACAGAAATAATGACAAGCGCACTCACACGGTCAGTATAACTGTCCGTATCCCCACCACTCTACAGTACTGACGCTCGCAGATCAGGAAATCCGGATCTGCTTCAGTACTGGCCTTCATTCCATCATTCCAGTCCACACGCGGTCAGTATTACTGTCAATATTTTTCGGTACTGACAGTTTTATTGATCGTGTAAGGTCTGTTTTTGGATGACTCCAGGCATAAGAAATATGTCAAGATAGAGTGTGCAATGAAAGGACACGCTAAAACATTGAATCACTGTGTTTAAAACATTCTACAAGATGTTTTCATAATTTAATTTTTATACCCTCCTTCAAGTTGCCATGTTCTATACAGTAATTAAGTAAGCTGTCAATAGAGTTCCTATCCACGGCATGTCGTCACATAACCTTTATGATATTACGAAGCTGTTATATTAAATCATTTACACTGAAAGCACATCGTTGTGCAAGATGGACTTACAGTTACACTACTACTACTAATATCCTTGAATGCAAAATTGAGACATTATTGCAGTGTCATAAGACCAGAAGCTTTGTATGCAGCGGAACAAAAAAGGCTCAACAGAAAAATTGGAAATTAAGGATAGAAAGAAAGAAAGAAAGAAAGAAAGAAAGAAAGACCTTAAGGGAAATTCTTGTCCCAATTAAAGACAAAGATGGACATAACCATGAACCGTAAGTTCATGTCCAGAAGATCTCTGGTATCATGTGGAGAAGGAGAATTGTATTGTATGGCCACTTGCTATTATCGAACCAAATCTTTACCCATTTTAAAGAGACCCAGCCAACTTGGTTCAAGGAGGTAAAAAGGGACCTCAAGGAGATTCGGATCACTTGTTAAGATATACAAGAACGCAATCCACTTAGGCGGAAGCTAAAAGACCAGCCACCAGGGTTTTCAAGGAAGGCTAAAGTTGAAGACGGGAAAGACGTGGATAGAGGGAAGAAAAGAGCAACACCAGAAAGGAATTAAGGAGCATTGGGCAAAGATCAAAGTTCAGAGAAGAAATAACGTGGTCCTTAGTAGGCCGACACGAACTAATAATAATAATAATAATAATAATAATAATAATAATAATAATAATAATAATCTCCGTGGAAAGAACAAAATTTATTACAAACATGAAGAACGCTCCAACATTTTTGGCAACAG
Source organism: Anabrus simplex (assembly GCF_040414725.1). Classification (NCBI taxonomy): domain Eukaryota; kingdom Metazoa; phylum Arthropoda; class Insecta; order Orthoptera; family Tettigoniidae; genus Anabrus; species Anabrus simplex. The sequence goes on from NC_090277.1 coordinate 76,384,568, forward strand.
ATATTGATCGAGTGGAAAGAGTAACGAAATTCAAATATCTGGAGGAAATACTTCAAGAACATGGTTTAGACTAATATGCAGTGAGAAGAAAGATACACAAAATTAAAAGAGCAAATAGTATCACAAGGAATTTTTATAACAAAAAGTGTCTATCTAAAAATCTTAAAATATGGCACTACCCTACAATGGTGAAACCGGAATGCCTATGTGCAAGTGAATGCCTGGTACTAAACTATAGATTAGATAAACTTGAGCTACTAGAAAGAAAAATCATGGGAAAAATCTTAGGCCCTGTGCAAACAACAGAAGTATGGAAATTAAGATCTAATGATGAAATATACAGGGAAATAGAAAACATAACAGAAACATTAAAAAAAAGGAGACTGCAATTTTTAGGATATATTTACAGAATGGATGATTCCAGATTAACAAAAAAGGTTTTCAAGTACCTTTGAGACAAAAAGCCAAGAACTGGCTGGACACAAGAAGTAAGGAAAGATTTAGAAAGAAATAATATAAGAGAAGAAAATATGGACAGAGATACTTTTAGAAAGAAGGCAAAACAGCATAGTGGAATGATAAAACAATCTGGAAGGAACGGAAGAGAAAACAACAAAGTATGAAGAAGTGAATTGAAATTGGCACGTGGTCCTTAGAAGGCCTCATCAGAAAGAAGAATAGAAATAATCCAATTACTTCTTTAAAATTAGTACAACGTTTTTCTTTTACGCAGTTTTTCCACCTCGCTGTCTCACTTCTGGTCTCATTACATTCTATTACCATTAATTTACTTACTCGATGTTCGTTATTTTTCAATCTGGTAATTAACACCGTCGGCGGTAAGTGTTTCCGATATTGGAAAACAATTTTGTGAATTTAGCAGATATCAGATAACAAGCTTTGTAAGTGGTGTTCTAGACCTTGGTCCCTCTAGACTGGAAAGACGTTGCGGAGGCAGTACAAGGCTATTGGTCTGCCACGTGTATGCATAAGCTTTTGCCGGATTTTGTGCTAAAGAATAGACGCAATTTTCGAAGGAAAAGGCTGTTTATTCAAAATATTGGTCATCGGCTTCTGTACACGTCACCCATCTTTCAGGTAAGTTATGAACTCCATGCCAGAAAAACTGCTTGTTTTTGCGGCAAAGCATTCATCGAGCTATTTTCCAACTTCCTCGAAACTGCTGAAGAGCTGCTCTGCGAGCGCGTGCCTCATTGATGCGAAGACGTGAGTCAGATGGCGCCAGGTCGGGGCAGTACGGCGGGTGCAGAAGGATGACCCATCCTAGCGATTTCAAGGCGCAGTTCACTGTGTTTGCTGTGTGAGACGGCGCATTGTCCTTTATCAAAATCACTTTGCCATGTCTTCTGGCCCATTCCGGCCATCTTTCGACCAATGCGTGATTTAAATTAATCATTTGTTGGCTATAGCGTTGTGCATTAACGGTTTCACCGGGCTTCAAGAGTTCATCATACAAAATACCGCTCTGGTCCTACCAGACACAAAACATGGTCTTCATGTCGCAAATGTCCTCATAGATGTTGCGTGTTCACCATATGTTTCTACCAACAAACGATGACTTTCCAGGCATTTTTATTTTGATTTGATTTTTCTTTTGATTGAATAAGAAAAGCATTGCGTGATACAAATGTTCTTTTCCAGGCACAAACATCGACATGATCACTGAACGATATAACACAGACGCTAGTGTTTGGAGGACTCAACTTGTGTGCCGTGTGCGTTGGTAGATTAATGTCAGATGAACAAACTATCGTATTTGTCCACGGCCAACTTGATGCGTCGCTCTAGCTACGGAGCGCAGCGAGGGATCCAGTAGGCCGCAATGTGTCAAATTTATTCGCTGTGTACTATTCGCCGGCGCCATCTCTTAGTGAAACGGGAAAAAACTTATGCATACACCCAAAGCCTACTAGATACTAGAAGGCCTGGACAGAAAGCCAATTTCTTGCATTAAAAGCGGGTTAATATTTTTTCTCTTTTCCACCGCTAGGTTCGCGTTTATGTTCTATTGTTTGGCGTGAATTCTATGATGATGTGTGTTACTGCAATATGTTTTATAAGAAGAAATAATATATTAAACTTTATTTTATACGGTAAGGCCTTATCTAACGTGAAATATGAAGAGTTTTGTCGTTTTTAATTTATTTGGTCTCACGATTTGCAATATATGGATGGTTGCTGAGATGCATTTACAGTAACATTTGTTTAGTTATGTGCTTCCAAATTATCGTCAAGGTGGTGGTGGTGATTATTGTTTTAAGAGGAAGTACAACTAGGTAACCATCCTCTATATAACACTACTCAGAGAGAAAAACTGGAAGGGGTCCGACACTTCGAAAAATGAAAGTATCGGCCAAAGGAAGACAAGGGCCACGAAGGGCATGAAAATAAAAGACTCCCTAGCCCTCGGAAACCTAATAGCGTAGGGGTCGGCAAAGAACTAGAGTTGACCAAGGAAGGTCGGATAGGATATATGAAAGTCAGGAGCCTGGCACAAGTAAGTGGAAGAAATGCCAGGACTCAGTTAAAGGCCCCGTGGTTGCCAACACACGTTCAAAATTTCAGAGCCCCTGGGGCCAATTACCGTCAAGTTTCTCTTTCCATTCTGTAGGTTAAGATGGTTTATTGCCGGGCTGAGTGAGTCAGACGGTTGAGGCGCTGGCCTTCCGACCCCAACTTGGCAGGTTCGATCCTGGCTCAATCCGGTGGTGTTTGAAGGTGCTCAGATACGTCATCCTCCTGCCGATAGATTTACTGGCACGTAAAAAGAACTCCTGCGGGACAAAATTCCGGCACCTCGGCGTCTCCGAAAACCGAAAAAGTAGTTAGTGGGACGTAAAGCCAATAACATTATTTATTATTAACATTATTATGATGGTTAATTTTGCGTGCGTAACTGCACATCTGACACAGCGAAGAAATATACACAAATATAAATTTTCATCTTTTTCCTAAAGATCCGAGTTTACGGGAGAAATGGAGGCCTGCTATTTCTGGACAGGGCAGCAGAAAAGTATCTCTTCCGGCTCCTAATGATAACTCCAGAACATGTAGCTTGCACTTTGTCGAATCAGATTACGGTGTAAGTACTGTGAGGGGAATTCTGCCTCCCCGACAAAGTGCCGTTGCAAATTCTTCTTATTAAAAATGTATTAATATTTACAACGCGGGCGTTAAGATATCTCGGAAAATGTAAACTTGTCCGAAAGCTGAAATTCCTTACCGCTCCAAAGTTTAAAAAGACGTTTCAGTGCCGCGACTGTGATCAAGCACACATCACATACGTTATACTTACATTTTTCAGGCCTGTTCTTGATAATAACACAAAGAAAGTGACTAATGACTGTGATTTATTAAACAAATTCAAGAGCAAGCCTCTGAGCAGAAAAGTGTTGAAATTATAGAATTAGGGAAAAATCGGGTCAGTACTTCTATTTAGGCCTATTTCCCTATTCTTTACTCCTTTGTGATATAACAAGTGCAAAATGAAAGAACTCTATGAAGTGTAATGTGTCCTAAGTTGTTTTGTATATTTATATCTCATTCACACGGGACATAATGATAATAAAAATGTATTATTTCGCGTTATTGTACGAATATTCAATATAAGGATATAGACAGAACATGAGAACAATAGAACATAAACGCGATCCAAGCTGCCATTGCCTGAACTACATCGTTCGCCCAGAAATGTGTCGGCTTGTCCAGGCCTTCTATTATAGCGTAGGCAACGATACACCTTATGCCGTCTCAATCTGGCCACCGCCGTCTCAATCTCTATATAGGATTGAGACGGCGGTGGTAGAGACTTTTACAATGTCACACCCAAGAGTCAAAGTCGACTACGTGATATATAATACATCAGACTTTCCTTACTCAACTCTTCTTCGCTTCTGCCGTCGACGGTGTTAGATTTGAGAGGCCTAGATATCATTTTTCTTTTCATGCCCTTCCGGAGCCTTTTCATTCTTTTGACGATGTTCTAATTTCGAAAACGTTCGGATTCTTTAATATCTTCCCTCTAATTCATATTGACAAAGGAAGGAGATTTAAAAAAAAATGCTATTTGTTCAGGGCGTCGAGACCTTTTGCCCCTACTTCCTTCTTCTACTTCTTCTTAATCTGCTTACCCTCCAGGGTTGGTTTTTCCCTCGTCCCACCTCTACCGCCTCAAGGGCAGTGTCCTGGAGCGTGAGACACTGGGTCGGGGATACAACTGGGGAGAATGACCAGTACCTAGCCTTGGTGGGGGATGGGAAGATGGGAAGCGGCCGTGGCCTTAAGTTAGGTACCATCCCGGCATTTGCCTGGAGGAGAAGTGGGAAACCACGGAAAACCACTTCCAGGATGGGGAATCGAACCCACCTCTACTCAGCTGACCTCCCGAGGCTGAATGGACCCCGTTCCAGCCCTTGTACCACTTTTCAAATTTCGTGGCAGAGCCGGGAATCGAACCCGGACCTCCTGGGGTGGCAGCTAATCACACTAACCACTACACCACAGAGGCGGACGCGTTGCCCCTACACCGCGGCGCCGGACAAGGAAGGAGGTTACTAAGTTTTACTTCCTCTTAAAACTATAACACCCCAACAATTACTCTATATTGCGCATGGTTATCGTTCTCTCGAATTTGTTCTTTCTTTAGGAGTCTTATCAGATGGCTGGTTTTGGAAAACTGTGAGAACTGTGTCAGTTGTTGCTTTAGGAATTATCTAGGGTACATGAGAACGTTGAACACTTCCGGTAGGAAGGAGGCATTTTAACTAAAAATTTGTTTTTAAATGCTTAACGCATACAGTGATTTTTCTCTGCATAATCCTTAGCCGTTTCTCTCTTGGAATTTTTAAAGAATGTAATAGTTGAAGTATCTAGTGCATCTGTATAATTCAATCTATAACCTTGTATGCAACACTAAAAAACCATTTCGTTGAATCTTACTGCATGACAATGTATAATAACTGAATACACTTTAAATTGTATACTGTGCTAATGACACAGAGAACTTACTCAATGGGATTGCATATAAGCACTAGTTACAGTCTATACACAAGGTAAACAAATCCTATGATAATCATTTTCCTCTCAATCGACTCTACAGTCTAGCATCAAGGTCGGAAATATTGAAGTCTGTTTTGATTTTACACAAGAACAGGACGAATAGAAATGAATAGTGTGACGACTCCCTCTGAATCACATGTTAACAGACACGGTGTACATGTTCTCCGCCACCTGCAGCGCTGCTGTCGGTAAAAGGGCCAAGTACGCGCGCTTTTCGTCGGCTTACTGTGGAAGTGTGCAAACAGTTTGTGGTCTTTTTCAGTAGTTTTATACATTCTCCAGTAAGTGCAAAATAGCTGGCATTAACTTTTCATGAACTGAAAAGTGAGAAGTAGGATGTATACTTTGACATATGCTTCAATTTAATACCGCATGTAAATATGCCTACAACTTGCAATGTCCCGGGTTGTAATTCGGGTTACAATAAACATTCGAATGATAAGAGTCATTTTTGTTTCACCCCCAAAAGATCCCACCCTGTTCTCAAAGTGGTCGAAGGCTATCCCACGTCAACATCTGCCTTAAAGTGATAGTAGCTGGTTGTCAAAGAGAATGCCAAAATCACAAGTACATCTCAGGAAAAAAAATTACAGCACGCTTACCTTTGATCAGCCACAATTATCGTTTTTTTTTTTGCTAGTTGCTCTACGTCGCACCGACACAGATAGGTCTTATAGCAACGATAGGATAGGCAAGGCCTAGGAGTTGGAAGGAAGCAGCCGTGGCCTTAATTAAGGTACAGCCCCACAATTTGCCTGGTGTGAAAATGGGAAACCACGGAAAACCATCTTCAGGGCTGCCGACAGTGGGATTCGAAGCCACTATCTCCCAGATGCAAGCTCACAGCCGCGTGCCCCTAACCGCACAGCCAACTAGCTCGGTCCACCATTATCAAGTTGGGAAGATGAACAAATAGCTCCTTTCACCAGTTCAAAAATTAATGTCATTCATCAGTTCTGTAGGTATATTGTTAAACATGCAAGCGAAGTGATAGGCTGTACAACATGTATTGGTTCTATGCAAAACAATACAGAGGAGGACCTAACAAGTCTAAAATAATACTTTAACGCATCCAACTATCTAATTTATCCATCGAGTGAATTATTATTGACGTTTTCTCATGTAGAGGAAGTTGTTGTGAGAAATATTAGTGTATAAGAAGCATATGGGGTGAAATATTTCAAGAATGCCTGGATAGTTTACCTTCAATTACTGTTTCTTATAGACTTGGGTGCTGTACTAAGCATGCTCAGGACTTGGTACCAAAATTAATTTTTCATTACATACGGTGCCGATTTTATTTCCGAACAAAAGAAGTACGGAAAGAAATGCAAGCTTGTACGACCACAAAACATACCCGGAAAATGTCCAAGGTGTCCAGTTAACTGACTGATGGGGTGAAGTGCTGATAAGATTCATTAATTTGAGCATGTTAATATATAATTTAACTTAAATAGTTATGTAGGAATTACATATGCATGACATAACGGTACGTAACATAATTTGGGTGCCTGCAGAGTCTTAATATGCTTATATTACGTAGCATGTACACTAACAGTTGAACATGTGTATTTTTAAGGTTATAATTAATAATTGCAACTGAGTTTGATTTCGTGGTGAATTCATGAAATATGACTTAGCTCTGTGCACACATACCCGTTTGAGATATTTGTTAAGACACTGACGAACCAATTTCAGAAGTAATGTCATTAAATCATTACTAAATGTAAAATATTTCCTCCGAATTTGTCACATATTACTTTCAAAACAAGGAACACTATAATCTTAATTTGCACGAAACACAGATCGCACATAAACACAGTCAACGGTGAGTAAAGAGAATGCACATTCCTGAAACATAACAATAATAAATACACGGTTTTAAATAATTTATTTAAACGATAAATTCCGAATTAAGTCACATCAGATCTCATTTAAAATCACATGTTCATTGACAGCTGATCCCTCTTTACCTACACCAGCGCCGCGTAGTGTAGGAACATACCAAACAGCAGAAGTCGTCCACGGCCGACTTGATGCGTCGCTCTAGCTAGCTCCTTACCGGCCTTGACAATCGGGTCCACGTACTGTAATCGGAGTAGTTACACAACTCGACACGTGGCGCTGGCGGCCGACCTATTTGCGGTAGAAATGCATACTCTTTATGGAAAATATATTGACTTTGGTTGCCGATTTATCGTAATTTAGAGCTATGGAGAATATTACATGGGTTAATACTGTTAAAATGATTAATCTTAAAGGTTACTTTCGTTGATATTTGCCAAAATGATGTCGTGAAATGAAACTGCGGGGAGATGAGTTAGTCCAGCTGACGTTCTGATATTGACTCTGATTGCCGATGTATCTTAATTTAGGGAATACAATAGTATGTTACATTGACTAATATTGTTAAAATGATTAATCCTAAAGGCTACTTTCATTGATATGTGCCAAAACAACGTCGTGAAATGAAACTGCGGAGGATGGAGTAGTCCAACTGACGTTCCTTAATTGTGAGGAATAATAGTAATCGTTTTTATTATCATGGCATTTAGATACATAGCAGAACTTACCACAATGCTTTTGTCTTCTGATGTTAATATCGAGATTAAAAGTCATTGTTCAGTTAGAGTTTTAAAATTCTTCAAGCGCTGCTCTCAGGAAGGGGGCTGGACAAAACATAAGAGTCTCACTTTTTCCATATTCGTTGTATGCAGAACATAAATATTTTGACTCAAACATGTTTAAATGTTAATTTCAATATATATAGTTTCAGATTATATTTCATTCATATCTTTCACTAGAATATTAAATACCGGGCAAGTTGGCCATGCTAAATTCAGAAAATAAATTTTAGTTGAAATGCAGTAGGGTGGAACAAGTTGGCCGCGCGGCGTGGAGCTGTGAGCTTGCATCCGGGAGATAGTGGGTTCGAACCCCACTGTCGGCAGCTCTGGAGACGGTTTTCCGTGGTTTCCCATTTTCACATCAGGCTGTACCTCAATTAAGGCCACGGCCGATTCCTTCCCACTGCTAGCCCTTTCCTATTCCACCGGCGTCATAAGACCTATCTGTGTCGGTGCGACGTAAAACAAATAGCGAAAGAAGAAGAATTTTAAATAAAAATTCAGTGAGAGAAAAGTATTTTGAGTAAATAAAATGTAAACTGTTCTCTCCTCGATGATGATGATGATGATGATGATGATGATGATGCTTGTTGTCTAAAGGGGCCTAACATCTAGGTCATCGGCCCCATTGCTCAGGTAACAACACTTCATACGCTGGCCTTACCGTCATAGCAGTAGTGATTCTTACTTGTCAATGTTCAAATGTTAAAGTTCAGATTATCTTGAACAAAAATGTGTTGTGTTGCTGTCATATGCCAAATACGACACCGCCTAAAGGATTATTCTATGAAAGAAAATTCATGGGTAAAAATGATTAGCGGCCACTCACGGAGGCCCGGGTTCGATTCCTGGCCCTGCCACGAAATTTCAAAAGTGGTACGAAGGCTGGAACGGGGTCCACTCAGCCTTGGGAGGTCAACTGTGTGGAGGGTGGTATCGATTCCCACCTCAGATATCCTCGAAGTGGTTTCCCATAGTTTCCCACTTCTCCTCCAAGCAAATGCCGGGATGGTAACTAACTTAAGGCCACGGCTGATGCCTTCCCTCTTCCTTGGATATGCCTTCCAATCTTCCCATCCCCGACACAAGGCCCCTGTTCAGCACAGAAGTTGCGGCCGCCTGGGCGAGGTACTGGTCATCCTTCCCAGTTGTATCCCCCGACCCGCAGTCTCACGCTCCACGATACTACCCTTGAGGTGGTAGAGGTGGGATCCCTCACTGAGTCCGAGAGAAAAGCCAACGCTGGAGGGGTAAACAGAGTAAGAAAAGAGAAAGAAAGAACGAAGGTAAATACCCGACATAGAAACGGAAAACTAAGACGTAGTTTTGTCCTGATCTACAGAGAATTCGTAAAATGATAGTGTCCCTTTGCTTTTTTTTTTCCTGTTCGGAATACAAAAAGGCACACAGCAATATATATTCGAATATTTCCTAACACAGTTAAAGGAAAGCAAATCAACACACCATTAAAAAACGAATTAGCACATAAATTAAAATCCTTGTTCAGGACGAAGTTACAGCGAGAAATCACTTTGTTCTTGTTTCCATAAAATTTCTGCTCGAAGTACGAAAAGGTGCACAAGAATGTCTCAAATTCCAAGATTTGTAAACACAATTTTAAAAAATATAATCACCACACTACACGATAAAAAATAAACTCACTAGCGCATAACTATCAGATTTCATTACCAAGCCAACAAGCACCTCATTGCGAACACATTGCTAACATTTACGACAGCAAAACCAAAAAATAAAACTGGAAATGCGGCAATTTGCGGTATACAGCATCCTGTCAATGGGTAGTAGGCCAGCGCTCCAGCGGCATTATGGTGAAACTTTCCAATTACAGCTTTATGCTGGGCTTCACAAGCGATTGTCAAGGCCGGTATAAGGAGCACAGCGAGGTATCCAGTCGGCCGTGAGTCGTCACACTACGTACTTCTATTCGTCCTGCACAAGAAAATAATTATAATCAACAATCACTGCCTGCTCGATCTGCATCCGATGGCTGGCAGTGTCAACAATACAAGGTATCACAACGTTTGTCGCCAGGGCGCAGCAGCATTTATCTACTGATACGCGGAGTCACATCAATGGTTACTCTTGCGTTAGTTCTTACGTGATAGATAATTTCACCAACAGTAACTAGTTCAGAGAAGCACATGTATTCATATACATACGTCATAAAACAGTGTATTTCCTCCTGTACCACATTTCATTTTCCTGAAACTCCACGTTACATTACATTTTCTTTCATAAACTGTAAAAGTACAACTCTTACGACAGCAAATTGGTGACAGTGCAAACATATCTCAACATGACGTCATCAAACGCATCACAGTCAACTCTAGGAGATAATAAACGCAGCAAAAATGTAGTCCTTTCGGTATACTTACCAGATATTGTAATAGGAGTTGAATCATGGCTGAGAAATGATATAATGGATGCAAAAATTTTCTCAAGGAATACTACTGGCAAAAATGAGTGCAACTGGACTGGACAAAAGAGTGATTGAATGGATGGCTATATTTCTTGAAAATAGAACTCAGAGAAGTAGAGTATATGAAGCATTATCTGATCCTATAAATATTATGAGAGGGATTCTTGAAGTAATATTGGAACTTTATGTTTTCTTTTACACATATATAAATGATTTGGGTAAAGAAATGGAATCAGAGGCAAGGCTTTATGCGGATGCTGTTATTCTCTATAGAGTAGTAACATAATAAGTTACAAGATTGTGAGAAACTGAGTTAAGACCTCGTAATGTTGTGAGATGGCCAGTAGGCAATGGTATGATGATAAACGGGGTTAAAAATGAGGTTGTGAGTATCATTAATAGAATAAGTACCCTCAGTTTTAATTACTGCGCTGATGGGGTAAAAGTTATGAGAATCACTGCAGGTACACAGATGTTAATATGAGGAAAGGTTTTCGTTGAAGTATTCACACAAATGAAGGGTACAAATCTCTGCACAAGATTATGAGAGTATTTATGGGTTGTAGTAACGACGTAAAAGAGAGAGCATATAAGTCTCTGGTAAGGCCCCAACTAGAGTATGGTTCCAGTGTATGGGGCCCTCACCAGGATTACTTGATTCAAGAACTGGAAAAAGTCCAAAGAAAAGCAGCTCGATTTGTTCTGGGCGATTTCCGACAAAGGAGTAGCTTTATAAAAATGTTGAAAAGTTTGGGCTCGGAATACTTGGGAGGAAGGAGACGAGTTCCTCGACTAAGTGGTATGTTCCGAGCTGTCAGTGGAGAGATGGCGTGGAATGACATTAGTAGACGAATAACTTTGAGTGGTGTCTTTAAAAGATAGGAAGATACAATTGGAATTTAAGACGAGAAATTGGATCAAATATTCGTTTACAGGAAGTGAAGTTATGGATTGGAATAATTTACTGAGGGAGATGTTCAATAAATTTCCAAATTATTTGCATTTATTTACGAAAGGAGTAGGCAAACCACAGATAGGGAATTTGCTACCTGGGCGACTGCCCTAAGTGCAGATCAGTGATTGATTGATTGATTGATTGATAGATAGATAGATAGATTGATTGATTGATTGATTAATTGATTGATTGATTGATTGATTGATTGATTGATTGATTGATTGATTGATTGATTGATTGATTGATTGATTGATTGATTGATTGATTGATTGATTGATTGATTGATTGATTGATTGATTGATTGATTGATTGATTGATTGATTGATTGAAGCCATTTCCGGTCCCCGACACGAGGAGGAGCCACATTTAGTCCGTGATGTCCGGAAGAGTTTGGCTGTGTGTATGTATGCGATGTTCAGACAAATACACGGCACGCAGAGATGTGAAATATTTACCGAAGGCGTATATTTAGATGAATATTTAGAGAGGTAAATACCTGCCTTCATTCATTAATTATTTATATTCTTTAAGTCGTTTTAATTAATTAATTTTTATTTGATATTTACACGATATTCGTTTCCTTTACTTAAAAATTTACGGAATACGAGTATTTCGGTATACCAGCAATAAAACCTGGACCACATTTTCTTTCAACTGACTCAATGTTACATTTTATTTACAGGAAACTTATAGTACATACGATAGATAATAATAAACAAGGAATAGTGTGAGCACAGCATAACTGTGTCAAAGAGCAATTCGTGCTCCAAGAAATGAAGCTGTCAACGCATCAACAAGCAACTTTTACAAGAATTACCCGGTGTGCTACGAATTTTCAAGTTTATCGACACGACATGTAATACAAATGAGGCTGTCAACTAGACGACAGAGTTTTCGAACAACTTCGTGTCCCGTAGAGTACACTCGAACATTGTAGCGGATGATTGTGGCACAGAATGTTCTTCTCAAGGATATAAATCCTCCTTCCCTCTTTAACAGAACACGACTCTCAATCAAGAAAGTGATGTCGAATATTATTGAAGCCACCATCATGACTGGATATGCCGCGGGCGAAGAATTATTGATCCCTCGGATTCAAATCACCACCTCGGATATACCGATTCACTTTATATGCCTGAAGTTCCCGTTCGTTTGAGTTTCGCTATGTGCACCAACAAGGCACAAGGGCAAACGCTTTAAGTTGTAGGACTCGATCTTCGGAAGAGGTGCTTCACTCATGGTAAACTGTAAGTGGGTTGTTCAAGAGTTGGAAAGGCAAACACACTACTGTATACATCTTAGCTCCAAATGGAAGTATACTTCATATAGTTCATCCGTGAGCTCTGTAAGGGAAATTAGCTTGTTTGTACGTAATACGGACGGAGGGAGTTGTTCGGGCGCTTCGCAGCACGTATCTGTATCATTGAATTCGGGAGGTAGTGGCTTCGAACCGCACTGTCGACAGCCCTGAAGATGATTTTCTATGGTTTCTCATTCTAAAAACCAGGCAAATACTGGTGATATACCTTAATTAAGGCCACGGCAGCTTCCTTACCACTCCCATCTCTTTCCCATCCTATGCTCGCCATTGTAAGATTTTAAATATAAAATGGTCTTTTATGATATTTGTACCAACCATCAACCCGGTACCTTAAGCATTGAAAGTAACAATATTATAAAAAATAAAATATTTCATTACGTACAAATTTTGTGTATAAATAAATGGTTTATTCCACAGCCCTAAGACTGGTTGGATCCTCAACAGTTCCACCGTTAGCTCTCATAGACGGCACAGGTATTACTGCAGAGGTATAATGGGGCAATGAGGAGTGAGGTAGTTTCCTATTGCTTTCCTCACTGAGCCATATCAATCTGCAAAGCCCACTAAAAATCATACACCTACCGACACCATTCATAGCTGGGACTGGCTGCATAAGGAATGGCATTACTAGCATCGCTCATACCTCAGTCAATTTCATTTTATCAAAGCCAAGGATGAGGTTGAGACAGGTCAATGAATGTATCAAAATTGCTGTAGCCCACACCAGAAAACATAGTGCACTAGCACTAGCTCTCACCAGCAAAGCAACCTTTAACAATATTAGGCTTCGCAGATGATACGGTTATTGTAGGAAAATACCGTGACTCTGCAATAGAACTGACGAAACTAGCTCTACAAAGGTTTCGTGAACTAGGTCTCACAATAAACCCTGAAAAATCTAAAGTTATTAATATCAGTGGAGGAGAAATAAAAGAGGGGCTCATTACAGTCGAAGAAGGTATGGAGATTAAATGTATTTCGAGGAACGAATGTGTCAAATACTTAGGGGTAAATTATGCAGATACCATGTTATTTGATCCCAAGAAATCAATGACACTCATTCAGCAGAAACTCAGCTCGTTATCATCCTGTCCCTGGCTTCATCGGATCAGAAATTTTCAATTCTAAATACTTCAGTTGCCCTACGATGACTTACCAGTTCCTCTGCGTTCCTGCAGGTAAAATACCACGGCGATTTCTGGAAGATGCCGATAAACTCGTTAAGAGTACACTAAAGGAGATCTTATCCCTTCCTACTGACACGGTACAAAGGGTTAGGTGTTTTTAGAGCAAGATGGGAAGCCTTGATTCAGAATATAAACAGCTGCAACATTCTGAAACGGGAAGGGAACCAATATATTGAAGCCACTAGAAATCTAGATGAAGAAATTAACAGATGCTTAACTGAGTTAAACGTAAATGATAAAACTGAGGATATGAAGAACAGGCACGGTGAGTATGACACCAAGAAACTCAGAAATAAATTGCGAGAATCTGAATTTGAGAAATGGTGCCAGTTGAGAAGTAAAGGTCAGGGAGTGTGTCTGTACAAGGAGTTCCCTCCTGCAAACCGCTGGGTTAGAAACCATGATGGCCTTTCTAGCACGGAGTGGAGAGATGCGCTGAAAATGGCATGTAACTTTGCACCTGTAAGAGCTGTACCAGGAAGGTCCCTTGACGGGAACCGCTGCAGAAGATGTAGTGAGACTGAAACATTACCTCACGTCTAGGGTTCCTGTGCCTTCGGTGAAGCTCATCAAAACACGAGACAGCATAACATCAGGCCATCCATAGCACAGACGCTCCGTGAGGAAGGATTTCAAGTGCATGAGGAAGTCCATGGCATCGGCGTAAATGGCAGCAATCAAAGGGAAGAAAGGCTATATATTAGACCCCACAGTAAGATTTGAAACACACTCCGACCAACCAAACTAAGTGGACCAAGAAAAGAAGTCTATCTACCAGACTACAGTGCCGTATTATAAGAACAAATACGAACTGGACGACATAGAAGTGAGGGGTCTTATGATCGGTGCAAGAGGGGCAGTCCCTAAGAAGACGACAGAACTGATGAAGACCTTTACCATCAATACCAAGGAGTTCATTGACTGGGGGCTGAAAGCGCTCAGGGGTTCTCTGTTGATACTCAGACACCATCTATACTAGCCAGACTGAGACTCTCCAGGTTGAGACATAAGTTACTCATTTTATTTCTGAATGAATTGTTTGTGTATTCTTTGTCTTTGGCAGCCTCCAAGTGGAGGAAGATTTTGAAAATAAATAAAAAATATATAAATGTTTTAAAGACATGTAACGGTTAAATTAACAACGCGGGTGAAGCCGCGAATGGATGCTAGTAAATAATATGATAACAACCAAAGAGGGTTACCATCTAGTCTCTAAACTTGAATTTCTTCAGTCAGGTCTGAGTTTACAGTCAGTCTCAACCCCTTTACAGTGTAAATCCCGATCTCTGCCTAGAATGGGTCCATCAAATAAGAAAAACTAACAGCCATTAGGAACACGGGAAGAAAGGTTCCTCGCAGTGGAAATGAAAATATATATTCAGGCCACGTTGCTGAAGTGAACATCAAAGGAATTTCTCAAGTTCGTTAAGAGACACAGTCAGTGCGTTTATTCAAAGAAATAAATGAGACAGAATCTTGCTCGGAGTATAGAAAGCGGAGATATCATCAGGCACTGTATGCATGTGTATATAGACTTTGGGTCTTGGACTGGATCGTAAAGTAAAGTTGTCCAACAGTTTCTCATAACGTTTGTATCATTCTACATTTTCTAATCATGAATTCTAGGAGCAATATATATATATACATTGAACGTGTAACGCAATATTGTGAGGAAACCGCACTAGTAATGCTTATGTCTTATACATCAAAAGAAAGCTCTCCCTCTCAGTATTACTAGAAACATATTACGTACAAAAATACAGTCTTTCATTTGAGTAAAATAGTCAGTTATTAAAAATAAAACATTGCGTAGGTCGTTCTAGTTAACTGTACTCGCCGGTAGATTGCTCTATGAAAGTTGTCTCCACTGATGTTTCTATGCCAGCCCGATAGAGAGCTCTTTGAAAGTTGTTTATGCATATCTTACTAAGTTAGTCCGATAGACGGCTCTGTGAAATCAAGTTATCACCAGTCTCTTATATGATCCTTGATCACCAGAATGTTAGTTGTTGCTCCACGTTAGTTCTAATAGACAAGAAACAGAAATAAATCAATCCTAGGATATTCTATATTTCAAAAAAGTCCTTTACAATGAAACTTACATTGAATTATTCAATGTAGGTTTATTAAATGAAATCTGCATGCACTACCACGCACAACATTTCAATTCGTGTTGCCATAATGGTTTGGTTTATTTTCCACATCCTCAAGTAAACGACGTACTTAAAGGTACGATGCTATACGATAATGATTTCATGAACTGTGTAAGACAGTAAAACGGTATAATGTCCTTTGTTTCCTTCTCTGCTAACCGTTTCCATATTCCGGGATTGTCTCCTTACTGTCTTCGTATTCAGGGAATGATCCATAGGTATATTTAAGATTTGCAGCGTACTGAAAATTACCAAGCATTACACGGCCAGGTTTATGTGATTGATTGAAGTGTTGCGAACAGAATTCGTTGTAAAAAAATTGCATATATACTCAGTCACAACGGAAGTATAAGTTTATTTATTTATTTATTTATTTATTTATTTATTTATTTATTTATTTATTTATTTATTTATGTATTTATTTTGCTAGGGGCTTTACGTCGCACCGACACAGATAGGTCTTATGGCGACGAAAGTATAAGTTTAAAGACAAATAAATGGTCTTTCCGAAGTTCAGTATATTTTCCGTTACTTTTCTCGCTCTTTCTGTTTCATCAGTTTCACTTTTCCTTGTCATAGTGGCTAAAATCCTAGTGCAAAGAATATCATCAAAACTGGGGAGAGGGCTTTGGTTTTACGTCACCTTGGAACTAAAGAGGGGCTCAAAGTGGGAATTATGCAGAACGGTGTAGGCTAGGTTGCTTTGTAGATGCTCAAACTTTCAAATATAGTGATATATTTAATCAAATACTTCACAAATGCTGTATTTATTCACAATTTAATAATTTCAAATTATATTAGAAAATAAAATGCGTACAATGTGAAAAACATAAATTAATTTAGGAAAACCTAACATATGACTGGAAATAAACATAAAGATAATTGCGTCGAATTATAAATCATAATTTTGAACACACACATTTTCGGAGGAATGTCTGGAAGCATCCGTTGGTCCATGCATATCACATGTTCAGCTGACAAAATATTTTTTTTTAAACCGTTAAACAATCGAATTGAGGTACGTAATGTTTTTCTTTGTCGGTTTCGATATTCACCTGTTGAAGTAGAAGAAAGCATGGCAGGATGTCCTCCACGGACACCCAGTTTATCGAGGAGGCTCTTTGACTTGGTCTTCTTTCAATAAATTGTCCAATGGTCCTTGCTCCACTTCAACAAACTATCATTCCCTAACTCTTTTCGGCAAGGTGTGTTTGCACACAGCAAAACCACAAGCAAAAGAACACAGTCCCGCCGCAAACGGTAAGTGGTCACATGATATGTGCGCGTTGGACTATTGGTCATGCTGACTTGCGGCACTTTGGAAATAAAAGCAAGTGAGGAGTTGCGTCACTTCGGAAATAAGTAACACTTTTGGATGCCATTTTAACCACAATATACTCCACTTTGCAAACAAACACATTTCCACATTTTCCACATGATAAAGAACTATTGTTCAGGTAAAAATCCGAAGAAGGTGGAAATAAGCCCTTCACTTGCTGATTTTTTGGTTATATCCTTATTCAGCGGAGGTCATCAATTGTTCTCTGTTGTGCAGTTTCAATTCAGTTTCTCCCCGCATGGCGTTGGATATCTCCTTGCCACCTTGCTTATAATCTGCCAACTCTTCTTCGTCAATTTTGGGGTTTCCACTGCAGAACAGATTTTGATCGATTTGTTGTCACCTCTTGCACATGGCCAGCCGATGAGACCCTACACTTTCAAAAGTGAAGGTATGGGCGAAAGAAAAAAGATGGACACGAAGGGCATGGCAATGACTGACACACTCCGCTTCGCATACCCAATACCGTCCGGGCAAAAAGAAAGGGAACAAGAACAAACTACAGGGAGCTGCACACGAAAGATGGAAGTGAGGAGCCTGACACAAATACAGGGTGAACCAAAAGTCCATTAACATTTGACGACACAATACATCACAGAATATTGGAGGTAGAGAGGTAATAATATTGACACACATGACTGGCATGACATGAGGTTTTACTGACACCAAAATAAAGCACAGTAAAGCTTCACTAACAACGTCAACATGACACGATTGCAGGCGCATCTGACACCCTCTCTCGCGACAGCCCCTTTTATACTGTACACGGGTCTCATGCGGCACCACTGACTTGTTGCTGTCCAGCGCCATCTATTGGTCTCTTTGTGCACTCGTTGTTGGCATCAATAAAACCCCATGTCATGTCAGCATGTATGGCCATTTGTTACTAAGATGTTGCTGTCCAGCGCCATCGGTTGGTAATTTTATGGACTTTATTTTGGTGTCAATAAAACCCCATGCCATGTCAATTATTACCTCTCTACCTCCGATATTCCGTGAAGTATTGGCTCGTCAAATGTTAACGAACTTTTGTGTCACTCTGTACAATTATTTATTTATCTTATGGCATAATGTGACAAATGTACAATACAATACAACAGATTTATTTTGTCTGGCAAGATTAAGGCCATTAGGTCCTCTCTTCCATCTAACCAGAAAAGACAGTTTTTACATGTGCAAAATTGAAATAAGTACACTTACAATTGAAACATCTTGCAACTACTAAACAATACAATATTATGATAAAAAAGGAAAACATAGGAGAATGATGATGATGATGAAGATGATTATTTACACAATTATGACATGATTAGCTAATTTCTATTATCCTTGGTAATAACAGTGGGATTATATAAAGTTTGAGGAAGGCTAAATCTACAATATCTCCATAGCATTACTTAGTAGGTAATGGTGACAAAGTTGCCTAAAACTAGCAGGTGAGGCTCCTCTGACAGAGACGGGTAGTGCATTCCATTGTCGTGCCGAAGAAATAACAAATGAGTTTGTGTATCGTGTGGTGCGGTGAGGTGGAATAGATAAGAGTGTATCAGATTTTGACCGTGTTCCAAAGCTGTGATTGGATGAGAGGTGGTGAAATTGACTGTACAAGTAGGGAAGTGAGCATGAGGAGAGTATTCGACGAAGAAGGCATAAAGCATGAAGATTACGGCGCTGTTTGAGTTTTAGCCAACCGAGTTCATCGTAGGCAGGTGTAACATGGTCAAAATAACGTAGGTCACATATATAGCGAATACAGGCGTTTTGCGCGCGTTGTAGTTTGTCGTTAAGAGTAGTAGTCAGGTCGTTCTACACGGCGTCACAGTAGTCGAAGTGAGGCAATACCAGAGTGCAAATAAGGCGTTCTTTTAATATTCGTGAAAATATGTTGCGGAATCTTCTAAGTGAGTTAAGTGTCGCAAATACTTTCCTGGAGATGCTGGTAACCTGCTGCTCCCAAGAAAGAAGTTCGTCTATCATAACGCCGAGATCTTTGACAGATTCACTGAAATCAATGGGTGAATTTTGTAGGTAGAGTTTTGGTAAAGTGAATTTGCTTATAGTTTTTGAACAAAGCCGAGGATGTGAAATTATTATAGCTTGAGATTTTACGTTCTTTAATCTAAGTCTATGCATGTCAGTCCAGTTACAGATTTCTTGTAAGTCTCTATTGAAATGTTTAATTTCGTCGGTTAGTCTTTCCGGTTCACAGTGCAAGTATAATTGTATATCGTCAGAGTACATGTGGTGTCTACAGCTGTTTACCGACGACGTAATATCATTTATATAGACAGAAAATAGAAGCGGTCCTAGGACAGACCCCTGTGGAACGCCAACCTCTACGGATCGCCAGGATGAATATTCATTGTTGCTGTTTCTTACACAGGCAACCCATATTATCATCTCAGCTCAAAAACATCCATGCATAGTGTATCTTCAAGAGAGCTCTCGATGTCTGGAATGGTGGAATATCGATTGGCGGCAGATAAAAAAGCAACCTGCGATATGCCGGTGACACTTTCCTTATAGCTGGAAGTGAAGTGGAACTCACTGACCTGTTCACAAGAGTGAAGAATATTAGCCTCCACTATGGTCTAGAAATAAACATGAAAAAGAACAAACTAATGGCAGTTGATCGGCAAAGGAATTTGTGTACCTTGGGTTAGTTATCAATGACACGGGAAACTGTGAAAAAGAGATCAAAAGACGTATTGTTCCAGGTCGTGCTGCAATGGTTAAACCCCCTAAGATCTGGCAGAACCGGGCATTTATTTAGCGTATGGTTTATACTGACAATATAAGTAATATGTATACATACTTACAAATGAGAAACAAAGTAATTTGTGTTTCACAAGAACCGGGCAATATCAAAAGCTATGAAGATACGCTTGGTGGAATCACTAGTGCTCTCAGTTTTTTGATACGGCCGTGAGATCTGGACAGTGAAAGCTAGAAACACAAGTCAAATTGATGCCTTTGAGATGTGGTGTTGGCGGAGAATGCTGTGTATAACCTGGACGGGCAGAAGACCTAATGTTTCCATTTTGAACGAACTGAGCATCAAGAAACGTCTATCTTCTCGTGTGAGTGAGTGTTACCTCCAGTTTCTCGGGCAACTTTTCAGAAGAGAACTTACGAAATATCAGTTTGCAAGGCAAAGATGAAGGCAGTAGACCACGAGGAAGAACAGCAAGTAGATGGTTAGATCAGGCGAAGAAGACCACTGGGCTGCCTCTTCTGATCGTGTTAAGAAAAAGCTGAAAACCACTCTGGATTTAGGCATCTCGTCAAGACTACAACGCAGAGGTCTCGACGCTCAGCAATGAGCAAAACGATTAATGATGATGATGATGATCATGATGATGACGATCTTATGGCACACAGGAGAAATATTTGCAATATTGCATCGGGACTAGAGATATGTTGGTCCCGAGGAAAAAGTCTCTTAGTTCGCCATTGTAATGATCGTTTTATATCGCGTGTTGTTCTGCAAGAAATTATTACACGTTCTCAAATAACTTTTGGAATAAATTGCTCCTTTCATGCACGTCATACCTGATAAAGTGCACTTCCGCTTCCAAGAACCTCTAGTGCTTTCCATCTCACACGACTACGAAGATCATTTATTCATACGTTCTCCTTGTCGTTCATTGTAAGTAGTGCTTTGCAGGTGTCAAGCACCTGTTCGTCACGAGAGACGAAATCCATCGATACGTTGTTATTAGTTATTGATGAGACTAAACAAAATCCATCAATAAAGGACTCTTCATTTACAATAACTTTAATAACTTAGTAGGTATTAGCCTTGTTGATGAAAATCAGTAACATAACAATACATAATTATTTTCTACTCGAGTGGTGTTGCTAACATTTCATTAGACTCGAACATCAGTCACTCCCTATGCTACCTCCTTTTTCGTTAACAACACGATCTTTAATTTGCTGGAGATTCCATTTAACAATGCCTTAGACATGTGAAAGAATTTGAAGAATTTTTCTTAATATTCTCTGTTTTAAATATAGCGTACGGAATGTCACTTGTAAGATTCTTTCAGAAGTTATTGGATGAATATCCTATCTTCTTCGCTCTTTCTGTTTTTTTCTTCCTGTTAGAGGACGGAAAGCATCATGGATCCATTGTCACAAACCAACATCCTTCTTTAGTCGTGAACATTCCTGAACCATGTCAGTGACTGACCGCCTTTTCGTGCCACGGTCGCAATATGGCGATTGGTCCGAATTTCATCCGTTTCAAACAGATCATTCTAGTATGAAAAAATCCAGGTACCTGCTCGGGTTGTGCGTGGCATTTCTGAACTCTCTGGACGGGCAAACAACTTCCTTTCATGAGCCCATCTCTCATCCACGTAAAATTTGTTAGCTGCAAGATTTTTCGCCGTACAAATAAGTGACCGTAATCGGTGCATATCTATACTCCACGCCACATAAGCGCATACATTAAGGGTACCGGTACAACCTTTCCCTTTATCCCTTGTTAATACGGAAGTAGTCATTTATAGTTATTTTCTAACTGTTGAGTTCAATTCAGTGTCGCTAACCAAACAGTTTAGGGACCCCACTTGCCGATACGACATCTTTCAGTTCCTGTTAATCTGGCAGTTTGGCACTATGTAGTCATGGTTTCTTTCGTAACTTACGAGATTTAATTAGTGCCACTGCAGTACTGTGAAAATTACTAGTGTTACATTTGCGGGTTAGATAAGTAGAATTGTAGCATGTTCGATAACACATTTAATTACGTAGTTGGTGTTAAATGACGAACATAGCATTTTATTTATACGGTCTCATTTCGTCCAATTCATGTTACAGAATGCAATTAAGATGTATAAGAAGAAAGAGAAATGTGAAAGAACTCCTCCGAAAACGAAAGCAAAAATTACCTCCTCTATAAAGCCCAGTTCATTTGAAAATGGAAGGAAATTTCGTTATCAACCTGACTTAATCTTACCTTGTCTTGTCGCGACTTTCGTAAGGTTTGAAGACTTAGCCTTTGTGTATTTTTATTGACTTACGGCATATATTTGCTTGTGTGTATTATTACATCGTGTTTTCTCTTCAGTCCGACAAGTAACAGATACAAATTTAAGAAGGGTGCTGAATTATTTACAAAAGGCAAACACCGAAGAATGTGGTTATGCCGTATTAATGCGTATACCGAAATGAAATCAGAAAAATATAACATTAAATTGAGTGAGGGTGAGACAGAGAGAGTATGTGTGTATTTCATTAATTCCTCACTGACCGTGAAAACCGCCTTAATTATGAATATATTGATTATTCACTTACTTGGGTAAGGGAACCCCCATTATTGTTACTTACAATGAGTAGTAAAGTCTGTATATTCGTAACTTCAATATCATTGATGACCTACAGTTTTTACTGTAATAAGAGGGTCTATTGATTCATCAAGGAGGTAGAGAAGTCGAAGTGATGGTAGAGCTATGAAAATAAGTGTAATTGCAATGTAATTGTTGATGGTTATGTCTCGTGATTTCAATATGTAACTAGTCAAATTGGCAGCAGTGATGAGCCATTAATAAAAAGAGAATAGGGAGGCGAAATTTGTTCCTAGGTGTATCGCCTTACATGACGAACACTGTAGATATCGTAGTTAAGATCAGTATGAATAGGTATTAGTTTGATGGTCATGATCTTGAGATATGTGTTGCATTTCAGGAAATGAGGTGGAGTTGCCATAATTGTTCCTGTAATCATGCGCATTGTGTTGTTCAGTTGTGCTTCTGTTAATCTTTCGGGAGAATATTTTATATTTTATTTTATTTTTATTGTTTAGGTGGAAACAGACGACTTCGGACTTAGCTGTGCAAGGTTGAAGTCTTCATTTTTTGAAGCAGTCTTGGAGGACATGAGAATCATTGTCAGCATCTCTTCTGTTCTTTCAAAGCAAGGATCTCTAGCAGCAATTGCCCATTCATTAGAGTATCCAAACCTCCTGTATCTTGTAGACGGTCGATCTCATATACACAACTTGAATAAGAGTGGGGCAAGAACTGAGCCTTGAGGAAGTCCATTATTTAACACGTTTGACTCCGCCGACTTTACTGCCAATCATGTGAACTTCTATCACTGAGCATATTACTTACAAGATGAGATTATGTCTGACAAGCAACAACCTGAAGTAGTTTATAAATTATACTCTCTCTCGAAGTAGTAGGGTTGTAAGCTGCATTGAGATCTGTGAATACCACAGATGTTTCCTGGAGACTCTGAAACCCTGCCTTTATGTGGGTGCTTACTGAGAGTATATGGTACATGGAATTCCGTTGTGGTCTGAATCCTGCTTGTTGTATGGGAACAATCTCAAGTACTTTTGAGGCGATTATGTTCAAGATTAGTCTCTCATTTTACTCGGAGCGCACACTCATATGTCTATAGCTATCTGATCTAACACTGGATTTCCCAGGCTTCAAAATGGCAACAATATTCGTCTGTTTAAATGCGTCAGGTAGTTTACCAGTCACAATAACGTTAGTGGCTAGCTTGCATATTCACAGTCAGGTATATTCCCTCTGTGGGAGTGGGCGGAGAAATAACATCCACGGTATGGGAGCACAGGGGCTCTTAAATTTGGAACGTCCTCAGCTGAGTCCTGGTATTGCTTCCGACCTCTCTTAGACAACATTCCTTCTTTCGCGAGACCTACAGAGTCCTTAATTTTTCACGCCCTTCACGGTCCTTGGCATTCTTTGGCCGGTAAGTTCAATTTTCGAAGTGTCAGACACGTTCCATTTACCCTCTGATTAGTGTTTGTAGAGTACAGCAAGATGTATTCCGTCAAACGCCAGCATTATACCAGTTTTGACTTCAGATAGAGTTGTGTCAAAGTCCTTTCAGATCCATGTTGTGGCTTTAGGTTAGCCAGGTTACAATCTGAGCTAGGGAAACCGTGCGCTCCAACCCACTCTCCAAGTTTGAGAGCTCCTCGTCAGCTTTCAAGTCACCTTTTACGAAAGGGGGGATGCTGCGTACATATGGTCCCACCCGCTCACAGAAGTTTGATTCGTCTGTGGGCTCTGCAGGCGTGTGGCGGAAAAGAAGGTAAATACGTTTCTTTCGTAAAATTTCGCAACATATGGATGAGAAAGCAGCTATTCAGAATTTCAAAAAGGCCAAAATGACCAATGTCGAGGGTTGTAAGTCTCAAAGTTCGGGCAGCCGACTTCCTCAGTGGTGGAAAATGATTTGAAACTTGAAGGAGTGTGAATATCTTTGGAATTAAGATAAAACATTTCAAGGCCATGCTGAAAGTAGCAGATACTTCATTTGGACAATTCCTACGGAACGATACGCATACTTCGCTGTCGTGACACAACTCCGTTCCATTCTTTCTGGTCTCGAGTTTTTTGACATACCAACCTTGAGAATACGCTCAGAGTCCGAATAAACAATGTGTAATGATATTTCGTGAATCGCTGAGAGTAAAAAGATACCAAGTTTCCCTTTGCGAAAAAATCAAATGATCATAAATATGTCTCCCGGTCATGGCCATCCATCAACGGCTGCTAATTTCACATGGCAACCAGCCACAAGACATAGCTGGCACGGTTGCTAGGTAACAATACCTTACATCACTGCCTGCACGGTTGCTAGGTAACAATACCTTACATCACTGCCTGCACGGTTGCTAGGTAACAATACCTTACATCAGTGCCTACACGGTTGCTACGGTTACACTTCTGTCACAAATTCTGTCGCGGCACGTTACACAAATATTTTCGGGTGACCCCTAGCAATAAGACATACTGATGTCAAAATAGTGCAACAGGAGTAAAAAACATCTTATCAACAAACTTGACCTCATCCTAGACTTAAGGGTATCACATTCTGTCAAGAAGTCATTAGTACGCATGTCATAGAAAACGAAGTAACTCAATGTGTTTTAACTACATTTCACTTAAACTGTCAAGAGTACCAATTATAAACATTATCGAAGTGTAAATACACGTTATTTTATTTACATACAGACCTAGTTAAAATTTGGGCATAATCATTCACTTTTAATAAAAGGAATTTAATCAGATTACAGTCTAATGTTAAGAGGATATAGAGAATGTGACGATTTCACGCAAGCAAAAACAAGCAGAAAAACTCACATCGGATTTGAGACTGGCTGAACTAAATTATATTATGAACATTCGAAAGAGTGGGCTCCCTCGACGTAATGACTAAAGTTAATTCCACTAACTTAATGCGTTATGAACTCAAAGTACAATTTTTATGAACAAAATGGTGTAAATTACCCATTCTTTAAAAGTAAACACAAATTGATAACGGTTAATTTATTTGCCTCTAAGGAATCATTTTTCGAGAGACAACTGTATGCAATCTGGAGTCGATAACTGTAGGATTCAGCGCATCGAAAGGAGAAAACGGACTCAGGGCCTACCACAATCAGTTCTCTAGTACAAGGGTGCCAAAGATACGGCCCACAAAGGCATTTTATATAGCTCTCTGGCCGAGTTTTTATAAGGTGCGTAAGTTTCAGTTTATGTTTCTCGAAGATACCGATAAACATAGTAAGAACTTTTTTGTAATTTACGGAGAAAGGAGGTAAACCATAAGAAAAATCTCTGAATTATCCGTAGTTTTATTGTTGACGTGCTGGATTTCACTGGGCTGTAGGAAAGTTCTAAGGTGCATAATTATTCCCACCTTAAAATTAAGTAAGGATTAGATTTTACCCGTTCGTTTCTGGGAATTACAGCTGCAGACTTCCCCCGGAAAATGAAATACCTGCTGCATTCCATGGGGGATTATGTACGAACAGTCATCTTGGGACATCCACAGGAAATAGGCAGTTCACAACAGGAAAGTGCTCTGGGAGGTTCTTTGTGGCTTATTACTTATTACGAACTACTGAGATATTTAAAGTCGTTTTAATAATTTATTTGTGAACGAAAATGTCCCTTTTCAAACGTAGAAAAGTGTGCTGTGCAGTGAAGCGCAGACCTCTCATTAATTGGTAAGTTTATCCCAAGTTACAGAGCATTGTTTGTTCACTTTCCTTAATTTATTTTATAACGTGAATCAGGTTGTTTTTACTGTCCATTAGCCATGCGAGAGGTTGGTTCATTGGTTGGTGATTGAAGAAGGGGCACCTGGGCGAGTGTTAGGGCTAGAGAATACAGTGGCCGCGGTTCGTTTAGGAATCTGCCATTCAGTACCCCTCCTCTAGAGTAAGAAGAATTGAGGCTTCTTTGATAAAATAGTCTTCTATATGAGTCTCAGTCAAGGCCATCCATCAATACTTCACATCACAGCATGCAAGATTACATCGACGCCGCTATTTAATAATATGTCTTTCAGTCATGGCCATCCACCAGTACATCACATTACAGCCTGAACGATTGCTAGGATTATCGCGTCATGCAAATTTTCAGGTGACTCCTAGCCATAAGAAATTTGTCAAAAGCGAAACTTTTCCCTTTGCGAAAAGCTAATGATCATGAATATTTGTTTTAAATCAAGGAGGACTGTAGCTCTACGTCATGGAACTTAACTTGTTCGCGCAGTATCTTTGGCAACCAAGGCCTACGGTAACGACTTATGAGACGTCACTTCCCCACGCATTTTGTCACGTTAAGTTACACAAATTTTTGGATGATTCCCGGACATAAGATTCATGTCAAAAAGTTTACATTAGAGTGTCGGCCATCTTGATACACCTGATGTCGCCATGACAAGTGTCCACCGGACTCCAGCAGGCTTTGGTTTGTGGAATGAGTCTCTATGCAGTGTCGACGTGTCTTGTTCTTTAACTGAAGGAGGCCGTATGATAGCCGAGCAACGAAAGAGAGAGAAATGAAAACGGGGAGCTCGGTAAATGCTGCGCAGTAAATCTCCGCAAACAATTACGAAGACTCCTTTATGTTTTACATTTAAAATGATTTCGCTGAGAGCACTTCCTGGGAGATAGCAAGTGAACTAATATTGTGTAATGGTGCAAGTTAACTGAAGATCGCTTTTACTGATACATAACGAGTGCTCCGCTTTATATGGCTCTATGAACTCCAAGAATGGGGACATTCAATTAGTTATAAACTCGCTTGCTAATTGAACTTGGGTAAACAACACTGTTTTACGGTTGATCGCTTGTCCACTTCTTACAGACTTGTACATTATTGGCAGAGGAAGACAATATCAATGAAAAGTTTCAACGTCAAGCTGAACCCTGCCGGAAATAATTGGCAATTTCCCGAACTTTGAGGACTCGAAGTGTCTAGAGAGAAAGTATTATACTCCCTGCCACAAAAGCGAGTACAACCGTACTCTTTCTCCCCTGTCAATACTGAAGGCAGTGATTTATAGTTATTTTCTAACTGTTCGGTTCAATTCAGTGTCGCCAACCGTACAGTTTAGGGATCCCACTTGCCGATACGACGTCTTACAATTATTGTTTATCTTGCAGGTCGACGCTATGTAGTATTGCAAAAATCACTACTGTTACATTTCTGAGTATAATTAAAGCATATTTTCTTTTTCTGTAGGATTGTAAATCTGTTTGGGTAATACCAGGTAAGAAGAATTGTGGCATTTAATAACGTTGTTGATGTGAAATGACGAACGCAGCATTTTATTAACATGATCTTATTTCGTCCAATTCATAGGCCTATGTATAGAATTCAATTAGAATGTATAAGAAGAAGAAGAATCTCCAAGAACTCCTCCAAAACTGAGAGCAACATTACCTCCTCTATAAAGAACAATTCAGTTGAAATGAAAGGAAATTTCGTTATCAACCTAACTTAACCTAACCTTGTCTTGTGACGACTTTGGTAAGATTTGCAGACTTCGCCTCTGCGTACTCTAAGTGTCTTATGGTATATGTACATGTAATATATTTGTTTGTGTGTATTATTACAGCGTGGTTTCACTACAGTATGGCAAGTAACAGCAAATTTCCAGAAGGGAGCTGAGTTTTATCCTCGTTTAGGGCTATAAGAGACCACATGAAGTAACTATAAGGCATTTCTGGGAGCCTTTTTTGCAGCCCATATGCGTCCCATTCTTTCTCTGACCACCTGTCTTCGCTCTTCTGTCCAGTCGCTGTTCATTTCCTTATTGACTCCATCACCTGTTCATTATCCGTGTATAGCTCTTCTCTGTTTCGCAGTCTATATTGTCCATGTGTTCTCTCAGTCCAGCATTTCCTGACATTCTGAGGCATTCACTTGCGTGCAGATTTGATAACTGTGTTATAGTGTCTGAGTTTAGCATTTTTTGAGATTGCCTTTTTCTCGTAGAGGACATGTGTGTATCAAAATTTAGGCCGAACAATATAACGCTGGAAGCCGACTTAATTATAAATATACTTACTGACCATTTACTTGGGAAAGGGAACCTCCGTTATTTTTACTTACATTGAGGTTAGTTTTTTAATGGTTATTTTTCGTGATTTCAGTATGTTGCTAGTCAAGTTGGTAGCAATCGTGAGCCTTTAAAGGACGATAATATGGCGGCGAAATTTGTTTTTTAGTGTCTAGCCTTACATGCCGAAACTATAGATCTAAAGTATTCAGGAGTCATTGAAAATATATGACTTTTACAACGAGATGGAAGACATTTGTATATTTCTAGATGTTTAGGCAATGAAAAGTGATGGCGGTGATTATTGTTTTAACAGGAAGTGTAACTGATCAATGTTACCCCATTAATCTGAGAGAAAATGGGAGAGGTCCGACCCTTCGAGAAATGAAGGTATCAGCTAAAGGGAAAGCCTCCATACGCTCTTCAAAACTACCTTGGGGTCGGAAGAGAACAAGATTTGACCAAAAGAGGTCGCTCAGGAAAGTGAACGAGGCTCAGTTAGGGGCCTGATGGTCAACAACGTAAGCTCTCAAGATGACAGCCGGGCTAGAAGACCTCTACTAACACATTATCTGCTGCCTCTTCTTGTAGTGCTTCCATCTGCTCTATTTCTTGGCTACGATTATGATGATTTCAAACTCGTTCTGTTGATGACATTTACCTCTCTCTCTGAATATCTTTCCTTCAAAGACGAGCTTCATTTCCCAAGCTTTGATGATGCTCACACTTCATGCAATTAACAGACCTGCTGAGTCGCTCAGACGGTACAGTACTGGCTTTCGGGATCTCTGTGACCTAGGATGGAACCTCGGCTTGCAGAAGCCACTGAAACTCCTACTAGCCGATGACGAGAATACTGTTGATTTCGGATGTGTGAGAGTGGATTAATAAAGCACAAACAAATTTCAACTCTTCAGTTTCTCAGAAAACTTAGTTCCTTTTTGAATAAATAAAATATTTTTGTTTTACTTTTAATGTAGACTTGCATTCCTCGACAACGGGTACATAGAAAGAAAAAATTTTTAAGACACGTTTAGTGTTTGGGTAGCACGCGTATATCGCTGAGAGTATTTAACTTTAGATTATGTTTAATGTCTCAATTGACAGATAAAATAGAAGGCAAAAACAACATTGAAAGTATGAAACGTAGTTTTCATGAAATAGCGCTTTAAGGTAACACAACGTTTGTGATAAATATGCATAAGATGGCGCTGTGTTGAGTAGCGCACTCAACTGAGACACTGAAAACAATTTAATAAGTCTACCAAAATCCTCAAAGACCTCCGGCCGTTACAATAGTGACAGCCTACCGCCAATTCCTCAAATTGCCTCGATTAGTAAATTATTTTATTTCAACTTTTGTTTCCACTTAATTTGATCAGAGAGGATGTACTTCCTCTTAAAACGGAAAACACCGCCACTTTCGTAACTGCCTTCCATTGGTTAAATGTACTTCTCCTAAAATAGCGGCGGTGTTAGGTTTGCGCTGTCCTCGACTTTGACATAAATATGTCTTACGCCTGGCGGTCATCCGAAAATGTGTGTAACGTAACGCGATAAAATGTATGGGGGAATTGTAACCATAGCAACCTTGCAGGCAGGTATTGTTACCTAGCAACCGTGCAGGCAGTGATGTAAGGTATTGTAACCTAGCAACAGTGCAGGCAGTGATGTAAGGTATTGTTACCTAGCAACCGTGCAGGCTGTGTCTTATGGCAGGTTGACATCTGAAATTAGCAGCCGTTGATGGATGGTCATGACTGGGAGACATATTTATAATCATTCAATTTTCGCAAAGGGAAAAGTGGTTTCTTCTTTCCGTACTGTATTTAGTTCGCTCATTCCTGTAGGAGCTCTTCCTGTGAGACTTACTGTTGCCTGCCATGCTATTACTGTATAATGATCTTGTAATACAGCATCAAGGCCCACCCTTAGACCTCGCTACACAGTGGTTTTGTGGTCTAATTCCTCGCTTAACTACTCCGATACTTGGGAATGCATTTCCGAGCCTTTTGGTTTGATATCTTCGTCGCAGCCCGCTTGTCTCCAACAGTACCACGATTTTGATTCTTGTGTCTCGTCACTTAATGGAACTCTTATTCGAAATCTAATTTGAGACACGTATTAAAATGAGCGGTGGCTGTTTGTTTCGAACACAGAAGATGTTCAGTATCTGTTAGAATAGGTGAACGCCCACAGTTGCCGTATAAGGCTCTATTCTTCCGAATATTATAAAATCACTCTATTTAAAACCTGCTTGCCATAAGTGACAACCAAAAGGGGAACCAGGGGATTTAATGTTGAAAACACTTCTTACAAGACAAAATAGGGGTCCCCATATTGTACTACGAAAAACGTAAAATTAAGTTATCTCTTAATTGTCCGAAAGATGAAGGAGAAAAGAGGCCACAAAGTTTCAAATTGTGAGACTTGGACAGCTCAAATTTCGAAAATCACTTTCGGCCTAAATGCAGTTCCTAAACAACATGCCAAAAATCGCGTGTTTCTTTGCCCGTTTTCTTTTCGATTCAAATCCCAGCCAAATTAACTTATTTACATAATTCTTTCCGTAATGTATTCCTTGGTTTAATACCCTCAGGTGTTCTTTGATTTTTTTAAAAATGTCCAACCGAATGTAGTCATAAGGGCTTAAGTGGAACTCTGCATTGACTCACATTAGCGCTCGTAGCGGGGCTTAAGTGAAACTCTGCATTGACTCACATTAGCGCTCGTAGCGGGGCTTAAGTGAAACTGTGCATTGACTCACATCACCCGAATGGGTTCCTGTCAGAATTTCTGTCAACGTGGCGAACCTGCATGACGCCATTCATTCCACTGACGCTTTAATTCAGGCTCGTACCCACGCCTCATCAATGGCTACAAAACGCTGCAGAAATGCGCCTCCTTCGTTGTGGTGTCTGTCCAGGTAGATACTAGCCAGTGCAAACTGGTGCCGGTGAGTTAGTGTGGATCCCATCGGCACACAATTTTCGTCATGTTAAGACTCTATTCTTGGTTCAGGGTACTTACAGGAGTTAGACAAGGCTGTAATCTTTCACCTTTGCTGTTTGTAGTTTACATGGATCATATGCTGAAAGGTATAAAATGGCAGGGAGGGATTCAGTTAGGTGGAAATGTAGTAAGCAGCCTGGCCTATGCTGACGACTTGGTCTTAATGGCAGACTGTGCCGAAAGCCTGCAGTCTAACATCTTGGAACTTGAAAATAGGTGCAATGAGTATGGTATGAAAATTAGCCTCTTGAGGACTAAATTGATGTCAGTAGGTAAGAAATCCAACAGAATTGAATGTCAGATTGGTGATACAAAGCTAGAACAGGTCGATAATTTCAAGTATTTAGGTTGTGTGTTCTCCCAGGATGGTAATATAGTAAGTGAGATTGAATCAAGGTGTAGTAAAGCTAATGCAGTGAGCTCGCAGTTGCGATCAGCAGTATTCTGTAAGAAGGAAGTCAGCTCCCAGACAAAACTACCTTTACATCGGTCTGTTTTCAGACCAACTTTGCTTTATGGGAGCGAAAGCTGGGTGGACTCAGGATATCTTATTCATAAGTTAGAAGTAACAGACATGAAAGTAGCAAGAATGATTGCTGGTACAAACAGGTGGGAACAATGGCAGGGGGGAACTCGGAATGAGGAGATAAAGGCTAATTTAGGAATGAACTCGATGGATGAAGCTGTACGCATAAACCGGCTTCGGCGGTGGGGTCATGTGAGGCGAATGGAGGAGGATAGGTTACCTAGGAGAATAATGGACTCTGTTATGGAGGGTAAGAGAAGTAGAGGGAGACCAAGACGACGATGGTTAGACTCGGTTTCTAACGATTTAAAGATAAGAGGTATAGAACTAAATGAGGCCACAACACTAGTTGCAAATCGAGGATTGTGGCGACGTTTAGTAAATTCTCAGAGGCTTGCAGACTGAACGCTGAAAGGCATAACAGTCTATAATGATAATGTATGTATGTATGTAAGACTCTAATTCCTACCCGCACGAAATCGTGCAACCGTCCAATACGGTAATCCATTCCCGCCTCAGGCTTCACATAATTCTCCATAACATTCTGGCGCACTGTTGCCACGGAGAAACTCGATTTTAACCCACGGACGCTGATCACCTTTAGCGAACATGCTTTAGAGCGGTGAAATCGACACTCTTCACTTCAGCGTCACACGGCAACAAGACTCCCAACTGGAGGTCCATCAAATACACACTATAGACCGACAACAGCGCCACCTGATCACTCCCATATCCGGATCTGCTGCGCGTGTCTAGACTACGTTGCCACTACGTATAATAAACACCAAATTAGTTCGCATATTAATAACAAAATATGTCTAGACAAGTTAAAATACGCATCATTTACGCGAAGAAACATAGCAAGGTAATTACCTCGACAACCCTCGTATGTAAGTGAAATGCTCTGCTATGTAGTATCAAGATTAATGTCTCTGGCGTAATGAGAGCAGACCAATTTTCTTTTCAATTTAGCAGTATGTTCTCTTATCCTTCCTTCATCCCTCAGTGAAGACGATTTCTGTATCAGTTTTTCGCTCGATCCTGGACGACAACTATCCCCGTCTTGTGCGCAGTGAGGCGGAGAATGGCCGACAATATATCGATACACGGGAAGTTGAGGTGGGCGCTCTTTATTCTCCTTAACTCCCCGTGTACTGTACATCGTCTGCCCACGCGCTGACACAAGGAGAACGTCATAGAGTCCATTTGTTTCAGCCGTCACTCACCTTAATTCGTGCTCGAAGAGCTATCACCTCTCATCGTAAAAGAAACTCACATATTTTGTTCTTTGAGTCTCAATATCTTAGAAGTAATACAACTGAAATCCAGGATCACATTCCAGTTACTGCATCTTATGAACTTTATAAGGGAAACGGGGATTTGATTTACTCCAAAATCGTTCCGTAGTATTTCCTTCCAAAACCAAACCAAAACCAAACCCCATGGCACTACAGCCCTTGAAGGGCCTTGGCCTACCAAGCGACCGCTGCTCAGCCCGAAGGCCTGCAGATTACGAGGTGTCGTGTGGTCAACACGACGAATCCTCTCGGCCGTTATTCTTGGCTTTCTAGACCGGGGCCGCTATCTCACCGTCAGATAGCTCCTCAATTCTAATCACGCAGGCTGAGTGGACCTCGAACCAGCCCTCAGGTCCAGGTAAAAATCCCTGACCTGGCCGGGAATCGAACCCGGGGCCTCCGGGTAAGAGGCAGGCACGCTACCCCTACACCACGGGGGCCGGCAGTATTTCCTTCCAGTATTTGAAAATAGCTCCTCACCTAATATGGCCTTCCATAGCTAATGCCATGTAATGGTTTTTAACTGCCAGAGAGTAACAACACCCTGAGACAGAAGGCATTTTTGGCCTTTCAGGATCAAGTTATTACAACCAAGAACTACGAAAAGTACACACTGCCGAACCAACCGCGGATGCTCCACATCCAGCGAGAGAATACGATACATCACCTCTGGATGTCGATTATTGGCAAACGCGGGCAACATAATTATATAGACATGATCAAGTAGCAAATCTATATACATATAAAATAAGAGTTTTTTCTGTACATTGCTCAGAATTTGAAAAGAATGGTATTTCAGTATCGGTCATGTCTATAGTAACAAGAAAATGTACTTTTTACTTTTCCGTAATGTCTGTCTGTCTGTCTGTCTGTCTGTCTGTCTGTCTGTCTGTCTGTCTGTCTGTCTGTCTGTCTGTCTGTCTGTCTGTCTGTCTGTCTGTCTGTCTGTCTGTCTGTATGTATGTATGTATGTATGTATGTATGTATGTATGTACAAGCATCACGAGAAAACGGCTGAAGATAATTTAATGAAAATCGGTATGTAAAGTCGGGGGATGAGCCGCTACAATCTATGCTATAAATCATTTTATTCACGCTGAGTGAAATGGAAGTTTAGGGGAAGGTCTTAAATTTAATTATCGAATATTTATATTATTAGCAGTCCTATCGATAAATAATATATAACTAAAGTTATATAGAATTCAATTTCCAATCATTTATGTCTTATACATTTTTACCGTACCGGCTCTGATAACACAGATATTAATGAATTTGTATTTTTGTTGAAAAGTCCATATCAACGCCGAGCCACGAGAAAATGGGTTAACAGAATTTAATGAAAACCGCTATATAGAGTCGGGGAATAAGTAAATACAGTCTAAGCTGTAAATAATTTTATGTTCCTGAGATGAAATGGTAGTTTAGGGGAAGACGCCTGAAATTTAATTTTTAAATACCGGTACCTATGTTATTGGTGCTATCGAAAAGTACGGTACTACATAACAAAAGTTGTAGACAATACAATTTCCGATCATTTATGTTTCATTCAGTTTTACTGTACCGAATATGATAAGAGTAGTATTTCAGAAGGCCTACAATATCCAAAGCGCGTAACACTGATCAACGATAACTTTACATTGACCATTGTCTGTTGTGATATTCTTCGTGCCGCTCAACTCCGACAGATGGGATTACTACTGCGTACCGAGTATAACAGCCTGACTGAACATTGGCGGGAAATAGCTAGGGAGTTGGAGAACTTTCTTCTTTAGCATGCCACTCCTCTGGTTCACACATTTTCTGATACTGCAGGTACGTAACACACTGGTTCATCATAGCATTCGAGCTATTCAATCCCCACTCTGAGGCACTGATTGGAATGAGTAGTGTGTATATTTACAGTAATGGAATAATGACAGAGGAGTGTTGATGGCAGTCTGCGACCTGGTTGTTCCAGCTCTGGAACTTTGGACTCTTAGATCGGCACCGTAGTACTGTTCGTTGAAAGTGAGAAAGTGTATGGTTTTTCATTTGATCGAGTATTTTATATGATAACATTGCTTTCAATCGCTACTTTCCTACTGACGTTTTTGTAATGACCTATGTTGAATTCAGTTAGGAAAACCACCAAGTCAGTCTTTCTGAGAATCCCGTAGCGAAGCACGGGTACATCAGCTAGTAGGTATTAAAATTCCTTTCTGGAACATCAAATAAAAATGTCGTATGGCTTCTAGTGCCGGGATATCCAAGGACGGGTTCGACTCGTCAGGTGCAGGTCTTTCCATTTGACTCCCGTAGGCGACCTGCGCGTCGTGATGAGGACGAAATGATGATGAAGACAACACATACAACCAGCCCCCATGCCATTGGAATTAACCAATTACGGTTAAAATCCCCCAACCCGGCCGGGAATCGAACCCGGGACCCTCTGAACAGAAGGCCAGTACGCTGACCGTTCAGCCAACGAGTCGGACGGAACATCAAATGATCATAGCTATGTCTTTCAGTACGATGTATGACGCTACGTTACCTGGCAACCTGATCCACGACCTGTGCAGCGCTCTCAAAGTACTGTTGCTAGGTAACACTTCCATCGCATATTTCGTTACGCAAATACTCGGATGACCCGCAGCTTTAAAGCGTATTCATGTCAAAATATCCCATCAAAAACTGGCACATCAGTATCAACCCACTGATTACTCAACAACTCAAACCAGGCTCAGTCCTTGGAAATAGGCTAATAATAATAATAATAATAATAATAATAATAATAATAATAATAATAATAATAATAATAATAATAATAGTTACGGGATATCCGTGGTTTACAGAGGTGTAATAAGGTGCTGGGGTGAATGCGTAGAGAGAGAAGTGACCAGAGCATAAGTTAGAGCACTAAAATGTTGAAATTTTATTTCTTTCCTTTTTAAATTTACGGGAGCGAAAGCTGGGTGGACTCAGGATATCTTATTCATAAGTTAGAAGTAACAGACATGAAAGTAGCGAGAATGATTGCTGGTACAACCAGGTGGGAACAATGGCAGGAGGGTACTCGGAATGAGGAGATAAAGGCTAATTTAGGAATTAACTCGATGGATGAAGCTGTACGCATAAACCGGCTTCGGTGGTGGGGTCATGAGAGGCGAATGGAGGAGGATAGGTTACCTAGGAGATTAATGGACTCTGTTATGGAGGGTAAGAGAAGTAGAGGGAGACCAAGACGACGATGGTTAGACTCGGTTTCTAACGATTTAAAGATAAGAGGTATAGAACTAAATGAGGCCACAACATTAGTTGCAAATCGAGGATTGTGGCGACGTTTAGTAAATTCTCAGAGACTTGCAGACTGAACGCTGAAAGGCATAACAGTCTATAATGATAATGTATGTATGTATGTATGTTTAAATTCTTAAAATTTGATAGATATTTAGAATATCTGAATAAGCAACAAAAACAATGGACTACCAGTCCAGAAATCAGGTACAATAGCGAAAATTATTGACACGATCAGAACAGGTACATAATTTTACAAGTGCATACATGCTCCACTCACTTAGATCGTCTAGTAGTTTGCCTTCAACAGTTAATATAATCCAGCCTCTTGGAGGCACAAGTTTCTTGACAAACACATTTACATTTAAACAGAGATTTTAGGACTTTTCATTAATAAAAGAAGTTTGAAACCTTCCCTTCAAGTTATCTGCCTGGAGCTATGACATGTTAAAAGATGTCTGCCATTACCTTGAGTTGTTGGGCGGGCCTATATCCCCTACCTCATATTAAGCCGTACACACACTAGACCGGAACGCTGAAGATGACAATACGGATCTAAAGCGCCCAGCTTTTATACCAACTCAGAGGGGAAAGTTCCAGAACTTTCTTCAGCTAGGCAGAATGCCTGCACACACCCCAAATTTTAATTGGCTAGAGAAATATACACAAAAATTTCTGACTGGTAAATAACTTAAGGAAGAAAGAAGGTTTAGGTGTGTTGACTACTATAACGTATTTTTAAAAAATCTACGAACCTTCAAGGTTTACAAACATTGAAAATTCCCTTGAAGAGCAATTGTCCGTAATCCTGCCAGAGGGGGGACATAGGTTAAATGTCCAAGTATCTTGTGATACATAGATTAGGATTCACAGCACAGATGGCCTTCTAGAAGGCGCGCAGTTCAACGGGACGGAGAAGGGTACCCCGGGACATTGATAATAATAATAATAATAATAATAATAATAATAATAATAATAATAATAATAATAATAATAATAATAATAATAATAATAATAATAATAATAATATAATCGTATTGTCCGAACGACCGATCTGCAGACTTTATCAGGTTTCGCCATCTAAGCGGCCTGCCAAACAATTTCAGCATTCCGACTTCGCTGCTGTCTACACGTACAGTACAGTAGTTATGATTCCTCAGGCTGATTTAATTTACTTTTATGAGCTTACAGTGAGAGCGCCAACACATACCTACAGCAATGACAAGTGGTTAGACCACCCTTCAAAAATTGATGACCTCGCCGGAGATCGTTTCCGCGATTCTGGGATTAGGTGCAGATGGAAACTTGAACTCATTGATCTTCGAGGGAGTGCCAACCTCTGACTTAGCCTGCCATTGCTTCCTCTCATCGGTCCCATCCGCTGCTTGCCGTAAGATGCGACTAAAAGGGACCCGAGGGGCTCTTAACTTGTGAGCGTGGGTTGGTGACCACGGGCCCCTTAGCTGAGTCATGGCATTGATTCCACTTATTTATTCCAGGGTATCCTATCCGACCTCGCTTAGTCAATTCTTGTTCTTTTCCGACCCGACGGTCTTAGGTTTACGAGGCCTAGGGAGTCTTTCATTTTCACGCCCTTGGTGGCAGCTGATACGTTCATTTTTCGAAGTGTCGGGCACCTTCCATTCTTTCCCGCTCTCTTGAGTGTTAATAGAAGATGGTTGGCCAGTTGTACTTCCACTTAAAACAATAATAACCATCTTCACCTCTTACTTGTCCACACTATATCTGTTCTCCCTTGGAGAACTCTTTCTCTTCCGATCCAGACGGTATTAAGGTACTCTTAGCAGCCCTTTACTTTCACTCACGATTTCTTCATTCTTGGAAACAGAGGACCTCTTCTCTTATGTCTGGTGGTTAGTCTGACTACTACCTGGTAGCGTGCACCTTAAAATATCACGATGAATAAGTTCACGCTACGTGGTGAGAGAGAAGCCAGGCTGTTCTTTATCTACAGGGAGGAGCGTGCTGACAGAGGACTGCACTAGACCCGCCCGCAGTTCAATACACAACTCATTTCTCTTGTACTTCTTAGCTTTCTCTCGCTGCTCGTTTACGTCCCACGAATACGCGGAAGATTTCCCGTCACTTAAAAGTGGTGAAGTTCTAGAATTATAGAGGAAACACCTTAATTAAGGTACAGCCCCAACATTTGGCGAGTGTGACAAACCCATTATCTCGCAGGTGGAAGTGTTAGCTGAAGTTGTATCAATTTAGCAGTGATTTGGACATCTACACTTCCATACCTGTATGGGGAGTCCGGTAAGGGTTGCTCCCTTCCTGCAAACCACGTATCGGTAAAACGAGACCGAGGTCACTGCACACCTGTAGTTAGAATTAGATATAACAACAATAAACCTTGCCCCATTACAGCGACTGTTGTAAATGCTCAGTCTGTAGACAAGTTTAGCGTTTGAAGAAGTTCTGGATAACAATCTGCAATTCAGCGTCATGAATATTCAAAATTTCGGTGCGAATTGTAGTTTCAAATCTACATCACACGAAAATACACTGTTCAACTCTTGCTTCAGAAGCCAAGAAAAGCACTGTCTGATCAATTACTATTAGTCACGCTCTACGGAAGCTTATCGCAGACTAACTGTGATGATGGCATCACTGGGTCAAGCAGCTATTGTATCATAAACTCGCCCAGACAAGGCATACGGGCTGTTTTCCTTTACGTCGAACTGACACTAAAATATAGGTCTTATGACGACAATGGGACTGGAAAGGTTTAGGAGAGGGAAGGAAGTCACCATAGCCTTGATTAAGGTACAGCCCCAGCACTTGCCTGGTGTGAATATGGAAAACCACAGAAAACCATCTTCAAGGCTACCGACAGTGGAGTTCGAACCCTCTATCTCCCGAAACAAGCTTAAAGCTGAGGGACCCTAAGCGCACGCCCCACTCGCTCTGTAATTTCTACCTTTATAGTGGCCATGAAATTGTTTACTGCATCAGTGATCATTTTGCTGGACGTAGAACATGATAGGTGGCGCTACCTTTTGTCATGGTATGGTGATGTTGTGTGCTGGATCAGCTGCCATATTCTTGGACGTAGAACATGATTGATGCCGCTGCCTTTTGTCATGGTATGGTGATGTTGTGTGCTGGATCAGCTGCCATATTGCTGGACGTAGATCATGATCGGTGGCGCTATCTTTTGTCATGGCATGGTGATGTTGTGTGCTGGATCAGCTGCCATATTGATGGACGTACATCATGATAGGTGGCGCTTTCATCATGGTATGGGATGTTTGTGTGCTGGATCAGCTGCCATATTGCTACACGTAGATCAGGATAGGTGGCGCTATCTTTCGTCATGGTATGGGATGTTGTGTGCTGGATCAGACGCCATATTGTTGACCGTAGAACATGATGCTACATAACAAGGATTTTTATTGTGTAGTGGAGAAAATTAGTTCCTTTTTCAAGTAAACAGCAGGACGGAAGCAGCATAGAAACCATTAAGGTGTTAGGTAGCAAGCAATCAAATGAACAGCAAAATCAATAACCTAAGCTATACTCAAGAGTTTGTGAATGTGAAGACTAAATTAACATTGATCCGACAGGTCTTATCGCAGTGGAAGCCGATCGAACAGTTTTATGACACATAAAACAAGTCGTAAAATTCCCGGATATGACAGACAAGGTAATACCGGACATTTATGAACAACCTTGTTATCTGTTATGAGAGGAATCTAATAGCCGATGTTATTATCTTACTCAATAACATAAATCTTTCATGAGATGGAGCATTATCGGCTTCTACTGTTTAAACATATATGATACGACAAAATATTATGATTATTACCGTTGTCAGGTGTTATAACTATAGCACAACTATGATTTGAGAGTGTTCAGCTTCCGGTTCTTCCCTTCCATGAAGACACCTTAATTTTTCTTTCCCTAGAAGTATTTACGGGGTAGCGGAGAATTATTTTCTGATGCCGATAAAACGAATCTTAGGATGACCTAGATGTTACGCTCCTTTAAAAGAGCATAATCAGGTAAGAAAAATAACAAACAAAAATGATATAAGAAATCAATAAAAATGAAAGGACTTTCATATCCATATTGTCTTCGTAGAACCACTGTAGAAACATTCTTTTAACACTAACTCGCAATTAATAAATATCTGTTATAGAATATAAAGGTATTAGCTGTGGGCAAACATCAAGTAGGTAATCTTTAATGTCTTTGTTAGCCATGCAGAGGCCTACTTGTCTGTACAGGCGTGAGGTGGTGGTGGTGGTTGTGGTGGTGGTGGTGGTGGTGGTGGTGGTGGTGGTGGTGGAGGTGGTGATTGTTGTTTTAAGAGAGAGTACAACTAGGCAATCATCCTCTATACAACACTAATCAGGGAGAAAAAAATGAAAGGATCACACACTTCGAAAAATGACGATATCGGCCAAAGGTAGACAAGGGCCACGAAGGGCGTGAAAATGAAAGACTCTCTAGGCCTCCATACATCATACCGTACGGAATAGGATAGAAGGAAGTAAGGAGCCTGGCACAAATAAGTGGAAACAATGCTAGGGCTCAGGTAAGGGCCCCGTGGTCGCCATTCCACGCTACGAAGTACAGAGTCCCTGGGTCCCCTTTTATTCGCCCCTTACAACAGGCAGGGAATACCGTGGGTGTTATTATACCACCCCCAGCCACAGGAGGATGTACCGGCGGGAGAACAACTGAAGTCTAACAGCGATGTACTTAATCTACAGCGGAATCCAGACTAAGTTGATGCCTCAGCAGATGATCATGACTAGCGCTCGGAGTTTTAGACAAAACTAAGTTAGAACGCGAACTAACTTGTCTATTGGGAAGCGTCAGCTAGCCCACTGTTTCGAAATGTACCTAGAGTAACATAAACTGTAGGGGTTGTAATAGGCCGTACCCCATAGTTTGTACAAATCTCATAGCAGGATCATTGCGCGGTTGGAGTACACTTGTTCTAATAATGACAGAACTGGAACCTGGTTACAAGATAAGTATCGTGTGAAACAAATGTTTAAGAAAGATCCTTACCGATCGAGAAGCGCATGATAGCGAGAGACCTAGACATCACTGGCCAACAAACGGGTTCTTAGAACTTTTGAAATTCAAAAGATAATAGCTCACGCCTGGTTCGCGATCAGGCAATGTAGGACATCATTGCACCTTGCAACATGGATATTGCAGAACATAAAAATATGGATTGTTGTTAAATTCTCCCGCTTTCTGTGTAGTTCATTTTTTTACATATCGAACGTTTTTACGATATTGGACGCGTTTTATTGAGCCGTAAAAAAACATAATAGCCGTTATTGCGAGTTATTTATTCGAGAAGTACGTATTTCATTAAGCGCTACATATGCTACCCCATATCTACAATAATTTATGCACCTTATTTATCTTGAAGGATCCTGGATTTACCTCTGTGTGTGTGCGTAGTAGAATGCATCCACGGTATCCCCCGCCTGTCGTAAGAAGTGACTAAAGGAAGTCCAAGAGCACTTAACTCGGGAGAGTGGGCTGGCGACCACGGGGCCCTTACCTGAGTCCTGACATTGCTTCACTTACTTGTTCATGTCCGAGCCCGAAGATATTAGAGCATTCGAGGCTTAGGGAGTCTCTCTCTTTTTTCTTTTAACTTCAAATACAAATCAACAAAAAAAAACACCAAACAAATCTTGAGAGATATCACGACCATTAAGATATCTTGTTTTTGTTAAAAAAAAAATATATATATATAATTAACACACGTGATCCATCACTTTACTGTGGAACGGGAAGGCGATCCACTTTCGTCGGTGACCGATACACTATACAATTACATCGTTAATTTAGATTATTAAATGAAGAAACAAAGAAATGCAAACA
Organism: Anabrus simplex; assembly: GCF_040414725.1. Taxonomy (NCBI): domain Eukaryota; kingdom Metazoa; phylum Arthropoda; class Insecta; order Orthoptera; family Tettigoniidae; genus Anabrus; species Anabrus simplex. Next base: position 76,427,004 of record NC_090277.1, read on the forward strand.
GAAACAAAGTATTATTTACACAACCTGTATCATCACAAGTTAAGAACAGAAAGTTCATTGAATTTCTCCTGACCTCCAGAAGCACTATACACTTTCAGTTTTTGTCTCGCTGTCTTGAGAAACTGCCTAAAACCTTGTACAGAGCATTTCTCGTTGGTCTGCGCATAATGAAGAAAGCCCATTGCTAGCCATACTAGGGCAAACTTGTTGTTCCTGTTGGGTATGTCCAAAGCTAACAAGATACGATATATATCGTTAGGGTTATTGGAAGATGTTAGCTGCTGCACCAGAGTCAGTGTCCATCGCCAAACGTCCATCATACCATCACATCGAGTTAGTCTGTGGAGTTGTGTATCAATAGTTGGAATCTCACATTTGTGGCACAAGGGTAACTGGACCAAGTTGTGGCGAAATTTTTTCTCCTCGGTTGGTATGGCATCTTGGATGGCTATGTATGCTGAACTTTTCCAGTCTGTTGGGATCTCTTGTGTTGTGAACTGCTTCCAGATATTTTTCCAATTTCTGTTGGGGAATTTTTCCATGATCTGTGGGGTAACAAGTTGACGGTTTAAAAGACGACGGTAGATGATTTGCGTGGGTGGAATGCACTGTTGATTCACATGAGGATAGAAAGATTCAATAGTATGCAGTACTCGTTTAAAGCTTCCAGTTGGAGGTGATGTCCAAAAATGCATATCATTAATATCCCCGAGTCCGTTCTTTGCCAGTAGAATTGACCTCAGAAGCAGAGCTTGGCATTTAGCGGAGACGGCGATGAGACCTAGGCCCCCTTGATCAACTGGCCTTCTGAGCTGATTTCTTGATATGCGATATATGTATCCTCTCCATAGATAGTAACTAATTCCAAGTTCTACTCTTTGTGCATGTTTCTCTGAAATGGGGAAGACCTGAGCCGCGTACCATATCTTGGACAGAGCGAATGAGTTAATGTGCCATACTTTCTGTATTAGATTAAGATTTCTGCTGAGATCCTTCGTCATTGTGTTCCGGACAGTGTTGATGACTGCAGTCCAATTCTTTTCGACTGTCTCCTGAAATTTGCCTGTAAATTTCAAACCGAGAATTGTTATTTCTTCTTTGACAGGGATTCCAGCAATTGTGATGTAGTTTGGCCAGGCACCGAGAGGTAACAAGACAGATTTCTGATAATTCACTTTCGCGTTGGCGGCTCTTTCGTACACAGATATTATGCCAATCAGCTGATCCGCTTGGGCTCGGTTCCGTAATAAAAGTGTTACGTCGTCAGCATACGCTCGGACAGTAAACATCTTGTGCGGATTTGGTACATCCTTGAGGAGGTGATGGACAGCTCGAATGAAGGGTTCTATACTTAAGGCGAAGAGGATCATAGATAGAGGACATCCTTGTCGCACTGAATTTCGTATTGGAATAGGCTTGGAGAAATGACCATTGAGGAGAATTCGGGAATGAGCATGAGTGTATAGAGATCTAATGATACTACATGTTGACTGTGGAATACCAAACTTATCGAGAATCGTAAACAAATAACCATGGTGAACTCGATCAAAAGCCTTTTCAAAGTCAAGATTAAGTATTGCTGCGTCATTGTGAGGGTAGTGTTCACATAATAATATAGCATCTCTAATTGCTTGGAGATTAAAAGTGATTTTCTTGTTCGGAATGCCACACGTCTGCCCTAGCTGAATGATGGTTGCCAGAAACGGCCGTAACCTGTTGGCCAGAATTTTCATAAATAATTTGTAGTCTGCATTTAGTAAGGTTATAGGACGATAGTCTGATAAAGTTCGGGGCATTGACACTTTTGGAATAAGAATGATTATGCCTTCGCTGAATCCAGTTGATTCTTCGGAGTTGTTTAATAGAATGTTCATCAATTCTACGAGCGTATGTTTAATGACTGGCCAGTACTTTTTGTAGAAGGTGAAGCTGAGACCGTCTGGGCCAGGAGCTGATCTGTCACTGGCAGTGCGCAGGGCCTTTAGAACTTCCTCCTCGGTGATCTCACGGGTCAGCTGCTGTTTTCCTTCCTCAGGCAAACGTTGATCTAAGTAAGAGAGTATTTTGTTTTGGTCGGGTATCGATATCTCACTTCCACTACATGTTCTCTGGAAGAATTTTTCGGCTTCAGTAATGCAGTCTCTTGTAGTGGTAAGACTCCTATTGTCATCTGTAATTAACGAGTGAATGTATTTATTTTTCGCTTTATTCTTTTCGGAGGCAAGGTGGTACAACTGTGCTTTCTCTTCGTGTATGACTGATGTTGCACGGGAGCGAATGATTGCTCCTCGGAGAATAGTTTCCTGTATTGACTTGATTCGGCGTTTAACAGCGGTCAAATGATTGGATACGTCATTTCCGGCTTGCTGACGGGTGACAAGATCGTGAAGAATCACGTAATAAGAATGCAGCGTACGGCGTCTGTTGATGGCCTTTTCTACTCCCTTTCGTTTGAAAAAGCTCTGAATAGCTGGCTTAAACTTGTATAGCCAAGATTTGATCGAAAGTTGTCCACCTCTTCGCACTCGAGTTTCCAGATCATTCCACAGGAGTGAAAATTCATTTTGTATATCGTCGTCAGACAGTAAGGAGCTGTTTATTTTCCAGTAACCCCTTCCCATCTGTGCCGCCGGTCTATGCCCCGCAGTCTTCATCACTACTGCATGATGATCGCTGAATGGTGCAACATTAACAGTTACTGCTCGGATATTATTCTCTGATTCTTTATTTACATAAAAGCGGTCGATACGTGAAGCAGCCGTACCTCGGAAGAAAGTATATTCGACTCTGTTACCATGAAGAACTTCCCACACATCACAAAGCCGAAGTTCGCGATATACTCTCCCTAATGCCAGGGAGGGATGGAATTCACCTGTCTGATCTTTTGCATTTAATACACAGTTGAAATCACCTCCGAGAATAATATTATCATAATTGTGACGCAGAAAATAAGGCAGTTCCTTCTGAATGAAATCTTCCCGTTCTTGGCGTCTGTGTGTTCCTGAGTGTAGATATATATTAATCATCAGTGTATTATCTTCGGTAAGTATGCATGAAATTCTTCCACTCGGGTGACATTCACTAAGTTTTATATTTATCCCAGCTCTATAGACGATGGCAGTTCCTCTTAAATTTTCTCCGGCATTGATTATATAACTGTATTGAGATCCAAGGAAAGCTAAGTTCGTGACGTTAACCTCTTGCAAGAAAACTACGTCTAAATCATAATCTTTAATAAATTCTTTTAGCAAGACCTGCTTGCTCTGACTTCGGAGGCAGTTCACATTCAGAGTACTGACGTCACAGCTAAGATTACCAAGAAAAAAACATTAGCACATTCCATACTCGTTTGGCGTTACCCAACAGCACGTAAATATTCTTCAGATTAGGTTTGTGAAAGACATTTACTTAATTTTATTACTTTCTTCCTATCATTCCCCTCAACCGATCTTTTTAATCTTGGATCCCTGTGACTAACTGCTTGGTTGGATTTTGAATTAGTGGTTTCCGTTTCCATTAAACTACCTTCGTCACCGCCTACTTTGTTTGTGCACTGTGCGGAATGCGTCTGCACAGACTGTGTGGTGGTGTCATTTTTTAAGCCATTCATGTCACTGGTAGGTGTCGGGGACGGTTCGCTGACAGGTTCACAAAGTTGTGTCTGGTGCTGTGAGTGTGGTTCTGATAGGACCGGTACATCATTTAACTGGGTATTATTTTGGTAGGTTGATAAGCTGAGCGACTGTTCCACTGGGGAATTTCTATCGCAAACAGGTTCTGTTGTCTCCTCAAGGTGGTTGTGAGCTGGCTGCACTACTTGTGTCTCTTCCTCTTCTGTGGTTATTTCTGCCTGTTGTGCGGACGGTGTGTTTACACGTGAGTCTGGTGTATCAGCTGATCGTGTGTCCACCACTGGAAAATCTGGGGTGAGTTGTGTTGTTGTGAGAGGTATACGTTGCGTCGGTAGCTTCCCCAAGGCTGAAGTCAAGGTCGCCCAGGTTGGCTTGTCGGGTGTAGCAGGTGTTTGTACTGGTAAACGGCGCGTTGGGCACTCACTACGGTAATGGCCTATCTTACTGCAGCTGGCACAGGTTGGTGGTTGGTTATCGTAACTTACTAAAGCCTTATTTCCTGCGATGTCTACGTAGGAAGGGATATGCGTACTGCACGTATGCCATTGTGCACCTTATATCGAAAATTGGAACTCCACGTTTCATCACTTACTGAAAGTACAGTCCTGTACTGACGCAAAACGTCTGAAATGTGTCCATGAGATGTTTCGGTGGGCAGGTTAAAAACTCTCACAAGTTTAATCCCTAGGCCGGCCGAATCAACAGTTATTTTACTACGATAGCCATTGCTATGAACAAAATATTGCTCACCTGCATAGTGCTTGAGAAGATGATCAACTGTCTCTTGCCTCCTGCACTTAATGAAGACTTGTCGGGAAATTCCGTTGAGCTGTAATGTTTCGATGTCGGCTTCATCAAGTTTCAAATTTTCAAAAATCCACTCGTGGATTTCGTAGGGGGCTGGTCGTGGTATATCTCGTTCTTTGAAAGTGATGACGATTGTATTTTTCCTTTCAACTATCATCGTTCGGTAATGTCGTTAGTTCCCTAAGCGTATAATACGCAAAACACTGAAACCAAACGGGCTTTCCCCACTTCACTGTACGGCTCCGCACTTGTACACACTTGCTCGAGATACGTGTTGCTCGGGCTAAGGCTAAAGCGGAACTGCCTCTTCAATGCCTTTCACGCTATCTCCGAGACCTTGCATACACAAGTAACAACGTAAGTTATGTTCAGACGAGCATGGTTATCCGATTCGAGGCGTTTAATTATTGTATGCGCTTAAACATGCTATATTCACATAGCTCTACTATATGTTTGCGGTTGTGCAGCAACTGGTTCACTTCTTCCGTGTGACCTTTCTGTGTCCTCAATGGTTGCTACAAGAAGCACCTCTACTCTACATTCTCGAACATATTGTGATATGAATGCCCTTTGCCTGGATATTGCTGTACATTAAGGGAAGCTGTTTCTCATTCACTTCGATAACACTCTCAAAATACAGACACCATATCCACAAGTCCGCCATTCCTACCCTGAATATTGCACAGAGCCCTCACGGCGTGTTTCAGCAAACTGAGTTTCCTGCTAGTCTGCAACTTGTCTAACTTCACGTTGTTGCGCGCATCATAACGAAAGCTGCTCCAGCGGACCTAGTTAGACCACCCATTCTACAGCAGAGTGTACATCTCATGCCGCCCTCCACGAAACACGAAAGACGTGGGTGCTGCCACTTTGCATTAAAGTTCCTCCAGGAGGCATTTCGTTATCGACAAGCACTGATCGATATGGGGAATATTATCCATTTTAATGAGAGTTTATTAATCTCATACGTCACGACATAGACAGCCAACTATTGGTTATTCCATCACGTTGTATGACAGGCTTGAGTGATGGTTGTTATGGTAATGACCTGCTTAGCTCCACTGGGTTACTTCAGCATCATCTGCTATATTACATGTTCAGTGTATCTCAAGCAGGAAGACTAGCCGGGTCAGAGATGATACTCTCGCTGGAAATCCATCATCGAGCAATCATTTATGATTTGTGCCGGAGCGTGAAGGTGTTGGAATATGTAACGTCGATTGTGTGCATTGCGTAACTATTATAAAGGAAAGAAATATGAAACATGAAAATAAAATATAGAATCGTTAAAACAATATCATAAAATCAAAATTAAATAAGGTAAAAAAATACAACTACAGACAGAATGTGGACAGCGGAAGGAACCCTACGAGGTTATGGATAGAAGGACGTATGTGTCGGAAACTTCGACCAAAGAATACTTGATTTCATCACTATTTATTATAAATAACCTCAAAGAGAAGGAAATAAGAAACACTACCGGTATCATAAATACAAAATAGAAACCTGATGAAATGAAGTTGCAGACTTAGAATCTTGCCGATACTAGTCTTCATGGACAACGCTTGAAATTTGTTACTAAAAGCCATACGACATTTCATTTCATTTCATTTGATGCTTGTTGTCTTGTCCTTGGAAACTTTTTGAAGCTTGAATCTTGTGCAAGTCCCAGAAAAATCGTCACGTGTGGTATAGAATGTCCCACAAATGTCGACGACAAAATGTACAATTTTACATGACTAAAATTGACTTGAAGAAGGCCAAGTAAATAAACTGTCACAGCACACGTCACAGAATACGACCATGGTATCGCTTGTTTGTCGTTCCGAATTCAACAACCATAACTGAGTCTGGCACTGGTTCCAGTTACTTATTTTAATATCTAACTTCCTTTGATTATGTCTTGTCCTTTTCCGACCCCGAAGCCTAGTGAGTCAGTCATTTTCAGGCCATTCGCGGCCCTTGTCTTTCTTCTTCCCTTATCATCATCCCGACAAAGACAGGTCTTACGGTGATGATAGGCAAAGGCTAGGAGTGGTAAGGAATAGGTCGTGGCCTCAACTAGAGTACAGATACAGAATTTGCCTGGTGTGAAAATGGGAAACCACGGAAAACCCATCTTCAGGGCTGCCAAAATGGGGTTCGAAAATACAAGCTCCCAGCTACGTGACTCTAACCGCATGGCCAGCTCGATCGGTAAAGCAAAAAATAAGGCACTGTATTAACAATGCTAAAGTAAAGAGGACGTGGACAGACATTTCCTAGAAACAAGTTATCGGCTAAAGGGAGAAGAAACCAAATATCGTTGGGCTCGAAAGGTAATAATAGCTCATTAAAATACTTTCTAAACGTATTATCATAATAATAATAATAATAATAATAATAATAATAATAATAGGGAAGGAAACAAAGAAAGTACCCCTAAAGTGCAAAGAGCATACAGAGTCACTTGAAACAAATAATAAAAAAATCCATATCACGAAATGCAAAATCATGGGATTCACTGCAATCAAATCTGAAGCACTGATCGGTGAGAGGAAGATCATTATAGGTCTTATGGCGACGATGGGACAGGAAAGGGCTAGGAGTGGGAAGGAAGCGGCCGTGGCCTTAATTAAGGTACAGCCCCAGCATTTGCCTGGTGTAAAAATGGGAAACCACGGAAAACCATTTTCAGGGCTGCCGACAGTGGGATTCGAAGCTACTATCTCCCGAATACTGGATACCGGCCGCACTTAAGCGACTGCAGCTATCGAGCTCGATGACCTATACCAGCACTCAGAGAAAATCTGAGACACGTTTAGGGAAAGACGTTCGAAATTTTACGGACAAATTCTCAGAATGAGTAAACAAAAATTGCACAAAAGAATTCTGAACCTTGTTCTATCAATGAAAGTAAAAATTAATTCGCCGTTCGAAGTTGGAAGATATCGTCAGGAAATAGGCATCACAGGTGACACTGTATTAGACAGATCTAAGTTCAGAGAATTAGTGGACAATCACCGCTGTAAACATCATCCAAGCACTGCCACCAACAAAACCTGGTCAGAAGATCGCAAGAAAACCCACAGCGAGAAGATGAAGAGATTTTGGAAGCAGAAAATGCCATGACATGAGCTCCTTAGTTGGGCATAACGAGGAAAATAATAATAATAATAATAATAATAATAATAATAATAATAATAATAATAATTGCAGCCTCTGTGGCTCAGGCGGCAGCGCGCCGGCCTCTCATCCCTGGGTTTCGTGGTTCAAATACCGGTCACTCCATGTGAGATTTGTGCTGGACAAAGTGGAGGCGGGGCAGGTTTTTCGCCGGGTTCTCCGATTTTCCCTGCCATATTCTAATCCAGTAACACTCTCCAATATAATTTCATTTCATCTGTCATTCATTAATAATTATCCCAAAGGAGTGCGACAGGCTTCGGCATCCGGCACAATTCATATCCTCGCCGTCAGATGGGGGCTTCATTCATTCCATTCCTGACACGGTCGAATGAGTGGAAGCAGGCTGTGGATTTTGATTTTTCAATGATAATAATATCTGCATATGCAAGATTCATTTTAATTGCTGTAGATGTTTCCCGATGTCGAGTTCCGTAACATCCCACAAGCCAAGGAGATGTTTAATATTTTATTGCCGATTGTCTCCGAAATCAGTCAGGGTCGAACCCGGTGCCTTGAAGAACACAAGGGCAAATATCAACTGATTGTGCAACTGCAGTCGGACAAAGTAGACAAATATCAAATGAAAAATCCTGTATAATTTTTGTTACGTTTGAAACAAAGAAAAGGAGAAGAAATTTAGAAAATTTGTCAGTACGATCTGTGGAGGTAAGTGAAGTGAAAGAGGAAAGGAGATGGAGAAGGTCGTTAATTGTGAGCAGTTTGTGTGACGGACACAAAATAAAATGAGCGCGATGACCTCAGTGAAGGGAAGTTTGTGAGCTCGACAAACGTTTGCTAAACGAACTGGCTTCCCCAGAGAATATCCCTTGAAAATTTACGACTGTCAGGTTCATTATTGAGAACCATTTTATCGTTTGACGTAGGAGAGATTTAGTGAGATCAGTACGAAAGAGAACATAACTCTGTTTCAACTATAGACTTGTAGGTTGCTTCACACTTGATCACTGATTTCTACCAGCACAAAGATTATATCAACTCAAAAGAAGCGTACACCACAACAGGTTGAATTATATCTTCCTTCATAACATAAACTCTTGACTTTCCTGTCTGCTTCTCTAATCATTTTCTAACACTAATGAGGAATAGCTGGACTTAAATTACGTAATTTGAAAACAAAATATAAAAAGGAATTTTGAATGAAGTCATCTAGAAGTGTTTACTGCGTGTCTCAGTACCTACACAGCTAATATGAAATGAAATATGGATTACTCTGCCTAACTTGATCCTAAATATTTCTTTAGTAATAATAATAATGGTAGGAGGGTATTCGGATGAGGAGATAAAGGTTAATTCAGGAATGAACTCGATGGTTGAAGCTGTACGCATAAATCGGCTTCGGTGGTGGGGTCATGTGAGGCGAATGGAGGAGCATAGGTTACCCCGAGAATAATGGACTCTGTTATGGAGGGTAAGAAAAGTAGAGGGAGACCAAGACGACAATGGTTAGACTCAGTTTCTAACGATTTAAGGATAAGAGGTATAGAACTAAATGAGGCCACAGCATTCGTTGCAAATAGAGGATTGTGGCGACGTCTAGTAAATTCGCAGAGGCTTGCAGACTGAACGCTGAAAGGCATAACAGTCTATAATGATAATGTATGTATAATAATAATAATAATAATAATAATAATAATAATAATAATAATAATAATAGATCCCAATGCATAGGCTTCCCAAGTGGGTGTAGGCAATAGAATAATGTCCATATCGGTTGAGTTGGCCGTGCGGTTAAGGGCGGGCTGCTGTGAGCTTGCGTCTGGGAGAAAGTGGGCTCGAACCCCGATTGTCGGCAGCCCTGAAGATGGTTTTCCGTGCTTTCCCATTTTCACACCAGGCAAATGATCCACCAGAATATTTTACATACTTCACGTTATCACTAGCTTTTGTAAGTTGAGGAAAAATCCTTTTCTTTTCACGAGTGTCCGAATACCGAGTACGACATAACATGTATTGATTCTGCGACACTGGAGGCCAGAAAATGGTGTGTTTTTGCCTTTCTGGGCGCTGTTTGGTTTATACGTCCCTTTCAGCCTGTTTTTTAGGTCTTAATGGCAACTTCATCTTCGTTTGCCTGCACTTGTACTGTCCATTCTCAGTTCGAATCATTAGTTCATCCATTGTCTCTTACAGTAAACACATTTTCTGTAGCAAGAGGGAAAATGAAATAAAAAACTAAACGAAATCTTGAGAAAAAAGCAGGGTATCAAGATAAGTAAGATATTCAAAGGTGAACATGTTTATAGAAATGATTTTGAATAGGAACATCTCACTTATTCAAATATGAACCCTTAACATCCGTTGATGTGGAGAGAATTTTCTAACATCTACATCTGATCTGCGGCGACCATCACCACGAGTACCCCTCTTATAGTAGCGGGGGTGGTGTATCTGAGGGTACATGGGGGGTCCGGGCGACCTCACCTGGGTATCGGCAGCGGCGGCAGGTCTTGCCGTCAAACTCAATCGGCACATCCAAAATTCTACTATCGCCAAAAGCTGGTTCTCACAACGTCGATCCTTTACATCCTAAGAACCTGCGGATGACTATTGTGATACACTGCAAAACCAACTGAGATAAGGTTTCCGAATTCCAATTTCTGTAACCTTAGTGTGGATAAGCCGAATATGATTCCACTTATACGAATTTCAATTCTTTTTCAGGATGTCCATTGCGAATTCGCTGAACTCATTGTAGGCATAAAAAGCATTTCATTCTAAATGCTGCATTTACTTTTTTAACAAACACGGAATTTAATTTTAAAAATTATGATAATCTAAAAAACATAATATCTGAAAGACGTATTTTTTCATTCATATTTTTGCACTGCATTCCTTCATTAAATGTGTAATTAAAACTATGAATGAATTTGGATCGCACTTTTTAAGTCTCTTTTACCAGTTTTTAGATCCTTTTTTTTTTGGATATTTCTAGGTCTCTTTACAAGTTCTCTTTGGTCAATTTATATGTCTTCAACGTCCGAGTCCTAGTTATTTCCGACATGTGCATGCCAAAGAAGGGGCTGCCTGACCCATACGGTAAAGGCGTGCTCGGTTCGCCCGGAAAAGACATGGGTTCGCATCCTCGTCAGGAAGTCGTAAAATTTAAGAAACGATATTTCCACATCCGGAGGTACACATGGCCCTGAGGTTCACTCATCCTACACCAAAAATGAGTACCAAGGTTAATTCCTGGTAGCAAAGGCGGCCTGGCGTAGAGCCAACCACTCTATCCCACTAAGTGCCGAGGTTACGAATAATGGAAGCCTTTACCTTCCATCCCTCCAAGGGCTTTCATAGCCTGTACGGAGATGACTTTGCTTTGCATACCAAAGAACTACCTCACGTATCTCTGCAGTTAAAACTAACTGCATCTCCACATACATTACTAAAATTCCGTGAGACTGGTTAAATATACGGACCATGTTCTTAAGTGAGAATATTCAGGTTTAGTATATTTAAAGCAGGACAGGGAGTGGTCGCCTTCAGGCACTCAGTCTCTTGACGTCAGCTCTTTCAATTTCCGTGACTGCACATAATATTGCAGAGGATGCGGTTTAATAAGTCCTGATCGATGCAGGAGAATGAGATCCGCAGGGATTTTCTCTACCAACAAAGAACACAGATATTAATATCAGGTACTGTCTTCAAATATATGAACGTTTACATGAAAGGCAATAAAAGACCGACGTCCGTTACCAAGTTGGAAAATAATTACGAGTGAGCACCGTACCTTCCAACCGTGAGAGACACTAACTTGACGTTCAGAACATCTAGAGAAAATTGTAAGAATTTGGAATGTAAAGCTTAAAGAACATAACATTTTGCCCATAGCTCATGGGAGAAAAACAAAGACATTGGAATAAATTGCCTAGCATTTGCAGACAATTTTGCTATATTATCAGAAAACCTAAAAAGTGCAACAATACAAATCAATCTCTTGGAAGAAATAGCCAACAAGACAGGTTTGAAAATCTCCGTAAAAAAATAAAATTTATTACAAACATCAAGAACGCTCCACAATTTTTGGCAACAGATATTGGACCAGTGGAAAGAGTAACGAAATTTAAATATCTGGGAGAAATAATTCAAGAAAATGGTTTAGAAAAATCTGCAGTAGAAGAAAGTTTACACAGTATGGAGAAAGCTCATGGTATTACAAATAATTTTTTAAACAGAGGCCTCTCAAACGCCCAAAATCTCACGCGTGCAAATCGAGGCGCAAGAGCTCCGTGCACTGTGCATCGGTCCCGCTCGGTTCAGCTCGGACCAATGCTTCGTCTCTAGGCTACTCGGCTAAGCTCGGCTCTACTCGGCGCAACTCAGCTCGGATTTGGAGCACTACGGAGCAAGTGTGGAAGAGGGAGACAGGCGTGAGGAAAGAGAGAGACACCGCAATTGCTCCAAATCGAGGAGTGGGGGGTCTGCACTCTGGTCAACCAAGGGAAGTCGTCTTTTGCACCGTGCACAGTGCATGCACCAAGCGCATGCACCCTGAGAGGCACTGGATTAGATAAACTTGAGGCACTAGAAAGAAGAATCATGAGAAAAATCTTAAGCCTTGTGAAAACAAAAGAAGTATATAAATTAAGATTTAATGATGAAATATTCAGGAACATAGAAAACGTAACCGAAACTATAATAAAAAGGAGATTGCAATTTTTTGGACATATTTACAGAATGGATGATTCCAGATTAGCAAAAAAGATTTTCACGTACATTTGAAACAGAAAGGCAACAACAAGCTGGATTCAAGAAGTAAAGAAAGATTTAGAAGATTTTTTTTAGAAAGAGGGTAGTAAGTATGGCAGGATTCCAAGGAAGATTGAAGAAGAAGCCTGGTGCGAAGTGGTCCGAGGGCAGAAAGAAACAGCATAATGAAAGAATGAAAGAATATTGGAAGGAACGGAAAAGAAAACAACTAAGTATGAAATCGGCACGTGGTACCCAGCAGGCCTCATGGGAAATAATAATAATAATAATAATAATAATAATAATAATAATAATAACAATAATAATAATAATACTGACAGTAATTTGCATGGATATCAGAGTGGATCTTGCTCAGACCAGATATTCAGTCTGAAGTCCATAATCCGTCACAGATTAATGAACTCCGTAAACATAGGCTTTTGACGCTGTTGATAGGGAAAATCTGAATAAAATAATTCGAAAATTTGGAGTTAAAACCCAAATGACAAACCTAATCCACGAAACCCTAACATCTAAAGTACAATTTTTGGGTGAAATATCTAAACCATTCGGAATAAATACAGGTGATTGTTTATCTCCACTCCTATTCAACTGCGTCCTGGAGAAAATACTAACAATTTGGAATGAAAACTGAAAGTACACAAGCTATCACCAATAACACTGGAAAGAAAGAACAGAGGCGTTGAAAAAACCGTCTAGCATTTGCAGATGTTTTCACCATACTTTAGAAAACCAGACAAATGGAGCATTACAAGTCAGTCTCTTTGGAAGAAATGCCGATAGCCAACAGAACAGGTCTAAGAATAACTGAAGAAAAATATATGGAAATTGGTCGAAAAAGGAAGGTAAAGAAATTCAGGTATTCGGGAAAACCAATTCAAGAAAACGATTTGGAAAAGTACGCTGTGGAAGAAACGATTCACAAGATGGATATAACCAGGAAAATCCACAACAAAAATTGTTTATCTAAAAACCTCAAAATACAACCTGTAAAAATAAAGTTCGGTGAATAGTCACGTACTATCAACATAGATGAACAATAGACGAGAGTGACCTGACTGTCTTTCGAAATAGTCCCCTCCCATAACTATGCACTGCTGAGATCGGCGTCATGTTTCGTTGGATGTCAGGAATATCGTCAAATCTCTTTCATTTCAAAGCGAGTTTGAGTCGTGGGAATAAGAAGAAGTCTGAATGATTGAGATCTGGCGAGTAAGGGGATGTTGAAGTTGCATAACCCCATTTTTTGCCATGAAATATTTACGATATTAGCTGTGTATGGGCGAGCGTTATCATGGACAAAAAACCATGAAACTTGTTCGTACTGGGGTCGTACCCTGCGTTTCATGAAACGGTTGAAAGTTTCAGTGCACCGTGCGGCATTCAACGTCGTTCACTCAGGTAGAAATTCCTTGTGGATAATGGCTTGACTATCGAAAAAGGTGATGAGCTATTCCATCCTTAGCCGTTTCGATTCAGGGTCGTACCTAAGAAACCAGGTTTCATCCTCAGTGGTGTCGCATCCGCCGTTTCGACAAAACCCTGTGAAGCCTCTAAACGTGCCTGCTTCTGATCGTCACTCAAGTGATGTGGCACAAGACGAGAATACGTTTTCCTTTTCCCTAAATTCTGGGTAAGGATTTGTCGCACGGATTCACGGTTAATCTACACTTCATCCGCTATCATGCGCACAGTTAATCGCCGATCGTTCGTCATTAATGTCCTCATCTTCTCAACGTTTTCATCACTGACGGCGGTCGCCGGTCTTCCGCTGCGAGCGTTGACAGAAACACTTTTCCGGCCTCCTCGAAAAAGGACGAACCACTCGTGCACACACTTCAAGGACAGTTCTTGATCTTCATAAACGTGTACCAGCATTGCATGCGTTTCCTTCGGTGTCTTGCCAAGCTTAAAACAAAACTGTACATTGATCTTTTGTTCGTTCATGTTCATGTTCGCAGTTCAGAACCAAAGAACTAAACATGCACTGTGTCAAACAGATCTTACACGGCACACACACGATGCTCAACTGATCAACGTTGGGAGCAGGTGATCAAAACCTGCTGCTACGCAGGTGCAGCGTTGTGTGTCGCCAGTGTTGCCGGATCGACCGTTCTGACTTCATTTACCGAACTTTCTTGTCACAGGTTGTACAATACTCCGACACGGTAGTCAAACACGCGAGTGAATGTCTAGTGCTGAATTAGAAGATGAAAATTATACGGAAAATACTCGGTCCCCTAGGAACTACCGAACTTCGGAATGGAAGAATTAATAATGAAATATATCGGAACAAAGGAAACATGACCAAAACAATGAGGAAGATGCGATGGATATTTTTTTGACATTTATACAGAATGGACGACAAGAGGTTAACCATTTTTTCTATTCGTTTACGTAGCACCGACACTGTTTTCCGGCATACGCTTGCATCAAAAACAAACTAAATAAGTACCATTTACCTCAGGATGTTCTTCCTCTGGACAAATATAGCCAAATCGTTCACCTCTCATCACAAATGCCATTATTTCCTGATAATTTCAAGGCCCAGTACAGTGAAGTATAAACAAGAAGTTAGCAGTCTTCTTTTCCTCAGCGTGAGAACACACCCGGCTGCTGCACTAAAAACTCTTCACGCACCACCAAATCTAGCCGTGCTCTCCTCTCCCCTGAGATTCCTATCAGCTACAAACGTTCTGTTGAAGTAAGTGTCCCTTCACTGGTCTCAGGAGACGTCACGGCTCTACCTTCTTTTACGGTAGATGTCCCACTAAATTTAGACACAAGTGCTCTGCTTTTAAAGAGATTTTGCTGTGAGTCTAAGCGCTGTTCGGTGCAGATTAGTAATATCAGGAGAAGACTGCTACATCTTTACCACGCACATGAAGATATTAAGTATTAAAGGCAATTCTCCAAAATGGAAACATTATTATTATTATTATTATTATTATTATTATTATTATTATTATTATTATTATTATTATTATTATTATTATTATTATTATTATTATTATTATTATTATTATTATTATTATTATTATTATTATTATTATTATTTTACGGGCTTTACGTTCTGCTAACTACTTTTACAGTTTTCAGAGGCACAGAGGCCCTGGAATATTATCTCTCACCAAAATTCAAACGCTATAAAAGAAGAGAAACGACTCTTCCCTTTGCGGAAATAAAATCATCCCCGTCATGACCATCCATCTACGGCTGCTAATTTCAGATGGCAACCAGTTATAGGATATACCCTACACGGCTGCTAGGTAAAAATATGCTACATCACTGCCTACACGGTTGCTAGTTAACAATACCTTACATCACTGTCTACACGGTTGTTAGGTAACAATACCTTACATCACTACCTACACGGTTGCTAGGTAAGAGTACCTTACATCACAGCCTGCACGGTTGCTAGGTAACAGTACCTTCCATCACCGCCTGCACTGAAAATATTAGTACTGCCTCCTGTGGGTTCTACTGTATAAGCCATTCAAAGATATACTTTACATTCTTTATGTTATAATAATAGGTTACAATCTGAACGGTTTTTAAATGTATCCTATTTTTCAATCTTGATGCATCGTATATTAAGCTTATGTTTGTAGATAAATTGCTTTTTTATCATTCGAGGATTATGAACCTGACACGAGCCGTCCCCAACAGTTTCCTAGTTCATTATAAGTCAGCAGCGTCCTTCCAATATCTGAAACTTGATAATTATGATAATAATTTAAATCATAAACGTCTGTGTGAAACTCTCGTGAACATGAACTTCAATATTAAGAAATGCATAAAAAATATAAAGACAGCGATAATGAGTCCATAATCCATTCTGGAGCGGTTTTTATACCCATAGAATATCACAAACCACATTAATGTACCCTCTACATAGGGTGACCGTTATCTGGGGTGCCTGAAAACACGACGTTTGGCTCTCATGATACTTCATAATCAGATAGAGAGAGAGCGAGTACCCCTCTCTTAGTAGCCTTTTACGGCATGCAGGGAGTACACGTATTGCATCACCGCCTGCAAAAGAAATATGTAGCATCATGATATTCGTCCAACAATATGGCAGCTGATCTAACACCCAACATTCCCGTGTCATGTCATACGTATAAATATCTGCAGTACGTCCAAAAATGGCTGCTGTTTTAGCACGCAGTTGTATGGCTATAAATATTATCAAGATACCTGTTATGAGAAAAATTCTGCTGCCTTCGGTGACATTATCGTACGTAAGAGGCTTTGCTGTGACCCACACGAAATGCGAGTCAAAAACAGCGGAAACTCGCTTAAAACACGACTCCATTTGTACCTACTGTATATAGAAGGCGGTGTCATGACACGCGGTAATAACGTGATGAAGAAAACGACGAAAATGGTTGCCTGGTTACCACACTGTAGGTTTTCTGTCCACGCTAATTCCAGATAGACTCCAGCCGAAAAAACATATCCAAGTTTAAAAAATCTATTTGTATTGAACTCCATATATACAAAGTCTTCCTGAATTGGACATCCTTCTTATTTCATCACATATAAAAATCTTTGAATTTCCTCCTCTTTGTGTGGATGTATTGACAGAATTTGACGTTATAAGCTAGAGCCACGTGTTTTCAGAACCTTAATCGACATTGTGGCCAAATGCGTTGCGTTTCTGAGCCCTACTCTATTCTAGAAAATCATATATTATTTCGCTTTTCCGAGTCAAGTTTAATGTAAAATTGGTTTACAAGAGGATAGTTCAGGAAGCTTTATGGACTTTATGGAAATCATGACTGAAATTTCGAACCTCTACAATTTACCACTTATCAAAAACAAATTTAAAACACAAGCACGTATTAATAAGACAATTATAACCCTACAACAAGTTTGACGATTATTAGTTAATTCGTTACAAAGTTATTGGCAAATAATTTTAACTTTTATACGTTGCTTGGAAAACCCTTCTTGCGGCACAGTTTTCATTTTGTGTGGGATATAATTTGGCAGAATTGTCTAAAATATTCATATATTTAAGAACGAGTCAGAGTTTCGCAGTCAGTTAGAAATTATTGGAGATATGATTTTTATCAAATTTTCATTGTTCATTCAAAATTCGAGTTGCGTGCTATTTCAGGAGTAAAAGTATGAAGGCAATATTGAACTGATAACAGAATGCAGAACTACTGTACATATTCAAACATTCTCTGAAAATTTCAGATGAATCAGAGAAGAACGCTGTTGCAAGAAGCATTTTATGCATGGCAAAGAGCTGTCTAAAAATAGATATAATCAATTGAAAGTTTTAAGAAGCATACTTGCTTTAAAACTGTCCTCATTGTAAATTGTGGTATTATTGAAATGGTAGTCCGAAAGTACTTTGTCTGACAGCGTGAGAGAATGGCGCTGAACTACTACCATTTAAATCCGGCAGTTCGTGATTTAAAAATGACGTTAAGGAGGAATCGATAGCGGGATTTGACAGAGGAAGATTTCGAGGACTTTTTAAGGTTAAAATTGCAGATTCGATATTTTTTTGCGATCACAGGTAAACTAAAAGTTCGCAGTGCCCTCCAACTATACACCCGATTTACCGTATTTCTACACTGAACGATGAGTCTATGTTTCAACTCTCGTATTCTCGCATAAAACGAAAATAAGAAAACGGGTGACTTACAGGATTTCAATCGTTCGCATGACGTTCTTTCAATGGCTCCATTTCATGGCCCTCTGTAGTCAATGTTGGTTTATGTTGAAAGGAATAATCTCGTTATATAACTCACAGAAGATATTTATTCACTTGTTTACTCTCTTCTTTCGTGAGAGTTGGAATTAGTCCAAAGAGACGAGGAAAGAATGTTTTGTCTTTTAATGGTGATGGATTCTGCCACATCACTTGAGTGTCTTATGTACGAGTAATTAACAGTCTGGACTCAGATTACACTCGAACTGACCTCGCGAGATGGACGGTGCAGCTCCTACATCACCTTTGTTATGACAATTTTTGTAATGATCAGACGTGCCCTTTCTTTTCATTGCATATCTCGTTGTCCGGGACGACTAATATTCCCTCTTTTGCGACTAGAAATGAATCAACAATTATGTTTACGTAATTTAGTTTTTAAAATGTTATTTTGGTTCAATTTCTTTTTTTTTTCAATTCTATAACTCAAGAAGGGAAGAAAATAATTAACGAATCTATATATTTACAAAGGTTTGTTATAAACAACATTGTCCAGCCCGTATTTGATGCGTCATACTCAACGCAGCATACCATCTGTCGCAAAACCGTTATAACAAGAAGTGCATTCCGAAAACGCCAAAATGTGCCATTACAAAGCTATTGGCAGACCCCAGTTCTTATATGTTAAGGAGACCTTACTGATGAATAGGAAAAACGTATCCTCCGGAAAACTCATCGGTCAAGGGTGCTCCCGAATGGAACCTAAGGACTGAAAGCAAACTCTGAACTGTACCAACAGTTGGAAACTGCTAACACTAGTATAGGACGTAGGCGGCTAAAGTTTTACGGACACCTGCTCAGAATGGAAAACGGCAGGTTTTCGAAGATCTTCTCACTCATCAAAAGCAACAAGACTAGAAACACGTGGTTCAATGAACTAAAAAAAGACTTAGCATCCACTGGGATTTCTAATATCTATGTTTCACACCGCACTAAATTGTGTATCTTGGTAAATTCGTGGTCTCCTCTACCAAAAGTTGTTAAATCTCGCAAACCTCTTTCGCAGGAAAGAAAAGAAAACTAACTGGAGGACTCAAGAAAGAACTAGACTTAAATCAGTAATAATGCATCGTGTATATGTTCAATATTCTCAAAATTGCAGCACACAAATGCAGACACCACATTCTTATTAAATTGGTAAAATAACTTAGTTGAAGGAAGGCTGACGCTCAAAACACTGTACGATAACTCATTAAGTTAATTAACTCGACGCGAACCGAACATTATTAGCACAGCAAATATGAAGTTGTTATTTGTAATTCTGGAACAATTTGTCTGTAATGGACAAGCTTATTGAATAAATGTTTTGACAGATACGTTTGTGACTGGTAACTGGAACCAAACATTGACCGAGTGATTGAAAATACAGACTGGTATTTCACAATCCACTTCATTTAGATGTGAATACACTCGACTCATTAACACAGCAGATAACTTCTTCATGAGCCAAACCAATTGTAAACAAGTTATTTTGTCACTCTAACAGTCGGAGACTCAGCTGAATCGCATTATTATTTCTCCCCTAAGTTATAGTTCCAAGTTCCAGTTAACACTTGTTTTCCTTTTTAACCATCTGCTTTACGTCGCACCGACACAGATAGGTCTCATGGCAACGATGAGAGATGGCAAAGAGCTAGGAGTTGGAAAGAAAATCGGAAACCACGGAAAACCGTCATCAGGCCTGCAGAGATTGGGGTTTGAACTCACTATCTCCCGAATGCAAGCTGGTAGCTACGCGACTCAAACCAAGCAACCATTTTCTCGGTACATTATTATTATTATTATTATTATTATTATTATTATTATTTCTTTCGATACAGCCAACTGTGGGCTACGAATACATCAGCTACCTGTCACGTTTCTTCCAAAAGTTAATAACCTTCTCTTTACATTCTCTCCAAAGGTTCTTTAACCCTTGGCTCCTCCTTTTCCGTTCTTCCACCGAGATGTTCCATGTCTTAGCAGGTCGTTTCTCTGGATTATCCCTGAGTTCCCCAACTTTCTGACTGAAGATATTTCTATTTTGAATCTCTGTGGGCGTGATACCTCCTTCGTTGTGATCTTTATGCACTTCCTTCAACCAGCGGGGTGAGTTTTCCATTTTTCTTGAACAATAATTCATTTATATGCCGCCGGGTTGGGTGGCTCAGACGGTTGAGGCGCTGGTCTTCTGACCCCAACTTGGCAGATTCGATCCTGGCTCAGTCCGGTGGTATTTGAAGGTGCTCAAATACGTCATCCTCGTGCCGGTAGATTTACTGGCACGTAAAAGAACTCCTGAGGGACTAAATTCCGGCACCTCGGCGTCTCCTAAAACCGTAAAAGAGTATATAATTAGACAAACCTGAACAATCTGGAACATAGGCTCACCTAATTAGTCATACTAACATGCCTCGGCCTCTCTACGTTTCAACGTCCAGTGAACATTGAAGAGACAATGACGTAAAGTACTGGCTGTCGTAGTCTCTTGAGAATCTCGCTCCAATTTCCTTTCAATTCCTCATCCAGTGGGTCTCCTTCAATCAGATGGAGCGGATCAGTGAAACGAGAATATTGAATTAAAGGGAGACAGCTGCTCTGTTCGCTGCAAGACGAGGAAAGAACGAACAGGTGAGACAGCCAATTTCCTAACGTGGTACTGGTGATTATTGTTTTAAAAGGAAGTATTGTCGCTAAAAAAATGAGTGCATATTATCGTGCGTTTCTAACATTTAAGGGGGTTGGGAAGGCATTTTAAATGAATTTTTCAAAATGTAGTCTCATGAAATTATTTGGACTCCCTGCTGAATAAAATGGTGTATAATATCTTACGATACGCTAACCGTAAACATTTCTAAAAATATTTTATAATATTAATACACAAGTGAGAAACTTTACAGCTTCGGGCATGTTTCTCTTTGAAGTCTCTATTTCTGTAACAGTTTGATCTAGAAGGCTGCGATTTTCACTAATCTGTTCCAGATTTGTGTGTGAAGAAGTTGCCGGCACTGCTATAACAAACACTCAGATAATGCTGACTATGGATCAGGCTGTTTATAGGTGCTGACTTTCTTTTCACATATCTGACCCATTATCTCATGAAGGATAAAAATCTAAGGTGGTCTTCTTTTTAACAGAGTTATTTTATGCCTTAATGCAGCTACTGAACTAGAGAAAAGCAATAATTCCCTTGATTGGTTTCTAATTTAGACTAATTTAAAGACTTTTTTTGCTAAAATATATAACAATAAAAGAATTAATCAATATTCCGCCATTTACTCAATCCACTTAATTCTAGTTCACTACCTAGGGGAAGGTTGTAAGTATGAGTGGTAAAAATTTCTAAACTCTCAACTTAATAGTTTGTGCGATACTGGGACATCTTTTATGTCAAAATAGCATTATCAAGATAGAGCTTTCCCATTTCCCTTAATATTTTATAAGAATTAATTTGAACGATTATCAAAATATTAATCGCCCCTTATCCACGGTAATCCCTGCCTGTGTGAAGATTGTCGTGGTGGAGATTATTGTTTTAAGAGAAAGTACAGCTGGCCAACCATCCTCTATTAATATTAATCAGAGAGAAAAAGTGGAATGGGTCTCACACTCCGAAGAATGAAGGTATCGGCCAAAGAAAGACATGGGCCACGAAGGGCGTAAAATGAAGAGCTCCTCAGCCCTCAAAACCTAATACCGTCGGGTTTGGAAAGGAACCAGAGGTGACCACGGGCGGTGAGATAGAATAGATGTGCCAAACCATACTTCAAGTTACGGGCTCCTTTTAGTCGTCTCTTACGACAGGAAGGGATGCCTTGGATGTTATTCTACCGCACCCACCCACAGGGGATCTTATCCTAAGAGGTGCCACAAGTACAGGGAACTCGGTAAATGGGTAGGGTATATAACATACGAACTGCATTTGGAACTTCAATTAAGATGAGGCAAATCCTGTGACCAACCAAGCACAGTTTGTCTAAATTGCAACAACCTGGTATCTACAGAATTCCCTAAACTTGTGGCAAGATGTATAATGGACAGACTTGGAGAACGATATGTACTGGCATTAAAGAACGTAACAGGTGTATCCGGCTCAACCAACCTGATAAATCAGCTATTGCTGATCATGCTTTAACACCTGGTCATGATGTCATGTTTCCAAGAAGTGGATGTTCTCGCCCATATAAAACAATCCCCTTCCAGAATCATCAGAAAGGCTGTTGAAATACGTAAACACCCAGATAACTTCAACCGTTATACAGACTACAACCTCAGTGAATCATGGCTACCTATTATCAGAACCATAGAAAATGTTGCCTTACTGCTGCCTTTCGTTGTCCCTAGCAGGGAGCTAATACATCTTAGGGCACCATGTAAAGTTGCTTTCTCTTAGCAACTATTGATGCGAATTGTATCAGTTTTCTATTTTCTCTTGATAAAGAAGGACAAGCTACCTTACGAAACGCTCATTGAGTGTGTTTATATGCTTTATTTCACAACATAATTCCAAAAATATTACATTATGAATAGTTATACGGGCAATGAAAGTCTAAATGATACTGTGTTATTAATAATAATAATAACGATGTATATTCAGTTAGTTATATTGTAATTGTTTTACCTTCAATGAACACTTCCCCTTGGAAGTCAATCTTTCGAAAGAATTTTTTTAAATGCGTTCATCGAACGGGGAGGATATCCGAGATAGAAGCATTTGTTTATCAAAAACCCACGTCCTAGCTTGAACTCGCTCGTGTATTTACAGTAAGTCATACAAGCTGTGGATATTGGATTTCACTGATGTATTGACTTTTCTTTTGGGAGCTGAAAGCACTTTATTTCCATTGTAAGATATGAACGTGCTTGTGGAGATAAAGGTCTCGCTGCACGTAACCGGCGGGCGGTATATCACAGAGAACGAGGGAGAGGTAGAATAAACCTCGAGCCACGGGGAGTCAGGACTTTGATTGCTAGACCTCTGGTATTACTAGAAGTAGTTAAATACCTTCTCTGCTAACATGGAAGTAATTTTGAATTTATGACGGAAGGCCATTACTAGGGAAGTAGGCGCAAGTACCATCTAGCCCATCTACACGTATGTAGGTGAGTTGCATAAAGTTTAGGGGTTCTGATCGTTCAGATCGCTAATAGTTATGCAAACCCCTTCGCAGAACTGTTGTGCGGGTAGAAAACACTTGCGCCTTGCATTCTAACTTATTCTTCCTTGAAAATCCTTTCCCATTGCAACATTCGTATCAGCTTACAAATAGTAAGTGACCAAGTGGGTGCTGAAACAAGATCACAGTTTCTTGCATTGTTCAGTATAATTATGAATGAAATTTTATTGCAGCCGAATGGTCAATTGGTACATTTACATTTAATACATTAATACAGGGAATTTCTTTATACAGCAGTTGGTGACATTAAGATATTATAATTAGGTCCCTTTACTGTACTCAGTCACTGTTTTGGTTCTTTTTCTGCATGCTTCTATGTGATACCGCTCACATCTTTTACCACATACCGTGCACTCTCAGTCTTCTGTTACTTAGTGGTAGTGTGCAGTCGCACAGAGTTTGTGATGGAACCAATGGGTTGAGTATAATTATGCATGGTTTAGTAGAGGATTGACTCCCCATCCTGCGAAATACAGATGGTGATTGAGAATTTTTAGTGAATTCTTAATAATATTCAAAACGATGTAATTTAGACAATTTAAAGGCAATCAGAGGCTTTACATATATTTCCAGGCTCACAGTGGCACAACACCCCAGCGGTAGTCCTATAAAACAGCTGTTCTTCAATGGAACGCGGTAGTGAACAGCGAGGTGCGGTAGACAGGGTTCGTAGATAGACTTCTTCTGGTTGACTTCAGATGCTTGATGTTCACTCATTAATTTCTGTGTCCGGTCAGCGTTTCCAGAAATAATCTGCAGCTGCGATGGCCTTGTTGTTTCCTCTAAAAATCTTGTGATGTGCATGGGTTGTCCAGGAGCGGACAGATAAGTAGGTGGCTTCGGTCTTGTTCAGCCCCACGTTCACGCAAGGTGTCTGCGTTTCTCCCCCATTTCTTCAAGCTGGTCTTGCATCGAAGGACACCCACTCTTAAGTGGTTGAGAGACCTCCATACAGGATAAGGTGGGTCGGTGCCTGGAGCGAGTTCTCCCTTTGGTAACATGTCTGTGGGCAGTGAGCTCCTCCATCTGTGAAGACGACTTGTCTTTGGGGTTCCCTCCAGCGGCAGAGTCATCTTGCGGGATCTGAAGCGAGACCTTGCAGTTTGGTAACCATGGAGTGGATGTAGATGGTCATTCTCCTGCTGTGTTGTCTCTGTGTCTGCAGCAGTGGCCCTCCGGATGTTGGGTGGGGCTATTCCAACAATCATGTACAGTTTCTGCACTGGCGTTGGTTTTAGACATCCCTAGATTATCCTTGCAATATGCCGGATGTTGATCCGTTTCAGAGCGAATTATTGGATCTAGGTGTGTCGGTTTACTGTCACGATGTAAGATGTAAGCTTGTCTAAAAGATCCTTCAGAGCACTTCTTCGTCAGTTTCTATTTCGTCACTATTGGGAAAAATATCTTCAGAGCATTGTTTCATTCGGAGCACGAAAACCCCTTTTCTGTTGCTCACCCTGAAATCCTCTTCATGTCAACATGAAGAAGATATGTGAGAGGGCCACATTCTCCACTTAAGTCAACTCCGGCCAGGTTAAGTGTCTGCTCTTGTGCAAAGTGCTATGGGGATCTGAACATGTAAAATGGCAAATCTTATGGAGTCGTCGGGATATTTGGTACTAAAACAAATTCTTCACTGCCAACTCCCGTTAAAATGAAAATAATAATAATAATAATAATAATAATAATAATAATAATAATAATAATAATAATAATAATAATAATAATAATAATAATAATAATAATAATAATAATAATAATAATAATAATAATAATAATATTCAATAAATATTTTATTCCAGTCCCGTCCAATAATACAGTCTGTATCAGAACTACACCGACGAAAAGTCAGGGATGCTCTTCGTGTTATGTTATGAACCATGGCGCAAAGTATGTTTCTGAAGCACGGCAGCCGCTTGTTCTGCGCGATAGCAAATACGGCAAGTTCGTCAATTAGAATCGCGCGCGCGTCAGTAACAAAGTAACCACAGTTCTCCGCCAATCCGATTGCAAAATCATTCTTAAGATAACACGAACAACATCCCTGACTTTTCCACGGTATATTTCTGAAACACACTGTATAATAGCACAAATCACTTCGAAACACTGTTCGTGAGTATCATGCCGAAAGGTCGTAAACAATATAGAATTAGAAATTAAAAGCATCACTCTTCGACCAGTTGCGCTTGAAGAGTTGTCCAGTGGTACGCAGCCAGATGATTGAAGCTATGAACATTTCAAACATAGATTTTTCATTGTATTTGTAGATTTTATTTTATCTCAAGTTTTTATGTTTCACTGTCGTTGTATATGTCTTTCATCTTTGTGTTATTTTAGCTGACGGTGATCTCTAGGCTAGGTCGAAACATGCCCTACATAGTCTTCTAGACAGACCATTTATGAAATGGAAAACATGTACTAAACAGGTGACATACTTACTTGAGCAAGGATTTTCGCGACCTTCGTTCAGAAAAAAAATAAAAATAAAATAAACCCATGTATCACAATACACTAACCTAATTACTAACCCAGGCTTTAATATGTGTTACATTTCAGAATACGATTCAGTCTATAAAAATGTATGTTTCCTTGAAAGTCTTTAGAATTTAAGTGTTGGTGGTCCTTAAGAATTGGAATAAAAGTAGTGGTACTTCGGAAAATAAGAGGTTAGAAAGCACTGGCGTAGAATGTCTACTGAATGATGGCACAGAATTTGGAGAGAACGAGGACGTTTTGTTAATTCTTAGGCGACAATATTGCTCTTTCTTCAAATCTGAAATGTTATCGATATCAGAATTAAAGTACGTTGAGGATACAAATAACATCCTCAAAAGGGTGATTCTTTTTACTGTTGTAATATAATGGGGGCTGCGTAATCTACCTTCCTCGAGTTGTATTTTGACTATGTGACGAATAACTAGAAAATTAAGTACGTGTTGATATTACACATACATTAGTTGACGAATGCGTTTGAGTGGTGTTTTAAAAAGTAGGAAAGATCACAATATGAAGATAAAGTTGGAATTCAAGAGGAAAAATTGGGGCAAATATTCGTTTATAGGAAGGAGGGTTAGCGATTGGAATAACATACCAAAGGAGATGTTCAATAAATTTCCAAAACAACAGACAGGGAATCTGCCACCTGGGTGACTGCCCTAAATGCAGATCAGTAGTGATTAATTGATTGATTTTATTTGAGCCTGTTTCATAACCATACAAAGAGAACACGCCAATATACTCAACTCTTTGCGTTGCTGGTTCTCAATATGTCGACTCCATCACAATAATACAGCGGTCTGTGCTCAAATGTATTGTTAAAATGTTTTATTGCCCTGTTATGAAAACAAGGACACTTAGCACGATAAAACGAAAGTAATAACACGGAAACGATAAAACTGTGTCCATAGAAAGTTGTTTTTCTTACACCGGATTGGAGCTAGGAAGGAAACCTTCATTGAGGTGATAAACTATTATGATCAGGACTTCTTGATTAATTTCAAAGTAGGTATGCTTTCTAATTTTATGGTAAATTTGTACTGAAAGTATTATTTAAAAACACTTATTGCGTGTTACCTTTTAAATATAAACTTACCGCCATAGAATTTTGACAGAAAGATGTCTTAGAGCTGGAGATCATCCGAATATTAGTGTATGCAACAAAATGTGTGACGGAAGTGTAACCTAGCAACCGTGCAGGTTGTGATGTAAAGTATTGTTGCCTAGACACCGTGCAGGCAGTGGTTTAATGTATTGTTACCTAGAAACCGTGCAGGCCGTGCTGTAAGAATTGTTACCTAGCAACCTTGCAGGAAGTGACGTAAAGTATTGTTACCTAGCAACCTTGCAGGCAGTGATGTAAGGTATTGTTACCTAGCAAACTTGCAGGCAGTGACGTAAAGTATTGTTACCTAGCAACCTTGCAGGTAGTGATACAAGGTATTGTTACCTAGCAACCTTGCAAGCAGTGATGTAAGGTATTGTTACCTAGAAACCTTGCAGGCAGTGATGTATAGTGTTGTTACCTAGCAACCGTGCCGGCAGTGATGTAAAGTATCGCTACTTAGCAACCTTGCAGGCTGTGCCTTACGGTTGGCGATCATCTGAAATGAGTAACCATTTTTGGATGGCCATCACCGAGAGACACATTTATGATCGTCTGCCGTGCACTACCTCTATTTGACTTCCTAAGTAAGATATATGGGAACTGGACGAGTTGGCCGTGCGCTCAGGGGCATCCGGGAGATAGTGGGTTCGAATCCCATTGTCGCCAGCCCTGAGATGATTTTCCGTGGTTTCCTTTTTTCACACTAGACAAATGCTGGGGCTGTCCCTTAATAAAGGCCACGACAACTTCCTACCAACTCCTAGGCCTTTACTATCCCATCGTCGCCATAAAACCTATCTGTGTCGGTGCGACGTTAGCCAAAAGAAAGATATTTATTTATTTATTTATTTATTTATTTATTTATTTATTTATTTATTTATTTATTTATTTATTTATTTATTTATTTATTTATTTATTTAATTATTTATTTATTTATTTATTTATTTATTTCACACTACAGGACTTAGTGTCCCAATTACAGTGGCAACTACGTGAGATAAGCCACAATTAACATGGTGATACTTATATCTAAACTATATTCTACAATTTTATCTAATCTCCTATAATATTGATATAAAGTATTAAACTATTTTTCTAAAAACTTATATCTAAACTATATTCTACAATTTTATCTCATCTCCTACAATATTGATATAAAATATTGAACTATTTTTCTTAAAACTAAAGAAACTTATGTTAATATGATGGAACAACACACGACAAAGTAAAATACAAAATAAATGAAGCAATTCACGTACAAACACAATATTATAGGACTTCACCTTACAATTTCCCCTATTTTTAGGACTTCATACAATTGCACGATGAAGTTCAGTTACAAACTCACGCAATGGCAGACTGAAATCAAGGCCATTATTTTTCTGGATGGCACTGTTGAAGATACTACAGATCCTCTTTACCGGCGAGTTATCATGGGCACACGTCCTGGTTTTTTCATTTAAAAATGTTATGTTATTTCTGGAATTGAAGCGAGGTACATGGAAATTTAGGAGAGACAGTAATTCAGGATTATCAATAGCATAGTTCACAATTTAAAAATAAATTTGACTGCATCCTTCCGTCTGCGAATTTCTAACCTCTCCACTCCGAAATTTAAAAGGATATCACTATAGGGTACCATACGGGGATAGCAGCCAGTTTTTTTATATTGTAAGTATTTAAAAAATCTTTTTTTGTAATTTTTCAATCTGATAGACATATGATTGACACCTAGGGCTCCAAATGATGCTGGCATATTCTACTTATGGTCTTACTATGGTACTGAACAGGTTAATGCAAGTTTATGTGTTTCTGAAGGGTTTTATATTCCTGATAATGAATCCTAGGGTCTTGTACGATTCAGCTACCACTTTCAGTATATGCGAATTTAATGTAAGCTCGCGGTCGAATAAAACCCCGAAGTCTTTCACCTCGCAAACGGATCGTAAATCACTGTCACCTAGCTTGTAAGTGTAGTGGACGGGAGTTTTCCTTCTGGTGAACGACATCGATACATATTTTTCTGGATTTAAGTACAGTTTATTTTCAGTCGCCCACTCCAATACACTTTTCAAGTCTAGCTGAATCTGTTTACAGTCGTTCATGTTTTCAATGGTTTTGAACACTTTGAAATCGTCGGCGTATAGAAGACAGCTGGAATATTTCACTTGTTCAGGCAAGTCATTGATGAATGCGAGAAAAACTGAAGGGCCTAAATTTGACCCTTGAATTATTCCTGAATTAACAGGATATTCCCGAGAAGAATGTCTCTGTAAAGAAACGAACTGCTTCCTATCACCCAGATAGGAACTGACAAAATGCAACAGTTGTTTCGAGAAACGGAACAGGTTTAACTTACTTAGAAGGGCATCGTGATTAATTTTATCGAATGCTTTTGCGAAATCTGTAAATACTACGTCCATTTGTCCACCCGTGTCAAGTTCTGTGGACACTCGCTGAGTGGTTAACCAAGTTTGTGACTGTGGAACGTCGTGAAAGGAAACCATGTTGTCTGTCTGAGATAAGAGGTCTAAAATATATATCATTGAACAAAACCTTTAACCTTTCCACCTCCTAAATTTGTTTTGTCCTTAATTGCTTATGGTTGGCGGTCATCTGAATTAGCAACCAGCTACGGCCGAGAGACATATTTATGAGCGGATAGTGAATATTTTCCTGTTATTTTTGTATTTACATGTACTTGAATTCCCTCCCTCTTAAAGTCATGTTACTTACTGTATGTATGTTAAAGGTCACTGGTTACAGACTTGAGGTGGGGCGTTGGAAATTAGCAGCACACCTGCTGTATATTTCAGGCCGATCCCTATCGTTCCCGTGTGACCTCAAGGCGGCCAATTAGCTGGACAAGGATCGTCGCTCTGAGGGACCGCTGGCCTAATTACCTCAGGAGAGAGTCGAGACTTGAGCCTTAACAGACGATCTGCTTTAGAGATAAGGTAGGGAGGATCATGTGATTTTGAGTTCAAAACTCACAGAAATCAAGGTACGTTTCTAAACTCCGGGAAAATTATCGTCCTTACATTGACAGTAGAGATCTGACGCCTTTAGGAGACCTGCGCGTCTGAAAGGTATAGAATGAATTCTAAATTTGAAGTCGGCATACACACCAATCCTCCAGGCAACATAATACTCTTAACATTCCATACCGGTACATGGAAAGAAAAATGTTAACATGCTTTTAGTGTCTAAATAGAACGCGTATATCGTGGCAGATAAAAATACAGGCCACCTATAAAAAAGAAAATTGAAAATCTAAAACGTAGTTTTAATGAAATATCGCTTCAAATTAAGGCGCGCTCAGTTGGAGGTTAGCTCGCAGGGCCGAGATGACACCCTTCCAGCCCTCGTACCACTTTTCAAATTTCCGTGGTATAGCCGGGAATACCGCCGGGGTCGTAAGAGAACGAGAGTTGCCCATGC
This sequence comes from Anabrus simplex, assembly GCF_040414725.1. Classification (NCBI taxonomy): domain Eukaryota; kingdom Metazoa; phylum Arthropoda; class Insecta; order Orthoptera; family Tettigoniidae; genus Anabrus; species Anabrus simplex. The sequence continues at coordinate 76,457,277 of NC_090277.1, forward strand.
GAGGTCGGATAAGAGAGATGAAAGTGAGGAGTCTGACACGAGTGGAATCAATGCCAGACTCAGCTAAGGTACCCGTACTCCTCTGAGTCCGCTATCATAGGACAGGCAGGGGCACCATGGTAACCATTTTTTTACGTCGCACCGACACAGATAAGTCTTACGACGACGATGGGATAGGAAAGGGCTGGGAGTGGGAAGGAACCGGCCGTGGCCTAACTTAAGGTACAAACCCAGCATGTGCCGGGTGTGAAAATGGGAAACCACGGAAAACCATCTTCGGGGAGGTGGGTTTCGAACCCAATATCTCCCGGATGCAAGCGTACAGCTGCGCACCTCTAACCGCACGGCCAACTCACCCTTTGATAAATCTTACCAACCCTACCCAGTGCCAGAGGAACTAAGCACAGAAGGTTGAAGTCATTGACTCGTTCGGGAATTGAATCTATGAGCCCTTGAAGGAAAGCCCAGCACGGTAGGCAATTAACCATCGCGGCCGACATATTGACAGTCACATGAACGCTTCAAATGCAAAGGGGAATGTAAGAGTACAGCAGATATGACCATGGCCTCCTGTGTGTTTGATGAACAGCGAGGATGAATGAAGATATGAGAGGAACGTTGGCTGTTCCTTGATTCACAAATTATAGACTGTTAAAAACCACACTGCTGTTATTTACGTACAACAGAAACTAAATAAGTCTCGTTTAAGAAGAGGTCTTCTTACTTGTTCCAAACGGAACAGAAACAACACTTGAATAAAATTATTTCCCGTAAAATTCGCCCGACTGATTTGACTGGTTTGTCCAGTCCTCCCGTCCGCTTTACTCGACCCATTTGCTTCATTTTTGTTTTATTATCTCAAGAATCACCAGCCGATGAATCATCAGGCATTGACAGGTCTCTAAGTTCAGCCAACTTTGAGTAATCATCATACCATCAAGTCACGAAGGTATTCTACTAAGTGGGTTGCACACAGTTAAGGAGCAATATCTTTACGTGAAGATACCGGAGAAGATAAACGATTAAAAATACCAGGCGTTCATAGACAATCCTGTAAATTCAACCATACTTCATACACATACAATTTGATTTAATAGTATCTGGAGAGGAATAATGTAGGGGGTAAGATATGTCTAGGGTGGAGAGAGTGTCATGTAGAAAGAATTGAATACGACCTACATTAGTGTTGAGTCCATAGTGTTGAGATGAATAGTGACACTTGGGATGGCGTTTACATCTCCATCGCTATGGGGGTGAAAAGAGGTAAACAATAAAATATTCAAAATTACCTAGATTATGCTTCAACTTACCAGGTATTGTGGCAAGAAACTGCAAGGAAAGAAACCAAGATTCAAACCATGATTTATTTCCTGTACTTTCAGTTCCTCTAGTTCCAGAAGAAGAAGTTATATGCCTCAGTGTCAGTGAATAATATTACGGTTTTCGGTCAATTGGTAGATAGCAATAAAAAGACAATGCACATAGTGTCTACTTTGTTCTCACACCAAGATTGTCGAACGTTAATAGAGCACATTGTATTTTGTTCAGTTAAGCCTGGTTCCTAGGCAAGTATACCCTTTAACTCCATAAATATTCCCATATCAATCCCACCGTTCACGGGAGAGTGAGCTGTTTCCTCTGCCCTCACATTATTAATCGCATTTGGAATGCTGGAGAGAAACACGTACAATCTGATAGCCAAGGGATCAGATGACCTTTCAAAGCTCGTGTTCTTCATTCATCACAGAGCCGTAAAATCCGCCGTGCAAAGGAAAACAGGCAGTCCCTGCCTGAACTTGGAAACTGACAAAATTGAGATCAAATTTTAATCAATAGGGAACATGCATGATCCGGGGTTTTAATTAAAAATATGCTAATCTGATTCAAAATTTCATGCAGAATTCAAAAATGTGATCAGAATGTACAAATAATAACTCCAAACGTGATAAGAATCTACGAAAATGTCACGGCACGCAAGCACGCGATCTCATTGGTCTGACGTCATCGTACAGGTTGACTGAATTAGCAGACGAAATAACACAGTGTGCTGTGAGAAGCAGGATACACTTCGCGTGTTTCTACTTTACGTTAGTGTCTAGTATGGTTAAATTCGAGGTCTATACATTGGATAATAATCTGAGTGGTATATTTTAGACTTAAAATGAATCCTGCGCAGACAGTGAGGCAGAAAACTTATAAATGGTGTAGAGTTCCGATGTGCAATAGCACATCGCATACCATACCAAACAAATTGTTTATAAATGTTCCAAAGACGCTAAAACTAGGAAGAAATGGATTTTGGCGAGCCGGAGAAATGCTGGTGATATATCGGAAAAGTTTACAGTTTATATATATATATATTTTTTTTAAATATTTTAACGTAAGATGAATTTGTTTGAATTTTCAAATCACTTTTCCATGTCAGCTGTTCTAGTGGTAAAACTTTAAATTGTAATGTATAATGCTTTATTTAAATGCTTCAATTACGTCTTGGACACGAGGCTGACGTATTTGAGCACCTTCAACTACCACCGGACTGAACCAAGTTGGGGTCAGAAGGCCAGCACCTCAACAGTCTGAACCACTCAGCCCGACTTGTGAAGTCATATTTATCTTTATCATGTTTAACTTTTTCCCTCCACAAAGATATTTAATTCTCTTTCATGGGCCCTGGAAGTGGGTAGGCCAGTTGTCCCAACCATAAATATATATTTTTTTGGGAATGATAGATTATAGCCCTATAGTACTATGATCTTTCTTTCTTTCCTTCTTTCTTTCTTTCTTTCTTTCTTTCTTTCTTAATCAGTTTATCCTTCAGGGTTGGTTTTCTCTCGGACTCAGCGAGGGATTTCACCTCTACCACTTCAAGGGCAGTGTCCTGAAACGTTGAGACTTTGAGTATGGTGATGAAACTGGTGAGGAGGGCCATTACCTCGGCCAGGCGGCCTCACCTGTTATGCTCAACAGGGGCCTTGTTGGAGGATGGGAGGATCGGAAGGGATAGACAAGGAAGAGGGAAGGAAACGGCCGTGGCCTTAGGTGCCTGGAGGAGAAGTAGGAAAATACGAAAAACCACTTCGAGGATGGCTGAGGTGGGATTCGAAACCCTTCTACTCAGTTGACCTCCCGAGGCTGAGTAGACCCCGTTCCAGTCCTCGTACTATTTGTTTTCAACTTTCATGGCAGAGCCGGGAATCGAAAGCGGGCCTCCGGGAGTGGCACACATTAACCACTACACCACAGAAGCTGACTAGTACTATAATGCTACCTATATGTTTATGTTAGTGCTGAAATCCGATTTCTTACTTTACTAATGCTGAAAGCCCGAAAATGTAATGTTATTCTTTAATAGGGGAATCAGTCTAGAAGGAAATGTTGAAAGTGATGTGATATCTATCCAGGTTCGTTGTTATCCTAATACTATGGGTTACAGTACATTGCACGTATATAAAAGACGCCACTTACAAACTTGCTTGTTATCCGCGAATTTCTGCGGCCACAAAAGTCACATTTTTCAAGAATGATGACATCTACACAGGGTAGATTGTCTGACTGTGCTGTTTCGAACCTTTCTTCTGTCATTTCGAAGTTACTCGCGATCATGAATAATAAACAATCGGCTTTTAGCAACGGCTGATGCACAACGGCTGGTAGAGCTCCATGCGGTACTGGATCGTGACGTCACAGCGCGCCGCTTACGTCAGAGGCCGTTTCACTCGCCTTGCGGAAAGGTACTATTAAACATTTTTTTAATGGTAGAAAACAAGGCAACATACCACAATGTAATACGTTTACGTACTATTTCATTGGTGTACTTTTCAAAAAAAATATTTTTGAAAATTATGCATGTTCCCAATTTCTCAGTACTCGCTACTTTATGGACGACGTTGAAATTAACACTTCAACTATAAAACAAACAGGGAAGTTTATTTATGGCTCAAATTCTTACTAGAGTGATTACCAACCATAAAATGAACGAGGTAGCAATGTGCAGACATTGCTCCTTTACACTGTACCCACTATTTATGGCCTTCTGTTAATGTTGACCGCAGAATGAAAGTCCAACCTTAAAACGCAGTGTCTAATTGCTGCTAACTGTCATTGTAGATATCGAAAATCTTGCAAGGGTAGTAAATGATTTTTGCTTATATTTTGAACCAAAAATTCACATTACTACCTTTCAAGCTTGTATTATGATGCAGAACATGGAGACAATTCAACGATACCAAAAGCTCCATTTTTATATTACTGCAGTTACTATCTCTTCCTTAGCACGGCAGTATTGATGGAGAGTCTTCAGCATTTCTTTCACTACGTGACGTCACATGACCTCTCACTCATCGTAATGTATCAGGAACGATCGAACTGAGCAGAGTGGAATTTGCCATAGATCTTCCTCACAGATTAGCTAGGAAATCTCTTTGAAGAAAAGAAAGGAATCTGCCTTTCCGTTTGCGAAAATCAAACGATCATAATTATGTCTCCCGGTCATGGCCATCCATCAACGGCTTCTGCCTTCAGATGGCAACCAGCAAGGTTGCTAGGTAACAATACCTTACGTCACTGCCCGCACTGCTGCTATAGTTACACTTCCATGACACATTTTGTCTCGTCACGTTACCAGCAGGGTTGCTAGGTAACAATACTTTACATCACTGCCAACACTGCTGCTATAGTCACATTTCCATCACACATTTTGTCTCGTCACGTTACATAAAATTTCGGATGACCCCCAGCCAATATTTACGTCAATACAACCCTTAAGTGATATAAAGTAAAAGGGAAATGTTTCACGGCTTCAGGTGGCGGGTTCCAATGATAGAGTTGATGTAAGCTCCGTGGTGTGGATATAGAGTTCCATTCCCGGCCAGTCCAGACAGGGCAGCACCAACATCATGAATCCAACTGAGAAGCTCTCTGACCACGTGACACTCCAGCGTCGTCTTGGTAAATGAACTCCCTCAATGAGCTATTCAGCCACGGCTAAAATAATGTTTTAAAAATAAGCACTGACAGGCTGCTAGATTAGTTAATTTTTATGCTGGTTAATGGCGTCTTCGTCGCGGCCATTTACCTTCTCAATCCTATCCCTTTCTTTACCGTATGCAGCGGAAGAACTTCTAGTAAAAAAAAGGAATTTTCGAGTATGAAGAAGAGAAATTCCTTTTACTTTCAACGGCGCCTAAATTGCCTTCTATTTGAATCCACATTTTTAAATGACCTAGGAGTTAAACATTCCATTTCCCTCCTCAGAACATTATTTCGCACAGTCTCAAGTTTATTTTTACCTTCTCTTCTAAGACGGTTCGTATAATTTAACTTCATAAGTTCATGTGTTACTTTGTATTATGCACCACTGCAACAATAATTTATTGCAGTAACTATAGTTTGTACTGTATTAGCAATTTTCTCTTGTTTGACATCCTCATATGTAAGTTGAGTAGTTCATTGTAATTTTTCAATTTTTATTTCCTTGTATTCAGTTAATGTTTAGTAATCTAATTCTCATTTGTATGCAGTGAATATTTTAATAAATGAATAAGGAAAGAAAGAAATCAAGAAAGAAAGAAATTTAACCAATTATATCTTTCTCACGTCATATCGTATTTCTAATATCGCGGAGGTCAAAGGGTAAGCATGTCATGTTAGTTATGTGACATTATAAACGTTATAGTGAGAATATTTCCCATATTATATTTGAAACAAGCAGAAAATTAATACCGTCTCCAAAGTAGTAACCTTTCTGGGTGTAATGAGAGAGAGATGTACGAAATCCTTGATGCTCAAGGAGATACAATGCCAACGTAATCCAATATCCCAGTTAGTGATGTATGTTTGATTACAGTGTAAAGATCAATTGCTAATTACGATAGTTAGTTCCCTACAACTACTACATTAGGAGTAGCAGTATCACTTTCAGATAATCCGAGCTGGCACCCTCTATCTTAGGTCCTAAAGGAACATACGGTCCGTCTCGTAGGTATTCTTGATATGCCATCCGCTTACTGTGATATGACCGGTAAAGCAATTCCTAGAAAATCAGACACGTTTTATGAAAGCCTTAACACAGGTGAATACAACCCCGAACGTGCCCATTCCATGCAGAAGCGAAACATGAAGAGAATAATTAATATGGTTTACCTTAAGCTATGTTTACCCGCAATAAACCTTTGTCAGCTCACCTGTAACAAAAGAACAAACTACATTATTGACTTACTCATAATTATTTTAAAAGTCTCAATATATGATAAGTATGAATGAGTATACAAAAATGTTACTGTTTCAAAATGAATACCAGGTGGAGTGAATCGATTTTAGAAGTGATGATGATGATGATGATGCTTGTTGTTTAAAGGCGCCTAGCATCGAAGGTCATCGGCCCCAGGACATTTTAGAAGCAAGTGGGTGTTTGTCTAAAAGGAAATGTCGCCGGATGTTGATATGATTATTGTTTTAGGAGGAAGTACAACTGAGCAATCGTAGTCTATTACACTAATCAGAGGAAAAATATCCGGCTCTATAACTAAATGATCAGCATGCTCGTGTTTGATCGAAGGGATGCGTGGTTCCATCCCCGGCCTGGTTGAGAATTTTAACGTTGCTTGATTAACTCATTTCGCTCGGGACTGGGTGTTTGTGCTATATGGAAAATCATAATACATCTTAGGTATAGGTCGTCCTTATAGATGCGCAGGTCGCCTATAGGGCGTCCATTCAAAAGACGTGCACCAGTCCTCTTCGGCTGTCAAAAAACACGTGGCTTTGTTTACCTCACGCTAGTTAGGTTAAGTTGGCACTACTGAGGTTTAGGCCCGTCAAGATGGCAGCAGTGAGGTTAGCGATGCGTTGTTGTCGATGACAGCTGTCAAAAAGCACGTGGCTTTGTTTACAAATTCAAATCTCGCGCCAAAATTCAAATCTCCCGCCAAAATTCAAATTTCCCGCCAGAATTCAAATTTCCCGCGGGAGGAGGCCGCCGAACCCGCTTATTATACTACTGGTGGGGTATGGTAGAATAACATCCAGGGTATGCCTTGCCGGTCGTAAGAGGCTCTCAATTTGGGAGCGTGGTTGGGAAACCACGCGGCCCCTAGCTTAGTCTCGCTTTGCTTCTGCTTACCTCTGCTCGGGTCGTTGCTTTAATCAATCCTCTCCGACCTCTCTTGATCAACACTTGTTCTTTTCTGACCCGAACGGTTTTACGGCTGCGAGGGAGTCTTACCTTTTCATACCCTTGTTGTTCTTTTGACGGTAACTTCCGTTTGTTGGTGTCGGACCTCTTTCATTTGTCTTCTGATTAGTGTTAATAGAGGACGATTGTCCAGTTGTACTTTCTCGTAAAACAGTGATCACCATTACCATGATTATCAAACTCCTCTGATTGTTGATTTTATTCTGGAGCAAATATCACGTTACTAAGAAAGTTTGGGGTGATCCCATGCCGTAACACAACCATACTTTGCTCTCGAAGTAAGTTAAATTACCTTCACCTCTTTCTGCATATGTCATAAGATAAGCTATGGCATGTGGAGGCATCAGATGGATTTATATGACATATCGTCCTTGTAATTGTTGGATACTCCACATGGATATTGTTTTCTACACTTCTTATCCACAAAAAAGTCAAAACTACACAAGTGTACATTTTACGTTAGTTTAATTTCTAGCGGTTGAGTCGGTGATCGAGTTAGTTATAGAAATCTGTCGAAGAATGTAACTGTTCAATAATGACATCACGAACGTAGACTCGTGTTCAAATAAGTAGAGCATTCTAGACACATGATGAACTCGACAAATGTAAGACGGCACTTCATCTTGTGACGCTGCCGTTCTTAAGAAAAGCGACTTTCAATTTGCTGTGTTTTTATGATGAGACCATTAATCTCTGGGAGTTGCCACCAACAGCGGAACATCTAGCTCCGTGAAAAATACTAAAAATGTAAATGGGGCTGACGTTACGACGTGTTTATTGAATAACAGACGAGTTGAGATGCGCCGCCTTCCTCCTTGTGTTCACCACAGGAGAAGTTCCTCCTAGAGCTCGTAAGAGTTCCCAACCCATCCCTGTTTGCACTTATTGTATCAGATTCCTCACTTCTTTTTGTTCCCCATTCGACTTCTCTTTCTCAGCTCCTGCTACAGAATGCCTTTAACGTTTCCGGGTCTTAATGTATAACTACATAAATTGGGAATAACTTATTTTTGCTTTGGGCAAAGACGAAAAACAAGTACAGAATACTTAAATTAGGCTGTGTCCCTCAAGAAATGAGTGAGTCCTTAGTAATCTATGAGTTCCTCAGAAATATAATTGAAGCTATAGAGGATACAATGTTTCTTGTGGTTATCCACAGACTATTTGCATAAGACGTGATTTATATTTTAACAATACCGGTACTCGTAATTAAAATTAAGACCGACAACTTATTAAATTAATGTATGCGAGGAATTTTCAATACCAGGCATGTATTCATTCTAGCGACTATACGGAGAGTAACCAGAAGGTGCACAGAATTTCATTCTATGGCCTGCATATTGATATCATAAAACTTGACGTAACTTGGGAATTAATGGGTGCGACCAGGAGGATTCAACTTATTTTCGTTAGATGTAGAGACGCCTTCTTTATTTATTTTTTCCTTTTCCTTAATTTGTTTACCCTCCAGGTTCGTTATTGCCTCGGATTCTACGAGGGATCCCACCTCTACCGCCTGGAGCGTAAGACTTTGGATCGGGGGATACAACTGGGAGGATGACAAGTACCTCTCCCAGGCAGCCTCACCTGCTACGCTGAACAGCGACCTTGTGGAGGGATGGGAAGATTGGAACGGATAGAAAAGGAAGGGGGGAGGAAGCGGAGTTGTCTTAAGTAAGGTACCATTCCAGCATTTCCTTGGAGGAGAAGTGAGGAAAACCATGCAAAACCACTTTTCAAATTTTTGTGGCATAGCCGGGAATCGAACTGGCACCGCCGTGGGTGGCAGCTAATCATACTAACCTCTACACCACAAAGGTACACGAATATACATAATTACTGGTGTAGTTGATGTATCTCTTAATATGCATACATTTTTGGTCTATTGGAATCAACAAGACCAATCTCCCGACAGTACTGTAACCATGGCAACCAGTACGTTGCTGTAAGATTGTAAGCTTCATGAGATCGAGTACTATTTACTACCTCCTGTACTTGGTGGTGATTGGCCTGTTGTATGTCTTCGGTAGAGATATCGCAAGATGAGTCCATCAAATATCTTGGAGTGAACTTTCTAAACGGAATTACCTTTGATATACACAGAACGATGCGCGATCTACGTCTCAAATTGGAGTCACTGGCATCTTCTCCTCTCCTTCAGGCAGGTCAAAAGTTCATCGTCATAAAATCTTCCAAATTCCCAACATTGATCTATCCATTTCAGACAGCGACAAAATGATAAAGTTTACAATGAAAGAAATCCTCCAGCTTCCTGCCGACACACCTGACAGTATGCTATACACACACACAGGAAGTTCAAATGTCTAGGACTTTTCCCATCACAATGGGAAGCTGTCATGCAACATATTGGCGCCCTTGCTACCCTAAAAATAAATGGATACCTTATATTTTGGGAAGTAGGCATCTCTCTGAAGAGAGTAACAAACGTCTACAAATCCTACACATTTATCCTTGCGTCAGCTTATTAAATTCCAAAAAATGGTGTCAGCTTCCTCAAAAGGGAAAAGGTGTTATTTAAGGAAAACCATTCAGAAACAGTTGGATAATACCCCATGATGACTGTCGTTCAGTGACTGGCGTGATGCTCTAAAAATGGCCGCTAACTTCGTAGCCGTTAGAACCGTGCCAGGCAGTTCCCAGGACAATAACCGTTGTCGGCATTGCCACAATGATATACAAATCCTTTTTATGCCCTGGGATACTGTCCACACGGCGAAACACTGCGACTTACTAGACACCATGCCATACGAAGCTCCATTGCTCAGTCTTTGCGAGGCGCTGGTTACATAGTTCACGAAGAGGTCCACGGATTGTCGGAGAACGGCAGTACCCGTAGGATTGATATGATAGCCTTCAAAAATAACACCAATGGATATATTATTGGTCCTACGGTTCGGTTTGAATCGCGCACTAATCAGCCGAGTGAAGTACACGAGGAAAAGAAAAGCATCTATGAACCAACTAACCCCTTCTACCGACGTGAATACGGACTGGATAACATCGAGGTTATAGGCCTCATGAGCGGTGCAAGAGGAACAGTTCCTAAGTTCTTCGAAGAATTCCGATCAAGGTTCAATCTATCAGATTCGTTAACAAAAAGTATGGTCTTCAAATGCCTTGAAAGGTTCATTATCCATTATCCATACTTTGTCCTCAAGGGTAACCTCCGAATCGGGGAAGTGTTTCGGTTATTCTTTCTGAAAAAGAAATATATAAGAGTTTATCACGTCCATGCGTTCGCCTTCGAATTAAGCAACGACCCAGCCACATCCACTACGAGCAGAAGTACGTTCAGTCGCCACGTTAACCGCTTAACATCCCAACAGTGCGTTTAGAGTGTATAACCAAAACCTAAAAGTATATCGTTTTGTTTTGAAACGATACATGTCAAGATTTTGCCACAGTTGAGTTAAGGCAAGTAATACAGTCTTTAAGTATAGATGTATCGTTTTCTGCAGAAACTACACACGTAACTGCATTGCTTTATCTGGTAACTCTGCCTGGTAATATTAGTTTGTTGGAGAAACAGCACTTGTCTCTGACATGTGCACGTTTTAGGTGGATATCTCCAAACTAAGATTTATTGACATGTGCTGTTTCAGAAAAAAAACGATTCATTTATTTTCGTGTTTGAAATTATAACACGAATGTTCACCATGCATGATATAAAAAAAAATCACTTTTTCCTTTTCGAAAATCAGATGATAATAAATATGTCTCTCGGTCATGGCCATCCATCAACGGCTGCTAATTTCAGACGGCAACCAGCCATAAGGCACAGCCTGTTGCTAGGTAACAATACCTTACATCACTGACTGCACGGTTGCTAGGTAACAATACCTTACATCACTGCCTGCAAGGTTGCCATGGTTACACTGCCGTCATACATTTTTTCACGTCACACGTTACACAAATTTTCGGGTGACCCCCAGCCATAAGATATAATTATGTCAACAAGAAATAATTTTAACAACTGCCTTGATCTGTTCTACTAAGTACGAAGTCCTGAGAACCTTCATATTATTACTTACATGCTCAACCATAATTCCCAACAAATGTTAACTTGCTATGTCCCCGTCAACATCTTGCTTTTATAGTTTCCCGTTATCCTCATATTCTGGAATAAGGAACTTTGATTCATTATAGAAACATGTCCAAAATCGTCCAAAAATGATCCAAGATGTATTTCATACAACTTTTATCCAAATTCTTTGATCCAAGTAATTGCCAGTATAATACCGGTCTGGAAGGACGATTTAGAGTCTGTTCTACAACAGGACTGAGAACAGCAACGTTCTGTCTCAATTACGAGCCGAGCTCATGCAGAAAGGAAGCTATCCGCAGCCCAACAGAATTACATTACGGCGGTAATGTCTCGCGGGAGTACTCCGTAACTGGAATGATGTTGGGATGATGAGACATCTTGGAGTCATCTCCACTCTGTGGTGGCCATTCATTAATTTTAAGGGAACACGAGACAGTAACAAGCTCTTTTCCAAGTGTGACCTTTGACGGTATATTGACATTATCCGTACACATAAGTGAAGTAGTTACATAGTGACAGGACTTATTAAGAGATGAACACGTTACTTCACAAATCCCGGTGCAATGAAGTTGTTATTCAACTCCTTTCTGAGAAACCGGCTTGAATATGCATCGTAGATTCGGAATACTTGCTATAAACTATATGAAAACTAAGTTGAAATGGTGCAAAACAAATTTGTTACATATGTAACGTAAAAAATAAGTAATTATTACCTTACATTTGATTCTTATGATGACTTAATGAAACAGCTTGGCTATGATTCCTTAGGAAAAAGACGAGCAATCGCAGTTCTTCTATTTGTCTATAAATTACTTAACAATCTTATTGGCTGCCCTAACTTGCTGCCTTGTTCAGCTTGTCTGTCCGTAATCCATCTACACGAGCAAAACATATTATTTTCTACTGCTCAAGATCAAGAACCCAGCAACATAGTAATCCACCAGAGTTAAAGTCAATGAAAATATTTAATAAATAGAGCAATAATTACAGTCTATACATATATATTTGCAACTACATACTGTTTCGTGGTAAAACAATGTAAACAAATATCTGCATTGTTTTTTAATCTATATATATAAAATAAGAGTTTTGTCTGTACATTGCTCAGAATTTGAAAATAATGGTATTTCTGTATCGGTCATGTCCATAGTAACGAGAAAATGCACTTTTTACTTTTCCGTAATTTCTGTCTGTCTGTCTGTCTGTCTGTCTGTCTGTCTGTCTGTCTGTCTGTCTGTCTGTCTGTCTGTCTGTCTGTCTGTCTGTCTGTCTGTCTGTCTGTCTGTCTGTCTGTCTGTCTGTCTGTCTGTCTGTCTGTCTGTCTGTCTGTCTGTCTGTACACGCATCACGAGAAAACGGTTGAAGAGAATTTAATGAAAATCGGTATGTGAAGTCGGGGAATGAGCCTCTACAATCTAGGCTATAAATCATTTTACTCACGCTGAGTGAAATGGTAGTTTAGGGGAAGGCCTAAAATTGAAGTCTCAGCTATTTATGTTATTAGTGGTCTAATGAAAATCGGTATGTGAAGTCGGGGGATGAGCCTCTACAATCTAGGCTATAAATAATTTTACTCACGCTGAGTGAAATGGTAGTTTAGGGGAAGGCCTAAAATTGAATTCTCAACTATTTATGTTATTAGTGGTCGTATTTTAAAGAAAATGGGTATGCAAAGTTGGGGAATAAGTTGCTACAATCTAGGCTATCAATAATTGTATTCACACTGAGAAAAATGGTAGTTTAGGGGAAGGCCTAAAATTTAATTATCAAATATTGTTGTTATTGGTAGTCCTATCTTGATGAAAATCGGTATGCAAAGTCAGAAAAGTCGCTATAGTCTAGGCTGTAAATTATTTTATTCACGCTGAGTGAAATGGTAGTTTAGGGGAAGGCCTACAATGGGGTTCGAATCCACTATCTCTCGGATGCAAGCTCACAGCTGCGCACCGCTAACCACACGGTCAACTCGCCCAGTCGTACAGAGTGTAACAGCCTGCCTGAATATTGATGGGAAGTAGCTGGGGAGTTAGACAACTTTCTCCTTTGGCATGCCATTCCCCTGGTTTAAAAATTTTCTGATACTACTGGTACGTAACACACTGGATCATCATAGCATTCGGGCTATTCAATCCCTATTCTGAGGCACCGATTGGAATGAACAGTATGCATATTTAGCGGAATAATGGCAGATGAGTGTTCATGGCAATCTGCGGCCTGGTCATCCCAGCTCTGGAACTTTGGGCTATTAGACTGGCACCGCAATCTAACCGCAGCACTGTCCGTTAAAAGTGATAAAACGTGAGGCTTTCCATTTGATCGTGTATTTTATATGATAGCATTGCTTTTAATCGCTACATTCATACTTACGTTTTTGTAATGACTTATGTTGATTTCAGTTAGGAAAACCACAAAGTCAGTCTTTCTGAGAATCCCGTAGCGAAGCACGGGTACATCAGCTAGTCTAAATTAAAACTCCCACTTTCCTGACAATTATTGTTAAGTTCATAGTTTTAGTCCACTTACTAACGTATTACTACCATCTTCCTAATGATCATTATCATATTCGATTACATCACTACCACCATGTATAGGCCTATTTACAGTACCAGTACAGGTTTAAAGCCGTTACTGAGTACTTTGTTACCGAATATTTGTAACGATACTCTGTTACGCAACGCGTGTTTTTATTTCATATATGTCTTTATTTTACAAGGAATTTCGTAGGTTCTACAATTTAGGTAATAAGTAACTTTATTCACGCTGACTGAAATGGTAGTTTAGGGGAAGGCGTACAATTCAACTCTCAAATATGTACTGTACGTTATTAGTACTCCTATGGATAAACACTATTTAACTGAAGTGTATACAATTAAATTTCCGATCATTTTATGTCTTATACATTTTTACCGTACCGGCTATGAAAAGTGACATTAATGAATTCCGATTTTTGTTGCAAGTCCATATCAACGCCGAACCACGAGAAAATGGGTGAACAGAATTTAATGAAAATCGGTATGTAAAGTCTGGGAATAAGGTACTACAGTCTAGGAAATACATAATTGTATTCACCATGGATGAAATAGTATAGTCTACCTTCACAACGACTATGTTAAGTGATTTGCATAAACATTAGGGGTACGGCCTCATCAGAACCCCCAGAATTTATGTTACTCTTGCTACAATATGGAAGAGCGGGTTTTTTTTAAAATACCGATGTTATTTTTCCTATCGAAAAGTATTATATCTATAATAATATTATAAAGAGGAAAAATGTGTATGTTTGTTTGTAACGAATAGACTCAAAAACTACTGGACTGATTTTAAAAATTTCTTCACCTATAGAAAGCTACATTGCCAGTGAGTAACATGGGCTGTATTTTATTTTCAAGACAATTCGAGGTGGGGGAACGGGGGGTGAGATATAAAAATAATAGGCTAAAATAGGCAAAATATCGAATTTGCCGTATAAGGACGAGACAAAGTTCAATTTAATACTCTTGACGCAAAGAACAAAACTCGGTAAGCCCTACGGGCCCGAAAACCATGTTTTAAGGCCCTAAAACCAACCGTTATGGAGATATTGGCACCACACTACTCCTGCTCTAGGAATCGCATAAAAGAAATGAACTGCCGTAACCATGGCAACGTCAGCTCCAGGATTCTAGAGCAGAGAGATTACGTTTGGGCATAGCTGCCAACCAAAATTGGTACAAATAAGACTTAATATCTGGAAAAAATATACTGTTGTGGAAGGCACTCATAGGACTCTTTTGGGCGGGGATGGAAAGGAGTTGAAGTATAAAAATCTTATTATATATAAAAATGGATGTATGTGGAGCAATTTCAACCAAACTTGGTACACGTATTACTTACTATCGGAAGACGAGCACTGTGGGGGTAAGCCATCCCTTGCGCCCTTAAGGGAGGGGGTCAGGAGGGGTAGTTATAAAAATAATCGAGAATAGTGTCGAACTGATAGTTTTCGGGGTCGCTGAGTTGAAAAGTAATACTCAAAAAAAAAAATTAAAGTTCAAGTTCAGCCCCCTTTCAGGTGGGGAGCGAAGGGGGGGGGGGTTGGTGAGATATAGAAATAATGAAAAACAGTTTCGGATCCATAAATTTCAGGGTCTCTGAGATGAAAAGTGATAATCCGGACTTTTTGCAAGTCCAAGTGGGGGGCGAAGGGGGTGAGATACAAAAATAATCGATACTCTATACATAAAAAACGTATCTTCTTCTTCTTCTTCTTACTATATATAAAAATGGATGTACCAGTATGTGTGTGCGTGGATGTGTGTGTGGGTGTGTAAATGACATCTCCTCCTAAGCCACTGGAGCAATTTCACCAAACTTGGTACACTTATCAATTAGTATCAGGAGACAAACCGCGTGGAGGTAAGACACCCCTAGCACCCTTATGGGCAGGGGGCTAGGGGGGTAGTATAAAATAATCTAGAATATTATCGAATCCATAGTTTTCGTGGTCGCTGAAATGAATAGTGACACTCCGAAATTGTTAAAGTTCATGTTCAGCCCCCTTTGGGGTGAGGGTGAAGGGGGAGTGAGATATAAAAATAATCGAAAACAGTGTCGAATCTACCGTTTTCTGGGTCACTGAGATGAATGGTGACAATCCAGATTTTTTATCTCTTAGGGGTGGGGGGGGGGGAGAAGGGGACAGTCTCATTGACAGTTGAAATCTGTACATCGTATCTACAGTGCGACGGCAAAATACATATAGTTGTCACTTAATAATTTTTGACAGGATCAAATACTTCCCAGTCGATTCGAGCTTCCATAAGGACGATGTTTTACTCGAAAATTAAATAATCTAAAACTTGAAATCAAACATATCTAAATAATTATAAAACTACATAATAGATCGTAACATATCAATCTGCAAGTCAAAAAGTAATTATGTAAAAAATCACATCACACATAACTAACTGGTGATGCAAATCTTAAAGGTAAATAAACTATCCGGGCAACGCCGGGTACTACAGCTAGTAACATATAATAAAATTCATGAATTTGAACATTTTTGCTTAGTCAACATCAACGCCGAGCATTGCTAACATGGAAATATTGATTTTGTCATGACTGCCTTAACGTATAAAAACCGCGTGGTCATGACTATAAGAAACGAGAAAAAACGGTGAAGTAACGATCAAAGCAAGGATCGCTTGAAGAATAAGAAAAGAGGGAGTCGTTAAAGAAAGATGAGCTCCATTTACGTTAGATGCCCTAATATCACAGAGTCGAAAGAAGACCAAATGTTAAGGATCCAAATATCGATAGCTCATAAAACTGGTCAACAATAACATTACAATGACCATTGTTGTGATGTGATTTTTCTCTTCTGTCGCCACTCATCTCCGATAGATGGCATTACTTCTTTGTTCCGACTTCCGCTAAACTATCATTTAATCGATGGTGAACAAAATTATTTGTATCCTAGACTGTATTACCTTATTCCCAGACTTTACTTACCGTTTTACATTAAAGTCCGATCACCCATTTTCTTGTGGTTCCCCGTTGATATGGACTTAGCAACAAAAATCGAAATTCATGAATATCTCTTTTCTTAGCCGGTATGGTAAAAATGTATCAGAAATAAATGATGGGAAATTGAATTCTCCACCATTAGTGATGTAATATTTTTCGATAGAACCGCTAATACTATAAATATTTAAGAATTACGTTTTAGGAATTCCCCTAATCTACCATTTAACTCATCGTGAACAAAACTGTTTACATCCTAATTTTCATTAAATTAACTTCAGTAATTTTCTCGTGATGCGCGTACATACACACAGATGACGGAAAGTTAAAAAGTGTATTCCCTCGTTGCTGTGGATACGATCGATACAGAAATACCACTCTTTTTAAATTCTGAGCATTGTACAGACAAAACTCTTATTTCATACATATTATACATGAAACAATGGACGCTATTTGGAAGACAACATTATTAATGTTGGATTAAAATCGTAATACATTACAGTTTTCCCTTTGCAACGCTTGTTATTCTCATGTATATGGTCCAGAGAAAAATGTTTTAACAGCATTTCCATTACATAACATTTGAGATACTTTATATTTCCTGAAATATTTCTCATTTGGCAACTATAACGTTCCGACAAACACTCCTCAATATTAAGCTATGATATTGTGTTTAAATTGCAAGATTAACAGAGTCTTGAATCTATGATATTTTCTCTGCATGATTGTGATTGATCACTCAAGATATGTATGTCAGAGTTCTGTTCATGTGATTTACGAATGACTTCACAAAAGTAGGCTTTTTCATCCTGAATTCAGTTCAGAGTAGGAATACGCTTGATGCAATCTAGAAGAAAGTTTTTCAGGTTCACAGCGTTGACGAGGACGTTCTGAAGAACCTTACCACATGCAAGCAGACGAGACCTGTCAAGGAAGCTCAGTGGAAGATAAATCAGCAGGTCTGTGTTCTACTCGAGAGTGAAAACTTTGGTAGACATTGATTGATACATGGCATGACAACGTATGGTTCCTCTTCCTTCTTGGATTAGTATTAGTGTGGTGCTGATGACGAATATTGCTCCAAGGAGAAGTAACTCTACAGAAAGGAGAACAAAGAAGATATGCAACACTTGTAAGAAAGAAAGGAAGAATTGGCTAAATTAAAGAAAGAGCCAAGAAGGGCGTCAAAATGAAAGACTCCCTAGACATCGCAATCCTAATATTGTCGAATGTGTAAGAGACCAAAAGAGGTCGGATAGGGAAAATGAAACCTAGGGACATGTTTCTTGAAAGATTCAGCTAGGGTTCCCGTGGTCGTCAAGTTGAGAGCGCCAGGTTTCTTGTTACGAATTGAGATTATTCTCGCAGCGACTCGGAACAGGAGTTGTTAATGGGATCACAATAAATAATCTGCGATATGCAGATGATAGTGTTCTGTTTGCAACAAGTGTTGAAGATCTGCAGACAATGCTACAGCAGGTCTGCGTTTAAACACGAAAACGACCAAAGTATTGACAATAAGGAACATGTCATTCAACCTGTTAACTTGACAGCAGGTGGCACATCACTGGAGGAAGTCCAGCGCCTTAAGTATCGTGGCGGGGGGCTCTGATCGGCCGTACCCCTAAAGGTTATGCAAAGCGCATAACATAAGAGTTGTGTAGGGAGATCTAGAGAGTGGCGCTTCCCTTTCTTCTACTTACGTATATATTCTCATTAAAGCATCGAATTAAGAAGAACAAGCCCCCCACATGATATTCGTAGATCTAGAAAAGGCACTCGATAATGATGATTGGACCAAGCTAGTTGAGATTCTGAAGGTGATCGGGATCAGTCACCGAAAACGAAGAATTATCTGCAATCTGTACAAAAATCAGTTTGCAGTGATGAGAATCGAGGGCTTTGAAGAAGAAGTAGCAGCTATCCAGAAAGGAGTGAGACAAGGCTGAAGTTTGTCCCCCCAACAGTTCATTTTCAATGTTTATATAGAACAGCCGATGAAGAAAATCAAAGAGGCATTTGGAAAAGGAATCACCATCCAAGGACAGGAAACCAAAACCCTGAGATTTGCCGATGATATTGTTATTTTATATGAGAATGCAGATGACCCGGAGAAATTGTTGAATGGTATGGATAGAGTCTTGGATAAGGAGCACAAGGTGAAAATAACGTCCAAAACAAAAGTAATGGAGTTCAGCCGAACGAATTCAGGTGACGCAGGAAATATTAAATTAAGAAATTAAGTCTTACAGCAAGTAGATGAATATTGTTACTTTGGTAGTAAAATAAGTAAGATGACTAACAATGGCAGAATTAAGGAGGACATGAAATGCAGAGTATCACAAGGAAGGAAGGCCTTTCTTATGAAAAGACATTAGCTCTTTTCGAACATTGATTTAGGAATTAGAAAGATGTCTATGAAGACTTTCGTCTGGAGCGTGGCATTGCATGGAAATGGAACATGGACGATAACAAACTCAGAAAGAAAGAGAATAGAAGCTTTTGAAATGTGGCGTTACAAAAAATCCTGGAGGTGAGATGCGTGGATCTATTCACAAATGAAGAGATGCTGAATCGAATTGGTTAAAGGACATCCATTTGGCTAAATTTGACGAGAAGCACAGATAGAATGATAGGACACATCCTAAGACACCCAGGACTTATTCAGTTGGTTTTTGAAGGAAGTGTAGGCGGTAAGAACGGTAGAGGTAGATGAAGATGACAAACAGATTAGAGTGGATACAGGATGTAGTAGATATGTAGAAATGAAAAGGTTAGCACAGGATAGGCTGGCATTGAGAGCTGCATCAACTCAGTCTATGGACTGATGACTCAAAGAGCGACATATCCTCTTTCTTCGAAGTGTCAGAACTGTTCTATTATTTCTACTGATCGCATTTCATAGGGGATGGTTATGTTAAAATGCTTCCCCTTATGGCAATAACCACCAGATAGTATTAATATTTTTCGTGCCTGAAACGGTCTATCTGAATGAAATATCTCTTGTCAAGTTCTCGCATTTCATAGGGGATGGTTATGTTAAAATGCTTCCCCTTATGGCAATAACCACCAGATAGTATTAATATTTTTCGTGCCTGAAACGGTCTATCTGAATGAAATATCTCTTGTCAAGTTCTCCTCTAGAGCACAAATTAAACATAATCCATATTTCAGCTGAAGGAACAGCAACCTTCAATAGTAATATAGTTGAACTGAAATGAATTCTACCAAACGGTGCATTCTATGGCTACAGGTTGCTGGTACTAATGATGTCACTTTAGAAGTGAATTCACAACAACCAAGTCAGAAGAATCAGAACATGAAACAGCTTTGAATAAACGATAATAATTCTTTGCCTTGAGTTCTGTGCTTCAGAGGTTAAAGTAATAATTGCCGAGGAAGTATTTCGAGTCTCTTGTGAGTAAGTTGGTGAAAAATTAATGAGCATTTCAATTATGTGGTTGTAACTGAAATTTAAAAAATGGCTTTACTTTAATAAATTAATGTATTTCGAATTTGTGACTAGTCTGCATTTCATCAGTGTTTCATTACCTTACGAATTGTACAGGTTGAGCCAAAATTTCGTTAACATTTGACGAGGCAACATTTTAACGGAATATTGAAGGTAGAGAGGTATTAACTAATATGATTGGCGCGATATGGGGTTCTATTGACACCAAAATAAAGGACATAAAATGACCAACAGATGGCGCCGCTTCTTACGATACACAAGCAATAATTAGAATAAGAATCGAGGTTTATCAAAAACGATGTTCTTTACAACACATCTTCAACATATCGGCCGTCATTCATCAACAATACCAGTAGTCGAGGGACAATGTTGTGATTGTACAGCATATCCGTAGGTATGATGAGAAACTGCCGTAATATGTCTTTTACTTGATCGGCAAAGACAAATCCAACTTACAGGATGTCTAAAGGACCTGGAGATAGTAAAGGAATTTGTGTACTTTGGGTCAGTCACCAATGACACGGGAAGCTGTGAAATGGAGATCACAGGATGGATTGTTCTAGATCGTGCTACAAGGGTTAAACTCACTAAGATCTGGCATTATCAAAAGCTACGAAGATGCGGTCGGTGGAATCACTAGTGTTCTCAGTCTTTCTGTACGGCTGTGAGACCTGGACAGTGAATGCTAGAGACAAACGTCCAAATGATGCCTTTGAGATGTGGTGTTGGCGGAAAATTCTGCATGTAACCTGGACGGAAAGAAGAACCAATGGTTTATGCAGGCTCTAAGATCCCTGAATGAAATTAGCGGGATGATGGATGTAATCCACTCATCAGCTAGTGAAATTCGTAGACATCTAATGGACGCCTCATAGACAGAAACTTCCTTGCAATCTCTTATGAGTATTTGGTAACTGAACGTTATATTTCCTTCTTTTATCTACCTGTCATTTCAAATGTAAAAGAAAACACTTTTCTGTTTTCGTGCCGTTTACTTCCGTATGTGCTCCATATATATATATACTATTTGTTACCCCAGGCTTCGCTCGGGTGCATTCCGTAATTTGATAAAAGTAATCCTTCCTCACCACTGTACCAAGATATTTTCTGAAAATTCCTAAGGTATAAATACTCACCGAAAAATTGAATTTCATTTACCTGAGTACCGCTTTGCAAGCCTCATTTGTGGTATTGCCTTTTGGGTCTAAGATGACCAGGCTACTGGATCCTGCGACATGAAACTTCCCATGTGAGAAACAGCTCCTCAAGTCGGAAACAAAAAATAAAAATACTTACTCCTTTTTTTCATGGAGATTCCAAATACCAATTTTCATACAGTATCTGTGACATCTCCAGTTTCTGAGATATAAATATCCTCAAAAAAGGTATTCAACTGCTTTTCTACCTTTCTTCACCCCGCTTAAGGGGATTTTCCGAAAACAAAAAGTACGTGTTTCTTTATTTTTAAAGAGGATTCCAAATGCCAATTTTTACATCTGTAAACTGTTAAGGTCTTGAGATATAGATATACACATTTAAACAATTCATGCCCAACTTTTCACCGCCGTAGTGATATCCAAAATACTCCCTTAGCCAGCGCCTACGTTCTAATATAACTGAATCCAGAAAATTTCATTTCTTTAAGTCCAGTAGTTTTGGTACGGCGATGATGAATCAGTCAGTGACGACATGTTATTATATATATACTAGCAAATGTACCCGTGCTTCGCTACGGTATTCTGCATTGTATACGAATATTGAAGTAAATACTGTACATGCAGTAAATAAGATTGTTTTAAAATAGCATGTCTCTTAGCGTTATCCGAGAAACAATATGCAGAGGTCCCCATACGTTGTTTCCAGTGTAAAGTGCTTGTTACGGATTTGTGATGATAACGACAGGCTCACTTCCCTACTGCGATTCACAATCGAGTTGGGAAGTTTACATTATAATTGCAGGCCCCATTGCCTACTGCGCGGTCACAATCTATTTGGGGAGTTTCCGTTACAATTGCAGGCCCCCTTTCCTACCTCCAGACATATTACAAATTGAAGAGTTTTTATTATAATGGCAGGAAACTTCCCTACAACCAGTCAAAATTGAGTTGTGCAGTTATCATTATAATGATAGGCCCCTTTTCCAACTGCCAGCCAGCTTCCTGCCAGTCACACCAAGTTGATGAGTTTCCATCAAAATAGCAGGCCAGTATGCCTAATGCCAGTCACATTTTAGATGGGTACATCTGTTTATAACTGCGGGAACGCTTGCCTACAGCCAAAGACTGTATGCTGCATGCTCCCTTGCCTTCTGAAAGTCAAATCGAGAAGTGAATTATTCATTACAATGGTAGGCCTGCCTCATTAATGCCAGTTACACAGGAATTGGAGAAGGACTCCATTCCTACTGCCAGTCATAGTCGGTGTGCGGAGTACTGATTACAATAGCAGACACACCCTTTCTCGATCGCTACAAAATCGACATCAGTGAATATATATAGTTCGACATACGAAAGTATGTGCTTGTTTACAATATTGCAGACCTTCATTTACAGATTAACTGCTTCTAAACGGTACATCATATCGAGAAAAGATTGTACCATAAGACGCCGGATTTAGCGGCCTAAATTGCTGGTCATATGATATCTCATCTATTCATGGGTCAGATTGAGTTAGAAACTTGGGTAAAATTTGTGTAAGATTATCTCACATTGCATTGCTTTTCGGATAATTAAGTGACAGCTACATACATAGCATTTGGCTCACATATGGCTACTGGGTGGACCAATTTTCGTGTAGAGTATGATGATTCTATCTTTCCTCTAAGTGATGGAAGGTATGAATTATGTATGTGAAAAGTACTACTTTACTTAAGATCGAGAAATAGAGAAAAGTCAAACGTAAAATGGATATAAATACGACAAAAAGTCGTACGACCAAGGTTGTAGATCACTCCAAATTGAACGGGGATTGTGCCATCCGTTATGTGATGATACTTCCCGAAGGTCTGCACCATCATTAAAATTGCCTCCATATTTCGATATTCTTCGGGATAGAAAGGGAAAAATTTAAAGCTCTTGGAAGTTTTCCGCCCGTTACAGGCTAAGTCGTAAAATTTTGCCAAATTTCAGTTTTCTTTCTCGACTGGCAGATTATGCCGCAATCTGGGTTTTCAGTGAGAAGTGTAAAAAGTAGAACTTTCAAGATACTAAACCAAAAATATGCAGATGATCATTATTACCCCTTAAGCGTGTAGCTGTACGAAAATTTCGACAAAATAGTCTATGTACAGGCACACAGTAGTTACGATTTTATTTACATAGATAAATAAGGAACCTGCTCCACGTACAACACCTTTTGGGCTATATCCGCTGGACTTAACCGGAAAAACGGACCGTTTATGATATCTCCCTTATTAATCCTCCTGTCGAAAAAATGCACATGAAAAAAAGTTTTAGAGATGGAATTCCATCATGTTTGGTCGATTTCCAGTCAGGTTGGTCTTGTACTGTATATATTCTGGAAGAGTAAAATCACCATTTCGGTTCCCTATAAACCGCCAGTCCATTCCGGGAACATGAAATGTTATTGACGATTAACACCTACCGTTGGACAGGTGGATGTTAATATAAAGTTTGACTCAAATATCTTCAGTAGTTTTCAAGTTGTAAAACATACGCTTTACACGCACCCGCTCTTGAGTTAAGTCCGGTGGGACTTGTACCGGAAAACGGTCCGTTAATGATATCTCCCTTATTAATCCTCGTATTGAAATGATGCACATGAGGAAAAAGGCCTAGAAATGAATTTCCATTACGGCAGCTAAATTTACATTAAGTTTGGTTGCAAAATGACGGTTTCGGTTTCGTATAATCCCCCAGTCAATTCAGGGATTCAGAAACAATACTTGCCCTAAAACCTACCAAAGGACAGATGGATTCTAAATATCAAGTTTGGTGGAAATATATCCAGTAGTTTCCAAGTTTTAGACAAACAGACAAACAAACAAACAGACAGACACCAAAACAGAATATATGCAGATGGTCATTATTACACCTGAAACGGATAACTGTACGGAAATTTCGCCAAAATTGTCAATGTACAGACATACTCTAGAAGTGTAGACCTTTATTTCGATAGTTACTGCTTTGCAACTGTACCACATATCTACAAACGGACTTCACCATCAGACGCCCCTTTCAGTGCTCTACATGGTTGGTCCTATGACATCTTCTCGTATCTCCTTTATTTATGGGTTAGATTGAGTTAGAGTCATTGAATGGGGTGAAATCTTGTACAGTTTTTGAATGCTACTTTATATTTTTGATTCTCATGTGACAGCTAGAATCATAAAATTTGGCTATAACATTGCCAATGGTCATGTCAATGTGCGTGCCGAATGTCATGATTCTACCTTTCCTATAAGTGTGCCAAATGATAACATATACGTGTAAAAGTACAAAATCAACTTGTGTTTAATGTATTAGGGATAGAAATACGACGAAAAGTCACAGGACAAAAGTTGTAGATCTCTCCAAAATGAAACGCAATTTGCTTTGTGACTTTTGATACGACTTACTGATTAGCCACCAATTACCCCGAAACGAAGGTCTGCACCGCCGTTAAAATTGCATCCATATTTCGGAATTTTCCTGGGCCAGAAGTTATACATTTGCATAGCTTAGAATATTTCCTCAAAGGAAAGAGTGTACAGCATTCGGGATTAGCACTCGCATACATACGTGGTAATTAAGGAAGAAAGTAATACAGTTTAGTAAGTTGAAATTAATAGAAAATAGATTATAACAGAGGACATCCGGATGACGACAAATATATAAATACCAAGTGAATGTATTGGAAAATCAAATGCTCCTCAATAAATTATGTCGGAGTGAGTTATGGATATAAGAAAGCGGTAATCGGAGAGAAATTTAGGCGCAGGGATTCTTAGGTAATCAGATAAGAAGATGAATATTTGTGTTATTACTTATGCTATTCGAGGACGGTTATAACCTCCAATGATATTCCGCCAATATCCCGCAGAATGACCGATTGACGACTCTCTTGCTTTCTACCCAAGGAACAACCACGAATTTAAAGGAATGATGAGGAAAATGACAATACGTTACTTCCCTGCTGGCAAGCAGTCAGAGACGTTGCCATGGTAACCCATATATTCGTTATCGCTCTGTCGGTCCCTCAATGCCGAGCATGGTATCGGCAGAAAATAGTAAATTTCTCCGTCATTTGAAGAGTAAGGTAAATTATGAACACAACGAAAGTTGTTTGTGATGAAGAGACCTTTCACATACGGTCCACAGAGTTTGCAGAAAATCAATAGTATAAGAGAAAATGGAGGAAGACCGTTGTGGTTTTCCTATAGACCCCCGTCTTTTCAAAGATTTTAAAATGATATGCATATCGAAACCTTCCCCGGGGTGAGTATACTCTAAATATGAAGTTTGGTTGAGATCTATCCAGCCCTTTCGACGTGATGGTGGAACAAACAAACATTTTTATTCTTTTTATTTTGCTAGTTGCTTTACGTCGCACCGACACAGATAGGTCTTATGGCGACGATGGGACAGGGAAGGGATAGGAGTTGGAAGGAATCGGCCGTGGCCTTAATTAAGGTACAGCCCCAGCATTTGCCTGGTGTGAAAATGGGAAACCACGGAAAACCATTTTCAGAGCTGCCGACAGTGGGGTTCGAACCTACTATCTCCCGAATACTGGATATTGGCCGCACTTAAGCCAAACAAACAAACAAACAAACAAACAAACAAACAAACAAACAAACAGACAAACAGAAACGAACAACTTTATTTATAAGATTATTTTTATACCACTCCCCTCGCCCCCTGCCAAAAGGGTGCTAGGGGTGTCTTGCCCTCACGCGGTTTGTCTCCTGATACTAATTGATAAGTGTACCACGTTTGGTGAAATTGCTCCAGTGGTTTAGGAGGAGATGTGTCATATACACACCCACACCCACACACCCACGCACACACATACATCAATTTTTATATATAGTAAGAAGAAGAAGATAATATTTTTATATGTAGTTTTTCGATTAATTTTATATCTCACCCCCTTCGCTCCCCACTTGGATTTGCAAAAAATCCGGAGTAATACTATTCATCTCAGAGACCCTGAAATCTATGGATTCGAAACTGTTTTTAATTATTTCTATATCTCACCCCACCCCCCCACCCTTTGCTCCCAACCTAAAAGGGGGCTGGATTTTAAAAAAATTCTAGAGTATCACTTTTCAACTCAGCGACCCCGAAAACTATGAATTCGACACTATTCTCGATTATTATTGTAACTACCACCCCCCTGACCCTCTCCCTTAAGGGCGCTAGGGATGGCTTACCCCCACAGTGATCGTCTCCCGATAGTAAGTGATTCGTGTACCAAGTTTGGTTGAAATTGCTCCAGTGGTTTAGTTGGAGATGTGTCATTTACACACACACTTCCATTTCTATATATAGTAAGATTTTTACACTCGTTCTTCACCCCCTTTCCATCCCCGCCCAAAGGAGTCCTATGAGTGCCTTACACAACAGTATATTTTTTTCCCAGATATTAAGTCTTATTTGTACCTATTTTGGTTGACAGCTATGCCCAAACGTACATGCATAATCTCACTGCTCTAGAATCCTGGAGCTGACGTTGCCATGGTTACGGCAGTTCATTTCTTTATCCGATTCCTAGAGCAGGGGTAGTGTGGTGCCAATATCTCCGTAACGGTTGGTTTTAGGGCCTTAAAACATGGTTTTCGGGCCCGTAGGGCTTACCGAGTTTTGTTCTTTGCGTCAAGAGGATTAAATTGAGCTTTGTCTCGTCCTTATACGACAAATTCGATATTTTGCCTATAATAGTATAAGAGAAAATGGAGGAAAACCGTTTTTCCTATAAAACCCCCGTCTTTTCAAAGATTTTAAAATGATATGCATATCGAAACCTTCCCCGGGGTCAGTATACTCTAAATATGAAGTTTGGTTGAGATCTATCCAGCCGTTTCGACGTGATGGTGGAACAGACAAACAGACAGACAAACAGACAAACAGAAACAATTTTATTTATATAGATATTGCTTAGTTATTATTGTTTGTAGTAGTAAGTGTTGTTGATATTGTCATTATTTGAATTTATTGTATTGTCCGTAATTGTAAAAGTAATAAATCTGTTGATAAATAATAAAATCAAATCAAATCAAATCAAATCAAATCAAATCAAATCAAATCAAATCAAATCAAATCAAATCAAATCAAATCAAATCAAATCAAATCAAATCAAATCAAATCAAATCAAATCAAATCAAATCAAATCAAATCAAATCAAATCAAATCAAATCAAATCAAATCAAATCAAATCAAATCAAATCGGATCAAATCAAATCAAATCAAATCAAATCAAATCAAATCAAATCAAATCAAATCAAATCAAATCAAATCAAATCAAATCAAATCAAATCAAATCAAATCAAGATTCATTAAGACATGTCTCACTTCCTTTTCTTTATTTTTATGCTCCGGATTTATTTATTGATATTTGGTTTCTTTCTACATTATATTCTCTCCAAATCTGTTATGTGGCTTACTTATCCTCGATTTTATAATACAATAGTACATTTGATACTGTATAGGCTTTTGAGCTTATGTCGTGTCAAGGAAATAAGGTGAAATTCTTTATGTTTCTCAGAGAAGCTGTGGGAAGCTGTTGAAATGCGTAGAAATCCTAACAATTTCAACAGAGGCACCGGATATCAATTAAGTAATACCTGGTTGCCAGCCATTAAGAATTTACGTAGGTAGTTCCCTTCCCTGTCCCTTCACTATTTTTATTTCGTCTCGGTGTTTTCCAAATTCGTACATTCCTCATCGCCAGATGTTTAATTCCAGGTTTTTGCCAATGTCATACACCTGTCAGTGTCATATGTTACGTACACATGTTATGTGAACCTCTTAGTCTGATTCTGATGGTTCGGTCAGCTTCCGCTTCGAACGCTAGCGCTGTGCCACGTCCTGTGAGCCATCTGGTGGCGAATGAACGTACCATTTCCACTTCTATTATAACGTCTAAAGTAGGGCCCACGAGAGTTGAAGTCTGACGTTTAGCGCCACCGGCGAGAAACAGTTGACTAACGCTGCTCGAAAATGGCCTGTTGCTATGGCAACGATAACAGAGTTGCAACATTTTAGGACGCTATCACCACGTGGGTTGGCTTCCTCTCAGTCACTTTTGTCATTCATATTCTGACTGATTTCTTTTCTCGATGAAGTATCGTCTTCCTATTGTGTTTATTATACCGTAGATTATTTTTTAATTGTACAGGTACCGTTAACAATCGGAGTTAAATAATAAAAAACTATCAATGTGGGTAGTGTTGTTCTATTCTGTGATTAACATGTGCATTTGTTGAGGTTGTTGTCAGAAACTGATGATTTTGTTAGTGATTATGAAATCTTTTATATATATCGATAATGTCGTGTTCTGTCTTAAATGCTGGAATTATTAACACGAGCTTAGGAACCGGTTAAGGTAAACGAATTGTATTAGGCCTAGGCCTACATGTTTTATTAAACACTCAGCCTGTATGAAAGGGTGGTAGGCTGCAAATGGAGATAACTATGACAACGCAGCGTACTTCGTAGTTACAGCTTTCGCCGCTCACCTGTCAGACTTCAACTCTCGTGGGCCCTACTATAAATATAAAGAGCCATTGTTTAAGAAGCCTTTCTCGTGGGCAGTCGAGATTTCTTCTGATGACGCAGGGCACAGTTCTCTGCGAAACGTAAAGAATTTCACCTTATTTTCTTGGCACGGCGTAAGCCCAGAAGCATATACAGTATCATGCCTATAAGTACGGGCCGTGAAAGCATCAGTGGCGAATAGTACATTTCTTTTTATATGTATTATATTGTAAATTGCATGAATAATTGTAAGAGGGGGCCACGAGCATTGACTTGGCCACTGCTTAGGTCGAAAATAATTAATTAACTAATAAATTTCACATTTCAGAATTTTGAATTTCGTCCAAGTCTCCTGTTCTTTGAGAGAAGGCAATTAGAGCACCGCATGGTAATGTGTTACGAAATCAGTTGTCATCGCGTCAGGTCACTAATTTATACACTGTCACAACACGTCAGTTATTTTTAATTTTGTTTCCCAAATTACGTCCAGTTCTACAAACCGTAATTGGCGATATAAATCAAGAGAATAAATCGCGTTTCGGATCAAATTTTGTAATGGAGTTGTATTACTCCATTACCTTAGAACTACATATTTTGGATTCCATTTATATAGTTTAATATTATGGTGTGCGTGTCCACGAATTAAGAGTTCGAGATACCATGGTCCCTTCTTGGATTTGCGCATGGGGAGCCATCTTGCGGTGGACTTGGTTATAGAAACACGAGGTGGCTAGTGGTGCTGCGATCTGTCTGCGAAATGTGAAGTTACCTGGCGAAGCACCGTCCTCGACAATGATGTCTGAGCGTTTTTTGTTTTTAATTCTTGGGACTGAATTGAAGAGACGCTCTGAAGCTAAGCTCTTGGTTGTGGTTTAACAACAAGTTATTTATTCAAGAAAGAAGATGTTGGTGAATTTTGATCCGGGTTAAAGGACTTCCATCTGAGCCTTAGGCTCGTTGTTTGGTTTGTCATTTGAAAAATTATTCTCTTCTAACTAGCCGACCTCGTAAGTAGATTCATATGTACTTCTGAATTGGGTTGATATCGCCGAAGAAACTACTACTAATGACGTTTGAAGATGTGGAGAAAATTTATGGCTATGAAATCTGAGAAATGGAATATTTGATGTTTCGGACATTTGTTTTAAATATTTAAAGTGAAGGACTTTTCCTACTGGTCTTGTTATGAGCTTGTAAAATTCAATCTAGGTTTGGGGTTTCAAGGTTCGATGGTAACTATGATATTTATTTTAACTTTTGGTTCTGTCACTTAAGGTTTCATGCGCATGAAACAAGATTTTATATTTGGAGGAGCTCCTCATTGGTAAATATGTATGTAGTATCGGTGTAACCTAATTCATTTTTCTTATTTCCCTTTTAATAATAATAATAATTATTTGATTACTAAATTTTTCAAACCTATTCGAGGGTGTTTGGTAATATTGGAATATTGTTAAGATGAAAACTTTTCTTTTGAGCTACTCGGTACTGGCGTAGCCATTTTGAATTACGGTGACTATGTTTTGTTTCTGTACGATGTAATAGAATGCACACGTGGGTGGGCGTTGTCCTGTTGCCTGTGACAGGCGAGGATCTGAGTTGATTATTGACGGCTAGAAACGTGTGATGTAATGGTCTTGATTTGGTCGCCTTGTGGTGGACCGGTTGCTGTTTGATGATATTCAAGTGATTTAAGTTTCGGTCTCTGATGTAATGTTCTCTTAGTTATCCTTCTTGTGGATCATGTACCTTCATTTGGGTTATTTCTTGAAGATTACCGAAGTAATATGGGTTGGTAGGGTATGACCGAGATTGTCATTGGAGAAGTTTTCACCTTCAAGACTGTAACTGTGAATTTATAGATTTTAATTGTGATTTGATTCTTTAAATTAATGCATCGACCTTGATGGTTTAATTTTCAGTTAATTTTGCCTTTTAATTGATCCAGTTGCAACTTTTAAATTTTAAAACAATTGTAGTTTGAGAGGTCGGTTATTTTTCTTTAGAGGTTAATATTAATTAAAGTTTTCTTTTCTTCAAATTTTATTCAGTGGTTATTATTCCAGCCTTTAGCTAATTTTATTTTTTTATTGATTCGCCTGGCCTCTTGGCCCCGGTTGCTTCTACACATTGCGACGACCTTACTATTGGGATTGCACGGTAAGTTATCTGGTTCATGTTATTCTTGTTTTCTTGGTTCAATCCCTGGTCGTGCTATACGCTCTACCTTAGTATTTTATGTCGTGAGAGTGTATTTGGTAGCAGATTGCGTGGTTGCCATAGCAACTACGTTCTGTTATCCTCGTTATTTGTGCTTAGTTTCTGAGCACGTGTAATTTATTGAACTACTAATTGATACCTGGTGTATCACCTTTTCTTTTCATATTTCTTGTGAATTATTGGCTAATTTAGCCAAGTCACAATGGTCTATTGGCTGGAATAATAAGGAGATTGAGAAAAAAATTCAAGGTTGTGAAGGGAAAGGCAGACTTACGTTGGGTGGTAACTTCTGTGTTTTCTGTTTCATATCATTATGCCTGCACGTGCTGTGTTGTTGCCGCGAATGTTACGAAAAGGGGAGCTGCAGTACGAACTGCAAGTCCGCGGCTTGGTATCAACCGGTTCCATGGAGGGTGACGTTGCCTTGCTTCAGGCTTCCCTGGATTCTGCTGTAAAACCAGGTGACATGAACATCCAAGTGGGTGAGTCAGTGAATTACCTTTCAGTTTCAGTTAGTGAATTGTTAGTCTTTTTAAATCAGCTTAAAGAATGCAATCCATCTGACTATCAGTTGAGAAGGCTAAAGGCTCGAACTAATCACCTTATCAACAGGGTTCAGGATTTAATTTCCCTTGGGCCTGAAGGAGAGTTGATTTCCCAGTGTACTTCCTTGTTGACTTCTGTCATCAACATTTCTGTGGAACTTGATTTAATGATTAGTACCAAAAAGGTTGGTCAATTGTCGTTGAATGATGAAATTGAGAATAATGAAAGTAATTGCTTTGGTCAATCTAATGAGAATATTTCTCCCCAAAACGTAACTAATCCGTGCTCATCTCATTGCTGTGGGCTAAGTCCTGTGCTAGAGAATTTGTTGGTTAGGTCATGTTCGGCCCCAAACTCTATTAAAGATCTCTTTAAGGATGTAAAGGTCTTTTCTGTAGATTCCATTGACGAAACCATCAGATTTCTGCGGTTTCTGGTAGAATTATCTGAGTCGGCTAATGTGTATAGCATGGATGCTCTGGGGATTTTTAGAGTGTTATTTCCTAACTGTCAAGGTGTCCTTAAAAAGGAAATTTCTAAGGCTATTAGCAGCAATTTAAGTGTAAATGAATTTCACGAGTTAATCTTGGCAAAGTTTATTCCGTCCCTTGCGTTACAAAGTCTAGTTCCAAAACATTGTTATAGGACGCAGTACTTGCATGAAAATCTATTGGCCTATGTCTTGGATTTGAAATTTTATTGCGAGGTTTTTAAAATCATGGTACAGGAAGAAGAGATGGTAGCTCGTATAATCAAAGGCATTACTCCTCAATATCGGTCCTTTTTATCATTGACTAAGTGCCCGAGTAATTTTGCAGAACTTGAGGAAGCATGTACCTTTGCTGAAGACGTAAAACATGGAGATGAGTCTCGGCACACTAGGTATCCTCCTCCCTGTGTTTCTCATAGACCTAATGATATTTCTAACCATCATGTCACTCCCTTATCATCAAAAAAATGTTACGCTTGTGGATCCAGAGATCATCTAAGAAATAATTGTCCTTCAGTGAGGAAAAGTGGTAACGTGAGTTCAAATCAAAACGCTAGTTGTTATGTTTGCGGATCTAAGTCTCATATGAAAAGACAGTGCCCTAAAATGAGGAACGGTAATTCACAATGACCTATTAGTGTACCCAGTGCAGTGAATAAGAACTTATTGGTTGAAGATCATGGAAAGAATAGGATTCCCTTTCCTCAAATCTTAGGTATCTCTAGTGATATTGTTCCGAAATCTTCTACCATTTGTCTTGAAGTTAATAATGAACCTGCATTGGGGTTGATTGATTCGGGTAGTGTGGTGTCACTTATCAGTGAAGCTTGGTATTTGAAGATGAAAAATTGTTGTAAATTACCCACTATTAAAGCTTCTAAACTTCAATGTGTGGCTGCTAATGGAGGCGGATTAAGGATTCTGGGTTCGGTTTCGGTTAAGATCCGAATTGGTGATTTCACTTGGAAAGCTGATTGTTTGGTTGCCTCTGATTTATCTCACCAAATAATTTTAGGTGCTGATTTTATGGGCAAGGTTGGAATGATTTTGAACCTTCAAGATAGAAATTTAATGTTCGGCACATTCGTGGAACGGAAAATGTAATCGCTGATGGGCTTAGTCGCATGTTTGATGAGGAGGATGGTTTTGAAAACTTGGAAGCGAAGAGTGTATCTCAAGTTGTTTCGGTAAATGTGAATTCTATCTTGACTAATCTTCCAATGTTGTATCAAGATATTGCTCTGTATCAAAACGATGATCCTCAGTTAAAGGAAATTCTGGAAAAGATTAATTCTGGTAAAATTATCAAACCCTATTCCTTGGCAAAAGGGGTACTCTGTTGTCAATCCCGTTATGATAAAAAGATAAAGATTGTTGTCCCCAAGATTTTAATTCCTGTAATATTTCAGTATTACCATGATAGTCCGGTTGGTGGACATTTGGGAAACTTCAAAACTAGGTCAAAAATAAGGGAGTTTTTTATTTGGAAAAACATGGATCAGGATATCACATCCATGGTTAAGTCTTGTAAAAGTTGCGCCATTAGTAAACCTAACCTAAACAAACGTGTGGGGTTGTTGTCATCGACTCAAGCTTCCAGAGCTATGGAGCGATTGTTTATCGATCATGTTGGACCCTTTCCTCGTTCCAGTCGAGGTAATACTCATGCATTGGTGTGCATTGATGGTTTTACCAGATTTTGCTGGATCTTCCCGACTAGATCGACCAATTCGCAGACCACTATTTCCTGTTTAAATTCTATTTTTGCCTCCTTTGGAACTCCTAAGTTTCTTGTATCTGACAATGCTGCTGGGTTTACTAGCCATTTATTCAGGAAGTACTTGTTTGATTTGTGCATCTCCCATGTGACCACTACTCCATATTATCCCAATCCCTCATATTCCGAGAGGATGAATAGAAATTTGAAGTCTGCTCTCATTGCTTACCACCACTCGAATCATACCAAGTGGGACACCTGTCTTCATTGGTTGTCGTATGCATTTAATACTGCAACCCATGAGTCTCATGGCAAAACTCCTATGGAGTTAATGTTTAGTTTTGTTCCATTTTCTCCGCTATCAAATCTCCTTCGAATTGAGGAACTGCTTCCTGAAGTCTCTACTCCTCGTGATGTGAGAAAGGTGTGGGATGAGGCCAAAACGAGGTTGGCTGTGTCGTATGAAAAGGTACGAAAGAACTATGACAAAGGCCGAAAGCCCACCAAGCTAAGTGTTGGAGACCAAGTCTTCGTAAAATGTTATCCTGTCAGCAAGGCTATAAATAAATTTACTTCAAAATTAGCTCCTAGATTTCAGGGACCTTGTACGATATTGCAGTTTTTGAGCCCTGTATCTATGCTTGTCAGTGATCCTGTGGCGAAAAGGATTCGGAGAGTTCATTTATCCCAAGTGAAAGCGACTTGATATATTGTGTGTTTTGGGTTGAGTTCAATATCTTGTGGGAAGTCGATGGTATTTGATCAGGTAATTGTTTTAGTTAAAACTGTGATATAAGCGTAGGACTTGTCCGGTCCGTATCAATATTGGAAAAGTTAAGTATTGGTGTTTTATTGAAAATGTTGTTTAATTTGAGTTGTAGGTTCATGTAATGTACTTAGAGTTTTACTTCTTCCGTCCGTTAGTGTGGAGTGATGTTGAGATAGTTAAAGGATTCATGACCTAAGGAGTGTACCTCCTTTTGACCTTAGGGTATGGTTTCTGATCCTTGTGTATTGATGAAGTTTTGGTATTATGGGTTTGATTTTGGGAATTATATTTGGGAGGCATTATGGTTTCGTTGAGAGGTGACTGTGTTCCTCTGAAGTCATGATGGTTATTGCGGTTGTTGTGATGATATTGGGTGGGCACTCTGTGATTTGTGAGATGCTGTCGAGGATTTGTATGTCCTTTACCTTCGTGGCTGACACATCGGCACTGGTGGTCATTTGAGTGGTGATGTATTGTTGTTATTTGAGTTACTTATTATGTGGGTTGTTGTAGTATGGACACCTTGAGGAGGTTGTACATTGCCTTTTTATTTTTCTCTGGGTGTCAAAGGTGGATTTGGTGAAAACTCATTTTATGTATCTACAACTCATTTTGGGAAAAATTCTTAAGTAGGTGTTTATTTCGGGTCTGTCACCTGACTTGTGTTTCAACTTCTTATATTCTCTGCCATGTCTTGTTCACCTGTGGTCATCTTGCTTATGCTTGTGGATTTAAACGTTCATTTTAAGTAACCTGCCTATCTAAGGCCTTTTATAATGGGAGTTACATCTGAATGATGTTGTTGGTATAGTAAATTATCGTTCTGTCATGAAGAAGAATAAGTATGGGATTATTCTGCTCATTCTGACCGTATTGCAGTCATCGATCCTCTACCTGCATATGGGGGCTTGTAGAAGGAATATGAGATTTCAGAATTGTGTTGTCTCCCGTGTTTCTCCTGGTCATTTTCTGTCCCGGTGTAGGTGTTCATATTGTATGTTAATTGTCTGGTAATCGCTGCTAGTTCGGTTGTTGATGACCCACCTTACGCGTACCCTACATCTGAATTGTGCATATGTCTCCAACTGTAATTAACCTTTTACCATGGCTCTGAACATTGATATCTTCTACTCTAGTTTAATTTTTCTATACTAAGCATGTTTGTTCCGTGTCCTTCTATTGATTCTTGTTCTAGTCATTCAGCTTCTCTTTGGAATGAGATTATGTGTACTGGGGTATGGAAGTTGATCCTGAGTTAGTGTTGAGTAATTGTTGATTTCTGAACTAGATATGATTTTAAAAGAAATTTTTGTGGGGGACTATGTAATTCTACTTGTTTGCTGGCCCTTGATTTCACGGAGATGTATATGTGTGTTAAATTTAACTGTATTGTAATGTTATTTCCTCCTAATTCTTGCTGTTGGCATGATTATTGATTGTGTGGTCTAGTTATTTATGTAATATTCCTTGATCTGGAGTACGTGCCTCTATGGTAAAGGAAACTGATGATAAGGAGATTAGTGTGGAAACGTCACTTAAGGATTATGTAGAATTCGGTGCACTGACTTATGTCTTGAAGATGTTTGTGTTTCCTAGTTATCTTTTTTTTTTCTTTTCTTTTCTTCTCCTTGTATTTAATCTTATTACTTAATGTGGTAATACCTTACCATTCAGAAAGTCATGCCTTTTTCCTACGTAAGAGAAAACCCCAAAACAAGTTCCAGAGAATTTTTTATGCTACTCTTAAAATTATTGTAAGACCAGTCTTCTCAGCGTAGTGTGTTCCTGAGGTTTAATTGTGTTACAACGAACTTGTGCACTCATGTACTACTCGTATTAGGTCAATCGCTTCGGAATTAAGTGAACATTTCAAGGAAGATTGTAATGTGAAAAAAAAGAACTTAAAGAAATTTTAACGAACTGTGGGTGAGCTGTAGCACTTGGTTTGGCATGTGTGTTCATGTGCCTCTACTCGCTTCGTGACATGTCAGTGTTGGTTGTTGGAGGAAACCAAATTTTCATATATATAATTGTAATTTTCATCGGACCTGCTCGTCATGCCCCACCCCTTGTAGATCTTTTCGAGGGGGAGGCTGTAATGGAGTTGTATTACTCCATTACCTTAGAACTACATATATTGGATTCCATTTATATAGTTTAATATTATGGTGTGCGTGTCCACGAATTAAGAGTTCGAGATACCATGGTCCCTTCTTGGATTTGCGCATGGGGAGCCATCTTGCGGTGGACTTGGTTATAGAAACACGAGGTGGCTAGTGGTGCTGCGATCTGTCTGCGAAATGTGAAGTTACCTGGCGAAGCACCGTCCTCGACAATGATGTCTGAGCGTTTTTTGTTTTTAATTCTTGGGACTGAATTGAAGAGACGCTCTGAAGCTAAGCTCTTGGTTGTGGTTTAACAACAAGTTATTTATTCAAGAAAGAAGATGTTGGTGAATTTTGATCCGGGTTAAAGGACTTCCATCTGAGCCTTAGGCTCGTTGTTTGGTTTGTCATTTGAAAAATTATTCTCTTCTAACTAGCCGACCTCGTAAGTAGATTCATATGTACTTCTGAATTGGGTTGATATCGCCGAAGAAACTACTACTAATGACGTTTGAAGATGTGGAGAAAATTTATGGCTATGAAATCTGAGAAATGGAATATTTGATGTTTCGGACATTTGTTTTAAATATTTAAAGTGAAGGACTTTTCCTACTGGTCTTGTTATGAGCTTGTAAAATTCAATCTAGGTTTGGGGTTTCAAGGTTCGATGGTAACTATGATATTTATTTTAACTTTTGGTTCTGTCACTTAAGGTTTCATGCGCATGAAACAAGATTTTATATTTGGAGGAGCTCCTCATTGGTAAATATGTATGTAGTATCGGTGTAACCTAATTCATTTTTCTTATTTCCCTTTTAATAATAATAATAATTATTTGATTACTAAATTTTTCAAACCTATTCGAGGGTGTTTGGTAATATTGGAATATTGTTAAGATGAAAACTTTTCTTTTGAGCTACTCGGTACTGGCGTAGCCATTTTGAATTACGGTGACTCTGTTTTGTTTCTGTACGATGTAATAGAATGCACACGTGGGTGGGCGTTGTCCTGTTGCCTGTGACAGGCGAGGATCTGAGTTGATTATTGACGGCTAGAAACGTGTGATGTAATGGTCTTGATTTGGTCGCCTTGTGGTGGACCGGTTGCTGTTTGATGATATTCAAGTGATTTAAGTTTCGGTCTCTGATGTAATGTTCTCTTAGTTATCCTTCTTGTGGATCATGTACCTTCATTTGGGTTATTTCTTGAAGATTACCGAAGTAATATGGGTTGGTAGGGTATGACCGAGATTGTCATTGGAGAAGTTTTCACCTTCAAGACTGTAACTGTGAATTTATAGATTTTAATTGTGATTTGATTCTTTAAATTAATGCATCGACCTTGATGGTTTAATTTTCAGTTAATTTTGCCTTTTAATTGATCCAGTTGCAACTTTTAAATTTTAAAACAATTGTAGTTTGAGAGGTCGGTTATTTTTCTTTAGAGGTTAATATTAATTAAAGTTTTCTTTTCTTCAAATTTTATTCAGTGGTTATTATTCCAGCCTTTAGCTAATTTTATTTTTTTATTGATTCGCCTGGCCTCTTGGCCCCGGTTGCTTCTACACATTGCGACGACCTTACTATTGGGATTGCACGGTAAGTTATCTGGTTCATGTTATTCTTGTTTTCTTGGTTCAATCCCTGGTCGTGCTATACGCTCTACCTTAGTATTTTATGTCGTGAGAATTTAAATATCCACTACTCTACCGGGTGCTAGGATTATTTCATCCTCTGTTGTATTCAATTCACATACAGAGCGTCAAGACGACAGTTCCTCAGGCAGATATCCTGCAAATATGGGAGTTTCATATGGTCAACCTGAAGACATCCCCTTTTTCCTCTTGCGTGACAGTTAGTAGGTTTGTTGGGAATAGGGACAAATGTGATTTATTTCTTTTAACTTTATATTATTTGAAAATATGAGTAGTAAATGTGATAACTTACATTGTAAACTAGCATGTATCCATGGCTTCGCCCGCGTTTATTAATTAAACCGTTAAATGTTTTAGACTATTTATTTCAAAGCAAAATAAGAATTATATTTATTAACACACATCGTTTCTACATGTAGTAAATTGTTACATTCAATGCTTGACGCATGATAAAAATAAAATATTAAATCAATTTTTCTTTATAGAGTACTCCGGATAAACTATATTAGTGTCCTTCAATTTGGAGCTAAGAAAACCTCGACAAGTGATGTAACAAAAACTTGGAGAGACACATCTGTGGAAGTGTTACAAGCATGGGTTGACTGACTGACATAGTTGCGCTGTCAACACTAGAAAATTACTGAAGTTCCGCTCCAGCTCTTCGTCAGTCAAACATATTTATAGTCATGACATGTAAGCGATTTTGAAAAAAGGTTGTTGAAACAATTCATGTCAAAAAGAATGAGACGTAAAAAACAATCAGATCTTGATGGTTAGGGCTCTCATTGCATTACTAAATTGTAAAATTTAAGAACCAATTTATTGACAGGTGCTAGTGGTGATTATTGTTTTAAGAGGAAGTACAACTAGGCAAATAACACTAATCAGAGAGAGAGAGAATGGAAGGGATCCGACACATCGAAAAATGAAGATACCGTCCAAAGACAGACAAGGGACCCGAAGGGCGTGAAAACGAAAGACTCCCTAGGCCTCCATACGTAATACCGTCGGGGTCCGAAAAGAACAAGAGTGGACCGAGGAAAACGGATAGAATAGATGAAAGTGAGGAGCCTGGCACAAGTAAGTAGAAGCAATGCTCGGACTCAGTTAAAGGGCCCCGTGGTGGCCAACCCACGCTCTAAAGTTCAGAGCTCCTGGAGCCCCTCTTAGTCGCCTTTACGACAAGCAGGCGATACCGTGCGTGTTATTCTACCGCCCCCATCCACAGGTGGACAGTTTATTGGCAGTGGACGACCGTTTGATGGCATTCAAAGAGGGATCACCTCTAAACAAATACGTACGACTAAAGCCGATAGAAAGAAGGTGCAAAGTGTGGTGGACTCAAGAACTGCCTATGTAGTTAAATGTGAAACCTATACGGAATAATCAATGATGAGACATGTTCCGATAAACTAGTACTGAACCTGACAGAAGAACTGCAATTGTGGCTTTTGACAGATTTTTCACCATTGTAAAACTGATGA
The DNA here is from genome assembly GCF_040414725.1 of Anabrus simplex. Taxonomy (NCBI): domain Eukaryota; kingdom Metazoa; phylum Arthropoda; class Insecta; order Orthoptera; family Tettigoniidae; genus Anabrus; species Anabrus simplex. Next base: position 76,497,190 of record NC_090277.1, read on the forward strand.
GAAAGCTAACGAATGACAAAAGTATTTTCAGTAGCTACTGTTAGAGTCTACCGTATGGGATTTGTAAGGGAGGAAATTCCGTCACCAAATGGATGCACCAGAAACCAATGACCATGTTATCAACAGTACATCATCCAAGAGAGACTACATATGTCGCAGAAACAGAAAGGTGGTAGTAAATTACCTCCCACTTTCACCTTCACTATCTAATCTCCCCCACGTCAACTCTTGGTCTTTCCCGTCCTCAACGGTATTGAGTTTGCCAGGTCGATTCCATTATTTTCAGAACTGTCGGACTCCTTCCACTTTTCCCTCTGATTTGTGTTAATAGAAGTACAATGCAATCAATACTGATCTGCATTTAGGGCAGTCACCCAGGTGGCGGATTCCATATCTGTTGTTTTCCTAGCCTTTTCTTAAATGATCGCAGAGAAATAGGAAATTTATTGAACAACTCCTTTGGTAAGTTATTCCAATCCCTAACTCCCCTTCCTATAAACGAATATTAACCCCAATTTTTCCTCTTGAATTCCAACTTTATCATCATATTTCCTACTTTTAAAGACACCACTAAAACTTATTCGTCTACTAATATCATTCCATGCCATCTCTCCGCTGACAGCTCGGAACATACCACTCAGTCGAGCACCTCGTCTCCCTTCCCGAACTCTTCCCAGCCCAAACTTTGCAACATTTTCGTAACGCTACTCTTTTGTCGGGAATCACCCACAACAAATCGAGCTGCTTTTCTTAGGATTTTTTTTTCTGTTCTTGAATCAAGTAATCCTGGAGAGGGTCCCATGGACTGGAACCATACTCTAGTTGGGGTCCTACCAGAGACTTGTCTGCCTTTTCCTTCACATCCTTACTACAACCCCTAAATACCCTCATGGCCATGTGCAGAGATCTGTACCCTTTATTTACAATCATATTTATGTGATTACCCCAGTGAAGATCTTCTCTTATATTAACACCTAGTACTTGCGTAAGGAACTTTCACCCCAAGAACGCAATAACTAAAAGTGAGAGGACTTTCCCTATTTGTGAAACTAACAACTTGACTTTTAACCCCGTTTATCACCATACCATTGCCTGCTGTCCATCTGAAAACACTGTCAAGGTCTTTTTGCAGTTGCTCACAATCTTGTAACTTATTTATTACTCTGTACAGAATAAGACCATCCGCAAAAGCCTTACGTCTGATTACAGTTCTTTAATATGTCGTTTATATATATAAGAAAATATAAAGGTCCAAAAATACTGCCTTGAGGAATTCCCCTCTTAACTATTACAGAGTTAGATAAAGCTTCGCCTACTCTAATTCTCTAAGAATGGTTTTCTAGTTGTACTTCCTCTTAAAACAATAATAGCCACCACCACCAGCATCTATAGCAAAAAGTTGTTGTCGTTGATTTGATTACTCACTGGAACCGAGAGTGGAAGGGGGGGGAGGAGGAGGTACAGTTACACTGCAGGTGGAGTTGACAGGTACACAAGCAATTACAAATGAACTCAATACCAGCAGGGGAATAAAACTTTTACGACCGTTTACACATGTGTCGTGGACTTTTAATGACTAGCAGCTTGATTTATAGTAATACACTGGACAAGTTACAACTCCATTAAAACAAGTACCGCACTGAGACAGATCCTCTTGAGCGGACTGTTCTACCCCGTCCTGTAATAAGACATTTCTTATCAAAACTCGTGTTCTCGGAATGCAACCATCAAGCTCCAGGGTTTCCGACTGGCGGCCACCGGGCGGATGACGCCCTTTAATGTTCTTTATAACCCTTACTACTGACGCGAGGTTCCTGGGACCATTTAGCCCCCAATGTTGCGCCCTTCAGTGGTCTTAAAAATCGTTCTTTCTCTAGCTTCTTAACTTCCAGTCTTCTCTGTGTTCCCATCGTGACCAAAGCCGTCTGTGTTTTCTGGAAGTGACTGTTGTAACTGCTCGGTCCCTGGGACCTCATATGCGCAGTAATGGAACTCAGTGTGATTCTTTATATTCCTCATTTGTGAAATGTTCGTTTCCGTAGTGTAATAGTTAGCGCTGTTACATGACATCCTCAGAGGCCCCGGTTCAATTCCCAGTACTACCAGAGGAATGATGGCATATGGTCCAAACGCTACATGCAGCTCACCTCTTTCAAGAGTGTGCGAGAAAGGAGCTGCACCATTTCCGGACGAGAACATAAGTTTACTTTTATTTTTAAAGAACAGATATTCGTTTTTTATTGACATGTGGATGATTATCGTGTACTGTCAAAACTGAACTGATGGTCGCATGTTTTCCAAACAAACATCTCGCGAGAGGAGTTTGATTTATAAGGTGCAAGGAAGTGTGAGATCCTATTGGGTGAGATAATTATTCTAAACACCTTTTAATATGCTCAGTTGTGTGAGCAATGCGTTGAGGATGCAGTTATATAAAGGTGTGTTACAGACTACGAATACTCGGACATTTCCGAAGCCTCTCGTTTCGTGCCATAAAAACTCCAACCTTGCAAGTAACATTACTTTTGATGCTTTAATATTGCTATTATGTTTCGTGAATTTTAATTCACTAATGTGTATTTTGTTAGAATGCATAGTTAATACTCAAAATTAATACTTTGGCACTTTCTAATGCATATTTCTAGTAGTGGTCTGTGGGACCTCACGTCGGTAACTATGCATGAAATGTTAGCGTCCGTAGTTAAGGTTTGAAAAACGTTTTGAGAAATATGAAGAAAATTTAGGAAAATATTTCGTAGTTCGTTTAAAAATGCTATTAATTTTCATGCCCATTACAGACCCGCGTGAGTGGCAATGATTACTGTTTTAAGAGCAAGTACAACTATAGTTCAGTTATTATGAGTTCGAGCGCTGCCTTTTGGCGGAGGGTAAGTGAATTAATCAACAGCCAATCATAGACAGCCGATCGCTCCGATAAAGTGCGTTAGACTCCAGTTGCGGTTAGCAGTGTTGTCGATTTGTTGTTTACTGTAACCTCGTGCTATCAGCTGTGTGTTGTATTGTGCTCAGTTCTTTTCGCGGTCTTTGTGTGTCTCTGTGCTAGGTTGTTGTTCGTTTATATTTAGCAGTGTAGAGTTTATAAATGTATTGTTTAGTATTTTTAATAGTATAGCGCGTTATATTGTAGTAAATAGTGTGTAACAGGTGATCTATTTTATATAGCATTTAACATTTCGTTCGGTAGTTATATAGTAGGTTAATTTTAGGCCCGTGTGTGAATTTGATGTTCTGTCAAGTCGACGCCTACGTTTAAGGATAAATAATAATAATAATAATAATAATAATAATAATAATAATAATAATAATAATATTAATAATAATAATAATAATAATAATAATCGTGTGGCCTCAGCTACCGTGTGCAGACATTTCGATTTGACGCCATCTGGCTGTCTGCTCGTCAATTTCGACGTTCCGTTTTACTCTAGGTCCGCTAGATGGCAGACAGAGTAAACCGGATCTCTCGTGGGCGTCTATGGCTGAGATTTAATTAATTTTGTCGGGTAAATACCAAATGTATCACCAGACATCTTTTACATGCCGACATCGTACGACATGGAGTGTCGAATGGACTTTTTTCCGCCCTTCAAAAATCCGACTACCACAGAGGCAGTTCGTTTAAGGATGAAGCTCCCAAGAGAAGAAAGCCCTTCGGACTAAGGAGCCGGGCCCGGGAAATTGTTTGTAATGTTAGGGAGTCATTCTTGACAAAGCACCAACAATGGCGGCTAGAAAGAATGAGTTGGTTAAATGGCTGAAGAAGAACAATATTTCGGTTCGCGATGACATGGGGAAGGGGGATCTTATGCATCTCTTGAAACCAAACAAGCCCCAGTACCCAGTTTATGTGGTGGATAGCCAGAAGGAACGGGCATAAAGTAGTTCAGACGATTATGTTGAAGACTTTATTATCTCTTTAGGGTCAAGCGAGAGTGAAACCTCAACAGACGATGACAATGCCGATAGTGACTGAGAAATGAGTGGTATATTCGTTTTGTAGGATTATTTCCTTCGTTACGGGAAACTGAATCTAACAGCAACGCGAGATCTTCTACATGGTGAGTAGACATTTAATTTAATTTTCTCACGGTTTATCTGTTCGAGCATTGACATATTTTTATCTTGTAGCCTTATCCTAAATGTCTTGTGCATTATTGATCTTACGTGAATCATGTATGTTGCTACAAAGATTAACCGATTATGGACTTATATTCCAGTATTTACATTTCTGTTCGTGTTTGTATTGTGTATTGTTTGTATTCGTGACAATTTGGCACCACCGGCTGACTTCCGGCTAACTGTCAAGTCGAAACTCATAAAAACGGAACTATAGGCGACTATCGTCTATATAACACTGAAAATGAAATGGCATATGGCTTTTAGTGCCCGGATGTGTCCGAGTACTTCTGCTCGCCAGGTGCACGTCTTTTGATTTGACTCCCGTAGGCGACCTGCGCGTCGTGTTGAGGATGAAATAATGATGATGAAGACGACACATATATCCAGCCCCCGTGCCAGCGAAATTAACCAATGATTGTTAGAATTCCCGACCCTGCCGGGAATCGAACCTGGGACCCCTCTGACTTAAGGCCAGTACGCTTACCATGGAGCCGGACTTAGAACTGTGTGAAGGCACAGTGAGTAGATCAGAATGATTTCGAATTGACAATGGACTAAAGTAAGGGAGTGTGTTGTCGCGTTTACTGTTCATGATGCTGATGGATGACATCATAAAGGCAGCAAGGGAAGATTATAGAGGGAAAAGAATGAATGTGATGATGTTTGCGGATGATGATGTGATCGGAGGAGAAGATGAGGAGGAGGTACAACAACAACAACTGAATGTACTGAATTGAAGGATTGCTGGTGGTGATCTTAATTGTTGTTTTAAGAGGAAGTACAACTAGGCAACCATCCTCTATATAACACTAATCAGAGGGAAGAAATAGAAGGGATCCGACACTTCGGAAAATGAAGATATCGGCCAAAGATATTTTAACGTCATCGCGACTTACTTATACAAATAGCTTGTGAAGGGATTTTAAATAATATATAATTTATTTACATATTTAGGCAAAATAATGTGGACTGCTATTATGATGGTGATACTTTAACTTGTTTTGATTAACCCTGTTTTTGTTCAAACCCCGTAAGCTTGCGCGGCAATGTGGCCCGTCCCTCGACAATCCGCTGTTATGCACCCTTTACAGGGCAAAACCCTGGGGAACAAAATATATTACTTATTTGATTAAATATCATGTCACTGAGGTCTACTGTTTAGGTTTTGATCAAAATCTGAGTCAATACATTGTTTGATTATGCGATATGGTGTAGTAAGTATTTTTAGCAGAGAGCATTTAGGATTTTTTCCGACTGAGTGTGCACTGGTAAATATATTTACCACTTTGCTTACATGACAACTTTCCACTGTGTTTTGCAAATAATAGGTGCAAAATGCAGATGGAAAGCATGGAACAAGTAGTACAAATAATTATAAATGTCACACTGGCTCTGAAAATTGCACTAGAAACATGGGGTCATGGAGTCTATGATGAAATCGATGATAGCCTCTTCTGAGAAGCCTTTGCTCGTAAAAGACATTGCTGGAACAATATCACAGATATAGAACTAAGGCATATAGTTCTCCTTACAAACAATACGATTCAAAACACGCCATCGTCTAAAATGAATTTCTAAGATCGTATATCTTGAAAATAACATAAATATGCATTCAGGCAGGCAAGTGCCTAGGGGTGCGAGGGGGTTTTTGTGATATATTCCCCCAATATATGTCTGATTTGTCAATCCCTCCTCTGTGGGAAGCCCTGATGTCAGCTACTACATGAGACAGTCTATTCTTACATCCATAATTACCCTGAAAATGTATTTATGAAAACCATACAGATGGACAAAATGTATGTTTTTCCGAAATACACTTGAAGTGTTGTTTGGATATAAATCCATTTTTCATAATTTGGGAATCTAATACACCTTGGGACTGATAAAACGTACGTCCATTACCTTACATTCTTGCTCCATGTTTTCATATTAGTGAATATAACATGTTGGCCAGAATATTGTAGGAAAGGGCATATGTAAAACATGTAACTAGAAGCTCTGAAGTTTATTCTCCGTTATTTCTATTACCAATTCCATTGAAAATGAGTACGTTATCAATATGCAAAACGAGCACACTATTTCGCCTTTCTTGGTACTTTATGTGTAGGCCAATGATAATCTAGATAAAAATCTTTCAAAATGAACCACAAAATGTGCAATTTATGTTCACAAAATAATCAAAATATTCAAAAATATATATTGTTGCCTTATATAAATCAGGGAAATCCAGTATCTCGCTTAAAATGAGCTCTATTTTACGGTCAACACAATGCTTACACGAGTGAAGTTCAAGTGGCGCTCTCAGGTAAACATATGTACCACTTCCCGAAGTGGAACGATTCAAACAGCCGTGAAGCACAGTTTCGGAAAAAGTGGTAAATATTCTTACCAGAGAGCGTTACTAGACTAGAAAGCAGACAGTTACGGCCACTTAGGGTATTGCCATCTGAACAGTTTCTATGGAAACCCAAGTGGTAAATATATTTACCAGCAACCTATAAAGGGTTTAGTGGGTAATTTCTCATATCAGATCATTCGCGCGTTCGGCGGGATTGTAGAGAGCTCCTTACTAGTATTAGTAATATTGTGGTGTTTATTCCCCATAAAATTAGCCCAAAGGGTACAGATTTAATATGCAAAACATTTCTCAGCAGACAAAGTAAGGGTCTCCATGTTAGGGATAAAGTAAAATTAAGCAATTTCCTCATTTGCGCCGAAAGTTGAGGGGCTAAAGGGCCCGAGAAGGTTTCGAATTATGAGTAGTGGATAGTTCTATCAAACTAAAAAAAAAATTCGAAAATAACTTCCGGCCTAAATGTGTTTCCCGAAGAACAGCCTGAAATAGCTTGTTTCCTTACTCGTATTCTTCTGTATTCAAATCCTAGCCAAATTATCTCATTTACATATTTATTTCTGCCATGAGGAATCCCCCTCTTAATTATTACAGGGTCAGATGAAGGTTCGCCTACTCTAATCCTCTGAGATCTATTTTCTAGAAATATAGCGACCCATTCAGTCACTCTTTTGTCTAGTCTAATTGCACTCATTTTTGCCAGTAGTCTCCCATGATCTACCCTATCAATTGCCTTAGACAGGTTAATCGCAATACAGTCCATTTGACCTCCTGAATCCAAGATATCTGCTATATCTTGCTGGAATCCTACAAGTTGAGCTTCAGTGGAATAACTTTTTCTAAAACCGAACTGCCTTCTATAGAACCAGTTATTAATTTCGCTAACATGTCTAATATCATCATAAAGAATGCCTTCCCAAAGCTTACATGCAATGCATGTCAAACTGACTGGTCTGTAATTTTCAGCTTTATGTGTATCACCCTTTCGCAACTCTCCATTCATTTGGTACAGCTTCTTCAACCAAACAATAACCTAATAAGCAGTTCAGATATGGTACTATATCCCACCCCATTGTGTTTAGTATATCCCCAGAAATTTGATCAATTCCAGCCGTTTTTCTAGTTTTCAACTAGTGTATCTTATTGTAAACGTCATGGTTATCATATGGAAATTTTAATACTAATTTTGCATTAGTCATCTTCTCTATCTGGACATTATCCTTGTAACCAACAATCTTTACATACTGCTGACTGAATACTTATGCCTTTTGAAGATACTCACATACGCACTCCCCTTGTTCCTGGAAGGTCCTTCTTGGAACCTGTTTGTGCCTTAAAGTACCTATACATAACTTTCATTTTTATCTAAAATTTGTATGACTGCTAATTATGCTTGCATCATGTTATCCTTAGCTGCCTTCTTCGCTAGATTCAATTTCCTAGTAAGTTTCTTCAATTTCTCCTTACTTCCACAGCCGTTTCTAACTCTATTTCTTTCCAAACTGCAAATGTTATAGAGAATACAGTTTCTGATCGTTAATGTTTTATTAAGTTTTACTGTACCGACTATGATAAGAGTATTTCAAGGTCGGAAGAAAACTAAATGTGAAGGCCTTCAATATCGAAAGTGCATAACATTGATCAACAATAACATTACATTGACCATTGTTTGTTGTGATGTTCTTTGTCTCTATTGCTGCCACTCAACTCCGAGTATAACAGCCTGACTTAATATTGGCGGGAAATAGCTGGGGAATTAAAAAAGTTTCTTCTTTAGCATGCCATTCCTCTGGTTCATACATTTTCTGATACTGCTGGTACGTAACACACTAGTTCATCATAGTACCGGTATTCCAGCTATTCGATCCTTACTCTGACGCGATGTTTTCAATGAGCAGTGTGTACACTTAGACCCAAGGCAGAGGCTCACTTAGTAGTAGTAGTATGACCTGGTCTAGAATTACAATTTAGGCCTATTCCAAATTATAGCACCATAATTCACTAAATAACTCAAAATTCAACCCTGAAAAGAGCCTTTTTATTAAATTCTACATTAATCTTACTGCAAATTAGCAGTGATGAGGGGGTTTATCCTCTGATTTTGAAGAAATATTTGCCTCCAAGTCAGATAGATTTTACGCCGTCAGAATAGTGAATTGAGATTTTCCACTCATCGGGTACTCCTAGGAAAAAGATTAGTAAAAGGACATAGTTTTTGCCTTGAGACTCTCCACTCTTCGACCGCACCCTCCCCATGCCGAAAAAGTACGATGAGTGTTCACGGATACGGCTGTCTGCGGCTTGGTCATTCCAGCTCTGGAACTTTGGACTGTGAGATCGGCAGCGTCGTACTGTTCGTTAAAAGAGAGAAAATGTGTATTTTTCATTTAATCGAGTGTTTCATACGAAAGCATTGCTTTTAATCGTTCCATTCTTACAGACGTCATTGAAATGACCTGTGTTGATTTCATTTAGGAAAACCACGAAGGCACTCTTTCTGAGGATGTAAAAAGGCAGGTGGAAGTGAGTGTCTGCCATTATAATGAAAACTCCCAAATGTGATTGTGACTGATGGTAGGCAAGCGGGCCTGGCTTTACAATGAATATTTCTTAACCTACTCTGCATAAAATGAGACAAGACGTTTGGTGACTTCCCCATCACGTTTCTAGGGTAACGTTAAGAGCTATGCAGATTAATACAGTCTTGCTCACAACGTATACACTATCTAACCTAGAATTCTGTATACAATGTAGAATTTCATAGCGAAGCACGGGTACATCACCTAGTAATGTTATAAAGTAGGAACACAACACAAAACATGAGTCAACGATGTGCTGGAAAATTACAACTCATATAGCAGTGACAATCATTCCGTAAAACCCAACACACATTATGTACCTGCTCTTAATAAGAAGAAGAATAAATACTGGCGTGTGACTTCCGAGAAGCCTGGTGCACGTCTTTCGAGTTGACGCCTGATAGGGGACTTGTGCGTGAATTCTGATGTCGAAGACGACACACACACCCAGCCCCCGAGCTATCGGAATTCGCCAGGGCTCATACGTATAGTCAGTCCCAGCCGGCGGAATATCAGCCTTACATTACGACCAGTAGCGAGCCTTACCTTGCCCCGGTTCACTTTAATAATGTAACCCAGAGCTAAGTTTCTGGTGTGTATCGCCTCGCCCGCAGGTTTCGTGTATTATTCATGAGATGCATGGGAACATCTAGACGTGCAGTCAGTCTCAGTTAACATCTGTCCAGCCAGCGGCCCTGGTCTGACTTACAAATATTAAATCTGTTCATATTGATGCATAAGTTCGAAGTGGCCATTGTATGCGACATGATTTACTTTTTGTGGATTCTGTAAACATATGCAAATCATAGAAGTGAAGCTTCTACGGTGTGAAGAATTATTTAATTTAATTTCCGGGTTGAACCGTGTTGTACTTGTACAACAATTTCTGCCTGGGAGACTGATTACCTCGGATCGAGTAGGGGTATTTCAGTCGCCTTGACAAAGAATACTGCAATGTATTCGAAACGTCGGCAAACTGTACGTGATGTGCGTACACGTACAACACGGTTCAACCCGGAAATTAAATATGCAAATCATAACTGACTTTTATGCAAAATTATCATTAACATATCGACCTCAATTTCCTGAGTGTCTCCCAGCACACAGACTGATCGTGTTGTTGGAGTCATCAGTCCATAGACTGGTTTGATGCAGCTCTCCATGCCACCCTATCCTGTGCTAACCTTTTCATTTCTACGTAACTATTGCATCCTACATCTGCTCTAATCTGTTTGTCATATTCATACCTTGGTCTACCCCTACCGTTCTTGCCACCTACACTTCCTTCAAAAACCAACTGAACAAGTCCTCGGTGTCTTAAGATGTGTCCTATCATTCTATCTCTTCTTCTCGTCAAATTTAGCCAAATCGATCTCCTCTCACCAATTCGATTCAGTATCTCTTCATTCGTGATTCGATCTATCCATCTCACTTTCAGCATTCTTCTGTAACACGACATTTCAAAAGCTTCTATTCTCTTTCTTTCTGAGCTAGTTATTGTCCATGTTTCACTTCCATACAATGCCACGCTCCACACAAAAGTCTTCAAAAACATCTTTCTAATTCCGATATCAATGTTTGAAGTGAGCAAATTTCTTTTCTTAAGAAAGCTCTTCCTTGCTTGTGCTAGTCTGCATTTTATGTCCTCCTTACTTCTGCCATCGTTGGTTATTTTACTACCCAAGTAACAATATTCATCTACTTCCTTTAAGACTTCGTTTCCTAATCTAATATTTCCTACATCACCTGCCTTCGTTCGACTGCACTCCATTACTTTTGTTTTGGACTTATTTATTTTCATCTTGTACTCCTTACCTAAGACTTCATCCATACCATTAAGCAACTTCTCGAGATCTTCTGCAGTCTCAGATAAAATAACAATATCATCCGCAAATCTCAAGGTTTTGATTTCCTCTCCTTGGACTGTGATTCCATTTCCAAATTTCTCTTTGATTTCCTTTACTGCCTGTTCTATGTAAACATTGAAAAGGAGAGGGGACAAACTGCAGCCTTGCCTCACTCCTTTCTGGATTGCTGCTTCTTTTTCAAAGCCCTCGATTCTTATCACTGCAGACTGATTTTTATACAGACTGTAGATAATTCTTCGTTCCCGGTATCTGATCCCTATCATCTTCAGAATCATAAATAGCCTGGTCCAATCAACATTATCGAATGCCTTTTCTAGATCTACGAATGCCATGTACGTGGGCTTGTCCTTCTTGATTCGATCCTCTAAGATCAGACGTAAAGTCAGGATTGCTTCACGTGTTCCTACATTTCTTCTGAAGCCAAATTGATCTTCCCCCAACTCAGCTTCAACTTGTTTTTCCATTCTTCTGTAAATAATACGTGTTAAAATTTTGCAGGCATGAGATACTAAACTAATAGTGCGGTAGTTTTCACACCTGTCAGCACCGGCTTTCTTGGGAATAGGTATAACAACATTCTGCTGAAAATCGGATGGGACTTCTCCTGTCTCATACATCTTGCACACTAAATGAAATAACCTTACCATGCTGGCTTCTCCTAAGGCAGTCAGTAATTCAGAGGGAATATCATCAATTCCAGGTGCCTTGTTCCTATTTAGGTCACTCACAGCTCTGTCAAACTCTGACCTCAAAATTGGGTCTCCCATTTCATCAGCATCAACAGCCCCTTCATGTTCCAGAACGAAATTATCTACATCGTTACCTTGATACAACTGTTGGATATGCTCCTGCCATCTTTCTGCTTTGTCTTCTTTCCCTAGAAGTGGCTTTCCATCTGAGCTCTTAATATTCATACACCTAGATTTCCTTTCTCCAAAGTTTTCCTTGATTTTCCTGTATGCAGCATCTACCTTTCCCAGGACCATACAGCCTTCGACATCCTTGCACTTCTCCTTCAGCCATTCTTCCTTAGCTACCTTGCACTTTCTATCCACTTCATTCTTTAATCGCCTGTATTCTTTTCTGCCCTCTTCATTTCTAGCATTCTTGTATTTTCGTCGTTCATCAATCAGGTCTAGTATCTCCTGAGTTATCCACTGATTCTTAGTTGATCTTTTCTTCCTTCCTAACATTTCTTCAGCAGCCCTACTGACTTCATTTTTCATGACTCTCCACTCTTCCTCTACTGTGTTTCCTTCGGCCTTTTCATTTAGTCCTTGTGCAACATGTTCCTTGAATCAATCCATCACACTCTTTTCTTTCAACTTGTCTAGATCCCATCTTTTTCCATTCTTTCCTTTCTTCAATTTCTTCAACTTCAGATGGCATTTCATGACCAACAAGTTGTGGTCAGAGTCCACGTCTGCTCCTGGGAAAGTTTTGCAATCCAACACCTGGTTTCTGAATCTCTGCCTAATCATAATGAAGTCTATTTGATACCTTCCAGTGTCTCCAGGTCTCGTCCACGTATACAGCCGTCGTTTGTGGTGTTTGAACCAAGTATTGGCGAGGACTAAATTATGGTCAGTGCAGAATTCAACCAGCCGACTTCCTCTTTCGTTCCTTTGTCCCAATCCAAATTCTCCTACTGTGCTACCTTCTCTTCCTTGGCCTACAACTGCGTTCCAGTCTCCCATCACAATTAGATTCTCGTCACCTTTGACATATTGTATTAAATCTTCTATCTCCTCATATATTCTTTCAATTTCTTCATCATCCGCTGAACTAGTAGGCATATAGACCTGCACTATTGTGGTGGGCATTGGTTTGGTGTCTATCTTGGCGACAATAATTCTTTCACTATGCTGGTCGTAGTAGCTTATCCGCTGCCCTATTTTCTTATTCATTATTAAACCAACTCCCGCATTACCCCTGTTTGATTTCGTGTTGATAATTCGGTAGTCGCCTGACCAAAAATCCTGTTCTTCCTGCCAACGTACTTCACTTATACCAACTACATCTAACTTTAGCCTATCCATCTCCCTTTTCAGATTCTCTAACCTACCACAACGATTCAAACTTCTAACATTCCACGCTCCGACTCGCAGAATGTCAGTGTCCATCTTCCTGATGATCGCCCCCTCTCGTGTAGTCCCCACCCGGAGATCCGAATGGGGGACTAGTTTACCTCCGGAATATTTTACCCGGGAGGAAGCCATCATCAGTACATCATTCATACAGAGAGAGCTGCATGTCCTCGGGAGGTGGTTACGGCTGTAGTTTCCCGTTGCTTTCAACCGTGTAGCAGTATCAACACAGCTAAGCCATGTTGAGTATTATTACAAGGCCGTATCAGTCAATCATCTAGACTGCCGCCCTTGCAACTACCGAAAGGCTGCTACCCCCCTTTCGATGAACCATTCGTTAGTCTGGTCTCTCAACAGATACCCATCCGATATGGTTGCACCTGCGGCTCGGCTGTCTGCATCATTGGGACACGCAAGCCTCCCCACCGCGGCAAGGTCACATGGTTCGTAGAGGAGGAGGAGGACTGATCATCCGAAGAAATCCAGTCGTTTTGGAGTTATAATCAATGATCATCATGAGAACAATACAGTAAGTAGAATAGATAGTGGAAAGGATGAAAATATCAGACGTAATCAACTGAGAAACTACTGGGACATTTATTAATGCTAATAATAGGAAACAGCTATGTTTAAATACGGTACCGTGTTAGAAAGAAAAAAAAGGAACCTTTTCCCTTTTGGAAAAGCTGATGATCATGATATCCTTCAATAAAATTAATGAAACTCAATGTTATATCAAGGAGAATTGCAACTCTACGTCAAAGGAACTTAACTTGTAGCCGCAGAATCTTTGTCGACCAAGACCTACTATAATGACTAATGTGACGTCACTGACGGTACACTTTCTATTTCAACACACTCTATTTATACAGCCAACGGCCGTAGCCGTCTTGAAACACCGGATCCCGTGAGGTCTCCGAAGTTAAGCAACATTGGGCGTGTTTGAGAAGTGGATGGGTTGCCACGCGCTGTTGGTAGGGGTAAGGGACAGGTACACCTCTGCGGAGATTCGGACCTGCCTTCGGGCAGAACACACCCTATTTATACAAATCCACAGCCGAAGCATCTTTGGTGATCAAGGCCTCCGGTAACGACTCATGTGACGTCACTGCCGGTACACTTTCTATTTTAACCGTTGCCTACGCTATAATACAAGGCCTTGAAATGCACTCGTGGAAACGGGTTCCTTCCTAGTTCACCATTCAGCCGCTAGGATCGCGGTCTTGCCCCCTTGTATTCGCATGGCCGTATATGTCAATAAGTAAAGTATATCCAAAATAAAAAGAACTGAATGTTTTTGCGAGTATTTACAGTACTTTATTTATAGAGCGGTGCTGCATTGGCTTGGATATGTCACTGAAGTTTCAAAACTTTCCTTCTGAGGGGCTTCTTATCAAGTTTCAAAACTTTCTCTCTTCTACTTGAGTGGCTCAAAGCAATGTTGTCTAACAGAGGCCTCAGAAATTTTCATAGTAGGAAAAGAGGTGGTTTGTCGCCTTTACACTTTCCACACTTAATTTCACTGTTGAACATGTCTTTCGAAAAAATAAACGTACACCTTTTAGTAATTCCCATCGGGGCAAGTACTGCGTAGCGGAAGTGACAAATTCCGTCGTTCACTGCAGAAGTGCCACAGACGATTTTCGGTATCCGAGGGCTCCTCGATCTTGAAAACGAATAAGACACAATGTTGGACTTTGAGTAGCTGGAGAACAGATATGTTCTAAACAGCCTTTACAGTCTGTTTTTTTCTTTTGCCACTTGAACCATAATGCCATTGTATTCCGCTTGGCGTCTTAGGTAGCTCGTTAGGTTCCTCGTCAATGCATAATGAAAATGTATACTTATGAGGTATTTTACGCAGGTCACAGTGGACTGGGTAGTCAAGATCTATGCCTGATACATTTTTCTCATGATTCTTTTTTACTTTCTCTGAATGCATTTTAAGTTTCTTAATATATGACAGGAAATCATTAATTAACCAACTGAGGAGTTCATCTTCAGTACTAAAAGATGATTTTTTTTGTGTTGGTGACTTTACATCGCACCGACACAGATAGGTATTATGGCGACGATGGGATAGGAAAGGCCTAGGAGTTGGAAGGAAGCGGCCGTGGCCTTAATTTGCCTGGTGTCAAAATGGGAAACAACGTGTTGGTATTGCAGTAGGCTATTGTTTATATTATATTCACATAACCTCACTTCTGAAAATATCAAGCGATCTTTAGCAATATTATTTAACTACTAGCATTCAAGATATTTATAACTCATCTCGATATCATTAAGGTGCGGTATTCTTACGCAGATACGATACAAGGAAATAATTCTCAAGTCTTCAGGGCTAGTTCAATGTTTAATATGAATGATAATGATCTAGGTTGAAGGAGATTAACCGACGAATATTCGCCAGTCAAATCTGAACTTAGATCGAGACGAGATGATCTTAGATTAGCGTTTATACAATGGAAAATCGAAGTTCAACTTGACTGGCAGCCATTTTTCCTCGTTAAACTCAGATCAAATGTTTTATACAAGCGGGCCCTATTAATAGTAAGTTCATCAATAAATAATCTACAGCATTGTTCCACTAAGTAGGCTAACGTACGTCATTTTGCGACTGATTTTCCCTTTGAAAATGCTTCAATTTTGAAACGTTTGGTTATAGACAGCTGATTGCGAGTGAAAATGCATAGTGATGATGTAACGTACCTGTTTCCTTGATATAAGGACCAAATTACTATTTATTGCTATTATTTTACGTTTGTTGCCTTTACTGTAGAAATGGAAAATGTAACATACAGCGTTGTTCGGCGGCGTACTTCAATTATATCTTTCTGAATGTAGCAAAGGCTTTTCAGTCTATCAAACACATAGCAAATACAATGTAAATTAAAACACTAAAAGCATATCTGTAAAACACACACTAACATACAAAGAATGACATGTTTCGTTCTACAAGAACATCCTCAGATTCTATCAAATCACTTAAAATAAGCTTATATATGTACAGTATTGTTTACGTAGCGTAAACTTGTCAAAGATAGAGAGATAAGTGATAACATGAAACAGTAATGACAAAAAATAAATTATGTACAATTATAATATAGTGAAAAACTTACGTATTTATCTAGACTGCCGATGTTAAGTCTGTTGTCACCAAACACTATTTCAGGACTGTGGTCATGGAAAGTTTGTGGTGAGCCACGCTGTGCGTGGAGAGGGGAGGGCAGGACAGGGAGGGGCCTAGTAGAACGATGTGGATCTCTCCTATTGGATGATAAAATCGGGTAGACTATAGAGTGGAGAGGGGGGGAGAGATGTAGGGCGGAGCGGCTGGAGCGCTGTGGAACTTTCCATCAACATTGGAGGGGGGGAGAGATGTTATTGACCTATTTCATGTTAATTGTACCTGTATGTAATATGGATGAATGTAATTATTATAATTTTTTATTATTTATAATAGGTGAATGAAGTACGGAACGGTATTATTATTATTATTATTATTATTATTATTATTATTATTATTATTATTATTATTATTATAATGAAAAAAGCAATCCACCTTCCGTCAACATTGGAGAGGGGAGAGAAGTTATTGACCTTTTCCATGCGAATGTACCTTTATGTGATATGGATGAATGCAAATTAATAATTTTTAGTTGAATAAAGTAAGGGACGTTATTATTATTATTATTATTATTATTATTATTATTATTATTATTTACGATAGAAGCAATTTAAGGAGTAGGTGTTGTCAGATATTATGCGAGTAGAGCAAATAGGGGGGAATTATTTAAATGTGTATTATTATTATTATTACTATTATTATTATTATTATTATTATTATTATTATTATTATTTACGATAGAAGCAATTTAAGGAGTAGGTGTTGTTAGATATTATGTGAGTAGAGCGAATAGGGGGGAATTATTTAAATGTGTATGCTCATTCAGGTTATTGGCATTAGTATTTTTTGCGACGTAAATTTCTATTGCTTCTTTTATATTCAAAGATTTACTTTTATTTTCGAAGTGTAAAATTTTTAGATCAGTGTTGATGTCTGTGAAATGGTGTGAACAGTCGTAGATGTGCTCCCCGAAGGCTGAATGCCGATTATATCTGATCGCGTTTTTGTGTTCTTTGTATCTTGTATTGAAATTACGTTTTGTTTGACCTATGTATGTGGCGTTGCAGTTAGGTTCTTGGCACTTGAGTTCATACACTCCTGACTTTGAGAAAGGGTCCTTTTTGTTTAAGTTGCACCTGCTGAAGTGTCTCTGTAGTGTGTTATTCGTTCGAAAAGCTACTTTTAAACCTTGTTTCTTGAAAATGTTAGCTACTTTGTATGTGTTATTGTTAACATAGTTGAGAACGACATAGTTTTCTTTGTCGTGTGTGGTGCTTTCCCGGCGACTTTTCTTATGTTTATTTAAAAGTTTATCCACTGTGCCTGGAGGATGGTTGTTTTCTTTCGCGATTTGTTTAATTATTTGCATTTCTTCATTGAAATCTGTTGTGCTCATTGGTATGGAAATAGCTCTATGTATCATTGTATTCAGTCCTGCTATTTTGTGTGTGTATGGGTGGTTCGAGTTGTTGTCAATAGTGTGTGACGTCTGAGTGGGCTTTCTGTATACCTTGTAAGATAGGTTGTCATTATTCCTGTTGATTGTGATGTCTAAATAGTTTATTTTCTTGTTATTTTCTGGTTCCATTGTGAAGCTGATGGATTTGTGTAAAGAATTTTTAACAAAATATATCTTTCTGGCCTGGATTGCTCGCTGCATTAGACAGTATTCAAATACTTCAATGCATATGGACGAAATACTTAAAAAGATTGAACTGAAAATAGCACCTTTTGGAGAGACACTCATCACTTCACCTACATTAGCGTCCGACTCGTTGGCTGAACGGTCAGTGTACTAGACTTCGGTTCATAGGGTCCCGGGTTCGATTTACGGCCGGGTCGGGAATTTTGACCTACATTGGTTAATTCTAATAGCCCGAGGGCTGGGTGTTCGTGCTGTGCACAACATCACCATCCTCCACCACACTAACACGCAGCTGCCGCCCACCCTCACCGGAGGGTATGCCTTACAAGGGCTGCACTCGGCTAGGAATAGCCACACGAAATGATTATTATTATTACGTGCATTAACCTATGATATGCCAAAGGGGCCTAATCTAGGGAATGGAGAGGACAGTTATCATTTCTTGTAGACAGGGTTACCGGCAGGGTCCGTAAAGTTAAGTATACAAAATTTGGCTCAGCTCGGTGGAACGGTATAGATTTGTGTAACGAACGGGCAGATTGGCAGACAAATAGAAACACACACAGACATTCTGCTTTATATTATATAATTAATAATTGTATCCGCCTCCGTGGTGTAGTGGTTAGTGTGATTAGCTGCCACCCCCGGAGGCTCAGGTTCGATTCCCGGCTCTGCCACGAAATTTTAAAAGTGGTAGGACGGCTGGAACGGAGTCTACTCAGCCTCGGGAGGTCGACTGAGTAGCGGGGTGTTCGATTCCCACGTCAGCCATCCTCGAAGTTGTCTTCCGTGGTTTCCCACTTCTCTAGGCAAATGCTGCGATAGTACCTAGCTTAAGGCCACGCCGCTTCCTTCCCTCTCCCTTGTTTATCACTTCCGATCTTCCCTTCCCGCCACAAGGCCCCTGTTCAGCATAGCAGGTGGGGCCGCCTAGACGAGGTACTGGTCTTCCTCCACAGTTGTACCCCCGGACCAAAAGTCAAACGCTCAAGGATGATACTGCCCTTGAGGTGGTAGAGGTGGAACACCACGCTGAGTCCGGGGGAGAAACCAACCCTGGAGGGTAAACGGATTACGAAAGAAAGAAAGGAAGAAATAATAATAATAATAATAATAATAATAATAATAATAATAAATAATAATAATATTCTATAATATATATATATATATATAAAATAATATAATAATTTCTGGGACCTACTGGATGAAAAATTGAACAAAATCCCCAAACACCATGTCAAGCTTCTTTTGGGTGACTTCAATGCCCAACTAGGTCGTGTGCAGAAGTACAAGAAAGTTATAGGGAATTACCCTGCTCACAAAAGAACCAATCCCAACGGCAAAAGACTGGTGACCATTTGCGAAAATCACAACCTGCAGGTCATGTCGACCCACTTTCGCCATCTACCCAGAAAGCAAATGACTTGGCATTCTCCCGTCCAAGCTCTCAGAGAGTTCCAAATTGATCATGTTGCGATCTCCAGGAGAAACAGCCCTGAGATTATGAATGTCAAGGTAAAGAAAGGCGTCAATGTGGCCTCAGATCATTATATGTCTCTTATCAAATTCAAACCAATTCCCGAAAACACAAGGAAGACAACCAAACAGATCACACGCTTCGACAATGACGACACAATCAGAAAAAGACGGGCACGATTTTACGCTCATTTGAAAAGAATGGACAGAAGAAAGTTAACTAAAGAAATCTTTCACTTTTTTTATTCAAACCCCAAAACCACAATTCCCTCGTTTAGAAATTCCAAAGAAGACCTGCAAATGCTACATATCTCAGCTGAAGACGCCTTTAACAGAGATCTCTTCCGCAAGAAAATATTGACGAACGGGCTAAACCGAGACGAGCAACCGAAGAGAAGACACGGTGCCCCTTGGACAGAGGAGCGTAAGCAGGCCCACTCACAAAGAATGAGGGAAATTTGGGCTCTAAAGAAGGCCAAGTTCAGTGTCAAATGCAACAAGACTTAACGTGGTCCTTGATGGCCCCAGCGAATTATATAATAATAATAATAATAATAATAATAATAATAATAATAATAATAATAATAATAATAATAATATAGTCAATAGAACCAACTTTATGATACGCAGGCTATCCGACGTGCTTTTGTTCTCAGGCCTACACCTCTTTCTTCACTTGCTCAGCAAGTGTTCTTGAACCTCAATCTTCTCCTCTAGTTCTCCTTCCGAGTCGTTTAGCAGGTTGTTTCTCTCTCAGATGAACAAACAAATATGTCTTGTATTTTCGCAGTCCTATCCCCCAGCGAGGATGAGCTTGTGATTGAGGAGCACGTTATCAGCCTATCTCCTCTTCAACTGTCCGTTAAAGGTCCCGCTTCTTCTCAATATGATGCTGATCCTCGAATATAACTCCTTGTTGGAAATCAGTTGGAAGGCAAATCATTCTGACACTCTACTGGGTACCTAGAGCTTCATGAGAAACTAGTCAGTCTCAAGATCTTCTATCTGGCCCGCGTCTTCACAGCAGCGCCTCTGTTTTGCCTGTAAGAACACCGACCTGATTATAGAAGTATCATGCCACATTGTAAAGTCTACTTTCAACTTCATTGCTCATTTCATCGTGAGACGAAAACAAGTTGACGGAGGGATGTTGGATAAGAAATATTATGTAAGTGAAGAGTGTGGTGCTAGTAAGTAGTAATAATGCCAGTGTCAGCTGCAGATGGTGGTGGTGGTGGTGGTGGTGGTGATTATTGTTTTAAGAGGAAGTACAACTAAGCAACCAACCTCTGCACAGCACTTATCAGAGAGAAAAATGGAATGGGTCCATCACATCGAAAAATGAAGGTATCGGCCAAAGAAAGACAATGGCCACGAAGGGCGTGAAAATGAAAGACTCAATAGGCCTCGAGTGCTCTAATATCGTCGGGATCAGAAAAGAACAAGAGTTGACCAAGAGAGGTCGGATAGGACAGATGAAAGTGAGGAGCCTGGCACAAGTATGTGAACTCAGATGAGGGCCCCGTGGTCGTCAATCCACGCTCCCAAGTTCAGAGCCCCTGGGGCCGCTTTTAGTCGCCTCTTACGACAGGCAGGGGATACCGTGGGTGTTACTCCACCGCCCCGACTCACCGGGCGAAGAGTCAGCTGCACACCGTGGTAGTAAGTTGCGTGCCTCTGAAATCATTTTTTATTCTCAAACATTAGAAAGAACTCCGTTTTGTGAGGTGAACTTAATGAGCAGTTGCTTACGAATTACAATGAGCAAAGCTACTTGAATTAACACGACAATGTTCGCTTAAGATAGGGAGACGTTATTATATTACAAGAGCTCTGGGGAGTAAGGAAATCGCCTCGCAGTGCAGCCGAGAAATATCTCACAGTTATTAGGGAAAATAACATTGCATTAGTCTGTCTTGTTAGTTAGCTATTCTGAACTGTTTGGCAGCAATAGCTTAGCACATTAGACGACTGGTGGATCACGTTCTCGCTAAATTACGCTACTGCAGTGCTTACGAGTACGATGCCCACATTCATATCAGAGGATATTGCAGACTTATAGCCGCTATGCTGCGTTTGAAACATACACTGCCTATCTTTGTACTATGATGGACACGAGAAGAGCCTGTTCATACCAAAACAGCAGCTCTGTCGTACTTGTCCTTGGGAATATTTCCGTTGTTCTCTGGTACGTCTTTAAAGTAGTTCTTCAGCAATTTACTTGTAGCATGTTCCCCAGGCCTCCATATTTTGGTTCATAAATACAACATTAATGTCACAACAGCGCCTCCGAATGTAACCAACAACCTCTTCGCATGCCTAAGATATCTGATTGGTCAAATATTTATTTTACGGACATCCAAGGTCGTTCTTGTCGCTGAATCCTCTTCCCCGGATTGATGAAACGTAGACTAGTGGTGATTATTGTTTTAAGAGGAAGTACAACTGTCCAACCATCCTCTACTAACACTTGTCAGAGGAAAAATGAAAGATGTTCAACATTTCGAAACATAAACTTATGGGCACAATGAAGAAAAAGGAAGGACGTGAAAATGAAAGACTTTCCAGTCCTTGTAAACGTAATCCACCGGAGGAGGAACAGCACAAGAATTAGCCATAATACCTTCTTTGCCTCTACTATGATTTGTTTTCCCATCTGTTTGTTTAATTGAAGAAATTCCCTATCTTCATCACTTACTGTCCGACTCGTTGGCTGAACGGTAAGCGTACTGGCCTTCGGTTCAGAGAGTCCCGGGTTCGATTCCTGGCCGGGTCGGGGATTTTAACCTTAATTGGTTAATTCCAATGGCACGGGGGCTGGGTGTATGTGTTGTCTTCACCATCATTTCATCCTTATCACGACGCGCAGGTCACCTACGGGTGTCAAATAGAAAGACCTGCACCTGGCGAGCCGAACCCGTCCTGGGATATCCCGGCACTAAAAGCCATACGACATTTTTTTTAATCACTTACTGATCGGAGTCATTTGTATCCACTTGCTTTTTTACATTTAAAAACCGGGTGATTGTTATTACGAGTCAATACGGACCAATTAAGGACCGATATGGTCAAGTTTGTCGACATTTAAAAACCGCCCTAAATTCATCATTCCATCAAGATTTGTTGACATACTACTTATTCTAAAAAATCTCCAATTCTGAGTGGGATATCGTTGACAATATCACCGAGACAATCTACATTCAATGATATCCAGTGCATATGTATGAGCGAGAAAATTCCATTATGTATTAGCACACTGACGGATCAATGTGTTTCTAGTTATACATTCATTTGGGCGATTCGCAAACGATACAGAATTATCAATGAGAGTCTCTCGTTATTGAACCGTCAGTGAACAGCAGACTGTAGGAGACTTGTTCGGGAAGTGTTAAACAGCAGAGGTTAGGTTTACTGATAACAAAGAACTGTAACGAGACTGAAGCGGTGCTTGTTCATATATTTACCTGCATTACGTGCACCAGGTTATGAGGGATGTGGTGATTAGAGGTGATGATCCTCTCACACAACATATTCTTCTATATTGACTTACCCAACAACTGTCTAGCAACGACGAATAAAGAATGAGTAATACAAGACAGTATTTTCCATGGAGAAATGTCAGTCAGAACGTCAACACGAAGAGAGCGTCTGTATCAATACAATCATAATCTTGTCTGTAAACTTCAAGTTTTGAAATGAATGTGTCTTGTGGGTGGGAGTCACGAAACTATCCCAAACTGTCAGGCGCATGCACACATGTACTTCGCTGTATTTGGTATTCTGACTGCTAGTCTGCTGTTCTTGCAGGCGTGGATTCCAGTTTCGTAATGTTTGAGAACAGTTGATTTGGGGATTGTTTTCGAATTTCTAAATTAGGCATACGCATCCGCCCCCGTCATACGTGGTTCACAAAGCGCAGATCCTTATAAATACATTTGTTCCGAGTTTTTCTTGAAAATAACATTCCTTGACGGTGGTATTCTTAAATCGATTCTTAATTAAATGTATCAGTCGCGCATTCTGTTTAATGAACATACATGAGCGGTGAATATAATTATATCTAGTAAATATCTTTAAATAAAACAATATCACGATAAAAACACATGTGAACTGTCAATGTAAGTAAGTCTAGGAATTGTAGATAAACTAGATACATTTGAATGATCTCTTAGTATATGCTTACAGATAGAGTCGTAAGTAATCACGAATATCACAGATCGCTGACGATATAAAAACTTGTATACTTTCAGAAGTCAAGACATTGTTTTACGAGTGACTCCAGTGAATCGTCAACTGATGACGACAATCTAGATTTATTTGAAGATATTAATCTGAATAGAGCAAGGCCTAGGAATGAAATAATTGTATTGTATTATAAATGACTATTATTTCATCCTTGTATCGTATTATTGTCACTGATTGAGCTTTTGATACTATCCTGTAAACATCCGTAGAAATGACATAATATAGACTTCAAAATACAGTAGGTTTTTCTTTATTCATACCTTGCATGTTACGTGCAAATGTTCCTACTTTTCAGTCCAAATGAGTGATACGATAAAATATTCAGAACACAACCTCAATCAATCAATCAATCAATCAATCAATCAATCAATCAATCAATCGATCAATCAATCAATCAATCAATCAATCAATCAATCAATCAATCAATCAATCAATCAATCAATCAATCAATCACTACTAATCTGCATTTGGGGCAGTCGCCCATGTGGCAAATTCCGTATTTGCTGTTTTCCAAGCCTTTTCTTTAATTATTTCAAAGAAATTGGAATTTATTCAATCAATCAATCAATACTGATCTGCATTTAGGGCAGTCGCCCAGGTGGCAGATTCCCTATCTGTTGCTTTCCTAGCCTTTTCCGAAATGATTTCAAAGAAATTGGAAATTTATTGAACATCTCCCTTGGTAAGTTATTCCAATCCCTAACTCCCCTTCCTATAAATGAATATTTGCCCCAGTTTGTCCTCTTGAATTCCAACTTTATCTTCATATTGTGATCTTTCCTACTTTTATAGACGCCATTCAAACCTATTCGTCTACTAATGTCATTCCACGCCATCTCTCCGCTGACAGCTCGGAACATACCACTTAGTCGAGCAGCTCTTCTTCTTTCTCTCAATTCTTTCCAACCCAAACATTGCAACATTTTTGTAACGCTACTCTTTTGTCGGAAATCACCCAGAACAAATCGAGCTGCTTTTCTTTGGATTTTTTCCAGTTCTTGAATCAGGTAATCCTGGTGAGGGTCCCATACACTGGAACCATACTCTAGTTGGGGTCTTACCAGAGACTTATATGCACTCTCCTTTACATCCTTACTACAACCCCTAAACACCCTCATAACCATGTGCAGAGATCGGTACCCTTTATTTACAATCCCATTTATGTGATTACCCCAGTGAAGATCTTTCCTTATATTAACACCTAGATACTTACAATGATCCCCAAAAGGAACTTTCACCCCATCAACGCAGTAATTAAAACTGAGAGGACTTTTCCTATTTGCGAAACTCACAACCTGACTTTTAGCCCCGTTTATCAACATACCATTGCCTGCTGTCCATCTCACAATATTTTCGAGGTCACGTTGCAGTTGCTCACAATCTTGTAACTTATTTATCACTCTATAGAGAATAACATCATCCGCAAAAAGCCTTACCTCTGATTCCACTCCTTTACTCATATCATTTATATATATAAGAAAACATAAAGGTCCGATAACACTGCCCTGAGGAACTCCCCTCTCAACTATTACAGGGTCAGACAAAGCTTCACCTACTCTAACTCTCTGAGATCTATTTTCTAGAAATATAGCAACCCATTCAGTCACTCTTTTGTCTAGTCCAATTGCACTCATTTTTGCCAGTAGTCTCCCATGATCCACCCTATCAAATGCTTTAGACATGTCAATCGCGATACAGTCCATTTGACCTCCAGAATCCAAGATATCTGCTATATCTTGCTGGAATCCTACAAGTTGAGCCTCAGCGGAATAACCTTTCCTAAAACCGAATTGCCTTCTATCGAACCAGTTATTAATTTCACAAACATGTCTAATATAATCAGAAAGAATGCCTTCCCAAAGCTTACATACAATGCATGTCAAACTTACTGGCCTGTAATTTTCAGCTTTATGTCTGTCACCCTTTCCTTTATACACAGGGGCTACTATAGCAACTCTCCATTCATCTGGTATAGCTCCTTCGGCCAAACAATAATCAAATAAGTACTTCAGATATGGTACTATATCCCAACCCATTGTCTTTAGTATATCCCCAGAAATCTGATCAATTCCAGCCGCTTTTCTAGTTTTCAACTTTTGTATCTTATTGTAAATGTCATTGTTATCATACGTAAATTTTATTACTTCTTTGGCCTTAGTCTCTTCCTCTATCTCGACATTATCCTTGTAACCAACAATCTTTACATACTGCTGACTGAATACTTCTGCCTTTTGAAGATCCTCACATACACACTCCCCTTGTTCATTAATTATTCCTGGAATGTCCTTCTTGGAACCTGTTTCTGCCTTAAAATACCTGTACATACCCTTATTGTACGTCTCCCTTGGTAAGTTACTCCAATCCCTAACTCCCCTTCCTATAAAATGAATATTTTCCCCAATTGGGCCTCTTGAATTCCAGCGTTAACTTCATATTGTGGTCTTTCCTATTTTTAAAACCAACACCCAAATTTATTCGTCTTCTAATGTCATTCCACGGCATCTCTCCCCTGACAGCTCGGAACATACCACTTAGTCGAGCAGCTCTTCTTCTTTCTCCCAAGTCTTCCCAGCCCAAACTTTGCAACATTTTCGTAACGCTACTCTTTTGTCGGAAATCACCCAGAACAAATCGAGATGTTTTTCTTTGGACTTTTTCCAGTTCTTGGATCAAGTAATCCTGGTGAGGGTCCCATACACTGGAACCATTCTCTAGTTGGGGTCTTACCAGACACTTGTATGGCATCTCCTTTATATTCTTACTAAAAAACCCTAAACAACCTCATAACCATGTGCAAAGATCGGTACCCTTTATTTACAATCCCATTTATGTTATTACCCCAATTAAGATCTTCTCTTATAAAATTATTAACACCTAGGTACTTACAGTGATCCCCATAAGGAACTTTCACCCCATCAGTGCAGTAATTAAAATTGAGAGGATTTTTCCTATTTGTGAAACTCACAAGCTGACTTTTAACCCCGCACCATTGCCTTCTGTCCATCTCACATTATAGAGGTCATTTTGCAGTTGCTCACAATATTGTGAAATATATATTACTCTATACAGAATAACATTTGGCTCTGCATATATTAGAAACAGCTACAAGCTTGTATTCAGGGGTCGAAACATCGTATTGTGACCAACGGATCCTCTACCTTTTCCCACCACTCCTTGAACATTAATCGTGCCTCTGCTCATTCTTCAGATATCTTCATTTAAGTGGTACCCGAAAATAGTTCGTCATTAATCATCCAGAGGGCACCCATTACCCGTAATGGAAGTAAAATTAGATCTTTGTTTCGTAAAGGAATTGATTTGTTTTCTTTCTTCTCGGAGCTCGTATCCTTTCTATAGAGAGATGTTGTATTTTATTATTTATTACAATATCGTGGTAATAGAAATACATATTTATTAATACAGCCTAAAACAAAGAGTGTCCAAAGTGACAGTAGACTCTATAAAGAAGGAGATAACATGAATAACTTGTAAGATGGTGTATCAGCACTACAATAATGCACGTGTAATGTTTTAAGATATCGTCTATTAATTCATTGTTGCCAACATTTCTTTTATCCATATCCAGGACAAACATTTCTACCACTATGATAACAATGAGGTGTAGAGATAAATAGTGTACCGGTATTTCTGAATTCTTCATAGTCAGCCTTGTGGTGTAGGGGTAGCGTGCGTGCCTCTTGCTCGGGGATCTCGGGTTCGATTCGCGGCCAGGTCAGGGCTTTTTACCTGGATCTGAGGATTCGAGGTCCACTTAGCCTTCATGATTACAATTGAGGAATTATCTAAGGGTGAGATAGCGGGTCCGGTCTAGAAAGCCAAGAATAACGGCTCAGAGGATCCGTCGTGCTAACCACACGACACCTCGTAATCTACATGCCTTCGGGCTGAGCAGAGGTCGCTTGGTAGGCCAAGGCCCTTCGGAGCTGTTGCGCAGTGAGGTTTGATCGTTTACATACTCAATATTTCTTTATTCAATCTCAAAATTCCATTATTATCAAATTAATGTCTCACACATTTTCACTACTGACGAATCCTTCTGACATAATGCGTTACTTCGTAAATCAGACGTTTTGACATCGCAGTTCATCTGTTGCAAATAAATAGCCTATTCAAGGCCTGGAGGAAGACAACGAGCCTCAAATACATATAAAATGCTACTTAGGCCAAGATTAAAAGTACATATTATTTACAATATGTACATGATTTAATAAATTTATGATTAATTGAATACATAAATATCTAGTAGGGAATGTATAATGTCCACAAGCAAGATGCAATGTTGTGGCCGGTATACAGAAGCCTAAGATGGTGGTGGTGGTGGTGGTGGTGACAACATCCTCTTTCAACACTAATCCCAGCGAAAAAAAGTATATCGACTTCCTGGCAATGTCAAACTCAACAGGGTACCGTGCTCGTCAAATGTTTATCCCATTGAATTTACACCCCACCGATTACTTAACAGTTTTCGAAGACGCCAAGGTGCCAGAATTTTGTCTCGCAGGAATTTTTGACTGTTGAGTCATCAACCTGTACACTGGCTGGATTCTCAAACAGGAACAGGAAAGGTTATGCGCAGGGAAAGAGCAGACACCAACGGCGGGCGCCAAAATGAGGCATATTAGGTAAGACGTGGGGTGAAGTATTTTGCCGTCGCTTTCCTCACTGAGTAAGAAAGTGCTGTTGCAGCACTTTCCATAACATTGCTCTGAAAATCATTATTCAGCACCAAAACTGTCACAGGACTGGAAGCTACTTTGGGATGCGTCAAGAGACAGATGATATAATATTACATTCATCAGCCAATAGCAGCAAACGGCAGATTTCTTCTCTGTGCCAGTAAATCTAAGGATACGAGACTGGCCCTGCTCGAGTAGTTTCATATAGCAGCGAATTCAGCAGTGGTCAAACCCAGCATATTTCCTTTAGAAAGGCCAGTGCTCTGACATCTACGTTTAGAACCCTTTTCAGATGACGATCATAATAATAGTAATAATAACAATAATAGTAATAATAATAATAATATATTATAAAAGCAAGAACCGAACAATTGATTGCTTATTCTTCGCGGATGATCTGAGGATATTTTTCTGATTCACTTGACGCAGCCCAAAACCAAATAAACTAACTTAAGATGCAAGCGGGTAAGGCAGGCCTCCAGATTTCATATGAGAAAACACAGTTAATAACAAACATCAAGACAGCTCCCAGAAACCTATAGGTCAATCGGGACAAAACAAAACGGGCAGAGAAATTCAAATACCTAGGACCGAGCGAGTTGGCCGTGCGGTTAGGAGCGCGCAGCTGTGAGCTCGCATCCGGGAGGTAGTGAGTTCGAACCCCACTGCCTGCAGCCCTGAAAATGGTTTTCCATGGTTCCTAATTTTCCCACCAGGCAAATGCTCGGGCTGTACCTTAATTAAGGCCACGACCGCTTCCTTCTCATTCCTAGGTCTTTCCTGGCCCGTCGTCGCCACAAGACTTATCTGTGTCGGTGCGACGTAAAGCAAGTAGCAAAATAGAAAAAACAATACCTAACCGACTGGATGGAACCTAGTATTTCCGAGACAGAGGCCTTCAAATCAAGAATCAGCATGATGGAAAAGGCCTACTACCTCACCGAAGATATCTATGAAATGAAGTGGCGTATGGCTTTCAGTGCCGGGAGTGCCCGAGGACCTGCACGTCGTGATGAGGATGAAATGATGATGAAGACAACACATACACTCAGCCCCCGTGCCAGCGAAATTAACCAATGATGGTTAAAGTTCCCAACCCTGCCGGGAATCGAGCCCGGCATCCCTGCAAGAAAAGGCCAGCACGCTAACCGTTTAACTAACATGGACGCCGAAGATATCTAGAATAAACTGTCAATGTCTTTCAAATCCAAGCTTAGACATTACTGTATAACAACTCACCTGAACCTCTGTATGCAGCAGAATGTCTCTCAATGAATAAAAAAGGTCTGGCGGAGCAACTAGAAGCCAAAGAAAGGAAGATTCTCAGGAAGATCTCCGGCCCAGTAAAGGAAAATGGAGAATATAAGAGAAAACACAATCACGAACTATATCTGCATATGGAGTAAATAACAGACACTATTAGAAAAAAGGATTTTTTTTTTCTATGGTCACTTACCACGAACGAGACCAGAAAAATTAACCACTCGAATCTTTCCCTACTTTCTAAATCTTGTTCTTAGAGTCATCAGTCCATAGACTAGTTTGATGCAGCTCTCCACGCAACCCTATCATGTGGGAACATTTTCATTTCCACGTAACTACTGCATCCTACATCTGCTTTATTCTGCTTGTTATAGTCATACCTTGGTCTACCCGTACCGTTCTTACCCCCACCCACACACACAGACTTCGCTCAAAAACCAAAAGCACAAGTTCTGGCTGTCTTAGGATGGGCCCTATCATTTCATCCCTTCTTTTGGCCAAATTTAGCCAAATCAATCTCCTCTCGCCGATTCCATTCAGTATCTCTTCATTTGCGATTCGATCTATCAATTTCACCTTCAGGTTTCTTGTGTAACACCACATATCAAAAGCTTCTTTTCTCTTTCTTTCTGAGCGAGTTATCGTCCATGTTCCACTTCCATACAATGCCACGCTCCAAACGAAAGTCTTTAAAAACAATGTTAGAAGTGAGTAAATTTCTTTTCGTAAGAAAGGCCTTCCTTGCTTGTACTAGTCTGCATTTTATGTCCTCCTTACTTCTACCATCATTACTTAGTCTATCACAACAATATTCTACTAGTTCCTTTAAGACTTATTTTCCTAATCTAATATCTCCTGCATCACCCGACTGCACTCCATTCAGTTTTTTTTTTTTTTTTTTGGACTTATTTATTTTCATCTTGTAATCCTTACCCAAGACTCTATCCACACCATTCAAGAATTTCTCCAGATCTTCTGCAGTCTCGGATAAAATAACAATATCATCAGCAAATATCAGGGTTTTGATTTCCTCTCCTTGGACTGTGATTCCTCTTCCAAATTCTTCTTTGATTTCCTTTACTGTCTGTTCTATATAAACACTGAAAAGGAGGGGTGGGGGCTTTGGAGACAAACTGCAACATTGCCTGACTCCTTTGTTTTTCAAAGCCCTCGATTCTTACCACTGCATTCTGACATTTGTACAGATTGTTGATAATTCTTCGTTCACGGCATCTGATCCCGACCAGCTTCACTTTCTGAATAAGAAAACTAAAGGGATTTGATTCACCGAGGCGGAAAAGAATTTACAAGAATTGGAGATCTTAGGTGATGACACCTTGCAACGTGACCCTTTAAGGAAGAAACTGGAAGGTCTACAGAGTTTTTGAACAAAACTTAAGACGTAGATGGAAGAACGGAAGGAAGCTCACAGATGAAGGATGCGGGAGTGTTAAAGTTCGAGACAGAAGACGGTTGAAATAGCGTGGTCCATAACTGACCGAAACGAAATAATAATAATAATAATAATAATAATAATAATAATAATAATAATAATAATGCAAAGCAAAGTCACCTCCGTGGGAGGAGTGGAAGGCAAAGGCTTCCACCATTGTTAACCTCGACACGTGATGGGGTAGAGTGGTTAGCTCTACGCCCGGCCGCCTTTGCCCCCAGAAATTAACCTGGTACTCATTTTTGGTGTAGGCTGAGTGAACCTCAGGGCCATATGAATAATAATAATAATAATAATAATAATAATAATAATAATAATAATAATAATAATAATAATAATCAACTCCTGAACCTACAGGGGGTAGACCTAATAAAGATTGAGGCCAAATTCGTAAAAGTTGTGGTGTCGTGGTCGCCTGATAAGGCTGGCTCTCTAACGTTACTCTACCAGAGAGAAAATAAAATGGAGCAGCTCTTTTCCCATTGGCTATGTAAATAGCGGCGCTCGTCTATTGTTCACGTGTGGCCACAAAGGGCGCTTAATGGGCTCTGAGCAAAGAAGCAGGGATCAGTTAAGTTCGCGTTAGTACACTGCTTTATTGTATGAGAGTGTGTGAAATGAACAGGCCAGCGGACTGTGGCGATGGTGTGGTTTGAATTGCCCAGAAAGAGTTGTGATGACTTCTAGAATGAAAGTTTGCGCTGAAGGAAGAGAAGGGACATGGAATACCTGAGAACGAATGACTCTCTAGGCCAGGGAATGGCAAACCTATTCCGACTAGCGTATTAAGATTTGTTTATCACCGTCTAGCGTGCCATCAGTTTATTTTCCTTTCAAACCATCATGAAACACCCCTCCTTTGACTTCACTTAGGTATTAGATTGCATTACATTCGACTGAATGATTCATGATTTTTCGAACATCACTGAGAATTACATTGCAAAAACCAGGTAAATTCTAAGAATAATATTTATTTCTTGCTTTAAAGACAAAGACACCTCCTTACAGGCCAGGAAGGCCCTTGGAGGAGTGGAAGGTAAAAGCTTCCACAATTGTTAACCGCGACACATGATGGGGTAGAGTGGTTAGCTCTACGCCCGGCCGCCTTTGCCCCCAGGAATTAACCTGGTACTCATGTTTGGTGTAGGCTGAATGAACCTCAGGGCCATACGCACCTCCGGAAGTGGAAATCTCGTTTCTTAAATTTTACGACTTCCTGACGGGGATTCGACCCCACGTCCTTCCGGGTGAACCGAGCACGCCTTTACCGCCTCGGCCAAGCAGCCCCTATTTCTTGCTTTAACCTAATAAAATTTGTAAAGTAGATTTTCGACCTATTTATTACATTACTTCCACATAAGTCGTGTTTACGTATTCGCCTAGGGTCATACTGTAGGTTCGCCATCCCTGCCGTAGGCCTTGCGAACCTACATCAGTCGGGGTCAACAAGGAAACGGCGATGGTGATTATTGCTTTCAGAGGAAGTACAACTGAGTAACCATCCTCTATTAACACTAAGCAGACGAAAATGGAAGAGTTCCTACACTTCAAAAAATGAAAATATCGACCAAAGGACATGAATATGGAAGATCCCCTACTCGTCCAAATCTAACACCGTTGGGGTCGAAAAAGAACAAGAGTTAACTAAGGGAGGTAGGATAGGAAAGATGAATATGAGGAGCCTCACACAGTTAAGTGGAAATGATGCCAGGATTCAGTTAAATGACAAAAAAATTCTCCCAAGTTAAGATCCCCTAGGGTAAATTGTATTCGCCTCATACGACAGGCAGGGGACACTCCGGATGTCATTCAACTGTTCCCACCTACAAAGGGAAGTCTTGTGCAATCCCCTTGATGCTACTCGACAGGAGTAGGCTATGAGCCGGCACCAGGTTTCACCCTCTCCCTTCCTGTTGCCATATATCACGCCATTCACTTCATCCCATTAACTCCTGTGATGAGGTTGGCGTTAGGAAGGGCATTCGGTCATAAAAATAAAATCCACAGTTCTAGCCCTTCAGGCAATCAACTCAATGTTGGAAACATCCTGGGGATATAAGCTACGAAAATAGGTAAATAATATATAATAAAGTATAAGAATATATTCTTTATTTATTCCTAAGAATGACAATCCTTTTCTTAACCTTTGTTATCCAGTCGAAGAGATCACTGCCAACTGGATCCCTCGCTGCGCTTCGCGATTCATCAAGTCGGCCGTGGTTACCTGTAACAGCTATTCTCCTTTATAGAGCAACTATTCGATCCTTACTAGATTATTGTGCTCTTTTTATCGACACCGCTTCTGCTACTACCCTTGCACGTTTAAATACAATACAATACCGCGCACTACGTGTCTGTTTAGGGGCACTTAAAACTACACCAACCAATGCCTTATTAATAGAAGCCGGTGAACAGCCTTTAAAGATTCGGCGACAGACTATAGCCGCTAAGTATGTCCTCAAACATTTTACTGTTACCCGGTCTCAGCTTATCCCCAAGCTACGACTTTTACATTCTTATTATTCTTCGAAATCTCCCCGTGGAAATCGTGTCCCTGCTTTACATATCGCATTTCGTTCTCTTATACCAAGAGAAGTTGAGCTCCTCCGTTTACCCACATTGCCTTTATACTCTATCCCTTATGACAGTCAGTCCTTTTGTCCTCAAGTAATTATATCTTCTTCTGAATCATTTTCTTGTCTAACACATTCTACTCCTCTTTCCCCTCTTGCAACTAAACGTATTCGACTTTCCCTCTACATAAGGGAAGTAAGCATTTTTACTGACGGATCAAAATCAGCACACGGCGTTGGAGCAGCCTTTTATATCCCCTAACCGTATACTCTCTCTGAGTTTTCCCTCCCTTCTGCCTTTTCTGTTTTTACCGCCGAATTGTTAGCTATTAGACAAGCCCTCATTACCATCAGGTCACATGCTTATGATAAGGTTACGATTTTCACGGATGCACAAAATGTTCTGCATGCCTTATGCTCGCCTCTCTCTTCCCCTAATTGGTACTTATATAGCGTTAAGTATCTCTTATATATCCTTACTCGTTCTGGTGTTTATATAACTCTAGTTTGGGTTCCCAGTCACTCTGGTATCATGGGGAATGAGACTGCTGATCGGGCAGCTAAACGAGCATCACAACAATCCCCCTCTCTTTTTCTTGCGATCCCCCCTTCTGATCTCATTCATGAAGTGCGGGATATAGCATATCAACATTGGCAGTCCGATTGGAATGAAACGTCACGAGAAAAGGGATGTTTTTATCATCAATTACAACCTGTTATTCCTCTTAAACCGTGGTTTTATTATGGTACGTACTCTCGGCGCCATATCACATCCATCATACGTCTACGTTTTAATCATGCCCTTACTCCCCAATATAAAAATCGTTTTCAACTTCCTCCCCCAACTTCCTGTGCTTGTGGCTTGTCTGATACTGACAGTAATCATCTTCTGTTACAATGTCCTGCTTTTGATGTTCCCCGCCAGCGCTTCCTATCCTCTTTGCTTAACATGGGCATCCCCTTCCCCACAAGTATTTCGTGTTTATTATCCTCTCTAACTCCTACTCTTGTGAACAGCATAAATCAGTTTCTTGATGATGCACATATTATATTATAATCCTCTGACAGTCTCTTTATGCTCTCTCTTCCATTGCAAAATGTTTATCATAATTTTGGTAGGATATAAATCTCTTTACCCTCAGTCTATATGTTATCATCGTTTCTTGTGTGACTCCTATGGAATGTTTTTTTTTCTATCAATTACTTTTTAAAGTACAGTACGAGTGATACATGTGTCAGTGTTAAGTAATTAATGTTTTCGTGACTGGACGATAACACATGAGTCCAACCACACCTTTCAAGAAGAAGCAGAAGAAGAAGAAGAAGAAGAAGAAGAAGTCGGCCGTGGTTAGATTAGCAGTTTGCCTTTTTCTACCACTAGAGCGCTAATGTGAGTCAATGCAGAGTTAGACTTAAAGCCCTTCGGTATGAACATTTTTCAAAAATCAGAAAACGCTTGAGGATATTGAACAAAGGAACATATTACAGAAATAAGTATGTAAATAAGTTAATTTGCCTAGGATTTGAAGAAAAAATAAAACGAGCAAAGAAACAAAGCAATTTTAGGTTGTTTTTCCGAAACTGCATTTAGGCCGGAAGTAATTTTGGATTTTTTGGGTTTAGTTTGATAGAGATATCGAGGACTCACGATTTGAAACCTTTCTGGCACTTTAGCCCTTCAACTTTCGGCACAATTGAAGAAACTGCTTAATTTTACGTTGTTTTTTTCATTTTTTTAGTATGGAGACCCGTACTTTATCTGGTAAGAAATGATTTCAACATTAAAACTCGCTACAAACTATGATTACACTTCAGACCCGTTCCCGTTGAAAAATGGGCCCAGTGTTGTTCATACATTCTTGTCTTTTCGCAGTCGCTTACAGAAGATGTGCTACTGCTATATCTGTATGGCTTAAAATGCACTGATCTTCTTTGCCTTCTTTTCTTATATCTTTATCCTTGTACAACCACGTTAACTACAAATTAAGACGCTCATTTCGCTCTTGCTTATCCATTATTACCTTAAATATATATTTGGCCTACGTTGCAGAATACCGTTACCGTTCTCTTGTGATGACACTCCATTCGTATTATTTTTCTATTTCTTTCACCGTCGTATTCAAACTCTTATCTTCCGCTTGCACATCTTTCTCAGTGACTCTACTGTGCCACACAGAGAACATAGTGATCCTACTTATGCTGATCTTATGCATATGCATAAGTGGCGAAAAATTCCTTCCGCAGAATGCAGCTGTAGCACTCCCGAAACAGACTATCCGCTTTATAGCTCCTCTAACGGTGAATTCTGTGATTTTATGGAACCAGGTCCTGATTTTATCATAGACTATCAATGTGGGAATTAGATCGGGAAAGGACCGGAAAATGTTTTATGAGTAATGAAAATACAAAGCGTTAGACTGTTACCATTAGTGCATGGAACATACGGATATCAAGGAAAGTGACTGACTGAATTGCTTTATGATGTATCTCATTAAGTATTCCTCATTTTAACTTGGATATGTTTTTCGGGCTGCGGGTCTATCTGGAACTACCGTCATCACTTCAGTGTAAACAATTTTGAGAGGACAGAAAACATACACCGTGATAACTAAGCAACCAGTGTTCGTCACCTTCTTCCTCGCGTTATTGCACTGCCTTCTATATACAGTAGGTACAAATGGTGCCGTGTACACTTTGACTGGCGTTTCGTCTAGATCACAGCAAAGCCCCTTTCACACCGTAACGTCACTGAAGGCAAGAGAATCTATTTATCTATCTATCTATCTATCTAATCATTAATGGTGCCTGTCATTCACATCGTTATTGAGAAAACAAGCAGGTTTCAACAGCTGAAATTGGTGCCAGTTATAGATTGTTATGTCTTTTTTACAAGATACAATGAACCTCTCACGACCACGACTTTTGTACGTTTTTTGTAAAGCAAAAACTTTCTATCAGCGAAGTTATTGTCTCATTCGTCATGACGCTGTACATACACACATAAATCTATCGACATATACTGTATAACATAGAGAAAACGGGAACGTTTGAGAGCTAAACCGGTACCAAATATGAGCTACAAGAATAATGCAGTGAAGACTTGAATTATTTAGTGAAAAATGCAATCTTTCAATGAAATGAATGAATCTCTTTCTTTTTTTCCATTCTGGTGTTTATCTATGTCGATAAGCACCGATAAGAGCAACCATGTGATAACCATGGTCGTGCCAAATGCGTGCCGTAAGATTAAATTCCAAACCTCTCCGCAGTGCTCATATGGAGTGAGGGCATACGACGCTGTTGATGGTGATTCGTTTTGGACAGTTGTACGTAGCTTTCTCAAGAGTACGCATATCCATAGACATCAAGGTAAACTGTAGTCACCGGGCGAGTTGGCCGTGCGGTTAGGAGCCCGCAGCTGTGAGCTCGCATCCGGGAGATAGTGGGTTCGAACCCCACTGTCGGCAACCCTGAAGATGGTTTTCCGTGATTTCCCATTTTCACACCAGGCAAATTCTGGGGCTATACCTTAATTAAGGCCACGGCCGCTTCCTTCCAACTCCTAGGCCTTTCCTTTCCCATCGTCGCCGTAAGACCTATCTGTGTCGGGGCGACGTAAAACAACTAGCAAAAAAAAAATGGACTTCATTGCCTTAACGATCACAGCCACCTGTTACTCTATTCGTAGAATTTTAGGTCATGGCCCTATGTTTATTCTCAACAAATACAACAGGTTCCCTTACACTCACATCATATCATTCTTTAATGTTTATCACTGAAAGAATCCTAGAAATGGTGTACATTCTTTGGAATTATCAAGAATGTGTATGGAACAAGAACAGGACATAAGAATATATTCGGGCAGATATGTGCAGCGTGAATTGCAACAATATTGTACTTGGAAGTATTCCCTCAACACATACATCCTTAACTTTAGATAACTGTGCGTGCATTAATTGGACTTGATTAGCATTCAACCGTAAATCTCAATATCGAGAATTGTCTCAGCGTCCATTACCTTGGTCTAAAATAAAGAAGAGAGACTTACTTTATCGAGAACACAGTGACGTACTGTCGCCTATTTTAAAGCGCGGTTGGCTATCAAGCGCTGGTGACAATAAAACAACTGTCCTCTTTCCCATCGTACGTCACACATATTATTCTACAGAGAAGGTTTTATAGCAGACAAAATGGAGATAAGTTGAGACCTTCTCATGTTTTTACGAGCTTGTAAACACGATAAATCAGAGATTTGAAAACTGAACCAGGGAGAATTCTTCTTTATATTTCTCCCACTGAGCTGGATCTCGCCTATCGCAAAAACGAGAGAGGAGAAAATAAATCGTGAATATGGGTAAAATTATTTTCGGTAAGGAATACGAGATTCTAGTATATCCCAGTAACCAATAACACTGACGTTGGCAAGCACGAAATTATATAAACTGTTGGTGCAGAATTTATCTATAGCAAAGGAACATAGGAATTTACAGCGGTTACTGTAGGTTTGGTGAGACATAACTCAGTCCTGTTGTGCTGAAGAAGTTCATACTTTGTATACAACGAAGATTGTTCTTTCAAAGACTGAAACTGCTGATGATTCAGTATTGTTTGTTGAAGGCGCTGACCATCAGTTAAGTATTCATCCCAAAGGGTGGTTGGATCCTCAAACAGAAGGTTATAGCCTAGAGAAACCACAAAAAACCGATAGTTGCACCATAAGGAGGCATGATGAAGATGGAAGTAGTTTTCCATTATTTTCCTCACTGGTCCAGGCTACGAGTAGTACCTTACACAATACACAGATGCACTAGTCATGCTTTTTTTCACGAACAGAGGCCCCAGTTCGATTCTCGGCTCTGCCACTAAAATTTGAAAATTGGTACGACGACTCGAACGGGGTCCACTTAGCCTCAGGAGGTCAACTGAGTAGAGAGGGTTCAATTCCCACTAACTAACACAGTACTACTCCGAATAATGTCACAAAAGCGACTGAGAGCAAGCCAACCCACGTGGCGATAGCATCTTAAAGTGTGGCATCTCTGTTATCATTGCCATAGTAACGGGTCCTTTTCGAGCAGAGTTAGTCAACTGTTTCTCGCCGGTGGCGCTAAACGTCAGACTTCAACTCTCGTGGGTCCAACAATAGTCTAAGCTTGAGCAATCAATTTCTTCGAGTAACCGCTGAGTTCGCCAACAGAGATATTTTACAGTTCAACAGCTATGACCTGGATTGCCAACATTGTTTCGAATCATTTAAAATTCGACTGCTTCTATCGGGATCTTGGAGGCGTAACTGAGACTTGAGGGTCTAATTTAGTGAGGTAACTGGAAGAAGGGGAACTGTGATATATCAAGGGGTGAGGACACGGCTGAGCAAAAGAGAGAAATGTAATATTTCCAAGACTTCAGTAACCTAATAATGTCGGAGTAGGGCTTGATGAAAGGACTGGGGAGATAAAACAAACAGTGCTACAGTAAGACAAGTTGATTGAGTGTACAGAAACATGTGAGTACACACAGAACACGGTAGAGGAGTGTATTTGTAAACATTGCTTGCTTGCTGTTTAAAGGGGCCTAACATTGAGGTCATCGGCCCCTCTTTATAAACAAACTACAGTATTTTAAACGCAGACTCTTGGCAAGCGGATTACATTTTTGGTTGTGAGCCTAATTCATTCTCGTGATTTTATTTCTATTGCTAACAAACATTAACACTCCGAAAATACAAGCACTTAAACATAAATAAGCCGTTCATACCTAATTTTATCAGAATAGATTACAGGTACACATTTGTACCAGAAGAAAAAATACTCAACTGCCTGTTTTAGGACACAAGGCACGCCACACAGTAGCATTGACTTACGTCACAGAAAGCTACACAGTTCAAAAAAATCAGCGGAACATGTTTTGTAACGTCTGGTATGTGAAAGCTAATTTGGAAGATGGAGTTCCAATAGTCGTACAGCATGCCTTGAGACCTTAGCTAATCAGGGTATGTCAAATCGAAGTTACACTCCATCTGTAGGCGTAGCCATGCATTAAACTGTCAGGACAACCCCCTCAAAACAAAGCGAATAGCGGTGCGTCCGTGTGTCGTTGTCAGGTACACAGACTACTGCGGTCATTTGAGCACGTTGTACGTAAACCAGCACATCCCATGAGACATCTTAACGAGGTTCAAGTCGCAAGGGCTGTCACTTTGATCCAGGAAGGATGGACTTACTATTTTTTTGCTAGGGGCTTTACGTCGCACCGACACAGATAGGTCTTATGGCGACGATGGGATAGGAAAGGCTTGGGAGTTGGAAAGAAGCGGCCGTGGCCTTAATTAAGGTACAGCCCCAACATTTGCCTGCTGTGAAAATGGGAAACCACGGAAAACAATTTTCAGGGCTGCCGATAGTGGGATTCGAACCTACTATCTCCCGGATGGACTTTTCGTCGTGTTGCTATGGATCTCAATGTCTCTCCGTCAGTTATTCAACGCTTGTGGAATCGCTACAATGAGGCAGGCCATTTCACAAGGAGGATTGTGCAAGGTCGTGAACGCATGACAACCCCACAGGATGACCGATATCTGACCATCTGTGCGTTGCGGCGTCGTTCAACAACTGCCAGAGAACTGCAACAAGACCTCAGGAGGGTCACTGAAGTCGCGGTGTCTGACCAGACAGTGAGGAACAGGTTAAGAGAAGTGTCCTCACGACCCAGACGTCCTGTTCGAGAGCCTCGTTTAACGCAGCAACATCGCGCAACTCGCCTTATGTTTGCCCGTACCCACGTTCAACTGGCTAACTCGCCAATGCAGACCTATGTTGTTCACAGACGAGTCCAGATTTCCCCTGAAACAGCGTTATGGACCTTAACGTGGAGATGCCATGGTCAGCAGTACATGCCAAATGTTGTTTAGGAAGGCGACCGATTCGGTCAAGGTTCTGTGGGGTAGCATCAGTATTGATCGCCGTACGGATTTTGTCGTTGTCCGTCGTAATCTTACCGCTGCGGGGTACATCGAGAATATACCGCTACAGCATGTGTTGGTTGCTGCATACGGTGTTGGCCCTCAATTCGCACTCATGCGCGACAATGCCAGGGCGCATGTAGCGCGCATCACCAGAGCTATCTTACGAGTACCGGTACTGGATATTCAAGATATGGAATGGCCAGCAGCGAGTCCCGATATTAATCCCATCGAGCATGTGTGGGATAGGCTTGGCAGAAGTGTTCGTAGGCATCCTGTTCCGCCACAGACTATCCAAGACCTCGAACAGGCTCTCATTGAAGAATGGGACTTGATACCGCAACGTGACCTCCGTCGACTTATACGTAGGTGCCAAGCTGTGATAAATGCTCGTGGAGGATATACACCATACTGAAGCTCTCCAACTATGATAAAAATCCACCTTGGTGGACTGTTATTACATTGTTTTCGCCCCTATTTTGACATTTCCGTTTGTGTTCTGAAAATGAACGCCAATCCATCGATGTCCTTTTGTATACTTCAACGCTAAGGAATAGAGGTTTAGTTGGTAATATACCTGGGTGTGAGGAATTGTTTTGTGGAGCATGGCATGAAACATGTTCCCCTAATTTTATTTGAACTGTGTATATTTATTTTACACCCACAAATACTAGTTGTAATTCACTTTCTTGCCTACTTCATAATTCACCATCCCTAATTCAACATTATAATGATCGAAATTGTAAATTTAATAGATACACACACTGCAGTGAGCCTGAAAACTTGTGTCTAGCGCCTGACAATGTGAAGCCACTCGGCTGCGCTCGGGTGAGATCTGTCGGCTATACTCGGCCGTGCTCGGATGAGATCTGTCGATTATACTCGGCCGTGCTCGGGTGACATCTGTCGGCTATGTTCTACTGGCGCACATTAAGATAGTAATGGAATATCAGTGTCCATATATTAGGCAATACCTTCATTACAATTACTAACTTGTATATTTGTTATGGACTTTGTAATATTGAACTTTCCGATAGCAATGGGACACCAGTATTCAAATATTACTACAATATGATAGAAGCTTGAGACATGTTTCGGCATAAGAGATGTCGACAGAGATGCACTGGGCGTTGAAGTCAAGCTGGTTAACAAACTACTGTGTATTCTATTCAAGGGATTTCCAACATTTTATAG
Source organism: Anabrus simplex (assembly GCF_040414725.1). Classification (NCBI taxonomy): domain Eukaryota; kingdom Metazoa; phylum Arthropoda; class Insecta; order Orthoptera; family Tettigoniidae; genus Anabrus; species Anabrus simplex. Next base: position 76,538,851 of record NC_090277.1, read on the forward strand.
AATAGTCTCCCAGTTTCGTTATATTTCACTTATTCGCTATCTGGAAAGCAGGTGGCATAATTTACATTAGATGCCATTGAAGCAGTCAAAGGACATGGTTTTCAAGCTTTTACGAGTTACTTTACTTCGCACCGACACAGATAGGTCTAATGGTGACGATGGGATAGAAAAGGGCTAGAAGTGGGAAGGAAGCGGTCGTGCACTTAATTAAGGTACAGCCCCAACATTTGCTTGGTATGAGAATGGGAAAGCATGGAAAACCACCTTCAGGGCTGCCAACAGTGGAGTTCTAACCACTATCTCCCGAATACAAGCTCACTGCTGCGCCCCCTTAACCGCACGGCCAACTCTCTCGGTGGTTTTCAAGTTCTTCGAATAGTAACCGATAATTACCAGGCTAATATTTCAATGTTTGAAACATTATGTGGGGGACGTGGTACTTTTGAAGCATGAAATAATACATCCATCGATAATGGAAGGTCACTATTTCTTTGTCATGACTCTAGTCACCTTTTGTATCGCTTCTGACAATCTCTGATTTTCTTATTGCAGCTCTGCATTACCTTCCTCGAAATGAATTACTGAACTGCTCCACTCTCATGAAAGACAAATTCACGAGAGAAATATAATGTGGCACTTGTAATGATGGGCATCCATAGTTCTTTTTAGAAATATTTTTAAAGCCACTTTTAATTAACATTGCCACAAATTATTTACAGAAGTGCGAGCGATTTATACAATTCAATAGAAACCTCTCAACAGGAAGATTTTAAAACTTCAGTGAAATCTATGAAACATGCGCAGCGTTAATGTGGTAACTTTTAATTCATTTACCTACTGTACTTTCAAAAACCTTGGCATACTGGAGTTGCATGGTTGGTTTAAGAAGGTAGCGTAGAAATTAAGATTTGTAAATATCGGTGTGAGCTATGATGGGATTTAAGATTCAAATACATAATTTCTACGAGCTGTGCGCATTTGAAAGCTGAGGAAGTAGGGCAATGTAGGGAGCTTAACTGCAAACGTGGTGGGTAATTGTCGAACAATTAGCTTGCCGACACGGCCGACTTGATGCGTCGCTCTAGGGCGCAGCGAGGGATCCATTCGGCCATCAGCTACTTACCTGCCGGCCATATTGTATTTCATAGGTGACGGACCGAACTTAGCCGAGTTAGTCCGAGTGGCTGCACATTGTCAGGCGCTAGACATAAGTAGCCTGAAACCCTTGCTCATGTTCTTGTTTCATGTCGACGATGGGACTTGCTTAAGAACGTTAGGCACAACAGAATAAGATCTAGAATTGCAGCAGCATTCTCCCAGAAAGGCTACGAGGTACATGAAGAGGTGCCATATGTTACTTGCTGATGGTAGAAATAACAAAAGAATAGATATAATTGCAATTGACCAAGATAAGGACTTCGTATATATACTGGACCACACCATTACATGTGAGGTCGAGTCTAGTCAGCGAGCGGAGGTAGACGTGGAGAAGGGAGCCATTTATGAACCAACCATCAGCTGCTTCAAAGTATCATAGATTATCTCCTGTGTAATTAGTCAATCACTGAAATGAATGAAAATCCACAGCCTGTTTCCAGTCATTCGATCGGGTCAGGAATGGAATGAATGGAGCCTCATCTAGCGGCGAGGATAGGAATTGTGCCGACTGCCGAAGCCTGTCGCACTCTTCTGGGAAAATGATTAATGACTGACAGATGTAATGAAATTATATTGGAGAGTATTGATGGATTGCAAGATGGTAGGGAAAACCGGTGTACCCGGAGAAAAACCTGTCCCGCCTCCGCTTTGTCCTGCACAAATCGCACATGGAGTGATCGGGATTTTGACCACAGAACCCAGCTGAGAGGCCGACGCGCTGCCGCCTGAGCCACGGAGGCTCTGCAAATCAGATATTACTGATCTGCATTTAGGGCAGTCGCACAGGTGGCAGATTCCCGATCTGTAGTTTTCCTAACCTTTATTAAATGATTGCAAAGAAATTGGAAATTTATAGAACATATTCCTTGGTAAGTTATTCCAATCCCTAAATACCCTTCCTATAAATGGATATTTTCCCCAATTTTTCCTCCTGAATTCCAGCTTTATCTTCATATTGTGATCCTTCCTACTTTTAAAGACACTAGTCAGACTTATTTGTCTACTGATGTCATTCCACGCCATCTCTCTACTGACAGCACGGAAAATACCACTTAATCGAGCAGATCGTCTCCTTTCTTCCAAGTCTTCCCAGCCTAAACTTTGCAATATTTTTGTAACGCTACTCTTATTTCGGAAATCACCCAGAACAAATCGACCTGCTTTTCTTGGGACTGTTTCCATTTCTGGAATCAAGTAATCCTGGTGAGGGCCCCATACACTGGAACCATACTCTAGTTGGGGTCTTACCAGAGACTTAAATGCCCTCTCCTTTACATCCTTACTACAACCGCTAAATAAACTCATAACCATGTGAAGAGATCCGTATCCTGTATTTACAATCATATTTATGTGATTACCCCAATGAAAATGTTTCCTTATATCAACATCTAGGTACTTACAATGATCCCCAAAAGGAACTTCACGCTATAAACGCAGTAATTAAAACCTAGAGGACTTTTCCTATTTTTGAAACTCACAACCTGATTTTTAACCCCGTTCATCAACATACCATTGCCTGCTGTCCATCTCACAACATTATCGATGTCATTTTGCAGTTGCTCACGATCTTATAACTTATTTATTACTCTGTACAGAATAACATCATCTTTTTTACTCATATCATTGATATATAATATAAGAAAACATATAAAGGTCCAATAATACTGCCTTGAGGAATTCCCCTCTTGATTATTACCGTCTCAGATAAAGCTTCACCTACTCTAATTATCTGAGTTCTATTTCCTAGATATATAGCCAACCATTCAGTCACTCTTTTAACTAGTCCAATTGCACTCATTTTTGCCAGTAGTCTCCCATGATCTACCCTATCGAATGCCTTAGATGGATCAATCGCGATACAGTCCATTTGTCCTCCTGAATCCAGGATGTCCGATACATCTTGCTGGAATCCTACAAGTTGAGCTTCAGTGGGATAACCTTTCTAAACCCGAACTGCCTTATATCGAACCAGTTATTAATTTCGCAATCATGTGTAACATAATCAGAATGAATGCTTACCCAAAACGTACATGCAATGCATGTCAAATTGACTGGCCTGTTATTTTCAGCTTTAGGTCTATCACCCTTTCCTTTATACACAGATGCTATAGCAACTCTCCATTCATTTGGTGTAGCTCCTTGAACCAAACAATAATCAAGTAAGTACTTCAGATATGATACTATATCCCTATACTGTATCCCCCGAAACCTAATCAATTCCAGCTGCTTCTTTAGTTTTCAAATTTTGTATTTTACTGTAAATGTCATTGTTGTCATAGGTAAATTTTAATACTCTTTAGTATTAGTCACATCCTCTGTCTGGACGTTATTCTTGTAACCTACAATCTTTACATACTGCTGACTGAATATTCTGCCTTTTGTTAATTTTCGCATGCACTCTCCTCTTGTTCATTAATGACTGCTGTAATGTCCTTCTTGGAATCTGTTTCTGCCTTAAAGTACCTGTACATACCCTTCCATTTTTCACTAAAATTATGCTAGTCATCATGTTATCCTTAGCTGACTTCTTTTCTAGATTCAATTTCCTAGTTAGTTCCTTTAATTTCTTCTTACCTCCACAGCCATTTCTATCTCTATTACTTTCCAACCTGCACCTCCTTCCTAGTATCTTTACTTCTCTGTTATAATATAATGGATTTTTACCATCCCTTACCACCTTTTAGGTACAAACCTGTTTTCACATTTTCACATAAGGGTTGTAGGACTTTTTATTGGAGCAAGAGGAACCATATCAAAATTCCTAGTTGAGTTTTTCAAGAGTGTGGGCATTCCCAAGAATCAGTACTGTGATTCAGCCATCTTGGTCATTAAAGACTCCGTCCCAATTGTTGGAAATCACCGTTATAGTACTGCGTACAAGAAGGATTTAGTCCAAAAACTCTTCTTGTTTGAACATACATTGAATAATTAAGTGTTATGGTATATTTAGACAGATTTATGGAGCCTTTCATTGTAGGAAGTACAAATATGTGTCGAAATGGGAAACCAATTGAAACTTTATTTATGTTGTCAACTAGAATTGTTTGTGTTCCTGGATCCTGATTCGTGACCACATATCACTCCATGCTTTCATCATCACTATTATTGAATTTCTGTCAAATTATATGATTAATACCACTGATAATACCTAGGTAATTATCATTTGACCCTGTTCTGTCACTTTGTTGTACTCACACTCACTTGCATCAGTTTCATTTTCACCCATCTTCGCTCGTTTTTTAGTATTCGTCAACACTATCTGGTACTTATAACTTATTTCAGATCAGTTTTGAATTCCATTTCGGTATATAATGTCTACTATAGCTAAAACAATAGCATTTGCAATGTCAACAAACTTCTCAAAAGAACATCACCATGGAAATGGCACTTAGCGGCAAAATCTTTCTTCCTTTTCATTTCAAATCCCTGTCTTAAGCCTAACTAAGCTCCCTTTTCGTACTCGCTCGTGGCATGCATCGGCCAAAATTATAAACATAACGTGAAACAAAAGATCGCAAAAGTGCGTAATTTAAAACTCCGAATAAGGACATGTAACGCTTGGCTAAGGTTGCACTAACAATTACACCACAGAAAGACGCCGCTATACTTCGTAATAAAACACGGGATATCTAATAAAATGCCTACTTGTTCCTGTAACAGGCAAAGTAAAGTTAAAAATTCCTTCCAGTTGTTCCAACAAAACTTAACGGAACATATAACAGTCCTGTTCAATTTTTTCTGTCTGCACTGACTGGAGATTAAAAAAATTGAAACTATCTAAAACCCGGAATTTCAATGGTGTAGGCTACTCAGGGGAAGTCCTTGTAATTTTGACCACTTAACTGTAAACGTTCATAACTCTATTGACCATTATTTCTCCAATTTTACGCACGAAAATTAGTAAAATAAATGAAATGATTTTGTGAAAGTGAATTTTAATATTATCATTAGAATTTGTTTATAATGAATGTTTATTCTAAAATTTGTTATCGTGTAATTTGGACTGGTAAATATAAACAGTTATGTATAAACATTTATCGTATTTATTATGAAATACTAAGCAATAAAATGAACTGCGGTCCTCACGTTTGGACTATCATAAAACAATTCATAAAACAATAAACTAATTCGTCCTGAATTTTGGTGCAGTTTTCACGAGAACACTTTTTGCAATTATTGCTCTGAATCCAATAGGCATCATAATACTTGTCATATGCAATGCAAACTGTATTTTTTCTTGCGTCTGTAGTGAATAGTTTCTCGATCGCTGTTCAGCCCAAAAACCTACATTACGAGGTGTCGTGTGGTCAGCTCAACGAATCCTCTCCACCGTTATTCTTCGCTTTCTAGACTGGAGCCGCGATTTCACCATCAGGTACCTCCTCAATTGTAATCGCGTAGTCTCAGTGGACCTTAAACCAGCCCTCAGATCTTGGTAAAAATCCATAACCTGGCTGAGAATCGAACCCGGGGCCTCCATGTAAGTGGCAGGCACGCTACTCGACCGGCCTCAAATTATAAAACAAGTTATTTTAAAATCACCAGTAAAAGTACGAAGAAACGCAACTATTACAACTGTTTCAACGGTCCAAATTACACACTCTCGGGTAGTCCAAATAACACGACACGCAAAGATATAATCAACAACTAAATAATATGTAAAGTACTTAAAATTCATGAATGAAACTATGTTAAAATTTACCTAGATATTTCATCAGTACTTGCAAAATCTAAATACCCTATTGGCTGAAATAACTAGTTCACAGTACACTTATTTGTCACCGTATAAGCTTACAAGGAATGTGAGTATTAAGGTTGTTTTCCTCTTCCCCTTCAACCTTAAGTCCATTAGCAAAACAACTTACAGGAAGAAAGCTACCCTCGGCTGTCTTGCTGACCTCGCCTCAGACAGAGAAATAACCAAACTTTCAAATAACAAAAATATTTTCTGTCCAAGTTACACGGGCTACTTCTACCTTAAGTATTTAGTTTACTCTTCAGTCTAGATCAAGCCACCGTCATTTTTAGAATGTTCCTTGCAATGACCTTCATGAAATTCTGTTGCAAAACACTAAGATTCTGAATGGCATATCATCAACAGGAAAGTGGAAGAATGTGACTAACTCATCTGAACTAGATTTGCAGCCATCCACATCTTAGTATCTTGGTAAAAGCACTTCTCAAATAATGTTCCAGTTGACATTTCTCTTTATTTTGTGAATAAACTATTGTTTGATTTGCTATAAAATGTTAGTTGAACTCAAGATGAATCTAAAAGAATATAGAATGAGAATAGAAGGGGGAAGAGATAGAAGGGGGTGAAGGAAATTAGCAAGTCAATAACTTTAAATATTTGGGAAGTGTGATCAGGGAAGATTCGTACTGCACAACAGAAATTAAGAAAAGAATTGCCATGGCAAAAGAAGGTTTCAGGAGAAAACTGAAATTACTTTGTGGGCCACTAAGTAAAGATGTGCGGGAAAGTGTAATATCTGGAGCATTGCGCTGTGTGATCCAGAGACAGCAACGGTGCGGAAGAAGCACTAAAGAAGACTGGAGGCACTAGAGATGTGGATATGAAGGGGAGTGAGATGGGAAGACCGGGTAAGGAGAAGAACGAGCTATGTTGTAAATCATTAGAAGTAGAAAAATGAACTGGATTGGAGATTGTTTGAGGAGGGACTGTTTACCGAAAGAAGGAAGGGTGAAAGGCAAAAGAAGAAGATGAAGGAAGATATATAAAATGCTCGACAACATCAAAGGATAGACATATTCGGACATGAAAATCTTGGCTATGGAAAGGCAGAAGTGGAAGAGGTTTATCCCATGACAAGCCGGGCTGAGTGGCTCAGACTGTTGAGGCGCTGGCCTTCTGACCCCAACTTAACAGGTTCGACGCTAGCTCAGGCCGGTGGTATTTGAAGGTGTTCAAATACGTCAGCCTCGTGTCGGTAGATTTGCTGGCACGTAAGAGAACTCCTCTGAGACTAAATTCCGGCACCTCGGCGTCTCCGAAAACCGCTAAAGTAGTTAGTGGGACTTTAAGCAATTATTATTATTATATACGAATAATCCCATTAGGGCTACGCAAAGTACTTACAGGGGTGCATTTTCCTTCCTTTGTTCCCATATTGCTTTCATTCTTTCATTGTGGGCTTCCTTTCTCTGTTCAGACCAGGTTGTCCAGTCTTCTTCTTTGGTCAACTTGCCATTTGTGAATTTTTTATTTGAAGATAACCTTGTTTTGGACATCTGCTGGTGTAATTCCTGTCTGTTTCAAATCGGTTTTAATTTCGCCAATCCATTTCATTGAGTCTGTTTAGATTTACTCCTGTTTACATAGAATTCGACTACCTTTGTTTGTCTGTCTGGATGCATTCTTTTAATATGATCATAGAATCTTAGCCTGCATTTTCTGATATCACTGTGAATATTTGTGTAATTTTTGATTTGCTGTCTGGCTCTAAGTTGGTATTATCCGTTGATGAGTTTCGGGCCTAGAATTTTTCTTATGATTTTGCGTTCCTTTTTCTCAATGTTTTCAATGTCTGCTTTCCTGTTCAAAATTAGCGTCTCTGGTGCATAAAGATATTCTGGTTTAATGACTGTATTCTAATATCTCAGTTTTGTATGCTTGGAAATACATTTCTTGTTATAAATTTCTCTTTTTTTTGTTTTTTGCTAGTTGTTTTACGTCGCACCGACACAGATAGGTCTTACGGCGACGATAGGACAGGAAAGGGCTAGGAGTGGGAAGGAAGCGGCCGTGGCCTTAATTAAGGTACAGCCCCAGTATTTGCCTGGTGTGAAAATGGGAAACCACGGAAAACCATTTTCAGGGCTGCCGACAGTGGGGTTCGAACCTACTATCTCCCGAATATTGTATACTGGCCGCACTTAAGCGACTGCAGCTATCGACCTCGGTTATAGATATCTTGGGTTAGTCGTTGTTCAGTTTCCAACTTTTGGCATCTGATTTCATTGGCTTTTGTTTCGAGTCCTTTTTCCTTAATTGTTTCACCAGGTATTTAAATTGTGATACTCGTTTAATTTTGCCATGAAAAAATGAAATGGCGTATGGCTTTTAGTGCCGGGAGTGTCCAAGGACATGTTCGGCTCACCAGATGCAGGTCTTTTGATTTGATGCACTAGGCGACCTGCGCGTCGTGATGAACATGAAATGTTGATGAAGACGGCACATACACTCAGCCCACGTGCCAGCGAAATTAACCAATTATGGTTAAAATACCCGACCCTGCCTCGAATCGAACCCGGGACCCCTGTGACCAAAGGCTAGCACGCTAACCATTTATTCATGGAGCCTGACAATTTTGTTTCCATGAATTTTGGTGCACTGTTTGTTGCAGGTCACGTATTCAGTTTCTTCAAAAGATATCTGAGGGCCGACTTCTTCCGCAATTTCTTTCAGGAGTTCGTTATTATTATTATCATTATTATTATTCCATGACAAGACCTGCCAAAAGGCAGAATACCTGAATGAATTCTGTAAAATTACTTATCTGTGGGATTATTCATCATTCTTCTCTGCATTCGGTAGAAATACGATGCAATATGCCACTGAATATGTTGTCCCCCTTTTTCTCATCTAGCTCTGGTTAACCTACCGTCAACTTTGCTAGTTTTCATAAAAGTATTCTCAACACTTAAAAGAGTTTTGAGCCAAATTACAAAAGAATTATGACGGCGTAAATTTCGTAGGGAGATCCTTCGACGACAGAGTCTTAATGAGAATGTCACCTCTACTTTTTCTTGTTCTGGATGCTAAGGACTCTGTTTCTCATCCGTTTGATCACAGCCAACTTGAATATACAAGCCAGCTACCAAGAGATGTGACGTTGCACTCTTAGTGCTAAAGTCTTCGTCGTCGCGTGTAATTCCTGTACTACTGATAGGAGACTTTTTATCATAATATGTCAGAAAAAATGCAGTATGCATAAAACGCATAATATTGCAGAAACGTTATCAAATGAACTTACATACAAATACACAAATATATGCACTTAAAGTATATTAATGTACTTGGTGGTCACTGTGGGAATTAATATCTCTCAAAATAATAGCGTTATTTTATGCTTGTTTGAGCACATCATATTGTTGTTAATTATTTTTGAATAACTGTTAAAAGTTTCCCAAAATATGACGCATCTTGGACACAACACTCATTAATTGTACACTACACACCCACGCTTGTCACAGAAATTGGCCAGGTTCTTCAACTTTCATATTCAAGTTATTGAGAGAAAAATGACTACGTTTTCCACTGTGTTGTGACACAAATAACGGCTGCCCAGGAAATATTGTTGAGATAGCATCGTCAGTTAATTTTGGCTTTCCCCTGTGCACAGTTGAAACGGAACCGTCTGGTCCTTTCACCGTGTCTACCATCCGACTCGTTGGCTGAATGGTCAGCGTACTGTCCTTCTGTTCAGAGGGTCCCGGGCTCGATTCCCGGCCGGTTCGGGGATTTTAACCTTCATTGGTTAATTCCAGTGGCCCTGGGTCTGGGTGTTTGTGCTGTCCGCAACATCCCTGCAACTCACACACCACACATAACACTATCCTTCCACCACAACAACACGCAGTTACCTACACATGACAGATGCCGCTCACCCTAATCGGAGGGTCTGCCTTACAAGGGCTGCACTCGGTTAGAAATAGCCACAGGAAATTTAAAAAACCGTTTCTACCCGAATTATATGTTGTTAGCCCCTTTCTTATTTGGACGGTAATTAGACGTAAAACCAGGCACATTGCACTTTCGTCCCATAATGCAAATAATACACTACACTAATACATTATAATACTAATCGTAATGAAATAATGAAATCTTAATCTTCAAAGTACGTTGGTCAATTAATAATAGTTCAGTAGGTTCATATAACCTATCACTTAACCTAGCATCAGGCTGCTCAAATTACAGTGCTGTAGTAACAAACACATGCTACTGCTGGAAACACATCTTATACTGATGCTTTTTCGTACAGTTGTCATTTGAAAACACCAACGAACACTTCTAATAATGTTGAAATAACAATAACGTGCTACCAAACCACCATGAAAACAAGACTCATGCCTCCATATCGAAGCACTGAAAGTGTGACGTTATCCCCATGGAACTGTCAAGTGCAGCAGGCCGGGACTACCTATCTAGATGACCATGGTTTGATTGAATCCACTCACCAATGTATTTAAACCACTGCCTGCTCGATATGCACCCGATGGCTGTTTATATAAGCAACCATTGGATGCAGATCGAGCTGGCAGTGATTTAAACTTATGCACACGGTTTATTGTTCCATATTTGCTGTTTAGTTGGATCGTGTTTTGTTTTATATTTGAAATTACTTCTGCCTGTTTGTTCCGCTACTTCTTCCAGCAGATTAATTTCTTCTGCCACCATTTTATTACCATTTGTATTAATATTGTCATTATGTATCAGATCAATACAATGTCGTGCAGACATGAGGAATGTGTTATCACCGTGAACAAGAAAGAGAGGCGTGTTATGTTGTACATTATTTGAGCACTCTGCCCATAAATCTCGATAGAATATACCAATAAGCCGGGCAGCTCGACAATATTCAAATCATAGCCTCGTGACATCCATAGCTTAGGAGAGATCAAACATGTAACGAGGGACGCGTTAGTATGCATAATTTGTTAGTGGGGAATTGCTACTCTGGGTTTACGATACTGCACTCAGCAATGAAATACGGGTAATAACTTTGAGACGAGAGGAAATGTGAGAGGTCGTGAGTTCTTTAAAGAGTGAGGCTGTGAATTATTGTAAGCAAAGGTTGAAGAAGAAATATCAGAGGATGAAAAGTAATAGCAACGAAAATAAGAAAAAATAAATATTTCCTGGAACCCACAGTCATTTTTATAACGGTTAAGACTGGCATTTGTGAGGACTAATTTTACGCAGAAGTTTCGATTTTATTTTTAATCAAAAATAATCTATTTAGCCCAAGTAAATACTTTAAAAAGGGGAAATAATTTTAAGAAACGAATTTGTTCAGACCTGGGTCAATAAAGGGTACAATAATTAATACAATATTGACCGCTGGTCGCCATTTGGAAACCCCTGGTCTAGATCAATTGTCATGTAATCTTCTGCACTGATATTACCATAATTTCACTGATAGAAATAGAAATATATTTATTTAAAGTTAATTACAAGAGAGTTTGTTTCAGCGATTAGTATCTCAGCCATCTTAGATCTACAACCTGTGACAATAAAGTTCGGTGAATAGTCCTGTACTATCAACATATGTGAACAATGTACGACAGTGACCTTAGTTTCATTCCAAATAGTCCCATTCCATAACTATGCACTGCTGAAATCGGCGATACATGTCCTGGAAACTTTGCACGAAGGCTTCCTTTGGGATGGTGTTCAAAAGCCTCGTCACGTTTCGTTGGATGTCAGGAATATCGTCAAATCTCTTTCCTTTCAAAGCGAGTTTTATGCGTGATTTTTCGGATCTGACCTTTTTCTAGGAGGGGATCCCGGAGAACGCCATTCCATCCTTTGTTGTTTTGTTTCAGGGTTGTACCTGAGACACCAGGGTTTATCCTCAGTGACAATACAGTTCAAGAAATTTGGTGTCACATCCGCCGTTTCGACAAAATCCTGTGAAGCCGCTAAACGTGCCTGCTTCTGATCGTTAGTCAAGTGATGTGGCACAATACGAGAACACGTTTTCCTCTTCCCTGACTTCTGGGTAACGATTTGTCACACGGATTCACAGTTAAACTTCAGTCCATCTGCTATCATGCGCACAGTTAATCGCCGATCGTTCGTGATTAATGTCCTCACCTTCTCAATGTTTTCGTCACTGACGGCGGTTGCCGGTCTTCCGCTACGAGGGTTGTCAGAAACACTTTCCCGGCCTCCTCGAAAACAGGCGAACCACTCGTACACACATTTCAAGGATAGTGCTTGATCTTTATAAACACGTATCATCATCGCATGTGTTTCTTTCGGTGTCTTGGTCGTTCATGTTCCTGTTCGCAATTCAGAACCAACGCACTAAACACGCACTGTGTCAAACAGGTCTTACACGGCACACACACGATGCTCAACTGAACAACGTTGGGAGGAGGTGGTCAAAACCTGCTGCTACGCAGGTACAGCGTTGTCTGTCGCCAGTGTTGCCGGATCGACCGTTCTGACTTCATTCACCGAACTTTATTGTCACAGGTTGTATCTGGAATACATATGTACTGAAAGGCGTTAGAAAGGAATTTTACATATTTTTTTCCGTAACAGTCGCAAAATTTCCTTCTATTTCCGCGTCACACAGGTTCCACTAAATACAGTTAAACTTACATGAATATTGAACCATAATTCACGTAACGTGAAAAATTATCCGATATTGATTTTTTCCAGTTCATAAAGGTTACGCGCTGAAGGCAAGTTTTACTGGATTTCATTTTAACATAAAATGTCCTACATTGTATGGATTCCATTCACTAATCTTACTGTGTGAGCATCAGAAAGGAATCATGCTTCAATAAATTCCTGATAGTATCTCACAAGAGACAGAACAGTGTGTGCTCGTCAACACCGAGTTCTATTGTCACTAACGTCACGTTATCTCGTTACTATATTAGACATGACTCCTGCAGACATTACCCGTGTTTGTCAATCTCAGCTGTTTGTAATCAAACAAGACCCGGAGAAAAGCGACTACGTAGTGTGTAATCAAACTATGTTTCGCACAAATGAGAGTATTTCACTGCTTACATTACGACGTGCATCACCACAACACCACTTTCATTATCATGTAACAGGGATTATCCGTATTTTGAGTTCTGACTGCATGCAGACTTCAAAACGTTTTGCCATAATAATTGGGGGTGGGGGTGGGGAGTCTTGATTCATTACTGGTACCGGTGCGAATGCAATCGCTTCTCACCCAGTCTATTTGGATTGAGTTGCAGTTTAAGTTACATTTGTGGGCGTTTTAGAGAAGGAAACGAATGTAATTTTATAAATTAATGGATAGTAGTCAGTAGAAAGTATACATGCATCATCATCATAGACCGTTGTACCTTTCAGCGTTCAGTATGCAGGCCTCTGTGAATTTACTAAAATCCTCTATTTGCAACTTGTGCTGTGGCCTCATTTAGTTCTTTACCTCTTATATTCAAATCGTTAGAAAATGAGTCTAACCATCGTCGTCTTGGTCTCCCTCTAATTCTCTTACACTCCATAACACAGTCCATTATTCTCCCAGGTAACTTATCCTCCTCCATTTGCCTCACATGACCCCACCACCGAAGCCGGTTTATGCATACAGATTCACCCATCGAGTTAATTCCTAACTGTAGTCTTTATCTCCTCATTCCGAGTACCCTCCTGCCATTGTTCCCACCTGTTTGCACCAGCAATCATTCTCGCTACTTTCATGTCGGTTACTTCTAACTTATGAATACGATATCCTGAGTCCACCCAGCTTTCGCTCCCGTAAAGCAAAGTTGATCTGAAAACAGACCGATGTAAAGATAGTTTCGTCCGGAAGGTGACTTCCTTTTTACAGAATACTGTTGATCGCAACTGCGAGCTCACTGCATTAGCCTTACTACACCTTGATTCAAGCTCACATGCTATATTACCATCCTGGGGGAACACTCATCCTAAATACTTGAAATAATCTACCTGTTCCAGCTTTGTATCACCAATCTGACATTCAGTTCTCTTGGATTTCTTACCTACTCACGTCATTTCAATCTTGGAAAGGCAAATTTTCATACCATATTCATTGCACCTAGTTTCAAGTTCCAAGATATTAGACTGCAGGCTTTCGGCACAATCTGTCATCAAGACCAAGTCGTCAGCATAGGCCAAACTGCTTACTACATTTCTACCTAAATGAATCTCTCCCTCCCCCACCCCCCCGGGCACTTTATACATTTCATCAGATGATCCATGTAAACTAGGAACAACTATATATATAGTTAATAATTATGAAGAGAGTAATAGTTATTTGGAAGAGAGCATTTACTTTTAACGATTTGTTAATTATTTAGTGAAAACAGCAATATTTAAAATGGTGGTGGGGATTATTGTTTTAAAAGGAAGTACTATTAGGCAACATCCTCAACATAACACTTATCAAAGAGGGAAAATGGAAGTGATGCGACACTTCGAAAAATGAACGTATTGGTCTAAGAAATACAAGGGTCACTAAAGGCATGAAAATGAAGAACTCCCTACGCCTTGTAATGTTCCCTCCCCTGCTACTACTGCCTACGACACGCTCATATATGGACAAACATTGTTCACTGGTTCTCCCGGTCATCTCTTCTCGGCGTCAGCTTCTGTACTGGCGAACATCAACCTGCTCCGGGCCGCTTGTTACGTCACATCACCATGTCACACCTGCCAATCTACACCTCGTGATACTTCCAGAATGTTCCACACACCAACTCTCTCTGCTATATAAACTCGCATATTTTCCCGACTCATCAGGAGTATAAAGCGGTTCACATAAACGTGTGCACGTAATAGTGCTAACCAGGCAGCTGTACTTATTAGTACGACTTCGGAAGAGCATTTGTCTGAGCTGAGCACTTCTCAGTGCTTGCTCTTTCTCTTTCAGAGTTTGTTACAGGAGGACCAGGATGGACAACCAGGCGGGTACGATGACAACCCAAGAACGGGCGGTGGCGATCGGGCACTTGCTCCGAGATCTCTTCACCGGCATGACACCAACACCGGAGAGCAACACGGAGCCGCAGACGCTGGAACCTGTGCCGGAGACCCCGGCACCCGAGCCGGAGCTGCCGCAGGAGGAGCCGGAGATCGAGGTGGAGACGGAGCCTTACAGGGACGGGTGTGACCCCCCTAACGGCTTCTTCTTCTCCGAAGGCTACACAGACCCGGCGCACGAAGCGCTGCTCGTGTACTACAGGCCGGGGCGCCCTGTAACTTCTGAACGGGGCCTCGTCCTGGACAGAATGCGGCGCCCTCGCCGAGGAGGCAGGATCATCTCGACAACCATGGCCGTCGAGAGCTTCCTACCAGGAGGCCTCATCATCAGGCATCACGACCAGGAGCGGATGCGCGACGCAGAGAGGGAGCTTTCTTCTCTGTTCCAGGTCATCCGTCTACCAGGGAGGGACGGAGTGCCAGGGATGAACACCGGCGCAGTCAGGGCCGCGACGGAGACCAGGGAGACGCCGGGGAGGCTAAGGAATAGAGCGGGTAATACCGACCTAGTCCTGGCCACTCAGCCGGCGACCACCGACGCCACCACGCAGGTGGGGCATGACGCCCTCTGGCGCCGCGACTGTGCGACTTCAGTGGAGGAGGACGCCCCCTGGCGTTCTGAGGCTGCTGTCCAGGCCCAGCCTGCCAGCACGTCTATCGAGCTGCAGACCTCGATGTGCGCCCCACAGGACAGGGAACGTAGTCAAGCGTCAGCACCGACCGACGCCGCCGCCGCCAGCCAGGAGAAGGAAGAAGACGGCGACGCAGCGGAGCCATCAGCTACCCTGGGGTCACCAGGCCGGGAGGAGCGTCACCAGGACGAGGCCTCTTCCCCTGCCGAGAAGACACGCCCGGGAAGAAGAAGAAGACGACGCCGGACCACGAAGCAGAAGGCGACGCCGGCCCACCAGGAGAGGGCCGCCCAGCCGCAACCCAAGACTGCTCCCAGGACAGCAGTCAACCGAGGAGCCAATCAGGAGAGGACCTCAGCGGGTAGCGGCAGTCAGGTGAGAGTAAAACGTCCCCCTCAGCAGCTCTTGCAGTGTTTCCGCTGTCTGAGGTGGGGCCACCGTCAAGTTAGCTGTGGACTCCAAGTGAAGTGCAACCGCTGTGGTGGTGATCACCACTACACGGCCTGCGCAACACTTAAGGAGGCGCCGGTGTGCGCCAATTGCGCGGGGGGCCACCCGGCCTCCCACCGCAGTTGCCCAGTCTACAGGGCCATGGCGCGGGCAGAGAGGAGGGAGGCCCGGCGCCATGACCCACCCCATTCCAGGAGGCCCCCGCCTCGGCGGGCTTGGCCTCATTCTCCGGGATCGGAGACTGGGTACGAGGTGCCCCAAGGAGGTGGAGCCGTGCGACAGTCCCTAGTGGTACTCGACGCATGGCTCCGCAGCCGGCAAGGACCGCGCTAGTCCCAGCAGTGCCTAGACGGACTGATCCCCAGGCGATGGAATGGCGAGGAATTGGTTTATGTTTTGTGCATGTTACCTGTTCCTAACTAACACAACCTCTGGTCTTTTTCCAGCCCACATCCTTGCATGTGCTATCAAAAGATGTCAGGTTTTACATGAAGGCTCTTTCTTCTTACTGCCTATGTGGTTTTTCCCTGACCCTTCAATACCATACTTCAACACCATATACCTAACACAAACTCTTGCCGTGGTAGCGAGTCTGACTCGGAAACCGGCAGATACTCCTTGTATCACTTCCACTCCTCCCTGCTATCTCTTTCTTCTTCTTAGAAATAATAGCATGTCGGAGGCCATGTAGATTGAGTCGTTAGTCACGCGGGGGGAGCGGGCTTCGGGGGCCCCCCCGAAAAAAAAAAAAAAAAAAAACCGACTCATCAGTCCGGGATGTGACTGTACTGGTGTGTGGAGGCTCTTAATTGCTTTCTTCGCACCGTGCTGGTTTTAACTGGAACTCTTTCTACAAGGCAGATAGTGAGCTAAGAATGTTACCCGAATTTTAATATCTTCTCGGCGGCCCTTCAGGCCCTTATGGTATTTTCGCCTGGCCATTTAAAAACTTTGAATTCTTTCAGTTATGCCATGGCAACAGTGATTTATCATGAGCATTTTGAGTAGCTAAGAACGCAGTGACTGACGCAGTGGGAAATTATATTCGTCCTTAGTGTTCCCCCTTAGATATTTTTGGCGTATTCCCTTTTTATTCTCTTCCCTTTTTTCTTATCAATGAATAACTACGGATATTTCATATTATCATTGTTAAATTGACACTGTGGAACACGATTCTTAATAAAACGGACTCCGAATAGCGGCAAACGATTGGCCGCGTTTCAAAACCGGGTTAGTGCATATGGGATTATTGAAACGGTGAGCCCGTCCCTACTTTATGGATTCATGTAAAATGGAAAGTCCATGACTTACGATAATGAAAAGTGAAATATGCCACTGAAGATCAAAAGCAACAAAAGCAAGAGGACTTGTAATATTATTACGTTGAAGATATTATATTCTTGCGCATTCATAATGTTAGCGACAAACTATTGTCATCCGTTGCTGTATCCAAGCAGACTCCCATGGTACTACAGCCCCGGAGGGCCTTAGCCTACCAAGCGACCGCTGCTCAGCCCAAAGGCCTGCAGATTACGAGGTGCCGTGTGGTCAGCACGACGAATTCTCTCGACCGTTTTTCTTGGCTTTCTAGACCGGGGCCGCTATCTCACCGTCAGATAGCTTCTCAATTCTAATCACGTAGGGTGAGTGGACTTCGAGCCAGCCCTCAGACCGAGGTAAAAATCCCTGACCTAGCCGGGAGTACCCAGGTTACATTACAAATCAAAATGATCTCGGTAACTAATGGGGTTTTAAATGTTGTTCATCTGTTAATTATTAAACATTTTGTAATTGCAAGATGGCCACCAGTGCAATTCAGAAATAAAAATAATAACCTATAGTAATCAGATATACTGTTGAAAAGAATTGTTATCCCACTTCTCGTCTGTGTCATTGATCTCAAAATTTTGGTGTGATTATGTCTCTTCTTTTTCAACGCTTTACATCGTTCACTCATAAACTGGCATGAGTCTGCTCTCTGGCAGTTAGCTGGGTCCAGGAACCCGGTTTATAGTTTCCTCAATAACGTGTAATAAATATAATTAAATTATGGCAGCGTCTTCCACGAGGTCTTTATTGCGCTACATGTCTTAGTTATGTGTTAACTTTGCTAATAATGGTTTTAATTATAACTTTACGAAACACAGACTTAAGATGAAATAAAAGGACATCACCCTCACTGCTCAGAACGGTGAATTGAAACGACAGACACAGTGCTGCCAACCTTCCAATGAATAACTTACTAGCTGCCATCCCGTAAATCAATTTATTTGCTGTTCAGTCTGCAAGTACACTACCAGCGAAAACACAGTGTGCTCCGGAATAAACTAACCCAGTTCGGATGGTGGTGGTGATTACCGTTTTAAGAGGAAGTACAACTGGGCAACCATCATTCGATTATCAATGATATGCGTTTAGAGCTATCGCCCAAGTGGCAGATTCCCTATCAATTATTTACCTGGCTCTTCCTAGCATTTTCAAAGAACGTGGGAATTCGTCGAACATTTCCCTTGATATTTTATTCCAATTCCTTACTCTTCGTCGTATAAATGAATATTTGCCCCAATCTGTCCTCTTGAATTCAAATTTTATATTCATTTTGTGATATTTCCTACTTTTAAAGACATCACTCAAGCTTATTCTTCTACCTTTGTCATTCCACGCCAACTGTCCACTGACAATTCGGAACACACCACATGATCGAGCATCTCGTCTCCTTACTCAAAAGTCTTCCCAGCGCAAAGTTTACAACATTTTCGTAACACTACTCCTTTGTCGAAAATCACCCAGAACAAATCGAGCTGCTTTCCTTTGATTATTTTTTTCAGTTTTTGTATGAAGTCTTCCCAGTGAGGCTCCCATACACTGGAGCCATACTCTAACTGCGATCTTACCAGAGACTTACAGGCCCTCTCCTTTACATCCTTACTACAACCCCTCAACAGCCTCATAACCATGTGAAGAGATCTGAAACCTTTCTTAACTACCTCGTTAATGTGATTACCCCAATGAAGATCATTGCTCATACACTGACTGACAGTGACAATGCAACACCAAGGAGGAGTGGTTCGAAAGGGATGAAAGTTGGGGACAAAACAGAGACGGCACGGACGAATAATTGATGTTTATTTCAAACCGATATGCAGGTTACACAATGCGCACGGCATCGACTCAGTAGGATGTAGGACCACCGCGAGCGGCGATGCACGCAGAAACACGTCGAGGTACAGAGTCAATAAGAGTGCGGATGGTGTCCTGAGGGATGGTTCTCCATTCTCTGTCAACCATTTGCCACAGTTGGTCGTCCGTACGAGGCTGGGGCAGAGTTTGCAAACGGCGTCCAATGAGATCCCACACGTGTTCGATTGGTGAGAGATCCGGAGAGTACGCTGACCACGGAAGCATCTGTAGACCTCGTAGAGCCTGTTGGGAGATGCGAGCAGTGTGTGGGCGGGCATTATCCTGCTGAAACAGAGCATTGGGCAGCCCCTGAAGGTACGGGAGTGCCACCGGCCGCAGCACATGCTGCACGTAGCGGTGGGCATTTAACGTGCCTTGAATACGCACTAGAGGTGACGTGCAATCATACGCAATAGCGTCCCAAACCATGATACCGCGTTGTCTAGCGGTAGGGCGCTCCACAGTTACTGCCGGATTTGACCTTTCTCCACGCCGACGCCACACTCGTCTGCGGTGACTATCACTGACAGAACAGAAGCGTGACTCATCGGAGAACACCACGTTCCGCCATTCCCTCATCCAAGTCGCTCTAGCCCGGCACCATGCCAGGCGTGCACGTATATGCTGTGGAGTCAATGGTAGTCTTCTGAGCGGACGCCGGGAGTGCAGGCCTCCTTCAACCAATCGACGGGAAATTGTTCTGGTCGATATTGGAACAGCCAGGGTGTCTTGCACATGCTGAAGAATGGCGGTTGACGTGGCGTGCGGGGCTGCCACCGCTTGGCGGCGGATGCGCCGATCCTCGCGTGCTGACGTCACTCGGGCTGCGCCTGGACCCCTCGCACTTGCCACATGTCCCTGCGCCAACCATCTTCGCCACAGGCGCTGCACCGTGGACACATCCCTATGGGTATCGGCTGCGATTTGACGAAGCGACCAACCTGCCCTTCTCAGCCCGATCACCATACCCCTCGTAAAGTCGTCTGTCTGCTGGAAATGCCTCCGTTGACGGCGGCCTGGCATTCTTAGCTATACACGTGTCCTGTGGCACACGACAACACGTTCTACAATGACTGTCGGCTGAGAAATCACGGTACGAAGTGGGCCATTCGCCAACGCCGTGTCCCATTTATCGTTCGCTACGTGCGCAGCACAGCGGCGCATTTCACATCATGAGCATACCTCAGTGACGTCAGTCTACCCTGCAATTGGCATAAAGTTCTGACCACTCCTTCTTGGTGTTGCATTTGCTACGTCAGTCAGTGTATTAACACCTAGGTACTTACAGTGTTCCCCATGAGGTACTACTATGACTGGGTGAGCTGGCCAAGCGCTTAGGTTTGCGCAGCTGTGAGCTTGCATCCGGAGATAGTGGGTTCGAACCCCACTGTCGGCAGCCCTGAAGATGGTTTCCTGTGATTTCCCATTTTCGCACCAGGCAAATGTGGGGCTGTACCTTAATTAAGGCCGCGGGCGCTTCTTTCCCACTCCCTAGGCCTTTTCTATCCAATCATCGCCATAAGACATATCTGTGTCGGCGCGACGTAATGCAAGTTGGAAAAAGAAAAAAGATACTAGCACCCCATAACACAATAATTAAAACTGAGAGGACATATCCTTTTGGTGAAACTTGCATTCATAACATCGTCCACTGTCCATCTCACAACATTGGTCCCCCTTCACTCGCTCACGAGGTATAGATACTTTGAAAAATGAAGGTATCGGCCAAAGAAAGACAAGGGCAACGAAGGGCGTTCTCCCTAGGCCTCGAATGCTTTAATACCGTCAGGGTCGGAAAAGATCAACAGTTGATCAAAGGATATCGGACAGAATGTATGAAAGTAGGGAGCCTGTCACATGTAAGTTTGTGCAATGTCAGGACTCAGCTACGGGTCCCATGGTCACCAACCCATGCTCTCCGCAAGTTAAGAACCCTGAGGCCCCTTTTCGTCGCCTCTTAGGACAGGCAGCGTATACCTTGAGTTGGCTATTATTCTACCGCTCCCACCCAGTTCGGAGGGAGATATAAAACATAAACGGTGTCCCCTCTTTGTCGTAAGAGGTGTCTAAAAGGGCAACGCCAGTGGCTCTCAAACTGCGAGGTACTATGTTATATCTGAGTCTAGCATGGTTTCCAGTCACTTGTGCCACTCTCCTCACTTTCATATTCGATTTCCCTTGGTCATTTCATGATATCTTCGGAGCTTGACGATATTAGGATTGCAAGGCCCCGGGAGTATTTCATTTTTACACAGTTCGTGGCCCTTCCCCTTCTTTTGGCGAAACGAACATCTATATCAGGGCGACGAGGCACGACCAGAAAGAGGTGAATTAGGGTTTTTCGCCGCGAAATGTGGATAAATAACAGAATACCTCTAAACTTGATTATAAGAGCAAGAATGGCAACCAGTGAACCCAAGACTTGGCAGATATTCGTACAACAGAATGATAATAGAAGACAGAATTATCTCCAGGAGACAGATGTAAAAAATGACGAGTTTAAAGAAGATGAGGAAAGGAAATGAAGAAACGTCTGACCGGAAGAGAGGAGGAAACAGTAAAGACAGAAGTTAAAGTGCTATTGGGAAGAAAGAAAAGAAGCTGGAAGATAAATACATGCAGTTACTTTACACGGTCCGCCGATAGCAAAATTCGATAATGATAAACACCTCGAAAGTAATCACGCAAATACAGTAGTAACTGTGCCATCCCTTTGGTCGGAGAGTTCCAACTACTTCATCTTCTTACAAAGCTATTTCGAGGCGCAACCTTCCACTTCTGAAGTAGCTGTTAGGTTCTTCCGTGTTTCATTTGTTAACATAACGTTAGGACCGTACATCTTCCACGGATGTGTAGAGTATGAAGAGCAATGGGGACAAGCCTGATCCTTGAGGGACACCAACAATGACTTGCAAGGCAGCCGACGTTCAAACTGCTCAGTGCACAATACAGGGATCTGTACATCTTCGCACTTAAGGGTCCTGGAACCCCGTCGTAGAATGAAACACGTCCGGACCAAATTACCAACCTAGTCACGTCCTCATTTTGTGGCTACTGGGTGTCAGAGTCGATGTGATCGATAATCGATTACAGGATATAGCGTTCTCCGAGAGAGGTACGTGCACAAAAATGGAGGTTTGGGATATTTTATTGTTCTAACAAACAAACAAGTTCACGAAAAATGTATTGATTTGCATAACGACTGAGAGAGTACATGGGTGGGAAAGTACTGAAAGTTGGATTATGAGCAACTTGGTAATATTACTGGAAGTGAAGACAGATTTTGCCATATTTTTAACGGTTTCCATCTTATTTGAGATGAACATCCTAGCTGACGCCGTACATTAACTGTTGCGTCATAATATTTATTTTTCAATGGAAGGGGTGAATTCACTTTTTTTTTCCAACATGCACAGTTATGCACACAATACTGAACGCAGTAGCCTCGCGTGTTAATACGATATGGCTATGAAGAAAGCCCTGCATTCGGGAGGCGACTGGGTTTGAGTTCCGCCGTCGGCTGTCCTGAGAATGGTTTTCCGTGGTTTCTCATTTTCACTTTTGGGTAAGTGTTGGGACAATTCCTATTCATAGGCCTATTCCTTCCACTTCCGTACCCAGTGTTATTCACCATCATTCATTTCATCTAAATTGGCTCATCTCAGGTTGGCGTCAGGAAGGGCATCCGGTCGTAGAACATGCGATAAAATTTTATCTCACCTTATCTCCTACCCCGTATAATGTGTAAGTGATGACTTTAGATGGCCGGATGTTCTAGCCATCTTAATGTACCAGAGGGTAATATTGATGGTGGTGGTGTTGATTATTGTTTTAAGAGGAAGTACAACTAGGCAACCATCCGCTATTAACACTAAACACCGTGGAAAAGGGGATGGGGTCCGACATTTCGAAAAATGAACGTATCGACCGAAGAAAGACGAAGTCCACGAAGGGCATACAAGTGAAGTCACCCTGGGATTCGCAAACCTAATACCGTCGCGGTCGGAGGACAAGAATTGACCAAGGGAGGTCGCATGGGATAGACGAAAGTGAGGAGCCTGGCACATGTAAGTGGAAACAATTCTAGGATTCAGCTATGGGCACCTGCCTTGATGGGGTCTCTGTAAGTACCTAGGTGTTAACATAAGGAAAGATCTTCATTGCGGTAATCACATAAACGGGATTATAAATAAAGGGTACAGATCTCTGCACATGGTTATGAGGGTATTTAGGGGTTGTAGTAAGGATGTAAAGGAGAGGGCATATAAGTCTCTGGTAAGACCACAACTAGAGTATGGTTCCAGTGTATGGGACCCTTATTTGCGAATAAGCTCAATGGGACTACCCAAAGTAATTATAGGCGTGCATTTGCCTTCGTTTGTCACGTATTTCTTAACTTAAAATGGCTGCCAGATTTGAGGATGATTTTGAAAATGAACTGCTGGATCTAGAATATAATAGAACATAATCGAAATGACCGCAAAGTTACACGAGTAATAGTGGAGAGAGGCGATCCTTTTTAAGAACTCAGTCATAGAAAATTTGTGGAAAGGTTTCATTTATCTCAACAAACAAGTTTCATTTCTTCTGGAATCAATACAAAATAATCTACAATTTCCAAACCACAGAAATCATTCTGTTTTTGCTATCAATCTGCCATTTTATTTCATGCTTCTTCTTTCTGTTTTATGGTAACTCGACCTGTCTTTTTATTTTCAATGACGTTTTTGTACCTGATAATGAATTGTGTTGCAATATCGTTTTAAGAATAGGAAAAACTATATGACCATTTTTTTAAGTTCTTCCATGTTTCTAATATGTACAGTCAGCAAAAATGAATTGAATACTCTTCCGAGTAACGAAGGAAATGCGAAATCACCGCAGTGCATTCATAATTGTCCATTCGCAAGCAATACTTCACGGTAGTGTTTAATTTACGTTCACAGTGTTTAGATGAATCTTAGACAAGGTTGATGCTCTTGCCCATTAGTTTTCTTCCATAGTGGATTTGACTTGTTATTTAATTATCACGAATAGCTTAACAACCACCAAAGAGAACGGAAAAAGAGGAAAGTCCATTCCAAGGAGAAAGCTAAATCTCAAGAACACATTCATCTCTGTACTACAAGGTCTCCATGATACTGGCAACCGATCTAGGAAGGTAACACCAAAGGCCTTCTCCAACCAGAACTAGACAGGAAAGAAAGCACAACAATAAGTGTGGGGAACTGACGGTGCTGTCATCGAGCGGATGTGAAGTGACGTAAATTTCTGAAGGCTTTCTATTACGGTCATTTTCGGATGACAACTACGTCGCTTACAAAATAATATAAAGCCCGGAAAAAGGAGAAGACTTCGTCTGTAAAACTTGTTTATACGTAATTACTTAATTAAAGTGAAAATTTTAAAGAAAAGTCTGTTATGCAGAGCTGAAAAATGAGATATTCAGAGAAAAACTATTTCATTCTCTTCGAGTAAAAATAGTGAAGATGTCATTTGTTCATTTGTGTTATGTTTTCCTATTTATGTATTTTATTTGTTAAAATATGTGATTAATTTCTATGTATTATATACCGGTACACTGTAGAAAAAATCAAAGGCTCAGTATAAAATTGTGTGAGTTAACTGCATGCCTCAATGTTTCTGTGATTACGGTATTTCTGTGTGTTCCTTTGTTTGTTTGTTTGTCCAACCCTTGTCCCGTTTCCCTACGGGGTCGGGTATGAGGTGAGATGAATTTGTCGTGGCGGTTTTTTTATGACCGGATGCCCTTCCTGACGTCAACCTCATCAGAGGAGTTAATGGGAGATGAAATGAATGACGTGATATATGATAGTAGGGAGAGGGTGAAACCCGGTGCCGGCACATAGCCTACTCCTGTCGAATAGCACCAAGGGGTCTGCTCAAGGCTTAACGTCCCCATCCGACGGACGAATCACCATCAACAGCGTCATATACCCTCACTCCATATGAGCACTGCGGAGAGGTTTGGAATTTAATCCAGGCTTTTGGCACACAATCTAGTGATTAGAAATTGTACACCACCTCCTCCCCTACCCTGCCGGCCAACATTCTGATGGTGAAAATTTTTTCGACCAACGGGACTCGAACCGGCTAACCTCGGTGTTAGACCGTTTTAGACTTCAGCGCCTTAACGATCATGGCCACCAGGCGGGCTCTGTGTGTTCTTTTACACATGTTACTATTTACTTTAGCGAGTGTAGTAAATATAAAATGGTGTATTGTATCGTTCCTTTTTGTAAATCGAAACAAAGTGTTACGAAAGAGGTGTCGTTCTATAAATTCCCATCAGAAGCCATAATCAGACAACAATGAATTCCAGCTATTTCACGGCGAGATAACAAGCCGGGGTCACTTTACACATCAAATCATAGGTCTGCTAAACTCGTAGGTATTTCAGAGATACCTACTTCAATATTAGCGGCCCTAAAAAAAAGAAAACAGAACTGACAATCGTAGCTTTTAACCATTCTTTCGTTCAGGTTATCACTGCGGATTGCATTTTAGGTCTTTTACTCCCTGTCTGGTTCAATATCTTCTGTAGTGACAGTTCCTAGGAATTCGGATTTGATCACGCCTGCTGTGTGTTCCCCAGTAAGTTGTGGAGATACGTTTCCTTAATTCTGGCAAGGGTAATGGATTTTGCTTTCTAGAAACAATCTGAAGAATTTTAACGAATAATGTGAACGCCATGTTCGCCCGATTTGAATGCCATGAACAACTCATCAATAGAGCTGAAATAGGCTACTCCGTCATTGTGGTGACTTATCCTGGTTGCAGACTAAAACCCACATCAGTCACTTCACTGAACGAGAGAGAGAGAGAGAGAGAGAGCAAGCGAAGTCTGACGCTTGATTGTATCAGCTGTATTACAGAATTATTTAAAATAGTCTTATTTGAATCCGCCTTGTCAATACACTTATTAATGAAAGAAAACTAATATTTAACCATACATGTTTCGGGAAGTCAACAATTCCCTTCATCAGTGGTCAGTTCAAAGAATAAAGCAATATAACACAATATTTTGTTTTTACAATTCAAAGAGGTATTGTGTCCTATTTCACCATATCAGTAAATAAAGAAAACTTATGAAATATTATAAAAATGATCAATACATACAATTGTTTTGAACTAAATGAGAATACTTATGTAAATTTAAGAGCTTCAAGTTTTTCTTCTTTTTTCCTTCTTTTTGTTCCTTAAACGATCATACGCTAGTCTATACATTGGATTACCTCCTGCAATTTCCTCATTTAAACTTGATTCAAAATTATTTTTTGTGCAAGATAAATTTCTAAACTTTCCAACATAGTCATTAATTTTCCCTTTTTGGCTGAATGAAAATAATTTCATGTCATTATCAACAGTGTATTAGCTGTAGCAACCGACAATATTTTCTATACGTACTATTTATTACTCTGACCTTGGTATAGAAGCTCAGCAGTAGCAGTACATTAGGATGACTGAAAATAACCTTAATGGGGCCATTAATATCAACTATCTGTTGTCTGAAGCTCATTCATTACTGAACAATAGAAGCCACAGGACAATCGCAAGGGAGATGTGAACTGGAACCGATGTTTAGGAACTCTGACAGGCCCTGCGTACGAAAAATTCGTTTTATATTGCAAGCTAGTCCGAGATAATGTATGTAGCTTTACAGAAATGAGAAGGGGCGTGCTTGGGAATCCATGTAAGCTACATGTATGAACTTCAAACGCAAATCTCTATTATATAAAGCCAAAAGGCCACCTGATTCATTCACTCACGATACTGATGTTTTCCCATTTCCAGACGAGCTAGAAACTTGAAATTTGGCAAACAAATATCTATTACGCTGTAACCTAGAGAAAAAATCATAAAAGTTCTCATTTTAAATGTTTAAACACCCCCGACAAACAAAATTGCGGATGCAAACTTCTTGTGACAGACGGAGAAAGTCCAAAACGTTCCAGTGTTTAACAATTTACCCCCGAAAAATATCGAAATGTTGAGGCAATTTTCATGACCGTGCAGACCTTCGTTTCGAGGTATTTTGAGGCTAAGCGATAATTCGTATCACTAAACGGACATCACAACGAAGAGATATATAACTTTGGTCCTATGACTTTAAGTCGTATCTCTCGATCCCTCATGTCTTAGATAGAGTTGCACTTTCCGATTTTACGACAATTTTGTACATTTTCCATAATTAATTTTACTGTTTGGCATTCTTATATGACTGATAGAATCATGAAATTCGGCAGGCCCATTGGCACGTTTGTGGGCCACATGCAAGCAAAATAAGTAAATATTTCAATTGGACTGTATTACTATTGACCTGTCTAGAGCATTTGATAGGTTGGATCATGGGAGACTACTGGCAAAAATGAGTGTAATTGGACTAGACAGAAGAGTGACTGAATGGGTTGCTATATTTCTAGAAAATAGATCTCAGAGAATTAGAGTAGGTGAACCTTTATCTGACCCTGTAATAATTAAGAGGGGAATTCCTCAAGGCAGTATTATCGGACCTTTATGTTTTCTTATATATATAAATGATATGAGTAAACACGTGGAATCAGTGATAAGGCTTTTTGCGGATGATGTTATTCTCTATAGAGTAATAAATAAGTTACAAAATTGTGAGCAACTGCAACGTGACCTCGATAATGTGAGATGGACAACAGGCAATGGTATGTTGATAAACGGGGTTAAAAGTCAGGTTGTGAGTTTCACAAACAGGAAAAGTCCTCTCAGTTTTAATTACTGCGTTGATGGGGTGAAAGTTCCTTTTGGGGATCATTGTAAGTATCTAGGTGTTAATATAAGGAAAGATCTTCATTCCGGTAATCACATAAATGGAATTGTAAATAAAGGGTACAGATCTCTGCACATGGTTATGAGGGTGTTTAGGGGTTGTAGTAAGGATGTAAAGGAGAGGGCATACAAGTCTCTGGTAAGACCCCAACTAGAGTATGGTTCCAGTGTATGGGACCCTCACCAGGATTACTTGATTCAAGAACTGGAAAAAATCCAAAGAAAAGCAGCTCGATTTGTTCTGATTGATTTCCGAAAAAAGAGTAGCGTTACAAAAATGTTGCAATGTTTGGGTTGGGAAGAATTGAGAGAAAGAAGAAGAGCTGCTCGACTAAGTGGTATGTTCCGAGCTGTCAGCGGAGAGATGGCGTGCAATGACATTAGTAGACGAATACGTTTGAATGGCGTTTATAAAAGTAGGAAAGATCACAATATGAAGATAAAGTTGGAATTCAAGAGGACAAACTGGGGCAAATATTCATTTATAGGAAGGGGAGTTAGGGAATGGAATAACTTACCAAGGGAGATGTTCAATAAATTTGCAATTTATTTGAAATCATTTAGGAAAAGGCTAGGAAAGCAACAGATAGGGAATCTGCCACCTGGGCGACTGCCCTAAATGCAGATCAGGATTGATTGATTGATTGATTGATTGATTGATTGATTGATTGATTGATTGATTGATTGATTGATTGATTGATTGATTGATTGATTGATTGATTGATTGATTGATTGATTGATTGATTGATTGATTGATTCTCGCTACCGTGTAAGTATAGATAACTGGAAGGGGAAACTGTACTCACATTTCAGTATAATCTAAGATTGTAAACCAGTTTATGTTGTACGCGATGAAGATATGACAAAAACGTCAAAGACAAAAAATTGTACATTGTTTAATCTTCGATACGCCTCCCAAGTTGTAAGACTGTAGCTGACCATTAGGTGAGGAAAATCATTTCTCAACTGAAGTGAAATGTACGCCAGATCGAAATGTTTACTTATATCTATGATATAAATAGCAAAAATACGAGAAAATGTCATAGGACCAAACACGTAAGCCACTAAATGAACCGTCTGGTGGCGCAATCCGCTTGGTGATATGACGTACCGTTTAACTACAGTAATGTTTCAAATGACCACTTCTAACGACGAACAATTGGGGGTTTGGCGGCGGAGCACCCAACGAGAAAAAAGCGAGTATTATTATAAATACGTCTGTTTGTGTTTGTGCGGGATGATCTTGGCAAAGTGAATGCAGACGTATTATATGGTTTCGACTGGCGTATAAAGCATTCATTGAGAAAGGATTCGGTTTACGAAACACTGATCTATAACAAAAGGAAGTAGATATTAGCGATTTTAGTGAAGGAAGTCGAAGTTTCCGTGACTCAGGCGGCAGCGCGCCAGCGTCTCACCGCTCGGTTCCGTGGTCTAAATCCAGGTCTCTATGGAAGATTTATGCTGGACAAAGCGGAGGCAGGACAGGTATTTCTCCGGGAACTCCGGTTTTTCCCTGTCATATTTCATTCTAGCAACACTCTCCATTATCATTTAATTTCATCTGTCAGTCATGATTCATTGCCTCAGAGGAGTGAGACAGGCTTCGGCAGCCGGCACAGTTCCTATCCTCGCCACTAGATGGGGCTTCATTCATTCCATTCCTGACCCGGTCGAATGACTGGAAACAGGCTGTGGATTTCCATTTTTCAGTGAAGGAAGTCAAATTAATCATAGATATCCCGGCACGTTTTGTGCTTATGGCGCCTAAACTGTAATAATTGACCCCAAGTATGTGTGGAAGAACAAAAGAAAGTTCTACAAAATATTCAGGGATAATTTATAAGATTCTGTAAAATTCAGCCCTCGATAAGCGTGTTTATGTTATAGTTTACACCCAAATAAGGAAAAACTAAAACTTAAAATTAGAAACAAAATTTTAAGATTTATCATCCAGTTCTTAACCAAATAAACTGTTTATTCATCTCTATATTCTTATTAAATTAACTCAAAAATAACCGGACGTAATTCGCTGCTCGCTTCGCTCTTCTAGTTCGGGATTCTCCCTCTAGGTGGGTGTTAAGTAACCCCTCATAAGTCAGTATTTCAACCGGCATAGCTTCGGATGGTTTTTTGTTTTTCCGGATGAATAGGGAGTTGAAAGGTAACCATTTTGCAAGGTGAAAAGAGAATCGAAGACGGTGCTGTAAGACATCCGAAAGAACGAGTACGAAAGGTATTTCGTGCAGTGAAAATCAACGTTTGAAAAAATGTATATGAGCAATTCAAGGGTCCTTCTGGAACTCATGCATTTCTCCTCTCCAATCTCTCTCCAGAACTTCAGTCACCCCAACCCATTCTCTCCACGCTTCTCCACTACACTCTGCGCCGAGAAGACATCGCTGATATCTGACACACATCAAAAGGAATAATCATCCAAATCAACGGAGACACTGAAGCCCATCCCTGATCTAGAAAGCTAAGAATAACAGCCGAGAGGATTCGTCGTGCTGACCACACGACACCTCGTAATCTGGCATTTGTTCATTTTTCGCTTGATCTTCATTAGCTGTGTTAGTACGACGTTCTTCTGCCGATTTCGCACCATTTACCCGTTTTTCGTCCTGGAAAGTCCCAAAAGTCTTGATGGCTCCTCTGAAAAGATTTCGGTCTTTTGCATCTTCTGCTTGTATGCCCAGTTCTTTAAGATCTTTCTTGACATTAACGTACCATGGCTTTGCCTTTCTGGTTTTGAGTCCAAAAAACTGAAGATACGTTTCGTCGATCGAGAGTCGATCATCCGTCGTATATGACCGTACAAGCGAACTCTGCCTCTACGCATTGTGTCAGTGATCTTCTCTACCTTAGAACATACTTCTGGTCTGGATTTTCTACTGTAGATGCCTTTTTTGTAGTTTGGGCCAAGTATGATGTGTAGGATCTTTCTTTCTTTCCTCTCTAAATCCGCAAGCAAACGTTTCTCGGGCAGGATAAGGCATTCAGATGCATACAGCGATACTGGTTTGATGACAGTATTGTATGTATGTTGGATATTCAGCCCGAAGTCTGGTTTGATCCTCCACAGCTCCACCAAAAGCCCAGGCTTCATTGAAGAGGCATGGAAATGAGGAGTGAGGTAGTTTCCCGTTGCTTTCCCCACCGACCAGAAATTGCAATTGCACATAGGTCTGCCAAGCCCACTGAAATGCATTCATCAACCGACGCTAGGAGCGAATTTTTGTGTTCAGAGAAAAGCAGGTGTTGTTGTATATGTTGCGGGTGGTTTGGAAAGTGATTTCCATTTTCTTGATTCTTGCTGCTATGGCCTCTTTGTCAAGTCCATTTTGCTGGATCCATTCCCTAAGGTATTTAAATTTATTAACACGGTTTATTTGTTTAGTTCTGCCGTATCATCTTTGATGTTCGACCTTAGTTCTGCCTTTTGAAAGGACATTTGTAAACGTGTTTGTTCTGTTCTGCTACTTCCTTCAATACATTGATCTGTTCTGTTGCACTTTCGTAATTTTCTGTCATCAGAGCTATATTATCAGCGAACGCTAAGCAATCTATTTCCACTCCGTTTTTCTTTGTCCCAATCCTTAAGGGTTTGTAAAGGTTTCTTTCTTTCATTGTCTTTCGCCACTCCTGTATTGCCCTCTCAAGTACGTAGTTGAACAAAAGAGGTGTCAGTCCATCTCCCTGTCGAATGCCTGTCTTGATCCCAAAGGGTTCAGAGAGACAGCCTTGGAATTTTACTTTGGATTTGGCATTAGTTAGCGTTGCCCTTATTGTCATCAGCAGTTTCTCATCGACTCCCATTTCTGCAAGTATGTTAAGCAACACATCACGGTCGATGGAGTCGTATGCTTTCCTGAAATTTAGAAATGACGATACATATGTTTGACCCCTCAGCATAAGGTATCTTATTATGATTTTTAGGTTAAATATTTGCATTATTATTATTATTATTATTATTATTATTATTATTATTATTATTATTATTATTATTATTGAATTCCTAATATGTTTCATGTAATAAGATATGAATTTCCGTTGCACTGCTATTATCTTTTATTCAATGAATGTGGGTAAACATAATATCGTTGCTGTTCGGGAAAAAGGTCATAGCTCATAATGCTCTTTCTATCCTTTATTTACCTTAAGACTGGTCACGCCTTCGAGCCACATATGTATATGCAGTCCATCGGAACTATTTCTGTTGTGTTAATTTTCGTAATGTTACCGTGTAAAGGAAAATGAAACTTAGGTACATAATATTGCAGGAGTGCGTGAATGAGTCATGCAAACAAACATTCCTAGAGTGCGGTACGTAAGGTTCATTTTCCTTTATACGTAACCATAGAACAATGAACACAACGAATATTGTTCTGACGGACTAAATATCCATATGCGGCTCGAAGACGTGTCAAGGAAAATAAAAAAGGTATTTACTTATTTTATTCTTATTTTCCTTTCTTAATTCATTTACCCTCCAGGGTTAGTTTTTCTCTCGGACTCAGCAAGGGATCCTAACTCTAACACCTCAAGGGCACTGTTTTGGAGGGTGAGACTTTGAGTCGGTTGACAAAACTGGGAAGGAGGACCAGTACCTCACCCAGGTGGCCTCAATTGCTATGCTGAACAGGGGCCTTGTAGGGGGGTGGGAAAATTGGAAGGGACAGGCAAGGAAGGCGAAGGAAGCGGCTGTAGCCGTATGTTGAGTACTATCTCGGCATTTTGCCTGAAGGAGAAGTGGCAAAACACGGAAAACCACTTCGAGGATGGGTGAGGTGGGCATCGAACCCGCCTCTACTCAGTTGACCTCCCGAGGCTGACTGGACCCCGTCCCAGCACTCGTACAAATTTTCAAATTTCGTTGCAGAGCCGGCAATCGAAATCGGGCCTCCGGGAGTGACAGGTAATCACACTAACCACTACACCACAGAGGCAGCATTATTTATTTATTTATTTATTTATTTATTTATTTATTTTCAATTCTTCATCATTAGGGCCCAGTCGTTTCACTCATTGCTGGGTGTCGTGGCCTCATAACTCTTATCATTTCTGCCTCCATCAGAGCGATTTTCATATTTCCACAGCGTGATCTGAAAAGGCAGGCCAGTGATCTTCTTCCCCTGATCGAGCCATCTACTTGCTGTTCTTTCCAGTGGTCTACTGCCTTCAACTTTGCCTTACAAAATGATCTTTACCAAGTTCTGTCCTTCTCTTCTGAAAATGTAGCCAAGTCTGGAGGTAACACTCACTCACACGGGAAGATAGATGTTTCTTGTTGCTCATTTCGTCCATAATGGAAACACTAATTCTTCTGTCCATCCAGTGTAAACGTAGCATTCTCTGCCAACATCATATCTCAAAGATATCAATTCGAATTTTGTCTTATATGTGTATAAATTACTATTTTCAATAAGTTATTGTATGCATTGCTTTTCATCTCCATTTTCTGGAGTCTGGTAGACTCTGATTTATGGGGTTCTGGGTTCGATTCCCGCAAGGTCGGCGATTTTAGCCGTGACCGGTTGGCATGAGGAAAGGCATCCAGACGTAAAATATGACCAAGTCTGCACTTGCAACATCACAAGGCCGTGGAATAAGTGACGAAAAAGGAAGTCATTTTAAACTATTTCATTTCGTGTGGACTGTTGCTAGTCTGGTATTGAACTGGTTACGTACACCTTCCGACTAGGGTGGTGGGCATCTGTTGTGTACAGTGTTGTGTATGAATTGCAGGGGTGTTACGAACAGCACAGACACCCAGTAACTGGAACATGTTTAAGATTACATTTCCTTGATTCGTCCGTGAACCGAACACGGCTCGCACAGAACCGAAGGCCAAGACACTGACCACTATTATTATTATTATTATTATTATTATTATTATTATTATTATTATTATTATTATTATTATTTATTTATTTATTTATTTATTTATTTATTTATTTATTTATTTATTTATTCGTTATGCCCATTCAAAGAGTGCGTTTGAATTTGTTCTTTTGTTTGATCGTTTTTGACTTCTTATCCTCGCAAAATCTCTTCATGCGTTTCATCTTGCGTCCTGTGGTCCACTTTCTACCAGTTTTCTTTTTAGGTTTCTTCACGGATTTGTGCTTGGCTACTATTGTACTAAAGGCTCCACGATCTTCTGTGAGGTCGTCCGTGATATTCATTTCTTGGAGGCCCGTCTTAGTTTCTTCTAAATCTTTTAATTTGACCTTGTTTGAGTTGATTACTTTAAATAATATTTTGGTGAGTTGTCGCTGTCCATTCTATAGATACGGCCATACAATTTGAGGCGTCTCCTGCGTTCATCAGTGAATCTGTAAGCATTCCATTTTCTCTCGCGGGACCATACAATATCCGGAGAATTTTCCAGTCTTGCTTTTCAATTTCTATAATTTTAGAGTGACTTCCAAGGGATATGGTTTCTCAGGCGTATAAAGCTTCCGGCAAAACAGCTGTCTTGTAGTGTCGTAATTTTGCATTACGCGATATGACAATTTTATTGGAGGAATTCCACGATAGTCTGTACGCCTTATGGACTTGGCCCTACTGTCTAGTCCCGATGGTAGTATGATTTCTCCAACGTATTTGAAGGACACCCATGAAATTGTGCCGTTTTCCATTTCTAGCCGAGTTCTTTTTTTTTTTTGCTATGTTGATGTAGATTTTCGATGTACCGCTTTTTATCATACGATATCTGGAGGCCTGGTTTTGATGCTATATTGTGGAATCTCTGTGCGGCGTATCTGGTTTCATCTCTGGTGTTAGTAATAACTGGTAGATCATCAGTAAAGAGTTATTATTATTATTATTATTATTATTATTATTATTATTATTATTATTATTATTATTATTATTAACGACCTACGTCATTAAGAATGCAGCTCACGGAAAGTCTTCAGAGTCTGCATCAAGAACTCAACAAGACAGGCTGCCTTTGTTTATTCATGAGGCAATTTTCTCGTATCGCGCCCTGCTGCAATTTGAGCGATAATTTCTACTTGAGATTATCGTCTACATAAAGAGATCGTCCTCTTTTCTTCTATCAACGCTGGGGCTGTTCCTTAATGAAGGCTACGGCCGCTTTCTTCTCTCTCGTATCCCTTCCCTATTCCATCGTTACCTTAAGAACCATCTGTGTGATGTCAAGTAAATTGTAATAAACAAATCTTATGTCAACCTTTAATGGACTGAACGCAGAATATGCATCGTTCTTAAATACCGGACCCTGACAATTATGTTACAGATGCAGATGGCTGATTCTTCAGTAGCTTTAAGAATATTTACTTTCTTGTTTGAACGTTTAACAGTATAGAATTACGTTTGTTGAGATTGCCTGAAAATTACGACTTTTGGTTCCTTATTATCGCATGTGGCAGAACATTTATAACGAGAACGAGATAGGATTAAATGAAGTAATGATCAATGATTTTCATCATCATCATCATCTGTTTACCCTCCAGGTTCGGCTTTTCCCTCGGACTCAGCGAGGGATCCCACCTCTACCGCCTCGAGGGCAGTGTCCTGGAGCTTCAGACTCTTGGTCGGGGGATACAGCTGGGGAGTATGACCAGTACCTCGCCCAGGCGGCCTCACCTGCTATGGTGAACAGGGGCCTTGTAGGGGGATGGGAAGATTGGAAGGGATAGGCAAGGATGAGGGAAGGAAGCGGCCGTGGCCTTAAGTTAGGTACCATCCCGGC
Organism: Anabrus simplex; assembly: GCF_040414725.1. Taxonomy (NCBI): domain Eukaryota; kingdom Metazoa; phylum Arthropoda; class Insecta; order Orthoptera; family Tettigoniidae; genus Anabrus; species Anabrus simplex. The sequence goes on from NC_090277.1 coordinate 76,574,552, forward strand.
ATTCGCCTGGAGGTGAAGTGGGAAACCACGGAAAACCACTTCGAGGATGGCTGAGGTGGGAATCGAACCCACCTCTACTCAGTTGACCTCCCGAGGCTGAGTGGACCCCGTTCCAGCCCTCGTACCACTTTTCAAATTTCGTGGCAGAGCCGGGAATCGAACCCGGACCTCCGGGGGTGGCAGCTAATCACGCTAACCACTACACCACGGAGGCGACATCAATGATTTTATCATGTTATATTTGGGAGACGTTATAATGGATATTTTAATGTGTCTGAGATAGGTTTATGTCCAGATATACTTTAGTTTTCTGTATGCTGCTCCCACAAGGCTTCATTTTCCTTTTATTCCCTTCTCATGAGTACTACTTTATTGGTTTCGTACCCTGCGAACCGTGCTTTGAGTGGTAGAATACATCTACGGTCTTCCCTACCTGAAGCATCCGTGGCTCAGGCGGCAGCGCACCGGTCTTTTACCGCTGGGTTCCGTGGTTCAAATCCCGGTACTCCATGTGAGATTTGTGCTGCCCAAAGCGGAGGTGGAACAAGTTTTTCTATGGGTACTCCGGTTTTCGCTGTCATCTTTCATTCCAGCAACACTCTCCAATATCATTTCATTTCATCTGTCAGCCATTAATCATTGCCTCAGGAGTGCGACAGGCGTCGGCAGCCGACACAGTTCCTATCCTCCCCGCTAGATGGGGGCTTCATTCATTCCATTCCTGCCCCGGTCAACTGACTGGAAACAGGCTGTGGATTTTCATTTTCATTTTTCTTCCCGCCCTGCTACAAGGAGTGAAGTGACCCTAGGGTCTCTCAACTTGGGAGAGCTAGTTGACGACCACGAGGCACTTAACTGACTCTGGCATTGATAATAGTCATTTGTGCCTGAGTCCTTCCTATGCGACCTGTCTTGATGAACTTTTTGTTAAGCTCAGAGTGTTCATTTTCACGTATTTCGAGGCCGTTCTCTTCCTTTCGCTCATTCCTTCATTCTTCAAAGGATCGGAATTTATAAATAACAACCAGAAAAGCAATCACAGAAAGAAAATACGCGAACAAGTTGCAAAGAAGACAAATTATTAATTTAATTTGAGGTTTCACGTAACTATCCGTTTACCTTTTCTTATCTACGCAGAACTTGCAACGAAAAGAAACATGAGTATTTATAAATAAATAAAAGAAAAGGAACGTTTCCCTCTACAAAATGCTGCTGATGATGAAAATGTCCTTCAGTAAATGGAACTCAATGTTGTATCAAGAAGAACACTTGAAGAGGTGGACTGGCCCATTTCACCTTGACGGCGGGGCGGAAGTTTTAAAACTGAACGTCGATTTACGAAGGGGTAAGTTCGAATTGTCATTAAGACAGAAATGACTTAATGAGAAATCCTGCAGGTGGCTTTACTGTATATCTTACGAAATTCAAGTTCTCACAGTACTACAGAAATGAGCGCGGAATGAGGTTAGTAATTGTTATGAGTGTTATAATTATTAGACTAGTGAGAATAATATAGCGCTGAAGTATGTCGTTCTTGTTTGTTCGAACAATCTATTCTATTGTATTCTAACCGTGCTACTACACGTTTTCTCCTAGATAACCATAAAAAGCGATCAAAATGGCGGTGATTGAACCAGTAACTGGACACAGCGTTTTACAACGAAGTCCAAAAACTAACCCAGAAGAAGAAGAAGAGGGCGGTGAACGTGAAGAAATACGCCAGTGAAATGCAGGAAGAGATTCCTGCGGCTTGTAATGAGTGTAGACGAGCATTATAGTAATACAATACGTATACAACGTGTGTTGTTGTTTTGTTTTTACAGTTTTTACTTACGATGAGGCTACAACTTCATTTCTTTCTCTTCGTGCAGAATTGTCTCTGTGCCCAATACTCTTCATGCGTTCGCTGACGTGCTTCCGTTTTTCATTTGTCAGGGTCCTTCCAGTCTTCTTCATTCTTCCTGCAGCTTGAACTCCTACCAAATTTTTCACCGTGTTCCCAATCGTATTCCTTTCTTACAGTTGTACCTCCTAGATGTTTAACCTTTCCGTATAGTTCTTCGTTTCTTTAATCCACGCTGTAGTGGTCTTTTTCTTCTTCAGAAGTAATCAAATATCTGTTCGCGTTCTTTCTGTACAGATGTCCGAGAAACGCGTCTCCTTTTCTTCTTGGTCTCCGAGATTCTTTCCACCTTCTTTGTTGATCCGAAGTTTCCATCCGCTTTCAGTTTGGACAGCTACCATAGTTTTTCTAAAGATTCTTCTTTCCAAGACTTCTAGCTTCTCTAGCCTGTAGTTCATGGACAGACATTCTGTTTTGACCACGGTGCTGTAATGTTTTAATTTGGAATTCCAGAACAAGCACTTTTTATTGTAGAAGTTTCTCTCCATTTTTGAGATCCGATCTTCTACTGCAGCTCTAGCCCATTCTCCTGTATACTACGACAAGTATGCAACGCTTATACAGAGTTTATTCAGTGTGTAACTATACAAGTGTTAAACAAGTGTTTAAGGACTTTTTATTAGTAAGAGTGTAAGAAGAATGAAGATACCGAAAAAATGAAAGCGAAGATGCAGAAAGGGCGTGAAAATAAAAGACTCCCTCGACCTCATAAACCTAATATCGCGGAGTTCGGAAAATAACAAGAGTTGACCAAGGAAGGTCGGATAAGATATATGAAGGCACAGAGCCTGGTGCAAGTACGTGGAAATAGACTGAGAGCTCTTGGGCGACGCATTAACAAATATTCTCTTTTTGAAACTCATTGGCTAAGTGAAGACTAGTCCTGGATAGTTCTTGTGAATTTGATGACGGTACTTAGGACCGTGGTAAGTGTAGTTCATTCGTTACGTTCCGCCGCTGCTTGAAATGAACGACGTTCACGAGTCCCAGCTCATTCGGAGCGGTAGTTAACTCCCGTCAACCGAGGGTGTAAATTTGAGGGCAGAATGTCCGACCAGACTTGACGACATACTAACTTGTTATTACAACTGTCAGCATAGACAAAGACTGTAAACAAACAAGCAAAATTTATCCTAATGTACTCCACTTGCACAATTAAGGAGAGGAAATGGCAATAGCGACGTCGGTCAGTGGAAAAGAAGAATTCCTATGTCTATGTTATGGTAACGTGAACAGTTGCTGAACAAGTTAGAAAGGATTTTTAAGAGGTTATTTTTTCTGTAGTAATATCTGCAGTCTCATAAGCATAAATAAATAGCTTTTATTTATTTCACGAGTTCTAGATCATGCGAGTTTTAAATACTGTTTTACTGAGATTATTAAGTAATCGTGATTTGTTACAGTGTGGTTGAAACTAGAACAAAGGAGTTAGACATGTATTAATAGTATATCAGCGCCAATGAGAATGCAAATCACTGCCTGCTCAGTGCGCACCCGATGACCATCCATTGGATGCAGATCGAGCAGGCAGTGGAAGAAATATACCACTGTCTTAGTGATGTACAGGCCGTACTGTAGCTCCGATGACGTCACGCAAAAAGGCGAATAGTTTCCTCCGTCCGACCCGCGCAGTGCAAGCACATGAAACGACTGTGCCTTGTAGTTAGGAAATATTCTCAAATGCTGTGTTAATATAACAAGTGATACCTTTAACACCTGTAATCGTTTCATATCTCGGAAGTTATATCTAGGTAATTGTAGGGGAAGTAGGCTTAAAATGTGATCAAACTGGTGAATGCATAACAATTGATTTACTCCACCATGTACCCAAAAAATCATAATTATTGTGCATTAATAAATATATGGTTGCAGCTAACGTAGGAAATAATAATAATAATAATAATAATAATAATAATAATAATAATAATAATAATAATAATAAATAATAATAATAATAATAATAATAATAATAATAATAATAATAATAATAATAATAATAATAATAATAATAATAATAATAATAATAATAATAATAAGGCTTTGCCACCGTACCTCCAGATGATCATAAATACAGTGTAACTTTTGTGGGTTTCTTTTCTTGGAACTTCTGGCACTGCCCTTCAAGGAATTAAGTTGAATATTGTCTACTAGCAATAGTTTAATTTAAATTGTTTAATGTGTGTGGATAATGAAGCCATAACCATTCAACACAAGGTCGGGTTTTTAAACTGCATTTACTTCTACCTTTTAGACTGGGTTTTGCTTTTACTTCTTACATTCTCAGTATTACCTAATTCAAGAAATAACACAAATGTAGGTTCACTTGTTTACTAATCATCTGGGTTACATTTAGATTAGTCCTGTATCAACAATAAAACACACTGTTATAAATCTCTACCTGTAAAAAGATAAAAGTCAAAGTAGAACTCACCACCAGCTTGGAAAAATGAGTGAAACTCGTGACAGCTACATTTTCGGTTAAGATTTTCATCCTCCACAAATGTCTCCTACCCTCATTCGAAGGATATGAGAATATGGGTGTATAGTCACTTGTATAGTTGGATTTTCGTCGTGGTGCATACAACGTCTTGGCATTGTGATTTTTCTAAATCCACAACACATTACACATCATTATAAAATATCAAAGCCATCTGATTAACAGTGCTGATGGTGGTACTTATTATTACAATTATTATTACAATTATTATTACAATTAGTACTTAGTATTCAACATCTAAATCTTATATCAATGTTCGAATTGAGCAAATTTTTTTTCTTAAGAAAGGACTTCCTTGCTTCTGCTAGTCTGAATTTTATGTCCTCCTTACTTCTGCCATCATTAGTTATTTTACTACCCAAGTAACAATATTCGTCTACTTTCTTTAGGGCTTCATTTCCTAATCTAATATTTCCCGTATCAACGTAACTTCAAAAAATCCTTTCAGTTTTAATTACTGCGTTGTTGAAGTGGAACTTTCTTATGGGATCACTGTAAGTACCTATGTGTTAATATAAGGAAAGATCTTCCTTGGGGTAATCTCACATAGTTATGAGGGTATTTAGGGGTTGTAGTAAGGATGTAAAGAAGAGGGCATATAAGTCTCCGGTAAGACCCCAATTAGAGTATAGTTCCAGTGTATGGGACGCTCACCAGGATTACTTCACTTCGAGAACTGTAAAAAATCAAAAGTAAAGCAGCTCGATTTGTTCTGGCCGATTCCCGACAAAAGAGTAGCGTTACAAAAATTTTGCAGTTTGGGTTGGGAAGACTTGGGAGAAATGAGAAGAGCTGCTCGACTAATTGGTATGTTCCAGTGGAGAGATGGCATGGAATGACATTTGTAAACGACTAAGTTTGAGTGGTGTCTTTAAAAATCACAGAATGAAGATAAAGTTGGAATCCAAGAGGACAAATTGGGGCAAATATTCGTTTATAGGAAGAGGAGTTACGGATTGGAGTAATTTAGCAAGGCATTCTCTTCAATTATTTAAGAAAAGACTATGTAAACAACAGATAGGGAATACGCCACCTGGGCGACTGCCCTGAATGTAGATCAATGTTGATTGATTGTAAAGTCAGCATTGCTTTAGGTGTTCATACATTTCTCCTGAAGCCAAAAGTGATCTTCTCACAACCCAGTTTCAACGAATCGAACATAAATTACTCTAAACTGAAAGATACTGAAACTGAAGGAAGTTTACCAAAGAGACAAATGAGTGGATAAAAATGGATAGGAATCCTTGAGAACCATAATGGATAGATGTTGATTTAACGGAAACATCTTAACTGAGATATAGCAAGAAGTCCGACCACTTTAAGAATGGTATCGACAAAAGACTCTGGCGCCACTGAAAAGCCTCTCAAACCTAACATGGCAGGTTTGGAAGAGACGAAGGGTGGTCAAAAAACTGGCGCAAGAAAGCGGGAGTATGGCTGGGCGCCCGTGACCGGTACACACGCTTCAAATAAAATGTGAGCCGTACAGATATATTTAATAACCGTGGAGTGAGCGCATAGTGCCCTACTTCCTTCGCAACATGCGGAACTATTCAGAGTATTTGAGTAACGCAGCACATAGCGGCTGCCACATGACTCGTGTTTACAGCCATTAAGCGGCTAATAGCGGATGTCAAAGAGCGTAGCCGATAGCTTGATGTATGGGCTGCGACAGTCTGGTCCAGAACCTGGAGCACCTCTCTCTCTCTCAGAAGACTCTTTGCTCCTACAAGCGTTTTGCTCGGTTCTCTGAGGCCAAAGTATTCGCCAATGTGAGTAAAATATTTCATCTTGATTTAAAGGTAAGGAAACAGAGATAATAGTTAATTTGTATTCACCAACAACATTATCTCCGATAATGGGTATTATCTCGGTGTAACATTTAATCGGAGAAACGTTGACCGGTATAGTAGCCTAGGAAATGTCAGGTACTTCTTCATCCATATATGCCACCTATCTCTGTAAAGATAGGTGGTTTGAGGGGCACCGATACCGGTGCTCGCTTGCGCTCCTCTGTCTGTATGCGGTGGCTGTGTGTATGCGCTTTACTTATTTCATAATATGTTCGTGGTTAATAGATCATATTTTTCTTTAATGTACACTAGTTAGCGAAATGATTGGTTGTTGGAATTTGTTGTAAAAATTGAGGGTAAACACGATCTGTTTCCCACGGGCCTAATGGATACAGCATTTTTCGTGTAGCGGCAATTGGTGCTCATGGTAGTTACCCATCCTTGATCCCCCTGTGGGTGGGGGCGGTAGAATAACACACATGGTATCCCCTGCCTTTCGTAAGAGGCGACTAAAAGGAGCCCCAGGGGCTCTGAACTTTGGAGCGTGGGTTGGCGACCACAGGGCCCTCAGCTGAGTCCTGACATTGCTTCCACTTACTTGTGCCAGGCTCCTCACTTTCATCTATCCTATCCGACCTTCCTTGGTCAACTCTTGTTTTTTTTCCGACCGCGACGCTATTAGGTTTGCGAGGGCTAGGGAGTCTTTCATTTTCACGCCCTTCGTGGCCCTTGTCTTTCTTTGGCCGATACCTTCATTTTTCGAAGTGTCGGACCCCTTCCATATTTTCCCTCTTATTAGTGTTATATAGAGGATGGTTGCCTAGTTGTACTTCCTCTTAAAACAATAATCACCACCACCACCACCACCACCACCACCACCACCACCACCACCACCCATCCATTAACTGACCGTGCCTGATGTTGACTATCCACGAAATGTTTAGTGACACTTCGGCTTACTAGTGCTAAATCGGTAGACCTCGCTTATCTCCGAGATAAGGTTTGGCAACCTAGTACACACAAAATAAATCGATTATGCGTCACCATTAGACATCTGTCGGTGGAATCTCAAAACTTCGACTGTTATTGTTATTTGATGATGCTTGTTGTTTAAAATGGGCCTAACATCTGAGGTCATCGAACATCGTTCGCACGAAGTCAGGTAATGCAGGAAATTTAGATTAAGAAATAAAGTCTTAAAGGAAGTAGATAACTATTGTTACTTGGGTAGTAAAATAACTAACGATGGATATAAAACGCAGACTAGCAGAAGCAAGGAAGAGATTTCATAAGAAAATAAAATTGTTCACTACAAACATTGATATAGGAATTAGAAATATCATATTTGAAGATTTTAGTCTGGAGCGTAGCATTGTTTGGAAGTGAAACACGAACGATAACTAGCTTCGAAAAATGGAATAGAAGATTTTGAAATATGGTGTTACAGAAGAATACTGAAGGTGAGATGGATAGATCGAGTAACGAATCAAGAGATACTGAATGGAATTGGTGAGAGAAGATCGATTAGGCTAAATTTGACAAGAAGAAGAGATAGAATGATAGGACACACCTTAAGACACCCAAGACTTGTTCAGTTGGTTTTTGAGGGAAGTGTAGGGGGTAAGAACGGTAGGAGGGGACCGAGGTATGAATATGACAAGCAGATTAGAGAAGAGTGGGATATAACACTTGTGTAGAAATGAAAATATTAGCACAGGATAGGGTGACATGGACAGCTGCATCAACCAGTCGGTGGACTGATGACTCAAACAGCATTTAGATATTAAGAAACAATAAGATGCGCTTCTAATAACACCTTTAAAGGTACATCCTATAATCCATTTCTTTAGCAGTCCATATTTCAGATGTTGCTACTATGTCCGGAAGCTTGGGCCTTTTAGATATGAATTGTTTTTAAAATCTCAATACTGGCGACATTCTAGAGTGGCATTGCATTCACAGTTAGTGCACTTCTGTAGAGTCCAACGTACTCTTCCTGAATGACGGAATGAAAGTGGAAATGAACTGTGATGGAGGACTCGAGAGGTCCTCGACAAAGCCATATAGCCGGTGGTTATGAGAAATGTCTCTCATTGCTCCCTATTAAAAGTTCAGCTTGTGGCCAAGCTCAAGTGTTTTGGAGGAAGGTCGATATTCATCCGGCTGGATGTGATATTGTATTTTAGAAGACACAGAAAATCAGATTTAAGTTAGCGAAACAATTACAGTAACAAGCGGAGAATTAAGACAAATATGTCCACTTTACTATACACTAAACTTTTAGTGATAATTATCTTTACGGGGTGAGAGGCGAAGATAGAGATTCATTGGTTCTAACAGCAGGAAATGAAAAATGAACTGAAGCGGTACAATGATGGATCGAAATGTTCTCCTTCTGCTTACATCATTTCCGCTGTCATCTTTACGCCATGCTTAACGGTCAACTGTTTGTCTGTCTGCATGTCCAAGATGTTTACAAAAATGCGTTTAGTAGAGAATGGTAAATAAAAATGTAAATAGCCTATGGCATGGGCTTACAGAAATTGTTGAAGATTGTGAACAAAGGTACTTCCGAATTACCACCCCCTTCGTAGCCCTTGGATTTCTTTGTCTGATACCTTTTTCGATGTGCCGTACCATTCCACTATTTCCCCGCTGATTAGGTTGCCCACTTATACTTTCTCTTAAACCTCCCTTTTTTAAAATTCCAGACTCTGTTACTGACTTATTTTTTCTATTCCATGTTTCCGTAAATGTCATATGCCTGCGAATTATGTTTGCCATCAGGTTATTCTTGGGCGACTTTTTGGCTCAATTCAATCTCATACACTGATATTTGGAGAAAGTGAACACCAAGACCGAGCGCTGTGATCACAATGCAATTTATTCCTCAAATTACGGCATGACAAGATACAAATAATTACAATTACAGGCTTGAACATGCACGGTGACTGTAGAACATCAGTACGGCGTAGCGCCACCACGCGTTGCAATCAGAGCCGTTAGACGTAGTGGCATGGAATTAAAGAGCGCCTGAATATGCTGCCGGGGAAAACTCTACCACGCGGTTTGTAGCCGCATCCACAAATCATAAACAGTGGCTTCAGGAGGACTTGAATGAACAAGTTGCCGACCAACCATATCCCAGACATGTTCTATGGGCGACATCTCAGGCGAACGGGCAGGCCAGGGAAGTAGTGGTGCCCGTCGTTCGTCGAAGAAGGCTTGCACATTCCTCACCACATACGGCCGGGCATTGTTCTGCTGGAATGAGGCGTGTGGAACGGCCTGCAGGAGGGGCAGTGCCTCGGACTGTAAACCCTCCCTGATGTAGCGGTAGTTGTTCAGATTGCCCTAAGACGGAGGCGAATTCGCATGTTATAGGCAATAGCGCCCCAAACCATCACACCTGGCGTTTGTCCGCTATGCCACCCAACAAAACAGTCTGTCCAACTGCGTTCACCACGGCGGCGTCTACTGCGTATGCGGTCATCACCACAGGACAAGTTGAAGCGGAACTCGTCCGAAAACACTACATTTTGCCACTCAGCACGCCAGTGTCGGTATTCACGTGCCCATTGCAGTCTGCGGCGTTGGTGGTTGCTGGTCAATGGAAGCCGACGCAATGGTATGTATGCTACCAGTTCAGCCCTTGGAAGACGGTGTCGAACCGTTAATGGAGACACATATCCACACCCGTGGCAGTGCTCCAACTCTGTGGACGAAGCTGGTCTTTGCGTTAAGGCCAAGCGGACAAGATGGCGGTCATCTCGCGCTGTGGTCACATTGTGTCGTTGAGTACCTTGTCGGCGCTATGTACGGCCCTTTTCTCTCCACTGGTTCAACATACGCCTCATTGTTGAAGCAGCATGCCCTGTACGAGCCGCAGTGTCACGGAACAACAGGCCCCCTTCCCGGAGCCCAATCATTCGGCTCCGTTCGAACACACTCACATGCTGATATTCCACCCTGCGATGTTAGCGAGGCACAGTGGCACTTGGGTACACGATTCCACTTCCTATGACGGCTCCACACCGACTTAGCGTTGCGTAACACTGACCTGGCCGGTCACACACAGGAGGGCACTGCTGGGCCTATGTTCACGCCATCTCTCTGCAATTTAAATCATTTATTATGGTCCCGCTGTTATACACTTTCTCTGAGTTTGGCGTGTTTCAGACCATTGCTTCTGAGTGTTTCACTTTCTCCAGACAACCCTGTAGTAAGTACCTTCAATCCCTCCTCACTTCCACGCCTATTGCTTCTTAAACTCTTTATTCTTCTGTTAAAATAAACTGTGTCTTTACCATCCCTTAACACCTTTAAAGGTACATACCTATTTTTTTCCATCGGGACTCGAACAGGCTAATCGCAGCGTTATATAGGCTATGTCTTCAGGCTCTGAACCTATCCTCCTGGAATCGGGAGTCCAGCACTCAATCTCCGATCTACGGAAAGGGCTGTAGTAATAACGGGTATTTCTTGTTTGTATCAATTGTGAGCTTGCGTTCGAGAAATAGTGGGTTTGTCGGCAGCCCTTAAGATGGTATTTCGTTCTTCCCCATTTTCACACGAGACGAATGCTGGGGCTGTACCTTAATCAAGGCCACCGGCGCTTCCTTCCTCCTTATAGCCCCATCCTACCTCACCGTCACCGTAAGACCTATCTATATCGGTGTGACGTAAACCAAAATGTAAAATAAAATAAAGAAATTTTGGAGCCAGAAACAGGACGGGAAAAAGGATTACCTCTTAGAAGGAAGTCTACCTGAAAACTGGGATATATAAGGCTAATTTCGTTTGCCTTATTTTTAATTCTTTCGTCTCACAAATAACACTCCTAAGTTAACATGAAAAAGACCTATATTCGCAGTGGTGCGTCCTAAATACAAAGATTAAATGTAATTTTCTCAGCAACGTATGTTCAAAGAACATTTAAATGCACCACAGCATACTGTGGAGCATGAAGCCCAGAGTATACAAGGTAAATACAAATTCTAAATTTGGTAAAACACATCAAAGGAGTGATCTCCTCTTCTCTTTGATAAAATAAAGTACATTAGCGATGCTTCTCGAAATATTTTCAGTTTTATCAGCAGGCTGTGGAAAAATACGCTCCCAGCTCTACCTATAAATATTTAGAAGGCACCGCGGTAACGGAGGAAATGATGTCTTTATCTTCTTGTTAAGCTCCCTGGAATAATACGTTTCTTCGCGTTTTACTCCGCGACAGTCAATAACGTAGGACAACTTCAAGACAGGATTATTTTCCTCTGCCTGGTTCGAACGTACACAAAAACGATATCAACTGTTGTTAGCGTTACACTTATATCTTGCCCCGTGCTGTCATACGATTTTTCTTGACTTGTACTTTAACCCTAGAACTACGGTGTGGAGTCGCCCATGACCTTGCTCCATCTGTGGGTGAGGGCGGTAGAATAACACCTACGGTATCCCCTGTCTGTCGTAAGAGACGAGTAAAAATGGGACCACCGGGCGAGTTGGCCGTGGGGGTTAGGGGCGCGCAGCTGTGAGCCATCATCCGGGAGATAATGGCTTCGACCCCACTGTCGGCACCCCTAAAGATGATTTTCTGCGGTTTCCCATTTTCACTCCAGGCAAATGCTGGGACTGTACCTTAATTAAGGCCACGGCTGCTTCCTTCCCACTCCTAGGCCTTTCCTATCCCATCGTCGCCATAAGATCTATTGTGTCGGTGCGACGTAAAACAAATTGTAGACGGGGGGAGGGGAGATGCTCCCAACTAGAGAGCTTGGATTGGCGACCACGGGGCCCTTATCTGAGTCCTGGCATTCCTTACACTTACTTCAGCACAGTCTAACATAAGGAAGATGAAAATAACTAAATCCGAAAAAAAATGCGGTGTAGTCGAATGAAGTCAGGTGATGCAGGAATTATTAGATTAGAAAATCAAGTCTTAAAGTAAGTAGATGAATATTGTTACTTGGGTAGTAGAATAATTACTGATGGTAGAAGTAAGGAGGATAAAAAACGCAGACTAGCACCAGCAAGGAATGCCTTTCTTAAGAAAAGAAAATTTCTACGGAGCGAGTACCTGCGCCGTTTGGGTCACGTAGGTGTCATCTTGCATTCGAAAGATAGTGGGTTCGAACCCCACTGTCGGTAGCTCTGAAGGTGGTTATTCGTGGTTTCCTATTTTAACACCAGGCAAATTCTGGAGCTGTACCTTAATTAAGGCCACGACCGCTTCCTTCCCACTCCTAGCCGTTTCCAATCCCGTCGTCCTGTCGGTGCGTCGTAAAATAAATTGTACTCACTTCGGACATTGATCTAGAATTTAGAAAGATGTTTTTGAAGACTTTCTTCTGGAGCGTGACATTGTATGGAAGTGAAATATGGACAATAACTAGCTCTGAAAGAAAGATAATAAAAGCTTTTTTAAATGTAGTGTTACAGAAGAATGCTGACGCTGACCTGCGTATATCAAATCACGAATGAAGAGAGACTGAATGGTGGTGATGAAAGAAGAACGACTTGTCGAAATTTGATCGGATAATAAGGTAGAATTATAGTACACATCTTGAGACATCCACGACTTGTTCAGTAAAATGCTTAGGGAAGTGTAGGCGGTAAGAACGGTAGGGGTAGACCAAGGCATGAATGCAACAAACACTTTAGTTAGGATGTAGTAGTTATGCAGAAATGAAACGTTTAGTACCGGACAGGCTGGCATGGAGAGATGCAACAAACAAAAACATATAACGTCCATTTCGAACATTCTACTGCCAGACGTAATGACAGCTCTTTGGGTATAATATATGGGCTAATATTATTAGCAACAAATGTGAACGCATCGTTCTCAACAGGAGTCTTTACATAAACACGAGTAAAATACATTTATTTATTTACTTATTTATTTTTTATTAATTAATTTACTGCGCACTACAGCATTTCTAATCCCAATCCCAATTACAATGACAATTGTTAACATGTGTTAATTCTTCAATGTTTCAAAACAATCTAAGAACCTAATATGTAAAATATTCCAACATTATATTTACAGTGAGAAAGAAACAATTATTATTATTATTATTATTATTATTATTATTATTATTATTATTATTATTATTACTATTATTATTATTATTATTATTATTATTATTATTATTATTTTCCTCCAGTTCTAACACTTATGATTATATTTATGGGATCGGGCTTAATGAACATTACAAGTTATTTAGCGAGATGATGAATTGTCGTAGAAACGGGTCTAGAGGTACACAGGACTTCAAAAAAATTATTTTTCTGAACTGCACTGACATTGCATAGCCTGTAGAGAGTGGAATTTTTGTGAGCGGTTGTTCTGACTTCTTATTCTGAAATGTTACATTTGACCTCGCATTAAAGCGGGCACGTGAAAGCTCAAGAGGCATAAAAAGTCAGCGTTATCAATAATAGAATTTACAGTTTTATACAGGAACGTCGCATCATCCCTTTTTCTCCTCAGTTCCAAGGTTTCTATTTCAAAATTTAAGAGAAGTTCGTTGTATACTACAGTATATGTGGATTATTACCGGCATTTTTTGAAATGTAAGTATTTTAAATATCTCTTTTGGACATGGAAAGACGAATGACCTTCCAGGTGAAAACACGTTTATGATTTCAATCGTAAAACGTCTTAAGTGATAAAGTTCACAATCATTTACTCAGACTGGTTTCTTAGCCGCGATTAGAGAGCGTTGCTAACATCAGAAGTGTCTTCACAGAGCAGCTTCTACAGAAGGCCATGAATATATTCGATACGCAGTATTTAGTGTCCTCACGCTGTGGACAACCATCTCCGATATCATGAATGAGAGCGTTGTCCTCACTTTCTGGAGTCTGCGACGGAGTTTGAACCTCTGAGTATGACCGTCATAGAAGAAATTGGAGATCAATTTATACATTATGGAGACTGATAATTTAAGCCACTAATTACGTAGTTTGCTATTTATGAGTAAATATCGAATAATAATGATAAGGAGATGCCTTCAGACAAAATAATGATAATTTCTTCTTCTTCCTCTTCTTCTGCTTCTTATTATTATTCTTCTCCTTCTTCCTATTCCTAGCCCCCTCCAAACTATTTAAGTTTCATCACTACACGTACATAAATCGTTATGATAATAATATAATATCTCCTACTAACATTGCCATGTAATTTAGCAGGAGATAAAGAAGAATCCCAAATAATTCTTGAAAAATTACATGAAATCGCTAAGAAAGCAGGACTCAGGATCATATATCACAAGACAGAGTACATAGAATGCAAACATAATAAAGAAAAGCATCTGGAAACAAAGTATGAATGGATCCAGCCGAATGGGCTTGTTAAAGAAGGATATAAGGAAAGGGCCAGAAAGATGGAGTTAGCCTATACATTAATACAGAATAGATACGATAAAAGAACGATATCTTACAGAGCAAAGATCATACACTATACCACGGTTATCAGTCCAGAGGGAGTTTGCAGTTCAGAATATGTGATACTGAACAAAAAAAGGGGAAATGGATGAGGTAGAGAAGAAAGAAAGAAAAATCTTGAAAGATGTTAGGACCCGAAAAAGGAAAGGATGGTAAACAGAGGAATATGAGAAATGAAGATCCATACAGACAGACGGATAAAATCACAGACACCATACGTAAGAGGGAACTCAAGTTTTATGGGAACCTCACAAGAATGAACGAGAGTCGATTAACGAAGAAAATCTTTAACTGCATTCATCAAATTAAAAGCAACTGCTAAATGGGTAGAAGAAGCAAGAAAAGATATGAAGTTAGTATCAATCCATAATAAATCTTTAGTAGAGATATGTTTCGAACCAAAATCGAAATAATAATAATATTGAAAACCTACAACCTGTTTTCCAGTCAGTAACCGGCTCAGGGATGGAATAAATGAAACACCTATCTAGCGGCGAGGAGAGGAACTGTGCCGGCTGCCGAAACCTGTCGCACTCTTCTGGGGCAATCATTAATGACTGACAGATGAAATGAAATGATAATGGAGAGTGTTGTGCTGGAATGAAAGGTGACAGGGAAAACCGGAGTACCCGGAGAAAAACCTGTCCCGCCTCAGCACAAATCTCACATGGAATGACCAGAATTTGAACCACGGAACCCAGCGGTGAGAGACCGACGCGCTGCCACCTGAGCCACGGAGGCTACAATAATAACAATAATAATAATAATAATAATAATAATAATAATAATAATAATAATAATAATAATAAATTATTATTCTATGGCCTCACGTACCGTGTGCACGCTTTTTTGATGTGAAGGCACTTAGCCTTCCTGCACGTCTATTTTAAGGTTTCGCGTTTAATTTTACCAGAGGACACAGGGACTGGAATTATATTTGTCTACCTTACTGATGAGTTTTAATTCCTTTTGTCGGGTAAACACCGAGCTCGATTGCTGCAGTCGCGTAAGTGCGGCCAGTATCCAGTATTCGGGAGATAGTAGGTTCGAATCCCACTGTCGGCAGCCCTGAAGATGGTTTTCCGTGGTTTCCCGTTTTCACACCAGGCAAATGCTGGGGTTGTACCTTAATTAAGGCCACGGCCGCTTCCTTCCCGCTCCTAGCCCTTTCCTGTCCCATCGTCGCCATAAGACATATCTGTGTCGGTGCGACGTAAAGCCCATAGCAAAAAAAAATTGTCAGGTAAACAATGAGCATGTTAGCAGATATGTTTTACATGCCGATATCATACGATGTGGACTTTCTTCCCGCTACCTCTTCTGGATTTGAACCCTCGTCACTCATATACAAAGGAATGGGGAGATGTATTGAACTATTAAACGCTGTAACAGCACAAAAACATTACTCATAGAGGTTATAGTCTAGCTTAGGACAGAACCTTTACAAAGAACATAGATATGCCTACACTACAGCATCTGAGCAGTATTAAAAGAGTTTGTAAAAAGATAATTATAACTTCCAGAATTTCCCTATAATTGAAGACATTTTAAAGATTTATCCAGATGGTCTCTTTAATTAGTAAGTTGACGAACATTGCACAAGAACTCGCACACAGTCGCTTTAAAAACTTTTCCGCTCGGTATATCTAAGGAATTTGGCTCCAGCAGTGAGACGAGGAGACGGTGTTCTAGAACATGTGGGTAGATAAGGCGAGGAGGGAGTGTTTCTCAGACAGGCATCTATATAGTTTCTGGTACAGGATCAGGCGTTTAGATGAGGCCATGAAAGTCGATGATGCAAGGACAAAATACACTCAGTTTAAAATGAAATTGCTCTACCCAGAATTGATGATCCAATTGTATTTATTTATTTCATGCCTTCATCTGTGGTGGAGCTAAGGCTCATGGCCATCTCTTACACTTGACCTCATAATATCTAAAATAAACTCAGAAAACAGAATAATGAAATAAATAAAACAAAAATGTGTGAGCACGCCGCATGCTACAAAGGCGCAATTCAGAAAGTTTTCAACAAGAGTTTGAGGGAGACTCCATCGTTCAACTGAGCAGGACTCGTTCATCATTTCGGTAAGTTGGTGGCCTGTTGAGCCGTTCCCACTACCTTGTGTGAGTGTGTAAGAAGCAGTGGAAACATGATGGAACACAAACTTCTTTTTTCTTGCTACTGGCTGTACGTCGCAGCGACGCAGATAGGTATTGTGGTGACTATGGAAGAGGAAAGGCCTAGGAGTTGGAAGGAAGGGGCCGTGGCCTTAATTAAGGTACAGCCCCAGCACTTGCCTGGTGTGAAAATGGGAAACCACGGAAAACCATCTTCAAGGATGCCGACAGTGGGATTCGAACCCACTATTTTCCGGATGCAATCTCACAGCCACACGCCCCTGATCGCACGGCAGGGAAAACCGGAGTACCCGGAGAAAAACCTGTCCCGCCTCCGCTTTGTCCAGCACAATTCTCACATGGAGTGACCGGGGTTTGAACCCCGCCATCCAGCGGTGAGAGGCAGACGCGCTGCCGTCTGAGCTACGGAGGCTCTACTTAATGTAGTATATTTTAAAATTAAAATACGGATATTCCAGTATAGCAAGGTATTTCCTGAAGCAGTACAAAACTAGTGATATCCCACCAACCACGACTACTTCAGAAACACTGCTTTAGTGTGATGGATATTGTTGTTGTTTGATTCATCAGTCAATGCAATGGTTGGATGCAGCTGTCCATGCCACCCTATCCTGTGCTAACCTCTTCATTTCGAAGTAACTACTACATCCTACATCTGCTCTAATCTGCTTGTCATATTCATACCTTGGTCTACCCGTATCGTTCTTACCTCCTACACTTCCCTCAAAAGCCAACTGAACAAGTCCTGGGTGTCTTAAGATGTGTCACATCATTCTATTCTTCCGGTCAAATTTAGCCAAATCACTCTCCTCTCAGTATCTCTTCATTTGTGATTCGATGTATCCATCTCACCTTCAGCATTCTTCTGTAACACCACATTTCAAAAGCTTCTATTCTCTTTATTTCTGTTTCACTTCCATACAATGCCACGCTCCAGTCTGAAGTCTTCAAAAAGCTTTCTAATTCCTACATCAATTTTCGAGGTGAGCACATTTCTTTTCTTAAGAAAGGTCTTCCTTGCTTGTGCTTATCTGCATTTTATGTCTTCCTTACATCTGTCACCCCCCCCCCCCCGTGGGTGGGACGGTAGAATAACACACAAGGTATCCCTTGACTCTTGTTTAGGCAACTAAAAGGGGCCTCAGTGGCTATGAAATTTGGGGCATGGGTTGGCGACCAGGGGCCCTTAGCTGAGTGCTGGCATTGCTTCCACTTATGCCAGATTCCTTACTTTCATCTATCCCATCCGACCTTCCTTGGACAACCTTCTTATTTTCTGACCCCGACGGTATTAGAGCATTCGAGGCCTACGGAGTCTTTCATTTTCACGCCCTTCGCGGCTCTTGTCTTTCTTTGGTCAATATCTTCATTTTTTGAAGTGTCGGACCTCTTTCATTATTTCCTTCTGATTAGTGTTATATAGAGAATAGTTCACAAGTTGTACTTCCTCTTAAAACAATAATCACCACCACCACCACCACGACCTCTTCTAGCATAACTGGTTATTCTACTACCCAAGTAACAATATTCATCATTTCCTGCATCACCATACATCATTCGCCTGCACTCCATCACCTTCGTTTTGCATATTCATATTGTACTCTTGTTCCTAGACTGCATCCATACCATTCAGCATTTTCTCCAGATCTTAAGCGGACTCAGAATAACAATAACATCGGTAAATCTCAGAGTTTTGATTTCCTGGGCTTGGAATTTTATTCCTTTTCCAAATTCTTCCTTGATTTCCTTTAAAACCTGATCCATGTATGCAAAGAAAAGGAGAGGTTCAAACTGCAGACTTGCCTCACTCTTTCGTGGATTGCTGCTTCTTTCTTTCGCAACCTTCCTTTCTATGTACATTGTAAGTTGTCGTCCACAAGGAGTCAAAATAGTCTTAACCACCAGTTTCGTGATTCTCTTTTAAGTAGCGCAAGGAACTTGCCCGATAGTTCCAAACATCTCACTTCAAGACAGCGGAGATTGTAGCAAACAACGGAACGACACGTTTGTGACAGGCTACACCCCCGAACGAGAGAGTGTATTTTAAATGTCAGCGTTCATTATTCATTTAAAACACAATTAGTATAAAAGTTGTCACTGCGGCAGTAAATTAAATTATAATGATTTGTTAATTGGGTTCTGCGGAGCGAATCAGTCGTTGTCGTGCACTGTAATCTGTCACATATCATTCTGCTTTTATTATTTGTGGGTGCTTCAAAGGTTAACACGTCAAATGGCACGTTGTGGCTACTAAACCTCTAATAATAATAATAATAATAATAATAATAATAATAATAATAATAATAATAATAATAATAATAATAATAATAATAATAATAATAATAATAATAATAATAATAATAATAATAATAATAATAATAATAATAATAATAATAATAATAATAATAATAATATGAAAGCATACCGAATAACATGGGACCATTACAATAAAAGAGTGATGTCACGAAATGCAAAATTTCGGCATTACAAGACTGTTGTTCTTACGGAAGCCTTGTATGACTCAGAAACCACATCCCTAGGAGGCCACTCTAAAATTGATGAAAATGAAAAACAAGAACGAAAAATGATTAGGAAAATATATGGCCCCGTTCATGTAAATGGTGTATGGATCAAAAGGAAAACCGTAGATTTGTACAAAGCAATCGACAAGTTCACCGATACCGTATACAGGAGACGATTGAAATTCTATGGCCACATCTGCAGAATGGACGACACTAGATGTGTAAAAAGACTGCTTGGTATAATTAAATCAAAGAAGGTCAAAATAAGCTGGTTAAAGGAAATAAAGCAGGACTTAAAAGAAATGAATATCACAGAAGATATCATCAGGGATGGCAAGGCTTTTGGGAATCTGGTTGCAAAACACACGTTCACGGAAAGGGCTAAAAGAACCACAGGGAAGCAATGGACGGAAGAACGCAAGAAACAGCATAGTGAGTTCATGAAGAGATTTTGGGAGGAGAAGAAGAAAAGAAAACCATCATCAAGGTAACAAGTTCCAACGCGCTCTGTAAACGGGCATAACGAAGAAAGAGAATAATAATAATAATAATAATAATAATAATAATAATAATAATAATAATAATTGTTCCGCGGTTATCTGCGGAGGTGAAAGAAGGTGTGGGCTTGAATCTACGATATCAAAGATTAATTTACGACTTTAAAATAAAGGTTACATTTCTTTTCAGATCTCAAACTGAACATAATTCTTCATTAGGTGAAGGAGCAAGTTATCGGACAATAACAATTTTGCTACAAGAATAGAAAACCCCAAAATAGGAAATTTACCAGTTTTGAGCTTTAAGCTCGAAACTTACAAGTTTACCACGTCGCAGATGTTGCGTTTAGTTAGATGAGCAGAGATGTCTCCCAATACACAGTGTTCACGAGCACTTGGCTCCAACAGTAACAATTTACGGCCTTCGAAAAACACCACTCAATATTACACAAATACCAGAAGAGAGCTTACATGCTCTCCGAATTCACAAAGGAGACTGCGCTCCCAAACTCTAATAGCCTACTCAAGGCAACTTTACAAAAACCTTTTATTCTCTGGCCTCTCTAGGTACAACCTACAATTTACAACCTAGTTAAAACAGGGGTATCTAGTACCCATACTACTGGGTCTTCGTGAAAAGAAGAACAGGTTAAATTACTGGCCACAACTCAAAAATGTATGGAGGCGTACACTTGCGCTCCTAGAAAATAATAATAATAATAATAACAGACAAAGAGACGTGCCGCTATGGCTGCCAAACGCAAGAAACCATCCACCATGTTACTTCCGGATGCTCACATTTCTCAGGAACGGTGTATAAGGAACGCCATGACTCGGTTTCCAAGATTTTGCACCAAGAACTTGCTATTAAATACAGACTTGTAGCCGCAGCATCTTTGGCGACCAAGGCCTACGATAGCGACTAATGTGACGTCACTAGCGATACACTTTCTATTTCAACACACTCTATTTATAAAAATCCACAGCTGCAGCATCTTTGGCGACCAAGGCCTACGATAATGACTAATGTGACGTCACTGACGGTACACTTTCTATTTCAACACACTCTATTTATAAAAATCCACAGCCGCAGCATCTTTGGCGACCAAAGCCTACGATAATGACTAATGTGACGTCACTGACGGTACACTTTCTATTTCAACACACTCTATTTGTACAAATCCACAGCCGCAGCATCTTTGGCGACCAAGGCCTACGATAATGACTAATGTGACGTCACTAGCGATACACTTTCTATTTCAACACACACTGTTTATAAAAATCCAAAGCTGCAGCATCTTTGGCGACCAAGGCCTACAGTAACGATTAATGTGACATTACTACCGTCACACATTTCATCGCGTCATGTTACACAAATTTTCGGATGACCCCCAGCCATAAGAAATAATCATGTCGAAACAACCTGTTCTACAATAAATGAATGTTAGAAAGCTGATTATAAATATCATAATGTCCATAGTAAGAGTCTGCGTTACTCAGGTCAGCTTTATCACATGAAGCTACGCCCTTTCACTTCCATATTTCTGAAGTATGTTAAGGAAGCGTTGTTTCCAAGTTCTAGTTTCCCTTATGGCAATTATCCCCACCGGCTCTGGACACCAGCGAAATTCGTAGGTATATCCTCACTTTTGGTCTTGAATAACCCAAAAGAATACTCGAGTGTGAGATAGATTCGATTCCCCGTCGTCAGATTGTGACAGATGCATCAGCGGTCTCTGCCAACCACGGCCACGGCTTTGTGCTCTGTTTTTTAATACCCATGACTTATTTCTTCTCGCACTCACTGTACATTCCATTACTTCCTGTGAACGAATATAAAATGCTCATGCATAAAGCACAAAGACTAACATGCCAGCGTATTTTATCCAACGCGTCTGTTTGTTTGCTTGTTGTTACTTTGTAGTTCTGCTCTCCATTATTTGTACGGCACTCGGTGTTGCTGAACGCATGGCGTGTCGTAATTCCTGAACCTCAATATAACGTTTCTTAGGTCATTCACACATTTAAAATAACTCGTGAAACTCAACATTCGTTCGGCTGAGGCAGCTGCCTTAGCTCAGAGTATTGTACAAACACCTTCCGTTCGGTCTTCGTCAAAATGTCATCTTGGTATCTCTCTACATTTATTGTTGTCTAGAAAAATATAGACCAAATTATTTATCTTGCACTGACAGCACACCAAACACCAATCCTCCTATCATAATGAGGGACTTCATAAACACCAATAGGATTTTCTGCACACCAATACGGCTGTTCGCACGATCATTAAGGTGAAACCAGAACTGTTACATACGAAAATACGATGTTGCAATGATAACTGTCTCACCATGTTCACAGCTGAGTTTGAGAGTAGCGACTGATGCTTGTAAGGTCATGAACTATGCGCGCGCCTCCAATAGTGCAGCTTACGTATCGGAGAGTAAAAAAAAACACTTCGACTTCCTCAGTTTATGTGAGAGACCCTGCATGCGACGGCTGAGGTGCAACAACCATATGAAAACAACCCGACGTAAACATATTTTCTCCTGAGAGCTTACAGAATACCGCAACGTCTAGCTTCACATTCATATGATTTCACTGAGAGTAGAATATGAAGATGCAACCTTTAACACTTTGGAAATATCATGAGGAACAATACCGATGAGAGGGAAACTGAAAGTGAGAAGAAGATCCACTCTGCTCCACAAAGCAAAGAGCCACGATGTGGAACGGATGAGGATAGCAAAGCATAAGAAGAAATAGTAGTACTGGAAAATACATATTTTTTTTCATTTATTTAGAAAACAGAAACAGCGAGATGCCGAATTACAGAGTTAATGAAAAATATATTTATCACGGAGTAGCAGAATGCAAACTTTAACAAATTAATGGAAGAGCAATAACGAAGAATCATCTGATGACAAAAGTAGCGAAATAAAATTAAAAACGAACAAGATAACTGTGCGAACATATCAAATAACAATAAAACATAAAGGCAAAAAGAAAAGAATCAGGAAAATTAAAGACTGAAAGTTAAACGAAGAGAACAACTTATAGCTAGGCACAGTAAGATAAATACAGATAACGGTATAGTTCAGTGAAAAATAAATATTACACTATGTACAACAGAGGGGAGAGCAATGAGAAGAGTAAAAAGGAACATGAAGAAAATGAGGTAGGTTAAGTTAAGGAAGAATCGATTAAAGGAGTCATACGAACAAAAAACGTCCAAGTTCCTGTCAGAAGATAGAGAGTTAAGGAGGTTTGGAATGCCGATAAATAAAGTTGTTTGAACAAGAGGGAGGCGGGAATATGGAATTTGAAGGGGTGGATTTGTCCTGGTGTTGCGGGTTGGGACATGTAGGGAAAAGAAGGATTCAGGTTCAGGAGAACGAAATAAACCGTTAACAACGTTACATAGGAATCTAAGGTTGGCTATTTTCCTACGAGCAGATAACGGGCGAAGGTTTAACTTATCCAGTGACTTACTGCTGCTTACGTTTCGACAATCAGGTACTCTGGCCTTAAAAATGGCACAGAATGACTGCGCGCGGTCAATGAGGTTCATATGAGTGGGTGAAGAGGTAGATGAAATGGGAGACGCATATTCAAAAATCGGTAGGGTGCAAGATACATAGTAGGCTCTGAGGAGCGTGGATGTCGGTCATGACTCCCCTTAACTGATAGATGAAGACTTGCAAGATAAGCTGTAATTTGTCTTGTATCACTCTGCATGACAGTCTTTGTGTTAGCGGAGACATTCCTCTCCGTATCATGTCTTAAGGATTAGAAATCCTTCAGCGCATCTCCGAAGCCGCGGAATCTCGTAAGCAGATTCACATGAGCCTTGCAGCACTTCGCTATGCAACTATGTATTAACGTCTGTAATGTGGGCTGCAGAGCTCCGCTCTAATAAGGCGCTCTCCGTGAAACAATACAACTGACTCAGCCGATTCCAACAAGCAGTCCGAGATTGTGAAACTTCCTTAATATCTGAATAGACTGCGCTGGTTCTAATAATAATAATAATAATAATAATAATAATAATGTACGCCTCTGTGGTTTAGTGGTTAACGTGATTAGCTGGCACCTCCCAGAGGCCCGAGTTCGATTCCTGGCTCTGTCACGAAATTTAAAAAGTAGTACGAAGGCTGGAACGGGGTCCACTCAACCTCGCGGGGCCAATTGACTAGATGGGGAAGGGGAGGAGTTCGTTATTCCCACCTCAGCCATCCTCGAAGTAGTTTTCTGTGCTTTCCCACTTCTGGTCCAGACAAATACCGGGAGGGTACCTAACTTAAGGCCACGGCCGCTTCCCTCCCTACCGGGCGAGTTGGCCGTGTGGTTAAGGACGCGCCGTGTGAGGTTGCATCCGGGAGATAGTGGATTCGAACCCCACTGTCGGCAGCCCTGAAGATGGTTTCCCGTGGTTTCCCATTTTCACACCAAGCAAATGCTGGGGCTGTACCTTAATTAAGGCCACGACCGCGTCCTTCCCATTCCTAGGCCTTTCCTCTCCCATCGTCACCGTAAGACCTATCAGTGTTGGTGCGACGTAAAGCGAAATAGCAACAAAAAGGTAGCTTCCTTCCCTCTTCCTTGTCTATCCTGTCCAATATTCCCATCCCCTCACAAGGCCCCTGTTAAGCATAGCAGGTGAGGCCTCCCAGGCGAGGTATTGGTCCTCCTCCCCAATTGTATCACCCGACCCAAAGTCTCACGCTCCAGACACTGCCCCTGAGGCAGTAGAGGTGGAATCCCTTACTGAGTTCGGGGGAACCTACCCTGGAGGGTAAACATGTTAAAAAAGAAAGGAATAATAATGTTTTACGTCACACTATCAACGTTTGACGGTTTTTGGAGACGCCAATGCGCCGGAATTTTGTTGCGCAGTTCTTTTTGTACCAGTAAATCCACCGAAAAAGGTTGACCTACTTAAGCACCTTTAAATACCACCGGACTGAACCTGGATCGAACATGCCAAGTGGGAGTTAGAAGGCCAGCGCCTCAACCGTCTGAATGACTCAGGCCGGCGAGTTAAAGAACACACTCTCAATGTAATACGAGGGCTATAAATAAAGTCTTGGCAACGTAGTCCAGACACTCGCAGGAGATCGGGGAATGGGAGCGTCCAGGTGGTGCTGTTGTCGATGTGTAGTGTACATTTGATGATGATCATCCAGTCGGGAGTGTTGTTGCTGTGTGGCGTTGAAGTGAAGAGTGTCGCTTCCATCGCTCTAAAGCACGTTATCAACAGGCGGTCAGCATTCTTGGATACAAATTAAGGTTGCCTTTGACAAAAATGCATCCGAATATTATCTAGGATTACGTGCTGACAATGCATTACCGTATAGGATGGTTGCACAGTGGTTCAAGGCGCTTCATGTGGGTCGGAATGTGACTGCGGATTTGCACAGCACACCTCGGTCTACATTCCTCAAGATCATATTGACATGTAGCACAATGATTACTCCACGTGAAGTGAGTGTTGTAATACGTCAAGGTCATCGAGGAGCTCAGTCTTGTAGTCAGTTGTGTCCATTTGTATTTCCGGTTAAGAACTATATGATCTCATGAGTGTAGTTGGTGTGTTCTATCCACAGACGGTAAGAAGAAATACAACACTTAACCCTTATTTGAGAAAGAAATAGTAGAACCCTGAGACAACCAACGTGAGCGAAATAAATGGAAGGGACACGGAGGAGGTGAAAATGGATGACTGGAAACCCTAATACTGGGAGAGTTGATAAAGGGAGGTCGGATAGGAAAGTTTTAAAAATAGAAACGTGTTGAGAGTACAGTGAAATTCATCCAAGTTGCACACCTAAGATTCGTTAAAATGTGTCTAATGTAGCGGGGTGTCTATTCCATTCTACAGGTGTACAGTATTTCAAAAGTTCACTAACAGTGCAGGCAAGGAAAAACTCAGCTAGTGTGCATTGTATATACATAATAATACCGTGGTTGTTTGAATTTATGTACAGTACAATGGACTGAATTTAATGCCTACTAAAAGTTTTAAATAAAGCATTACAGTATTGTACATATTGCACTGTTCAGTACTCACCCTTCACTGTTTAGCGAAACTGTCAGTCACAAGACTATTTTCTTTTCGACTGTTGTACGTAGAGTTTCAATAATTTCTGGTTGGTTATACACAAACGCATAACGTTCCAGCTCATTAATACACTGTACAGCTTTGTGTTGAGTAGCGGGCTCCTTGGGGTCAGCAAATGTTTCTTCTCCTTCTGAAGTCACTTTTTGTAAGAATATATAAATTATTCCAGGAATATCATCGTGGACTTCCAACACATTATCGGAATCACTAAAACGACCAAAGTCTCACAATTCACTGCGAAGGAGTTCAAGAAGAGATATCACTTCCATATTTAATACATTTCACAATTGTTTCTTTAGATACACCCATCCAAGCACCATGGATCCAGCAAATTGCGTTGAGGACCGTCACACTCGTGTAAATTCGATGGTATTGTTACACTTATCATCCAAATTAGAGAAAGACTCTGTCTTAACATTATTGCCTTTAAATGCTGTTGGATTCCCAATGACAATATTAAAATTGCTTACACTAAACCACTACAAAACATCAAAACAAAATAAAGTTTAGAACCTGCCCAAGCTGCCATTTAATGGATGTCCAATGTCCAGTAATGTGGGCCGTCCAATGTACACAGGATTTTTAACATGCAAATGTATAGAGAATTAAACGATGCATCCAATATGTGTCCTACCAAAAGGAGTGTCCAGGGGTTTCACTGTATCAGGAAGTAATGTCGGACACGTAAAGTGTGATCTATTTACAATCTCTTCCTGTGATACCGTCAGTTTTCTAGAGGAGCCAAGCATTCTTCTCGTCACGTATCCAATAAGCCGCTGAGAAAGGTCAGGTGTGGTCTCAGCGATTACATTTTATTGCCAGTGTGTTCCACTCGCCGTCAGGAGAAACAAGAATAGGTCAAAGAAAACTACCGTCAACATGATCGCTTTGCTCCGATTGAGGAAATACAGCCTTAATGCGCCATATCACATAAAACATATCGTGCAACTAAGGATACAAAATATCTGTTACAAAATTTATATATTAGATATTTATAGATATACTAGCTGTTACCCTCGGCTTCGCTCGCGAGAATTTCGTAATTTGATAGAAATTACTTGTTCCTCGGTACTGCACTAAGACATTATCTGCAAATCCCTAAAGTACAAAAACTCACAGAAAAACTGCATTTCATTTACCCAAGAACCTCTTTGTAAAAGACGTTTGTGGCATTGCCTTTTGGGGCTAAGATGACCAAGCTACTTGTAGAGCTAAGTATGGAACACGGGACATGGAACTCTACGTGTGAGAAACAGTCCTTTTTTATGTCGGAAGAAGTTTTCTTTTTCTAAAGGAGATTCTAAATACCAAATTTCACGTCTGTAACATGTTAGATTTTGAGATATAAGTATCCTCATAAAGAAAATTCAACTCTTTGACTTATATTCGATCTCCAGCTTAAGTCGATTTTCCGAAAACAAAAAGTACGTGTTCCTTTATTTTTAAAGGAGACTACAAATACCAGTTTTCACGTCTGTAACGTGTTAAGTTATGAGATATACTGTAGATATACTCATTATAAAAACTGCTCCACTCCTTGGCTGAGTGGTCAGCGTGGAGGTCTTCGGTTCACAGGCTTCCAGCTTCGATTCCGGGCTAGGTCGGGGTTTTTAATCGCGTGTGATTAATTATTCTGGCTCTGGAACAGGTTGTTTGTGTTTGTACCAACATTCTCCTCTTCTTATTCACTTAACACTTCACATTATCAACCACAACAGGAACACGCAATAGTAATTACACATACGGTCAACACATACGGTTGCCGTCAGGAAGGGCATCCAGCCGTACAACAGGGTGAAATCCACATGTGCGACACAGTTCGCACCCGCACCCCTACAGATGTGGGTAAAGCGGTAGAAGAATAAGAAGAAGAAGATACTCATTTTAAAAATTCACCTGCTTTTTTATTCTTTTCGCCCAATTAATCGGATTTTCCAAAAAAAGTGTGTTCATTTTTAAAGGAGATTACAAGTACCTGTTTTAACGTCTGTAACGCTTCAGTTTCTCATATAAAGAATTAAACTTCTTCCCCACATCTTCCCCCCCCCCCACCCAACCGCTTAAGTGGATTTTCTGAAAAAGAATATTTGTGTTCTTTTATTTTTAAATGAGATTCCAAGTTCATGCCTGTAACATGTTAGGTTTTTCGCTGCTCTAGAATCCTGGAGCTGACGTTGCCATGGTTTTGTTCCTTGCGTCAAGGGGAATAAATTGAGCTTTGTCTCGTCCTTGTACGACAAATTCGATATTTTGCCTATATTAGCCTATTATTTGTTATATCCGCCCCCCGTGCCCCCCACCTCGAATTGTTTTGAAAACAAAATACAGCCCATGTTACTCACTAGCAATGTAGCTTTCTATAGGTGAAGTGATTTTTAAATTCGGTTCAGTAGTTTTTGAGTCTATCCGTTACAAACAAACATACACATTTTTGCTCTTTATAATATTAGTATAGAAAAAAATAATCCACCTCTACTGAGGTCTGTGATTGTTGTTTTAAGAGAAAATACAACTAGGAAACCATATTCTCCAAATTCTTAACAAGTCCGAACTGGGCCACGCTTCTGTAGTTGTTGACCTCTTATTTGACCTCTCTTAATTATTATTATTATTATTATTATTATTATTATTATTATTTTGGCCTACTGAGGACCACAGGGCTCGTCACTTGGGCCTTTTGTTTTCTCCTCTTACAGTATTTCTTCATTGTCTGGCTGTGAGTCAGCTTTCTTTCCTCCGTCCACATAGCTTTGCTGGTTTCTGTGTTCTTCCTACATGTAAGTGACCCCGCTGGACGGCTTGCGAAACTTTGGCAGCCATGTATGGACTCATGCGGAATCCCCAGTTGTTCCAGATACAACTTGACCGAAGAGATCCACTTGTTTCTGGATGCCTTCCCTCTACCTGCCACAGCGAAGATCCTGTTCCTAAGTCCGCAGGGGTTCACACGGGTTAGGTGTCCACAGAAGTCCAGGCGCCTTTTTCTTATACAAGTAACGATGTCATTCTGATGTTTGGAAAGCTCATCGTTGTAGCAAACTCTGTAGGTGCCTCTCTCTTCTATGACGGGTCCCAGTATTCACCTCAGGACCTTCCCGGTCATCACGTGACATTCAGAGACGTATAGAACAGATGATTTTACTACCGGATTATTATTATTATTATCTATATATTTTAAAAAAATATGAAATCTAAAGTCAGTCAGTCCGGCCATTCTATCCGGTCGATATCCTTCATTTTTTAAAAACTGAAAGATATTCATGCCGAGATTTGTCATCAGGTACTATAAATCACTTAACTTCCGCCTTCCTCAAATTAATTGATTTTTTCAATTTTTTGTCTCTTTAAAGCAATCATATCATTAGTTCTAATTAAGGTGTGCAGTTAGTATTGGCCTAAGAACACTCAGTGGATCAAGTGCTTTCTTTTGAGGTATTAACTACTTAAATTGGTAGATTCTGAGAAACGTTATGAGTACATTTGTCTCCATGACGAAGATCTTGGAAAGACTTTTTAACATTTCGGTGCGTAGTGTTGTTCCAAGGAACGTTTAATTCAATTTCTTTGTGTGATGTATTTCCAAGTGTTTTGTTGACATAATATTACATTCTATTACCACAGCAGATCATGTGCTTTATTTCATTGACTCGAAACTTAGCAAATAGATCCGTGAGGATAGTAACGAACAACACCATACATTGCGGGCGGAGCCAGCGGGAAACTGCTAGTTATTATTATTATTATTATTATTATTATTATTATTATTATTATTATTATTATTATTATTCGTTCGCCCTATCTATGAACTATGCTTGACTGTCTTTCCTGTATATTTCGTTGTCCCTGCCTTCACTTTCTCTCGTTATCTTGTAATTCATTCTTCTACATCATTTTTCTTTTCTTCTGTTTGGGGTATTTTATTTTCTACTGGTTGCCCCGTTTCTGAGCTCCTTGATTAGTTATCTAAATCTCTCCGCCATGGAGGGTAAAAGATCAAAAATCCATAAGAGATGTGGCTATATCTCTAGTTGGAGGCGCAGACTGAACGCTGAAAGGCAGAACATCAAGATATACAGCGACAAGAACAAGCGAGAACACGCCTCGGTTTCAGAACGTGGCGCGCTGATAAACCAATTTTCCCAGCGGTTGTATTTCAATCTGTTTTGTAAATGAAATCCCCCGTGGCCCACGTTAACGACTGGTAGCTCTCCGATGATCGGGCCCCTTCTTTCTGTAGAGAAACGTAATTGAGGTAGAGCATGGCCTCCTCAATACCTGTCCCGAGCAAACGTGCAATATTCAAGCAACGACATCCTCTCTGATCAGGCAACTTGGTGGCCATGATCATTATGCTCTAACACCATGGTTAGACACTTTGAGTGCCGTTAAAGGAAACTCTTCACCATCAGAATGTTGGGCGGCCGGGTAGGAGAGGAGGTGGAATACGATTTTTAATCACTGCATTGAGTGCCAAAATCCTGGATTCAGTTCCAAACATCTTCTCAGTATTCGTATGGGGCGACGGCATATGAAGCTTTTGATGGTGATTCCTCCGTCGGATGGAGACGTTAAGCCTTGAGCAGCGCGTTGGTGTTATTCGACAGGTACCCATACCGGGTTTTACCCCCCCCCCACCTCATCATCACCATCATCTCACATCCAGGGACTCCCATGGGCATTAAATATAAAGGCTTGCCCGAGGCGAGCTGAACATATCCTGCGATACTCCCGGCACTAAAAGCTATGCGATAAATAAATAAATAAATAAATAAATAAATAAATAAATAAATAAATAAATAAATAAATAAATAAATAAATAAATAAATAAATAAGACCTGGGAAACTGGAATAATACCTAGTGAATGGAAAACAGAACGGATTAATACTATATACAAAAAGGGTGATAGAAATGACGTCAGCAATTATCGTGGCATTTCTATCATACCTTATACTTACAAGGTACTCTCGAGAGCACTGCAGGCTAGGCTAGTAAGCAGGTAGATCATAAACTTGGTGAATCTCAAGGGGTTCCTGCGTTGAGCAGATTTGGTGCTTGAATAGGGTATTGGAAAATTACATCTCTAAGCACCTGGTAGCGGTTTTCGTTGGTTATAAGAAAGCCTATGACTCTGTCAACCGGGGAGTATAGTTTGACATCTCGGTCGGACTTGGAATGGACTGTAAAGCACTGGAAATTTTATCAAGCAAACTCTAATACAGACACATTCAAAAGTCAAATCATGGGAGAACTGTCGAAAGAGTTTTTATTTTTTATTTTTTATAAAAACTGGCGTCATACAAGGTGATGGACTGTCCCCAGTTCTCTTCAATTGCGTGTTAGAAAAGACCATCCGAGAATGGGAGAAGGAATTAGCCGGGAAAGGGTTACTGAACATAGCTCACATTGGAGTCTCAGGAAAGGGCGTGAGAGTCAACTGCGTTGCTTCGCCGATGACCTATCAATCCTGTCAAGAAACACAGGGACAGCTGTGGAACAAATAAAAGTGCTGTAAGAGCAGGCAGAGAAAGCTGGCCTCAAATTTCTTTCGAGAAAACAAAATAACTAACCAAAATCCGAACAGCACCTCAACACCTAAGAACAGAGTACGGTAAAATAGAAAAATTATACAGTTTCAGATATCTTGATGAGATATTGCAGATAAAAACTAGTGAGAAAGAAGCTAACAACAACAGCGAGAGATGATAATCGCAGCCTTTCGTAGGAGGAATGTCCTGTATAAGAAAATGGCAATCTTAAGAAAAACTCAACTCAGCCACTATAAATAAGATTATAAAACCCAAGTGTCTGTACGCAACTGAATGCCTCAAAATGACAGCAAAGGCTAGATTGAAAGAACTAGAGACGTCTGAGCCCAAGATCCTTCGCAAAATAATGGGTCCTAAGATAACAGACGGACAATATAGACTCCGAGGAAGAAAAGAGCTGTACAAGGATAATGAACGGGTGATGTAGTCAGTAAGGAAACGACGACTCAAGTTCTGCGGTCATATGTTCAGGATTGATGCAACCTAACGAAGCAGATCTTTAAAGTGTTAGACAGCTGACCTAACCTCTCGGATAAATGAAGGACTTATTTCCAAAGTGACGCATCTCTGAGAAATGACATTTTGCAGGAAACGCAATTTTTTAATAAACGGATTCCGGATAAGGTAAGATAATTTACTTTTTCTATGCAGCTATTCCCTATGGGAATCAACATCTACAGTGGTGGTCAAAATAATAGAGCCACCTGGCAAAGGTTTAGAATAAAGTGCAAATTTATTACTAGACATGTTTGTACTATGATGGAAACACAATTTTACGTTGTACAGGAACCATTACAACAGAGTCACATTGTACCACAGTCAGTTATATAGATAACACAACTGAAACTAATCAATAATATTCAAAATAATACCAGACCACAGGGTCAAAAAAATAGAGCCAATTGACACAAATATTTTGTACTTGATCTAAGTCTTATGAAATTTATAGGAACAGTCGTTTTTGCATAGGAGTGCATTAGTACTTCGTGGTGTAACCCTTATTTTTGAGGATTTCCCTGCACCTCTTACCCATAGAGTCGACTAAACGCCTGCATTCGTCGCTGCTGATCGCATACCAGGCTCTCTGGATTTCTTCCCAAAGTTTATCTAAAGACGTAGCTTTTGAGCGGTCAATTCTCTTGTCTACGATCTCCCATAAGTTCTCGATGGATGATGCGTCAGGGGATTGAGGTGGCCACTCTAATACTTCGATATGGTGATATTGAAAAAACTGCCTTATGATCCTTGCAGTATGCTTTGGATCGTTATCGTGCTGAAATTTTCATTTCAGCGGCATTTCCTCTTCAGCATAAGGCAGCATCACATTTGCTAAGATGTCGTTGTACATTTCTGCGTTCATTATGCCGTTGATACGGTGTATTGGACCAAGGCCATACCATGAAAAACATCCCCATACCGTAACACTTCCGCCACCGTATTTCACAGTTTTTAAAGTGTACTTGGGATTAAATTCCTGGTTTGGTGGGCGGCGCACATAGACTTTTCCGTCTGAGGCAAACCTATTATACTTGGATTCATCGGACCAAAGGATGTTCCTCCATCAAATATTGGGTTTGTGTTCATTTCTCCGGGCGAAGGCCAACCTTTTCCGAACATTAGCTTTTGAAACATGTGGCTCCTGTCTCGCAATGCGCCCATTCAATTTTGCGGATCTCAGTCGTCTTTGAATCGTTGAAGTTGATGGTTGAACATCATTTTTGTCGCTAAACAAAATGGCTTTCAGTCGTGGTGGTGACAAAAATGGGTTTCTTTACTTCCCTAGTGATGAGTCTGTCTACGCGAGGAGTAGTTACACGAGGTCGCCCCCTGTTCCCCACCTGCGGCTTTGTTTGTTTTGCCAGTCTAATGGCGTTCTGGACTCGTTTTCGCGAAACGTGTAAATCTTTGGCTATTTGATTCATGGATATCCCACTTTTGAACATCCGGAACATTACTATACGACCATCATCACTTGTATGCTCTGCTCTGCCCATCTAGAAGAATGTAAACAAAACCAAACGTCAGTTTACATACAAAATAATATTGAGTGGAGGTTTGTTGACAAATAATATCACTAGCCCCCAAAACAACTGCAAAAAATCAATTTAAACGGGACTTCTGTAAAACGGCTCTATTATTTTGACCCATAAGATTCTTACCTTTATGCCTCTTTTCGAACGTCTAGCTCAAACGATTCCTTTCGCACGACTACAGACAGCAGCGACGTCTTCCCTGATATTGTCTAAAAGGGACTGACAACACGGCATTCGTGGAGATTTTGCGAACTAATAGATATCCTAGTTCTTAATCTCGTCAATAGAGGTGGCTCTATTATTTTGACCGCCACTGTATATCAGAATACGCTTACCATGGAAGCTAAAATCCTAGTGCAAAGAATACCATCAAAATGGGGAGAGTCCTGGATTTACGTCACTTTGGAACTAAAGGAATGCAAATTATGCGGACCAGCGAAGGCTAGGTTACACTGTAGGTGCTATAACTTTCAAGCATAATGCGTCACTTTGGAAATAAGACCTTCAATTTTGTCCTTATTTTCCTTCCATTCTGCTGGTATTCGTTTGCTTTTCCGCGCGTAATGGTTTGCCTGCCTCTCAATTTCTTCATCAAACGTCGCCATTTGTACTAATATTCGCCAGTATTAGAGAAAACCGCATAAAAATTACGAAACCACGTGCGAAAGAGCAGAGTCCCGCCACAATCGGTAAGCGGTCACGTGATGTGCGCGCGTCGGGCTATTGTTCACGTCGAGTGGCGTCACTTTGGAAATAAATACAACTTTTAGGTGCCATTCTTACCAAGATGTACTACAATTTGGAAATAAATACTTTTCCACATTACTGTTGTTGGAATACATTCACACGTTCATCTTGAAATCCGCAAAAAGTGGAAATAAGCTCTTAAAATGGTTCAAGGGAGTAAGGAAGGATCTCAAGAACATAGGACTGAATTACGAGGTCATCTCTAACCGATAAAAATACAGATCAGAGATCAACAACTTTAAGGGCTTGCACGATGAGCAAAAGCAGAACAGTGGCTGGGTAGTAGAGATAAAGTAGGCGAGCCGCTCGGGACTACGCGACTATTCAGAAGGATCTCTGGAACAACCTCCAAAAGTTTGTCAGTTAATTTCGGCCTCATCCTGTATACGGAATTCAGACCACTGGATACTCATGGTCCAGATGTAGCAGAACACAGCATGTAAAACGAAGCCCAGTTACGATTAAGCCATTAGATTATCTAAAACGTCTCTTTTGGGTTCATTTTTCACAATCAACTGCCTAATAGACATTGTCCTATTGAGTAACGCGAGAAGCGTATTTATCCCGTAACCAGGGATTTCTGCGTCAGCACAGTTTAGTTGGCAAGCACGCCAACAGAGCGTGTCACAGAAATCAAATAAAGCCAATTCTATTAGTGTCATAGAGGTTTTGAAATGGAGTGACATCATAGAGGATTTAGTGAATGCGGTCGCGTGACGGATAAGCCTCGAGCCAGATGAGGCAAATAAAACTGAATTCGTAGTTGTTGGTCAGCATTTTGAGTTTCCGTTTAACTTTGAGCACTTTTAAGGATCATTTGGCAAGGATCTACATGTATCCCCCCTAGGAACATTAACTAGAGCGAATGTCAATTGAGTCTCTCTTAGTTCATTAACATTTAACAATTATTTATTTATTTCTTAATCCGTTTACCCCCCATTGTTGGTTTACCCCTTGGACTCAGTGAGGGACCCCACCTCTACCGCCTCAAGGGAGCGTGAGACGTTGGGTCGGGGATACAACTCGGAAGGAGAACCAGTACATCGTCTGCTATGCTGAACACGGGTCTCGTAGGGAATGGGAAGATCGGAAGGGATATACAAGGAAGAGGGAAGGAAGCGGCCGTTGCCTTTTGTTAGTTACTATCCCGGCATTTGTTTGGATGAGAAGTGGGGAAACCACGGAAAACCACTTTGAGAATGGGGAAATCGAATCCCCATTTGCTCAGTTGACCTCAGTGGACTCCGTTCCAGTCAGCGTATAACTTTTTTAAATTTCGTGGCAAAGCCGGGAATCGAGCCCGGGCCTCCGGGGGTGGCAGCTAATCATCACTGTTAATATTAGCGTTTATTTGGCGGTAGTGGGTACATAATCCCCCAGTAAGTAAATTCACCTCTCCCCACAAAAATGTAAATTTTAAATTCTTCTGTTTGAATTCTGTTGTTATAAGAAGAATGATACACATCGGAAAGTTATTCTGTCTGTACACTTGTCCTATTGGCTACCTATTGGAAACACACCCTCTCCAGGTACAGGAGTACTGTAAGCTCGCGAGTAGAAGCTTTTATCATGGTTTAATGCTAACAAAACACCAACATTATCTCTGTTTAAGATTTTACCGGAGAAAAATTGGCCGCTAAAACAGGAAATCTAAGACAATAAGCCTTTCACGATGGCAGCTCGTAGACGGCTGGAATATTTAACTGATAGAGAACACCACAGCTACGAGGAATACGACCAAGATTATGCATCAAAGCGTCCTAGGGGGATAAAAGGAACTCCCTACATACTTTGAAGACTGCGATGACACTGACTTTCAAACACTGGTTATGTCAACGAATCTGATCCACGAAATTTCACGATATTGTTTGTCCCAAATGGAAGATAACAATTTCTTTTACTCAAATAAAGTCTAAAATCTGAGGTAAATTAAGAAATAATACGAAATATTGTATTTGAAAAGTACAGTATACATACTTTACTGCCTTACAACTACTATTTCTGCTACGTCGCAGCGCTTCCGTATTTTGTTTGTCTAACAACTATCGTGTGTGATGTCTTTGCTCATTGAAGTTGTTTGAATTAATTAAGTGTTGTTTTCTTCATGTTGCTCATTCGTTTTGTGCCCTAACTCACTCATTGTTTTTGGTCCAGGGATCATGCTATTTTCCTTTCAACATAACAGTGATATATTTGTTGGTCCAGGTACCATTCTATTTTGCTGTTTGAACTGCCCGCGCTAGTCATATGGACAAAGATAATGAGAATTCGCAGACATAGCAGTCCCATTCATTGATGCTAGCCCTGGACCTCAAGAAAGAAACAAACGACGGCGCG
The DNA here is from genome assembly GCF_040414725.1 of Anabrus simplex. Lineage (NCBI taxonomy): Eukaryota > Metazoa > Arthropoda > Insecta > Orthoptera > Tettigoniidae > Anabrus > Anabrus simplex. The sequence continues at coordinate 76,611,133 of NC_090277.1, forward strand.
AGCAGCGGAATGCAACATAATGGAGTCCTGTCTACAGCCCGTAAGAACGTATACATATTTCTCTAGTAACGACGGTATTTGTTAATTTACCTCAGATTTTAGACTTTATTTGAGTAAAATCAATTATTATCTTCCATGTGGGACAAATATTACAGTGACGTTTCGTGGATCAGATTTGTTAACATAACCCAGTTTTTTAGGTTATCTAAAGGTTGGACACTGTCCGTGTTAGTAACCTGGAATTTCCAACAGCTAGGTAGACCTAAGACGAATTCTCGATTATAGCTTATATCTTATCGATTCACGACCCCATGACTTTTTTTTTGAAGAATTAAAGAGTGCTGTCTTAATATTTGAGTGAAATATACAATGTGTGGGCTATAATTCGTTTTCTTATTCTCTATGATGTTAATGCTTTCTGCCACCAAATTCTATTGGAAAGTCTTTCGTCGTTCCTGTTCAATAGCAGGCATAATGTATGATTCAATTATTTTAAAACCCCGAATGCAATCAAAAACTTGTTTACAATTCGATAGTGGCGGCAACACACAGTCATTTGTTTTCCCTGCGTCAGTATGAAAATTCAGATTGAAACGAAAACTTAGGTTCGGTAAACCGAGATAATAAATTCTGTGGTGAATAGAGAAGTGAGCGTTATCGGAGATAATTACATTATCAGAGTTTTGGAGATCTAAGATAACAGCCGTCCTTGGAGCGAAGACAAGGGAGGACGCCGTCAAGAAAGTTGGTATATTTTTGCCCGGGTTGCCAGAGTGAAACATGAGCAATTGGCTGCGGGTGCGGAGTTGTCACCTCTACGTTGCTGTATTGTTAAAGGTCTGGCAGTCATTATCTTCTTCTTGGTTCGAATGAAGCTACTTTGGACCACGCTTGTTCAACTGTTGGACTTTGATATTCGCCCAGTTTTCTCGCATTTTCTACCGGTGTAACTCCTTTCTTTGATCTGTCCAGTGCATACCTTTCTTCCGCAGTTTTTCCTGAAATCCGTGGACCTCCTTCAGGGTACGTCGTACAGACGGTCTATCTTGAAGATCTGATATTCCCAGTTCTTCTCAGTTTCCCTCAGCCAAGTGGTACGATTGGTCAGTCTTTTGGGAGGCAGTCTTACTATAGGGCCAAAGAAGGCTACTCTCCTTTTCCTAGCACCATCAGAGTCATTATGGACTATGGAATTATTAAAATCAATTAAAGGCATTTATGTTGCCAATTGGGCTTCAGTGAGAATTGATGGTAGGATGAGTTCTTGGTTCCGGGTACTTACAGGGGTTAGACAAGGCTATAATCGTTCACCTTTCCTGTTCGTAGTTTACATCTCTGTACCTGAAGGAGATATGTGCATGATTCTTTTTCTTTGTGCTTGTTTGAGCATCTAGTTTTTATTGTTTGTTCCACGTCAGCTATCACTTGAGATTTTAAAATTGTTTCTATCTTATACCATATTTTGTGAATGAAAAAAACGTCTGACGGATAATTAAGTAAGTACAGTTTAATTAAATACTGCTATCTTTTCCCTCGGTTGATCATGTAAAATGTGCATTGCAATTACAAAACAACAATAATAATGAAAATTATATAAAATAATAACTGTTCAATAATAATAATAATAATAATAATAATAATAATAATAATAATAATAATAATAATAATAATAATAACAGTAATAAGAACAACGAAAATGGGGGCTCTTATGAAATTTTATTTATATATATTTATGTGAAGATAGTGGCTCGGAAGGTGATATTACCGAAGATGATATTGAAGGCATGTAATTGTAATTTTATTCACAAATGGAAATATTGACATTCAAATAGGAATTCGAAACATCTTGCATTTCATTATGATTGGAATTCATTTACAGTTTACCGTAGGTTCCCGCGGGTTTCATAACTGCCCGAATACGTAAGAATATCTACATAAGAGTAAAGTTTTCTGTTTCTTTAGATGTGAGGAATTACGTTTACAAAAAATATAAAAATATAACTTCTATCAAGCACTTGCTTGCCGCGACACGCCATGTTTTAGAGGACATTGAGTGACAACACCTACCAATGCACACTCGTCAATTATATCGTGAATTCTCTGACTTTGACAATACTGCCATCTGTTGAAATACTCTCGCAAGTAACACACGAAGAAACACGATGCAGTCGGCAGAACGTGTGCATAGTTCGTTCTAGACCGAAAAGAGCTAGAACAGTTTGATAATTTCAAGTATTTAGGTTCTGTATTCTTTCAGGATGGTAATAAAGTAAGTGAGATTGAATCAAGGTGTAGTGAAGCTAATGCAGCGAGCTCGCAATTGCGATCAACAGTATTCTGTAAGAAGGAACTCAGCTCCCAGAAAAAACTACAGTATCTTTACACTCGTCTGCTTTCAGACCAACTTTGCTTTACGGGAGGGAAAGCTGGGTGGACTCAGGATATATTATTAATAAGTTAGAAGTAACAGACATGAAAGTAACGTGAGTGATTGCTGGTACAAACAGGTGGGAACAATGGCAGGAGAGTACTCGGAACGGGGGAGATAAAGGCTAATTTAGGAATGAACTCGATGGATGAAGCTGTACGCATAAACCGGCATCGGTGGTGGGGTCATGTGAGGCGAATGGAGGAAGATAGGTTACCTAGGAGAATAATAGACTCTGTTATGGTGGGTAAGAAAAGTAGAGGTAGACCAAGATGACGATGGTTAGACTCAGTTTCCAACGATTTAAAGATAAGAGGCATATAACTAAATGAGGCCACAGCACTAGTTGCAAATAGACGATTGTGACGACGTTTAGTAAATTCACAAAGGCTTGGAGACTGAACGCTGAAAGGCATAACAGTCTATAATGATAATGTATGTATTATTTCTGTATTATGTGCATTATTGCTGATGTTATTATGAAAATATGCAAAGCAAGAAGCATTAATTTCAATAATACATGCGAAATACAAGACAGGAGTTAGGAAAGGTGGTGTACTATTATCTCCGCTCTTCAGCTGCGTCCTTAAAAAGGTCATCTGGGAGTGGTGCGAAGAATTTAATAATCAAGGAGTTCAAATAGGTGTCAGGCTAGGATACAAAAGCCAAAATTTTGATGTTGATTGCATAGGCTTTGCAGATGATCTTGCCAATTTTTCCTATTCCTTAAACACAGCCTTGGAATAGGTTTTTCAGCTTAAAACACAAGCAGAGGCTTACAGATCTCTTTTGAGAACGCAACTACTTTAACTAATATCATGCTGGCACCCAGACAGCTTACAGTGGGACAAGAAAAAATGACATGAGTAGATAAGTTCAAGTATCTGGGAGAATTGATAACACCAAACTTGTCAGAGAAAGAAGCCTTTACATTACGGACGAACAAAATGGAAATGGCGTAATATTTAACCAAAGGCATCTACAATAAAAGGTCCATACCTTTCAAAGCAAAGCTGAAGCACTATTGCAGTGTCATTCGTCCAGAGGTCGTATACGCTTCAGAATGTCTTGCAATGAACAATAAAGGTTTGGTCGAGAAACTGGAGGCCAACGAAAGGAATATTCCAAGAATGTTTGTCAAAGACAATGGGGAGTACAGGAGACGGCATAACGACGAACTATAAACCCACGTAGAAAAGATTACCGAAACCACCCGGAAATGAAGAATTATATTTTATGGGTATGTGACACAAAGCACGAAACAAGACTGGCCAAGCGCATTATTAACCTCCTTCAGCAAAAGAAAAGATGGATAGATACATTGAAGAAATGGGATTCACTCATAATGACATCCAGGAGCGTGTCCCACCCCACTTAAGAAGGGACTTGAAGCGTTCCAGGGATTCCGAGACGAGCCAAAATTAAAAACAGGAAAGGAAAGAACGACACCGAAAACTCATGCGAAAATATTGGGCAGACATCAGAGTGAGAAGTAGCCGGTTGAAATGGCGTGGTCCGAAGTTGGCCGCTACCACATGAATGAATATATGTTCTACATTTTCCCTCGTTTTTTTATAATGAAAGAATGCTCCCCTCCTCCCGGAAAATTTTAGTCGAAGGAAACTTTGAGATAAATATCGGGGGGAGTGAGAGGAGGCCTCCCCGCAGTTTCGCAAGCTAGTGAGACCAGGTCTCAACTCTTCCTTCGGTAAGGAGAGAACGGCTGTGAACGTCGAGTTATACTTCCTCATTAAAACAGTAATCACCACCAGCTTCAATCTAGCAGTATTGTGGCAACCTGCTTTCGCACGTTCACTATTGGTACAGCCATGTCTACCAAAATCCTGTGCTCGCACTGAGCAATGTCTTACAAATAACAGATTTCATGAAGGTTTCTAGTAAGTTATTAGATTTCAGAAGATCTTTCTCTGACAACTTTATGATTACTATCTTTATACTGTCAAAAATCGAAGTAAATTTAAATAGATATGTATTTTTAAATAGTTTATAATTGTTTTCGCTAAAGGTATGTTAAAGGCTGTTACTTAACTCTCCGGACAGAGCATTTTTATAGGTGGTGTCATCTAACGGAACACCGCTAAACTTCAGTTTCCGATGCCTTTCCTTTGACCATCCGCATATTTAGGCGTTGCCTACGAGATACATAAGGCCGGGAAATACAGCACACTAGACTCGTCCTCGAGATACTTTCGACAAGCGCCGCTAGAGTTCTCTTTACTGAGCTGTCTCGCTCAACGCAACACGTCCCAGTATGAAAACCTATAAAAATAAATTAAAACTAGCAATTACACAAGACACTAAACAGGTGTGAGATAAAAAAAATAGACCAAGAGCAGTTGTATGACTTACTTTCTACAACGTATTTCTTACACTTTGCTTAAACGAATTAAGTAATTCACGAAATAAGCAGAGAAGACTATTAGCGATTTTTGTCATTTCTTCCAGTTTTCTCTAATTCTGCTTCAGTGTATCCGATAAACTGATCGAGATTGCGGTCATAAATAACTTTGGGTTTAATCAGCATCTTATAAATTATCAGCTATCCCACCTTTTCCTCCACACATCTGATGTTTCGACATTCGTATTGAAGCCGCTGTTTGGAGAGCGATTTTATGCCCGTTTCGCCATTAGAAAATCCTATAAATTTTTTCAGTATCTTCTGATGTGGTACAGTTAGGCAGTGCAAGGATCTCAAATCTGTAGCCGGCAGCTGCTTTCCTATGCTGGAGGACGCAAATTTTTAGCGTCGCTTCTCCATATTTCACTCTTTCTTCCCGTAAGTTTCGGTTTGTATTACAAGATCGACTTCTAACCTTATGGATCCCTTTAATCACTCATCGGTATACAGCCACTCCTTCCAGGTGTCTGGGACAAGGCTATGGAACACTCCCCTTGTTAATATACGAAACAAGCACTACTGCAACTAAAATGTTTTCGTTCCTGCCCTGAAGGGGGAGGCGGGCCTCCTAGACGGTGACGCCGTCTCTCAGGCCGGGAGATTTGTATCTGAGAAGGTGAGAGAGTTGGCGGCCGTGGCCTATGCTAGGAACTGTCCCGGCATTCACCTTAGTGCAGGAGAATGGAAAACCACGGAAAACCATTCTCAGGACAGCCGACGATGAAGACCAGCCCCTATCTGTCTCCCGAATACAGAGGCGTAGAGCCACGGCAGAGCCGTCGGACCAGCCGAAGCCCACTATACAACCGCCCATCACGAAACAGCACTTCGGCAGCCTCTTAAGTGGTCATGTCGAGATTTCCTCTTAAATACGTAAACAGCTCGTATGAATATTAGAGTGAAGGGGAGCAAGTAATAATGTAGAGCTGTTGTAGACAGAGAATATTAATTATTAACAAAACTATTTTAATGCTATTTTATTCCATTATTTGAAAGTTAATTAGTTTCTAGATACTGTGTACAGTCTGATGTCACTATGCCGTAGCTAAGTGCTAGAGAGAGTCGTGAGTCCTAACTTAGCCACATACAAAGGCATAACATAAATAAATTAGGAGCCGATAATTTCGATTCCGTAACAGGGGCGGCTAAAAGGTGCATAACTCTCTCTTCATCAATATTGTAATTGTTAACTTCGTATTTACCGAGCTCGTTAACTTCAGTCCTTTAAGTGCTGCTAGTGTCCAGTATCCGGGAGATAGTGGGTTCGAACCCCACCATCGGCAGCCCTGAAGATGGTTTTCCGTCGTTTCCCATTTTCACACCAGGTAAATTCTGGGGTTGAACCTTAATTAAGGCCACGGCCAGTTCCTTCCCACTCCTATTCCATTTCTTCCCCATCGTCGCCATAAAACCTGTGTGTGTCGGTGCAACATAATGATAATTGTAAAAAAACTTCGTATTACATTTTGTAAATAAATACTAATGTATTTAAATTATTTATATTTATTTATTTATTTATTTATTTATTAATTAATTTATTTATTTATTTATTTAAACTTGTATGTATTGTATTTGGAAACGTGTAAGAGACGACCAAAGGTCCTAACTTCGCCAGTTTATGAAGACACTAATTAATTAATTAATGACTGTGACCGCCTCTATGGTGTAGTGGTTAGTGTGATTACCTGCCACTCCGGAAGACCCGGGTGGGATTGGCAGCTATGCCACGAAATTTGAAAAGTGGTACGAGGGCTGGAACGGCGTCCACTCAGCCTCGTGAGGTCAACTGAGTAGACGTGGGTTCGATTCCCATCTCAGCCATCCTGGAAGTGGTTTTCCGTGGTTTCCCATTTTTTCCCAGGCAAATACCGGGTTGGTACCTAACTGAAGGCCACGGCCCCTTCCTTCCCTCTTTCTTGACTATTACTCCCTATATTTCCATCCCCCAACAAGGGACGTGTTCAGCATAGCAGGCGAGGCCACCTGCGCGAGGTACTGATCCTCCTTCCCAGTTGTATCCACGACCGAAATTCTCACGGTCCAGGACTCTGTCCTTGAGGCAGTAGAGGTATGATCCCTCGTTGAGCCCGTGGGAAAAACCAACCCTGGAGGTTAAACGGATTAGAAAGAAAGAAAGAAAGAAAGAAAGAAAGAAAGAAAGAAAGAAAGAAAGAATTAATGAGTGTCGTTACTCAGTATCACTCGTTCCTCAACAACTTCTTCACTGCCACAGCCATAAATGAGACTTAAACTGCTACTTTTTTTTTTTTTTTTGCTACTGGCTTTACGTCGCACCGACACAGATAGGTCTTATGGCGACAATGGGATAGGAAAGGCCTAGGAGTTGGAAGGAAGCGGCCGTGGCCTTAATTAAGGTACAGCCCCAGCATTTTCCTGGTGTGAAAATGGGAAACCACGGAAAACCATCTTCAGGTCTGCGGATAATGGGATTCGAACCTACTATCTCCCGGATGCAAGCTCACAGCCGCGCGCCTCTACGCGCACGGCCAACTCGCCCGGTAAACTGCTACATTTTGCGCCAGCCTGTATCGAGATAGAAATAATGAAAAATCAGGGCTTCCAACTAGAAATATCAAAAGATACAAATATTGTCTGAGTTACAGGGATATACCACGATAGGTTGACGCAATTAGTAACAATCAAACAGTCCTCCAAAGTATGATAAACAGAAATCCATTTACCTTTAAGTACGCCTCTGGTAACACATCTGAGGCATCTTACCTGTAACAACACAGAAAGAAACAATTCAATTCCGGGCTTGGCATGTTTACGAAAACAAAGCATTATACTTTGTGATAATATCGAGCAAACAACTGGAATATACGATACATTTTCTAAAAAAAGGTCATAAATTGGCTCGCAGTGCGCTGTAATTATAAGCGGAGGTGAGTGAGTGTGTCGGTGGTGATTATTGTCTTAGGAGGAAGTATAAGTGGGCAACCATTCTCTATTGAAGGAGTGTCCCTCCGGGCTTCCGTGGGAAGGTCGTTCGACTGGATTTTGGGTGAAATGAAAGACAATGTACAGTGGCCGGTGAGGACATGAATGGCATGACAGTAGTCAAGCTGTGTTCCAACCACAATAATATTCGAAAAGATTGGTAATTTTCATAATCTTGTACACGATGTAACATCAACACTAATTAATTGTCTACCGCAATACCGTAGCTTCATAACGAGTGTAAGATCCTCTATTTTTGATACACGTCGTGGTAGTAGAGAACGTATAAGTTGCTACTAAGACCCCAATTACAGTTTGGATTACTTCAATCGAGAATTGGAAAATATTCAAAGGATAGCAGCTCGTTTTGTTCTCGATTATTTCCGAATAAAGAGTAGTGTTCGGAAATGCTGAAGGCTCCGAAGACTTGTGAGAAAAGAGACCAGCTAATCCATTAAACTCCCTGGCAGGTAATGGTACAACCTTTCTCTTCCTCCCGTGTTAATACAGACGGTATTTTTATTTATTTTTAACTATTGGGTTTGCGGGTATAAGGATATTTTATTTTTTCTGTGAGATTGTAAATCTGTATGTGTAATACCAGGTGAGTAGAATTGTGGCGTGTTCGAATAATGTATTTAATAACCTAGTTGGTGTGAAATGACAAACGCAGCATTTTATTAATTACCTACGGTCTTATTTCGTCCAATACTTCCGTGTTGAATTAAATTAGGATGTCTAAGAGGCAAGAAAAATCTGCAAGAACTCCTGCGAAAAGGAAAGCAACATTACCTCCTCTGTAAAGATCAGTTCATTTCGAATAGAAAGAAATTTCGTTACCAACCTGAATTAACCCAACCTTATCTTGTGACGACTTTGGTACAGTTTGGAGATTTAGCCTTTGCGAATTCTTATTGTCTTACAGCATATGCACATGTGATATATTTGCTCTTGTGTATTATTACAGCGTGGTTTCTCTTCAGTCCGACATGTAACAGTAAATTTCACGTTACTAAAAAATTTCACCCGTAGGTGACCTGCGCGTCGTATTAAGGATGAAATGATGATGAAGACTACACATACACCCAGCCTCCGTGCCAGCGGAATTAACCAATTGTGGTTAAAATTCCTCACCCTGCTGGGAATCGAACTCGGGACCCCTGTGACCAAAGGCCAGCTCGCTAACAACTTAGCTATGGAGCCGGGCAATTTCAGTGACAAATGGAAGAGTATTTATAGGTACTTGAAGGCAGAAACAGGCTCCGGAAATCGTTAATGAACAAAGGCAGTATGTGTATATGAGGGCTTACAAAAGGCATAAGTAGGCTGTGTTGTCAGCAATATATTAAGATAGTTAGAAGTAAGTATTGCCAAGGTAGAGGAGCTGATTATTACTGGTGAACTTCTGAAAATTATCTGTAATGATGATGATACTTACACTAAGATACAAACGTTGAAATCTAGAACAGCAGCTGGAATTGGTAAGATTTCTGGGGACATACTACTACACCTGACGTACTTATTACTCTTTGCATGGAGAGTTACAGGGTCGATGCATAAGTTCTTGCGGTATTATTTCCGGTTGGCAACAATGCGGCGTGAAGGGATTGCTTATCGTTATTCTGTTGTTTTAAACGAGTTTGGAGTTTGTGTGTTGTGAAACACAGCTTTTCTTGATTGTGAGCGTATTATTTTTGTATATTTCAGACAAACGGATATGGAATGTCAAGTTGAGAAAAGTGAGCATTTTCGACACATTTTACTCTTTGAGCTTAACCGAGGATCCAGTGCCGCAGGAGCTGCAAGAACACTTTGTGAAGTGTACGGGAATGAAGCAATTGCTGAAAAACAGCAAAGAAAATGGTTTTCCCACTTTCGAGCAGGACAGTTTGACTTGTCTGATGAACCACGTTCTGGAACTCCTTCAGATTTTGACGAAAATCGCTTGAATGAGTTGCTTCATGAGAATCCTCGTCAAACAACGCGGAAAATGGTACAAGTCTTTGAATGTGATCAGTCAACTATTGTACGCCATTTGCATTTGATGGGAAAGGTACAGAAATTGGGTATATGGGTACCGCATGTGCTAAGTGACAGTAACAAATATCATGGAGTAAACATCTGTTCGTCATTGCTTGCCCGGCACTGGTTGGTTTGTGATGGGCACGAAGCATTCCTTTCGAACATTGTCACTGGTGACGAGAAATGGTGCCTGTGTGTCAACATGAAGAAGAGGAAAGAGTGGCTCACCCCATAAAAAAACCAACTCCCCGTGCCAAGGATAGTGCTTATCCACGGAAAATCACGTTGTGTGTTTGGTGGAACAAAGTTAGCATTCTTCAGCATGAACTTCTTGCGAAAAACGTAACGATTACCTCTGCTGTGTATAGTGAACAGCTAAGACGGCTTGCCGTTGCTATTGACAACAAAAGACATAGACAAAGACATAGTCTTATTGCTCCATGATAACGCTTGTCCGCATAAAGCGCATTTGGCCAAAGGTGTGATTGCTGAACTTGGACAGGAACGTTTTCCTCATCCTCCGTATTGCTCTGACCTTGCCCCCTCAGATTTCCACATTTTCCGCTCTCATTCTAACCACATTCAGGGGCAAGTGTTTCCTGACGAAACTTATCTTGACCAATGGATAACAGATTTCTTCCAGTCAAAACCAAAACAGTTCTACAGGCGAGGCATTCAACTGCTACCTGAATGTTGGCAGAAGGTCATACAGAGTGGAGGTGAATGCATCACTGAGTGATTGTGATTGTGAGTTACAATGCGTGACAGTGACAGTAAAATAAATTAAAAGACTCCGCACGAACATATATGCATCGACCCAATATAATAGACCCAGTGTACAAAGGAAATGGTGACACGAAATTAATTTAAAGCTTTGTATTACACTCTAAAACATGGCCTCTCAAACGCCCAAAATCTCACGCGTGCAGAGCGAGGCGCAAGAGCTCCGTGCACTGTGCATCGCTGCCGCTCGGCATGGCTCGGATCAACGCTTCGTCTCTGGGCTACTCGGCTAAGCTCGGCTCAACTCGCCTATACTCGGCTCAAGTCAGCCCGGATTTGAAGCGCTACGGCGCAAGTGGGGCAGAGGGAGACAGGCGGAGCGAGCGAGACAGGCGTGAGGAAAGAGAGAGTAAGCGCTATTGCTCCAAATCGAGGAGTGGGGGGTCTGCACTCTGTTCGACCAAGCCAAGTCGTCTTTTGCACCGTGCACAGTGCATGCACCACGCGCGTGCACCCTGAGAGGCCCTGCTCTAAAATGTGGAAACAGCTGTTCTCACCTACTCTGGATGCTAAGTCCAGTTGAAATACGCACACCACCCGTGGGGAAGAGTGGTATATTACGTCCACGGTATCCTCTGACTGCTCACAGGTGGCTTAAATGGGATCCACACTAGGAGTATAGCCTGGTGACCTCGAGTCCTCTACCCGAGTCTGACATTGCTTACACTTACATGCGTCATGCCCCTGATACTCATATTTACTATCCGACCTCCCTTGCTTAATACTTGCTCTCCTCCGAGCTCCATATCCTTAGGTTTGCGAGTCTTTCATTTCCACACCCTTCGTAGCCCATCCTCCTTTTCGCCGATACCTTAATTCTTTAAAGGGTCTTGTCTCTTCCACTTTCTATGACCAAAATGCGGGTGAGATTCCGTAACTTTTGTGGCAACCGTGAGTGTTGGCTCCTTACCACAAACAAATCTTGAAAGACAAAATCACGCCACCTCGACATTTCTTAAAATATATAGCAAGTGATCTGATAACATCGTTTAACTACATTCATGTTCATAAAAACAGAACATCTTGAAAGACTTGAGATAGGAATTTCATACTCACAGGATATGTGCATCAGTATGATTATCATTTGAGCCATGTCGCCCTCGGTTCAAGGTCCACATCGATATCTCGGCGCATCACCACCGACTGGTAAAACGTGCCTGCGGCTCTCGTTGTGGCTTTAAACCGAAGGTAATGGATCAGTGTGACTTGAACAGACGTGCAGGAGAACCGCATCGTCAAATGAATGAGTTTGAAAAAGGGCGCATTATTGCCATCAGAGAACGTGATGCATCAATTCGGGAAACTGCTGCTCGTGTGGGACGAAGCGTGTCGGCAGTGCAACGGGTGTGTATAGAATGGTTCACAGAAGGTCGTAGAACAAGACGAGATTCATCTGGTCGCACCACCCAGGCCACCACCCTTGAAATTCGACACTTCAACCGAATGACATTGCAGGACAGATCTGCGTCCTCCTCGGCTATAGCGCAACAGTGGAACAGTGCAACAAATCGTACACTATCTGGAGTGACAGTAAGTAGCCGTTTATTAGAGTCTGGGTTACCGGCGCGTCGACAACTTCTCCCTACCTGTGACTAATGTGCATAAACCTGCTAGACAGCAATAGTGTAAGGAACGACGTCACTGAGGACAAGAATGGCAACAGATAGTGTTTTCGGACGAATCCAGGCTCTGTTTGTTTGAAAATGATGGCAACATATTGGTTTGCCGCAGAGAGGGGGAGAGGCATCACATTGACTGCATTCGCACAAGACATACAGCGCCAACTCAAGGTCTTATGGTGCGGGATATTATTGAGTACAACCATAAATCACAGTTGGTGCCACTGTGACCAGTTTGACCTACGTGAATGAATCCTGCGAGTAGTAGCTATACCCTTTCTGCGCGACACCCCAGATGCCATATTTCAATAGGACAATGCACGATCTCATGTTGCTACAGGAACACGTGCCTTCTTGTTGTCGCAGATGTCAGACTATTGCCCTGGCCCGCCCGATCACTGGACTTGTCGCCAATCGAAAATGTGTGGGATATGGTGAAACAACTGGTGCGACGCTGTGACCCTATGCCAACCACCAAAGATGAACTGTGGAACCAGGTGTATGCTGCATGGATGGCTATACCCCCAGGACGACATTCGCGCCTTATACGCGTCGACACCATCACGCATGGAACAAGTTATCAGTGCCCATGGAGGACCTAGTGCATACTAGGTAACAGGACACATGATGAACTTAGGTGACTGAAATGCTAATAGTTTCTGCAAAACATCCTAATGAACATGTCCTGCAAATAAGAACTCCCTATCTGCAGTCTTTCAAGGTGTTCTGTTTTTTTACGAATATGAGTGTACTGCTCATGTTAAGCGACGGAAAAGTGTCGAAATTCAGCTCAGGGAACGCGCCCTTGTAATATGCCAGTAAATCTATTCGAAAAGGCCCGTGATCTAACCACCTAAGCAGCAGCCGATGTGGAGAACACATAATAAATTCAGTGTTTACCCCAAGGCTCCTCTATTTGAGCGTGCTGTAGCATTCAGATTGTGTGTGAAGAGGGAGGAAATGCTGATTACCATCAAAAGCAAGTTGACGTTAATTGTGACATGAGAATGCAATTAGGAAGGTATTCAGTCTGTGGTAGAGGAGCGTTCGATCCTATCAGACTTGACATGCCACAAACAGTAACCTGGTTAGTTCAGTATTGATGTTACAAACCTCTAAGAATTACTTGTCTTCTTTTCGTATTTACAGTAAAATCAACCAAAGGAACGTAAAATAATTTGGAAGGACGTTTTCATTTTGTTGTTTCTGTCACAATATATATAGCTCATTCCATGTGAGGAAAACAGTGTTGCTCTTATGGACCTACAAGTAGTGAACACACCCCCTCCTAGACACACACATAGTTATTGAATATTATAGTGTACTTTCTGTAGTACTGTATTATGAAAGAAAGAAAATCGATGGGGCATGTTTTTGCCCATGAGTTATTAAAATGACTACTGAAGCTTTTCCATTTCGTAAATACATTCGCAGGGGCGAAGCTCAATGCCGGGAACAACCATCGCTTTGTTGCCTTACTTCATTTTCCTTCCGAGTTGTTCTGGTACATGTAACGCGTAATCCATTACGCTGTGAATCGCCGGCATCTTATGTGTTTGTTCTAAAATTCTTGTACTGCACAGCAGTTGTTACTGAAGATTTTGATGCTGCGGTGTGCAACGATACATCACGGCATGACTTTTACCGATACAGAAATTCGCTGTGATTTTTATCAGTGCTTGGTTTGGTTATTTACCTTTTGTTTCTTAAGAGCATTTTATTTTTGCCACATTTTTATCACATTTTCACAAGCACATTTAATTCTTACAGTTCTTTTCTTGAGGTGATATCACGGCACACTAGTACATAGCGTTGCTTGGGCAAATTTGTTAAATGCAATTAAATGCTTCCCCTACCCCGAGCCTATAAAAATTTTCTGTTGTCTATTTTCCCTCAGTTCGTCTTGAACTTCAATACTGACGTTTTGTATGTCCAGTAGTTTGCCCATTGTTCCTGTAAAAATGTAAATAAGTCGACCCCCTCCTCCTGGTTACAACCCCTGTATATTAAATTTTAAAAAGAATTGTAGCTTAGTGTCTTTCTTCTTTTCTACTTTGAACGTAAGTACTGAGTTTCACCAATATATATGCCACCGTTTGCCCGTGATACTGCTGAGCAGATATGGCAACCATTTTCTCATAAAAGCAACACTGTTTTTTTAACATGGAATGACCTATAGTGTTTCTTTAATATCATCTAGTTCTCAGTATCCTGCATTTAGCGCCATAAAATCTGATGTTTGTTTAATGAATTAAGCTTAAACTGTTTGTGCAGGAAACATATAAATGAAATGGCGCATGGCTTTCATGGCTAGTTTACACGATGCCAGTTAATGCCAGAAGACAGTTGATTGGCTTACAATTATTAGCCAACGTGTGAATAGTTCGGTTCAGTTGTAGAGGAAATTACCCTCACAATCAATCAATCAATCAATCAATCAATCAATCAATCAATCAATCAATCAATCAATCAATCAATCAATCAATCAATCAATCAATCAATCAATCAATCAATCAATCAATCAATCAATCAATCAATCAATCAATCAATCAATCAATCAATCAATCAATCAATCAATCAATCAATCACTACTGATCTGCATTTAGGGCAGTCGCCCAGGTGGCAGATTCCCTCTCTGTTGTTTTCCTAGCCTTGTCTTAAATGATTGCAAATAAACTAGAAATGTATTGAACATATCCATTGATAAGTTATTCCAATCCCTAACTTCCCTTCCTATAAACGAATATTTGCCCCAATTTGTCCTCTTGAATTCATACTTTATCTTCATATTATGATCTTTCCTACTTTTAAGGACACCACTCAAACTAATTCGTCTACTTATGTCCTTCCACGCCATCTCTCCACTGACAGCTCGGAACATACCACTTAGTCAAGCAGCTCTTCTCCTTTCTCCCAAGTCTTCCTAGGCCAAACTTTGCAACATTCTTGTAACGCTACTCTTCTTGTCGGAAATCACCCAGAACAAATCGAGCTGCTTTCCTTTGGATTTTTTTCCACTTCTTGAATCAAGTAATCCTGGTGAGGGTCCCATACACTGGAACCATACTCTAGTTGGGGTCTTACCAGAGACCTGCACGCCCTCTCCTTTACGTCCTTACTACAACCCCTAAATACCCTCTGTACCCTTTATTTACAATCCCATTTATGTAATTACCCCAATAAAGGTCTTTCCTTACATTAACACCTAGCTACTTATAGTGATCCCCGTAAGGAACTTTCAACCCAATTGTCTCCAGGAGTAGGCTGAGGACAACCAACTGGGCCCAGCTTTAACCGCCACCACCCGGAGCTCAGTATTGTCGGGACAGTTGGTGCAGTGTGAACGTGACAGGCCAGTAGCTGTATCTTTATTTTGTGCCTCTTCGCTTGTGTGCAACCGCCTCCGTGGTTTCAATAATTTAAATACTTTAATGATTAAATTATCTGTAAGCTATTCGCGTGATGCTATTTGTGGGACCAGCACGAAGACCTTGTACAAAGACAAAAATGCTCGTCAAACGGCATTTCCTGAGATTACATATAAAATTAGTTTTCAAGGATTCGGTGTGACTGAGGTCAAAACTTTGCATGGCTCAGCAATGAAATCCAGGTACATAAAATTACAAAACAAATTTAATTCCTCACGGGACACTACAGATGCTGCGCACTCAGCCATTTCTCGTCAGCTGCCGTGGCAATAGCTTCCTCGTGTGGGCGGCAGCACGTTCAACTGGACTGGCCAGCGATTGTTCAGCAATAATTAGAGCACAACTCTCACCAACAACTGTCTTATCAACTGCCATCGTGTAAACTAAGGGTTAGTGCCGGGAGGGTCCGAGGACAAGTTCGGCTTGCCAGATAAAGGTATTTTGAATTGACGCCCGCAGACGACCTGCGCGTCGTGATGAGGATGAAATGATCATGAAGACGACACATACACCCAGCCCCCGTCGAATTTTGGTTCAAATTCCCGACCCTACCGGGAATCGAACCCAAGAACCCTGTAACCAATAACCAGCATGCTAACCATTTAGCCATTGAGCAGTGCCATTACAGGAATTGATTATCAGTGGAGAATTATCGATGACGTTCAATGGGTCGAAGAGACAGATGCTGTCAAATTTTGCCGTGAATTGATATAATGAGAGATGGAAGAGGGCAAATCACCATGATCGAAATCGTGGTGATCGGAATTTTTCACGTTTCGTTTCCGCGTTTAGACCATTATTTCCGGAGATTTTTCAGTTAGATAAATTTAATAAATACAAAGCTGACAGAATAAAATTTGATGCATAATATTCTACTTTTATTCTTCAACTTGGGTTGTAGGAGGAGAAGAAATTCTGTCACAATTGCAACTACCAAAGAATGTATGAAAAAACCGATCCTTTACTAAACTTAAGGGGAGTATAAATGGCCATTTATTTGAAAAGTTTTACTTTTTATGCAGAAACATTAATTGGAATTTGTTAATTAATTCGGTGCATGATTTATTAAATTCAGTTTAGTGGAAGTATATTTGATTTAATTTTAGTTGCGTAGGACATTTTTCGGATTTCGTAAAACATTGGTCGCTAAAAAATTAATGCCTCAAGAACCATAAGGCGTAGAAGGCTGTGGTTTGATTTAAATACTAGTAGAAGGCTTGCTGTATAAGTTGGTAGAACTGGCATAACCGTTGCAATTCTTGTTTGTGCATGTGATATTCTGGGTGTGGAGCTGAAGTACTGGGTGAACATTCATTCCTTAGTCTAGCTTGAACAAGCGGCGAGAGTGGACGTGTTGTGTAGTGCGTGCTGTGAAGCATGGTGGGGTGGAACAGTACCGGGCCGCGACTGGGAGGTGGCAGTGGAAGCAAGATAAGAATTACAAGAATGGTTTGGAGAAAAAAGAAGAGCTGGGAAAGATGGGTGATGCGGAACTGGTAACAGCAGTGATAGCTGTGCTTCTGGTCATTAGGGGGGGCGGGGTGGAATACACCCCGGACCGAATACCAGTGGCAACTTCCGCTGGGAAGATTTCGCAGCCATCAAGAAGATAGTGAGGGAAGTCATATAAGAAACCTGCTCTTGGGACCAGATGAAAGAAATAAAGGATATGAAGAAACAGCAAGCAAAGGAGATAGGACATATGAAGAAATGGATAGAGGCAAAGACAGAATAAACGATGAACAGAATGTGTAGTAATGAGAAAGAAGTAGAGCTGTTAAGAGGGAAAATAGAATATGTAGAGGAGGAGATGCTGAAGATAAAGAAAGAAGCAGAAGTGTGCAACCAGGAGAGGATGTTGTTGTTAGTTGCTTTACGTCGCACCGACACAGATAGGTCTTATGGCGACGATGGGACAGGAAAGGCCTAGGAGTTGGAAGGAAGCGGCCGTGGCCTTACGTAAGGTACAGCCCCAGCATTTGCCTGGTGTGAAAATGGGAAACCACGGAAAACCATCTTCAGGGCTGCCGACAGTGGGGCTCGAACCCACGATCTCCCGGATGCAAGCTCACAGCCGCGCACCTCTACGCGCACGGCCAACTCGCCCGGTAGGAGAGGATGAAGAAATCTATATTTGTATATGGTGTTTAGGAAGATGAGAAGGAAGGCAAAGTGTACATCATTTGTAAGGTGGTGGAGGTCATACAGAACAAGATGAAAATAAATTTTAGTGAAGTGGACATAGACGATGTGGAAAGAGTGGGTAAAGCTAAACGTTGCAGACCAATTATAGTAAAGTTATTGGCTACTTTAATGGAAGAAATAGTGTTAAGAAACGCCAAAATCTTACAAGGACAGAAATTCTGGGTGAAGAGAGATATGGGTAAAGAAGGAAGTGAAAATATGAAAATTTTGAACAGGCATCTTTGGAGGGCGATACAACAAGGGCTGAAGGCACACATAAGGGGGCAGTGGCTAGTGGTGTCGAATGGAAAATGGTTTAGAGAGTGGTCAGTGGCAAAATTAACTTTAATTCCTAACCTCACTCGCAACCTCCTGTACACCAGGACAAGTTCTGCAGTACCGACCTCCTTTGTTTTTTTTCTTGCACCCTCCTTTTGCTCTTGTCATGATCAAATGTATTAATTAACACACAATATCAATAGAAAACTAGCACAACAGCATAAAAATGAAAAATACACACGTATAATTAGTACTTCTGTTCCTTTCTCGCCATTTTCTGGTTTTCTTTTCTGCTGTTTTGCTACCAAATCTCTTTTTTAATGAATTTGAACAATGTTGAAGACGATGAAGACTTCAGTGATGGTGCGTTTTAGTTGTTGCTTCTATTACGACTTTTAATTTAAATTAATTTTTAATTGCAATTTCTGAAAAAACTTACTTTTTAGACAAATAGCCCGGTTTCTCAGGAACTATAGAAGGTAGACTCTTTATTTTCACTGTTAGTTTAATATACCCTGATGATAACATACCTCTAGAATGGTAGAGATAGCTTGTATATTTGCAGTGAAATGCACAAATACGTAAGGAAAAATTTTAATATAAAATTACAGAAAAATCTATCCTAACTCGTAGAATATACAGACTACTGCAATCAGTTTAGAGGTAAGTACTTGAAACTCATAAAATAAGCAAATTTAACATTAGCGGGATAGGCCATTCAAAATCCCCTTAAGACGGAACAGCCTGTACAGGAGTCCAAGAATTTTAAGGATGGAAGTGAGTTGCTATCACGTATTAGTCTGGCAAGCCCACTACTGTACGACCGACATTTTCTCACCAATCATAGGAGACACTATGCCATTACTAGTATCGCTCATATCTCAGTTACTTTCATATTGTCAAAGCAAAGGATGAGACTGAGACAGGTCAGTGTATATAACAAATTTGTTCTAGACCGTGCCACAAGATAAAGTGCACTCTAAACACTAGGCACGCATACAACTGTGCTTCACATTCTGAAGGAACGCCTGAACATGTGAAAAATTGCATCATGATGGGTTCCGCGTGATTTGATGGAAATACACGAATGGTTACGATACGATGCTACCCGTAACCACTTGGAGCGCTACGAGCATTCTTACGCCGTACACGCTTAATGAGACAGGGGTCAAATCGTACGAGCCACAACTGAAACGCATAAACGTATGGCGTCATTACGGGTCACCATGAAATTAGAAAGTTTGTCAGAACCTCAGCAATGTCAAAGCTATGATTATTATCATGTACGACTGTGATGGTGTTGTCCTAAAGCATTGCGTTTCTCCACAGTATCCCCTTGTGGATAGGTTTGGTAGAATAACACCCACGGTATCCCCTGCCTGTCTAAGAGACGGCTAAAAGGGGCCCCAGGGGCTTTCAACTTGGGAGTGTGGATTGGCAACTACGGGGCCCACAGCTGAGTCCTGACATTGCTTCCACTTACTTGTATCCGATTCCTCATTTTCATCTATCCTATCTGACCTCCCTTGGTCTATTCTTGTTCTTTTCCTACCCCGAACGTATTAAAGCACTCGAGGCGTAGGGAGTCTTTCATTTTCATGCCCTTGTCTTTCTTTGGCCGATACATTTTATTTTCGAAGTGTCGAATCCCTTCCATTTTTCCTCCCCTATTAGTATATAGAGAATGGTCACCCAGTCGTACTTCCTCTTAAAACAATAATCACCACCATCACTCCTCCACAGTAGACCGTCAATGCGCAGTTCATTTTTGGAACACGACCTGCGTCCAGCTTTGAGAAAGTAGCGGTGACACTTTCTGCAGAAGCCACCCATCATTTTGCACGACAACGCTCGGCCACATATAGCGCAAGCTGTGGCTGATTTGTTCGCTCGATAGGGCTGGGAATGCAGTGCCATCCACCATACTGCCCGGAATTAAGCCCTTGTGACTTTGACTTCATTGGTAAGATGAAGAAACCACTTCGTGACATTCGCTTCAGAACTCTTCCAGAGATTAGTCAGGCAGTAGACCGCTCCATTCGAACTATCTACACAGCAGGCGCTGCTAAAGGTAATCTACGACGTCCACATCGCTGGCAACGGGTTGTACAGAATGCTGGTGACTACTTTGAAGGGAAGAAAAACTTGGTAACATGTATCTATTTTTGTATTAGTTCTAATCAAATAGTTGCCACTATTAAAGTTCCAAACCTCGTAATAATAATAATGAGTTGATGACAACTGATTCTGATAGTCCCATCAGCTTCCGCTTCGAACGCTAGCGCTGTACCGCGTCCGAGGAGCCATCTGGTGACGAATGAACGTACCATTTCCACTTCTGTTGGGTAACGTCTAAATTCAAAGCTCGTTGTTTAGAAGCCTTTCTCGAGGACAGTCGAGATTTTCTTCTGATGACGCAGAGCATAGTTCTCTGCGAAACGTAAAGAATTTCACCTTATGTTCTTGACACGGCATAAGCCCAAAAGTCTATATCATGTCTATAACTATCTGCCTATGTTACAATATGTTTACCAGCTGTGGTTTTCTGTAATCATAAGCTATTTTGGACATACAATACGCTACTTGAACTTCCATATAAGACAATAATAATCGACACTTTCCCCCTTTTACTATCCAAGCTAATTCTGCGAAGGCACTGTACGCAAAGCGACTTCTCTCACATAGAAAAGAGACGACAAAAACACGCATTGTCATCTAGAAACGGATAATCACACACTTGGCCGGTATTCTGCGCACTGTCAATGTCCCCAGATCATAAAACACCTATAATTAACACTCCATATGTCATAGCAGTCGAGGATTCAATTTATTCGCCAAGATTTATGATAAGCTTAACACATTACCATAAATCCTACACCACTCACATTAGATCGATCAAACCATTTAAATAAATTCCACACATGGAATCGTAATTAGCAATCTGTTGTTAATAAATTAGCCAGCGCATGAATGTCAATTAGAGCAAATGATTAATGCGTGTAGAACATTCCGTCTGCATTATTGTGAACTATGTGTAGGTGTCATCTGAGACCACAAATACAGTGAATGATTTTAAAATGGCGGTCCAGTACAGTTGATAGGACACCCTGCGGGTGGGGGCGGTTACCCCCTGCCTGTCGTAAGTGGTGACTAAACGGGGAATAAGAGGCTTTCAGCTTGCGAAAGTGGATTGGCGACTACGGCTCCCCGAGCTGAGTCTGGCATTGATTCCACTTAGTTGTGTCATAGTCCTGACTCTCATTCTTTCTATCGGACCTCCCTTGATCAACACTTGTTCACTTCCGACTCCGACAGTATTCAATGAATCAGTCAGTCACTACTGATCTGCATTTGGGGCAGTCGCCCAGGTGGCAGATTCCCTATCTGTAATTTTCCTAGCCTTTTCTTTAATAATTGCAAAGAAATTGGAAATTTATTGAACATTTCCGTTGGTAAGTTATTCCAATCCCTAACTCTCCTTCCTATAAACGAATATTAGCACCAATTTTTCCTCTCGAATTCCAACTTTATCTTCATATTGTGATCTTTCCTACTTTTAAAGACACCACTCAAACTTACAGTATCCGTCTACTAATGTCATTCCACGCCATCTCTCCACTGACCGCTCGGAACATACCACTTATTCGAGCAGCTCGTCTCCTTTCTCCCAAGTCTTCCCAGCCCAAACTTTGCATCACTTTTGTAACGCTACTCTTTTGTCGGAAATCACCCAGAATTACATGAAGTTAAAAGAAGTAAAAAAAAAAAACCACAGCGGCCTCACCCGACAGACACTGTTTATTTGCTTAAGGCAAATCAAAAACTGTAGAACATTTTCCGTCCACTTGGGTTTTGCGAGGCCTAAGGAGTCTCAATTTGTCTGCCTTCGTTTTCCTTTAATTTCCTTTTGCTGATACCTTCATTATTCGCAGCTTGAAACCTCTTCCCTATTTATTTTGATTACCATTAACCGTAGCAAGACCAACTGGGGAAGGCCACTGCTCTGATATTTTACATTTATCAGGCCTGACTGTCATACTTTTATTTATTGTTTGTCAGGCTGTTTCCGATAAGAAAACACTAGTATTATGTCAGAAAACGTATAAATACTAGATCTCGTCAGGAAATAGGATTTATTGAATTAGGACTGATAAAAAGAAAAAATTATATCCGGTAAGAGTAGAATTAGTCCGCCTCTGTGGTGTAGTGGTTAGTGTGATTACCTGCCACTCCCAGAGGCCGGGTTCGATTCCCGGCTCTGCCACGAAAATTTGAAAAGTGGTACGAGGGCTGGAACGGGGTCCACTCAGCCTCGGGAGATCAACTGAGCAGAGGGGGTTCGATTCCCTCCTCAGCCATCCTGGAAGTGGTTTTCCGTGGTTTCTCACTTCTCCTCCAGGCAAATGCCGGGATGGTACCTAACTTAAGGCCACGGCCGTTTCCTTCCCTATTCCTTGTCTATTCCTTCCAAACTTCCCATCACCACACAAGGCCCCTTTCAGTATAGCAGGTGAGGCCGCCTGGGCGATGTACTGGTCATCCTCCCCAGTTGTATCCCCAGACCCTGAGTCTGAAGCTCTAGGACACTGCCCTTGAGGCGGTAGAGGTGGGATCCCTCGCTTAGTCCGAGGGGAAAACCGACCCTGGAGGGAAAACAGATTACGAACGAACGAAGAGTAGAATTACAGCGGAACCTCGATATTTCGAATCACCTCGGGAGTTAAATTTTATTTCGAGATATAGATAATACCATTTCTGTGCATGTATAGCACATAACTGAATCATGTGTATGTACATTATTTAAGAGTACTTAAAAATATACAAACTCTCTTTTACGGCATTACTTTAATGATAACACTTATTATAGTAACGTTTTAGAAGACAGGATACAGTACATACAGTAGTGAAACAAGAAAAATAACTCGGTTAACACCTTTGGAAAAAATCCATTAGTCTCTTCTGTTTGTAACTGTTAACCTTTTCTCCATTCACTTTGAAACTTCTCGTCAATACCATGCAGCCGAAATTCGTAAATAGAGCTTGTCATCCGCGACTTCGGGGGTTGCTTTCGTATGTGACCGGTAATTAATTCGAAACAAAAAGAAAAAATCGAAACCCCATGGCACTACAGCCCTTGAAGGGCCCTGGTCTACGAAGCGACCGCTGCTCAGCCTGCAGATTACGAGGTGTCATGTGGTCAGTACGACGAATCCTCTCGGCCGTTATTCTTGGCTTTCTAGACCGGGGCCGCTATCTCACCGTCAGATAGCTCCTCAATTCTAATCACGTAGGCTGAGTGGACCTCGAACCAGCCCTCAGGTCCAAGTAAAAATCCCTGACCTGGCCGGGAATCGAACCCGGGGCCTCTGCGTAAGAGGCAGGCACGCTACCCCTACACCACGGGGCCGGCTGGTAATTCATTCACAGCCGAGAAACAGTGAGGCTTCGCCGGTTTTCTGATCACTCGAAGTTTTACTTTTTCGGTTCCCGTCATATTAGCTCCCGGCATCAGTGTAACCATTTATTTATTGTTAACTGTTCCTCAGAAACCACAAATGCCGTATTGCACAAAATTCGAGTAACAGAATATTTTTTCCTTCAAGCGAGGAAATGTTTGCTTCTAGAAATCGAGAAATTTGTGTGTAACCGAGTTTTGCGTAATAAAGAAATAAATACACGTGAAGAATAGGACAAATGGCCGGGAAATTTAACTTACTTCGAGATACTGAAAATTCTAGTAATGTAGGTTCGACGGTATGTCCACTGACTTCGTGATGTACAGGCCGTACTGTACCCCCGATGACGTCACGCAAAGAGGCGAACTGTTTCCTTCGTCCGAACCATGTAATGCAAGGACATGATGCGTCTGTACCTTGTCATTATGAAATATTCAGAAAAGTTTTATTAATATTGCAGGTGAGATCACTAAAACCCGTAATCGCATCATAAATCGTAAGTCAGTCTGCGTAATTTGGGGAGAAGTAGGTTTGAAGTACGATCTACGCGGTCAAAGCTTCAGTGTTTTACTCGTCAATGTACCCAGCAAATAATTAGCCTATTATGCATTAATACAAATATGGAGACAACAAAACTGCAATAATAAACTTTACTTCATACCTCTAGATGGCCATAAATGTATATATATATATATATATATATATATATATTTGTTTTGGTATTTGCTTTACGTCGCTCCGACACAGATAGGTCTTATGGCGACGATGGGATAGGAGAGGCCTAGGAATTGGAAGGAAGCGACCGTGGTCTTAATTAAGGTACAGCCCCGGCATTTGCCTGGTGTGAAAATGGGGCCATAAATAGTTACTTCCCACATTCACGGAAACTGCCGAGGAATGGTTTTTACTCGCATTCATTTTGGGGAGAAAAGGCAGCGCGTACTCAACATTACGTTAATAATAAAGTTGTTAGGTTCACCAATTAAAAATCAGAAAACACCCCGCTGAAATCATATATTTTTACTATTTATTCAGAAGAAAAAACAAGCACTTCTATATGTCAGCCATTCACATTTTTTTTCAAGACCCACACACACTCTCCAACCCAGACATCTCTCTCTACTGCCAACCCCATCATATTACATTTAATTTCAAATATGTTACAAACTCAACATCCTCCCACCTTGAGTTGTGGGAACAACTCAACACATCATTTATCCACATAACAATACAAAACTGAATTTACTATACACAATACAAAACAGCAAGATCACCTCTCCCCTTTTCTTGTCTCTTTTGGAACTCAAAATAAATAAAAACACTTGAGATAAATATCACATAGAATAAATGAACACTTGTGAAAAAATATCACTCAATCCTCAAATCTTTTGGGTTTAATCACCAGTCTCCCACAACTAGTTTTCAGTTTGGAGCTATCGGTCGATGATTTAATTGTCCTTCGGTCACTTTCTTTCTTTTCACACAGCTTAAATTGTCTGAAGACATGGTCTTCTGCAGATGTCACTTCGAGTGGGTATACCTTCTGCACCGGTCTCACGAGTACCCCTCTTTCAGTCTTCAGACGAACAAGTCTCACAACACCACCTTTGCCAGGGATAACTTCCATCACTCTTGCCAACGGCCAATTCAGTCTCTTGGGGTTGTCATTGTCTACTAGTACTACTTCATCCACGAAGGGTTTGTACTGACTTTTTGTATGGTGGTTCTTCTGAATTAGTTGTCCAAGATACTCATTCCTAAACCTCAACCTTAAAGTTTCTTTTATTTTCTGTCTATATCTGTATCTTTTGTCGAATCTTACATTTTCTATCATGTCGATATCGGGCATTCCAACCTCCTTGACCTCTTGCAGAAACATTGCAGGGGTTATTGCCATCAGGTCACTTCCATCATTGGACAGGTAGGTAAGCGGCCGAGAATTCATCACAGCTTCGATGTCACACAAGACTGTCATCATTTCTTGGTACGACAAGCACGAATTTCCCAGAACTTTCCTGAGCATTTGTTTGAGAACACCAATCAATCTCTCCCACCAACCTCCCCACCATGGTGCAGCGGGAGGATTAAATTTCCATTCAATTTCATTTGCAGAACTATATTCAATAATTTTATCCCACTGAATCGTCTCCAAGGCATTACAGACGCCATGAAAATTCGTCCCATTATCACTGTAGACTATCGCTGGCCTTCCACGTCTGGATACAAAGCGTCGAAAGGCTTCTAGGAATGTTGAGGTAGCCAAAGATGTCACAAGCTCCAGATGGACCGCACGAAAAACAGCACACGTGAACAAACAGACCCAGGCTTTCTCTCCTCCTCTCAAAATCAAAGGTCCTGCAAAGTCTACCCCTGATATCTCAAAAAACCGAAGCCTCTCTCACTCTGTCAACGGGTAGATGAGCCTGTTCCGCTTCAAGATGTTTTCCATGGTATCTTCGGCAGACAACACATGATTCAATTGCACTCTTCACAGTTCTTCTTCCACCGAGGATCCAGTATTTCTGTCGGAGCCCGCTGAGCAGAATCTGTGTACCAGCATGACATAACTCTTTGTGTTTTTCCCTAATGAGAGCACGAACTAAAGCATGTTTTGCAGGAAGGATAATAGGACAGCGGAAAGCGTAATCATCCCGACGTGCTATTATCTTTGTTTTCAGTCTCATCACTCCCTCGTCATCAGTGAAAACACAGAGTGTGCTAAATCTCTCGTCCTTTACATCTACAAAACACTCTTTTTGTATGAACTTCATCACAATTTTCTCAGCTCTGGTCGTCTCCTCAACTGATAGTTCTGCGTATATCCTAGTTAATTTTTGTTGTCGACAATTGTGCAGAAATCTCAAGATCCACCCCATCATGCGAACTGTTTTCCGAAAACTCGAGAAATAGTCGAGGTGCCACTCTTGCGTATTTGACTTATTTTCTATTGCGGTCATAGTGTTGACTTTTCTTCTTTTTTCTTCGAACACTTCTTCATCGTTTCTTGTAACTTCGGAGCAGGGGATTGAGTAGGGGATTGTTTCAGCCATTTCGGACCCTCCCACCATCTCTGTTCCAGTAAATGCTTTGGATCACATCCTCTTGATGCCAGGTCAGCTGGATTCATGGTTCCAGGAACATGTCGCCACTGTTCAGTTCTGGATAATCTTCGGATTTCTTGAACTCTATTCCATACGACAGTTCCCCAAGGTTCATCTGATTTTATCCAGGATAACACTGTCGATGAGTCACTCCAATAATGAACAATAATTTCCTTTGACCTTAATGATGGTAACACTGATGTGGCAAGTCTAACACCTATGGTAGCTGCTAATAATTCCAGACGTGGTATGGTGATCTTCTTCTTGGGTGCCACTCGTGCCTTTGCTTGTACAAGCCGTAGATCCACGTTATCAATCCTCTGTACTCGCAAGAATATAACTGCTGCATATGCGGTTTGACTAGCATCGCAGAATATATGTATAGAGATATCTTCAACCGATTGCAGCCTTCCAATCAGACATCTGTGAATCTTAATCTCAGCCAGGAGAGGTAGTTCTGCCAACCATTTCAGAAACCTTTTCTTTGTCGATTCATTTACCTCAGTGTCCCAGTCCAGCTCAGAAGCCCAAAGTTCCTGCAGAATTAATTTAGGGCAGAGAGATACAGGACATGAAAAACCAATAGGATCAAATACTCTATGAGCAGCTCTTAATATTGTCCTCTTTGTTATTACATCAGGTATGATATCAATGACGTGTGCCAGATTCAACTCCATAGTATCGTTTTCTTTATTCCAAACGAGTCCCAACACTTGTGATAGGTTTTCAGTTGTTTTGTCGTGAGAATACTCCCACCCTCGCAGGTTGAAAGATGCCTTCTCCATAATTATTTTTGCCTCTTTCATGAATGAATTGAGCTCAGCTTCATTGTTAACACTTGTAGTACAATTATCTACGTAGAAACATTCTTTCAGTCTTTCTATTGTCGGAACCAAGTAGGGATTGTTATCAACTGCTTCTCTCTTCATCTTGTTCAAATGGAATTCTATTGTTGCCGACAGCAAGAAAGGAGAACATGCAAGACCGAAAACAACTCTATTATGACGAAACACTTCCATCTTTTCTGTACTTTCCTTATCCCACCAAAAAAATCTTAGAAAGTCACGGTCTCTAGGATGGACGCTTATTTGGAGAAATGCCTTTTCTATGTCTGCGATGACTCCAATATCATTTTCTCTGAACTTGAGTAATGAACTAGGAATCAACTCTATAAGGTTAGGTCCTTTTTCAATACAATCATTTAGAGAAGGAGCGTTCCTCTGTTTCGCAGAGGCGTCAAATACAGGTCTTATCTTGGTGGTGCTGTTCTCTTTCAAGACAGGTCGATGTGGTAAATAGTGTCCGCCATTCGCCAGCTCTTCTTCGGATACCATTGCAATAATTCCTTGCCCCATCCAATCTCGTAAGACGCCATCGTATCCTCCATAATGTTGCTCAGTTTGTAGTTTCATTGTGACTGTCTCCAATCTGCGCTGAGCTATTTCGCTATTGTCCGGAAGAGGTGGATGTTGCTCGCTCCAAGGTAGACACACTTCATATCTGTTGTCTTCATTCAGCCTCACAGTCTCAAGGAAATTCTTCCTAACTCGTTCATTCTTCTCGACGGTAGATTCCTTTTCTGCAGGATCAGTAATTCCAAGAATTTCTAAGTCCCAGAGATCACAAATTTTTGTTTGTTTTGAAAACAATGATGTCACCAACAGTGACGCTGCATCCCTTCTAGGTTTATTACTTATAATTTTTCCCATTAGTGTCCACCCTAGAACAGTCTCTACTAGAACTAGACCACACTTTAGTTGATGTGTCTTTCCAGTAAGCAATTCACCTGCGACATCTGCCCCCAGTAGAATCTGTATGGGTCCTCGGTCTTGTACGTCTGTTAAACAAATCTTCAGATCCTTTATCTCATTACTCCAAGCACCATTTCTAACATATGGAACATCTTCACAAATTATTTCTTGGCTCAAAACTTGCAGTTCCTTGGAATAGTTTCCCTCTAATCTTCTTAAACTTATGTTGTAACAATCATGCTTTACCTCTTGGGAACGTACTCCCCCAAACAAAGAGTGTATTAGAGTTTCCTTTCCGACTGACTGGTACCCCATTTGTTCAGCTAAGCCACGCACAATGTAAGATTTAGTAGACCCGGTATCAATGATCGCTCGCACTGTTTTTTGTTTACTCTTACCCATAACAACAACCGCCAGAGTTTGTAAATATACCTCAGGAGAACAAGAGACGTTAGCCATAGACTTATCTACATGAGTGGCATCCTCACTCATCGACTTTCTTTCTCCCTCAAAATTATTTTTTGAAGCACTTTCTTTGTCTTTGTTACCAAGTTTATAACACATTAGTACCACATGCTTCCCACCACAAACAATACATCTAATAATGGATTTACAAGCTTTACTTTGATGACCTCTCTTTAAACAATTAAAACAACAGTGCTTGTTACTCAAGATTTTCCTTCTTTCCTCCACAGTCATTTGTTGAGCTTTAATGCATTCTGAACTTGAATGAAGTTTAAGACAAAATACACACTCCTGTCTTTTAGAAATATCAGTAGATAACAAGGCAGAAGCAGTGGGGATATTTGGTTCAGCAGCTTCCCTTGGTTTTTTGCCTCCCTTAATCTTGAGCCCTTGGGATGTATTAATGTTGAACCCTTTCATTGCTAATGAAATTCTTTCCTCACTAACAACTTCACTTTGGAGAAAAGCCATGAGCTGTTTCAAACGATCTTTGGAGACAGAATCACATCTGAAAGAAGTATTCCTTTGCCAGGCCCTTAGTAAGTCTTCTGGCAAGGATGATTCAATTAAGGGGTATAGCATTGCAGTGCACTTTTCTGTAGTAACTCCTAAACTTTCCAGAGACCTGAGATGTGATTCTAATTTATCATATAAACTACTAAGTGTTGGTTTTTCTGTAGAATTTACTGCATTGTTTAAAACTAGCTTCAGTAGTTCACGAACGTAAACTTCTACCTGTAAGTCCTCCCTACCAAATCGAGCTTGAAGACTGTCTATCGCTTTATGATAATTGTCGGCAGTCGGAGGGAAACTTGTGACTAACTCGTACGCTCTAGAACCTTCTATCATAGCTTGAATGAGATACTGGAATTTATCTTCCTCCCCCATGTCCTCATCTTCGTGTATTTTACGGAACTGACTCCAAAAATATAACCAGTCAATTATTTCCCCAGAAAACTTCTTCAATTCTATTTTTGGAAGTCTGTATTTCTTTCTTTCAGCTATATTTTCATTTACTACACTTTGGGTAGAGGAAGCGGGCACAGTGGTATTCAAAAATCTTGTTGCTTTAGCCCTACAGCTCAAGAATTTACGTCTATATTCATCAGCTGATTCTTCCTCATCTGCTATTTGATCAACCTCACAATTATCATCTATCATCTGTTGAAATACCAATCCATCTAAATTAGCGATAGTATCATACCTTTCTTGAAGGATTTCTAGTTGTACCTGAATTTCTTCTGTGTCTGGTTCACCGTCTTGTAACGATGACATAACCTCGTTGTATACTCGTGTAAATAACCGCCGCTTTACGGTCCTTGCTTTCGTGAGGTTTTCCATCTTTTTTATTTTCACGGGGGTCTTCCTTTATTAATGAAATCCTGTCACGGTCGCCAATAAATGTTAGGTTCACCAATTAAAAATCAGAAAACACCCCGCTGAAATCATATATTTTTACTATTTATTCAGAAGAAAAAACAAGCACTTCTATATGTCAGCCATTCACATTTTTTTTCAAGACCCACACACACTCTCCAACCCAGACATCTCTCTCTACTGCCAACCCCATCATATTACATTTAATTTCAAATATGTTACAAACTCAACAAAAGTAATAAATAATGTTATTTGCTTTACGTCCCACTAACTACTTTTACGATCTTCGGAGACGCCGAGGTGCCGGAATTTAGTCCCACAGGAGTTCTTTTACGTGCTAGTAAATCTACCGACACGAGGCTGACGTATTTGAGCACCTTCAAATACCACCGGACTGAGCCAGGATCGAACCTGCCACGTTGGGGACAGAAGGCCAGCGCCTCAACCGTCTGAGCCACTCAGCCCGGCTCTCAACATTACGAACCCAAGAAATAACCATATGTAGGTTCCATTGGTTACTGTCCACTTTTATACTTTTTCTATCTCAACAAAAAATGTTCTGCTGTAAATCTGTGTAATAAGAAATTCAAAAGAAGAACCCATCATCAGTTCTGGAAAATGACTGAAACATACACCTTTATTCTTCGTAACAGGTATTTTTTCGGTTGATATTTTCGTTTTTCATGAAGGTAACCTGCCCCCATACGAAGAAAATGAAAATATTAATGTATATTTACTTGTATAGTTGTATTTCGGCGCGGTACGCCCAAGTTCTTAGTATTGTGACAAATGTGAACTTTCACACACTGTATTTAAATTTGTAGCACATTACATTTCCACAAACACGTCTTATACGATAAAAATTAAATGAATAAATTACACGAGAATTATTACGTCCCTTGAATTTACAATATTCACCACGTCTAGCTACCATGCCCAACATTAACTATGAAGTCTCATTATTTTAATAACAGCCGTTTACGTAAATCCTGATGTGATAAATTTAAAGAAAAAAACATGCAATATAATTAAATATAAATTTTTGTCTCTCAACGGTCACAATTATCCTAAGAATGCCCCCAATCCTTATGGATTACAGTCACAAGTACAATATGTAACATTCGCTTAGCTCGCCTCAATTGATCAGCTGATTGGCTTGGCGCGCTTTCTACAGTACGGCCTGTACATTACGAAGGCAGTGGTATGTCCACCTGCCATGAACGCTGTAGTGTCGAGATTTTCTAGAAACAAACACAATAAGTTACTGTTTACATAGAAATATCTGGCATAGAACTGAGTCTTCAGTCTTCAGCGTTTGATACATGCGCAACAGCGTTTAACAAGGAAGCATTCCACTGCACGAACAGCTGATATAGCCTCGTATTCAATGAACAACTGATTATCTTATCAACATTGCACACTAGATGTGTCGGGGTAGGTTTATGGCGACAGCGAGCTGCAGTTATGGTTTGACCAACGACCTACTGTATATTATACTACATAGGCTGGCTTTACGAGGCCGTTCAGCGCTCCCGGCTTATGGAAGTTGCGGTATCGTTCCCCATAAAGGAGGAGAATGTTTGTTAGTTGGCTACAAGACACATATATAATTGCACGAATAGTGTGGATAAAACAAGAAATACATCACGTTAAAAGGGAGTATAGCTACGTCTCATTCCTAAAAAGTTCAACTATATCTCCATATCTACTTAACATTATAACTAGTGAAAGGATTCTAATGTGCAGTACCTTTTCAAAAAATGGTTTGTTTCTTACAGATAGCTCAATACGTATATTTTAAATGAAGTGAAATAACACAATTTGTTGCATCTTTTGCACTGTTTTGTGAGATTACTACATTTTGCCGCCTTCTCCCTTCTTTTTCATGCCTCAGCACCTTTTCTCCCACTTTTATCTGCGTTTTTAAAAGATTGCACAGCATATTTTTTTCTTCTTGAACATAGTTTTAAAACTTCGTTTAATCACAAGTCAACGATAGTAAATAAATATTTAAACACAATGTATGGAAACCACCAGCATTTCAAATCCAGCAAGAATGGCAGCCGAGATATTAAATTCATATTTGAACAATGATGCTGTAACAATTCAAACTAAAATCAGTTAGTACTGACATGAATTTAACGGTTCCACCTATTGACTGTGTACTTTATTGTTGGTCATGTTCGTGTTTACTAGTCCGGACAAGAACTAGCTTTTTCGCAAAATTAGATCATGCCAAAGGGTGAGAGGGACAAGTTGTATGCATTTCAGAAGAATTCAAGTTGCAGTATATTGAAACCACTGCCTGCTCGATCTGCATCCGATGGCTGCGTGATTGAAACTGATGGCATCTTTTTTTGATGTGTCGTCTGTGAAGTGAACATTACCGTTGACTGTCAAAAACATTGAAATGTTGTGTGTAATTCAATATAAAAGGTGTATTCAATGAAATTATTAGAACCCTTTAAATGGTATAAATAAATTTCACGTAACTGGTTTAAAGCCTAAAGTGATTTTATCAACATCCTTTTGTAGGTATTTTCAGAACCTTTCCCTCCCCCACCCCCCACTTTTCTGACCATACATTTCACCTTAAAATCCCTTCCCTAATAATAACTATGTGAACTGAAGCAGTGTGTACCCCTATAACGAAAAAGCGGGTTGTTAATAAGAATAATGGAAAGCAGTTATTTTTATTCAAAGCTCTTGCTAACTTAGTGTATGTGCATCTCCTAAACATTTACAAAGCTTCCTATTCAGCCAGGTAAGGTAAGTAGCCCTTCACATATTAATAAAATAAGCTGTGAAAACTTAACAAACATTATTACTTAATTTCTTTCTATACTAATTGTACCGAAGGTACACCCGCCACCTTACGCCTTGTAGAAGGCCATCTGTAACGTAAAACTTGAAACTGCTAGGGGAAGAAGTTCGAACGTTTTTGGACAGATATCTCTACGATCAATTTAGATGAGCCCTATGATGCGAGAATGAACACTTAATTTTTGAAGTAATTTTGTGTGTCAAGGTTTCCTAAACTGAATTGTTTTTGGTTTTCTAAAGTTATCAACACTTCTATCATTTCTCGCCAAACTTATATTTAACGTACAGGGAATTTTTTTCATCTATTTAATTAACCAATGTGAACATTATGATATTTATTTGATTATCCAATGGAAATTGTGGGTGTATCAGGGCTTCGACCCAGATAAATCTGGAACCTTCCTCTCCGCTATAAAATCTGTGACATTTCGGGCCATATTGCCTTAGTGATCGCTCCATTCTAGAGATTCAGAATGTACCCATAGAGGAGGCGGGGCTGCCTCGTCCATCTCCAGAAGACCCATCAGCTCAAGGTAATGGCAGACCGTTTGTAAACATGTAATAGTCTCAGAAACATAGTTCAAGGGGAAGGTTTCAAACTAGTCTAAAGAACTTAACCGAACTTAGGGAGTAAAGAGTGAGGTACCCTCTTGTATTCCCTCTCAACTTGATATTGAGGTGACTATGATTTTGTAAGCTTTAAATCTATCTCTTAATTTTGTAAACTTTGTCTCCATCTAGTCACCTCCGTAGTTTAGGCTTAGCCTCTGTAACGTCGGACCAAAAGCCCACATAGGGTTTTAAGTATTATCATGTGATTTTCAAGGACTGCAAGTGTCCGCCCCCTAACATTTTGAATTTTGGCCAGTAACTTTATCCTTTGTTTTTACTAGAAGCCACATATAATGCGTACTTGTTACCCCTGTTAAAGTCAACTTTATTCATTTCATTTTAAGGCAAATCATACTGTTGAGCCGATAAGACAGTGAATAATGTTTTTCGTTAAATGTAGGTTGTGACTTTGATAGGCCTAGAACGTGAATTTTTTTTAGAATAGTCTCCTAAAGTGTAAATTTGTAGAGCAAAGATCCGTCTCCTTGACAGTTGGTTGAAAGGAGCAGTAGTGCTCATGTAGGGAGCTTCAAGCTCAGGTTGCGAATTGGTTGTCATTTGATTATTCTGTTTTTTCTAATATTGTTACCCAGGTTCATGAGTTAGACCTTCTATCTCATTGTTGTTATTTGCTTAGCAAAGTGTAATGTTTAAAGAAATATATCTCAAATTTTAAAGTTTTAAATCAATCTCCCTACTTTTGTATATCCACCCATTCAGACCCACACCATCTTTCACCTCTATCCATGACGGTATCCCCGGAACAAGTAATAATACGATCCACATTAATAGGGTGTAGGCGGTTTGACGGATAATCATAAGTTACTTCTGTTACCTACTGTAACGGTTCAAATCCCATTACAAATATTTTTCTGTATTATTAATCTAAATATTATTATTATTGTTTGATTCAATCCTGTTATCTGATTTCGCTATGTATCAATGTATGCTTCACTGTAGTTAATTTATTGTGTATATATACATGTGTGTGTGTGTGTTAGCATTAAAATCGTGTAGAGTGAGACTTACTGCCTAATGTCAGATATGGATAAGTTTTGTGAAACCGTTTGACATTTCAAAATATGGCGTAATACTGTTACATTAACTGTCGAGTCATGGCTGTCTCAATGTATGCTTTTAGCGATGCGATAATATTTAGGGAGTTCCTAATTTGCCTGAGGCTATTTCAACACAATATGTAACATTTGTAGCTGGGTTGGAATGACTAAATAGCTGTTTTAGCTCTTACGTGGGTGTTATACCATGTGACAACTAATGTCTATACAAAGGGCTGTATCCTATTGCAGCTAATCGGCTGGAATTAGAGTGAGGACACAGATGGTCAGTGAGTCAGCGAGATGAAGAAGAAGGAGCAGTCGCATGGATACGTAGTCGTCAGTGACCAAATGGATTATATGTTCGGAGTGTGTTTCGTGTATCTGTTCGTCAAGTTCTTGTGTCAGTTCGGTGACAGCCGAATATTGAGTCGTCGTAATGCAGACTAGCAGTTACTTGTAAAGTTGATTCTGAAGTGTAAATACAATTTCAAATCATGCTACATCTCGTTTGTGAAACTAAAAGGATTCATCACCAATTTGGTTTGAGATACCTACAGCTGATACCAACTCAAAGGAATACATCCTAATAACACTCAAAGTGTTGAAGGTACTCTTACGTGAACCAGTGAGGGATAAACTTCTTGTACAACTTTAAAATGTCAGGTCAAGAGGATTTCAAATTTAATGTCTATAGTTTCTTTTAGTTGCAATTTCAGAACTGTATATCATATCTATATTATCGCAACACGTCTTGCCATTTCAACTATCAATTTAAAGAATATATTTTGTTTAGTATCAAATACAATTTATGGTTTTATTTCAATGGGAGAAAACCTCAAATTTGAATGGGGAAACCATACTTCAATGTCCTTTTCCCAGAACCTATACGTTATGCTGTCAAAGTAAGCTTATTACCTCATACCCTAGAGATATTCAAAATTATCATCTTATTATCGTTACATTTATTTGTAGCTGGCGCCCATCAACAATTTGTTGAATGTGTAAGTAATCAGGTAAGCACTAAGTGTGAGTACATAGTCCGACGATTAAATATTTTATTTCATGAATATTTTAATTCAGTTTCATATTTTTGAATGCGTGAATAATCACACTACTCGACCCATATAACTAGAGGCCGGAAGTTAGGCAAAATGCCTTAATATTTGGGTGTTTATATCGAAGTGTCAAATAGACACAAATGTATTTCCGTACGTTTGGGAACGGTTGGGCCATTTTTAACTTGTCTTTTTTGCCTATTTTAGCTTCCGGTGCTTATTTGAGAGTTTAGTGCTTTTTTGCCTCTTTTGAGTTGTGGATATTTTTTGCTGTTATTTATATATTAAAATTAAACAATGGAAAGAAAAGAAAATTTGATTCCAATGTACTGTGTTAATAATAAAGAAGACAATTTCATTTTAACTTGTGTGTGTTCAGTCTTCAGCCCTAAGGCTGGTTGGATCCTCAACAGCTCCGCAATCAACTGTCATACATGGCCTAGGCATCAATGAAGAGGCGTACTAGGGAAATGAGAGTGAGGTAGTTTCCCGTTGAGTTCCTCACCGAGCCAGAAGATGTTATTACACATCCGTCTGCCGTGTCCGACCCTATGAGCAACATTTCCAAATCATCCATAGCAAGTACTAGCTGCATAAGGAATGGCTTTACTAGCATCGCTCATACCTCAGTCACTTTCATATTGTGAAGACAGAGACAGATCAATGAAAGTAACAAAATTGTTCCAGCCCATCCCAGAGGACATAGTGCACTGTTAACACTAGGTCTTGCCGGCAAAGGCATCATTAATAAATGAACAATACATTTATATAAACATTATTATTATTATTATTGTGCTTTTACAGCCGCATTGGACCACTGTAGTCAATTTCTGTCCCGTCGTCTATGATGTTTTATGTTTTCTTTTCTTTTATCTTCTTCCAGTATTTCTTCATTCTATCTGATCTTCGTTGTTCTTCTTCTGAAAATACCCTTTTAGTTGTTTGGTAGGAATCGAATTTTACTATTCTTCAATTTATTTACTTTGTTAGATTTATTCTTTAAATCCTCCAGTTTTATGTCTAATTCTTTCATGTCTTCTTTTTTCTTTTATCTAGATAGGTTGTTGTTTTTGTTTCCAAAGCTTTCCAAAATTCTGCGTATTAAACTGTTTTGAGGTGTTCTCAGCAGATGACCAAAGAATGATTTCTCTTCTTTCTTATAAAATCCGTTATAGGTTCTATGTCCTGATATACTGCTGCATTTGGGATGATACGCCATTCTCTTCCTTTTTGGTACTTCTTATTAATGCATGTTACTACTGTTCTTCTTTCTATTTTAAAAAGTTTGTCTACGCTATTATTTTGCTTTAGTTTAAATAATCTTTCACTTCCATAAGTTATTTCAGGTTGGACTAAGACTTATAATGTTTCAATTTTGTATTTATTGACAAACACAATTTTAATATTACACAAATCCATACTAAAAACTCAGTCCACAAGCCAAATGGTCGAGAGGGTTGCCAGATCCCGTTCCTGCTACGTAAGATTAAGTGGTGGTGGTGATTATTGTTTTAAGAGAAAGAACAAATTGGGAACCACCCTCTGTTAACCCTAATCAGAAGTAAAACGGAAGAGATCTGACACTTCGAAACATGAAGTTATCGGTAAAAGAGAGGCAAGGGCGTGAAAATAATAAATTCTCTAAGGTCCGGAAACCTAATACCGTATGGGTCGGAAAAGAACAAGAGTTGTTCGGGTATGAAATATAAGAGAGAGGAACCTGACACAGATAAGTGGAAGCAGTGCCAGACTCAGCTAGGGAACCGTGGTCGTCAACCCACACTCCCAAGTTGAGAGCCCCTGTTATTCCTTTTAGTCGTCTCTTTCGACTGGCAGGGCATACCGTTGATTTTATCTGTCACCCCCGCCCACAGGTGAACGTAAGATTAAGTAATAAAATGGGATGCAGATGTGCATTAAGTGACTTACATTAAACTATCTTTATTATTTTAGTGCCCATTTTTGTCATTATAAACGCCTATTTTCATTATTTTTCTGCCTATTTTAGCCAACTAAATAACGCTGGGCTTCCTTCGTGCGTGTCCACAAAAATCATAGCGGGGCATTTTTCAAGTTTCTTCAAATATGGCGTCAAACCGTTCTACAGTATGAGTTACAATATTGCTTTTATGCTCGACGATGCCGAAATATAAACATCACATGCCAGAAAACTGAATTTTAATCAGGCTCATTATAGTTCAAGTTTCATTATGATACAGGTTCTCCACCAATCAGAGTTCAGATTTCAATTATGATACAACTGTTTGACCAATTAGGTAAGGATAGCTTCGCACCTGCGCTTAACGCACTAGCTTCGCACTTGTTTCCAAAATCAAACATGTCGGACACACATATTAACATCAATGCACCTTCTACTTCCAATATTCCACAATAACACGGCACATTCCCGCAAATTCGCTTCACCAACTGTACAATAAACAATTTGTATTTGAAAGCTAAGTTATGACAATCAAGGTCTTTGATCCACTCAGAGAAAATCAATAACCCTGCGCATGCGCTCTGTCCAGTAAACTCAACTGCCAAGCGACATCTCGACATAAATTTATGAATATTTACAAAAATAGAGTTATATTTACCGTCGAACATAAACAGTCGTATGCAACTCGCCTATAATAGTCATTAAGACAATCGTATAGAAATAATAAAACTCGCCTCGCTCGTTTTGTATACATACTCGGGTCTTAATTATTGCCATTGTGGGCTTGTCGCATAATTTACTATTACGATACTCAAATAGTTTGGTGATGTTCGTTATTGAAGAACAAATGAACTGCAGAAACTGTCTGTACCACGATTACATAATGAAAGACTCGCTCATGATTGGTGGAAACAAACCATCATTAAACATCAGCATACTAGAGATAAGCTCAGTTTCCGCAATATTGTACTGCTCCCACCAGATTTCCCGTAATAAATACATTTATCTATCAAAGCTGTTATATTTTTTTTTGATATTACTGTATTTTCTACATTTTAAATACTGTTTACCTGCCATAAATAATACCAATATTGACATGATACCTAGGTTATTAACGTTCAACCAGGTCCTGGTATATCATATCAGTTCCACCATATTTTCTCTGCAAGGCCTGATTATTAATTACCACCGCAATGGATTTTTTGTTCTATCATCGTTTTAAACAGTGTTCTTCCATCAGTTTTATATAACCCACAGTTTTTTCCTATTGTTTTGTATACATTTCATTCTTTTGTTCAAAATAATACTATATTATCCTTGTAACATCCACGGTGTCCCCTGCCTGTCGTAAGAGATGACTAAAAGTGACCCTAGAGGTACCTTATTTTCCGCAGCAATGTATACGAAAACTAAAAGGAAACTTACTATGACAAACACATTATTCCTTAATAATATGCCTACATATTTAGAAATTACACAAACCTATGCCATTATATATGATTAATGATGCAAAATGACGGTGTATCATGGCCACTATTTTGCTGTTTCCCAGATAATTCCCAGACACATGTATATTTTTCTATAATCA
Source organism: Anabrus simplex (assembly GCF_040414725.1). NCBI lineage: Eukaryota > Metazoa > Arthropoda > Insecta > Orthoptera > Tettigoniidae > Anabrus > Anabrus simplex. The sequence continues at coordinate 76,650,481 of NC_090277.1, forward strand.
TTTCTTTTTGTTGTGATTAGTAATGTTATAGCTACAACATGTATTTGAAACAGTGATGTACATCAAGTATAAATATTGTTTTTCATGAAGTTATTCTCAAGTAATCAATTATTTCATTAATTTTCATTTGAATGTTTTAAGCTTAATCAATAAAGCTAACTCAGTAATTCTAGTATATCATATTCTTGTCTATGAAATATACCTACATGCAAAATTTCATCTTGATATCTTAAAAACTGTGAGAGTTATCAGGGAAACGGTTCTAAAAAACAGAAGGTATGGGAAATGAGCAACAAACTTAGCAATAAAGGGCTTGCTTGGGTTAACAGGGCTTCACGTTTTTGCTCATAATTCCAAAAGTAATGGAGATACTAACAAAAAAAATGCACTTTTATAACGAGAAAAGTTCATTCTTAAACGAAAAATATAAATTGAAAAATAGTATTTTTGTAAGTTAGAGGTGCTGCTCCCCGCTTAAGTTCAAAGCGTGAGTTGTCAACCATGGGGCCCTTAGCTGAGTCCTGACATTGCTTCCACTTTCATCTATCCTATCCGACGTCCCTTGGTCAACTCCTATTCATTTCCGACCCCGACTGTATTAGATTTGTGAGTCCTGTGGAATCCATTTTCGCGCCCTTCAAGGCCTTGTATTTCATTGACCGATACCTCCATTTTCACGTGACGTAGCTCTTCTATTTTCGCACTGATTAATGTTAAGGAAACCGGGAAGTGTGATAGGCTAAAAGAATGTGTATTTGAGCTTTAAACAATTTGCAATCTTATCTGAAGGATTTGGTGTATTAATTATTGTGCTGAAGTTATATTTTAGGCAATAAAATTAGGTTTAAAAATAACTCTGCATTCTGAATGTCATTAGGTGCCAACTACCAGTCAAACATTCCTTTTGGATTTTCCACGTCATATTTTTTTTTATTTGTGTACCTTTTTCTCAGAAACTATCACATCAATGTATTTGAAACTTGGTAGTCTCTTAGACACTATATAGATCTGCTTGTGGAAGTAAATTTGCTCAGATATCTTGATTAGTTTATTTATTTATTTATTTATTTATTTATTTATTTATTTATTTATTTATTTATTTATTTATTCCTGACTTACATTTGTGGCGAAGTTTGGGCTCGCGGCCTTCTCTTACACTTAACCACTATAAAAATCAAATTTTAAAATTTAAACATAAAAGTAAGAAATAGTAATTCTACAAAGAAGTAATACTACAGATAGATAATTCTGAGACTAAGTTACAAATCAGTACGACAATTAGTGACGATACTAATAATAATAATAATAATACTATAAAGAGGAAATATAATGATGCTTGATGATGAAGATGCTTGTTGTTTAAAGGGGCCTAACATTGAGTTCATCGGCCCAGGAAATATACTAATAATAAGAATAATGACTGAAGTACATAATAGATGAAGAAAACCCATTCACACAATATGCAACTGTTAAAGTCCACTAGTCAATTTAAAGAGTACTGAACATTTTACAGAAAATTTCAGTTTTCAGCTAGGATGTACAAAAATCAAATCATGTAAACAATACGACAATAATTTTACTTCAGCAGCTCAAAAAAGGTTTAAATATTATGCATGCAAGGTTTCTAGTGTCTGGCTTGAGTATTTTCTCAGAAAAAGGTACATCAGTAAAGAGATTCTTTTAACAGTATTTTTTAATATTATTTTTGTAATGTTCTTTGTGACATAAAATATTAAACATAGAAGCTTCATTTTCTACCCAAATAATGATGAACGTTTTCTGAATACATCGAAAGAACATTAAAGGAAATGCTTCTTTGGTAACACCGGAAGTTAGATTTTTCTATCGTTTCACACTTCCGGGTTCCCTTAGTAGGGGGTGATTGCCGAGTTGTACTTCCTCTTAAAAATTATCACAACGACCACCAGAGACTGACAAGTCTTAAGCATTCGCAACGAAGGATTTGTACGGAAATCAGTAATTCTGAGTCGTGTGTCATAGTACTGAGACTTAAAATATCAGACGAACTGGATATTTTAAGGACCCCTGTGGGTCTGTAAACAAGCCAAGAGCACATTACCGAGATAGAAGTTATGTTCTCCATTAACACAAGCTACGAGAACCGCTCAGTTTATAATTACATTTTAACATCCATTAGACACCTTAATGTGGTTTAATTTTGATGATATTACATGCGATCACAACATGAGAGATGTTCTTAAAAACTAGAACACTCTTCAGACCACTGGGGAGGAAATTGAATATGAGAGCTTTGTTCTCTGCTTAGGCTGGGACCAGCTGTTTCAAATGCTCTGCCGGTTTCAAACCTTCGGGCTGCAGGGCGAGCTACGAAATGACGGGTCACATCCTAAAGTTTTTTCGATATTGTATTTGTAGAAACAGCAAGAGCAATACTAACTCAGCCTGGTGTAGGGGTAGCGATTTAATATTTTACTAGTACATGAGCCTGTCTTCGACTACCTGTAAAGCAATTGGAAATTCTAAATGGACTATTGATATATCTTATAAGTAAAAGTTACACTTTCCTAGTTTTATACAACATTCGAATGGAATCAAAACAGGTATTGTAGTATTGAGTATAGTTGTAGCTCGGAGGTGAGCTGGTACCCATTTAATTTTCTCAAATATGTCTGTGGAAGACAACAGAAGACGGGACGTCCACAGCTCGACATTATGCCGATAGATATAGCTGTACGACATCATGGTGACGATGCGACAACTACTTCGCTTTAGAAACGTATTTTTCTTTTAAAAACGCACAAGACATAACAATAATAATTTCGTATGGCTATTTCTAGCCGAGTGCAGCCCTTGTAAGGTAGACTCACCGATGAGTGTGGGCGGCATCTGCCATGTGTAGGTGTTATTGTGCTGGAGAATAGTGTTATGTGTGGTGTGTGAGTTGCAGGGACGTTGGGAACAGCACAAACACCCAGCACTCGAGCCATTGGAATTAAGCAATGAAGGTTAAAATTCCCAATCTGGGAATCGAACCCGGACCCTCTGAAGTGGAGGCCAGTACGCTGACCATTCAGCCAACGAGTCGTACAAAGAAGACATAACAGTCTATAACCGGTACCAATTTCAGCTGTTAAAACGCTCTCATTTTCTCAATATCGATGTGAATGACAGACAGAATTAGGGTTGAAGTATGACTTTTGGTTGGTCCGACAGCTCTGCACTCCGACCGACGAACCGAGCAGAGGAGCGGTGGATCTACGCCTCTATATTCCAGAGACGGAGAGGGGCTGGTAACCACCGTCGGTGGTCCTGAGAATGGTTTTCCGTGGTTTTCCATTCTCCTGCACTAAGGCGAATGCTGGGGCAGTTTCCAGTATAGGTCACGGCCGCCAACCCTCTCACCTTCCCCGCACAACTCCTTGAACCATAAGAAATGTTCTGGTCTGAGAGACGGCGTCACCGTCTGAGACGCTCCCTCCCTCTTCAGGGGAGGAGTGAAAACATTTTAGTAGTAGATGTTTTCTTGTTTTAGAAATGGTTTAACGTGGCATTCACACATCGAAGGTTTTCGGCGATCGAAGGAAACAGAAGGTAGCGGTCGTGCCATTAATTAAGGTACAGCCCCAGCATTTGCCAGGTGTAAAAATGGGAAACCATGGGAAAACATATTTAGGACTCCCAACGGGTTGATTCAGTTCCACCATCTCCCGAATACAAGCTCACAGCTAAGCGTCCCTCACCGCAGGGCCAGCACGCTCGGAAAGGGTGGCGAGCCTCCTTATGCTTTCTGCAATAACTTCGCCCGCCCTGCTTGTTATATATAATTGACCGGACTTGCGTTAGCTAGTTGCGGTGTAGCTGAGCAGTCTGTCACAGACTCCAGAGTCGTGAAGATGACAACACGTCGCGAGTTAACCGACTCTGAACGTGGGATGATCGGCGCATGCGTCATTGAATTGTGGAGATTATATGCGAATTCGGGTTTCCGAAGTCAACAGTGTCGAGGGTAGATCTTCAATATCGCAGAAAGAATGTTAGCACCCGCGTAAACCGCCACACGGGAAGACCACAGGTGTTTAGCGAACGGATATCAAGTCGCCTCCGCAGAACCCTACTGGGCGCTCGACGGGCTACTTTGAGTCAAACTACAGCCCGGTTGAATGTTGGGAGTCAGGAACCCATTTCTACCACGACTGTAAGGAGGCAACTGCACCACATAGGCTTCACCCGCTGACTACTAACTCGAGTCCCTTTGCTGACACCTCGACACAGAGCTCAACGATGTGCATGGGCCCGCGAACATCGGAAGTGCACCATGGGACAATGGCGGCATGTGGTATGGTCCGATGAATTCCGGTTCCTGTTGCATCGAGCTGATGGGCGCGTGAAAGTGTGGCGTATGCCCCATGAAGTTATGGACCCAGGCGGGAGGTGGCTCGGTTCTGTTCTGGGTGCCATTCTCATGGTCACAATTAGGCCCTATTATCAGGGAGCGTTGACAGGTGCACTTTATGTGGACATTCGCTCAGATCATCTGCATCCCTTTCTGGCCCTGGAGTACCTTAATGGAGATGCCATGTTTCAACAGGATAATGCGGCATGTCACCGCTCTGTAGTGGCACACAGGTGGTTGGAGGATCACTTCGGTGAAGTTACGACCATGGATTGGCCCTCCATATCCCCTGATCTTAATCCAATCGAGCATTTATGGGATGCTGTCGATGCTGATGTACGCTCCATGAACCCCGCACCATCTACATAAGAACAATTGTGGCTAGCATTGCAAGATGCTTGGGTCCAGATTCTTCCAGAACGATTCCAACACCTTGTAGAGTCGATGCCTCGCCGATTTCAAGGCTCCCGCAGGACCAACTCGTTATTATCAAAACATGCAGTGTCTTCCCACGACTTTTGGCCACTCAGTGTTTAAGTGAATGGGTAGATAACGAGTACAAGTGTCATTATATACTGGGAGTATATCTGACAATCAATGTAAGTGAGTTGTCCAGGGATTGCAAGCCCGTATAACGCCTTGCACAGTCGTGTGGCATCCCTTAATACAAATCTTCCCCTCTCGAAGTACATCGGTCAGTCAGATAATTGTAACTCCGAAATTTCTCCCACGTGATACGTTTTGTTCAAAATGTTCCCACTTCATCTTAGCATCATCTCACTAGAGTACTCCCTATGTGGGTAGGGGCGGTAGAATAACACCCGCGGGATCTCCTGCCTGTCGTAAGAGGTGACTAAATGGGGCCCATGGGCTCTTAACTTGGGGGCATGGGTTGGGGACTACAGAGCACTTAGCTGAGTCCTGGCATTCCTTCAACTTACTTGCGTCGGGTTTCTCACTTTCATCTATCGTATCCGACCACCCGTAGTGAACTCGTGTTCTTTTCCGACCCCGACGGTATTACGTGTGGATGCCTAGGAAGTATTTCATCTCGACGCCCTTCATGACCATTGTCTTTTCCTTGGCCGATATCTTCATATTTCGAAGTGTCGAACGCCTTCCATTTTCCTCTCTGATTAGAGTTAATAGAGGATGGTTGCCTAGTTGTACTTCCTCTTAAACCAATAATCACAAGCTCCACATCAACGCTACTATAACAGCCTTCTTGAGGTTGCCCTCCGTTAATGGATATTCCAAAGTGTTCAGGTAACTTCCTATAAATAACAACCATGTCAGCTTCTGAATAAGTAACAGTTTAAACTCTTATGGTATTCAACAAATCTCACCGTATAGCTTTCTTTCTTTCTTTCTTTCTTCCATAATCTGTTTACCCTCCAGGGTTGCTTTTTCCCTCGGAGGACTCGGCGTGGGGATCCCACCACTGCTGCCTCAAGGGCAGAGTCCTGTAGCGTGAGACTTTGAGTCGGGAGATACAACTGGGCCGGAAGACCAGTACCTCTCCCGGGTGGCCTCACCTGCTGTGCTGAACAGGAGCCTTGTGGGAGGATGGGAAGATCGGAAGGGACACACAAGGAAGAGAGAAGGAAGTGGCCGTGGCCTTAAGTTAGGTACCATCCTAGCATTTGCCTGGAGGAGAAGTGGGAAACCACGGAAAACCATTTCGGGGATGGTTGAGGTGGGAATCGAACCCCCCTATACCCACTAGACGTCGCGAGGCTGAGTGGACCCCGTTCCAGTCGTTGTACCACTTTTCAAATTTCGTGGCAGATCAGGGATTCCAACCCGGGCCTCCGGGGGTGGCAGCTAAACACACTTAACCACTACACTACCGAGGCGGGCATCACCGTATATACAAGTTTTTACCCTTAATTCTAGTAAACACAGACAATAAATCTCAATATTATATAATACATAGTTAATGAAATGGTGCGGGCGATAAACGATTAATAGATGACGGAAATGAATTCAAAATATAATAATATGTAATTCATAAATGAGTGCTTGTAACTGAGTTGAACATTTACAATAGCCATATACAATTAAAACCTGGAACATGTCAGAAATTGTTATACAATGGCGTAAAATGTAATATATTAGTGAGCGTTGTAAAACAATTCGACTGCTGAAAGAGTTCCTGGCCCAGCGGTCTACAGGTAACGAGCCTGGCACCTAACGGGAACCCTCGGGTTCGAATTCCGGTCCGGCTAAGAATCTTAACCTGTATCTCAGGGTTGGGTCGATGTCCACTCAGCCTACGGGGAGACAACTGAGAAGCTATCTGGCGGCGAGATGGTGGTCCCCGTCCAGAAAGCCTAGAATAACGGCCGAGAGGATTCGCCGTGGCGGAGCACACAATACCTCGTAATCTGCAGTCCTTCGGGCTGAGCAGCGGTCGCTTGGTAGGACAAGGTTCATCAGGACTGTAATGGCATAAGTTAAAGAAACTGGTTATTTATTTAGAACCAAGTGATAATAGATTTCGCTGTCGTGTTCGCTGAGTTTTTGTACAGTATGAGTACAGTAGACCGCCGCTGTGGTGTAGTGGTTAGTGTGATTGGCTGCCACCATTGGAGGCCGCGGTTCAATTCCCGGCTCTGCCATGAAATTTGAAAAGCGCTACGAGAACTGGAACGGGGTCCACGGTACTTCGGGAGGTTAAATGAGTAGAGGGGGGTTTGATTCCCCCTCAACCATCCTCGAAGTGGTTTTCCATGGTTTTCTACTTCTCCAGGCAAATGGCGGGATGGTACCTAACTTAAGACCACGTCCGCTTCCTTCTCTCTTCCTTGCCTATCCCTTCCAATCTTCCCATCCCCTCCACAAGACCCCTGTTCAGCATAGCAGGTAAGGCCACCTGGGCGAGGTACTGGTCATCCTTCCCAATTGAAACCCTCTGACTCAAAGTCTCACACTTCAGGGCACTGTCCTTGAGGCAGAGAGGTGCAATTCCTCGCTGAGTCCGAGGGAGAAACCAACCCTGGAGGGTAAACGGATTAAGAAAGAAAAAATGAGTATAGTAATTCAGATTTTACCAACAGAAATATTCCAGGTTTGGCTACAAAGCTCAAGATAATTTCCACGTTCATAATAGAACGCTCAGACGTATTTCTGAACAGAGTAGCGGTAAATGTTTTACCTTATCCCCCAAGAAGTCGCCGGTGTACATTCTCACCCCGAAGATGTTTCAAACACAATGTCTGACAAGTGAATACCGGAATAATAAGTTCATTCAACGAAAGGATTGGAGTACTTTTTGAGGATTCAATATATCTGCATCGAGAACTTTATACAATCGAATTATTTGACATTCTTATCTCTTACTTTCAAGAAGCACTGCATGAATTGCAAATCGAAAGTCTCCACCAGGAACAATCTTTTACGGAAACTGGTCGGATCACAGTGGGGTAGCCAACCTGAAACCATCCGAACTTCTGCAATGGCACTATGCTATTCTGCGGCAGAGTCCTGTTTGGTATAATTCAAAATATGTCAAACAGGTGGATATAGCTCTCAATGAAACTTGCAGAATTATAACAGGTTGTTTGAAATCCGCTCCAGTTGAATGGCTCTACCACCTTGCAGGAATAGCACCTCCTTCTGTTCGAAGAGAAATAGCTGCGAACAAGGAAAGAAAGACGGTGGAACAGGAAAGGACCCATCCTCTATATGGGCATGAACCGCATCTGCAACGTTTAAAGTCAAGGAAGAGTTTCCTCAGAACCTCAAAGAACCACTACTGAAAAAGCCAGGTTGCAATTATGGAGGGCTACATCCTACCTTCCTCCTGGCTGGATAAGATTTTATGAAACTGTACCTCCTGGCTACGACGAAGAATGGATGACCTGGAAGTCCCTGAATAGACTGAGATCTGGAGTTGGCAGATCCAAGGTTAATTTGGCAAGATGGAGCTACATAGACCAAGAAAAATTCCAATGTGGCTGCGGAGAAGACCAGACCGTCTAACATATGCTCCAGTGTCGACTATGTCCAGCCTCCTGCACAGAAGATGAACTATATCAAGCATCAAAAAATGCATTGGAACTGGCCAAGTTTTGGACAAATGTAATGTAGTAATTATAACTATACAACATGTATGTTTCTGATACGAGAATAATAATAATAATAATAATAATAATAATAATAATAATAATAATAATAATAATAATAATAATAATAATAATCTCGAATAATCTCACCACTGCTTGGAATGTAAGAGGAGAGTATCAGAATGATGAAAGAGGAAGCTGTGTATCTAGGAACTAATTCATTAAATAAGTTTCCGTTACCCGGGATTCTTCCTGTGAACAAGGGGTAGTTTAATGCATGTTAATATTTGAACCCGGTAAAAGTGGCCTCCAAGACGGGTTCAGTCGCTGTCTGATTCTCGCTTTCCTCATTTTCCCTTCTGACGAAGTAAGCTGAAAATGGAAATAAGAAAACAACAGCTATTAGAAGGAGGGCAGAATTCCTGTCTTTCCTAACACACCACGATGAGGCGCTTACATCTGACGAACGGGGCCGCGAAAGTACTTGATGCTTAAATATTGATGAGGTCACAGGGATGGTTGCTTTAAGGATTATCAGCTCGGAACTCTTGGAGGATTGAGGTTATACTTTAAGGCCCGGCGCACACTCAGACGCTGTTTGCCCCGGAGTAGGGAAGGACAATGTAGCGCTGACGAAGCTGCGAAGTGTGTGTGAGCGCACATTGCCAAACATTGCTTCATCGGATTTCAGAAAGAAAGATAAAAGAAAGATCAATGTGTCGTTCCAACTCTGTGTTAGCAGGGCATCCAATGTAAATGGAGCCATTCCTCGTTTAATGACTCTTGCATTGTTTTAATGTTGAAAAACTTTCTTAGTAGATAAAGTGGGGGGTCCTCATACTGCGAAAAATGTAAAATTAAGCAATTTCCTCAATTGTGGCGGAAGTTGAAGGGCTAAAGGTCCAGGAAAGGTTTAAAATTGTGAGTCCTGGATAGCTCTAGCAAACTAAAAAAAAAAAAAAAAAAAAACCGAGCTCAATCGCTGCAGTCGCTTAAGTGCGGCCAGAATCCAGTATTCGGGAGGTAGAGGGTTCCAATCCCATTGTCGGCAGTCCTGAAGATGGTTTTCCGTGGTTTCCCATTTTCACACCAGACAAATGCTGGGACTGTACCTTAATTAATGCCACGGCCGCTTCCTTTCCACTCCTAGCCCATTCCTATCTCATCGTCGCCATAAGACCTATCTGTGTCGGTGTGACGTAAAGCCAATTGTAAAAAAACCTACAAAAACAAATTTTGAAAAGCCATTTCCGGCCTAAATGCAGTTCCGGAAAAACAGCCTTTTTTTTTTTTTTTTGCTATTTTGCTTTATGTCGCACCGACACAGATAGGTTTTATGGCGACGATGGGACAGGGAAGGGCTAGGAGTGGGAAGGAAGCGGCCGTGGCCTTAATTAAGGCACAGCCCCGGCATTTGCCTGGTGTGAAAATGGGAAACCACGGAAACCCATCTTCAGGGCTGCCGGCAGTGGGACTCAGAACCCACTATCTCGCGATTACTGGATACTGGCCGCACTTAAGCGACTGCAGTTATCGAGCTCGGTCAGCCTAAAATTGCTTCTTTCTTTACTCGTTCTCTTCATGATTCAAATCCTTACCAAATTAACTTATGTACATAATTCTTTCAGTAATGTGTTCCTTGGTTCAGTACCCTTAGGCATTTCTTATTTTTGAAAAATGTCCACGCTGAATGTAGTTTTAAGGGCTTAAGTGAAACTCTGCATTGACTCACATTAGCGCTCGAAGTGGTACTTAAGTGAAACTCTGCATTGACTCACATTAGCGCTCGTAGTGGTGCTTAAGTTAAACTCTGCATTGACTCACATTAGCCTTAGCCAACACCTCCTTGATAATAAGGCCTCACAACAGCGCTGTGACGTCACGCTACGGAGGCGATCGCAATCCAAAGAAACGCAAAGCATGGTCACCAACGAGCTAGAAAGTTCTAGCTCGTTGATGGTCACACACAAACATGATTTTAATACTTTTAGCTTGTGGAATAAATTATTTACCAACAAATAAAGTTTAAATTTTAAGGGTCATTGAATTATATTGCCGTTATTACCGTATCTTAGAGACTCTGTCATTAAAGATAAACAACACATTGTTTTAAATCACGGCAGCATTTACAATGTTAACTTACTCCAGGCTGACTTGCTAACACACAGAACTGAAATTCACAAACATATTTCAATTGAAATAGGCATTGAATCGACAGTAAATGATTTTAAAATAAAAAGAGAACGCATAAAATTAGTTTAGGCCTAACATGTAGACTGTACTACAAAAATATGATACACTAACTTCACATTTATTTACAAACTTCCATTTTGCGAAAATTTAGAAAGACACTGAGTTAATAATATTAAGGAAGAGGAGCATAACATTCACCTGGTCTGTAGGTAGGCCTAGGTCCAAATTATAACATATTGGCATTAAAGTTAATAAGATATACATCATCATATATCAAGCATGCTAGTAATGCAAAACGACTTCGATACTTTTGCGTATTACATGAGTACTGTACACACCTATTTTGAGAAAATTAAAGACTTTCTTGAATTTGTACAATGTTTTATGGATTCATTAGTTTTGTTCCTGCAGTAGTTATTTATTAGAATAGTTGTACACTTCCAAATAATGTTGTAATACAAGTATTCTGAAGTGTGCTCCCTACATTCATTCCCGTCGTCTATACATTCATCAGCTGAGAGAACAATTCGCAGTCACATCAATTACTTCTTATGGTTATTTAAGCTAAGAAATTTTCTCTCACTTTCTGGCCTCAACATCTTTTTTTATGATGACATATGTGTATGTAACTAAGTGTACAGCTGTTTCTGCAGGATATTTCAAATTGCCCCTATTGAGGCTGTCAATAACATTATGATGACTATTTCTAACAGTAACATCTTTCAAAACTAAGAAATATGCACAGTAATTACAATTTAATTTCTTGAGAAGAGAATGACAACAATAACCTGCTATGTATGTTAAAATACTTGCAACACCAGATGTGCTGTCAAGATCTGAGTGTTACATTGAGCTCGCCTGTAAATGTTTGAAATGAGGAAACTGCGCAATAATCATGATCTGACAGTATATCTTCATCAACAATATCATTTACAACAAGAAGAAAATATGACCATTTCAGTACTTCAGAACAAAACTCTGTTAGCTGTATAAGGCAGCAAGTTGTTTGAGTAAGAGCCCTATGCGTTTGACTAGTCAATTTGCCACATTTCATACCTAGATTACCCCAGTGATCTAACCATTGAACAAACTTCATTAAAAAACCCTTCCATTCATCACCAGGTTTGTTGGTGAGAGGCTGTTGAAATTTATCATTAAGTCTTACACCTTTGAAAGGGGTCTTTACATTAACAATATGCTACCAGATAGTGATTACTTTTACAAATTCAGCTGTGCCCTCATATGATGTTAAATTGTGCTTTTCTCCTACAACTAGTAAAGCATTTACTATATGGTCATTAAACAACTGACACACACATTTCACATTTTGTCTTTCAAAACTTGAAGGCCATAGAGCTTTGACAGTCAAACCACACCCATGCTTTACAAGGTCATTCCCTTCAGCCTCAAACAAGTCCCTTATAGATTTGAAAGTTGCAACTTTAACTTGAGAAAAATCATCAAAGTCAGGATACACAAATTCCAAACCATTAGTTTTCTGGTTGAGCCAATTATTTCTGATGCATTTAAATAAATGCACAGTGTCAATGAGATAAAAAAAGAGACTTGTTAGGATTTCCAGGATTGCAATACTCAGTTTTAAGTTGAGGTGGATTTCAAAATTTTGACATTGCTTTGCTGTTGAGAGCATTATTATCAGTCACAACAGCCAGAACATTAAATCCCGTAGATTCCAAACCAACAATAACCTTTGACATGATACTGTGTAAATCATCACCTGTTAACTTGGACACAGGGAGAATATGAACTACTTCCTTCTTTGATGATAAAATGCTCTGGATCATAAATACATGTGCTGATGCAGCAACATTGGTAGTGTTAGCATATGAGCCTACAATGTTCCCTCCTTTGAAGTCCATGTATGGTTTAATGTGAATTTCATCTACCATCAAAGTTACAAATTTGTCATTCTGTTGAAAACCTTGAACTTTCTGTTTTATAGATTCCAGAAAATATGTAGGGTTCTGTTCTAATATTGGGCTACCATTCAGACTGGAACATACCTTTTTCAAAGTATTAACATGTGGCAAAATTAAATTACTTCTATGTCTCATAAATTTGTAAGCATGAGGAGAAATCAATTGGAAGATTGAACAAATAACAAGAAAATCATTATCATACTCCCTTTTGTGTTTAGGAACTAAGGAAAGTTTTAACTGTGATTTTATTAAATTAAACGTGGGGTCATCTTTCTCAGTGATCATTTCACCCACTAGGTCTAGAATTAACTTATTCGTTGTATCTTTCTGCACACTGTTACACTCGTTCCCTGTAATGTAGCTATCGAATTTTGTAACTAAAGAATGTACTTCATTTGTGTTGGTAATTTTGCCTACATTAGAAAATTTACACTGCAATAAAACCCCTTTAGAATACACTTTTGAGGTCATGTCCTCTTCAATTATTATATATGCTATGCAATGTTGTTGCTTTAATGTATCCATGTACAGAAAAATTACTTGCATTTCCTTCACAACAGTACACCTACATATGTAGGCATGTAGTTTAAGAAGTATAATAAATCTAATTCGGGTAATAATAATAATGTATCCCTTGATTGTAAGCTAACATAACCTTATATCTTACGAAAGTAAACATACCTACATATCACCAGTTGCTGCGTGTAGTTTAATACCTAATAGGCCTATGTGCATTACGATTATGTGAGAATGTAAAAGTAACAGTTACTCACCACCGAGTAATTAGTAATTCTGCAATCTTGTCTCGGAATTGCACGTAACCATCTCTGCTGCATAACCTCATCTTTCGGAAACTTAAACACATGGACTTTGTTATCATTATCGTAATTTCCCTTGCAGTTTGGCACACAACACTTTAGCACCATTGTACACAACGATTCGCAACTGGTACAATTAAAATAATTAAAACACTTCTACATAACTGCACGGACACATGGCCACACTCATTGCTTTCTTAACACTGAGAAGGTTCAAGCTTGCCTCCGCCTAGTGACGTCACGGTAGACATGCGGAACAGTTGTGAGGCCTTATTATCTAGGAGGTGTTGCCTTAGCCTCCTTGTAGGCTAAGCATTGGCATTCGTGGAGGTAGAAAACGACAAACTGCTAATCTAATCACGGCCGACTTGATGCGTCTCTCTAGCTAGCTCCTTAGCGCAGCGAGGGATCCAGTTGGCCGTGATCCGATCGACCGGATAACGATGATTACGAAAAGAATTATAATTTTTAGGAATAAATAAACAATATATTCTGATACTTTATTATATTTCATTCACCAAAATTTCGTAGCTCATATCCCTAGGATGTTTTCAACATTTATTGCATGCCTGAAGGGCTATAACTATGGATTTTTCATTCCTTCACGATATATTGTTTTACAAGTTGCTTTACGTCGCATCGACACAGATAAGTCTTATGGTGACGATGGGACAGGAAAGGACTAGAAATGGGAAGGAAGCGGTCGTGGCTTTCATTAAGGTGCAGTCCCAGCATTCGCCTGCTATGAAAATGGGAAACCACGGAAAACAATCTCCACGACTACCGACAAGTAAGATTCGAAAACGCTATCTCCCGAATACTAAATAATGACACGAATTGTTATCTCATTTTGACAGTCGCTTTACAATTTCCATAGTTGGTATAGGCTGATGACCACGTGGTTGAAACAATCGCGGGGAAAAAACCACCATCGCCAGTTAACACGACTGAACATGTTAGCGATGCTTGGAGTTGATACGGTCTAAGTAACAAAAGTCTAAATTCATAAATATCTCTGTTATCGTAGCCGCTAAGGTAGAACTATATAAATCATTTACGATCGGAAATTATATTCTCCATAATATTTGATGTATAGTATTTATAATCACTGATAACATAGACATTTGAAAATTAAACTTGAACCTTGAACTACCATTTTATCCAGCGTGAATAAGGTTTATAGCCTAGATTGTAGTTCCTTATTCCCCGACTTCACATACTGATTTTCATTAAATTCTGTTCAGCCATTTTCTCGTGATACGCGTACAGACAGACAGACAGACAGACAGACAGACAGACAGACAGATAGACAGACAGACAGACAGACAGACAGACAGAGAGACAGACAGACAGACAGACAGACAGACAGGAAGATATTACGGAAAACTGAAATTAAAAATGACATTGCAGTCCATATGGTACACATCGTATAAGAGAGGAAAGAGCTACGAAGGACGTGAAAATGAGACTCCTCATATATTTAAAATCTTTTACTATCTATGTTTGTAGCCTCCGTGTCTCAGACGCCAGCGCGTCGGCCTCTCAAGACTGGGTTCCGTGGTTCAAATCGCGATCATTCCATGTGAGATTTGTGCTGGACAAAGTGGAGGCGGGATAGATTTTTCTCCGAGTAACCCGGTTTTCCCAGTCATCTTTCATTCCAGCAACACTCTCCACTATTATTTAATTTCATCTGCCATTCATTAATCATTTCCCTAAAGGACTGCGACAGGCTTCGGCAGCCGGCACAATTTCTATCCTCGCCACAAGATGGGGGGCGGGGGGCTACATTCATTCCATCCCTGACACGGTCACTGACTGGAAAACAGGTTGTAGGTTTTTATTTTCACTATCTATGCTTGATGAAAACAAGACTTGAGAAAATAAAGTCTGAACAAATACGAAAGTGATGGTATTTTTCTCTACGGGGTCGGGTATGAAATGAGATGAAATCTGTCGTAGCGAGTTTTTATGACCGGATGCCCTTCCTGACGTCAACCTCATCAGCGGAGTTTATGAGATGGAATCTAAATGGTTGGGGTGCTAGCCTTTGGTCACAGGGGTCTGATGTTTGATTCCCATCCTTGATTAATTCCGCTGGCACGGGGGCCATATTATCACAATCGTCCTCATTACGACCCGTAGGTCGCCTACGGGAGTCAAATCAAAAGACCCGCAGCTGGCGAGCCGAACATGTCCTCGGACACTGCCGGCACTAAACGCCATGCGCCATTTCATTTCAATGAGATGGAATGAACGACGTGATGTGTGGTAGTATGAAGGGAGAGGGTTAAACCCTACTCCTATCGAATAGCATCAAGATGTCTGCTCAAGGCTTAACCTCTCCATTCGACGGACGATTCACCATCAACAGCGTCATATACCCTACCTCCATATGAGCACTGCGGAGAGGTTTATAACTTAATCCAGGCTTTTGGCACGTAATCTAGTGATTAGAAACTGTATACTACATTCTGAATGAAAACATTTCGACCAACGGGAGTCGAAACGGATAACCACGGTGTCAAACCTTTTAGATTTCAACGCCTTAAAGATCATGCCCGTCAGTCGGGCTACAGTAATGAGTATGAGTGGTGGTGGTGATTATTGTTTTAAGAGGAAGTACAACGGGGCAACCATCCTCTACTAACAATAATAAGAAGGGATAATTGGAAGGGGTCTAACACATCGTTCACTGGCATCGGCCAAAGAAAGACAAGGGCTACGAAGGGCGCGAAAATGAACGGTTTTCTAGGCCTCATAAACTTAATACCGTCGCGGTTCGAAAGAACAACTGTTGACCAAGAGAGTTCGGGTAGGAGGCTGACTCAAGTGAGTCGAAGGAATTTCAGACTCATCTAGAGGAACCGTAGTCGCCAACTTCCAAGTTGGGAGCCCCTGGTGCCCCCTTCAGTCACGTCTTACGATAGGCTGAGGAAACCATACCGCCCCACCCACTCCGGGAGGAAAATTAAAAAGTAAATCAATACAAGAATGCCTCCTAAAAGACTGACCAATCGCCTGTTCATCTTCTAGCAAAGGGCCTCTCAAACGCCCAAAATCTCACGCGTGTAAACAACGACGCAGATTTCTGTGCACAGTCCATCGGTCCCACTCGGCTCGGCTCGGACGAACGCTTCCTCTCTGGGCTACTCGGCTAAGCTCGGCTCAGCTCACCTCGGATTTGGAGCGCTACGGAGCAAGTGAGGAAGAGGGAGACAGGAGGGAGCAAGCGAAACAGGCGTGGGGAAAGAGAGACAGCGCTATTGCTCCAAATCGAGGAGTGGGGTTCTGCACTCTGGTCAACCAAGCGAAGTCGTATTTTTCACCGTGCACAGTGCATGCACCCTGAGAGGCCCTGTTCTAGCAGAACAAGAAGATTCGTACCACTCAGCTGACGTTGAAGAACTGAACTGAAATAAGTCCATGGATTCCAGGGTGGAAAAAGCAGAAGAAAGGCACCCTCTGGATAGATGAAAGAAGGGAGTTACACAGGCAGAAAATGCGAGAATACTGATCGAAGATCTAATATCAACAACTGAACAATCGAGGTCCAAGTAGGTCAATTCGAACCAAGAAGAAGAAAACAATACAAGACTTTGTAATTAGGGCGTACTTCACGGACATGCTTGGAATCTGTTTGCAGTTCTCACTTGCGAATCTGTGGAACATTGCCTAGTGCCATTCTGGTCTGATGAATGAGGGACGTTCTGACAGCGAATGCTGTATTTTAACGGAGCATACAGTGTGTGATCTGACGCAATGGTTTGTTTAGAAGTTATAGGGGACATTACCGTCGTTTGCAGTCAGCAGCCCGACAATCGATACAGCAGTCCTCGATACGGAGATAGACGTGTTTACCCGGTGTTGACTGCGACACTGCAGACAGAAACTGTCAAACAAATGTACTTCGAGACTGAGACAAGTAAATCAACTTGCCTGTAGCAAGACAATCAGACCGTAACCCAAAAAAAAAAAAAAATGTCATGGCGGACATCGGTGGGTGATATGAGAGGCTAAGGGGAAGATCGAACGTGTTTAATCTCAGTCACCTAAAGTTCAACGTCACGAAATCCAACTCAATAACTCAAATATGAATAATTATGCACGGAAACCAAAGTTAAGCGTATTTCTGTTCTAAATCTAATTGTGATTTCAGCGGAAAAATAACGAAAGGAGAACCATTTTATCAACATCGGGTTCAAACAGACATACACACACTATAAAATATTTCAACGAATAACATTATTAACATTACATGAAATACTATGCAACATCATAACATTGCGAAAACACCTCGACAATGTTGTGAGATCGACAGTAGCCAATGGTATAATAAAACGGGGTTAAAAGTCAGTTTGTGAGTGTCACAAGTAGGGAAAGTCCTCCCAGTTTTAATTACTGCCTTGATGGGGTGAAGAGTTCCTTATGGGGATCACTGTAAGTACCTAGGTGTTAATATGAGGAAAGATTTTCATTGGGGTAATCACCTAGATGGGATTTTAAATAAAGGGTACTGATCTCTGCACCTGGTTATGAGGGTTTTTAGGGGTTGTAATAAGGATGTGAAGGAGAGGGCATACAAAGTCTCTGGTAAAATACCAAGTGGAGTATGGCTCCAGTGTATGAGACCCTCACCAGGATTACTTGATTCGAGAACTGGAAAAAATCCAAAGAAAAGTACCTCGATTTGCTCTGGGTGATTTCCGACAAAAGAACAGCGTTACGAAAATCTTGCAGAGTTTGGTCTGAGAAGATCTGGGAGGAAGGAGACGAGCTGCTCGACTAAGTGGTATATTCCAGTGGGAAGATGGCGTGGAATGACATGAGTAGACGAATAAGTTTGAGTGGTGTCCGTAAAAGCAGGAAAGATCACAATAGGAACATAAAGTTGGAATTTCAGAGCACAAATTGGGGCAATATTCGTTTATAGGAAGGGGAATTACTGACTGGAATAGCTTACCAAGGTGTTCAAAAATTTCCAATTTCTTTGCAATAATTTAAGAAAAGGCTAGGAAAATAACAGATAGGGAATCTGGCACCTGGGCGACTGTCCTAAATGCAGATCAGTAGTGACTGTTGATTGAGGAAAACCACGAAGAACGTGATAATAAAAGAGTCCCTAGACCCCGTAAATCTAATACCGTCGGGGTTACAAGAGAAGAAAATTTGCCCAAGAGAGGTCGCATAGGATAGATGAAAGTGAGGAGCCTGGCTCAAGTATGTGGAAGCAATGCCAGGATTGAACTAAGGGCCGCATGGTCACCAACCCATGCTCGTAACTTGATACCCCCTGGAGCCTTATACGATAGGCAGTGGCTACCGTGGCTGTTATTCTACCGCCCCCACCTGCAGGGGGGAGGGGGTAGAAACTTGTACGTCACACCACCTAGTTGAACAGGACAGACCACAACGGGCAAGTGAAACATGTTCGAATCCATTCTATTTTCTCGAGAAGTGGCCTAACCCTCCGATTTTCAAAATAATAACAGCGCTAAAAGTGTAACGTCCTCAAGTTTAAGGCTAGGTGTAGGACACGGTGTAGTTCCATTTGAAACACTACTAATACAGCACATCTCCAAGAAATGAAATTTTTCAGGAAAAGCATTTTTTTAATAAATGGATTCCTAACACGATAACAGGCTTGATTTTGTCTATGCAGCAAAAGCACTTTAAACCAAATACGCTTGCCATGGAGGTTAAAATCCTAGTGCAAAGAATACCATCAAAATGGCGGGGGAGGTGGCCTTGGATTTACGTCACTTCGGAACTAAAGGGGGCCTGGAAACGCGAATTATGCCGAACGGCGTAGACTAAGTTACATTATTGGTGCTAAAACTTTCAGATGTAATGCTTAATGATATACTTAATCAAATACTTCACAAATGCTGTATTTATTCACAATTTATGAATTTCGAAATGCTTATAATATGAATTAACCAAACCAAACCAAACCCCATGACACTACAGCCCTTGAAGGGCCTTGGCCTACCAAGCGACCGCTGCTCAGCCCGAAGGCCTTCAGATTACTAGGTGTCGTGTGGTCAGTACGACGAATCCTCTCGGCCGTTATTCTTGGCTTTCTAGACCGGGGCCGCTATCTCACCATCAGATAGCTCCTCAATTCTAATCACGTAGGCTGAAGGAACTTCGAACCAGCCCTCAGGTCCAGGTAAAAATCCCTGACCTGGCTGGGAATCGAACCCGGGGCCTCCGGGTAAGAGGCAGGCACACTACCCCTACACCGGCTTATAATATGATTAGAAACTAAAAATGCCTACAATGCAGAAGAACATAAAGTAGAAGTAAACCCAGGCCCAAATACCAGTGGAAAATATAGTACGGAGGATTTGGCCGCACTCAGGGTGGTTGTAAGTGAAGTTATGCAGGAAAAGTGTCAATGGGATAAGGTGCAGGGAATAAAGGACATGATGCAGGAGCAGAGAAAGGAGTTAGGGAACATGAAGAAATGGCTTGCAACGAAGACGGAGGAATCGAGCAGGAGAGTGGACAATAATGAGAAAGAAATCGAGTTATTGAGAGGGGAAGTGAAACATCTGAAAGAGGAGGTGATGAAGATGAAGAAAGAAGCAGAGGGGTACAGGCAGGAGAGATTGAAGAAAGCCATATTTCTATATGGAGTTGAGGAAGGGGCGAGGGAGGGCAAGATTGAACTGATATCTAAGGTGTTGGAAGTTATACGTGATACAATGAAGATAAACTTTAGTCAGATAGACATAGACGATGTAGAGAGAGTTGGTAAAACCAAAGGTCGGAGGCCAATTAGGGTTAAATTTTTCTCAACCTTAATGGCAGAAATTGTGTTAGGTAACAGTGAGAATTTACAGGGACTAAAAATGGGGGTGAAAGGAGACATGGGAAGAGAAGGAAGTGAAAATATGAGGATCTTGAATAGGCACTTATGGAGAGCGAGGAACCAGGGGCTAAAGGCCCGAATAAGAGGACTGAGGTTGGAGGTGACAAACGGGCGATGGGTTAGAGTGCACTCAGTGGCGAAGCTAAAGGAGATGGACGCAACGAGAGCGCTGAGGGTGGCGAGATGACAAGACAAGGTGAGAAGAAGAAGGAAGAAAAGGGGAGGAGGAGAGACGTGGAAAGGGAGGAGATCATCTCAGAAGAGAACGGGCAGTGCAGTCGGGATACAGAAGATCAAGACAGTGAAGTGGTCAGCGAGAGAGAACAGCAAGAGACCGTGAGAGCAGAGTGTAGTGTTTTAGTGAGCGAGAAAGGACAAGGGAAGACGAATCAACAGGAAGGTAAAGCAATTTTGAGTAAGAAAAGAAGTATCAGTCTGAAGGACCTATGGGGAAAAGGTCGGAATGGGAAGGAAGATAGGGAGGAGGGAGAAGGGAATAGATCGGTTAAAAGAGATGGGAGGGAGACAAGAGATGAGAGGGCGATAACGACTGATAGGTCGATAATGACTAGGAGCAAGAACAGAGGGGGAGATATAGAAGGGAGTGAGGGAAAGTTATAACTATATTGGAAAATAGGATGTGTAAATATAGAGGGATTAAAGAACAAATTAGGAAATAAGAAAGTGCGGGAAGAAATTGAAAGTTTCGATGTGGTGGCACTACTGGAGACGTGGCTGGAAACAGGGAAGGAGATTACATGGAAGGGGTTTGTGATAAAATATGAATATAGAAGAAAAGAGAGGACTAGAGGCCGCGCACCAGGAGGGATGATAGTTCTAGTTAGGGAAGAAATTAGTGAAATGGTGGAGGATATAGAGACCGATATGAAAGAAACCATATGGATGAGATTGAATATGGGAGGGGTTGAGGGAAGGAGGAGAAAAATAAATCTAGCCTTTGTTTACTGCCATCCTAGAAATTCAGCATATGCAAATAAATATTTTTTTGAAGAGTTACTGGTAGATATTGGTAGGATAAGAGGAATGTGTCCAGGGGAAGAGGACATGTTGTTATTCGGGGATTGGAACGCGAGAATAGGGGAACAGAGCCCAGTATATAGTAGGGAATATGGAATGTGTATGCTGAAAAGTAGGAGTGAGGACAAAATTATAAATAGTTATGGAGAGAAGCTCCTGGAGATGTGTGCGGTGGGAAATTTGTATATTCTGAATGGGTGGATAGAGGGGGACAGGATGGGGAAATGACATATGTTACTGAGAAGGGTGGTAGTGTGATAGATATGGTTTTGAGCTCGGAGGGGATGATTGAGGATATTGTAAGAATGGAAATAGGAGACTGGATTGAATCACACCATTTCCCGGTGGGGGTTATGTTGAAAAGGGGGGAAGAGAAGTGCACAAGGAAGTTGGATGGGACGAGTGATAAACGGGGGAGTGGATATAATAAGTATAAATGGTCAGAGAAAGTGGGCCGAGATTGGAATGGAGTAGTAAAAGAGGAGTTACAATTCCTGAAATATGGGTGGGAAGGGGCCTTAGAAGAGAATAATACTGATAAAGCCTTAGAGTTGCTGCTACATCCAATAAAGATAATAGCGCAGAAGACGAGATCTAGTAAGAGAAATAAGAAGGAGGGAGAAGAATGGTTTAATAGAGAGTGTGAAGGAATGCGGAGGAAGGTGATGATTGCATTAGAAGATTATAGAAGGAAAGGTGGGGACCAAGAAAGGGAGATTTTCTGTAAATTGAGGAAGGAGTATAAAAAGAAAATTTGTGAGACAAGAAAGGCGTGGCTAGAGGAACAAATTGAAGCCATAAATAAGGATTGCAAGACAAATAATTTTGAGAGAGTTTGGGACAAGATGAATAAAATTATTAAGGGTGGAAGGAATAAAGAGAAAACGAGTATTGAGGAAGAGCAATGGGTGAGGCACTTTGATGAATTACTAGGGGAAAAGGGGGAAGAATGATGGAGAGGGACGGGGAAAGAGGTAATTTGGAGGAATAGGAGAGTGGCAATATATGATCTGGATAAAGAAATCTCAAGGGAGGAAATCCTGGGAGTGATAAGCAGAGTTAGAGCCAAGTCGGCCGGGGGATGTAATGGTATAAATAACAAGTTTTGGAAAGAATTTGGCAAAAATGAGATAATGATAGAGGGCATAGTTAAACTATTCAATAAGATATTTGAGGGAGGGAAGTTCCCGAAGGAATGGGAAACAGGAATTATATGCCCAATATACAAAGGGAAGGGTAGTAGGAGTAGTGTGAACAATTACAGGGGCATATCTCTGCTGGATTCCTTAAGTAAAATATACACTGGAGTGCTAGCGAACAGGATAAGTAGGTGGGCGGAAGAAAATGAAATATTGACAGATTATCAAGGAGGATTTAGGAAAAAGAAAAGAACGGTGGACAATATTATGATAGTAAAGACTATTCTAGAAAAGTATAAGAGTATGGCTAGAAGTACAGTTTACGTAGCAGCAATAGATTTTGAGAAAGCTTTTGACAAGGGGAATAGAGCGGCCCTATTAGAGAAATTAGGCAGGTTAGGGATTTCGGAAAAGATGTTGAGGGCAGTGGAAGGAATATATAGGGTGGTTAGGTTTTGTGTAAAATTGGGAGAAGGGAGACTGAGTAGACCCTTAGAGTCCAGGGTGGTTTAAAGCAAGGGTGTAAATTATCGCCAATACTGTTTATTTTATTTATCAACGATATTTTAGAGGGGTTGGGGGCAGAAAATTGGGCTGTGCCGGTAATTAATGGTTTAGAGGTACCAGGACTGATATTTGCAGATGATGTGTTATTGATGACGCTAACTTCAGGGGGGATGAATAGAGCGTTAAACGCAGTGACGCTATTTGCGAGGAAATGGGGATTGTGAATTAATGGAAATAAGTCTAAAGTATTAGTAGTCCAAGTAGACAAAAGAAGAAAGATAGAAGGTAATTGGGTAATGCAGGGAGAAAGTTTGGAACAGGTAAGGAAGTTGGAATATCTAGGAGTTATTTTTAATGACAAAGGAACGTGGAATGACCAGATCAGAAGGGCGAAAAACAGGAGATTGGCAGCCCTAGCCTCAGTAAGAAACATGCTAACCAAATATCCGGGTATCAGTTATAAAACCCTGAGGCTAGTGTTAAGGTCGGTAATTTTTGGGAGGGTATTGTACGGCGCAGAAGTTTGGGGGCTGGATGAGAAAAGAGAGGAACTAAGAAGGATTGTTAGTAGTTTTGCTAAGTTAGTAATGGGCTTACCGAGGTGCACAGCAAATGCAGGGGCGGAACTAATGTGTGGGGAGGAATTGGAATCAGAGGGGGTAAAAAGAATAGTGAGATACTGGATGAATTTAAAAAGACAGGAAGGTGGGAAGATATTGCAGGCAGCGTATGAACAGCAATGTAAGAGCATGTATAGGTGGGGGGGGGGCGTGGCTAGAAAAAATAAAGGGATATTTGGAGAGGATAGGATTAGGACACCTGTGGGGGGAGGTATGGTCGAAGACAGAATTTAGAGGGATGAAGATACTGGAAAGGAGAATTAGAGATATCCATAGGCAGAAATTATTAGGGGAAAGTAGACTGAGAAATTCGCTAAAGGTTTTGACGAAAATAGAGGAGATAGCAGGGTTGAATATTAGATACGTTGATAGGTCAAAACGATATGGAATGATGTGGTGGTTGTTAGGTTTGCCAAGGAATACAGGTTGGCTGCAGGGGAGGGATAAGACAAGGTGTATACTTCGTGGAGCAGTGAATGATGAATTTCATTTGCTAAGAGATTGCTAGGAAACGAGGGAGATAAGACATGGATTATTGAGTGAAGAGCATCGGAAAATATTGGGAAGGGGGGATGAGAAAGCAATCTTGAGATGGATTATTAAGCAGTGGGAAATAGAGGGTGAACTGAACAGGTAATTATGCGCGACAAAAAAGGCCGCGAGAGTAAAATGAAGGAGGCTGAGTTAGAGGTTGGACAATGGAGTAGGGGGGTGGAATAGTTTTGTATGTATATGGGAAGAGTGTGTATATAAGGGAAGGGGATAGTATGATAAGATTCAAATGAGCTAGGGAAGATAGGAGTTGTGTACTTAGTTGAGTATGGGGAGTTGGGTAATGATATGGGATTACATGAAGGCTAGGTCTTTCTGTTTGTGTTAGAGTTGGTGGGAATGCAAGTGTTGAAATGCTGAGTGGTGTTGTTTGCAGTATTGATTAGGTGTAGGTCAGCAACAATAAAGTGACGAAAGCGCAGAACGAAATAAGGACACTTGATGAGCATGCTTGAATATTCAGTAAGAGACTGCTACAGCAAATGACTGTTACGAATAATATTCTTATACATAGATTATTATTATTACTATTATAAAATTAATTTGTCAAAACCTGACGAAATTGATTGTCTTGAGTTATATCTCGTATTTTAGAAACACATACAGTACATTTTTGGGAAAATATGTTTGGAAGGACCTATTGGTCCATACACTTCACACGTTCAATAAGCTCACAAAATAAAAAGAATATCATTATTACATTCGAGTTAAAGGACAAAATTCGTTTCTGTGTGGGTTTCAATATTCAGTAGATGAAGCAAAAGAAAGCATCGTATCATAAAATGGCATGGCAGGATGTCCTTCACGTACACTTAGTTTATCGAGGAGACTCTTAACCCTTTAATGCATGATTTTTTATTTTCCTGTTTATTTATTTTTGGATGCCGCCTCTGTGGTGTAGTGGTTAGCGTGATTAGCTGCCACCCCCGGAGGTCCGGGTTCGATTCCCGGCTCTGCCACGAAATTTGAAAAGTGGTACGAGGGCTGGAACGGGGTCCACTCAGCCTCGGGAGGTCAACTGAGTAGAGGCGGGTTCGATTCCCACCTCAGCCATCCTCGAAGTGGTTTTCCGTGGTTTCCCACTTCACCTCCAGGCAAATGCTGGGATGGTACCTATCTTAAGGCCAAGGCCGCTTCCTTCCCTCATCCTTGCCTATCCCTTCCAATCTTCCCATCCCCTACTAGGCCCCTGTTCACTATAGCACGTGAGGCCGCCTGGGCGAGGTACTGGTCATACTCCCCAGTTGTATCCCCCGACCAAGAGTCTGAAGCTCCAGGACACTGCCCTTGAGGCGGTAGAGGTGGGATCCCTCGCTCAGTCCGAGGGAAAAGCCGAACCTGGAGGGTAAACAGATGATGATGCTGATGATGATTTATTTTTGGAGTTCCCATAAGGTTTATAGAACGGGAAAAATATTGAAAAAATATCAAAAATGCTGCATATATGCTACATCATGAATAAACATTCTCTTTGATACGGTTGCCATTCAACTAGTTCCTACATAAAATATAATCAAATGGGTAACTAAGGTCAAAAATATTCTATAAACAACTTGGAACTCATGTGGAACATGCACTGGTTCATGTAATGTCCACCAGAGTTGTGCAAAACAGTTTGTTAATCTATGTTGCATATATGTTACACAATGCAACAAAGGGTTAACATCCTTGAATTTGTCTTCTTTCAATACAATGCCGTATGGAACTTGTACTAATATTTGACACTATTACAGAAAACCGCAGAGAAATGATCAAACCACAAGCGAGTCCCGCCATAATCGGTAAGCGGTCATGTAATATGCGCGCGCCGGGCTATTGGTCGTTTGGGTTTGGGGCACTCTGGGAATAAATACAACATTTAAATCCGACTTTAATTAAGATATACTCAACTTTCTAAATAAATACGTTTCCACCTGATAAAGAGCTATTGTGGGAATACATCCCCACGTTCAGCTTGAAATCCGAAAATGTGTGGAGTTGCGTCATTTTGGAAATTAGCCCTTCAATTTGCTTTACATCGCACCGACACAGATAGGTCTTATGGCGACGATGGGACAGGATTGGGGAGGAAGCGACCGTAGCCTTAATTAAGGTACAGCTCCGGCATTTGCGTTGTGTGAAAATGAAAAACTACGGAAAACTATCTTCAGGACTGCCAACAGTAGGGAAGGAAAGTTAAAGTAATGCTTGACTCGGCAAACGGAGCCCTGCGGTCGCTACACCACCGTCGCTTTTAGTTGTTAGTTACAACAGACATGAGATACTGTTTTGTATTCACCTCTTGTCCTTAAAGGAAAATAAAGTAGTCCACATGTTTTCTATAGAACGGAGGTGTAAACAGAGCATCGTAAAGAAGATATAAATATCTTGGTAAGAAACGGGTTAACAGAAGAAGACAGATATGTCGGCAGTTTATGCATCTCCCTCCATCAGTGAAGTATGTCGCACGTCTCATCGAGTTCAAAATAAACGCCCATTGTGTCGCTCGTCAGACGGTAATGATATGCTATTCATGATTCAACACATCTCTTGTTAAAACTTTCTTCAGTAGAAATGGATGATCGTCAACAACCTGAAGAGAAGGTGATTTTTGTTGAACACTCTTGAGTTAATGAATATTGAATTTTCACGACCGCATTGACTTGGCCCTCAACGGGCAACTTAAACGCACTCTACAGTATGATGGCAGTAGTACCAGACCTGTAGCTTAGATCCTTTCCAACAGAACAAAGATGGCCTAGGCCACCATAGCTCAATTGGTAGAGCAACCGACGCGAAATCGGGAGGTTGTGGGTTCGGATCCCACTGGTGTCTGCTTGGCCTTTTTTGTTCTGTACTTAACATCTCTTCAACACGTACTAAATGTACGTAACACGACCTAATAAGTTGAAAGTTGGTTTCGATTACTCTTGAGTTGTTTCAGAATTTAGGGAGTACTCCCTGTGACAATGAAAAACAAGACTCGGGGGTATTTTAATTAGGAAACAAGGTGTTCGACCTTTGAGAAAGAGCAGTGTAAGCTGGAAGAATATTAATCAATCAATCACCACTTATCTGCATTTAGGACAGTTGCCCAGGTCGCAAATTACCTACCTGTTCTTTTCCTAGCCTTCTCTTAAATGATTGCAAAGAAATTTGAAATTTATTGAACATCTCGCCTGGTAAGTTATTCTAACCCCTAACTCCGGTTCCTATAAACGAATATTTGCCCCAATTTGTGCTCTTGAATTCCTACTTTATCTTCATATTGTGATCTTTCCTACTTTTAAAGACACCACTCAAACTTATTCTTCTGCTAATGTCATTCCACGCCATCTCTCCACTGACAGCTCGAAACATACCATTTAGTCGAGCAGTTCATCTTTCTCCCAAGTCTTCCCAGCCCAAACTTCGCAATATTTTTGTAACGCTACTCTTTTGTCGGAAATCACCCAGAACGAATGGAGCTGCTTGTCTTTGGATTTTTTTGGGGGGGTCTTACCAGAGACTTATATGCCATCTCCTTTACATCCTTACTACAATCCCAAAATACCCTCATAACCATATGCAGAGATCTGTACCCCATTTATGTGTTTACCCCAATGAAGATCCTTCCTTATATTAACACCTAGGTAACTTATATACAATGATCCCCAAAAGGAACTTTTATCCCATCAACAGAGTAATGAAAACTGAGAGGACTTTTCCTATTTATGAAACTCACAATCTGACGTTTAACCCCGTTTATAATCATACCATTGCGTACTGTCCATCTCACAACACTATCGACTCAGTATCAGTAATATCAGTAATCTTGAAATTCTCTGCTAAGTCTTCCTCTGTTTCTTCTACTGTCTATAGACGAATATTCTTGCAATATATAAAAACTACGCTACTCCATTCACATCACATAATTCCATACGCTTTGAAAAATCCAACTCCTCATTCATTAACCCCGGGCGATAGAATAACATCCACGGTACCCCCCTACCTGTCGTAAGAAGCGACTAAAAGCAACTCAAGACGTTCTTAACTTGGGAGCGCGGGTTGGCTACCACAGGGCCCTTATCTGAGTCCTGGCATTTCTCCCACTTCCTTGTGCCAAGCTTCTAACCTTCATCTATCCTGTCCGACCTCCCTTCGACAACTCTCGTTCTTTTCCCACCGCGACGGCATTAGAACATTCGAGTCTTCCATTTTCACGTCCGTAGTGGCCCTCGTTTCATTCTTTCCTCTTTTTTGGCTGAGACCTTCATTTTTCGAAATGTCAGACCACTTTAGTTTTTCCTTCTGATTATTGTTATTAGACGATGTACTTCCTCTTAAAACAATAATCATCACCACTTCATTCATTTAACTCTTTACCTTGCCGTTTCTTTTGGAGACTGGGCATTTCTATTCGTCTCAGTACACGGCTGGTTCTCTACATACCTTTCACCACAGAATCACGTAAGAGAATCGCTCGTTCTACATGGCATTAGGAAGGGCTTCATTCGTAAAACTGGCCAAAATCCACATCTGAGGGATTTCTCGCACCTTCCTACTACTGTTGCTAATAATAATAATGATTACAATTTTTTACCGAGCAAGTTGGCCGTGCGGAAGATAGTATGTTCGAACCCCACTCTCGGAAGTCCTAAAGATGGTTTTGCGTGCTTTCCCATATTCACACCAGGTAAATGCTGGAGCTGTACCTCAATTATTTATTTATTTATTTATTTATTTATTTATTTATTATCCATGAAAGAGCCCTACTTTGTCTAGCATATAAGGGCTGTAGGTTGTAACTAGTCACCATAAATAGTACAAACATATACTACCAAGTTTTTTAAGTAAGTGATTACACACAAAATTAATTAAACTGGGAGAAAAGGAAAACTATTCTTATTTTTTTCTAAAATAAACTGCATAAACTTAAAAAATTCATTCAAACAACAGATCTCAATTAACCTTTTCCATCCCATGCCCGAGTTAACTCGGATGTCAACATTTCTCCCGCTGTCCCAAACACGAGTTAATACGGATTTAAAGCAATGCGCTCTTGTTCACTTCCGAGTTCAGTCCAACGCTGTTGACATACTTTGTTCAGACGACGGACGATTCATAAATCGCCTTACCGCTTTTTAACGATAATTATGCGCCTTGTGTTTTTCTTCCACAACTATCTTCTGAGATGGGTGCACGGGAGTGTAAAGAAAGCATAACCAAATATTATATTTTAGAAATTGTAGGCAATGATGAAGAGTCTGATATTTTATGAATATAGTGGAGATAAGTTTCAGTGAAACAAGCTGTCGACATTTATCACGCCAAGTTCTTTCAAGTTTGGGAAAAGTGTTATGAGAAAACTATTCCTAGTATTATCGTTCCATTACTTTTCAGTAGCTGTGTAAATACGAAGTATTCATGGCCTATTACAACCACTGTCGAAACGTCCAGAAAAATCGGGTATGGGCATGCATAAGGCTGAAAGAAACTTGGGAGTGAAAAGGTTAAGGGCCACACTCATTTCCTTCCCACTTCCTTTCTTATCCCATCGTCGCCATAAGACCTTCTGTATCTCTCTCTGTGCGACGTAAAGCAGTTTCTTTTTTTTATTTAATAATTGGCTTTATGTCGCACCGACACAGACAGGTCTTACGGCGACGATGGGATAAGAAAGGGCTAGGAGAGGGAAGGAAGCGGCCGTGGCCTTAATTAAGGTACAGCCCCAGCATTTGTCTGGTGTGAAATTGGGAAACCATCCTTAGGACTGTCAACAGTGACATGGAACGTTATATGGATTCTATTTCATTTACTGTATTTGTTTACATATAATCAAACGCTATGGCAATAATGTTCTCGTTTTCATTTATTTTAAACATCTATAAAATATACGACTTGGACATGTACGGCCAACACATTGACTTAATGATTTCCTACTCTGATCGTGCTACCGTAGCAGTGTTTTCTAACATAAAGAGAAGGCTGACTGAATTATTCCTTATGCTGCTCGAAGGGTCAATACTTCAGAATACTGAATGTTTACAAAATGTGCTATTTTCACTCATTGCTTTTCAGCTCCGACCGATTTAATTCAGTGATTCTTAAGTGAAGATGTGTCGAATATTCTCATTAGGTACGACTGGTATGTAAAGCTACACACTCTCCTCTAATACGCGTTAAAATACAGTTCGATGTTTCTCGTCTCCTCGTATTTTACTGCGATATTTTGTCTTGAGTCGGATGAGAGAAATGTCTAGTCTAATTCTGTGAGTCGCCTGCTCTTGATATATTACCATGAGCTTATACTCTCACCTGTAGACATAAAACACTCTTTCTGTCTCGTACTTAATACTGTATATTAAGGGGGGTGAAAAGAAATTCGTTCGGTTCCCTGTTTGACAGTCGAGATGTATAGAAAAATGACTGCCACATCTGGAAAGATACAGTAGGGTCGGTGTTTAAAGGCCAAAATGTGACAAAATTAACAATATATCGTCTAATATAGCTGTGATTTATCATCCATCATTTTCTTCTTCTTGTTGGCCATTAGTCGGCACTACAAGTGGATTACTCTCGGTCTTGCTGACGTCAACCCTATACTGGAGGGGTGTATTCACTGTGCCATAACCAGTTCCGACTAAACTCCAATCTCACGGGGAATCGAACCGGTCAATCACTGAAGCAACGCTGACTAGTCAAGCGAGCAATCCGTCTCAGCCATTTCATAGCCTAAATAGAATCAAGTCAAAACTCAACATCCATGCAGTCGATGCCCCTCTTCCCACTCCCACCACCCTCACGTGGGAACGTTAGAATACATGAACGGTGTCCAGGTCTGTCGCAAAACTCCCCTGTTGGTGGGAGCGGTAGAATTACACCGACATTGTCTCCTGCCAGTCGTAAGAGGCGACTAAAGGGGAGCGTGGGTTGGCGACCAAGGGGCCCTTAGATGAGTTCTGGCATTGCTTCCACTTACTTGTGCCAGACTCGTAATTTTTTCTATCCTTTCTGACCTCCCTTGGGCAACTCTTGTTCTTTGCACACCCCGACGCTGTTAGGTTTCGAGGGCTAGGGAACCTTTCATTACTGAGTGAGTTGGCCGTGTAGTTAGGGGCGCGCTGCTGTGAGATCGCATCCGGGAGATAGTGGGTTCGAACCCCACTGTCAGCAGCCCTCAAGATGGTTTTCCGTGGTTTCCAGTTTTCACACCAGACAAATGCTGGGGCTATACCTTAATTAAGGCCACAGCCGCTTCATTTCCACTCCCATCCCATCGTCGCCATAAGACCTATCTGTGTCGGTGCGACGTAAAGCAAATTGAAAAAAAAAAGAGTAGAATGCCAGGGTCGGTTGAATGGCTCAGCAGTAAAGGGCATAGATTTTGCCTTGGGACTCTCATTTACTCGCCTTAACAACAACAATAACAAACCAAGCTAAAGACCCCGTGGTCCGAGGTAGGTGAGTTGGAGTGAGTTCTCTTCTTACGTTTCTGCAGTGAGCTTACTTTTTGACTAACCTTATACGTCCGTATGTAGCTGATAATGTTTTATTGCTCGTCTCTACTCTGTTGAAATGGGCTCATATTGCTAACACGCTGAGGTGTTATAAAACGGGCTGATGTCAGCTCGACAGGAAATTGAATTGATGTCGACGTCGTTCCAGATTAGAGCCGCGCGGCGTCCTCAGTTACTCGCTATCTGTGACGATCAGTTCACGACTTCAAACCCCCTATGTGTGGGAGCGGTGTGCCCTCCCTGTCGTAAGAGGCCACTAAAAGGCTTCTCTCTGCTTGGAAGCGTGGGTTGGCAACCATGGTTACCTTGCCTGCCATTGCTTCCGCTCACTTTCATCTCTCCTATCCGACTTACTGTTTTCTGCCACCCCGATGGTATTAGCTTCGCGATACCTTGGGAGTCTTGCATTTTCACGCCCATCGTGGTCCTTGTCTCTGTTTGGCCGATATCGAGGGATCGGAACTAGTGATGGGAATATCGAATGTTTTAAACTATCGGTAGACTACCGATTGGGAAGCGTCGAATGAAAACATTCGATAGTCTTCGTTCGGTTTGAAATTGGTAGTAATATACGTCTTGTATTGCAGTAGTACTCGTAACAAATACAGTAGAGACAATACGGGATACTTACGGATTTAGCATTGTTAAAATGGGAGACAATTCGACGGTGGCGCTCTTAGTGACTTGACCTGAAAATATCGCGCTAAATTCAAATATCAATGGAAATGTATATACGGAAATGGATAAATAAATTACGTCTAAAAAGAAAGTGTTATTGAGATATTAACAATGAAGTTGCTAAAGCAATTCTGGATAAATGAATGAAGAATTATTTAAAAGGTTATTATTCAAAGACTGAAATTAGACATATAAACAAGACGTGAAATGGACTGGTGTGAAATGGCTTGATCTTTCATTTATGCATTACTTTTTTAGCTTTAGCATTCCTGCCTGAACTCTTACGGTTGGATTTGTCTTTTTTCTCATTTAAAAACATTGTATCATCACATTAAGACACTTGTCAATAAAAATATCGGCACATTCCTTACACATATGATGCAATGAATTAACATTTAATAGCTGGACAATTTTCATCTTAACATAAAGCCTACTAACAGAAAGAAAATCTATAAAATCCCGGTTTTAATCTGAGAATAGGGATAAAAGAAAGAAAAGTATGACAATGTTGACGATAGTGATGCTTTGAGGAATATTTACGTACAATTAGAGTAAAAATGTAACTTACCCTTGGCTGTATAGTCGAGGATTTTTAAAGTCGCTGGCCTGGAAATGATCTGAACAGATCTTATAATTCTTAAATAAGCGTAACGTCCCTTCTTTCTTGTACACCTTATCCAAATCACTTATGTGACATTTCAAAACCCACAGATCACACCTACAACAACACATCGGTATTGAAGGTTAACTGCTGCACTATACAATAAAATATGCGTATTACATTTTAAGCCAGTTGAGATATGGTTCGAGCAGGTCAGAAGATTATGAAGTACTATAAAAATCTCTGTCACTGGAAGAATATATATGCAAACACAATATTACTTACATTTTCTTGTCACGAGGGAACCTGAAGAACGACCGCGCATTCTTCTCTACTTCATAGTTACTGCAGCCAAACACAGCACATACCTTTCCCCTCATGTTGAGAGGAGATATCAAGGAATGACACACGCTACTATTTAATTATGTCAACTCACTGAAAACGCATAAATAACACCAAAAACTTCACACAAAAATACACGTGCTCTTATGACGGAATCAGTAGTTTTTAGGTCTACTCGCTAGAGAGAGCTCCAATAGCTGTCCCTCGATATCTCGCTCAGTGTCACGTATTGTCTCTACTGTATTTGCTAGTAACTAGACTAGTAAAAAGCACAGCCGACTTGATGAGCGCAGCGAGGCATCCAGTCGGCCGTGGTAATAAGTCATTTGCTAGTAACTACCGAAATGTGGATTGTTGTATTACACTACCGATTTCTATAGCGTGTTTCTTTCGTTGGTAGTGATATAAGCGGAAATATTGAGACTGGTAACAAATGTTTCACAATGTTCGAATGAAGTGATTGGAAAATGAAATAAGTTGGTCTATAAAGTAAGATAAAATTAATGTCCCGATTAAAGTAATTATGAATGCAAGATCGCCTGTTCATAAAATTGCAATGTTAGGTAATTGCAGAGGAAGGTTAGGTTTAAACCTTATTGTAACGATCAAACCCAACCAAACCCCATGGCACTACAGCCCTTGGCCTACCAAGCGAGCGCTGTTCATCCCAAAGGGTTGCAGATTACGAGGTGTCGTGTGGTCAGCACGACGAATCCTCTCGGCCGTTATTCTTGGCTTTCTAGACCGGGGTCCCTATCTCAACGTCAGAAAGCTCCTCAATTCTAATCACGTAGTCTGAGTGGACCTCGAATCAGCCCTCACATCCGGGTAAAAGTTCCTGACCTGGCCGGCAATCGAACCCGGGGTGTCCGGGTAAGAGGCAGGCACGCTACCCCTACACCACGGGGCCGGCTATTGTAATGACACCACATGTTAAAGTAATGTGAATACAGCAAACTAAACTAAACATTAGAGGTTCACGGCTAGTATATGGAAAGTATTTATAAAATTAGAACATGATTATCTATTGATAAAGTGCACAATAATAAAATTGCATTTAAGTCAGGTATCTATCTAATCATTTTATAATGAATGACTGACTTCACTCCAGTAACGAAAGAGGAATCCGATTTCAGCGCCGACTAGTGGAAACAAATTACTGGAACTGCGATCCGAATACAAACAGATACCATCGGTCGTAACGGTAGTTGACGGCTATCATATAATTCGGTAGTTTTCATTCGATAGTCCCGTCACTGATCGGAACGTTTCCTTTCCATCGGATTTGTGTTAATAGAGAATGGTTGTCCAGTTGTACTTTTAGAGCTTACACGGGCGCTTAAAGCACACCCGTCATTTGAAAGTTCTATAATACCATTTAGCCTATAATAATGTACAACTAAAATGCGTCCTAGGCATACTCACTAATGTGGAGATTATTGTTTTAAGAGGAACATCAACTGAGCAACAATCCTCTGAATAACACTAATCAGAGAGAAAAATGGAAGGGATCCGAAACTTCCAAAATTGATATCGGCCAAAGATAGACAAGGGCCAAGAAGGAAGTGAAAATGAAAGACTCCGTAACCCTCTGAAACCTAATAGCGTTGGGGTCGGATAAGAACGAGTGTTGGCCAAGAGAGGTCGGAAAGGATAGATAAAAGTGAGGAGCCTCTCATAAGTAAATTGAAGCAATGGCAGGACTCAGCTAACTGCCCCGTGGTCGCCAACCCACGCTCTAAGGTTTAGAGCCCCTGGGGCCCCTTTTAGTCGCTTCTTACGACAGGTAGAGCATACTGTGGGTGTTATTTTCTACCGCCCCCACCCACGGTGGGAAGAGGTCCGATACTTCTAACGAAGGAGCTATCGGCAAAAGAAGCGGTCATAACATGAAGAGCGTGAAAATGAAGGACTCCCTAGGTCTCACCACCCCAATAACTTTTTTTTTTACAAGTTGCTTTACGTCACACCGACACAGATAAGACTTTTAGCGACGATGGGACAGGAAAGGGCTAGGAGTAGGAAGGAAGCGGCCGTGGTGTTAATTAAAGTACAGCCCCAGCATTTACCTGTGACAATGAGACACCACGGAAAATAATTTTCAGGACTGCCGACAGTGGGGTTCGAACCCACTATCTCCCGAATGCAAGCTCACAGTTAGGTGACCCAAACCACTTGCTCGATCAACCCAATATCGTCGGGGTCGGACAGGAAAGATAAAACCAAGGAGAGAGACACAAGTAAGTGGACTCAGCTAACTGCCCCGTGGTCGCCAACGTACCCTCCCAAGTTGAGAACTGCTGTTCCCCTTTTAGTCGCACTTTACGACATACCGCGGGTATTATTCTACCGTCCCCACATTCTTCAAAAGAACGGACCTCATCCATTTATTCCCTCCGATTATTGTTAATAGAAGATGATCGTACTTCCTCTTAAAACAATAATCACCGGGCGAGTTGGCCGTGTGCGTAGAGGCGCGCGGCTGTGAGCTTGCATCCGGGAGATAGTAGGTTCGAATCCCACTATCGGCAGCCCTGAAAATGGTTTTCCGTGGTTTCCCATTTTCCCATCAAGGCCACGGCCGCTTCCTTCCAACTCCTAAGCCTTTCCTATCCCATCGTCGCCATAAGACCTATCTGTGTCGGTGCGACGTAAAGCCCCTAGCAAAAAAAAAAAAAAACAATAATCACCACCACCAAGTGATGAATTCCCTAGGCGTTGCAAAACTAATAGCCAAAGAACTAAGAGTTGGCCTAAGGAGATCAGAATGGAAAGATGAAACTGGTAGTCAAACCGAGTGCCAATGACATAAATTGTCAGAAATCTGCCTCATTCGTGAACAAGCTGTGCAGTAGAGACTTAAAAGCGAGTGTGTTAGAGATGAACGCCAAAGTGGTAGACGTAGAGAGACCTTTTATCCATCTACACAACATTTCTTTTAAAGTAAGCAGTGACACACTTCTTGTCTGTTCTCTTCATTACTGCACCGATCTTCCTTTTCCACTCACTGAACGGGATTTCTCTAGCAAAACTGAATTATACATTTTGTGTCTGCTGTAGGCGAGGAGAACTGGATGAAGAAAACCTGAAGAGTAACATTCTTCAGAAATTCTAGTTCAGCACAGTAGTTCCTTAAGACCAATAACTAAATTTATCAAAATCATACCCCTTTCTCTCTGAAACTATTCCAGATAATGTAATAGAACATTTTACAGGAAACAGAATCATATCTTATTATAATTTTTTGTGATGTATTATTAGAATCAGGAAATAAAATATTATCGTATAGTTTATTCGAAAAGGTAGATCTTGCTCAGAACGTATAGTTACTATAATTTAAAATGAATAATTCGTCATAAAATACTGAACTCCAAGGACATAGTAGTGACATTATAGATTTTGACTCTGTTGATAGTGGAACCTTAGATAAAACAATCTATATTTCTTTCTTTCTTTCTTTCTTTCTTAATCCGCTTACCCTCCAGGGTTGGTGTTTTCCTTGGGCTCGGCAAGGGATTCCACCTCTGCCGCCTCAAGGGCAGTGTCCTGGAGCTTAGATAGAACAATACGAAGTGAAATCTAAATTAGCAAATCACGTACAGACACAGTTTCAAAAGTAAGAGTTATGGGCGAAATATCCAAACCTAACAAGATAAACATAGATATAAGGCTTATCACCAATTCTGTTCAACTGCATCCTAGAGAAAATTGTAAGCATTTGGAATGAAAAGCTATAAGACCTTAAAACATCGCCAATAACTTTGAGGAGAAAAAGCAAAAGTGTTTCAATTAATTGTCTGGCATTTACATATGATTTTGCTGTACCTTCAGAGAGGCTGACAGATGTAACAAAACAAATGCATCTCTTGGAAGAAAGCCTACAAAACAGGTTTGAGAATCTCTGTAGAAAAAAAATATTTACTACAAACATAAAAATCCGCTAGAAAGTTTTGATAATGCATACTGATTGAATAGAGAAAGTAGAGAAATTCTAATTCCTGGGGGAATTCAACCCCATGGCACTACAGCCCTTGAAGGGGCTTGGCCTACCAAGCGACCGCTGCTCAGCCCGAAGGTCTGCAGATTAGGAGGTGTCGTGTGGTCAGCACGACGAATCCTCTCGGCCGTTATTCTAGTCTTTCTAGACCGGGGCCGCTATCTCACCGTCAGAGAGCTCCTCAATTCTAATCACGTAGGTTGAGTGGACCTCGAACCAGCCCTCAGGTCTAGGCAAAAATCCCTGACCTGACCGGGAATCGAACCCCGGGCCTCCGGTTAAGAGGGACGCACGCTACCCCTACACCAAATTCAAGAAAAATTGTTTACGAAAATCTGCTGTAGGGGAAAGGTTACACAAAATGGAAAGCGCGTATGGCATTCTATAACAAGAAATGCTTATCTAGAAATCTTGAAATAAGGCACTACAATACGGTAGTGAAAGTCTTTACGTAAGTGAAGGTCTAGTTTTGAACTAGAGTTTAGATAAACTGGAAGTACTAGAATGAAGAATCCTGAAAAAAAGATCTTAGTAGCAATGAAAATAACAGAACAATGGACGTTAAGAAGTAATAAGGAAATATATCAGAACATGAAAAATATAATAGAAGCAGTAAGAAAAGTGAGATTGCCATTGATGTTTTCACGGCCCTACTTATAGACATAGCAAGGCTTTTAGAAGCCTATGACACAACGATGTCCTTGGAGTTCAGTATTTTATGACGAAGCCTTTCTCGAGGACAGTCGAGATTTTCTTCTGATGACGCAGAGCATTGTTCTCTGCGAAACGTAAAGAATTTCACCTTTTCTTCTTGACACGGCATAAGCCCAAAAGCTTATATCATGTCTAAAAGGGAAAGTGTTATTTTTTGACATATCTATAGAATGAATGATAACAGATTGATAAAGCAGATATTCAAGAACCTTTGGGAGAAAAAGTCAACAACGAGCTGGATAAAAGAGGTCAAGGAAGGTCTAGAAAGAAATAAAATAAGAGAAGGTAAACTATAGGAAAAGAGATTTTTGATGGAAAGCTTCCACGGAAGAATGAAAAGCAAACCCGGACGAAAATAGTCTGAGGAGAGAAAAATAAAGCATAGTGCAATGATGAAGTAATATTGGAAAGAAAGGAGGAGGAAACAACAAGGAAGGAAGAATTGAAATCGACACGTGGTCCCTAATAACAATAACAATAATAATAATAATCATCATCATCATCATCTTGAACTGGACTTCCAACAAACAAAAGACACATACAAAAAGAAATCCCTTTCATGGTTGTCCAAAACTAAACATTATACAACAGTGATTAAAAAACCAGAAGCACTATACGCAGCAGAAACACTAAACACGAATTTCAAAGGGCAGATGGAGAAACTCGAGCGAAAAGAAAGAAAAATATTAAGAAAGATCATAAGACCAGCATTTCACGATAATAAGATAATATACATCAAGAATGAAACACTCTACAAGAAAATTGAAAAACGCTCAGATACTACGCGAAAAAGAAGGATACATTTTTACGGTCATCATCCTACAATTAACTGTAATTGATTAACAAAACAAATCTTTAACTTCTTCCGTAACAGCAAAACAAAACCCAGATGGTTTAAAGAAACTGAAAAAAGACATAGTATAATTAAAAATTGCAGAAAATTCCCTAGTCGATAGAACAGCAAAAGTAATAACTAAAGACGACAGTACAAGATTCCAACGCAAAACTACCTTAAAAGCCAAACCTATGATCTCTAAAAACGAGAAGCGAAGATCAGAGAGAATGGAGAAATTATTATTATTATTATTATTATTATTATTATTATTATTATTATTATTATTATTATAAACACATTGTCAAGTAATGTTAATAAAGCAACACACACGAAGACCCGTATTGGGCTACACGACCGACATTTCAGTCAGGGGGTGGTGGTGGTGGTGGTGGTGGTGGTGTTTTTTGTTTTAAGAAGAAGTACAACTGGACAACCATGCTCTATTGACACTAATCAGAATAAAAATGGCGGAAGTCCTGACACTTCTGAGAATGAAGCTATCGGTAAACATTTAGATCAAAGGATTAACTCTTTTTTTTTTTCAATTCAG
This sequence comes from Anabrus simplex, assembly GCF_040414725.1. Taxonomy (NCBI): domain Eukaryota; kingdom Metazoa; phylum Arthropoda; class Insecta; order Orthoptera; family Tettigoniidae; genus Anabrus; species Anabrus simplex. The sequence goes on from NC_090277.1 coordinate 76,689,802, forward strand.
ATGAAACTCCTGAACAGAATAACGTTCTTTTTGAGATATTAAAAGTCCTTCTTAATAAAACACAAAATTACAACTCACCCCGTCTTTCATAATTCCCAGTCCTCGCTCCCACGCTCTCCTCTTCCCCCTTCCCTCAGATAACAGCTGACCTGATTGGCAGCCTGTCACTTCATGTTTTGCTATCTTCTTTTGTTTTACATTTTTCAAAACGAACATGAAGTGAGTCTCATTTATTTCATTTTAAATTTCCTCTTCCTCTTCCATTTAATTATTCTCCACATTTTTCTTTCCTCATCAGACATATCGTTATAGCTTATATTTTCCATATTGACAGCTTATTTTAGATTTCATATTTCTTTTTACCGAGCAAGTGACTGTCTGGTTTATATCACGTAGCTATCTTGCATTCGGGATATAGTGGGTTTGAACTCCACTCTCGGCAGCCCTGAAAATGATTTCCCGTGGTTTTCCATTTTCACATCAGGCAAATTCTGGGGCTGTACCTTAATTAAGGCCACGGCTCCTTCCTTCCCACTCCTAGCCCTTTCCCCTCCCATCGTCGCCATAAAACATATCTGTGTCGGTGCGACGTTTTAGCAAATTGTAAATAAATAAAATATCTAATTGTAATTTTGAAAATACTTTCTACATGACGATTATTTTATAATTTGATATATATATATTCTCTGTTCACACTTCTTAAGTCATCTCTTCCATCAAGACTGCAAGAACGACTATATTATATTCCTCTATGTGGTGTTTTTTGGTTATGTTTTTAACGATACCAGAAGATAAGATATTTCAAGGTTAATTTTTCACAGCATATTTAGTGTCATGTTTTAGAGAGTTTTATTAACATTATGTGTACCTGCTGTGTGATACTTCTTCAAGTTTCCTTTAAGTCACATTTGTGTATTGACTAAGATGGACTAATTACGTAACATTATTTTACTATACAGTGAATACGGAACAACCCCAATATGAGATTGTTAAACATACTGCAACGTTACATTTAGTATAAAATGTTAGTCAGGATTTCTAGGGAGGGGCGGGGGGAGTTAAACCGTTACAGTATAAAAGTAGTAGTAAGTGAGCAGTAACGAATGTAGTTTCCCTCAGATCACCTCAGCATGAGCAGGATTGTTAAATAATCTGTTACGTACCACATCTCGAAGATGAAGAAAAGAAGCACACGTCAATCACAATTTCAATAAACTCACACGACACTACCCTTCTGCGACACAAACCACTTCACTACCAGGTGTAATTTAACGGTCACATCGTTTCTGCTTTTCTTTTTTTTTTCTTTTTTTATTCCTGTCGGCTCGGGGGCGCTCTAGTCGACCTACACAGGTGGCCTTGTCTGTTGTGCAAAGATGTTCAGAGGGTAAGATAATACACTACATCTATGATAACAATACTTGATAATTATACTAAAAGTTAATGCCGATATTTACGGACGGTTTTCTAATACTTAAAAATTAATAACTCATTCCAATTCGTTCAAGAAGAGGCAATTATATAAAGGGAGAACAACCTCATGATGAGTTATTTTTGTAAAGAAACTTTGAATGATACATGATGGGTACTATTTTTTGATTCAGAGGCCAACTCCTTTATTGATTTCTCATTAACGGAAAATTCCACTGTTCAAGGATTATAGTCAAGAGACATCTCAAGGCACAAAATGATATTGATCCATGGAAAATTCCATTAACCTTTCCATAATGCTTTCTTATATAATAAAAAGATTATATGAATCCATTTGGTTATGATTTCGCAAACCAATATTCATAAAACGAATTCCGTTTCATTTATTGGGGGAATATTACATTATATTGTTGAGTAATTACGGTATATTATTTATGCCTTAATCAGAAGCGAAGTTAGGGGTCGTGGGCATCCTTTACAATTAAATGACAAGGCAAAATATTGATATTCAATTACAAAACGAAGATACTTATACTAAATAATAGATTGAATGACGGAAAAGAAGGAAATGCACAAGAAGAGAAATATGAAGCATAGTAGTTGAAAAGAAATACACCATAATGAAAAATAACTAAAATACTATGCCAAAACATTAGCCAGTTCTTAAGCTGTCTATCTGTTCAATCTTTGTCCGGATCTATGGCTAAATAGTTAGCGGGCTGGCCTTTGGTCACAGAGGTCGCGGGTTCGATTCCCGGCAGGGTTGGGAATTTTAACCATCATTGGTTAATTTCGCTGACACGGGGGCTGGGTGTATGTGTCGTCTTCATCATCATTTCATCCTCATCACGACGCGCAGGTCACCTACGGGAGTCAACTCAAAAGACCTGCACCTGGCGAGCCGAACATGTCCTCGGATACTCTCGGCACTAAAAGCCATACGTTTGTTCAATCTTTAACACGTAAGATAGTTAAATATCAGACAGGACCGACAAAGGTTGCAGAAAGCGTTAACACCGATAGCGCCGTCAAATTGAGACGTTCAGGAATGTTTCGGAATGACGTAGTTTGCCGTTGTTTCCCTCAAAAATTAGGAAGTACTATTGCGGAACGATTAGCCGTATGAGTAGTAGCTTCCGTATAACATCGAGGTGCATTAGTCGACTCTGAATTTGGTTACTCATTATCACCAATACGCAGCGCCCACCATACAGTGTAAAATATGTCCTGAGTAAAGACGTGGAATCACAGATAAGGCTTTTTGCGCAAGATGTTATAATGTAGAGAGTAGTAAATGAGTTGCAGGATTGTGAGGAGAACTGAAACAATGTAGTGAGAGGTGGTGGTGGTGATTATCGTTTTAAGAGGAAGTGCAACTAGGCAACCATCCTCTATATAACACTGAAATGAAATGGCGTATGGCTTTTAGTGCCGGGAGTGTCCGAGGACAAGTTCGGCTCGCCAGTTGCAGGTCTTTTGATTTGACACCCGTAGGCGACCTGCGCGTCATGATGAGGATGAAATAATGATGAAGACGACATATACACCCAGCCCCCGTGTCGGCGAAATTAACCAATTAAGGTTAAAATTCCCGACCCTGCCGGGAATCGAACCCGGGACCCCTGTGGCCAAAGGCCAGCACGCTAACCATTTAGCCATGGAGCCGGACTATATAACACTAATCTGAGGGAAAAAATGGAAGGGATTCGACACTTGGAAAAATGAAGATATCGGCCAAAGGAAGACAAGGGCTACGAAGGGCGTGAAAATGAAAGACTCCCTAGCCTTCGCAAACCTAATAGCTTCGGAGTCGGAAAAGAAGAAGAATTGACCAGGAGAGGTCGGATAGGATAGATGAAAGTGAGGAGCCTGGCACAAGTAAATGGAAGCAATCCCAGGACTCAGCTAAGAGCCCCGTGGTCGCCAATCCACGCTCGCTCCATAGTTCAGAGCCCCTGGGGCGTCATTTCGTCGCCTTCCACGGCACGTAGGGGATACTGTGTGTGTTATTCTGTCGCTCGCACCTACAGGGGGACAATGTAGTGAGATGGACAGCTGACAATGGTATGAATGTAAATGGGATGAAAAGTCAAGTTGTAAGTTTCACCAAAAGGTAAAGTCCTCTAAGTTTTAATTATTGTGTTGATGGGGTCATAGTACCTCATGGGGAACATTGAAAATACCTACGTGTTAACATAAGGAATGATCTTCATTGGGGTAATCATATTAACGAAGTTGTTAAGAACAGTTACATAGCTCTCCCATGGTATGAGGGTATTTAAGGGTTGTAGTAAGGATGTAAAGGAGAGGGCGTATCAGTCTCTGGTAAGACCCCTGGCTCCATTGTATGAGACCCATACCATTTATAAGAGAACTGGAAAAAATTCAAAGGAAAGCAGCATGATTTGATCTGGGTGATTTCCGTCAAAGGAGTAGTGTTGCGAAAATGTTGTAAACTTTTGGCTGGGAAGACTTGGAAGTAAGGAGATGAGATTCTCGACTATGTGGTGTGTTCCGAGCTGTCGATGGTGAGTTGGCGTCGAATGACATAAGTAGAAGAATAAGCTTGAGTGAAGCTTTCAAAATTAGGAAAGATCCTAATATGGAATTCAACTGGACAGATTGGGAGATATATTTATTTAAAGGATGAGGAGTAAGGGATAGGAATGAATTATCCATGGAAATGATCGATAAATTTCCAAGTTCGTTGAAAATATTCAGTAAGAAGCTAGGAAAACAATTGATAGGGATTCTGTCACCTGGGCGACTGCTCTAAACGCAGAACATTGATGTGGTGGTGATTATTGTTTTAAGGGGAAGTACAACTAGGGAACCATCCTCTATATAACACTAATCAGAGAGAAAAATTGATGAGATTCGACACTTCGAAAAATAAAGGTATCGGTCAAAGGAAGACAAGGGTCACGAAGGGCGTGAAAATGAAAGACTCCCTAGCCCTCGAAACCTAATACCGTCGGACTCGGAAAAGAACAAGAGTTGACTAAGGGAGATCGCACAGGAGAGACGAAAGTGAGGAGCCTAGCACAAGTAAGTGAAAGCAATGCCTCGACTCAGCTCAGGGCCCCGTGGCCACCAACCCACACTTCCAAGTTAAGAGCCCTTTCAGTTGCCTCTTAATACAGCCAGGGGATACCTTTTTTCGGCACCGCCCACAGGGGTAAATAGTGGTGACCAAGAGATGTTCTTCAGTGGCTTTGGTATTGAACATTGTTGTTGGTTGTTGTGGTGATTCTTTTACTGAAAGAATTACGGAGAAAGGAATCATAAAGGAGAAGCTGGGAGATTGAAGGCTATAATTCTCCGAGCCGCAGATGAAAATGTGAAAACGTAAATCAGCCTAAGTTCGACAGAAAGATTGCTCTGTGATGTCACTCATCTCCGTTAGATGGCATTACTCATGCAATAACAAAGACCATGGCGTCAATGACGCAGTCTTGACAGCCCTACAAATAAAATATCAGTGGATTGTACGTACAAATTTCGGAAGTTTTAATGAAAATTTCGGTAGTTTGTCGAGCATTGAAATGTTAAAACTAAATTAAGAATGCGATAGTCATGTGAAGTTATTCTGAGAATTTCACTCACTCATACTCTCTGGCCATTCTATGCTTCTTCTTCTTATCCTTCTTCTTATTTTTCTTCTTCTTCTTCTTCTTCTTCTTCTTCTCTTTCTCCCTACTTTTCCTGTAGATGTAGTTATTCATCAGGTGAGAAATTGTGTACCAATTTTGAAGTCGTAGCAGGATGCAGATTTTATATTCTGTATGCGGATCGGAGATTCCCCTTCGAATGATGCAGTCAAGCGTGAGTTTTGAGTTCAATAAGAGGGGAGAGATTACGTAATTCGAACCTGAAATGAATGCGGAGAAGTACCTAACGAGTGATGTTATCGCAGTGAGACGAGGAAAGACTTTTTGGCACAAATATAATACTGTATGTACTATTATTAATCATTTTCCTTAACTTGAGATTCGAAGAAATTTCGGAAGATTATTTTGTTTTAGGGTTTTCTGGTGCGTTGAAAATTTGAGAGATCTGAAATTTCGGGAGACCTGGAAACACTGCATTGATGTGTACGTAACAGCTAGTTTCTATTAAATTCGCACCAATTCTAGTAAATGCTCGAAACATTAGCTTACAATTGCCGCTAGATCTTGCCCTATCTTAAATGTTATTAAAGGAATAGAACTATTCACTATCAACACTGGAAGTGAATTGCAAAGTCGGGACGCAGTCACAATGAAATCCATTTCCTTTCGACCGTACACAGGATCCCAAATGAATCTGACACTTCTTTCATTTCCTTGTGTTAGCTTCCATCCTGTGCGACCTACTTTGGCGATTTCTTGTTCATAAAAGTCCTGTATGATACGAAGTTCATTAAACTTTCGCAGGCTCTTGAGAACACATCCATTCTTTTACGCAAAGCACTAATGGTGCAGGAACAGGAAGTATTTTGCTACTAATAATCGCAACACTGGTTTTCCATAAATAAAATTATCTTCAAGCCTTCAAAAAAGCTGATTGTAAATTTATTATTTTATAATGGTCTGTGCAATAATTTATTTAACCAATTGACAGGAAACATGTTAATTGGTTCCAAACAATAATTGTGTTATTAAAATAAAGCAATCAGCAGACTGGGAAATGTAATTCGTGACATAATGGTATTAAACTGCAGGCTGTAATTCCACGTTTTTCAGGTTATTACAGCTGGAAATAAAATCAACAAATGTGCACGGATTGTTCGCGTAGAGAGTCATCCAAATATAAAATCTCTGGAAAGGAATGTTCGTGATGAAGTAATATATTCCGTAAGAAAGAAGTGAGTTCTCTTTACATTGGTCAATTTTCAGACCGAATTCACTGAAAGCTAGGTACATTCAGGACATCTCATTCATAAGTCGGAAGTAGGAAAGTAGCGAAAATATTGATGGTACAAACAGGTGGGGACAAAGACAAGAGAGTAGTCGAAAGGAGGAGATAAAGGCTAAATGGTGGTAATGATTACTGTTTTAAGAGGAAGTACATCTGGGCAACCATCTTCTACATAACACTAATCAGAGAAAAATTAGGGGGATTCGACTGTTCGGAAATGAAGGTACCGGTCAAAGAAACGGACAAAATTAAATGCACACTAGGTCTCGAAAAACATTATAACAAAAAAAAAATAAACAATGGTTGAGACTAAGAAGCCTGCTGGTTTTCTGGGTCACTAATCCACGATCCCAAGTTCAGAGCAGGGTATAGCGTCCGCACCCAGACCGGAAACATTTTGTTAGTTGTAATATCGTTCGTATTTTTAATGTCTACAACAAATTGATACTCTTTCTCCCGTTGGTTGTCATTGCGTTTGGGAGAGAGGAGTATTGCATTCATTTATATCGTCTGAGCCACTCTACCTTACAGTCTATGACCATTCCTTGAGAGAATACCGCTACATATCACCCTCGGGTAATAACGATAAAGTTCGTCAACTCCCCTCAAAGCGGCATTTTTTTTTCTTTTCGTCGCAGTGAAGCTGAACACCTGTTTGGATAACAACATAAAGCTTGTGTCGGTCTTCAGAGAGAAGTTTTGATAAGGAAAATGAACTCCACCTCACACTTTCAAACACGGTGCTCGCTTGAAGTTTTGATGGCTGCTATGGTGGTGGAGTTTTCAGAAGAAGTACAACTGGTCAACTGTCCTCTGTTAACACTGATCAGAGAGAAAAAAAAGGTATATGCCAAAGAAAAACAAGGTCGTGAAAATGAAAGACTCCATTGGCTTCGAATGTTCTAATACCCACGTTAAGAGCCCTGGGGCCCATTTCAGTCGCCTGTCACGACAGGCATGGGATACCGTGAGTGGTATTCTACCGCCCCAGCCCGCAGGGGCCATAACATCGCACAAAAAACCGTTTCCCTTTGCGTAAAGCTAATGATCATCAACACACTCCATTTATACAAAACCAGAGCCGCAGCACCTTTAGCAACCAAGGCCTACTTAACGACTAATGTGACGGTACACTTTATATTTCAACACACACTATATTTTATAGAAAACTACAGCTACAGCATCTTTGGCGATCAAAGCCTAGAAAGAAACTCCGCAGTTCCTGGCTAGAACTGCAAATACGTTTTGATATCTTCTTTGTACTAATAAAAACGTAAATATTTTCGAAGACTTCACTTTAATAGCCTATTGTCGGTTTTACGTACTTATAACTATAATTTTATCGCTTTAGAAAACGCCCAGATGTTTGAACGCCCCAGCGATTCTGCCACAATATTAGTATATTTCACTGAAATTACGAAAAAAAATTACCCATTTCATGGAACATCTTGCAACACTTTACCGATTGCATCAAGCATTTCAAAGTCTACTGAAGCTTCGCACTGGTTAAAAGCAATTACATATAAGTAACTAAAAGCTTGTATTACATATTGTGTATTTGTCTGGCTCTAAGCTCAACTCCACACGTTCGATCCTGGCTCAGTCCGGTGGTATTTGAAGATGCTCAAATACGTCATCCATGAGTCGGTAAATTTACGGGCATGTAGAGAACTCTTGCAGGATAAAATTCCGATATCTCAGTGTTTTCTAAACCCATAAAAAGATAGTTATAATTATGTAAAACCGATTATAGGCTATTGAACTCAAGGGGAATAAGCCAGGCAAATTTGGGCCAAAAACTCAAAATCGAGTTATTGGTCGTTTTTGCATATCTGATATATTATTAACATTATGCCGAAAGTAGGAAAGCACAAACTCAGTTTGAATGCTTCAATCGAATCTCAAATTCGACATTTGTTCGCCACATCCCCTTCTATACTGTGAGTGACTCGAGTGAAACTATGGGAAATATACTTGACCTATCTTGACTATCTTTCTGACTGCACCCAATACTTGAAGGAGAATGTTTCGTCCGTACTATTGGTAGCATTTGTAGACAGTTGCAAGACATGTGGTGTCTCTAGCTTATGGCGGGAAAAGTTTGTTCAGTTCCTCTGTGTTTTGTTGTGCTGAAGTATTGTACATTTGCCAGTTGTACTGGCATTGTGAGAAGAGATGAGACTGTTTTAGTGTTTCTGATCATCACTTGTGAATGTTATATAGGAAGTATGGCTCGAATAAAAAAGTCTGGTAAGCGACAATTTTCTGAGAACTACCGGACTGGTGTCTCAAGTAAGGAAAATGTCGGTGAGGTTATGGTTACAGAGGCTGAATCTACATCATTCGCATAAATAAAGCAGACAGAATGGTGGAAGAAATTGAGAAGTGTTCAAAAAGGAAGAGAAGAAACACGAAGAGGTCTAGAGTGGATGAGGAGAACGAAGTGTATGGAGAAGGACAGTTTTAAAAGTAAGATTTCTGTTGCAAAACTTTGAAGTTATTTTTCTCAGTTCGAGATTTTTCTAATTCTTGGTACAGATTTCTCCCACACTATTAATGCTACAGAAATAAAATTTCTACAGCTTGTTCGTATATTACAGAGCTACAAAAATAAGAGGGCAATTTTCTATAAAATGTGTACTTTTCAAAATATGGTAATTTAAGGGATTTTTTTTAATGACTTTGGGAAAAATCATATCCTAGCAACTAATAAATATTTTCAAAAACTGCTTCTTATTCTTGTCAAGGAATGGTCAAGCTAAAATTAGTAGGAGTTCAAAGTTAATATCTTTCCTCAATTTTAAGAAAATGGTACCTGAAAACTGGGAAATTAACATGGGAGAGATAGGGCAAGCTTACTCCCTCTAAGTCACCGAAAATATTTACGTTATTATTAGTACAAAGAAGACATAAAAATGTGTTTGCAGTTCTAGCCATACAGTTGACGCAAGGGCCCAGTTGTATTTCACTCATATTGTACATTCCGGAAGAAGGAATGGCTCTGTTCTCTGAGATATACAACATTAGCGCGCTCTCTCTCACAGCCTGGAATTATTCCATGAAGAACGGCCGTCCTGTTGGTAGAGAGTCTGGATTATGTCTCCTTGCGACTACACCACGAAGCATAAATTAATCCATAGCCTCCACAAACACATGTGTGTTGCCTGACCGAAGGTGGAAGCTTCCGAATTTAGTGGGAGAAAGCATCACAACGAACTAACATTATTACATAACTAAAAGAATAATACAAGGAAAGATTTACATTAGGTGGTGGTGGTGGTGATTATTGTTTTAAGAGGAAGTACTGCTGGGAAACCATCCTCTATGTAACACTAATCGGAGGGGAAAAGTGGAAGGTGTCCGACACTTCGAAAAATGAAGATATCAGCCGATGAAAGACAAGGGCACGAAGGGCGTGAAGATGAAAGAGTACTTAGGCCTAGCAAACTTAATACCGTCGGTGTAGGAAGAAAACAAGAGTTGACCAAGGGAGGTCGGATGGGACAGATAAAAGTGAAGAGCCTGGCAGAAGTAAGTGGAACCAATACTAGCAAGAGTCCACGTTCCCAATTTGGGACTCGCTAGTGGTTACTCTAATACACACCGGACACACCGTGGATGTATTCCATCACCCGCACATCTGTCTCAATGAAATATCCTTTGATGTAAAACAAATCTCAGCCCGAGTTGCGAGGAATCGTTCGAAAATAAAATCCTGACTTCCTTTGGATTTACCCTTGTAATTTCTTGACTGACAAAATCTCTAATCGGACTCGAGCAACACGATCTGAGACACTCTTCAACAGCCAGGTCTGTTTATATTAAGGATACAGGGAGAACCAAATGCCGTTGTTATTTCTCCACTTGAAATGGAAATGGAGACGGTGTGGAGTGTTATTTTTGACCGGGTGGAGTTCGCCCCTCATTCAGGAGATTATTGTACGTTTTCACGAGGCTGTACTCATAACAGATTATATGACTCATATTTTCTGTCCTAGGAACTTTAAAAAAACTTGAGTCGAGCTTTAAGCTTCCGCTTATACTCCGTGTCCAACCTTCCTTCAGCGCTGCCAGATCTACAAATAAAAATTCGGTAGATTGTACTTAAAAATTTCGGGAGTTTTAATGAAAATTACGGTAGTTTCTCGAGCAGTTAAATGTTATAATATAATTAAATTAAAGAATGTAACAGTCATGTGAAGTTTTATGAGAAAAATATACAATTTCAGTCACCCTTACTCTCTGGCCATTCTATGCTTCTTCTTCTTCTTCTTCTTCTTCTTCTTCTTCTTCTACTCTTTCTGCCCGCTTTCTTGTAGATGTAGTTATTCATCAGGCGTAGAAACTGTCTGCCAATTTTGAAGTTGTAGCAGGATACAGATTTTATATTCTGTATGCGGGTCGGTGATTTCCCTTCGAATGAAGAAGTCAAGAGTCCAATAAGACGGGAGAGATTACGTAATTCGAGCTTAAAATCAATGCGGGGATGTACCTAACGAGTGATGTCACGGAGTGAGACGAGGAAAGTATTTTTAGGCACAAATATAATATGTACCGTTATTATTCATTTTCCTTAATATTAGATTAGAAGAAATTTCGGAAGATGTGTTTGTTTTTCGGGTTTTCTAGTGTGTTACTAAAAATCGGAAGATCTCCTGAAATTTTGGGAGACCTGGCAACACTGCATTCCTTCCTCTACTCTCTCTTCCATCTCGCTTTGAGGTGTAGCGTCCTTCCTGGACAACTCTTTCTATTGCGAATACCTTCGTTCTTGGAAGATTAACGCCTCTCCAATCGCCGTTTCCAGGGGCGTGTACTGAGGGCTACCAAGGCTGTCCGTGAAGCCCAAACCTCAAATGAGAACGATGGGTCGGAAAAGAACAAGTATTAACCAAGGGAGGTCGCACAGGATAGATGAAAGTGAGGAGACTGGCACAAGAAAGTGGAACCAATGCAGGACTCAGCGGAAGGCCCCGTCTTCATCAGCCCACGCTTCCAAGGTAAGAGCCCTGGGGTCTCTTTCAAGAGGCAAGGGATACCATGGATGTTACTCTACCACTCCTACCCGCTGGGGGAAATCATAATCGGGGATGTCTAACTGATCCATCGGAACAGCTAGGCTCCTATGGGGCAAAAGTTGTGAGCTCCTGACCTTTGAAAGAGGTGTATCTTGATTGTAACTGAACTTGTGAAGTAACATTCACCACTAACACTGAACTGCAAACAGTGGGGATCTTTAATCCTCAACTAAATTTACCATCACAACATATTAATAACACGTATGCCCTTTCGAAAACAGGCATTTAGTCGCTTTTATCATTGGAATCCTATACAGTGTGTAATATCATCACAACTACGAGGATACGTACCGTTGATTTGACGTAGAATTCCACGTTCTCTAAACACGAAATGTGTCACCAGAAACTTTTGCGACCTTTGTAAACATCTATGTACGATGTACGATTTGAAAGTCAAGCTGTACGCGTTATATACGCTTCTGAGAAATTTTTAAGTGTACATTTTTTATTATTTGCATGCAAAATTATTTTTTCTTCTATTTGAACATACCTTATTTCCTCGACAGACGGCCCCGTGGTGTAGCGGTAGCGTGCCTGCCTCTTACCCGGAGGCCCCGGGTTCGATTCCCAGCCAAGTCAGGGATTTTTACCTGCACCTGAGGGCTGGTTCGAGGTCCACTCAGCCTACGTGATTAGAATTGAGGAGCTATCTGACGGTGAGATAGCGGCACCGGTCTAGAAAGCCAAGAATAACGGCCGAGGGGATTCGTCGTGCTGACCACACGACACCTCGTAATCTGCAGGCCTTCGGGCTGAGCAGCGGTCGCTTGATAGGCCAAGGCCCTTCAAGGGGTGTATTGCCATGGGGTTTGGGTTTTGTATTTCCTCGACATATATGATGTGGCCTCCTTTTCTGCAGGGGACTCTCAAGCTTTGAATGTTGTGGTTCATCTGTGAGCTGGTTTCAGATCAACCAATGAAGCGCCTGAATAGTTCTACACGCAGGATTTTCTGTCTCACTCTACGATCGAGATTACCCTACCTCAAACATTATCAACTGTGGATCTCGTAGTCGTTCAGTCACACACTTGATTCCGCCCACAGCGAAGTCCGTCAACCGTTTCTTAACCAGTGTGAACATCGAACATGTAGCAGTGCAGCTTCTAGTTGAAAAATCTTATGGATACCCTGATTTCATCAAACTTAATATCGTAATGTACTTACAAATTCTTTTGCGTGACAGTACAGTGATTCAATTTCTCTTTGGTTAGCTTACTATGTATTCATTAAGTATACAGCTGTCCGACTCCATGGTTAAGTGGTTAGCGTTCTGGCCTTTGGTCCAGAGGGTTACGGGTTCGATTCCAGGCCGGATCGGGTATTACCTTAATTGGTTAATTCCAATGGCTCGGGGGCTGGGTTTGTGTGCCGTCTTAAATATTAGAATTCATCACAGCTAGGGCCCCATTCTCATAGACGCGCAGGTTGCCTATAGGGCGTCACCTGAACCGGGCCTCTCCGGAGGCCACACGCCATTAATTACCTCGGTAGCTAAATTTTATTTCGAGTTATCGAAATTTCGAGATATAGAGAATACCGTTTTTGAGCATGTATAGCACATAGCTGAATCGTATGTATCTACGGGCTTGTACTGAAACAGACAAACTATTTTACGGCTTCACTTTAATTATAACTCTTATTATAGTAACTTTTAGAAGACAGGATACAGTTCATACAGGAGTGAAACAAGAAGCATACCTCAGTTAACCCCTTTAGAAAAATCTGTTAGTTTCTTCTGTTTGTAACTATTAAACTCTCCTCCTTTCACGTTGAAACTTGTCACGCAGCCGAGATTCGTAAATGGAGCTTGTCATCCGCGACTTCGGGGGAAGATTTCGTACGTGACCGGTAATTAATTCACACCCGAGAAACAGCGAGACTTCGCCGATTTTCCGATCATTGGAAGTTTTAGTTTTCTGGTTCACGTCATATTAGACCCCAGCATCATTGTTAAGTGTTCCTCACAAACCACAAACGCCGTATTGCACAGTTAATGTTGCACACAATTCTAGTTACATAGTATTTTTTACTTCAAGCAAGGAAATGTTTCCTTCGAGAACTCGAGAAATTCGTGCAACCGAATTTCTAGTAATAGAGAAATACACGTGAAGAATAGGACGAAATGCCGGAAAATTTAAGTTACTTCGAGATACTAAAAATTCGAGTAATGGACGTTCGAGATATCAATTATTATTTATTATTTTCCTTGGTGTTTAATTTTGAATGTTAAATAGCGTTGAATGTTATCTTTTGGTTCCACAAATAAAGCAGGTCCTTCGACATTCAAAATATGAATACTTTCTGTTAAAACACCCAGAAGGAAACAAATGTACAGGCAGTCGTGGGAGAGTACAGACAGTGTAGCAAGTGGCTGCGTCCTGGTCAAACATGTGAAGAAAGGGCAAAGAGTACACGTTGCATTTTCTTACTTCTAGCAACACGTTTCAGCTAAGTATTCCTACTTGATATTATTGCTACTTGCTATTATTGCACGCATTCTATTGAATTTTGGTGCATTTGGATAAATATTAGTACTGTACGGTTTTACGATAAAGAATTTGGTTTTACGATAAAGAATACGGTTTATTTTGCATTTCTGTATGGATTTTCAATTTTTGGAGGTTAGCAACGCTGGCTGAGAACTGAATAAATTGAGTTGTATATCTTCGGTATTAACATATTGCATGCATTGTATATATGGAATGTACTCTGTGTATATTTACATGATGTTTTGCTGGCTGCATGGCTACTTGCCGAGTGCCAAATAAATTTTAAAATAATCATCTGCTCGGTTTGACCCTCTTCCACTAAATCAGAGAGCGAACTGGATTACGATACACTCGACTTAGCTAGAAGTCATCTGCCTTGGAACTACTTGTGACATTCCTCCACTTTAAGGGGAAATCTTCTTCCTGATAGCAGGAAGATGTTGACAAGCCACAGCGTTCTGTGGAGCGTGGTCGTTCGATATATCTCTCGACGAGAACAGATAACGCCTGGTTTATATCGCCCCGGGATTTCTCTATCCCCCGAGAGCTCAGTCTGGGCAATATTGTGGGCTTCACGGCTTAACTTACAGGAAACTCTGCCCCTGTACTTCATAACGTCATTCCATAAGGCGGATAGCGTTGGTCTTTACGCTGGGGGCTGCTATAAATTTAACACACTCAGTAACTTCCGGGTGTTAGAATATAAGAAGAACAAGGAAAATAATTTGAGTAACTAAAAACGTCTACATAAGAACTAAATATCGTGGAATTCCGAATTAAACACTATAACACCGCGGACAAAACAGAATGCCTGTATACCAGTGAATGCTTGTCGCTGAAGTACAACTTGCAGAAGCAAGAAGAATCCTCAGAAAAATTATAAAGCATAAAAAATTTATTTCCGTATATTTTTAAATTAAAGAAATATGTAGCATTGTGATTGGTCAGTCCGCTTGCCAGTAATTCAAGGCCGCCCGAACCTTTAAAGCGCTGAGCAGGTGGCACGATAGGGGAGGTGGAAGGCGATAGGCCAGGGAGTAAAGAATACAGGGAGCTGCCCGCTACACTATGCTCCGTGGCTATCCTTTGAAACCAACGGCCACGCCCCCCAGGGTTGCCAAAACATGGCAATTCTCACGTTGTGGATATATACAAACTAAGATATTTTCTCGGGAGTAGGGGAACTTCGAATCGCTCAATTAAGTACAGTCGTTTCCGAAATAATACGACGATTAATTGTAACAAAATTTTCTGGCGAACAGACCTATAAATGCTTTTTTACTGAGCTCTAAGGAAGCGTTTCTCATGACCCGCAGCCGTAAATCTACTCTCTCGCTAGTTGACTATCGGTACTATAAATCGAGTATCTTAAAAACATGAGATACAAATCATCACCAGATGTCAGTAAAGATAAGGAGTAGGCTGTTAATAAGAGCATGCCGCAATCTGAATGCTTTAGGGGAATGCGCAATAAATCACCAAAACTGGGCTTAGAAAGAAAGCTTACTACATATTTTGGAGTGGTGGTGATAGTGATTATTGTTTTAATAGGACATACAACCATCAGGTAAACCATCCTCTGACACAATTGTAAACAAGGCAGAACTCAGCTAAGGTCCCCTTGGACGCCAACCCACACTTCGAAGAAGAGCCTCCTAGGCCACTGGGACGCCAAACCTCACTCCGAAGAAAGAGCCCCTTAGGCTCCCATAATCGCCTTTTACGACACGTGGTGGTGATTATTGCTTTAAGAGGGAGTACAACTAGGCAACCATCCTCTATTAACACTAATCAGAGAGAAATGAAGATATCGGCCAAAGAAAGACAAGGGCCATGAATGACGAGAAAATGAAAGGCTCCCTAGCCCTCGAATTCTTTCATAGCCTCAGGGTCGGAAAATAACAAGATATGACCATCGGAGGTCGGTCATGAGTTTAAAATTAGGCTGACACAAGTAAATGGAAGCAATGCCAGGAAACTGCTAAGGGCCCCGTGGTCGTCAACCCACGCTCCAACGTTCAGAGTCCCTAGGGACTAGGTGACTAGCCCCCACCCACAGGGGGACAGGCATGTAGTAAACCGACTCCTTCCCTTTCTGCCTCTCGTAAGATCCTTCTATCAATTACAGTTACGCAAAAGAAAAAAATTTCTGAACATATTACGTTAGCATCTTCATTTAACTCACATCCTCCTACAGACTCTTTATATTTGTATATCGCTTATTTGCAGAAGGGAGAGCTAATGGATGCTGCTGATTATTTTATAATAAACAATTGTGCTATTTATAGTAATTACTAGCTGCACTACTCGGCATTGACAGAACAATCATGCAGCATATGCAGAGTTCTCTAACTCCTCAGCTACTTTCCTGCAATATTCAGGCAGATTGTTTTACTCGCGACGCAGCAGTAGTCCCATCTGTCAGAGAAGAGCGGCAGTAGAAGAGAAATATCACTCCGCAACAACGGTCAATACAATGTCATTGTTGATCAGTATTTTTAGAGATTTCGATTATTAGAAGCCTTTACATTTAATTTTCTTCTGACTCTGTGATATTAGGGCATCCATGCTCCGAACGGCTTTACTTCTAAATTGGCAGTTGGCAAAACACGTGAGCATCGCATTACCTGTGCTCTGCTGTTGCGAGACCAGCTTATGGAAAACGACCACGGCACGCACTCCGTGTACTATCGTACTCAGAAACGCTAATGAACCACGAATGAAAACAAATTCATAAAAACTTCAAAGATGCTTACTAACAAAAATCAATCAATCAATCAATCAATCAATCAATCAATCAATCAATCAATCAATCAATCAATCAATCAATCATCTAAAGGCTAAAGCCTTGTCGATGCAACCAGTCTCTTCTTTTATTGGCTGTTCCTTTCAGTTCCACGCTATTGTCAAAACCTAACCTCTTCTTGATGTAGTCCAAACACTTAATCCTAGGTCTTCCTCTTCCTTTCCTTCCCAGCACTTTCCTTTCAAGGATGTCAATGATGAAAGTGTTGTGTCTGATGACATGTCCAATAAATTTTAATTTCCTATTTTCCATTTATTTTAATAATCTTCTCTCTTCTTTAACCTCCCTTAAGATTTCCACGTTGGTTTTTCTTTTCGTCCCGCTGGTTCTGGTCGTTTTCCGCCATATCCACACTTCAGCAGCTTCAAGTCGATTCCTTTCTTATTTACACAGAGTCCAACTCTCACTTCCATACTGCAGTGTACTCCACACAAGTGATTTTACAAACGATTTTCTGACATCTTTATTCATGTGTGTGCTGGTTAAAATGTTTTTCCTAATCATAAATGCCTGTTTTGCCAATGCCATTCTTCTCTTTACTTCCAGGAAGCATTTATTATCCTCTGTTATCATACTACCAAGATAACAGAATTATTTCACCTGATCAATTCTGACGTCATCAACTTTTATATTG
Source organism: Anabrus simplex (assembly GCF_040414725.1). Lineage (NCBI taxonomy): Eukaryota > Metazoa > Arthropoda > Insecta > Orthoptera > Tettigoniidae > Anabrus > Anabrus simplex. Next base: position 76,707,139 of record NC_090277.1, read on the forward strand.
GTTTTAATTTCTTCCATATTGTTCCGTACCACCATTACTTTCGTTTTCCGTTTCTTTACTTTTAATTTCCATACTTCCAGTGGTCTGAGTGGACTTTCAGCATTCTGTTAATTTCTTTTTCTGAGTCTGCAGTTAAAACGATGTCATCTGCTAATCTTATACAACGTATCCTTTCACTATTGACTTTCATTCCATATCCCTTCCCCTTCACGATCTGAATAGCTTCCTCAATGAACATATTAAATAAATACGGTGGTAGAGGATAACCTTGAGTAAATCCTTTCCTAATCCTGGCCTATTCTTCTGCCTGATTGATCATTATTTTTGTGCTTTGGTTCAGAAACTAACAACATGCGACAGTAAAACGTGAATATATTATTAAGAAAAAAAAATAACAAATTAGTCTTGGCTGATGGCTGACATAGCACGGAGGTTACGACCTACAACGGGCCCGAACTACACTGAGACATGATGTACACAAGCTAACTATAAGCCAACACCAATTAACATACGGATGTAAACAAAACCACAGCTACACTAACCTATTAAATATATAAAAATCTGTAGGCTATTTTACTCATTTACGCAATCAATCAATCAATCAATCAATCAATCAATCAATCAATCAATCAATCAATCAATCAATCAATCAATCAATCAATCAATCAATCAATCAATCAATCAATCAATCCACATCTGCATTTAGGGCAGTCGCCCACGTGGCAGATTTCCTATCTGTTGTTTTCCGAGTATTTTCTTAAATGATTGCAAAGAAATTGTAAATTTATTGAACATCTCCCTTGGTAAGTTATTCCAGTCCCTAACTCCCCTTCCTACAAATGAATATTTGCCCGAATTTGTCCTCTTGAATTCCAACTTTATCTTCATATTGTGATCTTTCCTACTTTTAAAGACACGACTCAAACTTATTCGTCTATTGATGTCATTCCCGCCATCTCTCCGCTGACAGCTCGGGACATACCACTTAGTCGAGCAGCTCGTCTCCTTTCTCCCAAGTCTTCCCAGCCCAAACTTCGCAACATTTTTATAACGTTACTCTTTTTTTGGAAATCACCCAGAACAAATCGAACTGCTTTTCTTTCGATTTTTTCCAGTTCTTGAATCAAGTAATCCTGGTGAGGGTCCCATATTCTAGAATAATACTCTATTTGGGGGTCTTACCAGAGACTTATATGCCCTCTCCTTTGCATCCCTACTATAACCCGTAAATACCCTCATCACCATAAGCAGATATCTGCACTCTTTATTTACAATCTCATTTATGTGATTACCCCAATGATGACCTTTCCTTTTATTAACACCTAGGTACTTACAGTGGTCCCCATAAGGAACTTTCACCCCATCAACGCAGCAATTAAAACTGCGAGGACTTTTAGTATTTGTAAAACCAAGCTGACTTTTAACTCCATGTATTATCATACTATTGCTTGTTGTCCATCTCACAACATTATCGAGTTCATTTTGCAATTGTGCACGATCTTAACTTATTTATTACTCTATATAGAATAACGTCATCTGAAAAATGCCTTATCTCTGATTCCAGGTCTTTACTTATGACATTTATATGTATAGAAGAAAATATAACGGTCCAATAACACTGCGTTGACGAATTCCCCTCTATGCTAAACTGTAAACTACGCAATATTCTAAAGATAAACACTATGAAAAACAGAAATTATTGAAGAAAATGCAAAATATCGCCAACCGTACAGAATACCATCACGCCGCGCGAGGAATCTTAACCACGTGGTGAAACTATTCAGTTGGCAACTAGATCGTGATCAGTCGATATAAATCAATATGAATGAATGCTTCGGATTGGCCAATTTCTGTGCGCACAACCACCAGATGGAGCCAAAATCAGCCAAATCACCCTAAACTACTATTTCATCCAGCGTGAATGAAATTATTTACAGCCTAGACTGTAGTTCCTTATTTCCTGACTTACATACCGATTTTAATTCAATTCTGTTCGCCTTTTTTCTCATGATTTGGCGTCGATATGGACTTGGCAACAAAAATAGATATTCATGAATATCTCTTTTATCATAGTCGGTACGGTAAAAAATTATAAGACCTAAATGATCGGAAATGTAATTTTTAGTTATGTAGTATTTATCGATAGGACCACTAATAACATAGATATTTGAGAATTAAAGTTTAGGACTTCCCCTAAACTACCATTTCATCCAGCGTGAATAAAATTATTTATAGCCTAGTTTGTAGTGCCTCATTGCTCGACTTTACATATCGATTTTCACTAAATTATATCCAGTCATTTTCTCGTGATGGGCAGAAAATTACTTTCGATACGAATGACACAGAAATACCATTATTTTTAAATTCTGAGCAACGTACAGACAAAACTCTTATTCTATGCATAGATGGGATACACGAAGTGGTAAATTATGTTTCTTATTCTGGTTTCATCTCTCAGTATCGAAGGGTTAGGTCCACTCTCATTTAATTGAAGACTTCTTCCAAGCACCACTTTAATCAAACTGTTCATGAAATATCGCCTCTCTGCTGCGAAATGAAATCTGACAGCCGATGGCAAAATTCTTCCCTCCCGTCTTGCCGATAACGTGATTGTGTTTGTTCCTGATGGCTCAGATTTCGAGTGCCAAAAAACGTTTATTCTGGAGGGCGCGATTCCTTTCTATGACGATGCGGAGATTTGTGAGTGTTGAGTGCCAAGACTTCCGAATTAAAAAAAGGTATACAAATTAAATTTGATTGGCTCGACTAGTTAGCCAAAATAAAGGTGACGTCAAAAAGTGTAAACCATTCTAGATAGTGCCAAGAATCCAACACCAATGATAGGCCTCGCACACAGAGACGTGCAATGAAAATAGGACAAAACATAATAAGTAGGGCTCAGAAGTTGAATATCTATAAATTGCCTAAAAAGACCTAAAGTATAATAAGAAACCTGGACAAAAGGATGTAAAAAATGCGATCTAAATTCATTCATAATTTTAGATTTTAATGACATATTTATAAAAAGAAATGCAGAATTCTGATGGTATGCAACGTACAGTTCAAAAGTATATGAGTGAAACACTTCTTCTTTCAGACATTACATATTTTTAGATTAACATAATTTTAAAAAATGAATTCCGTGTCTGTTAAAAAAGTACTTGCAGAATTTAGAATTAAATATTTTTTCCACATAGAATGAATTCAGCAAACCCGCAATGGAGATCCTGGTGAAAGAAACTGAAATTAGTATAACTGGAATCATATTTGGCTTAACCCCTCTAGGGTTAGAGAAATTGGAATTCGAAAACGCTTGTCTTTGCAGTATATCACGATAGTCATCTCCAGGTTCTTTAAGTGTAAAGGATCGTCGATTTACAACACAGAACGTTGCGAAACATCGAGAAACGTCTCTCCACATCAACGGATGTTAAGAGTTCATACTTGAAGCAAGTGAAATATTTTCCTCTTCAAAAACACCCACATGAAATTTTCCCCTTTCCGTACTTTACTTATCTTGCACATAATTTGATAGACCCTACATGTGTCTTTTTTTCAAACCGGGCGAGTTCACCGTGCGGTTAGGGACGCGCAGCTGTGAGCTTGCATTCGGGAGATAGTGGGTTCGAAACCCACTATCGGCAGCCCTAAAGATGGTCCTTGCGTGGTTTCCCATTTTCGCAGCAGGCAACTGCTCGAGGTGTACCTTAATTAAGGCCGCTTCCTTCCCACTCCTAGCCCCTTCCTGTCCCATCGTCGCCATAAGACCTATCTGTGTCGGTGCGAAGTTAAGCAAATTGAGAAAAAAAATTCAAGCACTAATTTGAGTTTTTTCATGTCTTTTCATTTCATTTTCTCTATTTTCAGATATGGTTCAAATGATGTTGAAGTCCGCCTCTGTGGTATAGTGGTTAGTGTGATTAGCACTCACATATTCAGAACAGCTTTGCCACGAAATATGAAAAGTGGTATGAGGGCTGGAACGGGATCCACTCAGCCATCCCCGAAGTGGTTTTCCGTGGTTTCCCACTTCTGCTTCAGGCAAATACCGAGATGGTACCTAACTTGAGGCCGCGACTGTTTCCTTCCCTCTTCCTTGTCTGTCACTTCCGATCTTCCCATCCCACCACAAGGCCCCTGTTTAGCATAGCAGGTGACAGCGAGGACCTTTCGCCGTACCCCTCTTGTGGGTGGCGTCGGTAGAATACATGCATGGTAGCTATTGCAAATCGTAAGAGGCAACTAAAATGGCGTCAGGGGCTCTCAACTTAGTAGCGTGCGTTGGTTCCCTTAGCTGAGTCTGGCAATGTGTCAGGCTCCTCACTTTCGTCTTATGGTATAGAGTGTAGAATGGACATTTTCCGCCTTGCAAAAATGCGGCTTCCTTTCCCGAGTTTGAATCCATGATGTTAAGACCCTGAGCGACAGCCACTTGTCGACACAAACTTGGGCTTCATTTTGAAGCAACGTGAACAACCAGATAACCTCTTCATCAGGTGTTTTCAGTCTAGACCTTTTAAATTCAAAAAGCTTAAAGGTTATACAATGTAAAAGCGAATTTAAAAATTCACTGAAGCTCGTCTCTATCATCCCCTCTATTACTTAAGAAGTATTCTGAATTTTCTTTCCCTGTATCAGAGATCAGTCGTCTTCCTGTACGTCGAGAATAAAATTCACTCTGTTTTGATAAGAAAGACAGATGTGGAAGTAATTCAATTTACGTTCACATCATGCGAGTGCCTCTCAGATACGGTTTTCCATTCCATCTCTTTATAACGCACGTCATGTTTTAAACATCATGCAGGATATTCTTCAACTCCGGCGCTGCAGAACGAGTTGAGTGGATTTCCTTGTCTGAGAAGTGCGATCTGAACGCGTTGTTCCAGGTGTGGGTCTGTTTCTACTCTGTATCTACTTCCTCCTTGGCGTACTCAACTAATAAATGATGGAGTGATAAAGCCCATTGACTTTAGTGTTTCCTTCGTCCGCCATGATAGTAGGAAAAACAGACAAGGAGAAGAAATGCGGCGAACCAGAACAGTTTATCTACTCTTTTAACGTAGACATACGTTCCTGGACAAAGGGTTCATGGAAAGAAAAATTTTTAAGACGCTTTCTGTGTTTGGGTAGAACGCTTATATCTTCGAGAGTATTTAACGTACGATTATGTTTAATGTCTTAATTGGCAGATAAAAGAGAATGTTACCTGTTGCACAAAATTTAAAATATCTATAAAAATATATAAAAACATCTCTCCATGATTGCTAAATTTCGACATTACAATACAGTTGTAAAACTCGAAGCAACTGATGCTAATGAAACACTCTTCAAGTTGAAGACTAAATCAAAAACCAATAAATTGCAGGAAGGGAAATGGAATAAATAATAGATAGAATGCGGAAAAGGAGAATTGCCTTTTTTTGGTCATGTATTCAGACTGGCAGAAACCCGACTAGTGAAGCAGTTATTTAGTTACTTCTGGAAGAATAAAACAAAGAACACACGGTTCACACAGATCGTGAATGATTTAGAAGAATTAAATTTATCAGTACTCCAGATTGAAGTCAGAGAATAGGATTCTAAGGAATAAACGAAGGAAGTTCACCATTACTGACAACCAAACGGCAGCCAGGTCCGACAGGATTAAAAAGTTTTGGGAGCGGAAGAAGAAGCTGGAAAGCTGACTCTACTTAATATATATGACTGATTAAAGATCTCCAATGACGTGTAAGCTATTTAAAAATACCTGAAACTTAGTTTCCATGACGTAGCGCTTCAGAGTAATGCAAGATTTGTGCTAAATGTGTGACGTCATCCGTATACTCTGTTATAAGATGGCAGAGGTAGTCGGATTTTTGAAGGGCGGAAAAAAGTCCATTCGACACTCCATGTCGTACGATGTCGGCATGTAAAAGATCTCTGGTGATACATTTGGTATTTACGCGACAAAATTAATTAAATCTCAGCCATAGGCGCCCAAGAGAGATCCGGTTTACTCTGTCTGCCATCTAGCGGACCTGGAGTAAAAACGGAACGTCGAAATTGACGAGCAGACAGCCAGATAGCGTCAAATCGAAATGTCTGCAAACGGTAGCTGAGGCCATACCAACGAGCTAGAATAACATAGAGGGTCTGTATACCTGACATCAGAGCTCCCTGCTTGAAGCAAGTTGATAAGGGGCAGCCATGTTAACGGTTGTCAAAACAAAGCGAATTGGCGCGGGAGCATACTGTATGTTGAGGTGACAGGGAGATCGTGCATGCCAATTTAATTCCCTAAGTTTTGAGAAGTGAAAACATAGATTCTCGCTTTCAAGAATGCCAGCCGTAAGCTCAGCGTATGGTTGTACTAATCGGAGTAATAAAACCAAAGGGCCATACGATTATTATTATTATTATTATTATTATTATTATTATTATTATTATTATTATTATTATTATTATTATTATTTAGATGGCGCTGTGTTGTTGTTGTTGTTGTTGTTGTGAATACACGTGGTGCACTTGGAATGTGTGTAATAACTCGGTCCGTAATTTGATAAATAAGAGACATAATTTCAAAGTTACGGAGTAATATTACGAGTAAAAGTAGATCAATGAATGAATCACCCAATGTGCTGCGTGTTTGAGAAAATCAAATGCCTTCTCATTTCTTTGGATGTCCACATTAAAAATCGTCCATCATGATGACTGGCACATCAAACTCGTCGTTAGTTTCAGAGTAATGCATGAGTGCACTAAAGATAAATATTTTCAAATCGCCAGAATTGATGGAAGGATGAAAATATACGGAGGCTAATATAAATCGAGAATGTCAGTTAAAATGTTATACCTGATGTAGGTGCATCTTCATTTACTTCAAAGTAGTTACTTATTTGTCCGATTCGTTGGCTGAATGGTCAGCGTACTGGCCTTCAGTTCAGAGGGTCCAGGGTTCGATTCCCGGCCGTGTTGGGGATTTTAAGCTTCATTGGTTAATTCCAATGGCTCGGGGCTGGGCATGTGTGCTGTCCCCAACATCCCTGCAACTCACACACCACACATAACACTATCCTCCACCACAATAACACGCAGTTGCCTACACATGGCAGATGACGCCCACCCTCGTCGGAGGGTCTGCCTTACAAGGGCTGCACTCGGCTAGAAATAGCCACACGGAATTAATTATTAGTTACTTATTTTAAAGTGTTTTCGCTGTTTCAATTTCTCATAGTAACGCCTATTACGTTCTTTTCGTTTCCTGCCTCTTATTTCTTTATCATTGACTTTTCTCGTTTCAACTCTTTCTTTTGCAGTTTTATGCCGAAACCTAATCAAAGTTTTATTTTCCATTATTAAATTTGTTATTCTATACAACAGAACACGATGTATTCCAGCCCTCGTACCACTTTTCAAATTTCCTTGCAGAGCTGGGAGTCGAACTCCGGCCTACGGGGGTGACAGCTGTTCACTTCTTTCTTTCTTTCTTTCTTTCTTTCTTTCTTGGGTTGGTTTTTCCCTCGGACTCGGCGAGGGATCCCACCTCTACCGCCTCAAGGGCAGTGTGCTGGAGCGTGAGACTTTGGGTCGGGGGGATGCAGCTGGGTAGGCGGACCAGTACTTCGCCCAGTAAAAGTACCTATTATGCTGATCAGGGGCCTTGCGAGGGATGGGAAGATTACAAGGGACAGGCAAGGAAAAGGGAAGGAAGCGCCCGTGGCCTAAAGTTAGGTAACATCCCAGCATTTGCTTGGAGGAGAAATAGGAAACTACGGAAAACCGAATCGAACACCCATCTCCCGAGATTGAGTGGATCCCGTTCCAGCTCACGTACCACTTTTCAAATTTCGTGGCAGAGTCGGGAATCAAACCCGGGTCTCCAGGGGTGGCAGCTAATTACACTAACCGCTACACCACAAAAGCGGACATTTGTAATTCTCTCCAGCCCAAGTTCAGTTCCAAAAATAAACACGCATTCGTCCAAAAAAGCAGCTTGGAGTAACGAGTCGAAACGCTGTACTTTACATTATGATATCAACACCTTGACCACTATGCTACGAGACACTGATATTGGAAGTGGGTTACAAAGACCATTTTAGAGCTGAAACGCTAAAATCCTGATAATTAAAGCCCATTCCAAGGAATTTCCTAATTCGTACTGTATTCGTTTTATAACTTCTGAAAAGCTCGACAAAATCGATGCCCGCTACACTGTTGGCAACGCTTCTTAATGAGTACTCGAAAGAATGATTGACAAAATAGGCATCTTCAAGCTTATCATTGTTCTAAGTCTTCTGTCTCAAAGAGATAATATGTACTCATACTTTAGTGCTCGACGTTGAGTATATTTATTTACAACTGAGATTAAATTTGAACTCGTTAGAAACAAGAGCTCCAACGATGCATCAGTATGGGTTATGTCAGACATTCCTGTTTGAACAGTAATTCGTGTCAGACGCTGGGACACTGCTTCAAATACTGCTAACTTTCTCAGTGACTGTTAAGGCTTGTGAAATCATTTATTGATGAAAACAAGACACGATCGGTGTAGACAAGGCGGTGAATGTTTTCTTCTTCAGTAAATTAATGGTTTCTCTTACTGACCGATCTTCTTTGAACTGCATGCGGTCTTCTTTTGTTAACTCATATCGCGGGTCACTGTCCATATGTAGAGCTCTGCGGCGAACGTTACCTTCGGGTGTGTGAAGTGTCTCTTTTTACAGTGTGTGTTATCAAATACTCTCCTGAATTATTTCATCATGGCTAACCTCACCGCAAGGTCAGTAATATTATTTTCATGTTCGTTGTTTTATTTCCTTAACGTGTAGCTAGTGAGATGTTCGGTAAAATCGGGTAACGTTCAAGACGTATTTTAAAGGAGAAGACTGTCTTCTCTGGGAATGAAAGTACAGCGATAATTCCCATTGCGAGAAATGTTGTGTCTTGGCACGTAATATAATATACTACGACGAACTTATAATGAAGATGGTTATGATAATAATTTCAGTACTGCCTAACTTTTTATTTTTAATAATGTATTTAATCGTTCAGCATAAGTACCTGCTATATCAGATTGCTGTTGACAAGAGATAAAAACAAACAAACAAACAAACAAACAAACAAACAAACAAACAAACAAACAAACAAACAAACAACAATATTGTTACATAACGATACAAGGCAAAAGTAATCACTTACTAAGGATGTGATTTGAAGTCGACTTCCTATAGGTCCTTTTGTATCTGGACAAGTGAGCACAGTTTAAAAAAAAGGAGGGAAAAGAGACACACACACACACACACTAAAACATCTCTTCCCAAGCACAAAGTGATTTTCTAGTTTTCAGTTTCTAGTTAATCTTTTTATTTTCTGTAATACTTATTACTCTTAATACTTCATTAAGAATTAAACTGTCGGGCTGAGTGAATCAGACGGTTGAGGCGCTAGCCTTCTCACCCGAACTTTGCAGCTTCGATCCTGGCTCAGTCCAGTGGTACTTGAATGTGCTTCAAATACGTTAGCCTCTTGTCGGTAGATTTACTGGCACGTAAAAGAACTCCTATGGGACTAAATTCCGGCACTTCGGCGTCTCCTAAAACCGTAAAAGTAGTTAGTGGGACGAAAGCTGATATTATTATTGCTAAGAATTAAACTGGAACTTGGTATATAGAAGCACTGACCTATAGCACACGAGTTGAAATTAGTAAACTTATTACCGAGCTCGATAGCTGCAGTCGCTTAAGTGCGGCCAGTATCCAGTATTCGGGAGATAGCAGGTTCGAACCCCACTGTCGGCAGCCCTGAAAATGGTTTTCCGTGGTTTCCCATTTTCACACCAGGCAAATGCTGGGGCTGTACCTTAATTAAGGCCACGGCCGCTTCCTTCCCACTCCTAGCCCTTTCCTGTCCCATCGTCGCCGTAAGACCTATCTGTGTCGGTGCGACGTAAAACAACTCGCAAAAAAAAAAGTAAACTTATTTACACGAACAGTCATTCAGAATCTTCAGATTCTTCTCTTGGTGAAAGTAACATATCTTGAGGAAGTCTATTTTAATCCGGCGTGGGAGTGTTGATGGTTTTCCAAGGGCGAAGAACACAGCACCGAGTATTTTTGTAGTTTCTTGAAGAATGTCTTGGCTTGCGTTGTATTCACATGTATTCGGGAGATAGTGGGTTCGAACCCCACTGTCGGCAGCCCTGAAGATGGTTTTCCGTGGTTTCCCATTTTCAGACCAGGCAAAACCGGGGCTGTACCTTAATTAAGGCCACGGCCGCTTCCTTCCCACTCCTTGCCCTTCCCTGTCCCATCGTCGCCATAAGACATATCCGTGTCGATGCGACGTAAAGCAACTAGCAAAAAAAATAAAATAAAATAAAAAAAATAATGCATTTACGTGTACCAGAGTGTGTAAATGAATTTCACGATATAACTGTTTGTTTCGAACGACCAAGGAGCGTTGATGATCCGGAGAATTTTGTTTTGGAGTGATTGTAGTCGTCTGGTAGTGGTTTGAGTCGCCCCTCCTCAGACTGGGCAGGGATAGGTGAATAAAGTACGTAGCAGTGATTTACAGAGAAGGAGTTCATATTGAAATTTGAGGAAAGGTTTCCTGTTTAGTAGAGGATATATTTTTGTTAATCTTGCGTAACTTAGATTTAATTTCTGATTTATGTGGTATTTCCATGATCAGCGACTTACCTCTAACTTCTGAACTACGTTCACAAGATGACTGAATATTACTGGAGCATGCAAGAACATAATAATAATAATAATAATAATAATAATAATAATAATAATAATAATAATAATAATAATAATAATAATAATAATAATGTAGTAGGTCCCCTACAATTGCAATTAATTTGAAAAGAAACGCTGAGATCTATTTTTATAAGAAATATAATTATAAAGGATATTTCATACAGGATATTAACGAGAAATGTGATTTTAAAAGTTTGTACTGGAGTATTTTAAATTTGTTCTCTCTATTCAATTCTATTATGAAGTACACAGCTAAATGTATCGTCTTTTATATCAAGACATGAAGACATGGTTGAATGCTGTTGTTTATTTTTATTGCTCTGTTAACCATGGGACGTGAGATGTCATAAACATTGCTTAACATACGATTCCCTTAGCCAATATATGACCAATTTATTATTCGTTAGCAATTGAGAAATGCATGATTTTCGCATCTAAGATTTTTTTGGGACGGTAGAATTCCCCCTTTACGTTAAAAAACGTTCTGAAAACCGAATTGGCGATGGTACGCTTTTTTTATGGAACCCGGTGTGTTGATTAATACTATTGGTACAACTGTCTATACCGCTTTACGTATGTTCGTCTGTCACTTTTCGAAATTTAAAGCCTTGACAGTTCGAAAACGTTGTTAGTCCCTATTCAGGGTTACAGTTGGAATGTTGTGGAATTGTTGTGTAAATATGTAATTGAGTGTGATGTAATTCATTGATAATTGATATGAAATGAAAAGAGAGGGCGAAAATTGGTTGATGATATTTTTCAAAAGCAAATATACAAGAATCCAAACGTTGAATGTACCGTGAGCATTGCATTACAATTTAATTCGGTTTACCAAGTGATTCGTAATATCGACTGATTTCTGACAATCGTATGTAGAAATGCTACAGGTATTCAAGTATTAAAAATTGGACTGTTCTGAATATGTCGGATTATTAGTATTTCTGGGTGACTTTCTGGTGTCACAATGCTTGTTTATAGGATGGTATGAGAGATGTCCTTGCTCCAAAGCTCCTTTACTTTGTTTTACATTTAGTAGTGTTATCTGCGCACTTTTTAGCGATAGATTTATACCCTTTCGGTTATCTTCGAAATTCGTATTGGCAACCTTTGAAACACAAACTAAGAATCGCTTATCATCGCTGTGCGACATCTGGCGTACACTTTAAGTACTCGTACTGTTCTTGTTTACACAGCAAAGCCAAACTATAGAATTCATGCTAGGAACACGTTTCGCATCGGGAAATGTTATATAGTATTATATACTGTGTGTGTGACACAGTTGTTGGAGTAAGATAATAATAAAGATTTAGAAAATTCATATCGATCGATCATATTATCGATTTAATTCAGATTTAATTTTCATTCAGTTGGCAGTATTACCGGAACCGGCAGTGCTCCCTTCTTACTCCTCAACCGAGTACAAAAATCTATCACTAAAAAGTGCGCGTACTATACTTGGACATTTTCATATCTAAGTGTGACGTCATAGAACAATATGGCTGCCTTTCTTTCATGCAGTTTTGTAAACCATCTGATGTGAGACGCCATAAACATTCCCTTAGCTATATTTGAAAAATATGATCAGTTTCTCATTTCTTGCATCTAAGATTTGAACATGGTAGAATCACACATTCCTTTCTTTCTTTCTTTCTTTCTTTCTTTCTTTCTTAATCTCTTTATCGGTTTTTCTCTCGGGCTCAGAGAGGGATCCCATCTCCACCACCTCACGGGCAGTGTCCTGGAGCGTGTGACTTTGTGTCTGGCGATACAACTGGGAAGGAGGATAAAAACCTTGCCCAGGCGGCCTCACCTGCTGTGCTGAACAGGAGGTTTGTGGTGGGAGGGGAAGATCGGAAAGGGTAGACAAGGAAGAGGGAAGGAAGCGGCCGTGGATTTTAGTTCGATACCATCCCGGCATATGCCTGGAGAAGTGGAAAGCCACGGAAAACCACTTCCAGGATGGCTGAGGTGGGAATCGAACCGACCTTTACTCAATTGACCTACCGAAGCTGAGTGGACCCCGTTCTAGCCCTCGTACCACTTTTCAAATTTCGTGGTAGAGCCGGGAATCGAACCCGGGACTCCTGGGGTGGAAGGTAATGACGCTAACCACTACAAATTTGCGTTAAAATAAGTCTGAAACCCGGTTTGGTGATGGTCCACACTTTTATGGAACACGCAATTGGAAACACACCTTGAATTTCTCTCATGGAATTATTCGCAGTGTGAGCAGTGGTAGAGTCTTGTTGGTAAACTGCAAAATCACGACCCCTGTCCCTTAATTCTCTTAAGAAAGAGATTGCTATGATTTTCACGGAAGTAACAGTGGTGGTGGTGATTATTGTTTTCTTTTTTTTTTTTTTTTTGCTAGTTGCTTTACATCACACCGACATAGAAAGGTCTTATGGTCTTCAGCGCTGTCGACATTGGGATTCGAACCCACTATCTCCCGGAAGCAAGCTCACAGCCGCGTGCCCCTGACCGCTCGGCCAACTCGCCCGGTATTATTGTTTTAAGAGGAAGTACAACTAAGCAACCATCTTCTGTACAACACTAAGCAGATAGAAAGTATGGAAGGGATCCCTCACTTTGAAAAATGAAGGTATCGACCAAAGAAAGACAAGGACCACGAAAGGCATGAAAATGAAAGGCTTCCTAGGCCTCGAGTGATCTAATATCTTCAGGGTCGGAAAAGAACAGTAGTTTACCAAGGGAGGTCGGATAGGATATATGAAAGTGAGGCGGCTGGCACAAGTATGTGGAAGCAATGCCAGGACTCAGCTGAGAGTCCCGTGGTCATGGAAGTAACAGAATCGACCGTGTTCCCCTGATGGGACACAGTACAGCGGGTTTTGCGTCATGTTGGGGCACTTAATGAACAAAGTCAGGTTTAACAGCACTCGAGTAACGACTATTGTGTGTTCACACGTAATAATGGAAGCTGGCCTAGTGCGAGAATAATAATAATAATAATAATAATAATAATAATAATAATAATAATAATAATAATAATAATAATTCCAGAAAGCATATAAACTCACATGGTCACATAATAAGAAAAGCATATCAAGACTTAGACACTATAACACAGTCGTATTACCGGAAGCATTGTATGCGTCAGAAACGACCACAATTGGAGCATCAAGCATCATAGAGACAGAAAAAATACAATGTAAAATTATCAGAAGAATATTTGGACCAATACACAGTAGTGTTGGCTACTGAATGCAGGATTCGAAGCAGTGTATCGATTCATTCAAGTGTCCCAGTGAATCGATTCACAGCAACGGCGAGCTCACGGCACACGATTCAGCTTACTCCCAGCGGACAGTGCTGAGTGGCGCACTCACTGGACGCTGACGGAGAGCCGAGCTTCCGCTGCAGCGAGACAGTGAATCATGGCACATCGAAAGAATCGTGAACGAGCGCGGCTCAGTGAGACACATGATACACACGGCTCCTTATCGGCTCACTGGACACGCGGAGAGCCGCGCTTCCGCTGCAGCGAGACATACAGTGAGCCATGGCGCACGGAAAGAATCGTGAACGAGCCGGCTCAGTGAAACACAAGATACGCATGGCTCCTTATCGGCTCACTGCAGCGAGACATACAGTGAGCCATGCTACACTGGAAGAATCGTATGCTATAATGGACTCTCGAGCTCAGCTCATTTGAAAATAATACCCATTTGCATTCACTCTCCTCTTCTTACAGGGAGGTTTAAATAATAGATGGATTTATTTGCAGTGTTAAAAAGGTAGTCACAACATAATTCTGAAGTAGCTAGTAAGTAGGTAGGCTATTAGGTTATACTATTTAGTATTATAACTTAGTTGACATTTGACAATTAAACTCGACTCTAGCCTGCCTTACGACTATGAGTCATGCTCCTGACCACTCAAAAGTACCTGTTTCATATTGGGAAGAACGGCTCAGTATTTTCTCATTTCAAATGTCATATCGTTGCACAAGACTTCAATCATATGTGGACAGACGCAATAACTTAACCAACAGTATGCTGAATCAGAAAACCAGCGGGCTACTGTACATCTCGGGTAGCCTATACAAAATATGACGATTTTAAAAAATCCTCAGCTGATAGAAAAATACATGACTGAGCGAGTTGTCGTGCGGTTAATATCGCGTGGCTATGCGCTTGCATTCGGGGAATGGTGGGTTCGAATCCCACCGTCGGCAGCCGTTAAGATGGTTTTCCGTAGTTTCCCCATTTTTACACCAGGAAATGCTGGGACTGTACCTTAATTCAGGCCATGGCTGCTACCTTCCTAATCTTAACCTTTCCCACCTTGCGTCGCCGGAAACCTTCGATGTATTAGAGTAACTAGCATTTTTTCTAAGAAAGGAGTTCATAGTATGAAGACCAGATGGCAGCTGCGAGCACTGAATGCTGTTGCTGCTGTCTTACCAGCACATACTACACTGATGCAGTAGAAGCGGTGACCAATGAGCCGTGAATCGGATCACTGTATCGATTCAGTAACGTGAACGGAATCAAATGAATCGATTCAGTAAAATGAATCGAACGTCCCATCACTAATACACAGAGATGGCATATGGATGAAACGACCTACCGAAGAGCTGTACCAGCACACTGACAGACTCACAGACATGATCAGGAAATGCAGACTGGGCACATACAGAGAATGGAGAACAACAGATCTACAAAGAAAATCTTTGATGTAGTAAAAGGTTCAAGCAAGAAAACAAATTGTTATCATGAAATAGAGGAAGACTTAAGGCAGGTGGGGATCAACAGGCAAATGATAGGAGACAGAAAAGAATTCAGAAATAAAATTACGAATACAAAATGTACAGTAAATGAGAAGAAGAAAACAGGAACATTGTGGAAAGAAGAAAGGAAACAGGAGCACAGCCAAAGGATGCAGAGAATTTGGGAAGAGAAGAGGAAGAAGGGAAAGAAGTGAAAATTGTGATATCATGAGATATTCAAGTTCAAACACTGTCAATAATAATAATAATAATAATAATAATAATAATAATAATAATAATAATAATAATAATAATGTGGAGCTATTTGTCCATTGTACATATTTTCCAGCTGCACTCACAAAATATACTACAGGGTCACTAGGTTGAAAAGCATGCATCACAGTTATATCACACGGCTTTAATAGAGTAATTTAGTAGCCTAACAGACCTTCTAAAATTCCCACATGTACAAAAGAGACGACGCGATATTTTTAGGAGAATTTGCCAAAGGTTAATCAACCTCTTTTGATTGTTTTGATGAGAATCCTACGCTGCCTTTTTCTTTCTTCTCTTAGACTAGACACTTTCAGTCTCTGAAATTAATTATAATAATGTGTTTTACGTCCGGGAATGTTTCTTGAAACTGTATTTGAACTTCACGAGCTGAGTTAACACATAAAAACACGCTGTGCCTTTGAAAACGCAGAATTAAGAAAGCAACAAAACACACACTGTCGAGAACAGCTGACACGTGTGCAAGGTCAGCTAGCTGGGCGGATCTGATTGATCTGATGCTCTGTTTGTTGTTGCGATACGCTTTCTGATGTCTCTTTTCTTGAGTTTAGTGTGGACGGGAAGTGACTACCCATCGTCTAGGAAATTATTTATTAGTAGTTTCTTAAGGTGAAGCACATCACAGGAAACCCACACCTTGTCATTCGTAACTGGGTTAGCGAGGATGTTCTCACTGTGTCCCCACCTAACGCCTTCCAGATTTTCGTATAATTCTCTACGGGGTCAGGTATCATGAGAGATGAATTTTCGTAGCGAGATTGTATGACCGGATGTCATTCCTGCCGCCAACCTCATCAGAGGAGTTAATGACAGTGGTGGTGGTGATGATTATTGTTTTAAGAGAAGGTACAAATAGGCAACCATACTCTATATAATCAGAGAGAAAATATGGAAGGGATCCGACACTTCGAAAAATGAATGTATCGACCAAGGAAAGACAACGATCACGAAGGGCGTGGAAATGAGACTCCCTAGGATTTGCAATCCTAATGGAATCGGGTCGGAAAAGAACAAGAGTTGATCAAGGGAGGTCGGATAGACTAGATGAAAGTGAGGGGTCCGCCCCAAGTAAATGGAAGCAATGCGAAAAGTCAGCCCCTTGGACGTCCAAGTTAAGAGGCCCTGCGGTCACTATTAGTCGCTTCTTACGACAGAGAGGGCATACCATCTTAATCCACAGGGGGATATGGTCGCTGTATGTTTTACATCATAATGACTCACAAAGTCCCTGTTGGAGGGGTAGTTCATTCTACGGTCTTCAAGTCTTTTCCTTTCTTTCTTTCTTTCTTTCTTTCTTTCTTTTTTTCTTTCTTTCTTTCTTAATCCGTTGACCCTCCAGTGTCAGCTTTTCCCTCCAACTCGACGAGTGATCCCACCTTTCCTGCCCCAAGGGCAGTGTCCTGGAGCGTGAGACTTCGGGTAGAGAGATACAACTCGAAATGAGGACCAGTACCTCGCCCAAGCGGCCTCACCTGCTATGATGAACAGGTGCCTTGTGGGGAGGATTGGAAGATTGGAAAGGATAGATAAGGAAGAGGGAAGGAAGCGGCCGCGGCCTTAGGGTAGGTACCATCCCGGCATTCGTCTGGAACAGAAATGGGAAACCACTTAAAACCACTTCGAGGATGGCTGAGGTGGGAATCGAATCGCCCTCCACTCAGTTGATCACCCGAGGTTGACTAGACCCCATTCCAGCCCTCGTACGGCTTTTCAATTGTCATGGCAGAGCCGGGAATCGAACTCGGGACTCCGGGGGTGGCAGATAATCGCATTAACCACTACATCACAGAGACGCCTGACCCTCAAGTCAATAGAAAACTTTGAAGATGTAACATTTCTACGGAGGGCAGCATATAGCAGTCGTTAAAATTATTGCATTGTTTATATCGTCTCTCCAATTATTCTAGGTGTAAGACGTTTTTTAATAAAAATTGAAAGATGTTTCATCAAATGAATTGATGACCATTAAGTTTGACGTGGCAGAGTAGTGTCAGTTATGTTACTTAACCCTCGTAGTTACCTTGGCTAATATAAACCGATTCACAGAAAAGGGGAAAGGAAAATATGCATGTTACCCGCCACCCTCAGGAATAACAAGGAAAAGAAGAAGAAGGCCAAATAATATTCCAGCTCAGTTTAAACCAATAGGATCTTTTTTTATAACTTCACGTCGCACCGACACAGATAGGTCTTATGGCGACGATGGGATAGGAAAGGCCTAGGAGTTGGAAGGAAGCGGCCGTGGCCTTAATGAAGGTACAGCCCCAGGATTTGCCTGGTATGAAAATGGGAAACCACAGAAAACCATCTGCAGGGCTGCCGACACTGGGATTCGAACCCACTATCTCCCGGATGCAAGCTCACAGCCGCGCACCTCTAACCGCACGGCCAACTCGCCCGGTCTATGGCCTTTTCTGGCGAGACGTAGTGCACTGTGTGTTCTGGTATGGGCAAGAGCAATTTTGTTACTTTAATTGACCTGTCTCAGCATTATCCTTGGCTTTGACAATATGAAAGTGACTGAGTATGAACAATGCTAGTAATGCCATTCCTTATGCAGCCAGTCTCTGGTATGTATGGTGTGGAAATTT
This sequence comes from Anabrus simplex, assembly GCF_040414725.1. NCBI lineage: Eukaryota > Metazoa > Arthropoda > Insecta > Orthoptera > Tettigoniidae > Anabrus > Anabrus simplex. The sequence continues at coordinate 76,725,498 of NC_090277.1, forward strand.
TCCTCATAGAATCGCTTAATACACGCATTTTGGTGGGTTTGACAGATTTATATGTAATAGCAACTTCCGGCTCAGTGAGGAAATAAACGGGACAGTACCTCACTTCTCATTTTCCTAATACACCTCTTCAGAGATGCTTAGGCCATCTATGACAGCTGTTGAGGATCCAACCAACCTTAGAGATAAGAAGTGAACATACACGCACTAATCGACCTAAGATCCCCAACATACAAGTGTGTTATTTAGTGGTCGTGAAAGTCTACGCTTTAAAATTTCTATTAAATTTGTTCTGTTCCGTGCAGCTGTTCCAGTGTATAATCATAATATTTCATTACCTACAGGTAGCTGAACAAACGCTCGTACGTAAGCAGTCCTCCCTCCCAGCATTGATAGTTCTCTCTAATTAAACTTTATCTGCTTGGCGCTCAACACTCACTTTTATGCGTGGGGAAAAGCTTTTGTCGAGTTCTACCTGACTTGGTCGAACACGGCACAGCTGACACTTGTCAATGCCTGTACAGCTGTTGAAACCAGGGAAGTCTACCTCCAGGATGTAAAGTTTATGATGAACCGGAATGAAAATGTACGATATTTCATCAGCCTTTGTGAGCAAGCGTGATAGAATACGTGCTGTCTGTCTGAACGAGGTGAAACTCCGAAGGTGACTCCGTGACTCTAGTATTGCTTCCAGTTACTTGTTTCATCTCTCATACCTGACCCCCCCCCCCCCCCGACGCTATTAGGTTTCCGAGGTCTAAAGCAGGCATCGTCAATCGAGAGCGAAATGCATTCGGAGCCAGTTTCCTCCCCACTCTCGAGGAACGAGAGCAGCTTAGCGAGCAAGTAGGGGAAGAAGTGGGGGAAGTGCATGACGTAGTATGTATTGAAGGCCAGTGGCGCAAGTACAGTACGGCTACGTTATGCAACCCGCCTGGCTGCTGCTCTCTTGTCACGTGACAAACACCCGTCCCGAGCGGAGCAAGTAACACCGGCTCCCTAGAGCAATTTATTACGGGATGACGTCTGGTCTAAAGAGTCCTTCATTTTCAAGACCATCACTATGCGTCCCGTTCTTCTATCCTCATTTTTATTCTTCGAAGTGTCTGGTCTTCCTTCACATAGAGGATGGTTCTTCCGTTATATATTCTCTTAAGACAATAATCGCCACCACCACCACCTTCCTATCTAACGCAACACACCCTCTAACATACAGGGTAACCCAAAAGTCTGTTAACATTTTTGACGAGGCAATACTTCGGGGAATATTGGAGGTAGAGAGGCAAATTTGACACATATGACTGCCATGACGGGAGTTTTTATTGACACCAAATTAAAGTACACAAACTGACCAACAGATGGCACTAGACAGCAACACATCAGGTACAAATGGCCACACAAGCTTCACATGACATGGGGTTTTATTGACACCAACAACGAGATCAAAAACAGGCCAACAGATGGCGCTGGACAGTGGTGGTGGTGTTGATTGTTTTAACACGAAGTACAACTACGCAACCATCCTCTATAGAACACTAATCAGGGAGAAAAAAAGGAAGGGATCCGACACTTCGGAAAATGAAGCTATCGGTCGAAGAAAGACGAATGCCTCGAAAATGAAAGACCCCCTAGGCCTCCAGTGCTCTAATACCGTCGGAGTAGGAAAAGAACAAGAGTTCACCAAGGGAGGACGGATAGGATAGATGAAAGTAAGGAGTCTGGCACAAGCAGTTGAGAGCAATGGCAGGACTCAGCTAAGAGCCCCGTTGTCACTAATCCACGCTCCCAAGTTCAGAGCCTCTGGGGCCCCTATTAGTCGCCTCTTACGAAAGGCAGGGGATACCGACGGTGTTATTCTACCGCCCCCACCCACAGGAGGGATTTCAAGGATGAAATTCGAGCGAAATAACTTATAAGGATATTTTCGTAAGGAACTGTTTGGATTAGGAAGAAAATGCTTATGACGCCTTTAATAGCACTAGGCAGAGAGTCCCGCCCGGACTTGGTTCACACTTTCTTTCGCTGCATGTTTCCGTTGGGTGATAATGTGATATACAACATGTGACAATAAAGTTCGGCGAATAGTCCTATACTATCAACATAGATGAACAACGCACAACAGTGTCCTTCGAAATAGTCCCTTCCCATGACTATGCACTGCTGAGATCGGCGATACATGTCCTGGAAACTTTACAAGAAGGCTTTCTTTGGGATGGTGCTGAAAAGCCTCGCTACGTTTCGTTGGATGTCAGGAATATCGTCAAATCTCTTTCCTTTCAAAGCGAGTTTGATGCGTGACTTTTCGACTCTGACCTTTTCCCAACGAGGGGATCCCGGAGAACGCCATTCCATGATTTGCCGTTTCGTTTCAGGATCGTACCTGAGACATCAGGTTTTCATTCCTCAGTGACAATACAGTTCAAGAAATTTGTGTCGCATCCGCCGTTTCGACAAAATCCTGTGAACCCTCTAAACGTGCCTGCATCTGATCGTCAGTCAAGTGATGTGGCACAAGACGAGAACACGTTTTCCTCTTCCTTAACTTCTGGGTAACGATTTGTCGCAGAGATTGACGGTTAATCTGCAGTTCATCTGCTATTATGCGCACAGTTAATCGCCGATCGTTCGTGATTAATGTCCTCGCCTTCTCAATGTTTTCGTCATCGACAGCGGTCATCGATATTCCGCTACGGGGGTTATCAGAAACACTTTCCCGGCCTCCTCATAAACTGGCGAACCACTCGTACACACACTTCAAGGACAGTGCTTGATCTTCATAAACACGTGCCAGCATCGCATGAGTTTCTGTCGGTGCCTTTCCAAGCTTAAAACAAAACTGTACATTGATCTTTTGTTCGTTCATGTTCCTGTTCGCAGTTCAGAACCAACGCACTAAACACGCACTGAGTCAAACAGGTCTTACACGGCACACACACGATGCTCAACTGATCAACGTTGGGAGCAGCTGGTCAAAATCTGCTGCTATACAGGTGCAGCGTTGTGTGTCGCCAGTGTTGCCGGATCGACCGTTCTGATTTCATTCACCGAACGTTATCAGGTTGTATGTATACCGGTCAAAATTTTAGTCTAGAACCTAAAATTATGCTACGAGACCTCTGTATTTTATCCCTTGAGCTCTTGCATCTAATATGATATACGGCGCCTGATTTCAGTGATTTACGCTAAGTATTGTGTAAGTTATAAATTTTTAACTGTTGGAAGGTCACGTCAGAAAGTCAACATTTTGGGAAATAGTATGTGCTATATACTCTAATTTGTTTTGAGTATTACCACCAACACTTTTTTGTAGACTCAGCAATAGTTGAGGGCCTTTATAGTATAAATATAAAAATTCCGAACAAAAATGCGGCACCGATTTTTGTGCGTTTTTTTGTACCAGCGCTAAAACGGTCAATTTTTTCTTGTTCTTGTGATAGGTCTCATTGTGAGCTATCGGAATCAGAAATGTGTTCTTGGATGCCATCCGCAGAGTGCAAATGAAACTATCAGGGCAGATAAGTTTGACGCCGATAGCTCGTCCTGAGACCTTCATGACAAAGGCAAAGAAAAATCAACCGTTTTGGCCTTGGTTCGAAAAAAATAAACCACGCAAAAAAGACGGTGCCCCATATTTTCGGAATTTTTGTATTTATACTAAAATGGCCCTCGCCTATTGCTAAGAGTACAAATAAAATCTTGGTGGTGATACTTGCAACCAATTAGAGTATACAGCACATTATATTACCAACATTTTGGATTTTTAGTCTGGCCTTCCGAGAGTTTAAAATTCATAACTTTTACAGTATTTAGACTAACTGAATGAATTCAGGTGACATATATCTTAGTAGATATGAGAGTTCAGAAATAAAATTAGAGAGATCTAGTGGCGCAATGGTGATTTCTTTATGTGGTGCTAAACTTTTGACCGGTACTGTAATCCCCATTCACCAAGTCGTTGAGACGAGCTAGTTCCACAAGCACTTATTATAGAGAGGTTGAATTTCAAGACGAAGATTGCCCTTATATGGAGCTTGTGACGGAGTAATGCTTTCTTGCTACATTTCCAAAGGAAGAAAGTCAATCCGCTCTTCCTCTGGTCGGATGTGGGTTGTCTGTGGCGTTCTGTTCCTTGTCCCATCCCTGTGGGTTACCAAATTCCACCAAGCTGTTGTTACATTTTATTCTGACATTTTCCTCGTGTTGCGAATGAGAGCAGCAGTTAGTCACTGCCTGACCACGTTGTGTGCGATGTAACCAGACGGGCTCATCATAAGTTCGATCGGGGTGGAGATCTTGCATGTTGAATTATGATCGAATGATTGAATTTAAAGCTACCCAAAGTGCAAAAGAGTTCCTGGGAGAGCAAACAACAGACAGACAGTTGAGAAGACCCATGCCTTATGTCGTGCACCTTCTTTGTATAAATCGCTCACTGGATCCCAGCGACTCTGTAGAGATTGCAGAAGAGGTCGAATTATTTGGAAAGAAAATGTTTAAATCTATTTTGATAGTAATATAAGAAAATTAATTTGTAGTAGATGAAAAAGGGGGAGAGGGGGGGGGGGGTAGAAAAGCTGGTAGCAGCGTGACTCTAACTCACCATCTTCATAACCGAAGTGGAGAACCTTAACCACTCGACCACCGCGCCAGAGTCTCTCGCTTGATGGTACCTGGCTTACTAAACCTCTAGTAACTTTTCTCGACATTTTCAAAATAGCTTTTTTCGGAAATTTTTGAGAATTGCTCGCTACTACTTTGCCAGTGCGTTTTTGTGATGTAGTACTACCAATTTTTAAAGTTTGAACAAAATCGGTGATGTGGACATCGTGACATCCCCTCGTAAGTAGGGATGGTTGTCCTAACCACTAGTGTCATCACCACCATCCAATACCACTCAATGTACAGCCGCTCGAAAATATAGTGAGCGCATGTTATTCTATAAGTTCATTGCATGTACAATTTTTTTTGTGTGGATAACCTCAGGCTTTGTGTCTTCTTGGGAGGTGAATTACATTTTGAAATTGTCTTATAAAATATTAAATACAAGTAACATAAAATACTAGGCGTTCATTCTCTTTGATTTTTTCAGCACAACTGTACATTTCATCGGCTGATGTGCAGCAGAACTGTTTCCAAGTGACTAATGTAGAGGTGAATTTGTTTAAACGTGTTATCCGAGTCCAGATTCTTTTTAAACCTACTGGGCACGCCCTAATATTACTGTTATCTGCAAAGTAACAGCTTGAATGCTATGGAGTTGATAACCTCTTGCGGGGGCACATTTTTTATGTACTCCGAGGGACAGTCTTGTTTCAAGCGTTGTAGAGGAATTAAGGAAACGTTACGTGAAGCACTAACTACGTGTAACTGTACCGATAAAAGCTTTTCCTCCGGACATAAAAGCGAGCAGATTACACTTGTAGACAATGACATAGACTTTCACACTGCAACAAAAAACTCGACTGAGGTACCGAGATCCGATTTCGTCCTGCTCTTCCTTCAAGTCGCAATTAACTCTTTGTTTGTTGAGACCATAACTTTGTTAAAGGATTGCAAGGTGCTTGTCTTGTCATCGGACCCATTTCCTGTCTGAAAGCCACCCCGAAACAGTTTTGTACTTACTTTTCAGATCATGAAGTTCACCAAGGACTTTGCCATGCCTACGAGATCCTTGGCCGGTCTTTTACCGCTGGATCACGAGTGGTGCTGGTGGTGGTGATTAATGTTTTAAGAGGAAGTACAACTAAGTCAACCATCCTCTATATAACATGAGAGACAAACAATGGAAAGGTTCCGACACTTTAAAAAATGAAGACAACGGCCACGAAGTGCCTGAAAATGAGAGACTCCGTAGGCATCGCAACCGAATGTTGTCGGCGTTGGAAAAGAAGTATGTACCAAGCGCGATCGGATAGGACAGGTGAAAGTGAGGAGCCTAGCACAAGTAAATGGAAGCAATGCCAGGACTCAGCTCATGTCCCCGTGGTCGCCAACCCACGCCCCAAAGTTCAGAGCGCCTGGGACCCCTTTTAGTCGCCTCTTACGACAGTCAGGGCATACAGTTCGTGTTATTCACTGCCCCCACCCACTGGGGGAACCCCTTTGTTACCCACTTCAGAAAGGTCTAAAGCAACCTCATTGTCATGTTACCGTATTTCCTATTTTTCTGTTGTTTCATTATTGATCGCGTGCATCAGTGCTAATGAGGGAACAGTAAATAGGAATGTTTTGCCGGCAAACAACACGTTAATAACACACGTAATAAATCTCGCCTGAATTGACATAGCCAAGGTATATACATACACGGTACTAATGCAAACGTCATGGAGTGAAATTTGTCATTTGTCCAGCACTATACGTCTTATCGTAACTCCTCGTCGCCTGTAATGGTCAGTGTTTTATTTGCATTTCCGTCAGAGGTATTTCAACTATTGACATGTTGCATGAATAGCAGGTTCTCCAGGACTTTCGCTCAGATCTGCAACTTTCTTCTATAAAGTATTCTCCGGTGAATTTCAGCTGGTGTCATGAAGATCTTTAAATAGCTCTCTCAGTCAAAGAGAACGGGTTTTCCATTTCTCCTGAAGCATCAATCTGAAAAATTCTACCCCGGCTTTTCAGTATGTGCTCCTGACAATTCTTGGTGGTGGTTGTGATTATTGGTTTAAAGGGAAGTACAGCGGGGCAACCATCCTCTATTAACACTTACCAAAGGATAAAAACGGAAGGGGCGCGACACGTCGAAAAATGAAGGTATCGGCCAACGGAAGACAAGGGCCACGAAGGGCGTGAAATTGAAAGCCTTCCTTGGCTTGGAGAACCTAATTCCGTCCGGGTCGTAAAAGAACAAGAGTTGACCAAGGGAGGTCGGATAGGGTAGATGAAAGTGAGGAGCCTGGTGCAAGTAAGTGGAAGCAATGTCAGGACTCAGCTAAGAGTTCTGTGGTCGCCAACCCACGCTCCAAAGTTGAAAAGAATCTAGGGTCCTTTTTATCTGCCTCTTACGACAGGCAGGGCGTACCGTGGCGTCCTCACTGACAGGCGAAACACTTGCTGTCCTCATTATAGCTTTCTGCTATCATTTAACAACTGAACTTCTGATTATTATCCTCATCAATGGAGGTTGATGTCGACACGGTTTTGCATTTTATATAGATAATCACCAGCCAGTTTTCAATGTTTCGTACAGCTTTTAGTGCCGGGACAGGCCGAGGACATGTTCGCCTCGCGTAGTGCAGATCTTTCTATTTGAAGCGCGTGGGAAACCTGCACGACTGCATGTTGGTATGATGATAATGAGATAGGAAGAGGGTGAAACCCTGTTCCAGCATGTAGCCTAATCCCGTCGAATAATACCTAGGGGTCTGCTGGAGGATTAACGTCTCCATCGGACGGACGAATCACCATCAATAGCGTCACATGCCCTCACTCCCTATTAACACTGCTGAGTCGTGTGAAACCGAGTCCACGCTTTTGGCACACAATATAGTGATTAAAAGGTGTATACCACCACCTCTCCTACTCTGCCGGTCAATATTGTGAAGGTGATTTTTTTCCACCAACGGTATTCGAACCGGTTACCAGGGTGGCAGTCCATAAACACTTAACGCATTAACAACAACAACTAACCTAGCCAGTTATAAAGAATTGGTAGCTGAAGAGAAACTGACTGAGCAGTTAGTGGTGAGTCCCTGAGAGAAGCTCGTATTAGAGGAAACTCAAGAAGCTGTCACTATACTGGGATCAAACTTCTCTGTAGGCTGTGTCATTGTTCCAGTTTGAGGGGCAAGAAGCGAGTGCAAGTTGTTAATGGAGTAACGAGAATAGAGTTGTAGAGAATTCACATCTCCCTTAGGACAGGCTGACAGGACCCTTAACACACAGTCTTGGGAACATGTCTGCCACTCAAACTTCACTCAAACTTGTCACAAACAAGCTACAGAAAATGTACCTGCAATTTATCTAGAAAATACATTATTCATGGTATTCACCATGATTCGCACTTTTTTCAGCCGTAATTGAACTTTTTCACCGGGCGAGTTGGCCGCGCGCGTAGAGGCGCGCGGCTGTGAGCTTGCGTCCGGGAGATAGTAGGTTCGAGTCCCACTATCGGCAGCCCTGAAGATGGTTTTCCGTGGTTTCCCATTTTCACACCAGGCAAATGTTGGGGCTGTACCTTAATCAAGGCCACGGCCGCTTCCTTCCAACTCCTAGGCCTTTCCTATCCCATCGTCGCCATAAGACCTATTTGTGTCGGTGCGACGTAAAGCCCCTAGCAAAAAAAATTGAACTTTTCTAAATATTCGCCAGGATATAATCCAGGCTCGTTTGTACGTGTGTTATAGACAAACACGTTTTCACGTCGCCCTTCTTTTAGTTTCCAGTCGCGGCGTATTTGGAAGTGTGCCCGAGAACGGTTTGATTTCATGAAGAGTGACATCTGTCCGTGACTTCCAAACAGATTCCCACCTGAGTGTTTACCTTCACACATAATGGTTCGTTTCCTATAATGTCAGTCTACAGTTCATGAGTCATGAATAACTGAAAGGAAATCAAGCTCAGTCTTACGTTCATTTCCTTGTGGTGGCTTGTAACTAGGCCTACCTGTGAAACAGATGCGTGGGAAGTGCGTGTTCATGGCACAGTACACGCTTTGTGCTATCACTGTATTCACTATGACAGTCTTCTTCAGAACTCACATCAAACTCTCTTTCACTGTCACTACATCAACAGCACTCTCATATGTAAGAATCTCGTTATTGCTTTCTCATGATCTTCGAAAGACGCCATTTTACTAGACAACCCAAACATGCACGACCAGTGATAACTCTCCATAAGACATGTAACCAAAGAGAAAATAACCCTTGACGAATTCCAAAGAGTTGTCAAAAGATGACAGGAGCATGCTGCGGTGCCTATTCGGGAGGTGGCCGTGTGTTACTGAACATGTAATAAATTTGTAAAAGGTTAAATGGACCTAGAACCAGCTCTCAGGTCCAGGTAAAAACTCCTGACCTTGCCGGAAATCCAACCCGGGGCTTACGGTCTGGAGGCAGCATAGATAAGATCATCTTGAGCAATTACGTTAGAAGGCTATAACGGTTTAAAACTTTGTTAGAATACATAGGACGATGCCGTACTACAACCTGTGACAATAAAGTTCGGTGAATAGTTTTGTATACAAGGAATCGGTATACAGAAATACAACATAAATTTATTGCTTCAATTAGTCTTTACACAATATGTACATAAATACAACTAAACTTTTCTTGAAGCTGGATGAACTTGTACGCAATTAATGATGATATTACAGTAGACTGAGGGTCTGTTGAAATATATACTTTATATACATGAGAGTTCTATATACACACGAATCTATCCTGCGGAGATAGTCTGTCAAATAAGAGAGAGTTCAAGATAGTCGAAAAGTATCTGCCTTGTAGAATTACTAGTGTAACTTGCAATGAAAGTTCGCACTAACAGAATGCTAGTAATTGCCGTAGGCTTGTCAGGAACTGACATAAATATTCACAATTAGTAGAATACTAATGTTGATGTCGGAGCATAAGTGAGGACTGAGGGATGAGTAGAATACTGACATCGGGGCTCGACGTGGCTACAGGAAGCGGGAGGTGAGGCAGTGCCAGAGGTGAAACCTCACAACCAGAATTCAGTCCACCTGTTCGATACACATGTTTAAGAGGGATAGCCTCCGTGTTCGACTTGCAGTGTAATCTGGCGTTGGACACTGGGGAGTCCTGGGAAGTAGCGGAATGCTGCTCCTTTTATAGCGCTGGCTGACGTCACAAGCAGGCGCACTGCAGTCACCTCGTAGAATCTGCGGCGTGTTGCGCAGCTATCAGGCGCAGAGCTGAGATCGCGAAGGACACACAACAAATAGTCCTGTACGATCATCACAGATGAACCATGCACGACAGTGACCTTACTGTCCTTCGAAATAGTCCTCTCACACAACTATGCACCTCAGAAAGCTCATACCGCCCAAGTCTGAAGAGAAAAGGATTTAACGAAAGAAGGTCGTATAGTAAAGGTAGAAGTGAAGGTTCTATCGTAGACCACATCATTGACAATGAGTCTGTCCAGTTCGTGTAAATGTTAGCTAGTTTCCATTATTGCTTTCGGAGGGCTTCGGGTGGCTGTGTACTCGAAGTCGTAATTATGTTTCAGCTGACACGACAGTGAAATAAGGAAAGACAAGTTTGGAAAGGTTGCTTTTAATGGTCCATAAATGTATGATTTTCTTGTCAAACACAAACAACGTTCTCTGGGACATTATGTAATCGTAGTAAGAACACTTCTAAGTTGAATCAATTAGAACTGCAGGATGCTAGACAACTGCACACTTCTTACACGAGTTCAATTGTTCTGAAGTAACGTAAGAGATTCGCTAAATGGTCTTTGTTCTCGACTCCGCTAATTGTTTGCTTTGTTCACTTAATGAAGGTGACAAGATTCCTAGAGAACTCGACAAAACTCCTGGCTCTAGCGATCTGAAGTGCTGCAAACCCCGCACTTCCTTGTGGTGTAACTGCTCGGAGAAAAATACTATCAGCGACTTAATAATTAATAAATCAGGGTTTATTTCTCTGATGGTTTCAAGGAAATGTTATCAGCGGATGGTGTCGCAGATTCTTGTTTGAATAGGAAAAACAATTCGGAAACCATCCCTAATCGCAAGGAAGAATAGAAATGTTCCGTCCGTTATAGGAATGAAGTCACCTGCAAAGGAAAGGGAAGGTGGTAAGACTAATTCGGATTCAAGGGATAAAAAAGACTGTAACAGCGAAGTGAAGGGAAGAGCCATAAAGTAATACAAGATTCCTTAGTCTTACTAACGTGGTATTGTGAAAGATTTAACAAGGTGTTTGTTCACAGTGTAGCAGTATCAGTCTGGAGGAGTTCGGGAGATGATGCGATACGTTCGAACCTTACCGTCGGAAAGTCGTGAAGATACTTTTCCCTGGTCTCACAATTTCACACCAGCATGTTTTCGGTCTGTGCCTTGATTAAGACCACACTTGCTTCCTTCCAAATCTACCCCTTGCTCATCACCGAAAACCTGTGTGTTTACGCACTAGCAAAAACAACTGGAAGTAGCCCATGTATGTTCCCACATTTGAGTGACCTGAGAACAGGCCACTAATATGAAAATAAGTTGTAGTGTTTCTAAGCTGTGATTGTCCCTCTCAATATATAGAAATTAATGTATGTATGTATGTATGTATGTATGTATGTATGTATGTATGTATGTATGTATGTATGTATGTATGTATGTGTGTATGTATGTATGTCAAAGTAATAAATAAACTACTGGACCGATCTGGATGAAAATTTTACAATTTATTCTAATTACTCCTGGGAGGGTTTAGGAAGTGATTTGAACAAAATATGATTGGTAGTTCGGCATAGGGGATAGGAAGGGTAAAGGATAAAGGGTAAAGAAAAAAAAGAAAAAAAAGAAAATAGTGGAAGGTACGTAAACCGCATGACAAATCTGATGAGTGGGTTGCCTAACCAACAGTATGTGAAGATTATGATTCGTTTCTTAAAACTCATATTCTTCCTCTTTTACTTCTTCTTCTTGTTTAAATAGTATATAAATTCAAAATTCCAAGTTCAGCCCCATGACATACAACTTACTATATGGAAAAATTACTTTAGGGGAAAGAAACCCCTACCACCCCTAAAGGAAGGGGTGAAATGTAAAAATCCAAAAAATGACCGATGTTAATGGCGAACTCATGAGGTGAAATGTGACACTCTGGATGCCGTTGGAGCCAAATTTTATTCCCAATCGGGATGGGGGTTAGAAGGGGTGAAGGGAATGTCCAAAATGACCGACAACATGGATGTACGTGTGTATGTTCCAGCATATCTATCAACCAAACATGTTACTCATATGACTTAGTGTTTTGGAAATAAAACTGTAGGGTAAGACACCCTATGGGCGGGGGGGGAGAGAGTATTAAAAGTGAAAACGACGTATGTTAATAAATATAGTTTTTATTTTGTATTTGATTAAACGGTTTAGAAACATCTAACGTAGTTGAATTAATAAACGCGCGCGGGCGAAACCGCGGGCACCTGCTAGTATATGATAAAATGGAGTTTAACACCAGTCACATCATGAAAACAGGTCAGCGAGGTAAAGGAACGCTGGCAGGACCGTGCCAAGATCTTGCTGAACTACAATAACTTAGTTCTATAGCTAACCCATTGAAAAAGTTGTGCAGATCGGTTTGGGCGGCGGCCAATTAGATTAAACTTTTCTAAGAGCAGAGTTGTTCAACATACATCAGCTGGCTGCATTCGACTCCGTAGACAGGAGGTCCGCTGGAAGTATGAGATTTATCAAACTCAAAACTGCATCTTCATTTGTTATTGAAGAATGCCGTTACAAGCTGAAAGTCTTGCTCTTTGACTTTTACGTCTCTAAGAATTACTGAAGGCACCCATGACTGATATTAACTTCAGCGCTCTTGGATCATGTAAAATGTTCCTGTTCATAGATTACAGTCTTCTTCTTCTTCAATATTGAGAGGGACTCTTTAATTATATCGGCCATTAGGTTAGCCTTTTTATCTTATAATATTGAGTTAAGATAATGGAGATAATCTAACTGTATGTATTGCGTACTTTCCAGAGGTTGTACACACTGTGCTGCTGTACCATACAACAGCCCAGTACTATGCGTTCGAAAACAAGGTTTGTTGCATTAGAGGGGTAGCGCTGAGAAACATGCTGCGAGCGACCGCCCAGTTGTCATCTCTTCATATTCTGACGTAACCTGCCTGCTGGTAGTAGTGCCCCTGTAAAAATCAGGTAATAGACACCCCATTCATCACTGGTGTATGCGGGGCGTTTTTACGTAGAAAGTAAGGTGCTTGCGGGCCGCCTGGAATATATAAGAACAAAGGTCCAAGAATATGGACTTCCAAAATCCTGTTCTTCATTAATCATTAGAGCATTAGTTAACACTTTACGTCCTGAACTCTAATTCTCTGAGTACTGTTTAGCCACTCATTTGATCACTCTTTATCTAGTTCAATAGCCCTCATTTTTCTCAGTTGTCTCGCATGATCTACCGTATCAAAACCCTCGGATAAGTCAATAGCGATACGGTCCATTTGAAGGTTTGAATGTAAAATATATGCTGTAGCTTACTGGATTCCTGCAAGTTGAATTACTGGAATAACGTTTCGTAGATCGGAACTACGTTCTACAAATGTAATTCGTAATTTTTCAACCGAACGTTTGTAATACAATAAGAAAGAATGCTTTCCTAGAGTTCAAGTGTAATATCGGTCAAGCTGACTGACATCTAATTAACCACTTTGCTTCTCATCCCTCCAATTGTAAACGGGGCTTCATGTACAGTAAACCTTCTTATAGCTTTACGAACTAGATTTCCCTTTTTCCTGTATTAAGGAGAGGTTAAAACTCAAATTACCAATTAAGAGTACTGTTTATTTCCAATTCAAATATTAGGGTATTAATTTTATATCATTCTTAGGAAACTTTACTGGGTAATGAACATGTTCCCTTGAAATATCAACAGAACGCGCTGAAATATACCGGCTAAAACAAAATGGAGTATGTTTTTTTCTAGGGATTAAGGATTCCTGTTGGAATGTCATAGTCTATATCTTTTAGTGTCAGCTCTGAGTAAAATATCACTATTCATCGTAATGTCATTCATTGATACTCGATTCTACCGAACATTTCTTCTTTCCGTCTGTTATGTACCTAGTAATGTACAGCGGTGGTGGTGGTGATTATTGTTCAGTAACCATCCTCTAATCAGAAGGGAAGTTCAAATCCGACACTTCGAACAGTGAAGATATAAACTAAAGAAAGAGAAGGCCCATGGAAGAGCCTTACAAACATAATACCATCGGGGTTGGAGGGGAATAAGCCTTGACTAGAGAAAGTCGGACAAGAAATATGAAAGTTAGGAGTCTAGCACATGTGTAATGGCTAGATCGTCACAGACCACTCAACTATTGTACAAAGTGTTATGTATTGAATTGGTGAGCCTTTGAGTAAATCGATGTAAGTCTTCGCGTGATTTAATTTCTCAGTAATGTTTTATTTTCAATCTTTCGTTAAAGTTAAAATTCAGTTCTTGGTACAACTTCGGTATTCCATTTTTAATGTCAATAAACAGTTGTTTTTTATTATTTTAAAATTGAATCAGCTCACGTGAATTCTCCCTGTTTCCTTTCAAGAAAGTACTTAACTTTTAGTGTCCGGTCACCTCACACGAGCGAAACTCAAGAGTCGAGTTTGTCTTTCTATTTATAAATCTTGTCTCTGAGCCTTCTGCTCTGGAATGGCGTTCTTTCTCTCTAGAAATCCGAGTTCATGCTAACTCAGATTGGGAAACTACGGATATTGCGTTTCTTTTACTCGTCACAATTACAGTCCAAGGGAGTGGCGAGACTTCTGCGTACGTCACACAAGTAAATAACAGCACTCGGCCAAAGGCCCCGCAGTCCTCTAGCTAGTAGTCCTTGAGGATTCACCCCAGTTTTAAGGTGGATGCCCCACGTATTGACTCTTGCATGTTTCTGTGGAAACTGCTAATGTTGGTATTAACACTAACATCCAGACCATAGGCACTTAAAATACCTGTCCCTCTCGGGAATCGAACGCAGGACCTGAAAACACTGGCCATTCAGCTAAGTATTTTTCGTACTGATTTGAATAAGTCAAGTAAAGCTTTGCACATTGTTGGTAACAAATGGTTCCTGAGGTAGTGCTGTGTGGGTTTCGTGTTTTACAGACTCTAATCGGAGGACGTTCTCCAGATAAAGTGGAATTTCATTAGTGAAGCCTCTCAAGAACCGGTAGATCACGTGACACTCAGTGCAAGTAGCCACATCATGTAACAACTGAGAGGATTGAAGTTTCATCTGTACACGGTGAGGTTACACCCAAATAATGCTCATCCACCATAATCGAGAAAACTGATCATTTTATTCATGATAGTTTATATTTGTTGCTTGTTGTTTTACGTCGCACCGACACAGATAGGTCTTACGGCGACGATGGGACAGGGAAGGGCTAGGAGTGGGAAGGAAGCGGCTGTGGCCTTAATTAAGGTACAGCCGCAGCATTTGCCTGGTGTGGAAATGAGAAACCACGAAAAACCATCTTCAGGGCTGCCGACATTGGGGTTGGAACACATGATCTTCCGGATGCACCTGATAATTTCATTAGCTCTGAATCAGTTTCTCCCTTTCAAGACACTAAATCCTACACCCGCCGACTCCATATTCCGTATGCAATAATCACTTTTCAATAGCGGTGCTGCCAGCAGCTATAACAACGTTGGCAAACGTGCATAACGGCCAACTGTGCCTATTTTGTGGGTGGATGTGGTTCTGTGTAGGAGTACGCCGTGTAATGCGGCATCGTGTGCAACATGCAGAGTCGTTTGGGTGCCTATCCTCCAGGCGTCAAGTCACAGAACTTAATGACTGTATTACGTAGATCTATGTAGTTAGTTCACAAAGGCTTCCAGATTGAGCGCTGAAAGATATGTTATATATCAACCATGCAGGCTGTGATGTGCAGTATTGATGGATGACCATGACTGAGAAACATGTTATCAAGGAGGGCAGTTAGAGTACAAATGGTTGATGTGATATTGCAGGCTGTGATGTGAAGTACTTTTGGATGGCCATGACTGTGGGACATATTATCAAATAGGGGTCTTAGGGTACATGGCCATGACTAGGAGACATATAGAAGGCTCTTTTATCAAAGAGACCTCATATCATCATACTCTAGATAAGTGATTATTTCATTCGTGGTAGTCTCCAGGCCCTGAGTCATTTCCCCCATCTCGATGCGCTGTATCCTGTCCTTTTCGACCACATATTCCATACAGTTGTCCCTCACAAGCGATTCTTTAGATGCAGATAAATTAACTGTTAACAATTTGAGCGTCATTAATGATTGAAATACGTATTTACATTTCTTTTTTATTTGTTCTTAAGCTATTTTAGTGTTAAGACCACCGTGACAGATATGCTAGAACAACGAATGTGCAATTTACTAGTTCTGAGAAAATGCAGTTTAAAATTTATAGCCTAAGTAAATTTACACAGTTAAAAATTAAGTGAATATTTGTATTGCAATAATATGTCACATCAGTAGTTAGAATAACGTGTTTATCATGGTGGTCATTTAAATGTGATCATGGCTTGATTCTGTCATATTCGTGCTTTTGGAATATCGTACGGTTTAACAAATGCTTTTTCATTTACCTGAAATTTGTCTTCAATTTATTTTATTTTCAGAAAAGTCAATAAACAATTACAAAATAATAATAGTATCTTATAAAGTTCATAACAAAGTGAAGAGCATAATTATTTAGACCTCCTTCTGAAGCTTATCTTGTCCAGGCAAAGTATCCCGAATACTTTCATCTACATTCAATCCTGGGTAATATGCGTTCTGTTCGCATGCAATCATCAGCCTATCAAACGTCACAGAAGTTATTCTTGATTCTATCCTGAAGTGGATATTCAGCGTTCGTTACCCCTACCTTCAATGAAATAAGTGAACACAAAGGTTACTGCGAGATGAACTCCAGTAACAATATTTACTTCGCCGTTCTGCAGAGCCTGGATTTCTTGAAGATTCCGTGCCAGCTTACCTGTAACAAGAGAAAATATCATTGCATATACGAGTGAACAACATATTAGAATAAGGATCAAACACTGAGTGTTGTACAGAGTGCGCTCTAACATGCGAATAGTTTCCGCACCCGCGTGTGAAGAATGTGCCCCGAAATTTCCCCCGCATCTTATCGTCACACGCTGTATTTATATTCCGAAGGTTGAAAGAGTCGCCCAACGAGCAGCTCCGTATCTCCCGTTATATGCACATCTCTGCCTCCGTGCCGCCAACATAAAGTAATAACACTGCTATGATATGCTACTTATTATAAATGGTAATTAATTCTGTTTGAGAGATACGAGATAACCCACCTGTTAGTTTAATGTAAATTACTCTAACAATTTGAATACTGGAAATGCGAGTCAACACATTGATAAAACTGAATTCATCATAAATATCCAACAATTCATTGGATCTGAATCTGTCATAGGACATTTAAACATGGTCAGACAATGTTACCCAGCAACCGTGCAGACTGTGATGTACGGTATGGATGGATGGTAAGACAATGTTACCTAGCAACCGTGCCGTCTGTGATATAAAGTATGGATGGATGGTCAGACAATGTTACCCAGCAACCGTGCAGCCTGTGATGTAAGGTATGGATGGATGGCCACACAATGTTACCTAGCAACTATGCAGGCTGTGATATAAGGTACGGATGGATGGCCACACAATATTAGCTAGCAAGCGTGCAGACTGTGTCTTATGGCTGGTTACCATTTGTCATTAGGAGCCGGTGATCGATGACCATGGCTGAGAGATATGGTTATGATCATTTTATTTTCGCACAGGAAAGAATGGTTTACTCTCTCTTTTTCTCTTCTGACTTGTGGCAAGAGGGACAGTTATTTCGGTCTGTGTCAAATAGCAAGCTGTTCACGTCGCGGTTATATATTTGGCCTGGCGCAAGTGATATTTAATGCAGCGAATTTTCCCCCGGAGCGATGACAGGACTGTAGTATACGGAGACACTCTTCCCTCTGTTGGGAAATACGTGATCAGAGAGGTGGTGTACTGCTCTTCACGAACTGTGCTGGAAAGAAGGTAACGCTCCTTATGACACGTGACGTGGAATTAGTCTTCACCAAACAGGGGTATTTTCCCACCTCTGCCGAATAACATGTGAACCAATTGAAACAAGAATGCGCCATCTCGAAAATGTTTTTCACTTGTTCTTTCCTTACTTTTTTAAGAAAGCATCTATCAGCCTTTTATTTGTTACATTTATTCTAACATCAATTCAATGTTGACCTAATGCCATACCTTTTCGTTCCTGGAGCACTGCATGAAGCTATTCACGTCAACGTGTCTTCAATTTTCCAGATCGTTGCTTGTAATTGGATGTTGTGTTCCTCTATAAATTCCCTCCCCTTTACGGCCAGAGCCATTACTTTCAATTGGGATCACATTCGTTTCGGAACATCGACACATGCCTCCCAAAGCTCTGCTACGTAATTCTAGAGTTGGTTCCCCGGGAGGAAGGATGTCAACAAAGTCTGTGTTAACTTACCAGCTTTAGTCGGAAGTTATTTTCTTCCAACCGCGATGGCGTACATTGGTCAGAATTATCTAATTACCCGACCAAAGAGCCGTTCCGTGATTTTCACCGCAATGGTTCAGTGCTAGAGGGAAAATGTTGTCATTTACTTCGTGAATTTACCGAGAATGCTTGGATACCGTAGGGAAAATGGCTAGGAAAGTACAGGTCGTCATTTACTGTGAGAATTTCACGGGAATTGTTCCATAATGGAAGGAAAATATCTAGGAATGTACAGGTCGTCATTTACTGTGAGAATTTCACGGGAATTGTTCCATAATGGAAGGAAAATATCTAGGAATGTACAGGTCGCCATTTACTGGGAGACGTTTCCGAGAATTCTTCGATACAAGATGGAAAATATCTAGGAATCTACAAGTCGTCATTTACTATGAGAAGTTTCCGTGAAAGCTTCTACACCACGATACCAGAGGGAAAATATCTAGGAATGTACAGGTTGTGATTTCACGGGAACGTCATATGGTCCGACAAATCGCATTTTTGATAGTATTCCAAAGACGAACGTAGTTGAGTGTACCGAAGGGCAAATGAAAAATTTCATCCTGGATGTGTGCAAGGTCAGATTCAAGCCGAAGATGGGTCTGTGATGTTTTGGGGGTGTTTTTCTTATCATAGATCGGGTCCGCTCACTAAGAACCAACATTCTGGATGATCAGGTGTTGCCTTTCAGTCGACATCTGCATGATGAGTATGAAAACAGCGAAGTTCATCGGGCTGGACGCATACGTGACTGGTTTTATTAACACACACCCGCACTATTATATCTCGATTGGCCTCCAAACTCACCTGACTTGAACCTCACTGAAAATTTGTGAGGGATGTTGGAACAGCGGGGAAAACGCAGACATCAGCATCCCCGCAATTTAGAGACACTGCGCGTTAAAATCCTTAGCGGGTGGCTTAATTTGGATGCGACGCACCTGCACAACGTTGATCACTCACTTCCTAAAGGAATGCAGGCGCTTATCAAGTTACACGACATTAAATGATGCTTGTGTTGATTTCTACAGGTGTGGCTATTTTTCTGTCCGGTGAGCTTTTTGCAATTATCAAACAAACAAACAAACAAACAAACAAACAAACAAACAAACAAACAAACAAACAAACAAACAAACAAACAAACAAACAAACAAACCCCATGGCACTACAGCGCTTGAAGGGCCTTGGCCTACCAAGCGACCGCTGCTCAGCCCGAAGGCCTGCAGATTACGAGGTGTCGTGTGGTCAGAACGACGAATCCTCTCGGGCGTTATTCTTGGCTTTCTAGACCGGGGCCCTATCTCACTGTCAGATAGCTCCTCAGTTCTAATCACGTAGGCTGAGTGGACCTCGAACCAGCCCTCAGGTCCAGGTAAAAATCCCTGACCTGGCCGGGAATAGAACCCGGGGCCTTCGGGTAAGAGGCAGGCACGCTACCCCTAGACACCGCGGCCGGCTTTTGCAATTATCAGTGTTATTTAATACGTTTTCGTCTAGACAATTAAAAGTAGCGGTCTTGTGTTCCTTTCATCTTGCTAAACATCATTAGATTTTTGTTAAATTTCGTGAAATAGCTCAGCGTTACAAATGTCAGTTTCTCTTCATTGATGTTAACTGAAGGCGAACCTCTCTTGGTGGAACTTGTTTAAATGACCCTCGCCCTCCTGTCAGCCAACATGTGATAATCCATGAAGTGTTTGTTGAGCCCGTGAACATGCTCGTGGTGTGTGATACTACATCACAACACTCCTGCTACAGTGAGGCTGGTCTGTTGATAGCTCCACTGTTATCACAATATAGAGGAATGGAGGTCTCGGACAAAAAAAAGGGGGAAGGACCATAAAGGACATGAAAATGACTGCCCTCACAAACCTTGGGGTCGGAAAAAAGCAATATCTGGCTAAGAGAGATCGAATAGGAAGGATTAAACCGAGTTGAGCTCCTTATGTAAACAAATAGACGTAGCCTTCCTTAAGAAATCCCTGACAGACAACATCCACCTCTCCCCTTTCTACCGCCGGCAGCTTAATTACTGCTGAGGCCAACGAGTTACTCTTGTTCCACCCTCGTCAGAACAATCACATATTTAAATGGATTTTACGCACGGCTTGCTCGTCTCTGGTATCTTCTACCGTCTGAAGTAAAACTGCTTCCTCTTCCTGACTTCCTGCACGCCGTAAAGAAAATGTATATGTAAAAATAAACCCACATTTCTTGTGTATAATTTGCATAAATTATAATTGCAACCAAGATGTGTGCGAATGCTTATGAGTGCGCGTGTGGGAGTGGTTGCGAATGAGTGTGTATACAGGGGTAAGAGTGAGGGTATAATGACTGGGTCTTCTTACTCTAATATGTATAGAATAAATCGAGATAATTATTATTCTAAGAGTACAGTGTTTGGAGTGCAAATACGTAAATTTAAAATTGTCTGATACTGTTGTCATCGACGAGGTGAAAGGTACGCGTAAAGGCGATTGATGCCACTGTAAGATTCGAGGAAACTGAACAGCGATCTCCATTAGTGTGTGAGAAGAAAAAGGTCATATATGAACCAATGATTGACGATCTGGGGAAAAAGTACGAAATTACAAAATGCGAAGTTATTGGCCTTATGACTAGTGCTAGAGGGACAATTCCTAAGGAGAACGCTGAAATTCTTATGAATAAACAAAATCCTGGACACTGTTATCCAGACCATAGTGGACTCAGCGTTGAAAAATTCACTGGCGATTGTAAGACATACTCTGTGACATAAAAAAAGCGTGTTTTCGATTTTCTTTCTCAAATCAAATCTGAAAGCTTATTTCAATAGTAAACTTGAGTTATAACTTAAGCCCTGGTTAATCCAAACATCATATAAAATAAATGTTATTCATATGAAATGATTAGGAGGCCGATACTTTGATTCCATAATTGGGGCGACTATCAAGCGGATTGTATCTCCCCTCAGCAGAGTTCATGTAAACATACAACTGGAGATGGAGGCACTTCCGTGTATGTGGGGCTATCTACCACCTCCAAATTGTACATGTAAAATTTAATCAAAACAATAATAATAATAATAACACTAATAAAAATGAAAACCTACAACCTGTTTTCCAGTCATTGACCGGGTCAGAGATGGAATGAATGAAGCAGATATAGGCTATTAGTACGATGGGGTCGCCACTCCCACAGTGATTTATTAATGACAGGTAGATTCTATGAAATGAGATTGGATAGTGTTTCTGGAATGAAAGATCACAGGGAAAACCGGAGTACCCGGAGAGAAACCTGTCCCGCCTCCGCTTTGTCCAGCACAAATTTCACATGGAACGAGCGGGATTTGAACCACGGTATCCAGCGGTGAGAGGCCGACGCGCTGCCGTCTGAGCCACGGAGGCTCCAATAATAATAATAATAATAATAAATATAATAATAATAATAATAATAATAATAATAATAATAATAATAATAATAATAATAATAATAATAATCTGGAAGGAATGTCAGCCTCAACTGGAGACTCCGTGGTCGCGAACCCACACTTCCGAGTTGAGAGTGTACTTTTACTCACATCTTAGGACAGACAGGGGATGACGTCGACTTCCGGATATCTTTATGCACGGGAGATCGGGAGAAAATGCTGTGGGAAAAATTCCTATGTTCCCGGGTGCCGTAGTGTTTGAAAGTACACACACAAATGAAACAAAATTTTACTGATAAGGAACTAACTATTTGCCTTCCGAGATAAAACTTGAGATACAAAGAGAATTTTGAATTATTTAGAAGAACTGGATTTATTGGGTTTAATTGTAAAGACACGTGGCACTATAACTAGGCTTTCTTTTTATGAATTTTTGGAACAGACTCGACTAACAGAAGTCTACAATAATTCTTTGGTAATCCGTACTTTACGAGGATATTTGTATATTTTTAAATTGCACCTGTATTGTCAATAGTTCGCTTTATATTCCCGTTAATGTCCTATTAACGAACGCATTTTTCTTTAATTATTTTTTTGTATTTACAAATCTTTAATGCTTTGGACCAGGGCTTTCCAAATGGCGGCCCGGGGGCCGCTTGTGGCCCGCGAAGCCATATAATGCGGCCCGCAAGAGCATTTTAATAAATAATCTGCAGAATAATTACAAAATAATATTTTATAAGTCATTCAAAAATGTATTAATTTTTACATTCGTTATAGACACAAGTCCCAACTAGTTAATTCTTTAATATTATTTCCTCTTTTTAAAAATTCTCTTGATCTGAATGGATTATTTTTCATTTTAAAAATTTAAAATCCAAATTTCAGATAATAATGATTGATTATTACGTCCCACTAACTAATTTTGATGTTTTTCGGAGACGCCGAGCTGCTGGAATTTTGTCGTGCAGGAGTTCTTTTACGTGCCAATAAATCAATCGACACGAGGCTGACGTATTTGAGCAACTTCGGAATGATATAACAACGAACCTACGAACTTCAGAAGGCCAGCGCCTCAACCATCTGGACCACTCAGCCCGGCTCCAAATTTCACTCTTTTATGCAATTGTAAAATATTTTTTTTACCTAAGTAATTAAAATTATCAAACCTTTATTTCAATTGAATTATGCATCTTATTTTTTCATAATGGTACTTCTGTAGGCCTACTATACGCAGAATTTTACGAAAAATTGGTGTTTTATACAAGTGCCCTCAAGCCCTTACAAATCTTTTAGCGTTATTTATCAGACGATGTTAATTTTTTTATGTAGTCAAACTTTGTTCTTGTGGCAATTCATAATGTCTAGCAAGTCGTTGAGTTTCATAAGTTAAGAACTTCATGTTTTATTAGTATTGACATGTGGCCAGGAGAAAAGGTATGAGGTTATCCACCTTCCAATACACTACAACTAAAATGACAAAGAGAATTTTAGATCATTTCACTATTTAAGGGACGGGTTTCAACCCAACCCGGGGTCATCCTCAGTCTTATAAACATTGGCAAGTTATACATTGTATGTATGTTCAGTCCGTCAGCGATTCCGCTGGTGGGATCCTCGACAGCTCTGCCATCAGCTGTCATAGATGGCCTAGGCATCACTGAAGGGGCGTACTAGGGAAATGAGGAGTGAGCTAGTTTCCCGTTGCTTTCCTCACCGAGCCAGAGTTGCTATTACATATCAGTCTGCCAAGCCCACTGAAATGCATACACCAACCGACCCTATGAGCAACATTTTCACACCATTCATAGCAGGGACTGGCTGCATAAGGATTGGCATTACTAGCATCGCTCATACCTCAGTCACTTTCATATTGTCAAAGCCAAGGATAAGACAGAGACAGATCAATGAAAGTAACAAAATTGCTCTAGCCTATACCAGAAGACATAGTGCACTGTAAACACTAGGTTCTGCCAGTAAAGGCATATCCATTGTATGTACAGTCATTAAAATCCCTTACCGTATAGATTATCACAAGTTATAAAACACACACTGAGATATATAATGACAAAATAGAAGAAACTTAAAACACCAGATGTGAAATTCAAATAAAGGTTTTAGTCAATTAACCACTTGTAAAGCCGGACTGAGTGGCTCAGACGATTGAGGCGCTGGCCTTCTGACCCCAACTTGGCAGTTTCGATCCTGGCTCAGTCTGGTGGTATTTGAAGGTGCTCAAATACGTCAGCCTCGTGTCGCTAGATTTGCTGGCACGTAAAAGAACTCCTGCGGGACTAAATTCTGGCACCTCGGCGTCTCCGAAAACCGTAAAAGAGTAGTTAGTGGGACGTAAAATAAATAACATAATCATTATTACCACTTGTAAACAAGTTCTGTTGGATTGGAAGTCTGAAGTGTATCACTCAGTTCACATCTATTCCTTGTACTATCCGCGAAACGTTTAGTGATACTAAGGCCTATGTGTCCAATTTGTTGGTAGTGCCAGTTTACACAAAGATAAAACTTTATCTTCTTAAATAATGTTTAATAACCGTGGTTAATTAGAAGTCGTAAGCGGTTGTAAAAGAGAACCCTATAATACAGCCTGTGACAGTAAAGTTTGGTGAATGAAGTCAGAATGGTCGATTCGGCAACACTGGCGAAACACAACGCTGCACCAGCGTAGCAGCAGCTTTGACCACCTGCTCCTAACGTTGTTCAGTTGAGCATCGTGTGTGTGCCGTGTAAGACCTGTTTGACACAGTGCGTGTTTAGTGCGTTGGCTCTTAACTGCGAACAGGAACATGAACGAACAAACGATCAATGTACAGTTTTGTTTTAAGCTTAGCAAGACAGCGAAGGAAACGCATGTGATGCTGGTACGTGTTTATGAAGATCAAGCACTGTCCTTAAAGTGTGTGTACGAGTGGTTCGCCCGTTTTCGAGGAGGCCGGGAAAGTGTTTCTGACAATCCACGTAGCGGAAAACTGGCGACCGCCGTCAGTGACGAAAACATTCAGAAGGTGAGGACATAAATCAAGAACGATCGGCGATTAACTGTGCTCATGATAGCGGATGAACTGCAGATTAACCGTGAATCCGTGCGACAAATCGTTACCCAGAAGTTAGAGAAGAGGGAAACGTGTTCTTGTCTTGTGCCGCATCACTTGACTTGATCGGCGATCAGAAGCAGGCACGTTTAGAGGCTTCACAGGATTTTGTCGAAACGGCGGATGCGACACCAAATTTCTTGAACTGTATTGTCACTGAAGATGAAACCTGATGTCTCAGGTACGACCCTAAAACGAAACGGCAAAGCATGGAATGGCGTTCTCCCGGATCCCCTCGTCGGAAGAAGGTCAGAGCCGAAAAGTCACGCATCAAAACGATGTTCGTCATCTTTTTCCATAGTCAAGGCATTATCCACGACGTTGAATGCTGCACGGTACA
This sequence comes from Anabrus simplex, assembly GCF_040414725.1. Classification (NCBI taxonomy): domain Eukaryota; kingdom Metazoa; phylum Arthropoda; class Insecta; order Orthoptera; family Tettigoniidae; genus Anabrus; species Anabrus simplex. The sequence goes on from NC_090277.1 coordinate 76,750,604, forward strand.
TTGAAATTTTGACCCGTTTCATGAAACGTCTAGGCAGGCCACGACCCAGTACGCACAACAAGGTTCATAGTTTTTTGTCCACGACAACGCTCACCCCCACACAGCCAATATCGTCAAACAGTTCATGGCAAAATAGGGGGTGTTGCAACTTCAATATCCCCCATACTCACCAGATCTCAATCCTCCAGACTTCTTCCTATTCCCATGACTCAAGCTCGCCTTGAAAGGAAAGGGATTTGACGATATTCCTGGCATCCAACGAAACGTGACGAGGCTTTTGAACACCATCCCAAAGGGAGCCTTCTTGCAAAGTTTCCAGGACATGTATCGCCAATCTCAGCAGTACATAGTTATGAGAGAGGACTATTTCGAAGGACAGTAAGGTCACTGTTGTGCATTGTTCATCTATGTTGATAGTACAGGACTTCCCCGAACTTTATTGTCATAGGTTGTATATGGGTATTATTCCGTGGCCAGGCTTCTTAAATATATAAGTTGCAGGCCAGTCGGTGGATTAGGCTCAAAGAGTATCCACCTGACTCTGTCAATGTGGAAAATGTTTACATGGCTGCAAGGGAAGAGAGAAAAGAATGTTAAAAATGTGTTAGAAAGTAAACCATAGCAAAATTGTGAGAGACATTCCCTTCGTCCGTATTCCCCAAATGTCGAAGTGTTGACAGTCTGAGGGACACTGTGCTCAAGTTAGCGCCGAACTGCTGGTTGAGCTCCAAGTTCCAAGCTGGTTGGGTTGAAACCGGTCTCTTAAATAGTGAAATTATGTAAAATATCTTTGTCACTTTTCTTATGGTGTATCGAAAAGTGTATAACCTTATACCTATTATGCTAAGTCGTTGAATTGTAACGTATTTTGTTCATTAATATTTCTTTCAGGATGTATGTGTTAAACTGATATTAATGGAGTTACTTTACGAGAGCAGGTAATCGGCTCTAACGGCCGCAGGGCTTATAATTTAGTTTGTGTTATGAATATTTCAGTAGCGGCTCCTCTTAATGCACTTCAATGAAACCGGTGATGTTGAGAGGATCGGAGTTCACACGACTCGTAATTTCAGACAAATTGAAGTTTCTCTTTGAGATTCATCAGTCCAGTAATTGCCTGTTTCAAATAAACTTGCAGATATGTTCTCTTCTTATTGAACTGAAGAATAAATACGACGAGTTACTGCTGATATGCATCATGCGCGGCAAATATTTGATAGTAACAACTTATCTAGTACAGCAATCAGCGTTATGGTTATGCATCATAAGATGAGCTTTTATCGCTATTTTATCTCCCCTTCTCCATACTAAATAACTACCCAGATTAGCAGAACTTTAAAGAATGTAAACTGTTATTAGAAAGGGTGTTCTCCAACAGTTTACTCTCTCAAGCAGGGAAGCGTGAAGTTTCATAGGGAAACTGATTGGTGGTAGTTCCACTTGAATGGTAATTCCCTGTAGGCATAATTTAAAATCACTCGCTTCATCAGAATGTTATGCAAAAAGAACTAGAACATTTGTTAACATTTGATATGGATTATAATACATACATACATACATACATACATACATACATACATACATACATACATACATACATACATACATACATACATACATACATACATACATACATACATACATTATCATTATAGACTGTTATGCCTTTCAGCGTTCAGTCTGCAAGCCTCTGAGAATTTACTAAACGTCGCCACAATCCTCGATTTGCAACTAGTGTTGTGGCCTCATTTAGTTCTATACCTCTTATCTTTAAATTGTTAGAAACAGAGTCTAACCATCGTCGTCTTGGTCTACCTCTACTTCTCTTACCCTCCATAACAGAGTCCATTATTCTCTTAGGTAACCTATCCTCCTCCATTCGCCTCACATGACCCCACCACCGAATCCTGTTTATGCGTACAGCTTCATCCATCGAGTTCATTCCTAAATTAGCCTTTATCTCCTCATTCCGAGTACCCTCCTGCCATTGTTCCCACCTGTTTGTACCAACAATCATTCTTGCTACTTTCATGTCTGTTACTTCTAACTGATTACTTACATAAAATGAAACAAACATGTTGGAACAATTATACAATGACATGTCATATTTCCCTCGCTAAACACCAGCACTACTTGGTTCGAGAACCGGAAAAAATCCTAGGGAAAGCAGCACGAATGTTCTGAATGATTTTCAAGAAAAGAGAATGTTGCAAACTATGGGCTAGGAGGACTTGGCCGTACGGAGACGAGGTGTTTGACTAAGATGTAGGTATATTCCGAGTTGTCAGTGGAGAGATGGTGTAGAATGACATTAATAATAATAATGTTATTTGTTTTACATCCCACTAACTACTCTTTTACGGTTTTTTGAGACGCCGAGGTGCCGGAATTTAGTCCCGCAGGAGTTCTTTTACGTGCCAGTAAATCTACTGACACGAGGCTCACGTATTTGAGCACCTTCAAATACCACCGGACTGAGCCAGAATCGAACCTGCCATGTTGGGGTCACAAGACCAGCGCCTTAACGATCTGAGCCACTCAGCCCGGCTGGAATGTCATTAGTAAACGAATATGATTGAGTTGGGCTTTTTTCAAGTACGAAATATCATAATATGAATATAAAGTTGGAATTCAAGAGGATAGATTGGAATAATACATCGACAGAAATTTTTTGATATATTTCTATATTCTTTGAAAGCATTTAAGAAAAGACTGGGTGAACAATTGATAGGGAATCGGTCACCGAGACGACAGTTCTGAATGCAGGTGATGGCTGATTGACTTTTTATGAGATCTTCCATAACTGTCTTTAGAAATGGAGAGAGTTTTCGGAGATGTGTCAGCCTGATTAGTTTTTTGCTATTTGCTTTACGTCGCACCGACACAGATAGGTCTTATGGCGACGATGGGATAGCAAAGACGTTGGGATGGGAAGGAAGTGGCCATGGCCTTAATTAAGGTACAGTCCCAGCATTTGCGTGGTGTGAAAATGGGAAACCACGGAAAACCATCTTCAGGGCTGCCGACAGTGGGGTTGGAACCCACTATCTCCCGGATGCAAGCTCACAGCTGCGCGTTCCTTACCGCACGGCCAACTCGCCCGGTGTGATTAGTTTTATGGCTGACGATGGCTTGTTCAAGATTTATTCCTAGCGCACGATGCGGTTCATACAGTTCCGACTGACCTCGTCCATGTGGTTAAAAGTGGGTGTGTTGGAATACGAAGAGTCTGGAATACGTCTTGTAATATAGACATATCAGCATGTCAGATACTTGAACACTCCGCGAACAATCGAACGTAAACGTGTTAGATATTCTGAGGACTTTTGACCATACGATGACAGACAACCCACGAGATCTTCATAGTCACCATTCTTCAGGCTACTCACAAATTTATTCTGCTCCTGTCCACCAATGTTGAATAGCTGCACCCGCTGTTTGTAAGGTATTTTGATCATCGAAACCTTCCACAGATAAGAAGCAGCCCTTGAAGTTACTAAGTTACAACATCGTCTTTCCCAATCCTAGCTCTTTCGAATCCTGCGTCCCCAAACATCTTCAGTGCGTTAGTGCAACGTCACGCAACTGGAAAATGCTGCTTCTATTACTATTACCTGTGGGGGAGACGCAAACGAAGAATACAGCCACGGTATCCCCTGCCTGCCGTAAGAGGCGACTAAAAGGGGCGACCAAGGGATGATTGAGTTATAATCATGAGACTACTTGTAATTAGTATCATCAGGCGAGGAACACTATGGGTCGCCTTTACTAGCGAATAGTACCACTATGTTAAGTACACAATAGGTTTGTGATTAGCAGCAACAGAGGATCAATAAGTATGGGTTCAACAGTACTCGTGAATAGTACCATTGTGAGAAACGCCACAGGTCTGGACGTTCCCTTTGATGAGTACCACAGTATGAGCGACACCGTGGGTCTGCGTACGGTGTGAGTGTTATATTATCTGTTAGTAGTACCACAAAGTGTGGAACACCGTAAGTACCGCTACAGGAGAACTACCATGGGTCCTAGCGATAAGTACCATTATGAGTGGCCGTTGACATGGATTTTAGACCCCTTTAGACAACAAGCATCAGCTATTCAGGATTGTGCTTTGGAATCAGCCCTTGGTCAGTAATACTATTGTTTAAGATAGTTTCTGGGAAGGTGGGGTGTTGCTGGTCGAATCCGCTGATTATTTTAAGTTCACATTGATCCATTCCTTCTTCATCATCACGTTTTGAATTCTGATCAGTGGATGGTTTTGGACTTTTAAATTGTCATCACATTTAGTCTCATTTTGTACCATTAGGTGCCGATGACCTAGATGTTAGGCCCCTTTTAGCAACAGGCATCATGATCATCATCAATAATATTAATACATTTCTGACGTCGAACTCCTCAGAATGCGAACAGAATACTTGTTAATGTGCACGTCACGTCTCTAAGATGATCTCTCTCGGAAGAAGAGGTGAGAGGGAGATCTATAATCGGCTTATGGACGACACAACACTTTACCATCTGGGGATCTGACCGCTAAAATCCTGTCCCGGGGCGAGGATTGGCCAGCTGTAATTTAATCGAGTACCGGATCACTGTTGATACAACAAATACGTGACATGGCTACTTTATCTCTCTGTCTCATTATTTAATTACTTATTTATATATTTATTAGTGATTTAAGTCCACTTATAAGTAGTTCCGTTTTGGATGTTCGCTTTAGTTCCCAATACCCCTTGAGCCCTCCTGTTAGTTTTTCGTTTTTTTGCTGTGAAAGAGATTTGAGAGATTTAACAACCTTTGGTAGTGGAGACCATGAATTTACGAAATTTAGCGCGGACTGAGACATAAGTATCAGAAATCCCAGAGTAAGCTGAGTCTCTTTTTACTCCTTGTAGTCTGGTACCTTTTGATGAGTGAGAAGGTCTTCATAAGCCTGCGGTTGTCCATTCTCAGAAGGTGCCCTTATTGTAGGAGTGAAAATCCACAGCCTGTTTCGAGTCAAAGGCTGGGTCAGGAATGGAATGAAATGAAGCCCCCATCTGGCGGCGAGGATAGGAATTGTGCCAGACGCCGAAGCCTGTCGCACTATTCTGGGGCAATGTTTAATGAATGACTTGATGAAATGATATTGGAGAGTGTTGCTGGAATGAAAGATAACAGTAAAAACTGGAGTACCCGGAGAGAAACTTGTTCCAGCACAAATCTCACATGGAGTGGCCGGGATTTGAGTCACGGAGGCTCTTATTGTAGGAGTATACTTATTAAAGCATCGCAATCACAGCTCACACTCACCATACCTTTTCAATTCTTTACTCAAGGAGCAATGTTTTTTAGAGGAAAAGTCTAAAACAATAAAGATAAATGGAGAAAAATGCATAGTATTAGATTTGCTGATGACATTTCTATAGTAGCAGACTCTGAGAAGGAATTAAATAGAATTTTGACTGTTCTGTGTGGTACACCGAAACATAACAAAATCAATAATAAGAAAACAAAAATTTTAGTTAATTCAAACATAAGAAGAGTAAGTTCCAAAGTAGATCAAGTGCAAAATTCCTGTTACTTAGGAAGACAATAGAGCACCAAGGAAATCAAACAAAGAATAGCTCTTGCTAAACAGTCCTTTCAAAATAAAAGAAGTTTTTTTGACAAACACCCGTATAGGTTTCAAAACAAGAAAGGCGTCTGTAAAATCCTTCATCTGGAGTGTACTACTTTATGGTTGTGAGATCTGGACTATGGGAAAGAAGGTAAACGATCCATCGAAATCAACTTAAATGCGGGTTTGGAGGAAAATGACGAATCGAGATGTTCTAAAGGAAATCAATGAACAACGGAGACTGATAAAGAATATGGAAAGAAAGAAGATAAAAGGAAAATTACTAGGAAAGAAACGAAGAAAAAGACCAAGGAAGACATGGTGTGAGGATGAGAGAAGCTAGATGGAATGTAAAAACTACAAGGAAGTGAAAAGGAGAACAGACGGTTGCAGCGATAAGGCTTGGTGCATGATGATGAATCACAGGTCAACTTTTAATACAAGAATGAATAAATAAGAAAAGATCAGTAAAGGCCTTAGCGATGTGTCTTCTCTCTGCTGTACATGGACAAAAGTCCTCAGAACAAACAAGACGTATCCACAAATCGTAGCAATGGCATCAAGCCGATAGCCGACATAGTGGTAGTCAGCGATTCGGCGAGCTTCTCAAGAGGTTTCCTACAATTTATTTACCACGTCTATGCCCGGTTTTTGTGATAAAGAAAATACGTATTTTTTAAAGGAAAATTAATTTTTTATTCAAAATATTGGTATGTTATGAATACCATGCCTGAAAATCTTCTTGTCTTTCACGGCAAATGATTCGTCCAGCCATTTTCCAACTTCCTCGATATTGCTGAAGTGCTGCTCTTCGAGTGTGTGCCCTATTGATGCGAAGAGGTGATAGTAAGATGGCGCCAGCTCGGGGCAGTACGGCGGGTGCGGAAGGATGTCCCATCCAAGCGATTTCAAGTTTTCTTTCACTGGTTTTGCTGTGTGAGACGGCACATTGTCGTGTAACAGCATCACTTTGCTATGTTTTCTTGCCCATTCCGATTGTCCTTTCATCAATGCGAGATTTAAATTAACCATTTATTGGCGATAGCGTTGTGCATTAACGGTATCGCTAGGCTTCAAGGGTTCCTAATACACAATACCGCTACCAGAACGCGCACTATCTTTCACGTTGAAGTTTCCACATTTAAACTGTGTCACATGTTCTAACCATTGGAGCGTGTTCACCACGTGTTTCTACCAGCAAAGGTTGACTTTCCACAGCCTTTTTATTTTGAATAAATAAGAAAAGCAATGCGCGCCGCAAATGTTCTTTCTCGGGCACAAACTTTGACATGATCACTGAACGGTACAGCACAGACGCTAGTGTTTGGCGAACTCAACTTGTGTGTGTTGGTAGGTTAATATCAGACGAACAAACTGACGTATGTGTCAAATTCATACGCTGTGTACTATTCGCTGGCGCCATCTCTTAGTGAAACCGGAAAAGACTTACGGATACACCTGCTATTTTCTTCTGGACAACTTTGTCCCAGGCGCAGAGCCTCTGAAACTGATTGGATATCAATGATACTGCAACTCTGATAGTCACCAGCCTTCTATGAGTGGTGATGCTTACTGTTTTAAGAGGAAGTACAACTAGGAAGCCATCCTCCATTACCACTAAACAGAGGAAAAAACTGGAAAGGGTCCGACACTTTGCAAAATAAAGATATCGGCCAAAGAAGGACACGGGTCACGAAGGGCGTGAAAATGAAAGATTTCCTATCGCTAACCTAATACAGCCTGGGTTGGCAAAGAGCAAGATTTGACCAAGGGAGGTCGGATACGATACATAAAAGTGAGCAGCCTGACGTAGGACTCAGCTAAGGGCACTGTCGTCGCCAGCCCTAGGTCCAAAGTTCATAGCCCCCAGGGGCCCTTTTACTCGCCTCTTACTAAAGGCAGAGGACACCGTGGATGTTATTTTTAGAAAAAGAAGAAGAAGGTTGTTGTTGTTGTTGTTGTTGTTGTTGTTGTTGTTGTTGTTCAACCCTTCCCCCGTTTCCCTACCGGGTCGGGAATAAAGTGAGATGAAACTTCGTAGCGAGTTTTTACGACCAGATGCCCTTACCGACGTTAACCTCCTCAGAGGCGTTAATGAGATCAAATGAATGACGTGATATCTGATAGTAGGAAGGGAGAGGGTGAAATCCGGTGCCAGCACGTAGCCTAATTCCGTCGCATAGCACCAAGGGGTCTGCTCGTTGCTGAACGTCCCCATCCGACGGACGAATCGCCGTTAACAGCTTCATATGCCCTCACTCCAAATGAACACAGCAGAAAGATTTAGAATTGAATCAGGCTTCTGTCACGTGATGCAGTGATTACAAATTGTATGCCATCTCCATTCCTGCACTGCCGGCCAACATACGGCGAAATTTGTTCCCACCAACTGAGACTAAGTACAGAGTCAGACCATACGGACCTTACTCCTTAACGATCATGGCTACCAGGCGGGATTTGAAGAATAAGATGATGTTATTGTTTGAGTCATCAGACCATAGACTTGTTTGATGTAGCTCTCCATGATAACCTATCCTGTGCTAACTCTTTCATTTCAACATCCTACATCTGCTTGACATATTCATACCCCTACCGTTCTTACCGCCTACTCTTTCCTCAAAAACTAATTGAATAGGTCCTCACACCAATTCAATTCACTGTCTCTTCATTCGAGATTCGATTTATCCACCTCATCCTCAGCATTCTTCTGTAAAACCACATTTCAAAAGCTTCTATTCTCTTTCTTTCTGAGCTAGTTATCGCCCATCTTTCACTTCCATACAATGACACCCTCCACACGAACGTTTTCGTTCGAAGTGAGCAATTTTCTTCTCTTGAAGAAGGCCTTCCTTGCTTGTGCTACTCTACATGATGTCCTCCTTAGTTATTCTACAGCGCAAGTAACAATATTCATCTACTGCCTTTAAGACTTATTCCCCAATCGAATATTTCCTGCATCACCTGACTTCATTCGAGAAATATGTACACTCATAAAAACCAGAGGTAGGAAGTTCATATTCACAGGACATACCCATTAGTATATTCTGAAGAGATGATTAGCATGTGAACCATTTAGACCCTCAGGTTCAAGGTCCACATTGATATCTCGGCGCACCACCACCGACTGGCAAAATGTGCCTGCGTCTCTCGCTGTCGTTATAAACCGAAGGTAATGGATCAGTGTGACTTGAGCAGACGTGCAGGGTGCCTCGCAGACGTTTGCAAAAACTGTATCGTCAAATTAATGAGTTTGAAAGAGGGCGCATTATTGGCATGAGAGAACGTGATGCATCGATCCTGGAAATTGGTGGTCGTGTGGGACGAAGTATGTCAGCAGTGCAACGGGAGCGAACAGAATGGTTCACAGGAGGCCAGAGAACACGACGAGATAGATCTGGGCGCAACACCCAAGCCACCGACCGAGAAGGTCGACACTTCACCCGAATGGTATTGGAGGAAAGATCTGCATTCTCCTCGGCTCTGGCACAACAGTGAAACAGTGTAACACATCGTACAGTATCACAAGTGACAGTCCGTCGCCGTTTATTACGGTCTGGGTTACCGGCGCGTCGTCCACTTTTCCGCCTACCTTTGAGTAATATGCATAAACATGTTAGATTGCAATGGTATATGGAACGACGTCACAGGGGACAGGGATGGCAACAGATAGTATTTTTCGAACCAATCCAGGTGCTGTTTGTTTGAAAATGATGGCCGCATTTTGGTTCGCCGCAGAGAGGGGCATGACATTGACTGCATTCGCATAAGAAATACAACGCCAACTCACGGTACAACCACAAATCACAGTTGGTGCGTGTCCAGGGCTCTGTGTCCAGTATGACCTAGGTGAATGGCATCCTGCGACCCGTAGCCATACCCTTTCTGCACGACAATGCGCGACCACATGTTGCTGCACGAACACGTGCCTTCTTGTCAGACTGTTGCCCTGGCCCACCAGATCACCGGACTTGTAGCCAATCGAAAATGTGTGGATATGGTGAAACGACGGGTTCGGCGCTGTGACCCAGTGCCAACCACCAAAGATGAACTGTGGAACCAGGTGAATGCAGTATCGATCGCTATACCCCAGGACGCCATTCGCGCCTTATACGCGGCGATGCCAGCACGCACGGAACAAGATATCAGTCCCCATGGAGGACCCAGTACCTTCTAGGCAACAGGGCACAGGCTGAACCTAGGTGACTGAAATGCTAGTCGTTTCTGCGGAAGATACTAATGAACATGTCATGTGAATATGAACTTCCTATCTCTAGTCTTTCAAGGTGTTCTGTTATTATGAATATGAGTGTATGTAAAAATAATGTCCTATTGTTGCATCCATTAACTTGCATGATCCTTTTTAGCTGCGTACATTTTGTAGGAGTCCATAGCTGATGTGTTATAATGAGAAATTGTTCAACCTGATTGTTGCCGTGTTTAACACATTTTAATTTGGAGTGTTATTTGTTCGAAGAGCTCAGGTTTTTGAAGGGTTCTTCGTCTCAGTCTTTTTAAAATACTGTACATTGCACTTTTCAGCAGGCAAGATTTGATTGTCATATATATCTGATTTATCTTCTTATTTTCGGAATTGATGTTTTGTTGTTGGAAAAGGGGAGTGGTTATTTAAATGTCCACGTGTTTTATGGTTTAAATGTAGCTTCCCTCTGGTTCATTTTGCATCACCAACTCGGTCCGCTTAGAGATTTCTTCGAATTTTACTTTGTTCTGCTGATCTTCGGGGGATCAGTTTCTAGGATATCTGGAAGTGCGTGGTCAGTTCATATCTATTATAATTTTTATAGCCTCATTTTTGGACTTGCACTTTTTATTTGGAACTCAGTCTTACAACCTGCATCAAGTCCTAAATGAACATAAGGATGTGACGTTGATAAAAAAGCAAATTTATAAGAAGCTTCATTGCAGTGGTAAACGAGCAGTTTATTTAAAAAGAGCACGCCATTGTCTTTTTCCAATTACACGAGGTTCTCGGCTTGAAAAATGGACCCACTCCAGGTTTAATTACTGCCCTGCACTTTGCAGCTCTCTGTATCTGGCGCGCGGGGAGAAGTAATGTAACCTGGTAGCCATCATCATTAAGGGGAACGATCACTCAAATTTCTTGATTTTCTTACAAAAATCTAACTTCGGAATAAATAAGCCAATCCCTCCATTATCAGAAAATAGCAGAATATTTCAAGTTCCGTAGTTTTAAAGGCCGTACGGACATCTTAATGCCGTGTGAGTGTCTCAGCTACGCTCATCTCACACTGATGGTACTTCATCGCATGTTTTGACAGTATTTTGCCGTTTTCGTTTGAATTTCGCTCCAAGGTTTGACAAATGACAATGGTATGGTCTCACGCTTTACGATGTTCGAATGTTTTAGTCATAATTTTTAAAAATTAACAGGCGCATTCAGAAATTCAGATGCCTTTTTTCTTGTTTTCAGTGCTCTGCTTCCTTGGAAAAGCTCCATGTGCTGCAGTTCTTGTCTGATTGATATGAAACTTTCTGGGACTATAATAAAATGTTCAACTAACAAAGCATACCGGTACTTATAAAGAATTTTATTTGTTGATTAGAAGCAACGTTACATGCATTTGATTACGACAGTATACGTACTGTTTTTCTATGGAAATTAGCAAACCAGAAATTCAAACATTTCTATTCTGATGCATATTTGAGGAGAAATACATATTTAAGTAATGCCTGTTGCTCACGGTAAAATGTTTCGTAAAATTTGTTGTACAATTAATTTTTTAAAAATTTGGAGAAAGCAAGTTGTATTGCTCACGGTAAAATTATTTTATAAAATCCGTGGAAGCGGTGGAAGCATCAGGATGGCCATCTATGAACTCACTTCTAAACTGAGATGTGTATGTGTTGCCATATATCGATAAACTTTCAAACCAAGAATCAGCTGTTCAACTTGACTTACAGTGTGTTTGAGAGTATGGCTCCAACAAACAAAGCAAAACTTGCTGCTTTACCTGCAGTTATATGTTGTAGGCCTGTAGCGGTAAAAAGAAATGCCAGGAAATGCTGGACTCAGGATTGAATCAAAAGAAGAGAAAAAGGTAGAGGATTGCTGTCCTTGGTCGAAAATTAGTTGAGGTTAGAAGACCAGCATTCATATAGGAATTAGGCGATTGTTTTTTCTGCCTCTCTTCTTGCATTTCTCCTGTGGTCAAGTGGCGTTTTAACTTCGTACAAACAAGGACATTTCTGGTATTCGTCAGTAAAACACTAACAGCTTCCTTAGTCTACCAAGATCCTGCCATTTTGTTTGTTTACAATCGAGCTTCACAATCTTCTCACGACGTAGCGCCAGCATCATCGTGATGTCAGCTTCGCTGATTGGTTCGTTTCGTAAAATTAATTTTACGGAATAGAACATGTCCTATTTTATGAAAAATTTGATCAAAGGTTTTATAAAACTTGAATTTGACCGTGAGCAACAGAAATTTTATAAAATTAAATTATTGTACAATACATTTGACAGAAAATTTTACCGTGAGCAACAGGCATAAGTTTTGTTTATATTTTATTTTATGAAATAATTCCTCTCATGCAGAGGCTGCCTTGCGACAAACTATACTTTTACATTTATTTTTAGAAGAGACATAGATATGCTTGAGAAATGTTGAAGGTAACCTAATTGTAACAATGATTTTTTAGAATTATCAGTGAACCTGGCAGAGACATCTGTTTCCAGAAATTAGCGGCAAAAACGGGAATTGTTCCCCTAGGTCCAATCATCAGACCTACTAGGTTAACACCATTATCAAATTTTGAAGTCATTAAAACCACAATTGTGTCCAAGGAAACTTTTTCAGTAACTAATAAGTAAATATCAAGTAATAATAATAATTGAAGAAGATTGATTCAAGCCGCTGCTTTGAAGCTTGGTATTATTATTATTATTATTATTATTATTATTATTATTATTATTATTATTATTATTATTATTATTATTTAATTTCCCGTATAGAAAACCCCTATTTTATATGGTATATTAAGGGTTATAGATGAACAAATCAGAATATATATTATTTACACACATAGAATTAAGATGTGATGAAAGAGAATAACAACATTGCGTTTTAAAGATAGAGCCCCGGGTGAGTTGGCCGTGCGGTTAGGGGCGAGCGGCTGTGTGCTTGCACCCGGGAGACAGTGGGTTCGAGCCCTACTGTCAGCAGCTCTGAAAATGGTTTTCAGCGGACGAGTTGGCCTCGCGGTTGGTGGCCCGCGGTTGTGAGCTAGCATCCGGAAGATACTGGGTTCGAGCCCCACTGTCGCCAGCCCTGAAGATGATTTTCCGTGGTTTCCCCATTTTCAGACCAGGCAAATGCTGGGACTGTACCTTAATTGAGGCCACGGCCGCTTCCTTCCCACTCCTAGGCCTTTCCTATCCCATCGATGCCATGAGACCTATCTGTGTCGGTGCGACGTTAAGGAGTTCAGAGGGTTAGCCGGTTCATTATTGCACGAGTTTAAATGGCATTCTAATGCAAATCTTGGTCTTCCAAAAACAGAACAGCCAAATAGAAGTTAATGCACGCTATGAGAAGATCACAAAAGCAAGAGTAACCATCTGCAGTCTGAACCTTAAAGTACTCGAAGTATGATTTAAATTTACCGCGGCCAGGTGGGAACTGAGTAAGTACAAAGATCTTTACACTGGAGTCGAAGCTGGATTTCAGGAAAATATAATTCTCTCGTAACTGATCCTTTTGAAGTAGCGGTCGAGACATCATTCCTCTGAGAAGTAGTATATTCTTTAATATCCCTCTTCAGGAAACATATTGGAGCTCTGTTGTACGAATATTCCAACATAGATTTTGCAGCTTGCTTGGCTTCGAAATCTGCCATAAAACTTGGTATAAGGGGTGATATTTATTTCATGGATGTGCTCGAAAAATTTCTTGCTGTTGTCTGCGAAATGGTAGAAGTTGAAAATTTGAGTCATCGGTCCCCTTAAGACATCAGAATGGTCTGACACCGTTCTTAGCTGCTTGGAGTCCCGTTGGTGAAAAGATATTGACTGGCAGAATAGGAGTGGGGGTGTTACACAATTTGTATTTACTAGACTGCATGACAAAAGTTCGGATTCAATTGCAAACCTCTCCACAGGGCATATGACGCAGTTGATGGTGATTCCTCCGTCGTATGGAGACGTTAAGCCTTGAACAGACCTCTTGGTGTTATTTATCAGGAGTAGGCTATGTGCCGTCACCGGGAAGCCCAGGCATTAAAAGCCATACGACAGATAAATAAATAAATCACCGCACCGAGAGAGTTGTCGTGCGTGAGGTTGCATTCGGGAGATAGATTGTTCGAACCCTACTGTCGGTAGACCTGAATATGGTTTTCCGTGGTTTCCCATTATCAAACGAGGCAAATTCTGGAACTGTACCTTAATTAATGCCATGGTCGCTTCCTTCCCACTCCTATCCCATCGTCGCCATAAGAGCTACCTGTATTGGTGCGTGTGAAGTAACTTTCTAAAAAAATACAATTGGTGGTAGGCTGTCATTATTGTAGCGCCCGCACGGTTTTGAGAAAAGACAAATATTAAGTGGATAACAAATTCTATTTAATAGAACTTGGTACATTTGGAATGTAGATAACAACTCGGTCTGTGATATGAGAAACAAGAGACATAATTTACAGAGTTCGGGTGTGATATTACAAGTAAACCTTTCTCATCTTCTAACAAGGTCGTACTTGATGTAGATGCACCTTCCTTTACTTCAAAGTAGTTACTTATTGTACATTGTTTTCGCTGTTTCAATTCCTCATAGCAACGCCAATTACGCTCTTTTCCTTTCATTACTTTTATTCCTTCATCATTTATTTTTCTCGTTTCAACTCTTTTCTTTTGTACGTTTTTGCCGAATCCTAATAAAATCTTTCTTTTCCATTAATAAATTTGTTGTTATACACAACTGACCACGATGTATTCATAACGACAGCTCACCTCCAACTGAGTGCGCGAGTCAACACAGCGCCATCTTGTAACAGAGTATGCACATGAGGTCACATATTTAGCACTAATTTTGCCTTGCTTTGAAGCTCTATTTCATGAAATCTACGTTTCAGATTTTCAATTTTCTTTTTGCAACAGGTAGACTCCTCTTTTATCCGTCAATTGAGATATTAGACATAATCGTAAGTTGAATACTTTCGGTAATAATCATTTCGTGTGGCTATTTCTAGCCGAGTGCAGCCCTTGTAAGGCAGACCCTCCGATGAGGGTGGGCGGCATCTGCCATGTGTAGGTAGCTGCGTGTTAATGTCGTGCAGGATAGTGTTATGTGTGGTCTGTGAGTTGCAGGGATGTTGGGGACAGCACAAACACCGAGCCCCAGGGCCACTGGAATTAACCAATGATGGTTAAAATCCCCGACCCGGCCGGGAATCGAACCCGGGACCCTCTGAACCGAAGGCCAGTACGCTGACCATTCAGCCAACGAGTAATACTTTCGGTGATATACGCGTTCTACTCAAATATTATCAGCGTCTTAAAATTTTTCTTTCCATGTACCCGTTGTCTAGAACTACTCTGACCGAGCTCGATAGCTGCAGTCGCTTAAGTGCGGCCAGTATCCAGTATTCGGGAGATAGTAGGTTCGAACCCCACTGTCGGCAGCCCTGAAAATGGTTTTCCGTGGTTTCCCATTTTCACACCAGGCAAATGCTGGGGCTGTACCTTAATTAAGGCCACGGCCGCTTCCTTCCCACTCCTAGCCCTTTCCTGTCCCATCGTCGCCGTAAGACCTATCTGTGTCGGTGCGACGTAAAATAACTAGCAAAAAAAAAAACCTACTCTGGCTGCTTGATGAGGTAACTACGGTCAAATTCTGTTGAGCCAGGTTTTTTTACAAGTTGCTCTACGTCACACCGACACAGATGGTTCTTATGGCAACGATGGGCTAGGAGTGAAAAGGAAGTGGCCGAGGCCTTAATTAAGGTACAGCCCCAGGATTTGCCCGGTGTGAAAATCAGGAAGCACGGAAAACCATTTTCAGGGCTGCCGACAGTGGGATTCGAACCCACTAGCTTCCGAATCGAAGCTCACAGTTGCGCGCCCCTAACAGCACGGCCAACACGCCCGGTGAGTCAACTTTAATTATGTTGAAATGTTTACAGAAGTATTGCCGAACACACGAGCACGGCCATCAAAATGACATAGAATAAACAAAGCTTCATTGCAGTTTAACGGGCGGTGGTTTATGTGAAATTCAAGTTTCATGGAACAAAAGCAAATCATAAATGGCGTCATAAATATCTGAGACTCGAAAATTCACAAGATTTAGTGGTCGACTAACAAATGAAGAAGTACATTATTAAATTTATAGGTTCTTGTAGTTGCAACCTACCATAAAACTAAAATGGCCGCCCCGACAGTGCATAGCTGATATCTTGTCGACGTCGAGATAGGCCGAACTTGGTGTCGAAGCCTTTTCTAGTTTACGATTCCATTTCGTTTTCAATGTTATTTGAGAGAAGGAACGAGCTCAACTAATGAGAAACAAACACAGTCGTTACTGAAATTGGGTCTGCTCCTCTACGAAAGCAATCCACGCTGCTATTGTCAAGAGCAAGGGAAAGTGAAATATTGATTCTCTTAGATATGCTTCAAGACGTAACAGCGCAACAATATATCTTTCTGATAAGAGCAGTGATTTCTTTGATTCAATATTAACTATGTTCGCAAAAATTCAAGTCGCAATGAGTTTTAAGAAAGTATTCTAACCTGTGAAATGGATAGTGTGAACCAGATCGATAACGTTCTTCACAATAAAGGGCCAAACTACATTCAGCGAGACAGGCTGTGCAAATTATTTTTACCGTGTATATAGAGGTACACACATAAATATTCGGTCACAGAAGACTCTAGGTTACAATGCAGAGATATTTAGAATTACAAATTGGTTTTAAACATGTTTTATTTTCATTCAAAAGCATAAAAAAATATTAAATAGATTCCGTAATCTTAGATTTTTGCAGCAAACGTATAGATGATATAGATGTTGATTCCCATAGGGAACATGAAATATTTGTCCTGAATAAGTAAATTTATAATACCAATATAATGGTCCGTTATTGGACATTATAAATTTTCCAGCTAACTCATTCTTGGTTGCCTGCATTTCGCCCTCGTGTGCTAAGTTGGGCTCATCAGTTGGTACTTAGCACACCCACTAAGACGCATGGGTAGTGCATATCGTGGAGGCCACTGCATAGGGTACTTGAAGCCACCAGCAGTGCCAATGCACTATGAGAGACTATGTCAGGCAGGCATCAATTTTTGGAAGTGAGAAATCTGCTTCGCGTCTTCAGAAGAAACTCTCGACTAATCACGAGAAAGTATTTCTACAATAATTATTTCAATTTCAGGCCATTCTGTATTTTGTCGGATGGGCCTTACAGAAAATAATCGTTTCTGAAGAACGTACTAATGAAAATGTCCTGTGAATATGAACTTCATATCTCTAGTCTTTCAAGGTGTTCTGTTTTTTATGAACACGAGTGTACTTTGTTTATTGTATCTCTTCTAAGTCATTTTGTATGCTCTTTGAAGTTTTCGCAATTCCTTCTTTGTTATCTTGCTGATTTAACCCTGCTGGTTGAATAATTTTACCTGGATACTTTTAACTTTGCCTACTTCAGCGATATTTCCATATTTGTGGATTAACGGTTGACTGTTGAATCTTGATCTAGTCCTTTCCATAATTTGTCTTATAAGAAATTTGGAGTCCTGTTTTGGCTGCCAATTCATGGCGTTTTTCTACATACTGTAATGCTTCCTCTCTGTTGTTGGGTAGGATAACAATGTCATCAACAAATACTAGGCAATTAAGGTGAATTTTGTTTAGGAGACATCTACCAATATTATACATTACTTTCCATCGTTATGCCCAACTTAGGAGCTCAGTTGAACCAGCTTAGCTGATTTGTTGGCCTTCTGCTCCTCCCCAAACCTCTTCATCCTCTCGCTGAGCTTCTTCCTTCGTTCTTCTGTCCAAGTTCTGGTGTTAGGTTTGTCTTCAAACTGGTGATTGTCGATTTTGGTTATGAATTTACATCTGTCCTGTACAATGTCTTCCGAGCTGTTAATTTCCTGGACATCTGTTTCATTTTCACGAAGCCAGCTGTTCTTGGTTTTAGATGAAAGGGACAGGTTGAGAATTCTTTTAGTTAGTCTGTTACTGTTCATTCTGATTATGTGTCCACAAAATTTGAATCGTCTTTTCCGAGAAGTCTGAGATAATCTTTCAGAATGACAATGTACATACTGGGATTATTTTTTCTCCATATTCCCTCTATACAAACTAGACAAAAAATCTTAAAATTTTCCTTTCCTGTTTCTCTATGTCTTTGGTTAGAGACCCGCCAGCAGTGATTAAGGTTTCAGAAGCATATAATGCTTCAGGTTTGATTACTGTATTATAGTGTCTAAGTGTTGCTTTCCTAGATATTGAATTTTTATAGTATCTATTCCAAGTGATACTGTAAGCTTTCTGTAATTTGAAAATTCTTTCTTTGTTTGCTTCTCGGTTAAAACCAGAGGGCTGAATATTTGAATTGGTTCACCCGAAGGATTTTGCCGAATTTAGTTATCATAGGTTGTCCATGTAAGTATCGTGAAGCTCCTTCCATGTACTGAGTTTTCTCATACGAGAGTCCCATTTTGATGGCAATTTCATGTCTTTTTTTTCAATGGAATGAATTACTTCTTACCTTCTTCCCCTTCTTCTTCTTCCTCTTATAATTATATCTTCCCTATCCAGTCTCCCTTTGTCACACATGGATACGGCAGTGAAACCCACTCACGCGGCAATAGTAAAAATATTCATATCTGAAGCATTACTTCTACGAGGAGACAGTGGTCAGAGGCGTACTCTACTCAGAACTCCAAAGACAAGATAGGCTGTAATTTAGAACTATGTTTGCCGGCCAGGTCGAGAAATTATAGGCCTACGTCAGTACCAAAAGATGAGATGGCAGCTCTGGTCCAGAAAGCCAAGAATAGGAGAGACGATTCGTCCCGCTGATCACGGGTATCTGCAGGCCTTCAACGTGAGCAGCAGTCTCTTCGCAGACCAAGGTCCGACGGTGTCACAGAATCCGAGGCCTAGGGAGTCTTTCATTATCATGCCCTTCGTGACCCATGTCTTCCTTCTTTCTAAGCATCGGATCTTTTTCACTTAAGCTTTGATCAGCGTTACAAGAGGATGGTTGTGGATATGTACTTCCTCTTAAAACAATAAATCACCACCGCCATTAGAGAAAACCTCGCAGACATCTCGGACCAGAGGCAATGAAATGTGAAATACATGTTGTTACCCTTAAAATAGGAGCTGAAACTAGTATTAATTCGTACTCGCATTTAGTTTTATACGAGGAATTCGATCATTAATGTAATGTGTGTTATTGTTAAACCAAATGTCGAACATTACACACATTACATACGATAATATACTCCATATACACAAACCACAAATATGTTCGTCGTTTTTTAAACAGTTTCATGAAACAGTGATACAGTCAGAACCATTAATGTTTTATGAGCCACAAAACTGACGATCGTTGTTAACTGATAATAATAGAAATACAGGGCAATCTACTGGACAAATCAGGCCCGGTGACAGGATTTTCGGGAGCCTGGGCAACTGAGAGTTTCGGGGTCCTAAATACCGGTTCCCCCTCACCCTCACTTAATTTAGACCAGAACTGCGAAATTTCAGGTTATTTTATAACCAAGACTTACCTGGTTATCAGCCCGTGTTGGTGGAGTTTGAACTAAAAATTTGTGCAAAATTTTTATTGGTGCAAAACAAGGTGTATTTGTGGTGCCCGTTTGGCGCTAAACCGACATTGGTTGCATCTGTTACACCATATATTTTGCACATTAACTTACAAAATTTTTACACCAAACATGAAGTACATTAATCACACAATTTCTGCACCAATTTCGCGCCAAAAGTACACCAAAAGTTTTCTTTCAACCATCTTTATTTTCAACACCACTGTTGAACAAAATTAGCTTCAATCAATGCTCCAAAGTTACACCAAGGATTTGGGTGCATTTGTGGAAACATCTTGGTGTGATTTTAGTGCAAAATTTGTGCAGTTTTATTCGTATTTACCCCACAAATATAATGGTTCCAAACTGGTGTAAAGTTGGTGTATCTTTCGAAGCAAGTATTGTAGTAATTTTGTTGAGCACCCTTGGTGCCACTTTGTTACAAAATTAGTGCATATTCTTTCGCATTTACCCCAACAAATTATAGTACAAAATTGGTATAAAATTTGTAACAACAACACTGTAACGTTATACTTCTCTGCTGCACCCTGACACAAGCTCTACCTTGATTTGTTCCTTCACGTTGGCATTTAAATTTATTTAAACGTTAATTTTTTAAATTTTTTATTCATTTTTGTATTTCTACCGGGTCCTCGGATCCCTCTGCCGCCGCCCCCCCCCTTTTTCGCCGGCCCTGGAACCATTGATGCTTAGAGTGTGGAGGATTTGAACTACTGACATCTATGTGGCTTTTCATCCAACGAGTGAAAAGGAAAAGAAACAAAGACGATACTACTGAAATGTTTTCATTCCTCCCTGAAGGGGGAGGCGGGCCACCTAGACGGTGACGCCGTCTCTCAGGCCAGGAGATTTGTTACGGTGAAGGAGATGCGCGGGGAAGGTGAGATGGTTGGCCTGCAGGTGATAGGCAAAACGTTTTACACATTTGAAATCAGCACACCCAAATTAGTGTAAAAAAAAAAACCTATTCAACCTTTCGCAGGAAAGACTTTTTTTTTCGTCGGCCGGTGTAATCACCATCAGGGACTTTTGACTTTTGTGCATATACGGGGGATAACAGAGAAAAAAATATACGGTGGTGCTCTACAATGTCGCAAGGCACTCATTGTACTGTAGTAAGTATCGTGCTCTCTGATTCTTGTCCTCGCTAGAAAGCTTTGTTACTGTAATTCAACAGAAACAACTACAGAAAGAGAGCGCTTGTTGTTAAGTGTAGCGGCTGATGTTTCAAAAGACGAGAATCTTTTGTGAAGCGAGTACAAAGATAAGCGCGCCAGTTATACGACTGCATCCTTCCAACGTAACGTGGTTACGAAGGAAGGAAATTTAAAAATATTTCTTTTTCATCTTCTTGTTATTATGTTTGCATTTACCGCGAGATAACTATAAACACGAAAAGCAACATTTTTTAAATAATTCAAATTAATATTTTACATTCTCTCAATGGTTTTACAGATACGGGAAAATAATAAACTTTATATAAGTAGCTTTAAAACTAAACAGACTTCTACAGGGCGAGTAAGCCGTGCGGTTAGGGGCGTGCACCTGTGAGCTTGCATCCGGGTGATAGTGGGTTCATGTCCCATTGTCGGCAGCCCTGAAGATGGTTTTCCGTGGTTTCCCATTTTAACACCAGTCAAATGCTGGGTCTGTACCTTAATTAAGGCCACGGCCGCTTCCTTCCATCCTTCCAATTCCTAGCACTTTCCTATCCCATTATTTTGCCATAAGACCTCTCTGTGTCGGTGCGACGTAAAGCCACTAGCAAAAAAAAAAAAAAAAAAAAAAAACGCACCTCTAGTTTCTTACATTCCACATCATGAATAAGAAATCCTATGTCTCTACAAAACTTCTTCTTTTCTTCTCCTTCATCAGCAGATAATGTTAGACTCCAGTAAGACCCAGTGATGCCTAGACTGTTCTACTATGCTCTTACCAACTACTCGAGTTGTGTCTACAGTCACCCTAGAAATCCCTAACGGGAAAGATATATGTACATAAATAAATAGGCCTGATTAAATAAATTTGTCCGTCTCGATGGTGTAGTGGTCAGTGCGATTAGCTGCCACCCCCAGGTTCGATTCCCGGCTCTGCTACGAAAGTTGAAAAGTGGTACGAGGTCAACTCAGTAGAGGTGGGTTCGATTCCTCCCCTCAGCCATCCTCAAAGTGGTTTTCCGTGGTTTCCCACTTCTCCTCGAGGCAGATGCGGGGGTGGTACCTAACTTAAGGCCACGGCTGCTTCCTTCCCTCTTCCTTGTCTATCCCTTCCGATCTTACCACCCCCCACATCACCCTGTTCGGCATAACATATGAGGACGCCTGGACGAGGTACTGGTCGTCCTCCCCACTTGTACCCCCGACCAAATGTTTCACACTGCAGAACAATGCTCTTCAGGCGGTAGAGCTGGGATCCCTTGCTGAGTCCGAGGGAGAAAACAACCCTCAAGATTAAACGGATTAAGTAATAATAGTAGTAGCAGTATTTATTCACTCATTACGTTGTTTAATTTCCGAGACTGTGTTTCTAATGTACATAACTCTTCTAATAACATTAATACTTGAAATAATAATCTTGTAACTATCCCTCTCACGCAATAAATATGTAATAATAAGGTAAGGTAAGGATGTATTCTGCCCGAAGGCAGGTCCGAACCTCCGCAGAGGTGTGCCTGAGCCGGAGTTTACGTACGGTAGGGTGGCCAGTTCCTTTCCGCTCCTCCATTCCCTTAACCCCCACCAACAGCGCGTGGCAACCCATTCAAGTCTTGACTACGCCCAATGTTGCTTAATCCTTTATAGGTTGCTGGTAAATATATTTACCACTTGGGTTTCCATAGAAACTGTTCAGATGGTAATACCCTAAGTGGCCGTAACTGTCTGCTTTCTAGTCTAGTAACGCTCTCTGGTAAGAATTTTTACCACTTTTTCCGAAAGTCGCGCTTCACGGCTATTTGAATCGTTCCACTTCGGGAAGTGGTACATATGTTTACCAGAGAGCGCCACTTGAACTTCTATCGTGTAAGCATTGTGTTGACCGAAAAATACAGCTCGTGTTAAGCGATATGCTGGATTTCCCTGATTTATATAAGGCAACAATATATATTTTTGAATATTTTAATTATTTTGTGAACATAGATTGCATATTTTGTGGTTAACTTTGAAAGATTTTACCAAAATTATCTTTGGTCTACACATAAAATACCAAGAAAGGCGAAATAGTGTGCTCGTTTTGCATATTGATAACGTACTCATTTTCAATGCAATTGGTAATATAGATATCGGAAAATAGACTTCAGAGCTTCTAGTTACATGTTTTTCATATGCCCTTTCCTAAAATATTCTGGCCAACATGTTATATACACTAATATGAAAACATGCAGCAAGAATGTAAGGTAATGGACGTATGTTTTATCAGTCACAAGATGTAGGCCCTATTAGCTTCCCTAATTATGAAAAATGTATTTATATCCAAACAACACTTCAAGTGTATTTCGGAAAAACATAAATTTAGTCCATCTGTATGGTATTCAGTTCCTCTGAGTTCAGGGGCGTATATAGAAAATAATAATAATAATAATAATAATAATAATAATAATAATAATAATAATAATAATAATAATAATAAATACATTTTCAGGGTAATTATGGATGTAAGAATAGACTACCTCGTGTAGTAGCTGACAAATCAGATATATATTGGGGGAGATATACACCAAAATTCCCCTCGCTTCCCTAGGCACTTGCCTGCCTGAATGCATATTTATGCTATTTTGTAAGATATTCTTATAAGATCTTAGAAATTAATTTTAGATGATGGCTTGTTTTGAATCGTATAGTTTGTAAGGAGAACTATGTGCCTTAGTTCTATATCTGTGATATTATTCCAGCAAATTCTTTTACGAACAGAGGCCTCTCAGAAGAGGCTATCATCAATTTCATCACAGACCCCATGACCCCATGTTTCTAGTGCAATTTTCAGAGCCAGTGGGACATTTACAATTATATGTACTTCTTGTTCAATCAATCAATCAATCAATCAATCAATCAATCAATCAATCAATCAATCAATCAATCAATCAATCAATCAATCAATCAATCAATCAATCAATCAATCAATCAATCAATCAATCAATCAATCAATCAATCAATCAATCAATCAATCAATCAATCAATCAATCAATCAATCAATCAATCAATCAATCAATCAATCAATCAATCAATCAATCAATCAATCAATACTGATCTGCATTTAGGGCAGTCGCCCAGGTGGCAGATTCCCTATCTGTTGCTTTCCTAGCCTTTTCCTAAATGATTTCAAAGATATTGGTAATTTATTGAACATCTCCCTTGGTAAGTTATTCCAATCCCTAACTCCCCTTCCTATAAATGAATATTTGCCCCAGTTTGTCCTCTTGAATTCCAACTTTATCTTCATATTGTGATCTTTCCTACTTTTATAAACGCCATTCAAACCTATTCGTCTACTAATGTCATTCCACGCCATTTCTCCGCTGACAGCTCGGAACATACCACTTAGTCGAGCAGCTCTTCTTCTTTCTCTCAATTCTTCCCAACCCAAACATTGCAACATTTTTGTAAAGCTACTCTTTTGTCAGAAATCCCCCAGAACAAATCGAGCTGCCTTTCTTTGGATTTTTTCCAGTTCTTGAATCAGGTAATCCTGGTGAGGGTCTCATACACTGGAACCGTACTCTAGTTGGGGTCTTACCAGAGACTTATATGCACTCTCCTTTACATCCTTACTACAACCCCTAAACACCCTCATAACCATGTGCAGAGATCTGTTCCATGCTTTCCATCTGTATTTTGCACTTATTATTTGCAAAACACAGTGGAAAGTAGTCATGTAAGCAAAGTGGTAAATATATCTACCAGTGCACATTCAGTGGGAAAAAAATCCTACATGCTCTCTGGTAAAAATACTTACCACCCCATATCGCATAATCAAACAATGTATTGACTCAGATTGTGGTCAAAACCTAAACAGTAGACCCCAATGCCATGGTATTTAATCAAATAAGTAATATATATTGTTCCCCAGGGTTTTGCCCTATAAAGGATTAACTTCGGAGATCTCACAAGATACGGAGTTTCAACATGGCTACGGACGTTGGTAATAATAATAATAATAATAATAATAATAATAATAATAATAATAATAATAATAATAATAATAATAATAATAATAATAATACTCCGCCACAGAATTTTGAGTGGTAAGAAAATTAGAAAATTGTGGTGTCGTTAATAGACTTCAAAAAAGCCTTCGATTCGGTGGACAGAGAGACTTTGGATAAGATCATTAGGGAATTTGGAGTCAAAACCAAACTGCCAAATATAATCAAAGAGATCCTAACAGGCACAACCTCCAAGTTAAAATTATTTGGGCATCTCTCACAATCATTTGAAATCAAGACAGGCGTGAGGCAAGGGGATGGACTAGCCCTACTCCTATTCAACTGTGTCCTAGAAAATAGTGAGAATATGGAACTCAGAACTTGAACATCAAGGGATAATCCCGATCTATCTAGGGAGAAAGTCAGGAGGGATTAAATTGAACTGCTTGGCTTTTGCTGACGACTTTCCTATACTATCAGAAAGGCCAGAGGTCGCAACCACCCAGATTAACCTCTTGGAAAGAATCGCCAGCCAAACAGGACTGAGGATCTCAGCAGAAAAGACCAAATTCATGACGAATAGCAAAGATGGACCAAAATTCCTGGAAACAGAGATAGGACAGATAGAAAGGGTCAAGAAGTTCAAGTACCTTGGTGAGACCATACAGGAGAATGGACTAGAAAAAGCTGGAGTGGAAGATCGGATCTCAAAATTGGAGAGAGCATACGGATTGACAAAAAACATCTACAATAAGAAGTGCTTATCCTGGAATTCCAAATGAAAACATTACAACACCGTGGTCAAAACAGAATGCCTGTCCATGAACTACAAGCTGGAGAAGCTAGAGGTCCTGGAAAGAAGAATCCTCAGAAAAATTATGGGAGCTGTCCAAACTGAAAGCGGATGGAAACTTCGGAGCAACAGAGAAGTTTACCAGAAGGTGGAAAGAATCTCAGAGACGATGAAGAAAAGGAGGCTGGCGTTTCTTGGACATCTATCCAGAATGAACGCAAACAGATATTTTATTACTTCTGGAGAAAAAAAGACCACTGGATTAAGTAAACGAAGGAAGGATGTGGAAAGGTTAAGCATATTGAAAGTCCAGCTGTTAGAAAGGAATACGTTTAGGAACACACTGAAGAATTTGGAAGGTGTTCAAGCCGCAGGAAGAACTAGGAAGACCGGAAGAGCCTGGACAGATGAACAACGGAAGCAGGCCAGCGAACGCATGAAGGAGTATTGGACACAGATAAAACTCCGCACGAAGAAAAAGAAATAAAGTTGTAGCGTGATCCTTAGTGGTCCATTTTCTTCTAAAAATAAAAATAATAGCTATTGAATATATAAAAAATGGCGTTGCTTGATTTTATTAAAGTTGCCTCGTGATGTAGAGTCTCCATCCATCTATTTTTGGACTAGCTCAGCATTAGCAAGAAAATATAATAAATACTCGGCTTTCACAGAACATGTTTATATCAACAACCAGAAACTTAAGTATACCAACTTGATAGTTGTGTAATATGTGCATTAATTTTGTGTAGGTGCTTGAGCAGGCCGAGACGTAGTTTCAAACATGACGTAGGCATTTCGAGGCGCCTGCATCAGTACTGGCCAATCTACGGATTGCGCTGTCAATGCAACAAAGTAGTGATAATAAAGTACAGCATACTGTTTTAATGTAACTCTAATAAGTTGTAAGGTAATATATCTGCAGAAAATTATTGTAAATGTGGTTAAGTACAAGAGAGGGCCAGGCGTTCTAACTGCGCCACTTGAAAGAAAACGAAGAAGACCACCTACCAAGTGAAGTTCAGTGGTAAGCTCTCTGGGAGCTTTCCCATCCAGACAAGAATCAGACAGGGATATTGTCTCTTTTGCATCCTCTTGAACTCTATACTAGAGAAGATCGTCAGGGAATGGACTGCCACATTGTCATCAAAAGTAGGACTGAAGCTTGGGTACAGGGAAGGAAACCTCAGTGTACCCTGTCTAGCCTTTACTGATGATCTCACCCTACTAGCCAAAAGCATGGAGGAGGCTATTCACCAACTACAGAGCCTCTACAGTATTACAGCAAAACCCGGCTTGAGGGTCAACCTAGAGAGTATGGAGTTTGACACTGATATGAAGCAGCCTCCTACTACAATCCCACTAGGAAACAACAACATAAGTAAAGTTCCTGCAGTCAAATACTTAGGAGAGTGGATCTCAGCAAGCGAGAGCGAAACTTTGGCCATACACACCAGGTGCATCAAGTTAGACAGGGCCTATAATTCCTGTAAACATTATCTACACCTCCAAGTACTTCTCCAAAACCTAGAGCTGAAACACTACAACTCAGTAGTGGGATCGTCTGTATTCTACGTCTCTAAGTGCCTCCTGATGAATCGAAAGGGAGCACTCAGGAAACTAAAACTTAAAGAGAGGAATATCTTGAGGAGGATAGTAAGACGCATAAGAGAGGAGGATAACACCTACAGGGTCAGGCACAACAACGAGCTCTACGAACAGCAGGAAGATACAGTCACGTGGAAAAGGCGACTGACTTTCTACGGGTAAATGAGCCTCCTGAAACCTTCCAGGCTCATCAACAGTATCCTCAAAGTGACAAGCAGGGGAAAGGCTTCCAAGACCAAGTGGATCACCTCAGTAAAATAAGACCTAGAGAAACTACAGATCCCATTAGAGACCACAGAGATGCGATCTCAGTACCGTCAGGCCATCCTGCAGGGAGTCTTCCCACTGTCCCTCACAAGCAAAAAGAGTACAGAGACCACCACACCTAAGTGGACGGAAGGAAGGAAGCAGGCACAGAACCAGAAAATGAAAGCGTACTGGGCCAAGAAAAGGCAGAAGACCATAACCAAAGTTAAGACGAGCTCCGTGGTCCCTAGAGGACAAAATAAACCGAGAAGAAATGAACACACGGAGGTTTTTCTGAAATTTACCGCCTATGGATGAGGGCACTCCTGTTGTAATAGAAGACTTAAACAGGTTAGGTTCCAGGAGTTCTCAACTTGGTGACCACGTTTCTCTAGCTGAGTCTCACACTGTTACCATTTACTTCCGAGTAACTCGGACGGTTGAGCGCTGGTCTTCTGACCCCAACTTGGCAGGTACGATTCTGACTGAGTGCGGTGGTATTTGAAGGTGCTCAAATACGTTAGCCTTGTGTCGGTAGATTTACTGGCGCGTAAAGAACTCCTGTGGAGCAAACTTCAGGCACCTCGGCGTCTCCGAAACCGAAAAGGCAGTTAGTGGGACGTTCACAAATCCGATAACATGTGTCAGGTCCCCAGATTTAATATTTGCTAGCTTCTCGACGACTAGAGAGATTTTCTTCTAATTACTGTTGACCTGTTTTACTTCCTCTTAGATAACAGTTATAGCCACGAACCGCTACTTCTAAAATGTTACTTCTGAAAGTATGGTGAAGTGAACCTTTTCAATCTAACAAGACTTCAACAGGACGACTCCTCCATAATCCCATGGCAACATTAAAATTTTGTGTTTAACAAATCCCTGTTCATCAACTGGTTGTTTTTCCCCTTTAAATGAGTAGAAGTGTGGTTCTTGACACGTATCCAGCTCCTACAAATGGCCACAAGCTCAAGCTGAACTTGTTTGTTCTGAGTATCAGTTCCCCTACTGGCTGTTTTGATTTACAACAGCTGTGTTAACACGACATCGCCTGGAGCTCGTGTTTACTAATTATCGCGTCCCACCCCTGATAGAACAGTCCAATATTCCGTGCCCTCAAACTCTACTCTTGTTGACGTCGGTAGGAGAATTTAGTGCCACAGTCATGCAGGGTCTGTGTGTTGGATATTTTAATTGTCCACAAGTCCCTTGAGGGTTCTAATGTTCTTAATTATTGAGCGAAGTATTTTGTGTTCATTGGAATTTAATGAAACTTCTTCTATAAGTTGAATTGTCGATATCTCGAATCCACTTCTGTGTGGATATCATGTCGACAACATACGTTGAGGAGCGTTGAGACTGCGTACTACGTCTTACAACATGGAGGATGACGCTATAAAACTCTAAGATCACGGCCGACTAGATCCCTCGTTGCGCTCCTTGAAAGTGACGCAGCCTTCCAACCTTCACTAGAAAATTAAATTTTCTTCAAGGAATATAATAAAAACTTGGCGTCAGCTTGTGGGCTTTGGAATGACTGCAATTTCACTGCGTGCAAACAAAGAGAATGGAAACACATTACATTTATTACACATTGTAGCCTCTTCTTGTAAAGTCTTTCTTCACCATGGACGTTCCTCTCAGAAAAATGAATTTCTGATTCTACAGATGTTAACGCACAATATCACTGATTGGATGGATGGGACACTTTCAGACAAAATTATATCTTGACGAAAGTAATAAATTGAATGCGATTCCTGGAAATGTTGAATCAAGAGAGAAGTATTTCTTCTGCCTCAACCGGTATGGGACAAATAAGTCATTCCATTATTACAAAACGGGAGAGACCCAGAAGTTCATGATATGTTGGTGCTGAGACCACGGGGAACTGGTTGAATCTGTTAGTATTGTAAGTTACTTCCGCGAGGGTCCTCAATTTGATCGTCCCTATCAGATCTCCTTGTTCTCTTCCCATTACGACAGTGTTGGTTCTTTCAATTTAGCGCCTTTCGTGAACTCGCCTTTTCTTTTACCGGTAGCATTTTGCCTTTGAAGGCTCGGGACGTACTATTATTATTATTATTATTATTATTATTATTATTATTATTATTATTATTATTATTATTATTATTATTATTATTATTCAAAGTGCAGATTTTCTTTCTTTCTTAGTCCGTTTACGGTCCAGGGTTGGTTTTTCCCTCGGACTCAGTGAGGGATCCCACCACTACCACCTCAAAGGCAGTGTCCTGGAGCGTGAGACACGTGGTTGGGGATACAACTGGGCAGAAGCACCAGTTCGGTACCATCCCGGTATTCTCCCTTAGGAGAAGTGGGAAACCAGTTCGAGAATGGCTGAGATGGGAATCGAAACGAACCCCGCTCTACTCAGTTGACCTCCCGAGGCTGAGTGGACCCCGTCCAACCCTCGTACCACTTTTCAAATTTCGTGGCAGAACAGGGAATCGAACCTGAGCCCCCGGGTATGGCAGCTTATCACACTAATCACAGGGACAGATTTTGCTAACGGAAAAGGAAAGGAACCATGCATGCATAGAGAAATTAGAAGTACGTATCGTCAGTAAAATCCATGGATCCAGAGTAGTGCCAGACGAAACTTAGCAACTAAAAGAGAAATCTAATTTATAAACTGTCAACACCTGCGTGTGACGTAGTTTCACTGGTATCTTTCACGCATGGACGACAAAGATAGGCTTAACAACAAGATCTTGTCACTAATAGGACTTTGGCACCACGAAGCGCAAAAACACCTGGATTTTGCTAGGATTTTTGACCATGACCTTCAAACCGCTCTAAAGTTTGTGATATGGTTAATTCTTGGTCCCCGACACCAAGAAGTACCTACTTAGTCCCCAAAATCACTGTCACAGGGGAGAGCAAAAATGATTAGCCAAACTCAACAGATACCCGTACTGCGAACGAAAATGAACCTCCAAAGAGAATAGGTATAAGCGCACCCTATTGGGGATAAATAAATAAATAAATAAATAAATAAATAAATAAATAAATAAATAAATAAATATCTAAACATGGTAAGAAAAGGGCAACTTAGAAAACTGGAGCTGAAAGAAAGGAAGATCCTGAGAAAACTCATGGGCGCTATTAAAGAAGAAGGCAAGTACAGAATCAGGCACAACAACGAACTGTACCAATAATTGGAGAGCATTACAACATCTATGAGGAAGAGGAGATTGAACTTCTATGGTCATGTCATGAGAATGGACAATCAGAGGCTCACCTCCAGAATCTTCCACACCATCTCTAGAGGGAAAGCGACTAATGCCAAGCGGGCAAGACTTGTCAGGAAAAACCTTCAAGAATGGACATTGCTCCCAGTGAAATTTATGACAGAACGTTGATCAGAATATCAAACTCTCTCCAGTCACTAACAGAAAAAACAGGACGTCCGGGAGGAGGTGTGACATGGACTCAGGAAAAGGCCTAGAATTTTTAAAAATTGATCGCAAGGACATATTCAACAGGGATAAATATAGAATGCTGATCAGAACTTTCGACGCACTCCAGTCACTGAGAGCTAAAATATTGCGACCTGGAGCGGGATTGAAGAGTACTCAGGAAAAGAAAGCAACCCGCAGTGAAGAGATGAAGGAATAGTGGACTAAGCTCAGCAGAGTTAGTAACCACGTGATGCGAGGGGCCTCAACGAAACAACAATAAGGATACGAATAAGAATGATAAGAGGATAATAGATCCCACTCGGGTATTCTGCTGACTGGGCCTTAGCGGGTGGTTCTCTAATAACTTCCCCAATAATTGAAAATAAACCATCTATATTCAGGTCTAATCATTATCTGTACATAAGCACTTCCTCGCGACACATTACATAACATAAGATAACAACACATCAATAAATATTTACAACTGGTGGAAGACTCTTTATAATCATACAATAATCCTAGATTAAAAGGAAATTCAGTAGGAAAATGACAACGACGGCTCCACTACCATTTGTAGTGAGCCCGATGACCAATTGTTACAAAACATAGATATAGATAATTGCCCTTCACAGTCTGGTTATCGACACAAATTGCCGGCTGTCACCATCAACACATGGTATATCACCTTGATACTCTACCTCTTTATCAGTGGTGCCAACACTTGGTTTCAGGGACACACGCTGTTAGTCCATGGCTTGTAACCGGGTCATAGAATAACGAAAGTTGCCATAACCTTAGCACAAGAGCAAACAACGCTGCTCCTTTCCTACCGGACTCTCGTTAATGTTCACAGTTAGTGAGATCTAAAATGCTCATTTTACACAAGTTGAACGTGAACCTCGGGAATGTCACACAGGATCCACTCCTCTGAAGTGCAGGTCTAATTGTATCCTCGTCATTTATCAAGCGAACTCAATGAGAGACCTTTGTGAAACTGAACACACTTCAGACCACTCACTGAACGGCTCTGAATGCCAAAGCGTCAGCTAAACCTTATTACTACTGACAGACATTTACTTTAAGAGGAGTGGGCGTCTGTCTTCTTCCGCTCACAAGGTCCCAGCCCAATTCTAGGTCAGACTGGGGATTTCAGCTGCGTCATGATGAAGCTGGAGACGAAACAGATGTA
Organism: Anabrus simplex; assembly: GCF_040414725.1. Classification (NCBI taxonomy): domain Eukaryota; kingdom Metazoa; phylum Arthropoda; class Insecta; order Orthoptera; family Tettigoniidae; genus Anabrus; species Anabrus simplex. The sequence goes on from NC_090277.1 coordinate 76,782,435, forward strand.
GATCTTCATGATAATGCTTGATTTAAGCAAACATTCACTCAGCTGAATTTGTCAAGTTATTTTCTGTCATTTAGACTCCATGGCTCAGGCGGCAGCTCGCCAGCCTCTCACTTCTGAGTTCCATGGTTCAAATTGGGGAAAAAAGGCCAGGTAGAAAAAGATTAAAACGTAACATCATAATTCATTCAGAAATGAACACATTGACACAATATTAAAATTACGTGTAATAGCAAGTAATTACCAGCCTGGTCCAGACCTCTGGTGGTGGTGATTATTGTTTTAAGAGGAAGTACAACTAGGCAACCATCCTCTATATAATACTAATCAGACAGAAAAATGAAGGTATCGCCCGAAGGAAGACAAGGGCCACGAAGGGCGTGAAAATGAAAGACTCCCTAGTCCCCGCAACCTAATAGCGTCCGGGTCGAAAAAGAACAAGAGTTGACCAACGGAGGTCTGATAGGGCAGATAAAAGTGAGGAGCCTGGCACAAGTATGTGGAAGCAATGCCAAGACTCAGCTAAGGGCCCCGCGGTCGCCAACCCACGCTCCAAAATCCAGAGCCCCTGGGGCCCCTTTTAGTCGCCTCTTAAAACAGGCAAGGGATACCGTGGGTGTTATACTACCGCCCCTACCCACAGGGGGATCCAGACCCTCTGCCATGGATGTTAGTGTGATGGGGACAGAACAAACTCCATCCTCGAGCCAAACGAATTATAACCATATTCAGTTAAAATCCTCGGCCCGGCCAAGAATCCGAGTTGTGCCCCTCTTGACTTTTCAGCCAAGAAGCCGATAAGTATAATAGTTAATGCGTGTAGATTGTTTGGTGTAGCAATTCAAAGCTACTGTAAATTCTGTTTTTATTAAGTAATTCTGGGAAGTGCTTGGTGCTGCACACATATCTATATTTTATAGCTTTATATCCCACTTATTAAATTGTAATACATCAATTCTTTGCACCTGTAAGTAGGTAATCAGTCATAAATACGATTGGTAACTGAAATGTAGTTCCTGAGAATAGCTCTGCTGCTAGCGCGATCATCTGAGATTGGAGACAATCACCACTAAGCAAGACTTATTTTCTCTCGCGCTAATCTCAGACGATGTCAATTTCGAAATTTGAGATGAAAACGAGAACGATGGTTTAACGGTTCAAATGTAACTGCGACGTGTTTTTTTTTCTATTTGCTTTACGTCGCACCGACACAGATATGACTTATGGCGACGATGTGATTGGAAAGGCCTAGGAATTGGAAGGAAGCGGCCGTGGCCTTGATTAAGGTACAGCCCCGGCATTTGCCTGGTGTGAAAATGGGAAACCACGGAAAACCATCTTCAGGGCTGCCGACAGTGGGGCTCGAACCCACTATTTCCCGTTCACTGGATACTGGCCGCACTTACGCGACTGCAGCTATCGAGCTCGGTCGACGTTATTTTTCATGCACCACTAAATCATCATCAGCATTATCATCATCATGACAGTTTTGAACAGCAGTCAATAGACCATAAAAGCCGACTGCAGGTTTTTGTTGTTGAGGGCAAGAAAATGAGAGTCTCAGGGAGAAAGCTATGCCCCTTTAGGCCTCTCTTTGCGAGAATTACCGATGAGGCGTAAAAGTCTCTATTTATTGCACTGGCGGGGGAAAATGATCTGACTGAAGGGCGGTATTTTGCCTCCCGTCAGAGAAGAAACCCCCTCTTTGTCTTTGTAAGTTATATAATTTTGATTGGGAATATTTGAGTGGGGTAGAGGGAAAACCTCCCTTCTTAACAAACGGCCCCTTCCAGTGGTTAATTTTGAGGTTTATTAGTGAGAAAAGTGTTTCAGAATTTTGGAAAGGCCGAAGGAATTGGTGTTTTCGTATTAAAACAGGTCGTAAGTGAGTCAAATACCGCGGGTGCGTTCCACTTTTTGGTTCTTACGACCTGTTTTAAGAGTGGATTCTAGATTTGGTCATCTTTACTATTTTGTTAATTTGAGATCTAATGCGAAGTTCGATTCGTATCTTGTAAGTAGTCTAGGTGCTCTATTCATCATTCTCAGTGTCTTGATCTGAAAAATTTGTGATTTTCAAAGTGGAATTTTAGCGATATAGCCCCAGGCCTCGCAACCATACAGCAGGATGGGCTTGATACAAGCTGGGTAAATATTTCTCTTAATATTAGTAGAGATATATTTTTTCTACAGCAGAGGTCTCAGAGCAACTATCGTGCCGTAGCTCATTGTATGGCCTGTTCTATATTGTAACTCCAGGACAAACTTCGGTCCATTATTAAGACGAGATAGTTAATATCAAGTCAGGGGGGGCGTTATTAACAGGAAGATGACTAAATTTAGTACGACTCTTGGTGAAAATAACTGCCTGAGATTTTGTGGGATTTATTTTCGTCTTGTTTTGGACACACCACTCCCAGAAGGACGTAATCCATCCTTCGCTAAGAGTTGTTGATGTAGAGTTAGGCACTGGGGCGAAGGGTACTGAATTAGTGTTATGATACTACTAGTATGTAGCCTTGAAATTGTAACTGAAAGTTTTAAATATGATAATATATCTCAGGAACAAAAGTTTCACTTCTCATGTTACATACATGTCAATTGTATAGAATCGTAACAGGAACTATGAAACTTCCTCATAAACCGTATTGAGCATAGTTGTTTGGCCTTTATGGATCGTTCGAGCACTTGACAAACTCCATAGTTATCCATAGGTAAACACTAGAGTGGAGAGATTCATGCCAAATCAATGTAAAGTTTTGTAAAGTTTGTTCCCCTGCCTTGTTGCCACTGATAGAGAAGGCCAAATTTAGAGGAAATTGCCTCCGGTTACGAATCAATGTTATGTCAAAATTTCCATATTTATTCTTGGCATAAAACACGGTCTAACTACAGCTGAGCCCGTCAGAATTTCTACATGAACAATAATTTTGTCTAGCTTTACCACAGTCAAAAATAGGGGCTGCCTGGCCGAGGCGGTAAAGGCGTGCTCGGTTCGCCCCGAAGGACGTGGGTTTGAATCCCCGTCAGGAAGTCTTAAAATTTAAGAAACAAGATTTCCATTTCCAGAGGTGCATATGGCCCTGAGGGTCACCCAGCCTACACCAAAAATGAGGTACCAGGTTAATTCCTGGGAGCAAAGGCGGCCGGGCGTAGAGCTAACCACTCTACCTCATTACCTGCCGAGGTTACGGATAGTGGAAGCCTTTACCTTCCACTCCTCCAAGAGCCTTCATGGCCTGTACGGAGGTGAATTTGCTTTGATTACCACAGTCAAACTCGTCCCGCCATTTATATGTAGATTTCTGATTTCTTCCCTGAGTCCGTACCTTCATTTTTGTTGCTACTCCTTTCAACATCTCAATAAACCCAAATAATAAGAGTGAATCCTTGTATTTCCTGTAGCTATCGTAACTTGATCCATAACAGACAGCAACCGGTCCGGTACATTGAAGCCCAAGCAATATAGCGGACACGCGTGTGCGTTGGTTTCAGTTCGGGTTGCACATTGTTGAAGTGCTCTGCGCATCTTAGTTGGCTGGTACAGACGATGCTGCTACTATGGTGACGGGAAACAATCTTCTCCTCACCTAGCGAATGCACTGTGGTATGAATCGTCATCTCGTTGGCAATCATTTACATTTCTTTAAACATTCCTGGTTGTGAGAGTTTCGTTGTACTTTTTTCGTGAAGGAGAAGCAACAGCGTATATCTGGTCGAATTTCAGTTGTAGAAACTGTCTCCTTTGTTCATAATTACTGTGAATGGCAGGAGGGATAGGGATTTTATATATATAATGACGTATTAAATAGAACATTACACAGACATAACCATATTAAGAAGAATTTTCGTAACAGCATTCCACTGTGCTAGGTTATCAAACTCATATTTTAATATGTTGGACTACTTCTCTGCACTAACATGTCTGTCTTTGTTTCAGGTAAGCAGCCATGCATTCATTACAATATCCAGCAGGGCGCATGAAGGTAAGAATTATGTTTCCTTTTCTCTATCGTATAGAACACAACATCCGTAAAGAAAAGAGAGTGATATTATTGACAGTGTGAGCACAGCTCTTTCGTATCTGGGAAATGAGTTTACTCTGCGATACAAATAACGCTATAATTACTGTTTCGTTCTGTTTATCGTCGACAAGCTGTGCACTGTTTCAGTGTCCCCCTTCCGAAAGCGTGTATTTACTGTGCCTGGTTGTTCTTGTCCTGCTTCTCGGTATATTATTTAATTATATTCCGGGTTGCGTCGCTCGTCCAGTAGAACAGTAGCCTTCAGAGCTCAAGATCTCGCCGAGCCGGTGGTATCTGAAGGATATCAAATATGTCAGTCCAGTGTTGATAGATTTAGTGATCTCTTAAACAACTCCTACGGGACAAAATTCCGGCACCTGAACGTTTCTAATAACGGAAAAATATTTATTATTATTATTATTATTATTATTATTATTATTATTATTATTATTATTATTATTTTCTTTCTCTGTTAGAGTCTTTTAGAGACCACGAGACAAATTCAATTCTTCATCCTTGTTGTTCCTTCTTTTTCCTCCTCTAATACTCCTCCATCTGCACACTATGCCTCCTTTTCCTTTTCTCAGACCATTTTGAGCCTGTTTTCCTTCCTTCCCGACCTTGGAATCCTTCACTTTTTAACACTTTCTTTTTAAGAATCTCTCTCTTTCTCTGTAGATTCTTCTTCCGTTATGTTCTTTCTTTCCAAGTCTTTCTTGACTTCACGAATCCAGATTGTTGTTGACTTCTTATTCCAAAGAGATTTGAAGATCTGTTTGGTTAACCTGTTGTCACCCATTGTGTATAAATGTCCAAAAAGTACAAATCGCCTCTTCCGCATTGTATTATTATGAATTATTATTATTAAATATTGTTCTTAATTACGTATTATAAGTATACTCCAACATGGAGCTCGTATCACTGAACGGCAGGCCCGCCGGATATCTTAACTTTCCTGTGCTTGGAGAGCAGACTTTTGTGTTTGTTTAAGAGAACGGTGACTCCGACAAAACTTATAATGCTGGTGACCTGGGGTACTGTAAAGGAAATTCACTGTCACTTTTGCTCCAGCGCGGTATAGAAATATTTCTTTTTCGTTGGTATTAAGTTAGGAATAGAAAGAAATAGCAGATCTCTTTGTGATTCTTCAATTTTCGACTATAGATAATTAAATTGCTTAACAGTTCTCCTCTGAGTGGGGGTGATAGGTTAGCTTTCCTGTATGCCTTAGGAGGTGACTGAAAGAACGATTTTTCCATACGCGATAAGTTTCATTTTTGATCCGTACTGACACCAATTACGTATGATTTGGTTTTAAATGTCCCACTTATTCACTACACACACACTTGAATACAGCTACTATTACCGTGGTTTGGTGGACCAGCAGAGGTGAAAGAAGGGGCCGGGATGAATGGGTCTAACTACAAAGTCAAAGTTAATTTAAAATTTTTAAAAAGGTTATATTTTCGGAAGAAACAACAAAATTATAACAACTTTTCACTTGGTGAAATAACAATTTGGAAACAAGACTTAGAAAAATCCAAGATTTCAGAATTTTAACATTGGGCTACAAGCTCTAGTATTATAATTTTGAGCTCCTAGCTAAACTTTTACAGGCGAGCACAAATTGTTCAAAGGGCAGAAAGCCCCTAATCCCTGGAGCACTTGCTCCCAACTTCAAATATCAAGCCTCCCAGTGGCACAGTTACCACACTAGAAAAGAGCTGACACGCTCTCAGTTTTTCAAGCCTATTTAAGGCAATACCAGAAAATTACAATTATTTGCCATCAAGGTACAACTTACAAAAAAGAAACAGGGGTATCTTGTACCCAACCTACTGGGCCTTAGCAGAAAAGAACAGGTTAAGTAAATGGCCCGAAACACCAAATTGAATGGAGGCGTGTACTTGCACTCCTAAATATGCATTCTTAAAACCTAAAAGGCACTAGGCCGATGAAACAGGGGCTATTCCCAAACTATGGGGGTGACTCGAATAAGAATAACTTCATACATTACGGAAAGGAATAAAACCAGTTACAAAACGTAGTCACCTCAAACCAATATGAAGGGGAGCTCGAGAAGGTAAATCACTCTCTATCCCCGAATTACAATTACAGATTGTATGAAATTTTCACATTAGCCGGCAGAATTTACATTTTAGAGAAGTTGGTTACATATTAAAGTTTCGGACCTATCCCTCGGGATAAACTGCGGAGCTAGCAAGAAATAAAGATGTTAGACGGCCATTACCTTGCTGAAGAACTGCTGCCTGCTGAAAGATGTACCTCCCGCCTTCTGCTTCACATACACACACTTAGTTATATGTTGATCAAATGGCCAAGAGACGTGAAAATTCGCAGTTTATAAACCCTCGGGGAAGGTTCGAGACCTTTCGTAAATAATCAAGTCACACCCTCTCAATTTTATTGGACCATACAAAATTTACACTCAAAGTCGAAGAAGAAATCCAGGAAAGGTCGGAAATTAATCACAAAAAAATAGCGATTGGCTAGATTCAAAACTGGCGGAAAGAAAAGATAAATATTGCCAACCCACAAATGAATGAACGAAATTTAGTAAAGAAAAACTTATGAATACAAAATTTCTTCAAAAAAGTTCTTTCACTTCGCACCAGGGTGCAGGATCATAGTTTTTTAGTAACATCTGTTGTAGAAAGTCCAAACTCCTTGATAAATGGTAACCAAAACATGTTGAAATTTACCGTTGCCTACGTTATAATACAAGGCCTGGAAATAGAGCCCGTAAAACGCTATTGAAGTGGTCACACTAAACTTCAATGCCGGACCACTAGGATCGCTTTCTTGCCCCCCTGTCTACCAGGTTCGCGCCTTCAAAGAGTTTATTAACTGATTTGCTTGTGAATGTATTACCTATTCGTCTGATGTTAAGCATTCGCAGTTCCAGTCATGGATTATTCACGAGAAATTAAAGGTAGTGGAATTTCGTTTCACAAGTTTCCAGTGATTGTTCAATGTTCGAAACATTATACAGAGGAAGTATTACGCATGAGATACGACTTCAAGCTGATGAAATTAGGCCTCTGTTTCGAAGTTTTGATCCGAGTGTCTTCATAAGAATCGGGCGATCCCAAAATTTATCACTGGACTTTTTTTTATAAACAATGCTACCGTGACCGGTGATCATTTGAGAGGCCTCTTCAAACTCAGAAATCTTAAATTAGGAATCCAGCAACCAGAAAAATAATTCGCCAAATAAATTTTTAAAAATGAATGTAGCAAGAGCCAAAAATATTGTATTTTCCCCTGAAACAGTCTCTGGTTTGAAAAGTATGGAGGTGGTTTGTCCCGAGAACATTAAATACAGTTTAAAATAATCCATTTGTTTTATGGAGCATTTTATGAAATTGCTCGATGCGCGTGACGTCTGAAACACCTCACATGGGACATATTCCAGAAATGAGAACAAACGAGCTTCTTTTAGCCTCAGTTGGTTAATTAATTATTTCCTGTCATATATTATGAAAATTCAAATGCATTCAGAGAAAGTAAAAAGGATTCATGGGGGAAACGTATCAGGCATAGAACTTGACTACCCAATCCACTGTGGCCTGCGTAAAATACGTCATAAGTATACATTTGTATAATGCATTGACGAGGAACCTAACAAGCGATGAAATCGAGCTCTTCTTCAGCTACCTAAGACGCCAAACGGAAAAAATATAATTATGGTTCGTGTGGCAAAAGAACAAACAGACTGTAAAGGCTGTTTAGAACATATCTCTTCTTCAGCTACTAAAATTCCAACATTGTGTCTTATGTCAGACTCGTTGGCTGAATGGTCAGCGTACTGGCCTTCGGTTCAGAGGGTCCCGGGTTCGATTCCCGGCCGGGTCGGGGATTTTAACCTCCATTGGTTAATTCCACTGGCCCGGGGGCTGGGTACTTGTGCTGTCCCACATAACACTGTCATCCACCACAACAACACGCAGTTACCTACAAATGGTAAATGCCACCCACCCTCATCGGAGGGTCTGCCTTACAAGGGCTGCACTCGGCTAGAAATAGCCCTCATATACCGAAAATCATCGTCTGTGGCACTTCTGCAGTGAACGACGGAATTTGTCACCTCGGCTACGCAGTACTTGCCCCGAAGAGAGTTACTAAAAGGTGATTTTTTTCGAAGGGATGTTCAACAGTGAAATTAAGCGTAGGAAGTGTAAAGACGAGAAACCTCCTCTTTCTCTACTATGAAAATTTGTGAGACCTCTATTAGACAACATCGCTTCAAGCCACTCAAGTAGAAGACAGAAAGTTTTGAAACTTGATAAGAAGCCTCTCAAAAGGAAAGTTTTGAAGCTTCAATCACATATCCAAGCCAATGCAGCACCGCTCTCTAAATAAAGCACTGCCAATACTCGCAAAAACTTTCAGTTCTTTTTATTTAGGATATAATTTATTTATTGACATATACGGCCATGCGAATACGTGGGGGCGAGAACGCGATCCTAGCGGCTGAATGGTGAACTAGGATGTCACACGTTTCCATGAGTGCATTTCAAGGCCTTGTATTATAGCGTAGGCAACGAAATTTACATAGTCCTGGAGACTTCACAATCACAAAATTAAGGTAGTGACATCTTCTGAATAAAAGTTTAAGGAGGTCTAGTTCCAAGTTCACTATTCCTCCAGTAGAGGAGGTTTTATTGGCGTAAGATTTAAATGTGCGGCGTAGAGGTGTACCTACCGATACAGCTATAACTTAGTAACAGTTATTTCCTCATTTTTTTTATTACCGGGTGAGTTGGCGGCGCAGATGTCCGCTTGCATCCGGGAGATAGTGGGTTCCACCCCACTGTCGGCAGCCGTGCTGAAGATGGTTTTCCTTGAATTCCCATTTTCACACCAGACATATGCCGGGTCTGTGCCGCTTTCTTCCCACTCCTAGCCCTTTCCTATCCCATCGTCGCCATTAAGACCTATCTGTGTTGGTGCAATGTAGAGCATGTTGTAAAAATAAAAAGTATTATCGTACAAGTCTGTACGTTTTTAGTCATCATCAGCCGTCACAATCGTTGGTACATAAAAACATTAAACACCTGAATCTCTCTATAAACATAAACACTAAAAAAAAAAAACACCAAAAATTTCTGTGTAGTAACCTTGACATCGACGATCAGATCGACAGTTATAAGTGCAAACTATAACAGTCTTGATTTAACATCGGAGAGTATAATACCTGTCCTTTTAACGAATCTTATAACTTGTAAAACTGAGGTGTGTGACCTTGAATGACCGAGGGGGCGGGGGAGGGGGATCTCTAAAATATATCCTTACATACATGGCTGTTTGACACCATTTTCGAAGGATTTTGCGCAATATACAATTGGCAATGACTGAATACTGGCTCGGGTAAGTAGACACCCACTTTTTCAAGAGCTTGTCACAGCGCGTTATTAATGGTCGTGCAGGAGGTTAGTCGACTTAGTACCTTCGCATTTGTGCGTACGTCCACTGCTTTCTCGTAGCAGTATTTAAGTTATTAGGAACGTTCTGCCATCTGTTGAGTATATTTAGAAGTTGGGAAAGGTCAGATAATCAAAGAGTATCTAGCAGTGAAAAATATTCCTCTACAATCATAGCAAGTGTGTACTCTCTGGCTTGACAGTAGGAATCAAACATGGCTGCATGCAATCACATTACTAAGGATGAAAATTACATAATTAGATCAGAATATTAATGAAAGTGTTAGTCGCTTAGCAACCTGCTAAATACAAAGTGTATTGCGGGTTAGGGTAAGCCTTCGCCTGCAATTATTGGAGTGATCATTTAATTATTTGATTTTATGATTAAAAAAAGTTGACTATCAGTCTCTCATGATTCACCGGCAGGTAATTTCGGAGAGAATAAAACATAAATTAAGCATATCGGTCGCGTGGAACAGACGGACGGATTGGACGAAGTTGTTTTTAGGAAACTTTTTTAATATATCGACTCAACAGTGAAAAGGCTTACGTTACATTGTCATCGTTCGAGAACACTGTTACATTATACAGTGCGAGGTTCATACGAATGTAACTCCAGTTGCTGAGCGTGTGTGTGGAATTACAAGCTGGACTTCACAGATGAAAGCAGTCTGTGGTTTCATAATTATGTGATTTATTGCGAGAATATGATATAAATCCCCTAGCTTCATTATGAGTATTGTCCAGTAATTATTGCAATTATCGTGGTATTAGGGAAAATAATAATTCATATTAATAAACCAAAGGTTGTTAATTGCGATTAGTTTTTATTGAGTGGAAAACAGTACTGAATTCTGCTTGGAATATTGTGTACATCAGACGGCTGAACTCGTTATTGCACGTTTCTGTCCTTTATTCTTCATTTATCAGCTCTTGTCCTCTTCCAACAATATTATCTTTACTAAGCCCCAGAAGTGTGCCAGTCTTCGGGTTTTCGTCACGTTCTAGTTTGTGAACCATGGGGAACGACTGAGTGGCCTAGTAAGTGGTCCTGACAGTCGGGATACCAGTTGCTACGAAATGGGAGTGGGCATCTTGGACATATTCTGAGTCATGACTCTACTTGTGCTCAGGTGGCTAGGACTATAGAATCCACCGGTGGTCCCTAACTCGTCAGAGGAGGGAACCTCACTTGGACAATGTGTAAGGGTAGCATCCTGCTTCACAGACTTCTCACCGAGCACACTCTGAATGATTTAATCTAGCCTCGGACCTCGAACTCCCATTTGATAGGCGAGGGACTTCTTGGAAACATCTTGGCGTACAAAATGGAATTCGATGCGTAGCTATCAATAAAAGTAGGGCTAAAGGAATAAAAGAAAGTAGAACTGGCTGAGTCAGCAAAGAGGATGGATCTGGATGTGCTAGGAGTAAATTATATTCGGATAAGGGCAGATAACGAGGAACGGATAGGAGATTATAAAATGTACTTGGCGGGTGTTAAAAAGGGAAGGGCAGAGTGTGGAGTAGGACTGTTCATCAGGAATACTATTGCACGCAGCATTGCTCCTATTATACACGAATTATGAAGGTAGGTTAAGACTGACAATATGTCTCAGTGTATTCACCATGTGAGGGTGCAGATGAGGATGAAGTTGACACGTTTTATGAATCATTGAGCTACATCGCAGCAAGGAGAGGATAATGCTACTGGACTATTTCAATACGAGAGTTGGAAATAGAACTGAAGCATATGGAAAGGTGATGGGGAAGATATGGAAACTAATAGGAATCGGAAGCGTTTGCCGGACTTCTGGGATAATTTGGGATTAGCAGTTACGAATACATTGTTCAAGCATAAGGCTTCTCACCGCTACATATGGGAGGGTAGGGGTACAACAACCTTCTTATTTCAAGCCCCTGGTCTGCATTTTACTCGCCTCTTACGACAGACAGTGGATGTTCCCTACTGCTCTTACCCACAGGGGGTTACTCTGTGTCACAGTTTTCAATCTTGGTTCTTTTAATTTCCTACCATTACAGATACGTGCAGTGTTAAGAGTGCATGTCTTACTTCGCATATTTGTGCAATGGTCGGGGAAGGGAAATTGCACATAGCCTTCTCCTTTATTAGCTGCATGGCTCCTTTGCATTGCGGAGCAATCTAATGTTGATTGGGTTGCATCAAACTAAATAATTAGGAGGCGAGTGGGAGATTTGGGCACGTCCAGTGACCTAACCACCTTAGTCTTTGCCGTGTGACCGCCTGTGGGTGAGTCACGCAGATGAAGAATACGGTATACGGAGCGACCAAGGGATTATGACATTGATTACTTGTGATTAGTACCATTAACACCATGGATCGACGTTACTTGCCACTAGTATCACCTTGCAAGAGTCTACTTTATATAACAGCAGTACCATTCTGTGCGGAAATTTATGGCTGTGAGTGTTGCTTCTTGAAGAGATCATCATGTGTATTCCACAGGTCCGTTCCACTGTGTTCAGTATGGTCTGCCTTACCTATGAGTAGTACCACTTTATGTACAACACCACGGGTCTACGTAGTCTTCGGTTAGTACTACAATGTGAGAAACACCACGGGAATAGCGGCTCCCATGATTAGTACCACTATTTGAGAAAAACCACTGGTCTGCGTTACCATAGAGTATTATTATTATAATTATGCGAGGACCACCAAGGGATTATGTTGCCTGTGTGTGGTACCGTTATGTGTGATACACCGTGGGTCTACATTCCCTATCATTAGTACCACTGTGTGAGCAACATCATGAGTAAACGTGGCCTGCGATTAGTTCCACCAAGTGCTTAACACCAGGGAATATCGGCGCCCGTGATTAGTACACTTGGATGAGGAGCACTGTGGGCCTGGGTTGGTTGTGAGTGGTGCTCTTATGTGCGAAACACCATAAGTTTGTGTTACCTGCGAGTGGTGCCATTGTGTATGCACACCATGGGTCTACAATACCTGTGATTAGTATCACTGTAGGAGGAATACCATGGGTCTACATTACCTGTGATTAGTATCACTGCAAAAGGAACACCATGAGTCTACGTTACCTGTGATTAGTATCACTGCAAAAGGAACACCATGGGTCTACATTACCTGTGATTAGTATCACTGTAGGAGGAACACCATGAGTCTACGTTACCTGTGATTAGTATCACTGTAAAAGGAACACCATGGGTCTACATTACCTGTGATTAGTATCACTGTAAAAGGAACACCATGAGTCTACGTTACCTGTGATTAGTATCACTGCAAAAGGAACACCATGGGTCTACATTACCTGTGATTAGTATCACTGTAGGAGGAACACCATGAGTCTACGTTACCTGTGATTAGTATCACTGTAAAAGGAACACCATGGGTCTACATTACCTGTGATTAGTATCACTGTAAAAGGAACACCATGGGTCTACATTACCTGTGATTAGTATCACTGTAAAAGGAACACCATGGGTCTACATTACCTGTGATTAGTATCACTGTAAAAGGAACACCATGGGTCTACATTACCTGTGATTAGTATCACTGTAAAAGGAACACCATGGGTCTACATTACCTGTGATTAGTATCACTGTAAAAGGAACACCATGAGTCTACATTACCTGTGATTAGTATCACTGCAAAAGGAACACCATGGGTCTACATTACCTGTGATTAGTATCACTGTAAAAGGAACACCATGGGTCTACGTTACCTGTGATTAGTATCACTGTAAAAGGAACACCATGAGTCTACATTACCTGTGATTAGTATCACTGTAAAAGGAACACCATGGGTCTACATTACCTGTGATTAGTATCACTGTAAAAGGAACACCATGGGTCTACGTTACCTGTGATTAGTATCACTGTAAAAGGAACACCATGGGTCTACATTACCTGTGATTAGTATCACTGTAAAAGGAACACCATGGGTCTACATTACCTGTGATTAGTATCACTGTAAAAGGAACACCATGAGTCTACATTACCTGTGATTAGTATCACTGTAAAAGGAACACCATGGGTCTACATTACCTGTGATTAGTATCACTGTAAAAGGAACACCATGGGTCTACGTTACCTGTGATTAGTATCACTGTAAAAGGAACACCATGGGTCTACATTACCTGTGATTAGTATCACTGCAAAAGGAACACCATGGGTCTACATTACCTGTGATTAGTATCACTGTAGGAGGAACACCATGGGTCTACATTACCTGTGATTAGTATCACTGTAAAAGGAACACCATGGGTCTACATTACCTGTGATTAGTATCACTGTAAAAGGAACACCATGGGTCTACATTACCTGTGATTAGTATCACTGTAAAAGGAATACCATGGGTCTACGATACCTGTGATTAGTATCACTGTAGGAGGAACACCATGGGTCTACGTTACCTGTGATTAGTATCACTGTAGGACGAACACCGTGAGTCTACGTTACCTGTGATTAGTATCACTGTAGGAGGAACACCATGGGTCTACGTTACCTGTGATTAGTATCACTGTAGGAGGAACACCATGGGTCTACGTTACCTGTGATTAGTATCACTGTAGGAGGAACACCATGGGTCTACGTTACCTGTGATTAGTATCACTGTAGGAGGAACACCATGAGTCTACGTTACCTGTGATTAGTATCACTGTAGGAGGAACACCATGGGTCTACGTTACCTGTGATTAGTATCACTGTAGGAGGAACACCATGGGTCTACGTTACCTGTGATTAGTATCACTGTAGGAGGAACACCATGGGTCTACGTCACCTGTGATTAGTATCACTGTAGGAGGAACACCATGGGTCTACGTTACCTGTGATTAGTATCACTGTAGGAGGAACACCATGGGTCTACATTACCTGTGATTAGTATCACTGCAAAAGGAACACCATGGGTCTACATTACCTGTGATTAGTATCATTATGGGCTGGTGACTTAGCTGTTAGGCCCCTTTAAACAACAAACATCATCATCATCATCATCATCATCATCATCATCATCATCATCTTTGCTCTGTGACCTTCCTTGATCAAACCCTGACTGACCGAGCTCGATAGCTGCAGTCGCTTAAGTGCGGCCAGTATCCAGTATTCGGGAGATAGTAGGTTCGAACCCCACTGTCGGCAGCCCTGAAAATGGTTTTCTGTGGTTTCCCATTTTCACACCAGGCAAATGCTGGGGCTGTACCTTAACTAAGGCCACGGCCGCTTCCTTCCCACTCCTATCCCTTTCCTGTCCCATCGTCGCCATAAGACCTATCTGTGTCGGTGCGACGTAAAGCAAGTAGCAAAAACAAAAAACAAAAAAACCCTGCCTGTTTAAAAGGGGCTCTTCTATTTCCAAGCCCTTTCTGGCCCTTGCCTTCATTCATAAAAGTGCTCCATTTTTTTAATAATCACTACCAGAAACATCCCATCATTTCCTGAAGCATTCCTTTAATCTTTTCAAAGTAAGAAGGTTAAGAGCAGTAAAATGAGAGATACAAGGATGAGAAATGAGAAGAAGATCGCTTAAAATTAATGTGGCAACAGAGAAGAGCTCTCGTTGATGAATATTTTCAATGCATTTTAAATTAGTAGAAGAGGAAGTAAATTTGAAGAACACTCGACTCATCTCCTGGGGGTGACGTATTTAAAAACCGCCTCCTTGTGGAATTTATTGCAGCCTCCAAAACTGAGTATGGTCAAACATCGCTATTATTGTGTATGACACTGCCAAGAGTGGTGGTGGTGGTGGTGATTATTGTTTTGAGAGGATGAACAACTGGGCAATTATCCTTTTCGAACACTAATCACGGGGAAAAATTGAAAGAGTTTGATATTTCGAAAAATGAAGGTATCGGCTAAAGAAAGATACGAGCCACGATTGGCGTGAAAATGAAAAAACTCTCTAGGTCTTTTGACCTAATACCGTCCGGGCCGGAAAAGAACACGAGTGGTGGTAATGATTATTGTTTTAAGAGGATGGGCAATCAGGATCCCTGTAGGTGGAGCGGTAGAATAACACCCACGGTATCCCCTGCCTGTCGTAAAACGTGACTAAAAGGGGCCCCAGGGGCTCTCAACTTGGAAGCGTGGTTTGACGGCTAGGGGACCCTGAGCTAATAACCAGGCAATAATCCCCTACTAACACTAATCAGAGAGAAAATTTGAAGGGGTTTGACACTTCGAAAAATGAAGGTATCGGCTAAAGAAAGATAAGGGCTACGAACGGCGTGAAAACGTAAGACTCTCTTGGCCTCGTAACTTAATGGCGTCAGGGTAGGAAAATGAGAAGTGTTGACCAAGGGAGGTCAGACAGAGAAACTTCAAGACAAAAGCCTGACTGAAGGGGAAGCTATTTATAGGTTTGATGACTGGCTTATTCAGAATACTGTTCCCGCTGTGAAGTAGAAGTTACCACAAGAACTGAAGAGTTTTTAAATAAAGTTTGTTGCTCAGTCCACGGCAGACAAGGGGCAATCTTGAACAAATTACACCTGAGTGTGTTTTCACTTTGTGCTCGTATATTTGCATGTAACGCGTGTTCTTCATAAATTCCCTTTCTCGACAGCTACAGTGAGGCACACGAAGTAAACAAGACTAAACGCACAGTTTCTTTGTAACCAGATGAATTATGGAAGGTGGTGATTACTGTATGAAGTACTAGCTAGCTGTGTACATAATAACGGATCGTAAAGGGGTGAGAATAATCACCATGCCGGTGAGGCTACAGTGTTGTATTCAAGATGACACGTTCGCATTTGTGTAAGCCAGTTACAATTAGGCGACCTGTTTTGTTTCATTATTGACAGTCAATAACAGCCGTCATCAGTTATGCTTCAAATTACGATTTCCGTACGACATACTTACGTAATGACTAGCTCGCGTGTTTCTAAGCTAAGATGCATTAGCTCGTGAGCTTTTAGCACGCTAGAATGAGCGATGTTAATGGACTATTGAACGACATCAGCACGTTCCCCTTTTAAATACCTCCCTGCTACCTTTTACTAGCGGAACACTGTGTACTCTAAGGAGGAGGTATTGATCATTGGGGTTTTAAGGGATAGTAATTTATTTATTTATTTATTTATTTATTTATTTATTTATTTATTTATTTATTTATTTATTTATTTATTTATTTATTTATTTATTTATTTGCTTATTTTTTATTGATTGATTGATTTATTTATTTATTTATTTAATCATTTATTTATTAGTTATTTATTTATTTATTTATTTATTTATTTATTTATTTATTTATTTATTTATTTATTTATTTATTTATTTATTTATTTATTTATGTATTTATTTATTTATTTATTTATTTATTTATTTATTTATTTATTTATTTATTTATTTATTTATTTATTTATTTATTTATTTATTTATTTATTTATTTATTTATTTATTTATTTATTTATTTATTTATTTATTTATTTATTTATTTATTTATTTATTTATTTATTTATTTATTTATTTATTTATTTATTTATTTATTTATTTATTTATTTATTTATTTATTTATTTATTTATTTATTTATTTATTTATTTATTTATTTATTTATTTATTTATTTATTTATTTATTTATAAAGCAAAGCAAAGCAAAATCGCGTGAAGCTGAATTACAGAGTTCTGCAATGAGAAATATATTTACAATGGAGTAGCTCAACGTAGACGTAAACAAAATAAGTGAAAGAACAAAGAGGGAAATTCACCTAATGATAAACGTGGCGAAATAAAATTAATAACTAACACAATAACCGTGAAAATGCAAAAAAAGAAAAGAACGAGGAAAATGAATGAAGGGGACATCATTGAGAGCCATTAAAGTTAATCAGAGAGGAAAAAAATGAAGAGATTTGACTCTTCGAGAAGTGAAGGTATCGGCTAAAGAAAGAAATGAACCATCAAGGGCGTGAAGATGAGAGTCTCCCTTGGCTTTGGGAACCTACCCTAATACCGTCGGGCTCGGAAAAGAATAGGAGTTCACCAAGGGAGGTTGGATAGGATACATGGAAGTGAATAGGCGGGCACAAGTAGGTGAACACCGTGGTCGCGCCCTCACCCATGCGGCGGATGACCTATCAAGAGCCATTGCAATTGATGGCTTCAATACAGCAAATTCCGTTTCAAATTGGACCAAAAAAATACTTTTCGAAATATTTAAATATAGTTAAGTTTCTGAAGTCTTGATCATCCCACCAAACCTCACTGCAACAGTCCCTCGTGTGCCCGATTGAGTTCTTAGCTCAATTAACCTGACGCTCATTTATGTTGTAGGCTGAGTGAACTTCAGGTACATGTGCCTTTCCCAATGTGGATGCTTCGTACTTCATGATGTGAAGTAGAACGCATGTCCTTTCGGACGAAGGGAGCGCGCCTAATTCAATCTTCCCAAAACACACCTTCGGAATTCAGCATATGTTGCTGCAAGAAGGAATGGTCGTATCAACTGGAATGACCAAGTAAAGTCACTTCTAGTCGAAACGTGCTCAAATACAATTCATGTCACTGAAGAACATAGGGTCGATCTCTGATCGAAGTTTAGGCTGTAGATTTAAAACACGACCAATGTCGGAATCCTCATAGAGTTTCCAAAACAAATTCGAGATCCGCTTTGAAATGAAGGCGTGGTTCATGATTTTAAATTTTTACACGCTGCAACGCAGTGAAATATTCAACTCTTTGTATTTACTGATACAGTTTTCACGACGAATTTCTATGTATTCCATGTATGTAAACTGCCGGTGGCTTATAAAGTACATGTACAGTTCTAGAAGTCATGCTTTTATATCCACGGGGATCTGAAACCCCCTTTTGGAAAGTGAAACCCGGTTTAACGCAATGATCTCGTTTTATAACTCAACCCAATGTGACCAAGTTGTACTTTCAGAGTCGAGAGTCTTACGACGTCTGTCTCTGTCAGCGTACTCTAGCGTGGAGGAAAAAAGGCTGCTCGTAATGTTTTGTTTCTTTTGTATTTCTGAGAGCACTCTCCTAAGTGTCCGTTGTTCGATGTCTGGTTCCAGTAATGCACAGTGGTGGGTGGACTCTTTCTTGTCCGGACCATTAATGGAATTGCTGCTTGCCACCTTTGTGTGTCTCTTGACTTTCTGAAACTCACTGCTCCAGAAATATCGTTGGTGAAAGCTGTGGCGGAAGTTCTTGGTAGTGGTAGTAGCTTCGTGTTAGAGCGCCATGCCTGTGCCTTGCGTTATACTAGATGACCCGTCTGCGCCGTACTTTCCACTTATACGTGCCCCGCATACTCTAGTGATGAATGGAGTAGTATACTTTCGGGGGTTCGGCGGCCACCACCACCACCACTACCACAGGCCTCCCCGAGAGAGACCTCCACCTCATGGAATGTGCCAACTAAGAGTACAGGCTTAACCTTACATAATATTACGCTGGCTACGTGTTCAGGCTTAACCTCACAGAGCCCAGGTTCGACCCCAGGCTTGAGGGCGTTAACCTTACAGACCCAAGTTCGATGCCAAAAAGTACTACCTTACCCTGACAGCAAACGTAATTTTGGCCAAGAGGGCAAACTTAACCTAACGGGCATGGCGTGTCCAGACTTAACTTCACAGATCACGGGTTCGACCCCAGGACTAAGGGCATTAACCGTACAAACCCTAGTTTGAAGCCTAAGAGTACAAGCTTTAACCTAGGAGACTCAAAGTTTAACACACGAGCTAACTGAATAAGAGTAGAAGCTTAACCTGACAGACTTCAAGTTCAATACACGGGCTAACTTCAGGCCTAACGTTACGCTGACCACGCGTTAACTAACTTAACCTCCTCGGACTTAGAGCTGAACTTGCAACAAGATGGTGGCTATAAGGCTTAATACATATGCTTTATTCATAGGGGTGTAATATTGGAAAGCGACCTCAGGGAGCTTGGAGCTGAACTTGGAACAAGACGGCGGCTATAAGGCTTAATTATGCTGTAATCATAGGGGCGTAATGTCGGAAGGTGACTTCGGGGGCTCGGAGTTGAACTAGGAACACGATGACGGCTGCACATGCGAATAGGGAGCTGGGGTAAGGCTTAATACATGTACTTTATTCATAGGGGGCGTAACATTTGGGAAGCATCTTTGAGGCTCGAACCTGAACCTAACCTCCCAAGCTAACGGCAAAAGAGTGTAAGCTTAACTTAACAGAATTTAAGTTCGATACACGGACTAGCCGCATAAAAGTTTACGCTTGGCCTTACAGGAGTAAACCTAACCGAAAGCCTTTCCCCACACTGACTTAGCGGCTACACGTTGAACTAATAGGACTAGGGAGATGGTGCAAGACTTAACGTTGTCATGTACAAATTTTCGGCGTGACTAAGTCGTTCGTCTGGTGACTGTGCCTGCAGAGTGAAAACAAGCGTCTTGACTAACGATATGGATGAAAAAAAAAGAAAATTATATATAGTTACCCTGCTGTAATCGGTAATTCAATAAACAGAAAAAGAAAAAATGCCACGTTTGCGGCAGAAGAACTGGCTAGCTGAAAGAGATAACTACTGTCACATGATTATTTTGAAAGACCCTAGAGAGAAAGTTTGGGTCAACCTTACCATGAAACTCAACCAGAGCATCAAATCCCATATTCCAAATATATAGCTTCCACGGCTGCAGATCTTAAAATCTCTGGAATAGTACCAACTTGTGCGTAGTTAGGCCGTTTGCGTTTGCAGAGTCAGTCTCAGACGTGCCATTTGTGGTCATCACCTGGATTGGCACGCCCTTCCAAGACTCTGCTTACCAGTGGCAGACCAACTGCCATTTTTGGAATCGTATCTCCATGGAGAGTACATATTTTTGAAAACTGAGAATTCACTTCTTCTTTAGCAGGTTTGCTAACACGGTGAGACCACGCAGTTGGTCCGCCACTGCTAGACACAGTCTTGAAGGGGCGTGCCAATCCAAGTGATGAGCACAAATGGCACGTCTGGGTGAAACTCTGCAAACGCACACGACCTAACCACCCATAATTTGGTTCTATTCCCATGATTTTAATATCCCATATTCTTTAGATTTCTGTTAACATATTCCTCCGATTTTGCCCTCTACAAAGTCAGATGAGACTTACAAAACTTAATAAATTCAGTCAAAAACGCCCTGTTAGAATGACGAATATCGACCATACTTCAACTTCATAGCACATGCTAACATAAACAACACTTAGCATGCGGCATGAGGCACTCGCTACACGCACCATTCCAGAGGATTGTCTCCACGTTCTATCTTGTCGCCCCCCGAACAGGTACAACCTTCCTCGTGATTCTAGACACGCCACGAGTTTACATGACTCGCTTCATGTTCCTGAGCGCTAACCGTCTTGCGTTAGTAAGCCTCGTTTACAAACGCTCAGTATTAGGCTAGTATTTAATACACAGACATAATTTTTATCTACGGAGAGTCCGGTGAGAATACAGCCGAAGTTCACGGATGGTACGCACAGGAGTTTCCAAGTAGCCGCCTGCCTTATATAGATATATTTCGCCGAACGGATTTGCAATTAAGAACTAATGGATCATCCAAGACGCATACAAGCAACTCTTTTGCAGAGTGGAATATCTATACATGTATAAATTCATGAGTTATTAAACTTAATTTTTTTTTTCATCTTGCAACTTGTATGGTAAAATGACTATTTGTTTCACATCCGAAATACAGTACGTTGTAGCTCTCCTTTGTAAACTAGGGGCAGGCAGCCCTTTCATCACTGTTGCATGCGGGACACTTGTTCGTAGAAAGTAAGGGGGCGGTATGTCTAGGGATGAAAATGTAGACTTTTTAGTTCTAGGGCAAGCCAAAGGTCACTTTACACGAGTTATTCAAGCATTTGTGATTCCGTCAAAAGGTTGTCCAGTTGCCTCGACTGTAAAAAGTGGTGTTACCACTCACCGCTCTCCTACTTTCACAGGTATTCCTGCCTCTTTCTGGAGACATCAGTTTCTAACATCTCCCTGTGGATGTAGACAGATTCCACCCCCCCCCCTCAGAATAAACCAAATCACTACACGGACGCCACTCCGTATCACCTTCTTGCAACTGTCACTGTGTGACGACTTGTTCACCTGTGCGTATGACTACAAACTATCGAGCATACGTCTGAGAAATAAAAATCAATTTGCATTTGGGGGCTGCTATGAATAACTGAAAAAATGTAACGTCTAAATTAGTAGTTCCAGATATTTTTCTCCTGGCTCTACAAATTCCACACGTACTCATAGTTATCACAAATATTTTTGTTTCACTAACAATTATACTGTATTCATGAATAAAGTAGTGTGTAGAATGTAGAATAAATGACAAGGTCTCAAAATTAAAAATACTCCAGTAGTAACTTTAACACAAAACAAACAGCGAAGAAACTGTCGAGAATTTCCAGGAAGATACCTACCTGTCATTCACCAGGCTAGTTAATAAAATTAGTATTTTACAATCCCAAATATAATTGGTAGTAAACTATAGATCAGATAAACTCTAGATACCTGAAAGGAGACTCATGAGAAAACTCTTAGGCCTTGTAAAAACAACAGAAGTATGGAAATTAAGATATAATGATGACATATACAGGAACATAGAAGACATAACCGAAACTATAAGAAAAAGGAGAATGCAATTTTTTGGACATATGTACAGAATGGATGATTCCAGATTAACGAAAAGGATTTTCAAGTACCTTTGGGACAGAAAGACAACTTTTTTTTTGCTATTGGCTTTACGTCGCACCGACACAGATAGGTATTATGGCATTGATGGGATAGGAAAGGGCTAGGAGTGGGAAGGCAGCGGCCGTTGTCTTAATTAAGGTACAGTGGGGTTCGAACCCAATATGTCCCGAACACTGCGTACTGGCCGCACTTAAGCGATTGCAGCTATCGAGCTCGGTAAAAGGCTAGCTGGATTCAAGAAGTGAAGAAAGATTTAGAAAGAAATAAGAAGAAACTATGGACAGAGATATTTTTAGAAAGAGGGGAGTAAGTATGGGAGGATTCCAAGAAAGATTGAACAAGAAGCCTGGCGCGAAGTGGTCCGAGGACAGAAAGAAACAGCATAGCGAAAGGATGAAAGAATATTGGAAGGAACGGAAGAAAACAGTTTGAAGAATTTAACAGAAATTTGCACGTGGTTCTTAGCAGGGCTCATTAGAAAGAAGAAGAAGAAAAAGGTGATCGTACATCAAATGTCAATATCACACTTCTGCTTAAAATGCAAAGTGTTCACCTGAAGAGAAAATTTAATTTATAAAGCACGTAACATTGAAATTATTATTTTCACTCTCATTAATTTACATTTCACCAGAAAATCTTCAGCCATTTCTTTTGTTTGTAGTCACATGATGTATCCCACAGGAACAGAGAACATCAATGACTTTGCAGCTTCATGATGTTCGGTGTTAAGTTTTAGGTCACATTCCCACGTTCAAACGAGTGCGGTGTTTGGTTTTTATAACAGATAGTGTTGAAAATCCTGCTTCACAGAAGAGTAATAATTAGATTGTTTTAAGAAGAACTAGAATTTGGCAACGTTATCTATTAACACTAATGAGAGAGAGAAAAGTTGGATGGGTCCCACACTTCGAAAAATGAAGATATCGGCCAAAGAATGACAAGGTGCACGAATAGCGTCTAGGCCTCATGATCCTAATATCATCGGGGTCGAAAAGAACAAGAGTTGACCAAGGGAGGTCCGACAGGGAAGGGAAGATGAAATTGAAGGGCCAGGAGAAAGAAAACAGTGTCACAGCGTTACTAGATAAAGAAATAAAAAGTTAAAAATAATATTCTTTGAATAACAGAAGTTGGAAACGCACTGCACTGAATTAAGCCTGGTTCGATTCCCAGTATATCTCCGCTAACTTGGTTACCACGGAAAGTTGACGTCAGTGTTTTATTCCTGACCCTTCAAGTGAGGTGGTTGGTACAACTGAGTGGAAGAAATATCAGGACCTAGCTGAGGGCGCCGTGCTCCGCAACCAAGGCTCGCAAGTTAAGAGCCTCTAGGCCCCTTTTAGTCGCCGTTTACGACAAGCAGAGGATTCCGTGGATGTTATTCCACCACTCGCACTGACATTGGGAGAGTAAGTGGAAGTAATGCCAGGACTCAGCTAAGGACCCCGTTGTCCCACAGACAACTTTCCCAAGTTAAGTGCTACTGCGGCGCCTTTTAGTCACCTTTTACGATAAGCAGGGGATACCGCGGATGTTATTCTACCACCCGCATCGACAATGGGAGAGTAAGTGAAAGCAACGCAGGACTCAGCTGAGGACCTTGTGATCTCTAACCCACGCTTCCAAGGTAAGATCCTCTGGGCCCTTTCAGTTGCCTCGGCATATTTCCGTAAAGTGGCTACGTTTTGTCACTGAAAATCCTCTTGAACTATTCATGCACCAAGCACTCAAGAGCTTGGAAGTGAAGAAATTAAAGAAGGCTCTCTTTATTCCGCTTCAGTTTACCAACTTTGCTTGGCTCTTAATGAACTGTTACATTACTTCCGCTGCGAATTAATTACAGGTTTGTGTGCATTAAAGGAAGCAATGCTAGACTTTTGTTCAAGGTATGAATACTGCTTCCACCGGGCGAGTTGGCCGTGAGGTTAGGGTCGCGCAGCTGTGTGGCTGCATCCGGGAGATAGTGCGTTCTAACCCCACTATCGGCAGCCCTGAAGATGGTTTTCCTTAGTTCCAGTTTTCACACCAGGCAAATGCTGGGACTGTATCTTAATTAAGGCCACGACCCCTTCCTTCCTACGCCTAGCCCTTTCATATCTCGTCGTTGCCGTAAGACCTACCTATGTCGGTCCAACGTAAAGTAAAGTGTAAATCAAATTTTGAAAATTAAGGAAAATATTTAGAATATGGATTCTTGCAGGATGGCAATTTGAATGAAGGAAGAGCAATGCTAATGCCGTCAGGTCGCTCTTGCGATCAGTGGTAAAGGAGCGAGAAGCGTCTTCTGGAAACAAATAATCTTATTATCGGTCCGTATTCAGACCAACCTGGTGGATGGGAGTAAAAGCCGGATGGACTTTGGATGGGGATGGTGCTGGTGGTGATCATTATTTGAAGAAGAAGTACAGCTAGGCGTCCATTCTCTGTCAACACTAATCGGAGAGAAAAAATTCGATACTTCGAAAAATGAACAAATAGGTTAAAGAAAGACAAGGGTCACGAAGTGTGTGAAAATACAACTCCCTAGAACTCGAGACCTAATATTGCCGAGGTCGGAATAGAAGAAGAGTTCACCAAGGTAAGTCGGATAGGATAGATGAAAATTAGAAGCTTGCTACAAATCGAACCAATACCAGCACTCAACTAACGGCCCCATGATCGCCGACCCACGCTCACAAGTTGACAGCCCTTGAGGCCCCTTTTAGTCGTCTCTTGCGTCAGGCAGGGGATGCCGTGCCTGTACTCTACCATCCCGTCAACCTGGCTTGTAAATACCAAACATAATAGGATAAGAAGCGTAAAGCAAGTAGAAATTACAGCAGTACTGTTCCCTGTCATCATTTGTAAAGAGCTAATCATTTATAAATTTATAAAGCTTGGATAGGGACCTCATGATACTCTGCTGTATGTTGTGGTGGTACTGCTTACATTTCACACTGACAGCGAACTAGATTAACTAGTTCTGTGCAAGTTTGCTCATAAAACTTGTCTTCTAGCTCACGGCGCCACCGGCTCATCTCGATATGAAACCTATTAATTCTGTTCGTCGAGCAAAACGAAGGTGATATTTTATTGCTCCAGAGTGAGAGTTACTTCTGCGGGAATATCTGTCGGAAATAATTTATATCCTTGAGAAATGAAGAAAGAAATGTTAAGATAGATATTTCCACTTGAAAGTGGAGAGTGGAGTTCTAAATTAATGAAAATTGCGTTCATGACGGTCCTGCATACTTCAGACTTAGTGAAGTTCTCCATTAACGTCAAGCAGATCCTCGAACAAGGCTGTACGTACCTGTACGGCCTGAAGTTGATGGTGATTATTGTTTAACGAGGAAATACAATGAGCACCCGTCCTCTATTAACACTCAACAAAACAAAGAAGCCGGTATTTTTTCCATTTCCATGGGAACGTTCACTTTGAAAATTCATAACTTTAAAAGTATTGATCTGATCGTTGCCAAACTTTAACCCTAGAATGGTAACAAGGAAATTTAACGCTTATTGCTAACTATACGCTTCCAAGGCGTACACGGCGCAAAACAACGTCTGTACTGTCTCCTATGTTTATTTTCTCCAACGTTCTTCATGTTAACTACATCACTAATATAGAGGTGAATTCAATTATATTTTCCTTCTGAAACTTGAATTAATTATTCTATTTCCAACACAGGATATACGAGGCACAAGTGGTACATAAAAATAAACACCAGTAAAAAAACTAGACTCTCAAGACAGTCTTACTAGCTTGTTGAAAGTAAATTCGTGTTCCAGAAGTAACTCAAGTAAAAGAAAACTAACCTACAACAAATTTGAGAAAAACTCATATGAAATAAACTAGAAAGAATCACACCAATTAATGGTAACTATGCACCTCTCAGGCGCACTACGTTACGTAAGAGGGGTTATTACTTACCGAACGTGGTCAGGAACAGGCCTGGGACGTGACTGACACACGTAGGGGGGGGGGGGGCTGTATGAAGCATAGCTGGAGGGTAGGGATGCCCTGTCAAGGTCACTTGCTTTGGCGGGCATTTACATTTGCGTGTACGTCTATGAGGCGTATTGTTACCATTCTAGGGTTAATACCGCTTAACGTACCTTATTGTTAATCTGCATACGAAGTTTTTATTTCATTTTCATTTCATTTATTTTATTTTATTTCATTTTATATTATTTATGAAGAAGGTTGTTGTCAATTTTTTGAAACAACATTTGTAACCGTCCAGCCTTCTCCAGCCATACTAATTTATTGTACAGTCCTATTACGTGATATCATTCGATATCAAGATTATCCGTCATCGGGAATTATTCATTAACACATATTAATTTAACTTCAATCAATTGTAAATAAGGCTTTTGGAATCATATTGTATATATTAGAACATCATTTATTATTTAAATTATTATATTATGTAGGATAGGAATTCATTATGTACTGTGAATCTGGTCAATATGTTGAGACAGAGTTTGTGTCATTTCATCTCATACCGAGCTCGATAGCTGCAGTCGCTTAAGTGCGGCCAGTATCCAGTAATCGGGAGATAGTGGGTTCGAGCCCCACTGTCGGCAGCCCTGAAGATGGTTTTCCGTGGTTTCCCATTTTCACACCAGGCAAATGCCGGGGCTGTACCTTAATTAAGGCCACGGCCGCTTCCTTCCAATTCCTAGGCCTTTCCTAACCCATCGTCGCCATAAGACATATCTGTATCGGTGCGACGTAAAGCAAATAGCAAAAAAAAAAAAAAAAATCATCTCATACTTGTGTATACGGAAAAGTTATTTTTGACGCTGGAAATTTCGGATGACGCACTTGGGTTTAACTCACGAGTACTGTACTATACAGCGACCCGCGTGCAAGGCTAGCAAGCTAGGAGACTACATCATCGCCACGCTTACTCGTTACGGGTGAAGAATGAAGAGAGGGAAGATATGATATGAGATCAACGAATCCGATGTTTCGTTGTATAGAGACTGGGTATGGAGCTGCTACCAAGAGTGGGGAGAGATCGTGTATATTATCTGGCGTGGAGCAATCCTAGAGACAAAACTACTTTATTATTTTGAGACAGTGAGTGGTCGCTGCGAGACATAGTTATTTTCGGGACAGTTTGTTGTCGCTTCGACACAGTACTTAGCTGCTGTGATGTTGTCGGATCAGGGCGAGACGAAACAAGCTTACGGCTTGTGATATATTCTAGAATTATTCTGGACGAAGAACCACGTTAGTTCAAGTCCACGGTACTTAGTACAAGTCTGTATTGTATCAGTAGAATAGCTAAGTTGGATTGAGATTTCTGATAACATGGAAAAAATCACAACACTGAATGTTCTCCTCATACGATCAACGGTGATCAATTTTCACAAGCATACGGCCAATGTATAATTTAAAGACTAGGCAATTAGGGAGTGCTAGTCCAGATAGCCCAAACCATATCGCAGAAGGAAGGAAGGATGTCCATGGAGCCAGTCTGCAATGAGAAAAGGGGAACGAGTAACCACGGAATACAGATGATCTCAACGGAAGCTACAATTGGTGAGCCACAATTAGACAATGCAAGCAACAGTAAATTACAGTAACGTTAAATTCTTAATTCCCTCCAAGTTAAAAGGTACTTTTCCAACTCATTTCATTTTTTGGTTTAATAAATTTAATAAATTCATATTGCGTTAATTTTCTTTCTCAAAGTGATACTTAATGGTTAATTATTTAAAATCCTATCCCTGTGATTTAAGTATAAGTCTCTATGCTAGTAAATATAAATTTTGCTGTACAGTTTTGTTTAAAACTGAAAAGCTGGCGCCCAAACATTACATAGAGAAATGGGAAAACATGGAGTGATAATTGATTCTATTTGCGTGGAAATTTGCGGGCAAGCCACATATAGTTTATATTTATATTCATGTGTCCCCAGCTATTAACTTTCGTCTCCTAAGTGTGAACCTTAGGAGAGCGAGCAATTACACATTTTCTCATTACTGGGTAATCATAGCAGTAAAAAATTATGAAGCTCATGAGAATGTCAGGCTAAACTTAAAACTGATTTATATTTAATTGAGTAGTTGTGTGAGAAGAAAGCAGCGTATTTGCCGAGCGCTTGTTTGTGTGTGGAACAAAGGGTAAACGTTTTATTAACGTCTTAATTCGGGTGTCCATACTCTTTTTCCGTGAGAGCAGGCCTCTATACATAATACCGTGGAGGTCGGAAAAGAACAGGAGATGACGAAAGGAGGTCGGATTGGACAAATGAAACTGAGGAGCTTGGGACAAGTAAGTGGAAGTAGTACCAGGACTCAGTTAAGGACCCATTGGTCGCCAACCGACACTCCCAAGTTAAGGGCCTCGAGGCCTACTACGACAGGCAGGGGATACCGTGTAAGCATGGAAACCTCATCAGAGATGAGATGAAATGAATAACGTGATGTATGATAGAAGAAAGTGAGTGTTTGAGTTCCGGTGCCGTAGCCTACTCCTCTCGGATAGCACCAAGGGGTCTGTTCAAGGCTTAACGATTCCATCTGACGGATGAATCACCATCAACAGCGCATGGACACTGCGTAGAGGTTTGAAAATAAATCCATGACTTAGGCACTCCATCTAGTGATTATAAATTGTATACCACCACTCCTCTACCCTGCCGGCCAACATTCTGATAGTGAAACTTTTTGACGAACGGGGCTCGAACCCGCTAACCATGATGTCAGATCATAACGATCATGCCTACCAGGCCGTTAGTAAGACAGAGGTGTACTAAACCTCCGCAGCTGAATTCACGTCTTAAACATTGAAGTGAGCTGATGACTCGCACATAATTTTTAACATTGTTTTCTTGCCACCCAGTAGAAATTCGTAAATAACAATGGGATTGTTTACCTAATGAACCAACAAGGGCGACGGGCGCAGAATCGGGCGGTGATTTCTAATAAAGCCGACTCAACATGGACATGACGTGAAACCGATGTTCTGTTCATTACATCACGCTGGGATGTCTACTTTTGTGGACTAATGATAATTACCTGAAATATGTCACAATGCGTATCACGTCACATATCCAGGATGTGATTTGAAAAATAATTTTATAACGCAAACCTTTCATTGCGATCCGTAATGATGACGTCAAGTAAGGTCTTGAAAATGTATTTTTAATATGAACATCGCAGCTCGTCAAGTCAAGAGTACTGTATGTATTCATACAGTCAAGTCATCTTAATTCGAACTCCAAGTGGAATCAGGAAAACAAAAACGAATTATACAAAAATAGAATTAACTAAGAATGGCTGTTTTAATGAAGATAACCCCTGTGGGTGGGGAACGCAGACGATGAATACACCCACAGTATCCCCTGCCTGACGTAAGAGGTGACTAAAAGGGGCGTCCAAGGTATGATCGAATTACAACCATATCACTACTTGTAATTAGTACCATTAGTACCTCTATGTTGGCACAAAATACCTTTGTGATTAATAGCAACAGAGAGTTTGAATCAGGGTGGAATTTACAGTACCCGTGATTAGTACCACTACATGCGCAACCCCATGGGATAGTACGAGTTACTGTGATTAGTACCCCTTTGTGAGGAACACCATGGGTCTGCGTTACGTGTGATTAGTACCCCTTTGTGAGGAACTCCATGGGTCTCCGTTACGTGTGATTAGTACCACTATGTGAGGAACACCATGGGTCTGCGTTGCGTGTGATTAGTACCCCTTTGTGAGGACCACCATGGGTCTGCGTTACGTGTGATTAGTACCCCTTTGTGAGGAACTCCATGGGTCTCCGTTACGTGTGATTTGTACCACTATGTGAGGAACACCATGGGTCTGCGTTGCGTGTGATTAGTACCCCTTTGTGAGGGCTACCATGGGTCTGCATTACATGTGATTAGTACCCCTTTGTGAGGAACTCCATGGGTCTCCGTTACGTGTGATTAGTACCACTATGTGAGGAACACCATGGGTCTGCGTTGCGTGTGATTAGTACCCCTTTGTGAGGAATCCCATGGATCTGCGTTACGTGTGATTAGTACCACTATGTGAGGTACACCATGGGTCTGCGTTACGTGTGATTAGTACCACTATGTGAGGAACACCATGGATCTGCGTTACGTGTGATTAGTACCACTATGTGAGGAACACCATGGGTCTCCGTTACGTGTGATTAGTACAATTATGTGAGGAACACCATGGGTCTGCGTTACGTGTGATTAGTACCACTATGTGAGGAACACCATGGGTCTCCGTTACGTGTGATTAGTACCACTATGTGAGGAATCCCATGGATCTGCGTTACGTGTGATTAGTACAATTATGTGAGGAACACCATGGGTCTGCGTTACGTGTGATTAGTACCACTATGTGAGGTACACCATGGGTCTGCGTTACGTGTGATTAGTACCACTATGTGAGGAACACCATGGATCTGGGCGTTGCCTGTGATTAGTACCACTATGTGAGGAACACCATGGATCTGCGTTACGTGTGATTAGTACCACTATGTGAGGAACACCATGGGTCTCCGTTACGTGTGATTAGTACAATTATGTGAGGAACACCATGGGTCTGCGTTACGTGTGATTAGTACCACTATGTGAGGAACACCATGGGTCTCCGTTACGTGTGATTAGTACCACTATGTGAGGAATCCCATGGATCTGCGTTACGTGTGATTAGTACAATTATGTGAGGAACACCATGGGTCTGCGTTACGTGTGATTAGTACCACTATGTGAGGTACACCATGGGTCTGCGTTACGTGTGATTAGTACCACTATGTGAGGAACACCATGGATCTGGGCGTTGCCTGTGATTAGTACCACTATGTGAGGAACACCATGGGTCCGCCTTACGTGCGATCAGTGCCACTATGTGAGGAACACCATGGGTCCGTGTTACGTGCGATCAGTACCACTATGTGAGGAAGACGATGGTTCTCATTTACTAGCGATTACTACCATAATGAGGGTCCGTGACCTGGATTTTGGACCGCTTTAGACAACAAACATAATCGATTTAGCATTTTTCTTTGTAGGTAGTCGCCTGTTCAGTTTACACGAATGTTTTAAGTTATTTTGCGGGAAGGTGGGGCATTGCGGGTCGGATCGACAGATAGTTTTAAGTTCATAATCATTGTCCGTCGTCATCTTTTTTGAATTCTAGTCTGTGGATGGATTTTGAAATTATTTTAACTTCTAATATTAGATTGTTTTAAATTCACATTCATTCACTCTTCATCATTATGCTTTGAATTCTGGTCAGTGGACGAATATTGGAATTTTAATTGTCATTACATTTCGTCTCATCTCGTGCCGTTAGGGGCCGATGACCTTGATGTTAGGCCCCTTTAAAAACAAGGATAATCATCATTGACTGACTTCGAATTATCCAAATTTAACTTTCGAATATTCGAATTATATGCTTTTTGCACTGATTAGAATAATTTCAAGGGGAATGAACTTTTATTCGAACTATCCAATTAAGGAGAGTCCATTGCATTTAAAAAGGTCAGCTTACTTTCACTGCCTCGATACTTATTAACGGACATTGCATGTTATTTTATGTGCCTCTTATTGTTATCTTCAAATAATTATACGGTATTTGAGATGGGCCGCCCTCTATATGTCAGGATGTGCAGTCGTACTTCAATAATCACGTCCTTCAGTCAAGAGATGGTCGTATTTAATATTCCGGCTCGAGCGCACTCTTGCGGACGTTACGTGACCGGCAGAAGACACTTGACTCGACCAACTTTTCTCGTTCACGTGTAATTGCTTCAATCACAGAGTCGTTCAAACTTGCAAATAACAGCTCACCACTGTGATGTAAACGATGAAAAGAAGGAGTGCAGAAGATACGTTCATCGCTTGCTGCTTGGGAAAACGCGTCTACTTTTTTTATAGACAAGTCTTCTAGTCGATGAGGATGATGATAATAATCATTTCCTCTTGGTGGCGAGGTCTGCTTCCATATTGGTCCGTGAGTGAGCGTACACGTTAGCTAAAGAGAGACAGCAGGTGTCACGAGCAACCTGCCAGGAACATGTGACGTCAGTGGACTCCAGTCTGCCAGGCACTGTACCCAGTGCCCCGCTTATCTTCCATATTACAAATATGTTTATGTTGCAATATACTTTTTTCACATGAAAAACACTAAGATATTGCATAAAACTATTATTTTTAATTATTTTGTTTGTGCTTTCGTAAATATTGCAGACCTCCTAAAGAGACCTTTTGTTAATATGTTTAAAAAATAACTTTCAAATGTTCCAATATACCGGAAATTTTAGTATTTACAGCTCCCAATTACTCCAAAATTTTTTAAATAAGATCCCTATACTATCTGCGTGTCACGAGTAGTCGCGGCAGCTTGTAGATACGGTACGAGTAAAAGATGCTACTCTAAGCTACAAGCATTGACTTGACTTACTTGACTTATTATAATTACAGGTGGAAAAACCGAACTCGATAGCTGCAGTCGCTTAAGTGCGTCCAGTATCCAGTATTCGGGATATAGTAGGTTCGAACCCCACTGTCGGCAGCCCTGAAAATGGTTTTCCGTGGTTTCCCATTTTCACACCAGGCAAATGCTGGGGCTGTACCTTAATTAAGGCCACGGCCGCTTCCTTCCCACTCCTAGCCCTTTCCTGTCCCATCGTCGCC
Organism: Anabrus simplex; assembly: GCF_040414725.1. NCBI lineage: Eukaryota > Metazoa > Arthropoda > Insecta > Orthoptera > Tettigoniidae > Anabrus > Anabrus simplex. Next base: position 76,815,235 of record NC_090277.1, read on the forward strand.
ATAAGACCTATCTGTGTCGGTGCGACGTAAAACAACTAGCAAAACAAAAACAGGTGGAAAATAGGGCCTCGACGAAGTTTTTCCACCTTGTTCTTGTCTCCATAAAATCCGGCCGGCATAAATTTCGTCTGGTTTCTGTAATGAGTTTAATTCAGGTGTGAGAGTCATTAGCCCACAGCACGCTAAGTCCAGTGGAGGGGCTGCCTCTTGTCTGCGCTAGACTGCAGGATTATTCTGTAGGGGTTATCTCCCTTGGCCTTTAAAGATGCCGCTTTACCACAAGTCGGTGGTTTCTTCTTTGCCTCCTCCGCTAGCTTCGCCATACCAAAGGACTCCTCCGCCGTTGTTGCCGTTGAGGTCTTCACCAGAGACCCGTTACCCGTCACTACTCAGGGTTCCTGTAAGGCCTTCAGGGCTTCAGGGCACACACAGTCCCCACTGTACATCACCCCTACTGGCAACTCCCTACTTCAGACCGTTGCCCACCTCCCACGACGTGGACAAGGGTTGGCCTTGTGGGAGGCAAGCTACAAACATTAGTCTCTGAAAGAGATGCGTGTTCATTATTAAACTGTTCATTACACAGTACTTACAGTGAATGGGTATCTAAATCGCAATTTACTGCACTACCAATATGAAACTTCACAGCAGCACCTTAATTCACAAGAATCACCGCGGACGGAACAGATGTTTATTGTCAGGCCTTGAAACTTGAGATTGGCGCATGCGCGCTATTTCTCTTCAAATGGCCATACTACACGTACACATTAAATAAATCGAAGCCTAACAATCAATAAATAATATTAACGGACGAAGTAGAGAAAGTGTGGGAATGTTTTGGGAAGGAGCTCTCCCTTTTTTTTTCAACAAGTGCGTAGGGGAGGGGCAGGCCTAACAGTTCAGGTTCTAAATCCCCTTCAAAATCAGAGGACAGAAAATTTTCGGAGTATATACATGCAATCCCACGTTCAGAGTCGGTTAACTCGCGACTTGTTGCCATCTTCACGACATTGGTGTCCGTGACACACTACTCAGCTACGCCGCAACCCTCAGACGTTATAGACGGCACATTTTATAATGAAGCGCTCCTTCCCGTGACTTTTGATCACTGAGTGTATAAAAATGTTTCTGACACGAGAATAATAATTTACTTCTTACATCCCCAAGCATACGTTTTCCTCCACCTTGATTCACATTATCTTTCACTGCTTGGACCACTTAACAGACAGACTGTGTGTACTCTAATAATGTGTGAAATGTAATCCAGATAATGACGAGCATTCGAAGACATGTTCACATTAGTAAGGATTTTCATTTGAAAGTGTCGACCGCAATACTGTGCATGCTGTCAGCGGGAGTTCGTTAATTAGGCAGAACAAACGGAGTCGTCTTCTCGGCACCAGTAATAATTTATGAGAATTCTCTTTGCTGTGACACTTGGAGATTTAAATGACTTAATTAGGCTTAGCTTTAAGCCTTCGGGCTTGTTTTGTAAACGACATTACACTCACTAGAACATGGCTGATGGTCGAGTGTGTTTGCTCTAAGGTGAGCTATCAGCTTTATTGAGAAGAAGAAAATTAAAATCCACAGCCTGTTTCCAGCCATTCGACTGGGTCAGGAATGGAATGAATGAAGCCCCAAATTAGCGGTGAGGATAGGAATTGTGCCGGCTGTCGAAGCCTGGCGCACTCCTCTGGGACAATGATTAATAGCTGACAGATGAAAATGCTAGGGAAAACCGGAGTACGCGGAGAAAATCCTGTCCCTACTCCAGTTTGTCCAGCACAAATGTCACATCCAGTGATCGGGATTTGAACCACGGAATCCAGCGGTGTGACGCCGGCGCGCTCACGCCTGAGCTACGAAGGCCAAGGCCCGCATTCCCCAACGTGAGTGAAAGCTTTTATCTTGGTTAAAAACTAAGATAACAACTACAACATAATAATCTCGCTTAGAAATTTTATCGGAGGAAGGTTGGCCGGTAAAACAGGAAATCTAAGATAATAGCCTTTCACGATGGCAGCTCGCAGACGTGTGGAATGTTTACCTGATAGAGAAAATCACATCGACGAGGAATACGACCAACATTATACAATAAAATGTCCTAAGTGGATAAAAAGAATTCGCTGCATACTTTGAAGACCTTTTTTTTTTTGCTAGGGGCTTTACGTCGCGCGGACACAGATAGGTTTTATGGCGACGATGGGATAGGAAAGGCTAGGAGTTGGACGGAAGCGGCCGTGGCCTTAATTATGGTACAGCCCGAGAATTTGCCTGGTGTGAAAATGGGAAACCACGGAAAACCATATTCAGGGCTGCCGATAGTGGGATTCGAACCTACTATCCCCCGGATGCAAGCTCACAGCCGCGTGCCTCTACGCGCACGGCCAACTCGCCCGGTACTTTGAAGACTACAATGACGCTGATTCTGAAACACATTTTTGGTTATCTGAAGTCCGAGTTCGATAATCGAGAACAGGTTAAGAGAGGAGGAATAATAATAATAAAACAACGGTTATTATAGCAAGAATACGCAGTGGGAAATAATAAGGCTAGAGCGTTCAGAGAGTGGCAACCATAAATGTAGTTAAAGGAAGTGGTAGTTTCAATAATAACAGTTATTTTTACTTCACTATACTGTGTACATTTGCGACCATGGGGGGATAACAACTAAAATTTGCGGGAATAATTTGCAATGCGAGTTTAAGATAAGTTACACAGAAATGTTAGCGCGAGATGCTTAGGTGATTACATTGCAAGAAAAAAAAAAAAGAAAGAAAGAAAAGGGTGGGGGTTGGGGAGGATGAAAACAACTTTAGTAAAACCAGTTGTACACACATCTGTGCCGTAAATTTTACAAACACTAATGTGTCAGCGGAATATATCTGGACAATTAACAAGTGCTATATGAATTTAGGCAATAAAATAAGCTAATTGAAGATGATAAAACAATCGGATTCATTAAAAATTGCCAGACAAATAATGAAGTAGTAGCTAAAGTTGTTAAATGCTTATACACAATATCTTAAGGATCTATAAACTGTGAATGACACAGATTATTTTTAACAAGATATAGAATAGGCTTGGGGATAGAGGTCGTGAAGGAAACCGAGAGACACGACCAGGAAATTTTGTAGTTAGTTGCACGAAACAATGAGTCCAAAACGCACGAAGATTTGCATAATATATTGAAGGTTAGAGCAGTTCGAATGCACTGACTGACAGTGTGAGCCCTAGAGTAGTTCAATAAGTTCGTAGCCCGTTGACACAGAATGAAAAATAGTGGCCTGTAAGTCATCATCAACGACAAATAGAATAATAACAGAAGATATGTCACATTATTTGCTCTCTATGTCTCACCTGGAAGACAATTGCAGTAGATGGAGCAGAGATAATGTGCTCGCACATCCAGCAGGGATCGGGCTCTCGTTCAACTTGCGACTAGTACCACCTACGAGTAGTACATCCTTACAAGGAACACCATGGGTCTACGATGCCTATGGTCGCTGTTGCTTTAAGTAAAGGTAGGTATATGTTTATTGTTTCCGGACTTTTTTTGAGCTTAATTAGTGTACAATAGGTAAAAATCCATGAATGTGTGTTTTTGTGTACAGGCAATGCCTTTATAGATTTATAGATTTTTACCTATTGTACACTAAGTAACCCATTCCAGTCTGGGCCTTAATATCCCTAACAAACGTTCTGGACTGGACATTTTTAAGGATCTTTAAAATATTATATCTCTGTACCTCTAGTAGAAATTGGCATGATTCTTTTTTCTTTGTGCTTGTTTGAGAATCTAATTTTCAAAAGCGCTCTTTGTATCATGTCAACTATCACTTGACATTTTAAAATTGTTTATATATTATACCATGTTTTGCGAATGGAAGAAAAGTCTGACGGATAACTAAGCAAGTACAGTTTTCTGAAATACAGTTATATTTACCCTATTTCGCTAATATAAAATGTGCATTGCAATTACAAAACAACAACAATAATGAGTACGATATAAAAACTATAATTTTTCAATAATAATAATAATAATAATAATAATAATAATAATAATTACAATAACGAAAATGGGGGCTCTTACGAAATTTTATTTTAATTGATAAATTTTGTTAAAACTTACTCAAATGTAACAATATTGTTCCATTTACCACAAAATACTTCTTAGAAAGAGAAAATACAGTCTTCTAAGCAGAAAACTTTACGAATATGTAGACAATCTTACGCATTCACGCAAATATGAAATACGCGAAAACATGCGCTAGGCCGTAAAACCATCACCAACCATAATGAAATGCAAGAACTTGTTTCGAATTCATATGCCAATAATATGTTCATTTGCGCATAAACTTATAATATATCATAAAATATCGAAAATATCACTTTCGTCAAGCACATGTTCGCCGCGAGAAACCATGTCTTAGAGCTCACTGAGTGACAACATCTACTGATGCATGCAGTTCAAAAATATCGTAAATTCTCTGACTTCGACATATAATACTGCATTCTGCTTAAATACTCTCGTAACTAATACATGAAGAAAAACGGTGTAACCACCAGAATGCGTGCATAGCTAGTTCTCGATTTTTAGCGAATTGTCAAACCCTACTACGGGCTATGCCCGCAGCGCGTCCTGAACGTAATTTCGGCCGCTAGCTCGCAGTTAGACCGGAAAGAGTTAAGCTCAAAAACGTCCGAAAACAATAAACATATACCTACCTTTACTGAAAGCAACAGCGACCATGGCATCATTTTATGAGAAGAACCACGGGTTTACTGGCGCCCATGTTTAGTACCACTGTGATAAAAACAATGGGTCTGCGTTGCCTGAGAGTAATACCACTATGTGAGGAACACCATGGTTCTTCTTTACCAGTGATTAATACCATTATGAGTGGCCGGTGACATGGATTTTGCACGCCTCTAGATAACTATCATCCCAGTAATTAAGGCATTGTGAATAAGATCCACACATAGTTTTTGTTTCACAATCAATTTTTCACCGTCATTCGTTTTAGAATCTATAGTCAGTGGATACCTTTTGAGGTTTTAATTTTCATTTCGTTCACCTCATATGATTAGCGGCCGATGACCTAGCTGTTGGGCACCTTTAAACAACATCATCATCTTTTAGTGGAAGCGCGAGCGACAAAAAGGAGTGAGGATGTTGGAGAAACATTCCACGGAAGTACTTGCAAGTCATAGTATCAATGAATGAACACTGTTAGTCAGATGAGTGAAGTCCCCGTCTTGCACAGTTCACTGGGCACAGAGAATTCCTGTGGAACGTGAGTGGGGAATGCACCTTTGAAGTTGCCGGCTAATCTATGATGGGGTGAAAAAGTCAGCAGGAAGGTTCTAGCACCTAATTTAGTAAAGTAGTGAACTGGTCGTTAATTTTTGCTTATTCACAAAGCGAATGTTGCCGAGCAGTTTGTATTGCTTGATAGATTTCGAACATGAATTTTCAGTATCAATCCTTTCACATCTTCTTGCCAGGATGTTTGTTTTGTTTTTGTGTGCATCATAGGGCGTGATCAGTTCATACTCATTATAGACTGTTACCGTATCTTTAACCTGTTCATAGGAAATGCAGTTAGCGAAATAAAATGGCGTACTGATCGGGTGAATTTTAATGGTATTCACGTGCACAGTAGGCCTATCCGCTTTGCAGATGATATTGCTATCTTAGCTAATTCTGGAAAGGGTATATATCAAATCAAATCAAAATCTCTTTATTTGCAAATGAGGTGTCTACCTCGGTGGCAAATAGTACACTAAAATACATTATTGTCAAGCACTAAAGTTTAAATTAACAGGAGACGAAGAAAATTTTCCTACAATACAATATTATACAATTTACGCTAATAATTTTTATATTAAACACACACATCATTCTTAATAAATTTATATTGTTTACAAAATTCTACTTATAATATCTTACAAACATAGTCAACTCATATACAGTATGTGAAATTACTTCTAATAATACTATACAACTGGTATAAGATTAAAATCAACATTGAATTTATTTACATATTTATATTTTACCCATTTTGGAACCTAAGTAGCATAACGACCTGCTGCGTCTTAATCACAGTTCCTGAAGGGCCTTCACAGCTACCGTAGCGGTCCCAGGGCCCTCGAAGTCCACACTGTACTTCACCCCTACAGGCAGTCCCCTGCTTGGGCTGTCCAAACTCCATAGACCAGGGGATGGAATTAATTTAATCACACACATATTTTATTTACAATATCCTGCACTGGTCGAATGCCCTCAAACATTTAATTTATTATCTCTGTTGTTGTTTATTCTCTTCTTGAATATCTGTACAGATTTTGGAAAAGGATCAAACACTACCCCTGGTAAACTGTTCCACTCCTTCACGCCCTTCCCAATGAATGAAAATTTACCCCAATCGCTTCTGCTAAAATTGCTTCTAATTTTGTACTTGTGGCCAGTTCTACCAATATAATTATTTTCCAACTGAAGCCTCTCACGGATATCTCTCCATGCTTCTTCTTCTGTATAGGCTCTATATAATCCTATAAGTCTAGTTTTCTCCCTTCTCTTACTTAAAGTTTCCCACCCAAGTTCCTTTAACATTTCTGATACACTACTCTTTCTCCTGAAATTCCCTGTTACAAACCTTGCTGCTTTCCTCTGCACACCATCTAGTTCTTTTATTAGGTATTAGGTATACCAGGCGAGATGGCCGTGCAGTTAGGGGCGCGCAGCTGTGAGCTCGCATCCGGCAGATAGTGGGTTCGTTCCCCACTGTCGGCAGCCCTGAAGAAGGTTTTTCGTGGTTTCCCATTTTCGCACCAGTCAAATGCTGGGACTGTACGTCAATTAAAGCCACGGCCACTTCCTTCCCATTTCTATATCATCGTGTCGATGAGAGCTTTCAGTGTCGATGAGACGTGAAGCAAAGTGTAAGAGGAAAAGAATATCAGTAAGATGCTAAGAACATTCAACAAATCCTTACAAAAACTTAAAATTAAAATAAATATAAAGAAAACAAAATTCATGGTAGGAGACAAAAAGTAGCCTATAGCTAGACCGCCAGACAGATGGGACAAAGATATTAAGAGAATAGCTGGTGCTACCTGGCAAAGAACTGCTCAAGACCGTTCTACCTAGAGAGGTCTGCAAAAGACCTACCTGAGTTCACGACTTAAAGAGGCTACATCATGTAATGATAGAATTGGCTGATGATGATGATGATGATGATGATGATGATGATGAGTCACAGAATTCTCCTATTTGGGTGGAGTAATTACTTCTGAAAACAGGTCCCTTTAGGAAATCAAGAATAATGGTAGCAAAACAAGCCTTTCGAAATAAGAAAAACTGTTTGCTAAACAACCATCGCAGTTTGGAGACCAGGAAATCATTTCTCAAGACCGTTGTTTGGAGTGTGCTACTGTATGGATGTGAAACCTGGACATCTGTAGAAATGTGGTTTTGTGGAAGAATTTCAAAGAAAATGTTGGATGGATAAAACAAGTAACAAATGAACTTGTTTTGAAGAACCTTTATTATAAAGATAAAGAAAAGGAAATCAAAGTTCCTTGGAAACATACTGAGACATGACTCTTCTCCAAAACATCATTGCTGGTTAAGTACTGGGAAACAGACCCAAGGGTCATCAGGAACTCCGTCGGTGAACAGGCATGTGGTTCATATAAGAATATGAAGAGGCTAGCAGAGAATCGTCAGATGTGGCTAGAGGGACAAAGCATTGTTTTTAGGAGATGATGATGATGATGATGATGATGAAGATGTCTTTCAGCGATCAATTTGTGAACCCCTGTGAATTAAGTAAATGCCTCCACAACTAACCGCGTGACAAGTTTATGTCCACATCCACATGAGTAGAAAACTGAATAAACCAACCTCGCCGTTGTCTCTTCCACTACTTGACCGAGTTCACAGTTCTGAGATGTAAGCTATCCTCCTCCATTCACCTCACATTACCACAGTGGCGGTTCGTGGCTGTAAAATATCCTGAAGAGCTTTTACCCGTTCGGTTTGGAGCGACAGATTTATGAACTTCTTTTTTTCCTTCCTTCTTTCTTTCTTTCTTAATCTACTCTGGGTCGGGGGATACAACTGGGGAGGATGACCAGTACCTCGCCCAGGCGGCCTCACCTGCTATGCTGAACAGGTACCTTGGTGGGGGATGGGAAGATTGAAAGGGATAGGCAAGGAAGAGGGAAGGAAGCGGGCGTGGCCTTAAGCTAGGTACCATCCCGGCATTTGCCTGGAGGAGAGGTGGGAAACCACGGAAAACCACTTCCAGGATGGCTGAGGTGAGAATCGAGCCCACCTCTACTCAGTTGATCTCCCGAGGCTGAGTGGACCCCGTTCCAGCCCTCGTACCACTTTTCAAATTTCGTAGCAGAGCCGGGAATCGAACCCGGGCCTCCGGGGTGGCACCTAATCACACCAACCACTACACCACAGAGGAGGACAAGATTTAGGAACTACGTGTTGTTTTTGGTTGTTTTATACTCGTACCTCGTACCTGTGACCGGCGGAGGGTCCAGCACGTGACCACGATTTATTGAATTTAATGTTTCGTCATGACCACGATAAGCTAGTTCTTGCTTACTTAAATAGAGCACTGCATCAATTACCAACTGAAGGAAAAGCCTATTTAAATGTACATTTTCACTGAACTGTACAATTACAATATACAGTCTGGCATTTTCCTTCAGGACATCAGAGATCGTATTTCGGTTTGTTTCCAATGTCTTGAAATGTAGCTGCCGTATTTTATGTTCTGCAGAGTCTGAGTGCTTATGTAAAGAACGTGTTATGTTCAAAAGAGCTGAAAATCCATCTTTATTCCAAACGTTATTTTTATTGATAAAAGGCAAGCAGGCAACCGCAAACTAATTTGCCGGAATGTCTTTATGTATACATTGAAGGTAACAGCACTCGCCAGGCCAGTTTGCTCCTTTTCAACAACTCTTCTCCTTGTTAACAGAACTGGCTCTGCTAATGCTACTGCAGATGTTCACTCTGGTAACAGGAAACTCTTAAATTTATAAAAAAACTAATATTCTTCGAGAATGTATACTAACCCCTGTGGGTGGGGCAGGCAGATGAAGAATACACTCACGGTATCCCCTACTTGTCGTAATAGGTGACTAAAAGGGGCGACCAAGGGATGATGACATTTAGAACCATGAGAATACTTGTGATTAGTACCATTACGTGCGGAATACCATGAGTCGACGTTCCTTGCGACTAGTAGCACCTTGCGAGAAATAAAGCATATGTTACATATATGGGCGTTGCTAGTGACAAGTATCATTGTGTGTATTCCACCGGTCGGATCCGCTGTGTTCAGAATGGGTCTGCGTTATCTACGAATAGTGCCACTTTGTAAGGAACACCGTAGGTCTATGTCGTCTCTGATTAGTACCACTATGTAAATAAAACCATGTGTCCGCGTTGCCTGAGAGTAGTACCATTGTGTGAGGAACACCATGGGTCTGCATTACCTGTGATTAGTACCATTATGAGAGTCCGGTGACCTGGATTTTGCACCCCTTAGATAATAAGTATCATCTCAATAATTGAGACATCGTGAATTAGGATTCAGTGATTTTTTTACTATCATTTTTTCATCGCCATTTGTTTTAGATTCTAGTCAGTGGGTACATTTTGAAGTTTAATTTTAATTTCGTTGCAACTCGTACCATTAGGGGCCGATGACTGAGCTGTTAGTCCGCTTTAAACAACGAACATCATCATCAATAAATACTAAGTGGGATGTATCTAACTAGAAGTAGTTGTGATGGTTGCACTTGCCATATTCACACCGTGGTCTTACCACATACACTAGCTGAACAAGTCCTGGGTGTGTTGAGACGTATCTGAGCGACTTGGCTGTGCGGTTGGGCTCATGTAGCTGTCAGCTTACGTTCGGGGGATAGTAATTTTCAATTCCACCGTGTGCAGCTCTGAAGAAGAGTATTCCGATGTGTTGCTGCGACGTTAAAATACTACGAAAGAAACAGTTACAGATCTCTAGATATGGTATAGTATTGAACGGTTGTAGTAAGGATGTAAAGATGACAAGACCCCAAATTAGAGTATCAATTATCAATCACCAACCAAAACTGATCTGTTCCTCTTTCTGGATAACTTATTCTGCTAAAATTTCATGATCGTTATGACTGTTCTGCCTGAACCAGAGCTAGATAATTAAATGGTAATTATTGTGTTGTCCGTGGCAGTTCATAACTGTCGGGCAGTAAGCTGTGTGGAATGAGCCAGCTTTCGTTAACACGAGATCAGACACAGCGATAAATTCTCGTCAACTTACTCATTGCAGCTACGAGATTATGCATTCATGAATATTAGTGGAGAAGAGCAGTGCTCTGTGTTAGACATGATATCAGCTGATATGAGAGTAAACATGCGAAAATCATGAAGCCTCATCAAGCATTTAAACCACGTTTCTGAAAGTGTGAGACAAGGTATTGTCGGCCCTCCTGTCCTTTTTATCTTAGACTCTCAAAATATGCCGTTTTTCAAGTTGATAGTGTTGATGACACCGTGGCACTGAACAGTAACCACTGAATAAGCAACGAGTTTGGCCGTAAAATGCACAGTCAGAAAATAAAATTCAGCTACACTCAGTTAAAGGTGTAATGATCGTCAATCCACGAGTTAGCAAAAGACGTCGGTAAAATCATGGTTAACGAACAGTTAGTTAACCCACGTCTAAGATAAAGTGCTCCTTACCGTACTCTACTGATAATTGTATTGATAATTCCGATTAGTCTGTAACATGTATGATACAGGAGAACTACCATCAGATTTTCGGCATAATGTTGTTAAACCTATTCCCAAGAAAACTGGTGCTGACAGGTGTGAAAACTACCACACCATTAGTTTAGAATCTCACGCCTGCAAAATTCTAACACGTATTATTTACAGAAGGATGGAAAGACAAGTTGAAACTGAGTTGGGAGAAGATCAATTCGGCTTTAGAAGAAATATGGGAACACGTGAAGCAATTCTGACTTTACGTCTAATCTTAGAGGACCGAATTAAGAAAGACAAGCCCACGTACATGGCTTTCGTAGATCTAGAGAAGGCATTCGATAACGTTGATTGAACCAAGCTGTCTGAGGTTCTGAAGCTGATCGGGATCAGATACCGAGAAAGGAGAATTATCTATAGAAAAATCAGTCTGCCACGAACCTACTACGCTGGCGTAGCGGAGGGAGAGGTGATACTCCCTTGTGGCGCGTCCCAGGTGGCGGATAGGGGGTCCTAACCGGCTTGCCGGCGGACTTGAGGAAAATAAAATACCTCTCGCGGACCAAACACACAACCCCCTGTGAGTGGGGAACGCAGACGCAGAATACACGCACCGTATCTCCTGCCTGTCGTAAGAGGCGACTAAAAGGGGCGACCAAGGGATGATTGTATTAGAACCATGAAACTACTTGTGATTAGTACCATCACGCGGGGAATACCATGGGTCGCTTTTACTTGCGCGTACTACCACTATGTTAGGTACTAAATTGGTTTGTGATTTTAGCAACAGAGTGCGTTTCTGGCTTCTACAGTACCTGCGATTAGTACACCTTTAGGAGCGACAGCATGGTTCTCGCTTGACTATATGAGGAACACCACGGGATAGTGCAGGTCCCTGTGGTTAGTACAAGTATGTGATGAACACCATGGGTTTGCGTTGCCTGTAAATGGCGCCGCAATATGCGAAACACCATAGGTTTGTATTACATGTGCGAGTTTCATTACCTGTGAGTAGTACAATAATGGGTGGAATGCCGCAAGTCTACGCCAGTTTTGATTAGTACCGCAACATGACAAATACCATGGTTCTACTTTCCTGGCAGTAAGTACCTTTATGAGGGGCCGATGACCTGGATTTTGGACCCCTTTGGACGAAGAGCATCACCGATTCACTATTATGCTATAGACGCAGTCCCTTGGTTAGTAATACGTCAGTTTCTGTGAATGCGAGACATTGCGGGTCGGATCACTGATTGTTTTAAATTCATATCCATCCAGCCATACATTCTTAGTCCTCACGTTTTGAATTCTGGTCAGTGGAGAATTTTGGAGTTTTAATTTGTCATGCCCTGAATGCAGATCAGTGGTGACTGATAGGGCTATTGCCCAGGTGGCAGTTTCCCTATCTGTTGTTTACCTAGCATTTTCTTAAACAATTTTGTACACACTGTTCATTGAAGGTTACCTAATGTTTACATTTATCTTTACAGGTAGTGTGTAATGGAAGAACGCATGAAGATCCCACATCAAGCCATCACTTTCCTCCCCTAGATGTCAGGAACAGTTAGCAGTTGACCACTTCAAGATGTGTGCCCTCTTTTAATTTTTTAGGGACTAGTAAGGAAGGATAGGTCAGTGTTCTCCCCAGAAATTTTTGTCAGTTGGGTGGCAGGAATGAGTAGCCGGGCGGGGAATAGGCCCACCACATAAAAATGATAATGATAAAATTTCAGTTTCATCCCCTCAGGGCAATAACAACAATATTAATATCAAAATTGAACTATTTCAGTGTTATTATCATAAACAAGATATGATGGAATGTTTTCAGTTTTTCGTGTTCTATTGCTCGTTCACAATCATGTAACATCGGAACTTACCACTCAGTTACTGTGGAATGCCATAGGGCTTTGTGACGTTGGACGGAATCGAGTGCTCGCATGCGATTCCACGCTAATCCAGACACCGCTCGCGCACTACACTACATGTTATTCAAACTGAACATTTAAACTCTGATGTAACTGATGCAGTTATACTGACAATAACAAAGATTTATCACTTAAATAAACAGTTTTACAGTATTTACTTTTTTATTTGGAACACCTAATTACTCAAATTTGTATTAATATTATGTAACTAACACTTATCTAGGTTATGTTAGCCGGGTGGTCTGTAAAAACGGCAGGGTGGTGGGCCTATTAAAAAGGTCCTGGGAAGAACACTGTAAGGATTGGTAAAAAGTAGATAGATTGGTAATTACAAGCTATACCCCACATCAAGAGAACTTCACCCTCCACTTGCTATACTTGCATCTTGGTCTTGTTTACATAGTTGATATGATCAGACTTCAGGCCTTCCTTACTAGTAGGATGACAGGCTTTATGAAAAAGGGATTGTGGTATGTAGTCAGATGCCCACATCTGACTGTAATATTTAGGGCTAGCACTATTGTTAGGACAGTTACACACACATTCACATATACACATGTAATCATTGTAGTTCTGACAACCGAGTGGATCCTAACGGTGCCAACTAAGCTGGGCTGTCTAAAGAACTACTCTGTTTACGCCCTACACTACCATCAAGAAAGAAGATTCTTCACATCACATCGCTTCACTTCGTGGGACCTCAATCGGTGAGTGAACATTATGTTATAGCACTTGTCCTCCAGAACTGTTCTCTTCAAGAACAGTTTGATACGATGTAACAGTTCCCCTTAGGAACTCACTGATACCTTCAACGTAGGGCCTCTCAGGGCGTATGCACCAGTGCATTGCATGGTACAAGGTGCAAAATACGACTACGGCAAGTTGGCTGGAGTGCAGAACCCCCACTCCTCAATTTTAAGCAATAGCCCTGTCTTTCTTGCCCTACGCCTGTCTCCCACTTCCTCACTTACTGAACAGCACTCCACTATCGGAGCAGAGTTGAGCCGCGCTTACCCGAGTCGCCCCGAGAAAAACACTGGTACGAAGCGAGCCATGTCGGACCGATGCACAGTGCAGAAAATCTCTGCACTTCAGTTTGCATCCATGAGATTTTGGGCATTTGGGAGGGCCTGGTCTAATGGTTACCCTCAGGAGCTCTCTGATGACAGTAACAGTTTCCATAACTGTTCCCATCAGGAGCTGTCTGCTGCCTGTAACAGTTCCCCTAAGAGGTGTCTCATGACTGTAAGAGTTCCACTTAGGAATTGTCGTCTGATGACTGTAGCAGTTCCCCTTAAGAGGTGTTTGATGACTGTAACAGTTCTCCTCAGGAGTTGTCTCATGACTGTAACAGTTCCCCCTCAGCAGTTGTCTGATGACCATAACAGTTCTCCTCAGGAGCTGTCTGATGGCAATAACAGTTCTACTCAGGAGCTGTCTGATGACCATAACAGTTCTCCTCGGGAGCTATCTGATGCCAATAACAGTTCTCCTCAGGAGCTGTCTGATGACAATAACAGTTCTCCTCGTGAGCTGTCCGATGACAATAACATTCCCCTAAGAGCTATTTCAAGACTGTAGCAGTTCCCCTTCAGGAGTTGTCGCCTGATGACTGTAACAGCTGTCTGATGACAATAACAGTTCTCATCAGGAGCTGTCTGATGACAATAACAGTTCTCCTCAGGAGCTGTCTGATGACAACAACAGTTCTCCTCAGGAGCTGTCTAGATTGTAGGAGGACTTGTGCTACTTAACAAAGTTTGTGGATGCCGGTGGAGTTGGTTGCCATTAGTCCCTACACACTTTGTTAAGCTTGTTGTAGTGGGATTTGTTGAGTGTTATTTGAAAGCACAGCACACACTTCACTATATACCAATGTTTTTTCTTAAATAACCCGTTCATTGTCGGGTTTGTGCTGTGCTCTATTATTTTATTGCAGCAGTGCAGATGAAAACAATGTCACTGATTGGTGGAGGGGTAGCAACAGCAGTGACACTGTTGAGTCTGTGCCAACGAGGGACGCGCGGGTAGCAGTCCTGGATGAATGTGAGTCATAGTTGTAAGTCTAGAGAAAAACACACCTTAGAGACCGCGTACCCATAGCTCCGCGCATGTGTCCACTCCGCATGGGTGGCACCCATCGTTGTGGGGGGAGGGGGTCAACCTTTACGCTTTGTTTCTTATTGGACAGGTGGCTTGGTCGTTAGGGCGACCTGTGCTCTCGATAGACCTGTCTGGGGTCCATCCGGCCCTGAAGAATAGATACCACTATTTATGTGTGCCGTTTGTCACCGTGGGGTGCGCCCTAACGCACCTCGTTTACTAATATATTTCTTCTTTTTCCACAGGTCTGTTTGTTTGAGGACCCAAGGTTGGTTGTTGTTGTTGTTGTTGTTGTTGTTGTTGTTGGCACTGTGCTGACCTCCGGTGTATGGGTGGTGATTTAGTCTGTTCATGCTCAAGTTGGGTTAAAGTTAGGCACTGAGTTATGTTCAGACTGTTTCTCTGCCTGTCTCGGAGCAACTGCTCAGTTACTCTCAACTCAGTAAACCTTCCTTGGCTCTCTGAGATATTCAATAAGCTAACACCCAGTGTTTTCTTTTGCAGGAAGGCTTCGGTCGACACTTTGCTTCTTCTTGGACATTGGGGACAGTGGAGCTGTATTGCCACTTCCAGCCCTGAAGAAACATATATTACTATACAGTTGGCATGTTGTTTTAGTTTGCCGTTTAATATTGTCGGGCGTGTACCATAATACGCCTCCTTTACTAATACATTTCTTTTTCAAATGTGTATTTGTTTCAGGACCCAAGGTCGGGGGTCGTTGAAAGCACCTTCAATGTCTGGGCAGGGATTTATTTCATTCATGCTCAAGTTAGATTTAAGATATTCTGAATTATATTCAAACTGTTTATTTCTCCACTTTGGAGTGACCACCACTTTGTTTACATTCAACAACTCAAACCTTCCTGGATGCCTATGATCTTGAAAAGACTAATAGTGTTTTCTGTTTCAGGAAATGTTCAACTCTTTCTTAACAGGGTACCCTTATTTTCAAGAACAGCAAGTGACTAGGAATGGAAGTAAGTATCCTGAAAGTCTCCATCTATTAAGAGCCTTGGATAGGTTATTGTAATACAGTCTGTTCGATCTGATTCTACACGTGGAAAACTCCGCAGTTTTTCTTTTTCTTATTTACTACCTTTCTACACTTACTTTAAATTTCCGTATATTTAATCTTGCTTCCTTCTTTCCTATCCCTATTCCATTCTTGCCATGCTTTCTTCTTTCGTTTAACAACTCCCTTTTCTTCACACTCACCGAAGTTTTGCCACAAAACTTCTCAATTACTCAATACTGATCTGCATTTAGGGCAGTCGCCCAGGTGGCAGATTCCCTATCTGTTGTTTTCCTAGACTTTTCTTAAATGATTTCAAAGAAATTGGAAATTTATTGAACATCTCCCTTGGTAAGTTATTCCAATCCCTAACTCCCCTTCCTATAAATGAATATTTGCCTCAGTTTGTCCTCTTACTTTTAAATACGCCACTCAAACTTATTCGTCTACTAATGTCATTCCATGGCATCTTTCCGATGAAAGCTCGAAACATACCACTTAGTCGAGCAGCTCGTCTTCTTTCTCCCAACTTTTTCCAACCTCAACTTTGCAATATTTTTGTAACACTACTCTTTTGTCGGAAATCACCCAGAACAAATCGAGCTTCTTTTCTTTGGATTGTTTCCAGTTCTTGAATCAGGTAATCCTGGTGAGGGTCCCATACACTGGAACCATTTTCTAGCTGGGGTCTTACCAGAGACTTATATGCCCTCTCCTTTACATCCTTACTACCCCGCAGATTACAAATGTGTTTTTAAAATTGGTTCATTCCTCTTCTACACTTTCCATTTCTGATATAGGGATGTGCTGTTTTAATTCCTCCTACGTTCCTTTGTCTTTTAATTTCCATATTTTTATTTTCTTCTGCCTTATTTCTTTTACTCGCACAATTTTACTTATTTTCAAATTTGCTACCATTACTCCATGGTCTAAATGCCTCACCTGGTAGTGCTGTTACATCTTTTAACTACTATTTGTTTTCTCAATCAAAAAATAATCAATACCTGTTTGTTTCGTTCTTTCACCCCAGCCATACCTTAAACCAAGTGTTATCCACAATCACTCCATTCCTCACAAACATCAATAAACTTATCTCCATTGCTGTTCTTTTTTTCTATATCCAAAAGGACCAATCACTTCGTCTTGCCGAATTCTGTTATTTCCAACCTGCACATTGAGGTCTCCCACAATTATCACTTACACATTGGTGATTGCTTCCTCAAGTGTCTCCAAGAATTCCTCTATATTTTCCTCATTGTTTCCAGTTTGGGGTGCATAAAGTTGGATGAAGTCTTCCGTCCTTAGTCGTTCTGTGATGATTCTGTCACTAATATAGTCTACCTTAGGCCTCGATCACATTGGAGGCACGCTTGTGCAAGTAATTTGATGGCGCGCGCGTGCGCAAGCTTGATCCGACCCAACTTCGAAACAAAAATATTTGTTTTGTATTTGCAAGCGTGCGTGATATCAATTGATTTATGACCATCGAAGCAGTGACAGTGTAGTGTTTTGTAGCTCTTCAGGTGATACACAGTTTAGCAAATCAGATTGCCTCCTTATTCTAGGTGTGATTTTGCCCAGTATATAGTAGAAAGTGTGTGGTATCATTCTGAAGTATTCAAAAAAACGTATCAGGCTGTCTAAGCAAATCTTTGAATATTCGTGCATACTCTCCATCTTCCTCTCTGTCCAAAATATTCTCGTTCACCCACACTTCCCTGATTTCCTGCTCATCCAAAAAAATTAATTCAAAACACCATTTTCCAAAACAATATCCTCATCGTCTGACATCTCCATTTCGACTGACCTGTTAAAATTAACTTGCACCTGCTTGCATTTAGTGTGAGCACATTGCTGTTCACGCCAGCTTGCGCACGCGCGCGCCACCAAATTACTTGCACAAGCGTGCCTCCAATGTGATCGAAGCTTATCCATATTTTCATCCAGGGTTTTGTTAACAATCACTCCTACTCCATTCGTCAGTATATGTGTATCCTGTACTCATCTTATCCACTCCGTTTCCTTCCACTTGACCTCACCTCAATCTCACCATTGCAACATTCTCTTTCTCTATAAAGTCAATCAAGTCTTCTAATTTTCCTCTCAGGGTCATAACATTAATTACTCTATTGCCATTTTCATAAGTCTAAAAGGATTGAACTTAATTGAAGAACCCAAACATCTTAACGTTTCTCAAGGCAGAAACAAGTTCCAAAAAGTATATTCCAGGAATCATTGATGAACAAATGGAGTGTGTATGTGAGGACTTACAGAAGGCAAAAGTAGTCAGGATATGTAAGGATTGTTGGTTACAAAGATAATGTCCAGATAGAGGAGATGACTAATACTTACGAAGATTTGAAATTTACCTACGACAACAAAGACATTTACAACAGCCCGCCTGGTAGCCATGACCATTTAGGTGTGAAGTCTATATGGTCTGTTACCTTACTTAGCCAGTTCGAGTCTTGTTGGTTGAAAGAATTTCACCATTAGAATGTTGGCCGGCAGGGTAGGAGAAGTGGTGGTATACAATTTCTAATCACTAGATTGCGTGCTGATTCAATTCCATACCTCACCGCAGGGCTCATATGGAGTGAGGGCACATGACGCTGTTGATTCGTCTGTCGGATGGGGACGTTAAGCCTTGATCAGACACCTTGGTGCAGTTCGACAAGAGTAGGTTATGTGGTAGCATTGGGTTCCCCCCTCCCCTCTATCTCTCATCCTACTATTATGTATCAAGTCAGGATACTGGAAAGTAGGATAAGGTTGAGGGTTGAAAATCAGATACAGGGAAATCAGTTTGCTTTCGGAAGTGGAAAGTCAACAATAGAGCCCACTTTCATTATGAGACAACTAATGGAAAAGCAATGGGAGTATGGGAATGATATGGTGATGGCATTCATTGACATTGAAAAGGTATATGGCAGTGTTCCCAGGACGAAAGTTTGCAAAAAGGAATTGGGCAGGGATTAATAAAAATGATCATGGCAATGTACAGGAAATGTTGTAGTTGCGTGCAAACACAAGTTGCTTAAAAATGACAAGTGGGCTGAGACAGCGAAGTGTTCTATCGCAAATCCTTTAATTACAATAGCAATGGATGACATCACGATAACAGCAAAATTAGCATCTGGAGGAAGAGAAATGAACATAATGTTATTTGCAGATGATATTGTGATTTGGGGGGAAGAGGACATGAAGGATCAAGAACAGCTGGATGTGGTGAATGGGAAGATCGAATAATGTGGATTGAAAATAAGTGTAGAAAAGAGTGAAATTCTTGTTATGACTAGAAAGGAGAAAGAAGGGAAGGGTCGGATTAGACTTGCAGACAAGCCCCTGGAAGTAGTGGGGACGTTCAAATACCTGGGGAGTGAATTTATTTATAACTTTATTTATTTACTCAAGAAAGGGCACCTGAGCCGAGGCTCTTATGGCGCAATACAAGATTAACTATTGGCAGAGTTACAAAATATTGACAATACAATAATAGCTTATTTCTAAATACGTTACAGTCTCACAAATATAAATACAATATATAATACCACTGTACATTACTTGGTTGAAAGATTTACTGCTCATTTTCTTTAGTCCATTGATTATTTATTTTTTGTTTAAATTTTGAAATTGTTGTTGCCTGTTGTATATGTTTTGGAAGAGCATTGTACACCTTTGCAGAGTAGTGCCATAAGGAGTTACAACCATACTTACTAGTTTTTACAAATTCGGTATGGACTCTCTTTGCTCCTCGAGTGTTATATGAGTGTATGTCAGAATGTATAATACAGATAGTGTTTGTATGAACCAATTAATGCTTAATTTTATATACCATTATAGCTGAAGCTCTATCACGTAAAATGTGGAGTGGTAGAAGTCTGCATTTCTTAAACAAATAATCTGTAGGTGTTAAGGGTGGTAAATTAAAAAGTATTTTAGTGCTCTTTTTTGTTAAATGGCAACTTTCTCAAAGAGTTCCTTGTTGAAACATCCCCAAACATGAATCATATAAGTCAGGTGACTTTCAATGAGAGCCTGATAAATAGATTTTAAAAACTTATGGTTGAATTTATATCTTAGTCTGTGAAGCACTCCAATTGCTGGAGTTATTTTTTTGCATATAGTTTTAACTTGCTCGTTCCAGTCAAGCATTTCATCTATTTTTAAACCTAGAAATTTAGTAAATTGTACTCTTGGTAAAGGATGATCGAAGAATGTTATTGTAATATCAAGAGGAGTTGCACATGCGGGCTTGTGAAAAATCATGTAGTTGGTCTTGCTAAGATTAATGGATAGTCTATTGTTTGAAAGCCAAGTTTGTAGTAATCTAATGTCATACTGCATTTTTACCTGAAGTTCTTTAGCAGAGGTACCAACATAGAAAATATTTGTATCATCTGCAAAAAGAGATAATTGTCCTTGTAATTTTAGGGAGCCTATATCATTCACAAATATTAGAAATAAAATTGGACCCAGTACTGATCCCTGAGGAATTCCAATTGATATAGGAAGACATAAACTTTTAGCATTTTTATATGAGACGAATTGTGATCGATCACTGAGACAATGGAGAATGCTCTACTGGATGCTGAAATTAGTAACAGGATGAAAGCTGGAAACTGTTTCTATCATAGTGTTAGAAACATGTGCCAATGGAAGCAAAGGAAACTATGTAAAACATGCATTACGTACCAATAACAACTTAGGGAGCAGAAACTTGGACAATGACAAAGAAGGATGAGCGTCAACTACATGCAGTCGAAATGAACCTCTTGGCGATTATGATACAGAAGAGTAGAAGAGACAAAATAAGGAATGAGAAAATCCGGGAAGAAAATGGAGCGGAAAGAATGAATGATAGAATAGAGAAGAGCCGAGTGGGATGGTTTGGGTATAGAAAGCGAATGAGAGGTAAAAGAATGCCAAAACAGGTGATGGAAATGAAAATGCACGGAAGGAGAGGCCATGGACGACCACGTTTGAGATGGAAGGACACAATCCAACGAATTATTAGAGAAAGAAACCTGGACTGGGACACAGTGTTGGAGGAGGAATGGTGGAAGGACGGAGGAAAGTGGAGAGGTACCATATCTGCTCCTACCCGGCTACAGGCGGTTAATGAGAAATGATGATGATGATGGTTGCCAATATTTTCTTTATAGTTCTCGTATCTTTGTGAAGAATTTGGCTTGATTACTGCCATCACCGCAGATATTTCTTGGTATACGTTCACTATGGGATATGATATTACAGTAAAGTTTATTCCAAACGCGCACTCTGTACGCTTGCAAAACACAGGAGAACGTCCTAATCTCGAGGAAAGCGAATAATCCGCTCCCTCGTCTAATGTCTTAACAAACTGTCCGTTGCTGTGCTGGCCTCACCTAAGGCGTTGTGCTTGCTCCTGAAATGTAACCAAACCCTTGGACCGTCACGTCACACACACAGTTTATCCAGGAAGAACGTGATGGGGAGGCTGTTTGTTGAGCCTTGTTCAATCTCCCTGACAACACGGTAAAGGTGTGCGTGCGTGTTTACCCCGGCAAGGCAAACAGACCGGGGCATTCGCTGATTTATGATACTGTACCTTCGAAGAGTGAAAAGAATATCATTACTGCCTCGTCCATCCGCTAAGGGTGGAGTGATAAAATACATCCACGGTATCCCTGCCTGTCGTAAGAGTGCACTAAAAGGGGAACCAACTTGCAACCACGGTTCCGCGCCCGCCATTGTTGCCACCTGCGGGGCCGATTACCTAGATTTTAGGCCCTTTTAAACAACAAGGATGAGCTCACGAGCAGTCAGCAGACCTGTCATTCGAGGGACAGTGGTCTGTTTTATCGTGTATAAAGGTAATATTTTATATTAGATTGTTCTTACTGCGGTTTTTGTTAGTTGCTTTACGTCGCACTGACACAGATAGCTCTTATGGCGACGATGCGACAGGAAAGGCCTAGGAGTTGGAAGGAAGTGGCCGTGGACTTAATTAAGGTGCAGTCCCGGGTGTGAAAATGGGTAACCACGGAAAGCCATCTTCAGGACTGCCAACAGTGGGATTCGAACCCATTATCTTCCGGATGCAGGCTCACAGCCGCGTGCCCCTAACCACACGACCAAATCGCCCGGTGCGTTTTATTTTATTGACTCTGTTTTAATTTGCGTTTATATATTTTAAGGTGATTCTTTTACATTAATTTGAATGACATATATATGACTGTATTTCAAGGCAATGCGTTATTCTACCGTAATCTATATTTTCTGCGCGGCTTAGTGGCTCAGACGGTTGAGGTGCTCGCCTTCTGACTCCAGCTTGACAGGTTCGATCCTGGCTCAGTCCGGTGTATTCGAAGGTGCTCAAATACTTCAGCCTCGTGTCGTTAGATTTACTGGCACGTTAAAGAACTCCTCATAATAATAATCATCATCAGTGGCCCACTCTAGTCACCCGGGTGTGGTTAAAAAATCTTCTCCACTCCTTTCTGTCCTTCCACTTTTCCTGCTCCATGACTTCTGCCACATCCAATCCAGCTTCTCTAATGGCCTTCCAAATCTGATCCATCCACCTTCTTCTTGGTCTTCCAACAGTTTCTTTCCCTTAACTTCCCTTTCCAATTCCCTTCTTGCTACCCGTTCCTTCCCCATTCTTTTTTACATGTCCGAACCATCTCAGTCTTGCTTTATGTATCTTCTGTACTAACGGTGCTGTCTGTATTTAGCTCTTCTCTGATTTTAATATTTTGAATTCTATTTCTTCTTGTCCTTTTAACGGATGGTCTTAAAATTTCTTTTCTGCTGCTTGGATCTTACTATCTTGTCTCTTATTAGTTACCAGCGTTTCCAGTACGTACTTTACAATTCATATGAAATAATTTTTATATAATATTAATTTCGTTCTCTTGGGTATTTTGTCAACCCGTAAAAGCTCTCTGACTTTATGATAAAATGCTGTACCGTTACTTAGTCTGTTATTAATTTCAGGGTTCATGTCATTAATTCCATTAATAATGCTACCCAGATATGTAAACTGTTCTACATTCTATCCTGCGGGGCTGAATTCCGACACCCCGGCGTCTCCAAAAACCGTAAATGTATTTAGTGGGACGCATATAAAATAGCATTATTATTATTATTATTATTATTATTATTATTATTATTATTATTATTATTTCGAATGGGCCACCAGAGGACCACGTGCCAATTTCAATTCCTTCTTCTTTGTTCTTTCCTTTTCTTCCAGTACGCTTTCATATGTTCACTATGTTTCTTCTTTCTGTCTTCAGATCACTTTGAACCAGTCTTTTTTACTTTCCTACCTTGGAATCCTTCTATTTTCAATACTTTTTCCCGAAAGCCTTCTCTATTATTTATTTCTTCTGTTGTTATATTGTTTTTTTCTAAATCCTTTCTTACTTCATTGACCCAGCTTGTCATTGATTTCTTACCCCACAAATATCTGAAAATCTTACTGGTTAATCTACTATCTTGCATTCGATATAAATGTCCAAAAAACATAAGTCTTCTTTTCCTCATTACATCTGATATATTTTCTATTTTTTGATATATTTCAGCATTACTTCGTAATTTCCAACCTTCTGCTGTGTTTTGTGGGCCTAATATTTTCCTCATGATTCGCCTTTCTAGTATTCCTAGTTTATCTAAATTATAGTTTAATGCCAGACATTCGCTTGCATATAGGCATTCTGGCTTCACTACTGTGTCGTAATGCCTTATTTTTGCATTTTTGGATAGGCATCTTTCATTGTAGATATCTTTGGTGACACCATAAGCTCTCTCCATTTTATGTACCCTCTCCTCTACCGCAGATTTTTCTAAACCATTTTCTTGGATTATTTCCCCTAAATATTTGAATGTTTTTTACCCTCTCTATTTGGCCAATATCTGTTTTCAGAAATTTTGGTGCATCCCAAATATTTGTTAAAAATTTTGTTTTTTCTGCAGAAATTCTTAAGCCAGTTCTGCTGGCGATTCTTTCCAAGACATTTACTTGGGTTATAGCAGATGTCACATTTTCAGAAAGTATTGCAAAGTCATCTGCAAATGCAAGACAATTTATTTCTATCCTTTTGTTTCCTCTTCCTGACCTTATCGGTGAAATGTTGAGTTATTATTATTATTATTATTATTATTATTATTATTATTATTATTATTATTATTATTATTATTATTATTATTATTATTATTATTTAAAGCTACTTATTTAAATTATAACTTTTCATTATTGTCGGTATAATTGCATCAATTACATCGGAGTTTAAATGTGTACCTTGACTACCAAGTAATGTATTGCCCGAGCGGTGTCTGGATTAGCGTGGAATCGCATGCGACCACTCGATTCCGCAAGACGTCACAAACCCGCATGGCACTCCACAGTAAGAGGAGTGGTAAGCGCTGGTGTTATATGATTATGAACGCTTGGCAGAGCACTAAAAGTTCAAAATACCTGTTATGTCTTGTTCGTGATAATAATACTAAAATAGTTCAGTTTTTACAGTTAATGTTTACCTGTCTGATATTATTGTTAATGCCCTCAGGGGAATCAATTGAAATTTTATTATATATTACGGAGTATTCCCCGCGCGGCTACTCATTCCTGCTACCCGGCTGACGAACATTTCTGGGGAGAACACTGGGTCCTAATCGCAGTTGGGAAGACGAGATCTCGTCTTTCAGCTTCCAAGACTAACTTTACCGCCGAAGTAGTGAGTCCCACTTAGTAGTATTACACCTTTAAAAAGTGAGATTACTCTGCTAGAAAATTGCCTCGTGAATGAACAAAGGCTCCCTTATTGAATTCTTTACGGCCGTATTACAGCTCCAGAGTACTTTCTTTAAAAGTATAACGCTGTTAGGAATATGACCTCCGGCTCTATACACCAGGAGAATTAAAGCTAGCATATATCTCATGGTATTACATCACAGAAAGAATCACTAACCATCCTCTTACAACACTGAGCAGAGGAGAAGGTGCTTTGAAGCATGAAGGCATCGGCAAAAAGAAAGATTAAGTGAAAATGAAAGATTCACTAGGTCTCAAAATGCTAATAGCTTCAGGGTAGAAAAACAACAAGAATTGACCGAGGGAGGTCGGATGGGGTAAAAAAGTTAATCCTCATTACTGCCGGGTCCAGGTAAGATGAACCACTAACTATGTTTAGGGCAGTTTGTAACTGCTCCAGTGGGTGCGGTTGGCATCGCCTGTCTGGTACGCTGAGCTCAGTTGGTGACCACGGGGCCCTTACCTCAGTCTGGCATTGCTTCCCGTTACTTGTTACAGAATCTCGAGACTGGACACGGTTCGATTCTAGGAGCAGTACTCAACAAATCAGATTGACCTATTACCAAAACATATCTCCATGTATTAATAAATCGTAATAGTTCTAGATATACTTTTCTTATATACAAAATGTACAACAACGTACTTTCGTGGTTGTTACTGAGGGAACTCCCTATCCATAAATCAATTATTGCAACTAAAAGTCTTTTCAGTTCCTCTTGAAAATATCTTGCAGTACACTCTCATTCTTTATTCTCTTAAATACAGCTAATACTTAGCTCCTTGGAAGTCTCCTCTCTTCTTTCTTCCCGACGCCTGGCTGACTGTTCGGAGTAAAATGCAGTTCCGCAGACTCGAACTCTTGGCCTTTAAGCGAAGGAAGAGCCACTATTTCTTCACTGAGTCTCTGTTCAGATTTCTTGCCTCTAAAGGGGTAAGGGTGTATTCTGCCCCAAGGCAGGTCTGAACCTCCGCAAAGGTGTACCTGAGCCGGAGTACGTACGGTATTGATGGCCAGCGCGTGGCAACCCATCCAAATCTTGACCACGCCCAATGTTGTTTAACTTCGGAGATCTTGCGTGATCCGGTGTTTCAACACGGCTACGGCCGTTGGCTGTTGCCTCTAACAATTCCATAATTATTTTCTGCCAAATCTTTGTCCATCTCTCTGAACTGTACTTAACTACCAATGCGATTATTCTGTCCTTCAGAACTCTATCCTCACACCGCCTGCGGAGCTTGTCTCGACACGAATTTGGTCATGGCAACCAGGTTTCCCCGTAAAACTCCAACTTACAACATCCAGTCTGTCTTTCTAGAAGTTAACCAGTGTTCTTTTGAAATACCCCCCCCCCCCTTCTACTTCATAACTCTGATGCTCTCGTGATCCTCCTACCACTTTAAGGGTGTTCTCTTTGCAAGACCCCTGCCTACAAGTTTCTAGAACAACATATTATCTACAGAGTCATAGCGCTTCGCAGTTTATGTGACGTACACGGCCCTACCGACAGCTAGGCGCTGACACAATATTTCACCATATTGCACTCCTACATGTTTCCACCAAGCCTTTTTGAATCAATATGTGCATAATAGAATTATCACTCTTTCTTTCTTTCCTTCTTTCTTAATCTGCTTACACTCCAGAGTTGGTTTTTCCTTCGGACTCAGCGAGGGATCCCACCTCTACCGCCTCAAGGGCAGTGTCCCTGGAATGTGAGACTTTGGGTCGGGCATACAAATGAGGAGAATGACCAGTACCTCGCCCAGGCGGCCTCACCTGCTATGCTGAACAGGGGCTTTGTGGGGGATGGGAAGATTGCAAGGGAGAGAAAAGGAAGAGGGAAAGAAGCGGCCGTGGCCATAAGTTAGGTACCATCCCAGCATTTGGCTGGAGGAGAAGTGGGAAACCACGGAAAACCACTTCCAGGATGGCTGAGGAGGGAATCGAACTCACCTCTACTCATTTGACCTTCCGAGGCTGAGTGGAACCCGTTCCAGCCCTCGTACCACTTTTCAAATTTCTTGGCAGAGCCGGGAATCGAATTCGGGCCTCCGGGGGTGGCAGCTAATCACACTAACCACTACACCACAGAGGCGGACAGAATTATCACTCACTTGCTCATATCACTATACACTCGAAGCAGTGTTACTTCTTGACGCTGGGATACATCCTCTTGACGTGCGGTCATGCCAGTCCAACCCCGATAGCATTAGGGAGTCCCCGTGACCCCAAGAAACACATTACGCCTGGCGTCACCCAAATTCAAGACTACAACCACTCTTTCGACAAACACAGTCTCTACTAAGCTTCATACTTACCCCCTCCCCTCAATAGCAACAAATCATGTCACACAGCCTCACCCTACCACATAACTTTTAAATTCATTACTTTCTCTCCGGACAAGCTCGTGGTAATCCCGAACCCTTCTCTTTAAAGACCCTGTATGGCATTCCACACAGTCTCTCGTAGCCCTCATCAACGGGCCAGTACGGAAGCGTCATGCTCTAAAGCCCCAAAGGCACCCCCCGCTGAAAACATTGTTACTATCATTGGTAAAAATTCGCCTCCAACACCATATCTCAATTACTCCACACACATAGCACCTCCTACCGTTCCTAATCACCGCAAGCTTAGGACAAAACTTCGACACTATCAAGATGGTAAATTCACCAATGAAACAAGTAATCTTCCCCTCAGTCGTCGTGAGACATAAGACCCGCTTTGAGATCGGTGGTCCCAAATTCCCACCCTATTCGTGTGCCCTCTTTGGGGTCTCACAAAGCGGTGGCAAACGAGTTTGGATTTGGATTGCCTTTCTCTCGCCAATACCTTCATTGTTGCAAGTATCGGAGTAGTTCCCTGGCCTGCCAGGTTCCGTTCACTAGTAGACTATTTCAAACTGCACAAATGCGCCAGCCTCATGTAACGTTAAAAAACTCCTGTCGGACAAAATTCCGACACCTCAGCATATCCTAAAACCGTAAAAATAGTTAGTGGGACGCAAAAGCAATAATATTATTACCTCGTTTTGATTAATGTTGGACAATTGTACAGTAATCAGTACCGCGAGTCTTACGACCCTCAGGGATCATCGCGGATGGAAGAGAGTGCCTCCTGTGGTAGGACGGGGTGCGGCTCGGGATAATGCCTCCTGTTCCAGCCAATGAGCGGCTATTAGCGGACGATAAAGAGGAGGATCGAACCCAAAATAAACTACGTAACGTGATGCATCGGTGGTGTGCGAGCTGCATATAGTCTACGTAATAGGTCACCGTGGAACAAAGAGGGCCGCATAAAACGGCGAGGGATTCACAGACCTGCCCGTATAGGGTGCAATTGGACTAGAGAAAAAGAGTGGCTGTATCTTTTGAAAATAGAACTCTGAGAATTAGAGTAGGGGAAGCTTTACCTGATCCTGAAATCATTAAGACGGGAATTTGTCAGAACAGCATTATTGGACTTGAGTCTTCTTACCTGTATGTGTATTTTCAGTCTTCAGCCCTAAAGCTGGTTGGATCCTCAACTGCTCCGCCATCACCTATCATACATAGCCTAGGTGTCACTGAAGAGGTGTACTAGGGAAATGAGGAGCGAGGTAGTTTCCCGTTGCTTTCCTCACCAAGCC
Source organism: Anabrus simplex (assembly GCF_040414725.1). Lineage (NCBI taxonomy): Eukaryota > Metazoa > Arthropoda > Insecta > Orthoptera > Tettigoniidae > Anabrus > Anabrus simplex. The sequence goes on from NC_090277.1 coordinate 76,843,499, forward strand.
AGAAGTTGCTATTACATATCAGTCTGCCAAGCCCACTGAAATGCATGCACCAACCGACCCTGTGAGTGATATTTTCATACCATTCATAGCAGGGACTGGCTGCAGAAGGAACGGCATTACTAGCATCGCTTATACCTCAGTCACTTTCATAATGTCAATGCCAAGGATAAGACAGAGACAGGCCAAAGAAAGTAACAAAATTTCTCTAGCCTTTACCAGAAGACATAGTGCACTGTAAAAATTAGGCCTTCCCAGCAAAGGCATTTCTTACCTATTATAATACATAAATTATAGGCTCTGGAATCAGAGATAAGGCTTTATGCGGATAATGTCATTCTGTATAGAGTAATAAATAACTCACAAGATTGTGAGATACTCCAAAAAGACCTTGACAGTGTTGTGAGATGAACTGAAGACAATGATATAATGGCAGACAGGCTGAAACGTTAGGTTGTAAGTTTCATCTCAGTTTGGGTTCGAATCCCACCGTCGGCAGCCCTAAGGATAGTTTTCCGTGGTTTCTCATTTTCACACCAGGCAAATGTTGGGGCTGTACCTGAATTAATACCATGACCGCTCCTTTCCCACTCCCCAGCCTTTTCCCATCCTTGAGTCGTCGTGTTTGTGAGACGTTGTTATAGGAAAATTCAGTTTTCCACGAATGAACAGAGAAAGGTTAATTCTTTACGTTGGCAGCATTGCCAGAATATTTATGACTGGGCAGATTACAGTGATCTACTTTCATCCTAAATTGTAGCGTCTCTTGTCTTCACACACCGGGAGTGTTTAAGGTAAGTAGTGTGAGCCTTTGCTTGGAGGCAGGGAAGATTAACGAGTCCATTTCCCAGCGGATCATAAACACCCGAATGTCTGAAATTTGAAATTTGAAAATCTCGGCCGAAAGTGATGGTGATGGTTGTTGTAACCGTTTCGAATGTAAAAGCAATGAGGTCATCAGCTACTTATGACAACTAGGGAAAGATAAGTATCTCTCTCTTCATCGGTTCAACGTCGCACTAACTAGCACAGCTTTTGGATGACGACGGGATTGAGAAGGGAAGCGAATGAACTTAATGCACCAGGCTCAGGCCTGTCGACCGCGGGATTCGAACTCACCACCTCGTATACAAGCCATATCAAATCTGGTGGTAAATACGGAGAGGTGAATTCCCTCAAAAAAAAAAATCTAGCATCCATGTTTGACTTACAGTAGCTAGATCTGTTGGTGGTAATTATTGTCAGTTAACACTGATCAGATGGAAATATGGAACAGGCCTGTCTCTGGGAGAATGAAGGTGTCACCATAGAAAGGTGTGAAAATGAGAATTGTTAGAGTTCGGAAATCGAATACCATCAGCGTCGAAACAGAATTAGAGTTGACTGGTGGTGGTGGTGGTGATTATTGATTTAAGAGGAAGTACAACTAGGTAACCATCCTCTATATAACACTAATAAGAGAAAAAATGAAATGGATCCGACACTTCGAAAAATGAAGACATCGACTAAAACAGACAAGGACCACGAAGGGCGTGAAAATGAAAGACTCTTTAGTCCTCGAATGCTCTAATAGCGTCGGGACCGGAAAGAACAAGAGTTGATCAAGGGAGGACGGATATGATATATGACAGTGAGGAGCCTGGTATAAGTGGAAGCAATGACAGAAGTCAACTAAGGGCCCCGTGGTCGTCAAGCCATGGTCACATGTTAAGGGACCTTGGAGCCCTAATTAGTCAGGGGTTACCGTGGGTATTATTCTACCGTCCCCACTCACAGGGGAAATTAGAGTTGACCAGGGAGTAAGATGTGTGAGGAGCCACACTCAGTTCGGGGCACCGTGGTTATCGACGGAACACTGCTGCGTTGAATGCCACCAGCTTGGACTGCTTGGGTTACTGTGGCAACAGCACTTGCCACCAGTCTATTGTCACGTCGTCAATCCATCAATCTGTGTTTAACCACCTCACACAACTGTAAACTTTTGTTGTGTGCTGTGTCAATTAGAACATTAACTACTCTTCTTCTAATTATTTACTCACTGGTTGGTGATGAGTTATTCTGTAAATTCAGTCTATCTTTTACACAATGAATCACTTCAGCTAATCACAAGAATAAAGAATCTCCACAGAGGATTTGAAAATGTCCTAGGAGGAGTCGATATACAGTCGATATACTTGCTGTAACCTCGACACAAAGTGGCATTAATAATAATAATAATAATAATAATAATAATAATAATAATAATAATAATAATAATAATAATAATAGACTAATAATTAGAATACGGACTCTTACCTTTACTTTTCAACTGCGTTCTTGTAAAACTGATACGAAAATGGCGCAAACAAAAATTGTGCAATCTTAACTCCTGAAATAAATTGCGGAAAATGTCGGCTTTCAGTTAGAATACACGACCTGCAGCAAACAACCACCAAAATTCATGGAGACAAAATAAGGTAAAATTAAACGAGTATCAGAGTTTAAGTATCTTGGTGAAACAGTTCAGGAAAATGGATTCGAAACAAAAACCAATGAAATTAGTTGCCAAAAGATGGAAACTGCATGTCGACTAACGCAAAATATGTATAACAAAATATAAATACTAAAACATTTGAATACAGTCATTAAAACAGAATATCTTTGTGGATCTGAGACGCTAATTTTGAATAGGAAAGCAGACATTGAAAACTTTGAGAAAAAAAGAACGCAAAACATAAGAAAATGTCTAGGCCCAAAACTCACCGACGGACAATACCAACTTAGAGGCAGACAGGAAATCAAACAATACACAAATATTCACAGTGACATTAGAAAACGCAGGCTAAGATTCTATTGATATAGTAAGTAAAATAAAGTAAAATAATCCATCCAGACAGACTTATCAAACAAATAGTCGAATTTTATGAAAACAGCAGTAAGGCTAAAACAGACACAATGAAATGGATTGGTGAAATCAAAACCGGATTGAACCAGGCAGGAATTACAAATGGCAAGTTGACCAAGAGCAAAGACCGAAGAAGAAGAATACTGAAAGAACTTGGTCTGAGGACAGAAAAAAAGCCCACAGTAAATGAATGAAAGAAATATCAGCACAAAAGGAAGGCAATGGACGCCTCTAAGTACTTCGCCTAATCCTAATGGGCTTATTCGCATATATATTTTTATTGCTATTATGATTATTGTTGTTGTTACGGGATTTCCGTGGTTTACAGAGTTTTAAGGAGCGGCTGGGGTGAATGGGTGGACAACTAGAGCATAATTTAATACACCAAACTTTGAAATTGTATTTCTTTCCTTTTTTCCTATTTTAAAATTAATTAAACTCTAATTAATTTATTAAGAAATGTGTACTTTCACAGTTGGATAACATTACTTTTTGAAGATTGTTTTGTTCATGTATCAAAAGAAACGGAAACATTTTCCGCTCTATACAGGATTCTGGTTCATAAAGATGGTTAAACAATTAACATAAAAATAGTATTTACATGCCTCAGTTAGATAATCCAGCAGTATGTTTGTTTTGTTTTTGTTTGTGGTAATAGATATAATAGTGACGCTAATTACACATGAACACGAGCACTAATCTCTTCTTGCTTATAACTTTCTCATAGTGCGCAGTAATACTGTACAGTACCGGCAGGTAGGCTACACTTGGTTGGCGACACTAAATCAAACCGAACAGTCAGAAAATAACTATAAATCACTACCTTCAGTATTAACAGGGGAGAAAGAGTGACGTTGTACCCTTAGTGTATAGCTTACATGGCGAGGACTATATCAAGTTGAACTCGACGAAAGCAGGTCTTCTTTCCAAAGGCTTGAGAGGAAACGAACACGTTTATAAAATTAAGTCTTTCTTTCTGTACAAAATTCTGTATTTTGTTGTTAAACAAAGCCCTAACTACTTTTAAACCTACATACAGTAGTGTAAAAGTCTGCAGTTGTCTGTAAAAAGACCAACGGTCGATCAATGCACTGTAAATTCTAAATAAGCAGAGATCTATAATCTGCCGAGGTGATTTAACTCCATCACGTAAAACACTTCCATTTTCTTTTAAGTAACACCAATTTCCAATTCGCTTGGCATTTTGTATCATGAACCGTTGCCTACGCGATTAGTAATAAGGCCTCCACATGGCAGCTTACACAGTGCGAAATACATTCTAGTTCCAGACTCGCCACTAGAAATCGTGTTAGCCCTCCACTGTTTAACACAGATATATATGGAGACCGTGAAGCAGAAAGTTAAATTAGTGAGGTTTTAGGTGAGGTACACCTTAAAAATAATGATATAAGGTGTTGATTTGTGTATGTAGCTTGTTGGGTGTGTATAGTGTCTATTTAAACATAATTTTCAGATAATTTTTGGTGCACATTTATAAATATACCGGTACTAGGTTCTGTATTTAGCGCCAAGAGAGTATGTAAGCATTCTAATCACAGGATGTTTACTGCGCGTGCTAAAAAGTTGTTTATTGCTGTGTACTATTCTGCAAAAGTAGCGTAGTAGAAAGGTAGCGGAATTTATTTCCACGAGTTCCCTGCAAATGCAGAATTACGAGAAAAATGGGTCAAAACTATATCACGTCGGTGTGACGAGAAAAAAATAGCACGTGGCAATCTTCCTCGAATCTATAGTACGTGGTGAACATTTTGAAAGCACGTGCTTTAGCATTTCTGCTAAAACCAGACGCCTTCTTCCAAATTCAGTACCAATCCTTCTTTCAGGGTACCCAAAGCTACCCAAGAAAGGAAGCTATGAAAATGCATTCTCGCAGGCAAATACAAATGTTTCAAACGACGTACAAGTAGAGCGAAGAAAGTGGTGGTGGTGGTGATTGTTTTAAGAGGAAGTACAACTTGGCAACCATTCTCTATATAACACTAATCGGAGAGAAAAATGGAACGGATCCGACACTTCGAAAAATGAAGGTATCGATCAATGAAAGACAAGGACCACGAAGGGAGTGAAAATGAAATACGCCCTAGACTTCGAACACCGTTGGGAGGAAGAGAAGAAGAATTGACCAAGGGAGGTCGGATAGGATGGATGGAAGTGAGGAGCCTGGCACAAGTGAGTGGAAGCAATGCCAGGACTCAGGTAAGGTCCTCGTGGTCGTCCACATATGCTCTCGAGTTCAGAGCCCCTGGCTCCCCTTTCAGTCACCTCTTAGGACAGGCAGGGGCTACCGTGGCTGTTATTCTACCGCTCCCCTCACACAGGGGGTACTACCCGAGGCAGAGAGGTTGGCTAGACAGTAAGAGAAATGAAATTTAAAATGGTGACAATAGAAAGGTAGATACATACTTGAAGGAAAAAAGGGCACACACATCTCTGGGTCACCTTGTTAGTCTCGCCCAGTCGCAATTATACGATCTGACTCGTATGAGGTCTGCTTGAATTACTGTGTGATACATTTATTCCTTCTTTATTAAACGTCATAGAAATATAACTTTTCTGGTCAAAACGCAAAGTTCTGTCTTTGTAATGTGCTTTTATACGCAAGTTAATCTCGTAATGTCAATCAGAATCGTACTGAGGAATGGAGGGATAGACTGACATCTGGCGGCGCTATTTGAACTGCTGTTAACCTGCCAGTTTAGTACTTGAAAAGACCGCGCATGCAGAGGCCTTTACTTATCTCGTAGGCAACGCATGAACAATAAAGCTCAAGGGGAAACAGTGGAGCGTGTAAATTTCAACCATGCTACATATTGCACTGTCAAGAATCTGAGTCAATGCATTGTTTCACTTAAGCACCACTACGAGCGCTAATGTGAGTCAATGCATTGTTTCACTTAAGCACCACTACGAGCGCTAATGTGAGTCAATGCATTGTTTCACTAAGCACCACTACGAGCGCTAATGTGAGTCAATGCATTGTTTCACTAAGCACCACTACGAGCGCTAATGTGAGTCAATGCATTGTTTCACTGAAGCACCACTACGAGCGCTAATGTGAGTCAATGCAGAGTTTCGCTTACCCTTATAACTACATTCGGTAAGGACATTTTTCAAAAAAATTAAAAATGCATGAGCGTATTGAACGAAAGAACACATTACACAAAGAATTATGTAAATACGTTAATTTGGCTAGAATTTGAATAAAAAAGAAAACAAATAAAGAAACAAGCGATTTTAGCCTGTTTTTCCGAAACTGCATTTAGACCGGAAGTGATTTTCGAATTTGTTTTGGATTTAAAGAGAGCTATCCAAGATTCACAATTTGAAACCCTTCCGGGCCCTTTAGACCTTCAACTTTCGGCACTTTGTCTGCTGAGAAATATTTTCAGTATTAAAACAGGGAATTCTTCGCACAAGCCGTAGAAGCCGCCATATAAATTCACAGAGTCTTGGCCGCCTCTGCTTTTGAGAAAAGAGTACCTGCAAATCTAGATTGCCAAAAAGTACATTTTTCACAAACTTGAGTTTCAAAAATCCTGAAACAATCGGGTGATCAAAAAACAGTGAACGAAGTCTCAATTTTCCATAGCATTCTAAATATGAATTTTTCTTTAAATATTTTCGCTAGTTTTCCTTATATAAATGCACAAATGACAGAGATGCAGACAGAAAATGTATATACCGCACATTGGTCTTCAAATTTGTGAGTCAACCTTAGCCAAACGCGACGTGAATTCGCAAAAGGCTGACAAACTTTGAATTTCGTTAAGCAGTTTCTTGAAATACTAGTCACAATGATTGATTTTGTTAGTAATGTACCACAGAGGGGCTGTCAGGATCAGATTTTCAGTTTGCGCCAGGTAACTGAAAAGTGCTACGAAAGGAATTAGAGAGTTACGTTTAAGTTTCGCAGATCTAGAGAAGTCACATGGCAGGGTACCGAGGGAAAAGATGTTCGCTATACTGGGGGATTATGGGATTAAGGGTAGATTATTAAAAAAATCACATGCATTTGTTGCCAGTTGGGCTGCAGCGAGAATGGATAGTAGAATGAGTTCTTGGTTCAGGGTACTTACAGGGTTATACAAGGCTTTAATCTTTCACCTTTGTTGCTCGTAGTTTACATGGATCATCTGCTGAAAGGTATAAAGTGGCAGAGAGGGATTCAGGCAGGTGGAAATGTAGTAAGCAGTCTGGCCTATGCTTACGACTTGGTTTTAATGGCTGATTGCGCCGAAAGCCTGCAGTATAATATCTTGGAACTTGAAAATAGGTGGAATGTGTGAGTATGAAAATTAGCCTTTGTAAGATTAAATTGATGTCACTAGAATGTCAATTTGGGAATACCAAGCTGGAAAAGGTAGGTAATTTCTAGTATTTAGGTTGTGTGTTCTCCCAGGATGGTAATATAGCAAGCAAGATTGAATCAAGGTGCAGTAAAGCTAATGCAGTGAGCTCGCAGTTGCGATCAACAGTATTCTGTAAGAAGGAACTCATCTTCCGGACGAAGCTATCTTTACATCGGTCTGATTTCAGACCAACTTTACTTTACGGGAGCGAAAGCTGGGTGGACTCAGGATACCTCATTCATAAGTTAGAAGTAAGAGGCATGAAAGTAGTGGAAAGTAGGTGGGAAGAATGACAGGAGGGTACTCGGAATGAGGAGATAAAGACCAAGTTAGGAATGAACTCTATGGGTGAAGCTGTACACATTAATCGGCTTAAGGCGAATGAAGAAGGATAGGTACCTAGGAGAATAATGGACTCGGTTGTGGATGGTAATAAAAGTGGAGGGAGACAAAGACGACGATGGTTAGACTCAGTTTCTAAGGATTTAAAGATAAGAGGTATAGAATTAAACGAAGCCACAGAACTAGTTGCAAATAGAAGATTGTGGCTTGAGTAAGATGAGTAAATTCACAGACGCTTTCAGACTGAACGCTGAAAGGCATAACAGGCTCTAATGGAGATGTATGATGATGATGATAATGATGATGATGTATGCATGATTTTGCAATGACAAAGTCCTCTTAAATTAGACCACATGCTGTCGTGCGCCAGATGCCGCCACTGCATCGTATTTTGAGCTCATTTAAGATGATTTTCTCTGGATGAATGCCGTTGTTTCATAACTTCCGAAATTAAAATCCCCAGCGCACGTTCAGTATCCAGTTCCCCGCACGTTCATATCCGCTTGTTTACTTGAGAGCCATAATCCACTTAAGAGACAGATTATTATTAGTATTGTGCTATTTGAAATGCAAACGAACACAATGCACAGTCCAATTATAACTGGCGGTGTGATCTGCTATCTCCATTACAAACAATAACATAGGAATTAGTGGAGGCCGCTTTGCGCTCAAAATGACGAAGTAATCAGCTTCTCTTTGATCGCATTCAGACTTCAGGAAGAGGGCAGAGAATATTATCCGCAAAACTTTTAGTGACTCGTCGTTTTACGGGGGTGATGGGTATGAAGGGAGCTAGCCCGGTTCCGGTAATAATGCCAACTCGATGGAAATAAAAACTGAATTGAATCGATAGTATGATCGATCGATATGAATTTTCTAAACCTTCGTTTGCGTGTAGTTCTACGTTGTTCCTGTGATTTACCTCGATTTTCCTCGCTCATGTTGAAGCATAACCTATATTTTGACTTTGCTGTGTAAATAACAACAGTATTTGAAGTGTTGCAGTTGTACCACCAGATGTCTCACGGCGATGCATAGTCAATTGATATTTTTGTGTCAGAGGTTGGCAATAACGGATGTCGAAGATAAACGAGGTCTACCGATTCAGTACTAGGGAGCCGAAGTACCACTAAAAATTTCGCTTACAGTACACGCCTTGTGTAAAAGACGAATAAAAGTGTAGCCCTGAGGAGCGTGTAGGTTGGTGACCACGGGCCCATTAGCTGAGTCTCCACTTACTTGTGCCAGTCTCATCTGACCTCTCTTGATCAACTGTTGCTCTTTTCCGATCTCGGCGGTATTAGATTTGCGAGGCCTCTAGAGTCTTTCATCTTCATGACCTTCGCGCCCCCCCCCCCGCCAATTGTTTGCCGATACGTTCATTTTTTAAAGTGTGGGACCTCTTCCTTTTCCGTCTGTTCATTGCCCAGTTGTACTTCCTATTAAAATAGTCATCACCACCATCAGCACTAAAGTGACCAATGATAATTCAATTCACATCATTTCGACTGCCTGTGTGTCAGTTTCAGTCTGTGACTTGAATTTTACTGAATTTTGTCTGGTAAATACCAAAAGCGTCACGGGAGATGCCGACATCGTACGACTTGCAGTGCCGAATGGACTTTCTTTTCTGTCCTTGGAAAGTACAACTACGTTTGCTGTGTATGAACTTTCTTCTGCTTTCTTTCGGCCGGCTGTGGACTAATTTATTACATCCTTGAGCTTTAATTCTTCTCCATTATTCCCACATTCGCATTCTGTGAGTCTCACTTCTCTCATCAGTCCAGTTCTTGCCTGGTTTCAACTTGGGCTTTTCATGAATTGCTGGCATCCTCGAGCTTTATTCTGGAGAGAAACACGTGCCTAGATGTCTTCATATGTGATCCATCTTTCTTGAAGGTATTGTCCAACTTCGGAGAACTAGAGACCTTTGATTTTCTAGTTTACAAAGTAGGAAAAGATTCAGTTTGTCAATCTCTGCGAGCTCCGTCGTGTTATGAGGCTGCAAAAATTAATCCTCCGCTTCCGAACGGTGTCCGTTATCTTTTCTACATGCAGTTACAGTTCATTGTTATGCCCCATCCTGCACTCACCATTTTCTCTGGTTGGTCCTAGGATCTTTCTAAGGAATTTTCTTTCTCTGGCTTCTAACTTTTCAATTAGACCCTTAATGTTTAATGCAACGCATTCTACTGCATACAGGGCTTCTGGAACTGGAGGAATGACTAAGAATAATACCTTAGCTTGGTGTTGATGGACAATGATCTTTTGTTGTAGACATCTCTAGTTAGTTGGTATGCCACTTCTTAATGCTACTTTCCCAGATCCACTCGCCTAAGTGCTTAAACTTTCCTGCTCGTTTCATTTTCCCCTATTCTACAATGAACGTTGTTTGAGCCGGTTTGATATTAGTTAGAAACTCAGTTTATTCAAAAGAGATATGGAGTCCAGCCTTTGCCTGTTTGGGTTTAAAGTTGGTTGATTTCTTTGACAGCAGTATCTAGGGAATCGGAGAATATCGCATGATCATTTGCAAAAGCTAAGCAATCTATTATCAGGCCAATTCTCTTGTATCTTATTCGAAGTCCAATCCCGAACCCGTACGTTCACATCTTCGCGCAATTCACGAATGATTTTTCTCAGGTACGCAGTAATTATTATTATTATTATTATTATTATTATTATTATTATTATTATTATTATTATTATTGAAACCTTCATTTGCGATGTGGGCACTCCCTCGTAAAACTTCTGTCTGGATCTTCCGAAACGCTACTTCTAACCTTGAGATAACAGCTGTTTCTTAATAGGTCCTCTTCGGGTCAGAAATTGACAATGAGTACCCTGACTCCTATACGGAGCGCTGCTTATTGCCGTAAAATGAGGACTCACTATTTATTTTATTTTTTAATTTGATTACTTTCACAAAGCGAGGCAAAGGCCCATTTGGCCATAAGAAGTGACATGTGTGTGAAGAACTAGAATACGATAGGCCTAGATAGATAAATGTCTGTATTGGCGGAGTTAAGGCCGTTAGGCCTCCTCTTACACTAAACCAAACCGGGCGAGTTGTCCGTGTGGTTAGGAGCTCGCAGCTGTGAGTTCGCATCCGGGAGTTAGTGGGTTCGAACCTCACTGTCGGCAGCCCTGAAGATGGTTTTCCGTGGTTTCCCATTTTCACACCAGGCAAATGTTGGAGCTGTGCCTCAATTAAGGACACGGCCGCTTCCTTCCAATCCCTAGGCTTTTCCTGTCCCATCGTCGCCGTAAGACATATCTGTGTCGGTGCGACGTAAAGCAAATAGCAAATTGCAAAAAAACTCACTAAACCAATTATTGTACCTAGAATCAAAGTTAACACTACCGTAATTAATAATAAATATACCACAGTTAAATACAATCGAAGTATTTTATAACAGAAATAAAATTCCACCCCAGTGACATATACATATTTACAAAAATCAATCAATCAATCAATACTGATCTGCATTTAGGGCAGTCGCCCAGGTGGCAGATTCCCTATCGGTTGCTTTCCTAGCCTTTCCCTAAATGATTTCAAAGAAATTGGAAATTTATTGAACATCTCCCTTGGTAAGTTATTCCAATCCCTAACTCCCCTTCCTATAAATGAATATTTGCCCCAGTTTGTCCTCTTGAATTCCAACTTTATCTTCATATTGTGATCTTTCCTACTTTTATAAACGCCATTCAAACTTATTCGTCTGCTAATGTCATTCCACGCCATCTCTCCGCTGACAGCTCGGAACATACCACTTAGTCGAGCAGCTCTTCTTCTTTCTCTCAATTCTTCCCAACCCAAACATTGCAAGACAGACAGAGTGTGATGATTACGACGACGTGGAGTCGCGACCACTCTAGTTATAGGAAAGATGATGACACGTGGTGATATTTTCTTAGGTTGCATATAAAACTCGCACGTGCATTTTGAGTGCGTTGTAGCCTTAGGGACAATAGTGGCCTCACGTCATTGAAAACAACATCGCAGTAGTCAAAATGCGGCATTACAACAGCTTCCATTAATTTCTGATTTTTATTGGAAATATATATTTATATATAGAATAAAGAGCCGAGAAAACCTTTTGGCAGCCATGTAAGGTATGTCCAGACCAGGTCATGCGTTCGTCCATGATAACGCCGAGGTTCTTCACTTGTGGTACAAAAGAAATTGGAACATTGTAAAGGATTACTTGTGACTTTGTAGGGTTCAATTGCAGGCCGGAGGAAGTAGGATGACCGATTTTGGAGAAGTGTGTTGATGGTATCCGAAGCCATCTGTTTCCGGAGTCAGCTAAAAGAGTGCATGCTACCTTCCACGAAACAACCACCCAACACAATTGTAATGTAATGGCTGTCGTATTCTAGGAACGTTGAAGTTCCCATCCCTGAAGTTATGCACCCGCTCCTGCTACAATCCATTAGCGACAGAATTTCCCCGTGAGAGAATTAGCGTCGGATATTCACTGTAAGTAGAGTTTGTGTTGCTAAAGCATAACTCAATGAATATTCAGAGCTGGAGCTCGACTGTTCCCAAGAGACCGCGCACACCAAGTTCTGAGAGCTTTCGATAGTCGTACGGAGCACTCTTGTTTCTGTTATGACCTTCGCGTAGAAACTTGAGCATTCTAATAATTGATAACTGATATAACGAGTTAGTTGTGTCAGCATTTTGAAGGAAGTTGATTGTTAAGTTTACGTAGCATTCATTTGTGAATATTAACAGTCTTACTAATAAGCAGTGTATAATTTTACTACCAGGTTCATACATCGTTTTATGTGCAATTTGTTACTAATAAACCGTGTTCATCCCTCCTGTGTATACATCTGTTATAGTTAATCACTGAATTACTTAAACAGAAGAGGACCCTTGTATAAGCGTTGGGTAGCTGTGAGTGACGGAAAAGAAACGAATGATCAGTTTATTTTAGTAGTATTTACTCTCTGCACTAACACAATCGTCTTAAAATATCCGATTTATCCATTAAATGTATACATTGAAATAATGGAAAATAAAGTTGTTGATCTCCACTATGTTTATAACACAGAATATTTACAGGTTATGGAGGCTGGACTTGTTCGTAAAATAAAACATTAAGAGACGGAGTGAAAGTTTTAAATTAAAATATATATTTATGAAAGAGTACCACAGAAGTGGCTGTATATCGTACGAACTTCAAGTTCTCAAAACATTGTGGACATGAGCGCGGAATGAGGTTATTAATTAACAGTGACATCATTATTTCTAGTAAGAACAATATACAGTACCGCTAAAGTATGTGTATTACTGTTCTGTTCTTGTTTATTCGACCATTCTCTTCTATTCTTTTCCATTAATACCACCACGCGGTATTCATAGAAATTCTGTTGAGTCAATTTTGACTGTGGCTGTATTACAAATAACCAGACAGACTTAACGAATTTTGTGCACCCATCTAATCAGAGATGGCCACAAGCTATCAGGTAAAACAAATTTTCATTCGTTAGTGTTTATCTCGTGTCCTTTGAGCATCATTTACGAAATATTCGTAGAAGATGTTCATATAGAACCACTGTGACGTAGTGCCCTCGCGCTGTAGCTGACCAAAGCCTCCTGAACTTCTCGGCCATGCGCCACTATCGCAGTTCGTGCAATTTCCACTTGCAATGATTTCTGACCACTGACACAGAGCAATGTGCTGGAGTAGTTTCTCCTATTCCGTGACTCTCACGACAACTGGATCCTCTCTAAATGCTGGTACATGGCTATTCAATTTCATCTTTCCTATCAGATCTGGTGGCACGCATGATGTTTACCCGACATAATGAAATGAAACCCAGTAATGTGAACTGACTACTGATATGAATAAAATAGCAAGAGTAAAGGACGTTACGTACTTAAGGTGAATGGATTACCGAAAATGGCAATGAAAATAAATCAGTAGCTTCAAGAATTCAGAAAAAGGAAATTGCTTTTCAACGCACACGGAATGTTTATAACAGAAAATGCTTGTCCTGGAACAGTAAAATTCGTTATTACTCAACAGTCATCAAACCTGAAGCTCTTTATGCTTCAGAAACGCTCAATTTGCATCATAAAAACTTAAAGAAAGAAAAATCATGAAAAAACTTAGGGCCAAGAATTAAAAATGGAATACATTATTCCAAACTCTACTCGGAAATATGTTTTAAAATATCTTAACTTACTGATACAATGATACTGGGACGAATTCAATTTTAAGCCATTTGGAAAGAATGAATAAGAACATACTTACTTATCAACTACCCAAATTTCTGCAAATCAATTGTACGAGATCACAATGGTATAAGCGAGTAGAGAAAGACGTCACTGAATTAGGATCATCAAATCTGCAGGATAGAATTGTAATCAGGAACATTGTTCACATAAGGGCATTTCAGGAAGACGAGAAGGAACTAACACGACGTACTTGGTCGGAGTAACAGAAATTACAACAGTCGATGTAAATAAAGAACTACTGGGCAGGAAGGAAAGTTCTAGAAATGATGATTCCGCGTGGCCCTATGTGACCCATTCGCGGAGAATAATAATAATAATAATAATAATAATAATAATAATAATAATAATAACACGAGTATTAACTAGAAGATACGTACTGCTCCGCGGCATTCATTATAAACAGGTCAGATAACTTGTTATGATATGCCTATCGTAATCATAATTATTATTTTGCCTTCCCTTTTCAATGGTGTTATGAACATTTAATAAGAAGCTCGTTATGCCATGCCGCAGTTCGTAATCAGAATTCATCCATTCTGACGGCATCATGCCGTCTGTTTGGTAAAAAAAAAAACCTTTTCATATATTAACTTTTTATCCTGCATTTCTTGATGAAAATCCTGGCCTTCTGACTCCAACTTGGCAGATTCGATCCTGGTTCAGTCCGGTGATATTTGAAGGTGCTCAAATACGTCAGCCTCGTGTCAGTAGTTTTACTAGCATGTAAAAGAACTCCTGCGGGACTAAATTCCTGTACCTGGGCGTCTCTGAAATCCATATAAGTAGTTACTAGGACGTAAAGCCCGTAACACAATTATTATTAAACCTTGGTATTGTGTCGTAGAAAGAATGGGATTAGTTTTCCTATATAGAACGGTTGTCTTGTGAGCTCATAGGTTAATCTAGAAGGAGCGGTTTTGTTTTTTGCCAAGCAGAGAAATTTTTTAAGTAAATCGTTTTCTTTCTTCTTAATGCAGCCAGGTTATCCTTCGACACGTGCTTCCAGATAATGTCAAAGGCGTATGCCATGATGGGGTCTATTTTTACGTAGATTTTTTTCTCTTAGCAGCACGTAAGTTATTAGGAATGCTGTGCCATGTGTTGAATTATTTGGAAGCTGGGAAAGATAAGAGAATCAAAGAGTATCTAGCGGGAAATTGTATTCTTGCGAGAGCAGAGGAAGAGTATACTTTCTGGCTTGACAGGTAGCAGTCAAACATGGCTGCATGCAATGACATTACGAAGGGTGAAAATCACATGAGGTATATCACAATATTAATGGAAGCGTTGGTCGCACCTGCTAAGTATAGAATGTATTGCGGGCTAGGGTAAGCCTTCGCCTGCAATTATTGGGGTGATCATTTAATGATTTGATTTTATCAATACTCAAAGATGGCTGAACTTAGAGACCTGTCAGTGTTTCATATTCAACGGCAGGTGATTCCGGGGAGAATAAATCAAACATGAAGCAAATCTGCCCAGTAGAATGGATGGGCGGATTTGCTAAAACTGTTTCAGTAAACTTATTTAATATATAATAATAATAATAATAATAATAATAATAATAATAATAATAATAATAATAATAATAATAATTTGAAGAAGAATAACAAGAAGTAAACGACAAGGACCCATCACAGGATTAACTGAAATATTTTCGTAGAGAATAAAGTAGTGACGCAACAATACGGAATAATGGCGGATTCGCTATTGGACTCGAAAGAAGTGAACTAGAGAAATAAGATGGAAGTGTGTGACGGCTGTGCCAGAATCAGGTTAGTGAACTGAAGCAAGCCTGTGTAAAAGTAAGTTTGAACTCAGCGTCTGCTCTGAGATGTCTAAACCGGACTGTAATCGGAACACTGTGAAGGAAAGGAGCTATAGAGCGGATTAAAACCACATCAGAGTTCAACTGCGGCCAATTTTCTGACAAACGATGGAAGACTTTGGATGTGTTGTGAACTTCAATTGCATTTGGAGGACGTCCAACACGATGTGAAAACTTTCTCGCAGCCAGCATTTTAACTCAAGAAAGTAATGTAGCAGAAGACTGAACTTTCTTACTATATGTAGTACAGGAACTACTGTATTCGGCGAGTTGTTTCGTATTTCTTTAACATATGTTGAGATCAGGCGACGTATTCAACAGTAAGAATGTTTTTTTTTTGCTTTACGTCGCACCGACACAGATAGGTCTTATGGCGACGATGGGGCGGGAAAGGCCTAGAAATGGGAAGGAAGCGGGCGTGGCCTTAATTAAGGTACAGCCCCAGCATTTGCCTGGTGTGAAAATGGGAATCCACGGAAAAATATCATCAGAGCTGCCGACAGTGGGGTTCGAACCCACTATCTCACGGTTGCGAGCTCACAGCTGCGCGCTCCTAACCGCACTGCCAAACTCGCCCGGTAAGGAACAATTTACAGAAAAGTATGTAACATTCATATTAGGTGGAGCTCTGATAATTCTTTGTGTCAACTTTGTAAATTGCCACGACTGATTCGTTAGTGCCATTGAGTCATATGCGTGTTCAACCCGTGTCCCGTTCTTCTACAGGGTCTGGCATGAAGTAGCGAGTTTTTATAACCGGATACCCTTCCTGACGTCAACCTCATCAGAGGAGTTAATGAGACGAAACGAATTAAGCTATGTATGGTAGCAGGAAGGAAGAGGACGAAACCCGGTGCCGGCATATACTGTAGTCTACTGTCGAATAACACCAACCGGGTCTCCTCAAGGCTTAACGTCATCCGACGGATCGGTTACGTGAACGACCGTATCCTTGAAATTTCATTATAATTTTTGTCTTAAATGAAAGATAATGGCTTTTACGCAAATCAACAGTGAAATTAGCGGCAAATTAATAAATACCATTATTACTAGAGAAATATATACATACTTCGCTACATTACGACTATGAATTTATACTACGCCACAGCGTTTCAGTATGTCTTTTGTTCGTGTAACACTTTCGTGTGTGAAGTCTCTCCTCACTGAACTTTTTGAACATCTTTGCTTTTCTTCGTGTTACTTGGTGCTTAGCCTACAATGTATTCCTTGTAGGCTAAGCTTGGTGGGGCAAGTTGTTGACTTGTGCACATAACTCATTAATTAATATAATTATTGGTCCAGGGATCATGCCCTTTTTCTTTCAACAAAAATCATTTTTATATTACTTACGATATAATTTTCGCCTCCATTTTCCCGTCTGAACTGCCCGCGCTAGTCATGATTGACAAAGACATTGAGAATTCACAGACGAAGCACTCCCATTCGTCGGTGCTAGTCATGGGCTTCAGGAATGAAACAAAAGACGTCACGATGAAGCGGAATACCGCAGAAGAGAGTCGTGTCTGCAGCGAAATAGTCGCCGTAGGTACGAATGTATATTTCTCTAGTAATAATGGTATTTATTAATTTACCGCTTATTTTCTCATTCAATCACTGCTGATCTGCATTTAGGGCAGCCGCCCAGGTGGTAGATTCCCTATCTGTTGCTTTTCCCATCCATCTCTTAAATGATTGTTAAACAATTGGAAATGTATTGAACATCTCCCTTGGTAAGTTATTTCAATCCCTAACTCCCCTCCCTATAAACGAATATTTACCCCAATTTGTCCTCTTGAATTTCAACTTTATCTTCATATTTAATCTTTGCTACTTTTATAGACACCACTCAAACTTATTCGTCTACTGATGTCATTCCATGCTATCCCTCAACTGACAGCTCGGAACATACCACTTAGTCGAGGAGCACGTCTCCTTTCTCCCAAGACTTCCCAGCCGAAACTTTGCAACATTTTTTAACGCTACTGTTTTGTGGGATTCACCCAGAACAAATCGAGCTGTTTTTCTTTGAATGTTTCCTCTTCTTGAATCAAGTAATCCTGGTGACGGTCCCATACACTGGAACCATACTCTAGTTGGGGTCTTACCAGAGACTTATGTGCCCTCTCCTTTACATCCTTACTACAACCGCTAAAGAGCCACATAGCCATGTGCAGAGATCTGCACCCTTTATTTTTAATCCCATTTAAGTAATTACCCCAATGAAGGTCTTTGCTTATATCAACACCTAGGTACCTACAATGATCCCCATAAGAAACTTTCACCTCATCTCCGCAGTAATTAAAACTGACAGGACGTTTCCTAGTTTTGAAACTTACAACCTGACTTTTAATCCTGTTTATGATCATATCATAGTCCGCTGTCCATCTTACTACATTATCGAGGTCGTTTCGCAATTGCTCACAATCTTGTAACTTATTTATTACCCTGCAAGAAATAAGTTCATCCGCTAAATGCCTTATCTCTGATTCCACTTATTTACTCATATCATTACGGTTTATTCGTGTGAAGGCACTTATTATCATGCATTTAGGACAAAAATTACAATGAAATGTCATGGACACGATTCATTCACGTAACCCTAAGAGAGTCATATGCCCTCACTCCATTGGAGCACTGCGGATATGTTTGGAATTGAATCCAGGGTTTGGTGCGCAATCTAGTGAGTATTTATATTTTTAACAGCCAACGGCCATATATATGAAAAGAAAGACAATATTAAAGTAACAAGGTAAGTGATTCACTCACTACATAGTAAACTAGAAGAGTTTATACAGTGAGAATTTGTATGAAGCAATTGGGAGTTATTACGTTATTGCAAATAAGACATGGGCGCTCATGTACTAAAATGACTTGCACCGGACACCAAACAACATCGCTGAAATTATTTACAATTTGCTCTACGTCGCACGGCCACAGGTAGGTCTAATAGCGACGATGGGATTGGAAAGGAATAGGAGTGAGAAAGTACAGCCTGGTGTGAAAATGGGAAACCATGGATAAATGTCTTCAGAGCTGCAGACAGTGGGGTTTGAACCCGCTATCTCCTGAATACAAGCTCATAGCCAGCTCACTCGGAGACTGCAGTCTACACACAATGGCTCGTGTGATGTAGGTGAGGACATACGTGATATCTCTCAGACCGGAAGGAAGCAGCTCTAAGATATAGCTCGAGGCTTGCCAAGCGCACAAACAACCGCTCCGCGGTGGTCGCGGCACAACGCAGTGCGACACTGGAATAGGATCACTATTATTTCCACTCCTTGTGATAATGTATTTTGGAAATATTGTTGTAAAATACTTCAGATTATATTTATTTAACAAACCAAATACATGCATTTGAAGTTTATATGATTTGTTCAGTGCAGAAAGGTAACATATCCCTTTAGGAAAATAAAAGCTATGTTCATTCTTTTGGTGATTCTTCCTTCTTCTTTCTTTCGCCGTTTACCCTCCAGAGTTGGTTTTTTCCTCAGGCTCAGCGAGGGATCCCACCTGTACCGTCTCAAGGGCAGTGTCCTGGAACGTGAGACTTTGGGTCGAGGGAAACAACTGGGAAGGAGGACCAGTACTTCGCCCAGGCGGCCTCACCTGCTATGCTGAACAGTGGCCTTATGTTGGGGGGCGGGAGTGAGATCGGAAAGGATACACAAGGGACAGAGAAGGATGCGGCGGTGGCTTTAAGTTAGGTACCATCCCGGCATTTGCCTGGAGGTGAAGTTGGAACCCATGGAAAACCACTTCCAGTATGGCTGAGGTGGGAATCCAACCCCCCTCTACTTAGTTGGCCTTCCGAGGCTGAGTGGACCCCGTTCCAATCCTCGTAGCACTTTTCAAATTTCGTGGCAGAGCCGGAATCGAACCCGGGCCTCCGGGGGTGGCAGCTGCTAACTGAAACTTCAAACCTGTCACTTCATGTAGAGTGTGTCAGGGTTCATGGATAAATGGTTAGAGTGCGGACATTTGGTTGAGAGCGACCCGGATTTGATTCCCGGCCGTTTCGGGGATTCGGTTTTAGAATTCATCTTAGGTAGGGCCCCATCGTCAGGCACGCAGGTCGCTTTTAGGCCGTCAATTCGAAAGACCTGCACCAGGCCTGTCCGGAAGCCACTCGCCAGTAAAATCTAATCGGAAGGCACCTTACCACTCATTACATGCGTTTCATATTTGTGCTGTTAATAATAATAATAATAATAATAATAATAATAATAATAATAATAATAATAATAATAATAATAATGGTTGAAAATCAGCCTTCATCCACCTTCTCCATAAGATAGGATCTAAAACGAATATTGACAACTACAGAGGGATCACGCTTTTATCTGTAACCTACACCATTCTTTCTAAAGCTCTCCTTTAATAGCTGAAACACAACTTGATCCACAGTTTGGTGAATATCAGGGAGGATTCAGGAAGAGGCGATCATGCACTGAACTGATCCTTTACCTAAAAACTATAATTGAATTTGTCAACCTAAGGAGAAAAAACCTAGTGAAAATTTGCATTAGACTTCCGGATCGACAGAAAGCATTGATAAACGTCCTGGAAAAGTTTGGGCTGGACAATAAGACTGGAAACATCATCAAATAAACCCTTACTAATACCAAATCAAAGGTTAAGTTCCTAGTTGAAATTTCACAACTCTTTGACATCAAAACTGGACTCCGACAAGGGGATGGTTTAGAACCTATTCTTTTTAATTGTGCCGTAGGAAACGTCATCGGGGAATGGAGAATTGCCCCCGAAGGTAACGAAGTTCAAAGTGGGCTCAGTTATAGGGGATCCAAAATTAAACTTCATATAGACTGCCTGGCTTTTGCAGATGATCTTGCAACCCTAGCACCATCCGTTGAACGAGCTGAGCAACAGATTGAGGAATGTTATCATCAGGCAGTCAAAATAGGTCTCAAAGTCTCAACTGAAAAAACAAAATATATGGACAATATTAATGACAGTCCATTGAAGATAAAAATAACACAGGGCGATTTTCAAAAGGCTAAAGCTTTCAAATATTTAGGAGAGTGGATAGATATAAAGAACAATGAAGAACAGGAGACAAAATTAATGAAAATGAAGGCAGCGCACATGAAGACTCTTGAGATAAAGAATAAGAGAGCACTATGGTGCGTAGCTAAGATCCGACACTACCAGACAGTTGTAGGAGCAAACGTTTTATGTGCATCACACACTGAGATTGAGAAACGAGACCTCAGAACGAGAAATGGAGAAACTAGAACGAAGGATAAGGGAAGGAAGGGACATGGAATCTCAGAAAAAATTAAGAATTGCATAACAAGGTGGGCAAAGTAAGGGATGTCATCAGGAAAAGGGAGGCTGACTTTCTTCGGTCATGTGTTCCGTATGTCTGACGAAACAGATCCTAACACAAGTTTGGAATCTCAAAGGTAAACCCAGATGGCTGTCTTGGATAACGGAGCAAGATGTCCTGACAGACACATTTTTAAACAAAAGAATCCAGGAATGGAGGATACCTGAAACAGTGAAACGACTTCCTGGTCGGAGCACAGAAGGAAAGTCCACGTTAAGAGAATGAAGGACATGTGGGCAAGCATACGTGAACATGATTGGAAACCTAAATAAACATGGTCCGATGAGGCCGTAATGATGTTAAAAATGATAATGATAGCAATAATCATAATGAAACAGGTCTGAGATAGGTTTGATAATCTCTGTAGAAAAACAAATTTATTACAAACATGAAAAGCGCTGCAAAATGTTTGACAGCACATATTGATCGAATAGAGAAAGTAAAGACATTAACATTCTAGGGAGAAATTAGTCAAGAAAATAGTTTAGAAAAATCTACTGTAGAAGAAATATTACACAAGTTGGAAAGATCGTACGGCATCACTAAGAATTTTGCAACAAGAAATGCATGATATTGTATAGGCTTTTGGGCTTGTGCCGTGTCAAGAAAATAAGGTGAAATTCTTAACGTTTCGCAGAAAAATGTGCTCTGCGCCCTCAGAAGAATTCTGGACTGTCCACGAGAAAGGCTTCTTAAACAATGACACTTTTGAATTTGGAACGTTATAATAGAAGTAGAAGTTGAAATGGTACGTTCATTTACCACCAGATGGCCCCTAGGACGTGGCACAACGCTAGCGTTCGAAGCGGAAGCTGACCGAACCATCACAATCAGACACGGCACAAGCCCAAAAGCCAGCCTATACAATATCATGTCTATAAGTACGGACCGTGAAAGCATTAATGGCAACGAGAAATGCTTGTCTAAAAATAATGCACTACATTACAGTGGTGAAACTAGAATGTCTAGTTTTGAATTATAGTTCAGATAAAGTGGAAGTACTAGAAAGAAGAATCCTGAGGAAAAGCTTAGAACCAATGAAAACGACAGAAAAGAAGTAATAAGGAAATATACCAGAACATAGGAAATATAACAGAAACAATAAGAAAATGATTGTTATTTTCTGGACATATCTACAGCATGTATCAAACCTTTTTTGTCAGATTGAAACAGGTGATGATTAAGATAGAGAACGAATGCTACGAAAAGCATGTTTATTGTGTTATGGACACGCACAGCGTACACCGAATAACAACAATGCAACTCACAGTAATTGTTCAAAGTGACAACCGCACATCACTAGCCCGCGTGTCAGTTGTCCATTTCAACAAACAGCTTTTGATGTGTCTATGATGAGGTGTGTTACTGTGTACAGTCAAATATGGAACGTTACTCGTCACGAGAGTTGGCAGTTATGCATTCAATGTACGGTGTGGCAGGATGTGGTAGCATGCATGCACAGAGAACGCTTTCCCAACAGGCGTTGTCTTAATGGAAGAAGTTTATCTCCGTGGATACCAACTTACGAGAGACGGGGTCGTTCAGGCCACAGAGCGCCAGCCAAGGTTTCCGCCAAAGACATGTCCAAACACCAGACTTTGTGGACATGGTTTTGGATCGTGTGGCCGACGACCCAGCAATAACTTGCCCGTGAAACGCACACTTCGAAGGATACCGTGTGGAGAGTACTGGCGGAACAGGTATTACACAAAACGTGCACAAGCTCTGGGACCAATGGATTTTGAGCCCCGTGTCCACTTCTGTCAATGGATTATCCAGCGCATTGCTGAAGTGCCGAACTTCGTACAGTTTTTATTGCTCAGAGATGAGGCCTCATTGACCCGTGGTGGTGTTTTCAACAGCCGCAACAGTCATGTCTGGATTGAAGCCAATCCCGACGCCACCCACATCGGTGGTCACCAGCAACGATTCTCTGACAACGTATCTGTCTGCCGCTGTTCGGGATTTGTGACGTAATCCTTCCCGCGATCTCCTTCTCAATATGCCACTTTGATTTATTGGCGTTTATTTACGCCTTAGCTGCCTCTGTGGATTAGTGGTAGAGTGTCGGCCTCCGGATCCCAAGATAGCGGGTTCAAACCCGGCAGAGGTAGTCGGATTTTTGAAGGGCGGAAAAAAGTCCATTCGACACTCCATGTCGTACGATGTCGGCATGTAAAAGATCTCTGGTGACACATTTGGTGTTTACCCGACAAAATTAATTAAATCTCAGCCATAGACGCCCAAGAGAGTTTCGATTTACTCGGTCTGCCATCTAGTGGGCCTAGAGTAAAACGGAACGTCGAAATTGACGAGCAGACAGCCAGATGCCGTCAAATCGAAATGTCTGCACGCGGTAGCTGAGGCCATACGATTATTATTATTGTTATTATTTACGCGTTCCAGTGTAGCACTCTGTATTTCTCTTCAAATCTCAGTCTGCTCGTATTATATGCTTATTTTGCCACGACCGGTACCTTGGTTCTTCTAGTTTTCAGTCTTTTACGAGAAATAGTAGTAATAATGATATAACAATCTTAGGCTTCACTTTATTTTTTTTCACCGCCGCCTTGATATTTCTTGCTTCGGTTACGCTATATATATTAATTTCTCGATATCGATAATTGGATTTATGTGCCGTATCTATTCGTCTCGTTGCAACTGCGTCCGTTTTAGTTCCAACGTGTTAGTTTATGACAGTGAATTGGCACATAAGAGAACAGTGGATTGGATTGTAGAGGGTGAGAGAAGTAGAGGGAATTGAGGCGACGGTTGTTAGACACAGTTTTTAATGGTTTAACGATAAACGGTTTGGAAGTAAACGAGGCCAGGAGCTGGTTAGGAGTAGAAGATTCTGGAGGCGTTTAGTTAATTCACAGAGGCTAACACATTGAACGCTGAATGTTTGAATGTGTAATAATAATAATAATAATAATAATAATAATAATAATAATAATAATAATAATAATAATAATAATAATGTGTCAGTCTCCTTGGGCTGTTTAATAACCTTCGGTTCGGGTGGTACGACGTTCGATTTCCGACCACTCCAGTGAATTTACGAGCGTCTGGTTAATTTCTCTAGCGTGAAGGTTATCGCTCTTAATACATATCTTTATTTACATATCGCAGTGTAAACTAGCGCAGAAACGCGCAATAATGAAAACATTGCCCGTAGGAAGGGCTTGATGCACAACGTCAACGGGTTAGAGAGATGAACAAGAACAGTTACAAGACTTTGTGGAATGTGCACTTGGGAAGGAATACTAATTTCTTGTGAGATCGCTGATAACTTAATTACATTCGTGTTGGGGATTAAAGCTCGCCACTAATGGAGAGTTCCGTGTTAATGGTCAATAAATGTCACAGTAGTTCACAAGTTAAGTTAGCAGAGACCTGGGTGCTTCCTCTATTGAAGGTCGCTGAAATTACTTGCATTGTATGGCCTGAGGCTTCTCTCCGTCAGCTCTATAAGAAGAAGGATGTCGGCTCGTGATCCGAAACTCCTGCGTTCGACTCTTGCCGGACGAGTCGATTTTTTAGAAGGCAGGTAAAAGTACTCCATCTCATAATAACACGATGAGTAGCTCAGAATATCGAATGTTGGCCTACCGAGCTTATGTCAATCCCGGCTGACTTTAGTGGTAATTTAAGATGCTCAAATGTCAGCTTCTTATCAGTGGATTTACTGATAAATAAACGACTTCCTTCGCCCAAAATTCCAGCTCCTCTATGTCTCTGAAAACCGAGCAAATACGGAACGTAAAGCCAAAGAATAATCTCCACCACCGACTACAATCCTGACTCTAGTCATAATAGCAAATGGAACATATTTAATTCCCTTGTGGGCAGGGGAGGTAGAATAACACCCACGGTATCCCCTGCCTGTTGTAAGAGAAGACTACAAGCGACCCTAGGGGCTCTCAACTTGGAAGCTTGGGTTAGCCATCACCGGACTCTTAGCTGAGTCTTGGTATTGCTTTCGCCTACTTGTGCCAGGCTCTTCACTTTCATCTATCCTCCGACCTTCCTTGGTCAACTCTTGTTATTTTCCGACCCCGACGCTGTTGGAGCCTTCGAGGCCTAGGGAGTCTTTCATTTTCACGCCCTTCGTGGACCTTGTCTTTCTTTGGCTGATATCTTCATTTTTCGAAGTGATGGATCCCTTCCATTTTTCTCCCTGATTAATGTATTGCCCAGTTGTACTTCCTCTTAAAACAATAATCACCGGGCGAGTTGGCCGTGCGGTTAGGGGCGCGGAATGTGAGCTTGCATCGGGGAGATAGTGGGTTCGAACCCCAATGTCGGCAGCCCTGAAGAAGGTTTTCCGTGGTTTCCCATTTTCACACCAGGCAAATGCTGGGAATGTACCTTAATTAAGGCCACGGCCGCTTCCTTCCCACTCCTATGCATTTCCTATTCCATCGTCGCCATAAGAACTATCTGTGTCGGTGCGACGTAAAGCAAATATTAATAAAACAATAATCACCACCACCTAGGAAACTTAAAGATTAACAGTAACAGAAGTGGAAGCAATGAGAGACTCAGCCAAGGGATCGGTGGTAATCAGCCCAGACTGCCAAATTCAGAGATTGAATTCGCGAAGAAAGGGCAAATCAAATCAATCACTACTGATCTGCACTTAGGGCAGTCGCCCAGGTGGCAGATTCCCTATCTGTTGTTTTCCTAGCCTATTCTTAAATTATTGCAAAAAAAATGGAAATTTCTTGAACATCTTCCTTGGTAAGTTATTCCTGTCCCCACCTCCCCTTCCTACAAACGAATATTTGCCCCAGTTTGTCCTCTTGAATTCCAACTTTATCTTCATGTTGTGATCTTTCCTACTTTTAAAATCACCACTCAAACTTATTCGACCGAGCTCGATAGCTGCAGTCGCTTAAGTGCGGACAGTATCCAGTATTCGGGAGATAGTAGGTTCGAACCCCATTGTCGGCAGCCCTGAAAATGGTTTTCTGTGCTTTCCCATTTTCACACCAGGCAAATGCTGGGGCTGTACCTTAATTAAGGCCACGGCCGCTTCCTTCCCACTCCTAGCCCTTCCCTGTCTCATCGTCGCCATAAGACCTATCTGTGTCGGTGCGACGTAAAGCAAGTAGCAAAAAAAAAAAAAAATAACTTATTCGACTGAAAGTATAAAATACTTGCTAGAAATAATGGCAGATACAGCCAAAGTTCCGTGGTCAGTATATACCAACTATGCCTACACAGGATGTGAAAGATCTGTGATCCCATAGCACAGTTGAGTACGTTCCTTGTGCTGCGGTAATCTCCTGAATGAGAGTGAACATCTCCCGGTCAAGAATAACACTCCACCCCGTCTCCATTTCCATTTCAAATGAAGAAATAACACCCGCTTCTGGCTCTCCCTATATCCTTAATATAAATAAACCTGCATGTTGAAGAGTCGGAGATTGAACTCGCTGAGGTCATCTCAGAGATAAATAATTTATTAAGGGCGCTCGAAGGTGCGTTGGTTAAGCTTGTACAATTTTACAAATTTGCATTTTTTTATATTCTCAGTTCATAACTTGCGAATATTCTTTTCTATATTCACTAATTGATTTTACTCTTTTTCGGACACACCGTTATATGATATAGACTGCACTTTTGAACACAGAGGGAGCAAACGCACTCATTGTTCGGTTCATGGAAGGTGGTATTCCTGCAGATACAATGGTGAAAGCCATGTAACAACATGCCTTCGTTCTTGACTTCCTTAGTTCAGTTTCTGTCACATATAGCACTTGTACTGTAGAACTTCTCTTCTATCTCTTTTCTCTTACCTCTCTCAGTTGTTGAAACTTCTGGCTTGATCTAGGAACTGGCAGAGAGTATTTTAATCGTATGTCCTCTATGAAGAAGGTTTCCGTCATAAGAACATAACTAGCCTTCAAGGGGATGCCTTGCTCACACCCATTACTCTCTTCATGAAATACGTCTTCACTTTTTCAGTTGCCTTTAAGTTACTAAATGGCAGCTTATCCCAAATTATTTCAGCATCATAGGGGACTATTGGCTCTATTGCACAGTGAAAGAGTTTCATCGCCGTATCAGTTGACAGCCGAGTTATATATATTATTTTATAAGTGGCTCTGATGGCCGCTGCGTATTTTTCTTGAATATGTACCCTGAAGGAACTTCCTGTAGATTGCATGGTAATTCCTAAGTGATTGTACTTCTAAATAACTTCAAGTAGTACATTATGTTGTCTTTCGCTGCTTGTTTCCCTCCTCTTCTGAACACCATTTAGCCAGTTTTCTCGTTATTTATATTAAGATGATTCACCTCAGTCCATTTCTCTAGTTCAGATATTGCTGTTTGCACTTCTTCTTCGTTTGATGATCCAATCATCATGTCATCAGCAAACATGATCAAAGTAGCCTTCGAATGATCGTTTATGATCGACAAGATATCTCAGAGATTGTACCTGAAGGTTTCATCTTGGGAGCTTGCGTCGGCGACCACGGATCCTCTAGCTGAGTCTGTAAAAGCTTTCACTTGTGCCAGGTTCCTCAACTTCATCTCCCTCCTTCTGGGTGCTTGAATTTTTTGTCAGGCAGTGTACTTACAGTCTCCACGTAAACAGTTGATCCCACTTTAGTGCTAGGTTCTAAAGATAATGAACACTCATCTCTGCTCGGAACAAGCAGGTAAAGTACTGAACCGGTCTCATCATGGTCATCTACAATATCTATGGTTGAAAATATGAATGTCACAATACTTGTGGCCGGTGCTGTAAGTTTGCGAGCCCTAGGAAGCTTTTCATGGCTCTTTTTCTCCTATCGATACTTTCATTATTATAAGTTTTCCGCCTCCGTTGCGTAATGGTTACCATATTAGCTGCCGTCCTCTGGTTCAATTCCCGGCACTGCCAGAAATTTAAGAATGGCAGGACTGCTGGTATGATACACGCATGGGGCCTGCCTGCAAAGAGCCACACCACGTCGGGACGAGGATACGAATTTTCATCTGGCTCGGTGGCTAAATGGTTAGCGTGCTGACCTTTGGTCGAAGGGTTACCGAGTTCGATTTGCGGTCGGGTCCGGGATTTTACCTTTCATCAGTTAATTCTTGTGCCTCGGGGGCTGGGTGTTTGTGCCGTCCTCAGCAGTAGAATGTAGGGTTCCATTTCCCGCAGACGTGCAGGACACCTGTAACTCGAAAGACCTGCTGCACCAGGCGTCTCCTGAGGCCACACGCTATTATTATTATTATTATTATTATTATTATTATTATTATTATTATTATTATTATTATTATTATTATTCGAATGACCCTTTTGAGGGATGATAAATAACTTTGGTAACTTTCCTTTGCATTTAACTTTCTTCGTTTCCAAACTGCCTTCATTTTCTGAGAATGTTGTTCCTTTTCCTCATGAGCCCATTTTCTTGCAGTTGCTAATTTCTTTCTCTCCTGAAACCCTGCCTTTCGCGTTACTTCTTTGAAACGTGTTCTGTTTTCTTATCGTATCTATTTTTACTTCCAGCGTGTTTCATATCATTTTCAATGTCAATGAACCACGTTGGCTTGGATTTGCAACTGTTCAGTTAGCTGAAGGTTTCTTTAGTTAGTCCATTGTCTTCTTTTCCTCATTACAGTTGTTAGTTTTTCAACTTTTAAATATAACACTCTCTTTGATCGTAGTCTAAATTGAGCATTGTTGTTTGTTGTAGGTCCCAGTGTTCTTTTCAAAATTCTGCTTTCAACTTTTTCTAATTGTTCAAGATCCCAATTTTTGTAAGTTTAAGAGTTTCTGTTGCATATATCATTTCTGGCCGGGCCATTGTTTGATAATGTCTTTACTTCAAGTTCCAGGATAGATTTCTTATTGTATATATTTTTTGTCATATGAAACATCCTTTTCTTTTGTTTTGTTAAAAACAGTCTGTCGGAGATACTATGTTGTTAAGTCTTGAGCTTTAACACTCGCCCAGTATTCCCGCATCCTTCTTCGGTCAGCTTCCTTCCGTTCTTTGGTCCACGTCCTGCCTGTCTTCATTTTAGGTTTTCTTCGAAAACTTCCAAGTTTTTCTGTGAAGGGTCACGTTGTTAATACTGTAAATCCTTGTCCACCTTATTCAGAAAGTAAGCAAACATTCGAGTGGACAATTTTCCTGGTCTTATTCGTGTTAAGTTACCGTAGAAAGATATCCTTATTTTCCTAAAAGTGTCTCTTATTTTCCCCAAGGTAGATGTAGTTCATGACTGTGCCTTCTCCTATATTCTCCAGTTTACTTTACTGGCCCTAGGATCTTCCGTTCTTTGGCTTCTAGCTGTTCTGCCAGACCTTTCGTGTTAACTGACCTCCTGCGGGTGGGGGACGCAGACGAAGAATACAAGCACGCCATCCCCTGCTTGTCGTAAGAGGCGATTAGAAGAGGCGACCAAGGGAGGATTGAATTAGAACCATGCAACTACTTGTAATTACAGTGGAACCTTAATATCTCGAATCACCTCGGGATCTACATTTTTTTTTCGTGTTATCGAAATTTCGATGTATACAGAATGCCGTTCTTGAGCATGTATAGCACATAATTGAATCATATGTATCTACGGTCCTATACTGAATACATTACTTTTAACAGTATTTACAAATATACAAACAAACTCTATTTCACCGCATCACTTTAATTATAACCCGTATTAGAGACAGAATACAGTACACACAGCAGTGAAACAAGAAACATACCTCCGATAACACCTTTGGAAATAATCCGTTAGTCTCTTCTGTTTGTTACTTTGCTCCCTTCACGTTGAAACTTCCCGTCAATACCACGCAACCGCGACTCGTAAATGGAGCTTGTCATCCGCGACTTTTGGGCTTGCTATCGTACGTGACCGATAATTAATTCACACCCGTGAAACAGCGAAGCTTCGCCGATTTTCCGATCACTAGAAATGTTAGTTTTTCCGTTCCCGTCATATTAGCTCCCAGCATCACTGTAATTAATTCTTTACTTGTTAACTGTTCCTCACAAACCACAAATGCCGTATTGTACAGTTAATGTTGTACAAAATTCGAGTCACAGAGTATTGTTTTCTTCAGGGGAGGATATGTTTGCTTAGAGAAATCGAATTTAGAGTAATAGAGAAATAAAATACACGTGGAGAATAAGACAGACGGCCGGGAAATATGAGTTACTTCGAGATACTGAAACGTCGAGTAATGGAGGTTCGCCTGTAGTACCATCACGCGGGGAACACCATGGGTCGCCTTTACTTCAGAGTAGTACCACTATGATGGGTACACAATAGGTTTGTGATTAGTAGCAACAGAGGGTGGATCAGTATGGGTTTTACAGAACCCGTGATTACTAGCACTATATGAGCGATACTGTAGGTCTGCGTTAGCTGTGCGTAAGTGTGAGAAACCGTAAGTGTACGTTACTCATTATTAGTACCACCACATGGGAAATACCATGATTCTTACTTCCCTAGCGATAAGTACCTACCATTATGAGGGGCCTCTGACCAGAATTTTGGACCCCCTTAGACAAGGAGCGTCAGCGATTCAAGGTTGTGCTTTGGAAGCAGCCCTTTGGTCAATAAATACTATTGTTTTAAGATAGTTACCAGGAAGGTGAGGCATTGATGGTCATATCCACTGATTCTTTTAAGTTCATACCCTTTGGTCATCGCCTCGTTTTTTAAATTCTGTTCAGTGGATTCATTTTGTAATTATTTTTAACTTTCAGTATTGTGAGTTGGATCCGCTGATTATTTTAAATTCATATTCATACATGCATTCTTCATCATCACCTTTTAAATTGAGTTATGGACTTTTAAATTGCCATTACATTTCGTCTAATTTCGTACAATTACGGGCCGATGACCTAGATGTTAGGTCCCTTTAAATAACAAGCACCATCATCACCTTATTCACTGAGAGGCATTTTGCTGTATATAGAGCTTCAGGTGGAATTAATGTACAGTTATCTCTAAGCTTGGACTTAAAGATATTTACCTTTGTTGCTGTTGTTATTCTTCGTCATCTTCTCCTTATTTTAAGTCTCGGAGCTCTTCCGATGTTCCTTTGATCCTTGTTAATAGAGGATAGTTGCGGTCTTAAAACAATGATCACTATCAAAGCATTACTGAACTTCTAACGAAGTTTTCTAAATTAGTTATCACTTTCGTGTATGTTTTGATGAATGGCAAGACTGGGGTTAACTGCAAACCCCTGCCATATTATCTATTCGACTCACGTCGCCAATCAACACGTTGAGCTATTTCGGATAGCTATCTGCTGCTTGTTGTTCCGTCTCTGAAGCTAGCCAATCATGGATGGGGATGAGAACTGGCAACAGCGCTACACTGTTCAAATGTTTTATACGTCACAAGAGTGGGGTTAAGTGCTGTATCACACATTGTAACTCTGTAGTTGCCTGTTCGTACAAAGGACAAACGAGTTTATCTGGAGTGTGTCCTCGAAGTTCTCGATTGCACGCTTGTGACACATGTTGCGATGGCTAGCTGAAACGTACTGAGGAGGCCATTTCTAGTCATGAACATATCCAATTTAATGAGAATTGACAAATGTAGCTTACGGAGTGTTTTTGTGCGCAAATGTTCGCATTTCTTTGTTATTAGAGGGTGTATGTGCTACGTGTTAAACAACTATATAAGGACTTTTTTCAGTAAGATCATGCCGAATAGAATACCTAGTGTGATCACTCCACTCTCTTAACATTGTCGTTGGTGGTCCCGCCAGAGTGTGGCGCTGTAGTCGTAACGAACCAGCTGCAACAACACGTGCGCCAAATTGTTGATAATTTTAATGCCTATCCAGGGAATTTTTTGGTTTTGATATTTTCCAAAAGTCTGTATTAGTATCTATGCCGTGCTTTGTGTGAGCAATCAACTAGTTTTCTATTATTTCGAGAAAATGCCGTACTGTTGTAAATCGGGTTACGGAAGGCAGGATGGTAGACGACCTTTTATACCGTCAAAAGAAAAAAAATCTGTTCGCGAAGTGGACGCGAGTTATTCCGCGAGAACATAAACAAATGTCAACCAAAAAGAGCATATGTAACCTGCATTTTTCGGCAGATTTAATGATAAAGGCGGACTGTTTCGTTGTAAACGGTGAAAATGGTTAATTGACTCGTGTTAGGTGAAAATTAAAACTAGGAGCGGTGCCTTATATTTTTTCAAATTTACCGAAATACCTATCCACTGAGGAAAAATCGCGACAGGCACCCGGTAGGAAAAGGTATGAAGACAGTATCAAGAGGATAGGGAACAAGAATCATGATGTGAGTGAAACATTGAGTGGTAAGGTTCAAGGTCAGCCTAGTTGTAGTCAAATTCACGGCCAGTCTAGTTCTCTTACCGATGCCCGAAAGCCAATAGTGTCTCTCCAAATGCAACTAAAGAACGCAATCCGTAATTTAATGCGAGGTGATGTATCTTTCCTCAGTCAAAGCTAGGATTAATTTCCTACAGGGGCAGATAAAGAACATGGAATGTTTTGCGCGCTCTGTTTAAAGGTGTATAAGAATGTAAAGCACAATGTTGCTTTCGCTTTTCGTAATGTTCCATTTTATTTAGTGTGTTCTCTTATTAAAGTCTAAACACATTTCTTCGTGGGGAATCAGAATATCATTTACAACTCTCTGAAAGTAATATTCGTAAGTCTAAACAATTGGATGTTGTACGTGGTTATTTGCGTATCGGTATAACCTCCTCTAAAACAGTTGACCGTGTAGCGTTGATGATTGGCTCCACTAGCGCCGCTCTTCGGGAGCGCGCATGCACTCGGTGAGTGATGTCACTAGGTATTCTGTTCGTCATCCTGAAGATGTGGTAACAGAACGGTGCTTATGTTTCGGTGTAGGGGAAGAGTATTTTGTGTTCACAAGAACATTCGTTAGTGTAGTTTATGCTACACCGCGTGAGTTGGCCGTGCGGTTGGCTGTGAGCTTGCATCTGAGAGATAGTGGGTTCGAATCCCACTGTCGGCAGCCCTGAAGATGGTTTTCCGTGGTTTCCCATTTTCACACCAGGCAAATGATGGGGATGTACTTTAATTAAGGCCACGGCCGCTTCCTTCCGACTCCTAGGCCTTTCCTATCCCATCGTCGCCATAAGACCTATCTGTGTCGGTGCGACGTAAAGCCACTAGCAAAAAAAATATGCTACGATTCCTTTCAAGTTCAGAATTAATATTTTTGTAGTTAGGTGTCTCATCTCCATGTCTAAAGGCGAACTTTCACATTTTGGTTGACTTCTCCCCTTAGATATTCTTCAGTTACTTCTGCTTCTTCTTACTATTATCTATATATTAAATGAGTTTACTAAAAACAGTTTTGGCAAATTCGTCCGTCCGTTGTACTGGACCGATTTGCATCATTCTTGTTTTATTCTGTGCGGAATTACCCATTATAAGGAGTCATGAGACATTGATAGGTCTCTAAGCTCACCAACTTTGAGTAATCATAAAATAAAATCATTACATGATCACTCCAATAACTGCAGGCGAAGGCTTACCCTAACCCGCAATACATTCTGTATTTAGCAGGTTGCTAAGCAATTAACACTTTCATTAATATTCTGATATACCTCATGTGATTTTCATCGTTTGTCATTGCATGCAGCCATGTTTGATTACTGCCTGTCAAGCCAGTGTATACTCTTCCTCTGATCACGGAAGAATACCATTCTCTGCTAGATACTCTTTGATTCTCTGACCTTTCCCAGCTTCCAAATATATGCAACAGATGGCAAAGCGTACATGATGCCGAGAGGAAAATTGATATGTACAAACAGACCCCATCATGGCATAGGGCTTAGACATTATCTGGGAACACCTATCGAAGGATAACCTAGCTACACTGGAAAGAGTGAAGGCTATGCATACTAAAAAAGTTCTCTGCCTGGTAAAGCACGCTCCTTCTAGACTAACCTATGAGCTCATAAGACAACCGCTCTTTAAGAGACCTGCGATTAAAATTATCTTTGCCTTTTACTACACAATACCAAGCTTTACATAAAAAAACTGCAGAATAAAAAGGCGAATATATGGATAGATATTTTACCAAACAGATGGTATGATGACGTTAGAATGGATGAATTCCGATTACGAAATGCGGCATACCATGACGCGTTACTTATTTAATGCTCATAAAACAGTGAAATGGCAAGCAAAACAATATAACTACCAAGGACATATCAGACGAGTTATCTGACCTATTTATAATGAAGGCTGCGGAGCAGGACGCGACCTCTAGTTGTTGTTGTTATTATTCGCTCGGGGTTTAACGTCGACCCTCTGTGGATGGGGGTGGTTGAATACATCCACGGTATCCCCTGCCTGACGTAAGAGATGACTAAAAGGGCGACCAGCGGCTTTCATCTTGGGAGCGTGGGTTGGCGACCAAAGGCTCCCTAGCTGAGTCTAGCATTGTTTACTCTTACTGGTGCCATGCTCCACACTTTTATCTGTCCTATCCAGCCTCTCTTGGTTAACTCTTGTTATTTTGCGAGGCCTAGGGAGTCTTTCATTTTCTCCTCCTTTGTGACCCTTGTCTTCTTCTTGCTGATGCCTTTGTTCCTCGAAGCATCGGACTTCTTCCTTTTCCCTGTTGTACATCCTCTTAAAACAATAATCACCACCACCACCACCACCAGTTGGGATAAGATAAGAGTACAAAAGGACGTCCTACCGAAAGAGAGAAAGTACAAAATAGACAGCTGAAACTGAAAGGCACA
Source organism: Anabrus simplex (assembly GCF_040414725.1). Classification (NCBI taxonomy): domain Eukaryota; kingdom Metazoa; phylum Arthropoda; class Insecta; order Orthoptera; family Tettigoniidae; genus Anabrus; species Anabrus simplex. The sequence goes on from NC_090277.1 coordinate 76,878,257, forward strand.
TGTATGTAAAAGAACTCCACTACAGTTGGCGCGACAGATGATTCTACATTTGAACAGAAGAGAGTTGTAACCAGTATATTATGGCCGTGTGATGAGCGACACAACAGACGTTTATTACGAGCTCCACAAAACTTGCAAGGTGCATAAACTGCCGACACACATGTTTCCAGAAATAAAAGCCTTCTACTCTTGATCTATTTGTCCAATAATATATCTTCTTTACGATTTTCACCGTCTCTTGTTAACACCCCAGTGCAATAGAAAAATAAAGACTATTTTCTATTCCTGTGCTCTGAGCACAAGATCTCTGACATAATTTTCTCCAGTTCGTAGGGTTGAAGTGCGCTCCTTGGTTGGACACAAAGTTGTGAATAATAATAATGGTGATAATAATAATTTTATGGTTACTTACATAGAATGGATAATAACAGGCTCACAAAGAAAATTTTAAATTTAGACTTATCAATGAAAAATCACAATAACTGACTAAAATAAATCAGTGAAGACCAAAATGAAATTATAATTAACGAAGAAACCATTCAAAATAGAAGAAAATTCAGAACCTCAATTCACAAACACAAATTTTCTATAAACCCCACCCGACTAAATACAGGGTGGACTGCAAAACGTAGAAATTAACACAGCGAGAGGATGAAGAGATATTGGGAAAAGAAGAAGAAAACTAAATAAAGGTGCTAATAAGTTCAAACGCACTTCTTAGTTGGGCTTAACGAATCCATAATAATTATTGATTTAAGCCCACTAAGGAGCGCTGATGACTAGTTCTTCCTCGATGCTCTTCTTCATTCCCAATATCTTATTACCTGTAAATATGATGTATAAATACGTTGTAATATTGTGTAACACAACGCGCCTTTGTCATTCGAGTTTTATAGAATGTTCTATCCATTTACTGGAGACTCGAGAAGATGCGAAAAAAACATGCTATGTCATACATTTCTAGAAGCCTGGCCAGGCAAGGTATATAAAGAGACGGTCTTGAGTTGTTGAGTTGAGTTGTTAGTGAGCAGTCATTAGTCGAATTCAGTATGTGAACTCATGTTATGATTTTGTTGTCTTGATTGACATGTAGTCTTATTCTTCCTCGAGTGAGTTCAAGATGGCAGTTCATTAGTGTGTGTGAACTGTGTATATAATTCGTAAATGAACCAGTGTACACAATAGACAGCATCTCGTGTGTGCGTCTGTGTGATTACGATAATGTGTACAGCGTCATCCATCGAGTTCATTCCTAACTTAGTCTCTATATCTTAATTCCTAGTGCCCTCCTACCATTATTCTCACCCTTTGTACCATCAAATATTCTCGCTATTTCCATGTCTGTAACTTATAATTCATGAAATGAATAAGATCTCCTGAGTCCACCCTACTTTCACTCCCGTGCAGTAAAGTCGATCTGGAAACCAACCGGTGAAAATATATTTTCGTCCGCGAGATGATTTTTTTCTTAAGAATACAGCTGAGCACAACTCTCAGCTCACTGTATTAGCTTTGCTGGTTCACTAACCATGATACCACCCTGGGAGAACCCACACCCTTGAAACTTGAAATGATCTACCTGTTCCAGATTTGTATTTCCTACTTGTCCTTCACTCAAGTAAGATTTTTCGCTACTGAAATCACTTTAGACCCATGTATACTAGTACTTAAGGTTATAATAATAATAAAGTTATAAGTAATAATAATCATAATAATGCTCCAAAATGGTGTGAGATTGGGTTACAAGATCAAGAACCTTTGAATTGATTGCCTAACTTGTGCATATGATCTAGCATTTTTCTCTGATTCTTTAGCTATGGCTACACAGCAAATTAACCACCTCAAGGCACAGGTGGAAAAAGCCGGCCTCTAGATATCTTTGGAGAAAACGCAATTCATAACTAACATGAAGCCAGCACCAAGAGAGCTAAACGTAAATCAGGGCGCAATCAAACGGACAGATAAGTTCAAATATCTTAGCTAATGGTTAGGACCAAACATCTCTGAAAAAGAAGCTTTCGCGTCGTTCATGAATAAAATGGAAATGTCTTATCAACTGACCAAAGACGTTTACAACAAGAAGTCCATATCCTTGAACGCAAAACTCGGACATTATTGCACTGTCATAAGATCAGACGCTTTGTTTGCAGCGGAATGCCTTGATATGAACAAGAGGGGCCTGATAGGGATATTTGAAATTAAAGAAAGAAAGAAAGAAAGAAAGGAAGATCTTACGGAAAATTCTTGGCCAAATTAAAGAGAAAGATGCATACAGACGTTGGCATAACTATGAGCTATATAATCATGTCCAGAAGATCTCTGACGTATGCGGAGAAGGAGAACTTGCTAAGAATGAAACCAACACGATTATCGAACCAGATCTGTTTCTCAGCGGACTGTTCAGCGTGTCTACAACACAACGTCAGAATTGTGGTCGTAAAAGGATCCTGACTGAGAGGGACCGGAGACGCATTTCACGACTTGTGAACCAAAATCACTACCAAACCCGACAGGAATTGCTGCAGTCAGTAAATGAAAGTCCATCCCAACCTGTCAGCGAGAGAACATTGCGACGGGAACTGCATGAAATGAACATTAGGAGTCGGTCACCTGGCAAGAGACCAATGCTCACACAGGCACATAAAGCTGGGAGTCTTCAATGGGGTAGAAATCATCGAACGTGGACAGTAGCTGACTGGCGGAACGTAACGTCAAGCTTTCTTCCTGTATTCCTATGTCGCACGTCGTCGAGTGTACCGAAGGCCAAATGTAGCTTTCATCCTGGATGTGTGCAAAGGTCAGATTCAAGCCGAAGGTGGGTCTGTGATGTTTTGGGGGTGTTGGGCCCGTTCACTGAGGTAACCACTAACATGAACCAGCATGAGTATGCAATTGATACCGCGATTTTCCAATGTTATAACAACAGCAAAGTTCACCGGGATGGACGCATGTGTGACTGGTTTTATGAACACTCTCCCACCCTATTACATCTCGATTGGCGTGCAGAATCACCTGGTTTAAAACCCATTAAAATATGTGGGACATGCTGGAACAGCAGGTAAAATTCGGCGATCAAGTCCTCAGTGAGTGGCTTAACCTGTATGAGACGTACCTCTATAACCTTGTGGACTCACTTCCTAACAGAATCCAGGCTGTTATCAAGTCCAGCGGCGTAGGTGCACGATATTAAAAGATGCTTGTAATGATTTCTCCAGGGATGACTAATTTGTCCGATGAACTTATTTACCTTCGGAGACTTAAATTGCCAGCATGCGAGGATGACCTCTGGGTCCCAGTGCTTCCTCTTACTTGCGCCAGCCTCCTCACTTTCATCTTTCCTATCTGACCTCCCTTGGTCAACTCTTGTTTTCTTCTGACCCTGACGGCATTAGCTTAGTGAGGCCTAGCTCTTTCCTGTCAAACTACAAGCATGGCTCGCAGCGGCCAAATATACCTACGTTTACGCCGCGCTGCAAGCATAGCCCGTAGTACGGTTTGACAACTCCCTAAAAATCGAGAACGAGCTCTACACGCATTCTGGCGGTTTCAAGGTGTTTCTTCATCTATTAATTATGAGATTATTTCCACAGATGGCAGTATCATCTAAATCAGAGAATTTACGATATTATTGATGAGTGTGTATTAGTAGATGTCACTCAATGTGCTCTAAAACATGGCTTCTCGCGGCAAAGAAGTGCTCGATTAAAGTGGTATTTTAAGTATTTTATGTAATAATATTCCAGAATATCTAGAAAACAACAGAAGACTTTTTAATATGTAGGTATTATTACGTATTAACGCAATTATGAAACGCGCGGGAACATGCAGTAGGCTGTAAAACAAATTCTTATCAAAATAAAATGCAAGATGTAGTTTCAAATTCATATTCGGATGTCAGTAATATTATATAGTAATTATAGTTACATGCCTTCAATATCTGCTTCACTCTGACTATCTTTGCCAACATCACCTTCCGAACCACTATCATCACAAATAAATCTATATAAATAAATCTGTAATTTCGTTTGATTTGCCAATTTTTCAGATTTCTATCCGTTTTAAGTTAACTCAAGACCGTATCAGTGGTTTTTAATTTTCGTGTCTCTTTGTCCGTCTGTTCCACCATCACGGCGAAACGACTGGACAGATCTCGACCAAACTTCATATTTAGAGTATACTCATCCAGCAGAAGCAGGTTTAAATGACTTAATAGGCTGAGGATTTATACGAGATCGAAAACGTATTTTGTTTCAATTTTTCTCTTAACGTAGGTACTATTGATTTTCCGTGAGATCTGAAGACCGTTTTTGAAACTTCTCTTCATTTTAAACAACATTTTTTGTGTACATAATTTCGCTTACTCTTCGAATGACGGAGACAATTATTATTTTCTGCGGGTTTCATGCTGTGCATTGAGTGACCGACAACGAACGTAGCGGTTACCATGGCAATCTGTTTGCCAGCAGGGAAGTAACGTGATGCCATTTTCGTCATTATTCCTGTAAACTCGTGGGTGTTCATTGGGTAGAAGGCGATAGAGACGTCAAGGTCCCATTCTGTGGGATATTTGTGGAATACTGTTGGAGATTACGATCGTCGTCGAATAGCACTAAGGTAGGCGGTTCGTATTTCAACAGTACTGAGGACTTTAGGCCAGTACTTCGCACCTTGAGGTGTTTTCTGGCATTTGCTGTAATTCATACTCCATTTCTCTTCTACTTTCGTTCTCTCTTTTTATCTCTTGCCTCCGCCTTACCACTTCAGGCTTGAACTTAAGTAGTAACACCATATGTCTTCTTCTTACCTAAGACTCCCTGCGCCTACATTTTTCTTCTGTTACCGCTTTCTTAAATCCGCAACTCATATCATTACAATTTAATGAGGGACTTTTCATATTTCCAATACATCCACTTCGTTTTTAGCTTTATATAGAGCTGCATTTATCGATTATGATCAAACACCCTAACTCGATTCTCACTGGCGTTAGGAAAAGTGGCCTGTCTTTATAACGATAACCCCACAACTCGATTGGCAAGTGAGTCTGCCGTTGTAGTAGAAGCTGCCGAACTCGATTTTCATCAAAACTTTCCAACGCGCACCTTACATCGCAAACAACGTATGGGGTATTTCCAGTGGTGTTTCTCGGATAACGCTAAGAGATATAATCTTATTCACCGCGTGTACGGTAATTTACATCCGTATCCAATGTGGAATACCGCAGGGAAGCACTGGTACATTTGTTAGTAGGATATAAATAAAATTTCATAAGAGCTCCCACTTTCGTTACTGTTATTATTATTATTATTAAACAATTATTATTTTACATCATTTTCATTATTGTTGTTTTATAATCGCAATTCACATTTTACATTATCAAAATAGGTTAAATATAACAGTATTTCAGAAAACTGTACTTACTTAGAAATCCGTAAGACTATTTTCTTCATTCTTAATACATGGTATAATATATCAATCTGAAGTGATAGCTGACGTCAAACAACAACACATTACAAAACTACACACTCTACGCGAACCTTTTCTTGAGCCCTGAGCTCCGTAGTGCTGAATCGGTAGACATCGGTTATCTTCGACAACCATATTGGCAACCTTTGAAACACAAACTATGAATCGCTTATGCATCGCTGTGCGACATCTGGCGTACACTTTACGAACTAGTACTGTTGTTGCACGGCCGACTGGATCCCTCGCTGCGCTCCTTATAAGGAGCTAGCTAGAGCGACACATCAAGTTGTTGTTTACACAGCAAAGCCAAACTATATAATTCATGCTAGGAACAAGAGAGAAATGTTGTATAATGTTAAATAATGTATGTGTGACACAGTTGTTGAGTAAAATAATAAATGTTTAGAAAATTCATATGGATCGTTCATATTATCGATTCAATTCAGATTTCATTTCCATCCAGTTGACAGTATAACCGCAACCGACAATGCTCCCTCCTTACTCCTCACCCCGTAAAAATCGGGCTCAAGAAAAGGTTCGCGTACAGTACTCAAACAAGCACAACTAGTGAAGAATCATGCAAATATCTCCTATAGGTACAGATATATATATAATCCTTAAAAATGCCCAGTCTAGAACGTTTGTTAGGGATAATCAAGCCCAGACCGGAATCGACTAGGGAGTCTTTCATTCTCACGCCCTTTCTTAAACAGTTACCATCAGTCCGAGCTGGTAATCCTTAAAACAACCCTCACTTTGACTGATCAGTATTTAAGCACATCTCTTGAATACGAACGCCTCAACGCGTTGTATTAAGGAGGAACACAAATTGTGCACACTCTATTGTACACTCTTTCATTATTTCCGTCTTCAGCTTAGCTCTTCAGCCGAGGAAATGAGAAAGCCGGGAATTACAAAGCAACTGGAGTTGAGCGGAAATGAAATTGCTCTTCTCCGTCTTGAAGGCCACTTTTATAAAGTTCAAATATTAACGTGCATTAAGCTATCACTTACTTCCAGGAAGAATCCTAGGTAACGAAAACTTACTTAATTAACTAGTTCCTAGACATCCAACTTCCTTAGCCTCATCATTTTGATACTCTTCGTTTCTTCATCCCAAGTTGTGATTAGAGTTTTTGGGATTAAAGTGTTAAATAATTCGATTCTCTAAAGTTATCGAACATCTCGAGTCCTGAAAGGAGCATTACAACATATTTATTCGAGGAGTTCGCTATTCAGTTATCAGCCATTGTCTATGAAAACCTCCCGGGGTATAAAACCTAATGTTTAGAGGGAGAAATGTGCGGGTTCGGTTGTGTTCTACACAGAGTTCCAGCTTTCCAGATGGGAAATGAGGAACACTTCAATTTCCTTACCATCTGCAGATATCGGGGGTTACCAATCGCTAAGGGCTCGAGGGTCACACTGGAAACCTTAGCCATGATCGCGGGGCGCACTTTATTCATTTCTAATTAAATCTGCACAGCTTCCATTTCTGCTATGGCGCTATCCTTTTGCAATTAATGGAAATACTCTTCCAGTACATGCATTGTCTGTAACAGGGACTTTAAGATCAATCTCTGTCGCGGTTTACTTCGGAGTTATATATTTTCTGCCCTATTTTATGGTGCCAAGACTTGGACCGGAACAGAAAACACCAGCAAACAACTTCGATATTTTGAGATGTGGTGCTACCGACACCTCCTCAGAATATTATGGGTTGACAGAATACGTAACACCAAAGTACTCCAACGCCTGAACGAAGAGCTAGACATTAAAAAAAGATACTTGAGTACTTTGGTCATGATTCGAAATGATAAATATAGTAGCTTATCTTACAAGGTAAAATTGAAGGGCGGAGAAGTAGGGGAAGAAGGAGAATATCTTGGCTATGGACACATATAGTAGAGATAATACGCCACACTCTACGAGATATCGGGGGACAGCGATTAGAGCTCTGTCTAGCGGAGTGACCTAGAGTTACCGATTCTGTCATAAGAGCGCGTGTATTTGTTTGTAAAGTTTTGGGCGTTATTTATGCGTTTGCATTAAATTGACATAAGCAGATAGCAGCGCGTGTCATTCCTTTATAACTCCTCTCAATATGAGTGAAAAGATTTGTGTTGTGTTTGGCTGTAATAACTATGAAGTGCAGAAGGATTCGCGGTCTTTCTTCCGTTTCCTTCGTGATCAGAAAATGTAAGTAAATATTGTGTTTGCATAAATATTCTTCCAGTTACTTCCTAAATTTTTGACCTGCGCGACACATATTTTAACTTGTTTAAAATATCTTATTTTATTGTATAGTACAGCAGTTAACATTCAGTACCGATTGTTGTTGTAGGTGTGATCTGAGGGTTTGAATTAATTCAGGAAAATACATATGCATATGAGTGTGGCTGGTTGTGTTCCAAGTTACCCCATTTGGAATGCCGTAATGCATTGTCAAGCACTGAAGGAAATATGGGTGATTTAAGAAATGCACATATTTTGTTGAAACAATATGATGATGCACATTTGCTTTACCCTAATATAATGGCAAGTATTACTTATAGGGAAATTTTGAATATTCTTGAGGCTAACTTTATAGATTTTCTTACCGAGCTCGATAGGTGCAGTCGCTTAAGTGCGGCCAGTATCCAGTATTCGGGAGATACTGGGTTCGAACCCCACTGTCGGCAGCCCTGAAGATGGTTTTCCGTGGTTTCCCATATTCACACCAGGCAAATACTGGGGCTGTACCTTTATTAAGGCCACGCCCGCTTCCTTTCCAGTCCTAGCCCTTTCCTGTCCCATCGTCGCCATAAGACCTATGTATGTCGATGCGACGTAAATCCAATAGCAAGAAGAAAAAAAATTCTTTCTGTTAGTAGACTTCAAGTTAAAAGGAAAATTGTCCAGCTCTAAAATGTAAATTTATTGATCATGTATGTAAGGAATATGCCGATATTTTTATTGATAAGTGTCTTCATGTGATGATACAATGCTTTTAAATGAGAGAAAAAAGACAAATGTAGCCGTGAAAGTTCAGGCAGGAATACTAAAACTAAAAAAGTAATGCATAGATGAAAGATCAAGCTCTTTCACCGCAGTCCATTTCACATCTTGATTATATGTCTAATTTCAGTCTTTAAATAATCTTTAAATAATTTTTCATTCATTTATCCAGAATTGCTTTAGCAACTTTGAAGTTAATATCTTACTAGCACTTTCTTTCTAGACGTAATTTATTTATCCATTTCCGTATATGCATTTCCATTGACATTTGAATTTAGTGCTAATTTCCAGGTGACGCCACTAGGAGCGCCACTTGCGAATTGTCTTCCATTTTAACAAGGCTAAATCCGGAAGTGTGGCGTATTGTCTCTATGGATTCTACCAGAATGGTATGGGCTCGGTACCCCCACTCCTTTCCGAGTGGCTGAGAACAAGAACGAAATGGCACTGTTGACAGCCGACATCCAATTCTTGTAATCTACATGCTCTACATGTCTACTAAGTACCACTGGCGCTCTCCTCAGCTGTGACGACTGATATCTGGTCAGGATACAGAATATTATTTTGTAGTCGATCATAAGCGCCGTCTTTTTTCGATAGTATCCTGTTGTCTCAACCACCATACTAAGAATAACCCACAACATTGGGGGAGCCGTATGAAGGATGCACCGTACGCGGAGGAAACTGAGAAAAGAATTGGCGGCAGGTCGTTTCTATTGTAACGACCACAGGGTTTTGAGGGTCTCGTAGACTTATAGAAATAGTTCTTGCTGTTCCAGTTTTCATAATAATGCCTATTACGCTCTTTCCGTTTCATTTCTTTCATTCCTTCATCATTCACTTTTCTAGTTACAACTCTTTCTTTCGCACGCTTTTCCCGAATCCTAATCAAATCTTTCCTTTCCATTATTAAATATGTTATTCTATACAAATCACCACGATGTATTCAAAATGACAGCTAACTTCCTACTGAGCGCGTGACACAACACAGCGCCATCTTATGACAGACTATGCATGTGACGTCACATATTTAGTGCAAATTTTACCTCTCATTAAAGCGCTATTTCGTAAAATCTGCGTATCAGATATTCAATTTCTTTTTCCAACAAGTAGCCTCCTCTTTCGTCTCTCACTTGAGACACTAAACATAACCGTGACTTAAATACTCTCGGTGATATACGCGTTCTATGCAAACAATAAAAGCATCTTCTTGCTATGTACCCGTTGTCCAGTAACGTAAGTCTACATTCAAACCGTACAGCCCTGGATTATTTTAATACATAAAACCTCAATTACTATACTCGTTTCGTAGTTTGAAAACACTAATAGGTGTACGGCGATCTTCTTCTTCCTTCTTTATATCTTTTCACAGTTACTTTCGGTGAACACTAGAAGTAAATTACGCCTTGTTTTTCTGACAATAACCCTTCAAGGAGGAATGTGGTGCATATCAATGAAGATGTGGACTGAGACCTAGTCCCGGGCTAGAACCAGCACGAACGTGGATCGAATCTATCAGGACCGAAAGCAACTGCGCTTCTTAAAAGATGGACAGCTGCGAATTTCGCCTACATGAAAATACACATATCAAAAGAGTAGCATCACCTCGGTTCCAAGATCGCCGGACCACTGATGTGGAATGTTTATATTACTTCAAGAACATTGTTCCTAGATGTCACTAAACCTGCCCAAGAATGTAAACAGTCATGCATGAGCAAGGCCTTTTAGACAAAGTGCGTACCGACAGCCGGTCAGTTCCAGTCATTCCACCAGGAAGGAGGTACAGCAGTTTGATTGTATCCGCATTGTTACGTTGTGTCAGGAGGGGTTCTCATCAAGGGAAGTTTCCAGACGTCTCCGAGTGAACCAAAGCGATGTTGTTCAGACATGGAGGAGATACGAAGATGAACTGTCGATAATATGCCTCGCTCAGCCCTCCCAAAGGCCACGACTGCAGTGGATGGCCGCTACTTACGGATTTCAGCTCAGAGGAACCCCGAAAGCAACCCCATCACGCTGAATATTGCGTTTCGTGCAGCCACAGGACGTCTTGTTTCGACTCAAACTGTATGTAATAGGCTGCATGATGTCCACTTTCCCTTCCGACGTCCATGGCAGGGTCCACCTTTGCTACCTAGACACCACGCAGCGTCGTACAGATGGGCCCAACAACATGCTGAATGGACCCGTCAGAATTGACATCAAGTTCTCTTCACGGATGAGTGTCGCATATCCCTTCAATCTTCGGAGACGTGTTTGGAGGCAGTCTGGTCAGGCTGAACGTCTTAGACACACTGTCCAGCGAGTGCAGCAACCCTGATGTTTTGGGGTGCCATCATGTGGGGCTGACGTACGCTACTGGTGGTCATGGAAGGCGCCTAAACGGCTATACGGTACAGAAATAACATCCTCCGACATATAGTGCAACCGTATCGGCAGCATTTCGGAGACGCATTCGTCTTCATGGACAAAAATTCTCACCCACATCGTGCACATCTTGTGAATGTTTTCCTTCATGATGGCGGCATCGCTCAACTAGAGTGCCAGCATGTTCTCCAGATATGAACCCTATCAAATATGCTTGAGATACATTGAAAAGGGCTGTTTTTAGGTCGTGATGATTCACCAACCAATCTCAGAGATCTATGACGAATCGCCGTTGAGGAGGGAGACAGTCTGGACCACAACGTCAGAAAGGGTAGCTCTATGACTGTATAACTTGCAATGTGCGGTTTTCATGAACAATAAAAAGAGCTGAAATGTTGTTTGTGTATGTCTCTTTTCCATTGTATGTAAAGTTTCAGGATATCTTAGCACCAAGGTGATGCAAAACTATTTTTGATGTGTGTATGTTTAAGTTGGCATACGCAAGTCAGTAAGAAGCTGGCTCACTGCCACGTGGGTGGATTCTATTGCTTATACTAAATATTGTTTGCAATGCAATATCAAGAAAGAAAAACGCTGCGCATCATTTCGCGCCTCATTTCACTATCACAAATTCCCAATCCTATGACAGTGGTCGTGTCCTTCCAATAAACAGAGAACCAGCTATCACACTAGATTTCCTCTCGAGTGGTGGTTTAGTTTGCAAGAACATCCTCTGATATTCTGAACGCATATAATATCATTAGAATTAAACCACATTACAGTGTCTTAATGGCTGTTAAAATGTAATTATAAGCCAAGCGCCTGTGTTAATGTTGAAGATAACTTCCATCCCGGTAATGTGCTCTTTCCGTGCTAATGGACGAAAGGGCGTCCTTAAGATGTCAAGTTCAAGCCTCCTTTACAATTCATAGTTCAATGATACAACACTAAGATCTGTGATTGTTGAATCTCATCGAAGTGGTATTTAGTGTGTACATTTCCAAATCTTTGTGAAGAAAATTATTATAGGACTCGGCACGTAATGCTATACATTAAAAAGCAAATATCGCTGCATTAATTGTAGACATATTTAATTTAGTTAATTTAGGTGTTTTACTTTAATTAAGATTGATATTACTGAACACGCCCTCACAATCTGCACTCGAGTGCCCTCAAAACAAGGCAGAGAGAGCAAGTTGAGAGAGATATTTAAAGGGAATCTCGTGAGAATTGCCTCTGGAACTTCAGCAAGTTGACCCAAAATTCGTCTTGTGTACTACAGTAATATCACAATAATTAATGACGTGAGAAGTGAGGGAGATAAGAAACATTATACATCGGAGGAAAAAATATCCAAACACCATTAAATAAGGCATGTAGAATACGGGAATTTTGGCAATAAATTTGTCGAGGTAACATATTTAATTGATTAAAGATACAAGACTACAGGTTAACGTCCGCGCGATGAAAACCATTACAAATGTGCCATGCTGGTCCATTAATAACCGATGTAATCGCCTGAATATTGAATGCACGCATGCAAACGTGCATGCATTGTGTCGTACAGTTTCCGGATGTCAGCTTGTATTCGTAGAATGGATTTCCGTGCCTGTTGCACTTGACCGGTCTGTAGAGGGACGGTTAATGCCGGTTGTGGATGACGCTGGAGTTGGCCAATGATGTCCCATATGTGCTCGACTGGGGACAGATCGGGGGATTGAACAGTTCAAGGCAACATGTCGACATACTGAAAAGCACGTTGGGTTGCAACAGCGCCATGCGGGCGTGCATTATCCTGTTGCGAAACACTCCCGGGAATGCTGTTCATGAACGGCAGCACAACAGTTTGAATCTCCGCATGGCCGTGCACATCTGCAGTCAGGGTGTGTGGGATAACCACGAGAGTGCTCCTGCTGTCATTGGAAATTTCTCCCCAGACCAGAACTCCCGGTGTAGGTCCAGTTTCTCTACGGCGTAGACAGGTGGCCTCCTAACCAACACACGGCCATCACTGGCACCTGCTTTCATCGGAAAATATAACGGACCTGCAATCCATCCCCCAACGAGCTCTCGCTTGACACCACCGAATTAGCAGAAGGCGGTGGTTTGGGGTAAGTAGAATGCACGACGCAGGCCGTCTGGCTCATAGCTGTCCTTCAAGTAACCGATTTCGAACAGTTCGTTGCATCACGATGGTGCCAACTGCCGCTCGAATACCTGCTGCTGACGCAGTTCGCTGCGCCAGAGCCAAATGCCGAATACGGCGGTGTTCCCTCTCAGTAGTGCCACGGGGACGTTCGTAGTCCGGGCTTCTTGCGAGCGTACCTTCTCGCGACTACTGCTGCCAGCACGCATGCACAGTAGATACATTTCTGCCAAGTCGTTCTGCAATACCGTGGAAGGAAAATCCACATTCAGGTAGACCTATTATACGGCCTCGTTCAACCGCAGTGAGCTGTTGATACTGACCTCTTCGACGTCGTAAAGGCATTCTTGGCCCACTCATGTCACTTCGTCCAATTTCACAAGTAACTAACGCTCTCGCACAGTATTGCTCGGATTTAAAGGAAACCTGACGTGCAACGTCATGGGGCCGCTACTAACGCCATGCTAATGCGATTTGCGGGAAATTTGAATCAACGTCGTCTTTCACATATATAAAGACGCCTACCAACGTTCGTTAATCTAGCACAACCCGTTCTTGGTGTTTGGATATTCTTTCCGCCAGTGTAATATCTCTTTCCGTTATGTTCTACTAAATATATTATTTTTTGCTAAAAACATAACTTCACTACAAATGTCACAAGACCGTATGTAAAGCGTTCGGTCCAACACTGTACAGTAGGAAACACTGGATGGGACAGAGAGAGGATGAAATAAAGGGTCGGCAAATAGCCTTCTCCTGTTTAATAACACGAAGCGGGCTACTCAAGGCTTAACATCTCCATCCGACGGACGAGTCAACATCAGGAGGGAAATATGACCTGACTTCATATGATCACTGCGGAGATGCTTTTTGCACGCAATCTACTGACTACAAATTGTCCACTGCCATCTTTCATGCCTTGTCGGCCAACATTCCAATGTGAAAATGTATCTCGAACCGGCTAACGACGGTGTCACCGGGCGAGTTGGCCGTGCGCGTAGAGGCGCGCGGCTATGAGCTTGCATCCGGGATATAGTAGGTTCGAATCCCACTATCGGCAGCCCTGAAAATGGTTTTCCGTGGTTTCCCATTTTCACACCAGGCAAATGCTGGAGCTGTACCTTAATTAAGGCCACGGCCGCTTCCTTCCAACTCCTAGGCCTTTCCTATCCCATCGTCGCCATAAGACCTATCTGTGTCAGAGCGACGTAAAGCCCCTAGCAAAAAAAAAAAAAACCCACGGTGGCATATCATGTAGATCATGGCAACAATTACAGGATTGAACTGAGGGAACTATACGCAGGAAATACATTGATATTCGTCGCAGTGCTGATTACAGTAACAACAACCAATCCTAGCATAGAAAATATGGCGGAACTGATAAGATATATCAGCACAACGGAAATATTTATAATCTGGGTACCGTGTCAGTATTGGCGTTATTTATGTCAGGTAAACGACATTAAACATTTGCCAAAGATAGTTACATCAATACAAGTACAAGAGCTTTGATTGATTAATTAATTTATTACAGGAAATACGGTGGGAGCAGTAAAATATCTGTGAAACCGAGCATGCTCGTGTTTCCTGGGATGACGTGTTTCCACCAATCACGAGAGAGCCTTTCATGACGTAATTATGGTGGACTTGGTTTCTGCTATTAGTTTCTTTTTTATTTAGTAACTTGTACCACTGCCTTCGTAATATACAGGCCGTACTGTAGGAAGCGCGCCAAGCCAATCAGCTGATCAATTGAGGCGAGCTAAGTGAATGTTACAAGTTGTACTTGTGAATGTAATCCATAAGGATTGGGGGCATTCTTAGGATAATTGTGACCGCTGAGAGAGACAAATTTATATCTAAGTTTTTTCTTTAAATTTATCACATCAGGATTTACGTAAACAGCTGTTATTACGATAATGAGACCTCATTGTTTAGGTTAGGCATGGTATCTTCACGTGGGGAGTAAGTAAAATTATTTCAAGAATAAAATTACTGTGTCCACCTATTCTATACAATTATATTCTGTAGTGATTAAATCCTACATGAATTATAAACACTACGACGTACAGATCACCTACGGGCGTCAAATCAAAAGAGCTGCACCTGGCGAGCCAAACTTGTCTTCGGACATTCCCGGCACTAAATGCCATACGCCATTTCATTTTTACCGCAGTTTAAAATGGCACCATTATTTCTTTGGTTCTGTTTATAATTCACGTAGGATTTAATCATTACAGAATATAATTGTATTGAATAGGTGGACACAGTAATTTTTTTCTTGAAATTGTTTTACTTATATCTTCAGTATGAAAGAAAATGAGATAGTTACTTGTAACGTGGTGAGTAATGTAAATTCAAGGGACGGAATACTTCTCGTGTAATTTACTCATTTAACTGTTATCGTATAATACGTTGTAGTGGAAATATAATGTGCTACAAATTTAAATACACTGTGTGAAAGTTCGCATTTGCCACAACTTGTGCGTACCACGGCGAAAATACAACTATACAAGTAAGTAGACATTAATATTTTCATTTTCTTCGTATGGGGGCAGGTTACCTTTATGAAAAACGAAGATCCCAACCGAGAAAATACCTGTTACGAAGAATAAAGGAGTATGTTTCACTTATTTTCCAGAGCAGATGATGAGTTCTGCTTTTGACTTTCTTGTTACACACATTTACAACAGAGCGTTTTATTATTGATATAGAACAAGTATAAAAGTGGACAGTAACCAATGGAACCTACATATTGTTATTTATTGGGTTCGTAATGTTGACTACGCGCTGCCTTTTCTCCCCAAAATTAATGCGAGTAAAAACCATTCCTCGGCAGTTTCCGTGAATGTGGGAAGTAAATAATAGATCTAGCTGATTAGTGCATTAATATTTGGGAAATAATGGGCTATTCCTAAACAAAAAAGACACAGATGTTTGTATAGAAGAAAGGGTTTCAAGAAAGTCTTCGAAGGATAGTGCCAGAAGTGTCAACAGCAACAAACAACAAAAAAAAAAAAAAAAAAAAAAAAAAAGCTAACAAGAAAGCTACTGTATTTATGGCCATCTAGAGGTGTGGAAGTAAAGTTTATTACTGCACGTTTGTTGTCTCCATATTTGTATTAATGCATAATCACTATCTGTTGGGTACTGACGAGTAAAACACTGAAGCTTTGACCGCGTAGATCGCACTTCAAACCTACTTCTCCCAAAATTACATAGACCTGAATTACGAGTTATGATGCGATTACAGGTTTTAGTGATCTTACCTGTAATATTGATACAACAATCGTAAATATTTCACAATTACAAAAGGCACATACGCATCATGTTCTTGCATTACACGGGTCGGACAGAGGGAACAGCTCGCCTCTTTGTGTGACGTCATCGGAGGTACAGTACGGCCTGTACATCACGAAGGCAGTGCTTGTACATAAGCCTGTCCTTAATAGTAATAATTACTATCTATAAAATAATTGAAGATTCTAAATGGACTGTTCATATATCTTACGAATAAAAGTAACACTTTCCAGGTTTTATGCGGTATTCGAATGGAATAAAAACAAACCATAGTGAGTGCAGTCGTACCTTGACGTCTAGGGATCTACTTACTCTCTTGAGAAAGCCACATAGAACTGTCCAAAACGAATCAGCGTCATATGCGCTCCCTCCATGTGAGCACTGCGGAGAGGTATGGAATTGTATCCAATCCTTTGGCACGCATTGTAGTGATTAGAAATTCTATACTACCACCTTCCGTACCCTGCCGGCCAACATTCTGATGGTAAAAATATTTTCAACGAATGGAATTCAAAACACCTATGTGCGGTGTAAGACCATAATATAGGCTTGACGACCACAGCTACCAGGTGGGCTGCTCTATCTCGTGCTTATTGATCGGCATAAATCCCAGAATGAAAAAAAGTCATTGAAAAAGTATTATTCATCGAACAGTTCAAGTATGTGGTCATCATTGCATTGTTCTTGTATCCCATTACTGGCACCAGTTTAATTCTCTCAAATTATTATTAGCGTATGGTAACGTACACAAAACAATACAAAGATTAAATATGCATGAACAGTAAGCACAAACTATTAAATACAAAATTACAAGATAGATACATTATAACATTGAAAACAATCGTGCAAGCAAAAGGGTTCAAAGAGTTACATCTAAATCACAGTCACAGGCTGGAGAAAATCTCATACCCCATTTAAACATCATTGATCCACATCTCCCGTGGTTAGTACGGACTCTATTTTCTCAAATATATCTGTGGAAGGCAACAGAAGCCAGGATGTACGCTGTGACTTGAACCACTTACCTTATCATTAAAGAAGAAATGGTCACCACAGTGGATATGAGTACAGTTTAGTTCTTGCTATATTCTGTCAATGTGGCACACTGCTAGGATGTACTCGTCACAACTCAGTAGTCACACAACATACGACTGTGGTACGGTTGTTTGTCCATACATATCTTGAGGTGGAAAGCGTAAATGGCCAAACATGCCACTACATGTCTCAGTTCTTGATTTTCTTTCCTCCAGTTTCTTTTAATCATCCCACTCGCAGCATAGAAACCTAGTTATATCTCTGTCCTTTTAGCATCTCTTCTCTCACGGCCGACTGGATCCCTCGCTGCGCCCAGGTAGAGTGACGCATCAAGTCGGCCGTGGTTCCTAAGGTGCTTGGTGTACTGCTATGTAGATGGCAGGAACAGTCGTATTCTTAGGTCTTCGTGTAGAAGGACTCTTGGCGAGTTCGTAGATCATCCTTGGCGGCGTTGTTTTTCCAAACTCTTAAAGCATATTTAAAAAAGCGAGCATTGCTACTTTCTGTTTTTCATAACCCCTGAGTTGAAGTTTTTCTCAAATCAGCTCTAGTCTGCAAGTTACTATGGCGGTGATAGTGGTGTCAAAACGCATCATTTCTGTTGTTAGAGCTTGCAGATTATTTATGGAGAAAATTGCTCTTATGGCTGCTGCTATTCTTTCTTGAATATGATACCTAAAATAATTTGTTGAGGTTTGGAGGGTGATCCTAGATATTTGAAATTATTGATAGTTGTTAAGCATCGCCATTCAGATTGAGAATATCATTAAAAATTATTCAGTCCTTTTCTAAAAGTCAGTTGGACGGTCTTCTCTAAATTGATTGTGAGACCCATTTGTATATTTCTACCAGAGCTGTTTGTGGATCTGCTCTATTTGGTGAACCGAGTAGCCTATCATGCTATCTCCATAGGGGAGGAGTTTTGTTTACGTCTACATTTCAGTATGTCTCTGACGCCTGCTGAGAGTAATTAAACAACAAAGCGCCCGTGGGATCATTCTGTAGGACCCGCCGAAGGTCAACGATATTATCAATTAACTCTTGCATTCCAGCCAGTTTGTGTTGTACAATACAGGTCGTTGGTCACTATAAACAGCATCGTTGTTCATGTCCTCGGCTGTGTAAACGGCAATGAAACATTTATTAATTTTTAATCTTTAACTGGAATTCTTTAATATCACAGACTGCGCTTTTACTAACTCTCGCCACAAATCACACTGCACTGACGGGTCAGTATAAATCAATACGGTGCATATGTCGTGGCCTATTACAACATTGTGAAGTGGTCATATTTTGTGTAGAGCGGCGTTATTCATTGGCATTCTGATGATCGCTTCTCTTTGGCGGAGAGTGCTCTTTTCAGCAAATACATCTTCTTTGATGCTTATTCCCCGGGGAATTACAATGAAGTAAGGCTTCTTTCAAAGACTGAGAGACTCAATTAGTGTTCCTTTACAACGAGTTCATTCATTTGGACCGAGAGCTGCAGCAGAATCTCAAAACAGGACTTTAAACTTCAAAGAACGTAACATTCAATCCAATATTAATTGGGCAATCATAATTCATCTGACACAAGATTTGATCCCAGTCAAGTTTTTAAAGACAGAATATATTCCACTTCACATAAAAGTTGACTTATTTAATACCTCTGGTGGCGCCGTTCGGCCTTTTAGCCTTACACACAGACCAGTGGAGCTTACTGCTAGATGACAGAGGGAACGTCGGTACGCAGGTCGCCTAAATGAAACCACTTCGCAAGGATTATTATTATTATTATTATTATTATTATTATTATTATTATTATTATTATTATTATTATTATTATTACTAGTAGTATTAGTAGGATGAATATAAATCCGAGAAGAGGAGGTATTTCGACCTACCTAAGAATAAGGGTCGGTTATAGTGTGGAGAAAAGAAACAACCATTAAAATTTACGAAGTTGTGAATGTTGAGTCGCAGGTACTGAAATGTGTTAGCCTCATGTCCGTAGATTTACTAGCACGTAAAAGAACTGTTAGACAAGATCTCCGTGAGTGTTCTGAAATTCTCGTACTCTGTGTTTCTACGGTCAAACGTATTCCGATTTTGGCTTGATTCTCCAGATTTTCCATGATGAAACTCCGACTCGCGATTAATTAATCTGAATTGGTTAAGATCCTGTACTTTCATTTTCTAGTACGAAAATGTGACCGCGTTTGCGATACGATACTTCGCCGAATTCTAAACTAGGGAATATTGTATTCATGGGAGAGTAAAAATGTGTTAGGTAACTCATCTCTCACCAATGGCTATTGCTTTCGCAGATCATTAAGGAAGAATGTAGTGGTACCATTCATCATCATCTTCATCATCATTTTCCTCATCATCCGTTCACAGATTAGACCTGGTCGCCTGTTACGACACTGTAAAGCTTTCTCTCGCCAACATTTCATTGGATGACCGACGGATCTTGTTTCTTTGGGGTAGCTGGCCTATTTGAGAATTTCTCTGAGAAATCTTCCTGTATCCATTCTTCGAACTTGACTTTAAGACTTTTCTTTAAACCATATGCCTGCTGATTTCCTTCAGTACAATTTATTTTATGATCCCATCGAGTATATTCCACAGTCAGGGATGTATAACGCAAAACTTGTCCGCTAGGCAGCGCATTGGTGATACACGGTATGCGCTTTCAGATTCTCGATTGTTTTACATGAGACTTATAATATAGGATATTTCTAAATGTGTGATAATTGAAACGAAACTGTTACTTTAAATGCATGAAAGTGAAGTTACCATATTCTGCTGATATTCTCAAAGAGATGGGAAATAATATACGTGCAATGACGATAGCGGATTTGAAAGCGGAATTGAAGGAAAAGGGCGGAAAATTATCCGGAAAGAAGAGAGTTGACTGAAAGGGAAGGACTAAAAGTAACAACCTTTTCTTTTAGTGTTTGTTGTTAAGATTGAATTCTTTAAGTACAAAATAATATATCCTTTTGAAAACATGTCTAATGCAGTATAAATTAGGTTAGAGGCGCACATAATGCACGTTATTGGTGCGACTGCAGTACAATTAAACTGAATTTCCCGTCCGCGCACGAGTTTCAAGACCTTGTTTCAGGTCATAAGACAGATGTAAATATTTTCATTTTGGAACTGATGAATTATTTCGTGTTCCGGAAGTCTGGAATTGATGGTGCTCCAGTGACACACACGGTGTTATGTCTGCTTCCCTACTTCGAAATCTTCTTGGTCTCGGGATTATTTCCAAGGTGCCAGTGTCACTCCAGTACAGCGTCCTTCGTCTTTCATCTAAAATGATTCAATAATACTGAAATTGAAAATCGTTAGTCTCTTTCCAGCCGTTCGACCGGGTCAGGGATGGAATGAATGAAGCCCCCATCTAGCGGCGAGGATAGGAACTGTGCCGGCTGCCGAAGCCTGTCACACTCTTCTGGGGCAATGATTAATAACTGACAGGTAAAATGAAATGAAATGAAATGAAATTGCAGAGTGTTACTTGAATGAACGGTGACAGAGAAAACCGGAGTACTCGGAGAAAAACCTGTCCCGCCTCCGCTTTGTCCACATGGAGTGACCGGGATTTGAACCAAGGAACCCAGCGGTGAGAGGCCGGCGCGCTGTCGTATAAGCCACGAAGGCTTATTGAATAATAATAAATAACGTTACTGCTTTTACGTCGCATTTACTACTTTTACTGTTTTCGGAGACGCCGAGGTGCCGGTATTTTGCCCCGCAGGAGTTCTACCGACACGTGGCTGATGTATTTGAGCATCTATATATACCAACGGACTGAGCCAGAATCGAACCAGCGTTCTACTGTGCGAGCTACTCAGCCCGGCTAAAATGATTGAAATACGTCACATTAACTAATCTGAATGTTACTGACTTATTATAAAAAAAAATCTCAAGTAGAATGAATTATCTCATTCACTCGTTTCAGTAATGTCAAAATCTCCAACTGCAAAATGCTTCGAGCAGACATTGATATTATGAGTCTCAATTTTACTTCTTAGGTCCTCTCAACGAAGCGCATGCAATCACTTTTTACGGAAGAGCTCCTCCTTAAGGAAATTGATGGTATGAATACGATTGACCTTCGTTTTGGAACATTGAAAAAATGCAATAGTCAGGCAAAACAGTTTTCTTGTTTTCTTTTCTACCATTGAGATATATTAAAACTTTAACTTCACCAATTAACTGGGCAACATCCGTTGAGAACATAGAGGAACACATGGCGATGTTTCCTTACTTACTACATTACCATCCTGGGAGAACACACAACCTAAATACTTGAAATTATCGACCTGTTCCAGCTTTGTATCACCAATCTGACATTCACTTACCTTGGATTTAATACCTACTGACATTAATTTAGTCTTGGAAAGGCTAATTTTCATACCGAACTCATTACACCTATTTTCAAGTTCCAAGATATTAGTCTGCAGGCTTTCGGCACAATCTGAAGTTAAGACCTAGTCGTCAGCATGGGCCAAACTGCTTACTAATTCAACTTCCATAAAAAGTAACTATGAGGTATAACCAGTAACTAAACATCTAACAACAATCTACAATGCTCATTCATTGCACAAGATCATTTTTGTCCATTTATAATAAGTGTATCTGTTAAAATTATGGTGGCAAAGATAGTGATTTTTCACTACTTTACTATGGTCTTCACAGACAGTCGACCTTGGAAAGTATGCCTTTTTTGATAACAATAAAAGAAAAGACATTTCAATGACGATACATCTAAATTCTCTCACCGTACTGAACTCTGTAAGCGAGGTTAATCTGGCTTGACGGTGTGTGTACTGAGGGCATCACTGGCAGAGCAGAGCTTCGCAGTGGCTCGGAGGTCAGTTCTCCTGGGAACTCGCGGCTTGCTTCTAGCTGTGTGAATAACACATACTGTACTTCAAGTCAAACTGACGTTATATATTTATAATAAATATTGTTTGGTGCTTCTATAACGAGACTCTGCAAATCCGTCTAGTTAATAAAGTCCTGGCAGAAGTCCATTGGATATGTTTGCACAGAATACGAGGTTATTAAGTTCACTCCAGGAATATCATTCCCTCGGTAAGACTCATTTTATGAGGACTTCTGCCTCGTGTTTTCAGGATATCATTATGAATAATGTTGTGTTTAAAATATAGATATTTCATAAAGTCAATTCAAAAGCGCAAAGCGGTCAGTTAATTATTGAGGTCAATTTCAGAAATTTGCTCGTACAGTATGGAAAAATAATGCTGGACCCCTTTAGCGACCATGCAACATTGATTCAGGATTTTGCTTTAGAAGCAGTCCCTTGGTCAGTAATACTATTGTTTTAAGTTATTTTCTGGGAAGATGAGACACTCCGGGTCGGACCCACAGATTGTTTCAAGTTCATAATAATTGTTCATCGCTTTTTTAAAAAATTCTAGTCAGTGGATCGATTCTTGAATTATTTCTAACTTTCAGTATTGTGAGTTGGATCCGCTGAAATTTTAAAATACATATTCATCCATTCATTCATAATCACATTTTGAATTCTGATCAGAGGATGAATTTTGGTCTGTTAATTTGTCATTACATTTCGTACCATTAGGGGCCGATGACCTAGATGTTAGGCATCTTTAAACAACAAGCATCATCATCATCAACAGCAGCAGCAGCATCAATAATATTTGACAAATACTCCGACTTATGCCTTGATAGCCGTAAATTACACTGAGAGTCTTTCGCTCACGACTTTGCTGTACCCTCGGAAACTCCAGAGGTCGCAACCATCCAGATTAACCTCTTGGAAAAAATCGCCAGCCAAACAGAACTGATGATCACAGCAGAAAAGAACAAATTCATGATAAACATCTAAGATGGGCCAAAAGTCCTGGAAACAGAGATAGGACGGATACAAAGGTTCAAGAAGTTCAAATACCTTGGCGAGACCATACAGGAGAAAAAGCTGCAGTGGATGATCGGATCTTACAAATGGAGAGAGCACATGGCTTGAGAAAAAAATATATGCAATAATAATAATAATAATAATAATAATAATGGCGTATGCCTCCGGAGAGGTCTGGTGCGGGTCTTTTTCTCATAGACGGCCTATTAGGCGACCTGCATGTCTGTGAAAATGAGGGCTCCACCTAGGATGATTTCTAATGCCCCTACTGACTGGAGAGTGATCGGGGATTTAAATAAGCCCGTTGAGTGGGTGTGTGGAAAACAAGGAGTGAGATTTGTAGATCTTAATTGGTGGGTAGGAGATACGAATATGCGTTCAGATTGCCTTGACTTAAACCGCATGTGTATTGTTAATTAGGTTTTGTTTAGAAGAGTTATATGGAGATTCATACAGAAAACCAGACTGATTAGACTATAAGGAGCTGTAAGTCAAGTAACGATTACATTGTTGTCAGTGATAAAATGTAGAAGTATTGTAAGTAATGAGGAATTAAATCATGGCAAGGAAGCGATATTATACATGCGGAAATTTTCTCCCAGAACTAGAGTGTTTGTTGTAGAGATATGTCCTATCATTCTAACGACTCTCGTCAAATTTATCCAAATAGTTCTCGTCTTACCAATTCCATTCAGTATCTATTCATTCGTGATTCAATCTATCCATCTCACCTTCAGGATTCTTTCGTAACAGCATATTTTAAGAGCTTCTATTCTCTTTCTTTCTGAGCTAGTTATCGTCCATGTTTCACTTCTATACAATGCCACGCTCCAGACGAAAGTCTTGGAAAAAACCTTTCTAATTTCTATATCAACGTTCGAGGGAGGGGTGAGTATTCATACTGATGAAAGAATAATATGTAGGCCACGAAACCTTTGCTGAAGATGAGAGGGATACATCGAATCTCGAATGAAGAGATATTGAATCGAATTGGGGAGAGGAGATGATTCGGCCAAATTTGACGAGAAGAAGAGATAGAGTGATAGGATACATCTGAAGATACCCAGGTTTTTGAAGGAAGTGTGTGCGGTAATAACAGTAGGGGTACACCAAGGTACGAATATGACAAGCAAATTGGAGCAAATGTAGGATGTTGTAGTTACGTAGAAATGAAAAATTTGTTTAGGATAGGGTGGCATGGAGAGCTGCATCGAACCAGTCTATGGACTGATCACTCAAACAACAAAAACAACAGCAACAACAACACAAAAACTTTAAGGATGACAAACATGAAATTGTAGGTGTAAGACTCGCTTCTAAAAATGTTTAGATGTTTGATGTTTTTGGAGTGAACACACATTGAGAGAGTATTAGATTTTGTTACAATATGCTTTACGTCGCACAGACACAGATAGGTCTTATGGCGATGGTGGGGTAGGATAGGGCTGCATTAATTTCTCTGAAATTCGGTTACACTAATTTCTCGATTTCTCGAAGCAAACATTTCGTCAATCAATCAATATCAATCAATACTGATCTGCATTTGGGGCAGTCACCCAGGCGGCAGATTCCCTATCTGTTGTTTTCCTAGCCTTTTCCTAAATGATTTCAAAGAAATTGGAAATTCATTGAACATCTCCCTTGGTAAGTTATTCCAATCCCTAACTCCCCTTCCTATAAATGAATATTTGCCCCAGTTTGTCCTCTTGAATTCTAACTTTATCTTCATATTGTGATCTTTCCTACCTTTATAAACGCCACTCAAACTTATTCGTCTACTAATGTCATTCCACGCCATCTCTCCGCTGACAGCTCGGAACATACCACTTAGTCGAGCAGCTCTTCTCCTTTCTCTCAATTCTTCCCAACATCTTGAAGCAAAAAATACTCCGTCACTGGAATGTTGTGTAACATTAACTGTGCAATACGGCATTTGTGGTTTGTGAGGAACAGTTAACAAGTAAAGAAAGGTTTACAGTGATGCTGGGAGCTAATGTGACGGGAAACGAAAAACTAAAACTTTTAGTGATCGGAAAATCGGCGAAGCCTTGGGGGTGAATTAATTACCGGCCACGTACGAAAGCAACCAACAGTTGGTTCGAACTCACTATCTCCCGGCTGCAAGCTCACAGCTGCGCGCCCCTAACCGCACGGCAAACTCACTCGGTTTTTTCTTTCTCCTTCCCTACGGCGAATGCCGCGACAGTTCCTAGTACAGGCCACGGCCACCAACCGTCCGATACAAATCTCCTTGTCTTGCCATCACCGTCTAGGTGGCCCGCCTCCCCCTTCAGGGCAGGAATGAAAACATTTAGTAGTATTAGTTACTGCATATTTCAGAAATGGTGTTCCCTCCTCTCAAGGCAAGTCGGTGTGCAATACTGGAATCCGGAAATACATATTTAATAAATCACTTGAATGCTCAGCAGCTAGTTAGACAGCGAACTATTCATATGAACATACTATTATTCAGGAATAATACGAATGTATAACTTCACTAACCTCGCACAAGAAACAATTATCTGTAGGTTGCCATTTGTCACGCCTACAGTTTTGTACCCACTGAGCTCTCCTTTGCTTATCTCTCGGGAAGCGAAACACTCTAATTCCGTCAGCTGTCTTATTTTGACAATTTGGTGCGGCGTAGTACCCCGTTTTCCTTCAAAATACAAGTAACAACTCACATCATTACATCGGGCACGCCCACATAACAACGATATTTGAGACCCAATATGGCCGCCACCGCAAAGGATTGTGGTAGCGTGACCAGACCTCCCTATATAGACCTTGAAACAAAGCAATGCGAGGGGTGGCATCTAGTGTGTATTTATGAAACTTGATCAACGAGCTAATAGTTCGATAAGTTAGCTGCTATTCCGCAGTGCAACGCAGCGAAGATTTATCGAGTCGACAGCTGTAATAAATCAATAGCTATCGGACAGATATCTCACCGTTTCAGAAACCGACCATTAGTGCTTCAATGCTTCTGTGTAGTGTCATTGGTGTAATACCATTACATCCAATCACTTCCTGAATGATGATAACTTTGTTGAGTTTCCACAAGGTTTTTATTTCTTTGGCAAGATCTGTGTACCTGGATATCTTCCCTGTATGTGTTGATTGATGGTTGTGAGGATTAGGACAGGCTATATCTATTATGAAGATTTTCTTGTTTTTATCTACAAAACTGATGATACTTCTGTCCGAGTAAAGTTGCTGATTTTCACTCTCCAAGATTGATTTGGGTTTGTACTTCCAATATGCTATAGTACAATGGATTAGGTTATTTTGTCGGGCTAATTTCTGATGAATAAGTTTTTCAATTTCGTCATCACAGTACTTGTAGTCGAATGATTTGAGCCACGTCTAATTAATCTCTCACTCGTAGGCTAGGAGTTTGTATTCATCTGAATACATACCTCTTGATAGACACAACACTTCCCACCAGCTGAGAAACACGCAAAATTATAATATATCCATCCGCGTAGGAAGGGCATCAACTGGACCAAATCCACTTGTAGAGTTGTAGAAGTTGCAACCCCAGATAGGAAGACAGCCAATATACACAGAAAGAATATATACACAATAAACCAAGTTACTCATTAAAATTTTCGACGATTGCTCCTTTTAGCTTGATCAGGAAAATGTAATTAAGCCCATTTACGAAAACATTTCGTGAACAATGTTGCCCTATTTGGCACACACACAGTTCTACGATGTGTGGACTTCTGAGGAGAAAAGATCCCTGGCCTCAGTACAAGTGAAACCATTGCACACTCCGGGTGTTGGAGGTTGTCAGTGCAGAAACACTTCACAAACGTCAAGAATCTCGCGTCACCAAACATACATTTTATTGGATCTAAAGGAAGTTATTCGAGCGGAAATCGCGTTCATAGCGAACTTTGTGACAGATAGAGAAATGCTCAAGAGCTCAGCAAACTGTGCTCCTAAATCTTCCAGGGAACGTAAAAAAATATATTCTCAGTAAGGTGGAGGATATAGTCAAGTGCATGGCGGTTTTCTGTAAGGAACATGAGTGTTGCGGTCATCAGCAGCAGAGTAGCGAAGGATGAAGTAGAAGAAATGACTTGTATAGAAGAATAGGCAGTGTCAGTCTGCGAAATACGATCATTTTCTGTGTTTTTATCGGCCGCCATGATGAAGGCAATGTTCATCTGTGGCCACAGGGCTGCCGCATACGGTCAAAATATGAAAACAACGATGTTTGAAAGTATCATGCTTTGTTCCGAATAACATCGTTCGTTAATTCAAATTGTATCCAGTTCTGAACATAGAATGCGCTGCTGTCACTTTTGTGTTGTGTCGCTTATTGTCAATTGAATAGGATCTAATCCACTCCAATGCCAAGTAGACGTATTATCATTGTCCGCAGGGTAAAACATTAATTCAAATTTTGCCCACTCTTGAACATAGAATGCGCTGCTGTCACTTTTTTGTTGTGTCCCTTTTTGTCAGGAGAATAGAATCTAACTAACCCACTCCATTGCCAGGTACGCCAATGGTCCTTGTCAGCATGGCAAGAAATTAATTCAAATTTTGTGGCGGTATCCGTGCCGTGGCACATTGGGACTCTAAGCTATATTTCGCTGTCTAACTAGCTGCTGAGCATTCAAGTGATTTATTAAATATGTATTTCCGGATTCCAGTATTGCACACCGACTTGCCTTGAGAGGAGGGAACACCATTTCTGAAATATGCAGTAACTAATACTACTAAATGTTTTCATTCCTGCCCTGAAGGGGGAGGCGGGCCACCTAGACGGTGATGGCAAGACAAGGAGATTTGTATCGGACGGTTGATGGCCGTGGCCTGTACTAGGAACTGTCGCGGCATTCGCCGTAGGGAAGGAGAAAGAAAAAACCGAGTGAGTTTGCCGTGCGGTTAGGGGCGCGCAGCTGTGAGCTTGCAGCCGGGAGATAGTGAGTTCGAACCAACTGTTGGCAGTTCTGAAGATGGTTTTCCGTGGATTCCCATTTTTACATAACGCAAATGCTGGGACTATTACTTTAAACCCATTTTAGGCCAAGGTTAGAAATAATTACGAAATACGTGTTATTTTTACTATCCATTCGTTTAAGGGTTATTCATTGCAAATAAACTGGAGTTTCAAAAATAATTGAGAGAGTGCAGTATTTACAGCATACGTCTTTTTCGACTCCAGCATTCAGTTTGAAGTTTGCCGAGATAACTACGCGTTAAATATCACTTCCAAAATTCTGAGACATACCTTTTTCGATAATTCGTCCTCATTCAAAAGGAATAATAAAAGTCGTATGTTAAAGTTTATTCTAACTCGAATTAATTTCAAAACTGTTTTTCATTAACCTCAAATTGGGAGATTTTATACGGAATTTCCCAAAGCCTACATGCTTGGGACCAATTCTTGAAGAAACCAATGCATTCCGGAATGTCTCTTTTAAACTATAGAAATAAAATCCAAGCACGATGGGTCGTATATGAGCTATTGGCCTAAAATGGGTTAAGGCAATGGCCGCTTCCTTCCCACTCATAGCCCTTTCCTATCTCATCGTCGCCGTAAGACCTATCTGTGGCGGTGCAGCGTAAAGCTAATTGAAAAACGAAGAATGGAAAAGCACGGAAAACCATTCTCAGGACAGCCGACGTCGGGGACCAGCCCTCTCTCCGTTTCCCGAATAAAAAGGCGTAGAGTCACGGTAGAGTCATGACCACCCCTAAAAGTAAACTCGTGTCCTCATCCAGAGGGGTTGCAGCTCTTTTCAGGCATACCCCCATTGGAGGTGAGCTGCATGTACCATTTCAACCACATACCAGCCCTCCCGCCATTCTTAAATTGCTGGCAGTACCGGGAATCGAACCCAGGCCCCCGACGACGGCAGCTAATAACACTAACCGTTACGCTACGGAGGCGGACATGACCACCCCTGCTCTGCTCGGTTGGTCGGTCGGAGTGCAGAGCTCTTGGACCAGCCGTGGCCATTTGTGGACCGAGACTCACTCTGCATCAATCGACGAAATGTGCAAGAAAAAAAAAAAATTGAGGTGTGTGCGCAGGACATCCAAATGATACAACACCCATATCCAGAACGGAGGTGTATGTGTTTTGTGCTGATATGTTTAATTTTGTCTCGTTTTTTGTATTATTTTCAGTAATCTGATAACGTTAGGAAGCTTTTTAATATATTTAGAGTGTATTTTCTATCATGGTCACATGACACTCTTCTACCAGTTTTCTAACAACCTGGTGGTCTTGTTTAGTTTTATGGATGGGTGCCCTTCCTGACGCCGGCCCTTATTTGGATAGATATAATCACTATTACGTGTTCCTGTGGTGTGTTTTATGTGATGACGCTAAACACAAACACGCAGTTACACATCAGGGAAATTAACCCAGGACACTGTGAACTGAGGATCTTAACGCCGACCATTCCTCCAAGGTGCCAGGCCATGTGATCTTCAAACAAAAGTCGTTGATGCTATGGAGCAGATACGTCACGTCACTTAAGAAAATGGCGCCAATTTTCAGTTAATTTCGTGACTTGTAGGTGTTCGCAAACTTGGCAACGTAACATAAGGATGCGGACTTGCTGATACTACATCGAGCTGACGGCTATTCGTCTTTGGTGCAGCAAACATCTGCCTTCTGACTGGAGTGATGGGCATAGACAGTTTCGAAGACGGGTAAAATGGACGACATTCTAAAAGGAAATGTTTAGGAAAGGTTATTGCGCTGAAGCTCAACTTGTAGGATTCCAGCAAGATATAGCAGATATCTTGAGTTCAGGAGGTCAAATTGTCTGTATCGCGATTGACCTGTCTAAAGCATTTGATAGGGTGGATCATGAGAGACTACTGGCAAAAATGAGTGCAATTTGAGTAGACAAAAGAGTGACTGAATGGGTGGCTGAAAATAGAACTCAAACAATTAGAGTAGGCGAATCTTTACCTATCCCTGTAATAATTAAGAGGGGAATTCCTCAAAACAGTATTATTGGACCTTTATGTTTTCTTATATATGTAAATGATATGAGTAAAGAAGTGGACTCAGAGACAAGGCTTTTTGTGGATGATGTTATTCTCTACATAGTAATAAATAAGTTACAAGATTGTGAGCAACTGCAACGTGACCTCTTTCTAGTGTAGGTAGCTTATCTCTTGAATGTACTTGGAAGCTGGGAAAGGTTAGAGAATCAAAGAGTATTTAGCAGGCAGTAGTATTATTCCGTGACCAGACGAAGTGTATACTCTCTGGTTTGACAGGTAGTAATCAAACATGGCTGCATGTATCACACATATCAGAATACCAATGCAAGTGTTGGTCGCTTAGCAACCTGCTAAGTACAGGTTAGAGGGTTAGAGTAAGCCTTCGCCTGGAATTATTGGAGTGAACATTTAATGGTTTGACATTATGATTACTCGAAGTAGGCTGAACTTAGAGACCTATCAATGTCTCCAGAATCACCGGCAGCTAATTCTGGTGAGAATAAAACAGAAATGAAGCAAATCGGTTCAGTAGAACGGACGGACGGATTTGCCAAACCTGTTTTTATAGTTAAATATGAATGTAGGATACATCTTTGTTAGAATACGAAATATATTTTAAAATGAAGAACTTAAAAAAAGGAATCATTTGTAAAATGTTAGTAAAATTATAAGTGGATCTAATTCTAATGCTCAGCGGAGTTATGGGCAAACTAGATGCAAAAAAAGTGCACGCACCAAATCAATTTGAACTATTACTCTCCCTCTATTTCTGGCCATCGAAATGGGAGTATTCTGTTCTAATTAATGTCTGAGGTTCCTGAGCAACAAATTATCAGTTTTGAGAATTATGGTTGTTATATCGTGATTCCTGCATTCCTGCCGATGCAACCTTTTCCCCCCAAACTTTGTCGCTTATGATTGCCAGTCTTTATCAGTACATCACAATGCAGTGAGTGGCTGAATAGCTATCAACTTGCATTCGGGAGGTCGGGGTCCGAACCCCACTATCGACAGCCTTGAAGATGGTTTTCGGTGGTTTCTCATTTTCACACCAGACGAATGTTGGGGCTTTACCTCACGGTCACTTCTTCTCCACTGCTGGCCCAGTCCCTATCCTATCGTCGTCATAAAACCAACCTGTGCCGGTGCTATGTATAGCAAACTGTAAAAAAAAAAAACAAGTAAATTACACACGCACATGACAAGACAATGATACCGTAAAATGTGGTTATAAACCAACAATTCGCTGGATTCTTTATCATGAAACTATCACTGATGAATAAGAATCAATCAATCAATCAATCAATCAATCAATCAATCAATCAATCAATCAATCAATCAATCAATCAATCAATCAATCAATCAATCAATCAATCAATCAATCAATCAATCAATCAATCAATCAATCAATCAATCAATCCCTACTAATGAGCTGCTCATCACGGCCGCAGTATTCGTTATAAGTAGGTCAGATAACTCGTCCTGATATGCCTGTCGTAGTCATGTAGTTTTGTCTACCCTTTTCAATGGTTTAAGGGAGAGGGTGAAACCTGGTGCCGGCACGTAGCCTACTTCAGTCGAATGACACAAGGAGTCTCCTCAAGGCTTAACGTCCCCATCCGACGGACGAATCACCATCAACAGCGTCACATGCCCTCACTCCATATGAGCACTGCGGAGAGGTTTGGAATTTAATTCTGGCTTTTGGCACGCGATGTAGTGATTTGAAATTGTATACCACCACGGCCCCTACCCTGCCGGCCAACATTCTGATGGTGAATACCTTACACCAACGGGGCTCGAACTAGCTAACCATAGTGTCTGACCGTAAAGACTTCAAGCCTTTAACGATCATGGCCACCAGATGGGTATTTCTTGTCATTTTCTCGCTAATTTCGCAGAATTGTTCTGAGAGGATCATCTGTTTCCATTTTACTCCGAGGATTTTCTTAATTCTTAACCTGCTTATCCCAGTATTCCTATCCTCGCTAGCATCCTTTTCGCTTTCTTTAACTATTAACAATCTGATATTGGCACGCTAAATTCAGTATTTACTTCGACATTGCCCTCCTTAATCTTAGCCAATACTTTATCAACTAAATCTTCACACAGAATTCTATCGCCAGTATTAGCTGTGCACTTTGATTGGCCCATCATTATTTTTCAGACATTTTTAAATAGAACGCATAGCTCTTTACTGACTTCTACTATGCCCCATATTGGCATTAATTCCAGAAACACTGCCTCTGCTTTATAATCGAGAAGGAAAAGAATTATTTAAACGGCACGATGTTCGAATTGTTCTCCACGTAATCATCTCTGAATTTCTCAATCAATTTTACGAACGGAAGTCTGTGTTAATGAAAAGCGCAGCATCTTATTTCAGTTTGTATAAACTCCGAGAAATCCTGCATTTGAACGTCACTGGCAAAGATGGACAATGAAAATGTATGTAGTAGGGCTCATAGCTTGATATATTCACAAAGACGCACACAAAATGCTGTCAGTTACGTGTACTCATTTGATTTACAATATTTTAACATTAAACATACATATCAACAAACCACAATTTTGAACAACTGCCTATCACGAAGCACAAGGAGACTGCAACCACTGCATGTCAACTACCAACTCTACAAAACGAATTCACATACTTCAACATTCGCTAGCAAGACTTCTACACAAGTCACATCAAAACAACTCCTGTTAAACAATAACTCTACTCCACCATCGAGACCGTCTCTTTATATACGCTGCCAGGCCAGGCTTCTAGAAGGATGTTACACAACATATGTTCTCGTAAATTCTAGAGTGCCTAATAATATAGTTATAATGTAAAGAACATTCTACAACCATCTAGTGTCAAAGATACGTTATTCTGGATGTTACAGTGTATGGCACAATGTTACTGTGGGTTATACATCATACATACAGGTTATAATAAATTATATACCATAAATTATAGGTTCTTAGATTAACTAAACTCATATAAATGTGTATATATATATATATAGCACATGTTTCATGACATAACCTCACAAATAATATGGCCGTATCGTCCGTACATATGACATAACAACGTAAATAATAATACTTAAATTAAAAGTACCTAAACACTTCATAGCCATACCTCACAAGTAATAATAATAATAATAATAATAATAATAATAATAATAATAATAATAATAATAATAATAATAATAATTCGAGCTCGATACTTGCATTATTTACCCATGGGTTAAATAATATTATTTTCAAGTTTTATCAGTCCTTCACTAGGCAAGTGGCGAAGTGCTAATTGAAAATAGACACTTTTTTTTCTGTTCCGTGCACCGTGTACATTGTGATGCGCCCCGAATAAACAGTGTTGTCAAACTCTGAAAATTGAGTACATTACGCTTTCTTTACATTGTCCTGGTCGATTTGTTAACCCTTACAAAAGAATGGTTAACGCAAATGCATGTTCCACTAACTCGGGGTAGTACAGTGCAACCCGGTAAGACGAGTTTAGAGACGAGGCCTTACCGTTTCAAACAATGTGGAGCAGTTCTCTTCGTAGAAACTGGAAACTCACCTGGAAGAGAGGAAAGGAGGACACATTAGATAAACCGTAAGGAAGATACATGTAGGTGATAGTAAGAAGATATCCTAGACACTTTGTTAAAGACACTTCCTAAGGTATTCACCTCAAGTAACTTGTTTACAGGTCAAAATCTGCTTTCCCTTTCAGTAATGTTACTGAGTTGCTAAACTTGTTCAACAGCGTTCTTTTAAATCTAACTATAAACACTCTGCAAGTAACGCTGGACACTAAAAAGCAAATATCGCCACGCTGTTATCATTTTCTTTTGAATGGCTCATCGCTGCTGCAAAATTGACTAGTTACATATCGAAATTGCGAGACATAACCTTAGTTCCCTTACCCAACTACATGATCGATCAAAAAATTCATAATTATGCCTGCTAGCTCAATGAAGTACTAAGGTAATAAACTTTCTCGGCCCTCAGTTTAATGCTGTATATTTCTGCCTTTATTTTGATGTACCCTTATGTGAGGAACACCATGAGCCTGCGTTACCTGTGATTAGTGCTACTATGGAAGAGACATCTTTTGATCAGTACTGTTATGACGGGCCGGTGACCAGGATTTAGGACCCCTTTGGACAACGAACATCATCTCAGAAAAAAAGGCATTGTAAATCGGATCCACTGATTGTTTTGGATTCATGGCAATTTTTTCATCATCATTCCTGTTAGATTCTTGTCAGTGGATACATTTTGAAGTTTTATTTATCGCTTATTTTCGTTACATCTTGTATCATTAGAGGCCGATGACCTAACAGTTCGGCCTCTTTAAACAACAAACATCATAATCATCATAATAATGGTAATTTCGACTGTCGAAGAGAGGTTTATGTCCTTCAGAAACGTTATGAACAATGCGCGGCAAGTGATGGTACATATTCTGAACTCAAATATCATATCAGTAACGTTTGTTCTGTTCATCTGTCGGAGTTTTCCTGCACTTCAGTTTCAGTTGAGGCTGTGAAGACACATGCCACTCTGTGCACCAATAAGCTATCTCCGCCGCTCATTATGTCCTCTCTACTTTGAGCCGCACGTTCGTAATCTGCTGTGAGCTCACCGCATGTTGTGGGCGAAAGCTTTTATCCAGCTGATGTTGGCCAAAGAGTCTTCTGACTTACTGGCGGGTATTTCCAGCTTAACCTACAAACATTGGGCTCAGGGATTACGTGTACTTCATTCTTTCATTGGCTGAGTGTGGTAGAATATATTACTACCATCGCGACCCGCGAAATAGTTACTCGTGTTGTAAAAGAGTACTCTAGGAATGTATTCACGAGTGGGAAGTTTAACACTCCAGGAAACGTCGAAATGATAAAATTTATCGCCGTATATTTCCATTACTAATAATACACATTTTCTTCAGCTTATCCCAGTTATTTCTGGGGTTACTGGGAGCCATCTACGCTCACTTTAGTTTTGGTTGGGTGTTTGAGACTGGATGCCACATGGTTCTTGAGTCATAATTGACCCAGGATAGACCTGTATTCCAATTTACATGTTGGTAGTAAGTGGGGTGCTGAATCTCAGGTGATCCGTACCTCGAGCCATGGCACTTTGCTTCTCCGCCGGTGTATTTGCCTGCCCAGTGTGGTATAAATCGGCCCTTGCAAAGCAAGTAGATGTGGCCCTTAATGAAACCGCGAGGCTAATTACTGGATGTTTGAAGCCAACTACAGTTGACAAAAATGAGCTACATCCACTACATACACACACTCCACCAAAGCGTACATTAAAATCTAGGAGGAACTTCTACAGTCAACGTCTCCACTAAATATATTTCCAAAGAAATCCAGAGAAAAATTGTGGGGCAGCCAGAACAAGTCATCTTCAAACATGGACAAAACCAGCTGAATGCTTGCCAACCAGACACAGCTGGGAGTGGATCACATGGAGATCACTGAACAGGTTAAGAACAGGTGTTGGAAAGTGTAAGGAAAACCTAGAGAAATGGGTTCTTTTTGGATGCATTACCACTATGTGAATGCAGAGATGTGCAGACTACCAAACATCTTTGTCAGTGCTCGTGTTGGCCTGATTCTTGCAGTGAGGAGGATTTGCTCAAGACACAAGCAAATGCAATCGCAGTTGCTCGTTTCTGGGCAAAGACTATTTAATACCATTTTGGTATATATGAGTATAAATTCCTTCTGTTCTATTGTTACTAAATTGCAATGTAAAAGAGAATTCTAATGTATGCTTCTGACTCGACTAAATAAATAAATAATTATCTTGATTATGATTATTATTGTTGATGGTGATAGGTATTAATTGTATTCAATGCATTATGAGTTAAGGGTAATCTGGACAGTACATATACAGTATATTGTATATTTTACTTCGTATTTTTAGGTCATTTTCTAGTTCATTTTTAAGTCATTTATGAGCAATTTTTTGAGCATTTGTTGATCTGTTTTCCTTTTTTTTGTTTTTTCTTCACGTAAAAGCAGTTTGAGAAATTGAGTCCAAATTTCGCAAGCTTATAGATGGTACTTTCGGTTAATCGACGCTGTATCTTACGTGACCATGCGGCGAAAAAAAAAATGCGAAGCAACTCAGAAAAATGTACGACTGCGAGCCTTGAAAGCGAATGCTAGTTCTGTTATAAAATAGAACCTTTCGATTGTATTTAGAATAATTCGTTTCCTATTAAAATATTCATAGGCATTTTATTCCGAATTCCAACAGTTTTACAGAAAAAAAATGCCCCCCTGTGTTTCCACGCAATCTTTGTGCAACGTGAGACAGGTGTAGAATCTCTTGGAGGTGGAAAGTGTTTACAGAAGATTTTTTTGTAAATCTTTTTAAGTAATATTTACTTTGTGATCTGGAGTGTTGAGCTAGAATATTTTATTCGTATTCCATTTTGCTACCTACCCTGTACAGTGTAAAATATTTTTGTAACTTTTTGTAACAACATATTTCTATATTAACTGGAACAGTCCAGAAAGGGTGTATTGGCTTTTGTTAGTTATGTATTCTAGAAACACGACCTTTCGATTTTGGAATATGTAAGGTTCGCGATCGGGGTCTGTACATGTGTTTGAGAAAGTGGTTCAAAGATCGCGACCGCAGAAAGAGTTGTGATTTGTGAATCTGGGCAAGCTGCTGCGTTCTGATTGGCTACTCCAAGGCCAGATTTCCCTTTAAAAGGGAGCTAGGCAGCATTTCGTCTGTCTTAAGTCTTCGAGCTGTCTTGATATTGGCCTGCCGAAGTTTTGAAGTCGTCAGCGCCTCCTCGCTGTTGTTTTCTGTCGGGTTTTAATATGCATGTAATTTTCGTTGGTGTATCACACAGGAGAAGCCTCCGTGCCTCAGACGGCAGCGCGTCAGCCTCTCACCGCTAGATACCGTGGTTCAAATTCCGGTCACTCCATGTGAGATTTGTGCTGGACAAAGCGGAGGCGGGACAGGTTTTTCTCCGGGTACTCCGGTTTTCCCTGTCATCTTTCATTCCAGCAACACTCTCCATTCTCATTTCATACCATCTATCATTCATTAGTATATCACTTTGGGAGTGGCGACCCCATCGTACTAACAGCCTATATCTGCTTCATTCATTACATCCCTGACCCGGTCAATGACTGGAAAACAGGTTGTAGGTTTTCATTTCATTTTCATCACACAGGAGATTGTTGCCCTGATCGCCACTCTATTGATATGATATTTTGAAAGGTATTTTTAACTTCATTCTAAATTGTAATAACATATCGTGCTTCCTCTTACCTTCAAGATCGTATCGTACAACTTTATTTGTGTTTGCTTGTGTCTTTGAACTTATAGAAAGCTCTTGTCAAGGAACATCTAATTTGTGTTTCTCAAAGAACATATAATTTGTATTTTACAAATGGTGTATCTGGATTTTCCGTATAGCTGAATTTGTTCGGAATTTGTTTTTAATATCGATTTTGTAAATAATATTTTTAAAACCAGAGACCACCGTTGATTTTTCCGAAAACCGCAACCTAAGCATCTCCTTGGCCTTCGGTAAGGTTTCCTAGTCCCCTTTCCACGTTCGTTGTTTGTTTTCGTCAAGTTGCCCTCACTGATATTTATTGTATTCGGCGCTGTGGAGTGCAGTTCATCGAAGTATATTGTGTGTAGTGTTTAAGGTACCGTGTAATTGCATTTATTTTTGTCCCTTTAACTGTTTTCTTTTTTGTGTAACCGCTGAAGTAACGGTTACACAACGAAAACTAAAATTACGGGTAAACTGGTAACAAAAGGAGCATACAAAGAGGATACTAATGCTTCTTCGTAACTCTAACGATTTGCCATAAAAGTGCACTTTTGACATATAAATAATGTTTTATGGGTGAGGTTTTCTGAAATTAGCGGTTCAGAATATATGACGCGTGGTTACCTAGCAACCGAGCAGGCTGTGATATGAAGATGGTCATGATTGAGACATACCGTACTTACGCGAATAATGCCCGCATATTTGTTTAAATTTGGGGCACGAAATTGGGGTGCGGGTTTTATTTGCATCAATTTTGGATTTTTTTTTTCAAAATCAGCCTTCCTAAAGTTAGCGTGCGGGGATTGTTCGCGTAAATCTGGTATATAGAAGGCTCTGTTATTATACAGTTCTCATCTCGTCGTGCTCTACAGAACTGATGATTTCATCCGTGGTACTTTCTTAGGCCTTGAGTCAGTTTCTCCCGTAGCGTCGCGTAGCTGTGGGCTTGGATTCGGGAGATTCTGGGTTTGAATCTCATCGTCGGTAGCCCTGAAGATGGTTTTCCGTGGTTTACCATTTTAACACTTTAATTAAGGCCACGATCGTTTACTTCCCACTCCTAACTCTTTCCTATCCCATCGTCACTATAAGACCTATGTGTGTCGGTGCTACGAAAAGCAAATTGTAGAAAATTTAAATTAAAACAACAGTGATTGAAGACATCACTACGTAAGAGGCAACTAAAAGGGCGACCAAGGTATGATTGTAACAGAACCATAAAACTAGTTGTGATTAGTACCATCACGCGGGAAACACCTTGGGTTGCCTTTACTTGCGAGTAGTACCACTATATGAGCGACACCGTGGGTCTGTATTGTCTGTGATTAGTACCCAGTATGTGAGGAACACCACGGGAATACGGGCGTCCTGATTAGTACACCTAGGTGAGGAACACCATGGGTTTGTGTTGCCTATGAGTGGCGCCATTATGTGAGAAATAACATAGGTGTGCTACAGGTCCATTTACCCTCACACTCACGATAGTGGCTTCCGTCGCGGAAATACACAAACATACAGTACTCTCAGGTAGTATACAGTCTTCCGTTCCGTCGTCTCCAGCCCACCTACTCACTGGATTCTCCAATTCCACAACAACAGCTCCTCGTTCAGACCTCGGTGGGACACTACGACCGCCAACACCTCTGTTGCCCTCAGCCCAGCCACCGAACCCCAACACACTGAGTCTCACACTGACTTCACCACGGAGCCTAACACTCAGCGAGTGTCCGCGGCTAGCCTCTCTTTTTATAGCTCGGATGATGGGAACTAGAACTTCCAAGAGGAGGCCAGAGGAGGATGGTTCCCATTGAATCTCCAAGAAACACACAGGTAAGCCATCCGACGAGAACAATACACGGAAATGCCAGCCATGTCCTCCATGCCGGCTGGGAGATCTTGGATGCTTCATTAGTCCCCTCCAGGAAGGACCGAAAGGGGTTACCACGGGGCTGGCACGTAACACTGTATCTCCACAGCTGTTCCTGCAGCTGACGTGATGCTCATACAGAGATAATTAGTAAAGTAACACGGTATGACGCCAACAGACGGCCGTTCATCAGACACAGCTGAGCATTTCCATACTGCGTCCATTCATCACCGCCAGCCGTCCTTTGTCGTAAGGAACATGGAACAAATAAGCTGTCGTCAGCCCCACCACCGATTGGTGCGAGATTTCATAACATGGTCATCATCAGACTTAACAGAATCATCGAAGCTGGCTTTTAAGTTTCCGTAATCAAAAACGGTGACGTAATCCGTTCAGTACGATCACATTCGTACAGTGCAGTTATTCAAGCGTTGGTACACTTCTGATCTCCCACTGCAGAGTAGATTCTCAACCATAGAGACTGCCGTTCTGGACAATACAAGTGTAGAGGTGAGTTATTCTCAACCATAGAGACTGCTGTTCTGGACAATACAAGTGTAGATGTGTTTTTTATATTATTATCTAGGTGTGGAAACGAAGCAAAATAGGCATATATGACAAAGACAATTCCTTTTAACCGGAGAACACAGGAACTTTAAAATTAGAAAATATTTTAGAAAGTCATTTATTTGCGAAACAGAAAAAAGGGTCGTCTTGAAATGTGCTCAAGGGCGAGCTGGATTAAAAATAATCTTGAGAAATTCTAAGAGAAGGAGGACAAAGAATTGTTACTAGACATGGAAATTAGGACAATTACATTTATTGGAAGTACCATTAGACATAACATCTTCAAACTCATATATTTACAGGTAAGTGTTAGAAGAAAAGAGGAGAAGTCGACCGAGGAAAAGCATCTGGATGACATCAGAAAAATGGGTTGTGAAGATGAAACTGTCAGCAGAAAATAGACTAAAGTCGTGCAGACTTCAGAGCAGGCATCACCAGGCTTGATCATTAGCATGATGACGTGAAGCGCGCGGAGTGCCTGTCTGTTCTAGTGTCGACGACACAGTCTACCGCAACGTATTACTCAAGCTCAGACACTGTCATTTTCTAAATATAGGTGAAAAGGTTCCGGGCGATATTTAACAAAGTGTGTGTATTACATCGTTGCCTACAATTACATACAGCTTGCGTTAAGTTCTGAGAGGCTCACAACCAGCGGGAGATTAGATCACTTTTCACTTACTGTCCCAGGCTCTTTCTTTGATCAAATCTTATTCTCTTCTGACCAAGACGGTGTTAAATTTGCGAAGCGCGGGCAATCAGTCATTTGCATGTCCCTTCCTTAATACACCCCATTCTTCTTCCGCTCGGACATCTCCTGGTTTAGTATTCATTGTCCAGTTTTACTTTCTTCACCATCTAACATGTTTTATCTGAAAATATGCGTTCCACATTAGCGATGCAAAATGTGTGAAGTGTTGTTGCCTAGCAACCGTGTGCCCACAGTTCCAGCCCTTTCAGGCAAGCAACTCGATCTTGAAAACGTCCTGAGAATATGAGCTACGAATTTTAGGTAAATAAAATATCATAAAGTATGAGAATATATTCTGTATTTATTCCCAAAAATTGCAATCTTTTTTCTTAGTCATCGTTGTCCGGTCGATTAGATTAGAAGTTTGCCTTTTTCTACCACTACGAGCACTAATGTGAGTCAATGCAGAGTTTCACTTAAGCCTTTATAACTACATTGGGTGTGGAGATTTTCAAGGAAATCAAGAAACGCCTGAGGGTATTGAACCAAGGAACACGTTACAGAAAGAATGATGTAAATAAGTTAATTTGGCTAGGATTTGAATCAAAAGAGAAATGAGTAAAGATACAAGCGATTTTGAACTGTTTTTTCGGAAGTGGATTTAGGCAGGAAGCGATTTTCGAAATTAGTTTTTGAGTTTGATAGAGCTATGAAAGACTCAAAATTTGAAAGCTTTCCGGGCCCTTTAGCCCTTCACCTTTCGGAACAATTGAGGAAATTACTTAATTTTACGTTTTTCTTAGTAAGGGGACCCGTACTTTGCGTGCTAAGAAAATTTTTCAACATTAAATATGGTTTCTTCGTGAATTCGTACAAATAAATGTAATCGTTAACAATCTGAGTTTAATTTATAGAAATACATATTCACGATCATTTGATTTTCCCGAAGGGACACCATTTGTTTTAAATTACAAGACGAAGTGGCTACCAATGCAAGGAGAGAACACGTCGCCACTACAGAACGTGCCGCGCTGATAACCCAATTATCCCCTTGCTCGGATTTCAATCTCTTTTAAATGGAACCCCGCGTTAATGGCTGCAAACTCGCCCGTATATCGCTAGTAAAAGAATTACCTCGCCCCCTCTTTTCTTTGGAGAAAGTAATTGAACTAGGGATAATGCCGGGGCCTTCCTCAGCAGTGATTCAATACCTGTCCCGAGGAAACGTGCTAGATACATGTAGCGGCATGAAATTCTAGATGTTGGTCGCCACATCTGACAGAAGTGAGCACTGGAGAACACATCACACCACCACCACGAAAGACGTCATCGCCAGGCTGAGTGACTCAGATGCTTGAGGCGCTGGCCTTCTCACCCCAGTTTGGCAGGTTTAGTCCTGGCTCCGTGCTGTTGTATGTCCTCAAATACGTCGGCCTCGTGTCGGTAGATTTACTGTCACGTAAAAAAACTCCCGTGAGACTAAATTCCGGTACATCGGCGTCTCTGAAAACCATAAATAGGTCAGATAACTCGTCCCGATACGCCTGTCGTAGTCATATTGATTTGTCGGCCCTTTCCAGTAGTTTAATGAACATTTAACACCCGTACATTCATTCGTAATGTAGTGATAACATTTCTGTCCATACAATATTCACTGAGCTTCGACCATTTGGGCGTGCTGCACCTTAACATTTTCAATGGATCTTGCCTGAGACAGTGCAACATACAACTGGCAGTGACTGAATACTGGTTCGGGTACGTAGACTAGCCACATTTTCTCAAGAGTTTCTCCCTGCGCTTTATTAATAGTAATGGTCGGCTTGATACCTTCCTGTCTGTACGTTCGTCGATGTTTTCTCTTAGCAACATGTAGGAACGTTCTGCCATCTGTTGAATATATTTAGAATCTGGGGAAGGTCAGAGAATCAAAGAGTATAGAGCACAGAATAATATTCTTCCATGATCAGAGGAAGTGTGTACTCTCTGGCTTGACACGTGGTAATCAAACATGGCTGCGTGCAATGACATTACTAAGGATGAAAATCACTTACAGTATATCAGAATATTAATGAAAGTATTAGTCGCTTAACAACCTGCTAAGTACATAATGTATTGCGGGTTAGAATAAGCCTTCGCCTGCAATTATTGGAGTGATCATTTAATGATTCGATTTTATGAATACTCAAAGTTGGATGAACTTATAGACCTATCAATGTCTCATAATTCACCGGCAGGTAATTTCGGAGAGAATAAAACTGAAATGATGCAAATCGGTCCAGTAGAACGGACGGAAGGATTTGCCAAAACTGTTTTAGTAAATGTTTTAATATATATAGATTATTATTATTGTTATTATATTTATTATTATTATTATTATTAATGACACTGACTTATCTTGTCTGGGCCACGAAACGAGCATCATTAAACTCAAAGTATTTTCCTTCTTCTGCACGAATGGGTCACTTAGGACCACCATTTGTTAAGCTTTCCTCTTTGCCCAATTGTTCTTCATTTTCATCGATTGTTGTTGTTCCGAGGTTTCTGTGGAACAGCAGAGGTGAAAGAAGGTGCAGGGGTGAATGGGTCTAACTACAAATGCCAAGAAAAGAAAAATTTAAAACTTAAACTGAAGGTTATATTTCCTTTTTTTAAATTCAAATTTAGCAGATTTTATAACAATGAAACGTTAGGTAAAATGACAAAGCTTTGACTCAAAACAATAAAATCCAAAATTTAGAGACAATTTAACAATCTGGGCTTCAAGCCCCAAGTTTTACAATCCTTGAGCTACTAGCCCAACTTTACCAAGGCACAAATTTGTTCAAAGGGCAGAAATCCCGTAATTCCTGGAGCAACTCACAATATCAAGCCTTCAAAAGGCACTCAGTAATCTAATTTTGAAAAGAGCTAACAGGCTCCCAGTTAATCAAGCCTATTCAAGGCAACATCAAATATTACAATTACTTGCCATCAAGGCACAATTTACAAAATTAAACGGGGGTATTTTCCACCCAATCTTCTGGGCCTTAGCAGAAAAAGAACAGGT
The DNA here is from genome assembly GCF_040414725.1 of Anabrus simplex. Taxonomy (NCBI): domain Eukaryota; kingdom Metazoa; phylum Arthropoda; class Insecta; order Orthoptera; family Tettigoniidae; genus Anabrus; species Anabrus simplex. The sequence goes on from NC_090277.1 coordinate 76,921,943, forward strand.
TGAGTAAATGGCCCGACATACAAAAGGAATGGAGGCGTGAATTTTCACTCCTACTGTAAACTTCCTGAAACCTAAAAGGCACTAGGCCGGTGAAACAGGGGCTATTCCCAAACTATGGAGGTGACCCGTATAAGAAAGAAATATGAACATTACGGAAGAAAAGAAATTCAGTTACCAAAACGTAGTCACCTCAAATCAAAATTAAGCGGAGCTCGAGAGGGTAAAGCACTCTCTATCCCCGATTTACAGTTACAAATTTACTTAAGTTTTACATAAAGGAAGAAATTTACATATTTATGAAGATAGGTTACATGGTAAAGGTTTTGGACCTTCCCTGCGGGTTAAACTGCTGAGCTAGCAAGAAATAAAGATGTTCAGTGGCCATTACCTTGCTGAAGAGCTGCTCCCTGATGAACGAGGCACCTCCCACCTCATGCTCACTTCCATACACTAGGTTAGATGTTGATCAAATGGCCGAAAGACAGGAAAATCCGCAGTTTTTATACCCTCGGGGAAGTTTCGAGACCTTTTGTGAATAATTAAGACACACCCACAGGCTTTTATTGGCTACAGTACACAGTTACACACAAAATCGAAGACGACATACGGGATTGGCTGAAAATTAATTACAGAAATAATTGATTGGCTAACTTCACAACTGGCGGAAAGAAAAGATTAATATTGCCAACCCACAAATGAAAGAACGAAATTTAGTAAAGAAAAAACTTATGAGTACAAAATTTCTTCAAATAAAGTTCCTTCACTTCGCACCAGGGTGCATGATCATCGTTTTTTTTAGTAGAGACATCTATGAGAGAATGCCTACACTTCTTGATAAATAGTAAACAAAAACAAGTCGAAATTCACACAGTGATATCTTCAGAGCAAAAGTTTGAGTAGGTCCAGTTTTAAGTTCAGTGTTTCTGCAGTAGAGGAGTACTTTAAGGCGGAAAATTCGAATGTGCGGCGTAGAGGTGTACCCCCCGGTACAGTTGTAATTTCTGTTCCTTCGATCAAGTGCATCGTGTAAGGTTTCTTCTCAAATCTCCTTGTGTGAACAATTTTCCTTATTACATTTCTATCCTGAGGATTTGTCAGTGAGGTCTTTCTCTACTTGCTTATACCATTTTGTTCTCGTACGTTTCATTTATTAAAATGTATGTTCGATAAATAAGTCTGTTATTATTGATTCTTTCCCAATGGTTTAAAAACTGAATTGGTCAGAGTCTTATTCTATCACTAAGTTATTTTGAAATATATTTCTGACTTGAGTTTGAGGTAATGTATTCCATTTTTAATTCTTGGTCACAATATTTTTCCCATGATTTTCCTTTCTTCAATCTCTAATTGTTCCTTTAAAATTTTATGATGGAAATTGAGCGTTTGTGAAGCATAAGGGTACTTTTATAAAAGGAAATTTGAGAAATCTAGTGGGCTCCGGTTTTATTTATTTAGAGTTGAAGAGACTTGGCATTAAATGTTGGAGAGTGATGTGTGTGCCTCTTCTTATGTGATCGCATTTCCCTTCTCACGGGATTGAAAACTTTCCTGTGAAATATTAAAGTTTTAGTGAAGTAATACACTCTATTACACGTATGAGATAACCTTAAGTAATAGCTTGCCTACCGTGTGCTCACAATAACAAGTGAATATTCACTTGTCTTCGCTGAGACACTGCTTGTGTGTTCTCTCCACCGGGACATCCGTTCATCAACCCGTGCTCCGACATTATTAGATTACTGAAGTCTGGAAATATTTCATTTTCTCCCTTTTACAGCCATGTCCTCAATCCTTGAGATGTTACAGTTTCTCTTCTGCAAACTACCTCAGAAGTAGGAACTTGAAATTGCGTCGTTTCACCCATAACAATAACAATAACAATAACAATAACAATAACAATAACAATAGTGGATTACAATGTTCGAATGGAGGGAAGGCATATGGCGCTGTTGGTGGCGATTCGTCCGTCGGATGAAGTCCTAAAGCTCAACCTCTTGGTGTTATTCAACAGGAGTAGGCTATGTGCCGGTGTCGGGTTTCACCCTCTCCCTTCCCTGGAGAAATCACTATACGCATCATTTAACACTGTGTAACTCCGCCTCTGGACTTGATAACCGTCTGGATTCGGTTAGGAAGTGAGTCCACAAGGTTGTGGAGGTACGCCGCATTCAGGTTAAGCCACTCGCTGAGGATTTGATCGCGCAGTTCCACTAAATAGCGGGGATACTGATGTCGACGTTTTACCTGCTGTTCCAACACGTCCCACAGATTTTAAATGGGGTTCAAGTCAGGTGATTTTGGAGGCCAGTCGAGATGTAATAGGTGGGGGAGTGTTCGTAAAACCAGTCACATATGCGTCCAGCTCGATGAACTTTGCTGTTGTTGTATCAACTGCATACTCATCATGCAGATGTTGACTGAAAGGCAACACCAGATCATCCATAATGTGTAAATGACGAAGCGTGTTCATGTTAATGGTCACCTCAGTGAGTGGGACCAATCCATAACACTAAAAACACCCCTGAAACATCGCAGACCTACCTCCTAGCTGAACCTGACCTTGCACACATCCAGGATGAAATGCTTCATTCGGCCTTCGGTGCACTCGAAGACATGCACTATTCGAATACAAGCAAAAACATGATTCGCCAGACCAGGCAACCACAGTCCACGTTCGATGATTTCTGGCCCATTGAAGCCGTCTGTGCGAGTGTGAGCAATGGCCTCTTGCGAGATGACCGACTCCAAATGTTTTCTCGCTAACAGGTGGGGATGGACCTTCGTTCACTGACTGCACCAATTCATATCGGATTTTCTATTGTGAATGTAAGGCAGTTCTCTTCTCTTCCTCTTTCTGTGAGCATTGCTTAGTTGTCCCTCTGAGATTCAAGGCTCTATGAATCTGTACATCGTTGTAACCATTACCCTTGAACGTGACTTCGAGTCTGTCCAAATCCTCCTGGACATTCGATGGCTCACAAATTCCTGTCGCTCTGGTGGCCAGCGTCGTGAGATTGCCCTGTTTTAGTGCTGGAAAGTACCTTTATATTGGCCAGGAATGGAATGAAGTGCACCTGTAGACAATATACGTAACAACAGAGCCTTTAAAATATCTATCGAGTGTTGGAGTCGTGCTATTACTGAAAAAATATTACAACCTTCTATATGATGGAGATATTATATTAGTTTTCAGAGTGATGATGGTGCTGTTTACTCTTTGAACAGCTGGTTCATCATTCGACTAATCTCCTTAATGTGTTGCAAGAGCCTTAATCCAATGTAGTGTTACCAAAATTGGCAGTTAGATTCATGAACCTGGTGTAGGAAATCAGTGCATTAAAAGGAGTTATTCACTGAATCTGTATTTAGCCTCTCTTCAGGGCCAGTTAATGAGAGATCATTTTAGCAGCTACCTCGTCAGAACTGTGGCCTTTCTCTTCTTTATTGAAAACCTCCCGCCTTATTACTATTACTTATTATTATTGCCTCCGTATATTAGAGTTTGAGACACCGGTTAACGTCTCCAGGATCGATAAGTTATATTCTCGCCGAGTAACTGATTTTAGAACAGAGGTGCTCAGCAAGACGCCCATTGAGGCTGGCCCAGTGCGGTCGGGCGGACGTGACGTAAATGCGGGCAGCATACGTCACAGGGAAGCGAGGAAGCATTGAATTTCGATTGTGATTACGAAGCTCTCCTTCACTATTCAGCAAAAAGCTGGCTGGGGTGCGGTATTTAAAATAAAGCGCTAAAATGGCTAAAAATCTGACCTTTTCAAGATATTCCGGATTAATTTATACTGCGCTCGATATAAACAGTCAGTTTTATTTTCTTGCATCCAGTCAAAGAAACCTGACACGTTATATATATTACAATCTACAAAAGTTTAAGCGTACAATGTACGATTTACAATTCCTTCGATGGACAGGGCAGTATTTGCATTTAAAGAAAAAATAAAATTTCATGTTATTCATTAAGCAAAAATGAATATAATTACATAGTTAAACAAGTTTACTGCTTGATTTTGCACAGTGTTGTGCGACTTTCTCTGTTCACTGAATTTCTGAAAATAGTATTTAAAATTTAACATGCGTCCGATGATAATAGCTAGCCTCTAAATCAGGGCCTCTCAGGGTGCATGCGCCTGGTGCATGCGCTGTGCACGGTGCAAAAGACGACTTCGCTTGGTTGACCAAGTGCAGACCCCCACTCCTCGATTTGGAGCAATAGCGCTGTCTCTCTCTTTTCCCACGCCTTTATCGCTCGCTCCCCCTGTCTCCCTCTTCCTCACTTAATCCACAGCGCTCCAAATCCGAGCCGAGCGGGACCGATGCACTGTGCACAGGAACCTTGCGCCACTGTTTGCACGCGTGAGATTTTGGGCGTTTGAGAGGCCCTGCTCTAAATTATGAGAGGAAGTTTCATCATGAGTGAGGCTAGATATTTACTATCCAAGACTGAAGTACAACAATAATGTACATGTATCCACCAGATAGATGTGCAGTTTGCCTCCAAATAAATAAGCTAACTAGTGTTATTCCCGGTAAACACGATTGGGTTGTTGGTGAGTTTATCAGATAATTTAAACCCAAGCAATCAGAGTCCACGGCTTATGCACCTTAATTCCGTATTGTATTAGAAATAATTCTAAAGCACCTCTTAAAATGTGCTAGTGAAAGTTGTTATACATTACATAAATTATAAAAATACTAGAGCATGTAAGCCTAACTCTTTATTGTATCCGGTCAAAACACATGAACCACAATGAACATAAATACCTTATTTCTTACAACGTAAATTGATAATGACGTGGATTTCTGCCTCCATTTCAAACTCGGCTATGCCAGTAGTGATCAGGAGTCACTGGGAGAACTTCGCCTAACCTTCGCGGCCTCTGACGTAGCCACTCACTCATTCTTGCCAGCTCCCCCGCTTACGGAATACCCAACGCGTGTACCTCTGTTTGATAAGGACAGGCATATGTTTTAACACTTCAGCAAGTTGCAGGCTACTGGGGGTGCGATACGCATTCCCCTCACAAAATTGACACACTTTCACTGCTCGATGGCTGCATTTAAGAAGGTCCAACTTGCGGGATGATGCGGTCATAGTCTTGAAATGATAAGCACTCCCAACATAAATGAAAGTGAAAAGATGGGATGGGCCCAACGTTTTAAAAAGGAAGGCATGGGCAACAGGACGGGTGAAGTAGAAAGGCTCGTTAGGCCTCGAAAAGAAGAAGAAGAGTTTTCCAAGCGCGGTCGAATAGGAACGATGCATGTGAGGAGCCAGACTCAGCTAAGGGAACCGTGGTTACTCCCCCAACCTCCCACGTTCAGAGCCCTACTCCCCCTTTTAGTCATTTCTTATGACAGGCAGGAAAGTTGTTCTGCCACCCCATAGGGGCTCTTAAAGCCAGGAAATTCTCTGAACACGGATTGACGGAGGGAGATAAGGAAACAATACCACTCCTTCGAGCTCTTGGAGGCTTTGCTCATGATCTGAATAAGGATGCAGGGGGCTGTGTAACACTCCGTTATTCAATAAACAAGTCGTTACCATAACAACGTCAGCTCCATTTACATGTTTAGTGTTCTTCACGGGAATAAACGATGTTTCTCTGCTGGTGGCAACTCCCGGAGATTAATAGCTTCATCATAAAACACTGTAAATTGAAAGTGGCTTTTGTAAGAACAGCAGCGCTACGAGATGAAGTGTATTCTCTGTGCCTGCCGAGTTTATCAAAACAGCTCTCCAATATGTATAGATGGCTCTCAGGACGATTTAACTTTGTGTATCTCGTGTTCGAACGCGAGCTGTTCCGTTCTTCTAACTTGTTTATATTTGTGTAACTGTTCACTGACGGTAAGGCTAATAAAAAGCTACAGGGGAATGCCTACGAAACAGAAGTGAAAAAAATCACCTGAAAAGACGCGAGGGTGTTGGCAGCTGTGGCCTACACTGGGAACTGTCCCGGCATTCGCCTTAGTGCAGGAGAACAGGACAGCCGACGGTGAGGACCAGCCCATCTCCATCTCCCAAGTACAGAGGCGTAGAGCCGCGGTAGAGTAGTGGCCGCCCCTCCTCTGCTCGGTTGGTCGGTCGGAGAACAGAGCTGTCGGACCACGGACAAGCTGTGGCTACTTATGGGCTGAGATGCTCTTTGCAACCGTCAACCATCCGAGATCGTTCAGTCTCCGTATCGATTATTGTTTGTAAAGCAAGTTTGCATTCCTTCCTTGAAGGGGGAGGCGGGCTACCTAGAAGGTAACGCCTTCTTCTTGGCCAGGATATTCAGGCAGGTTACACCTGGAGTGACGGATTTAGGAGCTGGGTAAAGGATGTGTAAAAATTGGGAGATAGAAGGGGGTTGCCGTATTAGTTAATCGATTTTTTTCCCTTTATTTCCTTTTCCTTCATTTTGCATATTTTATTATTGTATTCATAGTACATGGTTTGGGATATTTACTACGTAATTTTTATCAAGATATACATAGTACATATTTTCTTTTAAGTGTATATTTACATTATTTATATACAAGGTTTTCCATAACAATTGTTATTGTGGATCATATTGTCGAATTTAGTTTTTTATTTATGTGTGAGATGGGATGTTAATAGGGTTGAGCGCTCCATCACAGATCACAGGCCATAGGCAATAGGAGGTCGGACGAAGGTTTCGTAGGTGAAAAGTTAAGGCCCGACCGGGTGCCGGCTAGGCGACGAACCAATCGGGCACGGGTGGCACTCGTAATTTTGAGGTTAAGGAAATGGAGACGGAAAGTTAGGTGCTGGTCTACTACTACCACTAATAAGAAATGTTTTCATTACTCCCCTGAAGGGGGAGGCGGGCCTCCTAGGCGGTGATGCCGTCCTTCAGCCCAGGAGATCTGTATCGCTGAAGGAGATGTGCGGAGAAGGTGAGAGGGTAGGCGGCCATGGCCTACACTATATAACGTGCTCCAAATTTTTCAACTATTCTACCTGATTCTACGTCTGCTACGCTTGACATGCCGCTACTAACATGTGTGTGTGTGTGCTCTCTTCGCGCGTCTAGTTTGTACTGTTCGTGCTGCTTACCCTCCCTCCTTTCTTCCCCTACCGCCTCGCTGTGCAATGTGTACCGTCTGCTCTCGTCTTTTCTGGACGTTTCCATCTGAGTATAAATAAGGCCTGCTCTGGGCTTGATCGGCGAGTTGGATGAAGACGACGACTTGTGTGGAGGGAGGACTTTATTTTACTTACGCTAGCGGCTGGTCCATGTGCAATGTTTCTTTTTAAATGGTGTTTAATGTTGATGATTGAAGCTCAAGGACTGCTGGACGGGTGAGCGAACTTTAAATTTATTTTCCCTTGCCATACTTCACTTTCTTTTTAATGCTGCACTTCCTGATTTCATCATGCCGTACTGGCTACAAATGACTGTTCACGCTAATAATATTGCTAGTCTGAGCTGTTGACAGTGGTGTTTTTCTTGCAACTGCATTACGATCTCTTTTCAAAATTTGACTTTCAATTACGTCAAGTGATTACTGTGATATGAACCACTGCATTCCAACAGACTTGGTGAAAAAACGCAAGAATAGGACTAATTGTAATTTTATTAACGCCTAGCTTCTGTTTGAAAATTTGAATTCCATCAAAGCTTGTGGGTTCTATTTTTCCTAATCCCTGTTGCCAGCCTTAGCTATTGTTTTCTTTCACGTCCTTCCCTTTTCCCCCCGTTCCTGTCACGGGTTTTATCTTTTCTTCTACTTTTGCTATTGTACAGTGGCCTAATGCTTTTCAAAACTTTCTTAAAATTTTCGTATTAATGGGTAATATCTGTTTACTCCCAATGTAAGCTATTGTAAAATTCATTTTCCCTCGAGTCTAACTCTTTTCTTTAAATTGAAATTAGTGTTGTTAAATGGTCGTCCCATATGTTTTTTGGAAATCAGAAGTTTCTAATCTTTAAAATATTGTTGGATTCTTTATTATCTGTTTCACTTTCTTTGGCTTGTAAAAATTCTTCTTGGTGTTTGTGCTAATATATTATTGTTATGAAAAAACTGTTCCTTCTTTTTCCCTGATTTTTATCACGCGCATTTCCATGTCCTTTAATTATCTGTACTTACCTCGGGTTCCTCTGAAAAAATGGACACAGTAATATGCTTCCCAATGCGCTCTGCTGAAATCCTTCACTTTGAAAATTGAAATCTGAGTACTTGTGCATGTATGGATTTTTCTGGAGAGTTGTAAATCTTTTTCGTGGCATGCCATCACTTGCATTGATTGGTGTTTACGTTACTGCGTTAGTCGGACTAGTGTCCAAGTTCATGACTTAGTTATATTCTTCTATGATCGTGTTTGTTTTGTTGGTATTTTGACTTACCATTTCCACTCTCGTGTATTGCGAGATTATTCTGAGTGTACATACTTACCCAAGTCTCTAAATCCTAACGCCACAACTAGGAACTGTCCCGGCATTCGCCTTAGTGCAGGAGAATGGAAAACCACGGAAACCATTCTCAGGACGATGAGGACTCAACCCTTTCCCGAATACAGAGGCGTAGAGCCACGGTAGAGCCATGGCCACTTGTCGGCCGAGACCCACTCTGCTTTCCGCCGATCATCCGAAATCGTTCGGTCGTCGTATCCATTGGGCAGATAGTGGAATTCACAACTGAGACAAACACTAGGGCTGTGTATCTTGGACGACAACATTTTCATTAACTAATAATAATAATAATAATACCAATACACAGAGATGGCATATGGATGAAATGACCTACCGAAGAGCTGTACCAGCACACTGACAGACTCACAGACATGATCAGCAAACGCAGACTGGAGAACAACAGACTTACAAAGAAAACCTTTGATATAGTAAACAGTTCAAGGAAGAAAACAAATTAGCATCATGAAATAAAGGAAGACTTAAGGCAAGTGGGTTTTCAACAGGCAAACGATAGGAGATAGAAAAGAATTCAGAAACAAAATTAGGAATACAAAATTTATAATAAATGAAAATAAGAAGACAGGAACATTGTGGACAGAACAAAGGAAACAGGAGCATAGCCAAAGGATGCAGAAATTTTGGGAAGAGAAGAGGAAGAAGGGAAAGAAGTGAAAATTGTGTCATAATAAGATATTCGAGTTCAAACACTGTCCATAAGGGAAAAAATACTTATGAATGATAATACTAATAATAATAATAATAATAATACGGCTCCAGCTCTACCTATCAGTGTTCACACACCCACGAAAGCGGAATTCTATTGGGCGGTTGCTATGGCTGAGTTTACTTTTATCAAGTGACTCTGAGTGGCGATCAAACTCATGAACTCAGGAAATTGGGATCGTGAATCGGACACTCGACAACTGATCCGCGGAAAAAGTAACAACAATTATTACAAATTTATTTTCAAATTTACGGGTATAAGTAATTTTAGTTTTGACAAACATTTATAGAACTTTGTAATACCTACTATTTGTTTCCTCATATCTTTATGTAAAAATACGAGTGTTAACATGTGAGCTTCAGTAATATGTGTATTTTCGTTTGTTACAGGTGAGATGACTCGGTTGTCTTCGGCTAAGGTAAACCTCAATATTGTTCTGCTCTCGCATTGCTAAATGATTCATTGAATTAATGTTTTTAGTTTCTGTTTCGAAAGTATTTGTTTAAGATTCTACTTGCTCTACGTTAAGAACTATGTCTTCATCTATACGCTGTCCATAAAAAACATCCTTTATTTTATAGGGATATGTCTTAGGATCGTGCCAGACATCATCACATCCGATCTTCCTGGGTCGATACGCTTCGTGTAGTACGTGAAGAGGTTCATGACCTCGCAGTTGACGGTGGACAAGACAAATCGACATGATCGCCTTCAAACCGGGGAGTAAAAAGGCTTTGTAGAGCAAATATTCAATCAGAAAACCATTCTTCAAATTCGAAAAACCAGACCAGCAGTAGTCACACTTATAGACTTCAAAAATGCATACTCCTCCGTAGACCGATAGACAGTGTTTAGCGTGCTAGAGGAGTTCCAAGTTGACAATGAAACAAGAAAATTGATCAAGCAAACATTGACTAACACAATATCGAAAGTAAGATTTTTAGGAGAAATTTCTGAACCAATTGAAAACAAAAGAGGAATAAGAAAAGGGGGTGCATTATCTCCCTTACTGTTTAATTTAGTTCTGGGAAAGGGGATGACGATATGGTGATATGAAACTAAAGGTATAAATATTGATAGGTATCTCCAAGATTAAATTCACGTTTATTGCCTAGCATTTGCTGATGACAATGCTATCCTATTAAACAAGAGACAGGAAGCAATCCAGCCTGTAGAAAATCTGCGTGAATTAGTAACCAAAACAGGACTCCAAATACCTTACGCAAAGACGAAGTATATGGAAGGGACTACATCAGGTTTCAACAGTGAACCGTTAATCACCAAATATGAAAATATCGCTCAAGTAGACACATTTAAGTATCTATACTGCTAATAATAAGAGTTGGCGTCTGACATTTCTTAGAGGGAGGTCGGTTTACTGCCTGCCGAGGCGGGATAAAGGGAGTGGCTGTGTGGTTGCCATGGAAACGAGGGTGGGGCGACTGCGGTTGCCATGGAGATAACACTTCAGGGCAGCTCGTCTTGCTGGGAGTTGCCAAACCTGTCACTGTCACTGATAAGAACCTGATTGTTTGTATAAGAGTGATCGCAAATGGGACGACACCGCCTGGCCAGGTAGTCTACAACAGATCACAGCGGTCAGAATGAAGGAGGGAACAAGTGAGCCGGAAGCGAGGGGTAAGAGTATGTAGAAAGGAATGCTGGAATGTGGCAACATCGTGAAATGGCAGGTGCAGTGCTCCTCCCTCCAACCTTACCTGTCAGACGCCAAATCTTATTATTAGCAGTATAGGTAAAATATTGAACCAACAGGGCTAAATCAGCAAGCTAACGAAGAAAGAACTGCAAACCTTCAAAGAGCATACAAAATTACTTAGAACAAATACAATAAAAGAACTATATCAGAAATGTTGAAATTATGACATTATAACACAGTAGTTAAAACGGATGCCTTTGCTGGCAGGACGTAGTGTTTACAGTGCACTATGTCTTCTGGAATTGGCTAGAGCAATATTGTTACTTTCATTGATCTGTCTCAGCTTTATCCTTGGCTTTGACAAGATGAAAGTGACTGAGGTATGAGTGATGCTAGTAATGCCATTCCTTATGCAGCCAGTCCCTGCTATGAATGGTGTGAAAATGTTGCTCATAGGGTCAGTTGGTGCATGCATTTCAGTGGGCTTGGCAGACTGATATGTAATAGCAACTTCTGGCTCAGTGAGGAAAGCAACGGGAAACTACCTCATTCCTCATTTCCCTAGTACACCTCTTCAGTGATGCCTAGGCCATTTATGGCAGCTGATGGCGGAGCTGTTGAGGATCCAACCAGCCTTCGGGCTGAGGACTAAACTAAACATACACAGTTAAAACGGAGGCACTTTATGCATCTGATACTATTATAATTGGGGGCAAATCTCGAATAAAGGCTATCTAAAAACAAGAAAAAAGTCCTCAGAAAAATATGAGGACCAAAATGAGAAAATGGAGATTGGATGAAAAAGAAATCACACGAAATATATCAAGTTACAGAAAAAATCATTGATAAATCAGAAAACGGCGCTTACAATGTTATGGTCACTTATATATAGAATGAATAATAAGAGGCTCGCAATAGTACATTACGCAACAAGCCTATAATGGCAATAATTAAGCCACGAGTATGTTTATAAAACTAGCGAAGATAGTTTTATAATTTCTATACGAGTGTCTTAATTGCCATTACAGGCGAGTTGCATACGACTGTTTATGCTCGTTGATAATTATAACTCTATTTTTTAATTATTCATAAATGTCTGTCGAGATGTCGCTTGACAGTTGAGTTTACTGAACAGAGCGCATGCGCTGGATTATTGATTTCCCGTGAGTGGCTCAGAGACCTTGACAATGTCATATGTTTTCAAAGCTTTGATGGAAGGTTATCATAACCTAGCTTTATTTCAAACACAAATTGTTTATTATACAGTTGGTGGTGCCGTGTGGTTGTGGAATATTGGAAGTAGAAGGTGCATTGATGTTAATATGTGTGTCCGACATGTTTGATTTTGGAAACAAGTGCGAAGCAAGTGCGTTGAGCGCAGGTGCGATGCTAATTGGTCAAACAGTTGTATCATAATGAAAATATGAACTCTGATTGGTGGAGAACCTGTATCATAATGAAACTTGAACTATAATGAGCCGCATTAAGATTAAGTTTTCTGGCATATAATATTTATATTTCGGCACCGTCGAGCATAAAGAAAATTTTAAAATTAGCTTTGTCAATGAAAAATCAGAATAATTGGCTAAAAGAAATCAGTGAAGTGGAATTAATAAGGAAACCATTCACGATACAATAACATTCAGAAACTTACTTCACAAACAAAAATTTTCTGCAGAGCCTAGCCCCAAAATAGAGGATAGGTTGAATAACGTAAAGAGAAACACAGCGAGAATATTAAGAGAAGAGGAAAAAGAGAAAAGTGCTAATAATAATAATAATAATAATAATAATAATAATAATAATAATAATAATAATAATAATAATAAATTAATCCTTTCGTATAAGCATTGCTAGGACTAATAAATTACATGTATGTGATGGAGGCTCAAAGCTCCAGATTTGAGAATTACGCAACAAGTTGTATACAAAACGCTATTGTTAGTATAGTTAATACAGGCTTTACCGTCGATACCTGTCAAATGGTATTAAAATGAGAATTTGGTGGAAATTATACACAAAGCTCTTGTTAATGAACGGGAGCCGTTAAATTCAGTACTGAACCTTATTACTGGTAGAGTTAAATCTACATGAGGATTACTGTATTAACAAAGTGACACACCTCGCCATAAGACGAGTAATATTGGCACAGACCATAATACGGTAGCATTCTGCATGTTTTTTCTTCTAAATAAAGGTTGAAGTCGAACATTTAGCTCCTAATTTAGTTTCATATCAACAAAACTCCAAAGTATCCACGCTAATTTTTCAATCGTGAAATAACCAGCATCATGTAGTTGGTAATATTTCACGGCTGCAGAAAGCACTGTTTGGTTTTTAACATATCGCAGTCTGATGATCGTTCACTTGATGCTGAACTTATCTGTGAAAGTACCATAGAAAAGTTTGATTTACAGCACAATCGTAAGCATACTGTATGTGTATTTAAAACAAAACTGTTGACTTGTGATGAACTAGTAAGTTAGTCGATGACGGTTGATGATAAATTCAATATTTCATTAATTTAACTAACTTGGTAAATTATTCCCAATTATTACTCTTGTGTTCCAAAATTCTTTCTTTTCTCTCTGATTATTTACCCCACGAACCTACTACGCTGGCGCAGCAGGGAGAGAGGTGATACTCCCAGGAGGCGGCTTGCCGGCGGACTTGGCCGAAATAAAGTAGCTCTCGCGGACCAAACACGCAACCTCCTGTGGATGAGGGACGCAGACGAAGAATACACCCACGGTATCCCCTGCATGTTATAAAAGGCGACTAAAAAGGGCGACAAAGGGATGATCGAATTAGAACCATGAGACTACTTGTAATTAGACCCATCACACGGCGAACACCATGGGTCGTCTTTACATGCGAGTAGTACCACTGTGTTAGGTACAAATTAGGGTTGCGATGAGTAGCAACCGAGTGTGAATCAGGGTGGGATTTACAGTACCCATGATTAGTACCACTTTATGCGGAACACTACGGGCTTACGTTGCCTGTAATTAGTACCATTATGTGAGAAACACGACGGGATAGTACGAGTCCCTGTGATCAGTGCACCAATGTGAGCAACATCATAGGTCTGTGTTAGATGTCTGCATTACATTACCTGTGAGTAGCACCATAATGTGTTGAATACCGCGATCTACGCTACCGCAACATGACAAATACCATGGTTCTACTTTTCTAGCGATAAGTACCATTATGAGGGGCCGATGACCTGGATTTTGGACCCCTTTAGACAACAAGCATCCTCGATTCAAGAAGTAGTCCGTAATACGATAGTTTCTGAGAAGGTGAAGCATTGCGGGTCGGGTCCACTGATTGTTTTAAATTCATATTCATCCATTCATTCTTCATCATCGCGTTTGGAATTCTGGTCAGGGGATGATTTTGGACTTCAAAATTTTCATTAAATTTCGTCTCATTTCGTACCATTACCTAGATGTTAGGCCCCTTTAAACAACAGACATCATCATCATCAGTGATTATTTACAACCAAGTTAACGGTATTTTAGGGGCGCGCAGCTCTGAACTTGCATTCGGGAGATGGTGGGTTCAAATCTTATCGTCAGCAGCCCTGAAGGTTGTTTTCCGTGGTTTCCCATTTTCAAACCAGGCAAATGTTGGAGCTGTTCCTTAATTAAGGCCATAGTCGCTTCCTTCCCACTCCTAGACATTTTCTATCCCATCGTCGCCATAAGATCTATCTGCGTCGGTGCGACGTAAAGCAACTAGCAAAAAAAGAATAACTCTCTCAACAGTGTTAATAGAAGGGAGTCATGATTGTTAAGGCTCTGGTTCGAGTCCCGTTGGTGCGAAAAAAGATTCAGCATCTGGCCATCAGGGTGCGGGGTGGGGTATACAATTTCTAATCACTAGATTGCGTGCGGAAATCTCGAATTTAATTCCAAACCTCCCGACAGTGTTCATACCGCGTGAGGGTGATGGTGATTCGTTCGCCGGATGAGGAAGTTCATCCTTGGGCAGACTCTCTGGTGTTATTCAACAGCAGTAGGCTTCGTGCCGGCAGCTGGTTTCACCCTCTCTGTGCCTCATTATCATCATCATCTTACACAGAAATGTGCAGGTCACCATGCGCGTTTTTACAAAGACCTGTACACTCAACACATTAACACATCTGAAGAGTGAGGGGAGGTGGAGGGAGCGAAGTACGGGATATCTAGCATGAACGAAACATACAAGGTAGTTGCTTCCCGGCCTGCGCGTACGTCCCCCTGACTCGACAATGAAGAGAGAGGGGAATGAGGGGAGGAAACACAGGGCTAAAGGTAACCAACGTACTCAATGAGGGTCGAATTCTCCAGTTTATGTATAATTCTTTGTGTGCGAAGGCTGGCTGAAATGTTAGCGATCTCGATCGGTTAGTTAAACACACAATATATATAGATATGCTATAGACTTAATGATGGCATGGGTTCGTGTGAACACATGAATAATAATATTCATATTGTATCCTCAACAACTAAAGTAAAAATGACCTGGCATTAATTATGGTCATCAGAGACTCAAGGCGTTTGAGAAAAACGTTCCTATGTTGTTATTATCAGCGCTGATCAAACAATTAAATGCCATATATTGGGGCGGGATCACATCGTGCACATTCCTTCACAATTTAATTACGGTTAATTAATTGTCTTCATTGATTAACCTGGATCCGCCCAAGATTGAATTTTTTGAGAATAAAATTGTAACTTTTAGCGTTGGATACAGTGCGCGCGGTTACAATACTAAGAGTCCAAGAAGACTGTGTAGTTTGCCGTGCCATATATGGCACGCTGGGCGGATTCAGGTTAAGAGAAGCCAGTATAGCCACTATGTTTAATCATAGAAATACCTTAATCAGTTCCAGAGAAAATGGAGTAAGGAGTAACTCCTGACTGTGTAACGTGACAGGACACACCTCCTAGAAGACGAACATATGTGATGTTGCTACGCATACTTCCCCTTCATCCTCAGGGTTGTCCAAAATCTGCGCCCAAACGTTCCCTGTTTTTCTTTCTACCCGAAATTCTTGTGATCACGAGTGTTACCAGGGGAGACGAACATGTCCTTGGACACTCCCAATGCTAAAAGCTTTATACTAAATGAAATGAAGTCTTAAGGTTGTCCAGCTGTACTTCTTAAACTTTTACTCACTATCACAGTGGTTTTCCACTTAAAACCGACAATAAACACGATCACTAGAAGAAAATATGTCTGAGGTTAACTCACCCTGCAGTCGCTTAAGTGCGGCCAGTATCCAGTATTCGGGAGATAGTAGGTTCAAATCCCACTGTCGGCAGCCCTGAAAGTGGTTTTCCGTGGTTTCCCATTTTCACACCAGGCAAATGGACCAGGTTATGCAGTAGTGGAAGTGTTTACCCTGTTACGTAGCGGTCAACATTCATTCTTGTTCGTGCTGTTGTGAACAGTTTTGTGTGCGATAGACGAAGCTCCATAAAGTTAGTGATCCTTATGATTCCTCATCAGATTGTAATTTTTGCGATGAAATTGTCTTCTTCTTTGACAAGCGATTTTCTATCTTCCTGGTTGATATCTACGAAATGGGAAGCTCTTTGGCAAATATCTGTGAATCAATCCGTGGCGGTGCGCCAGAAAAGAAATATGGGAGAGAATGAATCAGGAGGAGGTTGGCAAGAGACGCTTCGACTTGGTTGTGGAAAGGAATCAGCACTCTTGAACGGTGCAGTAAATGAATGCAGTTATAATTTTGTACTTTCACTTCAAACTTTTATATGTTGCATCGTTCTTAGCTCTAATTCAATTTGTGTGTTGACGACATCACGCGAACCACCTTAACATAAGTTCAGGGATATATTATATTGTTTGATTAATAGAAGCAATTTTGTGAGGTCTAAAACAGAAAATATCACATTTTCCAATGTTAGACTAGGAAATGTACCCGTGATTCGCTAAGGTATTCTCCGCATTGTATACGGATGTCGAAGTAAATACTGTATTACTGAACAGGCAATAAATAAGATTTTTTAAATTGCATGTCTCTTAGCTTTATTTAAGAAACAACTGAATTTGTCAATAATATCCATCATTTTCGGATTTTTGCATTTCACCCCCTTCCCTTAGGGGTGCTAGAGGTTTCTTGCCCCTACAGTATTTTTTCCAGAGTAAGTTTTTTGTTTATGAAGTTTGGTTGAGGGCTACGATTGAACATACACAATCGCGTAATCTCCGTCCCTTAGGACATTTTTTCATCCCTTCTCACCCCGTATGCCATGGGGACTGAACTTGGACTTTTCATTTTTTTTAATAATATATAGAAGATAAATTTTAAGAAACACATCATAATCTTCACACACTGTTTATTAGGCAACCCACTTATTAGACTTGCCTTGCGGTTTGCTTACCGTCCCCTCTTTTTCTCCTATTCTCATCCCCTATGCCATGGGGACTGAACTTGGACTTTTCATTTTTTTAATAATATATAGAAGATAAATTTTTAGAAACACATCATAATCTTCACACACTGTTTGTTAGGCAACCCACTTATCAGACTTGCCTTGCGGTTTGCTTACCGTCCCCGCTTTTTCTCCTATTCTCACCCTCTATGCCGAACTACCATACAGATTTCGTTCAGACCACTTCCTAAACCCTCTCAGGAGTAATAAGAACACATTGTGAAATTTTCAACGAAATCGGTCCAGTAGTTTTTGAGTCTATTCATCTCAAATGTACCAGCATCGACTTGTATATATGTAAATATAGATTTTCGATCATTTTACACCATCTTTTCGTAGATTTGATATCCAGATTTCAAACCAGTTCATTCTGCTAGGAAGAACATATCTTGGCTTGTAAATTTCACTGCTTTCAGCTAGTAACGGGGGAATTCAGAAAGAATACAGCTTGTCCATTTGAAAGCCTCTGCTAATTTGGCTGTGTTAAAAAAGCAATTCGCTGGTTATTTCAGTCTACACGCTGGTCTGTGTACGCCAGATCGCCCGGAAAATAATTACCGATTTGTTGGGTAAACAAGCCAGAGGCATACAGTGTATTGGCAGCCAGTCGTAATGTTTGAAAACATGCTGTGCAAAACACAGAATTTAATGGTAGAGAAGAGTGTATTTATAATTTGCGTTCGCACAGATAACAAAGGAGGTATTCTGTTCCGGAAAAGACGGCAAAGTGCTAGGATTGGAAAGGTACAAGCCCAGCATTTTCCTAGTGAAATTGCCTGTTGAACTCCAGTTGTTGTTGTTGTTGTTGTTGTTGTTGTTGTTGGGTAGTTAATTTTAACTTTATTTTATTATCACCTGTAATAAAATGAAATGGCGTATGCCTTTTAGTGCCGGGAGATCCCACGACGGGTTCCGCTCGCCAGGTTCAGGTCTTAAGATTTGACTCCCCTAGGCGACCTGCGCGTAGTGATGAGGATGAAATTATGATGAAGACAACACATACACACAGCTCCCCAGCCAGAGAAAGTAACGAATGATGGTTAAAATTCCCGACCCGGGACCCCTGTGAGCAAAGGCCAGCACGCTACTCATTTAGCCATGGAGCCGGAACAAAATGGAAGAAGATGCACCCAAGACAAATACACATTACAACCAATCAAAACGGAAAAGTTCTCAAACATCGAAATTGACAAATCAAATTGTTTGGACATCTCAATGGATTATCACAAAATCGATTGACAGAAAGGATAACAAGTTTTTTTTGCTAGTTGCTTTACGTCGCACCGACACAGATAGGTTTTATGGTGACAATGGGACAGGAAAGGGCTAGAAGTGGGAAGGAAGCGGCCGTGGCCTTAATTAAGGTACAGCCCCAGCATTTGCCTGGTGTGAAAATGGGAAACCACGGAAAACCACTATCAGGGCTGCCAACAGTGGGATTCGAACCTACTATCTCTCGAATACTGGATACTGGCCGCACTTAAGCGACTGCAGCTATCGAGCTCGGTGGATAACAGATTATGTAACCTCATTTAAGAACTTGGAAACTTCGAAAGTACCTCAAAATCGCGAACAGAATTCTTTAAACACAAAGTAAACAACTGGAAAACTAGATCAGAGAAACCACAACAGAAATAGAGCACACCAAAGTGGTCGAAAGAAAGTAAACAAGCCTTCTCATAAAGAATGAAAGCCCATTGGAAAAACAGGAAGAAACCACAGAAGAACTGACTGAGTTATTTGTTTAGCGTCATCCTTTATTGGGAGAATTTGCTGATGCTGTTAACCAAACAGATACTCAAGTACATTTGGATTCATCGAGTCAAATATTTCGAAAGAAACGATCTAAGAGAAAATGAAGCAACAGAGGGAGAAATTTTAGAAATAAAGTGCCAAAAGTGGAAGGATTAAAGGTCGGAGGGGAAAGAAAACAGGCTCAAATGGTCCGAGGAGGGGAAAAGGAGGCATAGTGAGAATATTGAGTATTGGAGGAAGAAGGAACGACGAAGGATGAAGTGTTTAAATAGACGCGTGGTCCCCGCAAGAACCTAACGGAGAAGGGAGAAAGAAAGAAAGAAAGAAATCAATCAATCAATCAATCAATCAATCAATCAATCAATCAATCAATCAATCAATCAATCAATCAATCAATCAATCAATCAATCAATCAATCAATCAATCAATCAATCAATCAATCAGCCCACATGGAACATTCCCTGCCTGTTGTTTTTCTAGCCGTTTCTTAAATAATTACAAAGAATTTGGAAATTTATTGAACATCTATTTTGGTAAATTGTGCCAATTCCTGACTTCTCTTCCTACAGACAAATATTTGCCCGAATTTTTCCTTTTGAATTCCATCTTTGTCTACATATTGAGCAGCTCGTCTCCTGTTTCTCAAATCTTCCGAGCCCAAACTTCGCAACATTTTCGTGACGCTACTCTTTCGTGGGAAATCACCCAGAACAAATCGATCTGCTTTTTGTGTGTGGATTTTTTTCAGTTCTCGAATCAATTAATCCTCGCTATGGTCCCGTACACTGCAACCATACTCTATTTGGGGTCTTACCAGAGACTTATATGTCCTCTCCTTTACATACTTACTAAAACTCCTAAATCTCTTCATAATCATGTGCAGAGATCTGTATCCTTCATTTACAATACCGTTTATGTGATCACCCAAACTGAAATCTTTCTTTATATTTGACACATAGGTACCTACAGTGATCCTCATAAGGAACTTGCACCCCATCAACGCGTATGACGTCACATATTCTGCGTTACTTTGAAGCGCTATGTCATAAAAACTACATTTTAGATATTCATTTTTTTTTCATTTTTCTTTGCAATACGTAGCCACATATTTTATCTGTGAATTGAGACATTGAACATAATCGTAAGTTAAATACTCCTTCCTTGCTAGTTGCTTTACGTCGCACCGACACAGATAGGTCTTATGGCGACGATGGGATAGGAAAGGGCCAGGACTGGGAAGGAAGCGGGCGTGGCCTTAATTAAGGTACAGCCCCAGCATTTGCCAGGTGTGTAAATGGGAAACCACGGAAAACCATCTTCAGGTCTGTCGACAGTGGGGTTCGAACCCCCTATCTCCCGGATACAAGCTCATAGGTGCGCGCCCCTAACCGCACGGCCAACTCGCTCGGTGATATACACGTTCTACCCAAACACTAGTTTTAATTTTTTTCTTTCCTTGTTCCCGTTGTGGGGGATCGTATGTCTGCGTTAACAATTCTCTAGGAAATATTTCTGATTGTTAGACACAATAATTCCTGATCTCAGCCTCTTGCGTACTCCTCCAGGGAGATAAATGTTACAGACTGCTTTAATTGAGTACAAAGAGTGTTATTTGTGAAACGATGAAGATCAAAGGCAGTAAAGATGCGTGATGTAGTGCAAACAAAGAACTTGTTAAGTTTAGTGGTACGATGGAGGGGAATTTGAAAGGTGGTTTTTGTAAACCTCTATTATGTAACGACTGTACAGGTTTAAATACATTATAAAGCTAGGATAGAGTCTTCAATTTGAGAAATTTGTGCCTAGCAACAGCTTCTGAGATTTCACGACGTTCATGGAGTTTCAATCTTTGCAGCTGTATGTATTAGGGTGTTATGTGTTCATCACGCCTGGCATTTGTCACGATGGGAATTTTATAATAAATGATAATGGTCCCGTTTCAGTCGGGGAATACAAGTGCATGTCCTCATTTAAACTACATTTATAACTGATATTCTGTCAATTATTATTAAATACAGATGTAAAAATGCAGAATGGTGGCGGTGAATTTATTGATAGAAATGAACTTATTTTACTTTTGGTGACGTGCTCGGGGCATCACGAACTAGCAACTTCTTTGTTAAAGAAGACCAAAATTTCAACGAATTCGATTATTCTTACTTCTCGGCACATCTTGAGTCCCGAAAGGAGTATTACAATACTTCACTGGAGATTTCTTTAAATGTCAGTACATCGCGACAATGTAATCTTCATTTGATGAGCTTATTATTGAAACTGACTGGAAAGTATCTTGTAACAGAGTTCGTATCGCTTGGTTCTGCAGCAGAGATATCTTGTGATAAATATCGCGCGATCGCAGAGATCATCCTATTATCTTCTTGGTGTGCGGGTCGCCAGTGTTCAGCCTGCAAGACTGACCCCTGAGCAGTGATGTAGTAGACATCCCTGTAGAACGAGAGTGCCAGGATGGTTGTCTCATATGTACATTGCAGGTGCACTGTGTTTATGCATTACGGTAATACCTATTAGTAGTTGTCTACAAAAAGGCTTTAGGGACAAGATAAGTTATATGCACACATGCTATGGAGGTTGCCTGCCTAGTGAATCCAAAGGGGTTAGCCGTGTGTGTACTGTGTGCAAAATTCCTCGAAATTTCGAAATTTGTGAGTAGAATGTATTTTTTAATGACAAATTAAGATATTTCCAGTTGCCATTAACGCCCATAGCTGTATTCGCAATGATGGCTGTACATTAATGGACATAAAACAACACAGAAGGCAGTAAAATGTCCGTGAATGTTAAATTCAGCTGTCAGAATCAGCACCGTGCAAAGGGCAGAGTAGTTGCATCTATCGTCATAAAGTGGAAATAATTCAAAATGGTATTTCTTTCAAAACCGACTTCGTGACTTTTGATTCAGTTATTGGATTTAGATGCGCATTCAGATTCTCAACGGGTGAAATTCTGAAAGAGAAATAGATTAAGTGTATTCCATTATGATAATTTTGTATTGACAAATAATGAGTTACTGGCTCATCTCCGTAGTATAGATAACGGTCAGCGCTAATAGCTGCCTTCCTCTGTGGCCCGGGTTCGTTTCCCGGTATTGCGAGATATTGAAGATAGACTGCAGGGCTGACATATTGTAAGAATTATCTCCATTGGGGGTGCCTGAAGAATGAGCTGCACCAACTTGGGACGAGGATACAAATTTACATTTCGTCCTGTTCAGTGACTAACTAGTTAGCCTGCTTTATTTTGGTCCAAGGGAACGAGGGTTCGACTACCATTTGGGCCAGAGATTTTAACCTTCATTGGTTGCGGGTACTGGGTGTTCGTGCCCTCTTCAAACTTAGGTTAGGGCCGTCCGTCACACTCTTGCTGGTCGACATTGGCTGAAAATTCGATGGACTTGTACAGGATTCTCCGGAGGTCATACGCCATTCTTATTTTTTTCCTTCTTCTTATTCTTTTATTATTATCCGGTAAATAATGGAATATCATTGCAGGAGTAAAAATTAGACTCCCTAGGCATCGCATACTAAGACCGCCAGGTTAGGAGGACAATAGTTGTCCAAGAAAGGTCGGATACGAAAGATCAAAGTTAGGAGACTGGCACATGTCAGTGGAAGCAATGCCATGGTCGCTAGGCAACCACACCTGTCTAGAATATCGACCGCCGTTGCCGGATCTTTAATCCACTAGCACATAGAAAGTTACGCACAATTTGTAACTAAAGTTGCCTTTAGAATTCTATTGGAGACCCTGCCACGGTGGTAAGACTCGCTGAAAATGAAAGTAATGAATAAGAAATGAGCTCCATTTCCATTTTGAATACCACGAGACGAAGTGGCTCATTCGGACCGTTCTTCTCTTGAAATGGTAATTTTCTCATGTAACAGGAGAAGTGTAAAACACTCCACTTCCGATCCAGATCACATTAGACGTCGATTGACTTCAGAAGTAAAATGTAGTCACATGTGACCTTACTTCATCCATCTCCTGAAGCTAAATGTTTACATCATAAGAGACCCATCCTACCTGGACTACAGTCGTTAATGTTGTAAGCGATGTACAAATTATTAATTTATAAAACACACATATTCAGCTCTTGCACTGAGATGAACGATGATAATAATAATAATAATAATAATAATAATAATAATAATAATAATAATAATAATAATAATAATAATAATTGTACCGGAGGTACACCAACTCTGTACATTCAAACTCAGCGCCTTTTAGAAGTCCATCTATAATACGAACAGTGAACCTTCTAGTGGAAGAGGTTTGAACGCTTTTCGTCAGATGCTTCTACTGTCCACTTATGCGCTCCCTCTGATGGGAGGATAGACAATTAATTTTCAAGAGAATTTTTGTATTCATTGGTTTCCTAAACTGGATTGTTTGTATATTGTTTCTGGTTAATAGAACTTCTATCTCTTCCCGCCTGCTTAAAATTTTAGCCAATCAGGAATTTTTGATATTTATTGAACCACCCAATAGAATTCTGGAACCTTCCTCTCCGCTATAAAAGCTGGGACCTTTTGGGCCATGTTGTCTTTCGATGACTCCAGTTCAGAGGTTTAGAGTGTGTTCATAGATGAAGCTATTTCTGATAAACGTCTGTACTGTTTCAAGATTGTTTGTACGAATCAGCTCGTTTTCAATTCATATTACCATAAGAGTGATATAAAATGTTAAATCTTTTTCCTTCTCCAATACTCTTTCGCCTCAGACCATTTTGAGCCTGTTTCCTTTCCCTCCCGACCTTGGAATCTTTCCATTTTTAACACTTTGTTCCTAAAGAATCTCTCTCTCTGTTGCTCCTTCTTTCCTAAGTTGTTTCTTTCCAAATCTTCCCTCACTTCATGAATCCAGGTTGTTGTTGACTTCTTGTTCTAAAGATATTTGAAGATCTGTTTTGGTTAACCTGTTGTCATCCATTCTGTATAAATGAACAAAAGATATCAGTCTTCTCTTCCGCATTCTGTTATATTTCATCATTACTTCTTGATTTCCTGGGTTCTGTAGTTCTTAGCGGACCGAGTATTTTCCGTACAATTTTTCTTCCCAGTACTTCTAATTTATTCATTATTATTATTATTTTTATTATTATTATTATTATTATTATTATTATTATTATTATACCCTGCAACGGTGTTCAACATGGTGTTTGCTTCCAAACCTGTATGGTCTGTATCCTGTCAACGAAATACGACAGGAATATGGTGAAGATTACACTTTGTTTCCGCCATTTAGACGGCATCCGAATAAGACTATCTCCAATCTTCCGTTGATATGTGGCAGTTTACCCCACTGTAATGGAGTAATTTGCTCTAATTCCATTTTTCTTGTGATTGATGTTAATAAAACTTGGTTCCAGTTGTACATCCATCACTCTAAGTCAGTCGCAAGATAACAAGTACCGATGTTCTGAACTGGCCGCGTGCTGAGAGAAACTGAGCCAGGTAGGAGGCAGTGCGTCTAGGAACTACTGATAGCAGCGTTGCCATCCTGCTAAACTTGAACAACCGTACAGAAATTCAAAATAAACCGTATTCTTTATCGTAAAACCGTACATTACTTATATTCACGAAAATACTCTAAAATTAAATACACCGAGCTCGATAGTTGCAGTCGCTTAAGTGCGGCCAGTATCCAGTATTCGGGAGATAGTAGGTTCGAACCCCACTGTCGGCAGCCCTGAAAATGGTTTTACGTGGTTTCCCATTTTCACACCAGGCAAATGCTGGGGCTGTACCTTAATTAAGGCCACGGCCGCTTCCTTCCCACTCCTATCCCTTTCCTGTCCCATCGTCGCCGTAAGACCTATCTGTGGCGGTGCGACGTAAAACAACTAGCAAAAAAAAAAAAATTAAATACAATGCGTGCAATAATAGCAAGTAACAATGTAATATTAAATAAGGATACTTTACTGAAACGTATTACTAGAAATAATAAATTGCAACATATACATTTTGCCCTTCCTTCAGATTGGATCAGAATGCAGCCACTTCATATATTGTCTATACTCTCCCACTACTGTGTGTTCTTTTGTTTCCTTCTGGGTGTTATAACAGAAATTTTAATGTTTTTGGGTGTCGAAGGACGTGCATTATTTTTGGAATCGGAAGTTAACCGCATCTTTATTTATTTAACATTCAAAATAAACGCGAAAGGAATTAATACATACTAAGGTAACCAATAATAAATTGCTTTTTTTTTTTTTTTTTTGCAAGTTGCTGTACGTCACACCGACACAGATAGGTCTTGTGGCAACGATGGGACAGGAAAGAACTAGGAGTGGGAAGAAAGCGGCCGTGGCCTTAATTAAGGTACAGCCCCAGCATTTGCCTGGTGTGAAAATGGGAAACCATGGAAAACCATCCTTGGAGCTGCCGACAGTGGGGTTCGAACCCACTATCTCCCGAATACTGGACACTGGTCGCACTTAATCGACTGCAGCTATCGTGCACTGCATTGTCACGCAAATGAGTTTGTAAGTACATCACAATATTTTCCCTAAGTTTGACATAATCACACTACTATACGTTGCACTGTTACAATGTTTGATGTTACACCACACTTCACACCGGTTACGAAACGATCGACGGAGTCGCTCATTCAAGAGTGTATCTGTGAACACAAATGCAATTACGAGATCGGCAACGGACAAAGTTAGAAGTAGGGTAATCCCGGCCGCAGAGTGAGAGAGAAAAATCCCATGTATCAGACTATTCAGGCGCTTCATTGGTTAATCTGAAACAAGGTCAAAGATGAACCATATCAGACGTTGCCTGAGGCCACGTCATAGATGTCCAAGAAATGAGGTATGTTCAAACAAGAGAAAAAAAAATAATTTTGCATAAAAAATCTGAACATTTCTAAAAAATATAAAAATGTTCATTAAAAAATTTCGTGGAATCGTACACCGTTAATGTAAGGTACAAACCGTACGTTTGGCAACGCTGTTGACTAGTCACATGACGCCACATCAAGGCAATAACGTGGAGAAAACAAATTGAATGTTTTGACATCCTTTGGTAAGCCCGACTTGTATAGCGCTCGCGTTCTAGGTCCTCGCTGTGCTCTAGTCCTCCCTCTCAGTGAGACGGGGAGAGAGATTCTACCTGGAGCGCATCTCATACCCAGTGCTCTTGGCCACCTGACTCTTGATATTGGAGAACAAGAATTATTGGGATCCAGTATCAGTGGATGTGAACAGAAAGAAATGTTGTGTTTTCTTTATATTTGGGTACATCACATTACCAAGGGTGTAAGAAATTCTCCGTACTTTCAGATCTTAATCAGAGTAGTGTACAGAATATGAGTGATATTTTAAATATTATTTTGCTAGTGGCAGAAGAAATGATTAGCATTTGAACCATGTCGGCCCTCAGGTTCAAGGACCATATCAGTACCTCGGGGCACACCACCGACTGGTAAATTGTACCTGCGGCTCTCGTTGTCATTATAAACTGAAGGTAATGGACCAGTGTGACTTGAGCAAACGTATGCGAGAACCGTACCGTCAAATGAGTGAGTTTGAAGGAGGGCGCGTTATTGATATGAGAGAACGCGATGCATTCATCCAAGAAATTGATGCTCGTGTGGAACGAAGTGTGCAACGGGTGTGTACAGAATGTTTCACAGAACGCCGTAGAACACGACGAGATAGGTCTGATCGCACTACCCAGACCACCCAGCGAGAAGATCGACACCTCATCCGAATGGCATTGCAGTACAGATCTGCGTACTACTCTGCTCTGGCGCAACAGTGGAACAGTGTAACACATCGTGCACTGTTAGGAGTGACAGTAAGTCGCCGTTTATTACGGTCTGGGTTACCGGCGCGTCGTCGACTCCTCCGCCTACCTTTGACTAATGTGCATAAACATGCTAGACTGCAATGGTGTATAGAACGACGTCAATGGGGACAGGAATGGCAGCAGATAGTGTTTTCGGACGAATCCAGGTTCTGTTTGTTTAAAAATGATGGTTGCATTTTGGTTCGCCGCAGACAGGGGCAGAGGCATCGCATTGACTCCATTCACACAAGGCATAGAGCGGCAACTCAAGGCCTTATGGTGTAGGGTGCTATTGGGTACAAATCACAGTTGGTGGCACTGTGACCAGTTTGACCAACGTGAATGACATCCTGCGACCCGTAGCGGTACCCTTTCCGCACGACATCCGAGACGCCATATTTCAGCAGGACAATGCGCGAGCACATGTTGCTGCACGAACACGTACCTTCGTGTTGTCACAAGATGTCAGACTGTTGCCCTCGCCCACCCGATCACCGTACATGTCGCCAATCGAAAATGTGTGATACATGGTGAAACGACGGGTGCGGCGCTGTGACCCAATGCTAACCACCAAAGGTGAACTGTGGAACAAGGTGAACTCAGCAAGGATGACTATACCCCAAGACGCCATTCGCGCCTTATACGCGTCGATCCCACAATTTATCAGTGTCCATGGAGGACCCAGTGCCTACTAGGCAACAGGACTCTGCTGAACCTTGGTGACTGAAATTCTAATTGTTTCTGCAGAACATACTAATAAATATGTCCTGTGAATATGAACATCCTATCTCTAGTCTATGAGTGTATTTTTGGCGACGTAAGGATAGGAAAGGGAAAGGATTGTGGAGGAAGCGGTCATGACCTTAACTGAGGTACAGCCCCAGCATATCCCTGGTGTGAAAATGGGAAACCGCGGTAAGTCATCTTCTGGGCTGCTGATGGGACACTCATCTGCAAAATTATCTAACTATCCATCTATGGGAGATGAGTGGCAGTAGAAGAGACAAATCACACCACAACAGTGGTCAGTGTAATGTTACTGTTGGTCAGTGTTATGAACTAGGTCTTGACAATTTTCTTCCGACTCTTTTCTTCTTTCACGAATCCCTCTTGTCTTATTCTTCGAGCGAACGTTCCTTCATGATCTATTTCTCATTTTTTATAATCATCTTCACAATTTTCCTTGTCCATACGGACCGATGACCACGCAGTTTTACACCTTAAGACAATCATGACAAAACCGTCTCCAATGAACATTGAACATATGTGAAACATGTTAGCAATGCTCCGAGTTCTTACGGACTAAATAACAAAAGTCTAAATTCATCAATTCTGTTATCGTAGTCGGTACGGTAAAACTGAATAAGAGGTATTGTATTCTAAATAACTTTGGTTATGAAATACTTTTCGATAAGACCGATAACATACAGTAGATATTTCAAAAAATTCATTTTGTGCACCTCCCACTAAACTACCATTTCATCCAGCGTGAATAAAATTATGTGTAGCCTATACTGTAGTGGTTCTTTCCCTGACTTTACAGACCGATTTTCATTCAATTCTGTTCAGGCATTTTCTTGTGATGCGCAAACATACATACAAAGATGACGGACAATTAAACAAGTGCATTTCCTTGTTATGATGGACACGGCCGATACCTTACGTGTGGTACACCATGCGACTACTACCACCTTGCGAGGAAACCCATGGGTGTACGTTACGTAGAAGCAGCACCATTATGCGCCAAACACCACGGGTCTGGGCGTTGTTTGTGGCAAGTGTCATCGTGTGCATTCCACCGGTCGGTTCCACTGTATACAGAATGGGTCTGCGTTATCTTTGTAAGGAACACCATGGGTCTACTTTGCCTATGGTTGGCACCACGTTGTGAGAAAAACCACGAGTTTGACTGGCGCTCGTGATAAGCACCACTGTGATTAAAACTATGGCTCTGTGTTGCCTGTGATTAGAACCATCATGTGAGAAACACCATGAGCCTACGTTACCAATGATTACTTCCATTATAGGAGAAACACCATAGGTCTGCTTTACCAGTGATTAGTACTATTATGAAGGGCCGGTGACCTGGATTTTGGACCCCTTCAGATAAGTATCATCCCAGTCATTAAGGAATTGTGAAAAGGATCCTCTGATTGTTTTGTTCCACGATCATTTTTTCATCGTTATCTGTTTTAGACTCTAGTCAGTGGATACATTTTCAAGTTCTAACTTTCATTTCGTCCGCCTCGTGCCATTAGGCGCCGATGACCTAGCTGTTAGGCTCATTTAAACAATAATTATCATCATCACTGTTGAGCGTGGTCAGAGTCAAATATTACGTAGACATGTGGGCAGAATGTTACCTCGCGAGTGGTCGCTATATGAACAAATGCTCACGGTCATTGAAAATCATCTGCTCTTTTAAACAGTGTGTAGTTTCGAACTTGAGCCCTGGTGTATCTTCGCGCTGCAGTTTTAAGAGAAGGACGGATGCATTGAAACGCACATCTGTGACCTTCAGAAGGGATAGGAAATTATCAGCAATCGTCAAGGATGAGCATTTTGCTTCACGTGCGACCAGTCACGTTTGCGCTAATTTCTGTGTGTGTTTGTAATAGTTTCGCTATTGTTGTATGTTGTTTTATAGTTGAAAGATTTCTTTGTAACTTATTGTATTCATGTGTTGTATAATTAGTGCGTGACGATGGCTTCAAGTCGTGACATTTTAGCTTGGTTTGATGAAATTCCTAGTGATCAACTCGAGGGCGAAAACAGTCACACGGACTGCGATAGTTTTTTTCTTTCTTTTTTTTTTTTTTTTTTGCTACGGGCTTTACATCGCACCGACACAGATAGGTGTTATGGCGACGATGGTATAGGAAAGGCTTAGGAGTTGGAAGGAAGCGGCCTTGGCCTTAATTAAAGTACAGCCCCAGCATTTGCCTGGTGTGACAAAGGGAAACCACGGAAAACCATCTTCAGGGCTGCCGACAGTGGGATTCGAACCTACGATCTCCCAGATCACAGCTGCGAAAGTGAACACAGTGAACATACTACGGATACTGAGAAGTCCGAGCCAGAAGAACGTGCTGATGGTACCGTGCCTGGAGAAAAATCTATAGCTGGCGAACAACGTATGTTGGAGGTAAATGAGAATTTCATGTTCAGTGACAATGTTTACATAGTGAAAAATAAGGTGACAAAGTGGAGCAGACATCCACCAAGAAGAAATCCACGCTCGCTTACTTGTGCTGAAAATACAGTGACTCATCCTCCTTGTGTAAAGGGCATTGCGAAAGATGCACACGCTATTTTAGAAAGTTGGGAATTGTTTCTTCCAGATACAGTTATAACTAAAGCCCGGATTTTCATGCGGTAATATGTTAGATTGCAATCTAATTTGGTTAGTAGGAAATGCCAGTCAGCCGCTCTTCCATAATGTAGAAAGGGTAACATAAATTATAGGGGTTCTGATGGGCTGTGCCCCCAATTTATGCAAAACCCATAGCTTAATCGTTGTGAAGGTAGACTATACTTGCTTCTCGCTTGCATTCTAACCTATAAGTGCATAAAATTCCGGGCTCTAGTTATAACCATTTGAGATTTATGACTATGTGTAAATTTATTTGTAATTTTTAGTGTTCTTTATAACCATTTGAGTTTTATTCTTATGTTCATTTAAATTTGCGGTTGAAATTGGTTGATATTTATTACGTAAAGACGTCATATCATACGTGAGCATTTCGCGATACTTTCATCCTAGTGACCACTGGTGGGTTACAAACTCTGCAATAAACCAATGGACGTGAACAGTCATCTTCAAATCCATATCTGATATTGGACGAGAACTCAGTGAATGTCCGCCAAATTCACAAAATCGTTTTCCGATATCGGAAACGTTTACCGCTGACTGTGATAATTAACAGATTGAAAAATAACGAACTTTGAGTGAGCGAATTAATAACAATAGAATGTAATGGTGGGAGCAAGAAATGACATCGTACAAGTGACTGTGCTCTCGCTCTCCTCGTCAAAAGTAAAACCAGGATAGCGTTATCAAGAGCCGTGAGTACTGTTACCAGAAAACTACATGTTTCTTTTTTCTACAAAATAAAATAGTAAGTAATTATGTCTTGGTGGTTGGGATTAGTGAACGTTTCTGGAAACACGACTGAGTGATGTCGGATGAAAATAATGTTATAAATAACATTTTACATTTACATGTCTTTGTTGCATTGTTGTCACTAATTCGTTTTCTACATAATCATATTTTCATGAATTTAAAATTATTATTATTATTATTATTATTATTATTATTATTATTATTATTATTATTATTATTATACACCTCTGTCGTTTAGTAGTTAGCGTGATTAGCTGCCACCCCCGGAGGCTCGGGTTCAATTTCCGGCTCCTCCATGAAATTGGAAAAGTGGTACGAGGGCTGGAACGGGGTTGCACTCAGCCTCGGGAGGTCAACTGACTAGGGAAGGGTTCGCTTCCCACTTCAGCCGTCGTCGAAGTGGTTTTCCATGGTTTCCCACTTAAGGCCTCAACTGCTTCCTTCCCTCTTACTTGTCTATCACTTCCGATCCTCCCATCCACCCCCCAAAAGACTCCTGTTCAGCATAACAGGAGAGGCTGCCTGGGCGAGGTACTTGTCCTAATTCCCAGTTGTATCCCCGACCCAAAGTCTCACAATACAGGACACTTCCCTTGAGGCGGTAGAGGTGGGATCTAATGCTAAGTCCCAGGGAAAAACCAACTCTGGAAGGTAAACCGTTTAAGAAAGAAAGAAAGAAGTTGAAGTTGTTGTTGTTGTAGAATTTCAGTTCCTAAATATTAAACACAAATGAAAATAAATAGTAATTTTAAATATTTGAGCGTGACTTGATAGAATCCGATAATATTCTTTTAAGAACAAATCATGACACTCTTTCTTTAACAGTGTGTACTGTTATCCCTTGTTTCATGCGTCTTCTTTACAGGTACGTTTTAGTATGATATTTATACTTAACCTGTGTGTTCGACAGACTGATCAGCTTACATTTTAAAATAATATTCATAACCCCAGATGACCTCCAACAAACACAGTCCTGTTTACAGTAAGGCCGCTATTAGCCGCGGGCGACTAGTGGCGCAACTGAGCAATTAGTTGCCGGCTGTCATCTGAAACTACACGCATGTCACTCTGATGTTATCGACGTCCCACAGCCGGAAATGAAATCGACGTGAGCCGGCCTCTCTTTAGTTCTGTTCAAGAAGACTTGTCTGAATTAGCTGCCTGTCTGTCTGTTATGAGGGCGGTAACAATATGAGAGGCACAAATAAAGACATTTTTCCAACCGGTATCAGAAACTATGAACATCAAGTTGGCAATACAGAGTAGATAATGCCGCTGAATGTTTATTTAAAAATCAAATGAAACTAAAGAACATTTCGCCTGACATTCTTGATAGATACACTGGGCCGATTGCAGAAACGGTATTTAGACAATGTTTACGGTTAAACAATATCTAAGTATGGCTGCCGCATTGCAAAGAGTTATTCCACGAACCTACTACGCTGGCGGAGCAGGGGGAGAGGTGATACTCCCACGTGGCACCTCCCAGGTGGCGGATAGAGGGGTCCTTGCCGGCGGACTTGAGGGAAATAAAATACCCCTCGCGGACCAAACACATTACCCCCTGCGGGTGGGGGACGCACATGTAGAACACACCCGCGGTATCCCCTGCCTGTCGTGAGAGGCGACTAAAAGGGGCGACCAAGGGATGATTGAATTAGAACCATGACACTACTTTTGATTCGTAACATCATGTGGGGAACACCATGGGTTGCTTGTACTTGCGAGTAGTACTACTAAATTAGGTACGAAATAGGTTTGTGATTCGTAGCAGTAAAGATGCTGGCCTGGGGGTTTCCAGTACCCGTGCGTTGTACCCATGTGGGCGTAGCCTGTGAGTTGTACCGCTATATGAGGAACACCACGGGAATACCGGCGCCCGTGCTTAGTACACCTAGGTGAGGAACCTTACCGGTTTGCGTTGGCTATGAGTGGCGCCATTGTGTGAGAAACACCATAGGTCTGCGTTTCCTGTACGAATTGCAATACTTGTGAGTAGTACCATCTTGTGTGGAACAACGTGAGTCTCCGCTACTTTTGATTAGTACCCCAACATGACAAATACCATGGTTCTACTTTACTCGCGACATGTACCATTCTGTGGGGCCTTAGTCGTGGATTTTGCTCCCCTGTAGACATCAAGCATCATTGTACTTTATAAGTGGTCCCTTGGTCAGTAATAATATTATTTACGATCTTTTTAGAGTCTGATCCACTGTTTTCTTTTTTGTTTTTTTGTTTTTTGTTGGGTTCATGTCCATCCATTCATTCTTCATGACATTTTTTATTTTATTTTGGCCAGTGGATGAATTTGTACTTTTTATTATTTCATTTCGTACCATTAGGGGCCGATGACCTCGATGTTAGGCCCTTTTAAACAACAAGCATCATCATCATCATCATCATCATCATCATCATCATCATCATCATCATCATCATCATCAAGCAAAGAGTTATTTATCACTTAGCCACTCTCTAAAACCGATGTTCAACCGGCCGTTTTTAAACACTGCCGAGAACACTGTTTAACCTTAAATTTTAGGAGTGAATTGCAACCAAAGGTTATGTACCATGAAACATAGGACACAAGGGATAGTCAGGTAACTGTCAACTTGACTACAATGCAGACACGGTGCACTAGGGAAAGCTTGTGCCTCCACTTGTATAGATACCTGTCTTTGGCCTTTATGTAAAAACTTGTCCTACATACTGCATGGAAGAACCAATATTGAAACTTTAAACGACGTCTAGCTAAACATCGGCTGAACATTGTTTATACAATGAAACTTCGTACGCAACTTAGACGTTGTTTAGGTGGACCTTGTCTAAGGCTTAAAAGTAGCCATCATTTCTGCAATTGGCCCTGTCTCCTGACACACGCCACGAGAGCACTACTAGTGCAAAAGGTGCTCCTATTCTTTCCCAGTAAGCCTCATTATTACACTCTGTTTTATTTTAACTAGGCAGGCGGTTTGGGTAGGTCAGACTGCAGAGCGAAGGCCTTCTAAATTCAAGCTGGTCGCTTCGAGGCTGGCTCAGTCCCGTGGTGCTGAAAAACCTTGTCCTCTTGTTAGTAGGTTTGTCCATACATAAAATAAATTCTGTGGGACAAAATTCTGGCAGCTCGGCGTCTCCAAAAGCCGTAAAAGTTATTAGTGGGACTTAAAACCAATAATAGTACTCGTTATTATTGTGTTGTGTGATGTATGACAGTAAGAAGAACGTAGAGGGCGAAACACTGTGCCAGCTCATAGCCTACTCCTGTCGAAAAGCATCAAAATGTCTGCTCAAGGCTTAACGTCACCATCCGACGTACGAACACCATCAGCAGCATCATATGCCCTCATTCCATGTGAGGTTCGGAATTGAATGCAGACTTTTGGCATCTGGTCTAGTAATTTATATAAAAACTTTAATGCAGCCATATACAAGTTCTATTAGACTATTGTAAATAATCAACTAAAATTACTTCTCCAGGCAAAATTTCTTTACGAATGTCCTTTTGGGGCACTTTAGAACAGTCCCTTTCTCTCTCTTTCTCTCTCTCTCTCTCTCTCTCTCTCTCTCTCTCTCACACACACACACACACACACACACACACACAGTGAAAATGAAAATCCACAGTCTGTTTCCAGTCATTCGCCGGGTCAGGAATGGAATGAGTGAAGCCCCCATCTAGAGACGAGGATAGGAATTGTGCCGGCTGCCGAAGCCTGTCGCACTCCTCTGGGGCAATGCCTAATGACTGACAGATGAAATGAAATGATATTGGTGAGTGTTGCTGGAATGAAATGTGACAGGATAAACATCAGTACCCGGAGAAAACCCTGTCCCGCCTCCGCTTTGTCTAGCATAAATCTCACATAAAGTGACCGGAATATGAACTACGGAACCCAGAGGTGAGAGGCCGATGTGCTGCCGCCTGAACCACGGAGGCTCTATTCACACACAAGAATGGGACTCGAACCGGCTAACCACCGTGTCAGACAATATTGGACTCAACACCTTAACTATCACAGCCACGAGGCGGGCTGCCTGGTTTGTAAATAAACGAGCCCCGCGCCCCGATTTCGCACGGAATCAGCGGTGATAACCAAACCAAACTCCATCCCACAACAGTCCCGAAGAGCCATGGTCTACCAAGCGACCCCTGCTCAGCCCGAAGACCTGCAGAATACGAGGTGACGTGTGGTCAGCACGACGAATTCTCTCAGCCGTTATTCTTGGCTTTCTAGACCGGAGCAGCGCTGATAAGCCGCTTGATATTTCCTACACTTGACACTCGCTGCAATCGATTTTAAGGAATGTCGCAATTGGTTCTCTAAAAACTCATATTGTCTCCGTATCAAAAAATATACGCCTTCCCAAATCAGCAGTATAGTTGGAATGATCTAAAGATCCCTTTATGATTCTGCGTTATCCTGACAACGCCACAATTATCCACTTTTGACATAAACGTGGAACTATTGCATGTAAGTTTAGGATATCCTCTTTCGGTGTGTGTAGATCTTATTTCATTTTTACTGAGCGAGTTCGCCGTGCGGTTAGCGGCACGCAGCTGTGAGCTTGCATATAGGAGATAGGGGGTTCAAACCTTACTATCGGCAGCCCTGAAAATGGTTTTCCCTGATTTCCTTAATTTACCTTAATTAAGACCAAAGTCGCTCCTTTCCCACTCCTAGCCCTTTCCTATCCCGTCGTCGCCATTAAGACCTATCTGTGTCAGTGCGACGTAAAGCAAATTGTATTTCAGTATCCCCACCCACACGGGGACACTAAAAGGGGTGCGCTGGAGTATCACCACGCTAATCTTATGTCGGGGGAGTTTCTGTTATGGTTGGTGAACGAACACAATCATGGTTGAGTGTTTTTCACAGTACCATCATCTTTGCATTATATTTCCTATTATGAACGCACCTTCGAGGTGGATTCGCATTCGTCAATAAGGAAGGTGAGCCGGCTTAGAGAGAAGACACATCTAAATTATTACTTCAGTTGCAGGCGATGTTTGCAAGAAATTTCTCCCCCTCATTCAAATAGTGTGTTTGTCATTCTCACCTCGCTTGCACGTTAAATGCGCTGTTTTTCTCTATCACTAAACAAACTTTTCAAGGCTTGCTTAAAACGTTCTGAGCATGATCAATAAAAACTTCTGTGAATCAGGATGCTACCCTTACTTACACATAGTCCAAGTGAGGATCTCTCCTTTAACGGGTTAGGGACCACCGGTGGATTTCATAGTCCTATCCGCCGGAGCACAAGAATGGCTATGATTCAGAATATGTCCGAGATGGTCACTCCCGTTCCATGGCAACTGGTATCCCGACTGTCCGGACCACTTACTAGGCCACTCAGCCGTTGCCCATGGTTCACGATCTAGGACATGACTACGGTAACCCACACCATGAACCATCTTCATAAAACTTGTCAACTTCATCCTCATCTGCACCCTCACATGGTGAATACGCTGAGACAATTCGCGTCCTAATTCCACCAATCGCCAAATCTACCCACATCATTCGCTCATTTACGAGCCTAACAGAAACTATGTTGCGTGCAGTAGTATTA
Organism: Anabrus simplex; assembly: GCF_040414725.1. NCBI lineage: Eukaryota > Metazoa > Arthropoda > Insecta > Orthoptera > Tettigoniidae > Anabrus > Anabrus simplex. The sequence goes on from NC_090277.1 coordinate 76,958,471, forward strand.
CTGATGAACAGTCCTACCCCACACTCTGTCCTTCCCTTTTTTAACACTCGTCAAGTACAATTTATAGTCTCCCGTCTCTTTCTCGTTATCTCCCCTTACCAGATTATCATTAACTCCTAACACATCCGGACGCATCCTCTTTGCTGACTCAGCCCGTTCAACTTGCTTTCTTCCATAAGTCCCATTAATATTGATAGTTCCCCATCGAATTCCATTTCGTACAGGAAGTTGTTTCCAAGGAGTCCCTCGCCTCTCAAATGAGAGTGGGACTTTGTTACTCCCAGAGGATTGTGGCGACGATTAGTACATTCACAGAGCCTTGCAGACTGAACGGTGACAGGCATAACAGTCTATAATGAATATGTGTGTATAAACTTTTCAGATGAGCTTCACGTAATGATTAGCGACAGGGTTTGTAATCGAGTATTAATTACTGTGAAATTATTTCCTGTGCGTGTTTATATGCAGTTCAGTAGCCCATTATTGAATCAGTGTTACAAGCTCTCGACGTTAATTGAGTTTACGATCGCTTTTACAAACCAACGTTTATACCTGAGTTAATAGCAACCCTTACACGATCGCTTGTTTGTGGCTAAGGATGAAGCTCAGGTACTATTCGCATCCTCTACCTGCAGATCGCCAGGGACTGGGGAGAGAACAATAATTTATTGCTATACAAATTATTTTGATATATGTAAGACTTTCCTTATTATAATTCGCGTATCTATTACTACATTAGAAATGTATTCTTTTTCGTATTATTGTTATTATTATTATTATTATTAATTATTTTTATTATACCGCTTTCCTCGCAACTGTGGGGTCACAGGTGCGAGCTGTGTCGCATATGCGGATTAGGCCCTGTTTCATGCCCGGATGCCCTTCCTGACGCCAGTCAGAAAAAAATATCTGAAGAGATGTAATCGCTATTATTCGTTTTTGTGGTGGTTGGTAGCAGTGGCGTACATAAGGGGTAATAAGGGGGAAATATATCCCCCTCTATGAGGCACGTGCACTCATTGTTATAAATAGATACATGTATCGAACCCGGGACTCTCTGAACATTTAGCCAAGGAGTCGGACATATTAAGGATTACTGTTAAGCTTATTAACTGTTTATACCCTATTTATTTATTTATTTATTTATTTATTTATTTATTTATTTATTTATTTATTTATTTATTTATTTATTTATTTATTTATTTATTTATTTATTTAATTAATTTATTTATTAGAGAAATAAGTCACTGACCATGAATTCAAGTTTAAGTCCACATCTTGTTGTGAATTAATTAATTTGTATAGATTTTAATGTAATTGTTAGTTTATGGTTTCTTGTATTTCTACTGCTGTACATTGTCACCGGGATATCTCCAATTATGATGTATTAATAAAAATAATAGTAATAATGATAAACCACAGAATAGTCATCGGCTCAGAGGTGTGTCCTGTGATGTTTCAGTTTGTTTTCAGCGCTTGTATTTCGGATTTATTAGATGAGAAGCAAGAAATTTCTTTGCTTCTTCACACGTTAACTTCGACACGTCTTAACAATGCTAATTTTCTGCCATTAGCAATATGTCGTTATATTCTGTGCTGTTTCGCTCATGCGTGGAGCAATTATTGTTTTCTGCTTATAACCTTGTCCGGAAGATGGCGTCCGTCGATAGTGTTCTATCACCAGAAAATATCTGAACCGTAGTATATCAACACCTTAAATCATCTGTCATAATTAATTCAATCAAATGATGAAATTTATTTCTCAATTTAGTATTTGAACTTTTACTTATTGGTATCTCTTACCTCGAAGATAGCAGCAATTTGCTAAACCCAAAAAACTTACGAATGTGATAACAGATAATTATATTTATATTCGAGAATTATAATATACTTGTATATATTTGTAGTAATTAATGGATAATTGTTATAGTTTGCATTGCCATAATCAGAAAGTTTGTAACAATGAGCACACAGTGATAATCTAATTGAATTTCTTGTTTTCAAAGTGAGTGGTGAAGCAACGTATTTATTCAGAGAAGCCAAAATTCTACATTATTTAACATTTTGAAGTTTCATTGTATTGTTATAATTTAGTCTTCGACTTTTTCACGGATTTACGGTTGGTCTGAATATAATGCAACACAGTGTTAAAAGTTTGTTTCTCTAGTTCTGCGTGAGTGACAACAGTTGTCGAGGGGGAAGTTCATATCACAACTAAAGAGCAGTCTGAAATATATGTACAACCTTCAAATTCATGTGTTTACCCTCGATAAGAATAAAAAAATAAAAATTTTAAGTTCGTCTACCCGTTTCGTGATACGGGGGTGAGGATGAGGCGAGATGAATTTGTGACATGTTTTACGCCCGGATGCCCTTCCTGACGCCAATATGAGTTGAGGAGCTACTGATGAATGAATCATAAAAGAAACCAAAGTAAGAACTGTTTAATTTATTCAAGGTGGGAATTTTTGATATAATAACATTCATGTAGGATAAATTTGGTGGAGTTTAACACAAATGCTAATGTTATCATGACCTCCAGGGAACTCTTATGACTCAACAGGGCATTGGCGATATTTACTCTTACCACCATTCCCTTGATGTGAGTTGTAATTAATTCACAGCTCGACGTCAGGAGGTCCAGCTTGCTTTGTGCTGGTACCTTCTGTTCCTGTGTGTTTTAAATATTAGTAGTCGCAGTACCCGTGGATGGCAGCACAATCATATAGAATGGCATTTAATAGGGTAGACAATATGAGACTACTGCCAAAATTAGTGCAATTGGACTAGACAGAAGAGTGACTGACTAGGTAACTAATATTTCTAGAAAAGGGAACTCAGAGAATTAGAGTAGGCGAAGCTTTATCAGACACTATATTAATTAAGAGGGGAGTTTCTGAAGGGAGTATTATTGGAACTTTGTTTATATATACATGAAATGAGTAAAAATGTGGAATCAGAGATATGGCTTTTTTGCGGACAATGTTATTCTGTATAGATTAATAAATCAGTAACAAGATTGTGGGCAATTGCAAAATGAACTCGATAATGTTGTGAGATGGACAGCAGGCAATGGTATGATGATAAACGGAGTTAAAAGTCAGGTTGTGAGTTTCACAAATAGGAAAAGTCCACTGAGTTTTAATTACTGCGTTGATGGGGTGAAAGTTCCTTTTGGAGATCATTGTAAGTATCTAGGTGTTAATATAAGGAAAGATCTTCATTGGGGTAATCACGTAAATGGGATTGTAAATAAAGGGTACAGGTCTCTGCACGTAGTTATGAGGGTATTTAGGAGTTGTAGTAAGGATGTAAAGGACAGGGCATATATGTCTCTGGTAAAACCCCAACTAGACTATGGTTCCAGTGTATGGGACCCTCACCAGGATTACTTGATTCAGGAACTGGAAAAAATCCAAAGAAAAGCGGCTCGATTTGTTCTGGATGATTTCCGACAAAAGAGTAGCGTTACGAAAATGTTGCAAAGTTTGGGCTGGGAAGAACTGAGAGAAAGGAGAAGAGCTGCTCGACGATGTGGTATGTTCCGAGCTGTCAGCGGAGAGATGGCGTGGAATGACATTACTCATACGAATACATTAGTGTGGCGTCTTTAAAAGTAGGAAAGATCACAATATGAAGATAAAGTTGGAATTCAAGAGGACAAATTGGGGCAAATATTCATTCATAGGAAGGGGAGTTAGGGATCGGAATAACTTACCAAGAGAGATGTTCAATATTTCCAATTTCTTTACAATTATTTAAGGGAAGGCTAGGAAAGCGACAGACAGGGAATCTGCCACCTGAGCGACTGCCCTAAATGCAGATTAGTGGTAACTGATTGAGTGTGCAAAGTTATCAAACTCGCCAGCTACTTTCCACCAATTTTCAGGCATTCTGTTTCATTCGGGACGCAACAGTAATGATCAGTGGCAGCAGAAGAGACAAATCACAACAATGGTCAATGATATGTTATTGTTCATCAGTTTTATGAGCTTTCGATATTGTAGGCCTTCACATTTAGTTTTCTTGCGACTCTGTGATATAAAGGCAGTCCTTCTTTCTTTAATGATCGTTCTTTTACGATTTTTCTTATTCTTCATCTTCACATTTTCCCTTTTCGATATGGACCGATAGCCACGCGGATTTAGGACAATCTTGACAAAAATCGCCACCAGTTAGCACTTAAACAATCCATGTTAGCAATGCTTGCATTGATGTGAACTAAGGAGCACAAGTATAAATTCATTAGTCTATTATCATAGCCGGTCCGGTAAAAATGAATACAGTGTAAATAATCAGAAATTTAATTCTATATAACTTTATTTATGTAGTATTTGTCGATAGGATCATTAATAATATAAATAACTGAGAATTAAAATTTAGGCCTTCCCCTAAACTACCATTTCCCTCAGCCTGAATAAAATTATTTATAGCCTAGATTGTAATGCTTCATTTTCCGACTTCACATACGGATTTTCATTAAATTATCTTCAACCATTTTCTCGAGATGCCCGTACATACATACAAACATACATACATACATACATACAGATAGACAGACATAAACGATGGAATATTAAAAAGAGCATTTCCTTGTTACTGTGGAAACGACCGATACCAAAACACCATTATTTTTAAATTCTGAGAAATGTACGGACAAAACTTTAATTTTATATACGTATATTATCAGTGATTTAATCCCTCTAGGGAGCACATATGACTATTTCGTTTTGGATGCTCGCTTTCGTTCCCAATACCTCTTGAGTCCTGCTGGTAGTTTTTATTTTCTTTCCTGTGAAAGATTTTGCCAGATTTAACAACCTTTGGTGGAGCTCACCACGGGATTACCAATTCACAAACTTTAGGGCGGTCTGAGACATCAGTCAGTATCAGAAATCCCAGCGGAAACTAAGTTTTTTTTTCCACTTCATTTTTAATTTCGTGTGGCTATTTTTATCCGAGTGCAGCCCTTATGAGGCAGACCCTCCGATGAGGGTGGGCGGCATCTGCCATGTGTAGGTAACGGCGTACTGTTGTGGTGGGGGCCATAGTGTTATGTGTGGTGTGTGAGTTGCAGGAATGTTGGGGACAGCACAAACACCCAGCCCCGAGCCATTGGAATTAACCAATGAAGGTAAAAATCCCCGACCCGGCTGGGAATCGAAACCGGGACCCTCTGAACAGAAGGCCAGTACGCTGACCATTCAGCCAACGAGTCGGACTTTCACTTCATTGAGCCGTTGTCAGTTCTCCGTATAACTTCAGCCACCTACGTCATATGCTAGTGTTAGTCGTTTCCAACTGTTGGTACAGTTCAGAATTCGCTTTCAGTCGGTAGGTTCCATCCGAGAGCATTCTTGGCCCATGAAATTTCTGGAGGATACGTCTTACGACATTTTCCAGGTCTTCCATGGTGCCTTTCCTGTTCATCAGTAAGGTCTCCGCAGCATATCAGAACTGGGGTGTGACAACAGTTTTGTAATTTTGACCTTCTTCGAAACACACTTCTCGTTGTAACGGTTTGCGACAGTTGGCCTGCTGCGTTGCGTTTGGCACATTGGGGTGGACACATTCTTCAAGATACCGGAATCGATTGACTTTTCTTATCTTTCCATAGATGGTCGTCAAAGGAGTTCTCCCGAGGTGCTTACGCTCGAAGTGCGTGGTCTTTTCGTGTAATATTTGTAGTACTGTCTTCGCCGCTGTCTCGTGCTCGGATTGAACAGCAACTGCAGCACACTCAGAGCTGTTGGTTAGGATCGCGATGTCATCTGCGAAGGCCAGGCTCCTGATGTCCATGTTCCTTGTTCCCGCTCCAGTAGTGATCGGTATGACTCCGAGATTGTTCAGTGCAAGTTCCCAGGTCTTTACGACTTTTTCGAGCACCAGATTGAGGAGAACAGGAGAGAGGCCATCACCTTGCCTCACACCACGTGTGATCTTAAAACTCCGAGACAGTTGTCCTCTGAATTGTACCTTGGAGGAGGTGTCTGACGAGGGTGCGTGTGTTGCAATCCACTCCTCGTTCTCGCAGCACTGAGAAGAGTGTCTGGCGGTCAGTAGAGTCGCCCCTTTAAACACCGTTCATCATCATCATCATCCAAACAAATCTGAACCCCTTTTGAGAAACGTCGTAGTCGAAAACATTGAATAGGCCCCTACTTTAAATTGTTTACTGTGTAATATCAAACAAATTAAATAACAATTTTCCTTTGTTTCAGACTATAATTATTTTGATAATCATGGCAACACATACTAGTACAGTACCAAAATCTCTCTTTTATGGCAGCGACTCTTCTTTTGAGAGAACATCTCATTAGTAGAGCCCGGAATTTTATGCATTAATAGGTAAGAATGCAAACTTACTGAAGCGAGAAGCAAGTATAGTCTACTTCCATAACGATTATGCTATGGGGTTTGCATAAACATTAGGGGTACGGACCTAAAAACCCCTATAATTTATGTTACTCTTTCTACATTATGGAAGAGCGGGTGGCCAACATTTCCTACTAACCAAATTAGTTTGGAATCTAACCTATTACCGCATGGAAATCTGGGCTTTACTCATTAGATTCCCCCTATACAGGCATTATTAAAGTGAGAGGGAGTAGTCTAAAACGAAAGACACAAAGGAGTGTTAGAAATAACAATAATAAAATCGGAATAACTCCTGAACGAGATATCCCTAGCTGGTTATTTCCTTGTATTTTGTGACGACAGGAATATGAAGCCTATGACGATAATCTCCATCACATACCAGTTTTTGTGCTGTTGAAGGAGCTGCCTGTGTAAACAAGAAGCACATTGAATTGCTAATTCAGTTACATTCAATGGACACATCCGGTGAGATGATGAATCTCGTGTTATTACCGCGTTTTGCATAATGAAGTGCTGTGCTGTACTACAGCAAAGCAAAACGAATACATTAACTGACAGTTACGAGTTTGTCTTACGTCGGACGAGGTGGCGAAAAACCCGTCTCTTCTGTGACACTCAGGAACTATTAGCGTTGGACAACACATGTCAATGAAACGTGGATGAGTGATCAATTAACAGATATAATAATAATAATAATAATAATAATAATAATAATAATAATAATAATAATAATAAATGTATGTATGTATGTTCAGTCTTCAGCCCAAAGGTAGGTTGGATCCTCAAAAGCTCCGCCATTAACTGTCATAGATGGCCTTGGCATCACTGAAGAGGTGTACTAGGGAAATGAAGAGTGAGGTAGTTTCCCGTTGCTAATAATAATAATAATAATAATAATAATAATAATAATATCAATAATAATGACCGAATGATGACTAAAGTTAGACAAATTTCCCAAGTAAATAAGTTCATATACCTTGGAGAAATCATTCAACCTTCTGGATTAAATCGTGAAGCAAATACGGAGAGAATGACTAAATTACAGAATGCATATCGAATCATTATCCCGGAAAACAAAACTAAGACCTTAAAATTCAGTAATAAAACCTGAAGCTTTATACGCATTGGGAACCTCAATCATTGGCGGTAGATCACTCATAAAGATATAGAAAAGCAAGAAAGAAAAAATTACGGAAAATTTTCGGCCCCGTCTACACAGAGGGAGTACGGATGAAAACGAAATCTCATGAAATTTATTGTCATACTGAAAAAAATTTCAGACACTATCAGGAAAAGGAGAATTAAATTCTATGGTCACATTCTCAGAAGGAACAATGATAAACTGGCCAAAAGCATTCTAAATCTTGCCCTCACACTGAAATGAAATAGAATCAGATGTTCAGGAAATCAACATAAACCAGGAAACTGTGAAGAAACGATCTGCTTTCAGAACACGGATTAATAACCATTGTTTCGCGGAGCCAAAAGCCAGAACAAATAAAACCTGTGCAGAAGAACGTAAGAAGAATTTCAGTGAGAGAATGAAGAGATTTTGGGAAGAGAAGAGAGTAAAATCATCAGTTAAATAAGTTCAAGCGTGCTTCTCAGTCGGGCGTAACGATGTTGAAAAGTAATAATAATAATAATAATAATAATAATAATAATAATAATAATAATAATAATAATAATAATAAGGCGACTGACCTTCTACGGACGGATGGCCCGCCTGAAACCCTGCAGGCTCGCCAACATAATCCTCTTAGTGAAAAGTACGGGAAAGGCTTCCAAGAACAAGTGGATCGCCACATTAAAATCCCACCTAGAGAAACTACTGATCCCATTAGACACCACAGAGATCCGATCTCAGTACCGACAGGCCATCCTACAGGGAGTCTTCCGAGTGTCCCTCGCAAGCACAAAGAGTACAGGCACCCCCAGACCTAAGAAGACGGATGGGAGGAAGCAAGGACACAGCCAGAAGATGAAAGGGTACTGGGCCAAGAAAAAGCAGAAGACCATAGCTAAGAGTTACGACGAGCCCCGTGGTCCCTAGTAGGTCAAGACGAACCGGAAATAAATAATAATATTGGCTTTACCTCCCACTAAATACTTCTACGTTTTTCGGAGACGTCACCATTTAGTCCAACAGGAGATATTTTATGTGCCAGTAAATCTACCGACATTAGGCTGATGTATTTGAGCACCTTCAGATATCACCGGACTGAGCCAGGTTGGGCTCAGAAGCCCAGCGCTATACCGCGCGAGGCACTCAGGCCGGCGATATTGCCACAGGATCGTTTCATGTAGTGGTTCGAGACGACGTCGGGGGTATCAAAACGCTACGGTCAACAGAATGGTCTATAGCATTAAATTGCACTGTCACGTGGACAATGCTATTAATTCCCCTGTAATTTCTTGTCGTGTGTCCTGGTTTTTCTTTAATCTCACAGTCAGTCTTCTTGTATTCTACAATGTTTTGGTACTTATGCGACAAGTCAATCAGAAACTTTCGCTAATATAACACGTGAGCTTGCGCTAACTGGCCTTATCTGTTAATTCTATTACCCCTGGCGAAAGCAAGCTGATTTCACGGCAGAGAGCTTATAGCACGCTTTCAATTAAAAATAGGTATGAAATACAGAAATCATTGTACGCTTCCGGTATACAACGACTTGAAACAGAAAACCTCAGACCTTTCTGACAAAATCAGAAAAGTAGTTAAACTTCAAAGTATGTTTCTAATAGTGCATTCCATAATCCACCTAAATTTCATAAACATCGCAGAGTGCGTTTTAATGTAAGTTGTTGTTTACAAAAACGGGCTAGAAAGTAGGTACCTTTAGCATTCCGCCTAATATAACTTCCACAAGAAAGACGATATAAATACGCAAATACCACAGAATAAAACAAGATTTACAATGATGTGATTATATTTTACATTGGTGGACTGGTGAGATTTTTATTAGTATATAATTTCTGCGGTGACAGTGTTGACTAACTCTGCGATTTGTTTTTCTTAAACACAACAATTTGTGCCCCTGTTTCTCAGTTGTTCAGTCAACACTGATCTGCATTTAGGGCAGTCGCCGAGGTGTCAGATTCCCTATCTGTTGCTTTCCTAGCCTTTTCTTAAATGATTTCAATGACATTGGAAATTTATTGAACATCTCCCTTGGTAAGTTATCCCATTCCCTAACTCCCCTTCCTATGTCCCCTTGAATTACAACATTATCTTCATATTGTAATATTTCCTACTTTTAAAGACACCACTCAAACTTATTCGTTTACTGATGTCCTCCCATGCCATCTCTCCACTGACAGCTCGGAACATACCACTTAATCGAGCAGCTCGTCTTCTTTCTCCCAAGTCTTCCCAGCTCAAACTTTGCAACATTTTTGTAACGCTACTCTTTTGTCGGAAATCATCCAGAACAAATCGAGCTGCTTTTCTTTGGATTTTTTCCAGTTCTTGAATCAAGTAATCCTGGTGAGGGTCCCGTACACTGGAACTATACTCTAGTTGGGGTCTTACCAGACACTTATATGCCCTCTCCTTTACATCCTTACTACAACCCCTAAACACCCTCATAACAATGTGCAGAGATCTGTACCTTTTATTTACAATCCCATTTATGTGATTACCCCAATGAAGATCTTTCCTTATATTAACACCTAGGTACTTAAAATGATCCCCAAAAGGAACTTTCACCCCATCAATGCAGTAATTAAAGCAGAGAGGACTTTTCCTGTTTGTGAAACTCACAACCTGACTTTTAACCCCGTTTATCATCATACGATTGCCCATCGTCCATCTCACAACATTATCGAGGTCATTTTGCAGTTACTCACAATCTTGTAACTTATTTATTTCTCTATAGAGAATAACACCATCCGCAAAAAGCCTCACCTCTGGTTCCACTCCTTTACTCATATCATTTTTATATATATAAGAAGATATCAAGGCCCGATAATACTGCCTCGAGGAATTCCCTTCTTAATTATTACAGGGTCCGATAAAGCTTCGTCTACTCTAATTCTCTGAGATCCATTTTCTAGAAATATAGCAACCCATTCAGTCACCCGAAATCCAAGATTAAAATATATTCTTCTATATTAGATTTGATCTCATAAACTGGCTCTATTTTTATTATCAAGACGATGTGTTAGTGACTATACTGTTAACATGTTGATATTTTTCTTGTAGTCGCTGGTCTATGGCGCTGAACACTTCGAGTGTCAAGTATTAAAAATAACATGCCTTTCCCAAGCTAGCTGGTGTGTCGCCGTAAATTCCTTGTTGTAGTAATTCTGCGTTAGTCTGTACGCCTTATGGATTTTAGTGGCTATTTCTTTGTTGGCCCTGCTCTCTAATCCTGATGGTGGTATGATTTATCCAAGGTATTTGGAATTGTGCATTTTTTCATCTCTAGCGGAGACTTTTTGCTATGTTGATGTAGATTTTCCAAGAAGTGGGTTTTTTCGTACGATGTCTGGAGGCCTGCCTTTGTGTAATCTCAGTACGGAGTATTATTATTATTATTTCTCCTATGTGATATCATATAAACATTGATTGTTTAGTTATTATCAGCTAGAGTAAGGGAAGTGATTATCAAATGATGAAGGGTGAGAAACTATGGTAACCAGCTGGACTGTTGCTATGACAACAGCACTTGCCTCCAGTCTATTGTTCACACCCATGTCACACGTCGCCAATCCATCATTCTGTGCTTAACAACCTCATACGTGGCGAGGCTTGTAAATATGAACTTCACGTTGTGTTATGTGTCAATTAGATTAAAACATGAATAACGACTGCCCTTCCAATTATGAGAGAATTATTTCCTGAGCGGCAATCGAAAAGTATGTCACAGCATGTTTAGTGAAAGTCTAGGTTTTTCATAGCGCAGCACTTTAGCTAGTAATACAAATAAAGGGATCTGGGCACAGAACTTGAAAGGACCTCAGAAAAGTGGAAGGTAACGGCTTCGACTATCTGTAACCTTGAAGTAAAGCGGTATATTATTATTATTATTATTATTATTATTATTATTATTATTATTATTAATAATAAGAAGAAGAAGAATACAAAGCGAGTTGCCTGCGTGGTACGGGTGACTTACTTATAAGCTTGCATTCAGGAAATGGTGGATTCCAACCCCCACAATCGCATTCCTGAAAATGGTATTGTGTTCTTTCCCATTTTCACACGAGGCAAATGCTGGGCATGTACCCTTGTTAAGGCCACGACCTCTTCCTCCTCAGATTACATTTCTTACCAGACGTTTCAGTTTTTTAGCCTATTTACATAGAATACACTTATAATTAAATATTAGAGAACATATATAACAGAAGGCGTTGTTCTATAAATACCAAACTTTATTATTATGACACTGTTGTCAAGCCCATATGGATCTATTCGTCATAATGCCTTATCCACTCTCAGAAATGTGCGCTAGCTAAGGTAGAGCAAAGAGAGGGAAATTATTCTCCACAACATTCTTGGCCCAAATTACAAGAATGGGGTGTACATAAGAAAATCCAGACAAAAAGTCTGTTCTAAAATAGAGAAGATCACGGACACAGTGTGCAAAAGTAGGGCTCGCTTCTGCGGTCACTTAGGAAGGATTGACGTCTCTCGATGGAAAAAGCGCATTTGATTCAAAACTAAAAACTACAATTCCCCGGCTAACGTCAAGAAAGACGTCCAAGAAATGGGCCTACGACCAGATGACGCGCACAAAAGAGACCTTTCCAGAAGAAACATAATGACTTTTGGGACTTTCCGGGATACGAAGTGGACAACTGCTGCAAAGTTGGTGGTGGTCGGATGAACGCGGCGCTCGACTCGGCGAGCTAGTGAAAACCTGCTGGATTGATAAAAAACTGAGTAAAGTCGAGAATTATCGTGGTCCTTAGTTGGCCGATTAGCGAATAAATAAAAAATAACATATACATAGGTATAGAACCACCCAAAAGCTGGTTCTGTTCGTGTGATCGTAAGATCAGTGGCCGTGAAAGCCATTTTTAGTAACATATAAATAGTTCGCGAACATTCTAAAACCTCCGCTAAGGTCAGACCCTCGGTAGTCGCTGTAAAAGGATCAGGATCAGGAATATGGAAGCAAATCTCGGAGATCCCTTTAGCACGGAAAGTTGTAGGAATGTCAGAAATCTGGGGAGGGCTTGCGTATCTTTTATTGGAAGTTACTGGAGCGTAAATCGCATTCATAACAAACTTCGGTTGGCGCGGACGGAAGATTTGGGCACACCAAGGGAAGAAATAACATGTCTACTTGTTCTGACTCAAGACCCGTCTGAAATGAAAGTATTGATTGTTGTGAGACTCCCTACGCCTCGGAAACCTAACACTGGTAACTACAGCTACTGGTTCCTTAATTCTCTGTTACATTAAATTATCACTCATTATTCTTTAATTTCACCCTCTTCGGGGTACGTTGAATCAATCATATCACTGTGTGTTGTACTTTTCTTTCTCTTCACCGGGCGAGTTGGCCGTGCGGTTAAGGGCGCACAGCTGTGAGCTTGCATTCTGGAGAAAGTGGATTCTAGCCCCTACTGTCGGCAGCCATGAAGATGGTTTTTCATGGTTTCACATTTTTAAACTAGGCAAATGCTGGGGCTATACCTTAATTAAGGCCATGGCCCGTTCCTTCACACTCCTAGGCCTTTCCTATCGCATCGTCGCCCTATTACCTATCTGTGTCCGTGCGACGTAAAACAAATAAAATTCTGATCTTCGTTTCCACTCGTCTTCCGAGATAATAGGTTTGGCTTTTAATATAGATTTGTCTTGGAATCTAATATTTTCGGCTTTAATTATTAATTCAGATGTCCTATCGAATAGTGAATTTTCTGTCATTTTTAAATCTACTAGGTCTCTTTCAGTTTCTTTAAAACACTTGGATTTTGTTTTACGGTTACGGAAGAAGTCAAAGATTTGATAGCTTAATCGATTAGAGTTCATTCTAAGAAGATGACCGTAGAAATGCATCGTTCTTTCTCGCGCAGTATCTGAGAGTTTTCAATTTTCTTGTAGTGTGTTTCATTCTTGATGTATATTATCTTATTATCTCGACATTTTAGTCCTGTAATCTTTCTTAACATTTTCCGTTCTTTTAGCTCAAGTTTCTCCATCTCGCCTTTCAAATTCATGTTTAGTGTTTCTGCTTCTGGTTTAATCACTCTTTCATAATGTTTAATTTTGGACCCCCATGAAAGAGGAACAGGGGCTGCCTGGCCGAGGCGGTAAACGCGTGCTCGGCTCGCCCGGAAGGACGTGGGTTCGAATCCCCGTCAGGAAGTCGTAAAATGTAAGAAACGGGATTTCCACTTGCGGAGGTGCATATGGCCTTGAGGTTCACTCAGCCTACACCAAAAATGAGTACCAGGTTAATTCCTGGGGGCAAAGTTGACAGGGCGTAGAGCTAACCACTCTACCCCATCACGTGCCGAGGTTAACAATGGTGGAAGCCTTCATCTTCCACTCCTCCAAGGGCCTTCATGGCCTGTACGGAGGTGACTTTGCTTTGCTGTTATGAAAGAGGAACACTATGAGTCTGCGTAACCTGTGATTACTACTATCATGAGGGGCCGTTGACCTTGATTTTGGACTTCTTTAGAACACAAGCATCATCATCATCGAAAATAAGGAATTGTGAATTGGATCCACTGATTCTTTAGGATTCTTGGCCATTTTTTATCATTAAATTTTAATTATCATTGTCATTTCGTTGCACCTTGTGCTATTAGGGGCCGATGACGTAGCTGTTAAGTCCCTTTAATCAACGAAGATCATCGTCGTCATCATCATCAAAAAGACAAGGGCTACGAAGAGCGTGAAAATGAAAGGCTCCCTAGCCCTCGCAAAGCTAATACCGTCGGGGTAGGAAAAGAAGAAGAGTTGACTAAGGAAGGTCGGATAGAATCGATGAAAGTGAGGAGCCTGGCACAAGTAAGTGGTAGGAGCTAAGGAACTTGCGCTCCCAAGTAAAAGCTCCTGACCCCTCACTTATTAGCCTCTTACGATAGACAGCCGATTCAATGGATGCATTCTGTAGCCCTCACCTACAGTGGGTTCTTCAGTTTATCTTTGGTTACAATTAATAGAGGACGTTCACCCAGTTATACTTCCTCTTTAAACAATGATCACCACCACTGCGATATATCCCTGGTGTAATATTGCTAGCGTTTAGAGCGGGAGGTCATATTCCTAAGAGCGTTATATTTTTGAAGAAAGCACTCGGGCGCTGTAATACGGCCGTAAAGAATTCAATAAGGTAGCCTTTGTATATTCATGAGGCAATTTTCGAACGGCGTCATCTCGCTTTTTAAAGGTGTAATAACACTAAGTAAGACTTAGCAAACAGCCTTCTGCACTACTTCGGCTATTAAGTTGAAAGTCTTGGAAGAAGGAAGGCGCCTGCTCTGCCAAACCGGTGAGTTGTTCGTATGCTAGAACTGAATTAGCAGTCACATGGCCATGGCCGAAGTTCATACAAAGACTACAAGTAGGCACAAAATACAAGATGAGGAGAGAGCAGGTTGCAGAGTAAAGCTCATGTAGTGGCGGTGATTATTGTTTTAACCGTACTGTATTAACACTGATGAGAGGAAGAAACGGAAGGATCACAATGGGAAATTAAATGGAAGACGCCTAGACCTTGCAAATGTAATACCATCGGAATCTGAAAAGAACAACAATACACCCAGAAAGGTCGAGTAGGAGAGGTGAAGGTGAGAAGCCTAATACAAATGGAAGCTGTGTCTGGCTCAACTAAGAGAACCGCGGTCGCCAAGGCATTTGACAAGGTTAATGGGAGACTACTGGCAAACATGAGTGCAAGTGGACTAGACAAAAGAGTGACTGAATGGGTGGGTATATTTCTAGATAATAGATCTCAGAGAATTCGAGTATGTGAAGCATTATTTGAACCATTGAGAGGGGAAAACCTTAACACAGTGTTTTTGGACCTTTATGTTTTCTTATATATATATAAGATATGAGTAAAGAAAGGCGGATGATGTTATTCTGTACAGAGTAATTCAATAAGTTACAAGATTATGAGCAACTGCAAAAAGACCTCGACAATGTTCTGAGATGGACGGTAGGCAATGGTATGATGATAAAATCGGTTAAAAGTCAGGTTGTGAGTTTCATTAATAGAAAAATTCCTCTCAGTTTTAATTACTACGTTGATGGGGAGAAAGTTGGTTATGGGGATCACTGTAAGTACATAGGTGTTAATATAATCACATAAATGGGATTCTAAATAAAGGGTACAGATCTCTGCACGTGGTTATTAGGGTGCTCAGGTGTTGCAATAAGGATGTAAAGAAGAGGGCATATAAGTCTCTGGTAAGAGTGTGGTTCCAGTGTATGGATCCCTCACCAGGATTACTTGATTCAAGATCGGGAAAAAATCCAAGGAAAAGCAGTTAGATTTCTGCTGGGGGATTTCCGACAAAAGAGTAGCGTAACGAAAATGTTGCGAGGCTCGGGCTGGGAAGACTTGGGAGAAAGGTGACGAGCTGCTAGACTAAGTGGTATGTTCCGATCTGTCATTGGAGAGATGGCGTGGAATAAAATCAGTAGAAGAATAAGTTTGAGTGGTGGTTCCAAAGTGGGAAAGATTACAATATGAAGATAATTCTTGTGATTCAAGACGACAGATTGGGGTAAATATTCGTTTATAGGAAGGGGAGTTAGGGATTGGAATAGGCTACCTTACCACGGGAGACGTTCAATAAATTTCCACATTCTTTGCAATTATTTAAGAAAAGAGGAGGTAAATAACAGATAGGGAATTTGCCACCTGGGCGACTGCCTTAAGTGCAGATCACCTACAGGGAGTGAAGACACAGAACGAATCAACCCGCAAAATAAATACAAGGGCCGCGAAGGGCGTCAAAGTGAAAGACTCCTTAGGCCCCGAAAACCTGGTACCGTCGGGGGCGGAAAAGGAGAGGAGTTGACCAAGGGGGGTCGGAGAGGATGGAACAAAGTGAGCAGCCTGGTACTGTTGGAAGTACTGTGAATGATCAGGTAAGGGCTGCGTAGGGCCAACCCACGCTCCTAAGTGGAGAGCCGGTGGCGGCCCTTTTAGTCACCTCTTACGAGAGGTTGGGGATACCGTGGGTGTTACTATATCACCCCCACCCACATGGTTGAGATGCAAGGACTCTGTAGCGAAGCAAGTGGAGCAGATAGCAACACAGTGATCAAGAGGAATCGTGTAAAGGAGGAACAATTCCCTACTCGGTGTGTGTGTGTCTGTGTATAGAAGAAGGACAATTGCAAGTTTTATAGTGTACGTGGCACCTGGGGGCCGTGTACTGAAGTCGGGAATGAAGGATAACGCAACCTACTGCGGAAGATCTTGGGCAACAGATCGACTGACGGGCAGGTTAGACCGAAATCCTATGAAGAAGTTTACAGCAAGATAGAGCCGATAACAACAGAAAATAGAAAGAGAAGATGGCTGTTTTATGAGTACATCTTCCTTATAAATAACGACCGGCTCACAAAGAAAATGTGGAATTTTATAAAACCAAAGGCGTGTAAGTTGAGATGGTTCCAGAGTGTGAGAAAGATCTGAGACAGGTGGACATTACTGAGGATGACAGGGTAGTTTCAGAAGGATGGTGGAAATCTATCAGGGTGTTATGGTGGAGACAGAGCCGAAAAGACGGAGTGGCCCTTTACCAGAAGAGCAGAAGAAGGCGCTGATTGATGGACTCAAGAGATACTGGCAGGATGTCAAAGCCGGCAGACGAACAAGACAGACACACTGAACATGAGATTAGTTGTTAACACGCAATCCATAGAGGCTCAGTTCGAGAAAAAACTGCCTTGAGGAATTCCCCTCTTAATTATTACAGGGCCAGATAAACCTTCGCCTACTCTAATTCTCTGGGATGTATTATTATTATTATTATTATTATTATTATTATTATTATTATTATTATTATTATTATTTGTTTGAAGCAATCCTACCTACCAAGTCCCGTTGTACTGCCGTGCTCTGATCCATCCTACTTTATGCCCAGTGTCCAATTATTCCCTGCACGTTCAACTCTGTATTTACACTAGCGGTGTAATCCTGCCAAAGTGGGTTTTAAAATGTTATTCTTTCATTTTGGAATGGAAATGGAGACAGCAGTACCGTAGTGTTATCGTTGGCCGCCAGAGCTCCTCCTCCTCACTCATAATACCGACTGGGTGAGTCTGCCCCGGCTGCAAAAGAGTACTTACATTGACAGGTCTTACATTCACAAGAACTTCTCAAGAGTATGATCCTCGTTATGTTCCTGATAAACTTCTCAACGTTATCACTATCCTTAACCGTCTATGTCTGGAGGCTGAATAAATACAGAACGTTTATCACCTATAACCCTTGCCTAGTCGTAAAAGGCGACTCAAAGGGGACGAGCAGTGAATGCTGAATTATTTGAAAAAAGGCGACTCAAAGGGGCGACCAAGTGATGCTGAATTTTGAACCATGAGATTACCTGTGATTAGTGCCATCACGGTAGGAACACCGTGAGTCGACTTTTCTTGCGATTAGTACCACTATGTGAGGAACACCATTGGTTTACGTCGCCTATGAGTGGCGCCATTGTGTGAGAAATACCATAGGTCTGCGTTACTTGTGTGTAGTACCACTACATGAGAAATACCATGGTTCTGCTTTACTAGCGATAAATACCAGTATGATGGGGCGTTCACTTTGATTTTGGACCATCGATTCAGGATTGTGCTTTGGAAACAGCTCCTTGGTCAGTATATGCCATTGTTTTAAGATAACTTCTGGGAAGATGGGGCATTGCGGATCTGATTCACTAAGTTCACAATCGTTGCTCAGCGTCGTCTTTTTGAATTAATTTTACCTTTCAGTATTGTGAGATGGATCCGCTGATTATTTTACATTCATATCCTTCCATTCATTCTTCATCATCAAATTTTGAATTTTGATCACCGGATGATTTTTGGAGTTTTAAATTGTCATTATTTTTCGTCTCATTTTGTACCATTAGGGTCCGATGACCTAGATGCTAGGCCCCTTTAAAGAACAAGCGTTGTCGGCCCTGTGGTGTAGGGGTAGCGTGCCTGCCTCTTACCCGGCCAGGTCAGGGATTTTTACCTGAACCTGAGGGATGGGTTGAGGTCCACTCACCCTACGTGATTAGAATTGAGGAGCTATCTGACGGTGAAATAGCGGCCCCGGTCTAGAAAGCCAAGAATAACGGCCGAGAGGATTCGTCGTGCTGAACACACGACACCTCGAAATCTGTAGGCCTTCGGGCTGAGCAGCGGTCGCTTGGTAGGCCAAGGCTCTTCAAGAGCTGTAGTGCCATGAGGCTTGTTTTTTAAAGAACAAGCATCATCATCATCATCATCATCACCATCATGATCATCTTTATCTTTACCACCTTGAATAGACACTTGCGGGGCGCAGATAGTGGGCACCGATCACAAAATATCCCTATGAATATATATACGTCCTATGGTCGATACTTGACGAGTGTGCCTGTTTCTCAGCTGAAAATAAGTTATTCCATGTGTATTTTTCGGTTGGATTAGGAATTCTCTTCTAAGGTGTCGTATCATTTAATTTGCCTTTTATAAGTACAAGTTCTATTATGTCTGTTCTTTCTCTATGGCTAAACTAAAGTAAGATTCTCTTATTGAGTAAATTCTTGTCCTCACTCCGCGGTGGTTCAGCTCTTTGAGGTACACCCCCAATGAAGGTGAGCTGCCACTCTATACTGAGACCTTAGTTATGAAGTCAAGGAAACCTTCTCATTAACCACATGTTGTATTTTCTCTGTTTTCGCCACTGTGGCAACCTTCACCTGAGGGAAGAGTTGTAAATAATTTAGTTTTTCTTTCTGGTTTCTTGCATTCTCTATTTAATACCTTACAAAGTGCGACAGGAATGGCATCGGGCTGAAAAACAGGACTACTTTAAGACCAGAATGGTAGATGAACTGTTGTACAGTTATATTTCGTACCTTTGATTGTGAAGGGAAGGATGGCGATGAGAACAGAGAACACGACCGCCAATCAGTGCAGACCAAGAGCGTGATCAGCCTTAACCGCCATTCGGACCGCAGAGACCGCAAGCTTCACCAAACTACATTTCACGATATAATGTATTTACCCACAGAATGAATGTAATTCTACCTTCTTCACTGAAGTACCAGTATTAAAGCGCCCTGCGGCCTACTAAGACTGTTACTCTCCCTTAGCATGTGCACAATTACATCTTTTGACTACCTTTTATCTTGTTGCTGAGATTCTATCATTTCTCTTCCCCTCGTCAAATATAACCAAATCGATCTCCTCTCACCAATTCGATTCAGTATCTCGTTCATTCGTGATTATATCTATCTCACCTTCAGTATTCTTCTGTAACACCACATTTCAAAAGCTTCTATTTCTTTCTGAGCGAGTTATCGTCCATCTTTCACTTGCATACAATGCCACGCTTCAGAGGAATGTCTTGAAAACATCTTTCTAATTCCTGTATCAATGTTCAAAGTGAGAACATTTCTTTTCTTAAGGAAGGCCTTCTTTGTTTGTACCAGTCTGCATTTTATGTCCTCCTTACTTCTGCCATCGATAGTTATTTTACTACCCAAGTAACAATATCCATCTACTTTCTTTAAAGCTGTATTCCCTAATCTAATGTTACCTGCATCACCTGCCTTCGTTCGACTGCACTCCATTACTTTTGTTTTGGACTTGTTTATTGTCATCTTGTACTCCTTACCCAAGACTCCGCTCATGCCATTGAACGATTTCTTCACGTCTTCTGCAGTCTCAAATAAAATAAATATCATGCATAAATCTCAGGGTTTTGATTTTCTCTCCTTGGATTCCTGTTCAAATTCCTCTTTCGTTTCCTTTGTTGTCTGTTCTATATTATAGCCGTTGAAAAGGAGGAGGGGTGGGGTCAAACTGCAGCCTTGCCTCACTCCTTAAAAATCCCCAGTTCTTTTTCTAACAAATCCCCTAAATCTCTAAATGCAGGAATATATTTACCTTGTTGCAGTCGTACGCTGTGCACAAGACGAAAAAGACATCTAAGGGAGTCATTTACAGTCCAGGGCAGTTTCAAAGCAACTGGGTTTCTTAAAACTTTCAATTCCTACCTTAAAACTTTGTTAGCGCTGTGGCGTGCATAAAATGCTCCTTGCGACAGAGTTCTAATTGGATTCACCTAAACGCTGCACAGAATGTTTGAATTAGATGAGAAAGGACAACAATATTTCAAAATGGCCGCCTCTGTGGTGTAGAGGTTAGCGTGATTGGCTGCCACAGGGCCTGGGTTCTATTCTCGGCTCTGCCAGAAAATTTGAAAAGTGGTACGAGAATTGGAATGGGGTCTACTGAGGCTCAGGAGGTCAACTAAGTAGATGAGGTTTCGATTCCCACCTCAGCCACCCTCGAAGTGGTTTTCCGCGGTTTTCCACTTCTACTCCAGGCAAATGCCGGGATGATACCTAACTTAAGGCTACGGCCGCTTCTTTCCCTCTTCCTTGTCTGTTCCTTTTCCAATCTTCTCATCCCCTGGCAAAGCCTCTGCTCAGCATAGCAGGTGAGGCCGCCTGGGCGAGGTACTATCATCCTTCCCAATTGTATCCCCCGACACAATGTCTCAAGCTCCAGAACACTGCTCTTGAGGCGGTACAGGTGATGTCCCTCGCTTAGTCCGAGGGAAAAACCAACCCTGGAGGGTAAACAGATTAAGACAGAAAGAAAGAAAGAATTTTGATATATCGTTATCCTTTTTCTTCTATCAATGCTCTGCCTGGTAAATGAATTTTAAAACATCAGTTGTTCTACACTCATCTCACAGCAAGGAGATGTCACGAGTAGAGGCGATGCAATAAAAATCCACGCATTGATTCATAATCAATTTATTGCAAGTGCCAGTTTTTCGAAAAATGATCCTTTATGCGTGTTGTGTCGCAAAGGTATTGCCAACGCGCGAAATCTTCAGTAATGTTAACGACGTTTCTTTCGCGGGTGACATTCCTATCCAGAAATATAACAATGGCTGCTGTCCGATGATGTTCGTAGTTTGCGAAATGTTTGCGATAGGTCTCATCCAAGGGAATGCACCGCATCTCCCTGAAGCGTCAATGTAAGGATGAAATTACAAACCATTGTAATCCCTAATAAATGCATAACACTTGTTCTGAAACCCAGTTGTAATTTTACAATCAACATAACGCTCTTGTATCCACTAACTTGACAAGAAACATTCGTCAATGGACATCAGTCGATAAATGAAACCGAAAAATAAAAAGAACAAGTCGAGGTTTGAACACAGGGCACAGAAGTGGAAAGCCGCGGTGACATCAACTGCGCCACCGCCTCCACTCTAAAAGGAAAGTATAGAACGTTGGGGACTTCAACAGTCATTTTCTCGGAAACGGTCGAGTGTCTACAAAACATGTGTTCGCTTATTTTGATCCCTCTTTAGCTGATTGAAATTTCTTGCCGGGTTCCCCTCGTCAGTGAAGGAACTACCTCATTCATTTACCTAACAAGTCGAGCAATTGATATTGGGACTGTGATCCATCCAAAGTACCAGCCCCAATGTTCTACAAAAATTCCTCTGATATATTTCAGCGTCCTTCAGTGACTGCTCTGAGATTTGATTCTAAACCCGTGAGCATGGAAGTTGAGTGTCTCACCAAATAAACTTGGCAGCCGAATACTTTTCTTGTAGGGATGTCTTTTATCACGACCATAATTCGCGATGCGATGTTGATATTAAATACAAAAGAAAGCTTGTATTTAATCCGCTCTTTGTCGACGTATCGCTACTCCAGTGGGAGTCTGCCCCGCATCCTTAATGTTTGTTAACAACTTCAAGAAGCTTAAAACTTTGTAATGCTCCCCTGTAACAGTTTTACTAAGACTCGCGACGTCATTTAATTTATATAGTCTCAAAGCCATTAATAGGCAAAATGAATAACAAGTTTCTAACGTCCTCATTATGTGAGGAATTATTGAGAAGGAACAGTTGTGTGAATATCTCTTTGGGAAAGATTCGCCCTCGTATCAGCTCACTCTTGTATGGTCGTTAACTTCTTACAGACTTTGCACTCTTGATCCTTTGTAAGGTAATGTTTAGCCTGTTGGTAGCTGTCTGTGTTCCGGAGATCATCCGTCTTAAAAGAAAATACCATGTAATTAAGTGCTAAGTTTGACGAGACGAGAAATCAGACAGAACATGTCCAGACCTTAGTTTCAGAATTTAGTCACTAAAGAGCCGCTATATGAAAGTTCTGTGTGTTTAAATATAATTTTTAACATAAACTTATGTTAGTCGACAACGGGTATTTGAAAAGAACAATTTTAAGACGCTGAGTATTTAACTTTAGATTATGTTTAATCTCTCAATTTACAGATAAAAGAGAAGGCAAAACAACATTGAAAATATCTGGAACATATTTTTCATCATATAGTGCTTCAAAGTAAGGCAAAATTTGTGCTAAATGGAGGTTAGCTGTCGTTGTGAAGACATCGTGGTCAGTTGTACAGAATAACAAATTTAATAATAGAAAAGGAAGATTTGATTAGGATTCGGCAAAAGACATGCAAAAGAAAGAATTGAAACGAGAAAAGGGGAATATACTAAATGAAATGTAGACATCCAGAGAAATGAAAAGACATTTGATTTTCTGAAACATCACTTTAATTTGAATGTTGTGCCGAGCAACTCTCCCAGCAATTCACTTATTGATCTTACTTTTACTCGCAGTATTATTCCCGAACTCTTTAATTACGTCTCTTATTTCTCATACCACAGAACCGTACTACACCGAGTTATTACTCTCGCTCCAAGTGTTCTATCGAACACATAATATTTGTCTTGTATTTCTAATAAGTAAGTCTAGGAAAGCCCCGAAAGCCCTGGAGCCGTTACAATAGCGACAGCTGTGGTTGTTGGAAGTGGAGGCAATGGCACACTCAGGTATGTTGGTGATGATGATTAATCAGTCAGTAAAAGAATATGAGAGTTCCTATATTCTGCGATGAAAAGCAAGAGAATGACCACCAAGGGTGTAAAAATCAAAGACACCTTAGATCTCGCGAATCTAATACGGTCACCCCCTGTCGGTGGAGAAGCAGATGAAGAATAATCCCACGGTTTTACCTGTCGTAAGAGGGGAATAAAAGCGGCGAACAAGGGATGATTCTTTTCGAACCATGAAACAGTCTGTGATTAGTAGCATTGTGCGATGAACACCATGCGTCGACTTTACTTGGGATTAGGACTACTACATGTGCCTCGTTGTGCTCCCTCTTAGAGCAATAATCACTACTACCTGAGCCTCCAGCTGGGTCTGTGATTAGTATCATCGGGATAGGATTACTATGGAAGTAGTACCATTATATGAAGAACACCATGGGTCTGTGTTGGCTGTGGATGGTGCCATAATGCGTGATACACCGCGGGTCTTTATTGCCTGTGATTAGTGCAACTATGCGAGCAACACCACGCATCCACGTTGCTTGTGAGTAATGCTCTTATGTGAGGGACACCATGTATCTGTGTTGCCTGTGAGTAGCTCCGTTATATGTGATATGCCCTGGGTCTAGATTACCTGTGATTAGTACTTTTATGAGGAGCCAGTGACCTGGATTTTGGACCCCTTTCGACAAGAAGCATCATCTCAGAAAATAAGGCATTATGAATCGGATCCATTGATTATTTTGGATTCATGGTTATTTTCTGACTATTCGTTTTAGATTCTAGTGAGAGGATACATTTGAAGTTTTAATTATTGTCTTATGTTGTTGCACCTCGTCTCATTAGGGGCCGATGAGCTAGCTGTTAGGCCCCTTTTAACAACAAACATCCATAATCTAATACCGTCGGGAGATCGGTTATCAAATATGAAAATGGGGAGCTTAACACAAGGTGAACCAGTGCCAAACTCAGCTCGAGAAACCGTGGTCGCCAGCCCACGCTGCAATGTTCAGAACCCATGATCGTCCTTTTAGTTTCCCCTTACGACAGACAGGGATACCGTGGATGTATTTTATCACCCCACCCTGAGCGGATGGAGGAGACAGCAATGACACTCTTCTCATTTTTGAAAGATACAGTATCATAAATCAGCGAATGCCCCGGTCTGTTTGCCTTAAACACGGCCGAGGTAAACACGCACACACACCTTTACCGTGTTGTCAGGGAGATTGAACAAGGCTCAACAAACAGCCTCCACCTCACGTTCTTCCTGGATAAACTGTGCTTTTGACGTGACGGTCTAAGGGTTTTGTTACATTTGAAGAGTAAACACAACGCCTTAGGTGAGGAGAGCTCTGCAGCGGTCAGTTTGTTAAACGAATTATTCGACCTCTGTTGCCTTTCTCGGGATTAACTTGTATGCAAGTAGGAACGTCAATGTCTTTGTGGATTAGCTGATACTGGAGCGGGTGCCCTTCCTGGAGGTTATCGCTCTGATTGCAAGGGAAGTAACCACCCGCACCTACAAGTGTTGTTGCTACGCAATGTTCATATTGTCTCGAATAGAGCTCGCAACATGCATGAAACTGCTTCGCTTGTCGTCCAAGTGCGGTCTAGACCAGTGGTTTTCAGAGTGTGGTGCCTGGGGTCATCTCAAGGGGTACATAAATTTATCGTACTTCTCTTTTCAGTGAAAAGTTCAAAAAGATTTAATCTTACTTATTTTTAACAATTTTTTTTATTTTTTATTTTTGTCTACCTCTACACAGAATCCCATTTCCGAACTATTCATTCTAAAATAGACTGTGTAAGGTTGTACCTCCCATTGACTGATAAGTAAAAACGCTTACTTATGCTGCACTGTTGTTTAAATTTTTTTTCGAAATCCATTCATTCACTTTAACTTTTCAGTACTGTAGTACAAGGGTAATTGTTGCATCAATAATACTCGTGTCGTTGCTAGGCAACGAAAACCTCGAAATTAATTCCACTCCATCTGACTTGTGAACGACTGCCACGTTGCCTGAGAAGGAAACAGAAGATTCCAAAGGTCGAAATGCCAGAACAGTTCTCCGGCCATAGGTCTCCTTTGCTCACAAAAAAGAAAGTATCACAACTTGTACGAACTGGCGTACACACATGCTGTTTCACATCCATGGTGCTCTGTAGGGTTCTTTTGTTTATCCGCTGGTGACATTAATATGGTAGAATACTGAAGTCATGTACATAACCCTCCAGTCGTAACAGTTATCTTTGTGGCCGCATCCTTTTATTACTCCAACCCGGCTGACAAGACTTTCACTCTCCTGGAACGACCGTCGCCCCCCTGTGGGTGGGGGCGGTAGAATAACACCCACGGTATACCCTGCCTGTCGTAAGAGGCGACTAAAAGGGGCCCCAAGGGCTCTGAACTTTGGAGCGTGGGTTGGCGACCACGGGGCTCTCAGCTGAGTCCTGGCATTGCTTCCATTTACTTGTGCCAGGCTCCTCACTTTCATCTATCCTATCCGACCTCCCTTGGTCAACTCTTGTTCTTTTCCGACCCCGACGCTATTAGGTTTGCGAGGGCTAGGGAGTCTTTCATTTTCACGCCCTTCGTGGCCCTTGTCTTCCTTTGGCCGGCATCTTCATTTTTCGAAGTGTCGGATCCCTTCCATGTTTTTCCTCTGATTATTGTTATATAGAGGATGGTTGCCTAGTTGTACTTCCTCTTAAAACAATAATCACCACCACCACCGAACGACCGTCGTCAGTTTACGCGTTCGCGGCCTTCTCGGGGAGGATCCTGTCAAGCGATGCTCAGTGCTGCCAACCTCCGTACTTAGGAACTAATGAGTGAGTGGTGCTTCGATAGCTGGTGATGGTGATTATTGTTACACAGGACCTGAACAAGACCAGTGATATAGGGACAAGCAAAGGGGGTCTGAGTGTATAAGCCCCCAGATTAGAAGCCACGAAGTGGACCTAGGCCTCTAGTTTCATGTGGAAACACAATTGGTCTGGGCTGGTTCTTGCCGTGCGGAAGATTAGGATAGAACCTGGGCAAGACCATTGGTCTGGAGTGGTTCTTGGCGTGCAGACGATTAGGATAGGACCTGGGCAAGACCAGTGATATAGGGACAAGCAAAGGGGGTCTGGGTGTATAAGCCCCCAGATTAGAAGCCACGAAGTGGACCTAGGCCTCTAGTTTCATGTGGAAACACAATTGGTCTGGGCTGGTTCTTGCCGTGCGGAAGTTTAGGATAGAACCTGGGCAAGACCATTGGTCTGGAGTGGTTCTCGGCGTGCAGACAATTAGGATAGGACCTGGGCAAGACCACTGGTCTGGAGTGGTTCTTGCCGTGCAGACGATTAGAATAGGACCTGGGCAAGACCATTGGTCTGGAGTGGTTCTTGGCGTGCAGACGATTAGGATAGGATCTGGACAAGACCATTGGTCTGGAGTGGTTCTTGCCGTGCAGACGATTAGAATAGGACCTGGACAAGACCATTGGTCTGGAGTGGTTCTTGCCGTGCAGACGATTAGAATAGGACCTGGGCAAGACCATTGGTCTGGAGTGGTTCTTGGCGTGCAGACGATTAGGATAGGATCTGGACAAGACCATTGGTCTGGAGTGGTTCTTGCCGTGCAGACGATTAGAATAGGACCTGGACAAGACCATTGGTCTGGAGTGGTTCTTGCCGTGCAGACGATTAGAATAGGATCTGGACAAGACCATTGGTCTGGAGTGGTTCTTGCCGTGCAGACGATTAGAATAGGACCTGGGCAAGACCATTGGTCTGGAGTGGTTCTTGGCGTGCAGACGATTAGGATAGGATCTGGGTAAGACCACTGGTCTGGAGTAGTTCTTGCCGTGCGGAAGTTAGGATAGGACCTGGGCAAGACCATTGGTCTGGAGTGGTTCTTGCCGTGCAGACGATTAGAATAGGATCTGGGCAAGACCACTGGTCTGGAGTGGTTCTTGCCGTGCAGACGATTAGAATAGGACCTGGGCAAGACCATTGGTCTGGAGTGGTTCTTGTCGTGCGGAAGTTAGGATAGGACCTGGGCAAGACCTCTGATATATGGACCGACAACAGCGCATTCTGTTCTGCATTGCACATTGTTTCCTTAACATTTTCTTGCTTCTTTATTGTGCTGCGGTTGGTAACGGTTTGTGATTAACATTATTGAGGGGAACGAGATCACGTGCCACTTTAATTTGACCAATAGGAATGCAAGTAGCTACTTCAGAAATGAAAATGGCGTCTCACACTTTTCATCAGGTTATAAAAGTAAATGTACTTCTTGGGGCGGGATGGTGGGTTCTTGGACATCGCAATAAACACATCTCTGCCTTGAGACGCTTTCCAAGTAAGATTTCATTAATTTCCACTTACAACATTAGAAACATGTCAGCCGGCCGGAATAATACCCGCACCCCAAACAGGAGTGGTTCGTGACGTACGGCATTGTCTGTGTGAGATGCTGTATTGGTTAGCAGCACAGGCAGGTTAGAGCACAAGACATTGGAAGGCATTTACCATCAGAAAAAGTCATACGTGCAATAACCCTCTTGCAGGAAGGTCGCACGCAGCGTTACGTGGCAGAGCTGCTCGGAGTGTCTCAACCAGTCGTGTGCAGGTTCTGGCACCGATGTCAAGAGGTACGCAGTGTCAAACGGTGACCTGATTCAGGGAGAAAACGGAAAACAACGCCAGCCGAGGACCGATTTCTTTGTTTACAGGCCCTCCGAAATCGCGCAGTACAGCCAGGAACCTACGAAGTGAGCTAATTTATGCACATAGGACTGTCGTCAGTGCATAGACTAGGGGAAGGTCAGCTCAATTCCCGGAGACCGCTTACAGTGACCCCTCATCACCGAAGATGCCATCTGCACGTCAACTGGCAGCTCCGACACTGGACTCCAGTAATCTTTGCCGATGAATCCATATTCCAGCTTTCTGGGTCAGATCGTCGTATTCGAGTCTGGCGACGTCAAGAAGGTGGTGGTGGTGATTATTGTTTTAAGACAAAGTACAACTAGGCAACCATCCTCTATTAACACTAATCAGAGAGAAAGAATGGAAGGGACCGACCCTTCGAAAAATGAAGATATCGGCCAAAGGAAGACAAGGGCCACGAATGGCGTGAAAATGAAAGACTTCCTAGCCCTCGCAAACCTAATAGCGTCGGGGTCGGAAAAGAACAAGAGTTGACCAAGTGAGGTCGGATAGGATAGATGAAGGTGAGGAGCCTGGCACAAGTAAGTGGAAGCAATGCCAGGACTGAGCTGAGGGCCCGGCCCCGTGGTCGCCAACCCACGCTCCAAAGTTCAGAGCCCCTGTTGCCCCTTTTAGTCGCCTCTTACGACAGGCAGGGGATACCGTGGGTGTTATTCTACCGCCCCCCCCCCCCTACAGGGGGACGACGTCAAGAAGAACGAAATTTGTCTTGCAACGTTCGGGAAACAGTCGCTTACACTGGCTGATCAGTGATGGTTTGGGGAGGAATATCTTTGAACCATAAAAATGACCTCGTAGTCATTGAAGGGCGCTACATTGAGGAGTTTCAGGAGAACAAAGAACCACTGATCGCTGGCAATATTGCACATCATTTCACGTTAGTGCATGATAGTCACTATACTCTGATAGGGCCGCTAGGCACTTCCTTGTAACTGCTTGAATTCAAGCCCGCATCCACCCCGAACTCAATTGTATCGAGCCTCTGTGTGATCAACTTGGTAGGCGTATCCAGAATCGCCCACAGCAACCCTGCATACTCCAGGAGCTGACGGGGAGCCATCCTCCAGGATGCGATCCGGAGGCTTGTCACCACGCCGGTGTGCTGTGCTACGAGCCAGAGATGAGAACACAGAGTACTGAAAAGTGTTAAGTGTAAGTTTCAGTTTGTTTTTAGTTGCAGTCAACTGCAGTGTCCTTCGGTTTTGGACCACTGTGTCTTTTTAGGTCAATCAAGCGTAATTTTTGGGTTCATTTTGGGTTTCTATACAAATAAATGAACATGTTTTGGTTTTGTATAATCTATGACTGCAAAATAAAGGGACACAAAGTATTATAGCCGGCCAAAAGTTTGATACTTTCTTATAGCAGTATATATACCAGGTGCAATAACATTATTGGAGAGCAGGGGGGTCATTCCCCCCGTGGTTTGATTCCTCGTATTGCTGGTCCCGTGGTATCAGGAAGGATATGCGACCTTAAATCCCCGGCAAGCGTCAGTACGTGCAGATACACTGAGCAAGCGGGATAAGCTGCGGATGATGATGGTGATGATGATTATAGTTAATATTATTTAGTATTCAGCAACAAGTATTTTCTATTTGTGGTATAATCGCAATATGCGGGTACTTCGGGGGGTACAAAGATAAAACAATTGGATTCGGGGGCCACGCCAACCAAAATGTTTGAATACCACTGCTCTATGATAATAATAATCAGAAAAAATCCTCAAAGTTTCTGACACTTAGGAGACATCGGCCAGAGAAGGACAAGGGCCACGAAGGGCGTATAAATTAAAGACTATCTTGCCCTCGAATGATTTAGTACCGTAGGGCTTTGAAAATAACATGAGTTGATCAAGGGAGGTCGGACATGATAGATGAAAATGAGGAGCCTGGCACGAGTAAGTGGGAGCAAGGCCAGGACTCACCTAAGGGCCCCGTGGTCGCCAGCTCACTCTCCCAAGTTGAGAGCCCATGGTGTGCATTTTGGCCGCCCATTACTACGGGCAGGGGACACCGTGAATGTTATTCTAACGCTCCCACGCACAGGGGGATGTTCGAGTAGTTTTTCCGCTATATACATGCGTATAGGAATTGAACTAAAGGTCTCTAAGATTTATATATACATGGAAAGTTTTCTTTTGTCAAATAAAATAGTTTTCGTAGGCAGAATGTAAATGTTTATTTACAGGGATGGCGATCACTGATAGAATATACCTCATCCTGTGGCTTAGTCATTGGGCTCTCAACTCCAGTTCGAATGTCAGCGACTTCACACAGATTTTGGACATATACTTCCCCTGCTGTAGTATAAGGTGGCGTCCAAGAGAAGACTTTCCCAGTCGTATCAATATAAAGTCCCTCATTTGCCTTTGGTGATGCCTCATGATAACTTGCACGGCAGTAAAGGGTCTATCTGTTTCTCGACCAGTCCCAACAGACGCAATCCGAACTGGAGGAAGCATTAAACTCCAGCTAGTGTTCAATTTCACAGGCCGTTGATTGTAACTGTAACTTGTTCTAAAAAGTCGCAGCACGAACGGCACCAGTTGTATAGTTCTCGCTGCTCAGACGGTGGGACCAATTTCTCCCACCTTCTTTATCTGCAGCCTACTGCGCTAAAATACATGTACAATAAACTTTAAGGACGAAGGCTGTAATAAATCAAATATTTAAGTTACAGACATATAGATCTTGGTTCCTGTAGTTCTCTTCCTCCAAAATCCGATATATCAGTTAACAAAGGTTTAGAAAACTGTTGTTGATACACTAACCCTCTTCTCCACTACAGCCTTCCAGATAACTGCGTTACTCCTTTTAACTCCTTGGCGCCAGATTTTTAAGGAAACATCACGGCTTGGAACAGTTCCACATGAATGTTTTAATACATAATCTTTACTGACACTTCTAATTTACTCCAGAAGTAAAGATTGTCGTTTTCAGCGTGTATCACAACTATACCGACAAAAAATAAGAACCAAGTATGTTCTTCGTGTTATGTTAAGTGCAATGGGATTTGCGGATAAATTTTTTCTTTTGGAGATAATCAAGTCACTTTTTTATTTCCTGGTGCGCGATTCAAATTGACGAACTTGGCGTGTTTGCTGTGCCAGAGCGCTGCCGTGCTACAGGGAAGGTAAGTGGGGTGTACGTTGGAGACAGAGGTAATGCTCCGCACGTAAGCACAAGTTTCCTCGTTCGACTCGCACAAGATTGTCCCTGTTCGTTTATTAAACAGCCGTAACTACACACACAGTACAAGAACGCACTGCCACACAATTCCGCTCAACTGGCTACAGTAGATCATTTGTAGTCGCCGCCAGTCGAGTTTGATGAAATTAGGAGCGTGTAAAACCACCTCCGCTTTAAGAAACTCTGTCAGACCTGGTTAATAAATAATAATTATTCATAATATACGTAGGATTAGATCATAGCTAATTATTAGGTTAATTAAAACATTCAATTGATACCTTAAGATATTAAATTGTAGATAATTCATTTAGTGTACATTTAACTGTTCATGTAGGTGTATGTATGGTCCGACAGAATAGCAGGCTTCATGGCCTGAGCCCCGCCATATAAACAAGACAAATAAATAAAAATAAATAAATAAATAAATAAATAAGACATACGTGTCAGTGAAGGAATGCACCGGATCGTTTATCCTCTCGCCTGTGGGCACAGTAACGTTCCTTATTGTTCTAATAATAATAATAATAATAATAATAATAATAATAATAATAATAATAATAATAATAATAATAATAATAATTTTATTTGCTTTACGTCCAGATAAGTACTTTTATGGTTTTCGGAGAAGCCGAGGTGCCGGAATTTAGTTCCGCAGAAGTTCATTTACGTTCCAGTAAATCTACCGACACGAGCCTGATGTATTTGACCACCAACAAATACCACCGGACTGAGCCAGGATCGAACCTGACACATTGGGGTCAGAAGGCCAGCGCCTCAACCGTCTGAGCCATTCAGCCCGGCAGGTATTAATTGACACACATGCTTGACATGACATGGGGTTTTATTGACACCAAAATAAATCTGCACCAACGGTGACTTTTCTGATAACATCAACATGCAACGATTGCAAGTTGTTTTTCTACAATTTGTTTTACGTCGCACCGACACAGAGAAGTCTTCTGGCGATGATGGAGCAGGAAAGGAAGCGGCCGTAGGCTTAATTAAGGTGCAGATCGAGCATTTGCGTGGTGTGAAAATGGGAAACCACGGAAAACCATCTTCAGGGCTGCCGACAGTGTGGTTCGAACCCACTATCCCCAGGATTCAAGATCACAGCAGAGCACCCCTATCTGCAGCAGGTGTATATGACGCCATCTCCAGGACTTCGGAAAGGTTTTCATTCCCTTCCCCGAAGGGGCTGGGCTGGCCAGCTGGAAGGTAACGCATCCTCTCTGGCCACGCCCTTTCTCACGACAGCTCCTTTTGTACCGTACACGAGTCTCGTGCTGCATCACTGGCGTGTTGCTGTCCAACGCCATCTGTTGGCCTGTTTGTGCACTCGGTGGTGTCAATAAAACCCCATGTCCTCTCAAGCATGTGTGGCCATTAGTACCTGACGTGTTGCTGTCCAACGCCATCTGTTGGCCTGTTTGTGCACTCGTTGGTGTCAATAAAACCCCGTCTTATGCCATTCATATGAGTCATTTATTACCTCTCTACCTGCAAATGTTCCATAAAGTAGTGCCTCGTCAAATATTAACGGACTTCTGGGTCAACTGTGTGACTGCACTTGAAGGCAATCCTCCTTTGTGTGGCGACGGTAGAAAATCACTCACGGTATCCCCTGCCTGTCGTATGAGGCGAATAAAAGGGACTCCAGATGTTCTTAACTTGGGAACGTGGGTTGGCGACCACGGGTCCTTTATCTGAGTCCTAGTATTGCTTCCTACCGGGCGAGTTGGCCGTGCGCGTAGAGGCGTGCGGCTGTGAGCTTGCATCCGGGAGATAGTAGGTTCGAATCCCACTATCGGCAGCCCTGAAGATGGTTTTCCGTGGTTTCCCATTTTCACACCAGGCAAATGCTGGGGCTGTACCTTAATTAAGGCCACGGCCGCTTCCTTCCAAATCCTAGGCCGTTCCTATCCCATCGTCGCCATAAGACCTATCTGTGTCGGTGCGACATAAAGCCCCTAGCAAAAAAAAAAAGTATTGCTTCCAGTTTCATCTATCCTCTCCTACCTCCCTTGGTCAACTCCCGCTCTTTTCCGACCCCGACACTATTACAGCGTCGGAGTCCTAGGGAGTCCTTCATTTTCACACCTTTCGTGGTCCTCGTCTTCCTTTGACCGATATCTTCATTTTTCGAAGTGTCGGATGCCTTCCATTCCTTCTCTCTTGTTAGTGTTTTATTGTCCGGCTCCATGGCTAACGTGCTCACCTTTGGTCCGGAGAGTCCCGAGTTTGATTCCCGGCCGGGTCGGTGATTTTAGCCTTAATTATTTAATTCCAATATTCACAGACATGCATTTCGCCTAATGGGCCGTCTACGAGAAAAATACCCGCACCAGGCCTCTCCGGAGGCCATACGCCATTATTATTATTATAGTGTTACATAGAGATGGGTGTCCAGTTGTACTTTCTCTTAAAACAACAATCACCACCACCACCTTCAAGGCAGTACCTTAGTCTCTTTATAAGAAAATAAAGCATTGCGAATTAGGCCCACTGATTATTTTTAATTCATAATCATATTTCATGATCATTTGTTTTAAATGCTAGTCAGTGGATACATTTAAGATTTTCAATTATCATTTCAATTCGTTCCACATCGTACCATTAAGGGCCGATGACCTAGATGTTAGGCCCATTTAAACAACAAGCATCTACATCGATATCCTACGACAAGTTCGAGAAACCGATGATAAATTCTACCGTCCATGTGTTTTATCCCCTCCCTACAGCGATACCCAGTCCACGATCCTTAATTGAGCGATAATCTACACTTACTTCGCTCATAAACCAGTGCAGCGAAATACTCATTTAAATCACAATTTCCGATACACTCTTTGCTTCGATTGCAGGACAAATCAATTGCCTATACCTCGAGGATATTGAGACAAAATAGTGATGTGCAATTCATTATTGGATGAGGGAAGTGCAAAAAACTGTAGAGCCTCATCACTCCCACTGTAATGGAATCTCGACGGTGATATTTCGGTCAGTTTATATCGTATATGTAAAGAGTATGCGATAGCAACTCAGGCCCTCACACCGACATCTTCATTAATATGGAAGAAAAGGTGTTATAAACCCTATTTCCTCAACTTCTATAGCATTTCATCTATATTCATTTGAAATAAGAGTTTGAATTATTTCTAAATCAGTATCCCTGAATTTAATTCCACTCTGCAGTTCATGTAACGAGATACAGATAAGTCATGTTAACTTACGCATGGCCAAACATGGTCCATAGCTGGGGGAGGCAATTTATTTCAAGTGCCATAATAAGATATTTATAAATGTAGTATTCGTGCGCATGTCAAACTTTTATTGGAGATTTTTCTTTTAGCGAATGGTCAATTAGGTTACGTAAATTAATTTTATCCATGAAATCTTATTGTAATTGTTGTCCTAAATGGAAGATAATGACTGCTTTCACACAAATCAACAGTGAAATTTGCGGTAAAATAATAAATAACATTAGACCAAGGGAAGTCGGTTAGGATAGATCACAGTGAGGAGCCTGGCATAAGTAAGTGGAAGCAATACTTGCACTCAGCTAAGGGCCCCTTGGTCGCCAACCAAACCACCCTACCAAGTTTAGAACCGGTAGGGCCCCTTTTAGTGGCCTCTCACGACAAGCAGGAACTACTGTGCGTGTTATTCTACCGCCCCCACCCACAATGGGGGACGAAAGTAGAAGGCTGGCCTAAGTGCGCCTCTTAAAAGTCAGACAAGGAATACCATCGCTATCCACAAGGGAAACATAATACCTAGGTAAGATTTTCACCAGCTGTAAACAGTAACTTCATAACGCAGCATTCTTGTATAACTCTACACTTTGAATGCCCTAAGCCGACTACTATTATGTTGTCTTTGATGCTTTCACCGCGCGTACTTATACACATGATGTAGACTTTAGGGCTTTTGCCGTGTCAGGAAAATAAGATGAAATTCTTTACATCTTCAGAAGAAAATCTCGACTGACTTGTATAATGAGACATGTCTGCTCCATGATACTGTAAGAATACTGACCATACGTGGCTGGAGCTTCAGTTCAAGAAGAGTATTCTTGTTCTATTCACTGTAGAGCAGGCTATGTCACAATTCGTCAAGTACTTGAAGTGGTTTGCACGTGCTACCTCTACTATTTAGCGTGGTATGTCGCTTACAACAAGGTCTTACAGTAGGTATTCCACTCGTAAGCTAATTGCAAATAACACAGCAGGCGGTAAGTTCTAGTCTTCACCTTTGTCCTTTCAATTTCAAGCTACTCTTATTTTATTAATTCAAAACAAAGTGGTTCGGACAAAAGACCAAGGAACAGTGCAAATATTTAACACATGCTGGTTCTTTTATTTCACATCCATTATTGTTAAGATAAAATCTAGTTTGAAGAAAGTTTCGAAAACCACTATACAGTTTCGTTCTACATACCCAGACTTCCAGCAACCGCCTTGCAGCACAGGGAAACAGAACTGATAATAGTAAGGAGAAGTTGCATGATCGATTCTATCTAATAGAATTGTATTCTCTTTATTTTCAGTAACAATTATGTGTCTGATAGCCCCCGTGGCTCAGGCGGCAGCACGTCAGCCTCTCATCGCTGGGTTCCGTGGTTCAAATCCCGGTCACTCCATGTGAGATTTGTGCTGGACAAAGTGCAAGCGAGACTGGTTTTTCTCCGGGTACTCCGGTTTTCCTTGTCATCTTTCATTCCAGCTACACTCCCCCATGCCATTTCATCTGTCATTCAATGATCATTGCCCCAGAGGAGTGAGACAGGCTTCGGCAGCTGGCACAATTCCTATCCTCGCCGCTAGATGGGGGCTTCATTCATTCCATTCCTGACCAGGTCGAATGACTGGAAACAGGCTGTAGATTTTCAATAATTGTGTGTCTGATGCAATCTTTATTCTCCGAATTTCACCATTTCATATATCGTTAACAAAAATGCAACACTGATTTCTATACGAATATTCTCATGTTATAATAGCCATGGTCCGAGTAGAATGGTTCGCTTTCAATATATGGACGTATTGTTAAAACTCAGTCAATCTTATTACTCTAATTTTTTTCAGGATGACCCAATAAATGCACACACATTTCTAAGTGAAAAGGCCACACTTGCTAATTCCTGTCTATTTACAGGTCTCTTTTTATTACGAAACAGCAGGTGGTCCGGCCCGTTGCTATACCTGCGGACGGTTACTCCTCACTTTCACTTCCCCGAGTCCAGTCACCTCATGCTGCTGCTGTATGTAGACACCTGGATCTGAACACAGGGCCAGGGGCGACTCGACACACAATGACTATTCGTTGGTTCGACTCTAGAGAGAGTCCAGTAATTCACACAGTTTCATGCGGTGAGCAACTAGACAGCTCAACAGTATTCAACAGCAAGACGATATTCACAACAGCGTTAACACTCACGATAGCGGCTCCCCTCGCTGTGATCCTCATTCCACAGAAATACACACGCACAGAGTACTCTCAGGTAGTATAAGTTTTCCGTTCCGCACGTTGTCCTCAGCGCAGCCACCGAACTCCCACATACTGAGTCCCACACTGGCTCCACCACGGAGCCCAACAATGACTGACTGCCCGCGGC
Organism: Anabrus simplex; assembly: GCF_040414725.1. Lineage (NCBI taxonomy): Eukaryota > Metazoa > Arthropoda > Insecta > Orthoptera > Tettigoniidae > Anabrus > Anabrus simplex. The sequence continues at coordinate 76,995,388 of NC_090277.1, forward strand.
TAGTCTCCCTTTTTGTAGCTCGGGGGATATGAACTAGAACAATGCACGGAAATACCAGACATGCCCTCCAGGCCGGCTGGGAGCTCCTCGGTTGGCTGATTCCCTAGACTCTTCCTGGAGGTACAGAACGGGGCTACCACAGGGCTGGCACATAACAATATATTATCGTGTTTCTGAATACTGTCCGTGGTGAGTTGCAAGGCTTCTCCATAAACCTGATGTTCGGTATAGTCAGCTAATAGCATCGCACGTCATCTGTAATTTACTGAGACGCGCTACAGTGACTTTCTCGCATATCTTATCAGAGCGAAGGTTAAGTAACAATGAGGAAAATGTAAAAATCCGGCTGTAGTGATTGTTGCTGAAAGAGGAAGTAACACATGGGAAAAAATCCTCGCAGCAATAATAAGAACGCAAAAAAAGAATTAGTCTGACTTAGGGGTACTAACTTGTAATTTTTAATTTCCCGGACACATCCTACATGTTTCCACCGGACATAATTTTATATGTATGGAGCGTGCTTGGTGGTCCCGATCGTTAAGGCTTTCGACACTTCGAAAAATGAAGGTATCGGCCAAGGGAAAGACAAGGGGTACGAAATCAAAGACTTCCTAACCCCCGCATACCAAATATCGTCGGCGTCGGGAAAGAAAAAGTATTGACCAAGAGAGGCCGGATAGGATAGATGAAGGCGAGGAGCCTGGCACAAGTAAGTGGAATCAATGCCAGGACTCAACTCAGGGTCCTGTGGTCCCCAACCCACGCTCCCAAGGTGAGAGCTCCTGGGGCACGCTATTAGTCGCATCTTGCCACTCTACCGCCCCCACCCACAGGGGAACGCCAGAAAAGAACAAGGGTTGACCAAGAGAGGCCGGATAGGATAGATGAAGGTGAGGAGCCTGACAGAGCACAGAAACTCGTAATAGTGAATACACCCTTCCACATGGGGTTGGCGTCAGGAAGGGCACTCCCCAGTTAAACAAGGGCAGTTCCACATGTACCACTCACTACGTGGGTAAGTTTTATGAGAAAAGTGGCAGAAGAAATGAACAGCACCAACGCCGTACTATAGAGGGATTTTTGCTACCAAATAACTCTGAAGTTTAAACTTGAATAACCTGTGAACGACTCATGCAACCTTAACAAATCTGTCTGGAAAAAAAATCACTTGAGAGATATTTGACGTTTATGATATATCTGCTGCCAAGCGGAAGCGGTACACGATCAGAATTTGAAATTCCGATAACTGAATCCTTAAAATATATAGGTCGTTGTCTTCAACTACATCCAGTCGAGAGTTTTATGTTCTGCGACCTCATGAATAAAGCACGGCAAAGGAACACGCGTACTGCTTTTTTCTTGTTTCTTTCTCTACGAGCGGGAAGACGTTCAAGAGCGCGTTGCTTCCAGGTGGCTTTGACAGCGTAGCTGTAGAGTGAAAGGCTTTATTTAGCGTTGAGAGAAAATACAAACCATGTAACTGGCCGTGTGATATTTACTACTTCCCTCGTAAGTAGACTGGTGCGAGGTGGAATATTTCAAGAAAAATAACAAGCTGACAAAGAGTCAACGGAAATACGTAACTTCAAGAAAGTTAGGGCAACACAGCGCTATTAGAAATATTGCGAGTATGGTGAGAGGTGCTAGGGGAGTACAACTAGGAAACTAACGTCTGTTAACACTAATGGGGGCTAAAATGTTGAAGACGGGGCAACCTTCCAAAAATGAGGTATCGGCCAAAGAAAGACAAGAATCACAAAAGGCGTGAAAATGAAGAACTCCCTAGGATTCGATACCTAATGTCGTCACCCCCTATGGGTGGGGGCGGTAGAATATCACCAACGGTATTCCCTGCTTGTGGTAAGAGGCTACTAAAAGGGGCCCCAGAGCACTTAACTTTGGAGCGTGGGTTGGCGACCACGGGGCCCTTATCTGAATCCCGACATTGCTTCTACTTAACTTGTGCCAGGCTCCTCACTTTCGACTATCTTATCCGACCTCCCTTGGTCGACTCTTGTTCTTTTCCGACCCCGGCGAGACCTAGGGAGCCTTTCATTTTCACGCCCTTCGTGGCCCTTGTCTTTCTCTAGGCGATTCCTTAATTTTTCGAAGTGTCGGATCCCTTCCATTTTTTTTTTCTCTCTGGTTAGAGTTGGTTGCTTAGTTGTTCTTCCCCTTAAAACAATTATCACCACCTAATTTCGTCGGGGACGGAAAAAAGCAAGAGTTGAGCAAGGGAGGTCGGATAGGACAGATGAAAGTGAGGAGCCTCATACAAGTAAATGGAATTAATGCCACGACTCAGTTAAGGGCCCCCCGCGCTCCCGAGTGTACAGCCCCCTGGGGCCCCTTTTAGTCGCCTCTTACGACAGGCAGGGGATACCGTGGGTGTTATTCTACCGCCGCAGCTCACACGTGGATTCTTTTAGAAGAACGCAAAAGTATGCCATTACAAAACTGTTGTGAGACCACAGTTCTTATATGCTGCGGAGACCTTACTGAATGAAAACCTACAACCTGTTTTCCCATCTATGACCGGGACAGGGATGAAATGAATGAAGCCCCCATCTTGCAGCGTGGATAGGAATTGTGCCGGCTGCCGAAGCCTCTCGCACTCCTCTGGGGCAATAATTAATGACTGGCAGATGAAATTAAATAATATTGGAGAGTGTTGCTGGAATGAAATATAATAGGGAAAACCGGAGTACCTGGAGAAAAACCTGTCCCATCTCCGCTTTCTCCAGCATGAATCTCACATGGAGTGACCGGGATTCGAACCATGGAACCCAGCCGTGAGAGGCCGGCGCGCTGCCGCCTGAGCCACGGAGGCTCTCTCTTGGCACTCTTTTCTCAGGTGGATATATGATAGGAAACTTTGGGAACAGGTCTTCTCTGGTTCGTGCTATGTAGTCCAGTGTGAATATGATCCATGTTAGCCACTTGACTGTAGTCAGATCTTATAAATGTCGGTACAGCTCTTCTTCATAACTGTATGGGAGTAAGCTGATGAGAATGTATCGCTCCCTCTGATCTCGTGGCTCATTCCACACATATAGTTTACAGCCCACAGTTAACGGCTCGAGTTATGGCGATACTTGATCTGTCAGCTACAATACCGTAATTATCGCTTAACAATCTAGTCCTGCTATATGCGAAATTAGGCACTGATCTACGTGTTTCATGCGCACCCGAAGAGATTAACAGGATATGGTATCGAGACAAAAATAAAAATTATTATTATTATTATTATTATTATTATTATTATTATCATCGAATTCTCCCAATATTGGAAGACGTTAAGCATATAACTCAATCATTTCTTCTGTGGTTTTTTCTTGTTTTTCCAGTAGGTTTTCATTCTTTCCGAGAAGGCATCTTTACGCCCTGTCGACCACATTAGTCTGCACTGTTTTGTTGTGGTTGCTCTGATGTAGCTTCCCACTTGTCTACTTTGTGTCTAAACGTGTCTCTTTCTAGGATGTATGTTAAAGTTACGTTTGCGTTTTTGAGGTCATTTAGAAGTTCGTTAAGCCAGGGTGTTGAGTTCTTGTCAATTCTTGTCAATCGATTTTTTTTATTATCTAGTCAGATAGCCGAAGAATTTTCATAATGCCAATTTCGATCATATTATTATTATTATTATTATTATTATTATTATTATTATTATTATTATTATTATTATTATTATTATTATTATTTATTAATGCCGAAGTTAGGTTTCCTGGCACTCTCTTGCACTTAAGCATAATATCAAATTGTGACTATGACATGTTACAAACAGTAAAAATGTAAACGTTATTAAGGTAGAAATTTTATATTACAAATGCAACTTAATTAATATACAGTAAGTATATCTATATACTTTGCCATTGATGCTTTCACGGCCCGTACTTACAGACAATGTATAGGCTTTTGGGCTCATGCCGTTTCAAGAAAATAAGGTGAAACTTTATACGTTTCGCAGGTAACTCTGCTCTGCGTCATCAGAAGAAAATGTCGAGTGTCCACGAGAAAGGCGTCTTAAACAATGAGCTTTGAATTTAGACGTTATAATAGAAGTTGGAAATGGTACGTTCATTCATCAGCAGATGGCTCCCCGGACGCGGTACAGCGCTAGCGTTCGAAAGGGAAGCTGATGCAACCATCAGAATCAGTCTAAGAGGGTCACATAACATGTGTACGTAACATATGACATTGACAGGTGTATGACATTGACACAAGCCTGGAACGAAACATCTGGCGATGAGGAACGTACGAATTTGGAAAACACCGAGACGAAATAACAGTAATGAAGGGGCAGGGAAGGGAACTACCCACGTAAATGCTTAATGGCACGGTCCAGGATTATACGGGAAGCTGTGAAGATACGTAGAAATCCTAACAATTTTAACAGGGACACTGGCTATCAATTAAGTAATCCGACCTACTTATAAGGTATGCTGCGGAGGAGGACGGGTCCTCTAGTTATTTAAAATTTATGAAGCATAATTCAATAAGTTACAAGTAAATAATAATTCAATGCACCTAAGTGGATCGGCTTCTACGTTCGACGTAGGTCCTGGTCGGAAATGAGGTATGCTCTCTTTTGGGCATTTTCCTCATTTATTCTCCATGTATGCTCATAATTACCAAAGAATTTACCAAATTCTTAGTCAACAAAAAGCTGTTCTAGAGGCTGAGAGGCTGAAATTGAGCTGTTTGAGGTCATTCTCTTCCTTGTTTCTTTTTGAGATTTCCCCTTCGATGGCCGCTCAATTTGCAGAATTTCAACAGAAGCTCGTAAATCTGGATGACAGTTGAGATTATCTTCGCAAGCCCCGTCACTAGATGAATAGTTTGGATCGTCATCGGAGAGTTCTCGTGCTCAGATTCAGTTTGTAAACGGTTGTCTTCCCCAGCTCTCATCTTCATCCAGCTCGTCTAGAATATGGCAAATAAACTTCTCCTATTTCACTCTTCATTTATCCATTTCAAGCAACCATCCGGAATGAGCAACCTACCCGCATACGACAACATCCAAGTACCTACTAACAATACCTAATTTTTACGTACCTACAACAATGCGGCAGTACTAATAATACTCTCCCAGCATTCGCTTCTCACGCATGCTATGGTGACATTATACACATTGATCAGTGGAACCTCTGCATGTAAGTGGTCAGTTTGAGGGTAACGGGGGAAGTGGCAATGGGCAGTTTCATAACGCACACACGTTAATTTTACGTATTCTGCGGTTAAAGATACGAATTCTCGAAAATCTCTCTCCTTTCATTGTTTATCGAACTGAAGTATTGTAGTTCCGTCTTAAGTGAACATATGTTTATCTTGAAAATAAACATGATTTGTGATGTTGGCTAAAAAGGCAAGGTCGACGAGAGGGAGCATAGCCCTGGAATGGCCTGCACTAGGTTATATCAGAATCGTTGATTGCAGAAAACCCATTTTTGAGAAAACCAAAAATAACTGTTTAGCAATTTCTGAGTCACGTTATAAATATACATATATACCCACTGAATAAACACGAAATCATAGTAATTTCATGTATAATGTATGTGCTATAAATTTTTTAAACTGGTGGACTTAAGTCTTTTCCGAAACTAACTATGTAAGATAATAAATGTCATGAAATATCCAATGAAAATTTATTCAAACATGATAAATCATTTTTAACAATGTAGCTAATCGCTAGTACAAAAAATAACAAATCTACAGCAGCCAAGCATGATTCACCCGCGTATTGTTTATTCCAATGTTGGATACTGAAGAATAGAAGCGCCAGAATTGTTGGGGTTCTTCTGCTTCTGGAACATACAGGACTGACCTTTTCTATCTGGCATCTTTTTGGTATTAATGGGTACATAGTTTTCAGGATAGGCAAACTGACCAGGTAGTTTGATGGGTTCCTTTAATAATCGTAGCAAGAATGTATGAGAATATAATCCTCTGATGTGTTGAGATGCCACGACAATCCCTTTCTTATCAGAACAGAATTCGAACCGGTGAAAGTGAGATATGGTAATGTTAGCACTGTTGTATGCCGATCACCTATTGAAATATAATTATAACTAACAATGAAATGACAAAGTAAGAAATACCAACAATGAAACAGAGTATTATTATAAGAGAGTAGATCATTTAATTTACATGGTTGCCAAGAATTGATTGCAGAAAAGTACTCCAATCCCGGACTGCTACCTTTCTGCACTCAACAGGAAAATGAGCGTACCATTTAATACATTAGACATGCCAGACCCGGGTTCCATTCTGTGCTCATTGATGCGTCTATCTTCAGGGGTTCTTAAAATAGTCTTAGCTCGTTTTCATAAAAATGTGGACTTATGCCCTTTCTGCAATCAACGATTTCAATACACAGTGACGTAGAATATAAAGAGGGGAATTATTAGCTTCTTAAGAAATTCCGCTACGTGCAATGTCCTGTCTCTTACTTTCCATGTATTATAGCGTACAAAGATATCAGCGTGATATTTTCAGAAACTTGTATCTCCGAAAATATTATCTTTCTCTTCTCTGTTTATAAAAATGAATGTTTCTTTGCGTGTCCTTTATAGACTCAAAACTACTGGACCGACTTCGCTGAAAAATTCACAATTTGTTCTTAGTACTCCTGATAGGGTTTAGGAAGTGGTTTGAACCAAATCCGATATGTAGTTCGGCATAGGAGGTAATAATTTCGTGTGGCTATATCTAGTCGGGTGCAACCCTTGTAAGGCAGACCCTCCGATGACGGTGGGCGGCATCTACCATATGTGGGTAACTGCGTGTTATTGTGGTAGAGGATAGTGTTATGTGTGGTGTGTGAGTTGCAGGGCTGTTGGGGACAGCACAAACATCCAGCCCCTGAACCGTTGGTATTAACCAATTAAGGTTAAAACCCTCTGAACCTAAGGCCAGTACGCTGACCATGCAGCCAGCGAGTCGGATGGCATAGGAGGTAAGAAGAGGTGAAAAAGAAAATAGGGGAATGCAAGCAAATTGCAAGACAATTCTAATTAGCGGGTTGGCTAACCAACAGTATGTGACAATATTATGATGTTTCCGAAGGCTAAAACGCTGGTCAATTGTCATTACATTTCGTCTCATTTCGTACCATTAGGGGCCGATGACCTAGATGTTAGGTCCTTTTAAAACAACAAGCATCATCACCATCATCAGGAGTGTAAAAAGGGAGGACATCACTGCAACAGTTTTAATGTAATTTTCAACATCATGATCTCTTAGTAGCTGAATGTCCAAGGTAACTCCACTTCGTGATCAGAACTGAAAACTACGAATGTTGCGAGATGAATGAACGAGGAGATATCCTTAACAAGTCACGGTGTTTCTTTTACGTCAGTCGAGAAGTCTTGTAGGTAAATTAAATTTCGTTCCTCCAGGCAACGCGCACAGCCCAGTTCAGAGAAATGAATGTTATACTCCTTATTGGAATCTCTTCCTCTGTCAACTCGAAAGAATTAATTTCAGGTTCGTTAGTTTTCAGTCCAAGATTGTAACATGTTTGGTAAATGGGACAAATATAGAAAAAAGATTGCATGAATTTGATAGAATTTCGAGCATTACTTCTCTTGGAAGATCAAATCAAAGTCAAAATCTCTTTATTTGCAAATAAGGTGTCTACCTCGGTAGCAAATGGTACACTAACATTATTGTCAAGCACTGAGTTTTAAATTAACAAGAGAAGAAGAAAATTTTCCTAGAATACAATATTATACAATTTACGCTAACAATTTTTTAAACACACAGCTCATCCTTAATAAATTTATATTGTTTACAAACTCCTGTACTTACAAACATAGTCAACTCATATACAGTGTGTGGAATTACTTCAAATGATACTATACAACTGGTATAAGATTAAAATTTCCATTGCATTTATTTATTTATTTATTTTATTTATTTATTTATTTATGTATGTATGTATGTATGTATGTATGTATGTATGTATGTATGTATGTATGTATTTATTTATTTATTTATTTATTTATTTATTTATTTATTTATTTATTTATTTATTTATTTATTTATTTATTTATTTATTTATTTATTTATTTATTTATTTATTTATTTATTTATTTATTTATTTATTTATTTATTTATTTATTTATTTATTTATTTATTTATTTATTTATTTATTTATTTATTTATTTATTTATTTATTTATTTATTTATTTATTTATTTATTTATTTATTTATTTATTTATTACCCATTTTGGACCCTAAGTAGCATAACGATAGAACGGTAAAGATAATTTTAAATTAACTTGAAAGTTCCTCTGTTCAAGAAATTCTGATACTGGAACTTCCCAAATTTTACAGCTGATATTAGCATTAAACTAGAATCAAGTGTTCTGTATAGTCTAAATAGCTCCCATAGTGACTCGGTGGTAGAATGTTGGAATCTGCATCCGTACGTAGGTTGCAGTTTCAGGCTCCAAAAAGTGGTGGAAAGAATTCTGAAGGGCAAAAGAGTACCTTTGGCCTTTCATGTCTTATAATATGGGCATGTACCCTGGAAGAACTCTGGTCACACCGGCAAAGTTATCTAAAACTCACCCAGAGATCACGCAACAGAATTAACTTAGTGGAGGGGGTTAGAACTGGCAACCATCCTCTATTGAGACTTATCAGACGGAAAAATATAAGGGGTCCATCACTTCGAAAAATGAAGACAAGGTGGACGAAGGCTCGCCTGACGTGCATGAGGGATGATGACGTTGGTGATGTCATAGGGAGAGGTATAATAATAATAATAATAATAATAATAATAATAATAATAATAATAATAATAATAATAATAATAATAATAATAATAATAATAATAATAATAATAATAATAATAATAATAATAATAATAATAATGTTATTGCTTTACATCCCACTAATTGCCTTAACAATTTTCGAAGACGCCGATGTGCCGGGATTTAGTCCCGCAGGAGAACTTTTACGTGCCAGTAAATCTACGCACAGGAGGCTGAGTATTTGAGCATCTTCAAATACCACCGGACTGAGCCATAATCGAACCTGCAAAGTTGGGTCAGAATGCCAGGGTCTCAACCGTGTGAGCCACTCAGCGTGGCCATAGGGAGAGGGTGGAACCTTGTGTCGGCACGTAGCCTACTCCTCTCGAGTAACACCAAGAGGTAAACACCAAGAGGTCTGTTAAAGCTTAACTTCCCCATCCGACGAATCACCATCAAGAGCTCTGCTGAGAGGTTTGGAATTGAATCCAGGCTTAGGAACGCAATCTAATGATACCACCCCCTCTCGTACCAACACTGAATATAAAAATTCACTGCCTGTTTCCAGTCACTTGACCGGGTCAGGAATCGAATGAATGAAGCCCCTATCTAGCGGCGAGGATAGGAATTGTGCCGGCTGCTGAAGCCTGTCGCATTCCTCTGGGACAATGATTAATGACTGACTGACGAAATGAAATGACAATGGAGAGTGTTGCTGGAATAAAACATGACAGGAAAAACCGGAGTACCCGGAGAAACACCTGTCCCACCTCCACTTTGTCCAGCACAAATATCACATGGAGTGACCGGGATTTGAACCATAAAACCCGGTGGTGAGAGGCCGACGCACTGCCGTCTGAGCCACGGAGGCTCTGCCATACATTCGGATGGTGAAAATATTTTCGAACAACGAGACTCAAAGCGGCTAACCTCGGTGTCATATTGACTTCACGCCTTAACGATCATATCATCAGGCGGTGTTCTAACTCCTATCAACAGCGAAGAAGAAACATAACCTTCAGATAAGTATTGTTGTTTACATGTCAGTCTCAGTTGAACTCTGCTGCGAGACTCGTCTACCGGTGTGTGAAGACAGCTACCACATTCACACAGACACAGGGAGATGCAATCTCATTTGTAACTCTGTTGTTTGCATGTAATAGAGCCGACGGAGTGTCCTTTCCACTTTTAATATTGAAAACATATCTTGGCAGACAAAGTAGTGGTCCCCATAGCACCTGAAACTTCCTCAATTGTGCTGAAAGTTGAAAGGCTAAACGGCCCGGAACGCTTTCAAATTGTGAGTCCTGGAGAGCTCTATCAAGCAAAATATCAAATTTCGAAAATCACTTCCGGCCCTAAAGTGTTTGTTACTTTACCCGTTTCTTTTTTTATCCAAATCCCAGCCAAAGGAACTTATTCACATAATTCTTTCTGTAATGTGTACATTGGTTCAATACCCTCAGGCGTTTTATGGCTTTTATTTAAATCTGCACACCGAATGTGCGGTAGTTATAAGACCTTGAGTGAAACTCAGCAGTGAATCACATTGGCGTTCGTAGTGGTGCTTAAGAGAAACAATGCATTGCCTCACATTAGCGGTCGTAGTGGTGCTTAAGTGAAACAATGCACTGACTCACATTAGCGCTCGTAGTGGTGGTTAAGTTAAACAATGCACTGACTCACATTAGCGCTCGTAGTGGTGCTTAAGTGAAACAATGCATTGCCTCACATTAGCGCGCGTAGTGATGCTTAAGTGAAACAGTGCATTGTTTCACATTAGCGCTCGTAGTGGTGCTTAATTGAAACAGTGCATTGTCTCACATTAGCGCGCGTAGTGGTGCTTAAGTTAGACAATGCATTGACTCACATTAGCGCGCGTAGTGGTGCTTAAGTGAAATAATGCATTGACTCACATTAGCGCGCGTAGTGGTGCTTAAGTGAAACAATGAATTGACTCATATTAGCGCTCGTAGTGTTGCTTAAGTGAAGCAGTGCATTGTCTCACATTAGCGCTCGTAGTGGTGCTTAAGTCAAACAATGCATTGACTCACGTTAGCGCTCGTAGTGGTGCTTAAGTGAAACAATGCATTAAGTCACATTAGCGCTAACATGCTAATCTAATCTGTCCAGAAGCTTTATATGCAGCTGGATGATCGAACCTGATAAAGGTTGGATTGGTCAAGAAGTTAGAAGTGGTGGAGCGAAAAATTCTAAGGAAGATACTAGAAGCCCAAAGTAGAGAGGATAGATCATACAGAAAGAAAGCAAACCAAGAACTGTACCGCAAGATAGAAAAGATCTTAGACACCATCCGAAAGGGGAGAGCAGCGTGCTTTGGACACATCTACAGAATGGACCCGGGAAGACTGACCAACCAGATAGTGAGGTTTTCCGAGACCAGGAAAACTGAGGTACGCTGGCATTAGGAAATGGGAATACAAGGGTCGGAAATAAGCAACAGAGAAACTTACAAGTAAAAAATAAAGAACACAAAGAGTTTCCAAGAAAAAGTTAGTTTGCGGACCCAAACACCATGGACGGAAGAGAGAAGAAGGTTGCAGAGTGAAAGGATGAATGATTACTGGGCACGGATCAAAGCCCAGAAGCAGCTGAAATCGAATTAACGTGGTCCACAGTTGGCCAAAACGAAAGAAAGAAGAAATATAGAATATATGCTCATATTTTATTATAATTAAGTTATTTACCTAAAATTCGTAGCTCATATCCCGAGGATGATTTCAACATTGAGTTGCTTGCTTGAAGGGCTACGACTGTAGGATTTTTCGAAGGTTGTTGTATGGAAGTCGGTGAGGGGAGGAGCAAACTCGAAACAATGAGGGTAGGAAATATAACAGAAAATATCGATGGCGACCATGATGATGTTGGTGATAATAGTTATTATTAGTGTTTTAAGCGCTTATGGCTAGTTCGTTTTGGATGTTCCCTTTCGTTCCCAATACCTCTTTGAGTCCTGCTAATAGCTTTTCCTTTCTTTCCCGTGAAAGACGTTTGCGAAATTTAACAACCTTTCGTAGAGGAGAACAAGAATTTACCAATTTATAAAATTTAAGGCAGTCTGAGGCATCAGGATCAGAAATTCCAGCGGAAGGTAGGATTTTTCTTTTTACTTCATTGAGCGACATGCTTCCAGTCTTGTAGCTTTGTAAGCCTGCTGTTTTCCATCGTCAGAAGATGCCGTAAAACTTGAGCTGCTTGTTCGCTTTCAGTCGGTAGGTTCCATCCGGGAGCACTCGGCCCGTGAATTTTCCGGAGAATACGTCTTTAGACTTTTTCCAGGTCGTCCACGGTGCCTTTCCTGTTCACCTGTAACATCTCCGCAGCACATTAAGTTCTGGGGTCTAATAACAGTTTTGTAATTGCATATTTTGGCGTTCTTCGAAATGCATTTCTTGTTGGTATGCTGGCTTAAGTTTGGCACATCTGTCTAAGTTGAAGGTTCCGTCTTTACTGTGGGGGTGGACCCATTCGCCGAGATACCGGAATCGATTGACTTTTCCAATCTTTCCATAGATGGTAATAATAATACACTGGTGGAAAATTACATTCAAACTTCAAAACGGAGTTGTGGTAGATAAACGAAATTCGGGAGACGTGTTTGCACATCTAAAAGATGGCTCATATTGAAATGTGTGCGCTGGTCGACGATGAGTTATTATCTTGCAAAACAAGTTTGCTTCAAACACGGGCTGTTCACTTAGTCATCGTCCGGTGTTTACGTTGTGAGGTGCGTATAAGTCAAACATACCGTTAAGTATCAGCAGTTTGTAGAGTTTGAACGATGACGTGTAATAGGGCTACGAAAAGGTGGATGTTCTTCCCGCGATATTGCACAAAGATTTGACAGTGATGTAAGTACATCAGTGTAGGCATGAACGGCTGGGATAGGGTCACACACGGCTCACTACAGAGAGAGAAAAACACCGCGTGCACTGTATGACAGTGCAGCAGACATTAGAGCCTCAGTCTGCACCACAATAACACAGCGAACTGTAACAAATGAGCCAAAGGTCCTATAGCGTTCATGACACTAACTCCGCATCACCGCCATCTACCACTTCAGTGGTCTCAAGCTATAGCTCATTGGAGGACGAAGGTGGCATCTGTTCTGAAAGCCATTTCTCTCTTGGTACCAGTGATGGCCGTAAGTTGGTAAGGAGGTAGCTAGTTGAGCGGTTAGAATTAAGCTGGCTGCGGCGTCGACACATTGCACGTATTCCAGGAGGTAAGGTCTGGGGAATGATTTTCTTTGACAGCAGGATCCAAGAACCTTGACAGCGGATTCGTACGTCACACTGGTGACTGAATCGGTTGTGCTGCCATTCAAGTGGGTGTTTTCCAACATGACAATGCTCATCCTCATACCGCTTCTGTCACCCTGTGTGCTGTACAGAGTGTCGACCTGTTGCCTTGGCCTGCGAGATCAACAGACTTTTCACCCATTGAGGATGTAAGGAACATTATCGGACGATAAATCCAGCGTCATCCAATACCAGCATTAACCGTTGCTGATTTCACTTAGTGCAACAGACGTGGAGCTCCATCTCATAAAATGACTATGGCACCTGTACGATAGAGTGCATGCTTGCATTCAGAATCGTGGCGCCTACAGTACAGCGGTGTACCACCATGTCACTTGTCTTCTCGTGCATTAACTGTGATATGGAAACTCAATAAAATAAATGTAACGTAGATACTTGCTTAGCTAAATTCCATTCCTGTTAACTAATATCTTTTTGGTGTTCGGATTTCTTTTTCCCCCAGTGAAATAATATCGCAGGCCGAGTGGACTCTCTTCCAAACAACTCGCCAACACTCTACCTCCGATCAACACAGGACGCTTCAATAACGAGGTAATAGGATGTGACTACATTCAAAATAGAGTTTAATAACATAACGACAGCTGTTTTCATTAATTACGTTTTCTATTACTGGTTGTATTACAAAATGTTCAGCCTCGTCTGTTAGCAAGCACAAATATTTCCATTTCAAAATTAGTCCTCTAGCAATAATACGAACAGTATATCCGCGTGTTGAATGCCCGTTCAATTCGCAATAATTCTGTAAAGTGAGGTAGCTAAATGTATGGATGCACATCACCACCACCGTCCTCACCTAAACTATAAGGCGTGATAAAACATTTCCGTTTGAGGGCATTGCTGCAGCGGATATGAAACGTAGCGCGACTCATATGCGGATGTATAAGCACGAATGTGTAGGCAAAGGGATGAGTATGGCAATCGTGTAGTGCCAAGATTACCAAATGCGTCCAAACAGGACCAGAGTGCTGTTATTTTGAGTGTGGCTGCCGAAGGACAAACACCGGAGGACATCCATTGTAGAATAGGGCAGCTTGTCTGTCGAAAACCACCGTTGTGGAATGGTACACCAAGTTCCGTGCGGGTCTCGTTTTGACACAAGACGCCGGTCGATCTGCGAGGCCAGTCTCATCCGTTACGGACAACAATTGAAGTGGGAGACACATCCTAATCTCTCCGCATAAGATTATCACGCCTTCGGTTCCCGCGAAAAGGCCTTGGACGCTTCCTGTCGGATGAGGATGTGCAGCAGGTGGTTACGAACTTCTTCTCGCAGCAGGACACAGTGTTTCACCACACGGGGATCTTCAACCTGATGCTCGGTGGGATGAGTGCCTTAATACTGACGGCGATTTTACCTGATAGGCATCTCGATTCAGAACTGCATGGCCGTCGAAGGGAAACTTATACTTCAGTTGCTCTCAACGGTAATGCCTGTCTGTCGTAATGGTACAGGCTGTGACTTGGCCACCACAGTCACCCTATCTGAATTTGTCATTGTATCCGACCCCCCACTTCCGACCTCGAAGGCATCAGGTTTGCGAGGTCTAGGGTGACTCTCATTTCCCAAACCTCCATGGCCCTTCCCTTTGTTTTGTTGATAGCTTCATTACCGGGCGAGTTGGCCGTGCGATTAGGAGCGGGCATCCGGGAGATAGTGGGTTCGAAACCCAATGTCGGCAGCCCTGAAGATGGTTTCCCGTGGTTTCCCATATTCACACCAGGGTGTACCTTAATTAAAGCCACGGCTGCTTCCTTCCCACTCCTAGCCCTTTCCTATCCCATCGTCGCCATAAGACGTATCTGTGTCGATGCGACGTAAAGCACCTAGCAAACAAATGCTTCATTCTTGGAACAGCTGGACGTCTTCTATTTTAATTTCTGTTGTGTGAATACAATATCAAAATCAGTCTAGAGTGATAAGAATGTAGGGCTTTGAAAAAGACGGAGCAATCCAGAAAGGAGTGAGGCAGAGCTGCAGTTTGTCCCCTCTCCTTTTTAATGGTTACATAGAACAGGCATAAAGGGAATGAAAGAGGAAACTGGGAAGGGAATGACAATCTAAGGAGACGATATCAAAACCCTGAAATTTACCAATGAAATTGTTACTTTATCTCAGATCCGGCTCATTGGCTGAATGGTCAGCGTTGAGGCCTTCAGTTCAGAGGGTCCCGGGTTCTATTCCCGGCCGGGTCAGGGATGTAATCGCCTCTGATTAATTATTTTGGCCCGGGGGCTGGGTGTTTGTGTTTGTCCTAACACACAACACACTACACTACCAATCACCACAGAAACACGCAATAGTGATTACATCCCTCCATATAGGGTTGGCGTCGGGTAGGACACCCGGCCGTAAAACAGGACAAAATCCACATGTGCGAGACAGTTCGCACCCGCGACCCCACACGTGTGAGAAAAGCGGCAGAAGAAGAGAAGAATAATGTTATTTGCTTTACGTTCAGCACCTTGTGGCGAATTATTGATTTCAACATTTTTATTATCGCACAATATACTTAAATCGGAGGCGTTAGAAACACACCTGGAACACTTCCATCTGATGCGTAACAACACAGTTCACTTCTTGGTGTGCGGAGTTGATACAATGCACCAATCGCACGATGGGTAACGTGGGTCATCAATCCTACCTCGATATTATCACAAGTTACACAAACCGACCTCAATGTGTTCGTGACTTATGGGACAGTATCGGAGTTCTCGATCGATATGACCTGCATCTCTGGTCTTGCTTCAATTAATTATCTGCGGCACTTCCAAACATGAATTATGCACAATGTTCCATAGAGGTATTAGCAGATCTTCCGAACATAAATGACCCACATTTCGACACATAACCGTTTCAAGGCTGTGCTTCTTTCTAGAAAGCACGTACGATGACAGTATTCAGACTGATACTATCGCGTCTTCGCCTATCCCTTACGATCTTCCCTTCCTCAACAAGGCCCCTGTTCAGCACAGCAGATGAAACCACTTGTTGCGAGGTTATTAACAAATATTGTTTATTTTTCATACGTTGCGTGAAAAATGCTCATTGCGTCACAGGTGGTGGTGATGATTACTGTTTAAGACGAAGTACAACTGGGTAGCGAGCCTCCGTGAAACACTAATCGGAGACAAAAAATGGTAGGGGTGTGACACTTCGAAAACTGAAGGTATCGGCCAAAGAAAGTCAAAGTCCACGAAGGGCGTGAAAAGACTCCCTAGCCCTCGCAACCTACTAGCGTCGGAGTCGGGAAATAAAAGAAGTTGACCAAAGGTTGTCGGATAGGATAGATGAAAGTCAGGAACCTGGGACAAGTAAGTAGAAGCAATGCCAGGAATAAGCTAAGAGCCCCATGATAGTCAGCCGAAGCTCCCAAGTTAAGAGCCCCTGGGACAGGGCGTGGGTGTTATTCTACCGCCCCCACTACATACTACAAATATGTAATGTAAATAATTCTCGTGTTCACAGGATTCAATGATCCTTTTAAGGAACTTTATGTACTACAGTGATAGCAGTATGACTTTTAGTGTACTCTTGCACTACAAAATTATTGAAGGAACGCACTCCAGACAAGGTGACACACAAAAAGGCACGAGTATACACTGACTTAAGAAATGTCATGGGACAGTCACCTAATAGCGTGTGGGGCCTCCTCTGGCCATGCGAACTGCAGTGAGACGCCGTGAAAGTGAGTCGACAAGTCTGTGGTAATGCTCTGGACGCACCTGACACCAAATCGTTTGCAGAGCGGCCGCCAATCCTGGGCTATTCGTGGGTGCAGGATCCATGGCACGGAGCCTGCGTTCCAGGACAGCCCAGATATGCTCGATAGGGTTCATATCGGGGCTCCTGGGTGGCCAGGGCAGTCGTTAGACCTCCGCAGCATGTTCCTGGAACCATTTCTGGTCGACGTGGGAGCGATGTGGCGGCGCGTTATCATCTTGAAACACCGCAGAACCGTCCGGGCGCTTGAAGTCCAAAAATGGGTGGAGATGGTCTCCGAGCAGCTCAACATACCGCATACCATTCAAAGTCTCTTCCAGAACAACTAGGGCGCCCATTCCATACCAGGAAAATGCAACCCAGATCATAACAGATACACCAGCGCCCTGGACCACACCTTCGAGGCAGGCGGGATCCATCGCTTCATGTGCTCTACGCCATACACGGTGCCTCCCATCGGCATGGTGCAGTTGAAATCGTGATTCGTCCGACCATATCACGTTACGCCAATGTTCCAGTGTCCATCCCTGGTGAATGGCGACAAATGCGCGTCGTTGTGCCCGATCACGTTGGGTTAACAGTGGCACCCGTGTGCGGCGCCGGCTCCCATGCCCCATAGAACCTATGTTCCTACGGATTGTCTGCTGGGAGACGTGTCTAGCACGGTCTGTGTTGAATTGAGCCGTGATTTGTTGCACGGTTGGCCGTCTGTCACTATTGACAATCCGTCTCAGATGTCGCCGGTCACGGTCATCGAGGGTGGCTGGACGGCCGGTCGTTCGTCTGTTGTGGACGGTGCCACCCGCATTCAACCATTCACGATACACCCTGGACACGGTTGATTGTGTGAAGACGAATTCCCGCACCACTTCCGAAATCGCACTTTCCATCCGTCAGGCACCGACCACCATACCCCGTTCGAGCGGTGTCAGCTAACGACACCTGTCACATGCACAGCCACTGCTCACAAGGTCTCCTGTACAACTACCGCTGGCACAGGAGGCGTGTGGTGCGCGGACAACGCACCTGCGCATCAGTGCTCCGCTATCCCACGACATTTGGACTGACCTATACCTCGTAGGCAACGGGTAGATATCAAAATGATCTAAAGTTTGCCATTGTACTTTGTTAAGTCATACGAAAAGCATGGTGATAAGATGCATATTTTGATGCACAACTCGAAGTTAACTGTAATATAAAACGTTGAAATTATTTGAACCAATAATGTCAAGTAGTTCTGAAATCACGTCTTAGTTGTTAGGTCGTAGCTTGAAGTCTTTTCGGTGTATCAAATTTTGAAAATAGCTGCACAACAGTTCGTTGGATTTAGAAGAGAGGTATCCGTTGATTGAAACGTCAGTGAAGAAGCGCACAGAGAGAATTTTAAAGAACACGGAGGAACTATCTGTAGATTAGCATATACTGAAGAGTGGAGATTGTTTTAACAGAGTGTACACTTTAGCATCCATCCTCTGTTAACAATAATAAGAGGGGTAAAGAAGAGAAAGGATCTGATACTTTAAATGAAAGTATCGACCAAGGAAAGACGAGGGCCTCTAAGGGCGAGGAATTTTGATAGTTACCAGTACATCATCATAATATTGATCCACGCGATCCACGACAAGTGTCTCCTGCAGCACGTCGATAAACTGTTTCTTTCGCCCCGTGGCAGTAGTTTCCCCACCGAATTACAATTATTGGATTCCCTTACTTGATACTGTTGTACTTTGGAGACGATTTTCCGCATGTTCTCCGGCTTGTACTCCCGTGAGCCCACTTCTATATAAATTACGTTAGTAATTTCCACAGGGACGTGGATAGTACGGGACAATGTGAACCGAAGAGCGTGCGTTGCTTCAGGCTCGCAAGTGTGAACTGTGGAGGCTCCTCTCTTTCATCCTTCCTATGAGACATCCATTTAGTAAGGGGTGTCATGAGTGAAATGTAGAACTTCTACCGTTTTTCACTTATTACAACCAAACTGAAAACACACAAGCATCACACAAAACTTGAAGTTAAGATTAGTTCATTTGTTGCGATGTTATTAACAAATAATGTTTATTTTTCATATGCTGCGTGGAAAATGCTCATTGCGTCACAGGTGATGGTGGTGATTATTGTTTTAAGACGAAGTAGAATTAGGCAGCCATCCTCTATATAACACTAATCAGAGGGAAAAATTGAAGGGGTACGACACTGCGAAAAATGAAGATATCGGCGAAAGAAAGACAAGGGCTACTAAGGGTGTGAAAATGAAAGACTCACTAGGATTCAAAAACTTAATCCCTTCCGAGTCGGAAAAGAACAAGAGTTAACGTATTTGAACACCTTCAAATACCATCGGACTGAGCCAGGATCGAACCTGCCAACCCTCAACCCTCTGAGCCACAAGCTTTTGAAATATGGTGTTACAGAAGAATGATGAAGGTCAGATGAGTAGATCGAATCACGAATGAAGAGATACTGAATGGAATTGATGAGAGGAGAACATACCTTAAGACACCCAGGACTTGTACACAAATATGAAGGATGAGTTCTCCACCTAATAAATACTTTTACATATTTTACATAGTTCAATATTATTTTATGTAAATAATAATTTTATGTAAATAATATTGACACTATGTAAAATAAAGTATTGATTAGGTGGAGAACACATCCTTCATATTTGTGTACTTGAACTATCACTACGGACTATGAAGCGAATAGATTATAGTACCGGGCGAGTTGGCCGTGCGGTTAGAGGCGCGCGGCTGTGAGTTTGCATCCGGGAGAGAGTGGGTTGGAATCCCACTGTCGGCATCCCTGAAGATGGTTTTCCGTGGTTTCCAATTTTCATACCAGGCAAATTCTGGGGCTGTACCTTAATTAAGGCCACGGCCGCTTCCTTCCAACTCCTAGGCCTTTCCTATCCCATCGTGCCTATAAGACCTGTGTCTGTCGGTGCTACGTAAAGCCACTAACAAGAAAAAAAGATTATAGTAACCCAGGACTTGTTCAGTTGGTTTTTGAGGGAAGTGTAGGTGGTAAGAACTGCAGGGGTAGAGCAGGGTATGAATATGACAAACAATGTAGGAGTTACCTAGAAATAAAAATTTTACCGTAGGATAGTGTGGGATGGTGAACTGCGTCAAACCACTCTATGGACTGATGACCAAAACAACATCAACAAAAACACCAAATGTCCCACGAGAATTTTTACACGCCGACATCGCAGGATTGTGTGGCATAAACTTTCTTATTTCCTTTAAAACCTTGCTACTTCTGCCGGGTTTCAAACCGTGATGTCTCGACCCAGAGGTCATCTAATCCACAGAGCTACCGCATTTGCTTTGACTTTTCTTTTGTGGGGCCACTACATTCTTCAGTTTATTTCATTCTGTTTAATTACTTCATATGAGTTCTCTTAATTTGAAATCAGTATTTCTGAAGGCGAATCCCCTTTCTTGGGGAACGGGATAGCTCAGGGTACGTACTGTTCTAGTTTAAGTACTTCACCATTCTTCGCTTAACAACTGTCCTGACATCGCTGGATCGTCAGACAATGTTGCTCTTCCTCCTACTCTGTGAAAGTGCTAATCTCACGTTCTATGTGTCGGGCTCATTCACTTAATATCTGTTAAGTAACTATGACCACAAAGGTGTGTAAAGAAGGGCTTTACTGCCTTTTCGTACTTGTGATTTTGACTACCCGTGATGCTTTGCACTGAGAAATGTTTCATCTCCTTATTTCTTGACTGTAATTTCATTGTGAATGTCGGCTTTGTATTGCCGATCGGTTCTCATGATTCATGTCTGTATGAAAATAAGTGTAAAACTCAGTCCTATATATTTTCAAAGAAAAAAAATAGTAAGAGAGAAAACTAACGCTGCACTGGGTCGTTCTCCTCTTTGAGTGGCTGGTCTGAGAACATTCATTCTTTCTCCTAGGGGAATCTTTCACGTTGTAACTTGTAATATTTCTTATGAGTGATCTGTCGCAACTATGGTGATTTTCGTACTTCGTAATATGTTATCGATATTTTTTTTGTGTAGATTCGCTGAGCAGTCTTTAATTCGGACTCAGTTCTGTGCTATCCAATGCTTATATCATTGTTTGCTATATTAGAATGTATTTAGCGGAGCTAATCATATCCCCTCCCACTTTTTCTCTTCATTTTTAACTATTTTATTTGTTCGTAATAAGCCTTGTATTTGCTTCCTGGCGGAGCAACTCTCCTTTCATTACAGTCTCTGTTACTAGGTGATCTGTGAGCCCTAGTCCTAACCGGATTTTTTAAACAGCCCCTTTCATGATTCAATCCTGTTCCTGTAAGTTCTGCCTAGTAGCGTTATATATATTGTCATATCTCTTTTTTTTTTTTTTTTTTTTTTTTACAAGTTTTACGTCCATACTGACTATCAGAATGTTCAAAATACACTATTGCACAAGATTCTATTCTAAGACTATTTAAATATCTACTCTCTTTTTATCCAGTAGGCATAATGGGACTTTCCTGATTGAGAAATTCTCCTTTTCCTTTAGCATGAGTAATGTTGGTATGGGTTTATATAATGCCAATTTATTATCACTATTCTTGGCCCCCGCTGTTTCCTGCTTGTCCTCTTTGAGCAGTATAGCGGATGTGTAATATTTTTTGCACTGAGTAACTTATTTCCCTTCGAGAATTGTATCCAGTGTTTATTTATTACGGATGCATGATAATAGTTCCTTGCGACTAGGCTCAAACGTATTCTTACTTGTCGAGTATCAGTCAATACTGATCTCCATTTAGGGCAGACGCCCAGCTGGCAGATTCCCTATATGTTGTTTTCCTAGAAAATTTAAAATCCACAGCCTGTTTCCAGTCATTCGACCGGGTCAGGAATGGAATCAACTGAACCCACATCTAGCGGCGAGGATTGTTTTGCTAGCCTTTACTTAAATGATGGCAAAGAAATTGGAAATTTTTTTGAATATCTCCCTTGGTAAATTTTACCAAACCCTAACTCCCTTTCCTACAAATGAATATTAGCCCCAATTTGTCCTCTGGAATCCCAACTTTGTCTTCATAATGTGATATTTCCTGCTTTTAAAGATACCGGTACCGCTAAAACTTATTCGTCCACTAATGTCATTGCACGCCATCTCTCCACTGACAGCTCGAAACATACTACTTAATCCGGCAGCTCGTCTCCTTTGAGCTAGGAGGACTTGGGATTTTCCAACATTTTTGTAACGCTACTATTTTGTCGGAAATCACCCAGAACAAATCTAGCTGTTTTTCTTTGGATTTTTTCCAGTTCTTGAATCAAGTAATCCTCGTGAGGGTCCCATACACTGGAACCATACTCTAGTTGGGGTCTTACCAGAGACTTATATGCCCTCTCCTTTACATCCTACCGGACAAGTTGGCCGTGCGATTAGGGGCGCGCAGCTGTGAGCTTTCATCCAGGAGATAGTGGGTTCGAACCCTACTGTCGGCAGCCCTGAAGGTGGTTTTCCGTGGTTTCCCATTTTCACACCAGGAAAATGCTGCGGCTGTACCTTAATCAAGGCCACGGCCGCTTCCTTTGCACTCCCAAGCCTTTCTTATAACATCGTCGCCTTAAGACCTATCTGTGTCGGTGCGACGTAAAACAAATAGCAACCCCTAAACACCCTCATAACCATGTACAGAGATCTGTATCCTTTATTTACAATCTCATTTATGTGATTACCGCAATGGACATCTTTCCTTATATTAACACCTAGGTACTTACAATGAACCACAAAGGGAACTTTCACCCCATCAACATAGTAATTGAAACTAAGAGGACTTTTCCTATTTGTGAAACTCACAACCTGACTTTTAACAACGTTTTAGTCTACATTCGCTAGTGCATTTTGTAGTCTTGATATGATGACTGTCCTAAGGTAGCAGACCGTACGCGGCTTGTACAGTAGTGGAGTGTTACCTGCCGACGTCTTTGACAGGTGTGACAATCACTGGACTACTGTTAATTGTCACGTTTGAAAAAGCCTGCTTACTAACAATCTTTGTTGACATTGCCTGTATTGTCACTACGTCTACCTCGGCGTTTGATGGCGCAGTAATTTCACGCACACGCTGATTGACATGTACAATACCTCCGGGCGATGTAATGCACACGTCAGACACGTGAATGATCTCCACTCAATGAGTCTCCTGGTGCATGTAGCTGTCTACATGCTCAAATATAGGAATGAGCACCAGTAGATCGTCAGCTGAGTCTGGCATTACGTTAATCCATCCTGAGGTTATTTAATTCTTCTTCCTGGTTGAACCGTGTTATTGTGTTTTGTACATTTCTTACAGTTTCCCAACGTTTATAATACATTGCAGTATTCTCCGTCAAGGGGACTGAAATACTCCTGCGTGATCAAAGTTGATCAGTCTCCCAGGCACCCTCAGTGGGTGGGGGACGCAGATGAAGAATACACCCACGGTATCCCCTTCCTGTCCTAAGAGGCGAATAAAACGGTTGATACTTTTGGAACCATGAGCCAATCTGTGAATGAAACCATTACGCGATGGGTCGACTAGTACTACTACATGTGCCTGGTTGTGCTCCCTCTCAGAGCAATATCCACTGCTATTGAGAAACACGTACCGCCACTGTCTCCAGCTGGGTCTGTGTTGCCTGTGGGTGGTGCCATAATGCGTGATACACCGTGGGTCTACCTTGCGCATGATTAGTACCACTATGTGAGCAACACCATGAGTAAACCGAGCTTGTGATTAGTGCCACAATAAGAGGAACCTCATGGGTCTGTGTTGCCTGTGGGTGGTGCCATAATGTGTGATACACCGTGGGTCTACCTTGCCCATGATTAGTACCACTATGTGAGCAACACCATGAGTATATCTAGCTTGTCATCAGTGCCACAATATGAGGAACCTCATGGGTCTGTGTTGCCTGTGGGTGGTGCCATAATGTGTGATACACCGTGGGTCTACCTTGCCCATGATTAGTACCACTGTTGAGCAACACCATAAGTAAACCGAGCTTGTCATCAGTGCCACAATATGAGGAACCTCATGGGTCTGTGTTGCCTGTGATTATTGCTATTGTGGCGGGCCGGTGACCTGGATTTTGCACACCTTCGACAACGAGCATCATCCCAGAAAATAAGGGCCTTTTGAATAGTGTCCACTGATTGTTTTGGATTCATGGTCATTATTTCATCGTCATTCATTTTAGGTTCTAGTTAGTGGATGCATTTTGAAGGTTTATGTATCGTTTCATTTTGTTACACCTTTCATCATTAGGGACGGATGACCTAGATGTTAGTTTCATTTAAAAACAATCATCATCATCATCATTACCAGTCTCCCAGGCGCTAATATCGGATCGAGTAGGGGTATATAAGTAACCTCAATGAAGAACACTGCAATGTATTAGCAACGTCGGCAATCTGTACGTAATGTACAGAAAACAACAACAAGGTTCAACCCGGGAGATGAACTAAATACCGTGAAAGCTTCATCTAAAATCTGACGGTGTTAGGTTTGTCAGGCCTCTCTTTCTTTTGCCGATAGGATTGTTCTTCATTGTGTCACTCCCTACGGGTGAGCTTGGTACAAGAACATCCACGGTATCCTCCGTCTGTCGTAGAAGGTGACTAAAAGGGGGACCGAGAGCATGAGTTTGTTAACTACGATTCCCCTAACTGAATTGGACATTGCTTCCAACTTGTGTAAGGTTCTTCTTTTTTTATCAGATCTCCCTTGGTCAACTGCAGTTATTTTTCGACCCCGACGGTATTATGTTTTCGAGGCCTAGGGGCCCATATTTCGTCTCCTTAGCAGACTTGGACTTGTAGAAATTCACGAATATTATGGATAACCCTAGAAATTGGTATATACTGTGTACTACTGAATATGTTCTCCACTTACGGACAAGTTACAACGTAAGGTGGTCAATATTTGACATAAACAAAAAGGCTGCATAAGCTAAACTACCAAAAACGTGTTCGTTATTTCGTCCCCAACTAAATTTATGAAAAGCACAGTTAGTTTCAATATATTTTTCCTTTCTAATCTTACCAAACACTTTCCCTATGCTGAATTGCTTGAAGGCCATTTATGAAAAAAGTTTTCTTAGTATTCTTTGTATCATGGTCTTCCAGCGTTGCTTGTGGATGTTAAACGATTTACTTGCACGTTTGTAACCCATTATCTTGTCCCCCACTGCCTTAGTAACCGTTTTTCCATAGCATCCTTATCGCACTGCTTACGTTTTTCCATTTGAAAATAATTATAAATTTCATAATATATCTAATAAAATGAGGGGGTGGGGGGGCTGAAATCACGAACATTCCCTGATTTGTTATAATGGCCCCTCCAGTACAGTAACTCACGGCAACCACTTCACTGTAACAATTACAAAACTGAAATATAGTCCATTATTTCACACACATATCAATGCTCACTCTAGGAATAGCAGGCTGTGAATTTGAATCCTCCTTGTACACGGAAACTACACGTGGTGCACACAACCAACTCTCACAATAAGACAACGGGATGCGACTACTCGTGTACCAAGTGTGCAAACTGCAAATCCCTAGGAGGACGAAATTAGGCGTGGGGACGGAATTTGGCACCCCTACCTTATTTCATTTTCATGCCGTTCGTGGTCCTTTCCTTCTTTTTGTCGAAAGCTTTATTTTCCGAAGGGTTCGACGCTTTCCATTCTTCGTAATGAGTGTTAATAGACAATGATCATCATCACTTGGTCTTAAAGCAATGATCGTTACACGGCCGTGTCGTCTGTAGCACCTAGTGACGTGCGAAGGAGACTCTGTGTGAATGTTTCCGCTGGCTGGTGGCTTAATGCTCTACTTAATTACCCCATTTGGGGGATTTAAATCTCTCTCCCTCCACTGTTAATGGCCAATAAGTGTCACATTAAAGGGAACTCTTATTACGTCTGATAAATTATTGCTGGTGCCGAGATAATGAGAAGACGACACTAGGCCTAATTAACGAAGTCGGAGCAAACAAGACGACTGTGAGATCCGAGTGGCCTAGGCTGTCAATCAATTCCCGGAAAATAAAAAAGGAAATCCACTCGCAAATTCAAACTAAATGTCTCCAATAACTGGGGAAGCAATTTTCGGCCGTGATCCTGGCAGTGGTCTGTCCGACTCGTTGGTTAAATGGTTGAGAGGGTCCCGGGTTCCATTTCCGGCCGATCGGGTATTTTAATCGCTTCTGATTAAATCTTCTGGTTCGGGCGTTGGGCGTTTGTGTTTGTCCCAACACTCTCCTCTTCATAATCAGACAAGAAGCCACGCTACCAACCATCACAGAAACATACAATAATGGTTACATTCCTCCATATAGGGCGTCAGGAAGGGCATCCGGCCGTAACACAGGACCAAATCCACATGTGCGACACAGTTCGCACCAGCGACCCCACAGGCGTGGGAAAAGCGGTAGGAAAAGGAGAAGATCCTTGCAGTGGCCACTCAGGATATAAACACAGCTAGGAGTTAGTGCGGAAATCGTAGCTATAAAATAATCGACTCAGATGGTCTCGGCTTCGATTCTCGGCGGGATTAGGTATTTTACTCGCGTATGTTAGTGTTTGTCCTAGTACTCTGCTCTTGATACACTCCCATGTGATGGTGATTATTGTTTTAAAGGGAAGTACAACTAGGCAACAATCCTCAATATATCACTAATCAGAGAGAAAAAAATGGAAGGGATCCGACACTTCGAAAAATGAAGGTATCGGTCAAACGAAGCCACGGGTCACGGAGGTTGTGAAAATGAAAGCTTCCCTAGGCCTCGATACCTAATACCATCGGAGTCGGAAAAAGAACAAGAGTTGGCCCAGGGAGGCCGGATAGGATAGATGAAAGTGAGAAGCCTGGCATTAGTAAGTGGAAACAATGCTAGGACTCAGCTCAGGGCCGCGTGGTCGCCAACGCCCGCTCCCAAGTTGCGAGCCCCTGGAGCTACCCCCTACGGCTGGGAGTGGTAGAATAACATACACGGTATCTCCTGCCTGTCCTGAAAAGCGACTAAAAGGCGCCCCAGGTGCTCTTAAATTGGGAGCGTTTGTTGGCGGTCACGGAGCCTTTAGCGGAGTCATGACATTGCTTCCACATTTGCCAGCCTATCCGATTACACTTGGTTAGCTCTTGTTATTTTTCGACTTTGACGATTTGAGATTTGCGAGGCCTAGAGAGTCTTCATATTCACGCCCTTCCTCGCCTTTGTCTTTCTTTGAGCGAATCTTCATTTTTTTGAAGTCTTGGGACCAGGCTTCGGATAACTATGCATTTGCTTATTGCATATTTTGATTAGTTTTATCTTAACAGAGAATATTTTGGGGGTTTCCTCCTGTTAGGGCACATTTCAAACGTATTTTTCGTCTTGAGTGTAGAGATCAGCTTCTGCAAGACGCTATTTGAAAATGTGAGGTAGTAAATAAGGTAGTTGAAACCTCGGAGCTAAGATGGTGTTCGTGACTGCCTCTTCACATTAGTATTGGATTTGTTGAAATCCAACGATCCATGATGAACCTAACTAATCAATTTTTCTCGGAAAAATTGCAAAGTGTAGTGCTTAAAAACCCCGGTCTCCTCAAGCTTGAAAGCATTGCTGGTTCTTTTCAAGGCAAAGACAAATTTGACAGTGCCTCGATTCTGGAAGTCTCTGATTTTTTCAAGTTGGAGGGTGCTCCAACTGTGGCATGTGATGTGGAGAGAGTGTTTTCAAACCACAAATAGCTCCTAGAACCCACAAATGAGGCACAGTTCTTAATGGATCGATATATTACTCAGCACATCTACACCTGATCTTAATCAATTCCTGATGTAGGAAAAAAAGGAGAAATAAGGCTTTGCGAATTTGATCCAGTGATTATTTTTAAATTAATAATCGTTTTTCATTATAATTTGTTTTAAATTCTAGTCAGTGGATACATTTTTAAGTTTCACTTCGTACCATTAGGAGCTGATGACCTAGATGTTAGGCCCCTTTAACCAAGCAACATCATCTTATATCTCTCAAGACCCCTTCATACTTCCATGTAGACAAAGCTGAGCGAGATCGATCACGGTCGCTTTCTTCCCAGTTTTAGCCCGGTCCTTTCCCATCAACGCCAGAAGACCTGCCTATATCGGTACGACGTAAGAAAAAAGATACGCAGCAAACATAATGATTATGATCTTCCTTAAATGAGCAAGTTTTATCTGTCCTCAAGATATGTAAAAGGCAGTACAGATCACTGCCAACAAACAGTCCGTAATTCGCCCGCATTCCAGTAGAGCTGTACATCACGTGTATTGAGCACAAACATGAGTAATAGAATTCCTGTTGGAACAGCACTGAAACTATCCGTTTCACACTTACCCTAAATTCTCAATCGTATATTTAAAGATGCGGTTAACTTTTACAGGAATCACAAAGCCCAATAGTAATATTCTACTTTTTTTTTTAAACACTCAATAGACAAGTTCACCGCCTTCTTGATTCACAACAACATTGCTGCTTGTTCACGCAACAATTCCGTTAATTTAATTTGCTAAAGAGAAATTAGTTTCTCTTTTCAGTTTACGTAAACTCGTTCTGTGTTGTATGATGATATTAAGAGATCATCAGAAGTTCGTCCTCGAGTAGGCTTTCTCAAGTCAAGCAACGTTTTCTTAGAAATACCGTACACTTTTGATGTTGTGGACAGTTCAACAACACTCGAGCTCCTTTAGGGAATGTTACAACACAATTACCAGCGCACAGCGTTTTGTCAAGTCGCTATGTGAGATGTGAAACAAAACACGAGATATGTTCTTTCTTATGATAAACTGTACCCTCCATTTCTCTCGCGAAATTGCCACAGTGAAGCACAAGAAATTTTGAGCCTTGTTATCTCATGTCGCGACGGAGCAGTTGCTCTATGGTATAGTCTGGTGGGGATACAAACAGTACATACTGCTGTAACTTATCAGTCATTTGCGACGGCCGACCTGTGGTGCATTCGGTTAGTCGTCTGTGTAACACAAAGTTAACCTTCTTCCAGATACGGTAGCAATTTGAACAGAACGGTGAAGATGGTATTATCAAACACTCGCTACAAATCTCTGGTATACCCTGCCTGTCCTGATAGGAGACTAAAAGGGGTGACGTGGGTTAACCTGAACTCAGCCGGCCTCCTCACTATTTGGTCATCCCCTGTCCTCTTCCGATCCTGAAGGTATTAGCTTCACGATAGTGATTCTTTCTTTCGCCATAACCTCGATGTTAATTTCTCAACCGATAAGTTTCCTCTGAGAAATGATCATTCGTAGCGGGGAATAGCCTATATTTTGACAGAAAACGAGTTATTTCTCTATGCGGATGACGACGTGATTCTTACCGCCTATTATGAACGCAGAGGATGGCTGAGTTGGTCCAGGCCGTTTTGATTTATATTTTATAATAATCCAACGTTTTGTTAGACCTTTTTGAACTACACTACGTTGCTATGAGACAAAGAAATAACTAAAATGATTATATTGTCCTATGCTAGTCTGCATTATGTCTGAATATGTCTTACAGTAATTTTGAACATATCACATGCATGTATGTTGGGTATTCAGCCCGAAGGCTGGTTTGATTCTCTGCAGCTCCACCAACAATTGTCATAAATAGCCTAGGCGCCATTGAAGAGGCGTACCAGGGAAATGAGGAGTGAGGTAGTTTCCCGTTGCTTTCCTCACCGAGCCAGCCGTTGCTGTTACATATCAGTCTGCCAAGTCCACTGAAACGCATGCATCAACCGACCCTATGAGCGATATTTTCACACCATTCATAGCAGGGACTGACTGCATAAGGAATGGTATTACTAGCATCACTCATACCTCAGTCACTTTCATATTGTCAAAGCCAAGGATAAGACTGAGACAGGTCAACGAAAGTAACAAATTTGATATAGCCCATACCAGAAGACAAAGTGCACTGTAAACACTACATCTCGCCAGCAAAGGCATACATATCACATATCATTGGAAAAGCACTGAACATTGTAAATTCTGTACATGAAGTGACACAAAAGCTTGTAACTTTGCAGAATAGATACTAATTTTTCAAAGACTGTATATTTACTAGCATGGAACCATTACGAACGGAAGTTGAGTATGGAATATGCAGTTGACATGTACCACAGAACCTTGCGCATCAAATTTGGAAACTACTAGACATCTATAAAAAGATTATCGAACTGCAAGCAACTGCCCACGACCGACTTGCGTCGCTCTAGCTAGCTCCAGCGCAGCTAGGGATCCAGTCGGCCGTGAACTGTCCTTTAGTAACGTTGATAGTGGAGGTTATTGTTCGCACTGCAAAGCGTATCGTGGCTCGTATATTCGTACAAGGACACTGGTCACGTTTATAACCACTATATTGTCCTTTCTCACGAAATTAACGTTTGTGCAATGCGCCACAACAAGAACACAGCTCACACTTCGAATGTAATTACTACAAAAGTACATGTTCTATACTTAACTCGCCATTAATGTCTTGAATTAAAATCTACCATGGCAACATGATAATAGAACCGCAAATCTAACCCCTTATACCGTTACTTTCCACCTAAACACTTGATAGAAACGACAAGTTCATGTGTGGACAAATACGGAGACTGAAGTCGAATAAGGGGAGAGTTATTTTATCTCGTCCTGGATAGCGTACATTGTCAGGCACAAAAGTTAGTTTAGGCAAACGCCATGAAGTTTCTTGGAGGACTGGTTCTCTGAGATATGGCAAAGCCATTGGTTTGTAGAGCTCTTGAGCAAGTATTTCTTGCTTACGTGTCAGGGTTTCAAACTACAGTATTTTCATCCTGCTGCTTGTATCTCACTGCCGTCAACCAAGCAGATAAACTAATTACTAGAACACAGCCACTTTAAGAGTTAACACACATTTAATTAAGTTAAAATCTCAGTCCTTGCTGTTTCCTGATTTAATTAGGCCGCCAACACTCCTCTTTATTTCCTGTGGTTTGCTTTGGCGGAGGAAAATTTGTCCATGTTTAGGAAGATTATACAGTAAGTGAACAAAACAAGAATATGGCATCCAACACCTCAAGCTGTTTTATGCATGAGCAGAGTAGTTTTCCCCAAGATATTCTCAGATACATTGGAGGAATTTCCAGCGTGGAAACAGTATTTTCCACTTTAATTAGACAGACTGATAAATAGGGACCGGGTTGTTATGTTATTACATATTTCATTCCTTTATTTGTAGACCAGTGAAAATGAAACGTGTAGACGAATTGGAGTTCTGGTATCGTTATACTTAGCTTTCATCTAACTTATTTTTTACATATTATTTGAAGAATATAACATTTTTTGAACGTATCTAGGTTATTGTTCAAAAATATTAAAAATTGTTTGCTCGTTTTATTTTCATATTATAGTAAAATAATTGGCGAATTTCATCTCATCTCTCTATATACAAAATAAAATTTCCTAACTGACTGACTGAAATATCCAGACTGCCCTTCATTGTCCGTCAATTGTTAGAAAATGGTACAAGAATATCATCCGTATATCTCTGCCCAGGGATTGTGGTTTCAAAAACAATAGGCCCTATTATCCTGACTGCAGTTATTGCTGCCAACACTCCCATTTTCACACTCTAAATTAACTCAGCCTCAATTTCTCTCGTAATATTTTGTTTATCTCGGTGGATGAACTAATGCGTATGAATTAAAATTTCCTTAGATGAAGCCAGAAATGTGTAGATGCAGGTGGAGGACATTTTCAACATCTTCTGTGTCAAGGTGAGAAATTATTTTACTTCGATTATGCGTTGTTATATGTGCTTGTTATATACATGCGATTCATACGGGCGTTCTCCCGGCCCCAAGCTCAGTGAGTTTCCATGTGCTCATCTGACCAGCTCGCCCATTTATCCGCTGCGCTGCGCCGGCCCCACTTTGAGTGAAACAACCGCTATTTCTCACTTTGATTTTCATTACATAACAATCTGAGCCCTGCTGGTTATTGTACACTCTGTTTCACAAAGTGAGGGGTCCTCTATTCTCTGTTGACACTAATCGGAAGGCAGTGGACGAGTTCCGGTCCTTCGAAGGGTAAACAAAGGGAAAGCTCTGAAAATAAGACGCTCTAGACTAACGCCAGGGAAGAGCGGGAGTGGAGTGAAGGATGTACGTCTCAACACACACACTTTGCGAATTCTATGAACACACGTGCCTTCTACACGTGCGAAGATGCAACACTCCAGGAATGTAGAGCACTAAGAGTGTCGTACCTCTCCTCTTTGTTCACGCAGAGAGACGAAGGGTTAATTACTGTGGAACTGTGACAGGGAACATTAATTAAGATCTTCTCCGCTGATGTCTGAAGGAACAAGATGCCGAACTGTAATAGAACAGCTTCCCTCTTGTACGACCACAGCGCAGGTTAATACAAGGAGGTTTACCAAGAGGCTTAGAACTTGCCACTTCCCTCCCCGCCGGGCTGAGTAGTCAGGGGATAGAACGCTGGCCCAGTCCGGATGTGAATACCTCAGCCTCGTGTGGGTAGTTCATTGGAACGAGAAATTTCTCCTGCGGGACAAACTTCTGGCAACTCGGCGTCTTTCAAAACATAAAAATGTAGTTGTGGGTCGTAAAATCATTACCATTAATAATAATTGACCCTGGTGATAAGGGTGGTCTGCTTCGTCTGTTGTAAGAGCCATTCAAGAGGGTAAACCACAGACGACCAAGGATAATGTGAAAATGAAAGACTGGAATGTAATCCGTCGGCGTAGGATGAGAACAAGCGATCAAATAAGAAAAACGAAACTGAGAGCTTTGCAAAAGTAAACCCTTTTAGTCGCCTCTTACAACAGTGAGCTGAAACCAAACCCTATGAGACCAAACCCACCCTTTAGTCCTCGTCCTTCTATTATCGGGTTTGGTTGCAGCTGAGGGTTTTTAAATGAGAATTCTCGCGTCTACAAGAACGACTGTTGCGGGCAACAATTCGGATAACCCAGTGTCTATTATTCTGTATAGCCTTTGCGGAAATTGCTGGTATACAAATACAGTAATGCCATGGCGAATTTAAGACCAAGTGTGAGGACTCAGCCATTATAGCACGGCCACTTGATGCGTCGCTCTAGCTAGCTCCAAGGAGCGCAGCGAGAGATCCAGTCGGCCGTGATTATATCATGGTAGTTTGTGGTCCCGCCACTGCAAGCGATTATATCCAACGCGTGCTCTAGTAGTTTCGGCAAGCCGGGTAGAGAAAAGTGCGGGAGACATTCACTGAAATATCTCGCACACTAACAAGTTGAATTTTCTTCGCTTTCAGTTCCTAAACTCAATTCATTGTGTGTTGTGTACTTCCAGCATGTATCTTATGTCGCTTGATTAATTTAATAGTTCAGCATGCTCTGCTCTTTTGTGCCTGGCTGTAAACCAGGCTATGGTAGAGTAGTTGATGACATGCGATTTTTTCCCCACTGAAGGATAGAAATCAATTTGAAAAATGGGCCAGAGCTATTCCATGGAAGGATACTGAGTTAACGCTTAAAAGTATGTAAAACGAGGCCCCAAGAGCGTGGATTGATGATTAATGTGCACTACCCTTTCTTCTAATTACTAGTGCCGAGCTCCTCACGATCATATATATCCTATCTGACCTTGCATGGTCTGCCCGGCTCCATGACTAAATGGTTAGAGCTCTGGCCTTTGGTCACAGGGGTCCCGAGGTCGATTCCCGGAAGGGTCGGGAATTTTAACCACCACTGGTTAATTTCGCTGGTAGGGGGGCTGGGTGTATGTGTCCTCTTGATCATTTCATCCTCATCACGAAGCGCAGGTTGCGTACGGGAGTCAAATCAAAAGACCTCTACCTGGCGACCCGAACATGTCCTCGGACACTCCCGGCACTAAAAGCCATACGCCTTTTCATTTCCCATGGTGTAATCTTCTTCTTTTCCGACCACAACGGTATTAGAGCATTTGAGGTTTAGGAGCTTTTCATTTTTCCAAGTGTCCGATCCCTTACATTTTCTCCCTGTAGTTAGTGTTAATAGAGGATGGTTGGCCAGTGCACTTCTCTTAAACAATAATGAACACCGATCACCGAGTTTTGCTTCCAGTTACCACAAACCTTCTTTTTCGAATAGCTCTCAGAACCCGCTGATTAGATTTGGCGTTGCTACTCACCTACTTTATTTCTGCTGCCATGCTCTTTCTAACGAATGTCGGACTATATTATGAGGTGAAAAAATGAAATGGCTCATGGCTTTTAGTGCTGGGAGTGTCCGAGGACAAGTTCGGCTCTCCAGGTGCAGCAGGTGCAGGTCTTTTTGACGCCCTATAGACGATCTCCGCGTTTATGAGGGTGAGGCCCTACCTAATGCGAATTCTAATGTTGAAGGCGGCACAAACGACCCATGCCACGAACCAGTGGAATTTATCAATGAAAGTTAAAATCCCTGATCCTGCTGGAAATCGAACTCGGGACCAAAGGACAGCAAGCAAGTCATACAGCCATGAAGTCCTTCTATTAATTCTTCTAGGTAAGCAAATGGCGTGACGTGTTGCATTTCGTAACACAGTCCTTCATGAGGTCGGGATTCTCTTAACGTGGCTTCATTTGAAGACTCCGAGAGAGAGAAATCATTGCCGTTATAGCAGCGCGCTATGGTGGCGTTATCACATTGATGAGCTGTGCGCATTGTTGTTCCCCATTGTCTTCTACAGCGTAGACAACTATTGAAACTGATTATTAGCTTGGAAACGTTATATTTATTTATTTATTTATTTATTTATTTATTTATTTATTTATTTATTTATTTATTTATTTATTTATTTTAATAAAATGAGCCACGAAAACCTACGTTCATTAACCATAAAAGTAGTTTAATCATGCATCATTTGTAAGGAGAGCCCAAAGCCTCTGAATTAATCTCATTTCAATTATTTTGCGTCGTGTTTACGAAATTCAAGCGAGGCGGGTGCACGGTATCCCTTTATTCCTCCGGAGAATTGTCGAGAGCAAGACAAAGCGTATGCGAGCGATATCTGCATACAATATCTGGTTACGTAACGAGGGGATTACAACAAAGGGCTTTCTCGAGGAAATATAACGAAGTCACTGGATATTTTGTTATATTCTTGCTGTAAGAATAACATTGTGTATCGTGGAAACAAGACGCCTTAACGTCTCTGTTCATTACTGACTTTTCACTCTCGCGGGTGTCACATTTCTCACCTCGGTGATGTAGGGGCTTCCAGCCTCGTTGGTCTGGACCCAATGCGTGGCTCTGCCGCAAGTACTATATGGCGTGATCAAAAAGTTTCCCTTGAGGACGTTGGTGCAGCGGACATGCAACGTCGGCTGACTTAGATACGGGTATATAAGCATGGACCACGGCCGACTTGATGCGTCGCTCTAGCTAGCTGGAGCGCAGCGAGTGATCCAGTCGGCCGTGGATGGACATGTAGGCAAAGCGATTAGTGTGGTAGTCGTGTCGTGTCGAGGTTCGTGCGTTGAATGCGGGTGCGTGAACTATGGCGACGCTATTACCAAATGCATCCAAACAGGACCAACGAGCTGTTATTGTGTTCTTGGCTGCCGAAGGACAAACACAGGTGTACATGGATCGGAAGACGGGGCAGCTTGTCTGTCGAAAATCACCGTTGTGGAATGGTGCACTAAGTTCCGTGCGGGTCGCGTTTGAACACAAGACGCCGGTCGATTTGGGAGGCCAGCGTCATCCATTACGGACAACAACAAGCGAACGGTGGATCCTGATCTCTCCCCATGCAATTATCAGGCCTTCAGTCCCTCAAAAAAGCCTTGATGGATCGACGTTTCCTGTCGATCTATTTCTATTCTATTTACAAATACCTTCACTAAAATACCACAACATCTGAATTCTCACATAGGCCTACGTTTATTCCTGCATCCAATGGTACATAAAGCAGTGCTCGATGCTATGCAGCAAGAAAAGTACATCACAGATCCTGTTTATCTTGACTTATCCATTAATATCATTCTTCTCATTCCATTCTCTGTTCTCTTTAATACTGTTGTCTCTTCAACATCGCCCTACTCGATTTATTCCATATTTTATATTATCCTTCAATAGAAAAATTAGCTCGAAACTTTCATCTCAATTGATAGCCGACCCCGTAGAGAAGCGGGATAAGGGTTGGTTGGACATACATGACTTTTACACAAATTAATACTGTGCTACCTAGTTCCTTCCTTTTATAACCGAAATTGCTCCCCGCCTTTATTTCGGACTAGTTCTCCTATCGAAAAGAAACACACAAGGGGAATGTTTCAGAAATGTATTTCCATTAAGGCAGGCAGTTTCCCATTATGTTTGCTGGTGTATATTTTCTGGGAGAGCAAAACCACGGTTTCGGATAAAACCCCAGTCAGTTCCGAGAATTTGAAATGTTTTGGACCTTAAAACCTACCTATGGACATATTGATGCTAATTAATAAGTTTGGTTGAAATATATTTTGTAGGTTTCCAGTTATAAGAAATTTGTTATACACGCACCCGCTTTTGGGCTAAAGACGCTCGAAGTTAGATTGAAAAACAGCCCGTTAATTATATCTCCCTTAGTAATCCTTTTATCGAAATAGTTCACATCAGGAAAAGGTTTAGAAATTGATTTCCATTAAGGCAGGTAGATTTCCATTAACTTTGGTTGTATTGTATAGGTATATTATGTGAGAGTGCAAAATCACGGTTTTGGTTTCGCACAAAACCCCAGTACAATGAAGGGTTTAGAAATAATATTGACCCTAAAACCTACCCAAAGACCGGCAGATTTTAAATATGAAGTTCGGTAGAAAGGTATTCAGTAGTTTTCAAGTTATAAAAAGTCAAACAAACAAACAAACAAACAAACTATTAGACACCAAACCTAGAAAGTATGCAGATGGTCATTACCACTAATGAAACGGATGACTGTACGAAAATTTTGCTAAAATAGTCAATGCACAGACACACTGCCGTTACGATTTCTACCGTAAGTTACACGTTTATTTTAGCCAATGAGAACCATAATTCTGATTATGTACACTCAAAACGTAAATGCAATTCATAGAGATGGAGATCATTATTAGAACGTACCTCAAGAAGGGAGCCAATGAATGGACCGTGGTTTAGACTACTGCAATTTGAACATCATCAAGTTCAGGCGGTGGATAGACACAGCTTACATTCAACTCTGGTCCAGTATAAACATGTGAAGGTGGTGAGCACGAGAACTGGCGAGGACACCCCAAGAACTCACCTGAAATTAAATAATACGGTTGTTAGTAATGCATGAGGTGGTTTGTCTCAGTCGTAAAAGAATACACCGTGGAAAAATTAATAATAATTGTGCCGGAGGTACACCCGTTCCGCGCATTTAAATTAGGCGCCTTGGAGAATGCGATCTGAAATATAAAACTTGCAACAATTAGCACAAGAAGTTTGAACATTTCTCAACAGGTGTCGCTACTATAAACTTATGTTGTGCTCTCTGGTGTGAAGATGAACTATTAAAATTCTAGAGTAATTTTATATGTGAAGGTTTCCTAAACTGGAATGTTTAGCGTTTGTTATCAACACTTCTATCTCTTCCCGCCAGCTCAGAGAGTTGACCAATCAAACATTTTGTACATTTATTTATTCCCTAATGAGAAAATTTTGGTATTTATTTGATTAACCAATGAGAATCAGGGGTGTGTCAAGGCCTTAGCCCAGAGTTTTCTGGAACTTTCCCCTCGGCTGTAAAAGCTGGCACATTTTCAGATCAAGTTATCTTAGTGATAGCTCCAGTCTAGCGTGTATTTATAAGGGAGACGGGGGAACCTCGTCCATCTTCGGGAGGTCCACCAGCTCAAGGTAATGGCAGACCCAGTTTAAAATTTGATAGTCTTTGAAAGCTAGATGGAGCGGAAGGCTTCAAATCTTAAGTAATGTGACTTCATTTTATAAAATGTAAATTTCAAACTCTAAACAAACCAAAAGAACTTATCCGATCAACCCTTTTGTATTTCCTCTCAACTTGATTGTGAGGTGACTATGATTTTGTAACCTTTTCTATCTTGTAATTTCTGCAACTTAACTATTTTTCTCCATCTAGTCACCTCCGTAGTATAGGCTTAGCCTCTGTAACGTTGGGCCATAAGCCCAAATAGGGTTCTACGCATGTAATGTATATGTCTAGGAGAGCAAGTGTTCGCCTCGTTACCATTTTGGTTTTTGGGCCAGTTTCTAGCAAGGCCCACATAGAATGGGCACTTGTTTCCCCTGTTTACCTCCATTTACTTCATATTTAAGATATCTGACTCTTAAGACAGTGAGTACTGCTTAATTTTGTTACCTAGATAGGTCTGGAACGTTCGAAAACAGATTCCTAATTTCCTATTAATGTAAAGATTGAATGGTGCCTTTGGAAGGCTGGAATAGTGTAATATTTGGAGACTAGTCTCCTACATAATTTTGCGGAGCAAAGGTGCTCTTGTAATATTGCATACTTTGGATACTGTGTCTCCTAGTGGTGTAAAAGAAATTGGGAAATCTGTCTCCTTGACTGTTAGTTAAAAGGGAGCAGAAGTGCTCATGTTGTAAACAGGTGTCGTCTCTTCTTATTTTGCCATGCAAGATTACGAACTAGCCTCGTTCCTGGTCTATGGTTATTTGCTCAGCAAAGTGTAAATATTTAAGATTTGAAAAGAAAAAATAGGAGAGGTATGAAATGGCGTATGGCTTTTAGTGCCGGGAGTGTCCGAAGACAAGTTCGGCTCGCCAAGTGCAGGTCTTTTGATTTGACACCCGTAGGTGACCTGCGCGTCGGGATGAAGATGAAATGATGATGAAGACGACACATACACCCAGCCCCCGTGCCAGCGAAATTAACCAACTAAGGTTAAAATTCCCGACCCTGCCGGGAATCGAACCCGGGACCCCTTTGACCAAAGGCCAGCACGCTAACCACTTAGCCATGGAGCCGGACATAGGAGAGGTTAAGGAAGAATGAAATAAAACTGCCAATTTTTAAGTTTTAAATCAATATTTCGATTTGTAAACATCTACATCGTGAAGTAGCAAATATAAGAAGAGGGAAATATATATCCCTCTAGATCAGCGTTACGGAGATATTGTGGAAAGCAGAGGTGAAAGAAGGTGCGGGCATGAGTGGGTAGATATACGAAAATCGAAAGATTGATTTAAAACTAAAAAAAATAGGCAGTTTCCAAATTCCTCTTTGATTTCCGTTATCGCATGTTCTATGTAAACATTAAAAAAAAGAGAGGGGATAAACTGCAGCCTTGCCTCACTCCTTTCTGGAATGCTGCCTCCTTTTAAAAGGCCTCGATTCTTATCACTGCAGACTGATTTTCTCGGTATCTGATCCCGATCACCTTCACAATCTCAAACAGCTTGGTCCAATCAACATTATTGAATGCCTGTTCTAGAACTACGAAAGCCATGTACGTGGGCTTGTCCTTCTTAATTCGGTCCTGTAAGATCAGACGTAAAGTCAGGATTGCTTCACGTGCTCCCACATTTCTTCTGAAGCCAAATTGATCTTCTCCCAACTCAGTTTCAACTTGCCTTTCCATTCTTCTGTAAATAATACATGTTAACATTCTGCAGGCGTGAGATATTTACTAAACTAATGGTGCGGTAGTTTTCACACTTGTCAGCACCGGTTTTCTTGGGAACAGGTATAACAACATTCTGCCGAAAATCGGATGGCACTTCTCCTGCATCATGCATCTTACACACTAAACGGAATAACCTCTCCATGATGGTTTCTCCTAAGGCAGCTAGTAATTCTGAGGGTATGTCATCGATTCCCGGTGCCTTGTTCTTACTTAGGTCCCTCAAAGCTCTTTCGAATTCTGACCTCAAAATTGGGTCTCCCATGTCATCAGCATCAACAACCTTTTCTTGTTCCAGAACCCTATCATCTACTTCTTTACCTTGATACAGCTGTTGGATATATTCCTGCCATCTTTCTGACTTGTCTTCTTTTCCTAGAATTGGTTTTCCATCTGAGATTTTAATACCTAATTTTCCTTTCTCCAAAGGTTCCCTTGATTTTCCTGTATAGAGCATCTACCTTTCCAAGGACCATACAACCTTCAACATCCTTGCACTTCTCCTTCAGCCTTTCTTTGTTAGCTGTCCTGCACTTTCTATCCACTTCATTCTTTATTCGCCTGTATTCTTTTCTTCCTTCCTGATTTTTTGCATTCTTGTACTTTCGTCGTTCGTCAATCAGGTCTAGTACCCTTGAGTTATCCATTGTTTCTTAGTTTATCTTTCCTTCCTTCCTAACTTTTCTTCAGCAGCCTTACTGATCTCATTCTTCATGACTGCCCATTCTTTCTCCTCTGTGTTTCCTTCAGTCTTTTCATTTAGTCCTTGTGTTATATGTTCCTCGAAACAATCCCTCACACACGTTTCTTTCAACTTGTCTAGATTCCCATTTCCTTGCATTCCTTCCTTTCTTCAACTTCTTCAATTTCAGAAGGCATTTCATAACCAACAGGTTGTGGTCAGAGTCCACACTGCTCCTGGGGAAGTCCTGCAATGAAACATCTGGTATCTGAATCTCTGCTAATCATAATGAAGTCTATTTGATACCTTGCATTGTTTCCAGGTCTCGTCTATGTATACAGCCGTCGTTTTTGGTGTTTGAACCAAATGTTAGCAAGAACTAAATTATAATCGATGCAGAATTCAACCAGCCGGCTTCCTCTTTCATTCCTTTGTCTCAATCCGAATTCTCCTACTATGTTACCTCCTCTTCCTTGGCCTACCACTGCTTTCCAGTCTTCCATCACAATTAGATTCTCATCACCTTTCACATTTGTACTAAATCTTCTATCTCTCCATATACTCTTTCCATTTCTTCATCGGGCCGATGACCTTCGATGCTAGGCCCCTTTAAACAACAAGCAACAAGCAGCATTTCTTCATCATCCGCTGAACGAGAAGGCATATAGACCTGCACTATTGTTGTGGGCATTGGCTTCATGTCTATCTTGACCACAATAATCCTTTCACTATGCTGGTAACAGTAGCTTACCCGGTGTCCTATTTTCTTATTCATTACTACACCAACTCCTGCATTTCCTCTGTTTGATTTTGTGTTGATAATTCTGTAGTCGCCTGACCAAAATCTTGTTCTTCCTGCCAACGTTCTTCACTTTAACCATCTACATATAACTTTAGCCTATCCATTTCCCTTTTCAGATTCTGTAACCTACCACAACGATTCAAACTTCTAACATTCGACGCTCCGAATCTCAATATCCATCTTCTTGATGATCGACCCCTCTCGTGTAGTACCCACCCGGAGATCGGAATGGGGGACTATTTTACCTCCAGAATATTTTACCCGGGAGGAAGCCATAATCAGTACATCATTCGTACAGAGAGAGCTGCATGTCCTCGGGAGTTAGTTAGGGCTGTAGTTTCCCCTTGCTTTCAGCCGTGCATCAGTATCAACACAGCTAAACCATGTTGGGTATTATTACAAGGCCATGTCAGTCAGTCATCTAGACTTCAGTCCTTGCAACTTCCGAAAGGCTGCTACTCCCCTTTCGATGAACCATCCGTTAGTCTGGTCTCTCGACATTTGGTCATGAAAGAGATACTGGATGCTTGTTAGTGGCCATCGCCTGAGGAAAGAAGAGGTCGGAGCTCTCCAGCGCATTGAATATTCAGCAAGTTATGAGAGCTACACAAGGTGGACTTCCCTCGGGATTATTCTACCTCTAATGCAAGGTGCTTCAGCAGCCGCAAGACACGAACTTACTGTGCTATGTCTCCTCAGCGTTAATAACAACAGCGTGTGGCCTCCGGAGGGACTCAAGTGTTGACGCCCATGGGTGAACTGCGAGTCTGTGAGGATGAGTGAGTGGAACAGTCTGCCGCAAGATATCTGTGTCCAAGCAGAAATATGTGACGGAAAGGCGCAAACAGCAAGGCAGCAGGACATAATGAGACGAATGCAGACGCTTTTTACGGTATGACTGCCACATTGCAAAGACATTATTTATCACTGTCTAAAACCGATGTTCAACCACCCACGTTTAAACATTGCCGAGAACACTGTGTGACCTCAAGTGTGAGGAGGGAATCACAATCAGATGTTATGTACCATGAAACATGTAACACAAGGGATAGTCCGGTAACTGTCAACTTGACAGCAATTCTTGGCAACCGATATATTTTATTAAATTTTGGATAATTTCCCTAGAATTATAGGTCATTTCGACTACATACATATCAGAATAACCTGTACCGATCGTCAGAGGCCTATTACATACATCAACCGGGAGGGATTCAGATATTTTTACTGCCAATTAAGCACACTCCGAGTGTGTGTCCTTTTTATCTCCGTTAATCGTCGTGCTAATTCAGGTAAGTTTTCGGCAAGGACTGGGGAAGAAGAGCCGCGGCTACAGTGACAGCCCCAGAATTTGCCTGTTGTACAAATGGTAGGAACTACGGAAAACAATCTTCAGAGCTGCCGATGGCGCGTTTCGAACCTATGGATGCATGTTACATCTATATGGTCCGTACAACTCAGTAGTGTAGTTTAATTTTCCCTTCACCGAAACTATTTAGATTACATTCACCGTAACAACACTATAATAAACACTCGAACAGTGGCGTGTCGGTTTAGTGTCAATAATATTATGTGAGATTTCATTTCCACCGAAAGCGATATTCTTATCTGTGGGCAAGACATGCTCATGCTTAGCCATATTTGTGTAATTTGTAGGAAGACGACAGCTGACTAACGTTTGATGCTTTCCGCCTTTTTCCATTTTCGAACCAATATTGAAACTCTAAATGACGTCTAGCTAAATACTGGCTGAGCATTGTTTATGCAATGGAACATCGTACGCAACTTAGACGTTGCCTTAGGCTTAAAATGAATCATCGGTTCTGCTATCGGCTCTCTCATTTTCCTATTTCCACGTCCTCTTTTTCTTTAAATTCTTCCTGACCCGTCCATTTAATTCTTCCACTGTACCTTTCTCAACTTTGGTGGAAACTCACAGTACAAGAGTAACTGGTATTTCACAGGAAATTGTACTTCGTTTCGTAATGCTCTTTTTCACTTTAGTGTTTATATGTCTGTATAAAACTGCACTGCGTTTGTGTAATATTTATTGTTTCGTTTTTATTTTCATAACTTTAATGTACGGACAAGTAGTTACTGTTAGCTTTAGTTCAGTAGTTGAGGAACTTGAGAGAATGGTGTGATTTGAAATCTACTCAACTCTTCAAAACTTCGCTCAGCAAATCGACATGATGACAGCAGATAAAATTACAAAACTTGCAATGTTTGTCTTCAATGTTCAGTTTAGATAAGAGTTCCCATGAAAAAAATGCTGTTACTCTAGATGAAACTTTCAGCATTCACACAACAAACTACTAAACTTCCCACTATATTGTATCTCAAATATCTCTCGCGTTCAACTCTTGTACTTTAACGACCCCAATAGTAGTCTTAGGTTGCCTGAAGTTTTCCAGTACACTTTTCAGGTTCCAGATCTGTTGAACGTATTATTTTTCTTCAAAGGCCGTCTTGGTATTTAATTCTCCAAGCTGATGGTTTATTTGATCTACTAGCCAATCTGTGAAGGGCTTTGAAAAGTACCTTATATATTTCTGGTACGATCGAAGTGCCCTGTAATTGCTGACAATAGTTCTGTCGCATCATTTGTACAGAGAATTAAACAGTGCTGTTTTCCCATCATCGCGGATCTTTTCAACTTCCCAGATATTTTCCATTTCAGGAATCGACGTCTTGATGCGATTTCTTCGCAGCTGTTGAGCATCTTCGCCGTAAACGAGTCTTCCCTGTTGTTCTTTCAGTTTCATGACTAATTTTCGTATTTCTTCCTGATTCGGTGGGACTGAGGGTGTGTTATTTTCGCGTTGGAGATATTATTCCCCATTTTTGCAAGATTCTTCTTTGTAAAGCAATTTATCGGGGGAACTGACTAGGATTTCCCATTTTCCTTTATTGTTCACTGCCAGCTTCCCGCCTTTTCTGCTCAAACTCGGTTTCTGCTTGAAGGGGCTACAAAAATCAGTCCTGCTCTGAACCAATACTCCAGATTTCTTCAGGGATTTGGTTTCTTTTGGTCTGTGAGGGAATTTCTTTCTTCGTGCTACGTGTATCTTCACCTTTGTCTACGTACATGTTTTGTGGACTGCTGCTTATCGCAATCCTGAGTCCTGTAACCGTGTTTGCGTGTTTTTCGTCACGGAACAACTTCCTTTGCAGCATCTACGATGATATTCCTGAATCCCCCCCCCCCACCCTGGCGATGTTTCCGTTTTTATTTCTTTCAAC
This sequence comes from Anabrus simplex, assembly GCF_040414725.1. Lineage (NCBI taxonomy): Eukaryota > Metazoa > Arthropoda > Insecta > Orthoptera > Tettigoniidae > Anabrus > Anabrus simplex. The sequence continues at coordinate 77,039,562 of NC_090277.1, forward strand.
AGTTCTCGAAGAGTATTATTATTTATTATTATTATTATTATTATTATTATTATTATTATTATTATTATTATTATTATTATGATGATTTTGATGGCCCATCTGAGGACTACGATCTTCAGCTATACAGTTAGACTGAAGAAATCACAGACGTAGCCAGGAAGACGCTTCTGACTTTCTATGGACATGTCACGAGGGTGAACCCAACTAGGATGACCTACCGGCTTTCAACTATCAGTTATCGGAAGAACAGGAAGATGGTCAGCAGAACTGAAGAAAAACATACAGAGATAGGGAGTAACAGAAAAAGAAGTACGGCCCCGCGGTGTAGGAGGCAACGCGTCCGCTGTCACCCGGCGGCGCCGGGCTCGATTCCCGGCCGGGTCAGGAGTTTTTAATTTTAAATGCTTAATATCCCTCGCCTGGGGACTGGGTGTTTGTGTCGTCCTTAACGTTCCTTTCCTCACATTCTACACCTACGCAATTCCAATTACACGCAGGTTCATATCATACGGTGCAAGTAAGGGCAAAAGATCTCTATAGGTCGACGTCCCGAACAAATCGCATTTAATAAAAAAAATAAAAATTCTGTCCGCGCAAGTATAAATTTTCTTTCATCAGATTGTTCAACACTTTGAAGAATGAACACCAGTAGCGTTAGCGGTTAATTCAAATCACCGGCGAGGCTGAACACAGGGCCCTATTATTATTATTATTATTATTATTCTTTTTCCTTCGTTATGCCCATTCATAGAGCGCGTTTGAACTTGTTAGTTGGTTTGATGGTTTGTGCCTTCTTATCCTCCCAAAATCTCTTCATGAATGCACTGTGTTGCATCTTGCGTTCTGTCGACCACTTCCTACTAGTTGTCTTTTTTGGTTTCTCCCTAAATTTATGATTAGCTACTTTGGTTCTAAAAGCTCCACGATTTTCCATGATGTCGTCTGTAATATTTATTTCTTGGAGGTCCGCCTTAGTTTCTTCTAGCCATTTTATTTTGACCTTCTTTATTATTATTATTATTATTATTATTATTATTATTATTATTATTATTATTATTATTATTATTATTATTATTATTATTTTCACTACATTTCGACAAATTTCAATGTCGGTAACTGAAATGTGTTCCAGAGCGTTCGAGAGTATTTCCGAGTGAACGTATTTTACACTCTTTGGCGACTGTCTGCCTGTCCGCAGGACAGAAACTTCTGGCTGCTAGCCGGTCTCAAACAGCAAAGAAAACTATGGACACAGTTGATATGATATGAAGCGGTCCCATTTCATGGCTTGCCGGTCGATATGTTCTCCATCTTTGATGATTTTCCTTTCACAGGGCTATACTAATTGTTTTGGTCTATTGGTTATAGTGTAGGGGAAGTCCGTGTTATTTGGACCGATACTATTTTTGGTATTTGGAAGTTTGATCACCCGCTGTCTGTGACGCAAGGTCAGCCGAGGGTAGCTTTTCTTCGTGGAAGTTGTTTTGATAATGGACTTAAGGCTTAAGGGGGAGAGGAAAACAAGCTCGTAAGATTATACGGTGACAAGAAAGTGTACTGTGAAGTTGTTATTTCAACCAAGGGGGTGTTCACAGCAGCTTTCACAAGTACTGATGAAATATCTAGATGTCAATCAATATCAATCAATATTGACCTGCATTTAGGGCAGTCGCCCAGGTGGCAGATTCTCTATCTGTTGTTTTGCTAGCATTTTCCTAAATGATTTCAAAGAAATTGGAAATTGGTAAGTTATTCCAATCCCTAACTCCCCTTCCTATAAACGAGTATTTGCCCCAGTTTGTCCTCTTGAATTCTAACTTTATCTTCATATTGTGATCTTTCCTACTTTTATAAACGCCATTCAAACTTCTTCGTCTACTAATGTCATTCCACGCCATCTCTCTGCTGACAGCTCGGAGAGCTCGAGCAGCTCTTCTTCTTTCTCTCAATTCTTCCCAACCCAAACATTGCAACATTTTTGTAACGCTACTCTTTTGTCGGAAATCACCCAGAACAAATCGAGCTGCTTTTCTTTGGATTTTTTCCAGTTCTTGAATCAGGTAATCCTGGTGAGGGTCCCATACACTGGAACCACACTCTAGTTGGGGTCTTACCAGAGACTTATATGCCCTCTCCTTTACATCCTTACTACAACCCCTAAACACCCTTATAACCATGTGCAGAGATCTGTACCCTTTATTTACAATCCCATTTATGTGATTACCCCAATGAAGATCTTTCCTTATATTAACACCTAGATACTTACAATGATCCCCTAAAGGAACTTTCACCCCATCAACGCAGTAATTAAAACTGAGAGGACTTTTCCTGTTTGTGAAACTCACAACCTGACTTTTAACCCCGTTTATCAACATACCATTGTCTGCTGTCCATCTCACAACATTATCGAGGTCACGTTGCAGTTGCTCACAAGCTTGTAACTTATTTAGTACTCTATAGAGAATAACATCATCCGCAAAAAGCCTTATCTCTGATTCCACTCCTTTACTCATATCATTTATATACATAAGGAAACATAAAGGTCCGATAATACTGCCTTGAGGAATTCCCCTCTTAATTATAAGTTTTAACATAGTTTCATTCATAAATTTTAAATACTTTGCATATTATTTAATTTTTGATCAAATCTTTGCATTTCGTGTAATTTGGAGCGGTGAAACCATTTCAATAATTGCATTCCTTCGTTGTTTTACTGGTGATTCTAAACTAACTTATTTCATCATTTGAGACTGGCCCCGCGGTGTAGCGATAGCGTGTCTGCCTATTAACCGGAGGCATTGGGTTCTATTTCCGGCCAGGTCAGGAATTTTTACCTGGATCTGAGGGCTGTTTCGACGACCACTCAGCTTACGTGATTACAATTGAGCAACGTATGTAACAAGTAGTATGATTGGATTCTGTGCAATACAGTCGAACCTCGGTATCTCGAAGTAACTAAAATGTCCCGGCCGTTAGCCCTATTCTTCACATATAATTATTTCTCTATAACTCGAAATTCGATTGCAGGAATTTCTCGATCTCTCGAAGCAAACATTTCCTCCCATGAAGCAAAAACTAAATTAAAAAAAATCTCTGTCACTCTAATTTTGTACAACATGAACTGTGGTGGTTTATGTGGAACAGTTAACAAGTAAAGAGGGGATTGCAGTGCTGCTGGTAACTAACACGACGGGAACCGAAGAACTAAAACTTCTAGTTACTGATAAGTCGGAGAAGCCTCGCTAATTCTCGGGTGTAAATTAATTACCGGTTACGTAAGAAATCAACCCCAGAAATCGCGGATGACAAGCTCTTTTTACGAATCTCGACTGGGTGGTATTGACGAGAAGTTTTTCCCAACAAGAAGAGTTGGTGCTGTCTTTTGTACCGTCAGCGGACATACAGAGTCAGTCGATTGTAAATGACAGTGTTTTCACAGCAATAAAATAAATGTTGCTGAAAAGTATGTGGAAGGAAAGAAGCTTAACAGTAAGGAACAGAAGAGAGTAACGGATTCTTTTTCCAAAGGTGTTAAAGGAGGTATGTTCCTTGCTTCACTACTATGTGTACTGAATCCTGTCTTCTAAAAAGTTATTTTAATATAATAATAAGGGTTATAATTAAAGTGATGCCGAGAAATAGAGTTTGTTTGTAAGCCCGCAGATACATATGATTCAATTATGTTCTATACATGCTCAAAAATAGTATTTTCTATATATCGAAAATTCGCTTATTCGAAATAAAATTTACCTCCCGAGGTGATACGAGATATCTATGTTCCACTGTAGTTGCAAGAAGTGGGCTCATGAAAACTACGCCAACATTCAGGATGAATTGTTTTACCATTGTCCTATATGCCAAAAGTGATGACCACAATTCATAGTGTCGTAATTTATTGCTTAGTATTTTATAATAAATTAATTCAACAAGTGTTTATATTTACCAGTACAAATTACACGAACACCTGGTCCAAGTTACGATAACAAACTAAATTATAAATATTACTTTTAAACAAATCCTAAAGATATTGAAATTTGTTTCACCAACTCATTCGATACATTGTACTGTTTATCGTGTATAAAATTTGAGACATTTTCATGAAGGTCAATAGAGTTCTGGACGTTTAAATTACAGTACATGGACTTCCCCTGCGCCTGTATCTTAGAGAGCTGTCTGACTTGTGAGCGAACCAGTAAACTTCGCTTTTCTCCGTACACGTTTACCCGCTCAGCCAGACTCCAGAACAAACGGTACATTCAAGTTAGTCCATACTAAATAAAACTCGGACAATAAATCTCCAGCACAGGTATTCATTTTACAGAACAATGAGATGAGTTCCCCGTTTTTAAAATGAATTAGTGGACTCCTCTGAGGATGTAATAAGGTCATTTATAACGTAGGCTTGACCATTAGTCAAATTAAAAACGAAACAATGTGAGGCACTGTGGTTCCAACAGTCAGCAAATAGAAATTTTTGAAGAGCTGCTCGGGAATGTTGTCGTCGTTTCTCACAGATATTTCGTTCCGTTTCTTTTATTATTATTATTATTATTATTATTATTATTATTATTATTATTATTTCAGATAACCCAGGAAGCACTATCAAAGTTAAGCGAACTAATTTTGAGCTCGGATGGTTGGAACTGCTGGTACGTTCTTGAGAGCCATATCTCTTTGTTGTTATTTAACTTCTTGTGATCTCTTCCCTCTGAATTCTTGTTGAGATACATGAACGAATCGTATCAATGAAATTTCATTATAAGTTTTGTCCTAAATGGAAGATTATAATTGGTTTTACGTAAATAGTAGTATAATTGGATGGTTCTGCGGCCTCCTCCTCCTCCGGCTCCCAGGGGCCCACTCCTCCTCCTCCTCCCGAGGGGCCTTCCCAGGGGCCTCCTCCAACGCAGCCAGAGGCCTCTTCCAGTGCTGCCAACTTAACCTTACTAGCGCGAAATTTGAATTGGTGAACAAAGCCACGTGCTTTTTTTTTGACAGCCACGTGCTTTTTTGACAGACAACAACGCATCGCTAACCTCAGTACTGCCATCTTGACGGGCCTAAACCTTAGTGGTACCAACTTAACCTAACTAGCGCGAGATTTGAATCGGTAAACAAATCCACGTGCTTTTTGACCGACAACAACGTATCGCAAACCTCAGTGCTGCCATCTTGACGGGCCTAAACCTTAGTGATGCCAACTTAACCTTACTAGCGCGAGATTTGAATCGGTAAACAAAGCTACGTGCTTTTTTGACAGCTGTCATCCGCCATCTTTAATCAAGAGAGCACCGTGCTGCCCTCTTGCAGGTAATTTCGTCAGCTGTCATCCGCCATCTTTAATCTACAGAGCACCGTGCTGCCCTCTTTATGGCTACTACCTTAAGTACGTAGTAGCGGGCAATTTGAAAAGTTCCGTTAGCTGTCATCAACCATCTTTAATCAAGAGAGCACAGTGCTGCAATCTTTAGCTACTTACCTTTGAAATGTGGTGGTGGCAAATTCCACGTGCTCTTGTTTGGAAACAAACCCACATGCTTTTTTGACAGCTGTCATCCGCCATCTTTAATCAAGAGAGCACCGTGCTGCACTCTTCAGCTACTTACCTTTGAAATGTCGTGGCGGCAATTTGAAAAATTCCACGTGCTCTTGTTTGGAAACAAATCCACGTGCATTTTTGACAGCCGTCATCCGCCATCTTTAATCAAGAGAGCGCAGTGCTGCACTCTTTAGTTGAAATGTGGTGGTGGCAAATTACACATTCTCTTGTTTGGAAACAAACTCACATGCTTTTTGTCATCTACCATCTTTATTCAAGAGAGCGCCGTGCTGCACTATTTAGTTGAAATGTGGTGGTGGCATATTCGAAGTGCTTTACAAACTCACGTGCTTTTTGTCATCCGCCATCTTTAATAAAGAGAGGACCGTGCTGCTCTCTTTAGCTACATACCTTTAACATGTGCTGGTGGCAAATTCGACCTTGTTATTATGTGGTCTACGCTGTGTATATCCATAACACAATGAATATGCATTTCCGACCATCTCAATATAACGGGTTGTGGACCAACTATCACCTGTTTCGATTTGACCCAAAAGGTTTGTGACACCCTGTATACGTTCAGTTTTCAGAGTGTCAAACCTTTTCCCTCTTATTATTGTTAATAGAGGAGTGTACTTCCTCTTAAAACAGTAATCACCATCACTACCACTTTACGATTAATTACAATGTTTTGGTATATATTTCTGAAGACGTTAAAACAATAATCACCATCTGACGCCTTCCATGTGAGTTTTTACTTCCCGCTATTGTTCTGAGATGATGGCGAAGACTTGTCATGGAGCTATTTTAGTTTCTGCTCTCTTGAAACGCAAGTAAACACAAACTGGCAACCATTGTCTCGCCTTTGTCTGGCTTTATGTCGAGTGTTCAGCCCGGAAGGTGATAGAATTCCCACAGGAAAAATGTCTTAGACCTCCATATATCGTAGCTTCATAAGCAGACAATAACCACCCGCTAGCCAGTATACTCCGTCGACACGAGATGCTCTTTAATTCAAACATGCTTCATTGCAAGGCGTGTCCACTCCACGCATTGTACGCTGGACTTCAGTTCCAAATCTCAAATTCTTAGGTGTTTGTACTGAAATAAACATTTTCAAATATTGAGGGTGAGTTTATAGAATCTAATGTTCTCATCGTAGCGATATGAAACGTCCGAGTCAGTGCGACATAAGGCAAATAAAAATAATCGGCATTACCAGAATCTTCGTTCAAAAATATGGAAATGAATTATGCATGAATACTTCCGCTCGAGGTATTCACCATTCACTAATGATAATCCCCAAGCACAACCACATTGGTCTCTCTTTATGCAATATCCGAGATCAGTGAGGATATCCCCCTTTGGGTGGGGGCGGTAGAATAACACCCACGGTATCCCCTGCCTGTCGTAAGAGGCGACTAAAAGGAGCCCCAGGGGCTCTGAACTTTGGAGCGTGGGTTGGCGACCACGGGGCTCTCAGCTGAGTCCTGGCATTGCTTCCACTTACTTGTGTCAGGCTCCTCACTTTCATCTATCCTATCCGACCTCCCTTGGTCAACTCTTGTTTTTTCCGACCCCGACGCTATTAGGTTTGCGAGGGCTAGGGAGTCTTTCATTTTCACGCCCTTCGTGGCCCTTGTCTTTCTTTGGCCGATACCTTCATTTTTCGAAGTGTCGGACCCCTTCCATATTTTCCCTCTGATTAGTGTTATATAGCGGATGGTTGCCAAATTGTACTTCCTCTTAAAACAATAATCACCACCACCACCACTCAGCGAGGATACTCAGAACTACCCCTGTACTCATGACGGCGGTGAAGAGAGTAATGCGTATCATACGAGTATTTACCCAAGATGTATCCAAATGCTTCTCTCAGACGGTAGAACGAGAAGTTCTCTAATAGAATCTTATTGATTGAACTTATACGCCAATATTAAGTTGTAATGATGCTCAAACAAATCACTCACAATCATTTTTCTTGCTTTCTTTATACTTCCTATAAGGAGAACTGAAATGTTCCTTTTTTCAGAATTTGCTTTACGTCACACCGACACAGGCAAATCTTATTGTGACGATAGGATAGGAAACGGGTAGGAGGTAGAATAAAGTGGTCGTGGCCTTAATGAAGGTTCAGCCATACCATTTTTGTCGTGTGAAAAAGGAAAACCACGGAAAACCACCTTCAGGGCTCCCGGCAGTGGCATTCGAACCGACTCTCTCTCGATTCCAAATTGACAAATTCGACAACTTGGTTTCGAATGGACGTTTCGATTCTCGGGTGATTAGTAACAGATTATGGAAAGTATTCGATTCTGTCCATCACTACATGCATCAACTGGGCGCCACAGAGATACTTCAGCGCATCATGCGCATTGAGACTGCATGGAGTCATGTTATACATCATTGGTCCATTTGATGGCTCACAGATTCGCATCGCCCTCTTTTTGTGCCTGTTTCATGCTTACAATAACGGGCCGTGAAAGCGTCAGTGATATGAAAGCTTTTGTTATTTCCTGTGCAGACTGTACCGCCGTGCCCTAAATCACCAGATGTAGTTCATCCGGTAGGAAGTTCACATTTCGCGAGACGACGAAGCTCGAATATTAAGTAAGTGTGTTCGTATGCCAGTCACCACAAGACGCCGCCCTTTACATGTTCCCCATGTCACTCACCATATTTCAAATGTCTCTTTATTTTATGAGTGAATAAAGACAGACTTAATATTAAATAATATGTTTTTATACACCGCATTTGAGGCTACGAACACATCACGCCATCCTGAGTGACAAGGTGCGGTTCATAAAAGGAAAGTTCTCCCACAGACTCAACCTCCGAGCCTGGCTCAGCGGCTAGACTTCCTGTGGGTGGGCGTTGTAGAATAATACCCACGGTATCCCCTGCCTGTTGTATTATTTTCCTTCCATGGGATTGCTTATTGTACTCCTGTTGTTGAATTGTTCTTGCTGTTGTTGTTGGGTAATTGTGTTTTAACTTAACTTTATTGTCAATATTAAAATAGTAGTAAGCTCAACCTAGTATTGTAAGCCGTAGTGTTAAGCACTAGAAATACTAATGCTGTGTGTGAATTTGTATATGATGATGCTGGATTTAGGGTGTTAAACTAGCAGTAATTTTTGTAATATTTTCCTTGTATAGAATTGCTTGTTGTACTCTGTTGTTATTGTTGTTGTTGTTGTTGTTGTTGTTGTTGTGTAATAATGTTATAACTTTACTATATTATCATACTATTATAAGTGACCATTGCCTAATAATAATAATAATAATAAATGGGCTCTTAACTTTGGAGCGTGGGACGGAAACCACAGGGCCCTTAGATGAGTCCTGGCATTGCTTCCACTTACTTGTGCCAGACTCTTCACTTTCACCTATCCTATCCGACCTCCCTTGCTCAATTCTTGTTCTTTTTTGACACCGACGGTATTAGATTTTTGAATCCTAGGGAGTCAATCCCTTTTTTTTTCCCCCTTCGTAACCCTTGTCTTTCTTTGGCCGAAACCTTCATATTTCGAAACGTCAGACCCCTTCCATTCTTTCTCTCTGATTATTGTTAATAGAGGATGGTTGCCAACTTGCACTTCCTCTTAAAACAATAATCACCACCACCACCACCACCAGTTTGAGACCCGGTTTCATTAGCGGGGGTGTGTAACCCCGTGTTTCACAATTTCAACTCTGTTAATTCTGTTTGATTAAGAGAGGTTAGTTACAACTATGCGTTCAGTTATCACCTCATATGGACTGGGTTAAACTGTTTAACTCGGTGCAGAAACGAACTGGTCACTGTAAATCAGCACAGTTCTGCGAAATGTAACGATTTCACCTTATTTTCTTGACACAGCAAAAGCCTATATCATGCCTATAAGTACGGGCCGTGAAAGCATCAATGGTAACTTACTGTATTTACATAATTCTTTCTGTAATGTGTTCCTTGGTTCTATATCCTCGAGAGTTTTTCGATTTTTTGAAAAATGTCGACACCGAATGTAGTTATAAGGCTTTAAGTGAAACTCTACAATGACTCACATTAGCGTTCGTAGTGGTGCTTAAGTGAAACAATGCATTGACTCACATTAGCGCTCGTAGTGGTGATTAGGTGAAACAATGCATTGACTCACATTAGCGCTCGTAGTGGTGCTTAAGTGAAACAATGCATTGACTCACATTAGCGCTCGTAGTGGTGCTTGAGTGAAACAATGCATTGACTCATATTAGCGCTCGTAGTGGTGCTTAAGTGAAACAATGCATTGACTCACATTAGCGCTCGTAGTGATGCTTAAGTGAAACAATGCATTGACTCACATTAGCGCTCGTAGTGGTGATTAGGTGAAACAATGCATTGACTCACATTAGCGCTTGTAGTGGTGCTTAAGTGAAACAATGCATTGACTCACATTAGCGCTCGTAGTGGTGCTTAAGTGAAACAATGCATTGACTCACATTAGCGCTCGTAGTGGTGCTTAAGTGAAACAATGCATTGACTCACATTAGTGCTCATAGTGGTGCTTAAGTGAAACAATGCATTGACTCACATTAACGCTCGTAGTGGTGCTTAAGTGAAACAATGCATTGACTCACATTAGCGCTCATAGTGGTGCTTACGTGAAACAATGCATTGACTCAAATTAGCGCTCGTAGTGGTGCTTAAGTGAAACAATGCATTGACTCACATTAGCGCTCATAGTGGTGCTTACGTGAAACAATGCATTGACTCAAATTAGCGCTAGTAGTTGTGCTTATGTGAAACAATGCATTGACTCACATTAGCGCTCGTAATGGCAGAAAAGGTAAACTTATGATCTATAATCGACCGGATAACGAAGATTAAGAAAAGGACTGTAATTTTTAGGAATAAGAAAAAATATTATCTTACTTTATTATATTCTATTTGCCTAAAATTCGTAGCTCATATCCCTAGGATGTTTTCATGATTGGGTTGCTTGCCCGCAGGACTAGGACTGTGGAGTGTCGTTGATATTTGAAGGCTTCTGTCTTAATTTCCGTGATTTTTCGTTTCCGAATATAATCGGATTTTCGCTACGTGATCGTTATGTCTCGGAAGTAGCTTTTTATTTAGGCTGTATCATACGATTATTTTTATGATATAAATGATGCTACTTCATCTAAACACATTATGATGACTGGTGAAAACTGGGCTGGAATTTGGGTGTGAATTGAGATGGCGGCAGAGCCCTGCAAGAGTAAATCGTCGAGAGCACGTTGGGCTATTCTAGTCAGTTCCGTCCATCGAATGAATTCGACATTTCAGCCTCGTCATTTGCAGTGGTATCAATGGTCATTGGAGGAGACTGCCCTGACAAGCCAGCCACGCACTGCGGAAATGAAAGCGGGATTTAGCTGCGGCCAGCGCTCGACTCGTGACAGTCGGAACTGGTGATGGTTAGCAGGGATTTTAAACTGCCGGCCTGGATTATACACAGGGCACCATTTATTATGCTCTTTACCCGCTCCAAACTGTTCGTTCTTTGTAGGTCAGCATCTCATGAAGTCCGGTTAACCTGTTTAATACAACAGTTATATTGTGTCCTTGATTAACTCATTAGTAGGGTGTGAAAGTTAATGACCTAATGAAGTATAAAAGTTGCAAGTAAATACGAATCCTGAATTAGATGAAATGTAAATGTAGATGATGACATGCATTTTAGGGATAACAGGCAAGTATTAATAACATCAAACATGTTAAGTACGAAAAAAGTGATTAGCGGTATTATAGCAGACACTTTAACCATAGGAACTAGCAGGGAGCTATAGTACGTTACAATTTTCAACATTCATTCAGTATCATAGCCTTGAGGTACAGTTCTCACTCTGATTTCCTTAAAAACAAAAAGACCATTAAACTTGTTGTTCATATTTCGGGTAAAATGAGCTCAGGAAGCAAAAGGCTCTTCCTTCAGTCCGAATCTTAAGGCCACTACACACAGACTAAGCCATGCCAAGCTGAATTTTACAGATCACCAATGAGGCGTTCATAGCTGTAGCTGGCTTTGCGCATGCACACGATCACTTTTTGCCGGTATCTAGTAAACAGTCGTTTCATTTGTGTGACTTTCGTGAATTACCTGAATACAGTAGCTATTCTGTTACTTAATTGTTTCTGTGCTTGTTAATTATCAGGGAAGGCAGACCAAAGGATAAGAAGCGATACAAAATATACTTATAGACATGATACTGAATAGGCTTTTGGGCTTATGTCGTGTCAAGAAAAAAAGGTGAAATTCTTTACGTAACATAAGCCTTTCTCCTGGACATTCGAGATTTTCTTCTGATGGCGCAAGCACGTAAAGAATTGCACCTTATTTTCTTGACACGGCATAAGCCCAACAGTATCATGTCTATAAGTACGGGCCGTGAAAGCATAAATGGTAACAAAAATATACTTGTCTGTGAAATTTTTAAAGAGATCGGTTGTACGTATCATTTGTTGATTTTACCCTACATTCTATAATTAGGGTAACTGACATTCATTACTTCGTCCGAGTCGTTGGCTTAATGGTCAGCGTACTGGCCTTCGGTTCGGGGTTCGATTCTCGGCCTGGTCGGGGATTTTAATTGAGCCTGATTAATTCTTCTGGCCCGGGGCTGGGTGTTTGTGCTTGTGCTAACACTTTCCTCTTCATATTCAGACAACACACTACACTACCAACCACCACAGAAAAACGCAATTAGTAATTATATCCACCCATATAGGGTTGGCGTCAGGAAGGGCATCCGGGCGTAAAACATGGCCAAATATCCATCCATCCATCCATCCATCCATCCATCCATCCATCCATCCATCCATCCATCCATCCATCCATCCATCCATATGTGATACAGTTCGAATCCGCAACCCCACATATGTGGGAAAAGAGGAGGAGGAGGAAGAAGAGGAAGAAGAATATATCCATTTTCCTTAATATTATCCTCAATAATAGACGGAGGTTCATGAAACTGTTTGTGAGTGATGTGAAAATAATTAAAACATTTCCATGCAATGCTTGAATCAAAAGAGGGAATTCAAGAATTATTCGCCTTTCAATTTCACGAATACAGATTCTTCTTCTCTCTCTGTTACTTTCTTTTTCCTCATCTTTCCACGACAGCGGCCATCTTTAAATGGCTGCCTACCACAGTTTAGCTTGGCTTTTCATTTGTGACGTAACATAACTTGGTATTGCTTAGCATAGCATAGCTTATCTTAGCTTTTAATGTGTGGTAGCCTTTAATCATTAGACAGCTATATGGCTAAATTGTTATCGTGCTGGCCTTTGGTCACAGGGGTACCGGGTTCGATTCCCGGCTGGGTCGGGAATTTTAACCACAATTGGTTAATTCCGCTGACACAGGGGCTGGATGTATGTATCGTCTTCATCATCATTTCATCCTTATCACGACGCGCAGGTCGCCTACGGGAGTCAAATCAAAAGACCTGCATCTGGCGAGCCGAACTTGCCCTCGGATACTCCCGGCACTAAAATCCATACGCCATTTTATGTAATCATTAGATTGCCCACGAGACAGTCGATATAATTTTCTTACAGGCATTTGGACCAAATAACGTTATGAAGACGTGTCCTTGCTATCTTCCTCCACACTGTGGTGGTTGCTAGTGCGGTCACTAACACCCAGCCCATCGTGCCAGTGGATACCCGGGACCAGGCTGACCATACGGCGGAGCAGTCGAACACCTCAACAATGCCTGTACACTGCTCTGAACTTTAAAAGAATGGTATTTCTGTATCGGCCGTGTCCACGGTAACAAGGAAATGCACTTCTTAATTTTCCTTCATATCTGTCTGTCTGTCTGTCTGTCTGTCTGTCTGTCTGCACGTATGTATGTATGTATGTATGTATGTATGTACGTATGTATGTATGTATGTATTGAACCCTTTGGTCCACAAAGGTCATGGGTTCAGTATGTATGTATGTACGCGCATTACTAGAAAATGGCTAAAGAGAATTTAGTGAACATCGGTATATCAAGTCAGAGAATATGGCGCAACAATTTAGGCTGTTATTGAATTCACGCTGAATGAAATGGTAGTTTAGGGGAACGCCAAAAATAGAATTCTCAAATATCTATGTCATTACTGGTCCTATCGTTAAATACTACCTAACTATGCAATTAAATTTGCGATCATCTATGTTATGATGCATTTTTATCGTATCGGATATGGCAGCAGAGGTATTCATATATTTCGATTTTTGTTGCTAAGTTCATATCAATGCCGAACCACGAGAAAATGGGTGAACAGAATTAAATGTAAATTGATATGTAAAGTCTGGGAATAAGGCACTATGGTTTAGGATATAAATAATTTTATTCACGTTGGATGAAATGGTAGTAGGGAAGGCGTTTAAGATTTAATTTTAAATACCTATGTTATTGCTCCTATCGGAAAGAACTACGTAACAAAAGTTATAGCGAATAGAATTTCCGATCATTTATGTCTTCTACAGTTTTACCGCACTGTATAAAACTGATCAACAATAACACTACATTGACCGATGTTGTGATGTGATTTGCCTCCTCTGTTGCCACTCATCTCCGCTGGGGATTTAGATGTGCTATATGATTGCCCTGTCGCTGACGGGTACTACAGCTAGTTGTACTCTAAAATAAGCACCTGATCACTCACGTACAGCGCCGTGACGTCAAGAAGCCTCATTGGCCAGCCTTATTTTCCCTCCAGATGACGCCAGCAGCTGGAGGTGCACACGCATTGCATTGCTAGGAATGTAGAAGCAATCTTTCAAACACGGAACCATTTTCTTAATATTTTTCTTTTCCTCAGAGAAAATAAAATTTCTCAGCTGGCAGTTCATTCGGCGAGAAGGAATCTCGCAGCGTGAAATATTTATATCCCTTCATGTGAGATGCGTGACAGATAGACAAATATGACATGTCAGGGCTGCGTGCAGAGCAGACACTTCTTGAGCACAACCTACTTTCGAACCACAAGTTTCATGGGTAAGAGGAAATACGTAAGAGATACAGTCGAAATCGGTTATAGTGACCCCGAACGGATCGCAAATCAATGGTCGTTATAGGTGATAGTAGCATAAACCGGTTTTATTTTTTTGTTGATAAAAACTTAATATCTGTAAGTTTTCGTTGCACACATACATGGTTAATTAACCCTTAGAGCTGGTATGTCGGAAGTGTTCCGTATGCTTTAGAGTGACGAGATCTGTAATTATTGTACCGCTAGCTCTGAACCATTTTAATGTGTTGTTATGTGTCTTAATTGTTCATACTAAATCATGGCTGGCAATGGCACGAATGGACTTTGCCAAAGGCTGAAACCGCTATAGGTCAGTGGTAAGACATGGGAGGTGAAGATAGTTCCGGCGCCTTCCATTTGAAAGTGCTTTGAGCGGGAGAGTGTGTCAGTGAGCCAGTGTCGTGAGGTGAAGCCAGTTGCGTTCACGTATAGGCAGTAGCGAGTGTCGATACTTTTCTGTGTGCTGTTTCAGTACAGTATCGACATTCGCTACTGCCTATACCTGAATGCAACTGGCTTCACCTCACAACACTGGCTCACTGACACACTCTCCCGCTCAAAGCATTCCCTATGAAACTTCTTCACTCCCATAATTCAAGACAGCGAGATGTTGTTATTATTATTAATTTCATATGCTTGTTCTTTCCATTCTTACTCCGGACTACAAGGATGATTATCTTGTCGGTAACATTATCTCATTGTTTTAGGTCTTTTTTTATATCGCATAAGTTGGTCATAAGTTCTCGCTGTCTTGAATTATGGGAGCGACGTTGCATTGGCGTAATCTTCAAACAATGGCGGAGTCCATTCGCCCCACCGTCAGCTATGATTATTACGTTATTTATCGTGGTGAGAGTTATAAAAAGTTTTACCTAATCAGGCAATGTATTTTATTCCAGCTTGAGTTTTGTGAATAAATTATTTTTGCCCTAACAAAACATAGCAGCAGTATAACGATACATTTCCAAGAAGATAAATACGAGTAGAGGTAGGTGACCATCTAAAGAAATTCGACTACCAAAAGAACGTAACTTCAATAAGTGCTGTATTTGTAGAGTAGGACTGAGAGAAATTTAATTATCCTTCATTTGAAGAACACGTCCATTGATCGGCACATTATTTATTCTCTGCTACTTAATCGATCTAAGTAAAGATTCTTCGCTATCTTTGTGCTCAGATGATCTGGTCCGCTGGATTTTTTGAAATATTAGAAGAGAGACAGCATTTTCTCTCTATCCTTCCAAATTTTATAAATCGTTCAGTATGATACAATCAATTCCCTCGCGATGTTGTCGTTTGTTTCCAGCTGCCAAGTTATATGGGATTCCTCCCCTTTCCTTTCGCGAGATCTTCACAGCGACGCTTGCCTTGACTATTTTACAGACAGACTGATTTGAAGTCTTCAATAATAAGCGTTACATTGTTTTCAGCAATCACCAAATACGTTAAAACAATTATTGGACGTTATAGCCGATACATTTCTCGGAAAATGTGATAAAAATATGTCGTTTTATGCGACGCTAGCAGGTCGTGTTTATTAATTCAACCACATTAGCTTGTTCTAAACCGTTCAATTAAATGCAAAAGAAAAACGATATTTATTAACATACATCGTTTTCACTTTTAATATTGGTCGTTTGCTATTATTTTAATATTTCACCCCCTTTCAAACCCCGCCCGTGGGGGTGTCCTAACCTACAGTTTTATTTCCCAAACACTAAGTTATATGAGTATCATGTTTAGTTGAGAGCTATGCTGCAACAAGCGCACGTACATCCATAATCACGGTCATTTTGGACATTCCTTTCACCCCTTCTAACCCCCATACTGATTGTGAATGAACTTTGGCTCAAACGGCATCCAGAGTGTCACGGTTCATCTCAGCTACCCCAAAGACTATGAACTCGCCACTAATATCGGACATTTTTCGGATTTTTACATTTCACCCCTTCCTGTAGTGGTGCTAGAGATTTCTTGTCCCTTCAGTAATTTTTCCGGATAGTAAGTTATATGTGTTATCTAGTTTAGTTGAGAGCTATGCTAAAACATTCACCCGTAATCTCTGTCATTTTCGACATTTTCTTTCTTCACTCCTTCTCACCCCCTATGCCATGGGGACTGAACTTGGACTTTTCATTTTTATATACCGTTTATAGAAGAACAAGAAGAAGAAGAAGAAAAGTTTAAGAAACACATCATAATCGTCACATACTGTTGGTTAGGCACCCCACTGATCAGACTTGTCATGCGGTTTACTTACCTTCGCCTATTTTCTCTTTTTCACTCCTTCTCACCCCTATGCCGAAACTACCCATCAGATTTCATTCAAACCACTTCCTAAATCCTCCCAGAGGTAATAAGAACAAATTGTGAACTTTTCAGCGAAATCGGTCACTTTTATATTATACTGTAGATGTAATAAGCGACGTCCTACTAAGCGATTTTAAAATACAGTGTTTATGAAGAATTCAGACGAGACCGTTATATCCAAGACGTCATTAAAAGCGATATTGCTATAAACGGTTTTCCCTGTTTTTACAAACATGCTCTGAACGTCCTGCATGTTGCCGCAAGGACATAAAAATTATTGTATCTACCCTCGTAACTTGGTACATGCTGAAACAATCTGTTTTCTGGTCGGATGGCCCACCTAAGAGTGTTCACGAATTATGCGAGTACGTATAGAAACAATAATTAGGGGCGTCTGTTTGCCTTCCTTTCTTCCTTCATTCTTTTGTTGTGGACTTCTTTACCCTCTTTCTTCTGGTCACTTTCTTTTCAATTCGCCATTTGCGAATTTTGGATTTTAAGCTCTCTCTCTTTTTTCGGATTCTTCTTGTGTGATTCAGGGTCGTTATTAATATCTTTGAGGGAAATGAACTTGCGGATGAAGCTGCAAAAGAAGCGGTACTTTTACCTCCTACACCTGTGAATGTACCTGCTACTGATATTTGTTCTCAGCTATGTCGAGCAATCTTGGCATCCTGGGAATCGGAGTGGCTAGCTATTCGAACTCCCAACGATAGCTACCATGTAGAGGTCCCCTTTCCAACCTTCACGGAGAGAGACCATAGTATTGTGTAGGATGAGGATAGGGCATGGACGATCTACGCACTCTTATTTCTTAAAGAGGGAATAACCTCCTGTGTTCTTGTGGCGCTGACTTCACCGTGGCCCACATCCTCACAGAGTGCGCCGATCTCTCTGGCCTAAGACGGAGCCTCATCCTGCAGGAAACATTCGAGCTCATACTAGTCGACGGAGTGACTACTGCTGATTTCGTCATCCGCTTTATGTGTGAGAGTGGATTTTGTACTGTAACGTGCTTCTGCCATAACCTCTGTATTTACGCTTCCAAGGCATTCTGGAATAATCTTCGCATCTACGTCTCTACATACTCCGGCAATATCTACGCTTCTACTGCATCATCTGTTTTCTACTCTAATTAATAATACCTGCTTGTGTCATCTACGTTTCTATATATTTATGGTTCAATCATATTTTGTGCTCAACCGTCTCTTCCCTCCCGTGCCTCACTGCATACTGACTGCCACTGTGTGTCTACATTCTACGGCCTATGTCATCTCCTACGTCACCTAAAACTTCTCGAAGTTACTAGTATTCGCTTCCTTGCGTATATATAATGCGCAACCTTGCTCGTCTCACCAGCCTGGCATCGAATTGTATACAGTGTGTGTGAGTGGAGGGGCCACTGACCTTGTGCGGCTTCCCGTACGAAGCGCAATTCTTTTCCGTCCAACTGGAAACATCGTATCGTCGGACACTGGGTGAGCTAACACTTCACTTCTTATTTTTCAGAAACTAAATTTGCCCTTTTAGGCGACCTGGCTGTTTATTCATTCTACTTATTGAAGGCCTTATTTAGTGCCTTAACTGTTTAGATTTTTTTCGGAATTAAAATTTTGACGCCATGAAATGAAGATGAAAATCTTTAATTTGGACTAAGGGTGACCAGCGTCGACATGATATGTTCAAACTTTTAATAAGGACAGTAACGGGGCAACTCTCTCCCTCAAAGCTTGCGCAGTCGGATTCCTATTTTTCTTTCTTCTCTTATCCTTGTTATTTTTATCTTCCTCCTTTCCCTCCCGTCCCTCTTTTACTTGGATTATTAGAGTTTTGTAAAACACCCTGGAGGTGTTAGGTTTAAAACTCTGGCAAATAATTATGGTTGTCATGCAAAAATATTGCTTTATGAAAAGTTTATCCTTGTTATCCTAAAAAGGAGTGTTATACGTCTACGATATGTGTGAATCGTTCTAATATTTGTAAGAAAATTTCAGGTAGCAGTTGTTTCTTTTTCTTAAATTGTTCGAATTTTGTGGTCTTTAATGAAAGTAGGAAAATGTATTAGTGGTCTTCATCTACGTTATCTCTTGTACTTTTTCAAATCCCGTGTTAATTTGTGTGTGTAATAGAAAGTCAATTGTCTAACATATTTCATTATCCGAGTTGTCGAATGATGGTCCTTTTCTTTATTCTGGTGTTGCTTCCTATCACTCTGCTCGTTGCTGTTTTGTTCACGTAAAATCTTGGTCTCCTTGTTAGAAGAATTAGTGATATATTATCACAATTGCTTTCGGATCGTCCTGTTTGTCACACAGTGCCGATGCAAATATACTATGCCAAAACAATTTATGTTGCAAAATTGCGTTACAGTACTTCCTCTTAAAACAAAAATCACCACCATCAGCATCCAATCTGATCTCGCGAGTCTCGTTCCTCCTGTGAGTTTCAGGCCAAGAATTCGCTTTCCTCTTCAAAACTGAGATTCTATTGTGTGTGTTTCTTTTGTTGTAGATATTTCGGGTGTGTCGATATGCAGTTTCAATTTTTTTTGGCATCTCATTTAATTGGCTTTTGTTTCCATTCAGTTTTCCTCCTCCGTTTCATTATCATTCTTATTTCCAGATATTTTAACGCTTGTTTGCTTCAGCTAATTCATAGGAGTCTTTTCGAATTATACCTGGACAGGGACTTTCTCAGCTGTTTCTTTTAGGAGTTCAGGTTTCTTGGGCTGCTTGGATGTCGCGAGTTTCGATTGCTAGGTCGTCTGCAAATACTAGGATTATATACTTTGATTATTTCGCTGTCTACAGTGATCGCCTTCCTTTGTTCCCGTATTTCTTTCACGTGGCCTTCCTTTCTGTCTTCAGACCAGGTCGTTCCTGTCTTCTTCTTTGGTCTTTCCTCCTGGTCAACTTGCCATTTGTGAATTCTGGATCTGCTTTCGACATCTGCTCTTGTAATTCCTCCCTGTTTCAAGTTGTTTTATATTTCGAAATTCCATTTTGTTGTCTCTGTTTTAGCTTTACTCCTGTTATTGTAGAATTCGACTATTTGTTTGGTAAGTCTGTCTGGATGCATTCTTTTAATATGTCCATAGAATATTAGCCGGCGTTTTGAAATGTGTTCAAATGCGTTCGTTTTTCCCAATGTTTCCAATGTCAGCTTTTCTTTTCAAAATTAGCGTCTCTGATCCATAATGACTGTATTGTAATGTCTTACATACATTTTTAAATAGATTTTTGAGTTAGTCGATGTGCAGTTTTCATCTTTTGCGTCTAATTTCATTAGCCTTTGTTTCGAGTCCATTTTCCTGAATTATTTCACCAAGATACTTAAATTGTGATACTCGTTTAACTGCGTCATATTTTGTCTCCATGAATTTTGGTGTTTGTTTGTTGTAGGTCATGTATTCTGTCTTTTCAAAATATATTTAAGGCCGACTTTTTCTGCAGTTTCTTTCAGAAGTTCAATATGATTTTGGGTTTGTGGTTATATTGCAAGCTAGGCAATCTATCGCTAGTTTTCCTCTGCCTATTATTATTATATGTCCGACGGAGTCTTTCAGGGGTTACTTGTAAGAAAATTGAGACATACGTATTCCTCTCCCGAGGAGAAGGCGGACTCACGAGGGTTGTTGGCAAGTTTCCAACAAGTTCGCTTTGAGCTGCGAGCACGTGAAGTAAGGTTTGTTCGTGTATAATGACGACAATGGCCATATGCTGCCTCTACTGTACGAAATACAGTGGACTTTGTTGTGAGTACACGTTGAAAAAGAGACTACTTCAAAAAGGAAATGTTCAAAAAGTTTTGCGTATTTCGAGCATTTTACAAGAGGAATGTTCCAGTGAGAAATGAGGGGCCGGACTAAGTGGTCAGACGGTTGAGGCGCTGGCGTTCGTGTGAGTAGGTTTACCGGCACATAAAACGTCCAGATAACTAAATTCCGGTACATCGGCGTCTCCAAAAACCTTAAGTATATTTTTATTATTATTAACAAATACATCACAAATAGGAAATATTCCTGTGGCAGTGGTCACTTGCAGTACTGTAAAAGTAAAGTTAACATAATTGCCCAACAACAACAACAAACAAACAAACAAACAAACAAACAAACAAACAAACAAACAAACAAACAAACAAACAAACAAACAAACAAACAGACAAACAGTCCTCCATTCCTATTCACCTTAAAATGCTTTTCACCCTGTGTGGCCTTACATCTTCCTCATTTCTATTAATAAACTAATAATAATAATTTTTCACTAGTTCCCGGCTGAGTGGCTCAGACGGTTGAGGCGCTGGCCTTCCGATCCCAACTTGGCAGGTTCGATCCTGGCTCACTGCGGTGATATTTGAGGTGCTCGAATACGTCAAGCTCATGTCGGAAGATTTAATGCCACGTAAAAGAACTCCTGCGGGACTAAATTCCGGCATCTCGGCGTCTCCGAAAACTGTAAAAGTAGTTAGTAGGACGCAAAGAAAATATTATTATTATTATTATTATTATTATTATTATTATTATTATTATTATTATTATTATTATTATTATTATTATTATTATTATTATTATTTACTTTTTAAATTTCACTACGACAGAGAACACGTATTGTCCCTAGCAACAAGTGAGGAACGTACACGTTCTTTTGCCGTTCACATCACGGTCGTGAACTGTTACATGTAAGTTTTAACGACTCCCTGATTGAAGCAATTACATGTGAACGAGAAAAGTTGAGAGAGTCGAGTGTCTTTTGCTGGTCACGTAACGTTCACAAGAGTGCTGTCACGAGAGCCCTCCTGTTGGAATATTAAATACGTACGGCCTGGAAAAGTAATGGCGTTCAGATTACTGTTTTAAGGGGAAGTACATCTACTGATCATTCCACGTTAACAAAACAGCATTGCTCTTATGGAGCTATGAGTGAACACACTCCCTCCTAGACACCCGTAATTCATCGTGATAAAGAAGTATTGTTATACTGTATTATCGCCCTGTCGGTGGGGGCGGTAGTATAACACCCACGGTATCCCCTCTCTATCGTAAGAGGCGACTAAAAGGGGTCCCAGGGGCTCTGCACTTTGGAGCGTTGGCTGGCAACCACGGGGCCCTCAGCTGAGTCCTAGCGTTGCTTCTACTTACTTGTGCCAGGCTCCTCACTTTAATATATCATATCTGACTTTCCTCGGTCAACTCTTCTTCTTTTACGACCCCGACGCTAATAGGTTTGCGAGGGCTAGGGAGTCTTTCATTTTCACGCCTGTCGTTGACCTTGCCTTTCTTTGGCCGATACCTTCATTTTTCGAAGTGTCGGATTCATTCCATTTTTTCTCTCTGATGAGAGTTATATAGAGGATGGTTGCCTAGTTGTACTTCCTCTTAAAACAGTAATCACCACCACCACCACCTTATATTGTATTATGAAAGAAATTATAAACGATGAGGTTTTGTTTTCCGTGCATTATTAAAATAACTACTGAAGCTGCTCTGTTTTATAAATACATTCGCAGGGAGGAAGCACAATGGAGGGAACAGCCATCGCATTGTTGCCTTTCTCATTGGTCGCTCTGATACATTTAACACGTCATCCGTTACTCTGTGAATCCTGGCAGCTTTATTACTGTTGAAGAGAAGTTATCTATTATTTATGTGTTGCGTATGCTTCTTAGTCTTTATATCACTGCGTACTTGGCTTGTCTTGAGTGAGCGTTACGTGATTGATTAGCCTCCGTGTGCAATTTCTTTCTTTGACATTAATACAGTGATTTATTTACTTTATGAATGATGACTTTTTTGTTGTTCTTGTGGTTGAGTAAACGGAGACTCCCAGGGAAAAAACTATGCCCTTTTACGGAGTGTTGCCCCAGTTAAGTTTGGACGATTTTGACATACCTTTTGTCGTACGCGATTCCTTTCCTCAAGACCCGGTTGAGCTCGATGTGATAACCGCGGGCACGGACTATTGCCCTGCATCTCAATTTCCACTGTAGATGACTTCGACGGAGTGCAGGAAGGCGAATATTGTCCCATACCTCCTTGCACACTTTCCAAAGACCCTCAGTAGTGGTGGGGCGTCTAGAAGAAAGCCCTCTTTTCAGGAGACAAGGGCACAGAAATCCATCGGCGAGGCATCCGGAGATTTGACAGGGATGTCACTAAATGGTGTGACACGGACACCCGTCTCTGCTTTTTTCTCTCGAAGTAGATGACTGATGATCTGGCGATATGGCTGCACGCCTTATCAATGTGGATCCAGACGTTTGAAGCATCCTCGCCGTAGAGCCGTGGGATACCTTCGTCGAAACAGGGGTCCATGATACTCTTCTGGAAGTAGGTAGCATTGATCTTCACATTTTTCGGCACTCTGAGGATTCTGAGATTACCCCGGGCACAATATCCTGCCACTACCATGAACCCCCTAGCAAACCTTGACGAAGTTTGAATGCCCTTTTTTGGCCTTTTGGGCTATGGAAAATTGCCCGGCGCTTGTTGGTGTCATGCAAATAAACGATAGCTTCATACAGGGTAACAACCGTCTGCTATTTATCCCCTGCTAGGTAGTTTTCGTATAATTTTCTGGCATTATTGAGCCGTTCTGTGAAGACCCTTGCTTCCAAAGCATGTCCACGTGCCTTATGCCAGTTTACCAGGTTCATATCTTCTTTAATTTTACGGTAGACTGTACCTTTATATGTGCTTGTGTGGCTGGTAAGGTTCTTTGAATTGGTAGATTTTTCTTCAGGACAGCAGCCTTTACCTTCTTATTATGTTCGGAGTCCTGGAGGGTCGAACTCTCCTCCTCGGAAGTTTTCTCGAGTTGTTGTTTCTGGAAGGAAACCATTCTGATGTAATTTTATCCCATTACCTACAGAGGGCTTACTAGTTTTGAGGCCTTCCATTTTACACTGTTGTACAATCCTCGATAATGAGAAATTAGCATCGGAAAGGCCAACAATGTAGCCTTGCCATATATTTGCAATTCAGCAGGCCATGAGGCAAGAATGGTACCATATGACTGTACGCGGCACTTCTGTAAATCACACTGACAAGACAGAACGAAGAAAACAACATGCAGCTGCTTCCAGGAGCGACGCATGTGCTTAAGGTCGCGCCCTGTATTAACCGGGGCATCCCTCCGTATTCATCTCTTTCCGAAAAGAATAGAATACTCGGAATTTTTTTTGTTTCACTACACTGGCGGAAAAAATGGTATTTACCTCCGAGCTACACGAGAAACCCCCACTTCACTGATTTGAAAATAAATTATTGTCAAATTTTGGGTGTGGAGGGAGAACCTTGCTTCCTACCAACGGGTCTCTTCAGGTTTTAATTTTGAGTTATTTAGTGTGTTAGGTCATAAGTGAACGAAGAGCCTCGATATTTAAATCGTGTAATGACTTCTTGGTCCTTATTACCTGTTGAAGAACAAGACTAGGTGAGACTTGGCCGCCCTTAGATACTATCTGCGTCTCACGAGAAGTCATGGCGGCACGAGTAACAGTTGCTACACACAGCTACAAACATTAGTCGTGATAAACTGTGGGAAGGAGAAGCCCAGTACTTACAGTAAATGTGTAACTAAAGCACTACCTGTTTGAAACTTCACAGCAGCACTTTAGTTCACGGAACCGATGTTTATTGTCAGGCCTTGAGACTTGAGCTTGGCGCATGCGCACGACTTCTCGTCACACGGCCATAGTATTTCTAATGACCGCTTCAGTTGACTAGGGGGCAGTGGAGGACCTGCAATACGCGGATGACACTTGCCATTTACACCTCTCAGAGGAGAAGTGACCATGCCGTCTGCGCGCTGCAGTAATGGATCACGTCCTTTTTGGGAGTGGTGCATCGGAAACAAGGTGAAAATAAACCCCGCTAAAACACAGGCAATTATTTTCACCAAGGATCGGCCTAGATTTAGTCAACTTACTATAAATAATGTCCCCTCGCCTTGGGCTAACACAATTACATATTTAGGCCTGTAATATAGAACAGACCCCACAACGTGTCACGGCACGGCGAAAGCGTTGATACCTCTACTAGGAAATAAATATATATCTACTGATATCAAGAGAAACACTTATCTAGCACGTGTCAGGCCCATTGTGCTGTATGGTTGTGAGGCCTGGAGCTATATTCCTAAAACTCTTCTTTGTAAATCGCAAATCTTTTAGAATAAAAATTCTTTCTGGTTTTTCCAAATTCAAACTGCTGTCTCACTAAATTAAACTAAAAATTAAACCCCTGAAAGGGGCCGTTTGTTACGAAGGGAGGCATTTCCCCTACACCCCCTAATGGCTCTTCGACTCAAAATTTTAATGTCTCAGCGAAGATGGTGTTTCTTCTCTGACGAGAGGCCAAATACGGTACCGCCTCCCAACCACAACGCTACATCTCCCCCCCCCCCCACTCCCGCCGTCAGTGTAGGATCAGTGATTTTTCCAACTCTTCGGCATTTCTCGGGGACAGATGCGTAAACGTCGCAGTTTTCGCCGTGGGACACACAGACCACCTGTCTTGACGGATTGTGGGTGCAGCCCAGATCCAGTGAGCAATTTTAGCCCTTCGGCCTTGTGGGTCCTTCGTGCACTTTCGACATATCTTTCGCTAGGTTGCACAGAAGTTGAAGCTGTGGTACTTTGTGAACGGAATCGAACTGGTCCGGGTATGAAGGGTGCTTAGTTTAGAAGAGTCATGGGTCTGTTGTAGCGAAGACCTTCAGTGACGTATTTACCCAAGTTTGAAATGAGGGGGTTTTGGCTGGACTCTATACCAGAGTAGAATTTCCTGGCGGACGTCAGTATTCTGGTATAGATTTCATCAATATGAAGGTCGTTATGAATTTCCCGATTCCATTCGTACCATTGCGCACCTGTAATCATGCGCAGGACACGTTTTTGTATACGTTGGACTTGATCAAGGTGCGTTTTGTTTGGCGTATGCGGGGGTTTTGTACTGCAGGAGCTTGTTTCCTAAATTAACCCCATTGTCGGCTTTCATATGGGAATAATTTCACAGAGCTGAGATACATTCTGTTTGAACGTCGAGGGAAAACCCAGAAATTTAGTGACATCAGACCACCTGATCACTTCCCCGATAAAGATCAGTGGTTGAGGGTCAGAAGAGAAGAGTGAAGCACTTCTCTTCGTGACATTACTTTTGATTCTTCAGTATCGAAGCCAAGGTTCGGTAGTGGAGACGGCTCCCTGAAGATAATTTTGAACTCTGGGTGGTTGCCAAGAGACAGCGGATATGGCGGTGTCATGGATGGGGTATGTCGGACAGGTATAAACTAAATAGCACAGGAGAAGCAACTCGCTCTAAAAAAAATGACAAGGGGGAAATATTCTTTGACTGAAGACGCACCAGTGCTGATTGTTGTTAACCCCGTGTGGATCAGTGGTAGAGTGTTGGCCTCCGGATCCCGAGAAAGCGGGTTCAAACCCGGCGGAGGTGGTAGGATTTTTGCAGAGAGGAAAAATTTCCATACGACACTCCATGTCCTACACATCGGCATGTAAAAGATCTCTGGTGACACATCTGGTGTTTAAATCTCAGCCACAGACGTCCAAAAGAGTTTCGGTTTACTCTGCTGCCATCTAGTGGGCCTAGTGTAAAACGGAACGTCGAAATTGACGAGCAGACAGATGGCGTCAAATTGAAATGTCTGCACACTTTAGCTGAGGCCATACGATCATTATTATTATTATTTTAATTACATTTTAATTACAATGGCTATACGTCGCACCGATACAGATAGGTCTTATGGCGACGATGGGATAGGAAAGGGCTAGGAGTGAGCGTGACCTTAATGAAGGTACAGCCCCAGCACTTGCCTGGTGTAAAATGGGAAATATTGGAAAACCATCTCCAGGGCTGCTGACACTGGGGTTCGAACCAACTATCTCACAAATGGTGGTGGTGGTGCTGATGATCACTGTTTTAAGAGGACTATCTTCTGTATAACACTAATCAAAGAGAAAAAAAAATGGAAGGGATCCGACACTTCGAAACATGAAGGGCACGAAGGACTCCCTAGGCCTCGCTCTTCCTGTGGGTAGAATATCACCCACGGTATCCCTGCCTGTCGTAAGAGGCGACTAAAGGGGGCCCCAGGGGCTCTGAACATTGGAGCGTGGGTTGGCAACCATGAGTCCCGGCATTGCTTCCACTTACTTGTGCCAGGCTCGTCACTTTCACCTATCCTATTCGACCTCCTTTGATCAACTCTTGTTGTTTTCCGACCCAGACGGTATTATAACGCTCGGGGCCTAGGGAGTCTTTCATTTTCACGCCCTTCGTAGCCCTTGCCTTTCTCTGACCAATACCTTCATTTTTCGAAGTGTCGGATCCCTTCCATTTTTGCTCTCTGATTAATGTTATATAGAGGATGGTTCCCTAGTTGTACTTCCTCTTAAAACAATAATTACCACCACCACCTGGACCTCGCAACGTAATGCCACCAATGCCAGGACTCAGCTAAAACCCCTGTGAGTCGCCAGCCCACGCTCTAAACTTAAGAGCCCTTGGGGCCCCTTTTAGTCGCGTCTTACAACAAGCAAGGGATACCTTGGGTAATATTCTACCGCCCCCACCCATAGTGGCATATCTCCCGAATGCCAGTTCCCAGCTTCGCGCCCCTAACCGCACGGTTATTTATTCATGCATTCATTTATTTAATTTAATTATTTATTATTCTGTAATCGGCCAACTAGGGACCACGATAAGTTTACTCAGTTTTTGATCCAGTAAGTTTCCATTAGCTCGGAGTGTCCAGTACGTCGTTCATCCGACCTAATACATCAAAAATATTAGTCTTAGGCCTGGTCCTAGACTCCTCAGAGTGGGATGTATCAGGTCCCACGCACTGAAGTTGGGGTCTATGCAGATGAATTTAGTAGAGACTCAATTTGATAACTGCATATCCTCTATTGGTGTGAACAATTTAATTCTCTGCACGGGAACTTAGACTTTCCATTAGGAATTGCTTGGTGGAAGTAATTCTATTGTGGAGATTTATATTCGTATTCATAGCGACTGAATGATAAAAGAAAAGAACTGATCATTGGAAAAACAGTCACTCATGGTTAATCAATTAATCATCAATCATTCGCTACTGATCTGCATGTAGGGCAGTCGCCCAAGTGGCGGATTCCCTATCTGTTGTTCACCGAATATTTTCTTAAACAAATCCAAAGAATTCGGAAATTTATTGAACATCTTCCTTGCTAAATTATTCCAATCACTAACTCTCCTTCCTATAAACGAATAGTTACCCCAATTCGTCCTTTTAAATTCCAACTTTATCTTCATATTCTGATCTTTCGTTCTTTTAAAGAAACCAAACAAACTTATTCGTCTACTAATGTAATTCCACGCCATCTCTCCACTGACAGCTCGGAGCACACCACTTAGTCGAGCAGCTCGTTCCCTTTCTCCCAAGTCTTCCCAGCCCAAACTTTGCAACATTTTCGTAACGCTACTCTTTTGTCGGAAATCACCCAGAACAAATCGAGCTGCTTTTCTTTGGATTTTTTCCAGTTCTTGAATCAAGTATTCCTGGTGAGGGTCCCATACACTGGAACCATACTCTATTTGGGGTTTTACCAGAGACTTATACGCCCTCTCCTGTACATCTTTACTATACTCCTAAATACCCTCATAATCATGTGCAGGGATCTGTACCCTTTATTTACAATCCCATTTATGAGATTACCCCAATGAAGATCTTTCCTTATACTAACACCTGGGTACTTACACTGATCCCTGCTAGGAATTTTCACCCCTTCAACGCAGTAATTAAAACTGAGAGGACTTTTCATACTTTTGAAACTCACAACCTGATTTTTAACCCTGTTTATATCATCTTACCATTCGTTGCCTGTTCTCCATCTCACAGCACTGGCGGTGTCTTTTTGCAGTTTCTCACAATCTTGTAGCTTATTTATTACTCTATACAGAGTACCATCTTCCGCAGAAAGCCTTATCTCAGATTCCACTTCTTTGCTCACATCTGTCTTACTTCCCTCTGATTACTGTTAATAGAGGTTGGTAGCCGAGTTGTGCGTCCTTTATTAAAAAATAATCACCACCATGTCTTCACTAGGTGGGTGTACGCGTTCTTAACTCGCTCTCCACTTCCATCTGCACATTTCCTCTCCTCATCTCAAGGATATAACATTCCCATAGAAGAGTCTCAATCTGCCTCAATAAACTATCAGATTCGTTTTGCTCGACGAACAAAATTAATGGGCTTTATATCCAGATGAGCCAGCGACCCAGATCGGACGTAAGCCATTGCCTACTTGAACAAGTTTTATGAGGAAACTTTAATACTCTCCGTTCATGGACAGGACTGGTTAATAATTGTCAGCTATCTCTCTTTGACTATGACATTGGGTTGGGCCAGACGACAGACTAGTCGAAGTTGGCGAGATCGGTCTCTCTTCATTCTCCTGGTATTTGAAGGTGCTCAAATACGCTAGCAGTCCCCGGTGTGGGTCGGTGACCATGGGTCCCCCAGCTAAGTCTGACTTACATATTATTATTATTATTATTATTATTATTATTATTATTATTATTATTAATAGCTATATATTTAAAGAGTTTACTAAAAACAGCTTCGACAAATCCGTCCGTTCTACTGGACCGATGTGCTTCATTTTTGTTTTAATCTCTACGGAATAACGTGCCCGTGAATTAAGAGGCATTGATAGGTCTCTAAGTTCAGCCAACTTTGAGTAATCATAAAAACAAATCATTAAATGATCACTCCAAAAATTGCAGGCGAAGGATTATCCTAACCCCTAAAACATTCTGTACTGAGCAGGTTGCTAAGCGACTAACACTTTCATTGATATTCCGATCCTTACTAATGTCACTGCATTCAGCCATGTTTGATTACTACCTGTCAAGCCAGAGAGAATACACTTCCTCTGATCACATAAGAATACTATTACCTGCTAGATTCTCTTTGATTTCCTAACCTTTCCTAGCTTCCAAACATATTCAACAGATGGCAGAACGTTCCGAATAACTTACATGCTGCTAAGAGAAAAACATCTGCGTACAAACAGACCCCATACGCCTTAGACATTTCCTGGGAACAACTATCGAAGGATAATCTAACTACGCTAGAAAGAATGAAGGCGACATATCTTAAAACATTTCTGTGCCTCCTTCGAGACTAACATATCACCTCACAAGGTTCTGTATAGAAGAACTGCGATTAAAAATACCGTTGCCTTCTACGACACAATATCAAGAATTGCAGGATAAAAAAAGTAAAAATATGGATAGAATTTTACCAAACAGACGGCATGATGACGTCAGAATGGATAAATTCTGACTACGGCATAGAAAATGCGCTGCGCTTCTTACTAAATGTTCATAAAACCATTCAAAAAGGGCAGTCAAAAGAAATTTGACTGCGACAGGAATATCAAGACGAGTTATTTGACCTATTTAAAACGAAAACTGTGGAGCAGCGTGGGTCCTCCAGTTATTATTATTAATAAATACGTCACAAATGGTGGCAGTGGTTACTTAGAGTAGTGTGGTAATAAAGTTAAAACAACAACAACAACAGGACAACAAGCAATTCCATGGAAAGAAAATATTACGTGAAATACTACAGTACTAGTTAAACATTCTAAATTTAAAAAATCACAAATTCAGTGTCCGCCATTTACAACTTTTACTCTTCACTTGACGCTAGCACTAATGATCTTAAACATTTTGCTGCCGGAAGGGAATATTTCAAAGACTGTTGCAGGTAATTTATTCCAATCCCTTATGGTCCAGTTTATGAAGGAAAACTTGCCCACATCAGTATGCTGCTTCCTGGCCCTAATTGTTGCTTCTGATCATTTCTCGATAAGTACGGGGGATGTTCCAAACTACTCCTAATACTACTCCAGGCAGCCCTCCTGTGTAGCTCTTATAAAGACCACACAGGCGAGCTCTAGTTCTTCCAGACTTTTCACCTTCATCTTACTTGGTCAGCGCTGGTTCCCCGGTGTTAAGATTTATTAAGCCTAACGAGACTTTCATTTTCACGCCTTCCCTCGCCCATTCTTTTCTTTAGCCTACACTTTCATTCTTCGAAGTGTCGGACTTCATTTTCCTTCTCTTTAATGTTAACTACCTGCAGTTATAGAATGCACAAAGTTATCTGACTCCCCAGCTACTTTTCACCAATATTCAGGCAGCCTGTTTTACTCGGGACGCAGCAGTAATTCCATTATCATATTATCGTAGTTGATACGGTAAAGCTGCATAACACTTAAATGATTGGAACTTGTGTTCTATATAACTTTTGATATGTAATACTTTCCGATAGGACCAATAACATAGGTACGGTATTCAAAAAGTATATTTTAAGTACCTTCCCCTAAACTACCATTTCATCCAGCGTGAATAAAAGTTATTTATAACCTTGGCTGTTGCACCTTATTTCCAGACTTTACATACTGATTTTCATTAAATTCTTTTCACATAGTTCGGGGTTGGTATGGACTTAGTAACAAAAATGGGAATTCACCAATATATCACAGGCGGTACGGTAAAAATGTCACAAATCACTATCAGCCAGTTCTATAAATAACTGATGTGGCCTCTTGAAGTC
Source organism: Anabrus simplex (assembly GCF_040414725.1). NCBI lineage: Eukaryota > Metazoa > Arthropoda > Insecta > Orthoptera > Tettigoniidae > Anabrus > Anabrus simplex. The sequence goes on from NC_090277.1 coordinate 77,071,061, forward strand.
TGAAACTTAGGTAAGTATTTAGGAGCTGCCTCCACTTCCAGCGATCTTGAGCGAAGTTTTGCCAGTTAACTCCGGCGATTTTACGGATGTCCTTGTCCCAGTGATCTGGTGGCCTTCCTCGCGGTCTCAGTTTATCTCTTGGGCTCCATTCGAGAACAACCTTTGTCCGTCTGTCATCCCTTCTTTGGGCCACATGTCGTGCCCATTGCCACTTCAAGGTTGAAATTCTCGTTATGTCAACGACATTTGTGACTGCTCTTATGTCATGGGCCCTCTTTCTATCTCTTCTGGTAAACCCAAGCATAGACCTCTCCATTCCTCTCTGGGCAGTTCTTAGTTTCCGTTTAGTGAACTCATTCATTGTCCAGGTCTCACAGGCATAGGTCATGACAGGGAGAATGCATTGGTCATGAACTTGCTTCTTTAGGTTTACTGACATGTTGGATCTGAAGACAGTTGAATATCGTCCAAATGCCTGCCATCCTAATTTGATTCTTCGGAAAATTTCTTGACTTATATCTCTTTTCATGTTGATTTGTTGGCCAAGGTAGATGTATTCGCCAACATTTTCAATAGTTATTCCCTCTATCACTACATTTTCTGAAGTTGCCTACTTGTTATGCATGACCTTTGGCTTGGACAGATTAATCTTGAGGCCTACTTGCTGACAAACTAGTACAAGATCGCATACTTGTGATTGCAGTTCTTCCTTATCGCTAGCCAACAAAACTATATCGTCTGCAAATCTCAAGTGATTCAGCCTCCTCCCATTGATTCTGGTGCCTCGATCATCCCGTTGAATTTTGGACATTGCCATTTCTAAATCTGCAGAGAAGAGCTTTGGTGACATGGGGTCACCTTGTTTTACACCACGTTGAATGGAAAAGTCTTCAGTTGTTTCACTGACACTAACAAAGGCAGAAAGTGATTCGTACATGTCCTTAAGTATGTTTATGTAGGCTGCTTGTATATAATTTTACTTATGTAGTACTTATCGATAGGACCATTAATAACATAAATATTTGTGAATACAATTTTTGGCCTTGCCTTAAACTACCATTTTACTCAGCGCGAATAAAATTATTTATAGCTTAGATTGTAGCGGCTTATCTCCAGACTTCACATACCGATTTTCATTAAATTATCTTCAGCCATTTTCTCGTGATGCTCAGACAGACAGACAGACAGACAGACAGACAGACAGACAGACAGACAGACAGACAGACAGACAGACAGACAGACATGACGGAGAATTAAGAATTGCATTTCCTCGTCACTGTGGACACGACCGATACAGAAATACCACCCTTTTTTAAATTCTGAGCAATGTACAGACAGAACTCTTATTTTGTATAGACAGATAGAGGATGGTTGCCCAGTTGTGCTTCCGCTTTAAAAGATAATCTGCACACCACCGCCACTATTCCATTTCACTTTCATCATTGATAAGAATTCAGGCTTAATTTCGTCCAGCAGTAATCGTAATAGGTGTAGATGATCAACATGTTACTCGATCAAGGAATTCAAGCTGTGTGTTTGGACATCCGCGAACAGAGATGACTGCTAGTGGCCCTCAACTTGGGAGTCTGTATTGGCAACTTGGGGGACCCTGACTGAGTCCAGTATTGCGTCTATTTACTTATTCCTGATGAATTCTTGTTCTTTTCTGAACACAACGTGTGTTCGATTTTCACAACGTTTGTAGTATTTCTGTTTCTTCCTATACCTTAAATCCTTTTCTCCCTTCTGATTACTTTCGGTAGAGGATGGTTGCTCAGCTGCACTTCGTCTGAGAAACGTTATCACCACTGCAGTACGACTGGCATGAACTTTGTAAGAAATTCGGAACATATGTTTAAGAGCTTATCACTCAGAAAGCAGTGGTCTGTTCACACCGTATTTCTCATTTCACTGATGGGTATTCTCGGTGATTCGTTACATTCGACCACCACCTTTTATAGTAGTTACTTGAACGGTGGTGGTTCATTAATTAACCGGTGGTGGTGTGCTACTCGGCACGACATGTTGTCACGCCGAGTGGAATCAATTTGGAATAGAGCCCGTTCGATTAATTTCCAGGAAAGAGCCGCCAACCTAACACATTCATCTTGAGAGCGATAGATTCTCACTTGCCGTCAGCGTAACAAATTGTCGAACGTTCATTGCGCTCGGCGTTAAATTACAGCGGGAGTGAGCTGTACGTGTTTAAAACTCATCTCATAATGTGTGGCAATAATCACACTGCCTCTGTGGGATCCCCTGCTTCAGGAGACAGAACAATGTCTTTGTTTTAGTAAACGAATATTATAGTTTTTCCTAGACGAAAGAAGATAAAAATAAGAGTTGTTGAAAGGACAGGGAGTTTCATACTATTTGTCATTACCTTACATTGGATTTTGGAGCAATTGTAGAGATACGATTACACAATTGTGACAAGATGATTGGAGTAATACCTCTTGTAAAACGCGTCGGGGTATAAACGCTTCTTCCAATTATCCGCAAATCTTCGGGATTTAAATGGCATTACTATTATTCACGACGTCATATTACGAATATTAATCGATTGGGTCTCAATGACATTTGCACTCCTGATCAATTATATCGCATGAAATTAGTAGAATCTAATGTACGTAAATGTAATCCTCCAGTTGGTACAATCATGGCCGACTGGATTCCTCGCTGCGTTCCTTATACCGGCCTTGACAATCGCTTGTGAAGCCCAGCATAAAGCTGTAATTGGAAAGTTTCACCATAATGCCGCAGTAGCGCTGACCTCCTAAGTCACTCACATGAAGCTGTATACCGCAAATTACAGCATTTCCAGTTTCATTTATATTGTTTTCCTGTCGTAAGTGTTGGTAATGTGTTCGTAATGAGATGTTTCTTGGCTTGATATTAAGAACTAATAGTTATGCGCTAATCAGTTCATGTTTTATTTTGTGGTGTGATGATTTGATTTTTATATTGTGTTTACATATCTTGCAATATGTGATATTATTGTGCGCCTTTATACTTCTACTTCGAATATAAATTTTCTGCAAACAGGAATAAATATAATAGAATTTCTCGCCTTAACTTCGTCCTAAACAAGAATTTTAATTTATGCGCTAAATTCATTTCTTTTAATTGTGTAGTGATTTGCTTTTCTTTAACTGTGTTTGGAAATACTCGAATATGTATTGCTGTGTGCCTTTTTGGACTTCAATCAGGTGAAAAAGAGCAAAGGGAAACTATAATTTCACGAATTCTCTGTAGACCGGGACAAAACTAAGGAGGGGCTCAAAGCAGTTATCACTTTCATCTTAGTGTTCCGTTTCTATTTAGGGTATTTATCTTCTTTCCTTCTTTATTAATCTGTTTACCCCTCTAGGGTTGGATTTTTCCTCGGACTCAGCGAGGGATCCCAGCTCTACCACCTCAAGGGCAGTGTCCTGGAGCGTGAGACTTTGGGTCTGGGAGATACAACTGGTAACGCTGACCAGTACCTCACCCAGGCAGCCGCAACTGCTATGTTGAACAGGGGCTCTGCGTTGAGGATGGGAAGATTGGAAGGGATAGACAAGAAAGAAGGAAGGAAACAGCCGTGGCCTTAAGTTAGGTACCATCCCCGCATATGCCTGGAGAAGTAGTGGGAAACTATGGAAAACCACTTCGAGGATGACTGAGGTGGGAGTCGGTCCCCCCCTCCACTCAGTTGACCTCCCGAGGCTTAGTTGACCCCATTCCAGCCCTCGTACTACTTTTTAAATGTCTTGGCAGAGCCGGGAATCGAACCCGCGCCTCCGGGGTGCAGCTAATCATGCTAACCCTTCCTGTAGTTAATTGTAAATACTTTAGTACGGTACGTTACGGGGCCCAGGTACAATATGAGTTCAGTGAAATAATGAATTATGTCGTTTATTTTTATATTTGAAAATTCAGACTGCCTAGGTCAGAAAAGAACAAGAGTTGATCAGGGGAAGCGCAGTAGCAAACACATCGCATATCAGTTTTTGCTTTACCTGTTGCGATTTTAAAGTGTCAAATTATACGATTTATCGTGGACATTTTGTGCCCATGGTAGCTATTAGAAGGTGGAGGAACTCTGTACGTCAAGTCTTACCTCTACAGATACTGGCACACGGGAAAAGTCCTGCTAGTTGAAGAAATAATATTATAATTTTACCTTCCGCAGCCCAGTACTTGCTATATTCAGCTGGGCGTGGAGCGACTGTAGTTTGTTTACACGCTCGGGAAGGATGTTGTCAAGCGGTGCTCAGTGCTACCAGGAACTAATGAGTGTTCGGTGCTTCGATAGCTGGTGGTGGTGATTATTGTTACACGATTGATCTGGACTGGTTCTTGCCGTGCGGACGGTTAGGATAGGATCTGGATAAGACCATTGGTCTGGAGTGGTTCTTGCCGTGCGGGCGGTTAGGTTAGGATCTAGACAAGACTATTGGTCTGGACTGGTTCTTGCCGTGCGGATGGTTAGGATAAGACCTGGACAAGACCATTGGTCTGGACTGGTTCTTGCCGTGCGGATGGTTAGAATAAGACCTGGACAAGACCATTGGTCTGGACTGGTTCTTGCCGTGCGGATGGTTAGAATAAGACCTCGACAAGATCATTGGTCTGGACTGGTTCTTGCCGTGCGGATGGCTAGGATAGGACCTGGACAAGACCATTGGTCTGGACTGATTCTTGCCGTGCGGACGGTTAGGATAGGATCTGGACAAGACCATTGGTCTGGACTGGTTCTTGCCATGCGGGCGGTTAGGATAGGATCTGGACAAGACTATTGGTCTGGACTGGTTCTTGCCATGCGGAAGTTAAGATAGGACCTGGACAAGACCATTGCTCTGGACTGGTTCTTGCTATGCGGGCGATTAGGATAGGACCTGGACAAGACCATTGCTCTGGACTGGTTCTTGCTATGCGGGCGGTTAGGATAGGACCTGGACAAGACCATTGGTCTGGACTGGTTCTTGCTACGTGGGCGGTTAGGATAGGACCTGGACAAGACCATTGCTCTGGACTGGTTCTTGCTACGTGGGCGGTTAGGATAGGACCTGGACAAGACCATTGCTCTGGACTGGTTCTTGCTACGCGGGCGGTTAGGATAGGACCTGGACAAGACCATTGCTCTGGACTGGTCCTTGCTACGCGGGCGGTTAGGGTAGGACCTGGACAAGACCATTGGTCTGGACTGGTTCTTGCTATGCGGGCGGTTAGGATAGGACCTGGACAAGACCATTGCTCTGGACTGGTTCTTGTTATGCGGGCGGTTAGGATAGGACCTGGACAAGACCATTGATCTGGGCTGGTTCTTGCTATGCGGGTGGTTAGGGTAGGGCCTGGACAAGACCATTGGTCTGGACTGGTTCTTGCTATGCGGGCGGTTAGGATAGGACCTGGACAAGACCATTGCTCTGGACTGGTTCTTGCTACGCGGGCGGTTAGGATAGGACCTGGTCAAGACCATTGGTCTGGACGGTCAGAAGCCGCGAAGCGGCCCTAGGCCTCTAGTTTCGTGTGGTGTTTTTTGTTTGTGCTTTTATTCAGCCGGGGTTGGTAACGCAATATATTTATCAGCATTGATGGCAATATCGTCACATTCTGTTCGCGTTGACCAATGAGAATGCAAGTAGCTACTTCAGCCATGGTCGATGGAGGGTGCTGCTCTTTATTAGGTCATAAAAGTAAATGTACTTCTGGGGGCGGGATGGTCCGCTCCTAGACATCGCAATGAACACATCTCTCCTCTGAAAGGAATTCCAAGTAAGATTTGCATTATTTTCGCTTCCTTATAATGTCATAAATTCTTGGCTGCGGAAGGTAAAATTATACCGATATAATTAACTAAAGTGAAAACAGTGTTGATATCTTTAATGGTTCACGAGTTATTTGAGACAGTCAGTAGCGAACCACGGACTCCATGCAATTGCGAATTAAACCAAGAATTACCCCTACGATGCTCGTGGTAGAAGGACGCAGTTTATTGGTTTTAAAATGTTGCTCTTTCTGGATCGCTATCCTCTCATCATTGTAAATACAGTGGTGGATGGTCCCGCGGGGCGAACGGGGGAGCTACTGCGGACCACACAGATACGTGTCATCGCTGGGTTCGCTAGTTCGCAGCGTCTCCACACCGCGTCGCCACCTCGCGGATAACCCAGAGTTGTTTTGTAGCGGTGAAAGTAAGAACACACATAACGTGTCAGTTTCGATCCCGGCTCAGTCCGGTGGTTATTTGAAGGTGCTCAAATACGTCAGCCTCGAGTCCGTAGATTTACTGTCACGTAAAAGAACTCCAGTGGGACTAAATTCCGGCACTTCAGTGTCTCCGAAAACCGTTAAAGCCGTTAGTGGGACGTAAAGCCGATAGCACTTTTGTTGGAAAAGGATTTACAAGAACTGGGATCTTGCGTGATGGCATCTTGCAACGTGACCCTTCAAAGAAGAAACTTGAAGTTTTCGAACAAAATCTGAAATTAAGACAGCTTGACTAATGCAGCCATACAAGTAAATCTTTTGGAAGAGACAGCCGACATGGCAGGCTTAAGAATTTGGGCAGAGAAAACAAAATTCATGACGAATATAAAAAATGCTCCAAAATTGCTAGGAACGGATGTTGGTTCAATCGAAAGCGTAAAGCAATTGAAATATTTGGTGGCGGGGGGGAATCCAAGAAAAATGGTTTGGAAAAATTTGCTATAGAGGCAAGCGTACACAAAATGGAAAGAGGATATGGTATAACTAACAATACATACAACAATTTTTTTATCTAAAAATCTTAAAATAAAGCACTACAACACAGTTGCGAAACCATAGTTCTCACTTATAAACTTGAAAGATTGAAGTACTAGAAAGAAGAATTTTAACAAAAATATCAGGCTCTCTAAAAACTACAGCATTTTCTAAATTAAGAAGTAATAACGAAATTTACCAGAACATAGAAAACATATCTCTAACAGTACGGAAGAGGAGACTGATATATTTTGACATATTTACAGAATGGACGACAGTAGACTAACCAAAGTGATATTCATATATCTTTGGAAGAAAAAGTCAACAACCAACTGGATTCAAGAGATCAAAAGAGAAAAGACAACATCAGAGAAGAAGAAGTAATGAAAAGAGAAATTTTCGGGAAGAACGTTTTAAATATGGAAGGATTCCAAGGAAGGGAGGCAAGGAAAACCGGCACAAAGCGGTCTGAAGAAAGAAAAAAGAAACATAGTGAAACGATGAAGGAATATTTGAAGAAAAGAAAGGAACAACGAGAAAGGATGAAGAATTAAAATTGGAGCGTGCTCCCTAGTAGGCCCTAACGCAAGAAGAATAAGAAGAAGGGAGGCGGGACGTGGACCGAAGAACGATGCGTAAATGTTAAAGCTCAAGATATAAAACTCTTGAAACAGCCTGGTCCACAGCCGGCCGAAACGAAATAACAATACAATTTTGCAAAGCCCACACAACCAGTTGGAATATCTACAAGGTATAAATATTGGTAGATGTATCCAAAACAAAATTCACCTTACTTGCCTAGCATATGCTGATAACATTGCTATCCTATCTAACAACAGACAGGAAGCATCTAGTCTGTAGAAAAACAAGACTCCAATTTCTTATGAAAAGACAAAGTATATGGGAGGGACTAAATAAGGTTTCAGCAGTCAACCATTAGCTACCAAATATTGGAAATACCGCTCAAGTAGAGAAAATCTAGGTGAAATTATTGAACCATCAGGATTAAATCAGCGAACCAACAAAGAAAAAATAGGAGAAGTTCAAAAGAGAATACAAAATTACTTGGAACAGGTACAATCAAATAACTATATCAAAAAGGCAAAATGACGACATTATAACACAGTAGTTAAAACACAAGCACTCTATGCACCTGAAACTACTATAATTGGTGACAGATCTTGAATAAAGATGATCGAAAAACTAGAAATCAAAATCCTCAGGAAAATCTAAGGATCAAAGTACGAAAATGGAATTTGGATGAAAAAGAAATTACATGAAATCGATCAAGTTACCGAAAAAAGCACAGATAAAATTGGGAAACAGAGATTACAATTTTTGGAGATAATTTTAAACTTAAACTAACAATAATTGGCTAAAGGAAATCAGTGTCCGCCTCCGTGGTGTAGTGGTTAACGTCGTTGGCTGCTACCCCAGGAGGCCGGGGCTCGACTCCTGGCTCTGCCACAAAATTTGAGAAGTGGTATGAGGACTGGAACGGGATATCGGCAAGTCTACTGAGTAGAGGTGGATTCGATTCCCACCTCTGCCATCCTCGAAGTGGTTTTCCGTGGTCTCCCACTTCTCCTCCAGGCAAATGCCGGGATGGTACCTAATGTAAGGCCACGGCCGCTTCCTTCCCTCTTCCTTGACTATTGCCTCCAATCTTCCCATCCCCCCACAAGGCCCCTGTTCAGCATAGCAGGTGAGGCCACCTGGGCGAGGTACTGGTCCTCCTGCCCAGTTGTATACCCAGACCCAATGTCTCCCGCTCCAGGTAGGAGGCGGTACAAGTAGAATCCATCACTGATCCCGGGGGAAAATCCAACCCGGATTAAGAAAGAAATAAATCTGTGAAGACTTAAATGACATCGCCATTCATGAAGAAACCATTCAAGATAGAATAAAATTCAGAATCTTAATTCACAAACACAAATTTTGTGTAAAGCCCACCCGACTAAATACAATATGGACTGATCAACGTAAAAGGGAGCACAGCGAGAGGTAGAAGAGATATTGGGAAGAGAAGAAGAAGAACAAAAAAGTGGTAATAAGTTCAAACGCGCTGCTTATTTGGGCATAAAGAACCAACAACAACAATGTTCGAAGTGAGCAAATTTCTTTTCCTTACTTATTCTAGTCTGCATTTTAGGTTCTCCTTACTTCTGCCATCGTTAGTTATTTTACTACCCAAGTGACAATATTCATCTACTTCCTTTAAAACCTCAATATTTCCTGCATTACCTGACTTCGTTCGACTGCACTCCATTATTTTTGTTTTGGACTTCTTAATTTTCATCTTGCACTCCCTACCCAAGACTCCGTCCATACCATCCACTAATTTCACGAGATCTTCTGCAGTCTCAGATAAAATAAAACAATATCATTGGCATATCTCAGGGTTTTGATTACCTCTCCTTGGATTGTAATTCCCTTCCCAAATTCCAGTTTGATTTTCTTTACTGCCTGTTCTAGGAGTATATGAATATGGATTAGTGTTTGTTTTAAAGCCCGGATTTTCATGCGGTGATAGGTTAGATTGCAAACTAATGTGGTTAGTAGGAAATGTCGGCCACCCGCTCTTCCATAATGTAGAAAGAGTAACATAAATTATAGGGGTTCTGATGGGCCGTACTCCTAATCTTTATGCAAACCCCATAGCATATGCGTTGTGAAGGTAGACTATACTTGCTTCTCGCTTCAGTAAGTTTGCCGAAACATCTCAGCGCAATGAAGGACGAACATTTCAAGCGTCGCCCTATGTAAACAAGATATTGCCCGGAAGTGATCTCATCGCGTGAAGTGTACCATTGCAAACTCGATTAGCGCTGTCATTTCAGCGCGAAATCGATTATATCGCCGGCAACCCATGACAGCCGATAAAGCAGGCTCAGATTCATTGATGAGACCTCACTGGTTTTTGTAGCGATCTAAAATACTGAGGTGCGGAGAAAATGTTACTTGAATGTACTAAGGACATGGCGCATAGACGTGAAGCCTTCATATTTTTACGACAAATGTTTTAGTTTCATACTGCGTGACCTTCTAACTATACATCAATGAGTGTGCAAATTTGTGCCAGAATTTTACGTTCAATTTTCAAGGAGACATTACTTTGTTTTCTTCAGATTAATACTACAATACAATACAAATACATTTTACTCTATTAAAACCCTCACTCAAAAAGAAATTACTTGTTAAGGCTATCCTTAGTCTCATTCAGAGCATTTTAAATTTGCGAGGCTAGAAGGATCTTGAGCACAACGCATTCAGTGTTAAGAACTTCAAACACGACGAAAGAAAAGCTCCTTCACTTAACAACTTTCGAACACAACTTTGTCTGTAATTGAGCCGCAGTCATTATAAACCTCGGCAGACGAGGGCGCAGATCGATCGATTTCACGCAGGAAAAGGCGGTGCTAATCGAGTTTGTAAATATTCGCTTGCGGTTAAGGACATACTTTTGTTTGTCTACAACCAATTTAGAAGAAGACACTCCTGCTTTACACCGGAAGACCTGTGAGGATCAACGCTTTCTCTAGGAGGGTTTTTGTCACATTCAACATCTGGTTGGACAATAGTCATAAATAGTTCCTTTGTTTTCAGTTTTATTATTCTAAGTTTATATAATAAAATAAAATATTTTTCTGTACATTGTTGAGAATTTAGAAAGGATGGTATTTCTGTATGGGTCGTGTCCACAGTAAAAAGGGAGTGTTAGTCTCTGGTAAGACCCCAACTAGAGTATGGTTCCAGCTTATGGGACCCTCACCAGGATTACTTGATTCAAGAACTGGAAATCCCCACAGAAAAGCAGCTCGATTTGTTTTGGGTGATTTCCGAAAAAAGTAGCGTTACGGAAATGTTGCAAAGTTTGGGCTGGGAAGACTTGGGAGAAAGGAGACGAGCTGCTCAACTAAGTGGTATGTTCCGAGCTGTCAGTGAAGAGATTTATTTATTTATTTATTTATTTATTTATTGTCTTGTTTTATATGGCGGGACTCAGGCTATGAAGCCTGCTATTCTGTCCGACCATACATACACCTACATGAAGAGTTAAATATACACTAAATTATCTACAGTTTAATATCTTAAGGTAGCAATTAAATGTTTTAATTAATCTAAAACTTAACTATGATCTAATCCTACTATGTTATAAGAAATCATTATTATTTATTAACCAGGTTTGACAGAGTTTCTTAAAGCGGAGGTGGTTTGACACGCTCCTAATTTCAGCAGGTAGGGAATTCCAAATTCGGCTGGCGGCGACTATAAATGATCTACTGTAGCCAGTTGAGCGGTGAATGGGAATGCTTAGTACTGCGGTGGATGATGATCTGGTAGGAATACTAGAAGGTGATGCTAGGTAATGGAATTGTGTGGCAAGGTATTCAGGTGTGTTAAGGTTCAGTATACGATGTAACAGGGAAAGAGTGTGTAAATTTCGTCGCTCTCTTAAGCGTAGCCATGAAAGCCTAGCAAATGCGGGAGAAATATGGCTAAACCTTGGTATATCTGAAATAAATCGAACGCATGCGTTATGTGCCTTTTGGAGCTTGATGGAAAGTGAGGCATTCAGGTTACTGTATACTACGTCACAGTAGTCGAATATTGGCATTACCATACTTTGGATAAGCAGTTTTCTTACATTTTGGGGGAGTAAATCTCTGAGTTTTTTAAGGGAATGTAAGGAATAAAACACTCGCTGACATATACCTGTTACATGATCGTTCCAACTAAGGTTTTTATCCATTATCATCCCTAAGTTTTTAACTGTGTCTTTGAATTGTAACTGAGTGCCTCTTAATGTTACTGAGTGGGTATGGATGTCTGTAAGTCGTGCGTGGGTTTTTTGGGTAGCTAAAAGAATACACTGTGATTTTTGGGCATTGATCTTTAGTGCATGGTCATCGGTCCAGAGATGGCGTGGAATTACATCTCTAGACGAATAAGTTTGAGTGGTGTCTTTTAAAGTAGGAGCGATCACAATATGAAGATACATTTGGAACTCAAGAGAACAAATTGGGGAAAATATTCGTTTATAAGAAGGGGAGTGAGGGATTGGAATAATTTACCAAGGGAGATGTTCAACAAATTTCCAATTTCTTTGCAATAATTTAAGAAAAGGCTAGGAAACAACAGATACGGAGACTGCCTCTGATCTTTCCTATCCAAAATACCTTAGTGGACTCTTGTTTCCTTCCACCCCGACGGTGTTTGGTTTGCGAGGCCGAGGGAGTCTTCTTTGCTCTTCCCTTTCTTCTTCCGACGCCTTCTTTTTTCTATTTTCCTCTGATTAGTGTTGATATACGACAATCACCACCACCCCGATACTATTTAATAAGTTAACGAACTCCTTCACGAATCCCTTGTGACAATTCTGTGATTAAATCATTATTTACTTAATGGGAGTTAATAGCCTTGATTACAATCTTGTTGATGTACCCCAATAATACGCGTATACGATATTGCATGCAAGCTAAGCGTTAGACTGCCGGTTATTTATGCAAACCTTCTCACAGATACATCGGAAAGGTGAGATATCGTCGATAATTCTTTCAAGTAAATTGGAATCTAAGCTGTAAATATCTACATGTGGCCATGATAGTTAATGCATCAAATCTGATACCGTGGTTAGCCGGTTCGAGTCCCGTTGGTGGAACTCACAAAACTTGGAAAATTAGAGGAAGTGAAGCGTTATCTAATCCTGTAATTATGAAGAGCGGGGTCCCGCAGGGGTCTATTTTTGGACCTTTGTTTTCTTTTATATACATGATACGAGTAAAGATCACACATAAGGCTATTGGCGGATGATGTTATACTGTATAGAGTAGTAAATGAGTTGCAGGAGATGGACAGCAGACAATGGTATGAATGTAAATGGAATGAAAAATCAAGTTGTCACTTCACCAAGAGTAAACGTTCTCTCAGTTTTAATTTTTGTGTCGATGTGGAGATAGTAGTTCATCGAGATAATGTACGTTACTAGGTGTTATTATAAGGAATGATCTTCATATTAACGAGGTAGTTACAGATCTCCACACGTAGATATCAGAGTATTTAGTGGTTGTAGTAAGGATGTAATATCAGATTTTTCCGCAGAAAGTTTCGTCAGCCGGTTGGCACGAATAAGTAACCCGGCGGGGAATACAACGTAAAAACTAAATACACACATCATCATTATAGACTGTCATGCCTTTCAGCGTTCAGTCTGCAAGCCTCTGTGAATTTACTAAACTTCGCCACAATCTTCGATTTGCATCTAGTGTTGTGGCCTCATTTAGTTCTATATCTCTTATCTTTAAATCGTTAGAAACCGAGTCTAACCATCGTCGTCTTGGTTTCCCTCTACTTCTCTTACCCTCCATAGCAGAGTCCATTATTCTCCTAGGTAACCTATTCTCCTCCATTCGCCTCACATGAGCCCACCACCGAAGCCGGTTTATGCATACAGCTTCATCCATCGAGTTCATTCCTAAAAGCCTTTATATCCTCATTCCGAGTACCCTCCTGCTATTGTTCCCACCTGTTTGTACCAGCAATCATTCTTGCTACTTTCATGTCTGTTACTCCTAACTTATGAATAAGATATCCTGCGTCCACCCAGCTTTCGCTCCCGTAAAGCAAAGTTGGTATGAAAACAGACCGATGTAAAGATAGTTTCGTCTGGGAGCTGACTTCCTTCTTACAGAATACTGTTGATCGCAACTGCGAGCTCACTGCATTAGCGTTACGACACCTTGATTCAATCTCACTTACTATATTACCATCCTGGGAGAACACATAACCTAAATTATTGAAATTATCGACCTGTTATAGCTTTGTATCACCAATCTGACCTTCAATTCTGTTGAATTCCTTACCTACTGACATCAATTTAGTCTTCGAGAGGCTAATTTTCAAACCATACTCATTGCACCTATTTTCAAGTTCCAAGATATTAGACTGCAGGCTTTCGGCTCAGTCTGCCATTAAGACCAAGTCGTCAGCATAGGCCAGACTGCTTACTGCATTTCCACCTAACTGAATCCCTCCCTGCCATTTTATACCTTTCAGCATATGATCCATGTAAACTACGAACAGCAAAGGTGAAAGATTACAGCCTTGTCTAACCCCTGTAAGTACCCTGAACCAAGAACTCATTCTACCATCAATTTTCACTGAAGCCCAATTGTCAACATAAATGCCTTTGATTGATTTTAATAATCTACCTTTAATTCCATATTCCCCCCGTATGGCAAACATCTTTTCCTTAGATGTAGGAAACATAAACACAACTGCCTATTCCTCTCGTAGCATTTTTCAATTACCTGGCGCATACTGAAAATCTGATCCTGACAGCCTCTCTGTGGTCTGAAACCACACCGGTTTTCATCCAACTTCCTCTCAACGACTGATCGCACCCTCCCTTCCAAGATGTCAGTAAATACTTTGCCTGGTACACTCTTTTGTCGGAAATAATCCAGAACAAATGGAGCTGCTTTTCTTTGGATTTTTCCCAGTTTCGTATCAAGAAATCCTGGTGAGGGTCCTATACACTGAAACCATACTCTAGTTGGGGTCTTACCAGAGACTCGTATGCCCTCTCCTCTACATCTTTACTACTACACCTAAATACCCTCATAATCATGTGCAGAGATGTGTATCCTTTATGTACATCATGTACATTCCCATCTTTCCTGATATTACAACCTGTGAACCTACATTCATCCCCATAATGTACTTTCACCCCTTCAACGCAAGAATTAAAACTGAGAGGACTTTTCCTGTTAGTGAAACTTACAACCTGACTTTTAACCCCGTTTATCGTCATATTATTGCCTGCTGTCCATCTCACAACATTATCGAGGTCTTTTTCTGACTCCAGCTTGGCAGGTTCGATCCTGGCTCAGTCCGGTGGTATTTGAAGGTGTTCATATAGCCTAGTGTTGGTAGATTTACTGGCGTATAAAGGAACTCCTGTGGGACAACATTTCGGCCACTTGGCGTCTCCGAAAACCGTAAAAGCAGTTAATGGGACGTAACACCATTATTATTGTTCGTCCAACCCTTGTCCCGTTTCTCTACGGGTTCGCGGTTGGGTATCGCTGTTTGCTTTACGTCGCACGGACAGAGACAGGTCTTATGGCGACGGTGGGATAGAAAAGGCCTAGGAGTTGGAGGAAGCGCTCGTGGCCTTAATTAAGGTACAGCCCCAGCATTTGCCTGGTGTGAAAAATGGGAAATCGCGGAAAACCATATTCAGGGCTGCCGACAGTGGGATTCGAAACCACTATCTCCCGGATTCAATCTCACAGCCGCACACCCTTAACCGCACGTCCAACTCCCCCGGTGGGGTCGAGTATGAGGTGAGATGAATCTGTTGTGGAAGTTTTGCCTTTCCTGGCATCAGCTGCATCAGAGGACGTGATATATGATAGTACGAAGGGAGCGGGTGAGGCCCTATGCCGTCACATAGCCTGCTCCTGTCGAATAACGCCAAAGGGTCTGCTCAAGGCTTAACGTCGCCATCCGACGGACGAATCACCATCAACAGCGTCGTATGCCCTCACTCCATATGAGCACTGCGGAGAGGTTTGGAATTTAATCCTGGCTTTTGGCACGCAATCTAGTGATTAGAAACTGTATACCACCACCTGTCGTACCCCACCGGCCAACATTCTGATGGTGAAATTTTTTCAACAGCGGGTCTCGAACCGGCTAACCACGGTGTCAGACTGTTCACACTTCAACGCAGTAACGATCATGGACATCAGGTGAGATTAATATTATTATTATTATTATTATTATTATCATTATCATTATCATTATTATTATTATTATTATTATTATTATTATTATTATTATTATTATTATTATTATTATTATTATTATGATTATTATTATTATTATCCTCCGATCACGTTGCCATTCATTTTCATTACTCTGAAGTGTCAGACCTTTATCTTCTTAAGAGATGATAGTTGTGCGGTTGTACTTCCTTCAAGACAAAACTTTCTACAAGCATTTTATTGCAGTAATAATATTTATTATTATTTTGGCATGATTCAATAATGTAACGGGGGCGTGCACCTTTGGCGATCCCCCGATCCTTTTACTTAGTGTGAGAATTGGGAGAGTACAATCGGAGTACGAACCTAGGTTATCCGGAAAGACGGCCGGCGGGAACGCGAGCAGAAAGAAGACCAGGCATCCTCCAAGAGCTCCACCAGCACACATCATCACTATCACTGCACACTCCTGTGGTATAGGCACCCCACACTACACGGCCGACACATATCTCACTGAGAGTAGAACATCCAACGCTGAACTGAGGGAACGTCGCGGCGCCGAGAACCCGGCTCGCTGTGAGAGCTTCCCACCCGCTCCACGGTGCGACGCCACCTCACAGCTGCAGTGTGCACTGCTTCTTCCCCGAGAGAAATCTGTCTTCCTTGACACCGCCTGTGTCTGTCGTGAGAGCCAAAGTACTGGCATAGTTGGAGCCTGACTTGGCGACCTTGTATTGTTTCTACTTGTGCCAGATTCTCCCTGTCTGACCTCCCTTGGCCAAATCTTGCTGTCGGTTACGTGACATTTCTTTGCACCTTTGTCCTAAATGGAAGATAATTACTTTCACTCAAATCAACAGTAAAATTAACGGTTGATTAAAAAATACAATTATTACTAGAGAAATATATGTAAGGTAGAAAATTCCATCCCCGCACCTTATTTTATTCCCCTAGGGATTTCCACTTCGTACGGTTGGTAGCTATTGTTTAGTCGCGCGCACACACGTGGCCTCATCCCTTTCTCTTGTTTAGTTTTTTCATACTGAGCTGAGTTTGTGAAAATGAAAATCCACAGCCTGTTTCCAGTCATTTGACCGGGTCAGGAATGGAATGAATGAAGCCCCCATCTAGAGACGAGTGCCTGTTACACTCCTCTGTAGCAATGATTAATGACTGACAGATGAAATTAAATGACATTAGAGAGTGTTGCTGGAATGAAAGATGACAGGGAAAATCGGAGTACCCGGCGAAAATCCTGACCTGCCTCCACTTTGTCCAACACAAATCTCACATGGAGTGACCGGGATTTGAACCACAGGACAAAGCGGTTAGAGGGCGCTGCGCTGCCGCCTGAGCCAGGGAAGCTTAGCTGAGTTAGTGCAGTATTCAAATTAACAGCCTGTTATTCCCAGAGTGAACCCTGATACGTGTATGAAACACTGGAGTGCATTTAAGTCGTGTGGTTGTAGTTCTTGGCGTGTAATCGTTACAGTGGGGTTGTTGGTGTGAGTTACTGTAGCGGCCATTATAATAAACCATGGAATGTTCGTAATTTCGTCCCCCTTCAATTTATTTGTTATTCATGGAGTTCATTATTATTATTATCGGATGGGACAGCGCAAGCGGTGGGATAAGGAGGCTATGAAAAATACTATTACGGCACTGAGGGACAAGATAGTGGGTTATAAACGTGGAAGTAAAGCGTTTAACATGCCACGAGCAACACTGAAAGACTACCGTATGCTAAAAAGAATACTAAGCAAACGTTTTTCATAAATGACCTTCACACTGTCGGCAGCCCTGAAGATGGTTTTCCGTGGTTTCCCATTTTCACACCAGGCAAATGCCGGGGCTGTACCTAAATTAAGGCCACGGCCGCTGCCTTCCACTTTCTAGGTCTTTCCTATCCCATCGTCGCCATAAGACCTATCTGTGCCGGTGTGACGTAAAGCAAATAGCAAATACAAAAAAAAAATACAAAAAAAACCTTCACGTAATTCATTATAACGAAAGTGTTCGGTAGCGTTAGAAAGGAAAAAAGGTATTAAAATTAATTATAGTTTTCATAAATTTGGTGGGGGATGAAAATATCTATGGAAGTAACAGAGTCCCACTCTCTTTTGACAGGCGAAACTTCAACAATAAACATTTTATTTGTATTGAACAAATCTGCTTCTCTGTATACAACACCCCAAGTATTTGCCAGGAGTGAAAACGGCAAAACCACTGAAACCCAGTTTCAAGGCCACCCACGGTGGGATTAAAACCCACCATCTCCCGAATGTAAGCTCAATTTTTGACCCGATAAAGTACTGTAGCTCAGGACTTAAATGGTAACATTCGCTAGAAATTGCTGTAAACGCTGCCTGACGTAATGGTAGTCTATTTTATTACGGAGGACCACATTACATGAGTTGTACGGTTCGTGACACACAAACAGAGCTGTTAACAAAGAATACATTAACATCATAAACAAATATTGGGTTAATATTAACCCGAATGCGGGAAGCGAAGTGAGCTCTTTTGGGATCCGACTCTCGTTTGAATAAGCTTCAGATTTCACATCCATCATTTCTGCGACGGGATTTGTGCTTGCCATTGAAAA
Organism: Anabrus simplex; assembly: GCF_040414725.1. Classification (NCBI taxonomy): domain Eukaryota; kingdom Metazoa; phylum Arthropoda; class Insecta; order Orthoptera; family Tettigoniidae; genus Anabrus; species Anabrus simplex. The sequence continues at coordinate 77,089,166 of NC_090277.1, forward strand.
GGGAGAATCGATCTGGGCGTACGTGATGGGCCACAAACACCTTGAATTACCGCCAACTCGCGGTTCACTTTCTGCGGAGAGATGTCCTCCAGCCATTAGGCGTTAGATGTAATTGTTTTAAGTTTGGAAATTATTTATATATTAAGAAAGATCATCCGTAGAAAGTAAAAGGTAGATCGCAGAAAACTAACTGTGGTAAATATTCGTTTATAAATCGGGGATCGATGACTGAAATGTATTACTTGCAGCTGTCTCAGAGTCTTTTCTCAAAAATGTAAGATGCTTCAAGAATAGACTCCAGCATTCTGTAATTTGTGTGTAAATTTCTATGGAATGTTGTCATATTTTAATGTAACACTCATCATCATCATCATCATCATCATCATCATCATCATCATCATCATCAGTCGGTTTACTCATTGCTGAGCGTCGTGACCTCATTTCTTCACTTCGTTAGTAACTGCATCATTAACGAGATTTTTCCATGCTGAGCTGTCTTCAGTTCTTCTTAAGATATTTTGAAGAGGTAGACCGGTGAACTTCTTTGCTTGGTCTAACCATCTACTTGTTGTTCTGCCCCTTGGTCTGGTGCCTTCAATTTTGTCTTGCAGAATGGTCTTTTCTAAATAACACTCAACCCACTGTAAATTGTAGTATTAAGGCATTTGAATTATTTAAGGTTTGTGTGAAATTGTATATGATGATGCTGGGTTTAGAATATTCAACTAGTAGTATTTCTTGTAATACTTCCATGGAATTGCCTTTTATACTCTTGTTGTTCTACGGTAAATATGTTCTTTAATAGAGACATCTATGGAGAAAAGTCCAAACTTCTTGAAATAGTCGTAGCAAACTGTGATACACCAAAAAAGAAATCCAGTCAGTTCAGGAAACCTTAAAATAATACATGACCCTATCACTTTGATAGTGGCATCTGTTGATCAACGTCCCAACTTCTTGCACTAGTTGTTTCACTTTTAAGTGTAGGTAGCGTTCTTCAAGGCGCTTCATTTAAATGCACGGGGTTGGGGTGTACCTCCCAGTACAATTTACAATCATATTTATGTGATTACCCCACGGTGACCTTAGGAATCCCTTCGAAATCTCCCATTGTAATAAACATAGTACCGGAGGCATAAAACCGCAATGCTATTAGTAGCTGACTGAGGGGTTCTACAGCATGATTTCTGAAATAGAAGGAAGTTACTTTATTTTCTAAAATTTACACTTTCGACATGCAAACCGTTGAAAAAGTCATTTCTACATTCTTAAATTTCATTGCATGTTATATTCTAGCATCAATTTGCTGAAATAGAGTTATGACAGTCTGTTTTGTAAGCCTAATCCTATTTAAAAACTCTGTTTCATTCCATATATGAAAGTGACATGCCCTTGCTCGAAAAACTGATGGTGCCCATGGTCGTTCAATAATTTGAACCACTTCTTCATCATCGTTTAATATTTCTTCAAAAACCTCAAAAATATCTTCGAAATCCATTCGTTCTGCCATGTTGTAAGGTTAAGTATTCTTAAACTTCAGTTTAAACGGTAGATGAGCGGCTGTAAAATTAATATTTGCTTAAACTCGACTAAAAAATGAACCGAAGTTTAAACTGAACCAACAGTTTAAACCTCTATTATAATACCGGCCCTTAAAGAGCTAATAATAAAAATATAAGGTGTCCCACGAGGAATGGTCACTATTGAGGGATATGGCAGGAACAATCATTTGAAGCAAAATAATTCATATGGACATTTACCCTATCCCAAATCGTTTCCGGGATAGAATAATGAACATTATTTCGTTTTTGGGCTAGTGGCGCTCTTTGACATAAATCTACTCTAAATGTGTTCTATGTCGGAAACCATTCAGAATAGATCATATGCCCATATGTAGTTTTTTTGCTTCGAATGATTGTTCTTGTCATATCCCTGAATATTGACCATTCCTCCTGGGGCACCGTGTATAGAAAACTGAATAGGCTCCCCCATGAAGTGCACTCATCTGCTACGTCCTTCAGAACGTCACCAGTCTGTCAAAAATAATCACTATTCACAGAAGAAGAGTCTCCATTTGAGGACTGAGTCAAAGAGCGGAAATGTGAAGTGTGCACTGTGTAATTAGTAGCTAATTCCTTTTAATCTCCAGCACATTCATTAGAGCTAATGATATAAAAAGATCTATCAAAGCAGCTGTTACAAATCGGCTTTTTAGCATATCCACTAAGAATGATAATTAGTGCGCTGTATTTATACGCGTTCTTCGTTTGTTTGTATAACTCTCATAACCGCCATCGAATGAACGTGGATTGTTAGGTGAAAGTTTAAGAAGGAATCTACACTTTTTTCTGCGTCCATCAAAACACGAAATATAGCATTCAGAAGGCCATGACATACCTACAATATTTCGCATGTATTCTAGCGGCCCTTGCTTCTACAGGCTGAAAATAACCCTTGTGCCTGGGACTATCATAAACAATCCGATTTTTCGGTCGGGAGCCATATTTAAGATATAATATTTAATTCATTAAGTTTAGTAGGAATTTTTGGTCAGTTTCAATAGTATTATATAGACTATATACTAGTATATAAGCCGGTCTTTGTCTGTCGAAATTATCATCTATAAAGTAAATGGAATTTCCATTAATATATCTTACGAATAAAAGTTACACTTCCCAGGTTTTATACAGCACTCGAACGGCCATAGACTTGTTGAAACACCAGATCCCGTAGATCTCCCAAGTTAAGCAACATTGGGCGTGATCAACATTTGGATGGGTTGCCATGCGCTGTTGGTGAGGGGTAAGGGAATGGAGGAGCGAAAAGCAACTGGCCACTCTACCGTACGTTAACTCCGGCTCAGGTACACATGTGCGGGGGTTCGGACCTGCCTTCGGGCAGATTACACCCTTACCTTACCGAATGGAATAAATGCAGGTATTATAGTATTCCTTTACAAACGATATTGAGTGCATATAGACATGATATAGGCTTTTGGGTATGCCGTGTCAAAAGTTCAAATCCTTTACGTTTCGCAGAGAACTGTGCTCTGCGTCATCAGAAGAAAATCTCGACGGTCCACGAGAAACGCTTCTTAAACAACGAGCTTTCGGATTTAGACGTTATAATAGAAGTGGAAATGGTAGGTTCATTCGTCACCAGATGGCTTCCCGGACGCGACACAGCACTAGCGTTTGGAGCGGAAGCTGACGGAACCATCAGAATCAGTCTAAGAGGGTCACATAACATGTGTACGTAATATAAGTATGACATTGACACAAGCCTGGAATGAAACATCTGGAGATGAAGAACGTACGATACTGAGTGCAGTTGCAGCTCGGAGTTGTACTTCGACGTCTAATGATCTGCGTACTCTTGAGAATGCTACATACAACTGTCCAAACCGAATCACCATCAACAGCGTCATACGCCCTCACTACATATGAGCTCTGTGGAGAGGTTTGGAATTCAATCCAGGCTTTTGGAGTGGAATCTAGTGATTAGAAATTCTATACCACCACCTCTGCTATACTGCCGACCAACGTTCGGATGGTACAAATATTTTTGACGAACGGGACTCGAACGATCAAACCACGGTGTATCCGTGATGATGTTATCAATTTTAGGGATGATGGAGGTCGGCAAATGGACCAATTTGAGATGAGAAACCATATTCTGGAAACGATCGAGTCAAAAGTCAAGCGAAATTCTACTTATTTAAGTCCGTTTATCTGCACAAGTTTCGCAAGCTACTCCATTTATAACAAATGTTTGAAATGGGGTCCCTCAGTGTCAGTGCAAGTTCTGTAGTACCTGTTCCAATATCCCGGTGTCGTTTGAACAGCGTCGCAGGCAGCGAGAATTCTTGTCAAGAGATCCTTTTGAGTCTCGTCAGGTGTCTCATACACAAGGCTTTTCACACGGCCTTACAAGAATAAATCAAGTGGGGTGAGATCAGGTGAACGAGTAGGCCACGAAACAGGACCTCCTCTTCCTATCCACTTTGCAGGGAATGTCTGATCCAGGTGTTCACGAACCCTTAGTCTAAAGTGAGGTGGGGCTCCGTCATGTTGAAGGAAGAGCAAGTGGGATGAGTTCCTGGAACGCCCCAGCCAGAGAGGTCATTTACAGCCTGTAGAAGCAAGACCCACTAGAGCACATCTTAAAAGGGTATGTCATGGCCTTCTGAATGTTTTATTTTGTGTTTCGTGAGCACCACTGTGTACACTGATGCTGTTAAGAACGGACGGACGTTAAACAGCTTCGATTATTAATAGCGTTTGACTCGAACCTTTCCGTGTTACGGTTCCTTATCTCAAATTGATCCTTTTCCCGCCCTCCATCATCCGTTAAAGTTTGATGCGTTAATGACAACGGCCACCAGGTGCGCTGCTCTATCTCATGCTTATCGATGGAGATAAAGACCAGAATGGAAAAAGATGATTCATTCATTCAGTTTAAAGTCCCTCAAATATATGTGTGGAAGGCAACAGAAGTTGTGCACCTACAGTACGTCTCATGGCGAATATGCGACGTCGACTTCGCTGATACAAACGTATATTTCTTCGAAACTTTCTCGTTTTTTCAATATCGCTGTGAATGACAGGCAGAATTAGGGATATTATATATATATATATATATATATATATATATACAGTCTGATTCAGCCGCCCCTTCCAATGTAGTTTTGTGCAACCCTTTCGTCCTGAAAACATCTGCCCTCCCGGTATGCTCAGAAAACACAACCGGATATCTTGGCATTTACCTTTCACCACGATAGGACGCCGTAATGTTATACTCGTATTAAACACTGCAAGACATGCATGTACCTTCTACATCATATGAACCTGACACGCTGGCGAAACACTAAATTGACATCGTGACCGCAGTAAACCTAATATTTGCTATACGCTGCCCAGTGTCCCGTACGGAGCAATAGTGTAGTTGGTAAATGCGTGGCGGAGCGGGATTGCATGTCAGGTGGGAGGTTCGAGCCCGGGACGAAAATTACAAATTTTTTAAATATTTGTTTAATACTTACCGCACACAAATTAAGTTAAATACCCGCTTTCATGCAAATTATGTGTGAATGAATGTGTTTGTGGCCCCAAGAAGGGTCGATTAGTTAGCGGGCCGGACACATACGGACCGGAAATAATAGGAACACAACTGTCCTGACAATGTTTTATTGCAGCAAATGCTCGATGTGATGACCATTTTGGTTTATGCATATTCGGGCCCGGTGTCCAATAGATCGTCTTGCGCGCTGAAGCATTCCAGGTGTAATTGCTCGGCAGGCGTTCGTGATGAGTTGCCGGAGCTGGTGGGGTTTTCCGGCACATGAGTATAAACTACGTTCTTCAAACGTCCCCACAAGAAGAAGTCTAATGGCGTTAAATCCGGTGATCTAGCGGGCCAAGAAACAAGGCCTCCTCGTCCTATTCATTTCCCTGGCAGTCCTTCGTTCAGAGGGTTACGACCGGACAAAGTCGAATGTTGTGGAGCTCCATCCAGTTGCAACCATGTCGTCAAACAATCGTGTAAGGGCACATCCTCCAGCATCAGTGGGAGTTCCTGACGCAGAAAGTGCAGGTAGCGTGGGCATGTCAAATGGCCTTCAAAGAAGTAAGGTCCAATCAGGCAATCCGTCAAGATTCCACACCAAGCATTCACTCCCCATCGTACTTGATGGGTCGCCTGTCGCACTCAGTGAGGATTGTCCGCACTCTAATAGCGCATGTTGTGGCGATTAACGTTCCCATTATTATGGAAGCGCTATTCGTCCGAGAACAAGATATGTGATACGAATGCTGCATCATTGTACAGCCTGCCTAATAACCGCCGACAGAACTCCATTCGAGCTTCGAAATCCCGCCAATGGAGCTCTTGGTGTAGCTGAAGGTGGTATGGGTGAAACTTATGTTCATGCAGTATTCGCCAGATGGACGGCTGGCTGGTGTTCACTTGTCGTGTAATCGCCCTTGTACTGTGTGGATGATTACGAACTGCCTCCAGAACGGCCTCTTCTGTTTCACCCGATGTAACGGGCCTATCGCGGACTGGTGGCTGTTTGGAAATCACGCCTGTTCTCCTTAGGTGACTTTCAACACGGCGGAATGTCGTATTAGGCGGATGTCACCTGTCGGGATACCGTTCCTGGTATAGACGTAGTGCCTCGTACGCGTTTTGTCTTGCTTCCCCATAAATGAGGAGCATGTCAAGGTATTCCACTGTGGAAAACATGCCGAATGGCAGCAGAGATTACAGTAATTCAGGCCCTTACCAACAGAGTATGCGCAGGGCACAAGATGAATAAGAGCGTCATTCTACTATTTGAATGTGGCAAACGTGGGCCTGTGCTTACGTATTCAAACATCATACCGATGCAAAAACATTTGAACTATACAGGATTCGAACCGCCGCTGGCATATTCCGTCCATTGCTAGGTGAATGCCTAACCACATCCGGTACGCTACTGCTGGAAACATGAGGGTGGTACCACGAGAGTAGAGTGCATACACCATCCGGTTCGGTGTTTAAGATATTAATTATTGCACTGTTACCTAGTTTTATGCATTGATTCCCCTCTTCGTTACACCAGGTCATGAGGCACGACGCATTAACGTAGCTGCATGGTAAAAGGACGTTGCTACATGATTTCAAGGTGTCATGTTTTGCGAACGGATGATGTAACATGTCGCTAGGGTTCAGAATCGTGTGAAAAGTGTGCTCACTGAACATTAGTACCATACAGTACGCCTGCAGGGCTGTAACCATCTGCACGTTAGTTGGGCTATAGTAAGCGATATTGGAAGGGGCTGCTGAATCACACTGTATACTGCTACTTTCCTGCAAGTAGATAACGGGCGAAGGTTTAACTTGTCTAGTATCTGAGTGCTATTCAAGTTTCGACAATCCGATGCTCTGGTTCTAACCATGGCACAGACGAATGACTGCGCGCGGTCAATGTGATTCAGATTGTTGGGTGAAGAGGTAGACCAAATGGAAGACGCGAATTCAATAATCGGTAGGATGCAAGATATATAGTAGGCTCTGAGGAGCACGGATGTCGGTGATGTCAGAAAATCTGGGCGGGTTACAATTGGGTGGGGAATCTGCCTGCAATCTCGAGGATTATGACGAAAATGGAGAGGAAAGGAATTGCCAGGTCGCCAGATTTCAACTTTGGTTCTTAGAAAATCATCTTCCAAACTGAGGTTGCAAATGACTTGATATGCGAGGTAGACGCACATACGTTTGCTCTATTCAGCTTGGCTTATGAGGCATATGCCCGTACCACAGGAAACATGACGTTATAAACGAATTGTCGTTATAACAAAGTTTATGTTTCTACGAGCAAATGCTGGGTAGCACCTCGAATATTGTAATCGTGAGTCTCCACTTCCTGCAGAGACTGTACGGTGATCTCGAAGCTCACAAATAATCATCTTTCTCACGTAAACTTTTAAGGAAATGAGACTTTCAGTTTGTGTCTTGAATATAAGAAAGCGTACCGCAGAGCATTATTTCGGCTAAGATGAGAGTTCTTGAGATGGAATCACTTTATAAGAAATGGAATGGAGTGTGTCGCAATCAAATATCGGTGACTGAAGTGCTCAGAGTTGATTTCGCCAAATGGATGCCGTCTATCGTCGGCTTAAGTAAATCACTGACAGCAGGAATCAAATGAAGTTCCGTACGCTGAGCTAAAATCCTTATTTCTGTGATAAAAGTTTGTCCAGAAGTTCTCTCTCACAGTCTTCTAGTAATATAAGATGTATTATTATTATTATTATTATTATTGCGAACCGGACAAACTTAGGACCAGGCCAATACCAGTTCACTTCCTTCTTATCGTCCCTTCTTCCTTCCTCTTTTTCCACAGTGCCTTCATGCTTTCAGAATGTTGCACTCTTCTCTCTTCAGTTCATCTTCCCCCTCTGCGCTCTTTCTTTTCTTCCACAAGAACTTTTGGTAAGTCTTTTCCTGAATTGGTCTCTATCACAACATTCTTCATCTGCAATTCCTAACCTCTTGAGTTCTTCCTTCATCTGCTTGGCATATCCCCCCTGGCTCTTCAAGTGGTATATTTTATTAAAAATTTGTTTATTTAACCTTGGAGGATCCATTCTGATCTATAGAATCGCAGCCGTATTTTCCTTATTATTGTTTCCAGGTCTTCTGTTCTTTTGTATATCTCCTTATTTGATCGTAATCTGTAGTTTCTTTTTATCACCCTTGGGCCGTAAATCCTCTTTAATATTCTCCTTTCAATCTTTAGTAGTTTTGCCAGGTTCGTTAGTGTTGGTGTTTCCACCCCATACAGAATCACTGGTTTTACCACAGCATCATAATGTCTTAGTTTGGCATTAATGGAAAGATTCTTTTTGTTGTAAATAATAATAATAATAATAATAATAATAATAATTGTACCGGGCGGTACACCTCTACACCGTTTATTTAAAAGTTGCGCCAGTTGAAACTCCTCTTCTGGAGGAAGGTTGAACTTTATCTATTCTATTAATTCTCTACTTTCTCAGAAGATGTCACCACGTGGAAAATTTTGAGTTTTTGAACTGTGTCACTTTTGATGTGTTTTTGTTTAGCTTGAAGTAAGAAGTGTGAACTTTCTCTTCTAGAGGACACTACTGAAGATCAACAATAGTGCAACCTAGTGCGGAGTCAAAGAACTATTTTGTTGAAGAAATTTTTATTTCAAATGTTTGTTCTTTGCTAAATTTCTTTCTGTTATTGTTTAAGTTGGCTGTATACCCCTCTCTTTCCCCTTGTTTTGCATGTAGCCAATCCCGAATTTCTTAAATTAATTTCTATCCAATCAGATGTATCTTCCCCCAACTTGAATCGATTGCGGGGTCCTATCCAATAAAAACATTGTGGGCGGGTGTTTTCATTCCCCTAACGCCTAGAAACTTCCGCGAGAGTATATAAACTGCTGATTTTAGGGTCTCCGGGCCACTTCTGTTCCATCTTTCAGTGTATTAAGTACATAGCAGGAGGCGGGAAGCGCCTCTTTCTTCTTCAGCCGTTCAACACCAGGTAATGGCCTATTAATAACTTCTTTTCTTGCTAGGTTGGCAGTTTAACACTCGCGGCGGGTTCGAAGCATTTCCATCATGTAACCTTTTCCTAAAATGTAATTACTCTTTTCATCTTTTTCTTGTAAAGCTACATATTGGGATAGAGAGTGCTACCCTCTCGAGCTCCCACTCACATTTGTTTTGAGGTGAACTTATTTTCTCAAACTATTCTTCGTTTATGTAATGTAAAGTGTTCTTCTCTAAGTCACCTCTGTAGTATGGGATTAGCCCTTGCGTTAGTGGCCCAGAGCCAGATTAGGTTTTAAAAACAAAGTGTATTAGGAGTGCAAGTTCGCCTCCTCTCAAATTGTTATTTTAGAGGTCATGTAATCAACCTTCTTTTCATGTAATAGACCTCCGTAGGTTGGGTATTTTACCCCTGTGAATACGTCCTTAGAAGGACAGCTTGAAGGTAGAGTTTGGTGTGGCCTTGTGATAGGCTTACAATTTTGAGAGCGGATCGCTCTTTGAAATTTGTTTCTGTATGCCTCGTGCAGGCTTTATGTGTAATGTTTGGAGCCAGTGCTCCTGGGCATGAATGGGGTTTTCTGCCCCTTGGCTAAAATTTTTTTTTGGAGTAAGGCGGGGCTGATTGCCCAAGAGTTATGAAGTAAGGGCACTGAGCCCGAATCCAGTAATATTGTACCTACATTTTGCTACTCTGTACCTGTTATGATTGTTATCTCTTGTTTTTGAAAAGAAAATATAACCTAGTTAAATTTTAAATTAATTTTACATTGCACGTTAATTTCGTAGCTTGAAACCCATTCACACCCGCACCTTCTTTCACCTCTACCTACCACGGATATCTCCGTAACAATAATAATAATAATAATAATAATAATAATAATAATAATAATAATAATAATAATAATAATAATACCGAGCTCGGCTGCAGTCGCTTAAGTGCTGCCAGTATCCAGTAATCGGGAGATAGTGGGTTTGAGCCCCACTGTCGGCAACCCTGAATATGGTTTTCCGTGGTTTCCTATTTTCACACCAGGCAAAAGCCGGGGCTGTACCTTAATTAAGGCCACGGCCGATTCCTTCCAATTCCTAGGCCTTTCCTATCCCATCGTCGCCATAAGACATATCTGTGTCGGTGCGACGTAAAGCAAATAGCAATAATAATATAAGGGGATTAAGACATTGAACTGTGTGGTTGAACACAGTGCTGCAGTGGGTCTGCGTTTAAACACGAAAAAGATCAAAGTAATATACATAAGCGAACATGTCATTCAACCTGTTAACTTGACAGTAGCAGCCACATCACTGGAGCAAGTACTTCGCCAGCGTTCTTGATCACAGCTGGAGCAATGCTGTTGAAATCAGGTCCCGGATTGAACAGGCAAGAGAATGAGCAAACTTCTCTGTAACAGGAACTTTAATATCAATCTCCGTCTCCGTTTACTTCGGTGTTACGTATTTTCTGTCTTACTTTAAGGTGCCAAGAAAACGCTGTCACACGCTGACAGCACGAAAAACGTCGATCTTTACCGATGCCTGTTCAGAATTCCTGGGTTGACAGAATACTTAACACTGAAGTACTCCAACTCCTGAACAGAGAGTTAAATGTCATGCACAACATCAAAAAGAAGACACTTCATTACTTCGGCCATATCATTCCAAATGATAAGTATAGACTACTGCAGCTTATCTTACAAGGTAAAACTGAAGTAAGGAGAACTAGAGGAAGGAGGAGAATATTTTGGCTACGGAATATACGAGAATGATATGGGCTCACTATCCCCAAGCATTTCCGAGTTGCTGAGAACAAGAACCAGACATCCAATGTGGATATGGTCCAAGGAGAAAAAAGAAACGGATGAACGTCGCAGTAACTCAGGCAGATTTTTAGCGTAGAGTGGGTAGGGAAGGGAAGGAATGGGCCGTGGCCTAAAGATACGCCCTAATGAGAAACAACAGAGGCGCAGACATTGGGTTCGATACACACAATGCCTTGAAAGCAAACTCGCTCACTAACAACCCATACATTATTATTATTATTATTATTATTATTATTATTATTATTATTATTATTATTATTATTATTATTATTATTATTATTATTATTATTATTATTATGTATGCATGTATGTATGTATGTATTTATTTATTTATTTATTTATTTATTTATTTATTTATTTATTTATTTATTTATTTATTTATTTATTTATTAATTTATTTATTTATTTCTCCGTGGCAGCAGTTCTTCGGTTCTCAGGTTTGGCTTCGAGCGTGGCTGAGGATTTTAGCCTCGTCTGGCTCGCGGCTGGGTGTTCGTGTTCGCCTAAATACGTATCTCTTCATCTATACACACCACTCACGAACCAGACGCCATGATGAATACATCTCGCCACACAGACTTGGGGTCAGGAGGGCCCTGTCTACATGTGGAGTGCAGACAGCACCCGCGACCTCATGAACGTGTGGGAAAATTGGTTGAAAAATAGATAAAGAATGAAATAAGGAGATTGATTTAATGTCCAACTAAATACTTTAACGGTTTCGCAGACACCGGATTTGCCAGAATTTCGTCTCACAAGATTTATTTTACGTGCCAGTGAATCTACCAACATTTGAGCAGCTTGGAAGGAGTCGAGATCGAACCCACAATATTGACTCAGAGAGTAATAATAATGATCATAATTGCACGGTTTCTGAGTTGATACGAGAGTATTCTTGTACCAATGTGTGTTGGTCTCCACTTCTTATTACACGTGTATATTTTTATTTTGCCAAGAACGTATCACTCAGACATGTTCACACTTTGTAACAATCTTGGAGTTGATGATGATAAAAGACACACTTAACTTTCTTAAGTAACTTACTGTGATACGTGTTTGTGTAACCCTTGTATCAGATCCTCAATTTTCGGCATCAGTCTTTTATTCACCCGTCGTAAGAGAAATACGTTGGTTTAAAATTAAACTGGACGTGTTGTACAAAATCAAAAGGTTGTAGGATAATATCTCCATTTTTATTAGTTTAAAGGTCGCATCTTGGAATTCTGTTGCAAACACTGAAAAGTTTTATATCGCTAGTTACTGTTTAACGTACTCAGGATCCCTAGAGGGCCACACTGACCTAGACCACCTGCAGAAGCGGAATTGGCAATGTTTTCTTTAGATACATCAGCACCCCGTTTATTCGAAATAAAGGGGGCGGAACAACTTCGGTTGACGCGTTTCTTTTTCGGCTGACACATGTTTAATATTTTCGGAAGTTAAATGTCGAAATAAAAAAATGGATAAACTCTTTTAGGCAGAAGTCCACATTGTATGCTAACATTGAAATGTTTACATAATGTCACTCATTATATAAAATCAGTGATTTTATTCTGAATTTTCTTGATACAGCGCTGTCGTGCAGATATGTCGCGCCACTGTTTAATCAACAATACACCATCTGGTGTAGATTCATTGTTTTGTTCAACAAAGCCCAAAGCAATCTGAAATAATGAAACAATTTCTTTTGCAATGGGGTAAGAAACGCATTGGAACTACAGTACAGAATCGCAGGGCCAGTGGAACGACCTTAGGGCGAAAGAAAAATATGAGTGGAGAAGGGTCACTGGACTTCCTGATTTCCTAACAGAAGCTGCAGCATAGTCCGAGCAGTAAACAAGATGAAATTCCCACAACTGAAGCAACGTTAACCACAGTCTGCATAATCTTCATGTATACAGTAATAATAACAATAATTCCTGCTTGTTGAAGAAAAATGAATCATGAAACGAACTAGAGGGTAAGAAACTGTTTTGTTTTATGCTACACGAGGATTCTGGATAAGTCACAATATAAAAATAGGATTTGCCTAGTAGCTCTCAGCACATATAGCAAGATAATTACTAATATCGACGGCTAAGAACGAGAGGGTAAAGATAGAATATTAAAATACAATTTCGCCAGAGCAGTTCGGTTAAGCCGGGTTTCGGTTAAGCGGGGTTCTACTGTACTAACAAGTGTATTTAATGTGTATGTGACATTCATTGAATAGAATGGAATACTACCATCCTCAGGTTTCCGATCGCCTTAAACTGAGGAGAGTATAACAATTTATTGCAATGCAAATTATTTGATACATGCACTATTTTGTTACAATTAATTTATGTATTGCTACCGTAAATACTACAATTACGTCTATTTACTAATTACACCCCATCTCTAAATTGTAGTTTCTAAGATTTTTACTTTTGTCCCAGACATTGTTATATAAAACCAAACCAAACCCCATGGCACTACAGCCCTTAAAGGGCCTTGGCCTACCAAGCGACCGCTGCTCAGCCCGAAGGCCTGCAGATTACGAGGGGTCGTGTGGTCAGCACGACGAATCCTCTCGGCCGTTATTCTTGGCTTTCTAGACCGGGGCCGCCACCTCACCGTCAAATAGCTCCTCAGTTCTAATCACTAGGCTGAGTGGACCTCGAACCAGCCCTCAGATAAGGTAAAAATCCCTGACCTGGCCGGGAATCGAACCCGGGGCCTCCGGGCAAGAGGCAGGCACGCTACCCCTACACCACGGAGCCGGCGACATTGTTATATAGTCTAGGAAATTATGTAAAAGGGGCAGTCAAATAATAACCGTACACCCGCCATAACACACATTCCGTGCGAAAGGTGGCAACACTGTTGTTACGTATCGATACTGCCGTCGCTGTGGTGGCAGAACTGCATAGTGACAACTCACAGTTGTTGGGTTATGTCTTTGTTGGTTCGCGGTCTGGTCTAGTGTGTTCGTCCAGCTGTAGAAATGGAGGCAAGCAAAGAAGAGCAGGGTGGGAGCTGGAGCACGCGAAACTCACTGCATCTCCATGACGAGCGTGCACGAGTGGCACTGCCCAGGACAGGCCCATCCTCCGTACAGCCCTGATCTTTCAACTTGTGATTCTCACATTTTAGGCGACCTGAAGAAAGACATAAATGTACGACGGTTTCATACGAACGAGGAAGCGCAAGAGTGGGTGCGGTTATGGATCCGTCAGCGACCTACCTCTTTCTACAAAACTAGAATTGATCGTCACGTCTCCTGGTGGGATAAATGTACTAACGCTTTTGGTAATTACTTCAGTAGCGGATGTTCGCTTTTCACTTGACTGCCTGCTGTATGTTACTCCTATTAATTCGTGTTAGTGCAAGTATATCTTTGTGTCGCGAGTCTGAACAATGTTATAGTTAGCTTACAATAGACATTATGAAATAACTGAATGAACGAATTGCCTGATTGGATTATATTGGTACACTGCATGCATGAATGCATGATGAATGAATAAGTGATCGAAAAGTTGAATAAGTTAAGCGCTCTCCGCGTAACATTCATTGTTTGTTTTCAGGTTACGGGGAGCTTCTCTAGGACTCGAAGTAGGAACACCAGAACGAAAATGTTATGGGAGCGAACAATTCAACCTCCCCATGTTTTCATGGACCATCTTTCGATTGGCTGGGGTCTGTTAGTTAAAAGGGACCGCGTCAGGTAAGTGGCGATGTTTTAAATACCGCATGCCTTCAAGGTAGGCAGTCGTAAGCGCCTGTTTCAGGGGCCGAAGATTGCATAAGCTCCATCATCAGTAAGTAAAGTGATTGTACGTACCAGTTTGGCCATTAGTTCAATAATAGTTGTGTCGTTCACAGAATCATCTTTCAGTCCTAAACTGTGAGTTTACGAAAGAAAGACGGTCCTAAATTAAAAACCACACTATACAGAGTGGCCCAGGTGGGATGGTCAGTGTGCAGCGATATGACAGCAACAATCCTTTGAAGCAAGAAACTTCATATATACATATGCTCTATTCCGAATGGTTGCAGAGATATAACACATTTTATGTACATTTGTTTTGGGGCTACTGGCGCGCACCTCTTTGGCGTTTTATTCCTGCCCAATCTATCTCTTTGTTTTCAGCCTCTTTGTTCTGGATGTCTTTCTGCCATTAAACTAGCCCGTTGAGCGCGCAGTTGTCCACAGGGTGTTGTAAGTGAAGTAATGCATCGGTGAACTGTGTTTGCACACGCGCCACACATCCACACTATTGAAGAATTTAGATATGATGTATGTTTACAACTTCTGCGATGGTAGTGCTCCTGCTCCTGTCGAGGAATAACTGTCGACGCTTTTTCGACACGGAGAATTTCTGATGGTATAGTGTTTGCCAAAGATTTTAGCACATAGTGTGGAAAAGACATTATCCCAAGTTCCCTTTTTCCTTCTGAAGGTGTAGTTCAACAACTTGTGCCCATTTCAAAACGTCAAAGAGGTTGGGTGGATAAAACATGCGCGCCACTATCCCCAAAAGCAAATGTACATTAAAAATTTGTTATATCTTGAAAACTCGGGGTTTATAGGAAGAATAAATGTGTTTTTCAATTTTCTCTTACACTGTTCAATATGAAAAATCTGTAGAAAATATGGGAAACGCTTCTTAATTTTAACATATTTTTACGTACATAATTTCGTTTACTTTTTAAATAACGGAGAAAATTACGTTTTTCTAGGAGCTTCATGCTCTGCAGCCAGTGACAGACACCCTCGCACACGAACAGTTATTTGAAGGACCCATAAGAGGAGAAAATCAGAGGATGCGTAACATTTCGCTCGGACTGAAAATTAACCCCATCTAATATAACTGAATACCGAGAAAACGTGAGGTAGAACTTTTCCCTTTGGTGTCTGTCTCTCTGGTTATCTATCTGTTTGTATATTCATAAAAGTAGACAACTTCTGGACTTATTTAAACCAAACTATGTATTTGAAATCTACTTAGTCAGGATTGTGTTATTAGGCACATGGTAATCACATGGAGTTGGTATTTATAGGAAGATTATTCCCAAATGTTTCCGTTTGCATTAGGTCTATCAAAAGACTGTATGTAACAAACGTTTAAAAATATCTTATGGACTGTACCGTACCGTACAATAAATTCGGAAATCGTCCTCATTCACTCTCGATTTTGTTCATCTTCATCATATTTCACGTCACTGCCACACGCTTTTGTAGGAAAATATAATTTTAACATATCGCATTAAACGTACTGTATGACTAGAGCCATGTTAATAAACATAAATTCCTGAAGGAAACGTAATTCGCTGCAAATATTCCCGTGTGAAGAACGGGTACAAATGCTAGTATATTGCTACGTAGGCAGGTCAATAAGTATTTGCAATTTTGCTCTAATTATCTTTAGGTTTGTTCTATGGCCTTGTGTGGTCACCAGCCGCTAGATGGCACCGTTGTAGGTTTCAGCGTTATCAGATCAGTACAACTTGCGCTGTTGCAACGTAAAGATGGCCGCTCCACTCTCCGTTTGCACCTACCAAGAACAGTGTTCTGTAATCATGTTTTTTTTTTGTTGTTTTTTTTTTTTGTGGTCTGAGGATGTACCAGAAGCGGAAATTCATAGAAGACTTTTAGAACAATACGGGGACAATGTCTCGCCACTGCGAAGTGTTTACCAGTGGATTGAACAGTTCAAAAGGGATCACACGAGAGTGAAGGATGAGGAAAAATCCGAACGTCCATCTGCAGCCGTAACAGATGCTAACACTGAACAAGTGCGTGATATCATCCTGAGTAAGAGACGAGTGACTATTGATGACGTGGCAAACCACATGCACATTAACCGTGGTTCTGCATATGAAATCACACATAAAAGGCTTAACTTCGAGACAAGTTCCAAAACAAACCAATGAAGAGCAGGAGCGCAATCGTGTGAGAATCTGTCAGCATCTACTGGACCGTCATGCTAACGAAGGTCAAACGTATCCGAAACGAATCATCACTGGACCTGAAACATGCGTTCACCACTTGGAACCAGACAGCAAACGTCAGAGCATGGAATTGAAGCATCCCGGATTCCTAGTCAAAAATAAATTCAAGAGTCATCCTTCTGCAGGAAAAGTGACGCTCACAGTATTTTGGGACTCTCAAGGGCCAATTCTGGAACATTACCAGGAAAAGGGGGAAACAGTAAACAATGAATGTTACAGTGATATGCTGGTAAACAAGCTGAAATCTGCAATTCGCAACAAACGCAGAGGTCGGACGGAGTTATTTTGTTGCCTGACAATGCGCGTCTACATACCGCCGCCTACACCGCTCAAACTCTTCAGATGCTGCGTTTCGAGGTGTTGGAGCATCCTGCGTACAGTCCGGATCTCTCCCCGTCGGATTTGATCCACTTAAAAATGCTCTAACAGGCCGTCGATTCAGCTCCGATCAACAGGCGAAGGAAGCGGTGCCTACGTGGCTTGCTGCGCAATCAAAAACCTGTTTTGCAGAGCGTATCAGAAAGCTTGTAAAATGGTAGACCATGTGCATTGGAAAGCAGAGTGACTATGTTGAAAATGATATCAATAAAAAGCGTGTACACTTTTTGTAATAAGTTATAAAAATTGCTTGCCCTCGTAATTATATATAGGCCCTACAGGTGTTGTGAGACAATCCACTCGGGATCACCAGAGGTCCTCTGATGCGTTTCTGTAATGCATTCTCGGTTTGACTTAAAGTACAACTAATTCACTCTCTTATACTACCTATACTTGACTACTGTGTTAACTGAAATAACCTCGGACAGTAACAGTAACTGGACCGGAGCCTGATCAGCTGCGTAAGACATATCTTTAATCTGCGATATGATGCTCACATATCACCTTATTATAAGAAACTGGCGTGGCTTAGAGTGCACCAGCGCCGTGAATTTCACATGTTATCACTTCTGCACAAAATACTTTGCTCTAATACTCCCGACTATCTGTCTTCACCTTTTCCTTACCTCTCGTCCTATCATGAGCACAATACGAGATCTGGCTCCTCTCTGTAAACCGCACTGCTGCTTACAACCGCTCCTTCATAATCTGTGCGTCCAGGTCATGAAATTCGCTACCTGCGAACATTAGAGACAATCCCACTCATCACATGTTTAAAGTGGCTTCCCGCGAGCATTTGCTGAGTGGATCCCGCTGACTTACTGGGTAATATTGTTGAGTGAATTAAAGAATGAATGGATTACTGTAGTTACGTCATTTAAGTATATTTTACTCTACCTATTTTAGAATTAAGGATTCTATTATTATCATCATTAATATTATTACTATTGTTGTTGTTGTTGTTGTTGTTTGAGTCATCAGTCCATAGACTGGTTTGATGCAGCTCTCCATGCCACCCTATCCTGTGCTAACCTTTTCATTTCTACGTAACTATTGCATCCTACGTCTGCTCTAATCTGCTTGTCATATTCATACCTTGGCCTACCCCTACCGTTCTTACCCCCTACACTTCCTTCAAAAACCAACTGAACAAGTCCTGGGTGTCTTAAGATGTGTCCTATCATTCTAACTCTTCTTCTCGTCAAATTTAGCCAAATCGATTTCCTCTCACCAATTCGATTCAGTATCTCTTCATTCGTGATTCGATCTATCCATCTCACCTTCAGCATTCTTCTGTAACACCACATTTCAAAAGCTTCTATTCTCTTTCTTTCTGAGCCAGTTATTGTCCATGTTTCACTTCCATACAATGCCACGCTCCACACGAACGTCTTCAAAAACATCTTTCTAATTCCGATATCAATGTTTGAAGTGAGCAAATTTCTTTTCTTAAGAAAGCTCTTCCTTGCTTGTGCTAATCTGCATTTTATGTCCTCCTTACTTCTGCCATCGTTAGTTATTTTACTACCCAAGTAACAATATTCATCTACTTCCTTTAAGACTTCATTTCCTAATCTAATATTTCCCGCAACACCTGCCTTCGTTCGACTGCACTCCATTACTTTTGTTTTGGACTTATTTATTTTCATCTTGTACTCCTTACCCAAGACTTCATCCATACCATTCAGCAACTTCTCGAGATCTTCTGTTCATATTATTTGTTTCATTTGTGTTTGTAATGATGTACATGTATACTCTCCTAGTGGTTAACTGTAAGAGAGGGTGTTGAGCCGTAACTTCGCCACCAATCTATCAAAAGTCAAAATTTTGCACGTCAAGAGATGCTCCAGTTCTGGCTGTAACATCTGCGTCTATCGTACAGTCACCTGAGAAATTAATTTCAGAGTTGGATTTATAATAAATAGTGAAGTACCTAAAGACGATAATATTGAGAAGATCAAGTAAGTGGTACGGCGCCAAGTGGTCGACCAGAGGGTTACAGATAGGAAACCCATAAAAGCGAATGGTGCAGTGGACAGCCTAATGGGGGTGTAACGTGCATAGGGAAATTGGATCTCTTATCTGGAGGACTAAACTCGGTCAAAGTGCGCAACTCTCTCTACATGTGAGTGGTGTGGCAGAGGAAACCTCCACAGCAAGCAGTACTACGTATTCACTTCTGCTCAACTAAAGATACGCTACACCCCGAAACAGAAGAATTCGTGGTAGCAATTCATGACATCGTTAGAAACAGACCATTAACTGATACATGTGAAAAGTGACGAAACAAAAATCAAACCTTTGACCAGAAGCTGCTGGAAATCGCATCCCGCCCAAGAACAAAACGCGCGTTTCTCTGGATTGAACGCCACAATGCTGATCATTCATTATTTTTTTTTCTTATTCGTTATGCCCAACTAAGGAGCGCGTGTGAACTTATTTAGCACAACGTTTCTTCTTGTCTTCCCAAAATACCTTCATCCTTTCGCTATGCTTCTTTTTGCGTTCTTCCGTCCATCCTGTAGCTTGTCTTTTAGGCTGATCAGCAAATTAGTGTTTGTTTATGAGATTTCTGATTTTTTTCTCTTTTGCATGATTTATTCATTGATACCAATTTCCTGAAGATCTTTGTTTATTTCTCTAAGACAGTTGTTGTGATTTTTCAGAGATACTATGAGATTTAAGCCTCCGTGGCTCAGACGGCAGCGCGTCGGCCTCTCACCGCTGGATATCGTGGTTCAAATCCCGGTCACTCCATGTGAGATTTGTGCTGGACAAAGCGGAGGCGGGACAGGTTTTTCGCCGGGTACTCCGGTTTTCCCTGTCATCTTTCATTCCAGCAACACTCTCCATTCTCATGTCATAGCATCTATCAGTCATTAATAAATCACTTTGGGAGTGATGACCCCATCGTACTAATAGCCTATATCTGCTTCATTCATTCCATTCCTGACCCGGTCAATGTCTGGAAAACAGGTTGTAGGTTTTCATTTTCACTATGAGATTAATATCTTCTTTGTTAGCCTATTGTTATCCATACTGATCAGGTGACCATAGAATTTTTATCTTCTTTTTCTAATGGTGTCTGTGATTTTTTTTCTGTTACTTCATAGATTTCCCGTGACTTCCTTTTCATTCAACTACCATTTTCGCATTTAGGTCCTAAAATTTTCGTGAGAATATTCCTCTCTTCTTTTTTTGGTGTTTTTTATTTGTGATCTGCCACCAATTGTCAGAGTTTCTGATGCATAAAGGGCTTCTAGCTTGACAACTGTGCTGTAGTGTCGTAATTTTGCATTATTTTTTTTTTGTTTGCTAGTTGCTTTACGTCGCACGGACACAGATAGGTCTTATGGCGACGATGGGACAGGGAAGGGCTAGAAGTGGGAAGGAAGCGTCCGTGGCCTTAATTAAGGTACAGCCCCAGCATTTTCCTAGTGTGAAAACGGGAAATCACGGAAAACCATTTTCAGGGCTGCCGACAGTGGGGTTCGAACCTACTATCTCCCGAATAGTGGATACTGGCCGCACTTAAGCGACTGCAGCTATCGAGATCGGTTAATTTTTGCATTTTGGGATATACATTTGTTGTTGTATCTGCTCCTGACAATTTTGTATGCTTTTTGTAATTTTGTAATTCTTTCTTTGTTTGCTTGTTGATTTATCCCGTTTGGTTGTATAATTTCGCCTAGGTATTTGAATTTATCTACTTGAAAGATTTTCCCCTATCTAGCGATTAGAGGATGGTTGGTTTGAAGCCGTAAGAGAACAGCCAGGAAACATCTTGAGGCAGCCTCTAAGGCTCAATACCTTACTTGAATCCCTGAGACCGACTTCGATCGATCTCCCCACTATTTTCAACTTGTTAGCATGATGGAAATGTCAGTTGACAAATCAATTATTATTATTATTATTATTATTATTATTATTATTATTATTATTATTATTATTATTATTATTAGAGGGCGCTTGTTGCTCCGCAGATAGGTCAGATGAAATGAAATGTCGTATGGCTTTTAGTGCCGGGATATCCCAGGACGGGTTCGGCGCGCCAGGTGCAGGTCTTTCTATTTGACTCCCGTAGGCGACTTGCGCGTCTTGATGAGGATGAAATGATGATGAAGACAACACATACACCCAGCCCCTGTGCCATTGGAATTAACCAATTAAGGTTAAAATCCCCGACCCGGCCGGGAATCGAACCCGGGACCCTCTGAACCGAAGGCCAGTACGCTGACCGTTCAGCCAGCGAGTCGGACAATAGGTCAGATAATTCACCTTGATATGACTTTCGTAGTCATCTTGTTTTGCCTGCCCTTTTTATGGACATTTAATAAGAAGCGGGTTATGGTATGCCGGAGTCCGTAGTCGGAATTTCATCCATTCTGACGTCATCATGGCGCCCGTTTGGTAAAAATCTATCCATACATTCGCTTTTTTAAAACCTGCAGTTCTTGATGTAAAGCTTGGTATTATGTCGTAGTTCTTGGGAGATCATAAGTAAGTCTCGAAGGAGTGGTTTTTGCCAGGGAGAGAACATTTTAAAGTTACATGGCCTTCACTCTTTCTAATGTAGCTAGGTCATCCTTCGATAGGTGTTCCCAGCTAATTCCATTGTCGGGCTGCGGTAACGGTGAATGATTTCGTGTAGATTGTTGTTCTGTGTACAGGAAGGGATAAACACATGGTGCTGCAGGATCGGGTATTTTTGTTATGGTCTGTGGAGAGGAGTTGGATCCGATCACGGAGATAGGCTGGTTGAGAAGTTTTAAGAATATTGTGATGGGTTTCTACAAGGATGATTTTCGACAGTGATTTCAACCTGTTTTGTTATTGTTACTAAACCAATATTTTGTAAACTATGAGGTACACAACCTCACCATTCATTTCCATCCGCATCATTTGTTTTTTCATTCATTTGTTTCTTAGGTTAACACAGATTTTAGTTTCAATTATTATTTTAAATTAACACCTGTTTCACTGAATTTTGTCGCAGTGAGTTGTTGTTTCTTTTTGCTCAGCATATTGATGTAAATATTGTATATTTGTGCTAATTTTGTTTCCGTCTAGGCTCTCTTTTGTTTGTTTTTTTCATTTGCACCTTCATTGTGTTTTTTTAGCATTTTTTAACTTATATTATGTAAATTATTTCAACCCCCCTCATTTTTCACTGAAGATGGCTCAAACGAGCCGAAACATGCTTGAATTTGTTTACTCCATCTAATGACGGAATACATAATGTATTGAATTAGGAGGATACTCTCATTTTTCACCTTTGTAAAGTATTGTGCAAAAATCAAAGAGTATCAAATGTGCGTCGTTTTTGCAGGTGAACCACCCGAACCGTGTGTAAGACGGTGTAACATGGTAAGCGTATCGAAGTCCACAGATAAATCTTACACAAGCATTGTGAGCACACTGTAATTTCTTTCCCCATTCTACTCCTAGGTTGTTGTACACTGTATCGCAATAATCAAAATGGCGAAATGCGAGTGATTCAACAAGATTTTGTTTAGTTTAGAGGAGAAAGTGAATTTGAATATACTGAGACTGTGTAGCGTTCCGTATATTTTCCTACACACCGATATAGTTTCGTCACACCAGGACACAAGTGAGGAGGTGTATAAATTTCACAAAACAAACTTCATGTAGGAGTGTGTTTGTCACCCCTTGACCACTACTTTGCGCTGTTTACTTTGCCCTCCAAACATTTGATCACTCACGTTAAGTCAACATTGGATCAATTACCCAACGATTTGCATATTTAAATACAGCGCGCCTCGGTCGAACAGGGGAGTGAGTGCTTGTCGGAAACTGCCACCAATGTGCTGCTTTACCTGGGGGTTGGCTACTAGACCTTATTCACATTAAGAGGAGGAGTTTCAGAGGCCTTTCAAATACGTAAAAATGAAAGACACCTTAAGCCTCCAAACCTAATAATGAAAAAAATGAAAATCCATAGCCTGTTTCCAGTCATTCGACCGGGTCAGGAATGGAATGAATGAAGCTCCCATCTAACGGCGAGGATAGAAATTGTGCCGCCTGCCGAAACCTGTCGCACTCCTCTGGGGAAATGACTAATGAATGACAGATGAAATGATATTGGAGAGTGTTGCTGGAATGAAGTATGACAGGGAAAACTGGAGTACCCGGAGAAAAACCTGTCCCGCCTCCGCTTTGTCCAGCACAAATCTCACATGGAGTGACCGGGATTTGAACCACAGAACCCAGTGGTGAGAGGCCGGCGCGCTGCCGCCTGAGCCATGGAGCCTGTCCAAACCTAACAATAATAATAATAATAATAATAATAATAATAATAATAATAATAATAATAATAATAATAATAATCCTGAGGAAAATTCTCGGCCCCCGAAAAACAGAAGATGGATAATAGACTGAGGTCACGCAAAGTGACAGAAGAGCTTTCCAACATCGCAGCAGACATCCGCAAAAGACGTCTGAAATGTTATGGGCACGTTCGCAGACTGCCGGCAAGTAGACTGACACACAAGATTCTCACCTACATAGGACATCTAAAAAATATTCCATGGGTACTGGAAGTGGAGAAGGATCTGGAAAAAGCCCATATGGACTCAACTGACGCCGCGGACAGAAACCTCTACAGGAAAAAAAAAATAATGGATGGAAAGTGCAACCAGAGAACGAAGTGAAAAAGAAGACTGGAGCAAAGTGGACAGAAGAACGAAAAAGGATCCACGGAGAAAGGATGAGAGCTGTTTGGCAACTCAGAAAACAGAATCGTTAGAGCTTTGCGTGATCCATTGGGTCCATACGCATATAATGATAATAATAATAATAATAATAATAATAATAATAATAATAATAATAATAATAATAATAACCCTTCGTCACCGTAAGACGTATCTGTGTCAGTGCGACGTAAAGACACTAGCAAAAAATAATTCTACCGGAGGTACACCTTCTCCGTCCCGTTGAAATGCGCGCCTTCTAGAAGGCCATCTGTGCTGTGAATCCTGAGTTACTGTAATTCAAGATACTTGGACCTTTAAAGTTTAGATGTCTCTACTATCGGTCTATGTAACCCATCTGGCGGGACTGAGGATTTTTTAGGGAATTTTCAATGTTCAATGTTTGTAAACCTTAAGTTTTTGTAGATTTTTCTTATGCTAAGGTTGTCAACACTCCTACGGCTTCCTTCTTCCTTAGTTATTAACCAGTCAGGAATTTTGTGTAAACTTCTCTAGCCAATTAAAATTGTGTGTGTGTAAAGGCATTCAGCCTAGCTCAAGGGAGTTCTGGAACTTTCGCCTCTGAGGTGCTGTAAAAGCTGGGTGCTTTTAGGGCCGTATTGTCATTTTCATCGCTCCGATCTTGTGTGTGCACGGCGTAGGCTTGTAGGCTCGCATTCGGAAGGCCCAACAACTCAAGATAATGGCGAACATCTCTTAACATGTGATAGCTCCTGGCAGATAACTCAAGGGGAAGGTTTCACGCTTTCTTACTTAATGTAAATTTCTAAAATAACTGTTTAAATGTGAATTTTCAGCTTTGTTCAAATCCCTGCTGGGAAACATGTAATTTAGGAAATAAAGAGTGTTCACCCTCTGCTAATTCCCATTCAACTTGGCATGGGCTGACTAAGATTTCCTAAACCTCTAAATTCTTCACACTATTTTGGTATTTAATATTTCGCACCTAGTCACCCCTCTGTAGTATAGGCTTAGCCTATGAAACTTCGGGCCATAAGCCCATTTAGGATTTTGAATGTTTTTTAAAAGGAGTACAAGAGTTTCGCCTCCTTGCCTTTGTTCATGGCCGATCGTCTGAAATCTTTTATTTTTGCATTAAGGCCACTTAGTATGGGCATTCATTGCCCCTGTTTATAGCGTGATTACTGATAAGACAAATGTGTAAATGACTCTTGAGCAGAAGTGACTGTAAACAGAGTTTTTGAAGTTCATCTAGCGTAATGTTGTAAGAAGCCTGTGCCTCTCAGAGGCTGGACTGTAGTACAGTAGAAGTCCGGTAGTCCGGCACATTCGGGACCGGTCCGGTGCCGGATTACCGAAAATGCCGGACTATCGGGCGCTACCTCTTACTACGATATAGGTTAAGGCGTACAGCGAAAAGAGCTGTCACACAGCGTTTTGCAGTAAAATGTTGATCAGCAGAATCATTAGTTTAATAACACACTCCTCTTTTCAAACGTGTTTTTTCTTATTGCCATTCCATAAAAATGCCGCAGTTCATCGATGTTTTTATCTGTGAGTCTTCCTTTAACATTTAGAGTCTTTCCATCTACAAATTCTCTTTTTTCTTCGGTCCGCTTCAATTTTTGAAGGCATGTTCCCGCCCGTTCTTGAACGTGGCCCATACGTTCTATTTTTGAAATCTGTTTTTTTTTATCATATGGTTGGCTTTCCAGTACTCAGTATAGCACACAGCCTTCCAGACTGGATATTTCCAGAGATACTGTAGAGATATTTAAGTAAGTCAATGCATAACAAATGGATTGTATCAGATACATTTGCACTATTAACTTTGAAATAATAAAAAATACACTTCGATTTGTTTCGACAAATAATGCATCAAATTGTTTACGAGAGATCATTATTAAGAGATAATAACATTTTAAAGAATCCTGGAATGGTGCCGGACCATCGGGCGTTCCGGACTGTTGGATGCCGGGCTAATGGAATTCTACTGTACAGTTCGTAGCTCGGTCTCCTAGAATGTAAGTGAGTGGATCAAATATGCTCTTGTAAAATAGTGTACCTTCAGAGCTACAATGCTCATTCATTGTAAACTATTGTGCCAGTAATCTTCTCTATTGTACCTGATTTTTGTTAAGTCATTGTTATTGTGGGAGCTGAAGAACTCATCTTTACATCATTGTTGTTCATCCAGATTTTCCTAACTACCAAATTTTTTAGAAAACAGGAAAGAAAGAAAATTTCAACATTTAGTGCTTTAACTTATGCTCTGATCATTTCACTGTCCACACACTCACCCCGGTACCTTCTTACGCCTCTCTGGTCCACAAAAACACGGTAACAATAATAATAATATGTTGAAACTTGGAGTAGAAGACCTCACCACAAGAATCCGCGCAATCTTAACAGAAATCTGGAAAACAGAAGTGATTCTGCAGGACTAGAAGTGCGCGTTCTTTCATCCTTTGCATAAAAAAGTTCTACAAAACAGATGCCTATCCAACTACCTCCTGTTTATAAAGTTCTATCTAAAGCCTTCCTAAACAGAGTAGGTAAACAAACGGATCATTTGATTGGGGAATATTAAGTGGGTTTTAGGAAAGGACGTACGAGTGCTGAACAGATATGGAATCCGAAGAAGATACTGAAGATCCACAGAAGCAACAACACCACAGTCACTCTCGTGGAGCTGAAGAAAGCGTATTTCCTTTCTGACATCATTCATCGCATTCACAAGAACTGGATGTATAGTTTTTTTGTGTACATAACTCAAATATCTTAATATCATGAGAAGACACCTTGATTTTGGATCAGTTAATCTTTGAACAGACCACAACGTGTTTAAAGCGCCAGCTTCGATCGCGTCTCTATGCATTAACTGCAATTCCCCCTGTGGGTGGGGGCGGTAGAATAACACCCACGGTATCCCCTGCCTGTCGTAAGAGGCGACTAAAAGGGGCCCCAGGGGCTCTGAACGTTGGAGTGTGCGTTAGCGACCACGAGGCCCTCAGCTGAGTCCTGGCATTTCTTCCACTTATTTGTGCCAGGCTCCTCACGTTCATCTATCCTATCCGACCTCACTTGGTCAACTCTTGTTCTTTTCCGACCCCGACGCTATTAGGTTTGCGAGGGCTAGGGAGTCTTTCATTTTCACGCCCTTCGTGGCCCTTGTCTTTCTTTCACCGATATCTTCATTTTTCGAAGTGCCGGATCCCTTCCATTTTTCCCTCTGATTAGTGTTATATAGAGGATGGTTGCCTAGTTGTACTTCCTCTTAAAACAATAATCACCACCACCGTTAACTGCAACCTACGTTTTTATGATTGTCTACCAAAAAGAACCTTGTAATATATTGCAACGCACCAACATTTTACGAACCTCTATTATAAAGATCACTTTAAAAACAAGATTCTTTATTCAGAAGAGCCTTATTCTAACATCACGCATCGCATTCACGTGAACTGAATATATAGTTTCGTGTACACAACTCAAACATTTTGATATTTTTGGCTTTGGATCACTTGAACTTTGAAAGAACTGTGGCTTATTTGGAGAGCCAACTTCAATCACATTTCTATGCGTGAACCGCGACCAGCATTTTATAAATATCTACGAAAAACAACTTTTTAACACAGATACGCAATCCAACATTTTAGGAACCTCTATTATAAGGATCTAACGCAGTGCAACGAAAATCTTGAACTTTACCTTATTTCTCATATGATATGTACATATCATTTTTAGTATTATTGACACTACACTAAACTTTTTACAGAAATTAATTTTATTCAGCCAGCCTTAACTTAAAATTATATTGATTGTACGTACAATTTTTTAACCATTGTGTCGTTACACTGTTTATTTTATTCGATACATTTGTGTAATTTGTATCATGGCTGATGATGACCTACGATTTAGATCGAAACTAGTCCCTGAATGTTAATATAAATGTATATCATTTATAAGGAGAGCTGCTCGACTAAGTGTTATGTTCCGAGCTGTCAGCGGAGAGATGGCGTGGAATGACATTAGTAGACGAATAAGTCTGAGTGTTGTCTTTAAAAGTAGGAAAGATCACAATATGAAGATAAAGTTGGAATTCAAGAGGACAAACTGGGGCAAATATTCATATATAGGAAGGGGAGTTAGGGGAATGGAATAACTTACCAAGGGAGATGTTCAATAAATTTCCAATTTCTTTGAAATCATTTAGGAAAAGGCTAGGAAAACAACAGATAGGGAATCTGCCACCTGGGCGACTGCCCCAAATGCAGATCAGTATTGATTGATTGATTGATTGATTGATTGATTGATTGATTGATTGATTGATTAACTGATTGATTGATTGATTGATTGATTGATTGATTGATTGCTTGATTGATTGATTGATTGATTGATTGATTGATTGATTGATTGATAATATGTATTGCAAAGGTGTACATTAAATATAAAATATTTAACTATTATGGTAATGCGTCCACTTTACCTATGATTGGTGCCATTATATAAGGAAGCCCATAGATCTGCGTTACCTGTGAGTAGTACCACTATGAGGGGCCAGTGACCTGGATTTTGGACCTCTTTGGTCAACGAGCATCATCTCAGAAAATACGGCATTGTGAACTGGATCCACTGATTGTTTTGGATTCATGGTCATTTTTCCATCATTTTTCGATATTTTCTGGATGATTTTCGACAAAAGAGTAGCGTTACAAAAATGTTGCAAAGTTTGGGGTGGGAAGAATTGGGAGAAAGAAGACGAGCTGCTCGACTAAGTGGTAAGTTCCGAGCTGTCAGTGGAGAGATGGCGTGGAATGACATCAGTAGACGAATAAGTTTGAGTGTTGTCTTTAAAAGTAGGAAAGATCACAATATAAAGTTGGAATTCAAAAGAAAATTGGGGCAAATATTGGTTTATAGGAAGGGGAGTTAGGTGTTGGGATAACTTACCAAGGGAGATGTTCAATAAATTTCCAATTTCTTTGCAATCATTTAAGAACTGCCTTAAATGCAGATCAGTAGTGATTGATTGATTGATTGATTGACTGACTGATTGATTTATTTATTTATTGATTGATTGATTTTATATTCTATTCAGTGGATACATTTTGAAGTTCTAATTATCGTTTCATTTCGTCTCACCTTGTACCATTAGGGGCCGATGATCTAGCTGTTAGGCACCTTCAAACAACAAACAACATGCTCACTTAATACCGTTGGGATCGGAAAAGTACAAAAGTTGACCAAGAGCGGTCGGACGGGATAGGTGAAGTTGAAGAGCAACCCGCGCTCCTGGTTCCCACGGTAGTACCCTGTGAGCTGCACACCCGCCATGGCCCCCTTGCGCTCAGCTGTCAGGTGTTTTAGCTCACACTGTGCATGGTACCAATTGCGTCATTTGTTGTTATATTGTAATGCATGTCTCATGAATCACGAGCGATAACCTGCATTCCATGTATTGTGACTTTAGTAGGAAGCAGACCGGCCACGAGTGACAAGCAAGCTGCTTGAAATTCTAAAGGAGGCCGCTATAGTTCAGGGCATGGCTTCGGAGACGACGAAACCAGGTAAGACGAAACATTAGTTTTGTTCGTGCAGCAATACGCAATTATTCCAAACTGTTAGGCGCATGCGCACATGGACTTCGCTGTACTTGAAGCGTTCGTGCAGCGAGAATTTGGTATTCTGTCTGCTAGTTGCTGTTCTTGCATGCGTGGATTCCAGTTTCGTTCAGTCACCAGAATTTGGGGAGTGTTTCGGATTTATAAATCAGGCATACGCATGAACCCCCGTCACACGTGGTTCACAAAGCACAGAACCAATAAATAATTTTTTTCTGTGTTTTTCATGAAATTAACATTCCTTGACGGCGGTATTAAATGTAGCAAACGCGCATTCTGTTCAATGAACGTACATGAGCGGTTAATATGCATCTAGTACATATTATCCTTGATTAAAAACAAAATTACGATAAAACACGTGTGAAATGTCAATGTAAGTAAGACAAGGTATTGTAGATAAACTAGATACATTTTAATGATTTGTCAGTCTATGCATACTAGTAGGGTGGTAACTAATCACGAATATCACAGACTGTTAGCGATATAAAAATTTGTATGTTTTCATACGTCAGGCATCAGTTTTACCAGTGACTGCAGTGAATTTTCTTCTGACGACGACAGTCTAGATTTATTTGATGATATTGATCTGAATAGAGCAAGGCCGAGGAATGAAAATAACAGTATTGTATTATAAATAAATATTCATTCATCCTTGTGTCGTATAGTCACTGATAGAGCTATTAATACTATCGTGTAAAATTCCGTAGAATATACTTCAAAATAAGTTGTTTTGTTCGTATCTTGCATGTTGCGAGCAAAAGTTTCTACTTTTCAGTCCAAATGAATGACACAACCTGTGACAATAAAGTTCCGTGAATAGTCCTGTACTATCAACATAGATGAACAATGCACGATATTGACCTTACCGTCCTTCGAAATAGTCCCCACCCATAATTATGCACTGCTGAGATCGGCGATACATGTCCTGGAACTTTGCAAGAAGGCTTCCTTTGGGATGGTGTTCAAAAGCCTCGTCACGTTTGGTTGGATGTCATGAATATCGTAAAATCTCTTTCCTTTCAAAGCGAGTTTGATACGTGACTTTTCGGCTCTGATCTTTTTCCGGAGAACGCAATTCCATGCTTTGCCGTTTCGTTTCAGGGTCGTACCTGAGCACCAGGTTTCATCCTCAGTGACAATACAATTCAAGAAATTTGGTGTCGCATCCGCCGTTTCGACAAAATCCTGTGAAGCCTCTACACGTGCCTGCTTCTGATCGTCAAAGTGATGTGGCACGTTTCCCTCTTCCCTAACTTCTGGATAACAATTTGTCGCACGGATTCACGGTTAATCTGCAGTTCATCCGCTATCATGCGCACAGTTAATCGCCGATCGTTCGTGATTAATGTCCTCACCTTCTCAATGTTTTCGTCACTGACGGCGGTCGCCGGTTTTCCGCTACGGGGGTTATCAGAAACACTTTCCCGGCCTCCTCGAAAACGGGCGAACCACTCGTACACACACTTTAAGGACAGTGCTTGATCTTCAAAAACACGTACCAGCAACGCATGCGTTTCTTTCGGTGTCTTGCCAAGCTTAAAACAAAACACTAAATTGATCTTTTGGTCGTTCATGTTCCTGTTCGCAGTTCAGAACCAACGCAGTAAACACCCACTGTGTCAAGAAGGTCTTACACGGCACACACACGATGCTCAACTGAACAACGTTGGGAGCAGGTGGTCAAAACCTGCTGCTACGCAGGTGCAGCGTTGTGTGTCGCCAGTGTTGCCGGATCGACCGTTCTGACTTCATTCACCGAACTTTATTGTCACAGGTTGTATATTTACGATAAAGTATTACGTTCAGTAGAACACAACCAGAATCAATCCATCAATCAAATCCAGTATACATTAATTGGGAATGGTGCTGGCGTCTAACGGCAATATTTCCTGCAACGTGACCGTTCGCTCGGCAAAGAATCGGAAACCGTTTCCAACTGTTCCTAATCCCTGCAAGCGCTCTTGTACAAATCACGAACTATCTCATATTTGCTGCACGAACAAAGCTATCATGTGCCTATAGCTCATTTCATGTTAAGAAAACAGTATTGCTCTTACGGAACTACAAGGAGTGAACACACTCCCTCTGAGACACCCATAACTCATCGTGATTAAGGAATACCCTAGCTGTAGTTGACGGGACCATAATCTAGCGTAGTGGTACACGTGCCACTACTTGACACGCAAAGGCGATTTCAGTGCTACATCAGCCAACATACTAACATACTAACATACTTGAATTTTGTTAACATGGAGTGTTGGTAAGGTACCTTCAGATTAGACAAAAGCGGTAACTGCACCTATCTATAAGCAAGGGAACAGGAAGGATTGCAACAACTATCGAGGTATCTCGCTGATTAGTAAACCAGGCAAAGTATTCACTGGCATCCTGAAAGGGAGGGTGCGATCAGTGGTCGAGAGGAAGTTGGATGAAAAGCAGACCACAGAGGGACTGTCAGGATCAGATTTTCAGTATGTGGCAGGTAATTTGAAAAATGCTACGAGAGGAATAGACAGTTGTGTTTATGTTTCGTACAGTAGATCTAGAGAAAGCATATGGAATAGACGGTTGCGTTTATGTTTCGTAGAACTAGAGAAAACATGTGACAGAGTATCGAGGGACAAGATGTTCACCATACGGGTGGACTATGAGATTAAGTGTAGATGATTAAAATCAATCAAAGGCATTTATGTTGACAATTGGACTGCAGTGAGAATTGGCAGTAGAATGAGTTCTTGGCTCAAGGTACTTACACGAGTTGCAAGGCTGTAATCTTTCCATTGCCTCCTTTATGTTAAATGATTTTCTTTTTTATTTTTATTGGGAACAATAATTTTTATGTCCGCGCTGCTTGCCAAATGGTGGGAGGTGTCATGCAGGGATTCTCCGAATACGGAATACCGATTATATCTACTTTTGTGTTCCTTGCATCTGGTGTGTGCGTTTGTTTTCTTTATCCTATATGTGTAGAGTTACAGTTTGGATCTTAACATTTTAGTTCTAAAATCCTGATATGGAGAACATTTTTTATGAGGTTGCATTGCCTGGTGTCTTTGCGGCGTGTTGTTCGTTTTGAAGGCTATTTTGCATGTGTTCTTCTTTTCTTAATTGAGAACTATGTAAGCTCAAGGTAAAAAAAATCAGTCACCCTCGTGCAATCGCAAAGATGTATGGTGTGGTTTTCAGTGGTTTCCCATTTCCATACCAGCCAATGCTGGGGCTGTACCTTAATTAAGGCCACGGTCGCTTCCTTCCCACTCCTAGCCTTGTCCTCTCCCATCGTCGCCTTAAGACCTATGTGTGTCGGTGCGACTTAAAGGCAAATAGTAAAGATGGGTCGTTAATCTTGTACAGATGGCGCTGCGAACGAGCCCCGTGCTCAACTGCGCGTACACTGCGCTTACATGAGCATAAGGCAGTATCAGTCAGTAAGACATTGATGTTTCAAGAACTTGAATAGAAAATTCATCATACTTTGGAAGTATTAATGAACCATACTTGCCAGACGTGCGTGACTCCTTTTGGAAACTCTTTTTGTCAGGAAGAAATTCTACAGTGCTGAACTACGGAACTTTCTGTTTTTAAATTTCTTCCGGGTCACTACAGGACGTTTTAACTATTCCCTCTCTTCCCGATTTTGAGTTCTTGTGAGTATTAGAAATACAATGAATTATATCAGTACATCCATATTATTTCATTTCAGAATTTAAGTAGATTTAAGTGCAGGGAGTTCAACGATGTAAATGTAGAATATACAGGGTGTACCCGTGATAATGTTACAAACTCTCAGGAATTATGGAGGATGTCAAATGGATCAATTTGAGATAAGGAACCATATTCTGGAAACGACCGAGTTAAAAGTTAAGCAAAATTCTACTCATTTAAGTGCGTTTAATTGCACAAGTTTCATAAGCTGCTCCTTTTACAACAAATGTTGGAAAAGGGTTCCCTCTGTGTCAGTGCAGACATGGCATCGTCGCATAAAGTTCGGTCGTACCCCATCGAATATGAAACAACGTTAAACAACTTGGATTATTAATAACTTTTGACTCGAATATTTCCGGGATAACTTATGGTTTCTTATCTCAAATTCATCCATTTGACGTCCTCCATCACCCCTGAAAGTTTGTATCCTCATCACGGTACATCCTGTACATACTTATACATTACAACTTCCTTTCCAAACCGAGTGATACATCAATTAATTTTATTTTTTATTTAATTTTCATTTAATTTCTTTATCCGTTTAAATTCCCTCGGACTCATGAGGGAGCCCATCTCTACCGGCTCAAGAGCGTGAGACTTTGGGTAGAGGATACAACTGACAAAGAGGACCAGTACCTCGACCACGTACCAGGAACGAACGAACTCATCGCCAGATGTTTCATTCCAGGCTTGTGTCAATGTCATATGTTACGTACACATGTTATGTGACCCTCTTAGACTGATTCGGATGGTTCGGCCAGCTTCCGCTTCGAACGGTAGCGCTGTGCCCCGTCCGGGGAGCCATCTGGTGACGAATGAACGTATCATTTCCACATCTATTATAACGTCTCAGTTTCAAACAGTCATTGTTTAAGAAGCCTTTCTCGTGGACAGTCGAGATTTTCTTCTGATGACGCAGAGCACAGTTCTCTGCGAAACGTAAAGAATTTCACCTCACTTTCTTGACACGGCATAAGCCCAAAAGCCTGTACAGTATCATGTCTATAAGTACGGGCCGTGAAAGCATCAACGGCAACATTATTATTGGTTCGAATCCCACTATCGGCAGTCCTAAAGATGGTTTTCTGTGGTTTCTCATTTTTACACCAGGCAAATGCAGGGACTGTACATTGATTAAGGCCACGGCCGCTTCCAACCCACTACAAGGCCTTTCCTATCCGATCGTCACCATAAGACCTATCTGTGTCGGTGCGACGTAAAGCAAATAATAATAATAATAATAATAATAATAATAATAATAATAATAATAATAATAATAATAATAATAATAATAATAATAATATTTAGCTTTTAACTCGTGTACATAGATCACTCGTTATGGCCGTACTTGTATTTCCATTACTTTGTTACCTGTTGTGTTGTGGTTATGCATTGCTTATATTTTTAAATTTGTACTGTATATTACTTTCTTTTTCAATTTTATGCTCCGGTTCTTTTTATTTTATTTGATGAGCATTGCTTTCTTTCTTCATTATGTGTTCTTCAAATCTGTATTTATACCTTAGTTATTTTTCATTTCATAATGGAATATTATATTGCTTTTATATATGTGTTATTTTTGTAATTTACGTGCTGAAGCGTAAGATAGGGCCACGATCCCTAATTTCGCCACTGCTAGAGTCAAATAAATAAATAAATAAATAAATAAATAAATAAATAAATAAATAAATAAATAAATAAATAAATTGAACTGTCTGTTTGTAATATCAAAATAGCAACATTTTACTAAGTTTATATTAAACTATATACGGTGCTTATAACTAAAAACCAATTTTTACCATTTTTGTCTGTCTGTCTGTTTGTTCCAGCTAATCTCCGGAACGGTTGGACCGATTTTGATGGGACTTTCACTGGCAGATAGTTGATGGTATAAGGAGTAACTTAGGCTACTTTTATATTTCAAAACATTACAGGGGGGGGGGCGACGGGGGTAGACTTAAAACTAATAGGCGAAATGTCGAATTTGTCGTACAGGGATGAGGCAATGCTCATTTTAAGCCCCTTGACGCAAAGAACAAAACTCGGTAAGCCCTACGGGCCCGAAAACCATGTTTTAAGGCCCTATAACCAACCGTTACGGAGATATTGGCACCACACTGCCCTTTCCCTAGGAATCCGATAAAGAAACGACCAGACGAAACCATGGCAACGTCAGCTCAAAGATTCTATAGCGGCGAGTTTTACTACATGAAATTGCTACACATTTGTAATAGTTACAAAATGTCGGATCAAACAAGTACATTCATTAATATTTTTATTCGTGGTACTATCTAGTGACAGTATACTTACACCATAATTTCAAACATAACAAATAATTTCTACGTACTGTAAGTAAGTACATCGATAGTATGAGTAACTAAAACCAGTTTCTGATGACCCGTACGAAGAACGGGTACTTCTGCTAGCAAATAAATAATTAAATAAAATATTATTGACGAATAAATCAATATGCGATGTTTCAGTGCCTTTAAGGACGTAATTTTGAACTTGACGTAAGCTACCAAGAGCTGTATATGTTGGTTCACAAATGCGCGCTGAAAACCTTCTTCTTGTTACCGGTCTCGTGACCTACAGCGATATTCCTAAAGATGCACTGTGCAAATAATGAAGCTACATCTCTTCACAGTTACCAGTGGCAGTCTTTACGGTATGAAAAAGATAAAAGCTGTCGCCTGGATAAAGATGACTTCTGCTCGACATCAAATGTGCTCGCTTTTTTCCTCTCAGATCATTAGAGTCTCTCTCTGTCTCCTGACTTGACAAACTACTGAATGTGCAAGTTGATATTCCAAGCGGAACTTAGATAAGTGAACTCTAGAGATACATTTGTCTGTGTCTTCAATAAAAGAGATCAACTGTATCATCGAGTTATACTACTGACTTTTCTGTCCTTGTTAACTTTGCCTGATATGGGTCAGTTACGGTATTGTGGCTCTTTATTTCTATTAAAAGAGTTTCTCAAAGTGCTCCTGATGCACTATTGTTCTGTTTGTAACTTGGTTGTTAAGCTTAAATAGGTTAATCTTTGTTATTAACACGGATCACTGGCTGAATGATCAGCGTATTGTCTTTGATTCCGAGGACCCTCAGTTCAGTTTCCATTCGGGTTGCGGTTTTTAATTGCTTATGAAACAAAGAGCCCTAAGAGTTATTTGTCTAAAATATACAACGAACTATCTCATAAAATGAAATATATTTCAACTATTAATAAATTTAAACTTAAACTAAGGAAATTGTTTCAGTCCTACCTGGTCTAAAAACAATTCTGTAAATTACTAAAACATGTAAATATGTTTTATTACTTACGCTATAATTTTGTTCCTTTCAATTTCATTCTAGGTTTTGTTTAGGTTATTTATTAATATATTGTTAAGTCCACTAGGAAGCGCTTAAGACTAATTCTTTTCGGAAGCTCGCTTTCGTTCCTAGTACCTCTTGACTCCTGCTATTAGATTTTCCTTTCTTTCCTGTGAAAAAAGCTTTGCGAGCAAGAAAGTACATAGCACAGGGACAGCATTACTAAGAACTACAGACGACCTTAAACGACCTATTGATTAGCGGAAAGTGACTATACTCATTTTACTTGACTTCAGTAGTGCGGTTGGCACAGTAAATATCGATATATTAGTAGCGAAACTACAAAGATTTAATCTGAGTCCCTCTGCTGTTCAGTTTTTGCTTCATACCTCACCAATCAGCGACAATGTGTTGTTGTTTAAACATTATGACCATGGACTGGAAGACTAAGTAAACTGGTGTCCCACAGGGATCTGTCCTAGGACCTCTTCCGTTTACTGTACTCTATACATATCAATGATAACTCTTCTCAGTTCAGCAACTGTAGGTATCATTTATATGCACGTGATCTACAAATATATTATCACAATAAAGCTGTTGATATTGAGTTTGGAATTCATCGGATGAATTATTTTTAAAATCTGATTAGCTTCTATTCTAATGAGAACTGTTTATGATTTAATCCTAAAAAGACACAAGCTATTATAATAAGGCAACAAAGGCAGGTAAACATCCTAAACAAGAAGTTATCGCTTTTACTTTTGCTTTGTGGTGTACCTATACCATTTCAGAAGTCTGTGAAATATCTTGGGATTATCACAAGTGACACTCTAGACTGGAGTGAGCACCTAACGAGCATCTGGAGGAAAATTCACTCGTCACTTCACCCTCTCAGAACTCTCTAAACACTTCCTCCAGCTCCATGGCTAAATGGTTAGCGTACTGGCCTTTGGCCACAGCGGTTCCGGGTTCGATTCCCGGCAAGGTCGGGAGTTTTGACCATAATTGGTTAAATCCCCTGGCACGGGGACTGGGTATATGTGCTGTCTTCATCATCATTTCATCCTCATCACGATGCGCCGGTCGCCTACGGACGTCAAATCAAAAGACCTGCACCTGACAAGCCGAACTTGTCCTCGGACACTCCCGGCACTAAAATCCATGCGCCATTTCACTTCATGATTCTATTTACTGCAGTTTGTTTTAGATATTATGTGGTTAAGTCTAAGAGAGGGCCGTGAGCCTTAACATCGCATGAAGGCATGAAATAGATAAATAACCTTGGACGGAAGAGAGAATGAGGTTGCAGAGTGAAAGAATAAAGGATTACTGGGCGCGGATCAAAGCCCAGAACCAGCTGAAATCGAATTAACGTGGTCCACGGTTGGCCAAAACGAAATAAATAAATAAATAAATAAATAAATAAATAAATAAATAAATAAATAAATAAATAAATAAATAAATAAATAAATAAATAAATAAATAAATAAATAAATAAATAAATAAATAAATAAATAATCATAGTGTCTAATAATAATTAATTATTGTATTTACAGTAAGTATAGTAACTTGATCAATAACAGACAAAATACTTTTAAAGCAAGACCGAGATCGGAAACTTCGACTGTGTCAATAAAATTACTGCGCACTTCTTATAAAATTCGCAGTGTTTTTATGACTGGGCACGGTTACGTGAACAAATCGTATCCATGAAATTTAATTAATAATTTTTGTCCTAAATGGAGATAGTAATTGCTTTTACGCAAATCAAGATTAAAGTTAGCGATAAATTAATAAATACCATTATTATTAGAGAAATATATACGTACTTACTTTGCTATATTACGACTATTGATTCTACTACGTCAAAGCGCTTCAGTATGTCTTTTGTTCATGTAACACTTTTGTGGGTGAAGTCTTGGCTCACTAGGTAACGTTTTTGC
Organism: Anabrus simplex; assembly: GCF_040414725.1. NCBI lineage: Eukaryota > Metazoa > Arthropoda > Insecta > Orthoptera > Tettigoniidae > Anabrus > Anabrus simplex. The sequence continues at coordinate 77,127,684 of NC_090277.1, forward strand.
TTTGCTTCGTGTTACTTGGTGGGGCGAGTTCTTGGCTTGTGCCCATAACTCTTTAATTAATATAATTATTGGTCCAGGGATCATGCTACGTTTCTTTCAACAAAAATCATTTTTGTGTTACGATATACTTTTCACCTCCATTTTCCCGCCTGAACTGCCCGCGCTTGCCATGGCTGACAAAGATATTGAGAATTTACAGACATAGCACTCCCACTTGTCGGTGCTAGCCCTGGACCTCAGGAAGGAAACATAAGACGGCAGATGAAGCGCAATGCCACAGAAGAGACTTCGTACCTATATTTCTCTAGTAATAATGGAATTTATTAATTTACCGCTAGCTTTACTGTTGATTTGCCTGAAAGCAATTTTCCTCCATTTAAGATAAAAATTACAATGACACCCTGTGGGTGGGGGGCGCAGAAGAAGAATATATTCACGGTATTTCCTGCCTGTCGTAAAAGGCGACTAAAAGGGGCGACCAAGGGATGATGATATTAGAACCATGTGATTACTTGTGATTAGTACCATTAACACCATAGATCGACGTTACTTGCGACTAGTACCGCCTTGCAAGAGTCTACGTTATAAAGCAGCAGTAACATTATGCAAGAAACACTATGGGTCTGGGCGTTGTTTGTGGTGCCATCGTGTGCATAACACCGGGTGGTTCCACTGTGTTCAGAACGAGGCTGCGTTACCCATGAGTAGGGTCGCTTTATAAGAAACATCAGGGGTCTGCGTTGCCTGTCATTGGCACCACTTTGTGAGAGAAACCACGGTTTTCACTGGCGCCCGTGATAAGTACTACTGCCACGAAAACCATGGGTCTGCGTTGACTGATAATAATACCATTATGTGAGAAAAACCATGGTTCTGCGTTGACTGATAATAATACCATTATGTGAGGAAAACCATGGGTCTGCGTAGACTGATAATAATACCATTATGTGAGGAAAACCATGGGTCTGCGTAGACTGATAATAATACCATTATGTGAGGAAAACCATGGCTCTGCGTTGACTGATAATAATACCATTATGTGAGGAAAACCATGGCTCTGCGTTGACTGATAATAATACCATTATGTGAGGAAAACCATGGGTCTGCGTTGACTGATAATAATACCTTTATGTGAGGAAAACCATGGGTTTGTGTTGCCTGTGAGAGTTACCATAATGTGTGACACACCCAGGGTCTGCATTGCGTATGATTAGTGCCACTAAGTGTGGAACTCCATGGGAACACCGGCGCCCGTGTTTAATCCCACTGTGTGAGGTACACCATGGTTCTGCGTTGCTTGTGATTAGTACCCTTATATGCAAAATACCATAAGTTTGTGTTACCTATGATTGGTGCCATTGTGTGCGACGTACCATGGGTCTACATTACCCGTGATTAGTACCACCTGCGTTACCTGCAGCACCATGTGTTTATCCCTTCCTGTACACAGAACAGCAATCTGCACGAAATCTTTCGCCGTTACCGCAGCTCGTCAATGGAATTTCTTACCAGTGGACGTCAGAAGCGTGTCCAGCAGCTCAGCTTTAAAACCTCCCTGTGTCGAAATACTAGGTAAACATGCATGAATCATCAAATTATGACCTACAAACGCCTCCTCCTACCGCCTCTTCATCATTATTTCACAGATATTCTTTTTATTCTCCTTACCAATCTTTCCCCTCACCTCTCAATTGAAGGCGATATTTCAGTGTACTGTAGAAATGTGTACATTTTCTAAACTTCGTTTTAAGTAGTAGTTATAGTACTCAATATTCATATATTTTAATGTACCCTACGTACGATGTGTAGACTATTATATAGATGATACCATTTTTCTCTTTTTAAGTGTGCTTACTTTTATTAATACTATTACTGTTTCCATTGTTAACATAATCATATTATGATCAGCTGTAGTTACTATTAAGTGTTCTAGGTTAAGACTGGTTATGTGTAAGAAAGGGAGTACATCCCTAACTTTGCCAGAATAAATAAAACATATTATTATTATTATTATTATTATTATTATTATTATTAGAGAGGAACACCGTGGTTCTGCTTCACCAGTGATTATTAGTACCATAATGAGGGGGCCGGCGACCTGGATTTTGGACCTCTCTAGATAAATATCATTACAGTACTTACGGCATTGTGGATAGGACCCACCGATTGTTTTTGTTTTACGATCATATTTTCATCGCCATTCGTTTTAGACTTTAGTCAGTGGATACATTTTGAAGTATTAATTTTCATTTCGTTGTTCTCGTATCATTAAGGGCCGGTGACCTAGCTGTTGGGCCCATTTAAACAACAAGCATCATCATATTCAAAATTACAATTTAATTTCTTGGATACGATTCGTTCACGTGACCCTGGGCACAAATACAAGAGCCGCAGCAAAAAAGAGTGACTGTCTGATTGTGGAGAGAGACAGCGTGTCCTGTCCCGGCGCATCAAGGCCTAATGGAAGCCAGCGGGACAGCAAACAGAAGGGGCCACTTTGCATCGCTAAAGCAATCTCGCGGCTAAATGGAAACCGAACCATTTCAATTTGCTCTACGACTAAGAAACGTTACTCCAAATGGGATTTCAAGTACAAACAGTAATTGTTTACAAGGGGTCGTTTACAGGGAGGAAATTGGAATTGCCCGTACGACTCTTGTAGTCCCTCTTGACCGCGGTGAGTTACCGTCTGACCTTTGAGAACAATGTTGATGATATTTTAATTAGGATAAGAGTCCCCTCAGGGTCCGATATTAGTTTGTTTCGTTTTCAGCGCTTCTCTCTAATAAACAAAATTCATCATAGTAGCCAAAAGAAACCGACAGATAGAAAAAATACACACCGATAGAACACGTCACAGAATTCTCCTATGTGGGTAGTGTAATTACCTCTGATAACGGGTGCCTTTCGGAAATCAAGGAAAGAATAGAGTTGCAAAACAATCCTTCCGAAATAGAAAAAAACTTATTGCTAAATAACCGTCTCAGTTTGGAGACCAGAAAATCATTTCTCAAGACCTTGGTTTGTAGTGTGTTACTGTATGGGTGCGAAACCTGGACATTAGAGAAACACGCAAAAATATAATTTGAGGCTGCTGAAATGTGGTTTTGCAGAAGGATTACAAAACAAGTTGGATGGGTAAAAACATAAATAACCTTATTTTAAAGAACGCAAAGGGGGATCGAAGTTTATTAAATACGATAAAGAACGGGAAAACAAATTTCTTTGGATACGTTCTGAGACATGACTCTCTTCTTCAAACCATCACTGAAGGTAAATTACTGGGAAAGAGACCCAGGATGTCATACGTCAGGAACTGGCATGTGGTTCATACAGCGACATGAAGAGGCTGGCAGAAGATCGTCTGATGTGGCTACAGCGATAAGGAATTGCTTTCATTAGATGATGATGATGATGATGATGATGATGCTGACTCTTATAAGCCTGTTCAGCCTTTCTTGGTCAGTTCATGTTCTCCTGTGACCTGTGGACTGTTACAAAGTCCGTAGTGAACGCATGTTCCTTTTTCTTTCCTTCATCGAAAAGTATTCTTTTTTTTTTTACAATAATTCCAGTTCTTCTTGATCCGTGTGAGTTAGTTTGTGTATCCTCTGTAGCCTCTGACTGTCATAAAGGACGATTATATTATTATTATTATTATTTGAAATCATTGAATTATTTACTTCCGTAGTGTGGTACCGAAGAAGGGAAGTATTGTAGAATGTTACAATCACAGAACCATAACTCTGCTCTCTCATACTTCCAACATACTACTAAACTTATCAATCAATAATAAATAAAAAACAGGATAAAAACAAATTAAATTTTGCAAATTGATCATGACCAGTTCGGCAAAAATCAGGAAACTATAAATGGATTGTTAGCTTAAAATAATCAGCTGCCTCTGTGGATCAGTGGTAGAGTGTCGGCCTCCGGGTTCAAATCCGGCAGCGGTAGTCGGATTTTTAATAATAAAATGTATTGCAGCCAATGGCCATATGTTACAATAAATATGGAATAAATAACTAGTCTCATAATTCTTTCAAAGATTTCCTCTTCGGGCACTTATCGAGATGGTAACGATCACAAGTATTATCGCAGAGAGAGCATACACAGTCCACGGTAGGTGCATGAAACTTGGTTGTGCGGCAAACTTTTCGGTGAAAACCATGTACCGCAAATCTAGTAACAAGATGACGTAACTCGTAGTTGGAAACTGACAAATCTCTACTTTTTTTTCGATAATGTTCTTGCAGTAGTTCCTGATATGGCGTCGTTGAAGGCAGTGTCAGGCTGAATCTCATGTCTCCCAAGAACATTGGTTCTCGACATAATTCATAGACCAGTCTGGATGGTGTCCACTTAGAAACACAAAGCACACTTTTCAGAAAAGTAGCCTTAAGCTTCTCGATATTTTTCAAATTTGATTTAGTGAGATGTTCCCATATTAAATGAAGTCCATATGAGAATATTTGTTTTACTTTCATCTGAAATAACGCTAGTGCAGTTTTAAGAGATAATTTTTGCAGGTGCAAGAATCGCTGCCGACAACCTCTCCTTAACATGGATAGTGAAAGTTGTTCCGTGAGTCTGAAACGTTATACCTAGACATTTAAATTTGTTTACTGTTTCCAGCTCTTCACCATCGTACGTAATGGTCTCGGCCTCACTGCGTCTCCCACCTCGTTTGAATGTCATCATTACTGTTTTCTTTTTGTTTATATTCAATTCGTTGATTCGAGCCCAAACTAGTAGCTTGTCGAAGGCTTCCTGAAGTGCGTCTCTAGAAGCTGAAGCGAGGACCATATCATCAGCATAGATGTAGGTTTGTACTCCATTCGTCTTAATTGCTTTCATCACATCATGGGTCGCAATGTTGAATAATATAGGACTCAGGGGATCCCCCTTGTAATACCCCAATTGTCTGGTCAATTCCTGTAGATATGGATACAGGGTCGTTAATTTGAACTCTGTTTTCTGCCAAAATGTTATTAATTATACGAACTAAAGGGTAGTCGGATTTTTGAAGGGCGGAAAAAAGTCCATTCGACACTCCATGTCGTACGATATCGGCCTGTAAAAGATCTCTGGTGACACATTTGGAGTTTACCCGTCAAAATTAATTAAATCTCAGCCATAGACGCCCAAGAGAGTTTCGGTTTACTCGGTCCGCCATCTAGTGGGCCTAGAGTAAAACGGAACGTCGAAATTGACGAACAGACAGCCAGATGGCGTCAACTTGAAATGTCTGCACACGCTAGCTGAGGCCATATGATTATTATTATTAATAATCAGCTGTCAAAAGAAGTGTCCACGAACCTCCCTACTACGCTGGCGTAGCAGGGGGAGAGGTGATTCTCTCACGTGGCGCGTCCCAGGTAGCGGATTGGGGGGTCCTAACCGGCTTGCCGCGGACTTGAGGGAAATAAAATACCTCTCGCGGACCAAACACACAACCTCCTGTGGGTGGGGGACGCAGACAAAGAATTCACCCACGGTATCCCCCGCCTGTCGTAAGAGGCGACTAAAAGGGGCGACCAAGGGATGATCAAATTAGAACCATGAAACTACTTGTGATTTGTATCACCGCGCGGGGAACACCATGAGTCGCTTTTACTTCCGCGTAGTACCACTATGTTGGGCACCAAATCGGTTTATGATTAGTAGCAAACGAAAGCGCGACGGCTTTTACAGTACCTGTGATTCGTGGCACTATATGAGCGACACCATGGTATGAGGGAACCCATGGTTCTGGCTTGCCTATGGATTAGTACCCACTATACGAGGAACACCACGGGATAGTACGAGTCCCTGTGGTTAGTACCCTTATGTGATTGACACTATAGGTTTGCGTTGCCTGTAAATGGCGCCGCAATGTGCGAAACAGCGTAGGTCTGTATAGCATGCGCGAATTTCATTACCAGTGAGTAGTACCATAATGTGTGGAATACCGCGAGTCTACGCAGCTTTTGATTAGTACCGCACCATAACAAATACCATGGTTCTACTTTCCTAGCGATAAGTACCATTGTGAGGGGCCGCTGACTTTGCTTTTGGACCGCCTTTCTTTTTTTTTTCTTTTACGTCGCACCGACACAGCTAGGTGTTATGGCGACGATGGAACTGAAAAGGGCTAGGAGTGAGAAGGAAGCGGCCGTGACCTTAAGTAAGGTACAGCCCCGGCATTTGCCTGGTGTGAAAATGGGAAACCACGGAAAACAATCTTCAGGGCTGCCGACAGTGGGGTTCGAACCCACTATCTCCCGAATACTGGATACGTGCCGCACTTAAGCGACTGCAGCTATCTAGCTTTGTTTTGGACCTCTTTAGACTACAAGTATCATCAATTCAGCATTGTGCTATAGAAGCAGTCCCTTGGTCAGTCATGCTACTGTCCTATGCTAGCTTCTGTGCATGTGAGGTACTGTGGGTCGGTTCCACTGATCGTTTTAAATTCATATCCATCCATCCATTCATTCATTCCTCGTCCTCACGTTTTGAATTGTGGTCAGTGGATGTTTTTGGGCTTTTAATTTGTCATTTCATTTCGTCTCATTTCGTACAATTGGGAGCTGATGACCTAGATGCTAGGCCCCTTTAAACAACAAGCATCATCATCATCATCATCATCGTCATCAAAAGAAGTGTTCCCAAAGGCTTTCGGAAGGAGTACATACATGGCTGGAGTGAGGAGTTCAGCCAATTGAACAGCGAATTTCTGGAGGATGGGAATCCTGAGAAAGCTACAGAACTGTTAAAATCCCTAAAAAAAAAAACGATAGAAGGGAAGAATGGGTTAAAATTGTCTAGGACATAAATGTCACACTTTCCAGCCAGGAAGCCTCTCATCGGTAAATTGGGCTCGACATCAATACCAATGAGAAAGCACACCTCTATCAATGTGGAAGCTGTTGCCGACCAATTCGCTTCCACCTCCAGAACGGTTATTGCTGAGCTTAGACATAGAAAGCAAGAAATCCAACCCCATGCTTCTTATGTTCAACCGTTCACTGTAGAAGAATTACAGGCTGGGTTGGATATATTGCGAAATAGAAAAGCCGTAGGAATCGACGGGATATGTCTTGAAATTCTAAATAACTGCAGCCCAGTAGCCAAGCTCTCGTTTACCTCCGTTTTCACCTCCATCTAACATTCAGGACCACTGCCTCCTTTTTTAAAGACCAAAGTCATTGCAGTTTTAAGACCAGGAGATCCATATCTACCTTAAGCTACATGCCGATAGCAGCAGTCTGTCCCACCTAGAAAGACTAATACTCATCAGAATCTCTCCAGCTCTATAAAACCTCTCACCCTTGATATACTGGCGGAATTCCGACCCAAAAGAGATTATAGGGAACAAGTTCTTGCACTCGTATCTTATCTGGAAAATTGATTCCAATCGAAAAACAATAATATTTGTTTTATTTAATGTTCTGCGGTCTATGAATCAATATGAAAAAAAAAACTTCTTCTCAAAGTAATCAAAGGTCTACACTCCCGTAAGATGTATAAACCTAATTTACAACATGCTTAGCAACAGGCTATCCCAGGTGTTCACCGAAAACACCAGGAGTAGAGTTCATAAGCTAAATATCGGGCTACCACAAGGATCAGTATTGGCACCTACAATATTCAGTTTGCACATTTATATTGGATTTTTGTGGCATTTTTAAAAGTCCAGAAGCAAAATTCGAGAGTGCAACTGTGGCTTTAACCTCAATGTGAACACAAGCGCAGCAAACAACTGCAGCTGTGCATGCCGATAGGTTTTCGCTTTAAGTGTTTAGGAGATTTCCCCGTCTACGTGAAATAAATACCTCCACAAAATACAAAGCTTTTAATTGAAGCAGTTCATTTACCACACTGTGGATTAAAGAATTGTGTGACCGCTAGCTGCTGCCTTCCTGCGGTCGACGTGGTCCGAATTCAGCGCCGAGCTTGTTAGTGTAAAAAGCTTTGTGAAAGGGGTTTCTCTTGTTTGAGGTAGAAGATTTAGCTTGGTACGACGCGCAAGCAACACAGCGATGTGAAATATAACAGTCGTGTTTGTGTGGGACATATAGTAGAAACATTGTGGTACGTGATTCTTATATGGAGGATGTCCAAGTGGAGAGGTGACTAACACTAGCGAAGTATTGAAATTTACCTATGATAACAAATATATTGGCAAAAAGGTACAAACTTTGGAAATTAGAAAAAAGCTGGAATTGACAAGACTTTTGGAGAAGTACTAAAGGCCGTTGGTTGGGAAATAGTACCATATGTGAAATACATATTTGATTAATGTTTACATTAAGGAGCTATACCAAATTAATGGGGAGTTACTATAGTAGTCCTAGTGTACAAAGGAAAGTGTGATAAACATACAAAGGACAATAAACATACAAAGGATAATTACAGGGCAGTTAGCTTGACATGTGAACAAGGAAACTCTGAAAAACCATTATTTCTGATTATGTGAAATTACTAACTGGTTTTACAGAAGACAGTTCGTGTTTAGGAGTGGTTATTCCTGTAAGGCTCAACTTGTAGATTCCAGAAGGAAATAGCAGATGTTTTAGATTCAAGGGATCAAAAATACTGGATCGCTATTAACCTGTCCTAGGCCTTTGGCATGGTAGATTATGGAAGACCATTAACGAAAACTAGGGCTATTGGATTAGACAAGAGAGTGGTTGAATGGGTGGTCACATTTCTAGAAAGTAGATGTGGTGTTGGTGATTATTGTTTTAAGAGAAATTACAACTAGGCAACCATCCTCTATATAACACTAATCAAAGAGAAAAAGTTGAATGCATCCGACACTACGGAAAATGAAGGTATCGACCAAAGAAAGGCAAGGGACACGAGGGGCGTGAAAATGAAAGAGTCGACCTCGAATGCTGCACTACCGTCGGGGTCTGGAAAGAACAAGAGTTGACTAATGGAGGTCGTATAGGATAGATAAAAGTGAGGAGGCTGGCAAAAGTAAGTGGAAGCAATGCCAGGACTCAGCCAAGGGCCCTCTGATCACCTACCCACGCTCCCAAGTTGAAAGCACTGGAATCCTTATCAGTCGTCTCTTACGACAGGCAGGGGATACCGTGAGTGTTGTCCTACTACCTCCACCCACAGGAGGAAGTCTTAGGGAGACTGTTGGCACCTGGTATGGGGAGGGGGGTTCTCCTTATATCGGGAGATATTTGCTCTCTTTGACTAAGTAAGGGCAGGTGAAGACAGAACAAACTCTGTGGCCTAGACAACGCAGAACATGAAGTGTAGAGACCCCATCTGTATCATGGTTTCCACGGCTATGGTATTAAAGCGTGGAAAATGGCCGACACTTGGGGTGGTATGATCGAGAAAAATAATAAATTGCCCTTCTAACCGGTGGATTACTTGTAAGAAATCAAGATGTCGAATACTTAGGGCACACAAAATATAGCAAAATATGACCGTAATATCACTAATAACGGGCCGTAGTCACAAGATAACACCCACACGCTGTCAGCACATAGAATCGAACCACAAAGAGCTGGTAAAACCCACAAGTGAGGCACAGTTCTTCTTAATGGATCGATATACTACTCAGCACATCTATGCCTGATCTTACTCAAGACCTGCTGTAGAGGAAAACCAAAACAAAGGAGACAGGAATACAAGGTATCAGCTTACCACATGAAACTGTTCGTTACATGAAATGTTCCGAACAACCAGCGCTACAATTAATACATGCATCAACCTGCCATCACATTGAATCCCTGATGCCTAAAATTTTAGAGGTCGTTAGTGCCGTACTGATACAAGTCTTCCTTGTAAAGAAGTAAACTGAGTTATGGATCCTGAGCAAAATGTGCCTGTTATGTGTAATGTTGGTATTCATTGCCGCCGTATTTAAAATGAACATACACATCATATATTTTTTGATTCAGGAAAGCTTACTTTATTAAAAAAGTGAAAACAAAAATGTTGAATGTTTGATGACTTTTCACGTCATTTATCCAAAGCTTGACATTTGTTTGGTTTCCGCACTGCGTGTCGACTGCAATACTTTGATGACACAATTACAGAAATCTCTTGACACTATCAACGGAGTTGTAATGTAATCCCAGTGTTGCTTGTGATTTGTTCAACATTTGGGAGGAAGCAACGATTATGTTGTAAAATGCAGATAGGGGTAGGGTCTGCACTTTGAGGTACAAGCTATTGTCCGTGAAATTGAAGTAGAAGTCGTGTTTTGTTCTGTGCGCTGAGTAAACAAAAGAACACAACAGTAACGATGAATGGGAAGGAATTGAACGAGCGGGCCATTGTTCTCCACCGCACCGCCGATATTTCAAAATACACTACGATATGAGAAAAGGCCGGACGCTTCTGTGCCTCAAGCGACCCATTTCCGTTCTCTTTCGGTTAACAAATAAGAACACCGCAGTTTTTACCTTCCATTGTGATGGCTCCTCTTCTGCCGCGATATAGCCTCTTGCTCCCTGTCCAGGTTGCCAAACAAGTTTATTCTTTTTTTACGTGGTTTAATTTTCAAATTAATATACACTCTGCTGTTTCTTTTCATACGTCCAGTTATTAATAATTTGTTTAATCATAGCATTACTTTCTATGAGTAGCACATACAAAAAGGATTCTCCTAATACAGTAGTGGGATTAATTCTTAACACTTTGTAAAGATTCATTGAATTTTGTATTCAGGAGTTTATTTTAATTGAATTATACATTATAATTTATTACAAATTTTCAGGAAGCAAGTCCTAATATATGCTGTTGGAAATTTTAATTAAAAATACAAACTAATTAAAACGTTTAAAAATACTCACAACCCAACAATAATTTCAGAAAGTTACAAATTATTTGCTTGAAAAGTTATTGCATTGTTTCCCAATATTTCGTGGGAAGTCCTTTTGATTTAATCACTACTTCGGTTGTGCGCGGCAACAAGTACATTAAATATCGAAGATCTTCTGGTTTGATAATTCTGAACCATAAATTGACGATGGCAGCTAACTGCAATTTTGTTGTGAAACCAAAATTTTCGGTCTTGATCCAAGTTCTCAATTGGGTTGAAGTCGCGACTGTTGCCAGGCCAAGTAAGCACACTAATGTGATTGTCAGTGAACCATTTCTTATTACTTCTAGCGCTATGACATGTCGCACTGTCTTGTTCAAAGATATACTGTTCGTTATTATCTTGAAGCAAATCAGGGATAGAGGGTAGCAATTTCAACACTAAGATTTCTTGGTAGTTTTTGGCGTTAATGTTGCCCTGTAACACTTTCAGACGTCAAATGCCGTGGAGCCCCACATCACGAGACTGATGGGATGCTTCACAGTGGCGGTGGTACACTGAGGCAACAAGTCTTCGCCTGGTCGACGGCGAAGAACTTTATTCAGTCGCTTCGAAAGATGCTGATCTTGGTCTCATCACTCCGAATGACTGTAGCCCAGTCTTTTCGCGTCCACTCCCTGTGTGCTAAAACTCTTTGCATACGTTTCTGCCTCTGATTATTTTGTTCAGATAATGCCTCTTTCTTGGAGTCCTCCCTTGCAAACCATTTTCGCAAAGTTTTTGTCTGACCGTTCGATCAGAAACTTCAGCCTCTGAAGTCTTCAAGATGGCATTTATATATTGCGATAAGACGAAGACGGAAGACTCTACAACAGTCTTGATCAGTCAATATTGGTTTTCTGACAGTTTTCGGAGCAGTTCTTATTAACCGAGTTTCTTCATACCGCTTCCAATCTTTCCTCATACTTGACTTTGTAGCACCTCCACCCAAACTCGTTAATATTCGTGCATTAAGTACAACCTTCTTAACGGAGTTTTATTGCCTTTTACTCGGTGACCAATCAGCACGTTTCGGTACAGGAGACATTGTTTTCAACAGTCTTCCGTCTCATCTCAGCTCTGTTCTTTTGTATATCTCCTTATTTTATCGTAATCTGTAGTTTCCCTCTACCACCCTTGGGTCGTAAATCCTCCTTAATATTCTCCTTTCAGAATACACTTCAACAACAACAATGTTTGCTAACAACTACTGTTACAACAATAATCACAAAGCCTTTTCTCACTGGATAAAGCAACAATAATACGCATTGATTGTTTGATCTGTCGGAACAGAACAAAAATAATGTCGAACATCCTTTACAGCTGCACAAGCACGTAAAATAGTTTTTTTCAAATCATTGCCATTTAAGTCTATTTATCTATTCTAATAAAAATACAGCACACCGCATTTTCTAAAAATGGTATACATTTATCATAAATAAAAATAAAAACATACTTTCTTGCGAAGCGGCCAAACTTAGAACCACGCCAATACCACTTCACGTCCTTCTTATCATCCCTTCTTCCTTCCTCTTTCTCCACAGTGCCTTCATTCTTTCAGAATGTTGCACTTTTCTCTCTTCAGTCCATCTTCCCCCTCTGCGCTCTTTCTTTTCTTCCACAAGAACTTTTATGTTGGAAAGTCTTTCCCTGAATTGATCTCTATCACGACATTCTTCATCTGCAATTCCTAACCTTTTGAGTTCTTCCTTCATCTGCCTGGCCTATCCCCCCTGACTCTTCAAGTAGTATATTTTATTAAAAATGTGTTTATTTAACCTTGCTGGATCCATTCTGATCATGTGTCCATAGAATCTCAGCCGTCTTTTCCTTATTGTTGTTTTTATGTCTTCTGTTGTTTTATATATCTCCTTATTTGATCGTAATCTGTAGTTTCTCTCTACCACTCTTGGGCCGTAAATCCTCCTTAATACTCTTCTTTCAATCTTTAGTAGTTTTTCCATGTTCGTTAGTGTTGCTGTTTCCACCCCATACAGAATCACTGGTTTTACCACAGCATCATAATGTCTTAGTTTGGCATTAATGGAAAGATTATTTTTGTTGTAAATGGCTTTGGTGGCAGTGTTTAGCCTTTCCAACTTAAGTCTCCTATTTTCCATGGCCTCTTCATCCATCCCGTTGCTACTGATAATCTCTCCGAGGTATTTAAACTGCTTTGTGACCGTCATTTCACCATATTTCGTCTTCATTCTTCTTTTCACATAATTCCTCTCCGTGCTCATCATCTCTGTTTTTGTGAAGGTGATATTTAAACCTGTTTTCTCGGCTATCTCCTGTAGTTCATTTATCTGTGTAATTGCTTCCTGTTCTGTCTCAGTGCCAAATCATCAGCAAAGGCCAAACACTTGGCTTTGACATGTTTATTTTTACATGTCGGAATCTGGGTTCTGTCTTTCTCAATCTCCAATTTTTCCCGTGGCGATTCACAGTTAAGGAGGTCTTGAAAGTACTTTGCAAGGATCTGACAGTTATCTTCATTGTTCATGGCAAGAGTCATTATCTTTCCGCAGTGTTTTCATGACCTTATCTAGAACCACGTTGAAGAGTGTTCGTGATAAGCTGTCACCCTGTCTCAGACCTGTTTTTATCTGGAAGGGCTTGCTGATCTCTCCTCGAAATTTCACTTTGGATATGGTGGGTTTTTTTTTCTAGTTGCTTTACGTCGCACCGACACAGATAGGTCTTATGGCGACGATGGAATAGGAAAGGGCTAGGATTGAGAAGGAAGCGGCCGTGGCCTTAATGTACAGCCCCAGCTTTTACCTGGTGTGAAAATGGGAAACCACTGAAAACCATCTTCAGGGCTGCCGACAGTGGGGTTCGAACCCACTATCCCCCGGATGCAAGCTCACAGGTGCGCGCTCCTAACCGCACGGCCAACTCGCCCGGTATGGTGTTTGTTAGTGTTAAGCTAAGTAAGTTGAGTATTTTTTGATCGATGCCATATTCTTTCAAAATGTCCATCAGTGTGTCTCTACCGAATCGTATGCTTTTTGAAAGTCAACGAAAGATATGAAGGTGTTCTTCGGTCGCGCATTGTAATATTTGATTATCATTTTTAGACTTAAGATTTGATCCTGGCAAGAGCGCCCTCTCCTGAGGCCGCCCAGATAATTTCCCAACTTGTGGTGAATTTGCGGTGTCAGGCTGTTCAATAGGAGTTTAGAAAAGATCACATGGCAGATAAGATGATACTCCTCGCTAGTTGTTGACATCTCTTTTCGGTCCCTTGTTATGTAGCGGGTGTATTAATGCCACTAGCCAGTCTTCTGCTATTTTTTCATCTCTCCAAATATTCCGGAACAGTTCTGTCGCTTCAGTGATAAAGGCGTCATTGGCTATCTTTCACAGTTCTGCTATTACTCCACCTTCACCAGATGCTTTGTTGTTCTTTAGGGAGTGTATTACTTCCCGTACCTCTTCCTCGTCTGGTGGTTCGGAATCTGGGTTCTGTCTTTCTCAATCTCCAATTTTTCCCGTGGCGATTCACAGTTAAGGAGATCTTGAAAGTACTTTGCAAGGATCTGACAGTTATCTTCATTGTTCATGGCAAGAGTTCCCTCTGTTTTCTTGAAATGCAGGCTCGGTGCTATAAAGCCTTTGATTCTATTTTTAAAGGCCCTATGGAATAATCCGGCATACTTTATTGATTTAGTATGCCACAACTTAGCATTTAACCAAACAGACTGCAGTATAGCTTACCTACGGTTTACTTTAAGACTGGCATCCTTCTCATTTCAATATTTCATGATTTTGTAGATTTTACTGGGTGAAATAATATGTCTCAAAAGCACGAAAAGCATAGACCCTAAATTCCTGCAGTGACTGGTGACTGCACTTCACCACTCTGCTATGAGGGAGCTTCTCAAGACCGTGATATCTTACAGCCGGTGTTTGAAAACTGAAACGCTAAATCTCAGAAATTAAAGTCATTTCGAGAGAATTTCCAAGTAGGTATTGATTAGATTATTCCACGAAAGACCGACAACACTATAGACGTTCCGGAGCGACTGGCTGTGCGGTCTGAGTTAGGTTGCATTCAGCATGCATTCGGGAGATGGTGGGTTCGAACCCTACTGTCGGCAGTCCTGAAGATGGTTTTACCGTGGTTTGCCATGTTCTCATCGGGGAAATGCCGGGGTCGCTTCCTTCCCGTTATTACCCCTTTACTATCCTATCGTCGCCATAAGACCTATCTGTACCGGTGCGGCGTTAAGCAAATGGGAAATAAAACACTAGGCCCGGATGTATAAAGTATCTGATCTAAGTCTGACGAGGTAACATGGCCGCCAGTCAAGTTGGAGTTCGATTTTCCGTTGTGTAAACCCTAATCGAAGATCATCCCTTCTTGATATAAGTTCAGATTTGACTGCCAAATATTCATCGGTTTATCTCCTTGAACTTAGATAATCGTCATACATATTAAACATTGAACCTAGACCTGAAGCCTTGAAAAAGTGCATCCTTGTATCTTATATGCATAAGAATACCTTAATAATATCGAGGTGAGTTATAAATATGTCGAATGCTAGTAGTTAAATAGTTTTGCTAAAGATCACTGGATATTTTTTTTTTTTTGCACAAGTAAGGTTATGTGAATACCATATAAACAATAGACTATTGCAATACAAACACGTTGTTAATACTTAATACTACTTCATGAATTAACTATTGCAATTATTTTCCAAGTTTACGAAACAAAGCATTTTTACTTGGCAAGATAACAATATTATCGACAGTCACGCGGCAAAACAACTTCGTATTTCGTCTGTTGACAGTCAAGGACAGGTCACTCGAACGGGCAAAGCTATTTCGTATTTCTTTGTCTTACGATGTTGCAACGTCCACTTTTCTGAACTCCGATTACATTTGAACTAGACATGTTTAAGCCGAGTTCAGTTTTTTTTACAAAACTCGTAAACTCAGTTTGTTTTCAGAACTAGGTTCTATCTCCGGTCAGATGTCTTTATACAACTGGTCCTAGATGTCATTAGCATGCCCAAGCGGCTCAAATAACGATCGCATATTAGAGCCAGGAACAGTATCACCGCTGTAGAAGGTTTAACTCATTGAAGCTCTTGTGTCTTGTGGAGGTCACACAGCCACGAAAATTGATGAAGTTCCTTATTTCACTTTCTCTGAAGAGGGGGGGGGGGGGAAAGAGAGAGAGAGACTGAAATTCATCTCAACATTATGTTCTATCATTTATCAAAAGGACTTACAATACGGCGAAACTATTGCATTTACTTACTCCTTAAAAACGTGAAATTATATGGCTGAAGATGTGGCTAAGAGAAGAGAGACATAAATGTTCACTACTTGATATTTTAGGCTGGCACTGACATATCTGTGTGTTTGTCCTTAATTTGGCTGTCTGAAAGGAAGGGAAATTGACTGAAACTCTACCTCCTCCTCCTCTTCCTTCTTCTTCTTCTTCTTCTGCACGAATGGGTCATTTAGGACCACGCGTAATCAACATTTGTTGAGCTCTTCTCCTTGCCAAATAGTTCTTCATTTTCACCGATTGTTGTGATTTCTGTTCCTCCGATCAAGTACGTCGTGTTGGTTTCTTGTCGCCTTCCTCAAATCTTCTTGCGTGAACAATTTTCATGATTACATTTCTATGCTGCAGATTTGTCAGTGAGGTCTTTCTCTACTTGCTTATACCATTTTCATCTCGTTCGTTTGATTTGCATAAATTTGTGCATTCGATAAGTAAGTCTGTTGTTATTCGTTCTTTCCAAATGGCTTAGAAATTGAATTCGTCGCACTCTCATTGCATCAGTAAGTTTAGATATTTGAAGTATATTTCCGAGTTCGGTTTGGGGTAACGTATTCCATTTTTAGTTCTTGGCCCTACGATTTTTCTCATGATTTTCCTTTATTTAATCTCTAATTTTTCCTTTAAATTTGTATGATGTAAATTGAGGGTTTCCTAACCATAAAGAGCTTCATATTTGATCACTGCTAAGTAATGACGAATTTTACTTTTCCAGGACAAGAATTTTTGTCATAAACATTCTTTGTGCGTTGAAAAACAATTTCCATTTTTCTGAATTCTTGAAGCTACTGATTTATTTCATGGCCATTTTCAGTGATCCGTTCACCTAAGTACTTAAATTCATCTACTCTTACAATTGTATTCGTATCAATGGTTAGGGTCCCTTACCAGGGTTACGGTGAAGACCTCAACGGCATATACAGCAGAGTGACGGCCATCTTGATATAGAAGCCAACTACCAAGAGACGTGACGTCACACGCTTAGTGCTAAGTCTTCTCCGTCGCGTGTAAGTCCTATACTATTGATACGTGACCTTTTATCGTAATATGGCAGAAGAAATGCAATGACAAGCCTATAAACGCATAACATTGGGGAAACGTTACCAAACGAAATTACAAACAAATATGCACTTAACGTATATTACATAGCCTATTGTAAGATGTTCGAATGAAGGGTTCTCCTCTGGATTGTACGATGATGGTCAGTCTGGAAATTGTTATCTTTCAAAATAACGGCATTCTTTCATGCTTGTTGGAGCAAATTGTTAATTATGTTTGAATAACTATTTCAAGTTTCCCAAAATGTAAAAAATCTCGGACATGGCACTCATTAATTCTTACCACACACCCACGCTTCTCACAGAAATTGGGCAGGTTATTCAACTTTCATTTTCAAAATATTAAAAGAAAAATCACTGTGCTTTCCGCTGTGTTGTGACACAAATACCGGCTGCCCAGGAAATACTGTTGACACAGCATCGTCAGTTAATTTTTCCTTTCCCCTGGGCACAGTTGAAACGGAACCGTCTGGTCCTTATTGCCGTGTCCACCCGAATTATATGATTTTAAGAAAAATGTAGATACAGACACAGGCATATTTACTGGGTTCAAAGTTAGTTCGGTGTATAGCATGAAGCCATTTATCTCGTTTCTCCTTATCGTTAGGAAGCGCAAATTTTGAAATAACCCCTTCTTTGTTTGAACTGTAATTAGACGTAAAACCAGGCACACTACACGTTCGTCCCATATTGCCTACACTAACACGTTATAATTCTAATCATAATTAAATAATGAAATGTTAAATTTTAAAGTTCTGTAGGTTGAAGTACATTATCACATATCCTAGCATTAGACTGCTCAAATTACATAGCTGTAGTAGCAAACGCATACTATTGCTGTAAATACATCTTTTACTGATCCTTTTTCGTACAGTTGTCATTTAAAAACACCAACGAACAGACTAATAATGTTGACATAACAACAACATGCCACCAAACCACCGTGAAAACAAGATTCACGCCTCCATTTCGAAGCACTAAACGCGTGACCTCATCACTATGGAACTTTCAAGTGCAGCAGGCCGGAACTATATATCGAGATGGCCATGGCAGAGTAGATGGCGGAATAGGCAAACCAGTGCACGGGAAAATAAGAGTAAAATGTATATGGTTGCCATATATCAGTATAAGGGAACGACGGTTTCACATGTTAGGGGTGGCTGACTTATAACACCCAGAAGTGGAATTCTGGGTCATAAGTTCAAAAAAATCAGCAAATCAGCATGAAACTCTACCATACTTGTAACTGCTGAAACTCTAATTCGAATCCCATAGTGGTAGATAGCTTGTTTGGCCTGGGTCATATTCTAGGCTTGTCCAAGCGTTTTAATCGTGGTCAACTCGTCCTCGTGATGTCAACTGAGGAGCCATCTGATGTGAAAGCGGTCTGTGGTAGCCGAGTGGTGTAGTCACTGGCTTGTCACCAATGAAGCTGTGGTTAAGCAGTGTTTATTATTGAGGTTTATTAAACATACTGGGCAAGGAATTAAGACATTGAACACTGGGACAGTTGTAACGTTTTACGTGCTGTATACTGGCCACTTTAGCCATCCTAAACTATAATCATGTCTCAGCAGTGAACTCATATGATTTTTTTATTTTCGACACTGAATTAGAAGGGGGTCCAGTATATTTATATCTATCAGTTGATTTTTTCCATTACAAATCATGCATGTAATTCATCTTTTTTTTAAATATTCATATCTAAAATTATTTCTTTTGTGTTAATTTGCTATCTAAAGACAAAAAATGTGGTTGATAAGGGTAATTCCTTTCTAAAGCACAATTTAGAACGTTTTGACTGGGTGTGAAAGTTAGAAACATTTGGGTAGCGCTATATCACAAGAAATAAAATTAATCTTGTCAACCTTAAAGAGGAGAATTCCACATTTACAATAGAATTAAATTTATTTTCAGAATAACACTAAATCATGGTAGATGTTTCGTTGTCATTGGAAGACATCTTTAGCCATCAATGTTCAAAACACAAAAAAGAGAATAAGGATATATATAAGACTTTGTAAAGCACTGAATGGTCATGGTCTCTGATCAGAATTTGTCACATTAAAAATCGTCACACTACCACGCATACATGTTGAATTAAAACTACTAATTCTAGTAAAAAACACAATTATAAAAACGTACAACTTCCATAAAACACATTTTACACATGAGAACGTTCTGTAGTGATAACGTGAGATCTGTTGACTGGACAATAGTTGAATACAGATTTTCATAGGAGATCTTATTGTTATAACACACAAAAATATAGATTATTATTTGTTAAAATCTTAATAGATCAGTCTCAGCACTAGGTCCTGATGTGCATTATAAACTTTGATTAACTTCTCTTGACCTAGTGGCACCTAACGACTGATCTAGTGCCGAAACATATTTGGCACAGGTTACGATCTGCAAAATGTTCATATCCAAGGGAGTATTCATAGCGGATATCCTAGATTCGGACTGTGTCGCGAATAACCTCTCGAAGGTATTTCATAGGGTAAATCATGGCAGACTACTGGCAAAAATGAGTGCAATTGGACGAGGCAAAAGAGAGACCGAATGTGTGGATATATTTCCAGATAACAGAACTCAGAGAATTAGAGTAAGTGAAGCATTATCTGATCTTGTAATCATTAAGAGGGGAATTTCTCAAGTCAGTATTATTGGACCTTTATGTTTTATTACATATATAAATGATATGAGTAAACAAGTGAAATCAGAGGTAAGGCTTTTTGCGGATGATGTCATTCTGTATAGAGTAATAAATAAGTTACAAGTTGTAAGCAACTGCAAAAGTCCTCGACATTGTTGTGGGATGGACAACAGGCAGTGGTATAATGATAAACGGGGTTAAAAGTCAGGTTGTGAGATTCACAAATAGGAAAAGTCCTCTCAGTTTTAAATACTGCGTTGATTGG
Organism: Anabrus simplex; assembly: GCF_040414725.1. Taxonomy (NCBI): domain Eukaryota; kingdom Metazoa; phylum Arthropoda; class Insecta; order Orthoptera; family Tettigoniidae; genus Anabrus; species Anabrus simplex. The sequence continues at coordinate 77,147,784 of NC_090277.1, forward strand.
GTGAAAGTTCCGTATGGGGATCGCTGTAAGTACCCAGGTTTTAATATACGGAAAGATCTTTATTGGCGTAATAACATAAATGGCATCGTAAATAAAGGGTAGAGATCTCTGCACATGGTTATGAGGATATTTAGGGTTTGTAGTGAGGATGTAAACGGGAGGGCATATAAGTCTCTGGTAAGACCCCCAACTAGAGTATGGTTCCAGTGTGTTGGACTCTCACCAGGATTACTTGATTCAAGAACTGATAAAAATGAAAGAAAAGCAGCTGGATTTCTTCAGGGTGATTTCTTACAAAAGAGTAGCGTTACAAAAATGTTGCAAAATTTCGGCTGGGAAGACTTAGGCGGAAGAACACGAGCTGATCGACTAAGTGGTGTTTTTAAAAGCGGGAAAAATCACAATATGAAGATAAAGTGACCAATATTCATCTACTTCGACTGCACTCCATTACATTTTTTGGACTTATTTATTTTCATCTTGTACTCCTTACCCAAGACTCTGTCCATACCATTCAGCAATTTCTAGAGGTCTTCTGCAGACTCAGGTAAAATAACAATATCATCGGCAATTATTAATTATGTTCATTATGGTTAATTGCTGCATGTAAATAAATTATTACCTTCGCGATAGGTGGAACAGATCTTAAAGTGCTGTACGAAATAACGTATCTGTTGCCTGCACGAATTTTGCCATGAGACCATTGAAGAGAAATGGAGCGAGTTCGTCTCCTTTTGTTACTTCTGTTTTGATTTTGAAAAGTTTCTAACTTTGGACATGTCTGTTATTGTCTTTTTTATGACTCCAAGGATTTTCACGTCTAAACCGTGCCCTTTCAGTACATGGAACGAGAATTGACGATCACATTATTATTATTATTATTATTATTATTATTATTATTATTATTATTATTATTATTATTATTATTGACTTCTAATGCTCGAATGCATTAGTTGTAGAACGCTGTTCCCAGAAGCACAAACTTCCTGCCCCAGATAACTGACCAAAATATCCAATAACAGTATAGAACATGCTCCAGTGGTTTCTGTTGTGGTCAAGAGGACATCAACAGTATCGGGAAAACATTACCGCACTCTGGAGAGTTCGTCCAGCATTACCTTCTGCAGGTATAAACAGCAAAGTGGTCGACTGTAGAGAAACAAACACGAGCCTAGTCCTCAGTGTGTTTAATGACCGAGCTTTACAACATGTAGGTCCCATCACCCTGATAATAATGATATTGCTTGCAGATCTTGTGAAATATTGTCGTTCAGGCGATGTCCGAACAGACTTGAATATTACGAATCAAAATCTCAATCAGTCTCCACTAGCATGCATTTAGGGCAGTCACCCACGTGGCAGATTCGCTATCTGTTTTTAACCTATCTTTTCTTAAGTAATTGCAAAGAATTTGGAAATTTACTGAACATCTCCCTTCGTAAATTATTCCAATCCCTAATTCCTCTTCCTATCAACGAATATTTGCCCCAATTTGTCAACTTGAATTACAGCTTTATCTTCATATTGTGATCTTTACTACTTTTAAAGACAGCACTCAAACTTATTCGTCTACTAACGTCATTCCACGCCATATCTTCGCTGACAGCTCGGAACATACCACTTAGTCTCCTTTCTCCCAAGTCTTTCCAGCCAAAACTTAGTAACTTTTTCCTTACGCTACTCTTTTGTCGTAAATCACACAGAAAAATCAGGCTGTTTTTCTTTGGCTTTTTTCCAGTTCTGGAATGAAGTAATCTTGGTGAGCGTGCCATACACTGGAAATATACTCTAGTTGGGGTCTTAACAGAAAATTACATGCCCTCCTCTTTACATCCTTAATAGAACCTCTAAATACCCTCAAAATCATGTGCAGAGATCTGTAACCTTATTGTCACATACAATGAGCAGTGCCTTAAGCTGAAGCAGAAGATATCTTCGAGGAACTGCCTCCTCCGTAAACTGGCAGGGACTAATTGGGGCAGCCATATCAAAACGTTAAGAACAACAGCACTGGTCTTCTGATATTCAGCAGAAGAATATGCGAGTGCTGTGTAGTGCCAATGCAAAACAGGTTAGTGTTGCCTTAACGGGATTTGCTGGATTATTTCAGGATTTTAGAGTTAACTATCTGGCTGCGATTGCTCCATCTGGTATCAGAAGAGAAGTAGCTGCCAACAATGAAAGGAGAAAATCATCTTCTATGACCTCACACACATTCTACGGATATCAACCTGCTGGAAGGAGATTAAAATCGAGAATGAGCTTCCTAACAACTACTCAGTCGTTACAAGGAAGAGTTGCAAAAGCACGAGAGAACTCATAATTCGTCTTAATGGACGGAACCAAAGGAATCTCTACCTCCTGGCCACACAGAGAACTGGCTGATGAATGTTTGTTTGTTTGAATGTATGTCTCGAATGGCTCAAAAACTACTGAACCGATTTCGATGAAAATTTCACAATTTGTTCTTATTTCCCCTGGGAGGGTTTAGGAGGTGGTTTGAACGAAATCTGATGGATAGTTTTGCATAGGGGGTGAGAAGGGTTAAAAGGAGAAAATAGATGAAGTCTGATCAGTGGGTTGCCTATTGAACAGTACGTAAAGATTATTATGTGTTTCTTAAAACTCATCTACTTCTTCTATGAACGGTATATAAAAATTAAAAGTCCAAGTTCAGTCCCCATGGCATATGGGGTGACAAGGAGTGAAGAAAAATGTCGAAAATGACAAAGATTACAGGTGAATGTGTGTGTGTATGTTTCAGCATAGCTCTCAACCAAACCTGATATTCATTATGATTTACTGTTTGGGAGATAAAACTGTAGGTTAACACACCCCTAGGGGCGGGGGTTAAAAGTGGGGTGAAATATCAAAATAATATAAAACGATGTATGTTAATAAACATAGTTTTTATTTTGCATTTAATTAAATGGTTTAGAAAATCTAACGCGGTTGAATTAATAAACGCGGGCGAAGCTAGTAGTTTATATTATAGACTCCATCTTACTATGTGTTATCTATAGTACAAAATGTTTTTAATCACACTAACCTGGTAAATTATTGCGCATTTCTGAGTACGCTAATTACAGAACTCGGTTAGAAAGTGGTACAAGGGTACCTTGCGAGATATAGCAATGCTTTTAGACTAATTACTAAGTTGGACATGAAAAAGATAAACGACTGTTATCGTGGCGAGACACTTGTCCTATTGTGACGTCAGTACAAGGTTGTTTTGCTGGGCTCCACATGCTTGTTCGGTCATCAGCTGAAAGCGAAGTACAGATTATCCACTTTCACCATTTGCTCGTTAATATCATGTCAACCTAAGAACAATGATCACCTGCTAGACGTGCATTCACCTGATTTCCTTGTGAATTTGAATTTTGCGTAGATGCATCTTCATTATACACTACAGTGCATTTTAGCGCAAGTCTCTGTGAATTAACCAAGCCCCCCCCCCCACCCGCCAAGCAGCATTCTACAGCAGGGCTGTCCAATGTTCGTTTGCTCTAGGGCGCTAGGTTACGACACTACAGCTGCCTTATCCCAGTTATTTCTGGAGTCGCTGGAGCCAATCAGGGTCATTTTTATTTTGGCTAGGGGTGTAAGACCGAAGATCGACAGGAATTCCAACCTCAGCCTTCCGGGTGGGAATCTAGTAGCTAAACCACTAAGCTTATCGCGCCCCTCTACTGCTGCCTGTACTTCTTCTTCTTCTTCTTCTTCTTCTTCTTCTGTGAATCTGTCTTGACACAGGTATCAACTGGACATCCTCCATGATTCTCTGCCCTGAGCATCTTGCTTCAGTTGTTCACAGCTTCTGCCTTGTTTGACATCTGTCAACATTCCAAACCTCCTTCTTCCTCTTCCTTTTCTTCCATCTATTTTTCCCTCCATCCCCCTCTGTTGAAGACAAATTCTACGTAGTGTGTCACCCGACCGAGATATTTTCCTCTTCCTTATCGTTTTCATCAGCTGTCTCTTGTCTCCTACTTTACTTAGCACTTCACTTTTTCCATTCTTCTCCACAACCACATTCCAAAACTTTCCAAATACTTTGTTTCTTAATGTCCATGTTTCAGCTCCATATGACACTCCACACAAAACACTTTGTGAACCTGTTTGCTAGGGATTGCCTTAGATATCAAAAGGGTGTGGGGTGTGCGGCTGTCAGCTTGTATCCGGGAGGTAGTGGATTTGAGGCCCACTGTCGGCAGCCCTGACGATGGTTTTCCATAGTTTCCCATTTTCTCACCATGCAAATGCTGGGGTGCCTTAATTAAGGCAACGGCCGCTTCCTTCAAACTCCTAGGCCTGTCCTATCCCGTCGTCGCCATAAGACCTATCTGTGTTGGTGCGACGTAAAACAAATTATATTTTTAAAAATATGTCAAAAGCCCTCTCACCTTTCCGAAAGCTGTGCTACGACTAATAATATTAATAATACATCTAGAATTAACAAATATATATGACATATTTAGTCACATAATTAATGTGAAATTTGGGACTGCATCCTCTTGCACAGGGTTTATCAAGGTGCATGCATCGCTGTATAGCGCAGTGCAAGGTGCAAAAGGCGACTTGGCAAGGCTGACCAGAATGCTGACCCCCCTACTCCTCAATTTTGAACAATAGTGCTAATTCTCTCTTTCCCTACGCCTCTCTCGCTCGCTCCGCCTGTTTCCCCCTTCCTCACTTGCTCAGCAGCGCTCCACCATCCGATCCGAGTTGAGCCGAGATTAGCCGAGTCAGACCGATGCACTGTGCAGAGAACCTCTGCGCCTCAGTTTGCACGCGTGATATTTTTGGCGTTTGAGGAGCCCTGCTGTAGGCAGCCCTGAAAATGGTCTACCGTCGATTCCTATTTTCACATCAGGCAAAAGCTGGGGCTGTACCTTAATTAACGCCACGTCCACTTCCTTCCCGTCGTCGCCACAAGACCTATCTGTGCCGGTGTGAAGTAAAACAATTTGTAAACAGTTAAAGGCTAAGTCTGTCAGATATCGTCGCTAAATCATCATCATCATTCTGGTCTTCGACCTGAGCCGGGATGGATCCCGCCGTCTGAGCCCGGTCAGCATAAGTATGAATGCGACATGATATGCAGGTCACCAAAATGTGAACCCCTTGTGGGTGGGGGCGGTAGAATAACACACACGGTATTCCCTGCCTTTTGTAAGAGGCGACTAAAACGGGCCCCACGGCTCCCAAATTAGGAGCGTGGGTTGGTGTCCACGGGGCCCCTTTTTAGTCGCCTCTTACAACAGGCAGGGGATACCGTGGGTGTTGTTCTACTGCCCCCACCCACAGGGGGATGTGTGTATAGGGGATAAGAAGTGCTATTTCAACCGCGTTGAAGTAACTATTGTGTAGTGTGCATAAACAGCAATAGCTACGAACGACGACTAAAAATGAAAATGATGCTAAAGGATGCGTGAGAAAACTAATGGAAAATATATTGAACTCCGGAAGACCATGTATTTGCCTTTAAACGTACACTTCCGTTGTGATTAAACATACTATGGAACTTTTGAACTTTGGCGATTTAGAGAATTTTCACAACGAATTCTGTTCGCAAGACTTGAATCTGTCACATAAAGCTGGCCGTATAATGCTCGGCAGTTTTCAATTGTCAGCAAATCTGAAATGTATCTGTGAATCATCCTCTGAAACTTAAAACAGTAAGGACCTAATGTGGCTACGGCTAATAGAGACGGACTTCTATTATACCACCTTATATTGTTCATGAAATCTTTATCCTGTAGCAACATACCTCTAAGTACGTCGTTTATTTGAGGTTCTGCAAAATAAACCAAACCATTGTGGCAACACGAATTGAAACGTCGACTTACCATTTCCACAGCGAAATGTCGTGCTTGGCAGTGCATACAGATTTAATTTAATAACCCCACATTGAATAATTCAATGTAAGTTTCATAATAAAGGCCTTTTTGAAATACTGAATATCCTGAGATGGATTTCTTTCTGTTCCTCGATTGTTAAAACCATCATGGAGCAACAACTAACATTCTGACATTAACTTGATTTCACAGAGCCATCTATCGGATTAACTTAGAAAGATATGCCTAAATACACGGCCGACTGGATCCCTCGCTGCTCTAGCTAGCTCCTTACCGGCCTTGACAATCGGGTCCACGCACTGTAATCAGAGTAGTTACCAAATACAGTACTGTATTTGTAGTTACACAGCTCGACACGTGGCGCTGGCGGCCCAAGTTTTACGGTAGAAATACATACTCCTCTATGGAAAAGATATTGACTGTGATTGCCGATTTATCTTAATTTAGAGGAATGTAGGAGTATGTTATAATAACTAATACTGTTACAACGATTAATCCTAAAGGTTACCTTCGTTGATATTTGCCAAAATAACGTCGTGAAATGAAACTGCGGAGAATGGACTAGTTACAACTGACGTTCCTTAACTGTGGGTAATAATAGTAATAATTACTTTTGTTATCCATAGCATTTAGATACATAGCAGAAATTACCACAATACTTTTGTCTTCCGATATTAATCTTGGGATCAAAAGTCATTGTTCAATTAGAGTTTTAAAATTTTTCCGGTGCTGCTATCAGGAAATGGGAGTGGTCAAAACATAAAAGTCTTATTTTTTCAGATTATTTTTTCATAGATATAAACGTAGTGTTCTCAGCTTTGTGTCAGCTTGTTAGTTGTAGTGGGAGGCAATAAGTGATTTCTGAAAAATGCAAAAACTTTGAAGTGATTTCCAGAAATGAAGGCCACAGACAATCTAAGAATCAGAATAATTAGTGTTAGGGACAAAGTTATCGTGAGAAATCCCTTTGAACCAGTCCTTAGTTTTTTCTCGGTCTACAGGGAATTTGTGAAATGATAGTATCCCTTTGCTCTTTTACTGTTCAAAGTACAAACAGGCACACATCAATACATGTTCCACTATTTCCAAATACAGTTAAAGAAAAGAAAATCATTACACTACACAATAAAAAAAATTAGCGCATAAATTAGAATTTTTATTTAGGTCGATATTACGGCGAGAAATCACTTTGAGCCACTCATTACATTTGTTCTTGTTTGCAGAAAATTTATGTTCAAAGAACATAAAAGGCGCACAACAATATCACGTATTCCAAGATTTGTAACAACATTTTTAAAAATGAAATCACCGCACTACACAATAAAAAACAAACTAATTAGTGCATAATTATCAACCCTCAAAAACAAGCCAACAAACACTTCATTGCGAACTCATTATCAACACTAACAACAGCAAAACAATAGAAATGTAACAATAAATGCGGTAATTTGTGGTATAGAGCTTCCTGTCAGTGACTTACGAGGCCAGCGCTCCAGCTGCATTATGTTGACATTTTCCTTTTACAGCTTTATGCTAGGCTTCACAAGGGATTGTCAAGCCCAGTGATAGAATCAAATACAGTAGAGACAATACGCGACATTACCGGACTTAGCCTTGTTAAAATGGGAGACAATTCGCAAGTGGCTCTCCTAGTGGCATGACCTGAAAATTAGCGCTAATTTCAAATATCAATGGAAATTCATATACGGAAATGGATAAATAAATTACGTCTAGAAAGAAAGTGTTACTAAGATATTAACTTCGAAGTTGCTAAAGCAATTCTGGATAAATTAATGAAAATTTATTTAACAGGTTATTATTTAAAGACATATTATTAGACATATAACCAAGATGTGAATTGGACTGCTGTAAAAGGGCTTGATCTTTCATTTATGCATTACTTTTTTAGCTTTAGTATTCCTAGCTGAACTTTCACGGCTACATTTGTCTTTTTTCTCATTTAAAAGCATTGTATAATCACATTACACTTGTCAATAAAAATATCGTCACATTCCTTACACACATGATTCAATGAATTTATATTTAAGAACTGGACAATTTTCCTTTTAACTTGAAGCCTACTAACAGAAAGAAAATATATAAATTTACCCTCAAAAACATTCAAAATTCAAAATATGCATTTTCTTGAATTAAATCAAAACCCACAGATCACACTTAGAACAACACATCGGTATTGAAGGTTAACTGCTGCACTATACAATAAAATAAGCTTATTATATTTTAAACCAGTTAAAATATGGATCTCGCAGGTCAAAAATGTTGGAAGTACTATACAAATCTGTTTGTAACTGGAAGAATATCTATTCAAACACAATATTTACTTACATTTTCTTGTCACGAGGGAAACGGAAGAAAGACCGCAAATCCTTCTGCACTTCATAGTTATTGCAGCCAAACACAGCATATATCTTTCTACTCATATTGAGAGGAGATATAAAGGAATGACACACGCTACTATTTACTTATGTCAACTTAATGCAAACGCATACATAACGCCAAAAACTTCATAAACAAATACACGTGCTTTATGACAGAATCAGTAACTCTCAGGTCGCTCCGCTAGACAGAGCTCTAATCGTTGTCCCTCGATATCTCGCAGAGTGTTGCGTATTGTCTCTACTGTATTTGATAGAACCGCTGTCTCGATCCTCTTATACTGTCTGCTCTATGCCACTAGTGTAACACAGGAAGGCGCGAACACCAATATTTCTTCAAGTCGCCGTAAGAGTGCAGTCGTAGAAGCACAATCTTCGCGGTCAGCGTGGGTGGGTGATCCATTGTTTTACTGATGCGTGCATGTGTAAGCAAAGCGGAGTTATTTCGTACAATGAGTAAACATGCCTGTTGACTTCCGTTTGTACAAGTGATATTTTGTATGGAACTGTGAAATGAATTAATCATGTTATACTTACAGATATTTTCAAAGTACTTTTAAAGTGTACTTGTTTCCTTTCGTTTGTGCAATTTTTTTTTTTTTTTTTTTTTTTTTTACAACTAAAACTTCATATTGTTTTCCCTGTAAATATTCAATTGTTGTGTACCACTTTGCAAACCTCGGCGAGGCGGTTCGCAGCCAGAAGAGATACGATTCCATAATATACCGTCTAGAGGGGAATTAAGAGAAAAGTGGATGTCGGCTATACCTAGGCAACATCCTAATAAAGGAAGTACTGTAGTTGGATGTCCTCAGATTACTCTTGTCTCTGTAGCATTTACACCTTAACACCTTCTTCTTTTCAGAAGGTAATCAAAGCCGTGAAGGATTGTCGATTCCTTGTGATAATAATTGTGACGGACAATAAAAAAACAAATGTCGTCATGTTTAGACATTTTGGACAACCTCAAATATGCAAATAAGAATGTCCCACTCAATCTAGGAACGCAAAGTCAAATCCTAATTTGCGAGTCCTTGGTTCGTGTTTTTGAAGAGAGGATGGAGTGTGACATTTGCGTCAGCAACATCTCCCTGCCTAGAGCTTTGACACTTCTAAATGGAACTGATTATGCATCATTATGAAGATAAAGTTGGAATTCAAGAGGACAAATTACGGCCCGTCTTAAGAGTAGAATGCCGGGGGCGGTTGAATGGCTTATGATGATTCTAGATTAGGTCATCTTTATTATTAACTAGCGAATGTACCCGTGCTTCGCTGCGGTATTCTACATTGTATTCGAATATTGAAGTAAATAGTGTACATGCAGTAAATAAGATTGTTTTAAAATTGAATGTCTCTTAGCGTTATCCGAGAAACAGCAAGGGGAGGTCCCCGTACGTTGTTTCCAATGTAAAGTGTTTGTTACGGATTTGTGATATAACGGCAGGCTCACTTGCCTACTGCCATTCACAATCGAGTGCAGGCCCCATTGCCTACTACGCGGACAGAATCGATTCGGGGAGTTTTCGTTAAAACGGCAGCCCCCCTTTCCTACTTCCAGACAGATTACAGTTGAGGAGTTTCTATTATAATGGCAGGCAATTACCTTACTATCACTCGAAATTGAGTTGTGCAGTTATCATTATAATGCCAGGCCCATTTTCCTACTGCCAGCCAGCTTACTGCCAGTCACACCAAGTTGGTGAGTTTCCATCAAAATAGCAGGCCACTATGCCTAATGCCAGTCACATTTTAGATGAGGACATTTCTTTATAATGGCGGGCACCCTTGCCTACTGCCAAACACAATCGGGTAGGGGAGTTTTAAACAAAACTGCATGCTCACTTGCCGGCCCCGTGGTGTAGGGGTAGCGTGCCTGCCTCTTACCCGGAGGCCCCGGGTTCGATTCCCGGCCAGATCAGGGATTTTTACCTGGACCTGAGGGCTTTTTCGAGGTACACTCAGCCTACGTGATTACAATTGAGGAGCTATCTGACGGTGAGGTAGCGGCCCCGGTCTAGAAAGCCAAGCATAACGGCCGAGAGGATTCGTCGTGCTGACCACACGACACCTCGTAATCTGCAGGCCTCCGGGCTGAGCAGCGGTCGCTTGGTAGGCCAAGGCCCTTCAAGGGCTGTAGTGCCGTGGGGTTTGGTTTGGTTTTGGCATGCTCACTTGCCTTCTGCAAGTCAAATCGAGAAGGGAACTATTCATTACAATTGTAGGCCTTCCTTACTAATGACAGTTACACAGGAGTTGGAGAAGGAACCCTTTCCTACTGCCAGTCAAAGTCGGTGTGGGGAGTACTGATTACAATAGCAGACCCACCCTTTCTCGATCGCTAAAAATCGACATCAGTGAATATATATAGATCGACATACGAAAGTATATGCGTGTTTACAATATTGAAGACCTTCATTTACAGATTAACTGCTACTAAACGTACGTCATATCGACAAAGGATTATACCATAAGACACGCCGGATTTAGTGGCCTAAATGGCCTAAGTGGAACAGACAGACAGATAGACAAACAGACAAACAGACACGAAACGTAAAAACCACCGATTCGGTCTTGACGGCTGGATAGATCTCAACCAAACTTCATATTTAGAGTATACTCCTCCCGGGGAAGGTTTCGATATGCATATCATTTTAAAATCCTTGAATACTCGAGGGGTTTATAGGAAAACCAGAATGGTTTTTCCACCATCACGTCGAAACAGCTGGATAGATCTCAACCAAACTTCATATTTAGAGTATACTCATCCCGGGGAAGGTTTCGATATGCATGTCATTTTAAAATCTTTGAATAGACGGGGGGTTTATAGGAAAACCAGAATGGTTTTTCCACCATCACGTCGAAACAGCTGGATAGATCTCAACCAAACTTCATATTTAGAGTATACTCATCCAGGGGAAGGTTTCGATATGCATATTATGTTAAAATACTTGAATAGAGCGGGGGTTTATAGGAAAACCAGAATGGTCTCTTCATTATAAACAACTTTCGTTTTGTTCATAATTTACCTTACTCTTTACATGACGGAGAAATTTACAATTTTCTGCTGGTACCATGCTCTGCATTGAGTGACCGACAGACCGACAACGAACCTACAGGTTACCATGGCAACGTCTCTGACTGCATGCCAGCAGGGAAGTAACGTATTGCCATTTTCCTCATCATGCTTTTAAAATCGTGGTTGTTCCTTGGGTAGAAGGCAAGAGAGGCGTCAATCGGCCTATCTGCGGGATATTGGCGGAATATCGTTGGATGTTATAACCGCCCTCGAATAGATTAAGTAATAACACCATTAGTCATCTTCTTATTATTTGTTTACCTAAGAATCACTGGACCTAAATTGCTCCTCTGTTACCGCTTTATTATATCCATAACTCACACTAGCATAATTTATTGAGGGGCATTTGATTTTCCAATACATTCACTTGGCATTTACATATTTGTCGTTATCCGGCTGTCCTCAGTTATAATCCACTTTCTATTACTTTCAACTTTCTTAACTGTATTATTTTCTTCCTTAATTACGCCGTATGTACGCGAGTGCTACAAACTACTGGATGTATTTCCACCAAGACTCATATATAGAACACACCTGTCCTTGATAGGTTTTAGGGCAAATATTGTTTCTAAATCCCTGAACTTACTGGGGGTTTATACAAAACCGAAACAGTGATTTTGCACTTCCACAAAATATACACAACCAAACTTAATGGAAATCTACCTACCTTGGTAGAAATTAATTTCTAAACCTTTTTTTCTCATGGGCATCATTTCGATACGAGGATTAATAAGGGAGATATCATTAACGGACCGTTTTTCTGTACAAGTTCCATCGGACTTGACTCACGAGCGGGTGCGTGTAAAGCGTATTCCTTACAACTTGAAAACTACTGAAGACATTCGAACCAAAATTTATATTTAGCATCCACCTGTCCAAAGGTAGGTTTTAAACGTAAATAACATTTCATGTCCCGGAATGGACTGGCGGTTTATAGGGAACCGAAATGGTGATTTTACTCTTCCACAATATATACAGAACAAGACCAACCTGACTGGAAATCGACCAAACGTGATGGAATTCCACCTCTAAACCTTTTTTTCATGTGCATTTTTTCGTCTTGTCAGTTTTGCAGGTTAAGTCCAGCGGACATAGCCCAAAAGGTGTTTTACATGGAGCAGATTCTTTATCTATATAAATCAAATCGTAACGACTGTGTGCCTCTACACTGACTATTTTGGCGAAATTTTCGTACAGCTTTCCGTTTAAGGGGTAATAATGACCATCTCCATAACTTTTGGTTTAGTTTCCTGAAAGTCCTAATTTTTACCCGCCTCGCCCAAAGTCCAGATTGCGGCATAATCTGCCAGAAGAAAAAGAAGATAATTGAAATTTGACAAAATTATACGTTTTAGCCTGTAACGAACGGAAAACATCCTAGATCATTAAATTTTTCACTTTTTATCCCCGAAGAATATCGAAATATGCAGGCAATTTTAATGATGGTGCAGACCTTCGGAAATTCCTATCACATAACGGATTGCACAATCTCCGTTCAATTTGGAATGATCTACAACCTTGGTCTTATGACTTTTTGCCGTATCTGCATCCCTTTTACGTTTGATTTTTCTCTATTAATCGACGTTAAGTCAATTTGGAATTTTCACATGCATAATTCATACTTTCAATTACTTATATGAAATACAGAATCATCAAACTCTTCACGAAAATTGGCCCACCCAGTAGCCATATGTGAGCCAAATGCTATGTACGTAGCTGTCACATAATTATCCGACCCAAGAATAGATGACATATCATAGGACCAGCCATTTAGGCCACTAAATCCGGCGTGTCTTATGGTATAATCCTTTGTCGATATGACGTACGTTTAGTAGCAGTTAATCTGTAAATGAAGGTCTTCAATATTGTAAACACGCATATACTTTCGTATGTCGATCTATATATATTCACTGATGTCGATTTTTAGCGATCGAGAAAGGGTGGGTCTGCTATTGTAATCAGTACTCCCCACACCGACTTTGACTGGCAGTAGGAAAGGGTTCCTTCTCCAACTCCTGTGTAACTGTCATTAGTAAGGAAGGCCTACAATTGTAATGAATAGTTCCCTTCTCGATTTGACTTGCAGAAGGCAAGTGAGCATGCCAAAACCAAACCAAACCCCACGGCACTACAGCCCTTGAAGGGCCTTGGCCTACCAAGCGACCGCTGCTCAGCCCGGAGGCCTGCAGATTACGAGGTGTCGTGTGGTCAGCACGACGAATCCTCTCGGCCGTTATGCTTGGCTTTCTAGACCGGGGCCGCTACCTCACCGTCAGATAGCTCCTCAGTTGTAATCACGTAGGCTGAGTGTACCTCGAAAAAGCCCTCAGGTCCAGGTAAAAATCCCTGATCTGGCCGGGAATCGAACCCGGGGCCTCCGGGTAAGAGGCAGGCACGCTACCCCTACACCACGGGGCCGGCAAGTGAGCATGCAGTTTTGTTTAAAACTCCCCTACCCTATTGTGTTTGGCAGTAGGCAAGGGTGCCCGCCATTATAAAGAAATGTCCTCATGTAAAATGTGACTGGCATTAGGCATAGTGGCCTGCTATTTTGATGGAAACTCACCAACTTGGTGTGACTGGCAGTAAGCTGGCTGGCAGTAGGAAAATGGGCCTGGCATTATAATGATAACTGCACAACTCAATTTCGAGTGATAGTAAGGTAATTGCCTGCCATTATAATAGAAACTCCTCAACTGTAATCTGTCTGGAAGTAGGAAAGGGGGGCTGCCGTTTTAACGAAAACTCCCCGAATCGATTCTGTCCGCGTAGTAGGCAATGGGGCCTGCACTCGATTGTGAATGGCAGTAGGCAAGTGAGCCTGCCGTTATATCACAAATCCGTAACAAACACTTTACATTGGAAACAACGAACAGGGACCTCCCCTTGCTGTTTCTCGGATAACGCTAAGAGACATTCAATTTTAAAACAATCTTATTTACTGCATGTACACTATTTACTTCGATATTCGATTACAATGTAGAATACCGCAGCGAAGCACGGGTACATTCGCTAGTTATTAATATTAACTTGACCAGATCTGGGCCGACACTCGGTGAAAATAATTGCCTGGGTTATAGTTGGATTTATTTTCACTTGTTTCGGGCGCACCACTCACAGAAACATAAGATCCGTTGTTTCATTGCGAGCACGGCATTGTCATATTTTCACATGGATGTGTGGATGGCATTTTTATCCCCGTATTGCTGGACCTCCACTCCTTGACGTGTTAGAAGATCGTTCACATATAGGCCGTAAAGGGTGGGAGAAAGTGCTCCTCCCTGTGGGACTCCAGCTCTGAGTAACTGAGGGGTGGATTTCTCCCCCTCACAGGAAATATAGAATTTACTGTTACTCATATATCAGGCGGTAAAGGCGTGCTCGGTTCGCCGGGAAGGACGTGGGTTCGAATCCCCGTCAGGAAGTCGTAAAATTTAAGAAACGAGATTACCGAGCTCGATAGCTGCAGTCGCTTAAGTGCAGCCAGTATCCAGTATTCGGGAGATAGTAGGTTCGAACCCCACTGTCGGCAGCCCTGAAAATGGTTTTCCGTGGTTTCCCATTTTCACACCAGGCAAATGCTGGGGCTGTACCTTAATTAAGGCCACGGCCGCTTCCTTCCCACTCCTAGCCCTTCCCTGTCCCATCGTCGCCATAAGACCTCTCTGTGTCGGTGCGACGTAAAGCAACTGGCAAAAAAAAAAAAAAAAAAAACGAGATTTCCACTTCCGGAGGTGTATCTGGCCCTGAGGTTCACTCAGCCTACACCAAAAACGAGTACCAGGTTAATTCCTGGGGGCAAAGGCGGCCGGGCGTAGAGCTAACCACTCTACCCCATCACGTGCCGAGGTTAACAATGGTGGAAGCCTTTGCCTTCCACTCCTCCAAGGGCCTTCATGGCCTGTACGGAGGTGACTTTGCTTTTGTTTTGCTTTGCATATATCAGACCGCGACTGTGTGCTCATATCCGCGCCGAATAAACAGGCACGGAGAAGCATGGATATTTTGCCAAGGTTACCGCGCTGCCTGAACATTGATGACGCGAAACGGGACCGCCAGGTGTCTCATTTTCATGAACAAACAAGGCTAATGATATGTCCTTTACTGTTCCGGTTTACGTATCAGCACGTGGCTCAGTGTGGTGCAGCCGATAGCCACACTTCGCGTAGACCAGACAACAGGGCGGATGTTATTAGTATATCGTGTTAAAACTCCAGGAATCACTTATAATTGCTCGATCATATCCTTCCACTAGAAATGACGTCACGTCGTTTAATAGGAAAGACAAGCAGGAAAACCTTCCTGTCGGTATGCAATATCCTACTACGCTATCGAATGCTTTATCTCCGTAGATTGTCTGGTTGAAGGGATATGCGACTTGATGCCAATTCTGACGGGTCCATTCAGCATGTTTCGCGCTGCATGGTGTCGAGGTTGCAAAGATGGACCTTGCCATGGATGTCGGGAGTGCAGATGCGCACCATGCAGCCTATTGCGTACAGTTGGAGTCGAAACACGACGTCCTGTGGCTGCACGAAACGCAATATTCAGCATGATGGCGTTGCTTTTCCGAGCTGAAATCCATAGTTAGCGGTCATCCACTGAAGTCATGGTCTTTGGGAGGCCTGAGCGAGGCATGTCATCAACAGTTCCTCCATGTCCGAACAACATCGCTTTGGTTCACTCGGAGACGTCTGGACACTTCCCCTGATGAGAGCCCCTCCTGACACAACGGAACAATGCGGATACGATCAAATTGGTGCATTGACCTTCTAGCGTGGGGGAACTAAAGACAACACGAGCAGTGTACTTCCTTCCTGGTGGAATGATTGGAACTGACCGGCTGTCTATTAGGCCCTGCTCATGCATGGTTGTTTACATCCTTGGGCAGGTTTAGTGACATCTAGGAACAGTGTTCTTGATGTAATATAAACATTCAGCGTCACTGGTCCGTCGATCTTGGAACGGAAGTGATGCATCACTTTTTTATGTGCGTAGTTTAGTTGCTTAATCTTGGGTAACTATATTTACATTGATGTTATTGTCAATTTTTGGAGCATTTGTATCCTTATATTTAACATGGTATATTACATTCTTGGATTTATTCATCTTCTACAGGTTACACTACAGCAAGAGAATTTCCCCTTTTTCTAAGAAAATTCCCTACACCATTTTTTTTCCTACGAATAGTGTTAGAACTACTTCATGGAGCTGTCAACTTGCGTTCGGGAAATGTGGGTTCGAACCTCACTGTCGGCAGCCCTGAAAATGGTTTTCCGTCGCCACGGTCGCTTCCTTCCCGCTCCTAGCCCTTGTCCATCCCATCGTCGCCATAAGATCTCAAGACCTCTCTGTTTCGGTGCGACGTAAAGCTAATTGCAAAAAAACAATTAATACTGAGTAATCTCCATGGCCTGATGTAAAACAAGAAGGCTGTCAGAAAGGAGGTCCTTGCAATAATTGAAATAGAAACTCTCACTCATTGTTGGAATTATCTTCTCATCAAATCACCGATTCCTTACATTACACCTCCTATGCCCGACTCGTTGACTGAACGGGCAGCGTACTGGCCTTCGGTTCAGAGGGTCCCGTGTTCGATTCCCGGCTGGGTCGGGAATTTTAACCTTAATTGGTTAATTCCAATGGCACGGGGGCTGGGTGTATGTGTTGTCTTCATCATCATTTCATCCTCATCACGACGCGCAGGTCGCCTACGGGTGTAAAATAGAAAGACCCGCACCTAGCGAGCCGAATCCGTCCTGGGATATCCCGGCACTAAAAGCCATACGACATTTCATTTTTTCATTACACTTCCTATGAATAACTATAAATACAGACACTATATCACTAGGAAATGATATGTCAGAAGTTAAAGCATATCCACATAAAATTTCTCTACATTTAAAACAATTTAAAAAATATTTACTTTTCTTTCACTCACTGCGAGCTTTCAGTAATTTTCCCCTAAGCCAAAAGGAAATTTCCACCAATCGGACGACACTGGTTGTATAGCGCATGCCCGTAGTCTGTCGTGGTCATAAAAATACCAAATCCCATGGTACTACAGCCCTTGAAGGGCCTTGGCCTACAAAGCGACCGCTGCTCAGCCCGAAGGCCTGCAGATTACGAGGTGTCGTGTGGTCAGCACGACGAATCCTCTCGGCCGTTATTCTTGGCTTCCTAGACCGGGGCCGCTGTCTCACCGTCAGATAGCTCCTCAATTCTAATCACGTAGGCTGAGTGGACCTCGAACCAGCCCTAAGGTCCAGATAAAAATCCCTGACCTGGCCGGGAATCGAACCCGGGGCCTCCGGGTAAGAGGCAGGCACGCTACTCCTACACCACGGGGCCAGCTGTCGTGGTCATAGTTACCTTATAACTTCAGCGTATTACATGTTCGATATGTCTATTCATAATATTAAACGCAGTTAGGGGTAACAATAATGGTATATTAGAAATAATAATAATAATACCTCGGTAGTTCATTCCTGGGATATACCTCCTGTGGGTGGGAGACGCAGACGAAGAATACACCCACTGTATCCCCTACCTGTCGTGAGAACCGACTAAAAGGGAACGATCAAGAGATCTTGAAATTAGAGCGATGAAACTACTTGTGATTAGTACTACTATGTGAGGAACACCATGGTTCTGCTTTACCAATGAGAACTGTTATGAGGGGATTATGAGGGGATCTCTGAAAATTTCATTGTGAATTGGATCCACGGATTGTTTTGGATTCATGGTAATTTTTTCATCATTGTTTTAGATTTTAGTCAGTGTATACATTTTGAAGCTTTAAATATCGTTTTATTTCGTTGCACCTAGTACCATCAGGGGCCGATGACCTGGCTGTTAGATCCCTTTAAACATCAAACGACATCACGATCAACATCATCATCCTTCCTGGGATAACTTCAAGTTCCTCTAGAAAAGATAATCTGTAAATTAGGATGACAAAATATTACAAATATTTTTTATTTGCATTGTCTGTCATTCGTATTGTTAAAAACGTATTCAACGCATAATATTTTCATGAAAATTGTTTGGAATTTTGTTCATATCGCAGTGTGGTTCTTCACAGTCTAGCCGAGGCGTGGTAGGTTCCATCGGTAGGACGTAGGTTTGATACCCTGTCAGAAAAAAACGAAAGAAATTTCCTCACCTAAGCGGTCTTTCTCACTTAGCGCCATGTTTATGGTTAGAAGAAGAATGTATCTCCCGCTTATCCAAAGGCTTTCATGGCCTCTTAGGAGAAATCCTTGCTTACATTTAAGTGGAGTCATAGGCGGCCGAACATTGAGCTAACGCCAGGGGTTTCTAAATAGCGGCCCGCGAGGGCTCTAACAAAAAATATTTTAAGAAATGTGTTGAAAATTTACACAACATATTTCATTGTTCCGTCAGAAATGTATTGATTTTTATATCCTTTATACAACTAAGTTATTCTTTTATATTATCTCCTGTTGGTCTGAATAGATTTTTTTAATTTAAAAAAGTATAAAATCCTCACTTTGGCGGAAAATAAGTCCTCACATTATAAAAATGGCTATGGGATCCATAGCAACGTCACTGTGGACATTTTGTATGCAACGTAGCATGCAATAAATTAATTGTGATTGGTGTAAGAAGCGGCTTCAATTCTTCGTTCTTCTGAGCACTCGAAGAAATTTTCAGGGAAGTGCATTGTCGGGATTCTAGGTTCTTACAACTGAATATCACTGTTCCCTTCACACTACTCCTACTAAATTGTCCTCCTTAATTTTTCTTTTGACTACATTATTAATTTCGGTTTGTCTTGAGGCATTTACCCCCATTTTTGTCATTCGTCAAATATTAATTCAAATGAAGTGACATTGCTGAGTGTTCTCCTTGTAAATTCAATTGTCCTGGGTAATGTTTATGTTTAATTTCACTCTTTTATGCAATTCTAAAATAGTATTTTAAGAAATTACATGTATTAAACCTTCATTTCAATTGAACTATGCATATTATTCCATGCTGGTATCTCTGTTCTATTTGCAGAGTTAAAGTGTGGCCCGCGATCAAGCCTAAGGTTTGCAATGTGGCACTCCAGCTCTCAGTAATTAGAAACCCCTCACCTAAGCGGTCTTTCTCACTTCGCGCCATGTTTATGGTTAGAGGAAGAATTTATCTCCCGCTTATCGAAAGGCTTTCATGGCCTGTTCGGAGAAATCCTTGCTTACATTTAAGGGGAAGGTATGTCTTAATATTTGAAATGTCATTTCCACAAGCTTATCTTTACCTTCATTATATTTCCTCAAAGTCCACAGGTATCGCATTGTGTACTTAATCTCAGATCGAACGTGACTAATTCCCAGTATCATTCAGGATATAGAGATCCTTACGTAAACCACTTCATGTCGCACACAATCGAACTGCACTTCGATTTCAGTTTTACGACCCAGTGTAGGTGACGATAGAACAAAGGGACATTAAAACAGAATGCTGAGCTTGTAAAGTGGCGCATAGAAGCTGCTGGCCTTTCGGTTGAAGACAGTAAAGGGTGAGAAAGATTCCGCCTGTGGGTTGCAATACATCCACGGTATGCCCTGTCTGTTGAATGAGGTCACTAAAAGGAGCTCTTAACTTTGGAGTGTGGTTTGGTGACCACGGGGCCCTTACGTGAGTCCTGGCATTGCTTCCGCTTGTGCCAGGCTTCTGACTTTCTTGTGAGATTCTCAATCAAAAACTCCACGTTTTCAATACTGATATTTTGTTTTTTATTCCTCAAGTCAATATTAATACTTATCGGGACATGTTTCCTTCATTACTGTGGAAACCTTCAGCCAATTTTACACAATACAAATAAAAAATATAAAAAGGGCATTAGAACACACATTAAAAATTAAAATACGATTCGGATTACGAATACGTCAATATAACATTTGTGTTTAAAGAAATGTCGATCAGAACATTAAAATGTAGATCCATGATAATAGCACAGCCTCTTAAGCTGAAAATGATGGTATGAATGTCAGTAGCACACAAAAGTTTCGTTGAACGTCTGGTTATTGGACAACATCGTCATTCCCAAAAATTCAGTACAAATCTTCTGCTTCGCTTTTATGCAGGGCAATGAACAGGCGGAATTTTTGATTTTAAATGCACAAGAAGGATGTCAGGTTGTGGCAGGAGTTGAAAAGGTGGGCCTAAAATGGAATTGAAAATATATAAGTAAGTTTGAAAGTAGGCACACACAAAAAACCAAACTCCACGGCACTTAACGCCCTTGAAAGGGCTTTGGCCTGCCCAGCGACCGCTGCTCACCCCGAAGGCCTGCAGATTACGAGGAGTCGTGTGGTCAGCACGACGCATCCTTTCGGCCGTTATTCTGGGCTTTCGAGACCGGGGCCGCCATCTCACCGTCAGATAGCTCCTCAATTCTAATCACGTAGACTGAGTGGACCTTGAACCAGCACTCAGGTCGAGAAAAATTCCTGACCTGACCGGGAATCGAACCCAGGGCCTCCGGGCGAGAAACAGGCACGCTACCCCTACATCAAGGGGAAACTTTACACAATGATTTCATGCTCCTTACTTTCATCTATGCTATGCGACCTTTCTTGAACAACACTTGTTGTTTTCCGACCCCAACGGTATTAGGTTTGCGAATCGTAGGGAGTCTTTCATTTTCACGCCTTCGTGGCCCTTGTCTGTATTTTTCTGATATCTTCATTTTTCGGAGTGTCGGACCCCTTTCATTTTTTCTCTGTGATTACTGTTAACAGAGGATACTTGCTCAGTCCTACATCGTCTTAAAACTATCGGCAGCCCTGAAAATGGTTTTCCGTGGTTTCCCATTTTCACACCAGACAAATGCTGTGGCTGTACCTTAAGTAAGGCCACGGCCGCTTCCTTCCAACTCCTAGGCCTTTCCTATCCCATCGTCGCCATAAGACCTATCTGTGTCGGTGCGACGTAAAGCAACTAGCAAAAAAAAAAAAAAAAAAAAAAAACAATAATCACCAGCACCAGCAGCAGGGTAATGAAGAGGGTCGTATTTAGGCAAGGATGAATCGGCTAACACTGCGACATGAAAAACCGTGGGTAAAAATATAGTTTATACCAGAGGTGCTCAGCTGCGCGCCCGTTGAGCCTAGCCCAGTACAACCGGGCAGCTTACGTAGCAAGCATACGTCACAATGCAGCGAAAGAGCGAGCAATCGCGTTCGATTGTGACTACGAAGCTACCCTCAACTACTTATTGCCAACGTGTGAAATCTTCAGAAATGTTAACGACGTTCCTTTCCCGAGTGGAATTCTCACCTAGAAATGTAACTGTGGCAAACCTGCCTTCACGCGATGCTCGTGGTGTGAGCACTTTCTATGCTTCGAAAATTTCTGCAGTCGGCGTCATCCAAAGGAATGCACCGTATCTCCCTGAAGCGTTAATATAAGAATGAACTTACAAAACATTGTAATCCCTGAAAAATACCATACTCACAGATGGATCGCCAAGCCTGTACAGATGGCGCACCGAACGAGTCTCGTGCTCAACCGCACGCGCACTCCCTCTACGACCGAGCTCGATAGCTGCAGTCGCTTAATTGCGGCCAGTATCCAGTATTCGGGGGATAGTAGGTTCGAACCCCACTGTCGGCAGCCCTGAAGATGGTTTTCCGTGGTTTCCCATTTTCACACCAGGCAAATGCTGGGGCTGTACCTTAGTTAAGGCCACGGCCGCTTCCTTCCCACTCCTAGCCCTTCCCTGTCCCATCGTCGCCATAAGACCTATCTGTGTCGGTGCGACGTAAAGCAACTAGCAAGAAAACTGCCTCCACGTGAGCATAAGGGAGTAGCGATCAGTGAGACATTGATCTATCAAGCGCACAGTGTACGTCAGCATGGGTAGATGTAAGTCTGTGACTGAGTGGCAATGGTGTTTGGCCGTGCCCATAGCCATACTGTGCGTGAAGTGGTGTACTACACGTGGCCACGAAACTCGACGTCAGAACTGTGGTAGTGACTGAGATGTACCGGAGACACGTTTCACGGATTGTAAATGAAAATCGCTTCCAAGCCCGACAGAAATTGCTGCAGTCAGTGAGTTAAGCTCGATCCCAATCTGTTTGCGGGAGAACATTGCGACGGTAACTGCATGCAATGAACATTTGGAGACGGACACATCGCAAGAGTCCATTGCTCGCAGAGGCATATCAAGCTGCGCGTCTTCAATGGGCCAGAAGCTGACTGGCGGAACGTAATGTGATCTAATGCAGGCATCGTCAATCGAGAGCGAAATGCCTTCGGAGCTAGTTTGCTCCCCGCTCTCGAGGAATGAGAGCAGCTTAGCGAGCAAGCAGGGGAAGTGCAGGCCAGTGGCGCAAAGGTATAGTACGGGCACGGTATGCAACCCGCCTGTCCGCTGCTCTCTTGTCACGTGACAAACAGCCGTCCCGTGCTGAGCAAGTAACACCTGCTCCCTAGAGCAACTACGTGATGACGTCTGGTCTAATGAATCATATTTTTGCCTGTATTCTAATGAAGCACGTCGTCGTCGAGAGTACCGAAGGCGAAATGAAACATTTCATCCTGATGTGTGCAAGGTCAGGTTCAAGCCGAAGATGGGTCTGTGATGTTTTGTGGGTGTTTTTCGTGTTGTCTTTCAGTCAACATATGCATGATGAGTATGTTACTGAAAGCCGAATTTTTAAGTTGACAACAGCAAAGTTCATATGTGAGTGGTTAATTCCAGTGGCTCGGGGGCTGGATGTTTGTGCTCTCCCCAACACCGCAAGATCCCTGCAACTAACACACAACACTATCCTCCACCACAATAACACGCAGATACCTACACATAGCAGATGCCGCCCACCCTCTGCTTTACATGGGTTGCACTCGGCTAGAAATAGCCACACGAAATAATTATAATATTATCTCAGACATGCTTTAAACGTAATTAATTTGAATTTACTTTATTATAAGACATGTCTGAAAGTAAAATAATAATATAATAATATTCAAATACGAAGTGTAGCAAACTTACACATAATAAATTAATCAAAACCCTTCAAGTACATGCATTTTCTTTCTCGCCAATGTTAGTTACGGTATTATAATCCCTGCAACTATTGGCTTACATTCATAATTATGAACTGTGGAGTGGGTATACGGGAACAACACGACTGTTTAACTTGATGCTGTCTATTTCATTAACGTCAGTTTCTAGTGAAGGCGCTATGAGTGATTAAAATAGGTATAATAAAAAAACAAATCTCTGTCTACCCCTTTACTTAATCATGCTAGGCCACTGCTTATATGTCCTCTTTCTACAAGCGTCTACAACTTACAGAGGTCACAGATATTTTAATTATTATTACACAGAGATTCAGACACATTTCAGCATTAAATAAACTGCAAGTTTAATTTGATTACTGCGTGCAGTGCCCAAGCTGTCACGGTTTTGCTTGCGTTGACTGAACGTCACTGAAGAAGACTAGGGAATCTGCCACATGATCGACAGTCCTGAACGCAGATCAGTGGTGATCGACTGAAATACACTTCTTCATTTCGTTATCAGTCTAACTTACATTAAATTTACACTTACCCCATTGACGCATACACCTTCCCCACCCCTTCTTCACACTCTGCCGACCTCCATGCGTGGTACAGACCCCTGCAGGCCTAACTTCATTGCATTGTAGCTTGTCAAGTTTTAAAGGTGTCTATATGAAAATGGTACCAGGTGTATGCATAAGATTTTGCCGGTTTTGTGGCAAAAAAACACATAATTTTCAAGGAAAATTCAAATTTTGTTTATTCAGAATATTGGCCATCGGCTACTACACAGTTCGCCCATCTTTCAGGTAAGTTATGAATATCATGCCGGAAAAACTGCTTGTCTTTTGCAGCACAGCCATTTTCCAACTTCCTCGAAATTACTGAAGTGCTGCTCTGTAAGCGCGTGCCCCATTGATGCGAAGAGGTGATAGTCAGATGGAGCCACGTCGGGAGAGTGCGGGTGCGGAAGGATGTCCCATCCAAGCGATTTCAAGGTGTCCTTTACTGGTTTTGCTGTGTGAGGCGGCGCATTGTCTTGTAACAAAATCACTTTGCCATGTCTTCTGGCCCATTCCGGTCGTCTTTCGATCAGCGCGTGATTTATGTTAATCATTGGTTGGTGATAGCGTTGAGTTTTAGTTGGATTATCATCTAGTAACGCCTGAAATTGCTCGTCTTCGCACTTTTATCATCTACCAGAGCGCACTGTCTTTCACATTGTAATCATCACGTTTAAATTGTCGAAACTATGTCTCACATGTTCTAATCCATGGAGCGTGTTCACCAGCAAACGATGATTTTCCACAGCCTTTCCCTTTTGATTAAATAAGAAAAACAATGCGTGCCGCAAATGTCCTCTTTCAGACACAAACGTCGATATGATCACTGAACGGTACAGCACAGACGCTAGTGTTTGGCGGACTCAACATGTGTGTCTTGGTAGGTTAATGTCAGACGAACGAACTGAGGTATGTGTGAAATTCACATACTGCGTACTGTTCGCTGGCGCCATCTCTTAGTGAAACGGTAAAAGATTTATGCATATACCCGGTATCTTTCTGATGGTGAAGATCTCTGCCTTCCTCGTATGAATCAGTCCAAATCAGTGTTCCTTTTTCTTCCTTTCAAATGTGTTTGATGCGAAAAGAGGTCTGACAATTTCAGAGCATAGAGACTTAAATTTATACTATGTTCTAGCGGATGTATGTTTAATTACAGGTTTCTTCCTTATGCAGATTAATATTATAAATTGCCACCTTTTCACTGATTTGAATGTTGACATCATGTGGTGAGAATTGCTACAATACCTTCAACGCCATAAAACCTCTTACGACTTGTAATTACGTGACTCGTCGTCACTTTGAAATACGAAAAGGCGTGGCGCAAGGGCATGACACGGCGCAGTTTGAATGATAGAGAAGTAATTATGTTTGAATAAATCAGATAACAGCACTAAACCAGACTAAATTAAGCAAAGCGAGAGTGGACGCATAACACGACGAATGGGTGGGCATGGTTCGCGCGGCCAAACAATGGACGATGAAACACGCCAAAGTATATGCCCTCTTTCTCATGAACTATTCGCTCCAATAACCTGGCATTTGCGCTAAACGAATCATTGAACCATTGTTCCCGGTTCTTCTGCTCAAAGTTCCCGAGGGAATGATTACCCTAGTATTCATTTCATTGAGAAACAACCCAGGCAAATACAAAAAGGTCACTTTCATCCGTATAAAATATGGAAGATCTCTTCTCCATTGCTACAACATAAGGTAAATATAAAGTTAATGAATGTAAAGTTCATTCTTTTGAGTCTCTACAGTAAATATTTGAAAATAATCTGAGCTAAACTGTTGTAACGGGGTTGGAACACTTGCACGGAGTGACATTTGCACGGATTGAGACTTGCACAGAGTGACATTTACACGGATTGAGACTTGCACGGAGTGACATTTGCACGGAGTGACACTTAACGGAGTGACATTTGCATGAAGTGACACTTGCACGGAGTGACATTGGACGGAGTAGCATTTGCACGGAGTGACATTTGCATGAAGTGACACTTGCACGGAGTGACATTGGACGGAGTAGCATTTGCACGGAGTGACATTTGCATGAAGTGACACTTGCACGGAGTGACATTTGCATGAAGTGACACTTGCACGGAGTGACATTTGCATGAAGTGACACTTGTACGAAGTGACACTTGCACGGAGTGACATTTGCATGAAGTGACACTTGCACGGAGTGACATTTGCATGAAGTGACACTTGTACGAAGTGACACTTGCACGGAGTGACATTTGCATGAAGTGACACTTGTACGAAGTGACATTTGCATGAAGTGACACTTGTACGAAGTGACACTTGCACGGAGTGAGATTTGCACGGAGTAGCATTTGCATGAAGTGACACTTGCACGGAGTGACATTTGCATGAAGTGACACTTGCACGGAGTGACATTTGCATGAAGTGACACTTGCACGGAGTGACATTTGCATGAAGTGACACTTGCACGCAGCCTCGATTTTCATATACTCTGGTATTAAAGGACACATACAGTACTTTTCATAGCCTGGACTGAAGAGCTGGCCTACCTCTTCGATGTAAATTGTTCATATCATACTCACTGTTTTTCTCGCACATATGTGTTTTCCCTCACTTCATTCGCCGCTTCATCCGGATTGTAAACATGACTTGCCTCGCCTAACACCATACTACCTTTTGTTGTTATTCTTCGTTTACAGCCGGGCTGAGTAGTTCAGACGGTTGAGGCGCTGACTTTCTGAGCCCAAGTTATCAGGTTCGATCCTGGCTCAGTCCGGTTGTATTTGAAGGTGATCAAACACGTCATCTTCGAGTTTGTAGATTTACTGGCACGTATAAGAACTCCTGCAGGACAATCTTTCCAGCACCTCGGCGTCTTCGTAAACTGTAAAAGTAATTAGTTGGACGTAAATTGATATTATTATTATTATTATTATTATTATTATTATTATTATTATTATTATTTGCTATTTCCTATTTGATTTACGTCGCACCGACACAGATATGTCTTACGGCGACGATGGGATAGGAAAGGCGCAGGAATTGGAAGGAAGCGGCCGTGGCCTTAATTAAGGTACAGCCCCAGCATTCCCCCGGTGTGAAAATGGGAAACCACGGAAAAACATCTTTAGGGCTGCCGTCAGTAGGATTTGATCCCACTCTTTTTCCGCAAGGAAGCTCACAGCTGCTCCCCCTAACCGCACGGTCTACTTGCCCGGTGACATTATTATTATTATTATTATTAGTAGTAGTAGTAGTAGTAGTATTATACCTTTACATTTACTTTTCTTGAAATCTACGCGGTAATAAATTATTTGATCCTTGTTAGTACAGTCCACAATGTACTGATGTCCATTGTAAATCAACAAAGGCTTCTCCTTGATGGTCTTGGTGAACTCCATAGCTGTGGAACAATTTTCACCAGTTCAAGTGGGATTCTAGTTCTCACCACGTATCAACTTCGTTGTAACAGTGAATTTTTAAAGAGATCTCTGCATTTTCTTAGTACTCGCGAGTAAATCACCCCCGTCCTCTGGGTAAAGCGGCACTCACACGTTCTCCGCTAAAAATGTCCGTCGGCAACTTCACTGCATTCTAAAAACGAAGGATAAACGACTGGTAAAATATCAATGCTCTTTAAATAAATTCTGAAATCGACAACCGACCACCACCAACCGATGATACTGATTGCCCAGTTTGAGGTGCTCCAGTAGATGATTCATAAGTAAGTCTGGAAACCGGGATATTTACCTGTTTTCTACACGTTTAACCAGGGGTGGACTCACTCATCTCTCACTGGAAATAGCTACCTTGTCTCTCACGATAATGTATTGCAGTGAGTGAGGTGACAACGTGTTCCTGTAAAACTACAAATTATTCAGAGATTACATCACTTGATGTGTGAAGTACAGGCGCGATGATATATAGTTTGTTTGTTTGTTACAGCGAGTAAATGTGACAACATCCTCAATTCTTGTCATGTTCCGGTTAAACTAAAAATGTTTCACAGAGTGTGTGACACTGATTACATAAGTACGATAACTGAAGGTTAGAGGAGAAGAGCGTATTTTGTCCGTGTGCCTCTATCTGCCGGTATGCGGTTACTTTCATTGTCCTGTCTGTCTCATCCTTGATTTCGACAATATGAAAGTGACAAATGTAAGAGCAACCAGTCCCTCTAACATCGTGGTCAGCCCGTTCGTTTCGTCTAGCCCTTCAGTCAAGCAACTGAATGTTGAAAACATCCCAGGGACATGAGCTATGAATTTTAGGAAAATAAAATATAATAGTCCGCCTCTGTGGTGTAGTGGTTAGCGTGATTAGCTGCCACCCCCGGAGGTCCGGGTTCGATTCCCGGCTCTGCCACGAAATTTGAAAAGTGGTACGAGGGCTGGAACGGGGTCCACTCAGCCTCGGGAGGTCAACTGAGTAGAGGTGGGTTCGATTCCCACCTCAGCCATCCTGGAAGTGGTTTTCCGTGGTTTCCCACTTCTCCTCCAGCAAATGCCGGGATGGTACCTAACTTAAGGCCACGGCCGCTTCCTTCCCTCTTCCTTGTCTATCCCTTCCAATCTTCCCCATCCCCCGCAAGGCCCCTGTTTAGCATATCAGGTGAGACCGCCTGGGCGAGGTACTGGTCATTCTCCCCAGTTGTATCCCCCGACCAAGAGTCTGAAGCTCCAGGACACTGCCCTTGAGGCGGTAGAGGTGGTATCCCTCGCTGAGTCCGAAGGAAAAACCGAACCTGGAGGGTAAACAGATGATGATGATGATGAAAATATAATAAAGCACCAGAATATATTCATTATTCATTCTTAAAAATTACAATCCTTTTCTTAATCATCGCAATCAAGTTGTGATCAAGTAATTCGGCTGAGGGTCCCATACACTGGGGCCATACTCTAGTTGGGGTCTTACCAGAGACTTACATGCCCTATCCTTTACACACTTACTACAACCCCTAAATACTTTCATAACCATGTGCAGATCTGTACCCTTTATTTACAATCCCATTTATGTGATTACCCCAACGAAAATATTTCCTTACATTAACACCTAGGTACTTATAATAGTTCCCATAAGGAACTTTCATCCCATCAATGCAGTAATTAAAACTGAGATGACTTTTCTCCTATTTGTGAAACAACCTGACTTTTAACCCCCTTTATCAATATACCTTTGCCTGCTGTCCATCTCACAACATTATCGAAATCATTTTTCAGTTTCTCACAATCTTGTAACTTATTTATTACTCTATAGAGAATAACATCATCCGCAAAAAGCCTTATCTCTGATTCCACTTCTTTAGAAATCATTTATGTATACATACGAAAACATTCCGGGAAAAACGGTTGGTCGTCTGGGTCGAAATCGCAGCAATTCATTTTGAAATGTACTGGGAGGTACGGTTTAAAACATGATTTGGCTTTTAAGAGATAATAAAAGGGACTTGTTTCTTGAGCTTGACACAAGGGACAATCCGGCAACTAAATTTATAACAGTATAAGAAATAATAATAATAATAATAATAATAATAATAATAATAATAATAATAATAATAATAGCACTCATCCCAAGGATAAATACTGAACTCCTTTCCTTCCTGCTGGCGAACTTAGGGAAGTTTTAATATCACAGCCTTCAATCTAGTTCCACGTAATATGAGTTTACCTGTTGAACTGCCTTGTGCCGACACCTCGTGTGAACAAGAACCAAGCCTCTCCTGGATAACCCATGCACATTACAAGATGTTTTTAGAGGAAACAATAAGGCCATCCCAGCTGCACTTAAAAAAAATAGAAATCCTGACCGGACACGGAAATGCATGAATGAAATAACCTTATTCAGACTCGCTGCATATCAATGTCGACATCCGGTTTTACTCTAAAACTCAGCCACAGATCGAACATCTGGTAAATACGAAATATGCGACATGGGGTGTCCGCCCTTCAAAAATCCGACTGCCTCTGCCGAGTTTTTTCATTACTTGTAATCCGGTAACTGTCAACTTGGCTACAGTTCTTGGCAACCGACATCTTTTATCATATTTAAGATAATTTCTCTGGAATTTTAGGTCACTTTGGCTACATCCATATCAGAATAAACTGTTCCCATCATCAAAGGACCGTCACACATCAACTGGAAGGAATTCAGTTGTTACGTTTGCTGCCAAGTGGCGCTGGACAGTAGGTTGTGTGTGAGATACTCCTCGCGCTAATTCAGATAAGCTTCCGGCAACTATGAGAAAGGAAGAGGCAAGGGGTGGGAAGGAAAATCCGTGGACCTCATAACAGCCCCAGTATTTGCGTGGTGTAAAAATGAGGAAACTATGGAAAACACTCTGCAGGGCTGCCGGTGAAGCGTTTCGAACCTATGATCTCCAGAATGACCCGTATAACTCATTCGGTTACACAGAAGTGTAATTTCAGGTTCCCTTCGCTGAAGCTATTTAGATTACACTCCCCGTAACAACACTATAATCAAAGCTACACTTCCTCGTACAGTAGCGTATCGCTTATTCATTTCATTTCCACCGAAAGCGATATTCATATCTGTGGACAAGTCATGCTCATGCACCTGTGAAATGTGTAGGAAGACGACAGCTGACTAACGTTTGGCGCGCAAGCAAAGAGGTGCATGGAAGATACTTCTACTTCAATTTTTGAACCAATATTCAAACTTTATACGACGTCCAGCTAAACACCGCCCGAACATTGTATATGCAATGTGAGCTTTCATTCGGGAGATACTGGGATCGAACCGGAGGCAAATGCTGGAGCTGTACATTACTTAAGGCCAAGGTCGCTTCCTTCGCACTCCTGGGCCTTTCCTATCCCATCGTCACCGTAGGACCTATCCATGCCGGTGCGACGTACAGCATGTTGTAAAGAGAACGGAAAAAGAAATTAACTTATGGAAGCGATGGGATTTGTGCAGCGATGGCTCATTACTCTTTACTGAACAACTATACAACAGCAAAAGCAAAGTCACCTCCGTACAGGCCATAAAGGCCCTTGGAGGAGTGGAAGGTAAAGGCTTCCACCATTGTTAACCTCGGCACATGATGGGTTAGAGTGGTTAGCTCTACGCCCGGCCGCCTTTGCCCCCAGGAATTAACCTGCTACTCATTTTTGGTGTAGACTGAGTGAACCTCAGGGCCATATGCTCCTCCGGAATTGAAAATCTCGTTTCTTAAATTTTTCGACTTCCTGATGGGGATTCGAACCTACGTCCTTCCGAGCGAACCGAGCACGCCTTTACCGCCTCAGCCAGGCAACCCCTGTCAGACAACAGCCATGACAATAATAATAATAATAATAATAATAATAATAATAATAATAATAATAATAATAATAATAATAATAATAATACGGCACAATAAACAAGGTTAATCATTTCAAATATTTAGGTGAAATCATTGAACATATAGGTACAGAAAGAATAGCACAAAAACACGTGAACTCAAAATGCGGAAAGCATATGGGAAAACCGCGAACATCTACAACAAAAAATGCGTGAACATTAAAACAAAAAGTCGACATTACGCGACGGTCGTCAAACGTGAAACACTCTAAGCCAGTGAGACCTTAAGCCTCAATTATAAAAGGGATCTCGAAAATATCAAGATAGCTGAAAGACCCAAAACTTACAGATGAAGGATATCGTCTACAATTGCTCGAGATCACAGAAAATACTCAAACATTGAAACAGATTATCGTAAACAACTATTGAAATGTTATGGACACATTATGAGGCTAGATGACAAACGACTAACAAAGAAAATATTGATGTACTCATAAACATTAAAGAGGCGACAACGGTTTGGATCAAACAAGTCCAAACTGATCTCAATAACGCCAGCTTCACACCTACAGACCCGAAGACCATAAAACTTTCAGTCATAAGATCTACACTTGGGAAGTTGCTTCAGAAAATAAGGCCAGCAGATCTAGAAGAAAATGGACTGACGAATGTCGAGCTAAACATAGCGACATGTTCAAAGAATTCTAGAAGAACAAGAAAAATAACAACAATAAATCATAATTTGCTTAATGTGATCCTTTATGGGTCGAAACAAACTAATTAAATAAATAATAATAGTGATGAAAAAAATTAAATAAAAATATTTCTCGGACAGAGAGAACAAATAAATTATCCAAAGCCCCAAAAGTATTCAGAAATACATACAACAAGAAAAGTTTGTCAATAAATACAAAATTAAAACATTATAAGACTGTAGTGCAACCTGAAATAACTTATGGAAGTGAAACATTATTTAAACTAAGGCAAAAGAATAACATAGACAAAATTTTAAAAATAGAAAGAATAGTACGAACATGCATTAATAAGAAGTACCAACAAAGATGAAGAATGGCGTATCATCTCAAATGGAGCAGTATATCAGGAAATAGAACCTACAGCGGATTTCATAAGAAAGAAGAGAATATCATCTGTTGAGAACACCTCAAGACAGGTCAATACGCAGAATTTTGGGGAAGCTTTGGAAACAAAAACAACAACCTGTGTTGATAAAAATATTAGACATAACAATGGAGGATTTAAAAAATAAATTACCGGACGAGTTGCCGTGTGTTTAGAGACGCGCGGCTGTGAGGTTGCATCCGGGAGATAGTGAGTTCCAATCCCACTGTCGGCAGCCCTGAAGATGGTTTTCCGTGGTTTTCCATTTTCACACCAGGCAAATGATGGGACTGTACGGTATCTTAATTAAGGCCACGGCCGCTTCTTTCCAACTCCTAGGCCTTTCCGATCCCATCGTCGCCATAAGATATATCTGTGTCGGTGCGACCTAAAGCCATTAGCAAAAAAGAATAAATCAAACAAAGTAAATACATTGAAGAATAGTAAAATTAGTTTCCTACTAAAACACTGATAAAAGAGAAACTAGTAAAATGTTATTTTTAGAAGAACGAAAACGAAGATCAGATAGCAAAGCAAAGTCACCTCCGTAGAGGCCATGAAGGCCCTGGGAGGAGTGGAAGCTAAAGGCTTCCACCATTGTTAACCTCGGCACGTGATGGGGTAGAGTGGTTAGCTCTACGCCCGGCCGCCTTTGCCCCCAGGAATTAACCTGGTACTCATTTTTGGTGTAGGCTGAGTGAAACTCAGGGCCATATGCACCTCCGGAAGTGGAAATCTCGTTTCTTAAATTTTACGACTTCCTGACGGGGATTCGAACCCACGTCATAAAAGACCGGGCAGAAATTTACTACAGTGGTCCAATACGGCCGCAAAATAATAATGATAATAGTGATGAGCCAGAGAACAAAATATGGTACAATCGACAGAGTCACTTGGTTTAAATACCTGGGAGAATTTATCGAAGTGACAGGCCTTCAAAAGATCTCACAACAAAGTCGTCTCCAAATAAAAATAAAAAGACCATTGGGGTTAGTCCAAAACATCTACAACAAAAAAATCCATGTCAAGACATACAAAAATTCGGCTTTACAACACAACCATAAAACCAACATTCCTTTACGCAAGTGAAACATTGTCACTCAATAGAAAGGAAAAAGTAGAAGAAATCAAAAAGGAAGAGAGGAAGGTCATTAGGAAAATCTTAGGAGCAAGATACACCCACGACGGTTACAGGTTACAGTCAAGCAAAACAACAGAAAAGTTCTCAAACATCGAAAATGACATTACGAAAAGACGAATGAAATTCGTCAGCCATCTCACTAGATTACCACAAAATTGAAAGACGAAAAGGATTATGTAACCTCGCTTAAGAACTCAACACCCTGGCTTGAAGAACTTCGAAAGGACCTGAAAAACACAAACATTAGTTCAACAGACGTTTCTAGAACGTTTAAACACAAAGTAGACAACTGGGAAGCTACATCAGAGCAACGACAACAAAAGCAGTACAGACCAAAGTGGTCGGAAGAACGTAAACAAGCTTTCTCGGAAAGAATGAAAGCCTATTGGAACAAGAAGAATTGATTGAGTTATTTGTTTAACGTCTTCCAGTATTGAGATAATTCGCTAATAATAATAACAATAATAATAACAATATTGATGATAATAGCACTCATCCCAAGGATAAATACTGAACTCCTTTCCTTCCTGCTGGCGAACTTAGGGAAGTTTTTAATATCACAGCCTCCAATCGAGTTACACGCAATATGAGTTTACCTGTTGAACTGCCTTGTGCCAACACCTCGTGTGAACAAGACCCAAGCCCCTTCTGGATAACCCATGCACATCACAAGATGCGTTTTAGAGGAAACAATAAGGCCATCGCAGCTGCACTTTTTTTAAAATAGAAATCCTGACCGGACACGGAAATGCATGAATTCAGACTCTCTGCATATCCATGTCGACGTCCAGTTTTACTCTAAAACTCAGCCACAGATCGAACATCTGGTAAACACGAAAGGTGCGACATGGAGTGTCCGTCCTTCAAAAATCCGACTGCCTCTGCCAAGTTTGCACCCGCGAGTTTCGGATCCGGATTCCGACAGTTCGGTGGTACATATCGCTGTAGTCTTTTGGGTTTTAAATATGACTTGCAGTGATCTTTTAAGGGTCGGTTGTATAAACCGTTTCATCTTAGATCAGAGACGAAATTGATCTCAGTTCACGCTAAACTAGGTTTCTTTTGTTGTATAAACGTTAATCTGAGATCAAATTCGCACTGAACTAGGATTAACTTTGACTGGAGAAATTTCTCCGATCAAACTGTTTGATCTCGGTTCAAGGAATCGTTTTCTATTCGAGATACAAGAACAGCTGATTTGAACATAATATTACACGTGTTATTACGATAAATCATAAGAAAATACATAAAAGACTAACCAATACATTGTTAGCTATAGTTGTCCGTAGGTTATAAGCTATATTATGCTCCTTATAATGCAGTGAAACATAATTCCACAACATAACCTCTATGAATCGCTTACGATATTAAATTATCTCGTTCATATTTTAAGATGTCTCATTACTGGGGTGTAGAGGGTTGTTCTGCATATTATATGGACCGTTCAAGATAGAATGGCGTCAATATCCTCTGAGATAATGTTTATAACTTTGTTTTTAAAATAGAACAACACTGTTTTCTGTACCTAGCATTAAATCTATGAATATTATAAGTACAGTACTGCGATTATTCCACGAATCGATCCAAATACTTCTCTAGAAAATTTAATGTATTCAGACGTGCTTTATTTGCCAGCTGGGGACTGCCCTGTTCGATTCGCGCTACGTATGAAACATGAGGTAGCTATGGACATGCAGAGTTGCTTAACCTTTTCCTGACAGCTGTCCTGTGACCATAAAAGCACTATGACCAAATGTATGATTTAACACCTTTATCGCCATAGCTAACAGGTACCGTAAAGACGGACATGTGACGGGCTCTGAGTGACAACAGTTTCATCCTGACGTGATATTAAACCACACAAGACCGAACGAGCCTAGTGCAACTGGGCAATCGCCCCTTCTTAACACTATCGATCTTTCAAAGAATGAATACAAGAAAGAGAACGGCCACAAAGGTCGCGGAAATGAAAGACTCACTAGGCTTCGCAAATCTAATGGGTCTACCGTCGGGAACAGACGAGGGTTGACTGAGCGAACTCGGAGATCCGTTTTTCCTTCGCATGTGTTCGCTGCAAGGCCGGCCCCGTGGTGTGGGGGTAGCGTGCCTGCCTCTCGCCCGGAGGCTCCGGATTCGATTCCCGGCCAGGTCAGGGATTTTTCTCGCGACCTGAGGACCGGTTTGAGGTCCACTCAGCCTACGTGATTAGAATTGAGGAGCTATCTGACTGTGAGATGGCGGCTCCGGTCTCGAAAGCCCAGAATAATGGCCGAGAGGATGCGTCGTGCTGATGACACGACACCCGGTAATCTGCAGACCTTCAGGCTGAGCAGCGGTCGCATGGTAGGCCAAAGCCATTTCAAGGGCGTTAAGTGCCGTGGAGAGGGGGTTCGCTGCAAGAAAAGCATATGGAGAAATTCCAGTACGTCCACCTCTGTGGTGTAGTTGTTAACGTAATTGGCCCGGGTTCGATTCCCGGCTCTGCCACGAAGATTTGTAAAGTGGTACGAGGACTGAAACGAGGTCCACTCAGCTTGGGGATGTCAGCTGAGTCGAGGTGGGTTCGATTCCCACCTCAGCCATCCTCGAAGTGGTTTTCCGTGGTTTCTCACTTCGTCTCCAGGCAAATACCGGGATGGTACCTAACTTAAGGCCAAAGCCGCTTCCTTCCCACTTCCTTGCCTGTCCCTTCCAATCTTTTCATCCCTCCACAAGGTTCCAGTTCAGCATAGCAGGTGAGGCCGCCTGGGTGAGGTACTGGCCATTTTTCCCACTTGTATCCCTGACCCAAAGTCTGAAGCTCCAGGACACTGCCCTTGAGGCGGTAGAGGTGGGATCCCTCGCTGAGTCTGAGGGGAAAACCGACCCTGGAGGGTGAACAGATGAAGCAGAAGAAGAGGAAGAAGAAATTCCAGTACATGCTGCAAACTTCATTTGTTGAGCGTCACGGCCAGGTCAATCCCACCGTCTAAGTATTATCCAACGGGCAAAGCTATTTCCTATTTAATTTGTTTTGCGATGTTGCAACGTCCACTTTTATGAACTCCGACTACATTTGAACTACACGTGTAAACTGTGTTCAGTTTTATACTTCGCGACGAAGTTCATTTTCAGAACTAGGTTCCAAATTGCTCTCCGGTCAGACGTCTTTAAGTCCCGTATCGGAGATGAACACCACGGTTTAGTAATCTTACCTGTCACAGCAAATTGTTAGCATACTGTTGTTACGTAAGGACGATATGCGCTGCAATTTGTCTCGCCAATGCACGACATAAAAACAGTGTTCTACCATCAAGGTCAATGTTTCTCCTTGCCGCGACCCAGTAGCTTGGCCCTGCTCTCTCACGAATTGGAGGTTCTGACACGGTAAACGAGAGCAGTTTTCCACCCTGTGGGTGAGGGCGGTAGAGTAGTACCCAAGGTATCCCCTGCCTATCGTAAGAGGCGACTAAAAGACGCCCCAGTGGCTCACAACTTAGGAGCGTGGGTTGGCGATCACGGGACCCTCTGCTGAGTCCTGTCATTGCTCCTCACTTTCATCTGTCCTGTCTGACCTCCCTTGATCAACTCTTGTTCTTTTCCGACCCCGACGGTATTAGACCACTCGAGGCACAGGGAGACCTTCATTTTCACGCCCTTCACGGCCCTTGTATTTCTTTGTCCGCTATTTCATTTTTCGAAGTGTCGGATCTCTTCTTTTTTTCTCTTTTCTCTCTCTTTATCCCCTGTGGGTAGGGGACGCAGACGAAGAAGACACCCACGGTATCCTCTACCTATCATAAGAAGCGACTAAAAGGGGCGACCGAGAGATGATGGCATTAGAACCATGAGACTACTTGTAATTAGTACCATTACATGTGGGGCACCATGGATCGACGACTTGTACCACCGTACGAGGAAAACCATGGATCTAGTTACGTAGGAGCAGTACCATTATCTGAGGACACTACGGGCCTGGGCGTTGTTTGTGATAAGAGTGTCATAGTGTTCATTCCACCGGTCAGTTCCACTGTGTTTCGAATGGGTCTGCGTTGTCTATGAGTAGTACCACTTCATGAGAAGCACGATAGGTCTACGTCGCCTGTGATTGGTGTCAGTATGTGACGAAAACCATGAGTTTGTGTTGCTGTGGGTGGTACATAATGTGTGATACACCGTGGGTTTCATTGACCTGTCTTAGTCACATCCTTGGCTTTGACAATAATGGTGACCGAGGTATGAGCAATGCTAGTAATACCATTTCTTATGCAGCCAGTCCCTGTTATGAATGGTGTAAAAATATCACTCATAGGGTCAGTTGGTGAATGCATTTTAGTGGGCTTGACAGACTGATATGTAATAGCAACTTCTGGCTCAGTGAGGTAAGCAACGGGAAATTACCTCACTCCTCATTTCCCTACTATGCCTCTTCAGTGATGCCTAGGCTATCTATGACAGCTGTTGGCTGAACTGTGGAGGATCAAACCAGTCTTCAGGCTGAATACCCAACATACATGATTAGTACCGCAATGAGAGAAACACCATGAGTCCACGTTATCTGTGATTAATAGTACTATAGGAGGAACACCATGGTTCTGTTTTACCAGTGATTAGTACAATTATGAGGGGCCGGTGAGCTGGATTTTGGACCCCTTTAGGTAAACACCAGCCCAGAAAATAACGAATTATGAACTGGATTCACTGACTCTTTTGGATCCATGGTCGTTTGTCATCATTCGTTTTAGGTCCTAGTCGGTGGATACCTTTTGAAGTTTCAATTATAGTGTCATTTCGTTCTTCCCCAAACTCTTAAGGGCCGATGACCTAGCTGTTAGGCCCCTTTAAACAACAATTATTATTATTATTATTATTATTATTAGTAGTAGTAGTATTACATTTTCATGCACAGAATACGTTGTTATAACAATGAAAATAGAGAATACAATATGTCGTTATCCGAGTTTTACCCAAGTGTCGTCTACCAAGGTTAATAACTAATCCTGTTGAATTCATTATGTTTTTAACATTTGCAGTCGAAGAAATTAAATGATAGTTTGTTTCGGGAATTTTTGTTTTCTACGTATAATTATTTTACCCGGCCAGGTCAGAAACGTTTTACCTGGACTTGATGGCTGTTTCGAGGCGCACGCAGTTGGTGTGTACAGCTGAGGAATTACATGACGGTGAAGTGAAATGGCGTATGGCATTTAGTGCAGGGAGTGCCCGAAGACATGTTCCGCTCGCCAGGTGCCCGTAGGTAACCTGCGCGTCGTGATGAGGATGAAACGATTATGCAGACGACACATAGACCTTCACCCAGTCCCCGTGCCAAAGAAATTAACCAATGATGGTTAAAATTCCTGACCCTGCCGTGAATCGAACCCAGGACCCCTGTGACAAAAAGACAGCACGCTAACCATTTAGCCATGGAGCCGGACACCGGACGGTGAGGCGTCAGCATTATCTAGAAAGCAGAAGAAGGAAGGAACAACAGTAACACGTCTTGGCACAGCTAAACGCATCTTCCTAGTAATGAATTATTTGTCCAGCTACAAAATGAAAGGAAGTATGAATGTACCAGACGGGATGGAGTAAGGGGACAGTGAGCGAAACAAAAGAGTTAGGAACGTCGTCATCCCGCCATTAATCAGAAGGCAGTGTTTGGCAATATTTATTTTTAGCCTTGGAAACTTATATATCTGCAAAGGTACGCGGTGGTAGGTTGCTGTATGTTGAATGCTCGTTTACATGTCGATAGACTTTGGTCAGGAGTTTCTCGGTCAACCAGGAAGGGAAGGTCATTATAGTACCACAGAGACGGAACGTAGACAGGAAGCTCCAGACCGTTTGGAGTCGTACACTTTCTGTAACTCTTTTCTGAACGTAAAACGAAGGTTATTAACTTTTTTAACAACACTTTCTCTCGTGGGATTAGGTTCACTTGTTCGCAGTTTTTCAATGAGGCTGTCATACGCCTCGGCCTTCTTCACTCTGTTGGAGTAAAACAGATTTTCGGCGTCCCACAGCTCGGGCAACGAAGGGTAAGCCTCAATGAAAATTATAGTTACCTCTTTCTTTGTAAGCTCTGTTCTTTCCATGGTGGCGAACAGACGATAACTGACCGACCGACCGACCGACCGACCGACTGACTGACTGACTGATCCGTGAGATTATCGGTGTAAACTGCACAGTTTGCTCAGTTTATCACCAGACGAGACGTCACACGTGAAAATCTTTCCGATAAATTGAAGGTGTGTGGGGCCCTTAACTGGACTCGTAAGTTGCTTATTGTAAGCGAAACTTATAGTGATACTTTGGTTCCCTAGTGCTGAATCGGCAGACCTCGGTTATCTTCGAGTTTCCTATCGGCAACCTCTGACACAAAAAATATGAAACCATTATGCATCGCCGAGAGACATCTGGAATTGCAATACTTTAAATATTGTTGTTATTTGCACAGCAAAGTCAAAATATAGGTTAAGCCTGAACATGAGCGAGGAAAATCAAGATACATCACAGGAACAACCTGGAACTCCTACATGGAAACGACGGTTTAGAAAATTCATATCGATCAATCATACTATCGATTCAATTCAGATTTCATTTCCATTCAGTTGGCAGTATTACCAGAACCGGGCTAGCTCCCTACTTACTCCTCACCCCATAAACAGAAGTATTACTAAATGTTTCGCGGACTTGGAACTTTTTCTCATAGATCAAATCATGATGTGGATAGTACGTGCGGCTTTACACATCACCTCATTAGATTGTGGCTCCAATTCCCATCCCACCCTTTGAACTCTCCCAGTGAAGTTCTTGTCTTAATGTGCTCCATTCACTACGGAACTTCCGTCTGATAAACTCCGCCAACTCATTGCAGTGTCTTATCGTTCCAATGTATTTCTTCTTCAAATTATTGTTGTTTATCGGAATTTCGAGGTCATCAAAGGTTACTGCATCGGCCTTCTTCACACAATTCCTGTGTGTGTGTGTGTGTGTGGTCTGTTGCGACATCTCTTGAGATGCTTCCGGTAAAATTACGGCATAAGATAGCAGTCACACAAAACAAAACAGAAAGTTAAATAAGTATACTTCTCTCAATCACATGCATCATTTAATATAATAATAACAATAATAATAATAATAATAATAATAATAATAATAATAATAATAATAATAATAATTGTTACGGGGATGCAGTGGTTCACAGAGGTGAAAGAAGGTGCGGGCATGAAAGGGTGGATATAGGAAAGTCAGAAGATTAATTTAAAACTTTAAAGTTTGAGCTATATTCCTTTCTCTTCTTTTTTAAATATTTAAACTTTACACTTCGCTAAGCAAATAAGAAATCCGGTACAAAACTAGCTCGTGAGCTAGGGTAACAATGTTAGGAAAATACAGAACAATAAATTAATAACCAATTAACAACCTGAGCTTGAAGCTCCCTACATGAGCACTACTGCTCCTTTCAACCAACAGTCAAGAAGACGGATCTCACATCAGTGGAAGAGCTTGTCTGCTCTACAGTTTTTACACTTAAGGTGACTATTCTCGAAATTTACAAGTCCCAGTTCTATCAAAGGCACAACCTACATTTAACAAAACAAACAGTATCCATTGTCTTTTCGGCTTAACAGTCTAATTGTCTTAAAATGAAATGAACGAAATTGAGTTTAACAGGGGTAACAAGCACCCATTCAACATGGCCTTTGGTAAAAGGAGAGGTTAGAGTTACTGACCGAAAAGAAAAATGTTAGGGGGCGAACACTTGCATTCCTTTAAGTTCACAAGAAATACTAAAAACCCTATTAGGGCTTATGGCCCGACGTTACAGAGGCCACGCCTATGGTGCGGAGCTGACTAGATGGAGAAAAGTATTTAAGTTACAAAATCATAGTCAGCTCAATATCAAGTTGAGAGGGAATAAAACAGGGTTCCTCACTCCTTATTCCCTAAGTTCGAGCAAGTTCTTTAGACTTGTTTGAAATTTACAATAAGAAATAAAAGTTACATTTAGAAACCTTCCCCTCAAGTTAGCTTTCAAAGACTATTACGTTGTTAAGCAGAATCTGCCATTATCTTGAGCTGGTGGACCTCCGGAAGATGGACAAGGGAGCCCTTTCCCCCTGCCTCCGTTACAGAATCTGCCATGACCTTGAGCTGGTGGACCTCCGGAAGATGGACGAGGGAGCGCTTCCCCATGCCTCCGTTACCTACACACTCTACACGGGAGCGGTCACAAAGACAACATGGTCCGAAATGTGCCAGTTTTTATAGCGGAAACGAAGGTTCCAGATTTTTCTGGGTCGAAACCCTGACACACCCACAATTTTCATTGGACAATCAAATAAATATAAAAAAACCGTGATTGGTTAGTTAAATAAATGTACAAAATTTCTCATTGGCCAACATCTTAAGTTGGCCGGAAGAGATAGAAGTGTTGATAACTTTTGAACACCAAACACAAACTATAAACAATTCAGTTCAGGAACCCTCGATACACAAAATTACTTTGAAAATTAATAGTTCATCTTCACCCCCAGAGGGCGCAACATAAGTTGATAGTAGCGACATCTGTGGAGAAATGTTCAAACTATTTCCAAAATGAGTTCCAGATTTCACGATCTAGATGACCTTCTACAAGGCGCCAGTTTTAAATGCACGGGGCGGGTGTACTTCCGGTACAATAATATATATATTTGAAAAGACAGGTCACAAACCGTGAATGACGACAAGGATCCTGCATTTTTACAATTAAAATTATTGTACATAAAGGAAATACCAGAACATTTATCATTTAGGAGTATTTTTTATTTTATTTTGTTTTATGAAATACTTCCTCTCATGCAGAGGCTGCCTTGCGACAAAGTGTGCTTTTACATTTATTTTTAGAAGAGAAATAGATATACTTGAGAAATTTCGAAGGTAACCTAATTGTAACAGTGAACCCCTTAAAGGTATGATGGCAATCTCCCCTAACGTTGTAACTGGCAGAGACATCTGTTTCCAGAAATTGGCGGCAAAAACGGGAATTGTTCCCCGAGCTCCAATCATCAGAGCCACTATGACCATTTCCTCTAGCTGGTATTTCTCCCTGTAGGAAGGAATTGTTGGTAGGTAAATATTCCTCTTCTCGTGGTTAACATATGAGGGCTGCTATTTATGGCTTTCAAAGCGAACTAAGGGGTCGATGATGTAACATCTCTTCTTATTCTTGCAAGCAATGAGTCGATCCTTCTGTGGCTTCTGTTGCCCGCTAAGCCATGAATCGCTTCAAATACCTAGATGATTTAAGTTTGTCACCGAATCTTTTAAAATGTCCACTATGTTTTTTTTCCAGAGTTGTGTGCTGAAGTCTAAGCTTTTTCAAGATTCCCCATGTATACTTCGGCACACTGTCTCTGCTTCCCAATAGCATATCCACCACGGACATGGGGTGCATGGTTGATAAATGCTTTTCTTTTCCTGGTCAACTTCCTTGGCCTGGGATAAATCACTTTCGAACCGGATGGTTGGATAAATAATAACAGCTGTCCGAGTCTGCTGGTGGATGGTCTGCTGTTGCACCCCGTGGAAGACATACAGTGTACTTCTTCATAGACTCTCCACTTCAAATCTCTCAGTGAAGAGGTTAAGGTTACTTTCACTCTGTGATGGCGGGTGTTCCAGAGCAGTTCTCTTTTGCGGCAGTACCCTGACTCATTCTCAACACAGTCTGCACGATGGAAGCGGATTTGTTGAGGGCATCTACCAGGAATTGATTGAACTGCCGAGATGTTGCATGACATTCAGAGTTTGACAGTCCTTTTCTGTTATGTATCCACAAGTTTGCTTTAGGATGGATCGGCATAAATTTCAGCGCCTTTTCCTCTTAAAGAGTGTATCGTCCAAGTGCGGAAGCTAGAAAACGGAATCTAGCAAAGAAGTCAACAAAGGATAACATGACCGGGCGAGTTGGCCGTGCGGTTAGGGGCGCGCGACTGTGAGCTTGCATCCGGGAGATAGTGGGTTCGAATCCCACTGTCGGCAGCCCTGAAGATGGTCCTCCGTCCTTTCCCATTTTCACACCAGGCAAATGATGGGGCTGTGCCTTTATTAAGGCCACGGCCGCTTCCTTCCAAATCCTAGGCCTTTCCTATCCCATCGTCGCCACAAGAACTGTGTCGGTGCTACGTAAAGCCACTAGCAAAAAATAAATGGAATACATGATGGGAAGCATAACTGGCAGTCATACAAATTTCAGTGAAAATTGGAAGGGTATATATAGGTACTTTAAGGCAGAAACAGGTTCCGAGAAGGACATTCCAGGAATCAGTAATGAACAAGTTTGCATGAAAGGATCTTCAAAAGGTAGAAATATTCAGTCAGCAGTATGTAAAGATTGTTGGTTACAAGGATAATGTCCAGATAGAGGAGGTGAATAATACTAAAGAAGTATTAAAATTTACCTATGACAACAATGACATTTACAGTAAGATACAAAGGTTGAAAGCAGCTGGAATTGATAAAGTTTCGGGGGATATACTAATACTATATACTGAAGACCATATTTGAAGTACTTATTTGATTATTGTTTACACGAAGGATCTGTACCAAATGAATGGAGAGTTGGTATAGTAGCCCCTGTGTCTAAAGGAAAGGGTGATAGACATAAAGCTGAAAATTACAGGCCAGTCAGTTTGACATGAATTGCACGAGAAGGCATTCTTTCTGATTGTATTAGACATGCTTGCGAAATTACTGACTGGTTTGATAGAAGGCGGTTCGGCAGGTCGTTGGACGAGGACAGTCATGCTACCCACCAACCATCAGGTTGAGGAGAACGAGAGATTCCACTGAAGCTCAACTTGTAGCGTTCCAGCAAGATAAAGCAAATAATCTTGGATTCAGGAGGTTAAATGGACTGTATCGCGATTGACCTCTCTAGTGCATTTGATAGGGTGGATCATGGGTGACTACTGGCTGAAATGAGTGCAATTGGACTAGAAAAAAGATTGACTGAATGGGTTGTTATATTTCTAGAAAGTAGATCTCAGAGAATTAGGGTAGGCGAAGTTTAATCTGACCCTGTAATAATTAACAGGGTAATTCTTTAAGGCAGTATTATTGGACCTTTATGTTTTGTTACATATACAAATGATATGAGTAAAGAAGTGGAATCAAAGAAAGGCTTTTTGCGGATGATGTTATTCTGCATATAGTAATAAGTAAGTTACAAGATTGTGAGCAACTGAAAAATGACCTCGGTAATGTTGTGAGATGATGATAAACGGGGTTAAAAGTCAGGTTGTGAGTTTCACAAATAGGAAAAGTCCTCTGAGTTTTAATTATTGCGTTGATGGGGTGAAAGTTCCTTTTGGGGATCATGGTAAGTATCTGGGTGTTAATATAAGGAAAGATCTTCACTGGGGTAATCACATAAATGGGATTGTATACAAAGGGTACATATCTCTGCACATAGTTATGAGGGTGTTTAGGGGTTGTAATAAGAATGTA
The DNA here is from genome assembly GCF_040414725.1 of Anabrus simplex. Classification (NCBI taxonomy): domain Eukaryota; kingdom Metazoa; phylum Arthropoda; class Insecta; order Orthoptera; family Tettigoniidae; genus Anabrus; species Anabrus simplex. Next base: position 77,192,729 of record NC_090277.1, read on the forward strand.
AAGGAGAGAGAATGTAAGTCTCTGGTATGAACCCAACTAGAGTAAGGTTCCAGTGTATGGGACGCTTACCAGGATTACTTGATTCAAGAATTGGAAAAATCGAAAGTAAGGCAGCTCGATTCGTTCCGGATGATTTACCACAAAAGAGTAGTGTTACAAAATGTTGCAAAATTTGGGCTGGAAAGACTTGGGAGAAAGGAGACGAGCTGCTCGACTAAGTGGTATGTTCGGAGCTGCCAGTGGAGAGATGGCATGGAAGGACATTAATAGATGAATAAGTGTGGGTGGTGTTTTTAAAGGCAGGAAAGATCACAATATGAAGATAAAGTTGGAATTCAAGAGGACAAATTGGGGCAAATACTCGTTTTCAGGAAAGGGAGTTAGGGATTAGAATAACTTACCAAGGGAGATGTTCCATATATTTCCAATTTCTCTTAAATCATTCAGGAAAAGGCTATGAGAACAACAGATATGGAATCTGCCACCTGGGAGACTTCCCTAAATGCAGATCAGTAGTGATTGATTGATTGATTGATTGATTGATTGATTGATTGATTGATTGATTGATTGATTGATTGATTGATTGATTGATTGATTGATTGATTGATTGATTGATTGATTGATTGATTGATTGATTGATTGATTGATTGATTGATTGATTGATTGATTGATTGATTGATTGATTGATTGATTGATTGATTGATTGATTGATTGATTGATTGATTGATTGATTGATTGATTGATTGAACACTGTCACCTATGTTCTCGTAACTTTTTAATGCAGCAGCATATGTCAAATATAAAACCACATCCACAGAGACTAAAACGCACACACATTCCCGCCCATCCGTAGTTACACAGTACTTTAATTGCCTGAAGCTAAATCATTCTGCAAAATCTTGTTCAGAACCCACCCGCTGCAACATATGAGGTGGTTCTCACAATGACTGTAAGGTGCCTCGGGACCGGGCCAAGTGCGCCAACTGCTTCGTTCCCTGGCTAGCCGTTTATTAAACAGGCAATTCGAGCACACTACAGACAAACACGTCACCTAAACCACACTAACTCACATCCACCTCCCCACTTTTAAGTTTCCAAACCTTCACCCCGTCGAGCATACCGATTACGTAGTAACAAAGACGTATATAAAACCTGCAGCAGGATTTCAGATACCATACGAAAAATAAGGGTTACATTCTTTGGACACATTTCAAGAATGTCTGACGACAGACTCACTAGAAATTTTTTTAACAATTTCAGCAAGCCCAATAGGAAAGGCAATTCTCACGACAAATGGTTTGTTAACACCAAGAAGGGGATCTGCAAGAAATGAACATCATGGATCAAGAGAACCACAGCAGAACCACTTTCAGAAACAAGACGCAGGGGTTCCTAGAGCCGGAAACAAGCGACCAAGTAGAAACAACATTGGACGGCTGAACAGAAAGAAGCTGTAAGCAACAGAAGAAGGAATACCGCCGCCAGAGAAAACTGAAGTCACGAAGAGTTGCGCTCATGTTCATAAAAACCAGAACACCTTTAAATACTAGAGATAGGAAGTTCATATTCATAGGGCATATGCATTAGTATATTCTGAAGAAATGATTAGTATTTGAACCATTTCGGCCCTCAGATTCAAGGTCCACATCTATGTATAGGTGCACCACCACCGACTGGTAAGATGTACCTGTGGCTCTCGCTGTCGCTATAAACCGAAGGTAATGGATCAGTGTGACTTGAGCAGACGTGCAGGATGCCCCGCAGACGTATACGACAAGCGTACCGTCAAATGAGTGAGTTTGAAGGAGGGCGCATTATTGGCATGAGAGAACGTGATGCATCCATCCGTGAAATTGCTGCTCGTGTGGGACGAAGTGTGGTTCGCAGAAGGCCGTAGAACACGGTGAGATGGGTCTGATCGCACCACCCAGCCCACACCCCGAGAAGATCGACACCTCTCCGAATGGCATTGCGGGACAGATCTGCGTCCTCCTCGGCTCTGGCGCAACAGTGGAACAGTGTAACACATCGTACACTATCAGGAGAGGCAGTCAGTCGCCGTTTATTACGGTCGGGGCTACTGGCTCGTCATCCACTTCTCCGTCCACCTTTGACTAATGTGCACAAACATGCTAGACAATGGTGTATGGAACGACGTCACTGGGGACAGGAATGGCAGCAGCTAGTGTTTTCGGACGAATCCAGGTTCGTTTTGTTTTGTAAATGATGGCTACATTTTGGTTCGCCGCAGACAGGGGGAGAGGCATCACATTGATTGCATTCGCTCAAGACATACAGCGCCACCTCAAGGCCTTATGGTGTAGGGTACTATTGGGTACAACCACAAATCACAGTTGGTGGCACTGTGACCAGTTTGACCTACGTGAATGACATTCAGCGACCCGTAGCCATACCCTTTCTGCACAACACCTCAGACACTATATTTCAGCAGGACACTGCGCGACCACATGTTGCTGCACGAACACGTGCCTTCTTGTTGTCAAAGGATGTCAGACTGTTGCCCTCGCCTGCCCGATCAGCGAACTTGAATCGAAAATATGTGGGATATGGTGAAACGACGGGTGCGGCGCTGTGACCCAATGCCAACCACCGAAGATAAACTTTGGAACCAGGTGAATGCAGCATGGATGGTTATACCCCAAGACGCCATTCACACCTTATACGCGTCGATGCCATCACGCATGGAACAAGTTATCAGTGCCCATGGAGGATCAAGTGAAAACTAGGCAACAGGACACATGCTGAACCTAGGTGACTGAAGTGCTAATCGTTTCTGCAGAAAAAATGAAATGTCGTATGGCTTTTAGTGCCGGGATATCCCAGGAAGGGTTCGGCTCGCCAGGTGCAGGTCGTTCTGTTTGACACCCGTAGGTGACCTGCGTGTCGTGATGAGGATGAAATGATGATGAAGACAACACATACACCCAGCCCCCGTGCCATTGGAATGAACCAATTAAGGTTAAAATCCCCGACCCGGCCGGGAATCGAACCCGGGACCCTCTGAACCGAAGGCCAGTACGCTGACCGTTCAGCCAACGAGTCGGACGTTTCTGCAGAACATACTAATGAACATATCGCGTCAATATGAACTTCCTATCTCTAGTGTTTCAAGGTGTTGTGTTTTTATGACCATGAGTGTATTTACGTGGTCGATAGTTGGCCAAAATCGATTATGAATGGAACTAGCTATAAAAAAAATACATGGTAACAGAATTATACGTCTATATATATATATATAAAATAAGAGTTTTGTCTGTTCATTGCTCAGAATTTGAATTTATTTTGTATCGGCCATGTCCATAGTAAAAAGGAAATGCATTTGTTTACCTTTCCGTGATTTCTGTCTGTCTGTCTGTCTGTCTGTCTGTCTGTCTGTCTGTGCACGCATCACGAGAAAACGGCTAAAGGGAATTTAATGAAAATCATTATGTGAAGTCGGGGGAAGAGCCACTACAATCTAGGCTATGACATTTTACTCACGCTGAGTGAAATTGTAGTTTAGGGGAAGGCACCTAAAATGTATTTTTTAAATACCTATGTTATTGGTCCTATCGAAAAGTACTACATAACAAAAGTTATAGAGAATACAATTTCCGACCATTTATCTTTTATTCAATTTTACCGTACCGACTTTGATAAGACTGGTATTTCAGAGTCGGAAGAAAACTAAATGTGAAGGCTTACAATATTGAAAGCGCATAACATTGATCAACAATAACATTACATTGACCGTTGTTTGTGGTGATGGCTCTTACGCTGCCGCTCAACTCCGATAAATGGGATTACTGCTGCGTACCGAGTATAACAGTCTGATTGAATATTAGCGGGAAATAGCTGGGGAGTTAGAAAACTTTCTTCTTTAGCATGTTATTCCTCTGGTTCATACATTTTCTGATAGCGTACTGCTGGTACGTAACTCACTGGTTCATCATAGTATTTCAGCTATTCGATCGTTACTCTGGGCTGTTTTGAATGAGCAGTGTGCATTCTTAGTGCGGGGACTCACTTAGTAGTAGTAGTAGTCCATTTGACCTCCTGAATCCAGGATATCTGCTATATCTTGCTGGAATCCTTCAAGTTGAGCTTCAGTGGAATAACCTTTCCTAAACCCAAACTGCCTTCTGTCAAACCAGTTATTAATTTCGCAAACATGTCTGATATAATCAGAAAGAATATTTTCCCAAAGCTTACATGCAATGCATGTCAAACTGACTGGTCTGTAATTTTCACCTTTATGCTTTATACACAGGGGCTACTATCGCTAATCTCCGTTCATTTGGTATAGCTCCTTCATGCAAACAATAATCAAATAAGTACTTCAAATATGGTACTGTACTATATCGCAACTCATTGTCTTTAGTATATCCCCAGAAATTTTATCAATTCCAGCTGCTTTTCCAATTTTCAACTTTTGTATCTTATTGTAAATGTCAATGTTGTAATTATCGACATGAATACAAGTGTGCCTTAATGAAATAATTGTGTTAGTTTGAAAGTTTTAATTTAGTATTTCTAGTTTCACAGTATGCACCCTACATTATTTTATAGAAGTCTTAATAGTTAACATTCCCCCACCCCCGGACTGCGCCCCTGGACTGCACAACAATGCAGAGTAGCGAATGATAGCGGAAGGACTTTGGGTAGGAATGTCAGTGCCAAGGCGAGTCACGTAACTGCGATCAGTGTGTGGAGTGCGGCTGCTAAGCTACGCCGGGTAAGCGCTTCTTTTCTACTAGTACACACATAAAAAAGCTATTTAATCGCATTTGCGATTGTAACGCAACAACTTGTATGTTTTGCAGTGATATTCTGTGGGCATCGTTAACTATTTTCCTCTAAAGGTGAAACGCTGGAAGATTGAACATATTATATTGTATTGTACAGTAAACCTACCAATGTTTCGGACTAATATGAGTATATCTTGGTCCTAACTATTGCATATTATTAAACATCCCTCTGAAGCAATAATAATAATAATAATAATAATAATAATAATAATAATAATAATAATAATAATAATAATAATAATAATAAGTAGAGGACTCGTGATGCTCCTCAGCATTCTATAAGTAGGTCAGGCAATTCGTCTTGATATTCCTGTAGTACTCATATTGTTTTTCTGTCCTTTTCAATGTTTTTACGAACATTTAATAAAAAGCGCATTATAGTATGCCGCAGTTCTTAGTCAGAATTCATCCATTCTGACGTCATCATGTCTATCTACATATTCGCTTTTTTATCGTGAAGTTCTTGACGTAAAGCTTGGTATTGTGTCCTAGGAGCCAATGGTAATTTAATAGCAATTTTTCTGTATAGAAGGGTTGTCTTGTGAGCTCATAGGTTAGTCTCAAAGGAGCGTTCTTTGCCACGCATAGAACTTTTTTTAAGATACGTGGCCTTCACTCTTTCTAGTGTAGCTAGGTTATACTTCGATAGGTGTTCCCAGATATTGTCTAAGGCGTATGTCGTGATGGGACCTGTTTGTAAGTAGACTTCTTCTCTTAGCAGTATGTAAGTTATTAGGAACACTCTATCATCTGCTAAATGTATTTAGAAGCTGGAAAAGGTTAGAGAATCATAGTATCTATTCTGTCGTGATCAGAGGAAGTGTGTCTTGACAGGTAGTAATCAAACATGGCTGCAATGCAATGACATTACCAAGGATGAAAATCATCAGAATATTAATGAAAGTGTTAGTCGCTTAGCAACCTGCTTAAGTACGGGATGCATTGCGGGTGAGGATAAGCCTTCGCCTGCAATTGTTTGAGTGATCATTTTATGATTACTCAAAGTTGGATGAACTTTGAGCGTGTCGTGCCAAAACGCACGAGTTTCAAAACTCACGAGTCTCAAGACTCACGAATTCCAGGAAGAGGATTAGTGAGAACAAGTTTCTCTACCTGGGCCAGTCTCAAAACTCACGAATGGTTAAATGTCCACCCTATTAGTGAAGAGTTAATCGAATACTTTTAATAATCAAATAACTTCCATCCTATTATTTAAATAATCGAATAAATAATTTTTCTGAACCGAGGGATTGTTTCAATGAATGTTATTAAGCACTGTACATCTGGCTTAAATTGATGTGTTTCTGTGCAGTGTGCTGATTTCAGTGAATAATCAAATAAAATAATCGAATGAGTTTCAAATATCATTCAGTTATATCGCGAGAATAATAGGATCCGACACGGATACTTTTTTCGGTTTAAATGTGTCTGGTAGATAACCGACTGAAGTAACCGAATAGATAAACGCTTACGAAAATTAGAAATACGCCTTTTTACAAATGAATCTCCAAATGTTGAAACTAAATGAGTGAATTAACTGGCTTGACATCTAATATCTCTAAATAAAATTCCTTATTCAAGTAAATGCCGCCTTCTGGTCGCATTATGGATCTTTTTTTTTTTTTTTTTTTTTTTGCTAGGGGCTTTACGTCGCACCGACACAGATAGGTCTTATGGCGACGATGGGATAGGGAAGGCTTAGGAGTTGGAAGGAAGCGGCCGTGGCCTTAATTAAGGTACAGCCCCAGCATTTGCCTGGTGTGAAAATGGGAAACCACGGAAAACCATTTTCAGGGCTGCCGATAGTGGGATTCGAACCTACTATCTTCCGGATGCAAGCTCACAGCCGCGCGCCTCTACGCGCACATTATGGATCTAATCCCCAGTACTAACAACTGACAGTTTCTTTTAACTAGCAACGGGAAATATACCTACTTTAATTTTGTCATCCAGCTGCATGCATAAATAGTTAGCATGTTGGCCTTTGGTTCAAGGGGTCCCGAGTTCGGTTTCCGGTCGGGTGGGAGATTTTAACTTTCATTAGTTAATTCCTATGGCTCGGGGACTGGGTGTTCGTACCGTCTTCAGCATTAGACTTCATCTTCGGTAGGGCTTCATCCTCACAGATGTGCAGGTCACCTATACGGCGTCAACTCTAAAGACCTGCACCAGACCATCCCGGAAGCCACATGCCAGTATTATAAATGTATGTGAATGGTAACAAATACATTATATTAACTTTAAGACAACAGAATTTTTTAAAAAATAATGATAATAATACACCTCGGTCTCTTTCATTCACTAACCATTATTTTTCCCCCGTGGGTTGGGGTGGCAGAATAACATTCACAGTATCCCCTGCCTGTCGTAAGAAGTGACTAAAAAGGGCCCACAGGGGCTCTTAAATTATTTAAGAAAAGACTAGATAAAATACTGATAGGCAATCTGCTACCAGGGTGACTGCCCTAAGTCGGTGGAAAAACATGGGTTAAAGGGCAGCGTGAGTCACCGCGCACCTCATCCCTCCTGCAGTCATCGCAACCACCTGCTGTCCGGATTCGTGAATTTTGAGACTCATTAGAATGTTTACTTTAGCTACCAGTTTGTAGTCGTGAGTTTTGATACTATTTGTTTCTAATTATAGCCCGCAGGTTTTGAGACTCGTGAGTTTTGAGACGTAACCAACTTTGAGATCTATCAATGTCTCATGATTCACTGGCAGGTAATTTCGGAGAGAATAACACACAAATGAAGCAAATAGGCCCAGTAGAACGGACGGACGGATTTGCCAAAGCTGTTTTTAGTAAACTCTTCCAATAATAATAATAATAATAATAATAATAATAATAATAATAATAATAATAATAATAATAATAATAATAATAATGTCCACTGAGCTCGATAGCTGTAGTCGCTTAAGTGCGGCCAGTATCCAGTATTCGGGAGATAGTAGGTTCGAACCCCACTGTCGGCAGCCCTGAAAATGGTTTTCCGTCGTTTCCCATTTTCACACCAGGCAAATGCTGCGGCTGTACCTTAATTAAGGCTACGGCCGCTTCCTTCCAACTCCTAGCCCTTTCCTTGTCCCATCGTCGCCGTAAGACCTGTCTGTGTCGGTGCAACGTAAAACAACTAGCAAAAAAAAAAAAAAAAAATTATAATGTCCGGCTCCATGTCTAAATGATAAGTGCGCTGGCCTTTGCTCCAAAGGTTCTCGGGTCCGATTCTCGACATGGTCGGGAATTTAACCTTCATTGATAAATTCGTGAAGCTCGTGGACTGGGTGCGTGTGTCGACTTAAGATTAGAATTCATCGGAGGTCACCTCTTGCCATTAGTTCGAAGTCTTTGGTCTGGGAAGACTTGGGAGTAAGGAGCCGAGGTGTTATGTTTGGAGCTGTCAGTGGTGAGTTGGCGTGTAATGACATAACTAGAGGAATAAGCTTGAGTGGAGCTTTTGAAAGAAGGAAAGATAACATGAACATAAAGATCGAATTCAAAAGCACAAATTGGGGCAAATATTCATTTATTGAACGAGTAAGGCATTGGAATAAATTATCAAGGGAAATGGTGATAAATTTCGAAGTTCATTGAAAATGTTTAAGAAAAAACTAGGAAAATAATTATATGTAAATGTAAGTATGAGGTGTATGTATGTCGGGTATTCAACCCGGAAGCTGGCTTAATCCTTCACAGCTCCACCAACAGCTGTCATAGATAGCTTAGTTGTCACTCTGAAGTGGAATACTGGGGAAATGACGAGTGAGGTAGTTTCCCGTTGCTTTCCTCACCGGGCCAGAAGTTGCTATTACATATCAGTCTGCCAAGCCCACTGAAACGCACGCACCAAGCGACCCTATGGGCAATATTTTCACACCATTCATAAGAGGAAGTGGCTCATACCTCCGTCACCTTCATATTGTCAAAGCCAAGGGGAGAGGTAAGTGAAAGTAACAAATGTATTCTAGCTCATACCAGAAGACATAGTGCACTGTAAACACTACATCCCACCAGGCAAATCCACAAATATGAGGTCATGGTGATTTGGCAAGTAATCGGTTTATTATTGTGGTTTTTATATTTGTTTTATCTATAATGTTTTCTATTATTAGACCAAATTGAATTAGAATTTTATTAGGATGGGATGGCTTAGGGTTCGTTTCTTACTGTTTAGTAATTTATTATCAGAATGTGAAATCCTACAATGCAGGTTTATTAACGGGAGGTAAAGGATTGATAGGGAATCTGCCACCTGCGCGACCGCCCTTAATTCAGATGGTTGGTTGGTTGGTTGGTTGGTTGGTTGGTTGGTTGGTTGGTTGGTTGGTTGGTTGGTTGGTTGGTTCCAAATCTCTCCCATTAAGATAATAACGCATAACAACCGCATTAAGCTGGACTAATTGAGGCTCTACATTGTCCGAATTAATGAAAGTCTGGATAAAACAAAATAACGTATGAATTGAGCCAACACTCTGTCCAGTAAAAAGAACGTGTACTGTAGAGTATTTTAAATGTAAGATATTCAAATGCTACTTAGTATTCAAGATACAATGCAATACAGTATTAGGCCGTACAAAATACAGAACTAGTGCAGTACAGAATTAGAACATCAAGGCGCACCTTCATTGACACACTTACTGGTCTCAAGAAACTGCTCATCTTTTGTTGCCTTCCATTGACATTCATTTCTTTAATAACTAACTCACGCCTCACTCAGATGCCTCAATGTTCATAATATGCAGACATATTATCTTAAGCGTATTTAATGGCAATGATTCCATGATATTTAATTTCACTAAGTTTTAGCTTAGGGTTAATAATATCACATGCTTCATCCTGGTCATAGTCATCCGTTTCAGAGCTTTCACAGTTTCAACGAACTGCTCCTACGTACTTTACAACGTTGCAGTCGTAACCCATCTTTACACTGTAAGTACATTGATGCATTATGTATTATTATTATTATTATTATTATTATTATTATTATTATTATTATTATTATTAAACGGCTGTCCGAATTAAGTGAAGTCCGGACTGATGGGTTCTATTGTAATAATAATAATAATGGGCCCGCTTCTGTGCTGTAGTGGTTAGTGTGATTAGTTGCCATCCCCGGAGACCCGGGTTCGCTCGCCGGCTCTACCACAAAATTTCAAAAGTGGTACGGGGGCTGGAACTTGGTCCACTCAGCATCGGGAGGTCAGCTGACTAAAGGAGGGTTCCATTCCCAACTCAGCCATCCTCGAAGTGGTTTTCAATGGAGCGGGCGAGATGGCTGTGCGGTTAGGCGGGGGGGGGGGCAGCTGTGAGCTTGCATCCGGGAGATAGTGTGTTCGAACCCCACTGTCGGCAGCCTTGAAGATGGTTTTCCGTGGTTTCCCATTTTCACTCCAGGCTGTACCTTAATTAAGGCTATGGCCGCTTCCTGCGCATCTCTAGGCCTTTCCTCTTCCATTGTCGCCATAAGACCTATGTGTGTCGGTAACAAATTGTAAAAAGAAGGTTTTAAGTCGTTTCCCACTCCTCCTCCAGGCAAACGCCTGGATTGTACTTAACTTAACCCTTTGTTGCCTGAATAGTGAAAAATAATAAGTATACTTGATTTTTTCACCTTATTCTAAAGGAATATGTTCAAATAGTAAATGCTAATTCTTTCAAATCATACTTTTAATTTTTGGTATGTTTTGGGGCCTGGTACTTTTAAGTACCGTCAGGCATATAGAAGGCTTCATATTTGGGTAGATAAGAATGTTCACATTTTGGAATTATATCACATTTATTGTCTCAAAATATTAGTAGAGCATGTTTTTCATACCTAAAACTATTACAAAAATGTAAAAGCAAAATTTAAAGCAAATATGTGTAATAAGAGTGGAGTTTCCTAATATTATTTTTCATATATAGAACATCTTTCATACATCCTATACAGCTGACACATTATGTTACTCTGCAAAGCAGTTCTTTTTTTCATTGCAGCAAAAAAAAAAAAAAAAAACACTACATGTAGTAAACTTTGAATGCGGTCTTGACTGCACCTTCTTTCTCGAACACACCTCACATCAACCACGGTTTTTTACAAAAACAACAAAATGATTTCCACGATTACTTAGTCTGATATTACTGGGCACAGAATATTCTGTTTTCCTCCTTTTTGATAGACAAGTTTGCTCTGGTGACTTTGGTGACCTCATATCACGTGAAAGTTTTCCTGGAAGAGGAATTTCTTTCTGGTTCATCAGTCCTAGGGCCACATTACGCCGGAATGCCATTAGAGGGACTTTTTCATGCAGATTACAGTATATGATGTAGGCATTGACAAATGCTATCTCAATCATTACCCAAAATAATCTATGCCACCATTTTTGGATCGACGGTCTAAACCATATACGCCTCGAAGTCTGCCAGCATGGTCCACTCCACCCATGTGTGCATTGTGGTCTTGCACAACAACCGGGCAATCAACAGTAACATTACTTCCATCCTTCTGTTTCCTAGAAACAGTTGTGGCTTCTGTTCCATGGAAATTAGACGCTAAGCACACACCTTTACTGTCTTTCCATAGAAAAACACAAATGTCCATCGAAGGAAAGCATTACTTTTGGTTTTGGATATGACTAACATGAGACCCTCCACATGGCCTGACAGTGCTTCTAAGTACCTCGCCGTTTACTAGCTATATATCCACACCAATTGCAAATTTCATCAATTTGAGTATTTTATTGCATTACAGAAGCATACTTACATGCACTAAGATCACTTGCAGGTCGAATGTAACAATAGGAGCTAAGAAATAATCAATCAAAATGTCATTTGTTTACAGCGGTAACACTATGACTACATTCCTAAGAATAAAACGATATCCCGCGTTTTTCATCAATACCAACCTCAAAAATGAAATATCTCTGTTTGAAGAATTAGTTACTTGAAAGTACCATGAGGAAAATACAAGGGTAGGATTCACTGAATAATTCCAAAGCCATGAAATATGAGATGGTACTTTAAAGTACCGTCAGGCAACAAAGGGTTAAGGCCATGGGCGCTTCCTTCCCTCATCCTCTTCCTTATCTATCACTTCTGACATTTCCCCCTTCCCGCAAGGCCCCTGTTCAGCATAGTAAGTGAGGCCCACCTGGGCGAGGTACTGGTCCTTCTCAGTTGTATCTCCTGAACTAAATTCTCACGATCCAGGACACTCTCCTTGAGGTGGTAGAGGTAGGATCCCTCGCTTAGTCCGAGGGAATAATCGACCCTGTAGAGTAAACGGATTGAGAGAGAAGGATAATAAACATGGTAGTGATTTTTAAACCCATGCAACCAATGTGTCAGAATTTTGGGAATTTTAACTCCGTGTTGTTAATTACTTTGCCGGCCCCATGGTGTAGGGGTAGCGTGCCTGCCTCTTACCCGGAGTCCCCCTGTGGGTGGAGGCGGTAGAATAACACCCACGGTATCTCCTGCCTGCCGTAAGAGGCGACTAAAAGGGGCGTCAGAGGCTCTGAACTTTGGAGCGTGGGTTGGCGACCACGGGGCCCTGAGCTGAGTCTTGCCACTGCTTCCACTTACTTGTGCCAGGCTCCTCACTTTCATCTATCCTATCCGACCTCCCTTGGTCAACTCTTGTTCTTTTCCGACCCCGACGCTATTAGGTTTGCGAGGGCTAGGGAGTCTTTCATTTTTACGCCCTTCGTGGCCCTTGTCTTCCTTTGGCCGAAACTTTCATTTTTCGAAGTGTCGGACCCCTTCCATTTTTCCCTCAGATTAGTGTTATATACAGGATGGTTGCCCAGTTGTACTTCCTCTTAAAACAATAATCACCACCACCACCATCTTACCCGGAGATCCCGGGTTCGATTCTTGGTCAGGTCAGGGATTTTTACGTGGATCTGAAGGCCGGTTCGAGGTTCACTCAGCCTACGTGATTAGAATTGAGGAGCTATCTGACGGCAGGATAGCGGCTCCGGTCTAGAAAGCCAAGAATAACGGCCGAGAGAATTCTTCGTGCTGATCACACGGCACCTCGTAGTCGAACAATTTAGTTTTAAGAGTTGTATGATAGTTACTCCGATCACTATGTCATTTTGATTTATATGGAGATCAGAAAGGTCCTTCCCCACTTGCTTCATCCACACGAATCCAGTAGCTTTGCCCTTGTTAGCAGCCTTGAAGATCCTATGGGATAACCTATTTGAGTCCATTCTGGATAGGTGTCCGTAAAAAGCCAGTCGCCTTCTTCTGATGGCATCTATGAGATTTTCTTGGTGTTTATATAGCTCACGATTTGGTTGATACCATCGGCTTCCATCTGGTAAAATTCTTGGTCCCACTATCCGTCTCAGGAACTTTCTTTCTTGTACCTCGAGGGCTCTTAGTGGGGTCTTCTTAGTTAAATATAGACACTCTGCTGCATAGAGGACTGAAGGTCCGATTACTGCATGGCAGTGTCTTAGTTTGACATTCATCGACAGATTGTTTGAAGCATATAGTTTTCTACAGGCATGGTAAGCCTTATCTAGTTTGAGTCTCCTGTGTTCAAGAGCCATTGTTTCGCTGGGATCCTCTGAGAACCATTCCCCAAGGTACTTTACACTTTTGACTCTCTTGATGTAGATATTATCACTGACTCGCATCATTCCACGGGCATCTTTGATGTTAGTAACAAACTCGGTCTTTCCTATGTTGATCAAAAGACCCGTTTTATCCGCTAATGAGTGCAGTGTTTGGAGCTGAGTAGTAGCCTCCTGTATGTCATTTGCCAATAAAGTCAGATTGTCTGCAAAGGCTAGGCATGGTATCCTTAGGTTGTCGGCTTTAATCCCCTTCCGTAATCCAGTGTTCTCTGGAAGGAATCTCATCCACTCTCTAATGATCTTTTCCAGAACACAATTACATAATATGCATGAGAGGCCATCTCCTTGTCTCACCCCTGTTTTAATGGCGAAACTCTCCGAGAGTTGTCCTATAAACTTTACTCTGGCTGTGGTATTGTGCAAGGTGGCTTGCACCAGCCTATTGAACTTGTCGTTAAGTCCTAGTTCTCTTAATGTCTTATAAAGAGTAATTCTGTCTACTGAGTCGTATGCTTTCTGGAAGTCGACAAATATAGCTACCCATTGTCGGGCTCTTGACTTGCTGTATTGAAGGATGGTCTTCAGATTTTGTATCTGCTCGGTACAGGACCTCCATGCTCTGAACCCTGTTTGATATTCTCCTAACTCTTTATCCAACTGTCTTGTTACATGGTGTTCCAGAATCTTGGAAAATATATTATAGGTAACAGCAAGGAGTGATATTCCTCTGTAGTTACTGGGATCTGTTTTGCTTCCCTTCTTGTGGATTGGATGGATAATGGCTGACGTCCAATCATCTGGGAGCCTCTCACTAGTCCATATGTCCAGAATTACTTTATGTATGCTTCTGACCGGGCGAGTTGGCCGTGCGCGTAGAGGCGTGCGGCTGTGAGCTTGCATCCGGGAGATAGTAAGTTCGAATCCCACTATCGGCAGACCTGAAAATGGTTTTCCGTGGTTTCCCATTTTCACACCAGGCAAATGTTGGGGCTGTACCTTAATTAAGGCCACGGCCGCTTCCTTCCAACTCCTAGGCCTCTCCTATCCCATCGTCGCCATAAGACCTATCTATGTCGGTGCGACGTAAAGCTCCTAGCAAAAAAAATGTATGCTTCTGAAGGTGTATTCTCCGGCATGTTTTAGCTACTATCCCGTCTTCCCCAGAAGCTTTATTATTCTTGAGTAATTTAATTATATATCTGACTTTTTCATAGGTTGGAGGACGGATAAACTCAGTATTAGGGTTAGTTGGTTCTGTAACTTGGAGATGTTCAATAGGTTCTTCTGCATTTAAGAGTCCTTTGGAGTAGTTAGCTAGGGTCTTGGTACAATCGCTGTCATTAAGACACAGGGATCCATCTGGTCTCTGGAGATGTAAGGCAGGGGAAGCGAATTGGGTTGTTTGTTGCTTGAGGCCCTTGTATAGATCTCTAGAGTTGTTCCTTACAAAATCCTCCTCTGCTTGCTTAATCAGTTCCTGGTTGTGCTTCCTCTTGGCCCCTCTTATGATGCTCGACGTAGTTTTCCTTTGTGCAATAAAGGCTTGTAAATTAGCTTCGTTCTTATGTACATTCCATTTGATCCACGCTAGCCGCCTAGCTTCTATAGCTTTATCAGATTCGCTGGACCACCACGGATGCTTGTTCCCTTTAGGTCTATTGGGGATTGTTTCCTAAGCCGCTACTGTTATGGCATCCCTAAGTTGATCCCATTTTGTACATGTGTTAATCCTGTTGGTATTATGAATCAGTCTCTCTTGGTAACTAGTGCTGTCTTCTTTGAGTTTGGTAATATCAAACCTAGGGATCCTCGTGTTTTTTTCTAACATACCCGTGGTCTTTATTAGTGGTTTCGGGTTCGTTTTAACCAGAGACAGGTAGTGATCAATGTTGGTTCCTCGTATCACCTTGACATTCATAATACCCCTGTGGTACAGCTTGTCTATTGCTCCGTGGTCGATTTGGAATTCACCCATCATGCTATTTGGGCATCGCCATGTCATTGCCTTTCTGGGAAGGTGTTTGAAAGCTGTAGACATCAAAAGTAATCCGTACTTGGTGCACACACTGATTAAGCGTTCCCATTAGTGTTGGTACTCTTATGGGCAGGATATCTTCCTACAATCTTCCGGTATTTCTGTTCTCTACCGATCTGGGCATTGAAATCTCCTAACAATATAGTCGTATGGTGATTTGGTACTTGTCTAGGGTTTCCTCAAGGGCATCCCAGTACTGGTTTGTCATTTCTGGGGTTTTCTTGTTAGAGTTATTGGTAGGAACGTGGAAGTTAATCACAGAGTATCCCCTATTCTTGCATCTGAAGGGAAGCACCGATGTTCTATCGTTTGGTGACGAAAAGTCAAGTATGCTTGTAACCAGTCGATGGTGTACTGCAAACCCAGTCCCAAGGAATGGTACATTTTCCATTACTCTATTACCAGGTTTTCCTTTATATATTCTATATCCTTGAGACTCTATGGCTTCTTGGTCTGGAAACCTAGTCTCTTGGAGAGCTGCTTTACTGGTGTTCTTGTCGTTCAGTACATCCAGTGTATGCTTAAGCTTTCCGGTCTTGATCAAGGAATTTATATTGATTGTGGCTAGATACGTAATATTTCGTCTCAAGTTTCGTTTAGATCCGACTGGGTCACATGAAGGAGTAGGTCCCCCAGAATCCGATGACTTACTTGTGGATTGTCTACCACCTGAGGTATTATGTTCATTAAGTTTGTACTTCATGTTTGATACAGTCTATCACACAAGTGATTAGGTTAGGTCACTCGAAGGTAACGAGTTGTTAACTATCAGGGTTGTAAGCCCTGAAGCCCCCAGCACTGACCCAGTTTCCGCTGGGATTGGTTACCCAACCTCCACTGGGTTGCTCAGTTTAGCAGGGACACCTCGTGCTGGTTACGTATTGGAGTTGGAGTGAAAGAGGCTGTTTGGATTCTCTTGATAAATCCAATATGTTATTTGGCAACGACGCATTTCACTCCCTTTTGTCCGAAGTCACATGGAATTCCCCCAGGTTCATTCCAGGAGCCACATGTTATTTAATTTATAGAGATTAAAATAAATGTTGAAGAATCTAGCGAAATGGCATAGTCGATTAGCGGATTTCGCTCTTACAATGTTGGCAACACTGCATCTCAAAAGGAACCCTTTTCAAGCGACACTCGAGATATCGCGAGGAGCTTTGGTAGATGACAGCACACAGTATATACGTATGTTCCATGCAAAGATTTCAACTGTGAAGAACACCAGGATGACCACGATATCTATATGGAGTACAAAATGCATGTTTACCGGGCGAGGTGGCCATGCGGATAGGGGCGCGCAGCTGTGAGCTTGCATCCGGAAGATAGTGGGTTCGAACCCCATGTCGGTAGACCTAAATATGGTTTTCCGTGGTTTCCCTTTTTCACACTAGGCAAATGTTGGGACTGTTCCTTCGTTAAGGCCACGGCCGCTTCCTCACCACTCCTAGCCCTTTCCTATCCCGCCGTCGCCATAAAACCTATCTGTGTCGGTGCTACGTAAAGAAGATTGTAACAAATGAATAATAATAATAATAATAATAATAATAATAATAATAATAATAATAATAATAATAATAATAATAATAATAATAATAATAATTCCATACAAAATACGGGGATATCACCCGAGTAGACAAATTCAAATACCTGGGTGAGATCATCATGAAAAATGGACTGGACAAAGAAGCACTTCAGGAGCGAGTACGCAAACTGGAAATAGCCTACCAAACATCCCGCACAATCTACAACAAAAAATGCCTTTCCCAAAACACCAAGATACGTCACTATGAAACAGTTCTGAAGCCAGTAGTTCTATATGCAGCCGAAACCCTGTCTCTAAATGCCAACAAAGGACTCCTTGAAGAAATGTAGAAAAGAGAACGCAAAATTGTGAGAGGAATCTTGGGATCAAAGTACAGAAATGGAATCCATCAAAAGAGATCCAACAAGGAAGTCTACAGCAAAATAGAGAAAATTACCGACACAATCAGAAAAAGACGGGCACGATTTTACGGTCATCTGAAAAGAATGGACGGAAGAACGTTAACTAAAGAAATCTTTCACTTTTTTTATTCAAACCCCAAAACCACAATTCCCTGGTTTAGAAATACTAAAGAAGACCTGCAAATACTCCATATCTCAGCTGAAGACGCCCTTAACAGAGATCTCTTCCGCAAGAAAATATTGACGAACGGGCTAAACCGAGACGAGCAGCCGAAGAGAAGACACGGTGCCCCTTGGACAGAGGAGCGTTAGCAGGCCCACTCACAAAGAATGAGGGAAATTTGGGCTCTAAAGAAGGCCAAGTTCAGTGTCAAATGCAACAAGACTTAACGTGGCCCTTGATGGCCCCAGCGAATTATATTATAATAATAATAATAATAATAATAATAATAATAATAATAATAATAATAATAATAATAATAATAATAACTTGAACTACTACAAGAACAAGCAGCGAAAATTGGATTACAAATCTCGTGTGAATAAACAAATCGCATCAAATGAACTTCTAATTGGTAATAACAAGATCATTAGAGTAAACGAATTTATGTATTTAGGTGAATGGATTACAGTAAACTGTAACGAAAAGAAATCTATTGAATCGACACTCAAAAAAATGGAGATTGCTTTTCAGTTAACAAAAAATATATATACAACCAAAAGGGCCTCTCCTGGAAGTGCAAAATACGACAATATACAACTGTAATCAAATCTGAACTCTATGCTTCAGAGACATTCAATCTCCAACACAAAACACTAAAACACCAAATAGAAGTGAAAGAACGTAAACTATTGAGAAAAATTCTTGGGCCTAACACATAAATATATATAAAAATCCCAAAATCAGAGACACAATGCAAATGCGAAATGAAGAAATGAATTGTATGGCTTTTAGTGCCGGGATATCCCAGGACGGGTTCGGCTCCCCAGGTGTAGGTCTTTTGATGTGACTCCCGTAGGCGACCTGCGCGTCGTTATGAGGATGAAATGATGATGAAGACAACACATACACCCAGCCCCCGTGCCAATGGAATTAACCAATTAAGGTTAAAATCCCCGACCCGGCCGGGAATCGAAACCGGGACCCTCTGAACCGAAGGCTAGTACACTGACCGTTCAGCCAACGAGTTGGACGTAAACGCGAAGAATTCAATTCATGGGACACTTAGAAAGAATGGACCCGAACAGGCTAACGCACATTCGTAAAGAACAATGCTGCCAGACCGAACTGGTACAAGCTCACAGAAGGCATTATGATCACCAAACCTACTTGACGGGAATGAAATCAGCAAAATCACTTACACACAGGGTTTCGAGGAAGAAGAGGAGACTACACAACATGCATGGTCAGAGAAACGCAAACAGATACAATCGTTGCGCATGAAGGAATACTGGGCCAACAGGAAGGCTAAAGTGTTGATTCCGCGCGGTCCTAAGCGACCCAATCGCGAATAATAATAATAATAATAATAATAATAATAATAATAATAATAATAATAATAATAATAATAATAATAATAATAATAATAATAATAATCTTTTTCTTTTTACCCTCCAGGGTCGGTTTTTCCCTCGGACTCAGCGAGAGATCCCGCCTCTACCACCTCAAGGGCAGTGTCTTGAAGCTGCAGACTCTAAGTCGGGTATACAACTGGGGAGTATGACCAGTACCTCGCCCAGGCGGCCTCACCAGCTATGCTGAACAGGGGCCTTGTGGAGGAATGGGAAGATTGGAAGGGATAGGCAAGGAAGAGGGAAGGAAGCGGCCGTGGCCTTAAGTTAGGTACCATCCCGGCATTCGCCTGGAGGAGAAGTGGGAAACCACGGAAAACCACTTCCACGATGGCTGAGGTGGGAATCGAACCCACCTCTAGTCAGTTGACCTCCTGAGGCTGAGTGGACCCCGTTCCAGCCCTCGTACCACTTTTCAAATTTTGTGGCAGATTCAGGAATCGAACGCGAGCCTCCGGGGGTGGCAGCTAATCACACTAACCACTACACCACAGAGGCGGAAATAATAATAATAATAATAATAATAATAATAATAATAATAATAATAATAATAATAATAATGCGGGTGCATGGGTCGACACTCAGAGCGTGTATCAGGAAGTTGTTTATTGTCTTGTAAGTGCGCGACAGGAATGTAAACCAATAAGGAAAGGCGGAGTGATATTTCACATTTCCTAGGGTTTAAAGCTGAGCAGGCGGTCAGTCGAGGGCTGGTCGCTGATAAGAAACGTTCGGTAGTGTCGTCTACTCTGTCCAGTGGAGCGGTAAGTGTAAGTTGCTCTGTACTGTGGTAGTCTTCTTCTCTTCCTGCACCCTGGAGGGGGCTGTGTCACACCAGTGGCGTAGATACGACTTTTGCGTGGGGGAAAAATAATAATAGTAATTGTTCATAAGTTTATGACCTAAAGAAGTACAAAACATGCAAGCAATTGTGAGTGGTTCAGACGGTTGAGGCCCTTGCCTTCTGACTCCGTGACAAGTTCGATCCTGGCTCAGTCCGGTGGTATTTTTGAAGGTGCTCAAACACGTCAGCCTCGTGTCGGTAGATTTACTGGCACGTAAAAGAACTCCTGCAGGACTAAATTTCGGCACCTCGGCGTCTCCGAAAACGGCCAAAAGTAGTTAGTGGGACGTTAAAACAATAAAATTTTCATCATTATTAAAATACGATAAAATATGTAGTGTGATTAGCCCCCCCCCCCACGTTGTGGAGAAAACATAGTTTTATTCCATTTTATCTGAAAGTAGGAATTATTTGTTTATAATCATAATTTGTACAAGCCCTGTTTTTTATCAGCTAATTCTTCCCTTTCATTTATTTAATTATAAACAAAATGATTGGCGGAAATGCGCACAAAATGTCGTTCGCCGTGGTTGACAGCAAGTACTGGAGACTGCATGCTGTGAGGAAGGGTAGCAGGGGTATACTTTTCGGTACACTGAGATGTGATTTACCCGCTTGCCGCGCGCATTCGTCAGTCTGGCAGTCTCTTTAGAGTAGTGTTATTAGCTGCCATCCTCGGGGACCCGGGTTCGATTCCCGGTACTGCCAGAAGTTTAAGAATGGCAGGAGGGCTGGTATGGGGTTGAAATGGTACATGCAGCTCACCTCCACTGGGGGGTGTGCACCACCTCAGGAGGAGGACACGTGTTCACTAACACGGGGAGGCTATGCCGCATGACTGACCGATTCGATCCACATGTGTAGGGCATGACCAGGAGGATAACAGATGCAATTCTCAGCCGTTTCCGTGCGCTCATGTGCAAGCTATGTTGGCAATAAAGACAACGAAATCGCGGCGCAGCGGCAAGAGCTCCGCTTCGTAAGTTTCGTAGATCGAATCCCGCTGATGGACGTTTTTTTTTTTATATTTCAGATCTCTCACAGTTGAGGTGTCTTAAATAATGTTCATTTTCGAATCAATTCCAACAAATTACTTATTTTTTTAAGCATAAAAGGGGTTCTGAAAAAATCGTACAAGAGTTGCTTGGAAAATTAATAGACTTTTATTCCCAGTATCTTGTACAAGTTATTCTACCCTACCTTTTATCGTGCAGTTCGCGCGACGAATTACTGCCCTAACTAGGATGATATTGGTCATAGAAGCAGGAGAAACAATAATTATTGAGGCATCTTGCGCATGTGATAAATGTCGTATTTTGCGTTTTTGTTTGATGTTTTCAAAACCCCTTTTTCGGCTAAAAAGTAATTTATTGGAATATTGATTTGACAATGAATATTATTGAAGACACCTTAGTTTGTGAGAGATTTGAAATATTTGAAAAAATCGTTCATCGGTGGGATGCAATGTAGTGATCCCGCGCTTATGAGGCAGAGCACTTGCCTCTGCCTCACGAGGTCGTTGCCTTTTTTTTTTGTTTTTTTTTTTTTGTTTTTGCGAAAATAGCTTCCACACAAGCGCACTGGAATTTTTATTAATTAATTTGTCGGAAACGGCTAAGAATTGTGCCTTACTGCTTGCCCTACACGTGTGGATCGAATCGGTCACCCATGTGGCATAGCCACCCCTTGTTAATGCGTAGTCAAATTTTAATTGTTTAACCACGTCGTAATTCCATGTACATGTGTAATTATTGTTCCTTTGACGAAGGTTTTATTGTATCAAAATCTGAAAAAAAAAAAAACACCTGTTATTATCGCACTTAATTTAATAAACTGTATATGATGTATATGCCTCCAACTCCGGCCGCTATATTCCGCCTGTACATTTCCCCCATTTACAATTCCCAATCGCCACTACTGATGAAATATCATATATTAATTCAGAAGTACGCTCACAAGCAACCGATCGTGACAAATGAGTATTCAAAAGGAAGATAATAGACATTAGCAGTGACGAATTGCACTGTCATTTCATAAATATCGATAATCTCTTTAAAAAATAAGTTCAAAACATTGTAAAAGTGTGCGATTTGCAAATACTGTTGTTGTAGGAAAATACGCGCCATCATTGCTGACCACTTCACATTTAGCCGCTGGGACGCCTGTTTTATGTCATTATAATATGCTGTCATTATCAGTTAAAAAAACAATGGCAGTAAAACCAAAAATTACTTCTGGAACATTCGTCAGTATAATAATGCACTCAAAGTTTTGAAGTGGTAAGTAAGACTAATATTGTACTGACTTGTGTATTCCTTGGTTCACCAGGGGGCTACTCCACCACATACTTCATGAACAAGCGAGATTTCTCGCACCGGTCAGTGACTTATGAATTTTAAACATTAAACTTCTTAAGTAAGAAAACGTGATCAGCGATAATTCACGAGACACATTTGTTTATACAAACCGACAGAGATCTAGAGTACATTAAAAAATTCAACATTCGTTCAGTGTCATAGTCTTGAGGTGCATTTCTCACTCAGTTTTCCTAAATAAATACAAAAAACGAAGCATTAGCCTGCTATATTGCAGTGGTACGCGCACCACTAGCGGTCGTCTCAACGGGTACCCAAGTTTAGCGTTGCTTCTAGCTGATTTTGGCGAGTAGCTCAGCAAAGAATTCAGCCAGCTCATCTACGTATTAAAAGAGTTTACTAAAACAGTTTTCACTAATCCGTCCGTCCGTTCTACTGGACCGACTTGCTTCATTTTTGTTTTATTATCTCCAGAATTACCTGCCGGGGAATCCTGAGACATTGATAGGTCTCTAAGTTCAGCCAACTTTGAGTAATCATAAAATCAAATCATTAAATGATCACTCCAATAATTGCAGGCGAAGGCTTACCCTAACCCGCAATACATTCTGTACTTAGCAGGTTGCTAAGCGACTAACACTAATAATATATTAATATTCTGGTATATGTGATACTCTTCCTTAGCAATGTCATTGCTTGTAGCCATGTTTGATTGTTATCTCTCAAGCCAGAGTTTATGCTGATCGCGGAAGAATACTGTTCTCTGCTAGATACTATTTGATTCTCTAACCTTTCCCAGATTCCAAATGTATTCGACAGATGGCAGAGCGTTCCTAATAACTCACATGCTGCTAAGAAAACCGTCTACGTACAAACAGACTCCAACATGACATACGCCTTAGACATTATCTGGGAACACCTATCGAAGGATAACATAGCTACACTAGAAAGAGTGAAGGCTATGTATCTTAAAACGTTCTCTGCCTGGCAAAAACACGCTCTTTCGAGACTAACCTCTGAGTTCACAAAACAACCGTTCTGTATAGAAGAACTGCGATTCAAAATACCACTGCCAAAGGATAAAAAAGCGAATATGTGGATAGATTTTTACCAAACAGACAGCACGATAACATCAGAATGGATGAATTTGACTACGAACTGTGACATACTATAATGCCCTTCTCAAGGCAAAACAATATAACTAAGTCAGGCATATCAAGACGAGTTATCCTAGGACAAGTTCGGCTCGCCAGATGCAGGTCTTTTGATTTGACTCCCGTAGGCGACCTGCGCGTCGTGATGAGGATGAAATTATGATGAAGACGACACATACACCCAGCCCTCGTGTCAGCGAAATTAACCAATTATGGTTAAAATTCCCGATCCTGCCGGGAATCGAACCCGGAATCCCTGTGACCATAGGCCAGCACGCTAACCATTTAGCCATGGAGCTGGACACCTTCCTTCTGACGTGATTGTAATGACCTTTCTTGGCTTCAGATGGGAAAACCACAAAGACAGTCTTTCCGAGGATGTAAAAAGGCAGGCGGAGAGTGAGCGGCTGCCATCATAATGAAAAATGCCCAACTCGATTCTGACTGGCAGGAGACAAGTGAGCCTACCATTACCTTGGTATTGTCCGTTGGTGAGTTTTCGCCTAGAATTTTTCTTATAAGTTTCGTTCCTTTTTCTCATTGTTTTCAATGTCTGCTTTCCTGTTCAAAATTAGCGTCTTTGATGCATAAAGACATTCTGGTTTAATGACTGTATTGTAATGTATCGGTTTTGTATGCTCGGAGATACATTTTTTTGTTATAGATATTTTGGGTTAGTCGATGTGCAGTTTCCATCTTTTGGCTTTTGTTTCGAGTCCATTTTCATGAATTGCTTCACCAAGGTACTTAAATTGTGATACTCGTTTAATTTGTCCATATTTTGTTTCCATGAATTTTGGTGTATGTTTGTTGTAGATCATGTATTCTGTCTTTTCAAAAGATTTATGAAGGCTGACTTTCTCCGCAATTTTTTTCAGAAGTTCAATCTGATTTTGGGCTGTTGAAATGTCTCGGGTTAGTATTGCTAGGTCATCCGCAATTGCTAAGAAATCATTCGCTTGTTTTCCTCTGCCTAAAGTGATTGGTTGGTGAATTTTGGGGACCAATTTCTGTTTGCGCCATTCTTGTATCACATTTTCGAGGACACAGTTGAAGAGTAAAGGCGAGAGTCCATCTCCTTGTCTTACTCCCGTTTTGATTTCAAAGGGATCTGAGGTTTCCCCCATAAATTTAACCTTGGACTTCGTGTCTGTCAGTGTCTGTTTTATGACTGAAAGTGTTTCCATGTCTAAACCTTGTTATTTCAATATTTGAAAGAGTGATTTGCGATCCACTGAATCATAGGCTTTTTCGAAATCAACAAATGGTGCAGACTAAATTTTTGCTAGAGATTCTCTGATGTCTTTGGATTAGCTTTAGGTTCAAGATTTGCTCTGGACACTATCGACCTGGTCTGATCCCTGCCTGATATTCTCCGATTTGTGGTTCTAGTTACTGTTGTACTCTGTCAAGAAGACATTGGGATAGAATTTTGTATGCAACCGATACTAGTGAGATTCCTCTGTAATTGTTTACATCTCTTCTGTCTCCCTTCTTGTGTAGCGCGTGAATTATGCATTTTTCCAGTCTTCTTCTTCTAGTTAGTATTATATGGTACAATGAAAACCTACAACTTGTTTTCCAGTCAGTGACTGAGTCAGGGATGGAATGAATGAAGTCCCCATCTCGCGGCAAGGATAGGAATTGAAATGAAATGTCGCACGCCTCTGGGGCAATAATTAATGACTGACAGATAAAATGAAATGATATTGGAGAGTGTTGCTAGAAGGAAAGACGACAGGGAAATCCGGAGTACCTGGAGAAAAGCCTGTCCCATTTCCGCTTTGTCCAGCACAAATCTCACATGGAGTGACCGGGATTGGAACCACGGAACCCTGCGGTGAGAGGCCGGCGCGCTGCTGCCTGAGCCACGGAGGCGTAGTATTAGTTGGTATCCAGCAAAAATCATTTGTTATTTCATGTATAATAGCAATGTAGTCGTAGTTCGGGGGTACGAAGGTAATACCACTGTTCTAAACCTGCTACCTGTCTGTTCCGGGAAAAGAAAGACAAATATATCTACTACAATATTTGAAAATCCTGTGTTTGAACTCGACGCAGATAACACGTACCTTCTTAGCGTCTCCACAGTTTTAAAAGAAATGCTGAAATTATAAGCAAAACATGGCCGAAATATGCTTTTATATGCAACAACAAATTGCTTTAAACGAGGTCAGCGGCGCGTCATTCTCACTTATTTATCAAATTTCGGGTAAAATAAGCTCAGGAAAGAAATATGACTTTTCCTTAAATTCCGAACCATAATAATAATAATAATAATAATAATAATAATAATAATAATAATAATAATAATAATAATAATAATAATAATAATATAGTTAAAAAAGAAGCAGAAGTATTTTATGCATCTGAAACTATTATATCACCGAGCTCGATAGCTGCAGTCGCTTAAGTGCGGCCAGTATCCAGTATTCGGGAGATAGTAGGTTCGAACTCCACTGTCGGCAGCCCTGAAAATGGTTTTCCGTGGTTTCCCATTTTCACACCAGGCAAACGCTGGGGCTGTACATCAATGAAGGCCACGGCCGCTTCCTTCCCACTCCTACTCCTTCCCTGTTCCATCGTCGCCGTAAGACGTATCTGTGTCGGTGCGACGTAAAGCAACTAAAAAAAAAACTATTATAATTGGGGGCATATCTCAAATAAAGATGATAGAAAAGCTAGAAAGAAAAAACACCAGGAAAACGTTAGGACCAAAGTGCGGAAATGGAATTTGGCTGAAAAAGAAATCTTATGAAATCTATCAAGTTACAGAAAAAATCACTGATGCAATCAGGAAGCGGCGATTACAATTTTATGGCCACTTATATAGAATGGATAATAACAAGCTCACAAAGAAAATGTTAAACTTAGCCTTATCAATGAAAAATCCCAATAATTAGCGAAAAGAAATCAGCGAAGACCTAAATGAAATTGGCATTCATGAAGAAAAACCATTCAAGATAGAATAAAATTCAGAATCTTACTTCACAAACACAAATTTTCTATAAAGCCCACCCGACCAAATGCAAGATGGACTGAACAACGTGAAAAAGGAACTCAGCGAGAAGATGGAGAGAGAAGAAGAGGAACCAAAAAAAAAAATGGTAATAAGTTCAAACACGTTCCTTAATTGAGCGTACCGAATAAATAATATTAATAATGAACACATTTTAATTACGCAGGGGTCCATTTAAATACAATATACGGGGGGATGAAAAATGAAAATGAAAATCCAGAGGCTGTTTCCAATGCAATGCATGAAGCCCCCATCTAGCGGCGAGGAAAGGAATAGTTCGCACATCGTAGAAATGCTAATTTATTGGGTCATTTTTCGCCTTTTTTGTAATGCGACTTGCTTTACGTCACACGAACTACGTTTTTTACGGTTTTCTGAGACGCCGAGGTGCCAGAATTTTGTCGCGCGTGAGTTCTTTTACGTGCCAGTAAATCTACCGACATGAGGCTGATGTATTTGAGCACCTTCAAATACCACAGACGTAAGCCACGAGCGAACCTGCCAAACTGGGGTCAGAAGGCCAGAGCCTCAACCGTCTGAGCCACTCAGCCCGGCATTATTACATTTTAGGTCATTTTCTAAAATTATACGTCATTATTTCGTCATTTTATGGAATTTATTAGAGTATTTTATACTTTGTGAGTCATTTTCTTACATGTTTGACGATTTTGAAGCATTCACGCATTCGTATTGAATATTATTTCAAATTTAAGTGAAGATGAATACGGAGACTTGAGAATCTTTGTCAATCTGAGGACTGAAGAAACTTACTTCTTGGAAATGTCCACATTCCAGGAGAGACAGTCTTCCTCGTGAACAGCCGAGCTTTTCTTCTGAAGATAAGGATCAAAGTTCTCTACGAAACGTAAAGAATTTCGCCTTGATTTCTTGACGTGGCATAAGCCCAAAAGCCTATATCATGTCTATTAAGTACAGGCCGTGAAAGCATCAATGGCAACGGCTGGATATATTTCTACCAAACTTCATATGAAGAATCCACCTGTCCATAGGCAGGTTTTAGACCCAATATTGTATCTAAATTCCTGAAGTGACTGGGAGTTTATACGAAACCGAAACTGTGGTTTTGTACTCCTACAAAATATACACAACTAAACTTAATACAAATCTACCTGTCTTATTGGAAATCAATTTCTAAACCTTTTTTCTCATGTGCATCATTTCGATACGAGGATTAATAAGGGAGATATCAATAATGGACCATTTTTCGGTACAAGTCCCACCGGACTTAACTCAAGACCGGGTGCGTGTAAAGCGTATTTCTTATAACTTGAAAACTACTGGCATCCAGTAACATTCAGGAAGTACCTCGCCAATGTTATCAGTTGAGTCCCACACAGTGCCACTGTCTAAGCTGCCAGCACGTGTGTTTGAAGTAGCAGGTATGTGTTTAATTTAATTGTTAGTATTGTTCTCTTCACGTCCGGGCGGCGACACAAGGTATCCTGTTGGAGCCAGTGTCCACTTGTGACAGGTACAGCCCGCACTGCTGTAGTGTGCTCGAGGACATGGTTTGTGGTGGTAAGTTTCAAGAGCGACAAAATGTTACATAAGCTATATATTAACATCATAGTTGAACTTTTAAAGAAACATTTGGCTTTTGGTCCCATCAGCCATCAAACCATTAACAATTTACAAATCGCACAACAATGTATATTTACATATCCTTCTTTATTCGTGTCAGAACTACCAACTTTACATACAGATGTTAAAGAACATGATACAAATATACAACTGTACAAATATACAGGCTTATTAAACAAACAATTACAGATAAAGCTAGATGATTCTTGCCCAGTACTGGGCGACGTCAAGAGCTTTGGGGGAGGCTGCAATCAAGTCTTTCATAGGGCACATTGAACGACGTAAAACACACTGACATAGATGTTGGATGGTCTGCTGCTCTCCGCAATCGCAAAGTGATGAATCGCTTGACAAACTCCACTTCTGCAAATTTAGTTTTGTTTTGCCGACTTCTGTGCGGAGTCTGTTATGGGCTTTCCATACTGTCCACTTCTCCTTGTGTCCACATGGAAGACTTTCCTTCGGCTCTATCCAGTTGGAAAGGTGTTTGATTCTTTCTTTTCATATTTTGACCGTAGCATTCTCTGCTTTCCCCTTAAGGTTAACTGGTGTGCGGAGAAAACTTTTTCTAGATTTTAGCCTCTGTGTAGCTGGGATTTGCTTCTGAAGTAGATGATTGGATCCTTTTTTTGTTAGCTGCTACCTCCCTACAAATCTCACCGGGAGCAATACCAGCTAAAAGTTGGATCTTCTCAGTGGGTGTAGGTTTCAAGCATCCAGTAATGATCCTGCAACTTTCGTTGAGAGCGATGTCGACCTGCTTCGCATGAGCTGACCTGTACCTAACCGGGGAGGCATATTCTCCTGCACAGTAGCATAGAGCTAGAGGTGATGTTCTTATTGGTTGTGGTTGTGTTCCCCAACTTGTTCCTGACAATTTGCGTAGAATGTTGTTCCTATCGGTTATCTTTTGTTTTAAGTTTTGGCAATTTTTTTCGTATGTTAATGTGCGATCCAGCATAACTCTCAGGTACTTTGGTGAGCATATGACAGATACATTAAAAAAATGACAGAGAGTATTACCCGTGACAGTCTCTTTCATACCACACACTCCCTGGATGTTCTGTCATTCACAATTCATGAGTTGCACTTCCTTTACGTGATAAAAGTCAACACAAATCTTTTATTAAATAAGAGAGGTAGGAAAGACACAAATTATATGTTTAAATCACTACTTTTGGAAATTAGGCTAAAATTACATATGCTCTCTGGTTTACAGGAGAAAGAAGAACTCTCGCGAATGTTGGAAAAGGAACTCCAATTTTAATCAATTTTGAGAGCATTACTGTTCGCTCAGCACGGCACTTTGAACAAACAAATACAACGAGGTTCAAATCTGCGACAAACATGGGTGAGTCCAACACTTTTATATGGTAGAGATGGTCGGCATAACATCCGTGTCCGAGTCGCAAGCGTATGAGGGATGTGATGTGACGTCCGGTGAGTTTGTTTGATGGTGTCGAACCATAGTTTGTTAGAGATATTAGCTTGAATTGCGGTATAATATCTTCTTTTGTGCAGATCCTATGTATGCCATTCCGTTGACCATTTTCTTTGAGCTTACAGATAATGGGGGAGAAAATCTGTGTAAGGGAGTGGGATCGCTCTGAAGTTGGTTACAGTTGTACTGTATTTAGCTAGGAGGTCTACTGTTTCATTGTGTTCGATTCCGGCATGTCCCTTGATCCATAGAAAGTGAACTGTTATTCCTCGGAGTTCTGCGTGTCTCGCTCATTGCAGATTGTCAGGCATGTAGTTATCAGTGGCGGCCGGTGGTCTCTCAGGTGGGGGGGGGGGGGCACGGTACTTTGTCCCACAACTCTTTCTTTGCTTCTGACCGGTACCATAGCACTCATTCAAGTCTTCGGCGCGAAAACAAACTAATTCACTGTTGCCAACCCTCGCAAAATGCGGGATGCAAGCCGAGGCCCAATTTGAATAAAAATTACTGATCTAAAGTATTACATATCAATATATTTATTATTTTTCTTCTTAATATTTAAATAATATGGCAAACAAGGTCATACATTATTATTTAATTTTATTGCATGCGACCATGGAGATTTGACTGGCGCATGCTCGTATAGCGGT
This sequence comes from Anabrus simplex, assembly GCF_040414725.1. Taxonomy (NCBI): domain Eukaryota; kingdom Metazoa; phylum Arthropoda; class Insecta; order Orthoptera; family Tettigoniidae; genus Anabrus; species Anabrus simplex. The sequence goes on from NC_090277.1 coordinate 77,222,682, forward strand.
TTGTAAGGACATCTTTACTGCTACACTGCTACGGGCTCCGCCCAGGTGAAAGCCTCTTTCCACACTCTTCTTCCCCCCCGACAATGTCCACCAGCGCGCTTCACCTTACATCTTAAACCCCTCGCCCACACTGTATCCTCGGACGGGAGCTCGAGCGTCCGTGCTTTATCTTCAACGTTAAAACATTTACCAGTGAACTGCGCGCTGAAAGTCAGTCACCTAAGTTTGATATTGCCGAACAGTCTTCCTTATTGATGAGAATGTACAGTTTTACAATGAAATGTAATGTTTTAGCATTATTCGAATATTTGACTTCAAATCTCGAGAGAAAATAAATTAAAGAACCTTTTCGTTCTCTAGGGAGGACACCGTCCGGGAGTCCTTAAGGGCTGGCTGATACTGGTACTTATTGGTCTTTGTGGTCCAGTCAAGAGGTCAGTGGCGGGCTAATAAGCTCGCCCCCCCCCCCCCCCCCCGCAATAATGAACAACAACGGCGATAAAAATAAGTCACACAATTTAGTTTCCAAATCAGAAGGAATAAAAATTATATGGCACGAACACACACACAACAAATGGACATTCTAATTACAGAAACCAAAAGAGGCTGACCGTCACAATATTAAGAGATAATCTCGTTCCTAGGACCAAATAATTTACTACTATTTACAATTCAACCGTCCATCTAAGGCCTACATAGCTGCACTGACTGTCGAGGATTATACACAGTTTAGATAAGGAGTATGTCTTTGCTATCGCATATTCTCTGACTGCTGGTTCTCAGAACTGGCTAATTACTCCAAAAGCCTTGTTGATTGTTGTGAGTGGCAGCAAGGGATGGTTATTATTAGAACGGGTTGGGAAATCAACATTCTTTCAGAAATGACTACCGTACTTCTATTGACGTAAGAAGCTCTTCACTACGACGGTCTAAGTTTGCAATAACCCTCTGTAATACAAATAATACTCTGCTGTAGCTTTATCGATATGTAAAATCATTCTTCAGTCACTGAATTAATAAACAGTCATGGGCCCCTCACAAGCCATGGGGGGTCTGCGGGGTCCTTATCGCCACCACTGTGTCAGGTTGTTTTAAACGTTGTAACACGCGGAAGCCGTTTTTAGGATGAGAATTTTCTGGAAGTGTTGTGAGGTACCATAGAATATAGCTGCTTGAATTTTTCCAGTTAGACCAAGCAGTCTGAATTCGGCAGGTAATTTCTAAACCTAATTTCCATCAGCGGACATAGTGGATCCTTATCATGATCATCATTATTATCATCACCATCAGCAGGTTTTCACATGCATTTTCCAAGCCAATCTGTCTTCTGCCATCCGTTCAGTCTCCCAGTGCCTTCCATTAATTTTCACACTGTCCCTTATCTGATAGTTCATTCTTCCTCCCAATCTTCCCCCTGCAACTTTCCCTTCCAGTGCCTGTGTTAATAAACAATTCCTTCGTAAACAGTGAACTAACTAATTCTTCTTTGTCTTTCCAATGGTTTCCAGTATTTTCCTTTCTGTCCAGTTCGTCTTCTCCATATTTCTCCATATCCACATTTCAAAATATTTCAATCTTCTTTAGTCCTCTCAAGTCTCAGACCCACAAAGAGCAACGCTCAATACAAAGCGTCAGTAACCTCAGTGGCCCTGCTCTTCACTTCTAATAGTGCTTCCTAAATATCTGAATGCACACACTTGTTCTATTTCTTTACCGAGAGAACTATCTCTGCTGTTACATCCTGCTTCTTACTTATGATCATTGCCTTAGTCTTCTCTCTGTTAATTTTCACACCAAAGTTTTCACACGGTCTGCTCAATTGTTCCAGCAAGCTATTCATCATTTTCTCAGTTTCTGCTAGGGCCACCATGCCGTCAGCAAATCTGACCCTAAGTACTTGGAACTGTTCCTTGCCTGGAGCTGGTTTCTCAGTCTTCGAGATTAATATATTCATCTCGGCTTTCAACTTTCGCTGTAACATTACATCGATGTGTCATCGCTGACGCTGCTCCAATCAGGTTGGTTAAAGATTTTCGGAGCAATGTATTATTGTCCCTTGCTGAGAAATTTCTTAGCGATGACGAATACAGAGCACGCATTTCTTTTTTTTTTTTAATTTCTAAGATTTTACGATGTTAGGACGCCTCAGGTTTCAAGTCGTCTGCTGCTAGGAAAGTGACTCATCGTCGATGTTATAAGAACTGGTACGCGATACTCAGCATTCCTACACTCGGTCATGTTAAACATTACACCACGGCTTACTGTTACATTCTCCATGTAGCGAAGCTTACTTCACTTAATTCGTTTGCTTATTTGGGGGAACATTGGCCTCAACGAAATTTCCCCAGCATCTTCTATCCACTACCATTCATCTCTTTCTAGCTATCTCCTTGTCTTGCCGTCTTCTCAAGTTGTGATCAGTCCACCTCCATTTAGTTCTCATTGTGTGTTGTTGGATGCGACCCGGGCTTACCTTATTCTCGTTATGCACCTCAGATCTCTCACCCATCCACACACACACATATATATATATAGTGTATAAGCGTTTTGTCTGTACATTGTTCACAATTTTAAAATGGCATTTCTGTATCGGTTGTGTCCACAGTAAAAAGGAAATGCACTTTTTAATGTTCCACCATCTCTGTATATATGTACGGTCATCAGGAGAAAATTACTGAAGAGAATTTAATGAAAATCTGTATGTAAAGTCGAGGAATGAGGTCCTACAATCTAGGCTATGAATAATTTTATTCACGCTGAGTGAAAATGGTAGTTTACCAGAAGGCCTAAAATGTAATTCTCAAATATATATGTTATTAGTGGTCCTATCGATTAATACTAGTTCGAACCCCACTATCGGCAGCCCTGAAGATGGTTTTCCGTGGTTTCCCATTTTCACACCAGGCGAATGCTGGGGCTGTACCTCAATTAAGGCCACGGCTGCTTCCTTCCCACTCCTAGCCCTTTCCTGACCCATCGTCGCCATAAGACCTATCCGTGTCGCTGCGACGTAAAGCAACTAGCAAAAAAAAAAAAAAAAAAAAAAAAAAAAAAAAAAAAAAAAAAAAAAAAAAAAAAAAGAAAAGATTAATACTACATAACTAAAGTTGTATAGAATTACATTTCCGATCATTTATGCCTTATTCATTTTGACCGTACCGGCTACGATAGTTGAGAAATTCATGAATTACGATTTTTTTTGCCAAGTCCATATAAATTTCAAGCCACGAGAAAATGGTAATAATAATAATAATAATAATAATAATAATAATAATAATAATAATAATAATAATAATCGTATGGCCTCAGCTACCGTGTGCAGGCATTTCGATTTGACGCCATCTGGCTGTCTGCTCGTCAATTTCGACGTTCCGTTTTACTCTAGATCCGCTAGATGGCAGACAGAGTAAACCAGATCTCTCTTGGGTGTCTATGGCTGAGATTTTAATTAATTTTGTCGGGTAAATACCAAATGTATCACCAGAGATCTTTTACATGCCGACATCGTACGACATGGAGTGTCGAATGGACGTTTTGGCGCCCTTCAAAAATCCGACTACCTCTGCCGGGTTTGAACCCGCTATCTTGGGATCCGGAGGTCGACACTCTACTACTAATCCACAGAGGCAGCTACGAGAAAATGGTGAAAAGAATGTAATGAAAATCGGTATGTGAAGTCGGGGATAAAACACTACAGATAGGTTATTAATAACTTTATTCACGCTAGATGAAATGGTAGTTTAGGGGAAGGCGCCCAAAATGTAATTCTTAAATACCTACGTTATGCAATTTAATAAACGGCTGACCGGGCGAGTTGGCTGTGCGGTTAGGGCCGCGTAGCTGTGATCTTGCATCCTGGAGATGGTGGGTTCGAACTCCACTGCCAGCAGTACTGAAGATATTTTTCCGTGGTTTCCCATTTTCACACCAGGCAATTGCTGAGACTGTACCTTAATTCAGGCCACGGACACTTCCTTCCCAATCCTAGTCCTTTCCTATCCCATCGTCGCCATAAGATATATCTGTGTTGGTGCAATATTGTAAAAAATAAAATAAAGGGACGATGACCTAGCTGTTGGGCTCCATCAAGCATCAAATTAATGAAATCTTATTCACGATGTGTACACGAATTCATCTAGAAGTGTGTAACCAATAGCGAAGCACCGGTACAACAGCTAGACTATATATTATATAATAAGAGTTTTGTCTGTACTCTGCTCAGAATTTTTTAAATGTTTTTTTTTTGTATCGGTTGTGCCCACAGTAAAAAGGAAATGCGTTTTTTAATCTTCCATCTTCTCTGTCTGTCTGTACGGGCATCACGAGAAAATAGCTGAAGAGAATTTAATGAAAATCGGTATGTAGAGTCGAGGAATGAGGCAATGTTCTAGGCTATGAATAATTTTATTCACGCTCACAGAAATGGTAATTTAGGGGAAGGCCTAAAATTGAATTCTGAAATATCTATGCTATTAGTGGTCCAATCGATAAATACTACGTAAGTGAAGCTATAAAGAATTAAATATCCGATCATTTATTCCTTGTACATTTTACCGTACGGCTAGGATAACTGAGAAATTCATGAATTTCAATTTGTATTTCTAAGCCCATATAAACGCGGAGCCACGAGAAAATGGATGAACAGAATTCAATGAAAAGCGCTATGTTAAGTCGGGGAATAAGGTGGTACAGTCAGTGCTATAAATAATTCTATACACGCTGCATGAAATAGTAGTTCAGGGGAAGGGTCCTAAAATTTAATTTTTAAATATCTATGTCATTGGTCCTATCGAAAAGTAGTACATTAGACAAGTTATAGAGAATACATTTTCCGATCGTGTTAACTGGCGCTGGTTTTGTCAACATTGTCTTAAGATGTAAAACCGCGTGGTTATCGGGTCCATATCGACATGGAAAATTGTGAAGATGAACATAAAAATGAGAAAATTCGTTAAAAAAAAGACCTCTAGAATAATAAGACAAGAGGGAGTCGTGATAGAAAGGAGGACTCACTGTACATTAGATGTCCTAATATCACAGGGTCGAAAGAAAACTAAACGTGAAGGCTTACACTATTGAAAGCTCATAACATTGATCAGCAATAACATTATAATGGCCATTGTTTGCTGTGATGTGCTTTGTCTCTTCTACTGCCTTTCATCTCCGATAGATGGGATTACTGCTGCGTCCCGAGTGAAACAGCCTGCCTGAATCTTGGCGGGAAGTAGCTGGGTGAGGTAGAATACTTTCTTCTCTTTCTTCTTTAGCATACCGTCCACTTAATGGAGTGGGTAAAAAGAAGTGAAAAAGGAGTTGAATTCTTTCTTTGAGGACACTTATCTCTATATATCTATATATGAGGGGGGGGGGGGATCAAGTATAAACGGGATTTTATTTTTTATTTAAATTCATTTATTGAAAAACACAAGGCAGTCACAATTTATTTTTCCATATAGTTTCTTCCTTTCGAAGTAAATTTCTCGCTGCGTATGGGCAGTTTTATGATATTCTCGTCATAAAAAGAATTAGGTCGTCTCACCAGCCAGTTACGAACGAAGTCTTCCACGCTCTCATCTTCAGATCGTTGCCCTCCTAGAGCTTCTTTAAACGGTCCTAACAAATGGAAATCGCAGGGTGATAAGTCCGGCCTATAAGGAGGATGATCAAGTGCAGTCCAGTGCATTTCCTGTAGCTTGGAGACAGTTAGAGGGACCCGTCTGGAACACACTTTACGGAACTGTAGGTCATTTGTCCCATAATTGATTCCGACTTGTGCAATTTCTGGTACTCTCGCCCGTCGATCGTCGTCAATAATGGCTTTAACCGTACGAATGTTTTGGACTGTAATGCCGGTCCGAGGACGGCGATCATGTTGCTGATTTTCCATACGTTCTCGTCCTTTCTTGAACTTTTTATGCCAGGTAAACACACGCTTCCTTGACAATGTTTGATCACCGAACTGTGCAGTCAACTTCCGCCGCTGTAACTCCTTCACGAGCAAGAAATTTTATAATTTATGCGTCACGCAATGGAGAGCTGCCCCTGTTACTGACGAAACAGTACGCTCTCCCCACTCCTAACGGTCCCGCCTAGGCATAGCAGAAGCGCGGGACCAGTCCTACCAACCGTTTGGATCGACCTTCGTATATATCCTGACTGATTGTATATCAACGCCCAGGCAAAACTACTCTATATGAACAAATGCTATTTTGGAGGTGAATTGCTATTAAGACGTAGGTATCCACTCAGGAAGGCTTCCAAACAATTCACCTCTAAGGGGATGAAACGGGGGTAAACCCCTGAAAACCAAAATATTCATTACCCTGAAACATTTTTCCGAACAAAACTGAAACATGACTCAATGATTACTCCTGTATGAACAGCATGTTAAATAACACAAGTTTGGAAACAAAATTCGGTCGGTGTTAATATCCGAAAACAACAATATTAATTTCTCTGAAACCGAATGACGTATGAGATTGAAATTTCACATTATGGTTGCCCTTATATTGAATAGATTTTAAATAAGAAGTGATCTTAGAACAATACAACCCTAAGGGATTTTGGCTAGTGGTTAAAGACATATAACAAAATTATTCATCCCTCCAAATCGTTTAACATATGAATTTGTAATTTTACAAGAGCGACAGGTGTCGTAGGTGTCAAGTTTGATACAATTCAAAATATTTCACGTATATAAAGATTGGGACCATGTAGAAGTTGTTGAAGTTCTAAAACTAAGCCTTAACAATAGCCAAGATATTCCACCAAAATTCGATGTCTCTTCTTTATTGCAAAAAAAAACCGCAGGGGTTTAACCGAAATAAAGTTAGTACACGACTGGAGGAAAAAGTTTTGAGACTGTACACCGTTAGTGGTACCTACGTTTCTTGCGCACGTTAAATGTACAATTTTTAACGATTTAAACCTCTCAAATTAGTAATCAAATTCCACAACCTTAATACATACAATAATGGAGGTTTCAAATCGATTTTTATCAGAGATCGGTGCTGCCCTCTATACAAATAAAATTCTGCATTATATTTGAAATAAGAACTGGTCATAAAACAATGCCTCCCTAAGGGGTATTGACTGGGGGTGAGGAATGATGAAACTGTTTGAATTACAAAGTTAAAATTTCAAATGATATCCTAGGTGTTAAATAAAAGAAGTTTTGAAACAAATTTAAATGGGGGTTAAGATAAGAAAGCAAATATATTCATTCCTTCCTCCGAAATGGTTTAACGTACGAAGACAAAATTCCAAATAGCGGAATATAATTTAATCCCTAGGTGTGAAATAGGAAATATTTTCAAACGTGTTCCGCCCCTAAAGTGTTAAATGAATTAAAGCTCAGGAAGCTTATTCATCCCTCCAAAAACGCTTGACGTACACAGTCGTAATTTTACCCCTTTTTATGTCCTAGTTTAAAATATCGCACACTTCAAAATATGTCTCCCCTGAGGGGTTTAGACGTTGGCAGTATCTCAAAAACCCAATATCCATTCTTCGAAAGCGTTTCAGAAACGAACTGAAAATTTTACATATTGGTTGGTATTCTGTATCCTAGATGTTAATAAATATTTAAAATATTCACCCCCTAAAAGTAATTAATGACTCCATTGCTGTTCGACGTACTAAATCAAAATTTCACAGACTGGCCGCTTTTACGTTCTAGGTGTTAAAAAATAAGAGAGGGTTTAAAGCATTCCGGATCTTCTGTACGGGGTATAAATGAATATTAGATCATTCCTCCAAAACCATTTGACGTTCGAACTGAGGACAGGCTCAGCCGGCAGTAGACTCTCCAAAATATAAAATTTTGAATAATAATTTTCAATTTAAAACCGTAGCGAAGCACGGGTATTTTGCTAGTGTGTAATATATGAATAGGTCCAAGTCATACCTGTGGTTACTAAGACAACGGCAGAGTGCATGCATGCGCTCTGCGGATGTCCGTATGTTGCTTTGGACTATGTAGATCCTCCAATAAAATATATTATATAAGAGGCGATCAACAAGTTTCATTCGACAGCCTGAATTGGGTTGCCAATAGGCCGTGAGCATTGAGGCACTCGTCACACGGACGCACCAGGTTGAAGATCGCCGACATCCTCATCCGACAGGAAGTGTCGACCCTTCAAGACCTTTTTGAGGCGACCGAAGGTATGATAATCGCATTTCCACCTGTGGGTGGGGGCCGTAGAATAACACACTCGATATCCCCTCCCTGTCGTAAGAGGGGACCAGAAGGTGCCCCAAGAGCTCTCAACTTGTGAGCATGGGTTGGCGACCACGAGGCCGTTAGCAGAGTCCTGGTATTGCTTCCACTTACCTGTGCCAGGCTCCTCACTTTCATCTATCCTATCCGACCTCCATTGGTCAGCTCTTGTTCTTTTCCTACCCCGACGCTATTAGGTTTCTGAGGCATAGGAAGTCTTTCATTTTCACGCACTTCGTGGCCCTTGTCTTTCCTTGGCCGATTTTTTCGAAGTGTCGGATCCCTTCCATTTTTTTCTCTCTGATTAGTGTTACATACTTCCTCTTAAAACAATAATCACCAATGTGATAATCGTTGTTGTTCATAATGGATAAGGTTGGTCTCCATGATCGACCGGCTTCTAATGTCGAAACGCTACCTGCACGGAACTTGATGCACGATTCCAGAACGATGGTTTTCGACAGACACAGTCTTCATTCTCCGACGGATGTCCAGCGGTATTTGTCCTTCGTCAGCCAAGAACAGAACGGAATAATAGCACGTTGGTCCTGTTTGGACGCATTTGGTAATAACATCGCCATAGTTCATATTACCGCATCTCGGCACGACACAACTGTAACACTGATGTCTTTGCCTACATGTCCGTGCTTATATACTCGCATCGGAGTCGGCTAAGTTGAATGTCAGCTGCAGCAACGCCCTCAGACGAAAATTTTTGATCGCGCCTTATACGTCATCATTGACAAAATATACAAATTGGCACCGTGCTTTTCTCAGGGCCCACTGCTTTTATAAATCATTGATACAAGGCACTCTGTTCCAGATGTAAACACCATGGACGTAGATGACATTCTGCCCCTGGCGGGAGGTCGTGTACGGTAGTCATCACGTTTGGCAACTGTTCACTGTTACAGATCCAAACACCATGGACGTGGACGACATGCTGTCCCAGGCAGGAGATCGTGGGCGTTACCAGGTTATGCTAGTTGCCTTATTCGCCATCATCAACGTTCTCTCAGCGTACCACTACTTCGGCCAAACGTTCATCAGCCTGGTGCCGGAGCACTATTGCCATCTACCGGACGTGGACCAGGCAAACGTGTCCCTGTACCGCGCTCGTGACGGGCTGTGTTCCAGGTACGACAGAAACCTGTCTGGTGTAGAACCTCCACAACCTGAGAACGACTGGCCCACTCGATACTGCAACACAGGTTGGGAGTATCGTCTCGAGGAGAACTACACGACCATCATCAGTGAGGTGAGTTATAACATCCTGCTACTTTTACTCCTTTCATTCTCTGATTTTCTGTGACAGAAAAAATTGCACAGAAACTCTTCTTCTTTTAGGCCATTGTATATTTCACTCAAAATATAAGTCAGTATTCCTTAATTCTTCATTTAAAAGTCACCCAGTCGTGTACCGTACAAGATACGCAGTTCAAAAAAAGGGGAACATGTTTTATGCCATGCTCTACAAATCAATACCTCACACACAGGTATATTAGCAACTAAACCTTTATTCTTTAACGTTGAACTTTACAAAATAACATCGATGGATTCGCGTTCATTTTCAGAGCACAAACGGAAATGTCAAAATAGGGCCGAAAACAAAGTAATAACAGACCTCCAGGTTGGATTTTTATCACAGTTGGAGAGCTTCATTGTGGTGTATATCCTCCATGAGCATTCGTCACAGCTTGGCACCTACGTGGCATGCTCCGTGTAAGTCGACAGAGATCATGTTGCGGTATCAGGTCCCATTCTTCAATGACAGCCTGTTCGAGGTCTTGCAGAGTCTGTGGTGGAACAGGACGCCCACGAACATTTCTATCAAGCCTATTCCACACATGTTCGATGGAACTCACTACTTGCCATTCCATCTGTTGAATGTTCAGTTCTCGCAAGACAGCTCTGGTGATGCGCGCTACATGAACCCTGGCATTGTCCTGCATGAGTATGAATTGAGGGCCAACACCGTATGCAGCAACCAACACATGCTCTAGCAGTATCTGCTCGATGTACAACGCAGAGGTAAGATTACCACGGACGACGACAAGATCCGTACGGCCATCAATACCGATGCCACCCCACAACATCACAGAACCTTGTCCGAATCGGTAGCCTTTCTGGACAACATTTGGCATGTACTGCTCACCACGGCATCTCCATACACGTTGACGTCCATCACGCTGTGTCAGGGGAAATCTGGACTCGTCTGTGAAGAACACAGGTCTCCAATGGTAAAGTTGCCAGTTGACGCGGGTAAGGGCTAACAGAAGGCGAGCTGCGCGATGTTGCTGCGTTAAGCGGGGCACTCGAACAGGACGTCTGGGTCGTAAGGACACTTTTCTTAACCTGTTCCTTACTGTCTGGTGACTCCAGTGACCCTCCTGAGGTCTTGTTGCAGTTCTCTGGCAGTTGCTGAACAACGCCGCAACCTTGTCCAGCCCTCCTTCTGAACTGGCCTGTCTCACTGTAGCGATTCCACAAGTGTTGAATTACTGATGGAGAGACATTGAGATCCACAGCAACATGATGAAAAGTCCATCCTTCCTGGATCGAAGTGACGGCCCTTGCGACTTGAACCTCGTTAAGATGCCTCATGGGATGTGCTGGTTGACGTACAACGTGCTCAAATGACCGCAGTAGTCTGTGTACCTGACAACGACACACGGACGCACCGTTTTTCAGTTTGTTTTGAGGGGTCACCTGACAGTTTTATGCATGGCTATGCTTACAGATGGAGTATAACTTCGAATTTACATACCCGGAGTAGCTAAGGTCTCGAGGTATGCTGCAGGATCATTGGAACCCCATCTAACAAATGAACGTTCACATACCAGAGGTTAGCAAATATGTTCCCCTATTATTTTTGAACTGTGTGTATAATCAAGAATTCATTTTAGGCCTACCTATGTTATCATGGACATCACTGAGAGTGTCGAAGCTTTAAATAATCCAAAAATGTGTCTGAAAATCAGTATTCCTCGAAATATGTCGCACGTATTAATTGAATAATCTTGAACATATTACTTGTCGCTGTGAATTTCTCTATCAGATATTCCAGCCGTCTACGAGCAGCCATCTTGGAAGGCTATTATCTTAGATTTCACAATTTACCGGCCAACCAATCTCCGGTAAAATTTTAAACCGAGATAATGTTGTTGGTGAATACAAACTTAACTGCAATCTCGCTTTACGTGGATTTAAACAGAGATAAAAACGTAAAATTAAGCAATTTCCTCAATTGTGCCGGACCTTGAAGGGCTAAAGGGCCTGGAGATCCTTGAAATTGTAGGTACTGGATAGCTCTGTCAAACTTTTTAAAAAATTCAAAAATCATTTCCGGCCTAAATGCAGTTCCGGAAAACAGCCAAAACTCGCTTGTTTTCCTAGTTTTCTTTTTTATTCAAATCCTAGCCATATGAACTTATTTAAATAATTCTCTCTGTAATGTGTTCCTTGATTCAATATCCTCAGACATTTTTAGATTTTTTGAAAATATCCAGACCGAATTTAGTTATAAGATCTTAAATGAAACAATGCATTGACTAACATTAGCGCTCGCAGTGGTAGAAAATGGCGAACTGCTCATCTAATCGACCGGATAACGACGATTAAAAAAAGGATTGTAATGTTTAGGAATTAATAAAGAATATATTATCTTACTTTATTATATTTTATTTTCCTAAAATTCGTAGCTCATATCCCTAGGATGTTTTCAGCATTGAATTGCTTGCCTAAGGGGCAAGATGGTATTATTTTTTTTTTGCTTAATCTCCTTGTCACCATGGAGCCACTACAAACTCATCTGAATTAAAATATCTCATGACTACATTGAACAACACTGAGGTGTAGTCCTAAATCCGCAGTACGTGGTGTGTTACGCTAATTCCTCACGTCTCTTCCTTGAAGGTCCACGAGGGCACGACAATAATACTGATTACAAAATCAAAGTGTGAGTTCCGCCTCAGGCGTCTCCTGTTTGTATCGGCTTTGATTAGTTCGAGACTTTCATTACAAGTATATAATGCAATTTGATTGGTAAACAGGTAGAGGGTTTAGGACATGGAGACTTTCAAATGTCTCCCTTCCCACGTACCGATCTGGCACAGGGTGAGCCGTAATACGGGCTGTTATTTGCAAATAGGTAATTAATAAAACAAAATATTTTCATGCCTTCATGTCAAATTGTATGTTATGTCTACGATGTTCAAAATAACGTGTAAAGTAGAACTTAATGATACTACTACTAATACTACTACTACTACTACTACTACTACTACTACTACTACTACTACTACTACTACTACTACTACTACTACTACTACTACTACTACTACTACTACTACTACTACTACTACTACTACTACTACTACTACTACTACTACTACTACTACTACTACTACTACTACTACTACTACTACTACTACTACTACTACTACTACTACTACTACTACTACTACTACTACTACTACTACTACTACTACTACTACTACTACTACTACTACTACTACTACTACTACTACTACTACTACTACTACTACTACTACTACTACTACTACTACTACTACTACTACTACTACTACTACTACTACTACTACTACTACTACTACTACTACTACTACTACTACTACTACTACTACTACTACTACTACTACTACTACTACTACTACTACTACTACTACTACTACTACTACTACTACTACTACTACTACTACTACTACTACTACTACTACTACTACTACTACTACTACTACTACTGCCTCAGCTACCGTGTGCAGACATTTCGATTTGACGCCATCTGGCTGTCTGCTCGTCAATTTCGACGTTCCGTTTTACTCTAGGTCCGCTAGATGGCAGACGGAGTAAACTGGATCTCTCTTGGGCGTCTATGGCTGAGATTTAATTAATTTTGTCGGGCAAATACCAAATGTATCACCAGAGATCTTTTACATTCCGACATAGTACGACATGGAGTGTTGAGTGGACTTTTTTCTGCCCTTAAAAAATCCGACTATAGTAGTCTGACGAGAAGTCGTGCGCCGCGCATGCGCGAGTCTCGAGTCTCAAGGCCTGATAATAAACATCGGTTCCGTCCGCGGTGAATCTTGCGCATTACGATGGTGTCGTGAAGTTTCAAAGTGGCAGTTCAACTGTAAGTACTTCATAATGAACAGTTTAGTAAGGAGAGTTCATCACGACAAATGCTTGTATCTAAAAGTTTAGTATCCGTTACTTGTAACGTGCCTACAAGCTGCCGCGACTACTGTTGAATACAGTTGAGCTGTTACTGCATACAGAGACGGATCTACAAGTTCACAAAGTTGTTTTCTTTAATGAAATTACAACCAACAGTTTTGTTTCTGATTCAAATACGTAGGCTGTATCACTTTAAGTTGGCCAGGGTTGAACAGTAGTATACTGACTGTAGGATAGTTAAGTATTGAACTGTAACTCGTCCTAGCAGTGGCCAGAGGAATGGCAACAACAGGCTCCATGTTGCCGGCGACCGCTTGAGTTCCACCTTAAAAGCACAAATCCTGTCCCAGATAGCACTAAACAACACATAAGAAACATTTATGCCCCGTTTCTCCAACTCTGTGTTAAATCATACTTAACAAATGTTAACTAACAATTGTTATTAATTTAACACTTCGGTTCAAAGTCCACTTTTTCACCAACACATTTCCAGCGTTTGTTACGGAGCAATAGGGTTATCCTATGCAAACTTTTGCCGCTAGATGGCATGAGTGTACTACTCGGACTAGAATGAGATTAGGCCTAGGTTATGCATAGTAAAGTTATGAATGAGAATATGGATGATGCGAATAGTGCCGTATTTAATATTTATCCGAACATAGATAAAATGAATATGAACACTTTAAAAGAAGAGTTGAGGAAGCGAGGAGGGAGAGTTGGTGGTAATAAACAAGAGCTTTGTCAAAGGTACGATAGAGATGTTTTACACGCTGTCTGTGCGAAAGTATTTTAAATAATAAATGCAGGGATATAATCAGTACCGCACACACTGGCACTATAATTATTTATGAATGTTTGTTCTATTTAGATTGCGGGCTTATATGAAAATGGGAATACATCGGACAACGGAGACACCAACAGAAAGTAGGGTTACCAGTACCGGTAGGCCTATATTTCCAAGTGACATGAACTTTAAAGATTTATCAGTCTCCTTTCTGCCTTATGTGAAATTATCACATATTCACTTGATGGACTACTTCGTTTTCAGAAAATCCGAGATCGATGGAGCTCCAGTGAAGAATTACAAGTCGTTATGTGATGCCGGATATAATTTATTTAATGAAAAGTTCATTAAAATCATTAAGTGTGTGTTTGAGAGTGATAGGGTATTTGTACTGTCTTCTGTGAGATCACAATTCACCAAAAACAAAGAGTACACTGTTAAGTTGATACTAGATCGCTGTGGTTCTGGCATTCTAGCAGCAAGTTGTGAGTGTGTAGCAGGTATTGGACCCAAAGCCTGTTGTAAGCATACTGCTTCCCTTTGTTATGCCCTTGAATACTTCAGCAAAACTGGTTTGATAAAATGTTCAGAAACACCAACTGACGTTTTACAAACATTTCACCAGCCTGCACGAAAAAGGAAAGTACATGGAAGTCCCGTTAAAGTGTCAAATCTGCCCATAGCAACAAGTTCACGGTTATGTTTTGATCCAAGACCAGCCTCACTCAGAAACGAGGAAGGTTATGAATCATATGTGAGACATTTAATTGAAAATTCAGGAATAAAACTGTCTTATTTGTCATCACTTCCCAAATCAAAGGTTAACATCTTGTCTGTTGCACATGATCATTTTTATGGAACAGACACGAACTCAAATTATTTATCTGAGTTAGTGTCTGTCTCTGAGGATGCCATAAAAGATATAGAAAGGGAAACAAGAGGGCAATTCAGATGTGCACTATGGTACAAGGAAAGGAAGTACAGACTAACTGCAAGTTATTTTGGTAGAATATGCCACACTAAAGATGCCAAAACTTTGGCCCATACAATAATTGCGGGTAGTCAATACCAAAATAAATTTATGAAGTGGGGTTTGGATAAGGAATGTCTGGCAAGGAGGAGGTATGAAGAAATTACAGATCATAGTGTATCCAAATGTGGGTTGATTATTCATCGCACCAAAAACTATCTAGCAGCAAGTTGTGATGGACTCATTGGGAATGACAGAGTGCTGGAACTGAAAGGTGTGCCAAGCCATGAATATGACAAAGTATCTGCCAGTATTGCACCTTATTTAATTGAGGACAAAGATGGCATACATTTAAAGCAGTCACACAACTATTATTTTCAAGTGCAAGGACAGTTGTTTATCACTGATAGAGAGTTCTGTAGTTTTGCTGTCTACACAGCTGTTGATATGGTAATCATAAACATTGAGAGGAATGAGGAGTTTATTCAAGAAATGCTACCACAGCTTGAGAAATTTTACTATGAGTACTTTATTCCAGCTTTAATGGAGAACTAGGTCCATGAGCCCTTGGTATAAATGAACACTAAATGAACAATTATATCATGCTTCCAGCAATTGCTCACTTGTAACGTAATATAGTCTACCTACCATATTTTGCTTTAGTAGGCTTCATTTTATTGTAAATAAATACATACTACCTATCACATGATTGATCTCCTGAAATTGCACAACATGTAACATACAAAAATAATCCTACCTGACAGAGGAACTTTGCTTATGTGTAGCTTTGTTTGTAGAATTTTGTATGTTTTCCCTAAGCCTATAGCCCTTTCAATGTGTATTCTTTTGGAAGCAATTCTCCTTGTCATGGTATTTTCCATGGTGGAGAATTGCCTTTTCCCTTTCAAGAAGGGTGGAATATTTACACTTACTCCCTTTGAGCAAAGTAGGTCTTGAATTTGAAATCCTCGGTCAACCATTACTGAGTCACCTTCTTCCAACAAGTCAATAATATTAGATTTTATGAACAACTGCCTGTCTGAAACTGATCCACCATACGCATCTGATATAAAACACACAAATCCTGATGGATTTATTCCAATCAGTACCTTCACAGTGTTACAGTTTTTGTACGTAGAAAATGTTTCCTGTTGGGCACTAGAACTCTTAGGCTTCATTATTGGAATTTCAGTACAGTCTAAAATTACTCTTGTGTTAGGGTATTGCTTCTTAAATTCCATAGGGGAGTTTTCCCTCACAGTCTTCTGATCAACCCAAATATTTAATTCTTTGAACTGGCAATACATAAAATTTATCCATACAGAAAAAATTAGCCCTACTGTTGTTACATTTAAACCAAAATCATAAGCAAGTTCCTTATCTGTTTTTGCCATTCTCAATTTCATCATTGTTAAAAAGAAACAGTATTCTGGTGAAATTGGAAATACCTGCAGACTAAATCTATCCCTTCCCAGGGCTTGAAACACTAAATAAAAATGATCTCTGTTGTCAAAACCTGTGAAGAGTTGCACTGCACCAGATATTGTTAGAAGTCTTTCAATATCAAGTACACCCTCACTGTCTTTGGTTTGGCATGCAACATCCCTAAATAAGTTACCAGTACCGCTTGATAATGGAAGGTTCACATTTTCATTAACACTAGATGACTGACACTCTTCAAATGCTGCTATAGGTAAGTCATTGGTGTCCAGAAGCACAGCTGTGTCTTGCCTTGTCATCAGATCATCCTCCTTCTTTCCTCTGTTACGTGCCCTAACCTCTCTCATCGTTACATCTGAGCCGGTGTCAGGAGTCCAGGGAAATACAGATGGCACTGCATGTACTTTCAACCGCGACCTTTCACCTAAAAAATCAAAATATTCATAGTCATTCGAACGATAATATAATTGCAAGTGGCATGTACCTCTCTGCTGTACCTCTACACACACTTTAACACATTTAATTTTAAATAGACTATAGGCGTACTAGTAATCATTTATATACTTATCTACGTACCTAACAAAGTCGTTCTATAATCATCGCTCCTAAAATGTGCTGAACAGACTCTATCATTCTTCGTAATCTGGCTCAGTTTAAGATTCTTCCTTCTGATAGAATGTATCCACTGTTTTCTAAGTTTCACATCTTTCGGAAACTGATGGAACGAAAATGGCATGCCTCGGCTTTTGCACAATGGCACACAACAGTAATCCGGCATTTTTATTGAATCTCAGGATACCACAATAATACTAATGAGTCAATTAAATGACAGCGATATTCTAACCTTCAAGCCCTGAAACAAATGAAGGTGGAATGGCGTAGTCCGAGTAGTACACGCGCGCTACCTATTGGTACTAGTTCAGGATAACCCTATTGCTAAAGACAAGTTAACACGTTTCCGTGAGATTTCCGAACGCATTTGCCAGTGAGCTTCTTTTGTTTCTTTACGTACAGAGCTCCGAGCGATATATTGGAACTAGAATTTGTCATTCATGGTTGACATTATTGTAGGTTATGGTTAGCGGAGACAAGTCAAGTAAGAGGCAACAATAGCGTTATTATAATGAGTACGAGACAAAGGTTATTATAGATGTAATTTGAATGTATGCGAGTGTGCTTGGATAATACAAAGACGTATGATTATATCTCAACATTCAATACATTCTTATATGAGTGCAATGTAAGGCTCCTACAACACCGCAAACATGTGATAATTGACATGATTTTCGGGCATTCTTTTACTGCGGGGAAATTTATGTAATGCGTTCCCAATGCCGCAAAAGCAGCAGAAACTCTGCAGAATTCTACACACATGAACATAATCTCCTACAATTACATGAAAAGAGTCTGAAGCATAATATCGAAGAATTGCTGCTATGAAGACACTGATAAGTTTCAATCTGTTGTAAACTCCAACCTATTTTTAATTTCTTCTATTACCTTGTTCATTATGATTTTGGTAATTAGCCTCTCAGCGTGGGACGACTTTCACTACCTGGCTACCCTGTGCTGCGGGAGGAGTATAGCACTAAGCATGCTATGAGTGCAGGCTTTTAGTTAATCGGGTGTAAATGACAACCGGTTCAATGGATTTTACCAAAATGTCCAGTTTGTTATTATTACATAAACACACAAACAGCATAATTTACTGAAATTATCCAAGGTAAATGAAGTGGAGAAATCTTCTGAGCTTTCAAATCGGACAATAGATATGGCTGAACCAAATATAGAAGTAGCTAGTACCCGGATTTTTTGAGAAATAAAATCCCAATACAGGTTTCTGTACTGTGCTCATGAACATACACAATGCAAAAACTACATATATTTCCTACACAGTAACCGGTACACATTCATTTACCCTCGATCGGAACGGAAATAACATACCGTGTGATCGCATGCGATGTTGAGTATAAATATCTGCCTATTCCCAGTGGCGGCTCGTGAAAAAATCGTCCTACGTGCTACAAAAAAAACAAACTAAATACGCTGTTTTAAATCTGCATATTGCCATGATGAACAACGCATACTTCAAACTTGGTAATAATACTAATAATAATAATAATAAAATTAATAATAATAATAATAATAATAATAATAATAATAATAATAATAATAATAATAATAATAATAATACAACTTTTCTCACAATTTATAACTCAGAACAAACAAAAACAACATTAATTTGGAAGCAGATGAATTCTTCGACAACTGTCTACGATATAAATAATTCATTGGAGAAATATTGTTTTTACTAACCTAATGGCGCAACTTATATCAGTGCAAATAGAATCGTGGGAATATAGATCCCCACTAAGAACACTAATTTTATTTAACTTTACATACACTGCAGTGGATAAATAATTTGATAAATCTTCGTATAAACTTTAGCACTAACACAATGACAGAAAAAACACGCACCAGTAATATAACCGCCAGATTAAAAACCGCACAAAGCAACTGAAAGAGCTGCCAACTGATTCATTGAGACCTCCCCTATTACCACAGTAAATGTCTGGCTCCATGGCTAAATGGTTAGCGCGCTGGCCTTTGGTCACAGGGATCCCGGGTTCGATTCCCGGCAGGGTCTGGAATTTTAACCATCATTGGGTGTACGTGTTGTCTTCATCATCATTTCATCCTCATCACCACTCGCAGGTCGCCTACGGGCGTCAAATCAAAAGATCTGCATCTGGCGAGTCGAACATGTCCTCGGATACTTCCGGCACTAAAAGCCATACGCTATTTCATTTCACCAGAGTAAATTACATTGTAATGCGGGATAACATTTAGGGTCAGTCAAAGATTCTTTGACTCACTTACGAATTTCTTATTTTTGACACAAAAGGAAGATGGATATTTTAATAAGCATGTGTGAGATAGATTGCCTCCACTTACGCTTTACTTTCGAGCCCAGACGATGCTACTCTCTAGTGGCAGATTCGCTTACCACGTTCAACATAAACACGGCCGACTGGATCCCTCGCTGCGCTCCAAGGAGCTAGCTAGAGCGACGCATCAAGTCGGCCGTGAACTTAAGGGTAGCAGGAGACATCGAGTAATTCTACCCCCTTGCGGGAGAGGAAGTAACTATAAACGGGATCAGTGAAAGTTGATCCCGGTTTACGGTATACTCCGCCGGCTAGGGGGAGTGTTGCAAGCTTGGCTGCGCCTGCGTATTGCTTCCTTCAGGCTACAGGCAAGGGCTCACTTCACATGAGCACGAGCCTTGTTCCCCGGGAGAACGGCGCTAGGTGTTCGACAGATCCCGTCCTGATTTTCACAAAACACAAATTCATATCGTACTCAAAACAACGAAAAGGCACCAGGATAATTGTACTGTACATAAATAATATTCCTTACAGTTCCAAGCTACGTGCTGGAGCCCGGTAGCACGTACTGACCGGCCGCCACTGCCTATTCCACTATCATCTTTACGAACTCCACAGTAGAAAACAACTGAAAATTTTCACACAGGCTATAAGCAGTTCTTTGCAGCATTCTGAGACCCATAATTTGCAATAAATATTTCCCTTTGCCCTCTATAATTATCCATGTCTTCTCACACAAACCCACCACCAATAACATTACGGCCGATATTTTCCCGTGTATCAAAAGCAACATCAATGTCCCGATCACTACTTTCACTCTCAAATCCTATATCGTAGTCTTTGCTTAACGAAACTAAACTTTCCGTATCATCGTTCGGTAAAACGTCGTTAATTTGTGAATTCGCGATCACAAGAATACGTTTAGCTGCCATGATGTCAACAACAGAACTTGTTGGTTTTCACACGCGATATATCATAAATAGAAAGCGCACAATGTGCATGATACATATTAATACAAATTGTACTATTATTCACTACAAAGTTTCCTTATTGATATTGTCCTTTTATTACATACTAGAGCGTGATATACACTGACTGACAGAGCAAATGCAACACCAAGAAGGAGTGGTCAGAACTTTATGCCAATTGCAGGGTAGACTGACGTCACTGAGGTATGCTCATGATGTGAAATGCGCCGCTGTGCTGCGCACGTAGCGAACGATAAATGGGACACGGCGTTGGCGAATGGCCCACTTCGTACCGTGATTTCTCAGCCGACAGTCATTGTAGAACGTGTTGTCGTGTGCCACAGGACACGTGTATAGCTAAGAATGCCAGGCCGCCGTCAACGGAGGCATTTCCAGCAGACAGACGACTTTACGAGGGGTATGGTGATCGGGCTGAGAAGGGCAGGTTGGTCGCTTCGTCAAATCGCAGCCGATACCCATAGGGATGTGTCCACGGTGCAGCGCCTGTGGCGAAGATGCTTGGCGCAGGGACATGTGCCACGTGCGAGGGGTCCAGGCGCAGCCCGAGTGACGTCAGCACGCGAGGATCGGCGCATCCGCCGCCAAGCGGTGGCAGCCCCGCACGCCACGTCAACCGCCATTCTTCAGCATGTGCAAGACACCCTGGCTCTTCCAATATCGACCAGAACAATTTCCCGTCGATTGGTTGAAGGAGGCCTGCACTCCCGGCGTCCGCTCAGAAGACTACCATTGACTCCACAGCATAGACGTGCACGCCTGGCATGGTGCCGGGCTAGAGCGACTTGGATGAGGGAATGGCGGAACGTCGTGTTCTCCGATGAGTCACGCTTCTGTTCTGTCAGTGATAGTCACCGCAGACGAGTGTGGCGTCGGCGTGGAGAAAGGTCAAATCCGGCAGTAACTGTGGAGCACCCTACCGCTAGACAACGCGGCATCATGGTTTGGGGCGCTATTGCGTATGATTCCACGTCACCTCTAGTGCGTATTCAAGGCACGTTAAATGCCCACCGCTACGTGCAGCATGTGCTGCGGCCGGTGGCACTCCCGTACCTTCAGGGGCTGCCCAATGCTCTGTTTCAGCAGGATAATGCCCGCCCACACACTGCTCGCATCTCCCAGCAGGCTCTACGAGGTGTACAGATGCTTCCGTGGCCAGCGTACTCTCCGGATCTCTCACCAATCGAACACGTGTGGGATATCATTGGACGCCGTTTGCAAGCTCTGCCCCAGCCTCGTACGAACGACCAACTGTGGCAAATGGTTGACAGAGAATGGAGAACCATCCCTCAGGACACCATCCGCACTCTTATTGACTCTGTACCTCGACGTGTTTCTGCGTGCATCGCCGCTCGCGGTGGTCCTACATCCTACTGAGTCGATGCCGTGCGCATTGTGTAACCTGCATATCGGTTTGAAATAAACATCAATTATTCATCCGTGCCGTCTCTGTTTTTTCCCCAACTTTCATCCCTTTCGAACCACTCCTCCTTGGTGTTGCATTGTCACTGTCAGTCAGTGTATGTCACACTGTCCCCCACACCATTTACACTTGCAATCTGGGGTTGGGCCGTGGAATTTTTTATTCGTACACACCTTGAAGTGAAATCCATGCACCGCACAACGGGTAACCGTACGCCTCAATTCATAGTTAGTGCTTTTCCAATCATTAGATGTCATAGCTCCTGTGGCGTAGAATTCTATAGGAATATTTCTCTTCTTTTCATATGGAGTCTGTAATAGTGCGATGCTTTGCTGTGTACACGGCAACGCCATTTCATATCTCAAATCCTCGATTAAGAAAGGTTCCCTTGCCATCTCTTGCCCGGGAATATTTTGAAACACATAGGATTCTCTTTAAGTATAAAGATTTTACTTGTTCCAGCTTTACCAGGTCGTTCTTACTTAAGAATTTACACGTGAGTTCTAAACCATAAGTAACTATTGGAATTATCTTGAGTTTGAATAACTTGATCGCAGTTTCTACAGATAAAAGTCTTAGGCGAGAGATGTCATTTATTGCTATAATTGCCGCTGTAATCCTATGTAATCGATAAAAACTCGATAGATATACGCATCAAATGAAATATCGACGCTTCGTCTGTAGATATATCTTACTACATTTGTAGTGTACGGCACTCTACGCTGTGGTTAGGTATCTTTATAGAAAAGTTTCTTGTGACAACTGTAAAAAGAAGTATTTTCTTGTTATTGGTCGTCCGTTGCCTTCTTCAATTTCCACAAGGTGTATCCGTGATGATGATACAAACTTTCAGGGATGATGGAAGACGGCAAATGGATCAATTTGAGACAAGGGACGGTAGTTAGAGTCAAAAGTTGTTAATAATCCAAGTTGTTTAACGTCTGTCCTTTCTTAACAGACGCCGGTGTGTCCGAATTTTGTCGCGCAGTAGTCACTCCATTTGATTTCTTCTTGTGGGGCCATGTGTATGAGATACCTATCGAGACTGAAGAGGATCTCTTGACAAGAGTTCTCGCTGCCTGCGGCGCTGTACAAACGACATCGGGGATATTCGAACGGGTATGAAAGAACTTTGTGCGACGATGCCATGCCTGCATTGACGCAGAGGGACACCATTTCAAACATTTTCTGTAAACGCAGCAGCTTGTGGTGAAACTTGTGCAGGTAAACGGATTTAACTTTTGAGTCGATCGTTTCCGGACCATGGTTCCTTCCATTTGCTGTCCACCATCATCCCTGAAAGTTTGTGACACCATATATGGTCTTCTTACAGCAATACAGCCTCAAACTTACGATTTCTACGTGCTACCATTTTGAAATTTTAACAACTGTTAAGAGGTTTAACACAGGGCTGGTGCCATGTTAATTCAACACAAGGATTAACAGATTAGACTAGTTGACTCACCTGTGTTCCCTCTCTTCCTTTACGGTTCCCAGACCTGGACCCTCAAGGCAAGAGATAAGTACCATATCGACGCCTTTCAGATGTGGTGTTTGAGAATGATGCTCCGCGTACCTTGGACGGAAAGAAGAACTAATGCATCTACTATTCAAGAACTGAATAATTCCGAACGTCTCTCTTCTTGCGTCATAAGGAGAATCGTCCAATTGTAAGACGGGATAGTGAAAATCTGGAGAAGTGTATCATGGAAGGCGGAAGACCACGAGGAAGGATCAAGTTCTGCGTACCACCGGTCTGACTCTTCAGCAGACTTTAAGAGAAGCTGAACACCGTCAAAGTGGGCGCCGCTTAATCAAGAATATTGTGTGAAGTCACGACGCTCAGCAATGAGTTACACGACTCATGATGATGATGACTTTTTTTTTTGCTAGGGGCTTTACGTCGCACCGACACAGATAGGTCTTACGGCGACGATGGGATAGGAAAGACCTAGGAGTTGGAAGGAATCGGCCGTGGCCTTAATTAAGGTACAGCCCCAGCATTTGCCTGGTGTGAAAATGGGAAACCACGGAAAACATCTTCAGGGCTGCCGATAGTGGGATTCGAACCTACTATCTCCCGGATGCAAGCTCACAGCCGCGCGCCTCTACGCGCACGGCCAACTCGCCCGGTATGATGATGACTATTAACAGTTTGTTAATGTTAATAATTCTTTATGAAACGGTTATTTTGTTTAATTGTCTATTAAGTCTTCTTAACAGCTGTTGAAGAAACCGGGCCTTAATGTCTGGAGCACAGTGCACGCGTTCTGACATCCCCACAGCCGCAACTCTGCAGCCTGCTTTGTGGGAACCTTCCTACAGACAATAACTGCATCCACTTTCTCCTTGTATTTTGTCCATAAGGTGTTCAAATTTAAAATGAGTTACAAACATAACTGTTGTGATTGATAAACAAAGAGAATAATATTAATTTTATATTTCATTATGAAAATTAGGTTAGACATTTCAGAAACAAACGGCCGTTTCGCTCTGTTCCAGATGCACTGGGTGTGTGCAGACGCTTGGAAGGTGGCCACTGGTCAGTCCTTGTTCTTTGTGGGCTCGGTTATCGGTACTTTAGCCTTGGGAGTGCTATCAGACCGCACGGGTCGCCTCCCGACCCTGGTGGTCGCCAATGTCCTCGCACTGCTGGGGAACTTGGCCACGGCGTTCGTCACCTCACTGCCAGATTTCGGAGCAGCTCGCTTCCTCGCCGGGCTGGCGACAGACGCCAACTTCTTCATGATGTACATCATTGGTAAGTTCTCGTGCCCGCTTGAATAGTACGCCCTTCCAACACCCGACTCGCTCTGCCGGGTCTAGTTCACAGATGGAGCTATCATAACAACAGCAATAATAATAATAATAATAATAATAATAATAATAATAATAATAATAATAATAATAATAATAATAATAATAATAATAATAATAATAATAATAACTGTTACGGTTAAAGAAGGTGCCGGGGTGAATGGGTCTATCTACAATATCAAAATTAATTTAAAACTTGAAGTGAAGGTTATATTTCTTTCAGAACTTCAAACTTAACAATTTTTCATAACAATGAAACATCAGGTACAATGACAATTTTAGAAATTGGAAAATTCAAGATTCAGACCTTGACAATTCTGGGCTACAAGCCCTTAGGTTACAATTCCAGAGTTACCGGATCCAGTTCGCAACTTTAATTCAAACAAGGAATCATTTACTCAAAGGCAGAAGTCCCCTAATTCAAGAGCACTTGCTCCAAAAACACAATATCTAGCCTTCCAGAGGCACTCCTTACTATTACAAAAACTTGAAAAGAGCTAACAGGCACTTAGTTTCTTACAGCCCGCTCAAGGCAATATTACATCAAACTATTACAATCACTGGCCTCACAAGCCACGAATTACAAATGGAAATTGCTTAATACAGGGGTATCTAGTACCCAACCTACAGAGCCTTTGCGAAAAAAGAACAGGTTAAATAAAACGGCCCGAACACAAACTGAATGGAGGCGAACACTGCGCTCCAGGTAATGAAATATTAAAACCTATAGGGCTCTCGGCCGATGAAACAGGGGCTATTACCAAACTACTGAGGTGGCTCGCATGGGAATATCTTTAACATATTACAGAAAGGTTGCAAAACGTAGTTACATCAAAGCAAGATGAAGGGGAGCTTGAGAGGGTAACTCACTCTCTATCCCCGATTTCCAGTTAAAGATCTTATGAAGTTTTTACATTAGCGAAAGAAAAGTTACATTCTAGAAAAGTATTGTTACATAATTAAAGATTCGGACCTTCCCCTCGAATAAAGCTGCGGAGGTAGCAAGAAAGAATGAATTTATGTGGCCATTACCTTATAGATGTTCTGCTGACCGAAAAAAGAGGCGGCCCCGCCTCCTGCCTTAACACACACACAGAAAGACGATGATCAATTGACAAGGAAACATGAAAAGCCGTAGTTTATATGCCCTCAGGAAAGGTTCGAGAGCATTCAAGACCAATCAGGACACACCCTCTTAATTTTTATTGGCATATTCAAAGTGAACAAGAAATGCGGGGTTGGTTGAAAATTAATCACAACAATTCGTGATTGTCTAGATTCAAAACTGGCGGAAAGAAAAGGAAGTATTGCTAACCCAAAAATAAATGAACATAGATTCAGTTATGGAAAACCTAGGAATATGAAACTTATTTAAATTATAATTTCTTCCACCTTGCACCAGAGTGCATGATCATAATTTTTCGGCAGTGACATCTGTGGAAAAATGTGCAAACTTCTTGATATACAGCAAACAAAACCAGGAGAATTTCAGTCGTTTTAGGAATCTTCACAATAACGAAATTACTCAATATTTTAGTAGTGACATCTTCTGATTAAAGTTCCAACTTCATGTGGTATCAATTTCACCTTTTGATCGATAGAGGAGTTCATTAAGGCGCTTATTTTGAATGCGCGGCGTTGAGGTGTACCTCCCGGTACAATAATAATAATAATAATAATAATAATAATAATAATAATAATAATAATAATAATAATAATAATAATAATAAAAATAATAATAATAATAAAAATAATAATAATAATAATACTAATAATAATAATAATAATACTAATAATAATAATAATAATAATAAAAGGATGTCAAGGGTGTGATTATCGGAAATTTGGGAAGGAAAATCAAGGTGAAATATTTAACCTTTGCCGATGACCTAGCAATCATTACAAAGAGCAGAGATGAAATCAGATACGCCGTACAGAGATTAAACAATATATCATCAAAGGCAGGCCTCCAGATATCGTACGAGAAAACCCAGTTCATGAAAAATCTACATGAACATAGCAAAAAACAACTCCGTTGGAGATGAAAAATGGCACAAGTTGCGGCACAATTTCCTTCAAATACCTTCTCCATTTGCCCTTTCCTCCCCATGACTAGTGTTTCTGCTGCATAGAATGCTTCCGCCTTAATTATGTGTTATGTCGTCTTATTTCTGTTTAATAAATCTTTGTATTTACATTTTTGTCTCGACTTAATTTGCTCAGAGAAGATGGTTACCTAGATATCGACACTGTTGTTATATGCACAGCAGGCAATGATATCACGATAAACAGGGTTAAAAATCAGGTTGTGAGTTTCAATAACAGGAAAAGACCTCTCAGTTTTAATAACTGCGTCGATGGGGTGAAAGTTCCTTGTGTGGATCACTGTAAGTACCTAGGTGTTAGTATAAGGGGTAATCACATAATCGGGATTGTAAATAAAGGGTACAGATCTCTGCACCTGGTTATGAGGTCAAATTTCAGTTGAAAAACGATTCAGAGGAAATGGAACAAGCATGTTGGGAAAATAAGGTGCAAAGCATACAGAGTCTTGGGTTATTCAAACTACAACTTCATACAAAGGATCTCGGTAGCATGAAGGGTCTGCTGTCCAGCCAAGGTCAAGGAGTGTTCCTTTTATGACCACTTTTTGTGGTTCTGTTGCGTGCTATAAACAGAGGGATTTTTTAATGGAAACATATTCTGTTTCTCTATTACAAGTAAAAATATTCTACAATTATCTGTGTTTCTCAATAACAAAAAGTATTAATGTAATCTCCATATTGTACTGCCCGTATATACTCAAGTATTAAAAAAAGCTATTTTATTTCTAATTATTATAAACAAACAATTTAATAACTTGATGTAAGTGTAATGGACTAGTATAAGTTGGAAACAATATCCTCTAACCCATGGATAAATAATGGAAATACCGAGCTCGATGACGATGATTTGTTATTATTATTATTATTATTATTATTATTATTATTATTATTATTACTTGTGAAGTGTGGCTATGAATTTGTATATATCTATTAGTATTAGTGTTATTATTATTTACATAGTTATGTACGGACTTTATTTGGTATAAATCATGACCGTATTATTTGTGAGGTTATGTCATGGAACATCTGCTGTATGTATATTAATATGAGTTTATTAATGTAAGGAAACGTAATTAATAGTATACATCGCATTTTTACCTGTACATATGATGTATAAATCCACTGCAATATTGTGCAACACATGGTAATAGTCCAGGAACGGCGCATCTTGTCACTGGAACTGTATAGAAAATTATTTTCATTGTAAATAGGTTATTGGAGACTCTCGAAATTACGAGAAAATATGCTGTGTTATATTCTTCTAGAAGCCTGGCCCGGCAATGTATATAAAGAGGCAGCCTTGAGGGTTGAGTTGAGTTGTTTTAACGAGACTTGTGTGGAAGTCTTGTTAGCCGAGTGTTTGAAGTGAAGTATGTGAATTTTGTTGGGTTGGTAGTTGGTTGACATGCAAGTGAGCAGTCTTCTTCTTCATCGTAGTAGTGTTTTGTTCATGATGTGTGTGTGTGTGTGTACAATATGTATATATAATTTCTAAATAAGATAATGCACAGAATTAATAGAATGCCATGCGTGCGTCTTTGTGGCTACATCAAACTTCAAAAACAAAGAGTGATATTTTAATGACAATTTCAAGCCTATCTTGTCATTTTTTAATATTGTGATTTTAATTAGCGATGGAGGCACTTTCATGTGTGCTAGACTACGCCCTTTCTTCGTTCACCATCCCTGAATTGTATCTACAATTTGTGAAAAATAAATAATTATTATTACATGCTCAGTTTTGCTCGTCTGTTCCAGTGATGGAGTATCTGCGTCCCCAGTTCAGGACCGCTGGACTCAACCTCACGATTGGAGTCTTCTACTCGCTGGGCTGTGTCGCAGTGCCTTGGACAGCACTGTGGCTCCACACGTGGAGGAGGCTCATGTTGGTGGTGGCAGCAATGCACGCAGTGGTACCAGGCTACATGTTCGTGGTGCCCGAGAGTGCCCGCTGGTTGTTACAACAAGGGAGGGTCAATGATGCCCTCAAGTGTTTCCAGAGAGTGGCCAAGTACAACGGCAAAGAACTTGACGCGGTCCACGTCAAGATGTTCCAGGTACGATCTGACTACCCAAATGCAAATCTAAAGGTTGTACCCATGATGATGATACAAATTTTCAGCGATGATGGAGGGCGGCAAATGGGTCAATTCGAGATAAGGAACCCTATTCCGGAAACGATTGAGACAAAAGTTAAGCAAAATTCTATTCATTTATGTTCGTTTACCTGCACAAGTTCCGCAAGCTGCTGCATTCACAACAAATGTTCAAAATTGCATCCCCGCGCGTCAATGCAGTCATGGCATCGTCGCACAAAGTTCTGTAGTACCCGTTCGAATATCCTCGGTGTCGTTTGAACAGCGGCCCAGGCAGCGAGAATTCTTGCCAAGAGATCCTCTTCAGTCTCAACAGGTGTATCATTCACAAGTCTTTTCACATGGCGCCATAAGAAGGAATCAAGAGAGGGTGAGATCAGGTGAACGAGTGGGCCCCGAAAAAGGGCCTCCTCTTCCTATCCACTTTGCAGGGAATGTATAATCCAGATGTTCATGAACCCTCAGTTCAAAGTGAGGTGGGGTGGTGGTGGTGGTGGTGGTGGTGATGGTGATTATTGTTTTAAGAGGAAGTACAACTAGGCAATCATCCTCTATTTAACACTAATTAGAGGGGAAAAGAGAACGGATCCGACACTTCGAAAAATGAAGATATCGGTCAGAGAAAAACAAGGGCCACGAAGGGCGTGAAAATGAAAGACTCCCTAGCCCTCGGAAACCTAACAGCGTCGGGGTCTGAAAAGAACAAGAGTTGACCACGGGAGGTCGGATAGGATAGATGAAAGTGAGGTGGTGGTGGTGGTGATCATTGTTTTAAGACGAAGTACAACTGGGCAACCATCCTCTATATAACACTAATCAGAGGGAAAATATGTAAGGGATCGACACTTCGAAAAATGAAGATATCGACCAAGGTAAGACAAGGGCCACGAAGGGCGTGAAAATGAAAGACTCCCTAGCCCTCGCAAACCTAATAGCGTCGGGGTCGGAAAAGAACAAGAGTTGACCAAGGGAGGTCAGATAGGATAGATGAAAGTAAGGAGCCCGGCACAAGTAAGTGGAAGCAATGCCAGAACTCAGCTAAGGGCCCCGTGGTAGCCAACCCACGCTCCAAAGTTCAGAGCCCCTGAGGCCCCTTTTAGTCGCCTCTTACGACAGGCAGGGGATACCGTGGGTGTTATTCTACCGCCCCCACCCACAGGGGGAGGTGGGGCTCCATTATGTTGGACGAAGGGGATGTGGGATGTGTGTAGAACGTGGGTAGTACATCTCCGATCACGACTGTGTACTCTGCTGCTGTTAACAACGGACGGACGTTAAACAACTCCGATTATTAATCACTTTTCATTGGAACGTTTCCGGACTATGGTTCCTTATCTCAAATTGATCCATTTGCAGTCCTCCATCAACCCTGCAAGTTTGTGACATCATCACGGATACACTCTGTATATGAATACGAGTGGCCTGTCGCAAGTTGTAAGATTCATTACAAAATAAATCATCCGTCCCCCAGTGTGGGTGACCATAAGATTCCGGAACAACATAACTTAGTATGTAATTACAGTAATGAAATAATATTTTTCCTGGAAAATTCGTCGTTAGGAGATGCGATTTCAGGTATAAATGCAACTGTATAATTTGCAGAGAATATCTTATGATCTGTTATAAGAGTTTCTCTATGCCGTAAAAAGGATTTTTTAAATGTTGAAGGATAGTTGCTCTGTTCTTGGGCAGGGTATCTCTGGGTCCAAACCGGTGGCCTCTGACATCCCATTGACCAAGAGGAGATATGGCAGACGTTGTGTATAAATTGCGTGTTTTTCCAGATTAACATCCAGAGCTTGTTGCAGGTCCCTCTCGAAGCGAATGGTAGGATCTAACACCATCGCTTTATTTTCTTTCTTATTGACGGCTTTGATGTCCACTCTTCTCGTTGAGTCGTCGGTAGAGATCGATCTTTTCAGTTATGGTGTTAATTGCCTCATAAAAGGAGAGGAGTGGTTTTGTACGCCGATCACCCGAAAGCAAACTCCTGGATGTCTTGGAAGTTACCTCAATCTTCATCCAAATACAAAAATGTCGAACAACCTGACCTCAGTAAGATCGGTTCCCGGGTAAGACACTAGCCCAGAAACAAATGTACATTAAATGTGTTCCATGTCGGAATATGGCATATGTTCTAATGAAGTGTTTTACTTAAAATGATCGTTCCTGTCATATCCCTGAATAACGACCATTCCTCCTGGGACATTCTGTGTACATACATATACTAGCTGATGTACACGTGCTTCGCTATGGGATTCTCCCTAACTGAAGTCAACGTAGGTAATTATAAAAACGTCAGTAGTAAAATACTCGATCAAATGAAAAACCGCACATTTTCTAACAGTTCAAAGTTCACTGATATGGACTTAGTAACAAAAATCCAAATTCATGAATATCTTTGTGATTAGAGTCGGTACGGTAACAAAACCGGGCATGTTGGCCGTGCGGTTAGGGGCGCGCAACTGTGAGTTTACATCCGGGAGATAGTGGGTTCGAACCGCTCTGTCGGCAGCCCTGAAGATGGTTTTCCGTGGTTTCCCACTTATACACCAGGCAAATGCTGGGGCTGTACCTTACTGAAGGCCATGGCCGACTCCTTCCCATTCCTAGGCCTTTCCTAACCCATCATCGCCATAAGACCTATTTGTGTCGGCGCGACGTAAAGCAAATAGCAAGATAAGATAAGATATGATGAGATAAGATAAGATAAGATAAGGTAAGGCAATAACCTCCCATAACCTAAGAAACCACAGATCAGGGAGAGGGCATTGTTTGTTGTAGTCTTTCCTTATTTTTAATACGTGGAGTATACAAAAGTTAATGTAGAATAATAATTATTATAAAACACAAAGAAATCAGCATTAAGGAGGTGTCCAGAAAACATTATAAACCATTTTTAACACTTAGATGATTTAGGAATTGGCCAGAGAAAGAATAGCCTGAAATAAATGTTAGAAACATTTTGTTAATAAATAGAACTTGAAACAAAACAACTTCTCGAACATGCTATAGAGGTCCTTTGGATACCCCGGAAACGTGACCCGTAACCCCTAAGTAAAGGTCACCACAGAAGTCACCTTCAGTCCCTGCATACCACATCCGAATATTAATATTACGTTATCAGAACGTACAATTTAAATAGAATAGGACGGTTCATTATTTATATGCTATACGTATAATCTGCGTACCTAATAGCTCTAGACTTCAACGAAGTTATATTGTCTATGTTAATTTAAAAATGTATTTATTTATTTATTTATTTATTTATTTATTTATTTATTTATTTATTTATTTATTTATTTATTTATTTATTTATTTATTTATTTATTTATTTATTTATTTATTTATTTATTTGGTACTAACTAACTAACTAGCATATATCAATTCTTATCTCTATCAATGCAATTTTCGACATTCCTTTAACAATGTTGAATAATTTAACAGTTTTTCCGGGGTGCATCCGCTCTCTGTTCAACAACTTTACAACTGAATACAATTGAGTTTCGTTATCAATTTTCCTCCTATCCTCCTCATCCATAAATTTCTCCCGTATTTCCCTTGTCTCTATAAAATCTTTTATAAGATGTGCCCATCCCATTTCTTTAGAAAATGAACATGTTGTATCATCATTATTCCCTCTGTATGCTTTATTTTTTGTACCCCCATTAACCACCATATTATTCCCTGGAAGGAATAATGGAACTTAACAATACAGAAGTGCAAATACAACTAGAGGCTTTAAATGACATTATTGAGAAATATGGTCTGAAAGTCAACGTGGAGAAGAGCAAAACGTTGGTTATGACAAGAGAAGGAGGAGGAATTGTTAGTATCAGGGGACAAAACCTTGAAGTTGTTGAATACTTCAAATATTTGTGAAGTGAAATAATGCGAGATGCAAGGTCAAATAAGGAGATCAGCAGAAGGGTACAAGCGGGAAATTGTTCTACCAGAATGTGGTGTGGAACAGAGAAGTTCCTATGAACTGTAAATAGATAATGTACAAGATGTATTATACCCTATACTGTATTAACGTATGCATCAGAGACTTGGGCTTTGACAGCAAGAAATGAGAGTAAAATTCAGGCCAGTGAGATGAAGTTCCTGAGGAGTACGGTAAGGAAGACAAGGAGAGAGAGAGAGTAAGAAATGTTCAGGTCAGAAAAGAGATAGGGATAGAAAAACTGAGTGATAGGATAGAGAAGAATAAATTGAGATTGTTTGGACATGTTATGAGGATGGAGGAGGAACGGATGCCAAAACAACTGTTGGAGGCTAGGATAGAAGGAAAGAGGGCAAGAGGGAGGCCCAGAGCAAGATGGATGAACTCTATCAAGAACAGCATAAGAAAAAGAAGACTGGACCGGAATACAATTACTGAAGAGGGGTGGTGGAAGGAGAGGCAACACCCCGACCTGGCAGGAGCTGGACAGGGCGAAATGAAAATTATGATAATGATGAGTAATTATTTTAATGAAAAGTAGCTATATTTACATCATGTATTAAGTACAAGGTCTCTCATGTAAACTAACACCGTCAAAGCGGCGTTTTTATTGTCCGATGCATAAGCTGCAGTATTATAGGCGCGCACATAGTTCTTGACCTTGCAAGCATCAGTCGCCAGTCTGAATCCCAGCTGTTAACACGGTGAGACAGTTATCATTGCAACGTATTTTCGCGTGTAAAAGTTCTGGTCTCATCTTAACGGTCGTGTGAACAGTCATAACTGGCATAGAAACGATGCAACATTATAAACAGAAGTCAATAAAGGACTTTAAAAAAAAACCTTAATCCATACCATAACACTGTAAGAAATGATAATACAGAACGATAGCTTCAATCGTTGCCGAATTTCTCATGTTTCACGATTTTCCCTGTGTTGCTCAGTATAGTCAGAGTTATTCCAAATGCGACGTAACTTCTCCTTCCAATTACCTCGAATTATCGAGTTTTATTTATTTATTTATTTATTTATTTATTTATTTTTTATTTATTTATTTATTTACTCGTATCACAAGCAATACATCATATAAATTATTGCTTAAGAATGAGAAATAATTAGATAGGCCTAAATGGTAAACAAAACATTTGCTAGTTGCTTTACGTCGCACCGACACAGATAGGTCTTATGGCGACGATGGGACAGGAAAGGGCTAGGAGTGGGAAGGAAGCGGCCGTGGCCTTAATTAAGGTACAGCCCCAGCATTTGTCTGGTGTAAAAATGGGAGACCACGGAAAACCATTTTCAGGGCTGCCGACAGTGGGATTCGAACCTACTATCACCCGAATACTGGATACTGGCCGCACTTAAGCGACTGCAGCTATCGAGCTCGGTGGTAAACAAAACACACTAGAGGTACATTCAAAGTAACAATATCATATCGGACCAGAATTTGGCGAGATCTCGACCATTTGGTGTGGTCTTCGCTAAATTTTACATGGTGCAAACGAGAGGGCAGGAGTTGCAATGCAGGAGGTGCGCCATGGTTTGTTCTTCTCCGCAGGCATAGAGGGTTGACTCTTCAGATAGACCTCACTTCTCCATATTGTTCGTAGACCTGTTCAGACTGGCGACTGATGCTTGCCAGGTGGTCGAACACGTGCAGGCTGCTTGCAAGGTCAAGAACTATGCGCGGGCCTCCCATACTGCAGAACACCAATCGGTGAGTAAAAAGCCGCTTCGACAGTCTCAACTTACGTGAGAGACCCTGTACTTGATCTCGGTCATTTTGGACATTTTCCTTCTAACCCCTTCTCAACCCCTATGCTGATGGTGGCTGAACTTGGACTTAAATGTCATCCAGAGCGTAACTATTCATCTCAGCGGCTCCCAAAAACTATGAATTCAACACTAATACAGATCATCTTGCTTATTTTGACTTGTCACTCCACCACCATGTGTAAGCCACATGTCCATGATCACGTCATTTTCCTCTCAGTCTATAGTAGCAATTAGGTCTGAGATATTGTAGTATGCCAGAGCCTAGTCTCACTACGCTAGAAACTGACAGGAAGGAAGACAATGGAGCCACTGCCGAGGATTTCACAATAATTGAAAATGTTCCGCTACCAATAGAAAACAATCGTAGTGGTGGCACATACGAAACACCGTGTGTTTCGATAAGTAGAGTTGTAAAATAGATTATTGAACTGTGTTAGTCTACTTGTAAGTGCTCAAGGGTTATGTCAAATTTTCACGTGGTGAAACGATCCTTGAAGCTTAATTTCTTATCGTGTTACTTTCAGAACTCGGTGAAGACGGACAAGAACCCATCAGGCAGCTTGCTGGGACTGTTCCGCACTCCACGCCTGCGCCGCAAGACCCTGATCCTGATTTTCAAATCGTAAGTACCCGTCTGTTGATGAACGTTGTGACTATGTCTGATGTCAAAGTGACTATTTTCATGCTCCGTATTGATGATAGACGATTATAGTAAAGGTGTTGGTTCCACCATTTCAATAACAATTTATTTTGAAAATTCTTGTATTATATATACACTGAGTCATGGGAAGACACTGAATATTATGTTAATAACGAGTTGCTCCTCCACGAGCCCTCCAAGCGGCAGCACTACGGCGAGGAATCAAATC
Organism: Anabrus simplex; assembly: GCF_040414725.1. Classification (NCBI taxonomy): domain Eukaryota; kingdom Metazoa; phylum Arthropoda; class Insecta; order Orthoptera; family Tettigoniidae; genus Anabrus; species Anabrus simplex. Next base: position 77,258,208 of record NC_090277.1, read on the forward strand.
TACAAGGTGTTGGAATCGTTCTGGAAGGATGTTGAACCATGCATCTCGCATTTCTTGCATTGCTACCCCCAATTGGTCTTGTGTAGTTGGTGCGGGGTTCCTAGAGCGTGCATCAGCATCGACAGCATCCCATAAATGCTCGATTGGATTAAGTTTAGGGGATCTGAAGGGCCAACTTCACTGGAGAGCTCGTCTAACCATCTGCGTGCCACCGCAGAGTACTGACATGGCGCACTGTCCTGTTGAATCATGGTATCTCCATGAAGGTATTCTAGGACCAGAAAGGGATGCAGATGGTCTGGAAGAATGTCCACATAACGTGCACCTGTCAGCGCTCATTGCAGCCGGACAACGCGACCTAATTGCGACCATGAGAACGCCGCCCAGACCAGAACTGAGCCACCTCCCGCCTGGATACAAACTTCTTGACACGCAGGGTCTATACGGTACACTCTCACGCGCCCATCAGCTCGATACAACTGGAACAGGGATTCATCGGACCATACCACACGCTGCCACTCTTCCATGGTCCTTTGCTGTTGTTCGCGGGCTCATGCACGTCATTGAGCTCTGTGTCGAGGTGTCAGCAAAGGGACAGGGGTTGGTCGTTGGCTCGTGAAGCCTATGCGGTGCAGTTGCCTCCTTACTGTCCTTGTAGAAATGGGTTCCTGACTCCCAACATTCAACTGGGTGGTGATCTAACTCACAGTAGCCCGTCGAGCGCCCAGTATGGTTTTGTGGAGGTGACGTGATATCCGTTCTTTAAACACCTGTGGTCTTCCCGTGCGGTGGTTTACACCGGTGGCAACATTCTCTCTGCGATACTGAAGATCCACCCTCGACACTGTTGACCTCGGAAGCCCGAATTCGCGTGTAATCTCCGCAATACTATGACCTATGCGCCGCGCACCGTTCAAAGTCGGTTAACTCGCGACGTGTTGCCATACTCACGACACTGGTGTCTGTGATAGACTGCTCAGCTACGCCGCAGCTAGCCGCGACGCTCAAGGGTCATACACGGCACATTTTCTAATGGGACACTACTTCCCTTGACTTTCGGCCACTCAGTGTATATATTTGTACACATGGGGCTAGTTTTGACCCAAAAGTTGGATCATCATCTGCCATTTAACATAACCTTAAATCTAATTGGAAATATATAAAATATGATGTTACATGCATTCTAAAACTTTTCTGGTGGCCCACTGTTGTCATGACATCAATTTCTAAACATATCTGAGAATCAAACTGGGAAAGCAACAGGCATTAAGCTTGACTTCGAACAATGAATTGGAAATACACATGTGACCATAGGTACGTTCTAAAACACTTTCTAAGGGCCAAATGTTTTAAAAACAGCACCTTGTTTTATAGGTCTTCCTAACATATCTGAGAATCAGATTGGCTACATACGAGCATAAAACAAATTCACATGAAGCGAAGTTTCTTCTTCATCTTCTTCTTCTTCTTATTATTATTATTATTATTATTTTAAATGAAGTTTTTCATGAACAACCAAATGTCAACCTAATACTACATAATTACGACATTAAATTAATTGATAATCTGAAAAGAATAAAATAACGGTCATAGTAGCTACGTCTGTGGATCAGCGGTAGAGTGTCGGCCTCCGGATCCCAAGATTGCGGGTTCAAACCCGGCAGAGGTAGTCGGATTTTTGAAGGGCGGAAAAAAGTCCATTCGACACTCCAGGTCGTACGATGTCGGCATGTAAAAGATCTCTGTTGACACATTTGGTGTTTACCCGCCAAAATTCATTAAGTCTCAGCCACAGACGCCCAAGAGAGTTTCGGTTTACACGGTCTGCCATCTAGTGGGCCTAGAGTAAAACGGAATGTCAAAATTGACGAGCAGACAGCTAGATGGCGTCAAATTGAAATGTCTGCACACTGTAGCTGAGGCCATACGATTATTATTATTACAGTCATAGTGTTCCTTGGCAGTTTATAGGCCTATACTATATGTCACCATATCTTATTTGATGTCGTTTCCAATATTTGATGATGTATACATTTATCAGTATGGAATTTAATATTTTCGAAGATCCTACACGACGTCGGACATGCTATATTTATCATCTGAGTATTTGGGAAAATACTATATTTACCTAGCAACGCCACATCAATTAATATCCGATAACCAGGTTAAATAGATATTGTTTATTAAGTGAGTCTCATCTTGAAATAGCACAATTCACCGTTGAACATTTGATATTAACCCCCATGGAGTCAAATACTGTATTAGCCTAACCCAAAATACATCACTTTCACGGAAACATACCATATAATTATACTGGTTGATGTGATCAAAACTTACCTTAGAATCCGTCGTGTAATACACTGACTGACAGAGCAAATGCAACACCAAGAAGGAGTGGTTCGAAAGGGATGAAAGTTGGGGAAAAAACAGAGACGGCACGGACGAATAATTGATGTTTATTTCAAACCGATATGCAGGTTACACAATGCGCACGGCATCGACTCAGTAGGATGTAGGACCACCGCGAGCGGCGATGCACGCAGAAACACGTCGAGGTACAGAGTCAATAAGAGTGCGGATGGTGTCCTGAGGGATGGTTCTCCATTCTCTGTCAACCATTTGCCACAGTTGGTCGTCCGTACGAGGCTGGGGCAGAGTTTGCAAATGGCGTCCAATGAGATCCCACACGTGTTCGATTGGTGAGAGATCCGGAGAGTACGCTGGCCACGGAAGCATCTGTACACCTCGTAGAGCCTGTTGGGAGATGCGAGCAGTGTGGGGGCGGGCCTTATCCTGCTGAAACAGAGCATTGGGCAGCCCCTGAAGGTACGGGAGTGCCACCGGCCGCAGCACATGCTGCACGTAGCGGTGGGCATTTAACGTGCCTTGAATACGCACTAGAGGTGACGTGGAATCATACGCAATAGCGCCCCAAACCATGATGCCGCGTTGTCTAGCGGTAGGGCGCTCCACAGTTACTGCCGGATTTGACTTTTCTCCACGCCGACGCCACACTCGTCTGCGGTGACTATCACTGACAGAACAGAAGCGTGACTCATCGGAGAACACGACGTTCCGCCATTCCCTCATCCAAGTCGCTCTAGCCCGGCACCATGCCAGGCGTGCACGTCTATGCTGTGGAGTCAATGGTAGTCTTCTGAGCGGACACCGGGAGTGCAGGCCTCCTTCAACCAATCGACGGGAAATTGTTCTGGTCGATATTGGAACAGCCAGGGTGTCTTGCACATGCTGAAGAATGGCGGTTGACGTGGCGTGCGGGGCTGCCACCGCTTGGCGGCGGATGCGCCGATCCTCGCGTGCTGACGTCACTCGGGCTGCGCCTGGACCCCTCGCACGTGCCACATGTCCCTGCGCCAACCATCTTCGCCACAGGCGCTGCACCGTGGACACATCCCTATGGGTATCGGCTGCGATTTGACGAAGCGACCAACGTGCCCTTCTCAGCCCGATCACCATACCCCTCGTAAAGTCGTCTGTCTGCTGGAAATGCCTCCGTTGACGGCGGCCTGGCATTCTTAGCTATACACGTGTCCTGTGGCACACGACAACACGTTCTACAATGACTGTCGGCTGAGAAATCACGGTACGAAGTGGGCCATTCGCCAACGCCGTGTCCCATTTATCGTTCGCTACGTGCGCAGCACAGCGGCGCATTTCACATCATGAGCATACCTCAGTGACGTCAGTCTACCCTGCAGATGGCATAAAGTTCTGACCACTCCTTCTTGGTGTTGCATTTGCTCTGTCAGTCAGTGTATATTACTATTAATTCTTGTAGTATACCGCACCTAAGATGTGCTAAGATACATATTCTCTGAAAATAAAAACATATTTCCACTACGCATGTCACATAATATCGTATTTATCTTATTTTCTGTCCAATAAAGGCAATTCAGTCTCATTTTTACCATTTCCAACCCGTATCTGTATATTTAGATGCTATTAACCACCATAATACTATTTCATGTTTCCTTGATTTTCGGTCCAGTCAAGGCCTCCGCAAATTCCTCATTAATGAATACATTGGAAATCGATCTTAATTTCAGCTCTTATTCCGGGATAAATCTTATTATACATGAATTTAAACTCCTTGATATTTAATATGTCTGTCCGTAGTCCACGTTTAACCTTGGAGAGGGCGCGTAAAAATAATCTCGTGAGGAGGCGCGCACGGTGTTTTAGACCGGGTCAGGGAAGTATTGCACAAATTAAGCTGAAATTGTTTTTAATGTTACAAAACTAGTAGAAAATGTTGAACCAACTGGTAAATAATGTTAAAAAGTATTTTATCAATACATAAATTGGATGTTAAACATTTGACGTCTTCCATGTCCTTCTAGTTCTTGTCCAGTCGCAGAAGGCTGCTCTTCTTCAGGCAGTCCTAACATTTGGCGAATGTCCCTTCCTTTTCTAAACGTCTTTCGATTTCTCTTTCCCTATTTCTATCCATGATGTGTTGGACTTCAATGTATACCAAGGCACTATTTTACACGAAAATAAAACAAAACGGACACATTCTTGCCACATTAAGTGACAAGTAAAATAAAACATAACTCATAAACATGCATGGGGCTTTAACCGGGTCCGTCGAGCATGGCTTTCAGGCTGAAACTGAGGAACGTGAAGGATGAATAGTTTAAGCGCACTGATGACTCCAATGAGGGGATGGAAGCTAGCGGCCCACTACGCTGAGAACTATACACATATATCTCTGAACCCGGTCGAAAATACGGTGACGCGTCCTAGTTTTTTGGCGTTACATTACTTCACGAATTTCGAATCATAATCCAACTGGTGACATCGTAAATTACTCTAAATGTTCCGTGACAATTATCTCGTATTTCGCCTCTGTGGTGCAGTGGTTAGTGTGATTAGCTGCCAGCCCTTGAGGCCCGGGTTCGATTCCCGGCTCTGCCGCGAAATTTGAAAAGTGGTACAAGGGATGGAAGGGTTCACTCAGCCTCGGGAGGTCAACTGAGTAGAGGAGGATTCGATTCACAACTCAGCCATCCTCGAAGTGGTTTTCCGTGGTTTCTCATTTCTCCTCCAGGCAAATGCTCACTTAAGGCCAGGGCCGCTTCCTTCCCACACCCCTACAAGGCCCCTGTTCAAAACAGCAGGTTAGGCCACCTGGGAGAGGTTGTATCCCTGACTCAAACTCTCGCGCTCCAGAAAACTGTCCTTGTGGTTGTAGAGGTGGGATTCCTCGCTGAGTCCGAGGGAAAACCAACCCTGGAGGGTAAACGGATTAAGAAAGAACGAAGAAATGTAATTATATGTTTTCCAAGGAGTGAAAAGTCACAGTAACCATTTAGTCACAAACACAGACGATGTTGATTTCAACAAACAAACTTCAGACTTACTTATCGAGTATTTTGTTCAAAGCACGTATATCAATTTACCATTCCTGCTGTCGATGACGTACTCGGTATTCAAAGAACTCCTTACGCAATATGTGCGTGCCGCAGTAACATCTACCTCGCGAACAGTAAGTCCCACGTTCCGTTCCATTCAGTAAGCAGTTCTCGTAACAATGTTCTTCCTCTCTGTTGGACGATATCTGCGTGACACATTTGAAGTTTACCCTAATCATTAATTAAAGAAACATAAAGAAACAAAATATGGTGATCTGTGGATGAATCCTTATTACTAAAGCTACCGAATTTGTGTACCTGTCAGTGGCGGATTTAATATTTCTTCGTCCGTAGACACAATTTTACCATGTGCCACGACCCCTGAAAAAAAACACAGGCAAGCAACTCAATCGTGAAAATATCCTAGGGATATGAGCTACGAATTTTAGGTAAATAAAATATAATGAACTATGAGAATATATTCTTTCATTTATTTATTTATTCCTTAAAATTACAATTATTTTCTTAATCATCGTTATCCGGTCGAGTAGATTAGCAGTTTGCCTTTTTCTACCACTACGAGCGCTAATGTGAGCCAACGCAGAGTTTCACTTAACCCCTTGCAACTACATTCGGTGTCCGGCTCCATGGCTAAATAGTTAGCTGGCCTTTGGTCACAGAGGTCGCGGGTTCGATTCCCGGCAGGGTCGGGAATTTTAACTATCATTGGTTAATTTCGCTGACACGGGGATTGGGTATATGTGTCGTCTTCATCATTAATTCATCCTCATCACGACGCGCAGGTCACCTATGGGAGTCAAATCAAAGGACCTGCTTCTGGCGAGCCGAACATGTCCTCGGACACTCCTCGCACTAAAAGCCATACGCCATTTCATTTCATTTACCTCACATCCTAGAGATATTCAAGATCCTCATTCTATCATCGTTACATTTATTTGTAGCTGGCGCCCATCAACAATCAGGTAAGTAGTAAGTGAGACGACATAGTCCGACGATTGAGCATTTTGTTTCATGAATATTTTAATATTGTTTCATTTTATATTAGTGAGCAACCACAATAGAGCAACAGAAAATTCACGGTCAAGACAGAAAATTTGAATAAATGTTGACTTCACGCGCCTTGGTTTACAGCTGAATTCAAACAAAGGCGCATCGAAGCGCGCTCACAAACTGTATATTACTGCCAGTGCCTTCTAGATTCTCACTGATCGTGACTCTTGTGAGAGTTAACACCGTGTTAGCTAAGATTCCCGGGAAATGTTTGAATGAACGCTAAATTTGTAACGCTATGTTAACAAACAGTGTGTTAGTAATCTTTTAACTGAGATTGAATAAACCGGGCCTAAATATTTTTACAGCAATAATTGTTGTTGAAACCTATGTGGAAGAAAATGAGCCTGAAGGTGAAAAACGGAAGGGACCAACGGATTTTTCCCTTGTATGTAGGTGTTCTGTCTTTAATAACTTGCTATAATAAGTGTTGTATGTAGGTGTTCTGTCTTTAATAACTTGCTGGTGTTCTGTCTTCAACAACTTGCTATAATAAGTGTTGTATTTAGGTGTTCTGTCTTCAACAACTTGCTATAATAAGTGTTGTATGTAGGTGTTCTGTCTTTAATAACTTGCTATAATAAGTGTTGCGTGTAGGTGTTCTGTCTTCAACAACTTGCTATAATAAGTGTTGCATGTAGGTGTTCTGTCTTCAACAACTTGCTATAGTAAGTGTTGTATGTAGGTGTTCTGTCTTCAACAACTTGCTATAGTAAGTGTTGTATGTAGGTGTTCTGTCTTCAACAACTTGCTATAGTAAGTGTTGTATGTAGGTGTTCTGTCTTCAACAACTTGCTATAATAAATGTTGCATGTAGGTGTTCTGTCTTCAACAACTTCCTATAATATGTGTTGCATGTAGGTGTTCTGTCTTTAATAACTTGCTATAATAAGTGTTGCATGTAGGTGTTCTGTCTTCAACAACTTGCTATAATAAGTGTTGTATATAGGTGTTCTGTCTTCAACAACTTGATATAATAAATGTTGTACGTAGGTGTTCTGTCTTCAACAACTTGCTATAATAAATGTTGTATGTAGGTGTTCTGTCTTCAACAACTTGCTATAATAAGTGTTGTATTTAGGTGTTCTGTCTTCAACAACTTGCTATAATAAGTGTTGCATGTAGGTGTTCTGTCTTCAACAACTTGCTATAATAAATGTTGTATGTAGGTGTTCTGTCTTCAACAACTTGCTATAATGAGAGTTGTAATTGAAATGTCAAAATGCTTCCAGTTAGTTTTTATTTGGTTGAATAACACTTATGACGGTATTCGATTACATGCAATCTTCAAAGGCGGGAATTCCCTATATCTCGAAATTTCGATAACCTGAAATAAAATTCAGTAAGACCAACTCCAATATCATGGATGGATGTCATGGATGTTTTGTTTTTTTCTTGTAATGTGTTGTGCGTTGTTGTTTTGCCAAGGAATATTAATTACTTGCATTTTATGATTGTCAAATGTACTGGCGTAGGGTTATGTTCGACTACTTGTTTCGATTTTGGAATACAGTATTATTTTAAATAATTCCGTGTTTTCTAACTAACGAAACACGATTTAAATTTCATATACTAATTCTTATTTACGAAAATTATGAACGTCATCGGCGTTAATTATATTATTAAGAATGAACATCCAGCCGCGTCTCACAACAGACAATGGCCCAATGCATCCGCCATGTTGGATTCTGCATGGAGGTCTGTTAGGTTGTAGTTGGTCTTGAATTCAGCTCGCACGGTGATTCGAGATATCGAGGTTCGACTGTACAATCTTCCTGCAACAGTTGCAGGTTGCCCAAAACAAAGAGTACCTCAACAACAACAATATACACGAGATAGTATGAAGGCAAACGAGTGAGGCATATCAAACATTTATCTGAGGTCCACAAGCATGGTTCTTGAAGATCATGCTGGACTTCTTGAGAGTAGTAATGGTGATGTTATAGGCCAGGGGTTTCCAATTTGTAAGGGCTCTAGGGTCACATTGGAAACCTTAGGTATCATCGCGGGCCGCACTTAAATCATAGGTCAATTTTCGTAAAATTCCGCAAATAGAACATGGAAATGTTTTGGCCATTGTGTTATTCTTGGCTCATTTAACGTAAGATCTGTGATTCCTCGGTATGCGCCCTTCCCTTGTAAGACGAATCAGACGAGGTGCTAACATTCTGGAACCCAGAGCTACACTGCATTAAGGTGCGTCCACACCACGATGTTTTCGTTAACTTTATTAATAAACACTGTTAATGAACAATATTCAAGAATCTAAGAGTTATTTGAGTGAACATGATGAACTTCCCGCAACATGCTGCATACCATAGGCTATATAGTTAGCTGCTGTTAATTTGCGGTTTTCTACTATTTTCTGTTATTATATTTGGTGTAATTTCAACCCAAATCACCCATAATCCAAAATACAAAACAACAGAATTATGTTAAGTACTGTATTCTAAAATTGTCTTTATGTTGCAATTAGGACTCTATAAAGTAAAACCTCTCACCTTTCCTCGAAGACTTGGCTCTGATACGGTGCCAGCATGTTGGACACGGATTTCTCTTTGTATCGCCTTTCCATATCTAGTAAGTCCTGATGGAAACTTTCCCTGAACTAACCAAGGTTCAGTTGAAAGAAATGCAAGTGCAAATGGAGGAAGTGAATCTTGAGGGACATGTTGCATCTCAGCGTCTTGTAAGCCCTCAACAAATCTTCATCTCTGTAATTTTCTGCTCTATAGTTTCCCATAAAATTCCAACAAACCGATTTGAAAGCAAGGTAGGCTTTATTTCAACAGGAATGAGAGTCCGCTCGAATATAGAATCGTGTAACAGATCGCGTATTTCTGGCCCTGGAAATATGCCTTCCTGTAGTTTTGCCTCACTCAACCTTGGAAATTTTCCCCTTAAATATTAAAATGCCCTTTCTGGTATCTCCATCGCCTTAACAAAGTTCTTCATCAACCCCAGTTTTATATGTAAAGGGGGGAAAATTATTTTGGTGACATCAACAAGTGGCAAGGTTTTTACACATTTTGTCCTAGTACTACACTTTCTCTTGATAACCACCCTGTAATTTCATAATGATTATGCTTATCTTGACTGTCCCACTCGCGGAGAAAACTACAAAATTTTGTGAATCGCAGCTGCTTTCCTGTTAGCATACATATCACGTGTAGTTCTACACAAATCTGCCACACGTTTTCTGTATAGTTCAAAGCCTTAAGAGTTGTTTCTATACTATATATGTTTCTTTCATATTAACGGAATAGGCAAGTGGGGATTTGAACATTCCTTTAAAGTAATGAAAGCAAGAGCTATAGTAAGAAAGTTGCGCAGACAGGGAGACAATAGCGCCTTCCGCTCTCGAAAAATATAAATAGGATGTGATACATATATGTCAACAAAGTTAGGTGATACAAAAAACCAATGTTATTTTCATGATTAGCGTGTCCGAAAACATGGCAATTGATATATTTTGAGTTTGAGAGCAATTCACTGTTGTACTGGGTTCGTGTTATACAGAGGACGGTTACCTAGTTGTATAACAATAACCACCACCACCACCTCAGGTTCTCATCCAACACGTGGTCTGTTCTGCTTTACAGGATGGTGCTGACGCTGTGCTACGACGCCATCTCCCGGAATGTCGATGGACTTCCCTGGAGCCCATTCATCATGTTCAGCATCAGCTCGGCCACTATTCTACCATCGTGCATAGTCATCCTACTACTACAGGACAGAGTGGGACGTAAGGCCCTAGCCAGCGGATCTCTCTTTTTGACTGGAATCTTCACCGCTCTCGCGGGAATAGTGCTCGGCTGGAAGCCTGGAATGGCAGGTGCAGTGGTTTCTTAGCCTTCCTGCTAAATGTGACCAAAATATTCTTGATTGTCAGTCGCCATGTTCTGAGGCTTTGTTGAATTTATTGCTGTTCTGAGCGAACATGAAATGCAGTCTTGACTCAAAATGAGAAAATATTAGTTTCCTTTGAAACAAATTAAATATTATTTTTCTTCAAAAGTGCCACATTACAGTATGTTGTAATATTAATACTTACTTCTATTCAGGGTGAATCTCTCATCTATGGCAACAGTAGCGGTGATTAAGGGGGGCGATATGGGACAGTTACCCCCTACATTTTGGAGAAAACATATTTTTATTCCATTTTAGCCTTCTCAAACTATTAATGTAGGAATTATTTTTAAAAAAAAGCAATTTGAAAAAGCCCTGTTGTCTTATCAGCTATTTTTTTATTATTTATATCTATGGTATGGTGGAGGTATGTTAATGATGCATTTATGGTCTGGACAGAAGGTCCTGAGAAACTTCATCTATTTCTAAACCACCTAAATCAGCAACATCCTTCAATAAAATTCACTATGGAGATGGAGTCGGACGGATGCCTTCCTTTCTAGGATGTTCTAGTAAGAAAGAAACCGGAGGTTCCTTGGGACATACCGTCTATCGTAAGCCTACCCACACAAATCGCTATCTTCATGCAGATTCTCACCATCATGCAGCACAAAAACAAGGCATTCTCACGACATTCACCAAGAGGGCGAGATGAATTTGTGAGCCCTCAAATATCCAGGTGGAGATGGACACGCTCAAAGGCGCGTTCAAGGGTAATGGTCACAGCGATTTGCAGATTCATAGAGCCCTGCATCCCAGAGAAACGACCAAGCAAAGCTCACAGAAGGAAGAAGTGAAGGGAACTGCCTACCTGCCTTACATTCACAACACCACAGATCGAATTGCCAGGGTCCTCCGCAAACACAGTATAAAAACCGTGTTTGACACCGCCACTAAAATTGCTCACAGTCTGAGTAAAACCAAGGACAAATAGTTTTACATCCTGGGGTATACGAAATTCCCTGTACTTGCTGTAAGGTGCACACCGGCCAAACATGCCGGTCCATTGGTACCCGTATCAAGGAACATGAACGTAATATTCGTCTCAACCAACCAGACAAGTCGGCAATAGCTGAGCACGCTCTATCGTCGGGTCGTGATGTCATGTTCCAAGATGCTCGAGCTCTTACCCAATCTAGACATTACAGGTCCAGGATTATACGAGAAACTGTGGAAATACGTAGAAATCCTAACAATTTCAACAGGGACACTGGCTATCAATTAAGTAACACCTGGTTGACAGCCATTAAGAATTTACGTAGGTAGTTCCCTTCCCTGTTCCCTCACTATTGTTATTTCGTCTCGGTGTTTTGTAAATTCGTACATTCCTCATCGCCAGATGTTTCATTCCAGGCTTGTGTCAGTGTTCATACACCTGTCAATGTCATATGTTACGTACACATGTTATGTGAACCTCTTAGACTGATTCTGATGGTTCGGTCAGTTTCCGCTTCGAAAACTAGCGCTGTGCCACGTCCTGGGAGCCATCTGGTGGCGAATGAACGTACCATTTCCACTTCTAAATTTTAAAGAGTCATTGTTTAAGAAGCCTTCCCCGTGGACAGTCGAGATTTCTTCTGATGACGCAGAGCACAGTTCTCTGCTAAACGTAAAGAATTTCCCCTTATTTCGGTGACACGGCATAAGCCCAAAAGCCTATGTCTACAATTACGGGCCGTGAAAGCATCAATGGCAAAATTATTTAATTATTGGCGGAAATACGCACAAAACGTCGTTCGTCGCGGATAACGGTAGCGCCACTGCAAGTAGTGGAGACTTTGCATGTTCTGTGAGGAAGGGTACCAGGGGTATAATTTTTTGCCAAGTTTTTGGACACTGAGGTAGGATTCATCACCTTGCCGCGTGCATTCGACCGTCTGACAGTCTCTTTAATGTCTGTTAGTTTCTTAGTGTGTAGTCAAATACTAAATGATTTTAATTGCATAATCACGTCATTCTTCTATCTATTTGTAATAGATGTGTATATTGTTCCTTTGGTGAAAGTCTTATTCTATAGTCTAGTACTGAATCAAAATCTCAAATTATTACCACACTTAAGTTAGTAAAACCTTTACCTCTCTGTGGAAATTCGCTCAGAGAGCATCAAAAAACTTACCACTTTGTAGCTTTTTTTTTTTTTTCTTTCCAATTTTCATGCATACACCGCGCCGTCTTCCTCCCTCCCCAGCCCGCTAACATGGGTACTTCTTGTTGTCTGTACATTCTTGCCACCTTCCCCACACTCTGAATCGAGCTGCTTTTTCTTCTTTTTTTCTTTTTCCAGTTTTTGAATCAAGTAATCCGGTGAGGGTCCCATACACTGGAACCATACTTTAGCTGGGGTCTTACCAGAGATTTATATGCACTCTCCCTTACATCCTTACTACAACCCCTAAACACCCTCATAACAACTCCAATGCAGACGGCGTACCATTAACGTGATCAGTGTGCGGTATTGGTACTGTAGGCTTCAGTCTGTGTTGACCGCTTGAAGTGGTACATTGATTATCCGGTTCACAAGTCAAATACTCCTAACCTAACCTTACAGGTAACAATATTTTTAAATAAAAAATTATCACGTCGTTTCAAATCACACTCAACTTCCAGCTTGTTGCGAAATGTTAAGTTTACTTCAAGGTTCCCATTTCCATTCACCACCGGGCGAGTTGGCCGTGCGTGTAGAGGCGCGCGGCTGTGAGCTTGCATCCGGGAGATAGTAGGTTCGAATCCCACTATCGGCAGCCCTGAAAATGGTTTTCCGTGGTTTCCCATGTTCACACCAGGCAAATGCTGGGGCTCCTAGGCCTAGGCCTTTCCTATCCCATCGTCGTCATAAGACCTATCTGTGTCGGTGCGACGTAAAGCCCCTAGCAAAAAAAAATTCCATTCACCCCCCTGTGGGGGGGTGCGCAGATGAAGAATACACCCTCGGTAATCCCTGCCTGTCGTAAGAGGTGACTAAAAGGAGCCCCAGGGGCTCTCAACAACTTGGGAGCCAGGGTTGGCGACCACGAGGCCCTTAGCTGAGTCCTGGTGTTGCTTCCAATTACTTGTGCCAGGCTCCTCACTTTCATCTATCCTGTCCGACCTCCCTTCGTCAACTCTTGTTCTTCTCCGACTCCGACGGTATTACAGCATTCGATGCCTCGGGAGTCTTTCATTTTCACGACCTTCGTGGCCCTCGCCAGTCTTCGTCTGTTTTTTTTTTTCGAAGTGACGGATCCCTACTTTTGATTCCTTTTCTCTTTGTCTTCCTCTTGTGGGTGGGGGACGCAGACGAAGAATATACCCACGGTATCCCCTGCCTGTCTTAAAAGGCGACTAAAAGGTGCGACCAAGGGATGATTGCATCAGAACCATGAAACTACTTGTGATTAGTACCATCATGCGGGAAACACCATGGGTCGCCTTTACTTGCGAGTAGTACCACTCTGCTAGGTACTCCATAGTTTTATGATTCGTAGCAGTAGAGTGGGGTTCACTGTGGGTTTCCAGCACCTGTGATTAGTACCATTAAGTGAGAAACACCAGAGGTCTGCGTTACCTGTGTGACGTACAGTACTTGTGAGTAGTACATTAATATGTGGAACACCATGAGTTTACGCTACCGGTACCTTTGATTAGTAATGCAACATGACAAATCCATGGTTCTCCCTTACTAGCGATAAGTGCCATTATGAGGGACTGTTGACATGGATATTGAACCGCTTCAGACAACAAGCATTGGCAATTCAGGATTGTGCTTTGGAAACAGTCTCTTGCTCCGTAATATTGTTTCTGGTCAGGTGAGGCATTGCGGGTCAGATCCACTGATCGCTTTAAATTCATATTCATTCTTCATCATCACGTTTTGAATTCTGGTCAGTGGATGAATTTTGTACTTTTTAAATTGTCATTGCATTTCATCTCATTTCGTACTATTAGGGGCCGGTTACCTAGATGTTAGACCCCTCTAAACAGCAAGCATCATCATCAACCATTTCTATTCTTGTTCTCGTGAACTTCTGTGAACTAAGGTATGGAATAAGGCCACAAAAATGATCATATCTACTATAAATTTCAAATTTGATTGTCGTATAGTTTCGAGTGGTAGCTACGTAAGTTTGGAAAGGATTAGTCGGACAGTTGTGTAGCATTTTTCGACTGTAACCTCTAAAAAGGGATATTACCCTTGTTAAAATGCCAGCAATTCCCTTGAACATTTCACTCCTTGTAACTTGTAGAGCAGTAGCAGTTATAAAGAACATAAGGAATTCTTCATCTGAGTCCATGGTTCACTTTAGGCTCTCCGTCACGTGGTAATCGAATGAACGAATTAAATGAACCAATCATTTTGGTGAAGCATTTCAAATTAATCGGTTCTTCTAAATGAATCAGATTCTCCATCTCTAGACCAAAGGGCTTTTTTGAAGAACACTCAGTGGAAATGAAAGAGCTACCTTGCTCGACCTATCTCTAGTTTGGACAAACCAAAAGGATGAAAATTCAGGGGTAGAGAAGTCTTGATTTTCATTACTTTTTTGGTTGGAGAACACCAAGTCGATTGTCGCAACGAATAGAATGCTGAAACGAGTTGTGCCGCAGCAGAAGAGTTTATTGAGTTTCGCTTCAGCCCTGACAACTAGTATTGCCACCGCCATATTATGTCTATTACAAACACTCGCGTGGCCATCGCACTGCTGGTGGTTGGTCATCTGGGAGTTCAGACCACACGATTGAATGTGGAATAGTGGAGAGGAAACAACCTGGAATGAACAGCACAACGGGAAATATTCATCAATTCGTTCATATATTTCTTTCATTTTATTATAATTAAATAAACCTCTTCTATGCAAGATATTTTCATGAAAAATTTTAGAACTTAATTTTCTCATTTTCTTCTTGTTTTAACTTACTTTCTTTTCACTACTCGGTAATATTTTTTTTCATGTTTAATTTCTTGTAATTTGTTGTTTTCCTGTTAGTATGCAATTTTTGTTTGAACTCTTTTGCTTGTGCATTTCTTACAGCAAATTGCATAATTCCTTTGATAGGAAAGTGAAATAGTCCATTCACTTTACTCCCTGTAAGTGGGAGGTGCAGATGAAGAATACACCCACAGTATCCCCTCCCTGTTGTAAGAGGCAAACAAAAGAGTTGATACTTTTGGAACCACAAGATCATCTGTGATTAGTACCACAATGTGAGGAACACCCACGGTCTGTGTTGCCTGTGAGTAGTACTCTTATGTGAGGAACCTCATGGGTCTGTGTTGCCTGTGAGTAGTATCCTTATGTGAAGAACCTCATGGGTCTGTGTTGCCTGTGAGTAGTATCCTTATGTGAAGAACCTCATGGGTCTGTGTTGCCTGTGAGTAGTATCCTTATGTGAGGAACCTCATGGGTCTGTGTTGTCTGTGAGTAGTATCCTTATGTGAAGAACCTCATGGGTCTGTGTTGCCTGTGAGTAGTATCCTTATGTGAGGAACCTCATGGGTCTGTGTTGCCTGTGAGTAGTATCCTTATGTGAAGAATCTCATGGGTCTGTGTTGCCTGTGAGTAGTATCCGTATGTGAGGAACCTCATGGGTCTGTGTTGCCTGTGAGTAGTATCCTTATGTGAAGAACCTCATGGGTCTCTATTGCCTGTGAGTAGTATCCTTATGTGAGGTACCTCATGTGTCTGTGTTGCCTGTGAGTAGTATCCTTATGTGAAGAACCTCATGGGTCTGTGTTGCCTGTGAGTAGTATCCTTATGTGAAGAACCTCATGGGTCTGTGTTGCCTGTGAGTAGTATCCTGATGTGAAGAACCTCATGGGTCTGTGTTGCCTGTGAGTAGTATCCTTATGTGAAGAACCTCATGGGTCTGTGTTGCCTGTGAGTAGTACTCTTATGTGAGGAGCACCCTGGGTCTGTTTTATCTATACCTGGTGCCATTATGTGTGACATATCCTAGGTCTACATTAGTTGTGATTAGTACCACCATGCGAGGAACACCATGATTTTTCGTTCCCTGAGATTAGTGTAGTTATGAGAGGCCAGTGACCTGGATTTTGGACCCCTTATGACAACAATCTTCATCTCAGAAAATACGGCATTGTGAACTGGATCCACTGATTGTTTTGGATTCATGGTCATTTTTTCTGCATCATTCATTTTAGATTCTAGTCAATGGATACATATTGAAGTTAATTGTCGTTTCATTTCGTTGTACCTCGTACCATCATCGTTCATGGAGCTCACTACTGTACCACTGGTGTTTGTTCCAGACGCTCACGTGGCCATGGTACTGGCGGTGGTTGGTCGTCTGGGAGTGAACATCGCCTACAACTCGGGGGTCCAGTACGCTGCAGAGCTGATTCCCACAGAGGTCAGAGGACAAGGGGTGGCGGCCATGCACGTCGCAGGCTACGGGGCTACCTTCTGTAGTCCCTACATTCTCTATCTAGTGAGTTCTTCTTCACATTCAGAAATTTGCCAGTTTAACTTACTGTATGATCTTAAAATGAATTACATAACTGCAGAACAGATTTTCGTTTGATGAACATGAATCGTAGTTGAAGTGTATACATAATTGTAGACAGTGCAAAATGTCAAATTAATGAAAAATGTGATAGTTGGTTTGAAAGGTGCAGGATACCGAGGAGGATTACATGTGAAATGGGCTATGTCCGCTGAGAATTCCAAGCAGTTATAAATTATGCCACTAGATGGCAGTAGTAAACTCGTGTCCTCATCCCGAGGTGGTGCAGCTCTTTTCAGGCACACCGCCTTTGGAGGTTAGCTGCATGTACCATTTCAACCACAGACCAGCCCTCCTGTCATTCTTACATTTCTGGCAGTACCGGGAATCGAACCCGGGCTCCCGAGGACGGCAGCTAATAACACTAACCGTTACGCTACACAGGCGGACTATTTGACTGATTATTTCTTAATAATGGTGTAACACACCATTCAATTGTTTTTGTTTCTCTTTCCTGACTTGGTAAGTGTATGCATAAATGTTCATTCTGCCCTATTTTGTGAATAATTGCTCTTCAGTTCATAAGGTATGTGTATAAATATTCTCTGTGACTCTGAATTTGCCTTGATAGAAAGACGGAAGTCAGTGACAAAGGCATTTGTACCCAGTGACCCATGCAAAATGATCGAAGAAGCAAAGGTTGTTAACTCTTTCAAACATTCCCATGAATAGTTCATATTTTTTTAACATTCAAGCTGTGGCAGACAAAATGATCTCTATAAAAATCTGTACATTTCAAAAGCTGTCAACATCACATACGATTCATCAGATGTAGTAATTGTAATGGAGAAAGAATGTTTCACTGATATAGAAAGGGACCGTATGGTGGAAGTCCTCATAAAAGGGTAACATTCAGTCTGCTCTCTTTGAAGCTAGTTTCTCAATGAACTCAATTACAGATAAAATAAAAAAAGAAGGATTTAAATCCTACGATCTTTTACCTGGAAAGAAATGAGCATAAAGAATATTATATAGAGTATGTTTGCAATGTGTTGGGACCCTCACCAAGATTACTTGATTCAAAGAAGAACTGGAAAAAGTAAAAAAGAAAAGCAGCTCAATTGTTCTGGGTGATTTCCGACAAAAGAGTAGCATTACAAAAATATTGCAAAGTTTGGGCTGCGAAGACTTGGGAGAAAGTGGTATGTCCTGAGCTGACAATGGATAAATGGCGTGGAATGACATTAGTAGACGAATAAGTGTGAGTGGTGTCTTTAAAAGTAGTGAAGATGACACAATATGAAGATAAAGTTGGAATTCAAGAGGACTAATTGGGGCAAATATTTAATTATAGTAAGAGGAGTTAGGGATTGCAATAACTTATCAAGGGAGATATTCAATAAATTTCCAGTTTCTTTGCAATCATTTAACAAAAGGCTATAAAACAACAAATAGGGAATCTGCCACTTCCGACTGCCTTAAATGCAGATCAGCAGTGATTGATTGATCTGTGGAGAGTGACTGAGAACAGAGTACCTAGAATAATTTTATGGGACTTAACACCTTTCCTTAATGTCTAAGTTTGAATTCCCTTCAGCATCAAAGTATTGCAACTGTCATGAGACTTCCATTTGAAACTCTCATTTGTAACTCTGAAATGTTTGAGGAATAAATAATTAAAACACTGCATTACAGACATTTTTTTTTGTAGTAACTTCTGTTCATAAATTTGGCACTTTTCACTTTTCTACAGTTAAGTATCCCGGTATAGAAGGCAGTTCTTGCATTTGTTAGTGTTAAACAGAGTAGCTGTAGTTGAACGACTCACATTCAGGAGAGTTACTGTAATAGTGGATATCTGCATTATTATTCCTCATACGGTAAAACACAACTTTTATTAGCCTATCTACAATTTTGTTGTAGATATGTCTAACTCGGGTTGATAATCATTGCAAAAACATGTAGGCAACACATATGATGACAGTGTAGAGTTACAGTAGTATCACTGTAAAGAGTCTGATGTCAGTAGGTGCTGATATCTTGAGGTACAAAAATCACAGTGTCGCCCAGCTCTGGATTCCGGCATGGTAAGTGTCTCAGTCGCTTCTACATTTATGCAGCAAATGTAATTCAAATATTGGACATTTGAGAAAATTGTCATTCGAAGAAGTGAAATATAGCAGCAATAAATCCATTTGAGAGAAAAGAGTTGCTTTTCAGAGTTTCAAAATCTCCCATCTACTGCCCCAGATGTGCTTAGAATTAAAACCCATACCAAAGAGATGATCTACTAATACGGAGAAACAGTGAGAGTGAAGTGCAGAGATAGCTGAGTGTATGGGACGAAGTTGTGTCATCTTATAGGATGATGTTCTCTGGCCAAAAGTGTGAATTGCTGGTAACGACACGAAACAAGAACTGAGCGTGTAATGGCATGACATTACGAGGGGAGCAGTTTAAAAGAGCTGAAAGCTTTAAATACCAGGGAAGTGTAATTGATGAAAATGGAGGAAACAGGATGGAAATCAATGAAAGAGGAAGGTATGCAAATGGATTCTTTAAGAGTGTGGGAGGACTGGTATGGGACACGGATGTACCACAGAGATATAGTGGAATTATCTACAAGACTTATTTTGTGCCAATTTTGACGTATGGGTCAGAAACTTGGGCGATGAAGGAGAGGGATAAAAGTAGAATACAAACAGTGGAAATGAAGTTTCAGAGGTGTCGAGTAGGGAAACAAGAATGGACAGAGTAAGAAGAGAGAGAGTTTGGGAAATGGTAAATGAGGTACCATAACAGGAAAAGAGAAAAATCAAGGCTGCAGTGGTGTGGACATGTTAAGCAAATGACAGAAGAAAGGATACAAAGAAAGATGTTAGAAATGGAGGTGAAGGGAAGGAGACCTAGAGGAAGACTGAGGAACAGATGGCTGAAAGGTGTAAAGGAGAGCATCGAGTCACGAGGAGGGAACTGGACAACAGTGAGAGAAGAAAGTGGTGGATGGATGGAAAACAATAGAGAGGCTTATGTTCCTGTGCTCCAGATGATGATGATGACCAATGAGATACAATAAACCCGACACCGCCACGATCAATACGAGAAATATTAGTGAAGAAAGTTGCTTATCATCATCATCATCATCATTTTCCCTTATCCAGCTCCTGCTGGGTCGGAGTATTTATGGCACTTCTCTATCTTCCTCTTTCCTTCCACCATTCCTCTGCCACGATCTTGTCCCAGTCTAAATTTTGTCTTCCTGTGCCGCTCTTCACTGATTCAATACACCTTGTTCTAGGTCCTCCTCTTGATCTCTTGCCCTCGTGTTTTGCCTCCAGCATCTGTCTTGGAATTCTATTCTTCCCCATGCTCTTTACATGTCCAAACCACCTTAGTTTATTCTTTTCAACTCTTTCATTTAGCTTTCCTATCCCAAATTCCTTCCTAACATCTTCATTTCTCACTCTGTCTTTCATATCATACTTCTTAGGAATTTCATCTCACCGGCTTGAATTCTACTCTCTTGCCTGCTAGTGTAAGTCCAAGTCCCAGCTGCATGAGTCACTATGGGTACATAGTACATTTTTTACATTATCTTTTTACTTTTCCTTGATACTTCTTTGCTCCAAACAAGTTCTCTTACACTTTGGTAGAATGCATTACTCTGCTATACCCCCCTGCCTGTTGAGAGGGGACAGACAAGAAGAACGTACTGTGAAAATTGGAAGTCAGGGTATGGAAATTGTGGACAGCTTTAAATACCTAGGAAGTGAATGGACATGGAGATTAGCAGGAGGGTACAGTAGAGTAATGCATTCTACCAAAGTGTAAGAGAACTTGTTTGGAGCAAAGAAGTACCAAGGAAAAGTAAAGAGATAATGTACAAAATGTACTATGTACCCATACTAACTTATGCAGCTGAGACTTGGACTTCGACTAGCAGGCAAGAGAACAAGAGGAAAATGTACAACAAGATGGATTGAATCAGTAAAGAGTGGCATAAGAAGATGAAATTTAGACTGGGACAAGATCGTGAAAGCGGAATGGTGGAAGGAAAGAGGAAGATGGAGATGTGCCATTAATACCCCAATCTGGCAGGAGCCGGATAAGGGAAAATGATGATGATGACTGGGATTATTAAATATCAGTTTATTTTCATCAGTATTTAGTATTCATTATGCAGTAAAGCCGGTTTCGTGGTAATGTCAACGAGAGATTGAAAGCGCTTTTAGACATTGTGTTAGATGGTGATTATGGCAATAATGTCATTTTGGAAAATTAATCCGAGTTTGGGGATAGTGATAACAACAGTGAACGTTACTGAAGTGGCAGAATATTATAGAAGGTGAGAGGGAAATTGTCGCGCCAGGTTCTTCCAAACACACGCGGCTGGTGACACAGATGAAGTGGAATTTGGAGAACAAAGACAATAATCTTGATGTTTATCCATTTTGTGAATACAGTGGGGTTTCAGAAATACTAATGTAAAATGTATAGACCACCGACCGTACAAAATTGCGAAGATTTTACAGTATACGGATCCACTCTGTTTGAAATGATTTGAAATGAAACATTTGTACCACAGCCAGCAGTCTCTCAAGGATTGAGGAGTGGGTAAGTCATAACCTTCAATGGCATGAATACGAAATGTGAGTCAGTTATCTGCATTAGTTTTTATTTTATCCCTTAATTAGTCGCTCACTGAGATTTACTCCGGGCCGATTACATTTTGCAAGGTACTGTACTTGCCAGTTGAACTGTGGGTCTCCCCATGCCTATACCTTTCTCCTTGTTCATTTCGACTCGTCTTGTCAGCATTTCGGCGTGATCGTGCATCCTGTGTGCGAGTGTCAGATCATTGTGTTGACGAGTGACATCGCCTGGACGTTTCCTCCGTGTGCGATTAAGTAAATTACCTTATATTATATTGCATATATTTTATTTTGGAGGTTGATGACCTTGTTGTTTTGTTCCTCTAAACTTATTTTAGAAAAATAATTTCATATTGTATATGATGTGATCGTCGTAGGTAATGCCGAGTCTCACGAATTTAATATCATAAGATCATTCAACATAGTTAAGGTTTACACTATTCTGCTTTTAGATCAATGAAACTGTGTAAAAATAACCTCCAAGTACTTAAAAGGGTTTCGTTTAATTATACCAAAGAATACTGCAAACAAACATCTCAAAGGACGAAAATGGCACGCATTTTCAACCCCGGAGGTTTCCTCCGTGCGCGACTAGTAACGTAATAATTTTTGCGCGTCTAGACAAGGGTTATACATATGACAGATACGCTCAAACTGTGGGCGGGCAAATTAAATTTGATTCCACAGTCAACAATGTGGCCATTATTTGTGACTTGAATGAGTTAAGGAAAATTAAAACTTATGTTGAAGTGCAAGAAACATTAAATGTTTATATTGTTATCATGTTCTACAGCCCCATGGAGTTCCACTTCACCTCAATCCTTTTTCTTATATACCTAAAAAGTCCACTACTCCTCAGTTCCAAGTCTGCTCTCTCAGAAAAGCTTGTGACTCACTACCTATCCTCTGTCTCGCGGCCACACTTGAGCTACAAGTCCTTGGTCTGTTTTTAGGCCGAGTACTGGAGTGCCATTCCTGATCTTCTTCTGGGAATGCTTGCCATGATTGGTGCTGCTCTCTGTCTTCTCCTGCCTGAAACATTACATCGCGAGCTACCGGTCACTTTGGCTGACGGGGAAGAATTCGGCGAGGGTGAACGAATCTGGGAGTTTGCTTGGCGTCAACGTCGAGATGACAAGAAGCCGGCCGGTTCTTCTACGAAAGTGTGTGATGTTCAGGGGATCACTGCCCATACTGCCACGTGAGCAGTTTCTTGCACAACATCTAGAAACTTTGAAAACTACAACTTTGATTGAGGACAATTTGATCACAGTAGCCTGGATCCTTCGAAAAATGTGTCGCTAAAGACTACAAACTGTAATGTTTCTTTCTAAACTGTTTGTCGTATGAGCATATCAAGATGTAGCAGACTTCATCCATTATACTACAGTCCTTGAAAGCACTACACTGCAAGTACAAACACATTTATTTTATTTAATAAAAGTTAAGTTTGATATTATTGAAGGAATGTCATCTTCATTAAACTATAAATTAATGTAAAATAATGTAAAACAGGAGCTAAAAGTTTTCCACCTATTCAATACCCATTTATTGCAATCTAAAATAATTACATATATTTGAAACTAGTTTCGATCTTTCTACAGACCATCGTCGGTCCAAATCGTCAAGTTAAGGCAAGACATAAATTATAATAGACATGACAAATGAAATGCTGGGACTGTCTGAGGACAAGTTCGGCTTGCGAACGGAATTAACCAATTATAGTTAAAATTCCCAATCCTGTCGGGAATCGAACCCAGGACCCCAGGGACCAAAGGTGAGCACGCTAACCATTTAGCCATGGAGCCAGACTATAATAAGCACAATTTATTAAATAAGAGTGTTCTTCACATTCGGTGCAAGACAAGTAGAGTTGAATGTTAAATACTCATCATGATCACATTTGTTCTAGTCCAAGTTTGAATTATTCTCAACGTCTCCTTCTAATATGAAGAACGCACATCTTCGAAGACTAGGTTAAACACTTTCCCATCAACATCATTCTGTTCAAGAAGATGCTCCCAGTGTTAATATTTCAAATGTTTATCCTAGTCTTGTAAGAAATACATTCTTCAAATTAAAAGTCGTGCTCCATGGCTAAATGTTTAGCATGCTGGCCTTTGGTCACAGTGGTCCTGGGTTCGATTCCCGGAAGGGTCGGGAATTTAAACCATTATTGGTTAATTCCGCTGGCACGGTGGCTGGGTGTATGTGTCGTCTTCGTCATCATTTCATCCTCATCACGACGCACAGGTCAACGATGGGTGTCAAATCAAAAGACCTGCACCTGGCGAGCCGAACATGTCTTGGACACTCCTGGCACTAAAAGCCATACGCCATTTCATTTCAAATTAGAAAATGTTGAGAATAATTCAAACTTACACTAGAACAAATATGATCATAATGAGTTTTTATCATTCAAACTTTTAGGTCTACTTGTCTTTTTTATAACTTTTATCTATTATAATTTATGTCTTTCATTAATTTTATGATTTTGACTGATGATGGTCACTAACAAGACGGAAACTATTTTCAAATGTATGTAACTTTTTTAGGCTGGAAATCTCTTTAGCTCTTTTTTTACATTATATTGCTCTTCAATACGAAATAAAACAAACTTTATTACCTACGACGATAAACTAAAAATAATTAAAAAATGGTCGCAACATTGATTAAATCCCTTTGTATCAAGTAGAGCAAGACTATAACTGAAAATTAAATTATTTTGCTTGACATTCTCTCAACCTGATGTATGCTTCTGGTAAAATCCTTCGTTTCCTCCTCCGATTCTGTCCTGTTACGAGTCGCTTTTCATGTTTCAGGAGGAATGGTGAGTATTTCGGGAAGCAGTCTGCATCTAATGGGCAGTGTGTATAACCTTACAAAAATGAATAAAGACACAAAAATGACTTATTGATGTAACACTATATAATATGCAACAGTTCAATGCAAATGACAAACCCACATCCTTTGGAAAAGTTTACAGTACATGTTCAAAAATCCCAGCACCAACTTTAACACATTTCTTAGCTCTCTCGGCAATGTAGCTCATTGGATATCATCTTGTTGTTCTTTTATTAAGGCAGAAATGGAGGGCTGGGTACCGAAGGTGACTGAGCAGCATCTGCCACATTTTGAGTAAATGAAGGATAACGTCAATAAGGGATTTAAAATTACAGCAGCTTTCAAACTCATTTATCGAAACACTTGGATGTTGTGTACAAAAGCAAACACTTGTACAAACATTAACTTATTTTTATTGATTCACCAGCTTACAAGTATTCATTCACTGAAACTAAAGGTTGTTCTCGCTGGTGACCATGAAAATGAACTATGTACATTATTTACAAAATGATGCTTATGAGTGTGCTTTAAATCTCTCTAATATTCTTGTTATCAGAACACATATATTAAGGGAAGTCCTAGCTTAAAGCACATGAAATCACGAGTAAGGAATTAAGTCCTTCTGTACAATAAAAAATGTCACGATTATGCTGGAGGCAGGGAGGAGGGAAAAAGGGAATGGCTCCTTCCAAGGTTACACTTGCGTGTGCAGAGGTAAAACCTCATGACCTGTCCAGACCACATTTTCAAACAGGAGAGACCCTACGTGGCTGGAGTACGATGTAGACAGGTCGGCGTACGGCAATGTGTCTCAGTTCTAGTGATGGGAAAAGTAGTTCTTTCTTGCGATCAGGTCAATGTGAACTAGTTTACTGCCAGGAACAGTTCGAAAAACTAGTTCTTTTAGTTCACTAGTTCACATCTCCATTACCTCCAACTTCGCTCATGCGCATGTATATATAGACATGATAATTATAGGCTTTTGGGCTTATGCCGTGTCATGTATATAATTTGTTCGACTGTGTATCTTTATATATACAGCAGCTAACATTTAACACGAAATCACTGATTAGGTCTAAATACATAATTGTTATTTCACAATACACATCGATGGCTTTTAATGCACATAATAAGATGAACATGCCCATCACGTTTTTTCTAACAACCATGCCGGCATATTCTTATTTCTTGTTTATCATAAATTTAGTCATATTTTAAATACTTAGGTTTAATTTTGTAAATATTTGTCTGTACGGTATGTAATTTTTAAAAACTCTTACGAAGTGAGCTTAATATACCTTTCCAAGTATTTAAATAAGCATAGGCCTACTGTTTGATTTTATGGAAACCTATCCGCATGTTAATTGTACTGCATTATTTTATTTTATGAGCCAAAATAAATTATTTAGGAAACAGGTTGACCGACCTAAACTGCAAACAAAATAGTTCTTTACGAATTGTCATTACAGTTCGTTTTCTATACAGAAGCGAAAGACCTGAACTGCAAAGAAGTTATTTACGAACTGTATCTTTACAGTTCGATTATGTCTCAACTCACGGAATGAACGACCTAAACTGCAGACAAAATAGTTCTTTACGAACTGTTTCTTTACAGTTCGTATAGGTCTCAACTCACGGAATGTACCGACTGCAGAGCATCCACATGTATTGCAAGTCTTTAGAAAATATGAGTTTCTGTGCATGTAGCAAACATAATTTGTGGATTCTGCCTTTATTTCCTCTTGTCAGGCTGTAGTTGTAGACGCCATATACAAAATAAGATGTAATACAGAATTGTACCATCTGTTATTCTCCTGTAGACCAAGTCCCGACATTCAGCCGCTATTAGGCACTGCAGTCGCAACGTGGAATATCGTTCGTTTGTTATTTACGTTCGAGAGAACGAGCAGTCGGCAGGAACTTTAGTTCATTTCGAACTGCTGCCAAATGTAATTGTGACCTAGTTCAATAGTTCACTTTAGTGACTAGGTCAATTTGAACTGCTCGTTCACGAACTACCCATCTCTACTCAGTTCATCCTGCATGCCAATTTATAATGAAAATTGGTGTGACGCCATTATCCAGCGCTGCACTCTGCCGTGTTGACTGTAGATGTAGGCGCGTGGCGCGCAGTCCGATAAGGGCACCACAACACTGGACAATGAGAAAAGTATCCTCTTTCATAATGAAAATTATTCCGAAGTTACTCTTATGCTAGTATGCGTATCAGTACTACAAATTCTACAAATTATGCCCTCAAATAAATAAGTACAATATGCCCTCTGACAGACATCATGTTTGGTGAGATACCTTTTGCTCTCTGGATAATTGCACATACAATATCACAGGAATTAAACTATAATATATGCCCTCTTCATCCTGATCTGATGTTGCCTCCATTGTTGCCAGATTACTCTAGAACTGATGATGAATGGGAGGGATATACTTCAACAGTTCCAATAGGTCAGTTTTTTGGTAGTCATTATCCTGTACCATCGAAGATACGAGAGTGGGGTTATCCCCCTAAATCCACTTAACGACCAGGTGTTCTCTTATTCAGATCAACAGCCATTGGAAAAAGTTCTTGAAAGTTGTAGAAAGCTGTGAACTGTCTTTATGAAAAACAATGTGTCGAATCTGCAAGCACTGTACTTTTGTCCTGCAATAGATGTTTTCCTGTTAGTAATCTCATTGTGGAGTTGTTTGCATTCTGCTGACAATGTGAGTAATGTGGAAATAAAGTTTCTTCTTTTTTTGTTGTTGCAATGAGAGTCATTCAGTTTTCTGGTGTAAAACATTGGGCGTGCCAGATTCGTTAGTAGAGGTATTGTCATCCAGCTGATATGTTCTATCATCGCTGCGGATAGTAGATACATCAGATACCGCTGAACTCTCACCACCATCTCAGCATTTAGTCAGGTATGGCTCACACATTACAGTCGTCTTTATAATGCCTGACTTGCTCACTGGTGGCAGCACATTACAGAAACAGTAAGGTTGTTAGTCATAAGTGGCATAGATAAAATACAATGTTTCTTACTCATTACAATGAGTATGTCAAAATGAGCCGCGATGGCGCTTAGTCACCTCTGACGCCGAGCCACTCAAATATGTGTAATGCAAGGGACCAGTTAATCTTTTTATCTGTAGACTATCCTCTTTACCCATCCCCAAAGACGAAAATGTACTGTACTAAGATTTGTACATCAATGTGTCTTTATTAACTTTACTGGCCACATTCGACGACTTGAGCCGTTCCAAGTTGACTTTCTCTTTCAAGGTTGAACTGTTTGGTTCTTATAATCTGCCCAGTATTTTTTCATTTGTTCTGATCGTAATTTTCTCATTTTTTATCTCCTTTCCTTTATTTCTCCTTCCCTTAATATCATTAATACTTAACACATCCAGATGCAATCACTTTGCTGACTCTGCCAGTTTCACTTTCTTTCCTCCATAAGCCCCATGAATATTGATAGCTTCTCATCAAATCTCATTTGTTCGCCAAGTTGTTTCCAAGGAGTCTGTCGCCTGACAAATGGAGGTGGCACCCTTTACTCCCATAATGCAACTTAAAAGATTTCCAGGCTGTCGGTACACAAGCTTTAAAGTTGCCGTTCTATTCAAACCAGAAAACCTACCTGGCATCAAAATGCAGGCACGTTTTATTTTACGGAAACAGTAACAACAAAATATTTCATTCAAGGTGAGGTTATTTTTGCAACACATCTAAGAACATAACAGTAAGACTGTAACAACTGACAGTCTTGTCTGTGCACCGAAGCCTCTTAAACGTAAAGTTTTATCAATCCCACAAGAGGGCAGAATGCGACATACTATAGATACTACGACCTTGATTTTTGTTACACAATAAAATAAAAACGATCACGTGGCTATCGTGTTCTGGGATTACCTCTACCAACAGGCCATTCCAGCCTTCTTTTATCATCAGAACCAACCCCAACTATATCACCAATCTTCAGAGGTTCCTTGTGCACCTTCCCAGTCTAATATTGCACCAAAACACTAAGATACTCCTCCCTAATCCTTCTCCTCAGCTGCTCCCTCAGACATTGGACGTACTTTGCTCTCTTCCTTATATCTATAGTATCCAGGTGGTCAAGATCTGCCACCCCAACTGAAAGATTGTCCTGCAGGAACATTGCAGGGGTCAGTAATACCAAGTCATTTGGGTGTTAGGACAGATAGGTCAGAGGTCTTGTGTTAGCCACACTCTCCACATCGCACAAGACTGTAGACATCTCTTCATTGTTCAAACGAGCCCTTCCAATTGTCCTCCTAAACAGTTTCTTTATCACCTGCACCACCCTCTTCCACCATGCGGAAGTGGGTGGGATGAATGTCCACCTGATTCTCTGTATGGTTGCAACTCCCTGTAGCTTGCTCCAGTCTAGTGACGTCATCAAACTATTTGCTCCGGTGAAATTCGTCCCATTGTTACTATATATCGGATGATGCCCTCCTCTTCTTGCTATAAACCTCCTCAAACCCTGGAGGATTGCATCTATAGAGAGACTCAGAACCAGCTCCAAATGTACAGCACTATAGATTGCGCAGGTGAACAGCACGATCCATGCCTTCTCACCACTCTTCAGGTAAAGTGGTCCGGCAGGGTCCACTCCAGTTACTTCAAAAACCAAACCATCATTTACCCTGTCCTTTGGCAGCGGTGCAGGCTCAGCCATTGTCTTGTTTGAGTCAAATCTTCTCCAGGTAGCACATTTGAATATTACTCTACGAAATTCCTTCCTAACTCTCAGAATCCAATATTTTTCTCTTAGCCCTCCCTATGACGTCTGAACTCCAGTATGTGAATGCTTCACATGGTATTCTTCTATCAGAAGTTCTGTGATTCTGAGTTTGGAAGGCATTAAAATAGGGTATCTGAAGTTTTCATTGTCTTCCCTTCAAGTAATGTTCATTTTCAGCCTTAGAAGCTTGTCCCGATCAATGAATGTGCGAAGTGATTTCATACTGTCACCTTCTTCATTTCCCGGTGCTTCGGTGTAGATGAGCTTCAGAATTCTTCTTTCAGCATCTTCTATTTCATCAACCGTAAGGCCATCGCTTTCGCACCTTATCTGCCTCAGCGTTCTGGCAACGAAACTTAGTATCCAGGCTACAAGTCTGATGATCTGAGTAAATTTGGAAAACCATCTTAGATCGGTGTTCTGCCTGTATGTTTTCTGGGGTTAAGAATTTTTTGTGACCCCATGTTCATATGCCATAGATCTATGAACATTTGATCAACAGTAAAGAACAAGACGCTATTTCTAATTGACGTTTGAAAAAATTTGCCCCAAAACAAAAATTGGTTTTACAATACCGGTATACTGATACACGTACAGGAAAAAAATATATTTTTTACAGTGAGATATTTAAATTATAATGGTATAATTGTATAACATGCAGTTTTGAAGATATTAAAACACAAAATTACAAAGAATCACAAAACCACAAACTTATGTATCGATTCTACAAGTACTAATAGATGTATCGAGCTGTAATATCTCAAAATGAGTATTTAGCATAATAAGAACAACATAATACAAAGTCTTTATTTTTTGTCAGACAAAGTGAATCTAAAATGTAACTTATCTTTTTTTACAAATGTCATAAATATCTTGAAGACATTCGACTGCCCGTTTTGCACACTGATTCCATCTCGGTTTTCCAGTCTTGAATGTTCTTGATTCCAAACGTTTCCACACTATTTAATACCTTTTCACGACCCTGCAAAATGCCGCATGGCATCTAAGAATTATCCTAATTGTACATTTAGTCAGTAAACCAAGTTTCTGCCCAACAGAAAGATTATACCTACGAATTTTGAGTAGTGAGGTTCTTCTTTCTGGTAAAAGAATAAATGACAAAAGAGCTAGTCTTGCTCGGGAATTCCATCTTGAATTACGTAAGCTAGGTAATACAATTACACGCTACATTACACAATTATTAAGAAAAGCAAAAGCATATGTAGTTATATACCTTTAAATTTAGTGACTTTCTACACATTTCTGGACAATTCTATTAAACTATAGAAA
Source organism: Anabrus simplex (assembly GCF_040414725.1). Lineage (NCBI taxonomy): Eukaryota > Metazoa > Arthropoda > Insecta > Orthoptera > Tettigoniidae > Anabrus > Anabrus simplex. Next base: position 77,288,559 of record NC_090277.1, read on the forward strand.
GTTCAATACTAAAATAGATAAATATGCAAACTGGATTGAAGCCACTTATATTTATTTAACAAAGCCGAGCTTTCCACCAAATTACATTGCCCTTCATCAGAGGATGTGCCTCCGACAGTGAACAAAAATTATTCAAAGCAACATGGAAGTCACGACCATGCTATCCACAGCTCCACTACTAACTGGACTGGTGGTTCTTCACCGCCCTCTGTCGACAGTTTCTTGAGTGTGTTGCTCTGTGCTATGGTGGTGTTATGCATGTATTTCTGATGTACAGGTCACCGTGCATTTGATAACAGTGAACTAAGCTTTGCTCTTAAGAAATATTTTCTGAGTTTTACCCCAAAGATACGGTATGTATATAATTAACAATCAACTAGAAACTACAAATTGATACTTACCTTCTTTAAAAAATGTAACATACAAGAGTGAATGGAGTTTTATGTCAAGTGCAGCTTTAATTGTAACTTAAAATCTTTTCAGTCTATCGAACACACAAGTTCAATACCGTATAAATATTACACTACAACATATTTGTAAAAAAACAAACAAATTTTGACATGTCTCCTTCTTAAAAGAACAGCGTGGTTATAACACGATATGAAAACGGCAATAGATTATTCTCGAAAGTATAACTGAACTGATCACTCCTCTCCACGGCGAAGGTCTTTGGCATTGACCTGATTTTGGTAATTTCACGTAAATCAGAAAAAAATGTTATGAACTAAAGTAAGGCAAATAATATTCAAAACTCTCTGCAGTTAAACGACTGAATTATAAGTCCTTCGTGTTTTTTCTATGGCAATGAACACTTTCATTGTAAAATTTGACAATGTGTTATAATCTTTCACAAATAATTTCAGCAGTAATGACTGAATACCTTCACATAATTAATGTGGAAAATCAAGGATTTCCATTGAGTATTTAACAGGGTACCACACCCAGCTTGTGAGCATCTCCTTCAACATACAGGGAACTCCTAACCACAGCCCCTGTTCTCTCAATGCTTCTCGGATTCCTTAAAACTTACCTCTGCTCTTTTCACATGGGTTGATTATCTCCAATCAATAACTTCCGCATTGTAGAAATCTGGGGAGGTTTATTAAAAATGGAAAAAAGTGAACAGAACAGAGATGGAAAAAACTGTGAAATAATGAAGCTAGCAAGAAAGTACTCAAGAAATACATGAAACTTATACCATTTGGTTATCTTATGCGTCCTAAGTTGGCAAAACCGAGAAGAAATAAATAAGTGGGATATAATTCAATACATCTGCAGTGGAACGGCGTGCATGACAGATGATATTTGCGACTTAAGCGACAAAAGTTGGCCTTAAGTATAATACACTATGATGTATTTTCTACGTCACCTGCCAAGATTCGTGAAGCTTACGTGAAAGCCCAGTCACTGGCCTCTCATAGTGTGAGTGTATGGTTGGTGTGGGTATAACCTCTTAGTACATGAAATAGACGTTTACATTTTTTTTAGGTAAGCGTAGTTCTCCTTTTGATTTATGGCGAGTGGTAGCGGAGGCCTGTATTAGGCAGGCCTCCAGAGGAGGTCAGGACAGACTGTGTATTGGTGGAAGAAGTTTCAATGGAAGATACGGTAGTGTTAAGTGGCAATCAAACATAGCAGAATTCTGATGAATCAGAGCAATCAAGTTCTAACTCTCGTACCGTGAACATGTACACCTCAAGTTATATAGGATCGTATGTAGTATGTGTAGCAGATCTTTCGACGAGAAAAGCCACAAGAGCAATGCTCGAAAGTCTTGTCCAAAGCCAGTACCTACGCTGAACTTGGCCAAAACGGTTTATTGCCGTTTGAAAACATGGACCATCACGTGGACTAAGAAACTGACAACGAGGTTGCACCTCAGGACACAGCACTACTGTCACAGTCTCACCCCCGGTCTCTTTGCTCGTTTTACCGCGTTCAGCCACCGCCCCACCGCGACTGGACTTTGTCCCCAGGAGAACCACCTGCCAATTGACCTTCGGCCTGTACTTCAGGCGAGTTTACACTCAACACTCTGAACTCTCCTACTTCGCCAAACCTCTCACGGCAACCACCGTCACCACTACGACTACTTCGATAACTTCAACCTCCACCGTCGCATCATCTACTGCATCGACTCTAACCTATCCTTCGTACTACACTGGGATTTTGTGCCCTGAGCTTGAGCATCCACCGTCATCTTCAACGCCCGCCAGCGCATCAGCGGAACTACAGGAGAGAAGTAGCAGCTAAACGCCCATCAACTCAGAATCTAGAAGAAGTCGCCCTGAAGAAAAATTCCTCTTGAGCACCACGCACCGGATGCCATGGAAGATTCATCCAACTCAGCCCCAACAAACCCTGCCCCAACATCCAATTCCCACCTCTTTCACAAGCCCACAGAACAGCCACCTCCATCCAAACTATCCAACTATCCAATATCAAAAACGCATTTTTGAGTTGTAACTCTTTTGTGCTCAGCCACTGTAGTTATATCTTAGCTATTTTTCTTTTTATTTCGTATAAATCATCTCCCCATGCCAGATAGTAGTCATCTGGTTGGAGTTTTCATCGCTCAAGCACCTCACATTTTTCTTCTCACAATCGGCAACAGAAATTTCTCCGAACAAATTGACAATCTTGGGTTAATAAATATCTGTTTCTGTCTCCCGACTCTCTGAAATAACGATGCTGAAGATTTAGCTGCCATTACATTTGGACAATTCCTGATTCAATTCCAGTATTATCATTATGGAAATATTGGCTGTTTGTTGTGGAAATACGATGTCCAAAATTAGTGATTACATTAACAATTAAATTAAAATATTCAATTTACGAAAATTGTGCAGCGTATTCCCCATCCAACTCAGGTAGCACTTACTAGATGAGGCGCTTCAGTTAAAACTGACTTGTTTTACACAGAACATTGGAGTGAAATCATGCAAGCCATATAATCTTTATACTCGGAAGATTCAGTTGCAGTTGAGTTCAGAAAATTTGTATGACAAGGATCGATTATGGAAATTTGCCACAAGCAATACCATGACTGTAAACATCTGATCTTCAATTAGCATAATGAGAAGGTATTGAAAAAATAACACAGCACCGCATATGTCAAATTTTTAAGTGTTGTTCAATGTGGTCCAAGAAGAGACAACTCTTCAGTTACGATATCAGTGTTGCCAACTCAGCGGATTTCCCGCCAAATTTGGCGGATTTTAAAATGGAACAGCGGATACATTTTCTATTTAGCGGACAGCGGATTTTTTGACGGATTTTAAAACTTCTTTTAGAGATATTCAGCGGCAACAATCTCACCTTTCATCACCAGGAGAGACAAAAATAGAACTTAGTATGGCATATTGTGTAATTATTCCTGTTTTATTGAACTTATGCTGCATACTACCACTCGTTTTCGGGACCAACTCTGGCCTACAGCCTCGGTCAGTACAGTATTTGTTACAATCGTTACTGTACTCTTGATGAGCCGGGTAGTGTCGTATTTGATAACGTGTTTCTTTTGACATCAGGTTCCTTTTGGTACGTCGAAAGAAAAGGTTAAAAACTAGTGAGATATTTCGTAAAGAGGAGTTAAATAATTAAACTTTAAAAGACTAGTTGGTTGAGCTTCCCAGTGATGTCAAATACGGATGGTGCGTCTATTGGCAGTGCAATATAAATGCGAAATTGTTTGGCATTAATTCTTTCCGCATTTATCAAAAACATTTAAAATAATGAAAGTGAAAATAACTTTCGAAATAGATTTGAAAATTTCCGTATTGTCTTTGCTGCTGTGCACTGCCAGCATATTCTTTTTGAAAAAGAATAGTACCGTGTGGCTTCATATGAAACCACAGGATTTCAACTCAGCACATCTGGTTCAGAGCATATAATGCGCGGAGGTGATGAACTCCTGTTCTACAACGGGTGAGTGTTGTGTTAATCTATTTTATTAAAACAGCTGGTATATGCTATTTTGCTTCGGTTCGAAATTTAGCGGAATTTAGCGGATTTTCAACTAAAATTTAGCGGAGAAAAGATTTATGGGTTGGCAACACTGTGGCATAGCTATATTAATTGCCAATAATTTGTCTTACCAATGGTACCTGTCAATTCCAATATCCCCAATTTGTATATACACTAGGAATAACATTTCTCAATATATGTTTAGTTAATATCTATTGTCCACCTGACCTCTATGTTACCAGACAGCAGTGGTATACACTTTTTAAACACTTTGCAGAATATCCGACTTTAATCATAGCTTGAGACTTAAATTCCCACCATACAGCTTGGGGTTGTACTTCAGACACAACCAAAGGTAATAACATCCTAAATACTGCATATGAGAATCAATTAGTAATCCTGAATGATGGGTCTCCTACTAGGATAACAGTCGATTTATGATTGTGTAACATCTTCTTGGCTCACAAAATGACTTGGAGAACTATAAAGGATACTCATACGAGTGATTACTATCCCATCTATATTACAGTAGGAATCAGCAAACCTAACCTGATTCAGATGAGCCGCAAGTATAGATTTTATACTAGATCACTAAAGAATTTTAATCAAGACATTTACAGTTCCTATATTTTGTCTCATTTCCAATATTTGGGGGTCTTCACGATATCATATTACCACTTGATGACAATTATACAACAATACTTGGATGAATATTAGAAAAACTACCTCAATGTGTAAATCCCGTTGCTAAGATACATTAGTGGGATATCCAATGCCATCAATTGATTGTAGCAAGGAAACAACTTTTCAGAGAATATCGACGTGACCTTACACCAAAAAATTATTTTAATCTTAAACAATCATACTGCCAAAATGAGACAGCTTATTAATAATAAACGAAGAGAAGCCTGGAAACCTTTTATCTCATCATTAACTGTATCATCTAATTCCAAAGTTATATGGACAGCCATCAGATCATTGACTAGCCTTAATCATAACTACGGTACTAAAATTATTGATACAGACACACTCCAGGAGTTTTATAATCATTTAACACCAGATATCGTACTAGCAGAGTTCCAATTAAATAGTCAGGCAAGCAACAATCAATATGGAACATTAATGCAGCCATCCACTTAAGTGAACTAGATGCTTAACAAGAAAAAATGCACATCACTCGGACCAGATTACATAACATATTCAATGATCCTTTCATTGCCGTATGCAGCTAAAAATATACTAATAGTCAGTAGTCTTCTTTAATAGTATACTGCTTTCAACCCAGCCATCTTCTGAATGGAATGATTTGTTCTTAATACCCATACAGAAAAATAACAACCATCTCAATTAGGGAGGAATTGTTCTGGGATCTTGTATTAGAAAAGTATTTTTAAAAGTACTGTTAAATTGTCTCCTCTGCTATCTGGAATACTATAATCGTTTCCCTAAACTTCAATATGCATTCATCCAAGGAGGAAGTACTTATGATGTTCATAATATTTCTAATATTTCTAATATAGCTAAGTTACGGAAGCATACCCTGATAGCCATTTTCTTGGATATAAAAGGAGCCTATGGTAAAGCCAATATTGATCTTCTTTTAAGGAAACTCCACTATAACAAACTTCCCAATAACTTTTTAACCTAGTGAGGCACTTATTAATATACAGACGACTGACCGTCAAAGCATCTTGCCAAACAATTCCAACTAGATTTACTGCTCACGGTCTCCCTCAGGGTGACATATCAACTGGTTTACTTTTCTTGCTTTATATATGCAGGACTTAGGACATCTTGTTTTAAGATCAGCTAGAATCATAGCATTTGCTGATGGTATCCTTATATATACTAGCCTTGACAACATAGATGTATGTAGACAAACCATAACGTTTGCTTTAAGGACAGTAACTCCTGGCTATTGGACAATGGATTCCATCTGTCCACCAATAAATGCTCAGCGATGATTTTTACCCATCAAAGACGCTATAATCAAACACATCTTACTATCTCACTCGAGGTGCCTATTCGTAACGTTCATAAGTATTTAGGCTTATTCCTTGATAATAAATTAGAATATAAAACCCATTTCCATAAACTTCAAAAAGAAACAATAATTATATCAATATCATTAAATCAGTTGTAAGGAGGCAATGGGGAGTTGATCCCACAGTCGCATTATCATTATACGAGTATAAAGCTACAGTTCGAGCAAGATCGGACTATGTAGCTCCTAATTTTGAAATTTCTTCTAGGACCAATGTACGAAAACTAGATATAAACCAATTTAGTGCCATACGCCCTTGTATTGGTACCCTCAAAACAACACCAACGGATTCTTTATTAATTGAAGTCGGCGAGCAACCGTTGAATATACGGCGATTACTGTTAACCAAAAACACCTTTGAAAAACTGTCTATAACACGAAGTGCGATAATACCCAAAATGCAGCTATTATATGAATACTTTCAAAGACATAATGCGCGTAATATATCATGGCCTGCTCTAGCTACTGTATGTGAGCATCTTTTGTCATACCGTAACTTTTTTCAAAGTAGGCTATAGCACTCCCCCACCTGGCCTTTCCACTTCCCATATTATATTATTAATCAAAGATCATTAAACCCCCATATATTCTTTTCATAATCTTCTTAATAAATATCCTTCTGTCATAGCACCTAGTAAACGTGTTCGTTTGACTAAGCTGGACATTGGTACTGACATTTATACAGATGGATCAAAAAATAAGAATGGGGTAGGATCGGCCTTCTACATCCCCAATCTTAGCATTTCCAATAAGTTTTCATTACCCTCGTCATTGTAAATTTTTACGGCAGAAATTTTCGCCATTCGAAGGCACTTTTATATATTAAAGATGCCCATCATAAAAGTCATGATCTCCACGGACTCGCTAAGTGCACTACAGTCGCTAACTTCTAACAACACACCCATAAATTGTTATGTTTACAACGTCAAAAAATTATTATATGAGTTAGAAAAGAACGATCATTGTATTACCCCAGTTTGGATACGTAGTCGTACCCCGGTATTTTAGGCAATACAACAGCAGACCTACTGGCGAAAGAAGCGGCTTCAGGTAAAGACTCCGTAATTAATATCGCTACCCCCTTCAATGATTTTCTACCCTTAATTAAACAGCACAGCCATCAGCGGTAGAATGATATATGGCAGTCATCATCCAGAAGAATAGGACGATATTATTATAATATTCAACCATATGTATGCCCTAAACCGTGGTATTTTACAGGTAATTATACGCGAAGGCATATAACGAATATTATAAGCTTACAATTTAATCACGCACTAACTCCACAATGTAAACAAAGATTTCATCCTCAAGACTCCTCTACGTGTATATGTAGTGATATTGACAGAGACGCAAATCATATTTTTTCAATGTAAATTATACGAAGTTCCTCGTCAAAAATGTATTCAGAAATTAATGAAGTTACATACTTCATTTCCATCCAGTATATCTTGTTTATTATATCAACCTACTATTGCATTCAATAATGCAATTAGCCTAATCTTTTTCCTTGATCAACCTAATCTTATAATTTAGCATTATAACTTGTTCAACTACGAAGCAGAAAGAATAGGCCACATTCCGTAATATAATTTATTTCAGATCGGAGTGTATTTTCTATAAGAAGAATGTACTTACTCTAGTGTGCAACTGATTTATGTTTATAATTATAACATAATGTATAAGATATAAAGGCTACCGCAATGGGCGAAATATGGACGAGCCCACTCAATATCGAAGCAGAAGAAGAGGAAGAAGAAGAAGGACTATGGTGTCATATTCGCCTGATTTCACTGGTGTATGATTTTGCGATTTTTCTTTCTCTCTTTTCCTACAAGATTAGTGGTTATCATTCGTATATGTGATCTCGATCTGATCTCTGCAGTTATATGTGTTGTTTGTGTTATTATGAGCGTGTTCACTATACCTCAAGTCTTGTGACTGGCTAAAATAAAAGAGCCCAAAACTTACTCGCGAATATGAAGAAGAAGAACAAGACCTAAGTGACTGGGGAACAGTAAGCGAGCTCATAAACATCAAGAAAGAAAAGGAGAAGAAAGAAACGGTTATTATTTCGAACTTCAGGTAACCTACAATACATTGGTAGTATTTCTTCACACTTGTCGATCGGTAAGCTGAAAATAAATACACGTTCGGTAGTTATAGTACAATAAATGTTCGAACACTGTTAGCAGTGCGATGTTTTAGAGGTTTAATTGGCGTACAAAATTCAGTGCTTTCCCCAACAAACTTAACGGTACAGATCTTTTATCTCAAGTGAAATGGTGCATGCATTACCATCAGTATGTTTCTCACTGTGTAGAATTTATTTCCATTGGTTAACTTGTCGTTGATTTATACTCCAGTGATGCTTTATTCTGGTTCTCAAATGTCCGTATATTGTATGGCCCAAGAGTACCTACCGTAATAGTTTTAAAATTCCAAATAAAATTACCTGTATCCGGTTCGGTTTCGAAGTGGCAGCATTGCTATTTAATATTAAGTTTTTGGTATTATCGGCACACTTTATCTGGATGCATTTACACTCTAGTGCTGAATCGGTCGACCTCAGCAATCTTCGAGATTCGTACTGGCAACCTTTGAAACACAAACTATGAATTGCTTAAGCATCGTTGTGCGACATCTGGCGTACACTTTACATACTAGTACTGTTGTTGTTTACACAGCAAAGCCAAACTATAGAATTCATGCTAGGATGAAGATTCGCATCGAGAAATGTTATATAATGTTATATAATGTGTATGTGACACACTTGTTGGCTTAAGATAATAACGGTTTAGAAATTACATATCGATCGATCATATTCTCGATTCAATTCAGATTTCATTTTCATTCAGTTGGCAGAACTACCGGAACCGGGACAGCTCCCACCTTACTCCTCACCACCGTACACAAATGCATCCAGATAAAGTGTGCCGATAATACATATCGCCATACTTCATGCAGTTTAACTCCTATCATTCTTTTTCTTATGCATGGTTCGTTTCATTACGGAATTTTAGGTAGTTTGTTTTCTTTTCTGCAACCTTTCACTGCAAACCTAAAACCTCAAACCTTCTCTGCTACCATTTGCAGAAATATTGAATTAACTCTAGTTTGGCAACCTGATTGCCAGTTTCTTGTAGATGTTGACATCGTATTAACTTCGAGTTAGTGCGTTACATTTCGACGGTTGTATAGTTGACATGCACCGCAATGTATACAGCCTAAACTAGAGTAGATGTTCTCGACGCAACTGAATAAACTGAATTTCTTTTTTCAGATATATTAAATATTACTTAGAAAAAAATTGTGGGAATGTAACACTTATTAATTGTGTTTAAAGGATTGTTTTCTTGAAGATATTAATTGTTGATTGTGTCATCAGACTGTGGACTGGTTGGACGCACCCTTCCATCCCAACCTATCCTCTGCTAACATTTTTATTTCCATGTAACTACTACATTCTAAATCTAATCTATTTTTCATATTCATGTTTTAGTCTACCCCTATCGTTCTTACCACATAAACTTCCCTTGAAACCTAACTGAACAAATGGTAGTATGTGTCATACCATTCTATCCCTTCTTCCTATCAAATTTCACCAAATTTGTTTTCAGCTCACCAGTTTTATTCATTATTTCATCATTTGTGATAATATCTACCTGTCTCTCCTTTCCCTCGATTTGCTCAGCTAATGCACAATAACTGAACCAGTAATCCATTAGATAACTGCCATCACAGTTCCAGATCGATCTATTGGGTATAGGAGTAAAACTAAGATGCATCTCATGAGACATATCTCAAAGGAGGATTAAGACTGAGGTCACTGGTATGATAGATCTTACTATGTAGATGAATAAAGTTTGTTGTCTGCTAACAAGATATGCTTCCTTCCGCCTCATGTGTATCTCTCACACTGTCAACTGACACCACAGTTGTGTAAACATCTTGTGATCCTGCTTGATCTTTACAACTCTTCTATTTCACTACAGTGGCAATGAGGGAGAAATTGCGGAGGTACGGTGTAAACTTCCCAATATGTGCTTCAGAGAAAACGCCACTCTGGGTCGTATGTGCCACAAATATTCTAAACATTTAAATGCTGATTTGGCAGTGGAATGTATATGAAAATCATGTGAATAGAATGGTAATTTTGTGCTTTAAAAAGTATCCTTGCATCCTCTAATTATGTATGCCTATTGGAACAAACTCTATGGTGCTAAGGCCCTGTTGGCTCTTAGCCTATCAAGTGACTGCTGCCCAGCCCAAAACCTTCAGGTTATGAGGAGATGCTTGTTCAGCATGTGTCATTATTCTTTACACTGGGGCAACACCTCACCTTTAGATTGCTCTTCAGTTATTCTCGTGTAGGCTAAGTGGACCTAGAACCAGCCCTTATATTCAGATAAAAATCCTTGACGTGACTGGTAATCAAACCCGATTCTCCAGTTAAGTGGCAGACTCGCTACTGGTAGACCGCCGTGCCACCATGACTTGAAACCATGAGCAAGCTTAGTTGCATTTTGTACGCAGTTGATTGTGTATCTCATGCAAAACTTGTTGAGATTTTAAAATCCACTGGTGTGGATGTTGGTGATCTTCGTATCATTTCCCGTCTGTACTGGAATCAAACGGCAGAGGTCAAAATAGAACGAACTACTATTGAGGACATAGCTATACAAAGAGGTGTCCGCCAGGGATGTGTCCTGTCCCACTCCTTTTCAACATCTACTCTGAAGCTGTGTTCGGAGAGGCTATGAAAGATGTTAATCTAGGTATCAAGATCAATGGCTTTGTCATTAATAATATCCGATTTGCTGACACTATTGTGTTAGCCAGCAATCCTAGTGATCTTCAAATCATTATAAACAACATCGTGAGGACCAGTGAAACCTACGGTTTATCCTTGAATATTAAAAAGACCAAGCTGATTGTATTCTCAAAAACACCAAAACAGGCCTCCCTTTACATCAACAACAACATCGTCCAACAAGTATCTTCTATCAAATACCTTGGAACTCTAGTGAACCAGCATTGTGATTCAAAATGTGAAATCTTATCCAGGATTGGACAAGCAAAAAATATGTTCAATACCATGAGAACCTTATTCACCAGCCGAGAACTCAACCTCCAGCTCAGAGTTCGAATGCTACGTTGTTATGTCTTTCCTGTCCTTCTGTATGATTTCGAAGGGTGGACGCTTAGCCTTTTATTGGAGAAGCATATTGAATCTTTTGAAATGTACTTATACAGAAGAATACTCCGAATATCTTGGGTAGAAAAGAAGACAAATGAAGAAATCCTCAACATCTTGAACAAGAAGAGCTTCTCATAACCATCAAGGAGCGTAAGCTCAGCTACCTCGGGCACATCATGAGAGGTGAACGATACGAACTTCTCCGACTGATCATTCAAGGGAAGATTGATGGGAAAAGATCTGTGGGAAGACGGATAAATTCCTGGCTGAAAGACTTGCGGCGGTGGTATGGGCATACGTCGATAGAAATCTTCCGTGCTGCCGTTTCGCGTGTAATCATAATCAATTGGATAGCCAACCTTCGGAGGGAGACGGCATCATAAGAAGGAGAAGAAGAAGAAGAAGCAGGAAACTGTTTGAATAAAACAGAGTTTCAAAATTGATGTACCGGCAGCCTACATGGTGTCAGATTAAAATATCTTCAAGTGGTGGTTGAATTCTCATCATCATTAATTATCTTCTACCTGCCATATGAGGTATTTAAAAGGGAACCCAAAGGTTTTCAGTGTGGGGTTACTACCATCAGATCCTTAGCCAAGTCTGGGATTAATTCTACTTAGTTGTGCCCTGCTTTTTATTTTCAACTTTGCTAGCTGACCTCCTTTGGTTAACTCTTGTTCTTTTCTGACTCCAACAGTATTAGTATTCTTAGTTGTTCATTTTCACATTCTTACTGTCCTGCCTCTTCATTTGTCTAAGAGTTGTAAGAGTTGGACCTCTTTCTTTCTTTTCTGTTTCTTCTGAATAGAATTAAGAGAGGACGGTTGCCTAGTTGCATTTCTTATTCAAACATTAGTTGCTACCACCACCAAAATTAAGGCATCAGCAAAACAAAAAATTTAAGGGCCAAGAAAGACATAAAAATACTCCCCAGGTCTCAAACAGAACAACAGTTGACCATAGGGATTGGATAGGATAGAAGAAAGTGTGGAGCCTGGAAACAGTTCATAATGGATTGTAGACTATGAAGTATATCTGGAAAATGATAGCCAAAATTAGAAAATGAATGAAAAGAAAAAGATGGGGAGAGACCCTCTTTCCCTTGTTCTGCCTTTCTCCATCTCCCCCAACCTCTCCTTGGCTTCCATCTTGGCTTGGCAGTGTGAGTTTTACAGCGGCACTTTTCAACTAGAGGTGAGCCTCGTAATCATTTTTGTCATTCCATTTTGACTGCAGTGTTTATCATCGAACCATCCGGCATATAGGGATGGTCTCATTTAAGCTTCAGACGTGGGAAGTTTATGCTCCAGCCATCAAGATATATTATATGTATGCTACTTCTATTTTACTTTTACCACATAAAGCTCCATTTTTAGCATAGGAACCTTACAAGGACTATACTTACAATCTAATTTATCTTAATGCGAAGACATTCAGTTGATCCATTTACGTGCCATTTAACCTTGTACATGGAAGCTATAAGATATGACAATTTTGGCATGGTGTTATATGGAAAATACATTTAGACAGTTTGTTGAACTTACAGTCTAAACATTGTAAATTTTACTAGTCTTTAAAGTAATACCGCTACATGATTTTGGATCATGTAACATTGGAATGTTTGCATTGATCGATCTGATGAAGCACTTTAAAAATATCACCTTGTGCCTTAACACTTCATTTAATAGTTTTTATATGTTTTATCTAATTATTGTCCCTCAGCTGATGATGGACACATGACCAAAACTACTACCACAGAGATAGGTGTTATGTAATATTTATGCAATTGGAATGTATTGAATAGGTGGACCATTATAGTTCATCCTCTTCTTGTAACTGCAATTCAATACAAAACAACATTAAGTTTATAGCTTATGATTACAGCTTTGTCTTATCCCTGTGAGCACCTTCAACCAGGAATTTGTTTGACCATCAATTCTCATTGCAGCACAACTGTCAACATAAATACCTTTGATTGCTTGTAATAATCTATCCTTAATCTCAGTCTCCCAGTATGCTGAACATCTTTTTCAGTGGTACTCCATTATTTGCCTTCTTACAAAACATAAATATTACTGTTTGTTCTTGTAGTATTTTTCATCCTGACACACACTTAAAATCTGATCCTGATAGCCCCTCTGTGATGTGTAGCCACACTGGTTTTCGTCCAACTTACTCTCAACTACTGATTGCACCCTTCATTCCAAAATGCCAGTGAAGACCTTGCTTGGTTTACTGATTAGTTAGATACCTTGATAGTTGTTACAAGGCTTCCCACTATATTTCACCATTTCAGGTATGATTTCATCTATTACTGCAGCTTTATGACAATGGAGTTTATTTACCATCCTTTCCACATCCTCAAGTTTAATTTTGCCATCACAATTGTCTTCTCCCCAGAAGCTTGCTTGTTTGCGAAGTCACCAGGTTGCTTTCCTTTTACGTTGAGAGGATTTTAAAAATATTCCTTCCACCTCTCCTATGATTCCCAGGGATCTATTATTACTTCACCTGATTTACTCAAACTAACATTCATTACATTTCTTTCCTCACTTCCTTTATTACTGTCCAGGTAGGTTTTCCTGCTGTTTGACCTAGCCATTCCAGGTTATTACCAAAATCTTCCCACAACTTCTTCTTTGACCCAGCAACTATTCGTATCACTTAGTTTCCTTCATAATGTACAGATCCCTGTCTTCATCAGTCCTTGTTTAGACCATTTCTGATATACCTTCTTTTTAAGTTTACAAGCTGCTCCCACTTCATCACTCCACCACCTACCGAGCACTATAGCTGCAGTCGCTTAAGTGCGGCCAGTATCCAGTATTCGGGAGATAGTAAGTTCGAACCCCACTGCCGGAATCCCTGAAGATGGTGTTCTGTGGTTTCCCATTTTCACACCAGGCAAATGCTGGGGATGTACGTTAATTAAGGCCATGACCGCTTCCTTCCCACTCCTAGACCTTTCCTGTCCCATCGTCGCCATAAGACCTATCAGTGTCAGTGTGAGGTAAAGCAACTAGCAAAAAAATATATAGCAAAGATGATTTTTTTAGTGATAGTGATGTAGTTCGCAATAGACTTCGTGAAAGTAATTTAATAGGGAAGATACTGGTAAGGCCTTTATGGGTCATTTATAATGACAGTCACAGCAGAGGACTTGCTGTGCAAATTGAGTGGGAATGCAGTGTCAGGGTAATTCAAGGTAGTGTATATTCTGGGGCTACTATTTCTGTGATAATGGTGAGTCTTTATGGAAATTATTAAACATCTTAAATCAAACCTGTCCCTCTTAAAGTCTACAAATTTCTTACTTATGAAATCACCCCATAGGCATGAAAATCCAGAATGGTCTTGTGTGAATAAGGAAATTAGAAAAACTCACAAATTTTTATTAGTATCTGTAAGCACTTTAATAATATTAACACAAGGTATGCATATCTTTAACAGGGGTAGAAATTTCTTGGAGAGGGAACTATGTACAAGTATTTAAGAGTTAACAGTACCACAGAATATAATTGCACTTCCATACTCTTAAAAGCCAATTGAAGACACTGACAGGGGTACAGAAGAACAGAACCGTAAAATTCAGGTAACAAACCAGAAAAGTAAGGAATTTTAAGTTACCCAATTGCCACAATCAAACATTAGGGAGGAAGGGGTTCTGATATTGCTCTTGATAAACGGTCAAAGAGTTGTGAATAATCCATTAAAATTCAGTATATTGATGGAATCTGATGGGATTAGTGTGATAGGAGTGGAATTGTTGATCATGGTTGAGTGGAGGGGTGGTAATAGAGAGGTATTTCCAGAAGGTTATGCTGTCTATCACAGAGACTGAGGATATAAGATTTTGAAGGGGAGTGTTTATTCTGGCGAAGGAAACTTATTGCTGACATGAATGGTTTACTAATGAAAGGGATAAACTATTAAGGGTAAAATTAGTTTGTGATAATATGAAGGAGGTGGGAATTATTGGAACATATAGGCCTGGAAGAGAGGAGAGAGACATGGAAATATTTGAGAAACTAACAGATTATACTCATAAACAATAATAATGATATGATAATAATTGGGGAGATCTAATCTTGCTTCACACTTTCACACTGTTATATCTGCAGCAAGTAAGGCAAACCATGGACAAGGATGATCTGCTAAAATACCAGGTAGCCAGAAGAATGTACAAGACCATACTAAAGCAGAATAAAAACAAGCACAGAGAATGGGAGGACAAAAATATGATAAATGAAGCAGAAGAAGACCCATACCAAGTGCTTGGACAAAAAAGCCACGCTTCACAACAGACGTCCCAATGGCAAAATGGTAAGAGCACATAAAGCAAGCCCTAACCGCCATGGAGATGAGGCCGACACTCAAGATAAATGATACTTGTATAATGGAAAATGGCATGTGCTTTAAAGCAGTTGAAGTAAGGAAGGTAATATCTGCACCTGGTCTAAACAGAATCTGCAATGAACACTTTAAGCTCTCATTGCCCAATCTGAAACACATCTGGACAGAACTCTTTAATGAGTGTGTTCAAAGAGGCCATATTCCACTTGACTGGCACAAATTTATCATCGAGTTACTGTATAAAGGGAAAGGTGACACAAGTAAACTTGGCTCAAATAAAGGAATAGCACTAGAATCAGAGCCCTTTAAACTGATAACAAGAATACTGACTCAAAGACTGAGTACCATAGCAGACTCGCTTCTTCCAGAAGAACAATTTGGCTTTAAACATGATCGATCCACCTTGATGGCCATTGGAAACCTACTCACCGATATCCAAGAGATGATTAAGGACATTAAGAAGATATTTGCCATTTCATTGATCTAGCAGAGTGTTTGACACAATGAATAGTAGTGTACTTATGGAAAAACTGGAGAACTTAGTAGGGCAGTCGGTGCTAACAAGACTAATTACAAATATACTGCCTGAAAATCAAATACAGGTGTGGTATGTGCTATCATAATCTAATTGGATAACTTAAATGGTCGGCATGTTACAGGATGATCCACTCAGTTCAGTATTGTATAACATCATGAACGAAGTAGTCACCAGAGTGAAGGAAGGGGGCACGAAACACAAGCATCTATATTTATGCAGATGATATGGCTCTCACCTCAGAAAACATAGAATATCAACAGAAAGCGATGGACGTCGTTGCAGAGTGGACAGGAAAGAATGACTTGGTGATAAACGAAAGAAAGATAGAATTCGTAGTTGTTAGAATAGGAGGTAGACAACAGAGAAGAGAAACTATAACATGAAAAGGACAAGTGCTGGCTCCAAGGAATCACTTTAAGTACCTAGGCACCACCATCCAAGTAACCGCATCAGCCTTTACAATTCACATAAGGGAAATACTAGCTGCTGCTATAAAAAGTATAAGCGGCATCAGACATATATCGAAAATGTCCGTAGCAACAGCAATGAAATTATTTGAAGTGAAAGTCATTCCCGTGCTTACTTATGGACTGGAATTATTAAGGGAACACTTACCAAAGAAGCAATTAAGGGATGTTGAAAACCTAAAAGTGAGATAATTGAAAAAGGACTAGGTCTCTCAAAATACATGCAGTCACGCTACACTTATATAGTGTTGAGGGAAACATTTCTAGTAGGGGACCTGTAGCAACAGTTGCTCTTGCCAGCTGCAGTTGCATACACGGACCTTCTACGAGAGTTGCAAACGTAAAGGAATAACATACACGAAGAAATTTACACCACCACTGCTATGCAAACCAGAGACTGGATGGAAGCAGAATACAGCTGAGGCACTTAATGACATGTTTGGCAACACATTGTTTCCACCACCACCGAATCTGCAGTCTGAAGTAGTTCCATGAGGCAACGGACAAGTGTTGTGCAGAAAAAGTGTGAAAAGTATCACGTCATGAATTGTACCAACAGAACAGCATCACTGACACAATTCTGTCGAGCTTAAGTTGTATGTAGTCCTCTGCCCATTGGGTGCACCTTCCTTATTATTATTATTATTATTATTATTATTATTATTATTATTATTATTATTATTATTATTATTATTATTATTATTATTATTATTATTATTATTATTGTTGTTGTTGTTGTTGTTGTTATTATTAAACTTGCTTCCAGTTGAATGGAATGGAGCTGAAGGTGAAGTTACATAAGTATGGTTCATCCATTATTGGAATATGCAAACAGTGTTTGGGAATCTCAGCAGGAATACCTTATAAAAGAAAAAGATGGTTTGCAGAGATAAGCAGCTAGATTTCTAACAGAGGATTTCAGGAGGAAAAGTAATGCATCAGAAAAATTAGATAAACTTTGTTTGAAGATTTTAAGTAAGAGAAGAGAGAGAACTAGTGTTAAAGAATTATATGGAGCTTACACAGGAGAGTAGCGAGGGGATGGATATCTGAGAGAGTCTTCAGTTAGCAAATAATTATGTCGGCTTGGCTGACCACAAATATGAAACAACAAGGGAGTTTCAGCAACAAGTGTTTGAGGTTAATTGTTATTGATTGGAAAGGACATGAAGGTATGGAGCAGTTTACCAGAGTAAGTGTTCGATTGATTTCCAAAATCTGTGGAGATATTCCAGAAAAGAATAAACTGCAACAGAGAAATGAAACTTTTGAGGGCATCCAACCTGTGCATACTGTTGTATAAAGAATTTTTGTGAAAAATTAATTCCATCCCTTTGTCTACAGAGATTGAATGGCTGCAATAGGGGATTGACTGTAGGATTGAAGAACGGTGATGCCTATTAGGGCTCTGGAACCAGTACGGTAGCTGTAAAAGCCCCTCAGGAACTCCGTAAAGAGGTGAAAAAAATGGCTCTGGTTAAGAGACAGTAGGTTGTTATGCATGATAGGTACCAAAATGGGAAAACTAATGTAATTGAAATCTTAAAACCATTGTATAATATTTCTTGATGTGATTCTACATACTGTAGGAGTTGATTATATGTAAGTGCCATAGGTATTATGAGTAGAATTTTGTAATTAATATGAATTTATTAATAATGAGCTTTATGTTTAATAGAAAAATTATTACTGTAAATTGTATACAACTATATTTTAGGAAATCTCATTTTAATTTAGAAATCAATGCCTGAAATTAACGTAATTTTGTGTCATTTGCCATTGCGGTAGACAGCTAATTTGCAAATAAAATATTTTTGATTTGAACTTCTTGGACCACTTTGCATGAGCGTGTAAGTCTGTTTTGATGCGTGTTAGCTGTAAAGTGTGTGGCCACTATTTGAATAGATTGTAGAGAGAACGGAAAGTAGGAGAAAGTCCTAGCAATTGTACCTGTGTAAATGTGTGCCCTGTTCTATGGTTGTGTGTTCTTGGTATGCCTGTGTTATTATGAAGTGTAAGCAACTAGATAATTAATCTCAGATAGAAGCTAGCAGTCAAATTTAATCTACCTACCACCCTGCCAACTCGTTACTGTATGAAGTATCAGTTTCTCCATGTGGGTTTTGCCTTCCATACCATTTCTTACTGTGGGTATATATTGCAGCTTAGTAGAATATCGGAAAGTATGCTTTCCAGACAACCTCATTTTTATGTCTATCCATGGTAGTGTAAGGCTGTTTAGATTCTCTGTTCGTGACAGATTTGCCTTCTTGAGTTCGCTTTTGGATTCTGTATTTGATATTTTTGTCTCACTCATAAAAGGATTTGCTTTTTAGTTTTATTTATTGTATGGTTCTAGTAGATATAGGTAGCAGTTGCTGCATGATATTGAAGAAAGGAAGTGATATGATGTACAATTTGCCTCCACATAATGTACGTGACATACTGCTCTTGTCCCAGTCTAGGGAAACGGCAGTCCATGGTACTGGAGAGTTGGTACCTTGTTTAATGTGTGTTTTAGGAAATTTTCACAAAAATTTCATCTTCGAGAGCACCTGCTAACTCGTACTAGTGAACGGACTGATTGTGACAAGGCAAGTGATGAAGGGGCCAACTTGAATAAGCACCTCGTCCATGATACTAAAGTTCGTCAGCACTCCCGTAGCCAATGTGGTAGGACCTTTCGTGAAACGCCCACATCAAAAGAAAACATCACTCATGCTGTTCGGCGTCCATACACATGTGATGAGTGTGGTAAGAGTTTTCGTGATAAGGCCCATTTGATTAACCACCTCCTAATCCATAGTGGTGAGCGTCCGCACGGCTGTAGTGTATGTGGTAGAAGGTTTCGTGAGAGCGGCGCGCTAAGTGACCACCTCCTCATTCATACTGGTGAGCGTCGCCGCGTATGTAAGGAATGTGGTAGGAGCTTTGCAAGAAGGGGCACACTCAATTATCATAATCTCACTCATAGTCGACTTCGTCCGCATTTCTGTAATTAGTGTGGTAAAAGCTTCGCAGGAAAGAACGCCCTAAACAGACACAACACAATCTTACTCATACTGACGTACGGCAATACGATTGTGATGAGTGTAGCAGCAATTTCCGCGTAAAGTCGTTGCTTACACAACACATGCTAAGTCATAGTGGAGTTCGTCTGTATGCCTGTAAGGAATGTGACAACAAGTTCCGTGTGAAGGGCATACTTAAAATACACATGCTCAAACATAGTGGAGAATGAAATTGCATCACTGGTGGTATTAACGGAAAACTTAGAGATACCTCTGAGCAACATTGCCAATGGATGAGGCAAGCTGCTAAACCCGGGTGACATAGTAGGTAAAGGTTTCAATGGTAAGGAAGTTAATTCAGAACGGATGTTACTCAATGATGCACGACGTTCAGATTCGTTGTCCAATGGGGCAGGGATAGTTTGAGCAGCTACGGTTATTCTATTAACTTCTCCCTTGGGAGGCGCTTCCTCACTACCTGCATTTACTATGGTGGGTTGATCAGATTTGGGAGGAACTTCCCCAGTTAACAATTGAGTGACCTTACTAGATAATTCGGAAATATTTTCCAGGAGCGTACTAGCTTCCTTCCCCTGAACATCATTCAGTTTTAGAGACAACAGATCGTTAACCCTATTCGAAAAATGATATAGCCTACCTTGCACACGCTTAATTTGATTCGGAGACGGATCATTTTCATCAAAAAAACTAACTACAGAAGCTAGCCCAGTAACATTCTCCGTGATCGTGGAAAGAGAATCGTCAATTTCTTTCTCTCCCAAATTGGGGATGGAAATGGGCAAATCAAGGGACTCTCTAAGCTTGTTAGTGTCTATTGCAACCGTGCCTCCAGATTGCACATTTCTGATAGTTAATTCATAGATCAACTCCTCCTTGCGCAAATAGTTAAGAAGGAGAACATCGCGAGGGCCGGGCATGGTGACAGAACAATTTTGAAAAACTCAAAAAATTCCAGCAACTGGGAAAATAGTTAGAGTTCGGAACAAACAATATTTAGCCGTCAAAAGGGGCTAAATTGAGACCCATTCAACCACGGTCTGCTACCACTTGTTACCGTGTTTTGGTGGTAGTTATGCATGAAAGAAGGTGCTGGGTGGTGAATAGGTCTCAAGCTACTAAAGTGAAATTAATTTTAAAATTTAACAAGGTTATATTTTCTTTTCAAAATTAGGTAACAACAAATAGAACAGGTACTTAGTAGCCGAAACACAATTGAAAAATACATTTACATAGGTACCCCATTTGGGGCTTCAAAAGTCAGAAACATAATTCTTGGGCAATCAGCTCAGTTTTACCCCAAACACAATTTTAACGGAGGGGCAGAAAACCCCATTCATACCTAGGAGCCCTTGCTCCAAATTACACTGAAAAGCCTCCTCGAGGCATACAATATACCATTTTCAAAAGAGCCACTCGCTCTCAATTTTAAGCCTCTCCCAGGCCACACCAAACTCCACCTTTAAGCTGTCCTCAAAGGACATATACACAGGGGTAAAATACCCAACCTACTGAGGTCTATTAAATGACAAGAAGGTTAATACATGACCTCTAAAATACAATTTGAGGGGAGGCGAACTTGCACTCCCAATACACTTTGTTTAAGACCTACTTGGCCTTAGGCCGTTAGCGCAAGGGCTAATCCCATACTACAGAGGTGACTTAAGAAAATAACAATTTACATTACATAACGGAAGAATTGGTTAAGAAAATAAGTTCACCTCAAGACAATGTGAGTGGGAGCTCGAGAGGGTTAGCACTCTCTATCCCAGTATGTAGCTTTACAAGAGAATGGATGGAAAGAGAAGTTACATTTTAGGAAAAGGTTACATAGTGGAACGCTTAGAACCCGCCCCGAAAGTTAAACTGCTGAGCTAGCAAAGAAAGAATTTATTAATCGGCCATTACCTTGTTGCTGACCGCTGCCGAGGAAAGAGGCGCTTCCCGCCTCCTGCTATGTACTTAATACACTGAAAGATGGAACAGAAGTGGCCGAGAGACCCAAAAATCAGCAGTTTAAATACTCTCGCGGAAGTTTCTAGGCGTTAGGGGAATGAAAACACCCTCCCACAAACACTTTATTGGGTAGGACACAGCAACATATTCAAGTTGGGGGAAGATACATCTGATTGGATAGAAATTAATTTAAGAAATTCGGGATTGGTTAGGTTCAACACAAGGGGAAAGAAGGGGTGAATATTGCCAACTTAAACAATGACTGAAAGAAATTTAACAAAGAACAAACTCTTGAAATTAAATTTTCTCCAACAAAATAGTTCTTTGACTCCGCACTAGGTTGCACTATTATTGATCTTCAGTAGTGTCCTCTAGGAGAGAAAGTTTACACTTCTTACTTCAAGCGAAACAAAAACACATCAAAAATGACACAGTTCAAAAACTCAAAATTTTCCACGTGGTGACATCTTCTGAGAAGGTAAAGAATTAACAGCGTAGATAAAGTTCAGACTTCCTCCAGCAGAGGAGTTTCAACTGGCGCACATTTTAAATTAGCGGAGTGGAGGTGTACCGCCCGGTACAATAACTACCATGTAACAGTGTTGGACCTTTCGCTTTCCTAAAGTTAATCGCAGTATGAATCTAGTCTTGCAGATAACACAGGAGTTTCTCTCCAATAATGTACCTATATACATACTTATACATCCTAATTCCACACTATGTTGGAGAAGATTGCAGTGACATCGATATGCATTCGAGGTTCATATGAACACGATCCGTAAAATAGAAATGCAGGTGTACTTTATCGATCAATTTCTTGTACATGCAATTCTTCTGTAGGGTGGTCCTGAGTTCACTGCACCTGTCATTGAATACAGTTAACCTGGAATGTTAAGGCATGCGTTCAAGTGATGATTAACAGAGGATGTTTTATTGCACCTTCGATATTTTGCAGTCAAGGTATTTGTTTTCACTGCACAATAATATGCACGAGAATTATTCAAATTAGAGGACATACTGTTATGGCTCGTTCCTCGCAGATGCTGATGAACCTGCGTAGTTCATTCTTGTGCACTTGATCTGGAGTTGAACGTAGGGTATGATATACTCGATCGGCTGTTTTTATTTAAATAGGAATTTTGCCTGATTTGTTTGCATAAGAGACATGATATCTACCCTCTCCGTATTAAGCTTTACTCTTCAGAATAGCATAGCATTAGGTTATTGATTGTAAATTCATTTATACACGTCAGCCTCGTGTCGGTAGGCACTGGCACGTAAAGGAAGTGGGACTAAATTCTGGCACATCGGCGTCTTCGAAAACCATAAAGATAGTGGGACATAAAGTCAGTAACTGTGCTTTGTTTTTCCAACTCGTGTCCCGTTTCTCTACGGGGTCGGGTGTAGGTGAGATAAATATTTCGTGGCGTGTTTTTATGACTGGATGCACTTCCTGACATCAACTTCATCAGAGGAGTTAATGAGAGGAAATGAATTACGTGATATATGTTGGTAGAAAGGGGAGTGTTAAACCCGGTGCCGGCACGTAGCCTACTCTTGTCGAATAACCCCAAGAGGTCTGCTCATGGCTGAACGTCTTCATCCTACGGACGAATCACCATCAACAGCGTCATATGACCTCACTCCATATGAACACTGCGGAGAGGTTTGGAATTAAATCCAGTCTTTTTGCACACGAACTTAGTGATCAGAAATTCTATACCTCAAACTCCCCCACCCTGCGCGTCAACATTCTGATGGTGAATTTTTTCGATCAAAGGGACTCGAGTCGGCTAACCACGCTGTCAGACTATTTAGACTTCAACGCCTTAACGATCAGGGCCACTAAGCGGGCTACGTATAGTAAATAACATTATTATTAAATATTTTACCGGATAAATCGAAGTTGACCCCGGACCCCGGAGTTGAAAAACCAAACCTGCAAACTCAGGGTCAAATCCTCACAGCTGGCGAATCTAATCAGAAATATAAAGTTTACTCATTCAAACTTGTGCGAGGAAATTTGATTACCGGTAGAACATAGGCTTCAATTTTTTTGTCAAATAGGAGTTGCTGTTAAGCTTCAGTGCCGTGTTTAACAAGGAAGCTGACAGCTACCTGAATTGTAATCTGATGTTGAAGGAAAGAACATAAGGGGATTCGTGGGAATGAATGAAATGAAACACTCGCTTGTTTCCAGATCTGCCACTGCTTGTTTCATACGCTCACTTTTCAGTTACGGTGTGACCAGTTCTTTCGTAGACAAATAAGTACTGTATGTAATTATTTGCTGTCTAGAAGGAAATTCCAAACGTGAGCTTTTCCTTGTGTGCCAAGGTTTCAAGTATTGTTTTGAATCTGTTTGTAGTAGCTGTTAAAGTTTTCCTTTTCGACACTAATTGTTGCAATTTCTGTTATTTGTATATTTGGGTAAATGGCTGTTTGAAAAAGAAGTCCAGATATTGTCGCTGTCCACAAGAGCTTTACTCTAGTCGTGATGTCTGAATAGAATATATCTGTTTTTAAACTAGGCTAATAACCCTAGTGTTCAGATATTTTTGATTTCCAAATAGTAATTTTGGCCCTGTTCCAGCACGCACCTGTACAGTGAGTAATACTTTTTTATAGTTCTTCATAAAGAGGGATTTACTTCTTTATAGACAGTACGATTGTCTAAAGAAGCTAATACAATATGTTGCGTGATGTAGGTTATAGTGGTTGTGATTCAAACTGCAATAAATTCTGTAAATGGCAAGAGATTTCATTGTGTAAACGCGTTCGGTTATTCAGGTTTCTCGTCTGTTTGTTTATCAAGACGGGGAGAACTTGTGTCCCTCGATCGTGTTTCAATGCCTGTCTGCGTATTTATTGAACGAACTTGTGGTACCTTGTTCTACTAGATATATAGTTTTAGATTTTTGTACACTTTGAGAAATTACCCTTATTTGTATTCCAAGGCTCAAGATTTAAATGTGATTACTTTCAGTTTATAACAGATGACTAGCCAGTCAGGAGGCACTATAACGTGTCATATGATTTTTATACTTTGATTTCTTTATTACACTAATTTGTAATGTTGTAACATTTTGTGTGTAAGTAATTTTCATTGTAATTTAAATTCTATCAGTTCTTTTAATTCATTTCTATTATTTCAGTGCTGATGTTCTGACTTGATATAGTTACATTATTTTGTCTTTGTTAATAAATTAGTTATTTAAACCAGTCTTGTTGGTATTATTTCGAGTAGCATAACCCGTCCATTAGGTCCCCTTGTGAACTCCGAAAGGAAGAATGCAATCCTGAGATAAGAGAAAAGACTAATAAGTATTCATCGCAAGTAGGCAGGAACCAGAAACCCAGTTGCCGCCAGCTCATGCAGACAAGAAAAGAATCAAAGGGTACAGTACCTTTCCATGAATCAAAGTTAAGATACCTTCGGTAAATTTAGCTGAATGCTGTAACTGCTTGGAAATCCAACAAGTCAGAAGCAATGGAGATAAATACGAGGGCGAATCAAAAGTAAGTTATACTAGCTCGCACGCGTTGTGTCGTGACCGTGACCAACGGCGCAGCAAGCTACAGTAACTGCCTACACGCCCGATAGGGAGGTTGTGTGGTATCCCGTCATATTGTGTGTACAGAGCGGGCTAGGCTAAATGGCGCGTCAACAGTATGTTCATTCCAAATTGGTAATGCGTGCAACGATCAGATTTCTATGGGCTAAACGGTTCAGTTGCACGGACATTCATCGTGCAATCATTGCTGTATATAGTGAGCGTGCAATTTCTCGCCAAGGTGTTGTAAAGTGGTGTAAGCATTTTGATGTCGAACGCACGGATCTCACGGACGAATACCGCGAAGGAAATCCCGCAACGTCGAGTACCGTAGGAAATGTTGACCGTGTGCATGGGATCATTAGAGGGAATCGGCACATAGCACTTCAGGAAATTGCCGGAATGCTGAACATTAGGTATGGCAGTGTGTTCTCCATTGTTCACCAGCACCCTGGACTTCGTAAACTGTGTGAAAGATGGGTCCCACGTCTGCTCACCAATGTTCGCAAATGAAACGTTTCCAGTCGTCACTGGCATTTTTGCAACGGTATTCTATGATGGGCAACAAGTTTCTGCGGCAAATGATCATGGGGGATGAGGCCTGGGTTCACTACTTCACCCCCGAAACAAGGAGAACACCGATGGAATGTGTGCACATCACATAACCACCACGAAAGAAGCCCAACGTTCAACCTTCAGCTGGAAATGTAATGGCGACGGTATTTCACATTGAGGGTGTGATTCACATGGAATTTTAGAAGAGAGGGACGACATTCAAATCGGTTTCGTATTGTCGAACATTGAAACGGTTGTGTAAGGCAAATGGGGGTGGAAGGGGTAGTATGTGGTCCTGTGGGTACATTTCTTGCTGATGGAAGTGCACTAGCAAAAGCATAGGGAATGCCATTTATTCCTACCAAGTCCGATATATGCACGTCCACGCCGTGGCCTCTGGGCAACGGGTACATTCTTTAAGGTACACGGCTAAGTCATGTAAGGGCGGAAAGCGAGTTCCCGACGCTTAAATTGGGGACCAATCAGCTAAGGGAGACAACCCTAACAGAAAACATCGGTCCTCCAGGATTGCTGGGGGTTGGAACAAGGCTAATAAACTCGCTTCGGTAAACAAACTGTTGCGAAGGCCCAGAATATGCCTCGGAACGGTGGATTTAATAGACGACGAGCTAAGCTAAAGGAAATGGAATTGGTATGTGGAATGTACGCACACTTCTACGAGCCGGAGCATTGGAAGTATTGACGCAGAAGCTAGAAGTCAACAAAGTGGACATAGCAGCCATCTAAGGAACAAAATGGTCAGGAAGAGATGAGATTTGGGATACCAAAACACACACGATATTTAGTAGTGGGAAGTCAAGGAATGCACAAAAAGGAGAAGTAGCATTTATAGTACGAACACCAGCCAGAGGTGATGTACTAAAGTTTTTGGCAGTAAATGAAGGAATGGCAACACTGCGTGTTAAAATGCGGTTCTATAATTTAACAATCGTAAATGTATACGCACCAACGGAAGACAAGGAACAGATAGCCAAAAATCAGTTCTATGCTCAACAGGAAGGAGTGCTATATTCAATCCTATCAAACGAAGCTAAGATGATAATAGGAGACGTAAATGCACAAATTGGGAAGGAGGTGATATATCAAAGAATAATAGGGATCCATAGTTTACACAACAGTACTACTGATAATGGACAGAGATTGCTTTACCTTGCTATCAGCAGAAACATGAAAGTGATGTCAACTTGCTTCCTTCATAAAGAGGTACACAAGCAAACATGGATATCGTTGGATGGAAAGACCTGTAATCAAATAGACCAGGTAGTGACGGTGAAAAGATGGGCATCCAATATCATGGATGTCAGATCATACAAAGGAACAAGTTGTGGTTCCGAACAAGGTCACACTAGACATTGTACCCAAAAGGAACACAAAGGAATGGTTTGTTGAGGAATGCCAAAAAGCCACAGAAGAAAGAGATAAGGCATATTAAGCATACCTAGAGAGACCAACAAGGGTGAAGAGGTTGAAAATCAGAATAAAGAAGTAAGGAATGTATGTCGAAGAAAGAAGAGAAGGAAATTAAATGAGAAAATGGCTATAATGGAGTAGAAATTTAAGGGTGCTAATAGCTACATGGCTTACAGAGAAGTTAAGGAAGTGAAAGGAAGATCCAAGGCAAGAACAAACATATGTAAGGACGGAGATGGACAGCTTTTGGGAGATAAAGAAGGGATCCAAGATAGATGGAAGGAATATTTCCAATACCTCCTGAACCCGGCAGAAACGGAAAGGAAAACACCAACTACCTCAAGGAATAAAAAATGAGACAAAATAATCGGAAGTCACAGCACCATCTAGGAAAGAAGTGATAGAAGCCATACAGCAACTGAAAAACAATAAAGCACCAGGTGTCGATGGAATCCCTGCAAAGTTGTGGAAATACGGAGGAACCACACTGCAAGAATCTATATACAATCTCATGGTGAGTGTGTGGAATAGAAAACAAATGCCTGAAGATTGGTGCAAATGCAGCATATACCCAATATACAAGAAAGGAGCTAATTTGGTACGTAGCAGTTATAGAGAGATTACACGGCTGTGTCCAGTATATAAGCTGTTCACCTCCATCCTGAAGAAGAGACTAGAACCCCTGGCGTAAGAAATTCTAGGAGAATACCAGGCAGGGCTAGGAAAGGAGGATCCACTATTGATCAGATATTTACTGTGAAACAAGTGTTGGAGAAGTGTTGGGAACGGTACATAGATATGGTACAGATGTTTATCGACTTTCAACAAGCACACGACTCTATTGACAGGGATAAATTAATGGAGGTATTAAGAGAGTTCAAGATACCTGAAAGTCAGGTGTGATTAGTGGAATTAACTATGGTAAATACGATGGCGGGAGTGATAATTCAGACTGGAGTAGGCACCTTCTACGAATGGAATCAGGGATTGAAGCAAAGAGATGGCTTAGCACAAATTCTATTTAACCTAGCACTAGAATCAGTGATTAGAAGGTTAAGGGTGGACACCAGTGGAACACTTCTATACAAAACAGCTCAACTAGTTGGATATGCTGACGGCATTAATTTGATGGGGAGAACAACAAGGATAGTTAAAGGAGCATTTGAGAACTTGAATAGAGAAGGCAAAGAGATCGAACTAAAGATCAATGAACAAAAGACGAAGGTAATGGTGCAGGATCGGGGAAGGAAGTATGCAGATGATCAACTTGTCCCTGAAGGATCCAAAGTGGAGGTGGTGGTTGAGTTTAAATATCTTAGCGTACATCTAACTAACAAGAATGAGGAAATGGTAAAAATACGGCAAGAATCAAAGCTGCCTATAGAGCATATTTTGCAGTACTACCTATTTTCAGAAGTAGAGATATAAACCAGAGCCTAAATGTTATGCTATACAAAACCCTCATTCGCGGTATAGTGATGTATGGAAGTGATATGTGGATCCTCCCAAAGAAAGCCGTGGAGAAGATAGATTCCTTCGAAAGGAAAATCCTAAGAAGAATGTATGAACCCATATGCGTACAAGGGGAATGGATAATTAGATATAACAATGAACTATATTCCCTGTATGGGGAGGCACCCCTGTCGCATGCATTCGAATTAAGAGACTTAAATGAGCAGGTCATCTAATTAGGATGGAAGAACACCGAATCCCAAATACTTTGGAGGAGCAAGGCCTGTGGGAAGTCCACGTAACAGATGAGAAGACGGTGTACATCAGGACGCAGCACACATCCTCAAGATCCGGAATTGGAGAGTTGCTGCGCGAGATCGACAAGTTTGGCGGAAAGCAACTGGGGAGGCCATGACCCGAAATCGGGCCGTCGCGCCATAGGTAAGGTAAGGTGTAAAGCAAGTAAAGAAAAGTGGCGGGAAAAATTGAGCGCCGGTGTGAGTTTGTTGCACGATAACTCAACGCAACAACTAACACGGCCCACCGAACGTCCGAACTGCCGCAGCGATTCAAGTGGGAGGTATGGCAACGTCGTCCATGCAGTCCAGGCTAAACGCCATGCCATTATCACGTGTTCGGTAAGCTGAAAAATGATCTCGGTGGACGACGATTCCGAAACGATGAGGAGGTGAAAGCGGCTGTCTCCAAGTGGTTACATAGCGCTGGAGATGATTTTTTTACGCATCCGGTATCGAAAAGTTGCTTGACCGTTCCGAGAAATGTTTACAGTCTCTTGCGGACTGTGTGGAAAAGTGCACTTATATTGTATGTTGTCATGGCCGTGTTGCCTATGAGTAGGGGGTTTCAATAATGCCCATAACTTGGAAGTGTAACTTACTCTGTGATTCCCCCTCGAATTTTCGATTCAACTCTATTAAATATTCTGCCAGGTCGAATGATTCGGATGGTTGAGGCACGGCCTTCTGATCCCAACTAGGCAGGTTCGATACTGGCTCAGTTAGGTGGAATTTGAAGTACTCAAATGCATCAGCCTGGTATCCATAGATTTACTGTCACGTAACAGATCTCCTGAGGGACTAAATTCCGACACTTTTGCATCTCTGACAACTATAAGAGTAGTTAGTTGGACGTAAAGCCATTAACATTATTATTATTATTAAAAATTTTACCCGGATAAATTATAGTTGACCGCGGAGTCCGGAGTTGTGATACCAAATTTCCAGACTCAAGGTCAAATCGCCGCAGCTGGCAGCTCTGCCCCTAAGTAGAAAGTCCATCCTACAATATTGTCCGAGGTGATTTGATTACCCAGCAAAACGTAGGCTGCATATTATCGTTCATATAGCAATTGATCTTTAGCTTCAGTGCCGTGTTAACATTCAAGCTGACATCAACTGGAAGTGCACTCTGATTTCGAAGGAAGTAACATGAGACGTTTCATGGGAATGGGTAAAATGAGCACTTGCTTGTTTCCTCTTGGATGTTAAGATACAGAGTTGCCACTGTATGTTTCATTCGGTCACTTTGCAGTTACGATATGACCGGTTATTACGTAGAGGAATAAGTATGCAATTATTTGCTCTCTAGAAGGAAATTCCAAAAATGAGCTTTTCCTTGTGTTCTAGGGCTTCATATCCTGTCTTGAATCCGTTCGTGAATCCGTTCGTGGTAATTGTTAATGTTTACCTTTTTGAGAGTAATCGTTGCAATTTCACTTACATATTTGGGTAAAATAGCTACAAAAAAGAGGCCTACTATTGTAGCTGTCAACAAGAGCTTTCCTCTAGTCATGATGTCTTAATTTTATTTTTACTAATTATCCTAGTGTTCAGATATTTTTGATTTCGAAATGGTAATTTCGGCCCTGTTCCATTGCGCAACTCTACTTATTTATATTGAATGGTTATGGTTCTTTATGAGGATGCACTTACTTCTTTGCAGAAAGCACGATTGTCTAAATAAGCTGATATATTAATTTGTGGTACAGGTTACCGTGTGGGTTTCAAACTGCAAGAGATTTCGTTCTGAAAACGTGATCGGTTATTTAGCTTTCTCGTCGGCTTTTTTATCAAGGCGTGTAGATCTTGCCCCCTCAATCGTGTTTCTATGCCCGTAGGTGTATTTATAGAACGAACTCGTGGTACCACGTCATACTCGTTATATAGTTTTCTATTACTGTACAGTTTGTTGACTTTGAGAAATGACATGCTTGAATAATGTGGAATTAAAATTACATTCATATTTTGGACAAGCACACGGCGGCAGGTTCTATCAAGTCAACGGATTCACTTTGACACTGCAGCTCGGCTATGTTACTCCTACACCAATTTGTTACGTTCAGTCGTACCAAACGTGAATCTTTGCTACTTACTCAAATCAAGCTGTCTGGTCTTTTTTTAGCATTATTGTTAGTCTGCCCTACAGCGCCGATGATATTGTGGTAGCACTGTGTTGAAATCTGTATGGAAATTAACGTCCCCTGCTTCTTCACAGTGAGTGGTTCGAAAATAGAGGAAAGTAGGATTATTTATGTATCCAGGATTATGTTAGAATGGATAACTTTAGGGAAGTTGAGAATAACTTTATCTACTGTCAATACTACTACTACTACTACTACTACTACTACTACTAGTTTTACGCACTTTTATCTACTTTTATAGTCGTTGGATTTCACCGAGTGCCGAAATGTTGTCCCTCACTTCTTTCACTTGAATAGAAATCTGAAAAAGGAGGCTGGTTGATCTGATCTCCACCGGACTAAATCGGGATCGAATGCTTCAACGCTAGCTCAGAAGACTTGCACTCTGTCTGAACCACTTAGACTGGCCCACCTTAAATCCCTTGATTTTAGAAAAAAACTGAAAATGAACCGTCTTCATTCTCTTGGATGTTACTAATGATTATTATTATGATGACGATCAAGGATCATATAAGAGAAATAGATCCGTCACTCCTGTATAATATAGTTCACTGAGAAAACAGGTCATGGAAGCTATAGTGGCCCCTGTATCTCCGCCAACATAAGGAAATAAATACCACGTTAACACCTCGTAATAAACTTGATAATAACAGTTGTTACTTTGTTAAAAAAATTTAATTGGGATAGAGATAATGATTGCATTTCGGTAGGAAAGTTGTATCTAAATCTTCTCTCGTGTCTTTTACTTGAAAAGCAAATTGCAATTACCGTATTTGTATGTTGGCAATACTGCTATAGTGCTAGCTTGTATCGTTGTTTCACCGTTCGCATTTTAATATAAATTTACAGCTATTAAATAATAAATGCAACATTGATTACTGAAAATGTTAATGCAATTCATATAAAACCCCAAAACGCCCATATTTGCCTAAATCACGATCTAACGTAACCTCATTCTTTCGCTCGTTCGTTAAACCCTTCCCACGACTTTTATGTATGGGAATGGAAAGCAGGAGAAGGAAAGGAAGAAGTAAAACACAACATAATGCACACAGTTTATATTTTGAATTTTATTCCAAACAGCAGGTAAGAAGCACAATCACACACACGTTTACTCGCAACAGCTAGGTAGTTCAATGTGAAATACGTTCATGATCATAATACTATTTCTTCACACTAAGGACGCGTATAATTGTAATTTCATTTCATACTCTCAAAAAACTGGATCAAAAATCTCGTTCAATGCGAAAGAATATCAACAAATTTTCGTCTAACAAGCACTATTACTTACCGTACGACCAAGTTCCCTTTACGCGCAACGATAACAGTGTAGTGTTTTGAATTTGCTGTACCGCGCAACTTAATGTGTAATGCCAACCACTGCCTTCTAAATTAACCCTCTATAAGAGAATTTTAGTTTTCACTAGTTGGCCGAGATTGAGGGGCCCATCTCGGAACTGCTTCGGACGCTCCCTATGAAGTGTCACCCCCTTGATGACTATAATGATTGCTGTGTTAAAAGGGGCCTAACATCTAAGGTCATTGGCCCTCGGCTGTTACTATTACTTGGGGTGGAGCAGGAATGTCGTGGCACACGTATGCGCGTAATGAAGTGAACTAGGGTAGTAACTAACAAGTAGTATACGCGAGAGCTACGTTTTCTAGTGAACTATTTCAAGTGCTTTGGAACCATTTTGTGTGTCAACTGCTCTCATTCCGCACGTCATTGTTAATCAGATAATCTTGCGAACAGCATTTGTGTCCTACTATATAAGAATTGTGTGCGTGTGTGTAACTAGTACAATTATTTATAATTATTGTGACTGGGTGACATAATGAGCCCAAATCCATTTCAAGAACAAGAACAACGAGAACCCCGTTAACCTTGGTCCATTACATTCTCTTTGTTCTGGGCAAAGGCATCAGTCATACTAAATACTGAATTTGGTCATACACCGTGACCGAGTACTTAAATAATTCTTAATTAGAACTTCAGGTGTAGATTATTTAAGCAACTGGTACAGTTACACATCCCTTTACCAACTAGTGTTTCTTGTTTATTATTCGAACCCTCTACCAACATCCTTAAACCAAATACAGTAGAGACAATACGCGACACTGAGCGAGATATCGAGGGACAGCTATTGGAGCTCACTCTAGCGGATAGACCTGAACAGTACTGATTCTCTCATAAGAGCACGTGTATTTTTGTGTGAAGTTTTTGGTGTTATTTATGCGTTTTCAGTGAGCTGACATAATTAAATAGTAGCGTATGTCATTCCTTAATATCTCCTCTCAACATGAGGGGAAAGGTATGTGCTGTGTTTGGCTGCAGTAATTACGAAGTAGAGAAAAATGCGCGGTCGTTCTTCAGGTTCCCTCGTGACAAGAATATGTAAGTAATATTGTGTTTGCATATATATATTATTCCAGTGACAGAGATTTTTATAGTACCGGTACTTCATAATCTTCTGACCTGCTTGACCCATATTTTAACTGGCATAAAATGTAATACGCATATTTTATTGTATAGTGCAGCAGTTAACTTTCAATACCGATGTGTTGTTGTAGGTGTGATCTGTGGGTTTTGAAATGTCACAGAAGAGATTTGAATAAGGTGTACAAGAAAGAAGGGACGTTACGCTCATATAAGAATTATACGATCTATTCAGATCATTTCCAGGCCAGCGACTTCAAAAATCCTCCACTATACAGCCAAGGGTATGTTACATTTTTACTGTAATTGTACGTAAATATTACTCAAAGCATCACTATCGACAACAATTTCATACTTTTCTTTCTTTAATCCATCTTCTCAGATTAAAGCCGGAATTTTATAGGTTTTTTTCTGTTAGTGGGCTTCATGTTAAGAGGAAAATTGTCCAGCTTTTAAATGTTAATTCATTGCATCATGTGTGTAAGGAATGTGCCGATATTTTTATTGACAAGAGTCTTAATGTGATCATACAATGTTTTTTAAATGAGAAAAAAGATAAATCCAACCGTAAAAGTTCAGGCAGGAATGCTAAAGCTAAAAAAGTAACGCATAAATGAAAGATCAAGCCATTTCATAGCAGCCCATTTCATATCTTGTTTATGTGTCTAATTTCAGTCTTTGAATAATAACCTTTTAAATAATTCTTCATTCATTTATCCAGAATTGCTTTAGCAACTTCGAAGTTAATATCTTAATACCACTTTCTTTCTAGACGTAATTTATTTATCCACTTCCGTATATACATTTCCATTGATATTTGAATTTAGCACGATTTGTTCAGGTCAAGTCACTAGGAGCGCCACCGTCGAATTGTCTCCCATTTTAGCAAGGCGAAATCTGTAAGTGTCGCGTATTATCTTACTTACAAACCAGTTTCTTTATGACTGAATTAATTTTGTAAACAAATGATCTTCTTTTGTTTCAGAAAGTTTTTCCAACTCCTACGTTCAATTGTCATATGAACACAGCATGCTGTTCAATTTGGTCCATAGCATTCGGTCAATAACGTTTGTATAGCATATTGTTTTTTCTGAAGAAGTGCTTCGTTATTATTGTGTGTGTTTAACGTGAATATTCCTATAATAAGAAGAAGGTGCGCTCAGATGAGCATCTTAGTCCTTACTGTAGTCTGTAATCGACTTCGTTCTTTTCGTGCACTTTGGTATATGGTATGTGTCACAATTTTTGCCGCACAGCACACACACGCAATCTATGTCTGGTTTGTGAGATCGCTTGTTAATACACAGCTTGTGGTGAAAGCAGTGTACTGAAAGTCTGGCTATCACATGTCTTTGCTTCTGGTTTTCTCTGGTCCAGGACTTTTCCATCATAGCAGGTGAGCTGCAGAATTCCAGCAGTATTTCTTCCCTCTTCTTTTCTCGGTTCCTTAGTAGCTCTTGATATGGTCCTGTTGATGGTAGGTGGTGTTGGGTCCTGATGTCCTCTATGAAGTAGGTTTCTTCCATCATCTCGTATAGAAGTCGTGAGGGGGCTGTCTTCTCGACTCCAATGCTCTTTTCATGTATATGGCCTTCACCTTTTCAATTTTGGTTAATTCACCTATTTTTAACTTTTTCCAGGTGATCTGTATGCCGCTGTTGCTTGCAGTGTAACCCCTAGGTATTTGAATTTGTTTACTCTCTCTAGTGGATTGCCTGAAAACACATTTTTGTCAGTCGCTGCTGCTTTTCCACCCTTCCTAAAAGTCAATTGTACAGTTTTCTCTTGGTTTATATTGACATCGTTTTCCCTGGCCCAATTCTCCAGCTTGTTAATTGCTTCTTGTACTTCTGTCCTTATAGGAGACCCGATCACCATGTCATCTGCATATAGAATTGGAGTTGTATTCGAGTTCTCCTTATGATTTTCATTATGTCTGCTGTATAGATTTTAAATAGTGTAGGACTGATAGGGACCCCCTGTAATACCCCATTTGTTTGAATAATCCGTTCCGATATTTCCACGTTGTTATTTATACATATATAGTTATACTTTAAGAGATCTTCTGTTATCCTTGCGATTGGGTGGTCCTTTCCAGTCATTCCTTTAAGTTTCTCGATAAGCTACCGTACTTCCTGTTTACCATTCTTATACAAACAGTAAAGTTATACTCGTGATTTGTGATGACGCCCGTTACGATACATATGCTCGCGCTACCTGTGACAGAATCACCGATGAAAATCACAGATATTTTTGCCACAGATACGCCTGTCACTGACATTCTAATATATCGGTTAAGCTCATCTCTATTTGTGACTGGGTAACATTATGCCCGGTTCTGGAACGTGAGATATCGAACCTATAGCGGTATCGAATGGTTAACTTGTGTTTTGGCGTTGCACGAACGTAAGATACAGCTATTGGTTCGACAAATCGCTTGCTAACTTATGCCCGGTTTCTGGAACGTGAGATATCGAACCTATAGCGGTATCGAATGGTTAACTTGTGTTTTGGCGTTGCACGAACGTAAGATACATCTATCGGTTCGACAAATCGCTTGCTAACTTAGAGGGTCCTGAGCAGGAGATATATATTTGTTATCTTGGTGGGCGCGTGCGCAGTACTTCAGTATCAGCAGCTAACATTGTGTTTGTTACATTTTTCTATGCCTTTCTCATCTTCTTCCACATTCTAGAACGACCACAATAATATCATCGTCGGCATAATGTTCTAATGAAGTATACAGTAGTGAAAACGAATTCAAAGACAGATTGAGGCTAAACAAATATACTGTCGTAGGTTTGGTAGTGGGTACAGGCGACAATTTGCGTCCTGTAACAAATAATTTTCCATTGTCCCCTGTTGATCGATTATTAGTTACGATACCCTTTAAGATTCAGTACTACTGAGTCTTATCATATTTGTATCTGTGACTGCATTCGTGTCCATAAAAGCACTGGTACCAGTAACTGAGTATAACAGATAATTACACATTTATCTTCGTAGGCCTACTGCAGGCCTACTTGCATTGACAGTGAGCATATACTCTTATCGTGGGATTGTTTTTAATTAACGATATTACATTACAAGGAACCAACAGCTTATACAATTATGTTAATTGCCCGATGGGTATATATCGTTATACTGTGATCAAACAATGTTCATATTTTGTAATAACAGGGAAGAGATACGGTATACTTATAAGGCTCAGCGTAAACTGGATTGCGCGTGACATGTGCCACTCGTGTGCATATTTCATTAGAAATCCTCAAACAATGTCAAATTCTTCTGACAGTCCTTAAACACCACGAAACTGACACCCACGTCTGCAAGAACTAGTCGAATACCCATTTCTTGCTGCATGGCAAAGAGGGGATAGATAATAGGAGCTGCACAGAAAGCTCAAATGAGATGCATTACTTGTGCGCCTGCGCCTGACGATCTAGGGAACACACCTAATGCACAAAAACAAAGCAGTACGAGGGGTGGCATCTGGTGTGTATTTATGAAACTTGATCAACGAGCCAATAGTTGACAGTTTGATAAGTTAGCTGCTGTTCCGCTGTGCAACGCTGCGAAGATTTATCGAGTCGACAGTTGTAACAAAGCAATAGCTATCGGTAAGATATCTCACCATTCCAGAAACCGGGCATTAGAGGGCCCTGAGCAGGAGATATCTATTTGTTAACTTGGTGGGCGCGTGCGCAGTACTTCAGTATCGGCAGCTAAGCTTGTGTTTGATAAAATTTTCTATGGCTTTCTCATCTTCTTCCGACGAAGAAATTGTAGAAATGGTCAACATTCTAGAACGACCACGATTATATCATCGACGGCCTAATATTCTAATGAAGTATACAGTAGTGAAAACGAATTCAAAGACAGATTGAGGCTAAACAAATATACTGCCATAGGTTTGGTAGAGGTTACAGGCGACAATTTGCGTCCTGTGACTAATAATTTTCCATTGTCCCCTGTTGATCAATTATTAATTAGGATACCCTTTAAGATTCAGTA
Organism: Anabrus simplex; assembly: GCF_040414725.1. NCBI lineage: Eukaryota > Metazoa > Arthropoda > Insecta > Orthoptera > Tettigoniidae > Anabrus > Anabrus simplex. The sequence goes on from NC_090277.1 coordinate 77,325,995, forward strand.
CTACTGAGTCTTATCATATTTGTATCGGTGACTGCATTCGTGCCCATAAAAGCACTGGTACCAGTAACTGAGTATAACAAATAATTACGCAATTATCGTAGTAGGCCTACTGCAGGCCTACTTGCATTGGCAGTGAGCATATACTTTTATCGTGGGGTTGTTTTTAATTAACGGTATTACATTACATGGAACTAACAAGTTATATAATTATGTTAATTTTTTTGCTAGGGGCTTTACGTCGCACCGACACAGATACGTCTTATGGCGACGATGGGATAGGAAAGGCCTACGAGTTGGAAGGAAGCGGCCGTGACCTTAATTAAGGTACAGCCCCAGCATTTGCCTGGAGTGAAAATAGGAAACCACGGAAAATTATCTTCAGGGCTGCCGACAGTGAGATTCGAACCTACTATCTCCCGGATGCAAGCTCACAGCCGCGTGCCTCTACGCGCACAATTATGTTAATTACCCGATATATATCGTTATACTGTGATCAAACAATGTTCATATTTTGTAATAGCAGGGAAGAAATACGGTATACGTATAAGGCTCAGTGCAAACTGGATTGTGCGTGACATGTGCCACTCGTGTGCATATTTCATTAGAAATCCTCAAACAATGTCAAATTCTCCTGAGAGCCCTTTAACACCACGAAACTGACACCCACGTCTGCAAGAGCTAGTATAATACTCACTTCTTGCTGCGTGGCAAAGAGGGGATAATAGGAGCTGCACAGAAAGCTCAAATGCGATGCATTACTCGTGCGCATGCGCCTGGCAATCTAGGGAACACACCTAATGCACAAAAACAAAGCAGTACGAGGGGTGGCATCTAGTGTGTATTTATGAAACTTGATCACCGAGCCAATAGTTGACAGTTCGATAAGTTAGCTGCTGTTTCGCTGTGCAACGCAGCGAAGATTTATCGAGTCGACAGCTGTAACAAAGCAATAGCTATCGGAAAGATATCTCACCATTCCAGAAACCGGGCATAAGAGAACCCAAATACACCCCCACCACCACCACCACCACCACCGCCGCCATCATCAACAACAACAACTTCAAGTAAGCAAGACGAGAATCGTAGTATTCCTTCACAGTTATCGATAGGTAAGCTGAAAATAAATACACGTTCGGTAATTATAGTGCAATAAATGTTCGATTTCTGTTAGCAGTGCGATGATTACCTGGCTTTTTTGATGTTTGAATTGCAGCGCATTCCCTCCCCCCCCCCCCAACCCATTTAACTGTACAGTTGTTCGTATCTCAAGTGAAATATATTATGCATTATTTTCAGCCTGTTTATCACTGTGTAGAACATTTATTTCCATTTGTTAACTAGTCTTTACACATTGTGCTGTGATTTATAATCTAGTGATGCTTTACTTCTGGTACTCAAATGTCTGTTTTCCTTAGCATAACCCAACTTCATACTGGGTATTATTGTTAAATTAAGCGGTCAGTACCGAAGGTATATACTGCATGGCTAAAGCGTACCGTAATAGTTATAAATTTCCAAAGAGGACAATTATCTAAATACGTTTTTGTTTCGAAGTGGCGCGTTTGTTCTTTAATATTGAGTTTTGGGCACATATCGCCATACTTTATGCAGTTTTACTCCCTTCATTATGCTATTTACTTTATATTTCGTGTCATTAAGGAAGTTTGGTGCTTTTGTTTTGTATACTTTCACTACGAACATAACCTTTATCGTGCCAAACCAGTTCAGCTACCATGCGCAGGAATTTTGATTGAACTCTATTGTGTATGGCTGAATGTCATTTTCTTCTAGATGTGGACATCGCCACTGCCTTCGTAATGTCCAGGCCGTACTGTACCTCTGATGACGTCACGCTTTGGGGGGGACTTGAAGGTAATATGCATACGCTCCGCTTGAATAACACACTCGTTTAAATTACTTAAAGAACTGTTAACACCTTATAAAACCAAAACATATCCTCAAATATTTGTTAATTCTGACATACAATGCATGTCCTTCTCCGTAACGTTATATTTCTCGCGTATATACGTTCGTTTGCGTGATTACAGCCTAACACTTTGAGATATATTCTTGCGATTTTATCCATTTTCTGGTCAACTGGAACATTCACACCACACACACCGACAGAAAACATGCAGCCAATTACCATTACTATTTATTACAAATATAAATTATTTCTGTACCTCACTGTTTCCACTCCATGAACACTGCAGTTTTCCTGGACCACTTACAGGAAGTTACACCAGTATGGAGTAGGTCTGCTCTCTTTGAAGCACTTTGTTGAATACACAAGTCGGTGTGAATTTTGGAAAAGTTATTTTAAAATATATTCCCCCAAATATATATAGGCCTACACTGTCCGGCCAGGTCTTCCAATTTCTTCCCGCAGTCACAAATGACTAGGGAGTCTGCCAACTGCATTGACTCCAAAGCCAAGGCTTTTGTGACACACTTAGGATCGTCTAAATTCAGAAATACCATCTTTTATGTATCTGACACTAACACACAAAATACTTTGTACACCTCAATTCTAAGTTCTATTGACATGTCTGATGGATACTTTAAGCCCCTCGATTTAGGAAATTCACATATCTTACTTCTGGAGGTAATTCGTAAATGAGATCTGAATCTGTCAGAAGATAAGATTTACATAAATCACACTGCTGTTTGATGCTCATAATTTATTTTTTTATTATTATTATTATTATTATTATTATTTTGCTATTTGCTTTTCGTCGCACCGACACAGATAGGTCTTACGGTGACGATGGGACAGAAAAGGTCTAGGAATAGGAAGGAAGCGGCCGTGGCCTTAATTAAGGTAGAGCCCCAGCATTTTCCTGGCATGAAAATGGGAAACCAGGGAAAACCATCTTCAGGGCTGCCGACAGTGGGGTTCGAACCCACTGTCTCCCGAATACTGGATACTGGCCGCGGTTAAGCGACTGCAGCTATCGAGCTCGGTGATACTCATAAATAAGACTTGCATTTTCAAATATACCGAATTCAGGTAAGCCGTAGGTCTGATTACATAAAAATATAGGGACTACCTAATGTTACCCATGTTTATGACATAATAAAACAAATTAACTCACCATCTGGACGAGACACTCTTATTTCTCTCAGGATGTGATTTTCAGGAAAGTGCTTAATACACACAACTGTGTTGTGATTAACTATTAAATTCTCCCTGGGAATAGCCTTCTTCCATAACTTAACTCGTTCTTCATCAGAAGGAAGCACTAATACCGCAGTGTACTCTCCTTGTTTACAATTGGCTTTGCAGCCAGGCACACAGCAACTCTTAGGCATGGAGATTTCCCTCACTGATCATCTTAATTCAAACATATACAATTCGTTGTTAATAATAAAACACAGAATGCACTAACTCAATTAATTTTACATTATAAATATAACTGTACACAAGTAAACTACAAAATTAAAATACTGAAGAACGATCTTCTTAACCTATAGCTTCACATAAATACACGCTCACACTAAGTTTTCTTCACTAATTAACGACTTTCCACTTAATAATGCAGTCGATGAGGACTCATTCTCACATATATCTGAATGAACACTCGGCCATCGTTAAAAATTTCAATAAAACTGCGAAAATCTATGTTTAACTCTACTAACTCATATGCTAAACTTCCCCCCTAACGATCAGCTGATTGCTTTCCCGCGCTCGTTACAGTACGGCCTGGACATTACGAAGGCAGTGACATCGCATAACATGACGTAGTGCGTTACATTCCTACGGTTATGTAGTTTACTTTGTGCCGCAGTTTATAAACTAGATGTTGTCGGCGCAACCTAATAACCTGAATGTCTATTTCAGATGTATTAAACATTACTTAGAAAAAAAACAGCTGTGGAGATGTAACACTTTTGAAATAAATTCTAGAGTGCTATAGCCCTGTTGGGTCTTGGCCTATCAAGTGACTGCTGCCCAGCCTGAAACATTTAGGCTATGAGGAGACGCATGTTCAGTGTAACAAATTCCTTTGGCGTTATTGTTCAGACTGGGGCGTTATCTCACCTGTAGTTAGCTCTTCAGTGGTTCTCGTGTAGGCTGAGTGGACCTCAAACTAGCCCTTACATTCAGATAAAAATCCCTGATCTGACAGGTAACTGAACCCAAGTCATTCTAGATATCAATGCAACTCAGAAAGGAAACCATTCCTATTTTGGAATACATAGGAAACCCACATTCACACCAATCACGATAAAAACAATTGTTGCATCCCCTAAACACAGAAGAAGTCCACGCATTACAGTTTAATTGTCAGAGCCTTTAAAGTTCCGTTAACCAAAAATGAGAGAAGAAAGGAGCTCGCATACATCCGCAAACAGGCCTTGTTTAAAGGGTTTCGTTTCAAAGTCATTAATAAAAGAATGATGACTAAGTGCAGATTTAAACAACACATAAATTAGGTAGAACAACCGGAGAAAGCAAAAATGAATATCAAGTTTACCGTACATACAATAACCCTAACATTTACACTCTCACAAAATTATTTATGAAACATAATATTAAGGTAGCTTTTTCAACAAACAATAACACCACACAGGTTTTTCAACCACAACATACAGTAGTCAACAAATCCAAAGAAGAGGAATATCAGGCATCTATAAGTTGACTTGCACCCAATGCAGGGATTCGTATGTTGGACAGTCTGGGTGGGATTTTTCAATAAGATGTCAGGAGCATGTCATCGCAGAGAATTAAAGAATATTCTCGGCAATGGGGACACAAATGAAGGAAACAGGACCCAAATACACCAACATTAAACATGACCTTGAAATTATGAACAGGATAATCAAGGGAAGACTTATGAATAACTTATAAAATATTCACATCCTTCTTGATAAGTTAATGGATAAGGATTGTAATTTAAACGATACAAACGAATGAAGAAACCCTCTATTTGAACATATACTTAGATATATGGAACATTTAGAAAGGAAGCAGGTGAGCGTAGCAAATAACATGAACAAGTATGACGTCTCTAAGTCACAGTTAGCACCTCCCTCCTCGCAAGAAACAACAACAGGTGATGACAGCCTTGTTCCCCCCTTCTCACCGAACCATGCTAGCATGTGGACTGCAACACATCGCTACTATACGAGATCGAGGACGGAGAACACTGGCACAGACCCACACCCAAGATAGTCGAAAGTAAAGACAGAAATCCACAGACAGGGGTAAGTGAGGACTTCTCAAAACACCATCCCTTTTTTTTTCTAAGAGATAATTTTAAATGCCAATCCTTTCAGAAATAATTTAAATTATTTTTTACCTATTTTCTGCTAGTAACAGATCATGTCACCAGCTTCCCAATCATCTGGTTTGTAGACAAATAACATCTAAGCATGTCCCAACATTGAGCTGCAATGGCATTCTAAGAATCAACCCTTGGCAATAAAATAACAAGTTAACCAGCTTTTTTCCACATGCTTTCGAGCACAAACATGAATGGGGCTTAAAAAATATTAACTCTTCAACTGGAAGCTGACATATGTTTTTATTAGTATTTTGTTTAAGAGTAAGTTTTAATTATAGTTTAATTACATCTCAAGTAATTAGTTGGTAAACATTCATCTGTGTTTTTGCAAATATGCTTCCCATCAGAAGGTAGAAAGAGGCTTAAGAGACAGTTTTATCTTCTTATTGGAAGAAAAAATGTTAACAGTATTTTAGTTAAGGACAAGTTATTAATTAGTTTTTAAGAATCTTCCCCACCTCTCCAAACCCCCCCCCCCCTCACCAGCATCCTCCTCCCACAATAGTAAAAAATTTAAGTTTCCCATGTAAAGGTATCAAGGCTAATACGAGAACATATATTGTGCATACTTTTACCTTATTTACACCTAAGCATTCGAGAATGTAGCTGATGATGTCTGCAAAGCAGTTGAAACATTTACTATTAATGATTTTATAAAATTGCCAGAGGCAAATAAAGGGATCGATTAGGTGACTAAATTGTCCTTTGATATGTATCTCGCCACTGTCAGTTGACACTACAGTTGTGTAAACAACTCGTGATACTGCTTGAACTCTTCTTATTCAGAACAAATATTCAGTCTCTACTTCCCAAAAGGACTGCAGGGAAAATGCCTCAACGGCTCATATATGACACGAATATCGTGATCTTTTAAATACTGAGTTGATGGTGGGATAAATCTTTAAAAAAAGGTAATAACTATGAAAATCATGTGAACAGAGCAGTAATTTTATGCATTGAAAAATATCCTTGCATATAACAAAGTATGATCTTTGAAATAAATTCTAGGGTGCTGTAGCCTTTTGGATCTTGGCCTATCAAGCGACTTTTGCCCAGCCTGAAACCTTCAGGTTATGAGGAGACTTGTTTTCAGTGCAACAAATTCCTCCATCATTATTCATTAATCTGGGGCAATATCTCACCTTTAGATAGCTCTTCTGTTGTTCTCATGTAGACTGAGTGAATCTCGAACTAGCCCTTATATTCTGATAAACATCCCTGACCTGAGCAGTAATTGAACCCAAGTCTCGCAGGTAAGTGGCAGATTCTCTACCCCTAGGCTGCAGTGCTGCCATGACATGAAACCTTGAAGAAATATAGTGGCATTTTGTAAGCAGGAAACTGGTGGAGGAAAATGGGATTTTTAAAGTGGTGCACCACAGCCTACAGGGCGTCAAATTAAAATATCTTCAAACGGTAGCTGAATTATTATTAATATTAATTATCTCGTGCCTGACACAAGTGGCATTTAAAGGGGAACTCAAGAGTTTCTCATGTTAGGGTTGCCACCTCAAGCTCCTTAGTTGAGCCTGGGATTACATGTACTTACTTATGCCATGCTTTTCATGTTGATCTTTGCTAGCAAACCTCCTTTGTTTAACTCTCGTTCCCAAGTTTAGAAATGCTGGGGGCTCTTTTAGTCACCTTTTATGAGAGGCAGGGGATACTGCACCCTCCCACATTGGACAGTGCAATCAACTGCTGTTTTAGCATTATCAAATGTGTAACTTACTTGCCACTCAATCTTTTTTTCCTAATACTTGTATGGTTGTTGGAAATACGAACCAGGCTCTTACTCGTGACCTAATTGCTCTAACTACCTGTATTCTTGTCAAAACTTTTATCTTTGGTTAAACGATAACATTTTGCAACCAGGGGTTACCTATGTTATGCCAAAAAAAGTACTAATACTGTTGGGGTCTGGTAAAAACTATAGTTAAACAAAGGAGGTCAGCTAGCAAAGATGAACATGAAAGTTTCTATATGAAACCTGTAGACATCCTCCATTGTAAAACCATAATAAAATCTGCCATCATGTTTTGAGCCTGATCTCTATCACTGTGAGTCACCTACTGCACAGTCTCAAGTTCTGAGATTTTTCTCCATTCAGTGAGATGGAGTTCCAGTTTATTCATACACATGTGGAGGTGTATCTCCTAGAGAATCTCCAAGCAACATGTATCTCAAGGGGCAAGTTTCACTGCTGAGACAAAGCCTTTTTATTCACCTGCATTTGAGATACACCTCAATATTTATGATATAAGAGTTAGATGTCAGGTTTATTCACATCACCCATTATCTAGGATATGTCAAACAGTTCGCACCAAGTGCATTTTGTTGCTAGAAGGTATAATTCAGAAAAGTGAGTGCCCCCAATTTATTATAGCACACAGGTAAGGATAGGTTGGAATGAAAAGCACTGATTTTTTAGAATTGTCCTACTTTTAAAATTTTTCACAAAAGTTATTCAAGCACTTGTCATCGCATAAAGAGTTTTTCCTTTAAATATCATGCCTGTCTCATTGAGCCACTTACTATTTGCCATATATCTGTTGTGCACTTTCTGAAGAGTATGGTATATTATGTTAATTCACAGCATCTCCACTCTTCATATCTCACAGTCATTCCAACCTCTTGGAAATTCACATTATTTCTGCACTTTCTGGGCAGACATAGCTTTTTCCCTATATTTACATATGATTCTTATGTAAATATAGACAAAGGTCATGTATTTCTTAAAAGAACAGACCTCCTTCTGCAACCACTTGTCAGTAATGACAATTCTCTAACTGTTATTGCACCATCGTTCAGTTGCCCCAAATGTTACTCCTGTGTGCTCTCTACTGATGGGATTACTACCTAGTGTGTACAGAAGTCCAGTGACACTGTTTCTTTGATTCTGTGGTGTACATACTTTGACTTATCTTTGTAACTTCCTTTCCCGAGTTTGGCATGATAGCCATAAACAGTGACATCAAGAGCCTCCTTGTGTTGAAATAATCACACCAACTGTCCTAGGACACTGTTCATTTGTAATACTTGGAACTCTTACCTTCTTTCCTCTAGTTGAGTGAGAGCCATAAAGTACCATAACAAGAGCCTCCTGGTATTCAAGTAAACACACACTTCATTAGTAGCATTTGGAACACTAATGAACATACATATATCTTAATTAGATGGTTCTGCCTTTCAGTCTGCAAGCCTCTGTGAATTTCCTTCCTTGCCTTCCCACCATATTTCACCATTTCAGGTCTAATTTCACCTATTCCTGCAGCTTTATGATGATGGAGTTTATTTACCACCCTTCCACATCCTCAGGTGTAATTTCACGAACATCACTGTCCTCCCTATAAGCATAGTTGTTTACAACTTCATCAGGAAGATTTAAAATAAGAGCCTTGTCCCTGTGATTTATTTATTTACTGAATTCATGAATTTATTTTTTTACACAAGATCCAGCTACACTGAGCAAATTTCACTTGTACTGTCAACAGACTGATTAACTAGTATAAACCTTCAAGGTAAAATATAACAAACATAACAAAAGATAACAAGATCAGGTACACAGCCTGTTAATAACAACTGCCCAAATCAAAAACAAACAGAATGTCCATGTTTATAACAAAGTCATTGTGGGTCAAGATGGTGGTATAATCACTTCACATCAACTTATCCTTAAGAGACTGTTTACATCCCTCTCGTACATACTTTTATTTGATGTTATATCAGCTCTTGTTTCCTATTAATAGTGTTAAGAGAGTTGGGAGGCAGATTAGGAAAGATCGTTGAAGTATTGAGTGCTGAGTGTGGGGAATGTGGAGAAGATTTTGGTTCTGGTAGAATGGGAAGGAACACGGAGAGAGAAGAGTGAGACAAGATGTCCCAAGCTGTAATGCCCATTTAAGATCCTGTAAAGGAAATTCAGATCAGCTACCTGTCGCCTGATGTACGTCAGTGACACATTTATTGCCTTTAATACCTTCTGTGCAGACATATTTCTGAGCTTGAGTTTTCTGTTCCTAACAATTCCAACACAGGAGTACACTGCTCTGTCTAACTGGTTAATGTTGGAGGGAGAGGCTCTTCAAATAGGAGAGCGGTAGTTCCAGAGAGGTTGAGTGATCGTGAGGAAGAAGTATCGAAGAGCAGTGGGATCGGAAATATCCTTGGAAGTGGTAGAGAATTGATAGCCTTGGTTGTATATGTTTCCATGCGGTTCTTGAATTGTTATTTTGTATCGAATTTACACCTAAGTCACGCTGTTGCTTAACGACAGTGATGGGCTTGTCAAGTAGGTAATATGATGTTGGTAGAGGAGATTTATGTAGTGTTATGGTCATGTGGCTGCATTTTTGTGGATTGCAGATATGTTTCCAAGCATGGCACCAGTTTTTATAGGGCATTAAGTGAGTATTGTAGAAGAGCTGCATCTGCTGGATTCCTGATCTCACTAAATATCTTGCACTCGTATGCCAAAAGTAAGGTATTTGCTGTTTTGTTGAGTTTGGACAGCAGATTTTCCATAAACAAGGCAAACAGCAAGAGGCCGTGAGCACTACCTTGTTGGACTCTGGAGTTGACTGGTAACCATGATTTTGAAGTGCCTGATATTACGACTCTCTGCCAATTGATTTCCGTTGAAGACTAGAGGCTGTGATAAAGACATTGACAATAATGGAGAGCTACAGGCCTGCTTGTGTACTTGGTTGTTCTATAAACTATGACTGTAATGATGATGATGTTAATAATACATGGATTTCCTGTTATTTTTCAGTAAAAGGTCAGTGGAAGGAATTTTTGTCCAATTTTCTATATCAATACATCTGTTGCTGTGTGAAATGGACCAGAAAATAGAGATCAAGGAGGAACCTGTCTGGCTCGAAGGCACAACAAGCACATCCTTCGTAAGTATCATTCTTGGTTACTTTATAGTGATCAGAATTTAACCGATCTTCAAAACATTTATATATTTACAAGTTACAAAACATCTGAGGCATAAACTCTCCAACTTTTAAAAGGTACTTTGTCAGATGTTTCATTGCACGACACATCTAGGTGGTAGTCTGGTAGGTATGCTGTATGTTGTAGCTGTCAATGGCCATCAGATGTGTGGTGATGGCATGCTGGATGTCATTCATTATTATTGCAAATAGTGGATAGTTGTTGACATTGGAACATTGTATTTGTGATTTTTTCCCCATGGATTGTTTAAAGATTGATTACTAAACACTAATTATTTTCAGTGAAAATTAACTGAGCAGGCCATGTGCTTTAGAAAATGAGCACTGAACGTACCTACAGGGATCCAGTAAGATTCCTAGTGAGTTTGAGATATCATTACCTGAAACAAAATGCTGATTCGGAATCCATTTAATGCCATGGACTTTATATTATTCATTTGGTAAAACTACTGATAAGGACATTTAGGTTACTGTTCATGACAAAATTACTGATGATGACTTGTCAGGTCCTTGTCATCTAAAATCATGAGACAAGAGGATTAAATCCAGTGTTGCATTATTCTGTATTCTGTATTATCTGCTTTGGCACCAACATATTTACTGCTACTTTTCTCACGGGTTGCTGGTTATATTGGCATGTGTTTGAGGAGTTTGCTAATTATTAATTTTTACCCATCTTTTCTCCTGATTGAATAGGTATTATGACATAGACGGTCATTTTTGAAAATAGATTTTTCTATTCATTGTATAATGGGTCTATAAGATCATGGAGGAAATTTTGCTTGGTGACTTTTTTCAAGTTTTTAGTATTTTTGTACAATTTTTCATGTTGTATTCCCTCCACCCACTCAATTCATTTCCTCCTTTTTTATAGATATCAGTAACTTTTTATGAATTAGTTTACTTCCTGATTTGAAAGTTTGTACAGCCATCTTCAAGGTGGGAGCTACATTAACCTAATTCTGAACTGTTCTGTTAAGTTTTTATGATTTATGTTCATGAGAAACAACCAGAACATCCAATGGTTGTGGAAGCCTCTGAAAAACAAAGTTAAAATTTGAGTGCTATGGGAGGGTGATGATGACTATTTATACTCCTATCTTTGAACAACTTATTTCTTGCTCTGGAATATCATGGCTTTCTGGCAATGCTAATAGCACTACCAGATGGAGCAGTTGGGTCAACTTGTGAAATTAGTGTCCTTACAATTGTAAGTATGCAGCCGTGGTAATCAACGAATGCTTTTAATATGTCCCCACAACAACAAAATTCTGCAACCCTCAAGGATATGTAAACACTACCAGGTCGTCCTCAGTACTTTGTCCAATCCTGCATCCTGAGAGTTGCTCATCCAGGTAACAATATAACTTCTGTTTATTGGTAAGATGGAGTCCCAGCTTGTTGGAACTTTTGATGTTACAAGCATGCTTACAACGTTTATGCAAGCATTGGACCTGTGGGAGTAACAGAGTCGCACTGCCATTTGATGGGTGAGGGACTCATTGGAATCAACTTGGCAAATGAAATGGAATTTGATGGGCAGGTCTCAATATTAATGGGGCTTATGGAAGAAAGGAAGTAGAATTAGCTGAGTTAGCAAATAGGTTGCGTCTAGATGTGTTAGGAGTTAATTATATTTGGGTAAGAGGAGAAAGTGAGGAAGGGGTAGGAGATTATAAAGTATATTTGACAGGTGTTAAAACGAAAAGAGCAGAGTGTGGGGTAGGACTGTCCTTCAGGAATACTGTTGCACACAAAATAGATTCTGTGAGGCACATAGATGAGCATATGATGTGGGTAGTTTTGGCAGTTGGAAGCAATGTTCCTCATCATCTTAAATTAGCTGTTTAGAATAATAATAATAATAATAATAATAATAATAATAATAATAATAATAATGATGATGATGTTGCAAGTCTTTTGAGCTGATGCTTATAGGAAAATGGGAATGTCAAAGCACTGAGATAAAGAGCAATACATGTGTCAAATCTTGCATACTGTACAGCTCAGCTATGAAGTTAAGGGAGAGATATATTTCATGTAGACTCATTACACTGCAATATTCGATGTCTTGTATCATTTCTGTGCATTGCAAATGATGCAAATATTGCACACATTGAATTGATTTATTGATACATTTTACCACACTGCCTGCAATATAAGAAACATATTCACTATACAAAGAATGGGTTTCATAATTTGTGATACAATCGTGATCAAATCTAGTGAAATCAATTTCTTATTGAATTGTCTGTACAAGATCAGTGTTCGACAGAACAGTGTCTTTCAAAGAACATATTAGAATTCAAAGTGGGTTGATCTGAGTAGTCAGACACTTCCTGTATGCAGCTTTGGATTGAGTAGCATTTTATTTCCCTCTCTGTTCCTCACACATGAGACTGTAACATGCTCCTCCTAATCCTCAAGAATCTACAATTTTGTGTTGTACCTGTTTATCTGCTCTGTTCTTTGTCATCTCATGCTCCTGCTACTACATATATTTTTGCTACCTGCTCGCCTGCCTCTTGCTCTGCCATCATCATGTTTCCAGTACATACTAAGCAGGCTGTCTTTCCAGCTGTTTCTTCACTACGTCATCTGTGACATCATCGAACTTTCTCGATGCTTCCTTCCTGTTCAAGGATGGTCCTGTTGTTCTATAAATGGGTCAACTATTGCCCGGTCTATAAATGGGCCAACTATTGGCCGGTAAAATCATTCTTGCTCTGACTGTGGTTTGGAGTGGCGGGAGCTTCAATTTAAGTGCGGGTTCCTTGCACGGACTTTACTATCTTTCCGTCAGTCTGGAAAAATCCATCAAGCATGAGGATTGGGTGAGCTATTGAACTAATTTCTCACTTTCATGCAGGAACTATAACATTCCTGTTGCCCTTCAGGCTTTATCAATAACTTTCTATCCTACTGCCTTTAGGTGAGAACTTAAACTCTCTATCCCTTTAAACTTAACTCTGTACGCCAAGATGTGGTTAAGAACTTTAACGCTATTTAAATTCACCTAATGCAACTTATTGCACTGTGTTCATTTGCTTTTTCATTAGTTTTATAGCCCATAATAATTACATTCATGCAGGATTCGATGTCCTTTCTCCCTCATCCCCCTCTCCTTTACCCATGACAATTATCTCTTTTAATTAGATGTGGTTTGCTAATGAAAAGCGCTTTAAGCACCCTGGGGGTGTGATCCCATTGTGGCCTTTTATCTCAAATCTTGGTTATCATATTGTTAAACTCTTAATTCTTTTGAAACTACTCATTGTATCTAAACTAAAATGCATTTCTTCTTGGTGCTAACTTGTTAGAATTTAATTCTTCAGAATCTAGTCATTGTATTCTAAAGCTTCTTTGTGATGCGTTCCATCTTGGTGTCAAATTGAAATAATCTATACTTTTGAACTTGATGTAATTTCTAAATTTTTGATTGTAGCTGTTTCTCTCATCGCTCATTATGAAATCAAAATATATTTCTTAAAATATTGTTGTTTGAAAATTGGTTCCTCTTCAATATTTTTGTTTTCTGTTATTAATAATTTTGTTCCTACCATGGATTTCTCTCCTTTTTTCTCAATACTGCATCCCTTGCTCCACTATTGCTACAAAATTTGTGGTTTTGATTTCAAATAAGGACGTTGAATCTCCTATATATATTATGGAGTTTACTGACTTCATGACTTAGGTGCTATGGTCTGGTGCTTCATGCCAAAATGAGTTACTAGCTTCTACTAATTAATACTTTAAGTTTGGTGTCAAGTGCCATTGGCTAGTCATGTCACATGCCAACACTGTACTGTTCAGGTACATGTACTACAAACAACATATAAAGTTATTGCAAGAAGAAGAAGAATTTGAGGAGATCTTGGCTTAACCTGCATGTGAGGAGATATTTTTGTTTAGAATCATCTCCCCAGACATGTGTTTCTGCAAGACCTTGCGCACTTAACAGATCAAAAATGATACCATTCATTGCAGTAGTTTTCTTAGTTATGGAGGGGCGAGCCATCGGTTAATCTTATAGTTTTAAGATATTTTATGCATTTTTTAATATAAGTACAGTTCAGCAGCCTTGATTTGCTTACCCATAGAATGGCATGAATTTATCTAAACAAGTGGAAGACTTAAGAACATTCCAAAGTGAATGGTACTTTCACAATCAGGGATCTCTGCAAAAATTTAAGGGCATTAGGCACACAATTATTGAAGGTTTATGCAGCTAAGGAAACATTCATCTTCTGTCTCACCCACTCCATATTCTTTCTCTTAATCTATTACCAATGTGCAGGCCTTTCACTAGCTATTTACAAGTTTTTCCAGGTATTTCTTCCCAGTTATATTTTCTTGATCTGGAGCACTACCATCTACGAGAAACTGTTTTTCTGCTAGGAAATACCTTCCAAGTTTTATAATGTGAGCATCATCAAGGAACACAAACACTTTTTGCTCCGATTCTGCTGGATGGGGAGAACAACACTGTGAGTCCAGTCGAACAAACTTCATTCCTCAGGCTATTAGTCCCAATCCCATCACAACAGTTGACTATATGATTTTTGTACCTGTCTCATGCAGTTCCACCAAAGCTTACTTCATTCCACCCACTGTTATTTTCCAGGTCCTGTCCAGTGTTGCCACAATAAAGTCCTCCTCGGACACTTCTCAGTGTCTAAAACATAGTCAACGTAGCCATAAAACTGTTTATTGTTACACACCAAATTCTCCTTAATAACCATTCCATCGAACATCAAAATTCCAATGATTGGTTCTGAAACAGCTCTAACTGTTTCTTTTCGAAACTCTCCTCTGTAAAACCTGGACTGCCATCAATAGATGATGCCCAGTGACAAAGATTTTGGGGATGTGGTGGGGTAAAAAAAACTTCCTGAGGTAACTGTAGGTATACTGCAGATTTTGATGCACGGTTGGCTTGGCTTGAAGCCTGACAAGGTCTTAGATCCCCCATTGGAAACAGCTACCCAAAACATTCAGACCTGAATCATTAAGCTTCTTGTGAAGACCTTCAATGATTTCTTGCTGATTGAGACTTTTCTCCTGTACCTCTTTGTCTGCTGTGCCATGACTTCAGCAGTTTTATTTTCCACACGGTTGAGATTATGGAGAACTAGAAATCCTCAACTTGCTGATTGGATGCTACCAATTGAACATCTCCCCCCAGGACACGAGGAACATTGGTCTACGTGGAAATCGCTGAACAGGCTTCGCACTGGGGTTGGTAGATCAAGAACCAATATGGTAAAGTGGGGCTTTCCTGGCACATCCAGGCAATGCGAATGTGGTGAAGACCAAACCACAGCCCATTTCATGAACTGTAGTAAGTGTCCTTTAAGTTGCACAATAGAGGACTTGATGGCTGCAACACCTAATGCCCGTGATTTGGCAAAATTTTGGGCAGACACTATTTGATATGTATGTCATTAAGTACCATTATGCAATGTAAAATGTATGCTTCTGATACGAATAAATAAATTTTCCTGGTTGCCTGCACTATTTTTTGCTTTACTTTTCTAAGGCTGGGTCAAAAGCTTTAATTCTGGTCATTTGTTTGGTGATATAAAAGATATATATATATATATATATATATGGAAAAATTTTAATACATTGTCATCCATTTTGCTAAAATTTTATATTGCATGATGACTGGGAGTAGCAAGTAATTAAGAATAATTTAATAGTCCTCACTTTATATATTTTAATTGTTTAGCAGGATGTTCCTCATCAGTTTCCTCAGGTGGGTTTTCTTGATTATGTTTTCTTGGGAGTGGGCACTCATATTTTCTTTGTTTGCAAATCTGAGGGAAAATGAAACATTGTTGGAATGCCATTTGGAAGTACTCGCACAAAGTATGGCACGAACAAATACCATTATAAAAAATTTAAAAAAATATATGTCCAAACTTGAACCACAGTTGTACAAGTTCACTTAGCAGACACTTGCAGGTTAAATATGCTACCAGTTATGCAGCTTTTGCGAGATACAGACATAGCACTCCTACGCATACGTTACAGTAGTCGCAATCGTATATGAGAACTCCTGAAAAGAACAGTCTGCTACAAGTAATATATCGAGGAAAAAGGCTTAGGTGAAAGAGGACCTGGCAGAACATGAAAGCCTTGGATTGACATTTTGAAGACATGGGTTGGAGCTCTTCAACACATGACCAAAGGAAGATAGCCAAGCTCGTAGCCTAAATCCAATTAGGACAAGGTTGTTATATCAATTTTATGAATCGTCTCACTGCGAGACGATAGCACTTCAGCTGGGATCCGAATCATCTCGTAGTGAGACGATAGCACTTCGAGGGTTAAGCTCTGTACACTTCGAAGGTAAGTACATGTATCAAGTGTCCAGTGGTGAGTACTTCCAAATGGCATTCCAACAATGTTTCATTTTCCCGCACATTTGCAAACAAAGAAAATATAATCAAGAAAACCCACCTGAGGAAACTGATGAGGAACATCCTGCTAAACAATTAAAATATATAAAGTGAGGACTATTAAATAATTCTTAATTAGTTGCTACTCCCAGTCATCATGCAATATAAAATTTTAGCGAAATGGATGACAATGTATTAAAATGTTTCCATATATATATCTTTTATATCACCAAACAAGTGACTAGAATTACAGCTTTTGACCCAGCCTTAGGAAAGTAAAGCAAAAAATAGTGCAGGCAACCAGGAAAATAAAACTATTGAAGTCATGGCACAGCAGACAAAGAGGTACAGGAGAAAAGTCTCAATCAGCAAGAAATCATTGAAGATCTTCACAAGAAGCTTAATGATTCAGGTCTCAATGTTTTGGGTAGCTGTTTCCAATGGGGGATCTAAGACGTTGGTAGTCGCGAGTATTTGTTGAGTAGATCCTGCTGACTTGCTGGATAAGTGTTGAGTGCATGAAAGAATGAATGGGATGAATGAACGGATTATTGCAGTTACATCACTTCAGTGTATTTTACTTTGTGTATTTTAAAATTAAGGATTTTCTTATTGTCATTTTAAATATTATTAATATTGTTTTTGCTATTAATATTGTTTGTGTTATTTGTATTTGTAAATACTGTGTAATTTATGTACATGTATACTCTTCTAGTGGTTAAGTGTAAGAGAGGGCCTTGAGCCCTAACTTTGCCACCAATAAAGGCATTATCTATCTATATATCTATCTATCTTGGCATTACACATGGAAGGCTTTTACTACTGTGCCACTGTCTTGTAAGGTAATGCAGATTCCCCACAAGCCTGTTGAAGACCTTGAAGACACTGCCATGCTGTGCGACATCTGGCCCATTCAATCTTTATCCAACTCCATTGTTCATTTTTCGAAAACATCAAGACAGTACTACCTCAGATCGTTAGCTAACACGAGGCTGTGTTCCTTTCCTCTCCTTTCGCCAGTTCACATGTGCGGACTGTCCACGATGGACTCCGTTTTTCTCTTTCCATCCTCAAAAAGCATTATTCAGTTAATTCCTTGTTCTTTAAAGGAAATCAGAAATGGAATTAAATAAATAATTACCGTGACTCTCCGTACTTTCTCTGTGTAAACATTAAAATGAGTTTAATTACAAACAGAAATTACAAAAACAAATCTCAGTTATAATTCAGTAATTCTTACCAAAAACAAAATGTATCCTTGGTCTAGCTACACTCACGGATAGCCCAGATTGGTTGCGCAGTAGATGTTAGTTTTCCCTCGTCCTGCCCATGACGTCATCACAGGAGCACCGTGACTGTGTAGCATACAACTGCACGTGTATCTCATTTCGTTGTTTATATATGTATGTCTTATAAAGAAAGGATTTCCACGTAATAACTATACGTAATATCTTTCCGTATATTGCTGTTGGTTTATATAGTGGCCTACTGTATTTTGCGTAGTGTGTGTGTCGTAGTTCGTTTCTGTGAGATCTCTGTTAAGCTGCTGTGTTTCGTGCAGTGAGGTGCACTTATTTTCTTTTCGTTAGTTACGTGAACAGTTTAGTAGTAGCTGGAGTGAAATTTATGTGTTCATTGTACCGTATCATTGCGATAGAAAACTGTGCCGTTAATGATTCACCGACCGAGCTCGATAGCTGCAGTCACTTAAGTGCGGCCAGTATCCAGTATTCGGGAGATAGTGGGTTCGAACCCCACTGTCGGTAGCCCTGAAGACGGTTTTCCGTGGTTTCCCATTTTCACACCAGGCAAATGCTGGGGCTGTACCTTAATTAAGGCCACGGACGCTTCCTTCCCATTCCTAGGCCTTTCCTGTCCCATCGTCACCATAAGACCTATCTGTGTCGGTGCGACGTAAAGCAAATAGCAAAGAAAAAGATTCACCGCAATCTACAGCGACACCTGATTGTTCAGCAGACCTAGCCGACCGTGAAAGAAAAAATGACAGGTCAATGCGAAGTCCCATTGGGGAAATGCTTTCCATTTCTTCTGGTACAGCCCTTGTGGGATGGATAGAAATGTTATCTCGGGGAGGTCTACTCGTTCCATCGTTAGAATGGTAAACCAAATAAAGGAATTTGAGTTAATTTTCAGGGACACTCACGGACGTGCTGAACGGTGACGCATACCTAATATTATACGCAGTGTGTGTCATATAATTAGCAGTAAATTCCCCGCTGTACCACCAGAAATATTAAAAATGTGTGTTAGAACGAGAATATTTATACGCATACGACAAATGAACATTCGGTCAAGAACTGAAAAATCCATAGCAGCTCATCGGCGAAAGGCACGACAGTGGATTTCATCTTCAAAAGCAACCACTTCATGACATCTAATCTCACAGGTAGGACTGTGTTCTAATGAAGTGTTTTTCCTGTTCTTCCTTATTGTTCAATTTTTAAAAAGTGACTATCTGTGTGGAGCCTCCGTGGCTCAGATGGCAGCGCGTCGGCTTCTCACCACTGGATACCGTGGTTGAAATCCCGGTCACTCCATGTGAGATTTGTGCTGGTCAAAGTGGAGGCGGGACAGGTTTTTCTCCGGGTATTCCGGTTTTCCCTGTCATCTTTCATTCCAGCAACACTCTCCATTATCATTCCATAGCATTTATCAGTCGTTAATAAATCACTTTGGGAGTGGCGACCCCATTGTAATAATAGCCTATATATTGTTCATTCATTACATCCCTGACTCGGTCAAAGACTGGAAAACAGGTTGTAGGTTTTCCAGGACTATCTATGCATGGTTTCGAATATGAACTTACTTCTGCTGGTGTTATAATATGTGTTAAACTCTAAACTCGATACCTGCGGAAGTGAGTCAGTATATCGTATGTTAACATACGGTAGTTCCATCACAGAATTTCTGCTGTAAAGATTAAATATGACAAAAATTTCATATCTCTAAACATATATGTTTACAGATTTGAAAGCACGTAACCTTCCTCAAACTAAATAGAGCAACTTGGAAATGTTAATAAATTTCAAGCGTTGGTCAGTGTGCCGTCACGTTACATTTACGCCTTATTCGTAATGGAAATAATGAAAAGTTACTATGCTGTACTCTTTTTCAATCTTATAACAGCAGTAAGCTTTATGTCTGGTCTGCAATTAGTTCTGAGACACTGTAATGTTTGCTGATATTATGAGATTCGTACTGATTTGCGCGCTCTGCGTTCGGCTGCTTTGCTCCTACTGTGACGTCATTTCGTTAACCAATAGCAGCTCGGCTCGCGTTGGGCCCAACCTTTAGCAGTGTTTAAGAACCTTGGTTACACTGATTAGTGCAGCCATATGCTGAATATAGGGCTGGCATTCTTGAATTCAACAATCTAACTTTTCACTTCTTAAAACATATCAAGTCCAGTCACCATGCACAATCTCACATATGTTCATACTCCAACTCAAAACATGTCAGTCATACAGCCCCTCTATGTTATTTTAGCTTGTTTTGGTACAGGTAACCTACAGGACTAATTGTTTGTATGGTACGTGAGGTTTAGGGCTTATGTCCTTGGTGACTTCCTTTCCAAATTTCATATGAGGTTGCCTGCCCTAATCCATCTCTGTGAGGTATGGTGTGGTCAATGCCTGATATATTCTGGATTGGCCCACAATAAGGTTCTCACTTGTATTTTGTGTCTCAGTCTCATCCTTGACTCTGACAATGTGAATGTGACTGAGACATGAGCAGTGCTGGTAACGCCATTTGTAATAAAGCCAGATCCAGTAGGAAAGGGTAGGGAATTGACGTTCATATGGCTGGTCTGTGTGTACATTTGAGTTAAGATAAGAGACTTTTATATAACAGCATTTGAGTTAAGATAAGAGACTTTTATATAACAGCACTGTTTGGCTAGAAGAGGAAAGGAAAGGAAAACTGACTTACTCTTCAGTTTCTTAGTTTGCCTCCTTAGTGACACCGAGCTCTCTATGGCAGCTGATGGTGGAGCTGTTGAGGATCCTCCCGGCCTTCAGGTTGGGCACTTCACAGAAAACAGGAGACAAGGAAGATACATATTTCCTGCCGAGATGTATGTGCCGGTGCAGGGTGTGAAAGATAACAGTGAAAAATTTTAAGTTCTGAATGTTTTAGAATTTGTCTGTTTATGTTGCGCAGAATATTCTTCTGTATGTCTGTACATTTTCCTGATCGTTCAGTATTATTTTCAAATGTTGTATATTTAATAATTGCTCCATACTTCAAAAATATCCCTGAGCGTTCAAACTGGACACATTTTAACTCCTGGAGGTCTCTTAGTTGTCATGTTTTTAAGGATACTCAACATAGAAATTCTCTGAAAAATGATAATGAAGATTTCAAATTGAAATTGCTCATTTACCAGGAAATGATGAATTGTTAAGCCCACTCAAATTTAACTAAATTTCTAGATATGTCCGAAGAATGTGGTTTCTGGGACATTAACTCATCCACAGGACAATGGTGAACTTACGTCAGGCATGTGCATCTGAAAGAAGAAATCAAATCAGAGTTGACAGAGCCAGGCAAACATAGGTGAACACATTCGAAGTAATCTAATATTATGATGTCCTGTTTTGCTGATTGTGGAAATTGTTAGACTTGTTTGTGCATAGCAAGTAATCGATATAGATGATGATGATGATGATGATGATGATGATGGTGATGATGATGATGATGATGGATTGCATTTAATGTAAACACTGGAGTAGAGTGTATGAATATTGATAATGGATAAAAACTAACACACCCAACTTTGGCCATTTTAATCGATGAATAAGTCAAAGGGTTCTCATTGCAACCAAAGGATATTGCACAGATTAATATAGGAATTTTTGTAGGTTATAATTATATTGTCATGAAAACAGGGGTTCTTTTCTACTACAGCGGTCCGATGTGTATCCAAGTCCGACATCTCACTTCAGCCCTATGTGCCCGCGCTTTAAATTCTTCTTCTGCCTTGAATCATTCTTAGCTAGCCTATGACGTCTTTTTCATAGATTCTTAATGTCCCATAACCAAAATGAATAGATATAAATATTTGTGGTTTTAACATTTCCTTAATGCTAGATGCGAGCTTTGCCCTACTGTGAAATATAGTCGAAACTAGTTAAGATGTCCCTCTCTAGCGCGTTTGCCTGC
The DNA here is from genome assembly GCF_040414725.1 of Anabrus simplex. NCBI lineage: Eukaryota > Metazoa > Arthropoda > Insecta > Orthoptera > Tettigoniidae > Anabrus > Anabrus simplex. The sequence goes on from NC_090277.1 coordinate 77,347,832, forward strand.
TTATTATGCCATTATTCCGAAGTCCCAGGATGTGTCGTATTAAACAACTGGCCTGGATAAGAATTTGGTAGATAACTTAACTCACGGTTGCGGAGCACAGTTCCGTGTCGGCCTACAGATGCAGGGCGCATCAGTCCCAAGCCAGTCTTATTCTCTTTGCGTCTGATGTGCTGGTACTTAATTTTACCTTCATGGGGCCTCTTTCAGACGGTACGGGTTTGGCCCACTTCCGTGCTTAGCTGTCGGTCCGCCCAGGCTTAAGCTAAGAACTGAATGTTCAAGTAGAATCTTTCAGATGATGCGGACGTGGAGAGTAACAGCGTGCGGGAGAAATGTTTACGTGAGCGGTCCGTGGTGAGTCGCAATACCACGCGCATAGTTACTTGTTATTGGACATTAGTTGTTATGCATGTTGTCATACCCAACGGATCGACCTTGCTCGCGACATCAGTACAGAACCCGTTAGTGTACCTATAAAAAGTAGAAATGGATGTAGACGATAAACAGAAGTAGGCCCGAGCTGACCCATTTGATATACAGTATTTATTTCCCATTTTCAAGAAAAAATTATTCGTGTGCTTTTATACACTGACTTAGCAAATGTCATGGGATAGTCACCTAATAGCGTGTGGGGCCTGGGGCCTCTTCAGGCCCTGCGAACTGCAGTGAGACGCCGTGGAAGTGACTCGACAAGTCCCTGTTAGTCCTCTGGACGCAGCTGACACCAAATCGTTTGCAGAGCGGCCGCCAATGCTGGTCTGTTCGTGGGTGCAGGATCCATGGCACGGAGCCTGCATTCCAAGACATCACAGAAATGCTCGATAGGGTTCATATCAGGGCTCCTGGGTAGCCATGGCAGTCGTTGGACCTCTGCTGCATGTTTCTGGAACTATTCCCGGGCGACGTGGGAGCATGTGGCGGCGCGTTATCATCTTGAAACACCGCAGAACCGCCTGGGCGCTGGAAAGCCAAAAATGGGTGGAGATGGTCTCCGCGTACCATTCAAAGTCTATTCCAGAACAACTAGGGGGCCCATTCCATACCAGGAAAATGCACCCCAGACCATAACAGAGACACCAGCGCCCTGGACCACACCTTTGAGGCAGGCGGGATCCATCGCTTCATGTGGTCTGCGCCATACACGGTGCCTCCCATCGGCATGCTGCAGTTGAAATCGTGGTTCGTCCGACCACATCACGTTACGCCATTGTTCCAGTGTCCATCCCTGGTGACTGGCGACAAATGCGCGTCGTTGTGCCCGATGACGTTGGGTTAACAGTGGCACCCGTGTGCGGCGCCGGCTCCCATACCCCATAGAACCCATGTTCCTGCGGATTGTCCACTGGGAGACGGAGCACGGCCTGTGTTGAATTGAGCCATGATCTGTTGCACGGTTGCTCGTCTGTCACTATTGACAATCCGTCTCAGATGTCGCCGGTCACGGTCATCGAGCGTGGCTGGACGGCCGGTCGGTCGTCTGTTGTAGACAGTGACACCTCATTCAACCATTCACAATACACTCTGGACATGGTTGATCGTGTGAAGCCGAATTCCTGCACCACTTCTGAAATCGCACTTCCCATCCGTCGGGCACCGACCAACATACCCCGTTCGAACGGTGTCAGCTTGCGACGACGTTCCATGTTACACCTGTCACTTGCACAGCCACTGCTCACAAGGTCTCCTATACAACTGCCGCTGGCACAGGGGGCGTGTGTTGCGCAGACAACACACCTGCGCATCAGTGCTCCGCTATCCCATGACATTTGCTCAGTCAGTGTGTTTTCCTCTGTGATGTACAGCTGTTGTTATGGAACCCGAAATAGACAGTGAGAACTTAATAACTTCAATGTCACAAATATTAATGGTCACACGTTTGGGAAAGCGTGACATCATTCAGACCCGTTATTGAGGGAGTATCTTCAAAATTGTACCCTTCTTCTTCCCTAATGAAATGTGAAGGTTACAGCATGCGTGAAATATTTTTTATTTTCTTGAGTGTAAACGAAGATTATAATGGTCCATATTTATTACCACACTGAAAGGAGGGTTGAAAATTATTCACTGGAAAGTGCGGGGAGTTTTGGACCACTCGACCCATTAGGTGTGTAAGTGCCAGCAGAAGCAGGTACACCCGCGCATACACGCGGGCACGTTTTACTCCTGCACCATCTGAAAAAGGCCTGTGTGACTTATGCGCATAAATTAGGCCTACTGTACTTAAGCGTGTAACAACGTACGTAAATTAGGCCTACTCTACTTACGTATAGTGCTGACATGTTGGTGCTTAATTTTACATTCGTAAATGAATTGTGTAACAACGTGCATAAATTTATTAGGCCTACTGTACTTACACAGTGGTTTCTGTGACATTAAATTATGGAGAAGAAGAAAGCTAGACATTTTACAGATGATGAAAAATTAAAGTTTATTGAGAAGATGGATGCTAAATCATACATCAAACGTGTGCCATCGCCCATGTATTGGACTTTCCAGTGACAATTTTAAGCATAATTGTAAGCGACGTGTATAGTCGCATTTCTAAGAATGTTTTTCCTTGAAGTTTTTCTATGTTGGTGTTCTTAAAATGTATTATTTCTTTATTTATTTCATTAATATTGTGAACACTTGTTTCTTTGTTTTTATAGTAATTATTTTTACATTCAAACCTAATCTTAAATTTAACAGCGAAATTGTTTTTCATTTATTTTAGTTCTTTTTTCCTGTCTCCACAAAAACTTCCTAGCCAGTTTTGGCTGTACGTTAAATGGAATATAAAATTGCATTGCTCATATGGAATAATTTTCGGGACTATATACTTCTTCCGTTAAATGCGGGTTTAGGATAAATCGAGGTCACCCAAAATTGGGGTTATACTGTATATCTTCATATAGTTCAAAATGTTATGCTACTCCTGTGGGTGGGGTACGCAGAAGAATAAAACCATGGCATCACATGCCTGTTGTAAGTGGCAACTAAAAGGGGACCCATGGGCTCTCTCTTGGGAGCATGGATTGGCGACCACAGGCCCTTAGCTGAGTCTTTGCATTGCTTCCACGTACTTTATAATGCTCCACACTTTCACCTATCCCGTCTGACCTCCCTTGGTCAACTCTAGTTCTTTTACAACCCTGATGTTATAAGAGGATTTGAGGCCTAGGGAGTCTACTATGTTCATACCCTTCGTGGCCCTTGTCTTTCTTTGTCCGATACTTCATTTTTCTTCGTTTTGGGTCCCTTCTTTTCTCATTTTTCTCTCTTATCTTCCCTCTGAGGGTGGGGGACACAGACGAAGAGCTCCAACCCATTTTTTAAAAATGTCGATCGTAGATGTTCATCTTCTGCCAGATCCTCTTTTGCCTAAAACTTTTTCCTTAAAATATTACTTGTAGCAGACTGTTCTTTTCAGTAGTCCCCATATTGTGACCCACATATTCCAGCCACCTCATATTAATTGTCTTGATGAGCTCAGGTCGACATTTCGTTAATTGGAGTACTTCCTTATTTTTATTGTACTCCATACACATGTTCAGTGGTATTTTACCGCACTGTCGGCTGCCCCGAGGAAGGTCCATCATGGTTTTCCATCTTACACCTAGCAAATGCTGGAGCTGTACTGTAATTAAAGCCAAGTTTGTTTCCTTCCCACTCCTAGCCCGTTCCTATCCATCATCACCATAAGACCTATCTGTGTTGGAGCGCTGTAAAGCAACTTGTAAAAAAAAAAGGTTCTTGGACGTATTCCGGGTTGGGACCTGTATGAATTTCAAGTATTTAATTACATCTCATACAAACGAGATACTCATTATACCAAAATTTACTGTCCTTCATGCTAATCACCAGCATTGTGTACTACCCTTTGCCAATGACATGAGGCTTGTAGGTTACCTTTTTTGTTCATAGCAAATCTCTGGAGATGTCCTCATGCAAAGTACCCAAAGTGGTTACTTCATCTTAGGAATCATGTGAGTGTCACAAGGACTTAAGTTCTCGGATTATGGTAGATGGTACAGCAGTTCCCAGCTCCATTGACCAAACAAATCAGCCATTGTTTGTATTGTTCTTACTGTGAGCCTTGTCATGGAAAATGATGCATGGATCCTGTCACCGCTCCTTTCCCAAAGCAGGTCGCAGGTTGTGTTCCTGAAAGGAACAGTAATACTGCGCATTGACAGTCTGCTGATGCAGAGCATAATGGATTAGGATAACACCACCACAGTCGTACCCAAGAATAATCATAACATGGCTGGGGTTCTGACAAAATTTTGATCCTTGTCGTTATCCATAATAATGCCATTAATTCGATTCATGTGTCTGTTATGGCTCATACAATTTACCCCATGTCTCATACAGCATAATGATATGGCATAAGGAAGCGTCAACTCATACTTATAGTGCTCCAAGTAGTCACAAGCAGCGTTTTATCGTAACCATTTCTGCAGTTCTGTCAAATTTCACTGAATCCATCATGATGCAATTTTTTTCATGCCCAGATGTTCCTTCAAATGTGAAGCACAGTCATATTCCCTTACCTGGAGTCTCGGGCTAGCTCACAAATCGTATGTATTCTTCTTCACTGGCAATGGTACGACCAGGCTGATGCATATCTGCCACATTTCGGCTTTACACAATAAAGGCTTTTACCACTGTGCTACTGTCATGTACGGCAATGCAGATTCCCTGCAATTCTGTTGAAGACCTTGCTGACACTGTCATGCTGTATGACCTCGGGCACATCCAATCTTTATATAACTCCATTGCTCCTGTTTCAAAAACATCATGGCAACACAAAGTTAGATCATGAACTAACACAAGATTTTGTTCATTTCACCACTTCACATTTGCATGTTGTTAGAAGGGAATGTCTATTTGGGATTCCATTTTTCTGTTTTTATCCTCGGAACCTATTGGTGTGTTAATTCCTTGTTCTCTAAAGAAAATGAGAAACGTAATCAAACGAATAATTATCATCACTCCTAGTACTTTCTCTGTGTAAACATTTAAATGGGTTTAATTACAAGCATGAACTACAAAAAGGACCTCAGTTATGATTCAGTAAAACTTACTCTACTGAAAAAGCTGCGATAAGACAAGCCGAGACATGTGAAAGATCCTTCGCAAGATGTGACTTAAGATTTTGAATATGCAGGAGAGGTTAAGACAAAATGTACCCTTGGTTTAGTTGAACTGTAAAGTGCAGCTACAAAATGCTGAACATAGCACTGACATTCTTGAAGGCGGCAATCTAACATTTCACTTCCTAAAATCGATGAAACCAGGCGAGTTGGTTGTGTGGTTAGGGCCACGCAGCTGTGAGCTTGCATCCAGGAGATAGTGTGTTCGAACCTCACTATCGGCAGCCCTGAAAATGGTTTTCCATGTTTTCCCATTTTCATACAAGGCAAATGCTGGGGCTGTACCTGAATTAAGGCCATGGCTGCTTTCTTTCCACTCCTGGCCTTTATTATCACATTGTCACCATAAGACCTATCTCTATCAGTGTGACGTAAAGCAACTTATATAAAAAACACAAGATTTATAACATTAACTGTTGTATCCTCATATTGAAAGATTAGAATCTTTTTTCTCTGGGTAAAAAAGTATATAGGGTTCAATAGTATTTAGTCCAACAACTGACAATTTGTTAACCGAACATGGACATGTTAGGCAAGATGGTGAGATCCAACATCTGTCTCTTTGACAATCAGTCAACTTTGGGAACACAAGGCACAAACAAGTGACAAGTCTTTTAAGAAGACTAAATAGGATGAAGAGGATGACAGACTGTTGTGGGAAGAGAGAAGAAATGATGTGGAGATCATACTTGTACTTCTAGTTTGTCTTCTATTACGCCCTCTTCAAGAGCTGTTCTGTTTATCCTATTTTGAGTTCCTGTTCTTCATATAATTATGACATGACACATGTCGTTCATTTCATTTCTACATTGGGAGAATATATTGATGTTCCTATTGTGCAACTATGAAAGTCATATTATCAGCTATGTCATGTTTATGTATAAACTTTTAATCTTGTTATCTGTTTTCTCTACATATCTTACCTTGCTTTGCATATTTGTTCCTTACAGCATCCTACCAATATTAAGGATGAAATATGCATAGATGAACACACAGTTGGTCAACTGGTTGCTTGTCTCAAAGAAGAAGGCAAGTAAGTACTGCTTAGCTTATATAGATTTTACAGCCCTAACCATCGACAATATGGAATTTACTATTTATGCGTTCAGTAGCTCCATCTTTGGCGAGAACCCAATATCGTGAGTTCAATGCCAGCACAGGTCTATCCGCATCATTCTTGAATTCTGTCACCTGTACTTCAGTCACGTTCGATGGTGGGGTGATAGAAAATTCTACAAAATTAAAGTAACTCTACCCATAGGAAGTAGTGATTAGCAGGCTGCCTAGTGAGAAGTTTCTTAATTCCTTTACTAAATGTACAAACATACTCATCTGAATTAAAAAATGAAAAGTATGAAAATTAATATTCATTAAATAAAATACAAAATCGTCAGACCTTGTACTCACACTTAGTTCTTAGCTGCTTACTTACACATATGTTATTTGAAGGGCGCCAGCTACAACTCAGTGCAGCAATAATAGAATGAGAATCTTGAATATCTCTAGGTTGTGGGGTAATAAGCTTACTTTTGACAACATACCATATAATTTCTGGGAAAAGAAGATTGGCATTCACTTTCCCCATTAAATTTGAGGTTATCTACTTCTGTCATTGAAATAATACTATGAATTCATTTGATAGAACAAAATATATTCTTTAAATTGTATAGAAAAAATAATAAGTCTTGTTGCGATAAAACGGTGAGAATAAGATGTTATGACATTGCATCTGAAAGAAACTAGGCATGAATTTGAATTCTTCTTGACCGGACATTTAACAATTATAGAGAAATATATCCCTCACTGGTTCACGTGACAGTATGTTCAACACTTTGAGTGTAATTACAACGTATTCCTTTGATCTGGTGTTTACTGTAGATGTATCAAGCCTAATTTGGTGATGTATCCTTTTTGTTTCATTGACGACTAAGTATCCATGTGACTGCTTCTTCTCCATCGAGAGGACTTCTTTGTAAGTCTGTCCTGTATGCCTTCATGGTAAGTGTATCCCTGTAACTGAACTGACCGACTGAGGTCTCACCTTCCACTTGACCCCATCACTGTTCACCTTTCACTTTACTTCTTCTCTCTTCACCTTCCGTTTGATTAATGACTGACACTACAATATGTAGCCACCTTATATAGACAGTTGACACACCTACACAATCTCCAGAAATAACCATGATCTACTCCCACGTCACGACAAATGTTACACCCTATGGTGAAATCGCCCGCGGCACCCAGTAGGTATCTCCAAGTACATGAGCTCACCGCTAAATGCTCATGATGACGTAGCGATGACTTGGCAGTAACGCCAGCAGTATTGCACAATGTAGCCATGTCATATCCACATCTTATATATAGCAACTCTTACTGTACATGTTTTTAGTGTTAATCTACACACACATATATGCATAAATTTAACTACAATCACGCAAGCGTCAAGCATTGCAGAATTGAACTGAACTATAATAACAGTACAATAATAGTAATCTCACAGATAAAATAATAATAATAATAATAACAGGACATAATAATAATAATAATAATAATAATAATAATAATAATAATAATAATAATAATAATAATAATAATATCACAGATATCATCTTGCAACAGGATTTGAACCGTTACACTAGATGTTACTACTTGGTAGCTGTGTCGGTAAAAATATTATTAATATTACTATCACAGATCTGTTCTTCATATTGTAATAAGTGTTCCTGGTGGAGGGTATCTGGTTGACTATGACCTTGCTTTTGGCCATTCTTCCAACATGACCAGTCCAGTGAATCTACCTGCCATGATTTAGACATGTGATTCTGTCTCCTTTCAGATATCTGTACATCTCTGCATTCTGGTATCAAACCTCCTTTTCATTTATTAGCAACACTTTGCAGATATCTTCCTTTTGTGAAATCCATTTTCTTCTTAATAGAAAGACAACTGGATCTTCTCCCAAGAATTATTCCTGCTGATGAACCATGTTGCACAAATTATTGAATTCATAATTTTCTTAACACTGATATCTGGAGTGATGAAAGTCCTCATCATGTTGTTCAGTCACATTCAACATAGGTTCTCATTGAATGTATATGTAGAAAGCAGGGAGAAAAGTATTGCCCATTCATACTCCCACTGCATTTGACCGGCCAACAGTACTTGCAATTGCTAATTGAAACAAGGACAGAGTTTTCAGTGACATTTCTCTGCACATACAAAGTGGTATCTTGATTGTATGACACTCACATTTCTCTGTCGTGCAGGTGTGCTTTGACACAACTTTTTTCAGGTGATTGAATTGGTTGAAATCATCTATTTCAGTGGCTGGCATGAAGCCTTAAAGTTAATCCCTTTGATTTTTATTTCTTGGGGCCTGCTGAGTGGTTCAGACAATTGAGGTGCTAGCTTTCTGACACCAACTTGACAGGCTTGATTCTCTCTGAGTTCAGTGGTATTTGAATGTGCTCAAATACATCATGCTCATATTGGTAGAATTACTGGCACATAAAGGAAGTCCTGCAAGACAAAATTCTGGTACCACGGCGTCTCTAAAAACTGTAAAAGTAGTTTGTGGGGCATAAAGAAAATAACATTATAATTGTACCAGGGGTATGGCCTATCCATCAATTCAAACTGCTACATTCTCGACAATGCTGTCATCTAATTAAGAATATCCGAACTATATGTTGTCCTAAATGTTGTATCTTTTGGGATGAGATGTTCCTAGCATCAATTTTTTAGTGCTTCCTGTTGTTTGGAAACTCTATCGTGAAGAGTGTTTGTGTTTTGAAGTTCTGTTACTCACTCAGCATTCATGTGTTATTGATAAATCTGGAGTTTTCAACACTGTGATTAAATTGATCCACCAAGTGATATGGTTTGATATCAAAACTTTATCAACATATCAAATTTAAATTCAAATTATTGTTTTCATTACTTTTGTGTTGACTGCCACTTTTGCAATCATTTAAGATAAGGCTAGGAAACAACAGATAGGGAATCTGGCACCTGGGTGACTGCCCTAAATGCATATCAGTAGTGATTGATGGAATGATGTATAAGCCGGGAATCTTGGGAGACCTTATATTTTGATGCAGTGTGTTATTGAGTGTTCCATGTAAGCGAGGAGATCTACTTCAGGGTACTTACGGAGCATGTTAGTTAGCAGAGATGATTTTCTTAGTGATAGTAATGTACTTCCCAATAGGCGTAGTGAAAATAATTTAATAGAAAGGAAGCTAGTAAGGCCTTCCATGGATATTTATGACAGTCATAGCAGAGGACTTGCTGTGAAAATTGAGTGGTAGTGTATGTCATGGCAATTCAAGGTAGTGTATATCCTGGGGCTACTACTTCTGCGATAATGGTAAGTCTACGAAAAATATTGAACACGTGAAATCAACTCAGTCCCCCTGAAATTCAACAAACTTTTTAGTTACAAAATACCCCATAGGCTTGATCTTCCAGAATGGTCTTGTGTGAATAATGAAATGAGTAATACAATTTTTTAAATTAGGATCTGTAAGCACTTTAATAATATTAAGGCATGGTATACGTATCTATGTAATGGGGTTAGATATTTCTTAGTAAGTGAACTACATCCAACTATTAAAGAGTTTACAATACCACAGAATATAATTGCACTTCCATGCCCTTGAAAACTAATTTAAGGTACTGAAGGGAGTACAGAACAACAGAACCATGAAATAAAGGAAACAAATCAGGAAAGTAAGGAATTTTAAGGTACCCAACTTCAACAGTCAATTTTAAGGGAGGGTGGGGTTCTGAGATTGGTCTTGGTAAACTGTCAAAGAGTAGAAAATAAGCAATTAAAATTCAGTGTATTGATGGAATCTGAGGAGATTGATGTGATAGGAGTGGAATCCTAGATTGTTGTGGAGAGAAAGTGTGGTAATGGAGAAATATTTCCAAAAGGTTTTACTGTCTGTCACAGAGAGCAAGGATATAAGATATTGGAGGGAATATTTATTCTGGCAAAGGAAACTTATTGCTGACATGAATGGTTTACTGGTGAAAGGGATGAAATATTAAGGATAAAATTACTTTGTGATAATATGAAAGAAGTGTGAATTATAGGAATATATATTCCTAGATGAAAGGAAGGGGACATGGAAATGTTTGAGAAACTAATGGATTATACTCATTAAAACAATAATAATGATATGGTAATAAGTCGGGGAGATATAAACTTGCTTGAAGTTGAATAAAATGGAGCTGCAGGTGAAGTTCAATAAGTATGGTTTGTCCATTATTGGAATATGCGAACAGTGTTTAGGATTCTCACCAGGAATACCTAATAAAAGAAATAGATAGCGTGCAGAGAAAAGCAGCAAGTTTTGTAACGGGATTTCAGGAGAAAAGTTAATGTATCAGAAAAATTAAATAAAGTTTGTGGGATGCTTTAATTAAGAGAAGAGAGAGGACTTGCCTAAAAGAATTCATATAAAGCCAATGCAGGAGAAGAGGCGAGAGGGTGGGGGATATCCGAGGAGTCTTCAGTTGGAAAATAATTATGTTGGCATGGCTAACAACAAGTATAAAACTACATGGGGTTTCAGCCCAAGGGATTGAGGTAAATTTTCATTGATTGGGAAAGGCGTGAAGTTGTGGAACAGTTTACCTGGGTAAGTGTTGGTTATTTTCAAAAATCTGCAGATATTCAAGAAAGGGAATGGAATATTTGAGGCCATCAGACCTGTGCGTGTAATTGTGTATAAGGAATTTTTTGCATAAGTTAATTCCATCCCTTTGTCTATGGAGATTGCCCATAGGAGTGAAGTACAGTGACGTCTCTTAGAGCCCTGGGACCTGTACAGTAACTATAGAAGCCCTTCAGGGATTCTAAAATGGGGTGGAATAAATGGTTCTGGATAAGACACAGCAGGTTGTTATGCATGATAAGTACCAAAATGGGGAAAAATATAATGTAATTTAAATCTTATAGCCGTTGTATGGTATTACTTGATGTGATTCTACATACTGTATATGAGTTCATTATGTGTAAGTGCAGTAGGTATTATGAGTAGAATTTTGTAAATAATATAAAATTATTAAGTAGGCCTATGAGCTGTGTGTTGAATAAATAATTATTACTGTATATTGTATACTACTATATTTGAGGAAATATTCTCCTTTTTTAAGTTAAAAATGAATGCTTGATAATAATGTATTTTTGTGTATCAATTGCCTCCGAGGTAAACACCTCATTTGCAAATGAAATAATTTTCATTTGATCTGATTGGACCACCTTGTGTGAACATGTAAGTCTATGTTTTGACGGATGTTAGCTTTAAGTATGTGGCCACTATTTGAATAGATTTTAGAGAGAACAGAGAGAAGGATAGAGCCCTAGCGAGTGTAGCTCTGTTGCAAAGTTGCGTCCCATTCTATGGTTGTGTGTTCTTCGTAAGCCTCTGTTATTGTGTAAAGTAAGCAACTAGTTAGTAAATCTTAGATGGAAGCAAGCAGTCGAATATTTATTTACCTACCACCCTGCCAACTCGTTACTGTTTGAAGTATCAGTTTTTCCATTGGCCTTTGCTTTCGGTACCATTTTTTATTGTGGGAAAATATCACAGCTTTGTACAATATCTGAAAGTATGCTTTCATGGCAGTCTCATTTTTATGTGCATCTGTCATCCCATAGTGGTGTAATACTGATTAGATTCTCTGTGACGGAGTTGCCTTGTAATTTGAAGAGAATAATTTTGGTATCTGTATTGAGTTAGCTTTTGGATTCTGCATTTGATCATGTTGTCATACTCATAGAGTTAGTAAATGATACACTTGAGTTAGCATTGGTGCCACCATCTACAAGAGAATCAGTGTAGCGAGCGGAGCATGTTGAAATCGCAGCTGTTTGGCAGAAAGCTTGCTCTGCTATTCTCATCAATGTAAATAGGGGCCATTTAAACCTGTGTAGATATACATAAGGTTTAAAATTCTTACATGTAAATATTCTCAAATACTACAGTATACCTGCGGTGCTTCTCTCCAGTAAAAAGGAAAGCCCAAAAAGCATGAATACAGGACTACTAATAAAAAAAGGACAGTGTTCAGATTCAGTTAATTAATACAAAATTAATTTACTGTTCATATTAAGTCTTCTAACAACAGACGTTTAGAAGGAGGTCTCGTATATTTCTTTTTTTGTGTGTAAATGACCAGAAATTTGGTATAATTCTGCCCAATGACCGAAAATGTCCTCTTGTACGAAGCAGATGAACAAGTTTTTAGGCCTAAAATCGTTGGCGGGATTTTGGGGTAAAGTGGACAAAGTACAAGTTGGCAGGTTCGAGCTTGGCTCAGTACGGTGATACTTGAAGGTGTTCAAATAAGTAGATAGATTTAGCCGCACATGAAAGAAATCCTGTGGGAAGAAATTCCAACACCTCAGCATCTCTGAAAACTGTACAAGTACTTAGTGGGATGTAAAGCCTTATTATTATTGTGATTATTATTATTATTATTATTAGTATTATTATTATTATTATTATTACTGTCGATGTTTTCTAAACTTGATTACAAGTGGAAATATGACACTCTGTTCTGGTTTCAGCCTATTATTGAATGTTTATTTAGCCTTTCCTGAAATGTATGATTTGCTTTAAGGTTTTAACTTCTAAAATGATTTCTGTTAATAATATAATTTTGTGTGCCTATTTCTAGCCGAGTAAACCCCTTGTTGGATAGACCCTCCAATGAGGCTGGGCGGCATCTGCCATATGTAGGTAACTGCGTGTTATTGTGGTTGAGATGTGTGGTGTGTGAGTTGGAGGGATGTTGGAAATGGAACAAACACCTCATCCAGCTCCCGGGCTATTGGAATTAACCAATTCCCAGCCGAGAATCGAAAACGGGACTCTCTGAAGTGATGGTCAGTACGCTGATCATTTAGCCAACGAGACGGATTTCTGTTAATGGAAAGGGAGAGTGGTAAAATATATGAACGAAGAGAATTGAAAAGTACTTACACTCTTTTTACAATTTGCTTTACATCACACCAACACAGATAGGCCTTATGGCGATGATGGGATAGGGAAGGACTGGGAGTGGGAAGGAAGCACCCATGGGATTAATTAAGGTACAGCCCTAGCATTTGCCTGTTGTGAAAATGGGGAAACCACAGAAAACCATCTTCGGTATTGCCGACAGTCTGGCTTGAACCCACTATTTCCCAAAAGCAAGCTTACAGCTGCATTGCCCTAACCGCATGGCCAACTCGCTCAGTCAATAATACATTATGCTTGTAGATAGTCCGATGTGACATTTGAAGGAAGAATAATTTTGACGAAAGCAAAGGACTCAGAAGTTCACATGGTGAGGAAGAACTAGTCTCTAAATTGTAATATCTGGTAAGGTATGAATGGCGATATAAGGGGCTGCTGCATGTATTGTACGAAGAACTGTATATCAAGAAAATATATTCAACAGCTTTTAATGGGCCTACTATAAATACACACAAAAAGTGAAAAATTGACCACAATTCCAGGCTATCGTGCACATCTCTTCTTATATCCTTTTTTGTACCAATTCGCTTTACATCACACTGATACACATAGGTCTTACAATGTCTATGGGACAGGAAAGGGCTACGAGTGGGAAGAAAATGACCTTGGCCTTAATTAAGGTACAGCTCCAGCATTTGCCTGGTGTAAAAATTGGAAACCATCTTCAGTGCTGCCAATAGTGGCAATCAAACCCACTATCTCCTGAATACAAGCTGACAGCTACATGACCTAAAGCCTGCAGCCACTCGCTCGGTATCATGCACTTGATTTTTCTGGGCATTTACTTTCAAAGGCATGGCCAATCAGTGAAAGGAAAATGTCATCCCTTTATATTTTGTAAAACATTAATTTCAGTCTTCAAGGTAAGGTCCAAAGAATCTCATTAACACTGACAGGAGAATCGGTCCTGAAGTCAGCCCAAATAGGCCAATTCACATGACAACAAGTGTCACACAGAGTATTATTTTATACACACGGAAATGAATTTCAACGAAAATACCTGTGAAATGACATGCCACTGCCCTTTGTGACCCTCTCTATGCAGCCATAAGCTGCACAGGAGACAGGCATTTCCCTTCAGTTAAGTATCAATTTATCAGGAAGCTCCAGTGGTGACGCTGCCAAACAATTTAGTTTTGCCAAACAGCGCATCTGTTCAATTTCGCACGCGACTGCAGCGCCAAAGCTACCTCTAGTGTGTTATTTACTAACTGTATGGTCTTACTCATAAAAGGTATTAATTTTTAGTTTTCTTTATTCTAGTCTTCCAGGGGATTCAGGAGATAGTAGCTGCTCGATATTGCATACAGGAAGTGATCTGATGTGCGATTTACCACCTCATAATGTAAATGACAAACTGCTCCTGTCCCAGTCTGAGCAAAGGGCAAATCAACCTATTAGCGAGTTGGTTCACTCTTGTAATGAATGTGGTACAAAATTTTCGCGAAAATGTCGTCTTCAAAAACACCTCCTCAAACATACTGGAAGACCCAAACATTGTTGCAGAGTGTGTGGTAAGGTATTTCGCAAAACGGACCACCTGAATAGGCACCTCCGTACTCATTCAGAAATACGTCCGCACTGTTGTAGCCAATGTGGTAAAAGGTTTCGAGAGAAATCTACGTTAACTACACACATAGCCACTCATACTGAAGCGCGCAGGTACTGGTGTACCCAATGTGGTAAAGGCTTCCGTGAAAATCGGAATCTCAATAATCACATGTACACCCATACTGGAGAGTGTCCGTATTCCTGTAACGAATGTGGTAAACGTTTTCGTCTAAAAAGCTCGCTAGCCGAGCATCTCGAAACTCATACTGGATTGCGTCGTATTTGGTGTAACAAATGTAATAGGAAGTTTCGGGGTAAGGACGAGCTTAATGTACACATGACCGTTCACACTGAAGATCGTCCGAATCGTTGTTACCTATGTGGTAAATGTTTTTGGCTGAAGGTTCGGCTTAAGAATCACATGGTTATTCATAGTAATGAGCGTCCATTTGTTTGTAAGATTTGTTGTAAAGGATTTCGCCAAAAGAAGAATCTTAAATCACACATGGTCACTCATAGCGGAGTACGTCCGCACGTTCGTAGGGAAAGTGGTACAGAATCTTCGTTTCAAGGACCAAAGCTATCTAATAGTGGCGAACGTCCATATGGTTGTCATGATTGCGGTAAAACATTCTCTGTAAAGTACAATCTGATATCACATATAAGCACTCATAGTCAGGAACGTCAAGGACGAAAGCTATCTAATAGTGGCGAACGTCCGTATGGTTGTCATGATTGCGGTAGAACATTCGCTGTAAAGTGCAATCTTATATCACATATAAGCACTCATGGTCAGGAACGTCCATACGGGTGTAATGAATGTGGTAAACGTTTTCGTCTTTCAAGCACGCTTAAGAGACATGTACTCACTCATAGTGTAGATCCTCCATTTGGTTGTAACCATTGTGGTAAGAGACTTCGTAGGAAGGAAACGCTTATTAATCACTTGCGTACACATATTGAACAGCGTTCGAACTGAAGTGATGAATTTGATAAAACGTTTTCCCTGAAATGTATCTTATAAGACAACTTATCACTCATACTTTGAGTGTGCTGATACTATTGTAATGATTGTTTTAAAATGTTTCATTAAAGATCACGATTAATAAAGAACTTTTTGCACATACTGGCGCTCCCCCACCCTTTTGTACTAAATGCTGATGTGCACTTTCCCTTTCTTTGTAAACATGTTCACCATACTGGATAGCGCCCATACGTACGAAACAATGTCGTAGTAAGGTAGGTTGTGGTCATAAGGCCCAGCAGGTATTAAGGCCCACTGTTTGATTTTCGCTTTTGCCGCTTCTTTGGTCGGTAGTGAACCTACATGTCTGCTTACTGTCTATGCCTGCTACTTGTTGGTGAAAGTGAGAACTCGGCCCTCCTCAGTATTTGGTTGCTAAGCCAGAGTCAAGACTCGAGAAGGGGAGTTGATCTCATTTTAATAACTTTTCTTAGGAAAGGGACGTAAAAACGGGAATGTTAGTGCTGGGATAGCATTAAAATAATATATGTATCTAATAGTGTATTAAATAAGTAATGAAACGGTGTACAATTTATCGAATTTGGTTAAGAACACAAGATGGTGCAATCGAAAACCCTCAAAATCACGATGCAGGAAATAAGGCCCACGCTTTGCAACATGTGGGCCTTATTTCCTGCAGCTGTGTACGGAAGATTTACTTCCAATTTAATACAAAAATATGCTAACCCAATGTTATTTTAGGTCGTAATGTTTCACAAATATACTAAACAGACTAAAATTATTTTAAATAAGCAAACAATGTTATATTTTTTATCCAGTGTGCACAATGCTATTGATCTGAACTTGAAGTCGAAGACATGTTATTACACATGACTTTTGTATTAAAGACTACCGCGGTGGTCTCAGGGTAGCATGCTAGCTCCTCTGCCTGGATTCGATTCCCACTATTGTCACGTAATTTAGAAATACCAGGAGATCTGGAATGACGTTACTCCAGCGTCGTGAGAATATTTGTGAGTAGTCGCAGTGGTCATAAAACTAAGGGAAGCGTTAGGCTTCGGCCACAATCCAAGTTTCTAGCGGAGCGTTGCGTTGTGTGGCGGCATAGATGAAACTCAAACCTGCGTAAGCAAATGCGTGTGGCCATAGTACCAGCGGAGCGTCAGGAGCCGCTAACTCCTGTTCGAGATTTCTGCTGCGCCGTTCGCGCGGTGACCGTTACTGAATTAACAAGAGAAGAGATGAAAGTGTGTGTTGGACTCACTATAAACGATTGTTTTCAGACTTCGTTTTCAAAACATCAAAGACTTATTTCATGCAGAATTAAATGTTATCTTAAACTAAATTCGTTTTTTAAATAAGTGAAACGAAAAGTTTAAAATCACTGTGAAAATTAAGCGTTTTTTTGAATGTTTGTATGATTTAAATTGCAAGAATTTTATATTTAGTGGTTATTATTAGTTTTTTAAAGCACATTAGCTTAGTTTTTCGAAGTAAGATCAGAGGAAATTATGCTTCCTGTAACTTTTAAAGAGGAAAATTCAGATCTCCTAACTTAGCATGGTGAAATGATCCATAATAGATTTTCAATTTAAAAATTTCAACATAAATATTTTTGAATTAATGCAGATGTCTTTTAATACTTCTTGTCCACAAAACATGCCATTTCCTCTTCCAATTTGACGTTGTAATTGCCCGTAGAGATGAGGTTAAGGTACTCTTCGTGGTTTCCCATTTTCACACCAGGCAAATGCTGGGGCTGTACCTTAATTAAGGCCACGGCCGCTTCCTTCCAACTCCTAGGCCTTTCCTATCCCATCGTCGCCATAAGACCTATCTGTGTCGGTGCGACGTAAAGCCCCTAGCAAAAAAATAAAAATTAACCCGACACCGCAGGTGACGAAGTTTTGAAGTGTTGTGCAATGTGGTCAAAGAAGAGACAAAAAGTTTCCATTGTTCTGACGTTCATCGTTTATCTTAACTTGAAAGGCTTGCGCTATGATATTTTAACTCTTTTCCAGATTACAACAACCACGTAGCTGTGTTGGATCTTTTCCACACCTAAAGTTAATTGCAGTATGAATCTAATCTTGCCAATAACACGGGAGTTTTTCCTCTGATAATGTACTTAGTTGAAAAGACTCGCTGCCTTTTTCAATCATTCGACCGTGTCAGGAATGGATTGAATGATGCCCCATCTAGCAGCGAGGGTAGGAAATGTCCCAGCTGCCGAAGCGTGTCTCTCTCATCTGGGGCAATGATTAATTAAATTAAATGACATTGGAGAGTGTTACTGGAATGAAAGGTGACAGGGAAAACTAGAATATCCTGAGAAAAGCCTGTCTTGCCTCCGCTCTGTTCAGCACAAATCTCACATGGAGTGGCCGGGATTTGAACCATGGTATCCAGTTGTGAAAGGCCGGTGCACTGCCACCTGAGCCAGGGAGGCTTAACCTATGTACTTCTTTATACATCGTGATTCCACTATTGTGGAGAACATTGCAGTGATATCGATATTAATTCGAGGATCGTATGAAGAAGATTCATAAGAATGAAATGTAGGTGTACTTTATTGAGTAATTTCTTGCACATCCAATTCTTCTGTAGGGCTGTCCAGATTTCACTACCCCTGTCATGGAACATCCAAGCCACAGCCTTATATATTAAGGCGTGCGGTCAAGTGACGATTAACAGAGGATGGGTTATTGCACCCTCGATGTTTTCCAGTGAAGGTATTTATTTTCACTGCCCAATCTTTACAAACTTATGTGTTGCCACACGAGTAATATTCAAATTAGAGGACTTTTTGGCTCATCCCTCATCGATGCTGATGAGCCTGCGTGGTTCATTCTAGTGCACATAATCTGGAGTGGATATGAAATAATCGATTGGTTGTTTTTATTTTAATAGGAATTTTGCCTGATTTGTTCTCATACGAGACATATCAACATTCTATGTATTAAACTTTACTACTTAGAATGGCATAGCATTAAGTTGTTGATTATAAATCCATCATTTTCAGACGTCATACTCGTATAGGTAGGCAGTGGCATGTAAAGGAACTTTATGGGACTAAATTCTGGCACATCGGCATCTCCGAAAACCATAAATGTAGTTGGTGAGACGTAAAGTCAGTTTTCCATTGTTATTCCTACCCTTGTACCGTTTCTCTACGGGGTCGGGTATAGGTGAGATGAATATGTTTTGGCGTGTTTTAATGACTGGATTCCCTTCCTGACACCAACTTCATCACAGGAGTTAATAAGATAAAGTGAGTAACGTGATATATGATAGTAGGAAGAGAGAGGGTGAAACCCGGTCCCGGCACGTAGCCTACTTCTGTCGAATAACACCAAGGGGTCTGCTCATGGCTTAATGCCTTCATCCGATAGTAGTAGGGCAACACCAATTCTAAAGCATTGGGTGCTTAGTCAGCATTTTCCCACGAGGTCATTGACCCTAGTTGAGTAGTAAGTCTATGACGGTTGTGCTGCGAGGCCATTGACAACTAGTTGAGTAGTATGGCTATGATGGTTCAAGGAATTTGCATACGAGAGAAGGCCTAACCTCACACACTCCATTAGGGTGGGCAAATTGACCATCTAGGGTGCTTTAGACCCCCTCGACGTCATACACGTACGTACGAGGGCAATGCTAATTTCACTGAGTTTTTTTGTCTCCTAGGGGAGGTTATGACGTCATATCCTTACGTACGAGGTATACTAAGCTCACGGGCCATAATCGTGTTTGCGAGAGCAAGCCTATCCTCACAAATTCCATTGGAGGGGCCTAATTGGTCAGGGGAATGATCTGGGGTGCTCATGACATCGTACATTATACGGACGAGGGCAATGCTAATCTCACTGCCCATCCTAGATTGTTTGTGACTGCTAGATGGTGATATAACGTCATACCCTCTGGTACGAGGGCAATGCTAACCTCACGTGAGTCTTTGGAGCCGAATCCGATGGGGCCGCTTGGAAGAGTCGAGTCAGAAGTTCAGACTGATAGGTGAGGTTATGACGTCATATCCTTACGTACGTGGGCAATGTTAACCTCACGGACCCCTTTGGAGGAGCCGAATCGATCGGACGCCCCTTGGAGGAGCCGATTCGGAATGGATACTGACCCCTTAAGTACGTGGCCAATGCTAATCTCACTGGTGACTTTGGAGGACCCGAATCTAACGGGCGTCCCGTGGAGGAACCGAGTTGGGAAGGTCACGGACCCCTTATATACGACGACAATGCTAACCTCATGGATTCCTTTGGAGGAACCGAATCGGTCGGAAGCCCCTTGAAGGAGCCGATTCGGAAAGGACATGGACACGTTGAGTACGTGGTCAATGCTAACCTCCCGGGTGACTTTGGAGGAGCCGAATCGAAAGGGCATCCCATGGAGGAGCTGAGTCGGAAATGGCACGGGCCCCTTACGTACGAGGGCAATGCTAACCTTATGGATCCCTTTGGACTGGCCGAATCGATACGTTATTGACATGTCAATGAACTGGTGTGCACGGTGTGCATGAGTCCTTTCACCTTCTGATAAGACGTGAGCCTTAAGCTCAGCATTTTTACACTTAGCTTTTCATTTTACCCTTTTGGCGTGTGAAAGAAGGAGGAGGGCGCGGTAAGGAGGAGGTGGATTTATGTGAAGGATGATTTTTAATATTTTTCTTTCTGCATTTTACCTTCTTTCACTCATTCATATCAGGAACATAATCTTGTTTTTATCATATAATATTAAAATATTAATAATTAGATGGATAAAGAAAGAAGAATAGTAGTGTGATATTGAACTATAATATTAAAAATAAAAACAATATAGCTTATCCTTTTGTATTCTTCAGCATCGTCGTCAACATCATCCGAGATTGATTGTATATTGAAAACAGAAATAGAAATATCTTGACGGTAGTAGGGGTAGAATATCACTCGCAGTATTCCATGCGTGTCGTAATACGAGACTAAAACGGCACCGAGGTGTTCACAACTTGGGTGCGCTGGTTGGCGGCCATGGTGCACTTAGCTGAGACATAGCTGATCACATTATCCACTACACAACAGAGACGGAAATAATAATAGTAAGTTAATGAAAATAATAATAATTAATCATATTGCCTCAGCTACCGTGTGCAGTTATTTGTATTTGACGCAACATAGTTTGCCTTTGCCCCAGATTGTCCGCTTTTCAAAGTCTGCACAGTGGCGGAAATAATAATACTAATAATCGTATAGTCTCATGTGCAGTTATTTGCCATATTCTAGTTTGTTGCATGTTAATTTCAACATTTGCACCTCGACACAATCTATGTTGCCTGCGTATCAATTGCAATGTTTGCTTTTATAATAACAATCATAATATATCGAAAGAGATATACTGCTGTAAGTTCGTATTGGGGAGTTAGTAGGCTCGAGATTATCATCATTGGCTGCCTGGTAACAATCTAGGTTGCCTGCATGCCAATTCTTTCTATTCTACTCTCCACATAGAAAGTATTATTTCATTTGTATGCTTGAAGCTTATGTTACAGTTTGATTACATATCAAATAACGGAAGTATAACAGACTTGAAAATAATTTTAAAAATATATATAATCAAAATTGTACCCGGTTTTTATATATAAGTTTAATGATTATTTCTTGCGGACAACGCCTAGTTCCGCTGATAAACGGAATGATAGGCGGCATGGAAATAATTATATAAAGTTTGTTTACCTATCTGTCACATATTGAGTCTTTTCTTCCTCCTCTTAGAAAAGCATAATCGGAATGATGTGATGTAGATAAATATAGAATGTTGATGTAACATAACTTTGTTATCCTGTTAGAAAGTGAAAATGTTCATTCAAAATGTAGAACCGGAAAGTGATACACACATGATATGGAATGGAACAAAGGGCACAAGTCTTATCAGATGGGTAAAAGGACTCACCTGGCATATATTTTGAAATTTATGAACAAGGTATTTTTTTCTGCTCAGAACACAAGAGATTGTATGCTGACAGTTCAAATCTTTTCTGTTCATTACAATATACATGTAGTGTAAATTTGAAACTCATGAACAAAGTAAATTAACAACGGACAATGTATATTCTAAACACAAAATATATGGGTTGTATGCATTCAAAATTGTCAGGCGTGCTCTTGGTAGAGGATTTATGCTGTCCGATCCCCTCCTCACACAATATATTTCTGGTCCTCTCCCCTCTCAGGTGGTAGATTCCGTAAATGCTGCTTTCCTAGTCTTTCCTTAAATTATTGCAATGAAATTGGAAATTGATTGAACATCTTCCTTGGTTAAGTTATTCCAATTCCTAACTCCCCTTCCTATAAACGAATATTTGCCCCAATTTGTTCTCTTGAATTCCAACTTTATCTTCGTAATATGATCTTTCCTACTTTTAAAAACAACACTCAAAATTATTCGTCTACTAATGTCATTCCATACCATCTCTCCACTGGCAGCTCTGAACATACCACTTAGTCGAGCAGCTCGTCTCCTTTCTCCCAAGGCTTCCCAGCCCAAAATTTGCAACATTTTTGTAACTGACCTCTTATGCGAGCTTTTAGCCCTTGCTGCCTCGCTCTTCAAAGATGCCTATTCAGAATCTTCATGTTTTCCACACCTTCTTTTCCCATGTCCCTCCTCACTCATACTTTCTGACCCTGCAAGTTACTGCCGTTTCTTAGCACAATTTCTGCCATTAGGGTAGAGAAAAGTTGCACCCTAATTGGTCTTCGTCCTTTAGCTTTGCCCACTCTCTCCACGTCGTCGATGTCAACTTCACTGAAATTTATCTTCATTCTATCCCTATGGCCTCTACCACCTTATAGATTAAATCAACCTTTCCTTCTTTCTCACCTTCTTCCACACCATATATTAATATGGCCTTCTTCATTCTCTCCTGCCTGTACCCCTCTGCTTCCTTCTTCATCATCAACACCTCCTCTTCTAGATGTTTCACCTTCCCTCTTAATAACTCTTTTTCTTTCTCATTGTTGCACACTTTGTTGTTCGATTCCTCAATCTTAGTTTCTAACCATTTCTTCATGTTCCCTATTTCCTTTCTCTGCTCTTCCATCATGTCCTTTATTTCTTGCACCTTATCCCAGTGACAATGTTCTTGTATCACTTCCTTCACTACCACCTTAAGTGCTGCCAAATCGCCCATGCTGAAAGTGCCACTGGTATCTGGGCGCGGGTTTAATCCCCCCCCCCCCCAATGACTAAAAGCACTGCTAACACTGCTGCTACCAGCACCGCTTCTCCCCATTTCACCCCCTCTTTTCTTATTGCCAGTCCATTCTTGGCCTCCTTCCTCTGCTTCGGCTGCCATCTCCCAATCGCGGCCGGGTACTGCTCGATACCAACCATGTTCCCGGCACGCACCGTATAACGCAACCTCGTTCTTCGCTCACTCAAGCTAGGCTGGAACATTTTTGTAACGCTACTCTTTTGTCGGAAGGCACCCAGAACAAATCGAGCTGTTTTTCTTTGGATTTTTTCCAGTTCTTGAATCAGGTAATCCTGGTGAGGGTCCCATACACTGGAAACGTACTCTAGTTGGGGTCTTACCAGAGACTTATATGTCCTCTCCTTTACATCCTTACTACAACCCATAAACACCCTCATAACCATGTGCAGAGATCTGTACCCTTTATTTACAATCCCATTTATGTGATTACCCCAATGATGATCTTTCCTTACATTAACACCTAGATACTTACAATGATCCCCAAAAGGAACTTTCACCCCATCAACGCCGTAATTAAAAGTGAGGGGACTTTTCCTATTTGTGAAACTCACAACCTGACTTTTAACCCCGTTTATCATCATACCATTGCCTACTGTCCATCTCACGACATTATCGAGGTCACGTTGCAGTTGCTCACAATCTTGTAACTTATTTATTACTCTGTACAGAATAACATCAACTGCAAAAAGCCTTACCTCTGATTCCACTTCTTTACTCATATCATTTATATATAAGAAAATATAAAGGTCCAATAATACTGCCTTGAGGAATTCCTCTCTTAATTATTACAGGGTCAGATAAAGCTTCGCCTACTCTAATTCTCTGAGATCTATTTTCTAGAAATATAGTCACCCATTCAGTCACCGTTTTGTCTCAACACAGCGCCATCTTATAACAGAGTATGCGTGTGACGTCTCATATTTAGCACAAATTTTGCCTTACTCTGAAACTACGTTTGAGACCTTCATTTTTTTCTTTTATCTGTCAATTGAGACATTAAACTTAATATCTCGGGGATATAAGCGTTCTACTCAGACATTAAAATCGTCCTAAACTTTTTCTTTCCATGTTCCCGTTGTCTAGGAACATAAGTCTACTTTAAAAATGCACAGTTCTAACCCTCCAGGCAAGCAACTCAATGTTGAAAACTTCCTAGGGATATCAGGTACGAATTTTAGGGAAATAAAATAAAGTATGAATATGGAGGAGGATGCTGAAAATTAGTTGGACAGAGAAAAAGTCAAACAATAGTGTCCTTAAGGAAATAAACGAAACAAGGGAATTGATCAACACTGTAGAAAAGAGGAAAACCAAATTCCTTGGCCACACACTTCGACATAACACATTCCTCACGACTCTGCTGGAAGGAAAAGTTCTGGGTAAGAAGGGAGAGGAAGGGTGAGGAAGAAGTATCTGGATTCCGTGATGGACAGGCTGAATTTGAAAAAATATGTTGACCTGAAACGCTCAGCAGATGAGAGACAAATGTGGTTGCAGCGACAAGGCCTTGCCTTTAGGATATGAATGAATGAATGAGAATATATTCTTTACTAGCTGATTTATACGTGCTTCGCTACGGAATTCCTTGTATACAGAATTCTAGGTTAGGTAGTGTACACGTTGTGAGCAAGATGGTATTAAATTGCATAGCTCTTACCGTTACCCTAGAAAGGCGACTGAGAAGTTACCAAACATCCTTCCTCATATGAATATTGGGTTAGGGAATATTCATTCTAATGGTAGGCACGCTTGTCTACCATCAGTCACAATCAGGTTGGGGAATTTCATTATAATGGCAGACACTCACTCTCCACCTGCCTTTTTACATCCTCAGGAAAACTGTCTTCGTGGTTTCCCTAAATGAAATGAACATAGGTCATTACAATGACGACAGTAGTAATGGCGCAATTAAAAGCAATGCATCATATGAAATACTCGATCAAATTACAAACCACACATTTTCTCACTTTTAACGAACAGTACTACGCGGCCGATCTAACAGTTCAAAGTTCCAGAGCTCGAATGACCAAGCCGCAGACAGGCGTGATCCGTGAACACTCTTCGTCTTTATTCGGCGAGGAGTGTTGAATAGTGGAGAATCCCAGGGCAAAAACTATGCCCTTTTACTAATCTGTTTCCCAGCAGTACCCGATGAATCGGAAAATCTCAGTTCACTACACTGGCGGAGGGAAAATCTATCTGACTTGGAGGCGATTTTTCCTCCAAAGCAGAGGTAAAACCCCCTGTTAGCTGCTGATCTGGAATAAAATAAATGTAGTATTTAATAGAAGTGAAGAGGAAGAAGCTTTTCCTAAGAAACGGCTCTTTTCAGACTTGAATGTTGAGTTATTTAGTGAATTGTGGTGCTATAATTTGCCAGCCCCGTGGTGTAGGGGTAGCGTGCCTGCCTCTTACCCGGAGGTCCCGCGTTCGATTCCCGGCCAGATCAGGGATTTTCACCTGGACCTGAGGGCTGGTTCGAGGTCCACTCAGCCTACGTGATTAGAATTGAGGAGCTATCTGACTGTGAGATAGCGGCCCCAGTCTAGAAAGCCAAGAATAACGGCCGAGAGGATTCGTCGTGCTGACCACACGACACCTCGTAATCTGCAGGCCTTCGGGCTGAGCAGCGGTCACTTGGTAGGCCAAGGCCCTTCAAGGGCTGTAATGGGGTTTGGTTGGGTTGGGTTGGGTTGGGTTGGGTTGGGTTGGGTTGGTTTGGTTTGGTTTGGTTTGGTGCTATAATTTGGAACAGGCCTAAATTTGAATTCTAGCTACTACCAAGTGAGCCTCTGCCTTACATGTGCACGCTGCTCATTCTAAACAGCGCGTCAGAGTAGGGCTCGAATAGCTGGAATACTATGATGAACCAGTGTGTTTCGTACCAACAGTATCAGAAAATGTATGAACCAGAGGAATGGCTTGCTAAATAAGAAAGTTTTCTAACTCCCCACATACAGTATTTCGGGCCAATATTCAGTCAGGCTGTTATAGTCGGTAGAAATAAAGAACATCGCAACAAACAATGGTTAGTGTATTGTTATTGTTGATCAATGTTATGCGCTTTCGATATTGTAGGCCTTCACGCTTAGTTTTCTTCCGACTCTGAAATACCACTCTTATCATAGTCCGTACGGTAAAACTGAATAAAACATAAATGATCGGAAATTGTGTTCTCTATAACATTTGTCATGTAGTACTTTTCTCTAGGACCAATAAAATAGGTACCGGTATTTAAAAATTAAATTTTAGGCGCCTTCCCCTAAACTACAATTTCATCACGGATGAATAAAATTGTTTATAGCTTAGACTGTAGTTTGTTATTCTCCGACTCTATATACCGTTTTGTCATTAAATTCTGTTAACCCATTTTCTCGTGGCTCGGCGTTGATATTGACTTAGCAACAAAAATACAAATTCATGAATATCTGTGTTATCATAGCCGGTACAGTAAAAATGTACAAGACATAAATGATCGGAAATTTAATTCTATATAGCTGTAGTTTGTAGCATTTATCGATAGGACCACTAATATTACAAATATTTGAGAACTTACCAAGGGAGATGTTCAATAAATTTCCAGTGTCATTGAAATCATTTAAGAAAAGGCTAGGAAAACAACAGATAGGGAATCTGCCACCTGGGCGACTGCCCTAAATGCAGATCAGTATTTATTTATTTATTGGTTGGTTGGTTGGTTGGTTGGTTGGTTGGTTGGTTGGTTGGTTGGTTGGTTGGTTGGTTGGTTGGTTGGTTGGTTGGTTGGTTGGTTGGTTGGTTGGTTGGTTGGTTGGTTGGTTGGTTGGTTGGTTGGTTGGTTGGTTGGTTGGTTGGTTGGTTGGTTGGTTGGTTGGTTGGTTGGTTGGTTGGTTGGTTGGTTGGTTGGTTGGTTGGTTGGTTGGTTGGTTGGTTGGTTGGTTGGTTGGTTGGTTGGTTGGTTGGTTGGTTGGTTGGTTGGTTGGTTGGTTGGTTGGTTGGTTGGTTGGTTGGTTGGTTGGTTGGTTGGTTGGTTGGTTGGTTGGTTGGTTGGTTGGTTGGTTGGTTGGTTGGTTGGTTGGTTGGTTGGTTGGTTGGTTGGTTGGTTGGTTGGTTGGTTGGTTGGTTGGTTGGTTGGTTGGTTGGTTGGTTGGTTGGTTGGTTGGTTGGTTGGTTGGTTGGTTGGTTGGTTGGTTGGTTGGTTGGTTGGTTGGTTGGTTGGTTGGTTGGTTGGTTGGTTGGTTGGTTGGTTGGTTGGTTGGTTGGTTGGTTGGTTGGTTGGTTGGTTGGTTGGTTGGTTGGTTGGTTGGTTGGTTGGTTGGTTGGTTGGTTGGTTGGTTGGTTGGTTGGTTGGTTGGTTGGTTGGTTGGTTGGTTGGTTGGTTGGTTGGTTGGTTGGTTGGTTGGTTGGTTGGTTGGTTGGTTGGTTGGTTGGTTGGTTGGTTGGTTGGTTGGTTGGTTGGTTGGTTGGTTGGTTGGTTGGTTGGTTGGTTGGTTGGTTGGTTGGTTGGTTGGTTGGTTGGTTGGTTGGTTGGTTGGTTGGTTGGTTGGTTGGTTGGTTGGTTGGTTGGTTGGTTGGTTGGTTGGTTGGTTGGTTGGTTGGTTGGTTGGTTGGTTGGTTGGTTGGTTGGTTGGTTGGTTGGTTGGTTGGTTGGTTGGTTGGTTGGTTGGTTGGTTGGTTGGTTGGTTGGTTGGTTGGTTGGTTGGTTGGTTGGTTGGTTGGTTGGTTGGTTGGTTGGTTGGTTGGTTGGTTGGTTGGTTGGTTGGTTGGTTGGTTGGTTGGTTGGTTGGTTGGTTGGTTGGTTGGTTGGTTGGTTGGTTGGTTGGTTGGTTGGTTGGTTGGTTGGTTGGTTGGTTGGTTGGTTGGTTGGTTGGTTGGTTGGTTGGTTGGTTGGTTGGTTGGTTGGTTGGTTGGTTGGTTGGTTGGTTGGTTGGTTGGTTGGTTGGTTGGTTGGTTGGTTGGTTGGTTGGTTGGTTGGTTGGTTGGTTGGTTGGTTGGTTGGTTGGTTGGTTGGTTGGTTGGTTGGTTGGTTGGTTGGTTGGTTGGTTGGTTGGTTGGTTGGTTGGTTGGTTGGTTGGTTGGTTGGTTGGTTGGTTGGTTGGTTGGTTGGTTGGTTGGTTGGTTGGTTGGTTGGTTGGTTGGTTGGTTGGTTGGTTGGTTGGTTGGTTGGTTGGTTGGTTGGTTGGTTGGTTGGTTGGTTGGTTGGTTGGTTGGTTGGTTGGTTGGTTGGTTGGTTGGTTGGTTGGTTGGTTGGTTGGTTGGTTGGTTGGTTGGTTGGTTGGTTGGTTGGTTGGTTGGTTGGTTGGTTGGTTGGTTGGTTGGTTGGTTGGTTGGTTGGTTGGTTGGTTGGTTGGTTGGTTGGTTGGTTGGTTGGTTGGTTGGTTGGTTGGTTGGTTGGTTGGTTGGTTGGTTGGTTGGTTGGTTGGTTGGTTGGTTGGTTGGTTGGTTGGTTGGTTGGTTGGTTGGTTGGTTGGTTGGTTGGTTGGTTGGTTGGTTGGTTGGTTGGTTGGTTGGTTGGTTGGTTGGTTGGTTGGTTGGTTGGTTGGTTGGTTGGTTGGTTGGTTGGTTGGTTGGTTGGTTGGTTGGTTGGTTGGTTGGTTGGTTGGTTGGTTGGTTGGTTGGTTGGTTGGTTGGTTGGTTGGTTGGTTGGTTGGTTGGTTGGTTGGTTGGTTGGTTGGTTGGTTGGTTGGTTGGTTGGTTGGTTGGTTGGTTGGTTGGTTGGTTGGTTGGTTGGTTGGTTGGTTGGTTGGTTGGTTGGTTGGTTGGTTGGTTGGTTGGTTGGTTGGTTGGTTGGTTGGTTGGTTGGTTGGTTGGTTGGTTGGTTGGTTGGTTGGTTGGTTGGTTGGTTGGTTGGTTGGTTGGTTGGTTGGTTGGTTGGTTGGTTGGTTGGTTGGTTGGTTGGTTGGTTGGTTGGTTGGTTGGTTGGTTGGTTGGTTGGTTGGTTGGTTGGTTGGTTGGTTGAAATTAAATTAAATTAAATTTTAGGTCTTCCCCTAAACTAACATTTCACTCAGCATGAATAAAATAATTTATAGGCTAGAATGTAGTAGCTCATCCCCCGACTTGACATACCGATTTTCATTAAATTCTCTTCTGCCGTTCTGTCGTTTTCTCGTATACAGGCAGACAGACAGAAATTTCAAATTCTGAGCAATGTACAGACAAAACTTCTATTTTCTATATAGAGATTTATTCCTAAAAATTACAATCCTTTCCTTAATCATCGTTATCTGATCGATTAGATTAGCAATTTCAGCAGTTTTGCTGCCACTACGAGCGCTAATGTGAGTCAATGCAGAGTTTCACTTAAGACCTTATAAATACATTCGGTGCGGACATCTATCAAAACATTTTTAAAAATGCCTGAGAGTAATGAACCAAGGAACACATTACAGTAAGAATTATGTAAATAACTTAATTTGCCTAGGATTTGAATCAAAAAGAAACAAGGGATTTTAGGCTGTTTTTTCCAGATCTGCATTTAGGCCGGAAATCTTTCTTTCTTAATCTGTTTACCCTCCAGGGCCGGTTTTTGCCTCGGACTGAGCGAGGGATCCCACCTCTACCGCCTCAAGGCCAGTGTCCTGGAGCGTGAGACTTTGGGTCGGGGCATACAACCTGGCCCAGGCGGCCTCACCTGCTATGCTGAACAGGAGCCTTGTGGAGGGATGGGAAGATTGGAAGGGATAGGGAAGGAAGCGGCCGTGGCCTTATGTTAGGTACCATCCCGGCATTTGGCTGGAGGAGAAATGGGAAATCACTTCGAGGATGGCTGAGGTAGGCTTCGAACCCTCCTCTACACAGTTCACCTCCCGGGGCCGAGTGGACACTGTTTCAGCGCTCGCACCACTTTTGAAACTTCATGGCAGAGCTGGAAATCAAACCCGGGTCTTCAGGGGGTGGTACCTAATCACGCTAACCACTACACCACAGAGGCTGACTTAGGCTGGAAATGACTTTTTTGCTAGAGCTATCCAAGAACTTTCCGGACCCTGTAGCCCTTCAGCTTCCGGCACAACTGAGGAAATTACTTAATTTTGCGTTGTTCGTAATGGGGGACCCCTGCTTTTTCTGCTAATGTTGTCAACAGTAAAACTGCCGACTCTAGATAACTGGGAAATAATCATAAAGAAGAAGAAGAAGAAGAAGAAAAAGTTTGTCGGGTTCCTCGCTACCTTCAATCAATCAGTCAATCAATACTGATCTGCATTTAGGGCAGTCTCCCAGGTGGCAGATTCCCTATCTGCTGTTTTCCTGGCCTTTTCCTAAATGATTGCAAAGAAATTGGAAATTCATTGAACATTTCCCTTGGTAAATTATTCCAATCCCTAACTGCCCTTCCTATAAATGAATATTTGCCCCAGTTTGTCCTCTTGAATTCCAACTTTATCTTCATATTGTGATCTTTCCTACTTTTATAAACGTCACTCAAACTTATTCGTCTACTAATGTCATTCCACGCCATCTCTCCGCTGATAGCTCGGAACATACCACTTAGTCGAGCAGCTCTTCTTCTTTCTCTCATTTCTTCCCAACCCAAACTTTGCAACATTTTTGTAACACTACTCTTTTGTCGGAAATCACCCAGAACAAATCGAGCTGCTTTTCTTTAGATTTTTTCCAGTTCTTGAATCAGGTAATCCTGGTGAGGATCCCATACACTGGAAACATACTCTAGTTGGGGTCTTACCAGAGACTTATATGCCCTCTCCTTTACATCCTTACTACAACCCCTAAACACCCTCATAACCATGTGCAGAGATCGGTACCCTTTATTTACAATCCCATTTATGTGATTACCGCAATGAAGATCTTTCCTTATATTAACACCTAGATAGTTAGAATGATCCCCAACAGGAACTTTCACCCCCCTCAACGCAGTAATTAAAAGTGAGAGGACTTTTCCTATTTGTGAAACTCACAACCTGACTTTTAGCCCCGTTTATCAACATACCATTGCCTGCTGTCCACCTCACAACATTTTCGAGGTCACGTTGCAGTTGCTCACAATCTTGTAACTTATTTATCACTCTATAGAGAATAACATCATCCGCAAAAAGCCTTACCTCCGATTCCACTCCTTTACTCATATCATGTATATATATATAAGAAAACATAAAGGTCCAATAATACTGCCTTGAGGAATTCCCCTCTTAATTATTACAGGGTCAGATAAAGCTTTACCTACTCTAATTCTCTGAGATCTATTTTCTAGAAAATATAGCAACCCATTCAGTCACTCTTTTGTCTAGTCCAGTTGCACTCATTTTTGCCAGTAGTCTCCCATGATCCACCCTATCAAATGCTGCGTGCGCGCTCGTCTGTTTCGTAAGGAACCCATTTAGATCGTAAGGCCAGACGTTTATAATCTCCACTCCTGAAAACCTAACATGCGTCCATCACAGAAAAATGCACTACTAGAAAAAAAGAAGCAGGAGTGGACTACCCGGTTACAACTCCCACTGCTGCTTCACGAGTCCATTGAGGCTGAGTAGCGAGGAGCGGAGCGGCCAGTTCAGCCTCAACGCTGGTGCGGGAAGGATGTGTAGTGTGCGGGTCATGTCATTGACACCGGCCTTCTTTAATCAAACCCAAGTTGTGGAACAGGATAAGACCTCTTCAACTCGTAAAAAATATTCAGCAGATACTTTTTATGCATAATTAACACTCAATTGACACTGATTGCACTGCGTGACTACCTCGTATACCGTACTTAAATTTGATTCAATTGGTGTAATTCTTTTTTTCTTTCGTGTGGGGGGGGGGGGGGTGCAAAGGAGACGAGAGGACGCTTTGGTCGCTGCAGTCTCCTCACCATTGAAGTCCATCACATAAACAGTCAAATGAAATTGTTTGAAATTGGTGTTTATCCTTTAGACGATTCGATTCTCAGTGTTTTTAACGTTCAATATACAGGTGAAAAAGAAAATAGCCTGGACTTCTGCATCATGTAATATTTCTAACGTAATAGAATGACGTTAATAGTGTGTACTATCCGAAGGAGTGTTTAGGGTGAATTTGACAAGTGTGAAATGTAAACGCTTTGTTTGAAGATGGATATGTTGTGTGGTGGCAATTTCACAAAGACAGCAGATGGTGTTCCTTGGTGGCATTTCTCTAGAGATTGTTATGTTGATCTGTTCAATATTGTCGTCGCTGCTATTTTTGCAATAGTCCTAGTTGTATCTGCTGTTTGCACCTGGCGCCTTCCATCACCCAGGTGAGTGGTATTCTTGCTTCCTTGTTCAATACCTGAAAGATATTTTGCAAATTATTCCAAGTGTACTTCGGTTATGCCGTTTAGAAATTCGTTCTTGAAGAGACTTTGAGATATTCTACGTGTTCCACCTGTTTAACGTCGAACGTTGTCGGCAACGGCAGGAAGGGAAAGTGCTAGGATTGGGAAGGTGGTGGCCATGGCCCTAAATGAGGTACAGCCTGATGTGAAAATTGGAAACCACAGATAACCATCTTCAGTGCTTGCGACGTTGGGATTTGAACCCACCATCTCCTAAATAAAAGTTCACAGCTACGAGACCATAATAATTATTATTATTATCTTTCTTTCTTTCTTAATCTGTTTACCCTCCAGGGTTGGTTTTTCCCTCGGACTCAGCCAGGGATCCCACCTCTACCGCCTCAAGGGCAGAATCCTGGAGTGCGAGATGAAACTGAAGAGGAGGGTCAGTATATCGCCCAGGCCGCCTCATCTGATATGCTGAACAGGGGGCCTTGTTGGGGGACGGGAAAATTGAAAGGGAAAGACAAGGAAGAGTGAAGGAAGCGGCCGTGGCCTTAAGTTAGGTACCATCCCGGTATTTTCATGAAGGAGAAGTGGGAAACCACTGAAAATCATTTTGAGGATGGCTGAGTTGGAAATCGAGCTCACTTCTACTCAGTTCACCTCCCGAGGCTGAATGGACCCTGTTCCAGCCCTCGTACCACTTTTCAAATTTCGTGGCAGACGCGGGAATTGAACCTGGGCCTCCGGGGGTGGCAACTAATCACGCTAACCACACAGAACCGGATAATAATAATAATAATAATAATAATAATAATAATTAAAATAATAATAATAATAATAATAATAATTGTCTGTGAATTTGTATATTTCGATGGTGGATTTAGGATATTATACTAGTAGTAGGCCTAATTCTTGTAATATTTTCTTCCCGTTGAATTTATTGCTGTATTCTAGTTGTTGTTGTTGTGTAATTATGTTTTAACTTTACCTTATTATTACAGTATTGTAAGTGGCCATTGCCATCGGGATATTTCCCAATTGCAAAGTATTTGTTAATAATAATAATAATAATAATAATAATAATAATAATGCCGGGCTTAATGTCTCAGACGATTGAGGCGCTGGCCTTCTGATTCCAACTTGGCAGGTTCGATCGCAGCTGAGTCCGGTGGTATTTGAAGGTGCTAAAATACGTCAGTCTCGTGTCGGTAGATTTACTGGTACTGCGGAACTAAATTCCGGCACCTCAGCGTGTCTGAAAACCGTAAAAGTTGGTTCGACGTAAAACTCAAAACATAACTTCTTCTTATTCTTCTACCGCCTTTCCCAGGTGCGAAAGGTATCGTACATGTGAATTTTGCTCTGTTTCACGACCGGATACCCTTCCTGACGCCAACCCTATGCGGAGGGATGTAATTTCCATTGCGTGTTTCTGTGGTAGTTGGTAGTGTGTTGTCTCGTTGTCTGAATTTGAAGAGGAGAGTGTTGTGATAAACACAAACACCCAGTCCTCGAGCCAGAAGAATTAATCGCATGCGATTAAAATCTCCGACCCGGCCGGGATTCGAACCCGGGACCTTCTGAGCCGAAGGCCTCGACACTGTCCGTTCAGCCAAGGAATCGGACTCAAAAACATAACCATTATTAATATTATTATTATTATTATTATTATTATTATTATTATTATTGAGATCCTCCGTAGCTCAGGTGGCAGCGCGCTGGCCTCTTACCGCCTGGCTCCCTGGTTCAAATTCCGGTCACCCATTTGAGAATTGTGGTGGACAAAGCGGAGGCAGGGCAGATTTTTCTCCAAATACTTCCGTTCCTCGGTGGTGTACTGGTTAGTGTGATTAGCTGCCACCTCCGGAGGCCCGGGTTCGATTCCCGGCTCTGTCACGAAATTTGAAAAGTGCTACAAGGGTTGGAACGGGGTCCACTCAGCCTCGGGAGGTCAAGTGAGTAGAGGGGCGTTCGATTCCTTCCCCAGCCATCCTGGAAGTGGTTTTCCATGGTTTCCCACTTCTCCTCCAGGCAAATGCTGGGATGGTACCTAACTTAAGGCCACGGCCACTTCCTCCCCTCTTCCTTGTCTATCCTTTCCTAACTTCCCATCCCCCCACAAGGCCCCTGTTCAGCATAGCAGGTGAGGCAGCCTGGGCGAGGTGCTGGTCATCCTCCCCAGTTGTATCCCCGACCCAGTGTCTCACGTTCCACGACGTTGCCCTTGAGGCGGTTGAGGTGGGATCCCTCGCTGAGTCCGAGGAAAAATCCAACCCTGGAGGATAAACAGATTAAGAAGAAGAAGAAGAAGAAGAAGAAGAA
The DNA here is from genome assembly GCF_040414725.1 of Anabrus simplex. NCBI lineage: Eukaryota > Metazoa > Arthropoda > Insecta > Orthoptera > Tettigoniidae > Anabrus > Anabrus simplex. Next base: position 77,382,336 of record NC_090277.1, read on the forward strand.
GAAGAAGAGTTTGGTTTCCGCTGCAATCTTTCATTCCAGTGTCATTTCATCTGTCGGTTTGCCAGGCTGAGTGGCTCAGACGGTTGAGGCGCCGGCCTTCTGACCCCACCTTGGCAGGTTTGATCCTGCCTCAGTCTGGTGGTGTTTGAAGATGCTTAGATATGTCAACTTCGTGTCGGGAGATTTACTGGCATATAGTAGAACTTCTGCAGGACTAAATTCCGGCACCACGGCGAAAACCGTAAAAGTAGTTAGTGGGACGCTAATAACATGATTGTTTATACCATTATTAATATTATTATTGTTATTTATCATCCGCCAGTCTTTAATTATTGCCCCAGACAGCCGGCACTATTCCTCTCCTCGCCGCTAGATGGGGGCTTCGTTTATTCCAGATGACTGGAAACAGACTGTGGATTTACATTATTATTATTATTATTATTATTATTATAATTATTATTATTATTATTATTATTATTATTATTATTATTATTATTCTTTCTTCGTTATGCTCGTTCAAAGGCCGCGTTTTAACTTGTACCACGACCTGATGGTTTCCGCCTTCTTTTCCTCCCAATATCTCTCCAAGAATGCACTGTGTTGCGTCTTGTGTTCTGTGGTTAACTTCCTACCAGTTTTCTTTTTATTGTACTAAAGGCTCAAAGATCTTCTGTGAGGTTGTCCGTAACATTCATTTCTTCTAGCCAGTTTATTTTGACCTTCTTTCAGTTGATGACTTTAAATAATAATGATAATAATTATTATTGCGTAAGGCTGGTTTAGTTCTCCCTCAAACGAGATAGATGGTTGCGGTGGTGATTATAGTTTAACCCGTTACTGCATAGTGAGACATAGTGAGTTAGTGTTACGGTACACCTTCAACTGTACATTCAATCAAACGTATATAGCCAGTAATGTTTCTTCTTTTTATAACAGCTGTTCATCCAAAGTTATTCTTCCAATTCGTTAACATACATGCGTACCAACCACCGTGTATTTTCCGTGGGCCATTTCCAAGCAGTTGCTATAGGGTTGAGGACTACCTGAAAGACATTTCAGAGCTACGGTCTAGCAAGTATACTTGCCTTTGCAATAGGCCAGTATGAAGTACTGATCGATATTTGAATGTAAAAAGCTTAAAATAGTAGTCATTAAAAATCGTTTATAGGTTCCACTAGCTGCAGTACCTGACACTGGCGCGACATCATATAGCAGGTCTAACTTCCCAGCTACTTTCCGGCAATATTCAGGCAGGCATCGGAGATGAGTGGCAGCAGAAGAGACCGATAATACCACAACAATGGTCAATGTAATGTCATTGTTGATTAGTTTCATAGGCTTTCGAAATTGTAGGCCTTCTTTCGTGACTCCAGGCGATCGTTCTTTTACGATTTTTTTCTTTTTTTTTAATCATCTTCCCAGTTTTCCCTATCAGTATGGACCGATGACTACGTAGTTTTACATCTTATGACAAAACCATCGCCAGTTAATAATTAAACAAAATTTCCATCTTAGCAATGCTGGGCATTGATATAGACTAAGCAATAACATGAATTCTGCAGTATTTTCACAGTCGGTACGGTAAAACTGTGAAAGACATAAATGATCCAAATTCTTTATAACTTTTGTATTTAAAATTACATTTTAGGCGCCTTCCCCTAAACTAAAATTTCATCCTGCGTAAATAAAATTATTTATAGCCTTATTTATTTATTGCCTTATTCCCGATCACAGCAACAACAAGTAACCTTTGAGCGAAGATTTTGGCCAACCCTGAGGATGAAGAAGTAAGCAAGGCAACGTCACATGTGTTCGTCTTCCAGGAGGTTTAGCTTGCGACGTAGCGCACTCAGACGTCTCTCCCACCTGCATTTTTTCGGGAACTGATAAAGATGTTTCTATGGTTAAACATTCTGACTATACTAGCTTTTTCTAATCAAGGAAAATAATTAACCGTTAATTCCGATGAAGTGTGCACGATGTAATCCCACCCCAATATATGGCATTTAATTGTTTGATCAGCGCTGACAATAACTTCATAGGAACGGTTTTCCAAACGCCCTGGCGTCCCTAATAATCATAATTATTTAATGCCAGGTTATTTTTACTTTAGATTTAGAGGATAAAATATTATTATTATTATTATTATTATTATTATTATTATTATTATTATTATTATTATTATTATTATTATTATTATTATTATTATTTAACAGGGCCTGTATTGACGAAAATAAGGATCATTCTTTCTACAGTCGTTGAGCGCGATCCCATATGATAATGAAGTGATAGTCGTAATAATAATATTAATATTAATAATGCTATTTGCTTCACGTCCCACTAACTGCTCTTTTGCGGTGTTCGGAGACGCCGAGGTGCCGGAATGTAGTCCCCCAGGAGTTCCTTTACGTGCCAGTAAATCTACCGACACGAGGCTGACGTATTTGAACACCTTCAAATACCTCCGTTCTGAGCCAGGATCGAACCTGCCAAGTTGGGGTCAGAAGGCCAGCGTCTCAATCGTCTGAGGAAGTCAACATTTGCCTAGTGTAAAATGGGAAATCATGCAAAACCATCTTCAGGGGTGCCGAAATTGGGGGTCGAATCTACCATCTCCCGAGTGCAAGCTCACAGCTGAGCGCCCCTAACCGCACGGCCAATTTGCTGGGTTTTGTCAATTTTTGGGCCGACATTGTTGCTAACATTTTGTTAGGGTCTCATGTTTTCTTAGAGAATACTCTTCCTGTTCTGCTAGGAGACGTGTCTTTACATGTGCGACGGAACATGTCCGTCATGCACAATGGAGCTCCTCCTCATTTCGGTGACAGATGGATAGTCCTTACAATCAACTCGTATTGATCCTTCACATCGCCGTGAAGGACATACAGAAAAGTCTCAAAAACATAGTTCCTAGCAGTGAGTATAATAATAATAATAATAATAATAATAATAATAATAATAATAATAATAATAATAATAATAATAATAATTTGGTACCGAGCTGAGTGGCTCAGACGGATGAGGGCTGGCCTTCTGACTCCAACTTGGCAGGTTAAATCCTGGCTCAGTTCGGTGGTATTTGAAGGTGCTCAAATACGTCAGCCAAGTGTCGATAGACTTACTTGCACATAAAAGAACTCCTGCGGGACGAAAATCCGGCACCTCGGCATCTCAAAAAACCGTAAAATTTGTACTTAGTGGGTCGTAAAGCCATTATTATTATTATTATTATTATTATTATTATTATTATTATTATTATTATTATTATTATTATTATTATTATTATTATTATTTAATTTAATTTCGTGTGGCTATTTCTAGCCGAGTGCAACCCTTGTAAGACAGACCCTCCGATGAAGGTGGGCGGCATCTGCCATGTGTAGGTAACAGCGTGTTATTGTGGTGGAGGATAGTGTTATGTGTGGTGTGTGAGTTGCAGGGATGTTGGGGACAGCACAAACACCCAGCCCCCGAGCCATTAGAAATAACCAATGAAGGTTAAAATCCCCGACCCGGCCGGGAATCGAACCCGGAACCCAATGAACCGAATACCAGTACGCTGACCATTCAGTCAACGAGTCGGACATTATTATTTTATTAATAACTAGCAAGATACCCGTGCTTCGCTACGGTGTTATACTGAAATTTATAATTGAATGCTTATTGTTTTAGATATATCATCCGCCGAAATTCGCGATCTGACTCGTTTTCTGCGAGAATCCACCAAAATTCCCGATCTGACTCGTTTTCTATTAGATTACGGCACGTTTCCTCCCATTTTTCAATCTTCTTTTCCAGCAATCGATTTCGTACTTCCCGGGCTAGGCTCAGGTATTCCTCCCGGTCAGTTGGGTCCGTAAATCTTTGCCACCTTTTCCTATAATCATTTTTAATATGGATAAAATCCTTCAGGAGATCCGGCGTGGTGTCATATTGGGTGCCTTGGCGGCACTGAACCTGCGGCCGGACTGCATTCTTAGTCATTACCCGTCCAGGAGCCGTTTCCAGCGCGGTCCGCACATTTGACGACGGTCCGGAACATTATTATTATTATTATTATTATTATTATTATTAATATTATTATTATTATTATTATTATTATTATTATGTGTTGCTGGAATGAATGATGACAGGGAAAACCGGAGTTCCCGGAGAAAAACCTGTCCCGCCTCCGTTTTGTCCTGCACGAATGTCACATGGAGTGACCGGGATTTGAACCACGGAACCCAGCTGTGAGAGGCCGGCGCGCTGCCGCCTGAGCAACGGAGGATCCTTATAAGTACATTAAGAACAGTAAAATCAATTGGTCTCACCTCCTTTTACACCCCACCGCCGTTAAGTTCATTTACCGCCACCCCCCCCCCCCCCCAAATTAAAAGAAGGCGTTTTCCTTTATGTTTAAAGGAGATTTCAAACACCAATGTTCACGTCTATTACCTTCAGTTTTGAGATATAAGTATCCCCATAAAAATAATTTACTTTTTTTCACTTCATTTCACACAACTCCCCCCCCCCCCCTCTAAGTGAATTTTCCCGCAAAGAATACTTGTTTCTTTAATAGTAAAGGATCTTCTAAATACCAATTATCACGACTCTAACTTCTTCAGTTTTTGACTTATGTGTCCTTATGAAAGGAATTCAACTCCTTCACACTCCTGCCCCCCAAGATGGTTTCCCCCCCCCCCCAAAACGCGCTTTTCTCTGTTTTTAAAGGAGATCCAAATACGAATGTTCACGTCTGTAACAACTTTAGTTTTTAACAGATGTATGTATTCTCATACAGTTAAGTCAATTAATTTTTCAATTCTTTCACCCCCCACCCCCCTTTATTGGATTTTCCGAGAATACGTGTTTCTTTACCTTTAAAGCAGATTGCAAATATCAAATTTCACGTCTGTAACATCTTCATTTTTGAGATATCAGTAGCCTAATTAAAAGAATTCAGCCGGGCTGAGTGGCTCAGACGGTTGAGGCGCTGGCCTTCTGACCCCAAATTGGCAGGTTCGATCCTGGCTCAGTCAGGTGGTATTTGAAGGTGCTCAAATACGTCAGCCTCGTGTCGGTAGATTTACTGGTACGTAAAAGAACTCCTGCGGGACGAAATTCCGGCGTCTCCGAAAACCGTAAAATAGTAGTTAGTCGGACGTAAAACAAATAACATTATTATTGTTATTAAAATAATTCAACACCATTTTCAGTCACATTTACCCCTCCCCCTCCACCCAAGTGGTATTTCCGAAAACTAAAAATACACATTTCTTTATGTTTAATAGAGATAAAAAAATGCAATTTTTCACTTCTGTAACATGTTAAGTTTTTTTAGATATACTGTAAAAATTCTCATTTTAAAATTCACCCCTTTTGAATTCCCCTTAAGTGGAGTTTCCAAAAACAAATCACCTATGTATCTTTACATTTACAGGGGATTCCAAACACCCACTTTTTACGTCTTTAAACATTTTACGTTTCCAAGATATTCTGTAGATATAGTCTTTCATAAAATTCACCCCAATTTCTCACTCCTGTTTAACCGCCATTAATTGGATTTTCCGAAAACTAAAAAATACGTGTTTCTTTACTTTTAAAGTAGATCCCAAATACCAATTTTCAGGTCTGTAATATCTTCAGGTTCTGAAATGTAAGCAGCCTCATTAAAGGCATTCAACCCATTATTCACCCTTTTACATCCTTCTTATTGGGATTTTCCGAAAACAAAAGAATACGTGTTTCTTTATTTTAAAAGGAGATTTTAAATACCAATTTTTACATCTATAAACTTTAAAAGTTTTGAGATATAGATACACTCATTTTAAAAAAAATCACCCCCTTTTCACCCCCCAATAATTGGATTTTCCAAAAACAAAAAAATACCTGCTTCTTTATTTTTAAAGGAGATCCCAAACACCAATTTTCAGGTCTGTAATATCTTCAGGTTCTGAAATGTAAGCAGCCTCATTAAAGGCATTCAACCCATTATTCACCCTTTTACATCCTTCCTATTGGGATTTTCCGAAAACAAAAGAATACGTGTTTCTTTATTTTAAAAGGAGATTCTAAATACCAATTTTTACATCTATAAACTTTAAAAGTTTTGTGATATAGATACACTCATTTTTTTAAAATCACCCCCTTTTCACCCCCCAATAATTGGATTTTCCAAAAACAAAAAAATACCTGCTTCTTTATTTTTAAAGGAGATCCCAAACACCAATTTTCAGGTCTGTAATATCTTCAGGTTCTGAAATAGAAGTAGACTCATTAAAGGCATTCGACCACTTTTTCAACCTTTTCCACCCTTCCTATTGGGATTTTCCGAAAACAAAATATACGTGTTTCTTTATTTTTAAAGGAGATTCTAAATACCAATTTTCACATCTATAACCTTTAAAAGTTATGAGATATAGATACACTCATTTTAAAATATTACCCCCTTTTCACCTCCCCCCTTAATTGGAATTTCCAGAAACAAAAAAGTACGTGTTTCTTCATTTTTAAAGGAGATCCCAAACACCAATTTTCAGGTCTGTAATATCTTCAGTTTCTGAGATATAAGTAGCCTCATTAAAGGCATTCAACCCCTTTTTAACCCCTTTTCACCCCTCCTATTGCGATTTTCCGAAAACAAAGAAATACGTGTTTCCTTATTTTTAATGAAGATTCTAAATACCAATTTTTAGATCTGCAAACTTTAAAAGTTTGGAGATATAGATTCACTCATTTTAAAAATTCACCCCCTTTTCACCCTCCCATTAATTGGATTTTCCAAAAACAGAAAAATTCGTGTTTCTTTATTTTTAAAAGAGATCAAAAGTACCAATTTTCAGGTCTGTAATATCTTCAGTTTCTGAGATATAAGTACCGGTATCCTGATTAAAGGCATTCAACCCATTTTTCCCCATTTTTCCCCATTTTTCACCCTTTTTCACCCTTTTTCACCCCTCCTATTGGGATTTTCTGAAAACAAACAAACACGTGTTTCCTTATTTTTAAAGAAGATTCTAAATACCAAATTTTACACCTGGAAACTTTTTAAGTTTTGAGATATAGATACACACATTTTAAAATTTCACCCCCCTTTTCACCCCCTTAGCGAAGGAATATCCAAAAATCCTCTCTTAGCGAGCACCTACATCTTAATATGAATATATCCCCAAAATTTCATTTCATTATGTCCAGTAGTTTTGGCTCGGCGATGATGAATCAGTCAGTCAGTCAGGACAAGCTATTTTATATATATAGATTTAGTACACCAATATAAGTTCCGGTGTAATCTTGTGAATAGTATTCTATTCTTTATATCTTTGGTTTTTTAGCGAAGCAGGCTCCATTTTGAGGCCACGTGTATCTCGGGTTCTTTGTTCATGACGACGTTACATATGATGTCGTTGAAAGGAATTCGTTTCAAGTTTTATGATTCTCAATTACGAGACACGGTTATTTATGACGCTTTTAGCGCTAATTAGTGATCGTGTGTGAAATTCCATTGCAGGAAAAAAGATAGTCGGCGTTAGTACTACGTATAGATAATACAAGGAAATCATGGCTGAGGTTGAACAATAAAGTATGGTCAAACTTTCTGAACGTATTCCTCACACTTAGAAGAAACACTGAGTGGCCAAAAGTCACGGGAAGGGGTGTCCCATTAGACAATGTGCTATGTATGACCCTTGAAGAAAGTAAGAAAAGAAACAAGAAATACACGGAAAGGAATGGAGTTCTAAGTAGGCCAGACCTAAGAAAAAAATATGTGTTATTAATATTATTACATTACGTCCTTAAAACCTCGAAAAAGTGAGAATAATTTCATACATCGTCAGTGAAACCGCGTAAATGACAGAACATATCAACGACAATGCACCGGGGTCGGGTTTTTCTTGCTCACGTCATGGCCTTATATAATCACGGCCGACTTGTTGCGTAGCTCTAGCTAGCTCCTTACCGGCCTTGAAAATCGGATCAATGCACTGTAATCGGAGTAGTTACACAGCTCGACACGTGGCGCTGGCAGCCTAACTATTTGAGCTAGAAATGCATACTTCCTCGTGGAAAAGATATTGACTTTGATTGCCCATTTATCGTAATTTAGAGTTATGGAGAATGTTACATGGGTTAATACTGTTAAGACGATTAATCCTAAATGTTATTTTCGTTGATATTTGCCAAACTCATGTCGTGAAATAAAACTGTAGAGAGATGGAGTAGTCCAGCTGACGTTCTGATATTGACTCTGATTGCCGATTTATCTTAATTTAGGGAATAAAGGAGTATGTTACATTGACTAATACTGTTAAAATGATTAATCTTATTGGCTACTTTCATTGATATTTGCCAAAATAACGTCGTGAAATGAAACTGCGGAGAGATGGAGTAGTCCAACTGACGTTCCTTAACTGTGAGGAATAATAGTAATCGCTTTTATTATCTTGGCATTTAGATACATACCGGTAGCAGAACTTACCATAATACTTTTGTCTTCTAATGTTAATCTTGAGATCAAGAGTCATTGTTCAATTAGAGTTTTACAATTCTTCAAGTGCTGCTCTCAGGAACGGAGCTGGACAAAACATGAAAAATCTTACTTTTCCTATATTCGTTGTATGTATAACATAAATAATTTGACTCAAACATGTTTAAATTATAATTTCAATATATATAGTTTCAGATTACATTTCATTCATACCTTGCACCAGAATTTCAAATACCGGACGAGTTGGCCGTGCGGTTAGGGGCGCGCAGTTGTGAGCTTGCATGCGGAAGATAGTGGGTTCGAACCTCACTGTCGGCAGCCCTGACGATGGTTTCCCGTGGTTTCCCATTTTCACATCAGGCTGTGCCCCAATTAAGACCATGGCCGATTCCTTCCCACTCCTAACTCTTTCCTAACCCACCGTCGCCATAAGACCTATCTGTGTCGGTGCGACGTAAAACAAATGGCAAATAAAGAAGAAGAAGTATTTTAAATAAAAAATTTAGTGAGAGAAAAGTATTTTGAGTAAATATATTGTAAACTCTTCAATGTTCAGGTAACAACACTTCCTACGTTGACCTTACCGTCATAACACTAATGGCTCTTTCTTATCAGTGTTTAAATGTTAAAGTTCAGATTATCTTGGATAAAAATGAGGCGTGTTGCTGTCATAAGGCAAATACGACTCCGCCTAAAGGATTATTGAATGAAAGAAAATGTAAGGGTAAAAAATACACGATTAGCGTGATTAGCTGCCACCCCCGGGGGCCCGGGTTCAATTCCTGACCCTGGCACGAAATTTCAAAAGTGGTACGAGGGCTGGATCGGGGTCCGCTCAGCCTTGGAGGTCAACTGAGTAGAGGGGGGATCGATTCCCACCTCAGCCATCCTCGAAATGGTTTTCCATAGCTTCCCACTTCTTCTCCAGGCAAATGCAGGGATGGTACCTAACGTACGGCCACGGCCGCTTCCTTCTCTCTTCCTTGTCTATACCTTCCAATCTTCCCATCTCCAACACAAGGCCCTTGTTCAGTATAGCAGTTGCGGCCGCCTGAGGAAGGTACTGGTCGTCCTTCCCAGTTATATCTCCGACCCGAAGTCTCACGTTCCTGGACACTATCCTTGAGGTGGTAGAGGTCGGATCCCTCAGTGAGTCCGAGGGAAAAGCCAACCCAGGTGGAGTAAACAGATTAAGAAAGAAAGAAAGAAAGAAAGAAAGAAAGAAAGAAGGAAAGAAATAAAGAAGATAGATTCCCGAAATAGAAACGGAAAACTAAGATGAAAGTGCTAAGTGCTTTGAGCCACTCCGTAGTTTTGTCCTGGTCTACAGAAAATGCGTGAAATGATAGTGTCCCTTTGCTCTTTTTTTTTTCTTGTTCGAAATACAAAAAGGCACACAGCAATACACATTAGAATGTTTCCAAGCACAGTTAAAGAAAAGAAAATCACTATACCATTAAAAAAACCGAATTAGCGCATAGATTAAAATTCGTGTTTAGGACGAAGTTACAGCGAGAAATCACTTTGGGCTACTAATTACATTTCTTCTTGTCTGCAGAAAATTTCTGCTCGAAGTACAAAAAGGCGCCCAATAACGTCACAGATTCCAATATTTTTAAACACAGTTTAAAAAAATTTAATCACCACACTACACAATAAATTTAAAAACTCATTAACGCATAGCTATCAGCTATCAATATTGTCCCCTTCTCCGGGGTCGCTCAGTCGGCAGAGCGAGAGTCCCAAAAGGGTGGACCGTTCGCAGGGCCGATTTTGCTATTAAGGGACAATTTCATAGAGTTTATATTTTCAGGACCCTTGGTGACTGGATAGGTGACACAATATAAATGAAAATCAGGGCAAAATAACAACAACGTTTATTAAAAACATAATGGAAACTCAGTCTGGACAATGCATGAAAGAAAAAAAAGAATTATTAAATACAATGTGATTTTGCAACAAAAGAAATATCTCAATCTTTAATGGCTTGTGAATAAATGAACACGACTGTAAGTCCTCGCATGCTTCTGGAGTTAGATTCCATTGCTTCATGAATGAAACTCCACCCAACATTTTACTCTGTAACATCGAATGAATCACTAAATTAGCAAAGCTGTCATTTCCCGTTATAACTCATGTTTAGTCATTTACAGGTAAAATAATTTCATACATTTTGAAGAAAAATTACTATTAACTCAGCATTTACTTGTTCGAGGAAATTTCTTGAAAATTCATTTCACTCTACCTGTGAAAAATCCTCTAACTCATTTTGTCATCATAAAATTCCTTTACAATTTCATTTTAGTGTTGGGAAATATCTTTACAATTTCTTTGGCATAATTCCCTCTCTCTCGTAGACTACGTTTGACTGTATTCTTTCCTTACTCTATTTAACTTTTCTAAGTTACCTAGCATTTCATGGATGGATAGAGCATCATGTGATCCTACAAGGAATCAACAACAACAATGCATCTCAGTCACAAACAAAAAAAAAATATACAAGATAAGTTTCCTTGGAATGATATAAGTAAATGACACCAAATAACCCAATTCCACCAACTGGTTATAAGTAAATTTTTATCACACAATGAATCTGTAATATTTATTATTATTATTATTATCCAGTCATTTATCTCGTCTTCCTCTTGAGTTTTATTGAAGATCCTTACAATCATCTGACCAGAATAAAAACTCGCTCATGACTGTAGTTATGATGATACAGAAAGCCAAATTTTTCTCTCGAAGAATAACCATCACCATCGTCAGTGATAAGAGCTCACGAGCCTCGAAAACATCTAATAACGATTAAGTCATGTATTATTCCTATCAGTTGTTGAGCCAGAAATAGACCTATTATTAGTCCCTAAATTCGTACATCCTCATACATCATTATCGCCATAATCCTTCATTGCAATCACTGTGACTCATAATACCTTTTAGGCCCGACATGCACCCTAGTAGTCCCATGTCGTCCATTAATGGCGAACTCCATTATCACAATGACCATACAAGTTTAATCTCAACAACTTTTACATTATCCGACCTTTACTATTATTAGCATTATTATTATTATTATTATCCTATAATGGCTCCTAGATCGTTCTCTCGAAGAATATTTCTCACATTCGTCGTTCACTTTCCCTTCTACCATCAATCACTACACATGACTAACAGGGTTTTAAAACTACGATTTAATTATAGTGTACTCCTACATCTAATCATATCTTCATTTACTATTTTTATGAGTTTAATTTATTCTTATTACTATTATTATTATTATCATGATTGTTAGTAGACTCCCTTAAAGTCACTTTCGAAGATCATAATCACTCACTCTTGTCAACTCAAGAATAACTGGGATTATTCATCATCACGTCCAAAAGATAAAATTATCATTATTCCAAGAAAATGCAAAGATAGAACAATATTGAAATCACAAAACAACGAAGTAAGGAATGCTCTCCCATCACCATTAAATACCAAAATTACTAAGGAAACTACTTTACTCTACGCAAGAATACAATCTAGTCATCTACTAAAAGAGAAGAAATTTTACAAGGGTACTCATATTTCCGGTGAGAATCCTTGGCGTCGGGATGCTGCTCCAGGCGACGACGTCTCTTGCCTCATCTATGGTGGTTTACGGATGTACAAAGTCATCGCGTTGGCGTGCACTCTGGAATTTAGTTCCTCATGACTGTGGCTATATTCAGCGTCTTCTTTTTACTCCAGCAAAGTCCCAGAAAATCTCTCGATTTCCCTCTTGATCGCCGCATGTCGACAACTTGGTTTCCTCGGAGATAGCTGAAACTAAAATATTCTATTAGCACAGGGATCCACACTAGCTATAACTCACTAAGTTATTTACAACACTTAACTTGGCGCAACGATGTACTTCAGGTCCATTATTACTATAAGCTTCGTCTTCTGAACACATTCATTAAGTTACGATACGCCTTAGGCTGACAAATAATAGGGCTGAATATTATGATGATTAAATAAAGGTTAGATTTCCTCTCGCCTATCCACTTGAGATCGTGACTTCCTTTCATAATGTCCAATGGAACATTCCTAACGCTTCTATGGCAAGAATCGGCTTTAATGAGCACGCTGACTGTCTGTGGTTTAACATTTTCCACCCGGGAGAATGCATAACTGTAATAAGCTCGCTGGATACTGCGTTGAGCTAACAATGAATTACACTGGCATTCAAGTAATGTAATGATCGTGCCCTACAAGGATTACACTAGTATTCACGTCGTCTGAAAATATTCTTCTTTCCCGTAGAGAATACACGGTTCGACTTCTCGTAAGAAACAACTGTCCGACGTGCTCTTGAAAAAACTGTTCTGGCCGTCGTCTCGTAAAATTTCTCCTGAACTGTTCTGTCGTTCTTACCCAAGAACTTCCTTCGACTTAGTTCCAGAACAATCCTAATATTTCCAGCACTTTCCTCAATTTCAATTGGCTGGTAATCGACCTGCGCCATAGCTCGTCCTTGACCGCTACGAGTGGATTTTATGAGAACATTTCTCCTCCCCTCTGTCGTCTGCTGGTGTCATGACGTAACTGCGCTCTGGTCGCCCTCGATCAGCTGTTGACCTAGTTTCGGCCGGCTCGCTCTCGCACAACTATGTCACAGCTGGTACACGCGCACTCGTAAGCAATGCTCCGTAATAAATATTCCCAGCTTTCCCAAATTAACTGAGGTACCATTTAGACGGGTACAATATCAAGCCAATAAGCACTTCATTGCGAACATATTGCCGACATTGACGACAGCAAACAATATAAATAAAACTGGAAATGCGGCAATTTGCGGTATACAGCTTCCTGTCAGTGACTAGGAGGCCAGCGCTCCAGCGGCATTATGGTGAAACTTTCCAATTACAGCTTTATGCTGGGCTTCATAAGCGATTGTCAAAGCCGGTATAAGGAGCGCAGCGAGGAATCCAGTCGGCCGTGATATAATGTATTACTCTATGACGTATTTCCTCCATGAACCTTCCAGTCTCGTCCGCTACATCATCCTGTACGGTTGGAAGTGTTCGAGGTTTTGTGTTCCGTGATCAATCAATCAATCAATCAATCAATCAATACTGATCTGCATTTAGGGCAGTCGCCCAGGTGGCAGATTCCCTATTTGTTGTTTTACTAGCCTTTTCCTAAATGATTTCAAAGAAATTGGAAATTTATTGAACATCTCTCTTGGTAAGTTATCCCAATCCCTAACTCCCCTTCCTATAAATGAATATTTGCCCCAGTTTGTCCTCTTGAATTCCAACTTTATCTTCATATTGTGATCTTTCCTACTTTTATAAACGCCATTCAAACTTATTCGTCTACTAATGTCATTCCACGCCATCTCTCCGCTGACAGCCCGGAACATACCACTTAGTCGAGCAGCTCTTCTTCTTTCTCTCAGTTCTTCCCAACCCAAACATTGCAACATTTTTGTAACGCTACTCTTTTGTCGGAAATCGCCCAGAACAAATCGAGCTGCTTTTCTTTGGATTTTTTCCAGTTCTTGAATCAGGTAATCCTGGTGAGGGTCCCATACACTGGAACTATACTCTAGTTGGGGTCTTACCAGAGACTTATATGCCCTCTCCTTTACATCCTTACTACAACCCCTAAACACCCTCATAACCATGTGCAGAGATCTGTACCCTTTATTTACAATCCCATTTATGTGATTACCCCAATGAAGATCTTTCCTTATATTAACACCTAGATACTTACAATGATCCCCAAAAGGAACTTTTACCCCATCAACGCAGTAATTAAAACTGAGAGGACTTTTCCTACTTGTAAAACTCACAACCTGACTTTTAACCCCGTTGACGTTTCTCGAACTTACGCCTAGTTTCGAGTGATAGCTTGCGTGTGAATTGTGAAGTGGTATCATGAGTACCGACAGTGGTGGTGGTGCGGAGTCTCATCCCGCATCAAGTAGCAATGTCAAACGGAGAGTGGGGACTATGGATTCAAGTGTGACTAATAGTTCTCATAATACCTCTAATTTGCTAAATTCAACCCCACGTAATAATAACCTTACACCATCTGCTCAACCTCCTAACAATATTGCATGTAACATTTCAACGCTTCGTGCTTTAAGTCCTTTATGGTAACACAATTAGAGAAATAACCAGTAACAGAATTATCTTATTATTCAATTATGCAAATAATATCACAGTACCTTGGCCTATACCATAGTTTTTAAAACACCTTCGAATACCATAACACCTGGTACCTGTAGATTAAAGTGGTGGGACTCTAAATGCCACCAATTAATCCTCGAACGCAAGAGACTTCTCAGAATATATCGAAAAACTTTAACCCCTTCACACTACTTTCATCTCAAACATCATATTGCTCATGTCAGGCGTGTCTTCAATCAAAAACGAAGACAAGCCTAGAAGACTTTTATATCCTCCTTCCATACTCATATTTCTGCATATCAGTTATGGAGTGCCATCCGTGCTCTTACTAGGGCTTCCACTCATATCTAACGCCCTCATATAAAGTCGAATGTTCTTAATGACTTTCTAACATCCCTAACTCCAGATCATGTAATCTCACCTTATACCCCAGCCCTCTCTCTGCTTCTACTAGTCGGTCTTCAGTCCTTTCTCGTCCCATAACTCTCCAAGAGCTTACGTCCATTCTTAACTCTTGTAAATCGACCACACCAGGTCCTGATTGTATCTCGTATGCTATGTTACAACAATTAGCGATCAAAGTCCTGCAAGTGCTTGTCCAGTACTTTAATTTTGTGTTAACCACTACGACTCCTCCTCCGGAATGGAACACGTTTTTCCTAGTCCCGGTTCCAAAGCCTCGTTGTCCAATGACCACCAGGTCCTGATTATATCTCGTATGCTATGTTACAACAATTAGCGATCAAAGCCCTACAAGTGCTCACAATATTAGGGGAATAATCTTGGCATCTTGTCTACTTAAACTATTTCTCAAGATCATGCTCCAACGGTTCCTGTGGTACTTAGAGTATTATTCCCATCTTCCAAAGTATCAATATGCTTAGTGTAAAGGTAGGAATGCTCAGGATGCAATTAATATGCTTGTCATTGACATATTATTAGCTAAATCTAGGAAACAGCATACGATTGCTGTCTTCCTTGATATTTGAGGAACCTTTGATTCAGTCCCCCTGAATATTTTATGGGACGTGTTATTACGGAAAGGAATCCCTGCTACTTTCATAACTCTTCTACGCCATCTGTTAATATATCGCACTCTTATTTTCAAACCTCCGCGCACTACACAATCCCGTCGTCAAGCTACTGTTGGCCTCCCTCGAGGTGATATATTCAGTGGAATACTATTTGCATTATATTTATCCGACCTTGAGCAACTTGTCCTCCAATCTGCGAGAATTCTTATGTATGCTGACGACATAGTTATCTATTTTTCCCATAAGGATGTGCATGTTGTTCGGAATTGTATAACACAGATCCTGATTAACGTCCAGTCTTGGTTACACACTCATGGGTTATCCTTAACTCCTGATAAATGCTCTGCGGTAATTTTTACTAACAAGCGTGCTTATAATTCAGAAACTTTACTATGCGATACATATGAAATTCCCATACGTTCGCATCATAAATATCTTGGCATTATAATTTATCTTAAATTACTTTTTTCACAACATTTACTACGCCTACGAAACGGTACTGCCACATATATTAACCTACTAAACGCTATTACGCGTCGTTCCTGGGGAGCTGATCCTGTTACAGCAAAATTAGTATACTGCTCCACCATCCGTGCTCGCTTGGACTACTGTGCACATATAATCGATATTGCATCACCATCCTCCCTTCAATCCCTCAATATGATGCAAAATCAAGCGCTACGAGTTTGTTTTGGTGCATTATATACCACTCCTACCAATGCATTATTAGTAGAAACTGGTGACCCTCGTCTTCTGCTCCGACGCAGATTTCTTGCCTCTAAATATCTTCTGAAACGACTTCTCGTGATCTCCAAGAACCTTGTACCCAAAATACAACTTCTAGCTGAATCATTCCCATTATCTCTCACACAAAATTGCCGAGCCCCTGCCTTAATTTGGGCATTTGAGTCCATTTCCCCATGTAAACCTAATATCATTTGTAGTCATGTGTTACCATACTACTCTGTATCATATGAAGTGATTCAATACACTCCTACTATTATTTTTTCTAAAGAATCATCCTTCGCTATGCTCCCTTATCGGCTTTCATATTTTCCTCTATATTCTAAAAAGGTTCGTAGGTATCTCATCAATTCATGCATGTAACAACTTTTTTACTGTTGGATCCAAAAATTCTTACGGTGTCGGAGCTGCTTTTTACTATGAACAAACTCAGTATGTTGAATTGTATCATTTATCGTCACATTTTTCTATTTTTTCTGCAGAACTCCTTGCCATACAACAAACGTTGCTCTACATTAAAAAAAATCATCAATACAATCTGCTAACATATTTACTCATTTCCTATCCGTGCTCCAAACACTAAAATACAACAAGTTTACTTTCATTTGGTATGTATATAATGTAAAGCACATCCTAAATTTACACCAATTAATTGTCCAAGTCACACTCATTTGGATACCGGCACATATAAACATTCCAGGTAATGAAAAGCCTGATCGATTAGCAAAAGAGGCTTCCCTATTACCTACAAATCCAACCACATTTTCTGTTCCAGCCTCGGACTTTTTATCTCTGCTAAAATCACAACAAAAACCCTTATGGCAACACCTATGGACTACATCTGCACGCGGGAAGGGAAATTTCTGTCATAGTCTACAACCACTATTACCTACTACTTTCTGGTATTAAAACGCAAAATACACCCGTCGACATATCATTAATATCGTACGCCTTCGCTTTAATCATGCTCTCACACCCCTCTCTAAATTTCGATTACGTCTACAACAGCATTCTCTATGTGATTGTGGCTCCGCAGATGCCAGTATTAATCACCTCATTTTCAATGCCCATTGTATAACTCCTCTCGTTCCCCACTGTACTCAAGCTTAATAAATTTAAATTATCCTCCGCCCACGTCAATTGCATGTCTAGTATACAAGCCCTCCCACACCATAATCAGTATATTAAATCATTTCTTAGACCACTCTCATTTACAACTCAAATCATTCATTGCAAACATTATTTAACATCATTTCACTTGTTTCATAATATTTTCACTCACATTTCGTATACTTCTTATTATGTATCTCATTTTTGACTCACCTTCCCTAACACACCCGCTTTTAACCCACTCCACACTGCTACTGTATATTGTCATCTTTCCCCTCCCCAATTGTGTTTACGCTTTCACTGAACGTCATACCATAACACTGTTACGTCCCGTCGTTATTTGTTTCCGACATCAACTACACTTTTCACTCTTCTCTTTCACTTTTCTCTTTTCTGTCCTCTACAAAATTGTCCATATATTAATTTCTGTCCGTCCAGCGTCCCACACTCTTACATGTATTCACCCCTCAGTAGTTTCACCTTCCTTTCCTAATTGTACCTTAAATGTAGACCCGGGCTTGTTCGTCTTGTTCGTTGTGTAAAAAGTCTTTGAGATGGGTCACTCTAGCGTGAAGATTGGTATACCTTGTGTCCTTGTGATTTTCCTATATCTCCTAGTATTATATAAATACACCATATTACAATCAATTGTCTATGTGCTACGTTTTCTAGTGAACTATTTCAAGTGCTTTGGAACCATTTTGTGTGTCAACTGCTCTCATTCCGCACGTCATTGTTAATCAGATAATCTTGCGAACAGCATTTGTGTCCTACTACAGTATATAAGAATTGTGTGCGTATGTGTAACTAGTACAATTATTTATAAGTATTGTGACTGGGTGACATAATGAGCCCAAATCCTTTTCAAGAACAAGAACAACAAGAACTCCGTTAACCTTGGTCTATTACATTCTCTTTGTTCTGGGCAAAGGCATCAGTCATACCAAATACTGAATTTAGGCATACACCGTGACCGAGTACTTAAATAATTTTTAATTAGAACTTCAGGTGTAGATTATTTAAGCAACTGGTACAGTTACACATCCCTTTACCAACTAGTGTTTCCTGTTTATTATTCGAACCCTCTACCAACATCCTTAAACTTACAAACCAGTTTCTTTACTACTAAATTAATTTTGTAAACAAATGATCCTTTGTTTCAGAAAGTTTTTCCAACTCCTACGTTCAATTGTCATATGAACATAGCATGCTGTTCAATTTGGTCCATAGCATTCGGTCAATAACGTTTGTATAGCATATTGTTTTTTCTGAAGAAGTGCTTCGTTATTCTTGTGTGTGTTTAACGTGGATATTGTTATAATAAGAAGAAGGTGCGCTCAGTTGAGCATCTTAGTCCTTACTGTAGTCTGTAATCGACTTCGTTCTCTTCGTGCACTTTGGTATGTGGTATGTGTCACAATTTTTGCCGCACAGCACACACACGCAATCTACGTCTGGTTTGTGAAATCGCTTGTTAACACACAGCTTGTAGTGAAAGCCGTGTACTGAAAGTCTGGCTATCACTTGTTTTTGCTTCTGGTTTTCTCTGGTCCAGGACTTTTCCACCATAGCAGGTGAGCTGCAGAATTCCAGTAGTATTTCTTCCCTCTTCTTATTTCGGTTCCTTAGTACCTCTTGATATGATGCTATTGATGATAGGTGGTGTTGGGTCCTGATGTCCTCTATGAAGTAGGTTTCTCCTATCATCTCGTATAGAAGTCGTGAGGGGGCTGTCTTCCCTACTCCCATTGCTCTTTTCATGTACATCCCCTTCACCTTTTCAATTTTTGTTAATTCACCTATTTTTAACTTTTTCCAGGTGATCTGTATGCCGCGGTTGCTTGCAGTGTAACCCCTAGGTATTTGAATTTGTTTACTCTCTCTAGTGGATTGCCTGAAAACACATTTTTGTCAGTCGCTGCTGCTTTTCCACCCTTCCTAAAAGTCAACTGTACAGTTTTCTCTTGGTTTATATTGACATCGTTTTCCCTGGCCCAATTCTCCAGCTTGTTAATTGCTTCTTGTACTTCTGCCCTTATAGGAGACCCGATCACCATGTCATGCGCGTGTAGAATTGGAGTTGTATTCGAGTTCTCCTTAATGATTTTCATTATGTCTGCTGTATAGATGTTAAATAGTGTAGGACTGATAGGGACACCCTATAATACCCCATTTGTTTGAATAATCCGTTTCGATGTTTCCACGTTGTTATTTATACATATGTAGTTATACTTTAAGAGATCTTCTGTTATCCTTGCGATTGGGTGGTCGTTTCCAGTCATTCCTTTAAGTTTCTCGATAAGCTTCTTCCTGTTTACCATTCTTATACAAACAGTAAAGTTATACTCGTGATTTGTGATGATGCCCGTTACGATACATATGCTCGCGCTACCTGTGACAGAATCACCGATGAAAGTCACAGATATTTTTGTGTCACAGATACGCCTGTCACTGATATTTTAAAATATCGGTTAAGCCAAGACCATCTACAATAATATCAGACCTTAATACAGAAACAACATGGCCGACGCATCGGTTTAATGTAAACATGCCTGTGATACGTAAACATAAAATTTTGATTATCGTATTGAATGGCTAAGCTGTCAATAATAACGAACAGAATACTTTACTTTGGGTAATAGACCAATGCTATCTAGAAGTACCCTATATTGTGATAAGCAATATGCGGATAATTCAAAATATAAATAATTTCTATGAACTACTATGGTAAAGGAAATAGGTAATATAGGATTGCATTCTAAAATAACAATCCCGGGGGCATATTTGATGTGTTTCAATTCAGTCAATTAATTAATCAATCACAGATGATCTGAATTTAGGGCTGTCGTCCAAGTGGCAGATTACGTATCAATCGTCTACCTAGTCTTTCCTTGTGATTTGAAAGAAGTTGGAAATGTATCTAATTGGTGTAGACATAGTAGGGGAACCCTTGGTAAGTTATTGCAGATCATAATACTTCTTCCTATAAATCAATACCTGTTTTAGAAATACATTTATTTGAATCACCTTTCCATTGCCATACGTTTTAAAATATAATAGCCTACCCCGTTCAAGAAATTTGTTAGAAACATAACCTTGTCGCGAATTGCAATTCTCTCATAACAATGATCCTAATAATGATTCATCAAACTGCTACATCTGTTTCATTTCAGAGAATCAATAGGAGAATCAGTGTGAAGCTCTCTGGTAGCATATGCATTTTCGTATAAAGCACTTTAACACCCAAATCGTTGGCAACGTAAATAAGTACTGTAAGTGATCAGTTGATACCTTGTCCTCTAATTTAACAAAGAGAATATAATCTTCACTCACAGATAAATAAGTATCTTTATCACTTTTTATAAGCTCACTTTTAAAATTCTCAAAAGGTATAGTAATTCAGAAATGTACAAGAATTGACACCAACACAGAATTTTGGCCTTATCCGAAAACAAAAAAGAAACAAAAAACATCTCGTCAGGTACACGGAACACATCCTCTCTATTGACAAATTTATCCTCGAGTGTTTTAATGGACCATAATAAATTACTTGTAACTTCGAAATCGTCACGATGCATTAAGTACACTTGATCTGAATGTAAGTGCATCTGATGTAATATGAATTGCACCCAGACATAGCCTACAACACGATCGACACGTCCTAATATATCAAAATAGTTTTAAAACCAAAATGTCAATAAAAACATCACTACACTAACGTTTCCTAATCAAACCAAACCAATAGAGACAACTAAACAGATGCTTCGCACATGCTCATGTTTACATTTGAGCAAACCGATCGGGGCGCCATTTTAGCTAATATCCATAGCTGCATTAAGGTCTGATATATTGTAGTTGGTCTTGGTTAAGCCATTGAACTATAGGTAATACTGGAATGCTGACTGTAGTAGTAGCTCTCGCAGAAAACTGCTTCCTGTTCCTTGGCTAGTCACGCCCCCTCGTGTACGGCAAAGTTGACTAGATACCGAGACTGGAAGATAGCTGATGTGTTGTGTTTGATGGACTCTTTTGGTAATATCTGACCGTACGTCAAATTTGTGATACAATCAAGATGCCCATTTCTTGTGTAGCATACGGTTGCGCTAACAGGTAGCAGAAGAAACCAGTTGTGAACTCAGAAAAGCTTCATTTCCACAGGTAAGCAGTCTAAGCACTATCTCACTGCAAAGCTATAAATATGGTATTTGGAAACGATAATTACAATTTTTTCCCGGTTTGACTCTTGTCATTAAGTATTCTATGTTTATGGAGATATCTTACATGATATTTTGGCATATTAAATGTCGTACGCAAAGAACTAGAGTAGCATAGAGAGGCGGAAGCGCTGCCTGGATGAAGCTAATTGAACGAACGTCCGCCATGTTTCCTGTGGTCACACAAGCAAGGGGCCGTTGCTCTTGAATGACGAAAGGCGTAGAAAATGCGCATATTAAAATCAGAATTAAAGACCGTTAGCCCAAAACTTAAAGCATTAACTATCACAGACTGCGAATGCTGCCACTTCATCATGTTTCGGCACGAGGCCAACATCACGATCAGCTGATTGTAGGATAGTTCGAAATCGTCGAACTGTGCCGTACGAATGGGCCTTGAAACCGAACCAAGAGCGTTACCCTGCTTGGCTGTTAAGCGTAAATTACAATAAAAACCGTGGATATAAATATTTATGAGGGAAATCCTTAAAATAATAGGGACGTACAATCGGTTACAACCTCATTCTGATCATACTTTTAAAAGTATTGCATGCCGCATGAGTACTGTATCTCTACAGTATAATTGTTAATGTAATTATTTAATATAATATAGGGGACATATCATTTTTCCCATTACTATATCATACTGGGATTACTAGCTGAAAGGTAACCTTGAAAGTTATCCATTATGAAGAGTACCAAATACCAATGCAACTGACATCTACAATAAGGGCTGCATAAATTTCACAAACAGCAGTAAAATACTGTATTTACCATGCTTGGTGTAAGTTTGACCGAAATAGGCCTACTTCAAACCAATGACAAAGCACAAGGAGAGAGTAACACATAGCCTTCAGGGCCTGAATGGAAGGGGGCGGGGAGAAAGAACCTGAATATCAAACTTCAGTGACCGAGCTCGATAGCTGCAGTCGCTTAATTGCGGCCAGTATCCAGTATTCGGGAGACAGTGAGTTCAAGCCCCACTGTCGGCAGCCCTGAAGATGGTTTTCCGTGGTTTCCCATTTTCACACCAGGCAAATGCTGACGCTGTACCTAACTAAGGCCACGGCCGCTTCCTTCCCACTCCTAGCTCCTTCCTGTCCCATCGCCGCCATAAGACCTATCTGTGTCGGTGCGACGTAAAGCAACTAGCAAAAAAAAGAACTTCAGTGATTTATACACCACCAATGGCATATGGCAACAAAAAATGAACTATCAAGGTCAAACGATAAACAGGTACCAAGAAATCCTCACTTATCATAAGTCTGTAAAAAGGGAACATTATCAAGCACCATATATACTCAACAATTTGGTGACAACAATAACAACAACATCATAATAATAATAATAATAATAATAATAATAATAATAATAATAATAATAATAATTTTTTGCTAGTGGCTTAGCGTCGCACCGACACAGATAGGTTTTATGGCGACGATGGGATAGGAAAGGCCTAGGAGTTGGAAGGAAGCGGCCGTGGCCTTAATTAAGGTACACCTCCAGCATTTGCCTGGTGTGAAAATGGAAAACCACGGAAAACCATCTTCAGGGCTGCCGACAGTAGGATTCGAACCAATTATCTCACGGATGCAAGCTCACAGCCGCGCGCCTCTAACCGCACGGCCAACTCACCCGGTATAATAATAATAATAATAATAATAATAATAATAATAATAATAATAATAATAATAATAATGAAAATAATAATAATAATAATAAAGAAAGGTTTGCATAAAAATCAACAAAGGTAATATTTCAGTACACTGCCATCTACCACATTAGTCTTAGTCTGAAGCACATAATAAAATGCACATATCACATTTGAAGTACAAATAACAGGAGGTTCCTCATCAATCACCTCAGGTGACTTTTCCTGGTTAAGTTTCCTTGGAGGTGGGCGCTCCACTTTATTTGTTTGTAAATGTGAAGGAAAATGAAATAGGGTTCGAACGGCATTTGCCAGTAATCGCCGTTGGTCATTTGTTTCATACATGTGCTTGTCTTCGAAATGTACAGAGCATAAGCGACTGTATCGAGTAGGATACCATTTATTTATTTCCGTCCTCACAACGCATTGTTGCGCTAATTCCTTGTTCTTAAAAGGAAATCTGAAATATAATCAGAAAATAATTACCGTGGCCATCAGTACCTTCGCTGTGTAGCCACTAAAATGGGTTTAATTACAAACAGAAATTACAAAAAGTGATCTCGGCTATCATTCAGTAATACTTGGGTACTTAAAATACGACATATCCTTTGTTTTATTACTCCGATTGGGCTGGCATTTTTGAAAGCGAGAATCTATCTTTTGACTTCTTAAAACTTACGAAATTAAATTGTCATGCACAATCTCTGTGTCACCTCAACATATGTTCTCGCGCGAACTCGCTCTGTTTGACAACCGTTAACATGGCTGCCATTTATCAACTCGCTTCCGCAGGGAGCGCTGATGTCAGGCATACAGCCCCTCTATGTTATTCTAGCTCGTTGGTCGTACGTTACGTTTTATAGGTTACAGTCAGAATGATATTGTTACAGAATTTATAACTTCAATTGCAGATTTCCGTGGAAACGTCCGGAAATATTAAAAACGTGGGTTAAAGCTGTGAGAAGGAAATACTGGACCCGAACCAAATGGGAAATGTTCGATACATTTTCAACTTCTTTGAAATCATTTCAAAAAAGACTAAGGAAACAACTGATAGGGAATCTACCACCTGGGTTGGTGCCCTAAATGCAGATCCATAGTGATTGAATATTTTGTAACGTATATATATTTTGTTTATTAAGTGTATATTCCAATGTGAAGTTGTGTATGTATATATACATGCATACGTATGCTGCCTTTGTCCTGATAATAAATATTTTTCAAAACGTGATTACAATGTATTTTCAGTTGACCATCATTCGCAGATATTTCCTGTCTAAACTCACTAAGCTATAATTTTTTATGCATATGTTTCGTTTGTATGGCGTCTATCCCATTGCCGTTCTAGTGTAGGTATCGGTCTCGAAAGCCATGAATAAGGCCCGAGAGGATCGTGCTGACCCCACGACACCTCCTAATCTGCAGGCCTTAGGGCTGATCAGCGGTCGCTTCGTAGGCCCTGGCCCTTCGAGGCTCTTGCGCCAGGGTTTTGGTCCTTTTTTTTTAGTGTAGGTATACGCATTTACTGTCTTGTGATCTCTAAAAGAAAAAAGTTTGAGAATAATCAGGCCTAGAATATATTTTCATTTTATCCAATATTCCTAGGCATTTTCAGTTTCAAATTGTTAGTAATCCTCTTAAATATATATTTTACCGTAAATCAGGTGAAATCTGTAAGAGATATTCCGCCTAAATGTTTAAAATTCGCTAAGATACCTGTGTCTCGTCGCCTGTACGTATACGTCAGTCATGCCTCCATGCCGTACAGCTAGTCGCCCCGGAAGCCGCAATTCGCTCCCATACAGTCAGCGTTCCAGTATAACCTACAGCTCAATGGGTTAAGCTCATCCCTATTTGTGACTGGGTAACATTAAGAGAACCCAAATCCCCCCCCCCCCCCAACCAACAGTCATCAAGAACAAGAACAACTTCAAGTAAGCAAGACGAGAATCGTAGTATTTCTTCACAGTTATCGATAGGTAAGCTGAAAATAAATACACGTTCGGTAATTATAGTGCAATAAATGTTCGATTTCTGTTAGCAGTGCGATGATTTCCTGGCTTTTTTGATGTTTGAATTGCAGCCCATTCCCCCCGCCCATAACAATTTAACTGTACAGTTGTTCGTATCTCAAGTGAAATATAGTATGCATTACTTTCAGCCTGTTTATCACTGTGTAGAACATTTATTTCCATTAGTTAACTAGTCGTTACACATTGTTTGTGCTGTGATTTATAATCTACTGATGCTTTACTTCTGGTACTCAAATGTCTGTTTTCCTTAGCATAACCCACCTTCATACTGGGTATTATTGTTAAATTAAGCGGTCAGTACCGAAGGTATATATTGTATGGCTCAAGCGTACCCGTAATAGTTATAAATTTCCAAAGAAGACAATTATCTAAATCCGTTTTTGTTTCGAAGTGGTGCGTTTGTTCTTTAATATTGAGTTTTGGGCACATATCGCTATACTTTATGCAGTTTTACTCCCTTCTTTATGCTATTTACGTTATATTTCGTGTCATTAAGGAAGTTTGGTGCTTTTGTTCTGTATACTTTCACTACGAACATAACCTTTATCGTGCCAAACCAGTTCAGCTACCATGCGCAGGAATTTTGATTGAACTCTATTGTGTATGCCTGAATGCCATTTTCTTCTAGATGTGGACATCACATGACATGACGTAGTGCGTTACATTCCTACGGTTATGTAATTGACTTTGTGCCGCAATTTATAAACTAGATGTCGGCGCAACCTAATAACCTGAATGTCTATTTCAGATGTATTAAATATTACTTAGAAAAAAAAAAAAAAAAAACACCTGTGGAGATGTAACACTTTTGAAATAAATTCTAGAGTGCTATAGCCCTGTGGGGTCTTGGCCTATCAAGCGACTGCTGCCCAGCCTGAAACCTTCAGGCTATGAGGAGACGCATGTTCAGTGTAACAAATTCCTTTGGCATTATTGTTCAGACTGGGGTGTTATCTCACCTGTAGTTAGCTCTTCAGTTGTTCTCGTGTAGGCTGAGTGGACCTCGAACCAGCCCTTACATTCAGATAAAAATCCCTGATCTGACCGGTAACTGAACCCAAGTCATTCTAGATATCAATACAACTCAGAAAGGAAACCATTCCTATTTCAGAATACATAGGAAACCCACATTCACACCAATCACGATTAAAAACAATTGTTTGCATCCCCTAAACACAGAAGAAGTCCACGCATTACAGTTTAATTGTCAGAGCCTTTGAAGTTCCGTAAACCGAAAATGAGAGAAGGAAGGAGCTCGCATACATCCGCAAACAGGCCTTGTTTAAAGGGTTTAGTTTCAAAGTCATTAATAAAAGAATGATGACTAAGTGCAGATTTAAACAACACATAAATTAGGTAGAACAACCGGAGAAAGCAAAAATGAATATCAAGTTTACATACAATAACCCTAACATTTACACTCTCACAAAATTATTTATGAAACACAATATTAAGGTAGCTTTTTCAACAAACAATAACACTACACAGGTTTTTCAACCACAACATACAGTAGTCAACAAATCCAAAGAAGAGGAATATCAGGCATCTATAAGTTGACTTGCACCCAGTGCAGGGATTCGTATGTTGGACAGTCTGGGTGGGATTTTTCAATAAGATGTCAGGAGCATGTCATCGCAGAGAATTAAAGAAGGTTCTCAGCAATGGGGACACAAATGAAGGAAACAGGATCCAAATACACCAACATTAAACATGACCTTGAAATTATTAACAGGATAATCAAGGGAAGACTTATGAATAATTTATAAAATATTCACATCCTTCTTGATAAGTTAACGGATAAGGATTGTAATTTAAACAATACAAACAAATGAAGAAACCCTCTATTTGAACATATACTTAGATTTATGGAACATTTAGAAAGGAAGCAGATGAGCGTAGCAAATAACATGAACAAGTATGACGTCTCTAAGTCACAGTTAGCACCTCCCTCCTCGCAAGAAACAACAACAGGTGATGACAGCCTTGTTTCCCCCTTCTCACGGAACCATGCCAGCAAGCAAACTACAACACATCGCTACTATACGAGATCGAGGACGGAGAACACTGGCACAGACCCACACCCAAGATAGTCGAAAGTAAAGGCAGAAACCCACAGACAGGGGTAAGTGAGGACTTCTCAAAACACCGTCCCTTTTTTTTTTCTAAGAGATAATTTTAAATGCCAATCCTTTCAGAAATATTTTAAATTATTTTTTACCT
The DNA here is from genome assembly GCF_040414725.1 of Anabrus simplex. Lineage (NCBI taxonomy): Eukaryota > Metazoa > Arthropoda > Insecta > Orthoptera > Tettigoniidae > Anabrus > Anabrus simplex. Next base: position 77,409,970 of record NC_090277.1, read on the forward strand.
ATTTTCTGCCAGTAACAGATCATGTCATCAGCTTCCCAATCATCTGGTTTGTAGACAAATAACATCTAAGCATGTCCCAACATTGAGCTGCAATGGCATTCGAAGAATCAACCCTTGGCAATAAAATAACAAGTTAACCAGCTTTTTTCCACGTGCTTTCGTGCACAAACATGAATGGGGCTTAAAAAATATTAACTCTTCAACTGGAAGCTGACATATGTTTTTATTAGTATTTTGGTTAAGAGTAAGTTTTAATTATAGTTTAATTACATCTCAAGTAATTAGTTGGTAAACATTCATCTGTGTTTTTTCAAATATGCTTCCCATCAGAAGGTAGAAAGAGGCTTAAGAGACATTTTTATCTTCTCATTGGAAGAAAAAATGTTAACAGTATTTTAGTTAGGGACAAGTTATTAATTAGTTTTTAAGAATCTTCCCCCCCTCTCCAACCCCCCCCCCCCACCAGCATCCTCCTCCCACAATAGTAAAAAAATTTAAGTTTCCCATGTAAAGGTATCAAGGCTAATACGAGAACATATATTGTGCATATTTTTACCTTATTTACACCTAAGCATACGAGAATGTAGCTGATGATGACTGCAAAGCAGTCGAAACATATACTATTAATGATATGTATCTCGCACACTGTCAGTTGACACCACAGTTGTGTAAACAACTCGTGATACTGCTTGAACTCTTCTTATTCAGAACAAATTTTCAGTCTTTACTTCCCAAAAGGACTACAGGGAAAATGCCTCAATGGCTCATATGTGACACGAATATTGTGATCTTTTAAATACTGAGTTGATGGTGGAATAAATCTTTAAAAAAAGGTAATAACTATGAAAATCATATGAATAGAGCAGTAATTTTATGCATTGAAAAATATCTTTGCATATAACAAATTCTGATCTTTGAAATAAATTCTAGGGTGCTGTAGCCTTTTGGATCTTGACCTATCAAGCGACTTCTGCCCAGCCTGAAACCTTCAGGTTGTGAGGAGACTTGTCTTCAGTGTAACAAATTCCTCCATCATTATTCATTAATCTGGGGCGATATCTCACCTTTAGATAGCTCTTCTGTTGTTCTCATGTAGACTGAGTGAATCTCGAACTAGCCCTTATATTCAGATAAAAATCCCTGACCTGAGCAGTAATTGAACCCAAGTCTCGCAGGTAAGTGGCAGACTCTCTACCCCTAGACTGCAGTGCTGCCATGACATGAAACCTTGAAGAAATATAGTGGCATTTTGTAAGCAGGAAACTAGTAGAGAAAAATGGGATTTTTAAACTGGGGCACCACAGCCTACAGGGTGTGAAATTAAAATATCTTCAAACGGTAGCTGAATTATTATTATTATTATTTTTTTCTATTTGTTTTACGTCGCGAATTATTATTAATATTAATTATCTCGTGCCTGACACAAGTGGCATTTAAAGGGGAACTCAGAGTTTCTCATGTCGGGGTTGCCACCACAAGCTCCTTAGTTGAGTCTGGGATTACATGTACTTACTTGTGCCATGCTTTTTATGTTGATCTTTGCCAGTGGACCTCCTTTGTTTAACTCTCGTTCCCAAGCTAAGAAATGCTGGGGGCTCCTTTAGTCACCTTTTATGACAGGCAGGGGATACTGCACCCTCCCACATTGGACAGTGCAATCAACTGCTGTTTTAGCATTATCAAATGTGTAACTTACTTGCCACTCAATCCTTTTTTCCTAATACTTGTGTGGTTGTTGGAAATAGGAACCAGGCTCTTACTCGTGACCTAATTGCTCTAACTACCTGTCAGAGTATTCTTGTCAAAACTTTTATCTTTGGTTAAACGACAACACTTTGCAACCGGGGGTTACCTATGTTATGCCAAAAAAAGTACTAATACTGTTGGGGTCTGGTAAAAACTATAGTTAACCAAAGGAGGTCAGCTAGCAAAGATGAACATGAAAGTTTCTATATGAAACCTGTAGACATCCTTGTAGTCTTTTAGTGCTTTACATATTTTGCTTCTCCATTGTAAAACCATAATAAAATCTGCCATCATGTTTTGAGCCTGATCTCTATCACTGTGAGTCACCTACTGCACAGTCTCAAGTTCTGAGATTTTTCTCCATTCAGTGAGATGGAGTTCCAGTTTATTCATACACATGTGGAGATGTATCTCCTAGAGAATCTCCAAACAACATGTATCTCAAGGGGCAAGTTTCTCTGCTAGACAAAGCCTTTTTATTCACCTGCACTTGAGATACACCTCAATATTTATGAGATAAGAGTTAGATGTCAGGTTTATTCACATCACCCATTATCTAGGATATGTCAAACAGTATGCCACTAGCACCAAGTGCATTTTGTTGCTAGAAAGTATAATTCAGAAAAGTGAGTGCCCCCAATTTATTATAGCACACAGGTAAGGATAGGTTGGAATGAAAAGCTCTGATTTTTTTTAGAATTGTCCTACTTTTAAAATTATTCACAAAAGTTATTCAAGCACTTGTCATCGCATAAAGAGTTTTTCCTTTAAATATCATGCCTGTCTCATTGAGCCACTTACTATTTGCCATATATCTGTTGTGCACTTTCTGAAGAGTATGGTATGTTAATTCACAGCATCTCCACTCTTCATATCTCACAGTCATTCCAACCTCTTGGAAATTCACATTATTTCTGCGCTTTCTGGGCAGACATAGCTTTTTCCCTATATTTACATATGATTCTTATATAAATATAGACAAAGACCATGTATTTCTTAAAAGAACAGACCACCTTCTGCAACCACTTGTCAGTAATGACAATTCTGTAACTGTTATTGCACCATCGTTCAATTGCCCCAAATGGTACTCCTGTGTGCTCTCTACTGATGGGATTACTACCTAGTGTGTACAGAAGTCCAGTGACGCTGTTTCTTTGATTCTGTGGTGTACATACTTTGACTTATCTTTGTAGCTTCCTTTCCCGAGTTTGGCATGATAGCCATAAACAGTGATGTCAAGAGCCTCCTTGTGTTGAAATAATCACACCAACTGTCCTAGGACACTGTTCATTTGTAATACTTGGAACTCTTACCTTCTCTCCTCTAGTTGAGTGAGAGCCATAATGTACCATAACAAGAGCCTCCTGGTATTCAAGTAAACACACACACTTCATTAGTAGCATTTGGAACACTAATGAACATACATATATCTTAATTAGACAGTTCTGCCTTTCAGTCTGCAAGCCTCTGTGAATTTCCTTCCTTGCCTTCCCACCATATTTCACCATTTCAGGTCTAATTTCACCTATTCCTGCAGCTTTATAACAATGGAGTTTATTTACCACCCTTCCACATCCTCAGGTGTAATTTCACGAACATCACTGTCCTTCTCCCTATAAGCATAGTTGTTTACAACTTCATCAGGAAGATATAAAATAAGAGCCTTGTCCCTGTGATTTATTTATTTACTGAATTCATTAATTTATTTATTTACACAAGATCCAGCTACATTGAGCAAATTTCACTTGTACTGTCAACAGACTGATTAACTAGTATAAACCTTCAAGGTAAAATATAACAAACATAACAAAAGATAACAAGATCAGGTACACAGCCTGTTAATAACAACTGTCCAAATAAAAACAAACAGAATGTCCATGTTTATAACAAAGTCATTGTGGGTCAAGATGGTGGTATAATCACTTCACATCAACTTATCCTTAAGAGACTATTTACATCCCTCTTGTACATACTTTTATTTGATGTTATATCAAGCTCTTGTTTCCTATTAATAGTGTTAAAGAGAGTTGGGAGGCAGATTAGGAAAGATTGTTGAAGTATTGAGTGCTGAGTGTGGGGAATGTGGAGAAGATTTTGGTTCTGGTAGAATGGGAAGGAACACGGAGAGAGAAGAGTGAGACAAGATGTCCCGAGCTGTAATGCCCATTTAAAATCCTGTGAAGGAAATTCAGGTCAGCTACCTGTCGCCTGATGTGCGTCAGTGACACATTTATTGCCTTTAATACCTTCTGTGCAGACATATTTCTGAGCTTGAGTTTTCTGTTCCTAACAATTCCAACAAAGGAGTACACTGCTCTGTCTAACTGGTTAATGTTGGACTCTTCAAATAGGAGAGCGGTAGTTCCAGAGAGGTTGAGTGATCGTGAGGAAGAAGTGACGAAGAGCAGTGGGATCGGAAATATCCTTGGAAGTGGTAGAGAATTGATAGCCTTGGTTGTATATGTTTCCATGCGGTTCTTGAATTGTTATTTTGTATCGAATTTACACCTAAGTCACGCTGTTGCTTAACGACAGTGATGGGCTTGTCAAGTAGGTAATATGATGTTGGTAGAGGAGATTTATGTAGTGTTATGGTCATGTGGCTGCATTTGTGTGGATTGGAAATACGTTTCCAAGTATGGCACCAGTTTTTATAGGGCATTAAGTGAGTATTGTAGAAGAGCTGCATCTGCTGGATTCCTGATCTCACCAAATATCTTGCACTCGTATGCCAAAAGTAAGGTATTTGCTGTTTTGTTGAGTTTGGACAGCAGATTTTCCATAAACAAGGCAAACAGCAAGGGGCCATGAGCACTACCTTGTTGGACTCTGGAGGTGACTGGTAACCATGATTTTGAAGTGCCTGATATTACGACTCTCTGCCAATTGATTTCCATTGAAGACTAGAGGCTGTGATAAAGACGTTGACAATAATGGAGAGCTGTAGGCCTGCTTGTATACTTGGATGTTCTATAAACTATGACTGTAATGATGATGATGTTAATAATACATGGATTTCCTGTTATTTTTCAGTAAAAGGTCAGTGGAAGGAATTTTTGTCCAATTTTCATATCAATACATCTGTTGCTGTGTGAAATGGACCAGAAAATAGAGATCAAGGAGGAACCTGTCTGGCTCGAAGGCATAGCAAGCACATCCTTCGTAAGTATCATTCTTGGTTACTTTATAGTAATCAGAATTTAACCGATCTTCAAAACATTTATAGATTTACAAGTTACAAAACATTAGAGGCATAAACTCTCCAACTTTTAAAAGGTACTTTGTCGGATGTTTTATTGCACGACACATCTAGGTGGTAGTCTGGTAGGTATGCTGTATGTTGTAGCTGTCAATGGCCATCAGATGAGTGGTGATGGCATGCTGGATGTCATTCATTATTATTGCAAATAGTGGAAAGTTGTTGACATTGGAACATTGTATTTGTGATTTTTTCCCCATGGATTGTTTAAAGATTGATTACTAAACACTAATTATTTTCAGTGGAAAATAACTGAGCAGGCCATGTGCTTTAGAAAATGAGCACTGAACTTACCTACAGGGATCCAGTAAGATTCCTAGTGAGTTTGAGATATCATTACCTGAAACAAAGTGCTGATTCGGAATCCATTTAATGCCATGGACTTCATATTCTTCATTTGGTAAAAGTACTGATAGTGACATTTAGGTTACTGTTCATGACAAAATTACTGATGATGACTTGTCAGGTCCTTGTCATCTAAAATCATGAGACAAGAGGATTAAATCCAGTGTTGCATTATTCTGTATTCTATATTATCTGCTTTGGCACCAACATATTTACTGCTACTTTTCCCACGGGTTGCAGGTTATATTGGCATGTGTTTGAGGAGTTTGCTAATTATTAATTTTTACCCATCTTTTCTCCTGATTGAATAGGTATTATGGCATAGACGGTCATTTCTGAAAATAGGTTTTTCTATTCATTGTATAATGGCTCTGTAAGGTCATGGAGGACCGAGCTCGATAGCTGTAGTTGCTTAAGTGCGGCCAGTATTCGGGAGATAGTAGGTTCGAACCCCACTGTTGGCAGCCCTGAAGATGATTTTCCGTGGTTTCCCATTTTCACACCAGGCAAATGCTGGGGCTGTACCTTAATTAAGACCACGGCCGCTTCCTTCCCACTTGTAGCCCTTCCCTGTCCCATCGTCACCATAAGAACTATCTGTGTCGGTGCGACGTAAAGCAACTAGCAAAAAAAAAGTCATGGAGAGGAAATTTTGCTTGGTGACTTTTTTCAAGTTTTTAGTATTTTTGTACAATTTTTCATGTTGTATTCCCTCCACTGCCACTCAGTTCAATTCCTCCTTTTTTATAGATATCAGTAACTTTTTATGAATTAGTTTACTTCCTGATTTGAAAGTTTGTACAGCCATCTTCAAGGTGGGAGCAACATTAACCTAATTCTGAACTGTTCTGTTAAGTTTTTGTGATTTATGTTCATGAGAAACAACCAGAACATCCAATGGTTGTGGAAGCCTCTGAAAAACAAAGTTAAAATTTGAGTGCTATGGGAGGGTGATGATGACTATTTATACTCCTATGTTTGAACAACTTATTTCTTGCTCTGGAATATCATGGCTTTCTGGCAATGCTGACAGCACTACCAGATGGAGCAGTTGGGTCAACTTGTGAAATTAGTGTTCTTACAACTGTAAGTATGCAGCAGTGGTAATTAACGAATGCTTTTAATATGTCCCCACAACAACAAAATTCTGCAACCTATAAGGATATGTAAGCACCACCAGGTCATCCTCAGTACTTTGTCCAATCCTGCATCCTGAGAGTTGCTCATCCAGGTAACAATATAACTTCTGTTCATTAGTAAGATGGAGTCCCAGCTTGTTGGAACTTTTGATGTTACAAGCATGCTTACAACGTTTATGCAAGCATTGGACCTGTGGGAGTAACAGAGTCCCACTGCCATTTGATGGGTGAGGGACTCATTGGAATCAACTTGGCAAATGAAATGGAATTTGATGGGGAGGTTTCAATATTAATGGGGCTTATGGAAGAAAGGAAGTAGAATTAGCTGAGTTAGCAAATAGGTTGCGTCTAGATGTTTAGGAGTTAATTATATTTGGGTAAGAGGAGAAAATGAGGAAGGGGTAGGAGATTATAAAGTATATTTGACGGGTGTTAAAAAGAAAAGGGCAGAGTGTGGGGTAGGACTGTCCTTCAGGAATACTATTGCACACAAAATAGATTCTGTAATGCACATAGATGAGCAAATGATGTGGGTAGATTTGGCAGTTGGAAGCAATGTTCCTCATCATCTTAAATTAGCTGTTTAGAATAATAATAATAATAATAATAATATAATAATACTAATGTTGCAAGTCTTTTGAGCTGATGCTTATAGGAAAATGGGAATGTCAAAGTACTGAGATAAAGAGCAATACATGTGTCAAATCTTGCATACTGTACAGCTCAGCTATGAAGTTAAGGAAGAGATATATTTCATGTAGACTCATTACACTGCAATATTCGATGTGTTGTATCAGTTCTGTGCATTGCAAATGATGCAAATATTGCACACATTGAATTGATTTATTGATACATTTTACCACACTGCCTGCAATATAAGAAACATATTCACTGTACAAAGAATGGGTTTCATAATTCGTGATACAATCGTGATCAAATCTAGTGAAATCAATTTCTTATTGAATTGTCTGTACAAGATCAGTGTTCGACAGAACAGTGTCTTTCAAAGAACATATTAGAATTCAAAGTGGGTCGATCTGAGTAGTAAGACACTTCCTGTATGCAGCTTTGGATTGAGTAGCATTTTATTTCCCTCTCTGTTCCTCACACATGAGACTGTAACATGCTCCTCCTAATCCTCAAGAATCTACAGGTTTGTGTTGTAGCTGTTTATCTGCTCTGTTCTTTGTCATCTCATGCTCCTGCTACTACATATATTTTTGCTACCTGCTCGCCTGCCTCTTGCTCTGCCATCATCATGTTTCCAGTACATACTAAGCAGGCTGTCTTTCCAGCTGTTTCTTCACTACGTCATCTGTGACATCATCAAACTTTCTCGATGCTTCCTTCCTGTTCAAGGATGGTCCTGTTGTCCTATAAATGGGTCAACTATTGCCCGGTCTATAAATGGGCCAACTATTGCCCGGTAAAATCAGTCTTGCTCTGACTGTGGTTTGGAGTGGCGGGAGCTTCAATTTAAGTGCGGGTTCCTTGCACGGACTTTACTATCTTTCCGTCAGTCTGGAAAAATCCATCAAGCATGAGGATTGGGTGAGCTATTGAACTTATTTCTCACTTTCATGCAGGAACTATAACATTCCTGTTGCCCTTCAGGCTTTATCAATAACTTTCTAACCTACTGCCTTTAGGTGAGAACTTGAACTCTCTATCCCTTTAAACTTAACTCTGTACGCCAAGATGTGGTTAAGAACTTTAACGCTATTTAAATTCACCTAATGCAACTTATTGCACTGTGTTCATTTGCTTTTTCATTAGTTTTATAGCCCATAATAATTACATTCATGCAGGATTCGATGTCCTTTCTCCCTCTTCCCCCCCCCTCCTTTACCCATGACAATTATCTCTTTTAATTAGATGTGGTTTGCTAATGAAAAGCGCTTTAAGCACCCTGGGGGTGTGATCCCATTGTGGCCTTTGATCTCAAATCTTGGTTATCATATTGTTAAACTCTTAATTCTTTTGAAACTACTCATTGTATCTAAAGTAAAATGCATTTCTTCTTGGTGCTAACTTGTTAGAATTTAATTCTTCAGAATCTAGTCATTGTATTCTAAAGCTTCTTTGTGATGCGTTCCATCTTGGTGTCAAATTGAAATAATCTATACTTTTGAACTTGATGTAATTTCTAAATTTTTGATTGTAGCTGTTTCTCTCATCACTCATTATGAAATCAAAATATATTTCTTAAAATATTGTTGTTTGAAAATTGGTTCCTCTTCAATATTTTTGTTTTCTGTTATTAATAATTTTGTTCCTACCATGGATTTCTCTCCTTTTTTCTCAATACTGCATCCCTTGCTCCACTATTGCTACAAAATTTGTGGTTTTGATTTCAAATAAGGAGGTTGAATCTCCTATATATATTATGGAGTTTACTGACTTCATGACTTAGGTGCTATGGTCTGGTGCTTCATGCCAAAATGAGTTACTAGTTTCTACTAATTAATACTTTAAGTATGGTGTCAAGTGCCATTGGCTAGTCATGTCACATGCCAACACTGTACTGTTCATGTACATGTACTACAAACAACATATAAAGTTATTGCAAGAAGAAGAAGAATTTGAGGTGATCTTGGCTTAACCTGCATGTGAGGAGATATTTTTGTTTAGAATCATCTCCCCAGACATGTGTTTCTGCAAGACCTTGCGCACTTAACAGATCAAAAATGATACCATTCATTGCAGTAGTTTTCTTAGTTATGGAGGGGCGAGCCATCAGTTAATCTTATAGTTTTAAGATATTTTATGCATTTTTTAATATAAGTACAGGTCAGCAGCCTTGATTTGCTTACCCATAGAATGGCATGAATTTATCTAAACAAGTGGAAGATTTAAGAACATTCCAAAGTGAATGGTACTTTCACAATCAGGGATCTCTGCAAAAATTTAAGGGCATTAGGCACACAATTATTGAAGGTTTATGCAGCTAAGGAAACATTCATCTTCTGTCTCACCCACTCCATATTCTTTCTCTTAATCTATTACCAGTGTGCAGGCCTTTCACTAGCTATTTACAAGTTTTTCCAGGTATTTTTTCCCAGTTATATTTTCTTGGTCTGGAGCACTACCATCTACGAGAAACTTTTTCTGCTAGGAAATACCTTCCAAGTTTTATAATGTGAGCATCTCAAGGAACACAAACACTTTTTGCTCCGATTCTGCTGGATGGGGAGAACAACACTGTGAGTCCAGTCGAACAAACTTCATTCCTCAGGCTATTAGTCCCAATCCCATCACAACAGTTGACTATATGATTTTTGTACCTGTCTCATGCAGTTCCACCAAAGCTTACGTCATTCCACCCACTGTTATTTTCCAGGTCCTGTCCAGTGTTGCCACAATAAAGTCCTCCTCGGACACTTCTCAGTGTCTAAAACATAGTCAACGTAGCCTTAAAACTGTTTATTGTTCCACACCAAATTATCCTTAATAACCATTCCATCAAACATCAAAATTCCAATGATTGGTTCTGAAACAGCTCTAACTGTTTCTTTTCGAAACTCTCCTCTGTAAAACCTGGACTGCCATCAATAGATGATGCCCAGTGACAAAGATTTTGGGGATGTGGTGGGGTAAAAAAAACTTCCTGAGGTAACAGTAGGTATACGGCAGATTTTGATGCACGGTTGGCTTGGCTTGAAGCCTGACAAGGTCTTAGATCCCCCATTGGAAACAGCTACCCAAAACATTGAGACCTGAATCATTAAGCTTCTTGTGAAGACCTTCAATGATTTCTTGCTGAATGAGACTTTTCTCCTGTACCTCTTTGTCTGCTGTGCCATGACTTCAGCAGTTTTATTTTCCTGGTTGCCTGCACTATTTTTTGCTTTACTTTTCTAAGGCTGGGTCAAAAGCTTTAATTCTGGTCATTTGTTTGGTGATATAAAAGATATATATATATATGGAAAAATTTTAATACATTGTCATCCATTTTGCTGAAATTTTATATTGCATGATGACTGGGAGTAGCAAGTAATTAAGAATTATTTAATAGTCCTCACTTTATATATTTTAATTGTTTAGCAGGATGTTCCTCATCAGTTTCCTCAGATGGGTTTTCTTGATTATGTTTTCTTGGGAGTGGGCACTCATATTTTCTTTGTTTGCAAATCTGAGGGAAAATTAAACATTGTTGGAATGCCATTTAAAAGTACTTGCACGAAGTATGGCACGAACAAATACCATTATAAAAAATTTAATAAAATATATGTCCAAACTTGAACCACAGTTGTACAAGTTCACTTAGCAGACACTTGCAGGTTAAATATGCTACCAGTTATGCAGCTTTTGCGAGATACAGACATAGCACTCCTACGCATATGTTACAGTAGTCACAATCGTATATGAGGACTCCTGAAAAGAACAGTCTGCTACAAGTAATATGTCGAGGAAAAAGGCTTAGGTGAAAGAGGACCTGGCAGAACATGAAAGCCTTAGATTGACATTTTGAAGACATGGGTTGGAGCTCTTCAACACATGACCAAAGGAAGATAGCCAAGCTCGTAGCCTAAATCTGATTAGGACAAGGTTGTTATATCAATTTTACGAATCGTCTCACTGCAAGACGATAGCACTTCAGCTGGGATCCGAATTCGAGGGTTAAGCTCCGTACACTTCGAAGGTAAGTACATGTATCAAGTGTCCAGTGGTGAGTACTTCCAAATGGCATTCCAACAATGTTTCATTTTCCCTCACATTTGCAAACAAAGAAAATATGAGTGCCCACTCCCAAGAAAATATAATCAAGAAAACCCACCTGAGGAAACTGATGAGGAACATCCTGCTAAACAATTAAAATATATAAAGTGAGGACTATTAAATAATTCTTAATTACTTGCTACTCCCAGTCATCATGCAATATAAAATTTTAGCGAAATGGATGACAATGTATTAAAATGTTTCCATATATATATATATATATCTTTTATATCACCAAACAAATGACCAGAATTACAGCTTTTGACCCGTCCTTAGGAAAGTAAAGCAAAAAATAGTGCAGGCAACCAGGAAAATAAAACTGCTGAAGTCATGGCACAGCAGACAAAGAGGTACAGGAGAAAAGTCTCAATCAGCAAGAAATCATTGAAGATCTTCACAAGAAGCTTAATGATTCAGGTCTCAATGTTTTGGGTAGCTGTTTCCAATGGGGGATCTAAGATGTTGGTAGTCGCGAGTATTTGTTGAGTAGATCCTGCTGACTAGCTGGATAAGTGTTGAGTGCATGAAAGAATGAATGGGATGAATGAACGGATTATTGCAGTTACATCACTTCAGTGTATTTTACTTTGTGTATTTTAAAATTAAGGATTCTCTTATTGTCATTTTAAATATTATTAATATTGTTTTTGCTATTAATAATGTTTGTGTTATTTGTATTTGTAAATACTGTGTAAGTTATGTACATGTATACTCTTCTAGTGGTTAAGTGTAAGAGAGGGCCTTGAGCCCTAACTTTGCCACCAATAAAGGCATTATCTATCTATATATCTATCTATCTTGGCATTACACATGGAAGGCTTTTACTACTGTGCCACTGTCTTGTAAGGTAATGCAGATTCCCCACAAGCCTGTTGAAGACCTTGAAGACACTGCCATGCTGTGCGACATCTGGCACATTCAATCTTTATCCAACTCCATTGTTCATTTTTCGAAAACATCAAAACAGTACTACCTCAGATCGTGAGCTAACACGAGGCTGTGTTCCTTTCCTCTCCTTTCGCCAGTTCACATGTGCGGACTGTCCACGATGGACTCCGTTTTTCTCTTTCCATCCTCAAAAAGCATTATTCAGTTAATTCCTTGTTCTTTAAAGGAAATCAGAAATGGAATTAAATAAATAATTACCGTGACTCTCCGTACTTTCTCTGTGTAAACATTAAAATGAGTTTAATTACAAACAGAAATTACAAAAACAAATCTCAGTTATAATTCAGTAATTCTTACCAAAAACAAAATGTATCCTTGGTCTAGCTACACTCACGGGTGGCCCAGATTGGTTGCGCAGTAGATGTTAGTTTTCCCTCGTCCTGCTCGTGACGTCATCACAGGAGCACCGTGACTGTGTAGCATACAACTGCACGTGTATCTCATTTCGTTGTTTATATATGTATGTCTTATAAAGAAAGGTTTTCCACGTAATAACTATACGTAATATCTTTCCGTATATTGCTGTTGGTTTATATAGTGGCCTACTGTATTTTGCGTAGTGTGTGTCGTAGTTCGTTTCTGTGAGATCTCTGTTAAGCTGCTGTGTTTCGTGCAGTGAGGTGCACTTATTTTCTGTTTGTTAGTTAGGTGAACAGTGTAATAGTAGCTGGAGTGAAATTTATGTGTTCATTGTACAGTATCATTGCGATAGAAAACTGTGCCGTTAATGATTCACCGACCGAGCTTGATAGCTGCAGTCGCTTAAGTGCGGCCAGTATCCAGTATTCGGGAGATAGTGGGTTCGAACCCCACTGTCGGTAGCCCTGAAGATGGTTTTCCATGGTTTCCCATTTTCACACCAGGCAAATGCTGGGGCTGTACCTTAATTAAGGCCACGGACGCTTCCTTCCCATTCCTAGGCCTTTCCTGTCCCATCGTCTCCATAAGACCTATCTGTGTCGGTGCGACAAAAAGCAAATAGCAAAGAAAAAGATTCACCGCAATCTACAGCGACACCTGATTGTTCAGCAGACCTCGCCGACCGTGAAAGAAAAAATGACAGGTCAATGCGAAGTCCCATTGGGGAAATGCTTTCCATTTCTTCTGGTACAGCCCTTGTGGGATGGATAGAAATGTTATCTCGGGGAGGTCTACTCGTTCCATCGTTAGAATGGTAAACCAAATAAAGGAATTTGAGTTAATTTTCAGGGACACTCACGGACGTGCTGAACGGTGACGCATACCTAATATTATACGCAGAGTGTGTCACATAATTAGCAGTAAATTCCCCGCTGTACCACCAGAAATATTAAAAATGTGTGTTAGAATGAGAATATTTATATGCATACGACAAATGAACATTCGGTCAAGAACCGAAAAATCCATAGCAGCTCCTCGGCGAAAGGCACGACAGGGGATTTCATCTTCAAAAGCAACCACTTCATGACATCTAATCTCACAGGTAGGACTGTGTTCTAATGAAGTGTTTTTCCTGTTCTTCCTTATTGTTCAATTTTTAAAAAGTGACTATCTGTGTGGAGCCTCCGTGGCTCAGATGGCAGCGCGTCGGCTTCTCACCACTGGATACCGTGGTTGAAATCCCGGTGACTCCATGTGAGATTTGTGCTGGTCAAAGTGGAGCTGGGACAGGTTTTTCTCCGGGTATTCCGGTTTTCCCTGTCATCTTTCATTCCAGCAACACTCTCCATTATCATTCCATAGCATTTATCAGTCGTTAATAAATCACTTTGGGAGTGGCAACCCCATTGTAATAATAGCCTATATATTGTTCATTCATTACATCCCTGACTCGGTCAAAGACTGGAAAACAGGTTGTAGTTTTTCCAGGACTATCTATGCATGGTTTCGAATATGAACTTACTTCTGCTGCTGTTATAACATGTGTTAAACTTTAAACTCGATACCTGCGGAAGTGAGTCAGTATATCGTATGTTAACATACGGTAGTTCCATCATGGAATTTCTGCTGTAAAGATTAAATATGACAAAGATTTCATATCTCTAAACATATATGTTTACAGATTTGAAAGCACGTAACCTTCCTCAAACTAAATAGAGGAACTTGGAAATGTTAATAAATTTCAAGCGTTGGTCAGTGTGCCGTCACGTTACATTTACGCCTTATTCGTAATGGAAATAATGAAAAGTTACTATGCTGTACTCTTTTTCAATCTTATAACAGCAGTAATCTTTATGTCTGGTCTGCAATTAGTTCTGAGACACTGTAATGTTTGCTGATATTATGAGATTCGTACTGATTTGCGCGCTCTGGGTTCGGCTGCTTTGCTCCTACTGGGACGTCATTTCGTTAACCAATAGCAGCTCGGCTCGCGTTGGGCCCAACCTTTAGCAGTGTTTAAGAACCTTGGTTACACTGATTAGTGCAGCCATATGCTGAATATAGGGCTGGCATTCTTGAATTCAACAATCTAACTTTTCACTTCTTAAAACATATCAAGTCCAGTCACAATGCACAATCTCACATATGTTCATACTCCAACTCAAAACATGTCAGTCATACAGCCCCTCTATGTTATTTTAGCTTGTTTTGGTACAGGTAACCTACAGGACTAATTGTTTGTATGGTACGTGAGGTTTAGGGCTTATGTCCTTGGTGACTTCCTTTCCAAATTTCATATGAGGTTGCCTGCCCTAATCCATCTCTGGTGAGGTATGGTGTGGTCAATGCCTGATATATTCTGGATTGGCCCACAATAAGGTTCTCACTTGTATTTTGTGTCTCAGTCTCATCCTTGACTCTGACAATGTGAATGTGACTGAGACATGAGCAGTGCTGGTAACGCCATTTGTAATAAAGCCAGATCCAGTAGGAAAGGGTAGGGAATTGACGTTCATATGGCTGGTCTGTGTGTACATTTGAGTTAAGATAAGAGACTTTTATATAACAGCACTGTCTGGCTAGAAGAGGAAAGGAAAGGAAAACTGACTTACTCTTCAGTTTCTTAGTTTGCCTCCTTAGTGACACTGAGCTCTCTATGGCAGCTGATGGTGGAGCTGTTGAGGATCCTCCCGGCCTTCAGGTTGGGCACTTCACAGAAAACAGGAGACAAGGAAGATACATATTTCCTGCCGAGATGTATTTGCCGGTGCAGGATGTGGAAGATAACAGTGATAAATTTTAAGTTCTGAATGTTTTAGAATTTGTCTGTTTATGTTGCGCAGAATATTCTTCTGTATGTCTGTACATTTTCCTGATTGTTCAGTATTATTTTCAAATGTTGTATATTTAATAATTGCTCCATACTTCAAAAATATCCCTGAGCGTTCAAACTGGACACATTTTAACTCCTGGAGGTCTCTTAGTTGTCATGTTTTTAAGGATACTCAACATAGAAATTCTCTGAAAAATGATAATGAAGATTTCACATTGAAATTACTCATTTACCAGGAAATGATGAATTGTTAAGCCCACTCAAATGTAACTAAATTTCTAGATATGTCCGAAGAATGTGGTTTCTGGGACATTAACTCATCCACAGGACAATGGTGAACTTACGTCAGGCATGTGCATCTGAAAGAAGAAATCAAATCAGAGATGACAGAGCCAGGCAAACATAGGTGAACACATTCGAAGTAATCTAATATTATGATGTCCTGTTTTGCTGATTGTGGAAATTGTTAGACTTGTTTGTGCATAGCAAGTAATCGATATAGATGATGATGATGATGATGATGATGATGATGGATTGCATTTAATGTAAACACTGGAGTAGAGTGTATGAATATTGATAATGGATAAAAACTAACACACCCAACTTTGGCCATTTTAATCGATGAATAAGTCAAAGGGTTCTCATTGCAACCAAAGGATATTGCACAGATTAATATAGGAATTTTTGTAGGTTATAATTATATTGTCATGAAAATAGGGGTTCTTTTCTACTACAGCGGTCCGATGTGTATCCAAGTCCGACATCTCACTTCAGCCCTATGTGCCCGCGCTTTAAATTCTTCTTCTGCCTTGAATCATTCTTAGCTAGCCTTTTTCATAGATTCTTAATGTCCCATAACCAAAATGAATAGATATAAATATTTGTGGTTTTAACATTTCCTTAATGCTAGATGCGAGCTTTGCCCTACTGTGAAATATAGTCGAAACTAGTTAAGATGTCCCTCTCTAGCGCGTTTGCCTGCTTATTATGCCATTATTCCGAAGTCCCAGGATGTGTCGTATTAAACAACTGGCCTGGATAAGAATTTGGTAGATAACTCAATTCACGGTTGCGGAGCACAGTTCCGTGTCGGCCTACAGATGCAGGGCGCATCAGTCCCAAGCCAGTCTTATTCTCTTTGCGTCTGACGTGTTGGTACTTAATTTTACCTTCATGGGGCCTCTTTCAGACGGTACGGGTTTGGCCCACTTCCGTGCTTAGCTGTCGGTCCGCCCAGGCTTAAGCTAAGAACTGATTGTTCAAGTAGAATCTTTCAGATGATGCGGACGTGGAGAGTAACAGCGTGCGGGAGAAATGTTTAAGTGAGCGGTCCGTGGTGAGTCGCAATACCACGCGCATAGTTACTTGTTATTGGACATTAGTTGTTATGCATGTTGTCATACCCAACGGATCGACCTTGCTCGCGACTTCAGTACAGAACCCGATAGTGTACCTATAAAAAGTAGAAATGGATGTAGACGATAAACAGAAGTAGGCCCGAGCTGACCTATTTGATATACAGTATTTATTTCCCATTTTCAAGAAAAAATTATTCGTGTGCTTTTATACACTGACTTAGCAAATGTCATGGGATAGTCTCCTAATAGCGTGTGGGGCCTGGGGCCTCTTCAGGCCATGCGAACTGCAGTGAGACGCCGTGGAAGTGAGTCGACAAGTCCCTGTTAGTCCTCTGGACGCAGCTGACACCAAATCGTTTGCAGAGCGGCCGCCAATGCTGGTCTGTTCGTGGGTGCAGGATCCATGGCACGGAGCCTGCATTCCAAGACATCACAGAAATGCTCGATAGGGTTCATATCAGGGCTCCTGGGTGGCCATGGCAGTCGTTGGACCTCTGCTGCATGTTTCTGGAACTATTCCCGGGCGACGTGGGAGCATGTGGCGGCGCGTTATCATCTTGAAACACTGCAGAACCGCCTGGGCGCTGGAAAGCCAAAAATGGGTGGAGATGGTCTCCGCGTACCATTCAAAGTCTATTCCAGAACAACTAGGGGGCCCATTCCATACCAGGAAAATGCACCCCAGACCATAACAGAGACACCAGCGCCCTGGACCACACCTTTGAGGCAGGCGGGATCCATCGCTTCATGTGGTCTGCGCCATACACGGTGCCTCCCATCGGCATGCTGCAGTTGAAATCGTGGTTCGTCCGACCACATCACGTTACGCCATTGTTCCAGTGTCCATCCCTGGTGACTGGCGACAAATGCGCGTCGTTGTGCCCGATGACGTTGGGTTAACAGTGGCACCCGTGTGCGGCGCCGGCTCCCATACCCCATAGAACCCATGTTCCTGCGGATTGTCCACTGGGAGACGGAGCACGGCCTGTGTTGAATTGAGCCATGATCTGTTGCACGGTTGCTCGTCTGTCACTATTGACAATCCGTCTCAGATGTCGCCGGTCACGGTCATCGAGCGTGGCTGGACGGCCGGTCGGTCGTCTGTTGTAGACAGTGACACCTCATTCAACCATTCACAATACACTCTGGACATGGTTGATCGTGTGAAGCCGAATTCCTGCACCACTTCTGAAATCGCACTTCCCATCCGTCGGGCACCGACCAACATACCCCGTTCGAACGGTGTCAGCTTGCGACGACGTTCCATGTTACACCTGTCACTTGCACAGCCACTGCTCACAAGGTCTCCTATACAACTGCCGCTGGCACAGGGGGCGTGTGTTGCGCAGACAACACACCTGCGCATCAGTGCTCCGCTATCCCATGACATTTGCTCAGTCAGTGTGTTTTCCTCTGTGATGTACAGCTGTTGTTATGGAACCCGAAATAGACAGTGAGAACTTAATAACTTCAATGTCACAAATATTAATGGTCACACGTTTGGGAAAGCGTGACATCATTCAGACCCGTTATTGAGGGAGTATCTTCAAAATTGTACCCTTCTTCTTCCCTAATGAAATGTGAAGGTTACAGCATGCGTGAAATATTTTTTATTTTCTTGAGTGTAAACGAAGACTATAATGGTCCATATTTATTACCACACTGAAAGGAGGGTTGAAAATTATTCACTGGAAAGTGCGGGGAGTTTTGGACCACTCGACCCATTAGGTGTGTAAGTGCCAGCGGAAGCAGGTACACCCGCGCATACACGCGGGCACGTTTTACTCCCGCACCATCTGAAAAAAGCCTGTGTGACTTATGCGCATAAATTAGGCCTACTGTACTTAAGCGTGTAACAACGTACGTAAATTAGGCCTACTCTACTTACGTATAGTGCTGACATGTTGGTGCTTAATTTTACATTCGTAAATGAATTGTGTAACAACGTGCATAAATTTATTAGGCCTACTGTACTTACACAGTGGTTTCAGGGCATTAAATTATGGAGAAGAAGAAAGCTAGACATTTTACAGATGATGAAAAATTAAAGTTTATTGAGAAGATGGATGCTAAATCATACATCAAACGTGTGCCATCGCCCATGTATTGGACTTTCCAGTGACAATTTTAAGCATAATTGTAAGCGACGTGTATAGTCGCATTTCTAAGAATGTTTTTCCTTGAAGTTTTTCTATGTTGGTGTTCTTAAAATGTATTATTTCTTTATTTATTTCATTAATATTGTGAACACTTGTTTCTTTGTTTTTATAGTAATTATTTTTACATTCAAACCTAATCTTAAATTTAACAGCGAAATTGTTTTTCATGGAATATAAAATTGCATTGCTCATATGGAATAATTTTCGGGACTGTATACTTCTTCCGTTAAATGCGGTTTTAGGATAAATCGAGGTCACCCAAAATTGGGGTTATACTGTATATCTTCATATAGTTCAAAATGTTATGCTACTCCTGTGGGTGGGGTACGCAGAAGAATAAAACCATGGCATCACATGCCTGTTGTAAGTGGCAACTAAAAGGGGACCCATGGGCTCTCTCTTGGGAGCATGGATTGGCGACCACAGGCCCTTAGCTGAGTCTTTGCATTGCTTCCACGTACTTTATAATGCTCCACACTTTCACCTATCCCGTCTGACCTCCCTTGGTCAACTCTAGTTATTTTACAACCCTGATGTTATAAGAGGATTTGAGGCCTAGGGAGTCTACTATGTTCATGCCCTTCGTGGCCCTTGTCTTTCTTTGTCCGATACTTCATTTTTCTTGGTTTCGGATCCCTTCTTTTCTCATTTTTCTCTCTTATCTTCCCTCTGAGGGTGGGGGACACAGACGAAGAGCTCCAACCCATTTTTTCCAAATGTCGATCATAGATGTTCATCTTCTGCCAGATCCTCTTTTGCCTAAAACTTTTTCCTTAAAATATTACTTGTAGCAGACTGTTCTTTTCAGTAGTCCCCATATTGTGACCCACATATTCCAGCCACCTCATATTAATTGTCTTGATGAGCTCAGGTCGACATTTCGTTAAGTGGAGTACTTCCCTATTTTTATTGTACTCCATACACATGTTCAGTGGTATTTTACCGCACTGTCGGCTGCCCCGAGGAAGGTCCATCATGGTTTTGCATCTTACACCTAGCAAATGCTGGAGCTGTACTGTAATTAAAGCCAAGTTTGTTTCCTTCCCACTCCTAGCCCGTTCCTATCCATCATCACCGTAAGACCTATCTGTGTTGGAGCGCTGTAAAGCAACTTGTAAAAAAAAAAGGTTCTTGGACGTATTCCGGGTTGGGACCTGTATGAATTGCAAGTATTTAATTACAACTCATACAAACGATGAGGCTTGTAGGTTACCTTTTTTGTTCATAGCAAATCTCTGTAGATGTCCTCATGCAAAGTACCCAAAGTGGTTACTTCATCTTAGGAATCATGTGAGTGTCACAAGGACTTAAGTTCTCGGATTATGGTAGATGGCACAGCAGTTCCCAGCTCCATTGACCAAACAAATCAGCCATTGTTTGTATTGTTCTTACTGTGAGCCTTGTCATGGAAAATGATGCATGGATCCTGTCACCGCTCCTTTCCCAAAGCAGGTCGCAGGTTGTGTTCCTGAAAGGAACAGTAATACTGCGCATTGACAGTCTGCTGATGCAGAGCATAATGGATTAGGATAACACCACCACAGTCGTACCCAAGAATAATCATAAGATGGCTGGGGTTCTGACAAAATTTTGATCCTTGTCGTTATCCATAATAATGCCATTAATTCGATTCATGTGTCTGTTATGGCTCATACAATTTACCCCATGTCTCATACAGCATAATGATATGGCATAAGGAAGCGTCAACTCATACTTAAAGTGCTCCAAGTAGTCACAAGCAGCGTTTTATCGTAACCATTTCTGCAGTTCTGTCAAATTTCACTGAATCCATCATGATGCAATTTTTTTCATGCCCAGATGTTTCTTCAAATGTGAAGCGCAGTCATATTCCCTTACCTGGAGTCTCGGGCTAGCTCACAAATCGTATGTATTCTTCTTCACTGGCAATAGTACGACCAGGCTGATGCATATCTGCCACATTTTGGCTTTACACAATAAAGGCTTTTACCACTGTGCTACTGTCATGTACGGCAATGCAGATTCCCTGCAATTCTGTTGAAGACCTTGCTGACACTGTCATGCTGTATGACCTCGGGCACATCCAATCTTTATACAACTCCATTGCTCCTGTTTCAAAAACATCATGGCAACACAAAGTTAGATCATGAACTAACACAAGATTTTGTTCATTTCACCACTTCACATGTGCATGTTGTTAGAAGGGAATGTCTATTTGGGATTCCATTTTTCTGTTTTTATCCTCGGAACCTATTGGTGTGTTAATTCCTTGTTCTCTAAAGAAAATGAGAAACGTAATCAAACGAATAATTACCATCACTCCTAGTACTTTCTCTGTGTAAACATTTAAATGGGTTTAATTACAAGCATGAACTACAAAAAGGACCTCAGTTATGATTCAGTAAAACTTACTCTACTGAAAAAGCTGCGATAAGACAAGCCGAGACATGTGAAAGATCCTTCGCAAGATGTGACTTAAGATTTTGAATATGCAGGAGAGGTTAAGACAAAATGTACCCTTGGTTTAGTTAAACTGTAAAGTGCAGCTACAAAATGCTGAGCATAGCACTGACATTCTTGAAGGCGGCAATCTAACTTTTCACTTCCTAAAATCGATGAAACCAGGCGAGTTGGTTGTGTGGTTAGGGCCACGCAGCTGTGAGCTTGCATCCAGGAGATAGTGTGTTCGAACCTCACTATCGGCAGCCCTGAAAATGGTTTTCCCATTTTCACACAAGGCAAATGCTGGGGCTGTACCTTAATTAAGGCCATGGCTGCTTTCTTTCCACTCCTGGCCTTTATTATCACATTGTCACCATAAGACCTATCTCTATCAGTGTGACGTGAAGCAACTTATATAAAAAACCCAAGATTTATAACATTAACTGTTGTATCCTCATATTGAAAGATTAGAATCTTTTTTCTCTGGGTAAAAAAGTATATAGGGTTCAATAGTATTTAGTCCAACAACTGACAATTTGTTAACCGAACATGGACATGTTAGGCAAGATGGTGAGATCCAACATCTGTCTCTTTGACAATCAGTCAACTTTGGGAACACAAGGCACAAACAAGTGACAAGTCTTTTAAGAAGACTAAATAGGATGAAGAGGATGACAGACTGTTGTGGGAAGAGAGAAGAAATGATGTGGGGATCATACTTGTACTTCTAGTTTGTCTTCTATTACGCCCTCTTCAAGAGCTGTTCTGTTTATCCTATTTTGAGTTCCTGTTCTTCATATAATTATGACATGACACATGTCGTTCATTTCATTTCTACATTGGGAGAATATATTGATGTTCCTATTGTGCAGCTATGAAAGTCATATTATCAGCTATGTCATGTTTATGTATAAACTTTTAATCTTGTTATCTGTTTTCTCTACATATCTTACCTTGCTTTGCATATTTGTTCCTTACAGCATCCTACCAATATTAAGGATGAAATATGCATAGATGAACACACAGTTGGTCAACTGGTTGCTTGTCTCAAAGAAGAAGGCAAGTAAGTACAGCTTAGCTTATATAGATTTTACAGCCCTAACCATCGACAATATGGAATTTACTATTTATGTGTTCAGTAGCTCCATCTTTGGCGAGAACCCAATATCGTGAGTTCAATGCCAGCACAGGTCTATCCGCATCATTCTTGAATTCTGTCACCTGTACTTCAGTCACGTTCGATGGTGGGGTAATAGAAAATTCTACAAAATTAAAGTAACTCTACCCATAGGAAGTAGTGATTAGCAGGCTGCCTAGTGAGAAGTTTCTTAATTCCTTTACTAAATTTACAAACATACTCATCTGAATTAAAAAATGAAAAGTATGAAAATTAATATTCATTAAATAAAATACAAAATCGTCAGACCTTGTACTCACACTTAGTTCTTACCTGCTTACTTACACATATGTTATTTGAAGGGCGCCAGCTACAACTCAGTGCAGCAATAATAGAATGAGAATCTTGAATATCTCTAGGTTGTGGGGTAATAAGCTTACTTTTGACAACATACCATATAATTTCTGGGAAAAGAAGATTGGCATTCACTTTCCCCATTAAATTTGAGGTTATCTACTTCTGTCATTGAAATAATACTATGAATTCATTTGATAGAAAAAAATATATTCTTTAAATTGTATAGAAAAAATAATAAGTCTTGTTGCGATAAAACAGTGAGAATAAGAAGTTATGACATTGCATCTGAAAGAAACTAGGCATGAATTTGAATTCTTCTTGACCGGACATTTAACAATTATAGAGAAATATATCCCTCACTGGTTCACATGACAGTATGTTCAACACTTTGAGTGTAATTACAACGTATTCCTTTGATCTGGTGTTTACTGTAGATGTATCAAGCCTAATTTGGTGATGTATCCTTTTTGTTTCATTGACGACTAAGTATCCATGTGACTGCTTCTTCTCCATCGAGAGGACTTCTTTGTAAGTCTGTCCTGTATGCCTTCATGGTAAGTGTATCCCTGTAACTGAACTGACCGACTGAGGTCTCACCTTCCACTTGACCCCATCACTGTTCACCTTTCACTTTACTTCTTCTCTCTTCACCTTCCGTTTGATCAATGACTGACACTACAATATGTAGCCATCTTATATAGACAGTTGACACACCTACGCAATCTCCAGAAATAACCATGATCTACTCCCACGTCACGACAAATGTTAAACCCTATGGCGAAATCGCCCGCGGCACCCAGTAGGTATCTCCAAGTACGTGAGCTCACCGCTAAATGCTCACGATGACGTAGCGATGACTTGGCAGTAACGCCAGCAGTATTGCACAATGTAGCCATGTCATATCCACATCTTATATATAGCAACTCTTACTGTACATGTTTTTAGTGTTAATCTACACACACATATATGCATAAATTTAACTACAAGCATTGCAGAATTGAACTGAACTATAATAACAATACAATAATAGTAATCTCACAGATAAAATAATAATAATAATAATAGGACATAATAATAATAATAATAATAATAATAATAATATCACAGATATCATCTTGCAACAGGATTTGAACCGTTACACTAGATGTTACTACTTGGTAGCTGTGTCGGTAAAAAGATTATTAATATTACTATCACAGATCTGTTCTTCATATTGTAATAAGTGTTCCTGGTGGAGGGTATCTGGTTGACTATGACCTTGCTTTTGGCCATTCTTCCAACATGACCTGCCATGATTTAGACATGTGATTCTGTCTCCTTTCAGATATCTGTACATCTCTGCATTCTGGTATCAAACCTCCTTTTCATTTATTAGCAACACTTTGCAAATATCTTCCTTTCGTGAAATCCATTTTCTTCTTAATAGAAAGACAACTGGATCTTCTCCCAAGAATTATTCCTGCTGATGAACCATGTTTCACAAATTATGGAATTCATAATTTTCTTAACACTGATATCTGGAGTGATGAAAGTCCTCATCATGTTGTTCAGTCACATTCAACATAGGTTCTCATTGAATGTATAGGTTGAAAGCAGGGAGAAAAGTATTGCCCATTCATACTCCCACTGCATTTGACCAGCCAACAGTACTTGCAATTGCTAATTGAAACAATGACAGAGTTTTCAGTGACATTCCTCTGCACATACAAAGTGGTATCTTGATTGTATGACACGCACATTTCTCTGTCGTGCAGGTGTGCTTTGACACAACTTTTTTCAGGTGATTGAATTGGTTGAAATCATCTATTTCAGTGGCTGGCATGAAGCCTTAAAGTTAATCCCTTTGATTTTTATTTCTTGGGGCCTGCTGAGTGGTTCAGACAATTGAGGTGCTAGCCTTCTGACACCAACTTGACAGGCTTGATTTTCTCTGAGTTCAGTGGTATTTGAATGTGCTCAAATACATCATGCTCATATTGGTAGAATTATTGGCGCATAAAGGAAGTCCTGCAAGACAAAATTCTGGTACCACAGCGTCTCTAAAAACTGTAAAAGTAGTCTGTGGGGCATAAAGAAAATAACATTATAATTGTACCAGGGGTATGGCCTATCCATCAATTCAAACTGCTACATTCTCGACAATGCTGTCATCTAATTAGGAATATCCGAACTATATGTTGTCCTAAATGTTGTATCTTTTGGGATGAGATGTTCCTAGCATCAATTTTTTAGTGCTTCCTGTTGTTTGGAAACTCTATCGTGAAGAGTGTTTGTGTTTTGAAGTTCTGTTACTCACTCAGCATTCATGTGTTATTGATAAATCTGGAGTTTTCAACACTGTGATTAAATTGATCCACCAAGTGATATGGTTTGATATCAAAACTTTATCAACATATCAAATTTAAATTCAAATTATTGTTTTCATTACTTTTGTGTTGACTACCACTTTTGCAATCATTTAAGATAAGGCTAGGAAACAACAGATAGGGAATCTGGCACCTGGGTGACTGCCCTAAATGCATATCAGTAGTGATTGATGGAATGATGTATAAGCCTGGAATCTTGGGGGACCTTATATTTTGATGCAGTGTGTTATTGAGTGTTCCATGTAAGCGAGGAGATCTACTTCAGGGTACTTACGGAGCATGTTAGTTAGCAGAGATGATTTTCTTAGTGATAGTAATGTACTTCCCAATAGGCGTAGTGAAAATAATTTAATAGAAAGGAAGCTAGTAAGGCCTTCCATGGATATTTATGACAGTCATAGCAGAGGACTTGCTGTGAAAATTGAGTGGTAGTGTATGTCATGGCAATTCAAGGTAGTGTATATCCTGGGGCTACTACTTCTGCGATAATGGCAAGTCTACGAAAAATATTGAACACGTGAAATCAACTCAGTCCCCCTGAAATTCAACAAACTTTTTAGTTACAAAATACCCCATAGGCTTGATCTTCCAGAATGGTCTTGTGTGAATAATGAAATGAGTAATACAATTTTTTTAAATTAGGATCTGTAAGCACTTTAGTAATATTAAGGCATGGTATACGTATCTATGTAATGGGGTTAGATATTTCTTAGTAAGTGAACTACATCCAAGTATTAAAGAGTTTACAATACCACAGAATATAATTGCACTTCCATACCCTTGAAAACTTATTTAAGGTACTGAAGGGAGTACAGAACAACAGAACCATGAAATAAAGGAAACAAATCAGGAAAGTAAGGCATTTTAAGGTACCCAACTTCAACAGTCAATTTTAAGGGAGTGTGGGGTTCTGAGATTGGTCTTGGTGAACTGTCAAAGAGTAGAAAATAAGCAATTAAAATTCAGTGTATTGATGGAATCTGAGGAGATTGATGTGATAGGAGTGGAATCATAGATTGTTGTGTCGAGAAAGTATGGTAATGGAGAAATATTTCCAAAAGGTTATACTGTCTGTCACAGAGAGCAAGGATATAAGATATTGGAGGGAATATTTATTCTGGCAAAGGAAACTTATTGCTGTCATGAATGGTTTACTGGTGAAAGGGATGAAATATTAAGGATAAAATTACTTTGTGATAATATGAAAGAAGTGTGAATTATAGGAATATATATTCCTAGATGAAAGGAAGGGGACATGGAAATGTTTGAGAAACTAATGGATTATACTCATTAAAACAATAATAATGATATGGTAATAAGTTGGGGAGATATAAACTTGCTTGAAGTTGAATAAAATGGAGCTGCAGGTGAAGTTCAATAAGTATGGTTTGTCCATTATTGGAATTTGCGAACATTGTTTAGGATTCTCACCAGGAATACCTAATAAAAGAAATAGATAGATAGTTTTGTAACGGGATTTCAGGAGAAAAGTTAATGTATCAGAAAAATTAAATAAAGTTTGTGGGATGCTTTAAGAGAAGAGAGAGGACTTGCCTAAAAGAATTTATATAAAGCCACTGCAGGAGAAGAGGCGAGAGGGTGGGGGATATCCGAGGGAGTCTTCAGTTGGAAAATAATTATGTTGGCATGGCTAACAACAAGTATAAAACTACATGGGGTTTCAGCCCAAGGGATTGAGGTAAATTTTCATTGATTGGGAAAGGCGTGAAGTTGTGGAACAGTTTACCTGGGTAAGTGTTGGTTATTTTCAAAAATCTGCAGATATTCAAGAAAAGAATAAATTGCAACAGAGAAAGGGAATGGAATATTTGAGGCCATCAGACCTGTGCGTGTAATTGTGTATAAGGAATTTTTTGCATAAGTTAATTCCATCCCTTTGTCTATGGAGATTGCCCATAGGAGTGAAGTACAGTGATGTCTCTTAGAGCCCTGGGACCTGTACAGTAACTATAGAAGCCCTTCAGTGATTCTAAAATGGGGTGGAATAAATGGCTCTGGATAAGACACAGCAGGTTGTTATGCATGATAAGTACCAAAATGGGGAAAAATATAATGTAATTTAAATCTTATAGCCGTTGTATGGTATTACTTGATGTGATTCTACATACTGTATATGAGTTCATTATGTGTAAGTGCAGTAGGTATTATGAGTAGAATTTTGTAAATAATATAAAATTATTATGTAGGCCTATGAGCTGTGTGTTGAATAAATAATTATTACTCTATATTGTATACTACTATATTTGAGGAAATATTCTCCTTTTTTAAGTTAAAAACGAATGCTTGATAATAATGTATTTTTGTGTATCAATTGCCTCTGAGGTAAACACCTCATTTGCAAATGAAATAATTTTCATTTGATCTGATTGGACCACCTTGTGTGAACATGTAAGTCTATGTTTTGACGGATGTTAGCTTTAAGTATGTGGCCACTATTTGAATAGATTTTAGAGAGAACAGAGAGAAGGATAGAGCCCTAGCGAGTGTAGCTCTGTTGTAAAGTTGTGTCCCATTCTATGGTTGTGTGTTCTTCGTAAGCCTCTGTTATTGTGTAAAGTAAGCAACTAGTTAGTAAATCTTAGATGGAAGCAAGCAGTCGAATATTTATTTACCTACCACCCTGCCAACTCGTTACTGTTTGAAGTTTCAGTTTTTCCATTGGGCTTTGCTTTCGGTACCATTTTTTATTGTGGGAAAATATCACAGCTTTGTACAATATCTGAAAGTATGCTTTCATGGCAGTCTCATTTTTATGTGCATCTGTCAGCCCATAGTGGTGTAATACTGATTAGATTCTCTGTGACAGAGTTGCCTTGTAATTTGAAGAGAATAGTTTTGGTATCTGTATTGAGTTAGCTTTTGGATTCTGCATTTGATCATGTTGTCATACTCATAGAGTTAGTAAATGATACACTTGAGTTAGCATTGGTGCCACCATCTACAAGAGAATCAGTGTAGCGAGCGGAGCATGTTGAAATCGCAGCTGTTTGGCAGAAAGCTTGCTCCGCTATGCTCATCAATGTAAATAGGGGCCTTTTAAACCTGTGTAAATATACATAAGGTTTAATGTTCTTACATGTAAATATTCTCAGATACTACAGTATACCTGCGATGCTTCTCTCCAGTAAAAAGGAAAGTCCAAAAAGCCTGAATACAGGACTACTAATAAAAAAAGGACAGTGTTCAGATTCAGTTAATTAATACAAAATTAATTTACTGTTCATATTAAGTCTTCTAACAACATACGTTTAGAAGGAGGTCTCGTATATTTCTTTTTTTTGTGTAAATGGCCAGAAATTTGGTATAATTCTGCCCAATGACTGAAAATGTCCTCTTGTACGAAGCAGTTGAACGAGTTTTTAGGCCTAAAATCGTTGGCGGGATTTTGGGGTAAAGTGGACAAAGTACAAGTTGGCAGGTTCGAGCTTGGCTCAGTACGGTGATACTTGAAGGTGCTCAAATAAGTAGATAGATTTAGCCGCACATGAAAGAAATCCTGTGGGAAGAAATTCCAACACCTCAGCATCTCTGAAAACCGTACAAGTACTTAGTGGGATGTAAAGCCTTATTATTATTGTGATTATTATTATTATTATTATTAGTATTATTATTATTATTATTACTGTCGATGTTTTCTAAACTTGATTACAAGTGGAAATATGACACTCTGTTCTGGTTTCAGCCTATTATTGAATGTTTATTTAGCCTTTCCTGAAATGTATGATTTGCTTTAAGGTTTTAACTTCTAAAATGATTTCTATTAATAATATAATTTTGTGTGCCTATTTCTAGCCGAGTAAACCCCTTGTTGGATAAACCCTCCAATGAGGCTGGGCGGCATCTGCCATATGTAGGTAACTGCGTGTTATTGTGGTTGAGATGTGTGGTGTGTGAGTTGGAGGGATGTTGGAAATGGAACAAACACCTCATCCAGCTCCCGGGCTATTGGAATTAACCAATTCCCAGCCGAGAATCGAAAACGGGACTGATCATTTAGCCAACGAGACGGATTTCTGTTAATGGAAAGGGAGAGTGGTAAAATATATGAACGAAGAGAATTGATGGGATAGGGAAGGACTAGGAGTGGGAAGGAAGCACCCATGGGATTAATTAAGGTACAGCCCTAGCATTTGCCTGTTGTGAAAATGGGGAAACCACAGATAACCATCTTCGATATTGCCGACAGTCTGGTTTGAACCCGCTATTTCCCAAAAGCAAGCTTACAGCTGCCTCGCCCTAACCGCATGGCCAACTCGCTCAGTCAATAATACATTATGCTTGTAGATAGTCCAATGTAACATTTGAAGGAAGAATAATATTGACGAAAGCAAAGGATTCAGAAGTTCACATGGTGAGGAAGAACTAGTCTCTAAATTGTAATATCTGGTAAGGTATGAATGGCGATAATGGGGGCTGCTGCATGTATTGTACGAAGAACTGTATATCAAGAAAATATATTCAACAGCTTTTAATGGGCCTACTATAAATACACACAAAAAGTGAAAAATTGACCACAGTTTCAGGCTATCATGCACATCTCTTCTTATATCCTTTTTTGTACCAATTCGCTTTACATCACACTGATACACATAGGTCTTACAATGTCTATGGGACAGGAAAGGGCTACGAGTGGGAAGGAAATGACCATGGCCTTAGTTAAGGTACAGCTCCAGCATTTGCCTGGTGTAAAAATTGGAAACCATCTTCAGGGCTGCCAATAGTGGGAATCAAACCCACTATCTCCTGAATACAAGCTGACAGCTACATGACCTAAAGCCTGCAGCCACTCGCTCGGTATCATGCACTTGATTTTTCTGGGCATTTACTTTCAAAGCCATGGCCAATCAGTGAAAGGAAAATGTCATCCTTTTATATTTTGTAAAACATTAATTTCAGTCTTCAAGGTAAGGTCCAAAGAATCTCATTAACACTGACAGGAGAATCGGTCCTGAAGTCAGCCCAAATAGGCCAATTCACATGACAACAAGTGTCACACAAAGTATTATTTTATACACACGGAAATGAATTTCATGGAAAATACCTGTGAAATGACATGCCACTGCCCTTTGTGACCCTCTCTATGCAGCCATAAGCTGCACAGGAGACAGGCATTTCCCTTCAGTTAAGTATCAATTTATCGGGAAGCTCCAGTGGTGACGCTGCCAAACAATTTAGTTTTGCCAAACATGGTCTTACTCATAAAAGGTATTAATTTTTAGTTTTCTTTATTCTAGTCTTCCAGGGGATTCAGGAGATACTAGCTGCTCGATATTGCATACAGGAAGTGATCTGATGTGCGATTTACCACCTCATAATGTACATGACAAACTGCTCCTGTCCCAGTCTGAGCAAAGGGCAAATCAACCTATTAGCGAGTTGGTTTACTCCTGTAATGAATGTGGTACAAAATTTTCGCGAAAATCTCGTCTTCAAAAACACCTCCTCAAACATACTGGAGGACCCAAACATTGTGGCAGAGTGTGTGGTAAGGTATTCCACAAAACGGACCACCTGAATAGGCACCTCCGCACTCATTCAGAAATACGTCCGCACTGTTGTAACCAATGTGGCAAAAGGTTTCGTGAGAAATCTACGTTAACTACACACATAGCCACTCATACTGAATCGCGCAGGTACTGGTGTACCCATTGTGGTAAAGGCTTCCGTGAAACTCGAAATCTCAATAATCACATGTACACCCATACTGGAGAGTGTCCGTATTCTTGTAACGAATGTGGTAAACATTTTCGTGTAAAAAGCTCGCTAACCGAGCATCTCGAAACTCATACTGGATCGCGTCGTGTTCGGTGTAACAAATGTAATAGGAGGTTTCGGGGTAAGGACGAGCTTAATGTACACATGACCGTTCACACTGAAGACCGTCCGAACCGTTGTAACCTATGTGGTAAATGTTTTTGGCTTAAGGTTCGGCTGAAGAATCACATAGTTATTCATAGTGATGAGCGTCCATTTGTTTGTAAGATTTGCTGTAAAGGATTTCGCCAAAAGAAGAATCTTAAATCACACATGGTCACTCATAGCGGAGTACGTCCGCACGTTCGTACGGAAAGTGGTACAAAATCTTCATTTAAAGGACGAAAGTTGTCTAATAGTGGCGAACGTCCATATGGGTGTCATAATTGCGGTAAAACATTCTCACTAAAGTGCACTCTTATATCACATATAGGCACACATGGTCAGGAACGTCCATACGGGTGTAATGAATGTGGTAAACGTTTTCGTCTTTCAAGCACGCTTATGAGACATGTACTCACTCATAGTGTGGATCCTCCATTTGGGTGTGACCATTGTGGTAAGAGATTTCGTAGGAAGGAAACGCTTATTAATCACTTGCGTACACATATTGAACAGCGTTGGAACTGAAGTGATGAATTTGATAAAACTATTTCCCTGCAATGTATCTTATAAGACAACTCATCACTCATACTTTGAGTGTGCTGATACTATTGTAATGATTGTTTTAAAATGTTTCATTACAGATCACGATTAATAAAGAACTTTTTGCACATACTGGCGCTCCCCCACCCTTTTGTACTGAATGCTGATGTGCACTTTCCCTTTCTTTGTAAACATGTTCACCATACTGGATAGCGCCCATACGTGCGAAACAATGTCGTAGTAAGGTAGGTTGTGGTAATAAGTCCCAGCAGGTATTAAGGCGCACTGTTTGATTTTCGCTTTTGCCGCTTCTTTGGTCGGTAGTGAACCTACATGTCTGCTTACTGTCTATGCCTGCTACTTGTTGGTGAAAGTGAGAAGTCGGCCCTCCTCAGTATTTGGTTGCTAAGCCAGAGTCAAGACTCGACAAGGGGAGTTGATCTCATTTTAATAACTTTTCTTAGGAAAGGGACGTAAAAACGGGAATGTTAGTTCTGGGATAGCATTAAAATAATATATGTATCTAATAGTGTATTAAATAAGTAATGAAACGGTGTACAATTTATCGAATTTGGTTAAGAACACAAGATGGTGCAATCGAAAACCCTCAAAATCACGATGCAGGAAATAAGACCCACGCTTTGCAACATGTGGGCCTTATTTCCTGCAGCTGTGTACGAAAGATTTACTTCGAATTTAATACAAAAATATGCTAACCCAATGTTATTTTAGGTCGTAATGTTTCACAAATATACTAAACAGACTAAAATTATTTTCAATAAGCAAACAATTTTATATTTTTTATCCAGTGTGCACAATGCTATTGATCTGAACTTGAAGTCGAAGACATGTTCTTACACATGCCTTTTGTATTAAAGACTACCGCGGTGGTCTCAGGGTAGCATGCTAGCTCCTCTGCCTGGATTCGATTCCCACTATTGTCACGTAATTTAGAAAAACCAGGAGATCTGGAATGACGTTATTCCAGCGTCGTGAGAATATTTGTGAGTAGTCGCAGTGGTCATAAAACTAAGGGAAGCGTTAGGCTTCGGCCACAGTCCAAGTTTCTAGCGGAGCGTTGCGTTGTGTGGCGGCATAGATGAAACTCAAACCTGCGTAAGCAAATGCGTGTGGCCATAGTACCAGCGGAGCGTCAGGAGCCGCTAACTCCTGTTCGAGATTTCTGCTGCGCCGTTCGCGCGGTGACCGTTACTGAATTAACAAGAGAAGAGATGCTATGGGCTTTACGTCGCACCGACACAGATAGGTCTTATGGCGACGATGGGATAGGAAAGGCCTAGGAGTTGGAAGGAAGCGGCCGTGGCCTTAATTAAGGTACAGCCCCAGCATTTGCCTGGTGTGAAAATGGGAAACCACGGAAAACCATTTTCAGGGCTGCCGATAGTGGGATTCGAACCTACTATCTCCCGGATGCAAGCTCACAGCCGCGCGCCTCTACGCGCACGGCCAACTCGCCCGGTAAGAGAAGAGATGAAAGTGTGTGTTGGACTCACTATAAACGATTGTTTTCAGACTTCGTTTTCAAAACATCAAAGACTCTTATTTCATGCAGAATTAAATGTTATCTTAAACTAAATTCGTTTTTTAAATAAGCGAAACGAAAAGTTTAAAATCACTGTGAAAATTAAGCGTTTTTTTTAATGTTTGTGTGATTTAAATTGCAAGAATTTTATATTTAGTGGTTATTATTAGTTTTTTAAACCACATTAGCTTAGTTTTTCGAAGTAAGATCAGAGGAAATTATGCTTCCTGTAACTTTTAAAGAGGAAAATTCAGATCTCCTAACTTAGCATGGTGAAATGATCCATAATATATTTTCAATTTAAAAATTTCACCATAAATATTTTTGAATTAATGCAGATGTCTTTTAATACTTCTTGTCCACAAAACATGCCATTTCCTCTTCCAATTTGACGTTGTAATTGCCCGTAGAGATGAGGTTATGGTACTCTTCCTGGTTTCCCATTTTCACACTAGGCAAATGCTGGGTCTGTACCTTAATTAAGGCCACGGCCGCTTCCTTCCAACTCCTAGGCCTTTCCTATCCCATCGTCGCCATAAGACCTATCTGTGTGGGTGCGACGTAAAGCCCCTAGCAAAAAAATAAAAAATAACCCGACACCGCAGGTGACGAAGTTTTGAAGTGTTGTGCAATGTGGTCAAAGAAGAGACAAAAAGTTTCCATTCTTCTGACGTTCATCGTTTATCTTAACTTGAAAGGCTTGCGCTATGATATTTTAACTCTTTTCCAAATTACAACAACCACGTAGCTGTGTTGGATCTTTTCCACACCTAAAGTTAATTGCGGTATGAATCTAATCTTGCCAATAACACGGGAGTTTTTCCTCTGATAATGTACATATGTACTTAGTTGAAAAGACACGCTGCCTTTTCCAATCATTCGACCGTGTCAGGAATGGATTGAATGAAGCCCCAATTAGCAGCGAGGGTAGGAAATGTCCCAGCTGCCGAAGCGTGTCTCTCTCATCTGGGGCAATGATTAATTAAATTAAAAGACATTCTAGAGTGTTACTGGAATGAAAGGTGACAGGGAAAACTAGAATATCCTGAGAAAAGCCTGTCTTGCTTCCGCTCTGTTCAGCACAAATCTCACATGGAGTGGCCGGGATTTGAACCATGGTATCCAGTTGTGAAAGGCCGGTGCACTGCCACCTGAGCCAGGGAGGCTTAACCTATGTACTTCGTTATACATCGTGATTCCACTATTGTGGAGAACATTGCAGTGATATCGATATTAATTCGAGGATCGTATGAAGAAGATTCATAAGAATGAAATGTAGGTGTACTTTATTGAGTAATTTCTTGCACATCCAATTCTTCTGTAGGGCTGTCCAGATTTCACTACCCCTGTCATGGAACATCCAAGCCACAGCCTTGTATATTAAGGCGTGCGGTCAAGTGACGATTAACAGAGGATGGGTTATTGCACCCTCGATGTTTTCCAGTGAAGGTATTTATTTTCACTGCCCAATCTTTACAAACTTATGTGTTTCCACACGAGTAATATTCAAATTAGAGGACTTTTTGGCTCATCCCTCATCGATGCTGATGAGCCTGCGTGGTTCATTCTGGTGCACATAATCTGGAGTGGATATGAAATAATCGATTGGTTGTTTTTATTTGCCTGATTTGTTCTCATACGAGACATATCAATATTCTATGTATTAAACTTTACTACTTAGAATGGCATAGCATTAAGTTATTGATTATAAATCCATCATTTTCAGACGTCATACTCGTATCAGTAGGCAGTGACATGTAAAGGAACTTTATGGGACTAAATTCTGGCACATCGGCATCTCCGAAAACCATAAATGTAGTTGGTGAGACGTAAAGTCAGTTTTCCATTGTTATTCCGACCCTTGTACCGTTTCTCTACGGGGTCGGGTATAGGTGAGATGAATATGTTTTGGCGTGTTTTTATGACTGGATTCCCTTTCTGACACCAACTTCATCACAGGAGTTAATAAGATAAAGTGAGTAACGTGATATATGATAGTAGGAAGAGAGAGGGTGAAACCCGGTCCCGGCACGTAGCCTACTTCTGTCGAATAACACCAAGGGGTCTACTCATGGCTTAATGCCGTCATCCGACAGTAGTAGGGCAACACCAATTTTAAAGCATTGGGTGCTTAGTCAGCATTTTCCCACGAGGTCATTGACCCTAGTTGAGTAGTAAGTCTATGACGGTTGTGCTGAGAGGCCATTGACAACTAGTTGAGTAGTATGGCTATGATGGTTCAAGGAATTTGCATACGACAGAAGGCCTAACCTCACACACTCCATTAGGGTGGCCAAATTGACCATCTAGGGTGCTTTAGACCCCCTCGACGTCATACACGTACGTACGAGGGCAATGCTAATTTCAATGAGTGTTTTTGTCTCCTAGGGGAGGTTATGACGTCATATCCTTACGTACGAGGTATACTAAGCACACGGGCCATAATCTTGTTTACGAGAGCAAGCCTATCCTCACAAACTCCATTGGAGGGGCCTAATTGGTCAGGGGAATGATCTGGGGTGCTCATGACATCGTACATTATACGGACGAGGGCAATGCTAATCTCACTGCCCATCCTAGATTGTTTGTGACTGCTAGATGGTGATATAACGTCATACCCTCTGGTACGAGGGCAATGCTAACCTCACGGGAGTCTTTGGAGCCGAATCCGATTGGGCCGCTTGGAAGTGTCGAGTCAGAAGTTTAGACTGATAGGTGTGGTTATGACGTCATATCCTTACGTACGTGGGCAATGTTAACCTCACGGACCCCTTTGGAGGAGCCGAATCGATCGGACGCCCCTTGGAGGAGCCGATTCGGAATGGATACTGACCCCTTAAGTACGTGGCCAATGCTAATCTCACTGGTGACTTTGGAGGACCCGAATCTAACGGGCGTCCCGTGGAGGAACCGAGTTGGGAAGGTCACGGACCCCTTATATACGACGACAATGCTAACCTCATGGATCCCTTTGGAGGAACCGAATCGGTCGGAAGCCCCTTGAAGGAGCCGATTCGGAAAGGTCATGGACACGTTGAGTACGTGGTCAATGCTAACCTCCCGGGTGACTTTGGAGGAGCCGAATAGAAAGGGCATCTCATGGAGGAGCTGAGTCGGAAATGGCACGGGCCCCTTACGTACGAGGGCAATGCTAACCTTATGGATCCCTATGGACTGGCCGAATCGATACGTTATTGACATGTCAATGAACTGGTGTGCACGGTGTGCATGAGTCCTTTCACCTTCTGATAAGACGTGAGCCTTAAGCTCAGCATTTTTACACTTAGCCTTTCATTTTACCCTTTTGGCGTGTGAAAGAAGGAGGAGGGCGCGGTAAGGAGGTGGTGGATTTATGTGAAGGATGATTTTTAATATTTTTGTTCCTGCATTTTACCTTCTTCCACTCATAATATCAGGAACATAATCTTGTTTTTATCATATAATATTAAAAAATTAATAATTAGATGGATAAAGAAAGAAGAATAGTAGTGTGATATTGAACTATAATATTAAAAATAAAAACAATATAGCTTTTCCTTCTGTATTCTTCAGCATCGTCGTCAACATCATCCGAGATTGATTGTATATTGAAAACAGATATAGAAATATCTTGACCGTAGTAGGGGTAGAATATCACTCGCAGTATTCCATGCGTGTCGTAAGACGAGACTAAAAGGGCACCGAGGTGTTCACAACATGGGTGGGCTGGTTGGCGGCCATGGTGCACTTAGCTGAGACATAGCTGATCACATTATCCACTACACAACAGAGACGGAAATAATAATAGTAAGTTAATGAAAATAAAAATAATTAATCATATTGTCTCAGCTACCGTGTGCAGTTATTTGGATTTGACGCAACATAGTTTGCCTTTGCCCCAGATTGTCCGCTTTTCAAAGTCTGTACATTGGCGGAAATAATAATACTAATAATCGTATAGTCTCATGTGCAGTTATTTGCCATATTCTAGTTTGTTGCATGTTAATTTCAACATTTGCACCTCGACACAATCTATGTTGCCTGCGTGTCAATTGCAATGTTTGCTTTTATTATAATAATAATAATATATCGAAAGAGATATACTGCTGTAAGTTCGTATTGGGGAGTTAGTAAGCTCAAGATTCTCATCATTGGCTGCCTGGTAACAATCTAGGTTGCCTGCATGCCAATTCTTTCTATTCTACTCCCCACATAGAAAGTATTATTTCATTTGTATGCTTGAAGCTTATGTTACAGTTTGATTTAAACACAAAATATATGGGTTGTATGCATTCAAAATTGTCAGGCGTGCTCTTGGTGGGGGATTTATGCTGTCCGATCCCCTCCTCACACAATATATTTCCGGTCCTCTCCCCTCTCAGGTGGCAGATTCCGTAAATGCTGCTTTCCTAGTCTTTCCTTAAATTATTGCAATGAAATTGGAAATTGATTGAACATCTCCCTTGGTTAAGTTATTCCAATTCCTAACTCCCCTTCCTATAAACGAATATTTGCCCCAATTTGTTCTCTTGAATTCCAACTTTATCTTCGTAATATGATCTTTCCTACTTTTAAAAACACCACTCAAAATTATTCGTCTACTAATGTCATTCCATACCATCTCTCCACTGGCAGCTCTGAACATACCACTTAGTCGAGCAGCTCGTCTCCTTTCTCCCAAGTCTTCCTAGCCCAAAATTTGCAACATTTTTGTAACGTAACTCTTTTGTAGGAAATCACCCAGAACTAATCGAGCTACTTTTCTTTGGGTTTTTTCCAGTTCTTGAATCAAATAATCCTAGTGAATGTCCCATACATTGGAACCATACACTACGTGGGGTCTTACCAGAGACTTATATCCCTCTCCTTTACATCCTTACACCTAAGTGCCCTCATAACCATGTGCAGAGTTCTGTACCCTTTATTTACAATCCCATTTATGTGAATACCCCAGAGAAGGTCTTTCCTTATATTAACACATAGGTACATACAATGATCCCCAACAGGATCATTCACCCCATCAACGCATTAATTAAAACTGAGAGGACTTTTCCTATTTGTGAAACTCAGAACCTGATTTTTTACCCCGTTTGCCATCATACCATTGCCTACTGTACATCTCACAACAATACAATATCGAGGTCATTTTGCAGTTGCTCACAATCTTGTAACTTATTTATTACTGTACAGAATAGCATCATCCGCAAAAGCCTTATCTCTCATTCCACTTCTTTACACACATCATTGATACAACATAATGCATTACATGACTTTTTCCCATTCCATAAAGAAATCATGGCAAGAAAATTAAACTGTCCGATACCTCCCTACCTTCCCCTAGCTTGACCTCTGAATATTCTATTAGAGTTCAAAATTCTTACTAAACTGTATATTAAATAAAACTCATTTTCCTAGCAGAATACCTTCGAAACCTAAAAGGGCTTCTGAACGAAACCGAGTGTTATTGAATGCACTCCAAACTATGGTTTGTTCGTTTTTTTTTTTTTTTTTTAGTGTGGACATGTAGGGTGTTGCTTAGCGCCTTTCTTAATTAGTTTGTAATGGTAGAAGAAATTATCTTTAACAGGTGATATATGTGTCGTAAGTTATACGGTTTGTATTATCATTTTAAAAAATGTCAAAATCATATATCTGTTCGGAATGTGGAACCAGCTACGATTATAACAAAAATCTTATGCCTATAAGTGTGAAAGTTGTGACAAGCAGTTCAATAACCAGTACGTTTTTAACAGCATGAGCGCCAATTTCACGGGGCTGTTTATCTTAATGTGACGAGGTTATATTGTGCTTTGTGCAGTTTTACAACCGCTCTGAAAAATAGTTTTCATGATCACTTAGAATCAGAACATTGCATTTCCGTTAAGCTGGAACGCAACGAGTTTCCTACATTGCAAGATTTTCTACAGTGGAAGGAAGAAGCCAGAAAGAAAGCCTTGTCTTAATATGTTAAAAAGCGTGGTTCGCAACGTGGCGCTGACAATGTTACTTAGGCATTAGTATACGTGCCATCGTTCAGGACATTACTCTTCTGAACGTACAGGGATTAGACATAATAAAAACTCAAGAAAACAACAAAATACATGGAAACTGCCCTTCAGGTAAGCAGGTGCTTGGGTTTGAGGATGGAACCTGTAGAGTTGATTACACACCAACACTTGTAGGACATGAAAATGATGCAGCTCACCTGAGTCGAACAGAATTGGAAAAGAGAAGCTTGACTACAGATATGGTTTGCAGCCATACAAGACAAGGTCCGTGACTCACTTTCGCACTATAAACTAGATAAAACTCATTCACCTCTTGTAAAACATTGAACACTGCTTCAACTTATCTTCCGCGTCCGTGAGACACAGTAACGAAGCCTGGGTAAATGAAGTAGTAGTGGCGATTATTGTTTTAAGAAGAAGTACAACGAGACAACCATCCTCTATATAGCACTGATCACAGAGATAAAAGGACGGGATCCGACACTTCGAAAAATGAGGGTATCGGCAAAAGAAAGACAAGGGCATGAAAAGGGAAGACTCCCTAGGCCTCGAGTGCTGTAATACCGTTGGGGTCAGAAAACAACAATAGTTGACCAAAGGAGATTGGATGGGAAGGTTGAAAGTGAGGAGCCTGGCACAAGTAAGTGGAAGCAATGCCAGGACTCAAGTAAATGCCGCATGGTTCAACCTATGCTCGTAAGTTTTACTGCTATGGACTTTACGTCGCACCGACACAGATAGGTTTTATGGCGACGATGGGATAGGAAAGGCCTGGGAGTTGGAAGGAAGCGGCCGTGGGCTTAATTAAGGTACAGTCCCAGCATTTGCCTGGTGTGAAAATGCGGAAACCACGGAAAAACCTTTTTTAGTGCTGCCGACAGTGGGATTCGAAACCACTATCTTCCGAATGTATCATCCGACAGTTCAACTACAAGAGTTGCTGAGATTTAAAGAATGTAATATTACCATTTAATATGGGCGATCCTGAATCCCTTATTTGTGACCTGGTCATGTTTGTGTGTGGTAGTAAGACGCCGTGATAGCTCACACTGGCGTGAAGATGTAGAACCCTGTGATAAAGGTAGGTAACCTAGCAAATGTATATTTGTTACTAACAGTACGGTAGAAGAATATAATAAGCACAAAGTATATAGCATAAGCTACCGTACCTCTCCCAATTAAAATAGTTCGCACTTCCGTTTATCTGTACCGGTACCTTTGATTAGTAATAGCAAACACACTAGAGACAATACGCGACTCTTACGAATTTCGTCTTGCTAAAATGGAAGACAATTCGACGGTGGCGCTCCTAGTGACTTGACCTGAACAAATCGCACTAAATTCAAATATCAATGGAAATGTACGGAAATGGATAAATAAATTACGTCTAGAAAGAAAGTGGTATTGAGATATTAACTTCGAAGTTGCTAAAGCAATTCTGGATAAATGAATGAAAAATTATTTAAAAGGTTATTGTTCAAAGACTGAAATTAGACACATAAACAAGATATGAAATGGACTGCTGTGAAATGGCTTGATTTTTCATTTATGTATTACTTTTTTAGCTTTAGCATTCCTGCCTGAACTTTTACGGTTGGATTTGTCTTTTTTCTCATTTAAAAAACATTGTATGATCACATTAAGACACTTGTCAATAAAAATATCGGCACATTCCTTATACACATGATGCAATGAATTAACATTTAAAAGCTGGACAATTTTCCCCTTAACATGAAGCCTACTAACAGAAAGAAAATCTATATATTTCCGGCTTTAATCTAAGAAGAGGGATTAAAGAAAGAAAAGTATGAAAATGTTGTCGATAGTGATGCTTTGAGGAATATTTACGTACAATTAGAGTAAAAATGTAACATACCCTTGGCTGTATAGTCGAGGATTTTTAAAGTCGCTGGCCTGGAAATGATCTGAAGAGATCTTATAATACTTATATGAGCGTAACGTCCCTTCTTTTTTGTACACCTTATCCAAATCACTTCTGTGACATTTTAAAACCCACAGATCACACCCACAACAACAAATCGGTATTGAAGGTTAACTGCTGCACTATACAATAAAATATGTGTATTGCATTTTATGCCAGTTAAAATATGGGTCGAGCAGGTCAGGAGATTATGAAGTACTATAAAAATCTCTGTCACTGGAAGAATATATAAGCAAACACAATATTACTTACATGTTCTTGTCACGAGGGAACCGGAAGAAGGACCGCGCATTTTTCTCTACTTCGTAATTACTGCAGCCAAACACAGCACATACCTTTCCCCTCATGTTGAAAGGAGATATCAAGGAATGACACACGCTACTATTTAATTATGTCAACTCACTGAAAACGCATAAATAACACCAAAAACTTCAGACAAAAATACACGTGCTCTTATGAGAGAATCAGTACTGTTCAGGTCTATCCGCTAGAGTGAGCTCCAATAGCTGTCGTTCGATATCTCGCCAGTAGCGTAGCCAGGATTTCAGTTTGGGGGGGGCCCATTTATTTTGATAGGTGTCCAAACTTCCAGAGTTTAGGTGGTATGGAATACCTAAACAGGAAATGAGTGTCCTTGGATCCAAGTAAGAGTGGTGGAATCGTGCGAACTTCGGAAGCTAATAGTAATCGTCATCATCATCATCATTATCACCACAACCACCATCTTCATCATCATCTTCTTCTTCTTCTTCTTCTTCTTCTTCCGTTTTTCCCACATGTGTGGGGTTTCGGGTGCGAAGTGTGTCGCACATGTGAATTTGGCCCTGTTTTACGGACGGATGCTCTTCCCGACGCCAACCCTATATGAAGGGATCTAATCACTGTTGTGTGTCTCTTTGGTGCTTGGTAGTGTAGTATCTTGTCTGAATATGAAGAGGAAAATGTTGGGGACAAACACCCAGTCCCCAAGCCAGAAAATAAATACGGTAATTTTATTGCAATAATGGTCATGTGATATGCTATAAAGAAGTGACATTTTATACGATTAATGCGGCAAAGAAACACACATATACACGTCGAATAAAGGTTTCTCGCCCTTGTTCTCCATGGCTAGATGTTGAAACCGAAAGAATGATGGCCAACCGTGAGTCGTTATTTCGACATTATAAACAAACCTTAGATGACACAGACTTCGAATCTTACCGCATCTTAAGAAATCGCACAAAGCAGTTAATCAGAATTTTAAAAATGTGTATATTTCCGGAATTTAGCTAACAACTTTAATTCCAATCGCGCATGGGACCAATTTAGAGCTCTGGGAATAGGAAAACATCAACAGAGACAGATAACTCCTGACGTTCTACTTGACAAACTGAACGATTACTTTAGTAGAATAAATATTCAACCTACCCCCAATTAACTGCACCGAATCACCGCCCTCCCCTCCAGCCAATCCACCATTCACATTTCA
This sequence comes from Anabrus simplex, assembly GCF_040414725.1. Lineage (NCBI taxonomy): Eukaryota > Metazoa > Arthropoda > Insecta > Orthoptera > Tettigoniidae > Anabrus > Anabrus simplex. The sequence goes on from NC_090277.1 coordinate 77,452,460, forward strand.
CAGTGTCACAGAAAATCAGGTTAAAATGCTTTGTACTCGATTAAATCAAAGGCCACGCGTGTAGATGATATTCCTATTACTTTTATACATAACATTATGGGTGATGTCCTGCCTATACTGACGCACATACTGAACTACTGTTTACTAAACGAAATTTTCTCTACTGTCTGGAAAACAGACAATATTGAATATTATACTGGTACCTAAGTGTTTAGACCCACAATCACTCTCTGACATTCGTCCTGTGTCCATACTCCCTGCGCTTTCTAAAGCCTTTGAACGTTTGATATACGAGCAAGTTCTGGAATACCGAAATAAAAATGCTCCTTTGGACCCTTTGCAATCTGGATTTAAGAATGGTCACAGTACCGCGACAGCACTTTTGAAGGTAAGAAGACACGCTATAGACAAACGACTGCTCACTATACTTATCATCCTTGACTTCAGTAGCACCTTTGACACTATAGCAATTCCGACTATGATAAAGTAAATGGAACTGTTAAATTTCGACCTGGCTGCACTTACGATTTTTAGTTATTATTTGAGTAACCATTAACAGCGTGTAACAGTAAACGACAAGGCCTCTAAATGGAAAACGAAACTTAGTGGTGCCCCACAGGGATGTATTCTAGGACCCTTAGTTTTCTGTATTTATATCAATGACATACAATCCGTGACAGGAAATAACACATCGACGCTGCAAGACAAGATATTAACAATGACCTCCGATGACTCAGTATATATGCACAACGAAATTCTCTTATACTAAACTCCACAAAATCTCAGGCAATCATAATTGGATCACGAAAATTAATGAGCTGCTCAAACAATGTCGCAATCCCGCCTATCCTACTGAATGGTAACATTATTCCCTATAGTAAAACGGTTTAAAATCTCGGCTTAATTATGAATGAAACACTTGATTGTTCTGGTCACACGAAAGAAATAATTAAAAAGACTTTTGGAGTGCTTCACCCTCTTAAACGGCAGAGGGATATATTTCCATTTGAGCTAAAGGGCTAACTAATACAGACACTCATTCGCCCTATTCTTGATTATTGTGACGTTGTTTTAGTTGATATGGCGAGAGAAGAAACACTTAAACTTCAGCGAGCACTGAATTCCTGCCTGCGAATTATTTACAACATCGGGTACGATGTTAATACCACCCAATACTATCAGGCTGTCTCATGGCTGAAGCCTGATAAACGCCGGCAGCTACACATTTTAACGATGGTATTTAGGAGCGTTAGCTGAAAGTCAGCCACTGTATATTTCTTCTAAATTCATCTTTTTATCATCATTTCACAACTTTCTATTCTTTCTTTCTATTCCACTGCACCGCACAAATAAAATTACACTGACTGACAGAGCAAATGCAACACCAAGAAGGAGTGGTCAGAACTTTATGCCAATTGCAGGGTAGACTGACGTCACTGAGGTATGCTCATGATGTGAAATGCGCCGCTGTGCTGCGCACGTAGCGAACGATAAATGGGACACGGCGTTGGCGAATGGCCCACTTCGTACCGTGATTTCTCAGCCGACAGTCATTGTAGAACGTGTTGTCGTGTGCCACAGGACACGTGTATAGCTAAGAATGCCAGGCCGCCGTCAACGGAGGCATTTCCAGCAGACAGACGACTTTATGAGGGGTATGGTGATCGAGCTGAGAAGGGCAGGTTGGTCGCTTCGTCAAATCGCAGCCGATACCCATGGGGATGTGTCCACGGTGCAGCGCCTGTGGCGAAGATGGTTGGCGCAGGGACATGTGGCACGTGCGAGGGGTCCAGGCGCAGCCCGAGTGACGTCAGCACGCGAGGATCGGCGCATCCGCCGCCAAGCGGTGGCAGCCCCACACGCCACGTCAACCGCCATTCTTCAGCATGTGCAAGACACCCTGGCTGTTCCAATATCGACCAGAACAATTTCCCGTCGATTGGTTGAAGGAGGCCCGCACTCCCGGCGTCCGCTCAGAAGACTACCATTGACTCCACAGCATAGACGTGCACGCCTGGCATGGTGCCGGGCTACAGCGACTTGGATGAGGGAATGGCGGAACGTCGTGTTCTCCGATGAGTCACGCTTCTGTTCTGTCAGTGATAGTCACCGCAGACGAGTGTGGCGTCGGCGTGGAGAAAGGTCAAATCCGGCAGTAACTGTGGAGCGCCCTACCGCTAGACAACGCGGCATCATGGTTTGGGGCGCTATTGCGTATGATTCCACGTCACCTCTAGTGCGTATTCAAGGCACGTTAAATGCCCACCGCTACGTGCAGCATGTGCTGCGGCCGGTGGCACTCCCGTACCTTCAGGGGCTGCCCAATGCTCTGTTTCAGCAGGATAATGCCCGCCCACACACTGCTCGCATCTCCCAACAGGCTCTACGAGGTGTACAGATGCTTCCGTGGCCAGCGTACTCTCCGGATCTCTCACCAATCGAACACGGGTGGGATCTCATTGGACGCCGTTTGCAAACTCTGCCCCAGCCTCGTACGGACGACCAACTGTGGAAAATGGTTGACAGAGAATGGAGAACCATCCCTCAGGACACTATCCGCACTCTTATTGACTCTGTACCTCGACGTGTTTCTGCGTGCATCGCCGCTCGCGGTGGTCCTACATCCTACTGAGTCGATGCCGTGCGCATTGTGTAACCTGCATATCGGTTTGAAATAAACATCAATTATTCATCCGTGCCGTCTCTGTTTTTTCCCCAACTTTCATCCCTTTCGAACCACTCCTCCTTGGTGTTGCATTGTCACTGTCAGTCAGTGTATTCGATCAAATGACAAACCACACATTTTCTCACTTTTAACGAACAGTACTACGCTACCGATCTAACAGTTCAAAGTTCCGAAGCTCGAATGACTAAGCCGCAGACAGGCGTGATCCGTGAACACTCTTCGTCTTTATTCGGCGAGGGGTGTTGAATAGTGGAGAGTCCCAGGGCAAAAAACTATGCCCTTTTACTAATCTGTTTCCCAGGAGTACCCGATGAATCGGAAAATCTCAGTTCACTACACTGGTGGAGGGAAAATCTATCTGACTTGGAGGCGATTTTTCCTCCAAGCAGAGGTAAAACCCCCTGTTAGCTCCTGATCTGGAATAAAATAAATGTAGTATTTAATAAAAGTGAAGAGGAAGAAGATTTTCTTAAGAAACGGCTCTTTTCAGACTTGAATTTTGAGTTATTTAGTGAATTGTGGTGCTATAATTTGCCAGCCCCGTGGTGTAGGGGTAGCGTGCCTGCCTCTTACCCGGAGGTCCCGCGTTCGATTCCCGGCCAGGTCAGGGATTTTCACCTGGACCTGAGGGCTGGTGTGAGGTCCACTCAGCCTACGTGATTAAAATTGAGGAGCTATCTGACTGTGAGATAGCGGCCCCGGTATAGAAAGCCAAGAATAACGGCCGAGAGGATTCGTCGTGCTGACCACACAACACCTCGTAATCTGCAGGCCTTCGGGCTGAGCAGCGGTCACTTGGTAGGCCTAGGCCCTTCAAGGGCTGTAATGGGGTTTGGTTTGGTTTGGTTTGGTTTGGTTTGGTTTGGTTTGGTTTGGTTTGGTGCTATCATTTGGAACAGGCCTAAATTTGAATTCTAGCTACTACCAAGTGAGCCTCTGCCTTACATGTGCACGCTGCTCATTCTAAACAGCGCGTCAGAGTAGGGCTCGGTTGGTTGGTTGGTTGGTTGGTTGGTTGGTTGGTTGGTTGGTTGGTTGGTTGGTTGGTTGGTTGGTTGGTTGGTTGGTTGGTTGGTTGGTTGGTTGGTTGGTTGGTTGGTTGGTTGGTTGGTTGGTTGGTTGGTTGGTTGGTTGGTTGGTTGGTTGGTTGGTTGGTTGGTTGGTTGGTTGGTTGGTTGGTTGGTTGGTTGGTTGGTTGGTTGGTTGGTTGGTTGGTTGGTTGGTTGGTTGGTTGGTTGGTTGGTTGGTTGGTTGGTTGGTTGGTTGGTTGGTTGGTTGGTTGGTTGGTTGGTTGGTTGGTTGGTTGGTTGGTTGGTTGGTTGGTTGGTTGGTTGGTTGGTTGGTTGGTTGGTTGGTTGGTTGGTTGGTTGGTTGGTTGGTTGGTTGGTTGGTTGGTTGGTTGGTTGGTTGGTTGGTTGGTTGGTTGGTTGGTTGGTTGGTTGGTTGGTTGGTTGGTTGGTTGGTTGGTTGGTTGGTTGGTTGGTTGGTTGGTTGGTTGGTTGGTTGGTTGGTTGGTTGGTTGGTTGGTTGGTTGGTTGGTTGGTTGGTTGGTTGGTTGGTTGGTTGGTTGGTTGGTTGGTTGGTTGGTTGGTTGGTTGGTTGGTTGGTTGGTTGGTTGGTTGGTTGGTTGGTTGGTTGGTTGGTTGGTTGGTTGGTTGGTTGGTTGGTTGGTTGGTTGGTTGGTTGGTTGGTTGGTTGGTTGGTTGGTTGGTTGGTTGGTTGGTTGGTTGGTTGGTTGGTTGGTTGGTTGGTTGGTTGGTTGGTTGGTTGGTTGGTTGGTTGGTTGGTTGGTTGGTTGGTTGGTTGGTTGGTTGGTTGGTTGGTTGGTTGGTTGGTTGGTTGGTTGGTTGGTTGGTTGGTTGGTTGGTTGGTTGGTTGGTTGGTTGGTTGGTTGGTTGGTTGGTTGGTTGGTTGGTTGGTTGGTTGGTTGGTTGGTTGGTTGGTTGGTTGGTTGGTTGGTTGGTTGGTTGGTTGGTTGGTTGGTTGGTTGGTTGGTTGGTTGGTTGGTTGGTTGGTTGGTTGGTTGGTTGGTTGGTTGGTTGGTTGGTTGGTTGGTTGGTTGGTTGGTTGGTTGGTTGGTTGGTTGGTTGGTTGGTTGGTTGGTTGGTTGGTTGGTTGGTTGGTTGGTTGGTTGGTTGGTTGGTTGGTTGGTTGGTTGGTTGGTTGGTTGGTTGGTTGGTTGGTTGGTTGGTTGGTTGGTTGGTTGGTTGGTTGGTTGGTTGGTTGGTTGGTTGGTTGGTTGGTTGGTTGGTTGGTTGGTTGGTTGGTTGGTTGGTTGGTTGGTTGGTTGGTTGGTTGGTTGGTTGGTTGGTTGGTTGGTTGGTTGGTTGGTTGGTTGGTTGGTTGGTTGGTTGGTTGGTTGGTTGGTTGGTTGGTTGGTTGGTTGGTTGGTTGGTTGGTTGGTTGGTTGGTTTAAATTAAATTTAATTTTAGGTCTTCCCCTAAACTAACATTTCACTCAGCGTGAATAAAATAATTTATAGGCTAGAATGTAGTAGCTCATCCCCCCGACTTGACATACCGATTTTCATTAAATTCTCTTCTGCCGTTCTGTCGTTTTCTCGTATACAGGCAGACAGACAGAAATTTCAAATTCTGAGCAATGTACAGACAACTATTTTCTATATAGAGATTTATTCCTAAAAATTACAATCCTTTCCTTAATCATCGTTATCTGATCGATTAGATTAGCAATTTCAGCAGTTTTGCTGCCACTACGAGCGCTAATGTGAGTCAATGCAGAGTTTCACTTAAGACCTTATAAATACATTCGGTGCGGACATCTATCAAAACATTTTTAAAAATGCCTGAGAGTAATGAACCAAGGAACACATTACAGTAAGAATTATGTAAATAAGTTAATTTGCCTATAATTTGAATCAAAAAGAAACAAGGGATTTTAGGCTGTTTTTTCCAGATCTTCATTTAGGCCGGAAATCTTTCTTTCTTAATCTGTTTACCCTCCAGGGTCGGTTTTTCCCTCGGACTGAGCGAGGGATCCCATGTCTACCGCCTCAAGGCCAGTGTCCTGGATCGTGAGACAACCTGGCCCAGGCGGCCTCACCTGCTATGCTGAACAGGAGCCTTGTGGAGGGATGGGAAGATTGGAAGGGATAGGGAAGGAAGCGGCCGTGGCCTTATGTTAGGTACCATCCCGGCATTTGGCTGGAGGAGAAATGGGAAATCACTTCGAGGATGGCTGAGGTAGGATTCGAACCCTCCTCTACACAGTTCTCCTCCCGGGGCCGAGTGGACACTGTTTCAGCGCTCGCACCACTTTTGAAACTTCATGGCAGAGCTGGAAATCAAACCCGGGTCTTCAGGGGGTGGTACCTAATCACGCTAACCACTACACCACAGAGGCTGACTTAGGCTGGAAGTGACTTTTTTGCTAGAACTATCCAAGACCTTTCCGGACCCTGTAGCCCTTCAGCTTCCGGCACAACTGAGGAAATTACTTAATTTTGCGTTGTTCGTAATGGGGGATCCCTGCTTTTTCTGCTAATGTTGTCAACAGTAAAACTGCCGACTCTAGATAACTGGGAAATAATCATAAAGAAGAAGAAGAAAATGTTTGTCGGGTTCCTCGCTACCTTCAATCAATCAGTCAATCAATACTGATCTGCATTTAGGGCAGTCTCCCAGGTGGCAGATTCCCTATCTGCTGTTTTCCTAGCCTTTTCCTAAATGATTTCAAAGAAATTGGAAATTCATTGAACATCTCCCTTGGTAAATTATTCCAATCCCTAACTGCCCTCCCTATAAATGAATATTTGCCCCAGTTTGTCCTCTTGAATTCCAACTTTTTCTTCATATTGTGATCTTTCGTACTTTTATAAACGTCACTCAAACTTATTCGTCTACTAATGTCATTGCACGCCATCTCTCCGCTGATAGCTCGGAACATACCACTTAGTCGAGCAGCTCTTCTTCTTTTTTAATGTTGGATCCAAAAATTATTATGGTGTCGGAGCTGCATTTTACTATGAGCAAACTCAGTATGTTGAATTCTATCATTTATCGTCACATTTTTCTATTTTTTCTGCAGAACTCCTTGCCATACCACAAACGTTGCGCTACATAAAAAAATTCATCAGTACAATATGCTAACATATTTACTCATTTCCTATCCGTGCTCCAAACACTAAAATACAACAAGTTTACTTTCAATTGGTATGTATATGATGTAAAGCACATCCTATTTAATTTACACCAATTAGGTGTCCAAGTTACACTCATTTGGATACCGGCACATAGGTGATGAAAGGGCTGAGCGATTAGCAAAAGAGGCTTCCCTATTACCTACAAATCCAACCACATTTTCTGTTCCAGCCTTGGACTTCTTATCTCTGCTAAAATCACAACAAAAACACTTATGGCAACACCTATGGACTACATCTGCACGCGGGAAGGGAAATTTCTGTCATAGTCTACACCCACTATTACCTACTACTTTCTGGTATTAAAACGCAAAATACACCCGTCGACATATTAATATCTTACGCCTTCGCTTTAATCATGCTCTCACACCCCTCTATAAATTTCTATTTCGTCTACAACAGCATTTTCTATGTGATTGTGGCTCCGCAGATGCCAATATTATCATCTCATGTCCATTGTATAACTCCTCTCGTTCCCGACTTACTCAAGCTTAATAAATTTAAATTATCCTCCGCCCACGTCAATTGCATGTCTAGTATACAAGCCCTCCCACACCATAATCAGTATATTAAATCATTTCTTAGACCACTCTAATTTACAACTCTAATCATTCATTACAAACATTATTTAACATCATTTCACTTGTTTCATAATATTTTCACTCACATTTCGTATACTTCTTATTATTTATCTCATTTTTGACTCACCTTCCCTAACACGCCCGCTTTTAACCCACTCCACACAGCTACTGTAACTATATTGTCATCTTTCCCCTCCCCAATTGTGTTTACGCTTTCACTGAACGTCATACCATAACACTGTTACGTCCAGTCGTTATTTGTTTCCGACATCAACTACACATTTCACTCTTCTCTTTCACTTTTCTCTTTTCTGTCCTCTACAAAATTGTCCATATATTAATTTCTGTCCGTTCCGCGTCCCACACTCTTACAGGTATTCACCCCTCAGTAGTTTCACCTCCCTTTCCTAATTGTACCATAAATATAGACCCGGGCTTGTTCGTCCTGTTCGTTGTGTAAAAAGTCTCTGAGATGGGTCACTCTAGCGTGAAGATTAGTATACCTTATGTCCTTGTGATTTTCCTATATCTCCTGGTATTATATAAATAATCATATTACAATCAATTGTCTTATGTGCTACGTTTTCTAGTGAACTATTTCAAGTGCTTTGGAACCATTTTGTGTGTCAACTGCTCTCATTCCGCACGTCATTGTTAATCAGATAATCTTGCGAACAGCATTTTTGCCCTACTATATAATTGTGTGCGTGTGTGTAACTAGTACAATTATTTATAAGTATTGTGACTGGGTGACATAATGAGCCCAAATCCATTTCGAGAACAAGAACAACAAGAACTCCGTTAACCTTGGTCTATTACATTCTCTTTGGTCTGGGCAAAGGCATCAGTCATACCAAATACTGAATTTGGTCATACACCGTGACCGAGTAGGGACTTAAATAATTCTTAATTAGAACTTCAGGTGTAGATGATTTAAGCAACTGGTACAGTTACACATCCCTTTACCAACTAGTGTTTCTTGTTTATTATTCGAACCCTCTACCAACATCCTTAAACTTACAAACCAGTTTCTTTACTACTAAATTAATTTTGTAAACAAATGATCTTCTTTTGTTTCAGAAAGTTTTTTCAACTCCTACCTTCAATTGTCATATGAACACAGCATGCTGTTCAATTTGGTCCATAGCATTCGGTCAATAACGTTTGTATAGCATATTGTTTTATTCTGAAGAAGTGCTTCGTTATTCTTTTGTGTGTTTAACGTGGATATTGTTATAATAAGAAGGTGCGCTCAGTTGAGCATCTTAGTCCTTACTGTAGTCTGTAATCGACTTCGTTCTTTTCGTGCACTTTGGTACGTGGTATGTGTCACAATGTTTGCCGCACAGCACACACACGCAATCTACGTCTGGTTTGTGAAATCGCTTGTTAATACACAGCTTGTAGTGAAAGCCGTGTACTGAAAGTCTGGGTATCACATGTTTTTACTTCTGGTTTTCTCTGGTCCAGGACTTTTCCACCATAGCAGGTGAGCTGCAGAATTCCAGCAGTATTTCTTCCCTCTTCTTATTTCGGTTCCTTAGTAGTTCTTGATATGATGCTATTGATGGTAGGTGGTGTTGGGTCCTGATGTCCTCTATGAAGTAGGTTTCTCCTATCATCTCGTATAGAAGTCGTGAGGGGGTTGTCTTCCCTACTCCCATTGCTCTTTTCATGTACCGTACATCGCTTTCACCTTTTCAATTTTGGTCAATTCACCTATTTTTAACTTTTCTAGGTGATCTGTATGCCGCTGTTGCTTGCAGTGTAACCCCTAGGTATTTGAATTTGTTTACTCTCTCTAGTGGATTGCCTGAAAACACAATTTTGTCAGTCGCTGCTGCTTTTCCACCCTTCCTAAAAGTCAACTGTACAGTTTTCTCTTGGTTTATATTGACATCGTTTTCCCTGGCCCAATTCTCCAGCTTGTTAATTGATTCTTGTAGGCTACTTCTGTCCTTATAGGAGACCTGATCACCATGTCATCTGCATATAGAATTGGAGTTGAATTCGAGTTCACCTTAATGATTTTCATTATGTCTGCTGTATAGATGTTAAATAGTGTAGGACTGATAGGGTCCCCCTGCAATACCCCATTTGTTTGAATAATCCGTTTCGATGTTTCCACGTTATTATTTATACATATGTAGTTATACTTTAAGAGATCTTCTGTTATCCTTGCAATTGGGTGGTCCTTTCCAGTCATTCCGTTAAGTTTCTCGATAAGCTTCTTCCTGTTTACCATTCTTATACAAACAGTAAAGTTATACTCGTGATTTGTGACGACGCCCGTTACGATACATATGCTCGCGCTACCTGTGACAGAATCACCGATGAAAGTCACAGATATTTTTGTGTCACAGATACGCCTGTCACTGATATTCTAAAATATCGGTTAAGCTCATCTCTATTTGTGACTGGGTAACATTAAGAGAACCCAAATCCCCCCCGCGCAAATCTTCAAGAACAAGAACAACTTCAAGTAAGCAAGACGAGAATCGTAGTATTTCTTCACAGTTATCGACAGGTAAGCTGAAAATAAATACACGTTCGGTAATTATAGTGCAATAAATGTTCGATTTCTGTTAGCACTGCGATGATTACCTGGCTTTTTTGATGTTTGAATTACAGCGCATTTCAAACCCCCCCGCCTTTCGCCCATACATATTTAACTGTACAGTTGTTCGTATCTCAAGTGAAATATACCATGCATTACGTTCAGCCTGTTTATCACTGTGTAGAACATTTATTTCCATTTGTTAACTAGTCTTTACACATTGTTTGTGCTGTGATTTATAATCTAATGCTTTACTTCTGGTAGTCAAATGTCTGTTTTCCTTAGCATAACCGAACTTCACACTGGGTATTATTGTTAAATTAAGCGGTCAGTACCGAAGGTATATATTGCATGGCTAAAGCGTACGGTAATAGTTATAACTTTCCAAAGAAGACAATTATCTAAATCCGGTTTTGTTTCGAAGTGGTGCGTTTGTTCTTTAATATTGAGTTTTGGGCACATATCGCCATACTTTATGCAGTTTTACTCCCTTCATTATGCTATTTACGTTATATTTCGTGTCATTAAGGAAGTTTGGTGCTTTTGTTTTGTATGCTTTCACTACGAACATAACCTTTATCATGCCAAACCATCTCAGCTACTATCCGCAGGAATTTTGATTGAACTCTATTGTGTATGCCTGAATGCCAGTTTCTTCTAGATGTGGACATCGCATGACGTGACTTAGTGCGTTACATTCCTAACGATTATGTAGTTGACTTTGTGCCGCAATTTATAGAGCCTAAACTAGATGTTGTCGGCGCAACCTAATAACCTGAATGTCTATTTCAGATGTATTAAATATTACTTAGAAAAAAAAAAAACACCTGTGGAGATGTAACACTTTCGAAATAAATTCTAGGGTGCTATAGCCCTGTTGGGTCTTGGCCTATCAAGCGACTGCTGTCCAGCCTGAAACTTTCAGGCTATGAGGAGACGCATGTTCAGTGTAACAAATTCCTTTGGCGTTATTGTTCAGACTGGGGCATTATCTCACCTGTAGTTAGCTCTTCAGTTGTTCTCGTGTAGGCTGAGTGGACCTCGAACCAGCCCTTACATTCAGATAAAAATCCCTGATCTGATCGGTAACTGAACCCAAGTCATTCTAGATACCAATACAACTCAGAAAGGAAACCATTTCTATTTCAGAATACGTAGGAAACCCACATTCACACCAATCATGATTAAGAGGCGGCCGGAGTCAGTTCTAGATTCACATTTTATTTCAAAATATCGCCACTAGTCTCGTTGATGTCGACAACTAACTCCCTGCTAACTCCACTGATAGTTTCATCACGGGTGCATAGATGGCAGTACGAAAGGCCAAGGCCGAACGAGCGATTCCCCTGTCACCCTCCAGCGTCACATAGTCTGTCACCAGGAAGTTGTGATACAGTACTTGCACAGAGCTGATGGTGTTGACATTTGTACGGAATGCGAAACATTCCAGGAAATTATTGAGCATGGGTTAGTGCTGAACAAAACAGTCAAAATAAGGTACTGTTTCCGACAAATATAAATGAAATGGCGTATGGCTTTTAGTGCCGGGAGTGTCCGAAGACAAGTTCGGCTCGCCAGATGCAGGTCTTTTGATTTGACACCCGTAGGCGACCTGCGCGTCGTGATGAGGTTGAACCCAGCCCCCATGCCAGAGAAATTAACCAATTATGGTTAAAATTACCAACCCTGCTGGGTTTGTTCAGTGCAGTGTTTTTTATATTCTTAGTAATATGTCTCGCATCTGTGGTGTAGTGTGTGATTAGCTGCCACCCCCAGAGGTCCGGGTTCGATTCCCGGCTCTGCCACGAAATTTGAAAAAGTGGTACGAGGGCTGGTGCCGGCCCCGTGGTGTAGGGGTAGCGTGCCTGCTTCTCACCCGGAGGCCCCGGGTTCGATTCCCGGCCAGGTCAGGGATTTTTACCTGGACCTGAGGGCTGGTTCGAGGTCCACTCAGCCTACGTGATTAGAATTGAGGAGCTATCTGACGGTGAGATAGCGGCCCCGGTCTAGAAAGCCAAGAATAACGACCGAGAGGATTCGTCGTGCTGACCACACGACACCTCGTAATCTGCAGGCCTCCGGGCTGAGCAGCGGTCGCTTGGTAGGCCAAGGCCCTTCAAGGGCTGTAGTGCCATGGGGTTTGGTTTTTTTGGTTTTTTGGTACGAGGGCTGGAACGGGGTCCACTCAGCCTCGAGAGGTCAACTGAGTAGAGGTGGGTTCGATTCCCACCTCAGTCATCCTAGAAGTGGTTTTCTGTGGTTTCCCTCTTCTCCTCCAGGCAAATGCCGGGATGGTACCTAACTTAAGGCCACGGCCGCTTCCTTCCCTCTTCCTTGCCTGACCCATCCAATCTTCCCATCCCTGCACAAGGCCCCTGTTGAGCATAGCAGGTGAGGCCGCCTGGGCGAGGTACTGGCCATTCTCCCCAGTTGTATCCCCCGACCCAAAGTCTGAAACTCCAGGACACTGCCCTTGAGGCGGTAGAGGTGGGATCCCTCGCTGAGTCCGAGGGAAAAACCGACCCTGGAGGGTAAACAGATTAAGAAGAAGAAGAAGTGATATGTCTGAAAATTCAGAAGCGGGTTCGAATCCCACTGTCGGCAGCCCTGAAGATGGTTTTCCGTGGTTTCCCATTTTCACACCAAGAAAATGCTGGGGCTGTAACTTAATTAAGGCCACGGACGCTTCCTTCCAACTCCTAGGCCTTTCCTATCCCGTCGTCGCCATAAGACCTATCTGTGTCGGTGCGACGTAAAGCCACTACTGTATCAAAAATAAATCAGAAGACGAACCTGTATCTAAAAAGGAAACGAGGAGTGGTAGGCAAACAAACTCACACGCGTAATATTATTCGGAATGCAAGGGTAAAAGGAGAAGGTTATATTTCTTACTCAGACAAGGAAGTACCTGGTCTGAGCCCTACATGATTCTTTGTTATTGTTTGTTTTAGGTGCCCATCAATATCAAGAAGATACGTGAACTAAATGCCTTAAAACCTTACCTGATGGAATATGAATACTTTTATGACAGCATTTTACAATGGCCTACTACAGAGACAGAATGTGCTGTGGAGTTTGTTTATGCGGATCGATTACCTCCTGTCATGATGAGCAGGCATTGCTGATTTCATCCTTTTGTGTCAGCAATACAGTCTAAACCTATTAAAATATGTTTTCTTTAACAAATATGGTGTTTATGACAAAACCCCTTCAAAATTCAAGAACCATCCCATAAAAATATTTTTGCAACACTCGTTTATTTCAGAAACCAGTTAAGTGGAAATTTGTTCCGTTTTTTTTACGGCAAAGTTAATAAGCACAACATATTTTTCCTTAGATAGAAATTATTAAGAGATATAACACTTTCAAGCTAAAATATTAAAACCCCTACCGTCAGGCCCCGATTTCAAGTAGTTAGCGCCCTGGGCAAACAATATTTAGCCGCCCGTCCCTCTGCTCGTTCTAAAAAATAATTAAATATTACAGTTTTCAAGATTATGAGTTTTTAAACAGCACATTATGCAAATACAGTTAATTCTCATAATTAAAGTTATCAAGCCAAATAAAGATAACAGCCAAATAAGAATGGGGCTGTTTTTTATTGCTATTTAAAAAGCCGTTGGTTCAGTTTGATAATTTGTATGTAAGTAAATAATTTTAGAAATAAGACACGTTTTCTTCATAAAATTTAAATATATAGATTAAATTCAGGTTTTAAAGTTAGAATAGTTTAAAGTGTTTTATATAGTCTAATAAAATAATTGGAATAATTTGTGGAATGTAAAAGTAATTTGAGTGTAATGAATTTAAGACGTAATTCACGCAAGGCCATAATTACTCGATCCGCCAGCAGCCGACCCTCAAAAACTGGCGCCCTGGGCAAATGCCCAGTTCGCCCATGTGTAAATCGGGGCCTGCTTACCGTAACATATTGTCTGATGCTAGACAGTTTCTTTCATTTTCCCAAAAATGACAGATTTGGCGCTTGACTTGTTTCTGAAATAATCGATTCAATTAAGGTACAGCCCCAGCATTTGCTTGGCGTAAAAATGGGAAACCACGGAAAACCATCTTCAGGGCAGCCGACAGTGGGGTTCGAACCTGTTATCTCCCGAATACTGGATACTGGCCGCACTTTAGCGACTGCAGCTATCGAGCTCGGGTTTTAAGTATCTAGAACCGCCACTGCCCATATTGTAATAGGCTACAACTGAAAGAGGAACAACATAAATTTATAGCAATTTATTCTTATTCTACTAAACCTTAAAATAGTTTTATAAATGTATACACACAGAGATAATACAGAAACATGTAGCAACTACTATTCAGTATGCGGATTCTCAACCATTACTACATCTCTTTCTGTAACGTTACGCTATTCAGCCATTGTTTTAGTGAGATATGTTGTAGCTTATTCGAACTGACGATTCACCTCCGACCTACATTTACCAATAAAAATAAGTTAATTGTCTTAGAGTGAATAGTAAACATCATTGCGTCACTAATATAACAAAGACAATTCAATAAAGTCGGATAACACCTACCTCAGATAAGGCAGCTGTTCAAAGTTCATTCGCAATTTCATGGTGTTCTTCACCAACATATTTGTCATATTCTTCGGCGTGTTTTAAAGAATAATGTCGATGAATGTTTTTTTTTTGCTAGTGGTTTTACGTCGCACCGACACAGATATGTCTTATGGCGACGATGGGATAGGAAAGGCCTAGGAGTTGGAAGGAAGCGGCCGCGGCCTTAATTAAGGTACAGCCCCAGCATTTGCCTGGTGTGAAAATGGGAAACCACGTAAAACCATCTTCAGGGCTGACGACAGTGGGATTCGAACCCACTATCTCCGGGATGCAAGCTCACAGCCGCGCGCCTCTAACCGCACGGCCAGCTCGCCCAGTGTTAACATTTTTAATAAAGTTTAATGTCTTATTACAAATCAAGCATTTTGCCATTCCATTGCACTCGGTAAAAAGATACGGCATAATAAAACACGACAAAATTGAAAGGTCATACCACAACTAGTGAGTAACAAAGTATTGTCAGCGTGTCCACTGCCGCTTGTTATGAAGCAAGGGTGAGGAAGCGACTGATAGCAGCTGAAGATCTCGCTCACCACATCCCTGCGTGGGTAAGAGCGAATCTGTCATCATCCCTCTTCAAGGACAAGGCGCTGCGGCATCTGACGGAAACTGGCTGAACTACCAGCACTAGAATTCGGCCGACACTCGGAAGTCAATAAGCAGAGCTTTGTTAAAATCACGATTAAATATATAAAGAAACCCTAATTTTGAAGTATGTTAAAGTAGCCGCTTAGAGAAAAATATAAACTTCGCTACGGTATAGTTTGCTTCCAATCTGAACACCATCTTGACTTAAAACAAGTTTAGGAAAACCATGGTTCAGAGCTCAATTTCATATGGAGATTCGTTATTTTAATTACCATTTTATAACTATATTTTCATTTCTTTTTGAAATGTTTTTGCACTAATGAAAAGTGTATCACAGACTACCATCCGCTATAAAAACAAAATAATTTTACCTTGTTCCGTTTTCTGATAAAAACTCTTACAAACTTTTGACCCATGTTACAACAACTACTGAGCTGGTGGCCGGCCGTTCCACCTCCGGCCGCCTCTTAAAAACAATTGTTTGCATCCCCTAAACACAGAAGAAGTCCACGCATTACAGTTTAATTGTCAGAGCCTTTAAAGTTAACCGAAAATGAGAGAAGAAAGGAGCTCGCATACATCTGCAAACAGGCCTTGTTTAAAGGGTTTAGTTTCAAAGTCATTAATAAAATAATGATGACTAAGTGCAGATTTAAACAACACATAAATTAGGTAGAACAACCGGAGAAAGCAAAAATGAATATCAAGTTTACATACAATAACCCTAACATTTACACTCTCACAAAATTATTTATGAAACACAATATTAAGGTAGCTTTTTCAATAAACAATAACACTACACAGGTTTTTCAACCACAACATAGTCAACAAATCCAAAGAAGAGGAATATCAGGCATCTATAAGCTGGCTTGCACCCAATGCAGGGATTCATATGTTGGACAGTCTGGGTGGGATTTTTCAATAAGATGTCAGGAGCATGTCATCGCAGAGAATTAAAGAAGATTCTCGGCAATGGGGACACAAATGAAGGAAACAGGACCCAAATTCACCAACATTAAACATGACCTTGAAATTATTAACAGGATAATCAAGGGAAGACTTATGAATAATTTATAAAATATTCACATCCTTCTTGATAAGTTAACGGATAAGGATTATAATTTAAACAATACAAACGAATGAAGAAACCCTCTATTTGAACATATACTTAGATATATGGAACATTTAGAAAGGAAGCAGATGAGCGTAGCAAATAACATGAACAAGTATGATGTCTCTAGTTAGCACCTCCCTCCTCGCAAGAAACAACAACAGGTGATGATAGCCTTGTTTCCCCCTTCTCACTGAGCCGTGCTAGCAAGCAGACTACAACACATCGCTACTATACGAGATCGAGGACGGAGAACACTGGCACAGACCCACACCCAGGATAGTCGAAAGTAAGGACAGAAACCCACAGACAGGGGTAAGTGAGGACTTCTCAAAACACCATCCCTTTTTTTTCTAAGAGATAATTTTAAATGCCAATCCTTTCAGAAATATTTTAAATTATTTTTTACCTATTTTCTGCCAGTAACAGATCAAGTCACCAGCTTTCCAATCATCTGGTTTGTAGACAAATAACATCTAAGCATGTCCCAACATTGAGCTGTAATGGCATTCTAAGAATCAACCCTTGGTAATAAAGTAACAAGTTAACCAGCTTTTTTCCACATGCTTTCGAGCACAAACATGAATGGGGCTTAAAAAATATTAACTCTTCAACTGGAAGCTGACATATGTTTTTATTAGTATTTTGGTTAAGAGTAAGTTTTAATTATAGTTTAATTACATCTCAAGTAATTAGTTGGTAAACATTCATCTGTGTTTTTTCAAATATGCTTCCCGTCAGAAGGTAGAAAGAGGCTTATTGGAAGAAAAAATTTTAACAGTATTTTAGTTAAGGACAAGTTATTACTTAGTTTTTAAGAATCTTCCTCACCTCTCCAACCCCCCTCCCTCACCACCATCCTCCTCCCACAATAGTAAAAAAATTTAAGTGTCCCATGTAAAGGATCAAGGCTAATACGAGAACATATATTGTGCATATTTTTACCTTATTTACATCTAAGCATACGAGAATGTAGCTGATGATGACTGCAAAGCAGTCGAAACATTTCCTATTAATGATTTTATAAAATTGCCAGAGGCAAATAAAGGGATCGATTAGGTGACTAAATTGTCCTTTGATATGTATCTCGCACACTGTCAGTTGACACCACAGTTGTGTAAACAACTCGTGATACTGCTTGAACTCTTCTTATTCAGAACAAATTTTCAGTCTCTACTTCCCAAAAGGACTGCAGGGAAAATGCCTCAATGGCTCATATGTGACACGAATGTTGTAATCTTTTAAATACTGAGTTGATGGTGGGATAAATCTTTTAAAAAAGGAAATAACTATGAAAATCATGTGAATAGAGCAGTAATTTTATGCATTGAAAAATATCCTTGCATATAACAAAGTATGATCTTTGAAATAAATTCTAGAGTGCTGTAGCCTTTTGGATCTTGACCTATCAAGCGACTTCTGCCCAGCCTGAAACCTTCAGGTTGTGAGGAGACTTGTTTTCAGTGCAACTAATTCCTCCATCATTATTCATTAATCTGGGGCGATATCTCGCCTTTAGATAGCTCTTCTGTTGTTCTCATGTAGACTGAGTGAATCTCGAACTAGCCCTTATATTCTGATAAAAATCCCTGACCTGAGCAGTAATTGAACCCAAGTCTCGCAGGTAAGTGGCAGACTCTCTACCCCTAGACTGCAGTGCTGCCATGACATGAAACCTTGAAGAAATATAGTGGCATTTTGTAAGCAGGAAACTGGTGGAGAAAATGGGATTTTTATACTGGTGCTCTACAGCCTACAGGGTGTCAGATTAAAATATCTTCAAACGGTAGCTGAATTATTATTAATATTAATTATCTCATGCCTGACACAAGTGGCATTTAAAGGGGAACTCAGAGTTTCTCATGTTGGGGTTGCCACCACAAGCTCCTTAGTTGAGTCTGGCATTACATGTACTTACTTGTGCCATGCTTTTCATGTTGATATTTGCTAGTGGACCTCCTTTGTTTAACTCTCGTTCCCAAGTTAAGAAATGCTGGGGGCTCCTTTAGTCACCTTTTATGACAGGCACGGGATACTGCACCCTCCCACATTGGACAGTGCAATCAACTGCTGTTTTAGCATTATCAGATGTGTAACTTACTTGCCACTCAATCCTTTTTTCCTAGTGGTTGTTGGAAATAGGAACCAGGCTCTTACTCGTGACCTAATTGCTCTAACTACCTGTCAGAGTATTCTTGCAAAACTTTTATCTTTGGTTAAACGACAACACTTTGCAACCGGGGGTTACCTATGTTATGCCAAAAAAAGTACTAATAATGTTGGGGTCTGGTAAAAACTATAGTTAACCAAAGGAGGTCAGCTAGCAAAGATGAACATGAAAGTTTCTATATGAAACCTGTAGACATCCTTGTAGTCTCTTAGTGCTTTACATATTTGGCTTCTCCATTGTAAAACCATAATAAAATCTGCCATCATGTTTTGAGCCTGATCTCTATCACTGTGAGTCACCTACTGCACAGTCTCAAGTTCATAGATTTTTCTCCATTCAGTGAGATGGAGTTCCAGTTTATTCATACACATGTGGAGGTGTATCTCCTAGAGAATCTCCAAACAACATGTATCTCAAGGGGCAAGTTTCACTGCTGAGACAAAGCCTTTTTATTCACCTGCATTTGAGATACACCTCAATATTTATGATATAAGAGTTAGATGTCAGGTTTATTCACATCACCCATTATCTAGGATATGTCAAACAGTATGCCACTAGCACCAAGTGCATTTTGTTGCTAGAAAGTATAATTCAGAAAAGTGAGTGCCCCCAATTTATTATAGCACACAGGTAAGGATAGGTTGGAATGAAAAGCTCTGATTTTTTTAGAATCGTCCTACTTTTAAAATTATTCACAAAAGTTATTCAAGCACTTGTCATCGCATAAAGAGTTTTTCCTTTAAATATCATGCCTGTCTCATTGAGCCACTTACTATTTGCCATATATCTGTTGTGCACTTTCTGAAGAGTATGGTATATTACGTTAATTCACAGCATCTACACTCTTCATATCTCACAGTCATTCCAACCTCTTGGAAATTCACATTATTTCTGTGCTTTCTGGGCAGACATAGCTTTTTCCCTATATTTACATATGATTCTTATGTAAATATAGACAAAGGCCATGTATTTCTTTAAAGAACAGACCTCCTTCTGCAACCACTTGTCAGTAATGACAATTCTCTATCTGTTATTGCACCATTGTTCAATTGCCCCAAATGGTACTCCTGTGTGCTCTCTACTGATGGGAGTACTACCTAGTGTGTACAGAAGTCCAGTGACGCTGTTTCTTTGATTCTGTGGTGTACATACTTTGATGACTTATCTTTGTAGCTTCCTTTCCCGAGTTTGGCATGATAGCCATAAACAGTGACATCAAGAGCCTCCTTGTGTTGAAATAATCACACCAACTGTCCTAGGACACTGTTCATTTGTAATACTTGGAACTCTTACCTTCTTTCCTCTAGTTGAGTGAGAGCCATAAAGTACCATAACAAGAGCCTCCTGGTATTCAAGTAAACACACACTTCATTAGTAGCATTTGGAACACTAATGAACATACATATATCTTAATTACCGGGCGAGTTGGCCGTGCGCGTAGAGGCGCGCGGCTGTGAGCTTGCATCCGGGAGATAGTAGGTTCGAATCCTACTATCGGCAGCCCTGAAAATGGTTTTCCGTGGTTTCCCATTTTCACACCAGGCAAATGCTGGGGCTGTACCTTACTTAAGGCCACGGCCGCTTCCTTCCAGCTCCTAGGCCTTTCCTATCCCGTCGTCGCCATAAGACCTATCTGTGTCGGCACGACGTAAAGCCCCTAGCAAAAAAAAAAATATATCTTAATTAGACGGTTCTGCCTTTCATCTGCAAGCCTCTGTGAATTTCCTTCCTTGCCTTCCCACCATATTTCACCATTTCAGGTCTAATTTCACCTATTCCTGCAGCTTTATGATGATGGAGTTTATTTACCACCCTTCCAGATCCTCAGGTGTAATTTCACCATCATCACTGTCCTTCTCCCTATAAGCATAGTAGTTTACAACTTCATCAGGAAGATTTAAAATAAGAGCCTTGTCCCTGTGATTTATTTATTTACTGAATTCATTAATTTATTTATTTACACAAGATCCAGCTACACTGAGCAAATTTCACTTGTACTGTCAACAGACTGATTAACTAGTATAAACCTTCAAGGTAAAATATAACAAACATAACAAAAGGTAACAAGATCAGGTACACAGCCTGTTAATAACAACTGTCCAAATCAAAAACAAACAAAATGTCCATGTTTGTGACAAAGTCATTGTGGGGCAAGATGGTGGTATAATCACTTCACATCAACTTATCCTTAAGAGACTGTTTACATCTCTCTCGTACATACTTTTATTTGATGTTATATCAAGCTCTTGTTTCCTATTAATAGTGTTAAAGGGAGTTGGGAGGCAGATTAGGAAAGATTGTTGAAGTATTGAGTGCTGAGTGTGGGGAATGTGGAGAAGATTTTGGTTCTGGTAGAATGGGAAGGAACACGGAGAGAGAAGAGTGTGACAAGATGTCCCGAGCTGTAATGCCCATTTAAGATCCTGTGAAGGAAATTCAGGTCAGCTACCTGTCGCCTGATGTGCGTCAGTGACACATTTATTGCCTTTAATACCTTCTGTGCAGACATATTTCTGAGCTTGAGTTTTCTGTTCCTAACAATTCCAACAAAGGAGTACAATGCTCTGTCTAACTGGTTAATGTTGGAGGGAGAGGCTCTTCAAATAGGAGAGCGGTAGTTCCAGAGAGGTTGAGTGACCGTGAGGAAGAAGTGACGAAGAGCAGTGGGATCGGAAATATCCTTGGAAGTGGTATAGAATTGATAGCCTTGGTTATATATGTTTCCATGCGGTTCTTGAATTGTTATTTTGTCATGCTGTTGCTTAACGACAGTGAGGGGCTTGTCAAGTAGGTAATATGATGTTGGTAGAGGAGATTTATGTAGTGTTATGGTCATGTGGCTGCATTTTTGTGGATTGGAGATATGTTTCCAAGTATGGCACCAGTTTTTATAGGGCATTAAGTGAGTATTGTAGAAGAGCTGCATCTGCTGGATTCCTGATCTCACTAAATATCTTGCACTCGTATGCCAAAAGTAAGGTATTTGCTGTTTTGTTGAGTTTGGACAGCAGATTTTCCATAAACAAGGCAAACAGCAAGGGGCCATGAGCACTACCTTGTTGGACTCCGGAGGTGACTGGTAACCATGAATTTGAAGTGCCTGATATTACGACTCTCTGCCAATTGATTTCCATTGAAGACTAGAGGCTCTGATAAAGACATTGACAATAATGGAGAGCTACAGGCCTGCTTGTGTACTTTGTTGTTCTATAAACTATGATTGTAATGATGATGATGTTAATAATACATGGATTTCTTGTTTTTTTCAGTAAAAGGTCAGTGGAAGGAATTTTTGTCCAATTTTCATATCAATACATCTGTTGCTGTGTGAAATGGACCAGAAAATAGAGATCAAGGAGGAACCTGTCTGGCTCGAAGGCACAGCAAGCACATCCTTTGTAAGTATCATTCTTGGTTACTTTATAGTGATCAGAATTTAACCGATCTTCAAAACATTTATAGATTTACAAGTTACAAAACATCAGAGGCATAAACTCTCCAACTTTTAAAAGGTACTTTGTCAGATGTTTCATTGCACGACACATCTAGGTGGTAGTCTGGTAGGTATGCTGTATGTTGTAGCTGTCAATGGCCATCAGATGAGTGGTGATGGCATGCTGGATGTCATTCATTATTATTGCAAATAGTGGATAGTTGTTGACATTGGAACATTGTATTTGTGATTTTTTTCCCCATGGATTGTTTAAAGATTGATTACTGAACACTAATTATTTTCAGTGAAAATTAACTGAGCAGGCCATGTGCTGTAGAAAATGAGCACTGAACTTACCTACAGGGAGCCAGTAAGATTCGTAGTGAGTTTGAGATATCACCTGAAACAAAGTGCTGATTCGGAATCCATTTAATGCCATGGACTTCATATTCTTCATTTGGTAAAACTACTGATAGTGACATTTAGGTTACTGTTCATGACAAAATTACTGATGATGACTTGTCAGGTCCTTGTCATCTAAAATCATGAGACAAGAGGATTAAATCCAGTGTTGCATTATTCTGTAATCTATATTATCTGCTTTGGCACCAACATATTTACTGCTACTTTTCTCACAGGTTGCAGGTTATATTGGCATGTGTTTGAGGAGTTTGCTAATTATTAATTTTTACCCATCTTTTCTCCTGATTGAATAGATATTATGACATAGACGGTCATTTTTGAAAATAGATTTTTCTATTCATTGTATAATGGGTCTGTAAGATCATGGAGGAAATTTTGCTTGGTGACTTTTTTCAAGTTTTTAGTATTTTTGTACAATTTTTCATGTTGTATTCCCTCCACTGCCACTCAGTTCATTTCCTCCTTTTTTTATAGATATCAGTAACTTTTTATGAATTAGTTTACTTCCTGATTTGAAAGTTTGTACAGCCATCTTCAAGGTGGGAGCTACATTAACCTAATTCTGAACTGTTCTGTTAAGTTTTTATGATTTATGTTCATGAGAAACAACCAGAACATCCAATGGTTGTGGAAGCCTCTGAAAAACAAAGTTAAAATTTGAGTGCTATGGGAGGGTGATGATGACTATTTATACTCCTATCTTTGAACAACTTATTTCTTGCTCTGGAATATCATGGCTTTCTGGCAATGCTGATAGCACTACCAGATGGAGCAGTTGGGTCAACTTGTGAAATTAGTGTCCTTACAATTGTAAGTATGCAGCAGTGGTAATTAACGAATGCTTTTAATATGTCCCCACAACAACAAAATTCTGCAACCCTCAAGGATATGTAAACACCACCAGGTCGTCCTCAGTACTTTGTCCAATCCTGCATCCTGAGAGTTGCTCATCCAGGTAACAATATAACTTCTGTTTATTGGTAAGATGGAGTCCCAGCTTGTTGGAACTTTTGATGTTACAAGCATGCTTACAACTTTTATGCAAGCATTGGACCTGTGGGAGTAACAGAGTCCCACTGCCATTTGACGGGTGAGGGACTCATTGGAATCAACTTGGCAAATGAAATGGAATTTGATGGGCAGGTCTCAATATTAATGGGGCTTATGGAAGAAAGGAAGTAGAATTAGCTGAGTTAGCAAATAGGTTGCGTCTAGATGTGTTAGGAGTTAATTATATTTGGGTAAGAGGAGAAAATGAGGAAGGGGTAGGAGATTATAAAGTATATTTGACGGGTGTTAAAAAGAAAAGGGCAGAGTGTGGGGTAGGACTGTCCTTCAGGAATACTATTGCACACAAAATAGATTCTGTAAGGCACATAGATGAGCAAATGATGTGGGTAGATTTGGCAGTTGGAAGCAATGTTCCTCATCATCCTAAATTAGTTGTTTAGAATAATAATAATAATAATAATAATAATAATAATAATAATAATGTTGCAAGTCTTTTGAGCTGATACTTATAGGAAAATGGGAATGTCAAAGCACTGAGATAAAGAGCAGTACATGTGTCAAATCTTGCATACTGTACAGCTCAGCTATGAAGTTAAGGAAGAGATATATTTCATGTAGACTCATTACACTGCAATCAGCAAGAAATCATTGAAGATCTTCACAAGAAGCTTAATGATTCAGGTCTCAATGTTTTGGGTAGCTGTTTCCAATGGGGGATCTAAGACCTTGGCAGTCGCGAGTATTTGTTGAGTAGATCCTGCTGACTTGCTGGATAAGTGTTGAGTGCATGAAAGAATGAATGGGATGAATGAACGGATTATTGCAGTTACATCATTTCAGTGTATTTTACTTTGTGTATTTTAAAATTAAGGATCCTTTTATTGTCATTTTAAATATTATTAATATTGTTTTTGCTATTAATATTGTTTGTGTTATTTGTATTTGTAAATACTGTGTAAGTTATGTACATGTATACTCTTCTAGTGGTTAAGTGTAAGAGAGGGCCTTGAGCCCTAACATTGCCACCAATAAAGGCATTATCTATCTATATATCTATCTATCTTGGCATTACACATGGAAGGCTTTTACTACTGTGCCACTGTCTTGTAAGGTAATGCAGATTCCCCACAAGCCTGTTGAAGACCTTGAAGACACTGCCATGCTGTGCGACATCTGGCACATTCAATCTTTATCCAACTCCATTGTTCGTTTTTCGAAAACATCAAGACAGTACTACCTCAGATCGTGAGCTAACACGAGGCTGTGTTCCTTTCCTCTCCTTTCGCCAGTTCACATGTGCGGACTGTCCACGATGGACTCCGTTTTTCTCTTTCCATCCTCAAAAAGCATTATTCAGTTAATTCCTTGTTCTTTAAAGGAAATCAGAAATGATATTAAATAAATAATTACCGTGACTCCGTACTTTCTCTGTGTAAACATTAAAATGAGTTTAATTACAAACAGAAATTACAAAAATAAATCTCAGTTATAATTCAGTAATTCTTACCAAAAACTAAATGCATCCTTGGTCTAGCTACACTCACTGGTGGCCCAGATTGGTTGCGCTGTAGATGTTAGTTTTCCCTCGTCCTGCTTGTGACGTCATCACAGGAGCACCGTGACTGTGTAGCATACAACTGCACGTGTATCTCATTTGATTGTTTATATATGTATGTCTTATAAAGAAAGGATTTCCACGTAATAACTATACGTAATTTCTTTCCGTATACTGCTGTTGGTTTATATAGTGGCCTACTGTATTTTGCGTAGTGTGTGTGTCGTAGTTCGTTTCTGTGAAATCTCTGTTAAGCTGCTGTGTTTCGTGCAGTGAGGTGCACTTATTTTCTTTTCGTTAGTTACGTGAACAGTGTAATAGTAACTGGAGTGAAATTTATGTGTTCATTGTACAGTATCATTGCGATAGAAAACTGTGCCGTTAATGATTCACCGACCAAGCTCGATAGCTGCAGTCGCTCAAGTGCGGCCAGTATCCAGTATTCGGGAGATAGTGGGTTCGAACCCCACTGTCGGTAGCCCTGAAGACGGTTTTCCGTGGTTTCCCATTTTCACACCAGGCAAATGCTGGGGCTGTACCTTAATTAAGGCCACGGACGCTTCCTTCCCATTCCTAGTGTTTTCCTGTCCCATCGTCACCATAAGACCTATCTGTGTCGGTGTGACGTAAAGCAAATAGCAAAGAAAAAGATTCACCGCAATCTACAGCGACACCTGATTGTTCAGCAGATCTCGCCGACCGTGAAAGAAAAAATGACAGGTCAATGCGAAGTCCCATTGGGGAAATGCTTTCCATTTCTTCTGGTACAGCCCTTGTGGGATGGATAGAAATGTTATCTCGGGGAGGTCTACTCGTTCCATCATTAGAATGGTAAACCAAATAAAGGAATTTGAGTTAATTTTCAGGGACACTCACGGACGTGCTGAACGGTGACGCATACCTAATATTATACGCAGTGTGTGTCATATAATTAGCAGTAAATTCCCCGCTGTACCACCAGAAATATTCAAAATGTGTGTTAGAACGAGAATATTTATACGCATACGACAAATGAACATTCGGACAAGAACTGAAAAATCCGTAGCAGCTCATCGGCGAAAGGCACGACAGTGTTTTTTCCTGTTCTTTCTTATTCAATTTTTAAAAAGTGACTATCTATGCGGAGCCTGCATGGCTCAGACGGCAGCGCGTCGGCTTCTCACCACTGGATACCGTGGTTGAAATCCCGGTCACTCCATGTGAGATGTGCTGGTCAAAGCGGAGGCGGGACAGGTTTTTCTCCGGGTACTCTGGTTTTCCCTGTCATCTTTCATTCCAGTAACACTCTCCATTATCATTCCATAGCATTTATCAGTCGTTAATAAATCACTTTGGGAGTGGCGACCCCATTGTAATAATAGCCTATATATGGTTTATTCATTACATCCCTGACTCGGTCAAAGACTGGAAAACAGGTTGTAGGTTTTCCAGGACTATCTATGCATGGTTTCGAATATGAACTTACTTCTGCTGCTGTTATAATATGTGTTAAGCTTTAAACTCGATACCTGCGGAAGTGAGTCAGTATATCGTATGTTAACATATGGTAGTTCCATCACGGAATTTCTGCTGTAAAGATTAAATATGGCAAAGATTTCATATCTCTAAATATATATGTTTACAGATTTGAAAGCGCGTAACCTTCCTCAAACTAAATAGGGGAACTTGGAAATGTTAATAAATTTCAAGCGTTGGTCAGTGTGCCGTCACGTTACATTTACGCCTTATTCGTAATGGAAATAATGAAAAGTTACTATGCTGTATTCTTTTTCAATCTTATAACAGCAGTAATATTTATGTCTGGTCTGCATTTAGTTCTGAGAAACTGTAATTTTTGCTGATATTATGAGATTCGTACTGATTTGCGCGCTCTGGGTTCGGCTGCTTTGCTCCTACTGTGACGTCATTTCGTTAACCAATAGCAGCTTGGCTCGCGTTGGGCCCAACCTTTAGTAGTGTTTAAGAACCTTGGTTACACTGATTAGTGCAGCCATATGCTGAATATAGGGCTGGCATTCTTGAATTCGCAATCTAACTTTTCACTTCTTAAAACATATCAAGTCCAGTCACCATGCACAATCTCACATGTTCATACTCCAACTCAAAACATGGCCGCCTTCGCAAGAAGCGCTGATGTCAGTCATACAGCCCCTCTATGTTATTTTAGCTTGTTTTGGTACAGGTAACCTACATGACTAATTGTTTGTATGGTACATGGGGTTTAGGGCTTATGTCCTTGGTGACTTCCTTTCCAAATTTCATATGAGGTTGCCTGCCCTAATCCATCTCTGGTGAGGTATGGTGTGGTCAATGCCTGATATATTCTGGATTGGCCCACAACAAGGTTCTCACTTGTATTTTGTGTCTCAGTCTCATCCTTGACTCTGACAATGTGAATGTGACTGAGACATGAGCAGTGCTGGTAATGCCATTTATAATAAAGCCAGATCCAGTAGGAAAGGGTAGGGAGTTGACGTTCATATGGCTGGTCTGTGTGTACATTTGAGTTAAGATAAGAGACTTTTATGTAACAGCACTGTCAGGCTAGAAGAGGAAAGGAAAGGAAAACTGACTTACTCTTCAGTTTCTTAGTTTGCCTCCGTAGTGACACCGAGCTCTCTATGGCAGCTGATGGTGGAGCTGTTGAGGATCCTCCCGGCCTTCAGGTTGAGCACTTCACAGAAAACAGGAGACAAGGAAGATACATATTTCCTGCCGAGATGTATTTGCCGGTACAGGATGTGAAAGATGACAGTGATAAATTTTAAGGAAGATAGGAAAACAAAAAGGGGTCCACCTTTTCAATATAAAAATGTTATAGTTTATTTATAACATGTATTTGCATTTGGAACTAGTTTCGACGCTGTTTGGCGTCATCATCAGCCAAAATGTGGGAAATAGGCCAGCATGTAGGCATTTATATTACACACAGGCCTATTTCCCACATTTTGGCTGATGATGACGCCAAACAGCGTCGAAACTAGTTCCAAATGCAAATACATGTTATAAATAAACTATAACATTTTTGTATTGAAAAGGTGGACCCCTTTTAAGTTTTCCTATCTTCCATTCTCAGTTCAATACGGACAAAAATGAAATTCTTAGGTTTAAATAAATTTTAAGTTCTGAATGTTTTAGAATTTGTCTGTTTATGTTGCGCAGAATATTCTTCTGTATGTCTGTACATTTTCCTGATCGTTCAGTATTATTTTCAAATGTTGTATATTTAATAATTGCTCCATACTTCAAAAATATCCCTGAGCATTCAAACTGGGCACATTTTAACTCCTGGAGGTCTCTTAGTTGTCATGTTTTTAAGGATACTCAACATAGAAATTCTCTGAAAAATGATAATGAAGATTTCAAATTGAAATTACTCATTTACCAGGAAATGATGAATTGTTAAGCCTACTCAAATGTAACTAAATTTCTAGATATGTCCGAAGAATGTGGTTTCTGGGACATTAACTCATCCACAGGACAATGGTGAACTTACGTCAGGCTAGGTGCATCTGAAAGAAGAAATCAAATCAGAGATGACAGAGCCAGGCAAACACAGGTGAACACATTCAAAGTAATCTAATATTATGATGTCCTGTTTTGCTGATTGTGGAAATTGTTAGACTTGTTCGTGCATAGCAAGTAATCGATATAGATGATGATGATGATGATGGATTGCATTTAATGTAAACACTGGAGTAGAGTGTATGAATATTGATAATGGATAAAAACTAACACACCCAACTTTGGCCATTTTAATCAATGAATAAGTCAAAGGGTTCTCATTGCAACCAAAGGATATTGCACAGATTAATATAGGAATTTTTGTAGGTTATAATTATATTGTCATGAAAACAGGGGTTCTTTTCTACTACAGCAGTCCGATGTGTATCCAAGTCCGACATCTCACTTCAGTCCTATGTGCCCGCGCTTTAAATTCTTCTTCTGCCTTGAATCATTCTTAGCTAGCCTATGACGTCTTTTTTCATAGATTTCATGTCCCATACCCAAAACGAATAGATATAAATATTTGTGGTTTTAACATTTCCTTAATGCTAGATGCGAGCTTTGCCCTACTGTGAAATATAGTCGAAACTAGTTAAGATGTCCCTCTCTAGCGCGTTTGCCTGCTTATTATGCCATTATTCCGAAGTCGCAGGATGTGTCGTATTAAACAACTGGCCTGGATAAGAATTTGGTAGATAACTTAATTCACGGTTACCGGGCGAGTTGGCCGTGCGCGTAGAGGCGCGCAGCTGTGAGCTTGCATCCGGGAGATAGTAGGTTCGAATCCCACTATCGGCAACCCTGAAGATGGTTTTCCGTGGTTTCCCATTTTCACACCAGGCAAATGCTGGGGCTGTACCTTAATTAAGGCCACGGCCACTTCCTTCCAATTCCTAGGCATTTCCTATCCCATCGTCGCCATAAGACTTATCTGTGTCGGTGCGACGTAAAGCCCCTAGCAAAAAAATAATAATAATTCACGGTTGTGGAGCACAGTTCCGTGTCGGTCTACAGATGCAGGGCGCATCAGTCCCAAGCCAGTCTTATTCCCTTTGCATCTGACGTGTTGGTACTTAATTTTACCTTCATGAGGCCTCTTTCAGACGGTACGGGTTTGACCCGCTTCCGTGCTTAGCTGTCGGTCTGCCTAGGCTTAAGCTAAGAACTGATTGTTCAAGTAGAATCTTTCAGATGATGCGGACGTGGAGAGTAACAGCGTGCGGGAGAAATGTTTAAGTGAGCGGTCCGTGGTGAGTCGCAATACCACGCGCATAGTTACTTGTTATTGGACATTAGTTGTTATGCATGTTGTCATACCCAACGGATCGACCTTGCTCGCGACATCAGTACAGAATTGAAATAATAACATTAAGTTATTTATTAGACCACCTAATCAATACAAAATCGTCTTGGATGATTTACATAAATTTGTTAGCTAATAGTGGGACATGTTTCGCCTTCTCTGAAGGCATCATCAGCCATAGTCTTAACCTTAAATTAAAAATAAGCGTCTAAATAACATGTAGTGATGAAATGAATTTTAAAATCTTGAAGAGATTTGAAGTAAAATAACATTAAAAATAACAATGATGGTTTGAAAATACAATGTGATGAGATACAATAGTGGAAGTATTAACAAAATTAACCTTAGAAGGCTGCTAAAATAAGTACAATGGAATAAAACAACAGATTGTTATACAACAAGTAGTAAGATTGCATAAAAGTAAAGTTGATAGTAATGGCGGTTATAATTAGACGATGGCGAAAAATCTTATGTAATCAAAGTAAAGAGGAGAGAGTAAAAGTCAAAGTTAGTCGAGAGATCCGAAGTTCATTATGATCTTGAAGATAAAGGATGAAAGTCAGATGCATATGGTGAAGTTGTAGAACACGTTGAGGATATGAAGTTGGTGAATAGAAGTTGAAGAACAGTTTCAAATAGGATCACTATGGACTATCTCAAAATTTGAAGTGATGTTCAAATGTTGTAAATTGTGAGTTTGTAGATATTCTAGTTGAAAAAGCATATACAAGTGGAATCTGTAAATGGAAGCAAGAAACGTAGAGTTAATTGTGTGAAAAGATATTTGAAAAATCTTGAAGTAGAATCGTATGCACTTACCACTTGACGGTGACAAAGATAGCTTGTAATATTATGAGTAAGAAGTATTTGCAACAGTAGACTTCTTGCTACGTGTGTTATAACTGAAGTTTTGTGTTGGAGGGGGATCTGTTTGCGTTGACGTAACTATTAGAGGGGGGCTGCTATTGGTGGGAGGGAAGGAAGAGAGTGTATTACTGCGCGTGTTGTAACGGTGTAAGGCTATTGGAGGGAGCGATGTTCCGGTGGGTGTGGCTATGGGTTTATTGGTTGTATTTGAATTAGAGGTACTAGCGGTGGGGGGAAGGGAGGGGGGTATATTAGCTGTAGGGGAGGTGGGAACTCTAATTGATGTGAGGTTGAAGATTTTTAAGAATTTGTTGGTGAGGGAAGTTGATTCTCGTAATAAAATAAGAATCTGTTCATACAAGGGGCTTTTTTTTATCAATAGTGTCATTTAGATTTTTATCTTTATTAAAATGTTGGTCGAGGAAAATAAATAAGTTTTCATATTCTGTCATGAGTTTGCTTTTATCAACTCTTTTTAGGATATGGAGGTCTTGTTCTATTGTGGTGAATTTATGCCCGGTGTCCCTCATATGGTTGGCCATTGCGGAGAATTTGTTGTGTTTTTGGGCATTGTAATGCTCGGCGTATCTGGTAGAGAAGCTGCGGCCAGTTTGGCCAACATAAGAAAAATTACATGTAGAGCATTTCAATCTGTATATTCCTGATCCAGAGTAACTATTGTCTGTGATGTTGATAGAGTTGTGATTGAAGAATAAATTGCGATTAGTGTTTTTTGTTGTGTAGGCTATTTTTATTTCGTGCTTCATTAATGAATTGGTTATCGGGTAAATGCTATGGTTAGTGAACGTGAATTTAGCGTATTTTGGTTTGACGGGTTTTAATGGAGTTAAATTGGTAGCTAGTTTTAGTTTGGTTTTATTGATGATTTTATCAATCATATTCGTGTTAAATCCATTGAATTTAGCTATTTCCTTGATGAATAGTAATTCTTTCTTTAAATTAGTAGAGGACATAGGGATCTTTAATGCTCTATATATTAAACTGTGATAAGTGGCTTTTTTATGTGAGTTGGGATGTAAAGAATCATTTTTTATGGTTGTTGGAGAAAAGGTGGGTTTTCTGTATATTTGGAAGTCGAATTTGTTCAATGCTCGTGTGATTTTGATATCTAAGAAGTTCAGAGAGTTATTGAACTCATCTTCTTTAGTGAATTTAATATTATTATCTAAGTTGTTGAGGAATGATAGTATGTTATTGCTGTTGTTGATTTGTTTATCAATGATAGCTATGGTATCATCAACATAGCGATGCCAAAGACAGAGTCCGTTGATGTTATTAATAATCTTACTATGTTCGAGATTATCTAAGTATATGTCGGCTAGTATTCCAGATAACGGGTCTCCCATCGCTAGACCTTCTTGTTTGTAAATTTTCTTATTGAAGGTAAAATAGTTGTTGTCTAAAACGAAATTAAGTAATTTTAACCATTCATCAATTTCGATTTTACTCAATGTGCTATGTTTCAACAGATTGTTTTTTATGATGTTAATAGTATTGTTGATAGGGATATTAGTATACATGTTGGTGATGTCAAAAGAACATAAAACGTGGTTTGGTTGTAGACTGAACTTATTTAGGGAATTACAGAGTTCGATCGAGTTCTTTATGGGGTTGGAGTTGTGAAATTTGAAGTGTTTTTTTAGGAATTTGTGTAGGAATTGAGAGGTTTTATAGGTAGGACTATTGATACTATTAATTATAGGTCGAATGGGGACATCTTTTTTATGAATTTTGGGCAGTGATCTGACTGTAGGTAATTTTGGGTTCATTACAGTTAATTTCTGATAATCTTGATCATTTAAAATGAAGTTAGAATTTTTCAGAAGGTTCTTTAAGTTACGCTGTATTTTGTTTGTAGGATCTTTGTTAATTAAGGTATAGGTATTGTCTGAAAAAAAGGTTTCAGTTTTATTGATGTAATCTTGTTTGTTCATTATTACTATGGTGTTGCCCTTATCTGCTTTTGTAATTACTACGTTGTTGCTATGGATTTTGGATTTCAGGTTTAGAATTTGTTTCGAGACATTGTGGTTATTATTAGATGTTATCTCATTAATCAAAGTTGGGAGTTTCTTTTTTACTTCATATCGTACGTCATTCTGTTTATCAATTGGGATTTGTTTATCGATATTAGTTTCGGTTTCAGCGATGGTAGTGATGATGTCTTCTGCCTTTTTGTGATTAGGCCAATTATGTTTGATGCCTTTATCTAATAGATTTAATTCTTGGTTAGAGAAAGTTGCATTAGATAGGTTGATTGTAGTGGGAATGTTAGTCAAATGGGAAGGGGACACTTTGTTGTTTGTATTTTGGTCAGGAGTTTTACATTTGTTTTCTTGAAGACTAAGTAATTTATGGTTTAGGGTTTTCTGTTTCTTGTCTAATACGTAAGATAGTTTGAGGTCAGTGTACCTTAAAAATGAGCTCCATTCAAGTGGGGGTAATTTCTGAGAGATGGTCAAATGAGTCCTATATAATTGTAAATTTAGTAAAGATTTCTTCTTGTATAATAGTTTAATTTCATTTTTCAACCATATGTTGTTTACTTTCTTTTGAGTGGCATTAGATTTTGAATAGGGATGACTTTTTCTTTGTAAAGATTTGAGAAATTTAGGTACCAACTCTAATTTCAAGCAATCTTTAAGAAACTTGATATCTCTAGAAATCTTGCCTATTTTAATTTTTAGGTTTAAGTACTTGTTAGGTTTTATTATTGCCTGGTTGGCATTGACATTACATGTAATAAATATCATTTTTGGTCCGTATTGATGATGTAGATTGAAATAATAACATTAAGTTATTTATTAGACCACCTAATCAATACAAAATCGTCTTGGATGATTTACATAAATTTGTTAGCTAATAGTGGGACATGTTTCGCCTTCTCTGAAGGCATCATCAGCCATAGTCTTAACCTTAAATTAAAAATAAGCGTCTAAATAACATGTAGTGATGAAATGAATTTTAAAATCTTGAAGAGATTTGAAGTAAAATAACATTAAAAATAACAATGATGGTTTGAAAATACAATGTGATGAGATACAATAGTGGAAGTATTAACAAAATTAACCTTAGAAGGCTGCTAAAATAAGTACAATGGAATAAAACAACAGATTGTTATACAACAAGTAGTAAGATTGCATAAAAGTAAAGTTGATAGTAATGGCGGTTATAATTAGACGATGGCGAAAAATCTTATGTAATCAAAGTAAAGAGGAGAGAGTAAAAGTCAAAGTTAGTCGAGAGAT
Organism: Anabrus simplex; assembly: GCF_040414725.1. Lineage (NCBI taxonomy): Eukaryota > Metazoa > Arthropoda > Insecta > Orthoptera > Tettigoniidae > Anabrus > Anabrus simplex. The sequence continues at coordinate 77,486,270 of NC_090277.1, forward strand.
CCGAAGTTCATTATGATCTTGAAGATAAAGGATGAAAGTCAGATGCATATGGTGAAGTTGTAGAACACGTTGAGGATATGAAGTTGGTGAATAGAAGTTGAAGAACAGTTTCAAATAGGATCACTATGGACTATCTCAAAATTTGAAGTGATGTTCAAATGTTGTAAATTGTGAGTTTGTAGATATTCTAGTTGAAAAAGCATATACAAGTGGAATCTGTAAATGGAAGCAAGAAACGTAGAGTTAATTGTGTGAAAAGATATTTGAAAAATCTTGAAGTAGAATCGTATGCACTTACCACTTGACGGTGACAAAGATAGCTTGTAATATTATGAGTAAGAAGTATTTGCAACAGTAGACTTCTTGCTACGTGTGTTATAACTGAAGTTTTGTGTTGGAGGGGGATCTGTTTGCGTTGACGTAACTATTAGAGGGGGGCTGCTATTGGTGGGAGGGAAGGAAGAGAGTGTATTACTGCGCGTGTTGTAACGGTGTAAGGCTATTGGAGGGAGCGATGTTCCGGTGGGTGTGGCTATGGGTTTATTGGTTGTATTTGAATTAGAGGTACTAGCGGTGGGGGGAAGGGAGGGGGGTATATTAGCTGTAGGGGAGGTGGGAACTCTAATTGATGTGAGGTTGAAGATTTTTAAGAATTTGTTGGTGAGGGAAGTTGATTCTCGTAATAAAATAAGAATCTGTTCATACAAGGGGCTTTTTTTATCAATAGTGTCATTTAGATTTTTATCTTTATTAAAATGTTGGTCGAGGAAAATAAATAAGTTTTCATATTCTGTCATGAGTTTGCTTTTATCAACTCTTTTTAGGATATGGAGGTCTTGTTCTATTGTGGTGAATTTATGCCCGGTGTCCCTCATATGGTTGGCCATTGCGGAGAATTTGTTGTGTTTTTGGGCATTGTAATGCTCGGCGTATCTGGTAGAGAAGCTGCGGCCAGTTTGGCCAACATAAGAAAAATTACATGTAGAGCATTTCAATCTGTATATTCCTGATCCAGAGTAACTATTGTCTGTGATGTTGATAGAGTTGTGATTGAAGAATAAATTGCGATTAGTGTTTTTTGTTGTGTAGGCTATTTTTATTTCGTGCTTCATTAATGAATTGGTTATCGGGTAAATGCTATGGTTAGTGAACGTGAATTTAGCGTATTTTGGTTTGACGGGTTTTAATGGAGTTAAATTGGTAGCTAGTTTTAGTTTGGTTTTATTGATGATTTTATCAATCATATTCGTGTTAAATCCATTGAATTTAGCTATTTCCTTGATGAATAGTAATTCTTTCTTTAAATTAGTAGAGGACATAGGGATCTTTAATGCTCTATATATTAAACTGTGATAAGTGGCTTTTTTATGTGAGTTGGGATGTAAAGAATCATTTTTTATGGTTGTTGGAGAAAAGGTGGGTTTTCTGTATATTTGGAAGTCGAATTTGTTCAATGCTCGTGTGATTTTGATATCTAAGAAGTTCAGAGAGTTATTGAACTCATCTTCTTTAGTGAATTTAATATTATTATCTAAGTTGTTGAGGAATGATAGTATGTTATTGCTGTTGTTGATTTGTTTATCAATGATAGCTATGGTATCATCAACATAGCGATGCCAAAGACAGAGTCCGTTGATGTTATTAATAATCTTACTATGTTCGAGATTATCTAAGTATATGTCGGCTAGTATTCCAGATAACGGGTCTCCCATCGCTAGACCTTCTTGTTTGTAAATTTTCTTATTGAAGGTAAAATAGTTGTTGTCTAAAACGAAATTAAGTAATTTTAACCATTCATCAATTTCGATTTTACTCAATGTGCTATGTTTCAACAGATTGTTTTTTATGATGTTAATAGTATTGTTGATAGGGATATTAGTATACATGTTGGTGATGTCAAAAGAACATAAAACGTGGTTTGGTTGTAGACTGAACTTATTTAGGGAATTACAGAGTTCGATCGAGTTCTTTATGGGGTTGGAGTTGTGAAATTTGAAGTGTTTTTTTAGGAATTTGTGTAGGAATTGAGAGGTTTTATAGGTAGGACTATTGATACTATTAATTATAGGTCGAATGGGGACATCTTTTTTATGAATTTTGGGCAGTGATCTGACTGTAGGTAATTTTGGGTTCATTACAGTTAATTTCTGATAATCTTGATCATTTAAAATGAAGTTAGAATTTTTCAGAAGGTTCTTTAAGTTACGCTGTATTTTGTTTGTAGGATCTTTGTTAATTAAGGTATAGGTATTGTCTGAAAAAAAGGTTTCAGTTTTATTGATGTAATCTTGTTTGTTCATTATTACTATGGTGTTGCCCTTATCTGCTTTTGTAATTACTACGTTGTTGCTATGGATTTTGGATTTCAGGTTTAGAATTTGTTTCGAGACATTGTGGTTATTATTAGATGTTATCTCATTAATCAAAGTTGGGAGTTTCTTTTTTACTTCATATCGTACGTCATTCTGTTTATCAATTGGGATTTGTTTATCGATATTAGTTTCGGTTTCAGCGATGGTAGTGATGATGTCTTCTGCCTTTTTGTGATTAGGCCAATTATGTTTGATGCCTTTATCTAATAGATTTAATTCTTGGTTAGAGAAAGTTGCATTAGATAGGTTGATTGTAGTGGGAATGTTAGTCAAATGGGAAGGGGACACTTTGTTGTTTGTATTTTGGTCAGGAGTTTTACATTTGTTTTCTTGAAGACTAAGTAATTTATGGTTTAGGGTTTTCTGTTTCTTGTCTAATACGTAAGATAGTTTGAGGTCAGTGTACCTTAAAAATGAGCTCCATTCAAGTGGGGGTAATTTCTGAGAGATGGTCAAATGAGTCCTATATAATTGTAAATTTAGTAAAGATTTCTTCTTGTATAATAGTTTAATTTCATTTTTCAACCATATGTTGTTTACTTTCTTTTGAGTGGCATTAGATTTTGAATAGGGATGACTTTTTCTTTGTAAAGATTTGAGAAATTTAGGTACCAACTCTAATTTCAAGCAATCTTTAAGAAACTTGATATCTCTAGAAATCTTGCCTATTTTAATTTTTAGGTTTAAGTACTTGTTAGGTTTTATTATTGCCTGGTTGGCATTGACATTACATGTAATAAATATCATTTTTGGTCCGTATTGATGATGTAGATTGAAATAATAACATTAAGTTATTTATTAGACCACCTAATCAATACAAAATCGTCTTGGATGATTTACATAAATTTGTTAGCTAATAGTGGGACATGTTTCGCCTTCTCTGAAGGCATCATCAGCCATAGTCTTAACCTTAAATTAAAAATAAGCGTCTAAATAACATGTAGTGATGAAATGAATTTTAAAATCTTGAAGAGATTTGAAGTAAAATAACATTAAAAATAACAATGATGGTTTGAAAATACAATGTGATGAGATACAATAGTGGAAGTATTAACAAAATTAACCTTAGAAGGCTGCTAAAATAAGTACAATGGAATAAAACAACAGATTGTTATACAACAAGTAGTAAGATTGCATAAAAGTAAAGTTGATAGTAATGGCGGTTATAATTAGACGATGGCGAAAAATCTTATGTAATCAAAGTAAAGAGGAGAGAGTAAAAGTCAAAGTTAGTCGAGAGATCCGAAGTTCATTATGATCTTGAAGATAAAGGATGAAAGTCAGATGCATATGGTGAAGTTGTAGAACACGTTGAGGATATGAAGTTGGTGAATAGAAGTTGAAGAACAGTTTCAAATAGGATCACTATGGACTATCTCAAAATTTGAAGTGATGTTCAAATGTTGTAAATTGTGAGTTTGTAGATATTCTAGTTGAAAAAGCATATACAAGTGGAATCTGTAAATGGAAGCAAGAAACGTAGAGTTAATTGTGTGAAAAGATATTTGAAAAATCTTGAAGTAGAATCGTATGCACTTACCACTTGACGGTGACAAAGATAGCTTGTAATATTATGAGTAAGAAGTATTTGCAACAGTAGACTTCTTGCTACGTGTGTTATAACTGAAGTTTTGTGTTGGAGGGGGATCTGTTTGCGTTGACGTAACTATTAGAGGGGGGCTGCTATTGGTGGGAGGGAAGGAAGAGAGTGTATTACTGCGCGTGTTGTAACGGTGTAAGGCTATTGGAGGGAGCGATGTTCCGGTGGGTGTGGCTATGGGTTTATTGGTTGTATTTGAATTAGAGGTACTAGCGGTGGGGGGAAGGGAGGGGGGTATATTAGCTGTAGGGGAGGTGGGAACTCTAATTGATGTGAGGTTGAAGATTTTTAAGAATTTGTTGGTGAGGGAAGTTGATTCTCGTAATAAAATAAGAATCTGTTCATACAAGGGGCTTTTTTTATCAATAGTGTCATTTAGATTTTTATCTTTATTAAAATGTTGGTCGAGGAAAATAAATAAGTTTTCATATTCTGTCATGAGTTTGCTTTTATCAACTCTTTTTAGGATATGGAGGTCTTGTTCTATTGTGGTGAATTTATGCCCGGTGTCCCTCATATGGTTGGCCATTGCGGAGAATTTGTTGTGTTTTTGGGCATTGTAATGCTCGGCGTATCTGGTAGAGAAGCTGCGGCCAGTTTGGCCAACATAAGAAAAATTACATGTAGAGCATTTCAATCTGTATATTCCTGATCCAGAGTAACTATTGTCTGTGATGTTGATAGAGTTGTGATTGAAGAATAAATTGCGATTAGTGTTTTTTGTTGTGTAGGCTATTTTTATTTCGTGCTTCATTAATGAATTGGTTATCGGGTAAATGCTATGGTTAGTGAACGTGAATTTAGCGTATTTTGGTTTGACGGGTTTTAATGGAGTTAAATTGGTAGCTAGTTTTAGTTTGGTTTTATTGATGATTTTATCAATCATATTCGTGTTAAATCCATTGAATTTAGCTATTTCCTTGATGAATAGTAATTCTTTCTTTAAATTAGTAGAGGACATAGGGATCTTTAATGCTCTATATATTAAACTGTGATAAGTGGCTTTTTTATGTGAGTTGGGATGTAAAGAATCATTTTTTATGGTTGTTGGAGAAAAGGTGGGTTTTCTGTATATTTGGAAGTCGAATTTGTTCAATGCTCGTGTGATTTTGATATCTAAGAAGTTCAGAGAGTTATTGAACTCATCTTCTTTAGTGAATTTAATATTATTATCTAAGTTGTTGAGGAATGATAGTATGTTATTGCTGTTGTTGATTTGTTTATCAATGATAGCTATGGTATCATCAACATAGCGATGCCAAAGACAGAGTCCGTTGATGTTATTAATAATCTTACTATGTTCGAGATTATCTAAGTATATGTCGGCTAGTATTCCAGATAACGGGTCTCCCATCGCTAGACCTTCTTGTTTGTAAATTTTCTTATTGAAGGTAAAATAGTTGTTGTCTAAAACGAAATTAAGTAATTTTAACCATTCATCAATTTCGATTTTACTCAATGTGCTATGTTTCAACAGATTGTTTTTTATGATGTTAATAGTATTGTTGATAGGGATATTAGTATACATGTTGGTGATGTCAAAAGAACATAAAACGTGGTTTGGTTGTAGACTGAACTTATTTAGGGAATTACAGAGTTCGATCGAGTTCTTTATGGGGTTGGAGTTGTGAAATTTGAAGTGTTTTTTTAGGAATTTGTGTAGGAATTGAGAGGTTTTATAGGTAGGACTATTGATACTATTAATTATAGGTCGAATGGGGACATCTTTTTTATGAATTTTGGGCAGTGATCTGACTGTAGGTAATTTTGGGTTCATTACAGTTAATTTCTGATAATCTTGATCATTTAAAATGAAGTTAGAATTTTTCAGAAGGTTCTTTAAGTTACGCTGTATTTTGTTTGTAGGATCTTTGTTAATTAAGGTATAGGTATTGTCTGAAAAAAAGGTTTCAGTTTTATTGATGTAATCTTGTTTGTTCATTATTACTATGGTGTTGCCCTTATCTGCTTTTGTAATTACTACGTTGTTGCTATGGATTTTGGATTTCAGGTTTAGAATTTGTTTCGAGACATTGTGGTTATTATTAGATGTTATCTCATTAATCAAAGTTGGGAGTTTCTTTTTTACTTCATATCGTACGTCATTCTGTTTATCAATTGGGATTTGTTTATCGATATTAGTTTCGGTTTCAGCGATGGTAGTGATGATGTCTTCTGCCTTTTTGTGATTAGGCCAATTATGTTTGATGCCTTTATCTAATAGATTTAATTCTTGGTTAGAGAAAGTTGCATTAGATAGGTTGATTGTAGTGGGAATGTTAGTCAAATGGGAAGGGGACACTTTGTTGTTTGTATTTTGGTCAGGAGTTTTACATTTGTTTTCTTGAAGACTAAGTAATTTATGGTTTAGGGTTTTCTGTTTCTTGTCTAATACGTAAGATAGTTTGAGGTCAGTGTACCTTAAAAATGAGCTCCATTCAAGTGGGGGTAATTTCTGAGAGATGGTCAAATGAGTCCTATATAATTGTAAATTTAGTAAAGATTTCTTCTTGTATAATAGTTTAATTTCATTTTTCAACCATATGTTGTTTACTTTCTTTTGAGTGGCATTAGATTTTGAATAGGGATGACTTTTTCTTTGTAAAGATTTGAGAAATTTAGGTACCAACTCTAATTTCAAGCAATCTTTAAGAAACTTGATATCTCTAGAAATCTTGCCTATTTTAATTTTTAGGTTTAAGTACTTGTTAGGTTTTATTATTGCCTGGTTGGCATTGACATTACATGTAATAAATATCATTTTTGGTCCGTATTGATGATGTAGATTGAAATAATAACATTAAGTTATTTATTAGACCACCTAATCAATACAAAATCGTCTTGGATGATTTACATAAATTTGTTAGCTAATAGTGGGACATGTTTCGCCTTCTCTGAAGGCATCATCAGCCATAGTCTTAACCTTAAATTAAAAATAAGCGTCTAAATAACATGTAGTGATGAAATGAATTTTAAAATCTTGAAGAGATTTGAAGTAAAATAACATTAAAAATAACAATGATGGTTTGAAAATACAATGTGATGAGATACAATAGTGGAAGTATTAACAAAATTAACCTTAGAAGGCTGCTAAAATAAGTACAATGGAATAAAACAACAGATTGTTATACAACAAGTAGTAAGATTGCATAAAAGTAAAGTTGATAGTAATGGCGGTTATAATTAGACGATGGCGAAAAATCTTATGTAATCAAAGTAAAGAGGAGAGAGTAAAAGTCAAAGTTAGTCGAGAGATCCGAAGTTCATTATGATCTTGAAGATAAAGGATGAAAGTCAGATGCATATGGTGAAGTTGTAGAACACGTTGAGGATATGAAGTTGGTGAATAGAAGTTGAAGAACAGTTTCAAATAGGATCACTATGGACTATCTCAAAATTTGAAGTGATGTTCAAATGTTGTAAATTGTGAGTTTGTAGATATTCTAGTTGAAAAAGCATATACAAGTGGAATCTGTAAATGGAAGCAAGAAACGTAGAGTTAATTGTGTGAAAAGATATTTGAAAAATCTTGAAGTAGAATCGTATGCACTTACCACTTGACGGTGACAAAGATAGCTTGTAATATTATGAGTAAGAAGTATTTGCAACAGTAGACTTCTTGCTACGTGTGTTATAACTGAAGTTTTGTGTTGGAGGGGGATCTGTTTGCGTTGACGTAACTATTAGAGGGGGGCTGCTATTGGTGGGAGGGAAGGAAGAGAGTGTATTACTGCGCGTGTTGTAACGGTGTAAGGCTATTGGAGGGAGCGATGTTCCGGTGGGTGTGGCTATGGGTTTATTGGTTGTATTTGAATTAGAGGTACTAGCGGTGGGGGGAAGGGAGGGGGGTATATTAGCTGTAGGGGAGGTGGGAACTCTAATTGATGTGAGGTTGAAGATTTTTAAGAATTTGTTGGTGAGGGAAGTTGATTCTCGTAATAAAATAAGAATCTGTTCATACAAGGGGCTTTTTTTATCAATAGTGTCATTTAGATTTTTATCTTTATTAAAATGTTGGTCGAGGAAAATAAATAAGTTTTCATATTCTGTCATGAGTTTGCTTTTATCAACTCTTTTTAGGATATGGAGGTCTTGTTCTATTGTGGTGAATTTATGCCCGGTGTCCCTCATATGGTTGGCCATTGCGGAGAATTTGTTGTGTTTTTGGGCATTGTAATGCTCGGCGTATCTGGTAGAGAAGCTGCGGCCAGTTTGGCCAACATAAGAAAAATTACATGTAGAGCATTTCAATCTGTATATTCCTGATCCAGAGTAACTATTGTCTGTGATGTTGATAGAGTTGTGATTGAAGAATAAATTGCGATTAGTGTTTTTTGTTGTGTAGGCTATTTTTATTTCGTGCTTCATTAATGAATTGGTTATCGGGTAAATGCTATGGTTAGTGAACGTGAATTTAGCGTATTTTGGTTTGACGGGTTTTAATGGAGTTAAATTGGTAGCTAGTTTTAGTTTGGTTTTATTGATGATTTTATCAATCATATTCGTGTTAAATCCATTGAATTTAGCTATTTCCTTGATGAATAGTAATTCTTTCTTTAAATTAGTAGAGGACATAGGGATCTTTAATGCTCTATATATTAAACTGTGATAAGTGGCTTTTTTATGTGAGTTGGGATGTAAAGAATCATTTTTTATGGTTGTTGGAGAAAAGGTGGGTTTTCTGTATATTTGGAAGTCGAATTTGTTCAATGCTCGTGTGATTTTGATATCTAAGAAGTTCAGAGAGTTATTGAACTCATCTTCTTTAGTGAATTTAATATTATTATCTAAGTTGTTGAGGAATGATAGTATGTTATTGCTGTTGTTGATTTGTTTATCAATGATAGCTATGGTATCATCAACATAGCGATGCCAAAGACAGAGTCCGTTGATGTTATTAATAATCTTACTATGTTCGAGATTATCTAAGTATATGTCGGCTAGTATTCCAGATAACGGGTCTCCCATCGCTAGACCTTCTTGTTTGTAAATTTTCTTATTGAAGGTAAAATAGTTGTTGTCTAAAACGAAATTAAGTAATTTTAACCATTCATCAATTTCGATTTTACTCAATGTGCTATGTTTCAACAGATTGTTTTTTATGATGTTAATAGTATTGTTGATAGGGATATTAGTATACATGTTGGTGATGTCAAAAGAACATAAAACGTGGTTTGGTTGTAGACTGAACTTATTTAGGGAATTACAGAGTTCGATCGAGTTCTTTATGGGGTTGGAGTTGTGAAATTTGAAGTGTTTTTTTAGGAATTTGTGTAGGAATTGAGAGGTTTTATAGGTAGGACTATTGATACTATTAATTATAGGTCGAATGGGGACATCTTTTTTATGAATTTTGGGCAGTGATCTGACTGTAGGTAATTTTGGGTTCATTACAGTTAATTTCTGATAATCTTGATCATTTAAAATGAAGTTAGAATTTTTCAGAAGGTTCTTTAAGTTACGCTGTATTTTGTTTGTAGGATCTTTGTTAATTAAGGTATAGGTATTGTCTGAAAAAAAGGTTTCAGTTTTATTGATGTAATCTTGTTTGTTCATTATTACTATGGTGTTGCCCTTATCTGCTTTTGTAATTACTACGTTGTTGCTATGGATTTTGGATTTCAGGTTTAGAATTTGTTTCGAGACATTGTGGTTATTATTAGATGTTATCTCATTAATCAAAGTTGGGAGTTTCTTTTTTACTTCATATCGTACGTCATTCTGTTTATCAATTGGGATTTGTTTATCGATATTAGTTTCGGTTTCAGCGATGGTAGTGATGATGTCTTCTGCCTTTTTGTGATTAGGCCAATTATGTTTGATGCCTTTATCTAATAGATTTAATTCTTGGTTAGAGAAAGTTGCATTAGATAGGTTGATTGTAGTGGGAATGTTAGTCAAATGGGAAGGGGACACTTTGTTGTTTGTATTTTGGTCAGGAGTTTTACATTTGTTTTCTTGAAGACTAAGTAATTTATGGTTTAGGGTTTTCTGTTTCTTGTCTAATACGTAAGATAGTTTGAGGTCAGTGTACCTTAAAAATGAGCTCCATTCAAGTGGGGGTAATTTCTGAGAGATGGTCAAATGAGTCCTATATAATTGTAAATTTAGTAAAGATTTCTTCTTGTATAATAGTTTAATTTCATTTTTCAACCATATGTTGTTTACTTTCTTTTGAGTGGCATTAGATTTTGAATAGGGATGACTTTTTCTTTGTAAAGATTTGAGAAATTTAGGTACCAACTCTAATTTCAAGCAATCTTTAAGAAACTTGATATCTCTAGAAATCTTGCCTATTTTAATTTTTAGGTTTAAGTACTTGTTAGGTTTTATTATTGCCTGGTTGGCATTGACATTACATGTAATAAATATCATTTTTGGTCCGTATTGATGATGTAGATTGAAATAATAACATTAAGTTATTTATTAGACCACCTAATCAATACAAAATCGTCTTGGATGATTTACATAAATTTGTTAGCTAATAGTGGGACATGTTTCGCCTTCTCTGAAGGCATCATCAGCCATAGTCTTAACCTTAAATTAAAAATAAGCGTCTAAATAACATGTAGTGATGAAATGAATTTTAAAATCTTGAAGAGATTTGAAGTAAAATAACATTAAAAATAACAATGATGGTTTGAAAATACAATGTGATGAGATACAATAGTGGAAGTATTAACAAAATTAACCTTAGAAGGCTGCTAAAATAAGTACAATGGAATAAAACAACAGATTGTTATACAACAAGTAGTAAGATTGCATAAAAGTAAAGTTGATAGTAATGGCGGTTATAATTAGACGATGGCGAAAAATCTTATGTAATCAAAGTAAAGAGGAGAGAGTAAAAGTCAAAGTTAGTCGAGAGATCCGAAGTTCATTATGATCTTGAAGATAAAGGATGAAAGTCAGATGCATATGGTGAAGTTGTAGAACACGTTGAGGATATGAAGTTGGTGAATAGAAGTTGAAGAACAGTTTCAAATAGGATCACTATGGACTATCTCAAAATTTGAAGTGATGTTCAAATGTTGTAAATTGTGAGTTTGTAGATATTCTAGTTGAAAAAGCATATACAAGTGGAATCTGTAAATGGAAGCAAGAAACGTAGAGTTAATTGTGTGAAAAGATATTTGAAAAATCTTGAAGTAGAATCGTATGCACTTACCACTTGACGGTGACAAAGATAGCTTGTAATATTATGAGTAAGAAGTATTTGCAACAGTAGACTTCTTGCTACGTGTGTTATAACTGAAGTTTTGTGTTGGAGGGGGATCTGTTTGCGTTGACGTAACTATTAGAGGGGGGCTGCTATTGGTGGGAGGGAAGGAAGAGAGTGTATTACTGCGCGTGTTGTAACGGTGTAAGGCTATTGGAGGGAGCGATGTTCCGGTGGGTGTGGCTATGGGTTTATTGGTTGTATTTGAATTAGAGGTACTAGCGGTGGGGGGAAGGGAGGGGGGTATATTAGCTGTAGGGGAGGTGGGAACTCTAATTGATGTGAGGTTGAAGATTTTTAAGAATTTGTTGGTGAGGGAAGTTGATTCTCGTAATAAAATAAGAATCTGTTCATACAAGGGGCTTTTTTTATCAATAGTGTCATTTAGATTTTTATCTTTATTAAAATGTTGGTCGAGGAAAATAAATAAGTTTTCATATTCTGTCATATCCTAAAAAGAGTTGATAAAAGCAAACTCATGACAGAATATGAAAACTTATTTATTTTCCTCGACCAACATTTTAATAAAGATAAAAATCTAAATGACACTATTGATAAAAAAAAGCCCCTTGTATGAACAGATTCTTATTTTATTACGAGAATCAACTTCCCTCACCAACAAATTCTTAAAAATCTTCAACCTCACATCAATTAGAGTTCCCACCTCCCCTACAGCTAATATACCCCCCTCCCTTCCCCCCACCGCTAGTACCTCTAATTCAAATACAACCAATAAACCCATAGCCACACCCACCGGAACATCGCTCCCTCCAATAGCCTTACACCGTTACAACACGCGCAGTAATACACTCTCTTCCTTCCCTCCCACCAATAGCAGCCCCCCTCTAATAGTTACGTCAACGCAAACAGATCCCCCTCCAACACAAAACTTCAGTTATAACACACGTAGCAAGAAGTCTACTGTTGCAAATACTTCTTACTCATAATATTACAAGCTATCTTTGTCACCGTCAAGTGGTAAGTGCATACGATTCTACTTCAAGATTTTTCAAATATCTTTTCACACAATTAACTCTACGTTTCTTGCTTCCATTTACAGATTCCACTTGTATATGCTTTTTCAACTAGAATATCTACAAACTCACAATTTACAACATTTGAACATCACTTCAAATTTTGAGATAGTCCATAGTGATCCTATTTGAAACTGTTCTTCAACTTCTATTCACCAACTTCATATCCTCAACGTGTTCTACAACTTCACCATATGCATCTGACTTTCATCCTTTATCTTCAAGATCATAATGAACTTCGGATCTCTCGACTAACTTTGACTTTTACTCTCTCCTCTTTACTTTGATTACATAAGATTTTTCGCCATCGTCTAATTATAACCGCCATTACTATCAACTTTACTTTTATGCAATCTTACTACTTGTTGTATAACAATCTGTTGTTTTATTCCATTGTACTTATTTTAGCAGCCTTCTAAGGTTAATTTTGTTAATACTTCCACTATTGTATCTCATCACATTGTATTTTCAAACCATCATTGTTATTTTTAATGTTATTTTACTTCAAATCTCTTCAAGATTTTAAAATTCATTTCATCACTACATGTTATTTAGACGCTTATTTTTAATTTAAGGTTAAGACTATGGCTGATGATGCCTTCAGAGAAGGCGAAACATGTCCCACTATTAGCTAACAAATTTATGTAAATCATCCAAGACGATTTTGTATTGATTAGGTGGTCTAATAAATAACTTAATGTTATTATTTCAATCTACATCATCAATACGGACCAAAAATGATATTTATTACATGTAATGTCAATGCCAACCAGGCAATAATAAAACCTAACAAGTACTTAAACCTAAAAATTAAAATAGGCAAGATTTCTAGAGATATCAAGTTTCTTAAAGATTGCTTGAAATTAGAGTTGGTACCTAAATTTCTCAAATCTTTACAAAGAAAAAGTCATCCCTATTCAAAATCTAATGCCACTCAAAAGAAAGTAAACAACATATGGTTGAAAAATGAAATTAAACTATTATACAAGAAGAAATCTTTACTAAATTTACAATTATATAGGACTCATTTGACCATCTCTCAGAAATTACCCCCACTTGAATGGAGCTCATTTTTAAGGTACACTGACCTCAAACTATCTTACGTATTAGACAAGAAACAGAAAACCCTAAACCATAAATTACTTAGTCTTCAAGAAAACAAATGTAAAACTCCTGACCAAAATACAAACAACAAAGTGTCCCCTTCCCATTTGACTAACATTCCCACTACAATCAACCTATCTAATGCAACTTTCTCTAACCAAGAATTAAATCTATTAGATAAAGGCATCAAACATAATTGGCCTAATCACAAAAAGGCAGAAGACATCATCACTACCATCGCTGAAACCGAAACTAATATCGATAAACAAATCCCAATTGATAAACAGAATGACGTACGATATGAAGTAAAAAAGAAACTCCCAACTTTGATTAATGAGATAACATCTAATAATAACCACAATGTCTCGAAACAAATTCTAAACCTGAAATCCAAAATCCATAGCAACAACGTAGTAATTACAAAAGCAGATAAGGGCAACACCATAGTAATAATGAACAAACAAGATTACATCAATAAAACTGAAACCTTTTTTTCAGACAATACCTATACCTTAATTAACAAAGATCCTACAAACAAAATACAGCGTAACTTAAAGAACCTTCTGAAAAATTCTAACTTCATTTTAAATGATCAAGATTATCAGAAATTAACTGTAATGAACCCAAAATTACCTACAGTCAGATCACTGCCCAAAATTCATAAAAAAGATGTCCCCATTCGACCTATAATTAATAGTATCAATAGTCCTACCTATAAAACCTCTCAATTCCTACACAAATTCCTAAAAAAACACTTCAAATTTCACAACTCCAACCCCATAAAGAACTCGATCGAACTCTGTAATTCCCTAAATAAGTTCAGTCTACAACCAAACCACGTTTTATGTTCTTTTGACATCACCAACATGTATACTAATATCCCTATCAACAATACTATTAACATCATAAAAAACAATCTGTTGAAACATAGCACATTGAGTAAAATCGAAATTGATGAATGGTTAAAATTACTTAATTTCGTTTTAGACAACAACTATTTTACCTTCAATAAGAAAATTTACAAACAAGAAGGTCTAGCGATGGGAGACCCGTTATCTGGAATACTAGCCGACATATACTTAGATAATCTCGAACATAGTAAGATTATTAATAACATCAACGGACTCTGTCTTTGGCATCGCTATGTTGATGATACCATAGCTATCATTGATAAACAAATCAACAACAGCAATAACATACTATCATTCCTCAACAACTTAGATAATAATATTAAATTCACTAAAGAAGATGAGTTCAATAACTCTCTGAACTTCTTAGATATCAAAATCACACGAGCATTGAACAAATTCGACTTCCAAATATACAGAAAACCCACCTTTTCTCCAACAACCATAAAAAATGATTCTTTACATCCCAACTCACATAAAAAAGCCACTTATCACAGTTTAATATATAGAGCATTAAAGATCCCTATGTCCTCTACTAATTTAAAGAAAGAATTACTATTCATCAAGGAAATAGCTAAATTCAATGGATTTAACACGAATATGATTGATAAAATCATCAATAAAACCAAACTAAAACTAGCTACCAATTTAACTCCATTAAAACCCGTCAAACCAAAATACGCTAAATTCACGTTCACTAACCATAGCATTTACCCGATAACCAATTCATTAATGAAGCACGAAATAAAAATAGCCTACACAACAAAAAACACTAATCGCAATTTATTCTTCAATCACAACTCTATCAACATCACAGACAATAGTTACTCTGGATCAGGAATATACAGATTGAAATGCTCTACATGTAATTTTTCTTATGTTGGCCAAACTGGCCGCAGCTTCTCTACCAGATACGCCGAGCATTACAATGCCCAAAAACACAACAAATTCTCCGCAATGGCCAACCATATGAGGGACACCGGGCATAAATTCACCACAATAGAACAAGACCTCCATATCCTAAAAAGAGTTGATAAAAGCAAACTCATGACAGAATATGAAAACTTATTTATTTTCCTCGACCAACATTTTAATAAAGATAAAAATCTAAATGACACTATTGATAAAAAAAGCCCCTTGTATGAACAGATTCTTATTTTATTACGAGAATCAACTTCCCTCACCAACAAATTCTTAAAAATCTTCAACCTCACATCAATTAGAGTTCCCACCTCCCCTACAGCTAATATACCCCCCTCCCTTCCCCCCACCGCTAGTACCTCTAATTCAAATACAACCAATAAACCCATAGCCACACCCACCGGAACATCGCTCCCTCCAATAGCCTTACACCGTTACAACACGCGCAGTAATACACTCTCTTCCTTCCCTCCCACCAATAGCAGCCCCCCTCTAATAGTTACGTCAACGCAAACAGATCCCCCTCCAACACAAAACTTCAGTTATAACACACGTAGCAAGAAGTCTACTGTTGCAAATACTTCTTACTCATAATATTACAAGCTATCTTTGTCACCGTCAAGTGGTAAGTGCATACGATTCTACTTCAAGATTTTTCAAATATCTTTTCACACAATTAACTCTACGTTTCTTGCTTCCATTTACAGATTCCACTTGTATATGCTTTTTCAACTAGAATATCTACAAACTCACAATTTACAACATTTGAACATCACTTCAAATTTTGAGATAGTCCATAGTGATCCTATTTGAAACTGTTCTTCAACTTCTATTCACCAACTTCATATCCTCAACGTGTTCTACAACTTCACCATATGCATCTGACTTTCATCCTTTATCTTCAAGATCATAATGAACTTCGGATCTCTCGACTAACTTTGACTTTTACTCTCTCCTCTTTACTTTGATTACATAAGATTTTTCGCCATCGTCTAATTATAACCGCCATTACTATCAACTTTACTTTTATGCAATCTTACTACTTGTTGTATAACAATCTGTTGTTTTATTCCATTGTACTTATTTTAGCAGCCTTCTAAGGTTAATTTTGTTAATACTTCCACTATTGTATCTCATCACATTGTATTTTCAAACCATCATTGTTATTTTTAATGTTATTTTACTTCAAATCTCTTCAAGATTTTAAAATTCATTTCATCACTACATGTTATTTAGACGCTTATTTTTAATTTAAGGTTAAGACTATGGCTGATGATGCCTTCAGAGAAGGCGAAACATGTCCCACTATTAGCTAACAAATTTATGTAAATCATCCAAGACGATTTTGTATTGATTAGGTGGTCTAATAAATAACTTAATGTTATTATTTCAATCTACATCATCAATACGGACCAAAAATGATATTTATTACATGTAATGTCAATGCCAACCAGGCAATAATAAAACCTAACAAGTACTTAAACCTAAAAATTAAAATAGGCAAGATTTCTAGAGATATCAAGTTTCTTAAAGATTGCTTGAAATTAGAGTTGGTACCTAAATTTCTCAAATCTTTACAAAGAAAAAGTCATCCCTATTCAAAATCTAATGCCACTCAAAAGAAAGTAAACAACATATGGTTGAAAAATGAAATTAAACTATTATACAAGAAGAAATCTTTACTAAATTTACAATTATATAGGACTCATTTGACCATCTCTCAGAAATTACCCCCACTTGAATGGAGCTCATTTTTAAGGTACACTGACCTCAAACTATCTTACGTATTAGACAAGAAACAGAAAACCCTAAACCATAAATTACTTAGTCTTCAAGAAAACAAATGTAAAACTCCTGACCAAAATACAAACAACAAAGTGTCCCCTTCCCATTTGACTAACATTCCCACTACAATCAACCTATCTAATGCAACTTTCTCTAACCAAGAATTAAATCTATTAGATAAAGGCATCAAACATAATTGGCCTAATCACAAAAAGGCAGAAGACATCATCACTACCATCGCTGAAACCGAAACTAATATCGATAAACAAATCCCAATTGATAAACAGAATGACGTACGATATGAAGTAAAAAAGAAACTCCCAACTTTGATTAATGAGATAACATCTAATAATAACCACAATGTCTCGAAACAAATTCTAAACCTGAAATCCAAAATCCATAGCAACAACGTAGTAATTACAAAAGCAGATAAGGGCAACACCATAGTAATAATGAACAAACAAGATTACATCAATAAAACTGAAACCTTTTTTTCAGACAATACCTATACCTTAATTAACAAAGATCCTACAAACAAAATACAGCGTAACTTAAAGAACCTTCTGAAAAATTCTAACTTCATTTTAAATGATCGAGATTATCAGAAATTAACTGTAATGAACCCAAAATTACCTACAGTCAGATCACTGCCCAAAATTCATAAAAAAGATGTCCCCATTCGACCTATAATTAATAGTATCAATAGTCCTACCTATAAAACCTCTCAATTCCTACACAAATTCCTAAAAAAACACTTCAAATTTCACAACTCCAACCCCATAAAGAACTCGATCGAACTCTGTAATTCCCTAAATAAGTTCAGTCTACAACCAAACCACGTTTTATGTTCTTTTGACATCACCAACATGTATACTAATATCCCTATCAACAATACTATTAACATCATAAAAAACAATCTGTTGAAACATAGCACATTGAGTAAAATCGAAATTGATGAATGGTTAAAATTACTTAATTTCGTTTTAGACAACAACTATTTT
Source organism: Anabrus simplex (assembly GCF_040414725.1). Taxonomy (NCBI): domain Eukaryota; kingdom Metazoa; phylum Arthropoda; class Insecta; order Orthoptera; family Tettigoniidae; genus Anabrus; species Anabrus simplex. Next base: position 77,504,214 of record NC_090277.1, read on the forward strand.
ACCTTCAATAAGAAAATTTACAAACAAGAAGGTCTAGCGATGGGAGACCCGTTATCTGGAATACTAGCCGACATATACTTAGATAATCTCGAACATAGTAAGATTATTAATAACATCAACGGACTCTGTCTTTGGCATCGCTATGTTGATGATACCATAGCTATCATTGATAAACAAATCAACAACAGCAATAACATACTATCATTCCTCAACAACTTAGATAATAATATTAAATTCACTAAAGAAGATGAGTTCAATAACTCTCTGAACTTCTTAGATATCAAAATCACACGAGCATTGAACAAATTCGACTTCCAAATATACAGAAAACCCACCTTTTCTCCAACAACCATAAAAAATGATTCTTTACATCCCAACTCACATAAAAAAGCCACTTATCACAGTTTAATATATAGAGCATTAAAGATCCCTATGTCCTCTACTAATTTAAAGAAAGAATTACTATTCATCAAGGAAATAGCTAAATTCAATGGATTTAACACGAATATGATTGATAAAATCATCAATAAAACCAAACTAAAACTAGCTACCAATTTAACTCCATTAAAACCCGTCAAACCAAAATACGCTAAATTCACGTTCACTAACCATAGCATTTACCCGATAACCAATTCATTAATGAAGCACGAAATAAAAATAGCCTACACAACAAAAAACACTAATCGCAATTTATTCTTCAATCACAACTCTATCAACATCACAGACAATAGTTACTCTGGATCAGGAATATACAGATTGAAATGCTCTACATGTAATTTTTCTTATGTTGGCCAAACTGGCCGCAGCTTCTCTACCAGATACGCCGAGCATTACAATGCCCAAAAACACAACAAATTCTCCGCAATGGCCAACCATATGAGGGACACCGGGCATAAATTCACCACAATAGAACAAGACCTCCATATCCTAAAAAGAGTTGATAAAAGCAAACTCATGACAGAATATGAAAACTTATTTATTTTCCTCGACCAACATTTTAATAAAGATAAAAATCTAAATGACACTATTGATAAAAAAAGCCCCTTGTATGAACAGATTCTTATTTTATTACGAGAATCAACTTCCCTCACCAACAAATTCTTAAAAATCTTCAACCTCACATCAATTAGAGTTCCCACCTCCCCTACAGCTAATATACCCCCCTCCCTTCCCCCCACCGCTAGTACCTCTAATTCAAATACAACCAATAAACCCATAGCCACACCCACCGGAACATCGCTCCCTCCAATAGCCTTACACCGTTACAACACGCGCAGTAATACACTCTCTTCCTTCCCTCCCACCAATAGCAGCCCCCCTCTAATAGTTACGTCAACGCAAACAGATCCCCCTCCAACACAAAACTTCAGTTATAACACACGTAGCAAGAAGTCTACTGTTGCAAATACTTCTTACTCATAATATTACAAGCTATCTTTGTCACCGTCAAGTGGTAAGTGCATACGATTCTACTTCAAGATTTTTCAAATATCTTTTCACACAATTAACTCTACGTTTCTTGCTTCCATTTACAGATTCCACTTGTATATGCTTTTTCAACTAGAATATCTACAAACTCACAATTTACAACATTTGAACATCACTTCAAATTTTGAGATAGTCCATAGTGATCCTATTTGAAACTGTTCTTCAACTTCTATTCACCAACTTCATATCCTCAACGTGTTCTACAACTTCACCATATGCATCTGACTTTCATCCTTTATCTTCAAGATCATAATGAACTTCGGATCTCTCGACTAACTTTGACTTTTACTCTCTCCTCTTTACTTTGATTACATAAGATTTTTCGCCATCGTCTAATTATAACCGCCATTACTATCAACTTTACTTTTATGCAATCTTACTACTTGTTGTATAACAATCTGTTGTTTTATTCCATTGTACTTATTTTAGCAGCCTTCTAAGGTTAATTTTGTTAATACTTCCACTATTGTATCTCATCACATTGTATTTTCAAACCATCATTGTTATTTTTAATGTTATTTTACTTCAAATCTCTTCAAGATTTTAAAATTCATTTCATCACTACATGTTATTTAGACGCTTATTTTTAATTTAAGGTTAAGACTATGGCTGATGATGCCTTCAGAGAAGGCGAAACATGTCCCACTATTAGCTAACAAATTTATGTAAATCATCCAAGACGATTTTGTATTGATTAGGTGGTCTAATAAATAACTTAATGTTATTATTTCAATCTACATCATCAATACGGACCAAAAATGATATTTATTACATGTAATGTCAATGCCAACCAGGCAATAATAAAACCTAACAAGTACTTAAACCTAAAAATTAAAATAGGCAAGATTTCTAGAGATATCAAGTTTCTTAAAGATTGCTTGAAATTAGAGTTGGTACCTAAATTTCTCAAATCTTTACAAAGAAAAAGTCATCCCTATTCAAAATCTAATGCCACTCAAAAGAAAGTAAACAACATATGGTTGAAAAATGAAATTAAACTATTATACAAGAAGAAATCTTTACTAAATTTACAATTATATAGGACTCATTTGACCATCTCTCAGAAATTACCCCCACTTGAATGGAGCTCATTTTTAAGGTACACTGACCTCAAACTATCTTACGTATTAGACAAGAAACAGAAAACCCTAAACCATAAATTACTTAGTCTTCAAGAAAACAAATGTAAAACTCCTGACCAAAATACAAACAACAAAGTGTCCCCTTCCCATTTGACTAACATTCCCACTACAATCAACCTATCTAATGCAACTTTCTCTAACCAAGAATTAAATCTATTAGATAAAGGCATCAAACATAATTGGCCTAATCACAAAAAGGCAGAAGACATCATCACTACCATCGCTGAAACCGAAACTAATATCGATAAACAAATCCCAATTGATAAACAGAATGACGTACGATATGAAGTAAAAAAGAAACTCCCAACTTTGATTAATGAGATAACATCTAATAATAACCACAATGTCTCGAAACAAATTCTAAACCTGAAATCCAAAATCCATAGCAACAACGTAGTAATTACAAAAGCAGATAAGGGCAACACCATAGTAATAATGAACAAACAAGATTACATCAATAAAACTGAAACCTTTTTTTCAGACAATACCTATACCTTAATTAACAAAGATCCTACAAACAAAATACAGCGTAACTTAAAGAACCTTCTGAAAAATTCTAACTTCATTTTAAATGATCAAGATTATCAGAAATTAACTGTAATGAACCCAAAATTACCTACAGTCAGATCACTGCCCAAAATTCATAAAAAAGATGTCCCCATTCGACCTATAATTAATAGTATCAATAGTCCTACCTATAAAACCTCTCAATTCCTACACAAATTCCTAAAAAAACACTTCAAATTTCACAACTCCAACCCCATAAAGAACTCGATCGAACTCTGTAATTCCCTAAATAAGTTCAGTCTACAACCAAACCACGTTTTATGTTCTTTTGACATCACCAACATGTATACTAATATCCCTATCAACAATACTATTAACATCATAAAAAACAATCTGTTGAAACATAGCACATTGAGTAAAATCGAAATTGATGAATGGTTAAAATTACTTAATTTCGTTTTAGACAACAACTATTTTACCTTCAATAAGAAAATTTACAAACAAGAAGGTCTAGCGATGGGAGACCCGTTATCTGGAATACTAGCCGACATATACTTAGATAATCTCGAACATAGTAAGATTATTAATAACATCAACGGACTCTGTCTTTGGCATCGCTATGTTGATGATACCATAGCTATCATTGATAAACAAATCAACAACAGCAATAACATACTATCATTCCTCAACAACTTAGATAATAATATTAAATTCACTAAAGAAGATGAGTTCAATAACTCTCTGAACTTCTTAGATATCAAAATCACACGAGCATTGAACAAATTCGACTTCCAAATATACAGAAAACCCACCTTTTCTCCAACAACCATAAAAAATGATTCTTTACATCCCAACTCACATAAAAAAGCCACTTATCACAGTTTAATATATAGAGCATTAAAGATCCCTATGTCCTCTACTAATTTAAAGAAAGAATTACTATTCATCAAGGAAATAGCTAAATTCAATGGATTTAACACGAATATGATTGATAAAATCATCAATAAAACCAAACTAAAACTAGCTACCAATTTAACTCCATTAAAACCCGTCAAACCAAAATACGCTAAATTCACGTTCACTAACCATAGCATTTACCCGATAACCAATTCATTAATGAAGCACGAAATAAAAATAGCCTACACAACAAAAAACACTAATCGCAATTTATTCTTCAATCACAACTCTATCAACATCACAGACAATAGTTACTCTGGATCAGGAATATACAGATTGAAATGCTCTACATGTAATTTTTCTTATGTTGGCCAAACTGGCCGCAGCTTCTCTACCAGATACGCCGAGCATTACAATGCCCAAAAACACAACAAATTCTCCGCAATGGCCAACCATATGAGGGACACCGGGCATAAATTCACCACAATAGAACAAGACCTCCATATCCTAAAAAGAGTTGATAAAAGCAAACTCATGACAGAATATGAAAACTTATTTATTTTCCTCGACCAACATTTTAATAAAGATAAAAATCTAAATGACACTATTGATAAAAAAAGCCCCTTGTATGAACAGATTCTTATTTTATTACGAGAATCAACTTCCCTCACCAACAAATTCTTAAAAATCTTCAACCTCACATCAATTAGAGTTCCCACCTCCCCTACAGCTAATATACCCCCCTCCCTTCCCCCCACCGCTAGTACCTCTAATTCAAATACAACCAATAAACCCATAGCCACACCCACCGGAACATCGCTCCCTCCAATAGCCTTACACCGTTACAACACGCGCAGTAATACACTCTCTTCCTTCCCTCCCACCAATAGCAGCCCCCCTCTAATAGTTACGTCAACGCAAACAGATCCCCCTCCAACACAAAACTTCAGTTATAACACACGTAGCAAGAAGTCTACTGTTGCAAATACTTCTTACTCATAATATTACAAGCTATCTTTGTCACCGTCAAGTGGTAAGTGCATACGATTCTACTTCAAGATTTTTCAAATATCTTTTCACACAATTAACTCTACGTTTCTTGCTTCCATTTACAGATTCCACTTGTATATGCTTTTTCAACTAGAATATCTACAAACTCACAATTTACAACATTTGAACATCACTTCAAATTTTGAGATAGTCCATAGTGATCCTATTTGAAACTGTTCTTCAACTTCTATTCACCAACTTCATATCCTCAACGTGTTCTACAACTTCACCATATGCATCTGACTTTCATCCTTTATCTTCAAGATCATAATGAACTTCGGATCTCTCGACTAACTTTGACTTTTACTCTCTCCTCTTTACTTTGATTACATAAGATTTTTCGCCATCGTCTAATTATAACCGCCATTACTATCAACTTTACTTTTATGCAATCTTACTACTTGTTGTATAACAATCTGTTGTTTTATTCCATTGTACTTATTTTAGCAGCCTTCTAAGGTTAATTTTGTTAATACTTCCACTATTGTATCTCATCACATTGTATTTTCAAACCATCATTGTTATTTTTAATGTTATTTTACTTCAAATCTCTTCAAGATTTTAAATTTCATTTCATCACTACATGTTATTTAGACGCTTATTTTTAATTTAAGGTTAAGACTATGGCTGATGATGCCTTCAGAGAAGGCGAAACATGTCCCACTATTAGCTAACAAATTTATGTAAATCATCCAAGACGATTTTGTATTGATTAGGTGGTCTAATAAATAACTTAATGTTATTATTTCAATCTACATCATCAATACGGACCAAAAATGATATTTATTACATGTAATGTCAATGCCAACCAGGCAATAATAAAACCTAACAAGTACTTAAACCTAAAAATTAAAATAGGCAAGATTTCTAGAGATATCAAGTTTCTTAAAGATTGCTTGAAATTAGAGTTGGTACCTAAATTTCTCAAATCTTTACAAAGAAAAAGTCATCCCTATTCAAAATCTAATGCCACTCAAAAGAAAGTAAACAACATATGGTTGAAAAATGAAATTAAACTATTATACAAGAAGAAATCTTTACTAAATTTACAATTATATAGGACTCATTTGACCATCTCTCAGAAATTACCCCCACTTGAATGGAGCTCATTTTTAAGGTACACTGACCTCAAACTATCTTACGTATTAGACAAGAAACAGAAAACCCTAAACCATAAATTACTTAGTCTTCAAGAAAACAAATGTAAAACTCCTGACCAAAATACAAACAACAAAGTGTCCCCTTCCCATTTGACTAACATTCCCACTACAATCAACCTATCTAATGCAACTTTCTCTAACCAAGAATTAAATCTATTAGATAAAGGCATCAAACATAATTGGCCTAATCACAAAAAGGCAGAAGACATCATCACTACCATCGCTGAAACCGAAACTAATATCGATAAACAAATCCCAATTGATAAACAGAATGACGTACGATATGAAGTAAAAAAGAAACTCCCAACTTTGATTAATGAGATAACATCTAATAATAACCACAATGTCTCGAAACAAATTCTAAACCTGAAATCCAAAATCCATAGCAACAACGTAGTAATTACAAAAGCAGATAAGGGCAACACCATAGTAATAATGAACAAACAAGATTACATCAATAAAACTGAAACCTTTTTTTCAGACAATACCTATACCTTAATTAACAAAGATCCTACAAACAAAATACAGCGTAACTTAAAGAACCTTCTGAAAAATTCTAACTTCATTTTAAATGATCAAGATTATCAGAAATTAACTGTAATGAACCCAAAATTACCTACAGTCAGATCACTGCCCAAAATTCATAAAAAAGATGTCCCCATTCGACCTATAATTAATAGTATCAATAGTCCTACCTATAAAACCTCTCAATTCCTACACAAATTCCTAAAAAAACACTTCAAATTTCACAACTCCAACCCCATAAAGAACTCGATCGAACTCTGTAATTCCCTAAATAAGTTCAGTCTACAACCAAACCACGTTTTATGTTCTTTTGACATCACCAACATGTATACTAATATCCCTATCAACAATACTATTAACATCATAAAAAACAATCTGTTGAAACATAGCACATTGAGTAAAATCGAAATTGATGAATGGTTAAAATTACTTAATTTCGTTTTAGACAACAACTATTTTACCTTCAATAAGAAAATTTACAAACAAGAAGGTCTAGCGATGGGAGACCCGTTATCTGGAATACTAGCCGACATATACTTAGATAATCTCGAACATAGTAAGATTATTAATAACATCAACGGACTCTGTCTTTGGCATCGCTATGTTGATGATACCATAGCTATCATTGATAAACAAATCAACAACAGCAATAACATACTATCATTCCTCAACAACTTAGATAATAATATTAAATTCACTAAAGAAGATGAGTTCAATAACTCTCTGAACTTCTTAGATATCAAAATCACACGAGCATTGAACAAATTCGACTTCCAAATATACAGAAAACCCACCTTTTCTCCAACAACCATAAAAAATGATTCTTTACATCCCAACTCACATAAAAAAGCCACTTATCACAGTTTAATATATAGAGCATTAAAGATCCCTATGTCCTCTACTAATTTAAAGAAAGAATTACTATTCATCAAGGAAATAGCTAAATTCAATGGATTTAACACGAATATGATTGATAAAATCATCAATAAAACCAAACTAAAACTAGCTACCAATTTAACTCCATTAAAACCCGTCAAACCAAAATACGCTAAATTCACGTTCACTAACCATAGCATTTACCCGATAACCAATTCATTAATGAAGCACGAAATAAAAATAGCCTACACAACAAAAAACACTAATCGCAATTTATTCTTCAATCACAACTCTATCAACATCACAGACAATAGTTACTCTGGATCAGGAATATACAGATTGAAATGCTCTACATGTAATTTTTCTTATGTTGGCCAAACTGGCCGCAGCTTCTCTACCAGATACGCCGAGCATTACAATGCCCAAAAACACAACAAATTCTCCGCAATGGCCAACCATATGAGGGACACCGGGCATAAATTCACCACAATAGAACAAGACCTCCATATCCTAAAAAGAGTTGATAAAAGCAAACTCATGACAGAATATGAAAACTTATTTATTTTCCTCGACCAACATTTTAATAAAGATAAAAATCTAAATGACACTATTGATAAAAAAAGCCCCTTGTATGAACAGATTCTTATTTTATTACGAGAATCAACTTCCCTCACCAACAAATTCTTAAAAATCTTCAACCTCACATCAATTAGAGTTCCCACCTCCCCTACAGCTAATATACCCCCCTCCCTTCCCCCCACCGCTAGTACCTCTAATTCAAATACAACCAATAAACCCATAGCCACACCCACCGGAACATCGCTCCCTCCAATAGCCTTACACCGTTACAACACGCGCAGTAATACACTCTCTTCCTTCCCTCCCACCAATAGCAGCCCCCCTCTAATAGTTACGTCAACGCAAACAGATCCCCCTCCAACACAAAACTTCAGTTATAACACACGTAGCAAGAAGTCTACTGTTGCAAATACTTCTTACTCATAATATTACAAGCTATCTTTGTCACCGTCAAGTGGTAAGTGCATACGATTCTACTTCAAGATTTTTCAAATATCTTTTCACACAATTAACTCTACGTTTCTTGCTTCCATTTACAGATTCCACTTGTATATGCTTTTTCAACTAGAATATCTACAAACTCACAATTTACAACATTTGAACATCACTTCAAATTTTGAGATAGTCCATAGTGATCCTATTTGAAACTGTTCTTCAACTTCTATTCACCAACTTCATATCCTCAACGTGTTCTACAACTTCACCATATGCATCTGACTTTCATCCTTTATCTTCAAGATCATAATGAACTTCGGATCTCTCGACTAACTTTGACTTTTACTCTCTCCTCTTTACTTTGATTACATAAGATTTTTCGCCATCGTCTAATTATAACCGCCATTACTATCAACTTTACTTTTATGCAATCTTACTACTTGTTGTATAACAATCTGTTGTTTTATTCCATTGTACTTATTTTAGCAGCCTTCTAAGGTTAATTTTGTTAATACTTCCACTATTGTATCTCATCACATTGTATTTTCAAACCATCATTGTTATTTTTAATGTTATTTTACTTCAAATCTCTTCAAGATTTTAAAATTCATTTCATCACTACATGTTATTTAGACGCTTATTTTTAATTTAAGGTTAAGACTATGGCTGATGATGCCTTCAGAGAAGGCGAAACATGTCCCACTATTAGCTAACAAATTTATGTAAATCATCCAAGACGATTTTGTATTGATTAGGTGGTCTAATAAATAACTTAATGTTATTATTTCAATCTACATCATCAATACGGACCAAAAATGATATTTATTACATGTAATGTCAATGCCAACCAGGCAATAATAAAACCTAACAAGTACTTAAACCTAAAAATTAAAATAGGCAAGATTTCTAGAGATATCAAGTTTCTTAAAGATTGCTTGAAATTAGAGTTGGTACCTAAATTTCTCAAATCTTTACAAAGAAAAAGTCATCCCTATTCAAAATCTAATGCCACTCAAAAGAAAGTAAACAACATATGGTTGAAAAATGAAATTAAACTATTATACAAGAAGAAATCTTTACTAAATTTACAATTATATAGGACTCATTTGACCATCTCTCAGAAATTACCCCCACTTGAATGGAGCTCATTTTTAAGGTACACTGACCTCAAACTATCTTACGTATTAGACAAGAAACAGAAAACCCTAAACCATAAATTACTTAGTCTTCAAGAAAACAAATGTAAAACTCCTGACCAAAATACAAACAACAAAGTGTCCCCTTCCCATTTGACTAACATTCCCACTACAATCAACCTATCTAATGCAACTTTCTCTAACCAAGAATTAAATCTATTAGATAAAGGCATCAAACATAATTGGCCTAATCACAAAAAGGCAGAAGACATCATCACTACCATCGCTGAAACCGAAACTAATATCGATAAACAAATCCCAATTGATAAACAGAATGACGTACGATATGAAGTAAAAAAGAAACTCCCAACTTTGATTAATGAGATAACATCTAATAATAACCACAATGTCTCGAAACAAATTCTAAACCTGAAATCCAAAATCCATAGCAACAACGTAGTAATTACAAAAGCAGATAAGGGCAACACCATAGTAATAATGAACAAACAAGATTACATCAATAAAACTGAAACCTTTTTTTCAGACAATACCTATACCTTAATTAACAAAGATCCTACAAACAAAATACAGCGTAACTTAAAGAACCTTCTGAAAAATTCTAACTTCATTTTAAATGATCAAGATTATCAGAAATTAACTGTAATGAACCCAAAATTACCTACAGTCAGATCACTGCCCAAAATTCATAAAAAAGATGTCCCCATTCGACCTATAATTAATAGTATCAATAGTCCTACCTATAAAACCTCTCAATTCCTACACAAATTCCTAAAAAAACACTTCAAATTTCACAACTCCAACCCCATAAAGAACTCGATCGAACTCTGTAATTCCCTAAATAAGTTCAGTCTACAACCAAACCACGTTTTATGTTCTTTTGACATCACCAACATGTATACTAATATCCCTATCAACAATACTATTAACATCATAAAAAACAATCTGTTGAAACATAGCACATTGAGTAAAATCGAAATTGATGAATGGTTAAAATTACTTAATTTCGTTTTAGACAACAACTATTTTACCTTCAATAAGAAAATTTACAAACAAGAAGGTCTAGCGATGGGAGACCCGTTATCTGGAATACTAGCCGACATATACTTAGATAATCTCGAACATAGTAAGATTATTAATAACATCAACGGACTCTGTCTTTGGCATCGCTATGTTGATGATACCATAGCTATCATTGATAAACAAATCAACAACAGCAATAACATACTATCATTCCTCAACAACTTAGATAATAATATTAAATTCACTAAAGAAGATGAGTTCAATAACTCTCTGAACTTCTTAGATATCAAAATCACACGAGCATTGAACAAATTCGACTTCCAAATATACAGAAAACCCACCTTTTCTCCAACAACCATAAAAAATGATTCTTTACATCCCAACTCACATAAAAAAGCCACTTATCACAGTTTAATATATAGAGCATTAAAGATCCCTATGTCCTCTACTAATTTAAAGAAAGAATTACTATTCATCAAGGAAATAGCTAAATTCAATGGATTTAACACGAATATGATTGATAAAATCATCAATAAAACCAAACTAAAACTAGCTACCAATTTAACTCCATTAAAACCCGTCAAACCAAAATACGCTAAATTCACGTTCACTAACCATAGCATTTACCCGATAACCAATTCATTAATGAAGCACGAAATAAAAATAGCCTACACAACAAAAAACACTAATCGCAATTTATTCTTCAATCACAACTCTATCAACATCACAGACAATAGTTACTCTGGATCAGGAATATACAGATTGAAATGCTCTACATGTAATTTTTCTTATGTTGGCCAAACTGGCCGCAGCTTCTCTACCAGATACGCCGAGCATTACAATGCCCAAAAACACAACAAATTCTCCGCAATGGCCAACCATATGAGGGACACCGGGCATAAATTCACCACAATAGAACAAGACCTCCATATCCTAAAAAGAGTTGATAAAAGCAAACTCATGACAGAATATGAAAACTTATTTATTTTCCTCGACCAACATTTTAATAAAGATAAAAATCTAAATGACACTATTGATAAAAAAAGCCCCTTGTATGAACAGATTCTTATTTTATTACGAGAATCAACTTCCCTCACCAACAAATTCTTAAAAATCTTCAACCTCACATCAATTAGAGTTCCCACCTCCCCTACAGCTAATATACCCCCCTCCCTTCCCCCCACCGCTAGTACCTCTAATTCAAATACAACCAATAAACCCATAGCCACACCCACCGGAACATCGCTCCCTCCAATAGCCTTACACCGTTACAACACGCGCAGTAATACACTCTCTTCCTTCCCTCCCACCAATAGCAGCCCCCCTCTAATAGTTACGTCAACGCAAACAGATCCCCCTCCAACACAAAACTTCAGTTATAACACACGTAGCAAGAAGTCTACTGTTGCAAATACTTCTTACTCATAATATTACAAGCTATCTTTGTCACCGTCAAGTGGTAAGTGCATACGATTCTACTTCAAGATTTTTCAAATATCTTTTCACACAATTAACTCTACGTTTCTTGCTTCCATTTACAGATTCCACTTGTATATGCTTTTTCAACTAGAATATCTACAAACTCACAATTTACAACATTTGAACATCACTTCAAATTTTGAGATAGTCCATAGTGATCCTATTTGAAACTGTTCTTCAACTTCTATTCACCAACTTCATATCCTCAACGTGTTCTACAACTTCACCATATGCATCTGACTTTCATCCTTTATCTTCAAGATCATAATGAACTTCGGATCTCTCGACTAACTTTGACTTTTACTCTCTCCTCTTTACTTTGATTACATAAGATTTTTCGCCATCGTCTAATTATAACCGCCATTACTATCAACTTTACTTTTATGCAATCTTACTACTTGTTGTATAACAATCTGTTGTTTTATTCCATTGTACTTATTTTAGCAGCCTTCTAAGGTTAATTTTGTTAATACTTCCACTATTGTATCTCATCACATTGTATTTTCAAACCATCATTGTTATTTTTAATGTTATTTTACTTCAAATCTCTTCAAGATTTTAAATTTCATTTCATCACTACATGTTATTTAGACGCTTATTTTTAATTTAAGGTTAAGACTATGGCTGATGATGCCTTCAGAGAAGGCGAAACATGTCCCACTATTAGCTAACAAATTTATGTAAATCATCCAAGACGATTTTGTATTGATTAGGTGGTCTAATAAATAACTTAATGTTATTATTTCAATCTACATCATCAATACGGACCAAAAATGATATTTATTACATGTAATGTCAATGCCAACCAGGCAATAATAAAACCTAACAAGTACTTAAACCTAAAAATTAAAATAGGCAAGATTTCTAGAGATATCAAGTTTCTTAAAGATTGCTTGAAATTAGAGTTGGTACCTAAATTTCTCAAATCTTTACAAAGAAAAAGTCATCCCTATTCAAAATCTAATGCCACTCAAAAGAAAGTAAACAACATATGGTTGAAAAATGAAATTAAACTATTATACAAGAAGAAATCTTTACTAAATTTACAATTATATAGGACTCATTTGACCATCTCTCAGAAATTACCCCCACTTGAATGGAGCTCATTTTTAAGGTACACTGACCTCAAACTATCTTACGTATTAGACAAGAAACAGAAAACCCTAAACCATAAATTACTTAGTCTTCAAGAAAACAAATGTAAAACTCCTGACCAAAATACAAACAACAAAGTGTCCCCTTCCCATTTGACTAACATTCCCACTACAATCAACCTATCTAATGCAACTTTCTCTAACCAAGAATTAAATCTATTAGATAAAGGCATCAAACATAATTGGCCTAATCACAAAAAGGCAGAAGACATCATCACTACCATCGCTGAAACCGAAACTAATATCGATAAACAAATCCCAATTGATAAACAGAATGACGTACGATATGAAGTAAAAAAGAAACTCCCAACTTTGATTAATGAGATAACATCTAATAATAACCACAATGTCTCGAAACAAATTCTAAACCTGAAATCCAAAATCCATAGCAACAACGTAGTAATTACAAAAGCAGATAAGGGCAACACCATAGTAATAATGAACAAACAAGATTACATCAATAAAACTGAAACCTTTTTTTCAGACAATACCTATACCTTAATTAACAAAGATCCTACAAACAAAATACAGCGTAACTTAAAGAACCTTCTGAAAAATTCTAACTTCATTTTAAATGATCAAGATTATCAGAAATTAACTGTAATGAACCCAAAATTACCTACAGTCAGATCACTGCCCAAAATTCATAAAAAAGATGTCCCCATTCGACCTATAATTAATAGTATCAATAGTCCTACCTATAAAACCTCTCAATTCCTACACAAATTCCTAAAAAAACACTTCAAATTTCACAACTCCAACCCCATAAAGAACTCGATCGAACTCTGTAATTCCCTAAATAAGTTCAGTCTACAACCAAACCACGTTTTATGTTCTTTTGACATCACCAACATGTATACTAATATCCCTATCAACAATACTATTAACATCATAAAAAACAATCTGTTGAAACATAGCACATTGAGTAAAATCGAAATTGATGAATGGTTAAAATTACTTAATTTCGTTTTAGACAACAACTATTTTACCTTCAATAAGAAAATTTACAAACAAGAAGGTCTAGCGATGGGAGACCCGTTATCTGGAATACTAGCCGACATATACTTAGATAATCTCGAACATAGTAAGATTATTAATAACATCAACGGACTCTGTCTTTGGCATCGCTATGTTGATGATACCATAGCTATCATTGATAAACAAATCAACAACAGCAATAACATACTATCATTCCTCAACAACTTAGATAATAATATTAAATTCACTAAAGAAGATGAGTTCAATAACTCTCTGAACTTCTTAGATATCAAAATCACACGAGCATTGAACAAATTCGACTTCCAAATATACAGAAAACCCACCTTTTCTCCAACAACCATAAAAAATGATTCTTTACATCCCAACTCACATAAAAAAGCCACTTATCACAGTTTAATATATAGAGCATTAAAGATCCCTATGTCCTCTACTAATTTAAAGAAAGAATTACTATTCATCAAGGAAATAGCTAAATTCAATGGATTTAACACGAATATGATTGATAAAATCATCAATAAAACCAAACTAAAACTAGCTACCAATTTAACTCCATTAAAACCCGTCAAACCAAAATACGCTAAATTCACGTTCACTAACCATAGCATTTACCCGATAACCAATTCATTAATGAAGCACGAAATAAAAATAGCCTACACAACAAAAAACACTAATCGCAATTTATTCTTCAATCACAACTCTATCAACATCACAGACAATAGTTACTCTGGATCAGGAATATACAGATTGAAATGCTCTACATGTAATTTTTCTTATGTTGGCCAAACTGGCCGCAGCTTCTCTACCAGATACGCCGAGCATTACAATGCCCAAAAACACAACAAATTCTCCGCAATGGCCAACCATATGAGGGACACCGGGCATAAATTCACCACAATAGAACAAGACCTCCATATCCTAAAAAGAGTTGATAAAAGCAAACTCATGACAGAATATGAAAACTTATTTATTTTCCTCGACCAACATTTTAATAAAGATAAAAATCTAAATGACACTATTGATAAAAAAAGCCCCTTGTATGAACAGATTCTTATTTTATTACGAGAATCAACTTCCCTCACCAACAAATTCTTAAAAATCTTCAACCTCACATCAATTAGAGTTCCCACCTCCCCTACAGCTAATATACCCCCCTCCCTTCCCCCCACCGCTAGTACCTCTAATTCAAATACAACCAATAAACCCATAGCCACACCCACCGGAACATCGCTCCCTCCAATAGCCTTACACCGTTACAACACGCGCAGTAATACACTCTCTTCCTTCCCTCCCACCAATAGCAGCCCCCCTCTAATAGTTACGTCAACGCAAACAGATCCCCCTCCAACACAAAACTTCAGTTATAACACACGTAGCAAGAAGTCTACTGTTGCAAATACTTCTTACTCATAATATTACAAGCTATCTTTGTCACCGTCAAGTGGTAAGTGCATACGATTCTACTTCAAGATTTTTCAAATATCTTTTCACACAATTAACTCTACGTTTCTTGCTTCCATTTACAGATTCCACTTGTATATGCTTTTTCAACTAGAATATCTACAAACTCACAATTTACAACATTTGAACATCACTTCAAATTTTGAGATAGTCCATAGTGATCCTATTTGAAACTGTTCTTCAACTTCTATTCACCAACTTCATATCCTCAACGTGTTCTACAACTTCACCATATGCATCTGACTTTCATCCTTTATCTTCAAGATCATAATGAACTTCGGATCTCTCGACTAACTTTGACTTTTACTCTCTCCTCTTTACTTTGATTACATAAGATTTTTCGCCATCGTCTAATTATAACCGCCATTACTATCAACTTTACTTTTATGCAATCTTACTACTTGTTGTATAACAATCTGTTGTTTTATTCCATTGTACTTATTTTAGCAGCCTTCTAAGGTTAATTTTGTTAATACTTCCACTATTGTATCTCATCACATTGTATTTTCAAACCATCATTGTTATTTTTAATGTTATTTTACTTCAAATCTCTTCAAGATTTTAAAATTCATTTCATCACTACATGTTATTTAGACGCTTATTTTTAATTTAAGGTTAAGACTATGGCTGATGATGCCTTCAGAGAAGGCGAAACATGTCCCACTATTAGCTAACAAATTTATGTAAATCATCCAAGACGATTTTGTATTGATTAGGTGGTCTAATAAATAACTTAATGTTATTATTTCAATCTACATCATCAATACGGACCAAAAATGATATTTATTACATGTAATCAGTACAGAACCCGATAGTGTACCTATAAAAAGTAGAAATGGATGGAGACGATAAACAGAAGTAGGCCCGAGGTGACCCATTTGATATACAGTATTTATTTCCCATTTTCAAGAAAAAATTATTCGTGTGCTTTTATACACTGACTTAGCAAATGTCATGGGATAGTCACCTAATAGCGTGTGGGGCCTCCTATGGCCCTGCGAACTGCAGTGAGACACCGTGGAAGTGAGTCGACAAGTCCCTGTTAGTCCTCTGGACGCAGCTGACACCAAATCGTTTGCAGAGTGGCCGCCAATGCTGGTCTGTTCGTGGGTGCAGTATCCATGGCACGGAGCCTGCATTCCAGGACATCACAGAAATGCTCGATAGGGTTCATATCAGGGCTCCTGGGTGGCCATGGCAGTCGTTGGGCTTCTGCTGCATGTTTCTGGAACTATTCCCGGGCGACGTGGGAGCATGTGGCGGCGCATTATCATCTTGAAACATTGCAGAACCGTCTGGGTGCTGGAAAGCCAAAAATGGGTGGAGATGGTCTCCGCGTACCATTCAAAGTCTCTTCCAGAAAAACTAGGGGGCCCATTTCATACCAGGGAAATGCACCCCAGACCATAACAGAGACACCAGCGCCCTGGACCACACCTTTGAGGCAGGCGGGATCCATCGCTTCATGTGGTCTGCGCCATACACGGTGCCTCCCATCGGCATGCTGCAGTTGAAATCGTGGTTCGTCCGACCACATCACGTTACGCCATTGTTCCAGTGTTCATCCCTGGTGACTGGCGACAAATGCGCGTCATTGTGCCCGATGACGTTGGATTAACAGTGGCACCTGTTTACGGCGCCGGCTCCCATACCCCATAGAACCCATGTTCCTGTGGATTGTCCGCTGGGAGACGTGTCTAGCACAGCCTGTGTTAAATTTAGCCATGATTTGTTGCACGGTTGCTCGTCTGTCACTATTGACAATCCGTCTCAGATGTCGCCGGTCACGGTCATCGAGGGTGGCTGGACGGCCGGTCGGTCGTCTGTTGTAGACAGTGACACCTCATTCAACCATTCACAATACACCCTGGACATGGTTGATCGTGTGAAGCCAAATTCCTGCACCACTTCTGAAATCGCACTTCCCATCCGTCGGGCACCGACCAACATACCCCGTTCGAACGGTGTCAGCTTGCGATGACGTTCCATGTTACACCTGTCACTTGCACAGCCACTGCTCACAACGTCTCCTATACAACTGCCGCTGGCACAGAGGGCGTGTGGTGCGCAGACAACACACCTGCGCATCAGTGCTCCGCTATCCCATGACATTTGCTCAGTCAGTGTATTTTCCTCTGTGATGTACAGCTGTTGTTATGGAACCCGAAATAGACAGTGAGAACTTAATAACTTCAATGTCACAAATATTAATGGTCACACGTTTGGGAAAGCGTGACATCATTCAGACCCGTTATTGAGGGAGTATCTTCAAAATTGTACCCATCTTCTTCCCTAATGAAATGTGAAGGACACAGCATGCTTGAAATATTTTTTTTATTTTCTTGAATGTAAACGCAGACTATGATGGTCCATATTTATTACCACACTGAAAGGAGGGTTGAAAATTATTCACTGGAAAGTGCGGGGAGTTTTAGACCACTCGACCCATGGGATGTGTAAGTGCCAGCGGAAGCAGGTACACCCGCGCATACACACGGGCAAGTTTTACTCCCGCACCATCTGAAAAAGGCCTGTGTGACTTATGCGCATAAATTAGGCCTACTGTACTTAAGCGTGTAACAACGTACGTAAATTAGGCCTACTCTACTTACGTATAGTGCTGACATGTTGGTGCTTAATTTTACATTCGTAAATGAATTGTGTAACAACTTGCATAAATTTGTTAGGCCTACTGTACTTACACAGTGGTTTCTGGGACATTAAATTATGGAGAAGAAGAAAGCTAGACATTTTACAGATGATGAAAAATTAAAGTTTATTGAGAAGATGGATGCTAAATCATACATCAAACGTGTGCCATCGCGCATGTGTTGGACTTTCCAGTGACAATTTTAAGCATAATTGTAAGCGTCGTAGTCTTATTTCTAAGAACGTTTTTCCTTGAAGTTTTTCTGTGTTGGTGTTCTTAAAATGTATTATTTCATTAATTTTGTGAAAACCTGTTTCTTTGTTTTTATAGTAATTATTTTTACATTCAAACCTAATCTTAAATTTAACAGCGAAATTGTTTTTCATTTATTTTAGTTCTTTTTTCCTGTCTCCACAAAAACTTCCTAGCCAGTTTTGGCCGTACGTTAAATGGAATATAAAATTGCATTGCTCATATGGAATAATTTTTGGGACTGTATACTTCTTCCATTAAATGCGGGTTTAGGATAAATCGAGGTCACCCAAAATTGGGGTTATACTGTATATCTTCATATAGTTCAAAATGTTATGCTACTCCTGTGGGTGGGGTATGCAGAAGAATAAAACCATGGCATCACATGCCTGTTGTAAGTGGCAACTAAAAGGGGACCCATGGGCTCTCTCTTGGGAGCATGGATTGGCAACCACAGGCCCTTAGCTGAGTCTTTGTATTGCTTCCACGTACTTTGTAATGCTCCACACTTTCACCTATCCCGTCTGACCTCCCTTGGTCAACTCTAGTTCTTTTACAACCCTGATGTTATAAGAGGATTTGAGGCCTAGGGAGTCTACTATGTTCATGCCCTTCGTGGCCCTTGTCTTTCTTTGTCCGATACTTCATTTTTCTTCATTTCGGATCCCTTCTTTTCTCATTTTTCTCTCTTATCTTCTCTCTGAGGGTGGGGGACACAGACGAAGAGCTCCAACCCATTTTTTCCAAATGTCGATCGTAGATGTTCATCTTCTGCCAGATCCTCTTTTACCTAAAACTTTTTCCTTAAAATATTACTTGTAGTAGACTGTTCTTTTCAGTAGTCCCCATAATGTGACCCACATATTCCAGCCACCTCATATTAATTGTCTTGATGAGCTCAGGTCGACATTTCATTAAGTGGAGTACTTCCCTATTTTTATTGTACTCCATACACATGTTCAGTGGTATTTTACCGCACTGTCGGCTGCCCCGAGGAAGGTCCTTCATGGTTTTCCATCTTACACCTGGCAAATGCTGGAGCTGTACTGTAATTAAAGCCAAGTTTGTTTTCTTCCCACTCCTAGCCCATTCCTATCCATCATCACCGTAAGACCTATCTGTGTCGGAGCGCTGTAAAGTAAAAAGGTTCTTGGACGTATTCCGAGTTGGAACCTGTATGAATTGCAACTATTTAATTACAACTCATACAAACGAGATACTCATTATACCAAAATTTACTGTCCTTCATGCTAATCGCCAGCATTGTGTACTACCCTTTGCCAGTGACATGAGGCTTGTAGGTTACTTGTAGCAGCACCTTTTTTGTTCATAGCAAATCTCTGGAGCTGTCCTCATGCGAAGTACCCAAAGTGGTTACTTCATCTTAGGAATCATGTGAGTGTCACAAGGACTTAAGTTCTCGGATTATGGTGGATGGTACAGCAGTTCCCAGCTCCATTGACCAAACAAATCAGCCATTGTTTTTATTGTTCTTACTGTGAGCCTTGTGATGGAAAATGATGTATGGATCCTTCACCGCTTCTTTCCCAAAGCAGGTCGCAGGTTGTGTTCCTGAAAGGAACAGTAATACTGCGCATTGACATTCTGCTGATGCAGAGCATAATGGATTAGGATAACACCACCACAGTCGTACCCATGAATAATCATAACATGGCTGGGGTTCTGACAAAATTTTGATCCTTGTGGTTATCCATAATAATGCCATTAATTCGATTCATGTGTCTGTTATGGCTCATACAATTTACCTCATGTCTCATACAGCATATTGATATGGCATAAGGAAGCGTCAACTCATACTTATAGTGCTCCAAGTAGTCACAAACAGCGTTTTATCGTAACCATTTCTGCAGTTCTGTCAAATTTCACTGAACCCATCATGATGCAATTTTTTTCATGCCCACATGTTCCTTCAAATGTGAAGCGCAGTCATATTCCCTTACCTGGAGTCTCGGGCTAGCTCACAAATCGTATGTATTCTTCTTCGCTGGCAATAGTATGACCAGGCTGATGCATATCTGCCACATTTTGGCTTTACACAATAAAGGCTTTTACCACTGTGCTACTGTCATGTACGACAATGCAGATTCCCTGCAATTCTGTTGAAGACGTTGCTGACACTGTCATGCTGTATGACCTCGGGCACATCCAATCTTTATACATCTCCATTGCTCCTGTTTCAAAAACATCATGGCAACACAAAGTTAGATCATGAACTAACACAAGATTGTGTTCATTTCACCACTTCACATGTGCATGTTGTTAGAAGGGAATGTCTATTTGGGATTCCATTTTTCTGTTTTCATCCTCGGAACCTATTGTTGTGTTAATTCCTTGTTCTTTAAAGAAAATGAGAAACGTAATCAAACAAATAATTACCATCACTCCTAGTACTTTCTCTTTGTAAACATTTAAATGGGTTTAATTACAAGCATGAACTACAAAAAGGACCTCAGTTATAATTCAGTAAAACTTACTCTACTGAAAAAGCTGGGATAAGACAAGCTGAGACATGTGAAAGATCCTTCACAAGATGTGACCTAAGATTTTGAATATGCAGTAGAGGTTAAGACAAAATGTACCCTTGGTTTAGTTAAACTGTAAAGTGCAGCTACAGAATGCTGAACATAGCACTGACATTCTTGAAGGCGATAATCTAACTTTTCACTTCTTAAAACAGATGAAACCAGGCGAGTTGGTTGTGCGGTTAGGGCCACGCAGCTGTGAGCTTGCATCCAGGAGATAGTGTGTTCGAACCTCACTATTGGCAGCCCTGAAAATGGTTTTCCATGTTTTTCCATTTTCACACAAGGCAAATGCTGGGGCTGTACCTTAATTAAGGCCATGGCTGCTTCCTTTCCACTCCTGGCCCTTTATTATCACATTGTCACCATAAGACCTATCTCTGTCAGTGTGACTCAAGCAACTTATATAAAAAACCACAAGATTTATAACATTAACTGTTGTATCCTCATCTTGAAGGATTAGAATCTTTTTTTCTCTGGGTAACGAAATATATAGGGCTCAACAGTATTTAGTCCAACAACTGACAATTTGTTTAACCGAACATGGACACGTTAGGCAAGAGTGTGAGATCCAATGTATGTCTCTTTGACAATCAGTCAACTGTGGGAACACAGGGCACAAACAAGTGACAAGTCTTTTGAGAAAACTAAATAGGATGAAGAGGATGACAGACTGTTGTGGGAAGAGAGAAAAAGTGATGTGGAGATCATACTTGTACTTCTAGTTTGTCTTCTATTACGCCCTCTTCAAGAACTGTTCTTTTTATCCTATTTTGAGTTCCTCTTCTTGCTCCTGTTCTTCATATAATTATGACATGACACATGTCGTTCATTTCATTTTTACATTGGGAGAATATATTGATGTTCCTGTTGTGCAACTATGAAAGTCATATTGTCAGCTATGTCATGTTTATGTATAAACTTTTAATCTTGTTATCTGTTTTCTCTACATATCTTACCTTGCTTTGCATATTTATTCCTTACAGCCTTCTACCAATATTAAGGATGAAATATGTGTAGATGAACACACAGTTGGTCAACTGGTTGCTTGTCTCAAAGAGGAAGACAAGTAAGTACAGCTTAGCTTATATAGATTTTACAGCCCTAACCATCGACAATATGGAATTTACTATTTATGTGTTCAGTAGCTCCATCTTTGGCGAGAACCCAATATCGTGAGTTCAATGCCAGCACAGGTCTATCCGCATCATTCTTGAATTCTGTCACCTGTACTTCAGTCACGGTCCAATCTTCTTGGTTCGATGGTGGGGTGATAGAAAATTCTACAAAATTAAAGTGACTCTACCCATAGTAAGTAGTGATTAGCAGGCTGCCTAGTGAGAAGTTTCTTAATTCCTTTACTAAATTTACAAACATACTAATTGAATTTAAAAATGAAAAATATGAAAATTAATTTTCATTAAATAAAATACAAAATCGTCGGACCTTGTACTCACACTTAGTTCTTACCTGTTTACTTACACATAAGTTATTTGAAGGGCGCCAGCTACAACTCAGTGCAGCAATAATAGAATGAGAATATTGAATATATCTAGGGTGTGGGGTAATAAACTTACCTTTGACAACATACCGTATAAGTTCTGAGAAAAGGAGATTTGCATTCCCTTTCCCCATTAAATTTGAGGTTATCTACTTCTGTCATTGAAATAATACTATGAATTCATTTGATAGAACAAAATATATTCTTTAAATTGTATAGAAAAAATAGTAAGTCTTCTTGCGATAAAACAGATGAGAATATGAAGTTATGACATTGCAACTGAAAGAAACTAGGCATGAATTTGAATTCTTCTTGACCGGACATTTGACAGTTATACACGAAATATATCCCTCACTGGTTCACTTGACTGTATGTTCAACACTTTGAGTGTAATTACGACGTATTCCTTTGATCTGGTGTTTACTGTAGATGTATCAAGCCTAATTTGGTGATGAATCCTTTTTGTTTCATTGACGACTAAGTGTCCATGTGACTGCTTCTTCTCCATCGAGAGGACTTCTTTGTAAGTCTGTCCTGTATGCATTCATGGTAAGTGTATCCCTCTAACTGAACTGACCGCCTGAGGTCTCACCTTCCACTTGACTCCATCACTGTTCTTGATTTATAAATTTCATCACTGTTCACCTTCCACTTTATTTTGTCTCTTTTCACCTTCCGTTTGATTAATGACTGACGCTACCGTATGCAGCCACCTTATATAGACAGTTGAGACACCTACGCAATCTCCAGAAATAACCATGATCTACTCCCACCTCGCGACAAATGTTACACCCTATGGCGAAATCGCCCGCGGCACCCAGTAGGTATTTCCAAGAACGTGCGCTCACCGCTAAATACTCACAATGACATAGCAATGACTTGGCAGTAATGCCAGCAGTATTGCACAATGTAGCAATATCACATCCACATCTGATATACAGTAACTCTTACTGTACATGTTTTTAGTGTTAATCTACACACATGTATATATGCATACATTTATTTACAATCACGCAACTAACAAGCATTTCAGAATTGAACTGAACTATAATAACAATACAATAATAGTAATCTCACAGGTAAAATAATAATAATAGGACACAATAATAATAATAATGATAATATCACAGCTGAAATAATAAGAAAACCACAGATATCATCTTGCAACAGGATATGAACTGTTACACTAGATGTTACTACTTGGTAGCTGTGTCGGTAAAAAGATTATTAATATTACTATCGCAGATCTGTTCTTCATATTGTAATAAGTGTTCCTGGTGGAGGGTATCCGGTTGGCCATGACCTTGCTTTTGTAATGTAATGTAATGTAATGTTTTATTTTACCTGGCAAGATTAAGGCCTTCAGGCCTTCTCTTCCATCTAACCAGGAACTGAAATATACATATATTGCATTGTATTACTTACAATAACTAGATCTAATACAAATTTAATTAATAATAATACAAGAATGGTGAGATTACATTAAGATGAAATAAATTAAGATTAAATTAAGATGAAATAAATCAGGTATAAAAAGGGATAAATTCTTAAAATAATATCCTACATGTAAAAAAAGGCAGTACATAAAATTTGATTTTAAAGACAAATCGGATCAGAATTTTAGACTCTCCACCAAGACATCCATAACAATAGAATGGTTGTAAGTAGCAGCATCAAGTTTACAGATGATCGTTACTGGTGCATAAAATGTCTCCAAAGTGCTTCCTTGAAAGTGCGAATAGCGCTTAACCCCCTAATATTTTTGGGAAGGAGGTTCCACTCACGGCAGGCAATTACTGTGAATGATTTATCATAGATGGCAGTTCTATGGGAAGGTAAATCAAGGATGGAATTATTAGTGGATCTGGTGTTAAGACTGTGATAAGAGGATAAGTATTTGAAATATGAAGTAAGGTAAAATGGTTGTGAAGAATGAAGGATTTTATGGAGATGGCATAGGGAATGCACAGTGCGACGGATTTCTAGTCGGGGCCAAGATAGATGGTTATATGAAGGAGTTACGTAGTCATAGTACCGTAGGTTACAGACGTATCTCACACAAGCATTTTGACCACGTAATCTGCTCAATAACTTGCCTCGAGCGTCTCTATAAATCGCGTCACAATAGTCGAAATGAGGGAAAACCAGACTTTCTACCAGCATTTTTTTTAGTTTTGCAGGAATTAAGTATTTATACCCGCGCAGCATGTGCAATGCAGAGAATGTTTTCTGGGTGATGTTCGTGATATGCATTTTCCATGACATGTCATAATCGAAAGTAATGCCTAGGACTTTTACTGATGACGTGAATGGTATGTTAGTATTACACAACCTTATAGATGGAATCTCTGGTCGATTGACCTTCGCGAGTAGTTTTTGGTATCCAAGGATGATGGCTTGTGTTTTTGCTGGGTTTAACCTAAGCCCACATCTCAAAGACCAAGAAGAAAACGATGTTAGATCCTGATTGATTTTGTCTGTGGCTGAAAGTATTAGATTTGGAGATGTATGGAGGTACATTTGTACATCATCAGCATAAATATGGTATTTGCAGTGCGTTAGGTTTTGGGAGACATCATTAATGTAAATAGAAAAAAGAAGGGGTCCAAACACTGACCCTTGGGGCACACCACACTGCACAGACCGCCAAGTTGATTCGTTTATTCTATCTGTAACACACTGCCGACGGCCATGCAGGTGGGAATGCAACCAAAGGAGGGCACTGTCCGAGAAATGGAGGGAATACAATTTCAAGAGAAAAATATCAATGTCAACAGAGTCAAAAGCTTTGCTCAAATCTAGGAGTATTAAAACTGTCAATAGCTTCTCGGATGTCTTCTGTGACCTTCAGTAGTGCCGTTGTAGTACTGTGTGCTTGACGAAAACCAGATTGTAGTGGGTCAAATAAGTTGTAAGTCGTCATGTAGTCTGTTATTTGTCTATGAGCGATGAACTCTAGCGCTTTGGATAAAGCAGAACGTATGCAGATGGCTCTGTAGTCAGATGGTTCAGAAGGGGAAGCTACCTTTTTAGAGGACGTATAATGCCCGCTTTCCATATTTCGGAAAATGTGCTGTCTACAAGGGAAGAGTTAAATATATTAATTAGTACAGGTAATATCACATCCAGAATAATTTTTATCATCTCTATTACTATTCTGTCATTTCCTTTTGCCGTTGATGTTATCCGATTTATAGCAAACCTGACTTGTGAGTGGGTTGCTGGACGGAAGTAGAAGTTTTCTCTATCTGTTCACGTCTTTGCATAATTCCCGTCTAGAACTTCCTGTTTCAGGGCTGCATTTAATGTGCAGTTAGATGAAAAATGATCATTCAGTTTTTCCAAGGGTATATTTATTTCGTCATCGTCTCGTCCTTTTTTTAATTCCAAAGCTCTTTATGGATTTCCACAACACAGCTGTTGAAACATTTGGTTGAATTAAACTGTGAGCGTGTTGTAGTTTCGCATTTTTAATCTGTTGGGTCGTAGCGTTTCTCAGTCTCTTATAGTTCAGTAGATTGTCAGGAGTGCAATGTTTCTTAACTCGTCTATAAGCAGCATTGCGTTCAGCCATTAGTGCTCTAATCTCATCTGAGAGCCAGGTAGCTGGCTTCCGCGTAACTCGAGCCTTCTTTTCAGGGGCGTGTCTATTGTACAGTTCAGTCATATGTTGATTGAAGAGAGTCACTTTGTCATTTCTGTCTTTAAGTTTAAATATGTCATGCCATGGCACTGCAACTGCGTCTTGTAAAAGTTTAATCTTATCAATTCTTCGTAGATCTCTATATGAAATTATTTTCGATTTGAACTTGGACTTTTAATAGAATAGGCCATAAATATAGCATCATGTCGCGATATACCTGGGACACTGATTTGACCGTGATGAAGAACTAATTCAGGTTGGTTAGTGGCAATGAGATCAATTAAGGTGTGTGATGTGTCTGTGTGATGTGTAGCGTTGAGAGTGAGAAACGTTAAATTGCAAGCTTTAAATGAAGTTAAAAGTTGGGTTGTCTGATGAGAGTTAGGTTCAAGAAGGTTTATGTTGAAGTCGCCCATTATAATTATATTTGAGTAATCAGTGACTAAATTTTGTATTTGAGTCTCTAGATAGCATTAAAAAAACCCGCTTTCGGTGGCTTATATACTACAGGCAGAAGACATTTTACTTCACTCACAGTTATTTCCAGGAACTTGAACTCAGGTTTTCGCTCATACGGACCTGGAGACCTACAGATTATTTTAGGGCGTAAGCTGGTCATGACATACGCAGCGGTACTCCCGGAGGGCTTATTTAATCTGTCGGATCTAAGAAATGTATAACCCGCCAGCTGCAGTCTTTCTATTGCGTGATGTGGTTTTAACCAAGATTCAGAGATTAATATTGCATGGAAACTGGGAGGCATAAATAGGGGTTTTATTTTGTCCATTCGCGTCTCCGCAAGGAGGCTTTGAGCGTTTATATGGCAAATCTTTAAAGCATTACTGTACGGAGAAAGCTGGTGGTTAATGATGTCCCTTGTCGACTGGGAATGGCAAGAAAGCTCAAATGGCAATAGGTGTTTGTTGCCTGCGCAGCTGGTTCCAGCGACATTGGGGGAGGGTGGAGAAAGTGAAAGGTTTTGAGGAATGTTTGCAAGGAAGAGGGGAGCCTGTTCGTTTGTCTCAAGTTCGTTATCAGGGGGACTGTAAATTACGTTGTTCTCCGTTATGATGGAGATGATTATGACAATATTGGGAATGGGAATCGAAATAACAATTTACAGCGATCAATACGATAATGGCAATGTGTCAATAATATAGGTGGAAATAAACACGACAAAAATAAGGCACTGAACCCAGTTTACTGCTACTAACACCAAAATACCACTACGGCAAGCAAAAGTAAACTATATTACTAATTACGTTCTAATAGAGAGTTAAAGTTAAAATTTATGATATACTACAAGGATAACTCTAAAATTAAACTACAATAGAAAGTAACAAAATGTTGTGATAATTTCTCCCGCATATCACTTTAGTTCATTTAATTGTTCCATAGTGCACACTTTAAACTTATTTGATCCTATTTTTATATTGATTACTCCATCAATGCTCCATACCTGGCGTACACCGAACCTCGAAATTGCCTCCTTAAGGACTGCGAGTCTTGTTGCAATTAGATCCTCTCTTATTGTGACCGCCGTCCCTTAAGCCGTCTTTTCTTGTGGAAGATATCACTCCGCTTACGGTAGGAAATGAATTTCACTATCAGAGGTCGTGGCTTCGCACCCAGTCGTCTTCCAATGCGATGGCTCCTGTCAATGTCCCGAAGGTCAAGGTCGACACCAAGATCTCTTGCGATGCTTATTGCGATGACATCTGGATCTTCTCCTTCCTTTTCAGGAATGCTGAAAATACGGATACTTTGCCGCCCCTGGTATTGCTCCAGTTCATCTTGCTTGTTTTTAAAGTCACTTTTGATTTTCACAAGTTCCCTGTCCTTAGCCTGAAGCTGATCTTGTAATAGTTTGACACTTTCCTTGTATTCCGCTCTTAGTTCCTGGAGCTGCAACATTAGGGGCTGTAACTGTTCGGCTATGGCTACGGCCTGCTTAACGAGTTCTTGTATGCTGGCGCCATGCGGCGGGCTGGCTGGGGGAAGCTTCTTAGGAGCCATTATGACAACTTAGTAGTAGAACACTGATAATTTACTGTAGTTAGCTGCACACGTTGAACTTCAGCACGAATGTAACAACGTCTTTATCACTTCAAGCATGTTGAACTTCAGCACGAATGTAATAACGTTTTTATCACTACAAGCACTATATCACCTGCAATTTACAATTTTTGCGAGAGAAAGTTTGCGTGCGACTAGCAGCTAGCGGCCATCTTATACAGTTATGCTTTTGGCCATTCTTGCAACACGACCAGTCCAGTGAATCTACCTGCCATGATTTAGACACGTGATTCTGTCTCCTTTCAGATATCTGTACATCTCTGCATTCTGGTATCAAACCTCCTTTTCATTTATTAGCAACACTTCGCAAATATCTTCCTTTTGTGAAATCTGTTTTTTTCTTAATAGAAAGACAACTGGATCTTCTCCCAAGAATTATTCCTGCTGATGAACCATGTTTCACAAATTATGGAATTCATCATTTTCTTAACACTGATATCTGGAGTGATGAAAGTTCTCATCATGTTGTTCAGTCACATTCAACATAGGTTCTCATTGAATGTATATGTAGAAAGCAGGGAGAAAAGTATTGCCCATTCATACTCCCACTGCATTTGACCGGCCAACAGTACTTGCAATTGCTAATTGAAACAATGCCACAGTTTTCAGTGACATTCCTCTGCACATACAAAGTGGTATCTTGATTGTATGACACTCACATTTCTCTGTCGTGCAGGTGTACTTAGACAAAACTTTTTTCAGGTGATTGAATTGGTTGAAATAATCTATTTCAGTGGCTGGCATGAACCCTTAAAGAAAATCCCTTCGATTTTTATTTCTTGGAGCCTGCTGAGTGGTTCAGACAGTTGAGGTGCTAGCCTTCTGACACCAACTTGACAGGCTTGATTCTTTTTGAGTTCGGTGATATTTGAATGTGCTCAAATACATTATCCTCATATTGGTAGATTTATTGGCACATAAAAGAAGTCCTGCAAGACAAAATTCTGGTACCGCGGCATCTCCAAAAACTGTAAAAGTAGTTTGTGGAGCGTAAAGAAAATAACATTATAACTGTACCAGGGGTACGGCCTATCCATCAATTCAAACTGCTACATTCTCGACTATGCTGTCATCTAATTAAGAATATCCAAACTATGTGTTGTCCTAAATCTTGTATCTTTTGGGATGAGATGTTCCTAGCATCAATTTTTTAGTGCTTCCTGTTGTTCGGAAACTCTATTGTGAAGAGTGTTTGTGTTCGGAGTTCTGTTACTCACTCAGCATTCATGTGTTATTGATAAATCTCGAGTTTTCAACACTGTGATGAAATTGATCCACCAGTGATATGGTTTGATATTAAAACTTTATCAACATATCAAATTTAAATTCAAATTATTGTTTTCATTACTTTTGTGTTGACTGCCACTTTTGCAGTCATTTAAGATAAGGCTAGGAAACAACAGATAGGGAATCTGGCACCTGGGTGACTGCCCTAAATGCATATCAGTATTGATTGATTGATTGATTGATTGATTGATTGATTGATTGATTGATTGATTGATTGATTGATTGATTGATTGATTGATAAGCTGGGAATCTTGGGGACCTTATATCTTGATGCAGTGTGTTATTGAGTGTTCCATGTAAGCAAGGAGATCTACCTCAGGGTACTTACGGAGCATGTTAGTTAGCAGAGATGATTTTCTTAGTGATAGTAATGTACTTCCCAATAGATGTAGTGAAAATAATTTAATAGAAAAGAAGCTAGTAAGGCCTTCCATGGATATTTATAATGACAGTCATAGCAGAGAACTTGCTGTGAAAATTGAGTGGTAGTGTAGTGTCATGGCAATTCAAGGTAGTGTATATCCTGGGGCTACTACTTCTGCGATAATGGCAAGTCTTTACAAAAAATATTGAACACGTGAAATCAACTCAGTCCCCCTTAAATTCAACAAACTTTTTAGTTACAAAATACCACATAGGCTTGATCTTGCAGAATGGTCTTGTGTGAATAACGAAATGAATAATACTCACAATTTTTTAAATTAGGATCTGTAAGCACTTTAATAATATTAACGCATGGTATGCGTATCTATGTAATGGGGTTAGATATTTCTTAGTAAGTTAAGTATATTCCAGTATTAAAGAGTTTACAATACCACAGAATATAATTGCACATCCGTACCCTTGAAAACTAATTTAAGGTACTGAAGGGAGTACAGAACAACAGAACCATAAAATAAAAGAAACAAATCAGGAAAGTAAGGAATTTTAAGGTACCCAACTTCAACAATCAATTTTAAGGGAGGATGGTGTTCTGAGATTGCTCTTGGTAAACTGTCGCAGAGTAGAAAATAAGCAATTAAAATTCAGTGTATTGATGGAATCTGAGGAGATTGATGTGATAGGAGTGGAATCATAGATCATTGTGGAGAGAAAGTGTGGTAATAGAGAAATATTTCCAAAAGGTTATACTGTCTGTCACAGAGAGCAAGGATTTAAGAAATTGGAGGGAATATTTATTCTGGCAAAGGAAACTTATTACTGACATGAATGGTTTACTGGTGAAAGGGATGAAATATTAAGGATAAAATTACTTTGTGATATTGTGAAAGAAGTGTAAATTATAGGAACATATATTCCTAGATGAAAGGAAGGGGACTTGGAAATGTTTGAGAAACTAATGGATTATACTAATTAAAACAATAATAATGATATGGTAATAAGTCAGGGAGATCTAAACTTGCTTGAAGTTGAATAGAATGGAGCTGCAGGTGAAGTTACATAAGTATGGTTCGTCCATTATTGGAATATGCAAACAGTGTTTTGGATTCTCACCAGGAATACCTAATAAAAGAAATATATAGCGTGCAGAGAAAAGCAGCAAGATTTGTAACGGGATTTCAGGAGAAAAATTAATGTATCAGAAAAATTAGATAAAGTTTGTGGGATGCTTTAATTAAGAGAAGACAGAGGACTAGTCCAGAAGAATTTATATAAAGCCAATACAGGCGAAGAGGTGAGAGGGTGGGGGATATCCGAGGGAGTCTTCAGTTGGAAAA
This sequence comes from Anabrus simplex, assembly GCF_040414725.1. Taxonomy (NCBI): domain Eukaryota; kingdom Metazoa; phylum Arthropoda; class Insecta; order Orthoptera; family Tettigoniidae; genus Anabrus; species Anabrus simplex. The sequence goes on from NC_090277.1 coordinate 77,535,810, forward strand.
TAATTATGTCGTCATGGCTAACAACAAGTATAAAACTACATGGGGTTTCAGCCCAAGGGATTGAGGTAAATTTTCATTGATTAGGAAAGGCATGAAGTTGTGGAACAGTTTACCTGGGTAAGTGTTGGTTATTTTAAAAAATCTGCATATATTCAAGAAAAGAAGAAATTGCAACAGAGAAAGGGAATCAAATATTTGAGTCCATCAGACCTGTGCGTGTAATTGTGTATAAGGGATTTTTTGCATAAGTTCATTCCATCCCTTTGTCTATGGAGATTGAACAGCTGCATTAGGGGATTGCCCGTAGGAGTGAAGTACAGTGACGTTTCTTAGAGCCCTGGGACCTGTACAGTAACTATGAAGTGAAACGTCCAAGTACAGGGTGGAATAAATGACTCTGGTTAAGACACAGCAGGTTGTTATGCATGATAGGTACCAAAATGGGGAACATTGGAAGCTTATGGTAACGCAAATTTAATGAAATCATACGTCGAGTCATTGTACGTCCCATCGTGAAACGTCCAAGTACAGGGTGGAATAAATGAATCTGGGAAAGACACAGCAGGTTGTTATGCATGATAGGTACCAAAATGGGGAAAAATATAATGTAATATAAATCTTATAGCCATTATATGGTATTACTTGATGTGATTCTACATACTGTATACGAGTTCATTATGTGTAAGTGCAGTAGGTATTATGAGTAGAATTTTGTAAATAATATAAATTTATTAAGTATGAGCTGTGTGTTGAATAAATAATTATTACTCTATATTGTATACTACTATATTTGAGGAAATATTCTCCGTTTTTAAGTTAAAAATTAATGCTTGATAATAATGTATTTTTGTGTATCACTTGCCTCCGAGGTAAACACCTCATTTAAAATGAAATAATTTTCATTTGATCTGGTTGGACCACCTTGTGTGAGCATGTAAGTCTGTGTTTTGACGGATGTTAGCTTTAAAGTGTGTGGCCACTATTTGAATAGATTGTAGAGAGAACAGAGATAAGGATAGAGCCCTAGCAAGTGTAGCTCTGTAAAGTTGCATCCCATTCCATGGTTGTGTGTTCTTCAGACGCCTGTGTTATTGTGTAAAATAAGCAACTAGTTAGTAAATCTTAGGTGGAAGCCAGCTGTCGAATATTTATTTACCTACCACCCTGCCAACTTGTTACTTTGTGAAGTATCAGTTTTTCCATTGGGCTTTGCTTTTGGTACCATTTCTTACTGTGGGAAAATATCATAGCTTTGTACAATATCTGAAAGTATGCTGTCACGGCAATCTCATTTTTATGTGCATCTGTCAGCCCATAGTGGTGTAATACTGATTAGATTCTCTGTGACAGACTTGCCTTTTAATTTGAAGAGAATAATTATGGTATCTGTATTGAGTTAGCTTTTGGATTCTGCATTTGATCATGTTGTCGTACTCATAGAGTTAGTAAATGATACACTTGAGTTAGCATTGGTGCCACCATCTACAAGAGAATCATTGTAGCGAGCGGAGCATGTTGAAATCGCAGCTGTTTGGCAGAAAGCTTGCTCTGCTATGCTCATCAATGTAAATAGGGGCCTTTTAAACCTGTGTAGATGTACATGAGGTACAAAATTCTTACATGTAAATATTCTCAGATACTACAGTATACATGCGATGCTTCTCTCCAGTAAAAAGGAAAGTCCAAAAAGCATGAACACAGAACTACTAATAAAAGAGGACAGTGTTCAGGTTCAGTTAATTAACACAGAATTAATTTACTATTCATATTAAGTCTTCTACCAACATACGTTTAGAAGGAGGTCTCGTATATTTCGCTATTTTTTGTGTAAATGACCAGAAATTTGGTATAATTCTACCCAACGACCAAAAATGTCCTCTTTTGTACAAAGCAGTTGAACGACTTTTTAGGCCTAAAAATGATGGCGGGATTTTGGGGTAAAGTGGACAAAGTACAAGTTGGCAGGTTCGAGCTTGGCTAAGTACGGTGATACTTGAAGGTGCTCAAATAGATAGATAGATTTAGCAGCACATTAAAGAAATCCTGTGGGAAGAAATTCTAACACCTCAGCATCTTTGAAAACTGTGCAAGTACTTAGTGGGATGTAAAGCCTTATTATTATTATTATTATTATTATTATTATTATTATTATTATTATTATTATTATTACCATCTATGTTTTCTAAACGTGATTACAAGTGGAAATATGACACACTGTTCTGGTTTCAGCCTATTAATGAGTTTTTATTTAGCCTTTACTGAAATGTATGATTTGCTTTAAGATTTTACCTTGTAAAATGTTTTCTGTTAACATAATTTCGTGTGGCTATTTCTAGCTGAGTGCAACCCTTGTTCGGCAGACCCTCCGATGCAGCTGGGTGGCATCTGCCATGTGTAGGTCACTGCATGTTATTGTGGTTGAGGATAGTGTTATGTGTGGTGTGTGAGTTGGAGGGATGTTGGAGACTGAACAAACACCCCACCCAGCCCCCGGGCCATTGGAATTAACTATTTCCCGGCCGGGAATCGAAAACGGGACTCTCTGAACTGATGACCAGTACACTGATCATTTAGCCAACGAGTCGTATTTCTGTTAATGGAAAGGGAGAGTGGTATAATATATGAAAGAAGATAATTGAAAAATACTTACACTATTTTTACAGTTTCCTTTACATCACACCAACACAGATAGGCCTTATGGCGATGGTAGATGATGGGATAGGGAGGGACTAGGAGTGGGAAGGAAGCACATGTGGGTTTAATTAAGGTACAGCCCTAGCATTTGCCTGTTGTGAAAATGGGCAAACCGCAGAAAACCATCTTCGGGATTGCTGACAGTCTGGTTTGAACCCACTATTTCCCAAAAGCAAGCTTACAGCTGCCTTGCCCTAACCGCATGGCCAACTCGCTCGGTCAATGATTCATTATGCTTGTAGACAGTCTGATGTGATATTTGAAGGAAGAATAATATTGACGAAAGCAAAGGACTCAGATGTTCACATGGTGAGGAAGAACTAGTCTCTAAATTGTAATATCTGGTAAGGCATGAATGGGGACAATGGGGACTGCTGCATGTATTGCACGAAGGGAAAGCAAAAGAACTGTATATCAAGAAAATATATTCAACAGCTTTTAATGGGCCTACTATAAATACACACAAAAAGCGAAAAACTGACCACAATTCCAGGCTATCATGCACATCTCTTCTTACATCCTTTTTGTACCAATTCGCTTTACATCACACTGATACACATAGGCCTTACAATGTCTATGGGACAGGAAAGGGCTACGAGTGGGAAGGAAATGACCGTGGCCTTAATTAAGGTACATCTCCAGCATTTGCCTGGTGTAAAAATTGGAAACCGTCTTCAGGGCTGCCAACAGAGGGGTTCCTACCCACTATTTCCTGAATACAAGCTGACAGCTACATGACCTAAAGCCTGCAGCTACTCGCTCGTTATCATGCACATGATTTTTCTTGGCTTTTATTTTCAAGGGCATGGCCGATCAGTGAAAGGAAAATGTCATCGCTTATATTTCGTAAAACATGAATTTCAGTCTTTAAGGTAAGGTCCAAAGAATCTCATTAACACTGAGAGGAGAATCAGTCGTGAAGTCAGCCCAAATAGGCCATTCACATGACAATAGGTGTCACACAAAGTATTATTTTATACACTAACTCTATACTAACTCTATAATCTTACTCATAAAAGGTATTAATTTTTTTTATTCTAGTGTTCCATGGGATTCAGGAGCTATTAGCTGCAAGATCTTGCATACAGGAAGTGATCTGATGTGCGATTTACCACCTCATAATGTACATGACAAACTGCTCCTGTCCCAGTCTGAGCAAAGGGCAAATCAACCTATTGACGAGTTCGTACTCTCTAGTAATGAACGTGGTACGAAATTTTCGCGAAAATCTCGTCTTCAAAAACACCTGCTTAAACATAGTGAAGATCCCAAACTAAGGTGCAAAGTGTGTGGTAAAGTCTTCCGCAAAGGCATGAATAGGCACCTCCGCACACATGCCCGAGTGCGTCCGTACTGTTGTAGCGAATGCGGTAAGAGGTTTCGAGAGAAATACACGTTAACTACACACATAGCTACTCATACCGATGTGCATCGCTACTGGTGTACCTATTGTGGTAAAGGCTTTCGTGAAAATCGAAATCTCAATAATCACATCGCCACCCACACTGGAGAATGTCCACACTCCTGCAACGAGTGTGGTAAACGTTTTCGTTTAAAAAGCTCGCTGAGCGATCATCTCTTGACGCATATTGGAGTCCGTCGTCTTCGTTGTACGAGATGTAGGAGGCGTTTTCGAAATAAGGACGAGCTTAATCTACACATGACCGTTCATACTGAAGTCCGTCCCAATTGTTGTACCGTGTGTGGTAAATATTTTTGGCTTAAGTTTCAGCTTAAGAATCACATGGTTATTCACAGTAATGAGCGTCCATTTGGGTGTAAGGTTTGTTGCAAACGATTTCGCCATAAGCAGAGTGTTAAATCACATATGGTCACTCATAGCGGAAAACGTCCTTACGTTCGTAGGGAAAGTAGTACAAAATCTTCGTTTAAAGTACAAAAGCTCTCTAATAGTGGCCAACGTCCGTATGGTTGCCATCATTGTGGTAAAACATTCTCTGCAAAGTGCAATCTTGCTTCACACATGAGCACTCATAGTCAAGAACGACCGTACGGGTGTAATGAATGTGGTAAAAGATTTCCTCTTTATAGCACACTTAAGCGACATGTGCTAACTCATAGTGTAGAACCTCCATATGGTTGTGACCATTGTGGTAAGAGATTTCGGAGGAGAGAAACTCTTATTAATCATTTGCGTAGATATACTGAAATGCGTTCGAACTGAAGTGATGAATTCGATAGTACGTTTTCCTTGGAATGTATCTTATAAGACAACTAATCACTCGTACATTGAGTGTGCTGATATTATTGTAATGATTGTTTTAAAATGTTTCATTAAAGATCACTAATAAAGAACTTCTTGCACATACTGGCGCTCCCCCTCCTTTTTGTACCGAATACTGATGTGCACTTTCACTTTCTTCGAAAACATGTTCACCGTACTGGATAGCGCCCATACGTGCGATAGAATGTCGTAGTATTTTTTAAATCAGAAATCTATTCTTCGAACGCGCCTGCTCACGTGTAATTGAAAGCGATCACTGTTGGTACGAATGAGATACGAGCTTTAGTGAAAGTGCCAGAATTAGATGTATTTGGCCTGTCATTCGATGGTACGGCTGAGCTGTTGATATCCGTGTGAAGATAAATTTGCTCAAGCATGTATTAAAATTACATAAGCTGACTCGTACTGTAGAATGACTTTCTCCTACGGATTTGGTAGACTTTTCTCATTCTGTCGTTCGTAATTTGGTAATCGGTTCTCACACACTACTGTTACCATAGTGGTAATATTTCTCACACAGTGTAGTAACATGTGGTAGAAGGTCTATTGTAAAGGTTAATTTTTTTTAAATATCTGCGGCCTTACTCGTGAATAATTACTTTTTTTGTAAGAAGTGGGGTAGTAAGTTTTCCTAAAAGTCTTAGGAAGACCATAATTGCTAACACTGGTCACCCAACACACCATTTTAGTACATGAGTTAAAACGTTTTCCCGTAAGTCTCGTCTTCCAACAATCATGGTCGCTCACTAGTCAATAGCTACACTGATGTAATGTATCATTGCTCATTACTTCTTTTTGGAGCTTCGCTCCAGCAGAACAGAGGCTTAGACATTGCCGATAATGTTGATCCTAATGTTTAAAAGGATTATAATACAGTGGCTACACACTTGTGTTCAACGTACAAATATGTTATAAAGTACGAAGTCTCAGCGTGTGTGACGACTTTTAACTGCGCTATGGCCAATCCATACCTAGGTACACAAAATTAAATTTTCTCAGTAGTACATTTGTCGGTGTTACCATTCCTCTAGCTCACGTGAAAGGCCGCACTTTTCTCATGTATGCAGTGCCATTTTTCTAACAGGTCCTTTGTTAAACGACAGCCGGGCTGAGTGGCTCAAACGCTTGATGTGCAGGCTTCCTAACCCCAACATGCCAGGTTCGATCATTGCTCAGCCAATTGTTATTTGAAGGTACTCAGATACGTGATCCTTGTGTCGGTACATTGAGTGGCACCTGAAGGAATTCCTGTGGGATTAAATTCTGGCACCTTGGCATCTCAGAAAACTGTAAAGGTAGTTAGTGGACTGTAAAGCCTATAATATTATTAGTGTTTTCTTAGCTACGCCCTTATCACGCTTTCAATGTCCGCCAAAAGTCATTGAAAAGTCGTCGCTTCCTATCGAACCGGGTTGTGCAGGATACGGTCACGGTTTTCTTCACGCAGCAGGACACGGTGTTTTACCACATTGTTTCTTGTGGAAACATGTTGGCAAGAATTACAGATGAACTGAAAAATCAAACAAGAATATTTATCCTTAAGAACATTTCAAGCACATTCTTCACCCAGCTCAGCCTGCACTTACTAGATGACACACATGAGTTAACGCTGGCTTGTAATTTTGCAGAACATTACAGTGAAATTCATGTAAGGCTTTTGTTCATTAAATTCTGAATATTCGGCTGACTTTACAATGGTATAACCGCTGAGATCAGACAATTTGTATGACAAAGATAGGTTAGGGAAATTGTCCCACAAGCTATATCGCGACTAGAAACACCTCATCCTCAAATTAACATAATTGGGAAAGTATGAAAAAATAACCCGACACCGCAGGTGACGAAGTTTTGAAGTGTTGTGCAATGTGGTCAAAAAAGAGACAAAAGGTTTCTATTGTTCTGACGTTCATTGTTTATCTTAACTTGAGAGGCTTGCGCTATGATTTTTTAACTCTTTTCCAGATTACAACAACCATGTAGCTGTGTTGGATCTTTTCCTCACTTAAAGTTAATTGCAGTATGAATCTAATCTTGCCAATAACACGGGAGTTTTTCCTCCGATAATGTACATATGTTCTTAGTTGAAAAGACACGCTGCCTTTTCCAATCATTCGACCATGTCAGGAATGGAATGAATGAAGCCCCATCTAGCAACGAGGGTAGGAAATGTCCCAGCTGCCGAAGCGTGTCTCTCTCATCTGGGGCAATGATTAATTAAATTAAATGATATTGGAGAGTGTTACTGGAATGAAAGATGACAGGGAAAACTAGAATATCCTGAGAAAAGCCTGCCTTGCCTCCGCTTTGTTCAGCACAAATCTCACATGAAGTGCCCGGGATTTGAACCATGGTATCCAGCGGTGAAAGGCCGGTGCACTGCCGCCTGAGCCAGGGAGGCTTAACCTATGTACTTCGTTATGCATCGTAATTCCACTATCGTGGAGAACATTGCAGTGACATCGATATTAATTCGAGGATCGTATGAGAAAGATTCATAAGAATGAAATGTAGGTGTACTTTATTGAGTAATTTCTTTCACATCCAACTCTTCTGTACGGCTGTCCAGATTTCACTACCCCTGTCATGGAACATCCAAGTCACAGCCTTGTATATTAAGGCGTGCGGTCTAGTGACGATTAACGGAGGATGGGTTATTGCACCCTCGATGTTTTCCAGTGAAGGTATTTATTTTCACTGCCCAATCTTTACAAACTTATGTGTTGCCACACGAGTAATATTCAAATTAGAGGACTTTTTGGCTCATCCCCCATCGATGCTGATGAGCCTGCGTGGTTCATTCTGGTGCACATAATCTGGAGTGGATATGAAATAATCGATTGGTTGTTTTTATTTTAATAGGAATTTTGCCTGATTTGTTCTCATACGAGACATATCAACATTCTATGTATTAAACTTTACTACTTAGAATGGCATAGCATTAAGTTGTTGATTATAAATCCATCATTTTCAGACGTCATATTCGTATCAGTAGGCAGTGACACGTAAAGGAACTTGATGGGACTAAATTCATACTCGTATCAGTAGGCAGTGACATGTAAAGGAACTTTATGGGACTAAATTCTGACACATAGGCATCTCCGAAAACCATAAATGTAGTTGGTGAGACGTAAAGTCAGTTTTTCCATTGTTATTCCGACCCTTATACCGTTTCTCTACGGGGTCGGGTATAGGTGAGATGAATATGTTTTGGCGTGTTTTTATGACTGGATTCCCTTCCTGACACCAACTTCATCACAGGAGTTAATAAGATAAAGTGAGTAACGTGATATATGATAGTAGGAAGAGAGAGGGTGAAACCCGGTCCCGGCACGTAGCCTACTTCCGTCGAATAACACCAAGGGGTCTGCTCATGGCTTAATACCTTCATCCGACAGTAGTAGGGCAACACCAATTCTAAAGCATTGGGTGCTTAGTCAGCATTTTCCCATGAGGTCATTGACCCCTAGTTGAGTAGTAAGTCCATGACGGTTGTGCTGCGAGGCCATTGACAACTAGTTGAGTAGTATGGCTATGATGGTTCAAGGAATTTGCATACGAGAGAAGGCCTAACCTCACACACTCCATTAGGGTGGCCAAATTGACCATCTAGGGTGCTTTAGACCCCCTTGACGTCATACACGTACGTACGAGGGCAATGCTAATTTCACTGAGTGTTTTTGTCTCCTAGGGGAGGTTATGACATCATCCTTACGTACGAGGTATACTAAGCTCACGGGCCATAATTTTGTTTACGAGAGCAAGCCTATCCTCACAAACTCCATTGGAGGGGCCTAATTGGTCAGGGGAATGATCTGGGGTGCTTATGACATCGTACATTATACGGACGAGGGCAATGCTAATCTCACTGCCCATCCTAGATTATTTGTGACTGCTAGATGGTGATATGACGTCATACCCTCTGGTACGAGGGCAATGCTAACCTCACAGGAGTCTTTGGAGCCGAATCCGATGGGGCCCCTTGGAAGAGTCGAGTCAGAAGTTTAGACTGATAGGTGAGGTTATGACGTCACATCCTTACGTACGAGGGCAATGTTACCCTCACGGACCCCTTTGGCGGAGCTGAATCGATCGGACGTCCCTTGAAGGAGCCGATTCGGAATGGACACGGACATGTACGTGGCCAATGCTAATCTCGCTGGTGACTTTGGAGGACCCGAATCTAACGGGCGTCCCGTGGAGGAACCGAGTTGGGAAGGTCACGGACCCCTTATATACGACGACAATGCTAACTTCATGGATCCCTTTGGAGGAACCGAATCGGTCGGAAGCCCCTTGATGGAGCCGATTCGGAAAGGACATGGACACGTTGAGTACGTGGTCAATGCTAACCTCCCGGGTGACTTTGGAGGAGCCGAATCGAAAGGGCATCCCATGGAGGAGCTGAGTCGGAAAGGGCAAGGACCCCTTACGTACGAGGGCAATGCTAATCTTATGGATCCCTTTGGACTGGCCGAATCGATACGTTATTGACATGTCAATGAACTGGTGTGCACGGTATGCATGAGTCCTTTCACCTTCTGATAAGACGTGAGCCTTGAGTTCAGCATTTTTACACTTAGCTTTTCATTTTACCCTTTTGGCGTGTGAAAGAAGGAGGGCGCGGTAAGGAGGAGGTGGATTTATGTGAAGGATGATTTTTAATATTTTTGTTTCTGCATTTTACATTTTACCTTTCACTCATACATATCAGGAACATAATCTTGTTTTTATCATATAATATTAAAAAAATTAATAATTAGATGGATAAAGAAAGAAGAATAGTAGTGTGATATTGAACTATAATACTAAAAATAAAAACAATATAGCTTATCCTTCTGTATTCTTCAGCATCGTTGTCAACATCATCCGAGATTGATTGTATATTGAAAACAGAAATAGAAATATCTTGACGGTAGTAGGGGTAGAATATCACTCGCAGTATTCCATGAGTGTCGTAAGACGAGACTAAAACGGCACCGAGGTGTTCACAACCTGGGTGCGCTGGTTGGCGGCCATGGTGCATTTAGCTGAGACATAGCTGATCACATTATCCACTACACAACAGAGACGGAAATAATAATAGTAAGTTAATGAAAATAATAATAATTAATCATATTGTCTCAGCTACCGTGTGCAGTTATTTGTATTTGACGCAACATAGTTTGCCTTTGCCCCAGATTGTCCGCTTTTCAAAGTCTGTACATTGGCGGAAATAATAATACTAATAATCGTATAGTCTCATGTGCAGTTATTTGCCATATTCTAGTTTGTTGCATGTTAATTTCAACATTTGCACCTCGACACAATCTATGTTGCCTGCGTGTCAATTGCAATGTTTGCTTTTATAATAACAATCATAATATATCGAAAGAGATATACTCCTGTAAGTTCGTATTGGGGAGTTAGTAGGCTCGAGATTCTCATCATTGGCTGCCTGGTAACAATCTAGGTTGCCTGCATGCCAATTCTTTCTATTCTACTCCCTACATAGAAAGTATTATTTCATTTGTATGCTTGAAGCTTATGTTACAGTTTGATTACATATCAAATAACAGAAGTATAACAGACTTGAAAATAATTTTAAAAATATATATAATCAAAATTGTACCCGGTTTTTATATATGAGTTTAATGATTATTTCTTGCGGACAACGCCTAGTTCCGCTGATAAACGGAATGATAGGCGGCATGGAAATAATTATATAAAGTTTGTATACCTATCTGTCACATATTGAGTCTTTTCTTCCTCCTCTTAGAAAAGCATAATCGGAATGATGTGATGTAGATAAATATAGAATGTTGATGTAACATAACTTTGTTATCCTGTTAGAAAGTGAAAAAGTTCATTCAAAATGTAGAACCGGAAAGTGATACATACATGATATGGAATGGAACAAAGGGCACAAGTATTATCAGATGGGTAAAAGGACTCACCTGGCATATATTTTGAAATTTATGAACAAGGTATTTTTTTCTGCTCAGAACACAAGAGATTGTATGCTGACTGTTCAAATCTTTTCTGTTCATTACAATATACATGTAATGTAAATTTGAAACTCATGAACAAAGTAAATTAACAACGGACAATGTATATTCTAAACACAAAATATATGGGTTGTATGCATTCAAAATTGTCAGGCGTGCTCTTGGTAGAGGATTTATGCTGTCCGATCCCCTCCTCACACAATATATTTCTGGTCCTCTCCCCTCTCAGGTGGCAGATTCCGTAAATGCTGCTTTCCTAGTCTTTCCTTAAATTATTGCAATGAAATTGGAAATTGATTGAACATCTCCCTTGGTTAAGTTATTCCAATTCCTAACTCCCCTTCCTATAAACGAATATTTGCCCCAATTTATTCTCTTGAATTCCAACTTTATCTTCGTAATATGATCTTTCCTACTTTTAAAAACAACACTCAGAATTATTCGTCTACTAATGTCATTCCATACCATCTCTCCACTGGCAGCTCTGAACATACCACTTAGTCGAGCAGCTTGTCTCCTTTCTCCCAAGGCTTCCAAGCCCAAAATTTGCAACATTTTTGTAACGTAACTCTTTTGTAGGAAATCACCCAGAACTAATCGAGCAACTTTTCTTTGGGTTTTTCCAGTTCTTGAATCAAATAATCCTAGTGAATGTCCCATACATTGGAACCATACATTACGTGGGGTCTTACCGGAGACTTATATCCCCTCTCCTTTACATCCCCTCTCCTTTACATCCTTACACCTAAGTGCCCTCATAACCATGTGCAGAGTTCTGTACCCTTTATTTACAATCCCATTTATGTGATTACCCCAATGAAGGTCTTTCCTTATATTAACACATAGGTACATACAATGATCCCCAAAAGGATCATTCACCCCATCAACGCAGTAATTAAACTGAGAGGACTTTTCCTATTTCTGAAACTCAGAACCTGATTTTTTACCCCGTTTGCCATCATACCATTGCCTACTGTACATCTCACAACAATACAATATCGAGGTCATTTTGCAGTTGCTCACAATCTTGTAACTTATTTATTACTGTACAGAATAGCATCATCCGCAAAAGCCTTATCTCTCATTCCACTTCTTTACACACATCATTGATACAACATAATGCATTACATGACTTTTTCCCATTCCATAAAGAAATAATGGCAAGAAAATTAAACTGTCCGATACCTCCCTACCTTCCCCTAGCTTGACCTCTGAATATTCTATTAGAGTTCAAAATTCTTACTAAACTGTATATTAAATAAAACTCATTTTCCTAGCAGAATACCTTCGAAACCTAAAAGGGCTTCTGAACGAAACCGAGTGTTATTGAATGCACTCCGAACTATGGCTTGTTCGTCATTTTTTGAGTGTGGACATGTAGGGTGTTGCTTGGCGCCTTTCTTAATTAGTTTGTAATGGTAGAAGAAATTATCTTTAACAGGTGATATATGTGTCGTAAGTTATACGGTTTGTATTATCATTTTTAAAAATGTCAAAATCATATATCTGTTCGGAATGTGGAACCAGCTACGATTATAACAAAAATCTTATGCCTATAAGTGTGAAAGTTGTGACAAACAGTTCAATAACCAGTACGTTTTTAACAGCATGAACGCCAATTTCACGGGGCTGTTTATCTTAATGTGACGAGGTTATATTGTGCTTTGTGCAGTTTTACAACCGCTCTGAAAAATAGTTTTCATGATCACTTAGAATCAAAACATTGCATTTCCGTTAAGCTGGGACGCAACGAGTTTCCTACATTGCAAGATTTTCTACAGTGGAAGGAAGAAGCCAAAAAGAAAGCCTTGTCTTAATATGTTAAAAAGCGTGGTTCGCACCGTGGCGCTGACAATGTTACTTAGGCATTAGTATACGTGCCATCGTTCAGGACATTACTCTTCTGAACGTACAGGGATTAGACATATTAAAAACTCAGGAAAGCAACAAAATACATGGAAACTGCCCTTCAGGTAAGCAGGTACTTGGGTTTGAGGATAGAACCTGTAGAGTTGATTACACACCAACACTTGTAGGACATGAAAATGATGCAGCTCACCTGAGCCGAACAGAATTGGAAAAGAGAAGCTTGACTACAGATATGGTTTGCAGCCATACAAGACAAGGTCCGTGACTCACTTTCGCACTATAAACTAGATAAAACTCATTCACCTCTTGTAAAACATTGAACACTGCTTCAACTTATCTTCCGCGTCCGTGAGACACAGTAACGAAGCCTGGGTAAATGAAGTAGTAGTGGTGATTATTGTTTTAAGAAGAAGTACAACGAGACAACCATCCTATATATAGCACTGATCACAGAAGTAAAAGGATGGGATCTGACACTTCGAAAAAATGAGGGTATCGGCAAAAGAAAGACAAGGGCATGAAAAGGGAAGACTCCCTAGGCCTCGAGTGCTGTAATACCGTTGGGGTCAGAAAACAACAATAGTTGACCAAAGGAGATTGGATGGGAAGGTTGAAAGTGAGGAGCCTGGCACAAGTAAGTGGAAGCAATGCCAGGACTCAAGTAAATGCCGCATGGTTCAACCTATGCTCGTAAGTTTTACTGCTGTGGACTTTACGCCGCACCGACACAGATAGGTTTTATGGCGACGATGGGATAGGAAAGGCCTGGGAGTTGGAAGGAAGCGGCCGTGGGCTTAATTAAGGTACAGTCCCAGCATTTGCCTGGTGTGAAAATGCGGAAACCACGGAAAAACATTTTTAGTGCTGCCGACAGTGGGATTCAAAACCACTATCTTCCGAATGTATCATCCGACAGTTCAACTACAAGAGTTTCTGAGATTTAAAGAATGTAATATTACCATTTAATATGGGCGATCCTGAATCCCTTATTTGTGACCTGGTCATGTTTGTGTGTGGTAGTAAGACGCCGTGATAGCTCATACTGGCATGAAGATGTAGAACCCTGTGATAAAGGTAGGTAACCTAGCAAATGTATATTTGTTACTAACAGTACGGTAGAAGAATATAATAATCACAAAGTATATAGCATAAGCTACCGTACCTCTCCCAATTAAAATAGTTCGCACTTCCGTTTATCTGTACCGGTACCTTTGATTAGTAATAGCAAACACAGTAGAGACAATACGCGACACTTACGAATTTCGTCTTGCTAAAATGGGAGACAATTCGACGGTGGCGCTCCTAGTGACTTGACCTGAACAAAACGCACTAAATTCAAATATCAATGGAAATGTACGGAAATGGATAAATAAATTACGTCTAGAAAGAAAGTGGTATAGAGATATTAACTTCGAAGTTGCTAAAGCAATTCTGGATAAATGAATGAAAAATTATTTAAAAGGTTATTGTTCAAAGACTGAAATTAGACACACAAACAAGATATGAAATGGACTGCTGTGAAATGGCTTGATCTTTCATTTATGTATTACTTTTTTAGCTTTAGCATTCCTGCCTGAACTTTTACGGTTGGATTTGTCTTTTTTCTCATTTAAAAAACATTGTATGATCACATTAAGACACTTGCCAATAAAAATATCGGCACATTCCTTATACACATGATGCAATGAATTAACATTTAAAAGCTGGACAATTTTCCTCTTAACATGAAGCCTACTAACAGAAAGAAAATCTATATATTTCCGGCTTTAATCTAAAAAGAGGGATTAAAGAAAGAAAAGTATGAAAATGTTGTCGATAGTGATGCTTTGAGGAATATTTACGTACAATTAGAGTTAAAATGTAACATACCCTTGGCTGTATAGTCGAGGATTTTTAAAGTCGCTGGCCTGGAAATGATCTGAACAGATCTTATAACTCTTATATGAGCGTAACGTCCCTTCTTTTTTTACACCTTATCCAAATCACTTCTGTGACATTTCAAAACCCACAGATCACACCCACAACAACACATCGGTATTGAAGGTTAACTGCTGCACTGTACAATAAAATATGTGTATTGCATTTTATGCCAGTTAAAATATGGGTCGAGCAGGTCAGGAGATTATGAAGTACTATAAAAATCTCTGTCACTGGAAGAATATATAAGCAAACACAATATTACTTACATGTTCTTGTCACGAGGGAACCTGAAGAAGGACCGCGCATTTTTCCCTACTTCGTAATTACTGCAGCCAAACACAGCACATACCTTTCCCCTCATGTTGAAAGGAGATATCAAAGAATGACACACGCTACTATTTAATTATGTCAACTCACTGAAAACGCATAAATAACACCAAAAACTTCAGACAAAAATACACGTGCTCTTATGAGAGAATCAGTACTGTTCAGGTCTATCCGCTAGAGTGAGCTCCAATAGCTGTCGTTCGATATCTCGCCAGTAGCGTAGCCAGGATTTCAGTTTGGGGGGGCCCATTTATTTTGATAGGTGTCCAAACTTCCAGAGTTTAGGTGGTATGGAATACCTAAACAGGAAATGAGTGTCCTTGGATCCAAGTAAGAGTGGTGGAATCGTGCGGACTCCGGAAGCTAATAGTAATCGTCATCATCATCATTATCCCACCACCATCTTCATCATCTTCTTGTTCTTCTTCTTCCGTTTTTCCCACATCTCTGGGGTTTCGGGTGCGAAGTGTGTCGCACATGTGAATTTGGCCCTGTTTTACGGACGGATGCTCTTCCCGACGCCAACCCTATCTAATCACTGTTGTGTGTTTCTTTGGTGCTTGGTAGTGTAGTATCTTGTCTGAATATGAAGAGGAAAATGTTGGGGACAAACACCCAGTCCCCAAGCCAGAAAATAAATACGGTAATTTTATTGCAATAATGGTCATGTGATATGCTATAAAGAGGTGACATTTTATACGATTAATGCGGCAAAGAAACACACACATACACGTCGAATAAAGGTTTCTCGCCTTTGTTCTCCATGGCTAGATGTTGAAACCGAGAGAATGATAGCCAACCGTGAGTCGTTATTTCGACATTATAAACAAACCTTAGATGACACAGACTTCGAATCTTACCGCATCTTAAGAAATCGCACAAAGCAGTTAATCAGAATTTAAAAAATGTGCATATTTCCGGAATTTAGCTAACAACTTTAATTCCAATCGCACATGGGACCAATTTAGAGCTCTGGGAATAGGAAAACATCAACAGAGACAGATAACTCCTGACGTTCTACTTGACGAACTGAACGATTACTCTAGTAGAATAAATATTCAACCTACCCCAATTAACTGCACCGAATCACCGCCCTCCCCTCCAGCCAATCCATCATTCACATTTCACAGTGTCACAGAAAATCAGGTTAAAATGCTTTGTACTCGATTAAATCAAAGGCCACGCGTGTAGATGATATTCCTATTACTTTTATACATAACATTATGGGTGATGTCCCGCCTATACTGACGCACATACTGAACTACTGTTTACTAAACGAAATTTTCTCTACTGTCTGGAAAATAGACAATATTGAACATTATACTGGTACCTAAGTGTTTAGACCCACAATCACTCTCTGACATTCGTCCTGTGTCCATACTCCCTGCGCTTTCTAAAGCCTTTGAACGTTTGGTATACGAGCAAGTTCTGGAATACCTAAATAAAAATGCTCCTTTGGACCCTTTGCAATCTGGATTTAAGAATGGTCACAGTACCGCGACAGCACTTTTGAAGGTAAGAAGACACGCTATAGACAAACGACTGCTCACTACACTTATCATCCTTGACTTCAGTAGCACCTTTGACACTATAGAAATTCCGACTGTGATAAAGTAAATGGAACTGTTAAATTTCGACCTGGCTGCACTTATGATTTTTAGTTATTATTTGAGTAACCATCAACAGCGTGTAACAGTAAACGACAAGGCCTCTAATTGGAAAATGAAACTTAGTGGTGCCCCACAGGGCTGTATTCTAGGACCCTTAGTTTTCTGTATTTATATCAATGACATACCATCCGTGACAGGAAATAACACATCGACGCTGCAAGACAAGATATTAACAATGACCTCCGATAACTCAGTATATATGCACAACGAAATTATCTTATACTAAACTCCACAAAATCTCAGGCAATCATAATTGGATCACGAAAATTAATGAGCTGCTCAAACAATGTCGCAATCCCGCCTATCCTACTGAATGGTAACATTATTCCCTATAGTAAAACGGTTTAAAATCTCGGCTTATTTGTGAATGAAACACTTGATTGTTCTGGTCACACGAAAGAAATACGTAAAAAGACTTTTGGAGTGCTTCACCCTCTTAAACGGCAGAGGGATATATTTCCATTTGAGCTAAAGGCCTAACTAATACAGACACTCATTCTCCCTATTCTTGATTATTGTGACGTTGTTTTAGTTGATATGGCGAGAGAAGAAACACTTAAACTTCAGCGAGCACTGAATTCCTGCCTGCGAATTATTTACAACATCGGGTACGATGTTAATACCACCCAATACTATCAGGCTGTCTCATGGCTGAAGCCTGATAAACGCCGGCAGCTACACATTTTAACGATGGTGTTTAGGAGCGTTAGCTGAAAGTCAGCCACTGTATATTTCTTCTAAATTCATCTTTTTATCATCATTTCACAACTTTCTATTCCACTGCACCGCACAAATAAAATTAATAAATCAGTTGTGGTGATCGGCGCCACATTATGGAATTCCCTGTCAGCTCAGGTCAGAGAAACTAGCTCTTTATCAAGATTTAAGGTCACCTGCCGAGACTACCTGCTGAGGAGAGCTGACTGAATGGTTGAAGTGTGAATGTGTGCGTGCCTGAGGACTAGTCATTTTTAAGAGTTTTTAATATTGAAATGAAATGGCGTATGGCTTTTAGTGCCGGGAGTGCCCGAGGACATGTTAGGCTCCCCAGGTGCATGTATTTTTATTTGACGTCTGTAGGCGACCTGCGCGTCGGGATGAGAATGAAATGATGATGAAGACGACACATACACCCAGCCCCCGTGTCAGCGAAATTAACCAATGATGGTTAAAATTTCCGACCCTGCTGGGAATCGAACCCAGGACCCCTGTGACCAAAGGCCAGCTCGCTAACCATTTAGCCATGGAGCCGCACTTTTTAATATTAATTAGTTTTAATATGAATTTAGTTAGTAATTTATTTAAATGTATTTTTAATTCTATTAATTTATGCAGTTTTAACTGTTTTACGTATCTCAGTATTTTATTTACGATTTTGATTAGTATGTGGTTAAGTGTTCGAGAGGGCCTCGAGCCCTAACTTCGCCACTGTAAATAAGGCACTAATAAATAAATAAATATAGAATGTAAGGGGTATGGGTAAAGATATTTTGTTAGTTGGTAAAGAAAAATATACGTCACAACATATGCTAGGGAGTGTTTACCTTGTCCTATTAGATTTCCTAGCGGTTAGGGCAGCGCAGCTGTGGGCTTGCATCCGGGAGCCAGTGGATTCGAACCCTTCTGTCGGCAGCCCTGAAAATGGTTTCCCGTGGATTCCCATTTTCACACCAGGCAAATGCTGGGGCTGTACCTTAATTAAGGCCACGGCTGCTTCCTTCCCACTCCTACGCCTTTCCTATCCCACTGTCACCACAAGGCCTATCAGTGTCGTTGCGACGTAAAGCAAATTGTTAATTCGTTTCCCTCGCAAGCCTGGGGTGCAGAATATAGTAGTATAAAGTTGCAGTATTATGACGCTAATATTCGTATGTATAATTTTTATTAACGTGCCAGAAACCAACGACATGGATCTGTTTCCATGTCAACACCGTTTTGAGGGCCACCGACCAAAGTCGAGATTTGAACCTGCGAACTCGGACTCAGAAGGACAGCGACTCAACCAACTGAACCACATGAAAAGGAGGCATTTGTGATTATTGTTATAAATAGATTCAGTTAGTATGTTTACACAGGTTTTATGAAGAGCATTTATTAAGGCGTACGTTTTCCAACAGTCCTAAATGCACGATACCGGACGGAAGAACTAGCTGGAATCTAAAGAGCCTTGCAGGGGTGTCGCTTCCTTCTCTGCACATTTTTCCAAACCAAACTCCATGGCGTAACAGCCCCGAAGGGCCATCGCCTACCAAGCGACCGCTGTTCAGCCCGAAGTCCTGCAAATTACGAGGTGTCTTGCGGTCAGCACGACGAATCCTCTCCGCCGTTATTCTAGGCTTTCTAGACCGGGGCCGCCATCTCACCGTCAGATAGCTCCTCAATTATAAGCTCGTAGGCTGAGTGTACCTCGAACCAGTCCTCAGATCCAGGTAAAAAATCCCTGACCTGGCCGGGAATCGAACCCGGGGCCTCCGGTAAGAGGCAGGCAAGCTACCCCTACACCGCGGGGTCGGCTTGTTACTTTTAGGTCTCCTTATTTTAGAATTAGACTTATGGCATCCTGCATTCGATGCCCGCTACTAACAGAGTTAAGAAAGGCATGGGATCGGGAAGACACAGCCTTGTTTGTGGGTGTAGTGGAGTTGGCCATGAGTCTCCCATGATCGTAATATCTACGACCTGGCAGGTAGTCACCTTCACGGGGCGTAGAACCAAAGTGTTTCCTTTTTTTTAAGAAAAAATAAATAAATGAAGATTCTACTTCCTCGCAAACGAAGAACGATATTATCAATTTCATGTATAGTTTCAATAATGCAGCCGGTTTAGAGTACAGAAGCTATGATTTCGATTTTTGGATAAAATTACATGGTAACAAACAAAACCATCAATATCTACAGAAGATCCGCCACCGCACTCGGTAGGACCGGCTTTCTTTTCATATCCACCGGGCGAGTTGGCCGTGCGGTTAAGAGCGCATAGCTGTGTACTTGCATCCGCTTCGAACCCCACTGTCGGCAGCCCTAAAGATGGTTTTACGTGGTTTCCCATCTTCACACCATAATGACAGCTGATGGCGGAGCTGTTGAGGGTCCAACCAGCCTTAGGGCTGAAGACTGAACATACAACATACAATTAAGGCTACGACCGCTTCCTTCCCACTCCTAACCCTTTACTTTTCCATCGTTGCCATAAGACCCGTTACGGTGCGACGTAAAGCAAATTCTAAAATACAAAATAAAACATCTTTTCACAACCCCTTCCAAAGAAAAGTTGTATCCACGCTACTGGCCTAGACTTGGCCACTGAAATTATTTCGTGGGTACGCCACTGCATCCACTCACCATTTAAGGTACAAGGTAAGCCCGAAGAATGGTTGATACTCAAAATACTCCATCATAAATGATGCGGTTATGACTCAAAAGTACTAAAGAAATGTAAGGCACGCGACCTAGTGTTTTAAGTAGAATCTGAATCAATAGAACGTGACTTCCCATTTTAAAAATGTGTCATGCATCGACTGCGACTCAAGCCTCGGCCGTCTTGATGAGAAGATAGAACCATTGGAACTGAGTTATCACGTCCGCTAATTACAAGATAGTTACATGCACTTTTGATGGTGCCATTTGAGGTTCCAATCAGTCCCCAGGCATTTGACAAAATATATAGACCTACCTATAGAACTGAGGCACGCATCTGCGATCTGTCTTGCTACTGAGAGAATTTTTAAAAAACATAACTTACCGAGGATGCACATTATTTTGCCCTTAGTGACAAAACGGTCCGTCTTCAAATAAAGTTACTTATCATCATCATCATCTGTTTATCCTCTCAGCGAGGGATCCCTTCTCTACCGCCACAAGGGCAGTGTCCTGGAGCTTCAGACTCTTGGTCGGGGGATACAACTGGGGAGAATGACCAGTACCTCGCCCAGGCGGCCTCACCTGCTATGCTGAACAGGGGCCTTGCGGGGGATGGGGAAGATTGGAAGGGATAGGCAAGGAAGAGGGAAGGAAGCGTCCGTGGCCTTAAGTTAGGTACCATCCCGGCATTTGCCTGGAGGAGAAGTGGGAAACCACGGAAAACCACTTCCAGGATGGCTGAGGTGGGAATCGAACCCACCTCTACTCAGTTGACCTCCCGAGACTGAGTGGACCCCGTTCCAGCCCTCGTACCACTTTTCAAATTTCGTGGCAGAGCCGGGAATCGAACCCGGACCTCCGGGGGTGGCAGCTAATCACACTAACCACTACACCACAGAGGCGGACATAAAGTTACTTATATGGCACAAAATGTGGAACTAACGTGCAGCTCACAATCCTGTCACAGTCTTCCGAAAGCTGCAACTTAAACATAGCACATCTTTCAACCACGGTACAACCCCAGTTTCCTGGAACCGATCTGCAAAAGCTGACACGATATTGTCGTTTCTGGTCGTGGACACCGTTATCTCGGTGGTCAGGTTCCGGTCCCCTATTGAGTAATCCCTGGCTAATTGTCCTTTTCCTCATCTTTTGGCATTTGTCAACACTCAGTTGCATTCCCAATACTGAGGCCTCTACAGTGAAATATCCCCGCGCATCACAATCCTAAGTGTTTTCCTTTCATTCAAGCAGTACAAATAATGAGAAATATGAACGGCCGTATTGAGCCCTGCTAGTAGATTCTTTGTCGCTACGTTAATTTAATATTTCGGCGTAAGATTTTAAGTTGTTCGTACCGTACGTAAAACAACGGCTTATCCTCGCTCTAGTTTCAGGAAACATTTTGGTTGGGGGGGGGGGGGCGGCCCCACTGCCCCCGCCCCTTGCGTACGCCAGTGTATCTCGCTCAGTGTCGCGTATTGTCTCTACTGTATTTGGTAATAGTGACTCGACGTAGTGTGCAGAGCAAGGTCCAAATAAACACTAACGAGAAGAGGAAGAAGAAGAAGATACTCTTTGTATGAAGTGTCGCATTCCTGGCCGAAGGTGTCTGACATACACCGTGATCGTGTAATTAAACAGTTGTTAATTAAAACTTCACGTAACCTAGAAGACATTGGTAGTATCTCTTCACAGTTGTTGATCGGTAAGCTGAAAATAAACACACGTTCGGTAAGTATAGTGCAATAAAAATTCGAACTCTGTTAGCAGTGCAATGATTAAGGAAGAGGCTTGATTGGTGTAAAAATTCAGTGTTTATCCCGCCAAGTTAACTTTACAGATCTTCATATATCAAGTGAAACAGTGCATGCATTACTTTCAGTCTGTTTCTGATTGTGTAGAATATTTATTTTCATTGGTTAACTGGTCGTTACACATTGTTCTGTGATTTATACTCGAGTGATGCTTTATTTTTGGTACTGAAATGTCTGTTTTCTTTAGCATAACCCAACTTCATACTGCGTTATATTATTAAGTTAAGCGATTAGCACCGAGGTTATATATTTTCGTATGACCAAAGCGTACTTTAATGGATATACATTTCCAAGTAAGACGTTTACCTATATCCGGTTCGGTTTCGAAGTGGTAGATTTGTTGTTTAACCCTGGACCAGGCGGTGTTTGGACCGCACTTTTGAATTATTGATTTGTATTATCGATTAATGCGAACTCAGCCCGATTACGTCCACTGCTAATCTTTGCTTACTCTGCTAAGCATCAGACAGCGCTACTGATAAGTTGTGTAATGCTTCAGTTCAGCGTGGGAACAGTCGTGAAGACAGCCGGCAGCGGTCCTAACACCGCAACGCGCACAGAAATGTAAGTATATTTTTGAACTTACGTTTATTGTTCCAAGCGGTGTTATACATTATTTCCGCTGTAACAACGTTCCTTGCAGAATGTTTTAATGACTAATGGAGGTGGATACTTCATTATGTATATAATTGCAGGTATGAAGTATTATACGTATATAAATACAGTAATCTGTTTTTATTTTTTTCGCTACAGGGATCGAAGAAGATATATGCAACCTGATGACATCCAACAGTGTCTTATGGAACTCTCGGAGCAAGACGGAGTAGACAGTGACTGTGATTTCGAAAGTGACATCGATTTTGAAGGAGAGGGGTTCGTAGATGATGATCATTCTAGTGACTCCGCACAATCTATTACGAGTGATATTCCAATGGAAGAGGACACGGGGTGCAACGACGTCAGATTTTATATTGGAAAAGATGGTGAAACGATCTGGAAAAGTACTCCTGTGGTTCTGAATGATTCTAGAACCCGTTCGAAAAATATCGTGAAGACGTTTCCCGGGCCAAAAGCACGTGCACGAAACACTCCAACACCGATGGATGCTTTCCTGCAAATAATTTCCCTAGAAATGATCGATGATATCTTAAGATATACTAACATTTACGTTGCTAAGTGTCGGTCAAAGAATCCGGAATCGCGAAGTAGGGACTACAAGGATACTACACGTACCGAGATTATGGCACTTTTGGGGGCATTATTTGTTATTGCAGCTAAAAAGGGCAACCGTGCAGATACTTAGAACTTTGGTGACGAGATGATACTGGAAAGGTAATCCTGAGAGCAAATTTTAGCTCCAGGCGCTTTCTGTTTTTGATGAGATGTTTGCGTTTTGATGACGTAAGTACTAGAAACGTACGAATTGCGACAGACAGATTAGCAGCCATCAGGGAATTCCATCTGAAGTTTGTTGCTAATTGTCAGGCTTCCTTCTCTCCTGGGGAGTTTGTAACAATTGATGAGATGTTGGTAGCTTTCCGTGGCCGCTGTGGATTTATCCAGTATATGCCCCTAAAACCAGCTAAGTATGGGCTCAAATTCTACGCTCTGTATGACAGTAGAACATTTTACACGTTCAATTTGGAACTCTACTGTGGCAAGCGAGCCAAAGGTCCTTACAGTTGTTCCAACAAACCGATGGACATCGTCAAAAGACTAACTGACCCAATAAAGAATTCACATAGGAATGTTACCACTGATAATTACTATAGTAGCGTTCCATTAGCCGAATACCTATTGGAGCAAGGACTGACATTCATCGGGACACTAAAAAAAAAGGGAAATACCTCCCGAATATCTAATGGACAAATCGCGCCAGGTGGGCTCTAGCATGTTTGGATTCCAACCTGATATGACACTAGTGTCCTATGTGACGAAAAAGAAGACAGTTGTCCTTCTTCTATCAACTATGCACGACACAGGTGAAATCGATCCCACAACTAATAAACCATTCGTCATCGTTGACTATAATGGGACCAAGGGTGGCACTGATACTGTTGATAAGATTTGTTCTACATATTCAACAGCAAGGAAAACCAGGCGATGGCCTCTTGTAGTGTTTCTTCGTGAACTCGATATTGCAGGTATAAACTCGTACAAGATATTTCTGGCCAACAGCCCATCAAAGGATTGTGTGAGAAGGAAATATCTCACTGAATTGGGATTGAGTCTGATGGAGATAAATCTCCGAGAAAGAGCTCAGCTTCTGTCTCTTCCAAGTGATTTACAGGTATTCTTATCTTTCGTGAAGCCAAGGAGACTACAAAGTGTGCATCACAAAAGAAAATCTGCTTCATTTGTGGAACGCACAAAAATACGAAGACTGGTGTTACCTGTGAAAAGTGCAGTCAAGAAGCTGAAGATGAAAACTAAATGTGCTTCATTTCATTGGGAACAGTAATCTGCTATTTGATTTCATAACCCCATGTAGAGGAGTCCCGTGTTTGAATTTCTTGACTTGTATTTGTGTGTTCTCTAAAACATATTCAATTTCATGAAGTGTATATATGTTTGCCTTTTTAGAATCTTTCAATTATTTCAATAAATTTCCTTAACCTAAGAAGGATAAAATTCACATAATGTGCGAGAAAGTTGGCAAACTACGTTGTGCGGTCCATACACCGCCGCACGCACAGTAGCGTGATACGGAGTGGCGCGCGCGGTCCAGGGTTAATGTTGAGTATTTGGTACGCAGGATTGCCAATCTGGTGTTTTCAGGAAGTCATATGGTGACAAAATTTGAATTTTGCGACATGTCGAAAATATGGTGTTTTTATTTAAAATCTGGTGACTTATTTGGTGATTTCATAATAAAATGTAATTTTAAAAAAAGAACTACGGTCATAAGACATGTGACTTAGTAAAATATTATGATATTAACATGTTTACGTAAGCAACTCGCAAGGATTGGACTTCAGATAGCTCTTAAGTATTTCTCATGTAAGCTGAATGGACCTCAAATCAGCTCTTATATTCTGATAAAAATCCATGACCTAAACCGGTAATCGAACCTTGAGTCTCCAGGTAAGTGGCAGACTCGCTACCCCTAGAATTCTGCATCGCCATGACTTGAAACCTTGAAAAAATTTAGTAGAATTTTGTAAGCAGGAAACAGGTGGAGTAAAACAGAATTTCAAAATTGACCCACAGGCAGCATTCATGGTGTAAATTAAAATATTTTCAAACGGTAGCCAAATTTTTATTTTCGTCAGTAATTATCTCCTGCCTCTTGTAACAGGCATTTAAATGGGAACCCAGAGGATCTCAACTTGGGGCTGCTACAACAAGGTCCTTAGCTGAGTCTGGTAATACTTCTACTTGTGCCATGCTTTTCATATTAATCTTTACCAGCTGACCTTCTTCAGTTAACTCTTGTTCTCTCCTGAAACATACAGTATTAGCTTTCCTAGTCATTCATTTTAATGTTCTTAAGGGTCCTTCCTTTCATTCTTCTAAGTGTTGGACTTTTTTCTTTCTTCTGAATAGAGTTATCTGGTTGCATTTTCTCTTCCTACAATAATTTCTACCACCAGCAGAAAAAAATAAGGGTGAAGAATGGCATGAATTTATCCGTAAGTCTAAAACAGAACAAGAATTGAGCGAAGGGGAATGGATAGGGTAGATGAAAGTGAGGAGCCTGTCACCAGCAAGTCAAAACAGTAGCATACTCAACTAGGGCTCCGTGGTCACTAACTGCTGCTCCCAGTACAAGAGCTGCGGGTGCTCCTTTTAGTCACCTTTTACAACAAGCGTGGGATACTGGCCCCATCCTTATGGCCAGGTTAATCAGCTGCTCTTATAGCATTATGTAATGCGTAACCTTCTTGCCACCAAATCTAATTTTCTTATTTTCTAAATTGCATCAAAGCTTTTGCTTATGACCTAATTGCTCTAACTATGCACCAAGCATTGTGGTCAGATCTACAGTAATATGTTTAGCTAAACCACTCTATTTTGCAACCTGGCATTACCTATATTAAGCCCAAAAAAATTATATTTTATCATTTTTCTGATCTCCACCTTTTTCTCCTGTACTGGCACCTGGATATTGTGAAGATCCATATTTTCTACATGAAACCTGTAAACATCTATTTAATTATATTGAAGACAATCTCTTGGTGCTTTCCACATATTTCTTCTCCATTGTAAAACAATCGTAAATTCAGCTATCAGGTTTGGAGCCTGGTCTCTATCACTGTGAGTCACCTACTGCGCGGTCTCAAGTTCTGAGATTTATCTTCATTCAGTAAGATGAAGCTCCAGTTTATTCATACACATGTGGAGATGTATCTCCTATAGAATCTCCTAACAGCAAAGCTCACTGCTGGGATGAAGTCTTCTAATTCATACGCATTTGAGATACATCTCAGTATTTACGAGATAAGAAATAGATGCCAGATGTATTTATATCACCCATTATCTAGGATACAGCAAACAGCATGCCACAAGCATGGAGTAAATGTTGTTGCTAGAAAGTATAAGTCACAAAAGTGAGCATCTCCAATTTATTGTAACACACAGGTAAGGATATTTGAGGATGCTTGGCTCAGATTTTTGTAGAAGTGTGCTACTTTTAAAATTATTCACAAAAGTTACTAAAGCACTTGTCATAGCATAAATTGTTTTTCCATTAAAAAATCTTGCCTTTCTTATTGAGCCACCTATCAGTGCACTTCTAACTTACTACTCATTGCCATATGTCTGTTGTTGAGCACTTTCTCAAGTGTACGGTATATAATGTTGATGCATAGCATCTTCATTCTTCATTTCTTGCTGTCTTTCCAATCTCTTGGAAATTCACATTATTTTTGTACTCTCTGGGAAGACCACGCGACACCTCATAATCTGCAGCCTTTGGGCTGAACAGCGGTCACTTCAGGGCTATTGCACCATCGGTTTTTGTTTGTACCTTAAGGAAGGCCACAGCACCTTTTCCTGTCACATCTTCACCATAGGACCTATCTGTGTTGGTGTAATGTAAAGTAACTTGTAAAAAAAGTGGAAGATTACAACCTTGTCTTACTACAGTAAGTACCATGAACCAATAACTCACTCGACCATCAATTCTCACTGCAGCCCAATTGTCAATATAAATGCCTTTGATTGGTTTTAATAATCTATCCCTAATCCCATAGCCCCCAGTACGGCTAACAACTTTTCCCTCACTGCTCTGCCACTTGCCTTCTCTAGATCTCTGAAACATAAACATAACTGGCCATTCTTCTGATAGCATTTTTCAATTACTTGGAGCATACTGAAAATTCAATCCAGGCAGCCACTCTGTTTTCTGTAACCACACTGGTTTTCACCCAACTTGCTCTCAACCACTAATCGCACACTTCCTTTCGAAATGGTGGTGATTCTTTTCAGATATACAGATTAGTGATTTACCTCGATAGTTGTTGCAATCTTTCTTGTTCCCTTGCTTGTACGTATGTGCAATTACTGCTTTTGTCCAATGAGAAAATACTTTACTAATACTCCATGCTAATCTTAATGTAATCCCTGCCTTCGTGCTATATTTCAGCATTCCATGTCTAATTTAATCTGTTCCTTCAGCTTTATGATAATGGAGTTTATTTACCTCCCTTTCCACATCCTCCAGTCTAATTTCAGCACCATCAGTTGTCCTCTCGATAAGCTTGGTTGTTTGTGACATCACCATGAAAATTTCCTTTTACATCAAGATGATTCTGAAAACATTCCTTCCACCTGTCCAGTGATTCCCTCGGATCTATTATGAGTTCACACAGTTTACTCAAAATACCATTCACATCCTTTTCCTCTCCCTTTCTAAGGTTCTTTATTACTGTCCAGATAGGTTTCCATGCTGCTTAACCTGGCCTTTCAAAGCTGTTGCCAAAATATCCCCATGACTTCTTGGATCCAGCAACTATTTGTTTCATTCTGTTTCATTCATCTATGCAAAATCCCTATATTCATCATTCGCTTTTTGGAATCATTTTTGGTACGCCTTCTTTTTACTTTTACAAGCTGCTTGCACTTTATCATTCCACCAAAATGTTACGTTTTTCCCATCTTTACACACTTTTGTTCCTCAGCATTCCCTTGCTATTTCTACTACAGCATTCCTGTATGCCACCCATCCTCTTTCTATATCCTTAATCTGCTTTCGGTCCATTGTTTGGAAATTTTTGCTAATCATATCCATGTACTTGTGTCTAATTCACTCATCCTGGAGATTTTCTACCCTTATTCATCTGCAGACAGATTTCACTATCTCCATCCTAGGCCTAGAGATACTTAGATCACTATAAATGAGACAGAGGTGTGTATCATCAAAAAATCCCCAGTAAACTCTCACATTCTGAATCGATTTCCCAAATTCTTAGTTGGTTATAATATGTTGTATTATGGATCTGGTCCTCTACCCTCCTGTGTGCACCAATGAATAGCATTATAATTGAAGAATGTATTTGTAACTGCTAATCCCAATTAGCACAGATATCCAGCAGATGCTTTCCATTCCTATTAGCTTCAATATCTTCCCCACATTGAAGTTTTTTACCATAATAATTGTAGAAAATCAGTGCTCAATTTGTAAACTCATATTATGAAAACTCACAAGGATTTGTACTATCAAAGTGAAAAATGTGAAAAATGGATAACAGCTGACACAAAAAGAAAGATTAGAAACCTCTGGATTGTGATGTTAAGTCAGAATGATAGTTCAGGTCACAGATAAGTAGATTATGAATAAGGTTGATAAGAGAATAAAAGTTTGGCAAAAGTTGACCTTAGATTTACATTCATGGGATGCATGTTGAGAAACCCAGAAGTCGTTCGGCTAATTTCAAAGGAATGTATATATGGTAAGAATTTGGTATCAGTCAGGAAATGGTACAGATCTGAATAGATGGAGGGTGTATTAGTTCTGTAGAAGTGGGTACCGGTAGGTAAGCACAGGATAGTGCATAGTGGAGATGTGTATTAAACTAATGTACCGACCTGCAGGTTAGCGCAGGGTATGGTGACATGGCAATCTGTATCAAACTAGTCTGCAGATCTGCAGGGTGGTGCAGGATATGGTGACATGGAGATTGTATTAAATTGGCCTGGAGGTTGGTGGCAGTGGCAGCATGTAAATGTAGCTCCGCGAAAACTACAATATTTCAGTGCGTTTTAGGGAAATATGACGTGTGAAAGTGCAGTGTAGTGCGTATTACAAGTGCAAGCTCAAGTGCAGTGAAAAATAAAAAAAATCGAAAACTGTTTGGTGTATTACCATAAGTTAAGTGTCTTATAACAAATACGTGGTGAAGGCCAGCGCCATTTTAACGCAGTGCACCAAAGAGTATAAATACAGTGTTTGAGGTTACAAATAATTGGTGATACAGAAGTGCGGGAAATAGTAAGAGTATATATACGAAACATACCAAATTTTAGTTAACAAAGATTAGGAACTTTCGCTGAAGTGACTGTGAAGTAGAAGAATCCTCCGCAGTGTAGATAATACCAGTGATTAATCTGAATACGTGAAAGTAAAAGAAAGCGCCATACTTGCAAGGAGTACAAAATCAACGGAAAGCTGTCAACAGGGGACATATACTCATTAGGGCATTCTTGGAGATTATAGAGAAATCCAGCAGTAACTCAAGATGCCAACTAACAAAAAGCATGCAGAAACAGGTGTGGCAGAGAGCATACAAGAGCAGCAGTGTGATATATGTAGGAAAGTAGTCAGAAACGAGGATCATGCCATAGAATGCGAGAAATGTGCCAGGTGGCAACACCATGAATGTACCGGCATGACGAGAGGAGAATATGGCATCATCAAAAGGAAGAACTGCAGACTAACCTGGCTCTGCAATGAATGCAAACCGGAAATAACAGTATCAAAGAACGTAAGGGATCAAATAATAGAGTTGATAGATAGAAAGCTAAAATCCATAATGGACACTTTATCGCAGACATTTCCTCAGATGATCAAAGAGATGTTGACAGAGGCGGTTAAAGATCTAGGGAGAAACAAGCCGTTGGACATTAGAGAGATAAAAGAAGACAACGGGACATATCACTAACACACGACAAGAGAAGATACTGAAAACATAGACGTGAGCGTAAGCTCTCATTCAAATAAGATAACGAAAGCGAGAACTGGGGTGAACACAACACCGGAAGCAAACAGTGAGGCGGGAAAAGTAAGGCCAAATGCACGGAAAATTCAATCGAACGAAGACACTCGAGAACAAGCGGTTGATAACTCGCTGATATCAGAAGAGAGGACGAGCGAGAAAAAACAAGAAAGTGAATGGAAAGTTGCCACACATAGCCGTGGAAATAAGATTGCTACGAACATTAGAGATGGCAAAGCAGCTAAAGTAGAGAGAAATGACAAAGTGAGAGGCTCAAGAGAGGGGCAATACAGACTACAAGCAGCTGAGAAGAATGCATGGCTCTATATTGGCAGGCTTAACCCAGAAACGAAGAAAGAAGACTTGGAAGAATATTTGAGAGAAAACGGAATAATAGGAAGACTAGACTGCACGAAAGTCAGCGATACGCCAACTAGTAGTGCTTTTAAAATAGGGATACCAATCAGTGAACTCGAGAAAGTGTATAGAGACAGCTTCTGGCCCTCCAATATAATTTGTCGGCCATTTCGTGCCCCATGGAGATACAGAGGCCCGAGAGAGTAATGTGATACGGATTTTAACCTGGAATGTGGAAGGTTTAAGAGGAGTATTAAGAAATTCACCAAGTGATATATTCAGGGACTTCGATATTTGTGTATTAACTGAGACTTTCGTAACTAGAGAACAGAATACTGTGGTACAAGGCTTTTACAACATACTTGCTCCAGCCAAGAAACACACCAGAGGAAGACCATCAGGGGGCGTGCATTGTCTAATCAAGCCAAATTTATCCCCGTTCCATGTGCTAATGACGGACGGGGACCTAGTGGTAGTAAGGACAAGAATAGGAGTCATCATCTGCGCATACTTTAGACCGAATTGCAGCTCAGTAGATATAATAGACAACATACAGAAAGCATTTGATAGTATTACTAACAACCCCAATGTAATTTTAGCAGGAGACTTTAACTGTCCCTTAGACAGGCCAAGCAGAAAAACAGAGTTAGGTCTGGAATACTTAACTGAAGTAGGACTAACATTAGTGAATGACTGGAAAATGCAAACATACATCTGCCACAACGGAGGAAGCACAATAGATCTAGTCCTGGTAAAGGGCATAGAGGTGCAGTCCCAAACTCTTCTCACAAGTACTGATGGTGCACTAATAAGAAAGCACATCCCAGTGATCACAAACGTGTACTGCAGTCCAGCTATAGAGACAAGGCATAGTAATGAAACGAAACTAAAGAGATGTCTAAATTTATCTCTACTACAGGAAAACTCTTATGAATCTGAGCATATGGTCCAAGAAATCAGAGCAGGAAAGATCGATGAAGCGGCACCACTCCTAGAGGACTACATAAAAGAAGCGACCGAATCGTGGAATGGTAATCGCAAAGCCAAAGAATGGTTCGACAGTGAGTGCTTCCAAGTAAGACAGGCAACTTTGAAGAAAATGCGAGTAGCCAGACAAAGTATGGACGTGGTCCACCTAGCAGAATATCAAGCCGCTAGAAAGACATACAAAACTCTTTTGAAGGATAAGAAAGCCAGTTACATAGAAGCTCAATAGCAGACGCTAATGAAGGAAATCAAGGAAAACCCGTACAAAGCAGTGCGCCCGCGCCAACCAAGATTCCCAGCAAACATCCAATGGAGATCTGGGAGATGTACATGGAAAATATACTATGTAAACGGGGCTTAACACCTACAATAGAAGGAGAATATAAACCATGCAGTCCGTTCACTCAGGAAGAAGTAAGGAAAGTGATCTCAAGCGCAAAATCTAACAAGGCGGCAGGCTCAGACGGCCTCTACAACGAATTTCTGAAGACATCTCTCCCTTACCTAGAAACAGTATGGCTAGAACTGATGAACAAGTGTCTGGAAACAGGAAACATTCCACATGAATGGAGAAAATCAGTCGTTAAGAAGCTGTACAAAGGGAAAGGAGAAGTAAACAACCCGGAATCATATCGCGGAGTGGCTTTTGAATCAGCAGCTTTTAAGATTCTCACCAAACTGATAACCCAGAGAATCAATAGAATGGCAGACCCGCTTCTCCCTGACGAACAGTTCGGATTTAGAGCCAGGAGATCGACTCTGATGGCAGTGGAATGCCTCCAAGATTTTCACGAAACAACCAGAGAAAAGCAAGGCAAAATGTTCGTAATATTTATTGACTACTCCAAGGCTTTTGATACAGTAGATAGACCGAAACTTGTTAGAAAACTAGAGGAAATCATCGGTCGCACCTGGCTCACCAGACTAGTTACCAACATGCTTATGGAGAACTATATTCAAATAAGCGACAATCTCTGCACATCAAGATGGATCCGGCAGACAAACGGGGTATTACAGGGGGACCCACTAAGTCCTCTGCTGTTAACATCTTCACACAGGACGCAATAAAAGAAATTAAGAAGCAAACACGGAAGGTTAACGCGTACATATATGCGGACGACATGGCTATCGCGTCTGAGAGTAAAGAGGAACTACAAGCTGCCATGGACGTAATCGTCAAATGGGCAGAAGATAATAAAATGGACCTTAATGCGAACAAAACAGAATTGGTTGTTTTTAGGAGTGGAGGAAAATTATCTAAAGACGATTATATCCTGTGTAAAGGACAAAAATTACGAATTAGTAACCAATACAAATATCTAGGGATTACAATACAGGTAACTGGAACAACATTCACAATACACCTAAAGGAGAGAATCATCGCAGCTATACGAAGCATTAGTGATATTAAACACCTTCCACAGCTATCTTTGGAGACAGCCATGGTTCTGTTCAATACGAAAGTTGTTCCAACAGCCATATATGGTCTAGAGCTAATATGGGAACACCTATCAAAAAGACAACTGTGAGAGCTGGAAAGTTTGAAGGCTAGATTCTTGAAGAGAGTTCTATGCATTTCTAAATATACATTATCAAGGCTAGTATACGTTCTGGCAAAGGAGACATACTTCATTGAAGACATAAGACTTAGATTGTTACTCTCAGCGACAAGGAGTTACAGAGAGCTGCTACAAGAACTGCAAGCAAAGAGGGCTATGATATGGGACGAGTTCTACTCAAGTGATGCGATGTTAAACAGGGACTGGACGCGTGGTGGATATGACCTGAGGCATACAGTGACCAGGTTTGCCGTACACGGGTTCCACCATGAGGTGTGCAGAACCATGGAATTTCACAAGCCAGGACCAGGTTGCATATGTGTCTTCTGTGACCAATGATGCGACATACACCATGCTATAGATGTTGATTTCCATAGGGAAAATTTATAATGTCCAATAACGGACCATTTATATTGGTATTATACACCATGCTATCGAATGTGTCCGTAGAAAAGGAAGCTTGACACAATTGTGTAGATAACTGATCATGTTTTGCAAGCATTGACTGCATATTATCATTATTAGTGATGTACATCTAAGTGTATTTAAGTGTATATATCATGACCATTTGGTTGCAATACTATTATTATTATTAAATTACTCTAGAGACCTGGAGGGTACTGCACGATATGGTGACATGGAGAATTGTATCAAACTAGTCTACAGGCCTAGAGGGGCCATTGATAGTGTAGTGGCACTATCACTGGCTTCTCACCAAGGTGCGCATGGTTCATTCCCACCTAGTGCATGTGGGATGTTTGAAATAAAAGCCTTGTTCCTGTAATTTAATTGCCGTGCAAGACTGAGCTGTGTGGCTGTGATAAAAACATTGACAGTTGGTTACTTGGTTGGTCTATAAATGATGGTCCTAATAATAATATTAATAATAATAATAATAATAATAATAATAATATATTTCCTGTACCTTTTTTTCCAGTAAAAGTCAGTGGAAGTAATTTTGGGCTCATTTTCATTAAAGACATCTGTTGCTGTGCAAAATGGACCAGAAAATAGAGATCAAGGAGGAACCTGTCTGGCTTGAAGGTACCGCAAGTACATCGTTTGTAAGTATCATTCCTGATTACTGTATAGAAATTGGTATTTTATTGGTATTCCAGAAGATTTTCAGATCTATAAGTTATGAAATATTTCATGTGGAATAATGTTTGTAGCATTAAAAAGGGCATAACCGCACCCAATTTTCAAAGCTACTTTGTCAGATGTTTCATTGCACGACACATTTAGGTGGTAGTCTGGTAGGTATGCTGTATGTTGTAGATGTAAATGGTCATAAGATGTGTGGTGATGGCATGCTGGATCTCATTCATTCTTCTTGGAAATGGTGGGTAGTGTTTGACGTTAGAACCTTGGATTTATTATTTTTTCCCCATAGTTAGTTTAAAGTTTGATTACTTAACACTAATTATTTTCAGTGTAAATTAACTGAGCAGGTCCTATGCTTTGGAGAGTGAGTGCCCTCATCTTACATGCAGGGCCCTGGTAAGATAATGGGCCTGTGTCATCATGGAGTGAAATTTTTGTTGTGATTATTTTGGGTTTTTAGTTGTTTGTGTACAATGTCTCGTGTTGTATTCCCTCTACTTCCACTCAACTTATTTCCTCCTGATTTTTTTTTTTGTATGTATAATTTCTTTATGAACTTATTTACTTCATGATTTGAAAGTTTGTACTGACAGATGGAAGATGTACAGCCATCTCCAAGGTCAGAGCTACATTAACCTAACTCTGAACAGTTCTTCTGAGATTTTGTGGTTTATTTTTATGAAAATGTCCAGCAGTTTTGCAAGATACATTAAAAAAAAGTTAAGAGAGAGATATGGGAGAGGGATGATGTTTAATTGTATTCTTCTAGTTGATCAACCTATGGCTTGCTCAGGAAGATCATAGCTGGTTGGCAATGCTGACAGCACTCCTGGATGGAGTATTTGGGCAATTTTTGAAAGTAGTGTTCTTACAATTGTAAGTAAGTAAGTAATTTATTTATTGAACATCGGAGGCATTTAGCCCAGATACATGTTCAGAATTAAATTAAATTACATAAAACAAAGAACCCTTAAACCCAGTGAAACTGAACAGTTATAAACATAACTAAAAATACACCAATTAAATTACTAAGTGGCCTCTTACACAGGCGGATGACCAATCCACATGTAATGGCCAACCCTACAACCTTCTAATCTTACAACTAACTTGGTGCCCCCCCCCCACGGCGGAATACCAGACACCATGCAAGGCTTCATCGCTAACTAAATCTACTAAGCTGCCTCTAACATGGACGGATGACTAGCTCACATTCTAGGGCACCCCCTACATCTAAATTAAGCCTATAACTAACTACATACTATATTAAATCTATACTAATTCTATCCTAAATCTGTCTGGCCGTGACACCCCCATGGTGAGGAACTGCAACCACCCTTCCCTGGGATGTCACGACCAGATATGCCCATGAGGCTCGGAAACCAAAACATCACCGACCCCTTAAGTTGTCAACGTTATTTCTCACCACTCCTTCATGTAACAGCCCACATGTGTGCAGATGCCAGCTCTACCTGTAGGCCGTCACGTCTGTATTCTTCTGCTGAGATGGTGGTATGACTCGGCTCATCTTTCGCTGTCTCACTGACAACTTACTTCCTCTAACCTAATACTACTCCCTACCTTACTCTACTCTACACATGCAGACATACTGAATCAGCACTTACCTTTTGATAGGTCAGGCCTACAATTGTAAGTACCCAGTGGTATTTTTTAAAGAATGCCTTAAATATGTCCCCACAATACAAAGTTATGCAACCTAGGACGATATATAAATGCGACCAGGTCGTACTCCGACCAATCCAGCATCCTGAGGGTTACTCATCCAGGTAGCAATACATCTTTGTCTTTGGTAAGATGCAGTCCCAACTTGTTGGAACATTAACTTTGTGAGCATGCTTCTTGGAAAACTCTTGGCAAATGACATGGTATTTGATGGGGAGATAATGTATATGAAGGGTTATGTCGGTTAAGTCTGTACGATTCGTTTTCTCCAGACCCATTCATGCATGATGTGATAGCCATGGCACTGACTATTGCCCTATATTTCAATTTCTACTGTAGAAGAATTTGATGGAGTACAGGAAGAGGAATGTTGTCCCATACCTCCTTGCACACTTTCCAAAGATCCTCAACAGTGGCAGGTCATTTAGATCACAGCCCTCTTTTTAGAAGACTTAAGGCATAGAAATTCATCGGCGAGGCATCCGGGGATTTGACAGGGATGTCACTAAATGGTTATGACACGGCCACCCGTCTCTGCTTCTTTTCTCTCATAGTAGGTGACTGATGGTCTACCAGTATCATACCTGCCAACCCTTCCGATTTACCCGGAAACTTTCCGGTTTTTAACTCGTCTTCCGATTTTCCGATTTATTTTTACTTCTTCCGATTTTTTACTAATATAACCTCTAGTACCGCCAATACTCTTCCCCTTCGATAAAGGATAAATTCTTACGTACTTGTGTAATTTACGAAACCTTATTTTCAAGCGTATTTATTTGTTGCTTTATTTCGTGAGTGTTTCGTCCGTCGCCTTCGTGTATCGTGTTTCCCGCTCACCACAACAGCGTGTGCGCTTTATGCAGCTGGGGATTCGGGGCGGCAATCGTCCTGCAAGCAAGAGGCTAGCGCGCGCTAGCGACTCAGTTAATCGGGACGAAAGAACGAGTTTATTGTGCTGTTCGCGCGCTGTTGACAGCGTTTCTGTGCGCAGTTTCGTCGGAGTGGTAGGCCACGTGTTTTTTCCCCTCTCTGTCAAAGTCGTTTGTTAATAATGTATGGGACATATTGAATTATTTTGCATGTGCATAATTTTAATGAATTGAATGTTTTTAAGGGGGTTCTTGTCCGTGACAGTTTCTGGCATTTTCTTTTCTCGTTATGGCCAAAAAATATAACAAACGTTATCTCCAAGTGTTCAGAGATACCTATAAATTTCCGTTCATTTTACCGTCTAAGGCAAACTACCGTATTTTTCGCGTAATTAACGCCTTTGCATAATTTACGCATCCCAATCATTTTGGGTCCAAAGTGGAGAAAAAGAAATGTTCCACGTATTTGACGCACCCACAACTTCGAACATCCATCACTCAGCTCCGGATGCGTTTCGAAATAAAGATGCCAACTACTCAAGTAGCAGGCTTCCTATCGCGAAACAGGCATTCCACACACAGGGCAACGTGTTGTAGCCGTCAGGAAATCCCACTGCACTAGTTTTACGAGTGTTTCGGGTACGGGACATTCTGTGATCTCAAAATTGTTTCAGTCCACAGTATTCCAGTAATACTGCATCATACAAACTCTCGGTGATCATTTACGTCGAAACATACGGGACTAGAGCAGCGGGCAGCAAGTATTCAGTGTCCAAATGAAACGTGCGCTACCGCGCTAACAGAAGTGCACTTCACGTGGCCAACAAGTCTCCCAAAGCATTTCGCGGACCAAAAAGCGGCAAGTTTCTGCAAGTAGAGGATTATCTGCTTAAATATATGATTTTGTTGCGCAATGTTGGATAAGCCGTTTCTCACGAAATGCTGTGTTTTAAAGAATGAGAAATAGCCGCGGCACATGGAATCAGTATCTCAGATTTGAAGGTTAGCCGAGGCTTGATTAATTTTCTGAAGAGAAATAAACCTTCTCTTCGACGAAGAACAACATTATGCCAAAAAATGACGAATGATTTCAACCATTGCCATCGCTTTGTGATTAAGGAGCGTGAAATGAAGGAATATTTGATCTCCCTTTATAGGAAGCGCACGTCAGACGCCAATCAGTTTCCGTACGCCACAAAGTCAAACAATCGATAAGAAAGGAACATATAGTGTTATCGTACGCGCTATCGGAAGCCCAAAACAATGATGTACTGCAATGCTTGCTGATGACAGAAAGCTTACACCTTACATTGTTCTAAAACGAAAAACAATGCCTAAAGCAAAATTTCCGCGAGTGATCCACGTTCGTATTCAACAGAAAGGGTGGATGGACACGTCACTCGTACAAGATTGGATACGAACGGTTTGGGGTAATGTAGCAGGGTCCCTCCTTCGATGCCCGGTCCTTCTCGTGTTGGATAGTTTTCTTTCTTTTTTTTCAGTATGCCATTCAGGTCGTATTTTCAGCTCGTAATGAGAAGAATATTTTCTAGTGTCGGTACTTCAAACCCACGTGTCTAACTTACCTAATGTACCCTATTTGACTTTTCAGAAAAAATCTCACGCCGGAATTTTACGCTGTATGACGATAATTGCAAATGAGTTGAACCAATTGTTATTATATTATATTTGATGTATCTTTTAAATGTAAATGAATTATAAATAATTTGTAAGGATCGGAATTCCTTGAATAATTTACGCATCCACAGTTTTCGCCTGTATTTTTCGTCAAAAAAAAGTGCGTTAATTACGCGAGAAAATATGGTATTATGGATTTTGTTGTGTGTGTCGGTGTGACATAAATATTATTATTCGTATGTGTCATAAATGAGAGTGATTAGGTACATTTTCTTGTAACCATTTTTTATGTTTTCATAGTTTAAGATTTTAAATTTAATGATCAATTCGCGTTGTAACTGTAGATATGTATGCTTTTTATCCTGACCTATTTTCACGTTGACTGGTGAAATATACGCGATGAAATCCAAGAATTAAAAAATCTTCCTATTTTTGGGTTCTAAAAGTTGGCAGGTATGCAGTATGACTGGATGCTGTACGAATGTGGATCCAGACATTTGAAGCATCCTCATTGTACAGCCGAGGGATATCTTTGTTGAAATAGAGGTCCATGACATTCTTCTGGTGGAAGGTGGAATTGATCTTCACGTTTTTCGACACTGAAGATTATGACTGCCCTGTGCACAATATGCTGCCACTACCGTGAACCCCTAGCAATCTTTTCTTTGTTTTCCTTGACTAAGTCTCTTGTATTGCATTGGCACTGCTGGTGGATCCAAAGTAGCCTACGCAGTGGCCTCAACGGTATGCACTAGCCATGCATCTTAGTGAGTGTGCTATTTACAAACTGATGAGCCCAACTTAGAACACTGGGGCAAAATGCTGGCAACCAGGAATGAGTTAGCTGGAAAATTTATTATGTCCAATAACGGATCATTTGTATTGATATTGTTTCTGTCTGAAATATTTGTGATGCAGTTTTATCGCATTACTTACATAGGGCTTACGGGTGTTGAGGCCTTCCATTTTACAATGTTGTACAATCCTCGATAATGAAAAATTAGTATCAGAAAGGCTAACAATGTACCCTTGCCATATATCTGCAATTCGGGAGGCTATGAGGCAATATTGGTATGATATGACTGTACGCGGAATTTCTCTTAATCACACTCACTAGACAGAACAAAAAAATTAACATACAGATGCTTCCATGTGTGGCACATGCGCTCAACTAAATCGTCCTGTATTAACTGGGGCAACCCTCCGTATTAATGAGGCTTGTGGGATAAAGGCATTAGAACTGGCTGAGTCAGCAAACAGTATGCGTCTGGATGTGTTAGGAGTTAATGATGTTTGGGTAAGGGGAGAGAACGAGGAATCAATCAGTCACTACTGATCTGCATATAGGGCAGCCGCCCAGGTGGCAGATTCCCTATATGTTGTTTTCCTAGCCTTTTCTGAAATGATCACAAAGAAATTGGAAAATCATTGAACATTTCCCTTGGTAAGTTTTTCCAATCCCTAACTCCCCTTCCTATAAACAAATATTTGCCCCAATTTGTCCTCTTGAATTCCAACTTTATCTTCATATTGAGATCTTTCCTACTTTTAAAGACACCACACAAACTTATTCGTCTACTGATGTCCTCCCATGCCATCTCTCCTCTGACAGCTCGAAACATACCATTTAATCAAGCAGCTCATATCCTTTGTCCCAAATCTTCCCAGCCCAAACTCAGCAACATTTTTGTAATGCTACTTTTTGTCGGAAATCACCCAGAACAAATCAAGCTGCTTTTCTTTGGATTTTTTCCAGTTCTTGAATCAAGTAATCCTGGTGAAGGTCCCATACACTGGAACCATACTCCAGTTGGGGTCTTACCAGAGACTTACATGCGCTCTCCTTTACATCCTTACTACAACCCCTAAATACCCTCATAACCATGTGCAGAGATCTGTACCCTTTATTAACAATCATATTTATATGATTACCCCAGTGAAGGTCTTTTCTTATATTAACACCTAGGTACTTACAATGATCTCCAAAAGGAACTTTCACCCCATCAACACAGTAATTAAAACTGAGAGGACTTTTCATATTTGTGAAACTCACAACCTGACTTTTAACCCCGTTTATCATCATACCTTTGCCTGCTGTCCATCTCACAACACTATCGAGGTCACCCTGCAGCCGCTCGCAATCTTGTAACTTATTTATTACTCTGTACAGAATAACATCATCTGCAAACAGCCTTATCTCTGATAACTTCTTTACACATATCATTGATATATATAAGAAAACATATAAAGGTCCAATAATACTGCCTTGAGGAATTCCCGTCTTAATTATTACAGGGTTAGATACAGCTTTGCCTACTCTAATTCTCTGAGATCTATTTTCTAGAAATATAGCCACCCATTCAGTCACTCTTTTGTCTAGTCCAATTGCACTCATTTTTGCCAGTAGTCTCCCATGATCCACCCTATCAAATGCCTTAGATAGGTTAGTCGCAATACAGTCCATTTGACCTCTTGAATGCAGGATATCTGCTATATCTTGCTGAAATCCTACAAGCTGAGCTTCAGTCAAATAAGATCATAATGTATACTTGACGGGTACCACTATGATGGTCCGTTATTGGACATTACAAATTTTCCAGCTAACTCATTCTTGGTTGCCTGCGTTTTTCCCTCGTGTGCTAAGTTGGGCTCGTCAGTTGGGACTTAACACACCTTCCAAAACGCAAGGCTAGTGCATACCGTGGAGGCCACTGCATAGGCTACTTGAAGCCACCAGCAGTGCCAGTGCACTATGAGAGCTATGTCTCACTTCCAAAAATTGATGCCTGCCTGGCCATCAGATGATATAGATGTTTATTCCCATAGGGAATTTAAAATACACTGACTGACAGAGCAAATGCAACACCAAGAAGGAGTGGTCAGAACTTTATGCCAATTGCAGGGTAGACTGACGTCACTGAGGTATGCTCATGATGTGAAATGCGCCGCTGTGCTGCGCACGTAGCGAACGATAAATGGGACACGGCTTTGGCGAATGGCCCACTTCGTACCGTGATTTCTCAGCTGACAGTCATTGTAGAACGTGTTGTCGTGTGCCACAGGACACGTGTATAGCTAAGAATGCCAGGCCGCCGTCAACGGAGGCATTTCCAGCAGACAGACGACTTTACGAGGGGTATGGTGATCGGGCTGAGAAGGGCAGGTTGGTCGCTTCGTCAAATCGCAGCCGATACCCATAGGGATGTGTCCACGGTGCAGCGCCTGTGGCGAAGATGGTTGGCGCAGGGACATGTGGCACGTGCGAGGGGTCCAGGCGCAGCCCGAGTGACGTCAGCACGCGAGGATCGGCGCATCCGCCGCCAAGCGGTGGCAGCCCCGCACGCCACGTCAACCGCCATTCTTCAGCATGTGCAAGACACCCTGGCTGTTCCAATAATGACCAGAACAATTTCCCGTCGATTGGTTGAAGGAGGCCTGCAGTCCCGGCGTCCGCTCAGAAGACTACCATTGACTCCACAGCATAGACGTGCACGCCTGGCATGGTGCCGGGCTAGAGCGACTTGGATGAGGGAATGGCGGAACATCGTGTTCTCCGATGAGTCACGCTTCTGTTCTGTCAGTGATAGTCACCGCAGACGAGTGTGGCGTCGGCTTGGAGGAAGGTCAAATCCGGCAGTAACTGTGGAGCGCCCTACCGCTAGACAACGCGGCATCATGGTTTGGGGCGCTATTGCGTATGATTCCACGTCACCTCTAGTGCGTATTCAAGGCACGTTAAATGCCCACCGCTACGTGCAGCATGTGCTGCGGCCGGTGGCACTCCCGTACCTTCAGGGGCTGCCCAATGCTCTGTTTCAGCAGGATAATGCCCGCCCACACACTGCTCGCATCTCCCAACAGGCTCTACGAGGTGTACAGATGCTTCCGTGGCCAGCGTACTCTCCGGATCTCTCACCAATCGAACACGTGTGGGATCTCATTGGACGCCGTTTGCAAACTCTGCCCCAGCCTCGTACGGACGACCAACTGTGGCAAATGGTTGACAGAGAATGGAGAACCATCCCTCAGGACACCATCCGCACTCTTATTGACTCTGTA
Source organism: Anabrus simplex (assembly GCF_040414725.1). Lineage (NCBI taxonomy): Eukaryota > Metazoa > Arthropoda > Insecta > Orthoptera > Tettigoniidae > Anabrus > Anabrus simplex. Next base: position 77,578,104 of record NC_090277.1, read on the forward strand.
CCTCGACGTGTTTCTGCGTGCATCGCCGCTTGCGGTGGTCCTACATCCTACTAAGTCGATGCCGTGCGCATTGTGTAACCTGCATATCGGTTTGAAATAAACATTAATTATTCTTCCGTGCCGACTCTGTTTTTTCCCCAACTTTCATCCCTTTCGAACCACTCCTCCTTGGTGTTGCATTGTCACTGTCAGTCAGTGTATTTGTCCTGCCACTGCTGGTGGCTTCAAGTAACCTATGCAGTGGCCTCCACAGTATGCACTAGCCTTGCGTCTTGGAAGGTGTGCTAAGTCCCAACTGACGAGCCCAACTTAGCACACGAGGGCGAAACGCAGGCAACCAAGAATGAGTTAGCTGGAAAATTTGTAATGTTCAATATCGGACCATTATATTGGTATTATAAATTTACTCATTCAGGACAAATATTTTAAGTTCCCTATGGGAATAAACATCTATATCATACTTGACAGGTGTTAAAAAGTGAAAGGCAGAGTGTGGGTTGAGACTGTCCATCAGGAATACTATTGTACACAATATATTTTCTGTTAGGCACGTAAATGAGCAAATGATGTGGGTAGATTTGGCGATTGCAGGAATTGGGATGAGAATTGTTTCGGTGATATTTGTACCTGTTTCATGCAGTTTTCTGAAATACTGTTTCACAAAATTTTACTTCACTTCTTTGGACACTCCTCTCACTAGTATTTTTCAACTTCTATTCAGTGCTTCCACCATAATGTCTACGGCCTCCTTGGCCACTTCATATTCCTGATGAGGTCTTGGATCACCTCTTGGAAATAGCTACCCATAATTTGTGACCCGAATCATTAAGCTTCTTGTGGAGTCCTTCAATTATTTCTTGCTCATTTAAGAATTTCCTGCTGCTCCTCTGTGTTTGCTGTACCATGACTTCAGCCTGCACCAAATGCTGATTTTATTTCTTAGGGCTGGGGCAAAGGCTGTAATTTTGGTGATTGGCTTGATAATTTAAAATATAAAATATAATTTTAAAAGAATGATGCCCAGACCACTACAATTTTGTATTGCACAATAAGTAGGAGCAACAAATGATTAAGGTTTATACAGAGGAAGTACTCGGAGTTGCAGTAATTATTTATTTGATTATGTTACTGATTTCTTTTAAAGACCAAGGAATTAACTACATTATCTACAATTGACATAATTTGAAATTATGTAATAGTCCCTACTTTATAAACCTTAATTGTTAGCAGGATGTTACTCATCCATAGCCTCTGGTGGGTTTTCTTCATTATGTTTTCTTGGCAGCAGGAACTCAATTTTATTGTTTGCAAATGTGAGGGGAAAATGAAATATGGTTGGAACAACATTTGGCAGTAATTGCTCCTGGTCACTTGATACATGCACTTACTTTGGAAGTGTACAGAGCATAAGTGACTGTATTGGGTAGGACACCATTTGTCTCTTTTCATCCTCACTCTTTTTGCCACCTCTTTTGTGGCTAGTGCATCTTGGGATATTACACTGCCACAGTATGTAAATATTTCCACACTTCCTAGTGGATGGTTTCCTAGCATGATGTTTGCTGATCGTCCCTCTCTGTTTATTGCCATCTTTACTGTTTTGGGTTTGCTTGTCCTGAGATTGAACTCCTGGAAATTAACTTTCCATTGATTGAGTCTCAATTGTACTTGTTCCTCAGTTTTCTCCTCAGATCATAACATCATCAGGGAAAGCCATCACATTTAGTTCACAAGAGGTTTTCTTGATGTTCTTCATTATGTCATCCATGAAGGTGATAAACAATAATGGGGGTAGTGCACTGCCTTGCTGGACTCCACTTTAGGTCTGGAACCAGGATGAATATCCGTCGCCCAATCATGCACAGCTGGTACAGTTCTCATACATCTGGACTTTCCTCACCAGTACCTCTGGCATATACCTTTTTCTCAGGCATATGCCATCTCAGTATGAAGGAAACCCATAAATGGTTCTTTGCCCTTTGCCCAATGTTTGTCAATTAACATATGGACACAGAAGTTTAGGTCTGTTGTGGACCTGTTAGGCCTGAAACTGTACTGTTTCTCTTCAAACTGTGGCTTTATGATGACTCGCAATCTGCTCTCTAAGATTTTCTCATGAGAAAGGCGTGTTATTCCCCGGTAATTGGAGCATTTTCGTCGATTTCCTTTCTTAAAGAGGGGGATACTGACACCCTTACTCCAATCAGTAGGTATCTTGTCATATTTCCAAACTGCATTGAGGACTCTGTATAGCCACTGTAAACCCTGGACTCCTGCTGCTTTAATCATATCTGTGCTGACTTCATCAGTTCCTGGGGATTTCCCTTGTGGCATCTTCTTATGGGCTCCTTCTGTCTCTGCCAATGTAATGGGAGGTTCCTATGTGCAGGATTCAACAGCTGTTTCTTTTGTTCTCTGATCTGCTTCTGTCCTGTTCAATAGGTAATCAAAGTGATTCATCAGAACCTCTCAGATGTTCTCTTCTTTCCAGGCCAGGTTTTCATTAGGATCCTGAATTTCTTGGATCGTTTCAGCTGAATTCCTTCTGTTTCTGATCACTCTAAACATAATTTCATATTGCTTCTGCACTCTTCCTTTAGTTTGAGTAAATTTCTCCCAGTACATTATCATCTCCTTTTCTACTACACTGCTAACTCTCAATTTCTGTCCTGATAAACTTGGTGTCAAGGTCTCTGACCTTCCCCTTGTCCCTTACCTTTTCTGGCTGGGATTTCTTTCTATCTCGTTCTTTTTGTGCTATGTTCCTTTTCTTTATTGATGATCTTACACTCATTTAATCCACCAGGATGTCTCTTTTTTCTCCTACTTTCTTACTTGTCTTCCCGCAAACCTCTATTGCTTCTTTTATGAAGGTTTTTAAAATCTTGTCCACCCTACCTCACCACTCTCCACTTCTTCTGTAGGCAGTTGTCCTCTTATACTGTCCTGATAGTCGGTCCTCTTTCCAATCTGTTGTAGTTCCCCACACCTTAATCTTAGGTAATTTCCTGGTTGTTATCTTTGGTATGTTAATGTCTTTCTACCAATAACCATTAGTCACTATTGAGGTTCTCACTTGCAATCATTTTGACATCAGTCACACATTTACTTCTTCCCTTTTCTGTAATGACGTAGTCAATGATCATCTTGCTCTTTCCATCCCAGCTGTAACAGGTAATCTTGTGTGTGACTGACTCTTTTGTTCAACCAAATGTTTTTTATTACCAAACAGTTTCATACAGAAGTCTAGATGGTGTTCCCCTTTTGAATTCCTTTGCCCATAGCCATGTGGTCCCAGCACCTTCTCAGTATTTTCTGTCTGTCCCGAGCTGTTTGTTGAGGTCCTGATGATGAATGCCCTCTTTTCACTGATGGTCTCTTCTAGGTCTTTGAGAAACTTGTTCTTTTCATCTTGACTGCAACCCATCAGAGGGACATACTTTTGCACCAGTATCAACATCTCTTTCCCAAGGTGAACTGTTGCCTTTATGAGCCTAATCCTCTCATTGATGTACTGGATTACTGTAATACCATCAAACTCTTTTGACAACATCTATCGTAGTTGATTTCTCATCTCTTTTTTATTACCATTCCAGTAGAGGGTATAGTTTTTCTCAACTCTTAATTCCCTTTACCTTTCCATTTAGTTTCACTCAGCCCCAGGATTTATACATTCTTTCTCTCCATGGTGTCCTCTAACTCTTCCCATTTCCCACTCAAACTCAGTACATTGATTGCTCCTATTAGAGTTTGTTTTCTTCTCCACGGTTGTTGCACAATCGCAAAGCCTGGCCTATCATCAGGCTGTAAGGCATCATGCCTGGCGTGGGTCTGCGGGTGCTGTTGTCTACTTTGAGTTCTTTGTTTCCAACCAAGGCTTGTATAAGTGTGGAAAATGATTCGAGTTAATCTCCAATTGACTTGCTAGGCCTAACGTTAGAGAAGATTTTCTGTCAGAGTTATCTCCTTAATGCTTTAGCAGTCACTTGCCACATCTGCAAGGCAGCAGCTTCCGGTTGAATTTGTGTCATTTCCTATACAGTGGCTTCAACAAGACCCTAAGTGTGAACTCCTCTGCCAATAGCTGTTGGTTCTCCCTTAGTTTGTCAGGTTTGGTAACGGCCACACAACCCTCGGCCAGGCAGCTACAGGTAGTATTGTCTACTGTTGTATACAGTGGCAGGATGTACCTGACCTGACCTGAAAGAAACCTTAAAATGGGTTTAATTAGAAACAGGAATTACAACAGCAGTCTCAGTTATAATTCAGTAATATTTACTTAAAACAAAATGTATCCATGGTCTAGTTGCACTGAGTATTGCAGCCTTATGCTGAATATAGGGCTTGCATTCTTGAAGGCGACACTCAAACTTTTCACTTCTTAAAACAAATGAAGTCCAGCCTCCATGCACAGCCTCCCTGTCAGCTGATCATTATTATGTTCTCATGCCTCCATAAGGAGTGCTGATGTCAGGTATACAGCCCCACTGTGGTATTGTAGCTCGGTGTGGTTCAAATAACCTGGTTCATGTTGTTTAGGGCTTGTGTCCTTTATGACTTCCTTTCCAAATTTTATATGAGGCAGCCTTCCCTAATCCATCTCTCTTGAGATACTGCATACTTAATGCCTGATGTCTTCTGGATTGGCCCAGAACAAGTTTGTCAGTTGTATTTTGAGTGTCAGTCCCATCCTTGACTCTGACGATATGAAAGTGACTGAGATACTAACAGTGCTAGTAACACCATACCTAATACAGCCACATCCTGTAGGAAAGGATGTGAAATTGACTTTCATATGGTTGGTCTATGTGTACATTTCAGTGAACATGAGAGACTGGCATGAAACAACACTGTCTGGCTAGGAGAAGATAGCAATGGAAAACTACCAAACTCTTCATTTCCTTAGTTTGTCTCTTTGGTGACACCCTAGCTCTCTCTGGCAGCTGATGGTAGAGCTGTTGAGGATTCTCCCTCCCTTTAGGGTGAGCATGTCACAGACAACAGTAGATATGGATGATACATACTATGTGCTCAGCTGTATTTGCTGGCACAACAGGTTAAAGTTGTCAGTGATAAATTTTGAAGTTCAGAATATTTCAGAATATTTTTTTTATGATGAGCAGAATATTTTTCAGTGTGTCTGTATATTTTCCAGATTTTTTAGTATTATGTTACAAGTTTTTAAATTATATAATTATTCCACACTTCAAAAATATCCCTGAGCTTTCAAACAGGATATTTTTCCATTCCTGGATGTCTTTGTGTTGTAATGTTTGTAAGGATCCTCAACATAGAAATTTTCTGAAAAATCGTAATGAAGAATTGAAAGTGAAACTGACTCATTGACTAGGAAATTATGAATTGTTGAGCCCACTCATATGTAACTAAATTTTGCAATGTGTATGAAGAATGTGCCTAATATATTAACTCTTCCACAGGACAACTATGTACTTATATCAGACGAGATGCATTTGTAAGAAGAAATCAAATCAGAGTTGCCAGAGCCACGACATACAGAAGTGAACACATTTTAAGTACATTCTAGCTAAGGCGAGCAAAGAGAACGGATGTGTTGTGCGGAGTGTGCCGGGTGAGTGGAGTAGGAGTGAGGAGCGGATAAGTTGAACCGTGTGATACAAGGAAGATGATCAGCGTTGAACAATATAGGGCCATTATAGGTAGATGGCAGGGAAGTAAGAAGAATGCAACAGCCAAAAAGTTAGATTAGGGATGAGATTGAAAGGTGAGATGCTGATGGTGGCAGTGGTGGTCACTGTCCTGCTGGTTATTGGGGGTGTGGAAGTAAATCCAGGCCCACTGGGTAGTGGCAACATGAACTGGGAGGACGTTGAAGTAATAAGGAAAGTGGTTAAGGAGGTAGTAGAGGAACTCTGTCCGTTTGAGCAGTTAAAGTGGATGATACAAGAGCAAGTTAAGGAGCATGAAACGACAAGATGGTGGGTCCAAGAAAACACTAATGAAATCAAAGGTAAAATGGAAAGCAGTGGGAGAGAAATAGTTTTTCTAAAGGAAAAATAATTAAAATATGGAAGAGGAGGTGATGAATTTGAAGGAAGAAGTAGAAGACTACAGACATGAAAGCATGAAGGAGTACAAGAAGAGAAGGTAGAGACTACAGTGGACTTAATATACAAGATGGTAGATGTAATACAAAGAAAAATGAAAATCAACTTCATTGAGGTCAATATAGATGACGTGAAGAGGATAGGCAGGCGGAGGGGGTGCAGAAATAGTAATCAGAAACACCGGAAACCTGCAGAAAGAAAAAATGTTGATTAAGAGAGACTGGGGAATAGCTGGGAATAGAAATTTCAAAATCCTGAAGAAACATATGATTAGGGCAACACTGCAAGCGTTGAGAGCTCATATTAGGGGCAAAGTACTGGTGGTGTGCAATGGAAAATGGACTCGAAAGTGGGGAGTGTCGAAACTTTTGTCTATGGAGGAGGATTTGAAGAAGAATGAAATGAGTAGGGATGGCGAGGGCATGCTTGGTATAAGGAGTGGAGCACCGAGTGCGAGATGTAGCAGCGGAGATTACTGTCAAGATGAGATGGGCAGAAGGAAGGGAAGCAGTGAATTGAGTGACAATAATGTGGCAGGGAGTGCAGAGGAAAGAAAGGGAAGAGAACAAAGTTTTGAAGAGTTTCTGTCTGACAGTGAGAAAAGAAAAATGGAGCAGAGAATTATGTATGGAACGTGAGAAGGAAGAGCGGAGTATAGTGGATAGTGAATTAATAGGGGTGAACAGAGTGGAGGGCGGTTCAAGCCCCAGTATGAGTGAATGCCTAATTCAGAGTGAGAAAGTTACCAAAAGCAAGGCTCTACACAAAGGGAGATGTGTGAGCTTAAAAGATTTCTGCGGGAAGAGAGATAGAAATAAAGAAGGTATGGTAACTAGGAGTCAAAAGCTAGGTACCGGTAAGGATAGTAAATGATGTAGGGTTAAAGTTGATCGATGGTGGTGCGTGTTTGATATATGCAATGGAGGTGGCCATGTATTGATGTTATTGTGTATGTTTGGTTGAGTGATCTTGATATAGTATATGGGAGAGGGCTCAATATTAAAGATAGTAAATAAGTTAGGGTTAAAGTTGGTTGAGGGTGATGTGTGTTTGATATGGGCAATGGAGGTGCTCTTGTATTGATGTTATTGTATATGGTTTATTGTAAGTGTGGAAGTAGGGAATCTGGTTTAATGTGAAGTGTGCTCATTTATGGAGGTTATTGTATTTAGAATCAATTACGGGTCTTGGTGGTGTTATTAGAAGTAAATAGTCTGATGAAATTGTTAAGAGAGAGGTGGAAGTGATAATTGATTGTGTAGATGGTTGGTACGTGAATGATATTTGAAATGTGTATTTGAAGTGATCAGTAAATGGAATATAATTAAGGTACTGTTGTATGGTGAATTAAGATAATGTTGGACAGTGGAGTGTGTTTGATATTTTTATTTGAGATAATAGGGTTGAAGTAGCATATTTGGTAGTGTGTGCAGTTATTGATGTTATTGTATTCAGAATTATTTATTGGTCTTGGTGGTGTTATTAAAAGTATGATGATTAGAGAGATGATGAGCATGATTTTGTTTGGTAAGAGATAATAGTATTTGTATTGTCTAGTGCTTTGTATATATATACACTAACGGTGGGTGAATGATAAGAGATGTAGTGATGATGAGTATGGTAAGTCAGATGGATGTGGAGGGTTGGTATGATAAGTAGTGTGGGTATAAGGTTGGATGGATGTGAATGATATCCAAAGGGTGAGTGTTTGATATTGGTATTTAAGATAAAAGTGTTGAAGTAGTGTATTTGGTGTATTGTGAAGTGTGCTCATTTATAGCTATTATTGTATTTAGAATTGTTGAATTTTGACTATGAGTAATTGGAATGGAAGAGTAGTTTGTCCAGGAGTTGGATGATAATTTGAAATGTGGAGATAGTTTGGGTATATAAGGGGTAGTGAGAGATATTTTGGTTGATGATTGATAGTTTTAGTTGTTTTAAGTAGGAATGGTAAATTGAATAATGCTATTTTATCGTAAGATGTGGAGTGAAGCTGTACATACAGGAACTGATAAGAGAGGTGATTACGGCACTAAGGTAGCAGATTGTGTAATGGCTGAATCAGCGAACCGGTAGTAGGTCGAGTGTGGAAGGCAGTAGTTACGGAATGTACGAGGTCCACGAGATTCAGCCAGGAGAGAGGTGGAGGTCTTTAATCCTCCAGGTGTTGGGTTGCCATACTTATTATCATGAGTAGCCTCGTGATTTCATGGCAATCATTATATGGTTTTCACCAGACTCCACCACACAGTCATCACGGCGGGGAGGGCCCACTAGTCACACTACAGTTTTTTCTTCTGTCAATCTTCAGACTCCAGCCAGCAGTTATCACTGCATGGGGGAGCCACTGTACCAATTAATTTACCTTCGAATAGGGTATTTGCCAGTTCAGGTATACTAAAATTCATATTTATTATTAATACATAATGTTATTTAAAAGGAGTTTGCCTAGGTTGGGCAGTATTATTTCTCTCCAATAAGGGTCACTAAGCTAGGAAATGATGTAGATCAGGAGAGAAATAATAAAAAAATATATAAATAAATAAACATTTGAAGTAATCTAATAATTTTGATGATGACCTTTTCTTCTGATTATGCTGAATAGATTTGAATAAACAACTCCTTATTTTAAGGGGAAATATGGTATTTATAGCATGATTGCCAATCTTTTTCAAAAAAATATTTTTACATCTTCATGTAGTTCAAAATTTTATGCTACTCCCTGTGCGTGTGGGACGCAGATGAAGAATACACCCATGGTATCACCTGACTGTCTTGAGAGTTGACTAAAAGGGGTCCTAGGAGGTCTCAACTTGAGAGCATTGGTTGGCGACTATGGGGCCCTTAGCTGAGTCCTTGCATTGCTTCCACATGTCAGCCTCTCACTTTCACCTATCCTGCCCGACCTTCATTTGTGAATGTTGTTCTTTTCCAACCCGACAGTGTTAAAGGATTCAGTACTTACGGAGTCTTGTATGTTTGCATTTTGTATGGCCCTTGTCCTTCCTTGTCCAGTACTTTATTTTTCTTAGAGTCAGATCCCTTCATTTCTCCTTCTTCTACCCTCTGTGGTGGGGGACACGGACGAAGACTACATCCGCATTACCTGCCTGACATATGAGATGATTAAAAGGGCGACGAAGAGATGATGTAATTAGAACCGTAAGACTGCTTGTGATTAATATCATTACCTGAGAAACACCATGGGTCAGCATTCCTTGTAACTAGTACCACTTTGATCATTATTGGTTTTAGATTCTAGTCGGTGGATACATTTTGAAATTATAATTTTAATTTTGTTCACCTCATACCATTAGGTGCTGATGACCTAGCTGTTAGGCCCACTTAAACAACATACATCTTCAAATTGTATGCAAGGTAATGTATAGTCGCTATTAGTGTTCAAAGCCCCTCCACTGCATGACAGCTGGATTCATCGCTGCTACTGCTACCTTATACTAAACACATTTAGGCTACGAGCATAGCTATGTTCCTTTTGTCATGTGTCAAAGAGCTCCAACCCCTTTCTTACAAATGTCAATCCTAGATGTTCATCTTCTGCCAGTTCTTCTTTTGCCTAAACCTTCTTCCTTGAAATATTACTTGTAGCAGATGGTTCTTTTCAGTAGTCCTCAGAACATAACCCATATATTCCAGCTGCTTCATTTTAGTTGTCTTGATTAGCTCAGGTTGACAGTTAATTGTCTGGAGTGCTTCTCTATTTTTAATATGCTCCATCTACAAGTTCAGTGGGTTTTTACCCCCACAGTCTGCTGCCCTGGGGAAGGTTTCTCATGCTTTTCCATTTTAGACCTGGCAAATGCTAGAGCTGTACTTTAATTAAGGCCAAGGCTGGTTCCTTCCTTTTCCTATCTCTTTCCTATCCCATCATTGCCGTAAGACCTATCTGTGTCGATCGCTGCAAAGCAACTTGTAAAAATAAAGTTTTTTCATTTATTCAGGATTTGGACCTTTATGAATGGCAACTGTTTGTTTTTTGCTAGTGGCTTTACATTGCACTGACACAGATAGGTCTTGTGGCGATGATGCAATAGGAAATGCCTAGGAGTTGCAAGGAAGCGGCCATGGCCTTAATTAAGGTACACCCCAGCATTTGCCTGGTATGAAAATGAGAAACAACGGAAAACCATCTTCAGGGCTGCCGACATTGGGACACGAACCCACTATCTTCCGGATGCTAGCTCACAGCCACGCGCGCCTAACCGCACAGCCAACTTGCCTGGTGTTATTTAATTACAACTCATAGAAAGGAGATACGTGTTATACCAAGATTTACTGTCCTTCACGCTAATCACCAGCATTGCGTACTACATGTTGCTGGTGATATGGGGGTTCTAGGGTACCTACAGCAGCACCTTTTGTATTCATAGTGGTCTACTGGTGACGAATCTCTGGAATAGTCCTGAAGTGGAGGCTCAGACTAATTCCTTCATCTTAGGAGTCTTGTGAATGTCACAAGGACTTAAGTCCTTGGATTATGGTGGATGGTACAGCAATTCCTAGCTCCATGACCAAACAAATCAGCCTCGGTTTGCACTGTTCTTACTGTGAGCCTTGTCGTGCTAAATGATGCATGGATCATGTAGAAAGTGTTGCTGCTCCTTTCCCAAAACTTGTTGCAGGTTGTGTTCCTAAAATGAACAGTAATAGTGCACAATGACATTCTTCTGTGGAGGAACATAATGCGTTAGGATGACACCACCACAGCGGTACCCAAGAATAACTGTAACTTCCACATGACTGGGGTTCTGACAAAATTTCGACCTTTGTGGTTACTTTTAATGATGCCATTCATTCGATTGGCATGTGAGTTGGTGGTCGTACAATTTACCCCATATCTCATCCAGCATAATGATATGGCATAAGGAAGTGTGAAATTCACACTTATAGCTCTCCAAGATGTTACAAGCAGCATTTTATCATAACCATTTCTGTATTTCTGTCAAATCATGCTGAACCCATCATGGTGATTTTTTTCTGACCAAGCTGATGAGCCCAAATGGCACGTCTGGGTGAAACTCTGCAAATGCACACGGCCCAACCACCCAAACGCTGGTTCTATTCCATTTTTCCTGTTTCAGAAACATCGGGACAACACTACCTTAGATCGTAAACTAACACGAGGCTGTGTTCCTTCTTCCAGTTCACGTGCACATATTGTTAGAAGGGAGAGTCTTATTTACAATTCCATTTGTCTCTTTTCATCCTCACAGCCCATTGTTGAATTAATTCGTTGTTCTTTAAAGAAAATCAGAAACATAAATAAATAATAACCGTGACTCCCAGTACTTTCTCTGTGTAAGCATTAAAATGGACTTCATTACAAACAGAAATTAGAAAAACAAACCTCAGATATAATTCAGTTAGACTTAATTTTTTTAAAATGTACCCTTGGTTTAGTTAAACTGATAAATGCAGCTATATGCTGAACATAGCACTGGCATTCTTGAAGGTGACAATCTAACTTTTCACTTGTTAAAACATATGAAGTCCAGTCATCATGCACAATCTCCATCTCAGCTGTTCGTATGTTCTTATGCCAACTCAAAACATGACTGCCTTCACAAGGAGCGGTGATGTCAAGCCTAAAGCACTTATATGTTATTCTAGCTCATTGTGGTCCAGGTAATGTATAGAAATAGTAAATTGTATGGTTCATGAGGTTTAGGGTTTATATCCTTGATGACTTCCTATCGAAATTTCATATCAGGTGGCTTGCCCGAATCCATCTCTAATGAGATACCGTGTGCTTTAATGCCTGATGTCTTCTGGATTGGCCCAGAACAAGTTTGTCAGTTGTATTTTCTGTGTCAGTCCCATGTTTGACTCTGATGATATGAAAGTGATTGAGATATGAGCAGTGCTGGTAACACCATTCCTAATAAAGCCAGATCCAGTAGGAAAGTGTGTATAATTGACATTCATATTGTACCAGAAATGCTGTTGTTATGGGGTCTGATTTTCTTGTCGGGCACGGTGGTATCTTTGACTACCCTGCCAACACTGAAATTTTACAATATTAACTCTTTAGAGATGCAGCTGCTTAATTGTGAGAATGTGAAGTACTAGGGTCTAGATGCCCCTATAATTAATGCCGAAGGCAAAATGAGCGATGCTCCGCCTATCGATGAACAGTGTAGACCTGATGAAAAGGGACCAGTCAAGGGCCAGGAAGCGCCCATCATTGAGGATGAAGTTGACTTGGATCGTAATAACTTCATATTTTCTACCAGTGGAACTGAAAGCCCAGAGTTTAATTCTCAGGTGGCAGAGGTAACCCAGATGGTATTTAAAGAGTTTTCAGACGTCTTCAGTGATAAGCCTGGTGTAATTGAAAATTTCCAGTACCACTTGAATGTCAAAGATACCTCACCTTACAGCGAGCGACCTTATCCAGTCCCCGAAAAATACCGGGAGGTTCTTGATAATGGGACCTGCCAAATAAACAGGCTAGACAGAAACGGTGAAGGTATCTATAATGCGGCTAACCTGAAAAAATACTACGAAAGGGAACATTAAATCAAAGAAAATCCTCCTGGCGAGAGGGGGAAATGTACTAGAAACGCTGGTCCAAGACAGAGTTCCCGATGTTTGAAGTCGAACTACGTGCCGTGCGCTAACACTCAGCCGGCTACAGCAGGTCAGCTGAGAGCAACGTGCAACACGTGACGTCACGTCCTGCATATCTTTGCCAAGGCTAGATGACTTCAGCCGAGAGAACATTCTACATTTTCTATTACTAATCACTTTTTTGGATCAGAGTACAATTAAAAGCACAGCGTTATTATCATGTTAACCGATTTTTTTTATCATCAATGTTCCCATGTTTCAAGAAAATTCAACCAAGGTAAAGGGAGAAATTCAGTAAAATGTAATAGCCTTAATTTTCAAGAATGGACCGATGACCTTCGATGTTAGGCCCCTTAAAACAACAAGCAAGCAATTTTCAAGAATCTCGTATAAAAGGAAGGCAAATTGGCATGTCCAAGTCAGTCAACTATCTATCACAGTCGAGGCAAGACGGTCGACTGGTGGTCCTATATCGTCGTAATGTGAAGTACGGGTTTGGTTCGCGTCAAGTGTTTGACAAATTCGGCGTGCTAAGAAAACTTTAAGTTTGCGATAATCTGTGACGGACTTGGAAATTCTCAACAATATTCGCGAGTGATAGAAAACATTTCTAACACGAATTTAAACAGTTCAATTTAGCTTGTATTTCAAGTAACTATCCTTGAAACCACTCAAGTGGTCTTATTTTCTCACGAGTGCAACATTTCTTCAAGTGATTTGAATATTTTGAATAACTCAGTATTCATATTCTAAGGTGATAGGAATATTTCTCCGATAATAAACTTCGAACTGTGCGTTTAGTTTCATCAAGTGATTAAAATATTTGACTAAGTATAATATTACAATTGAACTTAGGATTTTTCGAGTGAATAACATTCCAAGTAGTTCTTTATGAATTGTCACGACTTTGTGATTACTTCATTAAACCTGTGTTTTGCGAGTAGGGGACATTTCTCGCGTATTTCATCAACATTCTTAAGATTCTTGATAGAACTTGTGTCTGTAAATAATAGTTACCTTTCGTATAAGTCGAACCAAGGACTGTCCTCGAATAGATGATATTGTGTTGCGACGTTATTGCGTGTAGTTAAGTGAAGTGAACCGAACTAAATTCACGAGATAGAAATCTTCATTGATAATTTATTGAAGTGATTAATTTTAAGTTAGTTGAAAACTGTTTGAACTTATAAATAATCACCGATTGAAGTTCATTATTTTTTCAAAATATAATGTTATTCTTAGGTCGATTTTATTAACATTCGACAGTGATAAGTGACAATTTTGCAATTTTCTAAGTGCCTATATTACATTACGAGTTCAGTTCCATTTTACATTTGACTCGGTCCAATAACATTTTCAACTGTATAACTCAGTTGCGTGTTCAACTCTAGTAACATTCAACCTTATTTGATGTCTCTCAAGTTATTGATTTGCAAACGCGATCAGATTTCATTGACATTTTGTCGTGTGGAATTCATTAACTAATTATTAGTGTGTTCAATCTACTGATGTAGTGATTCATTTTGAACCTGTTGCTATTAATGATTTTATCTATGCAGAAGCCATTTGCCTAACCAAATACATCTCGGGCACAAGTACATTGCCGTGTTCTATCTCTACGTCTACTAGAACTTCCTGACCTCCCAAACCGTATAGACCTCCATTAGAAGTCGATCCAGGGGCGAACGAGTGTAAGAGCAGGACCGCAGTAGATATTATCAGCCCAGACGACGGATTGGGCAGTCACAAAATCTTCTGTGCAGTGGTGATATGAAATTTTTATTTTGTTAATAAATTCATCACCAATTTTAAATAATCCATTATACTTATTTCATGCATACCTCTCCTTCTCTGTAATGCTTCAGTTAAGAACCAGCCTTGTGTCAGTCTCATACTCAGCTAGTCAACCAGATCAATAATTATGGCTACAATATGGTTGGTCTATATGTCCATTTCACTGAATTATAGAGACTGGTATGTAACAGCACTGTCTGGCTAGGTGAGGAAAACAATGGGAAATGACCCCTCTCTTCATTTCCTTAGTTTGCCGCCTCAGTGACACCTAGCTCTCCATGGCAGCTGATGGTATAGCTGTTGAGGATCCTCCCTGCCTTCAGGCTGAGCACCTCACAGACAACAGGAGATATGGACAATACATATTTCATGTGGAGTTGTATTTTCCAGTACAAGATGTGAAAGATAACATTGATAAATTTTCAGTTCTGAATATTTAGAATTGTATTGTTTATGATGAGCAGAATATTTTATGGTATGTCTGTACATATTCCTGATCATTCAGTGTTATTGTAGGTTTTGTGTTGTATAATTGCTCCTCACATCAAAAATATCCCTGAGCATTCAAACAGGACACTTTCCACTCCTGAAGTTGTCTCTGTTCTCATGAATTTAACAATCTTTGATATGGAAATTTTCTGAAAAACTATAATGAACATTTAAAGCTCACTCATTTACTAGGAAATAATGAATTGTTATGCCCACTCATATGAAAATAAATTGCCAGATGTATCTAAAGAATTTGCCTAAAATATTAACTTTTCCACAGGACAGTTATGAACTTACATCAGATGAGATGCATTTGAAACAAGAAACCAAATCAGAGAAGGCAGAGTCAGGACAAACACAGGTGAATAAATTTTTAGTAATCTAATATTTTGATGACCTCCTTTAATTTTCTTCATGTAGTTCAAAATTTAATGCTGGGTAATGTATAGCAAAGCCCCTCCACTTGCGTGGCATCTATCAGCTGGTTTAATCACTGCTACTGCTTCCTTGTCCTAACTGGATTTAGGCTATCTTCCTTTGGTCATGTGTTGAAGTGCTCCAACCCATTTCTTTAAAATGTCATTCGAAGATGTACATCATCTGCCAGGTCCTCTTTTGCCTAAATTTTTTCCTCAAAATACTACTTGTAGCAGACTGTTCTTTTCAGGAGGCCTCTTAATGTGACCCATATATTCCAGCTTCCTCAGTTTAATTGTCTTAATGAGATCAGGTCGACTGTTCTCTGTGTGGAGTATTCTCTTTTTTTATTATGGTGCAGCCACAATATCAGTGGGTTTGAACTCCACTGTTGGCTACCCTGAAAATGGTTTTCCATTCAGGGGCTGTACCTTAATTAAGGCAAAACCTGTTTCTTTCCACTCCAGGTCCTTTCCCATCCCATTGTCTCCCCAAGCCCTATCTCTGTCGGTGCGACGTAATCAACTTATTAAAAAAACACAGGATTTATAACATTTACTGTCGTATCCACATCTTGAAAGTTTAGATTCTCTTTTCTCTGGATAATGAAATATATAGGGCTGTCCAGTATTTAGTCTAACAACTGACAATTTAAGCGAACTTGGACATGGTAGGCAAGAGGTTGAGATCCAATGTGTGTCTCTTTGACAATCAGTCATCTGTGGGAACATATAGCACAAACAAGTGACAAGTCATTTAAGAAGACTAAATAGGATGAACATGATGACAGGATGTTGTGGGATAAGAGAAAAAGAAATGTGGGGATTATACTAGTTATTCTAGTTTGTTTCTCCTATTACTCCCTCATCCAGATCTGTCCTTATCCTATTATGAGTTCCTATTTTTTCCTGTTCTTCATATAATTATGCCTTGACACATGTTGTTCATTTCATTTTTACATTGGGAGAATATATTGATGTTTTTATTGAGCAACTATGAAATTTATATTGTCAGCTTCATCATGTTTATTTATGAACTAAGACCATGGCCGTTTCCTTCCCATTCCTAGGCCTTTCCTCTCTCATCGTCGCTATAAGACCTATCTGTGTCGGTGTGACGTAAAACAAATAGCAACAAAAAAATTGTATAAACTTTTACTCTAATTATCTCTTTACTGTACATTTCTTACTTTGCTTTGCATATTTCTTCCTTACAGCATCCTACCGATATTAAGGATGAAATAAGCATAGATGAAACCACAGTTGGTCAGCTGGTTGCCTGTCTCAAAGAAGAAGACAAGTAAGTTCAGTTTAGATTAACTTGATTTTACACCCCTAACACTTGACAATATGGAATTTGCTATTTATATGTTCAGAAGCTCCATCTTCGGACAAGTGGGCAAGTGAAGACCTTGAGAACCCAATATAGAGGGTTCAAAGCCAGCACAGGTCCATCCACATCATTCTTGAATTCTGTCACCTGTACTTCACGCATGGTCCTAACTTTGATCGTGGCATGATAGAAAATCCCACAAAATTACATTAACTCTACCCATAGTATCTAGTGATTAGCAGGCTGCATAGATGTCACCACTTGGTAGCTGAGTCAGTAAAGAGGTTATTAATATTACCATCAGAGTTCTGTTCTCCATATTGTAATAAATGTTCCTTGGGGGGATATCTTGTTGACCATGACCTTGTATTTGGCCATTCCTGCAACATGACCAGTCCAGTGAATCAACCTGCCATGATTTAGACACGTGATTCTGTCTCCTTTCATATCTCTCTACATCTCTGCATTCTTCTATCGAACCACTTCTTTTATTAGTGACACTTCGCAACTATCGTCTTTCAGTGATATCGATTGATTTTATTAATGGTTCTTGAAAAGACAACTGGATTTTCTCCCAGGAATTATTTCTGCTGATGAATCATGTTTCACACATTATGGAATTCATAATATCCTTAACACTGATATCTGGAGTGATGGAAATCCTCATCATGCTGTTCAGTCACTTTCACCATAGGTTCTCATTGAATGTATATGAAGAAAGCAGGGACAGAATCATTGGCTATTCATACTCCCACTGCATTTGACAAGCCAACAGTCCTTGCAGTTCATAATTGAAACGATGCCAGAGGTTCTCAACGACATTCCTGTGTACATACAACAGAGAATCTTTTTCCTTCACGATTGTGTGACCCTCACATTTCTCTGTCGTGCAGGAGTACTTCAACACGACTTTTTTTGGGTGACGAAATTGGTTGAAATAATCTATGTCAGTGGGTGCCATGAAGCCTTAAAATAAATCCCTTTGGTTTTTATTTCCTGGGGCCTGCTGAGTGGCTCAGACAGTTGAGGTGCTAGCTAGCCTTCTAAACCCAACTTGGCAGGATTGATCCTGGCTGAGTTGGCTGATATTTGAATGTGCTCAAATTCATCAGCCTTATAATGGTAGATTTACTGGGACGTAAAAGAAGACCTGCAGGACTAAGTGCTGGTACCTCGGTATCTCCGAAAACTGTAAAAGTAGTTTGTAGCACATAAAGCAAATTACATTATAATTGTACCAGGGGTACGGCCTATCCATTAATTCAAACTGCTGCTTTTCTCGGCTATGCTGTCTTCTAATTAAAAATCACTGAACTATGTGTTGTCCTAAATATTTTGTGTTTTGGGATGAAGGATTCGTAGCATCAATTTTTTTTAGTGAACCCTGGTATTCAGAAACTCTTGACTATCATCATCAATGTTTGTGTTTTGAAGTTGGGTTACTCAATCATCATTCAGTGGCTTATTCTGGATTTTCAGCACTGTGATCAATTTGATCCATCAATGATATGCTTTGATATCAAAACTTTATCAACCTATCAAATTTAAGTTCAAATTATTGTTTTAATTACTTTTCTGTCGACTGCCCACTTTTGCAGTCATTTAGGAAAAGGGTAGTAAAACAACAGATAGAGAATCTGCTACATGGGTGACTGCCCTAAATGTTTATCAGTATTGATTGATTGATTGATTGATTGATTGATTGATTGATTGATTGATTGATTGATTGATTGATTGATTGATTGATTGATTGATTGATTGATTGATATATAAGCCGGGAGTCTTGGGGGACCTAGTATCTTCAAGCCATGTTTTATTGAGTGTTCATGTAAGCGAGGAGATTTGCTTTGGGAGACATATGGAGCATGTTAGATAGCAGAGAACTGTGCGAGTTGACCGTGCGGTTAGAGGCGCGCAGATGTGAGCTTGCATCCGGGAGATGGTGGGTTCGGACTGCACAGTCAGTAGCCTTGAAGATGGTTCCCCATCGTTTTCCATTTTCACACCAGGCAAATGCTGGGGCTGTACCTTAATTAAGGCCATGGCTGCTTCCTTTCCACTCCTAGCATTTCCTATTCCATTGTGGCCATAAGATCTATCTGTGTTGGTGCAATGTAAAGCAACTAGCAAAAAAAAAATTGCACAGTTGATTTTTTTAGTGATAATGATGTAGTTCCCAATAGACCTAGTGAAAATAATGTAATAGAAAAGAAACTAGTAAGGCCTTCAATGGATATTTATAATGACAGTCACGGCAGAGAACTTGCTGTGAAAATTGAGTGGGAACGTAGTGTCAGGGTGATTCAAGTTAGTGTACATCCTGAGGCTACTACTTCTGTGATAATGGCGAGTCTTCACGAAAAGTATTAAACATCTAAAGTCAATCTGTCCCTCTAAAATTCAACAAATTTCTTAGTTATGGAATCACCTCATAGGCATCTTCCAGAATGATCTTGTGTGAATAAAGAAATTAGTAAAACTCAGAAATTTTTTATTAGTATCTGTAAGCACTTTAGTAATATAAAGGCACAGTATGCATATCTATAACAGGGGTAGAAATTTCTTGGTGAGTGAACTATGTGCAAGTATTAAAGAGTATACAGTACCACAGAATATAATTGCACTTCCATACTCTTAAAAGCTAATTGATGTCACTGAAAGGAGTACAGGAGGACAGAGCCATGAAATTCAGGAAACAAACCAGGAAAGTAAGGAATTTTAAGTTACCCAATTGCCACAGTCAATCTTTAGGAAGGAAGGGGTTCTGAGATATCTCTTGGTAAACTGCCAAAAAAAAAGCAGTAAATAAGCCATTAAAATTCAGTATATTGATGGAATCTGATGAGATTGATGTTCTAGGAGTTGAATCATAGATCATGGTTGAGTGAGGGAGTGGTAATAGAGAGGTATTTCCACAAGGTTGTAGTGTCTATCACAGAGACTGAGGATATAAGATATTGGAGGGGGGATGTTTATTCTGGTGAAGGAAACTTATTGCCGACATGAATGCTTTACTGATGAAAGGGATGAAATATTAAGGATAAAATTAGTTTGTGATAATATGAAGGCAGTGGGATTTATTAGAACATATAGGCCTAGAAGAAAGGAAAGGGATGTGGAAATATTTGAGAAACTAATAGATTATACTCGTGAAAGCAATAATAATGATATTGTAATAACTGGGGGGAGATCTAAACTTGCTTCACACTTTCACACTTTTATATCTGCAGCAAGTAAGGCAAATCATGGACAAAGATTATCTCCAGAATACTGGACAGATAGAAGAAAGTGTGAGGCCATGCTCAGGCAGAAGAAAAAGGAGCAAAGAGAACAGGAGGACGAAAAAATTGGAAATGAAGCAGAAGATGACCCATACTGAGTGCTTGGACAAAAAAGCCACACTTCCTGACAGACATCCCTATGGCAACATGGGAGGAGCACATGAAGGGAGGCCTAACCGCCAAGGAGACAAGGCTGACACTCAAGATAAATGATACTCATATAATGGAAATTGGCATGCGCTTTACACCAGTGAAAGTAAGGAGGGTAATATCTGTGAGTAAGCCGCGCAAGGCACCTGGTCTAAATGGGATCTGGAATGAACACTTAAAGCTATCATTGCCTGATGTTGAAAACATATGGACAGAACTCTTTATTGAGTGTGCTCAAAGGAACCATATTCTTTTGACTGGCGCAAATTGGTTATCAAGTTACTGTATAAAGGCGATTCAAATGAACCCGGCTCTTATAGAGGAATAGCACTAAAATCAGTCCTTTAAACTGCTAACAATACTACTGACTCAAAGGCTGAGTACCATAGTTGACCTGCTTCTTCCAGAAGTCAATTTGGCTTTATAAATGGTCAATCCACCTTGATGGCCGTTGGAAACCTACTCACTGAGATCAAAGAGAAGATTAAGGACCATAGGAAAATGTTTGCCTTCTGCACCAATCTCAGCAGAGCCTTTGATGCAGTGAATAGGAGTGCACTTATGGACAAACTGGAGAACTTCGTAGGGCAGTCAGAGCTGACAAGACTAATTACAAATATAGTGGCTGAAAATCAAATACCGGTGTGGGATGGGCTATCAAAATCAAATTGGGTAAGTCAAACGGTCAGTGTGCTACAGATGATCCACTCAGTCTAGTATTGTTTAACATCTACACGAACAAAGTAGTCACCAGAGTCAAGGAAGGCGTACCAAACACATTTATGCAGATGATTCACTAATGTACCCGTGCTTCGCTACGGGATTCTCAGAAAGACTGACTGTGTGGTTTCCCTGAGGTCGACTTAGGTCATTACAAAACCGTCAGTAGGAAAGTAGTGATTAAAAGCAATGTTATCATATAAAATACTTGATCGAAGGAAAATCCGCACATTTTCTCAATTTTAACGAACAGTACTACGGTGCCGATCGAACAGTCCAAAGTTCCAGTGCTGGAATGACCAGGCTGCAGACAGCCGTGAACAATCCTCTGTAATTATTCCGTTAAATATGCACACTGCTCATTCCAGTCAGTGCCTCAGAGTAGGGATTGAATAGCTCGAATGCTATCATGAAGCAGTGTGTTACATCAGAAAATTTATGAACCAGAGGAATGCCATGCTAAAGCAGAAAGTTGTACCTTATTTAAGGCCAAGGCCGCTTCCTTCACACTCCTGGTCCTTTCCTATCCCATTGTCGCCATAAGACCTGCCAGTGTGACATAAGGCATATTTTTAAAAATACTCGGTATGTAGCAGTAATCCTATCTATCGGAGATGAGTGGCAACAGAAGACACTAAGCGCATAACAACACACAATGGTCAATGTAATGTTATTATTGATCAATTGTATGAGCTTTCTATATTGTAGGCCTTCACATTTAGTTTTCTTTCAATTCTGTGATATTGGGGCATCTTATAAAATTATGTATATCATAGACTGTAGTTACTTATTCTCCAACTTTACCTACCGATTTTCATTAAATTCTGTTTACCCATTTTCTTGTGACTTGGTGCTGAGATGGACTTCATAACAAAAATCCAAATGAATGAATATCTCTGTGATCGTAGCCGGTATGGCAACAATGTATAAGACATAAATGATCAGAAATTTAGTACTATATAACTTTAGTTATGTAGTATTTATCGATACAAACCACTAATAACATAAATATTTGAGAATTCAATTTTAGGCCTTCCCCAAAACTACCATTTCACTCAGCGTGAATAAAATTATTTATGGCCTAGATTATAGAGACTTATTCCCCAACTTTGAATATCGATTTTCATTAATATAGAGCCATTAATGGCATCAATATTTGAGTATTAAATTTTAGTCTTTCCCCTAACCTACCATTTCACTTAGCAAGAATAAAATTATTTATGGCCTAGATTATAGAGACCAATTTTCATTAAATTCTCTTCTGCTGTTTTCTCATGATGCGTGTACATACATACATACATACATACATACATACAGACAGACAGAAATTACGGAAAATTAAAAAGTGCATTTCCTTGCTTCTGTGGACATGACTGATACAGAAATACAGCCCTTTTAAAATTCTGAGCAGTGTACAGACAAAACTCTTATGTTATATATATAGATATGGCTCTCACCTCAGAAAACATAGAAGATCAACAGAAAGCAATGGACCTCATTGCAGAGTGAACATTAGAGAATGACTTGCTGATAAATGAAAAAAGACAGAGTTTGTAGCTTTTAGAAAAGTAGGTAGGCTACAGAGAAGAGATACTATAACATGCAAGGGATAAGTGCTGGCTCCAAAGAATCACTGTAAGTACCAGGATATCACTATCCAAGTAAACGCATCAGCCATTACAATCCATATAACGGAATGACTAGCTGGTGCTATAAAAACCGTAAGCGACATCAGACATATATCAAGAATGTCCGTAGCCACGGCAATGAAATTATTTGAAGTGAAAGTGATTCCCATGCTTACTTATGGATTGGAATTAATATGGGAACACTTACCGTAGAAGCAATTAAGGGAGGGTGAAAACCTAAAAGCGAGATAATTGAAAAAGATACTAGGTCTCTCAAAACACACGCTGTCCGGCTACACTTATGTACTGGTGAGGGAAACATTTCCAGTAGAGGACCTGAGGCTACAATTGCTCTTGCCAGCTACATGGAGCTCCTACGAGTGTAGCAAATGAAAAGGAATAACATAGACAAAGAATTTTACACCACCATGGCTATGCAAACAAAAGAGAATAGAAGCAGAATAACAGCAGAGGCACTTAGTGACACATTTGGTAACACATGGCTTCCACCACTGAATCTGCAGTCTGAAGTCATTCCACGAGGCAATGGACGAGTGTATTTGCATTTTGTGCAGAAAAAAAGTTTGAAAAATATCACGTCATGAAATGTACCAATAGAACAGAATTACTGACATGATACTGTCTAGAATAATTTGTAATGTACTGCTATGCCTATTGGGTGCACCTTCCTTATTTCTATTATTATTAAGCATGCTTCAGGGTGAATTGAATGGAGCTGCAGGTGAAGTTACATAAGTACGGTTCGTCCATTGTAGAAAATTGCAAACAATGTTTGGGATTCTCACCAGGAATACCTAATAAAAGAAATAGATGGTGTGCAGAGAAAAGCAGCAAGATTTGTAATACGGGATTTCAGGAGGAAAAGAAATGTATCAGAGAAATTAGATAAACTTTGTGGGAAGCCGTAAGTACGAGAAGAGAGAGAACTAATCTTAAGGAATTATATAGAGCCTATACATGAGAGTAGGCAAGGGGATGGATATCTGAGAGAGTTTTCTGTTAGAAACCAAATATTTCAGCACGGCTGTCCACAAGAATAAAACTACATGGGGTTTCAGCACAAGTGATTGAGGTAAGTTTTCATTGAGTGGGAAAGTTGTGAAAGTGTGGAACAGTTTACGAGGGTAAGTATTCGATTGTTTTCCAAAATATGTGCAGATATTCAAGAAAAGAATAAACTGCAACAGAGAAATTAAATGAAATATTTGAGGGCATCCAACCTGTGCATATTGTTGTATATAAGGAATTTTCGTGAATAAATTAATTCCATCCCTTTGTTTATGGAGATTGAACAGCTGCAATAGGGGACTGCCCATAGGAGTGAGGTACAGTGACATCTTTTAGGGCCCTTTGACCTGTACAGTAGCTGTAAAAGCTCTTCAGGATCTCTGAAAAGGGGTGGGAAAAATGGCTCTGGTTATGACAACAGGTCGTTATGCATGATAGGTACTAAAATGGGAAAAGTAGCCGTTTTATACTATTACTTCATGTGATTCTACACACTGTATATCAGTTGATTATGTGTAAGTGCAGTAGGTGTTATGAGGAAAATTTTGTAAATAATATAAATTTGTTAATGTGCTGTGTGATTAATAGAAAATTTATTATTGTAAATTGTTTAGATTACCTTTTAGAAAATAATATTTTTTTAATTTAAAAATTAATGCTTGATAATAATGTAATTTTGGGTATCATTTGCCACTGAGGTAGACACCTCATTCGCAAATGAAGTAATTTTGGTTTGATCTGATTGGACCACGTTGTATTAGCATGTAAGTCTGTGTTTTGACGTGTGTAAGCTTTAAAGTGTGCAGCCACAATTTGAATAGATTGTAGAGAGAACAGAGAGAACGAGAGAGCCCTAGTCAGTGTAGCTGGGTGTGTGTTCTGTGTCATTGTGTAAAGTATGCAACTAGATAATAAATCTTAGACAGAATCTACCAGTCGAATATTTGTTTACCCACCACCCTGCCAACTCATTACTGCATGAAGTATCATTTTCGTCATTGGGCTTTGCTTCGGTACAATTTCTTACTGCAGGTAATTATCGTAACTGTAAAATATCCGAAAGTATGCTTTCAAGACAACCTCATTAATATGTGCATCTGTCTACACATGGTGGTGTCAGGCTGTTTAGATTCCCTGTTTATGACAGAGTTGCCTTGTAATTTGAAAAGAATAATTTTGGTATCTATATTGAGTTTTTTTTTTGGATTCTGTATTCAATCTTGTTATCTTGTTACAAATTGTCCACTTCATTGCCGTATCAATAATATAACCTAATAAATATAAGAAAATAATGGTTCATGGTGTGTGGGTTACTGTAGTCATGTCCTAGTTCGTGAACCATGGGCAACAGCTGAGTGGCCTAGTAAGTGGTCCTGAGAGGCGGGATACCAGTTGCTGTGGAATGGGAGTGGGCTTCTCGGACATATTCTGAGTCATGGCCGTCCTTGTGCTCAGGCGGCTAGGACTATACAATCTACTGGTGATCCATAACCGTTAGAGGAGAGATCCTCACTTGGACTATGTGTAAGTAGGGTAGCATCCTGCTTCATGAATTTACCGAGCTCAGAACATTGTAAGCAAGCCTCGGACCTATGGGAGTAATGGAGTCCCACTCACATTTGACAGGCGAGGGACTCCTTGGAAACAACTTGGCGAACGAAATGGAATTCGATGGGGAGCTAACAATATTAATGGGGCTTATGGAAGAAAGATGGTAGAACTGGCTGAGTCAGCAAAGAGGATACATCTGGATGTGCTAGGAGTAAGTGATATTCGGGTAAGAGGAGATAACGAGGAAGAAGTAGGCGATTATAAAGTGTACTTGACGGGTGTTAGAAAGGGAAGAGCAGAGTACGGGGTAGGGCTGTTTATCAGGAGTACCATTGCACGCAACATAGTTTCTGTTAGGCACGTAAATGAGCAAATGATGTGGGTAGATTTGGCAGTTGGAGAAATTAGGATGAGAATTGTCTCAGTGTATTTACCATGTGAGGGTGCAGATGAGGATGAAGTTGACAAGTTTTATGAAGCATTGAGCAACATCGTGGTCAGGGTCAACAGCAAGGATAGAATAGTGCTAATGGGCGATTTTAATGTGAGAGTTGGAAATAGAACTGAAGGATACAAAAGGGTGATTGGTAAATGTGGGGAAGATATGGAAGGTAATGGGAATGGGAAGCGTTTGCTGGACTTCTGTGCTAGTATGGGTTTAGCAGTTATGAATACATTCTTTAAGCATAAGGCTATTCACCGCTACACATGGGAGGCTAGGGGTACCAGATCCATAATAGATTACATCTTAACCTACTTCAAATTCAGGAAATCTGTTAGGAATGTACGAGTTCTCCGGGGATTTTTTGATGATACAGACCACTACCTGATCTGTATTGAACTAAGTATCTCTAGGCCTAGGGTAGAGAAAGTGAAATCTGTCTGCAAATGAATAAGGGTAGAAAATCACCAGGACAAGGAAATTAGACAGAAGTACATGGATATGATTAGTGAGAAGTTTCGAACAGTAGACGGTAAGCAGGTTCAGGATATAGACGGAGAATGGGTGGCATACAGGGACGCTGTAGTAGAAACAGCATAGGAATGCCTAGGAAAAACTGTGGGTAAAGATGGGAAAAGGTGAACATCTTGGTGGAATGATGAAGTGAGAGCAGCTTGTAAACGTAAAAAGAAGGCTTATCAGAAATGGCTCCAGACAGGGGTTTGTATGTAGATGAAAGAAACAGAACGAAACAAATAGTTGTTGAATCCAAAAAGAAGTCATGTGAAGATTTTGGTAATAAC
The DNA here is from genome assembly GCF_040414725.1 of Anabrus simplex. Lineage (NCBI taxonomy): Eukaryota > Metazoa > Arthropoda > Insecta > Orthoptera > Tettigoniidae > Anabrus > Anabrus simplex. The sequence goes on from NC_090277.1 coordinate 77,604,420, forward strand.
CTAGAAAGGCTAGGTCAAGCAGCAGGGAAACCTTTCTGGACAGTAATAAAGAACCTTAGGAAGGGAGCGGAAAAGGAAATGAACAGTGTTTTGAGTAATTCAGGTGAACTCATAATAGATCCCAGGGAATCACTGGAGAGGTGGAGGGAATAATTTGAACATCTTCTCAATGTAAAAGGAAATCTTCCTGGTGGTGTTGCGAACAGCCAAGCTCATGGGGTGGAGGAAAATGATGTTGGTGAAATTATTCTTGAGGAAGTAGAAAGGATGGTAAATGAACTCCATTGTCATAAAGCAGCAGGAATCGATGAAATTAGACCTCAAATGGTGAAGTATAGTGGGAAGGCAGGGATGAAATGGCTTCATAGAGTAGTAAGATTAGCATGGAGTGTTGGTAAGGTACCTTCAGATTGGACAAAAGCAGTAATTGCACCTATCTATAAGCAAAGGAACAGGAAGGATTGCAACAACTATCGAGGTATCTTATTGATTAGTACACCAGGCAAAGTATTCACTGGTATCTTGGAAGGGAGGGTGCAATCAGTAGTTGAGAGGAAGTTGGATAAAAACCAGTGTGCTTTCAGACCACAGAGGGGCTGTCAGGATCAGATTTTCAGTATGTGCCAGGTAATTGAAAAATGCTACGAGAGGAATAGGCAGTTGTGTTTATGTTTCATAGATCTAGAGAAAGTATATGATAGGGTACCGAGGGAAAAGATGTTCAAAATACTGGGGGACTATGGAATTAAAGGTAGGTTATTAAAATCAATCAAAGGCATTTATGTTGACAACCGGGCTTCAATGAGAATTGATGGTAGAATGAGTTCTTGGTTCAGGGTACTTACAGGAGTTAGACAAGGCTGTAATCTTTCACCTTTGCTGTTCGTAGTTTACATGGATCATCTGCTGAAAGGTATAAATTGGCAGGGAGGAATTCAGTTAGGTGGAAATGTAGTAAGCAGTCTGGCCTATGCGGATGACTTGGTCTTAACGGCAGATTCTGCCGAAAGCCTGCAGTCTAATATCTTGGAACTTGAAAATCGGTGCAATGAGTATGGTATGAAAAATAGCCTTTCAAAGACCAAATTGATGTCAGTAGGTAGGAAACTGAACAGAATTGAATGTCAGATTGATGATACAAACCTAGAACAGGTCAATAATTTCAAGTATTTAGGTTGTGTGTTCTCCCAGGATGGTAATATAGTAAGTGAGATTGAATCAAGGTGTAGTAAAGCTAATGCAGTAAGCTCCCAGTTGCGATCAACAGTATTCTGTAAGAAGGAAGTCAGCTCCCAGATGAAACTATCTTTACATTGGTCTGTTTTCAGACCAACTTTGCTTTACGGGAGTGAAGGCTGGGTGAACTCAGGATATCTTATTCATAAGTTAGAAGTAACAGAGATGAAAGTAGCGAGAACGATTGCTGGTACAATCAGGTGGGAACAATGGCAGGAGGGTACTCGGAATGAGGAGATAAAGGCTAATTTAGGAATGAACTCAACGGATGAAGCTGTACGCATAAACCGGCTTTGGTGGTGGGGTCATGTGAGGCGAATGAAGGTGGATAGGTTACCTAGGAGAATAATGGACTCAGTTATGGAGGGTAAGAGAAGTAGAGGGAGACCAAGGCGACGATGGTTAGACTCAGTTTAAAACGATTTAAAGATAAGAGGTATAGGACTAAATGAGGTCACAGCACTAGTTGCAAATACAGGATTGTGGCGACATGTGAATTCACAGAGGCTTGCAGACTGAACGCCGAAAGGCATAACAGTCCATAATGATAATGTATGTATTGTACCGGTAAAAGAGCCCGACTCTCAGATTATATTTAAAAGTAAGCAAAAATATAGTTCTCAGGGCAAAAATTGGGTGAATGGCAGCTAGGGCTCGGTACAGGAGGTAGGGTCCTATCTACAGGAAAACTTTGACTCTGATTGAACATTAGTTTATTCATATAAGGCATGAAATTGCACATCACCTCCAGGTAGAAATTAGTTGTCTTCCACATATTCCAATAATATGGCTCGGGTTCTCCAGTTCACCAAGCCGAGCAGGTTGAAACACGTTCCAGAAGATTCCATGGACTCCATATAGAAGCGGCTGGATTGTCTGGGTTGGCGGAAGGTAGAGATGCCTCGAACATTCGAGGCCCAGGAAGAAACCCCGATGATCCTGCCGATGTTGCAGATAATCATTTACTACCTCAGTCCAATGTGACTGAGAGGATCAATGTCTCCAAGGTCACTAGCAGCACTGATAAATCTGAGTTCATAAAAACCTTGGGTGATTAACTTATTAGCAAAGTCACTGGTTATTATTCAACAAGACTTTCAAAATTTAACACTCGTAAAATGATATATCTCTGTATACGAGGATTATGAATAATTTCAGAGTTCACCACTAGAAAAAGTCCTCGTCTCTGAATAAATACTGACAAAGAAAAACACAAGTCCCATCTTGTGAAATTATGACTAAATTTAAAGTCCATTACTGGCGAAGGTACAAGTCTTTTGAATGAACACGGATGAAAAACACAAGTCCATCCACATGAAAATCTGAATAGATTTAAAGTCTATCACTGACGAAATTTATAAAGTTTTGAATCCACTCTGGCGAACGTACAAGTCTTTGAGTGAACATGTACGAAAAACACAAGTCCATCCACATATTTACAGTCTATCACTGGCAAGGTATCCAAGTCTTTGAATAAACACAGGTGAAATCCTAAATTTATGTTTTAAAGACGTTGGATAAAGTTGGAGTTAATCACCGGCAAAGTTCATAAGTCTTTGAGGCAAAATCACAAATTTATGCTTACGGGAACTTCGAGCACATTCAGAGATCATCGCTAGCAAAGTTTATAAATCACTGTCTATTAGAGGAATTAGTCCCTTAACAGTCGCAAATATTGCAGGTTCAACTTATGAAGAATTCGTGCTTTAACACACGGAAATAATACAAGTCCAATTATGAATTTAACACACGTAAATAATACAAGTCCATTTCATGAATAATTGGAAAATTCCAGTCTCGAACACACGTAAATATGGTAAGTTCAATGATGAAGACTTAGAAAATGTTCTATAACACTCCAAGTATCGCAAGTCCGCTTTAGAATACTTGGAAGAATTCGTTCTCCCACACTCGTAAAATTACAAGTTCACTTTATAAATACTTAGAAAATTACAGAGTTCCTCGTCGAGACTGTCACTACACGACGATAGTAGCAGCGAGAGTGTCCAAGCTGACTACTCAGCTCTAACTGAGTGAACAGGCTACAGTGGGCCCTCCTTTTATTCGATCCGGGACGTCTACGTCACAATACGGCTTGACTGAATATCTCCCGAATCCCTCGATGGATTTACTTGAAACTCGAGCATTGCGACGTTCAGGTGATCCCAAACAAGATGACATATCGCTCAAGCCGCTAGCATAATTATTACGGGAGTTACAAAATTTTCCCCGTCGAACAATCTGGAAGATGTGACGTGGAATCTAGAATATACGAGTCCAGGCTGGGAACACGTAGTGTGACGGGCGGGCGGTCTAGCTAGCCCCTGTGGCTACGTCACAGCTCACAGCTGTCCTTCGCTCGCTTGCTTGCCTCGCTGCTGGTAAACGAACCAGGGGTACTCAGAACATTACGCGGGGTAATTAAATGTAATTTATACTCAAAAAATACTCGTGTACAGGTCGTAACCGGTACAGTATATATGTATAAGAAAATATTTCCATCTAATCGATACCTTTCTTTCATTGTGCTTTGGCAATTTCCACTGACTGACAGAGCAAATGCAACACCAAGAAGGAGTGGTTCGAAAGGGATGAAAGTTGGGGAAAAAACAGAGACGGCACGGAAGAATAATTGATGTTTATTTCAAACCGATATGCAGGTTACACAATGCGCACGGCATCGACTCAGTAGGATGTAGGACCAGCGCGAGCGGCGATGCACGCAGAAACACGTCGAGGTACAGAGTCAATAAAAGTGCGGATGGTGTCCTGAGGGATGGTTCTCCATTCTCTGTCAACCATTTGCCACAGTTGGTCGTCCGTACGAGGCTGGGGCAGAGTTTGCAAACGGCGTCCAATAAGATCCCACACGTGTTCGATTGGTGAGAGATCCGGAGAGTACGCTGGCCACGGAAGCATCTGTACACCTCGTAGAGCCTGTTGGGAGATGCGAGCAGTGTGTGGGCGGGCATTATCCTGCTGAAACAGAGCATTGGGCAGCCCCTGAAAGTACGGGAGTGCCACCGGCCGCAGCACATGCTGCACGTAGCGGTGGGCATTTAACGTGCCTTGAATACGCACTAGAGGTGACGTGGAATCATACGCAATAGCGCCCCAAACCATGATGCCGCGTTGTCTAGCGGTAGGGCGCTCCACAGTTACTGCCGGATTTGACCTTTCTCCACGCCGACGCCACACTCGTCTGCGGTGACTATCACTGACAGAACAGAAGCGTGACTCATCGGAGAACACGATGTTCCGCCATTCCCTCATCCAAGTCGCTCTAGCCCGGCACCATGCCAGGCGTGCACGTCTATGCTGTGGAGTCAATGGTAGTCTTCTGAGCGGACGCCGGGAGTGCAGGCCTCCTTCAACCAATCGACGGGAAATTGTTCTGGTCGATATTGGAACAGCCAGGGTGTCTTGCACATGCTGAAGAATGGCGGTTGACGTGGCGTGCGGGGCTGCCACCGCTTGGCGACGGATGCGCCGATCCTCGCGTGCTGACGTCACTCGGGCTGCGCCTGGACCCCTCGCACGTGCCACATGTCCCTGCGCCAACCATCTTCGCCACAGGCGCTGCACCGTGGACACGTCCCTATGGGTATCGGCTGCGATTTGACGAAGCGACCAACCTGCCCTTCTCAGCCCGATCACCATACCCCTCGTAAAGTCGTCTGTCTGCTGGAAATGCCTCCGTTGACGGCGGCCTGGCATTCTTAGCTATACACGTGTCCTGTGGCACACGACAACACGTTCTACAATGACTGTCGGCTGAGAAATCACGGTACGAAGTGGGCCATTCACCAACGCCGTGTCCCATTTATTGTTCGCTACGTGCGCAGCACAGCGGCGCATTTCACATCATGAGCATACCTCAGTGACGTCAGTCTACCCTGCAATTGGCATAAAGTTCTGACCACTCCTTCTTGGTGTTACATTTGCTCTGTCAGTCAGTGTATAAGAATAACGGGACATGTTTTGATCGCTTTGCGGTCATCATCAGCTACATACACAAAAGCTTAGGTAAAAAGCATAAAGCAATCACATAGTTAAATCTTTTTACTTTTAAACTAATGTTAGTAAATGACGTATAGGTTGGAGGGGGGAGGTAGTGTGCGAACTCAGTTAAAAAGGGAGATAAAATTCTTGTACAAAAAGAAACAATTTCTCAATCATGAATTATACATAGCACACCTCACAGCTTCAGCCACCCTTTTACTGTTAGAATGGGATTCCTTCCTTAAACATAGTAGGGATGAAGTAGATAACTTAATGGAAAAGAAACAAGTCACACTAAACAAGAAACTAGGGAACCTGAAAGAGGATAATCCGAAGAAAACGGAATAACTTAAAGTTTAAACCAACCTTTGATCAAAATAGATACTCACCTCCAGTTGAAAACTTACCAGACAAAGTTTTCACTGATCAAGAATTACAATTATTAGGTAACGGCCCAAATTATAATTGGCACAGCTCTAACAAAACTAAGGAGCTCACCCTTACTTTAGCAAAGATCGAAGAGAGTCTCCCAGCCGAAGTACAGAACGACTTGTGGTATGAAGCAAAGAAAAAGTCCCTTCCCTAATGGACGAATTTAAGAAAGGTAATAACACTGGGATAAACAATGAACTACAACGCAAAATCAGACTAAGCGACGTAGTCGTAACTAAAGCGGATAAGGGAGGAACTATGGTCATTTTAAACAAAAACCGATTATATTGAGAAAACCGAAACCTTTTTCAACAGTAATAAGTTCAAGGTCGTAGATAAAGATCCCACCTCATAGATTCAATTAAATTTGAAAGGAATACTCAAACTACTTTCCTTCCAAGTGAGCAGGAATCAAAAGCTGGTAAATATGAACCCAGGACACCGTATTGCAAGAGCCATGCCCAAGTTGCATCAAAAAGATGTATCTATTAGACCAGTAATTAATTTCCGTAAGAGCCCCTCATATAAACCATCACAATACATTCATTAGTTTTTAACACACAACTGTTTTTCATTCTAACACTGTCGTAAAAAATTCTAGTGACTTCTGTAAGACGAGTAAGGACTTGTCATATAAAAGACTTGTATACTAATATCTCCATAGAGAAGACTATTAAGATCATTAAAACTAATTTATTAGAACACAAACGCATTAGCACACCGGAAGTAGAAGAGTTCATGACAATCCTTAAATTCGTACTTAACCAGAACTACTTTTTATTTTACAACAAAGTTTACCAACAAGATTGCCTCTTCATGGGAGCCCCAGCCTCAGGCATATTAGCTAATATATATTTGGAACATTCTCGTATTGTGGACCACATTAAAGAGCCTGATTTGTGGGTACGCTATGTAGATGACACATATGCTATAATTAATAAGGATCTCAACGATAGTCTTAATATTTTGAACATCCTGAACACCTTAGATCCTAATATAAAGTTTACTTTTGAGGAAGAGAAAAACGGTTCGATCAACTTTTTACACGTTACAACAACTAGAAAAGGAAACCAAATTTACTTTGGAATACATGAGAAGCCTACATTTACTCCAACCACCATTCATAAAAACTCTCTACATCCCGACTCACAGAAAAAATCCGCGTGTTTTAGCTTTATTCATAGGGCCTTCGAATTTCCGTTAACCAACAAATAGAGAAATGAAGAAGTTGCTTTGATCCGACAGCAGGCTTTGATTAATGGCTTTAGTCTTAAAATTATTAACGGGTTAATCACTAAACATAAATGTAAATAACAAACAAATATACTTAAACAGTCAGAGAAAACAAAATGTACGTGAGGTTCACCTACAACAATCCTAAGATTTACGCAATTACAAATTTATTTAAGAAATACGATATCAAGGTAGCGTTTTCAACGAACAATAATACTAGGTGTACCGTGAAGAACGTTTTCTCTCCTCCCCCTTCGTCTTATTTTATCTGTATTCTTCGTTTGTGATCGTGCTTGCAAGCTGTGTTTTAATTGCGTTTTTATTTGTACATGTTATTTTGTATAATGTATTCTTTGGATTGCCCTTTTCTTCCTTAAATAAAGTCTGGTCCTCATTCTTTTATGGCCTCAGGATAAAGGGAAGTTTCTTCCCGTCCTGGGGTATTTACCCACCTTAAGTTGGCTATTTTCCTCTTAGCTCCACGTTCTGATGAGAAATACCCCGCCCCTTTGGTGTGCGCGCGCCTTTCCCCGCTCTGGGCAGGCGAGCGCTCGCTTGATCTTGTTGGCATTCTGGCTTACTAACTTGTTCGCTGCACACTTGCAGGCGGGTCCTGCCGGAGCCTCGAACCGAGTACTCACCGGACGTAGAGGTAGGACTTGTAGATTTTTCCCCTTGTGTAGCTCGTTATGCGGAGTTTGAGGAAGCGGATCGCAATCTTTAAGCTGTGTATATGTTGAGTAGATGTAAAGCCCCAGTTAATGAAGGGTTTTAAAAGGCTTCTGGGCCCATGTATACTTCACTCTTAAACATATTATGAATGTTGGATTTATATTATGGTCTTACGACCTGTGTATCGCTTAGCTATGTTGCCTCTTGAATTTGGACAAGTCACTTTTAATTGTTTGATTGTAAATTTAAAGTTGCATAAAGTCTGTTCTTTGAGAAGTCTAAACAGATCTGTGTAAATAAGTATAGTTACTGAGTGTGTGAAGGTACCATAATGTTTTGGTAAATAGGGCGAATTTCATGGTATTTACATTTCTAGTTGTAATGAGTTTACTTTCGAGGCATATGTTTTCGCGTAGCTTTGCTAAGTCTAAGATTATTCAGGGGTGACCCAGAACTATCTGGTACTATCCCGAATCTGGGATACCAAGAGACCCTACAGTTTGGTGTTTGTGAGAGGGTGCTGTCTTATGTTTACAGGGCTAGGCCCCGTTACTAACGAATATTATGTTAACTAGTAAATTCCGCTGGGCACATGTGTTTATAGTTTTTTAGTAAATTGGGTTGAAATGGGACATGTCCCTGGCTGTTTGAAAAATTGTGTATCGAAGTAATGCCATGGCTTCCTTTTATGTAATAAATTGTGATCTGGCAAACTTAACGTGCTTTCACGCCCCATTCCCTTGGCCCACCGCTTCTTCCCATAAAAGCTACCGGGTATAAAACCCAGTACACTAGGCACAGGCTTCTCAACCATAACGTGGTTAATAATAATAAAGAAGAATGTTTCCAGGATTCAGGAATTTATAAGTCGATTTGCAACCAGTGCAAGGCCACGTATGTGGGACAATCCGGACGGAACTCTGCAATAACGTATAAAGAACACGTCAATGCGGAAAAATATAGGTTTTCCGCAATGGGAGTACATATGAAAGAGACAGGTCATAAATTTACAGACATAAAACAAGACCTTGTAATTATTAATAGAATAAATCAAAGAAGACTGATGAATAGTTTAGAAAATATACACATTTTTCTGGATAAGTTAATTAACGAGGACAAGAACTTAAATGAGATGAATGAACAAAGAAATCCCTTTTACGAACATATACTGAGATAGGATTTATTAGGTAGAAATCAAACACGCCCAGAAATTTTAAAGAGCAAGCACGAGGGCTCTACGTCACAGCCAGAAGCATCCTCCTCGCAAGTTGCTTTACGTCGCACCGACACAGATAGGTCTTATGGCGACGATGGGACAGGGAAGGGCTAGGAGTGGGAAGGAAGCGGCCGTGGCCTTAATTAGGGTACAGCCCCAGCATTTGCCTCGTGTGAAAATGGGAAACCACGGAAAACCATCTTCAGGGCTGCCGACAGTGGGGTTCGAACCTACTATCTCCCGAATACTGGATACTGTCCGCACTTACGCGACTGCAGCTATCGAGCTCGGTAGAAACAACAATTGACGACACGTCCTCGCTTCCCCTCCTCCCTCCGAGTCAGGCAAGCATACAGACCAAATCACATCGCTTTTACACCAGGTCGAGGACAGTAGAAACAGACCCACAACGGTAATTATGGGGAGTAAAAGAAGTGAATTGCACAGAGGTAAGTTCAAAATTTCTCAATCAATTTCCATTATTTTAAGCAATTATCTTACACAACAGTTCCCCAGGTGATTGTAACTAATAGACGCATATTTCTTTCTGCCGGTTACAGATCGTACAACAAGCTATCCAACCTGTTACGTTATGAATAGAAATATTAATTCAAGCAACATCGGATACAGCCTTTCCATTTAGAAAGGATAATTAACAGGATCAACCTTTTTGTTACAGTACAAAGTGACGGGGAAGAAAACTAGAAGTCAAGTAAAGAAGAAGCATATTTCGGCAAAAAAAAACCATTTCTTCAGGATCACAACACCAATTTTTTAGTTCCTTAAACAAGTGATTTTATTAAGTCTTTGGGAATTAAAATTATACCAAAGACATTTTTAGCTCATAGACCGTATTTTTAATTCATTATAAATTTAAGGTCCTTGTAACGAACCGTCCCCCCCTTGCACACTACCTCCCCCCGCCCTCCAACCCATACATCATTTACTAACATTAGTTTTAAAGTCAACAAAGATTTGACTAAGTGATTGCTTTATGCTTTATACATAAGCTTTTGTGTATGCAACTGATGATGATCGAAAAGCGATCAAAACATGTCCCCTTATTCTAAATGATTTCATAAATCGCCAAAGGCAAAATAAAAGAAAGGTATCAATTAGGTGCAAATACTTTCTTATATTGATTAGACATGTTGCCTTAGTCATAAAAGGTATTAGTTCCTTATTTTCTTTCTTCTAGGGTTCCAGTCGATACATCTGTCAGCAGCTGCAGGATATTGGAAAAAGGAACTGATCTGATGCGCGATTTGCCACCATATAATGTACATGACATACTGCCCCCGTCTGGCAAAAGGCCAATTAGGTATGCTGAGGAGTTGGTATTCTGTTGTAATGAATGTGGTAGGGAGCTCTCGCAGAAACACACTCTTCGAAGACACCTGCTCACTCATACTGAAGAGCTAGAACATTGTTGTCAAGTATGTGGTAGGAGATTTCGTCAGGCGTTCAGCTTATACAGGCACCAAGTAACTCATACCGGAGAGCGACCGCATAAATGTAACCAATGTGGTAAAAACTTTCGAAGCAAGGGAAACCTCATAACACATAACTTAATCCATACTGGAGAGCGTCTTTATTGGTGTAATAACTGTGGTAAACGGTTTCTTCAGAAATGCACACTAAAAAATCATCTGCTAATTCATAATGCTGAGCGCCCGCATATATGTACGCAATGTGGCAAGAGGTTTCGCCGAAAAAGTTCGCTTAAACTTCACATGCTCATTCATAGTGGAGCACATCCCTACCAATGTGTTCAATGCGGCAAGAAGTTTCGTCAAAATTCCTCACTTAAAACACATTTGATATATCATAGTGGCGAACGTTCTTATGAATGTATGCAGTGTGTTAAGAACTTCTGTACGAAAGACATGCTTAAGAAACATATGGTAACACATACCAAAGATCGTCCGCACGTTTGTAAGGACTGTGGTAAGAGCTTTCGTACATTGCTAGTCTTTAAAGGTCACGTGTTGACTCACAGTAGTGATCGACTGCTCGAATGTAAGGTTTGTGGTAAAAGATTTCTTCGTAAGACTCAACTTGATACACATGCTGTTATTCATAGTACATTACGTGAATACTTTTGTGACCAATGTGGTAAAAGGTTTTTTGATAAGAGTACGCTAACTACACATCTGGTCGCTCATACAGGAGAGCTTGCATTCTGTTGTAGCCTATGTGGTAAAAAGTTTCGTGAAAAATTCTCACTATGTAGCCATCTTGTTTCTCATACAGGAGAGCGTCCACACGAGTGCAAGGAATGTGGTAAAAAATTTAGTTATGTGAGTAATCTTCGTAGACACGTGCTCATTCATAGCCCTGAATGTCCGCACGAATGTGATCTATGTGGTAAAAGGTTTCGGTTGAAGGGTACGCTTATTAAACACCTATTAACACATACCGGAGAGCGTTCAAAGTGATGTGATGAATATGGTAATACTTTTTCCCTTAAGTGTAACCTTGAAAGACAACTAGCCACTCATGCATGAAGTTTGCTGACATTGTAATGTTTGTGGTAAAATATTTCGTAATTGGAGTACGATTATCGTGCGAGGTGCCCGTGCGGTTAGACGCGCGCTCTGTGAGTTTGCATCAAGGAGATAGTGGGTTCGAATCCTATCTCGGTCGGTAGCCCTCAAGATCGATTTCCGTGGTTTCCCATTTTCACACCATGCAAATGCTCGTGCTCAACCTTAACCCTTTCCGGTCTGGGCCTGAACATCCCTAACAAACGTTCTAGACTGAGCATTTTTTTAGGATTTAGACAAGATGATATCTCCGTACATATAGGAGATGTTTGCCCTTTTTTTATGGTTGTTTGAGCATCTAGTTTTTGAAAATGCTTGTTTCACGTAGGTGTCACTGAGATTTTAGAATTGATTATATGTTATATCATGTTTTACAAATGAAAAATTCACGGATTGCTAAGTAAATACAGTTTGCTGAAATACTTTTATACTTACCCTGGTTTAATAATGTTAAATGTGCATCGCAATTACAAATCAACAATAATGAAAATAAAATCATCACTGTTCAGTAAGAATATTAATAACAATAACGAAAATGGGAGCTTTTATGAAATTTTATGTATACATATTTATGGGACCGGACTGCCTCGGAAAGAGTTGTTAGCAAATATACTCAGAGTGAAGATGATATCCGAGTTATGTAATTATAATTTTATGCATAAATGGAAATATTGACATTCAAATATTAATTCGAAACAGCATCTTGCATTCCATTATGTATGGAATTCATTTTACAGTTTACCATATGTTCCCGCGCGCTTCATAATTGCGCGAATGCGTAAGAATATCGACATATTAGTAATGTTTTCTGTTTTTTATACAGGAGGGATTACGATTACATAAAATATCAAAAGTATAACTTTCTTCCAGAACTTTTTTGCCGCGAAAAGCCATGTTTTACAACACATTGAGTGACAACACCTCCTAATGCACACTCGTCAGTAATGAAGTAAATTCTCTGACTTAGATAATACTGCCATCTGTTGAAATACTCTCGTTACTAACACATGAAGAAACACGATGAAGTCGGTAGAATGTGTGCATAGCTCGTTCAAGATTTTTAGTGAACTGTGAAACATTACTACGGGCTATGCTCGCAGAGCGGCGTGAAGGTAATTTTGGCCGCTTCGAGTTATGCTCACAGCTAGCACCAAACCAAACCCCATCGCACTACAGCCCTGGAGGGGCCTTGGCCTACCAAGCGACCGCTGCTCAGCCCGAAGGCTTGCAGATTACGAGGTGCCGTGTGGTCAGAACGACGAATCCCCTCGGTTGTTATTCTTGGCTATCTAGACCTTGCTCACAAACCGGAAAGAATTACGGCCATGACCTCTTGCTTCCACATCCTAGATCTTTCCTATCCCATCGTCGCCTTAAGACCTATCTGTGTCTGTGCGACGTAAAGCTCGTAGCAAAAAAGAATACGATTAATAAACAAGTGTTTACACATACTGGAGGTCACTCACTCACTCACTCGCTCACTTTCCTGTCATGAATGTTGAGTACGCTTAAACTGTTGATGTGCAGTCTTCCTGACCCCAACATGTCAGGTTCGATCCTTGCTCAGTCTAATTTCATTTGAAGGTACTCGGATACGTGAGTCTTGTGTCGGTAGAGTTTCTGCCACGTAGAGGAAGTCCTACGGGAATGAATTTCCGGTACTTTACCATTTCTAAAAACCGTAAAAGTAGTTAGTGAGACGTAAAGTCAATAACTTTTCTTTGTTTGTCCAACCCTTCTCCCGTTTTTCTACGGGGTCGGGTATAGGTGAGAGGTATAGGAGTTCATGAGATGAAATGAATGACGTTATATCTGTGGCTTGGTTCTAAAAGGGCCAATGTCAAAAAACCTGTTTTCGAGCTATGAGCATTTGAAGTTTTGCTTATAGTTTTCCAATTATTTTTTTCAACAACTAATTTTAAATAACTTTATACTTTCTTTGTGGAAGTCACCTTATTAAACGCTAATTTTTTCTATCGTATTCTTTAAACATTGCCAGGTCTCTAATCTTTATTGGTAATCTAACCTTATTGGCAAGGGCTTATTTAATTAAACGTTAACTGTTCGTTTAGTACTTAACAGAGACATTGGCCCTTTTAACATGTTGCAAGCCAGGATAAAACGCGTTTGTATCAGTTAATATCTAAATTTCGATAAAAAATGATATTGGCCCTTTTAGAACCAAGCCACAGATATATGATAGTAGGAAGGGAGAGGGTGAGACCCGGTGCCGGCACGTAGCCTACTCCTGTCGAATTACACCAAGGGGTCTTCTCATGGCTTAACGTCTTCATCCGACGTATAAACCGCCTTCAGCAGTGTCATAGGAACTCTCCATATGAGCTCTGCGGGGAGTTCTTGTAATTTAATCCAGGCTTATGGCACGCAATGTAGTGATTTGAAGTTCTATACCACAACCTCCCCCACCCTGCGCGTCAACATTCTGATTGTTATTTTTTTTGGACCAATAGGACTCGAATCAGCTAACCAAGGTGTTAGATCATTTAGACTTCAACACCTTAGCGATCATGGCCACTAGACGGGCTACGTAAAGTCAGTAACGTTATTATTAAACATTTTAGCGGGTTAAATTGTAGTTGACCCCAGAGATGAAAAACCAAATCTGCAAACTCAGGGTCAAATCTTCACAGCTGCCGACTCTAATCAGAAATATAAATTTTGCTCCTGCAAACGTGTGGGAGGAAATTTGATTACCCGGTAGAACGTAGGCTTCATAAAATTTCTCATATAGGAGTTGGTGTTAAGCTTCAGTGCCGTGTTTAACAAGCAAGCTGACAGCTATTGGAAGTGTAGTCTGATGTCGAAGGAAAAAACATGAGAGGTTTCGTGGGAATGAACGAAAAGAACACTCGCTTCTTTCCTCTTGGTAGTTAGAATACAGAGCTGCCACTGCATGTTTCATACTGAGTCATCCCATAGATGCCTCAATTAATAAATTATAACACTGTGGAAACATCTATTTTGTGCATATATAAGGAACTGGGAAAAGAAGTTAGGGAGTCCTTTGAACAGCGATATAGGCGAGGCACACCCAGTATTTTTCGATCAAGCAGCGAACTTTTCAAAATGAAATCGAGCCGTTGGCTTGGTATCCAGGCACGCCGACCCCACTCCACCTTTCAAATTCAAGCGATACGGGCTAGGGGGAGGTAATATTTGAACGTCGGGAACCCCAAGAAATAATTCAGGTTGACCAACTTTGTCTTCGCAGGACTGCGATCTCTGAATTTATATAGAAATATTCACCACCAAGCTAAAATTCCACAGGTCCGAATTCATGAGAAATTAGAAGTACATTCATCATTCATTTCTGTGTGAAAATAATGGCTACTTGAGCGCTCTGGTATTACAAGTCATTTGAGCGCAAAGCCGTTGGACTGAGGGAGAGCCGTTGGCAAGCCTTCTTCTCTGTTAGTCGCGGAATCACGATACAGCAAAAGGACTGCCAGTCTATTTAAACGCCCGTCGTGGCGAAGCTGGCGCCATTCGCCAAAAGTATTTTCAGTGAACTGCTCGTTGTGCGTGGGAGGTGATGTTTCTTTGTGTAGATAGTCAGTTACATGCTTTGTGCGCGTTCGGAATTAACATCTTGCTTGTGTCTAGCAGTACTTTCAAAGGGTAGACACTTCCATCTTAGTCTTATTTCAAATACTTCGAAATACCAAGTGCGGTTTGGTATCGTGCGGATGTAATAACTTCATTAATCTGAGATTGGTAGCAGCTCGAGACCTGCGAGTGAAATAGAAATACAATTCAAACAGTATCTCATATCTGTACGCGCTCGTGAGTTATGAATCTATCGTGTGTGTTTCGTTAATTCTGAGCCGCAAAGGAAGGCAAATGTTGATTGGGCCCAGACCCGTAATCGAATGACGCCCAAGTCGGAACTAATTACTTGCGCGTAGGCTAAGTGAATTATAGCCTAGCATTAGGATCAATAATGTGTACTCCTGCACGCAAAGGCGGTGAAGAGGAGATCCTAATCCACAGCATCATTGCAGACTTTTCTAGAGAGGAGAAGAAGACAGCATGGCAGTACGTGGAGTCAACGCATTGGCCAGTCAACCTTCGCACATCCGTCACGATGAGCTAAGTAGTCGTGACGCAGCGGATATGTAATCCGTGGTGAATAACGGCTGGTTGCAAAAGATAAGCACGATATCCATTTAAGCATGTTTCCGGAGAGACTAGTACATTAGGTTAGGGAATATTTCAATGTGTTTTTCTTAATAAAATGTCAGCCAGATTGGCAACAGTCTTGTTCAAGTTTATTTAACGTTAAATATTTGGCCAGGGCTGGTGTACATGAAATAGCCCAGGTGATATATATATATATATATTGTAGATAGATGGGATAGAGGCAAAATGTTAGGATTATTATAGTAGGATTGATTTGCTTGTTTAGTACATTCTGTTTTACTTCCATGTCATGTTCATAGAGATATATCAGGTAGAGTTCCTTAAAATTCAAAATTTACGACAGTAACATGAATTTAGTCAGGTTGCTTTCTGTGCATGTGGAATAAATAATTTCAGTAACTAAAAGATGTGCAGTGACAATGAGTCCATCGTTGGATCATAAGAGGGTAATTTATATTGGCAAGAATGCAAGTCCGGGAACTAACACGGGATTGAACAAAGGATATACAAAACTAATGGATTGAACTTCCAGAGGGATGATTTCGGGGCCAAATGTGTGTGATTAGGCAAGAAATGCCGTGTTATTGCTGGGAGCCATGTCTGAATTAGCGATAATTAGCCAGCTGTTGAGTTGCTTGAGAAAGCGACGGCTAAGCCAAGAAATGTGAAAGAATATTTGTTTCCTCGTTTACGACGAGTATTACGGGAGTATGCCTGCCTCTTTGAATGAGCTCCCCACCCAGCGAATGTGCCCGTCTGACAGCTGAGTGCTGGTTTCCCCTCTTGTCTAGTGAAAGTGAAATTTATGAGATGCCATTATGCTTCCCAGGCCTCTGCACTTCCTTACCTGTCAGAATTTATTTTGATTTCCTACAGCTGATCAACCCAACAGGATGGACATCAAGGGAAGAAAGATTGTGTCTGTATTTAGACGCAAGCCTACGAAGCTAACGTCGGGTTCGATCCCCGATATCTCTTTGGTGTATATGTTTTGTGTGTGTGTAATTTGTCCACAGGTGTGTGCTATTTATATGTTTACTTCTGCTTGTTATTTTATGTCCTGTGTCGTTTCAATTATGAGTTTATCAGCTCGATGGCTGAATTTTGTCGTTCTGCATGGTATAATTTGCATCTGAGTGCGGACTCATACAGTAGAATCAATGTTACTTTTAAGATTGATAAGGCAGCCCCCCTGTGCCGAAGTGCTTATGTATTTGTGTCCGAATTTGTCGGAATGTAAATATAGGGTGATAGATATTGTACTGTTGTATTAGTATTCCCGAAAAATCATATGAACGGTGTTACATCGATGCCCACGGGCAAAAATCGATTTCGATTCTTATCTGGGGCAGCTACAAATTATTACGTAACACGGATCAATTTTCCATATAAAGAGACTTTGTAACTTTGTTCTTTCGGGTCTTTGCCCGCTTTTCTGTCTAGATTTTCATTTATTGTAATGAGTTTCATTCATGCGCGTATCGCAGTTTACGACCGATTTGGGGTCAATATTTTAATTTTATTCTTGGGTTTGGAATTAGTATGTACAATGGCTATGTTTTTGGACCAATAAATCCATTCTACCCCTTATATATATTTCTCATTTCTAGATATCCCTCCATATCCCCTGCCCATATTCTCATTAGTATAAGTTTATTTAGAGACTAGCTGATGTACCCGTGCTTCGCTACAGAATTCTACGTTGTATACAGAATTGTAGGTTAGGTAGTGTACACGTGAGCAAGATTGTATTCAATTGCATAGCTCCTAACGTTACCCTAGAAACGCGACGGAGATATCACAAACGCCTTTTCTCATATGTAGACTGGGTTAGGGAATTTTCATTGTAATGATATGCCCGCTTGCCTACCATCAGTCACAATCAGGATGAGGAGTTTTTATTATAATGGCAGACAGTCACTGTTCACCTGCCTTTGACATCCTCAGAAAGACGGCCTTAGTGGTTTTCCCAACTGAAATGAACATAGGTCATTACAATGACGTCAGTAGGAATGGCGCAATTAAAAGCAATGCCGTCATATGAAATACTCGATCAAACGAAAAACCACACATTTTCTTACTTTTAACGAAAAGTACTACGCTGCCAATCTATCAGTCCACCAGAGCTGCAATAACCAACCCGCACACAGCCGTTATGCGTGAACACACTCCGTATTTTTTCGGTGAGAGGAGTGGAGTGTCGAATAGTGGAGAGTCCCAGGGCAAAACCTATGCCCTTTTACTAATCTGTTTCCTAGGAGTACCCGATGTGTCGTGAAATCTCAATTCACTACACTGGCAGCGGAAAAGTCTATCTGCCTTGGAGGCAAATTTTTCCTCCAAGGTAGAGGAGAAACCCCTCTTCACTGATAATTTGGAATAAAGTGAATGTAGAATTTAATAAAAGTGAATAGGGAGAAACCCTCCTTAAGAAACGGCTCTTTTCAGGGTTGAATTTTGAGTTTATTAGTGAATTGTGGTACTATAATTTGGAATACGCCTAAATTGTAATTCTAGACCAGGTCATACTATTGCCACTAAGTCAGCCACTGCCTTAAGTATGCACACTGCTCATTCAAAAATGCGCGTCAGAGTAGGGATCGAATAGCTGGAATACTATGATGAAGCAGTGTGTTACGTACCAGCAGTATCAGAAAATGTATGAACCAGAGGAATGGCATGCTAAAGAAGAAAGTTTTGTCACTCCCCAGCTATATCCCGCCAATATTCAGTCAGGCTGTTATACTCGTTACACAGCAACCTATCGTAGTTGAGTGACAGCATAAGAGACAAACAACATCACAACAATGGTCAATGTACTGTTGTTATTGATATATCTTATGCGCTTTCGTTGTTGTAGGCCTTCACATTTAGTTTTCTTCCGACTCTGAAATACTACTCTGATTATAGTCGGTACGGTAAAAGTGAATAAAGCTTTGTCATATAGTACTCTTCGGTAGGACCAATAACATAGGAATTAACACGCGAGAGGTCGCACCCGCGGCCATTTGCCGCACTTTTAAATATTTGTTAATAATTTCGTTGCTAGCCGCTGTAGGGCTTAGGGCTCTCGTTTCATCCCTCCCTCTCTCGCCTGACGTTGATTATCGTCAGTGAATTGCCTGCTGCGTTCCGGAGTAGTTTAAGTTTTCTTTCACTCTCCTTCAGCCGCGGCATATTGCCTTCATGCGACCCCTCGCGTAGTGCATTCTTACATGACTGCATTTCCAAGAAAGTCTCTTAAGTAAAGTTCATGAGGTTTATGATGGCTTTCAGTGAAGTGTGGTGCTGTAGTTCTATCTTGAATTGTGACCAAATCATTCATTGAAATGTACAAATGGAAACGTTGCGGCAATTTGCTCACGCGCGACCTCTCGCGTTCTTTAAAAACTCTCGTAACTTTACCAGATTTTGCGACAAAATTCATTAATTTTTTACATTGAGAAAATATTGTTACTGGGTAATTATGTTAGTACTATTGTCGCGGCCACCAAATTAGGCGGGTGAGGAAAACTGCGCTGTCGTCAGATATGGGAACGGCGAAGCGACATATGGTCGAGAGTCGCTTACCTCCGAGCACGGACTGGCAACGCTGATCGTGCAGTGCTGTCTAGTTGAAGCCCATCCGCTCCAGGTCACCTTACCCGAGTCATTCCCTGTCATGCAGCTGTTGAGCTCGCACCGTAAGTGCAGTTAAAGATGGATAGTGAATGTGTACAGCGTGGTGTTTCTTCGGGTCTATTATCTGAAGAGGATGACGTAAGTGCGAGAAACGAACAAGAAACTCCTCTGAAGCGTCGTCGGTTGGAAGGGCTTAAGAAGGATTTAGCCATCCAGACAAAATCCGTGACTGTGAATGTATTGCAATACGTACAGAAGTTGGCCGACTTTAATATTTTGCAGACTGTGAACTTCAAGAAAAGCCAAGAATTGACTGCAAAATGTGTAATGTTAGCCTTCGTTTGGTCCAGAAATGTGTTAATGAAGCAAAATATTCACCCAACCATAAAATACTTTCATCTCCAAGGAAAACTTGATAAATTAGCTCTCTCTTGAGGCCATGAGGTAGTAAGGTTGCCACCCTATCACTGTCAGTACAACCCGATTGAAATAATTTGGGCTCAAGTCAAGAGAGAAGTGGCAGAGAGGAACAAGACATTCAAAATAAAGGACATAGAAAAACTCACGTCAGAAGCCATCGACCGTGTGACTGCTGCAGATTGGGAAAAGTGCTTCAATCGCGCGGAAAATCTTCAAGCAGACGATTGGGCTAAGGAAATAATAAGGGACGATACAATGGAGCCATTCATCATAAGTGTAAATGACGACTCGACAGATAGTGAGATGAGTGATGGCAGTGACTAAGAAATCTTAGACTGCCTTTTATCTAGAAACCGATTCTTAATTCATTGTAAATTAATGTAAACCTATTCTTTAAAGTACCGGTAGTTCTTTTTCTATATTATTCAGTCCAATATACATTATTCAAATATTTAAAGTTATCAAGTAACAAAAGTATTTTATTGGCTAAAGAAATAAAAAATTGGCCGCTTACTGAAATTTTCAATACATGATTCTACGGATTTAAATGTACTCGTCCAAGATTTTATTTTTAATAATTATTTAAAGTGGTTTATGTGGAAAATAGTTATACCGCTGGAATCAGCAGTCTTTTCTGAAGCTTGTAATATAATTTGTTTCGAAACATTGTATGAAGTAACATCAGGAGCTTGAGAGAGAACAACTTGCCTCGCGCTCCGAAATGATGTGTTCAGTTAGACATTTCTTCGCCACTTTCTGACCCTGCAAGTTACTGCCGTTTCTTAGCACAATTTCTGCCATTAGGGTAGAGAAAAATTGCACCCTAATTGGTCTTCGTCCTTTAGCTTTGCCCACTCTCTCCACGTCGTCGATGTCAACTTCACTGAAATGTATCTTCATCCTATCCCGTATGACCTCTACCACCTTATAGATTAAATCAACCTTTCCTTCTTTCTCACCTTCTTCCACACCATATATTAATATGGCCTTCTTCATTCTCTCCTGCCTGTACCCCTCTGCTTCCTTCTTCATCATCAACACCTCCTCTTCTAGATGTTTCACCTTCCCTCTTAATAACTCTTTTTCTTTCTCATTGTTGCACACTTTGTTGTTCGATTCCTCAATCTTAGTTTCTAACCATTTCTTTATGTTCCCTATTTCCTATCTCTGCTCTTCTATCATGTCCTTTATTTCTTGCACCTTATCCCAGTGACAATGTTCTTGTATCACTTCCTTCACTACCACCTTAAGTGCTGCCAAATCGCCCATGCTGAAAGTGCCACTGGTATTTGGGCGCGGGTTTAATCCCCCCCAATGACTAAAAGCACTGCTAACACTGCTACTACCAGCACCGCTTCTCCCCATTTCACCCCCTCTTTTCTTATTGCCAGTCCATTCTTGGCCTCCTTCCTCTGCTTCGGCTGCCATCTCCCAATCGCGGCCGGGTACTGCTCGATACCAACCATGTTCCCGGCACGCACCGTATAACGCAACCTCGCTCTTCGCTCACTCAAGCTAGGCTGGAACATTTTTGTAACGCTACTCTTTTGTCGGAAGGCACCCAGAACAAATCGAGCTGTTTTTCTTTGGATTTTTTTTCAGTTCTTGAATCAGGTAATCCTGGTGAGGGTCCCATTCACTGGAACCATACTCTAGTTGGGGTCTCACCAGAGACTTTACATCCTTACTACAACCCCTAAACACCCTCATAACCATGTGCAGAGATCTGTACCCTTTGTTTACAATCCCATTTATGTGATTACCCCAATGAAGATCTTTCTTTATATTAACACCTAGATACTTACAATGATCCCCAAAAGGAACTTTCACCCCATCAACGCAGTAATTAAAAGTGAGGGGACTTTTCCTATTTGTGAAACTCACAACCTGACTTTTAACCCCGTTTATCATCATACCATTGCCTACTGTCCATCTCACGACGTTATCGAGGTCACGTTGCAGTTGCTCACAATCTTGTAACTTATTTATTACTCTGTACAGAATAACATGTCCGCCTCTGTGGTGTAGTGGTTAGCGTGATTAGCTGCCACCCCCGGAGGCCCGGGTTCGATTCCCGGCTCTGCCACGGAATTTGAAAAGTGGTATGAGGGCTGCAACGGGGTCCACTCAGCCTCGTGAGGTCAACTGAGTAGAGGTGGGTTCGATTCCCACCTCAGCCATCCTGGAAGTGGTTTTCCGTGGTTTCCCACTTCTCCTCCAGGCGAATGCCGGGATGGTACCTACCATAAGGCCACGGCCGCTTCCTTCCCTCTTCCTTGTCTGTCCCTTCCAATCTTCCCATCCCTCCACAAGGCCCCTGTTCAGCATAGCAGGTGAGGCCGCCTGGGCGAGGTACTGGTCATTCTCCCCAGTTGTATCCCCGACCAAGTGTCTGAAGCTCCGGGACACTGCCCTTGAGGCGGTAGAGGTAGGATCCCTCGCTGTGTCCGAGGGAAAAGCCGACCCTGGAGGGTAAACAGATGATGATGATGATGATGATGATGACAGAATAACATCAACTGCAAAAAGCCTTACCTCTGATATAAGAAAATATAAAGGTCCGATAATACTGCCTTGAGGAATTCCCCTCTTAATTATTACAGGGTCAGATAAAGCTTCGCCTACTCTAATTCTCTGAGATCTATTTTCTAGAAATATAGCAACCCATTCAGTCACCGTTTTGTCTCAACACAGCGCCATCTTATAACAGAGTATGCGTGTGACGTCTCATATTTAGCACAAATTTTGCCTTACTCTGAAACGCAATCTCATGCAAACTACGTTTGAGACCTTCATTTTTTTTCAACAGGTAGCTTTCTCTTTTATCTGGCAATTGAGACATTAAACTTAATATCTCGGCGATATAAGCGTTCTATCCAGACATTAAAATCGTCCTAAACTTTTTCTTTCCATGTTCCCGTTGTCTAGGAACGTAAGTCTACTTTTAAAATCCACAGTTCTAACCCTCCAGGCAAACAACTCAATGTTGAAAACTTCCTAGGGATATCAGGTACGAATTTTAGGGAAATAAAATAAAGTATGAATATGGAGGAGGATGCTGAAAATTAGTTGGACAGAGAAAAAGTCAAACAATAGTGTCCTTAAGGAAATAAACGAAACAAGGGAATTGATGAACACTGTAGAAAAGAGGAAAACCAAATTCCTTGGCCACACACTTCGACATAACACATTCCTCACGACTCTGCTGGAAGGAAAAGTTCTGGGTAAGAAGGAAGAGGAAGGGCGAGGAAGAAGTATCTGGATTCCGTGATGGACAGGTTGAATTTGAAAAAATATGTTGATCTGAAACGCTCAGCAGATGAGAGACAATGTGGTTGCAGCGACAAGGCCTTGCCTTTAGGATATGAATGAATGAATGAGAATATATTCTTTACTAGCTGATTTATACGTGCTTCGCTACGGAATTCCTTGTATACAGAATTCTAGGTTAGGTAGTGTACACGTTGTGAGCAAGATGGTATTAAATTGCATAGCTCTTACCCTAGAAACGCGACTGAGAAGTTACCAAACATCCTTCCTCATATGAATATTGGGTTAGGGAATATTCATTCTAATGGTAGGCCCGCTTGTCTACCATCAGTCACAATCAGGTTGGGGAATTTCATTATAATGGCAGACACTCACTCTCCACCTGCCTTTTTACATCCTCATGAAAACTGTCTTCGTGGTTTCCCTAAATGAAATGAACATAGGTCATTACAATGACGTCAGTAGTAATGGCGCAATTAAAAGCAATGCATCATATGAAATACTCGATCAAATGACAAACCACACATTTTCTCACTTTTAACGAACAGTACTACGCGGCCGATCTAACAGTTCAAACTTCCGGAGCTCGAATGACCAAGCCGCAGACAGGCGTGATCCGTGAACACTCTTCGTCTTTATTCGGCGAGGGGTGTTGAATAGCGGAGAGTCCCAGGGCAAAAACTATGCCCTTTTACTAATCTGTTTCCCAGGAGTACCTGATGAATCGGAAAATCTTAGTTCACTACACTGGCGGAGGGAAATTCTATCTGACTTGGAGGCAAATTTTTCCTCCAAAGCAGAGGTAAAACCCCCTGTTAGCTGCTGATCTGGAATAAAATAAGTGTAGTATTTAACAAAAGTGAAGAGGAAGAAGCTTTTCCTAAGAAACGGCTCTTTTCAGACTTGAATTTTGAGTTATTTAGTGAATTGTGGTGCTATAATTTGCCAGCCCCGTGATGTAGGGGTAGCGTGCCTGCCTCTTACCCGGAGGTCCCGCGTTCGATTCCCGGGCAGGTCAGGGATTTTCACCTGGACCTGAGGGCTGGTTCGAGGTCCACTCAGCCTACGTGATTAGAATTGAGGAGCTATCTGACTGTGAGATAGCGGCCCCGGTCTAGAAAGCCAAGAATAACGGCCGAGAGGATTCGTCGTGCTGACCACACGACACCTCGTAATCTGCAGGCCTTCGGGCTGAGCAGCGGTCACTTGGTAGGCCAAGGCCCTTCAAGGGCTGTAATGGGGTTTGGTTTGGTTTGGTTTGGTTTGGTACTATAATTTGGAACAGGCCTAAATTTTAATTCTACCTACTACCAAGTGAGCCTCTGCCTTACATGTGCACGCTGCTCATTCTAAACAGCGCGTCAGAGTAGGGCTCGAATAGCTGGAATACTATGATGAACCAGTGTGTTTCGTACCAACAGTATCAGAAAATGTATGAACCAGAGGAATGGCTTGCTAAATAAGAAAGTTTTCTAACTCCCCACATACAGTATTTCTGGCCAATATTCAGTCAGGCTGTTATAGTCGGTAGAAATAAAGAACATCGCAACAAACAATGGTCAGTATATTGTTATTGTTGATCAATGTTATGCGCTTTCGATATTGTAGGCCTTCACGCTTAATTTTCTTTCGACTCTGAAATACCACTCTTACGGTAAAACTGAATAAAACATAAATGATCGGAAATTGTGTTCTCTATAACTTTTGTCATGTAGTACTTTTCTATAGGACCAATAAAATAGGTACCGGTATTTAAAAATTAAATTTTAGGCGCCTTCCCCTAAACGACAATTTCATCCCGGATGAATAAAATTGTTTATAGCTTAGACAGTAGTTTGTTATTCTCCGACTCTGTATACCGTATTGTCATTAAATTCTGTTAACCCATTTTCTCGTGGCTCGGCGTTGATATTGACTTAGCAACAAAATACAAATTCATGAATATCTGTGTTAACATAGCCGGTACAGTAAAAATGTACAAGACATAAATGATCGGAAATTTAATTCTATATAGCTTTAGTTTGTAGCATTTATCGATAGGACCACTAATGATACAAATATTTGAGAACTTACCAAGGGAGATGTTCAATAAATTTCCAATTTTTAAAAAAATAATTTAAGAAAAGGCTAGGGAAACAACAGATAGGGAATCTGCCACCTGGGCGACTGCCCTAAATTCAGATCAGTATTGATTGATTGATTGATTGATTGATTGATTGATTGATTGATTGATTGATTGATTGATTGATTGATTGATTGATTGATTGATTGATTGATTGATTGATTGATTGATTGATTGATTGATTGATTGATTGAATTAAATTTTAGGCCTTCCCCTAAACTACCATTTCACTCAGCGTGAATAAAATAATTTATAGCCTAGAATGTAGTGGCTCATCCCCCGACTTGACATACCGATTTTCATTAAATTCTCTTCTGCCGTTTTCTCGCTATGGGTGTACAGACAGACAGACAGACAGACAGAAATTTCAAATTCTGAGCAATGTACAGACAAAACTTCTATTTTGTATATATAGATTTATTCCTAAAAATTACAATCCTTTCCTTAATCATCGTTATGGTGGATTAGATTAGCAGTTTCAGCAGTTTTGCTGCCACTACGAGCGCTAATGTGAGTCAATGCAGAGTTTCACTTAAGACCTTTTAAATACATTCGGTGCAGACAATTATCAAAACATGAAAACAATGCCTGAGAGTATTGAACCAAGGAACACATTACAGAAAGAATTATGTAAATATAAGTTAATTTGGCCAGGATTTGAATAAAAAAGAAACAAGCAATTTTAGACTGTTTTTTCCGGATCTGCCGGAAGTCTTCTTTTCTTAATCTGTTCACCCTCCAGGGTAGGTTTTTCCCTCGGACTCAGCGAGGGATCCCACCTCTACCGCCTCAAGGCCAGTGTCCTGGGTCGGGGCATACAACCTGCCCAGGCGGCCTCACCTGCTATGCTGAACAGGGGCCTTGTGGAGGGATGGGAAGATTGCAAGGAACAGGCAAGGAAGAGGGGAAGAAGCGGCCGTGGCCTTATGTTAGGTACCATCCCGGCATTTGCCTGGAGGAGAAATGGGAAATCACTTCGAGGATGGCTGAGGTAGGATTCGAACCCTCCTCTACACAGTTCACCTCCCAGGGCTGAGTGGACACTGTTTCAGCGCTCGCACCACTTTTGAAACTTCATGGCAGAGCTGGGAATCAAACCCGGGTCTTCAGGGGGTGATAGCTAATCACGCTAACCACTACACCACAGAGGCTGACTTAGGCTCGAAGTGTTTTTCGATTTTTTTTTCTTTAGTTTGATAGGGCTATTTAAGACACAATTTGAAATTTTTTGAAGAAAAATAAGAAGAAGAAGTTTGTCGGGTTCCTCGCTACCTTCAATCAACTCTGCGTGCGCGCTCGTCTGACCCATTTAGATCGTAAGGCCAGACGTTTATAATCTCCACTTCTGAAAGCCTGACATGTGTCCATCACAGAAAAATGCACTACTAGAAACAAAGAAGCAGGAGTGGACTACCCGGTTACAACTCCCACTGCTGCTTCACGAGTCCATTGAGACTCAGTAGCTCGGAGCGGAGCGGCCAGTTCAGCCTCAACGCTGGTGCGGGAAGGATGTGTAGTGTGCGGGTCTGCTGCAGCGAATGTCATTGACACCGGCCTTCTTTAATCAAACCCAAGTGGTGGAACAGGATAAGACCTCTTCAACTCGTAAAAAATATTCAGCAGATACTTTTTATGCATAATTAACACTCAATTGACACTGATTGCACTGCGTGACTACCCCGTATACCGTACTTAAATTTGATTCAATTGGCGTATTTCTTTTTTCCTTTCGTGGGGGTGCAAAGGAGACGAGAGGACGCTGTGGTCGCTGCAGTCTCCTCACCACTCAGGTAAACGCAAACCTGAAGTCCATCACATAAACAGTTAAATGAAATTGTTTGAAATTGGTGTTTATCCTTTTAGACGATTCGATTCTGTGTGTTTTTAACGTCCAATATACGGTGAAAAAGAAAATAGCCTGGACTTCTGCAACATGTAATATTTCTAACGTATAGAATGACGTTAATAGTGGAAAGACTGTGTAGTATCCGAAGGAGTGTTTAGGGTGAATTTGACAACTGTGAAATGTAAACGCTTTGTTTGAAGATGGATCTGTTGTGTGGTGGCAATTTCACAAAGACAGCGGATGGTGTTCCTTGGTGGCATTTCTCTAGAGATTGTTATGTTGATCTGTTCAATATTGTCGTCGCTGCTACTTTTGCAATAGTCCTAGTTGTATCTGCTGTTTGCACCTGGCGCCTTCCATCACCCAGGTGAGTGGTATTCTTGCGTCCTTGTTCAATACCTGAATGATATTTTGCAAATTATTCAAAGTGTACTTCGGTTATTCCGTTTAGAAATTCGTTCCTGAAGAGACTTTGAGATATTCTACGTGTTCCACTTGTTTAACGTCGAACGTTGTCGGCAACGGCAGGAAGGGAAAGTGCTAGGATTGGGAAGGTGGTAGCCGTGGCCCTAATTAAGGTACAGCCTGATGTGAAAATTGGAAACCACAGATAACCATCTTCAGGGCTTGCGACGTTGGGATTTGAACGCATCATCTTCTAAATGAAAGCTCACAGCTACGAGACCCTAATAATAATTATTATTATGTCTTTCTTTCTTTCTTTTCTTTCTTAATCTGTTTACCCTTCAGGCTTGGTTTTTCTCTCGGACTCAGCCACGGATCCCACGTCTACTGCCTCAAGGGCAGAGTCCTGGAGTGCCAGACTTTGGGTCGGGAGATACAACTGGGAAGGAGGATCAGTATATCGCCCAGACCGCCTCATCTGATATGCTGAACAGGGGGCCTTGTTGGGGAACGGGAAAATTGAAAGGGATAGACAAGGAAGAGGGAAGGAAGCGGCCGTGGCCTTAAGTTAGGTACCATCCCGGCATTTTCCTGAAGGAGAAGTGGGAAACCACTGAAAATCATTTCGAGGATGGCTGAGTTGGAAATCGAGCTCACTTCTACTCAGTTGACCTCCCGAGGCTGAGTGGACCCTGTTCCAGCCCTCGTACCACTTTTCAAATTTCGTGGCAGACGCGGGAATTGAACCTGGGCCTCCGGGGGTGGCAACTAATCACGCTAACCACACAGAACCGGATAATAATAATAATAATAATAATAATAATAATAATAATAATAATAATAATTGTCTGTGAATTTGTATATTTCGATGGTGGATTTAGGATATTATACTAGTAGTGGGCCTAATTCTTGTAATATTTTCTTCCCGTTGAATTGATTGCTGTATTCTAGTTGTTGTGTAATTATGTTTTAACTTTACCTTATTATCACAGTATTGTAAGTGGCCATTGCCATCGGGATATTTCCCAATTGCAAAGTATTTGTTAATAATAATAATAATAATAATAATAATAATAATAATAATAATAATAATAATAATAATAATAATAATAATGCCGGGCTTAATGTCTCAGACGATTGAGACGCTGGCCTTCTGATTCCAACTTGGCAGGTTCGATCGCAGCTGAGTCCGATGATATTTGAAGGTGCTAAAATACGTCAGTCTCGTGTCGGTAGATTTACTGGTACTGCGGAACTAAATTCCGGCACCTCAGCGTGTCTGAAAATCGTAAAAGTTGGTTCGACGTAAAACTCAAAACATAACTTCTTCTTATTCTTCTACCGCCTTTCCCAGGTGCGAAAGGTATCGTACATGTGAATTTTGCTCTGTTTCACGACCGGATACCCTTCCTGACGCCAACCCTATGCGGAGGGATGTAATTTCCATTGCGTGTTTCTGTGGTAGTTGGTAGTGTGTTGTCTCGTCTGAATTTGAAGAAACACCCAGTCCTCGAGCCAGAAGAATTAAGCACACGCGATTAAAATCTCCGACCCGGCCGGGATTCGAACCCGGGACCTTCTGAGCCGAAGGCCTCGACGCTGACCGTTCAGCCAAGGAGTCGGACTCAAAAACATAACCATTATTATTATTATTATTATTATTATTATTATTATTATTATTATTATTATTATTATTATTATTATTATTATTATTATTATTATTATTGAGATCCTCCGTGGCTCAGGTGGCAGCGCGCCGGCCTCTTACCGCCGGGCTCCGTGGTTCAAATTCCGGTCACCCATTTGAGAATTGTGCTGGACAAAGCGGAGGCAAGACAGATTTTTCTCCAGATACTTTAGTTTCCTTCCGTCTCTGTGGTGTAGTGGTTAGTGTGATTAGCTGCCACCTCCAGAGGCCCGGGTTCGATTCCCGGCTCTTTCACGAAATTCGAAAAGTGGTACGAGGGCTGGAACGTGGTCCATTCAGCCTCGGGAGGTCAACTGAGTAGAGGTGGGTTCGATTCCTACCTCAGCCATCCTGAAAGTGGTCTTCCGTGGTT
Source organism: Anabrus simplex (assembly GCF_040414725.1). Lineage (NCBI taxonomy): Eukaryota > Metazoa > Arthropoda > Insecta > Orthoptera > Tettigoniidae > Anabrus > Anabrus simplex. Next base: position 77,633,662 of record NC_090277.1, read on the forward strand.
TCCCACTTCTCATCCAGGCAAATGCTGAGATGGTACCTAACTTAAGGCCACGGCCGCTTCCTTCCCTCTACCTTGTCTATCCCATCCAAACTTCCCATCTCCCCACAAGGCCCCTGTTCAGCATAGGAGGTGAGGCAGCCTGGGCGAGGTACTGCTTATTCTCCCCAGATGAATCCCTGACCCAGTGTCTCACGTTCCAGGACACTGCCCTTGAGGCGGTTTAGGTGGGATCCCTCGCTGAGTCCGAGGGAAAACCAACCCTGGAGGGTAAACAGATGAATAAGAAGAAGAAGAGTTTGGTTTCCACGATAATCTTCCATTCCAGTATCATTTCATCTGTCGGTTTGCCAGGCTGAGTGGCTCAGATGGTTGAGGCGCCGGCCTTCTGACCCCAACTTAGCAGGTTTGATCCTGCCTCAATTTGGTGGTATTTGAAGGTGCTCAGATACGTCAACCTCGTGTCGGTAGATTTACTGGCACATAATAAAACTTCTGCGGGACTAAATTTCGGCACCTCGGCGTCTTCGAAAACCGTAAAAGTAGTTAGTGGGACGCTAATAACATTATTATTATTATTATTATTATTATTATTATTATTATTATTATTATTATTATTATTATTATTATTATTATTATTATTTCTTCGTTATGCTCATTCAAAGACCGCGTTTTAACTTGTACCTCGATCTTCTCTTCCTCCCAATATCTCTCCATGAATGCACTGTGTTGCGTCTTGTGTTCTGTGGTTAACTTCCTACCAGTTTTCTTTTTAGGTGAATTTGTGCTCGGCTATTATTGCATTAAAGGCTCAAAGATCTCCTATGAGGTCATGATAATTATTATTATTTCGTAAGGCTGGTTTAATTCTCCCTCAAACGAGGGAGATGGTTGTGGTAGTGATTATAGTTTAACCCGTTACTGCATAGTGAGACATTGTGAGTGTTAGTGATACGGTACACCTTCAACTGTATATTCAATCAAACATATATACCCAGTGACTTCTCTCTTTTTTTTCTTTTTTTAAGGTGCAGTACTCCTTCCAATTCGTTAACACCCACGCTTACCAACCACCGTGTATTTTCCGTCGGCCATTTCCAAGCAGTTACTATAGTAACACCGGCTCAAGGGCAGTGTTCTGGAGCGTTAGCCTTTGGGTCATATGATAAAACTGGGGAGGAGAACCAGTACCCCTCCCAGGCTGCCTCATCTGCTATGCTGAACAGAGGCCTTGTGGTAGGATGGGAAGATTGGAAGGAATAGACAAGGAAGAGGGAAGGAAGCGGCCGTGGCCTTAAGTTAGGTACCATCCCGGCATTTGACTGGAGGAGAAGTGGAAAACAACGGAAAACCACTTCGAGGTCGGCTGAGGTGGACCCCGTTCCAGCCCTCGTACTACTTTTCAAATTTCGTGGCAGAGCCGGGAATCGTATCCGGGCCTCTGGGAGGTGGCAGCTAATACGTAATACCGTCGGGGTCGGAAAAGAACAGGAGTTGACCAAGAGAGGTTGGATAGGATAGATGAAAGTGAGGAGCCTGGCACAAGTGAGTGGAAGCAATGCCAGGACTCAGCTAAGGGTCCCGTGGTCGCCAACCCACGCTCCAAAGTTCAGAGTCCCTGGGCCTCGAGCCCGTCACTCCAGTTATGATGGCTACCAAGGAACGTAGATTAGAAGGTAGGTATCACGTGAGAGATGCGGAGTACCAAAGCTGAAGTCCGGATTTTGAAGTCGTGACGTTTTAACGCAGTGAGCGAGCGGTTAAGTAGCTAACCAAGGCTTTAAGGCCTACGTACGCTACATAACCTCACGAGTAAGTTGTATATTACGTGCATCCAAAGTGCCGTGATATTATCATTAACATGGATTTATATCTACAATATCTTGAGTATGATGAACAGAAAAAGAGACTGTGGCGTCCTTGTTACAATTAACAGGTGACCAACTCGAGTTCCCAACTCTAGAAATAATCCTGTTTCGCCAAGAAGTAAACCAAGTCAGTGAGCATTTCATTTTCAAACAAAATTAATTAATCTTAGAAATGGCGTATGGCTTTTACTGCCGGGAGTGTCCGAGGATAAGTTCGGCTCGCCAGGTGCAGGTCTTTTGATTTGACTCCCGTAGGCGACCTGCGCGTCGTGATGAGAATGAAATGATGATGAAGATGACACATACACCCAGCCCCCGTGCCAGATAAATGGTGGTTAAAATTCCCGACCCTGCCTGGAATCGAACACGGGACCCCTGTGACCAAAGGCCAGCACGCTTACCATTTAGCCATGCAGCCGGACATCGTAGAAATAAAGGGTTCTAATAGAAGGTGTGATAAAAATCACTGCAATAATGCTGACAACGAGAAAAATGTTATAACACATTTTGATATAAGTTTAAAATAATTTAAATAATATTCGTCCTAGAAATGAAAAACACCGGGCGAGTTGGCCGTGCGCGTAGAGGCGCGCGGCTGTGAGCTTGCATCCGGGAGATAGTAGGTTCGAATCCCACTATCGGCAGCCCTGAAAATGGTTTTCCGTGGTTTCCCATTTTCACACCAGGCAAATGCTGGGGCTGTACCTTAATTAAGGCCACGGCCGCTTCCTTCCAACTCCTAGGCCTTTCCTATCCCATCGTCGCCATAAGACCTATCTGTGTCGGTGCGACGTAAAGCCCCTAGCAAAAAAAAAAAAAAAGAAATGAAAAGACAGCTAACGGTTCCAGGCAAAAAGGTAAACGACTGGGAACTGGATAAATCGGAGACACATGACAGTCGAACTCGTCACTGCCTTCTGAATGCCACTTAGAATTACTTCCGAGGGGAATAATAGCGAAAAGAATAAGCGTCAGGAAACCGCGGGTTTGAGACCACGGATTAGCAATGGAGCAACAATACCACGGTAACAGTTTTACCACGGTTTCGTAACGCCTGATATTTACCGAGAATTGTGCACCCGGGTGTAAGTCCTTATAATCAACTCGTATTGATCCTTTACATCGCCGTCAAGGACATACAGAAACCTCTCAAAAACATAGCTCTTAGCAGTGAGTATAATAATAATAATAATAATAATAATAATAATAATAATAATAATAATAATAATAATTGTTACCGTATTTTTGTGGTAGTTATGCATGAAAGAAGGTGCTGGGTGGTGAATAGGTCTCAAGCTACTAAAGTGAAATTAATTTTAAAATTTAACAAGGTTATATTTTCTTTTCAAAATTAGGTAACAACAAATAGAACAGGTACTTAGTAGCCGAAACACGATTGAAAAATACATTTACATAGGTACCCCATTTGGGGCTTCAAAAGTCAGAAACATAATTCTTGAGCAATGAGCCCAACCTTACAATGAACACCATACAACAAAGGGGCCGAAAACCCCCAAACATGCCAGAAACATTTGCTTCCAATTACACCCAAAAGCCTCCTTGAGGCCGAGACACAATTTTCAATAAAGGGCAACTTCCCCCTAAAATACAAGCCTATCATAGGCCACTCCAAACTCCACTTTTAAGCTGTCCTCCAAGGACGTATACACAGGGGTAAAATACCCAACCTACTGAGGTCTGTTAAATAACAAGAAAGTTAATACATGACCACTAAAATACAATTTGAGAGGAGGCGAACTTGCACTCCTAATACACTTTGTTTAAGACCTACTTGGCACTAGGCCGTTAATACAAGGGCTAATCCCATACTACAGAGGTGACTTAATAACAATTTACATTACATTACGGAAGAATTGGTTGAGAAAAATAAGTTCACCTCAAGACGATGTGAGTGGGAGCTCGAGAGGGTTAAGCACTCTCTATCCCGATATGTCGTTTGAAAGATAGAATATATGAAAGGAGTAGTTACATTTTAGGAAAAGGTTACATGGTTGAACGCTTAGAACCCGCCCCGAAAGTTAAACTGCTGAGCTAGCAAAGAAAGAAGTTATTAATCGGCCATTACCTTGTTGTTGACCGCTGCCGAAGAAAGAGGCGCTTCCCGCCCCCTGCTATGTACTTAACACACTGAAAGATGGAACAGAAGTGGCGCAGAGACCCAAAAATCAGGTAGTTTATATCCTCTCGCGGAAGGTTCTAGGCGTTAGGGGAATGAAAACACCCGCCCACAATAATTTTATTGGCTAGGGTACAGAAACATATCCAAGTTGGGGGAAAATACATCGGATTGGTCGGAAATTACTAAAAGAAATTCGGGATTGGATAAACCTAAAACAAGGGGAAAAAGAGGGGTATACAGCCAACTTAAACAATAACAGAAGGAAATTTAACAAGAAACAAACATTTGAAATAAAAATTTCTCCAACAAAATAGTTCTTTGACTCCGCACTAGGGTGCACTATTGTTGATCTTCAGTAGTGTCCTCTAGGAGAGAAAGTTTACACTTCTTACTTCAAGCGAAACAAAAACACATCAAAAATGACACAGTTCAAAAACTCAAAATTTTCCACGTGGTGACATCTTCTGAGAAGGTAAAGAATTAACAGCGTAGATAAAGTTCAGACTTCCTCCAGCAGAGGAGTTTCACCTGGCGCAATTTTTAAATTAGCGACGTGGAGGTGTACCGCCCGGTACAGACCTCCCCCCCCAAAAGTTCCTCCAGGGGTGACACATGAAATCTGTTTGAAACAAGGTCCAAGTTATGCTGTGGATATGAAGATTGATTGCAGAAGCCTTTATAAGATTTCTTAATTTGGTTTGATTTAGTTTCAAAATTTTGTTGTTGCAGATGAAGTAAAGTCTTTATATTTGTAGAAGTTGAATTTCTGAAGATAACTTTTTATACTTGAAAGTGAAGGAAAAAAAAAATTTTCAAAGTCCACCAAATATTGCAGTTGAATTTCCAAGTGTAGTCATTACTTATAGTAACTGTTCATGTAGTAGATGGTGATGAAGTGGGATGGCCAGACCGGCCGTTGCGGCTTGCGTCCAAAGGAGGCCGCTCGGACCCCTCAAGTACCCTGAGATACCGCTCGCCCGCACTATGAGGGGAGCAGAGGTGTTGAAGCACGCCGCGCCCGCGGTGAACACATACAGGCTGCGGGCAAGTAGCAGGTCGTGCGCCGCACATCAGCCTTGGCCGGGAGGAGAGCTCCGGCTCGCCGTGCACACGTCGTCCTCGCTGGGGCCGAGGGGGCCCGTCCTCTGCTCCAGTTGCTGCACGGCGCCGCGCGGCTGCGGGGGCACTGAAACATTAAAGCTTGGCGGCAGAATTGTGTTGGACCATCATCTTTTTTTTTTTTAAGGGCACAGGCTTGGTGAGGAGGTTGAGGGGTCAGCGGCGTGCAGATATCCATGGCATTTACTCAAATCAAGCCACAGTGTGTATTGAAGCAGGAGACGGGAGCGTGGTAATGGCCGAGGCAAGGACAGAATGGCAGTTTAACGGATCGGGGAAGGTTTTACAAGAGGCTTACATATAAGACAAAATATTATAGAAGGGGCAGAAAGCCTTAAAAGTTGAACTCAAAAAAAAATATAACCTTCATATTCCTTTCAATTTATATGAAACAAGTTGACACAAAATTTACACTGGTTTCACCTGTGACAGGTGAACCCTAAATATCCTCTCGGTGGCTGGATTGCTTACTAACAACGTAACTGGCGTAAGAAAATCGAGAATTATACAAGGCCCATGAAATCTGGGGGCAAGCTTGCCCGCGGGAACAAAATTCTTGACCATCACCTGGTCACCTACCTTCAAAGTGGTGGGTCTCCGTCCACGATCATACTTTTCTCTAACCTTTTCATGAGATACCTTAAGATTGGCTTTAGCCTTCTTCCAAAGATCTTTAATATTATCCGGATCTATTGTCTCGGGTAGAATGTCACTCAGAGACCAAAGGTTAGAAAGCGGCGTGTTGGGAATAAACTTGAACATCAAGGAAGCTGGAGTGAACTTATGAGATTCATGAACCGCCGAATTCAAAGCAAAAGCTAACCAATGCAGGGACGTGTCCCATCTGGAATGATCTTCATGATGATAGGCAATAAGTGCGGACCTGAGATTACGATTAACCCGTTCAGCCAGAGATGGTTGAGGGTAATAAGCAGAAGTAGTTACATGAGAGATGGATAAGTCAAAACAGAATTTACGAAATAAATTAGATGTAAAAGCCTTAGCATTATCAGATACAATATATTGGCACGGACCAAACGAAGCAAAAATAGAATTTAGGCAAGTAATGGTGGACTGAGCGGTAGCCAGCTTAGTCGGAAATAACCAGGAAAATCTGGTAAAACCATCTACACATACAAAGATGAATTTGTTGGCATTTCCCTTCGACTGGGGGAAGGGTCGTACATAATCAATATACAGGCGTTCCATGGGGCGCGATGCTTGATGCGAAGACAAGAGGCCTACCTTGGTGGACATGGTTGGTTTACTAATCAAACAGGATTTACAAGCCTTTACTAGTTCACGGATTTCACCGTCCATACCTTTCCAGATGAACATTTCCCGAATCTTTTCACGAGTTTTAAAGATACCAAGATGCCCTCCTAATGCGGTCTCATGATAATACTTGAAGATCATAGGTACAAGAACCGCTGGAACAACAACCTTCATCATCTTATCATGCCTCGAAGGGCAACATAGAACACCATTCCTCAGAACATAAGGGACGACATGTTCCCCAGAAGCAAGGGTTTCCATTATCGGAGCCAGCGTCGGATCTTCACGTTGGTATTTCTCAATATCCCTAAAAAGCATGGGAGCATCTGTTAAGATGGCATTAACACCAGATAGTATGGACTCGGGAGGTGATGAACTGTCGACCGGTTCCTGGGTCTCGACGTCGTTAGAAAACATACGGCTGAGTCCATCAGCAACAACATTTTCGGTACCTCTGATATGCCTGACATCAAATTGGAAGGCAGAAATACGGATGGCCCAACGGGCTATACGACCAGTACGACGCGGCCTACCTAAGACCCAGCTTAGGGCTTGATTATCTGTCTCCAGGTCGAATTTGACATGCTCCAGATAGAGGCGGAACTTCTCTAAGGCGAATAAGACTGCCAAACCTTCGAGCTCATAGATGGAATACTTGGCTTCTTGAGCCGACAATGTCCTAGACGCATAGGCGATGGGGCGCCTCCCTAGTTCAGTCTCTTGAAGAAGGACTGCAGCTACCGCTGACGACGACGCGTCGGTTTGGACGATGAATTTCTTCGAGAAATCAGGCATAGCAAGTACAGGGGCATTACAAAGTGCTAATTTAAGGTCTTCAAAAGCGGCTTGTTGAGAAGGTCCCCACTCGAATTTGATGCCTTTCCTACGAAGAAGGTTTAAGGGCGCCGCTCTATTAGCAAAGTTAGGAATGAACTTTCTGAAGAAATTCACCATACCAATGAACCTGGCGATACCTTTAATGTCCTTGGGAGGTTTAAAATCACGGATGGCCTGTGTTCTAGAATGATCGACTGCTACACCATCGGGTGACACAATATGCCCTAGGAATGACATAGAGGGCTTAGCAAAGGCAACCTTGGACAACTTAACAGTTAACCCAGCCTTACGAAGGCGATCGAGAACTTCTCGCAAATGATCCAGATGTTCTTCAAAAGTCTCTGAAAATACGACGACATCATCTAAATAGTGATATAAGTACTCGAATTTGATGTCGGAGAAGACCCTATCTAGTAGCCTAGTGAGCACAGCTGCTCCCGTAGGGAGCCCGAAAGGCACGCGGTTGTATTCATATAAATTCCAGTCCGTGGCAAACGCTGTAAGGTGTTTAGACTCTTCGGCAAGGGGAATTTGATTATAGGCCTGATTTAAGTCCAAGATGGTGAAGAACTTGGCCTTACGAAACCATGAAAAACAAGAATGAAGGTCAGGAAGGGGCACAGATTGCAACACCACCTTCCGATTGAGAGCCCTGTAATCAATGACAGGCCTGAAGCCTCCTTGGGGTTTCGGGACTAGGAAAATAGGCGATGAATACGCTGACTTAGAGGGCCTAATAATACCATCCTTCAACATCTGATCGATAATTTCTTTCAGAGCCTTCATTTTAGGTGGAGATAGCCTATAAGGTGGAAAACGGACAGGAATCGAATCCGTGACCTCAATTTTGTATTCAATAAGGTCAGTAACACCAAGAGTATCAGAGAACACCTCGGGAAACGACTGACACAGTTTGCGAAAACTATCAGCCTGCTCCTCAGGTAGATGTCTAAGGTCTAACAACATCTCATCCTGGGTAGGCGAAATAGAAGAACATGACACAGAATTACACTTTAATAGTGGTATTTTACAACTAGAAGCAAATTTGAATGTGCACGACCTAGACTGGAGATCGAGCACAAGACCAGTGTGAGAAATAAAGTCAGCTCCCAATATAATGGGGCAAGACAATTGCTTGGCCACAAACAATTTAATTTTCCATGTAAACTTAAAAATACGAATCTTGACCAGTAAGGAACCTAGAATTTCTAAAGGAGATGAATTAGCCGAAACGTATTGAACAGGAGAAGAGACATAGTCAGGAAGTTTACAAACCGATTTCAATTTAGAATACCATTCAGACGAAATAATCGAACAAACACTGCCTGAATCTAAGAGAGCTGTTATAGGCTCGTTATTTAACTCAATCTTAAGAAAAGGAACAGGTGCGGGGGTATCCGCCGCAATCCTAAGACATTCTTTAGGGCATTCAAAAGATGAATTTGAAGGCTGATCGTTCTCTGCATTTACAACCTGTTTACTAGGGGCTGAGTCTCGGGAAGATGGATTAGTCGACTCAGCCGAAGCCACTAGTCACTTTTTATTATTGGCATAGGTGGAATTTGCACCAGAAGTTGAGCAGGAGGGGGTGCTATTTGAGTTGGGACAATTCTTGGCAATATGTGAGAAAGCCCCACATTTAAAACAGCCTTGTGATGACCCGGCTCCATTCCTTGTCCCACTTGACTTGATCAGCGGACAATTGTTGCGCAGATGGTCAGGCGACCCGCAAGCATAACATTTACGGGGATTGACTGGTCGGCGAGGTGGAGGCCGAGTGTTACTAAAGGAAGGCGGGGGTTCTTTCGCGACACGCAAGGAATCGGCGTATCTAACTCCTTCCGCTGAGACGGCCAATGCTTCAAGTTCAGAGAAGGTTTGCGGGCACGCCGCGAAACACAAATATGACCTATAGGGAGGTGAAATTCCCTCTACAATAGCCTGTACAATCTGTTCTTCAGGAAAATGAAGGGCAAACACCCTAGTATAAAACTTAATGTCCTGTATGAAATCAGCCAAGTTTTCATCCAAGCGCTGTACACGATAATAGTACTTCTGAATAAGGGAGGACCTGGCCCTAGCCGGGATGAAGTTAGCTAGCAAATGGGCATGGAAATCCTCAATAGATGATCGCTCGGCAATGGCTCTAACTATTTTGTCTGAGAGAATACCTATAGCATACGGATAGATAATTTGCAAAATTTGACATGGAGACAGAGAAAACACAAGGGCATGATCCTGAAATTCAACTAGAAATCTTAAAAATGAAATTACATCACTGGTGGTATTAACAGAAAATTTAGAAATACCTCTGAGCAACATTGCCAATGGATGAGGCAAGCTGCTAAACCCGGGTGACATAGTAGGTAAAGGTTTCAATGGCAAAGAAGTTAATTCAGAACGGATGTTACTCAGCGATGCACGGCGTTCAGACTCGTTGTCCAATGGGGCAGAGATAGTTTGAGCAGCGATGGTTTTCCTATTTACTTCTCCCTTAGGAGGCGCTTCCTCGCTACCTGCATTCACTATGGTGGGCTGATCAGATTTGGGAGGAATTTCCCCAGTTAACAATTGAGTGACCTTACTAGATAATTCGGAAATATTTTCCAGGAGCGTACTAGCTTCCTTCCTCTGAACGTCATTCAGTTTTAGAGACAGCAGATCGTTAACCCTATTCGAAAAATGATATAGCCTGCCTTGCACACGCTTAATTTGATTGGGAGAAGGATCATTTTCATCAAAAAAACTAACTACAGAAGCTAGCCCAGTAACATTCTCCGTGACCGTGGAAAGAGAATCGTCAATTTCTTTCTCTCCCAAATTAGGGATGGAAATGGGCAAATCAAGGGACTCTCTAAGCTTGTTAGTGTCTACTGCAACCGTGCCTCCAGATTGCACATTTCTGATATTTAATTCATAGATCAACTCCTCTTTGCGCAAATAATTAAGATGGAGAACATCGCGAGGGCCGGGCATGGTGACAGAACAATTTTGAAAAAGTCAAAAAATTCCAGCAGCTGAGAAAATGGTTAGAGTTCGGATCAAAACAATGTCTAGCCGTCAAAAGGGGCTAAATTGAGACCCATTCAACCACGCTCTGCTACCACTTGTTACCGTATTTTTGTGGTAGTTATGCATGAAAGAAGGTGCTGGGTGGTGAATAGGTCTCAAGCTACTAAAGTGAAATTAATTTTAAAATTTAACAAGGTTATATTTTCTTTTCAAAATTAGGTAACAACAAATAGAACAGGTACTTAGTAGCCGAAACACGATTGAAAAATACATTTACATAGGTACCCCATTTGGGGCTTCAAAAGTCAGAAACATAATTCTTGAGCAATGAGCCCAACCTTACAATGAACACCATACAACAAAGGGGCCGAAAACCCCCAAACATGCCAGAAACATTTGCTTCCAATTACACCCAAAAGCCTCCTTGAGGCCGAGACACAATTTTCAATAAAGGGCAACTTCCCCCTAAAATACAAGCCTATCATAGGCCACTCCAAACTCCACTTTTAAGCTGTCCTCCAAGGACGTATACACAGGGGTAAAATACCCAACCTACTGAGGTCTGTTAAATAACAAGAAAGTTAATACATGACCACTAAAATACAATTTGAGAGGAGGCGAACTTGCACTCCTAATACACTTTGTTTAAGACCTACTTGGCACTAGGCCGTTAATACAAGGGCTAATCCCATACTACAGAGGTGACTTAATAACAATTTACATTACATTACGGAAGAATTGGTTGAGAAAAATAAGTTCACCTCAAGACGATGTGAGTGGGAGCTCGAGAGGGTTAAGCACTCTCTATCCCGATATGTCGTTTGAAAGATAGAATATATGAAAGGAGTAGTTACATTTTAGGAAAAGGTTACATGGTTGAACGCTTAGAACCCGCCCCGAAAGTTAAACTGCTGAGCTAGCAAAGAAAGAAGTTATTAATCGGCCATTACCTTGTTGTTGACCGCTGCCGAAGAAAGAGGCGCTTCCCGCCCCCTGCTATGTACTTAACACACTGAAAGATGGAACAGAAGTGGCGCAGAGACCCAAAAATCAGGTAGTTTATATCCTCTCGCGGAAGGTTCTAGGCGTTAGGGGAATGAAAACACCCGCCCACAATAATTTTATTGGCTAGGGTACAGAAACATATCCAAGTTGGGGGAAAATACATCGGATTGGTCGGAAATTACTAAAAGAAATTCGGGATTGGATAAACCTAAAACAAGGGGAAAAAGAGGGGTATACAGCCAACTTAAACAATAACAGAAGGAAATTTAACAAGAAACAAACATTTGAAATAAAAATTTCTCCAACAAAATAGTTCTTTGACTCCGCACTAGGGTGCACTATTGTTGATCTTCAGTAGTGTCCTCTAGGAGAGAAAGTTTACACTTCTTACTTCAAGCGAAACAAAAACACATCAAAAATGACACAGTTCAAAAACTCAAAATTTTCCACGTGGTGACATCTTCTGAGAAGGTAAAGAATTAACAGCGTAGATAAAGTTCAGACTTCCTCCAGCAGAGGAGTTTCACCTGGCGCAATTTTTAAATTAGCGGCGTGGAGGTGTACCGCCCGGTACAATAATAATAATAATAATAATAATAATAATAATAATAATTTGGTACCGAGCTGAGTGGTTCAGACGGTTGAGGCGCTGGTCTTCTGACTCCAACTTGGCAGGTTCAATCCTGGCTCAGTCCTATGGTATTTGAAGGTACTCAAATACACTGACTGACAGAGCAAATGCAACGCCAAGAAGGAGTGGTCAGAACTTTATGCCAATTGCAGGGTAGACTGACGTCACTGAGGTATGCTCATGATGTGAAATGCGCCGCTGTGCTGCGCACGTAGCGAACGATAAATGGGACACGGCGTTGGCGAATGGCCCACTTCGTACCGTGATTTCTCAGCCGACAGTCATTGTAGAACGTGTTGTCGTGTGCCACAGGACACGTGTATAGCTAAGAATGCCAGGCCGCCGTCAACGGAGGCATTTCCAGCAGACAGACGACTTTACGAGGGGTATGGTGATCGGGCTGAGAAGGGCAGGTTGGTCGCTTCGTCAAATCGCAGCCGATACCCATAGGGATGTGTCCACGGTGCAGCGCCTGTGGCGAAGATGGTTGGCGCAGGGACATGTGGCACGTGCGAGGGGTCCAGGCGCAGCCCGAGTGACGTCAGCACGCGAGGATCGGCGCATCCGCCGCCAAGCGGTGGCAGCCCCGCACGCCACGTCAACCGCCATTCTTCAACATGTGCAAGACACCCTGGCTGTTCCAATATCGACCAGAACAATTTCCCGTCGATTGGTTGAAGGAGGCCGGGGCGTCCGTTCACAAGACTACCATTGACTCCACAGCATAGACGTGCACGCCTGGCATGGTGCCGGGCTAGAGCGACTTGGATGAGGTAATGGCGGAACGTCGTGTTCTCCGATGAGTCACGCTTCTGTTCTGTCAGTGATAGTCACCGCAGACGAGTGTGGCGTCGGCGTGGAGAAAGGTCAAATCCGGCAGTAACTGTGGAGCGCCCTACCGCTAGACAACGCGGCATCATGGTTTGGGGTGCTATTGCGTATGATTCCACGTCACCTCTAGTGCGTATTCAAGGCACGTTAAATGCCCACCGCTACGTGCAGCATGTGCTGCGGCCGGTGGCACTCCCGTACCTTCAGGGGCTGCCCAATGCTCTGTTTCAGCAGGATAATGCCCGCCCACACACTGATCGCATCTCCCAACAGGCTCTACGAGGTGTACAGATGCTTCCGTGGCCAGCGTACTCTCCGGATCTCTCACCAATCGAACACGTGTGGGATCTCATTGGACGCCGTTTGCAAACTCTGCCCCAGCCTCGTGCGGACGACCAACTGTGGCAAATGGTTGACAGAGAATGGAGAACCATCCCTCAGGACACCATCCACACTCTTATTGACTCTGTACCTCGACGTGTTTCTGCGTGCATCGCCGCTCGCGGTGGTCCTACATCGTACTGAGTCGATGCCGTACGCATTGTGTAACCTGCATATCGGTTTGAAATAAACATCAATTATTCGTCCGTGCCGTCTCTGTTTTTTTTTCCCCAACTTTCATCCCTTTCGAACCACTCCTTCTTGGTGTTGCATTTGCTCTGTCAGTCAGTGTACGTCAGCCAAGTGTCCGTAGATTTACTTGCATGTAAAAGAACTCCTGCGGGACTAAATTCCGTCACCTCGGCATCTCCAAAAACCATTAAAAAATAGTTAGTGGAACGTAAAGCCAATAACATTGTCAATAATTTAGTACACCAACATAAGTTCCGATGAAGTCTTGTGAATAGTATTCTATTCTTTATATATTTGGTCTTTTAGCAAAGCAGGCTCCATTTTGAGGCCGCGTGTATCTCGGGTTCTTTGTTCATATGATGTTGAAAGGAATTCGCTTCAAGTTTTATGACTCTCAATTACGAGACACGGTTATTTATGACGCTTTTAGCGCTAATTAGTGATCGTGTGTGAAATTCCATTGCAGGAAAAAAGATAGTCGGCGTTAGTACTACGTATAGATTATACAAGGAAATATTATCATGCCTGAGGTTGAACAATAAAGTATGGTCAAACTTTCTGAACATATTCCTTCAACGTAGAAGAAGAAAATACACTGAGTGGCCAAAAGTCACGGGAAGGGGTGTCCCATTAGACAATGTGCCATGTATGATCCCTGTGGCGTAGCTGAGCAGTCCGCCTTTTCCAAAGTTTCATTCCGCTCCCTGAAGGGGAGGGGCGGGCCACCTGAAGGTTCCGCCTTCACCCTGGGCAGGGTAGTCCGTTACAGACACCATTGTCAGGAAGTTGGCAACACATCGCGAGTTAATCGACTTTGAACGTGGAGTGAATATCGGCGCACGGCATTGTGGAGATCACACGCCAGTTCGGGTTTGCAAGGTCAACAGTGTCGAGGATAGATCTTCGATATCGCAGAGAGAAAGTTACCACCCGCGCAATCCCCCGCACGGGAAGACCAAAGGTGTTTTACGAACGGCCATCACGTCGTTTCCGCAGAATTATACTGGGCGCTCGACGGGCTACCAGTTGAATGGTTGCAGTCGGGAACCTATTTCTTCCAGGACTGTAAGGAGGCAACTGCACCGCACAGGTTTCACTACCCGACGACCAACTCGTGTCCCTTTGCTGACACTTCGACACAGAGCTCAATAACGTGCACAATTTATATTACAAGAAGAAAATTTGGCAGTTAATATGTTGAAGAACGCTATATGTGTGCATACAGGAATGCTGTAGTGGAAACGCCGCCCGAATGCCTAGGAATAACTGTGTGTACAGACGGGATAAAAACGGGCATCTCTGTAGAACAATAAAGTCAGGACAACCTTGTGAACTTGAAAAGAAAATTACTTTTCCCTCTGCGAAAATTAAATGATCAAAAAAAGGGTCATGACCATCCATCAACGTCTGATCTCTCTGTGGGTGGGGGCGGTAGAATATCACTCACCATAACCCCTGTCTGTCGTAAGAGGCGACTAAAAGAGGGAGTGTGGGTTGGTGAGCGCAGGGCCCTTAGTTGAGTCCTGGAATCTCTTTCACATACCTGTGCCAGGCTCCTCCATTTCATCTATCATATCTATAGCTTACACCACAGCCTGCACGGTTGCTAGGTAACATTGTCTGGCCATCCATCTATAGTTTACACCACAGCCTGCACGGTTGCTACGTAACATTGTCTGGCCATCCATCTATAGCTTACACCACAGCCTGCACGGTTACTACGTAACATTGTCTGGCCATCCATCTATAGTTTACATCACAGCCTGCACGGTTGTTAGGTAACATTGTCTGGCCATCCATCTATAGCTTACAGCACAGCCTGCACGGTTACTAGGTAACATTGTCTGGCCATCCATCTATAGCTTACACAACAGCCTGCACGGTTACTAGGTAACATTGTCTGGCCATCCATCTATAGCTTACAGCACAGCCTGCACGGTTACTAGGTAACATTGTCTGGCCATCCATCTATAGCTTACACAACAGCCTGCACGGTTACTAGGTAACATTGTCTGGCCATCCATCTATAGCTTACACCAGAGCCTGAAGGATTTCTACGGTTTCACTTCCGTCACACATTTTGTCGCGCTCCGTTACACAAATTATCGGGTGACCTCCCAGCCATAAGACATGTTTGTATGAAAAGAAAAGGATATCGAAAATGGCTCCATACAGGTAGAGAATTGTAAGTATATGAAAGAAATAAAGCGAACCATTGAACCACATCTTTGTGGAATGCAGGAAGATATCGGTAATAACCTGGATGGCTTGGCCAAGCGGCATGGAAACCGTTCTGGGCTGTAATAAAGAATCTTACAAAGGGAGAGCAAAGAGAAATGAACAGCGTTTTGGGAACGAGTTGTAGATCTGAAAGAATCGCAGGACAGAAGAAAGGAGTATTCTGAAACACTTCTCAATATAAAAGAAAGTCCTTCTGTTTAAATCGTGAACGGTGGAGTTCATGAGGAGGAGAACAATGATGGCAGTGACATAATGCTCGAGGAAAGCATTTTCCCTTTGTGGAAATCGAATGATCATAAATATATGCAAATATTTTCGCTCTTCAGAAATGTAGCGAGAGTAACATAAATTCCAAGGGCTCTAATAGTTCGTACTCCTGAATGTTATGCAAATCTCATAGCGGAACTGTTGTGCAGTGTACAGTGAAACGTGTTTCTCGCTCTATTAAGTTTGCATCCTAACCTATTACCGCCTAAATTTCCGAGCTCTGTCGAACTAGATAAGGAGAGAAATATGGTCGCAACCCCCATCATGTACAAGAACAGAATAAGCTGTCGAGTTAACGGAGGAAGGAATTTCCCCACCTGTGTTTTTATGTCCGAGGTACACATTTCCTCTTCATTGCGAGCTCGTGATAAACCCATTAAGCCTCGTCCGTTATCGGATAATGATGAAATGTTACGGCTGCTAGGATTTCATCAACAAGTGTTTATGTCTCTGTCAGGTAATTTATCTTCCTCTCAATATGATGTAACTCTTCGTTAATGAGCTAATGAATTGGATTATCTTAAGGACAGCTACAAAGAGATGTTCAGTCCTTGTACGGATCAATTACTGAACAGTAACTTAGGACACTTTAAGAACAGTGATTGTCAGGGGTGCCGACTCGAGCACCCCGCAACATATTTGTTCTTTACTTTATTCTCGGTCACAAATGCATACGTACATTTTATTAATTAGATCCAATTTATCCAAAATTTCATCAAGGTTAATTGATTCCAGAGATAGTAAAGTTTCAAAAGATCGTTTTAACTATCAGAACGTTCTCAGCTCTGAGAAGATTAAAAACTGACCGTCGAGAACCATGAAGCAAGGAAAATTGAACGAGAACGGAATCGTGCATGTCTCTAATCAAGAAATTTTAAAAAATGAACCTCCAAACTGTGCAAACGTTTTCTCTCGTTATGAGTGAGAATAAGAAATTCCGCAAAGATTTTAAATTTTGTACTAAGGACTCAATATTGTTAGTTTACTTTTTATTATAAAGTGTTGCTCATATAAACTAAGACCGTCGAATACCACGCTGCAGTATGGGAGGCGCATGCGTAGTTCTTGACCTTGCAAGCATCAGTCGCCAGTCTGAGACATTTATCATTCCAACACCGTATTTTTGTATGTAAAAGTTCTGGTTTCATCTTAATGGTCTTAGTGAACAGTCATAACTCTGGTTATTGGTGTGCAGAAAATCCTAGTGGTGTTTATGAAGTCCCTCACTATGAGGATTAGTGTTTGGTGTGTTGTTAGTGCAAGACGAATAATTAGGCCTATTTTTTCGAGATGACAGTAAATACAGAGAGGAACTAACATGACATTTTGAGGCTGTTCTTCCATCATTTAAGAGAAGAAGAAAAATTGCGTGGATGGTTTAAACAAAATTCAGCCCCTGCTCATTCAACAGAAGATACCCTTCTTAGAATCTCGGAAGTTTTTGAAACAGAGTGATGAGTGCTGGCCTGTTTCCCCCTCGTCCTTCAGATCTAACAGTGTGTGACTGTTACTTGTGGGGTAAACTGAAAGACAAAGTGCATCGAACATATCCTCCCACTTTAGAGGAACTGAATGAAAACAT
This sequence comes from Anabrus simplex, assembly GCF_040414725.1. Classification (NCBI taxonomy): domain Eukaryota; kingdom Metazoa; phylum Arthropoda; class Insecta; order Orthoptera; family Tettigoniidae; genus Anabrus; species Anabrus simplex. Next base: position 77,651,040 of record NC_090277.1, read on the forward strand.
TGCGAATGAAATCAGAAACATTGCAGTGTCAGAACTCACTCGTGTCAGCCAGATACAGTGCCTCTATAAGGACGACATTTCCAGCATCTTCCATGAGGTAAGATTTCATGTAAGCTCGTATACACGCTTAAAGCAGGGCGAGGCTGAGGCAGCTGCCGTAGCGCAAAGCACAAACACCGTGCGTTCAATCTTAGTTTATAAGAGCAAAATGTGACGCAGTTTGGTTTCATTTAAGATATACTATTGTTATTAGCTTTACGTCCCCCTAACTACGTTTTTACGGTTTTCTGAGGCGCCCGGGTGCCGGAATTTTGTCCCGCGAGAGTTCTTTTACGTGCCAGTAAATCTAACGACACAAGGCTGACGTATCTGAGCACTTTCATGTAGCAATGAACTGAGCCAGGATCGAACCTGCCATGTTGGGGTCAGAAGGCCAGCGCCTCAACCGTCGGAGCCACTCAGCGCAGCGCCATTTATTTATTTATTTAATTATTTATTTAATTATTTATTTATTTAGAGAGGTGGGGCTGAGATTGCTTTTAAAAAAAGTAATTTGCAGCCTGGGTAAGGAATGTGTTCACCGCACGTCACTGGGAAATACTACAATACCTGTTTTGATTTCATTCGAATTCCGTATGAAACATGGAAAGTGTAACATTTATTCATAAGATACACTAATAGTCCATTTAGAATTTCCATTTACTTTACAGATAGTAATTTGGACTGTCGAAGACAGGCTTATATTTCATAATTGGCCTAGGGAGATGAAATGGAAGTACAAGAACAACTTCTATATGGAATCAGGAGATAGAGGAATATGGAATGAAAGTGAGTGTGGAGAAGAGTATGACAGTAGTGATGACGAGAGGTAATAGAGAAAGAGGAGGGAATAATTATGTAAATGGAAGACCATAACAAGTTGTGAAAAGCTTCAAATATTTGGGGAGTATACTTGAAGAAGATGGGAAAATAAACAAACAAATTGGAAAGAGAATCCAATAAGCCAATGTGTGAGATGTATGGTGTGGAAATGGGACGTCCCAGAGAAATGCAAGAAAATTCTGTACTCAATGTATTGCACACCAGTTTTGACATACGCGGCGGGGACATGGACAACAGCAATGCAGAATGCAAACAGCCGAGATTAAATTCTTTAGAGGAATAATTGAGAACACATGAAGGGATAAAATGAGCAATCACAGAGAGAATTGGATTCCCTAAACTGCAAGACAAGATACAGACCAGAAATCTGAAATGGTAAGGACGCATGATGAAAATGGAAAAGAAGAGAATTCCAAAGCGAGTATTTGCGGAGAAATTAATAGAAGAAAGACAACGGGTGAGGCCCAAATGATACGGTGAAGGAGAGTTTAGAGAAGAGAGGAGTAAATGTAGAAGAAATATTTGGAGGAAGGAATTTGAATTAATTGATAATTTTACATGCCACTGAGGCTGAAAAGCCTCTTCATGTAGTGTCTTCATATTATACTATACAGGTTTATGAACACACTAACTAATTTTTTATAATATTAAATGAAGCATTAAACTTTAAAAAATAAAACACAGATACCAAATTTTGTAAAATAAAAACATACATTATGTAATAACAAAGTAAAACATTAAGCTTCTTTATTATTTTAGATTACAAGAATCTAAAGATAAACCACAGATTAGAACAATTTTCTAAGAAACATACATATTTCTGATCTCAGCCCCTTGCGTACTCCTCCAGGAAGATAGATGTCAAGGACTGCTTTAGTTGAGTAACGGTATTATTTGTGAATCGGTGAAGATCAACAACGTTAAAGATACGTGATGCAGTGCAAACAAAGGATTTGTTAAATTTAGTGGTAGTGGAGTGGTGGAGGGATAGAGAACTGTGAAGGTGCTTGATTCACAGGCCGCCCAGAACACTGGAAATGAAGAAGGAGAATTGGTCGAAGGAAAGATAAATAAAGAGGAACTTTAGATGAGCAAGTGTCAGACCCTTGTCAGGTCCGGTGGTCGCTCCCCTACACTCACAAGGTTTTCTTCTTTAGGGTATATTACGCTTAAGGTAAGAAATTCAACAGAATTGAATGTCAGATTGGTGATACAAAGCTAGAACAGGTCGATAATTTCAAGTATTTAGGTTGTGTGTTCTCCCAGGATGGTAATATAGTAAGTGAGATTGAATCAAGGTGTCGTAAAGCTAATGCAGTGAGCTCGCAGTATTCTGTAAGAAGGAAGTCAGCTCCCAGACGAAACTATCTTTACATCGGTCTGTTTTCAGACCAACTTTGCTTTACGGGAGCGAAAGCTGGGTGGACTCAGGATATCGTATTCATAAGTCAGAAGTAAGACATGAAAGTAGCAAGAATGATTGCTGGTACAAACAGGTGGGAACAATGGCAGGAGGGTACTCGGAATGAGGAAATAAGGGCTAATTTAGGAATGAACTCGATGGATGAAGCTGTACGCATAAACCGGCTTCGGTGGTGGGGTCATGTGAGGCGAATGGAGGATAGGTTACCTAGGAGAATAATGGACTCTGTTAAGGAGGGTAAGAGAAGTAGAGGTAGACCAAGACGACGATGGTTAGACTCGGTTTCTAACGATTTAAAGATAAGAGGTATAGAACTAAATGAGGCCACAGCACAGGATTGTGGCGACGTTTAGTAAATTCACAGAGGCTTGCAGACTGAACGCTGAAAGGCATAACAGTCTATAATGATAATGTAATGTAATGTAACGATGGTATACGCTATAGAGTGGTCACTCGGTTATCAGTTTCAAATTTGCACTGTCACACAGTGTTCGCAGTAAACGTTCGTCATCGCTTAGAAAAAAGTAAACGAATGTTTAATTCTAATTTATTACAAGTAATGGAAAATTTTATGCCATTATATAATACTTGACTCTTGGAACACGACAGGTGCGCCACAGAAACAGAGAACCTCATTAAATATCCCATACAGCAACGTAGACAGTCTTCACATGTGTTGTACCTTATTGAATTGTGTGTTACAAGTTTGCTTCGTATGTACGAGTGTGTGGATGCATCATCAGTCAAGTCACAGTAGCTAGCAAGGCCTTCTGCTTCATATTCTGCGCAACAAGCGGCAGTTTGTACCTTGTAGACGGCGCATAGCAAAAATGTACGACCACACAGTAGAAGACCTTGGCATACGTCATGGATATTTCTAAGTAGTCACACAAACTGGGAAAAATTCATAAAAGGGGTTGTAGTAACGATGTAAAAGAAAGGAGTATAAGACATTAGCAAGACCCCAATTAGCATATGCTTAGAGCCCAGCGCGGATGCGGGGTTAGTGTCTTGGCGGGTACAAACTGTATGGTAGTGCGGATAATTTTCCGGATAATTTCTAAGTAATGACGATGATTGATTTTCACTCAGATATATTCTTATTTTTGCTTGTGGTTAGGCGACCCTTGACACTGATGTGGGAGAATAGTGATTGATAAAGAGCCTTGAGACCATAAAGCCGTAAATGTGACCTAAGCCTAACTGCCTCCTACCGGCAATTAATGGAAGGAAGGGACAAAGTTCAATACGTCGGTAGTTGTCGTAAGAGAAAATCCCTCATCTGCGACTGTAGGGGTTCTGGTGCCATGTGTCAGGCCCATTGTATTATGTATTACCTCTACGTATGGTTGCCAGTATACCTGATCCCTCACCAGGGTTATTTGATTCGAAAACCGACAAAGATAAAGATGATGATGATGATGATGATGATGATGATGATGATTACTATTATAATTACTATCGTCGTTGTTGTTTGAAGGGGCCTAACATCTTTGTTATTAGCCTCTAATGGTACAAGATGAGAAGATATCTACCCTATATATAATTTGAAGGTGTAACACAATATTGTGAGAAAACCGCAGTAGTAACGCTTGTGTGTCATATATCAAAAGAAAGGTCTCCATCTCAGGATTACTGTTAAAAACACTATTTATTTCAAAGTCCTTCATTTGCATGAAATGTTCGGTTCCATGGCTAAATGGTTAGCGCGCTGTCCTTTGGTTGCAGGGGTCCCGGGTTCGATTCCCGGCAGGGTCGGGAATTTTAACCATAATTGCTTAATCCCCCTCATCACGACGCGCAGGTCGCCTACAGGAGTCAAATAAAAAGACCTGCACCAGGCCCTTTCGGAGGCCACACGGCATTATATTACTAGGCTTATTAGTTACATTTCACGATTAAATAGTTTATGGTAGTTTATTTCTTGCGATGTTTTTCAGGACTGCAAATCCACTTCAACTGTGGGAGGGGTAAACTTGGAAACTACTCATGTGACATGAATGATATTTTTAAAGCCCCTACGCACATCACGTAGCTACAAACAGTCATCATATTTGATAAAACATATATTTTTCAGAAAAGTTCAAATACTGTTAATCAAATTTTCATATGTTTTGTGAAATTTTTTGCCATTATTTTCCTAAAATAAAGAGCTACATTCATGATTATAGTTCATTTTTAACAAATTTCGTTTGTCTGTCATGAATGGTTACAGAGATAAAAATATTGTTTTACAGGAGACCAATTCAAAGGCCAATATCTCAGTAACCAGTAATGATAGATCAATGTAATTTGGCACACTGTTTTAATGCGCAATTGTATTAATCGTGAACTACACCCATGAGTATAGCTCTTTATTAACGAAATGTAGGCCATGAAATGTTCGACAAATTTGAATAGCAGTATTTGAAATTTTCATACAAAAATCTATTTTAATAGGATGATTTTAGTCTGCGTTGTACCTACGTGCCGTGGGTAGTGGCTGTAAAAATATAATTCATATCACATGAGTGATTTCTGATTTTACCCTTCCGACAGCTTGGAGTGAATTTGAAGCCTTAGAAAATGTCATAAAAAAATTAACCATAAAGTATAACCAGTAACTGATAAGCTAATCTGTATATATACAGTCGAACTTGCATCACTCGAATTTTCAGTATCTCGAAGTAACTTAAATGTCCCGGACATTTGTCCTGTTCTTCACCTGTATTTATTTCTCTATTACTCGAAATTCGATTACTCGAAGCAAATATTTCCCTCTTTGAAGCAAAATAAAACTCTGTAACTTGAATTTTGTGCAACATTAACTGTGCAATACGGCATTTGTGGTTTGTGAGGGACAGTTCAAAGGGTTACTGTGATGCTGGGAGCTTCTAGTGATTGGAAAACCGGCGAAGCCTCGCTGCTTCTCGGGTGTGAAGTAATTACCGGTCACGTACGTAAGCAACCCCCGAAGTCGCGGATGACAAGTTCCACTGTATATAAAATAATAGTTTTGTCTGTCTTCTTCTTCTTCCTCTGCGAATCTGTCTCGAGACAGGTATCAACTAGACATCCTCCATGATTCTCGGTCCTTCAGTTGTTCATAGCTTCTTCCTTGTTTGACATGTGTTAACATTCCAAACCTTTTTTCTTCTTCTTCTTCCTCTTCCTTTTCTTTCGCCTACTTTTCCTCCATCACCCTCTCTTGAAGACAGTTTCTACGTAGTATGTGACCCCACCAGGATATTTCCTCTTTCTTATCGTTTTCATCAGGTGTTTCATCTCTCCTACTTTCCTTAGAACGTCGTCATTCGTCACTTTATCTGTCCACTTCATTCTTATCCACAACCATATTTCAAAACTTTCCAAATAATTTCTTTCTTTCTTTCTTTCTTTCTTTCTTTCTTTCTTTCTTAATGTCCATGTTTCAGCTCCATATGACACTACCTCCTCAAAGAACACTTTATGAACCTCTTTCTAAAATCAATAGGGATTGCCTGAGATGTCAAAAGCACTCTCACCTTTCCGAAAGCTTCTTTTCCCATAGATATTCTGCTTCTTATTATTTTCTTCTGTACACCTTCCATTTCATGTTAACAAACTTCCTAAATATCTGAATCACTTTTGTCTGTGCATTGCTCATAACTAGGGCTCGGATGTTTAGGAAAAGTCATATTCTTTCTTTGTCTCTATTTTCATGCCTGATTGGATTTTGGTGCAAATCACTTGATTATCGTCACAATTAAGTGATTTTATTAGTCATATAAATGCATATTTTGACTATTTATTGTCATACGGTCATATTTTGAGCTATTTCGGCGGTTTCACGATAGCTGTAGCTTTGCAAAATGATCTTCAACTTTTCGAATGCGAAGTAGTATTCACAAAACTGCTTGTCGGTATCACATTTGCAGTTAATACAAGTGGAATACTCTGCCTCTTCTATGAAGGTTGCGGGAGCCCGGGTTCGATTCCCGGTACTGTCAGAAATTTAAGAATGGCAGGAGGGCTGGTACATGGTTAAAGTTTTACATGCAGCTCAGCTGTGCCTGAAAACAGCTGCACTACCTCAGTATGAGGACACAAGTTTGCATTTTGCATCAAGATTGCGCAGGAATTTGTTTCCAACAGTTGTGAAGTGTGTTCTCTCTTCTGCTGCCACTCATCTCTTATAGATGCGATTACTGCTGCGTCCCGAGTAAAACAGCGTGCCTATATATTGGCGGAAAGCAGCTGGGGAATTAGATAACTTTGTACATGCTATGCGATTGTTCAGTCAACGACGCGGTCTACAGTCAGTAACAATCTGCAATGTTCATTCATTGCACATGATAACTGTTATCCGCCTAGAATAAGTATTCCTTTCTGGCAAAGACAGTGATTTTCCACTACTTTGCCGTGGTCTTCACTAGACACCTGCCCTGAAGTGATTTCAGCTATACATATGCGTTGCATTCATTGTAAATATTACGAGGGGAGAAAGGCGGGATGAAGTCTCGACGTGACAAGGTTGAGTATTGTCTGGTTAAACATTGTGTCAATATGCTGAGTAACTCTTTGGACATTGCGGATAGAACGTGCAATATTCTTGCACCTGTTCACGTAATTCTGCAAGACTTTTTCTACGTAGTATGATACAATGTAACCGGCGCAGGTTCTTAATATTGAAAACCAAGCAACAATACGTTTGAACAAGATCTTTCACGACTGGCGGCGTATCAGAAGTATAATAATAAGTAATTTCCTACGATGCCTGACAAAAACACGATATTTTTCTCCGGATTATAAAAATCTGTCTTGTAATGTGAATTATGAAACAGACGATAATTAACTTAAGTGTGGGGGTAACCCGCTGACGTCACTCCTCTAACAGCAAACAACAATGAAGAAGGACAGCCTTAGAAAGGACGACCCACAGAACAGCTCAGAATGTGCACATAGAGTCACGAAAATGTTGCAAACTTTGTGCTGGGAATAAGGAGACGAGCTGCTCGACTAAGCGGTATGTTCCGAGCTGTCAGTAGAGACATGGCGGGGAATGACATTAGTAGACGAATAAACTTGAGTGAAGCTTTTAAAGATAGGATAACCGAACAAGTTGGTCGTGCAGTTAGGAGCGCGCAGCTGTAAGCTTGCATTCGGGAGATCGTGAGTTTCAATCCCACTGTCGGCATCCCTGAAGATGGTTTTCCGTGGTTTCCCAATTTTACACTACGCAAATCGTAGGCCTTTCCCATCCTTCCGACGTTAACCAAGTAGAAAAAAAGTTAGGGATTGGAAAGTAATTTACCAAGGGGGATACTGGATAAGTTTAAGTTCTTTAAAATCATTTAGGTAAAATTCCAGACCTGTTCACGCAAGCTTTATAAGGAGATGGGGAAACAGAAAATATGCAAAACTTACGCTGAATTCCTCTTAGAGAAAAGAGATGTTCGTTGCCACCTCCAGATGTACAATTAGTTTTACAACCTATCTAGCAGGTACCAGTTTTATTAATTCAACCGCGTTAGATTTTTCTGAAACATTTAGTTAAATGCAAAATAAAAACTTCATTTATTAACATACTTTTACTATCGGTCCTTTCCTATTATTTTAATTTTTCACCCCATTTCAACCCCCGCCCGTACCGATGTGTCACCCTACAGTTTTCTTTCCCAAACAATAACTCATATGGGCATCATGTTTGGTTGAGAGCTATGCTGTAATATGCACACGTACATCCATGATCTCGGTCATTTTGGACATTCCTTTCACTCCTTCTTACCCCCATCCCGACTGGGAATGAACTATGGCTCAAACGGCATCCAGACTATCACGTTTCGTCTCAGCTACCCTAAAAACTATGAACTCGCCACTAATATCGGCCATTATTCGGATTTGTATATGTCACCCCTTCCTTTAGGGGTGCTAGGGGTTCCATGCCCCTACAGTAATTTTTCCAGATATTAAGTTATACGTGTATCTAGTTTGGTTCACAGTTATGCTGAAACATTCACCCGTAATCTCTGTCATTTTCAACATTTTTCTTCTTCACTCCTTCTCACCCCCTATGCCATGAGAACTGAGCTTGGACTTTTCATTTTTATTTGAGAAGAGGAAGGTAGTTTCAAGAAACAGATCATAATCTTTACATACTGTTTGTTAGGCAACCCACTGATCAGACTTGTCATGCGGTTTACTTACCTTCCCCTATTTTTATTTTTATTTTTTTTCTTCACCATTCTCACCCACTATGCCGAACTACCCACCAGATTTCGTTCAAACCACTTCCTAAACCCTCCCAGGGGTAATAAGAACACATTATGAAATTTTCAAGCAAATTGGTCCAGTAGTTTTTGAGTCCATTCGACACATACATACAAACATTCATTTATATACAGATGAAGAGTGGCGGACGGTGCACTAGCTACTAGCATTAGTATTACTGGATATGACGTTATTTCCACGAATGATCAGAAATACATAGCGTTACCAACCCTGGTATTGAATCAAGAGTGGACAGATGCAATGCTGTCTCGAGGTGCTATCCGGCATTCTTAATTACTTAATTAATTAATTAAGGTAGTTCAACTTTTCACCACTAGTCCACATAGAATGCGCTGGTATCGCACGGCAAGAAAAGAGGTCATTTTGGTCCACCGTCCACCAGCCAGGAAGAAAAAAATGTGCTAATACAAATTAATTCACCTTTTTACCACTAGGCCACATAGAATTCGCTGCCATCATACGGTAAAAAATTAAAAACGTCATTTTGGTCCAGGGCCAGGTTTGATATGATATACATTAATTCAGATTTCTACCACTAGACAACATAGAATGCGCTGCTGTTATCGCACAGCAAGAGAAAAGTCCATTGCCCTTCATCTTAGCTTCTAAGTGTACAGCGCAGTCAAAATTAACATACGACAGTCACATCGCGAAGATATTGGTTATGCAAGAGGCCCATTGTTCTAATGTTACGTGAACAGGACTGGAGAATTGGTATAATTTAAGAAATCGGCCAGATGAGTAGTAAATTGAAAAAAGAGAATGGTTGTGCATTTATACTCTCCATTAAAGCAAAAATATTCACCAACTGTTTTATAGCGTTGTTCATAACGGTCCCTCAATCTCGTGATTCGGGAACTTTCCTAGGTGGGTCATCTGACAGGAATACGGATTCTTTCAGCTTGGCTCATACCTAGGCATCTGGAGGCGTGAGATTTGGGGGAGTGCGATGGGTACAGGAAATGAAGAAACTCCAAAGTGTTGTCACAGAAGAGCAAGTGTGGACTGTGGCTCCATCTTGTTGTAGTGGCAGGTTCATGTTTGTTGTTCAGAGTACGTTTGTAATTTCAGTTTTCTTACCCGCATACTGTATTTATAATCATATCTTAGCTGACATAGTACCCCACACTACGAAAAACGTAAAATGAAGTAATTTCCTCGATTGTGCCGAAAGGTGAATAGATAAAGGGGCCGGAAAGATTTCAAATTGTGAAAAAATTCGAGAAAATCACTTCCGGCCTAAGTGCAGTTCCGGAGAAACAGTCCAAAATCGCTTGTTTCTTAACGCGTTTTCTTTTTTTAATTCAGATTCTAGCCAAATTAACTTATTTACATAATTCTTTCTGTAATGTGTTCCTTGGTTCAATACCATAAGATGTTTCTTTATTTTTTGAAAATATCCACCCCGAATGTAGTTATAAATGCTTATGTGAAACTCTGTACGGACTAACATTAGCGCTCATAGTGGTAGAAAAAGGCAAACTGCTAATAAATCGACCAGATAACGATGATTAAGAAAACTATTGCAATTTTAGGCATAAATAAAGAACATATTCTCATACTTTATTATATTTTATTTTACGTAAAATCTGTAGCTCATATCCCTAGGATATTTTCAACATTGAGTTGCTTTTACGTCGCACCGACGCATGTAGGTCTTGTGGCAACGATGGGATGGGAAAGGCCTAGGAGTGGGAAGGAAGCAGCCGTGGCCTTTATTAAGATTTTTGCCTGGTGTGAAGATGGGAAACCACGGCAACCCATATTCATGCCTGTCAACAGTGGGGCTCGAACTCACTACCTCCCAAATGCAAGCTCACACCTGCACGCCCCTAACCGCACCTCCAAGTGGCCCGATCATATAAACAGAAAGGAAATGATAATCGGGATGGCAAATATATAATTAATGGTAAAATGAAATGGCGTATGGCTTTTAGTAACGGGATGAGTCCGAGGACTTCGGCTAGCCAGGTGCAGGTCTTTTTATTTGACACCGTAGGCGACCTGCGCGTCGTGATGAGGATGGAATGATTTGAAGACGACACATTCACCCAGTCCCCGTGGGAATTAATCAATTACGGTATGGTTAAAATTTCCGACCCAGCCGGGAATCAAACCCGGGACCCCTGTGACCAAAGGCCAGCACGCTAACCATTTAGCCACGGAGCCGTACATAATTAATGGTTATAATATAATTAAGGAGTGGATTTTCACGCTGTAGTAGGTTAGATTTCAACGAGTCGAAGGCGTCCTCTAGCCTGGACGTAACTTTAGTAGGAAAAGTTGCATAAAATTTAGGGGTTTTAAAGGGCCATGGCCCTAATGTTTATGCAGCTCTTTAAACAGGAGCGTTGTGCGCCCTTGAACATAATAATAATAATAATAATAATTGTTACCGTGTTTTGTGGTAGGTAGGCGTGAAAGAAGGTGCTGGGTGGTGAATGGATCTCAAGCTACTAAAGAGAAATTAATTTCAAAATTTAACAAGGTTATATTTTCTTTTCAAAACAAAGATATAACAAGCATGGCAGGTACAATGTAGCAAATCAACGGGGAGTCACAATATTTACAGGATTTGGGCTTCGAGCCCCGAAAACACAATGCTTGGGCAATCAGCCCAGTTTTACCTCAAAGACACTAGTTTCAACAGAGGGGCAGAAAACCCCATTCATACCTCGGAGCCCTTGCTCCAAATTACACTAAAAAGCCTCCACGAGGCATATGACACTCGATTTTCAAAAGAGCCCCACGCTCTCAAAATTTAAGCCTCTCAAAGGCTACACCAAACTCCACCTTCAAGTTGTCCTCAACGGACCAAAACACAGGGGAGAAATACCCAATCTACTGAGGTCTAATAAATGAAAAGAAGGTTAATTACGTGACCTCTAAAATCACAATTTGAGAGGAGGCGAACTTGCACTCCTTAATACACTTTGTTTCTAAGACCTACGTTGGCTCTTAGGCCGCTGATGCAAGGGCTAATCCCATACTACTGAGGTGACTTAAGAAAACACAAACTTACATTACATTACTGAAGAATAGGTTGCGAAAAATAAGTTCACCTCAAAACAATGTGAGTGGGAGCTCGAGAGGGTTAAGCACTCTCTATCCCGATATGTAGTTTGAAAGATAGAATAGATACCAGTTGCTTTTACATTTGAAAGGAAAGTTACATGGTGGAAGACCTAGAACCCGCCGCGAGAGTTAAACTGCCAACTCTAGCTAGAAAAGATGTTATTAAGAGGCCATTACCTAAAGTTGAACAGCTGGTGAAGAAAGAGGCGCTTCCCGCCTCCTGCTATGTACTTTACACACTGAGAGATGGAACAAAAGTGGCCTGGAGACCCTAAAATCAGCAGTTTAAATACCCTCGCGGAAGATTCTAGTCGTTAGGGGAAAGAAAACACCCTCCCTCAAACTTTTTATTGGTTCGGAAAAAGAAACCCCTACATAGAGGAAAAAGAAACACATTATTGGTGGAAAATTAATTAAAGAAATTCGGGATTGGCTAGATCCAAACTAGGGGGAAAAAGAGGGGTATACAGCCAACTTAAACAATGACAGAAGGAAATTTAACAAAGAACAAACTCTTGAAATAAAAATTTCTCCAACAAAATAGTTCTTTGACTCCGCACTAGGTCGCACTATTGTTGATCTTCAGTAGTGTCCTCTAGAAGAGAAAGTTCACACTTCTTACTTCAAGCGAAACAAAAACACATCAAAGTGACACAGTTCAAAAACTCAAAATTTTCCACGTGGTGACATCTTCTGAGAAAGTAGAGAATTAATAGAGTAGATAAAGTTCAACCTTCCTCCAGAAGAGGAGTTTCAACTGGCGCAACTTTTAAATAAACGGTGTAGAGGTGTACCGCCCGGTACAGACCTCCCCCCCCAAAAGTTCCTCCAAGGGGTAACACAGAAGAACATAAACTTTTGTTTGAAAATAAGTTCCAAGTTTTGATGTTGAGATTAAGATAACTTGCAGAAGTATTTGAGAAATTTCTTAATTCGGTTCCAAAATTTTGTTGTTGCAGGTGAAGTAAAGTCTTTATGTTTATAGAAGTTGAATTTCTGAAGATAAGCTTTTAATACTTAAAAGTGAAGGAAAAATTTGCAATGTCCATCAGATATTGCTGTTGAATTCCCAAATGTAGTTATCTCTTATAGTAACTATCCATGTAGTTGATGTTGATGAAGTTGGATGGCCGGACCGGCCGTTGCAGCTTGCGTCCAACAGGAGGCCGCTCGGACCCCTCAAGTACCCTGAGATACCGCTCGCCCGCACTATGAGGGGAGCAGAGGTGTTGAAACACGCCGCGCCCGCGGTGAACATATACAGGCTGCGGGCAAGTAGCAGGTCGTGCGCCGCACATCAGCCTTGGCCGGGAGGAGAGCTCCGGCTCGCCGTGCACATGTCGTCCTCGCTGGGGCCGAGGGGGCCCGACCTTGGCTCCAGTTGCTGCACGGCGCCGCGCGGCTGCGGGGGCGCTGAAACATTAAGCTAGGCGGCAGAATTGTGTTGGACCATCATGTTTCTTTTAAGGGCACAGGCATGTAAAGAGATTGAGGGGCCAGCGGCGTGCAGATATCCATGGCATTTCATCTAAGCCAGCCACTGAGTGTAGTGGAGCAGGAGACGGGAGCGTGGTAATGGCCGTGGAAAGGACAGAATGGCAGTTTAACGGATCGGGGCAGGTTGTACAAAAGGCTTACATCTAAAACCAAAATATTACAGAAGGGGCAGAATGCCTTAAAAGTGAAACTCAAAAAAAAATATAACCTTCATATCCTTTCAAAATAATATGAAGCAAGTTAACACAGAAATTACACCGGTTTCACCTGGGACAGGTGAACTCTAAATATCCTCTCGGTGGCTGGATTACTTAACAATAAGGTAACCGGCGTAAGAAAATCGAGAATGATACAAGGCCCCTGAAATCTGGGGGCAAGCTTGCCCGCGGGAACAAAATTTTTGACCATTACTTGGTCACCTACCTTTAAAGGGGTGGGTCTCCGTCCACGATCATACCTTTCCCTAACCTTTTCATGAGATACCTTAAGATTGGCTTTAGCCTTCTTCCAAAGATCTTTAATATTATCCGGATCTATTGTCTCGGGCAGAATGTCACTCAGAGACCAGAGGTTAGAGAGCGGCGTGTTGGGAACAAACTTAAACATCAAAGAAGCTGGAGTAAACTTGTGTGATTCATGAACCGCTGAATTCAAAGCAAAAGCTAACCAATGCAGGGACGTGTCCCACCTAGAATGATCTTCATGATGATAGGCAATAAGTGCGGACCTGAGATTACGGTTAACCCGTTCAGCCAGGGATGGTTGAGGGTAATAAGCAGAAGTGGTTACATGAGAGATGGACAAGTCAAAACAGAATTTACGAAAAAGATTTGATGTGAACGCCTTAGCATTATCAGATACAATATATTGGCACGGACCAAAGGAAGCAAAAATAGAATTTAGACAGGTAATGGTGGACTGAGCGGTAGCCAGCTTAGTCGGAAATAACCAAGAAAATCTGGTAAAACCATCTACACATACAAAGATGAATTTGTTGGCATTTCCCTTCGACTGGGGGAAGGGTCCTACATAATCAATATACAGGCGTTCCATGGGGCGCGACGCTTGACGAGAAGACAAAAGGCCTACTTTAGTGGACATGGTGGGTTTACTGATCAAACAAGATTTACAAGCTTTTACAAGTTCACGGATTTCACCGTCCATACCTTTCCAGATGAACATTTCACGAATCTTCTCACGAGTTTTAAAGATTCCAAGATGCCCTCCTAATGGGGTCTCATGATAATACTTGAAGATCATAGGTACAAGAACAGCTGGAACGACAACTTTCATCATCCTATCATGCCTCGATGGGCAACATAGAACACCATTCCTCAGAACATAAGGGACAACATGTTCCCCAGAAGAAAGGGTTTCCATTATCGGAGCCAGCGTCGGATCTTCACGTTGGTATTTCTCAATATCCCTAAAAAGCATGGGAGCATCTGTTAAGATGGCATTAACACCAGATAGTATGGACTCGGGAGGTGATGAACTGTCGACCGTTTCGTGGGTCTCGACGTCGTTATGAAACATACGGCTGAGTCCATCAGCAACAACATTTTCGGTACCTCTGATATGTCTAACCTCAAACTGGAAGGCGGAAATACGAATAGCCCAGCGGGCTATACGACCAGTACGACGCGGCCTACCTAAGACCCAGCTTAAGGCTTGATTATCTGTCTCCAGGTCGAATTTAACGTGTTCCAGATAGAGACGGAACTTTTCTAAGGCAAATAAGACTGCCAAACCTTCGAGCTCATAGATGGAATACTTGGCTTCTTGAGCCGACAATGTCCTAGACGCATAGGCGATGGGTCGCCTCCCTAGTTCAGTCTCTTGAAGAAGGACTGCAGCTACTGCTGACGACGACGCGTCGGTTTGGACGATGAATTTCTTCGAGAAATCAGGCATAGCAAGTACAGGGGCATTACAGAGAGCTAATTTAAGATCTTCGAAAGCGGCTTGTTGAGAAGGTCCCCACTCGAATTTGATGCCTTTCCTACGAAGAAGGTTTAAGGGCGCCGCTCTATTAGCAAAGTTAGGAATGAACTTTCTGAAGAAATTCACCATACCAATGAACCTGGCGATACCTTTAATGTCCTTGGGAGGTTTAAAATCACGGATGGCCTGTGTTCTAGAATGATCAACTGCTACACCATCGGGTGACACAATATGCCCTAGGAAAGACATAGAGGGCTTAGCGAAGGCGACCTTGGACAACTTAACAGTTAACCCAGCCTTACGAAGGCGATCGAGAACTTCTCGCAGATGATCTAGATGTTCTTCAAAAGTCTCTGAAAATACGACGACATCATCCAAGTAGTGATATAAGTACTCAAATTTGATGTCGGAGAAAACCCTATCTAGTAGCCTAGTGAGTACAGCTGCTCCCGTGGGGAGCCCGAAAGGCACGCGGTTGTATTCGTATAAATTCCAGTCCGTGGCAAACGCTGTAAGGTGTTTAGACTCTTCGGCAAGGGGAATTTGATTATAGGCCTGATTTAAGTCCAAGATGGTGAAGAACTTGGCCTTACGAAACCATGAAAAACAAGAATGAAGGTCGGGAAGGGGCACAGATTGTAACACCACCTTCCGATTGAGAGCCCTGTAATCAATGACAGGCCTGAAGCCTCCTTGGGGTTTCGGTACTAGAAAAATAGGCGAAGAATACGCTGACTTAGAGGGCCTAATAATACCGTCCTTCAACATCTGATCGATGATTTCCTTCAGAGCCTTCATTTTAGGTGGAGATAGCCTATACGGTGGAAAACGGACAGGAATCGAATCCGTAACCTCAATTTTGTATTCAATAAGGTCAGTAACACCAAGAGTATCAGAGAACACCTCGGGAAACGACTGACACAGTTTGCGAATACTATCAGCCTGCTCCTCAGGTAGATGTCTAAGGTCTAACAACATCTCATCCTGGGTAGGCGAAATAGAAGAACATGACACAGAATTACACTTTAATAGTGGTATTTTACAACTAGAAGCAAATTTGAATGTGCACGACCTAGACTTGAGATCGAGCACAAGACCAGTGTGAGAGATAAAGTCAGCTCCCAATATAATGGGGCAAGACAATTGCTTGGCCACAAACAATTTAATTTTCCATGTAAACTTAAAAATACGAATTTTGACCAGTACGGAACCTAGAATTTCTAATGGAGATGAATTAGCCGAAACGTATTGAACAGGAGAAGAGACATAGTCAGGAAGTTTACAAACCGATTTCAATTTAGAATACCATTCAGCCGCAATAATCGAACAAACACTACCTGAATCTAAGAGAGCTGTTATAGGCTCGTTACTTACCTCAATCTTAAGAAAAGGAACAGGTGCGGGGGTATCCGCCGCAATCCTAAGACATTCTTTAGGGCATTCAAAAGATGAACTTGAAGGCTGATCGTTCTCTGCATTTACAACCTGTTTACTAGGGGCTGAGTCTCGGGAAGATGGATTAGTCGACTCAGCCGAAGCCACTAGTCACTTTTTATTATTAGCATAGCTGGAATTTGCACCAGAAGTTGAGCAGGAGGGGGTGCTATTTGAGTTTGGGCAATTCTTGGCGATATGTGAGAAGGCCCCGCACTTAAAACAGCCTTGTAATGACCCTGCTCCATTCCTTGTCCCACTTGACTTGATCAGTGGACACTTGTCGCGCAGATGGTCAGGCGACCCGCAAGCATAACATTTACGGGGATTGACTGGTCGGCGAGGTGGAGGCCGAGTGTTACTAAAGGACGGCGGGGGTTCTTTCGCGACACGCAAAGAATCGGCGTATCTAACTCCTTCCGCTGAAACGGCCAATGCTTCAAGTTCAGAGAAAGTTTGCGGGCACGCCGCAAAACACAAGTATGACCTATAGGATGGCGAAATACCTTCTACAATAGCCTGTACAATTTGATCCTCAGGGAAGTGAAGAGCAAACACCCTAGTATAAAACTTAATGTCCTGTATGAAATCAGCCAAGTTTTCATCCAAGCGTTGTACACGGTAATAGTACTTCTGAATAAGGGAGGACCTGGCCCTAGCCGGGATGAAGTTAGCTAGCAAATGGGCATGGAAATCCTCGATAGAAGATTGCTCGGCAATGGCTCTAACTATTTTGTCGGAGAGAATACCAATAGCATACGGATAGATAATTTGCAAGATTTGACATGGGGACAGAGAAAAAACAAGGGCATGATCCTGAAATTCCACTAGAAATCTTAAAAATGAAATTACGTCACTGGTGGTGTTGACGGAAAACTTAGAGATACCTCTAAGCAACATTGCCAATGGATGAGGCAAGCTACTAAATCCGGGTGACATAGTAGGTAAAGGTTTCAATGGCAAGGAAGTCAATTCAGAACGGGTGTTACTCAATGATGCACGATGTTCAGATTCGTTGTCCAATGGGGCAGGGATAGTTTGAGCAGCAACGGTTATCCTATTAACTTCTCCCTTGGGAGGCGCTTCCTCGTTACCTACATTCACCGTGGCGGGTTGATCAGTTTTGGGAGGAACTTCGCCGGTTAGCAATTGAGTGACCTTATTAGACAATTCAGAAATAGTTTCAAGGAGCGTATTGGCTTCCTTCCTCTGAACGTCATTCACCTTTAGAGACAACAGATCATTAACTCTATTTGCAAAGTGATACAGCCTGCCTTGCACACGCTTAATTTGATTAGGAGACGGATCGTTTTCATCAAAAAAGCTGACTACAGATGCTAGCCCAGTAATATTCTCGACAATCGTGGAAAGAGAGTCATCAATTTCTTTCTCTCCCAAGTTGGGGATGGAAATGGGCAAATCAAGGGACTCTCTAAGCTTGTTAGTGTCTACTGCAACCGTGCCTCCAGATTGTACATTTCTAATAGTCAATTCATAGATCAACTCCTCCTTGCGCAAATAGTTAAGAAGGAGAACATCGCGAGGGCCGGGCATGATGACAGAACAACTTGGAAAAAATCAACAAATTCCAGCAACTGAGAAAATGGTTAGAGTTCGGAACAAACAATGTTTAGCCGTCAAAAGGGGCTAAATTGAGACCCATTTAACCACGCTCTGCTACCACTTGTTACCGTGTTTTTGTGGTAGGTAGGCGTGAAAGAAGGTGCTGGGTGGTGAATGGATCTCAAGCTACTAAAGAGAAATTAATTTCAAAATTTAACAAGGTTATATTTTCTTTTCAAAACAAAGATATAACAAGCATGGCAGGTACAATGTAGCAAATCAACGGGGAGTCACAATATTTACAGGATTTGGGCTTCGAGCCCCGAAAACACAATGCTTGGGCAATCAGCCCAGTTTTACCTCAAAGACACTAGTTTCAACAGAGGGGCAGAAAACCCCATTCATACCTCGGAGCCCTTGCTCCAAATTACACTAAAAAGCCTCCACGAGGCATATGACACTCGATTTTCAAAAGAGCCCCACGCTCTCAAAATTTAAGCCTCTCAAAGGCTACACCAAACTCCACCTTCAAGTTGTCCTCAACGGACCAAAACACAGGGGAGAAATACCCAATCTACTGAGGTCTAATAAATGAAAAGAAGGTTAATTACGTGACCTCTAAAATCACAATTTGAGAGGAGGCGAACTTGCACTCCTTAATACACTTTGTTTCTAAGACCTACGTTGGCTCTTAGGCCGCTGATGCAAGGGCTAATCCCATACTACTGAGGTGACTTAAGAAAACACAAACTTACATTACATTACTGAAGAATAGGTTGCGAAAAATAAGTTCACCTCAAAACAATGTGAGTGGGAGCTCGAGAGGGTTAAGCACTCTCTATCCCGATATGTAGTTTGAAAGATAGAATAGATACCAGTTGCTTTTACATTTGAAAGGAAAGTTACATGGTGGAAGACCTAGAACCCGCCGCGAGAGTTAAACTGCCAACTCTAGCTAGAAAAGATGTTATTAAGAGGCCATTACCTAAAGTTGAACAGCTGGTGAAGAAAGAGGCGCTTCCCGCCTCCTGCTATGTACTTTACACACTGAGAGATGGAACAAAAGTGGCCTGGAGACCCTAAAATCAGCAGTTTAAATACCCTCGCGGAAGATTCTAGTCGTTAGGGGAAAGAAAACACCCTCCCTCAAACTTTTTATTGGTTCGGGAAAAGAAACCCCTACATAGAGGAAAAAGAAACACATTATTGGTGGAAAATTAATTAAAGAAATTCGGGATTGGCTAGATCCAAACTAGGGGGAAAAAGAGGGGTATACAGCCAACTTAAACAATGACAGAAGGAAATTTAACAAAGAACAAACTCTTGAAATAAAAATTTCTCCAACAAAATAGTTCTTTGACTCCGCACTAGGTCGCACTATTGTTGATCTTCAGTAGTGTCCTCTAGAAGAGAAAGTTCACACTTCTTACTTCAAGCGAAACAAAAACACATCAAAAGTGACACAGTTCAAAAACTCAAAATTTTCCACGTGGTGACATCTTCTGAGAAAGTAGAGAATTAATAGAGTAGATAAAGTTCAACCTTCCTCCAGAAGAGGAGTTTCAACTGGCGCAACTTTTAAATAAACGGTGTAGAGGTGTACCGCCCGGTACAATAATAATAATAATAATAATAATAATAATAATAATAGTTTTACGTCCCACTAACTACTTTTGACGTTTTTCGGAGAGCCGAGCTGCCGGAATTTTGTCCTGCAGGGGTTCTTTTACGTGCATCGAAATCTACCGACACGCGGCTGACGTATTTGACCACCCTCAAATACTTCTGGACTGAGCCAGGATCGAACCTATCAAGTTCTAGTGTTAAGAGAAGTTATATTTTACACACTCTTCTTGTGCGCTATCACTGCTGCAGATGTTTTAAGAACAGAACGAAACTTATATTCAGGTAAAAACTTCTAATTAACAAAAGAATTTGCGGTAGTCTGTCACTATTTTAACGGCCGCAGAGTTGTTTCCGCTGTTTCAATTTCTCATATTTACGCCTATTACGCTCTCTTTTTTTCACATCTTTTATTCCTTCATCATTCACTTTTGTCGTTCAAACTCTTTCTTTTCCATGATTAAATTTGATATTCTACACAACTGACCACGATGTATTCACAACGCAGCTAACCTTGAACTGGGCGCGCGAGTCAACACAGCGCCATCTTGTAACAGAGTTTGCGTGTGACGTCACATATTTAGCACAAATTTTGCCTTACTTTGGAGCGCTATTCCATGAAAACTACATTTCAGATTTTCAATTCTTTTTTGCAATATGTAGCCTCTCTTTTTATCTGTCAATTGAGATATTAAACATAATCGTAAGTTGAATACTCATCGTCTTAAAATTGTTCTTTCCATGTTCCCGTTGTGGAGGAACTAAGTCTTCGTTTTGCTCTCTAAGTCCATTACCTCCCAACGTTATTGCACTCAAGCGGCCAAAATTGTTATGAATTCATATTTGTATTCTAAACAGCGGTAGTTGATGGTGATTATTGTTTTAAGAGGAACTACAACTAGGCAACCATCCTTCATATAACACTATTCAGAGAGAAAAATGAAGGTATCGACCAAAGGAAGACAAGGACCACGAAGGACGTGAAAGTGAAAGATTATCAAGGTCTCAAATGCAATGAAATGAAAATAACTAAAAACTTGTATCTGCTACTTTCAGAATGTTAACTTGTTAGTATCGTATCGTAATCTGTTTACCCTCCAGGGTTGGTTTTTCCCTCGGACTCTGCGAGGGATCCCACCTCTACCGCCTCAAGGCCAGTGTCTTGGAGCTTCAGACTCTGGGTCGGGGGATACAACTGGGGAGGATGACCAGTACTCGCCCAGGTGGCCTCACCTGCTATGGTGAACAGGGGTCTTGTAGGGGGATGGGAAGATTGGAAGGGACAGAGAAGGAAGAGGGAAGGAAGCGGCCGTGGCCTAAGTTAGGTACCATCCCGGCATTTGCCTGGAGGAGAAGTGGGGAACCACGGAAAGCACTTCCAGGATGGCTGAGGTGGGAATCGAACCCACCTCTACTCAGTTGACCTCCCGAGGCTGAGTGGACCCCGTTCCAGCCCTCGTACCACTTTTCAAATTTCGTGGCAGAGCCGGGAATCGAACCCGGGCCTCTGGAGGTGGCAGCTAATCACACTAACCACTACACCACAGAGGCAGACCTGCTTGTTAGTACTAGAACGAAACAGTGAACATATTCAAAGTCAATGAGGCAATTGGCGCGCCCTAAGCATTGCGGCTGCCATGGATTCACCACTATGTGCGAATGGCGGTAGATCGGAGTACTGGATCTTTATTTCACAACTGCATTTCGTGTGGAATATTTATTGGCACGGGTGATGATCTAACTCTCTGGCCGTCCTTGTGGTGGAAATGCTCGTTTTATCCTCTTAGCCTCTGAACTCTGCTCTGTTAGGAAACAGCTCTGTGTATTCAGCCAGCTGCAACCGTACTGTACTTGGCCGTGGTGGAGGTCAGTCTGGAACGGCAAGGTTAATGAACGCAACAGACGTTGACATTTTGAATATGTCTGCAAGTATCTTCTTCATATACAAGAGAATGATGGCGGTGACTGGTTCCGTTATAGGAAAACTATGAGATCCTAGACCCTCGTAACTAGAGCCTGGATTTTAGGCAGTGAGAATGCAGACTTACTGAGGCGGATAACAAGTGTAGTCTATCCTGCACAACGGTTAAGGTATGAGTATTGCATAAATATAGAAGTACAGCCCATCAGAACCCCTAGTATTTATGTTACTCTCCCTACATTACGGAAGAGCGGGCTAGTCGACACGTCCTAATCGAGTTGGCCGTGCGGTCTGGAGCGCGCAGCATTGAGCTTGCATTCGGAAGATAATGGGTTCGAACCACACTGTCGGCAGTCCTGAAGATTGTCTTCCGTGGTTTCCTATTTTCACACTAGGAAGATGCTGGGGCTGTACCTTAATTAATGCCAAGGCCACTTCATTCCCACTCCTAGCCCTTGCCGGGAGTGTCCGAGGACAAGTTCGGCTCGCCAGATGCAGGTCTTTTGACTTGACACGCGTAGGCGACCTGCGCGTCGTGATGAGGATGAAATAATGATGATGAAGACGGCACATACACCCAGCCCCCGTGCCAGCGAAATTAACCAATTAAGGTTCAAATTCCCGACTCTGCCGGGAATCAAACCCGGGACCCCTGTGACCAAAGGCCAGCACGCTAACCATTTAGCCATGAGGTCGGACTTCCCATTCTAACGTCGCCATAAGACCTGTCTGTGTCGGAGCGACGTCTATGTTTCACGCAATAGAGTTTCTGATTATTTTATTTGTTGATAGACTTCACGGTTTGGTTTGTACCATCTGATAGGATCCTTGATCCTACTATCCCTCTCAGGAACTTCCTTTCTTGTACTTCGAGATCTCTTGGTGGGGTCTGCTGCGTAGAGGACTGACCATCTGATTATTGTCTTGGTTTGACAGATTATTATTCTATTCTATTCGGTTCCTTACAACCCCTCAGGATCACGAGTGACTTGTTCGGCACGTCTTCTTTCTTCCCAATACCTCTTGATTCTCTCGGCTTCCGCGATCTGAATCTGGATCCTGGTGTCCGTCCATCTGTGACCTTCCACGAGCTTTCTGTACTGTCATAGTCAACGGCCGTAGCCGTGTTGAAACACCGGATCCCGTGAGATCTCCGAAGTTAAGCAACATTGGGCGTGGTCAGTAGGTGGATGGGTTGTCACGCGCTGTTGGTGGGGGGTAAGGGAATGGAGGACCGGAAAGGAACTGGCCACCCTACCGCACGTAAACTCCGGCTCAGGAACACCTCTGCGGAGGTTCGGACCTGCCCTCGGGCAAATAAACCTTACCTGTACTCTCATAAGTGGATTTTTTTCCTTTATACCAATAGTCTCCCAATCTTCTCTGACTTCCTTCCTTCATCCACTTATTTCCAGTTAAACAGGTTTCATTCCATATCTTCTTCGTCAGCCTACTGTTATCCATCCTTACGAGATAATTATATTTTTTTATTATTATTATTATTATTATTATTATTATTATTATTATTATTATTATTATTATTATTATTATTATTATTAAACAAGCTGCCTCTGTGGATCTGTGGTAGAGTGTCGGCCTGCGGATCCCAAGATAGCGGGTTCAAACCCGGCAGAGTTAGTCGGATTTTTGAAGGGCGGAAAAAAGTCCACTCGACACTCCATGTCGTACGATGTCGGCATGTAAAAGATCTCTGGTGATACATTTGGTATTTACCCGACAAAATTAATTAAATCTCAGCCATAGACGCCCAAGAGAGATCCGGTTTACTCTGTCTGCCATCTAGTAGGCCTAGAGTAAAACGGAACGTCGTAATTGACGAGCAGACAGCCAGATGGCGTCAAATCGAAATGGCTGCACACGGTAGCTGAGGCCATACGAGTATTATTTTATTTATTAAACAAAGTTACCGGTAGGTGTCTGTCAATGTTCGTGAAATTACCAAAAACCACCAAACAGATTTTGATGCGATTTTCATTAACCTACGATAAACGGTAGCTGAGGAATGGCGATTCTAGTTAAAAGGAAGTCGGAAAAACCGGCCATCCGAGTGCTTTTCGCTCTTTAAGTTGCCTGAACCGCTAACGATAGACTCCAGATATACTGTGCATGAAAGAGGTGTTGAACCAGCCCCGTGGTGTCTCTGTCTCTTGCCCGGAGGCCTTGGGTTCAGTTCCTGGCCGAGAGGTTTCGTCGTGTCGACCACACGAGACCTCGTAACCTGCAGCCCTGGACAGCGCAGACAAAGTCTATAATAAATTTATAAGTATGAATGTATTAAAAAAACTTGTTAGCGACTCGAACCTGTGCACCTAACATTATGATACCGGTCACTGGGCGACGACACTACAAGAACGTTTCGCTGAATGCTGGCTTTTAACTGGTGTTAAAAAATTAAAACTTTCGAAAAGTAAAGCCCATTGCAACGAATTTCGATGTAGATTGTGCTGATGAAGATTTGACTGCGCGAAAGTTTAACAACATCGGAGAGTGAAAGATAAAGGATGTGCTAGATTCGTTTCTCGTGAAGTGGTTGCGCGCTGGTACTCTGGGTACTTGTTGGTCCCGTATTCAGCAAATAGTCACTAACTTTCACATTCTTAACTCTGCCGTCTGCTGGGAAGAATCAGCACGTGGTATTCTACAGCTGAGCTCTTGGAATCTTGCCAAACATTTAGGAGTTCATTTCCGGAAGAGCTCTCCATTCTCCTCCTCACAAAGCCGGTACCTGCTTCGTGAACTGGGTAACCTGCGGGGAATTCCCGTACGGCACTGTGCTTTAATTCTTCTCTTCTCCTGAGTCACCTGCTTGCGTGTTTTAACCGTGTGAGTATGTCATTAGCTGAAGAGTTTCGTAACGATTGTAGAACAGCGGGTGGACAGCAGAAGGGAGACAGGACCCTGGGCTGCAAAGTAAGCTTCCAGTAATGTGTGGTTGTGTTGCTTAACGTGGTATTTATTTATTTATTTATTTATTTATTTATTTATTTATTTATTTATTTATTTATTTATTTATTTATTTATTTATTTATTTATTTATTTATTTATTTATTTATTTATTTATTTATTTATTTATTTATTTATTTATTTATTTATTTATTTATTTATTTATTTATTTATTTATTTATTTATTTATTTATTTATTTATTTATTTATTTATTTATTTATTTATTTATTTATTTATTTATTTATTTATTTATTTATTTATTTATTTATTTATTTATTTATTTATTTATTTATTTATTTATTTATTTATTTATTTATTTATTTATTTATTTATTTATTTATTTATTTATTTATTTATTTATTTATTTATTTATTTATTTATTTATTTATTTATTTATTTATTTATTTATTTATTTATTTATTTATTTATTTATTTATTTATTTATTTATTTATTTATTTATTTATTTATTTATTTATTTATTTATTTATTTATTTATTTATTTATTTATTTATTTATTTATTTATTTATTTATTTATTTATTTATTTATTTATTTATTTATTTATTTATTTATTTATTTATTTATTTATTTATTTATTTATTTATTTATTTATTTATTTATTTATTTATTTATTTATTTATTTATTTATTTATTTATTTATTTATTTATTTATTTATTTATTTATTTATTTATTTATTTATTTATTTATTTATTTATTTATTTATTTATTTATTTATTTATTTATTTATTTATTTATTTATTTATTTATTTATTTATTTATTTATTTATTTATTTATTTATTTATTTATTTATTTATTTATTTATTTATTTATTTATTTATTTATTTATTTATTTATTTATTTATTTATTTATTTATTTATTTATTTATTTATTTATTTATTTATTTATTTATTTATTTATTTATTTATTTATTTATTTATTTATTTATTTATTTATTTATTTATTTATTTATTTATTTATTTATTTATTTATTTATTTATTTATTTATTTATTTATTTATTTATTTATTTATTTATTTATTTATTTATTTATTTATTTATTTATTTATTTATTTATTTATTTATTTATTTATTTATTTATTTATTTATTTATTTATTTATTTATTTATTTATTTATTTATTTATTTATTTATTTATTTATTTATTTATTTATTTATTTATTTATTTATTTATTTATTTATTTATTTATTTATTTATTTATTTATTTATTTATTTATTTATTTATTTATTTGGAAAGTTAGGGCTCGAGGCCCTCTCTTCCACTTAACCACATACTAATCAAAATCATAAATAAAATACTGAGATATTTAAAATAGTTAAAACCAAACAAAAAATTAATAGAATTGAGAACACATTTAAATACATTACTAAGTTAATAATAAAACTAATTAATAGTAAAAACTCTTAATAATGATTAATCCTCAGGCGCGCACACATTCATACTTCAGCCATTCAGTTAGCTGTCCTCGGCAAGTAGTCTCGGCAGGTGCCCTTAAATCTTGCTAAAGAGCTAGTTTCTCTCACCTGAGCTGGAAGGGAATTCAATAATCTGGCGCCGGTCTCTACAAACGATCTATTAATTTTATTTGTGCGGTGCACTGGAATAGAAAGTGAGGGTCTGGAACGTGTATTTAAGTTGTGAAGTGATGATAAAAAGGTGAATTTAGAAGAAATATACAGTGGCTGACTTTCAGGTAGTACTCTAAACATCATCGTTAAAATAAAATAATAATAAAATAAAATAATAATAATAATAATAATAATAATAATAATAATAATAATAATAATAATAATAATAATAATAATGGTTCAGGGAGGTCACGCGGGACAAAATACCGGTACCTCGGCCTCTCCGAAAACAATAAAAATGGTTGGTGTGACGTAAAACCAATATTAAGGAATATCCCCCAGCATTTGCCTGATGCGAAAGTGAGAAACCACGGTCGACTATCTTCAGTGCTGCTGAATGTGTGTAACACGCTCACAGATTAGTGCCCCTAACCGCGTGGGACTATAGGATAAAACTTGGAGTCAGCCATGCCGTTACGTACATTGCAGTACTTCCCCAGCGCGAGGAACATGGGTAGCATAGTCTATCGTTTCTTCCCAGTACTGGGTATCTCGGTGAAACCCCGTCAAGGTACGAGGTCCGCCAGTATACAACGGGCCTTCAATTAGTCCGGTTTACAGCGGCAGCAAACCGTAAGCCTACATGCTGCATATCCTCACGTATTAAAAGCAAAGTCATCTCCGTACAGGCAAAGGCGTCCACTATCCGTAACCTCGGCTCTGGTGGGTTAGGGTGGTTAGCTTTATGCCCGGCCATCTTTACCCCCAGGAATTAACCTGGTACTCATTTTTGGGGTAGGCTGGATGAAACTCAGGACCATATGCACCTCCGGAAGTGGATATCTCCTATTTAAAATTTTCAACTTCCTGACAGGGAATCGAACCCGCGTCCTCACATTTGAACAGAGTGCGCCTTTACCGCCCCTACATCCTCACGTATACTTGTCTCAGTTTTATCATTAACTACCAGCGACAGTTACCAGATTTATTACTGTCCTGTCTACAACCGCCTCTGTTGTGACCAGTAGTATGCTTGCTTTGCCAGATGACAATCCACGCGGAGTACTTCAGAAGAGTGCCGGTCCTGGAGGCGGCTGGCTTCTCAGATCTCCGGTGTTGCCCAGCTAGACGTAGTTCTGTCCAGTCTCAGTGGCTAAGACGGAGAGCTGACAACGCTGTGTCTCAAGTTGGGTAAATCCTGACACTTCGTGGACAAGGAATGTAAACAAAGCCGACCACCTAGGCTTCAGAAGAGTGCCGATCGTCAACCAGGAAATATCCAAGAACTATATGGTACACACTCCATTCAGTGTTTTCTTGGTTTCCTCTGTATCTCCATCCATCAGGGTTAAGTGCGAGAATTTCTTGCGCAATGGATGTTCGATCACCATGGGGTACGTGCTCATACAAGCGAAGCCTTTCCTCTCGTATCTTGTCCTGTATCGGAGTGCCTTTGATGTCTTGATTCTTGATTTGTGACTGCCAGTAAACATCTTAGCATTTTCATTTCTGTGGCATTAAGAATCTGCTCGTGTCTTGTAGTCGAGAGCCAACACTCTACCCCATTAAGAACTACTGGACGAACATTTTACTTCAGACGCAAAGGTATCCTGTTATAGAGGACGCGTGTGACCTGCCACCATTTGAGCCAGGCAGCGTTCACTTGAGCTTGAACATCGTGCAGTGTGCTGAGAGGCGAGAACCAAGATATCTGAATTCGCAGGAATTCGCAAGAGGAACTCTATTGGCCAGAATTTTGCCATCTGTCTGGGTGCCAAATGTCAAATATTGAGTCCTAAATCGTTTAAGCCGCTGTATGAATGTTTCTAGCCTTTCTTTCCACTGGTTGACATTTTGTTCAAATCTGTTTTTGGAGCCACTAGCCGGCATATCATCAGCATTAAATATTGACGATGGCTGATGGGCGTGTATATCTTCAGTCACATAGACCATGTAGAAAATGAACACCAACGGTGATAAATCTGAACCTTGAGGGACGCCCATTTGAATGCTAAACAGCTGAGTGACACCTGCAAAGCAGCGGACAGATTTGATGGTATTGTTTTAAAGGACTTTTACCGAGGAAACGCATCCTCGGAGACACCATAGCAACGAAGTGAATTCCAGGTCAGTTTGTGTGGGAACTGGTCGAATGCTTCTTCGAAGTCCAGAAACGACCGCGGACACTTCTATGTGATAAATTATGATTCCAAAACTACATTGCTTTGCTTTCTGCAGTTGGCTCTGGATGTTAGAGGATTCTTATCTTAATGTCCGACTGCATGGCTAAATGCTTAGCGTGCTGGCCTTTGGTCACAGGGGCCCCAGGTTCGATTCCAGGCAGGGTTGGGAATTTTAACTAGCTTTGGTTAATTTCGCTGGCACGGGATCTGGGTGTATATGTCGTCTTCGTCATCATTTTATTTTCATCACGGCGCGCAGGTCGCCTACCGGCGTCAAGTCCAAAGGCCTGTACCTGGCGAGCCGAACATGTCCTCGGACACTCCCGGCACTAAAAGCCATACGTCATTTCATAGCTTAATTGCCTTGATCCCGTCTGTGCTTATAGGACACCTTTCGTACACCTTGTGAGTAGATGGATTTGTTGTTGTGCACTTATGTTGCTTACGCTGTTTATGTTCCGATTTGTTTCAGGAGTTCTGCCACCCGTTCGCTCCTACTGCTTTTACTAGCCTTGGTCCATGGCACCGAGTTGGGAGAAGGGGTGCTGGCGTGGGGCCCACTCCATGTCACTACCGCCCCCGGAATATCACTACTCGTGGTATTCCTCGCCATGATACTCCCACCTTGCCGACCCCGATGGCTAGGAGCAACACTGTGGATCCTCTCGGCAGGTGCGAGATCAGTCCGCATCAAACACCTGCTAATTGTTGGGCTCACCATCAAACACGTGAGACTTCCCACTGCCGTACTCTCAGCCGGACTGCAAGTGCTATTAGCCATCGTAGAGGCAGCGTCGCTGTGTACAAAGGTAAGACAAATTATAAGCCTCAATATAATTGAACACTGTTTTAATTGACACAATGGGGATATTCTATGTTCGGCGGATACAGAGCGGGTGTCAGCCCACAAGATATTTTTTCTCAGCTACATCGAACCAGCTTGACACCCTGGGAATCGGAGTGGCTAGCTATTAGTGTCATGCGAAACACGCTCTGTGTTCGGTGCTCCTCAGAGGCGAGGCGAGCTGTATTCGTTCGACTTTGTCCCTTCGTTCTCGCTTCTTCACGCGCTATCTCAGTCACAGGTAGAAGTGCTCGCCTCCCTCCGTCCTTGTTTAGCCGTATTCTGCTAAGTTTGTCTCGCAACCTCATTTCTCTAAACATTACGCTTTTGCCTCAATGGTGGACTCATGACTAGGTATGAAACTGTAAATAGTTAACCTCACACACTTTTTTCTACTCTATACTGCACTGCGCCTGCCTCGTATGTAAGAAAAAACTCGAAATAACGTAGTAAATATCACTCCTGTCGGAGAAATGGTTGATGAAGTCCACGTGCTGCCACGTGTAATCCTCCTGTCTAGCGAACTTTATTGCTCTGTACACTAAATACTCATTATTAATGCATAAGCCATATATTTCACTACTAGCCATACCAAAGACATTTTATATAAACTGTGCAAATTAATAAGTCATTATAACACATACAGTTAAATGTAAACTTCAGCTCAGAACTCCTGGTTAACGCAACCATTCCGTTACCCTTTTATGCCTCCGAATTCCCGGTTTTTGCTCTTTGTAAAAAAAAGGGGGGGTACTCATATCTGGATGAACCACATTGTTTGCAACGTCAGTAAAGCAAGCAAGGTCATCAGCAAACTTCGCTTCGAACTTACCCTGTCAAACGAACTGCAGCAAAGTCGGGCATTTTAGCTTACACGCTGCACTCATTTGTGATCATGGTTGCATATGCAGCAAGGCACATGTTTTTTCGTCTTCCTTACCCGTCTCAAGTTCGAACAATGTTCGCCAAAAAACTGAGAGCAATTAAGAGGACAACTACCGTGTGCAGGTCCTCTTTCCGGCCTTCTCGGTGAGAGGCCATAGTATTGTATAGGCTGAAGATAGGTCGCGGACGATCTATGAACTCTTATCTACTAAAGACGGTTTACCCCCTCCCCCCCCCCCCCCCAGTGTATGTTCTTGTGGTGCCGACTTCACCGTGGCCCACATCCTCACACAGAGTGCGCCTATCTATCTGGCCTAAGACCTGCAGGAGACACTCGAACGCATACTAGGCGAAGACTTGCCAACAGCTGATCTCGTCGTCCGCTTTGTGTGTGAGAGTGGATTAATCAAGGGTGTGTAAATTGCAAGTGTTCCTTACTGAGGGAACATACATTGGCTTTCGATTTATTTGTAACCTTTTTGGCTTAATACAATATGTTTTGTTTTATTTTGTAATTCATTTCGAAATTCCTTCATTTTATTTTAAATTTATTTCCACTTAATTTGTTCAGAGAGGTTGGTTCCCTAATTGTACTTTCTCTTTTAAAAATCACCACCACTATGAGAGCTGGCCGTGGCTCTACGCCTCTGTATTCGGGAGACGGAGAGAGGCTGGTCCTCACCTTCGAGTGTCCTGAGAATGATTTTCCGTGGTTTCCATTCTCCTGCACTAAGGCGAGTGCAGGGACAGTTTCTAGTATAGACCTTCTCCGCACTTTCCTTCTCAGAAACAAATCTCCTGGCCTGAGAGACGCTGTCATCGTCTAGCTGGCCCGCCTCCCTCTTCAGGGGAGGAATGAAAACATTCAGAAATAGTCGTCTACTTCAAGCGCGGTCAACTGAGCCATAATTGAAATGTTCTAGCGTGGCTGGGTGATAGATAGCTCTCCCAAAACCCGCAGAAAGCAGTAAAATGTAGCAACCATAATATTCAAAGAATTGTGGAATTTAATCATTAGAAATGAAGTGAGCAAAATCATAATACACGTAAAGGAAAACTTAGTTTTATGAGATGTATTTATTAACCTATATTTACCAGGGACGTCTCGTCTTGAAGTTCATCCGAGCATGTGAACACCCTGGTAATCCCAAAGAACTGAAATTTACAGGATATTGTATGATGAAAACTGCCTTCTGGATAAATTAAAGACAAGCGACTGTAAAAATCATCACTGCCTTCTGAATAAATTAAAGACAAGCGACTGTCGAACTCGTCACTGCCTTCTGGATAAATTAAAGAAAAGCGACTGTCGAACTCGTCACTGCCTTCTGGATAAATTAAAGACAAGTGACTGTAGAAATCATCACTGCCTTCTGGATAAATTAAAGAGAAGTGACTGTAGAAATCATCACTGCCTTCTGGATAAATTAAAGACAAGCCACTGTCGAACTCGTCACTGCCTTCTGGATAAATTAAAGACAAGCGACTGTCGAACTCGTCACTGCCTTCTGGATAAATTAAAGAGAAGTGACTGTAGAAATCACCACTGCCTTCTGGATAAATTAAAGAGAAGTGACTGTAGAAATCATCACTGCCTTCTGGATAAGTTAAAGAGAAGTGACTGTAGAAATCATCACTGCCTTCTGGATAAATTAAAGACAAGTTACTGTCAAACTCGTCACTGCCTTCTGGATAAATTAAAGAGAAGTGACTGTAGAAATCATCACTGCCTTCTGGATAAATTAAAGAGAAGCGACTGTCGCACTCGTCACTGCCTTCTGGATAAATTAAAGAGAAGTGACTGTAGAAATCATCACTGCCTTCTGGATAAATTAAAGACAAGCGACTGTCGAGCTCGTCACTGCCTTCTGGATAAATTAAAGAGAAGTGACTGTAGAAATCACCACTGCCTTCTGGATAAATTAAAGACAAGCGACTGTCGAACTCGTCACTGCCTTCTGGATAAATTAAAGACAAGCGACTGTCGAACTCGTCACTGCCTTCTGGATAAATTAAAGACAAGCGACTGTCGAACTCGTCACTGCCTTCTGGATAAATTAAAGAGAAGTGACTGTAGAAATCACCACTGCCTTCTGGATAAATTAAAGAGAAGTGACTGTTGAACTCATCACTGCCTTCAAAACACTACTTTGAATGTTCCGAGGGGAATAACAACGAGAAAAACGAGCGCGGTTTCGAAAGCAAGGATTAGCAATAGTGAAATAATGACAATACCACCGTAAGAGAATGGTGCACCCGGTCATTAATGTTATACGAAGCACAGCCACTTACTCTAACGATACATAAAGTTTAGTTAAAATCGGAGAGTGGCAGCTACGTAGGTTTACTTGTGATTTACGAAGGAGGGAGGGTTAGAATTCCCTGGCATACTTCATGATTAAATCACAGACTGATGTCTTGTGAGTCATTTGGGCAGCACAAAATGAGGTGGACCGCATTAGTTTTGACTCAACTAGTAGAGCATATCCCGACATTCCTGGGCTATACAGTACAATACGTACTGTTGACAGCCCCAAAATTTCCTAGAAGGAAGTTCCTACTCGTGCGTCATTGGGTCGTGTGCGAATAGGGTCACCTCTTGCCAAACAAGTAAAGAAAACACAATAGGTGAAAAAGAACTTCCAGATAAAGAGGGAAAGTCCCAGCTGATGAAATACCGGGTGGTTGCAATTCATCCTTCTAATGTACCCACCCATAAGTTTTCTTTTCCTCAGCGTCGTCGTAATTTATTCGATGGTTTTATAGAGATCCTGGTTGGATCTCAACAAGAAAGTATCTTGGCAAGATTTGCGATTTCTTTGGACCCAAGATTATTTCGAAGGAATCTTCTTCTTCTTTCTTCAAGGACTGAGT
This sequence comes from Anabrus simplex, assembly GCF_040414725.1. Taxonomy (NCBI): domain Eukaryota; kingdom Metazoa; phylum Arthropoda; class Insecta; order Orthoptera; family Tettigoniidae; genus Anabrus; species Anabrus simplex. The sequence goes on from NC_090277.1 coordinate 77,683,991, forward strand.
TTTCCCCTGTGGGTGGGGGACGCAGACGAGAAATACACCCACGGAATCCCCTGCCTGTGTAAGAGGCGTCTAAAAGGGGCGACCAAGGGATGATGAAATTAGAACCATCAGATACTTATAATTAGTAGCATTACGTGCGGAATAAAGCCTCCGTGGCTCAGGCGGCAGCGCGCCAGCCTCTCACCGCTGGTTCCGTGGTTCAAATTCCGCCCACTCCATGTGAGATTTGTGCTGGACAAAGCGGAGGCGAGACGGGTACTCCGGTTTTCCCCGTCATCTTTCATTCCAGCAACACTCTCCACTGTCATTTCATTTCATCTGTCATTCATTAATCATTGCTCCAGAGAAGTGCGACAGGCTTCGGTAGCTGGCACAATTCCTATCCTCGCCGCTAGATGGGGCTTCATTCATTCCATTCCTGACCCGGTTGAATGACCAGGCTGTGGATTTTCATTTCACGTGCGGAATACCATGGGTCGACGTCACTTGCAACTAGTAGGAGCAGTGCCATTAAGTGAGGAACACCACGGGTCTGGGCTAAATGGTTGGCCACCGGGGTCTCGGGTTCGATTCCCGGCAGGGTCGGGAATTTTAACCATAATTGGTTAATTCCCCTGGCATGGGGACTGGGTGTATGTGCTGTCGTCATCATCATTTCATCCTCATCACGACGCGCAGGTCACTTACGGGAGTCAAATCGAAAGACCTGCACCAGGCCTCTCCTTAGGCCGCACGCCATTATTATTATTATTATTATTATTATTATTATTATTATTATTATTATTATTAAATGAAATGTCGTATGGCTTTTAGTGCCGGGATATCCCAGGACGGGTTCGGCTCGCCAGGTGCAGTTCTTTCTATTTGACTCCCGTAGGCGACCTGCGCGTCTTGATGAGGATGAAATGATGATGAAGACCACACATACACCCAGCCCCCGTGCCATTGGAATTAACCAATTAAGGTTAAAATCCCCGACCCAGCCTGGAATCGAACCCGGGACCCTCTGAACCGAAGGCTAGTACGCTGACCGTTCAGCCAACATTATTATTATTATTATTATTATTATTATTATTATTATTATTATTATTATTATTATTATTATTATTATTGAGCAACACCGCAGGTTTGGCTAGCGCCCATGATATGTCCCTCTATGTGAGGAACGCCATGGGTCTATATGGTACCACCATGCGAGGTACACCATGAGTCTACGTTCTGCTTTACCAGTGATTGGTACCATTATGAGGGGCCTTTGACCCGGATTTTGGACCCTTTTAGATGAGTATCATCCTAGTGATGAAGGCGATGTGAATTGAATCCACTGATTGTTTTGCTTCACAATAGCTGCTTCATCATCATTCGTTTTACAGTAGATTCTAGTCAGTGGATATATTTTGAAGTTTTAATTTTCGTTTCGTTCACCTTGTACCATTAAGGCCGATGACCTAGCTGTTAGGCCCCTTTAAACAACAAATATCATCATCATCATCATGATCATCATCATCATCATCATCATCATCATCATCATCATGAGTCTGCCACCCTTGTCGGTGTTTCTACTGTCCAGTAAAATCTTAATTTGGCTCGAATGCAGATGGACTTGGACTTGTAGGTGTCATTGCTAGTCTAAAGACCATCTCTTCCCTCCTCACTCTCTCTTTTAAATGCCTCCTTTTCATTTCCATAAGGTAGTGAGAATTTCTCCCTATGAAACACTTTATCACTATGATACAGCCTCCATGCATCAGAGGGCAGCGCACCGGCCTCTCGCTGCTGGGTTCCGTCACTCCATGCTAGATTTGTACTGGACAAAGCGGAGGCGGGACAGGTTTTTCTTCAGGTACTCCGCTTTTCCCTGTCATCTTTCACTCCAACAACACTTTCCAATATCATTACATCTGTCAGTCATTAACCATCACTCTAGACGAGTGCGACAGGCTTCGGCAGCCGGCGCAATTCCTAGCCTCGCCGCTAGATGGGAGCTTCATTCCATTCCTGACCCGATTGAATGACTGGAAACAGGCTGTGGATTTTAATTTTCATAATTACATTTATGAACGCGATGGATGTTCCCAAACTGAGTTAAAATTATGTCCGTGTCGTCTGCTTTGTCTATCTCCCGATTTCGCGTCGGTTGCTCTACCACTGAACTATGGTAGCCTAGGTCATATTTGTTCTGTAGGAAAGGATCTAAGCTACAGAGAGGTTTTGGGTTCGGATCCCAGTGGTGTCCGCTTGGCCATTTTTGTTTTGTATTTAACATGTCTTCAATTTCGATTACAATGCGGTTGTGAACATTCTATATTTATTATTATTATTATTATTATTATTATTATTATTATTATTATTATTATTATTATTATTATTACCGACAAAGCATTAAACTCTTATCAACATTCCGCACACCGTCTGCAGCTCAACGTGGCTCAGCCTTGACCTTGAAGATCTGTGCAGGCTTGGTGTTTCTGTTTATGTTGTATCCTTCCTGGAACTGGCCTCGACAATGAGTCAAGCCGGGAATTCTGCCCGAGGCATGACTATAAAACAGTGACAAGTCTTCAAAGAAATGCAGAGCACCGCCTTGGCAAAACAGTAATCTCAAAACAAACTTTCTTGCTTGTACTAGTCGTAAATATTAAAGCCGCGTGTTGAGTTCTTGTAGTGTTACTGAGAATATATGCAAGTCGTAGACAAGATGTACATACATAAAACTGCTGTGGGGGAATGAGTGACTGGAATAACATTGACTAATCAACCGGTTGTTTGAGAGATTGAGTGAGAAAGCGTTGTTGACTTAACGTCGCACCGACACACATTAGCAGCGAATGGGAATTAAGGCGACACTCCGGGGATAAAAATCGATAATTCGGTTATTTGGGTGATTTATTTTTAATGACTGAAATTGAAAGGATTGATTTTCTTTTTTTCTTGTCACGATGTTATTCCGCTGAACTCAAACAATGTATCACTGTAATAATACTTTGTTTGCCAATTATAATTTTACATTTAAATCCCATTTTTCTCCCATAATTTTCTGCCAAGTGTAACATTTGTATGGTATAGGTATCACAGCTATATTAAGAAACCTGATTATGGAATTTTTGATTGCAGAATTTTTTTCAAGTAGTAGCGACTTTTAAGTCCAAAATTTTAGAACGTAAAAATTACACAAACTTTAGTACGAAATATCTCCTTATATAAATTGTGTACAGAAAAATCGATACGTAGTGCTTTTAAAAGAAGTATTAAACAAACCAAAACAAATCCCATGGCACTACAGCCCTTGAAGGACCTTGGCCTACCAAGTGACCGCTGCTCAGCCCGAAGGCCTGCAGATTACGAGGTGTCGTGTGGTCAGCACGACGAATCCTCTCGGCCGTTATTCTTGGCTTTTTAGACCGGGGCCGCTATCTCACCGTCAGATAGCTCCTCAATTCTAATCACGTAGGCTGAGTGAACCTCGAACCAGCCCTCAGGTCGAGGTAAAAATCCCTGTCATGGCCGGGAATCGAACCCGGAGCCTCCGGGTAAGAGGCAGGCACGCTACCCCTACACCACGGGGCCGGCTTAAAAGAAGTATTTTCTTACATAAGTACGAATTAACATTAACATGCTAATTAAATTTCATGAAAAAAATGGAATTAAAATTTCAAAAAACTATGTTGGGAAAACTATTAATTGTAAATGAAATGTTCGTGAAATTCCCACAAAGTTTCGTGAAAATTAATACATTATGTAAAAAAAAATATGTCCAGAGTGTCGTCTTAAAAATGCGGGGGGGGGGGGGGAGGGAATATAGACGATAGACAGTACCCGGGTTTGCGCGATATAGCAGAAGGAAGGGGAGGGGGAGATACACCAAAACTGAAAAGAAAAAAAAAACCTACAAAATGGTAAGTTTTTTGCTGCTCTCTGAATAAATTTCGGCAGTGAGGTAAAGGTTGACAGTTTAACAACTAAAGTGCCGTAATTTTTTTACATTTTTTTAAAGATTTTGATCCAATACCATACAATAAAACCTTCAGAAATGGAACAACATTACATATGTATTACAATTAAATAGAAGTACGACGTGATTTTTAGTATTTGACTACACGCTAAGAAACCAACAGACACTAAAGAGACTGACGAATGCGTACGGCAAGCGGGTGAATCATACCTCAGTGTCCATGACCCTGCTACCCTTCCTCTCACAGCACATGCAAAGTCTCCGCTATACAAATCGTTTAGCCGCGTGAACGGCATTTTGTGCGCATTTCCGCTAATAATTGTGTAAAGAAAATAATGGAGACAATTAGCTGATAAGACAATAGGGCTTGTACAAATTGTTGTTTAATAATCCCTAGTTTCAGCCGGTTAAAATGGAATAAAAATGTAATGTTTTCTCCTCCCCAATCGCCGCTACCGCCGACACGGACAGGTCTTATGGCGACGGTAGGATAGGAAAGGCAGAAGTGTGGGAAGGAAAAGACCGTGGCCTTAATTAAGGTACAACCCCAGCGTTTTCCTGGTGTGAAAATGGGAAAACCACACGGAAAAGCACCTTCAGGGCTGCCGAATCCACTATCTCCCCGATGCAACGGTCGTAGACGTGATTCGTACAGGAGTAGCTCTGCGGGTCTTGTTGTATCTTACAAGAAGCCGGAATATATGGAGTACTAGCAACACGGTGAGAGGTATATGGAGATAAAATATGGCAACATTAAAAGGACAGAGAAGTCCAAATATTAGGATGAATGGATCCAACCCAACGGACTGGAAAAAGAGACAAACAAGGCAAGAGCCAGACAATTAGATCTGACCTACAAGCCAAGACTAAATAGGTGTAACAAACGGGCAATATCCTACAAGGCCAAAATCAGTAATAAAACGGGAAGGATTGTACGCTTCAGCGTCTCTTTATTTTGAATAAAAAGGAGCAGCAAGAACTCCAGAAGAAGGAAACTATGAACAACAAAGGTGAACGATTACAGCCTTATCCAACCCATGTAAGTACCTTCAACTACCATCAATTCTCATTGCAGCCCAATTGTCGTCATAAATGCCTTTGACTGATTTTAATAATTACAACTGGCCGAGATGGCCATGCGGTTAGGGGCGCGCGACTGTGAGCTTGCATCCGGGAGATAGGAGGTTCGAACCTCCTGTCGGCAGCCCTGAAAATGGTTTTCCGTGGTTTCCCCATTATCACACCAGGCAAATGCTGGGGCTGTACCTTAACTAAGGCCACGGCCGCTTCCTTCCCACTCCTAGACCTTTCCTGTCCCATCGTCGCCATAAGACCTATCTATGTCGGTGCGACGTAAAGCAACTAGCAAAAAAAAAAAAAGGATTCCTTCCCACTCCTAGACCTTTCCTGTCCCATCGTCGCCGTAAGACCTATCTATGTCGGTGCGACGTAAAGCAAATAGTAAGAAAAAAAAACAATCTGGAAGTGTCTTGTAAGTTGTACAGGTTTCAAAATAATCGTTGGCTAATCCCTGTATGTAATTTGAATCAGGAACTTATTCTACCATCAGCTCTCATTGCAGCCTGATTGTCAACATAAATACCTTTAATTGTCTGTAATAACCTACCGCTAATTCCATAATAAAATAAAAGAAGTGATACATGCCAGTTATAGCGCACCGGCCTCTCACCGCTGGGATCCGTGGTTCAAATCTCGGTCACAACATGCGAGATTTGTGCTGAACAAAGCAGAGGCGGGACAGGTTTTTTCCGGATACTCCTGTTTTCCCTGTCATCTTTCATTCCAGCAACACTCTCCAATATCATTTCATTTCATCTGTCATTCATTAATCATTGCCCCAGAGGAGTGCGACAGGCTTCGGCAGCCGGCACAATTCCTATCTTCGCCGCTAGATGGGGGCTTCATTCTTCCATTCCTGACCCGGTCGAATGACTGGAAACAGGCTGTGGATTTTTTTCTTTTTACATGTCAGTAACAGAATTGTGCCTAAGGCAACCTAGACGTTATCGTCGTGGTTCTGTTAATCTCTATGTGTTTCGTTTTTCTTTCAGTAGTGCGAACTAATATTCATGCTGGGAGTTGGACATATTCTATTTAAATTGCAAATGTTAGACGTGGTATGCAGGGACAGAGGATGACTACTGTGGTGACCCTCAGTTTGGGAGGTCACGTTTCCGGAGTACCCGATGGACCTCTAGTGCTTATGTCCAAGAAGTCTCATGTTTTTGCTTTTTAAAGTTCCATTTATTAACATAATGTTTCTAACATTCATTCCAGGCTAATCTTTCTCTGCTCAATTCCTTAATTATCTATTTATGATGTTTTCCTGACACTGCTTTATTATTATTATTATTATTATTATTATTATTATTATTATTATTATTATTATTATTATTTTACAACTTGCTTTACGTCGCACCGACACAGATAGTTCTTATGACGACGGTAGCAGAGGAAAGGGCTAGGAATGGAAAGGAAGCGGCCGTGGCCTTAATTAAGGTATAGCCTCGTGTGAAAATGGGAAACCACGGAAAAACATCTTCAGGGCTGCCGACAGTGGGGTTCGAACCCACTATCTCCCGGATGCAAGCTCACAGATGCGCTATTTTCAATTATTTGTGTTTTATAATTATGCTAAAGGATATCAACTTTTGTATACTGCATGTATCAAAATTAAGAAAAGATTACAATAAACAGTACCCTCTTTCTAATCTGTGGTTTCCGAGATTATGGGAGACGGTTATTATATTACTCGTATCGTATCTTAATCCCATATTTCCTCGTTATAATCAACATATTTTCCCGTAACACTCGATTGCACACCTTTCAAATGTTCAGAAAAGGCTTGCTTTTGAGGCGATGTTCTAGTGATACAACCTTCTTGTTCCAATGCCATGTGCGTCATGTTGGTAGACATATAAATTGCTGACTATCCAAAGAGTTCGTAGTCTCAACAATTAAGAAATGAACGAGGTCAGCTAGTACAGCTGTGTTTTGTCTAAAGTGATGTCATCACCAAGTGATTTGTGCTTGTATTAATGAGGATTTCTGCATACATCTGGATGTTAACGAGTCTTTCCGATGCACCGTCAACTGGATGAGTCATGGAGTGTACACTGACTTATTATTCACAATATGCATGGATCATTTAAATGTATAAAATGGTATTGATATCGAACGATTTATTTGCATCATTTTACAGAACATCTTTGACGACCAAGGCCTACGGTAACCACTAGTGTGACGTCACTGACGGTACACTTTCTATATCAACATACTCTATTTATACAAATCCACAGCCGCAGCATATTTGGTGATCAAGGCCTACACTAACGACTAATATGACGTCATTTCCGTTTTGTCCTGTTATACAAATGTTCGGATGACCCCCCAGCCATAAGACATATTCATGTCAAAAGTAGATAGAGTTGATTCCTTTACCAGTCTAATAGAAGACGGACAAAAAAGTACCCAAACACCCTCGGATATTCCAGCTAGTATCAAATACAAAGCGTTGCCGCCTACTGCTAGAAACAAAGGATAAACCAAAACATAGTATTAGACATTTCCCAGTTGGAGAGGGCTTGTTCTTATAGGCCCTTCCTAGACTAAGACTCTGTATTTTAGGCCATCAGTGCTGGCAAAGGAAAATCAACCGCCCAGTTGAGTTGTCTCTTACGATGTGCTTGGATAGTACTGTAACAGATTTTAAAACCTATTCATTTATTTATTTATTTATTTATTTATTTATTTATTTATTTATTTATTTATTTATTTATTTATACAGACGTTAGTGCAATTACCATATTTGCTCATAATTTGAACTATTATTGAAAATAATTACAAAAGATATAAAATGTACAAAAATTGAATACACAAACAGAACACAGAAAAAGTTAAATAATAATTATCTACGTAACAATTACAACTATGATAAGAATTTAAACACATACAGAAAACATGGCATCATTAAGCTAATTAATTACCTGTAAAAATGCCTACAAGATTTCATAAATCAGATTTTTAATCTTAAAGTAAATCAATATTCAGAGGATGTATCGTATTATGAAGTGGCATCTTCTATATGAAGGTGAATTTGTAAGTTTGTATTAACTCGAGACAAGAAAAACAAATTCCTAAATTTACCTGCTGGTTTTCTAGGTGCGTACAGCAGAAATTGACAAGTTCGTTCCGTATTATCTGTGTTATTATTCACAAGCTTATGGGGAAACTTCTTCAACTGACATTTTCTTCTGGTATCTAGCCCTGCAAACCCAAGGTCTTCACTCATTTTACAATAAGATAAATATTTGGGATATTCTCCGGTTTGTCTGAAATACATGTGTATCAGAACAATACCGACAAGAAGAAAATCAGGGATGCTCTTCGTATTATGTTAAGAAAGATGGTGCAATCGGATTGGCGGGGAACATTTTTATTTTGGAGAAAATGATGTTACTTCCGGGCCAGAGCACTAGCCACTGCCGAGCTACAGGGTAGAGAAGTGGAGGGAGAGGTGTACGATGGAGACAGAGACAATGCAACAGACAGCGGCTGGCTCTCTGGTATAGCAAACACGCCAATTTCAATCGAGGGCCCGGAAGCAACATCATTTTCTCCAAAATAAAAATGTTCTACGCCAATCCGATTGCATCCCTGATTTTTTTTGTCGGTATAGTAATCCAAGAAATTCTTTTTTTTTTTAATTATCATTTTGGTCAAATGTGTGTGTAACTTCGTTGCTGGATCCCAAATTATAGAGGCGTCTAATGAAGACAGGTGTGGTGAATGCATTCCCCTGCACTAGTGAACGAAGGAGAAAACAGCCAGTCCCGACTCTACCAGCCCATCACAGCACTTTGATCTCGGCGGCATGTTTCTTACAAGCGAAAATTCCACGTCGTACAATATTGCAGTTTTATCGACTCTTTCGCAAATAAAGAGTGTATAAAGTCAAACTGTGGCGTCTTGCGTACATTCCCCATATCTGCCAATCGTGAGGACCAGTGACAGAAAAGTGTTCTCACTCCGTACGTGTCAGGCGCTTAATGCGAGAGATTTAGGGCACTGGGCCATTCGCTCTCTTCCTGTATTGCTCCATTGGGATGTTGGGGGATCCTGGACACTCGCAGTCTACTATCTCCCCGCTTTAGGAAATCCCATAATGTGATCTTAAGACTCAAACTTGCAGGAGTACGAGTAAAGTTCATAACCCGGATGTTCATCACATGCCATTTTTTTCTCTATAATATCTGGATGTAAAATAAAAGTTAAACATGATTTGATCTAAAGTGACTACAATTATGCTATTTTTACGGGTCATACAAAGTCATATTTTGGATTTTTTAAATGTATTTGTCATTTTTCATTAATTTTTCATATTATGGTCATATTTTCCTTTTAATTTTCGTATTTTTGTCACATTTTAATTCCATTTTCGCATACGTGCTTGCAGTCGTCTCAAAGACGGATTTTTCACATCTCCTAATTGTTGTTTTATTTTCTTACAATTATCTTTCTTAGAAATAAATAGTCTTACCTCTCCTATATTGATGAATTCCATTTCGAATCTCCATTACCTCACTCTGTGTAGAAAGAGACAGATGAGTAGAAAGTGACGGAAAGGTGAGTCTCAGTTCAACTCTAATGATTTGACGTATTTCAGAATAATATGACCCAATGCATCCTGCGATGTTGAACGGTCTTTTTTCCCGTTACAAATCAACGTTGCGTGAAAATAGAATATCGTTAGTATTTGAAACTTTAAAATGTATGAAATTTGCTATTGTAATTATTTCTGATCGCGCATCAAAATGTGTCATTTATTTCATTCTGTGCAGAGACGAGAGTTACCACTGGACTGAGTAATTAAATAAATTCAAAATATAATAATAATAATAATAATAATAATAATAATAATAATAATAATAATAATAATATATGCTTACGTATTTATCATTATTATTGAGTGTGCTAGATTTTAAACCTATATTTTCAATATAGGCCTAATGTCAATTTCAACAATGGGAAGATTTTGAGATTTAGAAAATGTAACAAAGTTATCATTTGTCATATTTTATACTTTTCTAGGTCATAAATGCTTGCGTATTTTTAAATGTTTCTGTCATAAACTTCCGGCCCCTACTCATAACTAATAATCTTCAAATAACGCTATCGAAAGGGCCGCGTGAGGACCGCCTGTTTTGAACTATACTAGTGCTCCTACTAGTATGGTACACTACCGTAGGTGTCTTAAACGGGAGCGAAGGGCGATATAATGAGGATGCTGATTTCAAATGATCGCCAGCGATAAGACGTAGCCTGTATGGTTGCTAGGTAACATTGTCTGGCCATCCATCCGTACTTGACATCACAACCTGTATGGTTGCTAGGTGACATTGCCTGGCAATCCATCCATATTTTACATCATTATCTGCACGGTTGCTAGGTAACACTGTCTGGCCATCCATCCATACTTTACATCGCAGCCTGCGCAGTTGCTAGGCTACACATTTTGTGACGGTAATTTTTTACATGACGCCCAGCCATTAAGACATATTTATGTCAAAATGTGTATTTCCCGGGATAGCGTAATAAACGGGAGCGTCCTATTGAGGTTTTACTCTATTGAAAATTAAAATGTCTGAGCTTCACCTCTTTCGATATAGAATAGAATTCTAAAATTGTATCCAATGCCGGCCGATAATTTCAGGTGGTTAAATAATTGCTCGGCAGATTTCGACAGACAGCAAAGGAGCGGAGGATTTCTGCTCCGATTAACACGTTTCTTAAAAATATATTTTGGTTTAGACCTACTGAGTAGTTATTTGTTTCGACAGTGTACATGGATCTGAGGTGCACTCAGCCTACCCCAAAATGAGTACCAGGTTCATTGTTGGAAACAAAAGCGGCCGGGCGTGGTGCTAACCATTCTACCCCACCAATTGCCGAGGTTAAGGTCGCTTCCTTGACACTTCTAGCAGTTTCCTACCCCTTCGTCGCCTTAAGACCTGTCCGTACCAATGCGACGTAAAACAAATACCGTAGTGTAGTAAACATCTTGGTTTTGTTTGGAATAAAGGAATATAATTGGTAATTACGTATTTTAAAAAAAATTAACTGTTCTGCTTTGTAGTATATATTTTGTTCCCTTTCTTTAAACGCGTTTTCCCCAATATAATAGTTTTCAAAGCACGTTTTGTCCTCTCGTTCGTTGTGAATTATTTAAAGTCGGTTTTCATTGTTCTTCTGTCCTAATGCTTCAAATTCATATAACACATCTTACTACGGTTGTGCTAAGGTGGTGGTAGTGGTGATTATTGTTTTAAGATAAATTACAACTAGGCAACCATCGTCTATTAATACTAATCGGAGGGGAAAAAATTGGAAGGGGTCCGACACTTCGAAAAATTAAGGTATCGGCCAGAGGAAGAAAAGGGCCACAAAGGGCGTGAAAATGAAAGACTTCCTAGGCCTGGAATGCTGTAATACCGTCAGGGTCGGAAAAGAACAAGAGTTCAGCAAGGAAGGTCGGATAGGATAGACGAAAGTGAGTAGCCTGGCGAAAGTAAGGGGAAGTACTTCCGCGACTCACGTAAGGGCCCCGTTTTCGCCAACCAACGCTCCGAATTTGAAAGTTCCTGGGGCCCCTTTTAGTCACCTCTTAACGACAGGCAAGGGATACCGCCGATGTTATTCTATCTGCCCCACTCACAGGGGATCACTAATGCTATAAATAATAATTTCGTACGGCTATTTCTAGCCGAGTGCAGCCCTTGTAAGGCAGAACCTCCGATGAGGGTGGGCGGCATCTGCCATGTAACTGCATAGTGTTGTGTGTGGTGTGTGAGTTGTAGGGATGTTGGGGACAGCACAGATACCCAACCCTCGAGCCAATGGAATTAACCAATGAAGGTTAAAATCCCCGATCCGGCCGGGAGTCGAACCCGGGACCCTTTGAACCGAAGGCCAGTACGCTGACCATTCACCCAACGAGTCGGACACTAATGCTATAAGATCAACCTAGTTATGTTAACCGCAGTAGGCCACATTTGTTCAAAAATTCAGTTTCTTCCGCATTTCCCGTAAGTCATATTTACGTGACGGCAGCCGCGTTCAGTGGCTCAGACGGTTGAGGCGCTGGGCCTCTGACCCCAACTGGGCAGGTTCGATCCTGGCTCAGTCCGGTGATATTTGAATGTGCTCAAATGCGTCACCCTCGTGTCGGTAGATTTACTGACATGTTAAATAACTCCTGTGGGACAAAATTCCTGTACCTCGGCGTCGTCGAAAACCGTGACAGGAGTTGGTGGGACATAAAACCATTATTATTATTATTATTATTATTATTATTATTATTATTATTATTATTATTGTTCCGCGGTATTTGTGGAACGCAGAAAGGTGAAAGAAGGTGCCGGGGTGAATGGGTCTATCTACAATATCAACATTAATTTAAAACTTGAACTGAAGGTTATATTTCTTTTAGAACTTCAAACTTAATTTTTCACGGAATAAACATAGCAATGAAACATCAGGTAGAGGATGGTTGCCTAGTTGTACTTCCTCTTAAAACAATAATCACCACCACCACCATCACAAACATCACGTACAATGACAATGTCATAAATTGGAAAATTCAAGATTCAGACCTTGACAATTCTGGGCTACAAGCCCCTAGTTTACACATGTACAATTTAAAGTGGAATTATTTAGTTAAGGGCAGAAATCCCCTAATTCAAGAGCACTTGCTCCCTAAATTACAATATCTAGCCTTCCAGAGGCACTCGTTACTCTTACCGAATTTTGAAACGGAGCTAACAGGCTCCCAGTTTCTTACAGCCCGCTCTATGCAATCTTGCATCAAAATTGGTGCGCTCTCTGACCTCACAAGGCACGAATTACAAATGGAAATTGCTTAGGCCTAATACAGGGGTATCTAGTACCCAACCTACAGGGCCTTTGCGAAAAAGAACAGGTTAAATAAACGGCCCGAACACAAACTGAATGGAGGCGAACACTGCGCTCCAGATAATGAAAAACTAAAAACCTACAGGACTCTTGGCCAATGAAACAGGGGCTATTCCCAAACTACGGAGGTGGCTCGCATGGAAATCACGTTAACACATTACAGGAAGAAAACAGTTACGAAAATGTTGTCGCCTCAAACCAAAATGAAGGAGAGCTCGAGAGATTAACTCACTCTCTATCCCCGATTTACAATTAAAGATTTTATGAAGTTTTTACATTAGCCGAAAGAAAAGTTACAGTTTAGAAAAGCAGGTTACATAGTTAAAGATTCGGACCTTCCCCTCAGATAAAGTAGCGGAGACAGCAAGAAAGATAGAATTTTATGTGGTCATTACCTTCTAGATGTTCTGCTGGCCGAAGAAAGAGGCGGCCCGGCCTCCTTCCTTAACACACACACACACACACACACACACACAGAAAGACGATGATCAATTGGCAAGGAAACCCGAAAAGCCGCAACTTATATACCCTCAGGGAAGGTTCGAGAGGATTCTGGGCTAATCCCTACACACCCTCTCAATTTTATTGGTTAAGTTCAAAAGTTACACCCAAAACCGAACAAGAAGCCTGTGATACGTTGAAAATTAATTACAGAAATTTTGCATTGGCCAGATTCAAAACTGGCGGAAAGAAAAGGAAGTATTGCCAACCCAAAAATAAATGAACATAGATTCAGTTATGGAAAACCTAGGTATATGAAACTTCTTTAAGTTATAAGTTCTTCCACCTTGCACCAGAGTGCATGATCAAAGTTTTTTGTAGTAACATCTGTGGAAAAATGTTCAAACTTCTTGGTATATAGCAGAACAAAACAAGGAGAAATTCAATCAGTTTAGGAAACTACACAGTAACAAAATTACTTAATGTTTCGGTAGTGACATCTTCTGATTAAAGTTCTAAGTTCATGTTGTATCAGTTTCCACTTTTGTTATTATTATTATTATTATTATTATTATTATTATTATTATTATTATTATTATTATTATTATTATTATAACTTGCACGGCAAGAGCTGTCCATTATCCATAGAGAGTCGATCTTTGAAGGACTAGCCTCAGTTTAAGACAGCCACATAATTATTTTGTTGAATTGCGCAGTAGGTATCTATTTGTAGTGTTTCAAATTCAATTCCATTAATCTTGAGTGGAGGCCAGGATGCGCAAAGTTTATTATGGTAAGTGCTGCTACAACACTCGAGTGTGTTACTAGGGCGGTCATGTTGAAGGATCGGAGGCGCCGCTGCACAACAGAATAATATTGTTCTTGAGCGAACTGATGACAGCACGGGTGATGTCATGTTTGATATGCGTGTGAAATACAGGGCCACGCCAACTTCATACATGTGGCTTCTAACAATTTGAACATCACATACTGTTGTGGCGTAAAGAGAAACTCTGCTTAAATTTACATTTTCTGTAAAGCTATCCATAACTGAATCTATGTTCATTTATTTTTGGGCTGGCAACACTTCCTTTTCTTTCCGCCAGTTTTGAATCTGGCCAATGCAAAATTTCTGTAATTAATTTTCAACGTATCACAGGCTTCTTGTTCGATTTTGGGTGTAATTTTTGAACTTAACCAATAAAATTGAGAGGGTGTGTAGGGATTAGCCCAGAATCCTCTCGAACCTTCCCTGAGGGTATATAAGTTGCGGCTTAAATAAACGGTCCGAACACAAACTGAATGGACGCGAACACTGCGCTCCAGATAATGAAAAACTAAAAAACTACAGGGCTCTTGGCCAATGAAACAGGGGCTATTCCCACTGGTCTTCGTGGTCTAGGAGTTGCAAGCCTGATGCTTATCCTGAGGGTTCGATTCCAAGCCAACGTGGTTCATTGAAATTGAAAAAACGCTCGAATTAAAATAGATACGATAGAAAACAGAACACGTTTCAGAGAAATAACACGAAAAGCAGGATTTCAGGAGAGAAAGAAATTAACGACTGGAAGAAAATGGACTCAAGAAGAAAAGAAACAACATTCTCAGAAAATGAAGGAAGTCTGGAAACGAAGAAAGTGAAATGCGAAGAAATATAACCAAAGTGCACTTATCGTACTCTGACCTCAAAATTGTTTTTCGAATAATAATAATAATAATAATAATAATAATAATAATAATAATAATAATAATAATAATAATAATAATAATAATTGTACCGGGTGGTACACCTCCACGACGCAAGTTCAAATCTTGCGCCAATTGAAACTCCTCTACAGGAGAAGCTCTGAACATTACTACTGAACTAGTTTTACGGTTTATCAGAAGATGTCACTGAGTGTTTGTTATTTACTTTTGTTTTTCATGGATCAAGAAGTGTGGACATTCTCTAACAGGTGTCTCTACAAAAAACTATGGTAATACACTCTGGTGTAATGGAATGAACTTTCCTGAAGAAATTTTGGATTCCTAAGTTTTGTTTTTACTAAATGTTGTTCTGTGGTTTGTGGGTTGGCAACTATTATCCTTTCTTTCCGCCTGTTTTGAATTTAACCAATCACTAATTTTTGTAATTAATTTCTGACCAATAGTGTCTTTCTTCTTCGACGTTGATGTATAACTTTTAGCGACCCAATAAAACCGAGGGGGTGTGTCTACTCATTCCTGAAAGGTCTCGAATTTTCCACGAGCGTATAAAAACTGCTGATTTTCTTGTCTCGGTGCCACTTAAGTAACATCTAGCTTAGTGTGTGGATACGTAGCAGGGGGCGGGAAGCGCCTCTTTCTTCAAGCAGCAGTTCTTCTACAAGGTAATGGCCTTTTAACATCTTTATTTCTTGCTAGCTCAGCAGTCTAACTCTCGGGGAAGGTTCGAAACCTTTAATATGTAACCCACCTTTTTAAAAATGTAAATTTCCTTTCAGTCTATGTAAAAAACTACAAATCTCTCTTACTGTAAAGCGGGGATAGAGAGTGCCTTACCCTCTCGAGCTCCCCTTCATTTTGAAATTAAGGTGACCACGTTTTCATAACCGTTTCTTCTCTTCCTCAATGTGTTAAAGTTTTTTTATACGAGTCACCTCCCTAGCTTGGGATTAGCCCCTGTATTATCGGCCTAGCGCCACATAGGTTTTAAAACAAAAACTTTAGTGTAGGAGTGCAAGTAATCGCCTCCATTCTTTTGTTTTGGGCCATTTAAATTAACCTAGTTTTGTACACTGAAGGCCCCGTAGATTGGGTACAAGTTGCCCTGTTGATTTATAAGTTTGCCTTAAGGGCAGTTGAGTGTAAGGTCTGCTTATGGCCTCGTGATAGGCTTGAACTATTGAGAGCAGGTCTGCTCTTTCCTAAATTTGATTCCTGTGCGCCTCTAGGAGACTTAACATTGTAGTTAGAAGCAAGTGCTCCTTGGCATGATGGGGTATTCTGCCCCTTTGTTTAATTATGTACCTTGGTAAAGTTGGGCTAATAGATCAAGGATTGTCATTATGGGGCTCGAAGCCCAGATTTTGTAATTATCCCCTAACTCTTGTAATGTCTTTATACCTGATTTTGGCTTGTTGTTGACTTGTTAAGTTTTCAAATTCTATGACACCACTGTTAAGTTTTGAAAATATAACCTTTGTTGAAATTTTAATTCATTTTTCGAACTTGTAGTTAGACCCATTCCAGCCCGCACCTTCTTTCACCTCTGCTGATCCACCACAACCCCGTAACAATAATAATAATAACAATAACAATAATAATAATACCGGTAATAATGTTATTGGCTTTACGTCCCACTAACTACTTCTGACCGTTTTCGGAGACTTCGAGGTGCCGGAATTTAGTCCTGCAGGAGTTCTGTTACGTGCCAGTAAATCTACCGACATGAGACTGGCGTATTTGCGCACCTTGAAATATCACCGAACTGAGCCAACATCGAAACTGCCGAGTTAGGGTCAGAAGGCCAGCGCTTCAACCGTCTGAGCCACACAGCCTGGCAGTCAGTAATTCTGAGAGTATGTCATCAATTCTATTCCTATTTAGATCTCTCAAAGCTGTGTGGAGTTCTGACCTCAAAATTGGGTCTATCATTTCATCAGCAACAACATATGAACAATATGTTCTAGAACCTATTATATGCGAGTAATTTAAAACAATAGTTATAGTGAAAATGTTTGAAACACCGACATAAATGAGTTTTTTGTTTAAAAGTTGTTTTACGTCGCACCGGCACAGATAGGTTTTATGGCGACGAAGGAAGGAAGCGGCCGTGACCTTTGCCTAGTGTGAAAATGGGAAACCACGGAAAGCCATGTTCAGGGCTGTCGACAGCGGGGTTCGAACCCACTATTTCCCCAATGCAAGCTCACAGCTGCGCGACCCTAACCTCACGGCGACGTTCTCGGTATATGCATATCTCTTTCCGGTCTAACTGCGAGCTATGCTTGCAGCGGCCGAAATTACGTTCAGGCCACGCTGCGGGCATAGCCCGTAGTAAGGTTTGACAATTCACTAAAAATCAAGAACGAGCTATGCACGCATTCTGGTGGTTACATCGTGTTTCTGCATGTATTATTTACGAGAGTATTTAAACAGATGGCAGTATTATATGTCTAATTCAGAGAAGTTTTCGATCAGCATGCATCAGTAGATGTTGTCACTCAGTGAGCTCTAAGACATGGTTTCTCGCGTCAAACATTCGCTTGACGAAAGTGATATTTTCGATATTTTGTGATATAACATAAGTTTACGCGCAAATGAACATATTGACATATGAATTCGAAACAACTTCTTACATTTCATTATGATTAGAGTTCGTTTTACGGCCTAGCGCGTGTTCCCGCGTATTTCATATTTGCGTGAATACGTAAGATTGTCTACATATTAGTGAAGTTGTCTGTTTAGAAGACTGTATTTTCTCTTTCTCAGAAGTCTTTTGTGGTAAATGGAACAATAATTTTACATTTGAGTAACTTTTGACAATTATCAATTAAAATAAAATTGCATAAGTGCTCCCATTTTAATTATTGTAATTATTACTACTATTATTGAAAACTTATTATTTTTGTACTTTTGTAGTTGCAATGCACATTTTATATTAGCAAAATAGGGTAAATATAATAGTATTTCAGTAAAGTGTACTTGCTTAATTATCCGTCAGACCTTTCCTCCATTCGCAAAACATGGTATAATATATAAACAATTTTAACGTCTCAAGTGATAGTTGACATGATGCAAACAGCGTTTTTCAAAATTAGATGCTCAGACTAGCGCAAAGGAAAAAGAATCATTCAAATATCTCCTACAGGTTCAGAGATATAATGTTTTAAAAATCCTTAGAAATGCCCAGTCCAGAACGTTTGTTAGGGATATGAAGGCCCAGACTGGAATGGGATATACGACATAAAAACATTTTATTGCTCCAGTGCGCAGGGATGTCCCCTTGTCCAGAAAATGAGGCCACAGGTTTTCAGATGCATTTCCTTACAGCATGCTTCGATACGAACTGGTGTAAACAAACCTGTGTAACCGTAGACTGCAGAAAGGCATCCGTGTTGCTCTTTGGCTTGATGTGTTCTGTCTTTGAAGCGAACGGCCTATATCGTGACATCAACAAAGCCAAAATAAGCATCTAACGCATGGACTGCGTGTGGGTGGGCGCCCATTGCAACCGGGCTCGCTTGTCTGAAATGCGGACAGGCTATGTACCAGGCGTACGTCACAGTCAACACACTCGGCACGGGACAGGAGCAGTGACGTTCGATTGTTACTACAAAGCTCTCCTCACACCATTCAACAAAATGTTGATTGCAAAACAGTATTAAAATCGCAACAAAAACATTGTTTTTAAAAATAGTCGGATTTGATATTAACAGGCACGGTTTTCTTCTTCCTTTTCCGCTTTTCCCATAGACTGTGTGACACACATCTATTTAGACCTGTTGTACGGCCGGATTCCCTTCCTGACGCCAACCCTTTGTGGAGGGATGCAGTCACTATTACGTGTTTCTGTGGAGGTTGCTAGTGCATTGTGAGTATTAAGAGCAGAGTGTTGGGACAAACACAAACACACCGGACCCCGAATCAGAAGAATTAATTAGACGCAATTAAAAGTCGCCGATCTGGCGGGGAATCGAACCCGGGACTCTCTGAACCGAAGGCTTTAACGCTGACCATTCAACTTCGAAGAAAACTATATAATATTAAAATATTAAAATATTATTAAAATTTCGGCGCAGTTCACCACTATACCTTCATTTTCCCACGCCTCGCGTATTGTCATTTGTATATGACACACAATTTTCCTCCAGTAATCGGCACTGACTTTCGCTACGTCTTCGGCTAATACGTTTCCCACTTCGGGAACAGTAAACCGCATAGTACACTAACCAAAAAACGATCGTAAATAAAAATACAGCTATTTTTATACACCGAACTATTAAACCTGTATTGTACTGAATATTGATTTCCGTGGTTTCCATTTTCACACCAGGTTGTGCCTTAATTAAGGCCACGGCCGCTTCCTTTCTACTGTTAGCCCTTTCCTATCCCATCGTCGCCATAAAACCTATCTGTGTCAGTGCGACGGAAAGCAAATGGAGGAAGAAAAAAAATAACAATCTGTATCCGTATGTACGGGCATGCTTTAATGTTCTCAAGTCAGCTGTGAGTGATATGTGTCACTTTCACTGCGTGGAACATAAAGCATTTTAAAAGGCTAACAGATGTGACAGTCATGGTGCTCATAAAGCAGAATTGAGCGGGAACCCGCTACAGGCGGGAGTGAAGTGGGCCATGGCCACAGCTGTGGGGGAGCAAGGCACTGATTGCATTAGTGTTCATAAATTACAGAAATATCGGCAGCCCAGCTATTCTTGTATGAAGCCCCCCCTGTTTGCTTGCTTTAGCACTGCGCTACGGCAGTAAAGACATTTACCTCTCCAGGTCCACACGTGGACACGTTACTTGCGATTCTGACCCGGACTCCCACTGTGGACAGTGTTACCAGCTCCTGAAACAAACATCACGCCGATATTTTGATTTGATTCTGTTTCAAAATAGTTATCTGCATAATGAGTTAAGGCACATCTCATTACATTAAGTTGCTTGTAGAGCTTCCGTGGCCTCTCACCGCTGAGTTCCGTGGTTCAAATCTCGGTCACTCCGTGTGAGATTTGTGCTGGATAAAGCGAAGGCGGGACAGGTTTTCCTCCCCGTACTCCGGTTTTTCCTGTCATCTTTCATTCCATCAACACACTGCAATATCATTTCAATTGTCAGTCATTAATACCGTGCGACAGGCTTTGGCAGCCGGCACAGTTCCTATCGTCGCCGCTAGATGGGGGCTTCATTCATTCCATTCCTGACTGGAAACAGACTATGGATTTTCATTTTCATTAAGTTGCTTGTAAAGAATCGGTAGGGATATCCTTCTCCTTTTGACCGGGCGAGTTGGCCGTGCGGTTAGGGCCGCGCAGCTGTGAGCTTGCATCCGGGAGATAGTGGGTTCGAACCCCACTGGTGGCAGCCCTGAAAATGGTTTTCGTGGTTTCCCATTTTCTCGCCAAGCAAATGCTGGGACTGTACCTCAATTAAGGCCACGGTCGCTTTCTTCCCACCCCTAGGTCTTTCCTATCCCATCGTCGCCATAAGACCTATCGGTGTCGGTGCAACGTTAAGTAGACTGTAAAAATAAATGCTTCTCTTGAGGCGTTCAATCCGAAGACTGGTTTGAGGTGGTGGTGATGGTGATTATTGTTTGAAGGGGAAGTACAAGTAGGCAACCATCCTCCATATACCGACACTTTGAAAAATGAAGGTATCGTTCAAAGAAAGACTAGGGCCACGAAGGGTGTCAAAAGGAGAGACACCCTAGCATTCGCAAACCTAACACCGTCGGGGTCGGAAAAGAACAATAGTTGACTAAGGGAGGTCAGACAGGGTGGATGAAAGTGAGGAACCTGGCACAAGTAAGTGGAAGCAATGCCAGGACTCAGCTAAGGGCCCCGTGTTCACAAACCCAACCTCCCAAATTGAGAACCGCTGGGGCCCCTTTAATTGCGTTTTACGACAGGCAGGGGATACCGTGAGTGTTATTTGAGTGTTATTCTACCGCCCCCACCCACAGGGGAATCACTTAATTGCATTTGTCAGTCATTAATCATTGCCCTAGAGGAGTGACCGAGATTTGAACCACGAAACCCAGCGATGAGAGGCCGGCACGCTGCCCCCTGAGTCACAGAGGTTCTTCCAATATATTCGTTAATAAAAATGAATTATTATTGGTCTACATTCAACATCGGACTGTTGAAACGCAAACAAAATTAATTTGGAGATATAAACCAGACTGCCAAATCTCGCCTGTGTGTATATTACAGCTTATTTTGATTTAAGTGCAGGAGCAAGTTGAGATAGCAGGTTTCTCTTCGTATAATCAAACAGTGTTGATTCAGCAATTTATCAGTCTGTGTACATACGAATTCTTTGGGTGAATGTACACTTATATAAACAGAATTAGAGATACCTGGCTAGTAGAATGTAACACCAAAGTTAATTCGAGTAAAAAGACGCAGTTTTCCCCACCATCATCTGAACCCTTGTCTTCCGTATGAAGTAATGCACATCTGACAGTGATTCAGTCTTTAGCCACAAGTAGAGATGAGCTTAAATCTGTGACCGGCGTGTCTGTGACACAAAATTATCTGTGATTCAGTCAGAGGAAGCACGCGCATATCATTTTCGTCATGGTCACTCTTTGGTCGCGAACGGCCGATATGGAAATACTTCTGGTGGATATGATGACAATGTCGGGTAGTAGTATTTTTCGGAAGATTCGGGACATTAGAAGTGGGAAAATACCTTTATATAATAATGCATAGTCAAAAGGTTGTTAACATGATTTGCAATAAATTAACAAACGGAATGTGATTACCTGTGTCGTGTCTCCGGGATAACAATTATTTACAGTAGCCTGCTTAACGCAGGTTTAAAAATAAAATTACAACTTTTACCGGTACCTACGATCATTGAAATACAACATATAACAGAGGCTGGTACTGGTCACAGTTACAATCTTAACCTTAGGTATGTACTGTTATACCTACAGTAAGTGCATTGAAGATTGAAGAAAATGGAACTGAAAACTGAGACATATTATATTCATAGTTTCTTCGCTAGCAACAAATAAGAAATGTATGAACTTAAAACAAAGCTACCTCCCATATATAGGGTAATTCATCTAGTTGACTACCTAAATAACTCGTGAACGGTTCAAGATATTGACAATTTGTTTTCGCTTTCAGTAATAATACCAAGAGGCTAATAATCGGACTTACAGTACTGTTTCATGGCCTTAATATTTTCTGAGATCACAGTACAACTTTGGTTTTTTAAACGGTACCACACTACTTTGTACACATATCCTTAAATCTACAAAAATAACAAATTCAGCACCGTGAGTATTTTGAAAATCAGATAATTACTTCTCGGAAATATAATTGTGATGTATTCGAACGTGCTTCATTTGCGAGCCGAGGACTGCCCTGTTCGATTCGCGCTACGTATGAAACATGAGCAAACTGTTCACATCACAGTTGCTAGATAGGTATTGTCTCTACTGTGCTCATAAATACACTATGTAAAATGTATGACTGAACACCGTTAATATCGCCATAGGTAACAGGTAAATGAAAAACGGATATATACCTTGATTTTGAGCTGCAGCAGATAACATAGCCCTGTGATTATAATCCAAGTACACAACTTAAACGATATTTTGTCATAGATAATTCCGTATATCAGTGACAGAAAAATATCGGTGACAATCTCTAGCCACCAGTTAGAGATGAGATGGGAGTTGACCTTTTAACACTACCTCAGACAAGACATTCCACTATTAGATTTAATGGAGCATAGCCTTCGGAGAGACCAACTACAGGACTTTGAATTCACACCTGTAGTCTGTGAGGACGAGGCCTTGCCAATGGTGATATATAATGTTTAGAACGGCAGCCAGAAGAATTATCCAATTAAGGTTAAAATTCCCGACCCAACCGAGCCCTTAGACCAAAGCCCAGCACGCTAACCATTTAGCCATGATACCGAAAAAAGAAGAAGAAGAACAAGAAGACCTGTCCCGAGCGATTCAGCTGTGTGGTTAAGGGCGCGCAGCTGCGAGCTTGTATTCCGTAGATACTGGGTTCGAAACCCACTGTTGGCAGCCCTTATGATGGTTTTGCGTGGTTTCCTAGTTTCACAAATGCGCGGGCTGTACCATAAGGACACGGCCGCTTCCTTCCCCCTCTTAGACTTTTCCTATCCCATCGTCGCCATAAGACCTATCTGTGTCAGTGCGACGTAAAGCCAATTGCAAAAAAAAAATAATACAGCTTAGGTTGAATATTTATTTCCCGTAAATTTTCCGTAAGTGATTAATATTGTTTTAAGTGGAAGTACACCCCCTGTGGGTGGGAGACGCAGACGAAGAATACACCCACGGTATCCGCTACCTGTCGTAAGAACCAGGTTAGAACCATGAAACTACTTGTGATTAGTACCACCACGCGGGGAACATCATGGGTCATTTTTAGCTGTGCGTAGTACCACTATATGAGGAACACCACAGGATAGTAAGAGTCCCTGTGGTTAGTACACTTATGTGATGAACCGTATTGCAGCACGAATTTCATTACCAGTGAGTAGTACCATAATGTGTGGAATACCGCGAGTCTACGCTACTTTTGATTAGTACCGCACCATGACAAATACCATGGTTCTACTTTCCTAGCGATAAGTACCATTATGAGGGGCCGTTGACTTGGATTTTGGACCTCTTTAGACTGCAAGCATCCTCGAATCAGTATTGTGCTTTCGAAGCAGTCCCTTGGTCAGTAATACTATTGTTTTACGTCAGTTTCTGTGAATGTGAGGCATTGCGGGTAGGATCCACTGATTGTTTTAAATTCACATCCATCCATTCATTCGTCATCCTCGCGTCTTGAATTCTGGTCAGCGGAGGATTTTGGACTTTTAATTTTTCATTATATTTCGTCTCATTTTGTACCATTAGGGGCCGATGACCTAGATGTTAGGCCCCTTTAAACAACAAGCATCATCATCATCATCATCATCATCATCATCATCATCATCATCATCATCATCAAGAGGAAGTACAACTTCTGCTATTTGCTTTACGTCGCACCGACACAGACAGGTCTTATGGCGACGATGGGATAGAAAAGGCCTAGGAATTGGAAGGAAGCGGCCGTGGCCTTAATTAAGGTACAGCCCCGGCATTTGCCAGGTGTGAAAATGGGAAACCACGGAAAACCATCTTCAGGGCTGCCGACAGTGGGGCTCGAACCCACTATCTCCCGATTACTGGATACTGGCCGCACTTAAGCGACTGCAGCTATCGAGCTCGGTAGGAAGTACAACTCGGCAACCATCCTCTATATAACATTAATCAGAGAGAAAAGAGAAAGAATGGAAGAGATACGACACTTCGAAAAATGAAGATATCAGCCAATGGAAAACAAGGGCCATGAAGAACGTGAAAATGAACGACTCCGTAGGATTCGCAAATTATACTGTCGGGGTCGAAATGAACAAGAGTTGACCAAGGGAGTCGGATAGGATAGATGAAAGTGAGGAGCCTGGCACAAGTAAGTGGAAGCAATGCCAGGACTCAGCTTGAATGCTCTGAAGTTCAGAGACCCTGGGGCCCCTTTTAGTTGCCTCTTACGACAGGCAGAGGATCCCGTGGATGATATTCTACCGCCCCCACACACAAGGAGTAAAATTTTCCATAATATTTGGCTGTGAAGAATGTATATTAATAATTCATTTATGAAGTTTTATATAATAAACAATTGTTGCATCTTGTTATTTGATTTATTGTGTTACATCCGTCCGCCTCTGTGGTGTAGTGGTTAGCGTGATTAGCTTCCACCCCCGGAGGCTCGGGTTCGATTACCGGCTCTGCCACGAATTTTGAAACGTGGTATGAGGGCTGGAACGGGGTCCACTCAGCCTGGGGAGGTCAACTGAGTAGAGAAGGGATCGATTCCCACCTCAGTCATCCTCGAAGTGGTTTTCCGCTGTTTCCCACTTGTCCTCCAGGCAAATGCCGGGATAGTACCTAACTTAAGACCACGGCCGCTTCGTTCCCTCTTCCTTGTCTATCCCTTCCAATCTTCCCATCACCCCCACAAGGTCTCTGTTCAGCATAGCAGGTGAGGTCCCCTGGGCGAGAAACTGGTCCTTCTCCCCAGTTGTATCCCCTGACCGAAAGTCTCACGCTCCAGAACACTGCGCTTGAGACGGTAGAGGTGGGATCCCTCGCTGAGTACGAGAGAAAACTAATCCTGGGGGGTAAACAGATTAAGCAAGAAGAAAGAAGATATTTATATCCTATTTCGTTAGTTTATTTACATTTTTCCCATAAATCCTTATAAACATAGAATGATTTATTGCTAAATCATGCATAACAGTGTTCGATTACACGAAGTGAACCATCCTATCTCAACTTGCTCAAGCGCTTAAGCAAAAATAAGCTGTAATATATACACAGAGGGCAGTCTGTTTTATTTCTGCACATTCATCTTCTTATCTGTTCGCCAGTCCGATGTTCAATGTAGACGAACAAAATGCGGTCTGAGCCTTGTAACATCTGACAAAACCATTAACTCGGGCTCGGCTTTCATGCTCTGAGGTTGAAGATAATGTGCTAATTAACTGACTATTAAGCCATGTGCGTAAAAATGCTTGAGTGAATTGCTTCACTTCGTGCTACGCGTACGGCTGAGGTAATGACAGGGGCGTAACATTGCAGGGGGGGCCGGACCTTTAAGGGGCTCCGCAGACTCATTGCAAAATATATATCGATACAGTCGAACCTCGATATCTCGAGTTATTGAAATTTCGAGATATCGAGAATACCGTTTTCGAGCATGTATAGCACACAATTGAATCTACGGGCTTGTACTGGATACATTATATTTAAAAAAAATTACAGCATCACTTTAATTATGACGTTTATTATGGTAACATTTTTGAAGACAGGATAGAGTACTGTAACAAGAAACATACCTCCGTACAGGCCATGAAGGCCCTTGGAGGAGTGGAAGGTAAAGGCTTCCACCATTGGTAACCTCGGCACGTGATGGGGTGGAGTGGTTAGCTCTATGCCCGGCTGCTTTTTCCCCCAGGAATTAACCTGGTACTGATTTTTTGTGTAGGCTGAGTGAACCTCGGGGCCATATGCACCTCCGAAAGTGGAAATTTCGTTTTTAGACTTCCTGACGGGGATTCGAACCCACGTCCTTCCGGGCGAACCCAGCACGCCTTTACCGCCTCGGCGAGGCAGCCCCTTACCTCCGTTAACACCTTCGGAAAAAAATCCGTTAGTCTCTTCTGTTTGCTACTATTATAAGCTTTTCTCCCTTCCTGTTGAAACTTCTCGTCAGTATCACGCAGACGAGATTCGTAAATAGACTTTGTCATCCGCGACTTCAGGGGTTGTTTCGTAACGTGACCGGTAATTAATACCCACCCGTGAAACAGCGAGGTCTTCGAAACGCGCGCTCAGTGTGTTTATATAATCGCAACATATTACATCATGAATAGAATACTCCAATCCCCTAGCTCCGGATCGTTTGGAACTGGGGAGAGGGTAAATCAATGAGTGCAATCCAAATTGTTGATACACGCATAATTTCATTTTGTTACAATTAATTTATCTACTATTACATGAAATATTACAGCTATGTCTAATCACTATTTACACCCACTATCTAAATCGTAATGTTTTTTAATTTCTTATTTATGTTTGTGTTATATAGTCTAGGACAACACGTATCCTACTCTTATTAAGTTGTATTAGTGAAAGTATTGTCCGGCTTCATGGCTAAATGGTTAGCGCGCTGGCCTTTGGTCACACGGGATGGCGGGTTCGATTCCTGGCAAGATCGGGAGTTTTAACCATAATTGGTTAATTTCGCTGGCACGGGGGCTGGGTGTATGTGTCGTCTTCATCATCATTTCATCCTCATCACGATGCGCAGGTCACCCACTGTATACACTGCCTATTGTAAGAGGCGACTAAAAGGGTCCACAGGAGCTCTTAGCTTAGGAACGTGGGTTGGCGACCACGGTGCCCTTAGCTGAGTCCTGGCATTGCATCCACTTACTTGTACCAGGCTTCTCACTTTCATCTTTCCTATCGACCTCTCTTGGTCAACTTTTTTTTTTGCTAGGGGCTTTACGTCGCACCGACACAGATAGGTCTTATGGCGACGATGGGATAGGAAAGAACTAGGAGTTGGAAGGAACCGGCCGTGGCCTTAATTAAGGTACAGCCCCAGCATTTGCCTGGTGTGAAAATGGGAAACCACGGAAAACCATCTTCAGGGCTGCCGGTAGTGGGATTCGAACCTACTATCTCCCGGATGCAAGCTCACAGCCGCGCGCCTCTACGCGCACGGCCAACTCGCCCGGTGGTCGACTCTTGTTGATCGTGAGATACCTTGGACCGATGGCTAGCATACTGACCCGACTCGTTATTCAATGTTAGAAATGAACGCTCATAATCAGCAGTTAAATACAGTATTTTAGAAATCGTGAAGTCACTGAACCACAGTTCTAACAAAAGAGTGATCGATGGAGTAGTTTGTGGTGTGGCAGGTAGTAGACCGTGACCTCTTAATGAGACTGACATCGTTAATTACCTGCTCCTACACACCGTCACGCGTTATAAGTTACTTAGTCCGCTGCCGGGGGCCAGGCGGTAACAGCCATGTACTTGCTCCTGGAAAATCACCTCTCAGATTGGTGTAGGTGGATGTACTGTGCGTTTATCACTCAGTAACCAGCAGTTTCCGCTACCTGCCTTAGGGACATTCCCTACGCATAGGAACATTTTTTCTTTGATAATTGTAGGGCGGATTTCATAAAATGCCAGGAAATGTAGGGATTTTAAAAATAAGAAAAACTTCTCATTCGTATGTTATTTCACTGTTACACGGAAAAGCAAAAAATCGTGAATATGTTTCTGGGCTTATGGCGGCGATGTGATACGAAAGTGTTAGGAGTGCGAAGGAAGTGGCCGTGGTCTTAGTTAAGGTAACAGCTCCAACATTTGCTTGGTGTGAAAATGGGAAACCACGGAAAACCATCTTGAGGATTTCAGACAGTGGGGTTCGAACCCCCTATCTCCCGAATGCAAACTCACAGCTGCGCGCCGCTAACAGCACGGCCTTGCCTTATAAGTAGGGCTCGGAAGTTGAGGAAAAATTCTTCTTTTCTGAAGTATCCCACGACGAAGCTCAACATAATATAATTATGTTCATTCTGGGTCATTGTAGGCCAGAACATGATGAATTTTATTTGTCCTTTTTCTGCGGTTTTTTGGCTTATTGTGCCCTCTTCTTTTTTAGCCTTTTTTAAGTCTTAACAGCTTTTTTTTTTTTTGCAATTTCACGTCGTTGGATGCAGAGTGGGTCTCGGCCCACAAGTGGCCACGGCTCTACGCCTCTGCATTCGGGAGACGGGACAGGGCTGGACCTCACGGCTGGCCCCAACCTTCGGCTGTCCTGAGAATGGTTTCCCGTTGTTTTCCATTCTGCTGCACTAAGACGAATGCTGGGACAGTTCCTAGTATAGCCCATGTCGTCAACCCCCTCACCTTTCCCCCTGTAGGTGGGGGCGGTAGAATAACACCCACGGTATCCCCTGTCTGTCATAAGAGGCGACTAATAGGGCTCCAGGAGCTCTCAACTTGGGAGCGTGGATTGGCGACCACGGGGCCTTCAGCTAAGTCCTGGCATTGCGTCCACTTACTTGTGCCAGGCTCTTCACCTTCATCTGTCTGTCTGTTAGATCATCAGCCCAGAGGCTGGTTGGATCCTCAAATAGCACCACCAAAGGTTATGCGGTTATAAGGAAACCCCAAAAACCAATGGCAGCACCAAAATGAGGCGTACTAGGCAAGATGAGGAGTGAGGTAGTTTGTCATTGCTTTCCTCACTGGGTCAGAAAGTATTATTGCAGTACGACTGACCCTATGAGCAGCACCTTTCATAAACACTCAGACGCACTAGTCGTGGTCTCAATGTCATTACTCAGCACTACCCATACCCCAGCAACTTCAATATTGTCACAGCCATGGATATTGACTGGCACTTAGGTGGAAGCTACACTTTACTCTGGCCTGTGCCAAGAGATGGATGCAAACGTACTGTATCCATCAAGAAATGACAGCAGGCAGCACCTTCATCTACCCTATCCGAACTCCCTTGGTCTACTCTTGTGCTTTTCGGACCCCGACGCTATTAGGTTTTCGAGGCCTACAGAGTCTTTCATTTTAACGCCCTTCTTGGCCCTTGTCTTCCTTTGGCCGATACCTTCAATTTTCGAAGTGTCAGTCCCTTCCATTTTTCTCTCTGATGAGTGTTATATAGAGGATGGTTGCCTAGTTGTCCTTCCTCTTTAAACAATAATCACCACCACCACCATTCCTCACCTTCTCCGTGCATCTCCTTCACCGTAACAAATCTCCCGGCTTTAGAGACAGCGTCACCGTTTAAGAGGCCCGCCTCTCCCCTTCAGGGAGGAATTAAAACATTTTAATGGTAGTAGTAGATTCATATTCTTTCGACTACGTACATTTTTACTGCCCATTCTCAATTTGAATCCTCATTAGTTCATCCATCACCTCTTAAACATCTTTTCTGTAGTAAATGCATACATTTGTACCATATCTGAATAGAGAGAGGTAATGAAATAAAAATAAAAACAAAGGAAAAAATGGAACTTGTGCTTCGAAAAATGAGGGGTATAAATTTATGTGGAAGATAAGTGGAATATTGAAAAGAGAAAATGTTGATGGTGAGTGTTTTTGAAGAGGAAGATCTCACTTGATCCAAGTATGAACCCTTAACATCCGTTGATGAGGAGAGAAGTTGCTCGATGTTTCGCAACGTGCTGTCCGAATACCGATGGTCCTTTACAGCTCAGAACGTGGAGATGACTGTTGTGATATACAGCAAAGCCAACTGAGGAGAGGTTTCCGAATTCCAATTTCTGTTACCCTAGTGTCGCTAATTCACATATGATTCAAGTTATACTAATTTCAATTTCTGTCTCCAGGATGTCAATTCCGGGCTCGAAAAATTCATTCCAGGTGGAAAAAAAACATTTCATTCAAAATTCTGCAAGTACTTTTTTAACAAACACAGAATTCCTTTTTTTAAATTGTGTTAATAAAAAAATATATACCATCTGAATGAAGAAGCATTTGCCTGATGCACTGCATATTGTATACCGTCTCAATTCTGCATTTTAAAACCACTTTTCTCACATCTGTGGGGTCGCGGGTGTGTCGAACATGTGGATTTGGCCCTGTTTTATGGCCGGATGCCTTTCTTGACGCCAACGCTATATAAGAGGGATGTAATCACTATTGCGTGTTTCTGTGATGATTGGCAGTATAGTGCGTAGTCTGAATATAAAGATGAAAGTGTTGGGACAAACACCCAGTCTCCGAGCCGGAAGAATTAAATCACACGTGATTAAAATCTCCGCCCCGACCGGGAATCGAACCCGGCACCCTCTGACCCGAAGGCCTTATTGCTGACCATTCACCCAATGTAATTTAAACTAAAATTATGAATTAATTTGGATCTCATTTTAGGTCCTTCTTTTTTGGAAATTTTTAGGTCCGTCTACAGGTCCTTTTTTAGGCAATTTATATGTCTTCAACTCCGAGCCCTTACTTTCACCCCCATGAACACTGAGAGGACTTTTCCTCTTTGTAATACTTACAACCTGACGTTTACCATCACATCATTGTCTGCTGTCCATCACAGTAGTGCATCGTTTAC
This sequence comes from Anabrus simplex, assembly GCF_040414725.1. Taxonomy (NCBI): domain Eukaryota; kingdom Metazoa; phylum Arthropoda; class Insecta; order Orthoptera; family Tettigoniidae; genus Anabrus; species Anabrus simplex. The sequence continues at coordinate 77,714,798 of NC_090277.1, forward strand.
ATTTCATCCTCCTATTTACCCTTCACACGCCAAAAACCCGTATACATCTCTACAGCTCTCTCGCCAGGCCCAAAGTAGGATACGCAAGCGTTGTATGGAATCCAGCAAACAAAATGTACTGTATATTGAACACATCGAAAAAATCCCAAAGAGATAGTTTAAATCCTACATTTAAAAAACTGTAATTATCCACTCATAGTGTACAACGAACTTGTCCTAAATTTTGAAATAGAAAGCTTGGAACTGTGGAGACGAAAGGATGACATGAAGTTTCTGTACAAAACTGTAAATTCTATTAGTGACAACCCTGACATTTTATGCCTCTTGAGCTTCGACGTGCATCGCTTTAATACGAGGACAAATGTAACTTTTCATAATAAAAAAAGTCGGAACAACCGCTCACAAAAATTCCCCACTCTACGGGCTATATGGAATGTCTACAACAGTGCAGTTCAGAAAAATAATTCTTTAGACTTCTGTGTACCTCTAGACCTGTTTCTACAACAATTCACCATCTCCACGAAAATTCTCTCATTTGTAATGCTGATTTGAACCACAAAATGTATTATAAACATTCTACATTAACCCCTATCCCATAAAGTGTTAGAACTAGAAGAAAATAATAGTTTAGATATGAAATTACCGATTTTATATACTTTTTTACTCTCTCTTGTAACGATTAAATTAGATTAGATGTGCAATACTGTTCTTTTCTCATTGTAAATATAATATTAGAATAGTCAGATATTGTGTTTTTAGACGGGTTTAGATACGAAATTATGATTTTATCTACTTGTTTCTTCTAAGGATTGGATATGTAATATTATTTCTATCTCAGCGTAAATATAATATTAGAATAGTTTAGATATTATTAGACTGATTCGAAACATTGAATAAAAACATGTAAACATTTACCACTGTAATTGGGATTAAAAATCCTGTAGTGCGCAGTAAATAAATAAATAAATAAATAAATAAATAAATAAATAAATAAATTTAGCTAGTCTTGCTACCTTTCTTTGACAATTTAATTTTGAGGTGTTGACGACATCGCTCTTAGCACCACTTTGCGCTAAACACACATTGTAATACCGGTCTACCATTGAGGTCAGCAGTTACAAGCAGATCATTCCTCCTCCATTCAACTTTCTCCCTCCTGCCTGCCCACTACGTGTCTGCTTTCGATTACATCAGCAATAGTAGACGAGACACCTGTTTCTGCGATTCCGGAACGTGCATCATACCAAGGAGAATTTAGTGGATGGGGAAAACCTCCCTACCTCGTATCCGAGAGAGGTTGAGACAGAAGTGATGACGTAATAAGAAAGAAAAACTGAGGAAGAGGGATAAAGAGTTACAGTAGTTGCAACTGAAATACAGTACTCCTTTAAGGACCTGTACTATGACAGCCAGATTAAAGTGGGGTTTAAATTTAAACGGAAGTTTGCATATTTATCTGGAAGTTCGGTTGAAAACGTGTACTACGATTATCTATCGTTTATGTGCAGTCTGGGAGAATATTCTCTAGTTTAGCTATACCGAAGTTGGAGAGGCAGTTAATGCTCTTATCTGAGACGATGGGATTAGTACCATTATATGAAAAACGCTGTGGGTCTGAGTTGCCGGTGGGTGGTGCCATAATGTGCGATACACCGTGAGTCTACATTGCCTATAATTAGTATCACTATGTGAGCAACACCATGAGTGTACGTAGCCTGTGATGAGTACCACTATATGAGAAACACCACAGATCTAGCCGGCGCCCGTGATTAGTACCTCGGTGTGAAGAACTCCATGAATCTACGTTGCTTGTGAGTAGTACCCTTATGTGAGGAACACCATGGGTCCGTGGTACCTGTGTGTAGAGCCATTATGTGACATACTCTGGGTCTACATTACATGTAATTACTGTAGTGCAATCATGCAAGGATCACCACGATTCTTCGTTACCTGTGATTAGTACTACTATTGGAGAAACATCATGGTCGTGTTTTACCAGATTATGAAGGACCGGTAACGTGTTTTTTTTTTAAATTTTAATTATCGTTTCATTTCGTTACACCACGTATCATTAGGGGCCGATGACCAGCTGTTAGGCCCCATTAAACAACAATCATCATTATCATCATGAGTTAGGAACATATGTCACACTCTTTTACCATTTCACCAACGGCATCAACGGATGTGTCTAGTGTTCATCGACCCCCACTCTGCTTTTCGTTTTGCACAGTCATTCGAGCCTGTACAAATAATTCACGGTATCACTTCCGCACTTGTTGGAGACACATCACTTTCTCTCCGTATACCGAGACAATCGACCTGTGAACGCTGGTAGGTTCCGTGTAGATCTAGTGATCAGTACCTTATTCACTTCGCGAGCTCTGATGGATTTGGCTCTCAAAAACAACTCACTTTCTCGCGCCTTTCATAACCACGCCCCCTATGTACTGTACAGTACTCTCTTTTGACTTCTCTCTCGGAGTTACAAGGCAGGTCCCTGAATAGCAACAGCGATCACCACTATGGCGGATCTATTTTTAGCCCGTAAGTCGAGGAGTTGGCCAATATTTCTCGATATTCCCTATAACCTGAAAGACGTTACCACCTTTCAACGTGCTAAAAATAAATTTATCGTCTTGAGTCAATTTCCAGCTGCACATTACGACCACATATCTCCTTTACGACTTTGTCAACATTCCCTGGAGTACATTTAGTGAAGCTGTGCAGAATCTGATCCTTGTAAAAATATTAGTCATATAACAGCCATAATGATAAAAACAGTTAATCGGTCTTTATTAACATACGTACGAGGGCAATTCAGTAAGTATTTGTAATTTTGCTCTAATTGTCTTTAGGTAGGCTCTATGGCGTTGTGTGCTCACCAGCCGCTAGATGGCACCGTTGTCTATACGTCTGTGGTAGGTTTTAGCGTTATCACATCGGTACAGCTTGCGCTGTTGCGACGTAAAGATGGCCGCGCCAGTCTCTGTTTGCGCCAAGGAAGACAGCAGAACCATGGCTAATGTGCATATGGTTTGTCACGTCAACAGTCACTCGTCTGTTACTCAGGAATATTGCAATCAGTTACGGCTGCAGATGGACGCCCGGATCTTTTCTCATCCTTCGCGAACGCGCGGCCCATTTTGAACTGTTCAGTCCACTAGTAAACACTTCGCTGTGACAAAACATTGTCTCCGTATTGTGTTGAAAGTCTTCTATGAATTTCCGCTCCTGGTTCACCCTCAGACCACAAAAGGAACGTTGTTCTTCCTTGGTGCAAACAGAGTGGCGCGCCCATCTTTACATCGCAACAGCGCAAGCTGTACTGATCTGATAACGCTGAAACCTAGCACAGACGTAGACAATGGTGCCATCTAGCGGCTGGTGAACACACAACGCTATAGAGCCAACCTAGTGACAATTAAAGCAAAACTGCGGATACTTATTTACTTACCGACGTATGGTTGTGCGGCTGGGTGTCTATCTGGAACTAGCCTCATCAGTTTCCAAACACTATTGTAACAATGGCAACCACTAGGTCAGTAGCGCCATCTTCTCACTGTGCGCTTTCTTACTGGAACTAAGAGCCTGGGAAAATCTCGTATCAATTGAACCACGTTCTAGTCCTCAGTCCAAAATTAAAATCCTTGAACAGGCCGGAAAACGAACCCAGGGCCTTAGAAAAAGAGATAGGCACAATACCTCTACACCGCAGGGCTGGCTAATAATAATAATAATAATAATAATAATAATAATAATAATAATAATATGAGTATTATGGCTACGGCCCGCCTCTATGATGTAGTGGTTAGTGTGATTAGCTGTCACCCGCGGAGGCCCGGGATCGATTCCCTGCTCCGCCACGGAAATTGAGAAGTGACACGAGGACTAGAACGGGCTCCACTCAGCCTCGGGAGGTCAACTCAAGGGTTTTGATTCCCACTTCAGCCACCAATGAAGTGGTTTTCCGTTGTTTCCCACTTTTCCTACAGGCAAATGCCGGGATGATACCTAACTCAAACGCCACGGCTGCCTCCTTTTCTCTTCCTTGCCCACCCATTCCAATCTTCCCATCCCCCCCACAAGGCTGCTGTTCACCATAACAGGTAAGGCGCCTGGGCGAGTACTGGTCCTCCCAACCCAAAGTCTCACGCTCCAGGACACTGCCCTTGAGTCCGGAGGAAAAACCAACCTTGGAGAATAAACGGAAAATGAAATGAAATTATACTTAGGATTTCTAGAATGTCTTTCATTTTCTCGCAGTCCATGAGCCTTACCATGGGGGTCCCGCAGGGTTGTATTGTTGGACCTTTGTTTTCTTATATATACGTAAATGATACGAGTAAAGATCTGGAATCACATATAAGGATATTTGCGAATGATGTTACACTGTATAGAGTAGTAAATGAGTTGTAGGATTGTGAGCGATTGCAGGAGGACTTTAACAATGTTGTGAGATAAACAGCAGACAATGGTATGAATGTAAATGGGATGAAAAGTCAAGTTGGAAGTTTTACCAAGAGCAAAAGTCTCTCAGCTTTAATTATTGTGTTGATGGTGTGATATTAACAAGGTTGGTAAGAAAGGTTACATATCTCTTCACATTGTTCTGAGGGTATTTAGTGGTTGTAAAGAAGAGGCCGTATAAGTCTATAGTAAGACCGCAGTTAAAGTATGGCTCCGGTATAAGGAACCCTCACAAGGACTACTTTATACGAGAACTAGAAAAAAATTCAAAGGAAAGCAGCACGCTTTGTTCTGGGAGATTTCCGACAAAGGAGTAGTGTTATTAAAATGTTGCAAACTTTGGTCTGGGAAGACTTGGGAGTAAGGAGACGAGATGCTCGACTATGCGGTATGTTTTGAGCCATCAGTGCTGAGTTGGCGTGGAATGATATAAGTAAAATGAAATGGCGTATGGCTTTTAGTGTCGGGAGTGTCCAAGGACATGCTCGGCTCGCCAGGTGCAGATCTTTTGATTTGATGACCTGCCGCGAATCAAACCCGGGACCCCCGTGACCAAAGGCCAACATGCTAACCATTTAGCCATGGAGTCGGACATGACGTAAGTAGAAGAATAAGCTAGAGTGCTGTCTTCAAAAGTAGGAAGGATCATAATATGAAGAGATCGAATCAAGAAGGACAAGCCCACGTACATGGCATTCGTAGATCTAGAAAAGGCATTCGATAATGTTGATTGGACCAAGCTATTTATGATTCTGAAGATGATGGGGATCAGATACCGAGAACGAAGAATTATCTACAATCTGTATAAAAATCAGTCTGCAGTGATAAGAATCGAGGGCTTTGAAAAAGAAGCAGCAATCCAGAAAGGAGTGAGGCAAGGCTGCAGTTTGTCCCCTCTCCTTTTCAATGTTTACATAGAACAGGCAGTAAGGGAAATCAAAGAGAAATTTGGAAAGGGAATCACAGTCCAAGGAGAAGAAATCAAAACCTTGAGATTTGCCGATGATATTGTTATTTTATCTGAGACTGCAGAAGATCTCGAGAAGTTGCTGAATGGTATGGATGAAGTCTTGGGTAAGGAGTACAAGATGAAAATAAATAAGTCCAAAACAAAAGTAATGGAGTGCAGTCGAACGAAGGCAGGTGATGCGGGAAATATTAGATTAGGAAATGAAGTCTTAAAGGAAGTAGATGAATATTGTTACTTGGGTAGTAAAATAACTAACGATGGCAGAAGTAAGGAGGACATAAAATGCAGACTAGCACAAGCAAGGAAGAGCTTTCTTAAGAAAAGAAATTTGCTCACTTCAAACATTGATATCGGAATTAGAAAGGTGTTTTTGAAGACGTTCGTGTGGAGCGTGGCATTGTATGGAAGTGAAACATGGACAATAACTGGCTCAGAAAGAAAGAGAATAGAAGCTTTTGAAATGTGGTGTTACAGAAGAATGCTGAAGGTGAGATGGATAGATCGAATCACGAATGAAGAGATACTGAATCGAATTGGTGAGAGGAGATCTATTTGGCTAAATTTGACGAGAAGAAGAGTTAGAATGATAGGACACATCTTAAGACACCCAGGACTTGTTCAGTTGGTTTTTGAAGGAAGTGTAGGGGGTAAGAACGGTAGGGGTAGGCCAAGGTATGAATATGACAAGCAGATTAGAGCAGACGTAGGATGCAATAGTTACGTAGAAATGAAAAGGTTAGCACAGGATAGGGTGGCATGGAGAGCTGCATCAAACCAGTCTATGGACTGATGACTCAAACAACAACAACAAAGTTGGAATTCAAGAGGACAGATTGGGCCAAATATTCATTTATGGGACGAGGAGTGAGGGTTTGGAATAAATCATCAAGGGAAATGTTCCATAAATTTCTAAGTTCGTTGAAAATATTTAAGGAAAAGCTAGTAAACAATTAATAGGGAATATGCCACCTGGGCGGCCGCCCTGAATGCAGATCATTTATGACTAAATGATTCCTTAGTGGATATACATTTTTTTTTTTCGATTTATCGGAACTCTTTTCATCTCCACTGCGGGTAGAATAATGGGATGCATTATCTGTACCCTCTACTCGCTCTTTCATCTTCTGAGCCACAAAACATAATACTGTATTCATATTATCAACAATTCTATACTCTTCCGTGTAGTGGAGAAAATGTACGAAGGCGATATTTTATTTATTTATTTATTTATTTATTTATTTATTTATTTATTTATTTATTTATTTATTTATTTATTTGCGTGACAAATGAGCCGGCCCCCTGTTGTAGGGACAGCGTGTCTGCCTCTTCCCCGAAGGCCCTAGGCTCGATTCTCGGCCAGATAAATGGGTTTTACCTGGATCTGAGGGCTGCTTCGAGGTTCACTCAGCCTACGTGATTAAAATTGAGGGGATATCTGACGGTGAGATAGCGACCACGGTCTAGGAGCCCAAGAATAACGGCCGAGGCTCCATCGTCCTGATTGCTCTCGTAATCTGCAGGCCTTTGAGCTGGGCAGCGGTCGCTCGGTAGGCCATGGCCCTTCGGGGCTGTTAAACCACGGGGCTTGGTCTGGATTTTTTTAAAGATAAATTACGACTACGGAACCATTCATCTCTTATTGTAATTCTTGTTGACCACTTGCGAATAACATTTTATTGAACTACAGTATGTAATCTTTCATTTCACCTAAGTCAAATTTACGCCGGGCGACGTCGTCACAAAAACCCAGCTAGACAACCTTTCGCCTATGTCCACCCCTAAATTTTGAGTTTTAACGAGGAAGTCAAACTAGACAACCATCCTCTATATAACACTAAATTAGAGAAAAAAAATGGAAGGAATCCGACACTTCGAAAAATGGAGGTATCAGCCAAAGAAGGACAAGGGACACGAAGGGCGTGAAAATGAAAGATTTGTAGGCCTCGCAACCTAGTACCGTCGGGGTCGGAAAAGAACGAGAGTTCACCAAGGAAGGTCGAATATAATAGGTGAAAGTGACGAGCCTGGCACAAGTAGAAGCAATGCCAAGACTCAGCTGAGGGCCCCGTGGTCGCCTACCTACACTCCCAAGTTAAGAGCCCCTGGGGGCCCTTTTAGTCGCCTCTTACGACAGGCAGGAGCTACCGTCAGTGTTATTCTACCGCCCTCACCTACAGTAGGATTTCCAAAGCAAGCACGCATCAACCAGAATAAAGACGATTGTGCAGGGAGCCTCGTCTGATTGACTGTTATCATTGTCACCTCGTTAGCATCGACTAAAAAGTAAAGAAAACGTTCTGCTACCATTCACAATCTCTGGCCTTTCAAATGCAAAATGTATTTAACACCAGTTTTGAAGGATAGCAAATAATGCGGTTCTGAGAGTACATGTTTTAGCAGCACGTTAACACCTTCGCCTTCCAGTTATTGAGCTAACGAGACAGATACACAGTGAAAACTTCGTCGGAGGATGCAGAACACATTTCGGCCTACCAGATACCACGGCTCTGCACTCCGACCAGCCAACCGAGTAGAGGAAGGATGGCCACGGCTCTACGCCTCTGCGTTTGGGAGACGGAGAGGGGCTGGTTCCCACTGTCAGTTGTCCTGAGAATGGTTTTCTGTGGTTTTCCATTCTCCTGGACTAAGGCGAATGCTGGGACAGATTCTAGTATAGGCCTCGGCTGCCAATCCTCTCGCCTTCACCACTAATTTCCTTCTCCAATACAAATCTCCCGGCCTGAGAGAAAGCATCGCCGTCTAAGAGGCCCGCATCCCCCTTCAGGGAATGAAAACATTCAGTAGTAGTAGTAGTAGTAGTAGTAGTAGTAGTAGGAGGTTTCTCCGTAATGTTGCTAAGGCACTTGCCGCCAAGGATTCTATTCTCTTTGAGCATAAGCCAGGTAAGGGAAGTTCAAAGTGAAAACCCGAGTTCCAGTGACATCTGTTGCCGATCGACAAGCTAACAGTAATGGGTAGGTGAAAACCTTCGCAAATTACCAGCCAAACAAGACTGAGGATCTCGGCAGTAAAGACCAAATTCATGACGAATATCAAAGATGGACCAAAATTCCTGGAAACAGAGATAGGACGGATAGAAACGGTCAAGAAGTTCAAGTACCTTGGTGAGACGATACAGGAGAATGGACTAGAAAAAGCTGCAGTGGAAGATCGGATCTCAAAAATGGAGAGAGCATATGGCTTGACAAAAAACCATCTACAATAAGAAGTGCTTATCCTGGAATTCCAAATTAAAACATCAAAACAGAATACCTGTATGCCAGTGAATGCCTGTCAATGAACTACAAGCTGTGGAGAAGTTAGAGGTCCTGGAAAGAAGAATTCTCAGAAAAATTATGAGAGCTGTCTTGGTAGGTATGCTATTTACCAACTGATGAGTCCAACTTCGCACACGGGGGGTGAAATGCTGGCAACCAGGAATGAGTTAGCTGGAAAATTTATAATGTCCAATAATGGACCATGTATATTGGTATTATAAATTTTACTCATTCAGGACAAGTATTTCAAGTTCCCTATGGGAATCAACATCTATATCATAAGTTGGATTTTCCAAGCTGTCAGCAGAAAGATGGTGTGGAGTGATGTTAGTAGGCAAATAAGCATAAGTGGAGTAAATTAATGTGTGAAGATAAGTTTGGAATTCAAGAGGACAAATAGGAGCAAATATTCCTTTATAGGAAGAGGAGTTAGGGATTGGAATAATTTACCAAGGGAGATATTAAATACATTTCCAAATTCTTTGCAGTTATTTAAGAAAAGACTAGGAAAACAACAGACAGGGAATCTGCCACCCGAGCGACTGCTCTAAATGCATGTCGGTGGTGATCGATTGGTCAGTCGGTCTGCAAGAATTGAAATCCTAAATTTGACAGCACAAAAAGAGTCTTGAAAACTGCTGTTGCCAATTTTCCCACAAACATTATATGTAACACAATCATTCTAGGGCCAGGAAGATTGAAGTCCTGTGATTGAGAAAAAGGTGGACATTTCGAACAATAGGCCTGTACCTAAACTTCTTAGTGGAAATACATCTTCCTTCAAATTGTATTTCTCTTTTCGAATCTGTACTGTATAATTATGCTGTTACATTTAATGGTATTTATGGCCAGACTTGGTAAATACATTTCGAATTGTCTGAATGTTACAGGAAGTTCCGGAACTGGAAGACGATCCTTTGGAAGTATATCTCCACTCCAAGGCTGGTCTATATTCCAAAGCAACGTTCTACTGGTTAACTTCTCTCTTGAGGGTTGGCTACTCCAGTCCTCTGGAGCTAGAAGACTTGGGACATCTGCCTTATGCAGAGAGTACACCTCGGCAGTTCCACAAGTTTAATAGTATCTACTGCGAGGAGAAGGTAGAGTATCATCATCCACAGATGAAATAGTTGGTATACAGGACAAGATAAAGTAGAAGTATGATGAATGACTTTGTACTCCAGTTTACTTTCTTTTTCTGGAGATGGTGATGATGATGATGATGATGATGATGATTATTATTATTATTATTATTATTATTATTATTATTATTATTATTATTATTATTATTATTATTATTATTCCAACCCAGAATAATTTAATTGCAGATTTAAAACAGTGACTGGAAATTTGTCTTTAAAATGCACCACTTTATTGGTAAATCAAGTCAGAGAGAAAGAGAGAGGAGAATAAGAAAGGGGAACACATAGAATAGGACTGACACAATGGCAGGTCTGTGTGGGAAGAGGGAGCAACAGAAATGAGACACTGGCAAACAAGGAAACACAAAAGGACAAGGGCAATCTCCACATCTTCAAACAGACAAGCTTTCTCCTCATCAATTGCAGTTCTTATACATCCATCTCTCGCCAGCCTCCTACGAGCTTGTTTCTGCTTCTCAGCTTCATCAGGAGCAGTAGTGGTGATTGGTGGAAAGAGAGGGAGGGGGGGGAGGTGTTTAGTGCCTTTCCTCCAATTTGTGGAGAAAACATTTTTTTTTTCATTTAATCCAGCCGAAACTGGAAATTATAGGAATTAGGAAATCAAACAATGCCCTGTTGTCTTACCAACTAATTATTTTCTTCCATTATTAACAAAATTATTAACTCGCAAATATGCAAAAAATGTTGTTTGTCACAGCTAACTGATTTGTATAATGCCACACCAAGTAGTGGAGACTTTGCATGTGCTGTGAGGAAGGGTAGCAGGCACACTGAAGTATGATTCACCCGCTTGCCATGCTCATTCATCAGTCTGGCAGTCTCCTTAGTGTTCCTTTGGTGAACGTTTTACTGTATAGTCGTCATCATCATCATTTTACAGTTCCAATTTCCCAGGTACTGTTGGCGAGACTCTTCCATTCTGTCTTATTTAGATACATTCTCGTCCTCCAGTGTGCTTCCCCGATTTCCAATGTCCATCTTTACGATATCCATCCAGTGAGTTCTTGGTTTTCCTACCATCCGTTTCCCTGCCACATGTCGCTCCAAATTAACATATGCTGTCGTTGTTAGCTCCATACTCATTACATGCCCAAACCAGCTCAGTCTGGACATGCTGATCCAATCTAACAATGATGTAACAATCCCAGCTTCCTTCCTAACCACATCATTCCTCAACTTGTCCAGTTTGGTTTTTTGAATTGTGCACGTAAGGAACTTCATTTAAGATGCCTGCAACCTTGATGAGTCTTTTCTTAGTGAGGGTGCAGGTTTCAATACCATAGGTTAAGATTGATATGAAGTACTGATTGAACATCACCAGCTTTGATTCTGTTGGTACTTTGGGATCCCAGAGGAGTGTTCGTACTTGCTGGTAAAAGTGAGAGCTCTTCTGCACTCTATTTGCCACCTCCTTTGTGGGTAGTGTATCTCGAGATATTAAACTGCCGAGGTATGTAAAGCTTTCCACACTTTGTAGTGGATGGTTTCCTAGCATGATGTTCGCTGTATAGTATTGAATCAAAATCTTTAAAAAAAACCTACTAATATTGCTCTGAAGATGGAAAACTGTCAACCTTTACCTCTCTGATGAAATTTGCTCAGAGAGCATAAAAACTTACCATTTGTAGCCTTTTTCCCTCAGTGTTGATGTGTTTAATCCCCCTCCTCCCATTATATCCCACTACGTTTTGTTGTCTGAACATTGTTTTGCCCTCTTACTTCTAATTCCCAATTGCCACTAATGATGAGGAGTCTATTAAAAGTGTATTGACAAGGTGGATCCAACTAAACTATTTTAAATAGTTTGTTTAATAGATTTAGACAAGCCAATACAGGATCAAATAAAATACCTATTATGGTTAAGTTTATCAACAATGATCAGGAGGGTCATTGAGGGGTCATCTTGACAGATCTTCAGACTTCATGCGGGATAAGAAGAAATCCGGATAAGTAAAGGAAAATGAAAGAAACATCAGTCAAAGATAAATACAGATGGTAAAGGAATAGGACACAGGACAAACATAAAAGGAGATTTTTTTGTTTTACGTCGCACCGACACAGATAGGTCTTTTGGCGACGATGGGATAGGAAAGGCCTAGGAAGTGGAAGGAAGCGGCCGTGGCCTTAATTAAGGTACAGCCCCAGCATTTGCCTGATGTGAAAATGGGAAAATAGGATCCCAGTGTTGTTGAAACCATACTCTAAATGGGGTCTTACCAGAGACTCATACGCCCTCTCGTTTACATCCTTACTACAATCCATACATACTCTCATAACCATGTGAATTGATCTGTAACCTTTATTTACTATCTCATTAATGTGATTAACCCAGTGAAAATCAATAATAATAATAATAATAATAATAATAATAATAATAATAATAATAATAATAATAATAATAATAATATTTGCTTTACGTCCCACTAACTACTTTTTAAGGTCTTCAGAGACGCCGAGGTGCCGGAATTTAGTCCCGCAGGAGTTCTTTAACGTGCCAGTAAATCTACCGCCACGGGGCTGTCGTATTTGAGCACCTTCAAATACCACCGGACTGAGCCAGGATCGAACCTGCCAAGTTGGGGTTAGAAGGCCAGCGCCTTAACCGTCTGAGCCACTCAGCCCGGCCCAGTGAAAATCATTCCTACACCTAGGTACTTACATTGTTCCCCATGAGGTACTATCACCCAATCAACACTGCAGTGGCGTATGCTGAGGGCTACCAAGGCTATCGGTGATGCCCAAACCTCAAATGAGAATGATAGAAATCTAAAGCACATCATATTGTAAGAATCTGGCACATTATTCCATTTACAAAACGTGAATGCAATGAGATTTCTGAGTGCAAGGCATCGGAGAAAGACATTGCAGTCCAGGTAGGTACTGCGTACCTCTCCCCTCGCCTCACCTGGCACGGCTTGCCACTGTATGCCTGATAGGAGTGTGGACCAGGGGGGGGGAATAGGTATGCTAGGCTTCTGTCCATCAGATCGCTACTGCTAACGAAGGAGAGATAGCTCAAAGTTTCCGAATTGACACATGCGTTCCTCATCGTATATAGTTCCTCACGTCATACTTTGACTTAATTATACGGATTCAACAGAGTGCTGGTATTTCACTCTCTTTTGCTTCTGCATCCTTGTAGAAAGACACTGCAGGGCTACTGTTATATGAGTAGTTTTCTTTTTATAAGTATATCTGCTAAAATTAAATGCAATCTTTCGGGTTTAGTGTTCTCTTTCGTTGGTTGGAATCAAACCCGTGTTCATGGGTCGGACACAACCACTGATCTCCCGAGGAAGCTAATAAACCAGTGAATGATGTGTAAGACTGCTGGAAATGCCATAAAATTCAAAATTTAATTTAATAATAATAATAATGGCGCTTGCCATCTGCATAGGCTTGGTGATGACCTAATGAGAATGAAATGAATGGCAAAGACATGATAAACACACAGTCCCCAAGCCAGGGGAATTAAGAGTGTGAGGGAGTGAACCAGGCCCATCGGACCAAATGCAGGCATTCTATCTGTTTCACCACAAAGCTGCATTTTAACTTGCTAAACCAGGCTACCATGTCCACTGATCAGTAGCAGAGGCCAGGGCAGTAGCTTGTGAAAGAGTACTGACAACACAGCAGGTTATTTACTGCAGCTCTAAACGCTTAGGGCTTGACATTCACTAAACCAACTATTGAAAAAAGGACACTGGTAGCCCACGCCTTGATCCCAGCATTTAAAGATAAAAATTTCATTGTTCCGTATTGAAAGTATTAACGTTAAAAATTAAATAATTGAAAAAGAGGTTCAACCTATTCAATACATAAGAGAAAGAAATGTAGTGATTACATTGTTATTTAATAGTAATTAGAAATGGGACCGGTTTTGACCCTAGTCCAGGTCATCGTCAGCCGTTCAAAACATAAAAAACATGAAAAAACAATGCATATGAAAAAGAAAAAGATTAAGTGAATTCTGGATAGGTATAAGATGAAATATAAATTGAGGTAGAAATTGTGCGTGTGCCGTACTACCATTCATAATATTACGTACTGTTTTCTTTTAAGTGACTCACAATTTCTACCTCAATATATACTTCATCTTATACCGATCCAGAGTTCACTTAATCTTTTTCTTTTTCATATGCATTGTTTTTTCATGTTTTTTTATGTTTTGAATGGCTGACGATGACCTGGACTAGGGTCGAAACCGGTCCCATTTCTAATTACTATTAAATAAGAATGTAATCACTACATTTCTTTCTCTTATGTATTGAATAGGTTGAACCTCTTTTTCAATTATTTAATTTTTAACGTTGATCACAGCATACGCCACTGGGAAACTGTGAGGACTTTTCCTGTTGGTGAAACGTTCAACCTGAGTTGCTGTTCCATTTACCATCATACTATCGTCTGCTGTCCATCTCGCATCATCATCTAGGTCCTGTTGCAGTCGGATGGTTTGTTCGATGGTGAGCAATTCTAAGGTCCAAACTTCGACCCCATAGAGCAGAGGAGACAAAACATAATATTTAACCATACACTGCCCAGCTTTTAAACTAAAGGTGCTATCACACAATAACATCTAAATTTTCTTAACTGTTGATCTTGGAATATTAATTCAGCTCCTGATTTCCAGATCAGGGTTCAAAATATTGTTATTCAGCAATCAAGATATTTACATTTATTGACTTCTTGGGTATGTCAGCCTTTGAGTTTCAGAGTGGCTTTGTTTCTTTCTCAGTTAGAAATCCATTGCAAGTAGATGTTATACAAAAAATTAGAATTCTACATTTTTTTTCTTTCAGAAATCGGCTAGACTCAGGGGCCGCAACGTATCCCTCTGGAAGTGTTACATTCGCAGCTGCTGGAGGCTGTTTGCCCTTGGTGGTCTCTTCAAACTGTTAGGTGATTTTGTTGGCTTCGTTGGTCCACTTGGCATCTCGATCATCCTAGACTATGTGGCTAGTCTTCAGCTACCTGAATCACAGAAGTCCTCTCCTGTGGAGGGTGCAGTGCTTAATAGTCAGGTAAGTTCAGCAAGTCCTGAGTCACAAACATTGAATTTCTCTTCATCTTCTTCTACTTGGCTTCAGCTGATTGCAGCTCTGAATATATCAGCAGTAACAGCTCAGCTAAAGCATTCTTATAACATGCTTACTCAAGAGTACTGTATGTCTTTTCCAAACTTGTATCGGCATCAAAAGAACTGTACATAATTGCTCGTAAACATGGTCGGTATGCATGCCAGGGCTAAAAAGATGCCATGCTGCTGCTGCTGAACATAAACATTGGAATTTGTATCTGAAGTATTTCCAAAGATGACACTTCTAAAAATGAAACAAATGTATCATGGATGTCACAGCTGTGCAGAGAAAGTCTTATGTTGTATATATTGTAAAACACACCCAACATTCTCTTGCAAATTTATGGGTAGGAAAATTTTTAACACAAAAGAGCAAATTGGGGCAAATATTTGTTTTTAGGTAGAAAAATGAGGGATTTGAATACTTTATTATGGGAGATGTCCGGTAAATTTCCAACTTCTTTGAAATCATTGAAGAAAATGCTAGGTAGAGATTTTAAAGGGAATCTGCCACCTTAATGACAGCACTAAATACAGATCAGTGGTGATTGACGATGAAGTGTAACCAGAGTTGGGAAGTAATTGAGTAAAAGTAATCAAATTACTTATAATTTGGTATATAAATATCTGCTTTTGTTGTTTCTTTCCAGCTTTACTACCCTACTTGGCAAGAGTTTATCTCCAATGGGTTCATCATGGGCGTAATCATCTTTTTATCTGCCATTGCTCAGGGAACATTTTCTCAGAGCTCAACACATCTCGTGAACGTTGAAGGCATCCACCTTAAAGTAGCTTTACAGGTAAATTTGCTGTATATTCTATTTATTTATTTATTTATTTATTTATTTGTTTGTTTGTTTGTTTGTTTGTTTGTTTGTTTGTTTGTTTGTTTAAGCCCACTAGGGAGTGCTACTTCTTTTTGGATACTCGCGTTTGTTCCCAATACGTCTTGAGCCCTGCCATTAGTTTTTCATTTCTTTCTTGTGAAAGAGGTTTGCGATATTTAACAACGTCTGGTAGATGAGACCACAAACTCATTTGTTTGTTGTTTGTTGGTTTGTTTTGATCCTAACAGTACAGACCCAACAACAAGGAACACAAGTGATAAATACGTTATTACTGTTGCACTTAATTGCTATATATATATATATATATATATATATATACTCAAGAAAGGGCGCCTGAGCTGAGGCTCTTAATACCGAGCTCGATAGCTGCAGTCGGTTAAGTACGGCCAGTATCCAGTATTCGGGAGTTAGTAGGTTCGAACCCCACTGTCGGCAGCCCTGAAAATGGTTTTCCATGGTTTCCCATTTTCACACCAGGCAAATGCTGGGGCTGTACCTTAATTAAGGCCACGGCCGCTTCCTTCCCACTCCTAGCTCTTTCCTGTCCCATCGTTGCCCAAAAGACCTATCTGTGTCGGTGCGACGTAAAACAACTAGCAAAAAAAAAAAAAGAGGCTCTTAATGGTGCAATACAAGGATTAAATATTGGCAGCATTTACAAAATATTTACAATACAATAGAGCCTCCCTGGCTCAGGCGGCAGCCCGTCGGCCTCTCACCGCTGGGTTCCATGGTTCAAATCCCAGTCACTCCATGTGAGATTTGTGCTGGACAAAGCGGAGGCGGGACAGGTTTCTCTCCGGGCACTCCGGTTTTCCCTGTCATATTTCATTCCAGAACACTCTCCAATATCATTTCATTTCATCTGTCATTCATTAATCATTGCCCCAGGGGAGTGCGACAGGCTTTGGCAGCTGGGACAATTCCTATCCTCACCGCTAGATGGGGGCTTCATTCATTCCATTCCTGACCCGGTCGAATGACTCAAAACAGGCTGGGGATTTTCAATACGTAATTTCTAAATACATTACAGTCTTAGAGAAGAGGAAACCCTTACAAATATATAAGACCACTATACATTACTTGGTTTGTAAGATTTACTGCTCATTTTCTTTCATCCATTGGTTATTTATTTATTTTTTTAAATTTTGGAATTGTTGTTGCCTCTTGAATCTGTTTAGGGAGAGCATTGTACACCTTCACAGAGTAGTGCCATAAGGAGTTACAATCAAACTTACTAGTTTTTACAAATTCGATATGGACTCTGTCTGCTCCTCGAGTGTTGTATGAAAGAATGTCAGAATTTATGATACAGATAGTGTTTATATAAACCAAATTATGCATAATTTTATATACTAACATAGATGAAGCTCTATCACGTAACATGTGGAGTGGTAGAAGTCTGCATTTCTTATACAAATAATACGTAGGTGTTAAGGGTGGTAAATTATAAAGTATTTTAGTGCTCCTTTTTGTAAAATGGCAACATAATCAAAGAGTTCCTTATTGCAACATCTCAAAACATTAATCATATAAGTCAGATGACTTTAGTTTTTAAACTAAAACATTCCACACACATATAATTTTCAAATTCAAGTAAACTGTTATTAGAGTACTAAAGTTAAAGACATTTTATATTATATGTATGTAATTGGGAACATGCATCAATTTCAAAAATATTTTTTTTGAAAAGTACACCAATGAAATAGTACGTAAACGTATTACATTGTGGTATGTTGCCTTGTTTTCTACCATTAAAAAAATATTTAATAGTGCCTTTCCGCAAGGCGAGTGAAACGGCCTCTGACGTAAGCGGCGCGCTGTGACGTCACGATACAGTACCGCATGGAGCTCTACCAGCCGTTGTGCATCAGCCGTTGCTAAAAGCCGATTGTTTATTATACATGATCGCGAATAACTTCGAAATGAGAGAAGAAAGGTTCAAATCAGCACAGTCAGACAATCTATCATGTGTAGATGTCATCATTCTTGAAAAGTAGTGACTTTTGTGGCCGCAGAAATTCGCGGATAACAAGCAAGTTTGTAAGTGGCGTCTTTTATATACGTACAATAGTATTAGGATAACAACGAACCTGGATACATATCACATCACTTTCAACTTTTCAACATTTCCTTCTAGACTGATTCCCCTATTAAAGAATAACATTACATTTTCGGGCTTTCAGCATTAGTAAAGTAAGAAATCGGATTTCAGCACTAACATAAACATATAGGTAGCATTATAGTACTAGTCCGCTTCTGTGGTGTAGTGGTTAATGTGTGCCACTCCCGGAGGCCCGGTTTCGATTCCTGGCTCTGCCATGAAAGTTGAAAACAAATACTACGAGGACTGGAACGGGGTCTATTCAGCCTCGGGAGGTCAACTGAGTAGAAGGGTTTCGAATCCCACCTCAGCCATCCTCGAAGTGGTTTTTCGTATTTTCCTACTTCTCCTCCAGGCACCTAAGGCCACGGCCGTTTCCTTCCCTCTTCCTTGTCTATCCCTTCCGACCCTCCCATCCTCCAACAAGGCCCCTGTTGAGCATAACAGGTGAGCCCGCCTGGGCGAGGTAATCGCCCTCCTCACCAGTTTTCATCACCATGCTCAAAGTCTCACGTTCCAGGACACTGCCCTTGAAGTGGTAGAGGTGAAATCCCTCGCTGAGTCCGAGAGAAAACCAACCCTGAAGGATAAACTGATTAAGAAAGAAAGAAAGAAGGAAAGAAAGAAAGATCATAGTACTATAGGGCTATAATCTATCATTCCCCAAAAAATATATATTTATGGTTGGGACAACTGGCCTACCCACTTCCAGTGCCCATGAAAGAGAATTAAATATCTTTGTGGAGGGAAAAATGTTAAACATGATAAAGATAAATATGACTTCATCTAGTTTTCACAAGTCGGGCTGAGTGGTTCAGACTGTTGAGGTGCTGGCCTTCTGACCCCAACTTGGCAGGTTCGATCCTGGTTCAGTCCGGTGGTAGTTGAAGGTGCTCAAATACGTCAGCCTCGTGTCGGTAGATTTACTGGCACGTAAAAGAACTCCTGCAGGACTAAACTCCTGCACATCGGCGTCTCCGAAAATCGTAGAAGTAGTTAGTGGGGGGTGAAGCCAATAACATTAATTACATTTGGCTTTTAACAAGCTGAGCATACCAGGAAAGAAAAGTGTCCTGGTGACATTTTAGTCGCTCAATACAGGAATGTCTTTGGGTGCTGTGGCTTTTACTTTTTTTTTTTTTTTGCTGTTTGCTTTACGTCACACCGTCACATATAGGTCTTATGGCGACGATGGGACAGGAAAGGCCTAGGAATGGGAACAAAGCGGCCATGGCCTTAGGTACAGCCTCAGCATTTGCCTGGTGTGAAAATGGGAAACCGCGGAAAACCATCTTCAGGGCTGCCGGCAGTGGGGTTCAAAACCCACTATCTCCCGGATGCGAGCTCACAGCTGCGCGCTCCTAACCGCACGGCCAACTCGCGCGGTATTTTTACCCTTCGGTTTATTGACTTGGCTTGTATAACCTAAAACTTAGGCTAAGTTGGATAATATTTTAAACACCTACATCACTATTTTCACCTGTGTGCAATTATGTTATTTATTTCATTAATATTATGATAATTATTATAATTGAGCATTGTTAACTTATAAGACCCCAACAGACAAGCATTGGTTTTGTGTAGAGTTATACATTTGTTAAATTCACGTTGTTTCCTTTCATGATGTACACGCCTATTCTTTGTTACATTATAGAGTATTTAGATATAGCCTAAATTTCTTTCCCAATTAAGCTCTTCAATAAAGACATACATAACTGCCCCATGCCAAGATATATTGGTAGAATTAGAGCTGTCAAAATGGTTCATAACCCCTTTGATTTATTATCTTGACGTGGATCACCCAAAACATAGGTTAGGTTTGGAGAATACTTTAATAATCAGCATTATTTAATGCACTGTTTATTACTTTCATATTCCAAGATGTAATTTAAGCATTTAAATAAAGCATCATACATTAAAATTTAAAGTTTTACTACTAGAACAGCTGACATGGAAAAGTGATTTGAACATTCAAACAAATTCATCTTGCGTTAAAATCTTCAAAAAAATACACTGTAGACTTTTCCGATATATCACCAGCATTTCTCTGGCTCGCCAAAATCCATTTCTCCCTAGTTTTAGCGTCTTTGGAACATTTATAAACAATTTGTTTGGTATGGTATGGTATGCGATGTGCTATTGCACATCGGAACTCTACACCATTTATAAGTTTTCTGCCTCACTGTCTGCGCAGGATTCATTTTAAGTCTAAAATATACCACTCAGATTATTATCCAATGTATAGACCTCGAATTTAACCATACTAGACACTAACGTAAAGTGGAAATACGCGAAGTGTATCCTGCTTCTCACAGCACACTATGTGTTATTTCGTCTGCTAATTCAGTCAACCTGTACGATGACGTCAGACCAATGAGATCGCGTACTTGCGTGACGTGACATTTTCGTAGATTTTTATCACGTTTGGAGTTATTATTTGTACATTCTGATCACATTTTTGAACTCTGCATGAAATTTTGAATCAGATTAGCATATTTTTAATTAAAACCCCGGATCATGCATGTTCCCTATTGAATTTGTGACCATGGGGTACCAGAAATACTTGTCAGTTGGATCAAGATGCTCTGTCAGCATCTTGGAGAGCTTTCCAGTGGAAGTTGGTGCACACCCAGGCTCCGTACAGTCCCTTGGACTCTCTTATATGCAGATAATGTCACACTTGCTGATACCACTGGAACAGGATTGCGGCATTAAGTTGAAGACTGGAATGGCCGTCTCTCACAATATAGTCTTAGATTGAACGAAAAGAAGACCGAATACCTGGAAACCATCCATCTCAAGCAACGGCTCCATTAAGTTGATGGTGAGACCTTAACAAAGACCGTAAGCTTTGGGAATCTAGGATCTCACCTACAGACTGATGAAGGGATAGGTGATGAAGTGGAAATTAGGATAAAGACAGGATGAATGAGATGGAGAGAAGGGAGAGGCGAATTCTACGACAGAAGGATGCCACTACATTTGAAGTCTAAAATATACCGCATTGTAGTATATCCTGTTACTTTATATGGTGCTGAATGTCAGCCTGAGAAATGTGTGTGCTCTGTTGGTCTATGGGCATCACACTCATCACTGAGAAGGCACGGGAAAAGCATCTCCAATGGTATGGTCATGTCCTGTGTGCAGCACCTGGAATGGTTGCAAAATTCAGCCACTGCTTTGAAATTAATTAGCAACATCCATGTGGGCATCCAAAGCATCATTCATTCATTCATTCATTCATTCATTCATTCATTCATTCATTCATTTAGCTTCCATAGACTGTACAATTACATACTTTGAAATATGCCAACAGTATAGGAGTTGTCCAGTGATTTCCTAATACTAACAATAATATACGCACAATAATGAACATTTTGAAGAAGAAGAAAAAGAAAAACAGAAACACCAAATACCTCAATGTTAGGACAGCACATCTTAATTATTTAAATAATAAATAATATTAATAACCAATATTTACAAGACAAAATAAAAATCTATGAGTTTGGTGTTAATAATAATGTCACTGGCTTGATGCAGTAAATGCTGATATGAAGACTCTCAAGTTAAGAGCACATGGTACCTACGATTGTACAAAATGACTAGCTAAGATTAAAACAGCAAACCCTGTACCTGTTGGAAAATGCTAGGAGGAAGATGAAGAAGAAACAAATGTAGGACTATTAATCCTCAATGGCTGGAAGGGAACTCAGGCAAGGAAGAGCACATTGACATTCTAGAGTGGACAGAAGGGAAGGGCAAGGTTAAACATAATAATAATAATAATCGTATGGCCTCAGCTACCGTTTTGCAGACATTTCGATTTGACGCCATCTGGCTGTCTGCTCGTCAATACATTTTGATGTGCAAGTTACTTTAGGTGGTATGAAAAGCAATCATTTTTGGATGAATAACGAAACGTATTGAGTTAACATGTAATACAAGTTTGTTTGATGCAACTGCCTTCAGCCGCAATGACAGTTTCAGTGCAGGATTGGAAGCCTCACGTGGTCCTTATCGATAATGGTCATTACTCGGGTAATGGCGGCTTTTAGGGAAGCACTCCCATCATGGGAATGCTGATTAGTTTTCCATTCGACAGTACCCACATGTGATTAAAAGAGGATTTAGCTGTAGATCCGACAAGTTCGGTGGTCGCTTGTTCGTTGCGATGTGGTCGTGCGAATTAGTCAGTTCAGCTTCTCCTAAAAGAACCATCAATATTAGTAGAGCTAGTTTCCATGGAACTTGACACCAAACAAGGAAGTTCATAAAATATTATGATTTTATGTATTATTATTTCTACCTAATAAAAAAATCGCCAGCCCCATGATGTAGGGGTAGCATGCCTGCCTCTTACCCAGAGGCTCCGTGTTCGATTCCTGGCCAGGTCAGGAATTTTTACTAGTACCTGGGGGCTGCTTCGAGGTCCACTCAGCCTACGTGATTAGAATTGAGGAGCTATCTGGCGGTGAGATAGTGGCCCCGGTCTAAAATGCCAAGAATAACGGCCGAGAGGATTCGCCTTGCTGACCGCACGACATTTCATAACCTGCAGGTCTTTGGGCCGAGCAGCGGTTGCTTGGTAGGCCAAGGACCTTCGAGGGCTGTAGTGCCATGGAGATTGGATAAAAAATATTATATGCACTAGAAATGCTCATTTCCATACCTAAAAACCTACAGATTCTGAATCCTGTTGAAACACACATGACTTTCTGTAGAGTACACTATCTGACTGAGGCTTCAAAATGGTCTCCTGCACCTCGATATGGCCAACTGTATTCACGTTGAAGGCCCTGTGGAAGTGTCCTTCACTATTAGCCACAAAACCCTCCATCTTCTGAATATGTATGTATTACTATTGCTACAAACACCTACCCAATTAGACCATGCAGAATTGGGAATCATTCCTTCAACAATATGATAACTGTATATACTTTGTATTCTAGTCAGATCTTCAATTGGTGTTTTACAGGCACTGGTATACGACAAAGCTCTGCGTCTCTGCGTGTGGACGATCACAGACCACAAGGAGGGGCACACAGACCAAGAGGAAGACCATTGCCCGAATGGTACAGTCAATGGACAGTTCCACAAAAAAGTGGAGAGGATGGGGACCAAGTGTAGTGCCACCACTGATGTCGGTACCATCACTAACCTCATGTCGGAGGATGCCTTCAATGTGATGCAGTTCTTCTGGATCGGTCATTACATCTGGGCTATACCACTCAAGGTATCAATATTAATAGAGCTAGTTTCCATGGAACTTGATGTCAATCAGCTGTTTCTGTTATTACCATATTTACTCTCCATTTTTATACCCCCTTTTCTTCTTACGTTTCAACTTCACAAAATAGGGAAGGGTATAATACAGTACGGTAGGTGAAAATTTCACATGATATAGGTCAGGTTGACATTGTTTAAAGGCAGAAAAAGGAACATCTAGAATCTTTAACACTTTGCAGACATATGGATACGAGAAATTTCTGCAGTCAGGACATGCACATTTTCGGGTAAACAAGGAAGTTCATAAAAAAAGATATCCACTAGAAATGCTCATTTCTATACCTAAAAACCTACAGATTTTCCCAAATGTGTACCTTTCCAATTAATAAACAGTGCATAAGGTGCAATTGTGCCAAACTACACTTTGTCAAAAAAAAATTGCAAGGAAAAAACACATCAAGTGGTAGGTTCACTTTTATGTGTTTGGAATTATTACAGAATACAGGTTCTTTAGGTTTCGTGTCATCAGGATTTACTTCCTTGCATCCATCAACATCTGGTAAACTTCCCGTGCTTTCATCACTTGATTGTTCTTACGTCCCTTGTATTTCGTTCTCAAAATTGCTATCGTCACTACTGGGTGTCTTGTCCTAAAACTTCATTTATCTCTTCCTCATCTAAAATATTATATCACTTTCTATTCAACCCGGAAGGGCCAGTTGAAACCTGTGGTCAAGCCAATGAACATGCTTGTTCCCATAGTTTATTCTCTTTATAGATTTCCTAGTAATTGTAAACATTGCTTGGAGATGGCAGCAGAAGCTACTCCATGGCTCCTTGAATGCATCCTTTGGGGCTGATGCAATGTATAATAGACAAAAGTTAAAAGAAGCAAAAGCACAGAACAGAAAAAGTGAGTTTTTGACTTGATATCGACAACCGACTGTGGAAGCGTATTGCTTGTCAATTATTTATTGACATACTCTTTACGCCTCGATACTTAATACTGTCGGGGTTGGAAAAGAACAAGAGTTGACCAAGGGAGTTTGGGTAGGATAGATGAAAGTGAAAGGGCCTGGCACAAGTAAGGAGAATCAATACCAAGACTCAGCTAAGGGCCCTGTAGTTGCCAACCCACGTTCCCAAGTTAAGAGCCCCTGGGACCCTTTTTAGTCACCTCTAACAACAGGCATGGGATACCATGCGTGTTATTCTACCACCCCTACCCACAGGGGGAAAAAAATGGAAGGGGTCCGACACTTTGAAAAACTGAAGTATTGGCCAAGAAAGGCAAGGGCCACAAAGAGTGTGAAAATGAAAGTCTCCCTAGGCCTCGAAAACCTAATACTGTCAGGGTCAGAAAAGAACGAGACTCAACCAAGGGAAGTCAGTTAGGATAGATGAAAGTGAGGAGCCTGGTACAAGTAAGTGAAAGAAATGCCAGGACTCGGCTAGGAGCCCTGTGGTCCCCAATCCATGCTCCCAAGTTAACAGCCCCTTTTAGTCACCTCTTATGACAGGCAGGGGATACCATGGGTGTTATCAGGCCCACTGACAGGCAAATAAGGGGTCTGGGCCCCTAAATTCCGGTAACCTCCCCCCCCTCCCCCCCCCAATTAATTTAGACGAGAACTGTGAACTTGCAAGTTATTTTATAACCAAGACTCACCTGATTATCATCCCATGGCTGCAGAGTCGGTGCCAAAAATTGGTGCAAATATGCTGTATTGTGGTGCCAATTTAACACAAAAATGCACCAAAACTGCACCATAATTACACTACATCTTTTTTCACATTAATTTATGCCATTGTTACATCAACAGAAGTGACATTTTACAACGTAGTTACACTAAGTAAACTCCTGTCCTCATCCCTAGGTGGCGTCACACCCCCATTGGAGGTGAGCTGCATGTACCATTTCAACCACATACCAGTCCTCCTACCATTCTTAAATTTCTGCCAGTACCGGGAATCGAACCTGGGCCTCTGAGGATGGCAGTTAATAGTGCTAACCATTACACTATGGAAGCGGACATAGTTACACTCAAAATGAAGTATTATTAATCAGACAATTTCTGCACCAAGATTGCACCAAAAATGCACCAAAGTCATTTTTTTTTTCAACATTCTTTGTCAACACCACTGATGACCCAAATTAAATTTTTATTTTTAACTCATTTTTCTGATCCCGGGCCCTCTGCAGGCCTGGGCATTTACCTTTCCTGCCCCACACCCCCGGCCCTGGGTATTATTTCTGCTGCCCTCATCCACAGCGGTTGGGGGACAAAGTGGAAGGGGTTCAACACTTCAAAAAATGAAGGTATCGGCCAAAGAAAGACAAGGGCCACAAAGGGCATGAAAATGAAAGACTTCCTAGGTCTTGAATGCTCTAATAATGTTGAGGTGGGAAAAGAACAAGAGTTGACCGTGAATGCCGACCCACACTCCCAAGTTAAGAGCCCTTGGGTCCCTTTTAGTTGCCTCTTACAACAGGCAGGAGATGCTGTGTGAGTGTTATTCGACTTCACACTATCGTCAGCTCCTGTGTATGTTTACTCCTCATCCCGAAGGCTGGTTGGATCCTCAACTGCTCCTCCACTAGCTGTCACAGATGGTCGAGGCATTTATGAAGAGGCGTACTAGGGAAATGAGGAGCGACATAGTTTCCCATTGCTTTCCTCACTGAGCCAGAAGTTGCTATTACATATCAGTCTGCCAAACCCACAGAAATGCACCAAATGCACCAACCGACCCTATGAGCAATATTTATCACACCATCCATACATAGCACGTACTGGTTGCATAAGGAATGGCATTACTAGCATCGGTCATACCTCAGTCACCTTCATATTGTCAAAGCCAAGGATAAGACTGTGACAGATCAATGAAAGTAACAAAATTGTCACACCAGGTGACAAAGTAAATACTGGGTCTCACCAGAAAAAGCTGATGGGTTGCATAATATTGTAGAAAATTTGTTCAATGAAGGACTGAAAAGTAGTAAGAAGGGGTTACACAATTGAGAGTCAGGTTAAAAAATACTTGATTAACGACTTGTACATTAACAGACTACGTGAAAAGAGGACGAGAATAATGAAAATAAAGTTGTGAAATAGCATTCCAAATCTCCAAGTCTATTAAGGGACTTGATAAGGGTTCAACGACTTTTTATGTTAAATGTGGCCTGTATTTGAGCAACCGTAACTTTTAAGTGTAGGAATGCTTGAAATGTCTTGAATTGGTGGAAGGACCAAAGTGCTTTCCTGTGTTTTTAAACCAGGGCAGAACACTCATCATCCCACCACTTGATTTTTTGAAGGGTACACTTTAATGAATATGTAACAAAAGGGTGGTGGAGGTCTAAAACTTCATTCTCAGCCCCTATGAGCTTGTTTCTCCTTTTCTGCTTCATCTGAAAAGTAGACATTAACTGTCATCTAGACAAGTCTTGCAATGTATAATTTAACACATGATTCTTTCTGTTCCAGATAGCGGTGCTCATGTATCTCCTCTACCTCCAGTTGGGATACAGCGCTATTATTGGTGCAACATTCTGTATTTTAACAATGACGCCTCTTCAGTTTGTAATTGGAAAGAAAATGTCTGTTAACTCCAAAGCTGTCACAGTGAGTTTCTTTGTTTTTTAATTTGATTTGAGATGTAATTAAATGTAGGGTCTGATAACTTGTGAAATCTGAAATAGCTTCTCACCTATGCAGCCTTGATTCAGAATCCAGCAGTAGCAAAATTCCTTGGAGGTATTTCAGGCACTGCCTATCCACAGATATTGAACAGTTGGTAAAAACAAATCTGCAACATTTACCGTTTAAACGCAAATACTCTGCGCATATTTTTCAGAGAACTTGGTGAATAAAAACTTGGAGTGCACACATTAATTGAGTAAGGTTGGTACCGCTTCGCCTCAAACAATGGATCCCGTTATAGAGGGAGATAATTTAAAACTTTGTACTTTTGCTCACGGGCTGCGGGAATCTCCAAGCAAGTGCCATATGGCTTGTGTAAAGCTTGGTGTTATTAAAAATCTTGACAGCTGACATGGGCAGATTAAATATAAACAGGAATGATTTTTTTTAAATTTATTGTCTCAACAAAAAAATACACATATAGAGATCACTTTTCTAGATAGTGTCCTGCCTTCTCCATCGAAGAAAGAAGAGGGATGTGTGCAGAGCCACTTCTACACTTGCATCATTATCATCATCAAACTGCTGTCCTCCTGGGTCTTGTTTGAGTGGTCTGAACAAATGGTAGTCGCAGAACGATAAATCTGGAGGGTGTTCCAGAGGTGTCCAGTACATTTCCTCCAGTTTTTCCACGTTAAAGCGGCAGTATGCGGCCTTGCATTGTCGTGGAGAAGAACGACAATTTCAATTTGGATCGGTTGCCGCCGCATGTTGCGATACACAGCTTTTGCTTCATCCAAAAGGTGACAGTAATAGGCTGCATTAATTGTCCTTTGTTTGTGAAGAAAATTCACCAACAAAACATCTGCAGAGTCCCAGAAAATGGTTGCAAGCACCTTTCCAGCAGATAGGCACATTTTGGCCTTGTCTCTTCTCCATCACACCATGCTTGCTTTGACTATGGGGTGTAATGATGCACGCAAGTTTCATCACAAGTCACAGTACAATGCAAGGAATTCTCTCCTTCCTCCTCATAGTGACGCAGGAGTCTCTGAAAAACTTCCTGGTGTAAAGTTTTTTGTTTCTGGTTGAGGAGGTGAGGAAACCACCTGGTAGACAATTTTCTGAAATGGAGTTTATCTCAGATGATGGTTTGAACACTCCCATAACTTAATCCTATGGCTAAAACAATTTGCAAAGGTTTTATTCACTGATCTGCACCAATAATGTCATGAATGACAACAATGTTGTCTGCAGTGGTGCTTGTCCGCAGTGTCCTTTCTTAAGGTTCATTTTCCACAGCTTCTCTTCCTGCAACAAATTTTTTTAGCCCACTCATACACTCGAGTCTGCAAAGTGTTTCTTCCCCAAACTGTGCGCAGATCCATCCCATAATTTTGAAAGGTTTGGTTCCCACTTTTGCTAGAAATTTGATAATGATGCATTGCACAACAGATGTGTGCACCTTTTGCTCACTCATGGCGTGCTGAAGCAGCCCAGCTCTCCACCGTCGTTCACATGCAATAATCCCTTCTCCAGACACCCCCACCAACGTCCTGGCAAAGCCCCACCTCAGAATTGTTATTAACAGCAGCGGTACGTTCAAATTCCCATTTATATTTGATCCGCCTTCGTAGCAGTTCACTAGTAACTTTTTTTTTTTTTTTTTTTTTTGCTTTATATTGCACTGACACAGATAGGTGTTATGGCGATGATGGGACAGGAAAGGGCTATGAGTGGGAAGGAAGTGGCCATGGCCTTAATTAAGGTACAGCCTGGTGTGAAAATGGGAAACCACAGAAAACCATCTTCAGGGTTGCCGACAGTGGGGTTTGAACCCACTATCTCCCGGATGCAAGCTCACAGCTGTGCAACCCTAACCGCATGGACAACTCGTCCGGTTACTAGTAACCATCGGAGTGTGAGGTGTGCTGTGAGGTTATTATCAGATGGTCAAGTATTGTACACTGCTGAAAATATTTATGGTCGAGTGTTATTTGGTCGAATTTGATTCCCGGCCGGGTCACAGAATTTTACTGGTCGTTTGGTTCAAGGTATACT
Organism: Anabrus simplex; assembly: GCF_040414725.1. NCBI lineage: Eukaryota > Metazoa > Arthropoda > Insecta > Orthoptera > Tettigoniidae > Anabrus > Anabrus simplex. The sequence goes on from NC_090277.1 coordinate 77,743,639, forward strand.
CAGCTGGTGCTATTACAATTGAGAAGCTATCCGACTGTGATATGGCGACCCTGGTCCAGAAAACCAAAATAATAACTGAGAAGATTTGTCGCACTGATCATACATTGCCTCAAAATCTGCAGGCCTTCAGGCTGAGCAGCAGTCGCTTGGTAGGCCGAGCCTGTCATGGCTGTAGTGCCATGTTTTTTTTAGCTTACTGCTGTATAGAATTGAGATGCAGTTTTTCTGACGTATTTCTGAGGCATCCCCTGATTAGAAGCAAGATAATGCCAGTCCCAGCGTTACAGCCAACAGAAATACGTACAGAATTGGCATCCTAGCAGTCGACGATTAAACAAGCCCACAGCTTGACTCAAAACTGACTAAGTTGACTAAGAAAAGATGATGAATTTTGAACCCACAGTGAAATATTTAAAAAACATGAACAACCTTAAAGATATTACCATTATAGGGCTTCTGGTAAACTGTAAGTGAGCGAGTGGAAACCGTCAATAAAGTTCCAATCTGTAATGGAAAACCTCTTTTTTTTCCATGCATCTGTCATCTCCCTAACACAGCTTCTCAATTTTATGTTGCGGCCCTTCCGACCCTTTATAATAAGGCAAACCAACCAGCCAACATTATGAAACGATAATCAAGAAAGGGACCGCTAGATTGAGAAGATATTGAGAATGCTGCTGTTTTAAAGCTTTAATTTCATCAGTGTTTTTTCCTTGTCACAGGCTTTTCGCCTGCACGTTATATCAGGCTTGGTTTCTCACATTTTTTCGCTCCTGCTCCCCTCCTAACCAATTTGATGTGATGAGTTTCTACAAGGATAGATTTTCTGCCTGAATTTTCGACAGTGATTTCAACCTGTTTTGTTACTGTTACAACCTCACTATGTGCACTTATCATTCACTTCCATCTGTATCATTTGTTTTCATTTCTTTTCTTCTCAGGTTAACACAGTTTTTAGTTTCAATTATTATTTTAGTATTAACACCTGTTTCACTGAATTTTGTCGCAGTGAGTTGTTTTTTGATCCACATAATGATGTAAATATTGTATATTTGTGCTAATTTTGTTTCCATCTAGGCTCTCTTTTATTTGTTTTTTCATTTGTTCCTTCATTATGTTTTTTGGCATTTTTTTACTTGTATTATGTAAATTATTTCAACTCCCCTCATTTTTCACTGAAGATGGCTCAAACAAGCCAAAACATGTTTGAATTTGTTTACTCCATCTAATGATGGCATATACGATGTACGGTATTGAATTAGGAGGATACACTCATTTTTTCACCTTTGTAAAGTGAAAACCGTCAATTCGGAACGATTCTAATATCTTGTAATTGTAACCTTTCTTTCCCATGATAAAAATTTAAAAACTAACGGTACCACAATTATACCGTCAAGTTTGCCGCAAAAAATAAAGCATTAAAATCATAGTGTACCGGTTTAGGCCTATACAGTTTACCCGATGGAATAAACTTGATCGTATCACTCATTCGCAAAGACTTTTCACTTTGCAAAGGAATTGAAAAGTACAACCTAGATCATGGTGGAACAGAAAGACTTTGCACTTTGCAAGAATTGAAAAGTGAAAAGTGCAAAGTTGAAAAGTTGCAAACTTTGTTCATGTTCATGTTCTGGGCCTACAAAATGTGTTTCTGCCCCTTTCCTGGCCAGTTTATCTGCCTTTTCATTTCCTTCTATACCTGCATGCGCTGGTATCCATATTATTTTGACAATGTTGTACTTTGAGAACTTCAGGAGAAGTGAGTGGCAATACCAGACAATTCTGGATATTATCCGGACTGCCTCTAGTGCCTTAATAGCCGCTTGGCTGTCTGTAAAAATGAAAGCGTTCTTATTCCTATAGTTCATTTTCAGTTGTGATTGTTTACAGTTGTTTTAATATTTTTCACAATACCACTCATTGTATTAATTTAATCTTTTTGTTTATTTCATCACAATTAAAGTGCCAGTTTTATGGTTAAAAATGATATACAATACATGTATATTATGATTTAATTGTGGCTCCCAAAAAATATTTAAAAGTGTGGCTGTAATCCAGTAACTGTAGGCTCAGTAGTGCTAGGATTAACATAGTTTAGTATGGTATGCTTTGCTCTAATGACAGTGCACAAATAGGGAAGTAACAAAATGAATTAAAATATTCATACCTAGTTCTTAAGAGTGCTTTGTTGTTGCTAGGAAACAAGTGACGAGAGACTGAGACAGACCAATGAACTCCTCCAAGGTATGAAGCTTCTCAAACTGTACGGCTGGGAGGACGTCTATGGGAGCCGCATCCTAGCAACTAGGAAACGAGAACTAAAGTTTCTTGACCGTGATTCTTTCTACTGGGCAGTAATGAGTAAGTAATGAAACTATATTCTAAGATGTTATATAGATCTCGGATATTTAATAAGCTAAAGATCAAAGTTGCCAATGGCATATATGCACAAAGGGCAAGAAGTAAATCTTACAAAAGCCATTCGCTTATACTTCTTGAATTATTGTAATTCAGAGCTACAATATATACAGTTTCGAAAGAATTCCATACCAGTGCCAACTGACGCCCAAAGATCTTCCAAATTCAGGTAGGAAGATTTCAGAATTTCTGACATATACAAAAGACCAAAGATGGATTGAATTTCTGCAGTTGTTGTGTTCACAGTGTCTCTTTCCCCCAAGTAATTACTTTCATTTTTCCTCTATCCATATGTTTGTAAATTTGGTTAAGTCACTCATCATATCGTCAGTGAGAAAGTTCCACACATCTAGTGGAGAGCATGCTTCAACGGCTTGTCTCCGCACTTGAGGTAAATGGGTTTTTATTTTATTTTGAGCAGAAGTCCTAACATTTTTAGGCGGTGTGTCAACGTTCCAGTGTGTTGTCCCACCTCTTCCAGTACCACACAGATTGGTTCATCTAGTTTACCTAGTTCCGTAATTCAGGAACATAAATTTCGGAATGGGAATTGTCTTCCAACACATCGGCATCACATCAATTGGCATCTCTTCTGCCTCTTTAGTGAAGAACTGTCTTAAAATGGATCTTCCCCCTATTTGCATTTAGCAGTTCTTGCAGCTTGTCACAGTGTCAGACAGTCTCCGAATTCTTTCGTCTTCTTCTTCCATGTCAATGCAGAATGTCAGAAAGCACTACACCACTGAAATATTTACACACTGAGCATAAATGTTTGCATAATTTCAGTAATATCAGAAGTCGCACACAAATGAAAACTCCGCCTTGCTGAGAAACGTGCGGGGTTGCACATGGAGGAATGCTCCAGGCTTTCACGAAAAGCGCGCTCGCACCGACAACGTGATTGTTGCTGGGTTAAAAGTTCTCCCACCACTAGCCGACAGTTTGAGGCAAAGATATTGAAAGGGACAGCTGCAAGAACAATCCTATGATATTACACTTTCGTAATTATTTAGAGCCTGAACGAAAACTCCATTTGCAACCTTTCACGGAAATAATGTATAGGAACAGCATTGTCACATCCGTGGTTTTGGCACAGAAGCAATGACATATTCTTCTACATGATTTTTTAGTTATGTTTGTTTTTACATTACGACAATTAAAACATTTCAAAATTAATTCTTTCATATGGACTTTTAGTGTGGTAAGGAATGAAAACGTTTTAGTAGTAGTTTTCCTAGAGTATTCTATAAACTTTATATGTCTTTTTTCAAAGCTGAAGAAGGCCCAATAGGGCCAAAAACATGTACTTTTAATGTGATCTTACTTGACATTTAATGTATTGACTGAAGTGGACGAATTACATATTTTCGTCTTTAGATAATTATCGTCGCTGTTCTATAAGCTGAGTACATTTATTATTATTTCAGCCTTTTTGACTCATGCCTCATCTGTGCTGGTGACACTGGTCACGTTCGGAATGTACTTTGTGCTGGAGAGTGAAGCTCTTTCAGCCAGCAGCGTGTTCACTGGACTGGCTCTCTTCAACCAGCTGACTGTGCCTCTCTTCATCTTCCCCATCACCGTCCCGATCATCATAAGTGCCATGGTAAGTAAGACATTCTCGTGTACCAGGCTGAGTGGCGCTGGCCTTCTGAGACCAGCTTGGCAGGTTCGATTCTGGCTCAGACCAGTGGTATTTGAAGGTGCTCAAATACATCAGCTGCATGCCAGTAGGTTTACTGGCACATTAAAGAACTCATGTGGGACAAAATTCTGGCACCTCAGCATCTCAGAAAACTGCAAAAGTAGTTAGTGGGATATAAAACTTTTTTTTTCCCCGCCTCCATAGCATAACGGTTAGCACTATTAGCTGCCGTCCTCAGGGGTCCAGGTTCGATTCCCAGTACTGCCAAAAATTTAAGAATGGCAGGAGGGCTGGTACATGCAGCCCACCTCCAATGAGGGTGTGCCTGAAAAGAACTTATTATTATTATTATTATTATTATTATTATTATTATTATTATTATTATTATTATTATTATTATTATTATTATTATTCATTGTTAGGGCCTCTGAGGACTGTGAGATCTCAACTGTTTGTCTTCTTGCAGGCCTACCAGGTTTTCATCCTTTCGGAGTGCTTTCTTTCATGCATCAGAATGGACATTCTTCTGTCGAGTTCAGACTTCTTCTTGATGAACCTGTCTTAAGTTTGTGTTTGACTGATGCTCGGTGTTAAAACGTCTGTTTCTGTGATTCCGTACTTTAAAAGATCCTTATTGATCTCCACCAACCAAAGGGGAATTGTTTTGAGACTTCTGGAGTAGGATAAACAATTACAGACCGGGCGAGTTGGCCGTGCGCGTAGAGGCGCGCGGCTGTGAGCTTGCATCCGGGAGATAGTAGGTTCGAATCCCACTATCGGCAGCCCTGAAAATGGTTTTCCGTGGTTTCCCATTTTCACACCAGGCAAATGCTGGGGCTGTACCTTAATTAAGGCCACGGCCGCTTCCTTCCAACTCCTAGGCCTTTCCTATCCCATCGTCGCCATAAGACCTATCTGTGTCGGTGCGACGTAAAGCCCCTAGCAAAAAAAAAAACAATTACAGATTCTTTAATCTGAATCTCTAAACACCAAACACAAGGTATCAGCCTGTAACATGATCATTCAGAAACTTGTTGGTAGTAACTGGGGTGCTGAACCTCAGGTGGTCCGTACTTCTGCCATGACACTTTGCTTATCTGCCAGTGAATATGCCTGCCCAGTGTGGTATAAATCCACCCATGCAAAGCAAGTAGATGTGGCCTCTAATGAAACTGCGAGACTAATTACTGTATATTTGAAGCCAATTCCAGTAGACAAATTGTATTGTATGGCAGGAATAGCTCCTCCCGATATACGCTGGGAAGTAGCCTCAAATGCCGAAAGGAAAAAAGTTGAAGAAAATGGGCTACATCCACTGCACAGACACACTCCGCTAAAGCTATTCGACAGGAGTAGGCTATATGTTGGCAATGGGTTTCACCCTCTCACTTCCTACTATCATATATCGTGTCATTCATTTCATCTCATTAACTCCTCTGATGAGGTTGATGTCATGAAGGGCATCTGGCCGTAAAAACTCGTTATGAAGGTTCATCTCACTTCATACCTGACCCTGAAGAGAAACGAGATAAGAGTTGTACATTCATCATCATCATCATCATCATCATCATCATCATGTCCGACTCGTTGGCTGAATGGTCAGCGTACTGGCCTTCGGTTCAGTGGGTCCCGGGTTCGATTCCCGGCCGGGTCGGGGATTTTAACCTTCATTGGTTAATTCCAATGGCCTGGGGGCCGGGTGTTTGTGCTGTCTCCAACATCCCTGCAACTCACACACCACACATGACCCTATCCTCCACAACAATTACACACAGGGCTGCACTCGGCTGGAAATAGCCACACAAAATTAAGAAACCATGATTGAAAACTCTAATCTTCACCTCTTTACTGGTTTCCAGCTTTAAGTCACATTGCACCACCAAATTAGTCTGTGTGAACATTATAATTTTTTTTTTTTTACTAGTCGTTTTAACATTACACTAACACATTAAAAAGTTTTTAGTGATGGAAGGATGGGAAAAGGCTTAGGGAAGGTAGTTGACATTGCCTAATTAATTTGTCTGGTATGAAAATGGGAAACCATCCCCAGGCCTGCCAACAGTGGGATCCAAAACTACCACCTCTCAGTTATGCGACGCTAACCACATGGCCAACTCACTTGGTTATTATAAAATCAAACTCGTCTCTTATCTGCATATTCATTATGATATCCCTGCACTAATGCACTGGTTGTATGCCAGGGGAATTGGGACGGATCTATCGCAGGGTGTCGTGTCCAAGATGGCCGCTATGCTCGGCAATCTAGACGATCCTGGGTCGAAGTTTTCCTACAGTTTCTCATTTAACTTGGTATGAAGTCAAGAAATGATCATGTCTAATGTTCTGGGCCATGAAAACCTTAATCAGATTGTCAAGCTGAGTAGTTCAAGTGGTAGAGCGCTGCCTTTCTGAGCCCAACTTGGCAGATTCAATCCTGGCTCAGTCCAGTAGTAATTGAACGTGTACAAGTAGCTCAGCCTTGTGTTGGTGGATTTATTGGCATATACTGTGGAACAAAATTCTGGCATCTTGCCTTCTCCAAAACCCACAAAAATTAATGTAGTTAATGGGACATAAAACCAGTAACATTTTTCTACCCTACTTAAAGAACAAATCTGTCACTCCAAGAACCAAGCTGCAGCCAACCATTCCTGCAAAACAAGACACAAAATTTCATTTAGCAGAGCCAAGATCTTATTAGCTATTCTCTGGAATCTTAAAAGAAAAATCTGAGAGGCTATTGAAATTAAGAAACACCCAAACAATATAAATTCAGAGGAAGGATACAAAATCAGCAATTTTTGGATGACTATTATATATAGATTACAATATGCAGGTCACAACACGAACATACAGCATGCCCTTAAGTTACACAACTGCACTGTCAATTGCCAGCTACGTGGCTAGTAACGCACGCATTCCAGACACTTCAGGATGCAATGAAGCGCTTACATCAGGCAGAGAGAGGGAGGAGGCTATTTAAAGGTGAAGCACAATAACGACTCTTGTAGTTAATTTTGCTGCCTGGGAAACTGATTTCCTTGGATTAAGTAGGAGTATTTCAGTAAAGAACACTGAAATATGTTCGAAACATCAGCAAACTCTATGGAAGGTACAGAAAACAACACAGTTTAACCCAGAAGAAGAAATAAATAACATTATTATTAATTGAAACATATCATTAAATTCTTTCTGACTGGGCAAGTTGGTCGTGCGGTAAGGAGCGTGCAGCTGTGAGCTTGCATCCGGAGGTAGTGTGTTCAAACCCCACTGTCGGCAGCCCTGAAGATGGTTTTCCGTGGTTTCCCATTTTCACACAAGGCAAATGCTGGAGCTGTACCTTAATTAAGGCCACGGCTGCTTCCTTCCCATTCCTAGGACTTTCCTGTCCCATCATTACCATAAGACCTATCTGTGTCGGTGCGATATAAAACAAATAGCAAAAAAAAAATCTTTCTGTTAGTAAAGTACACCCGTGTCCTCATCCCGAGGTGGCACAACTCTTTTCAGGCACACCCTCAATGGAGGTGAGCTACGCATGTACCATTTCAACCACATACCAGCCCTCCTGCCATTCTTAAAATTTCTGGCAGTACCAGGAATTGAACCCAGGCCTGAGGACGGCAGCTAATTAACGATTATGCTACTGAGGCAGACAGTCTTTCTGTTGATAAAGAACAATTTTTTACAAGCTTAACAATGTTTGTCCAATATGACTAAAATAAAGTCTAGTGAATCACTGAATTCAGTTATATATTGTCTTTATCTTTCCAGGTGAGCACTTCAAGACTTGAGGAGTACTTATCTCTCCCTGAAACTTCGAGAGTGGTGAACAGTGAGGCGAAACAGAGTCCGCTAGAAGAGAATATACAGGCTAGAGAATCATCTGGGAATGTAACGAAGGTATGACTACTAATTAGAGTGGCCTTTACCCAGAGAATATGTTCTTGAACAGTCGTAAATGTATTAAAAAGTCAATAGTGAATATTAAAATTACAATAATATAAAAACCAACTTACATTACATCTCAAAAAAAAATTTAAAGTACTTCTTAAAAATGTGATAACATGAATAATTAAAATTATCACATTGTCAATTCAAAACCTTGTATCTGAAACTAATATTGAATCTTTGTCTTAAGAACAGTAGTAAATGTTTTCCTATAAAACAGCACCAAGGTGAACACCAATCTTACAGAAAAACAAAACTTAAGTGTAACTTATGTGACGTGGTGTAGGCCACCTTTCTTGGATGTATTCTTTTTTTTTTTTTTTTTTTTTTGTAAAACAAAACACTGCAGCTTAGACAGGAGGAGTTTCTTGTCCAAAGTGTAAAATTTACAAACATATTTTACTCTGGTCATGTCTACTTTGCTTCCATTTAAAACTTGATGTAAATGGTTGAGAACATCCAAGTTATTTTCTTGAAGCCTGGTCTCTATCTCTTGCCTAGGTATGTCAATAACAGGTTACAGCATTGTAGCTTTGTAGGACTATTGCACTGTCTCAAATAGAGTTTTATTCTCACCTCCAATTTTTTGCCAGATTGTTGCCCTTTCTAGGTATCTCTGCTGCGCTTCCACAGTTCTCTCCTACCTCTGTGCAGTGATTGAACAATTTGAGTAAAAATGTCTTCAGTTCTAAAATATCGTAAATCATCAAATGCCCTGATGTTCGCGGGACTGTAGAGCCTTTGATAATGAGTCTCATTGTTAGAACTCTTCTGAGTGAAAGCAATTGTTAGCAGCCCTAAAATTTTCCATAGTTTCCCATTTTCACACCAGGCAAATGTTGGGGCTGTACCTTAATTAAGGCCACTGTCGCTTCCTTCTTACCTCTAGCCCTTTCCTATCCTAGCCCTTTCCTATCCCATAATCACTATAAGACCTGTCTGTGATGGTGCTACATAAAGCAAAATGTAAATAAACTTACGGTAAAGTTCAATGAAATGGGTTTGACAGTGAACATCTAAATCAATGAGTTGCTTCATGAGCAGTTTCCTGATCACGTCATCTCATATGATAGTGACCAACAATGACTGCCAAGGTCATGTGACTTAACCCCTTGTGAATTTTTCTTTGGGGTTACCAGAAACCATTGGTGTATGTCAATAAACCCTGAAACACCTACGACTTAAAGGAGGACATTCATTGAGTTGTGCGCGAAATCCAAGTGGAATCTTGTCAGGCAGTCGTAGAGAATTTTACAGACAGAGTTCTTGCATGTCAGCACAGCACGGGAGGTCGTATGCCAAAGGTCATTTTCCATACCTGAAATGGGAACATGTGGTGAACATGTATTATGTTAATGTGTTTTCAAAAATACAGTTCATAATTTGATATATCAAAGCCGGCATGCTTTTTGAAAAGCCCTATAAAAATGACAAGTTAAAAAGCCATAGAGTATTATTGCTCTCATGAAACCAGCAATGAACTCTGAATATTTGCTGAACTCTGGGGACAAGTGATTAAATCCAGGGACACTCCAGGGGCAAAACGCAGGATTCGGGGACCTGTCTCCAGGAAACGGGTGCGACTCTCAACTTGGGAGTAAGGGTTGTTGACCACAGGGGCCCAGAGCTGAGTCTAGAGTTACTTGTACTTACTGTTCACTGCCAGTGTTGCTTGAGCAACTTGTGTTCTCTTATGACCTCAACAATATTAGGCTAGTGAGATCTGGAGTGCCATTTGTTTAAACTTCCTTCATAGCCCTTCTCTTTCCTTTGCTGGTGTTCTGTAGTCCAAATCCTGCGAGATGCATTTTTATTTAAAAAAATAAAAATTCACATCTCTGTGGTTCAGTTTCCTCATAAAAATAGAAAGCACAAAATGAATTTTTTGCTTTACGTCACACCGACACAGATATGTCTTATGGCGACGATGGGTGAGGAAAGGCCTAGAAATTTGAAGGAAGCAGCCGTGGCCTTAATTAACGTACAGCCCCGGCATTTGGCTGGTGTGAAAATGGAAAAACACGGAAAACCATCTTCAGGGTTGCCGACAGTGGGGCTCGAACCCACTATCTCCCAATTACTGGATACTGGCCGCACTTAAGCGACTGCAGCTATCGAGCTCGGTAGAATGAATATCAATAGTCACATGAAACTAAAAGCGTGCTTTATATCTTTAAACCTTAATTCTTTTCTTCAACAGGAATCCAATGGAGATGAACCTGAAGCTCGAAGAGACAGTGTATTTGGCTTGCTCGACATCATGGAGGATGATGATGAAGATGCAACTGAAACACATGAGGAATCGTTGGTCCCTCTGGAAGATAAAACAGACTCCGCAGTTCTGGTACAAAATGGCTGTTTCACTTGGAGCAGTGATACTTACAAGAGTGTCATAACACTGCCAACATTGTCTGTCCCCAAAGGTGAGAATGCTGATAAGTTTACCAAGGAAAATGACTTTGAAAAGGACTGATGGTGTAGCAAGTATGGCCAGCATGTAGATAAGGGCGAGTCTTTCCTCTATGGCAAAACTTAGGGAGAAGATAGTGGGATAGTAAGCCCATACACAGCTACATTGGCATATAAATTTTCTAGCTCTTGACATGCCCAAGATTAGTATTTAATTGCATGTAATGAACTTCATTATTAAGCACTAAGCAAATCAAATCCAGAAGAGTCCACATTTTAATACTATTATACTGTGATATCTCTCAGAGGAAATACAACTTTTCTATTTTAAAAACATATTTCGTCCTGGTATATGGGACATCTTTAGCTAATATGCAAAATACATACTACATTGACAGTAGACACCCTAAAAATAAATACAGCATCTCTCTAAATCCAAGACGAGCCTGAATGCAAGACGACCGTCAATTTTTCTTTTTAAAAATTAAATCAAAGTGCTTTGTGAAATCGTAATTTTATTTGTAACAACCTTCAAATTTAATTTGAGAAAAATTAAACACCCACAAGTATCATGTAACTCCTATGTACTTCCCTAATCACTTGCCTTAGAGATATCCGATACTCCCTTTGAAAGTTCAGAGAATTCCTCTTCGCAAACCCACATTCGTATCACATCTCATGTTATGGCCAGTCTGACCTCGCATTTTTCATGCACATACCTCACAATTTCATCTTCGACTTCTTTAAAGCGTCCTTGTTGCGGACTACTGAATGCCTTTCTTTTACAGTACACATTTTTAGACTATCTGTGTCATCACACCAACGCCAAACAATGGCTTTAGTTATCGCATATTTTCTTGCAGCTGCACAATTATTATTCTTTTCTGCTTGTTAAATAACCATTAACTTAAAACTGGCATCACAATATTGACGAAAACTAGTTGAAAATTTGCTGGCAATACCAGTTCCACGTGTCTGTACGATATGACGATCTATCACAAAAATACTCCTGTTGTCTATAAAACTGTTACTTTTACTAAGCACCAGGTACAGTAGATGTGTTATAACTCTGCCACTGATTAGCTGTGGCCTTTCTAAGAATTTGAAGGATCGCATCCTTGCTATTCCAATATAATGACATTTCCTGCAAAGCTGGGACTCGCAAGTACATTATCGTCGACCTTACAGTTAGCTCAAGAGAGTAATATTTTGATGTCATTCTGTGGATTTGAGAAACATTCTTGTAGAGGCTAGTAGAATGTCATTCTCTCTTCACATTTTCCAAGAACCAGTGATGTTACACAGAGGCACTGTCGCAGCTAGCGATGTATAATAAAGACATGGACGTTGAAGGTCAACAGGATGTTACCTGCACAGTGGTTGAAGGAAAGCAGTGTGGTTACCGTGCTAGCTGCCAGTGGTGTTCATTACTGTTAAGTCACAAATGGAAGACGACCCTTGATTTTTTACATGAAATTCTGAGAGAAATACTTCGTCTTGGATTCGGAGAAATACGGTAGTTTTTTTAAACACTTTGGTCTCCTTTCTTGATTCTTTCATTCTAATGCCCTTCATGACCCTTCTTTCTCTTTTTTTTTTTTCCTTCCAAAATACGCTTACTTGAAAGAGTTGGAAGTCTTCCACATTTCTCCTCTGATTAGTGTTAATAAAGTGTATTAAAACACCACCACCAAAAATGTTATAATAATCTTTGATAAGAAAATTCACTTGATTGAGTGAAAACTATTTCAATTCTGTTATGGTAGTTTGTTAGTTCTACCAACTAGCTAACTTTCATTGTACTTTTGCAGGTAAACTCACAGTTATTGTGGGTCGAGTTGGCAGTGGGAAGACTTCCTTATTATCAGCCTTACTTGGAGAAATGCATACTCTGACAGGACATGTCACATGGGCAAAGTAAGTAATCTACATTAGCTCTGAATGAAAAATTACAATAGGGTTGAATAATGTTATGATAAAAAATAATTACTATATTGACCAATTCAACATTGAATTGGACTTGAGGAAGGATGTTGGAAGAGGAAGTGATAGAAAGAGGAGATAAAGATAAACTTGAAAACACAAGACAATCTCCACATACCTGCTCTCTGCTCATCAATCTCAGTTCTTTTACATCCATTTCTTCTCAGCCCCCAATGAGTTTGTTTCTTCTTCCCAGCTTCATCAGAAGGGCCATCTTCACAGATTTAACCTTAAAATCAAAATCTCTTTATTTGCAAATGAGGTGTCTACCTTGGTGGCAAATGGTACACTAAAATGCATTATTGTCAAGCACTAAATATTAAATTAATATGAAGAAAATTTTCCTGTAATACGATATTATACAATTTACGCTAACATTTTTTTTCTATTAAACACACAGTTCATCCTTAATAAATTTATATTGTTTAGAAATTTCTACTTATAATATCTCCTGTACTACTTACGAATATAGTCAACTGATATACAGTATGTGGAATTACTTCAAATGATACTATACAACTGGTATAAGATTAAAATTTACATTCCATTTATTTACTTATTATTATTATTATTATTATTATTATTATTATTATTATTTTTTTTTTTTTACGTATTCTGGAACCTAAGTACCATAACGACCTGCTGCGTCTTAACCAGAGCCCCTTTTGCCACCACTTTTCAGAGTTCCTGAAGGGCCTTCACAGTTACCGTAGTGGTCCCAGGGCCCTCGAAGTCCCCACTGTACTTCACCCCTACAGGCAGTCCCCTACTTTGGCTGTCCAAACTCCTTAGACCAGGGGATGGAATTAATGTATTCACACACATTTTTTATTTACATTAACTGCACTGGTCGAATGCCCTCTAACATTTCATTTATTTTCTCTGTTCCTGTTTATTCTCTTCTTAAATATCTGTACAGATTTTGGAAAAGGATCAAACACTATGCCTGGTAAACTGTTCCACTCCTTCACGCCCTTCCCCAATGAATGAAAATTTACCCCAATCGCTTCTGCTAAAATTCCTTCTAATTTTGTACTTGTGGTCAGTTCTACCAATATAATTATTTTCCAACTGAAGCCTCTCACGGATATCTCCCTATGCTTCTTCTCCTGTATAGGCTCTATATAATCCTATAAGTCTAGTTTTCTCCCTTCTCTTACTTAAAGTCTTCCACCCAAGTTCCTTTAAGTTTTTTGATACACTACTCTTTCTCCTGAAATCCCCTGTTACAAACCTTGCTGCTTTCCTCTGCACACTATCTATTTCTTTTTTAGAGTGCAGATATTTGTGCAACGAGTGTCAGCAATGATATATCATCATTTGAACAGTGCGCCTTACCATCTGCATTTAGCACAATTATGAACAGTCGATGGTAGTATCTTACATTTTGTTTCTATAGAGTAAAGAAAGTAGTTTCTAATTTTATCACTACGCAGCTCATTTATTTATGCACATTGGATTTCTGAATTTCATGTGTTTCTCTGGTCATGTGAAAATTGGCAGTTACATAACGGTAATTGCCTACTGAACTACCGAACAGATACTTTTTAAACCTTCTTTGTTTATTTACATGGATAGTTGCATTTTATCTGTAATTATTTTTTTAAATTTGATTTTTTTTTCAGGGTGTTTAAAAAATAGCTTTTTCAAATATATTTTAGAAATTTAACTGTATGTTAATCATTGTTAGTAGTAAGTACTTACCATCCTCAACATTTCCTGCAAGTTTAAAGTCAAAATATTCAAAATTGTAAATTATGTGGTGCTTTAAATAAGGACTTGCAAAATGCTACTAATCAGCCTGGCATTCTGACACATTCTCAGCACGAGAGCATGGCACTAAGGCAGTTAATGTGGGATAAGGAAATGCAGGAAAAGATAGGAGAGGAAAAAGGTAAAGGACTAGGAACACAAAACAAACAAAATGTTCTATAGTGGTTTTTTTTTTCATATTACTGTCTTGCTGTATATGTCTTGATTTGTGACTTGTATGTTCCTCTCCATTACTTACATGGACAGGCAAGGAAAAGTTGCCATGAACTACAATTGCATAACAATGAAATGATGTTTTAAGATGTGATGATTTCTGCAGGGATGTAAGTGTAGCATATGCGGCCCAGAAACCATGGCTCCTCAATGCGACCCTTCGGGAGAACATCCTGTTTGGACAACCTTATCGACCACGAAGGTATGCTCGGGTCATAGCTGCTTGCGCTCTCCAGCCGGACATCGACATCCTGCCGGGGAAGGACCTGACGGAGATTGGGGAGAAGGGCATAAACCTCTCTGGTGGTCAGAAGCAGCGCATTGCCATTGCCAGGGCCATTTACTCCCAGGCTAACATTATAATATTGGTGAGTTATTCGGTAGAGCTGAAGGAATTTGCCTGCATTTTATTCTTAATCATCATCATCATCATCATCATCCTCCTCCTTTCCCCTCATTCATCTTCTGCCAGGTCAGTGCATTTATGGCACTTCTCTACTTTCCTCTTTCTTCCACCATTTCTTTTCCATCATTTTGTCCCAGTCCAGGTTTCTTTTTCTTGCGCTCCTCTTTATCCACCTTGTTCTGGGTCTCCCCTCGCTCTCTGTCCCTCACACTTCATCTCCATCATCTGTTTTAGTATTCTTTCCTCCTCCATCCTCTTTACATGTCCAAACCATCTTTTTTTTTTTTTGCTATGGGCTTTACGTCGCACCGACACAGATAGGTCTTATGGCGACGATGGGGTAGGAAAGGCCTAGGAATTGGAAGGATGCGGCCGTGGCCTTAATTAAGGTACAGCCCCAGCATTTGCCTGGTGTGAAAATGGGAAACCACGAAAAACCATTTTCAGGGCTGCCGATAGTGGGATTCGAACCTACTATCTCCCGGATGCAAGCTTCACAGCCGCGCGCCTCTACGCGCACGGCCAACTCGCCCGGTCCATCTTAGTTTACTCCTATCAATTCTCTCATTTATTTTTTCCATTCTGACCTGTCTCACATCTTTGTTTCTCAGTCTGGCTTTTCTTGTCTTTCCTATCGTAGATCTTAAGTATTTCATTTTGCTGGCTTGAATTCTACTCTAACTCCTGAGTAGCATCTCCCTCATCCTGCAAGATGACGAGCAGTCAACAGACCTCGTCATCGGTTTTATGAGGGATAGTGGTTTGTTGTATCGCATATAAACGTCTTTGCATTAACACATTGGAGACTGAGCCCGAGTGTGTATCGTGGTGGGGTAACAGCACAGACTGATTGTGCCCGAGGCTAACTTGGGCCTACATATTTGTTATATTGTCAACACTGCCAGGACGAGAATTGCTCGGAAAGTATACACGCCACTTTAAAGAACTTAACTTAACAGCTATACCTTGCGTTCATGTCCTCTGTCATTGTTTGCTCAAACTTATAGCAGCTTATTTTTGCTCGAGTTCGCTTCTACACTCCATGCTTCCAGCTGCTCAAGGCGCGCGCTTTCAGAGTTTTGTTTACATCATGCGAAGTGTTTAGACTGTGTTTTGTTTCTGCTATAATGATTGGATCATTGAATGAAGGTGGAATTGTAGAGATTTTTGATGACAGTGATTCAGATCTAGACCCTGATTTCAAACTTCATGTTAGTGATGAAGGTATTTATAACCTATTCTATCCTATTCCACCCAGGTGTGATTTTGTACTTTGTAGTTTATTTAACTAATGTTTCACGATCTTCATATGACTGGATTTTCATTTAGAAGGAAGTGACACAAGCGATGATAATTCAAAGGCAGCGACTGATTCACATTTGCTGGGTACTTTTGGTGATTTGGATGCACTTGCAAAGCCTGTGCAGATAAAGAAAAAGCAGAAAATGGAAAAGTAACAAGAAAAGAGACATACTGGTGGTATCCAATGTGTTCTGTAGCACTTTGTGTCCCTGAATGCTTCAAACTATTTCACACTCAAGCTCATTATGTGTAAGACTTCGTTGTCCGACATTTTTTGTTGTTGTTGTTGCAAAAGGCATACTTTTGGAAAATGTGTAATGTGAAAAGTATTCAATAGATCTTAATGCAACTTTTTAATCTGTAGAATAGACACTTTTAATTTTTTAATTTTTTATGATATATACTGTATGTTACAATTGCAACCTACCTACTATTTTCTACAATATTTTAAAAACCTTCAAAATATGGCAGTCTGCCTGCCCATATACCACCTTAAGACACAGTCTCCAATGTGTTAAGGTTTACTACATTTTAGTTTGTGTTAGTATATTTTAATGTGTTCTTTTCATGATATATTATTGAATTTTTAAGGCAATGTCTTATTCTACCATTACCTATCATTTTTCATTTTGCCGAAAATATAAGGCATTGCAAATTAGATCCACCGGTTATTTTAAATTCAGCATCATTATTCGTCTTTATTTGTTTTAAATTCTGATCAGTGGAAACATTTTAAATTTTAATTATCATATCACGCTGTCCATCTCGTACCATTAGGGGCCGATAACCTTAGATGTTAGGCCCCTTTAAGCAACAGACATCATCATCAATTCTACTCTCCTCCCTACTTGTCGCTGTCCAGCTCTCAATATGGGTGCATAATATATTTTGTACGTGATCTCTTTACACTTCCTTATTCCAGACAAGGTTTCTTACACTCTTGTAGAATGCACCCTCTTGCTAATTTCCATGTCCAGCCTTGTATTCTGTGTTAATTCACTCCTGAAGTATTTATTCTTGATATAGGGAGGAAGGGAGATAACTAACTTATATAGTGAGGGACCTGCATTTTGTTTTAGTTTTTTAAGGTCAGGATTGATACGTAATAGGTATCATATATGACTCTCTTACATTTTGTTGGTATTATATGGAACAAGAAAATACCAACAAAATGTAAGAGAGTCATATATGAAACCTATTACGTACCAATCCTGACCTATGGTTGCGAAACATGGACCATGAGAAATAAAGATGTTAATAGAATCCAGGCGGCAGATATGAGATTTGTCCGTAGCATGATCAGTAAAATATGGAGGGACAGAGTCCGTAATGAGGAAATCCACAAGCAGGCTCAAGTTGTAAGACTGCAGGACAGAATAACAGTGCAGTAACTGAGATGGTATGGACATATGCGACGCGTGGGAGATAACAGATTACCGAAACAAATGTATGATCTAAAACTTGAAGACAAAAGACCAAGAGGGCGACCAAGACTCAGGTACAAGGACATGGTGAAGATTGACAATGAACAGCGAGGACATACTTTCAAAAGCATCGAAGAAGGAGAGAAGTTCAGAGACCGGAACTGGTGGAGAAGCCTCGTTCGCCAACCCATCGCTTAAGATGGATCGACGTGGGATGTGTATGTATGTATGTAAGGAAATCTGTGTTACTTTTAACACATTGGAGATGTGCATATTTGGATGTGCTACCATGCAGAAATCACAGGTTTTATAATGGTTTTTGAATTTTTTTCAAGGGTAGGGAAAGCAATGACTGTAAAAATTCTGGTGTATTTCAGTACATCATACTTTCCTCCACACAGAAATGAGTTTAAATGATCACAATAGAACAGCAGTTTATTTTATGTATAAATATATATTTTTAGAATTTGTTTTACTTTACACCAACACTCACAGGCGTTGTGGCAACGATAGGACAGGAAAGGGCTAGGAGTGGGAAGGAATCTGCCGTGGCCTTAATTAGGTTCAGCCACAGCATTTGCCTGATGTGAAAATGGGAAACCATGGAAAACCATTTTCAGGTCTGCCGATAGTGGGTTCGAACCCACTGTCTCCTGGATGCAAGCTCACAGCTGCGCGTCCTTAACTGCATGGCCAACTCGCCTGGTTTTATATAAATTCAGAGTTGGCAAATAATTGAATAAAAGTAACTGAATTTCAGCAATTTTTTACTCGTAATTTACTCCTTGAAAGTCCGGCTCCATGGCTAAATGGGTAGTGTGCTGGCCTCTGGTTGCAGGGGTCCCAGGTTTGATTTCCAGCAGGGTCGGGAATAGTAATCGATACACATCGCATCGAGAATTTGGCAAGTTTGCACACTCACAAGGTCCATTATTGCACATTATGAATTTTCAGGCTAATTCATTCCAGTTACCAGCATTTCACCCCAGTGTGGTAATTTGGACTCGTATGTTGGTAAATAGCACACTTACCAAGACACATGGTTAGTCCATACCGTGAAGGCTATTTCAAGGTACTGAAAGTGCCAATGCACTATGAGAGACTTTGTCTCTTTTCCAAAAGTTGAAGCTTGCCAGACTATCAGATGATATGTATATAGGTTCCCTTCATCATCATCATCATCATCAGTTTCAGTTTCCCAGATACAAACTGTTGGTGAGCCTCTTCCTTTCTGTCTCATTGAGATACGTTTTGTTGTTAACAACGTCCTCCATCTCTAATGTCCATCCAATGGGTTCTTGGTCTTCCCACCACCCATTTTCCTGCCACATGCCTCTCCAAGTTAACATATGTTGTCCTTGTTGGCTCCATCCTCATTACATGCCCAAACCACCTCAATCTGGACATGCTGACCCGATCTAACAATGATGTTTCCTTCCTTCCTAACCACATCATTCCTTAACTTGTCCAGTTCGGTTTTTTGTCTTGTGCAGCTAAGGAACTTCATCTCAGATGACTGCAACCTTGATGAGCCTTTCTTAGTGAGGATGCAGGTTTCGATACCTTAGGGTAAGATGGGTATGAAGTACTGATTGAAAATCATCAGCTTTGATTTTGTTGGTACTTTGGGATCCCAGAGGAGAGTTTGTACTTGCTGGTAAAAGTGAGAGCTCTTCTGCACTCTATTTGCCACCTCCTTTGTGGCTAGTGTATCTCGAGATATTACACTGCCGAGGTATGTAAAGCTTTCTGCACTTTCTAATGGATGGTTTCCTAGCATGATGTTCACTGGTCGTCCCTCTCTGTTTATTGCCATCACTACTGTTTTGGGTTTGCTTATCTTGAGATTGAACTCCTGGAACTTCTAGGTCTTCCATTCATCGAGTTTCAACTGTACTTGTTCCTCATTTTCTCCCCAGATCATAACATTATCAACAAAAGCCATTGCATTCAGTTCGCCAGAGGTTTTCTTGATTTTCATTATGCCATCCATGATGGACTCCACTTTCGGTCTTGAACCAGGATGAATGTCCATCACCCAATCGTACATAGCTAGTACAGTTCTCATACAGCATCTGAACTTTCCTCACCTGTCCCTCCAGCACGTTCCTTTCTCTAGGGCATTCCCATATCTTCTCTCTTGCAATATTTTTTCCATTAACATACAGACACTGAACATTAGGTCTGTTGTGGACCTGTTAGGCCTGACACAACACTGTTCCTCCTCAAACTGTGGCTGTAAGATGACTCGCAATCTGCTCTCTTTTTCTCAAGAATCTGAAGTCCATAAGAAAGGAGTGGAGTATTTTCAGTGATTTCCTTTCTTAAAAAGGGGGATAATGACAACCTTGCTCCAATCAGTAGATATCTTGTTATCTTTCCAAACTGAATTAAGCACTCTGTGGAGCCACTGTAAACCCTGGACACCTGCTGCTTTAATCATGTCCGTGCTGACTTCATCAATTCCTGGGGATTTTCTTCATGGCATCTTCTTATGGGCTGATTCTGTTTCTGCCCAAACACAGGTTTCAACAGCTGATTCTTTTGTTCTCTGATCTGCTTCTGTCCTGTTCAGCAGGTGATCAAAATGATTCCTCATAACCTTTATGATGTCCTCTTCTTTCCTGGCCACGTTTCAGTTAGGATTCTCAATTGCTTTGATGGTTTCAACTGAATTCCTTTTGTTTTTGATCACTCTGAACAATAATTTGATAATTTGATATTGATATCTGATATTTGATATTGTCCAGTTTTTGAGTACATTTCTCACAGCACTTTATCTTCTCCTCTTCTTCTGCTCTTTTAACTCTCAATTTCTTGTTTCAGTAAACTTGCTCATGGTCTCTGATCTTACCCTCGCCTTTTCCTGTTATGGCTTGGATTTCTCTCTATCTTGTTCTTTTTGTGCTATGTTCCTTTCCTTTATTGAGGATTTTACCCTTTCAATCCACCAGGATCTCTTTTTCCCTTACTCTCGCACTTGTCTTCCCACAAACCTCTATTGCTTCTTTTATGAAGGTGTTTTTAAATCTTGTCCACTCTCCACTTCTTCTGTAGGCAGTTGTCCTCTTATATGGTCCTGACACTTCGTCCTCCTTCCAATCTGTTGTAGTTGCCACACTTTAATCTTAGGTCGTTTCCTGGTTGTTATCTTTGGTGCATTAATGTCTTTCAGATCTGCTACTAATAACTGGTGGTTGCTATTGAGGTTTTCACGTGGAATCACCTTGACATCAGTCACAAGTCTGCTTCTTTCTTTACCGAGCTCGATAGCTGTAGTCGTTTAAGTGCGGCCAGTATCCAGTATTCGGGAGATAGTAGGTTCGAACTTCACTGTTGGCAACCCTGAAGATGGTTCTCCGTGGTTTCCCATTTTCACACCAGGCAAATGCTGTGGCTGTACCTTAATTAAGTCCACGGCTGCTTCCCTCCTACTCCTAGCCCTTCCCTGTCCCATCGTCGCCATAAGACCTATCTGCGTTGATGCGACGTAAAGCAACTAGCAAAAAAAATAGCTTCTTTCTTTATCTGTAAGGACTGTTTTGCTCTTTCCGTCCCAGTTGTAACAAGTAATCTTGTAACTGACTCTTTGGTTGAACCGCCTGTTTTTTTACTACCAAACAGTTTCTTATGCAGAAATCGAGGAGATGTTCCCCTTCTGAATTCCTTCTCCCATGGCCATGTAGGCTCATCACTTTCTCATAGCCATTCTTGTCTGTCCCGAGCTGTGCGTTGAGGTCTCCGATGATGATTGACCTCTCTTCATGGATGGTCTCTTCTAGGTCTTCGAGAAACTTATTCATTACATCTTGACTGTAACCCATCTCAGGAACATACATTTGCACCAGTATCAGCTTCTCTTTCCCAAGGTGAACTATTGCCTTTATAATCCTCTCATTGATGTACTGAATTTTTGTAACTTCATCTAACTCTTTTGACAATATCAATCCTACTCCATTTCTCATTTCTCTGTTGTTACCATTCCAGTATAGGGTATAGTTTTTCCTCAACTCTTTCATCCCTTAACCTTTCCATTTAGTTCCACTCAGTCCTAAGATTGATAATTTCCTTCCCTCCATGATGTCCGCTAACTCTTCACATTTCCCAGTCGAACTCAGTACATTGATTGTTCCTATTCGAGTGTGTTGTCTTCTCCAGGGTTGTTGCACAATCGCAAGGCCTGGCCTTTCATGAGGCTGTAAGCCATCATACCTGGCGTGGGTCTGCGGGTGCTGTTGTCTACTCAGAGTTCTTTGTTTGTATCCGAGCCTTGTATAAATGTTGAAGGAGATTGCAATTACTCTCCAATTAATTTGCTAGGCCTAATGTTAGAGAATATTTTCTGTCAGGGTTATGTCCCTTAGCCTTTAACAATCCCCTGCCACATCCCTTATCGATCCTAAAGTATTTTTCGCAAATGGGTATGTTTATAATACTAATATAATGGGTCTGTTATTGGACAGTGGCCTCTACGGTATGGTAGGTGTGCTATTTGCCAAGTAACGAGCCCAAATTAGCACACTGCGGTGAAATTCTGGCAACAGGAATGAGTTAGTCTGAAAATGTATAATGTCCAATAATGAACATTTCCTTTCAAACTTTAGTGATCATTGCAGCCCCATGAGAAAAAAAAAGTCAGTGATTTCCTAATATCTCACATTCTGTGAAATAACTGTAATCCTACTGATTGCTTGATGGAAAAGTAATTAATAATTGTTTAATTATTATGTGCATTTACCCTCCTGATTTGGTTTTTCCCTGGGATGTGGCAAGGGATCCCACCTGTACTGCCTCTAAGGCGGGTCCTGGAGCATGAGACATTTGGGCGGGGGTAAAACTGAAAAGGAGGACCAGTACCTTGCTCAGGTGGCCTCACCTTGAACAGGGACCTTGTGGGGACTGGCAGATGGAAGGGACAGGCAAGGAAGAGGGAAGGAAGCGGCCATGGCCTTAAGTTAGGTACTATCCCAGCATTTTCCTGGAGAAAATGTGGGGAAACCACAGAAAACCACTTTGAGGGTGGCTGAGGTGGGAATCAAGGCCCCTCTACTCAGATGACCTTCTGAGGCTGAGCGGACCCCTTTCCAGTCCTTGTAACATTTTTCAAATTTTGTGGCAGAGTGGGAATTGAACCTGGGCCTCCTGGGGTGGCAGCTAATCACACTAACCACTACACCACAGAGACAGACAATTAGTAATTGTATTAGAGTTAAATATTTCTCAGGTAAACTATAATTCATCTCAGTTACTTTTATTCTGTACTTTTCCCATCACTGTATAAAGTTATTAAAATAAGTTTTACAAATCCAGTATTTATTTTGATATTTCACAATTATTCAGGACAGTTTTACTAATTAAATATACAGAGCCTAACCTAAGTGGTCAGTACTTTCCAAATTTCCACCATTAAATTTTGAAAATAAAAAATACTGAGGTCATTCTGTTATATACAGTTTGTGAGGTATGCAAGTTTATTTTGTTCAGTGATTGTTTTTGAAAGCAAAATGAAAGTACAGCAAAGATAAAAAGCTTCTTTTGAACTATAGTATCTCACATTTCAGGATGATCCCCTCTCTGCCCTCGACTATCAAGTTGGCCTGCAAGTGTTCGAAGATGGCATCAAACGTTTACTGCTTCGTCGCAAGCGAACAGTTATTCTGGTGACTCATTGTCTGCAGCTTTTATCTCATGCTCATCAGGTACGTATGAACTCTTCAAAAATCCATAATTTAGCCCTTCTTGGACAGTTTCTTCTAGTGTACAAAAAAAATTCAAAGTAGTGAAACCCTTTTAAAGAATGTTGCTAACCCAAGAAGCACCAAGAATCACTAAAAGTGGCTCATTGCACCCACCTGTGGTGCTAGGATCACTTTTTGAGATCCTTGGTAAATGTGTGTTTTCTTGTCTGTTATGACATCTCTTACTGAAACATTCGTACTACATCAACTTGAATGTCTCTAGTTCACACTTATAACCCTATTGCCACTTTTGGTAGTATTTGTTGGAGTTTCATGTCTTATACAAATATCGTATATAATAGTTGCCATGTGACTTTAGTAAATAAAAATGGTAGTGTTGAAATCAAAACCATTGCTAACAAGCTCATGATGAGGGTACTGATTTGAGTTAAACTGATGAAAATGATTCTGAGGACATTGAGAATCTAGGTGAGGCTGGAGGAAGTGTCAATAATTTGTCAGATGATAATACACCGTAGCAGACAAGTGTAACGACAGCAGAAAAGCTAGGGCAATCCAGACACAGGTGTTCAGGATGTAATGTGGGAGTTCATGGAACATGCTGGGATCAATTATAGCACTTCTTCAGAGCAAGGGGACCCAAAGGATGCAGGCTTGCAAAGGAACTGATAAAAGGACCAAACAAGAAGACCTGTTGAAACTCAGCAGAGAAAATATAAGATGGGTAGTAGGACTGTTGACAGGACACTGCCATCTGGAAAACAACCTACATAGAATTGGAGTAATAAGAGACAATATATGTAGGAAATGCAATGAAGCAGAGGAATCAGCTGAACACATACTTTTCGAATGTGAGGCGCTGGGTAGAATCAGACTCTCCGTTCTAGGACTACCAGGTGAAGAGAGAGAAAAAATCCAAGAAGACCCAATAAGAACAACCTACAGCTTTGCGAAGGGAGCAGGTATATCTAGGTGGGAATGAAGACAAAAAAATGGTAGCGAAGAAGAAGAAGAAGAAGAAGAAGAAGAAGAAGAAGAAGAAGAAGAAGAAGAAGAAGAAGAAGAAGACCCAAAGGAAGAAAGCCTAGGAAGAAGAAGTAGAATCAGAATAAGCTGCAAGAAAAAAGTGAATGTTTTCTTTTTCACTATACTACTACTGCTGCTGCTGCTGCTACTACTACTACTACTACTACTACTACTACTACTAAACGTTTTCATTCCTCCCCTGAAGGGGGAGGCAGACCTCTTAGACAGTGACGCCATCTCTCAGGCCGGGAGATTTGTTCCGGTGAAGGAGATGTGCGGAGAAGGTGAGGGGGTGGGCGGCCGTGGCCTATACTACGAACTGTCCCGGCATTCGTCTTAGTGCAGGAGAATGAAAACCACGGAAAAGCATTCTCAGGACAGCCGATGGTTGGGGCCAGCCGTCAGGTCCAGCCCTGTCCCGTCTCCCGAATGCAGAGGCGTAGAGCCACGGTAGAGCCGTGGCTACCCCTCTTCTGCTCGGTTGGCCGGTCAGAGCACAGAGCTGTTGGACCACGGACTAGCTGTGGCCACTTAAGGGACGAAACCCGAGCCGAAACCCACTCTGCATCTACTGACTTTTCTTTTTCCCCTATTGTGACATAAAAGTGTTCTAGGAGTGCTAATTATGCGCAGATTTTCTTGAAAACTTCAGGGTTATTTCAGCATTGAATGAGGAACATTTTGTATATTTTTTTTATTATGATGACATTTTTTATGCAATTTCACTTTGTGTTTATAAGATAAGATAAATTCAAACCAACACAAAATGTGCTTTCTTTAAAGTATCTTTAGTTCTAATGTTTTCATTTTTATTTGTCTTTTTATTGTGAAACAACTCTTTCTGATCGAAATGGTGTGTGTATATGGTTGGTTTCTGATAATATTTACCAATTTTCTAAACCACTACAGACCCCCTGTGGGTGGGGGACGCTGGCGAAGGATACACCCACTGTATCCCCTGCCTGTCGTAAGAGGCAACGGAAAGGGGCGACCAAGGGATGATTGGATTGGAATCATGAAACTACTTGTGATTAGTATCACCACGTGGGGAACACCATGGGTCGTTATTACTTGCGCGTAATACCACTATGTTAGGTACGAAATAGGTTTGTGATTAGTAGCATTATATGAGCGACACCATGGGATGAGGGAACTCGTGTTTCTGGCTTGCCTATGATTAGTACCCACTATATAAGGTACACCACAGGATAGTACGAGTCCCTGTGGTTAGTACACTTATGTGATGAACACCATAGGTTTGCGTTGCCTGTAAATGGTGCCGCTATGTGTGAAACACCATAGGTCTGTATTACATGTGCGAATTTCATTACCTGTGATTAGTACCATAATGTGTGGAATACCGCGAGTCTACGATACTTTTGATTAGTACCGCAGCATGTCAGATACCATGTTTCTACTTTCCAAGCGATAATTACCATTATGAGAGGCCGATGGTCTATATTTTGGACCCCTTTAACTTGCAAGGATCATCGACTCAGTATTGAGCTATAGAAGCAGTCCCTTGGTCAGTATTACTATTGTTTTCCGTCAGTTTCTGAGACTGAGGCATTGCGGGTCCGCTCCACTAATTGTTTTTAACTTCACATCCATCCGTTCATTTTTCGTCCTCATGCTTTGAATTCTGGTCAGTGGAGGATTTTGAATTTTTATTTTGTCATTGCGTTTCATCTCATTTCGTACCATCAGGGGCCGATGACCTAGATGTTAGGCCCCTTAAAACAACAAGCATCATCATCTTCATCAAACCACTACAGTTTGAGCATTACTACAGAATATAGCATTGGCACTTGTAGGGTTAAGAAATGATCACCCACTTTAGCACTCATTGAGAGATGTTCAGTCTTTATGTGGGAAATATATGAAAGCTGGATAAACAGAGAAAAAGGGAAGAAAGAAAATGGTAAACATTAATAAAAGTGTTAAAAGTCTACGAACACAGAACAAACAAGAAAAGAGGAAAGGAATCCTGTGGCACAGTATAAGTAAAGGAAAAGAACAGAAAATGTGCAGAGCAAGTTATACACAGTGAAACCTCATTAGTGCATTCATCATTAAGACATTTTCTCACTTAGCACATTGTAAATTCAAAGTTTCGCTTCATGTTGTATTAAATGTGTATAAAGATACCTCCCTTATTACGTCACAAATTTTCCCCATTACCGTTTAATACATTCACATTTTTTCCTAACTCTGAAAATATTCTTTGTCACCCATCGTGAAAGGAACATGATTTCTAACACAGATAAGAGCCCTCGCCACAGGAGGCAGTTCTTTGAAAACAAGTAAAGTCCTTGTATTCCTAAACATTACAGGGTAAATCACACCATCGGAAAGCAAGCCATTAGCCTCAGAAAGTTCAATTTTTGTGCTGATTTTCTGTGATATTGCTGAATAACCCAGGAAACCGATTTGTGCTTGTATTTTGCATCGCATTCAGAAGTTAGAAATTTATTCTGTGTTGAGTGATATAGTGAAAGGTAGCGAATATTTGTTGCCTACCTACGGATTAGGAAAATAATCATGTGAAGTTAACTGGAGTGTCTTGTAGTAGCCCAGTTATGGATACTGATAGAGTCATGAAATTGCTTACTAATGAAGACAAAATTACAGTCCAGGAGGTGGACAGGTATCCGCATCTTTCAGCGGTGGTGTGTATGTTGAAATGATGTTTAACTGTATTGAAAGGAAATGGGGCTCTATTGGAAGACTGACAGTGTATGAAGATGTGCAGATTGTCGTTCTCCTTTTGTGTTTTCTTCCTATTTCTATCTTGTCTTACACTGGCCTATCATAGTGTTTATCCTCCTAAGAGGTCCTTTTCTTGATTCTATCTTTCTTTGTATAACTTGATGATATACTCAATGTTGATACAGATCAATTATTTCTTCACCTTAATTTTCAATACAGATTGTAGCAATGGAAGGTGGCCAAGTGCGAGCTCAAGGAACCTTAGCTCACATAGAAGCTGTCGATCGTGAATTAGTGCAGACTTGGCAGAACATCATGACCCGTGAACAGCTGGAGGAGAAGCAGGGAGCAAGAGGGCACACGGCCAGAGAACGGTGGAGACTAGTGCGACTCGTGTCACGATTTGGTGTGCAGATGAAACAGCGCAGTGTGACTCACGGGTCCTGGCAAGCTGAGGAAGGAGGACAAGTGGTAAGTAACATATATTGCAGTTTGTTCTCTCAGCTGCATTGTATCAATTGCAGAACTTTATGAACGACTCATATTAAACTTTATCAACATCTTGAACAATTTCCAGTCTTGAGCGGGTCTATTAGGAACATAAGCCTCTGCACCACCTTCTGTCTGTCCACATTCAGGGGATAAGTATAGAGTCCACCCAGCAATGTTAGTGACACGAGGCACTACTTTGTGGTGCACGTGAAGTAACTGTTGTTTGTGTAATACTTAGGTTCCACTAGTAGTGCTGAGGTAAGTAGAATAGCATTGTTGCCAACTGTTGGTTTGATATGGCTTGTCTCTTTTTCTTCTTGCTGTGTGGACAGTATGTGCCATGGCGATAGATAAAAGCCTCTCGAAAGGAATGTGCCCTGAAGGGGCCACTGTTGTTATAACAGAGATTGGCCTGGATGTGCAAACATACGTTACAGCTACTAAATGACCTTTTTTTCTTGCCGTAAACTCCGAAATTAAAGGAGGAATTGAGAAAGTGTAAGGTTATCATCTGATGCTATGACACTTTCAAACTTTGCGGGCCTCTTTAGCCTTTTTCTCTTCTGCAGTGATTGGTAACGAAATCTCTGTCTCTTCATTGGTGGGAATGATGTCTTAATCTTCGATATCTCGGCCAATGCCTGTGATCCTTGGCAGAAGCAATGGATAATGGCACCTGGACCATTACTTTACATTATAAAAGTAAATATACTTCTAGGGGCAGGCAGGTTGGTCCGTGGCAGGTGTAATGAACACATCTCTCCTGCAGAATCATTTCTAGGTAAGAACAGCAGCATTGAAACCAACATATTATGTTTTAATACTAGTGGGGCAGACTCATTATTTCTACTACATTCAGTTCTCTCCTAACTTTTTCTGTTAAAATCTATATATTCCGTAAAGCCTTGCAGCTATCCGTCTTGTGGCCTTATTTTAGGTCTCTTTCCTTTCATTCGCATATCAAGCATCCCTTCGCCATTTTTCCTCATTCATTCTCCACTTGTGACCATATCACTAATCTTGATCTTTCTTTTCCTGCTGTTATGGGTTCCTCGTCGAATCTTGCCACTCCAATCCTACACGTAAGGTTCTTCATCTTGCAGGCCTGTATCCTACTCTTATTTCTTTCTTCCATGTATCTATGTATGTCTACCCCTTAGTCCCATGTCCTTATATGGGGTCAGGGAGGAGGAGAGATGAAATTATATGGCATGCTTTTACAGCAGTGGTGTTTGCAGACAATCTAATGATATGGGGTGGTAGAGAGGAAGAACAATTAAATTGAAATAATAAATAACGTAGTTCAACCTATTCAATACAAATAAATAAGAAATGTAGTGTTACATTCCTATTTAATTATAACCGGAAGCAGTACCGGTTTCGATCCCATTCTGGGTCATCATCAGTCGAATAAAAAGCAAAAAAATTCATAGGTAAATAAGAAATTAAAGAATGAGTCATTCACAAAAACAGTTGAAGAAGCAATATAAGATAATGGGGATTGGCACTGTAAAATCTAGAAGAAGTAGAAGGTCAGTCACTTATATGAAGTAAGGCGCAATCTTCTGAGTAGCAGCACAACACACGCACTGTGTCTCAAAATGTTTATGAGAAGAGGTGAACAGTTAAGTGAGCCAGCCTGCATATGCTATCAGGCGCGAAGTCACAACACAATTTAATAAATATGAAGACCCAAAATTGTGTAGAAGTCGAAGACGAGTCACTTGATTGAAGCAAATTGCTAGCTTCTGAAGATCAGCACAACATATTCAATGTCTGGCACTGTGCTTTCAAATGCCGACGGAAGAAGTATGAAAATTCTGTATGAATGGGAAGTAATAGTCTCCAAGGTTGTGAAGTTCTAATGCAAAGCATTTTATCTTCTGCAGTCCTTCCAGCCAAACAATCAAGTACTCTCTCCATCATCATCATCATCATCCTTTAACCATCTCCAGGTGTGGTACAGGAGCACTCTCCATCTTTGTCTATCCAGGTACATTTCTTCTTTCTCAAACTGGTGCCATTCCTCCACTCTTTCTTCCAGGTCCTGCTTTACTTGTGTATTGTGGCGGATCTCTTCATTCCATACCTTATCTCTTCTTGTTTTCTTTAGCATTGACCTCAGAAACTTCATTTCTGCAGCTTGATGTCTGCCACTGTCTCTACTGCTGATCGTACAGGTTTCAATGGCATATGTAGTTATTGGCACAAAATATGCCTGATAAAGGGTTGTCTTTGTACTTACAGGCATTTGGTTAACCCATAGAAGATAATGTATCCACAAAGATGCACACGAGATGCTGTCAGTTGGTACAATTATGTTATTTACATGTGTATACAAATTAAACACACACTTAACCTTGATCACTGCCATCACAACAAAACGCACATCACTAAGCTGCCATTTTGACAAAAGCCAACTGCTGCACATGGAGAATACAACCTTGGAACACAAATAAAACAGCTGACTGCTTAAAAGCATGTCCACACATGGTCACAAGCATAATCTTGCTACACCATAACTCTTCTGAACAATAACTCACTAACACTCAGTAATTAACTTCACCGTCAAGATCGTCTCTTTATATATATATCCTGGCCAGGCTTCCAGAAAGATATGTTACAAGCAGTACATTCATGAAAATTCTAGAGTGCCTAATACAAAGATTTTAATGTATGGAATATTCTCAATCGTTCTCGTGCCTATTACCATTCTGGAAGTTACAGTGTGTTTCACAATTATGGATTACAATTTATATATACAGGTAAGAATAAATTATAATATTAATTTACAGGTATTTACATTAACTGCACTGATATGAATATATATATCACATGTTTCATGACATAACCTCACAAACAGCACGACCATATCGTATATACATATGGTGTAATAATCATAATAATAATAATAATAATAATAATAATAATAATAATAATAATAATAATAATAATAATAATAATAATAATAATAATAATAATAAATGGATGTAACACTTCACAGCCATACATACAAGTAATAATAATAACCATAATCGTAAAATAATAATAAGAAGAAGAATCATTCAAACTTGATACTTGTGTCGGTTACCCATCGGTGAGAGAATATTGTTTTCAAGTTATACCTGTTATCGCACTTGTGTCAAAGAGACCTAACTTGGTAATAAAATTGTGCTCCTTTTTGGACTGTGTTAGTGATTTCATCAGAGGACTTTGCGTCACTAGCTGCAATACTGCCAAGATATTAAAAATGGTTAACGTTTTCTAATTTCTCGCTGTCCAGCTGGATTTTAACCTGTAGGGCGTGCCTGCTGACTGGCATCACTACTATTTTGTGTGGCTGATTTTTAGGCCAAACTGTTTAAACTTTTTTTTTTGCTATTGGCTTTATGTTGCACCGACACAGATAGGTCTTACAGCGACGATGGGACAGGAAATGGCTAGGACTAGGAAGGAAGCGGCCATGGCCTTAATTAAGGTACAGCCCCAGCATTTGCCTGGTGTGAAAATGGGAAACCACAGAACACCATCTTCAGGGCTGCCGACAGTGGGGTTCAAACCTACTATCTCCCGAATACTGGATACTGGCCGCACTTAAGCAACTGTAGCTATCGAGCTTGGTACTGTTTAAACTACTGGTTCCAAGTGTTTGATTTCTGTTGAACTACTTCTCCTGTTCCTCCCCAAATCACCACATCGTCTGCAAAGATTAATGCGTTGAAGTCCTCATTAAATTCATTCTTCACTCTCTTCATTACTTCAACCATAACCTGTTTACAGTATATGCTTTTATATGTATGTACACCTACTTGTTATAGGGGCTACCAGAATTCATTCCATTCAGAAAGCGACAAGGAACATTCTCCGGTTCTCGACACCTCACACATGACCTACCTCTACCCATCGATGAGTGCGAGGATGAGTTTGTGGGCCGTGCAGAGAGAGCTAGGAATTGTCTGAGACGTGGTCGATCCTCAACAACTACAGATCCACCGAGCCACAAAGGGATACTGAGGATGTCGTCTCTTCAGGCTAGTCGCAACCACGAGAGTACTCCTCACCCTGTCATGAGGCAGTTCTCTACTCCTAGTATGCCGCATGAACAACTGCTACCTAACTCTCTCAGCAGGTAAATCCAACTCTGAATTTAGGGAGAAGGGAAGATTGGATAAGTAAGAAAATGTATTATTCTGAATATAAGATGAACTCTTTTTCCAAATTTTCAAATAAAAAAATTTGGGGTCCTCTTAACTCCTTCCAGCCCAGTTTAGTTCAATTATTGGGATGGGGTTCACATCCATAAAAAATTAATGAATTTTGCACCTTGGGTAGAGTTCCGTATATTGAAATACTGGGTCATTCAGTTACCTTGGAACCAGAGCGGCTGTCGGAAGTGACTAAGCCGACAGCTGCACAGGATGGAGGGGAGTCTGCGGGGACTACCGGTTCTGGCTTTGTCCCACAATGCAGTTTGTTTCGTGTTTCAGTTAGGGCAACATGTATGTGCAAAGTGAAGTGAGAATGTATGGAAAACATTAATGACAGGCCCAATTATTCTATTCCACATCAAATGTTTATTTATGATTCGTATGTCCGAACAGAATCCACTCATGCTGTTGGGAGATTAATTCAAGAGAAATTTCCAGGTGTTTCAGATCCAAGTCATGGGATGCTTCATAGATTAGTTAATAAATTTTGTGGAACAGGTAATATTAATAAGAAGAAGTGAACGAGGTAATGTACTGTGCTAACGGAAGAAAATCTTGAAGATATTGGACAAAGAATGAAAAATTCTCCTAAGAAATCTCTTTGCCTTTTCTTACGGTTCCATACAAGGGACTACAAAGTTACTTAAGTTAAAACCCTATAAAAGTAGTGTGTTATAAAAACTTAAACCGGGTGGTCCTGTGTGTAGGATTAGCTTTAGTGAATGGATTGTGAATAAACTACATGACAGAGAAATTGATCCCAGTCTCATTCCCTTCTCAGGCAAAGCACGGTTTCACTTTCATGGGTATGTAAATTCTCAAAAGAGCTGATATTGGATGCAGTTCCAGCATCTGCTGTAGTGATACAGGAGAGTACTTCAAAAGTACCTTAAAATTTATCAAACAGTCACTGTAGCT
The DNA here is from genome assembly GCF_040414725.1 of Anabrus simplex. Classification (NCBI taxonomy): domain Eukaryota; kingdom Metazoa; phylum Arthropoda; class Insecta; order Orthoptera; family Tettigoniidae; genus Anabrus; species Anabrus simplex. The sequence goes on from NC_090277.1 coordinate 77,776,215, forward strand.
TGCTTTGTATTGTCCGACCGGCAGGAAGCTGTAGCTGACCAGCCGAGTCTCAGCTGCAGATCTGCGTTAATTGGATGACCTTGTATTAGTGATACCATTGGGCATCACTGAGCACATTAAATATAAGGCCCAATTACATTTCCTCTATTCTGAGTCAGAAATATAATTTTCCTTCTATCAATCGATATATCCTATTGATTACAAGTGATGAATCTCATACTTGGTTCTGTAATGACCTAACAATTTTCAATACAATTCTTTAAAAGAATATATTTGTATTGGTCCAATACAGTGTTGATACAAGCCACGTAAAAACATAGAGCTAGTAAAACTAGGACATGTTTCAAACCTTTATGTGTCATCTTCAGCCAGTATACAAATAAGACATCTTAAAATTTTCAAAGTGAAATATGTAGTCAAAGGAACATGATTAATGGAAAAGTTTAGTGTTGACACATTAAAAGTTTTTAAAAGAACATCATGAATTGTTTTTCAGTCTTTATAAAATTCTAATGTGAGAAAAAGTGATAGATGTTCACCATTATAGGTCTATCTTGATAATTACAGTCCAATGCTAAATATACAATAATTCTGGCTGGATGAGATGTTTCTGGCTTTTTGTAAATTTTTGTGGATGAAACAAAGTTTCTCATAGTGCATGAGCACTGCCTTTGGCTCCAGGTAGCCTATGCAATGACCTCCACTATGCACTAGCCATGTGTCTTGGTAGGTGTGCTATTTACCAACTGATGAGCCCAAATTGGGCTGAAACGCTGAAAACCAAGAATGATTTAGTTGGAAAATGTATAATGTCCAATAACGGACCATTTATATTGGAATTATGAATTTACTCATTTGGGACTAATATTTCAGATTTCCTATGGGAATCAATGTCTATATCAGGTACATATTAGATGTGTTATACCTCTGCCACTGGCAAGGGAACTCTTCCACCTGCTAATCTCCGATCTAATTGAGATTTGGTACAATGACTTCAGTAGAAATGTGTAATTCAGCCATATCAAAATGAGATGCCCTATGGTATATTTAGTACTTGTTTTGGGGTCTCAAAGTTTGTTTAGTTAAGCACTGCATAGGCAGGAGTAGCGGCGGGGCAGCTGACCGGTTCATGTGTCACGCTCTCACTCCTCCCTCGCACACACACGCACAATACTTCCCTAGCCTCGGCAATCACTGGCACTATGTGGTGAATGGGACCGCGTGGCCCTGTGTGTATTAACACCAACACACAACTGTGTAAGGAAAACAACAGTTACCGCCGTAGAAATCTTTTTTTGATGGTGGACTAACGTTGCATTAACACAACGATGCAAGGGTAGGATAGTCCCATTTGCCTCGTGGAGTGGCAGCGATTGGTGAGGTTAGAGAGAGAGAGTGTGTGTCACATGGACTGGCCAGCCTTACCGCAGTAGCTGCCAATAATGTTCATTACTGTTAGGTCAAAAATTTAAGGCGACCCTTCATTTTTCACATCAAATTCCGAGAAAAGACGTTGTTTTCGATTTGGAGAAATACAGTATTTACAATACTGGTTAAGTGTAGAACAGAGGCAAGTGTTCCCTACTTTGCCTGATAAAACAAATTATCTAACTATTTATCTACAACACAAATGACAATTTCTAATGTTCTGGCTTCTTTCTTGCAGTGATGGTAAAGCAAGAATCTATCAGTTTGATGAAAATCCTCAAGGAAGCCTTCTGAGACGCCTGCTAACCAAGGATGTTCAAAGGTAAGTTGTCACTTCACTATAACTATATCCATTGCAACTAGTCTTTCAAGAAGAACACTTGGTGTTAACCTCATAATTCCCATTTCTATGAAACATGATGAGGAAATTTGCACTAAGAAAATTACATTAAGTGGAAAACATGTTCTGTTGTGCGATCAAAAGTATCTACATGAACCAGCTCTGTTTCACCAATGATACCGTTCTTATCAGCAGCAGTCTTGAGGTATTGGAACCATCACTACACGAGCTCAAGGAAGCCTCCCAAGCTGTGGGTCTGAGGGTGAACTTGAGTGAAACTAAAAACCAAGTGAGTGGTTTGGGTCATGTAGCTGTGAACTTGCATTTGGGAGATACTGAGTTCGACCTGTACTGTTGGCAATGTTTTTCTGTGGTTGCCCATTTTCACACCAGGCATATGCTGGAGATGTACCTTAAACAAGGCCACAGCGTCGCCATAAGAGCTATCTGTGTTGGTGCGATGTAAAGCAACTTGTAAAAAAAAAAATTATTGAACATTTCTCTTAGTAAATTATTCTAGTTCCTAATTCGTCTTCCTATAAACAAATATTTGCCCCAATTTGTCCTCTTGAATTCCAATTTAATCTTCATATTGTGATCTTTCCTACTTTTAAAAATACCACTCAAACTCATTCGTCTACTATTCCACGTCATCTCCCCACTGACAGCTTGGTGCATACTTGTAACATACCACTTAGTCAAGCAGCTTGTTTCCTTTCTCCCAAGTCTTCCCAGTCGAAACTTTGCAACACATTCGTAACGCTACTATTTTGTCGCAAGTCACCCAGAACAAATCGAGCTGGTTTCCTTTAGATCTTTTCTAGTTCTTCAATCAAGTAATCCTGGTGATGGTACCATACACTGGAACCATACTCTAGTTGGGGTAACTCGTACACCATCTCCTTTATGTCCTTACTCATCACCATCATGTCCAGCTCGTTGGCTGAATGATCAGCGTACTGGCCTTCGGTTCAGAGGGTCCTGGGTTTGATTCCCGGCCAGGTCGGGGATTTTAACCTTCATTGGTTAATTCCAATGGCTCAGAGTCTGGGTCTTTGTGCTGTCCCCAACATCCCTGCAACTCACACCACCACAATAACACGCAGTTATCTGCACATGGCAGATGCCACCCACCCTCATCGGAGAGTCTGCCTTACAAGGGCTGCACTTGGCTAGAAATAGCCACATGAAATTAAAACCATTATCATTTTCCTACTCCAGTTCTCCGGGTGTGGTGTACAAGCGCACACCATCTCTTCCTGTCCAATACATATTCCAATTTGAGTCCTTTCTCCTCCACATCAGATTTTACTGTGTCTATTCAGCATTTCCTTGGCTTTCTCCTTGGTCTTTTTCCTTGGACAATAAGGTCGAAGTATTTTGCAGGTCTCTCACTCTTCATGCCACTTATTACACTAGTAATGGGGACCTCATTGCCAGCTACTTTCTGGTTTACTTCATTCCTCATTTTGTCCTTTCGAGTAGTTTGATTCATAGATGTAACGAACCTCATTTCTGTTGCCTGAATTCTGCTGTAGTCATTGTTTAGTGGAGCACAGGTCTCTAAATCATAGGTGAGAATCGGTACGAAGTAGGTGTGCTACAGAGTTGTTTTTGCTTTTTGTGGTACTTTGCAATCCAAGAGTAGATTTCTAACTTGATCGTAAAAGTTTGATGCTTTTTGTATACTGCTTAGTATTTCCTACTTGACAGTGATGTCTTTAGAGATTGTGCTTCCGAGGTACTTGGAGTGAGAAACTGATTCTAATTTTGCTCCCTTCAAAAAATAGGTTCTTACTACAACCTCTAAATACCCTCATAACCATATGAAGAGATCTATAAAAATATTTTGGTCTCTTGGAGATTCCTCATTGAACAAATTTTATTGTATCTGCTAATAATGAAATACAACTTAAACTCCAGATTCTCTGTAGATTAGTTCTGGACCTCTCATTATATTACTACAGAAAATATACTGTATGATCTAAAAATGAGAAGTAGTGTCATAAGAGTTAGGAGTTGTCAGGACAAATGTTTTAGCATGTTCCACTGCATTCTAGAATTGCTGAGGCTGTATAGAAGTGAGAACTTTCCTAAACTGATGACAGACAGAAACTATGCAACAAATCTTTTTTCTTTTTCCCTCAGGTCTTTCAGTGTAACTGGAACTGATATTCCCAACAACATCAGGGAGAAGAGTGTGCTTAAACGACTGATGTCGACTGCTTCCAGCAAGTAAGTTAACTGACAAAAGCCATTAATAACTTAATACAGGCTTGTAATGTATAAAATACAGGCTTGTAATGTATATAAGGAGCTATTGATTATGATTTCTCCAACCAGATAAACTTACTGAATGTTCAAACATGTACAATATTCATCACATCTTTAACCCAAAGGAAAAGGGCTCCTAAATTATGTTTTGTATCTAGTGACCAGCAAGGATGAAGTTTAGCTGCTGTCCGTAAAGTGCTCAAAAACTTCCCACACAGTAAACACCGCCCTGTCCTTTTGGAAGTAGGCATTCAAATTCCCATTATTAAATCTTCTCCTCTTCCTCGTTAGAATTTTGATAAAGCCGACTGGGATAGACTTTCTTCTGCTGATCTCTACAGCAACATCAGATGGATTCCTTCTGATGGCAACAACTATTGTAGATTTATGAAAGCAGTACTTGCAACTGCGAAAAGACACATTTCTCCAAACAATACAAATTGTACTCTGATAATGAATTTAGGACAATGGATCCTTCCAGAAATAGAATGTGAAACCTCTTGATTTTCTAGACACAAACAAGTCATTTCTGTGCAGCTCATGTTCAGTGTTGAAGGTGGAGACTAAAGAGGCTTCTGTTATCCATAACCTTGTTTTCTTTGTGGTTTTAGCCTTCTGCTCAACTCAAAAATCAACATGAGTAGCAAAGATTCTAATCACCCTCTCCGCATAACTAGAAAAGCAAGTTCCATGAAACCATGAAATTCTGCCCAGCCATTTTCCTGTGATTCTGTAACAAACAAACAAACAAACAAACAAACCAACATTTAAGTGAATCTGCCAAGGGTCATTATTTTCCCTGACCAAAAAAACCAACAAAAACTCAGTAATCAAACAGAAAAAAAATCCCCGAGTAAGTTGGCCGTGCAGTTAGGGTCATGCAGCTGTGAGTTTGCATTCAGGAGATAGTGAATTCAAACCCCGCTGTTGGTAGCCCTTAAGATGGTTTTCCGTAGTTTCCCTTTTTCACACCAGGCAAATACTGGGGCTGTTCCTTAATGAAGGCCATGGCTGCTACCAGTGGCATGCAGTGACATTCTTCAGAGGGGACTAGCTGACATGCATGCATCCTTTTTGAGGAATGAGAAAAAATGATGGAAAACATTTGAAGTCTTAAAAAATATATTGCATTCATTTACAAACTTAACTGAAACAAGATGAAGTTAAGCTGATGTGCCTAACAATGTACGAAATGTGATAAGGGACAACTTTTCTTCACTAGTGCCTGCAGACCATTTAAGTGGCCAAATAATGTTGCCACCCCATCATCACCTTGAGCAGATTCACAACTAAGTATTTTTTATTTTCCACCTTGTCAATACACTAAATTGCTTAAGGCAACTTATTGGTTAAAAGTGGTACATGTTTCATTTATTATCAATATCTTCAGCCACATAACACTGTTTAGATGAAACATTTTTTCTTTTCAATCTTCTTATGTTAATTTTAAGGATACTTCCTCTAAAACATTGATTATGAATTATATGAATGTTTCATCTAAACAGTGTTATGAGGCTGAAGATATGGATAATATACAAAACATGTACCACTTTTAACCAATAAGTTGCCTTAAGCAATTTAGTATATCGACAAGGTGGAAAATAAAAAATACTTAGTTATGAATCTGTTTAAGTGCGATAGATACGGACCATGAAGCTGATTTTATGTAATCACCTTGAGCTACGAGCTTGTCCTCACATTGAAATTCAGAAAGGATTTTGAAGATTTGATCACTTACGCAGCAGCAGAGCAATCTTTCCTGAGGTCAGTGAAACTTAAAAATCTTTCCTGAGCTTCAACTTCTTTTACATAACGAATCACAGTGGAATATTGCGATAATTTTGCAACATCTGTAGTTTCATCAAGCATTATTGCAACGAAAGGTGCAACCTTTATTTCTTGGTTTTAGTATGTCTAGAATTGCGTCACTGACATTATCAATGATATTGCTTTGGATTCGATTTGACATGCCTTTAAATACTTTGTTTTGTTGACATGTGTCCAAATTCATATCATACTTCAATAGTAATTGCAAGAACTCAACATAGTTTCCCTGATTAAGAGATTCCTTGTGCTCCTAATGACCTCAGAAAGGCAGCTCTTGTTTCTCTAATAGGCAAGTTACATCAACTAACCGTTTAATTATTTCTCTGTTGGAGTAAACTTTGGCATCATACTTTGAAACATCTGCCCTCTGTTAAGAAAAAAAAATAGAAGCCTTTAATTTTGTAATTCATTGCTAATGGCAACCTTTAAGGTAATTATTTATTACAAGCATGTTGTTTAGCGCATTTTATGCAAACGCTGTTTTTAAGACATTTAGTTCTGTATGTCCTTATATGAAAGAATATACAAGATGCTCAGAACCAACATGAACCAGGTATGTGAGCATGAGAGGGTTGGACATACTGATAAATAAAGAAATAAATATGCAAACTGGATTAAAGCCGCTTATATTTATTTAACAAAGCCGAGCTTTCCACCAAATTACATTGGCCTTCATTAGAGGATGTGAAGGTCTGCCTCCGACAGTGAGCAAAGAAATTGTTCACAGGAATGTGGAAGTCACGACCATACTAACCATGGCCCCCACCCCATCAGCTATACTCGGGGATCGCGCTGTGCTGTCGGAGGCTGACCTTCACATGCCCTGATGAAGGCCAATATAATTTGGCAGAAAGCTCAGTTTTGTTAAATAAATATAAGCAGCTTTAATCCAATTTGCATATTTATTTCTTTATTTTAATACAGTGAGCCACAAAAACCTATGTTCATTAATTACTGATAAATAATTTAAAGAAAATAATTTGTTATCCCACGCTGTTTAATTTTACCAGCTGCTGAAGTTAGCCAGTCAGATAGCTTTGCAGGCAAACTCAGATGGGTTTTGTGAGGCAGTATTGGTAAATCTGCATGTAAATTAACACCGGCTTGAGAGCACCAATTGAAGAAAAACAACTTTGCCAGTGGAGGGATTTGAACACGGACACCCGAGTTGACAGAATCGTGCCATAGCAAGTATGCTACAATTACACCGACTGAAACTGATGGTGTGTTTGTGTTCGATGCTAATTTCTCAAGTCGGTCTTAACACATTAATGACGGGCTACATTAATTAAAGTAGTTTCGTATTGGTGCACGAGCAACCGGCTACGTAAATTAACATTTTCTCACACTGCTTCTTTATTGTGTGATTTTATCCTCTCCGCCATTCATTAATCGAAATATTTCGTGTTGTTTACAAAATAAAGTCTTTGTTGATCGGAATATAGATAGATATATTCTTTCCTTGACAATGCTTTTGATACAGGAAGTGTGGTTTCATAACACTCAGTACCGCATGACCGAGTGTATTGTGTGGTGTCAACATGGCACGCCGTAGCAAAGACAGCTTGAACAGAGATGAAATATTTGGAGAATTGCATGCTGGTAGTTTATCTGATGTCCCTAGTGATTGCAAAAGTGATTGTGAAGATGTGTGTCCGTCAACATCAAAATATATGCGCGGAAGTGAAAGTGCAATATTCAGTTCAGATTAGTTTGTTGATGGCGACAATAATACAAGTGAAGATGCCAGTGATAGTAGTGACAGTGAGGTTGAAGGATGGACAAATAAGGATGAAAAGAGTACTAGAAATATTTACAGGTTTTACAGGCCTCACTTATGCAGTCAGTAATTCCGCAAGTATCCCGGAGGTAGGACACAAGGAACATCTGCTCACCTTGTCAAGTTCCTTTGCACAAGGGCAGCTGCGTCATGCAATACCACACTAAAAGCAAGTACTAGAATCACTGGTAAGTGCTCTCGCCAAGTTTCAATAATTTATTCCATGTCATTTAAAAGTTACATATATTTATATTTCATCCTCCTTCTCATGATAGGTGTGCTTCTGTTGCTGGTCCACAGGAAGGAATGGAGTAGCGCGCACCCGGACAACAACGTGTTAAGCTAAGTGCAGATTATCAAGACTGCCTCGCAAAGCCCGTTTGAGCTTGCCCGTGAAACAGTGTGGTTGGCTAACTTCAGCAGTTGGTAAAATGACAATGGTGTAAGATATCAAGTTAGTTTTTGTAAATTATTCACCAGAGTGACCAAACCTCTCTTGAGCTCATACACCCGGTTCACGCGGTTTCCGAACACGCTGTATACACGAGTTGAATGGAGTATCATGATTGTAAAAGTGTAATGTACACCCCTCCAGGCTTCTGCTAGCTGGTAACGTCCTGAGCTAGCGCTCGTAACAGCTCTTTCTTGTGCTTGCAGAGTTGTCAGTCAGCTCATGACCTTGACCTGACTGATCTAGGGGTTGTACCATAACTCACCCATTTCCTTTCCAATTCGCAGGTCTACTGCGTCCGTGACCATCTCGGAACCTGAATGTCCTGAGCATCTGCCCATCAAGAGACTCATGTCCTCAGCATCTGCTTTCAGTGATGATATGAATGATGAAGAGGAAACTTGTGAGTAGCCATGTAAATTTCTGTGTTTTGAATACCAAACTTTGGTCATTTTTAATCAATTGCGTGAGTGTTTGTGTGGAGATAGAGATACAGCATATGGTTGTGTTCTTTCCCCTTAATTTTTTTCATTATGCCTAGGATTTTCTCTACTGAAACAACGGATAGGCCTGGTAAAGAGCTTACGACAAATCAGCAACAATAAGAACTGATGGTGCATATTCAGGTAATTTTCTTGTTGAGGTATGAGATAGCCTTTTGTCTCCATAGCTGTTCAATACCTGCAGTGAGCATATATGGAGGGACCGAGTGAGTTGGCCATGCGCTTAGGGCCACGCAACTGTGAGCTTGCATTCAGGAGGTAGTGGGTTCAAACCCCACTGTCAGCAACCCTGAAGATGGTTTTCCATGGTTTCCCATTTTCACACCAGGCAAATGCTAGGGTTGTACCTTAATTAAGGCCACAACTGTTTCCTATCCACTCCTAGCCCTTTCCTATTCCATTGTCGCCATAAGGCCTTCTGCACATGGAGTTTCACGCAAGCAGAATGCTGGCGACACTTTGTAGCTCAGTCGACAATTCCTCTGTTAGAGAATGGGGGTCCGCCAGTGGAGCTTCATGCATGCAGTTAATAGAGGACGAGGAGGCAAAGCGGAGGATGGGCGTCACAAGCTACATGCAGTGCTTGAAGCGACGAATCTGCTCCGCTTTATTGCCTTGTTCTGGGTCAAGCAATGAGGTAGAATAACACTGAGAGGCAGAAGCGCTGCCTGGCTGAAGCTAACTGATGGTCGGCCATGTTTTCAGTTGTCACATAAGCAAGGGGGCTGGATCTCGAATGACGAAAATGGTTGACAATACAATCTCCATGTCACCTGGTCATATAATGTTACTCTAGCTCGTTGGGGTCAAGTATTACATCAGGCACCGTGGAAGCCTGATTCGTCGAGGAAGTTGAGAAGAGGGACATTTATACAGAAGCGAAACATGGAAATGTTGTTGCTTAAGAATATGCATATTGTTTGGACATTCTGTAAAACGTATCATGCTTATTAATGGCAGATCTTTTGCTGCTACGAATAGCCTACGATGTAATTCAATTCTAAGCAGGGGTGAACAGAGTATTCTCTTGATTTCTTTTGCCTCTGCCTAGTGCACTGTAATAATAGTAGAAAATCATATCTTCTTCATCACTTGATGTACTGGACACGATCAAGAATCCGGAACAGTACTGTAGAAGATACACAAATTACAACACGGAAATACACAAATCCCCACATCTCTTCCCAGGTTATATCACTCCGCTGGTGGATGCACGCTATAAAAGTAGCACGCCTGTAGCCTACATTCATGCAGGTAGCAATTCGCTCCTGTGTCGCGCAGCTTGCCTGAAGCTCTGTGTGCAGAAGGCCTAAGACCTATCTGTGTCAGTGTGGCATAAAACAAGCAGTAAAAAAAAACATATATGGAGAGACACCCTTAATAGTTAGGAAGATGGTCATCAACCAGTCATCAATGATCTGCATTTAGGACTGTTACCCAGATCACAGATTCCCTATCAAAGAAACCAGTTTTCAATTTTGCAAATGTGTCTTATGTAATCAGGAATGCTTTCCGAGAACTTTTTGTGCAACAGATATCAAGCTGACTGGCCTGTAATTATCTTCTTTATGTTTATCATCCTTTCCTTTGTACAATGTGGCATTGTCCACCAAGTTGTACTGGACGTTCTTTGCCTTGAAACAATAATCACCAATCAGAATCCCCATCATTCTTATTCCCTCTCTCTTCATGGTTTTGTTCTTTTATCCACACACTGATTCTTACTTCCCATTTATTACATTAAACAGTACAGGGTCTCTCTTATAAACTCAGACTGTCCAGCAGCGTTTTTTCTCTCCGAGACCTAAGCAACCGTATGGGAGGCACGCGCATAGTTCTTGACCTTGCAAGAAGTGTGCGCGTGTTAGACCTAGCATCAATAGTGAGTCTGAATCTCAGCTGTTAACATGGCGAGACAGTTATCATAGCAACACTGTATTTTTGTATCGAAAAGGTATTTTAAGTACGAGTCGGCTCGAAGGGTATGCGATGAATTTCTTCAGCAATTTCCTGGTGAAGTGCCACCTTCATGAGCACAGATTCACATAATTGTAAATAAATTTGAAACTACTGGCTCAATGCTCTATAAAAGACATGAGAGCACACGAACAGTTTTAACAGAGGAAAAGCTAGAGGACATTGGTGCGAATCTTGAATGGTCAGTGATTTAATCACTCACAAAATTAGCACAACAAGTAGGGGTTTCGGTTTTTTCTGCACACAGAGCTACAAAGGTGTTACACATCAGACTGTACAGGTTTTGCACGGGCCCATTGTTTGAATCCTCCTGATCCAGCCACAAGAGTGAGATGTTGTGAGGGGTATCTTGATGAGGTCTGGTTTCATCTTAACAGTCATAACTCTCACTATTGGTGTGCAGAAAATCCTAATATTGTTTATGAACTCCCTCATTATGAAGGATGACACTTCCAGCATCTTTTATAAACTAAGATTTCATATAAGATTGTATACATGCTTAAAGCAGAGCGGCTGCACTCGACGTAAGTTGGGCTGAGGCAGCTGCTGTAGTGTAGAGTACCAACACCATGCGTTCAGTCTGAGACACTCTCCATATCACTCTTTTACCCTTTCCCCAAATCACAATATAATTTTGTACTTTCTTGCACCTTGATAAACTGCTTTTGATATCCACCACAGCTGTAAACAGTAGAGGTGACTGTAGACTTTCCATACGGTAAAAAAGGATTGTTATTGAAACTTGGAATATCTAACTTTTTTTGTGTCTGTTGTACAGATGATGAATCTGTGGATGCCGCGGGAGGCAGACTGACGTCGGATGAAGAGCGGGAATATGGGAAGATCCCCAAGAAGATCTACTTGGAGTACCTGCAGGCATGTGGACTCGCTGCAGGAGGGAGTTATCTATTACTGGCGATCTCCTGGCAAGGTCTCAGAGTGTACACTGATTACTGGCTCAACGAGTGGACGGCCGGTTCTAATTCCACAGCTCATGGCCAAGTCATGGAAAGGCATAAGGTACAGGAAACTTTAATTTTTAATTTCTCATACACACTAGCTGCCTTGCCTTCACTGCTGAGCAGTTACATCTGTTCCTTGATAGAACTGGAGAGCTACAAGATGTTACCAGCAGAGGAATAATTATCAATATTTCTTTTCATTTAACCAATTATAAACATACATGTTCTTACAAGACGTATCATGTCCGAAATAACGTACTGTGGCAGGTTGTCACTGTCTTTAAAACTAAAATCAATACCCGGACAGGTAGTGTGTGTTGGGACAGAGCGAGTTGGCTGTGTGGTTAGGGTCGTGCAGCTGTGAGCTTACATTTGGAAAGCATGAGTTTGAGTCCCACCATTGGCAACCTTGAAGATGGCTTTCCACGTTTTCCCATTATAATACCATGCAAATGTTGGGGCTGTACTAATGCCAAGGTTATTACCTTCCAAATCCTAGCCCTTTCCCTTCCTTCCATCGCTGAAAACCTTTGATGTGTTAATGCAACGTTAACACGCTGGCTGCAGTCTGACGCACATGTGTGTTGTCTCATTCTACGCCACATGCTGTGGGCGCGTATCTACGTCATTGTATATGATCAGGTTTTGCTTGACTTTACTGGTGAGCACAGTTCTTCTTTAACGGCACTCAGATTGAGGTTTGGGTTATTGGTTCGTGACCTTTTGCTTTCAAAAGTGGTGTCACAATGACAATTCTACCGTACTGGTCCTTCAAATTCCAACAAAAAAAGAAAATGCAGGAGGCAACTCAATAAGAAAGCAATGTAAATTATATCATGAAAAGGGGAAAAGAACTGACTCCATTTCTCTCCATTGCTCAGTTCCCTGAAAATCCTGTTGCTTAGAGCCTTTCTTTAGGGTTTACCTCTAGTACTACACATGATGTGAATAACTACAGTAATATTCACTACTCTATTAAAAAAAACAGTTACCGAAGGATATTCTTGGTATGAACGATTATTACATAATGGTGTAACATCATTTGTTACAGTGCAGTGTAAATATGCTGTATTAATAACATGGAGATTGATGACTCACATGTGCATCTTCCGGCACCTAGAATATTATATTGCTGTCCAGTGCCGATCATGTATATGTGCATCATTGATGATTTTTCATTTTTATGTGTAGAATCTTCACTTGCAATGTTCAAACTACCATCGTCTACCTTTTAACTAACAGAAGGAAAAGAAATACATACCAACTTCCGGGGTGAGCTGTAGGTTTAATTAAGGGGGCAATGAACATGTTAAACAAGTACCAAATATATATATATATGGTAGACTACTATTTACAGTTAACATTTTCACTGCTGAATTCTTGAACAGTTAGTGCGACCCCAGTGCTGGATTATTTCTGCAAACAACCTCAACACAGATTATCACCAATATGAACATAAAATACAAGCACTATCTATAGAATAATATTTTGCAATGATATTTTAAGTCGCCAGTGTGTTCATAGTGTTGGAGACAGTTCATGTTTGGGATCCAGGGTTACATTCCACATGAGGCAGCAAAAATTTTGTCTGTTAGGAAGATGCTTAGAAATTTTCATTTGCATTATGGGCTGTGTCTACTAAATGAATGCACAATACTAACCCTTACACAGGATTAACAGCACAAAGATTAAATCAAACACACAATATTGATAAAAGTAGAGCGGAACCTGTCATGAACCTTTGCCAACACCTCTTCATTCACAAATACCTTGAAATAATCTATTTCAGAGCATTAAGGGGTCAAATTATTATTTGACATAGCTAGATATAGCACTTGAAATGGATGCGCCTTTGGCACAAACTTGTCATCTGACCACGTGGGCAGGCCTAGGTCAGTGTTGTTTCTTCCTGTCTATGGCAGCAAATCATCACCTCTATCAACATTATCACCACTCTCTTCACTTCATTAATATCCTCAATATCACTATCACCATTATCTAAATCCATATTGGACTTAATGTCTTCTAAAAGTGTAACACTTTCTCTGGACACATCTTACGTTTGTACGCGGCAGCTATCATTCAAACACGATGTTTTTAATTGTGTGACAAAAGAGAAACATTTTCCTGCTGAATTACATGCAGAAGTAATATAAACTAGATGGTTTAAAGTGTGGCTAATAGATGGCAGAAGCATATGAAGCAGTTACAAGGCAGACCGAGTACATGCTATTGCAGCACTGGCGGCACAAGGTCCTGCTCAAGTATACTCGATCGCCGCACTGGTTAGCCATTTCATACAGCTCGAGTATATTTGATCGCAGCAGTGAAGTGTTTATTTACAAGTTCACTTACATCTGAGTTTTCCACTTGGCATAGCTCCTAGTCACGATCTCCTCACACACACAGTCTGGTAGTAGACCAAACTCCTGTCCTTCAACACAGCCTCCATAGCACAGTGTCATTCCAATATAATTCGCTTCACAACTGACAAGCCATTTGACATACTCGCTCGCTGAAATGTCTCGTCACAGAACTGCAACAGTCTCATAACTGACTTGTGACCGATTCACTGAAGACCAGCTGTCGTTAGATGATTTCTGTCTACATATAGGCCAGCAGAAGTTTAGCATACTTTCCACTTCCATATCATTCTGGGTGCATTCTTTCAGCTTCTTCTACGAGCTTCCTTATCATGAACAGTTTGCAGCACTATAATTTTGTTCACCGCTGGCCCGCCCACCTTGTTGCTGTCGCACCCACATTGTTGCTCTTCTTTCCAGTATTATAGCCTTTGAGCCCCTATGCACTCTCAGCCTTCACCATCACAGTAAGAAGTTAAGAACTATGAGACAAGACATTTTAACCCTTGTCAAGCAGATTATATTTTTGGTTGTGAGAGTAATTAATTTTTGTGATTTTTATTTCTGCTATTAGCAAACACAAACACTCTGAAAATATAAGGAGTTAAGCATAAATAAGCCATGTATTCCTAATGTCATCAGAATAGATTCCTGTACAATGGTGGTGTAATGTATGTATTTCTGGAGCACAGGTCTCCTTGTGTTTGATAATTTGAAGCTGTCGTCCCTCTTAAAGATATTTGGGCACAGCGCTATCACTATGGCTTCCCTCACCAGTCAAGCAAGTAGTCTTTTACTGGTGTGAATTTGATGGTCTGTACTGTAGAAGTGTTCTGCTACAGCAAACTGGCTTAGTATTTTCTGTGGAGGATGAAAGAGTGACATTCTTAACTGATCTGAACTGTTCTTTTAGAGTTAAAAAGTCTTTAAGTCATGCCAATACATCAGAGACAACAACCACATGGAACTTCATAGAGGCTAGGTGTTTCTTAGACTGGTTGAAAGAGGGATTTGAGCTTTCAGTCTGTGGTGAAATCTGGATTTACATTGTACTTCCTAATAATGCAACCTATTCTCTCCGTTACACATACCACGTAAGGAAGGAATACTTTTTTACTGAAGTCCTGGTTTGTACTATCCCTATTAGGCTCCTTGATCTTTCCAGCTCGTGCTGTGTCTCCTGATATATCGCAGTTTTTCTTCATGGATGCTATCAACACGTTCACTGCATATTTGTAGAGCATGACATACCCACCAATCTGTGCAAGATATTTGCGTGGAACTCTTTAAAAGTTGTAATAATTAGAGTTTTGAACATTGGTAGGACCAGTTGTATCGAACTCGTGGACTTATCCCACTCACGCGCCTGGTGTGTGACCCGCACATTGGTTGTAATCGAGAGGTAATGCCGGTCATCAGGCAGATAATTTCCCAGATGTGTGAGTAGTTTACTGTGTGTTATTTACTGAGGATTTCAAACAAATGCATAAGTATGATTACAAACATAAACATATTCATATTTACATTTCTCTAATATACAATTTTACATCACAATGTCTTTTTCATTACAAAACTGCCAACTGTTGAGGCATTATTTCTTCTGTTGAAGCTCACCATTTATTTGGTGGACCTCATGATGTTGAAGGAGCTGCACTGTCGGCCATCTGAACAGAATATAAATAAAATTATAACATAAGGATCATGACTCAGTCAAAAATGATTACTACAAGTTATTTCATGTTACTCATAAATATGACGGAAGAATGAATAACAAATGCAACTTCAGTCCTTTCACTGAACTTATTATAGTTCGGTAGTGGAATTTATTTCTAAAGCGGAATCACTCGTAATTCTCAATTTAGTGTCTTACCTCGCACTGAAGTAGTCTTGCTATTCAAAGATCCCAAAAAGAATGACGACGTGTGACAAAAACTGCGGACAGGAAATACACAGGAAATTGAATAGCATACACAAATCTGGCTGTGGATGAACCTGCTAGTAGATTGGACTTACACGATGTGCAGGATGACTAGTAGAGTCTTTTTTACCATGCAGGAAACCTCTAGTTCACGTTTCCTAGCACCTGTCCCATGATACGCTAGGCGCATGCTCCGCACATGCTTATAAACTAGCATCACGCGCCCAGCATGTGATCTGCACTGAACATGTTAATGCACTCGAATGGTTATCAGCATCTGTAACGTTGTTCACCGAAGTAAATAACGTTCGAAGGACAGGTGGTTTTTGGTAGGGGTAGTAGTGTTTGGACTTGTGAAGGTACCTTTCAGAATGTGTATTTTATTCTTTAATAAATTATAGTGAGCCATGAAAATCTATATTCATTAATTCTTCTTCTGCTCCTTATTTATTGCACAAACATATAATAGCTTCTTTTTTTGCCTGTATTTTTCAGATGCTCGAGTACTTCACCATCTACGCCATTCTGTCAGTGATATCCATCGTCTTGTCATTGTCCTCAAATGGCATAGGACAATACGCTGGGGCAAGAGCAAGACGAATGCTACATAACAAAATGTTACAGAATATCCTGCGATGTCCAGTGCGTTTCTTCGAGTGCACACCGATCGGTCGAATCATCAATAGATTTTCCACAGATATGAGTGTCATTGACAAGGTAAGGATAAGAGCAACATCTTCAAATAACTCATGAAACAAGTTGGTCTTTCTTCACTTTTAACTTCTTTCTCTTCTTCTTCTTTTCTTCTGGTGTCGTTTCCTCACAGAAGGTTGACAACTATCGTGGAATAATTTTTCCTATTTTGTTCTTTCCGTGTCAGAGTTGCCGTATCTAAAATATCTAACGACTGCTGGAGGTTCTGTGCCCAACATAATCTTCGCCCACGTCCTGACCTTCTATGATCTGTTGTATCAGGCTGTATTTGTTATTTTTTAATATGTGACCAAAATAGGCTGCTTTTCTGCATTTTGTGAAGGTTAAGACTTCCCATGATTTACTGGCGTAATTGTGTACCTCTTCATTGGTTACACTATCTACCCATAAAATCTTGAAAATCCTGTGATATATCTATATTTCAAAGGCTTGAAGTGGTTCTTTGAAAAAGTCTTTAACCTCTTAGACCAGTTGTTCATGAACATAAATGTATACTCTTAACCTTCCGATTGGCACGCCCTCTGAAAGTTCACGATCAGTTGTGCGTATGTGAGAAATACTCGCCTAGATTTAACTCACTGTTGGCGATAAAAATGGAAGGTGTAAGATGTCAGATGTTTTAAAAAGTGCTACATATTAATATTTTCAAAGGGGAAAACTATTGAAGCAAATAACGGAGCAAAATAATTGTAATAGTTATCATTGCAATTACAGTACATTCATCTTCATTATCATGAATTCCTTCTAGGATGTTTAAGAATGATGTGTCTCCATGTATTACGGTTCTGGTATACTTATTTTCTCTCTAGGACATCCCATGTTTCTAGTCTTTTCTCTAGATCTTCTCTTATCCGATCTAACCACCTTTTTCTATGGCTTCCAATTGGTCTTCGTCCCGGAACAATCTTTTTAAAATACTTCTTTGGTGTTTGAGTCACCTGCACCTGCTTAACATGTCCTAGCCACTTCAGCCTTGCAAAACACAGCCTTTCTTCCATGGTCAGGTTGACCTGCAGGTCTATTCATATATGATCATTCCTAATTCTCTCCTTCCTTGTTTTCTGTACAGCTGATCTAAGGAACTTCATTTCACAAGCTTGCAGATGACCTACTTCTCTTTTATATATGATGCAACTCTCCAGGCTATACGTCATGATGGGCAGGAGATAAGTCTTAAACAGGGTCTGTTTAGCCCTCTGAAGAACTCCAATGTTCCGTACTTGATGGAAGAAGTTGATATCCTTTTTGCACCCTGTTCAACAAACACTTTGTTCTTGCCACTTCTGTCATTTGATATTCTACTTCCCAGATATTTCAAAGTATTCACACATCAATCTTCTCTCACTTGAGGGTGAGGGTACAAGGTGTATTTGTCCTGCTAACTTTCATTACCACTGGTTTGCTCTTGCTCACATTTAACATAATAAACTTATATTCTTCAAACTTGGTGTTCCAATATCCAGTCTCCTCTGAACATCTCTCTCAATTGCTCCCCATATGACAACATCACCAGCAAAAACAAATGCATTAAGATCTTCCTTATCTACTCCCTTTGAGTTCCTTTATAATAGTATCCACAAGTGAAATGAAGAGCAGTGGGGGAAGAAACTCCCTTGTTGGACACCTTTTCTTGTTTTAAACCACTGAGATCTTCCATCTCCTACTTGCACATTACTTTCAAAACCATCATACAACATCTGAACATTTTTAATTAGTGCTTCTGGGATATTATGTTTTCCTAAACATTCCCATATTTTTTCTTTCTCCACTTTGTCATATCCTTTTTCCAAATCCAAAAACACTATTATCAGGGCCTTCCCTTTTTCTCTAAACTTTTCCATTAACCAGTGAAAAAAAGTAGGTCTGTGGTTCCTCTTTTTCTTCTAAATCCATGTTGTTCCTATTTAAACTGGTCTTTCATTATTTCTCTCAGCCTCTGATCTATAATCTTCTCCATTATCTTAAGGCAGTGTGATGAAAGGATGATGCCTCTAGGATTGGTGCACTTCTTTCTACTTCCTTTTCTTAAACAATGGAGCCTCCTTAACCCAGTCCATGATGTAGAGATGATCTGTATCTACATGGATAAATCCTGTCAGGCGCATCCACGGCACAGGGGTGGGCAACGTACTGTAGTTGAAGCTACGGTAGCGGCCAATTTCTGGGGAGGACCCAGTCCCATGGGGTATAACATGTGCCCCATGCACAGGGATATGTGTGAAGACCTTAACAGCAAAACAAGGAAAGTTTTTAGTTCGGCTGAACTGGCAGAGGAGGCAAACTGTCCATCTGGGGATAATACAGAAGGGACCCACTGCCTTGTGGGAAGAGGAGGGATCCTTGAAGGCTAAGGGAGTAAACCCTGATAGAAAATACTCTGATGCGTTAGGCTTAGCAGGTCAGCAGATGAGTGTTATTATGTGGGTTGCAATTACATTAAATAAGGAAAACAGTACTAATGAGAACCAATAAATGATCATTGTTAAAAATACCAAACACTGCAGTGGCAACAATGTGTAATTTCCTTTTCTAGTAAGTCACACCAATGGTCGCTCATGTCTCATACTTACGATGCATGTTTTCAAACCTGTTTTATAAAAATCATCATAAACCAAACATAACACAAAACATTTGATGAGTAAGAATTATATTTTATGCTGCATAGAAATCTAAATGAGAAGCCTGAAAAACTTACTAGAATGGTCATGCGTGTCTGTAACATACAGTAGAGGTTCTAGCGCCAAAGTTTGAAAGTGGTCTCGTGCATAGGTAAGGGGAGAATAGCCGAGCGTGGAAACTTCCTCTGCCTTAGGTTTCTGGGAGGGTAGGTTATGAAAAATATTCACTGCATCTGCTGCATACGCGTGCCTATCGGAAGGTCAATAACCATTCTGGTTCGTGCTGCTGTCTCTGCTTGTGTTGCAAAAAATGGCATCTGTGAAGCATTGATGGAAATTTCAGATACCATTGAGTGGTGGTGATTATTGTTTCAAGAGGAAGTACAAATACACAACCATCCTCTATATAACACTAATTGGATTGAACACTTCAAAATATGAAGGTATCACCAAAGAAAGACAGGGACTATGCGGGATGTGAAAATGGAAGACTCCCTAGGCCTCAAATGCTCTAATACCATCGGGGTCAAGAAAGAACAAGAGGTTTGATGGGATGGATGAAATTGAAGAACCTGGAATGAGTAAATGGAAGCAATGTCGGGACTCAACTCAGGGTCCCGTCATCGCCAACCCACACTCTGCAGTTCAGAGACCCTGCGGCCCCATTTAGTTGCCTGTTATGACAGGCAGGGGTTACTGGGGGTGTTATTCTATTGCCCCCACCCACAGGAGGTAGATACCATTGACTTCCAGAAGCCTTCATCTTCCTGACAATTTATGTTTCATAACAAGTATTTCATAAGTTCGTCACTTTATGTGTCATTGAAGTGAAGCCTTATGCTCTTTGTTGAGACAAAATAGGAACTATCGACTTGTAGGCACCTTGATCTTGAGTGCCATCGGTGTCCTGATAGTTCCACAGCTGATTTCTTCCACCTTCTTTTCCAATTTCATTCACCAACATTCTTTTCATCTTCATCAGCTCAACTGATGTTAGCGTCAGGAAGGGTATCTGGCTGTAATATACAAATTCATCCTACCTCATCCCCAACCCGTATCAAGAAATGGGACTAAAAGGTAGCCAAACAAAAGATCAACAACAACTTAGTTCTTTACTATTTATCCTAATACAGTGGAACCTTGGATTGTGAGCATAATTTGTTCCGGCAACATGCTTGTAATCCAAAGCCCTCGTATATCAAAGCAAGTTTTCCCATAAGAAACAATTGAAACATGGATGATTCGTCCACAACACAAAACTATTTATTCACAAACCATTTCCAAAACAGAACACATAAAACAAATTGAAGTGCACTTTTCCTTACAATAGAATCATTGTTGGCGTGAGGGAGACGAGAGTTACTGTGTAGCACGAATTTCACTAACGGAATCGCTGCTGCCTGTTGGCTCACTGGAATTGTTTACTTTCCGTGCAACTTTACCGAGAAACCTGTCCAATGACTGCTGCTTTTGCCTCTTTCTGAGGATTTCATGAAAATGTGACAATGCATTGTCATTGAACCGATTCATCACTCGCACTGCTACAGCCTTATTCGGGTGGTGTTTTTCTAGAAAATTTTGCACCATTTCCCACATTCTGCACTTCTCTCAAATCTCAGTTGAAGTGGAGATTCCAGTGAATTTTCCTCCTCCTCTTCCCCGGACGAGATCTCCATAACCATCTCCTGTTGTTCGCGATGCAGGTCATTCAGTGGGTTGGTGGTCAATTCCTGGCTATGTTCTTCCACCAGCTCTTGAATGTCCACATCATTCACCTCCAGCCCCATAGTCTTCCCTAAGGGCACAATTTCATCGACAATCGGCGGCTCATTGTCGCCAGCGATCCCCTCAAAGTCACGTCCAAGAACACAGTCAGGCCACAGCTTTCCCCAAGTGGAAGTGAGAGTTCTATTGGTAACTCTATCCCAGGCTTTGTCGACGATCTTCAGGCTGTTCACGATGGGGAAATGATTTCTTCCAAACTATCCAACAGGGATATGGAAACACTAGATATGATTTCTTTCTGACATAGAAGATTTTACATCGTATAACCGTGGAAACAGTGAAAACTCTATGAGAAGAAAGTATTAAGAGGTGTGAAAAATACAAGAGAACAAATATGAAAAATAATTTAGCTCGGGCACTGAAAAGTATTAAAAATACCAAACAACAAATATCAAAACATTTGAACGGGGCCCATAAAGATATCAAATTATTATTGCAGATCACACTCTTTCTAAAAGAAATGTTGGCAGAAGCCTTTTATTTCGGACCAGTGGGTTATTAAACTTTATTTTTCTGGTCACACATTTAGACAGTGAATTGGAGGTTATACACGGCCATGTGCGTCTGCAACAGAATGACTTTCGCCACCGGTTTAAATCAAACAAAACTTCGACCGACCAAGACCGACTCGAGTGATCGATGATATAGATGTTGATTCCCATAGCAAACCTGAAATATTTGTCCTGAATGAGTAAATTTATAATACCAACATCCATGTTGGTATCGAGTGATTGAGTCAAAATTTGAAGGTGCGAGTTTCAACATTCACCCCAACTTTGCACGCTTAAAGGTGTGGATGCCAGTCGACTTGCTGACATACTTTAATTTCGTCTTCATTAGTTAGGAATCTCACAACTTTTTTTCCATATCCATACTTAGGGTATCACAAAACAAATATACACCATGCTGGTCAACTTCACACAATTATGTTCCAGATGTAGGCTATTGCGCAACAAATGTTTGCTACCCTTCACTGTACAACTAATCACAAAATACATTTCTAACTTCTAAAAGGAATGCAAAATATAAGCACAAACAGGCTCATTGTGTTATTCCACAGTCTGACTGTTAACTGGCAAGCAAACCTGAGCATTTCTGAGGCTAATGGCTTGTTCCCCAAAGGTGCAACTTATCCTGAGAAGTTCGAGAATTCAAGGCCTTTTCCCGTTTTTGCAACTGCACTGAGGGCTCTTTGCCAGAGTTGGAAATCTCATTCCTTCCACAATAGATGACAAATAACATTTTCAAGGTTAGGAAAAATGTGATCGTACTAAGTGCTAATAGCTAAAATTTGTGACGCGATAAGTGAGGAAGAGAATCGGGACTTTGAATTTATGACATGCTAGTCGAAAGATGTGTTAGTGAGGAACGTGCTAACAAGGTTTCACTGTATGTAAACTTTTTCTATTACACCAGCTTGAGCTTAAATGTGTAATATATCATTAGCTAATAACTTTCTATAAAAAAAAACCAAACCCCATGGCACTACAGCCCTTGAAGGGCCTTGGCCTACCAAGCGACCGCTGCTCAGCCCGAAGGCCTGCAGATTACGAGGTGTCGTGTGGGCAGCACGACGAACCCTCTCGGCCGTTATTCTTGGCTTTCTAGACCGGGGCCGCCATCTCACCGTCAGATAGCTCCTCAATTCTAATCACGTAGGCTGAGTGGACCTCGAACCAGCCCTCAGGTCCAGGTAAAAATCCCTGACCTGACCGGGAATTGAACCCGGGGCCTCCGGGTAAGAGGCAGGCACGCTACCCCTACACCACGGGGCCGGCAATAACTTTCTATACTGTGTGCAAAATGTTTAGTTAAGTACAATATTAAGTGAAACATTTGTACTTTTAAGCCAAAAATTCACTGAAGATGGCCGACAAATAAGGGTCGAAATATGAATGATTTTTTTAACATTTGACATCAACATTTGACCCCCTCATGGAGGTTTGAATTGTATATTGAATAGGAGGATTGAATAAAGACTCATAATTGTATAATTGATCTTAGTCTGGCAAATACAAGTGGTGCCTGAATATCAAAAGAGAACCTCTGAATACTTTCAGCCGCCAGTCAATAAACTCCTTGATACTGACGCTCAAGGTCTTCATTGGCCCTGTCATCTTTCCTCTTGCACCCCTCACTTCTACGTCATCCTGCTCATATTTATTCATATAATACAGCACTGTAAGCAGATAGATGGGCTTCTTTTCTCCGGCTTCTTCATCTGGTAGGTCAGGGTTTGTTTGTCTTACTGTGGTGTTTAATATATATCCTTCACCGAGCTCGATAGCTGCAGTCGCTTTAGTGCAGCCAGTAGCGAGTATTTGGGAAATAGTAGGTTCGAACCCCACTGTCGGCAGCCCTGAAAATGGTTTTCCATGGTTTCCCATTTTCACACCAGGCAAATGCTGGGGCTGTACCTTAATTAAGGCCACGGCCGCTTCCTTCCCACTCCTAGCCCTTTCCCGTCCCATCGTTATAAGACCTCTCTGTGTCGGTGTGACGTAAAGCAATTAGCAAAAAAAAAAAATATATATATATATATATACACACATATATACATATCTCCTTCTTCCCCTTTACTGAAAATCAGGTATATCCTCCTCATGCTGCCATTTACTCCGATGCCATGAACTTCCTCCTGCACTTGAAATACTTTCGTATGGAGCAATTTCGTTACGGATGACCTGATTTTGCAATGTATGGTGTTTTGAAGAAGGCACAGGAATCTAAGATGTGAGGTAAAGTTTCATTCTCACTGTCTTCTGCAGCCATTACCGGTACAGCTTTTAGAGGCGCAATGTTACATACCATTTTCAGTGCGTCGCTCCACTCTGTGCTAGAAAGGCCATCGTGGTTTTTAACCCAGTGGTTTGCAGGAGGGAATTCCTTATACAGACAGCTAGCACCATTTCTCAAATTCACATTTTCATAATTTATTTCTGAGTTTCTTGGTGTCATACTAACCGTACCTGTTTTTCATATCCTGAGTGTTACTATTTATGTTTAGCTTTGTTAAGCACCCACCAAGCTTGGTAACTGCAGTCGCTTAAGTGCGGTCAATATCCTGCATTCGGGAGATAGTGGGTTCAAACCTCACTGTTGGCAGCTCTGAAGATGGTTACTCTTAACAAGTTTATCAGAATCTTCCAAGAACCACCATGGTATTTTTCCTGCAGTAATGCAAAGGAACTAGTAAGTCAATGTAGGGCCAAATGAACAATTTAGAATTGAAAATTTCTGATGTGGGTGAAGCCAGGGGCACAATGAAAAGGAGGTGAGTTTCTGCTGAAGAAGTGCCATTGTCTTCATGGAATCAAATAACATAATATCTGCATAATTGAATACTAAGTATTTGACACTTTTGTTCCTCAAAATACACTTAATCTCCGTACTTTCTTCAACTGTAATGAGCCCTTCATTTGTTTCTCCTCTGTTGATATTAATTAGATTTTTCTGGGTTTTCTAAATTTATGTGATACTGAATTAGTTTTGATAAACTGAAGAACCTGATAATTTTAAATTAAGTCAAAACTGAACCAAAATTGCTTCCTTTATAACAAAATATTAATGCATAATAGTTGGTTTCTATTTATGTACTTCTTCTTGATCAACAGAAAATAGCTACTTCAATCCAAAGACTGCTTCAGTTCCTGCTGCTGTGCGTATCTGCTGTCTTTGTGAATGCTGTTGTATCTCTCTGGTTTATGCTGATAGCCTTCCCTATCTGTGCACTGTATTACGTGGTGCAGAGATTTTACCGCTGGTCTTCAAGGTTAGTTGATGATATATTATTCATCTGATTATAAAGTTTAAAAGCCATTTTAAACAGTGTCAACATGTTATCATTAAATATTAAATACACTGACTGACAGAGCAAATGCAACACCAAGAAGGAGTGGTCAGAACTTTATGCCAATTGCAGGGTAGAATGACGTCACTGAGGTATGCTCATGATGTGAAATGCACCGCTGTGCTGCGCACGTAGCGAACGATAAATGGGACACGGCGTTGGCGAATGGCCCACTTCGTACCGTGATTTCTCAGCCGACAGTCATTGTAGAACGTGTTGTCATGTGCCACAGGACACGTGTATAGCTAAGAATGCCAGGCCGCCATCAACGGAGGCATTTCCAGCAGACAGACGACTTTACGAGGGGTATGGTGATCGGGCTGAGAAGGGCAGGTTGGTCGCTTCGTCAAATCGCAGCCGATACCCATAGGGATGTGTCCACGGTGCAGCGCCTGTGGCAAAGATGGTTGGCACAGGGACATGTGGCACGTGCGAGGGGTCCAGGCGCAGCCCGAGTGACGTCAGCACGCGAGGATCGGCGCATCCGCCGCCAAGCGGTGGCAGCCCCGCACGCCACGTTAACCGCCATTCTTCAGCATGTGCAAGACACCCTGGCAGTTCCAATATCGACCAGAACAATTTCCCGTCGATTGGTTGAAGGAGGCCTGCACTCCCAGCGTCCGCTCAGAAGACTACCATTGACTCTACAGCATAGACGTGCACGCCTGGCATGGTGCCGGGCTAGAGCGACTTGGATGAGGGAATGGCGGAACGTCGTGTTCTCCGATGAGTCACGCTTCTGTTCTGTCAGTGATAGTCACCGCAGACGAGTGTGGCGTCGGCGTGGAGAAAGGTCAAATCCGGCAGTAACTGTGGAGCGCCCTACCGCTAGACAACGCGGCATCATGGTTTAGGGCGCTATTGCGTATGATTCCACGTCACCTCTAGTGCGTATTCAAGGCACGTTAAATGCCCACCGCTACGTGCAGCATGTGCTGCGGCCGGTGGCACTCCCGTACCTTCAGGGGCTGCCCAATGCTCTGTTTCAGCAGGATAATGCCCGCCCACACACTGCTCACATCTCCCAACAGGCTCTACGAGGTGTACAGATGCTTCCGTGGCCAGCGTACTCTCCGGATCTCTCACCAATCGAACACGTGTGGGATCTCATTGGACGCCGTTTGCAAACTCTGCCCCAGCCTCGTACGGACGACCAACTGTGGCAAATGGTTGACAGAGAATGGAGAACCATCCCTCAGGGCACCATCCGCACTCTTATTGACTCTGTACCTCGACGTGTTTCTGCGTGCATCGCCGCTCGCGGTGGTCCTACATCCTACTGAGTCAATGCCGTGCGCATTGTGTAACCTGCATATCGGTTTGAAATAAACATCAATTATTCGTCCGTGCCGTCTCTGTTTTTTCCCCAACTTTCATCCCTTTCGAACCACTCCTCCTTGGTGTTGCATTTGCTCTGTCAGTCAGTGTATTATACTAAATTGTTCCACCTGATAGGTTGAAAATCGGTTTCGATTACAATGCGGTCATGAAAATTTAATATTCATCAGTAAGGATTATGTTTCAGAGAACTTCAACGTTTGGACAGCTTGACTCGCTCTCCAATAGCCTCTCACTTCTCGGAGACTTTGGGTGGTCTCACGACCATCAGAGCATTCTGTGATCAGCAGCGCTTCATGCATGGTCTCTTCCAGAAGATGGACACTCATACTAATGTATTCCTCATTATGAATGCGGGGAACAGATGGCTTGGTGTCGCACTGGTAGGTGAAGTCAGAACAACAGTCATCATCATCTAGAAGAGAAATAACCTCTCATTCACATGGTATATTGTGTTTCATAGGACTATCTTGGTGGCGTGATAGTGTTTGTGGCCATTGTGGCAGCTTTAATCTCGGCTCGCTTCAGTCCTGACTCGGTGACCCCTTCATTAGTTGGTTTGGCTGTGAACTACACTTTACTTGTTCCCATCTACCTCAACTGGGTGGTCAAGTTCTTGGCCGATATGGAGATGTACATGAGTGCAGTGGAACGTGTTCACCAATATGCCCTTACACCAACTGAGGATTACCGCAGGGATGGTAAGAAGAACCCATTAAGCTTAATCGGAAAGACAGCTACCCAATTGAATTATCTTTTTTTTTTTAATCAATTGAACACCGTTAACCTCCTAGCCCACCTGGTGGTTAAGTCTATATGGTCTGACACTGTGATTAGCCTGTTTGATTCCCGTTGTTCGAAAAAATTTCATCATCAGAATGTTGGCCAGCAGGGTAGGAGGGGTGGTGGTTTACAATGCCTAATTACCAGATTACGTGCCAAAAGCCTGGATTAAATTCCAAACCCCTGCAGTGTTCATATGGAGTGAGGGCATATGACACTGTTGATGATAATTCGTTCATCAGACAGGGATGGTAAGCCTGAGCAGACCCCTCGGTGCTATTCGACAAGAGTAGGATATTTGACGGCTCTGTATTTCGCGCACTCGGGCGTTGCAGCGTGACTCCTCCCATGCCGGCAATAAAAAATGTCTCACAAAAGTTAGTCCTGCGAGTATATGCGGCAGAAAAAGGACGTTGAGGAGTGGCAATCTGGCAACACTGTAACCACATGTAGGGTAGCTACCTCTGTCAGCACGTATTAGTCGTGCTGTACAGTTGGTGCAGTGGATAGAGTTTTGGGTTAGCATGTAGGAGGTCGAGGGGTCAATCCTTGGTTGAGGCATATATTTTTTATTTCGTAGATGTAGTCTAGGTGGTATGGTATCTGGCATCTTAATTAGTGTTATTAGCTGCTGTCCTCAAGGGCCTGGGTTCGATTCCCGGTACTGCCAAAAATTTAAGAATGGCAGGAGGGCTGATGTGTGGTTAAAATGGTACATGCAGCTCACCTCTACTGGGGGTGCATCTGAAAAAAGCTGCACTACCTTGGGAAGAGGACACGAGTTTACTTACTATCTCACTTTATACATGATCCTGTAGAGAAACGGGACAAGGGTTTGATATACATGCATACATACTTACACACACTGTTCCACTCTTGTTAAAATGTTAATGTGAAAAAATATTTCTAATCAATCAGGTATAATTTGTAATAAAGAACAAAACTGTTAAGACATAAAAATTGAAATAAAAATATTAGTGATAGATGCTTTTTCAGTAGCACTAGATTAGGATGACCAGACATCTAAATTTTGCTGGTCATGTCATGTTTTTTCTAAGTAATTTGTAAGTAATTACTATTGTTAGTAAGAACATTGTGGAAAAACACAGGGAAACGTATAATAAAAGGCACATGGAATGTGCCCATGATTGGGTATGGTATTACTTTTAAGGAATTACATCTATCTGGTCTGGATTATATTTTATAGTATTGAATAGTATCCAGCTACTGCAATGCCTGTGCACAAAATACTTTTCTGAAGAGGAACTAGCACCTTCTGAACAGACACTCCTCAATTATTATTCTTAAGATGCAGACTGTCGTGACAACTAAATGACATTATGATATATAATTTTTGGGATGTTAGGTCGTGTAATATTTATTATATTTTGATATGTTTCAAACCTACAACCAAGATTGTCTTCAGAGCAATAACAAAGATGTTAGTGGCAACTGTCCATCGTCATGTTGTACATTCTATAATTATTTCTATTATTACTATCTCCATATTTGCTATTATTATTACTGTATTATTTAATTTTGTTATGATTTGTTGTATTTTGTTTTTTACTATTTCTGTTACACAATCATTTACTGTTGTGTGTAAGAGTGAGTTTTGAATGAAGACTTACTGATGGGTGTTGTAAGTGTATAACATAATTTGAAGTATTTTTCATGTAAAGAATTTTGCACCTATTCTTTTGAAATCTCCAGAGTTCCAGGAGGACATTTTCTGTCACAGATGTATGAACAATAAGATTGTAAAATTAATAACAATGGATAGCTTTATTGTATTTGCCTTTTGTTTCTATTGTTCTCATTGAATAAATAGGGATTTAATGTGTTAAGAAATTTTTTCAAAAAGTTTTGCTTTTGAAAAGTTTGATCTAATCACCCTGTGTTGGATTAAGTGCAGTGAGAAGATATGCAAAATGAGTTAAGAACTTGCACTGAAAGTTAGAAACTTCATTTTGTTCTGTATTGAACAGGGATTACAGTAAAAGGAAAATGTTAAAGGTCCACCTTTTCAATACCAAGAATGTTTATTGATGTGAGTGTATATCACATAACGTTTAAAGAATATTGGTACCGGTACTAGTTTCGACACTCATTGTGCGTCATCATCAGCCAACGAATCAATTGAGCAAAATACAACTTATCAAGTAGCAATATATAACACATGATAGCACCTACAAGAAAATGTTAAACTATAACTAGTTACAATATCAAGACTCAAAAACTGGGATACCTTCTCAAAAATGTTATATTTTACGGTCAGACGCACCATGCCCTCATCATTTTAACATTACATTTAAAATTTGCCTTAGTAGGTGCATCCAAGTGTTGTATATAGATACACCTTACGTTTTACAAACCTCAAGCTGGACTATTTTCTCGTGCATCATACCCAAACAATTGTGTTACCTTCTCTGATTTGCTTTCATTGTTTTAACTTGTTACAGTTTAACTTTTAACATTAATCCTTGTATTTGCTGCCATGTGTTTTATATTGTAACTAGTCATATTTTATCATTGTCTTGTAGGTGCTATCATGTGTTATATATTGCTACTTGAAAAGTTGAATTTTGCTCAATTGATTCGTTGGCTGATGATGACGCGCAATGAGCGTTGAAACTAGTACCAACCTTCTTTAAACGTTATGAGATATATACTCACATCAATAAACATTCGTGGTATTGAAAAGGTGGACCTTTAATATTTTCATTTTGCAGTTAAGAACTTGCACTCAACACTGGTATAGTCTGTATAAATAACATCATAATTTTGTCTATACATTTAAAATTTTAGCCTCATATTTCATTGTTATCTCAGACTAGCTGTTGCAGTTACATTGCAGCCAAAATGAAAACATAAAATTGAGTGAATCTGAGAGATTTTCTTCTTAACTGATCCTTGATTTACATTGTTAGTAACCATAACTAAGAATTTTAAATGGAGGCAGTCCTACTTCTGTAATATTCTACTTATAAAACATTTAGGGACCATTTAAAGCCTAAGAGTTTACTGGTACACTTTCCGGCTGAAAGAACACCCTGGTTATGTTGGCTTATGAACTACACTGTAAATTTTGTAGTTTATCATCCAGATTACTTGGGAATATTTATAAATTGATAGAAAATGGGATCAATAAATTAATAAATAAAAATTATTAACGCTTTCTTACATGTTTTCCCTCCAGGTTTTGTAGTTCCTAAAGATTGGCCGAGCAAAGGAGATATTGTATTCGAGCGAGTATCTCTGCGATATGATGCTGGACGAGAGCCAGTCATAACCAACCTAACTCTTCACATTCCTGCCGGACAAAAGGTAAAGATAAAATCTGTACATGGGAAAATATCAATTTTCATGCATACTTCTTAATACATGGTACAATTTTCATGTTTTGGATAATTTTGCTCTGCCTTTGTACATCTGTCTCTTGCTATAGGACAGTGCAAAATGTAGCATCTTCTGTACTGCAGTCTTATTTATGGCTGTGACAGTTCAGAATCTGCTGAGCTAAGAGTGGTGCTGATTAGAGGGTCTGGATGTATCCACACTGCTCATTTTAGTTGTGCTCAGTATGCATGTACTGGGAGTTTTATTTGGCTATATTTATGTTCTTAGAGAAAGATTTTGGAAGTACCCTGTGCTTCTATTTATTTAAATTGTATGTTCTTGAGGGGAATGAATCAGTGTTACCAACAATTGTTATTACTTTTTACTATTGAGAACAACAATAGGTTTTATGTGACCCTCTGTAGCTTAGACAGCAGCAAACTGGCCTCTTACCACTGGGTTCTGTGGTTGAAATCCTGGTCACTCCATGTGAGATTTGTGCTAAGCAAAGCGGAGGTGGGAAAGGTACTCCGATTTCCCTGAAGCCCGCCTGGTGGCCATGATCGTTAAGGCATTGAAGTCTATAAACGGTCTGACACCGTGGTTAACCGGTTCAAGCCCATTGGATGAAAAACTTTCACCATCAGAATGTTGGCCGGCAGGGTAGGGGAGGTGTTGGTATACAATTTCTAATCACTAGATTGCGTGCCAAAAGCCTGGATTAAATTTCAAAGCTCTCTGCAATGCTCATATGGAGTGATGGTGATTCATCCATCGGATGGGGATGTTAAGCTTTGAGCAGACCCCTTGGTGCTATTCGACAGGAGTAGGCTTTGTACTGGCACCAGGTTTCACCCTCTCCCTCCCTACTATCATATATCACGTCATTCATTTCATCTAATTAACTCCTCTGATGAGGTTGACGTCAGGAAGGGCATCCAGCATAAAAACACGTCACGACAGATTCATCTCACCTCATATCCAACCCTGTAGAGAAACAGGAAAAGGGTTGGATGAAAATACAAAGTCTGGTTCTCCCTATAGTCTTTCATTCCAGCAACACTCTCTAATATCATTTCATCTGTTAGTCATTAATCATTGCCCCAGAGGAGTGCAACAGCCTTCGGCAGCCGGCACAATTCCTGTCCTTTTTTTTTTTTTACAATTTGCTTTACATCGCACCAACACAGAATGGTATTATAGTGACAATAGGATAGGAAAGGCCTAGGAGCATGAAGGAAGCAGCCATGGCCTTAGTTACCTGTTGTGAAAATGGGAAACTACGGAAAACCATCTTCGAACCCACTATCTTCCAGATGCAAACTCACAGCTGTGCATCCCTAACCGCATGGCCAGCTCGCCGCTAGATGTGGCTTCATTCATTCCATTCCTGACCAAGTCGAATGACTGGAAACAGGCTGTGGAATTTCATCTCATTTCCATTAGTAGGTTTTAAGTGTTTAATTTGTGAAATATATTTTTTATAATAACATGATTTCATTTTTTCCCAATAGGTTGGTATCTGTGGTAGAACAGGATGTGGAAAATCTTCCCTAGTCATGTCTCTCTTCCACATGGTAGATGTCTACGAGGGCAAGATTTATATCGATAACGTAGACATCAATTTGGTTCCTCTACAGGTGTTAAGATCTCGACTCTCCATCATCCCACAAGATGTCATCATGTTTAGTGGTACAATTAGGTAATACTCTCTTCATATCTATATTAATATAATATTTTAAATAGTCATTCAACCTTCTCTCATCCTCATGCTCTCACCCTATTTCTTCCCTCCCCCAAATCATCACAGTTGTGTTAAGGCACACATGTAGTTCATTTTCTATATGTTACTCTGTATGCGAATCCTGGAGAATTTTCACATGCGTTTCGATGCTCAACCATTGCCTCATCTTTCTTGCTGCTGAGTACTGTGTCCCTGTTGTGCACAACTTTTCATACTTCCCACATCTTTACTTCTAAATTGACGTTTTGCAAAACAAATGAGCATCGCCTTACTTCTGCTGTCAGTGCGCTACTGCCCCGAAAAC
This sequence comes from Anabrus simplex, assembly GCF_040414725.1. Lineage (NCBI taxonomy): Eukaryota > Metazoa > Arthropoda > Insecta > Orthoptera > Tettigoniidae > Anabrus > Anabrus simplex. The sequence goes on from NC_090277.1 coordinate 77,808,513, forward strand.
GAGCTGATGCAATACAACCGTAGTAAACAGCCCTCGTAAAATGTAATACCATACTCAGTAAAGCTAATGAATTGGGACTGAAAACAAATTCACAAAAGGTACACTTACTAACAACACCCAACACTGAAATGAGAATTCATTATTAAGAATAAAAGAGAATGAGGAAATAAGACATCATTCACCCCTAATGGCTGGCACAAGAAGGAGATTATGGCCTACAAAGGGAACACTCTGGCGATCTCAGAGTCACTTTCTTGCAACTTGTCTTCGCTGAACTACACTGGGACATGCTAAACATACATGAACTAAGTACACTAAGTACAGCTATTTTTATACACTCAACTTTTAAACCTGTATTATACTAACTTATGCTATGCTAAACTGGTTGGATTTCTATGTTTCAGTGCATAACCACCAGGCAGAGCCAAAATTGGCCAAAACGTCAATTTAGAAGTGACGCAGTACAGAGTATAATTTAAGAACACCTTGAGCATTATTTCAGGCACTATTAAGACCTCACAAACTCCATGGATTCTTCTTCTGAGTCACATTATTCCTTCACATTTTTGCCAACTTCATGCTCAGGTCAGAGAATTCCACAAGATAGGAGAAAATTCACAATTATCACTGATCTTAAGTGTACTATGCTGAAATCAAGGAACCTCCCACTATGCACAGCTTAGAGACTAAGAGCAGAGAACTTTTATCTCATTAACCAATGGTTTCTCAACTGGAATTTGATTGATGATCTACTATTTGGAATTTTATGTGTGTTATATTGGAAGCCATTTCCTGCTCAGTTAATCCTTAACACGTTGAGTGTCACAGCGGACACCGGTGACTATTTTGGGATTTCTTGCATGCCACGATGGAAACAGGTATCCACTGGCTCATATGAAAAATAGGTTTCGGCCCACAGAGCAAAATTTTGAACTTTTTCTTTGGCACTCAACGTGTTAAGTTTTCCACTCTATTAAAACTAATGCAAGTGAATAGGTACTCAAAATTTCCTGAAGAAAAAAATTAATAATTTTGACACATTTCATTCCTAAAAGAACATCGTCAGATTGTATCAAACAAACTCTTTCGTTTCTTTTTTTTTAACCCTTACCCCTCGAATTAAAGTTCACTGTGTTGTCTCTAGTACTTGTCTTTTAAATGTGAATTTCTATCTTATATGACCTGTATTCATCTTTCATGATTTAAATGATGTATTTAGGCCTCTAAATGTTTACAGCAAGCTACACTGGAGCAAATAGAAGCAATATGTACAATTTAAGGCAAATTATTTTACATTTTTACTATCATTAATATTATTACTGTCGTTATTGCATACCGATTGCTTCTATTACTAACTTCACTAAACAAATTATTGGTGATTTTTGCTATTTGAAATTTGATTTACAATTACGCCAGCCATCACCATTTCACTAGTAGGTGCCATTAAATGTTATTAGATGTATTCATTAGGGTACAAGGAAGGAGTAGAGATACAAAAATACCGGGGTTTTGTACAATTACCTGACATACACAACATTGAACAGTATGCTATACGTATATGACTAGGAGAGCACATGGCAACCATGTTTGTTTACCATGGGTCGAGCCTTCGCGTGCGAGAGTGGACTGGGCCTCTCCCGACAGACGTGGGGTAAGGATTAAATTAGGAATTGGTGAATGTTATGATCAAGCATAAAAAAAAACATTTATTTTAAAATTCTGTGTTCATTACCGTAATAAAATGTTTAAATACTTTTTGAACCTATCTTATTGCACTCTGACTATCGTGCTTCCTCTTCTCTCAGCTGGTAGAACGGTACTTTTTGAACCTATCTTATTGCACTCTGACTATCGTGCTTCCTCTTCTCTCAGCTGGTAGAACGGACTGTGCCATGCGATCCTTGATGCCACGCCACAGGGTTGGTCTTGCCGGTACCTTTCCAATCATCATGCTGTGGTGACATCACTGGTTTTTGTGGAAATGTATATATAGTCTATTTGTGTTTGTATTTGAAATTGTTTTTGGGAAATGATTTTGGAATGTCTGTTGAGCATTAATAACATCTAAATTTTAAAAGGAGTGTGAAATGTTGTGCTTTATTGATACATTGACACTGAAGAAGTAAGTATAAATAACCACCTAATCGATACTTTATTAATGCCTCAGGCAAATTGAATAAAATTAAAACTTACAGGACATGTTTTGACCACTTAGTGCAAATACCAACAACAAATTAAACTTAAACAGCATTCAGAAAAATAAAAAGGATATGTAAAATTCACCTTTAATAACCCGAAGATTTACGAAATCACCAACTTATTCAAGAAACACAATACCAAGGTAGCCTTCCCTACAAACAACAACACAAAACATAGATTCTTTAGTCATAATAAAGCTAATAAACTTAAAGATGACGAATTCCAGGAATCGGGTATTTATAAGCTGACTTGTGCTCAATGTAAAAAAACTTACGTGGGACAATCTGGAAGGAACTTCTCAATTAGATATCAAGAACACGTCAATGCTGAAAGATACAAAAGATTCTCTGCCATGGGATCCCATATGAAAGAGTCCAACCACAAATTCACCAATATTAAACAGGACCTTCAAATTATCTGTATGATTAATAAAGGTAATCTTATGAACAACCTAGAAAACATCCACATCGTTCTTGATAAATTGGAAAACGGTGAAGAGAATCTCAACAAAAACAACGAGCATAAAAACATCTTATATGAGAATATTAGCAAATACTTAGAATGGGTAGACATGAAACAGACTAGACGAACAAGAGATATAATCAAACACGACATCGCAGAAGCACAGCCCAATCTCCCTCCTCCCTCACATGTTATCTTAGATGATGATAAAACTCTACTTCCCTTCTCTCCAGAGCTTTCCATGAACTGTCAAACTGTATCACATCGTTACTTCACCAGGTCGCGCTCAAAGACAGACCCTCTAGAAAGCGCAGAATAAACATCTTTTCCAAACAAGAATGAGAGGCAAGATGACCTATTCTGATGACCTCCATTTTTATCAAAGGAGTCTCCAAAGAACTTTTATTTGTGCTTATTGTCATAATGTTTTTTTCTTTCCAGTTCTTTATTTATACAGCTGAAGAGGACCACTAAGTTGTCAAAACATGTCCTGTAAGTTTTAATTTTATTCAATTTGCCTGAGGCATTAATAAAGTATCGATTAGGTTGTTATTTATACTTACTTCTTGATTAAACATTGATACGGTCATGAAATGGACAACTTGTAACATTGACACTGTGTAGTAGAATAAATGCTGGAAATTTCTCAGGGTGCGTGATCACTGAGGTTGCTTTGGTTGGCAATTTTTGCAGTATTTCTGTTTCCTCCTTTATATTTAATAATTTTCTATTATTCATGATGTGTAATATTTTAAGATCTGTGCTGATATCTGTGAATTGGTGGGAATTGTCGTAAACATATCACTGAGGGCTCGGTTGTGTCTAATTGCATTTTGTGTTCTTTGTATCTGATTTGAAAATTATGTTTTATTTTAACAACATTTGTGGCATTGCAGTTAAGTTCTGTTGTTTTCTTTTTCAGATAATTTCAAGTATTTATTCAGGGTGATTCAAAACCTCACTGTACAAACTTTGTGAATGTAATGTAGAGGTAAAAATTATTCTGAAATGTCATAAGAATTTTTTCCTGAGTTATGCAACACAAACTAACTACATTCCTCCCAGAGTTTATTAATTTAAGGGTCACGAATTCAGATAAGGCACTGTCTGTATTGTAAACTTGCAGAAAATGCACCCAGTCCAGAGTAGAATTCCAACCAGTGCAGCAAGAAAAAGAAAAGTTTCCCAGAGTTTAACTGAACAAAGGGATCACAAATTTAACACAAACTACATGCTGTACATTCACTTTACCCCCAAAGTAACGTCCATGAAAGTACAGATAGTCGTGCTCATCATTGTACTACTCCTAGAATATCACAGGCCGGGCTGAGTGGCTCAGACGGTTAAGGCGCTGGCCTTCTGACCCCAACTTGGCAGGTTCGATCCTGGCTCAGTCGGGGTATTTGAAGGTGCTCAAATACGTCAGCCTCGTGTCGGTAGATTTACTGGCACGTAAAAGAACTCCTGCGGGACTAAATTCTGGCACCTCGGCGTCTCCGAAAACCGTAAAAGAGTAGTTAGTGGGACGTAAAACAAATAACATTATTATTATTAGAATTGGGACGTAAAACAAATAACATTATTATTATTAGAATATCACAGAGCACTTTCTTGTTAGAAACAACTCTGTGTAGTGGAGTTTACAAATGAATAACAAATGTACTGTAGTCGCTAGGGAACAACACAAACTCATAAGGATTAAACATAATGAAGAGATAAAACTCAACAGGGAAATGTACAAGTTGACGTCACATGTACAGTATTCTGCCTCTGCAAGAATTCTCTTCCACAGGCCATGCAAAGATTGTGTTTTCTCTTAATTCTGGCAATTTTGAAGTGCTATGTAGGCAAAGGTGATGCATCCAAGAGCTGTACTGGCCAAGATTAAACATTTTGTAGATGTGTGGTACTGTCTCAGATTTGCATTGATCGAGATCTTGTTGTTAGTGTTCATGGTTAGTTTGTTTAACACGTTGAGTGCCAGACCGATTTTCATAGGCTTGCCGTCTAGTGCCGTGAGCTAATAACATCGACTTACTCCCTGGTGCCAAAACGTTCACAGGCTTAACCAAGCAAATGATCGCTGATATGAGGATGTATTTATGATATATTAGGTTAACTTATTATGTATATTAGGTAAAATATTGCGACCCCATATGGGGTCGTATTGGTCATTACGAACTGTACACGTACACGCGCCCCCATATGGGGTTGTACTTATACAGTAGTTACTGTCCCGACGCTCGGTCATACTTACATTTTCCTTTGCGGGGACGCGTTATATGCTGTTGATTATGATAGATATGTTATCTTGTTCATACTGGAGCCGTTAAAATGTACTATCTCCAATTTAAGGTCAGGAAATGTTTGTAAATGACGATCTTCCGATTTTAGGTTAGGAAATTTTCGTATAGAATATAGTTATATAAAGTAGTGAAAATCATGTGAATTTGGTAAATTAGGATCTAACAGAATAATATTATAAGAAGAATTAGTAGTTACGGAATATTGAATAAGTATACAATTTTTTTGTATAACTTTCAATATGAGTAAGAGAAGCTGGCAGCGCTGGTTGTGCACATGGGAAACCAGTGACTACATCGTAGAAGACGGTCATAATTGTTGCAACAGCTGGCTTGGAAACCTGGAGTACAGTGGGGAAGTGTGTGCTGAAGACTGTAATTCATGAATGTGGTTGAACGTGTTAGATCGATATTTGCTGTATACTGGGTTCAAAATCACTGTAACTAAATACTTTGTCTACATCATCATTGTCCGACTTGTTCGATATATCGTCCAGACAGTCTGCACTAAGTCTTTTACTGCTCGATTTACTCGTAACGACTTAAAGAAGAAAAGGAAACTCACAGCACTGCACACTTACATAAACAACCCGTGCGTGAGATAGACAATGACTTTGTCACCCCACAAAGCACTCTTGACGTACCCATATGGGGTCGCGCCAAAACAGGAATTGAGAAATGGAAGGTGGACTATGCATGTACTTTAAATAGACGACCAGCAGATGGCAGGAAGAGACTTTATACATCTTCGAAACACATACTTACTGCGCACCCAAATGGGTTCGCACAGTTCTCGATTTAGAACGAACGTACGACCCCATATGGGGACGTGAGGTTCAAAAACTTGGCTACTCTCACGTACCCATATGGGGTCGTATGGCACTCAACGTGTTAATCTTGTTGATGCTAGATACCAGTGTTCTAGCCTCTTAATATTCAAAGACAATGAATGTTTAAATTTTTTTTTTTCCAGGGAAAATTTGGACCCACGTGGGCAGTATTCTGATGAAGAACTGTGGAGAAGCCTTGAACTGGCCCAACTAAAGGAAATAGTCAGCAATTACCCTGGAAAACTTGGTTAGTTATTGCTTTTGTTTTAGGAAGGAACACTGATGGTGTTGATACTAATTTATGTTAGGGGCCAGGGGAATACCTGTGTACCTAGTATTTATAAAGTATGTCTGATTACACATTTAACTGGTCCGCTATGCTATCATCCACTATCATCATCATCATCATCATAATCGTTGACCTTCCAAACGGTCGATCAGACACCACATTTAGGGCTGTCATCCACGTGACACATTCCCTATTAGTTGTTTGCAAAGTCTTTTCCTAAATGATTGCAAAGAATTTGGAAATTTATCAAACATATCCCTTGGTAAATTATTCCATCCCCTGATTCCTCTTCTTATCTATATAAATAAAGTTGTAGGGGGTCCGCTGTCTGTAATTTTGTTTGTTTTGCCAATTTTTCAGATATTTATCTGATTTAGGTCAATTTCAGACCGTATCAGTGGTTTTTAGCTTTCATGTCTGTCCGCCTTTTAAACCATCAGAGAAAAAGGCCGGATAGATCTCGACCAAACTTCATATATCAAGTATACTCATCCAGGGGAAGGTTTAGATTTGCATATGATTTAAAAATCACTGAATAGAATAGGGGTTTATAGGGAAACCACAACAGTTTTCTTCCATTTTCTCTTATACTATTGATTTTCTAATACCAATATAATGGTCCGTTATTGGGCATTATAAATTTTCCAGCTAACTCATTCTTGGTTGCCTGCGTTTCGCCCTCATGTGCTAAGTTGGGCTCATCAGTTGATACTTAGCACACCTACCAAGACACAAGGCCAGTGCATACCGTGGATGCCACTGTATAGGCTACTTGAAGCCACCAGCAGTGCCAATGCACTATGAGAGACTTTGTCTCACTTCCAAAATTTGATGCCTGCCTGGCCATCAGATGACATAGATGTCGATTCCCATAGGGAACATGAAATATTTGTCCTGAATGAGTAAATTTATAATCCCAATGTAATGGTCCGTTACTGGACATTATAAATTCCCTATGGGAATCAACATCTATATCATATTGATTTTCTGTAAATTCCGTGAACTATACTGTGAAACGTCGCTTCATATTAAACAACTTTTGTTATGTACATAATTTTTCTTGATCACTGGACACTCTTTCCTTTGAGGAAAAATTACAGGCTGTTTAAATGTATTGCTTTAAGGCCCCAGAAAGTATCGAAATATGGAGGCGATCTAAATATCAAAGAATTATTTAGCCACTTCATTGATACCTTTATTTGCCTTTATTTTATAAAATCAAATAAAATAAACATGTACTACATGTATCGATTAGGTGACTAAATAATTCTTTGGTTCTTAGATTGTCATATCGATATGGATATGAAGTGGATAGTTTGTAATATGGAGGCAATTTCAATTACAGTACAGACCTTCGTTTCATGATAACTGCTTTCTAAATGTAAGTCATTTCACAAAGCAGCTTATACAATCACTGCTCATTTTGGACAGATCTTCAACATTGGTCCTTTGCCTTATTGTTGTATTTCAATTCTTTATACTTTTTAGATAGCACAGACTTCTCGATTTTAATCAAATTTCTCCAACTCCATTATGACTGGCACTTGGCAAGTGAGCCTGATGTTGACTGTTGTGAAATGGATTAGATCCATGTTAGACGGGAGGAAAATAAAGGCAACTCTGTTTGAAGAGACTCTAACGGTTATAGCCACCCGAGGTTGTGTGCAGGGAGGAGTCCTTTCTCCTCTTCTGCAGAACCTTGTAGTGAACAAAATCATAGTCATGCTCAATAAACAAAGATTTTATACACAAGGATACGCAGATGATCTAGTTATTGTGGTAAGAGGTAAGGTGATGAGTGTCATCCAGGACCTCATGCAAAGATCATTTAATGTTAATACCAGTAATAAAATTATAAGTAAAATAAAAAGAAAGAACAAAATAAGACTAACACCAGAGAATCACAAGAGTTCAAAGACAAGAAAGTTTCCACCTTTTCAATACAAATTTATTTATATAAAAATTCAATCTACAGTACCGGTTTCGACCTTTTTACATACGGTCATCCTCAGCTGTACACTATTACCTTCACATAAGTCAAGTTTTATTGATTTGCCTTGTCCATTATAAAAGTCATGATATAGTATGTCTTACATTCTAATTGGGCATACTTAAAGTTAAAATTGACTATAACAATCTAAAATAACTGTGGGTGAATCTTTCGTTAAGATACAACCATTAATAACATAAATATTTGAAAAATAAATTTTAGGCCTTTCCCTAAACTACCATTTCAGTCAGCGTGAACAAAATTATTTATGGCCTAGATTGTAGCGACTTATTCCCTGAGTTTGCATACTGATTTTTATTAAATTCTCTTCAGCCGTTTCCTTGTGATGCGTGTACAGACAGACAGACAGACAGACATTACGGAAAAGTAAAAAGTGCATTTCCTTGTTACTGTGGACACGACTGATATAGAAATACCATCCTTGTAAATTTTGAACAATGTACAGACAAAACTCTTATTTTATATATGTTGTTTGTCCAACCCTTGTCCCATTTTCCTACGGGGTCGGGTATGAGGTGAGATGAATCTGTCGTCGTGGGTTTTTTTAATGACTGTATTCCCTTCCTGACGTCAACCTCATCCGAGGAGTTAATGAGATGAAATGAATGACGTGATATATGATAGTAGGGAGAGGGTGAAACCCGGTGCCGGCACGTAGCCTACTTCTGTCGAATAGCACCAAGGGGTCTGCTCAAGGCTTAACGTCCCCATCCTACGGACGAATCACCATCAACAGCGTCATATGCCCTCACTCCATATGAGCACTGCGGAGAGCTTTGGAATTTAATCCAGGCTTTTGGCACGCAATCTAATGATTAGAAATTGTATACCACCACCTCTCCTACCCTGCCGGCCAACATTCTGATGGTGAAATTTTTTTCGACCAACGAGACTTGAACTGGCTAACCTCGGTGCCAGACCGCTTTAGACTTCAGCGCCTTATTTTATATATATATAGACTAAGAAATGTCAGCAAACCCATACTGTCTGGATGCTTACTTTGCGGTACATATCTACACCCTCTTTAATTTATTTTACTGTCTTATTCTATATAATCATTAAAAACAAAGTGAGATCATTAAAAACGAAGTGAGACACTAAATCTAAGTAGTAAGTGTGTTTCATATTTACTACATGTTCTCCCTAATATCTAACATGTATGTTCCAGATGGTGAAGTCAGAGAAGGTGGCGAGAACTTGAGTGCTGGTGAACGTCAGCTCTTCTGTCTGGCTCGAGCCATCCTCCACGGAGCGGCCTGTCTCGTCATGGATGAAGCTACGAGCTCTGTGGATCCATCTACCGAGAAAGCTCTACTGGCTGCAGCATCACGGGCTTTTGCTGGAAGGACAGTCATTACAATAGCAGTGAGTTGTTCATCTTGATGCACCTCATAGTCTTGTTTCAAAATACATTAGAAGTCCATTATAGCAGGAACCCCATTGTAATAACAGTTTCTTTCTGTCCTTTGAGAATTCCTATATTAAACTGTGTATTATTCTTCAGTTATAACGAGAGCCATATCACTAATGCATTTGTTATTATGAGTGATTAACCGTGTGTTATTTTTTTCCATTATCAATATTCATGCACTCCAGAGATTATATTGAATGCGATTGATCATCTTCAGTATCGCTTTTTCACTATGTGCCCTAGCGAGCTCTCTCGTCAGTATTTGAAGGCCTTCGGAGTCAATTAGTAATACCCATTGACTAGTGTACTGTGATAGCAATATAGCTGGACATTATAAATTTTCCAGCTAACGCATTGCTGGTTGCCAGCATTTCGCCCCAGTGTGCTAAGTTGGGCTCATCAGTTGGTAAATAACACACCCACCAAGACGCATGGCTAGGCATACCGTGGACTGTTGAGCCCAACTTAGCACACTGGGGCAAAACTCTGGCAACCAGGGATGAGTTAGCTGGAATATTTATAATGTCCAATAACGGACCAACTATATTGGTATTATAAAATTTTCTCATTCGGAACAAATATTTAAGGTTAACTATGGGAATCAACATCTTTATTATAGTGTACTATGAACAAAATCCAAAATGAAAAAGGGGAACATCTTTTCATAATAAATGCATAAATAATGTGTCCGACAGAAATTGTTAACTCGTTAGAAATAACGGCGGAAGTAAACAATCGCTTTAAGTAAGAATGTGATATACAGAGTGTATCTCTGATTTCGAAGGTTAGTTTATAATTTCTGGCAACTGGTTACATTTTTGAAATGCTATTCCTATGTAAATTTATAGCAGGAAAGTTATCATTACTCTGCTGGAGCTTGAAATGTCGTTAGTGCATGAGCAATACCTTGTAATCTACAATGCTCTTCCTGTCCATAATCCTCCTTAACACTGGCCACTCCTCCCAGCCACATATGGTTATGGAATCCATCAGAACAGTGTTCGCTGTGTTCATTTTCCTGTGCTCGAGTGTAAAGGAAAATGAACCTTAAATGCATTATACTGTAGGAGTGTGTAAATACTTCATGAAAATATACATTCTTATAATACATTATGGTAAGATTAATTTTCCTTCACACAACGGCATAGGAAAACGAATACAACTATGATTGTTCTGACGGACTGCATATCCATATGTGGCTGAGAAACGTGACCAGTCTTAGGAAAAATAATTGATAGGAAAAGCAATGTGGGATACGAGGTATTGCTTACGGAATGACGATATGTTTTCGTTATACATGGCACTGTTTGAATAAGAAAACTGAAACATTTGCCACAGAAGCCTCTGGAGTGATACCGTTACATTTTTTAAGAAAGAAATTGAATGTAACGTATTCAAGTAGTACCAGAATTAGCAAAATACCTTATGAGTACGGAAATCTGCAAAAATGCAAGTTTTGAACAAACTGATTGCCACTTTACACTGATTTTAATGTGTGCGTGCGTGCGTGCGTGCGTGCGTGCGTGTGTGTGTGTGTGTGTGTGTGTGTGTGTGTGTGTGTGTGTGTGTGTGTGTGTGTGTGTGTGTGTGTGTGTGTGTGGAATTTTCTTCTGACTTTTACAAAAAATGGGATATAATGACAATCCTCTATAGTGAGTAAATTTTTTGCCTTTATGAATTCTTGCTATAATGGATGTCTACTGAACTTACCAACAGGGGAATTGAAAGCTCAATCTGAAGCATAATCTTACAAAGCTGTAACTAATTTTCCATGTTATTTGTGTATGTACAGGTTAACCATTGTGCATAAAATTCTCATTACAGTTTTAACATGTTTACTGTTGTATCGGCCACAATTTTTAAGCCAATTTGAAGGTCCCAAAACAGGGGGTGCAGCGGGAACATTTTCAGAAAAAAATGTTTAAAAGACCTGGGAACATATTGTAACCAATGAAACTATTCAGAGAGGTATTTATATAATAACAAAGACGTTTGCAATTGCCAGTACGGCTGTTGACTCGTGCAATATTATAACAGGGGCTGAGACCAATACGTCCATAGTCAAATTAAGCCTGGTAAATATTGTGCAAAACATGGTTAAAATGAGCAATGATCTTAATACAACTTCAATGAAGGCCGTAATGGAATTTAGTGGTCTATCATTCCTTATGATGATGTCAGACTGGGAGCAGATGGTGATGATATCGCCATTTACATCACTTGCTGCGGAAATATTAATTGCAGTATTATAATATCCAGCCCATTGTGTTCTGTCCAAATACTTGAAACAATTTACCATGTGCCTTCAAAACAATCATAACTGTACTAAATGCTGAGATAATAGTCGGAACTTAAAACATTGCTCAGGGAACATATTCAAAGGTCTGCGTATTTTGGAGCAGCTTACTTGCACATATTCATGACTAAAGGCATCTGGCTCCTTGGCTAAATGGTTAGCGTGCTGGCCTTTGGTCACAGGGGTCCCGGGATTGATTCCCGACAGGGTTGGGAATTTTAACTATCATTGGTTAATTTCCCTGGCACGGGGGCTGGGTGCATGTGCTGTCTTAATCATAATTTCATCCTCATCACGACGCGCAGGTCGCCTAGGGGTATCAAATCAAAAGACCTGCACCTGGCAAGCTGAACCATCCTGGGATCTCCCGGCACTAAAAACCATACGCCATTTCATTTCATGACTAAAGGCAAGTGTGATTAACTTCAATCATGGATTTATTTTTCTAAATCGCAAATCTGTCGTCAAATTTGTTGTCAACCTGATGAACTAGTACGAGATGTGCGCGCTGTGTTCCTGTGCCAGTTATTTTTGTGCCAAGTCTGCAATTCATCCTTTGTTTTCTCGTGCTTTGTCTTGAAGGCCACTGCAAGCTGGATCACATCCTCATGTTGAGATGGCAGTGTGTCACGGATTTACGAACACACAAAAGTAATCAGCAATGCATACTCTATGAAATAAGTAATGTTGCCTGTGTTGTTGAACTTATCTCACGAAATATTTTACCAGATCCACTCAAAAGTTTTAAACTTATTTTTAAACATTCATAAAACAAAGAAAGATTGAAACTGTACACGGAGGCTATTTATTAGTTTATATTCCATTCCTAATTTACCTAGGCCTATCACTTGCAGAGGGGCTAGATTGTTTACATTTAAAAACTTGGGAGAAAAAATACATTATAACTGTACAGTACCATATCAATAAAAAAAAACACTGCTTATGAACATTTACTTGGAAGCATAAGCAAAGTGGCTAGTTTCACTTTCATCTCGTGGACACCAGTCAGGAATGTGATGTTAACCATACAAATTAGGAGGTTCTGATATATTGGACCCCTGTAACATTTTGTGACTGTGAAGATAAAGATCTAATATATGGGAAATACCACATTTTTGGCATTTCTGACACACATCCCTTCTCTTTGTCTCTTCATCCTTCTTTTTCAAGTATTTCTTATTCTTTTCCTCTTCTCCACTTTTATTCCTTCTTACCATCTTCTTTTGTTTATTCCCACTTCTGTGTTCTTCTATATTATCCCATTTCTACTTTTACTTCAACTTCACTTCCCATTTGTTCTCGATCTTCTTCCTATTTTTCTTATCCTATTCTATTTTAACCCTTTTAGTGTCAGGTGAAAATGTAAACATGAGGTCTAAAAGTGCCAGGCTGTTTTAAAGTAAAATGTAGGCTTTTGGGAAAAAGAATGTAACTCCTTTGTTTTTAAAGATATGAAAACAAAACTTAATCAGGAAGTGCAAAACATAGTCATCTAAATTCAGCATAACTTTCAGATCTTGATGATATTTAATCCTCATGTTATTAATGAATTAATAAAGATAATTTATTTAGGAAAATAAAAGTTGGAAAATTTGGTAATTCCTATTAACACATGCTTACAAATAAAGTAAAAACAAACACTGGAGGGCACAGATATATAATGCAAGACCCATGAAATGCATTTTTTTGTTCTAAAAATATCTGCAGAGGTGCCAAAAATCCAAAATTCTAAACTCTAGCACATTTAAAAATACGCCAGCAATGGCAATCGCACAAGTAAAGAAAATTAAATGATGGCTGTGAAAATAAACAGCCATATAGCTGATCACTAGCAAGTAAATTGGTGACGTCTTGGACTTTGGATTGTGATTCTGATATTGGTGATGAATCACGAGTCTATTTCACTTCAGACAGTGAATTACCTGCGCGGAATGTGACTGTGATAGTGATGATGTTGACGCTGAAAGTGACTGGGAAAAAAGGAATGTTAACCAGGACAATCCTGCACAGGCTCCACAACATTTCCTGAACTCATAGTTCTTTCATTTCCTCCTCTCTTACACAACTCTTCTTATACTTCGACGCCATGCTTTTACGGAAATTTAAACATTGCTCGAGATTATCAATAGACAGAAAACAAGAGAATGTTGTCAGAATATGTTAGCTCGAACTCTCTTTATGGTCGTGCCAAGATTAGGCCCCATTTTTGGTCTAGAAGCCTATCAAACAATAAAGAAACGAAGCCTTCCTCAGAGCAACACTGGCAAGTTTTGTTCATTTCTTAGGATCACTCACAATAACTCTGGCACTAAGAGAGTTAATTCTCTTCATCTTTACCCTCTTGTTTAAGTTCATCCCTATCTCACTCAGAAATTTTCTCCTAACCAACAGCAGCTGATGATATTAACAAGTTTGATATTTACCTTGTCCTTGCAATAGATGTTTAGTGCCATCATGCTAATATGAGTGAAGATAACAATTGAAACTTTCTTTCAGCATCGCCTTACCACTATCCTCAACTGTGACCGTATACTTGTCCTGGATGCTGGCCAGATTGTCGAAGATGGGACACCATCCAAACTCCTCAACAAGTCTATGGGCGTCTTCTCGTCCATGTTACGAGCTTCTGAAGAAGGAGCGATAGTGCCATAAATTATGGTATAAGAACATATTTATTTATAATGATGTAAGTGAATGAAGTATTTATATTGTGTATTGTGTCAACGCAAGGAAGTGACGGTGCTATTTGATAGGCTGCTCGTTAGGAGAAGATTGTGAAGTGATGAACATGTATCAGGGAAATAAATCACGTGAAGAGTTAAGTCTCAGAAGAAAGTTATGTTTGGTCTTCTTGGTGGAAAAATAATTCATCTTCTGTATTAATCTGACAAAGTAAGAATAAGCTTACTGATTGCATTTGGGTAGAGTCTTTCTTTTGGCATGTAGGAAAGGATCTCAACATTTAACTTATATTTATGACATCTATATTTATATTTATCACAGAAATGTTAATACAAACAAAGTTTGTTCCAATGGGCCTTCCAAGAAGATGTTTAGATGTTTTACGTGATTCTTTGGCAATGGTAAATCATCATTTGTACGGTATGTGTAAAGAAAAATAAAGTTTTCCTGATCGGGGATAGCTGTAGGGCTACAACAGGGGAAATTCAAAATTTTTAAAAAAATATATAAGCTCATTTTATACTAAGATAAATAGTGCAAAAATAGATAATAATTTGATGCTGTTACCATACGGTACCCCTTGTTCTAAGGCAGCTATCCCTTGTGGATTCTCTCTCTCTCTCTACTATGGAGAGAGGAGGTTACCTTCATAGTTTTCACCTCCAGTTCATTGCCTGACACCCTTAGGACTGTGTGTGTGTGTGTTCTTGGTTCTTGAGCTACTATTTCTTAATTGATGCTCATCAACAGTTTTAACAATTTATGTTCCTTCAAAGACCAATATTTTTTTCAACATATTTAGAAAAAAGGAACATTTTAGAGTATTTATTTATTCGTGTCAGTAGCACAATATAGATTACAGATAGGAAATTAGATAAAATTTTGGAGTTAAACAGTAGAATGAAGTCCAGTGTTCCATCGAAGCAGCAGTTGGCTTATTTATTAAAACTCCCATGGCATATTTATAGATCATAGGTAGTAAATCGATGGCCTAGATTGAATACCTCATATCTCACAAAGTTTTTCCTATCTGTTATTTCCGATAAGACTGGTTACGCCTCCGAGCCACACATGAATATGCAGTCCATCAGAACAATGTTTTTGTATTCTTTTTCCTATGCCGATGTGTGAAGGAAAATGAACCTTATTATACCGTACCATAGGAAAGTACTGTATGTTTGCGTGACGTATTTACTAACTCCTAGAGTATAATTTTTATAAGGTTCATTTTCCTTTACTTGTAAGCATAGGAAAATAAACCCAATGAACATTGTTCTGATGGACTGCATACCCATATGTGGCTGGCAGGCGTGACCATTCTTAACGGAAATAATGGACAGGAAGAATTTTGTGAGATACGAGGTATTCAATCAGGCCATCAAAATTTCATATTATTCCGAATTGACACTCTTATTTTTAAAATTTTATCTATTATAATTTATGTCTTGCCTTAACTTTATGATTTCTAGCTATTTGCTTAACATCACACCAACACAGATAGGTCTTATGGCGACGATGGCATAGGGAAGGCCTAGGGATGGGAAGGAAGCAGCCGTGGCCTTAATTAAGGTACAGCCCCAGCAATTGCCCGGTGTGGAAATGGGAAACCATGGAAAACTATCTTCAGGGCTGCCGACAGTGGGATTCGAACCCACTATATCCTGGATGCAAGCTCACAGCTGCGCAACTCTAACTGCTTGGCCAACTCGCCCGGTACTTTAAGATTTTGACCGACGATGGTCCCTAGCAAGACTGAAACTAGTTTCAAATATATGTATCATTTTCTAGGTTATAATAAATGAGTATTGAATAGCTGGAAACACTTCAGTTCTTGTTTTAAATTATATTTATAGATACCCATACTACATTATAATCTTTTCATGTAGAATTTGTAGATGATCCCTTCAACTCCAGTGCTATCTGCCTTCTTCGTCTTCTGCTTGTACCTTATCCCCATCAGATGTCGGCTGTCTTCAGGGTGATCTGATTCTTGTTCTCAGCAAGTCAGAAAAGAGTGAGAGTACTGAGCTGATACCATTCTTGTAGATTCATAGCCAAAGATATTCTCCTTCTTTCTCTACTTCTCCTTCCTTCAGTTTTTTGTTGTAAAATAAGCTGAAGAAGTTTGTACTTATTATTTTTAATAACATAGCCAAAGTGCGTGAGTTTCTTCTCTTTGATGTTGTGCATGACCTTCAGATCTTTGTTCAAGTGTTGGAGTACTTCACTATTACTTATTCTGTCAACCCTTGTTATTCTGAGCCGATGTCTGTAGCACCACATCTTGAAGAAACAAAGTTTTCTGCTGCTGTTCTCTGTCAGAGTTCAGACCTCAGCACTAGAAAGTAAGACAGAAAATACATAACAACAGCAAAGTCTCTGTTAACAGAGGATTTTACTCATTCTCCTGAACACTGTCCTCGTCTGTTCAATTTGGGACCTAATTTTAACAGCCGAAAAACATTTGACTTCACTCCAGGGATGTGTGTTGTTGACTGCAGGTTATTTGGAAGCATGTCCATTATTCTTTCTCCAGTACCTATAGATCATTGACACAAGTTTTCTCTCTTAGGCAGAATTTTTTAATCTAGCAACTGACTGTCAGCATCCTTGATCCGATACCAAATTTCGGCCGAGCTGATGGGCCCAGACGGTTGATTCATGATTTTCTGAGCCCAGGTTGGCAGATTAGAACCTGAATCAATCTGGGTTATCTGAAACTGCTCAAATACACCAATCTCATATTGGCAAGTTGCTGGCATTGCAAGAAATAAACTTCATTTCCTGTATCAAATCTTATAAAATATAGTATCGAACAGGTGCAATTTTACTTTTACTGATTTAATGTAAAGTTGCTGGCATTTAAAAAATAACTCCTGCAGAATGAAATTCTGGTAGCTTCTTGTCTCTGAAAAGAGAAAGAAATAATTTATGGAACCTAAAACCAATAACATCATTTTAACATATTTCCACACAACTGCCAACGGCCATAGCCATGTTGAAACACCGGAACCCGTGAGATCTCCGTGGGCGTGGTCAAGATTTGGATGGGTAATCGGGAGATAGTGGGTTCAAGCCCCACTGTCGGCAGCCCTGAAGATGGTTTTCCGCGGTTTCCCATTTTCACACCAGGCAAATGCCGGGGCTGTACCTTAATTAAGGCCATGGTCGCTTCCTTCCAATTCCTAGTCCTTTCCTATCCCATCGTCGCTATAAGACCTATCTGTGTCGGTGTGATGTAAAGCAAATAGCAAAAAATAAAAAAAAATAAAAATAAGATTTGGATGAGTTCCCATGCGTTATTGGTGGGGGTAAGGGAATGGAGAAGCTCAGGCACACCTCTGCAGAGGTTCGGACTTTCCTTCGGGCAGAATACACCCTTACCTTACCACAAAACTGCTCTAAATCTTCCTCTGTGTTTGTGATGTGCAGTGAGTTTCTCTTATCGGTTGGCAGGCAGATGCGTGCAGCTTATCCATCTCCCGTTGATTCCTCACTCCCCGCTCCATGACGTTGAAACAAGGACAGCACTTTGCTCACTTTATCCGTGCATGACATGAGATAACAATTAAAATTAAGACAATAAGAATTAAGAAAATAAGCTCGTACCTTATGACAGGACATTTTCATAGCCTGCCATGCCGTGCTCTTCGAAAGCCCAGTTTCTTGTCCAAGTCGTCTTTCTGTGATGTCATTTACTATTTCCTCGTTCACTTCTTATTGCGTAAAGAACGAGGTCTTCTCAAATTTTTTACGAGTTTCTGCATGGTCTCTCTATGTGGAGGGCATATGCATGTTCAATTCTCAGTCCTAAGGCTGGTTGGATCTTCCACACTCTGCCATCAACTGTCATAGATGGGTTAGGCATCACTGAAGAGGCATACTAGGAAAATGAGGAATGAGGTAGTTTCCCATGGCTTTCCTCACTGAGCCAGAAATTGCTATTACATATCTGTCTGCCAAGCCCACTGAAATGCTTGCACCATCCGACCCTATGAGCAATATTTTTCACACCATTCATAGCAGGTACTGGCTGCATAAGGAATGGTATTACTAGCATTGCTCATACCTCAATCACTTTCATATTGTCAAAGCCAAGGTTGAGACTGAGACAGGTCAATGAAAGTAACAAAATTGTTCTTGCCTATACCAGAAGACATAGTGCACTGTAAACACTACGTCCTGCCAGCAAAGGCATAGTGGAGGGCGTACACCTGGACTTCCCTGCAAGACTCTGTTTTCACGTAATTATCGTACATGAATACCCTTTCCTGTACCGTGTACACATGTGAATTATACCCCGAAGTAACACTTCACAACTAGAGAACAGTTGGAGCAACAGAGAAACACTTAAAGCATGTTCTAAGCACGGACCTGAACTGCAGAGTGTGGCCATTCCCGTGCTGTCGCTGCGTTGTGTAACGGGAAGTGTGGAGTCAACAAGGATGCAGATAAGCTGGGCGCGCTTGCCGGCCAACCAATGAGAGAAATTCACTGTAGTTTTTTCCATTAAGATGCTAGGGTCCACCTTACTGAATCTTGCCCTCCACTTTGTTCGGCCTGCAGCATAATACTTTGGCTGACTGTGGGGTTTTGCCTGCACAATAGATAGACTTCTTTGAATTATCCTTGTTTCCTCAGAAGATATCTTGAAAATGATGTATTGAATTACAGCTACTCTCGTTGAAACCCAACTTAATTCTTGCTATGTCTGCCTGATGGGTTGTAGTCTTCTAGGGCAACTGTTTATGCCTGGATAAACTTAGTTTGCAAGCCAGTAACTGTGAAATAAGTTTTATAACAAATACTGATGTAGTAACTTGGAAGTTCCAATAGCAGAAGGTACTTCTTCTGGAACTTAATTCTTCATACTGTAAGAAAATAAAGAGATCTGAGTGCTTTTCCTAAATATGTGTACTGTTAATTGTATGTTTTATATAATTGTACAAATGTAATCGTTTCATGACAGTACTACTATGTATGACTTTTATGAATCCTTGTTCCTGTAAGTAATTCCTATGACAGGTAGTGGATTGGCAATGGACAGCAGTGGCGGTGATAAAGACCCCACAGACCCCATGACTTTTGAGGGGCTCATGACTGTTTCTTACTTCAGTACCTGAAGAGTGATTTTGCATATTGATAAAGCTACAACACAGTATTATTTGTATTACAGAGGGTTATTCCAAACTTAGGTTGTCATAGTGCAGAGCTTCTTTCGTCAATAGGAGAATGATAGTTGTTTCTGAAATAAGGTGGGTTTCCCACCATCCCTTGCTGCCACTTACAATAAGTAACAAGGCTTTTGAAATAATCAGCCAGTTTTTAGAACCAAGTAGTCAGTGAAGATGCGATAACAAAGAAATCCTCCTTACCTAAACTCTAAGTACTGAAGTTTCGAGCTTGTTCATGACTTTCGACAGTCAGTGTAGCTAAGTAGACCTACGATGGATGGTTGAGTTGGAAATAGTAGTAAATATTTGGTCCTAAGAACAAGATTATTTCTTAATATTGTGACGGTCAGCGTGGTTTGGTTACTATAACTGGAATGTGCATTTCTTGTGCGTATGCGTATGTTCGTACCATAAGTGTACTATTTTAATTCCTTCCAATTTGAAAACTAAATTGTTTAAATTATTATTATTATTATTATTATTATTATTATTATTATTATTATTATTATTATTATTATTATTACAATACCTTATTCATTGCAGATAAGGCTATTTCAGATTTTTTTGTGGCATTTTAGAACAGTTCTGCTGAAGGCATTTGACTCCAAACTATAACGCCAACGTTGCACACTAGAAAGTTGACAGATTTCTATCAATGTCAGTGAACATGACAGCTGAGAGCATATGGGTTAAAAAAAAGGTAGTGATTTTCTTTTGTATGGGTTTATTTACTTTAAACAATAGACAGAATCTTCAATTTCATTTAAAGCTTGAAACGCGTCATCATAAATATTTGACTGAATTTCAACAATTTATCTTAAACTTCCAACAATTTCGAAAGCTTCAGACATGGTCGGTACAGGCTCTTCTATGAGATCAGGACTGCTCTCTTCATTATTGGAAATTTGTAGCACTTCTTGGAGAATCTTGTCGCCTCCCAGATCTTCACATACTGGAACTTCAGTTTCCGCAGTTAAATACACGTCATAACTGACATCAGTCACTACTTCCTGCCATCGCTCATGTTTCATGTGCATTTCTAGTTCTTCTGAAATAATTTCTGCATGGTTTTTTTTGAAACCTGCTTTATGGAAAGACTTTGCAATTATTGTTGGCTCACATTCCAAGGTAGACGACTTGAAGGTGGGGGAAAGGGAAAATTTCTGGTGACCCAGCGCGGATGCCTGTAAACAAGCGAAGGTCAAGCCCATGCCAACACTACACTCATTGACAGTCGTAGAGATAGAGGTTAAGTCTGTTAACGATAGCGACCACCTGACCATAACTAGAAAGCTACAATAAAAATAGAGAATTATTGAGAATTATTTGAAGGCTTCAATTCATGGAACCGTTACAAAAGTAACGTTGGGATTTGAGGAAATCAAATGATACATTGAAGTGTACGTGAAAACTTTTACAAGTGTTAGTAGTTCTATAGGTACATACTGATTTTTTCACCCAGATGGAAGGGGAAAATAGATGTTCCTCCCCCCTCACCAATGTAAGGTAACCTGCAAATTTTGTTAGGTGTTCATCAGACTCATGAGGTCAGAAAAAGCTTCACCAATGTTTCAGGATCAAGATAGTTTAGTTGAAAACAATAATGGGACCACTTTCCATCTTCTGATATTTCTTCTTTATAATTTGTTGACAGGCCTAACAGTTATATTTTCCACCACCTATAAAAGATCAAAAGAAAGTATTTCGACATGGCTAGCTAGTAAGTGAAACAAGCAAGGAGTGTATTCCCTTGTTCTTTTATACGTGACAAGCCTGGGCAAGATGAAATCGGCAACCCTCAGAAAGGCTGTACGTATACCCTCATGGACCGCTTGCTCAAAATCTACTACAACTGCTCTTTGTTCAAAACTTAATTCCCTCTTGTGACATTCTTCTTTAACCAGCTGAAGCATGTCAAAATAAGATTGTCTCGTCTTGTCTCGCAGCAGGCAAAAAACCAATGGAATATATGCTCCTTTGCAATATATATGGATGGTACATACCAGTAATTGTAGGAAATGTTTCCATGCGCACTCAAAAGTACCATAGATTAAAATGACATTCTGCTCAATATTATTGAACTGCAAGAAAATATTAGTACACACTTTTCTACTTTATTATTGATCAAAATACCTTTGCCTTTTGGTATTGCCACTGTCATTGAATTAAGTGCTTCATAGACCTCTCATGCTGATTTTGGAAAATTTTGTAATCTTGCACAAGTTAAATTATTTGAGCTAAAAAACCTTTTTCTTTTCATATTAGTTATTGATAACAACAGAAAGCTCTCAAACGCTCTCTACCACGGCTGTGGAACTGTCCATTTGCAATCCCTAATAAAATAGTTTGAAATGACCAAAAGAAAATTTGTCACCTTGCAAAACCTGCTAATTTTTTTTGTTTCAACACAGTCAAAACACCACATAAAACATCCTGATACCTGCATTAATATCATGAAAAAACATGCTAAAGTTATGAATCTAGTACAATAATAATAACGATGATGATATTGGTATACATCCCACTAACTACAGAGGTGGTGGTGGTGGTGGTGGTGATTATTGTTTTAAGAGGAAGTACAACTAGGCAAACATCTTCTAACACTAATCAGAGGGAAAAATGGAAGGAATCCGACACTTCAAAAAATGAAAGACAAGGGCCACGAAGGGCGAGAAAATGAAAGACTCCCTAGGTCTCGAGTGCACTAATACCTTCAGGGTTGGAAAAGAACAAGAATTAACCAAGGGAGGTCGGATAGGATAAATGAAAATGAGAAGCCTGGCACAAGTAAGTGGAAGTAATGCCAGAACTCAGCCAAGAGCCCCGTGGTAGCTAACCCACGCTCCGAAGTTCAGAGCTCCTGAGGCCCCCTTTAGTCACCTCTTACGACAGACAGGGGATACCGTGGGTGTTATTCTACTGCCCTCATCCACAAAGGGACACTATAATTACTAGGGGAGCACATGTAGACCATGTTTACTTGGAGACTGAGGAGTGATGACATCATTTCTGACCTGATAAGGTGTTAGGGAGAGAGAGAGACAGGGAATTAATATCCAAAAACTAAGTACGGTACGAATTTTCGCTACTATGCATGCGCGACGTATTTAATAAATTGTGGACCAGAAATTATTTGTGACATTGTAAGTCACACTATCCTTTTTCCTTCTATAGACAGCACATGTTGTACACCTGCAAGAATGTGACTTAAGTCAGGACAGCGGAAGGAAGGTGGCGTAAGCCTCGCAGTCTTTAAGAGCTCAGGTTCATCTAAATATGCACATATCTGCAGCACATAATGGATTATAAAAAAAATGTATAAGTTACCATGATGTATAAAAATAGTCAAATTTTAAAGTTAAATTATTCGGAGAAATAATTATATGGTCTACTTTATATGTCACTGAGCAGGTAAGTACTGGTAACGTTGTTAGGGGCTGAAAGGAAAGACTTCTGAACAGTACCCACAATAAGGTGAGTAAGCTGCTTCTTACACTGAATGCTCCCATGCTATCACATCATGTCCTCGAACCCCAAGTGGTAACATTTTTTGAGGTTGGTACTTCTAATGAATGGTCTCGTGCACATGTGTTGGTCGAAGAAGGAAGGGTGATAATCAGCTGCAGTCGCTATTACCCGCGTGTTCGTAATCACGGTACCTACCAGTAGTGTTAATTCAAGATTTAATACGGTACTTATTTAATTAATGACTCTTTTATGCACATTGTGCAGTATTGTGCAATTAACTAATTAATGAATGATTCGTATATTCAAATAGTAGCGGCAATTTTATCTGGCTGAAACTAGGAATTATATGAAGTATTAAAAAGAAGCAATTTGTACAAGGCCTGTTGTCTTATCAGCTAATTCAATAGTAAATATTATTGGCTTTACGTCCAACTAACTTCATTTTTAGGTTTACGGAGACGCTGAGGTGCCGGAATTTAGTCCCGCAGGAGTTCTTTTACATGCCAGCAGATCTACTGATATGAGGGTGATGTATTTGAGCACCTTCAAATACCACCAAATATACCAAATATGCACCAAATATTCGCCCCTATTCGTCTTCTTAAATTCCAGCTTTATCTTCATATTGTGATCTTTCCTACTTTTAAAGACACCACTCAAACTTATTCGTCTACTAATGTCATTTCACGTCATCTCTCCAACGACAGCTCGGAACATGTGGCTGAAGATGTTGATAATATACGAAACATGTGCCACTATTAACCAATAAGTTGCCTTAAGCAATTTAGTGTATCGACAAGGTGGAGAATAAAAAATACTTAGTTGTGAGCATACCACTTAGTCGAGCAGCTCGTCTCCTTTCTTCCAAGTCTTCCCAGCCCAAACTTTGCAACATTATCGTAACGCTACTCTTTTGTCGAAAATCACCCAGAACAAATCGAGCTGCTTTTCTCCCCACACCATAAGGCCGTGAGTTAGTGCTGTATGACTTGTGCGAATGCAGTCAATGTGATGCCTCTACCCCTGTCAGCGCAAACCAAAATGCAGACATCATTAAAAAAAAAAAAAAACAGAACCTGGATTCGTCCGAAAACACTATCTGCTGCCATTCCTGTCCCTAGTGATGTCGTTCGATACACCACTGCAGTCTGGCATGTTTATGCACATTGGTCAAAGGTAACCCAGACCGTAATAAACGGTGACAGACTGTCATTCCTGATAGTGTACGATGTGTTACACTGTTCCACTGTTGCACCAGAGCCGAGGACGACACAGATCTGTCCTGCAATGTAATTCGGGTGGGGTGTCAATCTTCTCGGAGGGGTAGTCTAGGTGGTGCGACCAGACCCATCTTGTCGTGTTCTACGGCCTTCTGTGAACCATTCTGTACACATCCGTTGTACTGCCGACACACTTCGTCCCACACGAGCAGCAATTTCCCGGATGGATGTATGACATTCTCTTATGCTAATAATGCATTGAAATCATTTAAGAAAAGGCCAGGAAAACAACAGATAGGGAATCTGCCACCTGGGCAACTGCCCTAAATGCAGATCAGTATTGATTGATTGATTGATTGATTGATCTGATGCACCCTCTTTCATACTCACTAATTTGATGGTACATTTCTTGCATACACATGCGAGGCATCCTGCACGTCTGCTCAAGACACACTGACCCATTACCTTCGGTTTATAGCGATAACGAGAGCCGCAGGCACTTTTTACCAGTCAGTGGTGGTGCCCCAAGATATCGATGTGGACCTCGAACCTGAGGGCCGACATGGTTTAAATGCTAATCATTTATTCAGAACATACTAATGCACATATCCTGTGAATATAAACTTCCTATCTCTAGTCTTTCCAGGCGTTCTGGTTTCTACGAAAATGAGTGTACGATTTTTTCAAGGAGTGTTCGGGCCCCCTTCGTGGCCCAGGCCAGCCTGCACTGCGTTACTCCCCTACCTCCGATTAAATGTCAAGCGCATAGTTTGAGCTTGGTACGGGGAAAATAAACGAGCATTTTTACAGGAAATATGTAACTTAACGCTATTATTGCATGAAACTACACCCCTCCGTTAAGTTAATGCTTGAATTATTTGGCGGTATTGCAGATACCAGTTTGATAGCTACGTCATCCCATATGTCTGGTGGAACCAATTCCATCAACTGTTTGGCTGCTGTCCTCATTGCTATTGGATAGAATTATATCCTTTTGGGCAGGTCCCCGCCATCAGCAGTCCTGAGAACGGTTTTCCATGGTTTTCCATTCCCCTGCACGAAGACGAATGCCAGAACAGTTCCTTGTATTGGCCATGGCCACCAACGCCCTCACCTGACCTGAGGGGCAGCATTACTGTATAGGAGACCCGCCGCCCCCACTAGAGACGGAATGAAAACTTGGGTAGTAGTAGTTGTTATATCCTCTTTCATTGATCCTACGTTCCTGTGATCAGCTAAAAGTTTCTAGTGCTCTTAACAGAGCACTTCCAATTGAATTGAATTGAATTGAATTGAATTGAATTGAATTGTGTCATGTTTTACAGCTCAGCACTTAGGCCTACAGACTTGAACTCCTCCATCAGCTCCTAAGTAATCATCCTATATCTGGTCACGTCTTTTGCGGCATCAGCTAATGATTTCCTATATTTCCTCCAATTATTAACAAAATTAGTAGCGGAAATATGCACAAAATGTCGTTCATCACGGCTAACCGATTTGTATAGCGCCACAGCAAGTAATGGAGACTTTGCTTGTGCTGTGAGGAAGAGTAGTAGGGGTATATTTTTTTTGCCAAGGTCATGGAAACAGGTATGATTCGCCCGCTTGCTACGCACATTCGTCATTCCAGTCTCTTTAGTGTCTGTTAGTTTCTTAGTGTATAGGCAGTCATGAGTGAGACAGTGGAGTGAGCGGATGTGCTGAACATGGGCGATTCACTCGCGCAATACAGGGCAGCTACAGGAAGGTGGAATGGAGTAGTGAAATGTGAAAAAGTGAGAGGAGAGATGAAAAATGGGCAGCAAATGGGTGTATTGGTAAGCCTGCTGGTAGCTGCAGTAATAGCAACCTTAGTGGAAATAGATGGAGTTGAGCTAAACCCGGGGCCTGGACCAGTTGGTGCAATTGGATGGGAAGAATTCAAAATGATTAAGGAACTGATCAAAGAAGCACGTCAGGACGAGCAAACAGGAGACCTAATTAGAGAACAAGCCAAGGAAATAAATAAAGAAATACAAGAGTTAAAACAGTGTGTTAAAGAGGAGATGAATGTGATAAAAGATAGAGGGGCTCATAACACGGAAGAAGTAGAACGACTGAAGACCAAAGTCAGGGATTTAGAGGAGGAACTGAGGCAAGTAAAGTGGTCTGAAAACAGGACAAACCAAGAGCCTACGAGGAAAAACCTTTTTATTTATGGTGTGCTGGAAGGAGACAACGAAAGCAAGGTGGAATTAGTATTTAAAATGGTAGAAGTGATACAAAGTAAAATGAAGATAAACTTTAGTGAGGTGGACATAGACGATGTATATGGAGTGGGGAAAGTGAAGGGTAGGAGACCGATCAAGGTTAAGTTAATATCAACCCTGATGGCGGAAATAGTGCTGAGGAATACCAGCAACTTAAAAGGTAAGAAAATTTGGGTGAGACGGGACATGGACATTGGCGTCATCAAGAAACAAACCATTTTATGCAAGCACCTAGGCAAAGCTAGATTTCAAGGCCTAAAGGCCTACATTAAAGAGCAGTGTTTGATCGTTGGAGACAGTCGCTGGTGGCGCACGTGGACACCAGCTCAGCTACAGGAAATAGACGAAAAACAACATCAGCAGAGTGTAACGTGTGAGGAAGGAGCAGAAGTGAGTAAGGTAACGCTGACGGAAGTCAGTGATGATCTAGGTGGGAGCGATATGGCAGAAGAAAGAGGAGCGGATACAGGAGTCGAGCAGTCAACGGCCCAAGAGGGAGTGGAGGACAATGCACTAGAAGACAGCCCTATCGAGCAACGCCCAGGGGTCAGCAAGGGGGTTGAAGAAAGAAGACGAGAGACAATGGTAAAGGGTAAAAACCTAAGCCTAAAAGATTTATGGGCAAAGAGAAATAAGTTACATACTGATAAGGGCGGAAAAGAGAATGGCAAAATGCCTAAAACTCCAGAAGAGGATATGGTAGAAATAGAACAAATGGAAATATCTAGAATGACTAGAAGTAAATCAGAGAATTTAGACTGTAAAAGTAAAAAATAACTAGAGTTAAAGGTATTGTGTTAATATCGAAGGAATATGGAAAAAAAATAGGTAACGAAGACTTTAAACAGCTACTGGAAGAAATGGATATTCTTGGACTTGTAGAAACTTGGGCTGATTACAAGAAAGACTTAAAGATAGAAGGGTGTATTGTATGGAGTCAATATGGATCAAGGAGATCCAATAGAGGAAAGATATCGGGAGGAATTTCGGTGGTAATCAAAAAAACTTAAAAGATAGGATACAGGTACAGCTTTTAGAATCTGAGTTTAAGGAATTAATCTGGATAAGAATATTAGATAGGGTCAATAGGAGGAATGAAATATGTATAGCTTTTGTATATAATCCACCTTTGAGCTTCCCATTTTCGCAGAATTTCTTGAGAATTTAGCGACAGAAATTAGACGAATGAGAAGTACGTATGATCAGGCAAGCATTATTATTATGAGTGATCTTAACACGAGGATAGGGGACAAGAAGCCAGTTTATAGTCAACATGAGGATGAGATATTAGTAGTTAATAGAAATAGTCAGGATAAAGAATGTAACAGAAATGGAGAAAAACTACTGGAATTATGCGCGGTAGAGGAGCTTCATATATTGAATGGATGGTGGTTCGATGATGAGAGAGGAAAACTAACCTATATAGTAGAAAATGGGGGCAGTACAATTGACCTAGTTGTAGGCTGTATGGATAGTTTGCAAGTTATCAAAGAGATATGCATAAAATAAAAATACCCAGGTATCATTGGAGAGAAGAATTAGGGAATGAATTTAGAGAGTACTTCAATGGAGAGAATTTTGAGATCTGGAAAATAGGTATTGTAAAACTGATAGAAGAGAATAGAGTTGAAGAAGCCCTAACCAGGATAGAAAATGTAATTGGAATGGCAGGAAAATGTATGAGGCAAAATCCAGGTAGAACTCAGATAAAATGTGGATGGAATAATACAGAATGTGATAAGAAAAAGTCACTGGTTATGAAGGCACTTAGGAGATACAGGGAGGATGGTGGTCAAGTAGCTAGAAACGAATTTTGTAGAAAAAGGAAAGAATACAGAGAATTGTTAAGAATGACAAAGTTGGAATGGCAACAAGAGATGGCTGCAGACATAAAAAGTGTAAGGAAAATGACAGTAGGAAAGTATGGGATAAAATAAATCAGATGACCAAGAAAAAATCAGGTGCACAGGGGACCAATATAAGTCATAGTACATGGGTCCAGTATTTTGAGAAATTATTGAATAAAGAAGACCAATGGAGAGCGCACCATGAGGGGACTATTGTCTCGGGGGTGTTGAGTGTCACTCTGCCTGAATTAGATGAGGCTATTTCGACTCAGGAAATAATGAACCAGTTGCAAGGAGCTAAGAAGGGGAAATCAGGAGCTATTTTGGGTATCACATATGAATTTTGGAAAGAGGTGAGAGAGTGAAACGGCATGTGTTGGAAATTTTGACAAGGATATTCAATAAAATCTTCGAGAAAGGGGTATTCCCGAAAGCTTGGAAAGAGGGGATAATATGCCCTATATACAAAAATAAAGGGGATAGATCAAATCCTGGAAACTATAGGGGAATTACATTATTGGATACATTCGGGAACGTATATACTGGTATACTAGCAAATAGACTAAGGAACTGGGCACCGGGCGAGTTACCGTGCGCGTAGAGGCGCGCGGCTGTGAGCTTGCATCCGGGAGATAGTAGGTTCGAATCCCACTATCGGCAGCCCTGAAGATGGTTTTCCGTGGTTTCCCATTTTCACACCAGGCAAATGCTGGGGCTGTACCTTAATTAAGGCCACGGCCGCTTCCTTCCAACTCCTAGGCCTTTCCTATCCCATCGTCGCCATAAGACCTATCTGTGTCGGTGCGACGTAAAGCCCCTAGCAAAAAAAAAGGAACTGGGCAGAGAGACATTCAATCCTGTCGAGATTTCAAAATGGATTCCAAAAAGGGAGAAGAACACTAGATAATGTTTTTATAGTGAGAACACTTATTGACAAATATGTAAATATGTAGTGTGTAGTCAAATACTAAATGATTTTAATTGTACAATCACACTGTACTTCTACTTAATTGTATTAAACGTGTAATATTGTTCCTTTGGTGAAATTTTATTTATTCCTAAAAATTACAATCCTTTTCTGAATCATCGTTATCCAGTCAATTGGATTAGCAGTTTGCCTTTTTCTACCACTATGAGCGCTAATGTGAATCAACGCAGAGTTTCACTTAAGCCCTTATAACTACATTCACTGTGGACATTCTTCAAAAAATAAAAATACGCCTGAGGGTATTGAACCTAGGAACACATTACAGAAAGAATTATGTAAATAAGTTAATTTGTCTAGGGTATGAATAAAAAAGAAGACAAGTAAATAAACAAGCAATTTTAGGCTGTTTTTTCGTAACTGCATTTAGGCCGGAAGTGATTTTCGAAATTTGTTTCAGTTTGATACAGATACTCAAGACTTAAAATTTGAAACCATTGTGGGCCCTTTAGCCTATCAACTTTCGTCACTTTCAACTTACCTCTCTGTCGAAATTTGCTCAGAGAGCATCAAAACACTTACCGGTACCACTTTGTAGCCTTTTCTCATTTTTGATGTATGTACTCCCTCCCCGAGCTATTATATGCCATAAACCCGAGCACCTTTTGTTATCTGTACACATTTGCCCAACCCCACGTCTAATTCCCAATCGCTGCTACTGAATTCAAAGTGGTTCTATGTGCGTTGTTTTAAGAGTTGTTTAATTGCGTATCAAAGTGCGATCAAACGAACACGGCGAATGGTTTGAAATTCAAGTATGCTGCTGGCTTCGTAGATAACTTCAGCAGTACGTGAAATGGATGTCAGAATAACCTTCTATAGTAAGAGTATCATTAGAACACAGTACTTCCTACTCTTACTGCCATGTCAACTTGCAATGCAATCTAGTCTCCGTTTTAACTTTTCTGTGCAAGAACACAACTTGAGGTGGGTCGGTGGGTTCCTGGCAAGCATAAAGTATCATATCACAACTTTGGTGTGAACTAGTGTACACATCCATGGTGCTCTGCAGGGTTGTTTTGTTTATCCCGTTGTGACATTAATGTGAACTCAAGTACAAAACCCTCCAGTCGTAGCAGTTAACTTTGTGACCGCACCCCAAACAGGAGTGGTTCGTAACGTTCGGCATGGTCTATCAGTGCTCTGTGAGCTGTCGTATTGGTAAGCAGCATTGACAGTATAGAGCACAAGACATGGGAAGGCATTTACCATCAGAAAATGTCATGCATGCAGTAACCGTCTCGCACGAAGGACGCATGCAGCGTTACGTTGGCAGAGCGGCTCGGAGTGTCTCAACCAGTCGTCTGCAGGTTGTGGCAGCGATATCAAGAGCTACACAGTGTCAAACGGTGACCTGATTCAGGGAGAAGACGGAAAACAACGCCAGCTGAGGACCAATTTCTTCGTTTACAGGCCCTCCGAAATCGCCACAGTACAGCCAGGAACCTACGAGGTGAGCTAATTAATGCACATGGGACTGTCTTCAGTACACAGACAATCCGTAGTAGACTAGGGGAAGGTCAGCTCAATTCCTGGAGATGGCTTAAAGTGACCCCTCATCACCGAAGATGCCATCTGTAGTTTACACAACAGCATGTCAACTAGCAGCTCCGACACTGGACTCCATTTCTTTTTGTCGATGAATCCAGATTCCAATTTTCTGGGTCAGATGGTCGTATTCGAGTCTGGCGACGTTAAGGAGAACAAAATTTGCCTTGCAACGTACAGGAAACAGTCGCTTACAGTGGCGGATCAGTGATGATTTAGGGAGGAATTTCTTTGAAACATAAAAGTGACCTCGTAGTCATTTAGGGGCGATTGAGAACTGTGCGCTGCATTGAGGAGGTTCTGGAGAACCATGTACTACCGATCGCAGACAATATTGGGCAACATTTTACGTTAGTGTATGACGGAGCCACTGCATGTTCTGATAGGGCCACCAGGGACTTCCTTGCAGCTGCTGGAATTCAAGTAATGGACTGGCCCGTATTGTATCAAGCATCTGTGGGATCAACTTGGTAAGTGTATCCAGAATCGCCCACAGCAACCCCGCACACTCCAGGAGGTGACAACAGCATTATTGGAAGATGGCAAGCCATCCCCAGGATGCAATCCGGAGGCTTACCAGAAGCACCAGAAGCATCCGACGCCAGTGTGCTGTTGTGCTAAGAGCCAGAGGTGGGAACACAGAGTACTGAAAAGTGTTAAGTGTAACTTTCATTTTATTTTTAGTTGCATTTAAGTGCAGTGACTTTTGGTATTGGACCACTGTGTCTGTTTGGTTCTGTATGATATACTGGTACGTCTGCAAAATAAAGGCACACAAAGTATTACAGCCGACCAAAAGTTTGATACGTTCTTTTTGTAAGCAATATACATAAAATAACATGTCCTGACTGACTGACTGACTGACTGACTGACTGACTGACTGACTGACTGACTGACACATACTGATTGACTCATTATCGCCAAGCATAACTACCGGACGTAAAGAAATGAAATTGTGTGGACACATTTACTCTATTACAGTATAGGTGCTCACTAAGGGAGGATTTTTGGACATTCCATCGTAAGGGGGGTGAAAAGGGGGTGAATTGTTTAAATGAGTAGCCTATATCTATATCTCAAAAACTTAACAGTTTACAGATGTACAAATAGGTATTTGGAATCTCCTTAAAAAATAAAGACACGTATTTTTATTTTGGAAAATCCAATCAGCCTGAAGGGGGTGAAACTAAGTGAAAAAGGCAGGTGAATTTTTAAAATGAGAGTATCTACAGTATATCTCAAAAACTTAACTTGTTACGGACGTGAAAATTGGTATTTGGGATCTCCTTGTAAAGTAAACACATTTTTTGTGTTCGGAAAATACACTTAATTGGGGGGTGGGTGTTAAAGAAGACTGAAAAAGGGGTTGAATTAATTTTATATGGATATCTATAATACTCAAACTGTGACACCACTCCTGATACTCGGATGAGGGTAAATGCAGCTTGGCTCAAGTGGAGACAGGTCACTGGAGTCCTCTGTGATAAAAAGATGCCTCAATATCTAAAGGCAAAAGTTTATAAGAGTGTGGTACGGCCAGCAGCGATCTATGGGACTGAATGTCGCCCCATGACGAAACAACAGGAGCAAATGTTGACAACCATGGAGATGAAGATGCTTCGATGGTCCATGGGGCTGACCCGATGTGACCACATAAGGAACACGGACGTCCGGCAAAGGTTTGGTGTCGCGCCCATCATAGACAAAGTGAGGGAAGCCCGTCTCCGCTGGTACGGCCACGTCATGAGAAAACAGGACGACTCAGTTGCCAAAACAGCGCTCCACATCAACCCAGAGGGAACAAGACCACGAGGAAGACCGGCAAAGAGATGGACTGACAACATCAGGGCAGACATGCACAGTGTTGGCTTAACACCAGATGTCAACGACAGACAGAAATGGAGGAGATGTAGCAAAGCAGCAGACCCTGCAAGTCGGGATTAATGCTAAGAAAGAGAGAGAGATCTATAATACTGAAGATATTACAGACGTTAAAATTAGTATTTGAGATCTCCTTTAAAAATAAAGAAATATGCCTTTTTTTAAATGCTCGGAAAATCCACATAAGGGGGCAAAATAAGTTAAAAGTTGAATTATTTTTATAAGGATACTTATATCTCGAAAACTGAAGATGTTACTGAAGTGAAAATTGGTATAAATCTAATAATAATATTGTTTTACGTCCCATTACTACTTTTACGGATTTTGGAGACGCCGAGGTGCTGGAATTTAGTCCCGCAGCAGTTCTTTTACGTGCCGGTAAATCTACCGACACGAGACTGACGTACTTGAGCACCTTCAAATACCAGCGGACTGAGCCAGGATCGACCCTGCCAAGTTGAGATTGGGTGGTGATTATTGTTTTAAGAGGAAGTACAAATAGGCAACCATCCTCTATATAAGGGATCCGCCACTTCGAGAAATGAAGGTATCGGCTGAAGGAAGAGAAGGGCGGGCGGGAAAATGAAAGACTCCGTAGGCATCGCAACCTAATACCGCTGGGGCGGAAAAGAACAAGAGTTGACCAAGGGAGGTCGGATAGGATAGATGAAAGTGAGGAGCCTGGAACAAGTAAGTGGAAGCAATGCCAGGACTCAAATGAGGGCCCCGTGGTCACCACCCCACGCCCCAAAGTTTGGGGCCCCTTTTAATCGTCTCTTACGACAGGCAGAGGATGCCATGGGTATTATTCTACTTCCCCCACCCACAGGGGGATGCCCAGTTGGGGTCAGACGGCCAGCGCCTCAACCGTCTGAGTCACTCGATAATAATAATAATAATAATAATAATAATAATAATAATAATAATAAATACGTTTGCTAGGGGCTTTACGTCGCACCGACACAGATAGGTCTTATGGCGACGATGGGAGAGGAAAGGCCTAGGAGTGGAAAGGAAGCGGCCGTGGCCTTAATTAAGGTACAGCCCCAGCATTTGCCTGGTGTGAAAATGGGAAACCACGGAAAACCATCTTCAGGGCTGCCGACAGTGGGATTCGAACCCACTATCTCCCGGATGCAAGCTCACAGCCGCGTGCAGGATATTTTATAAGTTGTTCACATGTAGGGCCTATACTTTTCTGAGAAACAATTGAACCTATGTATATATATAACTTAATATTCGTTGTGGGTATCCACAGGGTTTATAAATACATGAGATATTAATTGTGTGTCGATGATATTTACCATTTTTTGATAAATCATATTAAGTGCGAGGATGAATTCATTCTTCAGGAAGACTATACGTTCTATGTTAAGGGGTATTTCATGGAATATCATTGATATAGGCCTAGATCAATTTCTGTATTTGTACGCAACGCTTTTTATAGTCTGAACACTTAAATAACCACGATTGTCTCGCAGAAAGCAATCAACGACTAGGTTTCACTTGAGTGATCTAGAATGCGAGAAAAAAAAAATTACGCGTCCAAACAGTTACTTTAGTAGGTTTCGGCGAGAGGGGAACTAAATTCACGCGCTCTAACAGTAAACTTACTACGGCATTATTATTATTATTATTATTATTATTATTATTATTATTATTATTATTATTATTATTATTATTATTATTTTAGACGTTTACGCCCGTTAGAGACCTTAATAAGCAACATTTAGACATTTTTTGAAGTTTTCTTTTCAGCCCAGTGTCGTTACATTCTCTCTCTCTCTCTCTGGCAGCCTGTCTCCTTTCTGCTGTCCACTCGCTGTTCTTCTTCACGAAAGCCCTTGGATTTATTGATTATGATTATTCAAAATGAAAATCGACAGCCTGTTTCCAGTCATTCGACCGAGTCAGGAATGGAATGAATGAAGCCCCATCTAGCGGCGAGGATAGGAACTGTGCCGGCTGCCGAAGCCTGTCGCACTCCTCTGGGGCAATGATTAATGAATGACAGATGAAATGAAATTGGAGAGTGTTGCTGGAATGAATTATGGCAGTGAAAACCGGAGTACCCGGAGAAAAACCTGTCCCGCCTCCGCTTTGTCCAGCACAAATCTCACATGGAGTGACCGGGATTCGAACCACGAAACCCAGCGGTGAGAGCCCGGCGCGCTGCCGCCTGAGCCAAGGAGACTCTTTTATTATTATTATTATTATTATTATTATTATTATTATTATTATTATTATTATTATTATGCTATTTGCTTTACGTCGCACCGACACAGATAGGTCTTATGGCGACGATGAGATAGGAAAGGCCTAGGAATTGGAAGGAAGCGGCCGTGGCCTTAATTAAGGTACAACCCCGGTATTTGCCTGGTGTGAAAATGGGAAACCACGGAAAACCATCTTCAGGGCTGCCGACAGTGGGGCTCGAACCCACTATCTCCCGATTACTGGATACTGGCCGCACTTAAATGGCTACAGCTATCGAGCTCGGTATTATTATTATTAGTGCGAATATGCCCATTAGGACTTCACAAAGTACTTACAGGCGAGCATTTACCTTTCTTTGTGCTCACATTTCTTTCATTCTTTTACTGTACGCTTCCTTTCTGTCTTCAGACCAGGTTGTTCCAGTCTTCTTCTTTGGTCTTTCCTCTTGGTCAACTTGTCATTTGTGAATTTTGGATCCGAGGATAACCCTGTTTTGGAAAACTGCTGGTGTAATTCCTCCCAGTTTCAAAACGGTTTCGATTTCGCTAATCCATTTCATTGTGTCTGTTTTGACTTTACTCCTTTTTTTTCTGTAGAATTCAACTATTTGTTTTGTAAGTCTGCCTGCATGCATTCCTTTACTATTTTATTCTTCTTCTTCATATTATTATATATATATACCGGGCGATTAGGGCCGCGCAGCTGTGAGCTTGCATCCGGGAGACAGTGGGTTCGAACCCTCCTAGGTCTTTCCCATCCCATCGTCACCATAAGACCTATCTGTGTCGGTGTGACGTAAACAATTTTTTTTTTTTTTTGCTAGGGGCTTTACGTCGCACCGACACAGGTAGGTCTTATGGCGACGATGGGATAGGAAAGGCCTAGGAGTTGGAAGGAAGCGGCCGTGGCCTTAATTAAGGTACAGCCCCAGCATTTGCCTGGTGTGAAAATGGGAAACCACGGAAAACCATCTTCAGGGCTGCCGATAGTGGGATTCGAACCTACTATCTCCCGGATGCAAGCTCACAGCCGCGCGCCTCTACACGCACGGCCAACTCGCCCGGTGTAAACAAATTTAAACAAAGAAGTATATATATAGATTATACACTTAAGATAATTTATGAAATTAGAAGTTATATCGATCTTATAAAAATGCATTAATTGGAACATATTTTGTATAAATGCAATCCAAATTAAATTGACTTAAATTTCTCGCGCGTAGTCATGGGAGTGGAGAAGGGGATTGTCACCGCAGGAGGAGAGGAGAAAATTCGCGCATGCGCCATTTCAGTTTGGTGCAAGAATTGGACTATCTCTATACCGTATGTCTTCTTTGCTCTAGGTGCTCTTCATACGATCACAGTCCTTGCTGTAAGTCTGTCGCACCGTCGCAGTCTAACTCGGCAAGTGCCAGGGGTCGGTTCACAGCGTATCCGTAACACGAAGTGACAGGTAAGGCGATTACCTCATATGAACAATATTTTTAAGTCTTCAGGTAATTGAATATAACGGTAGCTGTTGAAGGCTGTGAAATTTCGCTGCACATTAATTAATGTACTTGAGCTAAAACATTGCTTATTTATGAGGTTGAAAGCAGTAAGTTAATAGTCCTACGTACGGTATCTATCAAATTGGTACCATCAAGCAATGAAACGTAATTAGAACTTAAGGAAATATTCCTTAGCTGTGGAGTAGGTAGTGTTATATGTAGTCCTACAGAAATTATATCTCAAGTTCAAAAGTACTACACGTATTTGCATCCAGTGTTCGGCGATTTATTACTGTTTTATTCTTCCCCATTCGAACTTCTGGGGATATACCGGTACTGAAGACAATGGGTTGGGATATAGTGCCATATCTGAAGTACTTATTTGACAATTTTTTGCATGAAGGGGCTATTCCAAATGAATAGACTTTCCATACGGTAGTAGCCCTTGTGTATAAAGGAAAGGGTGATAGAAATAAAGTTGAAAACTACAGGCGAGTAAGTTTGATATGTGTTGCATGCAAGCATCGGGAAAACATTCTTTCTAATTATATTAAACATGTTTGCGAAATTAAGTGGTTCCGATAGAAGGTAGTTCGGGTTTATGAAAGGTTACTCCACTGAAGCTCAGCTTGTAGGATTCCAGCAAGTTACCATATAGTAGATATCTTGGATTCTGGAGGTCAAATGGACTGTATCACATTTGATAGGGTAGATCATGGGAGACCACGGTACTGGCAAAAATGAGTGCAATTGGACTAGATAAGAGTGACTGAATGGGTGGCTATATTTCAAGAAAATAGATGTCGGAGAATTCGAATACCGGTACGGTAGGCGAAGCTTTATCTGACCCTGTAGCCTAATAAGAGAGGAATTCCTCAATGCGATATTGTTGGACCTTTTGTTTTCTATATAAAAATGAGTAAACTGGAATCAGATATAGGCTTTTTGCGGATGATATAATTGTACACGGTAGACTAATAAACAAGTTATGAGAGTTTGTGAGCAACTGCAAAAAGACTCCAACGATGTTGAGATAGATAGCAGGCAACTGTATGACGAACGGGGTTAAAAGTTGGGTGAATTTCATTAATAGGAAAATTCAAGTTTTAATTACTGTGTTGATGGGGTGAAAGTTCCTTGTGGGGATCACTTAAGTACCTAGGTGTTAGTATAAGGAAAGATCTTCACTGGGGTAATCGCATAAATAGGATTGTAAATAAAGGGTACAGAATTCAAGAGAACAAATTGGAGCAAATACCGTATTCGTTCATAGGTAGGGGAGTTAGGGATTGGAATAATTTACCAAGAGATGTTCAGTACATTTCCAAATTCTTGGCATTAAAAAAAAGGCTAGGAATAAAGCAGGCCACCTGGGAGACTGTCCTAAATGCAGATCTATGATTGAGTGAACTTAATAAAAAAGGATTCGTACGGCACGTTCTATTGCGAGTAAAATTGTGACGTGATAAGTTAGGCTTAGCGACCCTACATGGTCAGTAATACTGACAGTACACATCAATAAGTTATTGTCGAGGCCTTACCTGATCATTATTACTGTCAATATTCTGGTCAGTACTTGTGCAGTTGTTGAATATTGCGGCATTCCATCAAAATGTATCGTAAAAGGCTGGCATGTGTAGCTATCATATTAGCACTATGCACGAAATGCAGTGTTAAACATAAGAGAGGTTAAAGATTGGCTTAAACAAGAGTATTCTCATAAGTTGAGAGAAATGAAATATACCGATGCATATCATAATTACCTCCGAAATTACTTGGGATAGTACCGGTAGAGCCTTTCCTAATAATGCAGAATACACACATGCGGACCTGTTCGTGTGGCAGACATGAGCGGTGACATTGAGGTATCTTGAAACTGGAAGAAAGTTTGAAACTGGGAATTATTAAACAAAACAATTTGTACAAGCCCTATTGTCTTATCAGTTAATTATTTCCTTTATTTTCTTTAATTAACAAAATTATTAGCGGGACTACGAACAAAATATCGTTCGACCCGTCTAACCGATTTGTATAGGGCCACAGCAAGTAGGCTACTGGAGACTTTGCATGTGCTGTGAGGAAGGGCAGCAGGGGATACTTTTTTTTTTTTTTGCTAAGGTCGTGGACATTGAGGTCTAATTCACCCGCTTATCGCGCGCATTCGTCTGGCACTCCCTGTAATGTGTTAGTTTCTTAGTGTGTAGTCAAATACTAAATTATTTTTAATTGTATAATCTCGCCGTTTTATTGTGTAGCAATGGTACGCGTCGGGTAATGGGACGCACCTCTCCCATGGTAGCAAGCATTCTGTAATCTGCTTCAATCTATTGGGGGAGTCACCATAACGTTGATGTGAGCAGAATGTCAGCCTGAGTTGCGTATGTTTCTTGTGCTGTGCAGAAATATTCCTTTTGTTAAATCATCTTACACCAGAAGAGTTGAATTTATATTACTGTACTTACTAAACTGTCCACTTTTTTTCTCGAAAGTCTTCAGTTTTCTTAACGTGAAATGCGATATCTTGTGATACGTGATTTCCATTTTTCCTTCATCGGTTATAGAATTGGAGCACAGGTGTGAAGGTGTCTAGAAGGGTAATTGTACGCGCTCTGCGTCTCATTACCCCTTCAGTGCGTACAATTCTGTTCCCACCTTCCGTTGGCTAGGCTATTTTACGGCATGACTGATTGAATTACGTCGTGTTCCCTATGAATTTGCGGACAGGAACAATCTTTCTGACAATTTTAACACTACTAAATTAGCTGGCCGGCAAGGACTGGGCACAAGGTTTCTTGACAAGAAACTCAGAACTGTGTGCGGAAACAGGAACCAACTAGCGTAAGCAGAATTCTATCATTTATAAAGCAGAAGTTGAGACTTTAACATCCCTTGACTGTCAGTGAAAAACGCGAGTTTCCTACGTCTCGTATTTATAACGTTGACGAAACCAGCATTTCGACCGTCCAGAAGCCACCTCCAATAATTGCCCGCAAAGGTCAAAAGCAAGTAGGGGACAGCGACCAGCTTACTGTATGTTTCGCCATGAATCCTACGGGTAATTCTATACCACCCATGTTTATACTGTACATCCTGGTGTAAGAATGTCCACTGCAATAACACGTGGAAGCAATTACGTGTGCTCGTAATTTCGCATTTCGCTGCACACACAATCGGTGAACAATCCAACTTTTCTAGTCACGCATCACTTTCCTCTAATTTCTGCAAGGAAAACCGATTGTTTTAATCAATTCTTCTCCTATCCCTATCAAAAGCATTAACATTTTGTGCAAAAACACAAAGATCTAGGCCTAAGCAGCACTCTGAAATTTTCACAGCCACATCCAGAAAGTTAGTATTAGAGGAGTTGGAATAGAAGAGAAAGAAACTATTATACATATTGTCAAGAAGACTGGAGTTGCAAATTCAAGAAAATGAAAAAAGGTACTTTTTCAAGACAACAATTCATCAGATGATACATGTGACGATGAACTTTGTCAACATGATTACACTGAAGTTGTGGTGTCTGGGTTGCTATGGAGGAATACCACCAACGATGTTTGTCTCTTCTGTGGTGAACCATTGCCCCACGTGGTAATGGTACGCAAAACCAATTTCTATATTTTGGTAGAAAACTTGGGAACTTCACTACTTGTGTGCTTGTATTCCACACTCCGTATTCCTAACTATATTTCCTATCATACTGGAGTATTGTAGAAATTTTGGATCCAGCATAGTACCTTATACAGGTGTTTTGCCTTAGATGCGAGCAATTGCCCCTCTCTCCCCTATTGAATCAAAATCTCTAACTATTATTACCACACTTAAATTGGTAAACTGTTAAACCTTTTCCTCTGTCAAAATTCGTTCAGAGAGCATAAGAAATTCACCAATTTGTATATTTTTTTCTTCAGTTTC
Source organism: Anabrus simplex (assembly GCF_040414725.1). Lineage (NCBI taxonomy): Eukaryota > Metazoa > Arthropoda > Insecta > Orthoptera > Tettigoniidae > Anabrus > Anabrus simplex. The sequence goes on from NC_090277.1 coordinate 77,848,989, forward strand.
GAATTATAATGTTATGGCTTTACGTCCACTAACTACTGTTATGGTTTACGGAGATGCCGAGGTGCCATAATTTAGTCCCACAGGAGTTTTTTTATGTGCCAGTAAATCTACCGACAATAGGCTGACATTTTTGAGCACCTTCAAATATCACCAGACTGAGTCGGGATCAAACCTCCCAAGTTGGGGTCAGAAGGCCAGTGCCTCAGCAGTCTGAGACACTCAGCCCGGCTTCAGTTTTGATGTATAACCGCCGCCTCCCCCCTCACCTCGTCCTCGGGTACTATTTGTCTGTATACTTTTTTGCCCCCACACTTTTAATTCCCAATCACTGCTACTGGTTATGGTTACAACTAACAGTTTATCGAGCGCACTATTCAGTTTATTTCAGTTCATATATTCTGGTTTGGAAGCATCCCACAATTCTGGCAGTGTTTCGTACAGTTCAATAAACTGTTGTAATAACTCGTATCAACCTGGCAATTCCACGTGCACCCTTACTTGGGCTTGAAGCACATGAGTCGTCCATGGCTGTTCTGTTATACAGACATAAATACTGATAAAGCGCACTCACACGGTCGGTATAACCTTCAATATCCCAATCACTCTACAGTACTGATGCTCAGAGATCAGAAAATCAGATCTCCTTCAGTTCTGGCCTCATTCCAATCTGCACACAATCAGTATAGGGTCCGCTTACTAGTATGCGAACCTTTTCTTGATACAAAGTTTTACAGAGGTGGGGAGTAAGGAGGGAGCTCTCCCAGTTCTGGTAATACTGCCAACTGAATGGAAATGAAATCTGAATTGAATCGATAATATGATGGATCGATATGAATTTTCTAAACCTTTATTATTTTAAGCCACAAACCTACGCTGGCGTAGCACGGGGAGAGGTGATACTTCCACGTGGCGCGTCCCAGGTGGCGGATAGGGGGTCCTAACCGGCTTGCCAGCGGACTTGAGGGAAATAAAATAAGTCTCGCTGACCAAACACACAACCCCCTGTGGGTGGGGGACGCAGATGAAGAATTAACCCGCGGTATCCCCTGCCTGTCGTAAGAGGCAACTAAAAGGGGCAACCAAGGGATGATATGTTAGAACCATGAAACTCCTTGTGATTAGTACCACCACGCGGGGAACACCATGGGTCGCTTTTCCTTGCGTGTAGTACCACTGTGTTCGGTACCAAATAGGTTTATGATTAATAGCAAACGAGAGTGCGACGGCTTATACAGTACCTGTGATTAGTGAACACCATAGGTTTGCATTGCCTATCAATGGCGCTGCAATGTGCGAAACACAGTAGGTCTCTAATACATGTGCGAATGTCATTACCTGTGAGTAGTACCATAATGTGCGGAATACCGCGAGTCTACGCTACTCTTGATTAGTACCACAACATGACAAATACCATGGTTCTACTTTTCTAGCAATAAGTACCATTATGAGGGGCCGCTGACATGGATTTGACTCCTTTCGACTACAAGTATCGATTCAGTATTGTGCTATAGAAGCAGTCCCTTGGTCAGTAATACTATTTTACACCAGCTTCTGTGCATGTGAGGCACTGTGGGTTGGTTCCACTGATTGGGTTGGTTCCACTGATTGTTTTAAATCCGTAGCCATCCATTCATTCTTCGTCCTCGCGTTTTGAATTGTGGTCAGTGGAGGATTTTTGGTTTTTAATTTGTCATTTCATTTTCTCATTTTGTACCATTAGGGACTGATGACCTAGATGTTAGGCCCCTTTAAACAAGAATCATTATCTTAAGACAACTTTGTCACACACACACACACACACATGCACAATTATATAACATTTCCTGATGCAAATCTTGTTCCTAGCATGAATTCTATAGTTTGGCTTTGCTGTGTAAACAGTATTAGTTCGTAAAGTGTACACCAGATGTCGCATTGTCAGATTGTCAATACGAATCTCAAAGATAAGAGAAGTCTAAAGATTCAGCACTATGGAGCTCAGGTATCAAGAAAAGGTTTGTGTACTTGTAGAAGTTACATGTTTAAATATTGTAACGTCTACTTTCCAATCTCGTAAATTTCTTGTTTGAACTTTGTTTCACTGCTTTGTATTTAGATATAACAGTGGCATGTGTGACCACTCCTTTGCGAATGATTTAAAAAAAATTTTCAAACACAGCATTTCAAAAATACTGCAGTAGATATATTTTTTCTTTTCCCGAAAGAGTAGGTAGAAAGTTTAGAAGACATGATTCCAAGAAAGAGATGCTGCATGAGCATACTGACAGATACCTAAATGCATGCTGATACTTAACTTTTGGTTCCTTTTTAGGAAAATAGAGCGCAAACTGGACCTCGGGGCTAACATACAGAATGCAATATAAAGTTTTAGTTTACCTGTGGTGCGGTACTGTAGTTCTCAGTTTGCGTGATAAAATGTGTGTGCTGTATTATAGTTTCACTTTTTAACATGTTTAATGTTAGTAATACTTGCAACCTGTCCCTAATAATCTTAGGTCATATTTTACCCTTTTTAGGTCATATTTGCTTGCATATTTTGTACTTCTTTAGGTCATAAACTTTCAAAACCTACAGATGAACTGTGCAACTTTAAACTCTGAAGGACCATGCAATAGATACCATGAGATTACTTGCAGTCATAGGTGATACAAATATCACTTGTACACGTGTACCTATTCGTATATTGTTAATCATATGTAACTTACCCATTGACTGTATTAATTACTACTGTACTGAAACTGATTTTGGTTAGACATGATTGGGAAGTTATATGGTTAGATCAGAGAATATCACTCACTTCGTATCCTGAGTACGTATCTTTCCCTCCTAAAAGTTTTAGGCCCTTAATTAAAATACCGGAGTTAATATATTATGAAACAGTTTGTAGCTTAGGGGCGTAACATTAGGGCCTGAAATAAAGCTGGGTCCGGCCCCGTGATCTCCTTGCCAAGAAATAAAAATATATATACCTAGCCTGATGTCACTCTTTATGGAAATGATCAGGGCTATTTTTTAGAATCAGTCGAACCTGTTTTTTCTTTTTCTTTACAGTTTGTGTAGAGAAATTGCCACTTGATTCCATCTAGCAGCAGTTTGTGTTGAGTGTAAAACAGCACAGATGTAAAAAAAAAATACTTACCCTTGCCATCTCTCACAACACCACGATATTTTTTGATGTTAAAAACCTGCACCAAATTATTTAAAAATAAATACAGCAATGAAAATTGATACCAAAATATCATTTTAGTTGCAAAACAATACTTTCTTGCTGTGTAGTGCACCATTATCCACAAATTTTGCAGAACATTTGTCACATTTGACAACAATGTATGCTGATAAGTTAGTGCAGTAAGATAGTCAACTAAGTTTTGAATGAGCTCTCCTAGCCTGAAGTTAACAATAACACAATTGTTAAAATACAGTTTGAATTACCATTTGATATTTTTCAAACTTTATTTGAACAGTTTTTAAATTTCATTTTGTTTGCATTGTAATTGAATAAATTAAATTGTTATAGACCTCGCCATCGGTTAGATTATTGTTCTCTATAGTAGTTACTGAAAAAAAAGAAAGCAATTTAAGTTAAGCGCGAACATCTAAGTGGTTCATGGTTGGCAGTTCACCAGCTTAGCCGTTAAAATACGGAGGCAGTCAAATAACACCTATTAAACATTATTTAATCTTATAACTAATCATATCGTATAAGTATTCCTGTCATGTTTATGCGTTTCCATGCAATCACCTATAGGTTCATGGTTTTTTGTTATGGTTATGAGATTCCCCTTGTTTTGATTTTCACCAAGAACTGATGACTCCAAGGGAGTCGAAACCGGTCTTATAATTGAATATATTTTTACAATGTGTTGAATGGTGGAACATCCCTCAAACTCTATCTTAACTAATCCCTTCGTTCATATAACTTGATAATATATTGCATTACCTCTACCTGCTGTAATTATATTCATTATTCATAGGTTTTACGTTTTGTTCGAGGGGGCCCGAATCACATTCATTACTTTGTAACGAAGGACCATGCGATAGATACCAGGACTTGAACTTGCTAACCACTGTTGTGTTCCTATACATATTTGTAACTGTACACGGCTTGAAAAATTCTACTTCATACCCCCCCCCCCAAAAAAAAAAAAACTAACATTAATGGGAATGAGGCTTGCGACATCAGTCCATATTTTGGTTTGATCGACCCCTTCCATGCCATGTGCTAACCTTTCCATTTCTGCGTAACTTTTACATTCTACATGTTCTCTAATTTGTCATATTCATACCTGGTGTACCCATACTGTTATTACTGCTTATACCTCCTGTGGGTGGGGGATGCAGATAAATACACCCATGGTATCCCCTACCTGTTTTAGGAGACTGAAAGGGGTGCCCAAGTGATGACGAAATTAGAACCGTGAGACTCCTTGCAGTTAGTACCATCGTGTGTGTATACCACTGAGGTGGGCAGTTGGCTGTGCAGACTGTTGATGTTACTTTGTAGCTATTAGACTGGTTTCATAATTTGCATGGAAAAGTTAGACTTGCGTACACTCCTGTTAGGATTACAGAATGACCTTTTAATGAACACATTTGCAGACTAGTTCTTATTATGGGGTGCCATAATGCACCACATATTTTAATTAATCTATTGGCAAACACACTAAAATTCGGAGCTCCTGGTAGAGAAAATGTCTGTCGAATTACCACTCTTTCTGTGCGATTCCATACTGTCCAAATTCCCTTAGCTGTGAAATTGTGAAGTAGATGTTATACTTACAAATTGCAGAGAGGAAAAAAACAGTTGAAAAGTACTATGCATGTTTGTATTCACTGTTGGGTAAATTGTATTCATTTTTACTTTTTCCTGCCCCATTCAAACTTCAGTAAAAGGATCCGTACGGTCTCTTGTGAGAAAAATTGAGGTGAGATTTTACCAGCAGAAAGGGTCTAATATGGAGCTAAGTTTTACAACCAGAAGCTCTTCCTGACAGGAGTTGAGATGAAGTGGATAGTAGGGAGAGGGTGAAACCCGGTGCCGGTACATTTAGACTCCTACGAATGGCACAAAGGTATCTGCTGAAGGCTTAATGTTTCGATCAGATCGACAAATCGCCATGAAGTGTCAAGATTCCTTCACTCCACATGAACATTGGGGTAATGTTTGGTATTTAATCCAGGCTTTTGGCCTGCAATCTAATGATAAATAGTATTTCATCACTTCTACCCTGCCGACCATACTGATGGTGAAATTTTTTCAGGCCAACGGGACTCTAACTTCCTAACCACTACTGTGTGTTCCTGTTCATATTTGTAACACTACACAGCTCAAAAAATTCTACTTCGTAGCTGCCCCCCCCCACCACCACAAAAAAACCCTAATATTAATGTGAATGAGGTTTGGGTCATCAGTCTCGAGCCCCCCCCCCCCCTCCGGAAAAAAGGAAACCTAATATTAATGGGAATGAGGTTTGGGTTATCAGTCCATATCTTGGTTTGATTGACCCCTTCTGTGCCATGTGCTAACCTTTCTATTTCTGCGTAGCCTCTACATTCTACATGTACTCTAATTTGTCATTCATACCTTGTGTACCCATACTGTTATTACTGCTTATACCGACGGTATCCCCTGCCCGTTTTAGGAGGCAACTAAAAGGAGCGACCAAGAGATGATGAAATTTGAACCATGAGACTACTTGCGATTAGTACCATTATGTGAGGAACACCACGGATCTGGGCATTGCCTCTGGTTAGTACCATCATGTATATACCATGTGAGAAAAGATGCCGTACACTGAGCTGGAATGTGTTAGTTCCCCTGTGTTCAAAACGGGTCTACATTGCCTCTGATTAGTAAGACTATGCGAGGAAGACCACGAGTTTGGCTGTTGCCTGTGATTAGTACCATTATGCGAGGAGCACTGTGTCTGTGGGTGGTAACGTGTGTGCTACGCCATGGGTTTGCATTGCCTATGATTAGTCTCGCTATTTGAGGAGCAGCATGGGTCTACATTACCTGTGATTAGTACCACTATAGGAGGAACACCATGGTTCTGCTTTACCAGTGATTAATACCATTGAGGGGCTGGTGACCTGGATTTTCAACCCCTTTTTATAAAGAGCATGATTTCTGAAAATAAGGCATTGCGAATTGGATCCACTGACTGTTTTGGATTCATGGTCATTTTATCATCATTAGTCTTATATTTGTCAGTGGATACATTTTGAAGTTTTAATTATCATTTAATTTAGTTGCACCTCGTATCATTAGGGGTTGATGACCTAGCTATTAGGACCATTTAAATAATAATAATAATAATGATAATGTCATCATAATTACCTTGCTGCTTATAGGCCTGCTTATATCAAATGGTAACTAAACAAGTTCTGAGTGTCTTTTAAGATGAATCCTACCAGTCTCTTCTGGTAAAATTTTGCCATATCATTCTTTCTTCGATAATTTATCTTTTCATTAGTGATTCAATCTACCATTCTGAGCTAGTCTTTCGCTTCCAAAAAATGTACAATTTACGGTCTTCTTGTGCTAGTCTGTTGACCTTTCTTCTGCATTTGTTGGTTATTCTACTGTTCTTCCTTTTTAAGACTTCCTTTCCTAATCTAATATTTCCTGCATCACTTGAATTTGACTGCATTCTAGTACTACTTTCCTGAATTTTCATCTGTACTCCTTAGACTGTCCATACTGAGTGAGTTGGCCATGCGGTTAGATGTGTGCAGCTGCGAGCTTGGATTCGGTAGATAGTAGGTTTGAACCCCACTGCCGGCAGCTTTGAAGATGGTTTTCGGTCCTTTCCTGATTTTCACACACAGCAAATGCTGGGGCTGTACCTTGAGGCCATTGCTGCTTCTTTCCCACTCCTGGCCCTTTCCTATCCCATTGTCTGTTGGTGTGATGTAAAACAACTTGCAAAAAAAAAAGTCCATGGCATTCAGCAACTTATCCACATCTTGTATACTCAGATAAAATATCATTGGGTGACCTCTTTGAATGTCCTTGTATTAGGATTCTTTTCCAAATATTTCTTATTATCCGTACTGTCTGTCCCATATAAACAGTAAAAAGATGCAAACTGCAGCCTTGCCTCAATCCTTTCTGGTTTGCTGCTGCTTTTGCATAGCCCTTTACTCTTAGCACTGCAGACTTACTTTTGTACAGTTTGTAGAAAATTCTTCCTCAGTATCGCCTTCAGAATCTCGTAGCTTGGTCCAATCACATATTGAAAGCCTTTTCTTGATATATGAATGCCATGTACCTGGGCTTGTCTTAATTCAATCCCCTAAGATCAGATGTGTAAAGTCAGGATTTTCCTGTGTTCCTAAATTTGCCAACTGATCTCCCAGCTTGGCTTCAATTTTTCTTTCCATTCTTCTGTAACTAATAGGCATAGATTTTGCAACTTTGCAGATGTGAGATGCTAATGCACTAGTTTTCACACTTGTCATTGCCAGCTTTCTTGGGAATAACATTCTTTATAAAACTGGATGTTTCTTCTGTATCATACAAATTACACAATGCTGGTTTCTCCCAAGAGGTGAGGCACAGCTGCAGAACCACTAGAATGAAAGATATACAGCAATTAGCAATCCCATCCTTCATATTACTGAGCGAAAGATCAATACCAAATCCACTTGCTGGTGATGTGGTAACCTTGCTTGGATCTGAACGACAACACTTTGACACACATGGGAACACACTTAGCTGCCTATCGGAGAAAAAAGAACTGTAGTAAGTTGCCCATAATGTTCTGTATTGTGTGCACAGCTGGCCTGATCATGTGTATTGGAGGAACTGTTTTCCTGAGATGTACCAATTCTTGGAATTGTTGACGCTTTCTCCTCACGTGGAACTGTAAATCACACGCTCTCCTCTCTTGGTGAAAAACCTACAACCTGTTTTCCAGTCAATGATCGGGTCAGGGATGGAATGAATGAAGCCCCCATCTTGTGGTGAGGATAGGAATTGTGCTAGTTGCTGAAGCCTGTCACACTCCTCTGGGGTGATGATTAATGACTGAGTGATGAAATGAAATGATAGTGGAGTGTTGCTGGAATTAGATGACAGGGAAAACCTGAGTACACAGAGAAAAACCTGTGACCGGTCTACCTATTCAGTACGGCATGTTTTGGTATTATTACATATCAAGACTAGTTTTGACCCTTGTATTGTCTTAATTCATAAATAGATGACAAGTGTAAATTACAATCACAGCATCCTAATTCAGTACAATTGGTATGTCTAGACTAATAGTATAATGTTGTGATCACATACGAGTCTATTCAAATTAATGTTGCTTGCACGTGCGTATGTTTTCAAGTCACTTTTTCTTGAAGAAAAAATGTGGTTTTGATATAAAACAGTACATTGTGATGTAAACATTGCACAGTTAAAACAGGGGATTAAAATAACACATTAAAAATGTTCCTCTGATATACAGATTTGTTCCCATGTCCTTTGTTGTAGCTCTAACCTTGCCTTAGTGTAAGAGTTAAAAGGTTGGTCTCTATGTAATGGACATCTATGGTCTTACAGATGTGGCTATTGGTAAGAACATGCAAACTTCCATTTTAGTAATACTTATGGGGGCATTCACAGTATGGGTATGGCCTTCTGATCTGGTGGAGTAATCAAATTATTCTGTATAAAGTAAATGTCTGGAAAAGACTGTTAAATGGGAAATAAAATAATATTGAAGATGAGCATGAAATTGTATGAGACTCACCCCAGGTGCATTGTGTATTAGTTGTACACACAAAACCAACATTAGTGGGGTTTAAAGGAATGGGTTATGTCGGTGAGTGGGGACAGTCAGATGGAGGGCGGTTGGGTAGGGATATATGAGCTGGAGGGTTTAATGTTGTACTTTTCAGTTTTCTTTTGACATAAATAGGAAAAAATTATCTCAAAAATAATATTAAGTTTAAGTTCATTGATATTTTAATTAGGATTGAGGTACTGTTCAGAATGGAGGGCTTTTCAACCTAGCAAGACTTTGCTTCCAGAGGCTCACCTAGGTAACAAAGGTAACCAAAATGCTGTATGCAGATGCTGAATCACCTACTCACACCAGAATTGCAATAGTCGGTTAACTGCTACAAGAGGGCATGAGATTGTTGTGGTCTCACCATTAACGTTCAAAAGACAAAGGTCCTGGCACAACCCTTCCAGTTTTCAACATCTCCATCTCAGATGCTCTGCTGGAGCTGTTAGACCACTTTTGTACTTGGGTAGTATCTTATCTGTACGCTGTAACTGTGAGCAAGATGTCGAAGAGAACTGGTGCTGTCCTGCAGCATTTGGAACACTCGCACAGGTTTTTCATGAATAAAGACCTATCTGTGAAGATGAAACTCATGGTGTACCATGCTGTCATCACAACATTGCTGTATGGTTGTAAAACTTGGACCCTTTACTGACTTAACTTGAAAAAGTTTGAGCATATCCACCAACAAAATCTTCGATCCATCCTTAGGATCTAAAGGGAAGATCACAGTACAACATTGCTGTTCTTGAGAAAGTGCATGCCAAGAGCATAGAATAGTCCATCATTGGTAATCACTTTAGACGTCCATCAGATGAGTGATACAGATTTCCATGTCTCCTGTATGGTGAACTTGTTCCAGCACCAGACCTTGTGGAGCCCCTATGAGGTGCTATGAGGACCAGCTTAAGCACACTGAAGATGACGGGTCTCAATCCACAAACCTGGGACAAGCTTGCTCAGGACTGTACAATTGGGCACCAGACCATCCCTGCTGCTGTCAATCTGAAGGGGAATGACTCAGATGTGAAGAGGCCCGGAGGAAAGCACAAAATCTCCGTGGAGCACAACCGTGCCTTCGAACAATTCTGTGCAATCTGTGTGGATGCTTATTCCATGCTAGAATTGGCTGATCATCCATCAAAAGTACATCCACAAACAGACGTGAATTTATTGGAAGAAATTAATTACTTGGAAACGAGTTAAAGCAGAGAACTGTTAGTTTCTCCAAAATGTTGACCATTGGACCTTTACTGTTTTTAGAATGGTTAGATCTTGGTTGATAGATGTAAAATTATGCTTGGAGTCTGCCATATGTTGTCCTATTGCTGAAAAAGGATTGTACCCACCAGCATTAACATGTTCCATATATCTGCATATATCAATTTGAATATTCATGTGTAATCACAACAGGGAAGAATTGCTGCAAAAAAAACCCAGAGTCTTATTTCAAGAATCTGCTCTGAGGATGAAGTGGAAGACCTATGCTGAGTTGAAAAGACTGGCTCAAGATAGACATCTGTGGCTGCAGTGACAAGGCTTAGCCTTTAGAATACGATGAATCACAACATTATGTCAATAAGTCAAGACATACCAATTGTACTAAATTAGGATGTTGGTGATTGTAATTTGCATGTAATGTCTTTTCTGTTTATGAATTAAGGTTGAAGATGACTCAATACAATGGTTGAAACTAGTCCTGATATGTAATAAATATCAAAATATACAGTATTGAATAGGTAGACCTTCCTATCTTTGTTGATAGTGATATTCTTTTGTCAGATGTTTTAATAGGTGGTCTTTGATTCTTTGTAATACAGCTGGAAAGATGAGAAGCCGTAAAAGTAATTATGTCAATACTTGAAATGGGTGGGTAGGAGTTAGGGATATGTGCTCAGATGGCCTTCACTTAAACAGCAGTGGTACGTGTAAGTTAGGAAATTTGTTTGAAAGGGTAATAGGGAGGTACATTCAGCGAAATGGGGTGGCCTAGGGAGCGGTGATAAGGAAACGGGGAACTGGAAATAAAGTAGGGATGACATAAAATTGTTAGTGTTAATGTAGAAGTACAGTAAAGAAAGGAATAGAATTAAGTAAATTAATAAATATATATATTTACCAGATATTGTAATAGGAGTTAAATCATGGCTGAGAAATGATATAATGGATGCAGAAATTTTCTCACGGAACTGGAGTGTGTATCGTAGAGATTGGATAGGAATGATGGGAGGGGGAGTATTCATTCTGCTGAAACAAGAATTTGTAAGCTATGAAAAAGTTAAAGATGACACATGAAATTCTAGGTGAAAGGCTCATTTCTAAAGATAATAGGCAATTTGATATCTTTGGGTTTACAGACCAGGAAAGGGTAGTGATCACATGGATTCAGAATTATTTGATAAGGTAATCAGCTATGTGGGGAAACGACATGGAAAGGAATGAGATTGTAGCGGGAGATTTGAATTTACCAGATGTCAATTGGGAAGGAAATACAAACGAAAGGAAGCATGACCAACAAATGGCAAATAAGCTAATGTGGGAAGGACAGCTGATTCAGAAAGTGATGGAACCAAGTAGAAGGAAAATTATCCTGGATGTGTTGCTGGTAAAACCAGATGAGCTCTGTAGAGAAACCGAAGTAATAGATGGCATTAGTGATCGTGAAGCTGTTTTTGTCGTAATTAAAAATAAATGTGATAGAAAGGAAGGTCTTAAAAGTAGGACTATTAGGCAGTACCATATGGCTGATAAAGCAGGCATGAGGCAGTTTAAAAAAAGTATGATTGGTGGAAAACGGTAAATAAAAATGTAAACAGACTCGATGACCTCGATAATGTTGAGACAGACAGCAGGCAATGGTATGACGATAAATGGAGTTGAAAGTTAGGTTGTGAGTTTCAGAAATACGAAGTCCTCTCAGTTTTAATTACTGCATTGATGGGGTGAAAGTTCCTTTTGGGGATCATTGCAAGTATCTGTGTTAACATAAGGAAAGATCTTTGTTGGGGTTATCACATAAATATTATTGTAAATAAAGGGTACATATGTCTGCACATCGTTATCAGGGTGTTTAGCGGTTGTAGTAAGGGTGTAAAGTCTCTGGTAAGACCCCAACTAGAGGATGGTTCCAGTGTATGAGACCCTCACCAGGATTACTTGATTCAAGAACCGGAAAAGATCCAAAGAAAAGCGGCTCGATTTGTTCTGGGTGATTTCCGACAATAGTATTATTACAAAAATGTTTCAAAGTTTGGGCTGGGAAGACTTGGGAGAAAGGATATGAGCTGCTTGACTAAGTGGTATGTTCCAAGCTGTCAGCAGAGGGATGGCGTGAAATGACATTAGTAGACGAATAAGTTCGAGTGGCGTCTTTAAAAGTAGGAAAGATCACAATATGAAGGCAAAGTTGAAATTCAAGAGGACAAATTGGGGCAAATATTCATTTATAGGAAGGGGAGTTAGGGATTGGAATACCTTACCAAGGGAGATGTTCAATAAATTTCCAATTTCTTTGCAATCATTTAAGAAAAGGCTAGGAAAAGAGATAGGGAATCTGCCACCTTTGTGAGTGCTTTAAATGCAGATCAGTAGTGACTGTGTGTGTAACATTCTACAAGTAATCAAGATGTTTCCAATTCTTCAAAGTTGGTCTTGAAAATGAAAATAGCTTTATTCCTTGATTTGACTTCACTAATGAAGGGAATGCATATTGTTCCTGAAACATGTATGATGGAATAAATTATTGTCATTAAGTGTATTGACAAGGTGGACCCAACATAAACTATTTTAAATAAATTTTTTATAGATTTATTTGATCTTGTCTAAAATACCTATTATGGTTAAGTTCATAAACAGTGAAACTCTAAGACGAAGCAGGAATATTCAGATGTCCCAAATAAAATTCCAATTTTTAAAAATTGTAATTGGCCAAGAAATAAAATGTTGATTATATATTGAATGCCCCTCATAATACTAATTTATACTTGTCTGTTACATTTACTACAGTGGGCTGGGCATCACAGTGCAGAACCACCAACATAATTGATCACAAGCTGCTACTGAGAGACTGGTGCAGATTAAGAATTTGCTTAACATTTGTGTGGGTTTGATAGTTCCCAGTTTTGTAGAATGAAATGCAGACTGCACTGTTTAGATAGCATACTGGTCTGACTATTGTGATTTCCTAGTCTTTCTTTGAACAACTTTTTCCCACAATTTTGTTAGTTTTCTTTCTAGATTTTTTCTTTTGGGAGGGGTTTCTTGTTACTGCATGCCATGTATTCATCAGCTTTATAGGTATGACTGGTTGTCTAAATTCAGTTTCTTCTATTTTCCAGGTATACTCAACATATCCAGAACTGGAAACAAGGCATTGAAGATGGAATCAGCTGTCTATTTCTGGTAGAACAAGCAGCTCGGAGAAGACTAGACGCCCTGGTGTGAACAAACTTTCCATCCGTACTGCAGAGTCGACAAGCACATTCACCGTAGTCTCAAGTCATCTGCGCTGTTCACATGTTACCTGGGAAATCATTCCTCTGTACAGAAACAGGTCTGTGTTACTCCATTTTGTTTTATAATTTAGTAGTTTTTGACATAAATGTGTCTTATTGGGGTCATCTGTAAATTTGTGTAACATAACTCAACAAAATGAGTGATGTAAGGTATTGTTACCTAGCAACCGTGCAGGCTGGTTGCCATCTGAAATTAGCAGCAGTTGATGGATGGCCATGACCAGGAGACATATTTATGATCATTTGATTTTTGCAAAGGATATAGATTTCTGTTGGTAGCACTTTCGTTTTAATACCTTGGATAGATTCTTTCTGTTTCTAATATATTGTACATAAAAAACTTGTATTAATGACAGAGTACCTGGCTCGATAGCTGCAGTTGTGTAAGTGCAGCTAGTATCCACTATTTGGGAGATAGTGGTTCGAACCCCATTGTTGGCAGACCTGAACATGGTTTTCTGTGGTTTCCCATTTTCACACCAGGAAAATGCTGGGGCTGTACCTTAATTAAATCCACGGTTGCTTCCTTTCCACTCGTAGCCCTTTCCTATCCTATCGCCGCCATAAGTCCCATCTGTGTTGGTGCAATATAAAGCAGATTGTAAAAGTAACATTTCTTGGCTAGATAAAACTTTATATTTGCTAATGAAATGGAGTATATCCTGATTTAGAAAGAGCTATGAATACTACTTGCTACAAATGGCAAAGTGTTGTGGAAGAAAAAAAAGCATTTTAATATGAAAAACCACAGCATGGGATGAAATACTGTAAAAGCCTGCTTAAATTTAGTCAATAATAATAATAAAAATAATAATAATTTGGAAGTGTGCAATAAGGGATGGATTTCTTAATCACACATATAGTATTACACGAGACATTCAGTATCGATAATAAATGAAATGGCGTATGGCTTTCTGTGCCAGAAATGTTTAAGGACATTTTTGGTTTGCTAGGTGCAGGTCTTTTGATTAGACTCCCGTAGGCGACCTGCACATCGTGCTGAGCATGAAATGGACATACACGCAGCCTCTGTGCTAGCAAAATTAACCAGCGATGGTTAAAATTCCCGACCCTGCCAGGAATCGAAGCTGGGACCCCTGTGACCGAAGGCAATCATGCTAACCATTTAGCCATGGAGCCGGGCATTTGATAATGATAGAAGTATTAGGAATGAAACCTTCAGTTTTTTGAATAAATTAACCTCTTAGTCTGGTTCAGCTCAAGGAGCAGAGTTACAGCTGTAACTAGTGAAGGGGCATGTATCTAAAGAGATTTAATTTTTTAAGTTTTATTGTGTTTAATATCTCATTCTATTCACTACTTAATATTATGGTAAGGAAACAGTTATTTTGTATACAAATGCCTTGTGCAATAAATTTCAAAGGGTTTTGAAAACATTTAAGAAAAGGCTGAGTGCATAATTGGTAGGGAATCTGCCAGCTGGCAGCAGCCTTCCATCCATGTTGATTCATATACACTGCTAGAATGCAGATGAGTCTAGTTTCCCTATTTTTAATCACAGCTTTTCCAGTTCTCTTCTGCTGCATGATTTGGAATGAGCTTAAATTAACTCAGAATGTTGAACTTTCTGGTATCTTGGGTCAAGAAAGGCAGTGAAACTTCTTTCCAGTTCTGACAACACTGGACTTGTTTGCAACTGGGATTGTGTTCTTGAAACTATTTTGGCTCATTGGTATTTAAGGCTGTTTTTTAACACCAAAGTCTGGATGTGGCTTCCTGGTTGGGAAAACTTAAATTTGATTGCTCCTTTATTTCAAAGCAGTTGCTATTCCTTTGTGTTCTAAAATGTTTATAATCTTGGGAGTTCAGTTTTGTAATTTCTATGATTGAACCCCACAGTTGGCAGCCCTAAAGATGGTTTTCCATGGTTTCCCATTTTCACACCAGGCAAATGCTAGGGCTGTACCTTAAGGCCACAGCTGCTTCCTTCCCACTCCTAGGCCTTTACAATCCCATTGTCGCCATAAGACCTGTGTGTCGGTACGACTTAAAACAATATTCTCAAATTCTATAATTTTTATTTCAATATTTCTTCAAACCATGCCAGGTTCAGTACATTCAGTTTTAATCCTTCCATTCTGGTTACTAATGTTTCTAATATTTTCTGAGTATTACATTTCATAGTGTATATCCCTCCCAGAACTGATTAACAAAGTTTGAGGGATGTTCCACCATTCAACACAATGTAAAGTATTTGAAATTTATTAAGTGAAGACTAGTTTTGACTCCCTTGGAGTGATCATCAGTTCTTGTAGATAATTAAATCAATGGGAATCTGATAATCATCATGGGGATTGCTTAATACTTACCAATAGGTTGTCCTAAAACATGACAAATTATGTACACAATGACATGAAACACTTGGCCCTTTAAGAAAGATCTTTGATCTGGGTTAAAAGTATATTACCGTGCGTTTGTAGAACACGGAAAAGACTTGTCAGTCTTGTTACAATCAACTTGAAAACATGTGAACCAGTTTAAATAAAACCTAATGACAAATGATGTACATTGACCAGAACGCTTGGCATTTTAAGAAAGTTCTTGGTTCTGGTTTTAAAATACTGCTCTGTGTATGTTGAACACAGAAGACTTGTTGGTCTTGTTTCAATCTACTAGAAAATGTATGAACCAGTTGAACTGTCGTGTCTGCGTTACCTGGCTTCATTATTTGCTTTAATTCCTTGAATATCCAGGCTTCCTTTCTTCTGTTCTTAATTTCACCATATAGTTTACTGTAATCCTTATTTCTAACAGAGTTCAATGTAATTTTGTTTTCTCTAGCAATACAGCTGATGGTTCATAATGGTTTGTCTAATGAAGATAGTTTGATGGTTTGTCAGGGGGTTTTCACATTTATTTTAACACGTACGTGACTGAGATATATTGGTGGGCGTCATAATGCATTGTATGTAATTGACCTGCACCTCACACCATTCACAGATTATGCTTTCGCATCTTCTGGTTCTTCTGTACAGAAGGCAAATTATGTGAGACGTGTAAGGGATACATAAAAGGTATCAAATCGCTACTGATCTGTGTTTAGGGCAGTTGCCCAGGTGGCAGGACTATCTGTTCTCCTAGCCTCTTTTTGAATTATTTCAAAGTAATTGGAAATTTATTGAACATCTCCCTTGGTACGTTATTCCAATCCCTAACTCCCCTTTCTATAAATGAATATTTGCCCCAATTTGTCCTCTTGAATTCCAACTTTATCTTCATATTGTGATCTTTCCTACTTTTAGAAACACCATGTAACCACGTCATTCCACGCCATCTCTCCATTTACAGCTCGGAACATACCACTTATTGCAAGATATCAGCTTCATTTCCTGTATCAAATCTTATTTACATTGAATCGATAACAGTAAATATTGACTTTTTTGCTACTTATTTTTGCTTGTAAATACCACTTAGTCGAGCAGCTCGTCTCCTTTCTCCCAAGTCTTCCCAGCCCAAACTTTGCAACATTTTTGTAACACTGCTCCTTTGTTGAAAATCGCCCAGAGCAAACCTAGCTGCTTTTCTTTGGATTTTCCAGTTCTTGAATCAAGTAATCCTGGTGAGGTAGGATAATTGAGTAAATATTCAGTATTCATATTCCCTGACTTAAAGCCTTTTATGTAAAAATAGAAGCGGTACAAGAAATGCTTAGACTAGAAGCAGATATTTTAGGGTACCTAACTAGCTACAAGAAAGTTCCACAACTTGGTCTTGGTTACATGTGTCCATTTATTTGGTTTGGCATTTCTTCCATTGCAGTTGGTTTCCACCATCAAATAAATGATTTCATAACTAATTAAGCTTTGAGTATCTTCACAACACTACCTCTGATCAAATCAGATTTAAAGTTCATGGTTTATAGCATTTAAATATCAGATTCAGCATTTTGATTTCCAAATTTAGCATTTTGTACCAAATTGGTTAAAAATAGGCATATTTTGCTAAATTGCACACAACTGTTTGGAGTAAAATCATATTGTTTAATCACACATTGCTTGTCATGCAGTTTTGAATTCACTATGAAAAATAGACAAACATCAACAAAAGACTGGACGAAGTATTAACGCACACACATGAATATGCCTATTTACAAACACAATTTGAAAGTGAAAAATACTATTCTGAACGTATTTATCACAGTACCACACACCTACAAGGAAGAGTAATTTCAATAATTTAAGTACAACATGCCAATTGTTTAAACGGTGTCCTTCATTCAAGACCGCCTATCAGTTACAATTATGTTGTAGTTGCTAAAAAAAAGTAGACATCGACACTGTTCATGGAGGCCCAAATGCACAGCAGTGCTGCAGAGGCGAAGGAAGGACTGCAAAACATTTTTCAAGACTTTGATTGCAAAGTGAGCAGATCAATATAAGCCTATCTGTATCTCTTGCATAAAAATATCCCGATTTGTGACTATCGGCATGTTGTTTGATAGTCACTTCGCTTCTACCCATGGCTACCAGACAGTAAAATAAATCGCTACTGTACTTCAAAACAGTACTACTCAACACCAATGTCAAGAATAGTTGACTGATCAAGGGTCAACACAAAGAGAATGAACGTGTGTGTGTGAAAGTGTTTCCTGTTTGATTGTTCTTTGCAGTGCTTTGGCCAGTTAAAGATATTCTACACATTGAATGATTTAAGGGGCCGTAATCATTCTTTCTCCTGAAATAACATAAAGAAAAATGCATAGTTTTTGAAAAGATATGTTTATTTCGTATAAAACTGAGTTTTGCATCCATTTTGCATTATGAACCAACTTTGCATTTTATTGCTAATTCAAAATTGCTAAAAACCACTTGTATGGGTCATAAGATGAAGGCACATACACGGACAAAGTTTAGACATATTTTGCATTTATTGCAAATGCAAAAAATAAAGCTCTAATACTGCATAAATACAGCCAATATCAGTGAGGTTGTTGGCGGGTCACAGATTTTGCGCCAATCCCATGCATTACTTGTGGTAATGAGATTCACTGGGTGGTCTCAGCACACAAGGCACCTTAATGCCCCAAGGCTGTACTTTAGATATATAATAGTATCTAATATATCCATTCATATCCCTGAATTTTTAATTTGTTCCCATTGAATAACCTCTGAAAACAATAAGCTACTGTCAATGCGTTAATTTAACAGAACTTATGATGTTCATATCAGTCATTCTTGCCTTTCAAAAGTTCTTTTTAGCCAGATCTCTTGGAACTTTCCTTAAACTGTCCTCATCACGTCTATGTTCCTTCAATTCTTTTATGCAGTTTTGGCTTCTTTTGATATGGTAATCTGAACATTGTCTTCATAAGAAACTTTAGTGTTCAACCCAGTCTGTCCATATTTGTAGCTGGGTTAAGTGATTCAGATGGTTGAGGCGCTGGCCTTCGACTCCAACTTGACAGGTTCGATCCTGGCTCAGTCCGGTGTTATTTGAAGGTGCTCAAATTAGTCAGCCTTGTATTGGTAAATTTACTGGCACATAGAACTCCCGCAGGACAAAATTCTGGCAACCTGGTGTCCATGTAAACCATCAAAGTTAGTGGGATTTGAAAATAACATTGTTATAATTCTATATTTGTACAGTTGTTTAAAAAAGGGATAAGTGCATGATGAGTTCCTCAGATACTTTCATCAAACAATAGAACATACAGATATCTTTGTGTGTATCTGTAGGGTTTGTCTTCAAGCCCACCCAGTCACCATGATTGTTAGTCAAGTCTATATGATCTGACAGTGGTTAGCTGATTTGAGTCCCGTTCGTCAAGATTTTCACCATCAGAATGTTGGCTGGCAGGGTAGGAGAGGTGGGAGTATTCAATTCCAAACACTCCTGCAGTATTCACATGGAATGAGGGCATATGACTGGTGATTTCTGTCCTTTTCAATACAAAAATCCATCTACCTAGGTATATTAGATGGGATAATGTCTAAACATGTTTCGGCCTATCTAAAGGCCATCTTCAGTATAAGGTAACATACAGTATATACCGGGCGAGTTGGCAGTGCAGTTAGTCGCGCAGCTGTCAGCTTGCATCTGGGAGACAGTGGGTTTGAATCTCGCTGTCGGCAGCCCTGAAGATGGTTTTCCATGGTTTCCCATTTTCATATCAGGCAAATGCTGGGGCTGTACCTTAAGCCCACGGCTGCTTCTTTCCTACTCCTAGGCCTTTCCTATCTCATCGTCTCCATAAGACCTATCTGTCGGTGAGATGTAAAGCCACTAGCAAAAAAACAAACCAAAAAAACAGTAAATTTGTAAAGTGATAGCCATCAATATGGAATGAGTTTTATAACATGCAATGGTGATGTCAGATGAACTCAAGCTTTGAGCACACCCCTTTGTGTTATTCACCAGGAGTAGGCTATGTGCCAACGTCGGGTTTCACCCTCTCCCTAAACATTCCATGTCCAAACGCGCCGATTGCCCATGGGTGTCAAATAGAGGCCTACACCAGGCGAGCCAAACAAGTCCTTCGACACTTCTGGCACGAACAGCCATACGATAAGTAAATTCATAGTCATTCTCCATTTGCAAATTTATCATGTTCTGACCTTTTTGTATCTGATTTCTCAATATCGATCATCGTTCTCAAGCTTCAGTAACCACTGAAAGATCTATAAAGAAAAGCTGTCTTTTTGTACCCTCAGGATCTTTGGTAGGGGCACAGATCTGAATAATTCATTTTCATATTAACCAGAATTTAGCCAGAATTCAAAGTTTGAAAGATTTGGCTGAATTTACCATAATGTAATGAACCCTTCTAGACCAACTACTAAATGGGTTTACCAAATTACTGTAGCACAACCGAGGAAGTACTACTTTCAGGATGGTGCCTTACAGAATTACTTAATCTGGGAAAAAAAACTTCATAAACATAGCAGTAGACTATTGCTCAATTACAAGGAGTGTATAGATTGATCAACAATGAGTTCTGAGTTGTGGTTTTTGTATAGATTTTATTAAGGATTTGTGATATTTTATTTACAATAATATTACTCCAGTAATAAACTATTCCTCGCTTCTTTCCAGTTAACGTGAAAATAAAGCAATAGTGCAGGGCCCAAAATTATATTTTATGGGGTACATGTATGGATTGAACATGGCTTTCCTGCACACTAGAATCTTTGCTTTGTTGACCCAAAAACAATGTTCCAGTCCATTGTAGCAGATGTAATCTGATACACTAATGAATAAATCAAAATATTATCTCTGGGTTAAGAATACAAATAGCATTTGTGGCTGGATCAGTGTGCATTGTTTACTATCTGAGACATTAAATTCTGCTGCCAGAAGATCGAATACACATTTGGTACATTCGGAGGAATCTTGTACTGTATTGTGTACGTTTGAACCACAGAACATCTAAAGTCCAGTTAATGCAGATCTCTATGTTAGATGCATTATTCATATTTATGTACTGACTTATACTGGTCCCCCCCAGAACCTGATTTCTTCTTGGTCATCTGATTTATTTTATCCCATACTTTCCTACTGTCATTTTCCTTACATTTGTCTGTAGCCATCTCTTATTGGTATTCTGACTTTGTCTTCCTTACCAATTCTCTGTATTCTTTCCTCTTTGCACAAAATTTGTTTCTAGCTACTTGACCCCCATCCTCCCTGTATCTCTTTAAATGCCATCATAACTAGTGACTTTTTCTTTGCACATTCTGTATTATACCATCCACATTTTATCTGCGTTCTACCTGGATTTTGCCTCATATATTTTCCTGCCATTCCAGCTAAATTTTCTATCCTGGTTAGGGCTTCAACTCTAATCTCTTCTATCAATTTTACAATACCTATTTTCCAAATTTCAAAATTCTCTCCATTGAAGTACTCTCTGAATTCATTCCCTACTTCTCTCTGATGCCTAGGTATTTTCCTCTGATTTACGCTATTGTAAACGATCTCCTGCACTCTTAATAATTTTATAGATACTGGCATGTGGTTTGTCTCCGCCCAATCCCTAATGCATATCTTTCATAAGTTGCAGACTATCCCTACAGCATGCAACTAGGTCAATTGTACTGCCCCCATTTTCTACTATATAGGTTAGTTTTCCACTCATCTCCGTACCACCATCCATTCAATATATAAAGCTCCTCTACCGTGCATAATTCTCATAGTTTTTCTCAATTTGTTACATTCTTTATCCTGAATATTTCTGTTAACTATTAATACCTCTTCCTTATGTTGACTGTAACCTGGCTTCTTGTCCCCTATCCTTGTGTTAAGATCAATAATAATAATAATAATAATAATAATAATGCTTGCCTGATCATGCGTACTTCTCATTCGTTTAATTTCTGTTGCTAAATTCTCAAATTCATTCTGTGAAAATGGGGAGCTCAAAGGTGGATTATATAAAGCTATACATATTTCATTCCTCCTATTGACCCTATCTAATATTCTCTACATTAATTCCTTCAACTCAGATTCTAAGAGCTGTATCCTATCTTTTAAGTTTTTGATTACCACTAAAATTCCTCCTGATATCCTTCCTCTATTGGTTCTCTTTGATCCATATTGACTCCATACAATACACCCTTCTATCTTAAGTCTTTCTTGTAATCATCCCAAGTTTCTAAAAGTCCAAGGATATCCATTTCTTCCAGTAGCTCTTTGAAGTATTCATTACCTATTTTGTCCATATTCCTTCAATATTAACACATGATACTTTTAACTCTATTTTTTACTTCTATATTTGAAATCCCTGACTTACTTCTGGTCATTCCAGATCTTTCCATTTGTTCTATTTCTACCTTGTACTCTTCTGGACTTTTAGGCGTTTTGCCATTCTTTCCTCCCCTTATCAGTCTGTGGCTTATTTCTCTTTGCCCATAAATCTTTTATACTTGGGTTTTTACCCTTTACCATTGTCTTGTCTTTTCAATCCCCTTGCTGACACCTGGGTGTTGCTCTATAGGGCTGTCTTCCAGTGCATTGCCCTCTGCTCCCGCATGCGTCGCTGACTGCTTGTCTCCTGTATCTGCTCCTTTCTTCTACCGTATCGCTCCCACCTACGTCAAGTCAGCGTTACCTTGCTCACTTCTGCTCCTTCCTCACATGTTAGACTCTGCTGATGTTGTTTTTAGTCTATATCCTGTAGCTGAGCTGGTGTCCACTTGCCCCACCAGCGACTGTCTCAAACGATCAGATGCTGCCCTTTAATGTAGGCCTTTAGACCTTGATATCTTGCTTTGCCTAGGTGCCTGCGTAAAATGTTTGTTCCTTGATGACACCATTGTCCAAATTTTCTCACCTGTTAAGTTGCTGGTATTTCTCAACACTATTTCTGCCATCAGGGTTGATATTAACTTAACCTTGATCGGTCTCCTACCCTTCACTTTCCCCACTCTATATACATCGTCTATGTCCGCCTCACTAAAGTTAATCTTCATTTTACTTTGTATCACTTCTACCACTTTAAATACTATTTCCACCTTGCTTTCATTGTCTTCTGGCACACCATAAATAAAAAGGGTTTTCCTCCTGAGCTCTTGGTTTGTCCTGTTTTCAGACCACTTTACTTGCTTCAGTTCCTCCTCTAAATCCCTGGCTTTGGTCTCCAGTTCTACTTCCTGTTATGAGCCACTCTATCACATTCATCTCCTTTTTAACACACTGTTTTAACTCTTGTATTTCCTTGGCTTGTTCCCTAATTATGTCTGTTTGCTCATCCTGACGTGCTTCTTTGATAAGTTTCTTAATCATTTCTAATTCTTCCCATCCGATTACACAAACTGGTCCAGGCCCCGGGTTTAGCTCAACTCCACCAATTTACAATCGGATTGCTATCACTGCCAACCATCAAGGTTGCCAGTACACCCATTTGCTGCCCATTTTTCATCTCTATCACTTTTTTACATTTACATTTCACTCCTGCATTCCACTTTCCTATAGCTGGCCTGTACTGCACTAGTGAATTGTTCATATTCAGCACTCTACTCAGCACATTTGCTCACTCTGTTTGTCATGACTGATATTTATGTATATTATTATTAGTGTATGGCAAGGAAATTTGTACATAATACATAACAGTAACACAAAACATTGATTCACTTCAGGCATTGTAATCTGTTATATCTAAATGTCCAACTTTTCAATCCACTGTGGTGCTTCCGCTGTTGGAGATAGGAAGTCTTCCAATATACCTGGATAAGCCTGTAGTTGACACTCTTACAATGTTGGGAATAGTCTGGCGAGGGGCTCCAGTCACATTCTGGAGATGGTACAAAGTTCTATGTGTAGAGAGAATCCCTGCACCTTCCATGACCTGTCCTGATCCTGTTCAGTCTGGACCAAGTTGCACATGGCAGTTGGGATCCATTTGCAATGTTTTCCCCTCTGAAGATGTTATGCAGCGGCAAGTGGGTGTGAAAACGGATTGCCACCACTTCTTTCCTCATATGGTAACAGTGCCGAGATTGATTCCCTATCCATACGATCAGTTCCATGTATTCTGTGAAAATCATTGGCCATGTCACATTGATGTTTGTGCTTCAGAATACTATGGAAGTTGATGGGACATGATTAAAAGATGCAGCAATGATGACGAAGAGTTGTCCATTCAGCAGATAATTATTCCCTCATCTATAGTCCTCTGCATTGCTTAGTCTCTCTAGCTGTCTTTTTGTTTCACAGAACTGAGGGGACAGTCTTTGGCATCCTATTCTCTCCAATAGTTCCTGTTGGCATCATTACTGTGGGTCTTCAAATGGCTTAAGAGGCCAAAACTAGTAAATACGATGTTGGAATTAATATAGAACACTGAAGAGGAGTTCTGTAGGTAAATTGTGAATCATTAGTAATGAAGTAATTGCTTTCTCATAGTCTGATTTGCTTTTAATCCTGGTACATGTCAATTTACAAGGTAGCCATCAGGAATGTTCAGATGACTTAATGTCCAAACTTTACTGGTTTTCTCTGTATGTTTGCAGTTAATGCATACTGAAATGTGCTGATGTACTCTTATCGAAGTTTGGACACTGTCCAACCCTGAAATATTCCTTAAATCTTCCCTGTACCTTCTCGATGGGAGGACAAAACTTTTTATCCATAGTATCTACTATAGTGTCTGTATCAACTAGGTATTCTGCCTTATGGCAGGTCTTGTCATGGGATGAGCCTCTTCCACTGCTTGTCCTGCGCCAAGTTTTTCATGTCCGAATATTTATTTCCTTGGATATTGTCCAACATTTGATATTTTTTTCCTTCCTCTTCCTTGTTTGCCTTTCACCATTCCTTCTTTCAGTAAACAGTCCCTCAATGTCTGATCTGGTCTTCCCATTTCACTTGTTCTATTCTCCTCCATACCCACATCTCTAGTGCCTCCAATCTTCTCATCTTCCTTTCTCAATGTCCAAGTCTGCACCATACAGTGCTATGCTCCAAATATAACACTTAGCAAATCTTTTCCTCAAATCTTTGTTCAGTTGTCTACAAAGTAATTTTGATTTTTCTTAAAGCCTTCTTTTGCTATGGCAATTCTTATCTTAATTTCTGTTGTGCAATACATATCTCTGATCATACTTCCCAAATACATATATTTTTAATGAGTAATAGGTATAATACTCCTTTATAGATAATATATTTTACACTATGTACATTAAGAGAGTTGTCAACACTTCATGTAAGCTTTGTCTTTTTGGCACCCCTCCATATGTGGGCAGCAGAAATAAATGAATTTCAATCTCTAGGTGACTTCCCTCAATTACGAGTAGTGTTCTTGCCAAGTGAGGTTCTGAAATCAGTTTTGACTTCAAATGTCTGTTTTTCTGAATAATACTTTGTGTTGAAGTGGCATCTACTGGGCCAACACATTTAGCACAGGATCAAACTCTTTGGCAGGAGTCGAATTAGATCATCCTTATCACACAACTAAAGTTGTTGGTCTCGTCTAATTCCTCGAAAGGTTGTCTTCTGATGACCAGTTTTGCTCATGCTCATGGTTGTCCCTTGCTCAGGTTATCAGGGAGCCCCACCCTTGTTGCTGCTCTCATGAAAGTTTTCTTTGGACAAAATTATCTATTGGCCTGTATCTAAATCATGCAGGGTGATTTTGAGTGAGGGATCCCTGGACTAAAAATACAACAAACATTTAACATAAAGTTTATTAATCTTTTAGCACATTATGTACACAATTTTTTAATAATTGAGCCATATTTGTGTTTGCATAAGGACAATGAAACTCAACATAATACAGAGAACAAAGTGTACCAGTGCTAATATTCAACAACAACTTATGTTTAAAGAAAAGTGAAACAATAATATGCGAGTAGCAATCTCTGCTGCTGCCAAATATTGATGCCATTGTAGGTGATGTTTATAGAAAACTGTCTTGTGTTTGGTTCCAGTATTATAAAGCCAGAAAGGGGTGAAAACTTAAATTCCTTGCTTAAAAATTGAGAGTGGCTGGAAAGTATGCGTGTGCTGGTACTGAAGTGTGCATTGTTCTCTGTTGCCTATCATTAAGTCACGGCTCACAATTTCCCTAACCAAGAAAGCTCGTCAGCCTACTGTGAACTCTGGCGACAGTTATGAATGGGCTCCGAACCCAATGAGCCTAACCAACCTCTGTTTGCTCAGATAAACTGACTCTAGCATGTTGGATGATTGAACAAACTGAGATTCAAATGAGTTTGAGCCAGGTTGGAACAAGAATAAAGTTTCTGACACCAAGCTGAAACTTGTTAGCTAGTGTGCTGTTGCAAACTGCTTTTTACTGTTATAGAAAAATTGGAATTCTTTGAAAGTTTATTATACAATCTTCCTGCAACAGCTGCAGGTTGCCCAAAGAAAGAGTACCTTCACAACAATAATGGATGTGGATACAATAGATAATGTGATCGTATGGATGTTAAATGTAGGCAGTCGAGTGAGGCATGTCAAACATTTGAGGTCCACAAGCAAGGTTTTTGAAGATCATGATGGACTTCTCGAGTGTGGTAATGGCGATGTGATAGATAAAATCTCTATTTAGCCCAAAGGTATTGCAGAAGTTGACAAAAAATGTACGTATTGTTCCTCGAGCACCTAACATCAAGCCGATTACAGAAATGGATGAGAGCTTATATTTTTCCTTGTAGAACTCAGTTTCTTCATAAATTCTTTTTTCTGCATCGACCTCTTCCGGCTGGTTTTTGTTGGTCTCAAATCTAATTGTTGGATCAATGATGAAACCTTCAGAACAGGATGGCTTAAAAGCAATAATGTCAATGCGTCGGTTGCTTCCTCTGGAGAGACCGTGTACTTCTTCATAGACATTATAACCTTGTCCTCTAAGAGCATTAGCTATCATTGATCTGGCTAAATTATGACTGAGGTGCGTAATAATTCACCATGTGGACAGGCTCCCAGGACGTGTGAAAGAGTTTCGAACTCTCTGTGGCAATGCCGACAGAGGCTGTTGCCCTGGGATCTGCCAGGTACAGTACGCACAGCAGAGACATTGGCGTTCATTTTTATTGCATCACGCCATTCACTGCAAGACAATCCTTTATGATCACGAATCCATGTATTCGCTGGAGTATACTGTTTAAATAGGACTACACCTTTGCCTTTATGCTCTTTCTTGCTCCAGTTGTCAAAAGCTCTTCTTCTCAAATCGAGTCGGACTTTCTTTGTATCTACAAAACCACGTCTTTTGTCTCTAATAGATTCTGTTTCTGCTACATTCAATGCGGCGAGGCTTGTGCTTATTTCTTGACATAAGTTTCTTGTTGAATGTAGAAAATTATTATTGGAAGATTTCAAAATTTTGCATGCATTAATATGTTGCAGATATATTTCCCATGATACACAAAATAAACCTAGACCTTTAAATTTCATTTCAGAGTATATCATATCATTCGGGACATCCATGGGAAGTTGCAAAATTTCCTTTAATGCCCCCCTAATCATAATATTGGAGTCATTTGTAAATTTGACTGGAATCTTTTGTGGTGGTACTGTCTGAAATTGATATACCAAACTGGGGCAGATTGAAGTGTTTACGATTACAAATTTTTGATCGGAATGCAAAAGGGGTGAAGAAATGAAGAGCTCTAGGGTGTTTTTGAGCTTATTTAGGACCTCGACGGACTGGAAAGTAATTTCATTGGAAAAATTTACACCCAAATATTTGATAGATTCTCCTTTCTTCAGACATGGTATCTGTTTTTCATCTGCTGTGAATAGTTTTTCTTCTGATAAGTGACCATGTTTGATGCATATTCCTTTACATTTTCCAATATTGATGCTAAGTCCAATTTCTTGTAGTTGATGTATGGCTGCATGAGCAAGTACTAAAGCTGACTCAAAATCTTTTCCAACAATAACTACATCAGCAAAACTTAATACTGTTAGAGCTTCACGATCTGGACTCAACTGAAAGCCGTACTGGGTAGATATAGACGTTTCGCTAAGGTCATCCAGAATATGATTGATGGCGAGATTGAACAGGATTGGTGACAGAGGAGAACCTTGCATAACTCCCCTGCTTATCAAGAGAGGTCTTTTTCAAAAAAGGCTTTCACAGCCGCAGATCTTAAAATCACAGGAATAGAACCAGCTTTTGGGTGGTTAGGCCGTGTGCATTATGCAGAGTTTCGTCCAGACGTGCCATTTGGACTCATCTATTCCTGTGATTTTAAGAGAGGTCTTGTTTTGCTTCCCTGCGTCTGAATTTGTGTGAAATTTCCTGTTTGCGGATTCATGATTAAATTCGTAAGTTTGTTGGAATTGGTAATGACTTTAGTGTCTCATTTAAATGGGCATGACCAACGTTGTCAAAGGCTTTCTGGATATCTAGGAATATAGCAGTCAGATTAGCTTGTTTGTTTTTGGTTTCACGGAGAAGAGTCGAGTATCGCAGTGTTGACATGCGTTCTAGAGGAGTTAGTAAATCCTCGTTGATTGGGGTTTAAGACAACATGTTCATGAAGATGCCTGTCAAGGACCTGCTCAATTATTCTCCTTATTACTGAACAGATTGTGATAGGTCTCCAGTTCTTAATATTGAGTGTATCTCCACCTTTATGAATTAGAACAGTCCTTGAAAAGCAATTTAAGTGTGCAAAGTGAGATTTAATTTAACAATGCTGTTAATTTGAGCTTGGGCCACAAGATCCATGAGCCTTACCTAATTTTATTAAGTGTGTTGATGTTCCAATACAGGTCTGCTTTTAAGATCATTCAGCACTTAGGTATTTCTTTTGTGTTCCCTCCTGTAGTTATTCTTCTTTCGTTGCATTTCCTCACGGTCCATGATTCACTTCCATAGCAAAGTACAGGTCTTGACAAGGTTTTGTAGATTCTTGTATGGGTGTGTTTTTGGACTAATGGTCTAAAAACTTTGATTCTCAAACATCTGAATTTGGAGATTTTCTTGGGTATATACAGTTCTTCAAAGAAAGACTGTTTGGATCAGAGGTATTTGAAAGCCATTATCTTAAGTTTTCTCAGGGGATATTTCCATTGAGTACTTTTCTGAGACTAGGTTGCTGGGCTGAGTGGCTCAGACAGTTGAGGTGCTGGGCTTCTGACCCTAACTTGGCAGGTTTGATCCTGCCTCAGTTGGTGGTATCTGCAGGTGCTCAGATATGTCTGCCTCATATTGATAGATTTACTGGCATGTAAAAATTCCTGCAAGACTAAAATGTTGGATGTAAAGCCAATATTATTTACATATTTTTGGGTCATTTGTGCTTCAGGAATTGGCAATACAGCATCTGTGTTGACATGTTCATTTTGTCATATACCATCTTGTGCTCTTATGTAATCACTGTTTTGGGTTGGCATTTCTGTGTATGACCTATATTTAGTGCTATTGTGATTTTTACAATGCCAATGTTCCAAGAGTGGTTGAAATGACAGAATGTTACCACATAAGGATTTTGTTCATTACTGCAAAAATATCCTTTTATGTAAAGGCATCCATTATTAGCACATTTTGCTTCTTTCTATATTCTTGTAAATTTTTAACACTCCTGTTGGACAGTGTGTGCTTTATTCATTTCTTCCCAACTGTAGAAAACTGGGGGCTAAAATATAAATGTGCATAAATGGAAAGAAAAGTATACTTTTCTGACAACATTTGTAGGTCCCCAAGGACTCCTGTGTTCTTATTGTAAGTGTTCTGCTGGGACTAGCAGTGCCACATAGTGATCCAGCCAAATTTCCCTCACATTTATAGGAAATATTTTCATTTAGGTATTTTTTGGTCATCCATGCTTCAATTAAAGTTTTGAGTCGTATATGTAATACTTGACCAACAAAAAACACTAATGTTGAAGATTATGATGTAAAACAGTAAGACTATTTTGTACTGAACTTTCTGTAGGGACTGCAGGGGTCTGTAGCTTAAATGATTTCAGTTTAACAGCTGTCCTGTGATTTGCTGGAAAATTTGGTCATGTTTTGTGATTTTTTTTTTTAACTCTCTGGTAATTTTTTCAATTTTGCCTGCTCTGAATAATCTGAACCTGTCCATTGCTGAGGATATGACAGCCTTATTGAATATCAGTTCCTGCCTCTTTCTTATTGATGTGTTGTTGTTTGACATTGCTCCTGTATTTTGCCATGTTACAATGTTGTACATTCAAATGTTCTTCAGCCACAACTTTCACTTCATACAACTTGCATGATAGAACTCTTCAGCCACAACGTTCACTTCATACAACTTGCATGATAGAACTCTTCAGCCACAACTTTCACTTCATACAACTTGCATGATAGAACTAAACAGTCTGTATAGAAATATTCTTCTCCAAATTCCTTAACAAAGCTTTGTAACTAACACTGGTAGAAGACTTTTCCTTAGGCATACTGGAATGTGTGCTGGGATATGATTCACTGTAAACTGATGTGTGTGTAAGTGAAAGGAGGTTGAGGTTCTAATATCTGAACAGACAAATGAGCAATTGCCAGAAGTAATTCTCATTGCTGGGGTGGAATTTTCAGGATTATTTCAATCTCTACCTGGGAGACTGGGTTGATGCTTACAGGGGGTGATACAGAGAATGTTTTGTGAATACTAGTGCACATTTGGTAAGTTGAAGATGATTTTTCACCACTACAGCTATTGTCAAAATGCTGAAATGACTTTTGTATGAAAATAGCTCAAAATGACCTTATGAAAAAAAAATAGCCAAAATATGCATTTATGACAAAATTATGCACCAAAGTCAGGCAAGAAAATAGACAAATGACTTTTCTTAAACATCTGAGCCCTAGTTATGTTTGTGTCAGTCTACAAAGGTACAGGGTTTAAGCGTATAAGGTACGATTTAAAATTCCTTGGATGGGAAAGACAGTATTTCAATTTTTTAAAATGTAATATTCCTGTTATTCATTAAGCAAAAAAGTCATTACATAATGCAACAATGATTTTGCACAGTATTCTGCTGTTGTGTGACTTCCCCTGTTCACTGAATTTCTGAAAATAGTATTTAAAACTTAACAGGAGTCTAGCCTCTAAATGGCAAGAGGGAGTTTCATCACAAGTGAGGACATGGATATTTACTATCCAAGATTAAAGTACAGCAATAATGTAAATGTTATCTACCAGAGGAATGTATGGTATGCTTTCAAATAACCTCACTAAATTTATTCCTGGTCAGCATGATTGGATTGTTGGACAGTTTATCAGATAATTTAAACCTAAACCATCACAGCTTATCCACCTTAACTCCATGTAATATTAGTGTGCCATTTGAAGTCTGGTTCATTATTCTCAACTCTCTGTGTCACTTGTTATGTTAGTTTGTAATGGCCACCTTCCCCACCCCCATAGAATTAGGGACTAGGGAAACGTGAACATGCCCAGAGAGGAAGCTTTCCATCTGTAAATTCATCTGTCATTTATTCAATGGTAACAAAATATTTACAATACCATAACTGAAGAACCTTTTCAAAGTAAACCAATAAACTTTTGTTGGCCTTGTACATACAACTGAGAACATATCTATTACCCCACAGGTAATATAACAGAAATACAAGTAGTACTAGAATGTAACATTTGAAAAATACATATTACAAAAGAAACTGCCTTCAGCTGGCCATTGACCCCTGGACTATGAACCTGGCACATCCACACAACACAGAAGCACAACTCTAACCCA
Organism: Anabrus simplex; assembly: GCF_040414725.1. Lineage (NCBI taxonomy): Eukaryota > Metazoa > Arthropoda > Insecta > Orthoptera > Tettigoniidae > Anabrus > Anabrus simplex. The sequence goes on from NC_090277.1 coordinate 77,880,411, forward strand.
ATTACACACCCATTTGCTGGCCACAAGCATTAACCTTTCACTCAATATACACATGCAACATGCTCTGATGTTTGCAGCCCAGAAGCTTTGGGTTTGAAATGAACCCCCAAGTAGATGCTCTAGAGTGACAAATAATGAGAATTAAATGCTGGATACAACCAACCGTGAAGACTGCTTGAGAAGGGAAGGGGAAGGGACAGAAGGGGAAACAACCAATGTTGAAACAGAAAATGCACACAACTCATAGTGCAGGTGCACTTAAGTGTCTGTAAGAGTCTTTTGAGTCTGAGAGCGTAATTAGAAGTTTCTTGTTATACAATTTTTTAAATACATGAAAATATCTGTGATAACTTCCATCCCTAATTCAAAATTGTTTCATAATGTTATTACTAGAGCCTGGATTTCCATGCACTATCAAATCTAAAAATATGCATGCATTAATGCACTATAACATGGCAAAACATGCACAATAAACTGGAAAATATGCACTATCAAAATTCAGTTTCTCTTGAAACTTTGTACAACTACTGTAATTTCTGCCAATGGTCTTAATTTAAGCTCATCCTTTTATCTGTCAGCATATTCTTAAACACAGAAAATGATCTTTCTATGTCAGCAGAAGTGACAGCTGCACACTTAAATGAAAACATTAGGGATAAATTGTGGTCAAATTGTATGTATTTTGCATTTTTACCACAATCTGTCTTATACAATCTTGACGAATTCAAAGTCAGGATTTGTACGGATCACTTTGTTCGCAGCTACTTATCCGTGCGATGAATGCAGACACTTTTGAATGTCCTCAATAACTGGTAACGATTGCCTGCTGCGATAATGAAGACGTGTGAGGGGTAAGAGTTCCGAGTAGGATATTCCATGATCACAACAGAAGAGGGTTCAGTGCAAAATCAAGGTTTGTGAGCTACTACCTCAGTACTGTAATGTGGAGTCATAGAAGTGATACAAGAGATACAACACATGAGCCATCAATGAGTAATGCACAATTTAAGGTTCAGTTTATAGCAGTGTATTACTGGGACACCTTTATTCCTAAGAATTACAAAGATTGACGTAGGGACTTCTGGCTTATGTCAATGTGTACTCAAGCAACAGATAAGAAAGTGCTTTGGTAATTGGATTATAGGACCTCTGTCATGTACTGACTTTGGTTGTCAGATAGGATGCCAGGAATACATTCTCCCTGTCTCTCAGTAATAGACATACTGTATAATGTACAAAAATGGTCCCAAATTCTGCAAAGCAACATTCATAAAAGGCATTATCATGCAACTTATGATTATGTATGTGCCAAAGTCAGAAGGAATGTCATACTATGCAATATAAATGTCCAAATATTTGCTATTATATCCAAAATCTTCAAAATATGCATTATGCATGACTTTTCTTCTAAAAGGGCAAAAACATGCACGAAAAAAGAACGGTTATTTGGAATTGTTAAGCCATAAAATGAATATTTGCAAAGACTGAGAAGTGTAGCTAGGTTATTTAAAAACATGCATTTGCATGGAAATCTGGGCTCTAGTTATTACTTATACATGTTCATTAATGTTGTTTCTTGACCAAGAGAGAAAAATGTCTGGTTGCCTGTTTGCTGTTGCTTGCTTAGCACCACCTGGGGATCATGTGTAGGGTACTTTAAGGTTAAACCTATGGATGTGAGCAACAATATTACTAAGGAATGGCAGGAAAGACAAGATATTAGGCCTGAGTCAACTTTGCCACCTGGATTTGAGCTTCCTTGGAAAACCTGGTCTACTCTTAACAGAATACGATCGGGCCATGGTAACTGCAGATTTTCACTACAAGTGGAAAAGAATTCCTATGCCTAACTGTGACTGGTGCCTCTAAGCAGACCATTCTGCACATTATCAGTGAATGTCCAAAAAGTACAGTGACAATTTTGGTGACTTTGCTCATGTGCTTCCAGAGACAGCTATATAAATAACCTGGATATAAATATATAGTTCTTCAAAATCATTGTGTGTTGTATCTGTAAAGCCATATGCTAAATAAAACTTATACATATACACATTGTAAAATACATTTTATTGTGTGTTTTGTGGTTGTATTTTGCCAGTACTGCAAAAATACTTAGTAGCCATGTCATTTGTTAGGTTCACTTCTTGTCTTCAATAACATATGAGAAGCACTTAGATCTGAAGCAAAATGGTTTCTAACTGACTTCACAATGTTCATTGTAGAAAACAGCTACTTGCAGGTGTATGCTGACCCAAACAAGATAACTAGCAAGTTTCTTCATGGCTGGAAACATTTGTGGCAGGCTGTTCCACTGTTCAAGTATATGTTCTTTGGTTTCTGAGAGAATATTTGCCATTAACAGCACTTATTTTCAGCATTGCTTCACCAAGGTGTATATGAATTTGTTTACTCATGCACTGCTTTCTTGAAATTCAGTCAACTCCATTTCTAAATTATCTAACCACTCAATGACTGATAGTCGTCTAAACCTACCCATTGAAGGAAAATTATTTCACAATTTTGGTGAGAATATTTTTACCAACATGTGAAGTGAAAGGGGCAGCAGATAAAATATTTACCATTCAGCAATGTGAGTTGTGATGAGCTTGTGGTATCCAGAACAACAGATTGCATAATATCCTAATGATGTATAATATGCTTGATTTGTAAGAACTGAATTTAAAAAAGCACTGAAGTATTTTTCTTTTGGGTGTTCTGTATTTTTTAAAATTTGCTTAATATCTTGCTGACAGATAAATTTTATGATGACTGGATAGGAAAGGGTTAGGAGTGGGAAGGAAGCAGCTGTAGCTTTAAGGTACAGCTCCAGCATTTGCCTGGTGTCAAACCATGGGAAACCAACATAAGGGCTGCCAGTATTGGTGGCTTGAACCCACTATACTGAATCCAAGCTTACAGCTGTGTAACTGTAAATGCATGGCCAGATTATTATTATTATTATTATTATAATTATAATTATTAATGGAGTGAATACAATTAAGGGTAAAAGGTAATGTAGAGAATATACTTACCTACATTTTTTGGTAAATACATATTTTCATTAATACTCACTTCAAAAAAAATTAGGGGAACATTTTTTTGAACATATGCCATGCTGCACAAAACAATACCTCACACCCACTAAACCTTTATTCTTTACCATTGAAGTATATAAAAGAACATTGATGGATTTGCGTTCATTTTCAGAACACAAACGGAAATGTCCAAATAGGGGTGAAAACAAAGTGATAAGTCCTCCATGAGCATTTATCACAGCTTGGCACCTAAGTGGCCTGCTCTGTATAAGTTGAGGTCCATTCTTCAATGAGTCTGGAACAGGACACTCAAACACACTTCTGTCAAGCCTATCCTACACATGCTTGATGGGATTAAGGTTGGGACTCACTGCTGGCCATTCCATCTCTTGGATGTCCAGTTCTTGCAAGACAGCCTGGTGTTGTGTGCTATGAGCCCTGGCATTGTTGTGCAAGAGTATGAATTTAGGGCCAATACTGTATGCAGCAACCCACACACTAGCAGTATCTGCTCGATATACCCTGCAGCGGTAAGATTACCACTGACAAGATCCATACGGCCATCAATACTGATGTCACCCCACACCATCACAGAACCTTGTCTGAATTGGTTGCCTTCCTGGACAACATTTGACATGGCATCTCTATACATGTTAATGTCCATTATGTGCTAATAGTGGACTTGTCTGTGAACAACACAGGTCTCCACTAGCGAAGTTGCCAGTTGACGTGGGTACGAGCGAACAGAAGGTGAGCTGCGTGATGTTCTGTTAAATGGGACACTGGAACAGGATGCCTGGGTTGTAAGGACACTTCTAACCTGTTTCTTACTGTCTGGTCACACTGACTCCAGTGACCCTAAGGTCTTGCAGTTCTCTGGCAGTTGCTGAATGATGTTGTAATGGTCAGATATCAATCATACTGTGGGGTTGTCATACATCCATGACCTTGTCCAACCCTACTTGTGAACTGACCTGTCTCACCAGCAATTCCACAAGTGGAGAGACATGTGAGATCCACAGCAACACAATGAAAAGTCCATCCTTCCTGGAATGAAGTGATGGCCCTTGTGACTTGAACCTAGTTAAGATTTCTCATCAAGGGCTGATGACCTAGATGTTAGACCCCTTAAAACAAGCATCAGATTTCTCATGGGATGTGCTGGTTTATGTACAATGTGCTCACATGGCTGCAGTAGTCTCTATCTCATGAGACATGGATTGCACTGCTATTCACTTTGTTTTGAGGGGTCACCTGACAGTTTAATGCATGGCTAGGTGTATAGTTAAGGTCTCAAGGTATGCTGTATGACTATTGGAACCCCATCTACCAAATTAATGTTCACATAACAGATGTTACAAAACATGTTCCCCTAATTCTTTGAATTGTGTGTTTTTGGGTCATTTTTTGCACTTATGTTAAAATCTGGACTCTTAATGTGAATGATAATTGTTATCTCATTGCATGTGCCACTTGTCTAAATGCATCAATCACTACTGATTTGCATTTAGGTCAGTTGCCCAGGTGGCAGATTCCTTATGTTGTTTTCCTAGCATTTTCTGAAATGATTGCAAAGAAATTGGAAATTTATTGAAAATCTCCCTTAGCAAGTTAATCCAATCCCTAACTCTCCTTCCTATAAATGAATATTTGCCCCAATTTTTCCTTGAATTCCAACAATCTTGATAGGTTTGAGTGGTGTGATTGTTTGGATGTATACTGATGAATAATATTAGGTGTATCATTAATAGTACAAACTGAAACAGCTGGAAGTATATTATACCAGAAGCAAAAAGTCTTGGTAAGCATGGGTCCATGAATGAGCTGCTTCTGAGAAAATTAGAAATTTGTGTTGAACAGCTTGTTTACAGACCCAGGTTTACTAAAACTTTAGTGCTTTGAGTATTGCATACTTAGAGCTGTTTCAAATTCTGCTATTGATACATGCTGTATACCAAGTAATATAAATAGTACAGTAAGAGATTAATCCCTGGAGGTGAGGTTGGTCTCTTAAGCAAAGTCTCAGATTGCTACAGTTCTTTCAAATTTTAATTTTTTTGTGATTTAAAGCAAAACTGTAAATAGATTCTCTTTTTTCTTTGCAGTTTGGTGAAAGCTGTATTTTCCTGTATCCTGTATTCCTTGGAGATGAAGATTTGCTGTATTCCTTGGAGATGATTTGCTATGGCGGTTACCAACAAGTTTTTTCAGCAACCAAGATAAGAAAACATCTAGTGGCTTAATTTTGAATTTTGCATAGGAACTTTTGTTTTTTATTGAAGTGAATCATTGCAAGGTGGACATTACTAATACTTTCATTATTTCAGTGAAGGAAATGCATATAAAAATTTCTGGCAAAACTTTGTTATTAATCAAGTAATGAAGTACATTGATAAAAATAGGAAGGTGAAGTGTAAATTAAACTTCTATTTAAATATAATGAAATTCTTCAGGTATATTTTGGAACTTTCTGTAATGGACTATTTAAAATTTATTAATATTTTTCCAATGACTCTTGAAGAAACATTGGTTTCTTGAACTGCAATATGGGAAAGAATGAAGAATTCTTTGAAGTGACTTATCTAATAAAATTCAGAGTAACTTCATTTTTTATTGAAATAAAATATTAATTTTGAAGAAATTCACTGATACTTTTATTTCTGTAGAGCAAAATCTATATAAAATTAACTACATAATTGAATTTAATGTGGGTTTGAGCTGGCCATTTTTATTTTTAAATGTTTTTAATAGTTCTTATGGACAATGAAGTTATAGAATGTTTTGTTTTTTGATCACATGTTCTCTGAAACAATAGCTGTATGGCATGGCATCATTAAAAATGGCTGGCTAAACTTGGAATTTTAACTTTGCTATCTTATTGCAGTCATATAGGAATGTGATTGTTTGCCTCAAAAGTTAGTGGGAAACTTGTTATATAAATAAAACATGTTTTAAAACAGTTCTTATAGGTACTTAATGTACAAATATGTTGCTACATATTGTTATAATTGGAAATTAATCATCACATGTTTGGCATATACAGAAACTAACACATTTGAAATTTGAGAAGTGATCCAAATTTATAGCATCCCAGTACTTTTCATATACATGGCTTGTGTTCATATTCATAATGCACAGGGCATTTGTTGGTTTTTCTGTTTAATATTGTGACCTGTTAATTTCAAGTTGGTAACTGCTTCTTACTAGCTACTGAATAGGTGTAGGGTTCTCATTTCAAGTACAATTTGTGTTTAATCACTGGAGATTACCAAAGGATATGGTGAATGAAATGTATTAATGTAATGTTGAGAAAATTATGTAATAAAGGATGAAAACAGAGAGAGGACTTGTTAATATATATTTCCTTGAATTTTCCTTTAATAAAATACCATATGGATTTTAAACCTTTCCATTTTCCATACTATGTAAACCAAAATTACAAAAGTTTGGACATAGTTTTTTTTTCTTTCTATTTATTTTTTCATTATCGTATTAAAAATATAAATTTTACAAAGGCTTTTCAGCAATATTTCAGAAATTTGGACTTAGTTTTTTTTCTTAATTTTCAAAAAACAGCAAAAACTAATAAAAATGAAGCTTAAAAAGCAAAAAAAACTTAAAATATTGGAAAATTTCTTCAAAATTTTGGAAAATTTGTTGAAAATTTCACATTTTGAGCAAAAAAACAGCTTTAAAATATACCCTAAGTCCAACACCTCATTTCAAGTGTCCAGGTTTAGCGTCGAAACTTTTATGAATCACGGACTTTCCTGTTGAAGAAAAAAAGAATTACAGAAAAATTAATATTAGTAGGTACACATAATACAATACTGCTATTGCACAAAAGGGGGAGTAAAAGTGCTCCCCCTCTTGTGCAATAGCAGTACTTGATGCACATCATCGAAGCACCTGCAAAAAAGCACTGTGTGATATAAGAATTCTTTGAGGGTCCCTCACTACATTGATCCTTAGAGATTTTGGTCAATAGGGTTTTGTTATCTGTTAAAACATTCACACAGGGGTATCCGCAGGTGCAACGATAGGCTGTTGCCGTTTTAAGACCTTAAACACGGTACTGTCAACAACTGGAAGTGCGTGTGTGTAAATATGATGCACACAATTACCTACTAGTGACAAAATAATCTTTCCAAATATTTATAAACCGGCCTAATTTTGTTGGCAAAGTAGTCTCTTTTATAAACCCAGACCGAACCCTCTGTGTTTGTACTCTGGGTTAGGGCAGCTCCAGTATGGGAGGTGCGCGCATAGTTCTTGACCTTACAAGCAGGCGGCACGTGTTCGACCTGGCAAGTGCCAGTCGCTAGATTGAATCTCACCTGTTAACACCATATTTAAAAGTTCTGGTTTCATCTTAATGCTGGCCCCGTGGTGTAGGGGTAGCGTTCCGGGTTCGATTCCCGGCCAGGTCAGGGATTTTTACCTGGACCTGAGGGCTGGTGATTAGAATTGAGGAGCTATCTGATGGTGATATCGCGGCCCCGGTCTAGAAAGCCAAGAATAACGGCCGAGAGGATTAATCGTGTTGACCACGCGACACCTCTTAATCTCCAGGCCTCCGGGCTGAGCAGCGGTCGCTTGGTAGGCCAAAGCCCTTCAAGGGCTGTAGTGCCATGGGGTTTGGTTTGGTTTGGTTTTGGTTTCAACAAGATTCAGCCCCTGCCCATGCAGCAAAAGATTCCCTTCTTACAATATCAAAAGTGTTTGCAGACAGTGATCAGTGCTGGTCTATTTATCCCTTGTTCTCTATATCTAACAGTGTGTGATTTTTATTTGGGGGGCAAACTGAAAGAAAACATTAAGAATGAAATCAAAAACATTACAGTGGGAGAACTCGCTCGCACCAGCTACAATGCATACATAACGAAGGAAGGACGACACTTTATATAAGACCGAGTACACACTTAAAAGCAGGGTGGCCACGCGATGAGGCAGCTGCCGTAGCGTAGAGTACAAACACAGAGCAGTTGGTCTGGAGTTATGAGAGACCCTGTATGTTGATAGGGCATGTGTTTATCATCCCTTCATCGTAAGACACTTACTGCACTGTTCAGTCACGTTTTCCTGGGGGGGTCCAAAGGCTAGTACACTGGCAGAAAATGAAATCCCAACACCAGCAAGGAGTTGTGCTAGATAAACAAAATTCGGGACGCATGTTTGCACATCTGAAAGATGACGCGTATTGAAATTTGTGCGCTAATTGAGGAAGAGTGGTGCTAGTAGCAAAGCAAGTTTCCTTTAAACTCGTGCTGTACACTTTTTGAGCATTAGCCATCATCCAATGTTGACGTTATGAGGTAGGTGTGAGTCAAACATGTCTTTAAAGAGATCAATAAGGCAATATATCAATGGTCCGACTCGTTGGCTGAAGGGTCAGCGTACTGGCCTTCGGTTCACAGGTTCGATTCCCGGCCGGGTTAATTCCAGTGACCCAGGGGATGGGTGTTTGTGCAGTCTCCAACATCCCTGCTACTCACACACCACACATAACAGTATACTCCACCACAATAACACGCAGTTACCTACACATGGCAGATGCCGCCCACCCTCATCGGAGGGTCTGCCTTACAAGGGCTGCACTCGGCTAGAAATAGCCACACGGAATTAATTAAAGCAGCTTACGAGGCTGTGTAATAGGGCTACAAGAAGGTGGATACTGCAGAAAGCCTTGGCAGGGATATATCCACAGTGCATCAATGTTGGCAACAACGGTCACAGGGAGGCACTTTCTCAAGAAGACTGAGGCCACTACAGAGAGGGGAGACAGTCTTATTCGCTGAATCGCACTGCATCTGCAGCAGGCATCAGAGCTTCAGTCGGCACTGGAGTGACACAAGAACTGTCACAAATCGATACTTGAGAGACAGCTGTGAGCCAGATGTCCAGTAGCGTTCACGCCACTAAATCCGAATCACTGCCACCTGCGACTTCAGTGGTGTCAAGCCAGGCTCATTGGAGGGCGGAGTGGAGATCTATCGAGTTGTCAGATGAGAGCCGTTTCTATCTTGGTGCCAGTAATGGCCGTAGTTTTTAGTAAGGAGGAGGCAAGGTGAATGCTTTGAACCAAGCTGTCTGCAGTGTCAGCACACTGGACCTACACCGGGAATTACGGTCTGTGGAGCAGATTTGAACATCAGACTGGTGACCGACCCAGATGTGCTGTCGTTCATTTGCAGTATTCAAGGGGATGTTTTCCAAGAGGATAAAGCTCGTCATCATACTGCTGCCGTCACCCAACGTGCTCTACAGTGTGTCGATGTTGCCTTGGTCTGCGAGATCACCAGAGCATGTACGGGACGACGAATACACAGTCATCCAATACCGGCATTAATATAGTTGCTGATATGACTGACCAAGTGCAACAGGCGTGGAACTCCACGTGCTTTGGTGTATGCACGCTTGCATTAAAAAATGTGGCGAGTACAGTGGTTATTAACGTACCACGTCACATGTCTTCTCGCGCCTACTTGAACCTGTGACCAGGTTGCCTAGAAAATTGCTTAGCCATAATTGCAATCCTTCAACCTAATGTATTCTTAGTGTTGGGATTTCATCTTTTGCTAGAGTAATTGGTTTCATCAGTATTATACGCTTAAAGATTTTATAATAATTTCTCCAAAAGTTAACCAAGATTGGCAAGTTCTTAAGCTGAACTTAAGGTTCAGATTATTGGTACCATTTACAAGCACTTCCAAGAGTTGACACTACTACTAGGTAAAAATAATCGCTAACCATTTCTGACAAGTATGGACAACTTTCTGATCATTGGCTTGCACAACTTAAATTGGTAGGCCCTGTACATTATATTCAGATTTTCCTTTTGGATTTTCTACCGTAAGGGTCCAAATAACTAGGGTGAAAGTTCGGCAATAAATAGCTTTTCTTTAACAGAAACTTTGAAAATTGAAACCTGATCGTGAAGTTTTAACAGGGAATGTACAGTACAGTAGACTCTCTCTAGTTCGGCTGGCATCTGTATTGAATGAAGAGGGATAAATGAGTTACGCTGAGAGAAGTGCAGCTCTACAATCGGCAGTGACTTATATCGAGCAGCAGACAGAAGCAACAGCAGTTTATAAAGCAAATGACACAAAAAAACAGAAAAAGATAATGATTTCTTTTAATTTTTGAATTCTGCAGAGGTTATGACAGTACTATACTGCAATGCAAGTTCCTTTCGTTTACGATACTCTGTGATGTTTATAGGAAGTGTTAGTGTACCTTTACAAATTAAATTCTGAGTTCTTGTAATACTTTTTTCTGCATTTAATTTTCCACCACGAGTGTTCATCTCTCATTGGGAGTGAAACTTCCATAGTGTATGGAGACATCGTAAAGATAACATCAACTCATTTCGAGTAAAAAGATGCCTCGTAATTGGTTCTTTAGTCATGTATTTATAGCATATTGTTGGTTAGTCCGGCCTAGGGTCCGGTCCTGAGGTGGCCGAACTACAGGGAGTCAACTGTACTTTGCTACTGTTGATAATGGCATGGCAGAAATTCAAATTATCCTACATGCATTGGCCACGATTCAAACTACACCTGCCAGTGATTATGACACTTTCCTACCACAGTCAATATAGATACAAGATCTATTTCAGTAAAAGCATGCAAAAATTAAACACAAAATAGGAGATGCTATACTAAACATTTTGGGGTAGGGTGTGACATGCCACTATTTTCAAGGTTATTCACATTTAGTTTTCACATTAAATACTGTTATGTAGTTTTTACATTTACATTTATTACTCTACAGTACCATAGCAGTGACAAACCTGAGTTAATGTATAATTTTTCACCTCACAATACAATGATGGCCACTAACTTCAATGCAAACACTTAAATGTAACTTAAAAGCTTTTCACACAAAGTGTATTTCACACAAGTTCCATAAAAATAATATACTAAAATGTAAGTGTAAATAAAGAAACCACATTGTTAAACAAGACACAATACAACACCAACATCAAAACAGCACTCAAGTGGATTCAGAAAGTGGGGAAATTCAAATATCTGGGGGCAAAGTTATCGAGAACCAACAGATGAACCTGGGATATAAACTAACTATGAACACTTACATCAAGAAGAATACGAGTATCTCGATCAAGGCAGAACTCAAGACAGTGATCTCCCAGAGGCTTTATATGCAGCTGAAAGTTTGAACCTGATAAAAACAGGATTGGTCAAGAAGTTGGAACTAGTGAAGAGAAAGATTCTGAGGAAGATGCTGGGACCCCAAAGAACGGAGGATGGATCATACAGAAAGAAAGGAAACCAAGAATTATACCTCAAGATAGAAAAGATTGCACATACCATCCGGAAGAGGAGAGCCATGTTCTTCAGAATGAACCCGGGAAGACTGACCAATCAGATAATAAGATTTTTTTTGAGATCAGAAAAACTACTGTGCGCTGGTACCAGGAGGTGAAGAGGGACCTGGAAGAAATGGGAATACAAGGAACGTAAGTCAGCAACAAGGATGCTTACAAGTCGAGGATCCAGGCCACAAAAAGGTTTCAAGAAAAAAGTTAGATCCAGCACCCCCACCGCCATGGACAGAAGAAAGGAGGAGACTGCAGAGTGAAAGGATGAAGAAGAACTGGACGAGGATTAAAGCCCAGAAACAGATGAAGCTGAATTCGAATTACTGTGGTCCACAGACGACCAAAACGAAAGAAGAAGAAATAAAGGAATAAAAATACACACTATTCCTTTTTTAATAGAGTGTTTCCTTCATCATCAGCTGTTGGCCAGATCTGCTTAGTAGGCTTTTTTACAAGTATGTTATGGTGTTCTATTTACGATGAACTTGTGTGTTCGACAGACTGAGAAGCAAGAAGATGTACAATATTAGAAGGATCCACCTTTCAATACTCTGTTGTAAGTTGAACTAAAAAGAAGTCACAACTTGTTTATTGGGACTGGTTTCGACACATTACAAGTGTCATCATCAGCCAAATAGTAAAATAGGGCAAGATATAAAGATCTTAAAACAACTAATACATTGAACACAGGCAAAAAATTAACATTGATTCATATCGTAGCAATTCAGTTAATGTCCAAAACACAATGATCGCAGTCAAGAGAGTAAACAGAACATCATTGTCTTGCGCCAAAAACAAATATAGTTGAAGTTCACAAGCAGGTCAAGTATGCACTTATGTAGAGTCGTTGCTAGGCAGGTCTTGTAGGCATTTGTTTCTCAGGCCGAAGAGTAAAAGGTGACGTAATTGAAGTCTTAGGAAAACAGTGTAGGATTTAATTTCGTCAAATTCAAAGTAGGTATATAAGTTTGAAAATAATTTAAAACATTAAAAAGAATAAAGTCAAATAAAAATATATTAAAAATAGGAAGAAATAATAAAAGAAAATTGCAATGTGAGGTTCAACTCGAAACAACTTGCCGTAGTAATTGATAGATGAATGGGAGATGTTGGGGAACGTTTATTAGAGGGTGGTGGTGGTGGTGGTGGTGGTGGTGATTATTGCTATTAGAGGAAGTACAAATGGGTAAATGTCTTCTATATAACACTAAACCAAGGAAAACTTCGGAGCGAGGGTTGGCGACCACGGGACCCTTAGCTGAATCCTGGCATTGCTTCCACTTACTTGTGCCAGGCTCCTCACTTTCATCTATCCTGTCCGACCTCCCTTGGTCAACTCTTGTGCTTTTCCGACCCTGACGCTATTAGGTTTGCGAGGGCTAGGGAGTCTTTCATTTTCACGCCCTTCGTGGCCCTTGTCTTCCTTTTACCGATATCTTCATTTTTCGAAGTTTCCTCTTTTTTCCTCGGTTTAGTGTTATATAGAAGATATTTATCCATTTGTACTTCCTCTAATAGCAATAATCACCACCACCACCACCACCACCACCACCACCCTCTAATAAACGTTCCCCAACCTTTTCTCTATTTATCATCTCCCATTCATCTATCAATTACTACGGCAAGTTGTTTCGAGTTGAACCTCACATTGCAATTTTCTTTTATTATTTCTTCCTATTTTTAATATATTTTTATTTGACTTTATTCTTTTTAATGTTTTAAATTATTTTCAAACTTATACTACTTTGAATTTGACAAAATTAAATCCTACACTGTTTTCCTAAGACTTCAATTACGTCACCTTTTACTCTTCGGCCTGAGAAACAAATGCCTACAAGACCTGCCTAGCAACGACTCTACATAAGTGCATACTTGACCTGCTTGTGAACTTCAACTATATTTGTTTTTGGAGCAAGACAATGATGTTCTGTTTACTCTCTTGACTGCGATCATTGTGTTTTGGACATTAACTGAATTGCTACGATATGAATCAATGTTAATTTTTTGCCTGTGTTCAATGTATTAGTTGTTTTAAGATCTTTATATCTTGCCCTATTTTACTATTTGGCCGATGATGACACTTGTAATGTGTCGAAACCGGTCCCAATAAACAAGTTGTGACTTCTTTTTAGTTCAACTTACAACGGAGTATTGAAAGGTGGATCCTTCTAATATTGTACATCTTCTTATTTCTCTATTCAATACGGAACGATCATGAAGTTTTTAACTTAAAAAAAAAAGAGAAGCTTTCAAGTTACATTTAAATGAGCCGACACTGGAAACTATGGCTTCCTTCTTAACAATTCAATGCAAGACGTACAAGATACTGCCGCACCTTTTCAAATCCGAGGTGACTACAATCCTGTCCCCATTGGGGTCTTGATACCGCATGAAATTAAACAGGACTGATGATTTGAGCTCCTTGTCTGCGAATGCAGCTTAAGGAGATACCGTATGGGGGTCAGCCTGAAGACGAGGCAATTCACATTGCATTTTTTGGTTACCTACTGTATTGTCATAAATAAATAGTACCCACGGTATGCCCTGCTTTTCGTAAGAGGCGACTAAAAGGGCCCCAGGGGATCTTAACTTGGAAGCATGGAGTGGCGACCACAGGGCCCTTAGCTGAGTCCTGGCAATGGTTCCTTACTTTTGCCAGGTTTCTCACTTTCATCTATCCTACCTCCCTTGGTCAACTCTTATTCTTTTCTGACCCCGGAGGTACTAGGTGTTGAGCCTTAGGGAGTCTTTCATTTTCATGCCCTTCATGGCCCTTGTCTTCCTTTGGCTGATACCCTCATATTTTGAAGTGTCGGATCCCTTCCATTCTCTCTCTCTGATTACAGTTAATGGAGGATGCTTGCCTAGTTGTACTTCCTCTTAAAATAATAATCACCACCACCGATGGCCTTGTCTTATCATATTTGTATTGTCATATGACAGAACATGCTATGTAGTGGTGGTAGAGTTTCACAGAGCAGACAGACATTCTCCTTGTGTATGGGAAAGTATGTAGCAATGTTCTCACAGCAGAAAGTCTGTACAGTGAACGATTTCCCAACACACATCATCCATCACGGTGAGTGTTGATTTCTGTAGATTGGTGAATGCGGGAGAATGGTTTGTTGTAACCAAAATGAGGAGCCATCTCACGCCCAGCTTTGGAGGAGGAGCTGGAATGTATTGCAGCGAACACCACTACGTGTCGTGTTACACGTGCAATGGACCCTGGCAAGTGATTCACGGAGAGCGATTAAAACTCTACCACCCACACGTCTATGCACTGCATTGGACTGACTTCACACCAACGGTCGAACAGTGTCAGTGGTTGCTTCAGCAATAGATTGATCGACAAGATCCCCTACAATTCGTGCTGTTAATTGACGAGAGCTGATTCATTCGTAATAGTACCTGGAACAGCCCGAATAGCAGTGTGTGCGTGGTATGAGGAAAACGCTATGGTCAAGTCACACCACCAAGTACGTTCTGCTGTGAAGATCTGGGCTGTCATTATCTCAACAACCTGCTTGTGGTTCATGCAATGAGCTTTGCCTAAGTTGTTGGCTGGCTGTTTGTGAGATGATGTGGCTGCAGCGTGATGGTGCCCCACCTCATTTCAGTGAGGGTGTCTGCAACGATCTGCATGTTACATCTCCTGGTCGCAGGACTGGAAGGGGAGGCCCTATTCCTTCGCCTGCGAGGTCAACCAATGTGAATCCATTCAATTATTTGGTATGAGGATATCTAAAATCACTTGTGTGTAAGACCCCAGTGGTCACGCTATGACTGTAGTCACCTGTGATGTGATTCAAAACACACCGGGGATATCTGAAAGTGCAGAAGAATCTCATAGGCCAATGCCATGCTTGCACTGAGGTTGGTTGCAGTCATATTGAGCAACTGATGTAAGGTACAAAATGGTAAGTTAACTCAGGTTTGGTAATGATATGCTACTGTAGATAATATAAAGCTAAATGTAAATAAATATACGTAAAATGTATCTTAGATGTGAAGCTTCCACGGCCTGTTGAGATAATTAGTTCTTCTTCCGAGTTGAACCGGCTTGTTTTTTTTTCTTTTCTGTACCTTCCGTACAATTTGCCGATATTTTTGAATACATTGCAGTATTCTTTGTCAAGGTGACTAAAATACCCCTACTCGATCCGAGGTCATCAGTCTCTCAGACAGCTAAAGCAACTACGAGAGTGGTTATGGTACTTCGGATTTAAATAGCCTTCTCTCTTTCTCGCCGATGTAAACCCCATGATGAAAAGTCTGTTAAGATATTGTAATCCCACTTCAATACGGATCATGAAATTTCTAAATATCCACGTGAGTGTGACTTGCCAGGTAGCTGGGAATTGCCGGTGCTATTATGTAACGAGGGTTCAGCCTGTATGTTCGTGTTGTGACCTGTATATTGTAATCTATGTGTAATAAACATCCAAGAAATGCTGATTTTGTATCCTTCCTATAAATTCATATTATTAGGGTGTTTCTTAATTTTGATAGCCCCTCAGACTTTTTTATTTTAGAAATTTCAGGATGTAGCTTTAAAGATCTTGGTTCTGCCAAATGAAATTCCATGTCTTGTCTCACAGGAATTCGCCTCTGTGGTGTAGTGGTTAGTGTGATTAGCTGCCACACCCGGAGGCCGGGGTTTGATTCCCATCTCTGCCACGAAATTTGAAAAGTGGTACGAGGGCTGGAATGGGGTCCACTCAGCCACGGAAGGTCAACTGAGTAGAGGTGGGTTTGATCCCCACCTCAGCAATCCTCAAAGTGGTTTTCCGTGGTTTCCCACTTCTCCTCCAGGCAAATGGCAAATGGCCATTTCCATCCCTCTTCCTTGTCTATCCCTTCCAAACTTCCCATCCCCCGGACAAGGCCCCCATTCAGCAGAGCAGGTGAAGCCGCCTGGGAGAGGTACTGGTCCTCCTCCCAGGTTGTATCCCCGACCCAAAGTCTCACACTCCAGAACACTGCCCTTGAGGTGGTAGAGGTGGGATCCCTTCCTGAGTACGAGGGGAAAACTAACCCTGGAGGGTAAAAGGATTAAGAAAGAAAGAAGTCTCACAGGAATGGCTGGCTGCAGCTTGGTTCTTGGTGTGACAGATTTTTCATACATCCAGGACTGATCCTCGAGTTACGCAACTGTACTGGCAATTCCCAGCTACTTGGCAGGAGAGAGACAGAGAGAGAAATTAAAGGCGAAGCACAATAATCATTCTCGTAGTTGATTTAGCTGCCTGGGAGACTGATTACCTTGGATCAAGTAGGAGTATTTCAGCCGCCTTCACAAAGAACACCGAAATGTATTTGAAACGTCAGCAAACCGCATGGAAGGTACAGAAAACAGCAAAATGGTCCAATTCAGAAGGAGAACTAAATAACACGTGAAATGCAGCTGTAAATGATCCAGAAAACAGTAACAGTAAAACATATTTTACTCCACATCTCCTTATGCTTTCTTCCCAGACCCTAGGTTTTCTATCCAGTAGAGCTTCCCCTATTGACTGTTTAATTCTTGCATGCATTTACACAAACACTTTGTAAAACCTAACTGAATGTACACCTGTACTGAAAACTATTCAAACAAACTGCATTTCCTTTCATCCTGACGTATTCTGTCGACTGTTATGATTGGATTCAAAATCAGCCAGTCTCTTTCATAATTTCGCAATATGTAATGGACGGAATATATATATATATTTTAAACCTATATTTCCATTATAATTTAGGCACAAGGTGGACTAAAATGTAACAAGTTCCACTTGAAGATCAAAACTAGTGATAATGTTGGCCACATCCAAAAGTAAGCTGAATTACTCTGACTACTACAAAACCAAAAAGAAAGGTTATTTTACAGTAAACCTCAATACCTGAGATAAGATTGAGGCAATATCATCTGTAAAATAATATAAACTCTAATCAAAGAGCTGAATAAGACAGAAAATAAATAAATAAATTCACTCATCCCAGGAAGAAACCAGATAAGTCAATTTTTTTGTTTCTTACTTTTTAATTTTTGCAGCAACCCACTAAAGTCAATGCTCTCCATCCTTTGACACTAACAAGATAAGTCATTTCGTCATAATATTGAAGAAATAGCCAAGTTTTTCTTCAAGGTTATTCAAGAATACACAACAACAGCCCATGGTAAGAAGCAGATAAGTTGAGTTATCTCGTTCAAGATTTTGAATATTGTTAATAAAAGTGGCTTCAACCAGATAAGTCGGTTTGTCATATGTGTTTCCTGTTGCTAATGTGAAAGTGCACAGTATTATCTTGTAAATGAATGATTACACAGCTGCTTCTGTTACAGAGATCTATACCAGCTAACAATACACAAATGTGACTTACGCACTTAGTTTTTACTGCTCCAGATAAGAAACTAATGTCTGGTCAACACAGGGCAAGTCAGTTTCTTTCAAAATCCGAAGCAGAGACTTCATTCATTTTTTGAATTAAACAGAATCCAACCAAAACCATTATTTAAAAAGCTGTTCCATATAACGCAGAATGGTTTACATCATTTGGTCAATCTGTAATTTCTTACCGTTTCAAAACAAGAAAATGCTTCCCCTGAGAACTTTAATTTTATTTTACTTATCTTGTTATTCCCTGAGACGAGTGAATTAGCCAAAGACTTTATCAAATGTCTATGGATTGCTTTGGTACAAAAATATATCTTCAGTTTAAGAACACGTTTAAAATTCTATATCCACACCTGCTTCAAGAAGGTTGACCATACTTGTTTTACAATGACAAATTCTCCTGAGTATCTTCATTACAATGTAGGAACATGAGAACATTTTAGACACACCATTATAATGAACAAATAAATCAAGAGAACTTGACAGGCTGGAAGAAAAACTGAAAGAAAATCTGAAACCAGTCACCATATAGCACAAAGGAGATTTCTCAAGTTTTTCTTCCAACCAGGTTTTAACTACAGAAAATCAATTTAAAATTGTCAAAAAAAAAAAACAAAAAAAAAAAAACAACAACATTATTTCCAAATCATATTTTCTTATTATTTGCCAGCCTACCAGCAAAATAGAGGGGGAAATGAAAAAACATCACTTTTATTCTTTACTAAAAGGAATATTAAGCTAGTATCCCTTTGATCCAGGAACATTATGTGGAATTTAGAAATACCCCTTTTGTTTCAAACTATGATTTGGACAAATAATACAACAGACCTGTGATACCTTAAAACAGTGCTTTCATTACCACTTGTTAAGTGATCAAATGATGAAAATAGGATTGTATGTTGCACAATGAACAAGAGACTCATCCTATCAAGTTAAACTACATTGTTGTATGAGAAAAAGATCATCATTTAGCTTCCCAGAAATGGTCTGCAAATCTATCACTTCAAAATATTCCTCCAGAAAGCTATCTCCCATTTACTGTACACCTTCAGTTAAAACATCAAAACCTAACGAAAAGAGTCTTGACATCCGCAGGCATTCCATCTATTTTGGGACCAAGCGACCCAATGGAAAATCCTTAATGTGAGATGCAACTTGCGCGGATACTGTTGCAGGTACACACTTTACCAACCACCTTTCTTTTAAGGAGAAATAAAGATCGATCCATTGTCAATAATTAAATTTTTAGTCGTGTTTGTCACTGAAATGTTTGGACCTTGGTGTTCTGAAGCAAAAGAACCTCGCCTCTGAAATTGTGAAAATGCTACAGGACATGATTCCCGAGATATTGAGTGTCTCCGGCAGCACATCAGCATTTCTGTACAGACAGTGAATGCTGTAAGTGTCAGGGGAACGTTCGCTTCCTCTCCTTCCTTGGAAGGGATATTTTATTGTTAATTCTCATATTGATAATTAATTTAGAATCATTGTATGTCTTTTGTGAAAATAAAGTTAAAAATCATTTTATGTCACTTCAAATTATAATTTCTAAGCTAATATTTCATACACTCATAATGTAATCCAACTTCAATTTATCTGCTGTATATAAAAATTGTGAGCATTTGCAGAAAAGACCTCGGCAATGTTGTGAGATGCTCAATGGTATGATGATAAAGTCAGTAGAAAGTCAGGCTGTGAGTTTCACTGAAAGGAAAAGTCCTTTCAGCTTTAATTACTGCGTTGATGGGGGTTTACGTTCCTTATGAGGATCACTGTTATAATATAAGGAAGTATCTTCATTGGGGGTAATCTTATAAATGGGATTGTAAATAAAGAGTACAGATCTCTGCACATGGTTGAAAGTATTTAGGGGCTGTAGTAGGGGTGTAAAGGAGAGACCATAAAAGTCTCTGGTAAGACCCCAACTAGAGTACGGTTCCAGTGCATGGGACCCCCACCAGGATTACTTGATTCGAGAATTGAAAAAAGATCCAAAGGAAAGCAGGTTGATTTGTTGTGGGTGATTTCCGACAAAAGAGTAGCGTTACGAAAATGTCGCAAAATTTGGGCAGGAAAGACTTGGGAGAAAGGAGACGAGCTGTTCGACTATATGGTATGTAGCTTCATTTTCCGTATCAAATGTAATTTACACTAAATCAATAAAAGTAAACTTCCCTCTGTTTGATATCATAATATTTGCTCTAAGCAAATTAATTATTTGTAGAACATGTTTCATTCGTTAGGAACATCTTCAGCTGCATTACACTGCTTCCTTGATTTCTTCTGAAAAAAATACGTAGATACATACATTATCATTATAGACCATTATGCCTTTCAGCGTTCAGTCTGCAAGCCTCTGTGAATTTACTAAACGATGCCACAATCCTCTATTTGCAATTAGTGCTGTGACCTTATTTAGTTCTATACCTCTTATCTTTAAATTGTTAGAAACCGAGTCTAACCATCGTCATCTTGGTCTCCCTCTACTTCTCTTACCCTCCATAACAGAGTCCATTATTCTCCAAGATAACCTATCCTCTTCATTCGCGTCACATGACCCCACCACCAAAGCCGGTTTATGTGTACAGCTTCATCCATTGAGTTCATTCCTTTATCTCCTCATTCCAAGTTCCCTCTTGCCACTGTTCCCACCTGTTTGTACCAGCAATCATTCTCGCTACTTCATTTCTGTTACTTCTAACTTATGAATAAGATATCCTGAGTCCACCCAGCTTTCGCTCCCGTAAAGCAAAGTTGGTTTGAAAACAAACCGATGTAAAGATAGTTTCGTCTGGGAGCTGACTTCCTTCTTACAAAATACTGTTGATCGCAACTGCGAGCTCACTGTATTAGCTTTACTACACCTTGATTCAAACTCACTCACTATATTACCATCCTGGGAGAACAAAAGCAAAGCAAAGTCACATCCGTACAGGCCATGAAGGCCCTTGGAGGAGTGGAAGGTAAAGGCTTCCACCATTAACCTCAGCACGTGATGGGGTAGAGTGGTTAGCTCTACACCCGGCCGCCTTTGCCCCCAGGAATTGACCTGGTACTCATTTTTGGTTTAGGCTGAGTTAACCTCAGGGCCATATGCACCTCCGGAAGTGGAAATCACGTTTCTTACATTTTACAACTTCCTGACGGGGATTTGAACCCACGTCCTTCCGGGCGAACCGAGCACGCCTTTACCGCCTCGGCCAGGCAGCCCCTGTCCTGGGAGAACACACAACCTAATTCTGTTGAATTTCTTACCTACTGAGATCAATTTAGTCTTCGAAAGGCTAATTTTCATACCATACTCATACCTGCCAACTTTCAAAAAGAGAAATCCGGAAGATCCTTAAGCGGAAATTTTTTAACAACACCCGCATGCGTAACAGCCTCAAGACATAATGAAAAAGGACAGCAAGGAGGGGGGGAATTATAAACAATACTAATAGAAGTCAAATACAGTAGAACCTCCATGCATTGTTCCCCAAACTGTTGTTTTCCCATATTCATCGTTGAATTTATTCGGTCCCAAAAATGTTCCATATAAACCAATGTTAAATTTCCCCACATCCATCATTTCTTGAACTACCGTTTTATCACATCGACCGTTGAAAAATTATTTGTCCTCGGTCACAATTTTCCTGCACTGATCGATCGTGCAGAAGAAAAATATATGCAAAACATTTTTTTTTTTAAATTTAGAGGGACTGCTCAATACTCTTAACATATAATAGCGGCAACCTGTTACGCGAGAATGTACGAGCGATTCGGAATTGCTAGTCTTGAACAAGGATCTTGCAGGTTGGAGTGTTGTGCGCAGGTTATTAATGCTCATGAACATCCTGGTGCCAAGGTTTCTCCTCGGCCCACTAACTGACCCCTAGAAGTATTCTTATTTACAAGAAAAAAAATGTAGAGCAGCGTAAAACCATTTTCTGTGTAAGTGCAGGCTGGCTAGGGCTGCCAACTTCGTTGAAAAAAGAAAAAATTGCGCAGTGTGCCAGATAAGTTTAAATTAGTCACAGGGTAATTAATCGCGTCGTACCTTATGGAGTGTGTGGGATGCTAGAGACCTGTTGACTGCTTTGTTGTCCTCTGCCCAATAGTCTTGATACAAGCCGTACCTAATCAAGCCAGACCAATAATCTTTTCTCATAGCCTAGTCTTGTAACTAGTTCCTAAGTTGGCAGCTTTGCACAAGCTGCTGTGACATCGTTCGAGATGCGCCGCATTGAATTTCTAGCCTCTGTGACATCGTTGAGCTGAGCTGCGGGAGCCGCGCCGTGTTGGTTATCTAACCTATCGTTCGCAAAGGGTGTACAGAATCTTTTCCTAAAAATAGGTTATTGCCGTAATATCCATGTATATCTTTTATTTGCAATAAGAGAACTGAAAGGTTTTCAATTATTGCAAAATGTGAAACGAAACGGCGTAAAAGTCACGCTTTTAATTTTCATCTCGTAGGCCTACATCATGGTTGCAATATTTTGATACCGGTATGTATAGTATGAGCTGAATGGTTAGCACGTGCTGGCCTTTGGTTCAAGGGGTCTCGATTGGGTCGACGATTTTAACTTTCCTTGGTTAATTCCAACGGTTCGGGGCTGTCTATCTGCTGAATTAAACATTAGAATTCATCTTAGGTAGGGCCGCATTTTCATATGGGCGTACATCGCCTATCATGCGACAACTCGAAAGACCTGCACCCGGCTCCGGAGACCATGCGCCATTACTGTTGTTTTTATAATAATAATAATAATAATAATAATAATAATAATAATAATATGCACAAATCGGCCGAGAAAAGGAACACAGGAAAACTGTCGGACTCTACCCGGCGCACAAATTTACCAACAAAAATCGTTCAAGACTCATTGAACTATGTCAACAGTGCAACCTTAAAATCATGTCCACATCCCTAAGAAAGCATCCCAAGAAACAAAAACCCTGGAGGTCCCCCAATAAATCCATTGGCGAATTTCAGATTGATCATGTAGCTATCTCATATCCGCTACAGAAAGAGGTACACAATGTACAAGTGAGAAGAGGAGCAAACATCAACACTGATCACTGACCCACAAGAGTTAAAGCAAAATTTACTCCAAGAAAATCCAACAACAGAAATTTGACATAAAAATGATTCCTGTTAAGGATCTAAAAGAAGCATGGGAAAAATAAACCACCGAAAATCGTACAGAAGGCATAAGAAATGGTACCCTTAAAAAGGAATACAAAACACCCCTGGTGGAACTCAACATGCAACCAAGCCCTAGAGATAAGAAAATCTGCATTTCAGAAATACAACAGTAGAAAATCCCAGAAAACTCGACGAGAATTTTATGAGACCAGAAAACAAGTATCCAAAACATATCAGGCAAGAAAAAAGAAAGCACCTGAAAGAACAACTGGACTCAATTGAAGAAAACTTTAGAAACCACAACACAAGGGATTTCTACACAACATTCACAGAAAAAAATCCGAGGATACATTCCACAGAACTTATGTTTCAGGAAACAAGATGGAAAATTGGCGCTTACTAATAAAGAAAACTGCCAAGACCTTGCACGGTACTTCTCAGAACTTCTTAACTGCACCGAACCCACTGAAAGATTTCTTGAAGAAGCATCCAGTTTCACTCACCCAGAATCACCCCCACCAAACCAGAAAGAAATTCAGAGCCACATTAAACGACTAAAGAACAACAGAAGAGACTGGATTGTCGCAGAATTCCTTAAGAATCTTGGTCCAAACTCACTCAAGGAACTTACAGAAATGATACAGAAAATCTGGAAAAACAAAAATCTCCCAGAAGACTGGAAATGTGCCTTGATTCACCCACTTCACAAAAAGAGACAAAACTGATGTCAACAACTATAGGGGAATCTTCCTCCTTGAAGTCGGCTACAAAATTTTCTCTGCATGCTTGTTGAAAAGAATACAAGAACAACTCGAGCATAAGACTGGTGAAAATCAAGGTGGGTTCCGCCCTCACAGACTGTGCACTGAACAGATCTTCAACCTCAAAACCGCTCTAAAATTCAGGGCCCTCAGAAACCTTCCAATCATCTGTACCTTCATAGATTTCAAGAAGGCTTATGATTCAATTGATCGTCATTCTCTGTTCAGCATCCTGAAAGAACAGGGACTAGACTCTACAATGCTAAACTTGACCAAACATACCCTCACTGACACAAAGTCAAGAGTGAAATTCATGGGAGAAATCTCAGACAAATTCCTGATAAAAACTGGGGTCTGGCAAGGAGATGGACTGTCACCCCTCCTCTTCAACCTTGTCCTAGATAAGGTGATGAGGGAATGGGAAAAAGAACTGAAAGCACAAAATTGCTGGAATCCAGTAAAGATTGGGACACAAAAAAACAAGCTTGAAATTCCATGCTTAGCCTTCGCGGATGATCTGGCCCTTTTGTCCAGCGATGAAGTCACAGCAATAAAGCACGTTGAAATTCTCCAAGAATGTGCCAGAAAGGTTGAACTTCATATCTCCTTCCAGAAAAATGAATTTTTCTGTGCAAAACTAGACATCCATAATCTCAATACAAAATACGGTCAAATCAACAGAGTCCCTCACTTCAAACACCTGGGCGAAATCCTCGAACCAACCGGACAAGAGAAAATAGCCCAAAACAACCGTGTTCAACAACTCAGAAGAGCATATGGGAGAACAAGAGAAATCTACAACAAAAAATGTATGTCTCTCCACATTAAGATTGAACATTACAAAACTGTAATCAAACCTGAGGCATTATATGCAGGGGAAACTATAATGCTTCATAGAAAGGGCGAGCTGGAAAATATCCTAAAAGAAGAGCGAAAAATCAAGGGGAAAAGTTTAGGACCAAGGCACACAGAAGAAGGGTACCGCCTCCAAACCTGGAAATCCAAAGAAAAATTATCTAATATTGTGGCAGATCTCAGGAAAAGAAGGCTAAAATTTTATGGACATGTTAAGAGGCTTCCAGAAACCAGACTAACCCACAAAGTTCTTGAAAGAGTTGACAAACTGAAGAAGTTTCCTTGGATACAACAAACAAAAGCGGACATGAAGAACGCACAAATTCAACCTGAAGAAATTTTGATTCAAAATATATATATTGAAAGAAAATTGACAAGTGGGAAGTTACTCAAGAGAATGAAGTACCAAAAAGAGCAGGTACCAAGTGGACGGAAGAAAGGAAGAGGATCTTTAGTCAACAGATGAAAGCATCCTGGATCCTCCGCAAACAAAACCATAAATAAAGCTTCGTATGTTCTGAAAGGGACCATTCACGAATAATAATAATAATAATAATAATAATAATAATAATAATAATAATAATAATAATACATGAGAGACTAATGCAGGAGTACTGGGTGGCAGTTAAAGCTCAAAAAAGGAGACAGTTGAACTAACGTGGTCCCTAGTTGGCCGAAACAAAGAAAGAATAATAATAATATATTTACATAACGGAAGATGTCCCAATACAGTACCCGTATTTTATTATTTTGCTTTCCCTCTATTTTTTTATGTTGCCTGCATTTATAGTTTTCCTGCATCCATTGTCATTTTCCCAATGCCCCCTGAAAAACGATACATCGAGGTTTTACTGTATAACTTATGTTATGATCACCCCTGAAATTAAATACTTACACAAAGTTACATGGTGATGAGTGCTCATCTATTTTCACTTAACACTGGGAACACTTTCCGTAATCGTATAAAACAAGGAAATTAAGCAGAATATTCCTCCCGAAAAGACTGATAATATCGTTCTTAGTTGAACTCATCACGAACACCACTAAACATACTAAATCGCTTACAAATTCGTCACACAATTCCACGAGTTTCAGAACTACCACCAATATTACACATGCACATAAACGCCTTTCAGCTGCTACGAAGCACAACGCAGTTACTAAAGTTGTTTTGTATAAATTCACAGCCTGCTACTTTTCACAGATTTCTTTTCTTCAAAATCGCAGCCTGTTACTTGTTTGGGAACACCTCATTGAATGAAGTAGCAGTTGAGGTAGAACAGGTGATCATGATAATCGATAATGTGATTATCGATACATTTACCGGTGGAATTTCTAACACTGCATCTCGTATTACCAGCTACCATCGAAAGTCAAACAAATACGATTTGACCGAAGAAAGAGAAACCAAGCGCGGATATTCAAAATCTGTACAATAACGTTGTTCATCTATACAACCGTAAAACACGCTCAAAATCCGTACATTTTACAGAAAAACCAGAATACTTGGCAGGTATGCCATACTCATTGCACTAAAAATAAAAATCATCTTTAAATAGTACCTTTGCTATGCTTAAAAGAAAACTAATTTTTAAAAATACTTAAAATATGTGGCGAACGTTGAATGGGGCAAAGAAGTGGGAAGGGAAGATGGATCTACTTGTGTTCTAACCTAATTTAAAACAAATTCCTATTCACTTAAATACCTAGATGTTAAAGTTGACAGTATACAGTAATTTTGTTCACATGTGATGTGTATGTTTTTTCTTAATAGTTCATTATTTAAAAGTTTTTGACAAGGGCTTTTCATGTCGATGTTACGTCTTAATAAAAAAAATGTTCTCTTCAGCTGCTCTTCTTCTCCGAAGTGAGAACTGCTGTTTGATTTAATTTGGAGAACACGAGTCTCTTGAATTTTTGTTTATTGCGGGATCCTCTGAAGCTGATTGCTGTCTTCTTGATGTTACGAAAAAGCTTCCCCAAAGTCTTGTTATGCTGTTTTCCGCTTCGACTGCTAGCGTTGTACCGCGTACGGTGAGCCATCTGGTGACTTACACTTCTATTACTAACGGCTAAATTCAAACTTTCATTATTGTAACAGACTTCCTCGTGAACAGTCGAGATTATCTTCTGAAGTTGCAGAGCAAAGTTCTCTGCGAAACGTATCTTGACAAGGCATGTCTACAAGTACGGGCCATGTAAGCATCAATGTTAAAATCAGAGCCATTATTGACAGAATATATTCAAAGGGAAAGCATGGCAGAGAAAAATTCTACTTGTGACTCCAGCTGATGTAAAGAGTGCCCTCAATGACATAAAATCGGGATCTACTGGACACGATGGAATAAACTTGTGCCTCTTAAGAAAAATGCTAGATGTTATACTCCCTACAATAACACACATTATTAACACCTCTCTTATCACGGGGAGCTTTCCTGAGAGCTGGACAAATGCCATCACCTGACCCTGGCCGAAAAATAGTATACCCACAACCCTCGACGATTACCGCATAATTAATATCCTCCCTGTACTAGGAAACATACTAGAGAAACTAGTACACAAACAAATGACCGGCTATCTTTTACATCATAATTTATTTGACAGTTATCATTCAGGGTTTGGACTATATTATAATACTACCACAACCTTAGTAAAAGTAAGAAACGACATTCAGCTAGCAATGGACAACGGACAAATAACTATTCTAATTCTTCCCAGCTTTAGTGCGTAGACAGAGACATTTTACTACCCAAATTAAAAATTGTAATTTTCTAATGATCTACAGTACTATGCTGGGTACGTTCCTATCTCAGTGGACAATGTGTCAGAGGGAGATAATATGTCTACATGGCAAAACACAGAGATGAAGATAGCCCAGGGTAGAGTTTTATCATCTCTTAGACATAATTAGCCTCAATCAGAAAGGCTCCTCCTTAACAGTACTAAGGAGTACTTCGTATCCCATGACCAGTTGACTAATCCAACTTTTAATATCAATGAAATATCTGAGAACAACAACATTCTTTTTGAGAGCAAAATTGCCAACCACTACAATAAGAAATTCAACAAGGACAACATTAACAATTACCTACATGCTTCTCGTAACTTCCTCCACTCCTCTTCCCCTCCGCTTCCCACTTCCTCCCGTTGCCTCGAGCCTAAACCTCCAGCAAGCTCTCACAACACTACCAGCCATTAACCCCCATTAACTCACCGCACAAACTCCCACCGGAACATCAAAGTTTTTTGGTTTTTTTTGCTATTTGTATTACGTCGCACTGACACAGATATGTCTTATGGCGATGATGGGATAGGAAGGGCCTAGGAAGTGGAAGGAAGCAGCCGTGGCCTTAATTAAGGTACAGCCCCAGCATTTGGCTGGTGTGAAAATGGGAAACCACGGAACACCATCTTCAGGGTTGCGGACAGTGGGGCTTGAACCCACTATCTCCCGATTACTGGATACTGGCCGCACTTAAGCGACTGCAGCTATCGAGCTCGGTACATCAAGGGGAAAGATACTTACACTCGGGTTTTTCACTATCATTCTGCCTTCTGTTCTCTCTGTTTTCTAACTCCTGTTCATTTAGTCTTTTTACCACAAATATATAGGCTAGTACAAAAACCGAATTTTCTTTTAACGACATTCTTTTTAATTATAATTACTAAGGTGTACACCTTATAAAAACCGACCACTATTGTATTAATGACTATCAGCTTATATATGTAAATATTATTTTAGTTTTAACATGTATATGTATATTTTCTAAATTACTATTATGATATTATTAAGAGTCACGGTCTATATATTTTATTGTCTTTGTATAATTTGTCCTAGGCTGATGATGGCATATAGTTTTGTCGAAACCGGTACCAAAAGTTCATAAACATGATGATTTAACAGAAATGTAGAAATTTTCACGTAATATATAGTATTGAAAAGGTGGATATTATTATTTTTTTTGTTTATTGTGAATCTTGATTCAATACGGAACCCAAAGAATGAAATTCTTAACGTTAAAGACCACCTAACAGCCAACACAGAAGTTTGCATAATCAACTATTGTCAAGCTCAACACACGATCCTCAGGTTTTTCTTATATAATGAGTGGCCAAAAGACACAGGAAGGGTTGCCACGTATGACCCCTGAGCGTTGTGGCTAGCACACCAGTGTTGTTAAGATGGTAACATGTTGCGAATTAACTGACGTGGAATGATCACCACAGCACGGCGTATGGGTCATAGCATTGCGGAGATTACTCGCGAATTCAGGTTTCTGAGATCAACAGGGTGGATCTTCGATATTGCAGAGAGAATGTTACCACCAGTGTAAATCGCCGCATGGAAGGACCACAGGTGTTTAACGAACGGACATCACGTCACCTCTGCAGAACCATACTATGCGCTCAACGGGCGCCCAGTTGAATGTTGGGAGTCAGGAACCCATTTCTACCAGGACTGTAAGGACGCAACTGCACCGCATATGCTTCTCCATGATGTAGATGTTAATTCCCATAGGGAACCTGAAATACCCGTCCCGAATGAGTACATTTATAATACCAATATAGTTGGTCCCTTATTGGACATTATAAATTTTCCACCTAACTCATTCCTTGTTGCCAGCGTTTAGCCCCAGTGTGCTAAATTGGGCTCATCGGTTGGTAAATAGCATACCTGTCAAGACGCATGGCTAGTGCATACCGTGGAGGCCACTGTGTAGGCTACTTGGAGCCACCGGCAGTGCCAATGCACTATGAGAAACGCTGGCAACCAGGAATGAGTTAGCTGGAAAATTTATAATGCCCAATAACGGACTAATTATACTGGTATGCTTCTCCAGCCGACAACCAACTCGCGTCCCTTTGCTGACACCTCGACACAGAGCTCAATGACGTACATGGGCCCACCGAACATCGGCAACGGACCATGGAACAGTGGCACCGCGTGGTATGGTCCGATGAATCCCGGTTCCAGTTGTATCGAGCTGATGGGCGCGTGAGAGTGTGGCGTATGCCTCATGAAGCTATGAATCCTGCGTGTCAACAAGGTTGTGTCCAGGCGGGAGGTGACTCAGTTCTGGTCTAGGCGGCGTTCGCATGGTCGAAATTAGGGCCCACTGTCTGGCTGCAAGGAGCGCTGACAGGTGCATGTTATGTGGACGTTCTTTCAAACCATCTGCATTCCTTTCTGGTGCTAGAGTACCCTGATGGAGATGCCATGTTTCACTCTGTGGTGGCACTCAGGTGGTTGGAGGATCACTCCACTAAAGTTTTGATCTTGGACTGGCCCTCCAGATCCTCCGATCTTAATCCAATCGAGCATTTATGGAATGCTGTCGAT
The DNA here is from genome assembly GCF_040414725.1 of Anabrus simplex. Lineage (NCBI taxonomy): Eukaryota > Metazoa > Arthropoda > Insecta > Orthoptera > Tettigoniidae > Anabrus > Anabrus simplex. The sequence continues at coordinate 77,910,255 of NC_090277.1, forward strand.
GCTGGTGCACGCTCCATGAACCCTGCTCCAACAACACAAGATCAATTGTGGGGAGCAGTGCAAGACTCGTGAGTCCAGATTCCTCCAGAACGATTCCAACACCTTGTAAAGTTGATGCCTTGCCGTACTGCTGCCGTTTCGAGGGCTTGCGGAAGAGCAACTCGTTATTACCATCACAATTATTCAGTGTACATAATTATATTGTTATTTAATTGCAACGTTGTTTTTGCATTCACATCCATTATCTATATGTTTTCATCTACATGTTTAATCCATTGATCTTACATGAACATTATTAAGGATAGCAATGACACTGTTCCTTGAGGTGTTTTATATTTCTACATGATCCTACTGGAACTAATAGATGCTCAATGTGTTATTTTTAAGTTGAAGTGTCGCCACCACATTATTTTAATCTTAAACATTAAGATCTCAAGCTAACATATTGCTAGTAACATTATGGACTCTATATTCAACCTTTTATCTTTCAACTCCACTGATCGTAATGTTATACGCATTTTCTTGTTCATTGTGTTCTTTTTTCTGACAGTCCCTTGTGACTTGTTTTAACTACACAATTCACCTTCCAGTTTTATACAATGTTATGCACTCAATTCTTGGATGTGTTTTATCCTATTATTTGATTTGTTTAGCTCAGGACCTCCCAGGATGAATGCACCAGTGCACTGTGTGGCGCAAGGTGCAAAGGACGACTTTGATATATTGACCAAAGTGCACACTTCCACTACTAGCATTAACATTGTCTCTCTATTTCCCTGCACCTGTCTCCCCCTTCCGCACTTGCTCTGCAGCGCTCCACCATCCGAGCAGAGTTTAGCCGAGCTTAGCCGAGTTTCCCCAAGACAAAATGCTGGCCCAAACGACGCCGTTTTGGACCTCTGCACTTCGATTTGCATGCGTGAGATTTTGAGCGTTTCAGAGGCCCTGGCTTAGCTGAAGATGATCAGAGACCGGGTGAGCTGGCTGTGCGGTTAGGATTGTGCAGCTGTGAGCTTGCATCTGGGAGATAGTTGGTTCGAACCCCACTTTTTATTTCGTGTCAGAGTGTTGAGAAACTTAAAAATATAAATAAGGTATTATATACAAATAAAACAGAATACATTTTATGTCACAAAACATGTTTCACACAATGTCTGCCCAGAAATGGGCAACAGAAATTCCCTCTTCAGTGGCTTGAATCAAGTCTTGAAGTGTACAACGAATAGGGCAGGACTGACAGTCATACAGGTGTTGGGTAGTTTGTTGCTCCCCACAATCGCAGAAGTCTGACTGATCTTTCAGATAACCCCATTTTTTAAGGTTATCCTTGGATTTACCTACTCCACTCCTCAAACGATTAAGTGCCTTCCAGGTTGTCCATTCCAAATGATGACCAGGGGGTGGAGATTCAGAAGGCACCATCCAATCAGAAAGGTGCTCCATTTTTGCTCGCCACATATCACAACGTGCTGTTCTTGCTGGTTTATCCAGAGCCTTGGAGACATTGAGGAAACTTTTCCTGGACTTCAGTCTTCTGGGTGGAGGTCGATGTCCAAATAACGGGTGGCAGCTCTAAAGTTTCCCATTTTCACACCAGACAAAGGCTGGAGCTGTACCTTTATTAAGGCCACGGCCGCTTCCTTCCCACTCTTAGGCCTCGCCCATCCCACCATCGCCATAAGAACTATCTGTGTCGGTGCGACGTAAAGCAAATAGTAAAAAAGATGATCAGATACTCGATCGAAACTAGTACTAAGATGATGAGAACTTTGAAGGAATACATAAGTTAATTTTTATTTTCTCAATTCTGATGTATTGATTAGGTGGATCTATAACTCTTATTTCTGCTAATAAAGTCATATCCATCAATATGGGCCTTAACATGAAAATAATTGTTTATCTGATGTAATTAACTGCAATGAACCAGAATATTTTCGTAATTACAGTTTGTAGATTATCAATAGGCGTACATAACCTAAGTATATATAATTGAAGCAGGTGGCCAAATAAGTATTTGAGTATTTGGCAGAGTAAAGGTCTATGGACTCTCTCCTACATGATTTCCACAACTTATGCTAGAAAATTAGCTTGTGCGGAATAAGAGTCTATGTGCGCACTTACCTATCGCCAGGCATACTGAAGCTCTCCAATCTTTTCAAGCTCATAACCCGAAACATGCCGGGTGTAACACAGACCCTTATTCGGTTGCACGCTTCAATTAAAGAAACTTTTAATTAGTAATATGTGATATTGGAAGTAGCCTGCCTAACACATTTTTGAAGCAATTATTCCTATGCAAGAACATCTACAAAATCAGAGGAAACTGGATCAGCTTAAAATAATTGCACCTCATATTATCTGTCTTTCATTCCTCACTGACCGAGCGAGTTGGCCGTGCGGTTAGGGGCACACAGCTGTGAACTTGCATTCAGAAGAGTGGGTTCGAACCACATTGTCGGCAGCCCTGAAGGCGGTTTTCTGTGGTTTCCCGTTTTTACACCAGGCAAATGCTGGGACTGTACCTTAATTAAGTCCTCGACTGCTTCCTTCCCACTCCTAGCCCTTTACTATGCTATCGTCGCCATGAGACCTATTTTCACTGTTTTGGTAACATCTTGGAGCTGCAGCCGTGAGCCTTAAAAGGAAAGTTGCGTTGCTAATCATACGATGTCACTATTTTGCTGCACATCTATCTAAACATCAAGTAACAATGAATGTGAACCCCCATGTGCCGCCAATGGTAGGTGGCTAGCCGCAAATGAACTAGTGAAAAAACAAAACTGTATTTACAGTCCCACAAGAACAACTTCACTCATTCAAATTCCACACCAATCAACCTATGGAACTGGACAAAGAGAAAAAGAGAGTGCACAATCTGAATGTCCCTTATTATTCCAAAAAATATAAAAGCAAGAGGCCTAAATTTGTCATTTTCATGGTCGACACAAGGGAAACTGTTGATAAACTTAACCATAATAGGTATTTGATTTGATCCTGTACCGACTTGTTGAGAAGAATCATAAATTTACAGACATTTCTAATGACATGGAATTAATACATTCAGCCAAAAAGGGGAGAATTCATGAATGTTTTAGAAAATTTAGATATTTATCTTGCTCAAAAAGATCACGTTGAAGTTTAAATAAAAGAAGTACTAGTGGTTAATCATTTAAGGAAGAAAAGAAGGAAAAGGTAAAACTTGAAGATCTTAAATTTATTTAGGTATTCTCATTTAGCAACATCAATTATTCAAATTTTATGTAATGATAATATCCATAATATTTCACCAAAGTTTGTTTATTCCTTGATATGTTGAATTATGATATGATACTTCTTTAAATTCTGGCCAAACAAAAGATAGTGTTATACTGTTTTTATTTTTTGATTGGAAAAAATGAAATGTCGTATGGCTTTTAGTGCCGGGATATCCCAGGACGGGTTCGGCTCGCCAGGTGCAGGTCAGTCCATTTGACTCCGGTAGGCGACCTGCGCGTCGTGATGAGGATGAAATGATGATGAAGACAACACATACACCCAGCCCCCGTGCCATTGGAATTAACCAATTAAGGTTAAAATCCCCGACCCGGCCGGGAATCGAACCCGGGATCCTCTGAACCGAAGGCCAGTACGCTGACCGTTCAGCCAACGAGTCGGACTTTTGATTGGACTTCACTGATGAAGGGAATGTGCTATGTTCCTGAAATGTGTATGAATAATTTTCAATTATAAAAAAGTGTATTGGCAAGGTGGACCAAACACAAGGGAAACCGTACTTTCGTCATCGTTTTACTTTTATGTTTACATTTTAAATTTTATTGTTTATAGTGGTTAAGTGTAAGAGAGGGCCGTGAGCCCTAACTTCGTCACAAATGTAAGTCACGAATAAATAAAATAAATAAAATTCCCCTTTTCCAGCTGATGCTGGGTGGGGGCAAATAAGGTTCCTCTCCACTTCGTCCTGTTTCCCAACATTCCTCATCCAACACTGCGTTTCAGTCCATGTTCTGTTGTCCTATGCTGTTCTTCACAGAGTCCATCCATCGTAACGTTGGTCTTCCTCGTCCTCCTCCCTGTCGTCTGTCTTTCCAGTGCTTGTCTTGGCACTCTTTCTCAATCTGTTCTGTTTCAGTTTATCATTTAGTTTTTGCACATTTAATTCTTACCATATGACTTCATTTCATTCCTGGCTGTACTCTGCTCTCATCTCCCCGAGTCATTGCCCAGGTTTCTGCTGCACATGTTATTATATGTAAGTAATAGCCCTTCTTTAGCCTTCACTGGTATATCATTATTCCATATTAATCTCCATACCTGGTGGTAAAAGGCACACCCTAGTTGCCTCTTTCTACTAACTTCCATATCCAGTGTTCCATTTTTGTCAGTTCGCTTCCCAAGTATTTGAAGTGTTCTACTATTTCTAGTTCCTTCTCTCAAATACTGATAGCTCCTTTTGCTTCTGAATAGAAAATTCTAAATTCCCATGGAGGGAATTAGATATTTTTCACCAATAGAGCATGTCAAAAATGTCAAAAACATATCAAATGTAAGGCTTTTGCTCTATTAACCAGCGTTTCATCTTAGGTCTGACACTACACTCATCAGAGTGGGATGTGTCAGACCCTATCCACTGACGCTGGGGTGTATGCAGGTGAACTTATCAGAAGCCCTTATAAGAGGCACAGTCTGATAACTGCATATGGGAGATAAATCTCCACAATGGAGTTATTGCCCGCCTAGCAATTCTGAATGGAAAATTCTAAATTTCCATGGAGGGGCAGCTGCTGCTTCGGTTTGTAAACAGACTGAAACTTGGGTAAAAAGTAATCTAACAAAGGCTGAACTTTCTGTATTCTATAGCTCACATCTGTTGTCTGACTATTATCATTGAAATGCAGGTAGGTAAGTATTTGTTGAAATCTATTTCGGCTCATAGTTTTCGGAAATATGGGGGTTTCTATTAGGGGATCGGTTGACCAGTAATCCTTCAGACATTATTTCTTCACCTGCCTCATCAATATACACAAAGCAAAAAATTGCTTAATTTCCCTGCTAGTGACATTTGTCCACTTTAGTGTTTTAGGGGATACGTTATGAGAATGTGAATTCTGCTCATAGTATAAGTTTGTCTGCTCAGCTACATACTGAAGAAATCCCCTGCTACTTGTCCTATGTTTGCAGATTCATTAGGCCATACCTTAATACCTGGACCACCTTCAAAATCTTCCAGCTTAGGTTCACTGTTATCCATAACCCAGATGTCAGGAAACACTACATTATTTACAATATTTTAAATATTTACACCTGTAACACAATTATCAAATTCGTTTTGTACTACGTGATTTCCACACCTTCAAGATAAGTCTATATCCTCGTCATCACTTGGAACATTTCTGTTAGAGGATATTTCATCATCGAACTCTAAATGTTCAGCATCACTTGGACATTCGGAACCTGTATCAGCACACAATTCACAAATAATTTCATCCCTGTTTAAACACGTGTGATCGGTGGGTGCCGCCATCCTGCACACTGCATGGCTCTTTAAACTTTGTAAACATGTTGTCAGGAAATGCAAAGAATAGCTATGATATGAAGAAAATCGAAAAGAAATGCGCCTATCGATTGTGTAGAACCATACATAACAGAGTTCTATCACCCTTGACCACCAAATAGTTCAGATATATCCCAAAAGATAGCACTAAATTCAGTCTGCTGCTAACACGAGAGAACTTGGGACCGGTCCGCAACACTCGGCCAGGCAAACACGAGTTTTCTCGGGACCGGTCCGCAATGTGTTAAGAGGCTAGAAGACTTTGAAATGCTTCAATGAACTCTTGGACTGACTCGATGTGACCACATAAGAAATGAAGATGTTCGACAAACGCTTGGCGTCAATCCAATTGTGGAGAAAGTGAGGGCTCAGTTGCTAAAACAGCTCTCCAAGTTGATCCGGGAGGAATACGATCACGTGGAAGGCCTTTAATGCGGTGGACTGACAATATCAAGGCCGACATGAACAACGTTGGTTTAAAACCTGAGGATGTTCACAATAGGACGAAAGGGAGGAGATGTAGCAAAACAGCCAACCCCATACTTTGGGATAAACGCTAGGAAAGAGGGAGAGATGACTTTGAGAAGTGTTGGCATCGGCTGCTTGGGTAAGTTGGGTCGAGAAGACCAGCACTGAGGTATTGAACAATGTCCAAGAAAAGAGACAGCTGTTTAGTCAGATTAGGAAGAGACAACTTTGTTGGATGGGAGATAAGCCTCGACATAGGAATATGTTGATCGAAATTTTGGAAGGTAAATTACCAGGAGAAAGAAAGACATTCATGATGACATTTCTAGTGAACTCAGGATGCAGTTGGAGAAGACTCATCGCAGGGGCAAATCAGTCACTGGACTGAATTGCTCTAAGACAAAGAATCAAGTAATCCTGGTGAGTGTCACGTACACTACAACCATACTCTAATTTGGGATGTAACAAGACTTATACACCCTTGCTACAACCTCTAAATACCCTCACTACCATATGAAGAAATCTGTACCCTTTATTTACAATCCCATTACTGTGAATACCCTAACAGAGATCTTTCCTTATATTAAAACGTAGGTACTTACAGCGATCCCCAGAAGGAACTTTCATCCCATCAACACTGTAATTAAAACCAAGAGGACTTTTACTTTTGGTGGGTGAAACTTACAATCTGCCTTTTCCCCCAGTTTGCCATCATAACACTGTCAAGGTCCTTTTGCAGTTGCTAACAATCCTGTATCCTATTTATTAGTCTATATAGTATTACATCATCTGCAAAATGCTTTATTGTGATTCTTTATTCATATAGTTTGTTTAGTCTAGCCATAAATACCGTTAAAAACTATTTTGTGAATACCTGAAATACAAACTTGCTTATTCATTTTACAGATGAACCTTACACCTAGAATTTCATATTTCTTATTCTTAATTTTTCAATTTAAAAATTCTTCTTTCACCAGTATGCAAACTCCCAATCTCTCCCATCTCTACGATAAACACTCTAGTTCTGGGAGAACATTTTTCGCATCCATGAGATCACAGCGAAGGTTCACCGTCAATGCTTTTACATTAATGAGCCAATTTTTACACATCATCTGTCTCCATTTGTGACAAGAATAGTCAACATAATTCCTAACCAGGTGCAAACATCAATAACAACCAACCACTGTTTATATGCAAACAATAGTTTCCTCAACACTGTTACAAGAATCGCAGGTCATTAACAGGAAGTTTAATGAAAACAAGTACTCACCATAATTTGAAACTTCACCAATCTGGAGATTCCAAGTCCATTGTGTTGGCAAGTGAGAGAAGACTGGCTGACATCATCATCCTGTTCCAGCTCCAGCTTCCCGGGTGTGGTGACTGGCTAACCTATAATTTTAAAAAAAGTTAGGTTTATCAGATATGGTTTTAAAAATATCCATGTAAGGCCACTACACACAGAAAGCTAACCTAAGCAATGCCAAGCTAAATTTTACAGGAGGCGACTTTCATAGCTGCAGCTGGCTTCACGTACGATCACTTTCTTACCTGGCGTCTAGTAAACAGTCATTTTTATATGTGTGGCTTTCGTGAATTACCTCAGTACAGCAGCTATTATATTGCATAAACTGTTTTTGTGTTTGTTAAGCATCATGGAAGGCAAAGGATAAAAAACCATTTGAAAAGATACAAGAATATTGCTTTTACCTACATTTTAACCTTCATTCTATAACTTGGGCACTCATATTCATTTTTTCTTAACAGAGCGAAGTTCATGAAACAGTTCCTGATTTAGACAAAAGTAATTTTTAATTTTTCATCATTTCCCTGCAATGCTTGAATCAAATGATTGAATTCACCACGAATATCTTCCTCCAATTTCATGTACATGGAATCTTTTCCTCTTTCTTTGTCCTTGATGGCAGCGGCCTATAAAGAAGCCATCTTTAACGGGCGGCCTACCATAGCATAGCTTAAAGTAGCTTATCTGTGTGTGGCGGCCTTAAGGGTGTTCCGTACTATATTTCAGACTAGTTGTTACCAGGAAAAAGAACCATGCATCCTGATCTGGTGATGTCCTGGCAGGTTTGGTACGTTGAGGGGCCAGTGAAGGTATTGATATTTTCTTCCAATAGGAAAGCTGGTTTCAACCGGTCTATTGAATTAAACTTAGTTGATCCATTGACACTACACCTTCCTCACAAAACCATTAAGGTGTTGCCTTAGAGGAAATGTACTATCTGCGAAACTTTTAGTGACACTTCGTTAAGTGAGATATACTAATTTTAAAAATTAACCCGTTTTTCACTTTTTTCACCCCGCAACCCTGCCTAAGTTGATTTTTCTTTGCTTTTAAGGGAGATTTCAAATGCCAATTTTAAATCTGTAAACTGTTAAGTTTTTGAGATATAGACATACTCATTTAGACACCCCCCCCTCTTTCACCCCTTAGTGACGGAATATTAAAAAATCCTTCCTTAGTCAGCCCCTACAACCCCCTCCCCCTCTTTCACCCCTTAGTGACGGAATATTAAAAAATCCTCCCTTAGTCAGCCCCTACACTGTAATATAAATGTATCCTCAAAATTTCATTCCTTTGTGTCCAGTAGTTTTGGCTCGATGATGACGAATCAGTGAGTGAGTGAGATAGGACATGTTATTTTATTTATAAATAGATGTGAGCACTTCTATTGCTAGGAATATCTAAGTACTGCCCTCTCTCTCTTTTCTCAGTGTTCGACATGTTAGCTGCCATGCTACATTTGGCGACGCCCACTAAGGTACCATTTTGAATGAAACATGGTTTCTCCTTACAGTATTTCCTATTTTTACTGTGAAAGTGTACTGATAACAAACCATAAACCGATCAGGTCGGCACATTTACTTAACGCTAGAATTTGCAATGTTAAATCTTGTGGTAGCAGCTGCTACTTGTCTAAATAAAATATGAGTTTTATATATATATTTTTTTTTTTTGCTAGGGGCTTTACGTCGCACCGACACAGATAGGTCTTATGGCGACGATGAGTTTTATATAACTACGTAAAGCTAATACATTGAGGATTGTCGTGTTTTCACTAGGAAAAAGTACAGTCTGTTCCTAAATTCAAAATAATAATAAAATTTTGATCATATGTACACAAAACTAAAAAATGTCAAAAACAAACTGAGATATACCTGTAATGCATTAGCAAACGTTTCATCACTCTGAGAGGTATATTCTTGAAAATATTAGGGAAATGTATTGGCATGTCCTGCTCAGGAGGCCTGACCTTAGACCAAGTTCTTACGACAGGCTGCTGTAAAGGCTGGCTCGTCTTCACTTTCACTTTACGATATTTGATGCAAAGAAATAGCTTATGCATATTCTGAATTGGACTCGGAATCTGTTGGTTCATTCCCCACATCCTCAAAATCAGATTCATCACTTTCATCTTTTTGCCATACTTCATCACTAATTTTCCTTAATGAAGGCGCCAATATTTAGACACACATTGTACTAAAAATGTATACAATCAAGCAAATGACAAGACATACACAGATGTCAGTAACTCACAGCGAACGAGAATCTATGAAATAAAATGAAAAAGAAAGCAAAGTAGAGCCCCTGAAGGTTTGTTTACAAACAATACAGTAATGGCACTCAAACATCATCATCATTGTCCCACTCCAGTCGCCTGGGTGTGGTTAACAAGCCTCCTCCACTCCTTTCTGTCCTTCCACGTTTCCTTCTCCACTACTTCTACCACATCCAATCCAGCTTCTCTAATGTCCTTCCAAATCTGATCCATTCACCATCTTCTCGGTCTTCCAACTGGTCTCTTTCCCTTAATTCTCTTATCAATTCCCTTCTTGCTACCAGTTCCTTTCCCATATTTTTTTACATGTCCGAACCATCTCAGTCGTGCTTTCTGTATCTTCTGTACTAACAGTTCTATTTTAGCTCTTCTCTGATTTTAATATTTTGTATTGTATCTATGTCTTCTTATCTTTTTAACCAATATTCTTAAAAATTTCAATTCTACTGCTTGGATCTTACTATCTTGTATCTTGTTAATTACCAGCGTTTCTAGTCCATATGCACATTTGGTATGAAATACTGTTTATATAATGTAAATTTTGTTCTCTTGGGTACTTAGTCATCCCATAAAAGCTCTCTGACTTGATGATAAAATATTGTACCTTTACTTAGTCTGTTATTAATTTCAGGGTTGATTTCATAAGTTCCATTAATAATGCTACCCAGATACGTAAACTGTTCCACATTCTCTAACTGTTCTCCATCTATGTTCACTTGGCTTCTTTTTCTCTTTTTCACAGTGCATTACCGGTACTACAGTTTTCTTTTTACTAATTACCATTCCAAACTCCTTAAGATTTTCATTCCAAATGTCCAGTCTCCTTTGTACTCCCTTTTCTCCCTTTTCCGAAATCACCACATCATCTGCAAATACCAAAGCATTCACTTCATCACTACTGATACTCTGTTTTATGATTTCATCCATCACTATAATAAATGGGAGATTTGGCGCGAGAACTTAGAGCCACACGGTTTGCTTATTTTCACAATATCAAAGTCCATCAGTGATTATGTACATGCAACCAGGGAGCTCGCTGGCTTGAGATCCGAAACTGAACGTCGTAGCCCACCAAGAGTGGTCGCCAACTAAAATTTCTTATGCTGCCAAATGCAGGCTCTTACCTGGCCACTAAGCCTTCCACAGCGAATGGGTCCCTTCGCCATCCATCATTACATCTCCCCGCTGAAAAAAATTGTAATGTCAAATAGTTCGTTCTAATTCTTAATTTCATCTTTGTTGTTGCTATGTAAAATCATATGTTGATTCAATCAGTAACATCACATATGGCATCATTTTGTAAGTGTTCTATGCTTTGTAGCAGACCGAGTCGGGTGACAGCGTTTACATTATCAGATTACCAAAGAGTCTCAACATATACCACGGTTAATTTCTTCCACGCTAGAATACATGCAGTTAGAATAAGAATTCCATTTCACATTAACTAGCAACCAGCTGTTGTCGACCTGGTTTAGGTATTAATAAATATCTATAATGCCTGTCTGATTGGACTCCAACGGCAGCTAACATATTAGTAAAATGCAATTTAGAAGTACTCACTTAAAAATTAAATTTCAGCAATCTGTAGGTTCCAAGTCCATTCTGCTGGCAACTGATAGATGACTTCCTGACCTATAATAAACCAAAAAATATTAGTTATGATAAAAAGATCCATGTAAGGGTTTTTTACACCACATATCAGATGTATTTTCATTTATTATAAGAATGTCTTAACCCTCTCCCTAATATATTGTACTAAGCGGTAGTGAAAAAAGGATCACAGTCCGTCACATATCGTACTAGGTCATACCTGAGTTTTAGGAGCGGGTACCTCTGCCATCTTTTGGTGAATTTTAGAGTTAACTACTCACACTCTTAGCACGGAGGATTTACAAAAGATTGCTATGTATCATAATGTTTATTCATCTTTGCACAGTAGTTTAAATGTCTTTGGAAATATGTGACGCACGTATCACGGCAAGGCCGCACTTGATGTAAACTGAAATGACGGCTCGGTGTTACTGATGAGGAAATACCGTAGTTTTGCAGGACAAATGTGTTGAGTTAGGAGGTGATAGCTACAGCAGTGGTGGTAGTGATTTTGAAATAGAAATAGAAGGATTTGAAGGTGAGAAGTGTTAAATGCGGGAAGATGATTGACCTCAGCCGGCGAAGATATCTCAACAAATTAGGCCTACCCCTGTACAATGGTCTAATAATTTGCATTATATCGCATTCGATATACGCACGGAATATCAAGGTGTTTTACACAAACAGGTAGGATCAAGTGTGTTTGACTAGTTTTACATTGTATTTTGGTGAGGACTTTTTTCAACATTCGGCAGAGAATACAAACCAGTATGCAAAAATAAAGCAACAAAATAAAGAGGATTGAAAATGGGAACCTACAAGTACATAATTTGTATTATAGTAAAAATAAATTTTTCAAAATTAAATATACCCTTAGAAATAAAAACAGAACTGGTATATTTGAACAATGAGTTACATCTCTCTGGCTGTTCTAATCGCTCGCTATAAATTTTTCAAATTATTTTAATCTGCCCAATTTCGGTTAGTGAAATTTTAATTTTCCTTTGCCACATTGTTACATGCAAAAATTACAGGTATACAGGAGTAGTAGTTTTATATTTATCACTGTTCAAATGTTGGCTCTACAGATCTGGAGTTGTAAAGAGAAAAAAGATGTATGGAAAGCTGCATTTGAGTAGCCTCAAAGATCCGAGGGAGAGGATTAAGACTGCCAACTATTGAAGGTGCTTAATGTTTTATAAAATACAATTTACAAGTGCAGGGTGAGTCAGAAATACGGCTATATGGATGATCGATCGCTGATGTTTGATTATAACCAACAGATTGAAGAATGGCACCGTCAGAGCGCCAAGGCTCCATTTTGGCTGAAGATGACGCTAAATAGCGTTGAAACTAGTTCCAAGTAAAAATATGTTGTAAATAAACATTATAACATTTATTTGTATTGAAAAGGTGGAGCCATTAAGTTAACTATCTTACGTTCTCAGTTCAACACGGACAAAAAATGAAATTCTAGATTTAAAAGGCTCCTTACTATCGACACACAACAATGCAACAACAAAACCGATTACATTGTAAACCAAAATGGCACAGAATATGCAGCGCAAGTTACTGTACCTGCATAGGAGACTGCTTTTCAGAACGATCATGAAGCTGTGAGACGCGTGAGACGTGATTTTAACACAACATTGGTACTGCTGACTGTGGGAAATCAACACGCCAAGGTGCACATGAACTTGACATAAGTGAGTCCAGTGTCTCTCGTGTTTTGAGGCATGAGAAGTACAGGACTTTCAAGCCGATTCGTGTTCATGAACTGAGTGACGATGACTCTGACAGGCGGGTGCAACCGTGTGAATTTTTCATAACGGAATGTGAAACTGACGAATCTTGGTTTGTATTTTTCAGACGAAGCTGTGAATGGGAATGTTAATCGACACAACTAGGCTATTGCGGCAAGGGAAATTTGAATTGCGAATTACCAAACAGGTGGGTGGGAAGGAGAGGGCCGACAGAATGGCCAGCTTGCTCTCCCGATTTCACAGCCTGTGATTACTGGCGGGGGGGGCATTTGAAGGAGAAAGTTTATGCTCGAAAACCATGAGACATCGACATGCTGAAAACAGTAATTTGGAAGAAATTCGTGTCACCGTGTATCAGAAAGCAATGAGCGATTTTCCAAAGTGCTGTCGACTATGCTGTGATGTTAACGGCAAACAGTTTGAGGCAATTATGCGACTCGGTATTGTTGATGCTTTTTATTGCATTGTTGTATGTTGATAGTGTCAGGCCTTGACTTTATAACGGGATCATTCTTTTATTTGTAAGAGTTATAATTCGACATAAGGAATCGATCAAACATACAGCTGTATTTCTGACTCACCCCGTACACTCCAAAATATTAAACCACCAACCTGGAGGTTCCAAATGGTTTAATAAAATACAATTTACAAGTACTCACCTAAAAATTAAAACTTCATCAATCTGGAGGTTCCAAGTCCATTCTACTGGCATCTGAAAGATGACTGCTGACCTATAATAAACCAAAAAATATTAATTATGATAAAAAAATCCACGTAAGGTATCTTTACACTATTAATAAAATGTTGTTGTATTTCTAGGAATGTAAAAGTACTGCCCACTACAGAAGGTTCTTAATACAGGTAAATCCGGTTATAAGCGGATTTGTTATCCACAATTTCCGTTTTAAGTCTAGTGCTGCAATCTGTTAACACTATGTGGAAGATGTAATGCCGTAAGGCGAGTACGCACATGTACACACACTGTAATGTACACAATGTCGCACGCCAAGGTACAGAGCAGGCGCATCTCTACGCGCATCTTCTGTCGTGTCTGTCGAGATGTGAATCATCAGTTCCAGTCAGTAGAGCTGTGAAGTTACACTTAGTATTTAAAATGTTGTAAAAAGGAAAGCAGCATGCATGAAAGTCGTTAGAAACAAAGTTAGAAATTTTGGATTGCCATGAGAAAAGCCAATATAAATGGTTTGTTATTGGACATTTCAGGTCTCCTAGGAGAATTAACATCTATGTCATGAGAAAAGTGAGCGTATTGTTGACATTCAGCGTGCTTTGGGACTTCGGGAATCAACCGTACGAAGTATTCTTGACAATGCAGAATCAATTCGAAAAACTGCTCAATTTTCTACTGACTTAAGTGGGACTAGAGTGACCAAATCTTGCTCGGAAGTGATGGAAAGAATGCTAAGCCATTGACTGAGCATCATAACCAACAACACATGCCTCTCTCTGGAGCTGCTATTCAAGCTAAAGCCAAGAGCTTGTATGGAGACTTAACGAAAAAAAGAGGACGATCCAACACCTTTCTCTGCGAGCTCACGGTTTGATCACTTCATGCATCGTTTTGGCTTTCACAACATTAAAATGACAGGAGAGGCTGTTGCAGCAGATGAAGTTTGAGCAGAGGAATTTAAAAAGAGATTTATGGTGTGCATTACTGTAGTAACGCGCTAGTTTGTGAATCATGGGCAACGTCATGGCCCTCCTTGTGCTCAGGCGGCTGGAAGGGAGCGGCCGTGGCCTTAATTAAGGTACAGCCCCAGCATTCGCTTGGTGTGAAAATGGAAAACCACAGAAAACCATCTTCAGGGCTGCCGACAGTGGGATTCGAACCCACTATCTCCCGGATGCAAGCTCACAGCTGCGCGCTCCTACCGCACGGCCAACTCCCCGGTCTGAAAGAAATTAAACCAGGCCAATCACCTGGACTGGATGGAATATATCCAGAGTTCCTAAAACATCGTGGTCCTAGAACTCTACACTGGCTGGTTAAATTCTTTAATGACATCTTAAGAAATGGTAGATTTCTACCCCTGCTCAAGAGAACCAAAATAGTAGCCATTCTAAAGCCTGGGAAAAATGGAAAATGTCCAGAGGATTATCGTCCAGTCGCACTCTTAAGCATATGCTATAAGCTAATTGAAATAATTAACCTATAACACAATCACAACTACAGCCTTCCAACACATACCAATTGAACAAGCCAGATTCCGACCAAAACAAAGCTGCTGTGAACAAATATTGGCGCTCAAGAGCCACAATGAGAACGGGTTTCAGAACAAGAAGAAGACCATTGCAGTATTTGTTGACTTGACAAAAACCTGTGATACAGTTTGGCGACAAGGAATGATTCTGAAATTCTTGAAGATGATTCCCTGTAAGACCCTTGCGACACTTCTCAACAACATGGTATACAATTGAGAATTTGAGGTACTTTTATATGGCAGCGTGAGCACGCCTTATGTACTGAATGATGGCTTACCACAATGCTCAGTTCTTGCTCTATTACCGTTCAACATCTACACTGCAGATCTCCCAGAAACTACTTCTAGGAAATTCTTATATTCATATATGCAGATACCCAATCCAATGACTTCATAACATCAGAAATTGTACTTAGGGAGGAACTCCATACATTGGACAAATATTTCAATATGTGGCAACTTAAACCTAACCTGAATAAAACTGAAGTTAGCTGTTTCCATCTAGACAATAAAAGAGAGCCAACTACACGCGTCGCATTTGACAGTGCCTACAAGTGAACTGGCGATGGGCGGCTTGGGTACCGTAAACCAACATTCAGCTGATGCTGATGGTTGGCGCAATCATAAATAAAGAGCTCTCGGTTTCAAGAAATCGCCGTTTACAGTGGTTTCCAAATATGAACCACCGCAAATTATGAAACCAGAGATTGGATTAGAGTTTTTCAATTGTTTTTGACCGATAATTTGTTCAGTGAAATTACTAACGAAACCAATCAGTATACGGTAACGATAGTAATAATAATAATGTAAAATAATTTGCCATTAATTGTACATATTGCTTTTATTGGCTCGCGTATAGCTTGCTGTAAACATTTATAGGCCTAAATATATCATTTAAAAGTAAGTGCTATCTCTAAAATCATATAAGATAGAAAGACACATTAAAATAAGAGTAGTAGAGACAACACACAGAACTTTAATTCCAGGGGTAAGGGTTAATCGTCTACTCATGTCACTGCATGCCATCTCACCACTGACAGCTTGGAACTCCTGCTTAGTCAGGCAGCTTGTCTCCTTATTCCTAAATCTTCCCAGCCTAAAGTTTGCAACATTTTCCTAACATTACTCTTTCGTTGGAAATCACTCAGAATAAATTGTGCTGCTTTCCTTTTGATTTTTTCCAGTTCTCACGTAAGCGTTTGATAAAGTGCCATGGAACAAACTGTTTCCACTTCTCACTGAGATAGGTTGCCCACACCGCAAGATACAGCCGTTATACAATTTATTTAAACATCAAAATACAGTTACCAGGTTTGGCAACAAACTAACAGCCCCTGAACAGATACTGAAAGGAGTGAGGCAAGGCTGTCTGCTCTTACTAATCCTGTTTAATGTCTTCGCTGAGAAAATCATTAATGAATCCATAACAAAAACCAAGCTTGGGGTGAAAACAGGAGGGACACTAATGCAGACCATCAAATTTGCCAACGACCAAGCTGTAGTTGCGGGTAGTACAATTTTATCCAAAATCTTGCTAAGGCTGAATTAAAAAGCTAAGTAATTTGGTATGAAAATGAATATTAATAAAGCAAAATTCATGATGTTTAGAAGGAACCCACATGCATTGCACATAATGATCAGTGGTGAGTCTGTACAACAAGTAGCACAGTTCAAATACCTTGGCCAGGTCATAACAGAAAAACTTGTGTCACACAGAAATAAAAACACGAACAGCAATAGCAAAGCGAGCCTTCAGAGATAAACAGTAGCTTCTATGCCAGAAAAAAATGTCCCTCATGTTATGTAAAGGAATAATGAAATCTTATGTTTGGTCTGTTGCGCTATATTGCGCTGAGACCTGGACGTTAACCAAGAGTGATATTAAGAGGCTAGAAGACTTTGAGATGCTTCGATGGACTCTTGGACTGACTCGATGTGACCACATAAGAAATGAAGATGTTCGACAAACGCTTGGCGTCAATCCAATTGTGGAGAAAGTGAGGGCTCAGTTGCTAAAACAGCTCTCCAAGTTGATCCGGGAGGAATACGATCACGTGGAAGGCCTTTAATGCGGTGGACTGACAATATCAAGGCCGACATGAACAACGTTGGTTTAAAACCTGAGGATGTCCACAATAGGACGAAATGGAGGAGATGTAGCAAAACAGCCGACCCCATACTTTGGGATAAACGCTAGGAAAGAGAGAAGGAAGACTTTGAGATGTGTTGGCATCGGCTGCTTGGGTAAGTTAGGTCGAGAAGACCAGCACTGAGGTATTGAACAATGTCCAAGAAAAGAGACAGCTGTTTAGTCAGATTAGGAAGAGACAACTTTGTTGGATGGGAGATAAGCCTCGACATAGGAATATGTTGATCGAAATTTTGGAAGGTAAATTACCAGGAGAAAGAAAGACATTCATGATGACATTTCTAGTGAACTCAGGATGCAGTTGGAGAAGACTCATCGCAGGGGCAAATCAGTCACTGGACTGAATTGCTCTAAGACAAAGAATCAAGTAATCCTGGTGAGTGTCACGTACACTACAACCATACTCTAATTTGGGATGTAACAAGACTTATACACCCTTGCTACAACCTCTAAATACCCTCACTACCATATGAAGAAATCTGTACCCTTTATTTACAATCCCATTACTGTGAATACCCTAACAGAGATCTTTCCTTATATTAAAACGTAGGTACTTACAGCGATCCCCAGAAGGAACTTTCATCCCATCAACACTGTAATTAAAACCAAGAGGACTTTTACTTTTGGTGGGTGAAACTTACAATCTGCCTTTTCCCCCAGTTTGCCATCATAACACTGTCAAGGTCCTTTTGCAGTTGCTAACAATCCTGTATCCTATTTATTAGTCTATATAGTATTACATCATCTGCAAAATGCTTTATTGTGATTCTTTATTCATATAGTTTGTTTAGTCTAGCCATAAATACCGTTAAAAACTATTTTGTGAATACCTGAAATACAAACTTGCTTATTCATTTTACAGATGAACCTTACACCTAGAATTTCATATTTCTTATTCTTAATTTTTCAATTTAAAAATTCTTCTTTCACCAGTATGCAAACTCCCAATCTCTCCCATCTCTACGATAAACACTCTAGTTCTGGGAGAACATTTTTCGCATCCATGAGATCACAGCGAAGGTTCACCGTCAATGCTTTTACATTAATGAGCCAATTTTTACACATCATCTGTCTCCATTTGTGACAAGAATAGTCAACATAATTCCTAACCAGGTGCAAACATCAATAACAACCAACCACTGTTTATATGCAAACAATAGTTTCCTCAACACTGTTACAAGAATCGCAGGTCATTAACAGGAAGTTTAATGAAAACAAGTACTCACCATAATTTGAAACTTCACCAATCTGGAGATTCCAAGTCCATTGTGTTGGCAAGTGAGAGAAGACTGGCTGACATCATCATCCTGTTCCAGCTCCAGCTTCCCGGGTGTGGTGACTGGCTAACCTATAATTTTAAAAAAAGTTAGGTTTATCAGATATGGTTTTAAAAATATCCATGTAAGGCCACTACACACAGAAAGCTAACCTAAGCAATGCCAAGCTAAATTTTACAGGAGGCGACTTTCATAGCTGCAGCTGGCTTCACGTACGATCACTTTCTTACCTGGCGTCTAGTAAACAGTCATTTTTATATGTGTGGCTTTCGTGAATTACCTCAGTACAGCAGCTATTATATTGCATAAACTGTTTTTGTGTTTGTTAAGCATCATGGAAGGCAAAGGATAAAAAACCATTTGAAAAGATACAAGAATATTGCTTTTACCTACATTTTAACCTTCATTCTATAACTTGGGCACTCATATTCATTTTTTCTTAACAGAGCGAAGTTCATGAAACAGTTCCTGATTTAGACAAAAGTAATTTTTAATTTTTCATCATTTCCCTGCAATGCTTGAATCAAATGATTGAATTCACCACGAATATCTTCCTCCAATTTCATGTACATGGAATCTTTTCCTCTTTCTTTGTCCTTGATGGCAGCGGCCTATAAAGAAGCCATCTTTAACGGGCGGCCTACCATAGCATAGCTTAAAGTAGCTTATCTGTGTGTGGCGGCCTTAAGGGTGTTCCGTACTATATTTCAGACTAGTTGTTACCAGGAAAAAGAACCATGCATCCTGATCTGGTGATGTCCTGGCAGGTTTGGTACGTTGAGGGGCCAGTGAAGGTATTGATATTTTCTTCCAATAGGAAAGCTGGTTTCAACCGGTCTATTGAATTAAACTTAGTTGATCCATTGACACTACACCTTCCTCACAAAACCATTAAGGTGTTGCCTTAGAGGAAATGTACTATCTGCGAAACTTTTAGTGACACTTCGTTAAGTGAGATATACTAATTTTAAAAATTAACCCGTTTTTCACTTTTTTCACCCCGCAACCCTGCCTAAGTTGATTTTTCTTTGCTTTTAAGGGAGATTTCAAATGCCAATTTTAAATCTGTAAACTGTTAAGTTTTTGAGATATAGACATACTCATTTAGACACCCCCCCCTCTTTCACCCCTTAGTGACGGAATATTAAAAAATCCTTCCTTAGTCAGCCCCTACAACCCCCTCCCCCTCTTTCACCCCTTAGTGACGGAATATTAAAAAATCCTCCCTTAGTCAGCCCCTACACTGTAATATAAATGTATCCTCAAAATTTCATTCCTTTGTGTCCAGTAGTTTTGGCTCGATGATGACGAATCAGTGAGTGAGTGAGATAGGACATGTTATTTTATTTATAAATAGATGTGAGCACTTCTATTGCTAGGAATATCTAAGTACTGCCCTCTCTCTCTTTTCTCAGTGTTCGACATGTTAGCTGCCATGCTACATTTGGCGACGCCCACTAAGGTACCATTTTGAATGAAACATGGTTTCTCCTTACAGTATTTCCTATTTTTACTGTGAAAGTGTACTGATAACAAACCATAAACCGATCAGGTCGGCACATTTACTTAACGCTAGAATTTGCAATGTTAAATCTTGTGGTAGCAGCTGCTACTTGTCTAAATAAAATATGAGTTTTATATATATATTTTTTTTTTTTGCTAGGGGCTTTACGTCGCACCGACACAGATAGGTCTTATGGCGACGATGAGTTTTATATAACTACGTAAAGCTAATACATTGAGGATTGTCGTGTTTTCACTAGGAAAAAGTACAGTCTGTTCCTAAATTCAAAATAATAATAAAATTTTGATCATATGTACACAAAACTAAAAAATGTCAAAAACAAACTGAGATATACCTGTAATGCATTAGCAAACGTTTCATCACTCTGAGAGGTATATTCTTGAAAATATTAGGGAAATGTATTGGCATGTCCTGCTCAGGAGGCCTGACCTTAGACCAAGTTCTTACGACAGGCTGCTGTAAAGGCTGGCTCGTCTTCACTTTCACTTTACGATATTTGATGCAAAGAAATAGCTTATGCATATTCTGAATTGGACTCGGAATCTGTTGGTTCATTCCCCACATCCTCAAAATCAGATTCATCACTTTCATCTTTTTGCCATACTTCATCACTAATTTTCCTTAATGAAGGCGCCAATATTTAGACACACATTGTACTAAAAATGTATACAATCAAGCAAATGACAAGACATACACAGATGTCAGTAACTCACAGCGAACGAGAATCTATGAAATAAAATGAAAAAGAAAGCAAAGTAGAGCCCCTGAAGGTTTGTTTACAAACAATACAGTAATGGCACTCAAACATCATCATCATTGTCCCACTCCAGTCGCCTGGGTGTGGTTAACAAGCCTCCTCCACTCCTTTCTGTCCTTCCACGTTTCCTTCTCCACTACTTCTACCACATCCAATCCAGCTTCTCTAATGTCCTTCCAAATCTGATCCATTCACCATCTTCTCGGTCTTCCAACTGGTCTCTTTCCCTTAATTCTCTTATCAATTCCCTTCTTGCTACCAGTTCCTTTCCCATATTTTTTTACATGTCCGAACCATCTCAGTCGTGCTTTCTGTATCTTCTGTACTAACAGTTCTATTTTAGCTCTTCTCTGATTTTAATATTTTGTATTGTATCTATGTCTTCTTATCTTTTTAACCAATATTCTTAAAAATTTCAATTCTACTGCTTGGATCTTACTATCTTGTATCTTGTTAATTACCAGCGTTTCTAGTCCATATGCACATTTGGTATGAAATACTGTTTATATAATGTAAATTTTGTTCTCTTGGGTACTTAGTCATCCCATAAAAGCTCTCTGACTTGATGATAAAATATTGTACCTTTACTTAGTCTGTTATTAATTTCAGGGTTGATTTCATAAGTTCCATTAATAATGCTACCCAGATACGTAAACTGTTCCACATTCTCTAACTGTTCTCCATCTATGTTCACTTGGCTTCTTTTTCTCTTTTTCACAGTGCATTACCGGTACTACAGTTTTCTTTTTACTAATTACCATTCCAAACTCCTTAAGATTTTCATTCCAAATGTCCAGTCTCCTTTGTACTCCCTTTTCTCCCTTTTCCGAAATCACCACATCATCTGCAAATACCAAAGCATTCACTTCATCACTACTGATACTCTGTTTTATGATTTCATCCATCACTATAATAAATGGGAGATTTGGCGCGAGAACTTAGAGCCACACGGTTTGCTTATTTTCACAATATCAAAGTCCATCAGTGATTATGTACATGCAACCAGGGAGCTCGCTGGCTTGAGATCCGAAACTGAACGTCGTAGCCCACCAAGAGTGGTCGCCAACTAAAATTTCTTATGCTGCCAAATGCAGGCTCTTACCTGGCCACTAAGCCTTCCACAGCGAATGGGTCCCTTCGCCATCCATCATTACATCTCCCCGCTGAAAAAAATTGTAATGTCAAATAGTTCGTTCTAATTCTTAATTTCATCTTTGTTGTTGCTATGTAAAATCATATGTTGATTCAATCAGTAACATCACATATGGCATCATTTTGTAAGTGTTCTATGCTTTGTAGCAGACCGAGTCGGGTGACAGCGTTTACATTATCAGATTACCAAAGAGTCTCAACATATACCACGGTTAATTTCTTCCACGCTAGAATACATGCAGTTAGAATAAGAATTCCATTTCACATTAACTAGCAACCAGCTGTTGTCGACCTGGTTTAGGTATTAATAAATATCTATAATGCCTGTCTGATTGGACTCCAACGGCAGCTAACATATTAGTAAAATGCAATTTAGAAGTACTCACTTAAAAATTAAATTTCAGCAATCTGTAGGTTCCAAGTCCATTCTGCTGGCAACTGATAGATGACTTCCTGACCTATAATAAACCAAAAAATATTAGTTATGATAAAAAGATCCATGTAAGGGTTTTTTACACCACATATCAGATGTATTTTCATTTATTATAAGAATGTCTTAACCCTCTCCCTAATATATTGTACTAAGCGGTAGTGAAAAAAGGATCACAGTCCGTCACATATCGTACTAGGTCATACCTGAGTTTTAGGAGCGGGTACCTCTGCCATCTTTTGGTGAATTTTAGAGTTAACTACTCACACTCTTAGCACGGAGGATTTACAAAAGATTGCTATGTATCATAATGTTTATTCATCTTTGCACAGTAGTTTAAATGTCTTTGGAAATATGTGACGCACGTATCACGGCAAGGCCGCACTTGATGTAAACTGAAATGACGGCTCGGTGTTACTGATGAGGAAATACCGTAGTTTTGCAGGACAAATGTGTTGAGTTAGGAGGTGATAGCTACAGCAGTGGTGGTAGTGATTTTGAAATAGAAATAGAAGGATTTGAAGGTGAGAAGTGTTAAATGCGGGAAGATGATTGACCTCAGCCGGCGAAGATATCTCAACAAATTAGGCCTACCCCTGTACAATGGTCTAATAATTTGCATTATATCGCATTCGATATACGCACGGAATATCAAGGTGTTTTACACAAACAGGTAGGATCAAGTGTGTTTGACTAGTTTTACATTGTATTTTGGTGAGGACTTTTTTCAACATTCGGCAGAGAATACAAACCAGTATGCAAAAATAAAGCAACAAAATAAAGAGGATTGAAAATGGGAACCTACAAGTACATAATTTGTATTATAGTAAAAATAAATTTTTCAAAATTAAATATACCCTTAGAAATAAAAACAGAACTGGTATATTTGAACAATGAGTTACATCTCTCTGGCTGTTCTAATCGCTCGCTATAAATTTTTCAAATTATTTTAATCTGCCCAATTTCGGTTAGTGAAATTTTAATTTTCCTTTGCCACATTGTTACATGCAAAAATTACAGGTATACAGGAGTAGTAGTTTTATATTTATCACTGTTCAAATGTTGGCTCTACAGATCTGGAGTTGTAAAGAGAAAAAAGATGTATGGAAAGCTGCATTTGAGTAGCCTCAAAGATCCGAGGGAGAGGATTAAGACTGCCAACTATTGAAGGTGCTTAATGTTTTATAAAATACAATTTACAAGTGCAGGGTGAGTCAGAAATACGGCTATATGGATGATCGATCGCTGATGTTTGATTATAACCAACAGATTGAAGAATGGCACCGTCAGAGCGCCAAGGCTCCATTTTGGCTGAAGATGACGCTAAATAGCGTTGAAACTAGTTCCAAGTAAAAATATGTTGTAAATAAACATTATAACATTTATTTGTATTGAAAAGGTGGAGCCATTAAGTTAACTATCTTACGTTCTCAGTTCAACACGGACAAAAAATGAAATTCTAGATTTAAAAGGCTCCTTACTATCGACACACAACAATGCAACAACAAAACCGATTACATTGTAAACCAAAATGGCACAGAATATGCAGCGCAAGTTACTGTACCTGCATAGGAGACTGCTTTTCAGAACGATCATGAAGCTGTGAGACGCGTGAGACGTGATTTTAACACAACATTGGTACTGCTGACTGTGGGAAATCAACACGCCAAGGTGCACATGAACTTGACATAAGTGAGTCCAGTGTCTCTCGTGTTTTGAGGCATGAGAAGTACAGGACTTTCAAGCCGATTCGTGTTCATGAACTGAGTGACGATGACTCTGACAGGCGGGTGCAACCGTGTGAATTTTTCATAACGGAATGTGAAACTGACGAATCTTGGTTTGTATTTTTCAGACGAAGCTGTGAATGGGAATGTTAATCGACACAACTAGGCTATTGCGGCAAGGGAAATTTGAATTGCGAATTACCAAACAGGTGGGTGGGAAGGAGAGGGCCGACAGAATGGCCAGCTTGCTCTCCCGATTTCACAGCCTGTGATTACTGGCGGGGGGGGCATTTGAAGGAGAAAGTTTATGCTCGAAAACCATGAGACATCGACATGCTGAAAACAGTAATTTGGAAGAAATTCGTGTCACCGTGTATCAGAAAGCAATGAGCGATTTTCCAAAGTGCTGTCGACTATGCTGTGATGTTAACGGCAAACAGTTTGAGGCAATTATGCGACTCGGTATTGTTGATGCTTTTTATTGCATTGTTGTATGTTGATAGTGTCAGGCCTTGACTTTATAACGGGATCATTCTTTTATTTGTAAGAGTTATAATTCGACATAAGGAATCGATCAAACATACAGCTGTATTTCTGACTCACCCCGTACACTCCAAAATATTAAACCACCAACCTGGAGGTTCCAAATGGTTTAATAAAATACAATTTACAAGTACTCACCTAAAAATTAAAACTTCATCAATCTGGAGGTTCCAAGTCCATTCTACTGGCATCTGAAAGATGACTGCTGACCTATAATAAACCAAAAAATATTAATTATGATAAAAAAATCCACGTAAGGTATCTTTACACTATTAATAAAATGTTGTTGTATTTCTAGGAATGTAAAAGTACTGCCCACTACAGAAGGTTCTTAATACAGGTAAATCCGGTTATAAGCGGATTTGTTATCCACAATTTCCGTTTTAAGTCTAGTGCTGCAATCTGTTAACACTATGTGGAAGATGTAATGCCGTAAGGCGAGTACGCACATGTACACACACTGTAATGTACACAATGTCGCACGCCAAGGTACAGAGCAGGCGCATCTCTACGCGCATCTTCTGTCGTGTCTGTCGAGATGTGAATCATCAGTTCCAGTCAGTAGAGCTGTGAAGTTACACTTAGTATTTAAAATGTTGTAAAAAGGAAAGCAGCATGCATGAAAGTCGTTAGAAACAAAGTTAGAAATTTTGGATTGCCATGAGAAAAGCCAATATAAATGGTTTGTTATTGGACATTTCAGGTCTCCTAGGAGAATTAACATCTATGTCATGAGAAAAGTGAGCGTATTGTTGACATTCAGCGTGCTTTGGGACTTCGGGAATCAACCGTACGAAGTATTCTTGACAATGCAGAATCAATTCGAAAAACTGCTCAATTTTCTACTGACTTAAGTGGGACTAGAGTGACCAAATCTTGCTCGGAAGTGATGGAAAGAATGCTAAGCCATTGACTGAGCATCATAACCAACAACACATGCCTCTCTCTGGAGCTGCTATTCAAGCTAAAGCCAAGAGCTTGTATGGAGACTTAACGAAAAAAAGAGGACGATCCAACACCTTTCTCTGCGAGCTCACGGTTTGATCACTTCATGCATCGTTTTGGCTTTCACAACATTAAAATGACAGGAGAGGCTGTTGCAGCAGATGAAGTTTGAGCAGAGGAATTTAAAAAGAGATTTATGGTGTGCATTACTGTAGTAACGCGCTAGTTTGTGAATCATGGGCAACGTCATGGCCCTCCTTGTGCTCAGGCGGCTGGAAGGGAGCGGCCGTGGCCTTAATTAAGGTACAGCCCCAGCATTCGCTTGGTGTGAAAATGGAAAACCACAGAAAACCATCTTCAGGGCTGCCGACAGTGGGATTCGAACCCACTATCTCCCGGATGCAAGCTCACAGCTGCGCGCTCCTACCGCACGGCCAACTCCCCGGTCTGAAAGAAATTAAACCAGGCCAATCACCTGGACTGGATGGAATATATCCAGAGTTCCTAAAACATCGTGGTCCTAGAACTCTACACTGGCTGGTTAAATTCTTTAATGACATCTTAAGAAATGGTAGATTTCTACCCCTGCTCAAGAGAACCAAAATAGTAGCCATTCTAAAGCCTGGGAAAAATGGAAAATGTCCAGAGGATTATCGTCCAGTCGCACTCTTAAGCATATGCTATAAGCTAATTGAAATAATTAACCTATAACACAATCACAACTACAGCCTTCCAACACATACCAATTGAACAAGCCAGATTCCGACCAAAACAAAGCTGCTGTGAACAAATATTGGCGCTCAAGAGCCACAATGAGAACGGGTTTCAGAACAAGAAGAAGACCATTGCAGTATTTGTTGACTTGACAAAAACCTGTGATACAGTTTGGCGACAAGGAATGATTCTGAAATTCTTGAAGATGATTCCCTGTAAGACCCTTGCGACACTTCTCAACAACATGGTATACAATTGAGAATTTGAGGTACTTTTATATGGCAGCGTGAGCACGCCTTATGTACTGAATGATGGCTTACCACAATGCTCAGTTCTTGCTCTATTACCGTTCAACATCTACACTGCAGATCTCCCAGAAACTACTTCTAGGAAATTCTTATATTCATATATGCAGATACCCAATCCAATGACTTCATAACATCAGAAATTGTACTTAGGGAGGAACTCCATACATTGGACAAATATTTCAATATGTGGCAACTTAAACCTAACCTGAATAAAACTGAAGTTAGCTGTTTCCATCTAGACAATAAAAGAGAGCCAACTACACGCGTCGCATTTGACAGTGCCTACAAGTGAACTGGCGATGGGCGGCTTGGGTACCGTAAACCAACATTCAGCTGATGCTGATGGTTGGCGCAATCATAAATAAAGAGCTCTCGGTTTCAAGAAATCGCCGTTTACAGTGGTTTCCAAATATGAACCACCGCAAATTATGAAACCAGAGATTGGATTAGAGTTTTTCAATTGTTTTTGACCGATAATTTGTTCAGTGAAATTACTAACGAAACCAATCAGTATACGGTAACGATAGTAATAATAATAATGTAAAATAATTTGCCATTAATTGTACATATTGCTTTTATTGGCTCGCGTATAGCTTGCTGTAAACATTTATAGGCCTAAATATATCATTTAAAAGTAAGTGCTATCTCTAAAATCATATAAGATAGAAAGACACATTAAAATAAGAGTAGTAGAGACAACACACAGAACTTTAATTCCAGGGGTAAGGGTTAATCGTCTACTCATGTCACTGCATGCCATCTCACCACTGACAGCTTGGAACTCCTGCTTAGTCAGGCAGCTTGTCTCCTTATTCCTAAATCTTCCCAGCCTAAAGTTTGCAACATTTTCCTAACATTACTCTTTCGTTGGAAATCACTCAGAATAAATTGTGCTGCTTTCCTTTTGATTTTTTCCAGTTCTCACGTAAGCGTTTGATAAAGTGCCATGGAACAAACTGTTTCCACTTCTCACTGAGATAGGTTGCCCACACCGCAAGATACAGCCGTTATACAATTTATTTAAACATCAAAATACAGTTACCAGGTTTGGCAACAAACTAACAGCCCCTGAACAGATACTGAAAGGAGTGAGGCAAGGCTGTCTGCTCTTACTAATCCTGTTTAATGTCTTCGCTGAGAAAATCATTAATGAATCCATAACAAAAACCAAGCTTGGGGTGAAAACAGGAGGGACACTAATGCAGACCATCAAATTTGCCAACGACCAAGCTGTAGTTGCGGGTAGTACAATTTTATCCAAAATCTTGCTAAGGCTGAATTAAAAAGCTAAGTAATTTGGTATGAAAATGAATATTAATAAAGCAAAATTCATGATGTTTAGAAGGAACCCACATGCATTGCACATAATGATCAGTGGTGAGTCTGTACAACAAGTAGCACAGTTCAAATACCTTGGCCAGGTCATAACAGAAAAACTTGTGTCACACAGAAATAAAAACACGAACAGCAATAGCAAAGCGAGCCTTCAGAGATAAACAGTAGCTTCTATGCCAGAAAAAAATGTCCCTCATGTTATGTAAAGGAATAATGAAATCTTATGTTTGGTCTGTTGCGCTATATTGCGCTGAGACCTGGACGTTAACCAAGAGTGATATTAAGAGGCTAGAAGACTTTGAGATGCTTCGATGGACTCTTGGACTGACTCGATGTGACCACATAAGAAATGAAGATGTTCGACAAACGCTTGGCGTCAATCCAATTGTGGAGAAAGTGAGGGCTCAGTTGCTAAAACAGCTCTCCAAGTTGATCCGGGAGGAATACGATCACGTGGAAGGCCTTTAATGCGGTGGACTGACAATATCAAGGCCGACATGAACAACGTTGGTTTAAAACCTGAGGATGTCCACAATAGGACGAAATGGAGGAGATGTAGCAAAACAGCCGACCCCATACTTTGGGATAAACGCTAGGAAAGAGAGAAGGAAGACTTTGAGATGTGTTGGCATCGGCTGCTTGGGTAAGTTAGGTCGAGAAGACCAGCACTGAGGTATTGAACAATGTCCAAGAAAAGAGACAGCTGTTTAGTCAGATTAGGAAGAGACAACTTTGTTGGATGGGAGATAAGCCTCGACATAGGAATATGTTGATCGAAATTTTGGAAGGTAAATTACCAGGAGAAAGAAAGACATTCATGATGACATTTCTAGTGAACTCAGGATGCAGTTGGAGAAGACTCATCGCAGGGGCAAATCAGTCACTGGACTGAATTGCTCTAAGACAAAGAATCAAGTAATCCTGGTGAGTGTCACGTACACTACAACCATACTCTAATTTGGGATGTAACAAGACTTATACACCCTTGCTACAACCTCTAAATACCCTCACTACCATATGAAGAAATCTGTACCCTTTATTTACAATCCCATTACTGTGAATACCCTAACAGAGATCTTTCCTTATATTAAAACGTAGGTACTTACAGAGATCCCCAGAAGGAACTTTCATCCCATCAACACTGTAATTAAAACCAAGAGGACTTTTACTTTTGGTGGGTGAAACTTACAATCTGCCTTTTCCCCCAGTTTGCCATCATAACACTGCCGAGGTCCTTTTGCAGTTGCTAACAAACCTGTATCCTATTTATTAGTCTATATAGTATTACATCATCTGCAAAATGCTTTATTGTGATTCTTTATTCATATAGTTTGTTTAGTCTAGCCATAAATACCGTTAAAAACTATTTTGTGAATACCTGAAATACAAACTTGCTTATTCATTTTACAGATGAACCTTACACCTAGAATTTCATATTTCTTATTCTTAATTTTTCAGTTTAAAAATTCTTCTTTCACCAGTATGCAAACTCCCAATCTCTCCCATCTCTACGATAAACACTCTAGTTCTGGGAGAACTTTTTCGCATCCATGAGATCACAGCGAAGGTTCACCGACAATGCTTTTACATTAATGAGCCAATTTTTACACATCATCTGTCTCAATTTGTGACAAGAATAGTCAACATAATTCCTAACCAGGTGCAAACATCAATAACAACCAACCACTGTTTATATGCAAACAATAATTTCCTCAACACTGTTACAAGAATCACAGGTCATTAACAGGAAGTTTAATGAAAACAAGTACTCACCATAATTTGAAACTTCACCAATCTGGAGATTCCAAGTCCATTCTGTTGTCAAGAGAGAGAAGACTGGCTGACGTCATCATCCTGTTCCAGCTCCAGCTTCCCGGGTGTGGTGACTGGCTAACCTATAATTTAAAAAAAAGTTAGGTTTATCAGATATGGTTTTAAAAATATCCATGTAAGGGCCACTACACACAGAAAGCTAACCTAAGCAATGCCAAGCTAAATTTTACAGGAGGCGACTTTCATAGCTGCAGCTGGCTTCACGTACGATCACTTTCTTACCTGGCGTCTAGTAAACAGTCATTTTTATATGTGTGGCTTTCGTGAATTACCTCAATACAGCAGCTATTATATTGCATAAACTGTTTCTGTGTTTGTTAAGCATCATGGAAGGCAAAGGATAAAACACCATTTGAAAAGATACAAGAATATTGCTTTTACCTACATTTTAACCTTCATTCTATAACTTGGGCACTCATATTCATTTTTTCTTAACAGAGCGAAGTTCACGAAACAGTTCCTGATTTAGACAAAAGTAATTTTTAATTTTTCATCATTTCCCTGCAATGCTTGAATCAAATGATTGAATTCACCACGAATATCTTCCTCCAATTTCATGTACATGGAATCTTTTCCTCTTTCTTTGTCCTTGATGGCAGCGGCCTATAAAGAAGCCATCTTTAACGGGCGACCTACCATAGCATAGCTTAAAGTAGCTTATCTGTGTGTGGCGGCCTTAAGGGTGTTCCGTACTATATTTCAGACTAGTTGTTACCAGGAAAAAGAACCATGCATCCTGATCTGGTGATGTTTTGGCAGGTTTGGTACGTTGAGGGGCCAGTGAAGGTATTGATATTTTCTTCCAATAGGAAAGCTGGTTTCAACCGGTCTATTGAATTAAACTTAGTTGATCCATTGACACTACACCTTCCTCACAAAACCATTAAGGTGTTGCCTTAGAGGAAATGTACTATCTGCGAAACTTTTAGTGACACTTCGTTAAGTGAGATATACTAATTTTAAAAATTAACCCGTTTTTCACTTTTTTCACCCCGCAACCCTGCCTAAGTTAATTTTTCTTTGCTTTTAAGGGAGATTTCAAATGCCAATTTTAAATCTGTAAACTGTTAAGTTTTTGAGATATAGACATACTCATTTAGACACTCCCCCCCTCTTTCACCCCTTAGTGACGGAATATTAAAAAATCCTCCCTTAGTCAGCCCCTACACCCCCCTCCCCCTCTTTCACCCCTTTGTGATGGAATATTAAAAAATCCTCCCTTAGTCAGCCCCTACACTGTAATATAAATGTATCCTCAAAATTTCATTCCTTTGTGTCCAGTAGTTTTGGCTCGATGATGACGAATCAGTGAGTGAGTGAGATAGGACATGTTATTTTATTTATAAATAGATGTGAGCACTTCTATTGCTAGGAATATCTAAGTACTGCCCTCTCTCTCTTTTCTCAGTGTTCGACATGTTAGCTGCCATGCTACATTTGGCGACGCCCACTAAGGTGCCATTTTGAATGAAACATGGTTTCTCCTTACAGTATTTCCTATTTTTACTGTGAATGTGTACTGATAACAAACCATAAACCGATCAGGTTGGCACATTTACTTAACGCTAGAATTTGCAATGTTAAATCTTGTGGTAGCAGCTGCTACTTGTCTAAATAAAATATGAGTTTTATATAACTACGTAAAGCTAATACATTGAGGATTGTCGTGTTTTCACTAGGAAAAAGTACAGTCTGTTCCTAAATTCAAAATAATAATAAAATTTTGATCATATGTACACAAAACTAAAAAATGTCAAAAACAAACTGAGATATACCTGTAATGCATTAGCAAACGTTTCAACACTCTGAGAGGTATATTCTTGAAAATATTAGGGAAATGTATTGGCATGTCCTGCTCAGGAGGCCTGACCTTAGACCAAGTTCTTACGACAGGCTGCTGTAAAGGCTGGCTCGTCTTCACTTTCACTTTACGATATTTGATGCAAAGAAATAGCTTATGCATATTCTGAATTGGACTCGGAATCTGTTGGTTCATTCCCCACATCCTCAAAATCAGATTCATCACTTTCATCTTTTTGCCATACTTCATCACTAATTTTCCTTAATGAAGGCGCCAATATTTAGACACACATTGTACTAAAAATGTATACAATCAAGCAAATGACAAGACATACACAGATGTCAGTAACTCACAGCGAACGAGAATCTATGAAATAAAATGAAAAAGAAAGCAAAGTAGAGCCCGTGAAGGTTTGTTTACAAACAATACAGTAATGGCACTCAAACATCATCATCATTGTCCCACTCCAGTCGCCTGGGTGTGGTTAACAAGCCTCCTCCACTCCTTTCTGTCCTTCCACGTTTCCTTCTCCACTACTTCTACCACATCCAATCCAGCTTCTCTAATGTCCTTCCAAATCTGATCCATTCACCATCTTCTCGGTCTTCCAACTGGTCTCTTTCCCTTAATTCTCTTATCAATTCCCTTCTTGCTACCAGTTCCTTTCCCATATTTTTTTACATGTCCGAACCATCTCAGTCGTGCTTTCTGTATCTTCTGTACTAACAGTTCTATTTTAGCTCTTCTCTGATTTTAATATTTTGTATTGTATCTATGTCTTCTTATCTTTTTAACCAATATTCTTAAAAATTTCAATTCTACTGCTTGGATCTTACTATCTTGTATCTTGTTAATTACCAGCGTTTCTAGTCCATATGCACATTTGGTATGAAATACTGTTTATATAATGTAAATTTTGTTCTCTTGGGTACTTAGTCATCCCATAAAAGCTCTCTGACTTGATGATAAAATATTGTACCTTTACTTAGTCTGTTATTAATTTCAGGGTTGATTTCATAAGTTCCATTAATAATGCTACCCAGATACGTAAACTGTTCCACATTCTCTAACTGTTCTCCATCTATGTTCACTTGGCTTCTTTTTCTCTTTTTCACAGTGCATTACCGGTACTACAGTTTTCTTTTTACTAATTACCATTCCAAACTCCTTAAGATTTTCATTCCAAATGTCCAGTCTCCTTTGTACTCCCTTTTCTCCCTTTTCCGAAATCACCACATCATCTGCAAATACCAAAGCATTCACTTCATCACTACTGATACTCTGTTTTATGATTTCATCCATCACTATAATAAATGGGAGATTTGGCGCGAGAACTTAGAGCCACACGGTTTGCTTATTTTCACAATATCAAAGTCCATCAGTGATTATGTACATGCAACCAGGGAGCTCGCTGGCTTGAGATCCGAAACTGAACGTCGTAGCCCGCCAAGAGTGGTCGCCAACTAAAATTTCTTATGCTGCCAAATGCAGGCTCTTACCTGGCCACTAAGCCTTCCACAGCGAATGGGTCCCTTCGCCATCCATCATTACATCTCCCCGCTGAAAAAAATTGTAATGTCAAATAGTTCGTTCTAATTCTTAATTTCATCTTTGTCGTAGCTATGTAAAATCATATGTTGACCCAATCAGTAACATCGCATATGGCATAATTTTGTAAGTGTTCTATGCTTTGTAGCAGACCGAGTCGGTGACAGCGTTACATTATCAGATTACCAAAGAGTCTCAAGATATACCGTGGTTAATATTTTTCCACGCTAGAATACATGCATTTAGAATAAGAATTCCATTTCACATTAACTAGCAACCAGCTGTTGTCGACCTGGTTTAGGTATTAATAAATATCTATAATGCCTGTCTGATTGGATCCCCACGGCAGCTAACATATTAATAAAATGCAATTTACAAGTACTCACCTAAAAATTAAATTTCAGCCATCTGGAGGTTCCAAGTCCATTCTGCTGGCAACTGATAGATGACTTCCTGACCTATAATAAACCAAAAAATATTAGTTATGATAAGAAGATCCATGTAAGGGTTTTTTACACCACATATCAGATGTATTTTCATTTATTATAGGAATGTCTTAAACCCTCTCCCTAACATACTGTACTAACTTATGCGGTAGTGAAAAAGGAATCACAGCCCGTCACATGTCGTACATGTCATACCTGAGTTTTAGGAGCGGGTACCTCTGCCATCTTTTGGTGAATTTTAGAGTTAACTACTGGCACTCTTAGCACGGAGGATTTAGAAAAGATTGCTATGTATCATAATGTTTATTCATCTTTGCATAGTAGTTTAAATGCCTTTGGAAATATGTGACGCATGTATCAGGGCAAGGCCGCACTTGAGGTAAACTGAAATGACGGCTCGCTGTTACTGATGAGGAAATACCATAGCTTTGCAGGACAAATGTGTTGAGTGGTGGTAGTGATTTTGAAATAGAAATCGAAGGATTTGAAGATGAGGAGTGTTAAGTGCAGGAAGATGACGGACCTCCATTGGCGAAGACAAATTACGCCTACGCCTGTACAATGGTCTAATAATTTGGGTTATATCATACTCGATATACACACTGAATATCCAGGTGTTTTACACAACTTACAGGTAGGATCAAGTGTGTTCGACTAGTATTCATTGTATTTTGGTGAGGACTTTTTTCAACATTCGGCAGACAATACAAACAAGTATGCGAAAATAAAGCAACAAAATAAAGAGGATTGAAAATGGGGACCTACAAGTACATAATTTGTATTATAGTAAAAATGAATTTTTCAAAATGAAATATGCCCTTAGAAATAAAAAAAGAACTGGTATATTTGAACAATGAGTTACGTCTCTCTGGCTGTTCTAATCGCCCGCTATAAATTTTCAAAATTATTTTAATATGCCCAATTTCGGTTAGTGAAATTTTAATTTTCCTTTGCCACATTGTTACATGCATAAATTACAGGTATACAGGAGTAGTAGTTTTATATTTATCACTGTTCAAATGTTGGCTCTACAGATCTGGAGTGGTTAAGAGAAAAAAGATGTCTGGAAAGCTGCATTTGAGTAGCCTCAAAGATCCGAGGGAGAGAGTTAAGAACTGCCAACTACTGAAGGTTCTTAATGTTTTATAAAATACAATTTACAAGTGAAGGTGAGTCAGAAATACGGCTATACGTCTGATCGATTGCTGATGTTTGATTATAACTTACAGATTGAAGAACGGCACCGTCAGAGCGCCAAGGCTCCATTTTGGCTGAAGATGACACTAAAGAGCGTTGAAACTAGTTCCAAGTAAAAATATGTTGTAAATAAACATTATAGCATTTATTTGTATTGAATAGGTGGACCCTTTAAGTTACCTATCTTACTTTCTCAGTTCAATACGGACAAAAAATGTAATTCTTAGATTTAAAAGGCTCCTTACGATCGACACACAATAATGCAACAACAAAATCGGTTACATTGTTAACCAAAATGGCACAGAATATGCAGCAGCAAGTTACTGTAGCTGCATAGGAGACTGCTTTTCAGAACGATCATGAAGCTGCGAGACGCGTGAGACGTGATTCTAACACAACATTGGTACTGCTGACTGTAGGAAATCAACACGCCAAGGTGCACATGAACTTGACATAAGTGAGTCCAGTGTCTCTCGTGTTTTGAGACGTGAGAAGTACAGGACTTTCAAGCCGATTTGTGTTCATGAACTGAGTGACGATGACTCTGACAGGCGGTTGCAACTGTGTGAATTTGTCATAATGGAATGTGAAACTGACGAATCTTGGTTTGTATTTTTCAGACGAAGCTGTGTTCCAGGTGAATGGGAATGTTAATTGACACAACTAGGCTATTGCGGCAAGGGAAATTTGAGTTGTGAATTACCAAACAGGTGGGTGGGAAGGAGAGGGCCGACAGAATGGCCAGCTTGCTCTCCCAATTTCACAGCCTGTGATTACTGGCGGGGGGGGGGCATTTGAATGAGAAAGTTTATGCTCGAAAACCATGAGACATCGACATGCTGAAAACAGTACTTTGGAAGAAATTCGTGCCACCGTGTATCAGAAAGCAATGAGCGATTTTCCAAAGTGCTGTCGACTATGCTGTGATGTTAACGGCAAACAGTTTGAGGCAATTATGCGACTCGGTATTGTTGATGCTTTTTATTGCATTGTTGTATGTTGATAGTGTCAGGCCTTGACTTTATAACGGGATCATTCTTTCATTTGTAAGAGTTATAATTCGACATAAGGAATCGATCAAATATACAGCTGTATTTCTCACTCACCCCGTACACTCCAAAATATTAAACCACCAACCTGGAGGTTCCAAACGGTTTAATAAAATACAATTTACAAGTACTCACCTAAAAATTAAAAATTCACCAAGCTGGAGGTTCCAAGTCCATTCTGCTGGCACCTGAAAGATGACTGCTGACCTATAATAAACCAAAAAATATTAATTATGATAAAAAATCCACGTAAGGGATCTTTACACCATTAATCAGATGTTTGTTCTATTTCTAGGAATGTCAAAGTACTGCCCACTACAGAAGGTTCTTAATACAGGTAAACCCGGTTATAAGAGGAGTT
This sequence comes from Anabrus simplex, assembly GCF_040414725.1. Classification (NCBI taxonomy): domain Eukaryota; kingdom Metazoa; phylum Arthropoda; class Insecta; order Orthoptera; family Tettigoniidae; genus Anabrus; species Anabrus simplex. The sequence goes on from NC_090277.1 coordinate 77,946,527, forward strand.
GTTATCAGCAGTTTCAGTTTTAAGTCTAGTGCTGCCATCTGTTAACAGTACGTGGAAGATGTAATGCCTTCAGGTGAGTACACACATACGTGCCAAACACTGTAATGTACACAACGTTGCACGCCAAGGTACAGAGCAGGCACATCTCTACGCGCATCTTCTGTCATGTCTGTCGAGATGTGCATCGTCAGTTCCGGTCAGTAGAGCTGTGATGTTACACTTAGTATTTAAAATGTTGGGTAAAAGAAAGGCAGCATGTATGAAAGTCGTTAGAAACAAAGTTAGAAGTTTTGGATCGCTATGAGAAAAGCCAATATTAATGGTCCGTTTTTGGACATTTCAGGTTCCCTAGGAGAATTAACATCTATATCATGAGAAAAGTGAGTGTATTGTTGAAATTCAGCGTGCTTTGGGACTTCGGGAATCTACCGTACGAAGTATTCTTGACAATGCAGAATCAATTCGAAAAACTGCTCAATTTTCTACTGACTTAAGTGGGACTAGAGTGACCAAATCTTGCTCGGAAGTGATGGAAAGAATGCTAAGCCACTGGACTGAGCATCATAACCAACAACACATGCCTCTCTCTGGAGCTGCTATTCAAGCTAAAGCCAAGAGCTTGTATACAGACTTATCGAAATAAGAGGACGATCCAACACTTTTCTCTGCGAGCTCACGGTTTGTTCACTTCAAGCATCGTTTTGGCTTTCACAACATTAAAATGACAGGAGAGGCTGTTGCAGCAGATGAAGTTTGAGCAGAGGAATTTAAAAAGAGATTCACGGTGTGGGTTACTGTAGTCACGTGCTAGTTCGTGAACCATGGGCATCGGCTGAGAGGCCTAGTAAGTGGTCAAGAGAGTCGGGATACCAGTTGCTACGGAATGGAAGTGGGCATCTCGAACATATTCTGAGCCATGGCCCTCCTTGTGCTCACGCGGCTAGGACTATACAATCTACCGATGGTCCCTAACCCATTAGAGGAGAGATCCTCACTGAGGCTGTATGTAAAAAGGGCAGCATCCTGCTTGACAAATTTACAGAGTTCAGAACATTTTAAGCAAGCACCGCGCCTACGGCAGTAACGGAGTACCACTCCCATTTGACAGGCGAGGGACTGCTTGGAAACAACTTGGCCAGCGACATGGAATTCGATGGGGAGCTATCAATATTAATGGGGCTTGCGGAAGAAAGAAAGCAGAAGTGGCTGAGTCTGCAAAGAGGATGCATCTGGATGTGCTAGGAGTAAGTATTATTTGGATAAGGGGAGATAACGAAGAAGAGATGGGAGATAAAGTGCACTTGATAGGTGTTCATCAGGAATACTACCGCATGCAACATAGTTTCTGTTAGGCATGTAAATGAGCGAATGATGAGGGCAGTTGGAGGAATTAGGACGAGAACTGTCTCAGTGTATTCCCCATGTGATGGTGCAGATGAGGATGAGTTTAACATCGTAGTCACGGTAGTGTATCCAATAATAAGATCAACACCTCTACCCAGCTGGAACTTTGATAAAGCACACTGGGAAGCTTTTACTAATGAATTGGACTATAACATTCAGTGGATTCCAACAATACTTGACTATTATAAGTGATTTGTTGGTTTAACATGCTCCATAACAAAGAAGCACATTCCTAGAGGATTTTGGAAATAATATATCCCTGGTTGGAATAGAAGATATGATGAGTTATATAAAGAATACAAGTTAGCAATAGAACTGCAACTGCCGACGGAACTATTGCACTGCTTGGATTCTTCCAGAAAAGAGAAATGGAATTCAATGTTGGCTAGTATAAATTTCCAACATTCAAGTAGAAAAGCATGGACTCTTCTGAGAAAACTTGGAAGTAGCACACCTAGATATATTAATAAGAGTTCAGAAGTAACTCCAGGAGATGTAGCCAATAGAATTGTCAGTCTTTCCAAGAGACCAGATGTCAATAAAAATGAAACTCAAAAACTCAAAAACGAGCCAAGAACCAGACTATCTCTGGCTAACATAACCTCCCAATTCTCAGGAGAATTCACTGTTGTAGAATTTTCAACAGCTCTGAAAGATTTTTTTTTTTTTGCTAGTGCCTTTACGTCGCACCAACACAGATAGGTCTTATGGCGACGATGGGAGAGGAAAGGCCTAGGAGTTGGAAGGAAGCGGCCGTGGCCTTAATTGAGGTACAGCCCCAGCACTCGCTTGGTGTGAAAATGGAAAACCATGGAAAACCATCTTCAGCGCTGCCGACAGTGGGATTCGAACCCACTATCTCCCGGATGCAAGCTCACAGCCGCGCGCTCCTACCGCACGGCCAACTCCCCATTCTGAAAGAAATTAAACCAGGCAAATCAGCTGGACTGGACGGTTTATATCCAGAGTTCCTAAAACATTGTGGTCCTAGAACTCTACACTGGCTGGTTAAATTCTTTAATGACATCTTAAGAAATGGTAGAATTCTACCCCTGCTCAAGAGAACCAAAATAGTTGCCATTCTAAAGCCTGGGAAAAATGGAAAATGTCCAAGGATTATCGTCCAGTCGCACTCTTAAGCATATGCTATAAGCTAATTGAAATAATGATCTATAACACAATCAAAACTACAGCCTTCCAACACATACCAATTGAACAAGCCAGATTCCGACCAAACAAAGCTGCTGTGAACAAATATTGGCGCTCACCAGCCACACTGAGAATGGGTTTCAAAACAAGAAGAAGACCATTTGTAGTATTTGTTGACTTGACAACAGCCTGTGATACAGTTTGGCAACAAGGAATGATTTTGAAATTCTTGAAGATGATTCCCTGTAAGACCCTTGCGACACTTCTCAACAACATGGTATACAATTGAGAATTTGAGGTACTTTTATATGGCAGCGTGAGCATGCCTCATGTACTGAATGATGGCTTACCACAATGCTCAGTTCTTGCTCTATTACCGTTCAACATCTACACTGCAGATCTCCCAGAAATTACTTCTAGGAAATTCTTATATTCATATATGCAGATACCCAATCCAATGATTTCAAAACATCAGAAATTGTACTTAGGGAGGAACTCCATACATTGGACAAATATTTCAATATGTGGCAACTTAAACCTAACCTGAATAAAACTGAAGTTAGCTGTTTCCATCTAGACAATAAAAGAGAGCCAACTACACACCTCAAGTGGAATTCAAAGGCCAACGATTAAAATATAATCCTTGCCCAAGATATCTGGGCATCACAATGGACCAGACACTGGCGTATAAACAACATCTTCATATGACTGCAGAAAAGATAAGAACAAGAAACAACCTCTTGCGTAATCTCAGTGTCATATGACAATCACTCAGTGATGTATTCACCTCCACTCTCTATGACCTTCTGCCAACGTTCAGGTAGCAGTTGAATGCCTTGCCTGTAGAACGGTTTTGGTTTTAACCGGAAGAAATCTGTTAGCCATTGGTCAAGAGAAGCTTTGTCAGGAAACACGTGCCCCTGAATGTGGTTAGAAAGAGGGCGAAAAAGATGGAAATCTCAGGGGGCAAGGTCAAGGCAATACGCAGGATGAGGAAGAGGTTTTCAACCAAGTTCAGCATTCACACCGTCAACTGCCATCTAGTGCTTCTGACTCGAATAAAGAAAGAAAGAAAGACCGTCAACTGCGCTGTATGTGGACGAGCGTTATCATGGAGCAATAAGACTGGTTGTTGTCTTTGTCTTTTGTTGTCAATAGCAACGGCAAGTCGTCTTTGGCTGGTCACTATACACAGCAGAGGTAATCGTTATGTTCTTTGGAAGAATTTCAAGGTGACACATCTTTGTTCCACCGAACACGTAGCATGATTTTCTGTGGATGGCCACTATCCTTGGCACGGGGAGTTGCTTTTCTTTGATAGGCTGAGCCACTCTTTCCTCTTCTTCATGTTGACACACAGGCACCATTTCTCGTCATTGGTGGCAATGTTCGAAAGGAATGCTTCGTGCCTATTACAAGCCAATCGGTGCTGGGCAAGCAATGACAAACAGATGTTTACTCGTTGATTTCTGTTACTGTCAGTTAGCACATGCGGTACCCATATACCCAATCTGTACCTTACCCATCGAATACAAATGGCGTACAATAGGTGACTGATCATATTAAAAAAACTTGCGCCATTTCCCACACTGTTTCACGAGGATTCTCATGAAGCAACTCATTCAAGCTATTTTCGTCTAAATCTGATGGTCTTCCAGAACACGGATCATCAGACAAGTCAAACCGCCCTGCTCGAAAGCGGGGGAAACCATTTTTGTGCTCTTCTTTTTCAGCAATCGCTTCATTCCCGTACACTTCCACAAATTGTTCTCGCAGCTCCTGCTGCACTGGATCCTTGGTTACACTCTACTAAAAGCTGGGTACTACAGCTAGTGTTTTATAAAATACTACTTACAAGTACTCACGATAATATTAAAAGTTACCGATCCGGAGCTTCCAAGTCCATTCTCCTGGCACCTGAGAGAAGATCTGCTCTCCTATAATAAAATAAAAATAGTTATGAAAAAAATTGATGTAAGGAACTTTTATTATTATATTATTTTTTATACAATTTACTTTACGCTGCACCGAGACAGGTAAGTCCTATGTGAATGTGTCGAAAATGCTCACTTTTCTCAACTCGACATTCCATATCTGTTCGTTTGAAATATACACAAATAATACATTCACAATCAAGGAAACCTGTGTTTCACAGCACACAAACTCCAAACTCAGCTAGAACAATGGAAAACGATAAGCAATCCCTTCACGCCGCATTGTTGCAAACCCAAAAGAATACTGCACGAACTTATGCATCGACCCTATAGATTCTCAATCAAGAATGCTAGAGTGGAGAGAAGTGAGTACTTCACTAAGATAAGATTCATATTCCAAGTTTTTAAGGATTTAAACAGAATTTAAGGACATCATTGAAGCAAGTTTATGCGTACAGCTTCATCAATTGAGTTTATTCCTAACTTGGTCTTTATCTCCTTACTCTGAGTACCCTCCTGCCATTGTTCTCACCTGCATTACCTTTACTGCACCTTGCTTCAATCTCTCTTACTATACTACTATACTTCTTGTCAGAATACATCAGCATGACACCAAACTTCCGACGAAAGAGTGGAGAGTGCTGAATGCGACAACTACCGATGATATATAAGTAATAACAATAACAACGTAAACGTTTCCACCTTTTCAATACTAAAATATATTCACAAAATTATAAATTACACGGTACTAGTTTCGACCCATCTAGGGGTCATCATCAGCTGTATTGAAGCAAAGATCACTTTTGGCGAAATCCTAAGAAAATGTTATTTTAAAGAATAACAAGTGAATGTGGTAGATGAAATGAGATGTTATTATGGTAATAGTTAATAATACAAGGAATATACATACTAAGAGGTTTTTAACAAAGAATAAAGTATAAATGGGGTGTTGTAAAAATTATAATCATGGAAATCAGTAAGTTCTTGTATTGAAATGACATATATAAAATTATATATGGCTTAGGAAGAGGGCTTAAGGAGGGGCTGAAGGGTACGGGAGAAAGTGTAATTGTCTCGGAAAAGTACCTTTGATTAAATTTAGGATTGAGTTTAGGTTGGCTGCATTATTGTTTCTGAGGAAAGTGATAAATAGATCGAAGAGTATGTTGGGTTTCTCTGAGATTTCATTGAGATTGTGACTGGTGTTAAAGTATTGGTCTAGGTGTATGTAGTAATTTTCCATTATGTTGAGTAAAGGGCCCTTGTTTGCTAATACAAGGATGACCATGTCTTGTTCAATATTGGTGAAATTATGGTTTTAATCTTGCATGTGTTGGCCAATGGCTGAAAACCTGTTGTATTTTATTGCGTTAGTGTGCTCGTGGTATCTGATAATGAAGTTTCTTCCGGTTTGCCCGATGTAGGTTTTTTTACAGGTGGTACATTTGATCCTATAAACTCCTGATTTTAAAAAACTGCTGGTCTTGTTGATGTGTGAAGTATTGTATAAAACTTTCATGTTCTTATTGTTGGTTTTGAAGGCTATTTTAACGCCTTGTTTCTTAAAGATGTTGGTTAACTTGTAGATATCATTGTTGAACGTGAAGGTGGAAAATGTTAGAGGTTTGGTTATTTCTTTTTTGAGGGTAGTTTTTGGGCGATGTTTGTGTTTATTGATTATCCTTTCTATAAAATGATTGCTGAAGCCGTTGAATTTTGCGATTCCGCGGATTGTGTTGAGTTCGTTTTTTAAATCTTTATTGGACATAGGTATGCTGAAGGCTCGGTGAACTAGGCTGTTGTATGTGGCTCGTTTGTGGGACTGGGGGTGCACTGAATCTTGGCGAATGGTGGAGGCTGTTTGAGTGGGTTTTCTGAAAATTTTATAACTGAAAGAATCTGAGTTTCTAGTGAAGGTTAAATCTAGAAAGTTGATTTTTTTGATTTGATTTGGATTCTAGTGTGAATCTGATATGAGGATCAATATTGTTGAGTCTTAAGAGGGTGGTGGGTGCGTTAATTGATTTCTCATTCATGATTACAAAGACATCGTCAACATATCTGGCCCAAAAGAGAATGTTTTCGAATTCGTTGTCAATTCTGGTGTAGGCCTATTCGAGGAAGTCCAGGTATATTTCTGCTAAGATACCTGAGGCCGGTGACCCCATTGCCAAACCATTTTGTTGATATATGACATTGTCAAAAGTGAAGAAGTTACTGTCGATGATAAGTTTTAATATTGTGATAAAGTCTTGTATCTCTAGTTTGCTTAAGTGGCTGTTTTTGTTTAAATTGTTTATAATTATCGGAATTAATTTTGATACTTGTATGCTTGGGTACATGTTTACAATATCGAAAGAGTCGATGGAGTGATCCGGTTGCAAATTGAACTTGTTTAGTTTTTCTACTAGCTCAGATGTGTTTTTAATAGACTTTTTGGATAAAAATTGATAATTTTTTTTCTTAAGAAACATTGGATGAATTGTGATATTTTGCTGAACAAAAGCGCATATACGCCCTCAAGAAGAAAATTAAAGACAACGAACTCATCGTAACCAAAGCTGACAAAGGCAATGCAACAGTTATCATGGATAAAAAAGTATATATTGAAAAAACAAAAAACTTTTTCACAGACAGCTCATTTTCCATAATCAAAAAAGACCCCACCCAAAAAATTCAAAAACTACTTAAACAAACTCTTAAAAACACTTCATTTTTTTTACCGAACAGGAAAAATCCAAACTCATACATATGAACCCAGGACTCCCCACTGCTAAAGCTCTTCCCAAAATTCACAAAACCGGAATTCCCATCCGCCCAATTATCAACTATAGACCGAGCCCCTTATACAAAATATCACAATTCATCCAATGTTTCTTAAGAAAAAATTATCAATTTTTATCCAAAAAGTCTATTAAAAACACATCTGAGCTAGTAGAAAAACTAAACAAGTTCAATTTGCAACCGGATCACTCCATCGACTCTTTCGATATTGTAAACATGTACTCAAGCATACAAGTATCAAAATTAATTCCGATAATTATAAACAATTTAAACAAAAACAGCCACTTAAGCAAACTAGAGATACAAGACTTTATCACAATATTAAAACTTATCATCGACAATAACTTCTTCACTTTTGACAATGTCATATATCAACAAAATGGTTTGGCAATGGGGTCACCGGCCTCAGGTATCTTAGCAGAAATATACCTGGACTTCCTCGAATAGGCCTACACCAGAATTGACAACGAATTCGAAAACATTCTCTTTTGGGCCAGATATGTTGACGATGTCTTTGTAATCATGAATGAGAAATCAATTAACGCACCCACCACCCTCTTAAGACTCAACAATATTGATCCTCATATCAGATTCACACTAGAATCCGAATCAAATCAAAAAATCAACTTTCTAGATTTAACCTTCACTAGAAACTCAGATTCTTTCAGTTATAAAATTTTCAGAAAACCCAATCAAACAGCCTCCACCATTCGCCAAGATTCAGTGCACCCCCAGTCCCACAAACGAGCCACATACAACAGCCTAGTTCACCGAGCCTTCAGCATATCTATGTCCAATAAAGATCTAAAAAACGAACTCAACACAATCCGCGGAATCGCAAAATTCAACGGCTTCAGCAATCATTTTATAGAAAGGATAATCAATAAACACAAACATCACGCAAAAACTACCCTCAAAAAAGAAATAACCAAACCTCTAACATTTTCCACCTTCACGTTCAACAATGATATCCACAAGTTAACCAACATCTTTAAGAAACAAGGCGTTAAAATAGCCTTCAAAACCAACAATAAGAACATGAAAGTTTTATACAATACTTCACACATCAACAAGACCAGCAGTTTTTTAAAATCAGGAGTTTATAGGATCAAATGTACCACCTGTAAAAAAACCTACATCGGGCAAACCGGAAGAAACTTCATTATCAGATACCACGAGCACACTAACGCAATAAAATACAACAGGTTTTCAGCCATCGGCCAACACATGCAAGATTATAACCATAATTTCACCAATATTGAACAAGACACTGACATCCTCGTATTAGCAAACAAGGGCCCTTTACTCAACATAATGGAAAATTACTACATACACCTAGACCAATACTTTAACACCAGTCACAATCTCAATGAAATCTCAGAGAAACCCAACATACTCTTCGATCTATTTATCACTTTCCTCAGAAACAATAATGCAGCCAACCTAAACTCAATCCTAAATTTAATCAAAGGTACTTTTCCGAGACAATTACACTTTCTCCCGCACCCTTCAGCCCCACCTTAAGCCCTCTTCCTAAGCCATATATAATTTTATATATGTCATTTCAATACAAGAACTTACTGATTTCCATGATTATAATTTTTACAACACCCCATTTATACTTTATTCTTTGTTAAAAACCTCTTAGTATGTATATTCCTTGTATTATTAACTACTAGCTGATGTACCCGTGCTTCGCTACGGGATTCTCAGAAAGACTGACTTTGTGGGTTTTCCTAACAGAAATCAACATAGGTCATTACAAAAACGTAAGTATGAATGTAGCGATTAAAAGCAGTGCTATCATATAAAATACTCGATCAAATGGAAAGCCGCACGTTTTATCACTTTTAACGAACAGGGCTGCGGTTAGATTGCGGTGCCAATCTAATAGTCCAAAGTTCCAGAGCTGGGAAGACCAGGCCACAGATTGCCATGAACACTCATCTGTCATTATTCCGCTAAATATGCACACTGTTCATTCCAATCAGTATCTCAGAGTAGGGATTGAATAGCCCGAATGCTATGATGATCCAGTGTGTTACGTACCAGTAGTATCAGAAAATTTATAAACCAGGCGAATGGCATGCTAAAGAAGAAAGTTATCTAACTCACCAGCTACTTCCCATCAATATTCAGGCAGGCTGTTACACTCTGTCCGACTGGGCGAGTTGACCGTGTGGTTAGCGGTGTGCAGCTGTGAGCTTGCATCCGAGAGATAGGGGATTCGAACCCCATTGTCGGCAGCGCTGAAGATGGTATTCCGTGGTTTCCCACTTTCACATCAGTCAAATGTCGGGTGTGTACCTTAATTAAGTCCTAAGTCACTCCTAGCCCTTTCCTATCCCATCGTCGCCATAAAACCTATCTATGTCGGTGCGACGGAAATCAAATAAAAATACTCTGTACGCAGCAGTAATCCTATCTACCGGAGATGAGGGGCAACAGAAGACACAAAGCACATCACGACAAACAATGGTCAATGTAATGTTATTGTTGATGAGTGTTATGAGCTTTCTATATTGTAGGCCTACACATTTAGTTTTGTTTCGACTCTGTGATTTGTAAAATATTTAATACCGTAAACTGTAGTTTCTTATTCTCCGACTTTACATACCGATTTTCATTAAATACTGATTACCCATTTTCTCGTTACTCGGCGCTGATATGGACTTAGTAACAAAAATTCAAATTCATGAATATCTTTGTGATCATAGCCAGTACGGTAACAATGTATAAGACATGAATAATAGGAAATTTAATACTATATAACCTTAGTTATCTAGCATTCATCGACTACACTTCTAATAAGAAATATTTGAGAAATACATTTTAGGCCTTCCCCTAAACTACAATTTTTCTCAGCGTGAATGCAATTATTGATAGCCTAGATTTTAGCAATTTATTCCCCAACTTTGCATACCCATTTTCTTTAAAATACGACCACTAATAACATAAATAGTTGAGAATTCAATTTTAGGCCTTCCCCTAAACTACCATTTCACTCAGCGTGAGTAAAATGATTTATAGCCTAGATTATAGCGGCTCATCCCCCGACTTCACATACCGATTTTCATTAGACCACTAATAACATAAATAGTTGAGAATTCAATTTTAGGCCTTCCCCTAAACTACCATTTCACTCAGCGTGAGTAAAATGATTTATAGCCTAGATTGTAGAGGCTCATCTTCCGACTTCACATACCGATTTTCATTAAATTCTCTTCAACCGTTTTCTCGTGATGCGTGTACATACAGACAGACAGACAGACAGACAGACATTACGGAAAAGTAAAAAGTGCATTTTCTTGTTACTATGGACATGACCGATACAGAAATACCATTATTTTCAAATTCTGAGCAATGTACAGACAAAACTCTTATTTTATATATATAGATTACCATAATAACATCTCATTTCATCTACCACATTCACTTGTTATTCTTTAAAATAACATTTTCTTAGGATTTCGCCAAAAGTGATCTTTGCTTCAATATGGCTGATGATGACCCCTAGATGGGTCGAAACTAGTACCGTGTAATTTATAATTTTGTGAATATATTTTAGTATTGAAAAGGTGGAAACGTTTACGTTGTTATTATTATTACTTATATATTATTCTCAGTTCAATACGGACCAAAAACATGAAATTCATAACCATTAACTACCGATGACACAAGAAGGACAATTGTTTTGGCCATTATTGAAAGAGATTTTGAAGAGCTCGAGAAGAGAGGCCTTAAGGCCAAGCTTGGACTTGAGCAGATCAGATTTCAAGTAATTAAGAGAAAAACAAAACCTAGTGTTGCCAAGGATGGTGCTGAAAGTTCTTCAGGCCAAATTTCAACATTAAAAAAGCAGCTGTTGCCAATTTCGTCAGGAAGTTCAAGTCCGAAGCTATTGACATGGCTCTTATACAAGAACCATGGGTAGTTAAAGGCAGAGTAGCAGGACTGGCGGAATCTGGAGGTAAGGTAAGCTTGCAATGCAAGGGATGAGTCTTTACTAGAGTTTATTATTAGATCAGATCTGATAATACTAAACCTAGGAAATAAACCAACACATTATTCAGAAGCCTTCCATAAAATTATATTTGTTGCCTTCATAGTTTTCAAGTTGTGAATTATCAACAAAATAAAAAAATCTAGTTATCAGTGCTTCTGAATAATTCCCATGAGCATGTGTAATCCAAAATAAACATACAGTTCATCAATATCCACGTTTTTCCAGTCATGAACTCTGGACCACAGTGTTAGGTCATCATTATTTGAATTTGAATTCAGAAAGTCATTGGCATAGTGATTTGTCTCGTTCGTAATTGTATGCAATATCTCATTATCGAAAAATAGTTCCAGATTCCGCCAGTCCTGCTACTCTGCCCTTAACTACCCATGGCTCTTCTCACGAATACCACCTGCCACCGAAATAAGACCCGCATCCTAAATTTCAGACGGCAAAATACGGAAAAAAATAAAAAATAAAATAACTTACATAGCTATTTAATTTTCTTCAAATATACCACAAATATAAATTCAAACAGCCTACAATTAATAAAATCATCACAAAAATTATAAATAAAATTGGTCCAATACTCAGATCATTTACAATTTACCGTCGTCATCTGAAGTTCCACCATAGGAACTTTCGTCGCTGGCATCTTTCCACAAATAGTTGTCCTCACTACCGTCCACTGAATTTGAAATTCCACATTTCTTAAAGCTTTTGGACACTAGATTGTTGGGAATGTGCGCCCATGCTGCATATTAGTTCCACTTCAGGCCTCTTCACTCATCCGGTTGGTGTTAACGCGTGATCACCATCAGACATCCATTCGGTGTACAACTGTTTTATTGCCGTTTTGAAAGGCCAGTTCACGCACACATCCAACGGCTGTAGAATAGAAGCAAGTCCTCCGGGAATTATCGCAAGATCGTTTTTTTCCTTTCCTCATCACATCTTTTAGAGTGTCAGTTGTAACTGTCCAACACAAGCATGTTTCGTTTTTGTAACAAAGCTCCCGGGCGACATTGCCGAACTAACGCACTGTCCGTCCAGTCGGACTCATGTGTTCTAACAATAACACCAGACGGCAAGTTTCCTTTTGGAAGTGTTTTCCTTTTCAGAACCACATATGGAGGGAGTTTGGTTCCATCTGCTAATATGCACAATATTATCATGCATCACTGCTATTCGTTACCACCTGTTCTGATGGTTACACTTTTAGAATCCTTTGTATCCACTGTATTTTCCAATGGCATTTCAAAATAGACGGGTGTCTGGTCAGCATTCCCAATTTGTGACAGCAAAAAAGATTTTTGCTTCCTCAAATGAATAATGTGACGCTGAAAGGCCCTTAATTTTTCTTCATATGCCCCAGGGAGACGTGAAATACATGTACGTCTCCGAATGCACAATCCCTTTCTCCGATAAAAGTTTCGGATCCATCCGCGGCTTGCAGTAAAACCCTGTGTTTTGAGTTCTTTTGAGATCTCTAGTGCCTTCAACTGACACATTTCACTAGAAACACCATATCCAAACTCAAGTTTTTCTATCACAAATTTGTAGAGTCGTTCTTCAACTTCCAGAAACATTGTACTCCGCCCACGGAATGCTCTGTGATCGCTGCTACTTTTTAGAAGTTTTTCTTCTTCTTTCGCCAATCACGAATACACGATTCATCAATATCGTACTTTCTGCTAACGGCACGATTTCCGTATATTTCAGCTTCGCTTACAACTTTAAGTTTCTCACGCACAGTAAATGACCGTAGACGCAGTTTTGAATCCATCGCTTACTATCGAGACAGCACTTTCACGGGAGAGATACGGAATATCACAAATATTATTATAATATTTATAGATCCACCTGTTCAATATAAAATATAATAATAATATTTGTAATATACGTCATCTTCAATACGGAACCAAAATGAGAATAGTAACTTGTAACAGATACGGAACTCGAATGTGAGTGAGGTAGACTTCCGTAACCAACAGTCTCGACTCTCACAGAGTACGATATCAAGTGAGATCAGCTATTCGCGCACCCAGCATGCCAGCAACTCTTGTGAAACAAATAATGATCGAACATTCACAGCAGCGGCTTTCATATTTACCCATATTCTTTGATTTACGGTACTTCAATACTTTACATTTTGCGTTTACATGCCACTGTAACCGTATTGAGAAAAAATCAATCTTATTTTCTAGAACGCAACTAAAACACAATAAGACCTGAATGCCCATTTACATGTGGTATATTGAGTATGGTAACCGTATTCAAATCTATTTCAATACTCCATGTAAACATAGTAAATACAAGAATGAACGGCTTGAATACGACCCGCACCCAAGATTTAGATGTTTTGGGGAAAAAGTGCGGGTGGTATTCAGAATTATACGGTAATTTTATTACCCTGTGAAGCCATTTCATTCCTGTCTTTCCACTTTATTTCACCATTTCACATCTAGTTTATCTATTCCTGCTGCTTTATGAAAATGGAATTTATTTACCATCGTTTCCTCTTCCTCGAGCTTAATTTCACCTACATCATTGCCCTCCTCCCCATGAGCTCAGTTGTTAGCGACATTAGCAGAAATATTTACTTTTACATTGAGAAGATTTTCAACATATTACTTTCACCTCTCCAATGAAATTGAAATGGTGTATAACTTTTAGTGCCGGAAGATCCCAGGACGGGTTCGGCTCACCAGGTGCAGGTCTTTTGATCTGACACCCGTAGGCGACCTGTGCGTTGTGATGAGGATGGAATGATGATGAAGACAACACATACACCCAGCCCACGTGCCAGGGAAATTAACCAATAGTGGTTAAAATTTCTGACCCTGCCAGAAATCGAACCCGGGACCCCTGTGACCAAAGGCCAGCACGCTAACCATTTAGCCATGGAGCCGGACACCTCTCCAATGATTCCATGGGATCTATTATGAGTTCACCTGATTTACCATAAAACTATTCATTACCTTTTTCCCTCCCTTCCTAAGATTCTTTCTTCTTCTTCTTCTTCTTCTTCTTCGTTTAGGCCTACGATGGACCACGTGGTTCTTAACTCTGGTGAGCTCTTTTCTTCCTCTTAGCCCAGTATTCCTTCATTCTAGCGCTATGGATGTCTTTTCTTTCTTGAATCCATTTCACTCCTCCTGGACGCAGTGATTTAGTTGTTAGTGACTGGAGAGAGTCAGATGTCTTGACTAACTTTCTCAATTTATCTCAGTTGTAAATGTCAATGTGATCAATGTTTAGGTATTGTAGGTCTTTCCACACTAAATATGTCCATTTGGCATTTGTTGCTTTCCCTCTAGATACAGTGTTGAAGATTCTTGAAGTGAGTCTCTGGCTGTCTATCCTGACTACGTGACCACAGAAGATTAGTCTTCTCTTCTCATAGCTGTTGTAATGCTCTCTATTTTACTGCACAGTTCCTTGTTGTGCCTGATTCTGTAGCCATCTCCTTCTTTAATGGGACCCATAATCCTTCTGAGGATCTTTAGCTCTTTCAGTTCTAGTTTTCTGAGTTGTCCTTTCCGGGTCATGTTTAGGCATTCTGAGGCGTACAGTACAGATGGTCTTACTATGGTGTTGTAGTGTCAAAGTTTAAGATTCAAGGAGAGGGATTTAGACTTGTATATGTTCTTACAAAGATGATAAGCTCTTTCTAATTTAGTGCATCTACTCTTCATTGCAAGATCCTCATTAACATTTGGGGTTATCCACTCTCCAAGATATTTGAATGAGTTGGCCTTGTGTATTATTTTGTCCCCCAAAGAAATGAAGTTGGGTGCTTCTCTGATGTTGGTCAGAAATTCTGTTTTACTGACAGCGATCTTTAGCCCTGCTTTAGCTGCTATGCGTTCTAGGGAGGATAGCTGGTACGTAGCTTCTTCCATACTTGAAGCTAAGAGCGTGAGGTCATCTGCGAAGGCTAAGCAAGTAATTAACATATATATATTAAAAAGGAAAAATAGCATGATCCCTGGACCAATAAATCGTTTAATGAATCAGTTAATGCATATGAAGTGACAGCCCATCAAATTACATCGAATGAGAAAAATCAATAAAACGATACCAAAGGAATTCAGTGAGCAAAGACATCACAGACGACAGTGTTGGACAAACAAAACACTTACGGAAATACTGCGTCGTAGCAGAAATAGTTGTTGTAAGGCAGTAAAGTATGTATTCTCTAAAATAAAATATTTCGTATTATTTCTTAATCAACCTGGGATTTGAGACTTTATTTGAGAAAAACCAATTACTATCTTCCACTTGAGACAAATATTACAGTGATATTTCGTGGATCAACATCATTCACGCAACCACTCCGTGAATACCCACACATTCTTAACAGATTTCCTGAATTCAAGATCAGTTAGGATAGAGTCCATTATGGACCTAGCGCCCCTACCCTCTGATGTGTAGCAGGGAACAGCCTCATGCTTGAAGAATGTATTTGTAACTGCTAATACCATACTAGCACAGAAATCCAGTAAACACTTCCCATTCCTATTAGCTTCCATATTGTCTCCACATTTACTCATCACCTCATATCCTTCAGTTCTATTTTCAAGACTCGCATTGAAATCGCCCATTAGCTCTACCCATCCTATCCTTGCTGTGACCCTGACGACGATGTCATTCAGTAAATAATAAAACTGATCAACTTCCACCTTATCTGCACCATAACATGGTGAATACATTAATGCCAAAACTATCCACATCCTTCACTCATTTACATGCCTAACAGAAACTATCTTGTATGCAATAGTATTCCTGATGAACTCTGCTGTTCCCTTTCTTACACCCACCAAGAACACTTTATGATCTTCTATCTCTTCCTCGTTACTCTCCTTACCCAAATATCATTAACTCCTAACACATCCCGTCGCATCCTCTTTGCTGACATAACCAGTTCTACTTTCTTTCTCCCATAAGCCCCATTAATACTGATAGTCCCAACCCCCCATCGAATTTAATTTTGTTTGCCAAGATGTTTTGAAGGAGTCCCTCGACTGTCAAATGGAAGTAGGATCTTGTTACTCCCATAGGTCCAAGGCTTGCCTGAAACTTTCTAAACTCAGTAAATTCTGTGAAGTAGGATGCTAATTTACTCACACGTAGTCCCAGTGAGGATCTCTCCTCTAATGTGTTAAGGATTACAATGGATTGTATAGTCCTAGCCACCTGAGCACAATTGTATTTGTATTTCTTATAATTCCATAGCAACTGGTATTCTGATTCTCAGGACCGTGCCAGGCTGAGTGGCTCAGATGGTAGAGCGCTGCCCTTCTAACCCCAAAGTGACAGAGTCGATCCTCGCTCAGTCTGGTGGTATTTGAAGGTGCTCAAATACGTCAGCCTCGTGTCGGAAGATTAACTGGCTCGTAAAATAACTCCTGCGGGACTAAATTCCGGCACATCGGCGTCTCCGAAAACCGTAAAGTAGTTAGTGGGATGTAAAGAAAATAACATTTTTATTTTTACTGATTCTCAGGACCACTTACTAGGCCACTCAGCCGTTGCCCATGGTTACGAACTAGGTCATGACTACAGTAATCCACACATTTTATCTCTACTTGTATAATAATTCATTTGATTGTATTTTTTCCTGTCACAAATGATGAGTATGTCAGCCATATAGCCTGATTGGTTTAGGACTTTTTATTGTGCCGCAGTTGGTGATAACATCTCGATGTGTTGAATTCACCGTCGTCTCAATCTCTATATACTGCCTGCTTTGTGCTGCGAGAATTGTGTTTACAGCGACATTGCAGATGGCAGCACTTACCGCACCCAGAGCACACGTTGGTTAAATGAGAGTTCGTTGGTAACACCTATATAAAATGAAAAATAATCCTTAACATATTACCAACTGAGAAGATAATGCACATAAATAAACTTACATGTATGTATGTATGTATGTATGTATGTATGTATGTGCACATTTGAGCTTGGCTTACGATATAGAAACGTAAAATATATCAGTTAGGCCTACAGCAGATATATTATAGGATCACCCCATGCTGCAAGGTAGGCCCTACATACAAATTTCAGAATTTTCTCGGCCCGAGTAACGGAGCACCTTTTCAGTCCTTTTCTTACTGTTATTTACCAGCAGTGGACGCAAAAATATTTCTATCACTATTTCGCTGACCCTTCGTTCATGACCAGTTTTCATAATATGTTTTATGGCACATAACGCAATGCGTGCATTTGTCATGCCTTTAAATCCACCACCCAATCTCACTGAACTAAATAGAGCTTCTATTGCGTCTCCAGAAAATAATCTAGTGAGAACATAAAAGAACCGATTTTGTAACAGATAAGACACACATTCCACTATAGATTTCACAGTTAGCGAGACAGCATCTGCCGTCTCATTAGTCAGACACTTCAGTTTTTCACGTTTTGAGTCCAACCAATTTATTTTAACGTACTCGATGAAATCATTGTTCAACCATTGTAAGTATTTTATCTGCTGGTGAATAGAAATGTACACAATTTGGATTGTTTTGCCGAAAGGCATTACAGTAATCATTTCTGAACTAAAAGGGTTAGATCAAAGCTTCTAAGCCTTTAACGGGGAAGTAGGCAGCAGGACAAGAGAACTTCTTTGAAAGGCAGATTACAAGAAAACACAATAGTTTATTCGCGAGAGCAGGAGATTTTACTATATCTGTGCCGCATACACCTTCAACATTGACCACGCAAACGAACTTGTCACTGGTTCGGTCATAGAGGAGCCGTACGTAATTAGGCACTTAATGGGCGATCACTGTTACACTCCTCTCTGTTGGTCTGAGAGTTTTCTGTTCCTTCAGCTCTAAGTCTTTCCTTCACTAATTGGGAAATCTCGACAAACACTATCAACACTTTCCATTTAGGCTACCTGTCCAGTGTACTTTGTGACGGACTGACACTAGACCAGGAGTCCTGCCATATTCGTGACCATTTGGGATACTATTCCCCACGCCACATAGTACCGCGTGATTTGTTCTGACTGCCCGGTTTATTTCATGCGAAAATTATGGATTTGATTTTTAAAAACGGTTGTTTACCTTCATATTTGGCTGCTTCCTTTATTTTATTCAGACGATCAATTTCTGGGTTTCCTTCGAATTGCCTCTGTAGTCTTTTAACTTCATTATGTTTAGTCATCAGCTATTGTTTTTGCTAGGGGCTTTACGTCGCACCGACACAGATAGGTCTTATGGCGACGATGGAATAGGAAAGGCCTAGGAGTCAGAAGGAAGCGGCCGTGGCCTTAATTAAGGTACAGCCCCAGCATTTGCCTGGTGTGAAAATGGGAAACCACGAAAAACCATCTTCAGGGCTGCCAACAGTGGGATTCGAACCTACTATCTCTCGGATGCAAGCTCATAGCCGCGTGCCTCTACGCACACAGCCAACTCGCCCGGTAGTCATCAGCTATTATCGCAATCTCAGAATTCTTGGTCGGAATTTCTAATGTCTGATTTTCTGATCACAGCCGTCATTCTTACTCGTTGGAATATTGACTTGGATTGATACATCGTTGTTCAAATGAATTTTGTACTCGTCATCCAATGCGGTTGAAGAGCTTGTTTCATCACAGATTTCTTCCGAAGAAATATCTTGTCGCTGTCTGGTCTTTCGTGGAGCTATTTTTCTGGTTTGAAGGTAATGGGGATAATTCGAAGACCGGCTAGCCACGCTCTCTGGCTTCAATATATTTTTCTTTCAGTTTTATCTTTTATCTCCATCTCTAACATTCAGGCTACAAACACAAGTATAATCAAATGAAATCCATTGATTACCCTTGGAGGATCCCTGCCTTGATATATCGTTAAGCCAATTTTCCCAAAGTTCTTTACTTGGGGGGATAACAGGAATCCTCACACCTGAAGAATTTCGATTTTCTGCTTTGATATAAAGAGCGGAACACAAATTCATCATTTTACAAACAGAGACACACACATAAATGGAACACACTGGAACACAATAACGTTGTTACTGAGATAAGTTGGGTGCGTTAGCTGGCGCCCCTAGCGGAGGTTCGTGACAATAAGAGCTCACGCTGAGAAGCATGTTAATCGCATAGCATAGTGCAGGCAGTATATAGGATTGAGACGGCAGTGGTTGAATTATATGAGTGACATTAAGTTGGGCAAATTTTCAGCCAATGGCAGAGTCTACTGGCGCCAGCCATAATTATTACGTTATTCATACTGATGAGAGCCTCATAAAATTCTGACCAGCTTTCTCATAAGCAACAGGTTGCTGACCTATACACTCTTCATTTCTCACATACTGTATTTAGATACTACATTAAAACTCTTGAACAGTTCGGTGCCATTGTAGCACTTCTGTAGCGTTTTACCGATGTCACTGTCATTCACTGGAAACTATCCACCTCGACTTATGGTGAAATTTAAATGTAGGCCTACATATAAACCGGAATTAAGTGTAACCTCAAAACTATACATAACATATAATTAGAGCAACATTATGGAGGAGTATGCCGAATTCTTACAGCTACCTCAAGTGAGAAGCAGTTGTAAAATAAATCATATGCGATCTTTAATACTGCATCGTTATATCTAAAGTCGCTTTCCTTCACCATTAAGCTTACCAGTGATCTCATACTTTGTTTACAAGAGAATGATAAATAAAAATGCTTAATGACGCACGCATGGTTATTCATTAGTAAAATATATTGTAACATAGCACGGGTACTTACAGCAGCAATTATTATTCGATGCAAGAAAGTCCATAGCGGATGCTTGATGTTTCTTGCATGCACAAAGTCATATCCCATAACTCCCATAAGTCTTCAGCCCGCAGGAGTATTTAGGGTTAAGAATACTACTCACATTCATTACTAAATAATCATACCAACGATATTAACACCTTTTTCTAAATAAATAAACTGTAATACACGTGTGTAAACAGATCACAAATTTCCAGTACCGCTAGGTCACGATGTAAATATTACCACCAAGGATACCAACATCATCAAATCAAAACAAACAAGCATCGCAATAGGAATAACGTAATTACATTTCCCTACCCACAAGTTGTTCCAAATTATTTTACGTACTGTACTTGTAATAACGGGCGAGCTGGTGAGTTCCTGGCTATCTCTTCTTTAAAATAAATTGCTCGTAAGATTTGCATCATTTTAACTCTTTTGTAATTTCATTCAAGTTACTTCTTTTGTGTGTGTGTGTGTGTGTGTGTATCACACCTAGCTCGTTGTCGAACCAGTTCATTCGTATGAACTACTTCACTCTTTTCTGTGAATCGTTCAAATTCAAGTAGTTCGTTCATGAAGTGAAATGAAATGGAGTATGGCTTCTGGTGCCGGGAGTGCCTGAGGACATGTTCGGCTCGCCAGGTGCAGGTCTTTTGAATTGACACCCGTAGGCGACCTGCGCGACGTGATGAGGATGAAATGATGATGAAGACAACACATACACGCAGCCCCCGTGCCAGCGAATTTAACCAATGATGGATAAAATTCCCGACCGTGCCGGGAATCGAATCCGGGACCCCTGTGGCCAAAGGCCGTTCATGCTATGTCATCATCGTTGCTTACGCTATCATCATGAACATCCAATGGCTTACCCGCTTACCGCATCAGATGATGGTTGATATGCTCAGTCTTCAGCCCTAAGGCTGGTTGGATCCTCAACAGCTCTGCAATCAGCTGTCATAAATGACCTAGGCATCATTCTTCGAATGAGACGTTGTTCGGAATTTCGAATGTGTGCTCCTTATATGTGTGGGTTGGTACGCTCGTATCATAGTACTCGAGGTGTACTAGGGAAATGCGGAGTGAGGTAGTTTTCTGTTGCTTGATAGGGGCAAGAAAAAGATAAACTTTTTCGGGAGGTGGGGGTGGGTGCCGAAGCCCGCTCCCCCCGCGTGGCAATCGTCCTATTCTACTTTGCCTCCGACATGCTATTAGTTCTAAGAAGAGAAAGATAGCAGGGAGGAGTGGGAGTGTGATATTACAGGAGTATCTGCCTGTCCCCATGCTCAGCATGGAACCAGGCCAGATGTGGTGATGGGTATCAAATACCGGTGTAATCGGGCAATAAGGGTCAGGACAAAACCACATAGGCGGAAATAGAAAGATGCCTACATGTAAAACCTGACATTTTGTAGATAGCACATGCAAGGATATGGGCTGGAATTTTGAATTACGCCGGTGTCGGTTCCTTCTTCGAATGAGATGTTGTTCGGAATTTCGAATGTGTGCTCCTTATATGTGTGGGTTGGTAAGCTCGTATCATAGTTACTCGAAAAATGTAAAGCCAGCTTTGCGAGTCTTTCATAGTGTGGCTCGTTTACGTATAGAGAATACAGAAATGGTAAGAAAAAAAACAACAATAATATTTTTGTTGTACACCCGGAACTAGGCACTTCTCCCTTTATTCGATCCATTCAATCTTGTCATTCACCCTGGTAATGGCACTGTCGTGTTTATTATCATATGATAGCAAGTACATGATGCTACTGGAAGTAGTCCAACGTTCTCCCACCCATCACAGTCCTGTGACCACTTTAAGGCCTAAAAGGAGGAGAGTTTGGAAGTGGGCTCCCACCCGCATGTCTGTTCTAAATTTAAATAAATAGTTGGACCGTTCCAGAGCATTAGGCGTTAAGTCTAGGTTGTGTTAGGTGTTAAACCCACGACATTACCACTACCACCACATTCATTAATTAATACAAGTAAAAACGTGGGCAGTGCCCTGTTCTGTGTTATGCCATAACTGTCTGATGGATATTGGATGTACCCTGACTTCATATCTCTAAAATTTGCTTTACGGAAGTTAGCGTCACAAAATTTGCGACGGAACTGTTACCATAGCAACAGTGCAGGCTGTGATGTAAGGTATGGAAGGATGGCCAGACAATGTTACCTAGCAACCCTCCAGGCTGTGATGTAAGGTATGGATGGATGACCAGACAATGTTACCTAGCAACCGTGCAGGCTGTGATGTAAGGTATGGATGGATGACCAGACAATGTTACCTAGCAACCGTGGAGGCTGTGATGTAAAGTATGGATGGATGACCAGACAATGTTACGAAGCAACCGTACAGGCTGTGATGTAAAGTATAGATGGATGACCAGACAATGTTACGAAGCAACCGTGCAGGCTGTGATGTAAAGTATGGATGGATGACCAGACAATGTTACGAAGCAACCGTGCAGGCTGTGATGTAAAGTATGGATGGATGACCAGACAATGTTACGAAGCAACCGTGCAGACTGTGATGTAAAGTATGGATGGATGGCCAGACAATGTTACCTAGCAACCGTGCAGGCTGTGATGTAAGGTATGGATGGATGACCAGACAATGTTACCTAGCAACCGTGGAGGCTGTGATGTAAAGTATGGATGGATGACCAGACAATGTTACCTAGCAACCGTGCAGGCTGTGATGTAAGGTATGGATGGATGACCAGACAATATTACCCAGCAACCGTGCAAGCTGTGATGTAAGGTATGGATGGATGACCAGACAATGTTACCAAGCAACCGTGCAGGCTGTGAACTAAGATATGCATGGATGACCAGAAAATATTACCTAGCAACCGTGCAGGCTGTGAAGTGAAGTATGGACGGTTGACCAGACAATATTACCTAGCAACCGTGCAGGCTGTGAACTAAGGTATGGATGGATGACCAGACGATATTACCAACAGTGCAGGCTGTGTACTAAGGTACGGTACGGATGGAGGACCAGACAATATTACCTAGCAACCGTGCAGGCTGTGAACCAAGGTATGGATGGATGACCAGACAATATTACCTAGCAACTGTACAGGCTGTCAAGTAAAGTATGGATGTGATGTAAGCTATGGACGGATGGTCAGACAATGTTACCAACAGTGCAGGCTGTGATGTAAGCTATGGATGGATGGTCAGAAAATGTTACCAACCGTGCAGGCTGTGATGTAAGGGATGGATGGATGACCAGACAATGTTACCAAGCAGCCGCACAGGCTGTAAACTAAGGTATGGACGGATGACCAGACAATATTACCTAGCAACCGTGCAGGCTGTGAAGTAAAGTATGGATGGATGACCAGACAATGTTACCTAGCAACCGAGCAGGCTGTGAAGTAAAGTATGGATGGATGACCAGACAATGTTACCTAGCAACCATACAGGCGGTGAACTAAGGTATGGATGGATGACCAGACAATGTTACCTAGCAACCGTGCAGGCTGTGAAGTAAAGTATGGATGGATGACCAGACAATATTACCCAGCAACCGTGCAGGCTGTGAAGTAAAGTGTGGATGGATGACCAGACAATATTACCCAGCAATCGTGCAAGCTGTGATGTGAAGTATGGATGGATGACCAGACAATGTTACCTAGCAACCGTGCAGGCTGTGATGTAAGGTATGGATGGATGACCAGACAATGTTACCAAGCAACCGTGCAGGCTGTGATGTAAGGTATGGATGGATGACCAGACAATGTTACCTAGCAACCGTGCAGGCTGTGAAGTAAAATATGGATGGATGACCAGAAAATATTACCTAGCAACCGTGCAGGCTCTGTCACGAAATTTGAAATGTGGTACGATGACTCGAACGGGGTTCATTCACCCCCGGGAGGTCAACTGAGTAGAGGTGGGTTCGATTCCCTACTCAGTCATACTCCAAGTAGTTTCCCATTGTTTCCCCACTTCTCATCCAGGCAAATGCCGGGATGCTACCTAACTTAAGGTCGTGGCCACTTCCTTCCCCCTTCCTTGTCTATCCACTCCAATCTTCTCCCCCCCCGCCCCCTCCCCCACCGTTCAGCATAGCAGGTGAGACAGCCTGGGCGAAGTGCAAAGTCTCAGGCTCCAAGTTACTGCCCTTGAGGCGGTAGAGATGGGATACCTCACTGACTCCGAGGGAAAGACCAGCCCTGGAGGATAAACGGATTAAGAAAGAAAGAAAAATTTACGACAGTGGTGGTGGTAATTACTGTTTTAAGAAGAACTACAAGTAGACAACGATCCTCTATGCACGAGAAATGTTATTCTGAGTACTAAAAGTTTTTCTTAGTTTGGTTGGTAAGGGAATTCTTTGGATATCGTATCCCTTGTTTATTGATATGTTTTATCCGTGTTCGTGTCTGGGTCTCCTATCCTCTAATCTCTCAGGTTGTTTATCATTTAACTCGACGCATTAGAACACTTTCCAACTCCGATAACGTCTTAACTGCTGTTGCTATGCGACTCACCAGGCAGCCATTGAAATATATCGATGGTCATTTCTAACGCAGATGGTTGATAATATCATTGATTTTGTTCGTTCTAGTTTTATAGTTGGCATTGGCTGAGTGATCTTAAGGCAACGTGACGCCCTAGAAGATTACACTGTACTCTGTTTCTAGTCCATTTCAGAATTGTGTTTGAGTGTTCGACTGTTAGACATTTCACTATACTACTGTATGTTGTTGCAGAGACTCCGTGGCTCAGACGGCAGCGTGTTGGCCTCTCACCGCTGGGTTCCGTGGTTCAAATCCCGGTTACTCCATGTGAGATTTGTGCTGGACAAAGCGGAGCCGGGCCAGGTTTTTCTCCGGGTACTCCGGTTTTCCCTGTCATCTTTCATTCCGGCAACACTCTCCACTATCATTTCATCTGTCAGTCATTAATCATTGCCCCAGAGGAGTGCGACAGGCTTCGGCAGCCGGCACAATTCCTATCCTCGCCGTAAGATGGGGCTTCATTTATTCCATCCCCGACCCGGTCACTGACTGGAAAACAGGTTGTAGGTTTTCATTTTCATGTTGCTGTAGTCCTACTAAACTATAACAGAAGTGTTGATTGTTGAAGTGTTATGTACTTTTGTTCAACAAATACAAATGAGAACAATGAAGGATAAGTGGCCCGCTTGTCCTAGAATAATTAATGTAATTACTAGTGGGTTAAATATTACATCAAATGTAGTAATATATAAATTTGTTGTATTGTCATGTCATTATCTTCTATTCTTAATTCACTCGTTAAGTACAGGTGAATTGAATGAGAACTTCCCTTCCTCTATTAATTCATTAATTCATGCATTCATGAAACTCTCTCGGCAGGTGTAGTTACCCGCGACTGGTAGAAGGGACTTGGAATTCAGTCCATTCATTCATGCACTCAGTCATTCATCCACGTATTCATTTATTTAGGCAGTCAGGGAAATTCATGCAGTCATCCACTCATTCAATTCAGTCATAAGGCATGATATTAATGGTAGGATAACTCCAAAAGACTTGTGACACAAATGTAAGCATTAAATAAGCTAAGGAAGGGGAAGATATTTGCTGTCCTAGAATATATAGCATTGTTAACGTCTGGGACAAAATAAATGCTATTTACTGTAGTAATAATCAAATACCTGAGACTAATAATGGAATGTTACAAATACAGATATAAACAGCAGTTTATTTCATTCGTATATTTCAAAAAGGCTTATGATAGTATACACAGACCCACTTTTAAAAATCCTCAGATCATTATGGCCTTCATCCTAAATTAACGGAAATTATTGAACTAACTTTAATCAACACAATTTTAAAAGTAAAGTTCATGGAAGAAATGTCAAATGCTTTTACAATAAATACAGGCCTCAGGCAATCTGCCGACAGTGGGGTTCGAACCCACTATCTCCCGAATACTGGATACTGACCGCACTTAAGCGACTGCAGCTATCGAGCTCGGTCCACTGCTGTTTTTTTGTGTTGCTATTTGCTTTACGTCGCACCGACACAGATATATCTTATGGCGACGATGGGATTGGAAAGGCCTAGGAATTGGAAGGAAGCGGCCGTGGCCTTAAGGTACAGCCCCGGCATTTGCCTGGTGTGAAAATGGCCAGGCCACTGCTTTTTAATGTGGCTGTAGATTACACCGTTACACCCTATTGCTCCTTATTCTCTTTCTAGGTGACCCTGCGGGTTTTCTTATTGTACTGTGGCTTTCATGTTTTATATATCCTTCTAAATATAGTGCTTTTTTTTTCTTAAAATAGTGTTAGTTATTATTCCCTTCTCTTCCAGATTGAATCTATACTGTTACGAATTTGCCCCTTTTTCATCATCATCATCATCATCATCATCATCTGTTTACCCTCCAGGTTCGGTTTTTCCCTCGGACTTAGCGAGGGATCCCACCTCTACCGCCTCAAGGGCAGTGTCCTGGAGCTTCAGACTCTTGGTCGGGGATACAACTGGGGAGTATGACCAGTACCTCGCCCAGGCGGCCTCACCTGCTATGCGGAACAGGGGCCTTGTGGAGGGATGGGAAGATTGGAAGGGATAGGCAAGGAAGAGGGAAGGAAGCGGCCGTGGCCTTGAGTTAGGTACCATCCCGGCATTCGCCTGGAGGAGAAGTGGGAAACCACGGAAAGCCACTTCCAGGATGGCTGAGGTGGGAATCGAACCCACCTCTACTCAGTTGACCTCCCGAGGCTGAGTGGACCCCGTTCCAGCCCTCGTACTACTTTTCAAATTTCGTGGCAGAGCCGGGAATCGAACCCGGACCTCCGGGGGTGGCAGCTAATCACGCTAACCACTACACCACAGAGGCGGACTGCCCCTTTTTATGGTGTTAAAATTTCAGCGTACTGGCCTTCGGTTCAGAGGGTCCCGGGTTCGATTCCCGGCCGGGTCGGGGATTTTAACCTTAATTGGTTAATTTCTACGGCGCGGGGGCTGGGTGTATGTGTTGTCTTCATCATCATTTCATCCTCATCACGACGCCTACAGGCGTCAAATAGAAAGACCTGCACCTTGGCGAGCCGAACCCGCCCTGGGATATCCCGGCACTAAAAGCCATACGACATTTCATTTCTAGTTTCTTGGTTTGTAACCATATTTTTATTGGTATTTTTAATATACAAGTGGTGTGCAAATTCAAGTGGTTATATTTTCCTGATTGTCGTTTCACCTTTCCCTGTTCTCTTGCCAATCTGTATTTACCACGCAAGACTTCTGGAAAGGTCTCAGCAGAACGCTTCGCGCAAAACTCTGCTCACTAGATGCGATTTGGAATTTGAAACTTGATTAGTCTTCTGTTAATGAAGCATCTTGTTAAATGCTGGTCACTCACAGTGTAGAGGTGTCTACGGTCTTTTACTGTTTACATCGCCAAACTGCAGTTCTTTGCTCATATCGCCTTTGCCAACTACACTAGTCAGACTGGTGTCTCAATTTTGGAGTATAATTCTATTCTAAATTGTTATTTCAATTTTTACTTATCTGAGTACATAATTGTGAGCAAGTGTAATCGACCATAAGCCTTATTTTTTGTATATCAACAATAACTACAGTCCGCCTCTGTGGTGTAGTGGTTAGCGTGATTAGCTGCCACCCCCGGAGGACCGGGTTCGATTTCCGGCTCTGCCACGAAATTTGAAAAGTGGTACGAGGGCTGGAACGGGGTCCACTCAGCCTCGGGAGGTCAACTGAGTAGAGGTGGGTTCGATTCCCACCTCAGCCATCCTGGAAGTGGTTTTCCGTGGTTTCCCACTTCTCCTCCAGGCGAATGCCGGGATGGTACCTAACTTAAGGCCACGGCCCGCTTCCTTCCCTCTTCCTTGCCTATCCCTTCCAATCTTCCCATCCCTCCACAAGGCCCCTGTTCAGCATAGCAGGTGAGGCCGCCTGGGCGAGGTACTGGTCATACTCCCCAGTTGTATCCCCCGACCAAGAGTCTGAAGCTCCAGGACACTGCCCTTGAGGCGGTAGAGGTGGGATCCCTCGCTAAGTCCGAGGGAAAAACCGAACCTGGAGGGTAAACAGATGATGATGATGATGATGAACAATAACTACAATCTAAAAATACGTCACATATCTAGGCATCACGCTGCAAACAAGCGCTAAATGTCTCACTAAGCATATAACTGAGAAAGCAACGCGAGCAACAAGGGCGATGCACGAGATAGGCAACATTAGAACCCTCAACTTAAGGACAGCAATGATGCTATTGAGAGCTAAAATAATGCCAATACTAACGTATGGGATAGAAGTTATATGGTCACATCGCACCGGAAAGAACCTCTCCGTACTAGAAAGGGTAAAAGTAGTATACATCAAAAGAGCACTAGGAGTGTCAAAGACTCGCCTACCTCCTCGCAAGAGAAACATTCCTTATCGAGGATTTAAGGACACTTTTGACTCTACCCAACACTAGAGCCTCGGAAAAATCTTCTATCAACTTTAAAAGCAAAAAGAGAAGAAAAACCTCAAGAGTTCTATGGAGCGGGGCCCATGATAGACCGGACATGGACGACATCGAATTTTGAGATGAGGCACGTGTTTACTAGACTGGCGGTGCACGGTTTTCATCATCTCATCTGTAAGAACACATCATACCATGAGCCAGCTGAGAAAAACATGTGAACGTTACAACATAGAACTGTGCAGCAAAATAAATAAATCAATTAAAGACTATGCAAACCAAGGCGCCAGAGGGCAAACTTGAAATTACTTGAATAATTTATATTTGTGCGTTATTCTTTTTGTCTGGCCATTTGGCTGCAATAAAAGTATTATTAAATGTTAAGGGAATTTTGAGTTATCCTGTACTTCACTCATATAGAGATTTGACTAGTTAGAAATCATTTAGACATGGGATTTTAGGGAGAAACCTGCCTAATATAATTTTGTTCAGTTGTTGAAACTCGGTTTCGTTCCTTATTAGTGACTGTAGCAGTAGGAGCCATCTCATCCCACCAGCCGGATATCTGATACGTCTTCCCTGTCTTGGCCTACTTCCTCAAGCACTGTTGATTCAACTTCTTTAAACTCTTCGATTGCCTCTGTACTGTTTATCTAGTTTCAATTTACTTTATCGATTTCCTGTCATTACTGGGAGATATTGTTCTTTCTGCAATTTATCACAGAAATGTATACAATAATATTTGGTTTGGTTTTTTAATATAATACTGTTCTACAAAAGTTCTATCTCTGGGATGAAAATACGTGATTATAAAGGAATTTACATTGCTAAATTCAAATCTGAAATCAGAAATGTGCTATCAGGGATAGTTTTCCATTAATCTGAACCGTTGCCTACGTTATAAAACAAGGCCTGGAAATTTAGAGCCCGTAAAACGCTATGGAAGTGGTTACACTGAAGTTCAATGCTGGGCCGCTAGGATCGCTATCTTGCCCCCTGTCTACCAGGCTCGCGCCTTTAAACGTGTTCATTAACTGAGTTGGTTGTGAATGTATTATGTATTTGTCTGATGTTGAGCATTCGCAGTTCCAGTCATGGTTTATTCACGAGAAATTAAAGGTAGTGGAATTTCGTTTCACAATTCCCAGTGAATGTTCAATGTTCGAAACATTATACAGAGGAAGTATTACGCATGAGATACGAATTCAAGCTGATCGAAGTAGGCCTCTGTTCCTAAGTTTTAATCCGAGTTACGTCATAAGAATCGGGCGATCCCAAAATTTGTCACTTGACCTTTTTTAAACTATGCTACCGTGACCGGCAATCATTTGAGAGGCATCTTCAAACCAGTGGCGGTTCGTGACATTTTACTCTGGCAGGGCTGTGCCGTCATCTCCCCCCCCCCCCTTTCCAACGGCCCAGTTTTCACTGTCCAGCACCACGATAGTAGTAGATGAAATATAATAATAATAATGATAATAATAATAATAATAATAATCCGATGACACTGGCTAAACACTGTATGTATCTTCTTCCGATGCAGAACGATCACGTAGCGAAAATCAGATTTCTGTACATAAAAACCGTACTTACACATCGTGCCTTGAAGTTCCACCTTCTGGTGGCATTTCTTGGGATGCGCCTTTTTACCACTTCGTCCAAAACAGCAGTTCGTTTCGCAGATTTTGAAAAAAATTATGAAAACCCTTCTAAATTACTAAAAAAGGATCCTGACCTGCTTATTCTGAGTAGCGCATCGCTCAACAATTAAATTTAATTGATGCGCGTAGCAGTGCACAAAATGAGCGTTTTTGTAAACGACCTTGACCCTTGCTTGAACGCCAGTCTGCCTTCCACTCATTACTGAATGGCCGTCGTACGTCTACGCAATGACTTTGTCCGGAGTTTGGTCCAGCTTAAGTTTTTCCAACTCCTGGAATACTGCAGAATACTTCTGCTGAGTGATTATCAGGCAACACAAAACTTATGAATTTTTCATTTATTTTGCTACCCAGCTCGTACCGTACAACAAAAACGAGTTAAGATAAGGTGGAACAATCGGTGGTTTCATCAACTTGAATTGCCACAAAATTTGTCTGAGAGATTTCTTCCGAAATCGTTTGATGGCACACGGCATAGATTGAATTCAGAAGCTCGTTCTGTATGGTATCAGATGACCCAACAAATACTCTGTTATTTGCTCTTTCGATATGTTCTTTCAGTGTGCTATCTAGCTCTGACATTAAATTGACTAAACCTCGAAAAATGCCCGGTTTATCAGACAGACGTGGTCCCTGAGCGCTAGTTCAAACTTCCCACAGAACTTAATAGCATCAATTAATTTACTAAGAATGTATCGATTCTTCGAAACCTGTTCATTTGATTGTTTAATTTTAAATCTGTATGCGCTGTCTAATTCGCATCGAATATCTACTCTACCAAGCATAGCAAATTCAATACTAGCGTTTATATGTTTCTCGCTCATTTTATGCTTTTTCACTTTTTCACCTAGGTGTTTTATGTCTGATACCCCGAATGATGTCCATGGAGCGTCAACGACATTCATTGCTAAACAAGAGTAACAGAAGAACGCATTCTTTATCTGACATCCGCACAGCCAGTCAGCCTGCTTATAAAGTGACGGACTGAACTTCCTAGTAGGCCTATATGCATTTTTGTTCTTGTGCAATATTTAAATTCGGCCGAGAAGACCCTAATTTCTTCAATTCTATCCTATGTTCAAAACTTAAATTCCCATCACTACTTAAAATACTATTTTCAGAATTCATCTTCCTTGTCTTCCTAAATTAAGACTGTAACATTTAGTTTTCAAATGGGCAGGTAAGTACTAAACACACGAATGAAGATATTAAAACGACACTTAAAACTGAAGGAAGAATTTACAATGTTATTTAAACTATTATGGTACCGTAGTTTTATCTACTGGACACTTGCACAGCAACACTACACTACAATGGCATTTAAACACACACACATTAGCCGGCTAACAGCTACTGCAATCACGGCTACTCCTGTTTCACTGATCACAAACGACAATGACATTCACGAGAACAAATAAACAATGCACGCCAGAATTCCTTTCGGCTTCCTCAAATCTCAAAGAAATGTGACTAACATACAAATAGTGCCGTCGCCTTATGATTAGATTTTAAATATTTATTTTAGCTTATTTTTAGAGCTGAATTGTTTAAATAGTCAGTCTAATGGAATCCATTGTTTTGTAAGCAGTTTTGGAATTAACCTCTAACAACAGTTAACGTAAGACGTGTGGGAAAAGGCCTAGGTACATTGTAAAGTGGTTGGCGACATTGCTACGGGCTCTGCCGGACAGCCCATATAACCTTCAAGTATTAAATGCTCTAAGCATACACCCCGCCTGCACTCTTCCTTCCCCTGACAAGCCCAAATCGTCTTCCAAGGCTCCTCCCGCACCCCTCACTCTTGTTAAACTCTAGGAGCTTACTGGGGGCTCTCCTGCCAGCACCCGACCGCCTAATGTCTAAAGAGAAAACATTGTGCTGGACCAAAGAGAAAACATCGTGCTTGCTGAACGGATGCCACGGTCAGACAGCCTTTGCCTTGTCTTTGAAAATAAAAAAAGTGAAACGTTTACAGCCAAAACAATAAAGATAACATTGAATAACTGAATAACACAGTACCATAAGTTAGACTTTGCTACATTGTCCATCTCTTTATATAATCAGCTACGGAGTGAAATTATGTTACGTGTTTTAGTAAAGGCGGCGGGGCGGCGCCCGAAAGCCCTTCATGCACGAACCGCCACTGCTTCAAACTCAGAAATCTTAAATTAGGAAACCAACGAGGAAAATAATTTGCTCAACAAATTTCACGAAAATGAATGTAGCAAGAGCTAAAAATATTGTATTTTCCCCTGAAACAATCTCTGGTTTGAAAAGTATGGAGGTAGTTTTGTCCCGAGAGCATAAAATACAGTTTAAAATAAGCCATTTGTTTTATGGAGCATTTTATTAAATTGTTCAATGCGCATAACGTCTGCAACACCTCACATGGGACATATTCAGGAACGAGAACAAACGAGCATCTTTTAACCGGGCGAGTTGGTCGTACGGTTAGGGGCGCGCGGCTGTGAGCTTCCATCAGGGAGATAGTGGGTTCGAATCCCACTGTCGGCAGCCCTGAAGATGGTTTTCCGTGCTTTCCCATTTTGACACCAGGCAAATGCTGGGGCTGTACCTTAATTAAGGCCACGACCAACTCCTAGGCCTTGCCTATCCCATCGTCGCCATAATACCTAACTGTGTCGGTGCGATGCAAAGCCACTAGCAAAAAAAAAAAATATATATATTTTAGTACTGAAGATGAACTCCTCAGTTGGTTAATGAATGATTTCCTGTCATATATTAAGAAACTTAAAATGCATTCAGAGTAAGTAAAAAATAATCATGAGAGAAATGTATAAGGCATAGATCTTGACTACCCAGGCCACTGTGGCCTGCGTAAAATACCTCGTAAGTATACATTTGCATTATGCATTGACGAGGAACCTAACGAGCTATGACATCGAACTCTTCTTCAGCTACCTAAGACGCCAAGCAGAATACAATGACATTATGGTTCGTGTGGCAAAAGAAAAAAACAGACTGTAAAGGCTGTTTAGAACATATCTGTTCTCCAGCTACTCAAAGTCCAACATTGTCTCTTATTCGTTTTCAAGATCGAGGAGCCCTCAGATACCAAAAATCATCGTCTGTGGCACTTCTGCAGTGAACGACGGAATTTGTCACTTCCGCTACGCAGTACTTGTCGCAAAGAAAGTTATTAAAAGGTGTACGTTTATTTTTTCGAAAGACATGTTCAACAGTGAAATTAAGTGTGGAAAGTGTAAAGGCGACAAACCACCTCTTTTTCTACTATGAACATTTCTGAGACCTCTGTTAGACAACATTGCTTTGAGCCACTCAAGTAGAAGAGAGAAAGTTTTGAAACTTGATAAGAAGCTCCTCAGAAGGAAAGTTTTGAAACTTCAATGACATATCCAAACCAATGCAGCACCGCTCTATAAATAAAATACTGTCAATACTCGCAAAACCATTCAGTTTTTTTTTATTTAGGATAGGCTGTACTTTACTTATTGACATATACGGCCATGCGAATACAAGGGGGCAACACCGCGATCCTAGCGGCTGAATGGTGAACTAGGAAGCAACCCGTTTCCACGAGTGCATTTCAAGGCCTTGTATTATAGCGTAGGCAACGATCTGAACACATACTAGGTGTATGCATTAGTCTTTTCCAGTTTCAGTAAGAGATGGCGCCAGCGAACAGTACGCAGTGTATGAATTTGACACATACATTACGTCAGATTGTTCGCCTAACATTAACCTACCAACACACACAAGTCGAGTCCGCCAGACACTAGCGCTTGTGTTGTATCGTTCAGTGATCATGTCGGCGTTTGTGCCAGGAAAAGAACATTTGCTGCACGCATTGCTTTTCCTATTTAATCAAAAGAAAAAGGCTGTGGAAAGTCATCGTTTGCTGGTAGGAACATGTGGTGAACACACTCCATCGATTAGAACATGTGAGACATGGTTTCGACAGTTTAAATGTGGTGATTTCAACGTGGCATTACTGGATGATGACCCAACTCAAACTCAACAGCGATTGGCACAAGCATTAAATGTGTCACAAGAAACAATCAGCAGACGTTCACGAGCAATGGTGAAGATCAATAAACTCGGTAAATGAATCCCGAATGACCGGCAAATGGAAAATCGCAAAGTCAATTGTGAAATGCTGCTTCAATGTTGCGAAAGAAACTCATTTCTGTACCGAATTGTGATGGGTGAAGAAAAATGGATTTATTTTGAAAATCCGAAGCAGAGAAAATTGTGGCTGTCACCTGGCGAAGCCGGTCCTTCAACACCAAAGCCAAATCGCTTCGGCAAGAAGACCATGCTTTGTGTCTAGTGGGACCAGAGCGGTATTGTGTATTATGAACTCCTGAAGCCCGGCGAACCCGGTAATGCACAACGCTATCACCAACAAATGATTAATTTAAATCACGCATTGATCAAAAGACGACCTTAATGAGCCAGAAGACATGGCAAAGTGATTTTGTTACACGACAATGCGCCGTTACACACAGCAAAACCAGTGAAAGACATCTTAAAATTGTTTGGATGGGACATCCTCCGCACCTGCCTGCTTCGACGACCTGGCGCCATGTGACTGTCACCTCTTTGCAACAATGAGGCAAGCGCTCGCAGAGCAGCACTTCAGCAATTTCGAGGAAGTTGGAAAATGGCTCTGCTGCAAAAGACAAGCAGTTTTTCTGGCATGGTATTCATAACTTACCTGAAAGATGGACGAAGTGTGTAGAAGCCGATGGCCAATATTAAAAAAAAAAACAAAAAAAAAAACAAACAAGGAATTTCCCTTGAAAATAACTTGTTATCTTTAACACAAAACCTGGCACCTGATATATCATGTGTGGTATCATTGTTTGCGGCAAATTTGGTACTTTTATTAAAAAATAAATAAAAAGTTCAATTTCAAATGAAGAATATAAAATGAAAAATAGCATTTTTGGTTGGTGTGTGTTTGAGTCATCAGTTCATAGACGGGTTTGATACAGCATCCCATGCCACCCTATCCTTGCTAACTTCTTCATTTCAACATATATACTGTACCCGGGTGAGTGAGCGGGTGCAATACATAATGATATGAACGTATTAAAATAAATTAAAAATCGGATTACTCTTAATCTATCCCTGATGTATGAAAACTAAAACCAGATTTGAATTCAGCGTTAAAACGTCCATAAGTATCACACAGTTTCCTCCAGAAATAGGACAGTTTTTTGTAGAACAGTGTAATTTCTAGCATTTCTCTTTCTGTGTTACTTCCGGCTGATAGTGTAAAAGAAAAAGAATTTTTTTCTGGTATATTTCAAAATATGTTTAGGGTTGTCAGACTAGAGACCACGTTAAGTAGTTACTACATATTCTTGGAAGTCTTTCTTGCAAATCATTGGTGACAGATAATGATTGAGAAATTATAGCCAACTCTTGTTCTTTTCCGATACCGATGGTATTAGGTTGCGAAGCCTCCGTGGCCCTTTAATTCTTCTTTAGCAGATACCTTCAATCTTGGGGAAATATCGGAGTTCTTCTTTTCTGATTACTGTTAATAAAGGATAGTTGCCCAGTTGTACGGTACTTCCTCTTGAAACATCTAAAGCCTCTTGTATACAAAGACATTTCTGTAATGTTGAAGACTTCACAAATTTACTTGTCAAATCGCTTGCAATACTTGACAAGTCTTGAGAAGTCCTCAAAGTTCTAGAAAGTGAAGAAGAACATGTTATAATCGATCAAAGAATTGACAAGTCTTTGACAGAATTCACCCATGGAATTCGAGTATTAATGGTGCGCGCTATGCCACTAGGCATGCTGGGACGGGCGGGAATCAAAACAACAAAAATGGCTTCTTCTTAGTCTTCATGACCGAGCGGTGTTGTGTGTTTGTATTGTTTGCTAAGTATGAGGCACACCCCTGCCTATATACAGTGCACTCTGTAGAGTACAATGGCAGAGTACGATAAGATTGCAAGGGCAATATCTCAAGCAAGCGGACAGCTTTCATGTCTATTACCATGCGATACTCTATAAGTAAACACTGTCAACTATGATCGATTTATGACGATCTTGGCATATTATTATTATTCATTCATAATCGATTTTGGCCAACTTTGCACCACGTTAGTAACTCCTTATGATTTCAGTTTTATTTGGCGCCGCTATTCCTTCATTTTCTTGTTTTTATTATTATTATTATTATTATTATTATTATTATTATTATTTTTATTATTATTATTTCTACTACTTCTTTCTCGGGCCATAAGTGGCTACGGCTGGTCCGTGGTCCAAAACCTCTGCACTCTAACCGACCAACCAGCAGAGGAGCGGTGGTCACGGCTCTACCGTGGCTGTGATGCAAGTGTAATAGACTAGTATAACTCGGAAACAATTCTCTAAACCCATGGGTAAATAGTAAAAATATCGAACTCGATAAGTAGGTGTTATTATTATTATTATTATTATTATTATTATTATTATTATTATTATTATTATTATTATTATTATTATTTTTATTATTATTATTTGCGTACTTCTGTACAGACTTTATTTGGTAAAAATCGTTGTCGTATCATTTATTATTTATGCGTTGTATGATCTGTCTTGTGTAACAAAACATGTGAGGTTATGTCACGATATATCTGCTGTATGTACATATATTAATGAGACTTTATTTGATGTAAGAGCACGTAATTAATAGTATATAATTTATTATTACCTGTAAATATGATGTGTAAATCCAATGTAGTGTTGTGAAACACAGGGTAATAGTCCAGAACAACACATCTTTGTCACTAGAGCTTTATAGACTGTTCTATTCATTCGTACATAGGTTATTGGAGACCCGACAAAATACAAGAAAACATGTTGTGTCATACTTTTCTAGAAGCCTGGCCAGGCAAGGTATATAAAGAGACTGTCTTGGGTAGTTAGTTGACTTGTTAGTGGAAGTCGTTAGTCGAGTGTGTGAATTCACGTTATGATTCTGTTGTGTTGGTAATCGGTTGACATGCTAATGTAGCAGTCAAGTGTTTGTCAAGATGGCTGTTCATTAATGTGTGTATATAATTTGTGAATAAAATCGTTGCACACGATTGACTGCATCTCGTGTGTGTGTGTCTTTGCGAATATGATAGCTCTACGCCTCTGCATTCGGGAGACGGGACAGTGCTGGACCTCCCGGCTGGCCCCAACTGTCGGCTGTCCTGAGAATGGTTTTCCGTGGTTTTCCATTCTCCTGAACTAAGGCGAGCGAATATCGGGACAGTTCCTCGTATAGGCCACGGCCGCCAACTCCCTCACCTTCTCCGAGCATCTCCTAAAAATACAATCCTTTTCTTAATCATCGTTATCTGGCTGATTAGATTAGTATTATTCATTTTTCTACAACTACGAGCGCTAATGTGGGTCAATGCAGAGTTTCTAAGAAATGATTTTACCATTAAAAACCAGACCCTATTTAACACGGACGGTCTAGACACATCTGTTTTACGTCAAGCAAGTCAGGCCTTTATTTCATGTGAATGAGTACACATTAATGAATCTGAAGTGTAACTCTTTCATGTTACAGATTATAATGAGAGGATTTTTAAAATCCAGTGAAGTTCATTCTGTTCTATCAAGTTATTACAGGCAGGAGCGAAGTTTTAAGACGCATGTAAACTTGTGATGATGTTGAAAGTTGGGGAGTT
The DNA here is from genome assembly GCF_040414725.1 of Anabrus simplex. Taxonomy (NCBI): domain Eukaryota; kingdom Metazoa; phylum Arthropoda; class Insecta; order Orthoptera; family Tettigoniidae; genus Anabrus; species Anabrus simplex. The sequence goes on from NC_090277.1 coordinate 77,984,317, forward strand.
ATAAGCTCTTGGTTACCCTTCGCCATGTAAAACAGATGTGCGATTATCGTTCGGGGAGAAGAGCTTCTTCCTAACTGACGCAGCCTGTGATAAAACTAAGAGGAACAGTCCAGGGAACTGTGCTACATCTTCCAACAACTCTGCAGGAATGGAAATTTATTTTGTGTTTGAAAATTACTGGAATATGCTTGTCCAAATTGGGACCCCTGTGGGTGGGAGACGCGGACGAAGAATACACCCGCGTTATCTGCTGCCTGTTGTAAGAGGCGACTAAAGGGGCGACCAAGGGATGATGAAATTAGAAGAGTACCATTCCTTGCGGAACAATGTGGGTCGATGCTACTTGTGACTAGAACCACCTTGGGATAAAAACCATGGGTCTACGTTGCATAGGAGCAGTACCATTGTCCGAGAAACATTACGGGCCTGGACGTCGTTTGTGATGTCATCGTGTACCAGGGTGCGAAATCAGAAAAAATAGGGGGGGGGGAAGGAACATAGGACTTAAATACTAGTGTCTATTTCGGGCAGTATCCGGCGGGGGAGGGGGTATAACAATCCCCTGCAAGTAAATTACCCCAATCCTCAGAAAAATGTAAATTTTAGATGTTTTTGTTTGAATTTTGTTGTTATAACAAGACTGATAAATATTAGAAAGTTATTCCAATCAGCTGAGAAGTTTACGACAGACTGTCCCTTTCTTAAGAAGGGCCAGGCGAGGCGAGATTTGTTCTGATTTATTGCTTTATTAGTAGAATCCTTCTCTACCAGGGCTAAGTCTTGACTGAACAAATTTGTCGGTTTGTACACACCTGAAGTGAATATTGTCCTATTGATACCTACCGGAATCACACCCTCTCCAAGAAGTACAAGAGTGGTGTAAGCTCGAGCAATGACAAGGGAGGAAAGCTTCAAGTTACATTTTTGCCCGGATTTCAGATGGACTTGCCAGAGCGAAACATGAAGAATAGGCTGCAGGTGCGGAGTTGCCACAGCTGCCTTGTTTTATTGCTCAAGGTCTAGCAGTCACTTGAATTACTGCTGATGTTTTTATGAAAATATGGGCAGTAAAATCATTAATTTCAGTAATAAAGTGTATGTGTTCTACATTTTCCTCATTATTTTATAATGAAAGTATCCCCCCGGGCAATTTTAGTGGAGGGGAACCTTTGAGATAAAATCGTCGGTGGGGGTGGGGGAATCCCTCCCTTCTCCCCCGCGATTTCGCACCCTGTCGTGTACAATCCACCGGTCGGTTCCACTGTGTTCAGAATGGGTCTGCGTTACCTATGAATAGTACCACTTTATGAGGAACACCATAGGTCTACGTTGCGTGAAAGTAGTAGTACCATTATGTAAGAAACACCATGGGTTTGTGTTGCCTGTGGGCATTGCCATAATGTGTGATACACCGTGGGACAACATTGCATATGATTAGTTGCACTATGTGAGCAACACCATGAGTATCTGTGGCCATTGATTTGTTCCACTACGTGAGGAACACCACGGGACTGCGTTGATTGTGAGTAGTACCCTTATTTGCGAAACACCATAGGTTTGTGTTACTTCTGAGTGCTGCCGTTGTGTGTGACGTACCATAGGTCTACATTATCTGTGATTAGTAGCACCATGCGAGAAACACCATGATACTACGTTATTTTGTGCTTCATACCAGTGTGGGAGGAACACCATGGTTCTGCTTTACTAGTGATTAGTTCCAATACGAGGGGCCAGTGACCTGGATTTTGGACTCCTTTAGACAATAAGCATCATCTCGGTAATGAAGGAATTGCGAATTGGATCAACTGATTGTTTTATTTGACGATCATTTTCATCATCATCATCATCATCATCAGCATCAGCAGCAGCAGCAAATTGAGTCCAGGTACAGGGGCCCATGACAAGGAAGGATGGGGAGAGGGGGCATCGAAAGTTAGGTAAATATAAATAATTTTTTATCTCTGTATGTTGTTGTTTGAGTCATCAGCCCATAGACTGGTTTGATGCAGCTCCCTATCCTATGCTAATCTTTTCATTTCTACGTCACTATTACTTCCGCTGTAATCTGTATATCATATTCATATCCTTACCATTCGCTCAAAAACCAACTGAACAAATCCTGGGTGTCTTAAGATGTGTTTTATCACTCTATATTTTCTTCTCGTCACATTAAGCCAAATCGATCTCCACTCACCAATTAGATTCAGTATCTCTTCGTTCATGATTCGATCTACCCAACACACCTTCAGTATTTTTCTGTAACACCACATTTCAAAAGCTTTTGCTCCCTTTATTTCTGAGCTAGTTATCGTCCATGTTGCACTTCCATACAATGCCAGGCTCCAGACGAAAGTCTTCAAAAACGTCTTTCTAATTCCTATATCGGTATTCGAAGTGAGCAAATTTCTTCCTTGCTTGTGCTAGTCTGCATTTTCAGTATCTCGAAGTAACTTAAATTTCCCGGCCATTTGTCCTGTTACAAATTTTGTTGGTTTCTCGAAGCAAATATTTCTCTCTTGAAGCAAAAACATTTTGGAATTTTGGAATTTTGTGCAACATTAACTGAGCAATACAGAATTTGTGGTTCGTGAGGAACAGTTAACAAGTACAGAAAGAGTTACTGTGATGCTGGGACCTTCTAGTGATTGGAAAACCGGCGAAGCCTCGCTGTTTCTCGGGTGTGAATTCATTACCGGTCACGTACGAAAGCAAACCGGGAAGTCGCGGATGACAAGCTCCATTTACGAATTTCGACTGCGTGGTATTGACGAGAAGTTTCAAAGTGAAGGGAGGAAAGGTTAACAGTTCTTGTTTCACTACTGTATGTAGTCTTGTGAATTGTTACTATAATAAGGGTTATAATCAGAGTGATGCCGTAAAATAGAGTTTGTTTGCATATTTTTAAATACTGTTCAAAATATTGTATTCAGTATAAGCCCGTAGATACATATGATTCAATTATGTGCTACACAGGCTCAAAAATACCCTCGAAATTTCCATAAATCGAAATAAAATTTAGCTCCCGAGGTGATTCGAGATATTGAGGTTCGACTGTATGTCCTCTTTACTTCTGCTATCGTTAGTCATTTTGCTACACAAGTACCAATATTCATCTGCTTCCTTTAGGACTTCATTTCTTAATCTAATATTTCCTGCATCATCGGGCTTCATTTGACTGCACTCCATTACCTTTGTTTAGGATTTATGAATCTTCATTGTGTATTTTGTACTCCTCCTTCAAGAATGTGTCCATACCATTCGCAATTTCTCCAGACCTCCTGCAGTCTCAGGTGAAATAACGATATCATCGGCAAATCTCAGAGTTATTTCCTCTCCTTGATATTGCGATTCCCTTTCCAAATTCCTCTTTGATTTCCTTTACTGCCTGTTCTATATAAACATTGAAAAGGAGAGGGGACAAACTGCAGCCTTACCTCACTCCTTTCCGAATTTCTGATTATTTTTTCATAACCTTCGATTCTTATCTCCGCAGACTGATTTTTGTACAGATTATAGATACGTCTTTCTCGCTATATGATCCCAATCACCTTCACAATCTCAAATAACTTCGTTCAGTCAACATTATCGAATGCTTTTTCTAGATCTACGAATGCCTTGTAGGCTACGTGGGCTTGTCTTTCTTAATTCGACACTCTAAGAACAAACGCAAAGTCTTCACGTGTTTCTATATTTCTTCTGAAGCCAAACTGATTTTCTCGCAACTTATCCTCAACTTGTCTTTCCATTCTTCTGTAAATAGTACGTATTAACATTTTGCAAGCGTGACATACTAAACTACAGGTGCAGGAGTTTTCACACTTGTCAGCACCTGATTTCTTGTGGTTAGGTATAACAACATTCTGTCTAAAATTGAAAGGCATTTCTCCTGTATCATACTTCTTACACACCGAATCTTACAGCACAGCAGCTTTGATTTCCCCCTTAAAGTTACAGAGAAAAGGGCAAAGGGAAATGTCGGCCTTCTTTCCAAAGTTATGAATTTGTAATTATCCTACAACGAGAGTATTTGTTCTAACGGCACAATAAAACTGATTTAAAAAAAACGACTATTAATACGATAATTATGTAATAGGAATAGCGGTTTCTGGAGCCGAAGTTTTATGCCCATTTTTCTATACCCTGAATTGTCTATAACGCGAAGTGTTTTCAGCTTCCCAAAGCTCTTTCAGATATCGGAATTAGACGGTAATTATGGATCATAACTCCTAATGAATATATAGTAACTTTAATTACTTCATTAAGTCATCAATAATTTGTATACTGTGGAAATTGATTATGATTAAGAATCAATACCATCAGAACTTTGACTTACCTTCGCGGATGTGGATACATTGTCAGCAATAAAAAGCCTCGGAGAGCACATTCTTTGTAAAATACTCAAAATACGGTATTGGGAGGTAGAGTAGCAGTTTCTGACCTAATTTCCCCCCACGTAACCCAGTAGTAAGCTACTAGAATTAGGAACAAGTAGAAATATTCGTCATACCATTGGCCTTTTCATTAATTTGTGTAATTTCAGTGGAGCAATTAGAAGCGATTAAGTGACACTAAGAACTCTTGCTGCAAACGCAATAATTATATACAGTCTCTCCAGCGCAATGTAATTATTTCCTGCTTCGGAACATAAATGGTCTATAATAATTACACTATTATGTGTCATAATCGAGGATGTACTAGCTTCTTAAATAATTGGTTAATTGGTTTTGCTGCTTTGAAGCCGAATACGATTTATTTAATTGTAGCTCACGATTAAGACAGAGTTCCTTTCATTGCGGTGAATATATTGGGAGGTAGTTGGTTATTGGGAGCCAATTTACTTGAATGTTGGAGAGAAAGCATCTGTACAAGCAAAGTTAAGGTAAGTGTAAAAAAGCCAAAGTCCGAACTGAAGACATTATATGCAAAAAAAACGAGAAAAAAATGTTACAATTCAAGAGAAATGAAAGCAACTTAAGAACTATTCACAAAATAGCGGACGGGTGCAGCAGTTTGAGTTGCGTGATGCAACGGTAGATTGTTGTATTAACAGTAGCAGTAGGAAGTTCAGGCGTTGGCTGCGAGATTATACGAGGCTGGGACATAGCTGCTAATTTATCGCTGTAAAGATGGGCCCGACCGTGTTCACGGTTTGGCCGCTAGGTATCAGGTTTCTGTTCTTCGCGGACTTAAACATTGTAAGGTATGGGTGGATGGCCAGACAATTTTACCTAGCAACCGTGCAGGCTGTGATGTGAAGTACGGATGGATGGTCAGACAATGTTACCTGGCAACAACCGTGCAGACTGTGATGTTAAGTACGGATGGATGGTCAGACAATGTTACCTAGCAACCGTGCAGACTGTGATGTTAAGTACGGATGGATAGTCAGACAATGTTACCTAGCAACCTTGCAGGCTGTGATGTAAAGTACGGGTGGATGGCCATGACCAAGAGACTTATTTATGATCGTTTGATTTCCCCAAAGGAAAATTTTACACAATTTTTAGAAGAATTCAGCACTGTAGACTCCTGTAGTCGTCTCATTCTGTCTGCAGATGTAGGTTTGGTCTTACTCGATCACTTATTTAGTCTAATTTACTGGAACTCAGTTTTTTATGGGGGTTTCACGACCATTGCAAGGATGTTCTATTTCCTGCCATAGTGAATCTAGTCATTAAAACAACCTCAGCCCCAAATATGGTGCCTTTGCCAAAGATGTATGAAGGAAGCTCCTCTTCTGTTCACAGCCAAAGTGAACCAAGTCCATGTGGCATTTTCAAAGTATAAACAAGGAATTTTGATGTAAGAATGAGTGTGAATTTTGAGTTATCAGACGAAGAAGAATATGTTCTTGACTCATCGTATGAATCTTATATTTCAATAATGTTATGCAATGCTGTTTTTAATGCTTATTTTCAGCAAATTATGTGTGTGTGCATAAATTTGGGACACATTCTTTGAATAAAATTTTTTGATACATGTTTATTTGGAATGGACAGAATGTGGCAGGAAATCTCAGGACGTTTCTAGTGTTATCCTAAGACGTTTATGGGAGAATACATCGACTTAAAAGAGCATTGTGGTTTATTCTGACGCTAATTGTGGCCAAAGTCGGAATATCACAAAAACTAAAACTAGTCAATGACACGATGCAGAATTTGGAGCGACTCATCAAGTCTCAAGGGTGAAACACATCTGCGGCATGTTCCAGTCAAAATCAAAATCCACAACCTATTTCCAGTCATTCGACCGGGTCAGGAATGGAATCAGTGAAACCCCCATCTAACGGCGAGAAGGAATTGTGCTCGCTGCCGAAGCCTGTCGCACTCTTCTAGGGCGATGATAAATGACTGAAAGATGAAATGTTAATTGAGAGTGTTGCTGGGATGAAAGATGACAGGGGAAACCGGAGTACCTGCAGAAAACCTGTCCCACCTCCGCTTTGTCCAGCACAAAACTCACATGGAGTGACCGGGATTTGAACCAGGGAACGCAGTGGTGAGAGGCCGGCGCGCTGCCGTCTGAACCACGGACGCTATAATGTTCCAGTGGAATGGTGGGAAATTATTACTAATACAACCAGCAAAATGTCGTACATTTAGTCATTGAAGTTCAGAGTTCTTTTCTAGAAAGATTGTTGAGGTGGCCCCTCCATAATGGACTCCAGAGAATAAATGAAAACGTTACTTCTGAACAATCAAATGTAGAAATGGAGACTTATGTTCAAAAGTTGGTTCCTTGTCTTCTGTGAGCGATGATAGATTGGAATGAATTTGAAGGAAGATCACAGTGGCAAAAGAGAAGGATATGATGGATCTTCTCCCATGCGATCCACCGATTAATCATGCTTTTGGGGAGATGGCGTGGAATGACATTAGTAGACCAAGCATGAGTGGTGTTTTTAATAGTAGGAAAGATCACAATATGAAGATAAAGTTGGAATTCAAGAGAGCAAATTGGGGCAATATTCGTTTATAGGTAGGGGAGTTAGTGATTGGAATAATTTAACAAAGGAGATGTTCAATAAAGTTACAAATTTTTTGCAATCATTTAAGAGTATCTGGAATTTGCCACCTAGGTGACTGCCCTAAATGCAGATAAATGTTGATTCATGAATCTTCCAGTAGAGACAAATAGTAGGCTCCAAAATGTTTCAGATGAAGAGGAAGCTGGTGAGGTTTTGTAGAGTGATTGAAGATGAATTGTAAAAATTCTCGTAGGCTTACTGCATATATTTTACAGGGGCAATTTAAAATTGTGATTTTCCCCTCATATTATGTAATTTCGTTATTCAGAGTCTACGTTATATTTCCTTCCAATTCTAATGTTCAATATTAAAAAAATATTGCAGCCTAATTTGATTTTTTCTGACAAGGATCGTGGAGCCAAATAAAATTATATCTCACTCGTTTCTGCAAATCTACATGCTAAGTTACAGTGGGCGGTAACTGAATTACGACGTCGTGAGCGTTACGGCAGTTAACGCAGTCACAATCAGTCACTACTGATCTGCATTTAGGACAGTCAGATTCTCTATCTGATGTTTTCTTATCCTTTTCTTGAATGATTTCAGAGAAATTGGAAATTTATTGAACATCTCCCTTGGTAAGTTATTCCAATCCCTAACTACCCTTCCTACAAACGAATATTTGCCCCAATTTTTCCTCTTGAATTCCAACTTTATTTCCATATTTACTACTTTTAAAGACACCACTCAAACTTGTTCGTCTACTGATGTCATTCAACGCCATCTCTCCACTGACAGCTCGGATCATACCATAGTCGAGCAGCTCGCCTCCTTTCTCCCAAGTCTTTCCAGCCCAAACTTTGCAACATCTTGTTCATTGTCACGTCTTGTTAATTAATTCTTCTACTTAATAATAACATACTAACCATTCCCAATTTCAGTCTAAATAACATATTCCACAGTGTAAAAAGCATCACATCAATATTTCCCCTGAGAACTCCAACAGAAATTTGAACATTTCATGTACAGGTAAAAATAAAATAAAATGGAATACTGTAAAAATCCCGGATTTCAAAAAAAAAATCCTCAATTCTTTTCACTTGGAAAAATCTCCACTCCGAGGGAGAAATTGCTCACTCTGACACCCTCTGCACTCTCTTAGTCTGTAGGAAGCGTTAATCACAGTTTACTTATTATCTATTTTAATTCTATCTTTCTTTCAGATTTCACACTTCGATTGAAGAGACATTCGGCTGAGGAAATTAAGTCCAGCGTATCATCAACATTTGACTTTTAATTTCAATGGAGGTGGTTTTAAAACTGTTATTCTTGAACGTCCTTTTAGTTGCTGTGGGAATCATACCTTTTTCAGTAGCATCTCACTCCATGCTGAGATACTTCAACGCAGACACGGAAGATATTCACATCGAAAAATGTGTAGAAATAATTAGTGGCCACTATTTGAACTATAATCGAAATCTGGTGCTTTCGTTGAGTCCATCATTGCACACGTTAATTGACACAAAATTTATAAATCAACTTTTGAAGTATTTGAACTTGGAAATCCATAAACCGTTTGTAATACTACACTCTGGGTGTGAACTGGAGCAAGGAAATGTGAGGAATCATCTTGAAGACGTCCTTTTGTTACTGAGAAGCAAAGATACAGATGCTTTGTCTGAACAAATAACTTCGTTGGAAAATAATTACGCGTGGGACACTCGTTGCAGAATATTTGTCGTCATTGTAGATCCTGTGGGGAATGAATATATCGTGGAGATAGTTCACCAAATTGTGGATGAATTCTGGAAAAAGTACATGTATAATGTTGTTGCCTTAATTTCTTCGAAGGGCGAAGGTGAGGATTCAGTATCTGTCGTCCAACTGTACCGGTGGGATCCTTTCAGTTATTACAGTAATTGTGGTAAGAATTCGACTAATATCGTTCTCATTGACAGGTGCGTGAGAAATAGGGAAGAAGGCTACTTTCTTGAAAGAAATGTGGATCTCTTTCCCGCGGAGATCACGCATCGTCTTGATCGTTGTCAGCTTAGTGTGACTGTGTACGAAAATGATCCGTATGTAATAGCTCCGAGGAATTCCTCCAATGAAACAGGAGTATTGTGGTACGGAAAAGGATTTGAAGTGCAGATATTACTTGCTCTTGCCGGATCATATGGTGCTGAAGTGTTTTACACAGAAAAACCATCAGAATTTCCTGAATATAGCAGTCCGGGGAAAAGAATGGACAATGGGACTTGGTGGGGAGCGCTAGGTAATGTGGTTCATGGTCGGGCTAATGTGACTTTTGGTGGACTATTTATGTATAATGAGAGAATTGCAGAGATGGACGTAACTGTCTCATACGCAAGAGATGGCTGGCAATGGCATGTTCCGAGAGCGAAGGAGATTCCGCGTTGGAAGTCGCTGTTCATCATCTTCTCCCTCCAACTAACTGTACTTCTTTTCATAGCCTATTTATTTGAATCATCCATTATATATCTATGGGCTAGAAAATATCATATTACAGGATTTGAAAGCATCTTAATATCGAGCATAAAATGTTGGTCCATCTTGTTTGGAATTTCCTTGAACACTTTACCAGAGTCGTCAAAGTTACGAATGCTTCTCTTTTCGTGGATATATTTTAGTCTTTTGATCAGTTCAGTGTATCAGTCCAAACTCGTAGGTATTCTTACTAATCCAGGGCGCGAAGAGCAGGTTAGAAATGTTGAAGAACTTGTGAACTCAAACTTTCGATACGGTTCATTCGAATACCTTCTGCTTCAGATTGCTTACGGTGACGACGACGTATCTGTCAAGATGCGTCGAAATTTCGAGGGTTGCGATTCTTTCTACTGTATTGAAGACAAAGTCTTGAATAATAGTGAGAGTTTTGCGTTCCTTTTGCCTTATAGTAAGACTAAGCGAGTTTTGAAGAAGGTCAGTGAGCACTCCTCAGGGGAAAATATGTATTTCCAGCTGGAGGACGGAAGAACATCTACAGCAGTATCTATGTTTCTCAGGAAGAACAGTCCTTACACCAAGCTGTTTAATATCGGAATCAGGAGATTGATAGAGGCGGGGATCCTGTATAAGTGGTGGGATGATCTTGAGAATGAACATAGAAGGGGAGTGGCTTCTTACACTGAGAATGTAACTTTCAGGCTTGAACATTTGGAAGGAGCATTCATGATCTTGTTGGTCGGAGAATTAATGTCATTCATAGGTTTTTTGGGGGAGCTTGCGTATCTGCAATTTAAAAGACGGGGACGTTGATTATCACGTCACGCGGGAAAGTTTATAAGCTGCATTCAAGTCTATAAATCGAATTTAAATGTTGTCTGTAGAGCCCTAATTTGAGGTTAGTATTAGGTTAGAATGGAATCTTACTGAGGCGAGTAACAAGCGATATCCCACCGCACAACGTTACTGTTGTGAGATTTGCATAGACATTAGGGGTACGATCTGTAAGAACCCATAGAATTCATGTTACTCTAGGTACATTTCGGAACAACGTGCTAGTCCACGCTTTCTACTTGCCAAATTATAAGGCATGAGTAGTATAGCAATGAATGTTATAAAACACTTTATCAGCATTTTTTTTGTGCTGAGTCAGCACCCGAAGTCATTGACCCCTAGTAGTATACCTATGCAGGTTCTGGCCCCGAGGTCATTGACGCCTAGTAGTATAGTGCAATGCCGATTCACGGATTTTGCATAAGACAGCGAGCCTAACCTCACAGACTCCATATTGGAGGGGCATAACCTCACTTTTACGATCAGTTGCCCTTCCCGACGGCAAGAGTCGCCATCATGGAGGGGCCTAACCTTACTTTAACGGCTAGATGCCCTATTCGACGCCATATTGGCGAGCCTAACCTAACAGACGCCATCTTGGAGGAGCCTAACCTCACTCTTACGGCCAGTTACCCTTCCCGACGGCAACAGTCGCCATCTTGGAGAGGCCTAACCTCACTTTAACGGCTAGATCCCCTTCCTGACACCATCTTGAGTAGTAGGGCAATGCGGTTTCTCGCGACGCCATCTTGAGTAGTTGGGCAATGTGGATTGGGTTAAGAGAGCAAGCCTAACCTCATGGAGGGACCTAACCTTATTTTTACGGCTAGATGCCCTTCCAGACGCCATCTTGTGTAGTAGGGCAATGAGGATTCTCGCGACGCCATCTTGAATAGTAGGGCAATGGGGGGATTCGCGTAAGAGAACAAGTCTAACCTCATACTACTATAGTATACTGGGGGTCAGTGACCTCGGGGTCTGAACCCGCATACGTATACTACTAGGGGTCAATTACCTCGGGTGCTGACTCAGGACGAAAATGCTGACAAGGTATTTTAGAACATACGTCACCGAGCTCGATAGCTGCAGTCGCTTAAGTGCGGCCAGTATCCAGTAATCGGGAGATCGTGGCTTCGAGCCCCACTGTCGGCAGCCCTGAAGATGGTTTCCCGTCGTTTTCCATTTTCACACCAGGAAAATTCCGGGGCTGTACCTTAATTAAGGCCACGGCCGCTTCCTTCCAATTCCTAAACCTTTCCTATCCCATCGTCGCCATAAGACATATATGTGTGTCGGTGCGACGTAAAGCAAGTAGCAAAAAAAAAAATAAAATAAAGAAAAGAACATACGTTGCTATACTACTGGCGTGATCAAAACGTTTTCGTTTGAGGGCGTTGCTGCAGCGGACATGAAACGTATCGCGACTCCAATGCGGGAGTATAAGTACTGACATGTAGGCAAAGGGATTAGTGTGGCAGTCGTGTCGTGCCGAGGTGCGAGCGTTAAATGCGACCACGTGAACTGTGGCGACGCTATTACCAAATGCGTCCAAACAGGACCAATGTGCTGTCATTCTGTTATTGGCTGCCGAAGTACAATCACCAGTGTACATCCGTATGAGAATGAAGACTGTGTATGGGGGCAGGATGTTTGTCGAAAACCGCCGTTGTGGAATGGTGCTCCAAGTTCCGCGCGAGTCGCGTTTTGTCACATGACGCCGGTCGATCTGGGAGACCAGCCTCATCCATTACCGACAACAAGAGGGCGGTGGATGAGGCCTATCGTCCTGGTCTCTCCACATGCGATTATCACGCCTTGAAGGGTCGAGGCTTCCTGTCGGACGAGGATGTGCGGTTACGGACCTCATCACGCAGCAGAACACGGAGATCTTCAATCTGGTGCGTCGTTGGAATGACTGCCTCAATATCCACGGCGAATTTGTCTGATTGGCATCCCGATTCCCTATTACTGTCTAAACATCCGTTCCCTAGTTATCTCTAAACGATGAAAATATTAGCTTTCTTCAACTAAAAACCTTTTCATATCATATATAAAACATAAAGGACCATCGGTTCAATTTATGTACGTAAGTATGTACTGTATATATACTTGAAGGATTCGGAGGAGAAAGGGATTCATTTTATCTACATACAATATGTATGAAAATTCAATATTCAAACTTCTAGAGATAATAGATGACAGATACTTTGAACGTAGATTTACGTTTCTCCACAACGGGCGCACGTAAAGAAAACTGTTAAGACCTTTACGATTATGTTTAATGTCTCAATTGACAGATAAAAGAGGGTGGAGGCTAATTGTTGAAACGTTATTTTCGTGAAATAGTGCTTCAAAACAAGGCAACAATTTGTGACGTCACATGCATACTCTGTTACAAGATGGCGCTGTGTTGACTCGTCCGCTTACTTGGAAAGTAGATGAAGCCGCGAAAACAATTTAATAAGTAAGTCTAGGAAACCCTCAAAATCCTGCGACCATTGCGATAGTGACAGCCTACAGGTCGGAAATAAATACCGTAGTTGAAGTGTATTTTGAGGTGGTTGAGAATAAAATTATTATAATTTCATTTTAATCGTTTACAAAGAACTGTTCAAAAAAGTGCGTCCACTTGTTTCAGTACCCGCTCTACAGTACAACAGAGTTGCTCAGCTACGCGCACAATGCGACCAGGCTCGCTTGTCTGTAATGCGTGCAGCATACGTCCCAGTCAAGCGAACACACTCGGCATGGGACAGGAGCAGTGAAGTTCCATTGTGACTACGAAGCTCTTCTCGCACCATTCTATTAAGTGGAGTCTTAGAGTATATACAGTGTGTAACAATAAAGTAGAGCAAACTTTCAGGGCACATTCCTCGCACGTAGAAGAAGGGAGTATGTTATATGGACATGGGTCCGGAAGCGCTTTATTTCCATGAAAGAACTCATTTTCTACAACTCTGCATTAATGCTGGGAAACATACGGGAATATATCGTACCAGTATAGCATATGATACTGTTTATTGCAATAAATGTTCAAAATGCCCTTCCATTAACAATGACACATCCATCAACACGTCGTCGGAATGAATCCCGGGTGCGGTAATGTACCCCTGGGGTACTGGACACGGTTTTGCAATACAATACGGGCTCAAAGAAACTCTACATCTCATACTTGGGTTCGAAAACAAGATCTTTCGAATGCCCACATATAAATCTATTGGGTTTAGGTCCGGAGACCTTGGAGGCCGGAGAACGGGTCAACCTTTACCTATCCATTACGACTTAACCATATATAAACAAGAGTGTCTTGACATGACATTTTTAAAGCAACATTAATTTTAAGAATTCCTAAGAAGGGTCAAATTACTTTATATACATTGATATTAAATAGGCACTCAGCTGTTTTCAAGAGACGTTAATCTTAAGTCATCCTCATGAAGGTTCATGTGTTTTAATGCATATTTTATGTAAAGAATGATTATTCTGTACCATTGTTTGCCTGGTGATGATGGTTCGAAACAAGCAGAAACATGTACTGAACAATTGTAACTCATCACGAATAATACAAGTATTTCCTTGACTTTAATTGACATTTCATTTTGCAATTGTTATCAAGTTTCAATCGGGTGTATAATTTTATGATTATTGTACATTTAATTGTTGATTTCTTAGCCTCGTTTTCGTCGGTGCTGTGTTGCATGTGAGCAGTGTCTGTGAAGACAGTATAAGACTATGTTTCATGATTTTATCCGTTTTACGGTGCAAATGGCTAGCATTAAATGCAAAGGAACTTTGATTCCAATTAAAAAATGGGCCCCACTTTTTCTATTGTATTATGCAATGTACTGTTAGAGATTTTAACTCAAAGAGGTTATAGAAGCTGCAGCGACAGGCTCATACTGATATGCAAGAGAAAGGTTTAAATCAATTAAATAAATAATTCGAAAGTTGTATTTATTTTGCCCGTTTAAAACTGCTCTCATGTAACATTTTGCACATGTTAATGAGCTTCCTTTCTCCGTGACCTTTCATGTACAAGGTGTTTGGTTCAGAAGTGAAAACAACTTTACGTAAGGCAGGGATGAATTTCCGCAGTTCATAAAGTATACTTTTTAAGATTTATTGAATGATTTGTCCAAGGGAGGAGTTTTAGGAACAGTGTGATGATTGTGAGGTGGGTAATGTTCATTTGTCCCTCCACTTTATACCACCCATTGTACCATATTTCAGATAGTATGCATGCGTAATATGTAATTAGAAATTCTAAGTACACCATTGCACTACACCTCCCGTGCCCTTCCTTTTTTTGCCTGAATGTACCTCCTGATTTACCTTCTAAACAAACGTTCTAACTTACACTTACCACCACGCAGATCTCACTCTCGTACTCACCCATTCAGATCTAGAAATCGAACACACAATTTTCCACATAACCATTCCATAGTCTCATTTAAATCCCCCATGACTCGTATCCTTCCTACACGATATCCCACTGATAATCTTAGCTCCCTTAAACTTCTCCCGTTTTATATCCACATCCCACACATCCACAGCTGAGTTGGTACCAACGTTAAGAACAAGCACCTTCACCTTCCTTCTCCTCTTCTTTCATAAATATCTGCTTGAACCTAATTCCTGGATAACACTCTATTCTGGTTCTCTCCCCTCCCTACACTTTCCCCACGTGCCTAACAGTGGAGTCCCCGATGGACAGAGCCTCAATCCTAATACCACAATGGATCTCCTCCCCTTCTGGTCTACCCTATCTTCCCTGACGGCTGCAGTACGTAGTTCCTCCTGCCAATCCATGGAGAGCTTTGTTAATAACATGGTGGACACAAATGTTAAATAGTTGAGGAGATAAGACACATCCCTGTGGAACACCCTTAGCAACTCTGAAGAACACACCAGCACTTGTATTCATAGGGGCAATGTGACTTCTATAAGCCCAACGAGTAGTTCTAATAAATTTGATGGGGCACCGTATTCTGCCCATTTTCCGCTTAACACATATGAAGATCTCTTTACAGTCAAGGAAGTAAATGGGAACAGAAACACATAAATCTCCAGATACTTGTATCTTTTGAAGATCCCGTGTTACGTTGTCTTCCAATAATCTGCTTGTTGTACGGATATGTAAAGTAATAAGTAAGGCTTAAGACGTTGATTTTCCAGGCCCTTTTGTGTGACCCTGCCTATGCTAGACTACAATTTTCAACTTGGTTACAATCTGCTACTGAATTTACTCGCTATGAACCATTGATCTATTCTCATCATGTATTAAACACACTTGCGAGGGGTTGTTGTAATCCGTAAACTGGAAGCGCAGAGGCGTACACAAGGTTGACCACGATTCAATTTCCACGTCAGTAAATTGGGAAAGTTAAGTGAGGAATTCTCGTGTGGGCTGCTGATGCTGTGGTCAGTGCTCAGTACGGAGCTGGTAGGAGATGAGTGAGAACCCTAGAAGGAGGGAGAGCAGCTTCAATATTACGCTGACTTTGGGAGAGAATATTTTCCGCCTTTGTTCCTCATTAACTGGGTCTGTGGTAATGAGTGCATGTACTGAAACAGAGCAAAGGAACACTGCCTGTGAGAGGGATACATCGGCACGAAAATGGCAGGGAAATTTGGAATTCATGTGAGAAAGTTTGAGCCGGCCCTTTAGTCTAGGGAAGGTGAACCTACCTCTTATTCGCAGGGATTTTAACCTGGAACTGAGAGCTCGATCGAGATCCGCTCAGCAAACGTGAGGACAATTGAGAAGCTATCTGTTAGTGAGATAGCGGCCCTGGTGTAGGAAGCCAAGGAAAACGACAGTGAAGATCCATACTTCGGGCTGAACAGAACTGGTAGGCCAAGACCCATCAGAGCTGTAGCGCTACATGGATCGTCTTTTGTTTGTGAGACGTTTTGGACTTGAGGAACTGAATTTTTTAAAATATTAAATTCTTGAATGCTAATATCTAAGGTTAGAATGCAAACTTACTGAAGCGAGTAACAAGTATAGTCTATATTGCACAACGGTTATACTATGAGTGTTGCATAAACATTAGGGGTACGGCCCATTATAAAACCCCTAGCATTTATGCTACTTTTGCTACATTACGGAAGAGTGGGCTAGTCGATACACCCTAATAACCAAATTATTATTATTATTATTATTATTATTATGATTATTATTATTATTATTATTATTTTTTTGCTATTTGCTTTACGTCACGCCGACACAGACATGTCTTACGGCGACGATGGGATAGGAAAGGCCTAGGATTTGGAAGGAAGCGGCCGTGGCCTTATTTAAGGTACAGCCCCGGCATTTGCCCGGTGTGAAAATTGGAAACCAGGGAAAACCATATTTAGGGCTGCTGACAGTGGGGCTCGAACCCACTATCTCCCGATTACTGGATACTGGCCGCACTTAAGCGACTGCAGCTATCGAGCTCGGTAAATTAGTTTCTATAACAATCTAAAAAAAGTCCGGAATTTACTAATATCTGTAATAGCCTATAAGGGTTGCCCAAATTGTACGCCAGTAATATTGTATGTTAAACTCTATGGAGTCGGGTGTGAAGTGAGATGAATCTTCATAGGGAGTTTTTACAACCGGATGCCCTTCCTGACGTCAACCTCTTCAGCGGAGTTAATTAGATTTAATTTATTTATTCACAAATTAACATGTTAAAGCAACAAATCATTTACAAAATAGAATAAATATAAAAATACCGAGCTCGATAGCTGCAGTCGCTTAAGTGCGGCTAGTGTCCAGTACTCGGGAGATAGTGGGTTCCAACCTCACTGTCGGCAGCCCTGAAGATGGTTTTCCGTGGTTTCCCACTTTTACAACAAGCTGTACCTTAATTAAGGCCATAGCCGCTTGCTTCCTACTCCTAGTCCTTTTCCATCTCATGGTAGCCATAAGACATATCGGCGCGACATACAAAGCAAACTGTTTTGATTGATTCCCGTATTGTGTTTGAAATTCTACGAACGAAAGAGACGAAATACATATTCAAAGTCAATCATATTAAGGTATTAAAATAAGAAACAAAGATACTGTTATGTACGATGATTGAATTATACTATCACCGCTCATGACAGAACTCACTTAGCTTGGTTCTTCCTCATTGTGTATCGAACAGGTCGTAGGTCTTCCTCTCAAGGGCAGGAGGTTATCTGATGAGCAATAGGTGTGAACATCAATCCCAGACTGACATTGTTCTCACGAGGCGGCGTGGTATTGGCATGATAGAGCATCTATTGTTTATAATAATACTGACTCTTTGTTCTCTATTGGAGAGGAAGGGGAGTGCATATAAATCTCAGTGTTATACCAGGTGGCCCATTTGCGCAGTACGTTCTACTTATAAGTGTCCCGTATGCACTAATGATGAATGGGAAGTCTAATGACTGATTTCCACAGAGGTATTACAGCTTGCAGGCAAGTTACGTCAATATACGAAGAGGTAATAAGCGGATGGTCGCTCTCTGCATGTTCCTCAGCGCTAGCCGTCTAATGCTCCCCCTTGCGTTAGTAAGGCTCGGTTTCGAACACAAAAGTAGTAGTAGGCTGCCATTTGACTCAGCAGCACTAGGGATAGAGAGAGAGAGAGAGAGAGAGAGAGAGAGAGAGAGAGAGAAATTAATTTATTTCTCCTTCCCCCATTTGGAGGCTGCTAAAAAGACAAAACTTACATCAAAATTTGCTTGACAACTACAAAAGTCGTATAAAAAGTCTATAAATGGTTGGTATACCACATTATAGTCTACTTATTACTTAATAAAAGTCGTATCAGTCAATAATTTTGATATCCACGAGGAACTCCTTATAGGACAAAGATATAGTTAAGAGTATAAAGGATTATTTTTACTATTGTTAACGATCCTTTGAGGGCTGCTAACCCAATGTCCTTAATAAATTGGTTATCCAAATTAAATTTATTACAAAATTTGTGAAGTGTGTAAGAATTGTTGCCTCTTGCTCCTATCATAAATCCTAAAACATCTATTATGAATCCTTTACTTGAGCCCGGTGGTATATATATCATGTCAATCCACCGGCTTGACCCAGCCTGGGACAATCCATGTACCTCCTTGTAAACTGCTTTCCTCTTAGGGCAGACGGTGTGCGCAGGACTTTCCAAATAGCCGCCTGCCTTCTATACACGTATTTTGTCGAACAGAGGTGTAATTACCTGCTTATGGATCGTTCAAGGCATATACCACACACAAGTCCGGGTTCATGGCTAAATATTTAGCCTGCTGGCCTTTGGTCACAGGGGTCCCGGGTTGGATTATTTGGAGGCTTTGGAATTTTAACCATAATTGGTTAATTCCACTGGCATGTGGGCTGGGTGCATGTTTCAATTTCATCATCATTTCATCCTCATCACGACGCGCAGATCACCTGCATCTGGCCAACCGAATTTGTCCGCCGACACTCGCGGCACTAAAAGGCATACGCCATTCCATTTTGTACCACACACAAGCAACTCTTCTGTAGCGTGGAAATCAGTGAGGTATTTATTTATTTTATGTATCATTGGCGTATTCACAAATGCACCCTTTTACAGAACATGTGTAGTAACATGACTGCTATTTGATTCGTGCCCGAAATATAGCGCGTTGTAGTGCTCCTTTGTGAACTAGCGATTGGGCATCCCGTTCATCATTATACGAAGAAAGTATCTTGGTACAAGTTTTCAGCTCCATGAACACGATCCGAGTGGGAGCTTTTACGTTATACCACTTGTTATTAGTTGCTATTAATATTCTAATGTAAGGGATCCTATTATGATCTCTGGCGCCCATTTACCTGCATTTTTGGTAAATTATACTATAATAATAATAATAATATTAATAATGAGGAATAAATAGAAATTGTAAAACAGTTTAAATACCTTGGAGAAACTATAACATACAATTTAAATGAAAAAAAAATGTTGGACAGAGAGAACGAATAAATTATCCAGAGCCTAAAAAGTAACCAGAAATACATACAACAAGAAATGTTTGTCAATAAATACAAAATTGATACATTATAAGACTGTAGTCCAACCTGAAATAACTTATGGAAGTGAAACGTTATTTAAACTAAAGCAAAAGAATGACATAGACAAAATTTTAAAAATAGAAAGAAGAATAGTAAGAACATGCTTTAATAAGAAGTAATAAAGAAAAGGATAATAGCGTATCATCCCAAATTCAGCAGTATATCAGGAAATAGAACCTGTAACGGACTTCATAAGAAAGAAGAGAATACCATTCTTTGGTCATCTGTTGAGAACACCTCAAGACAGGTTAACACGCAGAATTTTGGAAAAGCTTTGGAAACAAAAACAACAACCTGTCTGGATAAAAGAAGACATGAAAGAATTAGACATAACACTGGAGGATTTAAAGAATAAATCAAACAAAGTAAATAAATTGAAGAATAGTAAAATTCGATTTCTACCAAAATGAGATAAAAGAGAAACAACTGAAAAGGTTATTTTCAGAAGAAGAAGGAGAGCGAAGATCAGATAGAATGAAGAAATACTGGAAGAACAGTAAAGAAAAACATAAAACATCATAAAAACCAGACAGAAATTAATAATAATAATAATAATAATAATAATAATAATAAAAGAATAACTTCCTAAGAGAATCATAGAAAAGTCAACTATCTACTAATAACCGCACTATCACACATTGTCCCGAGATTATATTATTATTTATATTATTATTATTATTATTATTATTATTATTATTATTATTGCCTCCGTGGCTCAGGCACCAGCAAGCCAGCCTCTCACCGCTGGATACCGTGGTTCAAATCCCGGCCCCTCCATGTGAGATTTATGCTGGACGAAGCGGAGGCGGGACAGGTTTTTCTCCGGGTACTCCGGTTTTCCCTGCCATCTTTCATTCCAGCAACACTCTCCAATATCATTTCATTTCATATGTCAGTCATTTATCATTGCCCCAGAAGAGTGCGGCATTCCCTATCCTATCCGCTAGATGGGGGCTTCATTTATTGCATTCCTGGCCCGATAGAATGACTGGGAACAGGCTCTGGATTTTCATTTTTCATTATTATTATTATTATTATTATTATTATTATTATTAGCATCGTAATTTATTAATTTATCCACCCATTTTGAATTTTATTTCATTTGAAGTCGCCAAGTGATATTTACATTCAATTATGGTACCAAAAATGAAAGAGAATAGCAGAGGAATTATCCACCTTTCGACACACAATTAAATCCGGAATAACTAAAAATTACACCACTTCATATGTATGGGACCGGTTTTGAACCTTACGTAGGGTCATCTTCAGTCATGTAATTTAAAATCGGCAAGCTAATAAAAGTATACAAAACGTCCGACTCGTTGGTTGAATGGTCAGGGTACTGGTCTTCGGTTCAGAGGGTCCCGGGTTCGATTCCCCTGGAATTTTAATCGCTTCTGATTAATTCTTCTAGATCGGGGATGGGTGTTTGTGTCCGTTCCAAAACTCTCCTCTTTATATTCACACAACACACTACACTACCAACCACCACACAAACACGCAATAGTGATTGCATCCTTCCATATAGCCTTGGCGGCAGGAAGGGCATCCGGCCGTAACACAGGCCAAATCCACGCAGTTCACACCCGCGACTCCACACGTGTGGGAAAAGCGGTAGGAAAAGAAGAATAAAAGTAGACAAAACATTTAAAACCTAGAAAAAATCACATCTAAAAATATGAGAACACGTTAAAGTACAACAGAGTATATACACAGTACTTGAAAACACTTAAAATTGCTGGTCCCATACATATGAAGAGCTGTAATTTTTAGTTACTCCATTTAATTGTGTATTGAAAGTTTGATAATTTCTCCCCTATTCTTCTAAATACTGTGTCAGTAAGGATCAAATATAAAGTTACTTACTTACTTACGACAGAAAATAATGTTTTGATCAGTGAAATACTTTATTTATATTACATTTAGCATCCATCAGTGGAACAATAGTTAGTGGTTTATTAGAGTATCTCTGCACAATGTTTTCCAGTGTGGTAATTAGTAGGTAGTTGACTCTCCTATGATACTAGTGGGAAGTTATTCATTGCCTGAGTATAAGAATCTGTTATACACCCTAGAAACACACATAACATTTTCCATTATACAGAGAAGAGCACTCGTAATTGGAAATAAACGCAGCCATATTGGATCGCTTGCATAATCTTAAATGGAGTTCCGCTTTATGTGCAACTCTGAGATTACAAACGATTGGATGTAAATGAGGTGAAGGGTGCTAGGTGGTGATCTGGGAGAAATTGGCTGAGTATCACTCACAATTGGTAATTATGGAGGGAGGGGGTATCCATACCGAGTTCAAAATGGCCTGACCATGTAGCATGAAGCTGTGGATTACCGATTAGAGGATAACGACTGGTTTGCTGTCGCATGCATAAAC
The DNA here is from genome assembly GCF_040414725.1 of Anabrus simplex. Taxonomy (NCBI): domain Eukaryota; kingdom Metazoa; phylum Arthropoda; class Insecta; order Orthoptera; family Tettigoniidae; genus Anabrus; species Anabrus simplex. The sequence goes on from NC_090277.1 coordinate 78,006,028, forward strand.
GATAGTTTTATTATATGATGGAAGTAATCAGAGTTTCGCAAGTTCCACCAAAGGCGTTTCCAGTTTCTGTCGCTGTCAATCAACGTGTAACTCCTATGAGAACGGTTTGGAGCACAATAATTCAGAGTGTGAATTCCACCAAAAAGTCTTTCGGATGTGATATATCTGGACGAAAATTTGCACCACAAATTTTTCAGATACAAGAATTCTTTCAAACAATTTAATATTCTTCTCTATGTTGTGATGTATACAAGAGCAAAGGGCGAGCAAAACTAAAACACTGCAATACAGTAATCAAAACAGAGTGTCTGTGTGCTAGTGAATGTAGGGAATAAGAGAAGCCGAGAAATTTGAGAGGAAGATTCTCCGAAAGATAATGGTTCCAAAGATCGTGGAACGCCAGTATAGGTTACGAGGAAGGGGAGAAATATACCAAGAAAGTGAAAGATTGATTGAGTCAATGAAAGAAAGAAGACTCACAATGTAGGGACATCTGTTAAGAATGGATAAGAAGAGGCTGACAAAACAGATTTTGCAAAACACTTGACAGTAGAGCTAAAGTTTCCGACAAATGGTTCAGGGAGGTAAGGAAAAATCTTGAGCAGTGTGCATTAAATTGGGAGGACATCTTAAACCGAATACAGTATAGATCAGTGATTGACAGCTTCGGAAACTTCCATCACGAACAGAAAATAATTAGGGGATGGAGAGAGGAAAGAAGACAGCCTGTAAGAGAAAGAACGTGAAGATTTTGGGCTTAAAAGAAGTCTTCCAGTAATGTTACTTAACGTGGTCTCAAATTGCCTTAAACGAATATAATTCTCCTTCTTCTGGTGTCACTGCTCGCGAGACATTGGAAACCAAATTTGAGTGAATTTTTCTTTTTTTCCCCCGTTACAAATTGCTGTATGGTGAATATCGAACTACTGTCCAAGTTAACCCATTAATCATTCTTCCGTTCGAAGGTTTCATCCCGGATTAAGTAACATAAGTAAGTCGCATTTAAGGGTGTTTCAACATGACAGTTCCGTATCGTCTGGACGTTAAAGAAGTCCAGTGCGGCAGAATTCCTCAAATCCGGCGATACTATTGCTATTATTATTATTATTATTATTATTATTATTATTATTATTATTATTAATAGAGCAGACCTTGGTTAATTCTAACCTCAATTGTCCACCAAAAACCGTGTAAACTACGAGTTATAATTAAACAACGTCTCATACCGTACTCACTCGAATGTTAAATTCTTTGATATCTTCTTCTCTTACATTATTTTGTTCCAAATCTTTCTTGACCTCTTGAATCCAAGTTGTTGTTGACTATTATTATTATTATTATTATTATTATTATTATTATTATTATTATTATTATTATTATTGTTGTTGTTGTTGTTCTATCGTTCCACCCTTTTTGAGGTATATTGAATCAATCATTTCTCTGCGTATTGTCCTTTTCTTAGTGCCCAGTATTTCTTCATTCTTTCTTATCTCCGTTTCCTCTCATCTTCCGAGATAATAGTTTGGCTTTTAATGTAGATTCGTCTTGCAACCTTATATTTTCGTCCTTAATTATTACTTTTAATTCTACTAGGACCTTTTCAGTTTTTTTTAGACCAGTTGGGTTTTGTTTTGCGGTTACGGAAGAAGTAAAACATTTGTTTGGGTAATCTATTAGAGTTCATTCTGAGAAGATGACCGCAAAAATGCATCCTTATTTTCCGCAGATTATCCGAGAGTTTTTCATTTTCCCCGTAGTGTTTCATTCTTGATGTATATTATCTTATTATCCTGAAATTTAGCTCCTATGATATTTCTCAAAATTTTCCTTTCTTTTAGTTCGAGTTTCTCCATCTCGCCTTTGCTATTCGTGTTTAGTGCTCCTGCTTCTGGTTTAATTACTGTTTTATAATGTTTAATTTTGTACCCATGAAAGGAAATTCTTGTTGTATGTATCTTTTGGTATTTGAAAGGCCAGTTCAAGTTTATTTTCTCTGGATTCCATTGATTTGCATTCCACAGCATTCCAACAATTACATTTATTATTCTTATTCTTAATTTAGAATGTCTGCTGTTTCGGACAGTTCGACTTTAAGTCCAATTTACGAAGCTTAACTCAAGTTGCATGTAGATTTTACATTTACAGTTGAATTTAACTGATCTCTTTTGTGTGTAATTATGCTAATGGCTCGACTTTGTGTCAATGTCTGTCTGTCCGTCCGTCCCAGTTATTATACTTAATATGTGGGCGGCTGCTTTATGCTACCCTTGTGGCTTCACTTTTCGTTATCTCTCCATCCTTTTATGTCACACACTGCGGGAGACATTAAATGGATTTGTTCAGCTCTCTTGTCCGTGAGCGCACAAAGCTCAAGCCTTGACGCAACCCGCCCTTCACACGTGCTGTGTTGGGTGCAGCCAGCTTCATTCTGGGTAATAATGTACAATGCAAACTTAACAGCAAACTTGTGTAACTGGTGAACACCAGATGATGCAGATCCGCGACACCTGCCGAGTTTTCCAAGGAATGCCTTGCCACTTTTAACGTGGACTTAGTTTCCTCCACAAAGGGTACATGGGAAGAAGAATTTAAGACGCTTTTAGTGTTTGGGTAGAATGCGAATACCGTCCAGAGCATTTGATTTACGATTATGTCTAATGTCTCAGTAGACAGATAAAAGACGAGGCTACCAGTTGCAAAACATCCACAGTTCTAGCCCTTCCGGTAAGTAACTCAATGTTGAAAGTATCTTAAAGACATGAGCTAGGAATTTTAGCTAAATAAAATATAATAAGTAGAGTCCGGATTATTAGGTGCTGATAGGTTAGAATGCAAACTTACTTAAGCCAGTAACAAGTATACCCTACACTGTACAACGGTTATGCTATGAGATTTGCATAGATATTAGGAGTACAGCCTATAGAACTCCTTGAATTTATGCCACTCTTCCTACAGAATGGTACATCGGGTTGCATTACACTTCCTATAAACCAAACTACTTTTCATTCTAACCTATTACTACCTACAAATCCGAGGTATAATAATAAGTATGAGAATATATTCTTTATTTATTTCTAAAAGTTACAATCCTTTTCTTAATCACTGTTATCCGGTCGATTATATTAGCAGTTTGCCCGTTTCTACCACTACGAGCGCTAATGTGAGTCAACGCATTGTTTTACTTAAGCCCTTTTAACTACATTCGGTGTAGACATTTTTCAAAATATCGAAACACACGTGAGGGTATTGAACCAAGGAACACATCACAGAAAGAGTTATATAAATAAGTTAACTTGGCTGCGATTTGAATAAAAAAGAAAAGGAGTAAAGAATCATGCGATTTTTGGATGTTTTCCGGAACTGCATTTAGGCCGGAAGTGATTTTCAATATTTTTAGTTTGATAGAGCTATCCGGGACTCACAACTTGATACGTTTCCTGGCCCTTTAGCCCTTCAAATACCGGCAGAATTGAGGAAATTGCTTAATGTTACGTTCTTCATAGTGTGGAGACCCCACTTTGTATTTTTTAACGATTTGTTTTACATCGCACCGACACAGATAGGTCTTATGGCGACGATGGGTAAATAGTAAAGGAAAGGCCAAGGAGTGGGAAGGAAGCGACCGTGGCTTTAATTAAGGTACAGCCCCATAATTTGCCTGGTGCCAAAGTCTTGGAAGCCACGGAGAGACATCTTCAGGGCTGCCGACAGTGGGGTTCAAACCCACTATATCCCGAATGTAAGCTCACAACTGCGCCCCGCTAACCACATGGCCAACTCACTCCGTGTTCTTAAGTTCAAAGAAAATATAAGTCTTATGCAAGAGTTATGTCCCTCTAAATACTTTTATGGTTTTCTGAGACGTCAAGGAGGCAGAAGTTTGTCCCGCAGGAGTTCTTTTACGTGCCAATAAATCTACCGACACGAAGCTGACCTATTTCAGCACCGTCAAATACGACCGGACTGAGCCAGGATCGAAGGCCAGCGCTGTACCGTCTGAGCTACTCAGCCCGGCTTTCTAAACCTGAATGGCGGAGCGATCCTGTCCAGTGTATTTGTGTTGCAGACCAGCTTTAGTTAAGGTCTAACTTAACAAACTGCAGCCAGAGTGGAGTTCTTCTTTCTCAGCAGAAATGTTGGCCTTAGGCCAGGATTCTCGCGTGAGATTAATGCCAGTTATATGCGTAAAAAAGAAGAAGAGAAGGAGGAAGAAAATAAAAGAGAAAAGGGGATAAACGTGGAATGGAGATAGTGAATGGTCGATATATTTCTTTGGGAATTACGACTGGGCGGTGAGCACGACCAACCTAATTACTTCCTGTGTGTGAACGCGGGTTCTACTGTCAGTCACACAGAGAGACACATCCAGAGAGCTAAGACAAAATCCCTCAGATGTGTATAAATAGAATCACAGCGCTCAGATATAAAAACCTACTATTAGGACATTTCTTCTGACATCTGTCGTGTGTGTATGGAGAGAGAAAAATGTGACCGAGGATTGGAAAAAGAGGGTTATAATACCAGGAGAGAGGACATGTGCGGTAACTACCTCCATATTGCCAAGATAATGGAAAGAAGGATTTGAGAAAATTCTTAGTTTCAATTCTTACGAATTATGATTTTTCGGATCCACTTTTCAATACTTTATAGACCAACACTCACAATTGGGCGGTGTTATCCATCATCCGGCTAAGCGACAGTTTTCAAAAAAACGGAATACTGGCACCATCTATCGCCTTAAGTGTCGATCTAACTGTTCGTATACTTACGGAGCCCTGTTTGATTTTGAACAGCTGTAACAGAAGGAAAACGTAGCGCCACTATCGTAATGCGGGGTTACAATCGTCTATCCACCTTATTATAAGAAATGATTCCCAAGGTGGTATTTGGCAACACATATATACTTGGAGAGTACAGGAGCGGTAGCCTAGTGGTCACGACGTGAGTTCGCGTCTAGTCGCAACTCTGTTCTTTCTTTCTTTACTCTCCAGAGTCGGTTTTCCCTAGGACTCAGCGAGGGATCTCATCTCTACCGCCTCAAGAGCAGTGTGCTGGAGCTTCAGACTGTGGGTCGGGGAATACAACTGGGGAGGATGACAAGTACCTCGCCCAGGCGGGCCCACCTGCTATGCTGAACAGGGGCCTTGTGGGGGGGATGGGAAGACTGGAAGGGATAGACAAGGAAGGGGGAAAGAAGCGGTCGTGGGCTTAAGTTAGGTACCATCCCGGTATTAGCCTGGAGGCGAAGTGGGAAAAAAGGATGGCTGAGGTGGGAATCGAACCCACCTCTACTCAGTTGACCTCCTGAGGCTGAGTGGACCCCGTTCCAACCCTCGTGCCACTGTTCAAATTTCGTTGCAGAGCCGGGAATCGAACCCGGGCCTTCGGGGGTTGTAGCTAATCACACTAACCACTACACCACAGATCGCTACAGTTCTTTCTTTCTTTCTTTATCTGTTTACCCTCCAGGGTCAGTTTCTCCCTCGGAATCAGCGAGGGATCCCACCTATACCACCTCAAGGGCAGTGTCTTGGAGCTTCAGACTCTGGGTCGGGGGATAAAACTGGGGAGGGTGACCAGTACCTCGCCCAGGCGGCCTCACCTGCTATGCTGAACACGGGCCTTGTGCGGGGATGGGAAGACTGGAAGGGATAGACAAGGAAGGGGGAAGGAAGCGGCCGTGGCCATAAGTTAGGTACCATCCCGGCATTTTCCTGGAGGCGAAGTGGGAAACCACGGAAAACCACTTGAAGGATGGCTGAGGTGGGAATCGAACCCACCTCTACTCAGTTGACCTCCCGAGGCTGAGTGGACCCCGTTCCAGCTCTCGTGCCACTTTTCAAATTTCGTAGCAGAGCCGGGAATCGAACCCTGGCCTCCGGGGGTGGCAGCTAATCACACTAACCACTACACCACAGAGGCGGACTGAAAAGGCTATTACGAATTTATATTGTGCCGCATGATTTTAATATTAAATCACCGAAACGAACACTCTTCGTCGATTTGATGTTATTGTTTTAATGACAGTTATTTTACTGCAAAGAATACTAGTGGCAGTATAATTGTCACTGTCTGCAATCCCTGACGTCACTGGCGCGCTATAGTTAAGATTTAACAGTAAGCATCAGTCATCGTTCATGTAGCCATGAATCCTGCATGCTGCTGGTGCGGTGATGTCACTTGTTCGAAGATAAACACGTGGTCTCAGTTGCTGTCCAGCCTGCATCAAGTGCATGTGTTCCCGGTGTGTCTAAGACATTTGTTTTTGTTGTAGTGACATGGATTATCGCAAACGAACAAGAAAAATATCAGTTGTTATAAGAGCCATAGCCGACGGCTACGTGAATATCCTGCTACAAAAGTGCTGGATTGAGTTTGTGAGGTCTTAAAAGTAGTTAGGACGACTGTGAAAAGTGTCCAGGGGATCTCACCACACGTTCTGAAGAGCTGCGTACTCCTGAAAAACGAAGACCAAGACATCACTAGATGCATTTAAAAAGGACGCGGCAAGGCGACATATTTATAATTATTACATCAGGAGGAAGAACCTCCGTGGCCGGCCTCCCACCGCTGGCTACCGTGGTTCAAATCCCGGTCACTCCATGTGAGATTTGTGCTGGACAAAGTGGAGGCGGGATAGATTTTTTCCGGGTCCTCCGGTTTTCCCCGTCATCTTTCAGTCCAGCAACACTCTCCAACATCAATTCATTTCATCTGTCAGCCATTATCATTGCCCCAGAGGAGTGCGACTGGCCTCTGCAGCCGGCACAATTCCTATCCTCGCCGCAAGTTTGGTGCTTCATTCATCCATCCCTGACCTGGTCATTGACTGGAAAACAGGTTGTAGGTTTTCATTTTTTTCACACGAGGAGGTATTTCCCACGCGTGATAAACTACTTTTCCTCTTTGCTAGAATCTGGATTTTTCAGTTTTGGGAAGACCAGTTTAAGTTCTATGGTGATGGAATTGTTGAATGTCGAGAGGAAGAACCTATTATTTCCATGGGTAAGGATGAGAGCAGTGACATTATTGACAAGGACGAAGGCTTTCGAAGAGTGCTGCGTATTCCCTTTGGATTAGTTAATGTGAGTACGCAATTTGTTTAATTTTATTGCAATATTTTATTATTTCTATGAGCATGTCCATGTTTTATTCTAACAGCGACGTTTTTACTGCCAGAGTGATACAATTCTTAGTGTTTTATTTTTTATTCTGGCTTATTTTATCGGGCAAGTTTGCCGTGAGGTTAAGGGCGCGCAGCTGTGAGCTTGTACCCGGGAGATATTGGGTTCGAATCCCACTATCGGCGGCCCTGAAGATGGTTTTCTGTGCTTTCCCATTTTAACACGAGGCAAATGCTGGGGCTGTACCTTAATTAAGGCCACGGCCGCTTCCTTCCCATTCCTAGACCTTTCCTGTCCTATCGTCGCCATAAGACGTATCTGTGTCGGTGCGACGCACAGAAAATAGAAAAAATGAATCACTTTAATTACTGTCATTAGTGTTAATATTTTATATTACATTTATAGTCCATTATTGAGTTACGGTTGTTCTGAGTGTATTTACTTTTGACTGGAATGTTTTGTTATCACATTTACGCTGTTCTCGGAGGGCGGTTCATTTTAATTGGAACGTTTTATTATCATGATAACGCTACTCTTAGTTTCCAATATATTAGAGGTAATTTTTGGGGTATTTACGTACGCATTTACATCGCATTAACAAAGAATCTGATCTACGTATGCATGACATATTTCAGGAGTTTGCATTTGTTTATATCGTACGGTTCAAAATCGGCAACACTGTCTGAGAAACGTCAGGGCCGGAGAGTAGGCGGCTGGACTGCAGGTCTTTCTATTTGACACCCGTAGGCGACCTGCGCGTCGCGATAAGGATGAAATGATGATGAAGACAACACATACACACAGCCCCCGTGCCATTGGAATTAACCATTTAAGGTTAAAATCCCCGACCCGACCGGGAATCGAACCGGGACCCTCTGAACCGAAGGCCAGTACGCTGACCGTTCAGCCAACGAGTCGAACATAGTTACAAAGTGATGACAGACGTCAATGAAGCTGCTCCTGAGTGTGTGGTGTTGATATTCAGATGGCAGTGCACTATAAAATCTTACATTAAAATACAAAGCAAGAACAATATGATCAAGGTCAACAGTTTTATAGTGAATGGTATGTTCAGATTACAATCTAAAATCCACTCCAAAAAAGCTGAGCATGGGGTAATCCGTACTTTTCACAGCCTAGGGAGCCAGTGTGGCAATGACTAAAGTATACAATTAAATGAAGATAGAATACTACTCCGTTTGCAAAAATCACATTGTCATAAATATATGTCTCTAATTTCAGATAACCATCGGCCATAAGACATATTTACGTCAAAAAAGAGATAAAAGGGAGCCAACGAGAAACATTGCTACAAGCGGTACGGCGAACCCAGGACGTTTGGTGCGGGGCTACTGTGGCTTTCTTCTCCAAAAGGTGTAAATGTAGTTGGTGGGGTGTAAAGCAAATAACATTATGATTATTCTGCTTTCTATTTAGTTCAACCGAGCCAAGGAACATCCTTTGTGTTAAAATATTTCATTGCCTCAAACAGGTTGCTGCCTTCCTCTGTCTTGTCTAAAATGGATGAAAAATAGTCACAGCGACATCTCCTCTTTAGCCATTCAATCACCTCCTTGATCCATTGTTTTGATGACAAAAATGATGTTGGGTGCAAGAAAGACAGCTTTTATTTTCCCATTGTTTAATTCCAACACCAAAGGAACACGTAAATGGAATTGTATTTATTTCAAATGTTATCTTCCAGACACAAAAGGCTCAAATATCCACGATTTAAAAAGGTTGCTGTCCATTTATGATGGCTATAATACGCTGGCAGGAATGAGAGATTAATATCCTAGGTGTTTACTATTTGCCGATTATAAACAGCACGAGTTCCTCCTCGTATATGCCTCCTAATCTCATATTTCTCTATAGATTACAGAGTGCTGGCATTTCACTCCCGTCTCCTTCTGCAAGAAGACACTGCAGGGCTGCTTTTATAGAAGTAATATATTTTTGTTTGTAGATCGGCTAAAATGAAATGCAATCATTTAGGTTAGTTGTTGGGAATCGAATCCGTGACCATGGGTCGGACACCATCACTCATCTACTAAGGAAGCTAATAAACCTGTGAACGACGGCTACGAACGCTAATAATGCTGTAAAATTCTACATTTTAATTCAATAACAATAATAAAATGTAATAATGGTGCATAGCATTTCGAAAGGCTTGATCGTGACTTAATGAGGATAAAATGAATGCTATGGAAATTATGAGTACGAGGAGAATTGAACCGGGGCCATCAGAATAAGCATTCTATCCATTTAGCCGCAAAGCCGGACTTTAATTTGCTAAACTTTAGGCTACCAACTCCACTGATCAGGTGTTGAGTATTGGCAGTAGTAGAGGCCAGGGCAGTAGCTTGTAAAGCAACTTTGACAACACAGCAAGCTTCTACTGTGCCTACTGCCCGCAGCTCAAAACGCTTAATGCTTGACGTTCACAAGACCTTCGGTCGAAAAGGGGTAATCTAAGCCTAGTGGCACCCTACATCTTGATCCAAGCATACGCCACTGGCATTTACCTGTTTTGATCGAGTTATACTACCCATCTGCCTCACAGGTGGGTTTACTTCGTCTTAAACCACCTTGACCGATTCCTGACTGACAACAACTCTCCCTTTAAGTACATATATCCATTGGACACAATCTCCAAAACGTAACAACACATAACTTCGTGATGGTTTGATAATCAACTCAAATGGTCTAGGTCATTCTGGAGACATAATATAGTATGTATTTAACAAAAACTATGTTGATTTAATTAATCTTCCATTTGGTCCCATCAGAAGCAGATTCACTTCTGTCAACAGGATATAATGTTTGTAACAAATGTGGACCGGATATGTAAATAGTCGATACCACTTAACGATGAACAGATCGTCACACGCCTGCTGTCATATAAACATCTCATGTTTACGCCTCCGCATGTGCTGGCTCTAGCATGGTACAAGCTTACTTTTCGCTAAGTTTGATGTTATGCCAGGAACTTTCTAAATTGATCTTTTGAAACGCTTCTTTTGGCCCTCATCCATATTCTCTCCTCAGTCTTACAGCCCGTGTGTTGTCGTCCTTCTAATCTCATCATACCGGGCTCGATCTCTAGTCATGTTGAGGGTGTTTAAATATGAAAATTCGCTGTCTTCTCTTCTGATTCGTTAAGGAACACTTAAAGGAGAATATTTCCGTGACACATCGACATTTCGTAAAGTCAATAGCAATCGAAAGTATATAAAACTATTATTATTTTTGTCCTATCGTTCTACTACGAAAAATGTTCTTTCAGCTGTCTTCTTTGGGCTTTGATCATTGCCCAATGCTCCTTCATTCGTTGCCGGTGTTGCTGTTTTCTTTTCTCCGTCCACGTCTTTCCCGTCTTCATTTTTGGCCTTTCTTTCATTTACATTCATACCATTGTCTGCTGTCCATCTCACAACATTAAGTCCCCCTGTAATCGCTCACAGTCCTCAAACTCATTTACTACTCGATACAGTGTAACATCATTCGCAAATATCCTTATCTCTGTTTCCATATAATTACTCATATATTATATCATGTATATACAACAAGGAATAAAGGTCCAATAGCAGAGCCCTGCGGGACTCCTCTCTTAATCATTACGGTATCAGATAACGCTTCACCTACTCTAATTATCACAGTTCTATTTTTTAGAAAACAGCGAGACACTCAACCACATTTTTGTTTAGCACAGTAGTTTTCTCCTGAGTGGGTTGAGTTCTTGTATATCTTCATAAGTGTTCCTATTTTATGTAGTTCCCTTTCCATTTCCTTGAACCAAGATGGCTGGGTATTCTAATTTTTAGAATAGGTAAAGATCTGGTTCGATAATCGTATTGGTTTCATTCTTAGCAAGTTTCCATAAAATGCAATTCTCCTTCTCCGCATGACATCAGAGATCTGGACATGGATATACATCAAATGGTTATTCCGACGTCTATATTCGTTATATTCTTTAACGGGACCAAGAATTTTCCTCTCTTTAATATCCAATTTTTATATCAGGCCTTTCTTTTTCTTAGCAAGGCATTCCACTGCATAGAAAGCCTCTGGTATTATGACTATATTATTATTATTATTATTATTATTGTTGTTAAGGGTCGGATTTCTATAGAGTAAGCGGGTACATGTATTCGTCTCCTAAGTTCTGTGGGGAAACCTACATGCGAGTAAATGCTTTCAATGGCCGAACCGGTCCTGTTTACCCTCACATAACGTTAGGTTGTTCCTGACCATCTACCAGTAATAAATTAACTTCTTTCGAGTGATGAACACTACTGACTAATATTGGAAACGGAAAGATTATTCCAGTGAAGCTCAACTTGCAGGATTCCATCAAAATATGGCAGATATAAGGAAGTCAAATGGACGTTATCACTATTGACCTATCTAAGGCTTTTGATAGGATTGATCATAGGAGACACATTACGAAAATGAGAGCTACTGTGCTAGACAAAATGTGGTTGAGTGGATCGCTAGTTTCTAAAACATGGAACTCTGAGAATTAGAGATTAAGAGAGGCGTCCCACAGGGCTCTGTTATTGGACCTTTGTTCTTCGTTGTATATACATATATGAATATGATATGATATGAGTAAAAATCTGGAATTACATGTAAGGATACTTGCTGATGAGTTATACTGTATAGAGTAGTAAATGAGTTGCAGGATTGTGAGCCACTGCAGGAGGACTTTAACAATGTTGTGAGAAGGACAGCAGACAATGGTATGAATGTAAATGGGATGAAAAGTCAAGTTGTATGTTTCACCAAGAGGTCCTCTCAGGTTTAATTGTTGTGTATATGGGGTGATATTACCTCATGGGGAGCAACGTAAGTACCTAGGTTTAATATAACGAATGATCTCCATTGGGGTAATCATATTAATGAGGTTGTTAAGAAAGGTTGTAGGTCTCTTCACATGGTTATGAGAGTATTTAGGGGTTGTAGTAAGGATGTTGCCGGCTCTGTAGTGTAGGTGTAGCGTGCTTGCCTCTTACCCGGAAGCCCCGGGTTCGATTGCCGGCCAGCTCAGGGATTTTTACCTGGACCTGAGGGTTGGTTCGAGGTCCACTCAGCCTACGCGATTAGAATTGAGGAGATATCTGACGGTGAGATAGCCAAGCATAACGGCCGAGAGGATTCGTCGTGCTGACCCCAAGACACCTCGTAATCTGCAGGCCTTCGGGCTGAGCAGCGGTCGCTTGGTAGGCCAAGTCCCTTCAAGGGCTGTAGTGCCATGGGGTTTGGTTTGGTTTTTAGTAAGGATGTTAGGAGAGAGGCGTATAAGTCTGTGGTCAGACCCCTATTAGTGTATGGGAGCCTCACTAGGACTACTTGATAAGAGGACTAGAAAAATTCAAAGGAAAGCAGCACGTCTTGTTCTGGCTGAATCCGGACTAAGGAGTAGTGTTACGAAAATATTTAGAACTCTGGGCTGGGAAGACTTGGAAGTAAGGAGATGACCTGCTCGACTAAGTGCTATGTTCCGAGCTGTCAATGGAAAGACGACATGGAATGACATTAGTAGAAGAATAAGCTTGACTGGAGGACAGAATGGGGGCAAATATTCGTTTATAGGATGAAGAGTAAGGAATTGTATAATATATCACAGGAAATGTTCAATAAATTTCCACGTTCTTTTAAATTATTTAAGAAAAGTCTAGATAAACATCAGACAGGGAATCTGCCACCTGGGCGACTGTCCTAAATGCAGATCAGTGGTCATTGATTGATTGATTGATTGATTGATTGATTGAGGTTCAATAATATTGGAGAGAGTATGGATCCCTGTGGAACTTCACACGCTTGATTACGAAGCTAGATATTGTCAGTATTCCTATACGGACTTCACTGAGAGAGAAAACCGTTTTGGCATCCGTCATACGACTGCGTAATATGAAGGTGAAGTTGGAATTCAAGAAGACAAAATTCGAGTGTATAGCTACATTCATTTTAAGGAAGAGGTGGCAGGGATTGGAATAATTTATCAAGAGAAATGTTCGACAAATTTCCAACTTCTTTGGTACCAATGATAGGGTATCTAGCTCTAAATGTAAATCAATGGTGAATGATTGATTGATGTTCCCTAAGTTCATGTGTCACAGTTTTGATGGTCGAGGAGTGAATTAAATTCCACCGCTAAGCCTGTTTTGAAAATCGTTTAACCTGCCAACATGGTGGAAGCGTGATCTATATTACTCGTTCCTCGGCTTATCTGGAGGCTGCCCGGCCCAGTTATTAAGCCACATAATCCCCGTGACGCTGATATCCCCGCCTATAACGTTATCTTCTTCGTTTATTCTCAGTGAGGTTGCTAACCTGCCCCCTCCAAACCACAGCGCATCCTTCTCCCATTATATTCTACAGGGTTTTTATCAGTGGCGTTGTAACATTCCTTAAAGCTCCCGGCGAGAAGAGGAATTAAGGCTATTCATCTTCATCCAAACTGTCATTTCTCGACTTCAGTAAAACAGTATTGCATAGTTTGATAATAGGACTATTAATTATACTCCAAGAAACTTGATGTTGATGACATGAAAATAATACATATTTTAGAGGCTGATGGCTAGAGCCCGGAGGCTTGGGCAAACATACTGAAACGAGTAACAAGTATACTCTACGCGCACAACAGTTAAGCTATGATATTTGCATAAAATTTAGGGGCCGCGCAAATTAGAACCCCTAGAAGTTATGTTACTCTGGCTACATTACGAAAGGGCAGGCTAGACGACCCCTTCCTAGTAGCCAAATTAGTTTCCATTCTAACCTATTCCTACCCAAACATCCGTGCTCTAGTGATATCACAAGTTCATGTTATATTTACAAACAAGTAAGTGAGGGGAGAAAATTAATTGGGACCCTAAATTCAATATTATGAGTATAAATAGTTTTACTGTGCTGGGCAGGAACCTGGACAATAAACGAATAACGTGTAAACAAATTGTTAGCCACAGAGATCGATTTTTCAAGAGAGCAGCTAGCAAGACAAAACTGAAACGTTAAAATCAGGGAAATCATCGGGACAGCGAAGAATGTATTTTTTTTTTGCTAGTTGCTTTACGTCGCACCGACACAGATAGGTCTTATGGCGACGATGGGACAGGAAAGGGCTAGGAGTGGGAAGGAAGCGGCCGTGGCCTTAATTAAGGTACAGCCCCAGCATTTGCCTGCTGTGTAAATGGGAAACCACGGAAAACCATTTTCAGGGCTGCCGACAGTAGGGTTCGAACCTACTATCTCCCGAATGAAGAATATATTGGACATGATTAAACAAAGAAGGTTAAAACGATTTTAACATATGAAAAGGATGACAGACGACTAAATCTCCAAGGTCATGCTAAACTGGTAATTTGTGGGCGACAGGAATGAGGGGAAACCTAGGGAAAAAGTGGACAGAATAAAGGTGTCTACAAATATATATCCTCAGCCTGTTTCCAGTCATTCCACCGGGTCAGGAATGGAATGAATGAAGAACCAATCTAGCGGCGAGGATGGGAATTGTATTGGCTGTCGAAGTCTGTCGCACTCCTCTGGGGTAATGAGTAATGGCTGATAGATGAAATCAAATGATATTGGAGAGTGTTGCTGGAATTAAAGATGACAGGAGAACATGGAGTACCCGGAGAAAAACCTGTTCCGCCTCCGCTTTTTCCAGCACAAAGCTCACATGGAGTGAAGGGGATTTGAACCGCGGAACCCAGCGGTGACAGGCGGGCGCGGTACGCCTGAGCCACGGAGGTTCTGATAAAGGTGTCTACAACAAAAGGTCAATATCCTTTGATGCGAAGCTGAGGAACTCATCAGACCAGAAGTCTTATACGAAGCGGAATGTCCCACAACGAAACCATAATAAATAACAACAATATTCGTTGATTGTTTGTACAAGTGTGGCGTTGAACAATCGCTTTGGAGTTCGTGACAATACTTTCTACTGTACAGTAAAGGCTTGTTTTATTTACTCCTAGACTAAACATCACATTTGCCAGCAATCGATAACTCCTCTTGCATCGAACAGAAGGCCATGAACGACAAAGTCTCTTCTGTTGCCGTAACTTCTACGATATTTCTCCTTCAAAAATTAGAATACAACCTTCATAGATGTTATTCTGATGGGGAAAAGTCTATATTTTCAGAACCGTACCTACAAAAAAAATCCCTTTAGAAAAATCAAATTATCATAATCATGTCTTTCATTGAATGAAACTCAAAATGATGAGTTGATTTATTTGCATCTAAGGAATCGTTTTCTAGAGTCATCTGTGCGGAATTTGGAGTCGCAAGTGTAGGATTCAGCGCGACGAAAGCGGGAAACTCACTCAGGGCCTATGAGACTGGCACGAATGAAATAATTTCTTTACAGTATGATGAGGCGAGTTTTCTATATGTCTCTTAGGTGTGGTCATCCATAAATACTTCGCATCACAGCCTGCAAGATCTCATAATACGTCCCTCAATCATGGCCATCCATCAATATTTTACATCACAGCCTGCAAGATCTCATAATACGTCCCTCAATCATGGCCATCCATCAATACTTCACATCACAGCCTGCAAGATCACATCGACCATTTGTACTCTAACGCCCCTCTTTGATAATACGTCTCTAAGTCATGACCCTCTATCAATACTTCACATGATAGCCTGAAATTTACACTACTTTGTACAGAAAGTGGGTGCCTACTTTCATTAAAACCCTGTGAACAGTTCTCGAACACAACAAAATTCTGTGGCTTGGTTCTAAAAGGGCCAATGTCATTTTTTTTATCGAAATTGAGATATTAACTGATACAAACGCGTTTTAAAAGGGTCAAGGTCTCTGTTAAGTACTAAACGAACAGTTAACGTTTAATTAAATAAGACCGAGCTCGATAGCTGCAGTCGCTTAATTGCGGCCAGTGTCCAGTATTCGGGAGATAGTAGGTTCGAACCCGACTATCGGCAGCCCTGAAAATGGTTTTCCGTGGTTTCCCATTTTCACACCAGGCAAATGCTGGGGCTGTACCTTAATTAAGGCCATGGCCGATTCCTTCCCCACTCCTAGCCCTTTCCTGCCCCATCGTCGCCATAAGACCTATCTGAGTCGGTGCGACGTAAAGAAACTAGCTAGTGATTAAATAAGCCCTTGTCAATAATGTTAGATTACCAATGAAGTTAGAGACCTAGCCATTTTTAAGGAATACGATAGAAAAGATTAGCGTTTAATAAGGCGACTTCCACAAAGAACGTATAAAGTTATTTAAAGTTAGTTGTTGAAAAAAATAATTGGAAAACTATAAGCGAAACTTCAAATGCTCATACCTCAAAAACAGGTTTTTTGACATTGGCCCTTTTAGAACCAAGCCACAGAATTATGCGAGGGCAAATGTAGCTTTTCATAGTAAAAAAAAAGTCAGAACAACCGCTCACAAACATTGCCCACTCTACAGGCTATGCAATGTCTACAACAGTGCAGTTCGGGAAAAATAATTCTTTATACTTCTGTGTACCTCTACACCTGTTTTTTTCAACACCATCTCCGTGAAATCTCCCTAAATAACTTGTAGGGCTGATTTGAACCAACACATGTACCGGGTATTTTAAATATTATTAAGCCCTAGCTCATAAATGTACTTATAAGTGTTAAAAGTAGAAGAAAATAATAGTTTATGTATGAAATTACGTTTTTTACTTTTTATTTTACTCTTTCTTGTAAAAATGTATTAGAATAGTTGAGATCTTAGGTTATTAGAGTGATTCGAAACACATGTAAACAATTTCCATTGTAATTAAGATAAAAAAAATCCTGTAGTTCGCAGTAAATAAATAAATACATTTATAAAGGTTAGAGAAAACATTACAGAAGAAGAGAATCAACAATAGAAGTGCAGAGGACCATAAGGAAGGGAATAAACCTGCGTGGGATATATTCAGACTCAACTCTCTACAAACTTTGTATTGGCAAACTGACGTAATTACTTCACTAAGCAATCACAAACTTATTATTCTGGACCCCGTAGTTTCGTCTTCTTGAACACTATCAAGCCTGGCTATCCTGAATTCCCTAACTTACAATGTAATTTTAGAGTACTGAAGTTTATTTTCACTGGAAATGATTACCATACATTCAAATAAAGCTGAATAGTAGACACCAACAAGCAGCCACTGACTTCTACAACACATATCCGAGCTCGTATATGAAGAGGAAACATCACAGCTATGTTGAACTCAATACTCAATATACTGTATATTGTCAAAAGTGTTTTTCTCATCAAACTTTGCGAAATCGTTCTTTCCTCATCATTTCGATTAATTATAACATTATTCGATCTCGATATAACCATCTCACCTTCAAAATTCTTCTGTAACACTACATTTCAGGGGCCTTTCTTTTCTTTCTTTCTGTGGTAGTTATTGTCCATGTTTTACATCAATACAATGCCACACTCCAGACAAACGTTTCAGAAACATCTTTCTAATTTCCGTACCATTGTTCATATAATAATAATAATAATAATAATAATAATAATAATAATAATAATAATAATAATAATAATAACAACAGTAACTCATTGACTCACCTCCTTTCGGTTGGGGTGTAGTACGTCAGTTCGTCTGGACTTCTCTTTATGGTCCTATTAATGCCCTAAACGTCTGCTGTCTCTGTACAGTAGATTTCAACGGACCTGCGTGTGGGCAATAGTGCATTGTAATAAAGATCAGCTTGCTGTGAAAGTTTCTCTTTTTATGAAGACATTTTTTCTAATATATGCTGCCAAGTAAAATTTTTAACATATTACTTTCATATGCTGAACATAACAAATCAGGTTCATCCATCTCAGTGTGGCGCGGAATATTGATCTTCATCTGACCATGCTTGCTACCCCAAGACAGCAGGAAGTTGCTCCTCAAACAGTTTAAACGTGGGGTTAAATAGTATTTGGCGAATCTTTTTTCTGACTTCTTGCTGTACCAAGATAATAATAATAATAATAATAATAATAATAATAATAATAATAATTAAAATGCGTATGGCTTTTAGTGCCGGGAGTGTCCGAGGACATGTTCGGCTCGCTATATGCAGGTCTTTCGATTTGGCGCCCGTAGGCAACCTGCGCGTCAGGAATGGATGAAATGATGATGGAGACGTCACATACACCCAGTCCCGTGTCAGCGAATTAACCAATGGTGGTTAAAATTCCCGACCCTGCCGGGAATCGAGCTTGGGACCTCTGTGACCAAAGGCCAGCACGCTAACCATTTAGCCATGGAGTCGGATAATAATAATAATAATAATAATAATAATAATAATAATAATAATAATAATAATAATAATAATAATAATAATAATAATAATAATAATAATAATCCTATTTAACTTAGTGTTAGACAAAGTCATCAGGGAATGGGGAAAGAATCGAAGGTATAAACATTGGTACTCGGGGACAAAGAATTAACGTGAAGTGCCTAGCTTTTGCTGATGATCTAGCTATCTTTACCAAGACTAGTCAAGAAACCAGGTATGCCATAGAGAAGTTACATGAGACAGCATCAAAGACTCATATCATAGCTAATGGACACGAGAATATTCAAAGATCCCCACTGAAGACAAATTATGGAATAATCACACAGGTCCCTTCCTTCAAATATCTGGGAGAAATCATTGTATCATCCTGTTTGGACAGGAAAACTAATTTAGAAAGAGCCACCAAACTCCTGAAAGCATAGCGAATAACATGAAATCACTACAATAAAAGAGTGATGTCACGAAATGCAAAACTTCGGCATTACAAGAATGTTGTTCTTCCGGAAGCTTTGTATGTCTCAAAAACCACATCTCTAGGAGGCCAATCTAAATAGATGAAATTGAAAAACAAGAACGAAAAATTCTTAGGAAAATATATGGCCCCGTTCACGAAAATGGTATATGGATCAAAAGAAGAACTGTAGATTTGTACAAAGCAATCGACAAGTTCACCCACACCGTACGCAGGAGACGATTGACATTCTATGGACACATCTGTAGAATGGACGACACTAGATATGAAAAAAGCCTGCTTGGTATAATTAAATCAAAGAAGGTCAAAATCAACTGGTTAGAGGAAATAAAGCAGGACTTAAAAGAAATGAACATCACAGAAGATATCATCAGGGATCGCAAGGATTTTGGGAATCTGGTTGCAAAGCACACGTTCGCGGAAAAGGCTTAAAAACCCACAGGGAAGCAATGGACGGAAGAATGCAATAAACAGCCTAGCGAGTTCAGGAAGAGATTTTGGGAGAAGGAGAAGAAAAGAAAACCCTATTTTTGCTATTGGCTTTACGTCGCACCGACACAGATAGGTCTTATGGCGACAATGGGAGAGGAAAGGCTTAGGAGTTGGAAGGAAGCGGCCGTGGCCTTAATTAAGGTACAGCCCCAGCATTTGCCTGGTGTGAAAATGGGAAACCACGGAAAACCATTTTCAGGGCTGCCGATAGTGGGATTCGAACCTACTATCTCCCGGATGCAAGCTCACAGCCGCGCGCCTCTACGCGCACGGTCAACTCGCCCGGTGAAAAGAAAACCATCATCAAGCTAACAAATACCAACGCGCTTTGAAAACGGGCATGTCGAAGGAATAATAATAATAATAATAATAATAATAATAATAATAATAATAATAATAATAATAATAATAGTCATGTGGATCCAATAAGACGGACTAGACACAGAGGCCTTAGCGGCCACATCAAGGATAATGGAGGTAACTTTCCAAACCACCCGGAATAGATATATAACAAAAGGTGCTTTCAAATACCGAAATTGACCATCAAGCCGGTATCTCTCTCAGAAATGTCCGGTCACTAAGTTGGAGCAAAAAGAGAGTAATGTTTTCCACAACATTCTTCGTCCAAACAACAAAAACGGTATGCATATAAGAAAATCCAGACAAGCAACCTACTCTATGATAGAGAAGCTCACGGACACAATGCGCAAACGCAGGGCTCACTTTCACGGCCACGTACGACGGATGGACGACATTCGATGGGCAAAACGCATTTTAAACCATTTTCATTCTATTCAGCCATTTACCCGTGAGGGTGCGAAAAACAGACAAACAAATGAGCAAATAGACAGAAAAGCTAAATCTACTGATAGTATCTTGAGTTGAACCAAAACGGATAGATATAACAAAATATAGCGAAATAAATGACATTACAGGCAGCGGACCCCCTACAACTCCCTGCGGAATTCCACGTATGATGTCACGGACTTTACAGAGACACAAAACCACTTTTGGCATCCGACGTCTGATTGCGTCATCCTCCAAGAAATGTAACATTCCACAATACCGAGAGGAACAATGTATGACTTCTCAATTTAGATCGCCGCATTCCTCGCGAAGAGAAGTGGGTACTTGTGTTAAGTAATGCATAGCCACGTCCTGGAAACAATATGACGTGACTGCTTTAAAAATAACGACAATGAATTGGACAATATAGCGCCAATACGGAGCGAAATAATGTAATAGTGTCTAGAACAAACAGAGGCCACGGGATATTTTAAGAAATTCGCGTTCTCACATCGTCCATATGAGTTGAATGGACCGCATCGCGTGTTTAAATTAAGAATGAAAGAAAGGTTCAGATTATTCAGAGGTCAGTATACATTTTTATTTTAGTCCTTGGGAGCCAGCCGAGCTTCTACCACATATTCATTATTGAAGAAGGTTTAGACTGTAGTTATAACAACAAAATCTTGATTTGGATGATGCCAGACGTCCGCTAAAAATCTATGTTATGATTATTATTTATTTATTTAATTTCGGCAGCTTATGGGCTACACAAAACCACTTCCTCATGCTTTTTATCCTTTCTTAATTTTCGGTCTCTCTAGTATTTCTTCATTTTTCATTGTATTTTTTTCATTCGTCCAGACAATTGCACGCTTTCTGTTTTCTTCCTGAAAACCACCCAAATTTCTAATCCTATTACGAAATGTAGGCCTGCTTTCATAATTCTTGATTTTGCTAAATTATTTTTCACTTCGACGAATCAACATATTGTTAGAATAGGCAAATATTTTTTGACATAAATGTGTCCTATGGCTAGGGGTCATCTGAAAATTTGCGTTACAGATCTGTAACACTAGCAATCGTGCAGGCTGTGATGTAAAGTATGGATGGATGGCCAGACAATGTTACCTAGCGACCGTACAGGCTGTGATGTAAAGTATGGATGGATGACCAGACAATGTTACTTAGCAACCGTTCAGGCTGTGATGTAAAGTATGGATGGATGCCCAGGCAATATCACCTAGCAACCGTGCAGGCTGTGATGTAAAATATGGATGGATGGCCAGGCAATGTTACCTAGCAACCGTTCAGACTGTGATGTTAAGTACGGATGGATGGCCAGACAATGTTACCTAGCAACCGTGCAGGCTGTGATGTAAAGTATGGATGGATGACCAGGGAATGTTACCTAGCAACCGTGCAGGCTGCGATGTAAAATATGGATGGATGGCCAGACAATGTTACCTAGCAACCGTGCAGGCTGTGATGTAAAGTATGGATGGATGGCCAGACAATGTTACCTAGCAACCGTGCAGGCTGCGATGTAAAATATGGATGGATGGCCAGACAATGTTACCTAGCAACCGTGCAGGCTGTGATGTAAAGTATGGATGGATGGTCAGACAATGTTACCTAGCAACGATGCAGCCTGTGATGTGAAGTATGGATGGATGCCCAGACAATGTTACCTAGCAACCGTGCAGGCTGTGATGTAAAGTATGGATGGATGCCCAGACAATGTTACCTAGCAACCGTGCAGGCTGTGATGTAAAGTATGGTTGGATGGCCAGACAATGTTACCTAGCAACCCTGCAGGCTGTGATGTAGAGTATGGATGGATGGCCAGACAATGTTACCTAGCAAACGTGCAGGCTGTGATGTAAAGTATGGATGGATGACCAGGGAATGTTACCTAGCAACCGTGCAGGCTGTGATGTGAAGTATAGATGGATGGCCAGACAATGTTACCTAGCAACCGTGCAGGCTGTGATGTAGAGTATGGATGGATGCCCAGACAATGTTACCTAGCAAACGTGCAGGCTGTGATGTAAAGTATGGATGGATGACCAGACAATGTTACCTAGCAACCGTGCAGGCTGTGATGTAGAGTATGGATGGATGCCCAGACAATGTTACCTAGCAACCGTGCAGGCTGTGATGTAAAGTATTGATGGATGACCAGGGAATGTTACCTAGCAACCGTGCAGGCTGTGATGTAAAGTATGGATGGATGACCAGGGAATGTTACCTAGCAACCGTGCAGGCTGTGATGTGAAGTATAGATGGATGGCCAGACAATGTTACCTAGCAACCGTGCAGGCTGTGATGTAAAGTATAGATGGATGACCAGGGAATCTTACCTAGCAACCGTGCAGTGTATGTCTTATGGCCGGTTGTCATCTGAAATTAGCAGCCTTTGATAAATAGCCATGACCGTAAGATATATTTATGATCGTTCGATTTTCGCAAACGTAAATGTGGTTTCTTTTTAATACTTAGATTGATGCTTTGACGGTCCGAATTTATATCCATGATGAAGTCGCTTTTCGGGTTTTGCTGTTTCAAAAAAAGGAAACAAGGAGAATTTCTTTACGTTTTAGGGAATATTTGTTCCACGTCTTTAGGAGAAAGAATATCTCCTTGTTTTCTTCACAACGCCACATTAACACGTCTATAAATAATTTTTGTCAGTCTTTCCGCGTTCATTCTGACCAAGTGACCATAAAAAGATCTTATTTTCCTGGGGGTATCTTGATCATTTTTCTCTTTGCCTGTTTCTTTCTTCTCATCCGAGAACTTCCAACTTTTCTTGGTCCAAGTATTTTCCCTCTTTCCTTTTTCTCTAGTTCTACATTTTATCTCATTTAGTTCAAGATTAAACATTGTGATACGTAAAGGGATTTTGGTTTTATGGTAATGTAGGATTTTTGTTTTAGCTGAGAGTGGTTCATATTCTGTAAATGTCTGCGTTAATCGATACGCCAATTCCATTTACTGAGCTCTATATTCTCTTCTTACGCCGTTTGGCTGTATTATTTCCCTGAGGTACTTGAATTTATTTATGATCTGTTCCTTCTGCCGCATCTTGTGTTTAGGAATCTGGGATCACTCTTAGCTTCCGTTACGAATAATGTCTTTCAAAAGAAATCATGCCTTTTCTCCGCTGTGTCTTCTGAAGGATTTATTTATTATTCTTATTTATTAACTCTCCCTTCCCGTCACATGAACACGCAATACTGAATACATCCGCACACTGAAAGTGTTGGCGTCTGGAAGGGCGCCGGGCCATAAAATTGAACGTAAACCACATGTAGTTTGGGAAAAAAGACAAAAACAGAAAAGAATATTGTAATTGGTGACTATTTTAAATTTCGGCTTATACATTCACTGTAATCAGTAAATGTTCAGTCTCCAAGTCCCGATACCTTCAGACCTACCTTGTGCATATTATTTTTACGTTGCCCGTTTTTATTCATGACTGACAAATGAAACATGTTATGTCGACCCATGAAGCAGTTTAGGTAAATCCACTAAAGAAGGAAACTTACAGCTTGCAACAATGCTGAAAGAGGTCCCACTGGGTATCGTGGTTTGGCAACGACGAGGCCCTTTGCATTGTTCCCACTTACTTGTGCTAGGCTTGTCACTTTCAGTTTATCCTATCTGACCTCCCTTGGTCAACTCTTGTTCTTTACGACCCCGACGGTATTAAGTGTCGAGACCTTCGTGGCCCTTGTCTTTCTCTGTCGATACCTTCATTTTCCCCTATGAATAGTGTCAATAAAGGACGGTTAGTTGCTTGTACTGCCTATTAAAACAATAATCACCACCACCATCACGACCATTGCAACAATGGACTATACCACTCGGTAGCATATATTAACCAAAGAATAACACAGAGGTTTTTCTTGTTAATATGTCAACGATTGCACCTGAAGATGGAAGCCAGCCGTACATTTGCCTTTAGCCCATAGGCGCTCAACAATTCATACCTCACAAATAGGAAACGCACAGCTCGAAACAAAGAACCATTTCACTCGACAGCGGAGATAAAAGCAAACATTACACGCAGCTCATTCTTATTAAAATAACGTGATCGGCCATAAAACTTTTTATTTATAGTATGGACTTTACTGTAGTTCGCCTGCTGCAGATCTTTCTATTTGACGCCCATCGGCAACCTGCGCATCAAGGTGCGAGAAGATGATAGGTAGACTCCGAATTTTCAGGCAGTACTAGGTTAGAATGTTAATTGATTTGGCAAGTGTCGACTAGCCCCCTCTTCCGCAAAGTATCAATCAATCAATCAATCAATCAATCAATCAATCAATCAATCAATCAATCAATCAATCAATCAATCAATCAATCAATCAATCAATCAATCAATCAATCAATCAATCAATCAATCAATCAATCAATCAATCAATCAATCAATCAATCAATCAATCAATCAATCAATCAATCAATCAATCAATCAATCAATCAATCAATCAATCAATCAATCAATCAATCAATCAATCAATCAATCAATCAATCAATCAATCAATCAATCAATCAATCAATCAATCAATCAATCAATCAATCAATCAATCAATCAATCAATCAATCAATCAATCAATCAATCAATCAATCAATCAATCAATCAATCAATCAATCAATCAATCAATCAATCAATCAATCAATCAATCAATCAATCAATCAATCAATCAATCAATCAATCAATCAATCAATCAATCAATCA
Organism: Anabrus simplex; assembly: GCF_040414725.1. Lineage (NCBI taxonomy): Eukaryota > Metazoa > Arthropoda > Insecta > Orthoptera > Tettigoniidae > Anabrus > Anabrus simplex. The sequence continues at coordinate 78,030,945 of NC_090277.1, forward strand.
ATCAATCAATCAATCAATCAATCAATCAATCAATCAATCAATCAATCAATCAATCAATCAATCAATCAATCAATCAATCAATCAATCAATCAATCAATCAATCAATCAATCAATCAATCAATCAATCAATCAATCAATCAATCAATCAATCAATCAATCAATCAATCAATCAATCAATCAATCAATCAATCCTGATCTGCGTTAGGGCAGTTACCCAGGTGGCAGGTTCCCTATGTGTAGTTTTCCTAGCCTTTTCTTAAATGATTGCAAAGAAATTGGAAATTTATTGAACATCTCCCTTCGTAAGTTATTCCAATCCCTAACTCCCCTTCCTATAAACGAATATTTGCCCCAATTTGTCCTCTTGAATTCCAACTTTATCTTCAGATTGTGATCTTTCCTACTTTTAAAGACACCACTCAAACTTATTCGTCTACTGATGTCCTTCCACGCCAACTCTCCACTGACAGCTCGGAACATACCACATAGTCGAGCAGCTCGTCTCCTTTCTTCCAAGTCTTCCCAGCCAAAATTTGGCAATATTTTTGTAACAGTACTCTTTTGTCGGAAATCATCCAGAACAAATCGAGCTGCTTTTCTTTGGATTTTTTGCAGTTTTTGAATGAAGTAATCCTGGTGAGGTTCCCATACACTGGAACTATACCCTAGTTGGGGTCTTACCAGAGACTTATATGCCCTCTGAGAGGAACATAAATCCTAGGGCTTCTGATGGGCCGTGCTTCTATGTTTATGCAAAACTCACAGCATAACCGTTGTGCAGTATAGACTATACCTGTTACCAGCTTCAGTAATTTTGCAATCTAACCTATTACTACTTATGCTTAATTCCGGAGTCTACTGATAAGGATATAAGGAGAGAATGAAACCCAGTGTCACGACATAACCTACTCCTGACGAATAACATCAAGGGGTCTCCTTAAGGCTTAATGTCCCTATTCAACGGACGAATCACCATCAAATTACATAAGTACTGCGGAGAGGTTTGTAGTGATTAGAAATATTGTATATCATCACCTCTCTTACATTTTTTAATGTTCAAAACATTTCTTATCAGACAAAGTAGGGTCCCCATACAACGAAAAACGTAAAATTAAGCAATTTCCTCAATTGTGCCGAAAGTTGAAAGGCTAAAGGGTTTCAAACTGTGATTCCTGGTTAGATCTATCAAACTAAAAAACGAATCGCATATCACTTTTGGCTTAAGTTCAGTTCCGAAAAACATCCGAATATGGCTTGTTTCTTTAATCGTATTCTTTTTGATTTAAATAATTGTTTCTGGGAAATGCTCCTTAGTTCAGTTCCCTCAGACGTTTTTGATTTTTTGAGTGTAGTTAAGTGAAACTCTGCTTTGACTAACATTAGCGCTTGTAGTGGTAGATAAAGGAAAATTACTGATCTACTCTAATCGACCGGATAACGATGATTAAGAAAAGGATTATAATTTTTATGAATAAATAAAGAATATATTTTCATACTTTATTTTATTTAGCTAAAATTCGTGGCTCACATCCCTGGGATGTTGCCTGATGGGGTGGAACTCTGGATTTTTCCAACCACAGGACTCAATCCAGCTGACTGCGTTGTCAGACAGTATGCACTTCATGGCTTAAAGGATCATGACTACCAAGTATCTGGCGAACTCTTGTCTTTAGCCCAAGCGCCTTTAAAAGTTCATTGCATCATAAACACGAAACATATCTCATAACAATCAAGCATTTCACTCGACAGCAAACATGAAGGCTAGGATAACACGCAACTCATTAACACGAACGTCACCGCATCCTGCCGCCTATTGCAACACTCTGTACTTTCAGCAGCATTTGAACTGCTATCTATAAAGCTGTCTGTTAGTTTATACTTTTTCGCAAAGGGAGATAATGAAGGTATGACATTTAATGTTCTTTGAACTTATGAAATGTGTTCAGAACAATAGACCACACAATGATAAATACACTGACAAGCACAGGGTTATCGGGTTCAGAGGTAATGCCAAAATCTATTAATACCACAGCGCACGGTTGTACATCTGATAGGAAGCAAATGTCACAGCAACAATCCATTCAAAAATACGGATAAGCCTCGAGGTCCTCATTGAAAATGAACTATTCAAAGCATTTCATTCCTGTAGAGAAAACTATTACGGATTTCTGTTGAATAACACGAGTATTTTGTAATTAAAGTTAAAATTAGAGAGAGTAAATAATTTGACTTAAGGCAGTGGAAAACTTTACATTACAACAGGTCATTTTGTCTATCCTGGGCAGCTTGTAAACATGAAAGGGGACTTAAGACCGGAAATCTTCCGACGTATCAAACTAGGATGGCAAGCTTACGAAAGAAATTCTTCAGTCTTCAGATCCAACATGCCAACCCACCTGAAGAAGATAGTCTTTGACCAGGGTGTTCCCCCTGTACTGACTTACGGTTGTGAAACCTGGACATTAAGCGAGTTTGTTAAGCAAAAACTCAGAACAACCCAAAGAGCTATGGAACGGTTCATGCTAGGCTTCACGAAGAAAGACAGGAAGAGAGCAGATTACATCAGGTCAGCCACAAAGGTCAGTGACATTTTAGAAAGGGTGTTTACCCTAAAATGGCAGTGAGCAGGCCATATTGCTCGGAGAACTGATGGTAGGTGGACAAAGCTTGTGCTTGAGTGGAGTCCGAAAGATCATCTGAGACCTAGGGGAAGACCACCGGACAGATGGGATAAAGACATCCGGAAGATTACTGGGATCAATTGGCAGAACATCGCCCAAGACCGTTCCAGATGGAGAGACACAATGCTTCGGAGAGTGGGCTAGGCGAAACTTAGCACTAGCCAAATTAGTTTGAATTCCAAGATATAACAACCTAAACACCCGGACTCGGGATACGTGTTGTAGCTTATACATCTTGATGTTCACATCGTGTTTGTAATGCTAGTACTCTTTGTTTTACCGCATACCGTGTACCTGGCCTCAAATAAATGGGTTTTTAATCCCAAGTGTTCAACAAGCAGTGAGTGGCGTGATGCTGGAGACTAACGTGCCAGCTGTTCCTGGCAGATCCCGGGACAGGCTGTGTGTTAACGAGGTAGAAACTCTTCCACACGTCTTGAGAACTTACTCACGCCGCGAGTCTGAGGAACAGTAGACGTTCGTCTGCAGATTGTGACAGGGCTGAAAGACGTTGGCTAAACCGTTCACGAGGAGGGCCATGGTCTGTCTGACGAAGGAAAGGTATGGCGTATAGATATCATTGCGTTCAAAGGCGGACGTTGACGAATCTGCGAATCTGCTCTTATTATCGGTTCGACAGCCAGGTTCGAATCTCACGCCAAACAAACTGTAGAAGTAGAAGAAGAGAAAAAGAGAGTGTACAATCCCGTATGACCTCAAAAAAATACAAATTCAAGGCGGAATCATTTACCACCGACCTTCATTCAGGTTACAAATTCCCTAACAGTAGACTTTTCTTAAATTATTTCAAAGAAGTTCTAAATTCATCAAACGTCTCCCTGCCTAAATTATTCCAATCCCTAAGTCCTCTTACTATAAACGAATATTTTCCCCAATTTATCCTCTTGAATGACTAATTTATAGTATACACTTTCCTACTTCTAAAAATACAGTGCAAACTTATTCGTCTACTAATTTCATTCCAAGCTATCTCTCCTCTGACAGGTCAGAACATACTGTTTAGTCGAAGAGCTCATCTCCTTACTCTCAAGTCTTCCCAGCCAATTTTAGTAACACCACTCCTTTGTCGGAAATCACCCGGAACAAATCGAACTGCATTCTATTGGCTTTTTTTCCAACTCTCGAATTAAGTGCTCCTGATGACGCTCTAATGCTCTGGAACAATGCTATAACTACGTTCTTACCAGAGACTTTTGTGCCCTCTCTTTTACGTGCTTTCTACAACCCCTAAATACTCATAACCTTTAATTACAATACCGTTTATATGATTACCCCAATGAAGATCTTCCATTATACGAACACTTAGGTACTTTCAGTGATCCTCATGTGGTAATTTCACCCCATCAACTGAATAATAAAAACTGGGAGGGCGTTTCCTCTTAGTAAAACTCACAACTTGAATATGACATTGCCTGCTATGTATATCACAACGTTGGCAAGGTCTTTTTGCAGTTGCTCATAATCTTGAAACTTAGTTATTACTCTGTACTGTATGAACTCATCGTCATCATATCTGATTTAAGTTCTTTATACATATAAGTTATATGCACAAAATATAAAGGTCCAACAACAGAGCCCTGAGGAACTTCCCTCTTAGATCAGACAATGCTTCACTACTCGAATTCTCTGAATTCTGCTTTCTAGAAATGTAGCCACCCATTCAGTCACCCTTTTGTCTAATCCAATTGCACTCTTTTTCTCAGCAGTCTCCCATGCATAAATAAATAGCGATAGTCCGACTCATTGGCTGAACGGTCAGCGTACTGGCCTTCGGTTCAGAGGGTCCCGGGTTCGATTCCCGGCCGGGTCGGGGATTTTAACCTTAATTGGTTAATTCCATTGGCACGGGGGCTGGGTGTATGTGTTGTCTTCATCATCATTTCATCCTCATCACGACGCGCAGGTCAAATGGAAAGACCTGTACCTGGCGAGCCGAACCCGTCCTGGGATATCCCGGCACTAAAAGCCATACGACATTTCATTTCAATAGCGATACATTACATTAGACCTCCTGAACCTAAAATATCTACCAGTATCTTACTCTAAAAGCAACATTCAAACTTTACATATCTCTAACAGTATTGTGAAGAAAGTAGCTCTTGCAACCCTTCTTTTTGCTATTTGCTTTACGTCGCACCGACACAGGCAGGTCTTATGGCGACGATGGGACAGAAAAGGCCTAGGAATGGGAAGGAAGCGGCCGTGGCCTTAATTAAGGTACAGCCCCAGCATTTTCCTGGTGTGAAAATGGGAAACCACGGAAAACCACCTTCAGGGCTGAAGACATTGGGGTTCGAACCCACTATCTCCCGGATGCGAGCTCACAGCTGCGTGCTCCTAACCGCACGGCCAACTCGCCCGGTCTTGCAACCCTTAAAGTTCCCTATTGCATTACTCAGGCATCACCTATATCAACCATGATGGCTTCCGTTGCAAGCTACAATGGTGCGACACAATGATGATCAACCAGAAAGCAACATTGACGGAAAAATGGGATAATTTCTGCAGCTATATTTGTACCATCGAGTTTGTACCGTGAGAGAAAATTGAAATATGTTGAAAATGGATTTTTAGCAAATCAGTTTTCAAATCCCCCGATTATAATAGGCATTCATATGAAGAAAATTATTACAAATGCTTGTGGTGTAACGATTACATTATAAATTTGGTCATCACCAATTAGAGATCCTGGTTGTCTAAGCTCTGTCCTGATTAATAATCAAAGGGATGGTATTTCATTGGGGTGACATGAAGATGAACGTAACTTTTTATAATTAAGACATTGATTTATGGATGATTGATCCGTTATTAACAATTATATCATAAAGTTACCTTAGGGATATCGGCGTAATTTTTTTGAGTTCTTATAAATTCCAAACATAATAATATAGATAATAAATGTTTACGATTAGAACAGGAAATAACGGTTCTGCGTTTAATGGCGACATACCCGTGTGGGGGATACGTTTTCTGCTCTCAAAAATGAAAAAGAAACAGAGCTAATGTAGAGGCTGATCTTCGGTGAGAGTGACTACGCTTCTAAGACGCTTACTCCTAGGAAAATTGCACCATCCATTTCATTGATCCAAGAACCACAACAAGTGATTTTTTTCAAGTAATTTTCCAGACTGTTTTATTTGCCAACTTTAATATTTTTTAATAATTTATGTGCATTTATAATGCATATTTACTTAACTAAATTTAAATTAAACCTTCAAACAAAGTAAATATCTGTCCTGAATTATACGAATAAAATCACACATGGTGTCATGACAGTATTCTGTTTTTAGTTCGCTGAATGCAGTGGCTAACCGGTCCCGGGGTGTGCGTGCGATGTGCTCAGGGCGCATCAGAGACAAAAAGTTTGGGAAACTCTGCACTAGACTATACGTGCCTTATACTTTTATCAGAGACTGTACTGTTACTATAGAGTTTATTTTTCGTTCTCCGGCCCACACAATGTAAATAGAACAGATGACGTGTTTGTTTTTTTTGCACAGAAGATTAAAGCCATACGGTGACATTTATCAATAACAGGATACAGTTAACGAAAATCTGCGCACAGCAATTAAAGCCGCAGATCCGATTTACCAAATGGCCGTACTTATAAATCCAACATTATTACCGATTAAATTATAATTCTGTATTAAATGAGGATTTAACAACTAATTTAGGAGAGGGGAGGGGGAGTAATGGGGAGTAAGTGCGGTTTAGATGCTGAAGTATGAACGGAGTGGGGGTGAAGAGGTGATATAATAAAATAAATATAGAGTTAACAACAGGATTGCCACCATTTTAATCCTAAAATCTCGGGACTTGGTATTACAAATCCTTACCGTTAAACCGTTGTGTGTGATTTCATATGCATTTTATAGTAAGTTAGCCCTAAAAATAACAATTGGCCTTTTAACTTCAATATTATATATAGGCTTGCCCACGTATAATGAAAATTTGAATTCTGTATAATTATTATTAATGTTTAGGCAATAATAAGTTAGAAAGCAAACTAGTTTAGCTGGTAGAAAATGTCGTATAGCCCGCTCTTCAGTAATGTAGTGGGAGCGACATAATTTTCAGGGGTTCTAATAATCAGTACCCCTAAAGTTTGTGCACGTCTCCAAAGAGAATTGTTGTGTACACGCGTTACTCGTTTTATGAAGGGGAGTATAAATGGCCATTTTTTGAAAATTTTTAATTCTTTTACGCAGAAAAATGATTTGGAATTTGCTGATAAATTTGGCGAACGATTTATTAAATTCGGTTGAGTGTAAATATATTTAATTTCATTTAATTTCAATTAGCTGCGTAGAGAAATTTTTAGCATATTCATAAACCATCGATCAGTTATAAATTAATATCTCAAAAACCACAAGGTCTAGAAGATTGCTGTTTGTTTTAAATTCTAATGGAAACCTTGATACATAAGTTCGTAGGTCTGGAATAGCAGTTGTGATTCTTGTTTGCGTTGTGCATGAGGTATTCTTGGTATAGTATGTAAATTTTCATTCCTCGTGCTGTTGTACTAGTGTACTATTGATTTGTTACTAAACCTATCTTTTTCAGACAAATAAACCGTTTTATCAACAACTATAAAAGGTAGACTCCTGATTATTTATAGCTCATTTATAACACGCGTCTGATACAATGCCTCTAGAATGGTGGGTATATCTGCAGTAAATAATTAAGAAAGAATTGTACGGAAAAGAAAACAAAAAATATCTCCTAACTCTTACAATATTTACTTCAAACAAACTAGAGGAATAAGAGTTACGGCTTTTTAGATGATGTTATTCTGTATAGAGTAATAAATACGTTACAAGATGGCGAGCAACTGCAACGTGACGTCGATAATGTTGTGAGATGGACAGCAGGCAATGGTATGTTGATAAACGGGGATAAAAGTCAGGTTGTGAGTTTCACAAACAGGAAAAGTCCTCTCAGTTTTAATTACTGCGTTGATGGGGTGAAAGTTCCTTTTGGGGATCATTGTAAGTATCTAGGTGTTAATATAAGGAAAGATCTTTATTGGGGTAATCACATAAATAGGACTGTAAATAAAGGGTACAGATATCTGCACATGGTTATGAGGGTATTTAGGGGTTGTAGTAAGGATGTAAAGGAGAGTGCATATAAGTCTCTGGTAAGACCCCAACTAGAGTATGGTTCCAGTGTATGGGACCCTCACCAGGATTACCTGATTCAAGAACTGGAAAAAATCCAAAGAAAAGCAGCTCGATTTGTTCTGGGTGATTTCCGACAAAAGAGTAGCGTTACAAGAATATTGCAAAGTTTGGGCTGCGAAGACGTGGGAGAAAGGAGACGAGCTGCTCGACTAGGTGGTATGTTCCGAGCTGTCAGAGATTTTCGATGGGACTGATATTGATGGATTAGAGAATTTATTTTTAACAAAATCCCCATAAACAAGCAAGCTACCTCAAAATAATTTATAGTCTAAATTAATACTGTTTGTTCCTCGAATTTAAATACTGACGTTCCCACAATTATATAGAGGCATTGTCATGTAACGCAGTAACAGATACAAATGAAACTACCTCTTTTCGATGTTCGAGTAGGGAACAAAAATTACAGACTATATGTCTGTAATAATTTCATTTGCGGTTTTCACAGACGGGGAGGTGCCAGACGTTTGTCTCGTAGGAGTTCTTCTACGGGCTGACCTGTTTGAGTACCGGACAGTGCTGGAATTGAACCAGTCAGGCTAACAGGCTGCCGATTGAGTCTCTCAGCTCCACGCAGTAATTTATAATTTTCCTCCTATATTCCGTCTTTCTTTCTTTCTTTCTTATTCAGTTTAACGTGCAGGGTTGGTTTTTCCCTCGGACTCAGCGAGGGGTCCCACATCAAGGGCAGTGTCCTGGAGCGTGAGGCATTTGGTCGGGGATGAAACTGGGCACGAGAACCAGTAGCTCTTCCAGATGGCCTTGTGAGTTGTGAGTTTGGAAGGGAGGAGAAAGCGGCCGTGGCTTTAAATTACGTACCATCCCAGCATTTTCCTGCAGAAGAAGTGGGAAAACCACGGAAACCACTTCCAGCATGTTGACGGGGGAATCATTTGACCTCCCAAGGATGAGTGGACCCCGTTCTAGTTCTCGTATCACTTTTCAAATTTCGTGGCAGAGCCGGAAATCGAACCAGGGCCTCCACGGGTGGCTACTAATCACACTCACCACTACACCATATAGGCGGACGCCTTAATTCTTTCATCCGAAATACGGAACTTCGTGATGTTATGTGCAGTTACCTCTATGCGATGCCGTGATCTGTATTTCCAATCCAGTATAGTGCAAAGATAACAGACATAAAGTTAGTTTTATGTGTATAGATAAGTCTGATTTTTATTCCTTTAAAAATAAGAGGGACTAATATAAGAGCTCATTTTTATTTCTCCCCAGATGAATCACTTGTTGAAGTTTAAAAATGAAGATATTCCAGAGCAGGCTGCTACAGGAACATGACTGATAGATTGGCCTTGTTCAATAACCACGCCCCTCCATAGCCTGGTGGAGAGCGCATGTCCAAAGCCTGGAGGCTCTCCGATCTCTAACACACATCCACAGTTCACCCGCCACGGCCAACTGTAACAGACGCTGGTTCGTCTTCACGCGTCTTCTCTCACACTCGCGAGTATTCGACAGTCGTTTGACAATCTTCTTTGACAGCGACAAAAATCATTTTAGTCTAAAAGCAAGGTTACTTCACATTTAAGTTACACACGTTATTGATTTGTTGAAGACTTTTCTCTTAGGAAACCTTATAGCTCTCTTCGAAACCCCTATTTTCGCTAACACATTTCGCAGTATAATTCAAGAACTATGTAATCAAATATTCAAGACTTTACGAAACAAGACAGTATATTATTTTTACGTTCAGAGATTCTTGAGACTAGGGATTTGTTTAAGGTAAACAAACATTTCATCATTTTCCTTAAGACTACCACGTGCTTCTATAAGAAATACTTCTCATGCCTCCGAAAATCAAAAGCAACGATCAAAATATGAAGCGCAAAATATGTGGAAAGTGTTAAAAGGAAATATTTATTACGATTGTTATTAGAAATCTTTCAGTGGTGGACTTATGAAGCAGGATTTTATTCAAAATAAACATACATTTCTTCATTTTTCAAATATAGATACTCTGAACATAAACATATTCACTATATTTTTCATATCAATATGACTTTAGCGGTTAAGGACGAAAAAAACTATTAGCATGAACTTTTAATTTACAGGTCAAAAGTTAATTGTTTGAAATAGAACAAGAAAGTTAATAATTAATTGAAGCGGTTGTGATTGAGTTTCACAAATCTGCCTCATGCATTTCTTTGGAACAAAAAAGGAATTTTGTGTTTCAGAGGAATTTTATATGAATAATCTCAGACAACACTCTTATTTCATCTCTTTGCAGATTTTGTGTTAATATTTCTGGTTAGGAGATATTATGAAATTATATCATTAGTGAGTGTTTTAGAACGGTGTCTGAGACATAAACGGATATAAAATAAATTTAAATAACAATAAACAAATCCGCATTTTAAATAAATTTGTTTCTATAGACACGTTGTTAACTGAAAATCAAAATCAAATTTTGGCGATCAGCACAAATGAAAATTCGATTTATGAGTTTCATACCTGTGGTGGTGTTATAAACGATTAATTAGTTTGCGTTTATTAAGATTATTTATATACTTTCCAGTTTGTTGTGTAAAAAAGAGACATTTCCGTGGGACAGTAATCCCAAGGATATTGTTTCACGAAATTTAGTCGGTGGATTGCTTAAAGTGAGTAAGAGTTAGTATGTGGAAATGGTGGAATTTGTTTGTTCAGTATTTAGTGGGAATACGTTCGGTGTCTGGTAGGTACCATGGAACTCTGATAGTTTAGAAACTGAAAGGAAATACTGCTTACTGAAAGACATTGCTCAAACTTGCTACGTTCTATCAAGTAACAGCATTTATGAATTAGACTGATTGCAATTGTAAGCGCGTTCCAGAGCATTCCGATTCAAATTAATTTGTAATTTATTCGTAACTAAGACGGTGGATACATTTAAATATTCTGGTACAATTTACGTATAAAGTGCAGGAGTAACTCATTTTAAAATTATTTAACAACGCAGTATGTACATTTTTGCTAATATGGAATTTATACTCATCAGAAACCTACTTCTCAAACAACGAAAAAGGTTTCAAAGGTGTGGCAAAATATAGGTCAGTTTGAAAGTATATATTGTGAAGTTACTACGTAGAGTTTTGAAGATTTTAACGGACAGTAAAGTGTGTCCTTTTATCTATCGATAATACTAACATAAACAAGGAAATATTTCCAATTATTCTGACAAATTTAATAGAAATCGTAATTAGCATGAGAATTTTTGATCACAATGTGCATTCTAAAATTATTGCACATATAAATGTCAGTTCTTTAAGATTTTGCTACCAAATTCTAGCAAGGGATAAAATGAATTTGAATATCTGTGGTTGTTCTTAAAATGACCTGAAATTCAAATATATTTCGTAAGAACTGTATATTTAACATCTTTCTAAAATATCTGTTATATTTTGATGCCTGTAAATTTTGGGCGTGAGGATCAAAATTCGAAGAGATTCTACTATGGTAGTGCAAAGCCCATTGATAATGGTAATGAGAAAACATTATTGAGTCATACCTTTAATAACATTTAATGGTTTTTAAATGCTAAAATATAATATTTGTTCTAAACATATAGAGAATAATTTTCAAAAATATAAATCGACTCATAAGGAAAGGATTTTTCTTAGCATATTCAAGCGTTTCTTCGTTGTGCAACTATTGGTAGATTGGTCATTATTGACTATATTATAAACATGAAAAATAATTGTTCAGTGTTGTTGAGAAAGACAAATTATTGCTGAAATCGAAACTCGTTCTAAAATAATTTTATCCAAAAGTGTTTTGTTAGTAACAGTTCAAAGTGGAATAATAATAATAACAATAATAATAATAATAATAATAATAATAATAATAATAATAATGATAATACAGTTTTTGTCGGACTTTTTGAAAAGGAAAAAATATGTGTAGTTTATTTGTGCCTCAGAGGAATTTTGTATGAATTGTTTGAAACAATCTTGAAAAGTATTGGAAGTTCATGAGGGTTGATGTTCAAGAATTGCTCCAGTATTTAATTTCTTTCGTTGTTAGGGAAGCTTTGTTTGGAAAGTTAATTTGTATTAAACAAATACTGTATGTGTGAGATAATGTGAGTTTTTTAAAATCAGAAATGAGGTGAAATACTGTGCCTTGCGTTATGAAGCTGTTAGTTATTAACTCGGGAATGAGTGCCGATAGACAGCGAGTCAAGGAAGTGCGTGTGAAATATCTCTAAAATTAAATGTCTGCTTGCGTGTGTGTGTTTCTCACATGTGATATGCATTCTTCAGACAGAGAATAAGCGAGGCCGTCTAGTTAGTCATGAATTCGACCGACTCCTCGATGGTAGCAGACGTTGCAGAGCCGCCAACATATTGCGGTGAAGGTCTGCAAGATTTCCAGCTAACTTACAAGCAAGTTCATGGATATGCGAGTTTGTTGGTGTGTGTTTTCGGTTCGGTTGCAAATACTCTGAACATTGCTGTTCTTACTAGGCGGGAGATGATCTCGCCAACCAATGCTATTCTTACCGCCCTCGCAGTGGCTGACCTGTTAGTTATGCTGGAGTACATCCCTTTTGCTTGTCATCAGTATCTACCTCATAAGAAGAACAGGAAATTCCAGGACAGATATTCTTACGGTTGGACTTGGTTCGTTCTGTTTCACTCTAACTTCGCGCAGGTGTGTCATACAATCTCTATCTGGTTGACGGTCACCTTGGCGGTGTGGAGATACATCGCCATAGCTCACCCACAGCACAACAGAGAGTGGTGTCGCATGCAAACCACACTTGTTGCCATCGCCTGTGCTTACATTATCAGCCCTCTACTGTGCATTCCCTTCTACATGGCCTTCACCATACAAAATGGAGAAGTTTTGGTGGACAGTGAAGGACAAATAGTACAAAATAAAAGTTATGCTAACGAACCAGGTTATCGCAACGAGACATATTACATCGTGAATCTGAGTGAACTTGGAGGCGCCCAAGATGGTTTGTTATTCAACATCAATTTTTGGATGTACAGTGTAGTAATCAAAATAATTCCTTGTATAGCTCTATCAATTCTCAGCCTTAGATTAATAGCTGCTTTGTTAGAAGCAAAGAAGCGTAGGCAAAATTTGACTAGCAAGCCAGCTCTTCCATCAAGTTCTTCAAATGAAGGATCCAAGATGCTGAAGAAACCTAACAGGCAAGCGGATAAAGACCGTCAAACAGATCGCACAACAAGGATGTTACTGGCTGTCTTGTTGCTGTTTCTAATCACGGAGTTTCCTCAAGGTATCCTAGGGCTGCTCAGTGGTATACTTGGTAACTCCTTCTTCAACAATTGCTACATGAAGCTTGGTGAAGTGATGGACATCCTGGCACTCATAAACTCTGCCATCAACTTCATCCTCTACTGTGCCATGAGCAGACAGTTCCGGACAACCTTCAGTCTCATGTTCAAACCCAAGATCCTCAACAGATGGCTGCCAGTGTCTCATTTGAACGGGAACGCCGACAACAATGGCGCTACCACCAACAATGTAACAGTAGTGACACAAGTCTAGCGTCTGCGACCTTGGCGCTGTTTGCTGCGTCAAAATTCTTCTTCTCAGACTGAGAACTTGTGAACTTTAAAGAAAAGTGTCAGCACATGTGATGAAGATCACCTGCATGGGAATGGATTAAATAATCCCGGAATAATGCCCACCAATTATAACACGTAAGTACTTTTCATAAGATAAATCTTATTGTTCATTTTTTACTAGGTAGTGTTCACGCGTTGTTGACTGGTTAGTCTTTTTTAATTCCATCAGTAATGCCGCTGAGCACTGCTGAGAGTCAGCAGAAGAGACAAAGCACACCTCATTCAGTGGACGATTATTCTTGATTAGTTTTAGTAGCTTAAAGCATTGCAGACCGTCATTATGGAGTCTGGGCATTGGGCACTAAGAATGTTAAAAAGACAGTAAAAGATATTTAAAATGATCACTATTATAGACAGTACAAATCTTTTAAGTGAATAATAAAGTAGTTTTCAAACACTTTAGAGAATTGGAGTGTAAGAATATCACCACAGAATTCTCTAACGTATATATTTACATTAATTGTTAATGCATAATGACTACAGCCCGAAATTTTATGCACTAATAGGTTAGAATGCAAACTTACCGAAGCGAGAAGCAAGTATAGTCTACCTTCACAACGACTCTGCTATGGGGTTTGCATAAACATTAGGGGTACGGCCCATCAGAACCCCTATAATTTATGTTACTCTTTCTACATTGTGGAACAGCGGGTGGCCGGTATTTCCTACTAACCAAATTAGTTTGCCGCATGAAAATCCGGGCTTTAATAATGACATAACGACCCTGTAAATATCGGGAAGAGACTCCCGTTCAATGTCGCGCTACTTTCAATGGAGGAAGAACGCAAACTCAAAGCGCTCGTTGGAAAGGTTGTCATTTTACTGTCCTTGATTACAGGGTGAGAGAAACAACGTTTTACCACTGTTTACGAAAATTTTATGAATACAGGTTATTTAAAATCTGCCCCATTCTTTGTAACAATCAGTAAGATTGGGTTGTCAGCCCAACGCCAACCCCCAGCAATGCCGGAGAGGCGATGTTTCCTTTCGGGGTTGTCTCCCTTGGCTGGTGGGTCCCCATCTTGAAGCGCAAGGAACTCGCTTTATCGCCCTTACATGACTTAGCCGTGTACACGTTTGCGCAGGGGCCACGGCGTGGACGTGCATGTATCCAGCTTGGTAGGAATAAATGATAGTTCCTGTGTTTTATTAGTAAATTTCACCAGCAAGGAGTGAACACAGGGGACCACATACTAACCCTTCAGCCCCCAATTTTACCCCTGTTTGCCAAAATTCTTAAGAATAGAGCCCCGAAGGGCTTTGGGCTACCAAGCGACCGCTGCTCAGCCCGAAGGCCTGCAGATGACGAGGTGTCGTGTGGTCAGCACGACGAATCCTCTCTGCCGTTATTCTTGGCTTTCTTGACTGAGATTCTTTCTGGCAACAAGTAGGAAAATATAAAGATGCTGACGCCCTCTGCCTCTAAGAATAGTTACAGGTCAACGACAGCCGAACGACCTTCAAATAGTAAGAGGCAACCGGAACCAGAAAACAAGGTGGCCACATATTTGTAGCGAAAGTGTGTAACGTTATTCTAAATTTTTTAAAAAAAATATTTGAGTTATTTTCAATCCAATGCAGTGTTAATTTCGCTAAAAAATTGAACTACCCATTTATAGGTGTTATATTTGCAATTGTGTATTATGTTCAGTTCCTAGAACTCAACAGATCCATAATTAGCTGTCGTAGATGGCCTAGGCATCACTGAAGAGGCATACTAGGGAAGAACTGCTGAAAAGGAGTGTGAGGTTGTAAATATTTGCTTACGATGTAAACAAAAAAGATGTAGGCCTAAAAAAGAGAGGCAGATAGTTTGTGTAACCGTAGTCCACTGTTGGCTGTATCTATGTAAATAAAAGTAATAATCATTTTATTTATTTTTGCTAGTGGCTTTACGTCGCACCGACACAGATAGGTCTTACGGCGACGATGGTATAGGCCTAGGAGTTGTAAGGAAGCGACCGTGGCCTTAATTAAGGTTCAGCCCCAGCATTTGT
Source organism: Anabrus simplex (assembly GCF_040414725.1). Lineage (NCBI taxonomy): Eukaryota > Metazoa > Arthropoda > Insecta > Orthoptera > Tettigoniidae > Anabrus > Anabrus simplex. Next base: position 78,046,424 of record NC_090277.1, read on the forward strand.
GTGGTGTGAAAATGGGAAACCACGGACAACCATCTTCAGGGCTGCCGACAGTGGGATTCGAACCCATTATCTCCCGGATGCAAGCTCACAGCCGCCCGCCCTTAACCGCACGGCCAACTCGCCCGGTAATAATTTTAATAAAAGTAATTAGTATTATATTCACGAGGTCTAGAATGCCTTTCATTTTCTCGCAATTGATGAACCTTACCAATGTTTGTTGATACACTCACTTCGCTTTAGATTTGTTGGAAATCTTTATCTCCCCTGTGGGTCTGGTCAAGTGAGACATTATCTGTATCCCAGGGCTGTCCAATTTGTAAGGGCTGAAGGACCACATTGGAAACCTTAGCATGATCGGGGGCCGCACTTTAATAATAGTCCAAATTTCGTAAATTTGCGCAAATAGAACAGAGGTACCAGCACAGTTCAATTGAAATGAAGGTTTAATATTTTAAATTGCTTAGAACACTATTTTATTATTGCATAAAGAGTGAAATTAAACATCTTCTTCTTCTTCTTAATCTGTTTGCCCTCCAGGTTTGGTTTTTCCCTCGGACTCAGCGAGGGATCCCACCTGTACCGCCTCAAGGGAAGTGTCCAGGAGCTTCAGACTTTGGGTCGGGGATACAACTGGGGAGAATGACCAGTACCTTACCCAGGTGGCCTCACCTGCTATGCTGAACAGGGGCCATGTGGGGGGATGGGAAGATTGGAAGGGATAGACAAGGAAGAGGGAAGGAAGCGGCCGTGGCCTTAAGTTAGGTACCATTCCGGCATTTGCCTGGAAGAGAATTGGGAAACCACGGAAAACCACTTCCAGGATGGCTGAGGTGTGAATCGAATCCACCTCTACTCAGTTGACCTCCCGAGGCTGAGCGGACCCCGTTCCAGCCCTCGTACCACTTTTCAAATTACATGGCAGAGCCGGGAATCGAACCCGGGCCTCCGGGGGTGGCAGCTAATCACACTAACCACTACACCACAGCGGCGGGAAATTAAACATAAACACTATATAAGCAGGACAATTGAATTTAAAAGAAGAGTACCCAGCCAATTTGAATTCATTTGAATTAATATTAATATTCGGCAAGTGACAAAAAATTAAAAAGAAATACTGAAATGAATAGTTTAGGCCTATTCAAACCAAAACTTAAAGAAGCACAATTTAGTGAGACAAGTGAGAAGGGCAACTCTTAGCACAGGCCAGAGCAAAGTGAACTTTTTACTACAATCTCATTCTCACCCATGGCTGTGACAATATGGAAGCTGCAGGTGTATTGGTCGTGCTGAGTAATGACATTCAGAGCATGACCGGTGTGTCTGAGGATGTTGAAAGGTGTTATTCACAGAATTAGTACTGTACTGTCTGGCCCATTGAGGAAAGTAATGGGAAACTACCTCACTCCTCGTTTTGCCTAATACGCCTCATTTTGGTACTGCCATTGGTTTTTGTGGTTTCCCTATAACTTCATAGACTTTGGTGGTGATATTTGAGTATCTAACCAGCTTCTGGGCTGATGACCTAACAGACAGTGTGAAGGGAACAATTGTAAATACTTGTAAGAGCCTTGAATCCCAGCAGTGTACTTCCAGGAGTACTTCCCGGAAAATTTCTTCGAGTGTGCAGCGATGTGTACCATTGAGAGAAGAATTGAAACTGCTTCTTACGAGGGCTGATCAACAAAGACTGAGACTGATTTTTTTACAGATGTTAATTACTCCATTTCAATGTTTACATGATCTTTTTCAAAGTAGTCCCCTCCTACTTCAATGCACTTTTCATAGCGTCTCTGCCAGTCCTTGAACACAGTACCATTCTTTCTCAGGTCCTGGAGAATCGCCTCACTTTTCTTGAGCCGTGCTTCAGAATTCTAAAATCGAATGCCTTTAGTGATGTGAATAAAAACATCACAGGGTGCAAGATCAGTGCTATAAGGTGGATGCGGTACACAGATAATGTTGAATCGATCCAGAAACTGAGTGACTTGATTTGCGACGTGAGGCCGTGCATTGTCGTGATGAAGTCGCCACCCAGTCCGAGAAAGCTCTGGTCGTTTCTTTGCAATGCGCTTCCTCAGTGTAGCCAATACTGACGTGTAGTAACAGTAGTGTGAGCGGGAACTGCACGCTGGTAAATCATTCCATTACAGTCAAAAAATGTGATCATCATTTTCCCTGCAGATGGGACTACTTTTGCCTATTTTGGCGAATTCCACACTGTGCTGGCATTTTTCATTCAGGGTCATACTGAGGATGCTTCAGATTTCCGTAAGTTTCAGTGGCTGTATGGTTTAAACGAAAACAGAATTTGATTGCACTGTACTGCTCCTCTCGCGTCTGGTATGCGAACTGCACGTAGCGTCTACACAATAGAGCATTACTACCAACCTACCGATACGAGAGTGCTGCCGCCTGAGGACATTATACTTAAGAATCAGCTCTTTTCAAATATTTATGTTACAGATAGGAAACTATCACGGAAGCTGCAGGAAAAAAAGCAGTCTCAGTCTTTGTTGATCAGCCCTCGTACCACAAAGGCAATTACAGTATTTCTTGGTATGCTACGTTGCATAAAAATGTCATGGAGATCAAGAATTGGTATGGCATTTGTGGGGGGTCATTTTCCGCCGAAGTTAAGATTTTCATTTATTTTAAATAAAAAATAATCTATTCAGCCCAAGTGAATATTTAAAAACAGGAAATAATATTGCAGATTATTATTTTTTTTGCTAGGGGCTTTACATCGCACCGACACAGATAGGTCTTATGGCGACGATGGGATGGGAAAGGCCTAGGAGTTGGAAGGAAGCGGCCCTGGCCTTAATTAAGGTACAGCCCCAGCATTTGCCTGGTGTGAAAATTGGAAACCACGGAAAACCATCTTCAGGGCTGCCGATAGTGGGATTCGAACCTACTATGTCCCGGATGCAAGCTCACAGCCGCGCGCCTCTACGCGCACGGCCAACTCGCCCGGTGAAGATTAATTAGTTCTGACTTGGGTATATAACGAATGTAAAAAATAATATATTTTTGAATGAGCTATGTTTTTTGATGTAAATTTTCTTCACATTAAAAAAATAATTTTTATGGCCTTCGCCTTGCAAACCACTGCTGTAACCCCTCCATGTCGTAAGATGCTACTAAGAGGGGAAGTCGCTCTCTAACCCCAAAACATATCCATGATTCAATGCTCTTCCAAATGTACGAAAGCAAAGTTTCTATTTTACAACGTTTGTCACCAATAAAAGGTGGAAATTCGGGAAATATTTTTACTTCACTGGGAATAAAGAAACTGTGCCACAAATCCCATCCCATATTTTTCATGAGACCTGCGTGCGTCGGTGCGATGTAGAACAACATCCAGACCCATCATTTAACAAATGTGAAAATTGGAAACCACGGAAGGCCATCTTCAGCGTTGGATTCGTACTCACCATCTCCCGAATGCAAGCTTATAGCTACGTGACTCAATCCGCGTGGTAAACTCGCTCGTTCTCTGGCAGTGTTTAGAACGTTAGATCCTAGTATGCGCACCCTTAATAGTTGAACTACATTGTGGCCGGGAAAGCTGAGTGGTCAATTAGAATAACTCACAGGGGTAACTAGTGCACTCTACGATTGAGCTAATGGTAGGAGTCCCAGACATGTAACTACGATCCAAGCCAAGAGAGCAAAAGTGTTAGAATAGTGGTCACGGTTGGTATGTTTTACTTCGAACTTAAATCTCCATGACATGTCACTTGTGAACGAAATTCCACAGGCAAGCAACTCAATGTTGAAAACATCCTAGGGATATGAGCTACGAATTTTAGGTAGATAAAATATAATAAAATATGAGAATATATATTCTTTATTTATTCCTAAAATTTACAATCCTTTTCTTAATCATTGTTATCCTTTCGAGTAAATTAGCAGTTTGCCTTTCTACTACTACGAGTGCTAATATGAGTCAACGCAGAGTTTCACTTAAGCACCACTATGAGCGCTAATGTGAGTCAATGCAGAGTTTCACTTAAGCACCACTACGAGCGCTAATGTGAGTCAATGCAGAGTTTCACTTAAGCACCACTATGAGCGCTAATGTGAGTCAATGCAGAGTTTCACTTAAGCACCACTACGAGCGCTAATGTGAGTCAATGCAGAGTTTCACTTAAGCACCACTACGAGCGCTAATGTGAGTCAGTGCATTGTTTCACTTAAGCACCACTACGAACGCTAATGTGAGTCAATGCAGAGTTTCACTTAAACACCACTATGAGCGCTAATGTGAGTCAATGCAGAGTTTCACTTAAGCACCACTACGAGCGCTAATGTGAGTCAATGCAGAGTTTCACTTAAGCACCACTATGAGCGCTAATGTGAGTCAATGCAGAGTTTCACTTAAGCACCACTATGAGCGCTAATGTGAGTCAATGCAGAGTTTCACTTAAGCACCACTATGAGCGCTAATGTGAGTCAATGCAGAGTTTCACTTAAGCACCACTATGAGCGCTAAATTGAGTCAATGCATTGTTTCACTTAAGCACCACTATGAGCGCTAATGTGAGTCAATGCAGAGTTTCACTTAAGCACCACTGCGAGCGCTAATGTGAGTCAATGCAGAGTTTCACTTAGGCCCTTATAACTACATTCCGTGTGGACATATAAAACAAAATAAAAAGCTGAGGGTATTGAATCAAGGAACACATTATAGAAATAATTATGTAAATAAGTTAATTTGGCTAGGATTTCAAGCAGAAAGAAAACGAGTAAAGGAACAAGGGGTTTTAGGCATTCTTCCGGAACTGCATTTAAGGCCAGACGTTATTTATCGATTTTTTAAAAGTTGAATACAGCTATCCAAGACTCTCAGTTTGAAAAATTTTCGGGCACTTTAGCAATTAAAATTTCGGCACAATTGAGGAAATTGCTTAATTTTACGCCTTTCGTAGTATAGGGACCCCTACTTTGTGTGCTAAGAACATTTATCAACATTAAAAATCTGGCCCGTATATAAACAGAGATTTATTTTGGAAATTAACGTCTCACAGCCCCGCCATCTCCTATGTCTTCTAGTAGCGCGTGACGCTAATAAAACTAATTTACACACTAAATTTTGTTCCACATGCTTATGGTTACAGTGTGTGGGATCCTCACCAGAACTACTTGATTCGAGAACTGGAAAAAATCCAAAGAAAAGCAGCTCGATTTGTTCTGGGTGATTTCCGACAAAAGAGTAGCATTACGAAATTGTTGCAAAATTTGGTCAGGGAAGACTTGGGACGAAGGAGACGAGCTACTCGACCTAGTGTTATGTTCCGTGCTGTCAGTGGAGAGACGGCGTGGAATGACATTAGTAGAGGAATGAATTTGAGTGGCGTATTTTAAAAGTAGGAAACATCACAGTATGAAGATAAGTTGGAATTCAAGAGAAGACATTGAAGGAAATATTCGTTTATAGGAAGGGGAGTTGGGGATTGGAATAATTGACCAAGAAAGATGTTCAATGCATTTCCAAATTCTTTGCAATTGTTTGAAACAATGCTAGAAAAACAACAGATAGGGTATCTGCAGCCTTGGCGACTGGAGATAGTGGTGATTGATGAAGAATTAATTGTTTTTCTGAATTATGTTCACTTGGAGCTACTAACGCCGACGGGGGTACTGAGAAGAAGAAGAAGTACAACGGTTCGCTGCGGTACTGTTAGAATTTGGCCTGCAGGTTGATGCACTTACAAAGCCGCGAAAGGTATGTTGCCATGGCAAGCAAGTGGAGTTTATGTTTGCTTAAAATGAGTTGTAAGCACTGAAGGTAGACTGCAGATGGTGAGTTCGAACCCCGCTGTGGGCAGCCCTAAAGGCGGGGCTTTCACACATATGGTGAATGCTGGCACTGCCCAAGCCCCCCTCCCAAAACAACCGGGTCCGGATGTTTAGCCATTTATAGGTTGAAATGAGAACCAACTGAAGAGAGTGACAAGTATACACTATGGCAGAGGAACCGATCTATGGTTGAGTTTTAAATAATTTTTTTTGTAATCACGAAATTTGTGGGGCCTCCGTGGCTCAGCCGTCAGCGCGCCGGCATCCCACCGCTATGTTCCCTGGTTCTAATCCCGGTCACTCCATGTGAGATTTGTGCTGGACAAAGCGGAGGCGGGACAGGTTTTTCTCAGGGTACTCCGGTTTTCCCTGTCATCTTTCATTCTAGCAACACTCTCCAGTATTATTTAATTTTATCTCTCAGTTATTAATAATTGGCCGAGGAGAGTGCGACAGGCTCCCGCAGCCGGCACAGTTCGTATCCTCGCCGCTAGATGGGGCTTCATTCATTCCTGATCCACTCGAAAGACTGGGAACAGGCTGTGGATTTCTTTTCAATCGCCGAATTTTGTCACAGGAGACCTTGTACACACTGAAATCATCACAGGATTTTCTTCCAACCTTAAAATATTCTGCTACCTCTGCCGGGATTCAACCTGTAATCTTTGGATTTAGTGATGGATAATCAACCATTGATCCAATGTGACAATGTGGACGGAGCCAGCAGTGGGCAAAATAATAGCGAGACTCGTGATAAGGAAGCCCCTAGAAGAAGCTGAATAGAGTCCGGATTTGTAGGCATTAATAGACGAATAATAATAATAATAATTTGGTGTGGCTATTTCTAGCCGAGTGCAGTCCTTGTAAGGCAGACCCTCCGATGAGGGTGGGCGGCGTTTGCCATGTGTAGGTAACTGCGTGTTATTGTGGTGGAGTATAAAGTTATGTGTGCTGTGTCAGTTGCAGGGATGTTGGGGACAGCACAAACACCCAGCCCCCGAGCCACTGGAATTAACCAATGAAGGTTAAAATTGCCGACCCGGTCGGTAATCGAACTCGAGACTCTCTGAACTGAAGGCCAGTACGCTGACCATTCAGACAGCGAGTCGAACATTAATGGGTTATAAGCAATTTTACTGAGGCGTATAACAAGAATAATCTAGCCGCATAACACTTCTGCTGTGAGATTTGCATAAACATAAGGGGTACAGTCTATCACTATTATCACCCCTAGAATGTATGTTACTCTCGGTACGTTACAGAACAGCGGGCTAGGCGACACTTGCCACTAGACAAATTAGTTGGCAACAATACACCAGTTCAACGAACCTTGCTCGTTGTGAACTGCTCAGGATTAGGAGAAGCCATGTAGAAGAAACAGAAGTTCGACGTGTTGGTGTGTTATGCTCGTGAGTAAATAAAGACTATGTCGAGTAGAAAATTCAAACGCGATGGAACGGTAAATATTAGTTCATTTTTGGCTATTTGGTTTACATCGCACCGACTCAGGGAGTCATGGAGATGGTGGATTATGACAAGTTAGGGACAGGAAAGGAAGCGAACTTGTCCTTTACAACGACAGCATTTGTCTGGTATGACAATTGAAAACCGCGGAGAACCTTCTTCAGCCCTACTGACAGTGGCGGTCGAGTCCAACTGTCTTCCATATGCACCCTGAAGGATACGTGACCCAAACCACTTAGCCAATGAGCTCGGTAAATAGTAGTTCAATAAATCTATTGGCTAGTAAACACTCTACCTCTATATGTAGTAATGTTAGTTTTATGGGCCCTGCTTACCCGCCACATTATTGTTTTTATTATTATTATTATCATATATACATCGAATCTCCTCTGTCATGTAATAGTAACATCCTAGTGATTTCTCGGTCTCTCCCTACGCCGTCATCTTCCTTTTCTCGCCAACTATTTTTATTCAAGAATGTTGTATCTGGTCAAAATTTGTTCACCTTTCTTTTTCAAGGTGGTATCAACTCGAAAGTTTCTCGTAGCTTAAGGGTGGGTTCACAGATACAAACTTCGATGTAGGAGTCTAGTTTCCCTATCTCCAAGCCTGGGAATTCTCACTGGACTACAAGAGATTCCATCCTACGGTACTTCTAGTCCTTTCCATAGCCCTTTAGGAACGAGGGCGCATTCCGTTTCAGAGTAATAGTAGTAATGCAGTGTACTGTAGGTGGAGTGAGTTCAGGTAGAGTTAGGAACAATATCGAGTATCGAAAGGTCAAACGGTGGTTTGCAGTGCTGTGGAGATAGTTGAAATGACAAATGATACGATACAGGAGATAACTGTCGAGAACTAGCTGGACAGAAAATCACATGTGGTGTGTCTGAAAGAAAACTCATTGGAAATAATAATAATAATAATAATAATAATAATAATAATAATAATAATAATAATAATAATAATAATAATAATAATAATAATAATAATAATAATAATAGTATGCCTTTACTTGCAGGACCTAGTTTTTACAGTGCACTATGTCTTCTGGTATAGGCTAGAGCAATTCTGTTACTTTCATTGACCTGTCACAGTCTTATCCTTGGCTCTGACAATATGAAAGTGACAGGTATGAGCTATGCTAGTAATGCCATTCCTTATGCAGCCAGTCCCTGCTATGAATGGTGCGAAAATGTTGCTCATAGGGTCGGTTGATGCATGCATTTCAGTGGGCTTGGCGTCCGACTCGTTGGCTGAATGGTCAGCGTACTGGCCTTCGGTTCAGAGGGTCCCGGGTTCGATTCCCGGCAGGGTCGGGGATTTTAACCTTCATTGGTTGCTTCCAATGGCTCGGGGGATGGGTGTTTGTGGTGTCTCCAACATCCCTGCAACTCACACACCACACATAAAACTATCTTCCACCACAATAATACGCCGTTACCTATACACGGCAGATGCCACCCGCCCTCATCGGAGGGTCTGCCTTACAAGGGCTGCACTCGGCTAGAAATAGCCACACGAAATTATTATTATTATTAGTGGGCTTGGCAGACTGATATGTAATAGCAACTTCTGGCTCGGTGAGGAAAGCAACGGGAAACTACCTCACTCCTCAGTTAACTAGTACGCCTCTTCAGTGATGCCTAGGCCATCTATGACAGCTGATGGCGGAGCTGTTTAGGATCCAACCAGCCTTCGGGCTGACGACTGAACATACAATAATAATAATAATAATAATAATAATAATAATAATAATAATAATAATAATAATAATAATAATAATAATTCATAGCTTCAATACAAAATACGGACAAATCAACAGAGTCCCTCACTTCAAATACCTGGGCGAAATCCTGGAACCATCCGGACAAGAAAAAATAGCCCAAAACAACCGTGTCCAAAAACTCAGAAGAGCATATGAGAGAAGAAGAAAAATCTACAGCAAAAAATGTATGTCTCTCCACGTTAAGATTAAACATTACAGTACAGTAATCAAACCTGAGGTTTCATATGCAGGGGTAACTCTAGCGCTTCATAAAAAGGGCGAGCTGGAAAATATCTTAAAAGATGAGCGAAAAATCATGTGGAAAATTTTGGACCAAGGCACACGGAAGAAGGGTACCACCTCCAATCCAGAAAATACACAGAAAAGTTATCTAACATTGCGGCAGACCGCAGGAAAAGAAGGCTACAATTTTATGGACATGTTAAGAGGCTTTCAGAAACCAGACTAACCCACCAAGTTCTTGAAAAGTTGATAAACTGAAGAATTTCCTTTGGACACAACAACAAAAGCGGATATGAAGAACGTAACCTGAAGAAATTTTGAATCGAAATATATATAGGAAGAACATTGGAAATTGGGAAATTACTCCAGAGAATGAAGTACCAAAAAGAGCAGGTACGAAGTGGACGGAAGAAAGGAAGAGGATCTTTAGTGAACAGATGAAAGCATCCTGGATCCTCCGCAAACGAAATCATAAATAAAGGTTGGTGTGTTGCGAGAGGGAGCTTTCATGCATAATAAAAATAAAATAATAATAATAATAATAATAATAATAATAATAATAATAATAATAATAATAATAATATTAGTTGACATACCTTCCGGAAGAGGAGATCCATGTTCTTCGGAGATATGTACAGAATGAACCCGGGAAGACTGACAAAGCAGAGAATGAAGTTCACGTACCTCATCCGAGGTCATCCCTTGGTTCTTTTCTTTTCCACGTCTTTGAATTATTGCTTTTAAGAGCTCGTCATGTCCTATTAGCTGTCCAATAATATACATTCTTCTTTTCAGGGCGCAATTCCAATGTTTCCTGTTTCCTTACTCTTTAGTTTTCATCATTTGTCTGTAGCACTACAAGTCGCCTCTTTGCCTCCTCAGTTCCCATAGTGAAAGTTTTCCAGCCCACTCCAAAGATATTCTTTTAAAAGCCTTTTTAATGTCTCCATACTGATACTGGGAAAAGTTAAATTTTTTTTTTTTTTACTGAAGTCACTGTTTGCTTGGTTGATTGTACTCTGTACTTCTACTTTATCTTGTCCATCCTTGGTGATCTTGTTTCTGATGTAAACGAATAAGTCAACTTATTTTTTCTTTGCTATTTGATTTACGTCGCACCGACACAGATAGTCCTTATGCCGACGATGGGATAGGAAAGGTCTAGGAAGTAGCCGTGGCCTTGATTAAGGTACAGCCCCAGCATTTGCCTGGTGTGAAAATGGGAAACCACGGAAAACCATCTTCAGGGCTGCCGACAGTGGGATTGGAACCCACTATCTCCTGGATGCGAGCTCACAGCTGCGCGCCCCTAACCCCACGGCCAACTCGCCCGGTGGTCAACTTCAAGCACTTCGTTGCCTATCTGGATTCGCTTGCCCATCTTTATCACAAACCATTAATTGTTTTAATTATTTTCACATTGTATCTTTTTTCCATAACCTCATCCATTTTTAACAGCATGGCCTTAAGGTTTTCTTCGTTTTCATCTAGCACTGCAATGAAATCAATTTCATTTTGGGTCCGTATTGATAATTATGTTATATAAGTTGAAAAACTAGTAATCGCCTTTCCCTGACGGTGTCGGTTATCTTTTCAGAATGCTCGTAAAACTCCCGAGATATTCGTTTTATCCAGATTCCCTCTGAGTAGACTAGACCAAAGATTTTATTATTATTATTATTATTATTATTATTATTATTATTATTATTATTATTATTATTATTATTATACAGGATTTAGACTTGACAGAATATACAGAATACTGACCTTCGGTTCAGAGGTTCCCTGCTTCAATTCTCGACCAGGTCGGGAATTTTAATCCGTCTGATTAATTCTTCTGGCTCGGGGACTGGGGATTTGTGTCTTTCCCAACACTTTCTCCTTTAACATCCATCACAGAAACACGCAATTTTGAATTACATTCCTGCACCTATGGTTGGCGTGAAATAGGGCATCCGGCAGTAAAACAAGGCCAACTCCACCTGTGCAACACAGTTCACACCTGCGATCCTACAGAATACGAAAGAATCAAAATTATTTCATATTTTGTTGTAGTATACAACACTGTTTCATAGAAACGTTTGGTGATTTGCCTACCTACCCAGGGGTTAGACTATATCATTTAAACTATGGCCTTCGTACTTGCTCGCGCAGGACTCTTAGTATGAACACCCTAGTATGCTAACTGCGCGTGAAGTCACGCAGAGGTTCCGTTGTGACTCCCACACGACATAAAGTAGGCATGATAAAGCATGATTCTATTATCACCACACTATATCTTTTGTTCAAAGTAACCAATGAAAGCCCCCCGTATCAAGGTGAAGACAAGCTCGTTTCTCGGAAATATAGTTTCATGAAATCGTGATAAAGTCTATTTTCCTGGAAGCCAGGAAGTTGACGAAGGAAGTTATTAGTTTTCTTGTCCTTTGTAACTAGAATCCGCATTCTTATGCAGGAATACGTTAGAACGCAAACTTACTGGAGCGGGTAACAAGTATACTGTAACCCGCACAATGGTTATGCTATGAGGTTTGCATAGACGTTAGAATTTATGTTATTCTCACTATATTGGAGAAGAGCGGGCTGGTCGACCTTCGCTAATAACCAAATTATTTTGCGCACTAATTATTGCCTAAAAATCTGGGGTCTGTTTACATTAAGCTACTAAACGCTAACATCTTGTGAATTGAATACTGGAGAGGAAGAAGCAAGTGACGTGATGAACCAAGTCTTATATACAAGGACAAGTAAAACGAAAGCATTAAACGTGTAATAAAAATCGAAATGTTCCGCCACACTTCCGCGAGATCGCAGTACTCTTACAAAGGTAAGAACAGCGGTCTGTTATTCATTTTACGTGTAGTGAATCTGTGAAACCTAATGAAATTCATTGATTAATAACGATTCAGTTTGGAGCTGCATCTTTGTCGTAGCAACAACATAACACCTGCCCGCGACAATCCACGGCCTATGTTTTCAGTGTCCTCCATATTCACCAGACCTGGCCCCTAGCGATTATGCCATGTTTTGGCCACCCAACAGAGCACTCAATTGGGGTGTTCTGTTTGAATGAATATGAAGGTTGAATGCGGTTCATGGGTGGTTTTTCTGGAGGAATCCATGCGCTTTGTAAGCGCTAGAAGACTTGTATTTAGCATAACGGATGCTACGTCAAAAAGTGATGCAGTTAATTAGCAATTTTACTAAATAAAATAAAGTTAAAATATATTTTAAGTTATGTTTTACTCGTCCTGGTAATTATAGGACCATGAATGAGAACGCGCGCAATGACAGATCAGTGTGTAAAGAAGAAGCAATACAATGAGGAAATAAGGACAAACATCAAAAGAGAAAAGGAGAACTATCTCTACATCTTCATTCTCCTTAACTGCCGTCCTCGGAAGCCCGAGTTCGCTTCCAGGTACTGCCGGAAATTTAAGAATGACAGGAGGGTTGTGTTGTAACCAAGGTTGAAGTTTACAAACACAACTTTTATTGCTTCACTTTATGATATTTACACAAATAATTGAAATTTATTTTGAAGCAAAAAGGAATATTGAATCTTGAGAAAAGTCTGTCTTTATACAATATGTACAGGTTTACAGTCTTTATATACACTTCTATCTTGAAAAGATAGTCTTTGTGAATTGACACGTTGATAGTCGAAAACTATCTGGCACACTAACATAAATGTCTTTGAGAGTCCTTGTTTGTTGAAGTGCCTGAATTCCTAAAAAGCAAGTTCAATTGATTGAAGAAATTCCACCTAGCGAAACTAAGGGAGCTTGCATAACTTAGGGAATGAAAATGGCTTGTAAAAGAATTACGGTACATAGGCAGAGGAAACAGGTAAGGGAGCGGTGACCAGAGGTGAAACCTCGTACTGCCAGAAATTCAGTCCACCTGGTCGAAGCACATTTTCAAGAGGAGTAGCCTCCGTGCTCGACGTAGGGTGTATTCTGGAGCTGGACACCGGGGCAAGTGGGCGAGTGAGCAGACAGGGAGCTCCTATTTATAGTACACTCGATGGTCAGGCACGCGCACTGAGGGCTGCGCGTCGAAGCTAGCAGAATGATACACAGGCGCGCGTGCAGCTGGCTGTCGTTGCGAGAAGGGAGCGCCGGACATACAACAGGTTGTATCTGGTACATGCAGCCCACTTCGCACTACTTCGATATGAGAATACGAGTCTAGTACCTATATGAATAGTTTGAGTGGCTTAGGCGGTAAGCCCCCGTTGTCGGGTTCGATTCTACGCTAGCTGAGATCCAGTTCGCCGAGCTGAGATGGCTTGTATTATGAATGGTATCGGTTGGCCACCTGTTCGTGGACCGAGTAGTAGTTGACAATGTCAATCAATTCAGTAATAACACTCAGTAATGACAGTCTTGACACCCTCCCTACATACACCTCCAACTTACCGTCACGCTATCAAACATATACGACAACTCCATCCATGATAGACACCTTGGAAAGCAAGCTGTCCCACATCGCTCTCCACGTGTTATAGAAAATCTCTCTTCGAACCTGTACGTTTGTCTTTGCAAGAATTGTCAGCCAGGAAATGTCACGAGTTTTCTATAAACACAGAGTCACTTTGCTTTATAATTAAACATTTCGTCTCCATATCTTCACAAACTGTACAGTATTCATAAACTGAGTTGAACAGTTCTCTCATGACGTTAGTTCACAAATTGTGAGTGACCACGAAGGTCTAAATGAAAGCCAAAAGTACAAACTGCTCTATAGAACAATAATACTGTGAACAGGACAAATCGTAGTATGTAGAATGCCGTGGCCTATCTGTATTAGAGATGGTGATTAAGGATGCTCATTGTATCTTTTGTGACATTTAATATGATGTTCTCTAACGTAGGGTGATGAATACCCAACACATTCATCCTACTGACCAATAATTATTTTCAATATAACAAGTAACTTGTCCGCTTTCTTTTTCAGGTGGCCGGAAGTCTTCGAGACAAAGAAAATAAGCCCATGGACCATCAGTTTTAAGTGAACGCTGTGCCAAATCTTTTTTTTTTGTGGAATACCTGGACATCGTTTTCTAACAGTGCATTATGCAACAAGCCTATAATGGCAATAATTCAGACACGAGTATGTTTATAAAACGAGAGTGTGTTAATTGCCATTTTAGGCGAGTTGCATACGACTGTTTATGCTCGACGACAATTATAACTCTATTTTTAAATATTCATAAATTTCTGTCGAGATGTCGATTGACAGTTGAGTTTACTGAACAGAGCGCATGCGCTGGGTTGTTGATTTTCCGTGAGCGGAACAGAGACCTTGACAGGAAACAAGTGCGAAGCAGGTGCGATGCTATCTTTAGCTAATTGATCAAACAGTTGAATCATAATGAAAATCTTAACTCTGATTGGCGGAGAACCTGTATCATAATGAAAATCTGAACTCTGATTGGCGGAGAACCTGTATCATAATGAAAATCTGAACTCTGATTGGCGGAGAACCTGTATCATAATGAAAATCTGAACTCTGATTGGCGGAGAACCTGTATCATAATGAAAATCTGAACTCTGATTGGCGGAGAACCTTGAACTATAATGAGCCTCAGTTTTCTGGCATCACCGAGCATAAATGGTTTTAACATGCGATGCTGTGAAGCGCATGGAACTATTACATAAGTTATATAGAGTATGTTACCGGGAATTATATAGCCTAGATATTAAATACTCTTTCAAAGGTTTTGATGAAATTCGGAATGATTCGATATAATTCCAAAGCCTTGCATTTTGTTACAGTTTCATCAACATAGCCCCAGTGTTATTTTCAAAATAGTCAAACTCTGGTTCTTGTAGGGCCTTGTTGTATTTATGTGTCATCATTTTCGGATGTATACCTTTATACAAATTGGAAGATAATGTTATTGGTTTGAGCCAGGGACAAAATATTTCAGTGGATATGTGGATACATTTGCTCAATAATTTTCCACTCTTATCCCATATATCTGATTACAAGTACGTAGAAAAGCAAGAGAAAGTATTTGTGTGAAATCTAGCGTCAAACTTTGAAACACTCGCAGATGAATGAATTCCCCGATTTTGCATGCGTAATTATTGCTAGTGACCATTTAAATAACAATGAAAAAAAGGGGAATAGTAATAAGAATGCGGTTATTGTGAAAGAAAATATAATTACACAAATGATATGGCGTATAGCTTTTAGTGCCGGGAGTGCAGGACAAGTTCGGCTCGCCAAATGCAGCTCATTTGATTTGACACCCGTAGGCGACCTGCGCGTCGTGATGAGGATGAAATGGTGATGAAGACGGCACATACTCCCAGCCCCAGTGCCAGTGCAATTAACCAATTATGGTTAAATTTCCCGATGCTGCCAGGAATCGAACCCGGGACCCCTGTGGCCATAGGCCAGCAAGCTAAGCACTTAGCCATGGAGCCGGAAAATACACAGATAATTAAATAGATCAAAAGAATAAACGAAAAAAACAAACGAATAAACGAATAAACCATCAAACAAACAAACAAACAATGAACAAATAAGCGAACACACAAAGAAAACGAACATGATAACAATCAAACAAACAAACAAACAAACAAACAAAAGAATAAGTAAGCAAACAAACAAAGAAAAATTAAACGAAGTAAAACACACAAACAAACTCTTTGTGCAAGAGTTCATTAGGCCTTGGCCTTCCAAGGCAACTGCTGTCCATTAGATGATCTGAAGTTGGTCAGCGGTAATGCCGTCCTCAGCCAGGCTTTAATTTCGTGACCGGGTTCGCTGCCACTCGTATCGGAGAACTAATTAGTTAGCAAAAATGAACACCGTAGCAATTGATTATACAAATCTGGATATTGAGTATAATCACTGTAACTTATATGCAGGGTACAGTTGTATATACTAGCGAAATTTAGACTGTTTTATAACAGGACGATAGTAGAACCATCCTCGTTGATTTTATTTAAAATTCAACACATTGTTTTAATTATTTTTCCATTTCACAATTTTAGCTCTTACAAAGTATACTTTAAATTTGGGCAACCTCTAAGTCGATGACGTGTTTCTATAGAGTCCGGGTTTTTACGCAGTTAATAGGTTAGAATACAAACTTACCGAAGCGAGTTATAAGGATAGTCTACGCTGCACAACGTTTATGCTGCCGAGTTTTGCACAAACATTAGAGGTACGGCCCATCAGAACTCCTAGAATTTATGTTACATTCGCTACATAACGGAAGAACGGGTTCGTGTACACTTCGTGATTGCTGTAATATATCCTTGAATACTGGGCGTAGCCACGAATTATTAACAATAACTCGCCCGTCAAACTTACCAATCTAGAAGTCTTCAAAAACGTTTGAAAGTAAACAGAAGTCTTTATCTCCAATTGTTCTTTCTCTTAAAACAGTAAATACCACTATCACCACAAGTAGTGGGATGCTGTGGATAGGAATTGCCAAAGTCGGGAGAATATGGAAGCCTTTTCTCCAAAGCGAGATTGTTAAGGCTCTGATGTTGATAATAAGGCTGTAATATAATTTTTGTCATAATTTTTATCTCTATTGTCCACTGGTTCAGATGTAGTGATATAATTACTGGAAAGATAAATAAGAGCCAGGGTTGCAAATTTTGATAAATAACTACCACTTGTTAGAATACATGAAATTGTAACATTTTGCAAACCTATTGAAATGTGTACAAATTCTTCTTGGAATGTTGTCAGAACCTTTTGTTGGTATTTATTGTGTATATAAAAATGTAACAAAACATTACTCTTGAAGTATATGGGGGTGTAAATATGTATTATATATTACATGGACGAATAATTAAGGTAAGATTCCTATTTGAAACATAAAAATATAATGTTGAGCCTCAAGACTTGTTCCAATGTAATGTTGTGTAATGTATATGTGTTTTATCTGCCAGCCTCTGTGTTGTACATGATGTTACGTTAATAAAATCTGAAAATAAATAGTTATTTGTTGCATTGAGGTAAGACAGAATTCATACACAAATTGTTTTGACCTACATATAGTATACGGACTCGTATATACTTGTCACATTCCAAGTACAAATCTTCAAGGTTTTCCTGCCATAATGATTGCCCAGGGTAAAAAAAATTAACGCAAACGTTGCCTGTCACCTTCTGTGTCTCAGAATCATAACCATATGGCTCCAACTCTGCCCATGAATGTCCGGTCCATGGCCTTTTCGACTGGATGCTAATTTCACAGACGTCTGAAAATGCTTTTTCAATAACTTACAACGCATATTAAGCTTGCTGGGCTGTAATTTTCTATTTCACTACTACTGATCTGCATTTAGGGCAGTCGCCCAGGTGGCAGATTCCCTATCTACTAGCCTTTTCTTTAATGATTGCAAAGAAATTGGAAATTTATTGAACATCTCCCTTGGTAAGTTATTCCAATTCCTAACTCCCCTTCCTATTAACGAATATTTGCCCCAATTTGTCCTTTTGAATTCCAACTTTATCTTCATATTGTGATCTTTCCTATTTTTAAAGACGCCATCCAAACTTATTCGTCTACTGATGTCCTCCCAGGCCATCTCTCCACTGACAGCTCGGAACATACCACTTAGTCGAGCAGCTCGTCTCCTTTCTCCCAAGTCTTCCCAGCCCAAAGTTTGTAACATTTTTGTAACGCTACTCTTTTGTCGGAAATCGCCCAGAACAAATCGAGCTGCTTTTCTTTGGATTTTTTTCCAGTTCCTGAATCAAGTAATCCTGGTAAGGGTCCCATACACTGGAACCATGCTCAAGTTGTGGTCTCACCAGAGACAAATATGCTCTCTCCTTTACATCCTTACAACAACCCCTAAATAACCCCATAACCATGTGCAGAGATCCGTACCCTTTATTTACAATCATATCTATGTGATTAGCCCAATGGAGATCTTTCCTACTAAATGTTTATACCCTTTCCTTTCCACACTGGAGCGACTATAACAACAGATATGGAGCGAAATGATTTTGTGTGATTTCATGCACACTTTATTTGATACTAGCCTAAATAGATTACCCATACCAGTGAGGGCGTACATACCGAAATAAATTATTCATATGTTTTTCGTCATAACTTTAACAGTTTTGCAGCAAATTGCTGTTTTGAATTTCAAGAGTATGCAGCCCGTATGCTAGGCATCTTGATTTATATTGCCTTTTGAACCTTCAGAATACCGTAGGCCTCGTGTCAGGTAAGTGAAACATAACACTTGTGTCATTCATTTTCCAGTCCAGCTATAATTAAAAGCTATCAAACCACTTTTCATTGTTCAAATTTCTAAAAATAAAAAATAAAATAAAAATAAACCACGAGAACGAATTCTTCACATGCGGAGAATGTGCTGTCGTTGGAAGGTTTCTAAAGGATAAAAAATTACTGAAGACACATTATAAGAGTATACATGAGACTAAGAGTGTACCTATTATTTTGATTCTTATGGAATAAGGTATACCTCCCCACCCATGGCACTACAGCCCTTGAAGGGCCTGCTGCTCAGCCCAAAGGCCTGCAGATTACGAGGTGTCGTTTGGTCAGCACGATGAATCCTCTCGGCCGTTATTCTTGGGTTACTAGACCGGGGCCGCAATCTCACGGTCAGATAGCTCCTCAATTCTAAACACGTAGGCTGAGTGGACCTCGAACCAGCCCTCATATCCAGGTAAATCTCCTTGACCTTGCCGGGAATCGAACCCGGGGCCGGCATAAGGTATATATCTAAATACAGAAATACATTTTGTTCCTGAAGAACTTCAAGGTTTAGGAACAAAATGCATGCGAACGTATTTGAGGAAAATTGACTTCGAAATACACTTCACTTTCTCATCTAACTATTTGGATGATTACAAAGATCCAGGAGATTTTTCTCAATATTTTGCGTTTCATCGAAATTGATAGTCATTTAAAAGTAATACCTTAATTGAGTCTTTCGAAAATATTACTGCAAATCTATTTGGTTTCATAAAGTGAAAAATGATTTGTTTGAGTAGTCCTCTATTGTCTCTCAGTTTCATTACATTGATCGAACGTTACTTGCTGTGACGTGTTTTAGACAACTTTGACGTAATTTGTGTGAGCTCATCTCACGTTGATCTGCCTTGGAAGAGAAATGATAATAGCGCCTGTATTTTTAGTCAGTAATAGAATGTAAATATAGTGAAGTGGGTAACAAGTATAGTCTATACTGCACAACGGTTATGCTATGAGTTTTGCATAAACATAGGGGTACGGCCCATCAGAACTCCTGAAGGTTATGTTACTCTTGCTGCATAATGGAAGAAAGGGCGAGATGACACTTCCTAATATCCAAATTAGTTTGCAATCTAGTATATTACTGCCTAACAATCCGGGGCGTTAGTAGTGTAGTAAATACAATCACTTATTTTCATTCTGTTTTTCATTCTTTTCCTTTATTATAATTGAACCTTTTGGAAACAAGTGAATAATGCAAGAGGAGGATATTTTGTGTTTCCTTTAATACATTGTTTTATTTATTAACTATCCCAGTCATCCTCTGTCAGAACATTCCTTTGTCGCTCTCATGAGTCCATGCCCTTAACGATATAGAGCATCGAAAATAGAACATTTTAATTCTCTGATTATTCTTCAAAACGTGATTTAAAATTTCCTTGTTAAATTGATATGTCATTGGTTAAGAGACTCATTGCAGAGAAAATAATTTGTACATTTATGAAGTAATGGAGGTATAACTCAAAATAAGTAACTGTTTGTATTCTGATATCAAATGATTGATACTAAAGACTGTGTTTTCGCTCATTTGTAAAATAATTTTTATTATTTAGGATAATGCCATTGATATAACATCAATGACTGTATATAGTGCAAAGTTTGGCTAATAATCATAATTAGATCTCGGAATTTAGGATACAAAGTGTCTTCGCTAGTGTGGAGTGTTTTCTTGGTCGCCACTTATCTATGTACCGACAGTAACATAAATTCTAGGGGCTGTAATAGGTGAACCCCTAATGTTTATGCAAATCTCATAGCAGAGCCGATGTGCAGGCTAGAGTATACTTCTTGATTGCTTCAGTAGGTATGCATTCTAATTTATTAATACCTAAAAATCCGGACTCTAGTTAATAATAATAGTAATAATAATAATAATAATAATAATAATAATAATAATAATAATAATAATAATAATAATATTGGCCAATGTTCTCCGGAGTAGAGGAATAGAGGTCAGCATATATGTAGATTGTATAGTTGAAAATGGTAGCTACAGACGAAAACAAACATTATCCCCATCAATCGTCGGAAGAAGGTTGGAGAAATCATTAACGCGTCAATTCGCTTCGAGGTGTCAGGTGCTCAATCAGAGATGTTGTTGAAGGGAAGAAGATGATTTATGAGTCAACTATATCATATTTTTCAGATAAATTTCAGTGCATAGATGTTATGGTAATTGATCTACTTTTCTATTCGAGGTGACCATTTACGGAGTTATTTGCTAAGTGATCGTAGGATTATTTCGTAAAACAAATCTTTTTACTTACTCTGTACCACTCTGGCAAATCCATTTTAGTCACATTAGATAAATAATATTAATAATAATAATAATAATAATAATAATAATAATAATAATAATAATAATAATAATAATGTCCACCTCTGCGGTGTAGGGGTTAATGTTATTACCTGCCACCCCCAGAGGCCCGGGTTCGATTCCCGGCTCTTCAACGAAATTTTGAAAAGTGGTGCGAAGGCAGAAACGGGGTCTAATTAACCTCGGGAGGACAACTGGGTAGTGGAGGGTTCGATTACCTCCTGAACCATTCTCGAAGTGGTTTTCCGTGATTTCCCCACTTCTCCTCCAGGAAAAATGCTGGGATAGTACCTAACTTACGGCTACGGCCGCTTCCTTCCCACTTCCTTGTCTAAACTTTCCAATCTTCCTAGCCCCCCACAAGACCCCTGTTCAGCATAGTAGGTGAAGCCGCCTGGGGGAAGTACTGGTTCTCCTTCCCAGTTCTATCCCACGACCCATAGTTTCATGCTCCAGGATACTGCCCTTGAGGCGGTAGAGGTGGGATCCTTCGCTGAGTTGAAGGGAAAAGCATACATTGGAGTGTAAACGGTTTAATAAATAAATAAATAAATAAATAAATAAATAAATAAATAAATAAATAAATAAATAAATAAATAAATAAATAAATAAATAAATAAATAAATAAATAAATAAATAAATAAATAAATAAATAAATAAATAAAATGAGTCTGTTTAAGGAATTTGATAACTACGCTACTACCTATATAACTTGCGACACCTCTTGCAATGTAGGCTACTCTGGACACTCCTGTGTATGGCCGGCTGCGAGCTAACAGGGTGGGTGCTCTCCCAGCACTTAGCAGGTATCGGGTTTTGCCAAGATGTCCATTACCTACAATCGTGACACACATTTGCCGCCCCCACAGCACAGCAGATGTAGTGATGGCGTGGAAATGTTACAGAGTACGATGTATTCACATGGAAAGGAAAAGTAAAGATACTGCAGCAACACTAAAGCAATAAAGATTTGGACGAAAAATGTTTCCTAGTTTCGTGTTTATATACAGAATGAAGTTCAATTTTAAGTTTTACTTTTATTCTAAGAAACAAAACTTGAGGCTGCCGAAATGAGGTTTTGGCGAAGAATTACAAAAACAAAGTTGGATAGATAAATAATGACTTTGTTTTAAACAATGTTAAAGAGGATCGATGCTTATTAAATACGATAAAGAAGAGGAAAACAAAGTTCCTTGGACACGTTCTGAGACTTGCCCCTCTTCTTCAAACCATTATTGAAGATGAAGTACTGGGAAAGAGACGTAGAGGACCACCAAGGATGTCAGACATCAAGAACTGGAATGTGGTTCATATAGCAACATGAAGAGGCTAGCCGAAGATCGTCAGATGTGGCTTCAGCGAGAATGATGATGACTTTCATTCTTATGCCAAGAACATCACTTTGGATTACGAGCGTTCTTACTGGTTATGTGAGATTCAGGATCTATCAGGAATTTATAGTTGGTTTCAGTGACTCGCAAATGTTACAGTGAGTCTCAAATAATATTTCTGAGAGCAGAAGAAAAGTGCGTTCACCGAGCAGTGGCTGTGCGTAGCTATTAGCTTACATGGATTCGAATCCCAATTACGGCAGCCGTCAAGAAGCTGGTTTCCCATTTTCGCACCGGAAAATACTGGGGCTTTACTTTAATTGAATCGGTTATTTTTAAAACCCCTTAAGTAAAAAGTTGTAAATTTGTGGGAAAATAAGAAGAATTGAATAATTAATGAGGCAGGGGACTTGTATATGCTTTTATTGCTTCTGAAATTTAAATCTTAATTGTGCATCCCATGGAGGTATGTAATTTGTTTGTATAAATATCACAATTGATGAAAGTCTGGTTTAAATGTTAATGACTTATGGGAACTCAAAAATTGATAAACATTTTTTAAAATCATAACATGACATATGTTTCTTACAATATTATCCCGAATTACAATATTAATCTACAAAAGGATTCACGGGTGAATTATTAAACAAATTGCTAAAAACTTAAGAAAATTGTGTTTTCATGGAAGTACACATAATAGAAATGATTTTGAAATGAACATACTTTTTAACCAATCTCCTTGTCACTTAAATCCCATTCATCCACGGGTTTCCAGAATCTTTGAATTCCCCCTTTATTCAATATGTATCCTTTCATTTTTCAAATCTTTTATTTTATTTATATTAATTGGAAGATTGTGTTTGCACGCTATTTTTTCTTGCATCACTATAGAACTAGGAGTACAGTTAACAAGGTCTGAGGTTGTAGCTTACAACACCATCAATGTACCGGCTAGTATTATACCAAAGTGCTCCCTAGAATACATAAATTTGTTTAAGACCTGAAATGTTACATTCTTATTTAGAGGCACCCCGTTCCCATACGATTCAATGGAGAGGACAGAACAATGGAGGCCGCCAGGATTTGTAGTCAACAAGAGTTACGTTGAGAAACCCAGCAAATAAATTTTCTACAGTTTCAATACCAGATCAAAAGTTCCCAGTATTATAACATCCATTCTGTTAATCAGAATTACGGAATTTCCACGTAGAATGATGTGTCTATGTTCAAGCTTTCATTTCCTCTCATAACATGACAATGACGAAATGAGTGACTTAACGGGTTTTAAAAATAACCCCAAGATTGCTTCCTTCCCACTGCAGCCCTTTCCATCGTCGCCATAAGACTATCTGTGTCGGTGCGACGTGAAGCAAATAGCAAAAAAAAAGTTATCTTGTCAGCTCGGCAGCTTGGCCCAGCCTGAGACAATCCATGTACCTCCTCGTATACAGTATAATGCCTTTCTCTTAGGGCTTCATCAATCATAGATCCTGTACGATGATGTCGTGAATTCCGTAGGATGTCATTAAATGGACAGGAACCCAAGACGTGACCAAGTGTTTCAGTCTGACTTGGGACCTGCCAGGTTATTTATTTATTTATTTATTTATTTATTTATTTATTTATTTACTTATTTATTTATTTAATGATAAACATAACAGGCTTTCGCACAATTACAATGTTCACAATATACAGTAGAATTAATTATTTTTTTGCTATTTGTTTTGAGTCGCACCGACACAGAAAGGTCTTATGGCGACGATGGGATAGGAAAGGCCTAGGAATGGGGAAGAAGTGGCCGTGGCCTTAATTAAGGTACAGACTCAGCATTTTCCAGGTGTGAAAATGGGAAACCACCGAAAACCATCTTCAGGGCTGCCGACAGTGGAGTTCGAACCCACTATCTCCCGGATGCTAGCTCACAGATGCGCGCTCCTAACCGCACGGCCAACTCACCCGGTCAATTAATAATTACACTACTAAATATTAACTCAAAAACAAGACAATACAAAGAATGCAATGAGCTATCCAAAAAAGAGAAGGTTGGTAATGCAATAAAAGTACATAGTTACTACAATAATAATTATGTTACAGTGGTGCCCAACACAAAGTAACACATTCAGTTATGGAGTTAAATTATACAGTCTTAGTCTTAAAACGAGTACGAAATAAACACGACACATTATGCAAAATAATATTCTAAAAGGAGAAATAAAGTGCTTAATTTACAGGTCATTTAAACATTGTGGATTTAAATAGAAGAGAAATAAAAGAACAACTAGAAGAATTAAATTAGACATGTGCAGAGAACGGAGATAATATTGAAACAGTAAGTGTATTACAGGAAAGTATCACACACCAATTCGAAGTTGATTCAGAAAAGGATATACAAATTTATGTGTATTTAATTTATTACAAAGTTTCAGAATTTTATTAAGAGGAAATTACTAATGGATTCTGTGTGGTATTTTTTAACGTAAAATGAATTCTTGAACCTACAGACTTCTGAGGAACGCACATTATTGATTTTACTATTCAATATTTTATATAAAAATAACATCATGCACATTTGACGTCTTTGTTCCAAAGTGTGATAATGCACGAACTGGAAGTACATTTTCTGTCAGTTTTATAGCATTTCTCCACTCGCTGCTGGGTATACTTTCGGGTTTTCTTACCCCCTGATTCGCTGGTGTGTATTACTTATGCAGTATAACACCCTTACCCTTTTGTGGTAAGGCACACCAGGCATTGAATTATTTCTTACGGAGTTGTTGTCCTAGGAGTACATTAAGCTGGAATTAGATGAACGGAGTGTTCTATTCTCAGAAGTAGTAAAGGATTCACCTGTTGGTGAGAGCGCGGTGTCTCCTTGTGTTGTCTTGTCTCACCTCATTAATCACTCCTCAGACATCTTGAACGGGATATCCTGCAGGACGTGAAAGCGAGTCGTACTGCTCATCTTACCATCACCTATAGCAGCGTAAACACAAGTGCTGGCACGCTTACAAGCGTCTGCTTCGGGGAATTAAATATAACAACATTCTCTAACCGACAGACAAGACACCAACACATTAATTTCTGCCATCCGACTTCCTTTAGCCTTCGCTTGTTGTCTTATTTACGACAGGTAATTGTAACTTTCGAAAAGCAAAACCTTGCTTAGGTTGCAATGTTTCACGTAAGGTAAGGCTTGGGTCGTTTTTAATTGTTTGCTTTTTCAATTTTGATACCCAATCTATCTATATCTATATCTATATCTATATCTATATCTATATCTATATCTATATCTATATCTATATCTATATCTATATCTATATCTATATCTATATCTATATCTATATCTATATCTATATCTATATCTATATCTATATATAAAGAGTTTTGTCTTTACATTGCTCAGAATTTAAAAAGAATGGTATTTCTGCATCGGTCGTGTCCACACTAACAAGGAAATGCACTTTATATTCTTACGTAATTTCTGTCTGTCTGTATGAATGTACGCGCATTACGAGAAAACGGCTGAAGAGAATTTAATGAACATCGATATATACAGTCGGGGAATAAGTCACTATAATCTATAAATTATTTTATTCTCGCTGAGTGAAATGGTATTTTAGGATAAGGCCTAATAGTTAATTCTCAAATATTTATGTTATTATTGGTACCATCGATAAGTACTTTACAACTAAAGTTATATAGAATTAAATTTACGATCATTTAGGTCTTGTGCGTTTTTAATAATAATAATAATAATAATAATAATAATAATAATAATAATAATAATAATAATAATAATAATAATAATAATAATAATAATAATAATGTTTTTTATTTTACGTCCCACCAACTACTTTTTAAGGTCTTCGGAGACGCCGAGGTGCCGGAATTTAGTCCCGCAGGAGTTCTTTTACGTGCCAGTAAATCTACCGACACGGGCCTGTCGTATTTGAGCACCTTCAAATACCACCGGACTGAACCAGGTTCGAACCTGCCAACTTGGGGTTAGAAGGCCAGCGCCTTAACCGTATGAGCCACTCAGCCCGGCATTGTGCGTTTTTACCGTACCAGCAATGATAACAGAGATATTCATGAATTTGGATTTTTTGTTGCTGAGTCCATATCAACGCCGAGTCACGAGAAAATGGGTGAACAGGATTTAATGAAAATCGGTATCTAAAGTCAAGTAATAAATAACTATAGTCCAAAAATAATTTTATAAGATGCCCTAATATCACAGAGTCGGAAGAGAACCAAATGTGAGGGCCTACAATATAGAAAGCTAAAAAGAAAGAAGATCAACAATAAGATTACATTACAAATTGTTTCTTGTGATGTGCTTGGTGTGTTCTGCTGCCACTCATCTCCGATAGATGGGATTACTGCTACGTACCGAATTTAACAGCCTGCCTGAATATTGGCGGGTAGTAGCTGGGGGGTTGGATCTCTCTCTTCTTTAGCATGCCATTCCATTTTCTGATACTACTCTTACGTCACACACTGGTTAATCATAGCATTCCAGCTATTCGGTCCCTAGCATGAGGTACTCATTAGAATGTGCAGTGAGCACATTTAACGGAATGATGATAGAGGAGTGTTTTCGGCTGTCCGAGGCCTGATCGTTCCAGCTCAGGAACTTTGGACTGTTAGATCGGCATCGTAGTACTGTACGTTCAAAGTAAGGAAATGTCTTTTTATTGTTAATTGTTGTCTCTACAGTTATTTTGTTATTTTTAATTTTCTTTCTCAACTTTTGTCATGAGATGATTTTTTTCCTCATTGTTCTTTCACTTATTCTGTTAAAGTCTGCATTGTGTTACTCCATTGTAAATATATTTTTTATTGCGGAACTCTGTATTTCAACTTCTCGCTGTTTTGGTTTCCCAAATAAATAAATAAATAAATAAATAAATAAATAAATAAATAAATAAATAAATAAATAAATAAATAAATAAATAAATAAATAAATAAATAAATAAATAAATAAATAAATAAATAAATGTAATGAAACAGCAATATTTATTCCCTTCCACCGTCTTTGACTAAAGCAATATTCCAAATGTGTGTTTCTAATTTGACACTCTCCTGTACATACGCAGAATTTAATTCCATAGAGACAGTTAGTTCCTATCAGGGCACGTGGAAGAGGTCGGTGACCCGTTTTTTTGTTATATGGGAAGTATCTCTCGAAGAGGAAGCGGGGTCGAACTCTACAGGTCTCATGTTACCGTCGACAATAGCGTGGAAGAATTTCAGTTCATTGATCTTGTGGCGCTCCGTCGAACATGAATGAGTACAGAATTTCTTTCACCTTCAGGCAAGGACTCAGTTCAACGCCCTTTTTTCTATTCCCAGCGTGTATGACTGTTTACCTGCTTTCACGCCCACTCTTTGTTATTTCTAGAGGCTTGTTTCTTTCTCCTTGTATTCTCGGCAAATACGAGCTTTGGGGCATACGACAGGGCAAATATTTTTGTCGCTTGAATTCCGGGTCTACCGGACAAATGGAAATATGTTGATAGAAATGGGGAGTGAAAAGTGGTGTGGAATGTACGAATAACGCAGAGTATGTTTACCGGGTGTAGGATTTACAAACCTTGTGGAAACTGACAGCCATGAAATCCTTGTGCTAGGTAATGTACATTCTCAGAGAATACTGTAATCTTTACCCTGGAAGTAGGAGGATGCTTGCCCAGTTGTACTTCTTCTTAAAACAATAATCACCACCACCACCTCGAAGTAGTCCCCTAGATTGTCCACGGTGTGGGAGGAGCCAGATACTAGTCACCTCATCATGAGTGAGTTTTGGAATTTCATGTTTCATAGCGTTAGCAATCTCCTCTCGTGTCCCAAACCGTCTCCCACACAATGGTTCTTTTACTTTGGGGATGAGCTCAAAATGACACGGAGACATGTCCGGTGAGTATGGTGGCTGTTCCACTTCTTCCCACTCCCAGCGCTGAAGTTGCTTGTGTACATTCTCTGCTGCATATAGCCTGGCGTTGTCATGGAGAAAGAAGACTTGCAATTCAAGTAGTGTCCATTTTCGGTCTTCTTCAATACACGGCGTAATTACTAACAGTAAGTTGCACATCTCTGTTTGTTTCACTTCCTTACTTAAATTCTGCTGTCCCTTTCGCAACGGTTCTATACGAAAGAACATTGTTCCCCACAGCTTTCACAAGCTTTCTCTGACATCATTTGGCACTGTGACCCCGGCGAATTGCCACTTTGATTCACACACGCTATTGTTGCCTCGTCACATCCATTCTTCACGAAGTCTGATTCACTACTGCAGCCCCATCGCTCTGTGCGTGGTACCCGTTCAACGCACCTCCATCTCGTGCTGTATCAATATACTAAGAGTGTCATGCATTGCAAGAGATATGGCTATTGTGTGGTAGCAACGTGTGAATATGAGGAAAAACATAGTTAACATGACTTATGCCTCATCCTCCATATAAGGGTTCATTGGAATCTCGCAGATTATTTATTTTATTTTATTTTAGTGTCGGAAGTGTCCGAGGACATGTTCGAATCGTCTGGTGCAGGTCCTCCTGTTTGACATCCGTGGGTGACCTGCACGTCTAGATGTGAGATGGTAGTAATAAGTACAGCTCGGATGTATAGGTATTTATGGTTTAGATTACAAACTTACTGAAGCGAGCAAGAAGTATATACTACCCGGACAACAGTTTCGCCATGAAATTTGCATAAACATTAGGGGCCCGGCCTATTAGAACCTATAGGAGTTATGTTATTCTCGCTACATTGCGGAAGAACGGGCTAGACTACACTTCTTACTAGCCAAATTCTAACCTATTAGTGCCCATACCTCCAAGAGATAGGAGAGGTGAAACATTGTATCAGGACATAGTCTACTCCTGTTGACTAATTTCAAGGGGACTATTCCTAAGGCAGAAAAATTATGATGTTACACGAGCTACACTAGAAAGAGTTAAAGCCATGTATCGCAGCGCTGGCAATGATTCTCTCGTGTCCCAAACCATCTCTCACGCAATGGTTCTTTCACATTGAGGATGAAGTCAAAATGACACGGGGTCATGTCCGGTGAGTATGGCGGCTGTTCCACTTCTTCCCACTCTTTAGACGTCATCTTAGAATACCTATCGAAGGATAACCTACCTACTCTAGAAAGAGTGAAAGCCATGTTTCAACGCGCTGGCAATGATCTCTCGTGTCCCAAACCATCTTTCACGCAATGGTTCTTTGACTTTGGGGGATAAGGTCGAAATGACACGCATGGTAGCTCTTATATAATTACTTTAATTATTTTATATTATTTATATTGTAATTATTTTAAGTACAACGTTATTTTAAACTTTGCTGGAATATTGTACCTAAATTGTGGGATCTCCTCTATTAATATTGCAAGTATTTGACACTGGATGGAGCTTATAAAGTGTCAAATGAGGAACTATCTTTCGTTGTTATGTGCTTTACTGTTATATCATGAAAAGACATTTGTTTTACCTTTTACCAGGCCATGTTTCATTTCGTTGGAACCATCTTCAGCTGGTTAATATATAAACATTGACAAAAATACATTCTAGAAATGTTAAAACAATGATATATAGATAAATGTGATAATGATAATGGCCAATAAAACAGCGTGGCAATTAACAATCCACTTACCATGCAATTTGGCCGTGCGGCTAAGGGCGCACAGGTTTTCCGTGGTTTCCTATTTTCACATCAGGCAAATGCTGGTGCTGTACCTTAAGGCCACGGTCGCTTCTTCTCCGACTCCTAGCCCTTACCTATATCATCGTCGCCATAAGACCTATCTGTGTCGTTAAGGAAATTAAAAAAGAAAATTATTCACTTGTTAGGTAACTAAATGTTAGATGTACATTTCATTAGAATGTTGTTTATTGTGGTGCGACGTTTATGATCCTCTCCTTAATGGGCTCTGTGTATGAATAAAGGTGGGTTTGTCTTGTTGCCTTATTTTAAACTTGGTTGAATATTGTACCTAAATTGTGGGAACTCCTCTACAAACATTGCAATTATTTGACATCGGACGCAACTTATGAAGTGTCAAATGAAGAACTATATTTCGTTGTTATGTGCTACTCAAGACTTAAAGTGCACATCCGACGGAGGTATCACCATCAACAGCGTCATATGAGCACTGTGGAGTGGTTTGGAATTAAATCCAGACTTTTGACACACAATCTAGTGATTAGGGATTCCATACCACAACCTCCCCTATCCTGCCATTATGGTGTAGCTTTTCCCCTAAGAGGACTAGAACCTGCTAACACAATATACCAGCGCGCAGCGAACGTAGCACTTTGTTATTCTCAGTTTGAGCTTGTAGCTTAGATCACTGCAGCACACGAGAGTTGCTACATGCTCATCAGTAGAGGCCGGATTTTTAGCACTCATAGGTTAGAGTACAAACGTAATGAAGCAAGTAATAAGTGATGACGAAGTGTAGGAGAGGGTCAACAGCCCTAAATGCACCAATTTATAAATAAATAAATAAATAAATAAATAAATAAATAAATAAATAAATAAATAAATAAATAAATAAATAAATAAATAAATAAATAAATAAATAAATAAATAAATAAATAAATAAATAAATAAATAAATAAATAAATATGCCGTGACATTTTGTGAAAGAATGGCATTTTTCACACTTATTCAATTTCCAAAAACGCTATATCTTTTTTATGTGTATTCTTGTAGATCTCACTGACACGAATTTCAACACCCGTCTTCTAGAAATTACTATATTTTAATTTCAAAACTTTGAAGTTATTGCGACGCTCACCGACCCAAATACTGTTCCGAAACTTAGACTATGTCGGCCAGAACTATCAATGTTCTGGAAATGGTTGATAATGGAGCCCAGATTTTGAGGCAGTAATACGTTCGAATGCAAGCTTACTGTAGCGAGTAACAAGTATAGGCTAACCTGAACAACGGTTATGCTATGAGTTTCGCTTGACTATTAGGGGTACGGCCAGACGTATTAGAACACCTAGAATTTATGTTACTCCCACTGCATAACGGGAGAGCAGACTAGACGACATTTCCTAATAACCAAATTAGTCTGCGTTGAGATTTATTACTAGGCCCCGGATGTTTATGCAGTAATAGGTTAGAATGCCAACTTACTGAAGCGAGTAATAAGTAGAGTCTACCCGCACGACGGTAATGCTATGAGGTTTGCATAAACATTAGGGGTTCGGCCCATTAGAAACCCTAGAATTTATGTTACTCCCACTACATTACGTTAGAGCGGACTAGTCAACATTTCCTACTAAGAAAATGATTTAGCAACTAAATGTCGACTAGTCCACTTTAACGTACTGTTGTAAGACTTAAGTTTACATAAATTCAAAGTGGTAATAATGGGCCGAACCCCTAATATTTATGCAAACCTGATAACATTACCGTCGTGCGAGTAGACTCTACTTGTTACTCGCTTCAGTAAGTTTGCATTCTAACCTATTACCGCATAAACGTCCGGGCCCTACTTATTACAGCCTGAAACTCAGTGGTCTATTCATAACTATTCGGACAGATCTTCAATTATCAGAAGAACCATGTGTATAGCCTCTAGGAATGCTGTTTGTGTATGTGTCAAGACAGTAAAATCTTTTTTGAATGTCACCACATCGTAAACCTCACACATCTGTCTTTCCCTTTGAACTTCAAATATGTAAACCCCATCGCCTTTATTCTCTTCCGCTATGGTTTTATGAGGCCATGAAATTCCTTCTTATTATTGTATGTCACTTTTTGTGAAGAAATGAGGGTTTAGGGTCGCTGGTCATAAACCGACGAGACGTTCGTTCAAAAGGTCGTCATTGTTGTTATTTGGCAGGGTTTACAATGACCTGACCATAAAAGAGGCTATTGAATTCC
This sequence comes from Anabrus simplex, assembly GCF_040414725.1. NCBI lineage: Eukaryota > Metazoa > Arthropoda > Insecta > Orthoptera > Tettigoniidae > Anabrus > Anabrus simplex. Next base: position 78,078,520 of record NC_090277.1, read on the forward strand.
TTTATTGTGGCTTGGAAATAACCTCATTTCCAACGCCATTTCACATTGACGTACGCAATAGCGTTTAATTGTATATGGAGATTAGGACTTACAATGTCTTTTAAACTGATCGAAATCTAAGCCTACATACTTAAAGTGAAAAGTAGCTTCCGTTCTCCACCGATTGGTTACAACACTTGCTCTGTATTAGTGGTAAAAGCAAACCCTATGATTCTAAAGCCCTGATGTGTTTTGGCCTACCCACCGACCGCTGCTCGACCCGAAGGCCTGAAGATTACGTACTGACGAGTGGTAAGTGCGACGAATCCTCTGGGCCGTTATTCTTGGCTTTCTAGACCGGGGCCGCTATCTCACCATCAGATAGCTCCTCAATTATAATCACGTACTCTGAGTGGACTTCGAATCAACCCTCAGATGCAGATAAAAACTCCTGGCCTAGACGGGAATCGAATCCAGGTCCTCCGGTCGAGAAGTACGCACACTACACTTAGATGGCGGGGCCGGCATTACATGGTAATATTAAAAATAAATCTAATTATTTTATTTTTTTGCGATTCGCTTTACGTCGCATCGACACAGATTAGGTCTTATGGCGACGATGGGATAGGAAAGGGCTAGGGGTGGGAAGGAAGCGGCCGTGGCCTTAATTAAGGTACAGCTTCAACAATTGCCTGGTGTGAAAATGGAAACCATGAAAAACCATTTTCAGGGCTGCCGACAGTGGGGTTCAAACCTACTATCTCCCGAGTACTGGATACTGGCCGCACTTAAACGACTGCAGTTGTCAAGTCCGGTAAGTAAAAGAATGAAATAAGTATGGGAAGGAAGGCAAATAAACCCCTCTAAGCATTTCGCGCATTCACAGTTGGCATATTCCCATATATAATAAATAATAATAATAATAATAATAATAATAATAATAATAATAATAATAATAATAATAATAATAATAATAATAAAATGGAAAAAAATGAAACATATAAGTACCTAGGCTTTGAACAATCAATGATGATCGAAATTGAACTTCAGTAAGAAAAATTCACACAGAAATTTCAGCACAGACTCCGTCTCGTCTTAAAAACTAAGCCTAACGCGTCCAACCTACAAAAGGCTCTCAATACATATGCTGTAACTGCACTGGCACGTTCATTTGGCATTCTAAACAGATCTAGAAAACATAAATCGAATAATATGAACGTTGCTCACTTAGCACAAAATGATGCATCCTAATTCGTGCATAGTGAGAGCTACAATGGTGAGAAGACAGGGCGGCACAGGAATGCTTGGTGTTATAACTAAAGCCCGGATTTTTATGCTGTAATAAGTTAGATTGTAAACTAATTTGATTAGTAGGAAGTGTCGGCCACCCGCTCTTCCATAATGTAGCAAGAGTAACATATATTATAGGGGTTCTGATGGACCGTCCCCCTAATGTCTATGCAGTCCCCATAGCACAATGGTTGTGAAGATAGACTATACTTGCTACTCGCTTCAGTAAGTTTGCATACAAATCCGGGCTCTAGTTATAACTCTACGCAACCAACAAGAGATAAACCTGAGGAAATACTTTCATGCCGGACAAATGACAGCATTCTACATAAAGGTGGGGTTGAAGCAGATCTAAACTTCACCACTTTCTATCTACATGAACGCCACATAAATATATAAGACACGAACATCCTGCACAGGGAGAAGATAGAGACATGGGCTAGTAAAGAACTTCAAGGAAGAGCAATGATGAGAAAATCGACAAAGTCATGACAGTCTAGGGGAGAGTTGTTTCCAGAAACGGACAGATTCAACTAGGCTATCCAAAGTAAAGTAATCTCAACAAAGAGTTACAGGAAACACATCCTTAAAGATCCTACTACTATGAATGACGAGTACAGGAATTGCAAACAGCAGCCCAGGAATCATTCAGCATATCATGAGGAACTGCAGATTACTAGCTCCAACATCGTACACTGACAGACATAATGATGCAGCCGAAGATATACATCAAGAAATTGTCCTGACGTTATCTTTGATCCAGAACAGAGTGTCACAGTACAAATATTCCACACAAAGTGTACTGGTAAATGTTATACTCTACTGGGATCGAATGATGCAAACAGATGAAACAACCCCGCACAATAGATCAGACGTAACACTAACAGACAAGAAGCATCAACACACAATCTCACTGAAATCGCCATCGCGAATGAACACAATATGAAACAGAAATACAGGGAGAAGATCGACAAATAAACTCCTCTGGGCGTAGAAATAGTAAAGATGTGGAAAGAAGACAGAGTGACAATTCTTCTTTTTCTCCTTTGCACTCTCCCTCGCGGTATCACATCAAAATATTTTCCAGAAAACTTTAAAGACATTACAGGTCCCCGTTTGCACCCACAACGCCGCGTAAAAGGCTGCAACCACTATAGCGAAGAGAATAATGAATGTATATACTGTAAAGTTACGTAAATTATGATTAAGATCTATTTCTTATATGTAAAATATCGAATTACGTGCTAAATTATCAACTACAAAGTTGCGAAAATAATAATAATAATAATAATAATAATAATAATAATAATAATAATAATAATAATAATAATAATAAACACTTTATTAATTATCATAATTAATAAAGATACAGCACAAAAATTGTGCATTGTATAAACAAAGTTTGTGTTATGTACTGTCACTTCTCACTATTACAAAAGTTCGCAATAGATAATCGCCGGTTTTTGCATGTGATTACGTGATATCGACTGCAATGCTCATTGCACAGCTTGCAAACACAGGTTTCGTTGGGGTCATGGAAGTACTCGAAGTTGCACAGTTTATGGTGATACCCATGGACCGCCATCGAGTTAACGACATGTCACATGTCTTGATTGGTCTTTGTCCATGTTCTATTCATCATCGCCTCCGTTATAATAATAATAATAATAATAATAATAATAATAATAATAATAATAATAATAATAATAATAATAATAATAATAATAATAATAATAATAATAATAATAATAACAATAATAATAATAATAATAATAATAATAATAATAATAATAATAATAATAATAATAATAATAATAATAATAATAATAATAATAATTGTCACCAAATATGGAACAATTAAAAGAGTACAGAAGTTTGAATATCTAGGGGAATGGATAACCCCAACAGGACTACCAGGAATAGCATTACAGGAAAGGGTAAGAAAGATGGAAGCAGCATACCAGTTATGTAGAAATGTCTACAATAAAAAATCAGTTTCATTCACTGCAAAAATCAGACATTACAACACTGTCATCAAACCAGAAAGTCTATATGCGATCGAATGTATTCCACTGAACAGGAAGGGCTTACTAGAAAACATTGAAACGACAGAAAGGAAGATCTTGAGGAAGATACTAGGGCCCAGGAAAGTGGGTCAAGAATTTAGACTGCAACCAAATGAGAAACTATACAAAAGGACCGAAAAAATCACAACATCCTCCAAGAAGAGAAGACTCTGCTTCTACGGACACATTAAAAGAATGCCACCAGAGAGAACAGCCAAGCGAATTCTGGAATACATGGAGAACAGGAAGACACAAACTAGCCGGCTTAAAGGGGTCAAGGAGGATATGGAGGAAAATAATATATCACAGCAGGCAGTATACAACAGACAGGAATACAGAAAAATCATCAACAAAATTAAGGGATTCCAAGATCAAAGTAGCAAAAAACGGACCGGCAACAACTGGTCACGAGAACGTAAAGAAGCTCACTCCGAAAGGATGAAGAAGTAGTGGGCCGATCGAAAGAGGAAGAACCGTAAATGAATGATGCTTAACGTGGTCCATAGTAGACCCATTCGAAAACAATAATAATAATAATAATAATAATAATAATAATAATAACCTATTACTTCAGGTACCATGTTAAGGTATTTTGTTCCGACGCCATTTATGCTGCCTAAATTTAAAGTTAATCGTTTCGTTATATTCTACAAGATATCAGGAGATTCTGACCTCTATTGAGTGAGCTGTAATTCATTTTATAAGCATTGCGGGAGACATCAGAGAGTTTTAAAGGTCAACATCCTGCAGGGTGGTGGCGATCATTTTCTTAAGAGGCAGTACAACCGGAGAATCATCCTCTCGTTAACGCATAGCAGAAGGGAAAAGTGGAAGAATGAAGTTATCGGTTAAAGGAAAGGAAGGAGCACGAAGTGCGTGAAAATTAAAAAGTCCGCTGGTCTTGTAAACCAAATACCGTCAGGGTCGGAAAGAACAGGAGTTCGGGTAGGGTAGATCAGAGTAAGGAGCCTGAAGCCATGCCAACTCAGATGAGGATTCCGTGGTCTACAACCCACGCTATGATGTTCAATCCCTAGGAAAAGTTTTATTCCGCTTCACCTCTTACGGGATACTGTGGATGTTACTCCACCGCCTCCACCCTCAGGGGGATGCAAACTATGGACTATAGACTTGTGAGTTAGGAGACGAGCTGCTCGACTACGCGGTATGTTCCGATCTCTCAGTGATGAGATGGCGTGGAATGACATTAGTAGGCTAATAACCTAGAGTAGAGTTTTGAAACGTAAGAAGCATCATGAAATATAGTTAAAGTTGGATTTTCAGAGGGGAAATTAGGGATTGCAATATTTGGAGAAATATTCTATAAAATTCTTTGACATTGCTTACGGAAAATTAGGTAAACAATGAAAGGGAATCTGCCACCAGGCAGATCCTAAATGCAGATCAATGATGATTTGATTTAGGTTAATTTCTGAACATGACATACTGTGCAAAGCATACTTCACAATATTAATAAATCTCCATGAATTAAATAAATATTAGACGTGTTAGCCACAGTTTTTAATAAATACAGGCGTGTAGAATATATATCCTATGGTATATTTGTTAAATTCCAATCTGCACGTAAATACGGAGCGACAAACCACGCTTTACCGATATTTCAAAAAATAAATTGCTATGTATTGATGAACTGACAGGACCATATATCAGCTAGTCTATTACACTCAATATAGACTGCGGTTTTGAGTACAGTACTACCACAAGTTAACACTGAAGCCGTGGTACCAATGGGTGTAGTATTTAAACAGCGCATCCCGTCTTAAATAGTAATATTGGCTCTACCGTACGTCAATTCCGCAGTGAGACACTTTGTTCGTAGTGCTTTGTATCTTCTCTCCGTCAACACCGAGAACACGAAGTACACGGTCATAACGAAGAAATCTACACCACCTCAAACCCGTACAATGAAAAATCGACACATTGAGAAAGTAAACAAGTTGGTATATCTCGGGTGAGATATTAACGAGAATTTGGGCTCTTCTGTCGAAATGAAATTCCGTATAGATAAGGCTAGCTCCATCATGACGAACAGACTCCAGACTTCTTTTTAGAGAGTAATAGTTCTCAATGCAAACTAATTTGATTATAAGGAAATGTCGTCTAGTCCGTTTTTCTGTAATGTAGTGGGAATAACATACGTAAATTCCAGGCGTTCTAATACGCCTGGTCTTGCCCCTAATAGTTATACAAAACTCATGGCATAACCGCTCTACAGGTTAACGTATACTTGTTGATCGCTTCACTAACTTTGTATTCTAACCTATAAATACCTCAAAATCCAGGCTCTATTATCAATCAACCCCTTCCAGAGCACTGATCGTTTCGTAACAGTATTTTGATCGGCGAGCGTCGCAAAATCTTTAAAGTATATAATCAAAATAGTTTCTAGACAAGAAGTGTAAGGACAGATTTTAGTACAAAGAGGTTGGACCAATACACACAGTCAGATCTCGGTGTACCATCATCTGCTGTTCAAATTCGTCTTAGTGTGATCTACAAGAGTTCAGTAAAAGAATAAACAGATTACATTTTTGGAAATTACGGTGCGAGTAAGTGAGAAAATGTATTTCCTTCAAAAAATGTCACAGGATATTTATTTATTTATTTGTTAGTTTATGTCTTTACAAATTAGCGATGTTAAGTCGTTGGCCATGTCTTACACTTCATAATCATTATGTGTTCTGCCCACGGGAAGATTTTCACATGCCAGCTGTCTTCAGATCCTTGTAAGTTCCTTCTTCTTTGATGTCATCTGTCATCTTGTACCTTCTCCTTCCTGTGCTTTCGTTAACAAACACTCCCGTCTCAACAAGTGTCCCATCCACTTGTTCTTTTCTCTTATAACTTGCGGCATTCTTCTCTTCTCACCATCCTTTCCAATACTCTTTCATTTTTCACTCTTCCCATTCAGCTTGTTATTCTCCTCCAAATCCACATCTCAAATGCTTCTAGCCTTGCGCACATACACTGTTTGTGGTTGTTTACTGAATTAAATTTACATATCATGTTTATTATTTACAATTAATAACGCACTATAAATTAAATGGAAGTAAACAGTAATTGTAATGATTAAAGCCCGGATTTTCATGCCGTAACAAGTTAGATTGCAAACTAAATTTGGTTAATAGGAAGTGTCGGCCACCCGCTCATCCATAATGTAGCAAGAGTAACATAAATTATAGGAGTTCTGATGGGCCGTACCCCTAATGTTTATGCAAACCCCATAGCATAATAGTTGTGAAGGTAGACTATACTTGCTGCTCCCTTCAGAAACTTTGCATTTTAACCTATTAATGCATAAAAATCCGAGCTCTAGTGACGACAATTGATCAAGAAGCTATATTAAATACAGTAGTAGCCGGTCTGAGTGGCTCAAGTAGTTGACGCGCTGTCCTTCTGACCCCAACTTGGCAGGTTCAATCCTGACTCAGTCCAGTGGTATTTGAAGGTGCTCAAATACGTCAGCCTAGTGTCGGTATATTTACGTGCAGGTAAAAGAACTCCTCCGGGATATAATTCCGGCACCTTGTGGTCTCCAAAAACCGTAATAGTAATAAGTGGGACGTAATACTATAACATTATTATTATATTGAGTAGAGAGTAAAGAGTAATAGAAGAATACGAAAATTAATAATTAAAGTGTAACTTAAGTTATTTTTAACATTTATTTCTTCTTTCTAATACTACTGGACATTGCCGCAAGACAAAGATACAAAAGTATAGTAAGCGTATAATATAAGGATGCTTTAATGAACACTAGAAATGATGAATATAAAGATCCAGTTTATGGACATTTCCTTTACTTATAGACCCTACAAATGGTTTCGCAAGAATAGATGCTTCCTTTCAAGGAAGGAAGGGTTGCATACTGGTGGAAAATAACCTGCACCTTGCTGATATTTAGGAAACGATTTGTTATATTTAGACATGTTTAGCAATGTAACAAGAGCAACATAACTTCTAGGACCATGAGCCCTAACTTCGCCACATACAAAAGCATAAATTTAAAAAGAATAATACGCCGGCTCCTAATACCTATGCAAATCTCATAGCTGAACTGTTGTCCGGTCTAGAGTATACTAGTTACTCGCTCAAATACGTTTTCATTCCAACCTATAAATGTATAAACATCTGGCATCCAAAGATCATCAACAAAAATTTCTTCCCGTTCTTCCAACGGCAATTCCATGAATTTAAGGCAAGTTTTGTGACTCAACACACACGTTGTATGTTCAACTGTTTAATTTTTATAGGAGCACGTGGCATAGTGCGAAGTACGGTAGAGCAGAACCAAGTCGAGACAAAATGAGGATGACAGAATGAGGTACATTTTTCTGTTCAAACATGTGAAAGTGTTTTGTCTATTGCTCATTTACAAACGGTAGTCCCACGGGACTTAGACTAAAAATCAAGGCTTCGTAAGCATATCCGTTATTATCCGTTGTACGATAAGTATGTACCGCATATGGCATAAATGATGGGAAATTGCAATTCCTACAACTTTTCTATAGCTCTAGTACTGAAGGAGACAAGGATGTTTATGAATTACTGTTTTGATCTTCGTCTAAGCACCTACAATTCTGAAGTCATGGTGATCAACTATTTAGTACACAATTTTGGGGGAGAGCTACATTTTAGCTCTAATTTTAAAACGACAAAATTTTAAGCTTTTCAAAAGCATTGTGTTACCAGTTTCCCTCTTCTTTGGCCAAATATAGGTACTCTTACTGAAGACATACCATAGAGAAATACATTTCACTTTTCGTTATTGTACAATTCCTTTTCCTATCTGTGGGTTGAAGACCTTTCATCTAAATGAAAACATATAAAATCAGCAAATTGTGACATAATGAAATAAATAGTGAATATTTTATAGTCTAAATGTTATCACAATTTTTTTGTTTAAATTGGAAACAGAGGAAGGATTACATTTTCATGGTACCTCTTACAGAACTTAATATAAATGTCAACCTCTAGTTACAACTACCAGGTATAGAAATACTGAACACTTCAACTATTACATCATTTATCTTGCTTGAACCAATATTTATCGGCACTTCTTGGACAAGCCAAAATTTATTAGTCATTCAGTTGATCCGGAACTCTTCTCCATAAATGCTATGACCTCCTTATTTGCACTTTCAGATGCTGGCAACGGTTACGATATGCTTAGTCGAAGCTAGATGAATTGCGTATTGTGAAAATTCGTATCGATGACAATAACACGAAAACTCATTCAAATGGGAAACGTAACAATAGCGGGACATTGACAAAAATACCTTAAAGTGCGCGACGGTTGTCACCCTGTATGCACCTGATAACACAAACCAGAATGGGTAGATTCTGAACCAGGGATTTCTGATTGGCGGCCCGCGGAGCCACATTTTTCGGCCTGCAAGTGCTTTTAAAAGTATTTTACGAAATATGAAGAAATTTTACAAAACATATTTCATAGCTCCTTCAAGAATGTATCAATTTTTATGCCCTTTATAGACCCATCAGAACGAATTCATTCTTTAATATTCTTCCCTGTTTTTAATTATTCACTTGTGATGAATAAATTTTTTGATAAAACATTAAAATACACTCTTCGGCTGAAAATTAGCTCTCACAAATGCCTTAACCATTATAAAAATGTCTATGGGATTCATACTAATTATTGAATTCCATGCCAATCTTACTGTGCACATTTATGCAAAGTAGCATGCAATGAATGTTTGTGGTTTGTTTAGTCTTCAACCCGAAGGCTGGTTGGATCCTCAACAGCTCCGCCATCAGCTGTAATATATGGCCTAGTCATCACTGAAGAGGCGTACTAGGGAAATGAGGAGTGAGGTAGTTTCCCGTTGCTTTCCTCACCGAGCCAGAAGTTTCTATTACATATCAGTCTGAAACGCATGCACCAACCGACCCTATGAGCAACGTTTTCACATCATTCGTAGCAGGGACTGGTTGCAGAAGGAATGGCATTACTAGCATCACTCATACCTCAGTCACTTTCATTTTGTCAAAGCCAAGGATAAAGCTGAGACAGATCAATGAAAGTAACAAAATTGCTCTAGCCTATACCAGAAGACATAGTGCACTGTAAACACTAGGTCCGGTCAGCAAGGGCATACGCAATGAATACCAAGAAATATTTTAATAAGAAGCGGTTTCAGGTCTTCGTTCTCCTCACATTATTAGTACTAGATGATACACATTGCTGCGCACTCGAAGAAATGTTCAGGGAAGTACATTGTTGGGATTTTAGGCTCTTACAATAGTACATCATCGTTCCGCTCACACTTCTCTCAATGAACTGTCCTTATTCAAGGTTCGTTTTGGCTACATTATTCATTTTAGTTTGTCTTTAGGTATTTTTTTTTCTTTTTTGTCGTTTGCCAAATATGAATTCAAATGAACTGATATTGTTGGGTGCTCTTCCTTCTAATTCAACTGTCCTGGGTACAATAGTGTTTTGTGCAATTTGCAGTACTGAACCTTCCTTTCAGTTCAAGTATGCGTATTATTTCATACTGGTACCTCTATTCTATTTGCGGAATTTTACGAAATTTGAACTCTTATTAAAGTGCAACCCGCGAACATGCCTAAGGTTTTGAATGTGACCCTCGAACCCTTATAAATATTGAGTTTGTCATATCCCAAGCCCTTTTCTAATTTTAGGTATACAAACAGACAGACACCAAAAGTAAAACGCAGAGGCGGGAGGTTCAGACAGTAATAAGTTAGAATGCGAACTAGTTTGGATAGAATGAAGAATCTTATAGTCCGCTGTAGCGAGAGTAACATAACTTCTAGGAGTTTATCCCAGGCCCCTAATGATTACACAAACCTCACAGCAGAACTGTGTTACAGGCTAGAGTATATTTGTTACTCCCTTTGTTACTCATTCTAACCTGTAAAAGTCTAAACTTCATTGTTCTAATGATACGTATTATGTAACAAATTGATAACTGTCAAGAAACAGAGGAATTAACCATATGCAATGAAAAACATTGGCCTGGCCGGGAACTGAAGCTGAGTTTCTCTGACTGAAGGTCATTACATTGATAGTTCAGCCAGGGAACAACATTAGTTACAACCATTAAATAACATCAAAGTTCTTAATATTCATCTCTTTATGTGAGTAAAGAAAGCTGAATGTTTGTTTATGAGCTGCAGGATGGCGCGCAGTGTTCGGTCTGGACTCAACGTGTGTCTGACACCATTATCTCTTTTTACGACTATAGCCTTCTTACAGCGTCACTCATCCCAAAGCACCTTTATCGCACGAATAAAACTTTTACACCTCGATGGCTTTATTCTCATCTAAAGAGGTCTTTCATTTCGTGTAGGTGCTCTCTGAGCTGGATTATACGATCTCCTTTACCTGTCATAAGAATCTCTTTGACCCCGAACTCAAATTTCCTTCGTAGGTAGAAGGATTTAGTTGTCAGAACATTTTTTCAAATAAAAAAGGAGCTCACATACATTGAGAGTGATCGAGCTGAAATGTTCACCGTGTGAATTCACCACGATTGTAATTAGGTTTTCCGTGGTTTCCCATTTTCACACCAGCCAAATACTTTACCTTAATTGAGGCCCCACGGTCGCTTACTCACCGAAAAACTGCTCGAGTTAGCGTGTCGTAAGAATATTATCAAAGGAAAAATCCCCAGTTCTAGCCCTTCAGGGAAGCAACTCAATGTCGAAAACATCCTGGGGATATGAGCTACGAATTGTAGGTAAATACAATATAGTAAAGTATGAGAATATATTCTTTATTTATTCCTAAAAGTACAATCCTTTTCTTAATCATCGTTATCCGGTCGATTAGATTAGCAGTTCGCCTTTTTCTACCACTGCGAGCGCTAATGTGAGTCAATGGATTGTTTCACTTAAGCACCACTACGAGCGCTTATGTGAGTCAATACATTGTTTCACTTAAGCACCACTACCAGCGCTAATGTGAGTCAATACATTGTTTAACTTAAGCCCCACTACCAGCGCTAATGTGAGTCAATGCATTGTTTCACTTAAGCACCACTACGAGCGCTAATGTGAGTCAATGCATTGTTTCACTTAAGCACCACTACGAGCGCTAATGTGAGTCAATGCATTGTTTCACTTAAGCACCACTACGAGCGCTAATGTGAGTCAATGCATTGTTTCACTCAAGCACCACTACGAGCGCTAATGTGAGTCAATGCATTGTTTCACTTAAGCACCACTACGAGCGCTAATGTGAGTCAATGCATTGTTTAACTTAAGCACCACTACGAGCGCTAATGTGAGTCAATGCATTGTTTCACTCAAGCACCACTACGAGCGCTAATGTGAGTCAATGCAGAGTTTCACTCAAGCACCACTACGACCGCTAATGTGAGTCAATGAATTGTTTAACTTAAGTACCACTACCAGCGCTAATGCGAGTCAATGCATTCTTTAATATAAGCTCCACTACGAGTGCTAATGCGAGTCAATGCATTCTTTAATATAAGCTCCACTACGAGTGCTAATGCGAGTCAATGCATTCTTTAATATAAGCACCACTACGAGTGCTAATGCGAGTCAATGCATTCTTTAATATAAGCTCCACTACGAGCGCTAATGCGAGTCAATGCATTCTTTAATATAAGCTCCACTACGAGTGCTAATGCGAGTCAATGCATTGTGCCACTTAAGCACCACTACGAGCGCTAATGTGAGTCAATGCAGAATTTCACTCAAGCACCACTACGAGCGCTAATGAGAGTCAATGCAGAGTTTTACTCAAGCACCACTACGAGTGCTAATATGAGTCAATGCATTGTTTCACTTAAGCACCACTAAGAGCGCTAATGTGAGTTAATGCATTGTTTCACTTAAGCACCACTACGAGCGCTAATGCGAGTCAATGCAGAGTTTCATTCAAGCCCTTATAACTGCATTCGGAGCGGATATTAAAAAATACCTGAGGGTATTGAACCAAGAAACACATTACATAAAGAATTATGTAAATAAGTTAAACTGGCAAGGATATGAATAAGAAAGGAAGCGAGAAAAAAAAATAGCGATTTTAGGTTGTTTTTCTAGAAATGCATTTAGGACGGATGTGATATTCGAAATTTGTTTTTAATTTTGATATAGCTATCCTAAAATCAAAATTTGAAACCTTTCTGTGCCCTTTAGCTCTTCAAATTTCAGCACAATTGGGGAAATTGCTCCATTGTATGTTTTTCGTAGTTTTTCAACATTAAACCTAAAATGTTCAGCTCAACTAATCTGTAAACCGTTAAAGATATTAAAGAATGCTTTTTAATTTACGATGAACCTACGAAAGGGCTCCTAAATGAGCTTGTATTCTTTTTGCAGGGTGTCATAATCTGATGAGCTAAGGTTTAAATGGAAATTATATAGTGTTTTATTTATCTTTAAAAAATTAGTGATGTAGGCCGACCCACTTTCTTACACTACCGAGTCTGAATCTCAACATACACTCTTACTAATAGCAAGTACATTAAAATTTAAATTATATGCAAATACAAAAAAGAACAAGTAGGCAATTTTAAGCATTTAAGACAGACTGAATCGAGGTGTAGCAAGACAATGTTGCGATCAACAGAATTCTGTGTTCAGACCAAATGTGCTGTACGGGAGTGAAAGCTGTGTGGACTCAGGATATCTTATTCATGAGTGAAATGTAACAGACCTGAGAATGATTGCTGGTACAAACAGGGGGGAACAAAGACAGGAAGTTACTCGTGACGCTAACAGGATTACATCTGTTCTTTTTCGTTCTTGTTATGTAATTTATAAATAACTTTCTTATGTTAAGCCCCTTTTAGTTAAATTTTGTTGGTTTTTTTACTGTTATTGTTTTATATTGTTGCACAGTCAGCGTAAAAGAGAGTACTTCGTACTTTAATCTCATTGCTACTAAATAAATTAACTTTAATATTATCGAAAGACATTACGTATTTATTATGCCTTTGTTGGCGAGATGTAGTTTGTTATACCGGGCGAGTTGGCCGTGCGGTGACGGCAGCTGTGAGCTTGCATCTAGGAGATAGTGAGCTCGAACCCCACTGTCCCGAAGATGGTTTTCCGTGGTTTCCCATTTTCACACCAGGCATTGCTCGGCCTGTACCTAAATTAAGGCCTTAGCCGCTTTCTTCTCATTCCTAACCCTTTCTTATCAGATCGTCACCATAAGACCTATCTGTAAATTGTTGAAATTTACTTTCATTGATCTGTCTTATTCTTATCCTTGGCTTTGATAATATGAAAGTAACTGTGGTATGAGCGATGCTAGTAATACCATTCCTAAAGCAGACAGTCTCCGCTATGAATGGTGCTCATAGTGTCAGTTGGAGCATGTATTTCAGTAATAATGTGATAGCAACTTCTGGCTCAGCGAGGAAAGCAACGGGAAACTACCTTACGCCTCATTTCTCTAGTATGCCTCTTCAGTGATGCATAGGCTGTCAGTGAATATCAAACCAGCCTTCTGGCCGAGTACCCAGCATAGATACAAGAATCTACTCAAACACGATGTTTCTTCCTTCAAGCCACCATAAAGCACTAAATTACTGGTGTTCAAACGCTAGAAGTTAGCACCCCCTAGTTGGCAGGAAACAGCTAAAGCTTCAATTCTCAATGGTTGAAAGAAACGTCGAATATCATATTCAAGCTGACAGTTTTAAATGTTTCGCGCAGTGCCAGTTTAATACTCTAGCCATCACTTGCCTCCCATTTCGCGTTAGTCGATTTCATCTAAAACCTCTCGTGCTGTTCCCGGAGGCTGCTGCCATTATTATCTGACTTCCTCAGCTGTATATCATAGCAAGCCCCGTTGCATGCAGTCCAGCACCATAGCGAGCGTTTTCTCGTCTGCAAGTGAATGTTTCACTCTTTGAAGGAAATCTAGTTTCAAAAAACGTCCGAGCAGAACTGAGCTTATATAAAGATGATAAAATACTTACTGACAATTTGGAAATATCAAGAGATTATTCATTCGCAAAATTGTGGGATGACTCGAAATGTAGAGTTCTTTCTTTTAATATATGGGTGCAGCAAGATATTGTTGTTATTAGGATCGTCAGTCCATAGACGGATTTGATGCAGCCCCCCATGCCACCCTAACACCTGCTATTTTTAATTTCTACCTAACTACTACATCCTACATCTGCAGTAATCTGTTTGTCATATTCACACCTCGGTTTACCTCTACCGTTCTTACGGCCTACACTTCCCTCATTCTGTCTCTTCTGGTCAAATTTCGCAAAATCGTTCTCGTGAGTGGGAGACGAAGAGTACACCCACGGTATCTCCTGACTGTCCTAAGAGGCGACTAGAAGGGGTGACCAAGGGATGATGGAATTGGAACCATGAGATTACTTGTGATTAGTACAATTATGTGAGGAACACCTTGGCTCTGGGCGTTACCTGTGATTAGTACCACCATGTGAGGAACACCATGGTTCTGGGTTACCTCTGATCAGTACCACCATGTGAGGAACACCATGGTTCTGGGTTACCTCTGATCAGTACCACCATGTGAGGAACACCATGGTTCTGCGTTACCTCTGATCAGTACCACCATGTGAGGAACACCATGGTTCTGGGTTACCTCTGATCAGTACCACCATGTGAGGAACACCATGGTTCTGCGTTACCTCTGATCAGTACCACCATGTGAGGAACACCATGGTTCTGCGTTACCTCTGATCAGTACCACCATGTGAGGAACACCATGGTTCTGGTTTACCTGTGATTAGTACCACCATGTGAGGCCTGTGACCAGGATTTTGGACAACAAGCATAATCACAGCATATGAGGCATTGTGAATTGGATCCACTGAGTGTTTTGGATTCACGGTCATTTCCTCATTATCATTCGTTATAGAATTTAGTCAGCGGATATATTTTTAAATTTTTAATTATCATTTCAATTCGTTGCAATTCGTGCCGTTAGGAGACGATGACCTAGCTGTTAGGCCGCTTTAAAGACAAACATCATCTCTCAAAAATTCTGTTTATCTCTTAATTATTTTATTTACCCATTTCACCTTCAACTGTCTTCTACACCACTACATTTCCAAATCTTCCATTCTCTTGCTTTATAATATAGTTACGGTCTATGTTTCAGTTCCATACAACGCCATTCTCGAGATCAAAGTCTTATTTCTAATTCCTATAGGGCCTATCAGTGTTCGAATTGAGCGTATTCAATTTCCTTTGCTAGTCTGTAATGTATTTTATATCCTCCTCACTTGTGCCATCGTTAGTTATTTTACCTCCCAAGTAACAATGTTCATCTACTTCCTTTAATATTTCCTGCATCACCTGACTTCATTCGACTGCAGTCCATTAATTTTGTTTTTGACATATTTATTTTCATCATGAAGCTCTTGTTCAAGGCTCTGTCCATAGCATTCAGTAATTTGTCCAGGTGTTCTACATACTCGTATAAAATAACAATATCATTGGCAAATCTCTGGGTTTTGATTTCCTCTCCCTGGATTGTGATTCCTTTTCCGTATTCCTCTTTGATTTCCTTCACCGTCTGTCCTATTTAAACATTGAAAAGGAGAGGGGACAAACTGCATCCTTGCCTGACTCCTTTCTGAACTGCAGTAATTTATTTATTAATATCAGTGGTATTCAAACGTTTTAGTTGGCGTACTCCAAATATCCAAAATGTTTACATCGAAGTACGATTATATATAGTGATTATACCAGAAATAGCAAGTGATTGTTGCTGGATGATAAATAATATTCATCATCATCATCATCATCATCATCATCATCATCATCATCATCATCATCATCATCATCATCAACAACAACAACATCGACATTATTATCATCATCATCATCAATATTACAATCATCATAATCATCATCATCATCAACATCAACATTATTATCATCATCAATATTACAATCATCATAATCATAATCATCATCATCATCATCATCAACAACATCGGCATATTATCCCGCTGGCTCGGTTACCCCGCACGAACTGTGGCATGAAAGTGTTGTGGCCGGAGTTTTAAGTTCGCATGCCCTTCCTGACACCGCGGAATTTTTAATATGGAAAACCCCACCCCCAGCAACACCAGGTATCAAACCACGGTCGCAGAGATGACAGGCACGGATATTTAGCCAGTAATAGGTATAATACAAAGAATACAAAGTTACTGAAGCGGGCAAAAATGTATAGTCTACTTTGCACTACGGGTATGATGTGTGTTTTGCATAAACATTAGGGGTTCTGCCGATCAGAATCCCCTACAATTTATGTTACTCTCACTACATTACGGAAGGACGGGCTAGATGACCAAATGAGTTTGCATTCTGACCTATTACTGCATATACATCAACACTAGCTGCAAATTCCACGCGGGTGCATATCTTAGTTACAGCTAAGATGATGTAATCACTTCGTACTCGGAATGTTATTGCGCGTAATGAGCCATCTAGTGACCATCTGTTGGCCTTTTGCCAATGATCTCACACTGCATAAAGTGGTAAACAAGTTACAGAATTGTGAGCGAGTGCAAAAAATCAACAGTTGCCTTCAGATCAGCAACTCAATCTTGTAAACATCCTTGGGATATGAGCTACGAATTTTAGGTACATAAAATTTAATAAACTATGAGAGCGTTTGTGATTATTGTTTTAAAAGGAGGTACAACTAGGCAACCATCGTTTGTAGAACTCTAATCGGAGAGAAGAAATGGAAGGTAACCGGCATTTCGAAAAATGAAGGTATCGGCCAAAGAAAGATAAGGGCCACGAAGGGCGTGAAAATGAAAGACTCCGTAGGCCTCGAATACTCTAATACCGTCGGGGTCGGAAAAGTACAAGAGTTAACGAAGGGAGGTCGGATAGGATAGATGAAAGTGAGGAGCCTGGCACAAGTGGGTGGAAGCAATGCCAGGACTCAGCTGAGGGACCCGTGGTCGGCAACCCATGCTCGCAAGTTCAGAGTCCCTAGGGCCCCTCTTAGTAGCCTCTTATGACAAGCAATGGATACCGTGGGTGTTATTCTACCGCCGCCCCCTTCAGGGGATAAAGTGTAAAAATATATTCTTTATTTTATTCCTGACAATTACAATCCTTTTCTTAACGTTCGTTATTCCGTCGATTAGATTAGCAATTTCCCTTTTTCGTACCATTACGAGCGCTAATGTAAACCAAAGCAGAGTTTCTCTTAAGCCCATATAACTACATTAGGTGTGGACATTTGTTAAAAAATCAAAAAAGTGCCTGAGTGTATTGAACCAAGGAACATATTATGGAAAGAGTTCTGAAAATAAATTAATTTGCCTAGGATTTGAATCAAAAAGAAAACGAGTAATTTAGGCCGCTCTTCATTTAGGCCAGAAGTTATTTTCGAAATTTCTTTTAATAGAGCTATCTAAGACACACAATTTAAAACCTTTCCGGGGCCTTAAGGCGGGAGACCTAGCTCAACACGGAGAAAATAGGCCAATATTCATTCGATTGTTATATATGCTACAAATGTTGTTGACAACTCCTGCACATATCCCAGTATTGTCATACTTCAGAGCAATCAGAAGCAACTTCAATAATGTCAAAATTCTAATTACAACATTTTAAAATAAAATATTCAAAATTTCCCGCCTTTTTAGCAATATATCACGGTTTCGTTCATAACCCTCTTACTGATTCACAAATAATTATGATTTTTTTCAGAGTTTCCTCCCGTAGTGTTGTACTACAATCTGTACCTCGTTCAGATCAATAGGATTTAAATTAGATTTTATATAACATTTTTATTTAAAAAGCTGTTAATATTTTCTGGTGCTCGGAATAAAAACGCGACAAAAATCCAAATCACAGACTACGTTAATAATTGAGGTTCATTTTGTAGGTGGAGTTTTGATACACGCTTTAAAAAAGGAAAATTCTTGTAAACTTGGAATTTATAAGGGAAACTGATATATTGTTAAAAAGGCGGGAAATTTTGAATATTTTATTTTTAAATATTACAATTATTAAAATTCTGACATTATTGAAGTGGCTTCTGGTTGCCAGGAAGCATGCCAATCCTGGGGTGAGTGCAGCAATTGTCAACAACAATTGTAGCATATTTAACAATCCAATGAATATTAACCTATTTTTTTCCTTTGTTAAGCTGGGCCTCCCCCCTTAAGTCCTTTCGGCACAATTGTATGTTTTTCGGAGAATGGGGACCCCCTACTTTGTCTATGTTTTCGACATTTAAACCTGATATTATTGTAAGATGGGCACCACAAAATGGTAGGATGCTTCAAGAATAGACTCCAGCATTCTGTAAATTATGTGCAAATTTCTATGTGATGTTGTCATACTTTAATGTAACGCTCAATTTGTTGTATTAAGGCATTTGAATTATTTAAGGTATGCTGTGAATTTGTATATGATGATGATGTATTTAGAATGTTGAACTAGTAGTGTTTTATATAATATTTTCTTAACATGAAATTGCTTGTTCCACTCTTGCTGTTGTTGTTGGGTAGTTATGGTTTGACTTTACTTCCTCATTGCCACCGGGATATTTCCCAAATGAGATTGCAATAAAAAACTGGTCTCCACATCTCTTATGGAAAAACGCAATACATGGATTCCAAGCGCTCACACCTAACATCACTAGCGACCAAATATGGCAACATTTTGCAAGTCAAACAATTCCAGTAATTGGGCGAAATTATTGGTAATTCAGGCAATGAGAAAGGCAGCCAACAAAATGCGCGCAGAAAAACTACGTAAAGCATACCTAATCACCTGGAACTTCTACAATAAGAAATCAATATCCACAAAAGCCAAACTCCGACACTACCACACTGTTGTCCTCCCTGAGGCACTCTACGCAACTGAGACATCATCACACACCATTAACATAAGGGACATTGAGAAAATTGAACGACAGGTACTGAGGAAGATATTCGGACCCAAGTTTCAAGAGGGTAAATGGATGCGAAGAAGCTCGGAAGAACTCTATGCATTACCTGAGCGATTCACTTCAGTCGCACGCAAACGGTGTATGCAATTTTATGGACATTTAGCACGAATGGATGACTCACGACTGACTAAGAAAATATTTCTTATTATCAATGGAAACCGACAATCCAAAGCTCGCTGGCTAGTGGATGCACAAAAGGACCTCACAGATGTCGACGTTGATCCAATGGCAACCACAAGGAATACATACAGACAAAAGATCAAGAGCCATAAATTTGCACCCAAGAATCCATCTGAAAAAAGATTGAAACTCAAAAACTCATGGACACAAGAAAGACGGCAGGCCCATAGTGAAAGAATGAGGAAGTTTTGGGAAGATAAGAAGAACAAGAAGATGAAGAATACCAGTGCTATTTCATGGTTCCACGTGCTCCTTAAGGGGCTAAACGAATGAATATAATGAACGGGATGAAAAGTCAGGTTGCAAGAGAAAAGGTCCCTCAGTTTTAATTAATGTGTTGGAGGAATATCGGTACCTAGTGGGGATCACTCTAGGTACCTCGATGTTAACATAAGGAAAGCTCTACATTGGGTTAATTGGATTAATGAGGTTGCAGATTCATTCACATGATTATAAGGGTATTTATGTGTTGTAATAAGGATGCAATGGTGAGGGCATTTAAGTCACTGATAACGACCCTAATTAGTGTATGGGACGTACACTAGGACTAGCTGACACGAGAACTAGAAAAAATCCAAAGGGAAGCAGAGAGATTTGTTGAGGGTGAATTCTGGCAAAAGAAAAGTTTTACGAAAACATTGTGCGAACTTTGAGTTGGGAAAACCTTGGGGAGTAAGAAGACGAATTGCTCGACTCACAAATAAACTTGAGTGAGGCACTGAAAGGTATCTTTTAATATCATACTATGAAGATAAACTTGGAATTCAAGAGGACATATTGTGGCAAATATTAATTTTTAATGAGAGGAATAAAGTTTTGTATAATTTGCCAAGAGAGATGTTCGGTAAATTGCCAAGTCCTTTGAAATCATTTAGGAAATCTGCGCCTGGGCGAGAGCCCGAAATGGTCATGATTGATTGATTTATCCCCTTCATAAGGTAGAGGCGAGTAAAAGGGGCCTAAGGGGCTCTCAACTTGGCGACCACGGGGCACTTATCTGACTCCTGGCGTTGCTTCCACTTACTTGTGCCAGGCTCCTCACTTTCATCTATCCTATCCGACCTCTTGTTCTTTTGCGACCCCGACGGTATTAGAGCACTCGAGGCCTACGGAGTCATTTTCACGTCCTTCGTGGCTCTTGTCTTCCTTTGGCCGATACCTTCATTTTTCAAAGTGTCAGATCCTTTCCATTTTTCCTCTCTGATCACTGTTAGATATAGGATGGTTGCGCAGTTGAACTTCCTCTTAAAACAGATTCTTCATTTTTTAAGAACACAACACTTCTTCTGTGTATGTTTGATTCTTTATATGATGATTATTTCCCCCATAAAAATTATTATATACGCCTCTGCGGTGTAGTGAGTGGCTGCGGAGGCCCACGTTCGATTCCCGGCTCTGCCATGATATTTGAAAAGTGGCACGAGGTTTGAGTTGGGTCCACTCAGCCTCGGGAGGTCAACTGAGTAGAGGTGGGTTCGACTCCCACCTCAACTAACCTCGAAGGGGTTTTCCGTGGTTTTCCACGGACAAACTGAAATTAATAATGTAGTCAAAACAAACCTTAAATACGGACAGTTCAGTGGGAGTAGTGTGAAGGGAACAATGGTATATACAGTTGTAAGAGCCTAAAATGCCTGCAATGTACTTCCCTGGACATTTGTTCGAGTGTGCAGCTTTTTGAACCAGCCAGTACTACCTGCCAATGAGAGAAGAACGAAGAATTGAAACCGCTTCTTAGGCCAATGCCAATTAAAGTATTCATTGCATGCTATGTTGCATAAAATGTCCACAGTGAGGTTGGCAAGGAGTTCAAGGTTTGGTATGGTTCCCATAGCCATTGGCATTTGTGAGAGCTAGTTTTCTGCCAAAGTTTGGATTTAAAAAATGAAAACATCTATTCAGTCCAAGTGAATACTTAAAAACGGGACATAATATTAAAGAATGCATTAGTTATGACTTGGGTCTATAAAGGGTATCAATATTAATGCATTTTTGTACGAGCTATGGAATATAATCTTTAGAAATGTTATTCATGACTTTGCATATTCTGGTATTAACGGAAGACTGCATCGTACTCTTCTTCATGCTCATAGCGCCGTAAATCAGATTATTGAAGAGAGAGAACCCCATTTTTCCTTGCGAGGTATTTGTTACAGATCTCCCTCGGAGTAACAGCTGGTGGTAAAGGAAAATGAAGTAGAAAAACAAGAAGAAAAGGAGGTGGAAAAAAAAACCGTTTCTCCTTCGATTTTTGTTTTAATTCTACTCGCAAGCTGGAGGAAGTGAGAGGAGTGAAAGAAAACAAAGTGGAGTTTGAGATGGAAACAGTAGAGTGTTTGTTTGTTTGTTTGTCCTGGAGTCGAGCTGTCTGCCTATCTGGTATTTTTGTTTCCTCCCACTCATAACGACGTCACCTAATGAGGACTGTCTTTACGTTTATAAATAACGATGTTTATTATATGTGCTCTTGTTAGCTAGTTACCCACTGTGTTCGATCTCTTTTGAAACAGAATTGTCAGCACAACTATGAGCGTCTATTTTAAGTATCTTATACTGTATCTTCGTGCTGGAATAAACGTAAATGAATCTCTATTTTATCTCTTTCTGTTTAATAGAGTTCTGATCGAGTTCTACTCTCACCTTCTTCTTTGACATGAAGGTCCTCATAGCTTTCCGAATGATAAAAGCTGGAACATTTTCCTTCTTAATTGTTTTGTGCCAGCTTTTCCTTGGATGGGTTATTCCTAATGGGGATAGAAATAGTAGACAAATTCACAACCAAACATAGGGTGTCACGCGAGGAATGGTCAATATTCAGGCATATGCCAGGAATAATCATTTGAAGCAAAAATCTTCATATAGACTTATTCCGAATGGTTTCCGGGATAGAACTCATTTAATGTAAAAGGGGCGGTAAAAAGGTTTCCGTTCGACGGCCATACAGTTCTGAATAGGGGTGCCAATCAGGTCAAATTACGCACCACGTTGTCCTGCTGCACATCCTCGTCCGAAAGGAACCGTCGGCCCTTCAAGGCCTCTCTTAGGGGATCGAATGCGTGATATTTGTACGGGGAGAGATCAAGACTATAGGGCGGCTGCTCGAGTGTCTCCCACTTGAGTTGGCCTCCCAGATCGACCGGTGTCTTGTGTCCACAACGGGGGTTTTAGACAGACATGCTGGCAGTCTTCATTCTCCACCGGTGTTTGTTCTTCGGAAGTCGAGAACAGAATAAAAGCACATTGGTCCTGTTTGGACGCATTTGGCACAGTTCACGTGACCACATTTAATGTACGTACCTCGGAACAACACGACTGCCACACTAATTCATTTGCCTACATGTCCGTACTTATATACCCTCATCGGAGTCGCGCTACGTTGCATGTCTGCCGCAGAGACGCCTGAAATTCTATGGCCATATCTATAGAATGGACAGCGAAAGACTGACCAAAAGATTATTTAAAGTAATCAACTTAATGAAGGCCAACATAAACTGTCTAGAAGAAACTAAGGTGGACCTCCAAGAAACTACACGGACGACATAATTAGAACACCGTGGAGCATTTAGTAGAATAATAGCCAAGCAAAATTTCCTGGAGAAACCTAAAGAGAAAACTGGTAGAAAGTGGCCCACAGAATACAAGATGCAACACAGTGCATTCATGAAGACATTTTGGCAGGACAAGAAGGCAAAAACCAGGCTAACGAACAAATTCAAAAGCGCTTTTGGAATGGGCATAACCAAGAAAGAATCATACTAATAATTCTAGCTTGATCAAACTCCTTTTTGGAGAAAAACGCCTCCCAATCATCTTCTAAATTCTTGTGTGTAAGGCAGTTCCCATTCACAATGATTGCACAATTTATTTACTAGGTGTATAGACAATGGACGTCCTCATGTCAGACACGCCATGTTATTGTCTTTGTCCATTTCTGGGGATTAGATGTTGCTGCATGCCCCGCCCAGCTCTACACCCTTTAGTGCCGTTTTATGCCTTTTGACCCACCCGGAGGAGATCTTTTATAAAAGCCACCAGTAAGCTTCTTTACATACATTGCTAACAGATTAGAAATTAATTGACCTGTATTTTAGTCACGGGCCATGACTGAACAACGTATTTGACAACAGGCAGCACGCAAGTGTCGGTTACTTTCCTCTTGCTGTTAACCAGATAATCATTCCTGAAACCGAAGCAAAATGGCCATTGTGTCTTCCAGGCAATCGCTTTCCTTTTCCAGATCTCTTTATCCAATCGTGAACTTTACTTTTCGATAGGGAGTACTCTTTACCCCAAATTTGGGACACCCCTCGGTAAAATCTTCCACTTGTTCGAAACGGTGGAATTTATCAGAAAGATACCCTTGCATGCCTCAGGATATCAAGCTATATGCTTATCAACTTTCAGTACAGTCGTTCCAGTAGTTTTCGAGCCTATCCGGAACAAACGAACAAACAAACAAACAAACAAACAAAGAAACACCATTTCATTTTTATTAATATTTGGTGGGGGACAAGCCCGTTTGCATTCTAATCCATGCAGCAGGAATATGCAGCCTGGAGAGGTCGCAACCCGCTCTACAGCAGTGATAACACAGGTGTCCTTGCACTGGAATGGCTAGAGGTTAAGTCGGCAACTTGTCCGTCCACGCCGTTAAGTGGTTATGCATACCTTCCAGGCGTTCTCAATGGTGATATGAACGGTCTTCTATACCCACCAGATAATGCACTTAACGTGGTGCCGGCCGGTGCGTCGGCGCAGCGCAGAGTGTGAAAATGGGAGTGCTGGCGGCACTAACTGCAGACAAGCCTATAGTTCTTGAAATCACAATCACTGGGCAGAGATACAGGAATGACATTCTCGTTGCTGAGTCTGCTTGATGTTTACATGCGATTCATACGGTCACTCCCCCCGGGCCCATGCTCAGCGAGTTGCCATGTGCCCGTCTGAACTTCAGCTCGCCCATCTATCCGCTGCGCTGCACCGGCCCCACTTTGAGTGAAAGACCCTGTATATGAAGACAGTTAATCCACTTAATCCACTAAATCCATTCCCATTCCTTGTAAAATCACACAAACCTCGAACTGCCGGTTTATGTGAGTAAGGTCTGAAAATGGCTGGAGATTTCCACGTAATTGCTAGGCAAATCTAGAAGATATTGTCAAGTTAGCCGGTGGTTCATGTTACAGAGACAGCGTTCACTTCCACGTGGTCGACCCCATGCACTTTTACCCAGGTAACGAGCAACTAGTTGGCTAAGAGGTTCTTATGTTCCGACCTATTCACTAACAAGGCAAAGTCCCGTTTACAAAGGTCGAACAGTGGCGAGCGGTGGAAGAGGATTCTCAATGACGTGTTTAGTCTTAACAGCCGAGTCAATAAATTGAGTGGAGGCACGAAACGAGGCTTAGAGGCAACAAGTGACCTTCCAAGTTAAAGTTAACTAACAACAGATTCTCGTAGCTCGGTTCTTATAACGAAGAATTAGAGGAGGCAGAGAGAAATCATGGGGTTAGAGGTTGGTTTCCTTGGTTGGCTTTGCTGCATGTGCCAGAAGTCTTCTCCATCTTGAAAGGTAAATTGTCTCAAAGAAATCAAACCAGGATCCTTTCATCCTAATAATAATAATAATAATAATAATAATAATAATAATAATAATAATAATAATAGTCTCTATTTCCTCAGCAGAAACTGGGAGGAACAGAACGAGACGTACAAGACCGGAAGGAAGACAGGTATCCTCTGGACAAAGGAGAGGTATGAACAACAAAGCCAGGGTATGCGCAATTACATGACAAACATCAAAATCCACCCCAAACGCAATAGTTGAAAATCATGGTCTTTAGTCGGCCTATAAAAATGAAGAAGAGGAAGAAGTGATCTATCTCCAAACTTATTCAACTGTGTTTTAGAGAAAGTTATAAGGGATTGGCGAAAAGAAATGGGTCAGTTCAACTTATTATTGTTATTGTTATTATTATTATTATTATTATTATTATTATTCTTATTATTATTAATAATATACGGTCGTATCAGCACACTCTTTTTTAAAACATAAGTGGTTTGCGGACACTAAGGTCCATCATCATTGTTCGAATTTAAAATTTATTCCACAATATTATGTCGTCAAAATTAGTTAAAATGAGTTTAAATTAGTTAAAATGAGTTTTGACGACACAATCATGTGGAATTAAATTTAAATTCTAACATTGATGATGGACCTTAGCGCCCGAAAACCGGTTATGTTTAAAAAAAAGAGTGTGCTGATACGACTGTATATGATTAATAATAATAATAATAATAATAATAATAAAATAACTACTTGAGCACTGTTAATAAGAAATGGCTTTGATATTTTATAATCAGTTCAACTCTGCAAATGGAGTTGGATTAGGTTACTAAAGAACCCGGCATAAATTTGAATGCCTCGCATTTGCTGACTATGTAGTGGTTTTTATTTCAGAATACCCACAAATTGCAACTAACCACATCAAATTCCTCAAGAAAAGAGTTTAAAAAGAACAAAATTGCAAATATCTTTTGAAAAGACGAAAAATATGATCACAAATGCTACAGATCCATGAATTAATGAGTGGTCAATGAAGACCAAGTATGGCCAGGTATGGTGATATCACAAGAGCTAAGAAATTCAAGTACTTCGGTCTGATTCTGACTCCAATGATCAATAAAAAGAAGGCAATTGAAGAATGGGAGAGAAAGATCAAGACGGCGCTCAGGCTGTCAGAACACTTAAAAATCGAAACCACTCTACTATTAGGCCAAATTCAGGCGTCACAGTACTGTTGTATGTGGCAACAATAACAAGCAAAGGACTATGATTATGTTATGAGTTTTGCATTAGCAGTAGGGGAACGGCCCAACAGAACCCCTACAATCTATGTTACCCTCGCTACATAATGCAAGAGCGGTCTGGTCGATACTTCCGAATAAACAAATTAGGTTGCATTATAAACTATCACTGAGCCTCCGTAGCTCAGGCGGTAGCGCGCCGGCCTCCCAGCGCCGGGTTCCGTGGTTCAAATCCCGGTCACTCCATGTGAGATTTGTGCTGGACAAAGCGGAGGCGGGACAGGTTTTTCTCAGGGTACTCCGGTTTTCCCTGCCATCTTTCATTCCAGCAACACTCTCTACTATCATTTTATCTGTCAGTCATTAATCATAGCCCCAGAGATGTGCGACAGACTTCGGCAGCCGGCACAATTCCTATCATCGCCACTAGATGGGGCTTCATTCATGCCATTCCTGACCCGGTCAAATGACTGAAAAACAGGCTGAGGATATTTTCTGAACTATTACTGCCTGGCCTAATGATTATATTCAGGAGCAATGCGCATCAGTATCCTACTTATGCTTATCCTAGAAAATAATAATAATAATAATAATAATAATAATAATAATAATAATAATAATAATAATAATAATCGTATAGCCTCAGCTACCGTATGCAGGCATTTCAAGTTGACGCCATCTGGGTGTCTGCTCGTCAATTTCGACGTTCCGTTTTACTCTAGGCCCACTAGATGGCAGACCGAGTAAACCGAAACTCTCTTGGGCGTCAGTGGCTGAGATTTAATGAATTTTGTCGGGTAAACACCAAACGTGTCACCAGAGATCTTTTACATGCCGACATCGTACGACATGGAGTGTCGAATGGACGTTTTTCTGCCCTTCAAAAATCCGACTACCTCTGCCAGGTTTGAACCCGCTATCTTGGGATCCGGAGGCCGACACTCTACCACTGATCCACAGAGGCAGCTGTCCTAGAAAATAAAGTTCCTCCATGGAAGGTCTTATTATTTTATGGATGACCTTTGATTAAGTTGTTATTTTCCCCCGTTCTATTGTTCCATTGCGTCAGTTACGTATTAAAGCTGATATTCAATGCCTTCACGTCGAAATAATTTATGCATCCGGTGATTTTTTTCCCCTTCAAGGGAATTTTCAATACTAACCTGCGGTACATATGCGCATCTGTGATGCACTTTCGCACGTCACTTGTCTGGCTCAATGTATGAGTGGCAGCTGTTGGGAGTATAACAGCTGGCGCAGCAGGAAATACCGACCTAATTAATATCTACATATCACATAACTCACTTCTGCACCTCGCGAGTGAATGACACTGTATATTTCAACAGGAGAAGTACAGTACACACACAGCCAGCATGTTATGGACCTGTGACTACTTCCTGGGTGTTGCTCGTTCGAAACTGATACAGCCGAGTAGAGATGAAGTTTCTTTAGAGAATTCTACTAACATTTTACAGGGAAGAATTACAAGCCAACAAACAATTGTATATCCTAAAGGAAAGTAAATATACTTTTGGTGGCAATTTGCTGTACGTCGCACAGACACTGGTATGTTTTATGGTGACGATGGGATAGGAAAGGCCTAGGAATGGGAAGGAAGCGGCCGTGGTCTTAGTTAGTATACATTCCCGTCATTTGCCTGGTGTGAAAATGGGAAACCAATGAAAACCACCTTCAAGTTTCCCGATAGTGGGTTTCGAACCCACTACCTCCTGGATGCAAGCTCACTGCTGAGCGCCCCTACCCGCAGGGCCAACTCGCCAGTTTGGCAAATCCGTCCGTCCTTTGTACAGGACCGATTTACTTCATTTTTGTTTTAATCTCTCCACATTTACCCGCTGGTGAGTCATGAGACATTGATTTGTCTCTGAGTTCACCCAATTTTGAGTAATCATAAAATCAAATCCCTAAATGATCACTCCAATAATTGCAGGCGAAGGCTAACCCTAACCCGCAACACATTCCGTACTTAGGTTGCTAAGCGACTAACACTTTCATATGTACATATGATTTTCATCCTTACTAATATCATTGCCTGCAGCCATGTTTGATTACTACCTGTCAAGCCAGAGATCATGGAAGAATAGCATTCCCTGTTACCTACTCTTTTATTCTCTAACCTTTTCCATCTTCCAAATATACTCAACAGACGGCACAACGTTCCTAATAACTTACATGTTGCTAAGAGAAAAAAAGTCTACGCACAAACAGACCTCATATTGACGCACGCCTTAGACAATATCTAGGAACACCTATCGAAGGATAACATAGCTACACTAGAAAGAGTGAAGGCCATGTATCATGAAAGGAAAGTTCTCTGCCTGGCAAAAAAACGCTATGAGCTCGCAAGACAACCGTTATATATATATATATAGAAGAAATACTATTAAAAGTACCATTAATACCATTCCACGCGCAAAACACTTATTAATCATTTTACACGATAAATACGTAAGCGAACTCATATACGATGCAGCGTTGCAGACCTTCAAACGCAGCATCAGCCAGGATTAAATCTGCTTGGGAAACCATGCTTTAATCCACATCGTATACAGAACACACTGTGTCAGCCATTCTAAATTACGTAACATTTTCCTCGACACTCAATCACATATGTTAACAATTAATTATTAATGAAGAAACTACACAACCCAGAGCAACAAACATACACAACTGCTATCACACAAACTTCACGATCCCAACACACAAATTAACACCCCTAAGCATCGAACACGATAATAAAGATCACACAACAGGAATAAACTAACACAAAACTGAGTAACCTAGGATGAGGCCACCCGAAAGAGTGACCTCACCTCATCCTATTAAAACACAGATGAATACACCCACTAAAGACCGACAGAGGAGCTCCGGCATCGGTACCTCACATATCTCCATGAGACAGGTGAACTATACAGAATGTAGGGTTAAAAGTACCATTGCCTTGTACGACACAATACCAAGCTTTGCATCAAGAACTGCAGGATAAAGAGCGAAAATTTGGATAGATTTTTACCAAACAGACGACATGATGACGTCAAAATGGATTAAATCTGAGTATGAACTGCGGCATACCATAACGTGCTTCTTGTTAAATGTTCATAAAAACCAATGAAAGGAGGCAGCTAAAACAATACGACTATGGCAGGCGTATCGAGACGAGTGATCTCACCTACTTCGGGGTAGCAGGGGTAGGAATTCAGTAACTGCGCCACAAGTTTTATAACATGATAATGGATTTGCAATGCCGCAGATCTTATGTGGAATACCTTCTAGAGGAGAAACGCCGGGGACTCACTCGCCGGCATATTTACTTTTATAACCTAATGTAATTTAGCACCTGCCATTGTTCATTGTTAAAGCATTTCGATTGACTGAGAAAATAATCGCATATGACGCCATTCCCAGCATAAAATACATTCCGTCACCAACCCACGCACAACTAATGGCTTTCTCACTGGTAAATTAATTCAGTTCCTTGTCATTGTCCAACGTGTAAGGGGCAGTCAAATGAAAACCGAACACCCGCTACAACATGACCATGGAATGGTTTTATTCAAGAGTAATTATCAAAAGCGTTAATACATTTCTCCCACTGGGAGACGAGACTGTCAATTCCAATTTTGTAGTAAAAGGCAGGTCACACAACCACACCCACTCTTTATCTTCCTCGTCCGAATGAAACCCTCGTCCACGAATGTCTTTCTTCAGGTCGTTAAAGAATGTGAAAGTTTCAAGATGAAATATCCGGGCGGTACGGAGGACGTTGAAGATTTTCCCAACAAAATAACTGAAGCGTAGCCTTCACCAGATTGGAAATACGGGAGCGAAGTGTCGTGCAACAGGATGACTCCGTCCGATAGCATTGCAGGGCGTTTTGACTTTATGGCGCTTCGCAGTTTCTCCAAAGTGTCTTCATAGCGCTGCGTCACGAGACGATGCTTGCCTTCATTTCTACAGCTGGCCGAATTCACGAGACCTAAAGAGACATTACCCAACAGCTGTGAGTTGTCTCTACGCAGTTCTCCCACCACAGCGATACGTAACAACAGTGTTGCCACATTTCGCGCGGAATATATGTTATGGTGGGTGTTCGGTTTTCATTTGAATGCGCTGCTTTCGTCCTACGGAATAGTAGAGGCCTAACAGCCACTTCGCGGCCCTAACCTAGGGGCTAAGCCCCAGACCCGCTTTCCTTCATCACAGTCCAGTGGTTTTGTCACTACCCGGACCTAACTAATCCAGACTAATGGCTTTGTCACTAACCTGAATGAAAAATTAAAGTTCAAAAGTTGGCAGCCTCGTGCACCAAGCAGTCAAGGCGACCGCGATAAGTCTCTGAGAAAGAAACAAACGACAGTTGGCGCTTAGATTTCTCCGCTTAAAAAGTGGCGCAATACAATACTCCGGATTGGCTGAAACTGTACTATTTTATTGCAATTTATTTTGATACGATTTCCTCTTATAATTATTTGACTGTTCTTCTTCTTCTTCATCTGTTTACTCTCCAGGGTCGGTTTTTCCCTCGGACTTAGCGAGGGATTCCACCTCTACCGCCTCAAGGGCAGTGTCCTGGAGCTTCAGACTCTGAGGCGGGGGATACAACGCGGGAGGAGGACCAGTACCTCACCCAGGCGACCTCATCTGCTATGCTGAACAGGGGTCTTGTGGAGGGATGGGATATACAAGGAAGAGGGAAGGAAGTGGCCGTGGCCTGGAGGAGAAGTGGGAAGCCACGGGAAAACACTTTCAGGATGGCTGAGGTAGGAATCGAGCCCACCTCTACTCAGTTGACCTCTCGAGGCTGAGTGGACCCCATTACAGCTCTCGTACCACTTTTCAAATTTCGTGGCAGAGCCGGGAATTGAACCCGGGCCCTCCGGGGGGGTGAAAGCTAATCACACTAACCACTACACCACAGAGGCAGACTTATTTGACTGTTACTATAAATATAATTTATTTTGTCCTAGACGTTAACAATGCTATATTTTCTAGCACAACATGTATCTTTCCTTAGCTTGTTTAATGCATACTTTTGTGTCACAAGTCTTTTTGGAGTATCCTACCATTAACAACGTGCCTTACTTAACAGCTGAATTATGAACAGAATGTAATGTCACGACAATACAACAATTTATATATTGCTACGTTTTAAATTATTTTTAACCTACTAGTAATTGTATACGCTCTCGTTTGTATTTCTTTTAATTTTAATTTCCCTTTCCCACGTACATTTTAAAACACCAAAATATTTTGCTATTCTTCCAACTGTAATCCACTCTTTAATAAATATTTTAGAAATTGTATAGATTTAGCTCTCTCTTTCAATTTTTGTTTTATATTCTCTTCCCAGATATTTTGCTCCCAGTGCTTCGGTTGCCCTACAAACTCTTCGCTTCCTCCACAGTAGACAGTGGTTTTCGTTTTTTATCTGTATCTGTCCGTTATTTTTATAAGTTCCCATTAGCAAGCGGCGTGCTAACTGAACTAATGCCCATACAAGTGTCCCGCGTGTGATTCTACTTTATGGCGAAATTCAAGGAGATAATTCGGCAGTTTAAAGGAAGATAACGAAGCAAGATGTACAGTCCAATTCAATACCAATTTTTTACAACTGTAGATTTTAGGTTTATGGTACACGATATGAACACCCACGTGCAAGCGCGTCTTGTTTCGATTACTAAATAAAACCTGTTGCTGTGAAGAGTGTTGAACCGTATAAATGCATCCTTATTTTCTTAAACGATATAACGACCATAAAGTAATCTGATTACCTTTACATTAAATGTTATAGCACGAACAAACCTATAATCAGTTCCAGTTAAATCCACTTATGATAATAGAAAATTAAATTGTGTAGCAAAATTTTAACCACAATCCTATTAGGGACGCATAGTTTTATCATCAATAAATTAAATTAATGAATTGCAGCAGATTTAATGATTAAAACGTATGTTTTGGATGCAAATTCAGTGAAGAAAATACTGAATATTTCATGTGGATGGGCGCTGAATTCACAGTTTCATTTGATCCATATATCTGAGAGAATACAGACCTTTGAATTAATAATAATCTGATCTTTTGCTCTTTCAGTAAAATTCTATTGTGGAGTTGGAATAGACGAGACCAAATATATTTTAGTATCAGAATATGAATCAGGTGTTGAAACTGAAGGTTATAGGAGGTGTATTCTTGAACATATCTGCTGCCATCCAAATACTCCTCCATTAACCGTGTACAGTTTGTACCTGACTGTGATTCGCCACACCTTGTTCTAGTATCTGTCACTGATTCAGCTGCAGACGCGAGATTCTAAATTTGTTCCCAGTACATCAAGCTCCTCCTTAGTTTCAGATGTTCATAGACGTGCCTTGGTTCTGGCGAGGGAGATACGAGAATATTACCTTTCTTAACGTTAATACGAGAAAAGAGCAAATAATCATGCACCATTATACAGTCGATTTCTAATCGGGACTTCAAGATGGAATATGAAATATCTATAGTATCTGAAAGAGCATCTGATTTAAACAAACTCGGAATTGCTTTATTGGAGATTTTTGGTTACTGAATTCAAACTTATCTTTGTAACATCTAAGCACTACACTACACTACATTATAGATTTAGTCTAAAATACATACTTCATACTCACTTGATATCACACTAAAACTACAGGAAATTGCGGCATAATCAATAATTCAATAAGAAGTAATTGTAATATCTGCAAAATCAAGAAGTGAGGTTAATTGGACAGCTGGTTACACAGCCTAAATCTCATATAGCTTATATTTTTTTAGTTTCCACAATGAATGTGGTTATAAAAAATCTTTTACAAATGGTTCATTGATATAAAATCGTATTAGTAGCATAAACAAGGAGTTGAAAATGAAAATCCGCAGCCTATTTCCAGATATATGAGGATAGGAACGGTACCGGCTGCCGTAGCCTGTTGCACTCCTCTGGGTCAATGACTGACAGATGGAATGAAATGATACTGGAGAGTGTTGCTGGAATGAAAGGTGACAGGAAAAACCGTGGTACCCGGAGAAAAATCTGTCTCACCTCCGCTTTGTCCAGTACAAATCTCCAATGGAGTGACCTGGACCTGAACCACGGAACCCAGTGATGAGAGGCCGGCGCGCTGCCGCCTGAGTCATGGAGGCTCTAGGAATATAAACTTATCGGTAGAATATATTTCGTATGTTGCTATTCGCTATCCCAAAGGAATTTTGGTAAAGAAATTTCTCTGTTTGGTGGCTGTACTAAGAATTAATATTACAGTTAATTTTGAGACCACTGATTATTTTAGCTGAACATTGATGACGACAAGTTTTATAGCTAAATGCATGATTTATTGAACCTTATCCGAGGTGGTTGAATAACTAACCACAAACCTATAAAAAAAGCAACTTACAATCTAGAGCATGATCATAGAGTAGGCCTATTTTATTTTTGATAGTTGATTTATGTCGCACCGAGGCAGATAGGTCTTATGGGATAGGAAAGGCTTAGGAATAGGAAGGAAGCAGCCCTTGCCTTAATTAAGGTACATCCTCAGAATCTGACTGGTGGGAAACCAGGGAAAACCATTTTCAGAGCTGCCGACAGTGGGGTTCGAACCCACTCTCTCCTGAATGCATGCTCACAGCTGCATGTCCCTAACCGCACGACTAACTCGCTCGGTGGAAAGAGATTAAAGACTGACGGCGCTTATAGGGATAGATTTGATCATGAGCTTAAAATAAAGGTAAGCCAATTGCACAATAACTGGAGGGAAAGTAGTCGTTTGTGTGAAGGCGGAGAGAGAAAATGGATCTCCTTATCAAAATACATATTCAACCCTTTCTCAAAATATGTGCATTCATTCAAATGTACAATGAGGTCATGGCAGGAGGAGAAAATATTATGAGTAGCAATGTATGTGTAAATATGTTGTTGTTGTTGTTGTTGTTTGAGTCATCAGTCCATAGACTGGTTTGATGCAGCTCCCCATGCTAGCCTATCCAGTGTTAAACTTTTCATTTCTCCGTAACTACTGCATCCTACATCTGCTCTAATCTGTTTGTCATATTCATACCTTGGTCTACCCCTACCGTTCTTACCATCTACACTTCTCTCTAAAACTAACTGACCGAGCTCGATAGCTGCAGTCGCTTAAGTGCGGCCAGTATTCAGTATTCGGGAGATAGTAGGTTCGAACCCCACTGTCGGCAGCACTGAAGATGGTTTTCCGTGGTCTCCCATTTTCACATTCTGTCTCTTCTTCTCATCAAATTTAGCCATAATGATATCCTCTTAGCAATTTGATTCACTATCTCTTCATTCGTTATTCGATCTGTCCATCTCACCTTCAGCATTCTTCTGTATCACCACATTTCAAAAACTTCTATTTTCGTTATTTCTGAGCGAGTTATCGTCCATATTTCACTTCAATACAATGCCACGTTCCAGACGAAAGTCTTCAAAAACATCTTTCTAATTCCTATATCCATGGTCGAAGTGAGCAAATTTTTTTCTTAAGAAGGACCTTCCTTGCCTGCGCTAGTCTGCATTTTATGTCCTTCTTACTTCTGTCATCGTTAGTTATTTTACTACCCAAGTAACAATACTCACCTATTTTCTTTAAGACTTCATTTCCTAATCTAATATTTCCTGCATCACCTGCCTTCGTTCGACTGCACTCCATTACTTTTGTTTTGGACTTATTTATTTTCATCTTCTACTCCTTACCGAAATCTCCGTCCATACCATTGAGTAATGTCTCCAGATCTTTTGCAGTCTCAAATAAAACAACAATATCACCAGCAAATCGCAGGGTTTTGATTTCTTCTCCTTGAATTGTGATACCCTCCCGAAATTCCTCTTTGATTTCGTTTACTGCCTGTCCTATATAAACATTGAAAAGTGGACAAAGTGCAACCTTGCCTCACTCCTTTCTGGATTGCTGCTTCTCATCGCTGTAGACTGATTTTTTAATAAATATATTTAAATATGGCCGCCTCTGTGGTGTAGTGGTTAGCGTGATTAGCTGCCACCCCCGGAGGTCCGGGTTCGATTCCCGGCTCTGCCACGAAATTTGAAAAGTGGTACGAGGCTGGAACGGGGTCCACTCAGCCTCGGGAGGTCAACTGAGTAGAGGTGGGTTCGATTCCCACCTCAGCCATCCTCGAAGTGGTTTTCCGTGGTTTCCCACTTCACCTCCAGGCGAATGCCGGGATGGTACCTAACTTAAGGCCACGGCCGCTTCCTTCCCTCATCCTTGCCTATTCCTTCCAATCTTCCCATCCCCCTACAAGACCATTGTTCACCATAGCAGGTGAGGCCGCCTGGGCGAAGTACTGGTCATACTCCCCAGTTGTATCCCCCGACCAAGGGTCTGAAGCTCCAGGACACTGCCCTTGAGGCGGTAGAGGTGGGATCCCTCGCTGAGTCCGAGGGAAAAGCCGAACCTGGAGGGTAAACAGATGATGATGATATTTAAATATGCATATTTTATATTTCTTACTATTTTTTCCATCGGAAATAATACCCCATATGCAAAATAAATATTCTGACTCTAATACTGTACCAGTAAGTTTACATGTCAAACTGATTTATTCACATCAAAATTCACTCTTTCGAGGGACAGCCAGTCAGCTCCGAATGCGAGACTAGTTGGCATATAAACACTGTGTTTCTTCATCTCCATTGCAGTGCCAATAAAGACGCCGCCAGTTTTTGTGGGAAGAGAGATCTTTTGAAGTTCCACAGTATCAGACGAATGTAAAGGTAAAAGAGTTGCTGACACAGCTGTGGTGCCTCCCTGCATTATAGTGTGGAGAGGTTTACAGTGCTATTTTCGAGATTTCGAACCTGGTAGCCACGGTAGAAACTAGCTTCAGATGTTGCCAATATTGGCGATCACGAGGCCAGGTGAACACAGTTCAGATCTTGATGTAAATTAGAGATATTATAGAATTCTTCGTAAGTGAGCTGCGGAGAATAGGATTACATAACGAAATAAGAGTGATCCGTTGTAAAGATACTGAAAAAATTGTGACAAATCGTGCTAACCTGACCTAATAAACTGAAGAATGTACGAAACATTTCTTAGCAGAAAAAGAGGCGGTCCCCATACTACGAAAATCAAATTGTGAGTCTTGTGTACGTCTATCAAACTACAAGAACACATTTCTGAAACCTCTTCCGGCCTAAGTGCGGTTCCGGAAAAACAGCCTAAAATCGCTTGTTTCCTTAATAGTTTTCTTTTTTAATTGAAATCCTGGTCCATTCTGTAACGTGTTCCTTGGTTCAATACCCTCAGGCATTTTTTTGACTTTTGAAAAATGTTCACAACGACTGTAGTTGTGAGGGTTCAAGTAAAACTCCGTATTGACTCCCATTAGCGCTCGCAGTGGTAGAAAAAGGCAAACCGCTAATCAAATCGACCGGATAACGATGATTAAGAAAAGGACTGCAATTTTTAGGAATAAATAAAGAACATATTGTCATACTTTATTATATTTTGTTTACCTAAAATTCGTAGCTCATATACCTGGGGTGTTTTCAACAATGAGTTACAGTAATTGCCTAAAAGGCTAGAACTGTGTATAATTCCTATCACTTCTGGTATAATAATAATAATTCTAAATAAATAAATAAATAAATAAATAAATAAATAAATAAATAAATAAATAAATAAATAAATATGCCAGGAAAGTAATCAAATAGTGGTTAAGATTAAGAAGGAGAGGGGAGGAAAATACTGAATTTAGCATACAAACAACAGATGAAACAGTTAAAGGATGATTACTGGCTAACGAAAGTGGAAAGGATATAGGGAATGGGAAGCTACTGGGGCAAAGTTATTCAGTATAAACATGAAGAATTCAGTAAGAAAGTAATGGTCAGAGTGAAGGATACTGAGAAATAGACGATTATGGCAGAATGTGGAACTAAAAGGTCACTGGTTGAATTTTGTAAAATCATGCACTATGTAGCAATAAGGAGAGAAAGGCTTCCTTACAGAGAAGTGAGACAAATGGTGTGGTGGCTAATGGGAGTTTATAAAAGCAAGGGTCAGAGAGAGAGAAGTAACGAAGATGAGTGTCTACCCAGTGGAGAAGAAACGGAAGGAGTGCATCTATTTGTAGGGCAACCGAATCACTGAGAGTTAAATATCTGGGAATTGAATATAAAACAAAAATAGAAAGAGAGAGAAATCTGTACAATATTGTTAAACTATTTTCTTTTATTAGTGGGTCTACGTCGCACCGACACAGATATATCTCATGGCCACGATGGGATAGGAAAGGGCTGATAGTTGGAAGGGAGAGGCCGTGGCCTTAATTAAGGTACAATCCCAGAATTTGCCTGGTGTGAAAATGGGAACCACGGAAAACCATCTTCAGGGCTGCCAACAGTGGGATTCGAACCCACTATCTCCCGGATGCAAGCTCACTACTGCGCGCCCCTAAACGCACGGCTATCTCGTCCGGTGTTAAACTATTAAATAAAGAGTGGACTATGCCGGGAATAATAGCAAGATTTTTGTATTTTAATTTTTTTTTGCCAAAATTGAATTAAAAGTCAAACAAATACGAACGAGAGAAACGGAGGATAAAATGGAAAGTAGGCCCGCGTGTGCTAGAATAATGAATATAATTACTAGTACGTTAAGTATAATATCAATATATAAATTGTTGTATTGTCGTGTCGTTATCTTATATTAATAATTCAAGCGTTAAGCAAGTCATGTTGTAATGACACCATACTCCAAAAGGACTTGTGACAAAAATAAGCATACCGAGCGAGATGGCCGTGGGGTAAGAAGTGCGCAGCTATGAGCTTGCATCTCGGAGATAGTGGGTTCAATTCCCACTGTCGGCAGCCCTGAAGATTGTTTTCTTTGGTTTCCCATCTTTACACCAGTCAAATGCCGGGGCTGTACCTTAATTAAGGCCACGGCCTCTTCCTTCCATCTCCTTGCCCTTTCCTATCCCTTCGTCGCCATAAGACCTGTCTGTGTCGGTGCGACGTACAGCCACTAGCAAAAAAAGGAAGATATCTACAAAATTAAGAAAAGTGAAAGAATGTCTGATACGATCAGGAAGAGGAGAGATAAGTTCCTTGGTCACACAATGAAGACGGATAATGCCAGACTCACAAAAACATATTTTAAATCGTATTTATAAAAGTAAGAGTGGCAGTCATTGGATTTAAAGTCTAAAGAGAGATTGGTTTCCGGCAGAAACGAACGGAATAAGATCTGGACAGAAGAGGAGCGTTAAAACACAGTGGAATAATGAACAACTATTGGAAAGCGAGAAAGGAAACAGGAAACAAATCCAAGACGGCCAAAATCTAGAAATGAAGAAATAAAGAGAACGGAGTATCTAATTCAGGGAATTTATAGAAAATATCACGGTAATGGCCGTAATGCTGTGCACGTTTGTTTTAACTGTTCTTAACACGGAAACATTGTAGTCGTCTGCTCTCTGTCCACGGATCATGTTTCTTACAACAAACGAATGGACTTTTGAGGTGTTTTCAAGCGTCAATTTCACAATGAAACTTTTCAGGATTGAATTAACGTATCGCATTGTTATAAACGTCATTAACCTTTTTTATTCCTGCTTCCAATTATGCTAAAGATTGAAATGCCGGTTCATATTTAAAAGTCTAGTTTCGTTCATGAGTTCATGAGCCATTCTCCTAGAGTTCTCTCTGTGAAGGTTGTTTTTCAAAATTTCTTTCTTGTTTAAGAAATATTGGCGGTGTTATTATTAGGTGACTTCCCTAATATATACATGTAATTAATCAAATATTCTGGAGGTGTTGCATGTACGTCTTCAAGAGGAATACAAACTGTATACGGTGGGCGTTCCTGCTTCATGGGTTGCATTTCAGCACTGCTGTTACAAAGAAGGTCTAGAAATGAGGCTGTCCAACCAGTGTCACAGGTGACTCAGTTCAGCTCCCGGTGTAGACTGAAGTCGGATGCTCTTATACTGGAATATTCATTTCGAACCGGCTCCATGGCTAAATGGTTAGCGTGCTGGCCTTTGGTCACAGGGGTCCCGGGTTCTATTCTCGGCAGGGTCGGGAATTTTAAGCTTAATTGGTTAATTTTCCTGGCACGTGGACTGGGTGTGTGTTTTTTTTTCATCATCATGTCATCCTCTTCACGACGCTCAAGTCCCCTACGGGCGTCAAATCAAAATACCTGCACCTGGCGAGCCGAACATGTCCTCGGACACTCCCAGCACTAAAAGCCATACGGCATTTCATTTTTTAAATATGAGGAGAATGCTTCATCCCACGGAACTAAAATGTATAAAAAATTGCTGAAGTATTACGAATATTATTGAAATGAGTGAAATTCATCAAATATGTAGAGAATAGGGATGTTTCTGATGCATCATGCGAGGAACAAGTTGTCATTTTGTATACAGCTTATATTACAAAGGAAAATGGAAGGTCGGCATGTTGTGGCGGAACGGGCAGAATGTCACAATAGCTATGCTTTTTGAGATAATTTTTTTCCAGCTGGGGCCTATCCAAAAATTTGAGTAACGAAATATTGTCCTATGTGATGGAACTGTAACATAGCAATACCCCTGCGGGTGGGGGGTGCTGGAATAACACCCATGGTATCCCTTGCCTGTCGTAGGAGGCGACTAAAACGGGCCCCAGGGGCTCTGAATTTGGAAGTGTGGATTGGAAACCACGGCGCCCTTAGCTGAATCCTGCAATTGCTTCCACTTCCTTGTGCCAGGCTTCTCACCTTCACCTAACCTATCCAACCTCCCTTGGTCAACTCTTGCTCTTTGCCTACCACAACGGTATTAGAGCATTCGAAGCCTCATTTTCACGTCCTTCACGGCCCTTGTCTTTCTTTGGCCGATATTTTGATTCTACGAAGTGTCGGGTCTCTTCCATTCTTCTCTTTGATTAATGTGAACAGAGGATGGTTGCCTAGTTGTACTTATTATCGGAACGATAATTACCACCAACAGACCTTGTAACCTAGCAAGCGTGCAGACTGTGATGTAAGGTATGGATGGAATGCCATAATTATGATTATTTGATTATCCCATAGGGAAATTCAACACCTTGTTTTCACCTGGAACATGCTCGAAAAGCGTTTGCGAGTAGAACCGCCAACTTGTGGAGGAGCAGGCATGACGCACGAAGAACGCATTATTCAGGAAATTAGTCTGGGATGCTTTCGATAATCGTTGCCGACACCCACAAACTTGTTATGAAATTGCAGCGGAGGATTTAATCACCTTATCTCATACGATTTGAAGAGGGAACGACAAAGGAAGTAGGCCTACATGCGCCATCTAATTAGACTTCGTAGTACGAATAATCCTCTTGATAGGAACCAGCACACATACCAGAGGTCGCTTTTGACAAGACGACAGAAACAACAAAGGCAGAATTCCATCGGGGAATGAAGGACGAGGCTGTATTAATATTCTGAATATATTACTACCCAGGAGTCTGGGGCTTATCACGATACGAGTACATCCAGAAAATAAATTATTTATTCACTAGAGCAGTGCGTGGGGTACGCAGTTTTATTCTAGCTTTTAACTGTTTACAGTGAGGAGTTCAGTTCAGAACAGGGCTGAGCCAGCTCATTTTCAGTAAAATCTTGGTCTGATGTCGGGTTGTTATCTACCACTACACAGAGTCTCCTTTACGAACTATTCAATGTAAAACCTATGTGCCATTGACTTGTTCTTTCTTTAATATTGTGCTTCTCAGTCCACTCATTCAATTCATTTTCTCAGCAGCCATGCATACAGTACAGTAGTAACTGTTACATTAATAATTATACACGTACATAGCATATTGTCGCGCCATCACCGCAGTTAAGCAACATTGGTCGTGGTCAGTACCTGGATGGGTGACCGCTTGAGAACACCACGTGCCGTTGGTTCAGTTCCCTTTTCCGGCCCCGCGATCTAGGGGTAGCATGCCTGTCTCTTGCCGGGAGGCCGCTGGTTCGATTCCTGACCAGGTCAGGGATTTTTACCTGCACCTGAGCGCTGGTTCAAGGTCCACTCAGCCTACGTGATTTGAATTGAGGAGCTATCTGACCCGGTCTAGAAAGCCAAGAATAATGGCCGAGAGGATTCGTTGTGCTGACCACACGGCACCCCGTAATCTGCAGGCCTTCGGGCTGAGCAGTAGTCGCTTGGTTGGCCAAGGTCCTTCAAGGGATAGTATATTGTCGCTAGCCAGTGAAAATCTCATATTTCCACTCACGAGGAAACCACACATTTCTCCATCTGCTTTGTGAAAGTTGCAGCGTTGCCTCAGAAGGGAATAGAACACTCCACTGGTCGAACAACTCGGCTATTGTTAAGCAATGAAAATGTCAACAACAGTTCTTCGGCAATTGCTGAGCGCTCATTCTGTAAACTTTACTCCGAAGTAGTTACGAGGTTTCCTTTGCTTAACTAAGATGTTACATTGTTATTATTATACCTCGGATTATAAGGTGGTAATAGGTTAGAATGCAAAGTAATTCGGTTTGTAGGAAGTGTCATGCAACCCGTTGTACCATAATGTAGGAAGAGTAGCATAAATTCAAGGCTTTACCCCTAAAATCTATGCAAATCTCATAGTATAACCGTTGTATATTGTAGGGTGTACTTGTTACTGGCTTAACAAAGTTTGCCTTCTAACCTATCAATACCTAATAATCCGGACTCTAGTTATTATTATTGGAGAACAGGGTGGTGTTGCGGCTACCTGCTTGGCTGTCATCCAAACGACCGTGGTTTGATGCTTGGTGTTACTGGGGGTGGGATTTTCAGTTAAAAATCCCGTGTTTTCAGGAAAGGCATGGGACCTTAAATTCCCGGCCACAACTCTTTCATGCCTCAGAGTGCGCAGAGACCCTGAGCAAGTGAATAAGCAGCGGATGATGATGATGATTAATATTATTTATCATCCAGCAACAATCATTTCTTATTTGTGATATAATCGCAGTATACTCGTACGAAAGTAAAACAATTGGATTTTGAGGGTTTCGCCAACCAAGAAGTTTGAATGCCACTTGTCTAGAGAACTCGTTCTGCTCCGCAATGTATTGCGGGCTAGGGTAAGCCTTCCCCTGCAATTATTAGAGTGGTCATTTAGCGACTTGTTTTTTTAGGATTACTCAAAGGTGATTGAACCTAGAGAGCTATACATGTCTGATGATTCACTGGCAGGTAATTCCGGTGAGAATAAAACTGAACGAAGCAAATCGGCCCGGTAGAACGTACGGACTGGACAAATTGGTTTTTAGTGAACCTTTTTAATGTATAGATTCCTATAACGTTACCTATCCCAAGATAAATACAACCCATTCATAACCTCCGCTTGATACAGAATATAACGTATTCTGTTTACACTATAATGTATTCACTTTGTATGGACACAGTGGATGTTCGTTGCCTTGATTAAAAACAGGTGCATGTTCCGTTCATGATTTATAAATATGCTGCAAACTGTAGGGACACAAACGGTAGGATGTGTTGAAAAAATAAAAAAAATCCATTACCGTGTGCTTTTGATGCAATATTGAATTCTAATGAATGAATGTAAATCTGTAAATGTTTTTCTGACATGTGAGAGGAAGTAACGTAGTTTTGTGGTTGAAGTCTCGAAGAAATAAAGAAACCCACCACCTACAATGTCATCCAAAAATATACCCGTGTTTAAAAAATGTTTCTTCAGCTGTGGTAAATATATTGAGAAGATTATGGTCTTAAAT
Source organism: Anabrus simplex (assembly GCF_040414725.1). Classification (NCBI taxonomy): domain Eukaryota; kingdom Metazoa; phylum Arthropoda; class Insecta; order Orthoptera; family Tettigoniidae; genus Anabrus; species Anabrus simplex. The sequence goes on from NC_090277.1 coordinate 78,121,575, forward strand.
GAATGGGAAAGAAGGTAGCTTTTTAAAAATCGCTGGTAGTATTTGCCTCACCTTGACATTGACCGGGTGGTATAACCCTAAGTTATGAACAGCGCGTCTGTACGTGTGCTGTGTAGTGCGGTGTGGAACGCCCAGCAGAAAGTTCAGTGCGGGTTTGCGGAATACAGATCATATATGCTTGTTCTGGGGGTTTCCAGATCGGGAGAGATGTCCGACAAGGATGTCACCCGTGCTCTCAAATATCTATGGCGAAAATATAATGAGAGTTACACTTGAAGAATCTGATGGTGGATTTCCTGTTTTTGGTAAGAAAATATCCAACCTACGTTTTGAAGACGATACTGAACTCGTCGATAGTGACGAGAAGGAAATGTCAGAGCTGATATCTCGTGTCAAATTGGACTACGAAGTAACATTCATCATCATCTAGGTATTCTGCCTTATGGCAGGTCTTGTCATGTGGTGAATCTCTTTAACAGTAGCCTGTCCTGCGCCAAGTTTTTCATGTCCGAATATTTATTTCCTTGGACATTGTCCAACATTTGATATTTTTCCCTTCCTCTTCCTCGTTTGCCTTTCAACATTCCTTCTATTTACTCTTTCAGTAAAGAGTTCCTCCTCAAACAATGTCCGATCCAGTTCATTTTTCTCCTTCTCATGATTTGCAACATACTTCGTTCTTCTCCAACTCTCTTACCCGGTCTTCCCATTTCACTTGTTCTGTTATCCTCCATACCCACATCTATAGAGCCTCCAATCTTCTCTCATCTTCCTTTCTCAATGTCCAAGTCTCTGCGCCATACAGCGCTTTACTCCAAATATAACACTTATCAAGTATTTTCCTCAAATATTTGTTTAGTGGTCTACAAAGTAGTTTTGATTCCTTTCTTAAAGTCTTATTTTGCCATGGCTATTCTTTGCTTAATTTCTGTCGTGTAATACATATCATCTCTGATTATACTTCCCAAATACTTTAAGTTACTGACTTGAAATAACATTAACACGGCATGGAATTGGTGAACGTCTCAGAAAAGCTACACCTTGGTTCAGTTATTTCTATTTCAGGTAGTTGTCCTCCGGAGATTAGGAGAAGAACAGCTATGTACAAAACTGTAATGATGAATTTGTTCCATTTATGGAAGGATCACTCTTTGTCGTTACCACTGAAAATGGGAGTAGTAGCCAGAATGATATTTTTAGTTTCTGGATTGGTAGAGGTTGCCTTATTCCCTGTGCGCTTGAAAAGTTCTGATCACACTCTGATGGGCTACCCCTTCTTCTGGGGATACACTAAGAACATTGATTATGGTGGGTATTTACATGACTTAGTGCATCTCAGATGAAGGAGCACTGCTTCCACCGCAACTGTCATTCAAGACATGCTGCAACTTATGAGGCAAGAAACTGATTATCGATTCTATGTCCGCCATGCCGCTAATGGTGCTCATTGGTTGACTGGTGCTTACAATGTAGGCAACACACTGTACACCTATGTATGTACTACAGTCAGTATGTTTGTACACTGGCGCTAGCAGTTCAAGGATTACATACTCTTTTGACCTGTCTTTTCGCGTATTTTTTCCTGTTATGGTGATCCGGGCGATTTCTACGTTTCGCTACCGGATTGATCTAATTCTTGGTAGAACTTGAAATTTGCCCTTTGCCCAAAGCACGACATTAAAGTGGCGCCACTGACATTTTAAATTTATTTATTATTTATTTGTCTTTATTAGTGGCGAAGTTAGGACTCTCTCTTACACTTATCCACATCACTGTACAGAAAAATTGTGGGGAATATTTTAAAATCAACTGATTTGTAATATGAATTCCAAATAAGTGCAATGCTTGGTGATCTTAATGACACTTTCACGGGCGAAAACTCCGATGATGGCCTCGTCCCTTTTCTTCGTTCTAGTCTCACAAATACTCTTTTTACAACTTCTCATAAACTGACATGGGGTTCACCCACGAGGAAATTGTGTGGGAGCTCTTCATAAAATAGAATGAATATGGATACTCCTTTTTAAAGGAATAAGTTGGGTATACTTCATAAACATTATTATTTTGATGGTTTATTAAATTTTTAGTATGTACCAATATGTTCAGTACATATCATTTGTCAAACAGAAAAATTATATTGAATGAAATTTAAGTTTAAATTAATTTAATGAAAATTAACTGTATTACACACAGAAACTCTCTCACTATCATTCACTCATCAGGATTCACAACGTTAGTTTATGCATCTAAGAGGTACTTTCTGTAGGAAGACTTTAAAGGCTCTAAAGAAATGGTGCTGCGGGTGTTATTTGCAGCAGAGTTCAATGATCTAGTTCCCATCGCAATATATAGGCAGCTGATCTGCTAAAGGGTAGTAACAGAGCGAGTATTATGCTGGTGAAAAGAGTAAAGATATATTAAGTTTGATGACAGGTACTCAGTTAGTGATATGAACACCAACACGACTATATAAAGATTTCTGTGTTCTTAAAATTTCAAGAGAGAGAGTTGATTGTATTAAGGTGTGACATGTGAGTCATATTGTAATGAAAATATAAATCTGAAGCTGGAATTCATGGTCATTTGTGTATTTCTAATTTGTTTTTCGTTGAATCTACGAATACAGCGTCACAGTAATGGAAAATAGGGATACGTAATGTTTTTATAAACCTAACTTTCATATTTAACGGTGAAATGTTGTGGTATTTCAGAGGATAGAGTGACGCATATACTCTAATACAGATACGTGTGACGTGTTCATACCAATTTAGGTCTTCATTTATAACAACACCTAAATTTGATACGGAATTTTGGTACGAGACAAGAGTGTGAGAAGGGATATCTAAGGTCTTTGTCATGTTTATTATTTTGGATTGTCCAACTTCCAGCTTCCATTCAACTATCTTTCATAAGAGTGTCCGTAGTTCTGCTTATACTGTAAGCACGTAACTGCCTCTTTGCTGGGACGAGCGAAGAACTGTCACGGAAATCTCTCCGCTGTAGTTCATCACAGCAACGCTAGACGGCGAGTCCACGAACTTAATGACTGTAAAATATTTCCATCTATCCCCTTCAGTTTACGACAATAATCGCCTCAGTATGTTTTTAATGCAATTATTTTAAAAAATATGGCTTTTATTTATCGATTGCTCTGTATTTTAAATGTTAGAACACTAATCAATTCATACATTTTCCTTTTAGAATTTACTACACTTTCTTATATGTCCGCCTGTGTAGCGTAACGGTTAGTGTTATTAGCTGCCGTCCTCGGGAGCCCGAGTTCGATTCCCGGTACTGTCAGAAATTTAAGAATGGTAGGAGGCTGGTATGTGGTTGAAATTGTACATGCAATTCACCTCCATTGGGGGTGTGCCTGAAAAGAGCTGTACCACGTCGGGATGAGGACGCGTAATCTCACTTTCTTATATCGGAGCAAAGTTGAGAGGTGGAATATTTCACAAATATTGGAAGTAACAGGAAGTGATTTCACTTTCAGCTCCAAATAAAAATGATTTTTTTCCCTTCAATGTTAACAAATTATTTGAATTGTGGTTCTCTTTCTCCGAGAGATGTTTTTACAGAAGAGCATCCATAGACACGTCACTTTCAGGATCTCGGGAGGTCGTTTACCCCTAGTGTGTGTGTGAGTGACGTTCTGCGTGTCCACGGGTTGCCAGAGAGTGTCACAACCCCCCAGTCCTCTCCCCACGGATATTTATATTAGGACCTCCACGGGAGCACTAGCTGTCCCTGGGGAAAACTCAAAAAAATCTGGAATCGATAAGAGAGTCAGCTTCCATTTTCTCGGCGATCTTAACGACACTTTCACGGGCGAAGACTCCGATGATTGCCTCGTCCCTTTTCTTCGTTCTAGTCTCACAAATACTCTTTTTACAACTTGCCATAAACCGACGTGAGGTTCTTCCACGATGAAATCGTGTGGGAGCTCTTCATAACATAGAATGCATATGGATTCTCCTTTTCAAAAGGACTAACTGGGGTATATGCCATAAACATTATTATTCTGATGGTTTATTAAATTTTTAGTATGACGTTATTACTGTCCGACTGCTAATCTAAGGGGTTCCTGGGTTTGATTCCAGGACGGGTGGGTGATTTTATGTATGGCAGGAGTAGTAAGTGAGTTGCTCTATCTACTGCAAGTCCTGGTGCTAGGATAATGGGAAACTCCTGCGTATCCCGTTCTTAAGCTTTAGCTGCATTCCGACCAAATTTTTCATGGATTAAAATCATGTCTGTGTATTCGTCGTTTTTCAACACAACAGCCATTGTCGATAAGTTGACAGCAACCAGAGGCGGATCCAGGATTCCATAAAGGGAGGGGCTAACTTAAAAAATACCACAACACGAAAACAGCGAACAATTGGGACATTTTACTTCCGTAGCGACTACATTTTCTAAGTTTATTTCAAGGAAGGCGTTATAGTGTATTGAACGCTTGTTAAGGTAATATAATATTTATTTCACCACAAAATTCCAGTACATAATGTTTGAAGTATTAGCGGTACATCAACTTTACCATGTACAATTACGTATTAGCAGTTCACATCAATAAACATTTGGTCAGTTATAAATATGCTAAGCCATTAAGCTGCTTCTATCCCATTGTACTTGTAGGTTTTTAGCACTTACGCGGGGCCGAGAAACTTATCTCTGTAGAAGCTGTGATGACCGGCAGGGTGGCAAACATTTGTAACAACAGTGTAATATTGGGGAAGGAATCTCCTTTACATAGAGCTAATATATGAACATTTTTGGCCTTCAGTTTTATTCTGGATGACATCTCGTCCGATTATCTCTCCATAGTTATATTTTTCCTCTTAATTCAGATCTTATTGCTCTGCAATCTGCACAATGCATCTCTGCTGCTTTAATAATTTCATCTACTGAAAAATAAAAATGACTGGTCGTGCTAAAGAGGTCACTTTGTTATCAGTAGTAATCATGTCAGCGCCACTAGAAGAAGCCTTTATCTACAAAATGTTGATATGTTTTATTTTCTGCTTCTTTGTTTGGCTTTTCGAAGAACGATAACATTGAAATACTAGAAGATTTACGTTTGCTATTCATTGAATAAAGTATAGTATACTTTCAGCTAATATTACAAAGGTAAATTTTCCCGAAACACTCACCAGCGCTGTTTATAATGTTCATTTGTTACTGGGAACGTAAATAGGTTCTTGGCGACTGGTACCAACTGATGTGACGTAATTAGTTTTTGGTACCACCTTTACTTAGGTCCTAGTTCCTAGTACCAACTTTAGTCGTGCTGTTTAATTTATTCGTGGTTAGTTGTTACGGTCATAAATAAATTTTTCGTTGATACGGTAATCAACAAGCTATTGTTAAACATGGATGTTGTTCCGCGCGGAGTTTGCTATGTCAAAATTAATGATTTTAATGATTTTAAGTGCAAGTTTGAAGATTTCTTGTCATTTTATGTTAATCACGGCTTGATGACTAGGGAAAGGAATTATTCTTTAGGTGCTCTCCAATAAGGTATGCTAAATTTTGGTATAAATCTTCCTTCGTCCTATATATGGTACTTATATTTATCGCCAGTTTAGAGGCAAAACTATTGGCCTGGATAGTTTAGGTCTGGCTAGTGAGAAACCATTGGTCTGAATAGCTTAGGTCCGGCTAGTGAGAAAACCAATGGTCTGGATAGTTTAGGTCTGGCTAGTGAGAAACCATTGGTCTGAATAGGTTAGGTCCAGCTAGTGAGAAAACCAATGGTCTGGATAGTTTAGGTCTGGCTAGTGAGAAAACCAATGGTCTGGATAGGTTAGGTCCGGCTAGTGAGAAACCATTGGTCTGAATAGGTTAGGTCCAGCTAGTGAGAAAACCAATGGTCTGAATAGGTTAGGTCCGGCTAGTGAGAAAACCAATGGTCTGGATAGTTTAGGTCTGGCTAGTGAGAAAACCAATGGTCTGGATAGTTTAGGTCTGGCTAGTGAGAAAACCAATGGTCTGGATAGGTTAGGTCCGGCTAGTGAGAAACCATTGGTCTGAATAGGTTAGGTCCAGCTAGTGAGAAAACCAATGGTCTGAATAGGTTAGGTCCGGCTAGTGAGAAAACCAATGGTCTGGATAGTTTAGGTCTGGCTAGTGAGAAAACCAATGGTCTGGATAGTTTAGGTCTGGCTAGTGAGAAAACCAATGGTCTGGATAGGTTAGGTCCGGCTAGTGAGAAAACCAATGGTCTGGATAGGTTAGGTCCGGCTAGTGAGAAACCATTGGTCTGGATAGGTTAGGTCGGCTAGTGAGAAACCATTGGTCTGGATAGTTTAGGTCTGGCTAGTGAGAAAACCAATGGTCTGGATAGCTTAGGTCCGGCTAGTGAGAAAACCAATGGTCTGGATAGTTTAGGTCTGGCTAGTGAGAAACCATTGGTCTGAATAGGTTAGGTCCAGCTAGTGAGAAAACCAATGGTCTGGATAGTTTAGGTCTGGCTAGTGAGAAAACCAATGGTCTGGATAGGTTAGGTCCGGCTAGTGAGAAACCATTGGTCTGAATAGGTTAGGTCCAGCTAGTGAGAAAACCAATGGTCTGGATAGTTTAGGTCTGGCTAGTGAGAAAACCAATGGTCTGGATAGTTTAGGTCTGGCTAGTGAGAAAACCAATGGTCTGGATAGGTTAGGTCCGGCTAGTGAGAAAACCAATGGTCTGGATAGGTTAGGTCCGGCTAGTGAGAAACCATTGGTCTGGATAGGTTAGGTCTGGCTAGTGAGAAACCATTGGTCTGGATAGGTTAGGTCTGGCTAGTGAGAAAACCAATGGTCTGGATAGGTTAGGTCTGGCTAGTGAGAAAACCAATGGTCTGGATAGGTTAGGTCCGGCTAGTGAGAAACCATTGGTCTGGATAGGTTAGGTCGGCTAGTGAGAAACCATTGGTCTGGATAGGTTAGGTCGGCTAGTGAGTGGTTGGGGGCGCGAAGCGGCTTTAGATGTCTTGGTATCAGCGCAATCTACATCTCACAGTGTCCAGTTTTAGAATTAACACGCTTCGTTTTCTCCGAACGAAAAGCAGAGTTTCACCCTGGCCCATATACAAAGGTCATTACTGCTCATGTGCAAAATTCTATTTCTATATGCTTTACAGGGACGAAATTCGAAATTACTGTATGCCCAGCCCCGGAACATTCAAAACAGTTGTTTTTTCTTGTTAATATTAATCACGGGTAGCGGTGGCACTGCCATTGGCTGGAGATTTGCCCAATGAAACGTCACTCCCATAATTTAAGACAGTGAGATGTTATTGTTATTAATTACATATGGTTATTCTTTCCATTCTTTCTCCCGACTACAACGATGATTAGTGTGTCGGTGACATTGCCTCATCGTTTTAGGGCTTTTCATACCGGTTAAGTTGGTCAAAACATCTCGCTGTCTTGAATGACGGGAGCGACATTTCATTGGGCTAATCTTCAACCAATGGGGCAGAGTCCATTCGCGCTACCACCAGCTATGATTATTTTGTTATTTATGCTGGTGAGTGCTATGTGAAGTTTTACCATTTCAAGTAGTTTTTGTGAAGTAAGAAGTATATTCTCTGTCATTGTTAATGTACTGCATCCACAAACTCGTCGTAACTTGTGAAGCCCTGGATTTGGTGGTCGCTGCCAACATGCAGCCTGTTGTTGCCAGTCCTCCGGCTACTGCTAGGACTATAGTCACTACGATACTATTCATCCCTAGCGAACATTAGTCACACATTAAACAAAAAGCAACTTTGTTAAGTTCTAAAATAAACAAGGATGGGGGGGGGCTATATCCCCTCTTAGACCCTCCTGGATTCGCCTCTGACAGCAGCATTAGTCCTACTGTAGCAAACACCAGGCTACTACTGAGACTTACTAGCGCAAAGGGGGCGCATTCGACGGGTAGCGCTGAGGATCATGCAGTGAGCGGCCGTCCGGTTACCTATTCATGTTTTAAACCGCTTTATTTGCAAAGTACAACATACAAGTTAGAAAATAACATGATAATACTAGTAAAGTAACTACGAACAGCTGCAAATGTATGTGCTGAGGAAATGAAAACAATACAAATTAAGAGCAAAAAGGAGATAGTAATAATAAACCACTATGAATATAATGTACAAAATGATAATATTCATATTAAATGAAAATAAAAATAGTAATAATAAAAAGCTAGAAAGTAGCAAATACATTTCTAGTTTTTAAGAACTTTACTTTTTATACGAGGGCAAGTCAACAAGTATCTGAAATTCTGCTTTAATTGTCTTTCGGTTGTTTCTATGGCGTTGTGTTCTCACCACCTTCTAGATGGCACCCTTGTCTACGTCTGTGGTAGGTTTCAGAGTTATCAAATCAATAAAGCTTCCGCTGTTGCGACGTAAAGATGGCCGCGCCAGTCTCCGTTTGCATTAAGGAAAAATAGCATTCCGTAATCCGTTTTTTTTGTGCTCTGAGGGTGTCACTCTTCTATTATTCAGGATAATATCAGGAACTTTTTCAATATTGGCATCAGTTACGCCTGCAGATGGACGCCTGGATCTTTCCTCATTTTACACGTTCGTGCGACCCCTTTTGAACTGTTCAATCCAGTGGTCAACACTTCGCTGTGGCAAAATATTGTCCCCGTATTTCTGGTCCTGTGGATTTATCTCAGAGAGTGGTGAGGCCATCTTTACGTCGCAACAGCGCAAGCTGTATTGATTTGATAACTCTGAAACCTACCACAGACGTAGACAAGGGTGCCATCTAGCGGCTGGTGAGCACACAACGCCATAGAGACAACCGAAAGACAATTAGAGAAAAATTGCAGATACTTATTGACTTGCCCTCGTACTTTTTATATAATAGGACTATATATTTATAAATATAATTTCAACCAAATACTTCGGAAACAAAATCTTGCAATCATATCTAAAACACTTCCAGTTACAAATATGCCATTCAGTTCGGTGGCAAGTAATCAGGACACCCTTTCTGAGGAATTTGGTCATTTTATAACTGGAATGTTTCCTCACTGACGTGACTTTCTAAGTCTCTAGCATCCTAGTTAGCCATTGAAACATATTTACCACGACTGCAGGAGATCCATTATGTTGGTGAAAATCAAAAGTGATATAGCTGGCGACCAAAGGCTGCGTCAAGCTGTCGGTGTGGGGAAGGTATCCATTGTTCCTCCCTCAGATGGTCCAGAAAGTCGGTGAGTGTGAGGAGCATTAGTTGCTTATAGCCAGAAAGCCATAAATGAATGACAGCGGATAGAAACCATAGAACTGCATTACTTTCCTTGTTCGATCGTTTTGGAACGTAAATTGCAGAATCTCTTGTTGGAGAAAATTATCAGACTCTGTACCCTGTATTTCTTGGATAATTTTCACCGTCTATTTCCGTATTAAAGTAGCATTTAGGCACGTAGTAATCCGGTGAACCGACGTGTCTGTACGAGTAGAATCACATAGAGAGCACCTGTCATCCACTAGCTGCTGTAGGGATGATCTCCTTTAGACAGCTATATATCTTCATATCTAGACGTAAATAACCCCTTAAAAATCAGTAATTAGGCATCTCACTCATCATCAGTGCATGCAGGATACGTACGAGGAGAACGTAAGGCGCTGGTATATTTTTTGCAGCTTCCAAAAAATTTGTCTTTGGACATGATGAGTTGTGTAACTGGACTAATCGTTTCCAGCGTACCCTTTTTGAGATAACTGCACACAACTCATGAATGGAAAACGTTTTCATTCGATTAACCCAATACTTTCATCCCTTTAGCCATAGGAATGATGATGTTAATCCCTAGGGAACATGAGATGAGATTGATATGTCCTAGTGAATTATTCCTATCCTACGCTCCTTCACATGGGGATGTTTCTGGCAGGCATTATTAATTCAAAAGTACACTCAAAGCATTGTTCAACAGTTTGCTACATTGAAGAGCATTAACATGCAACACGTCTGGCTGACCTGCACTAATATGGAATGCAAATACGTCGCCAAGGGCGGAGCACAGCGGATTATTTAACCCATATTCAAACTCTAATCTGAACACTCCTAAATACCAGTCAGTGAGAATTACGTATTCACTACTTACTTATTTATTTATTTACTGACGTAGAATACATCAAGTAACTAAAAATATAACACACGATTAAAATATAGTCTAATATAAAACACTATAACACATCAGTAAAAACGCACTCTATTAAACAAGGAATTAAATGTTTCGTTCTACAGGAAGATCTTCAGTTATATCAAATCACTATAAACCATGTGTAGATATTATGCTAGTTTTTTTACGTCGCACCGGCACAGGTAGGTCTTATGGCGTAGATATTATGTAAACTTTGTTTCACTAGTCAATGATTATGTAGTGACCCCCTGTGGGTAGGGTATGCAGGCGAAAAATACACCCACGCTATCCCTTGGCTATCGTAAGAAGTGTCTAAAAGGGGCGACCAAAGGATTATGGTATTAGAACCATGTGAGTGCTTGTAATCAGTATGATACGTGCGGAACATAGGAGCAGTATCACTATGTGAGAAACACCATGAGTTTGCGTTGCTTCTGAGCAGTAATGTGTTTTCTTACAGGTATGTTGTAGTATAAAATTTATATTTAACCTGAGACTTCAACAGACTGGAGTGCTTTTAAGTTACATATAAATGACTTACAACACAATATAGATACACAGATAAATTACATACATACATAGTTATAGATCGTTATGCATTTCAGCGTTCAGTCTGCAAGGCTCTGTGAATTTACTAAACGTTGCCACAATCCGCTATTTGCAACTAGTTCTGTGGTCTAGTTTACTTCTATATCTTAGCTTAAAATAGTTAGAAACTGAGTCTAACTATTGTCGTCTAGGTCTCCCTCCACTTCTCTTAGCCTCCATAACAGAGACCATTATTTTCCTAGGTAACCTATCCTCCTCCATTCACCTCACATGACCCCACCACCGAAGCTGGTTTAGTCTATCGATTTCTTTCCTAACATAGCTTTTGTCTCCTCAATCCGAGAACCCTTCTGCCATTGTTCCCACCTGTTTGTACAATCAATCATTCTCGCTAATTTCATGTCTCTTATAACTTATGAATAACATATCCTGAATCCATCCGTAAAGCAAACTTGGTCTGCAAACAGACCGATGTAAAGATACTTACGTCGGGAAGCTGGCTTCCTTCTTACAGAACACTGTTGGTCGCAACTGCGAGCTCAGTCCACGACATTTACTGCACCTTGATTCAATCTCACTCAGTATACTACCATCCTGGGAGGACACACATTCTAAATATTTGAAAATATCTACTTGTTCCAGCTTTGTATCCAGAATCTGACATTCATTTCTATTGGATTTATTACCTGCTGACATCAATTTAGTCTTCGAAAGGCTAATTTTTATACCATACTCATTACACCAATTATCAAGTTCTAAGATATTCGACTGCAGGCTTTCGGCACAATCTGCCATTAAGATCAAGTCGTAAGCATAGGACAGACTGCTTACTGTATTTCCAACTAACAGAATCCCTCCCTGCCACTTTTTACCTTTCCGCAGATGATTTATGTAAACTACGAACAGCCAAGGTGAAGGATTACAGCCTTGTGTAACCCTGTAAGTACCCTGAACCCAGAACTCATTCTACCATCAATTCTCACTGCAGCCCAATTGTCATCATAAATGCCTTTGTTTCGTTTTCATACTCCACCTTTAATTCCATCTTCCCCCAGTATGGCGAACATCTTTTGCCTCGGTACCCTGTCGAATGTCTTCTCCACATCTAAGAAACACAACTGTCTATTCCTTTAGTAGAACTTTTCAATTAACTGGTGAATACTGAAAATTTGATCCTGATAGACCCTCTGTGGTTTGAAACCATACTGGTTTTATTGAAGTTCCTCTCAACCAGTGATCGCTCCTTTTGCTTGGTATACTAATCAATGAGATAACAGGTACATTATTTAACTTTTGTTGTTCAATTATATTAACTGCTCACTTGCTTACAGACACAGTGGGTTAACAGATATGCAACACGGAAGCTCATACACGTAATGGGATGAAATGAACATGAATGGTAACGGAATGTGTGTGCTGATGGCGCTGTGGTCAAGGCAGAAGATTATGTTGAGGTCCAGTCAGAGTCCTTGCCGTTTATTGGGAAACTAAATTGGTTTGTACTCTTCCAAATTTTGAAAAACTTTTTGTTGCTCAGTCTAGTTTTACTACCTCTATTATTCTCTGCCCGGTACTTGCAGACCGATATCACTGACACCTGAAGGGAGTGGCGGGAATAATGACGACACTAATGCATTATTTATCCACCCCGACCGCAGTGGCTCCCTCATCCACTTGACATCAATCGCCATTACTAAAAAAAACTCACGCCCACTTTTTAAATGAATTTGCATCGCATCCTCTCTTTGCCATGTCACTGGCTTTAAAAGGAGTGCAGTCCCATGTCAACATCAACATAACTGAATTTTTATGTAAAGGATTTTCCCAATTTGTTTGCCGAATTGGGAATAACGTGTTTACCAGAGATGTTTCAGATACATACTCCGCAGTATGTTGGATTGCCGCACTTTCAGGAGCATTTGTATGGAAAGGGAAATGAAAGGAGAGACACACAATCTGTATCCCATTTTGTTGGACGTTTATTCACAAGAGTTATTCAAGAAGCCCCCTGCCTGTTCCGCATACACATTGATACACTCCTCATTATATTATAGCCCACGCTTCTTAATTTTTAATTTTTTTTAATGTCGCACTTACACGGGAAAGGGCCGCGAGGAGAGGAAGGGACTAAGATTCGGCGTTACCCCTAATGTTTATGCAAATCTTATAGCATAACCCTTATGCAGACAATTGTTGTCTCTGATCTTAATTATGTTTCATGATCTCACTGGTGACCAACATTATGTAGTATCTTCGAACTGGGCTGAAAGAGAGTAGTACCACGTAAAGAAAAAAAATGCAAATATTAAATCAGAAAGAAGAGAACTGCAAGAGTGGACCAGGAATCTTAGATATGGTCTGTTATAATGAAATAGCTCAACGTCAACGAAGCTAGCAGAATGAGGAAATTTAAGTATCTCTGCGAATTGATTGAACTAAACTTATCAGAAAGAGCTTCATTATCCATGAGAGTCAACAAGTTGGAAGTGGCCAATCGACTGACATAACAAATAATTCCTGTCACGAAACTGAAACTGGAGCACTACACATCAGTAATACGATAAGAAGCTCCGTATGCCATGGAGTGTCTTTCATTGACCCGAAGAGATCTGGTGGAGAAACTGGAAGTCAGAGAGGAGAGAATTCTCAGGAAGGTCTTAGATACGTAGACTGCACAATGCCTAGCTCTATGAACACATACAGAGGCTGTCTGACTGTGCTAGGAAAAGGAGAGTAGCTTTAGCTTTCTATGGCCATGTAGTAAGACTACCTTCCAAAATACTGTCCAATCGCCCGTTCATCTTCTGGCAGAACAAGAAGATTCGTACCACTTGGCTGAGAAGGACATTAAGGAACTGGGAATATGAGATCTTTAAGATGGACGGTCTGTACGACATACCATGAAAAATGTCCATGGATTTCAGGAAAAACTCTGGAAGAAAGGGACACCCTGTACAGATTAAGAAAGGAGCTACACCGGCAGAAAAAGCGCCAATACTGGGCAAAGATCAAAGTCCAACAGGTGAACAAGCGTGCTCCAAAGTAGTCCCCTTTGCACCAGAAGAAGACGAAGAAGAAATAGCTCACCTAATTTGTAAACAATTAAGGTAAACATTTTTGTATGTATTTGTCTATTTTAGATACGCGATATTGGTCCTGAGAATTTGGCTGTGCTCTGTTAACAAGGCGATACATTACTTGTAGGTATAGCATAAAATATTTAATACAGGATATATTTCGAGGGAATGGACAATGGTTAATGACAATGAATTCTGTTATAAGTATAGATAGTCCATAGTTAATTTAGCTATATTATTAAACCTTATATATTAATGACTTTTTGAGAATTTATTTTTAATGTTTTGTTTGACTTTTATTTATTAAAATGTACGCTGTTTAATGAAAATAAATTATATTCTAACGCCAGTTCCATCTCGAAAATGGGATATGACAGAAAGGTCATTCTGCCTGCTATCCATGTACACTTAACAGTTTGTGATGACTAGATCAGGGATATTTAAGCAGTTTGAGCAAGTCGTATTTTTTCTCGTCTACGATAACAGCGTTTGTCTTACCAACATTGATCTCCTCTCGCTATCGTGAGTCATCTACATCTCCCTAACGCTCGATGCTCTGATGCGAGTGTCATCTGCACACCTCAAGTTGCTGAGGACAAAAAATGACAGTGTACTTTATTTGGGGCCACGTTTTAGATATGAGACTCAGAGATGATAACGGGTAATATTTCCCTTGTAAGGAAATGAACTTTTAAACTTGAATAGGATTGTCGTAAAATAGAATCTAAACAAAAAAAGTTTGGAAAGTGGAAGTTGCTCATCACAAGGCAAACAAGTCAGGATTTAGAATTTAGCCACTGTTCCATGAAAATTTAATTAAATGTGAGGATCAACTTTCCTTCTCCTCTGTCGGGAACTGGGGAGCAATGCGGAAGTTTATAATTGTGAACGCGGCAAACACAATCTTGATTCGAGTTCATTAAAGTTTATTTACTGAAAGAAACAAATGGAATATTTTCTCTACTCTGTAACGAAGAATTCCTCGAATTTTCATTCGTTTACATTTATCTTCATCATATCTGGTGGGGACATAAGCCCTTTCTCATACAGCAGGAATTTTGTAGGTATTTGTCCATGTTAGATACGCGATATTGAGCTTGAGCATTTGACTGTGCTCTGTTAACTAGGCGATATATTACTTGTAGCTATAGCATAAAATATATAGTACAGGATATATTCCAACGATGTGGGCAATATTTAATGACAATATAATGCGAAATAATATTTTGACTACTGGGAACTCTCGTCTCACCCGTTGCTCCGTAATGTAATGAGAGTGACATCATTTCTAGAGGTTCTAATAGGCAGTCCAGTGGACAGCAACAGATTTCGGCAGCTGGCACAATTCTTATTCTTGCCGCCATTAGGGGTTCTATTCATTCCATCACTGGGCTGATCGAATGACTTGGAAAAGGTCGTGGATTTTCATGCGATAGGCAGTACCCCTAATGTTTATGCACTCATAGCAGAAATGTTGTGCAGATGGAGTATTTTTGTTACTGTGTTCAGTAAATTTGCATTTCAATCTATAGGCCACAACTCGCTGTACAGCAGTGATAACACAGGGGTCCTTGCACCGGCAAAGGCCGTCCACGGTGTTAAGTGGGTACGCATACCTTCCAGGCGTTCCAAGTGGCAGTGTAAACGGACTGTTTTGTCTCGACCAGATAACATTGATATGCCTTTTACCGTTCAGTATGCAAGTTTGTGTGAACGAACCAGGTGCCTTCACAATCCTTCATTTAGAACAACCTCTTTGTCCTCTTTAACTTTTACACCTCACATCTGAACGTAGAAACCTGAGTATAACCGTCTTCGCCTTGGTCTCCCTCTTCTTATATTATCCTACATGGCCGAAACCATTACTTTCCTAAGTAACCTGTTCTCCTCCATTCCCCTGATATGTTCCTAATCCTATATACAGCTTCATCAGTTGAGAGAGTTTATGACCTAAATTTATCTCCTCATTATTAGAGCCCATATGTTTAGGCATTAATAGGTGAAAATGCAAACTTACTGCACAACGTTTGTGCTATGAGATTTGTATATACATTAGGGGTACTGCCTATTACATGAGAACGAATATCCACAGTCTAATTCCAGTCATTCGACCAGGTCAGGGATGGAATGAATGAAGCCCCTATGTAGCAGCGAGGAGAAGAATTGTGCCGGCTGCCGAAGTCTGTCGCACTCCTTTGGACTGCCTATTAGAACCCCTAGAAATTATGTTACTCTCTTTACATTACGGAACAACGGATAAGACGAAACTTCCCACTAGCCAAATTAGTTGGCATTCTAACTTATCACCTATTAAATACATTCAATATATTCAATACAATCATCATCTTACATATAGTATCTTCAATACGGATCCATAATGATATTTATCACTTGCAATTCTAACTTATTACAACCGGTCTCTACTCTTTATCAATATCCTCCTGCCACGGTTCCTATTTCTTTATCTCTATATTCTATCCATACACCTTTGACAGAGTGAGTGACATGGCATGTGTTACTGGAAAGCAAACACCGTTCTCTTAGGTTGGGCAAGGTTTAGTGTTACTTGAACGATTCTCTTTACTTTTTTAACTCGCCGTCTCGCGATCCACGCAGCCAGCTCTAATCGTGATAATGAAACATGGAAAGCTTCTTCTGATGTACAGCTGTGCCATATTCTAGTGACCTTTAGCTATGAAATTCTCCGTCTGCCACCGCACTCTTTCTCTTGCATCTTTCCTTCAATAATTAGTTGTAATAATTGATACCGTTCGCCCCTCATAACATGCCCTAAATACTGTGTTTTCCTTTGTTTTATAATAAGTAACAGTTGTGTTTTCTTCACCCGATGAAGGACCTCGGCACTTAAACTTTTCAGTACCCAAGGTATGCGCACGGAACGACGATGTAGACGCGTTTCAAAGGGATCTATACGTTTTTCAGTGGTTGGATCCAGGGTTCAGCTTTCACATCCGTTGTGGGGAGAACAGGAAATATGTAGCAGTGGATCATGCGGATTCGTAGCTGCAGACTGAGATCCAAACGCACAGAGAAATTCTCTAGGTATTAAAAATTATTAGGCATCACATTTTTAGGCAGCAACAGGCTAGAATGCAAACCACTTATCATGGTCATCTTACCCGCTCTTCTGCCGTGCAACGAGGGTAACATACATCCTCGGGGCTTTAACAGGCCATATCCCTGAAGTTTATGCAAATCTCACAGGATAATGGTTGGGTGGGATAGAGTATACTTGTTATTCACTGCAGTGAGTTTGCATTCTAACATATTACTGCCTAAAAATTCTGGCTCTACACATTATACTTAATTGCATAGCCTAATATTTAAGCGGCTTCATCTCAACGAAAAGAAGATATAGTATTTTGGTCTACATCTAGGGATTTGAAACATTAACTTCCAACTCATTTTCCAGCAAACCTCTTGGAATGTACATTGTTACAACTGGGCTGAGTGACTCAGATGGTTGAGGTTGAGACAGGCTCGATCGCGGCTCAGTCCGGTGGTATTTGAAGGTGCTCAGATACGTATCTCTCGTGCTGGTAATTTATGGCACATAAGAGAACACCTGTGGGACAAAATTCCGGCACCTGGGCGTCTTCAAAAACCGCCAAAAATTAGTTAGCGGGACGTAAAACAATTACATTAATGATTATTCACACTGATATAACTTAACTAGTTTCCTTGAGGGGAAGGGTAGGCTGCAAAATAAGCCACGATTTGGATATTGGCAAGATTTCGTGCACTTCGACTCTCTTAATTTTTATTAATAAGAGAAAAGCGAATTTCTGCATTACGTTTCTCACGCAGAGAATTACATTTTACCCTCAGTAGATTAAAAAATACACGTAAGGCTGTTTTTTTATTATTCTGGTCTATTGGATTGCGCTGTTGTGGAATTTCAGGCTTCCATTGTTGATAGCAGAAATGTGTCCTTCATCCGAGAGTAAAAGGTAGCAACGTCCATAAGAAAGAGAGACCATTCGACACGTCCAAAGCCAGAAGTTCCTGTGTTGAAACTAAGTTAAGGAATTCTCGAGTCGTTACCTTTAATTCTATTTCCTTGGCCGATATCACCGGGGAAACGGAATTTGATTACGTCCTCCGTAGGGACAGCGACAAATATGGCTACCAGCGCATCTACGGGTGAAAAACAGCGGAAACGACCTCTGGGAAATGATTAGGTGTAATGAACTAACTTGGACTTTGATGAAATTTTCTTCAGTCACTTTCATAAAATTTAAAACAAGTTGGAACCAAAATCTGTGTTTTAATTTCCTGCTCCAGGGATATTGGTTAACGTGATGGTGTTTATCCAAGGGGTCACGAGTTAGATCCCATGTAGGGTCGGGGGTTTTAACTTTCATTGGTTAATTCCTATGTTTCACGGCTATGTGCTTGTGTTATCTCTGGCATTGAAATTCATTTTCGATAGGAAGACACGCAGCTTCCCTATAGGGCGTCAACTTCAAAGATCTACACCAGTACTATACGGATTCAGCACGCGTCGTTAGTTAATTAATGTTGATTGATTATAGTAAGCAAGAGAGAATGTTTGGTGATTCCCCTTCAAGATATTATGGCGTTATAGGTGGGACGGGTAAATGATCTTCAGGTGGCCGCAAAGAAAACGGCGTATGTTTGATCTCCTGACCTCTCGCATGCCCAGCAGGGGTAGAGGGCTTTAAAACGGAAGTTTTTCTACCCCAACAAAAGTCGTCACAGCTGTGTTGCCAATGCAGCTCTAAAACAGATGAGACGTTCATCAGATATCAACCAACCAACCTAGCAGACCATAACGAGGACTACGAATACAGGTAAGGTAAATACTGAAGTTTATTTTTTAAATATCTAAGTTTATTGGCTGTTTTATGTCCGAATTACACATTGCGATGTTCATTTTTACTATTTTTACTTTTTTACATTGGTTTTGGCATTATATGGACCATGCTTAGTTTATGCTTCTGCTTCTCGGCTTTCTGTCACTTCTGCTCCAAAAGCCTCTTCATATTTTGACTTCTAGACTCCCTCTGTCGGTCTGTCAAAGTTCGTTGTTGCCTCTCTGGTTTCTGACATTCCCTGTGTCCGGAATTTCTTTCTGTCCAACATGCTTTCGGTGTTTAGACCTAGATCAGTTAGATCTTTGATAACTTATTTCGTCCAGGTTGTGGTGCTCTTGCATATCCTCTTAGCCACTGTGTCGTTGATCATCCGTTGAATGTGTGCAGCAAACTTCAGTTGTCTCCTTCTGATTTCATCAGTCAGTTCATTAATATGCATGTACAGTTCTCCATTTCTTATTTTCTTACAGATGTCACCTGTCTTCCTAGGACCTAGTATGTTACGTACAATTTTCCTTTCTATCTTCTTCAACTCCTCATATTCAGTTTTTCTGTTGAGGGTTAGACATTCGCATGCATACAGTGCTTGTTCTTATCAACAATAAATTGTTGTATATGTTTTGTGTAAGTTTGCAAGCTAATTCCATTTTCCTGATCCTACTCTATTCGCTTCATTGTCAAGACCGAGTTATACATTCTCAGCAATGTTTTCAACCTTTGGATAATCCTCTCCTATTTTCTCTCTGATATATTCCGCTGATTACCAGACTTTTCAAGATATACTCCTAAATCTGCTGCTTTGTTTCTAAAACGGGTTCTGTCGTGAATCTCAGCTGATGTTCCGTACATGTTTGTGCACCTCAGTTATCGAGTACTGGTTTTCCATTTCTCCTCAAGCGCAAGTACCTTACATGCCAGTCACTCCAGGTTCACATCTTTTGAAATGGCCTGTGTAGATTGTAAGTGTCTAAATAACTGTCCAAAATCTTGGGAATGACCCCAGTATGTGTTAAAACTTTTGTAGGACCGGTTACAGTGCAAAATGTGCACAATTCACTTTGCCATCTTTGTAGACGCAGATTTCACTGTTCTTTGACAGGTTATGTAAAAGAGAAGTGCAGTCCTTGAAACCTCATGGAAATGTGGTATCTAGAAAGTTACTGATGACTAAACTTCGGATTTTTACGTAGACCTAATAATAGTTTAGGATGCAAACTACTTTGGTTAGTAGAAAGTGTCATGCAACCCCTTCTTCGAAGATGTAGTGAGAGTAACATATATTCTCGGAATTCTGTATGCCATACGCCTAATGTCTATGCAAAACTCATAGCATAGACGTTGTGCAGGGTAGTGTATACTTGTTACTTGCTTCAGTAAATTTATCTTCTAACCTATCAATACCTCAATGTCCGGACTCTATGAGCATCAGCACACCTCTTCCCTAAATAATGTGTAGCATTGTTTTTAAGCGAATTTCAATTAGCTAGAAAATGATAGAAGAAATTTACACTGAAGGGCGAACTTCTTTACGTGATTTTGGCTATTTGGTCGTATCGATGTTTGTGGTCTGATGTTCCATATGTGGGCAGCCTGATACAATGCGGGGAATGCTTTCTATTGATCTGCGGTGGCGTTGATTGTTATGCGTCGCAATGGTTGAATTCTCCAGATAAGCTTCTGGTAGTTATGACTGCATCTAATCTGAACAATTATGGTCGAGACAAATCCCTTCTGAGTTGAGGGCAGACACCTACCTTATGAATTTCAAAATTTTACACTATGACTACAGTAGATCGCGGTCCAGTTACTGCAAGCATTGCAAATACACTACGTTCTTATACAAATTCACACACATCTTAAATAATTCAGAAATATTCAAGATGGAAATTTCATCTCCAGAATCCAGGGCTTCCAGATTTAAATTAAATCCCTAGCTAAAACCCAAAATTAGTAAGCTAGCTCCAGTGGCTACAAAAATAGCACGGATAAGCTAAAGAAAGATTAATACTGTTCAGAGATGTTATCCTTAAAAACAAAGTAGACAACTTTCCACGGGGATGATTTTATTTATTATTTAGTATTAGAATGTAAGTTTTTGTAGCCTATAATGCCTCTAAAATTAAATTTTTCTAGGGATTAATGTTTTGTATGTTAGTATCAATGTACTGTTCTTGTAAACAGAATGCTGGGCTGTCAGGGTAATGGGACACTCTATCGCTGGGAATGAGCATGTTAAAATTCCGCTCCTGTTTAGCATCATGTGCTGAGTAGACTTACGTGAGGTGGATACAGAAGTTTCATCGCCAAATATATGCGAAACTCCCATTACTCGAGAGAATGAAATAAGTAGGGAAATACACAGGATTAGCGTGGTAGAGGTGCAACTTCTGTTCCAGAACTTCCTGCCACTATAATGCAAATTCTGTGTGAATGAGGACGGCATCTTGAAATGTTAGTATCTCTATAAGACAAATAGGGCAAAAAATAACTTATGTAAACTGTACGAGTTGGCCCCATGTCAGGCTTCCTCTTACCCCGATGTGCCTGAGTTTGATTCTCACTTAAACCAGGGATTTCTACCTGGATCAGAGGGTTGTTTCGAGGCGAAAACAGTAAATATAGGAGCTTTCTGACTATGAGTTGACGACCCCTGTCTAGAAATCCGAGAATAAAGGACGTGAGTGGAATACAACCAAGTTTTAAAAATAGTGTAAAATGGCAACTGACTTCGGAACCCCCTGTAAATAAATAAATAAATAAATAAATAAATAAATAAATAAATAAATAAATAAATAAATAAATAAATAAATAAATAAATAAATAAATAAATAAATAAATAAATAATTAAATATAGTCCCCCAGGGAAAGTTGTCTACTTTGTTTTTTTAAGGAGAAAATGTTTGAACAGTGTTAATCTTTCCTCAGCTTATCCATGCTATTCTGCGGCCACTGGAGTTAGATCACTAATTTTGGGTTTTAGCTAGGGATTTAATTTAAGGCTGGATGCCCTGGATTCTGGAGATGAAATTTTCTTCATGAATATTTCCAATTTTTGTCGTTCCTTCAGACTCTAATTAATATTCAACCTCTAATGTTCGACTGTATTCAGATGAATAAAGCTACGTTGGGTCTAAGCGGTATGAATTCAGAAATTACACAATTTTGTCGAAGAGTGTGTTGATACTTGTCACCGGCAAGCCAAACACAAATTGGTTATGAATTCAAAACCTTGTTTCTTCTCCCTCGCCGTGTTTCAACAGGTAGAACAACGCCGTGTTTGTGTAACAGCTGCAGCTCGCTCTTAAATACACACCTGAATTATGGTTAGAGTATTTAACTTCCACTTACGGTACACTGCACTTCATCCAGTCTGTGTAATGGTTGCTACTACAACATTTAGTCTTCAAAGCTGTGACTCGCTAAATTCTCGTACGTCTATTAAACTGTGCCATTAGCAGGCAAGTGTCTAACTGGACGTGAATGCTCTATCTCTGTAACGTCAGTATTTATATCAATCTCTGGAAATTCTGCACGTAGAACTTTGAAATTTGTGCAGACGTTTCTGGCATTTCTGCGCTACCACAATTAAGTCGTACTGTATGTTTTCTAAGTTTGTCCAACGTAAGGTTTGTAGGGACCATTCTCCAAGATTCCCGGTCCTGTGTCAATATCTTCAGCAGCCCTGCTCCTCCATAGTTGCCTGATGTAGTTATCCCTCTCTATCATTTTCTCCCTCTTTATAACTCTCCTAGATTGTGCCCAGTAACTTTCATGCCTGATTGTGTGCCCAATACAGATGTCTTTCCTTTGTTCATTTACCACTGATCTGAATTTAGCATTGCCGCCGAAGTGGGAGAATTCCTATCAATTGTTTAACTTAGTATTTTCTTAAATCATTTTAAGCGGAACCTAGAAAAACGAAGTGTAATAAACTTTATTTTGCAGTTATGGAAATTAATACTAAAAGGAAACTTAGTATGACAAACGCACTATTTCTTAATAATATGCCTACATATTTAGGAATCATATAAAGCTATGGTATTATATATAATTAATTATTAAAAATGGCAGTGTATCATGTATTACTTAGTGTTCATTCGTTTATTAATTCGTTGTTTATTAGTGTCTTTTTAGGTATGTTGTAGTATTATATTTATTATCAGATTGAAAATATTCAAATATCGTATAAGCTGATTCGATACTGAAAAGAGTACGATTTACTTCTTAAAAAAGTAAAAGCATAAGGATCATAATATTATTCGTTAAGAATATCCCAGACTACCTAAATTTAGGAGGAATCGCTTGGTCGGCAGCGCGGATTGATTTTTGTGTTTTTGTCCATAACTTTTCAACCCTTGTGCATCAAGTGACTGTTGAATTATTAGATGGAGAATGTCACTTGGAGGAAGAACACACATTCTTAAAGGTTTCTCCATCAACGTGTTTTATTATCATTATGCAGGCAAACCTAATCAAGGAATAACTTTTTAATAATTTGTCATCTATTATATTTTTGTTTTCACAACTGATTTCATGTTATTAAGGTGAGATACTTTGTGGTTGATCCCCATTTGCGGCTTATTCAAAGTGGGTACTTAGTGTCAGATAAAACGGTTTGTATTACAGGAAAAATTGGCATTTTTCGGGATAGACAGAACTGCTTGCCACATTTCCAAACAAAGAAATAATGTTTACCTTAAAGTAACACAGACAGAAAGTTCTATTGTTCCTTCCTTTTGAATCTGTAGGCATATTAGATGGATATTCTTTTAGAATCACACTGTGACAAGTATAGCTCCGTTCTTATGAGTTTCGACTTGACATTTGAGCGCTGCCTTTTGGCGGAAGCTAAGTGAGTTAATGAACAGCCAATCACAGGCAGCTGATCACTCCGATAGAGAGCGCGTTACACTCGAGTTCCGGTTACCAGTGTTGTCGACCTCTTGTTCAGTATAACCACGTGCTATCAGCAGTGTGTTGTATTGTGCTCAGTTCTTTTCGCGGTCTTTGTCACTTCACTCGGTCATTCTTGACAAAGAACACACAATGAGGTGTAGAAATAGTGGGTTGATTGAGTGGTTGATGGAACACAATTACACGAGGAAGCCCTAGTACCCAGTTTACTTGGTAGATGAAGTAGCCAGGAGAATGAAACCTCAACAGACGATGATAATGCCGATAGTGATTCAGAAATGAGGGATGTGTTCCCTTCGTAGGTTTTTTCCTTTCCTTACGGGGAATTGAATCCTTTAGCAACGTGAGCTGTTCTAGATGGCGAGTAGAAATGTGAGTTTTGTGAGTTTTATCCTAAATACGTTAAGTGAGTTATGCATGTTGCTAGGAAGAATAATTAATTCTGGACTAATTTTTGAGTATATACATTTCCATTCGTATTGTATGTTGTGAATCACCTGTTTGTACTCGTAATAATTTGGCACCAATGTTTGACTTCGTGTGAACTGTCACGTCGAAACTCATAGAAACGGAGCTATAGAGCCCAGATTTGTATGCAGTAATAGGTTCGAATGCAAATTACTGAAGCGACTAACAAGTATAGTCTATACTGCATAACGGTTATGATATACGTTTTGCATAAACGTAGGAGTTCAGCCCATCAGAACCCCTAGAAGTTATGTTTCTCTTGCCACATAACGGAAGAACGACCTAGACCACACTTTTCAACAATAACTAAACTAGTTTGCATTCTAAACTTTTGCTGCCAAAAATAATAAACATTATAGCGCTTGATATGTACCAGCCGGTCCATCGCATAAGCTATGATGCTAGTAAATGGTACGATAATAAGGATGATTACATAGTTGATAATGATCCCTTGTAAGCGAGCCCGTAGTACCAGATCAATCTTGATTATTGTAGAGCTAATGACATTGTGATGCACCCCGATTATCGTGCCAGCTGGGTGAAGCAGTTCTAGTTAATAACCTAAATAATGATGTTTTGTTCGTAGTACTATAAGAAAGGTCTTCCATTCATTCCGCTGGGGATTAATGTCTGGAACTCCGCCAAGCTGTTTGGCGGCCAGCTGCTAGGAGCTTGATGAAGGTTTTCCGTGATAGTATCTAATCCATCACAGAGTACGTTGGGCCACTAACAGGCTGCAAGTCTGTAGAGAGAAAGTCTCACCCTCTTGCTACGGCGTACCCTGATAAACTGACGAATATAAATGAAGTAGAATTCTTCAGAATTATTTCACCTTTTGTAATATCATGATCTGTTGACTGTTCAGCTTCAAGGATGGTTAGATCATCAACAAATTCACCATCAGCTGTCATATTTACTTATTTTTATTTATCGTTAGGGTCACTAAGAACCGCGAGACTTCGACTGTTTGTCCTCCTGCAGGACCAAAATATGTTCATCCTTTCGGAGTGTGATTTCTTCCATGCCTTAGAATGGACACGCTTCAGTCGATTTGGGACCTCTTCTTGTTGAACCTGTCTAAGTTTGTGTTTGAGTGATGCTCGGAGTTAACTGAGATTCCACCAACCAAGGAGGGGTCGTTTTGAGACTTCTGAAGTAGTATAAAAAACGTTTACATATTCTTTCAGTTGGCAATCTGAAGAGGTGACTTTTTGTTATATATGTATTATACATACACAAAAGAAATGTACTATTCCATTATAAAATCAAAGATAACTAAGCGAAATAACAGATTTGGAAAAAATATAAGAAGAGTGAAAGCAAAACTCGACAAATAAAATGACAACAAATTCGGAACATTAAAGAAAAAGAAAGAGAAAATGTCAAATGAAAGACAGGAATCATACAGACTGAAAAATATAAGCAATGCATAAACAGAACATAATACAGTAACGGAAATACAAGTATAGCAATGAATAGTGATCTATGTACATGAGTTAAAAGCTAAATAATATGTGCATTTACATAATAATAATAATAATAATAATAATAATAATAATAATAATATTAATAATAACAATAGCTGGAAACCAGTAAACATCGGGACACTAAAAGTAATAAGCTTGAAATTCCATACTTAGCCTTCGTGGATGACCTGGCCCTTTTGTCCAGCGATGAAGTCACAGCGATAAAGCAAGTTGAAATTCTCCAAGAAAGTGCCAGAAAGGTCTGACTTCATATCTCCTTCCAGAAAACTTAATTTTTCTGTTCGAAACTAGGCATCCATAGTATCAATACGAAATACGGGCAAATCAACAGTGTTTGTAACTTCAAATAACTGGGCGAAATCCTCGAACCAACCGGACAAGAAAGTAAATAGTCCAGAAACTCAGAAAAGCATATGGGAGAACAAGAGAAATCTACAACAAAAATGTATGTGTCTCGACGTTAAGATTAAACATTACAATACCGTAATCAATCCTGAGGCTTTTTATGCAGTTGAAACTCTAACGCATCATAGAAAGTGCGAGCTGGAAAATATCCTAAAAGAAGGGCGAAAAATCACGAGGAAAATTTGAGAAAAGACACAGGGAAGAAGGGTACCGCCTCCAAACCCGAAAATCCACAGAAAAATGATCTAATATTACGGCAGACCTCAGGAAAAGAAGGCTAAAATTTTATGGACATGTTAAGAGGCTTCCAGAAACCAGACTAACCCAACAAATTCTTGAAGGAGTTGATAAACTGAAGAATTTCCCTTGGATACAACAAAAAAAAAGCGGACATGAAGAACGTACAAATTCAACCTGAAGAAATTCTGAATCGAAATATATATTGAAAGAAAATTGACAAGTGGGAAGTTACTCCAGATAATTAAGTACCAAAAAGAACAGGTAACAAGTGGACGGAATAAAGGAAGAGGATCTTTAGTGAACAGATGAAAGCATCCTGGATCCTCTGCAAACGAAATCATAAATATAATTTCGTGTGTTCTGAAAGGGACCATTCACGGATGATAATAATAATAATAATAATAATAATAATAATAATAATAATAATAATAATAATAATAATAATATGAATTATAAGAACTTTATCAAAAAGGCAAAATTACGACATTATAACACAGTAGTTAAAACAGGAGCACTTTATGCATCTGAAAGTATTAGGCCTACAACTGTTTGAAAATCTCGAATAAAGATGATCGGAAAATAAGAAAGAAAATTTCTCAGGAAAATCTTAGGACCAAAATACTAAAATGGAATTTGGATGAAAGAAGAAATCACAAAAGATCTGTCAAGTTACAGAAAGAATCACAGATACCACAGGAAACGGCGATTACAATGGTCACTTATATAAAATGGATAATATCAAGCTCACAAAGAAAATTTTAAACTTGGGCTTATAAATGAAAATTCATCATCATTGGCTAAACTAAATGAGTGAAGACCTAGGGGAAATTGGCATTAATGAAGAAGCCATTTCAAGATGGAATGAAATTCATAACCTTAGTTCACAAACACAAGTTTTCTGTAAAGCCCAGCAGACTAAGTAGAGGATAGACTGAACACAGGGAGAGGGTCAAGAGATATTGGGAAGAGGAGAAGAAAAAACAAATAAGTGGTAATAAGTACAAAAGAATTAAGAAGAATTATAAGGAACAAGAGTGTTCTTCAGCTGTACAGTAAAATGACAATGTTACTAGCCTACCTACCAAAATCACACAACCTCTTATTCGTCACCGATCACACGATACAATTGGCGGCATTCAATAGGCAATATCTGCAAGCAGTTTGTTGTTGAGTTACAGTTCCTGACAGCAGCTGGAAGTGAATTCCAGTAGGTGTACTAGAAATAGGAGGTGTGAAGCAGGTTTATACAAACAAAAGTATGGATGATGGTGATTGTCGGCGTCCTTCTGGGCTGATGTATACAACTCTTCTCAGCACAGATTTTGTAGGGCGATACTGAGTGTGACTCCGGACATGCAATCAGCAGTGACATGGTGTGCCAACATTTGACACGTCTTATGGCCGCATGTCATCTGAAAATTTGCGTCAGGAATCTAGCGATTCACAATGTATAACGCGATGTTACCTAGCAACAGTGCAGGCTCTGGTGTGAAGTATTGAGGAATGGCTCATCTCATCACACTCTAGACAAATGGTTATTTCATAGGGGCTGAGTCACTTTCACTGAGTCCTACACTTGTCGACTCCAAATTCCCTACAGATGTTTCTCGAAAACAGTCCGAGGAGTTTACAAGCAACGACCTTTAACAGCTCCATTATTACTTCCGTATTAACTTGAAATCAAGTTGAAAATATTTAAGAATACACTCGTATTCTATTTTAGGATCCACCTGTTCAAGACATGTTGTTACCAAAACTAATACATCTTTCGTCACCTAGGGGACATCATCAGATACAGTAATATATACACACACAAAATACAAAAAATGAGATTATAAAAACCGGATCCAACAAAACTGATTGTTTTTAACGAAAACCTAACATAGTTCACCTACAACAGGACTTAGAAATTCTATTTTAACAGTCACAATTATCAAATTATCTCATCATTCTTAGCTTGTTGTCTCAATATTTTTATAAATGTCACTTTTTGTATCTGGTGTATATTTCTCTAGGCTGATGATGTCTCCTAGGGGACGAAATACGTACTAGTTTAAGGTAACAATATGTAATGAACTGGCGGATCCTTAAATGGAATATTTGGGTGCATTCTTAAATATTTTCAACACAATTCGTGTGATAATAATATTTCTAGCCGAGTGCAGCCCTTGTAAGACAGACCCTCCGATGAGGGTGGGCGGCATCTACCATGTGTAGGTAACTGCGTGCCATTGTGGTGGACGATAGTGTTGTGTGAGTTGCAGGGATGTTGTGTACAGCACCAACACTCAGCCCCCGGGCCATTGGAATTAACTAATGTAGGTTAAAATCCCCGACGCGGCCGGGAATCGAACCCGGGACCCTCTGAACCGAAGGCCAGTACGCTGACCATTCAGCCAACGAGTCGGACGATTCGTGGGATGAAAACAAATTAATCCTTATGAATTTGAGTTTCATTTATCTTTCGTAAAGGGAAGTTTGGCAGCATTTTTTGACTGTCCTTCAGGAATCGACTCTATCAGCCTAGACTGAATCCGCAATCTGTATGTCGATTTGGAGAGTTGCAATGCTTCCAAATACGACACCTCGCGATTTTGGTTTTAAAATTGGGCATATGAACTAAATATTGTGTGCCACGACTACTGGTTTAATTTATGGTCACCTCAAAGTGACACGTGCTTGCAAGAACGTAAGTGACTTTGTCTAAAGTTGCTCTGCAGTCAGTTAATTATATCTGTACTCTCGCTCCCTTCACCACGTTTCACTATGCAATATTTCCTTTGAAGGCAAGAAATGGGAATGGAATTACTTTTTATGACTCTGAGATCGAAAGAAATATAAGATTCATCTCATCTTCCATGAGTGTGTAGGCGGTTTGTGGACCTTGCCGCACAGACAGCCGGCGCACAGATGGTGCGTATCTGTATTTCTTGTTAACATGCTGTAGGCGATAGAATATGATATTATTCAACATGCTTTATTTCTGATTTCTTCTCTTCGCCACCTAGATCGATTCGATCGGGACAGTGTCACAGCACTGGGACTCTTGAACACAGCCTCCATGGATCAGACGATAGCGCAATGACTCTCACCGCTGGGTTCCGTGGTTCAAATCCCGTACACTCCATTTGAGATTTGTGCTAAACAAAGTGGAGGCGGGACAGGATTTTTCCGGGTTCCCCGGTTTTCCCTGTCATCTTTCACTCCAGAAACATTCTCCAATATCATTTCATCTATCAGTCATTTCTGATTGCCCCAGATGGGAGCGACAGGCTTCGGGAAGCTGCATTAATTCCTATCCACGCCGCTGGAATGGGGCTTCATTCGTTCCATTGCTGACCCAGTCGAATGACTGGAAACAGGCTGAAGATTTTCATTGGGACTTTCGAGAGGTACATGGTGTTTATCGGCCTGCTGTTCCAATTATTACGTGTTTGTAAGATGCAGTTATTATTATTATTATTATTATTATTATTATTATTATTATTATTATTATTATTATTATTATTATTAATTAGAACCCGGATGTTTGTGCAGTAGTAGGTTAGAATGCAAACTAATTTGGTTATTGGGAAGTGTCGACTAGCCCGTCATTCCGTTATTTAGCGCGAGTAACATAAATTCTAGGGGTTCTAATGTACCGTACCCCTATATTTATGCAAAACTCATAGCATAAGCGTTGTGCAGATTAGACTATACTCTCTTCATCAAGTTTGCATTCTAAGCAATTACTGCACAAAATCCGGGCTTTTATTATTATTATTATTATTATTATTATTATTATTATTATTATTATTATTATTATTATTATTATTATTATTATTATAAATCGACACGGAGCGACCTGGCCATGCGGTTCGTCTTGCGTAGCTGTAAGCTTGCGTTCATGAGACGGTAGGTTCAATTCCGACTGTCGGCAGCCCTGAAGATGGCTTTCTGTGGTTTCCCATTTTCATTCCAGACAGATGTTGGGGCTGTACCTTAATTAAGGCCACGACCTTTTCTATCCCATCCTCGCCCTAGGATCGATCCGTGTCGGTGGAACGTAAAACAAAATGTTAAAAAAATCCCTTCAGGCAAGCAACTCAATGCTGAAAACATCCTAGGGATATGAGCTACAAATCTTAGGTAAATAAAATATAATAAAGTATAAGAATATATTCTTTATTTATTCCTAAAAATTACAATCCTTCTCTTAATTATCGGTAACCGGTCGATTAGATCAGCAGTTTGCATTTTTCTACCACTACGAGCGCTAATGTGA
This sequence comes from Anabrus simplex, assembly GCF_040414725.1. Lineage (NCBI taxonomy): Eukaryota > Metazoa > Arthropoda > Insecta > Orthoptera > Tettigoniidae > Anabrus > Anabrus simplex. Next base: position 78,151,969 of record NC_090277.1, read on the forward strand.
GTCAATGCAGAGTTTCACTTAAGCCCTTATAATTACATTCCGTGTGGACATTTTTCAATAAGTCAAAAAAATGCCTAAGGGTATTAAAGTATGGAACACATTACAGAAACAGAATTATGTAAGTAAGTTAATTTGGCTAGGATTTGAATAAAAAATAAACAAGCTATTTTAGGTTGTTTTTCTGGAACTGTATTTAGGCCGGGAGTGATTTTCGTACAGCTATCCATGACTTACAATTTGGAATATTTTGGGCCCTTTAGCCCTTCAACTTTCGGCACAATTGAGGAACTTGCTTAATTTTACGATTTTAGTGGTATGGGAACCCCCTACCAAGACTATCGGTGAAGGCCAAACTTCAAATAAGAACGGTCGATATTTAAAGCACATTATAATGTAAGCATGTGACACATTGTTCCATTTACAAAACTTGAAAGCAGTGAGAAAAAATGTCACACGTATTTCTGAGAGCAAGGCACCGGAGAATGATATCGCAGCCCAGGATCTGCGTCCATCTCCCCTGGCGCGGCTTGCTGGTGTATGTCTGATACGTACGGGGACCGCGAGGAATTAGGTGGGCCAGGCTTCGCTCCGTCAGATCGCCACTGCTAATGTAGAACTATCGTATTCACTTCCTCACCTCATACTCATAGACAAGAAGTGCTGGTATTTATACATCCTTGTAGGAAGGCAGTGCAGGGCTGCTGTTATAGGAGTAATACAGTATTATTTTTATAGGTAGATCTGCTAAAATGAAATGCAGTCTTTCAGGTTTAGTGTTCTCTTTTGTTGGTTGGAATGGTTCGGACACCACCATTGATCTCACGGGGAAGCTAATAAACCATGGAACGATGGGTTCGACGACTGAAAATGCTGTAAAATTCACAATTCGTATTTAATAATAATGGTGGTGACCTAATGAGGTTGAAGTGAATGGCGAAGACGTAAATTCCCAGTCCCCAAGCCGGGGGTATAAACAGTACCAGGCGGTTGGTTATGAGAATTAAACCGGGGCAATCGGATCGAAGGCAAACATTCTATCCATTTAGTCATAAAGCCGGACTTTTGATAAGGACTTTATTTTGCTAAACCTTAGGCTACCATCTCCACTGATCAGGTGTTAATTATTGACAGTAGCAGAGGCCAGGGCAAAAGCAGTGTTGTTAACACAACATGTTTGTCCGTTGGCTGCAGCTCAAAACGCTGAAGGCTTGACGTTCACAAAACAAACCATCGAGAAAGGGTTAAGCTAAGTCTAGTGGTAGCCCACGTCTCCATCCCAGCATACGCCACTGTAAAAAGAATGAGAAGAAGATCATAGAGGTGAAGATGGAATGAAAAGCAAATAGTATTAGTGTACCTGCTATATGTTTATTAATAGACTTTATTTAAATGTAAGAACACGTAATTAATAGTACATAGTTGATTATTACCTGTAAACATGATGTACAAATCCGATGTAATGTTGTGTAACACAGGGTAAGAGTCTAGAACAACGCATGTTTGTGACTCGAGTTTTACTACAGAATATTCCATTCATTTGTATATAGGTTACTGCAGACTCGAGAAGATACGAGAAAGCATGTTGTGTCATACATTTCTGGAAGCCTGGACAGGCAAGGTATATATAAGGATGGAACACAGAGAAGCGAGTGATGAAAATATGATGAATAGTGAAGCATCTAGTGATGAGAATAATGTGAACTTGGAAAGCACCGGAATAAAATAACCATAGTGGAAGGACAGGTAAATCTTTAATGGCTGGCAACCACGCATTACTTAACTGCGAGCGAGTGACCCAGTTGAAGTTATTGGAGCTGAGATGGCGTCGTCTCTAGCGCACAGTGAGCCATCTGGTGACGAGCGGGAGTACCACTAAACAATTGACCAAGAGTAAGGTATTCTCAAATTCAAAGTCTTCGTCGTGAACAGATGAGATTTTCTTCTGAAGAACAAATTTCTCGGCGAAACGTGAAGAATTTCACCTTGTTTTCTTGACACTGTAAAGACCAAACTCATTATTTCGATGTCTATAATTTAGACATATTCAGCCTTCTTAATTGCAATTAAATGGCCACCAATCTCTTGGATGTTAAAGAAATCTGATGGAGGAACTACTTTGAATGGCATCCGAACTTTAGCATCTTCTACGAGTTTGAGTAGTGGGAATGAAATATTTTTAGTCGCATGGAAAGGCCAAGGCCAACTGGAATATCCCCTAGTTTCTGCAACAAAGACGCAGTGGACCCAGCGCGGTTCATACAGGGTCTCTCATATAAACTCAGACCGAAGGCAAGGGGTTTGTACTCTGCGCTACGGCAGCTGCATCAGCCGAACTTACGTCGCGCGCGGCCGCCCTGCTTTAAGCGTCTATACAACCTTACCTTATAAAAGATGCTGCAAGTGTCACCCTTCCTGTACTGTATCTGGTAACCACATTCTAGCAGACGCGAGCGAGTTCTACCACCGTAATATTTTCTTTCACTTCCTCCAATCTGTGAGGATTTGTTCGATACACTTTTTCTTTCAGTTTACTACACAAGTAAAAATCACACTCTGTTAGATCTGGAGAATGAGGGGGAAATAGACCATCACTGATCATTGTCTGCAAACACTTCCGAGATTGTATGAAGGGAATCTTCTGCTGAATGAGCATGTTGAAACCAACTACCAGCGCTGGTATTTCACTCCCGTAAGTACCTCTCTGCATTTACTCTCGTCTAGAAAAAAATAGGCCCAGTTATTCGTCCTGCATTAATCTTCCTATCATACGGAGGGACTTCATAAACAGCATTCGGAGATTCTGTACACCAGTATCGAGAGGTATGACTGTTCACATGACCATTAAGATGAAACAAGAACTTTTGCGTACGAAAATACGGTGTTGCAATGATAACTGTCTCACCATGTTAACAGCTGAGATTCAGACTGGCGACTGATGCTTGCAAGTTCAAGAACTATGCGCGCACCTCCTATACTGCACGTATCGGAGAGTAAAAATATCGCTTCGACGGTTTTAGATTACTATATGAGAGTCCCCGTACATCGTTCCCCCGTATTTAACATCTTTGTACGTAAAAATAATGTTTGTTTGTAATTCTTAGCTCTTTACACCTTTCTATCTTAAGGAATCCCCTTGCAGAAATAATATCAAACATTTACCTTGTAATTGTATAGAAATTAAAAGCAGCGAACAAAAAGTTGCTACACTTTCATTGCTTGCCAGTTTTTGCTGCTTATTTTCCCTAAGACTAAAATATCGGTCCATTACAGTTGGCACCACTGCCATATATCTGCACTGCTGCAGCCGCATATGCTACTTCCCCAGCCTCCAGTAGCACAATACATCACCGAGCTGGGCTGGGCTGGGAACATTCAGAATTAACTCACCAACTTATCGGATCAGTTTACGTGGGCTTTGTGGCTTGCTCTGATTTACCCCTGATTTGTGAGCTGCAGTTGGTTAGAAATGATTGCTCCCTCCAACACGGAATGGAAGAAAGATAAAGGTACAACCTCCAAACATTTTTTAGGAGCTCTCGTGAATATAAATTTGAGTATTATGTTTTGCACTTTCCACAGCGTGCGTGAAGCGAACTGAGAGCCCTATGTGATAACACTATATTACAGGGTAAATGAATTGCTTGACTGTCACTCTCACTGGGGAGGGTACTTTAGAGAATAAATCCTCGAATAAGGGTAATATTATAAAAACAATCTTTCTCCATAAATGTTTGGATGTTTTACTTTCAGTTCTTGCTACACCAGATGCAGGCTGCTATGGAGACAACGTTTGCCGTCATCATCATCATAATCATCATCATCATCGCCATAATTATCATCCTTTAACTATTTTCAGTCTCCTGGGTGCGGTACAAGAGTCCTCTCAATCTTTGTCTATCCAGGAAGATTTCTTTTTTTACAACTTGGTGCCATTCTCCTTTTTTAGCCATTTTCTTGCTGTTCTCATTTCATCCATCCTTTTTTTTACAGTGCCATATAATTTGAGTCGTGATGTTTTTACATTTTCGATCAGCAACTGATATACTTATGTATTATTATTAAAGCCCGAATTTTTATGCAAGAACAGGTTACATCGAAAACTAATTTGGTTAGTAGGAAGTGTCGGCCACCCGCTCTTCCATAATGTAGCAAGAGTAACATAAATTATAGGGGTTATGATGGACGATACCCCTAATGTCTATGCAATCCCCATAGCACAATGGTTGTGATGGTAGACTATACATGCTACTCGCTTCAGTAACTTTGCGTTCTGACCTATTAATGCATAAAAAACCGGGCTCTAAATTATGACGGATCTCTTCATTGTGGATCTTATCTCTTCTCGTTTTGAGTAGCAATGACCTCAGGAATTTCATTTCTGCAGCTTGAAGTTTGCTACTGTCTCTACTGTTGATCGAACAGGTTACAAGGGCATATGTAGTTAACGGTATGAAAAGTTTGTCGTGACATTGTCACATTAAAGGACTGTACGCTTCAGAGTCACTTATTTTAAATTAAAAGTGGGGGCTGCAAAAACTCGAGAAGAAGGAAAGGAAGATTCTGAGTAAAATTCTAGGACCGCACAAGACTACTGATGTGACATGGAAGAAAAGGAGAAATGAGGGGCTGTAAAAGTACACTGAAAGGATCACGGATACAATGCCGATACGAAGGCTGAAATTATACGGACACCTGCTCAGAGCTGATGACAAACGACTGACCAAAATGATCTTTAGGTACATCATGGGGTACCACTTTTACCAAGTGGGTATATAAGGTCAAGACAGTTCGGAAGAAGTGTCGACAGTCAAAAATTCTTTTAAGAGAAACCACCGAAACGGAGGCCCAAACGGATCATTTACTAAAAGAAGCAAAAGAATAAAGAGGTTTTGGCAGGATAATAGGAGAAAGGCCAAGTAGCCATAAGTCCTATGCGATCCTCAGTTAGCAATTATTCCGCTTCTTAATGGCAATAAAATAGTCAGATATATCTTGGATATTAAAAAATCTGACCTAGTCATAGAAACTACTTAGAATGGCTCACGAACGTTAGTACCTTCTACGATTTAAAATAGGTCACGGGAAAGAAAATTTTTGACTCTCGTCTTCTTTCCCCGATCACATCCAAATGAGACTCCCATGGCAAGATGATATAATGCAGCCATCTGGATCTTCTATTTTCGGCTAAGTGGAGCTAGCGTCGTTCTGCTGCTACTTTTCTCTAATTGTAATGTTCTATTTGCTCGGGCATCTACTCAGGTTATTAGCAGAAGACCATTTTTAAATTAATAAACAATTTCCAGAATCGAATTTGAAAGAAGTGACTTAATGCCTTTCACCTCCGTGGTCGGTTTCATACGGCATAAAGCCATCCATAATGAATATTTCACATGATATTTAGTCTGAAAAGGCACTTGCAACATTAAAAGGACCTAAATCCTGTATAAAGTCACTCATAACATGGAACGTTACAGGGACTTCCTTTCATTTGCTGTACTTGGCCACGTATTGCCAATTGGATTGTCACTACTAAACTTGCATTTTCGCTTAGCAACTGATATACTTGTGTATTATGACTAAAGCCCGGATTTTTATGCAGTAACAGGTAAGATTGAAAACTAATTTAGTTAGTAGGAAGTGTCGGCCACCCGCTCTTCCATAATGTAGCAAGAGTAACATAACTTATAGGGGTTCTGATGGACCATGGAACGTTACAAGGACTTCCATTCATTTGCCGTATTTGGCCACGAATTGCCAATTGGACTGTCGCTACTAACCTTCTATCTTCGTTCGATGTTTTTACTATTGTAGATTACGGAAGGTAAATATTTTCTCTTAGCGTCTCTTAAAGTAGATTTACGCTCCTCGACAAGGGGTGCATGGAAAGAAAAAGTTCTTAGACGCTTTTGGTGTTTATGGACCGCGTATATCACCGAGAGTATTTAACCAACGATTATGTATAACGTCTCAATTCGCAGATAGAAGACTAGGATACCTGCTGCAAAGAAAATGCTGAAAACTGAAACGTAGTTTTCACGATGGTGATGATGATGCTGATGCTGATGATGATGATGATGATGCTTGTTTAAAGGGGCCTAACATCGAAGGTCATCGGCCCATAGTTTCCATGAAATAGGATTTCAAAGTAAGCCAAAATTTGTGCTAAATATGTGAAATCACACGTATACTCTGTTACAAGATGGCGCTGTGTTGAGACTCGCGCACTCAGTTGGAGGTTAGCTGTAGTGAATACATTGTGGTTAGTTGTACACAATAACAAATTTAATAATGGAAAAGAAAGATTATGTTACTTGTACTCTAATATTACTACCGAACTGTCTCTTATTTCTCATACTACACCGAGTTATTACCCACAATCCAACGCACGACCTTCTATTGAATACAATTTATCTTTGGCCTTTAGAGAATAACACCCAGGTAACATAATTATACTATAACTAGGTTCTCTAAAATGAACAATGTGCCACCAGGAAATGCCACGAACTAATGCTTTTTTTTTTTGCTATGGGCTTTACGTCGCACCGACACAGATAGGTCTTATGGCGACGATGGGATAGGAAAGGCCTAGGAGTTGGAAGGAAGCGGCCGTGGCCTTAATTAAGGTACAGCCCCAGCATTTGCCTGGTGTGAAAATGGGAAACCACGGAAAACCATCTTCAAGGCTGCCGATAGTGGGATCGGCAGCCTTGAAGATGGTTTTCCGTGGTTTCCCATTTTCACGAACTAATGTACCATGTGGAAATCTTGCAGTGTGTCGTAAGGAATACGACGCTGAAAGGCAGCAAGCAATTGACTTAATTCTTTCTTACACCGTTCGAAGGCTCTTGTTTTAATTCTGCAGAATACTGAATGTTTAAAAAATGTGCAATTTTGACTTAGTGCTTTTTCAGTTTCGCCAACAGCGCAGGATGGCCACCCCTCCCATGCTAGCTTCGTTTAATATTACCACTATTATTTTAAAAAACACTGAAGGTCAGGCAGCAGAGCTAGTATTTTATTCTGAAGAGGAGAATCCAGCAACCATATTCTCATATGAAGAGGTTGACGATGTGTTTATAAACCCTCACCCTAGCAGAGATTGCTTTATCTAAAAAAGTACACACATTTGGCTCTCATCTGCTCTTATCTTCCTCATATTTAACCTGGATTTCACCAACAGCTGTTCTGCTACAGCAGAGCACATCACCGGCGAGCTCGCAGATAACACAGAGCACCAGGAATTAGGTTGCGATGGCAGTTAATTCCGGTTAAGTTTTGGTTGTAGGTTATTAATACTAGAGTCGCTGTATTTATCCCCTCAGCATACTTAATCTGACTCTCGTTCTAAATGTCCCTTACGAGCAATTGATATGTTGTTGCTTGAGTAGTCAGTCCATAAACTCATTTGGTACAGCCCTCCATACCACATCGTAACATCTGTTCTAATCTGCTTGTCTTGGTCTACCCCTACATTTCCTACCAGAACCAACTGAACAAATCCTGGGTGTCATAAGATCTGTCCTATCATTCTATATCTTCTCCAAGACAGATTTAGCCTAATCGACCTCGTCTCACGAATTGGATTCAGTATCACTTCATTCGTGAGTCATCCTTTTGCATCACCACATTTCAAAAGCTTCTATTCTCCTTCTTGCTGAGCTAGTTATCATCCATGTTTCACTTCCATACAATGTCACGCTCCAGACGAAAGTCTTCAAAATCATCTTTCTAATTCCTATGTCAAAGTAACAAATGTATTTTCTTAAGAAACACATTGCTTGCTTGTGCTAGTCTGTATTTTATGCCCTCGTTAGTTATTTTAATACCAAAGTTACAATATTTATCCATTTCCTTTAAGACTTCATATCCGAACCTAATATTTCCTGCATTATCTAACTTCGTTCGACTGCACACCATTGCTTTCCTTTTGCACTAATTTATTTTCATATTGTGCTCCTTCCGTCAGGAGGTCGTAAAGTTTAAGAAACGCGATTTCCACTTCCGGAGGTGCATATGGCCCTGAGGTTCACTCAGCCTACACAAAAAATGAGCACCAGGTTAATTTCTGGGGGCAAAGGCGGCCGGGCATAGAGCTGACCACTCTACCCCATCACGTGCCGAGGTTAACAATAGTGGAAGCCTTTACCTTCCACTCCTCCAAGGGCCTTCATGGCCTCTACGGAGGTGACTTTGCTTTGCTTTTACTCCTTCCGTACCATTCAGAAATACCTCTAGATCTTCTGCAAACTCATATAAAATAACAATATTTTCGGAAAATCTCTGTGTTTTGATTTTCTTCCATGGATTGTGATTCCGTTTCCAAATTTCTCTTTGATTTCCTTTAGCACCTGTTATATATAAACATTAAAAAAGGAGAGGGGACAAACTACAGCCTTGCCTCACTCCTCCCTGAATTGCTGCTTTTGTTTCAGAGCCCTTGATTCTTATCACTGAAGAATTTTTGAACAGATTGTAGACAATATTCTTTTCTCGACATCTGATTCCAATCACACTCAGAATCAATTCGATATATATGGGTTATAATCCCAATCTTCGGCCTCTTTCAACGTAGGAACATGCTTTGACGGTTTCTTTCCTACGGTTATGGGCTACTCCATTCAAATCCTAGTCTATCCCATCTTTGAAAACAGTTCTGATTCGACTTATGAGGTGCTACGGAAAGACGAATTTCCATCCACGACTTTAGACCGTGTGTATGGAGCTACATGACACTACCCGATGGCAGTATGAAGATCAAGTCACCCACTGAATCCGGAGTCGCACTGAATGGCTCAGACGGCTGAGGCATTGGCCTTCTGATCCCAGTTTGCCAGGTTCGATCCTGACTCAGTCCGCTGGTTTTTGAAGGTGCTCAAATACGCCGGATGTTGTCGGTAGATTTACTGGCACGTAAATGAACTTCTACGGTACATAATTCCGGTACATCGGCATCTCCAAAAACCGTAAACGAATTTAGTGGGACGTAAAGCCAATAAAATTATTATTATTAATGAGGAGGCAAGAAGCCAATGCCGCCCTTACGAATTGAGTGTAAGTTACCAATTTCTTACTGAAGTGCAATATAAGCGATATCAAATCGTTAATTCGAAATTTTATTATTACTATTATTATTATTATTATTATTATTATTATTATTATTATTATTAGGCCGATGATCTAGACATTTTCTTTTTTTAACTATTTACTTTTCGTCGCACCGACACAAGTAGGTCTTAAGGCGACGATGGGATAGTAAAGGGCCAGGAGTGGGAATGAAGCGACCGTGGACTTAATTAAGGTACATCCTCAGCATTTTCCTGGTGTGAAAATAGGAAACCACGGAAAGCCGTATTGAGGGCTGCCGACAGTGGAGTTCGAATCCACTATCTCCCGAATACAAGCTGATAGCTACGTGATCCAAATGCGCGCCACTTAATCGGTGAAAAAGACGATAGAGACCTTTAAAGACAAGCAAACATTATTATTATTATTATTATTATTATTATTATTATTATTATTATTATTATTATTATTATTATTATTATTATTATTAATAGAGCCTGGAATTTAATGTAGTAGTAGGTTAGAATACAAATTTACTGAAGCGAGTAACATGTATAGTCTATACTGTACAACAGTTGTGCTTTGAGTGTTGCATAAAGATAGGGGTGCATCCCATCAGAACTCCTAAAATTTATGTTATTCTCGGAACATTACGGAAGAACGGGCTAGTCGATATTCCCTAATAACTACAGCCCGGATTTTTATGCATTAATAGGTTAGAATGCAAACTTAGTGAAGCGAGTAGCAAGTATAGTCTACCTTCACAACTACTATGCTACGGGGCTTGCATAAACATTAGGGATACGGCCCATCAGAACCCCTATAATTTATGTTACTTTTGCTACATTATGGAAGAGCGGGTGGCGGACACTTCCTACTAACCAAATTAGTTTGAATTCTAACCTATTACTGCCTGGAAATTCGGGGCCTATATATTATTATCATCCCAGCTTACAGAGGATGGTTGTGCTGGATATCAACTCATGTAGATATTTATATTTTTTATTCTCGACGATGCCGAAATATAAATATTATTTGCCAGAAAACTGAACCTTAATGAGGCTCATTATAGTTCAAGGTTCTCCACCAATCAGAGTTCAGATTTTCATTATGATACAACTGTTTGACCAATTAGCATCGCACCTGCGCTCAACGCACTAGCTTCGCACTTGTTTCCAAAATCAAACATGTTGGACACACATACTAACATGAATGCACCTTCTACTTCCAATATTGCACAACCACACGGCACATTTCCCCAAATTCACTTCACCAACTGAGCAATGAACAATTTATATTTGAAATAAAGCTAGGTTATGTTAACCTTCTACCAAAGCTTTGAAAACATACGACATTGTCAAGGTCTCTGATCCACTCACGGGAAACAAATAATCCTGCGCTTGCGCTTTGCGCTCTGTTCAATAAACTCGATTGTCAAGCGACATCTCGACAGAAGTTTATGAATATTTAAAACATTGAGTTATAATTATCGTCGAGCATAAACAGTCGTATGCAAGTCGCCTATTATGGTAATTAATAATAATAATAATAATAATAATAATAATAATAATGTTATTTGTTTTACGTCCCACTAACTACTTTTTAAGGTCTTCGGAGACGCCGAGGTGCCGGAATTTAGTCCCGCAGGAGTTCTTTAACGTGCCAGTAAATCTACCGACATGGGGCTGTCGTATTTGAGCACCTTCAAATACCACCGGACTGAGCCAGGATCGAACCTGCCAATAATGGTAATTAAGACACGAGTATGGACATATTCATGTCTTAATTATTGCCATTATAGGCTTATTGAATACTATGCTATTATGTTAACACAAGTGTAAAATGTAAAATAACATCTAGATGGCTATACTAACCCACCTGTTGCCATTTCTTGATGCGTGCAGTATTTTTGTATCCGTCTCTTGGCACAGGCCAGAGTGTAGCTTCCATCGAAGTCCCAGTCTCATCCTTGGCTGTGACAATATGGAGGCTGCTGGAGGTGTGGGTGGTGCTGAGTAATGACATTTGGAGCACAACTAGTGTTGAGTGTTATGAAAGGTGTTGCTCATAGGATCAGTCATGCTGCAATAGCACTTTCTGGTCCAGTGAGGAAAGCAATGACAAACTACCTCACTCCTCATCTTGCCCGGTACGCCTCATTTGGGCTCTGCCATTGGTTTTGGCGGTTTCCCTATAACTCCATAGCCTTTTGTCGTGCTATTTGAAGATCCAACCAGCCTCTGAGCTGTTGACCTAACAGACAGACAGTAATACTAACACTGATCAGTGAACTTGGTTCTCAGTTCAACTCATCTGGCTGAACGTAGAAGACACTCTCCGTTTCTGTCAGCTATGAATATTCTAGCTGTCCATTCTACACGAGCTCCAGCGATGACATATTTATTTCCCCGTGGAAATTTTTGCTTAGCGATATTGTCTCTCCTACCACAGGGAGTAATTCGGCTTTTGAACGAATGTTTTCGCTGCGCCGTACTTTGTATGACGTCAGCTTTCACTCTGGTGTGTTGTTCTCTGTGTTTAAACTTTGCGATTGGCTCCCCTCTCTGTACATGCTCATGTTTGTTTGGGAGTTGACAGTGGCCTCTGCTGTCGATTCACTTTCAATCCTATGTTTCACGTACTGCTGCTACACATTCGTTTGTTGTTCACGTATTTGCTTGCATATGATTAACTGTTTTATAAGGAATGTTGAGCGCTGTGTGATAAAAGGATTTCATAAAAGTGAGTAGAATTTTTCGAGCATAGGAACAGGAATATCTACCTTCGGTTTGTAGAATCCTGGACACTATCTATCTATCTATCTATCTATCTATCTATCTATCTATCTATCTATCTATCTATCTATCTATCTATCTATATATAAAGTAAGAGTTTTGTCTGTACATTGCTTAGAATTTGAAAAGAATTGTATTTCAATATCGGTCATGTCCACAATAACAAGGAAATGCACTTTTTACTTTTCCGTAATTTATGTTGGTGTTACTTTTTAGCAATAATTCCGGAAATATATTTTTTGGAAGGAAATCATGAAATTTCAGCCATTGTCCCTTAAATAAACTTAACACTGCATTAGGTGCGTCCCAAAACTAAGATCAGAGCTCGCGTCGTATCTGAGAGATACACAAATTCAGTACATTTAAACAATCCCTATATAATTTTTGAAAGAAACCAACATAAAATTGATTTTAAGGTTTATTTTCAATTTATCCATTGAAATATTGAGAAAGGACACTGGGTTATTTGAAACAATTAAACTAATTATCTGATTGTTCATTTCAGAGTCTTCAGGATCCCGAGATCATAATGTTACTAATTAGTCAAACAACTCACTGAACACAATACAGTTCCACAAATCCTCTACATCTTCAAAGCACTAGCACAAACAATAATGAGCTAATTCACATTTAATGAATCGCATTAGAGTTAAGCATTTATATTTTACAAATTTACTCGCGTCGTATCTGTGAGATAAAGTTTGGAGCAGCACGTGATATTTCTATTGCATGAAGGTCACAGCACTACTTGATGTCACCACTTCCCGACAGGAAGCTAGGAGTAGAGATGGGCTTCTACCCTCAGGCAAGCTCAAGTTACAGCAAATAATAACCACCGCGTATCTCTCAGACATCACGAGATTAATGAAATGTTAAAGGAATTCAAATATCTCGGAAGTCTGATTAAATATGAAGGAAAATGTACGAGAGAAGCAAACGCTTGGATTGCACAGGCGAAGGAAGCTTTCTCAGGAACGATGTAGCTACCAACGTCTAAGACCATCAGATTGGAGGTACGAAAGCACTGTGTTGTGACATATGGGTAAGAAATATAGACACTGCGTCAAGCGAGCACTTGAGATGTGGTGCTGGAGTCGACTGCTAAGAATACAAAGTATCTTGGAATGATAGAGTCACAAACGAGAATGTTCTTAAAACAGCAAATGGAACACGAACCTTGCTTGAAACCTTAAACAGGAGAGAAAATAGCTTCGTTTGTCATTTAGTTCGTCATTCTGACTGGTGCACCACCCTGTTTGAAAGGAAACGGAAGACAGAAAACAGAATGACTAAAGGGAGACCAATAGTACAATGTATAGACAACATTAAAGACAAGCAAACCTATTGTCACTTTGTTTCTGTTGGCCAAAGAAAGGAAACTCTTTTCACCCACAAAAATTAGCGGCGAAGAGAAGAAGAATAATAAGAAGAAGAAATAAACTGCTTGATCTGTTCTACTAAATATCTATTTTTTCATCAGAGGTGCATATATTAAGGGATACAATATACAAATTAAGAATTCACTGCCAATAGAAACAATTTGTGAAATCGAACCTGCTTTACAACATTTTCCAAATCTCTGCCTTTAATGATATTTTGTATCTTAAATAGGGCATGAAATAGGATCACGTAGTGACTGTATCAATAAATACTACCAGTAACACTGTGAAATATCTGGTAGAGGTTGTACCTCACTGTAATCCATGCACGTGGAATATTCAGCCTGGGAGACCACAATCCGCTCTACAGCAGCGATAACAAGGTGGCCTTGCGTTGGAATGGCTAGGGGTTAAGTCGGCAACTTGTCCACCTCCAGTGTAAAGTGACTATGCAAACCTTCCAGGCGTTCTAAATAGCGTTACGAACGAGCTTTTGTTCCCCACGAGATATTTTCAAGCAAAATGCAGGTTGATTCAGCTCAGGTTATCAACTCAATCGAAACGAAGGATCATTATAGATAACGAAAATCTGTTTACACTTAAATAATTCGACTAAGAAGTTCATAATATAAATTGAAGTATTTTTTTTTTGCTAGGGGCTTTACGTCGCACCGACACAGATAGGTCTTATGGCGACGATGAGATAGGAAATGCCTAGGAGTTGGAAGGAAGCGGCCGTGGCCTTAATTAAGGTACAGCCCCAGCATTTGCCTGGTGTGAAAATGGGAAAACACGCAAAACCATCTTCAGGGCTGCCGATAGTGGGATTCGAACCTACTATCTGCCGGATGCAAGCTCACAGCCGCGCGCCTCTACGCGCACGGCCAACTCGCCCGGTGAAGTATTTTTTCAGGGTGTTTGCAACTGTAGAAATAATGGTACTAAGTTTGTTTATTAAATTGAGCTACACTCTTTTTTACACCAGTAAATACACTGGCATTGCGAACTCAGAGATTTGATTATTTTCAACAACAGCTAAGAACTTTCCTAAAAGATTTTCGTTTTTAATGTTTCTTAGCAGAAAATAGTACGGGTCCCTGTACTGTGAAGAACGTAAAATTAAGCAGTTTCCTCCATTGTGCTGAAAGTTGAAGGGATAAAGGGCCCAGAAATGTTTGAAATTTTGAGTCGTCGATAGCTTTATCAAACTTAAAAAACAACTTTTGAAAATCACTTCCGGCCTAAGTGCAGTTCCGGAAAGCAGCCTAAAATCGCTTGCTTCTTTATTACTTTTATTTTTTGTTTAAATCCTAGCCAAATTAACTTATTTATATAATTCTTTCTCTAATCTGTTCCTAGGTTCAATACCCTCGCGCGCTTATTGATTTTTTGAAAAAGATTTAATCCTTAAGTGAAACTCTGCATTGACTCACATTAGCGCTCGTAGTGGTAGAAGAAGGCAAACTGCTAATCTAATCGACCGGATAACGATGATTAAGGAAAGGATTGTAATTTTTAGAAATAAATAAAGAATACATTCTCGTACTTTGTTTGGTTTACCTAAAATTCGTAGCTCATATCCCGAGGATGTTTTCAACGTTGGGTTGCTTGCCTGGAGGGCTAGAACTATGGACTTTTGTCTAGATGTAATTCCTTTTAAAACAATTATCACCACTTCCTCCCTTGTGTTCTGGTGGAAGTTGAGCTTGTCATAGCAGCAGTGGAACATCCTGCTTTTCTTGCTGTTACTGTAACACCCTTCTGTTTCACTTCACACGTTCTGCACTGATAAGGTTTTAGCTTCTTCCATCCGACTGGCAGTTCCGCGTTGGAAAAAACTTCCATATTCACAGCGTGCGAGCGAGATTACGCGCTATCACTACCAAGAAGATGATGAAATGCAGCCTGACAGTACGTCTGAAAGGGGAGACACACACACACAAAGAACACAATAGTTTGAGCGAGAAAATAGCAACTCTACGAGCTGCGTCTAGAAGATGGGATTAATCAAATGCTTCGTGGGTGGAAATAAGATACATTGACGTGAAGTCTCGTACGTTGTGGTGCTTTAAAGCATATAGATGTGTCGTATTCAATTCTTATCGTTCGATTTTGCGTTTCTTATTTATTTAGTTTGTATAAGAGTATATTCAGGGCAAAAAACATCTGGTATCTGAAATAAACGAGAAAATGGCGTGAGAAAGCGATCTGCCTTTAAGGTGGCGCTAAATGACTTACGTATGAGATTGTTCGTTTTCCAATATTTTGCTCCTATAATTATAACCAGTGACTTAATAGTAATGATAATGACTGTTCACTGATAATTGAGTTCACTTTACGAAAGGCTTAAACGTTCAACAAAAGATACATTTATGAGTCAATTATTGATGAAGGTTATTTCAAACTAGGCATACGTTAAGTAAAATACGCACACTACAGTCCAACGAACCATCCTTTGTCCAGCATAAAAAATTAACTCTTATAATATTCTTTTACGAATTGTCATGATCAGGAATATATTGCAAGTTATTTCCTTCCTCATGTTCTGTGATGAGTACACTTATTATGGTTCATTATATTAATACATGAAGGCCTATAAATATAGAATTTCCAAAAGGATTGATGTAGCAGTTTTCTAGATTATGTATTATGAAAATTATGCTTGATTGGAAAATTTTTCAAACGTTTAAAAATAATTTTCGATATCTTCAGTGGTTGTCCAGAAAAATGAAATCTTTAAAATATTAAAATAATTGTTGCTATAAATCCATGAAATACAAGTGAATTGTGGTATATTTTACCCTTATTGGTTGCTTTCCTGAACGTTTTTAAATATTGACAGGTAGGATAGACCAAAATAATATATTAAATATAACATGAACGAAATATTATTCATGGACGAGTTAGGATGAAATGTGAGGGGAGTTTTAGTTAACCGAATTTCTACTAATATTGCGTTGCAGGAGTTAGATTTGCCGGCTCACACTCTAACGTCATAACTACGTATCGTCTCTCAGAACAGATTAAGCTTCTCACGAGGTTGACATCAATTTAAGAATCCCCCCCCCCAAGGGATTACCCTGTGCGATAAGCTTCTGGGACGTACCGTGTCATTGCGACGTTAGAGATAAGTTTGAAGCTTTGAATCTCTCTCCCACTGCAGCAGTTAAATGCGTCTGGGGATGTCTCTAGGCCAGGTGTTGTGATAATTTCTACCTTGGTAGTTCCTGCGTCTACATGAGGGTCCGGGTTCAGTTCCCGTCCAGTTCAGATATTTCTATCTGTATCTGAGGGTTAGTTAGAGGATCCCTGAGCATTTCGCATGTATATCCAAGGATCCTTTAACCACAGAGAATAATACTGTATTCAGTGAAAAAAATACAGAATTTTGTAATTATAACGTATTTGATTTTATTCGTATAATTTAGGACTAATACTGACTTCATTTGAAAGTGCAATTTAACTTCAACTATATATTAAAAGAGTTCGCTAAAAACAGCTTTGGAAAATCCGTCCGGTTCGTTCTAGTGGACCATTTTGCTTCATTTCTGTTGTATTCTCACCGGAATTACCTGCTGATGAATCATTAGACATTGATAGGCTTCTAAGTTAAGTCAAATTTGAGTAATCGTAAAATAAATTCATTAAATTATGACTCCGGTAATTACAGGCGAAGGTTTATCCTAACCCGCAAAACATTCCGTACTTAACAGGTTGCTAGACGTCTTACACTTTCATTAATATTCTGATATGTGATATTCATCCTCAGTAATGTGATTACATGCAGCAATGTTTGATTTCTACCTGTCAAGTCGGAGAGTATACATTTCCTCTGATCATGCAAAAATACTACTCTCTGCTAGATACTCTTTGTTCAAGACGAGTTATCTGAACTATGTACGAGGAATGCCGCGGGGGAGAGCGGGTTTACTAGTTTACATAGAGATACTTTACACATGCACAGAAATGATAAAACAGTGTGACACTTGGCTAGTAATTACAACAGTCTGGAGATGGTAACTTACTCGAAAAAATCCACTTGTTCTGTATGTTGAATCAATGGGACGGATGAAGCTGTTTTACAAATACCAAGCATTTTATAAGCGTAGTCAGTCGAACCGAAGATCAGCCTCTACATTAGCTCTGTTTCTGCACTTCGTTTTCATTTGTGTGAGAGCAGAATAGGTACATTCACACAGGTATGTTGTCACGAAAGGCATTAAACGCTGTATTTTCTTTCTAGAAGTTGTAGGATTTCATGGATGCAAAAGATAATCAGAGACGTGGAGTTCTGATACACTCATGGAACTTCCTGGAGCTTAACATGCCACTGCATCTGATTCTTCACCCATATCATACTTTAATTTGTATTTCATTTTTCTTTGCCAAGATACTTCGGCTAGTCCATCTTCCTCAAGGGAGGAAAGTTTATGTTCAGTTTCAAAGCAGGGATTTCTGATCCACGAGATTTTCTCAACCACAGACGGACGATATGGTTACTAGCAATTCCAAGTGTTTCACAATTACGTAGTTCATACTGCCTTGTAGTATTTCTTCTTTTTTCCCGCTGTTCACTTCTACTATCTATCGGCCAAGTGAAGATATATACATATACTGTATGTAAGTCATACAAAAGTGGAGATATAGTTATTAAACGTAGTACAATGATCTATGAACTATGTGTGTAGAATACAATTTCACTCTCTACGTTCTTACAACTTAAGTTACTATTGCGAATCCCTTGGAATACGGTCGCGGCCCCCCAGGAGTTCGCGGAACACAGTTGGGAATGGCTGCTCTACGTGATTACAGTTCAGGTGCTATCTGACAGTGAGATGACGACCCCGATCTAGAAAACCAAGAAGATTCGTAGTAGTGACCATGCGTCTTCTAGTAATCTGCAAGCCTGTGTTACGACCCGTACCGCGTCGTCAGCTCACTTCATGTCCCAGATCTGCAAAGTGAAACTCGACAACAACGATCGTTTGAGGTGTTTCAGATACATACTCCGCAGTAGAATGGGTGGCCTGCTCTAGGAGCTTTCACTGTGACGCACAAAACGGCTACCCGCAACAACACTAAATCGGACATGTTGCAGAATATCTCAGGCGTTGCAAGCAAGAGTTCCAGGTTAGTATACAGCCCCTGATTAGGCAACTTGTTCGAGTCTACGTTGTGGCAGGTAGCTGTTACTTTAAAGCCCCTAGCGCGAACTACCCAGACTACCCATTCTACTGCGGAGTATGTCCCTGAAGTATTCACATAAATTGTAGTATTCTGAGGTTAACGTTGAGATCTTAACCACTGACATTATGCAAAATAATCCTTTGATGAGTTCAAGTGGCGACAATGAAGCCAGCAGGGTTTTGTAGAAGTAATTTAGTTGCACTGTGTGGCTCACATCGATAAACCGAACACAGTTCAGAAACGAGAGGAGAGGGCGTTGGGTTCTTCTGCGGTGAAAGGCTAGCCACACTGGGATTTACTGCGAAGTCCGTCCTGAATTACGTAGAGCTGACAATGGGAATGTTGCATTTATACACAGTCTGACATGTTCGCCTTTCAATGGAGCTTTAGAGTGAACATTAGAGTGGAATTAATCCTGAATACGGAGTTGAGCTGTAGATTTCAATACATTGCAAGCGGAGCTGGAAACTGAATAAATACAGTAAAATAATAATAATACAAATAATAATAATCTTTATATATCAAAATTCATCCAGCGTATGTTTGTGATCACAAATTAGATTGTTAAAATCTTGACAAAGCGTTGGATTCGAAAACGTGCGTTTTCAGGAAGTGGTTTGAACGAAATCGGATAGGTAGTGTTTATAATGAGTAATTTTATGGAATTCATTTAATTACAAAGCCGCACAAAGATTGGATCAACCTTGATGGACAGATTGTCGCTAGGCGACAACGACTCACTCTGTATCATGATAGTCCGGTTAGAATTGCTGTATACAGCAGGATCAGAACACGCCGCCATGTTTTATGGGGTACCTTTCTTGTTAGGAAGTTCACGACCGTGGCTGTATATAGGAGGCAATTCATTGTCTGTTATCGGAAATAGGAATCCGTCCTGCCGTGATAGGTGTGTACTTTCATGTAACTAGGGAACTAGGCAACTTACTGCCTCTTATTGTAATAAACATGAATAAATGTGTTATGTGCTCTTAAAACTCTAGAAGTAGTCGATCGTCGTCTGTGTTTTCGTCAGCCATAGTACCGAATTGTTTTTTCATACGATCCGGATATTTTCAGTTCAATACTTCGTGTAAATTCGTTCAAAAAGGACAAATGGACAAAGTGTGTCCGCACTGCACAACAAGGAAATATAAAGGAGAAACTCCTGGAATGTGGTGCACGAGCGGAGAAGTGAAGCTACCTGAACTTGAGCAGCCAAAAGAACCACTGAAAAGTTTGATAAACGGAATTACTGATGATTCATAAAATTTCCTAAAAAGCATAAGAAATTACCATTCCTGTTTTAAGATGACTTCATTCGGTGCTAACGTTTTTGCAGAGCATTTCATGCCGACGTATACAATTCAGCGACAAATTTTCGCAGCAAAAATAATACATTTCTACAAAAGTATTTCATCGGAGATTAAAATGACCAATTGAATGCACGTTGACAAATCTCCACTGGAATCAGAAGGCATATTGTTGAGTCGTTGGGAAAAAGTGCTTCATGACAATAACAAATACACTCGGATGTTCAAAAGTGCGATTGACCTTGTGTTCGATAGAATACATTTATTTACTTGCCCAATCATTTCACGTCAGACTGAGCCACAGCGAAGCGTGGCAGGCTTTAGCTAATAATAATAATAATAATAATAATAATGATAATAATAATAATAATAATAATAATAATAATAATAATAATAATCATAATAATAATAATAATAATAATAATAATAATAATAATAATTATTATTATTCTCGTATCAGAAACATACATGTTGTACACAGTTATAATTACTATATTACATTTGCCCAAAACTTGGCCACTTCCAAAGCATTTTTTGATGCTTGATATAGTTCATCTTCTGTGCAGGAGGCTGGACATAGACGACACTGGAGCATATGTTGGACTGTCTGGTCTTCTCCGCAGTCACATTGGATTTTTTCTTGATCTATAATAATAATAATAATAATAATCATAATAATAATAATATTAATAATAATAAAAATAATAAATACAAATACAAATACTCATCAGAAAGTGTACTGGAATATGAAAATTTAAATGTCTATTCGGATAAAACGATACAAAGAGATAAAAGAACTCCGCACAATGGACCAGATATAACATTAACAAACAAAAAAAGAATCAACACACATATCTCTTTGACATCGCTGTCCCGAGTGACCACAACAAGAAAGAGGAATGCAGGGAGAAGATCGACAAATATACTGCTCTGGATATAGAAGTAGTAAGGATCTGGAAACAATACAGAGTGACAATTCTTTCTTTTCTTGTTTATCCCACTAGTTCCACGTCAAAATAATTAGCAGAGCACTTCAAGATACTGCAGCTGCTCACCTACACCCTCAATGTGGCACAGAATGCTGCAACATCGACTACGGACCATAAATTGAAAAGTCATCAACCACTATAGAGAAGGGAATGAAGACGTGAAGTTATGTAAATTGTGATTAATTTCTATTTCTTATATGAAAAGTATAGAAATACGAGCTATACTACTATAAAGTTGTGAAATAAATAAATTTAGCTTTATCCCGCTCGGACGCGGTCCGCTTTTACGATCAGTTTGTGCGGTAGAAAAAGATTTCGGATTATTTGGCAAAGAATAATGGTTAACAACCTAAAAAAATACTACTCCTATTCCCCCTCCTCCTCCTCCTACTACTACTACTAATAATAATAATAATAGCAGGGGAGTATGGGTAAAGCACTGACTTTCTGATCCTAGGTTGTCGGTACAGATCCAGGCTCAATAACTACTTGAAGTCATTACTGCGACGTAGAACCATGACTATTATTATTATTATTTTATTACTATTATTCATGGAAAATTAGAGTGTACTAAACTTTTTCCGCAGCATTGGAAACATAGTATGATAAACATATAATTCTGCAGTCGCTTAAGTGCGGGCAGTATACAGTATTCGGGAGATAGTGGGTTCGAACTCTACTGTCGGCAGCCCTAAAGATGTTTTCCAGTGGTTTCCCATTTTCACACCAGCCAAAAGCTGGGGCTGTACCTTAATTAAGGCATGCCATCTCTCCATTGACAGCTCGGAACATACCACTTACGACTCTGTTTCCAGCCAGATGCCGTAGCTAAAGAAGAACAGGATAACCATACACCAACAATACCCTACTTCCAGACAGCCTACGGCGTCAGGAACACACAAGTAAGAGGACTGCTGCTGTGTGCTAGAGCGGCCAACCCCAGAAGTTTTGACGAATGTCGGAAATCTCAGACTCGGCGGAAATATCCAAGACAAAATTGTTTCCGCGCTTATAAAATTCTCAGTGACAATAATGAGAAACCATTTGTATGAAAACATGGTATTCAATTACCTCGCGACAAAATAAAAAATGTTCTTATTCTTCAATACACTGATATTTCTTTTCAACAAATCAATTTTTTCAAAGAACGTGTGAGCTATTGTGTGTCGTTTGGTAAACATGTATTGGTGTGAGAATGAAAAAATGTAAATAAAATAAATAATTAATTTTGCCCAACTAAGGAGCGAGTTTAGACTTATTTTTCGCAAAGTTTATTATCCCCCTCCCAATATCTCTTCATTTGTTGAGTGAGTTCCCGTCTGTGATCCATCCATCCATCCATCCATCCATCCATCCATCCATCCATCCATCCATCCATCCATCCATCCATCCATCCATCCATCCATCCATCCATCCATCCATCCATCCATCCATCCATCCATCCATCCATCCATCCATCCATCCATCCATCCATCCATCCATCCATCCATCCATCCATCCATCCATCCATCCATCCATCCATCCATCCATCCATCCATCCATCCATCCATCCATCCATCCATCCATCCATCCATCCATCCATCCATCCATCCATCCATCCATCCATCCATCCATCCATCCATCCATCCATCCATCCATCCATCCATCCATCCATCCATCCATCCATCCATCCATCCATCCATCCATCCATCCATCCATCCATCCATCCATCCATCCATCCATCCATCCATCCATCCATCCATCCATCCATCCATCCATCCATCCATCCATCCATCCATCCATCCATCCATCCATCCATCCATCCATCCATCCATCCATCCATCCATCCATCCATCCATCCATCCATCCATCCATCCATCCATCCATCCATCCATCCATCCATCCATCCATCCATCCATCCATCCATCCATCCATCCATCCATCCATCCATCCATCCATCCATCCATCCATCCATCCATCCATCCATCCATCCATCCATCCATCCATCCATCCATCCATCCATCCATCCATCCATCCATCCATCCATCCATCCATCCATCCATCCATCCATCCATCCATCCATCCATCCATCCATCCATCCATCCATCCATCCATCCATCCATCCATCCATCCATCCATCCATCCATCCATCCATCCATCCATCCATCCATCCATCCATCCATCCATCCATCCATCCATCCATCCATCCATCCATCCATCCATCCATCCATCCATCCATCCATCCATCCATCCATCCATCCATCCATCCATCCATCCATCCATCCATCCATCCATCCATCCATCCATCCATCCATCCATCCATCCATCCATCCATCCATCCATCCATCCATCAGCATCCATCCATCCATCCATCCATCCATCCATCCATCCATCCATCATCCATCCATCCATCCATCCATCCATCCATCCATCCATCATCCATCCATCCATCCATCCATCCATCCATCCATCCATCCATCCATCCATCCATCCATCCATCATCCATCCATCCATCCATCCATCCATCCATCCATCCATCATCCATCCATCCATCATCCATCCATCCATCCTCCATCCATCCATCCAGCCATCCATCATCCATCCATCCATCCATCATCCATCCATCCATCCATCCATCCATCCATCCATCCATCATCATCCATCCATCCATCCATCCATCCATCCATCCATCCATCCATCCATCCATCCATCCATCCATCCATCCATCCATCCATCCATCCATCCATCCATCCATCCATCCATCCATCATCCATCCATCCATCCATCCATCCATCCATCATCCATCATCCATCCATCCATCCATCCATCCATCCATCCATCCATCCATCCATCCATCCATCCATCCATCCAATCATCCATCCATCCATCCATCCATCCATCCATCCATCCATCCATCCATCCATCCATCCATCCATCATCCATCATCCATCCATCCATCCATCCATCCATCCATCCATCATCCATCCATCCATCCATCATCCATCCATCCATCCATCCATCCATCCATCCATCCATCCATCCATCCATCCATCCATCCATCCATCCATCCATCATCCATCCATCCATCCATCCATCCATCCATCCATCCATCCATCCATCCATCCATCCATCCATCCATCCATCCATCCATCCATCCATCCATCCATCCATCCATCCATCCATCCATCCATCCATCCATCCATCCATCCATCCATCCATCCATCCATCCATCCATCCATCCATCCATCCATCATCCATCCATCCATCCATCCATCCATCCATCCATCCATCATCCATCCATCCATCCATCCATCCATCCATCCATCCATCCATCCATCCATCCATCCATCCATCCATCCATCCATCCATCCATCCATCCATCCATCCATCCATCCATCCATCCATCCATCCATCCATCATCATCCATCCATCATCCATCCATCCATCCATCCATCCATCCATCCATCCATCCATCCATCCATCCATCCATCCATCCATCCTCCATCATCCATCCATCCATCCATCCATCCATCCATCCATCCATCCATCCATCCATCCATCCATCCATCCATCCATCCATCCATCCATCCATCCATCCATCCATCATCCATCCATCCATCCATCCATCCATCCATCATCCATCCATCCATCCATCCATCCATCCATCCATCCATCCATCCATCCATCCATCCATCCATCCATCATCCATCCATCCATCCATCCATCCATCCATCCATCCCATCCATCCATCCATCATCCATCCATCCATCCATCCATCCATCCATCCATCCATCCATCCATCCATCCATCCATCCATCCATCCATCCATCCATCATCCATCATCCATCCATCCATCATCCATCCATCCATCCATCCATCCATCCATCCATCCATCCATCCATCCATCCATCCATCCATCCATCCATCCATCCATCATCCATCCATCCATCCATCCATCCATCCATCCATCCATCATCCATCCATCCATCCATCCATCCATCCATCCATCCATCATCCATCCATCCATCCATCCATCCATCCATCCATCCATCCATCCATCCATCCATCCATCCATCCATCCATCCATCCATCCATCCATCCATCCATCCATCCATCCATCCATCCATCCATCCATCTCCATCCATCCATCCATCCATCCATCCATCCATCCATCCATCCATCCATCCATCCATCCATCCATCCATCCATCCATCCATCCATCCATCCATCCATCCATCCATCCATCCATCCATCCATCCATCCATCCATCCATCCATCCATCCATCCATCCATCCATCCATCCATCCATCCATCCATCCATCCATCCATCCATCCATCCATCCATCCATCCATCCATCCATCCATCCATCCATCCATCCATCCATCCATCCATCCATCCATCCATCCATCCATCCATCCATCCATCCATCCATCCATCCATCCATCCATCCATCCATCCATCCATCCATCCATCCATCCATCCATCCATCCATCCATCCATCCATCCATCCATCCATCCATCCATCCATCCATCCATCCATCCATCCATCCATCCATCCATCCATCCATCCATCCATCCATCCATCCATCCATCCATCCATCCATCCATCCATCCATCCATCCATCCATCCATCCATCCATCCATCCATCCATCCATCCATCCATCCATCCATCCATCCATCCATCCATCCATCCATCCATCCATCCATCCATCCATCCATCCATCCATCCATCCATCCATCCATCCATCCATCCATCCATCCATCCATCCATCCATCCATCCATCCATCCATCCATCCATCCATCCATCCATCCATCCATCCATCCATCCATCCATCCATCCATCCATCCATCCATCCATCCATCCATCCATCCATCCATCCATCCATCCATCCATCCATCCATCCATCCATCCATCCATCCATCCATCCATCCATCCATCCATCCATCCATCCATCCATCCATCCATCCATCCATCCATCCATCCATCCATCCATCCATCCATCCATCCATCCATCCATCCATCCATCCATCCATCCATCCATCCATCCATCCATCCATCCATCCATCCATCCATCCATCCATCCATCCATCCATCCATCCATCCATCCATCCATCCATCCATCCATCCATCCATCCATCCATCCATCCATCCATCCATCCATCCATCCATCCATCCATCCATCCATCCATCCATCCATCCATCCATCCATCCATCCATCCATCCATCCATCCATCCATCCATCCATCCATCCATCCATCCATCCATCCATCCATCCATCCATCCATCCATCCATCCATCCATCCATCCATCCATCCATCCATCCATCCATCCATCCATCCATCCATCCATCCATCCATCCATCCATCCATCCATCCATCCATCCATCCATCCATCCATCCATCCATCCATCCATCCATCCATCCATCCATCCATCCATCCATCCATCCATCCATCCATCCATCCATCCATCCATCCATCCATCCATCCATCCATCCATCCATCCATCCATCCATCCATCCATCCATCCATCCATCCATCCATCCATCCATCCATCCATCCATCCATCCATCCATCCATCCATCCATCCATCCATCCATCCATCCATCCATCCATCCATCCATCCATCCATCCATCCATCCATCCATCCATCCATCCATCCATCCATCCATCCATCCATCCATCCATCCATCCATCCATCCATCCATCCATCCATCCATCCATCCATCCATCCATCCATCCATCCATCCATCCATCCATCCATCCATCCATCCATCCATCCATCCATCCATCCATCCATCCATCCATCCATCCATCCATCCATCCATCCATCCATCCATCCATCCATCCATCCATCCATCCATCCATCCATCCATCCATCCATCCATCCATCCATCCATCCATCCATCCATCCATCCATCCATCCATCCATCCATCCATCCATCCATCCATCCATCCATCCATCCATCCATCCATCCATCCATCCATCCATCCATCCATCCATCCATCCATCCATCCATCCATCCATCCATCCATCCATCCATCCATCCATCCATCCATCCATCCATCCATCCATCCATCCATCCATCCATCCATCCATCCATCCATCCATCCATCCATCCATCCATCCATCCATCCATCCATCCATCCATCCATCCATCCATCCATCCATCCATCCATCCATCCATCCATCCATCCATCCATCCATCCATCCATCCATCCATCCATCCATCCATCCATCCATCCATCCATCCATCCATCCATCCATCCATCCATCCATCCATCCATCCATCCATCCATCCATCCATCCATCCATCCATCCATCCATCCATCCATCCATCCATCCATCCATCCATCCATCCATCCATCCATCCATCCATCCATCCATCCATCCATCCATCCATCCATCCATCCATCCATCCATCCATCCATCCATCCATCCATCCATCCATCCATCCATCCATCCATCCATCCATCCATCCATCCATCCATCCATCCATCCATCCATCCATCCATCCATCCATCCATCCATCCATCCATCCATCCATCCATCCATCCATCCATCCATCCATCCATCCATCCATCCATCCATCCATCCATCCATCCATCCATCCATCCATCCATCCATCCATCCATCCATCCATCCATCCATCCATCCATCCATCCATCCATCCATCCATCCATCCATCCATCCATCCATCCATCCATCCATCCATCCATCCATCCATCCATCCATCCATCCATCCATCCATCCATCCATCCATCCATCCATCCATCCATCCATCCATCCATCCATCCATCCATCCATCCATCCATCCATCCATCCATCCATCCATCCATCCATCCATCCATCCATCCATCCATCCATCCATCCATCCATCCATCCATCCATCCATCCATCCATCCATCCATCCATCCATCCATCCATCCATCCATCCATCCATCCATCCATCCATCCATCCATCCATCCATCCATCCATCCATCCATCCATCCATCCATCCATCCATCCATCCATCCATCCATCCATCCATCCATCCATCCATCCATCCATCCATCCATCCATCCATCCATCCATCCATCCATCCATCCATCCATCCATCCATCCATCCATCCATCCATCCATCCATCCATCCATCCATCCAATCGATCAATCAATCAATCAATCAATCAATCAATCAATCAATCAATCAATCAATCAATCAATCAATCCACTTGCAAGAACAGATTCTTATGAAAGTGGCTTCTTTATTCGTTCTGTTCGGCTATGGAATGATTTCTCGCCAGAGAAAAATAAGTCCCCACCGGAAAATTTTGTAAAGAGGTAGAAAATTGTAAATTTAGTGAAACCTTCGTGTGAATAGTCAGTATGCATGGGGGGACGGATGTAAAATTACATGATGCCGAGTGTGTGAGACTGAATGCGAGTATGAATGATTCGGCCTAACTGGGGTATTTGTGGGAATCCACGTGCGTGTATGTTGAGCAAGTCCTATGAATAATAATTATCTAAATAATACGTCTGTGTGAATACGGTACCTTATTAAAGCACAGTTTCAGCATATTATAATTGTAATTATTGTATGTTCTAATTTTAAGTGGGAATGTTGGCACCTTCGTGTATGTGGAGCAATGCCATTCACCACCCCTGAATTGTACGTACAATTAGTGAATAATAATAATAATAATAATAATAATAATAATAATAATAATAATAATAATAATAATAATAATAATAATAATAATAATAATAATAATAATAATAATAATAATAATAATCACTATCGATCTGCATTTAGGACTGTCGGCCAGGTGGCAGATTCTCTACCAGTTCTTTATCTAATCCGGTGTTAAATGATTTGAAAGAAGTTGGAGCAAAAGAGCGGACTTTTTACAGCCTGAAGATCCCGGGTCTGCTTATAATAAAACAAGCTTGCTAGGTGGAACGACTGGGGAACCGTGTCATATCCCTGGATGGTAGGCATCCCAACAAGCTACTGTATACTGCGGATAGCATGATGTAAATGTACTCATCTTGTTAGCTGCGGTATGCTGAATTCACCTCCCACATTGAACAGAACGCTGGGGTATTACTGCTAATGGAATGGAATAACAGAACTGTTAAAGAGTTAGTCATGGAAATAAAATCGTCACGCCGCCAGTGCGTGTTCTCGACTGAAATGCCACTGCAGTTAAAGACAATAGCTACACTAATGAAAGGAAGTCGTTCACATGTAACCTTTCCATCTGCTTGAAGCGACGAGGACGGCTTTTTATTGACCTTGTTCTTTACATCGCGCGACTCAGCATATGCAGCTGGTATTATGCTAAACCATATCATACATTCTACAAGTACATTTTATGTTCTTAATTCTATACTCAATTACGTAGAGTCCGGATGTTTAGACAGGAATAGTTTAAAACGAAAACTTACTGAAGTATAGCCTACTCTGCGCAACCGTGGTGCTATGAGGTTTGCATAAATAATAGCGGTTACGGCCCATCAGAGCTCCTTCAATATTTCTGTGGCTTGGTTCTAAAAGGGCCAATGTCTTTTTTTTTTAATCGAAATTGAGATATTAACTGATACAAACGCGTTTTATCCTAGCTTGCAACTTGTTAAAAGGGCCAATGTCTCTGTTAAGTACTAAACGAACAGTTAACGTTTAATTAAATAAGCCCTTGCCAATAATGTTTGATTACCAATAAAGATTAGAGACCTGGGAATTTTTAAAGAATACGATAGAAAAAATTAGCGTTTAATAAGGCGACTTCCACAAAGAAAGTATAAAGTTATTTAAAGTTAGTTGTTTAAAAAAATAATTGGAAAACTATAAGCAAAACTTCAAATGCTCATAACTCAATTTTTTTTTACATTAGCCCTTTTAGAAGCAAGCCACAGATTTATGTTATTTCAGCACATAACGGAAGAAAGTGCTAGACGACATTATTTTTTACAGAATTACTTTGTATTCTAACCTATCACAACCAGAAATTCCCGCGTTCTAGTAATTAGGAAAATTAAAATAGCTTACACTGTAGCTTCATTCTAGCCGAAGGATATATTCTTGATAGATACTACAACATTACGAAAACTTAAATTATGTATTAATTCCTTAATTTTATGTAACATTTATAATATCTATTTTTAACCCTCCAATACCAGGCTTTTCCACTTGCCTTAAATGCCCAACCTGGGTCAATTTGACCCAAACTGTAAGATGTTGGTGTAATGATTTTATTATGGATAACATCATTTTTAAATTAAAGAACTATATTTACGAGCAGTAATGTTTATTGGAGATCCAGCCATATGGGCAAACAATGGGTAGCTTATTCATAAATTATAATTACGACAATGCGAGTGTATTAGAAATCCTATCAACAAGTCAGCAGCCGGTCTGAGTGGCTCAGATGGTTCAGGCGCTGCCTTTTGACCCCAACTTGTCAGTTTCGATCCTGGCTCAGCCCGGAGGTATTTGAAGGTGTTCAAATACGTCAACCTCGTGTCGGTAGAGTAACTGGCATATAAAAGTATTCCTGCGGGACTAAATTCAGGCACCTTGGCTTCACCGAAAACCGGAAAAGAAGTTAGTGGGACGTCAAGCTAAAAGCATTATTATTATTATTATTGTTATTATTATTATTATTTAAAAAGTCAGAAAATAGTGAATTATCCAAGAACTGGAGAGAAAAAAGAAAATTACTATGAAGAGAAGGAGAGAGATTTACTCAAGTATTTTTGAATTTCTTTATGTTTCTGTATCGTTCGTGATATTCGTACACACACATTTTTTGATTTTTCCTTTTCCTGGCATTCAGAATCCCTTTATGATTCGTCTGCTGGAAGTATGAAAAATTACCGGATTCATCCGAACTTACATTTTCTCCATCAGATTCTTCCTCCATAATATTTACGAGACATCCTTACAACAAGCTCTCAAGAGTAAATGGGGTGACGCGAGGTATTTCACAATCAGAGATGCCAACACAATCACTTACAAAGACTTGGGTCAAAATGACCAGTGTTAGGCGTTCTAGCAAAGCTGCTATTTTTTTTTCGAAAAGTTAAGTATTTATAAACCTAAGATTTTGCAGTAATGAAATATTCACAAAGTGTACAAAAGACAAGAAAGGGAGTTCTCGTACATGAACTTCAAAAGTTAAAAGTAAACTCTTCAACTTCAGTCCTGTCAAATTGACCTAGGTAAGGCGTTCTTGTGTTAAATACTGTACCTTTCTACCAGGCATGTGCCTAATTACAGTTGGATCGGAATACCACAAGTGTACGGTTGTAGGTGTGAGAGTATCGAGGTAAGGAGAAGTAACGTACAATATTTCGACGTAGAACACAAGTACGGTGTCTTCTAGAAATCGGTCTGTGAAGATAATAATAATAATAATAATAATAATAATAATAATAATAATAATAATAATAATAATAATAATAATAATAATAATAATAATAGTAATAATAATAATAATAACGTGTGCCATGCCTGGGCACCCGTACGTTGGCGATCACTCTGGAGGAACAATCTCCTTAGTTAGATAAATTGAAGTGTTGTTGGTTTTGTTAATGCAAGTTAAAGATATCAACTATAAGCTTCCTATGTTTGAACTCGACGGTCAAATAGCTTTTACGTAAATGACAAACAGGCGGACACACAGACATTTAGATTTATACATTAATATTAATGATTATGCATTTTATTCTGTGTTTTTGTGGATATGATGCTAAGGATAAAATGAACTAAACAATCACCCTCATATTCGACGAATCACAGATATTTTAAATAAGAGTAATTTATTTCATTTAAAAGACTCCTTAATTAGTATACTGTATGTCTTAAAATTCGCCAGGGGTGTCAATAGGTGCAAACAGACGTTAAGTTGCTTGAGGGTAGCGACACTCAAATGTCGCATTATGACACCCTCTGTCATTACCATTCCAACACGGGAACGAATCCTCTATCTGGAAAAGGCAGCATAACTACTAACCAACTGAGCCATTCAGGTCGAGAGCAAGTAATTGAAATGCGTGATTGTTCTCATCTCTACTTATACCACGCATGTTCAGAAGATACTTTTTGCCAGCTGATGGACAATAGAACGTGAAAGGTATTAGCACTACAGGGAGAAGCACTTAGCACAACAATTTTTGACGTTAAATGGTTTGAATTGTGTATCTGGCTTCGAGCGCCTGTGAACGGGATTTCGGAAAGCAGAGGGGATAAACTGGGGAAGTGAATTTCATTCGGAGAGAAAACGTATTGAATGCTGGACTGGCTATAAGCCAGACGGTGTCAAGTGTGCAGTTGGACGTTCGATCGCACAATCTGTCTCCATTTTTCAATTTCATTTCATGGGATTATAAAACATTTAAATATTATTTACTTGTCGCTGGAGGTTAATATTTGATGGAATTCTAGAAAAATTGAAAGAAATCTCAGGAACGGAGAAGAGGTTTATAGTTTACTGAGATGTCTGAGGAAAACGGGAAACCTTTATATATTTCGTTGCTATGAAACATGAGGAGTACTTCAGGGGTACGTACTAAGGCCATTGTTCTTTTATATCAACATTATTCCTAAAAGCCTTGCGAACAACGCTGAATTTTTATAAGAAATAATAGACGCTGTTGAGGGTCCAAATTTTCAGATATACTCTGAGACAGGTCTTGCAGACACATAAGCTGCCTCTTATGAAAATTTTAAATATTAGACAATTACTGCCGTTTACTACTATTAACAGAGTATTTTTCACGAAAGCTTGCATAAATTATTTCAAATCATTCGAATGAAAAACAAAGTATAGCAAAGATGTGCTAATATTCATGATTTATGTTTTTAAATTTCTTTTTCATATACTATTTGATATTCTGAAGGTGATCTGGATTAGCTACCGAGAACGAAGAATTATCTAGTCTGCAGTGATAACAACCCAGAGCTTTGAAGAGGAAGCAGCAATCTAGAAGGGAGTGAGGAAAGCCTGCAGATTATTCCCGTTCCTTTTGAACGTTTATATAGAATAGGCAGTAAAGGAAATCGAAGAGGAATTTAGAAAGGGAATCACAATCCGAGGAGAGCAAATCAAAACGCTGATATTTGCCGATGATATTATTATCGTACCTCAGACTGCTGAAGATCTGGCAAAATATCTGAATGGTAGGGGAAGAGTCTTGAGGAAGGAATACAAGATGAAAATAAATAACTCCACAACAAGAGTAATGCAAAGCAAGTGGTGCAGGAAATATTAGATTAGCAAATGAATTCTTGAAGGAAGTAGATGAATATTTTTACTCGGTTACTAAAATAACTAAAGATTGCAGAAGTAAGGGGGCATAAAATGCAGACTAGCACAAGCAAGGAAGGCCCTTCATAAATCATTTCCTGACTTTGGGCATTGATATAGGAAATAGAAATATGTTTTTCAAGACTTTTGCCTGGAGCATGATACACTGATTGACATAGCAAATGCAACACCAAGAAGGAGTGGTCAGAACTTTATGCCAATTGCAGGGTAGACTGACGTCACTGAGGTATGCTCATGATGTGAAATGCGCCGCTGTGCTGCGCACGTAGCGAACGATAAATGGGACACGGCGTTGGCGAATGGCCCACTTCGTACCGTGATTTCTCAGCCGACAGTCATTGTAGAACGTGTTGTCGTGTGCCACAGGACACGTGTATAGCTAAGAATGCCAGGCCGCCGTCAACGGAGGCATTTCCAGCAGACAGACGACTTTACGAGGGGTATGGTGATCGGGCTGAGAAGGGCAGGTTGGTCGCTTCGTCAAATCGCAGCCGATACCCATAGGGATGTGTCCACGGTGCAGCGCCTGTGGCGAAGATGGTTGGCGCAGGGACATGTGGCACGTGCGAGGGGTCCAGGCGCAGCCCGAGTACGTCAGCACGCGAGGATCGGCGCATCCGCCGCCAAGCGGCGGCAGCCCCGGACGCCACGTCAACCGCCATTCTTCAGCATGTGCAAGACACCCTGGCTGTTCCAATATCGACCAGAACAATTTCCCGTCGATTGGTTGAAGGAGGCTTGCACTCCCGGCGTCCGCTCAGAAGACTACCATTGACTCCACAGCATAGACGTGCACGCCTGGCATGGTGCCGGGCTAGAGCGACTTGGATGAGGGAATGGCGGAACGTCGTGTTCTCCGATGAGTCACGCTTCTGTTCTGTCAGTGATAGTCACCGCAGACGAGTGTGGCGTCGGCGTGGAGAAAGGTCAAATCCGGCAGTAACTGTGGAGCGCCCTACCGCTAGACAACGCGGCATCATGGTTTGGGGCGCTATTGCGTATGATTCCACGTCACCTCTAGTGCGTATTCAAGGCATGTTAAATGCCCACCGCTACGTGCAGCATGTGCTGCGGCCGGTGGCACTCTCGTACCTTCAGGGGCTGCCCAATGCTCTGTTTCAGCAGGATAATGCCCGCCCACACACTGCTCGCATCTCCCAACAGGCTCTACGAGGTGTACAGATGCTTCCGTGGCCAGCGTACTCTCCGGATCTCTCACCAATCGAACACGTGTGGGATCTCATTGGACGCCGTTTGCAAACTCTGCCTCAGCCTCGTACGGACGACCAACTGTGGCAAATGGTTGACAGAGAATGGAGAACCATCCCTCAGGACACCATCCGCACTCTTATTGACTCTGTACCTCGACGTGTTTCTGCGTGCATCGCCGCTCGCGGTGGTCCTACATCCTACTGAGTCGATGCCGTGCGCATTGTGTAACCTGCATATCGGTTTGTAATAAACATCACTTATTCGTCCGTGCCGTCTCTGTTTTTTCGCCAACTTTCATCCCTTTCTAACCACTCCTTCTTGGTGTTGCATTTGCTCTGTCAGTCAGTGTATTATATGGAAGTGGAATATTTACAATAACTAGTTCAGAAAGAAGAATAAGAGAAGGTTCTGAAATGTGGTGTTACAGAAGAATGCTGAAGCTGGGAAGGGTAGAGCGAATCACGCGTGAAGTTGTAAAAAATTGAATTGGTAAGAAGAGATCGATTTGGCTAAATCTGATCTGGAGAAGATATAGAATGATAGGACACATCTCGTTCAGTTGATTTTTTGAGGGAAGTGTAGGTGGCAAGAACGTTAGGGGTATAGTAGAACAAAGGTATGAACCTTACAACCAGATTACAGTGGATGTAGGTTCCGGTAGTTACGCAGCTTAGCGCAGGATAGTGAGGCAAGGACGGCTGCATCATACCAGTCTACGGGCTGATGACTCAAACAACTATTCTCCGGTATTGTAATTTCCGTTCTTCTTATGTCAACACACAGAAGTCATATTCAAATTAATTTTTTAAAAAATTACATTAACGAATATGCTTTACCAGGGACAAATGTTTGCGGCGTTCTCAAGACAACGCAGAGAAATAAAAGGAGAAGTATAAAGTCTACCTACAACCAGATTCAATATAATTTATAAGGAAGTTTCGTAATATATCTTCGGATTATGTTCAAATAGCACGTATTTAACAGAGAAATATAGCTTGCTATTCATAAGACACATTTGAAATTACCCTTCACAAAGTAATCTGTACAGTCAAGAACAGATGTACGTATTAGCAACATATAAACAGATGCTCTTTAGCATTGAAACATATAATATTTAATAGCCAGAGGAAAACTAAATACAAACATAAATCATGTTTTGAGCTGAACAATAGGATATACGGTGGCAGTTTACAGTTCGTTAAATCCAAGGATTACAAAAGAGAGAGATAGAGAATTCTGGTCATTACTTGTGTGATTTAGCCTGAAGTACTTTCATTAGTAGAAATAGTTTACTTTTTTGTTCGTGTAGGTGTGTAATTACTTCGTGTGCTCACGCTGCTCCATCGCAAAAGTTTCTAAACTCATCACGCTTATATTTCAAAGTATCTGGGCGAAATTGTTCTCGGTAATGTGATACATTTAGTGGAATGGATGGACAACGAAAAGGTTGCTAAATACAAAAGTTATTTGTATAGCAAAAAGAAAATCAACGGTAAATATTGACAGATAATTAAGTTGAATGGAGTACTGGATTAATGATATCTCTTTGTAATAAAGACTTTAAACGTACATCCCAGCACAGTCAGCCGGCACTTATGAGAGGTAATGCACGTGGTGGTCGTATCAGTAGATTTGCTCGTATGTATTTTAAAAGAAATAAATAAAATAGAAAGGTCCTGCACACCAGCGCTTCTTTCACAACAACAGTAGCTGAATAAGCATTAAAAATAAACTTAGAATTATATTGACGTCTCATTTCCCACCTGTGTTTGTTTGGCCACTTTTGTTCTGCACTTGACATTCCTTCTTCTTCCTAAAGTTTGTCCACAAGTGCAGGGCACGCTTGCAGGATAGAAGAATGCCATGGATGTAAACTGACTAATTTCAGATCGAATTTAATTTTATGCAACAATCTTTGTTTAGTTCTTCCTCGGCGGTGTCTTCCTTAGTCTTCAGAATTTAATGTTGTATTGGTTAGAGTTTCATGCACAGCACGTCTCACTGCTGTTACCACTTGAGGTGTTTCTCTCGCATCTTAACATGATTACGTGTGCCACCTATTCGTTTTAAACTTGGTCTAACCGTGTCCATGATCAACATTCTGTAGGTGGTCCATGGTGTGATATGTTTTAGATTTCAGATAGAGTTGCATATGGAAGTCATAGAGTCTATACCGCGTCTAAGTCTCATATCTTTCTTGTCATTTACTTTTCTCAGCACTAAAGTGATACTTTTCCACCTTGCTCTGTATTATAGTCTCCAAAACACATCTTAGCTGCTTCTAGCCTATCCTTTCCTTGTTGTCCTAGGCTCAACTTCACAGTGGGGAACAGCAACTGAATTTCTGAAACTGACAACAACATATCACAAGACATGAAGATATTCAAGCTCTTTGAGCTCTTTCTAAACTCATCACGCTTATATTTCAAAGTATCTGTGCGAAATTGTTCTCGGTAATGTGATACATTTAGTGGAATGGATGGACAACGAAAAGGTTGCTGGATACAGACGTTATTTGTATAGAAAGCGGGAATCTTTTAACGGTAAACATTGACAGATAATTAAATTGAATAGAGTACTGGGTTAATGAAATCTCTTTGTAATGTAGACTTTAAATGCGCATCCCAGCACAGCTTGAATACTTTCTATCTTGAAATTGCTCCATTCCTGCACAATGTTCGACTTTTTTCTTTTGTCAGCAAGAGTTGTGTATCAATTGCTGACAGTCTAGCCTTTTAATTGCAGCAGTATTGTCTTCGGGTGGTGATATAAATAGTAACAGTAAATAGAAAAAAGTCATCCCGTGTAAAGATGTAGTTATTTTTACCGTAGATAATAATAGATCAGAATAGGAACTTACTGAAAGTGGTAACAAGTATAGTGTATCCTGCACAGTGGTTATGCTATCATTAGGGGTACGGCCAATCATAACGTTACTCTCTCCACATTACGGAAGAACAAGCTAGGTGACACTTCCTAATAACAAAATTGTTTGCATTCAAACCTAATACTGCCTAAAAAGCCATGATTCAGTCA
This sequence comes from Anabrus simplex, assembly GCF_040414725.1. NCBI lineage: Eukaryota > Metazoa > Arthropoda > Insecta > Orthoptera > Tettigoniidae > Anabrus > Anabrus simplex. The sequence continues at coordinate 78,189,233 of NC_090277.1, forward strand.
TTCCATTTTATTTTCTTCCACTTTTACAATATGAGAGGCTGCCTGGCCGAGGTGGTAAAGGCGTGCTCGGTTCGCCCGGAAGGACGAGGGTTCCATTCCACTAAATGTATCACATTATCGAGAACAATTTCGCACAGTTACTTTGAAATATAAGCGTGATGAGTTTAGAAAGAGCTCAAAGAGCTTGAATATCTTCAAGTCTTTTTATATGTTGTTGTCAGTTCCCCGTCAGCAAGTCGTAAAATTTAAGAAACGAGATTTCCACTTCCGGAGGTGCATATGGCCCTGAGGTTCACTCAGCCTACACCAAAAATGAGTACCAGGTTAGAGGTTAACAATGGTGGAAGCCTTTACCTTCCACTCCTCCAAGGGCCTTCATGGCTTGTACGGAGGTTACTTTACTTTGCTTCTTTTACAATATGAGGTCATTCCGGTCCTTCGATTTCCGCTCCATCTTTTGCAATTCCATTTTTGCTCACCCTTGGTGCCATCCTTCTCCTTACTTACCTGATCATCGGAGTAAATGACTACACAACCACCATCACCACCAGTTACATCAGTTCGTTCGACTGAACAAGATATCCACATCAGTGATAATCACTTTTGATGTGTTTGGCAATAGAACACCATAATTGCATCTCTTGCAGTAAAAATATTTATTCGATGCAAAACATTGCAAAATATATTTTGTATTACTTATATATTGTTTAATTCTTACGGAGAACTAGTTTAACGAGTAGTAATGTTATGGTAATATCGATAATGTTTCTCCTAAGTAGATAACGAATTAAGAATGTTAAGACTGTAATTGTATGCTGTAGCACATATAATACGGTTTGGCATAATAATAGGCTTCATAGACTAAGCCACGCCATGTATAGAAGTTACTACTACTGGATTACTGCCATTCTTCTCTCGCTTGAGAAACAAACAGGGATTTTTCATTTGAAATAAAATATTTCACTTAGTGTCCTTCAAAATATATCATTCACAAACAGTGCGAAAAGAAGAGGACCAGGTACAGAGCCCTGAGGGACTCCTCTGCTCACGTGGCCCCACGAGGAAACGATTCCATTATTACCTTTCACACTTTGGTAACGTCCGTGAAAATAAGAATGCATCAAAGCAATCGTAGTCTGAGAAAAAAATGTAGAATATAAAGAAAAATGAGGGTTGTAATATAATGTAAATGTGCATATGAGTGTTACGTTTGGAAAGTGGAATTTTTAATTTCAAAATGACAACGAATGTTTTATTAATAAAAAACTTAAAATATTTGCAAGTAGCGTTACACTAGATGAGTGTGTTAGAACGTGAAATAATGGAACATATATTCATTGAGGGCATGTCAATAGAAAACAGAATTATACACAATGAAGTAGAATACATTTTGACATTCAATAAATATGTGTAAAATGTAGCTACAGCGTCGCGAGTAATAACATAAAATGTAATGACTGATGGCGAACTACGTGCTCACAAATATCCTAGTTTATATTCCGCAGGTATTCACTATGTATTTGTAACTTTCCATTACAATAAGTGCTGCTTCGTGTGAAACTGACGTGAACAAGAATTAAACGTTGTTAGCCAGATCTAAAATCAATAAAAAATTATTTCTCTTTTCCCAAGTAACGCAGTGATTTTTTATTACGCTTTGGTAGAGCATGACAAAAATTGTACATCCATAATTAATATTTGAACGCATATCTGGTATTCTGCTGTGTGTGGGCTAAAGCTGGATGGATTCCGGGCATATTATTCATGTCCAACGTATTATAATCTACATTTCAATTATAAATGCTATTCATTTATTAATTCGTAAACCCCTGCCGTTGTTACTCAGTCTGGGCTGTTCAATATCTACCCACAATGCAAATATAGTTTTTAAAAGTATAAACAGGGTTTTAAAGGCGAAATATGCATTGGGCAGATAGCAAAGGATTTCCAGTGAAATTTAGAAAATTCTCTCTGGGTCAATCGTAGACACCAACAAAACCTATGAACAGTCTTTCATTTATACGCCTTCTTCTTTTCTTCTACGATACACGAGTCGCGATGTGTCTCATGGGGAGATAGTCTGTTCGTATCGCCATTTAAAACGCCTGGAAGGTATGCATAACCACTTAACGGCGTGGACGGACAAATTGCCGAGTTACCTCCTAAGTATTCCAGTCCAAGGACACTGTGTTATCACTAGGGCCTGGATTTTAAAAATGCATATGCGCATATGCAAATGCATATTTTGAACCTTAGTGCATATTTTGAGCGTTAGTGATATACAGACAAATTTTTCTCTTATGTGAGATCGATTATCAAAGATACCTGAACGAAATGAAAAATCTAATGAACTCTGTATGTTGCATATCCCTTGGCAACAACAGAAGCCTTCCTTGGTTATAGAAAAAGCTTACAGTGTCGCAATACAAGCAGGTAGACGGATAATGACGCTTTTCACAATAGCTATTTTCTTCTTTCTGACATTATTTTCTCCTTCTCCTTACAGTAGCCTTGCGACGTTTGCGAAAACAAGTGCGTTCAACTGTTAACTTACCCTTCGTCTACTGCAGCAATTCACCAGATTAAACTGTAAAATTTCCTAAAGATTTTGCTAGAAAAATGTTCCGAGCAGTCAGTGCCAGTGTTCAAGTATTACCCACTAACGTCCGTCGACGTAGAACGATCATTTTCAGCGTATAAATTATTTCTGGCCGACAACAAAATGTTATTGACTCCTGAGAACATTGAAAAACTGTCGAAACCTATTCACATGCAACATTTTGCAAGGAATTAAGCATGTTTATCAATTTAATAATGAGTTAAAAATTAATTAAGTCGTCTGGTAAGTGTATTTTATTTTTAGTGCATATTTTCAGACTTTTCAGTGCATATGAATCCGGACCCAAGTTATCACTGCCTTAGAACGGATTGTATTCCCCCAGGCTGAATATTCCTGCTGTAAGGATTGCAATGCGGACGGTCTCATGCCCCCAACGGATAACTGTAGTCTTTTCCGGTGAATTTTAGAATGATTCTGATTCATTCCTTAGTTTATCCAGTTTTAGAATACGATTTCCCGGCTTCCAATATTTCCAGCACGCTGAACATCAGCCTACAGCGTTCACGGAGTGCATGCAAAGGCCTTTTACTGAATATAACTTAAGAAAGTCACATGTATTACAGACAAATTGGTTCCTAAAAAGGTGAAAGAACTCCAGGTGTTACGTACGGTAGATTTACCCCTAGGGAGTGTGATCATTCAAACTCTGACACATCTCTGTAACCAATTCATTATTTTATCATCTCTTTATGGCTTAAAAAATTGATTCATGAGCTAACGTATGCACTTGACTGTAGTTTAAAACTAGTTCTTAATCATGGTTGTAGACTCTTGGACCTTCAGAAACGGTGCTTCAGAAATCGTTACACTGTCGCAAGATATACCTACAAAACAAATTAATAATGTTGTATGAACCGGAGGCAATTTTGCTAATCTTCAGACTTTTAATTTAAGAAATGAAGGCTAATGCGTAATCTCAACGAAACAGCGGGCACAGTTTCACCTGAACAAGCACCAATCTATCACCCAGCTGAAAATCTCTATAAATCGACATATTTCAATGGAAATACATTTTACCCAGTCTTTTACACCACAATTTTCCCAAATATTTTGTAATGGATTCTTTTATTCTGTATACTAGTAGAAGTGTGCCATTTGCCAGGTTCGCCATCAGAATAAGATCTCTGATGAATTCACAATCACTAATGGACTAAAACAGGGTTATGTACTTGCTCCAACGCTATTTGCACTGTATATAGCTGCAAATGCTCTATGAATCACCTACAAAAGGCCAGGCATAGAGATCACATACCGATTCACTGGAGGCTTTTTTTAACATAGGTCGCCTTCGCTCCGAGAGCCTAACTCAGGTTACAAAGATGACCAAAATGCTGTATGCAAATGAAGATGCGTCACCTGCACTCACATCAGAGGAGTTACAGCAGTCGGTTAGCTTATACAAGAGTGCATGTGATCGATTTGGTCTCACAATTAACGTTTAAAAGACTCCTAGCACAATATTCATCCACAATTCAACTTCTTCATCTCAGACGCATCATCGGAGCAGGTAGACTACTTCTCATAGCTGGGTATCTGTGGGCTGTAATTGTGAATATGATGTGGAAAAGAGAATTGATGTTGCCCATGCAGAATTTGGGCGACTATCGCACCGGGTATTTATGAACAAAGACCTGACCATGAACACGAAGCTTATGGCGTACCAGGCTGTTGTCATCTCATCGCTACTGTATGGCTGTGAAACGTGGACCCTATAGCGACGTGACCTTAAAAAAGCTTGAGCGCTTTCACCAACAAGGGCTTCCATCCATCCTTAGGATTAAGTGCGAAGATCGCGTCACCAACCTAGCTGTTCTTGAGAAAGCGCATGCTAATATTTTAGAGTCATCCATGCAACATGTCCACCGGATGAATGATACGAATCTTCCACGTCAGATTATATCCGGTGAATCAGAAAACTCATGAAGGTCTTAAGAGGCACTTTAATGTCCAGTTTAGGCATACTATGAAGTTGACAGGTCTGGGAATCGCTTGCTGTAAATCGTCCAACCTGGCGATAGATCATCCTGAACCCTGTCAAGACGCTTGAAGGGAAACGACGTAGTTACGAAGAGGCCAAGCGACAGGGCAGCTCAACCACGCCCTTCTTCAACAATGCTGTGTGATGTGTGTGGTCGTTTGTTCCACGCTAAGAGTGGACTGTTTAGTCACGGTAAACACATCCACAGACAGCCTTCAGTTCGGAGTGAAGGGACATTGGAAGGCGATTATACTCGAAAACGTTAAAACAGACGACAACGTTACTAGTAGAACTCACTCAGGCCAATCAGGCGAAGTCTCATACCACTTGCTAATATATCGGAGTTAAAATGTACGACAATAGATATCCGCGCAGTAGGTCGATTAAGTACCTGAGGTTGGCAAGTGTGCTGCATCAACCGACGATTTCTTACGGCGACGATGTGGTAGGAAAGGACTAGGAGTGAGAAGGAGGCGACTGTGGCCTTAATTAATGAAGAGTCCCAGAATTTTGGGAAGCCACGGAATACACTCTTCAGTGGGTTCGAACCCTCTATCTCCGAAATGCAAGCTCACGGACTCGTGACATAAACTGCGCAGCCAATTGCTCCGTTCCGTGTTTTGATTTCTCTTCTATCAAAACTTCATTTATTTCGGAGCTATGAAAACATGAGGAGTACTTCAGGGGTACGTACTAGGGCCATTGTTCTTTATTTCAACATTAATTCTAAAAGCCTCGGAACGAAGCTGAAATTTAATAAGAGATGGTTTCCTCTAAATAAATATTGAAGATTACGGGTCCCAGACAGCATTCCTGTCGCATTCCCGTTCAAATTTCAATCTCTCCTGTAATTGCTTCCTAAGTTTTACTCTTACATTCTGGTTTAATATAATTCGTAGATTATTCCCCTTTCCTTCCATCAATTTCCATCTTTTAAATTGACAACATTAACTTATTCCATTTCTCATAGTCAAATGCATAAGTAATATCGTTATTCTACATTACTCAGGCGAACTCTTAGTTATTGCAGTAGTGTTTCAGCGCAGACATCTGGGCGCGATTCCACTGTCATTTGTTTCTTCGTCGCTGAGTTCTCGCGGTGGATGTGATTGTGCGGCGCACAAGGCTGCCAACTTTTGACCTTAAGGACTAGTGCTACATTGTTAGGTGCGATGGCGCTACTTTTGGACTCACGATCTAGCGGATTGGTTTCAACTGCGATGAAGTAAAGGGTGGCGACTGTTAGGACTCTAGCATTCCGTACGGCGGTAACAGCTCATTCTATGTTGAACAGTGGCGTAAATCTGAATTAATTTATCATTTAGACATTGGTCTAGACGGGTTATGCCTGGCTAGTGATAAAACGATTGGTCTGGATTGGTTAGGTCCGGTTAGTGACAAAACTGATGGTCTGAATTCGTTGGCTCTGGCTAGTGACAAAATCATTGGGCTGTGATGAAATGAAATGTCGTATGGCTTTTAGTGCCGGGATATCCCAGGACGGGTTCGGCTCGCCAGGTGCAGGTCTTTCTATTTGACTCCCGTAGGCAACCTGCGCGTCAGGATGGGGATGAAATGAAGATGAAGACAACACATACACCCAGCCCCCGTGCCATTGGAATTAACCAGTTAAGGTCAAAATCTCCGACCCGGCCGGGAATCGAACCCGGGACCCTCTGAACCGAGGGCCAGTACGCTGACCGTTCAGCCAACGAGTCGGACTGGGCTGTGATCAAGCAACGTTAGAGCCGCGAAGTCGCTGTTAGGCCTCTGGCATTCCGTACGGCGATAGCAGCGCATTCTATGTTGGACGGTGTTGAAAAGCTTACCCTAACATAGCGGTTCGTTACGCCCAGCTAATGACAAACTGACAAACGAATAATTTGTACTATATTGTACAATGTTTCGTTACTAGAATTTGTATTGTACGCCGTACTTCTGTGGGCGGCTGGCGGGTTGGTCACTGGCTGTCGCAGTCAACACATGTTTCCTCTAGATGGTATTCTGCATACGTTTTGTATTATTTCAAATCTGTTATAATTCTGTGAAACTTACTCTGTACATAATAACTTTGTGCCGTTAATTATATGATCCTTGATGAGGATATGAAGTGGAATGTTACTTCATTGTTTTCGTTGTTGACTTCTCTCAGTGTACATCAGCCTAACGAAAATTACAGCTAATCTTTAGAATGTTTTATTTTCAGTTGTGTAGAGTTTCTAAAGGCACCTTTGTGTATAAAAGACGATGAGGAAACTTTTACCTTCTTTCTGACAGGCGCACCGCAATCCATCTTACGCTCGGCAGCGAAGGAAGTCCTCATCTGTCTTCTGACTTTAAGAACGTATCATCAGCCACGAGGTGCATTATTCGTTAACCCCTGGGTAAACGCTGTGTTTTGAGAGCTCCTAGCACTCTGAAGTGGCAACGAGTACTAAAGGGAACTGGTGGCATACAATGAAATGCGAAATAGTTTGCTACACTCTGCTATACATACAAACAATGCAGTTAACTTTCGTCACACTTTCTTCCTTCAGTGCTAGTGATGAAAAGTTAAAAGTTTGTTTAAACAAATCGTGAATTCCATTATGTCGTTTTAGTCAAGTTTAACACATCGCTTTCAAAGAGGGTTGATCTTTGAATCTACTATACATTCGTTTCCTCTTTACTCTTATAGTAAGTAATTAGCAGCTAATACTTTTGCTATAATCATTTTTAGTACTGGTACTTTACTGGTTTTAATTAGACATGCATTTGTGACCTCACACTCGAGTACTTTTCTTATTAGATTTCAACTTTGATCTTACAAGTTGTCGATTTCCTTTAGCTGCATTTTATCTTTGTAATGTTTGCCGTGACATACGCCGAATAATAATAATCATAGTACTGTAACATTATTGGACCGGTGGCGCTATATGCATCAGCATGCCTGGCTAAACAACTGGAACCCAAAGAGAGGAAGATTTTAAGAAAGATCTTGGGCCCGGTCAAAGAACAAGGAGAGTACAGAAGACGACACAGCGATGAACTGTATCTACACGTGGAGAAGATAACGGACACCATACGCAGAAGGAGAATCTCTTTCTATGGTCATTTGACACAAATGAGCTCCGGAAGATTGTCCAATCGACTCTGTTCCTACTTTGCGGGAAAGAAAACCAAACGGATCTGGTTTATAGAGACGGAAAAAAGACATGCAAGAACTGGAGATCTTACATGAGGACATCTTGGAATGTGACTCATTGAAGAAGGAACTTGGGGAAGCACAGAGTTTTCAGTCAAAACCCAAAATGGAAACCGGCAAGAAGTGAACCGAAGAATGGAGGGAAGTGGAATGCGGGAACACGTGAAAGACAGTAGGAGAATAGCGTGGTCCATACAAGACCGAAACGAGAAGAAATAATAATAATAATAATAATAATAATAATAATAATAATAATAATAATAACACCGGGCGAGTTGGCTGTGCGGTTAGGAGCGCGCGGCTCTGAGCTTGCATCCGGGAGGTAGTGGGTTCGAATACCATTGTCGGCAGCCCTGAAGATGGTTTTCCGTGGTTTCCAATTTTCACACCACGCTAATGCTGGGGATGTACCTTAATTAAGGCTACGGTCACTTCCTGCCAACTCCTAGGCCTTTCCTATCCCATCCTCGCCGTAAGGCCTATCTGTGTCGGTGCGACGTAAAGCTACTAGTAATAATAATAATAATAATAATTATAATAATAATAATAATAATAATAATAATAATAATAATAATAATAATAGATGACAATGGACTAACTAAACGAATCTTCAAGTACCTTTGGGAAAAGATATCAACTACCACCTGGATTCAAGAAGTCAAGAAAGACCTGGAAAGTAACAACATACGAGAAGAAGAATTATTGGAAAGAAAGATTTTTTAGGAAGAAAGTCTTACAAATGGAAGGATTCCAAGGGAGGAAGGAAAGGAAAACAGGCACAAAGAGGACTGAAGATAGGAAAAAAAACCACAGTGAAACAATGAAAGAATACTGGAAGAAAAGGAAAGAACAACTAAGGAGGAACAATTGAAATTGTAACGTGGTCCTTAGAAGGCCGGAACGCAAGAAGATAATAATAATAATAATAATAATAATAATAATAATAATAATAATAATAATAATAATAATAATAATAATAACATGCGAGTACCTGGACGTTTTTTTGTCAGGTAACTATCAGCTTGCCTTCGCGAGATAGTGGGTTCGAACCCCACAGTCGAGAGCCCTGATATATGGTTTTCTGTGGTTTGTTGATTTTCACATCAGCCGAATGCTGGGGATGAACCTTAATTATCACTCACTTGCATCCACTCCTATCGTCGCTATAACACCTATTTGTTGGTGCGACGTAAATCAAATTTCAAAAAGTAATAATAATAACAATAATAATAATAATAATAATAATAATAATAATAATAATAATAATAATAATGATAATCAAGCGGATGGGAGATTTAAACATCTAGGTGATTCGGTAAACCGAAGGTGACTAAGAAGGCAGCCTTTATGTCACACATGAATTGAATGGAAATGGCGTAACCAAACGTGTCTACAACAAAAGATCAAGATCTTTGAACTCCAACATCAGACACTGCCGCACCGTCATTCGTCCGGAGGCCCTCCAATAATGAAATTGGGATCAAGGATAAAATGATTTTGATTAAATGTCTGGGCCCCATCAAAGGTAATGGTAAACACAATAGGCGGGACAACCACGAGCTGTATTTTCACGTGGAATATATAACCAACCCGTTGCGGAGGATAAGAATTGCTTTCTAATGTCACGTGACAGGAATTAACCCTGCAGGTCAACCAAGTGGATCTTCTCCTACTTCCAGATTAAGAAGACAAAAAGGGCCTGGTTCAGTGAGGTACAAGATCTGAAATTTCTACGAAATATTATATGCCGGAGCGAAAGCCACTTAAGGAAAAGTTTTAAGATTACAAGCGATTCCAAGAAAAACCGAAGCCGGAAAGAGGGAAGGCGTGAACCGAAGCAATACAGCAACAACACGGGCAACCAGTGCGAGATTACTGGGTAAAGGTTACAATGAAATGAGGTGGTTCTTAGTCGGCCGAAACGACGTGATATAATAATAATAATAATAATAATAATAATAATAATAATAATAATAATAATAATAATAATAATAATAATAATAATAAATAATAATAATAATAATAAATACGCAAGGAAACGGGACGAATGTCGAGTCCATGGGAAAGAGATGAGCCCAGTTTTATTTACATTGATTCAGGGTGATTCAAGACAAGCTCACACGTAGATCCTGACGCACTTTGAAGAAAAAACAGTTATTCGCAGGGAGCTTACACATATTTCGAACCCTTAGCAGATTTGGACTTGTAGGAATTGAAAAGTGTGATGGACAAGGCTAGAAACAGGTATATATTACTGCATACATCCTCCACATACGGACAACTTGCAATGAAACTGTGTCACCAAAATGTGTTCGTAATTTCGTCCTCCAACACATTTATGAAAAGTACAATTAATTTTAATATATTTTTCCTTTCTAACCTTGCCAGACACTTCCCCTATAATGAATTACTTGAAGGCCATTTATGAAAAATGTTTTCTAGATATTCTTTTTAAAATAGTCTTTCAGCGTTGCTCGTGGGATGTTAAACCACGTTTGTAAACCTTAATAGCCTTTTTCATAGCCTCCTTATCCCACTGCTTGCGTTTTCCCATCTCAAAATAATAATAAACATCGTAAATAACAAATAAAATGAAAGGGGACGAAATTACGAACATTCACTGATTTATTAAAATGGTCACTACAGAAACTCACGCCGACCATTTCACGAACCACACAACACGACTGAAATACAATCCAGTATTTCATACACATGTCATCCTCACTCTATGAATAACAGGCTCTTAATTTGAATGCTGCACTAACTCATTTCAGTATGAAAAATGACTCCTCCTCGTACACGGAAACTAAACGTGGTGAACACAACGGGATGAGGCTACGCGTGTACCATCCGTGCAAAAATGCGAATCCCTAGGGGGACGAAATTAGATGCGGGGACGGAATTTGTTCCTCCCAATTTATGGAGAAATCCGACATTAGGCTAGAAGATCTTTAGGATAGAAGCAATTCCGGAAAATGATATGAGATTTCGATGAATTTTGAGAAGAAATTGAAAGGAAACCCCAAAGATGGTATTTTCGGAAGAACGCGCAGAGGAAGTAGACAACCGGACAAATGAGTACTGGTGGAAGATCAGAGCTAGTGGACGAAGAGTATGAGTGCACAATCAATATGTTGAAGTTGTTATTCCGCCTTCCTTGGAGGTCGATATGAAAATTTACAACAATGACGAAAACAACAATAATTATCAGAATAATAAACAATCCCGATATGGTCGTTCTAGGAATCTTACAGTGGGCTGTGACGATGCCAGTGCGACGGACGTCCTCTTCAAGGATGTAGAGTTGGGGGTTGATTATAATTTGAATTAACTCCGAAAGCAGCTGTTCTGGTTCAATCTTTACATATTCAACAGCGGAAGAATAGTTCCGCTTTAAGTGGTATGTAGAAACCTGTTGGTCGATAAGTTAGCTGCTTGCTCGGGAAAGTTTTTCTCTAACTGTTGTGAAATTCCACAGCAGCACTCTTCCGACTGAGAACTATTCAAGATGTATTTCCCAGGAGGCGATTGTGTTTATCGAGAGGACATTCAGCTGGTTACACGGTAACTTGCGAATAATCCCTCCAGCATTGCAACGGTGTTGGATAGTTGCCAAATTTCCAGCTGGAAGAGGAAATAAAGTGAAATTCAACATACATATTTTGTAAAGAGGATATCTACTCTTTCGAAGACTCTTAATACTTGGCTGAAATCCATAAACCGTTATGCTATTAACACCAGTATATTACCAATGTTGGCAAAAGACTGAAACTCAAGTAGCCAGGCGTAGTGATTCTGTTACTATAGCCACTAATAGCAGGTGTTTCAAAACTACAGTGGAACCTTCGGAGCTAAATTTTATTTCGAGTTATCGAAATTTCCCGATAGAGAGAATACCATTTTTGAGCATGTATAGCACATAATTGAATCAAATGTACCTCTGGGATTATACTGAACACAAGAATTTTATCACCGAGCTCGATTGCTGCAGTTGCTTAAGTGCGGCCAGTATCCAGTATTCGGGAGATAGTAGGTTCGAACCCCACTGTCGGCAGCCCTGAAAATGGTTTTCCGTGTTTTCCATTTTCACACCAGGCAAATGCTGGGGCTGTACCTTAATTAAGGCCACGGCCGCTTCCTTCCCACTCCTAGCCCTTTCCTGTCCCATCGTCGCCACAAGACCTATCTGTGCCGGTGCGACGTAAAGCAACTAGCAAAAAAAATATCTTTATCAGTATTTACAAAAATACTAACAAACGCTATTTTATGGCATCACTTTAATTATAACCCTTATTATAGTAACTTTTTAGATTACAGTTGTGAAACGAGAGACATATACAGGTTGCCACTTTTGGAAAACATCCGTCTGTCTCTTGTGTTTGTGTCTGTTAAATTTTCCTCCCTTCACGTTGAAACTTCTCGTCAATACCACGTGGCCGAGATTCGTAAATGGAGCTTGTCATCCGCGACTTTGGGGGTTGCTTTCGTACGTGACCGGTAATTAATTCACACCCGAGAAACAGCGAGGCTTCGCCGGTTTTCCGATCACTAGAATTTTCAGTTTTTGAGTTCCCGTCATATTAGCTCCCAGCAACATTTCAAACCCTTTCTTTACCTGTTAACTGTTCCTCACAAACCACGTATTGTACAGTTAATGTTGCTCAAAATTTGAGTTACAGAGTATTTTTCATTTCGAGGAAGAAAATGTTTGCTTTTAGAAATTGGGAAATTCATGTAAAAGAATTTCGAGTAGTAGAGAAATAAACACACGTGAGAAATAAGACAAACGGCCGGGAAATTTTAGTTTCTCCGAGATACTGAAAACTCGAGAAATGGAGGTTCGAGGTATCGGGGTTCGACTCTAATATCGGGGATTAAAGACCCTGTAGTGTTTATTACTTTGAAATTATATTTGAAAATAATACATCAAGTGACAGAGCAACTCAAACAGTTTGTCCAACAAGTGTTCAATGTGATCACCATGCGTCACACGGCACATATCGAGTCGATAGCTGAGTTTGTCCCACAGTTTGCTCAGTGTGTCTGAAGTAACTCTTGACAGCTGCTTCAGTCCTGTTTCTTAAATCGGTTAGGTGAGCTGGCAGCGCAGGTACAAACACACGATCCTTGACGAATCCCTAATGGTAAAAATCGCATGGCGTCAGATCGGGTGAACGTGGAGGCCATGTGAAACAATCCCTGTCATCTAGTCCCTTGCGGCCAATCCAGCTGTCGCGTACAACGTTTAACCAATCGCGTACTGATTTATGCCAATATGCGGCGCACCATGTTGGTGCCAAATAAATTCTCTGGTTCCGCTTCTTGTAACTGAGGAAAGAGGCATTTTCAAGCACATAAAGATAAGAAACACCAGTTACAGTTGCCTCGCTGCAAGAGAAAGGCCCATAAACTTTTCACCGGGATATGGCACAAAACATTCAATTTTGGGGAGTCTCGTTGCAACTGTAGGGATTTTGCTCGCGCCCGGATGCACACATTATGTAACACACATGCCTGCTTAGGTGAAAGTCGATTCATTACTGAACCCGACACCATCCAGAAAATGTTCATCGTTCACCTTCAGCTCGCCCATCTACCCGCTGCGCTACGCCGGCCCCACTTTGAGGGAAAGACACTGTAATTGTTTCGTTGGAGAGAATCTAAGATACAGATCTACCACTAAAAATTTATTTTCTTAAAATATGCTCGGATAAGCTAAAATCCAGGATTGATTCAAATCTCCGTAGCCGAAGATCGAATTATGAAACGTTAATTAATTCGCCATTTCAAGGGATAGCGGTGCTTGTTCAGTTATCATAAGAAAGCGGAATAGTATTTCATTGGTACTGAAATTCATCGTATTTCACATGAAAATTATCTTGTTTTATAAAAGAGCCTGTTCTGTGAGTACATTTTCAAAGCAGCGTTTATACTTGCTTAATTTCTGCTGGAATTTGTGCAATTGTTTCGCACGAACTACTTGATTCCCGCAGTAAATGAAAATATTACCATTTTAATTCCGAAATCGACGGTAAATATATTTTTTGCAATGCAGATCAGCAGTAACACTCGTCGAGAATTACAAACTCCAGTTAATTTAAAAAATAATGCTGTTCGTTCTGAAATGAATCCTGTGACATTATTCCAAACGAGTAGATTTGTTTATGTCTTGCACCCTGTTCGTGTAGGCGCAAGTATTTTATTATACAGTGGAACCTCGGATTGCGAGTAACTTGGTCTACGAGTGTTTTGCAAGACGAGCAAACATTTAAAAAAATTGTAACTTGATAAGCGAGTGAGGTTTCGCAATACGAGCGTCACGTGTACGTACGTTTCCACCTCCCCTGTGCCTTTCTTTTCCCCTCCCCCTGCCACTCTCTTTCCTGGGAAAGTGTGTGTAATCATTTCCCGCGCTCGACTTCAGTTGGCATGCCTCGCTCGCATAGTCAACACCGTACGACTGTACATGTTTCTGTCATTAGTGATATAACTGTACCGCAACGATGGGCCCTGTGAACGAAGAGAAGGCTAAAAGGGAATTCAGTCGGACGAAGGAGATGATTACAATGGAATTTAAGAAGGAAATGATCGAAAAACACGAACGAGGTATGCGAGTGGCTGATATCGCGAGATTTTATAACAAGTCTACGTCTACAACAGGAGGAGGTTATGGAGATCTCGTCCGAGGATGAGGAGGAGGAAAAGTCAATGGAATCTCTCACTTCAACTGAGATTCCCTCACACCAACAATGATTCTATTGTAATATAAAGTGCAGTTTAATTGTTTTACGTTATATTTTGTTTTAGAAATGTTATGCGAATAAATGTTTTGTGGACTTGTGTTGTGGCCGAATCATCCGAGTTTCAATAGTTTCCTATGGGAAAATTTGCTTTGATATACGAGCGATTTGGATTACGAGCACGTTGCCGGAACGAATTATGCTTGCAATCCAAGGTTCCACTGTATTTACAGGAATAGAGGGTGGGGTGGGGGTGGGGGTGTAGCAGGGGAAGGATTGTCCCACTTGGTCTTCGTGATGGCTTCACAATTGACGCAAGTCTCACTTTGAATGAATTGAACGCCATTTCAGTTAGTCATTTACATAGCATTTTATTTTAAATATAACAATGGTAACTACAGAGAGAGACAAATGGCATCTGTCAACCACGTGAAGTAATTTAATTATTTTATTCCACTCCTTGCCTCGCAGTCTTCTATGTAATTCTTCGTTCTTTCATTGTATTCCCTCCTTCTTTTCTCCGTCCAGACATATTTGCGTTATTTTCCTATTTCTTGTGCAACCATCCCCACAAAACCTTAATCCCTTTACTGAAATTTTGCTATCTAATACCCCGTTTCTTGTAATACCTAGATCACAATGAAACATCCGATTTATGTATTGGGATTTCATCGAATTAATCAAGTATTCTTTTCCCTTTGGATTCATCTACAGGAAATGGACACAAATGATAATCCTCCCTCTTTCGACCCTGACTGATATATTTTCATTTTTCAAATTTATTATTCTTTTACTTCATTCATTTTCACTTTTTTGGACCAAGGGTTTTTTCTTTTTACCTTCCTTCTGCTGTCGTCCGCAGACAAAGCTATTTGAGATTCTGGAAGTGATCAGGATCCGATAACAAGAACGAAGAATTATCTACAATCTGTAAAAAAATCAGTCTGCAGTGATAAGAATCGGAGGCTTGAGAAACAAGCAGCAATCCACAAAGGAGTGGGGTAAGGCTGCAGTTTCTCGTCCCTCCATTTCAATGTTTATATAGAACAGGTGGTAAAGGAAATCAAAGGGGAGTTTGGAAAAGGAATCATAATCCAAGAAGAGCAAATCAAAACGCTGATATTTGCCTATGATATGATATTGTTATTTTATCTGAGACTGCAGAAAATGTGGAGAAATTTGTGAATGGTATGGATACAGTGTTAGTGAAGGAGTACAAAATGAAAATAAATAAGTCCAAAACCAAGGTAATGGGGTACAGTCGAAGAAAGTCAGGTGATGCAGGAAATAAGGTAACTTAGGGAGATCCCGACACTTTTAAGCTTAGCGCCACTGGTGACCACAGTACTCTACAGGTCGAACTAGTAACTACATGTATTGGAGCCGTAGGGTGTTGTGCTCATTGTGATCCTGGTAGCAGACGATTATCACTATAAATACAAGACATCTGAATAGTTGAAGGTGAGTATGTAAGTGATATGTGATGGAAAAGTAACGTACTATAAGATAATGAGTAGGTTGTATAACGAAATACGTAGATATGCGATATTTTTAAGACAATGTTTGAGGTTAGGCGCACAAAGCACGTTTTGGAGAAGCGGCCATGTCATTTCCAAATCGCCAATCATTCAGCCTGGTAAGTGCTGCCACCTCTTGCCTGCCAATGTAACTCGGGGAGATGTCGACATGACAAGCGTGGGAGATCCCGACACTCCCGGGAAAAGGGATCACTAAAGATAATTTTGGAGATCTTCTAAAGATGGCTTGGGACAAATCGGCAACAGCAGGAAATTTTACCGGCGGATTTAGGAAATGTGGCATTTATCCGTACAATCCCGATATCCTCCAAGAAGACATTTATGGATACGACCTTGTGCAAGACGAAAATGGTTCAAATCACGTACATGTTGGAGAAGATATTGCTGTAGAAGCTAAGGCCAGTAGTCCTACATTATCACAGGAACATGAAGCCTCACCTGCATTTACACCTGCGAGTTGCTCAGTGCAGGAGTTATCTCCTGTTCCGATATTAAGACTCCTATCTGGAAAAGGAAGTGTAAGAAGAGTGCAAGAATCCGCCATGGTGACTTCTCAGGATTAGTTCCTCAAGCAGTCGTAATTGCTCGGAGAATTACTGCGCAGTATGTGATGGCTATTTCTATGACGACAACCGAAATGAGGCATGGGTCCAGTGTAGTGGGGAATGCAGGAAATGGTTCCACGAGATGTGTGTGGAAAATGGAAACGACGAACAGATTATATGTGCCTACTGTGTACAATAGTTGTGTAACTCTTCCGAGGTCCTACCTAGTGTCAGGTTCTCCCTAAGTGCGGGAGAAGTGGACATTTTTGCATCGTTTATTTATTTTCTAATTTACAATGATATGGAGTGTTATTTTTTGCCATAAATAATAGAAAACATACACTAACTGTGTAAAAATTCACCAGGTAAAAATTGAACTATTTTGCAAATAAAGCATGATCAAAATTACAGGTTTTTGCTTAGCGTGTCGAGATATCCCTAAATGACCTTATTAGAATAGGAAATGAAGTCTTAAAGAAAGTAGATGAATATTGTTATCTGGATAGTAAAATAACTAACCATGGCAGAAGTAAGTAGGGTATAAAATGCCGTCTATCACAAGTAAGGAAGACCTTTATAAAGAAGAGAAGATTGATACAGGAAACATAGACTATAACTATCTCAGAAAGTATGCTTTTGAGACGTGGTGTAACAGAAGAATGCTGAAGGTGATATGGATAGATGGAATCACGAATAAAGAGATACTGAATCGAATTGGTGAGATGAAATCGATTTGGCTAAATTTGACGAGAAGAAGAGGTAGAATGGTAGGGCACATCTTAAGACACATAGGACTTATTCAGTTGGGTTTTGAGGGAAGTGTAGGCGGTAAGAACGGTAAGGGTACACCAAGGTATGAATATGACAAGCAGATTAGAGTATATGTAGGAAGTATTAGTTACGTAGAAATGAAAATGTTAGCACAGGGTTGGGTGGCATGGAGAGCTACATCAAACCAGTCTATGGACTAGTGACTCAAACAACAGCAAGTATAACAACAAAGTTCCTTTCTTCATAATTCATCAATTTCTCCTTTCTTGTGGAAGACCAAACACTCACCTGCATACTCTCTCTCCGGTGTTATGATGGGGCTCCCGTGATGAAGTATCGCTTTTGTTGCAATAACCGGATTGTGTCCAATAATGAATGGGGCGGCGTGCTCAGGCGTGCATGCAGGCGCAAGGTGGACGTTGTGAGCTCCTCTTGTATTAGAATGCAGTACGCCTGCTGGTACACCAACACTGCAACATCAACCGTACATGAGACTGACAGGAAGGCTTTTACCAGTACTTCCTGTGCAGGGTGTGTAACTCGTATAGGATCGGATTGAAAATTTTTGGAGTGATCTATCGACTACCAAGTGCTGGTAACACCCTACATAGTGGATTCAATAAAACCTTTACGTAATTATTTAATTGATACTTATAATCCAGGACACAGTACGTACACTGAGTGACAGAGCAAATGCAACACCAAGAAGGAGTGGTCAGAACTTTATGCCAATTGCAGGGTAGACTGACGTCACTGAGGTATGCTCATGATGTGAAATGCGCCGCTGTGCTGCGCACGTAGCGAACGATAAATGGGACACGGCGTTGGCGAATGGCCCACTTCGTACCGTGATTTCTCAGCCGACACTCATTGTAGAACGTGTTGTCGTGTGCCACAGGACACGTGTATAGCTAAGAATGCCAGGCCGCCGTCAACGGAGGCATTTCCAGCAGACAGACGACTTTACGAGGGGTATGGTGATCGGGCTGAGACGGGCAGGTTGGTCGCTTCGTCAAATCGCAGCCGATACCCATAGGGATGTGTCCACGGTGCAGCGCCTGTGGCGAAGATGGTTGGCGCAGGGACATGTGGCACGTGCGAGGGGTCCAGGCGCAGCCCGAGTGACGTCAGCACGCGAGGATCGGCGCATCCGCCGCCAAGCGGTGGCAGCCCCGCACGCCACGTCAACCGCCATTCTTCAGCATGTGCAAGACACCCTGGCTGTTCCAATATCAACCAGAACAATTTCCCGTCGATTGGTTGAAGGAGGCCTGCACTCCCGGCGTCCGCTCAGAAGACTACCATTGACTCCACAGCATAGACGTGCACGCCTGGCATGGTGCCGGGCTAGAGCGACTTGGATGAGGGAATGGCGGAACGTCGTGTTCTCCGATGAGTCACGCTTCTGTTCTGTCAGTGATAGTCACCGCAGACGAGTGTGGCGTCGGCGTGGAGAAAGGTCAAATCCGGCAGTAACTGTGGAGCGCCCTACCGCTAGACAACGCGGCATCATGGTTTGTGGCGCTATTGCGTATGATTCCACGTCACCTCTAGTGCGTATTCAAGGTACGTTAAATGCCCACCGCTACGTGCAGCATGTGCTGCGGCCGGTGGCACTCCCGTACCTTCAGGGGCTGCCCAATGCTCTGTTCAGCAGGATAATGCCCGCCCACACACTGCTCGCATCTCCCAACAGGCTCTACGAGGTGTACAGATGCTTCCGTGGCCAGCGTACTTTCCGGATCTCTCACCAATCGAACACGTGTGGGATCTCATTGGACGCCGTTTGCAAACTCTGCCCCAGCCTCGTACGGACGACCAACTGTGGCAAATAGTTGACAGAGAATGGAGAACCATCCCTCAGGGCACCATCCGCACTCTTATTGACTCTGTACCTCGACGTGTTTCTGCGTGCATCACCGCTCGCGGTGGTCCTACAACCTACTGAGTCGATGCCGTGCGCATTGTGTAACCTGCATATCGGTTTGAAATAAACACCAATTATTCTTCCGTGTCGTCTCTGTTTTTTCCCCAACTTTCATCCCTTTCGAACCACTCCTCCTTGGTGTTGCATTGTCACTGTCAGTCAGTGTATTTAAAATTTCTTGCTAACTGCGTGGTTCTTTTATCATACAGTAAAATCTCGAAGGTTTCTACGATATTAGTTCATCAGCTTTATGAGCTTTGAACACAGGGATCATAAAAGTTTTTAATGTGAGTTACGTATTGAAGATAAAGATGCCGTCCTAGACTTCTACTGTAGATTTCATTAAGAGCTACAAATGTTACCCATTTAACTCTGATGCATCTGTTGTAGTTTAGTCAACGCATTCACTTTTATTGGTCTTAAGGGTATCATATACACAATTTTGTCGACTTGCTCCACTTTAATTAAACTGTCTCCTCCCAGATAAGATATCATAGTATTTTCAGGTGGCCCGTTAGCGCTGCCGGGAAAGCAAATACAGTCAACCCTTCAAACAGGACAGAGCACGGAGTGTTTTCTATATTGAAGGGGCAATTATATACGGGAGTGATTCTAGTTCAGAAAAATTCAACGAAGGAAACTGGAAAAAATATAGGCTACTTATATATTAGAATTGTAATGCTTGTTAATACTACTACTACTACTAATAATAATCAAATAATATTAGAAAGTGCAAAATCGCACCTAATCCTACCCCACATTGTGGGAAAATTAGAAGAGTGGACAAATTTAAGTATCTAAGGAGAGATCATACAGCCAAATCGACTTGACAAAGAAGCAACAAGAAATGAGAACCAAAGAAATGTAACTGAAATACCAACTGACCAAAGATGTTTACACCAAGACATTTCGATCCTTCAATGCGAAAATCAGACATTACTTCACGGTGGACAAAGCAGAGTGCCTATACCTAGCAGAGCACTTGACGATGAATACGAAAACCGAACTTGAATATATCAGAAATAAATAAACAAAAGCAAAGAAAGAAAAATGAGAAAATTCTTAGGTCTACGCAAGAAAGTTTGTGTGCAAATTAAGGGAAGTATATAATTGTATAGAAATACTAAGACAATAAAGGATACAATGAAAAAATAGAGTGATATTTTATGGACAGGAAACACCAACTAAGGGTGACCAAGAGGCTATTCAATCACTTCAACAGCGACCCAAGAAAAAGTTCATCTGGATACTAGAGATATGTAAAAATATGAAAGAAGTTAACCTCTGGGAGGTAGCGTTCATACAACTCAAAATGTGGAAGTGTTTCGAAGAGTTCACGGATAGAAACAACTTCTGGCATGGGGATAGAAAATAATAGCACGTGAAAGGATGGCGCGGTGGTGAACGAAGAAGAAAGCTAACGTAGTTCTTTAACGTAGTCTTTAGATCACCCCTACCGAACGAATAATTATATTTAGCTGCACTAGAAACTGTACTTAGGCCTACAATATATTCTAATACATACTATTTCCTCGTTCTCAGGTACTGACTTTATCACTGTAATCGTAAAGGCGTGTTCTGCAGGCAGCCGACGCAGAAGTTAAAGTTTATGGGGAGAATTAGCCTCTTGTCGCGATTCACCATAAGGGGATGTAGTACCAGTCTATACCTCGTCATTTAGTGCACCAGTAACATTGCCCATGTCGACACAAACTGAAGGTCTACAAGCTACCCTAGCAAGAGAAAGAAAGGAAAATCTGAGAGAGGTCAGAACTCTTCTACTTCAAGTCTCGAGCACCAGAAATATATTCGCGATTAATCGCAATCTCAATTAGTTACGCCTTTGCATTCAGAAATTGTTTAACATGGTCTGCATGGCTCGACTCATTACACCTTTGATATTGCTCTTTGAATATAGAAAACACTTCGTGCTCCGGCCTGTTTGAATGGTTGCCTATATTTTCTTTCCTCTCGGCGCTAATGGGCCACCTGGTAAATACCGTCCCATAAACTAAAATAAATAAAATGTCTAATGATTAAATAATTACGAAAATAAGTTGAGTGGTTCCTCGTTTCTCCATCAGATGACAGATCTTTCAATCCATTGCCTGATTTAAATTGATTTTCGTGACTTTAAAGGCTGACATGCAGTGTCGAATGAATTTTATTCCGTCCTTCAAACGTCCGTGTATCTCTGCTGCGATTGAAGCTACGATGCCGGAACACATAGAGAGAGCTCTCCAATACTGCACTTCCCTTTGATACGTTCAATACACATGCAGTTACAATTGAAGATGAGCACCCCAATAAATTCGGTATATTTACACACAGTGGTTCTTCTGCTTTTTTGTGCCGATATTCTCAGGTACGAGCGCAATATGTTTCTCGATATTTCATTTCCCTTTGTTGTCTCCAGTAGAAATTGTGCTACATACTCTACTATTTCAAAACTCCTCCCCATACTGTTCTTATTTTCAAAAGCTCAATTTCAATATGTAATTGAAATTCTTGCTCTGTAGAACATTCGATATTATTTTTCTGTTAGACACCTTGTTTGCTGTACTGCCTGCTTATATGAGCAGTTGAAATATAAATGATTTAATTATTCTTGAATTGAATATCCGTAGGTTGTGAAGAGGTGCAAACAATTATTTATTTAAAAAATTTAAGAATATATGAATAATAAAATGCTTCAAAAGTTATCGTTGTTTTTCTTTTAAATTTACTCTACATCCACCAATAACACATAGGTATTATGGCGACGATCAAAATTATCACAAAAGAATTCCAGAAAATACGTTTAGCGGCCGAACCTCAAATTTAAGGTGGCGGGGTGTTGTGTGATTTAACACAGCCAAGTGGAACTCATGGATGTGAGTGCTGATCACACTGGTGATTTTTAAGAGGGTACAGTGAACCCCTCTAAGCGTTGTATAAATATACGTATAAAGTAGGGGAGTCAAATTCCGTCCCCGCACCTAATTTCGTCCCACTAGGGATGTTAAGTTTGCACTGTTGGTACCTACTGTTTAGCGCACACGCATAGCCTCATCCCGTCGTCTTGTTGTGAGAGTTTGTAGTTTGTAGTGTGCACCACGTTTAGTTTCCGTGCACATATATAACAGGCGCCGTACTTGCTACTTATAAATGTCCCGCATGCGTAAATGATGAATGGGATGCCTACTAACTGATTTTCACAGGGGCACTACTGCCAGCAGGCAGACGTCAGAATATGAGGAGATAACAACCGGACGGTCGCTCGCAGCATATTCCTCAGTGCCGCCTGTCTAATGCAACCAACCCCTTGGATTAGTAAACCTCGTTTACGATCCCAAAGTACTAGGCTAGGCTGGTGTATGTACTAGTGTACAGCAGCACTACATTTGCTGTCTGCATATCGACAGTGGCAAGCGTGTCCAGCAATGACGAATACACAGACATCATTTTAATCTGTAGTGAGAATGCAGGCGAAGCTCGAAAGGCACGTCTGCCTTCTACGCATGTAATTTGCCGAACAGATATTAATTTCTGTTTCATACAAACAAATCTTTTATAGAGTGGAATGTATACACGTGTATAAATTATAAGTTATTAAATTTTATTTTCTGTACCTTTGGCGTATTTACAAATGTACCCTGTTGTGGAAGCTGTGCAGTAAAATGACTGCTATTTGTTTCACAACATCCACAATACACCACGTTGTAGCGCTCCTTCGAAAACAGGTGATTAGGCATCCCACAAATCACTAGTGCATGCGGGACAATTGTAAGTAGAAAGTACGGCGCTCGCGGGCCGCCTGGTACTAAATTTCTTGTTGCTCGTTCATTGCCTCCATAAACAGAGAATCACAAATTCATTCAATCATTCCTATGCTCACATACTTCCTTTTACCCTGCCAATCTGTCATTCACTCATTCAGCCAATGTCACTGTATCGTACTTGCTATGTTAGCCAGTATTCACATCCATCCCCTGGAGAAGTTTTTCTTCACAGTTGTTTTTGTCAAGCCCTTCTTAAACGACGTCCGGATTTAGCAACACCGTCCCGCAAAGCGCTTTTGGATTCGTCCGCGAATAAGCGTTAAAGGGTTGATCAAACTGATAAATATTCAAAAAAATAGTTTGATATCTCCCACCGCTGTTACTTAATCAGTTCCTGAAGTTAGGCAATCAGATCGTTTCGTGGGCGGATTAAATGGGTTTCACGAGACGGTGTTGCTGAATCTACGCATGGATTACTGATAAGGAACCATCTCCAACTGAGTCATAAAAAGGGAATTTTACAGGAGAAAAAACAATAATTTTCATTATTCTGAAGCAGATAATACTGAAAATAAAATCACGTAAAATCAAGGAGTGACACATTTATTGGTATAACACACAAATATATCCTAATTTTCCTGCAGGCACAAATTGTGCGATAAAGTACGTTGTGAAAAGTCACTGTCTAATCGGTTTATAAGCTGACGTGTTATGTTTCAAGCGCAATTTTTGGCGATAAAACGCATGATATTCTTATTCCAAGAAATTCAGAATAGCAAATAAGTCCGTTTTTCCGGTTCGCTGATGATTGGTCTCCTTCCAAGGAGCGCGATATTAGGCCGCCCTCTTTTGAGGATGTTGTGCTCCTTCCTTGGTTCGAATTCGTCGAAGGATTGCCTTGTCTTAACTGAGGGAAATTCATCTCAGAAATCATTATCCAGCTCAGAGTGCTGATATTAAGGTGTTGAGTATTTAAATATAATTTGCTTTCCATTGCAAAGTCACAAATATCCCCAGGGTTCATCATGATTACATGAAATGGTGAAAAATGTTTAGCGTTTATCTTTACTTCAACATCTTCTTCTGGAATCATTATTGGGGACAGGTAATACCTATTTTTGAGAACAAAGAACCAGTATGAACGTCGTCTCAAGATGCTGGGAATAATAACTTAACATTTTGAATGGAATAGTTTCGGAGGCATTCTGACGAGCTATAGGCTAATAGGTGTGATCGTTTACATGCAGTTGCCTGTCAACAAATCGCAAACGTGATAGCTAATTCCACCAGAGTTATGATCACGGTTTTATAATCCACATATATTCAGTATGCTCAAGAGTATTTTTGTAGTCTTCTCATAGTCTTCGTTCAGTGCCAGTGCATATGTAATCATTCACCGAGCAAGAAGGCTGTGAGGTTTAGCTCACGTAACTATCAGACCTCAATATGGTTTTCCATGGTTTCCCATTTTCACATCAGACAAAACCCTGGGGTAGTACATTAATTAAGGCCACGGCCACTTCTTTCCCACTTCCAGCCCTTTCTTACACCATCTTCGTCATAAAACCTATGTGTGTCAATGCGACTTAAAGAAAAATTGTAAAAAAAATGTATTCATCGTACATTTTGATGTGGTATTTGTACTTCGGCACTATTTGCAATTCGTATTTGTTTGCATTATACGATAAGCAATTCAACCCACGCTTCGAAGCTCCCTGTCCTGAAACACCATTCTGATACATTCTATGTAACATTTAATTAACAATAGTTATGCACTCTTCACCCCGCTATTTGTGACTTCAGTTTATTCTGCACATTTTTTGTAGATATATTCCCTTATGATTTGTTTTCAGACAATGCTTAGCAACGGGAGTTAATATTGCTTTGACATGTTGAGAATGTTCATATATGCACGAAACAGGGAATACATTTCAATTAAACAGTGTAAAAGTATAACAAACAATGACTGACACACAGAAAAAAGTTTCTGAACAAAAAAGGGAACAACATCTATTGCGAATTTTACAATGTGGCCAGGGTTACCTGATGTTGTTGTTTTTACTACATTGTCCTATTGTATGAGCGCTGACAATAGAATATAAAACCAATCGATGGCATGCCGATAGTACAACAGCCTGAGGTGAATCGATATGATGGTGCTGCAGTTATGATGCATGATCTCAGGCGCTAGCGACAATTAATCGCGCATATTTAATGAAAGTGAACGGTTTTTTGTGAGTATTGCGTCTGCAGTGAATATCTATTGTACTGTGAACTTCGACGTGGTGGTGTAACAGATTTCTTAGCATTTCTTATTGTACTTGAATTACCTGTATAGTTGTAATTGAAATTTTAATTGTTAAGTTTTATGGCCAGCAGGGGACCACTCCAGTCAATTATACAAAGAAAATTTAGCTTTCCGATACTTAACATTTCTTCATGTTCTCAGATGCCGACATCCTTTCCTCAGTTGAGAACACTCTGCTTTGTTCCCTTTTGTTAATTTTAGTTTGTATCTCACATGTGAGTCGTTCAGAATTTTAATTTTATCTGTTTCGTTCTTGAGATCATTGAGTGTTATCAGTAGTTCATTAGCGAAAACCTACAACCTGTTCTCCAGTCATTGACCGGGTCAGGGATGTAATGAATGAATCATATATAGGCTGTTAGTATGATGGGGTCGCCACTCCCAAAGTGATTTATTAATGACTGAGAGGTGCTATGAAATAAGAATGGAGAGTTTTGCTGGTTGAAAGACGACAGGAAAAACCCGAGTACCCGGAGAAAATCCTGTCCCGCCTCCGCTTTATCGAGCACAAATCTCACATGGAGTGACCGGGACTTGAACCACTGTATCCAGCGGTGAGAGGCCGATGTGCTGCCGTCTGAGCCACGGAGGCTCAATAGTTCATTGATATCAGTCTTAATTTCTGTGATCTATTTAATCCTAGTATTGCTACTCCTCAATTTTTATACTAATTCTGGTTTCTGGTGTTCTAATAAGATCTCAAAAAATTGAGATGCTTTTCTTTGTAATTGTGCTCAACACGGGTTCGATATCCTTATAAACTCTGTTGTATTAATAATATTAATAATTATAAAATAAATGTGGCTTAAAATTATTTCTGAAAATATAAACTAGCTTTACATTCCATTGAAATTAATTTGAAATTAGTGCGTCTCATCCAATACGTGTACTGGTAAGCGAGTTACGTGTGTTGCCAGAAAGTGGCTTGTAATGAAATAGAAAAGTTCTGGATAACTGAATCATTCTCTTCATGCATCAAGCCTGTGGTATAATGGCGAGTGGCCTTCGGAGAGGCCTGGTGCAGGTGACGCTCGTAGGCGACCTGCGCGTCGTGATGAGGATAAAATTATGATGAAGACGTCACATACACCCAGTCCCCGGTGTCAGGAGAATGAACTAATTATGTTTAAAATTCTCGACCCTGCCGAGAATCAAACCCGAAACCCCTGTGACCAAAAGCCAGCCATGTTTCCGGACAAGCCTGTGGTGACATCTACAGAACAATGGTGGAAAGAGACATATTCTCACAACGGTCACACCAAAATTTCCTGAAAGAGGATAGCAAAATTTCACATAATCTGTTTGGAAAAGGAAACGAAAAGGAATGAGCGACAGTGAGATGTGACTCGGCATCGAACATCTCAAGCCATATCACATAATCAGCTGTTGTTATTACAGCCGCAACGATCAGAGGAGGAGAAATATCTCGAAACGTATGTACTAGGTATTTGCATTATTTTCAAACCTTACAAAATATTATTAAAATGATGTCCTCGACACAAAAATTCCTATCGCGAGGATGGGAAAGGAAAGGGTTAAGTCTGGAAAGGAAGCCACTGTGGCTTTAAATTAAGGTACAGACCCAGCATATACCTCATGTAAAGATGGGTGAAAGTGGAAAATCGTCTTACTCAAATGACATAGCAAATTGCTCGGGTTAGTGCAGTGGAGGACATGAAGTCACCTCACTCAACTCTTTAGCTCCCAGTAAAGGAAAAGTTTGTGACGTCACCGCGCACTGTACTTCACTCTCGCAACCTCAGGGGAAGAGGAAATGTTTTGAGGCGTGCGGGATGCAGCGATGTAGGAGACCTGGTGTCAATACGTCTTGGAGATTGCAATATTAATGCTGATTGCTTGCAATACACAGTTCGCCACACATTATAAACAATTACATTTCAAGTTTATGTGAATTACAGGCATGCTGTAACATAAAAATAACGGATTATAATACAGTTTTTTTCTTTGCAATTTAGAAGAGGGACATACAGAACACTTTCGTGGACATTTTCCTGCATTTATTATTATATGCTTTTTGTTTATCAATGTTAGGACGTTTTAATCGAAGACTACATGTTAGCTTGTGATCTAAGGGCTTGGACTTAACATATGTTGGAAATCTGGTTTGAGGAATATTCTTGTAAAAATCAGCCAAGTCGCCCTTGGGTTTATATTTGATATTTCCATTTGGTACCAGTTAGGAACATCGTTGCCATCGACTAAATTCGGGATTGCAAAAAGTGGGAACTGTTTCTTAATCTTGAAACCTGGACCCAAAATGTCGAATTTGCACATTTCCTTTAGAGATACACGTTATTGTGATCGAGAACGCTTCATCTGACTCGCCCCTCCACAGTTATGCACTCCCAGCGCCGTTTATCTAGGCAACATAGCATTACACAGCTGTCGCCTGGCTCACAGGAAGTGACAGGCTCTCTGACATGTCACACCGCCTGAATCGGTTTTCGTCTGCTTTAGTGAAAGTTTTAATGCTCTACTGTCACCGTGGTGAATTCCATTTCAATCCTGCGAATACGAGGGAGACATTTGAATGCCCAGCAGACAGAAGTCAACAGGTTAGGAACACATTATGTTTGATGCTCTGTCTGGCCTGTATTATCGTATAACATGGAGAGGTCGACTCTGAAACATTAAATACATAGATAAAAGAGAGATAGCACGGACGGATTACGTTGGAGACATACCCGCAAGGTGTATTGCATAGAATATGTCTTTTCCACAAACATACACTGTTCTAGCCCTCCAGGCAAGTAAATCAATGTTGAAACCATCATCTGGACATGAGCTACGAATTTTAGATAAATCAAATCTAATAAAGTAATAGAATATATTTATTTATTTCTAACAATTACAATCCTTTCCTTCATCATCCTTATCCAGTCGATTAGATTAGCATCTTTCCTTTTCCTACCACTACGAGCGCTAATGTGAGTCAATGCATTGTTTCACTTAAGCACCACTACGAGCGCTAAGGTGAGTCAATGCATTGTTTCACATAAGCATCAGTACGAGCGCTAATGTGAGTCAATGCATTGTTTCGCTTAAGCACCACTACGAGCGCTAATGTGAGTCAATGCATTGTTTCGCTTAAGCACCACTACGAGCGCTAATGTGAGTCAATGCATTGTTTCACTTATGCATCAGTACGAGCGCTAAGGTGAGTCAATGCATTGTTTCACATAAGCATCAGTACGAGCGCTAATGTGAGTCAATGCATTGTTTCGCTTAAGCACCACTACGAGCGCTAATGTGAGTCAATGCATTGTTTCACTTAAGCACCACTACGAGCGCTAAGGTGAGTCAATGCATTGTTTCGCTTAAGCACCACTACGAGCGCTAATGTGAGTCAATGCATTGTTTCACTTAAGCACCACTACGAGCGCTAAGGTGAGTCAATGCATTGTTTCGCTTAAGCACCACTACGAGCGCTAAGGTGAGTCAGTGCATTGTTTCACTTAATCTCCACTACGAGCTGAATTTAGGCCGGAAGTAATTTTCGAAATTTTTTGAGTTGATACAGCTATCCAAGACTCAAAATTGAAAATCTTTCCGAACTTTTTCGGCAAAAATGAAAAAAAAGATTTATTTGACTTTTTTCGCATTATGGGGACTCCTAGTTTGACTGCCAAGAAATATTTTTCAACACTAAAATGAAGTAGAATGACATTATTAATATAATTTTAGTGGCAGTTTGGTAAATCCTGTCAAACACGGTTGTCTTCTATTATAAACTGAATTTGTCTGACGGTGACATCGCTAAATAAGAGGTTAATGAAGTTGAGATAAACATCTTAAACTTAACCAATAACTCAACAGATAGAATCAATAGATGAGAAGTTTTAAGCCCACAGTGAGGTTGAGTCGGAAGAAGGGAGATGAATTTCTCTTCCAGCCGATCGATCCTATCCGATGAACCAATATGCCACAGCCATCAAGTAGTAACCGGAGATGCAGGGTGGCGTTAATGGAGAGGGTAACAAACAAAGAGACTCCTTTAGGAGAAATAAATATACGTCTCGTCCACCAGCCTGGCTTCTATTGAATGTGGGAAGTCTAGTTACAGGGGAAATGGACCTATATATGGCTTAACTTAATTTCCACCAAACGCGATGAGCTTGAATAAAATCTGCTTGCAGGCCAGTGGTATCATGTCACCCGTTTATGTAAAGAACTGAGCACAAGTGTGCATGAAGAACGAATAGAATATCACGTATTACAATATGAGATGATTGAGTTTGTTATTTTAATGTTCAAAACATTTGTTAGCAGACAAAGTAGAATTAAGCAATTTCCTCAATTGTGCCGAAAGTTAAAGGGCTAGAAAAGTCTTGAAAAGCTCTATCAAGCCAAAAACATCAAAAATCACTTCCGTTCTAAATGCAGTTCCAGAAAATTAGCCTAAAATCGGCTGTTTCCTTAACTCGTTTCCTTCTTGAATCAAATCCTAGCAAAATTAACTTACTTACATAATTATTTCTGTAATGTGTTCTTTGATTCAATAATCTCAGAAATTTTTGATTTTTGGAAAATATCCACACCGAATGTAGTTATAAGGGCTTAAGTGAAACTCTGCATTGACTCTTATTAGCGCTCGTAGTGGTAGAAAAAGGTAAACTGCTAATTTAATCGACAGGATAACGATGATTAAGAAAAGGATTTAAATTCTTAGGCATAAATATATTCTCATACTTTATTACATATATCCCAAAGATGTGTTCAACATTTGGTTGCTTTCCTGAAGGGA
This sequence comes from Anabrus simplex, assembly GCF_040414725.1. NCBI lineage: Eukaryota > Metazoa > Arthropoda > Insecta > Orthoptera > Tettigoniidae > Anabrus > Anabrus simplex. Next base: position 78,219,370 of record NC_090277.1, read on the forward strand.
GTTTTCTAGTTCTTCAATCAAGTAATCCTGGTGATGGTCCCATACACTGGACCATACTCTAGTTGGGGTCTTACCAGAGACTTACATGCCTTCTCTTTTAAATCCTTACTAGAACCTCTAAATACCGGCATAACCATGTGAAGAGATCTGTACCCTTTATTTAAGAGTCCTATTTATGTGATGACCCTAATGCACATTCCCTCTTATATTAAAACTCAGGTACTGACAGTGTTACCCATAAAGAACTTGCACCTCACCAATGCATGCTGTAATTAAAAGTCAGAACACGCTTCCGATTAGAGAAACTCACAAAGCTCATACCCCACCCCGTATAGAAAATGGAAAAGAGTTGCATAAACTCACGTATTTTCCAGCGTGGTATATGCGTAAGGTAAACTAGGTAATCTAGAGGTGATGGCACACCATTGAATCCTCCTCAGGGAGATGACATGGATTTTCCGTACTTGGTAGGTAATCCTCATATCACTAGAACTGTACACAAATGTGTGCAAATACTGAAGAGGGAATGTAAAGAAGAGAATTTCTCCCAGCCTGGGGATATGTGTGTCTAGACGAGGAGATATTAACTGGAAAGGAGAAGGAACATGTCTGGAGATGAAGTTGCGGTTTACATTAGAGATCGATGCTCTGTAGGTAATAGAGGATGTCAGTGAATCACAGGAACCTTCCTAATAATACAAGAAAAGGTGAAATTTTCACTTTACTGTTAATATTGTAATTGTAGCGGAGTGAACTCTGAAGGACATGAATTTTCATCTCCAAAATCATTCCTGTGTTGGTCAGGATTCGAACCTTGGACATGTTTCTGACGAGCCCGTAAGGATTTCATTTCCTTAAAACACGCATTTCACAGCAGACCTTCTCAATTATACCGACAAATTTGGCGAGTCACAAGATAGGGAACTTATTTTGGATAATAATCTTTGTTACGATTCCTATGCGATTTTAAATCGCAGATGACCTGACAGGATACGTTTTCCAGTATGAGTTAAGAAATTAAAAAAAATGCTTCGACAGAAATAGACATTAAAAATCAATTAAAGGCATTTGTGTTAGCAATGAGAATTGATTGTAAAATTAGTTCTTGGATGAAAAATAGTTTCAGGGGTTGGTCAAGCCTGTAATTTCTCACCATATATGTCCTCATGTATCATTAAGGTATTTATTTATTTACTGCGCACTACAGGTTTTATAATCCTAATTACAGTGGCAATTGTTTACGTGTATATATTTTTCAATGTTTCTAAACAGTCTAGTAACCTAATATCTAAACTATTTGAATATTTCATTTACAATGATCAAGGATCTATACTTCGTATCTCATGTAATTCAATATTTACAAGAAACAAGTAGATAGAACGAAACAACGTGACTTAATTACTTTGTTTACTTTGCTCTAATTCTAACACTCACGATTATATTCATGGAATAGGCCTTAATGTAGAAGATTTGAAGTACATTTGGTGCTTGTAATCAGAGGCACTTAAAACTAAAGTAACGTGCACAAGAAGCATATTTTGTAAAGGGGGCGCTTTGAACTGAGTTCATGTATATCGACGCATTACAGAGACCGCTCAGTAAAAATATGACATGCCATCAACATCTGCTCGTACTGATGACCTTCACAGAAGCTGAGATATCCATTTCAAGACGTAGAGCTTAAGTAATGTATGAGGTCATAAAACACTTGTTTAGATCGTAAAGATCCGACTGAAAGCTTCTTCTGCAACAGGAAATTCTCCACTTAGTTTATGTGTTGTTATGACCAGGAAATGGATGGCTAGCGTCACGCATGAGAAGAAGATTGCACGCTGGAGGAACTCAGCAGAGTTTATCCCCACGTGGGACAGTCCAGCCTTCAAGGGGTAGCAAGGCTACGTCTCACCTGGAAGACCCGAGTTGAATTCCCGGCCAGAACTCAGCTTACAGTCTAGAAGCTATTTGACGTGAGATAGCGGTCTCGGTCTGGAAAGCCAAGAACAATTGTCTATGGGCTTCATCACGCTTAGAAGGTTCAATTCAACCAAACACTCCCCTCTCCGAATTTGGTCCGCTCTGGGCCACATAGAAGTTAACGCTTCTTGTCCTTCTTTCTCTTGTCTTCTTCTCCCAGAACCTCTTCATTCCTTCGCTTTTCATCTTTCTCTCCTCTTCGGAAATGATCCGCCTGAGTCTCCATTTTTGTGATACTTCCTCACATGATTTTGGACTCTCGACTTTTCTTCTGAACTCTCCCCTATTGTGGATCGTCTCTGCTGTAATTCCAACTTCTTCTGCTCCTCTACCCAGTTGGAGGCGGCCTTTAATCCCATGATGTACCTGAAGATCTTTTTTCGTAGCCAATGATTTTGTAGAGTTCTTCATTTCTCCTTTTCTTCCAAGCTCCGTCGATAGTAATCTTGCGATCGCACAATTTGTCCCAGAATCTCCCTTTCCTTCATCTCGAGTTCATACATTTCCCCTCTTTATATATGTAACAACAGTTTTGTCTGTACATTGCTCTGATTTTTTAAAAAAGAATGGTACTTCTGTATCGGTCATGTCCACAATGACAAGAAAATACACTTTTTAACTTTCCGTCATTTCTCTCCGTCTGTCTGTATGTACGCACATCGCGAAAACATGGATGAAGATAATATAATGATAATCGGTGTGTAAAGTCCGGGAATAAGCCACTACAATCTTGGCTATAAATAATTGTATTCACGCTGAGCGAAATGGAAGTTTAGGGGAAGGTATAAAATTGAATTCCCAAATATTTATGTTATTAGTGGTCCTATCGATAAATACTACATAACTAAATTTTTATAGAATTAAATTTCCGATCATTCATATCATATACATTTTCAACGTACCGGCTATGATAACAGAGATATTCATGAATTTGTATTTTTGTTGCTAAGCTCATATCAACGCCGAGCCACGAGAAAATCGGCAAACAGAATTTAATGAAAATTGATATGTAAAGTCGCGGAATAAGAAACTACAGTCTAAGCTATATACAATGTTATTCACCTTGGATGAAATGGTAGTTGAGGGCAAGGCGCCTAAAATTTAATTTTTTAATACCTCTGTTATTGGTCCTATCGAAAAGTACTACATAACAAAAGTTATAGAAAATACAATTCCGATAACATTGGTATTTCAGAGTGGGAGGAAAAGTAAATGTGAAGGCCTTCAGTATCGAAAGATCATAAAAGTGATCAACAATAATATTATATTGACCATTGTTTGTTGTAATGTTCTTAGTCTCTTATGCTGCCACTCATCTCCGACAGATGGGATTACTGCTGCGTATCGAGTATGACAGCCTGCCTGAATATCGGCGGGGGGAAATGGATGGGAGTTAGATAACTTTCTTCTTTAGCATTCCATTCCCCTGGTTCATACATTTTCTGATACTGCTGGTACGTAGCTCACTGGTTCATCATAGTATTCGAGCTATTCGATATCTACTATGAGTAGCTGATGTGAAGGAGCAATGTGCGTAATTAACGGAATAATAGCAGAGAAGAATTCGCGGCTGTCTGCGGCCTGGTCATTCCAGCACTGGAACTTTGGACTGTTATATCGGCAGCGTTAAAAGTGAGCAAATGTGTGGTTTTTCTTTCGATCGAGTATTTCATATGATAGCATTGCTTTTAATCGCGACATTCCTACCATTCTAATGACCTATGTTGATTTTTGTTGGGGAAACCACTAAGACAGTCTTTCTGAGGTTCTAGAAAGGCAGGTGGAAAGCGAAAGTATGCAATTATAATGAAAACTCCCCAACTTGATTGTGACTGATTGTAGGCAGGAGGGCCTACCATTACAGTGAAAATTACCTATCCCAGTGTTCGCATGAGAAAAGACTTTTGGTGACTTTCCCGCCGCGTTAATAATGTAACATTAAGAGCTATGCAATTTAATACAATTTTACTTACTATGTGTACATTACTGAACCTATAAACCTAGAACTCTGTATACAATGTACAATTCCGTAGCGTAGCACGGGTATATCAGCTGGTTAAAAATAAGACCCTCTCCTTCCGGTTTCATGACTGAATTTTAACGTCGCAATTTGGCATTGTAGGATATTGCCCGTTTGTTCTGTATTACCTTGTAGGCCAGATCTATTTTTCTGGCAGTTATTTGTTTGCCTCTTTATCCAGTTCGTCCTTGGGTTGGATCCATTTTACGAAATTTGAAATTCTCTGTCCTTTCAATCTCCCCCAATTACTTCAATGTGTACCGATATTAGCATAACCCCCTACTGTTCTCAAGAGGCATTAATCTTAAAGATCCTCATCAAGGTTCATATGTCTTAATGTAGTTTTATGTACGTATTTCAGTTTTTAGGAGAGATATTACCAATGTTTGTCAGGTGACGATGGCTTGAAACAAACCGAAACATGTTCATGCATTTCCCAACTCTGATAGAAGTTATATCTAGATCATAAAATGTGAGACACTAACTCGGTGCTGTCTTGTGGTTTGTCTATTGTGTGCTCTGTACAGGTATTGTACACGAATATACACGAGAAAACAAAGAGCAATTAAGCGGCCACATACCCACAGGCTCTGCTCGGGTAAGATCTACTTCTAATTAAAGTTTCCTTGGATTGATACGATACGAGTGTCGAAGGCATCGTCTCGCATCATTCGATACAGATCATCGGGCTCTAGACGACTCCGACACTGTTGCTGCTTTGGAATAACGTAACACAAATTAAAGTTAGTGGAAACAATATTGAACGTGATAGTTGACTTTATGTGGATTTGGGCAACAAGAAAGTAATTAAATGCGCACTCTACAGTTGCATCGGTCCCGTAGCTTAGCTTAGATACTTTCCAACAGAACAAAAAATTCAACTGATGTATGAGAATCCAATGCGAATTCGGAAGGTTGTGTATTCAGAATTGTTGTATTTAATGCTCACTACAGGATTTCTAATCCCAATTAATGTGGCAATTGTTTACATGTGCTTGGTTTTCAATGTTTTAAATAAGTCTAATATCTTAATATCTAAAGTCTTCTAATGTTAAATTTACTATGATACTAATTTAATCTTTAATAAAAGAAAAACAAAAAACGTAATTTCGTATCTAAACTATTATATTATTCTAGTTCTAACATTTATGATTATATTTATAAGATCGGGTTTAATGTAGGAGGTTTATGAAGTGTATTTTATGATTCAAATCAGCATTACAAATTATTTAGAGAATTCTCATGGAGATGGTGATTAGTTGTAATAACAGGTCTCGAGGTACGCAGAAGTCTAAATATTATTTTTTCTGAACTGCAGTGTTGTAGACATTGCATAGTTTGTAGAGTGGGGAATTTTTGTGAGCGCTTGTTGTGAATTTTTCATTCTGAAAAGTAACATTTGTCCTCGAATTAAAGCAGGGCACGTGAAGCTCAAGAGACATAAAAGGTCAGGGTTGTCAATAATAGAATTAACAGTTTTGCACAGAAACTTCAGGTCATCCTTTTGTCTCACAGTTCCAAGCTTTACATTTCAAGATTTAGGAAAAGTTCGCTGTATGCTATATGTGGACAATTACAGTTTTTCTTGAAATATAAATATTTTAAGTATCTCTTTTGGATGAAAGTTTGTGTATGTCTTATGACTGTTGATCACTTATTGCATGAAAGGCAAGTATTGTATGTGTTTCCACCTTCGTTAATTTTGTATTCTATCATAGTACTGCCTATACATCCGGACCCAGTTCGATGTATATGGAAACATAAAACATCCCATGTAGAAGCCCGCGCTGAATAATTACAAGATGAGATAAAAATAGATTAATGGATCCAGGTCGGGTCATATTGCATCACTTTGAGTGGGTCAGTCTTCTTTAACAAGAAGTAGGGCAGTAGACCAGGACGGGTGTGGAATTACATCTCAGAGATGAAGTGGCAATTTCCACCTCTGTTAGTAATGGCGACATAATAACAGGTATTATGTCACGACCAGAATATTACACAGCTCTAGTCTAGATATGAGGGTCGTTTCAACCACGTGGGATGAGTTATATTGCTATCCTTCCCCCGTACGGAGTTTCCAAATAGGAGGAAATATGTGCTTACAAGACAGAGATGAATGTTGGAGGAATTCCTAGCAGAGTAAGGTTGTCGTAGGGAAGTACTGTGAAATAAAGTAAAACCTTCTTCGAACAGAGTAATTGAAAGTAACGTTGTTCATTACAAACCTTTTGATTATAAACCAGGTTGCCCTACAGCCCCTTTCTTTCTACTTGTTAGTGTCCGTCATGCAACAGTGATGAATGGGATGCCTAATCGCAGGGGCTATATTTCGGATAGCAGTTATTTTACTATACACGTTCTATATTAGGGTGCATTTGCAAATACGCCAGCTAGAGTTTAATAACTCGTTCATTTATACGCGTACAAGCATTTCACTCCATCAGAAAGTTACTTGCATGTGGAATGTGCCTTGAACGATTCAATTTCAACCCGTGCTCTATATGGAGCGTGGCATTATACGGAGCTGAGACATGGACACTGAGGAAAGAGGAAGGAAGAAGACTGGAAGCATTTGAGATGTGGATTAGGAGGAGGATGGAGGGGATCCAATGGGTAGAGAAAGTGAGAAATGAGGAGGTGCTGATAAGAGTTGGAGAAGATAGAGAGAGAGGGAGAGGAATAATAAAGATAACCAGGAGGTTGAAACACAATTGGCTTGAATATTGGATGAGTAGAGATTATTTGCTGATGGGTGCTATGGAAGGAACGGGGAATAGAAGAAGAGGACGCAGAAGTTGCCGATGGTTGATCGTATCAGGAGAGATTCCAATTATGAGAAAACGAATAGGGTAGCAGGTGATAGGACTGGATGAAGAGCTGCCATGAGGAAACCTGCCCTAGGGAAGAACACTAATGATGTTGATGATGATGAATTTCAACTCTGTCCGGCGAAATACATGTGTGGAAGGCAGGTGGCTATTTAGTAACTGCTGTGCATACCGTCCGCAAGCTTCGGCTGCGTTTCGACCGGATTCTCCATAGATTAAAATTTTGTCTTTGTATTCGTTGTTGCTGGACACACCAGCCCTGCATTGTGCGTTCGAAAATGAGGCGTACCCGAACAATACGAATTTAGAGGAAGGATATATAATCAGCAATTCTCGATGACAATTATACATAGATTACAATGTGCAGGTCACTCTATGAACATACACGACAAAGCCAGCAACGGCGATTAGTGGTGGGGGTGTAGTTACCACCCCCACTTTGTGAAAAAAACATTATATTTTATTCCATTTTAGCCGGCTGAACTATGAATTACTCAAAACAAGCCGTGTTGTGTTATCTGAAAATTCCTTCCTTCATTTTATTTAATTATTAAAAAAAATTATGAGCAGAAATGCGCACAAAATGTCGTTCGCCGCGGATAACCGATTTCTATAACACCACAGCAAGTAGTGGAGATTTTGGATGCGCTGTGAGGGGTATTCTTTTGCAAAGGTCATGAACGTTGAGGTATGATTCACCCGCTTGCCGCGCGCCTTCGTCAATCTCGCAGTTTCTTTAGTGTCTTAGTATATAGTCAAATACTAAATTACTTGTGAATTGTATAATCACACCGTACTTCCATTTAATCGTAATACATGTGTAATATTGTTCCCTTGGTGAAAGTTTGTAGTTAATTTATCATCATCATTCCCCCTTATCCTGTCGGGTCGGGGTATTTATGGCACTTATCCATCTTCCCCTTTCCTTCCACCATTCCTCTTCTACGATCTTTTCCCAGTCTAAATTTCGTCTTCACTGATTCAATCCACCTAGACCTAGGACTTCTTCTTGCTCTGTCTTGGAATTAGATTCTCCTCCATCCTCTTTACATCTACTCGCGGGAACCTGTTAAACCCTAGAGGGCGCGTTCCAGGTTGGCAGATAGGGGGCCCTACAATTAAGTAGGGTTGGTTTAAATACCCAATACAACTCGGGGACCGGCAGGAAGTCTAGTTCCTGGGGGCTTCAAAGTACTGGGACACCATCTCTCCAGGGGTTACCAAATATGGAGAGCGCAGGCCCAGGGTACGGGTGAAGACACCACCGGCATCAGTGGCGGAAGAGGGAAACTTGTAGCGTCTGTCCTCCAGTGGAGCGGTCTAGAATAACACCTGGCAGTGGCGATCCCATCGTAATAATAGCCTATATACGATATGGTACTAGCAAATCAACCTCGGAAAAGAAAGTTTATAGTATTGAATGAAAATCTAAAAAAACATCATTAACGCACTTAAGTTGGTAATTTGTCAACCTTTGTCGAAATCCCCTCAGAGAGCATCAAGAAGCTTACCCCACAAACCCGGGTGCTTGTACATTTTAACCCCACCCCACACTTCGAATTCCCTATTGCCACTATTAGGGCGAATCTCACGTTATGTAATAGCACCGCACCTGGCTGTGACAGACACGATGCAGACTTTTCTGAGCCACCGCGGGGCATATGTCAGCCGGAGAGAGGAGGCTATTTAAAGACCAAGCACAATAACTACTCTCGTAGTTGGTTTAGCTGCCTGGGAGACTGAGTGGGGTATTTCAATCGCCTCCACAAAGAATACAGTTATGCACTCGAAACGTCGGCCATGTGCAGGCAAGGTACAAAAAACAACAGCACGGTTCTAAAGGGACATCGTGCATCCCATCGATTACTGAATTCGCATCTCCCATTTGGTCTACCCCTTCACTCACTAATCATAATCACAATGACTGCGTACAATCATTCTTCTGTACTATTGATAGAGCCAGAGTATCTGGTTGTCGGACTTGAGCACCAGTCGGATAGTGAATAAGTTAAACCTTCGCCCGTTCTCTAGTCGGAGGAAAGTAGCCGACCTTAGATTCCTGTATAACGGTTTATTTTGTTCTCCTGAACCTGTATCCTTCCTTTCCCTGCAAGTCCCAAGTCGCAAAACCAGAATAAATTCACCCCTTCATATTCCGTATTGCCGCCTCTGTTTTGTTCTAAGAACTTTATTTATCCGCATTCCAACCCGCCTTAACTCTTTATATGACAGGAACTTGGAAGTTTTTCTTTTTATGTCTCCTTTAATCAATGCTTCTTCAACTTATCCCAGCTCATTTCCTTTATATTCCGTTTTTATCTTCTTATCACTGTCCTACCTATTGTACATAATCCAATATATATTTTTTTTTACTGTACTATACCGTTACACATGTCATATCTCTATGTATCTTACTGTGCTCAGCTCTAAGTTCTTCACTTCATTTTACTTTCAGTCTTTAATTTTCCTCATTCTTTTAATATTCCTTTCTGTTTTACTATAAATTGTTGTGTCTCTACAGTTATTTTCTTAGTTATTGATTTCCTTCCGCTACTTTTGTCATTAGATGATTTTCCTTCATTACTCTTTTAATGTTTGCATTCTGCTACTCCGTTGCAAATATATTTTCATTGCGGGACTCTGAAATTCGGCTTCTCTCTGTTTTGTTTCCCAAATAAATAAATAAATAAATAAATACATAAATAAATAAATAAATAAATAAATAAATAAATAAATAAATAAATAAATAAATAAATAAATAAATAAATAAATAAATAAATAAATAAATAAATAAATAAATAAATAAATAAATAAATAAATAAATAAATAAATAAATAAATAAATAAATAAATAAATAAATAAATAAATAAATAAATAAATACATACATACATACATACATACATACATACATACATACATACATACATACATACATACATACATACATACATACATACATACATACATACATACATAAATACATAAATAAATAAATAAATAAATAAATAAATAAATAAATAAATAAATAAATACATACATACATACATACATACATACATACATAAATAAATAAATAAATAAATAAATAAATAAATAAATAAATAAATAAATAAAAAGTAACTCAACATGTCGTGGATGCTTCATATCTAACGTTCTGAATGTGAATATCTGTCCAGTGATAGTACATAAAGACTTTATGCTTTAACGATCATGCCCACACGATAAAATATCGATATTAATCAACAGTGGGGGTGAACTACTGAATTTATGAATCCGATGAAGAAAACATGTTACACTGAAAATGAATATTAATTTCTGTCACGTCAATGTTGATATCTCGACAGCATTTGTGCGAAAAGCTTTAAATAACTCTTCAGAAATCTGAATACTGAAGGCGTAAATTTACATTTTAAATCACGAAGAAGAAAATGGCAGTAATGACGGCGAGTCTCTTGCTCGTCTTGTTACCGACTGACACACTGACTTCCAATTAAGCTATATTATGGAAATTACTGCGACTTTTCGTTTGTAACTTGAATTCTGAGGAAATGGTTTTAGCAGAAATGAGTTTGACTTCACTCCCGCGATCAATGAGGATACGACAGCGTAAAGGAATGGCGGTAACAGATGTAGCATACTGTGGCAAGGGGAGCTGGCAAGGAGCGACAATGTGTGTGTGGGGTCAAAAGCAAACAAATGAATGTCGATAGCGAATTGTTGAAGATTACGGAAGGGGAACTCCTTAGAAGATGGAAGCTGATTTCCAGAGCCCTGATGGTTAGACAGTAATAGGTCGCAATGCTAACTAATTTGGCTAGTGCGAAGTGAACACCAGCCCGCTCTCCCCTAATGTAGTGAGAGTAACATAACGCGTAGGGGTTCTAATAATCCGGACCCCCAGTTAAAAAAACACCTAACGGAATGGGATGAAATCTAAGAGAACTTATCGGAAGAGAACAGCAGAACAGAATAGAGCATAAAGAAACTGAATACTGAAGAAGAGAAAACAGGATGGAATAGAGGAGAACAGGCAATCAAGGAGCTGCACGGCTTGGAAAGGAATAGCAGAAACTGGAACGTGGTAGAACGGAAGTGTAACGGCGTAAAGCCTCCGTACGTGCCTGGTGCACATCTTCGAGTTGACGCCCATAAGCAACCTAAGCGTGTGGGAGAATGAGGCCCTACCTATGATATCTAATGTTGAAGACGGAAGAAAGACGACTATCCGAGCCGGAAGAAGTAATCATTGAAGGTTTAAACCCCCAATGCAGGCGGGAATCGAACTTGGGATCCCTAGGACCAAAGGACAGCATGATAACCAGTTAGCGATTGAGCCAGATGGAAGTGAAGTGAACGGAGCAGAACAGAACGGAACGCAGAGAACGAAATAAGCGGGAGAAGATGTTTCACAATAAAGAGAATGGCAAGACAAGACGACCATTACTCTTGTAATGATCCTGCTTACCTTCCTCAGGATGTGGGATGCAACTCGGCTACGATTTCCACGTCTCCATTACACGCTGCGACATGATGAAAATCTACGACCTGCTTCCTGGGTCAACTGGATATTCACTAGTGTAGCACACGTTAATTTTTTGGAACAATACTCTTTTTTGACAGCCCACTTTAAAAACCTTCTTTGGATATACTTTTGTATTCAACTTACACAAAAACATTTATAACTCTTGAGGTAATATCTTACGTGGAAACTATACCTAAAAATGTGCACGATATTTCTATTTTAAAGAGCAATTTATTTCCATTTGCATGCCTGTTGGTGAATTGGCGGAGAAAGATTGTTAAAATTATGTAAGGATTTTCTCCCTATATGATGTATAAAAGATGGGCAAGGTTTATTAAAGTGAAAAGTAGAGCTGGGATTTTGGTGTAGTAATAGGTAAGATTAAGAACTGATTTGGTTATCAGGAAGTATCGTCTAGCCTACTCTTCCTTAATGTAGTGAGAGTAACATAAATTCTAGGATTTCTGATGGGCCGTACCCCTAATGTTTATGCAAAGCTCATAGCATAAATGTTGCGCAGCATAGGCTATTCTTGTTATGCAGTATGTTCAGCAGTTTGCATTCTGACCTATTACTGCTAAGCTCTATTGATAAGAACAAGACCGTCCAACTTAAAAATACATGCAAAATTTAAAAATGCTTGTATTCGATGATAAAGGATAGGAAGACTATGCCTAAACAATTTAGAGAATTTTGCAGAAAGATAAGAACACGTGAATTCACAATCCAGGCTATGGCTTACTCGCTAGTAAATAGCAGGCCTCACCCGAACTCAATGGCATGATTTTACTTGTAATATTTTTACAATTTCAAAACGTAGAGGACAGGAAATCTGATGGATATGCTGCAAACTCGGTAAGGTGGAACTACTTGCTGAAAAGATAGGAATACAATCAGTTTGATTCCCTGCGAGAGGCAGCTATCCATCGGATGTGACCCTACAAAATTGTCCTAAAAATACAGATTTCTCGTCCACGTAACCGAAAGTTCATTACCTCTTGAAATAGTTGAACGAATAACATTTTTCTATAATTAGCATACAAAGTTCTTCATCTTAATTCTCAATCCGAAGATTGGTTGGCAGCAATTCTTATCCTACACTTAACTGGCTGAGTGGCTGACACGTTTGAGGCGCTGACCTTCTGACCCCAACTTGGCAGGTTCGATTCTGGCTCAGTCCGGTGCTATTTGGAGGTGATCCAATACGTCAGAGTCGTGTCGTAAAAGATCTCCTGCGGGAATGAATTTTGGCACCTCAGCGTCTCCGTAAACCGCAGAAGTAGTTATTGGGACGTAAAGTAATTATTATTATTATTATTATTATTATTATTATTATTATTAATATCTCCTCCACTCCTCTCTGTGATCTGTTAATCTCTTCACGGCTCCTACAAATTCTATGATCCGTCTAGAGTATTACAGTCTAGGTTTTCCTCCATTGTCTTCAATCATTCTTTCCATGACATTAACAATAAGACTATTGTGCCCTGTACATATGCTCAATTAATTGGTATCTTCTGCTTCTCATTGCTGACACTAAAGATCGTTTTCCACCTATCCTGTTAAGAATTTATTTATTTGTGAGTTTTGCTGTCCATGATATATTTTCCATTCTTCTCCATCACCACATCTCGAACTCTTCCAGACATATCTTATCTCATTCACAAATAGTCCACGTTTCTGAGTCATACATGGCCACGTTGCAGACATAGCACTTTATAAATCTCTTTTTAGTCTTCACATTTGTACTCATTGATGTAAGCAATACCCTTTTCTTGTTTTAGGCTTGCAATTCTGCTCTTTATGTCGGCTGAAATTTTGCCATCTGGAGTTATTTTACTTCCTGAGCAGTTAAAGGCATTTACTTGTATGAGTAGTAATTCATTCATTCTTACGATGGCTGCAATATGTTTATTTATTAATTCATTTATTTATTTATTGATTCATTTTACTTAAGGTGTGGAGAAGTTATGGCTCGTGGACCTCTCTTACACTTAACCACGTAAGATACAAGATAATACATATATAAAAGATATACACTATTTTATTATAAATCAAACAGAACTAAGCTAATTAACAGATTTGGACAACACTTAATGAAGTTTTCTTGCTATTTGCTTTACGTCGCACCGACACAGAAAAGTCTTATGGCGACGATGGGGTAGGAAAAGCTTAGGAATGGGAAGGAACCGGCCATGGCCTTAATTAGGGTACAGGCCCAGCATTTGCCTGGTGAAAATATGAAACCACGGAAGACCACCTTCAAGGCTGGGATGCCGACAGTGGGTTTCGAACCAACTATCTTCCGAATGCAAGCTCACAGCTGCGCGCCTCTCATCGCACAGCCAACTCGCCCGGTACTTAAGGAGGAGATAAATCCAAGTTGAAAAATGAAATATAATAAATCAATAAAATAAATCCGACGCATAAAAGTAAAAAAAGGAAGGGAATAAAGTCATAATGAAGTGAAAGTTAAATACAAACTAAAAAAATATAAGCAATGCATAAATAGCACACAATACATAATGAAGTAACGGAAATACAAGTGTGGCAATAAATAGTGATCTATGCACATGAGTTAAAAGGTAAATATTATGTATATTTAGACTACGTATAATAATAATAATAATAATAATAATAATAATAATAATAATAATAATAATAATAATAATAATAATAACCTAATATACCATTATTTCAGTCTTTTTTGTATCAATTTTCACGTCATACTTCTCTCTAATACCTTTTGCAGTTTCTCTTCGTTCTTCTCAGTGACAGCTATGTCGTCAGTAAATCTTATCCCCTTGCGTTCCACCCTATTGACCTTTATCCCCTCGATGCCTTTCTGAATATACAATTTGAATAGCACTGGGCACTTGTGACGACTTATATCCCTGTGATACTCCTTTCTGTATGTGAACCTCCTGTACCTCATCATTTATGTTTATTATCACCTCTTTGGTTTCTATAGAGTTGAAAGAAAAAGAACGTTAAAGTTGTATGTAATAAATAGAGTCCGGATTATTAGGTGCTGATAGATTAGAATGCAAACTTACTTAAGCCAGAAACAAGTATACCCTACACTGTACAACGGTTATGCTATGAGATTTGCATAGATATTAGGAGTACAGCCTATAGAACTCCTTGAATTTATGCTACTCTTCCTACAGTATGGTACATCGGGTTGCATGACACTTCCTATAAAACAAACTACTTTTCATTCTAATCTATTACTACCTACAAATCCGAGGTATAGTAATAAATGAGTAGAAATGAGTCCAGGCTTAGGTTACGTCACTTCCCTTGAAATGAACGTCAGTTCATACCTCGTTAAAATGCCTACGCTTACCAGAGATGAGAACCAACCAGACGGCAGAGTAATATTATTACCAAGTCTCAGCCTTGTACGTGATAATGGCGCAACTTTGTCTCGTGTCGTTGAGAGGAAATTAGACATTTCTTTAAGGACGTAGAGTCATTGCTTGCTCCTCTGTGGGACGCCAGGGCTAACAGATTAAACGTCATCTCCAGAGATAAAGACTCCAACAGAGTGTTTCTTAAAACTTTCCACCATATACTGGCATGTAACATCAAGTCTTCTATTCTGTTATCACAAGAGACCGGCGGGGATTTAGGCAGTAATAGCTTAGAATGCAAACTTATTGAAGTCGGTAACAAATATAGTCTATACTGCACATCGCTTCTGGTATGAGTTTTGCATAAACATTAGGGGTACGTCCCATCACAACGCCTACAATTAATTTATGTTACTCTCGCAACATATGCAAGAGGGAACAAGGTGACAAGACCTATAAAGGACGTAAACATATAAAGAAAGGACCTAAAACTGACAAAAAGAAAGTAGAAAAACAATCCAAATTCATTCATAATTTTAGTGGTCGAGAGAAGAAAACAAAAACGTGCAGAAATACTTCAAGACTTGTACGCTACCAATGCAAAGATTGACAGGAGATGGACGAACCATTAAGATCTATTTTGACAAGACTCGCAATTCAGGGCTTTCATAATAAATTGTGTACTAATAAGAAATTCCATGAGCCAAATCTTGAGTGTGAGTGTGTGTGTATTATGTGGAAAATACCGTGACAAGTATCATATAACTGTAGTAAGAGGGTCAGATCGATAATCGATTACAGTAGACACTGAATTTCACAATTTGTACTTGCATATTTATGCGCATTTCCAAATATATATAATGTTTAAGAATGCAAACTTCTTGTGGAATTAAACCTTTCTTTCCTTCTTAATCTGTTTATCCTCCAGGGTTGGTTTCTCCCTCGGATTCAGTGAGGGATCCCATCTCCACCGTCTGAAGGGCAGTGTCCTGGAGCGTGAGACATTGGGTTGGGGGATACAACTGGGGAGGATGCCCAGTACCTCGCCCAGGCGGCCGCACCTGCTATGCTGAACAGGGACCTTGCTGGGGGATGGGAAGTTTGGAAGGTATAGACGAGGAAGAGGGAAGGAATTGGCAGTGGCCTTAAGTTAGGTACCATCCCAGCATTTGCCTGGAGAAGAAGTGGGGAAACCACGGAACACCACTTGCAGGATGGCTGAGGTGGGAATTGAACCAACCTCTACTCAGTTGACCTCCCAAGGCTGAGTGGACCCCGTTCCAGCCCGCGTACCACTTTTCAAATTTCGTGGCAGAGCCGAAATCGAACCCGAGCCTCCGGGGGTGGCAGCAAATTCCATTATCCACTACACCACAGAGGCGGACGGAATGAAACCTAAAGGGCAAAAATATCAGTCATGTACTTCTTCTTTCAGACAGAATATATTTTTGACTTCACATAATCCCGCGCCTGCTAAGAAACTACTTGCAGAATTTAGAATGAAATATTTTTTCTACCTAGAATGAATTCAGCGAACTCTGAATGAACACCCTGGAGAAAGAAACTGAAATTAGTATAACCAGAATCACTTTTGGCTTAACTACACTAGGGTTACAGGAATTGGAATTCGGAAACCTCATCTCAGTTGGTTTTGCAGTATATCACAAGAGTCATCTCCAGGTTGTTAGATTTTCAGACAGCACGCTGCGAAACATCGAGAAACTTCTATCCATATCAACAGATGTTAAGGGTTCATACTTGAAGCAAGTGAAATCCTCCCCTTCAAAAACACTCACACCAAAATCTTCTGCCTTCAATATTTCACTTATCTTGTACATAATTTGATACTGGTTTTTCCAAGCACTAGATTCATTTTCATTTTCCAGTTCATTTCATTTTGTCTTCGTTTTCCCTCTTTTAAGATATTGTTTGTACTGAGAATGAACAGTAAAAATTTAATGAAAAGAAGGTAAATTGCAAAAAAGCCTTTAATTTTAAAAAGTGTGAAAAACTTCAAATAACCCGAAAAAAAAAGGACAAACAAAATCCACCGGCTATGTGGATGATGTTGTTCCGCGAAAAATCACAGTAGTACTCGCCACAAATGGAAGATAAAAATTGCTTTTACTCAAATAAATTTTCAAATCGGAGGTTGATTAAGAAATAATCCGAAATATTTTATATTAGGGAATACATACTTTACTGCCTTACAACTACCATTTCTGCTACGTCGCAGTGCTTCCTTAAGTGTTTTGTTTATCTAACACTGTCGTGTGTGGTATCTTTGCTCACTGAAGTTCTTTGGTGCCGTTTTATTGGTTTTTCTCATTCGATGTAATTTGAAGGGCAGTCACTACATGTGCCCAAACTGATTTATTAAACGATTCATTGGTCCAGGGATCATGCTAGTTTCCTTTCATCAAAATACCCGCGCTGGACATATGGAAAAAATTAGAATTCACAGACATAGCACTCCCATTCATCGGTGCCAGCCCTAAACCTCAGAAATAAATAAAAGACGGCGCTAGCAGTGGAATGAAGCACAACGGAGTCCCTTTTACAGCTCGTAAGTACGTATACATATTTATCGCTAGTAACGACGGTATTTCTTAATCAACCTCCGATCTGAGACTCCATTTGAGTAAAATATACTACCATCCTTTATCTGTGACAAATATTACAGTGATAACCCGTGGATCATCATCTGGCCTACAATGACTCAGAAGGAAGATATATTATGTCGGGAGTCGCCTCCCATCACTCGGGAAGAAAATTATTTTCTTCTCAACTTTCCAGCTCTAATAATAACGGTGAAGTGAGTGAGTTACAAAACTTGTTGAAAGGGGCCTCTATCATGCGACTCACATATTTAAATACGACGTTGTGTGTTCTTTTGTATATGTTGTAACATTTGTTGGGGAATTGAGGCATAGCATTCAATTTTTCCTCTGGGAGTTCTGGAATTGTGTGAGGATGAGTCCTGTAAGCAACATTCTTAAGGTAACCCGGAAGACCGAGGAGGCTACAACCAGTTCGAAATCACTCGCCCATGAAAACATTGATCCAAAAAAGTCATGGTGCTGTTTGCTGTATGAGGCGTAGCATTATCCTGCTCAAAACCACGTTTCTTGCAGATGGTATTCTGATACAATATTTAAGAATTGTTGCACCATCGTAGCACTAACTGTTCATTGCATCGTGAAGGAATGTGCTGAAGATTCACATACGCGTCGTTGCACACTAAACACCCAATTTGTGCGGGTGCAGAGGTGAATCAATCAATCAATCAATCAATCAATCAATCAATCAATCAATCAATCAATCAATCAATCAATCAATCAATCAATCAATCAATCAATCAATCAATCAATCAATCAATCAATCAATCAATCAATCAATCAATCAATCAATCAATCAATCAATCAATCAATCAATCAATCAATCAATCAATCAATCAATCAATCAATCAATCAATCAATCAATCAATCAATCAATCAATCAATCAATCAATCAATCAATCAATCAATCAATCAATCAATCAATCAATCAATCAATCAATCAATCAATCAATCAAATTATGATTAATATTACCATACCAGGAAGAACTTAAAAACACAATTCAACTACTTCTTTTACAAATTGCTTGACGTCACACCGACACAGATAGGTTTTATGGCGACGATGGGATAGGAAAGGGTCACCTTAATTAAGGTACAGCACCAGCATGTGCTGGTGTGAAAATGGATAACTATGTTCAGGTTTGCTGACAGTGGGTTCAGATCCACTATCTCCCGAATGCAAGCGCACAGCTGCTGGGACTTAATCGCTCGCTCGGTTAATCAACTCTTGAGGAATACAAAGTAGTTATACTAATCTCAGGGATGAAGTAATTATTTCCGCGACTGTACGTGGGTCGATGATTTGTAAATTCACTTCCAGGACCATTTCCTGTTATCTGTCAAGGAGAAGAAGATGAAACTTCCTGTAAAAAGGAACAGAACTAGATAAGGGATTCATGAATTATGTACGCGAAGCCCGTCAAGGGGAAGCCATGGGGGAACGGTCTGTCAGATTCTTAATGTACAATTTTGATGCTAAATGCTGTCAAGAGTGAAAGAACAGGAAAATGTCGTGTGTTTACAGCCAAGTCAGTTTCTTGTTAGAAAGTGACAGTGGTGTATCGACTATGAAACGGAAGTCGTCTCTGTTGGCGCCGATAAGGGGACAGTCTGGAGATAAAATCGATATTTAGGTCATTTTGGAGGAGACAAATTATGGCTGAAATTGAAAAGATTGTGTTTCGTCTTTCTTGTTACGAGGTTATTGCATTGAATTGAAATAATTTATCACTTTCATAACAATTTGTATGGTAGTCTGGAAAGAGCACAAGTGGGCGTGGCGTATTCCATGCTTTCATTTTCCCGCCAATTATAATTTGACATATTATTCCCATTTTCCCCCTTAATATTTCGGCAAATATAACAGCATTTGCATGGTTTATGTATCACGGTTATATTTGGAAACCTGTATATGGAATTTTTGATTTACTGGGTGAGTTAGCCGTGAGGTAAGAGGCACGCACCAGTGATCTTGCATCCGGGAGATAGTGGGTTGGAACTCCACTGTCGGCAGCCCTGAAGATTATTTTCCGTGGTTTCCCATTTACACACCAGGCAAATGCTGGCGGCTTCCTTCCAATTCCTAGGCCGTTCCTATCCAACCGCTGCCATAAGACCTTTATGTGTCGGTGCGACGTAAATATAATAATAATAAATACATTTTGATAGCGGAATTTTTCAAGTAGGCCTAATAGTGTTGTTATATCCAAACTTTTAGAACATAAAATTTACATTAACTTTATTACAATATTACTCCTTGTACAGAAAAAGAATTGCACAGTGATTTTTAGAGTAGGATTAGCTACCTAATTCCAAATTGTTATTATCATCTCAATTAAATTCATGAAAAAACGGAATTATTTTTCAAAAACATTTGAAATAAATTTTCGTGATATCCCAAATTTATTTAGGTGACATTCCAAAAAAGTTTCGTGAAAATCATTGCATTAGATAAAAATATGTATTTATCTTCAGACTGTCCCCTAAAGGTCTCTTAAATTGGTATGGATTTTAGCGAATGTTGGAAATATTTCTCGTTTTCTATCACAGAAGTTAGTCACTTGCATTACCTCTGAGTATTGAGGGTGACATATCTCTCTCTTTGTTAGAATACTTATTATGTGATGGGGATATCAGTCTGTTCGCATTGTAATCCACCCAACAGGAATATTCATCCTGAGAAGGCCACTGCCCGCTCTACAGCAGCGATAACACAGGTGTCCTTGCACTGGAATTGCTAAGAGTTAAACAGGCAACTTGTCTGTCCGCGCCGCTAAGTGGCTAGCATACCTTCCAGGCGTTCTGAACGGCGATATGAACGGACATTATTTGTCCTCACCAGATAACAAATACAAGACGCTGTAGACATCCAAGACAGCCGCCTGGGCGAAGTACTGATTGTGTTCCCGACCAAAAGTCTCGCTACAGGACACTGCACTTGAGGTGACAGAAGTGGTATCCCTCGCTGCGTCCGAGGGAGAAACCAACCCTGGACGGTAAAAGGATTAAAAAGAAGAAGAATATTAGTCAAATAGGTGAGTGAGTGAAACGATGCTTTTCCGACTGAGCCAGAATTTTGCTATTGCATGCGTTGATGTTTTGACGCATTATTCTTATCATGATTAATTAGCGACCCACATTTTTATAATGTTTTTAATTTTCTGAGATACGATCTACAGAACAGTGCTGGTCTACTGATAAGTGTGGGAAACGTAGCACGAAGCCGCCAACTGTGCGAAGTAAAAGCCCAGCTAGATCTGTAGTAAGTTACCGCCTAACTACTGATAAAGTAGTAACAAGTGCCTGCTACTGATACGATCATCAAAGTGGATGTGGCCCTGAAGGATTCGACTGATATCATATTAGAAACGCACAAACAGAGCAATTTTTCACGCATATCTGCGAAAGAGGAAAAGAACTAATAACCTGTGCTGAAAATGTAAGAAGGATTAAGTAAACTAATATACTTAAATACGATTACAATATTTAATAAACAAACGCAGACATTTATTGCTATAAATCGTTTCGCTAGTAGTAAATCAATATACATCGCTTTTTAAAGCAGTGTTATCTACCTAATTCCAAAATTTTATTAACATCCGAATTTTATATCATGAAAAAATCGAATTAAAACTTTGTTTGGAAAATATTAGTAGTATATGGAATAAATTTTTGTGATATTCCTACTTTAACTTAGCTGGCATTCCCACAACGTTTCGTGAAAATCCCTGCATTAGGTATACATATCTGTTTATCTCCATACTGTCCCCTTCAGGTATCTTAAAGTGATATGGACTTTAGCGAATGTTGGAAAGAAATATGCAAAAACTGGGTAAGTCCACTTTTGGTCATAAACGAGGAGGAAGATGAATAATATATTATTTGATGATGTGCATGTTTTGGTGCATGAACTAGACTTGTTTTTGCACCAATGCCCTCAAATGTAATTATATATATATATAAAGTGTTCTGCTCTTAGGCAGGTTTTCAGACAGCCGCTCTTCATGCAGTCCTGTCTGCAGCTATCCTCTTAGGTTCGAGGTATTTACTGATATTTTGACTCTGTTCACCATCTGGTACCTTCTCATTCCTCCTCTTCTCCTTCCATTAACCGATCCTTCTAGAGCTTCCATCAACAAACACTCTCTCTGTAGCCAGTTCCTCTTCCTTGTATGGATGGTTTGTAATAAATTCAACTCCCTCCAAAATCTGCTCGCTCCACAGCCTTTCGACCCAGGATATCATTTCCATCCTTCTCCATAACCACATTTCAAATACTTTTAGTCTGTTTTCATCTATCTTCCTTAGCATGCAGGTCTCTGCTCCATAAAGCGCCACAGTCGAAAGAAAGCATTTCGCCAGCCTCTTTCTTAACCTCAAGTCCAAGCGTCCACACAGGAGTTTCTTCTTTCTGTTGAAGTCTTCTTTAGCGATGGCAATGCGAGTTCTTGACTCCCTACTGCTTCTCATATCGTCCGTTACCATCCTTCCTAGATAGTTGAAAGTTGACTCTTGTTCAATATCCTTCTTGTCGTTTGCCTTTTTCCCTCGTGCAAATCTCACCATACTCTTGTCTTGTTCTTACTAAGTTTCACTCCATATTGCTTACAGGTTTCATTCAGGTTTTCTAGCAATCCATTTAGAACCTTTTCATCCTCTGTTAACAACACCATGCCATCCGCAAATTGAATACACTCTAGTCTCCTGAAAATGGAATTAAGTTACCCTTTTGTTCAAAATGTTATTTCTATAAACGTGTGCCGTAATATTTTATTTTAAACAGTTTCTCATCTCGACAGAGGAACTTATTTTTGTGTGGAAAAACCAGAAAGACACAATAGATGCACTTGCGCTGAAATACACATTTTCTTTGCCTGCAAAGTGGGGAAAAGTGACTTAAAATCCTCCCTCCACCAACAGTTTTAGTACGTAAAATGTATGGTCAGTCTTCACCCCTAAGGCAGGTTGGATCCTCCACGGCTCTGCCATCAGAGGTAATAGATAGCCTAGGCGTCACTGAAGAGGAGTACTAAGGAAATGAGGAGTGAGGTAGTTTCCCGTTGCTTTCCTCACCGATCCAGAAGTTGCTATTACATATCAGTCTGCGAAGCCCATTGAAATGCATGAATCAACCGATTCTATGAGGAACATTTGCACGTAATTCATAACAGGGACTGGCTGCTTTAGTAGCATCGCTCATACCTCAGTCATTTTCATATTGTCAAAGCCAAGGATAAGACTTAGACAGGTCAAGGAAAGTAACAAAATACGATTCTTTATTTAGAAATAGTAGGAAACCGGGCGAGTAGTTGGCCTTGCGGTAAGGGGCACGCAGCTGTGGGCTTGCATCCGGGAGGTAGTGGGTTCGAACCCCACTTTCGGCAACCGTGAAGAAGGTTTTCCCTGGTTTCCCATTTTCACACCAGACAAATACTGGGGCAGTACCTTAATTAAGGCCATGGTCACTTCTTTCCCACTCGTAGGCTGTTCCTAACCCATCGTCGTCATAAGACCTAACTGTGTCGGTGCGACGTAAAACAAATTGTAGATAAAAAGAATGAAAGGAAAACTTTCTTCTGATAACTGTAAACAGTAGTTTTTTAGTACAGGTCATCCGTTGTCTTTTCCACTGTATAGATAGTCTTCATACAGGAATACGGCTTCAAACTTACAGTACGACTTCTAAGTGCTGCCATTTTGACATTTTACCAGTTGTTAAGAGGTTTAACACAGGGCTGGTGTCATGTTAATTTAACACAAGTATTAACAGTTTGTTAGTGTTAACAATTCTTGAGCCAAGATGAGTGGCTCAGACGGTTGAGGCGCTAGCCTTCTTACTCCAACTCGGCAGGTTCGATCCTGGCTCAATCCGGTGGTATTTGAAGGTGCTCAAATACGCCAACCTTGTGTCGGTAGATTTACTGGCACGTAAAAGAGTTCCTGCGGAACTAAATTTCGGCACCTCGGCGTCTCCGAAGACCGTAAAAGTAGTTAGTGGGACGTAAAGCAAATAACAATTCTTGATGAGACGGCCATTTTTAAAACTGTGTATTAGGTTTGCTTAATAACAGTATTAACACTTAACATTCGTTGAAGAAACTGGTACTACGTATATTAAAAAATAACAGCCGCAACGTATAACAAGACAAAAGTAATGAACGTTTGAGAATGATTCTCTCTGGTCTGTGATCAAAGACTTCCCAGTTATGTACCGTGATATCTGAAAGATGTCAAACATTAATATATTGTATGAGATGTTTTCGCATGAATTTCGAACAAATCTCCGTCGTGCAATATGCCATTAAATCTCACTCAGAAAATATAGAAGGAAAGCGACGTAGGCGACGACGAGAAATTCTGCTTAGAACCTTACATTTCATGTAATGGATAACTGTAAATTCACACCTTGCATAATTTCCTGCAAACAGCGAGATATCTTCTTCCTCTATCAAATAGAACGAAGTGCATTTATGAATTATGTAATATATATATTTGTTTGTGTAAAAAGAGTAAATGTACCTTTCTATGGCTCGAGCCTGGAGGAAATATATGAATAGGAAACGTGCTTATTTGTCGTATTCTCCCTGGAATTCGCACACTGTGAGGGCAAAGATTCAAACAAGAGACCACCGGATCTATCTCGGCGGCGTCAATGAAATATCACTTTCCAAGGAGACAGTGTGTAATGGAAGGTCAACTGAAAAGAGGGCAATTCTTCTTGTATACATCCGTCCTGTTCGAAATGTCAGAGTTTTATTTTTCAGTATCTATTGTCTATCATTTATAATATTTATGCCAGTTACTTGAAGAAATTTATCATATTCCCGACGCTGTTGACTATTTCAGAAAATAATTTGCAATAGATCCATATAAAGTGATGGAGTCTACCGAAGTTAAACACCTGATCTTTGAACTTGGACAGATCATGATCTTCATTGGCTCTTAGTCACAGATGAACTGGGAAAGAATTCTCCCGTTACTAGAAAAATGTAACAGTTTACTTGAGTATATTGTATTGTATTGAAAAGGTGGCAATTAGAAAAACTATAGGAATTGTATCACAAGTAAGTTCTTGCTAAGACATAAATTTTTTCTTCTTTACCTCTGCACATTCAAGAAGATGTAGGCTATTATTATTAATAATAATTTTTTATAGATACAGCCATCTCTGGGCTACGAACCGACAACTGCCGATCATTCCATATTTATTTCTTCCTTGCTTTGTTCTTTCCTGCCAAAATAGTTTAGCCAGAAACCTTAAGGAGAAATCTTAATGAAATTAATCGAACCTCTTGTAATGCCACATTTGACTCTTGCGATGTTGTTTTCAATGATGTGAGGCCACAATTTTCCCTAAGGCTACAGCGCGCTCAAAATGCATATGTGAAAGATGTATGCAATTTAAGAAAATACGACCACGTGTCATCATCTCTCCTAGAACTCGAGTTTTCGCGACTCCATGTTCGTCGTAACCATCATACATTGTCTTTCCTTCACGGAGTTCTTACAACATCTTTCCAATCTTACCTCTTCCTTCGCGTTTCCATTACTTCTCAAATGTGCAGAACAGAGATACAGGAGCACAAATATCAAACCCTCTCGTAATTCCTCACCATCAAACTGCCGCATGTAACAACTCATTTTCTGTGTTTGCCGCACCAGAATGGAACCGTTTACTGGATGACGTCAGAGGAATACCAACCACAGGGTCATTTAAAAGAGCCTTAAGAGGTACAGAAGGATGCGAGTGAACTGTGCATTTCTGGTCATTCATTGATCGTGCTATTAAATTAGCACCACTGGGTATAATTTTCACTTTTTCACAATTTGCTTAACGTCGCACCAACCAACCAAAGATACCTAGGTCTTACGGCGACGTTGGGATATGAAACGATGCGAATGGGAAGGAAGTGGCCTTAATTAAGCTACAGCCCCGCCATTATCCTGGTGTAAATATGGGAAAACACGGAAAACTACCTTCAGGGCTGCCGACAGTGGGGTTGGGACCTACTCCCAGATTATTATTATTATTATTATTATTATTATTATTATTATTATTATTATTATTATTATTATTATTATTATTATTGCTGTTGTGTGTCTCACTGGGGTGGAATTATATTTCAGTTATAATATATTTTGATTGTGTTCAATTGTGTTTTGCCTCGTATTCATTATGACTCTAATGTATAATGATTAGTTTTGAGGCCTCAACTACGCCAATAAAGACATTTGGGGTGCTCAGGATCATAAACTGCGTAATGATTTTTTGGCCAATTTAGGTTATTACTGGTGTCTGGAAGTCCGGAACATAAGCTGATGAAGTATGCGAACGTGTGTATCAAACTAATTAATTTAGCCATGTAAAAAAAGCCGTTGAATATGAGACTCCACTGGGAAAACCTGCTTAATGCACCTACAAATTAGGAGACATCTGTCAGGATTTGTTGAAAGTCTACAATCAAAAGATTAGCTGCATTATTACGGGCATGATAGACAGGAATGCGGAACACATTAGCGCGACGTTCTTAAATTACGGATGGAAGATCAAAACCACTGTCTTCAAGTCCCAAGGACTCCAGGTGAATGCAGAACGCTGGAAATGAGTCGTAGTCGTCAAAAAGAGGTATGGAGAAAATCTTTCTTCCTTTCTCTCGTCAGGAATTTCTGTTTCAGAAGCAAACATCGAGGACGTGGAGATGCTTTTTTTAAAACTCTTTGGGAATTCATGAAGGATGCAATAAAATTGTCGTTTAAACTATGCAGCCACTGAAACGTACGGAAAGTTGAAGCATCATTATGATCCTGAAGGAAAACAAGCCAGCACAGTGTGGAAATCGCAAAAAAAAAAAGTTAAAACTTGTTCCATCTGCGGGGAAAGTGTTGGTGATCACATTTTCTGACTATAGTTTTTTTGTTATTGGCTTTACGTCGCACCGACACAGATAGGTCTTACGGCGAAGATGGGACAGGAAAGGGCTAGGACTGGGAAGGAAGCGGCCGTGGCCTTGATTAAGGTACAGCCTTTACCTGGTGTGAAAATGGGAAACCATGGAAAACCATCTTCAGGGCTGCCGAGAGTGGGATTCGAACCCTCTATCTCCCGCATACTGGATACTGGCCGCACTTAAGCGACTGCAGCTATCGAGCTCGGTATTTTTGACTATAGTGGAATGATTTACGAGCATGCCGTTCCCCGTCACACTACTGTTACTAGACATCAGTATTGGCTACACTGAGGAAGCACATTGCAAAGAAACGACCGGAGCTTTCTCGGACTGGGTGGCGACTTCATCACGACAATACCCGGCCTCACATCGCAAATCAAGTCATGCACTTTCTGGCTCGATTCAACATTACCTGTGTACCGCATCCACCTTATAGCCCTGATCTTGCACCCTGTGATTTTGTTATTCACATCAATAAAGGCATTCAATTTAAGAATTCTGAAGCAATGCTCAGAAAAAGTGATGTGATTCTCAAGGACCTGACGGAGAATGGTCTGCAGCATGTATTCAAGGACTGGCAGAGACGATATAAAAAGTGCATTAAAGTAGGAGGGGACTATTTTAAAAAAGATCATGTAAACATTGAAATGGAGTAATAAACACCTGTGAAAAAATAGACTCAGTCTTTGTTGATCAGCCCTCGTATTAGACGGACAGATTACAAAACCGGCCAGTGGTCTGCACAGTGATTATGTCTCCCATGTTACAAGCCATTTCGTGACTCAACACTTCTAACAGCATAACATCAAACGATTTAAGACTATTTTAGGAGTCTTGTTTACAACAATATCGTTATCCCGTGGCGGTCTAGTGATAAAACATAACGAAGTGGCTGGACAGAGGCCGGTACTTAACCCCAGTGTCGCTGAGCTGTGCGTGGACTTGGCACGAGACTCCACGTAGAAGTTATAAATGTCTGCCATAATTCTCTCTCGCTCACTTAGAAAGCCATGCGCCGTATCATTACCCTCATCTTTCTCAGCAGTTCGTTAACACATCACAAAGTTTAAATTTCTCTCCGACTTGTTTGTAGTTTCTAGAATACTGTAGTAGTACCAATAATAACTGAAGAACAGGGTCCGTGTTTTTAGCCAGTAACAGACTGAGAACTTACTTGCGACTAACAAATAGAGTGGCTGCTTGATTTTGGACATGCAGCTGTCAGTATGCATTCGGGAGGAAGTGGGTTTGAAGTCCTGAATATGCTACTCAGTGGTTTCACACCAGGAAAATGCTGGGGCTGTACTTTAATTAAGGCCATGATCGCTTCCTTCATACCCGTAGCCCTACCCTATCCCATCGTTATCAAAGGAACTACCTGTGTCAGTCCGATGTATGGCAAATTGTATGGAACTAACAAATATAATGACCGAGCTCGATAGCTGAAGTCGATTAAGGGAGGCCAGTATCCAGTAATCGGGAGATAGTGGGTTCGAATCCCACTGTCGGCAGCCCTGAATATGGTTTTCCGTGGTTTCCCATGTTCACACCAGGCAAACGCTGGGGATGTACCTTAATTAAGACCATGGGCGCTTCCTTTCCACTCCTAGCTTCTTCCTGTCCCATCGTCGCTATAAGACCTATCTGTGTCGGTGCGACGTAAAGCAACTTAAAGGAATAGAATGTAGCTCGCACGACAGTCCTGCTTTGAGATTTGCATAATCTTGAGGGGCAAGACATTTTTCCGCCCTTAAAATATCCGACTCCCTCTGCCGGGTTTGAACCCACTTTTCGACACTCTACCACTGATCTACGGACGTTCTACGACTCACTCACTATTCTTATGCCTATTGCTCGCGGTAAAATGTTTCGTAAAATTTGTTGTACAATTAATTTTATAAAAATTTGGTGAAAACAAGTTGTGTTCCTCACGATAAAATGATTTTATAAAATCCGTGGAAACATGAGGATGGCCATCTATGAACTTACTTTCGAACTGAAATGTGTATGTGCTGCCATCTGTCGATAAACTTTTAAATCAATAATCAGCTGTTCAACTTATAATGTGTTTGAGAGTATGACTCCAACAAACAAAGCAAAACTTGCTGCTTTAGCTGCACTTATATGTTGTACAGTGGTAAAAAGGAAGAAAAGAAATGCCAGGAAATGCTGGACTCGGGATTGGATCAACAGAAGAGAAGAAGGTAAAGGATTGCTGTCCTTGGTCGAAAATTAGTTGAGGTTAGAAGACCAGCATTCATATAAGAATTCAGCGATTGTGTTTTCTCCCTCTCTTCTTGCATTTCTGTTGTGGTAAAGTGGTGTTTTAACTTAGTACAAACAAGGATATTTCTAGTATTCGTCAGTAAAACACTAACAGCCTCCTTAGTCCACCCGGATCCTGCCATTTTAGAAAGAAGTGTTTGTTTACAATAGAGCTTCACAATCTTCTCACGACGTAGCGCTAGAATCATCGTGATATCAGCTTCGCTGATTGGTTCGTTTCGTAAAATTAATTTTACGGAATAGAACATGTCCTATTTTATGAAAAGTTTTATGAAAGGTTTTATAAAACTTGAATTTGACCGTGAGCAACAGAAATTTTATAAAATTAAATTATTGTACAATAAATTTGACAGAAAATTTTACCGTGAGCAACAGGCATTACGGTTTTCAAGGACGCTGACGTGCGAGAAACTTGCCACGCAGATATTGTTTGATGTGCCGATAAATCTACTACGACTAGCGTATTTGAGTGATTGCAAGTACCATCGAACCTGTCAGGTTATAAGTTTCAGCAAGGGGAAAATACCTCTCAGTTTTAATTATATGTTGGGGTGAAAGTACCTCACGGGATTTAATATAAGAAAATATCACACAAACGGGATTGTATGTAAGGATTATGGATCTCTTTACATGGTTTATTTAGTATTTAACGATGTAAAGGAGAGGGCATATAAGTCAATGGTAAGACCCCAATTAGAATATGGTCTTTCTACATAGGACTCCCACCAGGATAATATGATTCGAGAACTGGAAAAGATTCGAAGGAAAGCACAACGATTTGTTCGGAGTGATTTCTGACAAATGACTAGAGCTACGACAATGCTGCAAACGTTCGGGTAGGAAGATTTCGAAGTAAGGAGACGAGATGTTCGAGTAAGTGGTATGTTCCGAGCTGGGATTACGTGGAAGGACATCAGTAGACGAATAAGCTTGGGTTGAGTTTTTTTAAAAAAGTACGGAAGTTTATAAAAAATGAAAATAATGTTTTAATTCAAGTCGTCAAATTCACGTTTGATGGATTTTGAACTCCAAGGTAAACAACTGTTAGGGTAACTGATTTATTGATTGGTTGATAAATAATCTCGTCAAATCTGAATCCTCCTCTTTACGAATGAATGGAGCAAACCGTTATCACCTCGAAGAGACAAACCCAGTTGGAAGGAGCCCAGCAGAAGCTGAATGAGTGAATTATTATACTTTCACTCTTATTTTTCTCAGTTATTTATGCTCCGTTGTGACGGCTCAGCACGCATTCACTGATTTATTTGTCACTTTTATAACTTCCATTTAACACAGCGCGTTCTACGATCTATCTTCATTTGTACATGAATGAGGATAAAATATTAGTAACTCATGAAATATACGGGAGATGTTTAAAAACATAAATTTTTCTTTACCTGTTGCAGGAGAAAAATCACAGAGATTCTGTTATCTGACAATTGTTCTTTTAATGTGTGATCATTCTTTCATCGGTAAGTCACTGTTCGATAGAACACAACACATTTTTATTATAAATCATTAAATCCACAATTTATTTCTTATTCATTTTTGTTGTGCTTTATTGCAGGGGATTCTACCCTAAGACGGGAAAGAGCTGACTGTTCCGCCAGGAGGTGGTGGTATACAATTGCTAATCACTAGATTGCGTGCCAAAAGCCTGCATTCAATTCTAAATCTCTCCGCAGTGCTCATATGGAGTGAGGGAATATGACGCTGTAGATGGTGATTTGTTTGTCAGATGGGGACGTTAAGCCTCGAGGAGAGCATAGGGCGTTATGCGACACCCTCTCCTTATCACATTCTACATCCAGTGGCACACGTCGCCTAAGCGCGTCAAATAGAAAGATTTGCACCGGTGGAGGTGAACATATACTCGAACACTCTCTGCACTAAAAGTCATACATTGAATAATAAATTCATCTTCTTGTCTCATTATGCCCATTCATAGAGCACGTATGAACTTGTTCATTAGCTTGATGATTTTCGCCTTCCTATTCTCCAAAAATCTCTTCTTGAACTCACTGTGTTGCCTCTTCCGTTCTTCTGACCACTTCGTCCCAGTCCTGCTGCTAGTTTTCACCACAAATGGGTGTTTATTTGATGGGGCTATGAAGACTTCGCGATTTTCCATGATCATGTTGTTTATTCTCCTGTTTGGGAATTTATTGCACTGGATAATCTTCTTGTGAATCTATTGTTATTCATCCTAAAAAATTGTCCAAAAAATTTCGACTGTCTCCTCCGTACGGTGTTGATGAAACTTTCTGTACCGAGCTCGATAGCTGCAGTCGCTTAAGTGCGGCCAGTAACCAGTAATCGGGAGATAGTGGGTTCGAGCCCCACTGTCGGCAGCCCTGAAGATGGTTTTCCGTGGGTTCCAATTTTCACACCTGGCAAATGCTGTGGCTGTACCTTAATTAAGGCCACGGCTGCTTCCTTCCAATTCCTAGTCCTTTCCTACCCTATCGTCGCCATAACACATATTTGTGTTGGTGCGACGTAAACCAAATAGCAAAAAGAAGAAAAACCAACAACTTTCTGTGTAACTATGGAGGTCTGCAGTTCGCGTTTTGATCCAAATTCCATTTTCCTGTATGAGGCAGAACATTTTCCTAAGAATAATACGTTGTCGTTTTTCAATATCTAGAATTTGAGAATGACTTGATGCATATAGAGCAGGGGTGTCCAATTTGTAAGGGATCGAAGGCCATTTTGGAAACCTTAGTCATGTTTGTGGGCCGCAGTTGAATAATAGGCCAATTTTCGTAAAATTCTGCAAATATTACAGAAGCACCATTATGAAGTAATATGCATAGTTCAATTGAAATGAGGGTTCGATCATTTTAATTGCTTAAAATATTATTTAAAAATTGTATAAAAGAGTGAAATTTGGAGCCGGGCTGAGACGGCTGAGGCGCTGGATTTCTCACCTCAGCTTGCCAGGTTCGATTCTGGCTCAGTCCTGTGGTATTTGAAGGTGCTCAAACAAGTCAGCCTCGTGTCTGTAGATTTACTGGCACGTAAAAGAACACCTTTAGGTCAAAATTTCGACACCTCGGCGTCTCCGGAAAAATGAAAAGTAGTCACTGGGACGCAAAAATAATCTGTTGAGAGCAAGTGAATACTTGAAAAGAGGAACTAGTGTTAAAGAATAATTAGTTCTTACTTGGGCCTATAAGGTGCATACAAATGAATACGTTTTTGAACGAGCTAATATACATATATGTTTGTGACTTTTCCTCACATTATTTCTCACAGTGCTCTAGCGGGCCGCAAAAATGGCTTCCTGGGCCACATGCGGCCCGCGGGCCGCCATTTGGAAACCCCTGATATAGAGCTTGCGGTAGAATAACTGTTTTGTAATGTTTCAGTTTAACATTACTTCATATTACTCGTGTATTTTAGTGATCCCATATTAGTCTAAATGCTCTCTGAAGTTTTGAGGTCCTTTCTATTTTGACCAAACTGTCCAATCTAGAAAAAATAATTTATTATTATTATGATTATGATTATTATTATTATTATTATTATTATTATTATTATTATTATTATTATTATTATTATTATTATTGAAGTCATTTTGGACAAGTACGCACCACGTCAGTTCAACTTTGTCCTTCTTTCGGCTTTGGTCTTTGCCCAGTAATTCCACATAATTCTCGGTACTGTTTCTATCTCTTTTGTGTCCATGGCTTTCCTGTTTTTATCTTCTGTTTTCCCTAGAAATTTCTTCTTGAGTTGGTCAGGCTCCAGAATTTCACAGAGCTCTTTCTACCTCAGTGATTTCAATTTTCTCGTCATGAAAGTAGTTGATGGTCCGATTGGTCAATCTTGATGGGTTAATCCGCCTCATGTGTGTAAAGCCGTCTTCTATATTCTTATTATTCTAAATCAATATATACTTTAAGTGGATATAATGTAACTGTATCTTACTTTCTGTGATCAGAAATCAACGTTCCTATTCTCTCGCCGACTTTATCTGTAATCTGAGAATTGTTGGGAGAACACGACATGTTTACAACAACCATATCACTGAAACATTTCCTCCCTTGGGAACATCGAACCTTGCTTTCCATTGAAGTCACGAGTACAGAATGGATAGCATAGCCATTTGTTGTGTTTCCTGCTGCGGAATCCTCTCGTGGACATATAACACAATTATCGCCGTATCGGTTTCAGATATGTTTTCGTTAACTCAGTGGATGTGCCGTATCTAATGCACAGCGGAGATCTTGGAGACTGCATTGTGGTACACGAGTATTGTACACAGTCGGAATAGTCAGAGCATGATAATAATAATAATAATAATAATAATAATAATAATAATAATAATAATAATAATAATAATTGTTACGGGGTTACCCGTGGAATGCAGAGGTGAAAGAAGGTGCGGGCTGGAATGGGTCTAACTACAAAGATGATATATTTATTAAAATTGCATTAAAGGTTATATTTTCAAAATAGCAAAACAATTTTCACATAAAATTTCAGATTTTAACAAGTAACAACAAGTCAAATTAGGTACAATACCAGGAAAGCCAAGATTTTGAGATATTTTAACGATCGGGGCTACAAGCCCTAATTTTTACAATTTCTGAGCACTCAGCTCACAACCACATATTACCAAAGGGCAGAAGTCCCCTCATTACATGGAGCACTTGCTCCCACCCAGCATTGTCAGGCCTCCTAGAGGCACATATCCAAATACAAGAACGAGCTGACCCGCTCTCAATTTTTCAAGCCTATCAAAGGCCACAACGGACTTTACTATTAACTGCCCTCAAGGCACACTTACAAAGAAATAGGGGTATCTTGTACCCAACCTAATGGGCCTTAGTAGAAAAATAATAGGTTAAGTTAATGGCCCGCAACACCAAGTAGAATGGAGACGAGTACTTGCACTCCTACATGAAATCTTTTAAAACCTAAGAGGCACTAGGCCGATGAACCAGGGGCTATTCCCAAACTATGGAGGTGAATCGTATAAGAAAATATAATACATTAAGGAAGAAAAAGGTTACCAAAACGTAGTCACCTCAAGGCAAAAATGAAGGGGAGCTCGAGTGGGTAAATCACTCTCTATCCCCGATTTACAGTTAAAGATATATGACGTTTTACAAAAGTGACGGCAATTTACATGTTTGAAGATATGTTACATAATAAAGGTTTCGGACCCTCCCTGCGCATTAAACTGCTGAGCTAGCAAGAAATAAAGATGGTTAAGTGGCCATTACCTTGTTGAAGAGCTGCTGCCGGATGAAAGAGGCGCTTCCCGCCTCCTGCTACACTTCCATACACTAGGCTAGATGTTGTTCGAGTGGCGGAGGCACAAGAAAATCAGCAGTTTTTATATTATCGGGGAAGATTCGAGACCTTTCATGAATAATTAAGACACACCCACAGGCGTTTATTGGGTAGCTTACAGTTACACATCAAAGCCGAAGAAGAAAGACACGATTGGTCAAAAATGAATTACAGAAATTCGGGATTGGCTAAGTTCAAAACCGGCGGAAAGAAAAGATTTATATTGCCAACCCACAAATGAAAGAACGAAATTTAGTAAAGAACAAACTTATGAATACAAAATTTCTTCAAATAAAGTTCTTCCCCTTCGCACCAGGGTGCATGGTCATAGTTTTTTGTAGAGACATCTATCAGAGAAAGTCCACACTTCTTGATCAATAGAAAACAAAACAAGTTGAACTCCACACAGTACTGACAACTTCGTAAACACAAAATTTACGGTAGTGACATCTTCTGGGAAAACGTATGAGTTGATACAGTAGTTAAAGTACAGAGTTGCTCCTGTAGAGGAGTACTTATTGGTGGAAGATTTAAAATTGCGGCGTACAGATGTACCACCCGGTACAACAACAACAACAACAACAACAACAATAATAATAATAATAATAATAATAATAATAATAATAATAATAAAAAAAAATAATAATAATAATAATAATAATAATAATAATAATAATAATAATAATAATAATAATAATAATAATAATAATAATAATAATAATAATAATAATAATAATAATAATAATCTATACGAAGAAATGCATCTCACGGAATGCCAAAATAAGGCATTAAAACACTGTAGTAAAATCAGAATGCCTCTCAATGAATTACAAGATGTAGAAACTTGAGATCCTAGCAAAAAGTACTATGGAAAATCTTGGGCCTAATCCAGACTGAAACCGATTGGAAACTGGACAATAATGAAGTCTAGAAAAATGTCGAGGAAATTTCAGAGACCATTAAAAAGAGGAGGTTATCATTTCTCGCACATTTGTACAACATGACAGTGACAGCCGTGATAAGAAAAACAACCCTGATTGCGAATGTACTGAAGAAAATTGTACCTTAGGTATATTGACTATTGTAACTGGAGCGACATCTTTGCATATTGGAGATGCGAAGCTTCCATTTCTATTACTTAAGACGTATTTAGCTGTTGAGTAAAACGGCTTTAGGAAGTACCTTTTACATCGCTACCTTATTATTATTTTTCTGTGTGCTGGAAGCAAGACTAGTTCATTCCCTATGAGCGCAGTTCAATATATTCACAATAGCTGTTGTATATGGAGCACAATCGAACA
This sequence comes from Anabrus simplex, assembly GCF_040414725.1. NCBI lineage: Eukaryota > Metazoa > Arthropoda > Insecta > Orthoptera > Tettigoniidae > Anabrus > Anabrus simplex. The sequence goes on from NC_090277.1 coordinate 78,254,528, forward strand.
GAAGTACCTTGAGAGGATTTATCTCTGAACGTGATGTGATCTTCTCCATCCAAAGAGCTACTTCTCTGTCTGAATGAGCAAAGACGTGTTCTCACACGGTAGTAGTTCTAGTAACATAGTATTATTATGTTAACTGGGTCAGAAGCATATACTGACTTCAGGAACTCGTATTATTCAGAACTAGAGGCTGGATGTAAGAACGCACAAATATTTGCGGAAGAGAGGGCGTCGTCTAGTCCCCTCATCCCTAAAGTAACGAGAGTAATATAACTTTCAGGGGTCCTAAGAGGCCAGGTCACAAATGTTCATACACACCTCATAACAAAACTGTTGCCTTGGGTATAACTGCCTTCAGAACGTTTTCATTAAAACCAGTAACTGCCTGAACACCCCACCACTATTTATGACAAAAGGCAGAATAATATTTCTTCTACCGTTTCGTATTTTTTCGGCTGTTTGTTTGTAGTGTGTAAGATGTTTGAGTTCTTATCTGATATATCCTGGGTTTTGACGTTCCCAGTATAGGTTTCCTCGGTAAAAACTTGTATCTCCCAAAAAGTGCATAACATTCAACAAAATCAAAATTGTACAAAGTCTCATGTGTATATATTAAATAACAGAGGACCCAAGACAGACCCTTGTGTGAACCATTATTACGTTCTTTTAGGATAAGTTTGTCGATTTGCGTGTCTCATTGTACAGCGATCATGGACAAATGACCTTCAGTTTTACTGCATTTACACAGCCCACATGCAATGATTAAGAGACGAATGTCAAAAAAAGTCTACTCAAATAGTTTTCAATGTGAGATGAGGCAATAGTCGCTGGCAGGAACATCCATCATTTTGAGGTGAAATCCGAGTTCTAAGTGTGTCAAATACTAGGTGGTTCGCCAGCGCCACGCACTAATAACTGATTTTCAACGGGTATTGCCCCATGCAGGTTATTTACCTCAGGATATGAAGAGATAACAACCGGACGGCCACTAGCTGCTTGTTACTCAGCGCTCACCTCCTTACGTTAGTAAGCCTCGTTTACGAACGCCCAGCAGAAGGTTGGTATTCGCCACACTAGCGCTAAAGTTGTTGCCAACATATCGACATTTGCTCTTACGTTCAGCAACGACAAATATTCAAACGTAATTTTAAGCCATGGAGAATCTGGACGGAATGCTGCAGCCCCCTGCCTTCTATACAAGTATTTAGCCGAACAGAGTTGCAATTAAGAGCTTATGGATCGTTCAAGACACATACTACACACAAGGCTCTTGCAGAGTGGAAGTCTGTACGTGTATAAATTAATGAGTTATAAAACTTTATTTTCTGAATCTTTGGCGTGTTAACAAATTCACCTGGTTATAGAACGAGTGTAGTAAAATGATTGCTATTTGTTTTACATCCGAAATACAAAACGTTTTAGTGCTCCTTAGTAAACCAACGATTAGGCATCCCATTCATCATTGGTGCATGTGGGTCACTTATAAGTACAGAGTATAGGGCTGGAGGTTTCCTGGTATAACTAGGGGGTCATCGACATATTTAATTATTCAGTGATTGTTGAAAAGAATTTAAAATCATCATCATCATGTTATCCTTCTAATGGTTGTGCCTTCTGTCATGTCACTGTAACCATTCTGATCTTTATTTCTTGATACATTTGACACCTGCGTGACATCCATCACTTGTTCAGTCATCTTTTTTCGTGGTACCACTCTTCGATCTTTATCCAGAATTTTCCCTTCAAACACGTTGGTTTTAAAGCTATTGTGCCTGAAAAATGGCCCAGGAGTTCTGTTTTCATCCACTAGATATTAACTGTGATTTTTCTTTCATTCTTTAAGCTTGTTTGGATTTTCTTTTCTGCCCAGCAAGATTTTGTAATTATTTTTACCAAACCAATTTCCATTATATTTAAGAGGTTTTGTCTTCTGTCCAGGGAGCCCAGCGTTCTCAACCATATAGCAATATAATTATTCTTATACCCCGTCTGTTATATTCACAGGCGACGCATTTTTTCAGCATTCATTAACTAAGAAGACATATAAAGTTTATTAGATAAAAGGGTGACCCCATACTGGTTCAAGTTGAAAGCCATTGTGAGGTCACGGACGAAGTGAACGTGAAATAACCTGCAGCGGAGCGTGGGTGGAATTGGAATTATGATAACGGCGCTCTCATTTAAGGCCAGAGTCTTTGTGTAATAGGATTATAACTCTACAAAGAGAGCAGTCATTATGTTATAATTCTATTCTCTTCATTTTCTACATAATACTTTCAATAAATTTCGTTATCCCAAGACGCCAGCCAGTCTTACATTTCTTTGTCGTAACAATTACCTTGAGGCGTCATCCTCTTCATTTAAGCACATTTCTGAGTTACGATTTATATCTAATTCTGGGTATTTCTTTGCGTATATTGTTCATGCTCTCTGCTTTATTGGAATGAGAAGGATCAATGCGTCGATGAGCATGTTCAGAATTGGAACGACAGGCTTGTGATGGTCTGCGGTTAAACATTAAATATACTGAATGAGGATTACAGTCACCATTCAGATAGACATTAGGAATTTCAACGAAGTAAAACCAATTAAAGTGCTGTATCTTTCTTTTTAGTTGGCCCTGATAATGATACACTTCTACAGGGTTTTATTTTTAACCCTTGACCGATGCGTTCGTCTCTCCTGCACCAAGCATGCGCGCGGTAAGCAATCTCAGACTGCCTGTTTCACGCGCTCTGTATACATTACATTCAAGTCCAATCTTACCTTATAACTTGACCCCAAATTTTTAAGTAGTAATAAGTTAGAATACACATTAATTTGGTTATTACGAAGTAATGGACTGCTCTGTTCTCCCGTTAAATTGCGAGAGATACATACATTCTAGAGAATTCTGATTGGCCGTACCCCTAATGTTTATGCAAACCTCATAGGACAACTGTTGTGCAGGATAATCTATACTTGTTACCCGCTTCAGTAAGTTTACATTCTCACCTAAACATCCGGGCTCTGCAGAAGCTGGAAGTGTTGTCCTTCCTGTACAGACTGAGTGTTAGCATCTTTGTTGCTTTGTTTGCGAAAAAAAATCTACGTGTAGTAATTTCGGGACAGGTTTATTTCGCGATTGTTTAAGATTTACATGAATTTCTTTTAGCATATTCCCTGTTCAAAGAGTTCATTTCGGCTTGCGTATCAATCAATCAATCAATCAATCAATCAATCAATCAATCAATCAATCAATCAATCAATCAATCAATCAATCAATCAATCAATCAATCAATCAATCAATCAATCAATCAATCAATCAATCAATCAATCAATCAATCAATCAATCAATCAATCAATCAATCAATCAATCAATCAATCAATCAATCAATCAATCAATCAATCAATCAATCAATCAATCAATCAATCAATCAATCAATCAATCAATCAATCAATCAATCAATCAATCAATCAATCAATCAATCAATCAATCAATCAATCAATCAATCAATCAATCAATCAATCAATCAATCAATCAATCAATCAATCAATCAATCAATCAATCAATCAATCAATCAATCAATCAATCAATCAATCAATCAATCAATCAATCAATCAATCAATCAATCAATCAATCAATCAATCAATCAATCAATCAATCAATCAATCAATCAATCAATCAATCAATCAATCAATCAATCAATCAATCAATCAATCAATCAATCAATCAATCAATCAATCAATCAATCAATCAATCAATCAATCAATCAATCAATCAATCAATCAATCAATCAATCAATCAATCAATCAATCAATCAATCAATCAATCAATCAATCAATCAATCAATCAATCAATCAATCAATCAATCAATCAATCAATCAATCAATCAATCAATCAATCAATCAATCAATCAATCAATCAATCAATCAATCAATCAATCAATCAATCAATCAATCAATCAATCAATCAATCAATCAATCAATCAATCAATCAATCAATCAATCAATCAATCAATCAATCAATCAATCAATCAATCAATCAATCAATCAATCAATCAATCAATCAATCAATCAATCAATCAATCAATCAATCAATCAATCAATCAATCAATCGCCGAGTGGCATGTTCCGTATCAACGGTTTGCCTTACTTTTTCTGAAATATTTTCAAAGATCATGTAAATTTATCAAATGTTTCGCTTCATGATATATTCTAATCCCTTATTTCTCGTCCTATAAATAAATATTTGCCACGATTTGTCCTCTTGAATTGTAATTTTATTTTCAATTTGATCTTTCCTACTTTTCAAATCTCCATTCAAGCTCATTCGTCTATATACCACTTAGTCGAACATCTCGTCTCCATACTCCCTAGTCTTCCCAGTCCAATGTTTACAACATTTCCGTACACTTCTCCTTTGTCATAAATCACTCAGAACAAATCGTGCTGCTTTCTTTAGAATATTTTCCACTTCTCGTATCAAGTTGTCCTGGAGTGGGTCTCATACACTGGAACCTTACTCTAGTTGGGGTCTTATCAGAGAATTATATGCTCTCTCCTTTATATCCTTACTACAACCCCTAAATACTCTCATTACCATGTGAAGCGATCTGTAACCATTCTTAACAACCTCCTTAATATGATTACCCCAATGATAGTCTCTCCTTATGTTAACACCTAACTACTTACAGTGAACCCCAGGAGGTACAGTAATTAAAACTGAGGAGGCTCACCCTAAGGAAAGCCTCCCACCTGGGCATGAACAAACTTGGATTGTGTGGAGATCACTCAGTGTCTTCGTTCTGGGGTTGGAAGATCCAAAAGCAATCTCCAGAAGTGGCACTTTCCTGTCGACAACATTAACTGCGACTGCGAACAATCCCAGCCCATGGAACATTTACTGTGCCCTGCATCTTGTACAGTAGATCTTCTCCTTGCGACACCAAACAATGTAGAGGTTGCACGTCACTGGTCTACCGTGGCCTGACTTAACTTAGGATCTACTTTCGTGTATCTACATACTTTGCTTTTTTTCTGACTCCAATAAATAATCCCTCTTCCCATCATACCATTGTCTATGTCCCTCTGCACTCGCTCATTTACTACTCTGTACATAATAACATCGTCGTCCACCCAGCCAGTACTATCACATTTATTTACAATATTGTGAATTGCTGTTTTAGAAGGTGGCGTTTTACCAGGAAAGTTCCGAGCAATTTCAACTCGCATCTGATGAGCTGATACATATTTTAAAATAATTCTTACATACGAAGATGCGTTGCTGTATTGAAGGCACCTTTGCAGATGAACAATCCAGGCCTTCGACCTTTTGAGAACTCACCACCGCAGGCTGCAGACTGTCTTTCAAGTACAAAACCGATGCTATCCCGTCCCTGGCAGCGGAGAAGGAAAACACACTGTCGTCCGCCAAGAGTTAAAAAGAAACCACTTTTCCCTTTGCGAAAATCAAATGATCATAAATATGTCTCTCGGTCATGGCCATCCATCAACGGCTGCTAGGAAACAATACCTTACATCACTGCCTGCACGGTTGCTAGGAAACAATACCTTACATCACAGCCTGCACGGTTGCTAGGTAACAATACCTTACATCACTGCCTGCACGGTTGCTAGGTAACAATACCTTACATCACAGCCTGCACGGTTGCTAGGAAACAATACCTTACATCACTGCCTGAACGGTTGCTAGGTAACAATACCTTACATCACAGCCTGCACGGTTGCTAGGAAACAATACCTTACATCACAGCCTGCACGGTTGCTATGGTTACACTTCCAACACAGATTTTATCGCGTTACTTTACACAAATGTTCGGATGACCCCCAGCCATTCCTGTAGATGCCCATGCTCACTTGAATGCAGCATGTATGAACGAACAGCAATCTACTGGAGTTACCTGCAATGGCCGGATGCCTTCTCATCTTCAGTCCAAGTTTGTCACTCAGCCAATCTGAATGGTACTAAAAGGTGGCCAGTGCCATGAAGATGCTCATGCTCCGTTGGTCCCAACTGACTGGGCGATATCATGAAGTTATTATCATCGGTGTTGCTCCGATTATGGACAAGCTGCGTCAAGTTCGCCCCCGATTGTATGGCCTCGTCTTACGCCGCGAAGAAGTATCTGTAGTGAAGGCGGGACTTAAAATCTCTCCATGTGAAAATTTTGCTTTTTGTTGGCCCAAGCATCTCTTGTTCGAACACAGGAGTTTCACAATTCATGTGAGCGACCTCGAAATATATGGATTGGACACTAATATTGGTCGTTTTCGATGAATGGCTCACCGTCCCTTCTCCACACTTTAAGGCGCCTTACACCACCACTGTAATTTTTTCAGACAGTAAGACGTGTGTACAATATTGGAAAATATGGTGTGAAAATCAGTGTGAAGAAGTGGAAAACAGTGGTGATGACAAGAGGAAAAAAGGAGCAAATGGAATCGTTAGTCATCATCATCTTTTTTGAATTTTCCCATTTATGTGGGGTCTGCCATCTTGCAATGTTTCCTCCACTTCAATCGGTCCATAGCATCTCAAAGGCTGAGTTTGGTGAGCCGCATGTCATCTCTCACCCTATCCAGCCACCGTGTTTGCGGTCGCCCTCGAGGTCGGCGACACTCCACGTCCAGTTCAAGGACAGTCTTTGCAACTTAGACTTCACTGCTACGGAATACATGCCCGCATCATCTCAGACGTGATTCAAGCATTTTCTCTGCGATTGGGGAAATTTTGAATTTCTTTCGCACAGCATCGTTCCTGATATGATCTAGTCGAGTCAAGTCATTGGTCGACCGCAGAATCTTAATTTCCATAGCATGAAGTACCTGTTCGTGCTTCGATGTTGCATGCCAGCTTTCAGATCCATAAAGGGCCACCGTTCTAATCACTGTGTGGCAGATTGTAGATTTTAGATGCAGTGGAATTGTCTTATCACACAGGACTCCGGTAACTTGGCGCCGACTCTTGTCTTGACATCAGGAGTCTTGTACTGCAGTCTGAGGTGATGCATGACCCAAGGTATTTGAACTGGGTCACTTTATTAAGTTGAACCCCACCCAAAGTGATCCGTCTTCTTCATATTTAATTTCATCCCAAATTCTTCAAGATGCATCCTTCACTCTTGCAATTGCTGTTCGAGGAACTCATGTGTCTCTTTAGCTAACATGACATCGTCCAAGCAGAGACGCTGGCTGCACAGTTGACTGTATTACTATGGCAGGAGTAAACCTAGCCAGACAGGTCAAATGGAATCGTTAGTGTCAGGGGATAAAACCTTGAGTTTGTTGAATGCTTCAAATATTTTGGAAGTCAAATAATGCCAAGTTGCATAAGGAGATCAGCAGAAGTGTGCAAGTGGGAAGTATGTTCTACCAGAATCTAAGGAACCAGGTTTGGAACATTGAAGTTCCTATGGAATGTATTATACCCTATACTGTATTAACGTATGCATCAGGGACTTAGATTTTGACAGCAAGAGATGAGAGTGAAATTCAGGCCAGTGAGGTGAAGTGCCTGAGGAGTATGGTAGGGAAGACAAGGAGAGACAGAGTAGGAAATGTTTAGGACAGAAAAGAAATAGGGTCAGAAAAACTGAGTGATAGGATGGAGAAGAATAAATTGAGATGTTTTGGACATGTTTTGAGGACGGAGGAGGGAAGGATACAAAAAAAAATTTGGGTGCTAAGCTAAAGGGAAAGAGAACAAGAGGGAGGCCAGGAGCAAGATGGATGAACTCTATCAAGAACAGCATGAGAAAAAAGAAGACGGGACGGAAATACAGTTACTCAAAAGGAGTGGCGGAAGGAGAGGCAACGGTGGAGAAGTGACATTAACGTCCAGGAGCTGGACAAGGGGAAACAAAAATGATGATGATGATGATGATGATGATGATGATGATGAGTAAGACATACGTGTACGAAGTTTTGTCGAAATTATTCCATGCGTTCCAGACCTATTTTGGAACATACACCCCCACACATTTTGACATATATTATAGGAAAGTGGGCGGCCGATGTGTAATACTGTCGGTGCCTGTTGTTCTGTCGAATGCAACACATAGATTTATATTGTAAAAATAGCAAAGTCATCCCCCTACAGGCCATGAAGGCTCTTGGATGGTTGGGAGGTAAAGGCTTCCTCTATCCGTAATCTCGGCCCTTGATGGGGTAGAGTGGTTAGCTCTACGCCCGGCCGCCTTTGCCCCCAGGAATTAACCTGGTACCTCCGAAAGTGGAAATATCGTTTCTTAAATTTTACGACTTCCTGACGGGGATTCGAACCCACGTCCGTCTGGGCGAACTGAGTACGCCTTTACCGCCTCGGCCAGGCAGCCCCGAGATTTATATTGTGCCATTGTTCTGTAAGGGTGGGATCTTGAGCTCTAAGTTTCCCCACACATAAATGCACTACATCTGTCTCAACCTGTTCTTAAGTAAGACCGCGTAACAGTTTAGTCTCCCGACTCTATCATAATCGATACATGAATAGTGTAGAAGAGCACGCGATATGACGCAACAGTGAGCTGTTCACGAGGCTGTTACGTGGATGTGAAAGCCAGCTGAAGAGCGCATAAAGTACGCTAGTTTAATGAGGCTGCGATAATTTATGACCTTCATAAAAGACTGACATTTCTTAAAACTTGCTGGTATTCTACTGTGATGAGAATATTGTTTATGGTAGACACAGCACGAGCAAGAATGATCGAGGAACCTTAATAGTGATAGCGCTGTATGTTACATTTTATAGCATATTCTGTGGATCAGTTTCAGCCTCTGAATTCATATATAGGGTTTCGAACCCGGTAGAGGTAGTAGGATTTCTGAAGGGTGGAAGGTAAATTCATTAGACAGATGAAAGATGAAAGATATGTCTACTGACACACTCGGTGTGTTCTTGGCAAAACTCAGTTGAGGAGGTACTCAGTTTTTTCTGACAGCCTAAGTTGGGTCAAAAAGAAAAGGGAGGCGTTTGAGATGTGGTAGAGGAAAATGATGGAAAATATGTCACGGACAGCAAAACTCACAAACGAAGAAATTATTAGTAGAATAGGTGAAGGGAGACCTTCAATATTAACAATAAGAAAGAGAATGGACCAATTAATTGGCCGTCTCTACAGGGACAATTGTTTTATAATTAATGTCATGGAAGGAATTATTGAAGGTAAGAGATGAAGAGGAAAAACCTGGACTGCAATACGATCAGAGAATATGTAGGAGCAGACTCATGAGAGGAAATGAATAGATTAACAGATTACAGACAGGAGTGGGGGAGAAAAATTGCTGCCCAAAAATCATCGGATTAAGAAGATGAACCTAAAGATAGGTTGTCCAGGATTTCAAAAAGCTTTAGATATTTAATCTTATAGTTACGAATCCTTTGAAGTAGTGCCCTGAAAACCTTCCACTAATTTTATCCAGTCTTCAGGAATGTTTCAGCAGTAGTTTCTTCTAGTATCCTGTAAGGAAGAAGTGGGCTGCCAGACATAAATATGTGTCTTTGTTAGAATCGGTCCACGGAACCCCCCCGCTAATCAAAGAAGCGACTGAAATTGACACCTGAGCGGCCTGTTGACGAACACAAGATCCCCATCTGAACCCAGCATTCCTTTCATTAACGTGAGCAACTTTCCTTTCCTTTCCAGTCTCCCTTGATTAATTCTTGTTCTCTTCTGACTCCGACGGTATTATATTAGCGAGATCTGGGGTTGAGTTGATTTTTCACGCCCTTGGTGACCCTTCCCGTTCATTTCTATAACAGTTAGAATTGTTCCCTTTTGGCATAAATATGTCTTACGCCACAAAATTTGTGACGGGTGAGTAACCTAGCAACCGTGCAGGCTTTGTCTTATGGCGGGCGTTCATCTGATATCATCGATATGCGATGTTGTCTAGCAACCTTTGTTGGAGGGCCATGACCAAGAGACATATAAGACAATTTATGCTCGAAGATGCCGAAATATAAATATTACATGCCAGAAAACCGAATCTTAATGAGGCTCATTATGGCACAAGTTTCGTTATGATACAGGTTGTCCACTAATCAGAGTTCAGATTTTCATTATGATACAGGTTGTCCACTAATCACAGTTCAGATTTTCATCATGATACAGGTTGTCCACTAATCAGAGTTCAGATTTTTATTATGATACAGGTTGTCCACTAATCAGAGTTCAGATTTTCATTATGATACAGGTTGTCCACTAATCAGAGTTCAGATTTTCATTATGATACAGGTTGTCCACTAATCAGAGTTCAGATTTTCGTTATAATACAGGTTGTCCACTAATCAGAGTTCAGATTTTCATTATGATACAGGTTGTCCACTAATCACAGTTCAGATTTTCGTTATGATACAGGTTGTCCACTAATCAGAGTTCAGATTTTCATTATGATACAGGTTGTCCACTAATCACAGTTCAGATTTTCATCATGATACAGGTTGTCCACTAATCAGAGTTCAGATTTTCATTATGATACAGGTTGTCCACTAATCACAGTTCAGATTTTCGTTATGATACAGGTTGTCCACTAATCAGAGTTCAGATTTTCATTATGATACAGGTTGTCCACTAATCACAGTTCAGATTTTCATCATGATACAGGTTGTCCACTAATCAGAGTTTAGATTTTCATTATGATACAGGTTGTCCACTAATCAGAGTTCAGATTTTCGTTATAATACAGGTTGTCCACTAATCAGAGTTCAGATTTTCATTATGATACAGGTTGTCCACTAATCAGAGTTCAGATTTTCATCATGATACAGGTTGTCCACTAATCAGAGTTCAGATTTTCATTATGATACAGGTTGTCCACTAATCACAGTTCAGATTTTCGTTATGATACAGGTTGTCCACTAATCAGAGTTCAGATTTTCATTATGATACAGGTTGTCCACTAATCACAGTTCAGATTTTCATCATGATACAGGTTGTCCACTAATCAGAGTTTAGATTTTCATTATGATACAGGTTGTCCACTAATCAGAGTTCAGATTTTCGTTATAATACAGGTTGTCCACTAATCAGAGTTCAGATTTTCATTATGATACAGGTTGTCCACTAATCAGAGTTCAGATTTTCGTTATGATACAGGTTGTCCACTAATCAGAGTTCATATTTTCAGTATGATACAACTGTTTGACCAATTAGGTAAGAATAGCATCGCACCCGCGCTCAACGCACTAGCTTCGCACTTGTTTCCAAAATCAAACATGTCGGACACACATATTAACATCAATGCACCTTCTAATTCCAGTATTCCACAGCCACACGGCACATTCCTGCAAATTCACTTCACCAACTGTACCATAAACAATTTGTATTTGAAATAAAGCTAGGTTATGATAACCTTCTATCAAAGCTTTGAAAACATATGACATTGTCAAGTTCTCTGATCCACTCACGGAAAAACAATAACCCAACGCATGCGCTCTGTTCAGTAAACTCAACTGTCAAGCGACATCTCGACAGATATTTATAAATATTAAAACAAATATTGGTAAAATAGAAAAGGTAACGAAATTCAAATATTTGGGTGAGACAATTCAAGAAAATGGTTTAAAAAATCTGCTATAGAGGAGAGGATACAGAAGATGGAAAGAGCGTACGGTATAACTAAGAATACTTACAGCAAAAAGTGCTTATCAAGAAAACTTAAAATACAGCACTACAACACAGTAGTGAAACCAGAATGCCTTCATGCCAGTGAATGTCTAGCACTGAACTACAAGCTTGATAAGTTAGAAATATTAGAAAGAAGAATTATAAGGAAAATATTAGGTCCTCTAAGAATTGCAGAGTTTTGGAAATTAAGAAGTAACAATGAAATTTACCAGAACGTAGAAAACATATCAGAAACAATAAGAAAAAGGAGATTGCTATTATTTGGACACATTTACAGAATGGATGACAATAGGCTAACTAAACGGATCTTCAAATACCTTTGGGAAAAGAAATCAACTACCATCTAGATTTAAGAAGTCAAGAAAGACCTGGAAAGGAACAACATACGAGAAGAAGAATTATTGGAAAGAAAGATTTTTAGGGAGAAAGTCTTACAAATGGAAGGATTCCAAGGGAGGAAGGAAAAGAAAACAGGTACAAAGTGGACTGAAGACAGGAAAAACAAACACAGTGAAACAATGAAAGAATACTGGAAGAAAAGGAAAGAACAACTAAGGAGGAACAATTGAAATTGTAACGTGGTCCTTAGAAGGCCGGAACGCAAGAATAATAATAATAAAAAACAAATAGAGTTATAATTAATTATCGTCGAACGCAAACAGTCGTATGCAACTCCCCTGTAATGGTCATTAACACACTCGTATGGAAATTATAAAACTCGCTTAGCTCGTTTTATAAACATAATCGTGTTATAATTACAGGATTGTTGCATAATGTACTATGATGACCATTTAATTTTCTGAAAGATAATTTTGACACTATTTTTCTCCCTCTAATTTGTACCTGCTCTTAAAACAATGATCACCACTCGCCGTCGGCTGTAACTCGTTCCGAGTATATATAACTTCTTCCTGCATACATTGATCAGTTCAACTCAGTTTATGAATGTGTTTACGATGACTAAACAGACCTATCCTGGCGTAAAACATACGCCCACACGAACCACAAAGAATGGATGGAGGAGAACGGGGTTGTAATTGACGGAGTTTTCTTGCTTGTCGCTTGGCCTCTTGATGTCTGCGGCGTTCTCTTTCAAACAAGTAGACAGTGGTGGATGTAGTGTTCCACCACAGTGAGCACATTCTTCTCATGCCAGTTGTCTTCATGATGTGTTTCAGTTGGTCCTTGAAACGCTTAAGAGGGGCTCCATGAGGTCTACTGCCGGAACAAAGTTCACCATAAAGAATTCGGCGTGGAAGCCTGGTATCACCCATGCCGTGTTCATGGCCTAACATTCTCAGTTGATGAGCGATTATTGATGCTGCGCTTTGTCGAGAACTGCCGTGTTGGTCACATAGTCCTCCCACTTAATATTCAAGATGAATCTCTTTCTGGTGGTGCAAGCGCTCAAGTGTTTTGATATCACGGCGACAGAGTGTCCAAGTTTCACAGCCATACAGCAGCGTTGAAATGACAATAGCTTTATACACCATGAGTTTGGTATGCACGTTTAGGTCGTTATTCATGAAGACTCTGTACATTAACCGTCCGAATGCTGCATGAGCAGCCCCAATTCTTTTATCAATGTCTTGTTCACAGGTGTACCGTTTAGACAAGATGCTTCCAAGGTATGAAAACTGATTAACCTGATCTAATGTTGTGGCTCATCACTAATACCAAACGAAGGTATCTTTGTAGTACTCTGCTTTAAGATAGAATTAGCTGTATTATGGTTTCCCAAATATAACTGGGACTTTAGGTCGAGCGTCGTTATTCCAACCAAGAGAACATCGCGCAAGCGAAATAAATCTGGTATCGTCAGAAAGTGTTATTGTACGTGAGAGAGTAAATGTAAGGCTTTGCCATGAATTTGTTCAGAATCGCCCTGTTTTGGTTATTCAATTCATGTTGACCGACGGTTTTAGGGTCATGTGAGCACTGGAATAAGTGTGTATGACCTTGTACAGTATCCAGATTCTGCCGGGAAGTTAAGCATGGACAGGTAGTCACTTGTTAAAACCAGGGTATGTACAGTTGGCAGCCTGGTGACAAAGAAAAGCCCTACAATCAAGGGATGTCGGTTCTCCAGTAATGATGAGTTCGACAAGGCAAGTCAAATGTCATGCCATATTATCACACACTATTTCATGGCTGAAACCTGATAAAAACAAATATATCACATACTGATACAGCGACTGCTCTCTGAAGGCAGACCACTGTACACTTCGTTCCAGCTCAAGTATTTCTCCTCGTCTCAGAGCAGTAACACCCCCTCCGGGTCCTCCCTTACTTTTCTTGTTCACCGAACCTCCATGCATAACAATTCTTTTGTTGTGAGGGGTTCTAGACTTTGGAATTCGCTGCCTGTCATTGTCAGGAATACCACCTCATTACTTACATTTAAGACTAGTTGCGGAGATTACCTGATGCATGCAGCTGACTAATTTGTATGACTGTGAGTTAGAACATTTTAACGTGTTATTGCGTAGATTGTTATTTACTGTATATTATTAAGTGCTCTTAAGCTCTGCGCCCAGTGATGTATCACTGCAGAGTGGTTAAGTGTAAGAGAGAGCCAAGAGCCCCAACTTCGCCAAGTACAAAGGCATTGTAAATAAATAAATAAATAAATAAATAAATAAATAAATAAATAAATAAATAAATAAATAAATAAATAAATAAATAAATAAATAAATAAATAAATAAATAAATAAATAAATAAAATGAGTAAATAAATAAATAAATAAAATGAGTAAATAGATTAAGTAAAAGTTAAATAAAGTAAAGTCATGGTTCGGTCACCAACTGCGGCCGTTGTTATCTGTCCATAAGTAAATCGCTGGGACAGTGCTTAGACTATATTCAGGCAGGCCTATCACTCTTTACTTCCTAAACTGTTCACATATCGCAAACAATGAACGGATCTCAACGGAGTTCTCAGTTTAATTCGGGAAACCCTTAGTCTATATACAAGAGTGAAAGCTTGGTGTTTCGAGATGTCTTATTCTCAAACTGGAATTAACAAATCTGTAAATAGTGAGAATGAGTGGTATTACAAAGAGTTGGGAAAACTGATCAGAAAAACACTCGATAATGTGAAGATAAAGGTTAAGTTATGAATGAGCTCAATTTCTATATAAATATTACTCTGTAAGAAAATCACATTATTAAACACAGAATAACATGTTCCGTTCTTAAAAGAATGTCATTTGATAGAACCTGATGATGTTCTTTCAAGAACGGTGCATGTCATTATTTATTTCATAGTGTGAATTTCATTCCTTGTTTAAAAACGTGTTTTCACAGATATGTTATATATTTATATTGAAATTGTGTGTTCGCCAGACTGGAAAGCTCCTAACTTTAAATGGAAACATGTGAGGCGAATGGAGGAGAATATGTTACCAAAGTGAAGAAGAGAGACACGAAGACAACGATTTATTGTTGGTCCGACTGAAGTTCCCAGTTCGACTCCCAGTCCCTGTTCACAGAGGGATTATTCTCCTTTGGGTGGCCCGCCTCACCACTTCAGTGGGCGGAATGAAAAGTTTGAGATTGGCCTACTTGCTTCGTCCTTGAATGAGCCATGATACCTTGGTCATTCAATTTTGAAGAAATTTGGAAGTGCTCCTAGCGTAGTGAAACCTTTTCACTGTGGCTTTAGGATGGGTTTTTCCTTGTATAAATTGGGTAACATTGATCCAATTTAGGTTCTTTAATTAGTATTCATATAATTGGTTTAGTTTCATTATTTAACATGATGTAAACTTGATTAAGTTTAACCTACGCATGAATGACGTATCCACGTGTAGGTTTTCTAATTACCACTGAAAATCCAAGCTTCATTTCACTATTTATCATGTTGTACGAATAGAATGCTCTTAGCCTTTGAATAAATGAGGTATCGTTCAATCAAAGCGTGGGTTTTCTAATTACTACTGAAATGCTCTGTTACATACGATTGTTTTCTATTCGGTTTATAGTCAAATGTCGTTGACTGTTATATAAATTAGGTATTCCGATCAGCGTTTAGATATTTGCTCCCAAACTTAGGACTACTTGCTAATACTTAATGAAACCATGTGTAATGTTGCCTCTCACTCCATAACTATCTTGTTTGCGTCAAACCAACTAAATCCTTGCATTTTGTCTGGAAAATCTCTCGATTATTATTATTATTATTATTATTATTATTATTATTATTATTATTATTATTATTATTATTATTATTATTATTATTATTATTATTATTATTATTATTATTCCGAATGTGCGCAGCGCGGTTGTCATTTGGACTGCTACACGCTTCCAAGAAGCTGATGGCTAGTGCTCTGTTGAGAGACCATTACAAGTGGGGAGGGGGGTACAGGCGGAAGTCAAAATCATCCCTAGCGTACTGTCAATGTATAGTCCTACAAGGAGCCAGTGTTTGAAAGTGGGTGGTAATTGAACGGACAGCCTCACTGCTCCACTGGGGCGAAACGCTGATTCTTGATAGAAGAGCTCTAAAGAGCTTGAATTCTTTAATATTCTGTTTCGTTCTCGGAACTGATTTTTTAAAACAATTTTAGAGTATTACATTGTGCTGTCAGAGAATTATTTTTTAAATATCTAATTCAGCCTTAGTATAAATACGAGGGTTGGTACTTGACTATTTAATTACAACTGATACAAAAGAGATACATGTTACCCAGTTAGTCACCAGCATTATGTACAACCCCTTGCCAGTGATGTGGAAGTCGTGGGATACCTTTAGCAGCGCCTGTTGTGTTAATAGTTCCAATGGAGCGGTCTACAGCCTCACGAATGTCTGGAACAGTTCTGAAGCGAATATCATGGTGTGGTTCCTTCATCTTAGGAATAAAGTCAAAGTCACAAGGGAATATATCTGCGAAGTATGGGGGTTGTTACAGCAATTCCCAGCCCCATCGACCGTTGAAATCAGCCACAGATTGCGCTGTAATAGCTGAGCGTTGTTGTACAAAACGATGGGTGTCACCGCTTCTTTCTTAAAGTTGGTCGCAGGTTGTGTTCCAAAACTGAATAAAGATACGATCTGCCACATTTTGGCGTCCCTCTTTGCAGATATTTATCCACCGTGCCACTGTTCTGTATGACAATACAAATTGCCCGCAAGCCTCTTGAAGACCTTGATGACTCGATGACTTGATGTTTCGGAAACATCGCTAGCTGACATGAGGCTCTGCTCCTCTCGCCAGTTGGCATGCGCGTGATGTGGGAGCGGAGATTCCATGTGCTCTGACGTGTAACTCACGTGTGCTATCAGCGGCATTATCATGGCGTCTCAACAGCAGTGTTGCCACTATTACAATCTCAATCCTCGTACGTGACTGCAAATGAATTGTGATATTTTTCACTCAGTATTAAGTTAGTGCCATCTTAAACTGGAGAACAAGAACCAGACATGAGTCTAGGCTTGTAATCTCTTGGCGCCAGCACTTACCAAATCATGTTAGACTGCTCTTTTCAGTGCTCAAACTTCACTTCATTTAATTTAAATGGGGGTAATTCAATTGCATTGGATGAAAACATTTTACGCTATTCGTTAATGCCAAATGTATAGCAGCAGAGACATTTCTCAAGTGGGTCATGCAATAAGAAGACAGAAATGTTGACACGATCTTACTGAGAGTAAATAGGGTTTAAAACTTACATCTTTGAGAACTGCTTCTGCAGACACATTGATTTTACTGTATAATACCAAGTTGTCTGTAAATCTTAAGATGAGTCATGACTGAAATATTGGACTTGTACAATTTACCACTTATCAAAACCAAATTTAAAACACAGGCACAGATTAATAAGACAGATCAGCAGACAAAATTTTCAATGATTAGCTCATTGCTTGCATCGTTTTTGAAAAATAGAGGAAATCAAACAGGAATTTGGAAAGAGAATCATAATCCAAGGATAGGAAACCAAAACCCTGAAATTTGACGATGATGTTCTTACGAAGGCCATCCGGAAAGTGGCACCCGTTTACGCAATAAAAACACAGGAGTAAATATTAACAAATATACACACTTTTATTGGAAAGAGAATACTTTACACTTCGTTCGCACATAATCACCAACCAAATTTAGGCATTTGTCATAACGTGGGACGAGTTTTTGTATTCCCGCGTCATAGTCCTCCGCCGCCAGCATATTGAGATACGTAGTGACGGCTCGTTTAAATTCTTCATCGCTGTCGAATCTTTTTCCCGCCAGAAAGTCTTTAAACTTCGTAAAGAGATGAAAATACGAAGGGCCCAAGTCCGGGCTGTACGGGGGATGGCCGAAGGTTTCCCACTTGAATTGCTACAAAAGTTGTTGTGTTATCGCAGCTGCATGAGGCCTGGCATTGTCATGAAGGAGAATGATGCCTGTAGGCAATAGACTTCACCGTCGATTTTGTATTGCCCGCCGTAATTTCTTTAATGTTTCACAATACGCATTAGCATTAATTGTGTCACCACGGGCCATAAAGTCAATGAGCAGTACACTTCGGCGATCCCAGAAAACGGTTGCCATGAGTTTCCTGGTGGACAGAACTGTCTTAAATTTTTTTGGTTTGGTTGGTGAATGAGCATGATACCACTCCATTGACTGTCGTTTACTCTCAGGTGATGCATAACAAACCCATGTTTCGTCCCCAGTAATGATGCGAATCAGGGAAGAGTCTCCTTCATCGAAATAACGTCCCAGAAACGTCAGTGCTGCAGCCATACGCTTGGTTTTGTGTTCCTCTGTAAGCATGCGATGGACCCACCTTGCACAGATTTTTTTATAATGTAGATGGTCTTTGACAATTTCATGAACAATTGTTCTAGACACATTAGGAAAATGTTCACAGAGTTCATCAATTGTGACGCGCCGATCGTTCGTCACACATTCGTGTACTGCGCTCAGCAGTTGGTCTGTAATGACAGATGGTCTCCCTGAACGCTGCTTGTCGTGTGTATTCCCCCTCCCCAGGCTGAAGTTGCGACACCAGCGCCGAACAGACGACTCGACCATCACATTTTCTCCATACACCTCCGTTAATTGGCGATGAATATCAGAAGGTCGAACGTTTCGTGCATTGAGAAATTTAATCACGGCCCTCACTTCAAAACTGGCGGAGTTCTCAATTTGTTTAAACATTTTAAACGATCACAGAAACAACACAGGCAACCCCGCATAGAGCAGGCAGACAAGCCACTGACGCGGTCTGACCTTGCCCAGCGGCTACCCGAGTCGTCAGCGCTTCATGCGGCGCTAACGGGTACTACTTTCCGGATGACCCTCGTATTTTATCTGAGGCCGCAAAGGATCTGGAGAAATTGCTGAATGGTATGGACGGAGTCTTGGGGAAGGAGTACAAGATGAAAATATATAAGTTGAAAACAAATTAATGGAGTGCAGTCGAAGAAAGTCAGAAGTTGCAGGAAATACTTGATTAGGAAATGAAGTCTTTCAGCAAGTAGATGAATAGTAGAATAACTAGTTGTGACAGAAATAAACCCCCATGGCGCAACTGCCTCGAAGGGTCTTGGCCTACCAAGCGACCGCTGCTGAGCTCGGAGGCCTGTCATGTGGTCAACAGAACGAATCCTCTTGGCCGTTATTCTTGGCTCTAGATCGGGGCCGCCATCTCACCGTCAGATAGCTCCTCAATTGTTATCACGAAGGCTGAGTGGACTTCGAACCAGCCTTCAGATGCAGGTAAAAATCCTTGATCTGCTCGGGAATCGAACTCAGGGCATCGGGGTAAGAGGCAGGCACGCTAACGCTACACCGCGGGTCCGGCAAAGAGAACTGAGCCAACGGCACGTGGTGTTACCAAGCGGTCACCCATCCAAGTAATGACCACGTCGAATGTTGCTTAACTGCGGTGATGGGACGAGAAGCGGTGTGTTCAATATTGAAACGGTAACACCCTACGAGCATTCACGTTTCATTCTTTTATTAAGAGAAGCTCGCTAACACCCGGCCGTAAGCATTTAAAACTTGCGCCGAGCGCACTGGCATAATGGGAACTGCGAGCAAGTTCGCGACGTTCCAGAACACCGGCCAAGGACAAGCGACGTCACGCAGAAGGTTCCTTCGTGTTCCATTGCTGCATGAACGAAATATAAGCGAGTCGCCGGCCTGGGGTAAGGCAGAATGTAAGCAGAGAGCCTGCAGTAAAGCAGAGAGAGTGTGCGGTATGCGACGGCAGTGTGCTGAAGGCAGAGAGTGGAGTGAGTCGGCAGTAAGCCGTGAGTCAGCGAGTGTGTGCAAGTAAGCACGTCGCGACATAATTCGTCTCTCGGTCCGGCTGTATATTTGAATTCGTTTAAAGACTGTGTTCTCGCCAGCTTGAATTCATTTAAAGACTGTGTTCTCACATAAACTGTGCCAGCTTTGAATTCGTTTAAAGACTGTGTTCTTGCATTAATTGTGTCAGCTTTGAATTCGTTTAAAAACTGTGTTCTCGCCAGCTTGAATTCATTTAAAGACTGTGTTCTCACATAAACTGTGCCAGCTTTGAATTCGTTTAAAGACTGTGTTCTTGCATTAAGTGTGTCAGCTTTGAATTCGTTTAAAGACTGTGTTCTCGCCAGCTTGAATTCATTTAAAGACTGTGTTCTCACATAAACGGTGTCAGCTTTGAATTCGTTTAAAAACTGTGTTCTCGCATTAATTGTGTCAGCTTTATTTCATTTAAAGACTGTGTTCTTGCATTAACTGTGCCAGCATTGATTTCGTTCAAAGACTGTGTGAAAGCAGCAGTAGTATTTCTAGCCAGCCTCAATTTCATTTAAAGACTATGTCTATCCGTTGAACTGTGTTGCATTATGATCTTAAGTGCCAGTGTTAATCTGAAAATCACGACGTACGGGAATTTGGACTATCATTTATTTCAACAAATGTATTATGCTGGTGGAGTACAGTGCAGAGACTGTACTCGATAAATTTAATTTTCTTTATGAAGTGCTTGATCACCGCACCTCGGAAGGTTCTAGATTGTTTCATTTGCGTATTATTCCAAATACGAACTGTGACTCTAACTTTATCCTTGCTGCTGTGGGAACTATTTCGGCGTGCTTCGCCATAGGGAAGTGTCACTCCAGTACCCCATGACGTCAAATGTGGAAGCTCCACATTTCCCTGTTCCTGCCTCTGGTTCGAGTCATCAACACTAATACAAACACCAACGACGGAGGACAACGCCGACGCCGACCGCAAGACGACGCAGCCGCCGCGGGACAACGTCCTCTTCACGCCCTCAGGGACAAATCTACAATTCAGCTATAAAAGGTGACATAATTATTTGCCTATTCATTGAATAAACTGAAGGATCCACTTAATCATGAATTTTTCTTTCACTACCCTTCTCTCTTACTCTCTTAGCATGGGCCGTACACGCCTTGTCGTTCCTCATGCTCTCCGATAAACTGAAGTACGGGCGTTCCTGTTACAGAGAGAAGGTAGTGAATAGTGGCACCCGTGACGTTGGGGCCAGATTAAAGAGAGTAAATTGATAAAAATTAACTTTGAAATCAGTGATATCTTAACTTACCAATTCAAATAAAAGTGCATAGTACGTACGTTAATTCCAGTTCAGTGAATATGTTAAAATTTTACGAAGTTCAATTCAATGACTTTGACGAAATTTTAAACTTTTGGCACAGAACTCTGATCAAGTTTATGGCACAAGTGATTATTTTTCTCTTTCTCTTGCTATGTAAAACATTTCAGGCATAATATTCATGCACAGGCTTATATAAATTTTGATATTTATGTTGGTGAAATTTTGAACTTTACCATTGGACAATAATGGTGACATTTAATTTTATGCACAAGTGTTTGATATTTTGTGTTGGTGAAATTTTGAACGTTACCATTGGACAATAATGGTGATTTTACGTATGAGGTGAATGATTGTATTTTCTGCATTTTGTGAAAATAACGACATTAATATGGAAAATATACTAGCTGCCATTGAGGCTTTAAAAATCAGTCTAAATGACAGGATTACGGAAAGTAACACTAATCTCGGGCGTAGGATTGCTGAATCTAACGCGGCCTTGGAAAGTCGTATGGAAGACACTAAGGCTAGTATAGGTCAACTTAGGGAGGCTAATGAAGTAACTAATCGTAATATCACTCAACTAAGGGAGGCTAATGATGCCAACATTGTAAAATTGACATAATCTGTTGATCAAAAATTTGCAGAAGTTAATAATAATTTGGAACGTAGGCTCAATAGTGCAGGTGCCGAAATTGAAAAAAGATTTAAAGAATCTAACAAAAGAATGGATTCTAAGTTTACGGAAATAAATGAAAGATTAACACGTGACTTAGAAACCATTAAGCAAGATATAAAAACACAAGTGGCGGAGGACTTAAAACTTGCTTTCCCGTCTTCTTCTCAGGAAGTCCTTAAAGAAGTAGAAAGCTTAAAGGAAGAATTTCAAGAGTCCCATGCTCAATTATCTCTTGCGCAAACTAAAATCGCGTCTATTCAAGACAAACTTCATGAATCTGTTAAAAATAATTTCATGAAGTTGGGAAACGAAATTACTCTTCTGAAAAGTCAGCAAGAGGAGGCCGATAAACGTGTCAAGACTCAGTTAGATAATGCTCACACGCAGATTACTCGTATCTGTCGCGATGTAGCAGAAGTCAAGACCGACATAGAGAAGGAGGTCAAGGAAATTGAGAATTCCGTACAGGGGAAAATTAAAACCCTAAAACTTGAACTCCAAGGGGGTATAGAAGCTCTCAACAGCAAAGTATCGCAAATCGAACAGGATGTTTCATCATCTAGCCTTCACAACACTAGTGGAGAATCCATGAATGTTTCCACAATTTTTAAAATAACTGAGGAAAAACCAGCCAAATTTTCGGGAAAAGAGGAGTATACTGCTAAGGAGTTTCTCCTCAACCTCGAAGAATTCTTTCAAGAAAATCACGTTAAGACCGACCGTCGTTTACGAATAGCATCTCGATTGTTAGAAGGCAAGGCGTTAATGTGGTTTACCGCTTTTAAATTCAGTATTAACACTTACGAAGAATTTAAGGAAGCCTTACTTAGACGATTTTGGAGTGCTGAGGCTCAGCACCTGATAAAACTTCAATTATACTCTAGAAAGTATAACACGTCCGTCAATTCCTCGCGATATTCAGATTATCTCATATCTCAGCTTAAAAAGATGCAGTTTTTCGACCCTCCTTTACCGAAGCAAGAACTTATTCAGGTCATAACGCTGCAATTTCCACCAAATGTTCAGGAAATATTGGTGGCAGCAAACGTCCAGGACTTGGAGCAGCTCGATGATGTCCTGAGGAAACTCGATACTGCGCACACTCAGAGCGCAGCAAAAGCAGGTCGAACCAAAGAAACTACAACCAACTTTACGGAAATGAAAACTCCGGTTCAAGTAAATCCAGAACCGCGAGAAGAAAGAGAAACTCGCCGAGATATTCCGTTTCGGTATAGAAGATCTAGGAATCGCCCCTACGAAGGGAGGGCTAAGTTTCAACCTGGACCTTCATGGAGGCAGGCAGCTAATCAACCCAATGATAATAGGAACTCCCAGCGGGAAGAATTAGAGAAACGTTGGAGAGAGACTACGGAATATGTAAGGAATAAGAACAGGGAAGAGGGCTTACCTGGAGCAGCTTCTTTGGAATACCAGGCAGAGATACAGAGAAGAAATGAGAGAACGGAAATGGATCCAAGAGCTACGGGTACAAAAAAAAAACTTTGTCGAAGCAATAAAGAGACTGCCTGAAAACCCGGAGGGAGGAGAAGTAGTATGTAGCGCACTCATTAACCATTGGTATTTAGAGGATGCAGATTTACTATATGAGGATTCAACACCACGACAGCCTCAGATACAACGCGGCTTACCGATCATTATCATTAAGTTAGGCAATATGATTGTCCACTCTCTAGTAGACTCGGGATCGCAAGCCTCACTAATTTCGCAGAAATTAATACATGTGGCGCAGGAGACGACCTACATCTCCATCTTGCCGGTTGCTCAAGTTAAGGTTAAAGGCATAGTTCCTGACAAAGCTATTAAATGCAAATTCCAAGCGTTTCTTGAGTTAGAAATTGGTGGTGTTAAGTTCCAACATCTATTTTTGATCTTGACGCAAATGAAATTTGACTTAATTCTTGGATCAGACTTTCTCATTCAACATGGGGGAATCATTGATTATCCCGCTAATGTGATTAAATTTTTCCACGTCGAATCTGTAGGGCTACAGTTGGTTACTTATAATGACGTGAAGAATCCGGAATGTGAGACCCCGGTGGGCATAGTAGAAGGCAAGATGAGCGAGGCTCCGCCTGTCGAAGAAAGCGTCCACGAAGAGGGGCGACCCGAGGAAGTGGGACCCGTAGAGGACCAGATGGCGTCCATTATCGATGATGAGTTTAACGAGGACCACTACAACTTCACGCTTTACGCCAATGTAGCTGAAAGCCCAGATTACGATGATGATAAAGTAATAAAGGCAATCCAAGAGCTTTTTAAGAAGTTTCCAGATGTATTTTCTGAGAAACCTGGAGTCATTAAGGGTTTCAAGCACCACTTAGATGTTACTGACACATCACCTTATAAGAAACGGCCTTATCCGACACCCGGAAGCCAACCCAGCCGAACGGGTTATGCGCGAAATTGCCAGATTCTGTAGATTGTATTGTGGACAACAGCTTGGAAGTGGGTTGAAGTTCTGCCCATTATGCAAAGGATCGTCAATACCACCATGCATGAGTCTATTCAGGACATCCCTTTGAGTGTACATAAAGGCCTCACCCCTGACAGACCTTGGGATCGAGTTTTGCCTGATCAACCTGACGCAGCAGTGAGCCAACAAGCTCGCATTACTAAGGCACTTCGGCAATTACGACATGCTGCTCAAATCCGAGAAAAGAAGTTACGACATCACAAGTTTCGACAACCCTTACAAGTGGATGACCTAGTATTAATACGCAAGCCTGCAGTTTCACACCCTGACCAGGGAATTTACGCCAAATTTTGTCCCTTGTTCATAGGACCCTTCAGGATACTTACCGCACTAGATAATGGTGCCTACGAAGTAGGAAGGGCAGATAGCGACGTTGAGGGAATCTTCAACTCGGCCAATCTCAAGAAATACTTTACAAGGAGATGAGCGAAAAGAAAATCGCCCAGCAATTTTCTTTTTCCCGAGCAGGGGGGGAGATGAAACGGTAACACCCTACGAGCATTCACGTTTCATTCTTTTATTAAGAGAAGCTCGCTAACACCCGGCCGTAAGCATTTAAAACTTGCGCCGAGCGCACTGGCATAATGGGAACTGCGAGCAAGTTCGCGACGTTCCAGAACACCGGCCAAGGACAAGCGACGTCACGCAGAAGGTTCCTTCGTGTTCCATTGCTGCATGAACGAAATATAAGCGAGTCGCCGGCCTGGGGTAAGGCAGAATGTAAGCAGAGAGCCTGCAGTAAAGCAGAGAGAGTGTGCGGTATGCGACGGCAGTGTGCTGAAGGCAGAGAGTGGAGTGAGTCGGCAGTAAGCCGTGAGTCAGCGAGTGTGTGCAAGTAAGCACGTCGCGACATAATTCGTCTCTCGGTCCGGCTGTATATTTGAATTCGTTTAAAGACTGTGTTCTCGCCAGCTTGAATTCATTTAAAGACTGTGTTCTCACATAAACTGTGCCAGCTTTGAATTCGTTTAAAGACTGTGTTCTTGCATTAATTGTGTCAGCTTTGAATTCGTTTAAAAACTGTGTTCTCGCCAGCTTGAATTCATTTAAAGACTGTGTTCTCACATAAACTGTGCCAGCTTTGAATTCGTTTAAAGACTGTGTTCTTGCATTAATTGTGTCAGCTTTGAATTCGTTTAAAGACTGTGTTCTCGCCAGCTTGAATTCATTTAAAGACTGTGTTCTCACATAAACGGTGTCAGCTTTGAATTCGTTTAAAAACTGTGTTCTCGCATTAATTGTGTCAGCTTTATTTCATTTAAAGACTGTGTTCTTGCATTAACTGTGCCAGCATTGATTTCGTTCAAAGACTGTGTGAAAGCAGCGGTAGTATTTCTAGCCAGCCTCAATTTCATTTAAAGACTATGTCTATCCGTTGAACTGTGTTGCATTATGATCTTAAGTGCCAGTGTTAATCTGAAAATCACGACGTACGGGAATTTGGACTATCATTTATTTCAACAAATGTATTATGCTGGTGGAGTACAGTGCAGAGACTGTACTCGATAAATTTAATTTTCTTTATGAAGTGCTTGATCACCGCACCTCGGAAGGTTCTAGATTGTTTCATTTGCGTATTATTCCAAATACGAACTGTGACTCTAACTTTATCCTTGCTGCTGTGGGAACTATTTCGGCGTGCTTCGCCATAGGGAAGTGTCACTCCAGTACCCCATGACGTCAAATGTGGAAGCTCCACATTTCCCTGTTCCTGCCTCTGGTTCGAGTCATCAACACTAATACAAACACCAACGACGGAGGACAACGCCGACGCCGACCGCAAGACGACGCAGCCGCCGCGGGACAACGTCCTCTTCACGCCCTCAGGGACAAAGCTACAATTCAGCTATAAAAGGTGACATAATTATTTGCCTATTCATTGAATAAACTGAAGGATCCACTTAATCATGAATTTTTCTTTCACTACCCTTCTCTCTTACTCTCTTAGCATGGGCCGTACACGCCTTGTCGTTCCTCATGCTCTCCGATAAACTGAAGTACGGGCGTTCCTGTTACAATATGGTATGGCCGTTGACTGGCAGAAGTAAGGAGGAAATAAAATGCAGACTAGCACAATCAGGTAAGGCCTGTTCACTTCGAACATTGATATAGAAATTAAAAAGACATTGGTCTGGAGCGTGGCATTGTATGGAATGGAAACATGGACGATAACTAGTTCAGAGAGAAACAGAATAGAAGCTTTTGAGATGCGGTGTTACAGAAAATGCTGAAGGTGAGATGAATAGATCGAATCACGCCTGAAGAGGTACTGAATCGTACCAGTGACAGAGATCAATTTGGCCAAATTCAATGAGAAGAAATAGAATGATAGGACACATCTTAAGATGAGGTATGAATATGACAAGCAGATTAGGGCAGTTATAAAATGCAGCAGGTATATAGAAATGGAAAGGTGAATCTGCATGGCAAAGGATTGAATAAGTCCGAATGTATAAAAAAGTCAGTTGCAAGTTTTTTAAAGCTGTCCTAGAGTGTAAATTACTCCCTCATATTTATTTCTCCTGTTACACACAGCGTCGGCATACAACAAGACAAATGTACGAGGGGCGTACTATATTGTTTCACACTTTATGTTTTGTACGTCCGGGTATGGTACACATTTCACTTTTGAAGGTGGTGGCGTGTAACTACTGTCTTGTTCTACCGTTTGGTAGCAGCACAAACACAGGGGCCAACGAATGCACTCGTCATAGCCATTTCATAACAACATTGTCAGCGTTGGAGCAGGCAACATGGGAAGCAACCGCCAGGGACAGCGCTGTATGACTTGATTTCTATGGAATGAAGGCGTGATAACTCAAGAAATTCATCGGTGTCTAGTGACAGTCTGTGGAGAACATGCGCCGTCACGGAAAAAAGTTTACAACTGGGTGGACGTCGGTGGACAAGGGAGCCAGTTCTGGAAGGAATGCGACAGTGTCAACACGAGCCAACCCTACTCGGGTCGAACAGGCCATCCAAGGAAACAAATGCATCACATTTACGGAAATGGAGTCAGCCACGGGAATTAGCCGAAACACCTTGCAGTGGATCGTGCACGCCACTTACAGTTGGGGAAGGTGTCATTCACGTGGGTGCCTAGACTCTTGTCTGCAGACGAAATACAGAGGCGTACGGGCGTATGGGGAGAACTTTTGCAACGCCATGATCAAGATCCAGCCGACTTCATGGCTAGGTTTGTGACTGGTGATGAGACATGGCTCCATTACCATGAGCCACAAGCGAAACAACAATCGATGCATTGGAAGCATGGGGGCAGTCCACCGCCAAAGAAATGTCGAACAGTGCCATGAAGAACATGAAAAATCCTCTGCATGGTCGCCGTTCTGCGGATTTTGCAGAATTGGATACAGCTGTCAAAGCATGGGTACGCAGCACACCGAGATAATGTTTTCAGGAAAGTCTGAGGTCTGAGAGACTGAGAACTTTGAAGCTAGTTTTGTCTGTCACCGTGAGAGAAAGGCGCGTATACTTGTTCTTTATATTCCAAACCGCTACCCTTTACATTCGGAATTTAGGGAACACTGATGACGGGAAAATTTTAACGTTAACATAGGAAATTCGATTGTTTGGTCGAAAATTACAACACTTCAGTCACATCTCCGCTTAAATGACCATCCTTATACCCCACGCAACTACTTGCTTTATGAATGGAGAAGACATATATTTCTTTATTGTTCTGCTGCGATCCCATCACACAATGTTGGTGACCTTCATAAGGTAATTCTTTCTTATTTTGTGTTTCCCGCGTCAGACCTGTGGTTCCTCCTTGTTTATCCTGAAAATTACACGTCAAGGATAAGCTGCTTCCCCACTCATTTTACGTTTCCCTTACATCTCTTCTAGGTCGTATCAAGATGTAGTTCTCCTTTCGGCAGATGCAACGTAACTTGGTTACATTCCTGTTCGTTGACTGGTCTTAACAATTCAAAGATCACATAGTCTTTTGATCTGTCTTTTCGCGACGACAGTGTAGGCAACACAGCGTACATTCATGTATTACAGGTAACCAGTTCGTGGACTGGCGCCTACAGTGTAGGCAACACACTGTACACCTATGTACATACTACAGTCAATATGTACGTGGAGAGGCGCTAACAGTTCAAGGATCACAGAGTCTTTTGACGTGCCTTTTCGCTTCTTTTCCCCATCGTGGTGTTTCGGGTGATTACAACTTGACAAGCTCAAACGTTTCGCTAGCAGATTTGCCTAATTTTTAGCGGTACTTGAAATTTGCCCGTAGCTCAACTACCCTTCACAACAGAGACCATAGTTCTGCTTACACTGTACACACTCAACTGCCTCCTGCTGAGACTACTGTACAACTATGACGGGACCATCCTGGGGTACGAACTCTCCACTATAATGCACCACAGTGACAGCAGATGGGAAGCTGACTCTACTACGTACATTAAATAATGCTAGACACACCTACTCAGTATTACTAGCGGTACCATTGTGTATGGCGAGATATAATGTCGGGACTATATCTATTCTTAGTGTAAATTTAGAACAAGAATACCTTGAAATATAATCATCGGACAGGTAAAAACTCCTCGTTATTCAGCTCTTCCTCTTCACATACTATACTTTTTTCAGTTATTAATCTTGCTTCCATGAATACGGCTTTCATTTCTATTCACTTCTCTGTTTGCTAATAAATCTTCAATAGCGCACAATAACGGCTGTGGGAGGGGGACACCTTGAATAGGCAGCACCTGCGAATGTATGAGGGTAAAGCAAAGCTGAAAGAACCTTTTTATCATTACCTGGATACGTAATATTTTTAAAGGTTAAACTGGCTCATTCATTGAATACGGCTGATTAATGTAATTATAACATAGGCAGGTAAATGAATGGACTTTTCAAAAAAATACATTTCACTAATTAAATACTCATTATGTACATCATATTAGAGAAATTATTGAATAGCGTAATTAATGTGTTTTATGTGAATTCGGCTCTTTCACATTACAGGCCTTATTTTCTAAGTTCAGACCTGATATTTTTAATACGTAGTAGAGTCATAAAGTTCGTGGACTGGCCGTCTAGTGTCGCTGTGTTGCATTACATCCGAGAGTTTGCACAACAAGATGTTATCGTGACAGTTCTATGCTAGTCCCAACAAGACGCAGTGGCGTGATTGCAGTATAAGCAGAACTACGGTCTCTGCTGTGAAGGGTAGTTGAATGTGAAGGGTGAAATTTGCAAATGTCCTAGTTTGAGCTACCGGAAAATTTCAAGTTCTGGTAAAAATTAGGCAAACGAAACGTTTGGTATTGTGAAACCGAAATCGTCTGTATCACCACGCCGAGAAAATGTCGCGAAAAGGCAGGTCAAAATACTGTGTGATCCTTGAACTGTCAGCTCCAGTCCACGAACATGTTGACTGTAGTACGTACACAGGTGTACAGAGTGTTGTCTATACTGTAGGCGCCAGTCCACGAACTGATTGTCTGTAATATATGAATGCACGCTGTGTTGCCTATTCTGTCGTCGTCCGTCCACGAACTTATTAACTGTGGTAGTATGCGAAACAAGGAGTGTTCACATCCTATGTTCAGCGCTCCGTCACGTGTGCTGTGGATTGGTGGTAAATACGCAAATCAAATGAACGACAGATCTCTATATTAGTTTTTAATTGAGAACATAACTTCAATGTATGAAAATCCTGTTCGATATAAACCATTAATTACCTAAAGGATCAGTCTGTTCGACGTAATTCCCATGGCAAAAGTTAATACACCACCAGGTAACATGTGTGAAAGCACATCTCACAGCATATGTCAGTTCTTGTGAAGTGACATCATTTATGAATCCCCATAGCGAATTACCATATGTGGCGAAGTATGATCTTCGTGACGGCCTCTGGCACCTCACGTGATTCCCGACCAAACCATAGTCCATATTTAAGCACACGACTCATTTTATTTTAATTTGTTGTGGAGTGTAAGAAGAAGAAGGAGACCAATACGATGGTGGTTGGACTCAGTTTATAACTGCTTGAAGACAAGAGGTATAGAACTAAATGAGGCCATTGCACTTGTTGCAAATAAAGGATTGTGGTGACGTTGAGTAAATTCACAGAGGCTTGCAGACTGAACGTTGAAAGACATACCGGTCTAAAATGATGATGTATGTATGTTGTGTACATCATGTTTTTAATGCATCACTGTAATCTGTATATCTGAGGATGCCCACAGGAAGGCCGACACATGTTCTCGTTTAAGGTATGACACTTTAATTGCTAAATTGTCCATTTTAAGTATTGAATAGGTGGGAATTTTAATTTCCAGAGTGTCACAGCCCATTACTACCTTACGCAGTACCGGGCGAGTTGGCCGTGCGCGCAGAGGCGCGCGGCTGTGAGCTTGCATCCGGGAGATAGTAGGTTCGAATCCCACTATCGGCAGCCCTGAAGATGGTTTTCCGTGGTTTCCCATTTTCACACCAGGTAAATGCTGGGACTGTACCTTAATTAAGGCCACGGCCGCTTCCTTCCAACTCCTAGGCCTTTCCTCTCCCATCGTCGCCATAAGACCTGTCTGTGGCGGTGCGACGTAAAGCCCCTAGCAAAAAAAATAACTTACGCAGTCTGCTTGATCTAGGAATAAATATTACGTAGGAGCCACGAGGTGTAGGTAATCCTAAAAGTATTCTTCTAACATTACATATCTCTAGTCAGCGTTTCCATTTTAGTAGCAGTCTAATAAATTATGCCAGATCTCCGATGATTGCATTTAATGTGCATTCTATTAATTACGAAATGCACTATTGGAATTCATTGCATTCATATGATGCCATTATTTCTGGAATATGTTCTGTATTAATGTCCACATTTGTGTCTGATTAAATACATAACTGTTCATATGAATGCAGCGATATCGTTAGAGGATTAAAACGTGGTGTGAATGGGTTTATTTTGTTAATTGGTTCATTTACACTATCATAAATTTACTACATTTGTATGCAGTATTGATGGATTTTGTTTCATTCCTTCATTGATGGTTCGTTTCGAATTCACAACATCACAATGGAGATCACGCAGTGGTGTTAGTCGCAGAATTACGGTTAAGAGAGCGACGAAATACTATGTTTTTAAAGTCAGATCTTGAGAGGGTGTTTGGATTTTGTCGTGAGAGGATCAACAAACTATCCAAAAGTCGGATATTTACTGAGGATATCAAACAGAAATCCCCTAAAATATTAAAGACAAAGATAAGAATCTAAAATCTCGGAACATGAATTTCAAAACTCAATAAGCTCAGAATACAGCAATCAAAATATTGTCAATAGAGTCTGGATTTAATAGCACTAACTGCAAAGTTACTGACGCAATTAAAATGTATACACTTTCCTGCCCATCAGAACACCCTAGAATTTATGTTACTCTCGCAACCTTACGGAATAGCTAGACGACACTTCCTAATAAACATATTAGTTTGCATTCTGACTTATTACTGTTCAAAATTCGACGATCAATTTATAACACTTAAAAATCAGAATCGAAACTAAGAATTAAGTACTCGAAACAAAAATCTGTAAAGTAAAAACTTAAAAGTTAAAACTGTGATTGTTGAGATAATACTGTATTTCCACACGCTTCTTTCGCTCAATGACCAGTGTAGTGGTCTTCGCTTCAGAGAGCATTTGGGTTCGATTCCTGGCCCAGCCTCTGGGATGTGTTTGTGTTAGGTTTAATCGTCATGTTCATTCAGGTACAACACACCAGGCTAGATCCATATACAATAAACCTTCCGTCGGAAAGGCCCTCCAGCCGTAAAACTGAACTAATTCCTTAATAGCTGCTGACCACAGGAAATTAAGAAATGTCCAATGAAAACATTTACAATCTTGAAATATGAAAATGCATATTAGGAAAGTAAAAAAATCAAACTGAACTTTAAAGCCTGAACGGGTAATACGAATTAAATTATAACACTGCATCCTACTCTATTACTAACATTTTTACCGCTTTCGTATGTATTATCGATTGATTTGTTCATTCCTCCAACTCATGTACGTTCTCTGTATGTTTGGAATTTATGGGAATAAAATACGGATGCAGACTGAGGAAACAGTATGCCCAGTATTGATGATTTTGAATTATTGGATTTCTGACAAGCTACTCTATCCTGTAGAATGCAATTTCGATAACTTTCGAAGCCATTTATTGTCCGATGTCACAGCATTTTGCGAAATAAGTATATTTTTGAATTTCTTCCCATTAAAATTTCCTCAAATATTCAGTATTTGATTTTGTTTTACTGTGTACTTGTATAATACACTGAGTCGAATCAAACGACACATCATAACTTCTAGGGTTTATGTCAACCTCATAGCGTAACTGTTGTGCAGGTTACGTGCTTCAGTAAGCGTGAATTCCCAGGCTGAAATACGTTTGTCTCTCTTCTCTTCAGAAGAACGTATATTTTATTTAGTTTGCTGTTCACTCTTAAGCAGTAAACCAGTTGTTAATTGCTTGGCAAGCCGAGTTAAGTACGTCAAAATGGTGGCACAATCTTGCGCCACCCGACGACATAACATGACGTAGAGATCAGACTTTTATCGATAAATAAATAAATAAATAAATAAATAAATAAATAAATAAATAAATAAATAAATAAATAAATAAATAAATAAATAAATAAATAAATAAATAAATAAATAAATAAATAAATAAATAAATAAATAAATAAATCACAGCCTGTTCCAATCTGGCGGCGAGTGTAGGAACTGTGCCGGCTGCCAAAGCCTGATAGATGAAATGGTATTGGAGTGTTGCTGGAATGAAAGATGACAGGGGAGACTGGTGTAACCGGAGAAAAGCGTGCCCCGCCTCCGCTTTGTCCAGTACAAATCTCCCGTGGAGTGACCGGGATTTGAACCTCGGAACCCAGCGATGACAAGCCGGCGGACTGTCGCCTGAGCCACGGAGACTTTGAATCAGACCTTTACATGTTTATCATTTGCACGAAAATTATACATTATAATTCTGAAAATTCACAAATAATTTCTGTTGGTGATTTACATCTTAAAATGTGGTTTCTGTTCACATTGTTCAACACAATGTTCCCATAGAAAA
The DNA here is from genome assembly GCF_040414725.1 of Anabrus simplex. Lineage (NCBI taxonomy): Eukaryota > Metazoa > Arthropoda > Insecta > Orthoptera > Tettigoniidae > Anabrus > Anabrus simplex. The sequence continues at coordinate 78,287,986 of NC_090277.1, forward strand.
TCACTGCTAGGAATGTGGTTCTTATTACACAGCTTATTGCGGAAGCCGCGTACCGTAGTTCTAGTCACCATGTGGTTTGTTGTCCCCTTTATGTAGACATTACTGCTTTGGTTGTCTAAAAAATCTTCCAGTATTTAATCTTCTTTCTCCTGTCTGTTCCGTATAGCAGTCTTTACCGAAAGCAAACGTTTCAAAGTTAGATCTTCCAATAAAAATGTTTCTTTCACCATAACATAAGTCAGACGGAATGACGTGTATTATGACAAACACAGAGTTCCTTTCAAGAATATGGCTTTAACAGCTTCAATATTACTTTCAGATTCTTTTACAGCTAGATGTTCCCAGGGTATTTCAATATCGTATGTCAACATGGGAAATATATTTGCATTAAACCATCTCAGACATTTGCTGCTGCGAGGTGCGATGGTATTCCTTATTAACAATGAGAATTTGAGCACTGTGTTTTAACGCCTTGCCTGGAAATTATTTTAATGTTTCCGTGTTAACACGAATTGCATGGGACTGGAAATTAAGAGTTTCCTGTTTAAAAAAAGAGAATCAAATGATTATAAATATGTCTCCCGGTCATGGCCATCCATCAACGGTTGCTAGGTAACAATACAATGTATCACTGCCTGCACGGTTGCTAGGTAATAATGCCTTACATCACTGCCTACACGGTTGCTAGGTAACAATACATTGCATCACTGTCTGCACGGTTGCTAGGTAACAATGCCTTACATCACTGCCTACACGGTTGCTAGGTAACAATACATTGCATCACTGCCTGCACGGTTGCTAGGTAACAATGCCTTACATCACTGCCTACACGGTTGCTAGGTAATAATGCCTTACATCACTGCCTACACGCTGCTAAGTAACAATGCCTTACATCACTGTCTGCACGGTTGCTAGGTAACAATGCCTTACATCACTGCCTACACGGTTGCTAGGTAACAATACATTGCATCACTGCCTGCACGGTTGCTAGGTAACAATGCCTTACATCACTGCCTACACGGTTGCTAGGTAATAATGCCTTACATCACTGCCTACACGCTGCTAAGTAACAATGCCTTACATCACTGCCTGCACGGTTGCTAGGTAATAATACCTTACATCGCTGCCTGCACGGTTGCTATGGTTTCACTCCCGTCTCATATTTCGTCGCGTTACGTTACACAAACTTTTCTATATTGACGTCAGAAAAGTTGGATGGCGCAGCCACGCGGTAGAATGTTGAAGCTGCAACATAGTGACTGGTGAGATTTATTTACATGGCGAAGCATTGACGTCGTGATGGAAACAGAAAGAAAATTGTCAAATTTCAGGAGGTACTGCTCTGTATACGGTTGCAAATCGTATAAAACGGATGCGAAATCTGTTCACTACTTTCCTGTACAAAAAGTTCAGAGAGAAAGATGGGTTTCCGCGCTGTCAATTGGAAAACGCGTTACGCGATATATGACAGTGTGCAGTCTGCATTCTCGTGAAGACGACTTCTTTCCACAGCGTAGGTACCGATACTGTTTATTGTACTCATTGATACTTATTGTCTCTAATTTGTATTTACAAAGATTTAGCTACATCAAAAATACTGATAAACTTGTAGCCTAATACTTCTGTGCCGCACATAGAATGTAATCCGCTCTTTGTAAACTTCTTCATATGTGTAACAGCCGACAGTAAATTAACTATCTACATGTGAGTAATATATTTAACTGGTAGTAATTAAGCGCTGCATTTAATATGTAGTATTTTTCCATCATAAATTAACTTTTTTTGCTATTTGTTTTAAGTCACACCGACACAGATAGGTCTTATGGCGACGATGGGAAAGGAAAGGTCTAGGAATGGGAAGGAAGCGGCCGTGGCCTTAATTAAGGTACAGCCCCAGCATTTGCCTGGTGTGAAAATGGGAAACGACGGAAAACCACCTTCAGGGCTGCCGACAGTGGGGTTCGAACCCACTATCTCCCGGATGCGAGCTCACAGCTTCACGACCCTAACCGCACGGCCAACTCGCCCGGTCATCTTAAATTAGAAGCCATAACCTAATTATTTGGTAGAATTGGACAAACCAAGTATACTTCAACCCCAAACAGCTGTGGCTGTAGAGGTTATAGTACTCTTAAATTATAATTTTCCAACTTTGGTCTACATATTTTGTAGGTAGTTATAATGTTTATACTTATTATTGTCGGTTCTAAGTTCTAAATTTTGTGCTGATGGTAAAAATGGAAGAACATTAAGTTTATGTGGGCTGTTCCAACACAAGCCTGTATAAAGCTTAGGATTTATTTGCTTTACAACATTTACTTAGTAGAATTATTATTTTCTTTCTTCCCCAAGATTACAGTTTATAAAACAGGTAACTCCCCCGTCACCTGGCTAAGGCTTTGGCATGGACCAAATCAACAAGAAATTACTCCATAACCTCTAATAGTGGAAAATTACAGTAGCTTAACTGTTAAGGTGAATTAGCGTGTCAACGGTAACATTTCTCTGACAAACCCGCTTTACATGTACAGTTCCACTTCACATTTTCACCCCCTTGTTCAAGACAACATCAACTTTGTGCGGTTTTGAATCGATGTGGCATGATTGTAAACACAACGCTACAACACCAGTTTCATCTTCGGTTTCAAACTTTTTACCTACACATATCAAGTAATTACGCTTGAATATTTCTTTCCCTTCCACCAATGGACGCGTGAAATCTCCGACAACTCTCAACAGTTGCGCATACGACACCAAAGACATTTTGAATACTTAATAACTCCTACAGACGCACACCCGATCACTGTCATGTTTCCTTCCCGTCACTATCTCGCCGCCATATTGGAAACAGCTTACCGTAAGCCCCTCCCCCGTTTCGGACGTCAATAGGCTTCCCCAGCCATGACACATAATTATATCAAAACACTTGTATTAAACGAGTAGCAGGCGCTAATGTTGAAATGCTCTGGGCAGGTAGGGCTTCGAGATCGAAAAGGCAATGCACTTACGTAGTAGGGTTATTAAATTTGTGGACTGGACGTCTAGTGTCCCTGAGGTGGTCTACAGCAGAGACTTTGGCAGCGGAACTTCAACATGTCGTAGTTTGAGCAACGGGCAAGTTTAAAGTTCTGCCAACAATTCGGCAAATCCTCTAGCGAAACGTTTGAGCTAAGCAAAGCGAAATCGCCAGGATCACCACGACAGGAAAAAGACGCGGAAAGATCCTTGAACTCTTAGCGCCAGTCCACGAACAAATTGACTGTAGTACTTACATAACTCCCATAATTCCGGAATCCAGAACTAGGGGATGGGCGTACTCCATCTACTCCATCTACTTACATAGATGTATACGGTGTTGCCTACACTGTAAGCGCCAGTACATGAGTGTACACCGTGTTGCCTACAGTGTGGGCGCTAGTTCACCAAGTCATTGACTGTAATAGTATGTATTCTGTTTCCTTTAGAGGCTGTATTTACTTGTGTTTTTATTCTGGGCGGAATGTCTTCCTCCTGAATGCTGAGAATGACGTCACATCCGATTATATGTCAAGCAATGGACAATGGTGCGTTCTACATTTAATTAGGTTATACAAATAACTCTATTTCTGATGGCGGGCTGGGTGGACCCTGGCTATTGAACGGAAAACATATCTCTCCTCTAAAAGCAATTCCACGTAACATTTGCATAACTTTAACTCCTTTTGAATCTTATTAAGCTTGCGAAGCACATTGTAAATCTGTACCGAAGAACAACCTAAAATACACAATAATAGTGCCAGTGGTTCACGGTAAGTGAGATTTAATAACGTAGGATGCTAAGAAAGATTTCGTAGTTCCTGGTAATCGAAATTCATGTCAACCGCGGAGACCTCCGTAAGATTAATACATTCCATTCCGGGATCAATATTTTGTTCATATTAACTGGGTGCTGGTGCTAATTGGGTTTTACTCTAATTTGTAATGTAATCTTTCTGTAAATTAAAATATTGTCAGATGTTTCGGTGATAAAATGACTTAAATTGTGACATCGGCACTGGAATTCATTTACTCCATTTTCAGCACAAGAGATGGTGTCTTACTAATGGGCTGTAGAGAATGAAGCCTGCTAGGAAGGATATGTTTTGGCTTTTATAAGACCATTCCGGCTTGCAGGAGATGGAAGATTCCTATCAAGCCGTCTAAAACTGCTTTCATTCTTTTTAAAGCGTCTGATTTCTCATTAAAACTCTCAAGCCGTGGAAGAATAACTGAGCGATTATCTTGGAACTGCCTTGAAATTGGATCTTTTACTCGCAATAATACAGGTGGTGAAAGCGTTCTCCTCTTCATTGCATCTCTTTCCTCTTTAGAAGTACGCATATTTTATTTATTTGCCTGTTCACTGGGCGCGGTGTTATATTCTGAAGCAGTAAGCTGAATCAGCAGGGGGTTAAGCGGGATTTATAACTGGCCTGGGAAAACGTCTCCACGCACTAATGTAATAATAAATGAGATGTATTTCCATTTTATGGCTCTACCTTCACACTGACAGACAATTAAAACTCTGTCTCGTCACAGCGCTCCCGTTGTATGGTGTTTATGTATTGCTATGACTTGTTCAATGTCACATAAGGTTAGTAATTTTAGAAATATTGACGAGAAGGGATCAAGGAAATATTGCAGGGCGGAAAAGAGTACTGGATATGGACGAGTCAAAGTAGATGGAATAGGGCTGAGAAGTTGAGGAAAAGTAATTTTTCCGAGTGTCCGAAAATGAGGCCAACATGAAACATGTTTATTCTGGGTCATTGTAGGCCAGAAAAATGTAGGTACTGCTTGCAATTTTTAGGTCTTTACGGATGTTTTATTGCAACTTCGCGTTCTTTTTTACAGCCCGTTATCAATTCGAATCATCATTAGTCCATCGATTACTTCTTAAACACCTTATCACTTATAAATACAGATATTTGGATCATACCTGACAAGAGAGAAAAAGAAATGATATTAAATTAAAAAATGAAACTAATGCTTCAAAAACCAGGAGATCAAATTATGTGCAAGATAAGTGAAATATTGGAAGGTGAAAATTTCGATGTGAGTGTTTTTGGAAAGGAAGATTTCACTTGTTTTAAATATGAACCCTTAACATCCGTTGATGTGGAGGGAAGTTTCTCGATGTTTCACAACGTGCTGTCTGTAAACCGACGATCCTTTATACCTAGGATATTCTGCAGAGTCAATTGATGTAAGGTTTCTGAATTTTAATTTCTCTAACCTTAGAGTGGTTAAGCCAAATATGATTCCAGTTATACTAATTTCAAAGTATTTCACCAGGATGTCCATTGCGGGTTATATGAATTCTTGGTAGGTGGAAAACACATTTCATTCTAAGTTATTCAGGTTTCTTTAACAAACACGGAATTCCTTTTCAAATTATATTAATCTTAAGTATATATATATAATACCCGAAAGAAGAACTATCCCACTCATATTCGTGCACTGCGTGTTGCATACCCAACATTTTGCATTCATTAAATATGTCATTAAAACTAAAACTTTGAATGAATTCGGATTGCATTTTTACGCTTAAGCAGTTTTAGGCAATTTATACGTCTTCAACTTCCGTGCCCCAAATAAGGAGTATATGTGGTGTAACGTCGCGCATCCTGAACAAACGGCTAACGATGACATCGTCACCAATAATGCCACGTCGGATGCTGACGTAGGATGGTTGAAATGTCTTGCGATGAGGGGAGTTACGTGAGGCAGAACAAACAGTGTCGGGATGAAGTGCAAGGTGCAATAAATCTATCATACATCCATGGCTCTCAATGCTGGCCCAGGAAATAGAAGCGTGATCAGCGACTTCACGTCAGAGAGATACGAGATACTGCGGTGGTTTTCTGACGTCATAAGGAATGAAGGAATGAACACATGCGAAGTACTTTTGAGGTCACCCCTATTAGTGAGAATAATTTTTGCTTGTATGATTATATAATGCTTCTGGAACAAGGAAAGATCAAGAGAACTGACAGGTACCTGGGAGAATGACTGAAACTCAATTTAGCAGAAGGAGTAGCATTATCAACTCGAGTTAATAAGCAAGAACTGGCACACCATCTGACGAAGAAAACCCACAATAAAAAAGTGTCTCTCTCAAAACACTGACATGAAGCACTACCAGTCATCCACCCTGAAGCCTTAAATGCTTATAAATGACTCACGGACAAGGTCTAAATCCACGAGAGAAAATTATTGATCAAGATATTAGGACCAATAAATGAAGGGTATGTATTAAAGAGGCGACCCAAACATGAGCTCTACAAATACTGTGAAAAAATCCCGGACGTGGCCAGAAAAAGACGCCTAGCATTTTATGGACGCGTCTACAGGGTGCATCATGCCAGTGAACAACCAGATTACTGGAAAAAGAGGAATACCAAGTCACCATGGTTGACGGAAATAAGCAAAGGTCTGCAGGAACTAGTTGGAACAGAAAGAGACTTAAAAGACTGGACATCTCTGAGGAGGATGCTTATCAAATGAGGTTCCAGGACAAACCATAAACAAGAAATACAGGTGCAGTATGGAAAAAGGAGGAGGAGGAACAACACAGCCAGATGATGCGCAATTACTGGACAAACGTCAAAAACCATTCCAAACGTAATAGTTGAATTTCGTGGTTCTTAGTTCGCCTATACGAAACAAGAAGAAGCAGGACAAGAGGGGAGATTAATCCCACATCGTACACCGTTCTTTGGACACGGAGGAACGGAGCAGACGGGGAGGAAAGTCAAAGTCGACCTGGAATGATCTACAGAAACGAGGGTTGCCAAAAGGGTCTGGTGACAGAAGGAAAAGTATACATTCTCAGGACTGGACTTGCCGAACCCCAATAAAACTCGGGCTTGCCTAATTAAAAGGCGTGGATATAGCAAGAAAAAAATAACACGAAAGAAGCTACTGGTAGTTCCTAGCGTTGATTGTTGAAGTCACATTCTCGTTCACGAACCATGGTAAACACCTGAGTAGTCTAGTTCATAATACGCACAGGTGAGGTACCGGTCAGAGGTTGTTTACAAGACTTGTTTATGTAATCTCGTCTCAGGTCTAAGGTAATATTTAATGGGTAATTTTCATTATTTGATATTATATTTCACTTTCGCAAGGAGGGGTATCATATACAATAGTCAGGAATTGAGACCATATACTGTTAAAAAGAGAATTTATTTAATTGAAAATGTTTCAATGGAAATTTAGTGCAGTTGATTGATGTTACGTCATGATAGTGAATATGCGATTTGATATCATGTAGCTAACGATCTTGGGCGTGGAATTCGAGGAAAGATAGACACCATTTTTGATGTAAGGTTAATGAACTAGCCTATCAGTCGCTATCAATAGATAACGAAACTCTTGGTTGTTATGCTGATGTAGGATAATCTCCGTACATGTCAATCTTGTTGATTTCATTTATTTATTATTTTTCTTTTCTCTGACTGTTCGGCTGATATATGTATACTAGGGCCCTGTCAGAGAAATAGCTGCGAACAAATACTAAAAATGAAACTGATGATAAAGGAAGGTTGAGAAAAGTAACGGAGAATATATTGAACTCCGAAATACTATTGATTTACCTTTAGAGTTACACTTCCGTTTTGACTATACATATGGAATTTTAAAAGTCCGGGATTTTATAGAATTTTTACAATGAATTTTCAGTAAGCAGGAAATCTGAAATGTATCTGTAAATCATCGTCTGGAACTTAAAACAGCAAGGATATAACCCTGGAATGTGGCTATGGTTAGCAGAGAAGGATTAAAAGGAGTACTATTATTCTGTCTTATATGAAGTCTTAAAGGAAGTGGATGAATGTTGTTACTTGGGTAGTAAAATAACTAACGATGGCAGAAGTGAGGAGGACATAAAATTCGAACTAGCACAAGCAAAGAAGGCCTTTCGTAAGAAAATAAATTTTCTCACTTCGAACTTTGATATAGGAATTCGAAAAATCTTTTTGAAGACTTTTGTCTCGAGCGTGGCAATGTATGGAAGTGAAACATGGACGATACTAGCTCAGGAAGAAAGAGGATATAAGCTTTTGAAATGTGGTGTTACAGAAGAATGCTGAAGGTGAGATGGATAGATCGAATCAATAATGAAGAGATACTGAATCGAATTGATGCAAGGAGATCGATTTGGCAAAATTTGACCAGAAGATGTGATAGAATATTAGCATACATCTTACGACACCCAGGACTTGTGCAGTTGGTTTTTGAGGGAAGTGTAGGGGGTAAGAACGGTAGGGGTAGAACAGATTAGAGCAGATGTAGGATGCAGCAGTTACGTAGAAGTAAAAACGTTAGCAGAGGATAGGGTGGCGTGGAGGCCTGCATCAAATCAGTATAGGGACTGATGAGTCAAACAACAACAAGAATATGGTTCATCATTATCATATGCCATTATACGTATAAGCAAGTCTTTTGCCTGAGGCTGTAGAAAATAAACGAAACCATTGTGGCAACACGAATTACTGTAAAACATCCAGTGAAATTTCATTTAATAACCATACACTGAAAAGTTAATTGGAAGTTTCATAAGAAAGGAATTTTGAGGAATATTATTTTTCTGTTTCTCGCTTATTAGAACCAACATCGAGCAAACAAATGACATTCTGGCGATAACATGATTTAAAAGAGCCATCTATCGCCCTTACATAGAAAGATCAGCATGGACAACTTTCATAGAGCCATCTACCGGCGAATACAGTTATCTGCAACGACCTAAGAAGCGTATTATTCCAATAAATGCCCATTTTATTTAAATAATGGACTTAATGATATAAATAATATTTTTTCTAGTAATCCTGAGATGGGGACCTTTCTTTTGATGTATGACACATAGGCGTTAGTATTGCAGTTTACTGACAATATTTACACTTTGAAACATATAATAATAAAAGTATGTGTTTGTCTGTCTCTTTGTCTATGTGTACGGGATGCCCAGCCGAATCACCGGCACACAGAGATCTGGAAATTTTTAACATGGATGTATTGTCCCATGAATATTTATACAGGTAAAAACCTGTTTGCATTAATTGTCTATATCACTTTTAATCGTTTTAATAATTTATTTATTTATTTATTATTTGCCCGATAATCACCCTATTCACTAAAATATCAGAGAATAAAACGTGAAGCGTATTTTCTTTCAAATAACTCAATCTTGTATTTTATTCACAGGAAACGTATACAGTAATATGTAAGATATATAAACAAGGAATAGTAAACGAGCGAGCTGGCCGTGCGGTTAGGGGCGCGCATCTGTGAGCTTGCATTCGGGAGATAGTAGGTGCCCACTTCATTGTCGGTAGCCCTGAAGATTGTTTTTCATCGTTTACCATTTTCATACCAGGCAAATGCAGCGGTGTTACCTTAATTAAGGCCACGGTCGCTTCCTTCCCAGTCCTACATCTTTCTTGTCCCATCATCGCTATAAGACCTATAGAAAACTGTAATAAAACACTTCGAAATGATAGAAGAAAGGAATCCAGGAAAAATAAACTTGAACTGGCTAAAAGATACAGTACATACAACAAGAAATTCATTTCATGGGGGGTCCAAAATTAAACATGATAAAACAGTGATTAAACCAGAAGCACTATACGCAGGAGGAACACTAAACATGAATTTCAAAGGCCAGATGCAGAAACTCGAACTAAAGGAAAGGGACACTTTAAGAAAGATCATAGGACCAACATTTCAAGGTAATAAGACAATACACATAAAGAATGAAACACTCTACAAGAAAAATAAAAAACTCCCAGATACGATGAGAAAAAGAAGGATACATTTTTACGGTCATCTTCTCAGAATGAACTCTAATGGATTAAACAAACAAATCTTTGACTTCTTTCGTAACCAAAAACAAAACCCAACTGGTTTAAAGAAACTGAAAAAACTAGTAGGATTAAAAATGACAGAAGATTCACTTTTCGATCGAATAGCTGAAGCAATAACTAAAGACAAAAAAATATAAGGTTTCAAGACTAATCTATATTTAAAACCAAACCTATCATCTCTGAAGATGAGAGGAAAGAAAGATCAGGAAGAATGAGGGAATACTAAGGAATAATGAAAGAACAACACACAGAGAAATGTTTGATTCAACATACCTCGAAGAGGGTGAAACGAAAGAGGAAGGAAAGAAGAAAGGAATAGTCATAGGAAATCTGCCACCTATATGCAAATCTGTAACCACTGTAGGGTAATGCAATTTCAACCCCCAGAGTAGCTCTTACTCTAAAAGTAATGCATTATGTTGTATAGGATATGCACATGACTGGATCACCGTAGCGTATAATGGAAACTAACTCTGCACCTTACATCCAAGCCTTACGCACTACAATGATAATATCTAGGGCAGTAATAATAGCATGTCCAGAGTTCATGACCCAGAAAGATAGTCACTTCCTGACGTTTACCGAAGAAGGCGCGGCATCCTTCCATTTCAAGCCTGACTTACTTGTCAGAACGGTAAACAAGATAATGGACGCAACGTTATGGTTATATGGATCTCACCTATAAATAGCCGTGAGGGCGTAGAACGGAACTCAGTTTGCAAGGCGATTCATATTGTCGTGGTAAGAACTTCATTTGTGAGTTACACGAGGGTCGTCTAATAAGTCGGAGTACATATCGTTGTTGGGCGTAGAAAAATGTGATTCTTTAGACCAAAAAGCTCTGTCATGTAAGGTTCAGTATCACATGAACTATATCAACGATGTGATGTGGGTCACTATTTATCCCGGCAATATTATAACGTAGTGGTATTCCGAGGCAAAACGACATTTGATGGGCTAGGTGCCATCGGTTTCTGAAAGAAGTTGGGGTACATTTGTCCACCACCTTTCCAATGTTTATATAGAAAAGGCCATAAAGGAAATCAAACAGGAATTTTGAAACGGAATTACAATCCAAGGACTGAGATTTGCCAATGATCTTTTTATTTTATCTGAGTATATATAAAATCTGGAGAAAATTGTTGAATGGTATGGAGAGTATTCTGGAAGAAGTACAAGATGAAAATACATAAGTCTAAAACAAATGTAATGTATTGAATTCCAATGAAGTCAGGTGATGCAGGAAGTCTTTAGCGAAGTAATTAATATTTTTACTTAGGTAGTAAAATAACTAACGATGGCAGAAGTAAGGAGGACATGCATCGCAGACTAGCACAAGCAAGGAATGCCTTTCTTAAGAAACGATATTGGCTAACTTCAAACATTGATATAGGAATAAGAAATTTGTTTCTGAAACTTTCGTCTGGGGTGTGGCATTGTATGAATGTGAAACATGGACGATAACTAGTTCAGAAGGAAAGAGAATAGAATCACAAATAAAAAGATAATGAATCGAATTGGTGAGACGAGATCTAATTGGATAAATTTGATGAGAAGAAGAGATATAATGATAGGGCACAGGACTTGAGGGAAATGTAGGTGGTAAGAACGGTAGAGGCAGACCAAAGTATGGATATGACAAGCAGATTAGTGGAACTATAATAGTTGCATGGTAATGAAACATTATTACAAGACCCATTCTATGGACTGACGACTCAAACAAGATGAACATATTGCATATTTTGAAAACGTGTAATGTTCGTAATTTACTAATTAGCCGTACTCGTTCGTTTTAATTTTGGATAACCACCCTCTATTGACACTAATCAGAAGAGAATGTGGAAGTCTGAAACTTCGATAAACGCAGGTATCGACCAAAGGAACGTAAGGGTTACGAGGAGTTTGAAGATGAAAGACTTCCAAGACCTCGCAAACCAAATACTGTCCAGCTTGGAAGAGGGCAAGAATTGGCCAAGGGAAGTCGGATTGGAAAAGTGGAATTAAGGAGAATGACAAAGATAAGTGGAAGAAATGCTACACTCAGCTAAGGAAACTCTCGTCGCCAAACGACGCACCTAAATTGAGAGTCTCTTATCCCTTCAGTCGCCTCTTACTACAGAGAGGGTGTGCCGTGTTAGGTATTCTACCGCCCTCAACCACAGGGGTTAGTTTCTAAACTGTTAGACGTCCTAAAGGAGAATCAAGCCCCATCCTCCCGCGTGAACCAAGTCGGCTTTCCAAGACTCCTATTATGAGAAAACTTAATTTAAATATTAATAATTATTGAGCGGATTTCAGAAAGTATAAGGAGTCTTCCAGCATGCAATTAGGTTCAGTAGGAAAAGTTCTATAAATATCCGGGGTTTTAAATAGCCAGGTCCCTAATACTTATGCAACACTTTAAGCAACAGCGTGTGCGACCTTCAGGAAGCTTTCTACTGGTTGAAATCTAACCTATTACTCGTTACAAATCCGCTAACAATAATAGTAATGGAAACTGTTAGCACTAGACAAGTTCAAACTACATTCCTCCAGCCAGTGTAGCACACACTTGTCGGTAAACTACATCACTATTACGAAGTAAGCTTCCCCCTTATACTCCAGATGGAGCCCTTCTATTTATTAATTTTTATGGCTAACTTTTCTCAACAGTAACTTTATATGAATAAATCTCTTCTTTAAAACTTTGAAGTAGCTTAACACCAGATGAACTCTGAAAACAAACTTGTCAGGGAAATTTTATAAAACTTTACATAGAGAGTTCTGTTTTCTTCTTACAATGTCAATAAGTAAAGACGTTTTTCTTTTATGTTAAAGAAAATGCAATATTTCTTATTGCTTTTAAGGTTGTTAGCTGTGTGGATCAGCGCATCCCAAGAACTACTCCGATGATTGAGGATGGTAGAAAACATTTACAGCGCCTTCTGCACAACTTCATCTAAAACACTCCTTTGTGTCGGGATTAACATTTTCCTTAGGTTAGAAAGAGAATGGGCAGCATACAGGAATGCTGTAGTGGAAGCAGCAAGGAAATGCCTCGAAAGAATTGTGTGTAAATATGGAAACGTTGTCTCTGGAGTCCCAAGTTGAGAGCATGGGTTGGGTGAAACTGTCATTTCTACTACCTAGTTGCGCTAGGATTTTTATTTCAATATTTCTTGTGCGACCTCCCTTGGCCAATCATTATTCTCTTCTGTCACTGACAGTATTAGTTTTACAAAGAGCTGAAGCATCGTTTGGCGAAGAGAGTTTCCTTAGCTGAATGTAGCATTTCTTCCACGTACTTTTGTTTGGCTCCTTAATTTCACTTTTCCCATCCGACTTCCCCTGGTAAACTTTTATGCCATTCATGGCCCTTCCTTTATATCCGTTACCGTAATTTTTCGAGAGTTTGGATCATTTCCATTCCTCCCATGATCGGGTGGGATCGGTGCAGGGTACGGTGAGCCTTCTAGACGGTATCACCGTCTCTCTGGCCAGGGAGAAATGTGTTGGTGATGTTGAGGCAGTGAAAAGTTCTAACTATTTGTTCCATATAGTAGCGACAGTAGCATGACTTCTAGGGGGTGGATAAGCAGTACCCCTAATGTTCACGCAAACCTCATAGCACGACTGTCGTGCAGCTTGCGTGGTCAAATCTATTAATGCATAAACAACGGGTTCTGGTGGTGTGATTTGCGGACAAGAGTAGCCCAAGGGCAAGCTTCGGCTCAACAGGGTCATGATTTATAGCCTTGCAGGGGCTGGAAGCCACCGTTCGAGATCCTAAGAATTGTTTTCCTTGGTTTTCCATTCTCCTGCACTAAGGCGAATGCCGGGCCAGTTAATAGGCCATGACCAACAACCCGCTCATCATCTCCGAACATGTCCTTCATGGAAGCAAATCTGTCTGGCCTCAGGCACAGCGTCACCGCTGGAACCCTCGACGACGGAATGTAAACATGTGTATTATTAGTACTAATAGTATTATGTTGCTGATTTTGGGTTAAAATTTAGCTTCTCCCACCATATTATACAAATGAATACTTCATCATCATCATCATCATCATCATCATCATCATCATCATCATCATCATCATCATCATCATCATCATCATCATCGTCAACCTTTCACGTATTAGTCCTATAGAAGAACTGTTACTGTCTAAACAAAACATTTTCACGCCATCTCTTCCTGGGGTCGCGCTTCTGTCCATCCTGTTTAGGTGTTCTAGACAATTTCTCTGGTGTTCATAGATGTATTACAATATAGGTCTGCTTTAAAGATCATTCTGCACTTCTGTGTTTCTTTTTTGTTCCCACTTAGTGACGCCTGCTGTATTTCATTTAAGCTGTAGTTATTCTTCTCTCATCGTATTTCCTCAGGGACCATGCTTCACTTCCACAGCAAAGTACTGGTTTTGACAAGGTTTTGTAGACTCTTGTACGGGTGTGTATTTGAACAAATGATGGTCTAAAATCTTTATTGTTGATTCCCAAACATCTGTTGAATTTAGAGATTTTCTCGCACATGTCCAGTTCTTCAATGAAAGACAGTTTGTAGCCGAGGTATTTAAAATCATTTACTCTTTCCAAAATGTTGTTATTTAAACAGATCTTGCTTCTTACTGGTTCCTTGCCACAGAACGCCATTATCTCAGAATTCCTTTCAGTACTTTTCTGAGGCTAGGTTGAAAGCTGTAAATAATCTCCTGAAGTGGCGAACAGCACTAAGTCATCTGCAGATAATGGTGTGTCCAGCTGTAGATTTCTGTTAATGCGGATGGAACCACGTCTTGTTTCCCTACATTCTCGTATGAGAGCATTCATATAGAATATGAACAGGAGAAGGGAAAGAGCACAACCCTGTCTTACTCCTATGTTTATTGTTTTCCACTCTGATAATTTATCGTTGACCTTGACAGAAATCAGGTTATATTTGTAAAGGTTACTTATGTTCTGTACCATCCGTTGTGGGGTATCATCAGATATTAAAATATTAAGTAAGGTATTGAGGTTTACTTTATCAAAAGATGTTTTGAAGTCCACAAAGGCAATGTGTGTTTCTACATTAAATTCCCTGTGTTCTTCTAGAAAGGTTTTCATTGTGAAATATCCATCGCAGCAAGATCTTCCCTTTCTGAAGCCGAATTGTTCCTCTTCCAGAATATTCTCATAAACACTTGCCTCTGTAGTTTTCACAGTCATTTTTGTTGCCTTTCTTGAAATGGGTATAAGTATTGGTTAATTCCAGTTTTCAGGTGGGTCTTCTTCCCAAATTCTATTTAGGAACTGGGTGAATATATATTAGGAAGATTCGCACGAATATTTGTATTACTCCAAATATAAGCATCTTTCCCAGGGGTTTTATTGCACTTCAGTGTTGTCAGGACTGCAAATAGTTCTGCCATTGTAATGTGTTCGATGTGTGCATTGTCTGAAAAGGTGAGACATTCTGTGACCATAAATTTTGAAAGTGATTTGACCATGTATTGCAGTAGATTGTGTTGATTCTGAGTGTTCTTTAGTTTCCCTATTTAAATTTTTCAAAATTTTGTACGTCTGTGGTTGAGGTCTGGTTATGTAATTTTCTAAGTAGGATACAAATTCTTCCTAGTTCCTCCTATGGTATTTTCGCTCTTTTGTGTTTGTAATTGCTTTTTCTGTGGTATTCTATTTTATCCTCTTCTTTCTTCGTAAATAACCACTTCCTGCAGGCCTTTTGTTTGTCTGTGATCATTTCTTTGATGTTTTCATCGCAATTTCTGAGTACCCTGTTTCTCAGACACTTTATTTTGGTGCCAAGGCTCTCTCTGGCTGCCTGTTTTAAGGTGGTTGTTAGGTGCTTCCATTCCTTTTCAACATTCCTTTTACCGTTGGAATTTATTGGGTTAATTCAGCCAGTCGTTCCTGGTAGAGCCATCTAATACTAGGATAATGAAGAAGTTTCACTTTGTAGAGAGGTTGTATTATATTTTGTTCATTTCTTCATCTTGCTGTGCCATCAAGGTTTTATTCTAATGGAACGCATTAATAGGAAGTGATCTGTTTCTAATTCTGAGCCACACAAAAACCTCTTGTATCTAAAATCATCTCTGCTAATTTGATATTGCAAATAGAATAATCTGGTATTGATCTCTTGCCTCCCATGTGTATTTGTGGCTGTCTCTGTGATTGAAAAAAATACTCATTACCTTTAACTGATTGTAAGTGGAAAAGTCTATAAATCTAATTCCGTTGTTGTTACAGAATTGTTCGTCAAATGTGCCAATTTGTGCCAATGCGTATCCTACGTTCGCATTTCCAACTCTTGTAAAGAAGTCACCCATCAATAAGAGATAATCATTCCTATTATTTTTATTCAAATCCTGTTGCAGTTTGTTGTAGAAATCTTCATTTTTCTTCTTCTCCTGGGGTATATACTCTTACAGACAGGTATCCCATAGTTACATTCAGACGTATCTCTGTTATTCGTTCATTCCAGAAGGTGTAATCTGTAATGAGAGATTTAAACCGTTTACGCATCATAATATTTATTCCTGCTTGTGTTCGATTTTCGGAAGTTACGCCAGCGTAAAAATGTAGGAAATTTTGTACCTTTTCCTTTTTTGTCTCTGATATTATGGAGACTGAGATTTTCTTTTTGCCAAAATGACGTCTAGGTCTTCCTCTTAATGAGCTATACCTCGTATATTTCATGTCGCAAACTTCAGGATGTTTTCTTTCTTTCACTTATTATACTTCTGTTCAAACTCAAGCGTGGAAGGATTCCAACGACGCTCCGACTCACCCTTATTGTAAATGCTAGGACTCCCCAGAACTCTATGTCCCGATGCATTGAATAACGAAATGGTGGATTTCTCTTCCGAGATACCACCTGGGGTAGAGCTTTCTTTAAGTGGTTTTTCCACTCTGAAATTGTATCCTTGTTGGACTTGCAAGCAAGGAAATGTTCTTCCAACCCGTTGCTGGCAAGAAGGAGGTAAGTTCAGTGGTGGGTCAGTCACCTTTCAGCTGCATGGTACTGCATTTCCTCAGTACTGAGATGGAGTGGTTATACCGCCATGACTCGGTCCCCAGAGCCTCGTCTGTAAAAGCAGGTTACTGCACCACGGGCAGGTGAGGTTGAGATTTGGGTAGGAGAGGTTATGGAATGCACATCACTACCCCTTACAGACCCATGTATAATTCATTTCATGCGTATATAAATACCATTCATATATGGTGACTTTGGAAACATAGTTACAAGTTATATTGTTTTCTGAATATTTTTTAATTAATGGTTTGTTTATGGCCACCGTTAGTAATTTGACCTGGATATTAAATGAAATGTTTGAGTGTTTCAAACTATCCTCTATCCGCTACTCTACCAGATCCAGGGCAGAAAACACAGGCACAGATCCACACCCAAGATAGCGAAAAGAACGGACAAAAACCTATTAGCAGGTTTAAGTTAGGATCATTCACAATACCCCCTTTTTCCTAAAGAAGTAGTTCCAAATGCCAACAGTTTAGGAGGAAACTTTTTTAAATTTTTTCTACTTCTATATCGGTTGCAGGTAGTGTTATTAATGACTAATTTGCCTAGTTCATGGACAAGTGACAAATAATCTTCAAAGCGCATCCCAAACATTGAGTTGAAAGAGCATTTTATATTTGGCAATAAAGAATCCACCTTAAGTAATACGATTGCAACTAGTCAAGCAGTGTTTTTCTTCAAACACGCTTCGAGCAGAGGCAAGGAAGAGAGTGAAAATACTTTTAATCATTAATTGGAATTTGAAAATAATGTTTTAATAATATTTTGGTTAAGGATAAGTTTTCAGTTACACATTTTAAGCATTCCTCTCCCCCTCTAAGCCCTATTCTCACTACAAACAATCGTTCATTCCCCATTGGATAACGTCATAACTTTCTCATGAGAAACCACAGATTGATATGCAATATGAAAGTACTGAAAGTATTAATCATGAATATACGGAGTAGATTAATTTAAATACGTATAAACATTGGTACTAAAACAGAAATGGCCGAGGACCTTAGATGTTAGGACCCTCTAAATAACAAGCAAACAAGCTTTAAAAACATAAAAGAAAGGGATAAAGGATACCGCTGTATAGTATGGAGAAAAATGATGAAACGCCGCATTTGAATAAAATATTTTATTTCTGTGTGTAGCCTTTGGAAATATTAAGGACAGTGTTTTCAGTAGGATAGTAATATGTGCTTTGAATGATGTCGTAACTAGTCTGTCTGAATGAAATAATTTTTATAGGTCTTGAATAAATACAGCTCAATAATAACTGAAATTGGAACTGATATTTAGATATAGCCTCCATATTCTCCAGATATTGCAACTGCTATAATGCCCTCTATCTGTTTTTATATCTGATAAATACACTAACTTCAAGAAAGATAGTTTTATTCTTACTATGCTCGTGTTATTAATATTTCTAAGATGTATGAGCCCTATATATCAAAACCTGAAATCGTCTAGGTTTCAGTATATTGGCAATAAAAGAAAGAAATTATATAGGTATTATTTACGCTAATTAAGACATACTGAAATTAAAATTTAGAATACAAGGATAAAGGAAAGAGATACATAAAGCCGTGAAAAAATACTGATGTAGGGAGGTTAGAGATGTACAGTTACAATTGATAATTTATATAAGTCATTAATGGTGTAAGTAGATTATTTCCTACTGGCACAATACAGACAGGTTTAAAATATTATTTTTTTATGTAAGACGGGTAATAAAAATAATTCTCTGTCTGTAAGAACAGACGCTCTAGAAGCAGTTTGGGTAATTGAAGGAATAAATAACAGTTGTATATCAAATTATTTCATGTTCACTGACTCTTACGCTCGAAGTTTATTTCTAAGTAGCTGATCACAAAGCTCGTTCACGGTAAATACCACATCCTACAGCAAAAAGGAAGGAACCTTTGTATTACCAGAACAGACTTCGCAGTATTGGATTTGCGAGCAACGTTCTGTCGAGTTACAAAGCACGTTCCCATCGAACATTCCCTTTCATGTGGGTTAGTCTGACTGGTTCGATTGGAGGAACAACTTCATGCTTGACGGAGAATCGAGCCGAATTCTGCGTATATATGATGTGCTCGTGATAAACTGTGCAGACTTATAAATAGAGAATGTTAATTACTCAGAACATCAAAGGAAGCAAATTTCATTCATAAAGCTATATCCACAACTGCTACTCATAATTCATGGAGTCACCATGGAAAGTCGTGCTAGCCTGTAGTTCAGGCAACCCACCATACACGCTTGTTGCAAAGCATAAATTTATTGCTACACTTGTGCGTAGAAAGTTACGTGCCAAATGTGACTCATAAACCACGCTTCTTTATATATCCAATCCAGGAAAATCTGCCGTATATTTTCAAAATTTATTCCATGATTCATCAGATAAATGAAACTAGCATAATGCCACAGCTGTTCAAAATACAAATTCAAATTTATAGCTCTTCAGTAAATACAGCTCAATAATAACTGAAATTGGAATTGATATTTAGAAACAGCCTCCATATTCTCCAGATATTGCAACTGCTATAATGCCCTCTATCTGTTTTTATATCTGATAAATACATTAACTTCAAGAAATATTTCTTATTCTTACTATAAATTATGAGTCAAATTTTCAGAGTATGCATTGGAATCATTCATTATTTCATTAATTTCCGCGTCCCAGCTGAATAATGATTTTAGTGAGGAGACAGAAGCAGAGGAAGCAGTATCTATATTATTGCCAGAAAGACAAACACAGCCCATTTTACAAACTTTCCCCTTCGGAAAATCAAATGATCATATATAATTAGGTCTTTCAATAAGATGTGTGACGCGATGTTACCTAGCAACCGTGCAGGTTGTGATGTGAAGTATTGATGGATGGCCAAGACGTAAAGATCCATGACATGTGCAGCTCTCTTTATACAGATCTATGGCCTTAAGGTATTGTTGCTAGAAAACATCGCGTCATACAGGTTTTTATACGGCACTACTTTATTACATACATTTTTGGATGATCTCCAGCACGTAAGTCAGTAACATTTTGCCACGAGAGTATCTGAAGACATAAGGTCTTGTTTTGTACGTACGTCCTTCATCAAGGGGAAAACCAGCAACTATCTATGCTGCAAGATATTATCATAGTCTCATTGTACTGAGTATGTTCCACTTCTTCAGGTTGTTCTTAAAGCGAGAAACTCCCCTCCTCAGTTTGTTCAACGATCTTCAAAATTCATGGCAACTGTGAGCTGATATTATTTTCTCTGAGAGAGGACGGATGGGGTCCATGACTTCTCTCTTCCACGGACAGCTTCTTGTGAACCTTTGAGGACACAGATGAGGATGGATACTGGCAACTGATAATTACAATAATAATGATAATAAACAAGTCTTCAACTTATTGAACAGTTACAGATCAAAGTCAACGTGGTTCATTGAATTTGAAAAGGATATGAAAGACGCTGGAATTAAAATAGATTTGATAGAGAAATAGAACACGTTCCATAGAAGTAACACGAAAGGCAGAATTTTAGGAGAGAAAGGATTTAACAACTGGAAGAAAATTGACTCAATAGGAAAAGGAATAACATTCTGAGAAAATGAAGGGAGTTTGGAAATGAAGAAAGTTAAATTCAAAGAAAAGTAACCAAAGTTGATTTATCCTACCCTAAAAAGTGTTATTCGAATAATAATAATAAAAATATTAATAAATCTCTATTTTGATACTCCCCTAACAATTTATGTTTCTTTCCTTTTGTTGAATACGCCTTGTCAATACCTAAATGTACAATTACAAGTTGTTGTCTACATTAATTCTAGGAGTGCGTTTGTTGAGAACTCATAATTCTCTTCACCAGCTAACAAATTCTGAAGCGTCTTAATATATCTAAATCATTACGAATTACATAATCATGAGATTTACTTAAAATATTTAAAACGTGGTTTTAAGATTCTTAGGCTCCACAAACACAATGAATCACAAATTTGATGAAGGGATTCCGCACAACAGTGGCCTAATTCATTGTCCTGGAGGACAAAAATACGATGTGCAAACTAGAACGTTATTCGCCATGCTTTGTTTACTATCAGTACAAACAAGTTCATAGGCGAGCTAGTCAGTGGATTGCATCAATTGATAATGGACTTTTGAGGCACCAAGTGATTTAAATGTGGCCAGGATGGATACTTTTAGATTACATCAACAGACCTGTTTGTTTTTAATTGTCAACCCAAACTCAAATGCAGTATAGAAAACCAATATAAGCTTCCTGAAATTCATCACGTTTTGTTTGTATACTCAAACTGGAGATCCAAATCTCGTGAAGAGACCTATCTGTGTTGGAAAAAAATGGTGACATAATCAGATGTAGGACATTGCATCTATTATACATTTCTTATGGTCTTCACACGTCGTTCATCAAATTTGTGATTCATTGTGTTTGTGAAGCGTAAGAAACATAAAACCATAGTTTTTATATTATATTATATTTTAAGTACAGTACATGATGATGTAATTTTTGAAGTTCTAGATATGTTAAGAGGTTTTAGAATTTGTTCGCTAATGAGGAGAATTGAAGGTTCTCGAAACATCTATTCTTAGAACTAAAGTAGACAACAATGTATGATCGTAAATTTAGATATTGGCAAGGCGACTGGAATAAAATAAAGGAAATAGGGACCAATTGGACAAAAATGGTCGAGGTTGTAGATACTGCTAACATGAGTTGCAGTTCTGTTTGGTATGAAGTGTAGCACTTTCTGCCAAATGTATGGTACCATACAGTTCCTTTAAATCTTGGTTCTATTAATAGGAGACTTCTCGGTTTCGGTCCTGTTGACTCGACAAAACCTGGTGTAAGTTGGTACCGTGTTGGTTCTCTCCGCTCAAAAAACAAGTTTAACCTAAAACCCGCTGCGCTTTCTTGAGTAAAAAATCTTAGATAGTCCTCGGTCAGCGCAAAGTATACTGGTGAATCAGGTCAGAAATATTACAACATTAAATTTAACTATTATTTTTCTTCTTCCTCTTTTTCGCTCAATATTGAAGATCGTTGTCTCCGAAGAGATCTAATAATAATAATAATAATAATAATAATAATAATAATAATAATAATAATAATAATAATAATAATAATAATAATAATAATAATAATAATAATAATAATAATAATTGTACCGGGCGGTACACCTCTACACCGTTTATTTAAAAGTTGCGCCAGTTGAAACTCCTCTTCTGGAGGAAGGTTGAACTTTATCTATTCTATTAATTCTCTACTTTCTCAGAAGATGTCACCATGTGGAAAATTTTGAGTTTTTGAACTGTGTCACTTTTGATGTGTTTTTGTTTAGCTTGAAGTAAGAAGTGTGAACTTTCTCTTCTAGAGGACACTACTGAAGATCAACAATAGTGCAACCTAGTGCGGAGTCAAAGAACTATTTTGTTGAAGAAATTTTTATTTCAAATGTTTGTTCTTTGCTAAATTTCTTTCTGTTATTGTTTAAGTTGGCTGTATACCCCTCTCTTTCCCCTTGTTTTGCATGTAGCCAATCCCGAATTTCTTAAATTAATTTCTATCCAATCAGATGTATCTTCCCCCAACTTGAATCGATTGCGGGGTCCTATCCAATAAAAACATTGTGGGCGGGTGTTTTCATTCCCCTAACGCCTAGAAACTTCCGCGAGAGTATATAAACTGCTGATTTTAGGGTCTCCGGGTCACTTCTGTTCCATCGTTCAGTGTATTAAGTACATAGCAGGAGGCGGGAAGCGCCTCTTTCTTCTTCAGCCGTTCAACACCAGGTAATGGCCTATTAATAACTTCTTTTCTTGCTAGGTTGGCAGTTTAACACTCGCGGCGGGTTCGAAGCATTTCCATCATGTAACCTTTTCCTAAAATGTAATTACTCTTTTCATCTTTTTCTTGTAAAGCTACATATTGGGATAGAGAGTGCTACCCTCTCGAGCTCCCACTCACATTTGTTTTGAGGTTAACTTATTTTCTCAAACTATTCTTCGTTTATGTAATGTAAAGTGTTCTTCTCTAAGTCACCTCTGTAGTATGGGATTAGCCCTTGCGTTAGTGGCCCAGAGCCAGATTAGGTTTTAAAAACAAAGTGTATTAGGAGTGCAAGTTCGCCTCCTCTCAAATTGTTATTTTAGAGGTCATGTAATCAACCTTCTTTTCATGTAATAGACCTCAGTAGGTTGGGTATTTTACCCCTGTGAATACGTCCTTAGAGGACAGCTTGAAGGTAGAGTTTGGTGTGGCCTTGTGATAGGCTTACAATTTTGAGAGCGGATCGCTCTTTGAAATTTGTTTCTGTATGCCTCGTGCAGGCTTTATGTGTAATGTTTGGAGCCAGTGCTCCTGGGCATGAATGGGGCTTTCTGCCCCTTGGCTAAATTTTTTTTGGAGTAAGGCGGGGCTGATGGCCCAAGAGTTATGAAGTAAGGGCACTGAGCCCGAATCCAGTAATATTGTACCTACATTTTTGCTACTCTGTACCTGTTATGATTGTTATCTCTTGTTTTTGAAAAGAAAATATAACCTAGTTAAATTTTAAATTAATTTTACATTGCACGTTAAATTCGTAGCTTGAAACCCATTCACACCCGCACCTTCTTTCACCTCTACCTACCACGGATATCTCCGTAACAAGTGGTAGCAGAGCGTGGTTGAATGGGTCTCAATTTAGCCCCTTTTGACGGCTAAACATTGCTTTAATTCGAACTCTAACAATTTTCTCAGTTGCTGGAATTTTTTGAGTTTTTTTAAAAATTGTTCTGTCATCATGTCCGGCCCTCGCGATGTTCTCCTCCTTAACTATTTGCGCAAAGAGGAGTTGATATACGAGTTAACTATCAGAAACGTTCAATCTGGAGGCACGGTTGCAATAGACACTAACAAGCTTAGAGAGTCCCTTGATTTGCCCATTTCCATCCCCAATTTGGGAGAGAAAGAAATTGACGACTCTCTTTCCACGATCACGGAGAATATTACTGGGCTAGCTTCCGTAGTTAGTTTTTTTGATGAAAATGATCCGTCTCCTAACCAAATTAAGCGTGTGCAAGGCAGATTATATCACTTTTCAAATAGAGTTAATGATCTGTTGTCTCTGAAGGTGAATGACGTTCAGAGGAAGCAAGCTAATACGCTCCTTGAAACTATCTCTGAATTGTCTAGTAAAGTCACTCAATTGTTAACTGGGGAAGTTCCTCCCAAATCTGATCAGCCCACCATAGTGAATGTAAGTAGTGAGGAAGAACCTGCTAAGGGAGAAGGCAATAGGATAACCGTTGCTGCTCAAACTATCTCTGCCCCATTGGACAACGAGTCTGAACGCCGCACATCGTTGAACAATGTACGTGCTGAATTAACTTCCTTGCCATTGAAACCTTTACCTACTATGTCGCCCGGGTTTAGCAGCTTGCCTCATCCATTGGCAATGTTGCTCAGAGGTATATCCAAGTTTTCCGTTAATACCACCAGTGACGTAATTTCATTTTTAAGATTTCTAGTGGAATTTCAGGATCATGCCCTTGTGTTTTCTCTTTCCCCATGTCAAATTTTGCAAATTATCTATCCTTATGCTATTGGGGTTCTCTCAGATAAAATAGTAAGAGCCATAGCTGAACAGTCATCTATCGAAGATTTCCATGCACATCTGCTTGCAAATTTTATTCCTGCCCGCGCGAGGTCATCTCTTATTCAGAAATACTATTATCGGGTACAGCGCTTGGATGAAAACCTGGCAGACTTCATCCAAGATATTAAGTTTTATACTAGGGTGTTTGCTCTCCACTTCCCTGAGGATCAGATCGTGCAAGCTATTATCGAAGGGATTTCACCACCCTACAGGTCATATTTGTGTTTCGCGGCGTGCCCGCAAACCTTCTCTGAACTGGAAGCATTAGCCGTCTCTGCGGAAGGAGTTAGGTATGCCGATTCCTTGCGTGTGGCAAAAGAACCCCCGCCTTCTTTTAGTAATACTCGGCTTCCACCTCGCCGATCAGTCACCCCTCGTAAATGTTATGCTTGCGGGTCGCCTGACCATCTGCGCAATAAGTGTCCTCTGATCAAGTCTAGTAGGGCAAATAATGGAGCTGGTTCATCACAAGGCTGTTTTAAGTGTGGGGCCTTCTCACATATCGCCAAAAATTGCCCAAACTCAAATAGCACCCCCTCCTGCTCAACTTCTGGTGCCAATTCCACCTATGCCAATAATAAAAAGTGACTAGTGGCATCGGTTGAGTCGACTAATCCATCTTCCCGAGACTCAGCCCCTAGTAAACAGGTTGTAAATGCAGAGAACAATCAGCCTTCAAATTCATCTTTTGAATGCCCTAAAGAATGTCTTAGGATTGCGGCGGATACCCCCGCACCTGTTCCTTTTCTTAAGATTGAGTTAAATAACGAGCCTATAACAGCTCTTTTAGATTCAGGCAGTGTTTGTTCGATTATTTCGGCTGAATGGTATTCTAAATTGAAATCTGTTTGTAAACTACCTGACCATGTCTCAGCTCTTATTCAATATGTTTCGGCTAATTCATCGCCATTAGAAATTCTAGGTTCCGTACTGGTCAAAATTCGTATTTTTAAATTTACATGGAAAATCAAACTGTTTGTGGCTAAGCACTTGTCTTGCCCCATCATATTGGGAGCGGACTTCATTTCTCACACTGGTCTGGTGCTCGATCTCCAGAGTAGGTCGTGCACATTCAAATTTGCGTCCAATTGTAGAATTCCCTTGTTAAAGTGTAATTCTGTATCATGTTCATCTATTTCGCCTACCCAGGATGAGATGTTGTTAGACCTTAGACATCTACCTGAGGAGCAGGCTGATAGTATTCGGAAACTGTGTCAGTCGTTTCCCGAGGTGTTCTCTGATACTCTTGGTGTTACTGACCTTATTGAATACAAAATTGAGGTCACGGATTCGATTCCTGTCCGTTTTCCACCGTATAGGCTATCTCCACCTAAAATGAAGGCTCTGAAAGAAATCATCGATCAGATGTTGAAGGATGGTATTATTAGGCCCTCTAAGTCAGCGTATTCTTCGCCTATTTTTCTAGTCCCGAAACCCCAAGGAGGCTTCAGGCCTGTCATTGATTACAGGGCTCTCAATCGGAAGGTGGTGTTGCAATCTGTGCCCCTTCCCGACCTTCATTCTTGCTTTTCATGGTTTCGTAAGGCCAAGTTCTTCACCATCTTGGACTTGAATCAGGCCTATAATCAAATTCCCCTTGCCGAAGAGTCTAAACATCTTACGGCGTTTGCCACGGACTGGAACTTATACGAATACAACCGCGTGCCTTTCGGGCTCCCCACGGGGGCAGCTGTGCTCACTAGGCTACTAGATAGGGTCTTTTCCGACATCAAATTTGAGTACTTATATCACTACTTGGATGATGTCGTCGTATTTTCCGAGACTTTTGAAGAACATCTAGATCATCTGCGAGAAGTTCTGAATCGCCTTCGTAAGGCTGGGTTAACTGTCAAGTTGTCCAAGGTTGCCTTTGCTAAGCCCTCTATGTCATTCCTAGGGCATATTGTGTCACCCGATGGGGTAGCTGTCGATCATTCTAGAACACAGGCCATCCGTGATTTTAAACCTCCTAAGGACATCAAAGGTATCGCTAGATTCATTGGTATGGTGAATTTCTTCAGGAAGTTTATTCCTAACTTCGCTAATAGAGCGGCGCCCTTAAACCTTCTTCGTAGGAAAGGCATCAAATTCGAGTGGGGACCTTCTCAACAAGCCGCTTTCGAAGATCTTAAGTTAGCCCTCTGTAATGCCCCTGTACTTGCTATGCCTGATTTCTCGAAGAAATTCATCGTCCAAACGGATGCGTCGTCGTCAGCTGTAGCTGCAGTCCTTCTTCAAGAGACTGAACTAGGGAGGCGACCCATCGCCTATGCGTCTAGGACATTGTCGGCTCAAGAAGCCAAGTATTCCATCTATGAGCTCGAAGGTTTGGCAGTCTTATTTGCCTTAGAAAAGTTCCGTCTCTATCTGGAACACGTTAAATTCGACCTGGAGACAGATAATCAAGCCTTAAGCTGGGTCTTAGGTAGGCCGCGTCGTACTGGTCGTATAGCCCGCTGGGCTATTCGTATTTCCGCCTTCCAGTTTGATGTTAGACATATCAGAGGTACCGAAAATGTTGTTGCTGATGGACTCAGCCGTATGTTTCATAACGACGTAGAGACCCACGAACCGGTCGACAGTTCATCACCTTCTGAGTCCATACTATCTGGTGTTAATGCCATCTTAACAGATGCTCCCATGCTTTTTAGGGATATTGAGAAATACCAACGTGAAGATCCTACGCTGGCTCCGATAATGGAAACCCTTTCTTCTGGGGAACATGTCGTCCCTTATGTTCTGAGGAATGGTGTTTTATGTTGCCCTTCGAGGCATGATAAGTTGATGAAAGTTGTTGTTCCAGCGGTTCTTGTACCTATGATCTTCAAATACTATCATGAGACCCAATTGGGGGGGCATCTTGGAATCTTTAAAACTCGTGAAAAGATTCGTGAAATGTTCATATGGAAAGGTATGGACGGTGAAATTCGGGAACTTGTAAAAGCTTGTAAATCTTGTTTGATCAGTAAACCCACCATGTCCACTAAAGTAGGCCTTTTGTCTTCTCATCAAGCGTCGCGCTCCATGGAACGCCTGTATATTGATTATGTGGGACCCTTCCCCCAGTCAAAGGGTAATGCCAACAAGTTCATCTTTGTGTGTGTAGATGGTTTTACAAGATTTTCCTGGTTATTTCCGACTAAGCTGGCTACCGCTCAGTCAACCATTACTTGCTTAAATTCTATTTTCGCTTCTTTTGGTCCGTGCCAATACATTGTATCTGATAATGCTAAGGCTTTTACATCTAATTTATTTCGTAAATTCTGTTTTGACTTGTCCATCTCTCATGTAACTACTTCCGCTTATTACCCTCAACCATCTCTGGCTGAACGGGTTAACCGTAATCTCAGGTCCGCACTTATTGCCTATCATCATGAAGATCATTCTAGGTGGGACACGTCCCTGCATTGGTTAGCTTTTGCTTTGAATTCGGCGGTCCATGAATCACACAAATTTACTCCAGCTTCTTTGATGTTCAAGTTTGTTCCCAACTCGCCGCTCTCTAACCTCTGGTCTTTGAATGACATTCTACCCGAGACAATAGATCCGGATAACATTAAAGATCTTTGGAAGAAGGCTAAAGCCAATCTTAAAGTGTCTCATGAAAAGGTTAGGGAAAGGTATGATCGTGGACGGAGACCCACCACTTTGAAGGTAGGTGACCAGGTTATGGTCAAAAATTTTGTTCCCGCGGGCAAGCTTGCCCCCAGATTTCATGGGCCTTGTATCATTCTCGATTTTCTTACGCCGGTTACCTTATTGCTAAGTAATCCAGCCACCGAGAGGATATTTAGAGTTCACCTGTCCCAGGTGAAACCGGTGTAATTTCTGTGTTAACTTGCTTCATATTATTTTGAAAGGATATGAAGGTTATATTTTTTTGAGTTTCACTTTTAAGGCATTCTGCCCCTTCTGTAATATTTTGGTTTTAGATGTAAGCCTTGTGTAAAACCTGCCCCGACCCGTTAAACTGCCATCCTGTTCTTGCCACGGCCATTACCACGCTCCCGTCTCCTGCTCCACCTTACACTGTGGCTTCATTATAGTAAATGCCATGGATATCTACACGCCGCTGGCCCCTCAACCTCTCCACAAGCCTGTACCCTCAAAGAAGATGATAGTCCAACACAATTCTGCCGCCTAGCTTTAATGTTTCAGCGCCCCCGCAGCCGCGCAGCGCCGTGCAGCGACTGGGGAGGGGGATGGGCCCCCTCCTCTCCAGCGAGGACGACATGTGAACGGCGAGCCGGAGCTCTCCTCCCGGCCAAGGCTGATGTGCGGCGCACGACCTGCTACATGCCCGCAGCCTATATCTGTTCACCGCGGGCGCGGCGTACTTCAACACCTCTGCTCCCCTCATAGTGCGGGCGAGCGGTATCTCAGGGTACTTGAGGGGTCCGAGCGGCCTCCGTTGGACGCAAGCTGCAACGGCCGGTCTGGCCATCCGACTCAATCTACATCAACTACATGGACAGTCACCATAAGCAATAACTACACTTGGGAATTCAACAACAATATTTGGTGGACATTGCAAAATTTTTCTTCACCTTTAAGTATTAAAAGTTTATCTTCAGAAATTCAAATTCTACAAACATAAAGACTTTCATTCACCTGCAACAACAACATTTTGAAACTGAATTAAGAAATCTTGTAAATGCTTCTGCTATCTATCTTCGTATCAACATCATTACTTGGACTTTGTTTCAAACTGATTTCATGTGTCACCCCTGGAGGAACTTTTGGGGGGGGAGGTCTGTACCGGGCGGTACACCTCTACACCGTTTATTTAAAAGTTGCGCCAGTTGAAACTCCTCTTCTGGAGGAAGGTTGAACTTTATCTATTCTATTAATTCTCTACTTTCTCAGAAGATGTCACCACGTGGAAAATTTTGAGTTTTTGAACTGTGTCACTTTTGATGTGTTTTTGTTTAGCTTGAAGTAAGAAGTGTGAACTTTCTCTTCTAGAGGACACTACTGAAGATCAACAATAGTGCAACCTAGTGCGGAGTCAAAGAACTATTTTGTTGAAGAAATTTTTATTTCAAATGTTTGTTCTTTGCTAAATTTCTTTCTGTTATTGTTTAAGTTGGCTGTATACCCCTCTCTTTCCCCTTGTTTTGCATGTAGCCAATCCCGAATTTCTTAAATTAATTTCTATCCAATCAGATGTATCTTCCCCCAACTTGAATCGATTGCGGGGTCCTATCCAATAAAAACATTGTGGGCGGGTGTTTTCATTCCCCTAACGCCTAGAAACTTCCGCGAGAGTATATAAACTGCTGATTTTAGGGTCTCCGGGTCACTTCTGTTCCATCTTTCAGTGTATTAAGTACATAGCAGGAGGCGGGAAGCGCCTCTTTCTTCTTCAGCCGTTCAACACCAGGTAATGGCCTATTAATAACTTCTTTTCTTGCTAGGTTGGCAGTTTAACACTCGCGGCGGGTTCGAAGCATTTCCATCATGTAACCTTTTCCTAAAATGTAATTACTCTTTTCATCTTTTTCTTGTAAAGCTACATATTGGGATAGAGAGTGCTACCCTCTCGAGCTCCCACTCACATTTGTTTTGAGGTTAACTTATTTTCTCAAACTATTCTTCGTTTATGTAATGTAAAGTGTTCTTCTCTAAGTCACCTCTGTAGTATGGGATTAGCCCTTGCGTTAGTGGCCCAGAGCCAGATTAGGTTTTAAAAACAAAGTGTATTAGGAGTGCAAGTTCGCCTCCTCTCAAATTGTTATTTTAGAGGTCATGTAATCAACCTTCTTTTCATGTAATAGACCTCAGTAGGTTGGGTATTTTACCCCTGTGAATACGTCCTTAGAGGACAGCTTGAAGGTAGAGTTTGGTGTGGCCTTGTGATAGGCTTACAATTTTGAGAGCGGATCGCTCTTTGAAATTTGTTTCTGTATGCCTCGTGCAGGCTTTATGTGTAATGTTTGGAGCCAGTGCTCCTGGGCATGAATGGGGCTTTCTGCCCCTTGGCTAAAATTTTTTTGGAGAAAGGCGGGGCTGATGGCCCAAGAGTTATGAAGTAAGGGCACTGAGCCCGAATCCAGTAATATTGTACCTACATTTTTGCTACTCTGTACCTGTTATGATTGTTATCTCTTGTTTTTGAAAAGAAAATATAACCTAGTTAAATTTTAAATTAATTTTACATTGCACGTTAAATTCGTAGCTTGAAACCCATTCACACCCGCACCTTCTTTCACCTCTACCTACCACGGATATCTCCGTAACAATAATAATAATAATAATAATAATAATAATAATAATAATAATATCTATGCAATTCTAATTCTTGTCTCATACTTCGTATCTATCTCGGATTAGATACGCAAAAGTCCAAAGTTGGTTCTGTCAATTCCTGTTTGTTTGTATTTGTGTGCTTGTCATTTTGTTTGTGTATATGTCTGTCTGTTTGGCTTTTTTGTTGTCGGTCTATTATTTGTCTGTCTGTCTGTTTGGCTAAACATCACGAGAAACCGAATTGATACATTCCTTGAAGCTCGATATTTAGGTTCATGAACATGCGGAGTATTGTGCAGTAGGTAATAAGGTTTCATTTTATTTGTCTGATGGAAAAGACAAAACAGAAATAAATATGACAGTAAATAATGAAGGAATTGTGTACTTTACAGAAACACCTAAATATAAAGTTCTTAATTTTTATGTAGGCAGCAATACGTTAGGATGCAAACCAAATTTGCTTATTAGGAAATATCGACTAGTCCGCTCTTCCGTTATGTAGAGAAAGTAACATAAATTCTAGGGGTTCTGATGGTTCGTACCCCTAATGTTTATGCAAACCTCATTGCAAAACTGTTGAGCTGCCTAGTTTATACTCGCTACCCACTTCAGTAGTTTGCATTCTAACGTATTACTGTCTCAAAACCCTTGCTCAAATAATAAGCGGATAAAATCATACGTAAAACATAAGCGTGAGGGAGGTAATTCAATAAGGAGTCGAATAAGACTAAAGGTCGACCGAGATGTTTAAAGGAGCGTCATAAACTTAACCCTTAAATGCATATCATTGCATATGTGCAAAGGAGAATATACTTGCTTGTTATATCTGCTTTATAATTTTACAGGTGTCTATTTACTTCTGCCTTGCAGACGAACTCGCTAGGGGTCACTGCGTATTAAAAAAGAACAACAATATTTTATTTGATGACTTTTTCTTGCTGATGAGCTGAAGTGGTGTAAATTTCAAACAGATAAGATAAAACTCATAAAAGGCTGTTTACCAAAGAGAATTCGTGAGCCAGTACATCCCTAAGACTGAAGTCTGGCAGTAGCTACACTAACCGTACAGCTTTTCATATATCGGTGCATAAAACACACAAAACTCTTAACATTTTGACTGATCGAAATAAATAAAAATATATTAATTCTGCCAAATATTTTTAAAATTATTTTTCTGGTAACAATCTATTACTTTTTGAATGAAAAACCGTCGTATTTAAAAGAAATAATAAATTGCGCATTTAAGGGTTAAGTCTGCAGCGCTGATCTCTTGTCAAAAAGTGGCAATCCAAACAATATTGTAAATCATATAACTGTTATTTCTCACATTGATGTTCATTAACACTTTGATAATTGCTCAAAATAGTGCAAAGAAGATTGAGATGAATACATTGGATCCTATAAATTTCTAACATGCTTATCATTTCTAACCATGATACACCAGAGATGTTTCACGCAGGAAGACAACACAAATAGCTGAGTTATGTGCTATTTCCTCTTCCATTGGTTTGTTTTGAATGCCATAAAATCTGTGTATAAGGGACTTACTGATGACACTCTGTTATCCAAGTGTTTACATGGTGGCACACTGAATGTCAGTTCACGTATTAATCCCTGTATCTGGTAACGCATTCCAAAAACTGAATATTAGGCTTTATAACCCTTCAAATAGGTGTACTGGATGCCGTGACATGTTTGTCAACAAAATATGTTTTTGAAGAGATGGCTATCAAGCCTGGGGCAAACATGTTGAAGGCGATGAGGGACATTGACAGGGACTGCGTGAAAAAATACAATAAGGAAGGTAAAATTAAAATAAGGAACAGAAAAAGGAAGGGAGAATATGAGGAGTGGAGGAGTGCAACAGCAATAAGAATATGGTCGTAAAATGTGGCATGTGGAAACAAGTGTGAGTGAAGCACAAACTTTCACTGCAGTTGCCAAAAATTCTGTTTTTCACATTGCTCCTAAAATATTCTACGTAGAGACATCAAATTCCGCACATGACTGTAGTGTGATAATAAAACTCTACTATGTTTAATGTTGCTTCTAATTGTGTTTTTATGAACCACTTTTTTGTTGCTAAAAGTTACAATATTTTTAATTTAAATTTTAATTTAATAACTGAAGACATAAATATTTACCTAATATTAAAATTCTGGAGTTTTAAGAGTTTCTTAAGAATATTCGATGAAAATTTGGAGGCAGTGGTACCAATACATTAGTAAGTAATGTGTACCAACATGACGACACGTTTCAATAAGACCTTGGAAATGTCTCAAATTAAAAAAAACTACCATACAAGAAACTAAAAGTCTGAATGCTATAAATTGTAGTCCATTAAAATAAGTAAGGGTTTGACCTTACATGGTAAGATTTGTACATTTCTATCATTAATGTTGTGATATATATAGTGAGAAATAGTTTCAGCATTATTTCACTGAGCGCTGACGTACTTCTTGCCTTAAGAAAGTTTGAGAAAAGCGCAAGGAACCTAAAATAAATGGGGGCATTGAACGTGTTGATGATCGGGTATGGTAGACCTTCTGATCTGCATTCCTCATGGCAGTCCAAAATATTGCATGTGGACGAAATGCTGACTGATTTTTTCCAAGTGGAAATTGCACAGACACTCCTCAGCTGTATCTCAAAACAGC
Organism: Anabrus simplex; assembly: GCF_040414725.1. Taxonomy (NCBI): domain Eukaryota; kingdom Metazoa; phylum Arthropoda; class Insecta; order Orthoptera; family Tettigoniidae; genus Anabrus; species Anabrus simplex. The sequence goes on from NC_090277.1 coordinate 78,321,432, forward strand.
CTACCGCGTTTTAATGTTGAAAATATATCTTCGCAAAGTAGGGGTTTCCATATTATGAAAAACGTAAAATTATGGAATTTCCTTAATTTTGCTATAAGTTAAAACTCTCTATCAAACTTAAAAAAATCAAATTTCGAAAGTCACTTCCGCCCTAAATGCAGTTATGGAAAACAACGTAAAATCGCGTGTTCCTTTTCTCGTTTCCTTGTTTACATAATTCTTTCCGTAATGTGTTCCTTGGTTCAATACCCTCAGGCGTTTGTACACACTCGATCTAGTTATATGGGCTTAAGTCAAACAATGCATTGACTCACATTAGCGCTTGTAGTGGCAGAAAAAGGCAAACTGCTAATGCAATCAACTGGATAACGATGATTAAGGAAAACATTGTATGTTTTTGGGAATAAATAAAGAATATATTCTCATCCTTTATTTTATTTATTTAAAGTTCGTAGCTCAAATCCCTAGGATGTTTTCCTCAGATAAAGCACATCGTATTTTGTAGACCTAGGATAACCTTCCTCATCGGTTGTTTGTACTTTCTCTACGTCATTTGTTGCATTACAGAGTTTCACCGCCAGTCACACACAGGTCGGTCGACCACCAAGTTCTATAATTAATTCCACTAGAACATGACGTGTTCTAGTTCTGCCAACTTCATGTTCGATTTCTCTCTCGAGGGAAAGACTGCGTGGGTGTGAGTATTTCACTCAGGTAAATGGTAGATTTCGGTACTTTTATTTGTCATTTCTCTCTTACCCTATCAAGTTCAAAATTAAAAAGGTTACCTGTTCATTCCTCCCTTCTTTCATCTTTTAATCTCCCCTTCGTTCTTCCACTCTCTTCCCATTTCCTCGTGCTTCTCTCATCATATTTCTGTCCCTACATTGTAGTTATCCAGTACCCACACTTAATTTAAACAATATTTATTTTTATTTCACTATAACAATACAGAAACTTTAACTAAGTTTAAAAATTGTCATTTCCCGCCTCGGTTAATGTTCTCCCTTTTAGCTTTACGCTCTTCCTTTGCATCGCTTCTCTGTATATCTCCTCCTCGCTTAGTTCTCTGCTTCTACATCAACGTTTCCTCAGCGTTCGTTTCTAGAAACGGGGGATATGAATTACAAGGCGAGGATGATATAGATTAATAATAATAATAATAATAATAATAATAATAATAATAATAATAATAATAATAATAATAATAATAGTAATAATAATAATGTTATTTGTTTTACGTCCCACTAACTATTCTTTTACGGTTTCCGGAGACGCCGAGGTGCCGGAATTTAGTCCCGCACGAGTTCGTTTACGTGCCAGTAAATCTACCGACACGAGGCTGACGTATTTGAGCACCTTCAAATATCACCGGACTAAGCCAGGACCGAACCTGCCAAGTTGGTGTCAGAAGGCCAGCGCCTCAACCGTCTGAGCCATTCAGCCCGGCAGGATATAGATCATTGTTGGTCTGGGAGGAAAGTAGTGATGAGTAATGGAAGGGTGAAAAGGGAAATGCACTGACGAAATGTGAAAATGTGGGAAGAAAGAGAAGATAATGAGTGGAAGAGGAGGCAATGAAAATAAAGGACGGAGTAATAACGAGCAGACACGAAGGAAGGGAGAAGATGGAAAGACTAGGGAGGGTAGAAGGGAAAAGTATACACCGATAATAGAAAATAAGGGATAAAAATGAGGAGGAAATGTCAAGGAAGAACTGTTTGAACGTATCTGAAATACAAAGCGGTAAATTATAGAAGTAAGTAGAGAAACAGTGTGATGAAGGCAACGAGGTGGTTTACTGAAAAGTTTTTTTTTTTTGCTAGGGGCTTTACGTCGCACCGACACAGATAGGTCTTATGGCGACGATGGGATAGGAAAGGCCTAGGAGTTGGAAGGAAGCGGCCGTGGCCTTAATTAAGGTACAGCCCCAGCATTCGCCTGGTGTGAAAATGGGAAATCACGGAAAACCATCTTCAGGGCTGCCGATAGTGGGATTCGAACCTACTATCTCCCGGATGCAAGCTCACAGCCGCGCGCCTCTACGCTCACGGCCAACTCGCCCGGTTTACTGAAAAGTGAGGTATGAAAAAACCGTAAGAGTTGAAAGAAAGAATGAAGGGAGTAAGGGAGAGAGAAGAAGAGATGAGAGAACGTAGATGATGGTGATGATTGTTTTACACAACGTTGCGCTCAAATAAGGAGCGTGAATGAACTTATTTAGCAGATGAATTTGCTTTCTTCACCTCCCAGTATCTCTTCATCCGGCCGTTGTGTTTTTTCTTCCGTTCTTCTCTCCGTGCACTGGTGGTTCTCATCTTGGCTTTTTCATCAAATTGATGTTTGTTTACCAACGTTCTAAAGCTATGTCTCTCCGAACCTGTTATGCTGATTTCTTGAAGAGCTTTTTCAATTTCGATTATCAAATTATTATTGACATTTAGTGAGGAGGTATAATTAAATATATTTTAGTAAATCTCTCCTTGTCCATTCTTTGAATATATATTTTTGTAATAGTGTTCGATATTTTCTCAGAACGCTGGTATAATACAGGAGACATTTTCATCTACACTCCTTCTACGCTTATTGGGCTAAAAATTTTCCTAAGTACTTTCCTTCCTTGGTTTTCTAAAGTTTTAGTCAGTGATCTGCCTCCAGTGATCAAGGTTTCTGATGCGTATAATTTTTCATGTTTAATTATGCTGTTTTAATTAAGTGTTGCGAGATATTCGTGTTTTGTTATACCAGTTCCATGTGGTTTTATGCTTTCTGTAATTTACAAATTCTCTATCTGCTTCACGTTTTAATCCGAATATTTGTATGATCTCACCTATGTATTTGAAATTATTTACCTGTGGGATTTTGAGAAGTTTAGTTACAAGAGTTGCTTTGTGTGAGTATTGCGGAGGTCCTTCCATGCACTGGGTTTTTCCATACGAGATTTGGAGTCTAGTTTTAGATGAATTTTCATGAAGTTCTTCCAGGAACTGTATTTCTTCCTGCCTGTTGTTAGATAGAATTACCAGATCACCTACGAAGGCCAAACATACAATGTGAATTTATCTTCAACTGGCCTGCCTACATTAATACTTCTTTTGCCTTTTCCCAAGTTAGAACTACTTTCTCTAGCAAAAGATTGATTAGTAATGGAGATAAGCCATCGCGTTGTCTGACCGGTGTCTTAATATCAAAAGGTTCAGCAATTTCTCCTGAGAACTGAACTTTTGGGGTGGTGTCAGTCAGTACCTGTCTGATCAAACTTATTATCTTATCTACTCTAAATTTTTCAAACTCATCAGAAAGCGACTTTCTGTCTAAAGAATCATATGATTCCTTCTTCTTCTTTATTCGTTATGCCCGTTCACAGAGCGCGTTGCAACTTATTAATTTGATGATGGTTTTCCTTTCTTCTTCTCCTCCCGAAATCTCTTCATGAACTCGCTATGCTGTTTATTGCGTTCTTCCATTCATTGCTTCCCTGTAGTTCTTTTAGCCTTTTCCGTGATCGTGTGCTTTGCAACCAGAGATCCAAAACACCCGAGATCCCTGATGGTATCTTCTGTGATGTTCATTTCTTTTAATTCTGCTTTATTTCCTCTAACCAGCTGATTTTGTCCTTCTTTGAATTAATTATACCAGGCAGTTTTTTTGTATTTCTAGTGTCGTCCATTCTAGAGATGAGGCCATACACTTTAAATCGTCTGCTGCGTACGGTATCTGTGAACTTCTTGATTGCTTTGTACAAATCTATAAGTACTGTACCATTTACATGAACAGTGCCATATATTTTCTTAAGAATTTTTCGTTCTTGTTTTTCAATTTGATCAATTTCAGAGTGGCCTCCTAGAGATGTGGTTCTTGAGGCATACAGAGCTTCCGGAAGAACAACAGTCTTGTAACTCCGACGTTTTGTATTTCGTGACAGCACTATTTTACTGTAGTGATTCCATGTTATTCGGTATGCTTTCAAGAGTTTGGTGGCTCTTTCTAAATTATCTTTCCTGTCCAATCCGGATGGGACAATGATTTCTCCTAGATAGTTGAAGGAAGGTACCTGTGCAATTAGTCCATAATTTGTCTGTAGTGGGGACCGTTGAATATTCTGGTGTCCATTAGCAATGATATGAGTCTTCTCATACGATATTTGGAGGCATGTTTTATTATTATTATTATTATTATTATTATTATATACATTATGAATGAATAAGTCAGTCCATTAAGACATTTCACAGCCTATATATAAAATTAAAACGAACATTTAATTTACTGACAATATTTTATAACCTGACGATTTATGCCTCTGTTCATATCGTGGAAAGTATTCACCAGTAAGTTAGAAATACCTCAGGGGATGGAGGACATGATTTAATAAGAATGGCATAATTAACTTCTGAATCAGAGTTACAATTTACCGTACTTGTACAAACTAAATATACGCCAACTTCCCATGGCAGTGTTCCATACGGCTTCAGTATTTATGACTCAAACTAAATATAGCGAGGCAGATAGTATTTGGCAGAGAATCAAACACCGTGTATACTTTATAGGGCCCCCACGGGAATAAATATTAACTCTTTATGCGACAGGGAATGGGTTCACTTTCAATTTCACCTCATTCACAAACACATCAACACTTAGAGGAGATATGTTCCGGAAGAATGCCGTGTTTGTGTTAGAACGAGTCATGGATTCAATTTTAATCATAGGCCATTTAAAACACATCATCAGCAATCACGGCCACCTTCAGGCAAATACAGGGTGTAACAATAAGGCGCGATTAAACTTTCTTATACGTACTAGTAGAAGAAGACAGTATGTTGTAAGGGGTGATCAAACAGTTTACGTTCCATGGCCATCCAGTCCTAAATCGGTTTTCCAATCAGGCAAAATCGCCTTGAGGATTGAGGCATACATCCTAGCGACACATTAGGTTCAAGATTCCCGTCTGATAAAATACCGTGTCCCGATGCGGGAAGAAGTCCGTCTTGTTGCACATTCTCGTCCGACAGGAAGCATCGACACTTCAAGGCCTTTTTGAGGGGACCGAAGGTGTGAATGTTTATGCGCCGGTCCACTCTAATCGCCTCATCCACCGCCCACTTGTTTTCCGTAATGGATGAGGCTGGTCTCCGAAATCGATCGGCGTCTTGTGTCGAAACGCAACCCAAACGGAACTTGGTGCGCCATTCCACAATGGTGGTTTCCGACAGACGTGCTGCCCCCGCACACAGTCTTCATTCTCCGATGAATGACCACCGGCTTTCGTCCTTCAGCAGCCAAGAACAGGACAACAGCACGTTGGTCCTGTTTGGACGCATTTGATAATAACGCCGCCATAGTTCACGTGGTCGCATTTAACGCTCGCAACTTACCAGAACACGACTGCCACACTAATTCCTTTGCCTACATGTCCGTGCGTATACACCCGCATCGGAGTCGCGTTACGTTGCATGTCCGCTGTAGCAAGCCTTCGAACGAAAACTTTTTGATCACGTCTAATGTATAGAAACTGATAAGAAAACGCTTTATGTTCATGTAATAACTCATTTTCTACAAATATTCATAGTAGATCAACCCTCTGGCAGGCGCGTATTTCTTTGTTACGAGAGCGAAGGCGCGTTTCACTTTGTGCCACATTTCCCTTCTGGAATTTCAATGACAGGAAACGTAGTTAGTCAGAAACTTTTTTATCACCCCCAGTGGGTATGCAGACTCTTGAAAATGATTTACAAACAATTCAATCAAGTTATGACACAAAGTGAACCTGCGTTGAACCCGGCCCATTATCAACTGCAGGAAATAACCACGGTTATGTAAGCATTGTAACAATAACTACTTCGTAAAACTCTTTAACAATAATCATTTTAAGGCTCGGATATTTGGGTAGTAACAGGTCAGAATGAAAATTAATTTGGGTAATGGGAAGCGTCGCCCAGCCTTATAAGGCACGTTGTTCCGAACTGTACGTAATATAACATAAATTCTAGGGGTTGTAATAGAACATACCCCTATAGTTTATGCAAATCTCATAGCAGGCCCGTTGTGTGGTTGGACTGTACTTGTTACTCGCGTCAGTAAGGTTGCAATCTACCCTACTACTACTACTTACCGACCCGGGGCTCTAGTAATCAGTCTTACTACATCGCACTAAGTGATAAAAACAAAAGTTGAAACGGATATTAGCCTCTGTCATGGCCTGGCGCGATGAAGTTTATGGAACCAACGTGATCTCGTGGACGATCTCTTAGGCTGTACATACAATGACGGAAACAGGTTCGCAGATATTATAAAAATGATGATGCTGTTGGATGTTTTACACATGGGTGCCTGCCATACCATTAAACACACAGGAACGAAAGGTACCAGCATACCACATGAAACGTTTACTCACATTAAATGTTCAAAGTACTCTCCGTTAGAATGGATACATGCGTCAAAACGTCGTAGCACTGAACCGCGGATGCAGTGATGTATCTCTGCGATCATGCTACGTTCTATTCCCTTGATTATTGCAGTATGAACAGTTGTAGAAAATGAGTTGTAACTAGGAAATATAGCGTTTCGGGACACATGTCCACATACCATATTTTCTCCTTTCAGGTGTGAGTAATGTGCCCTGAAAGTTCAACCTACTTTATTTTTAAATTCTGTATAAAGGAACTCGGAATTTATATAATGCCAAAACTCGTGAATATTTAGTCATAAACATTCAATAATATTATATTTTTTCGGCGTTCTCCAATAGATCTCATCCGTCTCTTACTTGACCACAGTGTCGGCAGCCCTGAAGATGGTTTTCTGTGGTTTCCCATTTTCACACCAGGCAAATGCCGGGGATGTACATTAATTAAGGCAAAGGCCGTTTCCTTCCCACTCCAAGGCATTTCCTATCCCATAGTCACTATAGGACCTATCTGTGTCGGTGCGATGTAAAGCAAATTTTTTTTAAAAAGATTAAAATAATAAATTCGAAGCTCGTATCCCAAGGATGTTTCCAACATTGATTTTTCCATGCTTGTCCAATTCTTCTTTTAATTACTTTTTCCATATTTTTGTGGAAAGACATTCTTTACTTGAGGACAAATGTACCCTCCTACAGTACCTCCACTGAGCTTTAAACTTATAAAAATTCGTGCATAAGTGGGGATTAGGACACGAACCAAAAAGATTAGATTATTTGTTCTAATACCGTCTTTTCTATGAAGTTATTAACCAGACAACTCCTGTTATTAATGGCTGTCATGTATGGACTGCGTACGTTCCTCTGAGCGAGCGCAATAAATTCTTCCAGGCTGGAGAAACACAAACTGAAGGTAAAATATTTTTAAACCAAGGTTTAAATGTGCGTGATCCAGAAATATGTGCAATTAATCCTTCTCTTATTTACTAACAGGGAAGATGTATTTATTTTAAGAGTTTCCACGCTTAGAAGAAAGTGTTATAAATTCCTAACATTTATAGCCTTTTAGACATTCCATTACAGATAGAATATTATTTATCACGCTGCATTATATAGGAATTCACTAACGTTTCACAGTTTAGGAATGCAGTGATTGTATTTTAGCCCGCTGATGGAAAATATTTATTGGGAACGACGTTCAGGTACAGTATGGAACATTGACAATACTTTGTGCTGTATTCGCGATCGGTAGAGGACACGACGGAGCTATAGAATGATATTTAATGTGCTACTTTCTCCCTGGTCGTCATTCGTGAGGCTGGTTGGCAGCAGATCTCCATTCCTCTGCTTTCCTTATCAGTTCTTTTTAGAAGTCACAACTCATGTCATCTATTATTTGAGTCATGTACTCCAATCCTGGTCGTCATCTGTACATTTTTCCCTCTACGGAACCCTCTATTATTTTCTTCAATAACCCATCATGTCTATGTATATGACCTATTAGACTATCTAACAGTCCTTTTATTTGTGTCGTAAAACATATTCACACTCCTCTCTTTTAAACACCTCTTCATTATTGAACGTTTCTCTCCAGCTAATTTTCAATAATCTCTACTATCAAACTTCAAATGCAAGTAGTCTCTTTCTTTTCCCTTTCACCTAATGTTAAAGTTTCACTTCATATAAAGCAATACACCATACATAGGTCTTCAGCAGATATATAATCACATTAAGGCTTCTGGTTCTTGTTCTTATTAAAAGCATTCTTATCCCGAGAAATCCTACGCAGTATCTCACGACAACTTTCTCCATCACTCGTGATTTTACTTCCTAAGTATGTAAATTCAGACACTACCTATAATGTTTCTTTTCCCAATTTTATCTCTGTATGATTTTTGGTCTACTGCATAGTATAATTTTTCTTTCATATTTATTTACTTTCATGTTATATTCTCTTTTTACAGTATTTTATTCATCATACGATGAATCATTTGTAAATCTTTCTCACTCTGCAATTAATGCTATGTCATCTACAAATCTTAACATGCCAATTTTATTCTCGCGAATAGATACTCCACCTTCTAGTTCCTCTCTTACTCTCGCCACTGCTATTTGTACATATAAAGTTAATCGATATGGAGATAAGGAACATTCTTTCCTGATTCCTTTTTCAGTGTGAGCTGTTTTGTCTTTATTACCACAGCGAATTTCTTGTTTATATATGTTTCTCTTATCTCTAAAGCTGATACGTATTTGTTGAAGAATACTGAATAGAACATTTTAATTTACATTGCAAACGCCTTCTCCAGATTAACAAGTCCTATAAAGTGCTGCACTGTTGTTTAAATGCTGATTTTGTTAGTTGAAACATAATTAGGATTATTGAAGCCCATATTTGTAGGTAATATATTCTCAGTATGATGATGCTTCCTTCCGGGTAAAATATTCGGATCTCCAGGTGGGGACTACACGAGAGGGAGAAATAATTGGGAAGATGGATACTGACATTCTGCAAGTCGGAGGGTAGAATGTTATAGAAGTTTGAATCGTTATGGTAAGTTAGAGTGTCTGGAAAGGGAGATGGATAGACTAAAATTAGATGTAGTTGCTATAAGTGAAGTACGTTGGCAGGAACAGAAGGATTTTTGGTCAAGTGACTACAAAATTATCAACACAAAATCAAACAGGGGAAATGCAGAAGTTGGTTATTATAATTATTTATTTTCCTTAAATTGAACATGTAAAATCTAGGAGAATTGCCTCCATCCCGACATGTATGTGTACATAAATTCTACTGAATATTTACATACTTGTAGACGATTTTAAATTCACATATTTACACTCTAAACACTGTACTCCTAGAATAATATTTATCTTAGATTTATGCTATATATATTAAAGTCAGAAGACCCAGTCATTTGTACCCTCACTCACACTCCTGTACACACACTCATTCACAACCACTCCCACATTTCTTCACATCCAAGTGTACTTGCACTCTTCATTCTCGAAATTCTAATTTATACAAGTTATATACATCACGTGTGGGTTCCTATTTACATATATATTTGCTTTACTGCGTGGAGGAATTGAAGAAGAGGAAACAGTTTTAATTCAGATGGTAGAAGATTCCATAGACGAGAAGACCGAGCAGACCATGTTCTGGCACGACCAGCATAGTGAAAGGATTATTGTTGTCAACATGGCCACCACAATAGTGCAAGTCTATATGCCTGCTTGTTCACCGTATTATGAAAAAAGTGAAAGAATATATGAAGAGATACAAGATGAAGTACAATATGTAAAATGTAGGCCAAGGGAGACAAGGTAATACACTAGGAGAACTCCGACTGGGACAAGGAAATGTAAGAGGAAGTTGGCTGGTTGAATTTTGCACCGATCATAATATAAGAGGAGTATGGAATAAAATATATAATATAAATTAAATTGTATTAATGCATTAAATTTACAAAAAATGTTCATCTATCCCTTTTAAAATGACTAGTGAATAAGATATGGTACAACAAAATTGTTTTAAACACTCCATATTTTACGACAAAGCAACAAAGTAAGGGAATAACCAAAATATTTCAGATGTACAAAAGGAATGATTTGGACAGTAAATTGTGGAATGAATGTCTAATCCTTGTTCCGTTTCTCTTCGGGGTTGGGTATAACGTGCGATAAATCTTCATTGAGAGTTTTTACGGCCGGATGCCCGTCCTGACGTCAACCACTTCAGAGAATTTAATGAGATGAAATAGGCTAAATGGCGTGATTTATGATAGTGGAAACAGTGGGGGCGAAACTCATCGCCAGAATATAGCCTACCTCTGTCGAGTAGCACCAAGGAGTCTGATCAAGGCTTAAAGTCTCCATCCGACGGACGTATCAGCATCAACAGTATCATATGCCCTCACTCCATATGAGCACAACGGAGAGCTGGTAGGCTGTGTAGTAAATAGAAATTTTATACCAGCACTTCTCCTGCCGCACCGGATCCCGTGAGATCTCCGAAGTTAAGCAACATATGGCGTGGTCAAGATTTGGATGGGTTGCCACGCGCTGTTGGTGGGGGGTAAGGGAATGGAGGAGCGGAAAAGAACTGGCCACCCTGCCGCACGTAAACGCCGGCTCAGGCACACCTCTGCGGAGGTTCGGACCTGCCTTCGGGCAGAATACACACTTCTCCTGCCGGGAAACCTTGTTATCGTGAAACGTTTTGGACCAACTGAACTCCAACCGTCTAACCATGGTGTCAAACCACATAGACTAAGAGGGAACCTACACCTTATAACACAGTAAAATGGGGTGTGTTAAACTTATTTTCCCGCAGCATTGGAAGTGAATACTAAAAGTAAACTTGGTATGACAAACAAATTAATCCGTAAAATATGCTACATATCTGGAAATCATATAAACCTATGCATTATATATAATTAATTATTGAAAATGACCATTTATCATGGCCACTATTTTGCTGTTCCCCTGATCATTTCCAAACACATTAATATTATCCTATGATTCTATTATGTTTAATAACGTTATAGCTATAGCATGTGCTAGAATCGTTGAATTCCATCAAGTATAAATATTTCTCATGGAGTTATTTTCAAGTAATCAATTTTTCATCAATGTTCATTTGAAAATAGTTTATAAAATTTAACCAATAAAGATAGCTTAATAATTCCAGTATATCTTTTTCTTATCTATGAAATACACAGGCATGCAGATTTTCATCTTAATATCTTAAAAACTTTCAGAGTTATCACAAAACGGTCTTGAAACGTGCAACAAACTTACTTGGTTGACACGGATTCACGTGTTTGGTTATAACTCCCAAAGTATTGGAGATATTAACAAAAAGTTTGCACTGTTATAAAGAAAAAAGTTAAATTTCAAATGATAACTATAAATCTAAAAATCGCATTTCTGGTCGGTCAAAGGTGGGCTGCACTTTAAATCGCGGACTATTTTACACTATTTATTATTTCCTTGTGCTCATGCACTGAAGGGAACGTTACTAAATAACATAAATATTGTTTATGTGTGCAAAAATATTACATTCTTCGCCAAATATGTAAAACGTGTAATATTAATAAGAACATGTAAAAGTATGTAAAATGAACCTCATATTGGAACCACAATTCGCCGACATTTTCCAAGTTCAGTTGTCTGCAAGTAAAGAATGGAAAATGTAATTACCTGGATGTCCGGGCCCTGATAATTATCCTGTGAACCTTCAGTAACTGACAAGGATGGACATTTATAATATAGCTTTTAAAATAATGGAGATAGGTATAATTTTCCACCAAGTTCACAATCATCATCGGTTCTCTGCATTTCTGTAGGTTTTTCCATGCATTTTCCAAGCCGATCTGTCTTCTCTCATCCTTTTTGTATTCATGATCATCCATTAATTTTCTCACTGCCCGTCATCTGATAACTCTTTCTTCCTCCCAGTCTTTTCCTTCCAGTGCCTGTGTTAATAAACATATCCTGCTTAAACAGTGACCTAACCCATTTTTATTTCTCTTTTGAATGTCTTCCAGTATTGTCGCCCTTTTACTTCACCTACTATTTCCTTACTACTTCATTCCTTAATTTGTCTTGCAATTTGATCTTCTCCATTTTCTCCATATCCATACTTCAATCATCTTTTTTCCTCCCTCCTCAAAGTACAAGTCTCACACACATAGAGAGTAACGCTCCATCATGCAGATCACTTCTGATTGTGCTTCCTACTTATCTGAATGCAAATACTTGTTCTGTTTCTTCACCTCAGAGAACTATCTTTTCTGGTACATCCTTCTTCTTACTCATCATCACTTCCTCAGTCTTCTTTCTTATAATTTTCATACCAAAGTGTTCACACGATCTGCTCAATTTATTCAACATGATATTCATCATTTTCTTAGTTTCGGCTAGGACCAGCATGTCGTCAGGAATTCTGATCCATTCAATTTTCTTTCCCCCCACATTAACACGTTGCTTACCTTGATAACAACTTCGAATTATTTTCTCAAGGTATATATTAAACAAGACTTGTGAAAGACAACAATCTTGTCTAACCCCTTCACAAGTTTTGCTTTCTTTCGATAAATTTTATCCTACCCTCATCCCAACTGTTTGATTTATGTAAGGATTCTCTTTCAGTCACCTTTTCTTCCAGTCTACCCCTTTTCTTCCTCACCAAGTTAAAAAAAGATTGAATAGGTCAATTTTCCGTGTATAGATTCGTCATTCCATGTTTGAAATTTAATAAGGATAATTTTAAACGTATTCTATTCCTTTTTATTTATTTTCAGGTCTCACTTGACAAGTTCTGTTAATAAGATTGGTGGTGCACTGAACTTAGATGTTCTCTAAAAGAGTTCCATGATTTTTTCACTCTGCTTTCACAGCACTTAAAAATCCAGTCTCCGTATCCTCTTCACTGGGACAGATTCGATTAAAGAAGATGTCTATAATCCATCCTCTCGTTTGAAGTACTTTAAACATTGAGTGGTTTCCATTAAGAGGGCGTAGAGGGCGGAGATCTCTGATAGGCTAATGAGGTCACCGTACTAATTAACCCCAAGTCCTAAAACTATATTGACTCTGGACTTCAATTCATAATACAGGTTTAGTTGGAAGGAAAATGTGTGTGGAATTTTACTGTCAATATCGCAGAAGTAATTAATCATTATAGCGTAGAACCTGATTTAATAATTGACAAGGCCAACAGAAATTCCTCACGCAGTGTTTGGAAGTTGAAATGCAGCAAACGGGCAATTAATTACGATGTTTTCCCTTAGATTATTGTATAAACCTTTTAGATACGTTCCATGTGTAATTAGAGAGTCATACTTCATTTGAACATATGTTACAAGTGATATCAAGTCTGACCTACAGCGACATAATACTTACTCCTTGAAGTAGTTAACCCTCTAAGATTAGAGCAATCATTATTGGCTAAGATCGGAACTATTCCTCCGGTTATATTGAATGGCAGTGTTCTTACATTCAGCTAAACTGTGATAATGAATGAAACTTTAAATGGTTGTGAATATATTCAAAATATTTGTAAAAAGATATTTTTTGGTCCTTCATTCTCTTAAAAGAAACAGCAATATTTAGCCTGGCAATGTGAGAGTCAAACTCATACAAACACAAGTGCTTCCCGTCCTTGACTACTGTGACGTCACTCTTGTTGATGCAACAAAAGAGCAGATTTCGATACTTCAGTGAGCGTTTAATTCTGTGGCTTGGTTCTAAAAGGGCCAATGCCATTTTTATCGAAATTGACATATTAACTGATACAAACGCGTTTTATCCTGGCTCGCAACATGTTAAAAGGGCCAATGTCTCTGTTAAGTACTAAACGAACAGTTAAGGTTTAATTAAATAAGCCCTTGCCAATAATGTTAGATTACCAATAAAGATTAGAGTCCTGGCAATTTTTAAGGAATACGATAGAAAACATTAGCGTTTAATCAGGCGACTTCCACAAAGAAAGTATAAAGTTATTTAAGGTTAGTTGTTGAAAAAAATTTGGAAAACTCTAAGCCAAACTTCAAATGCTCATAGCTCAAAAACAGGTTTTTTGACATTGGCCCTTTGAGAACCAAGCCACAGAATTATTCCTTAGATTTATTTACAATCCGAGTTATGATACCCCAATACTATCACACTATCACATGGCTGAAACCTGATAAACGACGAATGTATCACATAGTGATATACCGACTGCTCTCTGGAGGCAAACCACTATACATTTCTTTCCAGCTTCAGTATTTGCCCTTCTCGCACAGCAGTAGTACCTGCTCTGGTTCCTCACTTTCTATTCCTGTTCACCGATCCTCTAAGTAGAACAATTCTTTTGTTGTGACGGGTTCTAGACTTTGGAATTCCCTGCCTGTCAGTGTCAGAAATACCACCTCGTTACTTGAATTTAAGACTGTTTGTCGAGACTACTTGCTGTGAATTAGAACAGTTTAATGTATTATTATGTAGTTCACTGTTTACTATATATTGTTAACTACCCTTAAGCTCTGCTACCAAGTGATGTATCACTGCAGTGGTTAAGTGTAAGAGAGGGCTAAGAGCAATGAGGCAACCAAATAGTGAATTTTTCATCCGATTATTTTTTCGATTATTCATTCGGAACTGCATTCAAATGAATTAGGCTTTAGAATGCTTTAGAAATAATTGAATGAAAAGTGATGTTATTAAGACAGTTAATTCACACATCTATTTTCAGCATTTGGAGATACGTTTGAAAAAAGGCGTATTTCTAATTTTCATAAGAGTTCATCTGTTCGCCTATTTCAATCGATAATCCACCCGACACACTTAAAATGGAAAATTCACTCATGACGCATCCAAATATTCCATGTGATACAACTGAATGTTATTTGAAACACATTCGATTATTTAAATAATCGGATGGAGGTTATTCCATTATTAAAAGTATTCGATTATCCCATGACTGTATTACACTGCATAGCTTCAAACTTTACCCCAGAAAAGCGACGGGAAAGTCACCATAGTATTTCCTCACGTGAAGACTGGGTTAGGGCCTTCTTGCCTACCATCAGTCACAATAAAATTCGATAGTTTTCATTATAATGGCAGACACTCACTCTCCACCTGCCTGTCTACAACCTCAGAAAGACTGGTTTTCCCAACTGAAATCAACATGGGTCATTACAATGGTGTCGGAAGGAATATTGCGATTAAATAAAAAAACAACATATTTTCTCCCTTTTGACGAATATTACTACACTGCCAACCTATGCTATTAGTCCATTAAGTGTATACACTGCTCATTCCAATCAGCGCCTCAGAGTAGGGATCAAATAGCTGGAATAGCATGATGATCCAGTGTGTTACGTACCAGCAGTATCAGAACATGTATGAGCCAGAGGAATGGCATGATAAACAAGAAAGTTATATAACTCCCCAGCTACTTCCCGCCAATATTCAGGCAGGTTGTTATACTCGGTACGCAGCGGTAACCCCATCTATCGAAGGCGAGTGCCAGCAGAAGAAACAAAGAACATCACATCAAACAATGGTCAATGTAATGTTATTGTTGATCAATCTTATGAGCGTTCGATATTGTAGGCCCTCCGATTTAGTTTTCTTTCGACTCTGATATACCACTCTTATCATAGTCGGTATGGTAAAACTGGATAAAACATAGGATCAATAACATAGGTATTTAAAATTTACCTTGTACACGCCTTCCCCTAAACTACCATTTCAATCAGCGTTAGTACAATTATTTAGGGACTAGATTGTAGTGAATTATTCTCCGACTTTAGATACCGATTTTCATTCAATTCTCTTCAGCCGTTTTCTCGTGATGCACGTACAGACAGACAGACAGACAGACAGACAGACAGACAGACAGACAGACAGACAGACAGACAGACAGACAGACAGACAGACAGACAGACAGACAGACAGACAGACAGACAGACAGACAGACAGACAGACAGACAGACAGACAGACAGACAGACAGACAGACAGACAGAAACATAATATTTTCAATGGTTTAATCTGACACTAACACACGAAATATTTCTACGATGAAATGAAATGTCGTATGGCTTTCAGTGCCGGGATATCCCAGGACGGGTTCGGCTCGCCAGGTGCAGGTCTTTCTATTTGATGCCCGTAGGCGACCTGCGCGTCGTGATGAGGATGAAATGATGATGAAGACAACACATACACCCAGCCCCCGGGCCATTGGAATTAACCAACTAAGGTTAAAATCCCCGACCCGGCCGGGAATCGAACCCGGGACCCTCTGAACTGAAGGCCAGTACGCTGACCGTTCAGCCAACGAGTCGAACATTTCTATGATTAATAATTTCGTGTGGCTATTTCTAGCCGAGTGCAGCCCTTGTAAGGCAGACCCTCCCATGAGGGTGGGCGGCATCTGCCATTTGTAGGTAACTGCGTGTTATTGTGGTGGAATTAACCAATTAAGATTAAAATCCCCGACCCGCCAGGGATTTGAACCCGGGACCCCCTGAACCGAAGGCCAGTACGCTGACCATTCAGCCAACGAGTCGAACATTTCTATGATGATAAACTGCAATGTAATTTTTCCTCCAAGTGTACATACATTATCAATGAAAGGTAGAACACACTGCTTCATGACGGTAGTTGCATGTCAAAATTCGCAACGTGATGAACCAAGTGTGGAATAAGTCTGCTCTGTTATGTGGCTACATGCAGCCCGTGGGAACACACAATGTGGCCGGCTTAGCACCCTGTCAGTCAGCACTCCAACTCCATCAATATTACGGGTCATGACGAGTGAAACAGAGCAATTTACAGCTGCCATTACCAAGTGTTCTGAAAATAAAGACATGTACTATAATTCACACAATTTCTCAGATTTATTTTCAGATGCAACATTACAGACCATGTTCAGTATGAACTTCACTTTGATCTTAGCTAAGAAGATATATTTAAAACCCACTCCTTTGAAGCAATAATCTCCATCATCACCATTAAGAACCTAAGTCGGTTTATATGAGTACATTATGTTTCATTCTAGAACTAGACTGCGGAAAATATATATAGCATCAACATACATCATCATTATAGACTGTTATGCCTTTCAGCGTTCAGTTTTCAAGCCTCTGCGAATTTTCTATTTGTAAAGAGTTGTGTAGACTCTTTTAGTTCTCTACCTCTTATCTTTAAATCCTTAGGAACCGATTCTAACCATCGTCGTCTTGGTTTCCGTCTACTTCTGTTACCATCTATAACAGTCCGGCTCCATGGCTAAACAACTCAATGTTGAAAATGTCCCAAGGATATGAGCTACGAATTTTAGGTAAATAAAATATAATTAAGTATGAGAATATATTCTTTATTTATTCCTAAATATTACAATCCTTTTCATGAACATCATTATCCGGTCGATTAGATTAGACGTTTGCCTTTTTCTATCACTACGAGCACTAATGTGAGTCAATGCAGTGTTTCACTGAAGCCCTTGTAACTACATTGAGTGTGGATATTTTTTCAAAAATCAAAAACACGCCTGAGGGTATTGAACCAAGGAAACATTACAGAAAGAATTATGTCTTCTTTTCTTCTTCTATGGCTCTACAATTCATTGTGAACCTTAGCCTCTTCAACAATCTTCTGCCATTTATCTCGATCCAACGCTAAAACTTTCCAATTCTTATAGCCCATTTCTCGAAGATCCATCCATCTGGTTCTCGGTCGATCTCGTCCTCTCTGTCAGTATCACTCACCCGTGCAACATGCCCGGCGCACCTCATCTGGCTGATTTCACTGTTATTCTAATAGGTGCGTCTTTATAAATGTTGTACAATTCTCGATTGTATCTCCTCCTCCATGTTATGTAAATAAGTTCATTTTGCTAGGATTTGAACAAACAGAAAAGGTGCAAAGAAACAGGCGGTATTTGCGGAATTGATTTTAGGCCGGAAGTGCTTTTCGATTTTTTTCAGTTTGAGGGAGCTACTCAAGAATATAAATTTAAAACCTTTCTCGGCCAGTTAGCCTTTCAATTTTCAACAAAACTGAGGATATAACTTAATGTTACTTTTTTCGTAGTAATTTGATTTTAATTTCTCGTTGATATCATCAAAACATTTGCTGAAAAACGTATATCTTCAAAACACTATCAAACGCTCAATTGCGCTCATGAAAGTCCGAGAAATTTTAAAAGTATTAACCAGATGTACCAAGTTTGAAAGGGCTTATCACTCGTGTCGTAGTATCTATTCATCTAAGTGCCTCTCCAAGAAGCTCAAACTCAGACACTACAACTCGGTAGTCAAACCATCTGTCCTGTATGCTTCCGAGTGCCTTGTAATGGCTAGGAAGGGCTCACTTAGAAAGGTGGAGTTAAAAGAGAGGATGATCCTGAGGAGGATATTAGGATCAATCAGAGAAGACGGAGGCACTTACAGAATCCGCCATAATGATGAACTGTATGAACATCAGGAGGACATCGTCACGTCTATAAGGAAAAGGCGCCTGACCTTTTATGGACATTGGCCCGCCTGGATTCCAAAAGACTCACCAACAGGATATTCACAGTAACAGGAAGAGGCAAGGCTTCTAAGAACAAATGGATCACGTCAGTTAAGTCAGATATGGAACAACTAGATATCCCACTGGGACAAACTCATGACCGACTACTGTTCCGTCAAGCCATCCGACACGGAGTTTTCCCAACGTCCCTTACAAGAAAGTAGACTACAGGAACTAAGTGGACCGAGGAGAGAAAGCTGGCTCATAGTCAGCAAATGAAGGAGTATTGGAAGAAGAAGAAAGAAACAACTTTACTGAAGAGTAGATACGAGCCCCATGGTCGTCAGTAGGCCTAAACGACAAAGAAGAAGAAGAATTAACCAGTAAATACCACAAGTAACCTGTTGAATTAATTTTGAACCGTCGGAAGTGTGTGTATTACATGTGGTTGTACAGTAAATTCTCTCACAACATGTTTAACCAAGGACATGCAACGTATTGTTTACTTTCGTGCGGCAGCAGGAGATTTAGATATGAGTAGGCTCGGGCTAGTGATCCTGGTTGAATTGTGAGAGCCGCACCCACATGCTATGTTACTTCGTCACGACAAATAGTAGGGGGAAAGCTTGTATGACGTCATATAGCAGGAGCTTAATGAAAATAAGTAGAACATCGTGCGAAGATAGCTGAATGCGTGTTTTGACGTAAAATCGTCTTTCTTGACTGTCCGATGCTGGAAATTAACTAGCGCCGATACGTCCGTCACAGAACGTGACGCTACATTGCAACGGTGATATCTAGGGAAGGAATATTAGGTGCTAATGGGTTATCCAAGGCGTAAGAGACTCCTAGTCGCACAACGGTTCTGCAGTGAGATTTGCATAAATATTGCCGAAGTGAATTATCAGAACCCCTGGAATGTATGCAACTCATTTGCACAATTGTAGAGTGTGTTGATGACATTTAGGCCTTGTTCAAATGATATTTGCCTCCGGCATTGCACTTATACCGTTGCAAAGAATATGTCTTAAACTACAATGTGAGATAAAATAAAACATCTGTGACGTCACCTGTCGCAACAGGATGGCCACCAAGTAAGACCCCATTTTGGCGGTAGCTTTGGAGGGAAATTATTTTAACTTCGGAACTGTTTCTCACATTTTGAAATATAATATATTACTATATACTATATTATAGTGTCATTTTGAAGTCTTCAGATGGTGAAACTGTTGAAGACCTGAGTCTCTTTTAAAAAATATTTTGTTTCCACAAATTTTCAAAATGTCCAACTTTAAACCACAACAAAACGAACAAAAATGTCTGATTACTCCGGAGGGCGAACGAATCCCGAATAAAACAAGACCAAAACAACTCTTAAGGACCAAAAGACC
The DNA here is from genome assembly GCF_040414725.1 of Anabrus simplex. Taxonomy (NCBI): domain Eukaryota; kingdom Metazoa; phylum Arthropoda; class Insecta; order Orthoptera; family Tettigoniidae; genus Anabrus; species Anabrus simplex. The sequence continues at coordinate 78,341,236 of NC_090277.1, forward strand.
AAAGCCGAGATTTTGCAAATGTCAAATGAAAATCGCGCGCTCACGAAGTTTCCACAACTAAATTAGTTAATTATCTAAAAATCTTATATTTTGCTAATTTTCGTACTATATTATCAACGAATGAAAAGGGACTTGATGATAAGTTAACAATTAAAAGAAATGACGTAATAGAAGTATTTTATTCTAGAAGTTTTCGGATGTTTGAAGTTAACGGAAATGTCATTCATCAATTTTTTAAGAGTGTCACTCAATGGAAATTTATTTTTTGAGAAGGTTAAAAAACATTTTTTAGAAAAAATCTACCTGGAAGACAGCATTATGGTTGCGCGAAATTATTTCAGTTTCTTCAACTTTAATGCTTTTTTGTAACACCCACCAATAATAACTAAACTAACATCGTAATGGTCCATCTTTTCAATACTATATTATGCATGCATTACATTTATGATCTTGGAACTAGTTTCGCCCTTAGCTCGCCATCATCAGCTATAATATAAAACTGTACAAACCCATGTAATGACTAAAACAAATGTACAAACATACACAAATGAGTTTAAAAGGTATTAAAAGCATCTGGGATGAACTACACGTAAAATGTACGATGAAATTAAAATAAGGCTCCTAAAATCCTTGATTCCTGTTTAAAATTGTCAATGGTTATCCAACTCCGTGGCTAAATGGGTAGCATGCTGGGTGTTTGTGTCGTCTTCATAATCATTTCTTCATCAAAAGGACGCGCAGGTCTCCTATGGGAGTCAAATCAAAAGACCTGCACCTGGCGAGCCGAACATGTCCTCGGACACTCCCGGCACTGAAAGCCGCACGTCATTTCATTTTTTTAAGTAGCCAATGGCAGTGTATATCCAACTAGTTCTGTAGGCATGAATGAGCGAGACACTATCACTTAAAAACACTATTAAAATCATGCACAGACCGAGCACGATAGCTGCAGTCGCTGAAGTGCGGTCACTATCCAATATTCGGGGGATAGTAGGTTCGTACCCCACTGTCGGCAATACTGAAGATAGTTTCCCGTGGTTTCCCATTTTGACACCAGGAAAATACTTGGGGTATACCTTAATTAAGGCCACGGCCCCTTCCCTCCCACTCCTGTCCTATCGTCACCATGTGTCGATGGGACGTAAATAAAAATTCCAAATAATTGGGCATTATCATATCCGAGTTAAACTGTTGGAAATGTGAAAATCTTCTTCACGAACAAAGTAATCACTTGGGAAACTTAGTACATCTTTGTGTAGGTGGACACCGAGCAGAGATTGTAGAGACGCCATTCAAATTGCGATCAGGAGTCTCCGCTGAAAAATTGACTTGATGCTTTGCATTCAATGCAAAGATATTAATGTCCTTTCACTTCTCCCACACTCGTGGGGTCCCGGGAACGAACTATGCGTATTTCGCCCTTTTTTACGCCAGGATGCCCTACATGACGCCAACCCCATATGGAGGTAATTGATCACTATTGAGTGTTTTTCCTGTTGCTTGGTATTGTGGCGTGCCCTTTGAATATGAAGAGGAAAGCGTTTCGACAACCAGAAACAAAAAAGCCCCCGATGCAGAAGAATTAATCAGACGGGATTAAAATCTAGGAGTTGAACCCGGGACCCTCTGAACTGAAGGCCTCAAAACTTTCTATTCAGCCAAGGAGCTTGACTACTTTCGCTAATTGTTACGTCACACCGACATAGATAGGTCTTTTGGCGACGACGGGAGAGGAAAGGCTTAGGAACGGGAAGGAATCGGCCGTGGCCTTAATTAAGGTACAGCCCCAGCATTTGCCTGGTGTGAAAATGGGAAACCACGGAAAACTATCTTCAGGGCTCCCGACAGTGGGGCTCGAACCCACTATCTCCCGGATGCAAGCTCACAGCTGCGGGCCCCTAACCGCACGGCCAACTCGCCTGGTAGGCGCTGAACTAATGTAAACGAAATGCATATAAGGGAATAATTTTTTACATCACTTTAAATTGGGAGGACGATTGGTATCAGTACCAATTTATAAGACAGTTCACTTCGAAACTAGTAAACTTTTAACTCGAGCTCGGATGGTTAGACTTTTACAGGTTAGAACGCAAATTTACTGAGGCGAATGACAAGTATAGACTAGCCCGGGCAACACTTCTGCAAGGAGGTTTGCATTACCTTTAGGGGTCGATCCTCTTAGAACTCGTAGAACTTATGTTACTCTCACTACATTCCGGAAGAACTGGCTAGACGGCATGTCACTTTCCAGTGTCGCAGTTTCCTTCTTTCTGTTACAAAACGTCCAGCAACATGGTTGATAAATTCCTTCTTCCCAAAAGACGAGAGGAGGATAATACTTATCCCTCGTTCTACCATGTCGAGTCGATTATAATATTACACTGAACTAGCCAACCTCTATTTATTTACACCGAATGTAACGTACTTCATTGGCTCATAATTGTTATCTGTGTTTGTTCCAAGCCAATCACAGACAGAAGTAGTACGGGCTCAGATGAATCAGGTGTACGTTATGTAAAGACGGAAGTTGACGGAAGAATAAACATTATTTTGATCTACAGATATGAGTTGCACTTCCTACACGTATCTCCTCTTTCCTTACGTATATTTTTAAATAATTACAGGGTTAATAATGCTTGTGTGACTCATGGTAATGGTACAGCTCTTCATAGTCAGACATCGTTAGCAGTGTGGGGAGGGTCTGTCGTGATATATGCTGCTTAAAGTATTAAAATAATGTTATTCTTTAAGGTTCGTTCACGTTTACTTGATATCTGAATTTTGCCCACAGAAATGCTGTAACATGATGGAAACCAAAGAGATGTATTTTTTCACATCGACCTCATCCAGTATTCAATCTGCTACCTTGGAAACGGAAAGTCAATAGATTGTAGCCGGCAGCGTGTAGGTGTGGTGAAGCCACATACTGTGTGTGAATTTTAGAGAATGCTTACTTACGTGGAATGAAACACGTACGATCAAAATCTCAAAGTCCAACCGGGAGCTGGCCTAAGTCCTCCGGAGATAACACTGTCGGAAAAATATTTACAGTGTTATATTTTCTCTTTTACCACTCAGGTATGTGATCGGTGCACTCTCGAATTGTGAGATTGTATTTTGATGTTAAAAGTGGACCGATACGTTTTTATGTGATATCTATATTGATTTCTATAATTATTTCTACACCGTTTGGTATAGAGAAACGTCCATTCGCCTGGAAGATTTGCACAGCCACTTAATATATTGAACGGACTAGTTGCCGACTTAGCTCCTAGCCATTCCAGTGCAACGACTGCTGTAGAGTGGGTTGTGGTCTCCCCGGGATGTAAGGATTGCAGTGCGAACGGATTTATGTTTCCACCAATATACTGTAATGAGGTAAACGAAAATAGATAGATAAAATTTCAATCCATCTAACGTAACCTCGCGTATAAATTGTAAGACAATACGTCTCCCCTTCAGAGCCAATTTCGGATAGAAGATCGTCTTCACGTACTGTAAATATTTATGAAACATTTAATGATTTGATTAAACTTCTACTGCTACTAGAATTTTTCACTGTTAGATCCTGTTCCGAATTGCATCATTACAAATAATGCAATTGTTGCTTGAATATTTGCCTTATTCTCAGTGCATGTTCATTACGCCAAGATGACGACAATTTTGCAATGATATAAAGCAGTGAGTATAGGAATTTTGAATAAAACACAAAAGCGTATTATAATTTCTGGGTCAGTTTGACCCTCTTGGTTTTTTGGGTAAATCGGTTCTTCTTTCAAAAACAATAAGATTTATTTTATATTATCCTTTTATAAATCTGAAGTTAAGCAAAGTTATTAAAGGCCTTACAAATTAATTTCAAAATGTCGCAGGGTCAAATTGACTTGCTTGAGCAATGTACAGGGAGTGTAGTGCAGATATCAATATAAGAGATATAGAACTAAATGAGGCCACAGCTCTAGTTGAAAATAGAGGATTGTGGCGACGTTTAGTAAATTCACAGAGGCTTGTACACTGAACGCTGAAAGGCATAACAGTCTGTAATGATAATGTATGTTCAAAATATGATATGCAAGGTTTAATATTGTTTGTTAAATACTGATGTTATAATTTTGTATTTGTTCAGTACTATTGTAGGAACTGTGGGCTTCTAATGACTGTAGGGCAATCATATGGAAATGGTCTTCTGACACTGGAAATGTGTTTCATTTTGTTAAATACATTTACGACAACAGAACGCTCATTATTCGTAACTAAATCTCTGAATCGTAACTCAGCAGTATATACACGCAGAGGAGTGAAATATACCATTACAAGACACGCAATACCACAGCACTGCAACATGCATCTCACGTGATTACAACCCGCTGTGTGTGAAACAGTGCGCCAGTGTGAAGGCGTCATATTTCTGCAACTGAGAACAAAATGACAGTAGAGGATAGAGATCACTGTGTTTACGGAATCACTTTGTGGTTGAACATTATATTTGTGCATTTGCGGGCGAGGTACAGCGTACTTTTTATGGAATAATTTAAAAACTATTCTACCAAATTGCGAACAGTTTTACATGCAGCGAGCCTATACGATGAGTGGTATGCAGGAGCCACTCGTTAGTTGGAGTATGTAGAGAGGTATATCTATAATCATGAGGTTAACCGGATTCGAGAACCATGTCGGTTAGTCTACTAAAGTTCATCTTGAAAAGCAGAACATTTACGTGCCTACCATACCGTTTAAGTACCAACTGAATCGGCCTAATGGTTGTTGCTCGTGGTACAATACCTGCCTTGCTCATAAAATTCTGGAAGAAGTTCAACCTGCCTATGAACAGCATTGAAAGGATAGTTACCACCACCATACGTGGATCTGTACACATCCTTAAATCTCATTCGGAACACCATCATTTAAAAATCAGTATTACCGCTATATTTCTCTATGATAAAACATTCCGTATCCTGATACGCTTTACTTTGTCCTTTGTGGCAACCCGTAATTTCAGGAAGTTGTTGATTATAGATGACTCAATAAAACATTGTATGCAGCAAAAGTGCCTTGAATAAATAACACTTTCGTAAAATATTTAATTCGTTAACAATAAATCTAGGAACATTTACATACACATTAATATAAGCTTCACAGAGAGGACTTTACATTCTTGAGGCCGTTAGGGCATGTCTGATTTTAGACGTGGGTGAGTGAAAAACGTTCACTAATTCGCCCACCTCATTCAGTGATGTTAGTGCCCTCAGAAGCCATGAGTTAGCCCGAGCCACAGTTAGGCAGATGGAAAGTATACCTTTGCGTAGTAATGCGACGAGGAACATGTAATGGAATCATCTCCAGCAATGTTATGTAATCCACTCTAATTTTCAGACGCTTATAAAGAAAGAGGGCATTGGCACATCTGTGGTGCGAGTGCAATGTCCTCATACTCATGGTCTCATAACAGAAAAACTCCTAATCGGACGAAGAGGGAGAAACGTTCAAACCTTTGTAGCTGATCAATTTCATGAACCTTATTCGGACGCTTTTCAAGTTTTATATTAAATACTGCTGATAAGATAGGGACACCTCACAACACTATTCTAACGATTACCTGATAAGAGTCCGAAACAAAGTTATCAGACTGGTAGAAGGAACATGTGTATGTGTGTGCTTTCTCATGGCCGTATCTGGCCACATCGCGTACTGTGCACTGTCCTTCCTATTTCCATCATGAGCTCGAACATGGCTGCACAACCCAGTTTCTGTTTTGAAGAGACGATATAATAATTTCGTGCGGCTATTTCTAGCCGATTGCAGCCCTTGTAAAGTAGACCCTCTGCCATGTGTAGGTAACAGCGTGTTGTTGTGGTGGAGGATAGTGTTATGTGTGTGTGTGTGAGTTGCAGAGATGTTGGGGACAGCACAAACACCCAGACCCAGAGCCACTGGAATTAACCAATGGAGGTTAAAGTCCCTGAACCGGCCGGGAATCGAACACGGGACCCTCTGAACCGAACGCCAGTACGCTGACCATTCAGCCAACTAGTGGGACGAAGAGATGATGATAGGTATGCATATTGTTCCTTTAGCTTCATCGGTGTGTATGATCCGCTGCTTCCGACTACTCATTTTTCCTAGCCTCTGAAGGGGTTCCTTTTAATAAACTACAGTTTTTTACGTATTAAGCAACGCAATACGGAACGATCACCATGTGAAAAACACGCTGTTTGCAGTGACCAATTTGTAGCTTCAGAACATCTTTGAACTGATGTTTCTGTCCTCCAACATTTCTTCTCCCCTCCGGTAACTCACCATACAAGATCCTTTTAGGTAGATGGTTGTCTTGCATCAGGATCACATGTCTCGCCCACTCTATGTATTTCTGATATAGTCATGCAACTCGATGCGCAGGATTTATCGTAGAAATTTCGGATGGAAACGATCTGACATCTTTAAATGACGTCGATAGAGACACAATTTCTCAGAAGAATTCAGAATATCTGAGAGTATAACAGCCATGTACGTAGAGAAGGATAGAGAAAATGAGCACGTTGTGAGACAAGAAGAATACCAAAACCATGACAAAGCTGACCGAAGTCCTACAGATATTATAACGAAAGAAGAAGATCCCAGGTCATGGGACGAGAATACGCACCGAGTAACCCTCCCGAAAGAAGCTGGTGCTACACTGATTTGACAGGTAATTCACACGTCCAACAGGTTTTGATGTCTTATAATGCTATACATATACCCAGGGTCCTATGAATGGATGGAATTAAACCACAACAAAACGAGCTAAACATCTGATTACTTAGGAGGGTGAACGAGTGCCAAACAGAATGAGACCAAAACTACTCTGAAGGACCAGAGATTTTGCAGCTGTCAAATGAAGATCGTCAGATCAAGAATAAGTTTCCACAACTAAAGTAGTTAATTATCTAAAAATTACATTTTGCTCATTTTTCGTAGTATAATCTCAATTAATGAAAAGATCAATTAACAATTAAAAGAAGTGAAGTAATGGAAGTATTTTATTGTAGACGTTTGGAAAACATAATTTCGGTAGCGTGAATATATTTCGGTTTTAAAAACTTAAATCATTTTTGTAAAACTCAGCAATAATAACTAAACTGATGTCGTAATGGTCCACCTTTTCAGTTCTATATTACGCAATGTTTACATTACATTTTAAATCTAGGAACTAGTTTCGGCCTTGGCCGGCCATTATCAGCCATAATACAAAACTGTACAAACACATCTAATTACTAAAACAAATGTACAACCATAAACAAATTACGTTAAAAGGTATTGAAATCATCTGGGATGAACTATGTGTACAATGATGAAATTAATATAATGCTCTAAAATGTTAAAATGTTCCATTCAACTGAATGGAAGGCCATCACACTGGCCATTCAGACGAAGGGAAAGACAAGAAAGTTACTAACTGATTTCTGAATTATTTATAAACTGTGTAGTTTCTCGAGTAGTATTAAAGAAACCCTTACGATATATAGACTAGGAAGACAGATGACATTTATCGAAAGGATGAGCAAAATAAAGTGGACCGGAAAATATTTACAATAAGACTGACGCGGTATTGAACAGGAGAACTGCCCAGCACAGGAAATGGTGAAACCTATGATTTTGATGCACCAATAGGTTGCTGCCTCATGTTTGCACTTGCGCATCTCCCCAGTACGTCGCTGTGTCCTTACGTGTGAGTGAATGAGAGGAGCAGTGACCAGTTGAATGGGGCTCACGATAAAACAGCGCGTGTTCATTAGGCGAAACACAATTCGTGGAGAACCTGTGAGGAACTGTTTGCGCAAGGGTTTAAGTCTGGAAGTGTACGCCAAGTCCTGTGCTGTCCTCACGCAGTGACCACTTCACCGATGAAGTGTTGCCAATGTTGTCAAATGGAAGATAAATGTGTTGAAAAGGATCCAAATGCCTTCGTGTCTATCAAACGAGTACATTGCAACCTAGGAATAACATGCTGGATTTCTCCAACACAGCTTGTTGTAGATCGCTCAGTGATAATCTGAATTGTGAATAAATCAGCCTCTTTGTCTCCAGCACGCATCACAAAGCGAGCACTGATTCTGACAAACTGGATTACACTTTTGTATAACCGTTGGTCATGTAATATTCGTTTATTTTACAAACAATTTATATTAATTACTAGGCTCACATCGCCCCAAAGAATTTGCCGTGGCTCTACGTATGTTATAATATGTACGTACTCATTTATTTACTGTTTCATGACATTATTGTCCTCTTTGCATATTTGCTGGTCCACATTATGGTATGTTATCCATGTTGATATTTTCCGCTTATTTGTTTCATTTAAAGGGACAGCCTGCAATTAAACATGAACATTTACGTAAGCATTCACCAGAGAAAAATTCATCTAACTTTATTTTGTTTTTCTATTTTATAGATTTTAATTGCATTTTTATCATTTAATACTTCGTTTATCTCCACAAAGCTTAATTTCGTTTTTCTCTTACATTATTGTGTCTTACTTTGCAAGAACCAAACAGCTCCAAAATATAACACATTTCAGGAGACACAAGAAACTTCATAAAATAATTATGTATTGAAAAGGTAAGGGTAAACTACGTACACTAGCTAGAATCAGTATTGAAGTGGAAATAACACCTCCTCTCCTCTTAGTTTATTCACATAATCGCTGGAGCTGTCTTGTTTTGAATGTTGTGAAGTTTACTATGGAGAATGTAGTAACCAGTATTATTTACCTGAGTTATCAATGCGAGATACTTTAATATACACCAGATTTACTGTGAGAGTAAATATCATTACATTGCAACAAGAAAAGAAGGTTCATCATTCAACACCATCATCATCACCGGTGCACCATCACTCCCAGCTGAAACATATTTCGAAACTACATGTTTAGCATTCCTTGCGATGTATAACATTTGATAAGTCTGCTAAGGAAAGAGTAGCTCCTGCTTTCTCCAGAACAAAGACATACCTTACAGTTAAAACAACACAGACATCTCCTTTTACACTCCTACTACGGACTAAATCGGTGGAACAGCACAGTTCTTGCACCGGCGGCTAGACCTTCTTTTTATGATAGCAAAAAAAAAAACACATTGAGCAAAAGGTGGAGCTGTCTGGTTCTTTCGCCAGGCTCTTCAATTTTTTACACGGTAATGAATTTTATATGCTAAATCTTGGTACAAGAAGAATTAATTGCATAAAATATATCTCTGATTATAAATTACTTGCAGAGAAATCACTGCACTGTTGTTTTTGAACATGTATTACCTTCTTAATACCAACATTTTGTTACATTTGATATGAAAATTAATTTGTAATTCTAAAAAGAACTAATTTTCGTCGCGAAATATTTACATTTTTAAAATGATCCTCAACTTGGAGGCTGCCTGAGACAAAGAATAAACTAAAAAAGTAATTAAAAAGAAAATCATAAGTTCATGATCTCTGTCTGCAGAATACGTGTGCTGTCTGTGAATCAAATAGATCCCCTGAGAATTTTCAGGCCCCAGCCAGTGATTTTCTTAGGATTGATGTTCAAAGTCTTCATCAGCTCTGTCATCTTCTTAGGGACTCTCCGTCTCTAACCGATCACGTGTTCCTTCACTTCTACATTTTCCAGCTCGTATTTATTCTTATAACAGCGGTGACTTAGATACAACTTTTCCTTCGGGGAATAATAATAATAATAATAATAATAATTAGAGCCCGGATTTTTATGCATTAATAGGATAGAATGCAAACTTAGTGTAGCGAGTAGCAAGTATAGTCTACCTTCACAACGACTGTGCTCTGGGACTTGCGTAAACATTAGGGGTACGGCCCATCAGAACCCCTATAATTTATGTTACTCTTGCTACATTGTGGAAGAGCGGGAGGCGTGCACTTCCCACTAACCAAATTAATTTGCACTCTAACCTGTTATTGCATAAAAACCGCGCTTTAATAATAATAATAATAATAATAATAATAATAATAATAATAGAACAAGAAATCAATAATAAACTGGATTCATGAAGCCAAGAAATATTTGGAAAAAACAACATAAGGGAATAATACGCAGCGGAGGGAGAGAGAGACAATTTAGAAGAAAAGTGTTAAAATGGAAGGATTCTAAGGTCGGGAGGGAAAGAAAACAGGTTCAAAATTGTCCGAGGGTAGGAAAAGAAGGCATAGGGGGCAGATGACGGATTATTGGAGGAAGAAGAAGGAACAGCAAAGGATGAAGCATTGAAACTGTCACGTGGTCTCTAGAAGACCCTGATGGAGAAGAGAAGAAGAAATAATAATAATAATAATAATAATAATAATAATAATAATAATAATAATAATAATAATAAAATAATAGAACATTTCAGGGGACCATGTAAATACTGTTTACGTGGATGGGATGAAAAGTGCAATGGAAAATCCACAGCCTGTTTCCAGTCTTTGACCGTGTCAGAAATGGAATGAATGAAGCCCCATCTAACGGCGAGGATAGGAACTGTGCCGGGTGCGGAAGCCCGTCGCACTCCTGTTGGGCAATGATTAATGACTGAAAGGTGAAATGAAATGATATTGGAGAGTGTTTCTGGAATGAGAGACGACACGGAAACCAGGACTACCTGGAGAAAAACCTGTCCCGCCTCCGCTTTATCCAGCAAAGAGTATCACTTGGAGTGACCGAGATTTGAACCACGGAATCCAGCGTTGAGAGGCCGGTATGCTGCCATCTGAGCCACGGAGGCTCTTACGGGGGAGGGGGGATAAGAGTAGCAGCAAAAATCAAGTAATAAAACACATTTTGGGGATGTTTCTGTTATTAAGTTTTGATATATATTTATTATAAGGAGTACAAGTGTGCAATATATACTTCTTATATCCCCTTACTTACGCCACTGGTAGGCAATTGGAGAGACTTCGTTTCTCTGTCTGCTTCGTCTGGTTGGTCAGGGTGTGTTTTAATCTTACTGCGGCGTCTAATATATATTATATTTTCCCTTTAATGGTGACCATGTTTATACTTCTCATGCTCAGTCAATCAATCATCAATCGGTCACCACTGATCTGCATTCAGGGTAGTCGCCCAGATGTCCGACTCCCTATCTCTTGTTTTCCTAGCCTTTTCTTGAATGTTTTCAAAGAAATTGGAAATTTATTGAACATCTCCCTTGGTAAGTTATGCTGTCGTTTACTCCGATGCCATGAACTTCGGCATGGACTTGAAATTCAGAAAATGTCATGAAAATCTATAGACTTTCTCTTTAATGCACGAGTGAAGTAAGCGGGCCATGACGGGGTTCTGAAGAACAAGACAAAATACGTCCTATATTTGATCGTCAATTTCCTATTAATGTTCTAGAAGAAATGCGAATTTGAGAGTCACTAGAAATAGTAAAAAATCGTCTGTATAACTTAAAAGTAATTGGAATAAATAGAATTCATGGGGGAGGGGGTAGCTGTTCGAAAATTTATAAATATTTAAATATATAAAATATTGAATGACAAGGAATTAAATGTATTTTTTGTATTGCCCTTATGGATTAATCAGTAGACATTTGTGTTTTTTCTAGAATTAGGGCAGCTGTTCTGAGTGGATTTTCTCTCTCCCTCTCTTCATGTTATCATGTTGAATGAAGGAGGTGTTAAGTATTGATTTTGGAATAGGAAATCCAGTCTTAAGGTCTGTCCGGAATTTAATAATTACGAATTCGATAGTACTTTATTCTTCTATGAGCCAAATAACGTGATTACCTCATTGATGAAGTCAGCCACGATTTGGAACAATACTGTAATATTCGCTGTTGAATAGACGCATGAAACGTCTCACGAATCTTATTACACTTTTACATAAACATCTCTACAGCTCCTCAAAGTTGATTGTGTCAGACAGATCTATTCCCAATAATTCAAATGCAGTTTTGGAATGCTTATAACTTGAACCTGTCCCTATGTAGATTATTTCAATCTTTTATTCCTCTTCCTGTAACCCAATATTACCGGGCGAGTTGGCCGTGCGGTTTTAGGCGCGCAGTCGTGAGCTTGCATCTGGGAGATAGTGGGGTACAAACCCTAGTTTTCACAGTCCTGAAGACGGTTTTCTGTGCTTTCTCATTTTCACACCAGGCAAATGCTGGGGCTGTACATTAATTGAGGCCACGGCTGCTTCCTTCCTACAGCCAGCCCTTTCCCATCCCATCGTCGTCATAAGAACTATCCGTATCGGTGCGATATAAAGCCAATTTTGTTGTCTTTCCGGGATGTTAGGTGTAAAATATCGAGTAGAGGAATCGAAGGCATTACCGTCTGGGGATGAGTAAAATAATATTGTTATGACCGTGTTTTGAAACACTTGAGTGTCGCTAGCAAATCGATTGGAGGTAGGCGTGGTTCTGGCGATCAGTAGAGGAGGAAATGCATTCCGTAACTAAATCAAACAGGAAGTGGGGTACCACGCATGCGCAGAGTAAACTTACTGAAGGCATTAAACATTGTTTCACTTCCTTCCTGGCCAGTAATAACCCAGGCCGATGGCCTCATATCGGAACGGGTGAGAAAGTTCCTGTTTCCATAGCAACAACACTTTGCGATTTCCTTCACAGATTAGCGTGAGAAACGGCCTCCTAGATTCGACATGAGGGTGAAGTATTGGGGGCACGTCTTTTGAGGCAAGAAACACTATAAACAATAGAAACATGGGGGAAGTAGTTAGATCTTAACTGCCTCGACCAGGTCCTGTTCGATAGAGGAACTTAACAAGAGTCAGAATCCTAACAGAGTGTTCTATATACAGACGCTAGAGTTATTTATGGGAAATATCCACCAGGTACTTTAAGAAGTAGATATCCCGTAATACGGTTCTGCTATGACATTTGCATAAACTGTAGGGGTACTCTTTACTAAAAGAACCCTGCTACATTATGGCAGAGCGGGGTAGATGAAAAATTTGTTTGGATCCTAATTTATTACTAGAGCCCGGATTTTTATGCCTTAATAGGTTACAATGGAGTAGCAAGTATAGTCAACGTTCACAACGATTATGCTATGAGGTTTGCATAAATATTATGGGTACGGCCCATCAGAACCCCTATAGTTTATGTTACTCTTGCTACATTATGGAAGAGCGGCTGGTCGACACTTCCTACTAACCAAATTAGTTTGCAATCTAACCTGTTACTACATAAAAATCCTGGCTTTACTTATCACTGTGTAAATATTCAGGATATATTAAAATGATACAATGAACAAGTTGAAATTTTGCTTCATCTTCTTCTTCTTTAGTCTTGATAAGCCACGTGCAGATCTAGCAGCAGTGTTGCGAAAGCTGACTTAAATTCGCCCACGAAGCGATGTGATTGGCTAAATTCAGCAACGGATAAAATGACAATGGTGCAAAATATCGAATTATTCCTTTTAACCATCTGATGCTCATATACCCGTTCCACATAGTTTCCAACCATCCTCTTTAGTTGTTATCAACCATTTTATAGATATGTCCAAAAAGTAGCAATCTCCTTTTTTTATTATTGTTTCTGTGATATTTCTGGTATATTTCCTTCTTATTTTCCACTGATCTGTTATTTGGGACCTAAAATTTTTCTCATCATTATTATTTATACTACTTCCAGTTTATCTAAACTATATTTCAAAACTAGACATTCACTTGCCTTATATTAAGATTTTTGGACACGCTTTTATTTCTGTAAAAATTCGTAGTGATGCCATTCGCTCTTACAATCTTTCGTAAGCTTTCTTCTACAGCATTTTCTTCAATTATTTCCTCGAAGTATTTCAATTTCTTTACTTTCCTTGTTTGACCAAAGTGTGTTGTCAAAAAATTTGGAGTGGCTTTTATGTTTGTAGCTGGCCCCGTGGTGTAGGGGTAGCGTGCCTGCCTCTTACCCGGAGGCCCCGGATTCGTTTCCCGGCCAAGTCGGGGATGTTTACTTGGACCTGAGGGCTGGTTCGTGGTCCACTCAGCCTACGTGATCAGAATTGAGGAGCTATCTGACGGTTAGATAGTGGCCCGGGTCTAGAAAGCGAAGAATAACGGCCGAGAGGATACGTCGTGTTGACCAAATGACACCTCGTAATCTCCAGGCTGAGCAGTGGTCGCTTGGTAGGTCAAGGCCCTCAAGGGCTGTTGTCCATGAGGTTTGGTTTTTTATGTCCGTAATTTTTTTACATTTTTGTTGGATATTTCTTTAATGAGATTAATTTGTGATCATGCATCTGTTAGGCTCTTTAAAAGTATAGCACGCTTCATTTTAATTATGCACATTAATTTTCAACGTCACCTTCAATCACACTCACTTCTTTATGGCATTCGTTCAGTTTATACAATTTTAAAAGTAGCCACCAATTTTGATTTGAGAATGTGGCTTACTCCTACTGTATATCTTCATTGCGAAGAATTCCCTCTTATGACTCGGCCAATTTTGAATAGAATTGGGAACAAATTTTAGGAACGACTAATTTCCTTCAAGCTCCTATAGCTCATTCCACATTTGGAAAATAGTACTGTTCTTACGGACCTACAAGAAGTGAACACACTCCGAGTGAGACCCCCACAATTCCTCGTGATTAAGGGACATTATATTGTACTTTGTAATGTATTATGAAAGATAAAGAGGATGAGTGATTTTTCCCGTAAGATGTAAAAATAACTGCATAATATTCTCCTTTTCATAAATATATTCGTAGAAAGGAAGCAGAACAGTGGTGGCTTCGTTGCCTTTCTTCATTTTCCTTCTCCTGTGTTGCTCTGGTACAAGCCTCATGTAGTCCCTCGCTCTGTGAACCGCCAGCAGCACACTTCTGTAGTGAAGTAACCCACAGTATTTTTTGTTGCATGTGTGCTTTTAGGTTTTAAATCACTGCTTACTTGTCTTGTGTTGAGTGAGACTTGGTTGTATTTTGCACAGTATTTTTGTGTGTTCTATTACATTCTGACTGTACATAAGTTCTTACTGAAGGTTTTGGTGTTGTGGTGTGCAGCGATATGTCACGAAATAACTTGTACTGGTAAAAATGTTTATTTGTGATTTGTTTTCTAATTTAGTTGTTCTTTCTTTTCAATTTTGCCACCATTTTTACCAGCGCATTTAATTTTTACTATTGTTTTTGTGAGGGATACGACAGCACAGTAGTATCCCGTGTTGCCTGGTGGAGTTTATTAAATCGAATTAAATACATCCCTCACCCATCGAGCCGATAGAAATAATATTTTTCCATTTTTCTCTCCCAATGTTGAGGATTTTTATGTGCCGTAGTTTGCCTCTGATTGTGTATAAACCAAAAATATCCCCTGTCAATACCCCGCCCGCTTTAGTACATAAAAACATTTCAAACTTAGTCTGTTCCGCTTTTTATCTTGAACTTAAATACTGAATTTCACAACTTTATGTGCCGCAGAATTCTCGAGATGGTGTTAAGCATAGCCGTTCGATATGGCAACCCTGTTCACATAAGAGAAATACTGTTTTTTTAACTTGGAATGAGCTATAGTTCTGATAGGTACGACTTTCAGTCATCCGTCAAGTTACACTTTAAGGTTCTAAATAAATACATCACCATTCCTTTACTTGCGGTCTGATGATTTCCATGACCTTTTATTATACGTGATAATTCTGCGCAAGCCAGCCTGAACTATGAGACACTGCTCTAGTCATATAATGCGTTGCGCAGATGTACTTTCGCTTTTATTTGGTACGTTATTGAGACTAGTTCCCTATTAAACAGTATTTATAGACTTTTACCCATTTATTAATCATATATTTGGACTTATTTTAAAGCATGCCAAAGTTTTTAATTATCAGTCACGGAACTATATTATTTATTGAGATAATCTCTTATAAAACTCGTCAAAATAAATAAAATGACGCCTAACGTATATCTAGACTCCAAGTTACACCCCGTTAACAGTAGCCAAAGCGTACCTCAAATGTGTTGACGTCATGCTCCTTACGTCAGTAACAGTGCGTGGCCGTGTTGGAGAGCAGGAGTTGACACATTAGAGGGCTGTATGGTCGATTATGGTCGTGAGCACAATCGATGTCGTTCAGAGAACTCAAATGTGGGCTAACTTATGAACGTAGTTTAATAAATTTAGTCGGTAGAAAAACTCTTCACGTCTCCATGATTTGTTTGTGCTTCAAGGATTCTGATACCTGTATTCTCTGAAGGAACACAATTGTCTGTTATCAAAGTAGCATTTAACTCTCTCTGTAACTCAATGGAAGTTTGTCAGCCTTCGGGACAGTTGGTTGCGTGGTAGTCGGGTATTTGAAGAGAGAAACGAGTCCATGTCACTATTATGTGATATTGGACGGTAGAATATCTCTAGTGACACGCTTGTTGTTTACCGAAAATATTAATTAAAACTCCGATATTGGTCGCCATAGAGAGCTCTAGTCTATGTGGACTGAATTAAGTAAACACTACATTTTATTTGTTGGTACATTTACAGTATTACAGTAACTTTGCTCTAAATCAGCTCAAAGGAAACGATGCTGGAGCGTGCATTCATACTTTCAAGATAAGTCTAGGTATTGTACAAAGAATATTTTTGCTATTTGTTTTACGTCGCACCGACACAGATAGATTTCATGTTCGACGATGGGGTAAGAAAGGGCTAGGAGCGGGAAAGAATGGGCCATGGCCTTGAATAAGGTACAGCCCCAGCATTTGCCTGGTGTGAAAAAGGGAAACCACGGAAAACCATCTTTAGGGCTGCCGACAGTGGGGTTCGAACCCACTATCTCCCGGATGCAAGCTCGCAGCTGCGCGCCCCTGAGCCCACGGCGTAGAAAGAATAAATAATAATGGGAGCGATTAATCTTTTCCAATTTTTTCGTAAATGCCATTTTAATTAAAACTTTTTTCGTGGAAATAGACGTATCTGGTCGTGTTAGAAGCAACTAAGTCGGTTGTTTCTTTAACGATGAAACCGGCAGCTGAATATAACGTTCGGTGTAAAAGAGAACTAAATCATGCAGTAATAGGTTAGAATGCAAACTTACTAAAGATAGTAACAACTCTAGTCTAATCTGCTATAATTTTTCCATAAATATTAGAGGTTGGGCCCATCATAACCCCTACGATTTATGTTACCCTCACTACATTAGGGAAAAGCGGCTATACAACACTTCCTAATAACTGAATTCGTTTGCATTTTAACCTATTATTGCCTAAAAATCCATTTTCTACGCATAGACTATCATGTCTTGAATATTATTATTTCTCCACTTGTATGGACGTGCACTGACACTACTTTAATATGCGTTAATGGCAACTATACATATCTGTCATAAATTAAACCTTGTAGTTTTTATATTAGCGATTCTTTGTTAAAACACTGCATTCATGTCTTTTCCTGATTCTAAGAGTTTTTGACTCTTGTAGGGTCAGTTGCATAACTAGCAGGAGTTTTAGAATTCTTTGCCCCTAATATCTATGAAACTCTTTAAATATAGAATATACTGCGTTGTGGACATAAGTTTTTTTCTTGCCGAAATCTAAAATATTAGTACATAAACATCTGGCGCTTCGTTATTTGAACACATTTGGTTCACTGAAGTCTTCGCAGTTGGACACCCCTGAGTTTCATTTATCAGCACAGACTGCTCTCGGGAACAAGTTTATACTCTGCGGCTAGTTTCATTATATCCTTCGAAAACATGGAAATGCCAGAAGCTAAGTTACTATAGTCTACGTGTAGCTTGGTCTGTTTCTTTTTACTAGTTACAGACCATCCCTTCCCCCCTGGATTATCAAGAGTGGCTGTCAGCAACACAAAACCTCAACTCTTTTGGCAAAATTACTAAATTCTTCTGTAAACAAACAGAGTTTCACTTCCTAGAAAAGATTCCGCAACTGCATTTATTTTAACATTCAACTCGTGGCATATTTGAAAAATGATGCGCTGCTATTTTATTTCATAGACTGTTGTTAGAGGAGAGACAAAAATGTGTACTGAAAGAAGGAATCCTCCCATTAGCCAGCAGTACGCATTTGTCAGGAGGCAAGAATTACGAGAAATTCTGGTGAAGGCATTTGAAGCTCGCAAGAAGTAAGAATTAATCCGTCTCGAGAGAAAATGTACACGAATAAACAAATAAATAAACGAAAGATAGAAGTGGAAAAATATCAGGCTGAGTACAAGAAGAGAACTAAGCGTTGGAGCAATATAAGCTCACTTCTTACTCTGATCCGACCCTAACGTTGTTAGGTTTGTGAGACTTAGGGAGTGAACTTGGCCGGTTTTACCACCGCATGCCCTTCATGACGCCAAACCTGTTTAGAAGGATGTATTGAAAAATTACGTGTTTCTGCAGTGGTTGGCAGTGTGATGTGCTGTGTGTGTAATTCGAAGATCTGAAACAAACACCATGAACTAAATAATACTATTATTGATTTTATGTCCCAATAACTACTTTTACAATTTTTGGAGACGGCGAGGTGGCTTAATTTTGTCCCGCAGCAGTTGTTTTAGGTGCCAGTATACCTAACGCCTTGACTATTCGTATCTGAGCACATTGGGCTAATCAGCTGGCCTGGTTACTCAATCATATAATCTGTTTTGTACTGCTCCTATTTTGGTCTTTCTCTGCTATTGTAATCCCTTAACACGTCCTTTCATCACGAATCGCCTCATTTATTAATGTATTTACTTACAACCAAACCAAACCCCACTGCACTAGAGCCCTTGAAGGACCTTGGCCTACCAAGCGACCGCTGTTCAGCCTGAAGGCCTGTAGATTGCAAGGTGTCGTGTGGTCAGCACGACGAATCTTCTCGGCCGTTGTTCTTGGCTTTCTAGACCGGGGCCGCTATCTCACCGTCAGATAGCTCCTCAATTCTAATCACGTAGGCTGAGTAGACCTCGAACCAACCCTCAGGTCCAGGTAGGAATCGCTGACATGACCAGAAATCGAACCCGGGGCATCCGGGTGGGAGGCAAGCACGCTACCCCTACACCACGGGACCGGCTTATTTATTTATGTATTTATTTATTTATTTACCATACCGTTACTTACGCATCATTTCCACCTTTTACGCTTTCTAAAAGACCGTAATCCAGAAAAAAAAGCAACTTCTCCTGATCCTGTCTACGGTAGATGTTTTTCATGTCGTAGTGAAAACACATCTTTATATCTCTCCGTTTTGGGCACGCTTCGCTCACATACAGGTAAACACTTCCGGATATCACGGACTGACTGAATATGGCTCATCGTGTCTGGGACCGAAATCCGCTTCCTACACCATGGACCTAAAACGGCTCCTTGACTTCTATTACCTACCTTATGTACGTTGCCTTAATCTTGGTGACAGCACGTTGGATTTTCATACATCAACACACGTTTTGCGATGGTTTTTCGTTCATAACTCACCAACGAAAACGGTAATGTAGAATCCGGTTTCGAGATGCATTCGGACCCCCCGCCGTCAACATACATTAAAAACTTCAGATCTCTGCGTGCTGTAGATTTTCATAGACATCGCTCACACATACACACACAAAACACAGACAAACCCTTCCTTTTATTACTATAGATATCCAACCAATTAATGCATAGAAACCGCATCGTACTTACCAACGTCAGAACATCAGCGCAGTCTGTCACCCACGATGGGAAGTGACTCATCTTTAATAGGAAGACCTGTGTTTCTTTCTAAACCATAAACCTAATCTTCTAGGTACATGACGCCTAATCAGATGTGATTAATCATCATTTTCCACAGTGGCACAAAGAACCTGCTCTTTGCCTTTATCTTCCAACTGGATAAAGTTAAAAGCCTGTGTAGGAATGAACCTTAGTACTCAGGTACAAGATCTAACCAGCCACAGAAAGCGTGTAGTCTGAAAGGTTCTGTCTGAAGCGGCGAGGCGGAAAATTTATGAAGAGCACTTTGGAGGCTTCAGACAGAAAATGTTCGTGAGAGAAGAGAGAGGAAACGTAAGCGCCGATGTTCTCGAACAAGGGTCAAATATCTTTGATGTAGAGCCTCTTAACAGGATCAGAAACAAATTGTGATCTTCAGTGAAGGAGAGAGCTACATTAGACACTTCCAGACACCTGTTACCACAAAATATGAGCTACTCCATGCGCTCTGTGGTGAGTGAATGTCCAGTTAATTGACTCAGTGTTCGATTACTTGTGCTAACATTTAGATAAATATTGTCCCAGGACTTCTCGTTTTCCAAATCACATCTCTACAAACGTAGTTATACAGTTATTTATTTTATTCTACATTTTATGGCAACATAGGAGCACTCCAGTCATTTATACGAAGAAAATTTAGCTCTGCTGTGCTTCCAATATTCCTCTCAGATGGAGACATTCTTTCTTCAGTGGAGAACTCTCTATCTTTGGCCCTTTCATTAATTTTGTTTTGTAGATTGACATGTGAGTCGTTGATGATCTTAATTTTTTGTGTTGTTCTTGAGATCATTTACTATTATTTGGAGTTCATTGGTACCTTTAATGTATGTAATCCACTTAATCTTACACAATAATAATAATAATAATACAAAATGGATACATTTAATAATAATCGTCGTATAACATCAGCCATAATGTGCAGATATTTTGTACAGGGGATATACAGGCTGCCTGTCAATTTGGATGTTCATTTTATTCTTCCACCTGTCAGCGAAACCCCAGAATCTGTTCTGCGACCTGTGGCTGAGTTTCAATTAATTTTGTCGGGTAAACACCTGATGTGTCGCCAAGGTTCGTTTACATCCAGACAACGAACATCATGGAATACTGAATGAACTTATTTCCACTCTTCAAAAATCCGTACACCTTTCCCTAGTCTGAATCCCAGGATGAGATTTACAAGATGTATGAGAAATAATTTCAGAGATATAACTTGAAGCAATTAGTTATTTAAGAATAACAATATAACCTTTTAAAACTGTATATATCCTTACCAAATATCAGTTCAATTGTTCCAGTGGTTTAGACGTAATTGAGCGAAAAGGAACAGAGTTACCGCTTCATTTCAAACAATTCAGCAATTTATTATAAATAATTCGTCAAATAATATATTTTTATTTGAGTATTTACAATAATACAACATAGTAGCCATGTGGCAATTTACTCTCAGCGGTGTTTTAGTTGCTTTACGTCGCACCGACACAGATAGGTCTTACGGAGACGATGGGACAGGGAAGGGCTAGGACTGGGAACGAGTCGGCCATGGCCTTAATTAAGGTACAGCCCCAGCATTTGCCTGGTGTGAAAATGGGAAACCACGGAAAACCATTTTCAGGGCTGCCGACAGTGGGGTTCGAACCTACTATCTCCCGAATACTGGATACTGACCGCACTTAAGCGACTGCGGCTATCGAGCTCGGTTCTCAGCGGTTTAGGCGTTGTGATTTTAGTTTCGAAACACAGATAGACAGACGTCATTTCAGTTTTGTTCGTCTCTAGGGATGATTGTTCTGTAGGAGAGGATTATCATTATTATAGCATTTCACAAGAAATGTATCTCGCAAACACCCCTGGGAATCCGTCAACCCTTTCGACAGACATGTTCTAACTCATGTTTCAAAACCGCGTCTCTATTATGATATAAGCACAGAGACTGTTAAAGAAACTGTGACCTTTTTTTGGAATATGTAAGGAGTACACAAAGAATGTTCATCCACCGTAAATCTACTACATACCGTGACTCATGAAAGTTTCTAGATTTTCCTTTGCGAGACAAATAATATTTCACTTTGTGGAAGGAGTACTACGGCGACCTCTTGTAAGTCTGAATAGTATTGGATTTTTAGCTCATTTTAGGAACACGGCATATATTTGTGATTTCTTCCCTCCGTGAACTTCTACATGTACTGAATGCTTACAAGTTGCTCTACGTCACACGGGCACACGTCTTATGGCGATGATGGTGTAATAGGTGCTAAGGGTGGGAAGTTAACGGCCGAGGTATTAATTAAGGTACAGCCCCAGCATTTACCTGGTGTGAAAATGGGAAACCACACAAAACCATCTTCAGGGCTGCCGACAGTGTTGCTCAAACCGACTTTCTTCGGAATGCAAGCACTAAAACCTTCATAAAACAATAATATACATTTGTACGGAATTTCATGGCAATATCTATAGTAGTTCCTGAGAAAAATGTGCATCACCTTACGAATGTGATGTTTCCAGAAAAACGTGTCTGAAGTTGAGAATGACACTCGGTTATTTTATTACCAAACTGTACGCAGCAACATCTATTTATTGAATATGAATATAGAGGCGGTAAGCCCAATTATATTATTCACTCATTAATCAATACATTCGACCTACAAGTAATACAAGTTAAATATTTAACATATAGGAAAACAGAAAGAAAATAAAACATCAAGGAAAAAATGCAAATTCATAGAGAAAAGCCACTATATTGCAGAAACAAAAATGAGACATACATTGATATTTGATATTAAATAAATATTAGTAAACTCGTCACCTCCTTTGGTGAATTATATAATATTAACCATGTCATTATTAAGAGAGAGAACAAGTATCCACAGAGGATAGCTAACCTAATTCTAGGGAAAATCCAAGGGTTCACCATTTTCTGGTAGCTACAACCCGAAGGATTCTATTTATTCAAATAACTTTTGAGTTACACAGATGATTTCGTAGTATTTGGAGTGAATGTCTCAAAATCGATGTACACATTTCCTGTAGAACATTAGTTACGAGTCGAAACCTTTTGAAAATATTCACAGTGAAATTTGTGATTTCTACTAAAAACAGCTTTGGAAAATCCGTCCATCCGTTTTATTGCACCGATTTGCTTCCTTTTTGTTTTTCTCTCCGGAACTACCTGCCGGTGAATCATGAGACACTGATAGGTCTCAAATGTCAGCCAACTTTGAGTAATCATAAAATCTAGTCATTAAATGATCACTCCAATAATACTGCAGGCGAAGGCTTACCCTAACCCGCATTACATTCTGTACTTAGCAGGTTGCTAAGCGACTAGCACTTTCATTAATATTCTGATATATGAATTATGTCATTGCATGCAGCTGTGTTCTATTAGTACCTGCCAAGCGAGAGAATATACACATCCTCTCATCACGGAAGATTATTATTCCCTGATAGATACTCGTTGATTCTCTAACCATTCCCAGCTTCCAAATATATTCAACAGATGACAGAGCATTCCTAATAACTTACATGCTGATACTAGAAAAAATTGTACCTACAAAGAGATCCTATCATGGTATACGCCTTAGAGATTATTTGGGAACACCTATCGAAGGATAACCTAGCTACATTAGAATCAGTGAAGGCCATGTATCTAGAAAATGTTCACTGCGTGGCAAAAAAGGCGAGACTAACCTATGAGCTCACGAGACAATAATAATAATAATAATAATGTTATTTGCTTTACGTCCCACTAACTACATTTATGGTTTTCTGAGACTTTGAGGTGCCGGAATTTAGTCCCGCAGGAGTTATTTTACGTGCCAGTAAATCTACCGACACGAGGCTGACGTATTTGTTGGGTAAACATATTTTAACTGTAATTTATAACCACACGACTGTAAGTGATCGATGCCACTGGGATATTTCCCAATTGCGATGTATTTGTTAATAATAATAATAATAATAATAATAATAATAATAATAATAATAATAATAATAATAATAATAATTGTACCGGGAGGTACACCTCAACGCCGCACATTCAAAATTAGCGCCTTAAGAAACTCCTCTATCGAACAAAAGTGGAAACTACTACAACAGGAACTTGGAACTTTAATCAGAAGATGTCTCCACCGAAATATTAAGTAATTTCGTTATTGTGCAGTTTCCTGAAATGACTGAATTTCTCCTTGCTTTGTTTGCCATTCATCACGAAGTTTGGGCATTTTTCTACAGATGACACTACTAAAAATTATGATCATGCACTCTGGTGCAAAGTGAAAGAAATTTTGTATTTCTAGGTTGTCCATAACTGATCTATGCAAATTTATTTTTGGGTTGGCAATTCTTTCTTTTCTTTCCGCCAGTTCTGAATCTAGCCAATCACTAATTTTTGTAATTAATTTTGAACCAATCCCACATTTCTTGTTCACTTTGTGTTTACCCAATAAGAATTAAGAGGACGTGTCGTGATTAATCTTGAATGATCTCGAACCTTCCCCGAGGGTTTATAAACTGCGACTTTTCATGTTTCCTTGCCAATTGATCGTCGTCTTTCTGAGAGTGAGTATGTTTAAGCAAGAGGCGGGCGGCCTCTTTCGTCGGCAGCCTGAACATCTATAAGGTAATGGCCGCATAACTTTATTCTTTCTTGCTACCTCCGCAGTTTAATCCGAGGGAAAGGTCTGACTCATTAGTTACGTAACCTACTTTTCTAAAATGTTAATCATCTTTCGGCTAATGTAAAAACTTCGTAAACCTTTTAATTGTAAATCGGGGGTAGAGAGTGAATTACCCTCTCGAGCTCCCCTTCATCTTGGTTTGAGGTGAATACGTTTTGTAACTGTTATTCCTTCTGTAATGTGTTAAAGTAATTCCTATACGAGTCATCACGTTAGTTTGGGAATAGCCCCTGTTTCATCGGCCCAGAGCCCTTTAGGTTTTTAAGTTTTCATTATCTTGGAGCGCAGTGTACGCCTCCATTACTCCTGTAAAAGTAAGTTCAATTTGTAAATGGTGGTTTGAGAGACCAGAGATTGATGTAATGTGGCAGTAAGGAACTGAGAACCTGTTTGCTCTTTTTCAAAGTTTTTGCAAGATTAACGAGTGCCTCTGGAAGGCTAGAAATTGTATTTAGGGGGCGAGTGCTCTGTGAATTAGGGGATTTCTGCCCTTGGATTTGTGCTCTTTTGTAGATTTGAGCTGGGAGGTCAGGAATTGTAAAGCGAGGGGCTTGAAGCCCAGGATCTGTAGAATTCACTAATCTTGTATTTTCCTTGACTTGTTTCAAGATTGTCATCGTGCCTGATGTGTCATTGTTATGAAAAATTGTTGAGTTTGAAGTTCTAAAAATATAACCTTCAATTCAATTTTAAAATTGATTTTGATATTGTAGATAGACCCATTCACCCCGGCACCTTCTTTAACCTCTTTCTGCTCCACGGGTAACCCCGTAATAATAATAATAATAATAATAATAATAATAATAATAATAATAATAATAATAAAAAAATGGCCGCGTGACTTGGATTACGTAGCCGTCAGTTAGCATTCGGTTGATAGGAGGTTCGAACCCCACTGTCGGCATCCCGGAAGATGGTTTTCCGTGGTTTCCAATTTTCTCACGAGGCAAATGCTGGAGCTCTGGCTTCATTAAGGCCACGATCGCTTCTTTTCCACTCCTAGGCCTGTCACATCCCATCGTGTGTGAGTGTGTGACGTAAAACAAATTGTAAAAAAATGTGTTTTCAAAAATGATTACTCCTGCTCCTTCCTTGATGGTCAGAGTCACGAACTACTCTTCCTAGGGTCACATGTCAAAAATTTTGATCCGAGCCGGTGATTTTGACTCCGTCTCGGGCGCGGGGTTTTTCTTCATATAGGAGAAACACACCACACTAGCAACTAACACAGAAATACCCTCCACATATGGTTGGCGTCGTGAAGGGCACCCTGCTGTAAAACGAAACAAAGTTTATATCTCTAACCTCAGAACGTTGTGAAAAATGGCAGAAGATGATTTCGTAGAAGGCCTCATGGCATACACAAGGACATTGCAGTGGAAAATATTGCCCTAACAATTTATTTGTAAATATTGAAAAACATTTTGCATTTTGTATTAATTTAAATTTGGAATTTTACACAACAATACATGGGAATACAAACTAATTTTCCTCATGACATGTGTCGTCTACCCACTCTTCTCTAATGCACCGCGAGTGACATAAATTCTAGGGGCCCCTGCTGTTTATGTAAGCCTCATAACATAACCGTTGTTCGGGTGGAGTACACTTGTTATTTGTTCAGTAAGTTTGTATTTTCATCTATTACTGCATAAAAATGTGGCCTATAATTACAACAATACACGGTAAAATTTACAATAAATTACTATTCCCTCTCTTAAGAACGATGTTTGGATGACATTTATGGTAGAGCTGTTGCAAGACCCGTTTACAGAGTTAGATGTGTTCAGTACATTGTGTCTCCCATGAGACTTGGATAGTTCGCTGCTGTGACATACTTTATCGCCTAAGGGAGGAATAATAAGTAACTGTGGGACACCAGCAAGACGCAGTAGTGCAAAGGGAATTACTTGAGATACAGAAACTCGGAAACAAACAGAGTACATCAAACAGCCCATTCTCTTTACATAGTAACTTATAATCAACATCGGTGAACGATGATAGGCGAACTAGTCTTGTGGTATTGAGCTAAAGTGTCTGTCTCCATATTTCTATTCCTAGTTGATGTAAGCATTGCACTTCTCTGGAACACAACGCACTGAGGTGTAGTCTGATATGAGCGATAGCGAATATGGGCACGAAATCCATGCAATAATCGTTACATTTCAGAGATGTCACTCATTAATGAACTTCAGATGGTACAGCGAAAGGCTGCAAGATTCGTGCTGAATAATTTCAATCCTAGTAGTAGTGTGACAATATGATAGAAAAACTTGGGTGACAGACACTGGCGATCAGCTGGAAACGAACACGATTATGTGCCATATGTAATGCCTACCCGAGTAATCCAGCTAGGGGGAGAGTTGAACAGTCGACTAGAAAAGGTCTGTTACATAAGTATGACAGATAATCTGCATGTAGTAAAAGGTAGATGACAGACAAATAACTATGGCAAATATTCGTTCGTATATCGGGGAAGCTGTCTGAGAACCTTTTTCTAAAAATGTATGATACTTCAAGAACAGACTCCAGCATTCCGTAAATTTACCTCATTATTATACTACTGTAAGTGATAATTGCCACCGGGATATTTCCCAACTGTGTTGTAACCGAGAGAGTTGGCCGTTAGCTTGCATTCGGGAGATCGTGTGTTCGAACCGCACTATCGGCAGCTCTCAAGATGGTTTACCATGTTTTCCCATTTCACACAAGGAAAATGCTGGGGCTTTCCCTTTGTTAAGGCCATGGCCGTATTTTCCCCACTCCTAGTCCTTTCCTATCCCATCATCGCCATAACATCTATCCCTTCTGTGTCGTAAAGCAACTAAAATAAATTGTTGTGTACCTGTTAATAATAATATTCTTGATAAATATTTGCAAACCAGCTGGTTGAGCAGCAGAAAGGTAACTTAGTGCTCTGAGTTAGCCAAGAATTAGTTGATTTTGATGTGGGAAATCTCACTCCCACATCGAAGGTATCCTTACCTTGTCTACGTGTTGGGACTTGTATGCTCTGGTGGCAGTAGCTCAACGACTACTAGGACTTCCTTTGTCGGACAGGTTGAAGGTAATGATCTAGACTATAGATAATCTACAGTCCTAATATTACAAGCAGCTATCGGAGGAGGGATGGGATACTGAAATGCTGCTGATGAAAAGTGAAGGGTCTGGCAACACCAAGCAACTACACGTGGAGAGCAGGTTCATCACCATAGCAACGGCAGTGGATCGGTTGACGATTCCATGGCAACCAAACCCCTACTCATGTCTGTCTAGTCAGGCAGTGAATGAACCCTCCCTAGGTAGCTGTCAGAGCGCTTTTTTAGTATTAGGAACTATGGCTTGGAGGAAGAGGAAGGGCCGCCACGTCTTCTGATTGAAGAATCCTTGTTGAAAATCTGCAAATAAGGAATCGTTGGGCTGCATTAACCCTCAAATGCGCAATTTATTATTTCTTTCAAATATAAGGGGCGATCAACATTTTCCAGTTCGACGACCATACAGTCCTGAATTGGGAAGCCAATTAGGCAAAATAACCGTGAGCATTGAGGCACTCATCCCAGCGACTCACCAGGTTAGGAGCGATCAGCACTAGAGGGGAGTGCTCGAGTGTCTCCCACTTGATTTGGCCTCCAAGATCGACCGGCATCTTGCGTCGAAACGCGACCCGCACTGAACTTGGTGCACCATTCCACAAGGATAGTTTCAGACAGACATTCTGCCCCATACACAGTCTTCATTCTCCGGTGGATGTCCTCCAGTGTTTGTCCTTCGGCAGGCAAGAACAGAATAACAGCACGTTGGTCCTGTTTGGACGCATCTAGCAATAACGTCGCCAAAGTTCACGTGACCTTTGCATGACACGACAGGCACAAGAATCCCTTTGCCCACTCGTCCCTGCTTATATACCCTCATCGGAGTCGCGCTATGTTTCATGTCCGCTGCAGTAACGCCCTCAAACGGAAACTTTTTGATCCATTCCAAAATGAATACATTATTACAATTTCAGAAAAAAAAATTTAAAAATTATTTTGCAAAATAAATGTTTTTATTTATTTGTATCAGTCAAAATGTTAAGAGTTTTGAATGTTTTAGGTAACGGTATGTGCAAAGCTGTACGATTAATATATCTAATGCCACACTCCAATCTTTCTTGCTTACGAATTCTCTGAGGTAAACAACATTTTAATTGTTTCACCTCAACTGTTTGCCCTTCAGACCATCTGATTAGCAAGAAAGGTACTAAAATACAATATTATTTATTTTTTAATAATTTAGCGACCCATAGCCAGTTTTCTGCAAGGTAAAAGTAAATGCACACTTGTAAAATCGTAAAACAGATAACAAAGAACAAAGTACTGCTTTGTATAAATTCAAAGGCAAACGATCAAAATACAACAGAGAATGCCACACAAGTCATTTCATAACAGCGACACCCGGTCCAAATGGAAGACACGTTAGGTAGTCATATCAATACAAACAAGGTTCCTATAGCTTCAATGGAGACGAAGGACATTTAGTTCCGAATTTATATTAAATAAATAAATAATAATGAATTGAATTATGATATTTATTGTGAAAAGTCTTATCTGAAATATAACTGGTACTGTTCACGCAAGAGTCCAAGAGCAATTCACGAAACTCGACTTTTATGACTAAGTGGAAACGTGCACGAAAATGTTCTGAATTCTCTGTAACTTTGACATTATTTGAGATAGAATCATGAAACATTGCACACTGATTTAAAATACATCGTCCTTAGCTATAAATATTAATAATTTCATTCAGATAAAATGTTTTTGAAAAATAAATTTTTCAAATTTGAATTGATGTCATATTGATGTTCGTTTCTCTCAGCAACGCCAAAGTCGTGGACCTTGTAAATTTTGTAGTGATTCCAAGGGAAGTGTTGCTTTAATGCCTGCAGGCGTTTTTAATTTCTTAGCTATTGCGATTTTTAAAAAACAAATTAATTTTATATTTCAAAACTTCACAAAGGTGACATACATATGTAAAACTCTAAATTCCATAAAATGGCGTATTCTGCAAATTCCCTGCAGGAGAATGTGCGAATGTGTATCGGCTGCCTGTTTCTCAAGTTTCAGATTGATATCTTTAGTAGTTACAGAGATAAAGGTACCTTTGCCATAGAAAAAGGAAGTCTAGAAAATGACGATCGAATTTCACAACAAGAAACTTCACCCTGTATCTCTCATTTGCCATGCTCGACCAACCTGAAATGACGCTTCACAGCCTTCTTCAATGATCTGAAGAGTGATATCGTCAACTGCCTGACAAAACACATGTAGATATTTCAGCGGAAATGGAAAATGTATGAAAAAGGGGGCGTAGCACCTGACGCGCATGTATTAGGAGTTTAATTTCACTTAGGTACTGAAATCAACGAAATCCTTTTAAGACTAGATTCCCAGTATAATAAGCTAACAAATTATCCACAAAATAACAATTTTGAAGTTTTCCGTGCACGTGTCTGCTTAAATTAGGAGTTTTATCCGTTGTGAATGCTAATAGAATTGTAGGTGCAATTGTTTCAAATATACCATTAATTCTGATCGATACATATAATTAATACTGAACGATTTGTTTCCTCAACTAACTGAACAGGAAATGTCGCTCGGATATTTCCAGTAAAACAGAGCTATAGCACACACCGCTCATAATTCAACGACCGCAGTGTGTGATGCTTTTAGGGACAGAATAATTAATGCATGTGTCTGGCCGGCTCGCTCTCCAAATTTAACGCATTGCAACTTCTATTTATGGGGTACGTTGAATGGTAGAGTGCATAATGGAAGACTGGAAATTGGAATTCACACCTAAATTTTGAATATTCAATAGGCTGAATTGTAGAGAGTTGGCCGATATATTTGTTGGAAATATAGGAATGGCATCTGAGTGCGCAAGTTAGCCGAAAATACTATATTGTTTCCGATTGTTATTCCTGGAATTGTTTTCAAAATGTGTTCTCTCGGTTACATTTTCTGTTTCAAAAATACGGCCTCGCCCACAAGTAAGCGACGTCAAAACTGATGTATTGGCCGCTACTGCGTATCTACTCCAGGAAGGGACGTTTAGTGGAGGAGAGTTTTCTAGACATATCCTGTTTCCGTACCCTTTTAGGACCTCCCTATATAAGGCTGACCAGGCGAGTCTGAATAGCAGTTGAGTGTGAATGCAATCAGTTAAATCTGAGTTGAAGAGCCAGTCTGTGTGAGTGCTCTGTCCTTGAAACTGAGTGTTCTTTCTATCTATCAGATGTTGAGGAGTTATGCGAATATTCACGTACCCTGCCACTATGTAACAACATTCCCCAACGCTGCCCTCTACATTCATATCCTGGAACTCCTCATATCGTTTATGATTTTATTCCTGATAATAACTGGCTACTACACTTGCAAGTTCATTCATAAATTTATTAACTTTCATTCACTTTCGCGTCAAAGAAGCCCACCTCCATTCCATCCGGGATCTGGAGCGTGAGAAGCGAGTATACTGTAGAAACTGAACCTCGATGAGCTAGATCAATAACCACTGGACGGGTAGGCGAATAAGCCTTCCACACCTGTTCCTCTCACAAATCAATGCATTGCAGTACTGTACATGCAGACCATTCCAATGCAAACTTCTGGGTGGGCAATGGAACGGGATTATCAAACTCTGAATGGACAAACGCCCTAAACATCTCCTGCAACGTTTCTGCGATTCGTGCAGTACCCGATAGATTGCCCGACCACAACCCACTGCTGTCATTCAGACTGTGGTGAGAACAAAACTCGAGGACATGTGCTGGGATCCAGTCATAAGGGAGAATTGCAAAGGAATTCTCGCCATCCTAGGCTCTGCAATGCGGGATTCAGGTTGGCAAGTCTATGAAGAAGTTCTCTGTCTATTTTCTACCGGATCTGTAAGAAGAGTAGACGTCTTTGCGCCCCATTGTCAAGCGCATTGAGCTGTGGTGACTGCTTCAACTGTCCGTTTTGAGACAGATTAAGACAGGTCGTCTTTGAAACGAAGAACATTTATGAACCGTGCATCGTGTACCTCATGAAACACTACAACATCTGTCCAGAGAGATGGTCTAAAATAGGCTTGTTGTCGAGTTGCCCAGGCACAGTAACCAAGTGTATATGGAATCTCGTGAAGAAGTTGGGTGTTCATCACCCTGCGTTAGAGAAAAGCATAGGAAGTATAATCAAAGACTCAGTCAGCATACTAAATCACCATCTCCGTTACACATAGGTCATATCATTTTACAGACTCTAATTTGTTTTTCTATTTGATTTTGTATAGGGTAGTGCGTACCTTTCTAACAGTTTGGCTTTCATTTAGTATTCATCTTGAAAATATATGTAATACTTCCATATAAATATATGAATAAGACTCGACTGATAGACAAACTTATTTTGTGCCTTAGAACAGTTTG
Source organism: Anabrus simplex (assembly GCF_040414725.1). Taxonomy (NCBI): domain Eukaryota; kingdom Metazoa; phylum Arthropoda; class Insecta; order Orthoptera; family Tettigoniidae; genus Anabrus; species Anabrus simplex. Next base: position 78,373,020 of record NC_090277.1, read on the forward strand.
GAATTGAGAAGAAAACGGGAGAAATGATGCAACTAACACTAACGGACACCAACTCGAAAGTGAATGTTAGTAGGATAAATCTCTGCTCATTTTGAAATAACGGACGGGGTCAGACAAGGAGACGGATCCTCTACAACATTGTACTGGAAAAAACAATGAAAACCTAGGAACAAGCTTTGAAACTGGAAGGAATAAGTGAAACCGGAGGAACAAAGGAGAGAAAAGAAGTGTTTAGGTTTTGCAGATGACCTTGTCATCTTAATAAAAAACCGAGAAGACGCTCAAAAGATGCTGGATAGTATAAATGAAATTGCCGAAAAATGACTGTGAGTATATGGGGTACAAGCACCAATGTGGGAAGTATATGGAGGTAAAGCATGGAAGGATTAAAAAAGGACAGACAAATTCAAATACCTGAGTGAATTGATCGAACTTAAAGGACTGGATAAAGAGGCAAACAAGGCAAGAGTCAGAAAATTATATCTAAGCTAACACACAACAGGTATCCAACACCTTAGCACAGTAATAAAACCAAAGATTTCACACTTCAAATTCAATTATTTAAAATGTAAAAAAGGTGAGCTGCAAGAAATCGAGAAGGAGAAAGGGAGATTCCGAGGAAAATTCTACAACCACAGAAGACTACTGATGGCACTCCAAGAAAAAGGAGAAGTGAAGAGCTCTACAAGTACACTGAAAGATCACGGACACAAGGTTGAAATTGTACGATATAAGAATGAATGACTGACCGAAAGATCTTCAAACACATCATGGTGTTAGAGACCACCGCCAAGGGGTTAGATGAGGTCAAGAAAGATGGGGAAGAAATTGTGATTACACTACAGATGATCCACAATAGAAGAGAGTACAGGCAGTCTAAAATCATTTGATGAGAAACCACTAAAACGGAGGTCCGTAGGGATCATTTCCGGAGCGGAGAGAAGGATGAGAAGCGAAAGAATGGAGAGGATTTGGGAAGAGAAGAGGAGAAGAAAGGCCAAGAGGCCTTAAGATCTATACAATCCACGGTTGGATAAATAAGGAAACTAGAATGTAGAATATTCGATTCCTTTGGCAATATAGATTTATAGATTCTAAAATGTCCTTGCAGTCCGTCTGGATTGTGAAGAACGTGGGTACCATTATTACCCGTTAAGTTTGATTACGAATTTCTATGAACAGAAAGAAGTGGAATGATGTCACAAAACCATCAAACCTAACAATTACTAGTGATATTGGTTACTAATTGTCAGGAAATGCAGATTCCCTCGCAACGGAATTATCCTAAAAAATTCATGCGAACAAAGTAGCAGATCAAACGCTCTTCACAATAAAAACAGAATTGCGTGATGTGTATTCTACGAACATTCGTGATGCCACAAATTGGAAATTAGCAACCATCATGGCGTCACATCGCAATCACATAATAAGTAGCTAATTTGATAGTCTGCCAATACGCAATTGGCAGTTTGTTTTAACTACACCGCTGATAACGTGACAAGCCAAACCACATTATGACACACACAGCTGCTGGTTATCTTCATTTTAAAATAATGTAGCACTGTAACTGCATGCGGGATCTAATAAATGTTTCAATTGTTTCACTATGGGAATTCCTGTGGGAACACGTTTCAGTCAGATGACAATAGAAAATACTTGTGATTGAAGAGGGCCGAGTGGTAGATGTATAGCAATAAACAAACTGTGCCTTCAGCACTACCCCTTCACACCCTCCTCACCTTGTAAGAACTAGAGTGGCCTTCAACATTACCCATTCACTCCCTACCCAACTTGTAAGTACTGGAGTGACCTTAAACTCTACCCCTTCACTCCCTGCCCAACTTGTAAGTACTGGAGTGACCTTCAATTCTACCCCTTCACTCCCTCCTCACCTTGTAAGAACTAGAGTGGCCTTCAAATCTACCCCTTCACTCCCTCGCCACCTTGTGAATACTGGAGTGGCCTTCAACACTACCCCTTCACCCCCTCCCAACTTTGCAAGTACTGGAGTGGCCTTCAACACTACCCCTTCACTCCCTCCCAACTTGTAAGTACTGGAAAGACCATCAACTCTACCCCTTCACTCCCTCCCCACCTTGCAAATACTGGATTGACCTTAGAATGCCCTTTCACTCCTTCCTCACCTTGTAAGAACTAGAGTGGCCTTCAAAACTACCCCTTCATTCCCTCCCCACCTTGTAAATACTGGAGTAACCTTCAACATTGCCTCTTCACTCCCTCCTCACTTTGTAATTACTGCAGTGACCTTCAACTCTACTCCTTCACTTCATCGCCGCCAACGGCCGTAGCCGTGGTGAAACACCGGATCCCGTGAGATCTCCGAAGTTAAGCAACATTGGGCGTGGTCAGGAGATGGATGGGTTGCCACGCGCTGTTGGTGGGGGGTAAGGGAATGGAGGAGCGGAAAGGAACTGGCCACCCTACCGCACGTAAACTCCGGCTCAGGAACACATCTGAGGAGGTTCGGACCTGCCTTGGGACAGAATAACCCTTACCTACCTACCTTTAAAAGCTCCACTCAAACTTATACCGGGCGAGTAGGCTGTGCGAGTAGAGGCGCGCGGCTATGAGCTTGCATCCGGGAGATAGTAGGTTCGAATCCCACTATCGGCAGCCCTGAAAATGGTTTTCCGTGGTTTCACATTTTCACACCAGGCAAATGCTGGGGCTGTACCTTAATTAATTCCACGGCCGCTTCCTTTCAACTCCTAGGCCTTTCCTATCCCATCGTCGAAATAAGACCTATCTGTGTCGGCGCGACGTAATGCCCCTAGCAAAAAAAAAAACTTCCTCGCCACCTTGTAAATACTGAATTGACCTTCAACAATACCTCTTCACTCCTTCCCCACCTTGTAAGTACTGGAGTGACCTTCAACTCTACCCCTTCACTCCCTCCCCACCTTGAAAATACTGGAGTTGCCTTCAACGATAACCCTTCATTCCCTCCTCCCCGCCTTGTAAATACTGGAGTAACCTTCAACATTGCCTCTTCACTCCCTCCTCACCTTGTAAGTACTGGAGTGACCTTCAACTCTACCCCTTCATTCCCTCCCCACCTTGAAAATACTGGAGTTGCCTTCAACGATAACCCTTCATTCCCTCCTCCCCGCCTTGTAAATACTGGAGTAACCTTCAACATTGCCTCTTCACTCCCTCCTCACCTTGTAAGTACTGGAGTGACCTTCAACACTCCCCCTTCACACGCTTCCTTCCTTGTCAATGCTGCAGTGACCTTCAACACTACCCCTTCAATAATTTCCCCTCCTTTTTCCGAAACAGCCTTCAGCACTACCAGTTCGCTCCCTTCTCCTCATTTTCGGAACTGGACATAGGCGCTGTTGATTGTTTATGTCAGGACACTATTTCTGTGCATGCGTGTACTTGCTGAATTAGTTTGCATTCTAACTTATTACTGCCTAAACATCCGGCCTATAATAATAATAATAATAATAATAATAATAATAATAATAATAATAATAATAATAAATCTCTACACAACCAACAATTAATAAACCTGAGGAAGTACTTTCACTGGCGGACAGATGATAGCTGTTGTTGAATTATATCTAAACTGCACCCCCGTCAATCTACATGGATGCCTCATAAACATCATTTGACACGAAAATCCTGCACAGGGAGAAGATATAGAGATCGGCTTCTAAAAATCTTCCTGGAAGGTACTACAACCACAGCAATGATGAGAACATCGACAAACAACTTTCAAACTCTAGGGGAGAGTTATTTACAGAAATTGACGGATTCAGCGAGGCGATCCAAGATAAAGTGATCTCAACAAAGTGTTATAGTAAACACATCATTAAAGATCTTACTAGTATGAATGACGAGTGCAGAAATTGCAACAGCGGCCCTGAAATCATTGAGAACATCATCAGCAACTACAGATTCCTAGCGCCAACATCGAACACTGACAGACAGAATGATGTAGCCAAAGTTATACACCAAGAAATTGCCCTGACCCGATCTGTGATCCAGAACAGAGTGTCTAACTACTAATACTTCCCACAAAGTGTACTCTACTGGGTTCACACGATACAAACAGATGAAACAACTCCACATAAGCCGGGCTGAGTGGCTCAGGCAGATTCGATCCTGGCTCAGTCCGATGGCATTTGAAGGTGCTCAAATTCGTCCACCTCATGTTGGTAGGTTTACTGGCACGTAAAAGAACTCCTGCGGGACTAAATTCCGGCACCTCGCTGTCTCCGAAATCCGTAAAAGTAGTTAGTGGGATGTAAAGCAAATAACATTATTATTATTATTATTATTATTATTATTATTATTATTATTAAACAAGACATAACATTTAGAGACAAAAAGAACCAACACACATATGCCATTGACATCGCTATCTGGAATGACCACAATATGACAGGGAGACGGTCGATAAATGTACTCCTCTGGCTACGGAAATAACAAGGATCTGCAAACAAGACAGAGTGACATTACTTCCTTTTCTCCTTTCTCCCACTGGACTCACACCAAAATCATTTCCAGAATTGTGGCACAAATTCTGCAAGCTTAAATAATTGCAACATCGTCAGAAGACTCCTGAATACTCTGTACGGAAGAGAATAAAGCAGGCGTATTTTGCAAAGTTATGTAAATTATGATTAAGCTCTATTTCTTGTATGTAAAATATCGAATTACGTGCTATATTACCAACTATAAAATTGTGAAGTAAATAATAATAATAATAATAAAGGAAAATATTATGTCATCTAAGAATTTCAGAGTTTTGGAAATTAAGAAGTAACAATGAAATTTACCACAACATAGAAAACATATCAGAAACAATAAGAAAAATGAGACTGCTATGTCTTGGACACGTTTACAGAATGGCTGACAATAGACTCATTAAACGAATCTTCGAGTACCTTTGAGAAAAGATATCAACCACCATCTGGATTCAAGATGGGCCGGGCTGAGTGGCTCAGGCGGTTGAGGCGCTGGCCTTCTGACCCCAACTTGGCAGGTTCGATCCTGGCTCAGTCCGGTGATATTTGAAGGTGCTTAAATACGTCAGCCTCGTGTCGGTAGATTTACTGGCACGTAAAAGAACTCCTGCGGGACAAAATTTCGGCACCTCGGCGTCTCCGAAAACCGTAAAAGTGTAGTTAGTTGGACGTAAAACAAATAACATTATTAGTACTGGATTGAAGAAGTCAAGAAAGACCGGGAAAAGAACAACGTACGAGAAGAAGAATTATTGGAAAGAAAGATATTTAGGAAGAAAGTCTTACAAATGGAAGGAAAAGAAAACAAGCACAAAGTGGACTGAAAACAGGAAAAAGAAGCACAGTGACACAATGAAAGAATAATAGAAGAAAAGGAGAGAACAACTAAGGAGAAAGAATTGAAATTGTAACGTGGTCCTTAGAAGGCCGGAACACGAGCAGAAATAATAATAATAATAATAATAATAATAATAATAATAATAATAATAATAATAATAATAATTAAAGCCAGGATTTTTATGCAGTAACAGCTTAGACTGCAAACTATTTTGATTAGTAGGAAGTGTCTACCACCCGCTCTTCCATAATGTAGCATGAGTAATATAAATTATAGGGTTCTGATGGGGCGTACCCCTAATGTTCATGCAAACACCATAGCATAGCCGTTGTGAAGGTAGACTATACTTGCCACTCGCTCCAGTAAGTTTCCATTCTAACCTATTAATCCATAAAAATCCGGGCTCTAATAATAATAATAATAATAATAATAATAATAATAATAATAATAATAATTACAATAATAATTATAATTGTATTATTATTATTATTATTATTATTATTATTATTATTATTATTATTATTATTATTATTATTATTATTATTTCGTACGTCAAATGCCCCAGTTTCACTAAAATACGGCTGCTTAAATAACATGGAAGTGCAATGCAGAAAGAAAATTGATCAATTTGCTATTTAAACTGGAAATCGCACCGAGATTAATATGAGATTGAGGAAATTGAATTGTAAGAAACTTCTCAATATAAATTCAAGACTTCCTTGAGTGGATATTGGAATTAGCAGCGGTGAGAGATTACCACTTGTAGGAGGCGTGGTTCTAAAAGGGGGAGTGAGGGCGGGTAATAATAGGACTCGAAATCAATAGCAGGTTAGTGGAAGTTGAATAAAAGGAAAACAACATTCGAGGGTTGACAGCAAAACGTGCCTGGTAACATTTTGTATTACTTGACAATCACACCCAACGGCTACATAAAAACATGGGTATGTTTAAAAATGTACAAGTTGCTTTACGTCGCACCGACACAGATAGGTCTTATGACGACGATGGGACAGGAAGAGCCTAAGAGTGGGAAGGAAGCGCCATGGCCTTAATTGAGGTACAGCCCCAGCATTTGCCTGGTGTGAAAATGGGAAACCACGGAAAACCCTTTTCAGGGCTATCGACAGTGGGGTTCGGACCCACTATCTCCCGAATACTGGATACTGGCCGCACCTAAACGACTGCAGCAATCGAGCTCGGTGGTATGTTTAAATAAATGTGTGTTGTATAATTTAACTAACAGGTAAGTTTATGAGTTAAGAAATGATGATGATGCTTCTTGTTTAAAGGGGCCTAACATCAAGGTCATCGGCCCCTAATGGTACGCAATGAGACGAAATGTAGTGACAATTTAAAAGTCCGAAATCATCCACTGACCAGAATTCAGAACGTAATGACGAAGAATGAATTGATGGTTATGAATTTAAAACAATCAGTGGATCCGACCCGCAATGCCCCACATTTCCAGAAACTACCGTAAAGCAATAGTATTACTGATCAAGGGACTGCTTCTAAAGAACAATACTGAATGGATGATGCTTGTAGTCTACAGGGGTCCAAAATTCAGGTCATCGGACTCTCATTATGGTACTTATCGCCAGGAAAGTAGAACTACGGTATTTGTCAGTCAACATTGATCTGCATTTAGGGCAGTCGCCCAGGTGGCGGATTCCTTATCTGTTGTTTTTCTAGCCTTTTCTTAAATGATTTCAAACAAATTGGAAATTTATTGAACTTCGCCATTGGTAATTTACTCCAATCCCTAACTCCCCTTCCTATAAATAAATATTTGCCCCAATTTGTCCTCTTGAATTCCAACTTTATCTTCATATTGTGATCTTTCCTACTTTGAAAGACGCCACTCAAACTTATTCGTCTACTAATGTCATTCCACACCACCTCTCGGCTGACAGCTTGGAACATACCACATAGCCGAGCAGCTTCTTTATCCCAATTCTTTCCAGCCCAAACTTTGCAACATTTACATCATTACTACAACCCCTGAACACCCTCATAACCAAGTGCAGAGACCTTTACCCTTTACTTACAATTCCGTTTACGTGATTACCAAAATGAAGATCTTTCCTTATATTAACACCTAGGTACCTACAATGATCCCCAAAAGGAACTTTCACCCCATCAACTCAGTAACTAAAACTCAGAGGACTTTTCCTATTTGTGAAACTCACAACATGCTCGACTAAAGTGGTATGTTCCGAGCTGTCAGCAGAGAGATGGAGTTTGAGTGGTCTCTTTAAAAGTAGGAAAGATTACAATATGAAGATAAAGTTCGAATTCAGGGGGACAAATTGGGGCAAATATTCCTTAAGAAAATGAGCAGATAGGGACTGAAATAATTTACCAAGCGAAACGTTCAAAAAATTTCCAAATTCCTTGCAGTTATTCAGTAAAGAAAACAAGCTCAAAATCATCTGAGGAGAAGAAAATGAGACTTAGTGAGAAGATGGAGTAATGTGAAAGAAAAACACAGGATGAAGCAGTGGAAGTGTCACGTGGTTCCTATAAGACCCTAATAAGGAAGGAAAGAGTAATAATAAATTATTAATTGCTTATAATTATATATATTGTACACATATTTATTATACGGATTTATGCCTTTGATCGTTCGGTGTGCAAGCTTTCAGAAATTAAATTTATGTATACATCTACGACCCTCTATTTTCACCTACAGTGGCAGGCTTGAAAATATGACTACCAATGTAGACTTGAGTAATGGCGGGGATAGAGTGAGTGGTTAGGCAGCGCAGAGAGCACGGTTAGTGGTGAGCGTATGGAATTAATGTTTAGTTAACGAATGGAGTTCTTCCCGAGCGCAATTTATTTAGTGTTATAGTTCTGTGATCGTTCAGGCGTGAAGTATATAAATGATCTGACATTAGGGTTATCCGGTTTGAGCCCCATTAGTGGCATAACATTTCACTACGAGAATTTTGGCCGGCAGGATAGCAGAGGCTAGTACACAATTCATCATTATTATATTGCGTGAAAAAAGCCTAGATTCATCTCCAAAAATTTCCATGGTATTCATATGGAGTAAGGGTATATGTCGTTGTTGTTGATGATTCAACCGTTGGAAGGCGACGTTAAATAAATAAATAAATAAATAATAATAATAATGAAATAATTAAATAAATCAATCTATCGTTTCAACACTACGTTAGTCAGATCATCTGCTGCATTACCCACCCATGGCATTCTAGGTCTTCACTGATTTTCCAAATTTTTATGTAGTATTAGGTTAGAATCCAAAGTTACTGCAGCGGATAACAAGTATAGTCTGTATATTGTACAACGCTTGTGGTATGAGGCTTGCATAAGCATAGGGGTACGGCCCAACAGAACCCCTAGAATTTATGTTACTCTCGCTACATTACGGAAGAACAGGCTAGACATTTCCTACATACGAATTTAGTTTGCATTCTAACCTACTGAAAATGAAAATCCACAGCTATTTCCAGTCATTCGACCGCATCAGGAATGGAATGAATGAAGCCCCATCCAGCGGCGAGGATAGGAAATGTGCCGGCTGCCGAAGACTATCGCACTCCTCTGGAGCAATGATAAATGACTGATAGATGAAGTGTTAATGGAGAGTGGTGCTGGAATGAAATATGACAGGGAAAACCGGAGTACCCGGAGAAAAACCTGTCCTACTTCCGCTTTGTCCAGCACAAATCTCACATGGAGTGACCGGGATTTGAACCAGGTATCCAGCGGTGAGAGACCGGCGTGCTGCCAGCTGAGCCACGAAGGCTTCTCATTCTAACCTATTAGTCCCGCGTTTAATAATCATTAGCACGAATGATTCATTCCTACCTCACATTCCTAGTAGCTCGACACATTCCGTCGAAAACTGAAGCCATCCTTTACTGTGACGCTGTCCCAGGAATATTCTGACCTTTCTCCTGCCTCAAAGTTATAATGTCGAAAACATTTCTTATCAGACAAAGTAGATATCGCCATACTACGAAAAACGTAAAATTTCTTCATTTGTGCCAAAAGTTGAAGGGCTAAACGATCCTGAAAGGTTTCAAATTGTGAGTCTTTGATAGCCCGGGTTCGATACCCGGCTCTGCCACGAAATTTGAAAAGTGGTAAGAGCGTTGGAACGGGGTCAACTCAGCCTCGAGAGGTCAACTGAGTAGAGGTGGGTTCGATCCCCACCTCAGCCATCCTGGAAGTGGTTTTCCGTGTTTTCCCCACTTCTCCTCCAGGAAAATGCCGGGATGGTACTTAACTTAAGGACACGGCCGCTTCCTTCCCTCTTCCTTGTCTATCCCTTCCAATATTCCCATCCCCCCCACAAGGCCCCTGTTCAGCATAGCAGGTGAGGCCGCCTGGGCGAAGTACTGGTCATCCTCCCCAGTTGTATCCCCCGACCCAGAGTCTGAAGCTCCAGGACACTGCCCTTGAGACGGTAGAGGTGGGATCCCTCCCTGAGTCCGAGGGAAAAACCGACCCTGGAGGGTAAAACAGATTACGAACGAGTCTTGGATAGCTCTATTCGAAAATCACTTCAGACCTCAATGCAGTTCTGGAACAACAGCCAAAATAATAATAATAATAATAATAATAATAATAATAATAATAATAATAATAATAATAATAATAATAATATTTCCTTTATGTCTCACTAACTTTTACGGTTTGCCGAGACGACGATATACCGGAATATAGTCCCACAGGAGTTCCTTTACGTGCCAGTAACTCTACGGACACGATGCTGGCATACATGAGCAACATCAAATACAACAGGATCGAACCTGCCAACTTGAAGTCAAAAGGCCAGCCTAAAATCACTTGTTCCCTTACTTCATTCAAATCCTGGCCAAATTAACTTATTTACATATTTTTCTGTAATATGTTCCTTGGTTCAATATCCGCAGGTGTTTCTTTGACTTTTTGAAAAATGTCCATACCGAATGTAGTTATAAGGGCTTAAGTGAAACTCTGCATTGACTCATATGATCGATCATAGTGGTAGAAAAATGCAAACTGCTCATCTAATCGACCGGATAAATAGGAATAAATAAAGAATATATTTTCACACTTTATTATAACAGTTTTTATCTGAATTTCGTAGCTCATATCCCTAGGCTTTTTCAACATTGAGTTGCTTGCCTGAACTCTAGATTTTTGACTCTTCTGCTACACTAGACCTTCCATTCCCCCCTTCAGTGCTGGTGGTGATTATCGTTTTAACAACTAGGCAACCATCCTCTATAGAACACTAATCAGAGAAAAAAAATGGGAGGAGTCCGACACTTCGAAAAATGAAGGTATCAGCCAATATAATGCAAGGGCCACGATGGGCAAGGAAATGAACTCTCCTTAGACCCCAAATGCTTTAATAGCGTCGGGGTTGGAAAAGAACAAGAGTTGACCAAAGGAGGTTGGATAGGAGAGATGTAAGAGAGGAGCCTGGAACAAGTAAGATGTTGCAATACACATCTAAGAGTCCAGTGGTCGCCAGCAAGTTGAGAATCCCTGTTATTCTACCACCCCCACCCATAGGGAGACTCCCCCTTTATTAATCCACTCCTCTAACAGGCAGCTCATTTTCTATCCGAAAATATTATACACAAGAGTTTTCTACACAGTTAACATAGTTCCTACACGATATTCACCTACTTTCTGATACCACAAACTTCCTATTAAAACATACTGATTAAGAAGACGCTCTACATCCTGATGTCTTTGATGTCAAACAACAAGGTCAGGGTTATAATTAACGTGGGAGATTGGGGATAAACCTGCTTTGAGGTGGAGATTACGTGCCTGCACGTCCTGAATATCAAAAAGCTCCAGGAGATTAGTGAGAAGTGTACAATGCAATCAATGAAATCAGAAAGGATCGGCTTTTGAATGTACTTGGTTGAAGCGCTCGTCTGTACGATCGCATCCTGATTCAATCATTTGTGAAATACATTATCTGCAAATTTGGAAGGTGAAATCGTAGTATGTCTGATAGTTTCAAAGCTCTTTAGAACGCAGACGACATGGTCATTGTATCACAAAACTTGGAAAACATTCGAACAGCCTTCAGCAAACTTACAACATGGGCAGAAAAGAATGAGCTTACTATAAATAGTAGTAAAACGGTAAAAATGACATTCATAAGAGGAGGCAGACTCTTAACAAATGACGTCATCATGTATATGAATATTCCGATGAAGAGCCAGAGTGAATGGATATGTGGTAAAGTAATAAAGTTGTAATTTGCCGACAACCTGATTAATTGAAATGATATGACCTTTTCCATGAGAGTAGAGTTAATAAATTTGTGTCCGAAGTATGTCGTTGAAAGGTCACCGAACACTAACTTCAATTTAGCACAAGCTTCGTATTCAAATGACATTTGAGAATGTGGAAAGCTATCATACCCAATCACACTGAAGTAAGTTGTAACAAGTTTCTTGTTTTATGAAGGAAACATTTATAGCTTTCCGCTCTTAGAACCACGTTTCCCATTTATGACCCCTGTTGTAAAATCGGATCCTTGGGCAGCGTAACATCTATTTCTTGCTACATCTAAGAATATGTAGATCACGGAATTCAATCTTCTTCATCGCCACGTTTTATGTTCCCTGAAATTATTGTTATTATTAGAGTCTGAATTTTTAGGTAGTAATAGGGTAGAATAGAGGAGCTCACGCTGGGCACCCAACATTGTAAGTGGCGGACTGGCAGGCGATGAGCGCAGCGTATGCTATTGAACCACAGTGACCACACGCGTGAAGGTCACTCTCGATCACTGAGGCAATACATGAGTTTAGAATGGAGGCAGAAATACACGTTCTTTTCAATTTTCGTTGTAAGAAATAACTTATTTGTGTTCATTGAAGTTGACGTATTTTGACCAGATACAATAAAGAGTTAGGCCAACAAGCTCAAATATTTTTATAAGGTACGTAATGAATTACAATTTTCACTATTACATTTTAAGAGGTGCTTTAGAATCAGTTATTATAATACGGAATTAAGATGGTTAAGCTATGGATTGTGGTTGTTTGGGTTTAAATTATCTGATAAACTCACCAAGAATCCAATCATGCTTACCGGGAATAAAATAAAAAAGGTTTTTTACTTGAAAGTATACTACACATCTACCTGGTAGATGACGTTTACATTTGATAGTAAATATCAGTGTCCCCACTCGTGGTGAAACTCCTTCTCACCAGCTGTTATCACCGGACACCTGTTAAATTTTAAATACTATTTTCAGAAATTCACTGAACAGGGAAAGTCACACAACATTACAACACTGTGCAAAATCATTGTTGCATTACGTAATATCATATTTATTACTTTTTGCTTAATGGATAACAGGAATGATACTTTTTATTTAATGAAGGATTTGTAAATCGTAGCTTGTACAATTAAACCCTGTAATTTTGTAGATTGTAACACAAAAATTATACCGTGTCAGTTTTCTTTGAATTAATAAATATAAGAAAATAAAACTATTTATATCGAGCGAAGTATAAATCGAACCGGAATATCTCGAAAAGGTCAGTTTCCCCCTGCCATTATGTAGTTTTATTTTAAATGAGCACTTCGCTGAGTGGAGGAGGAGAGCTTCAGCATCACAACCGAACGTCATTGCTCCCTCGCTTCCCTGCAAAGATTGTTTGCCTTCTGGGTTCACAGTGACGTATTCTATTACGTAAGCTGCTTGCATCTACGTCACGCCAGCTCGGCCACACTGGGCTAGCCTCAACGGGCGTCCAGCTGAGCACCTCTGGGGTAGAATATAAAGTTACTGGAGCAAATAACAAGTATACTCTACCCGGTCAACAGTTCCGCTTTGAGATTTGCATAAATACTAGGAGCCCGGTCTATTAGAACCCCTGGAAGATACGTTAACCTCGCTACATTACGGAAGAACGGGGCAGTCTATATTTCCTACCAGCCAAATTAATTTGATCTCGGGTGTTTAGGCGGTAAAAGATTAGAAAGCAAACTTCCTAAAGTGGGTAACAGGTACACTCTATACTGCACAACGGTTATGCTATGCGTTTTGCATAACCATAGGAGTACGGTCCTTCAGAACAGCTTGAATGTATGTTACTCTAGCTACATAACGGAAGAACGGGCTAGATCACATCCGCTAATACCAGAATTAATTTGCATTCTCACTTATTGCTGCCTAAACTTCCAGCGTCTAATTGTTACACTGACAATCCCACTTCATTGACAGAAACGCACTCTACTGCCAATAAAGGCACTGACACGCAACACGTTTTTAATTTTGTCAGGACTTATGCAACAATTTCCACAAAGGTGTTAAGGGGGTGGTTTCAAAGGCAACTGTATTTTATGGTTTCCATGCTGTTCACTTTTGCTCTTAGTACTAGGTTAGTTTCCATTCAGGTGGAACTGACGTACGTTTCCGTTTAAGGGCAACATGACAACAGAAGTGATATATATTTTCATTTTTCACTTCCTCCAATAGAGTACGCTTTCTACCGAGGAAGGTGGCCGCACGGATAACTATATTCACAATACAGTAGAACTCGGTTATAACGACATACAAGAGACTCGTTATAAACGATTGTCGTCATAACGGAGGTTCTTATAATCAGTCTAATGAGGTGGAAAATTTAAAACACAGCAACATAAATTTAATTAGGTATACATTAAACATAATAAAATACACGTGTAATTATGAATAACAGTACACCAATTATGTATTAAAACAGTTTTTCCAGTACTCACCAAACTTATTTACTTAGGAATGAAGTACCTAATCAGTGACTTCGTTCGGTTGTCTCCTACCTGACCAATGCACAATTTCCAAATTACGTTCTATGTTCATTAGTTCATTGGTAATTTCACTGCTCCCTCCCCTAGCTTCATACAACATGCTCACAATTGTGATGGTTTCTAAAGCGTCACTCATTATAGGGACGGACATTTTAGTCATTTTGTTCTTCTTCCTCTTCTTCGTTCATTTGACTGTGGCTGTTATTCTTCACTTAACTTACAAATTCCGACACACCTCAGCTTTTTAATTCCATTCTCAATCTGGTGAATCACTTTAAGTGTGATAGGCTCAAAAATGTCAATTTTCGTTTTTGAGCTTAAAAATTTCTCCAAGCATTCCTGAAGAATTCGGTGTAACAATTATTGTGCTGAAGTTATATTTGAGGCAATAAGCTTAGGTTTAAACATAACTCTGCACACTGCCACCTACCAGTCAAACATTAATTTTGGATTTTCTGTAAGTATTATTTTTTGAAATTTTGTGTACTTTTTTCTCAGAAACTATCAGATCAAAGTATTTGGAACTTGGTAGTCTATTAGACAATATATAAACCTGATTGTGGAAGAAAATTTTATCAGATATCTTGATTAGTTCCTGGAGGCCAGCCTGAAAAGCACTGAAAATTGTACTGAAAATTTCAGTTTTCAACTAGGATATAAAAAATTAAAATATCAACTCCTGAAAACAACAGGACAATAATATTACTTACGCAACTGAAAAAAAGGTTTCAAATATTATGAATGCAACGTTTCTTAGGTCTGGTTTGAGTATTTTATCAGATTTTTAACAATATTTTGTTTTTAAAGCATTATTTTGATGATGTTCTTCTTGACACAAAATATTAAACATTGAACCTTCATATCCTACCCAAATAATTACGACTGTATTTTGCATATATCAAAAGAACATTCAAGGAGATCCCTCTTTTAGTTTCTGAGGTATGTATTTAAACATCGGAAGTTACATTTTTCTGTCGTTTCACACTTCCCGGTTCCCTTAACTATTTCTTCCAACATTCAAACTTTTGCCTGCATTCCCGAGGTCTGTGACAAAAGAGGACATGAAAGAATTTGCCAGAATGATAGGTTTGAACAAAATATTTCTTAAAATACTTAGAAAATTTTATTCAAACTGAGATAGAAAATTACGTTTTCTACGAGGTAGACGTATATACGTTTGTCGTATTAAGCAAGGAAGAAAAACACATTTTTTATGAAGAATATGCCCGTACCACAGAAAGCCTGTCGTTATAGACGAATTGTCGCTGTAACCGTTGTCGTTATAACAAAATTGAACTCTACTTGTACTTCTACCGAGTAACACTCCTCTAATTTACGATACAAAATTCTTATTCACCACGTAGAGTTGATATTGGGCACGTATTTTAATCTAGTTGATGTTAGAAATGGTTGAAGTTTGCTTTCCCGATCAGATCACCATTGCATCTGATGACGCAAGAAACATAGGAATATGAGTCGCAGACCAGTTATGACAACGACGAAATTATTTACTGAAATTTCTAGTTTTATACTGTACGCAATATTGTGGAAAAATTGAAATTAGCCTGATGTTTTTGAATATTTACTAATTTTACAAATATAAATACTTGGAAAGAGTATTTTTATTGTAATAATGGCGTGTGGCCTGTGGAGAGGCCTGGTGTAGGTCTTTTTATTTGACTCCCATAGGCGACCTGCGCGTCGTAATGAGGGTGAAATGATGATTAAGACGACACATACCCCCGGTCTTCGTGCCAGGGGAATTAACCGATTATCGAACACGACCGAAGGCCAGTGGAGAATATATTCAGAAATATATATACCAATTTCTAGCCTTGTCCATAGTATTCCGCAATTTCTACAAGTCCAAAACTGCTAAGGGGACTAAATAAGGGCCCCTACATTATTATCTTTACGGGGTCTATGAAGTCTTTCATTTTCACGCCGTTGGTGAGATTTTTCTTTTTTTCTTGTGTGTTATTTCCTCTGAATGTCACAACTCTTCTATTTCCTCGGTTCTTGGGCAATTCCTGCCAACATAACTATAGTCATACTTAATTAATAATTAATTTCGTGTGGCTATATCTAGCCGGTTGCAGCCCTTGTAAGGGAGACCCTCCGATGAGGGTGGGCGGCATCGGCTATGTGTAGGTAACTGCGTGTTATTGTGGTGGAGGATAGTGTTATGTGTGGAGTGTGAGTTGCAGGGATGCTGGGAATAGCACAAACACCCAGACCTCGAGCCACTGGAATCAACCCCGAACAGGCCAGGAATCGAACCCGGTACCCTCTGAACCGAAGGCCAGTAAGTTTATCATTCAGCCAACAAGTTGGACATGGTCGTACTTGATTTCAGCCTTCAATTTCGCAGTATCTACTCACAGAATTCGCTTACTTGTTCTCTCTTGTGATATGTTCGTAAAGTTCTAATATGCGTCGTCTAATGTTACGGTGAATTTCTCTGCATTGTTTGGTATTCTGTTTGTTTCGAATTGTTCACCTTCGAGTATTTTGTTTGTGAGTATTATTTTACCTCAATATTTCCGATGTCACCTTTCTATCAGTATGTATGCTAGTGGTATATAAAAATATTCTGGTTTAATATTCATATTCAGCTTCGTTTTCGCCAACTGTGGTCCACTTTATTTCAATCGTTTGAAACCTTGGGCTTTATTTTTTTAATATTCCCGGATTCCCTTTCTGTAAGCCTACTTTCTTGCCTGGAATGCTCGAAGTTTCTTCTGGGGAAGAACATGTCTTTATGTGCGATCCCTATTTCTGGGAGTGCTTTTCAACTTCGGAGAAAAGGGATCCGTTGGTTTTCCAGTTTAGAACGTAGACAAAGGTCCAGTTGGTCAAGCTCTACGAGTTCCGTCGTGTTATGTGGGCATGAAATTAAATACGCCATTTAGAGTGGTGTCCCTTATCATTTCCACATTCAGTTACAGTTCGTTGTTGTGCTCACCATATTCTTTAGTTAGTCCCAGGATTATTCTCATCTTTATTTGGCTTCTAACTTTTAATCTTCCTGTTCAACGCAAGGGATTCTGTTGCTGTTCTGTTGCTTGGCGTTGATAGACACTGCTCGTATGCCACTTCTATCTTGTTGGTGCTATATGTGAATGCTACTTTCTCAGAGTTCTTAGCTACAATCCATTCACCTAAGTACTTAGACTTTTCATATTATTATTATTATTATTATTATTATTATTATTATTATTATTATTATTATTATTAACATCTTTACGGCCTAATTGGACCATTTTATTGAGGTTCCTAACCACGTTTATGTCTCCTTTCCCACATGCCCTTTATTCTCTTAACGTGAGACTTTCTTTCGTCCTCTGATCAGGGAAGACGTTTCGTTGGTTTCACCTCACCTTCAGGTACACTCCTGTCCTGGATTTTATATCTATCCAGGACATCTTGTTCAGTTCTCCCACTGAGCCTAAACTCATCAGCCACTGCTTTGTGCCATGTAAGTTTGCCTTTGAGATTCCAAACTTGTGTTAGGATCTGCTGTCAGATATACGGAACACATGACCGAAGAAAGTCAGCCTCCTTTTCCTGATGACGTCCCTTACTTTGCCCACCTTGTTATGCATTTCTTTATATTTTTTAGCTTCCATGTTCCTTCCCTTTTTTGGGTCTTAAGATCTTTCTCCCTATCTTTCCTTCTAGTTTCTCCAGTTCTCATTTTGAGGTTTTGTTTCTCAAGCTCAGTGTTTCTGATGCATATCAAACTTCTGGTCTTACAATTGTCTGGTTGCGTCGGATTTTAGCTCCCAATGATAGTGCTCCTTACTGCATGTCTCAAGAGTCTTCATGTACGCTGCCTTCATTTTCATTAATTTTGCCGCGACACTCTGTTTCTCGTTGTTCTACAAATCTAGCCACTCTCCTAAATATTAAAAATTTCAACCTTTTGAACATCGCCCTGTATTTTATTATTATTATTATTACGTAGGTCGAGTCATAAGTCATGGCAACTATTTTTTTCTCGCGAACAGGAGACAACACGGACAATCTAAGATATACATTTATAAACTTACGGTATGTACTTGCGTATGATGCCACTACATGGTGTATGTAAACAACAGTGTGAGTCTAAGCATGCCCCCAAGTACAGTGTGTGAGTGAGAGCGTCACAAAATGGAAGTCAATAACCAGGAGCAACGATCGTTTATTAAAATAGCAGTTCTCCGCGGCAGAAATGCATGCCAATTCAATGCAGAGCTGTCACTATGATATAATCCCCAAAGTGAAGAAGCCATTACGTGGACAACGGTTTGCTAACAAAGAGGACATCGTAAAAGCATTTCCTCTTAAGTGGGTTTGTTCCTGGATATCGTAGTGTGTGTTACCTCTTGTAGATCCTTCTCTACCTCACTGAACCAGGCATCTTTTTCTTTCTTATCTTAGATTTAGGTAAAGATCTGTTTGGGTGGCCTTGCAGGGTTCATTCCTGGCACGTGCCCATAAAAAGTAATCTTTCTCGTCGGCATCGGATGGGTAATTTTCTCCACGTCGAACTACAGCTCTTGGTTGTACAATCTTTTACATCCACCGTTGTCTTTGATGGAACCCGAGTTTATCCTCAAAATATTTATTTCTTCGCTCTCAGTTGTATCAATAAGGCCTTTATTTGTTCATTGCAAGGCTTCCCGCTATAAAACAGAGCCTCCGGGCGGATGACGGTGCGGTGCGATGATATTGATATCTTGTTGTACACAGCCGTGGTTAGATAGTGCACCATTCCATTTTATTCACGCGTAACATGAAGGCTTCTTTCTCAGACATGACGTATTTTATCCACTCGCCTATATAATTAAAATTACCTACCTGCCATATATTTCTTGGTACACATTAGCCCCACTTGAAGGAGTACAAGATTATGCACCTAAAACGAAAATAATGGAGTGCAGTCGAAGAAAGTCAGGTGATGAAGGAATTATCAGATCAGGAAAGAAAGTCGTAATGGAATTATCTTCCAGGGACCATGTCCTAATTTTATTTATTCATTCTCCTTCCTCCAATACTCCATCGTCTCACTATGTCTCCTTATCCTCTTCTCGGGCCATTTTCAGGTTGTTTTCTTTCCCTTCCGACCTTGGAATCCTTCCATTTTTAACACTTCCATGCTAACAAACTATCTCTCTGTTGCTTCTTCCTACCTTATATCGTTTCTTCCCAAATCTTTCTTGACTTCATGAATCCAGGTTGTTGTTGACATCTTGTTCCAAAGATATTTGAAGATATGTTTAATTAACCTGTTGTCATTCATTCCGTATAAATGTCCAAAAAATCACAATCGCCTCTTCCGTATTGTTTCTGTTATATTTTCTATGTTCTGATATATTTTAATTCTTAACGGACCGAGTATTTTCTGTATAATTCCTCTTCCCAGTTCTTCTAATTTATTCATCTTGTAGTTCAGTACTAATATTATTATTATTATCAGTATAAGTAGTAATATTACGATAAATGCATGGAAGTTGATATTTAATGTTCAAGACTAAGCAGGACTTCCCATACTACGAAAAACGTAAAATTAAGCAATTTCCTCAATTGTGCCGAATGATGAAGGGCTAAAGGGCCTGAAAATGTTTTAAATTGCGAGTCCTGGATATCTCTATCAAAATAAAATAACAAATTTCCAAGATCACTCCCGGCCTAAATGCAGTTCCGGAAAAACAGCCTAAAATCGCTTGTTTCCTTACTCGTTATCTTTTAACTTGTTTACTTGATTATTTCTCTAATGTGTTCCTTGGTTCAATACCCTCAGGAGGTTTTTGATTTTTGAAAACTTTCACACGAATGGACTCACCTTAGCGCTCGTAGTGGTAGAAAAAAAAGGCAAACTGATGAACGAATCGACCGGACAACGATGATTAAGAAAAGAATCGTAAGTTTTAGGAATAAATAAATAATAAATTCTCACATTATGTTTTATTTAACTAAAATTTGTAGCTCATATCCCTAAGATGTTTCCGAAATTGAGTTCCTTGCATGAAGGGAATTTTTGGTGGTGAACATTTTCGGTGACGGAAGGAAGTGAAAAGGGCTACTATTGGGAGGATGGCGGCCGTGGCATTAATTAAGATTAAGCCTCAGTATTTACCTGGTGTGAAAATAGGAAACCACGGAAAACCATTTTCAGGTTTGTCGACGCTGAAATTCGAAACCACCACCTCATGAAGGCAAGCTCACAGCTACGCGACCCTAACCGCACGGCCAACTCGTTTCGTAGTAGAAAATTTAAAATCACATAGAGTAGTTTATGAATTCCGTCAAAACTGTTACAGTTAAAGAACAGACACTCAGTGGAATGTATTGATAATATGCTGACAAAACTTGTCGGTCTCAACGCAACGTCAATCCGTACTTGAAATCAATGTTATGACTGACCCAGTCGGTCTATCTTCTTTACACCCGCGTGACTTTAGACCGAGACGCTTCATGGCCGGGGCATTTCGAGGTGATGACGAGAAATGCGGTCTCACAACATCCAGAGACTGTTTTATGGACGCGCTAGTGAAGAGGAGCTGGCGCGAACAAATCTCGCGAGATTTATTACTAGAGGAAAGAACGGTCTTGGAAGCAAGCACCACAAATCTTGACTCTGTCGTTTGAATGATGTTAAATGGAGCAAGAGGGAGAACTCAGAATGTGCTGGACTGGGCAGAAATGTGCTAACTATTGGAAAAATGTCTATGGTTCTACACACAATCTGTTTGAAGACTGCCGGACTGAGTGGTTCAGATGGTAGAGCGGTGGCCTTTTGACCCCAACTTGGCAGGTTCCATCCTGGCTCATTCCGGTGGAAGTTGAAGTTGATCAAATATATCAGCTTCGTGTGGGTCGATTTAATGGCACGTAAAAGAACTCCTGCGGAGAAAAATTCCGGTATCTCTGCGTCTCCGAAGACCGTCAAAGTAGTTGGTTGGACATAAAAGCAATATTAATATTATGTTTGATGATTAGACACGGTTCCTAGAAAAATATTGTCATAGATTTATTTATATAGTGTCAAAAGCATACGTAAGTTTAAAATTAAATATAAGGAAAAAACATAAAACTTAATATAAATACTTCAATGACGAAGAGCCACATTAAACTACGTGAGTGGGGGCTGATGACCTAGATGTTAGGCCCCTTTAAACAACAATCGTCATCATCAAATTACATGAGTCAAAATCCTTGCGACATCAAGTGCATTTGGCTTCGCTTTAAACAGGTCTTCTGTTGTGCAGCTGAACTACATTGATCTCTTGTGATTATGATGTTATATAGAGTAGGCTGTAAAGGAAATCAAAGAGGAATTTGGAAAGGGAATCACAATCCAAGGACAGGAAACAAAAACTCTCATGATATTGTTATTTTAACTGATTTTGCAGAAGATCTATGCATACCTTCCGGGTGTTCTAAATGGTGATACGAACGAACGTTGTCCCCACCATATAATATTATTCTCTTGTGCGGTACTACCTTGCATTCAATCTTTCTTTCAACCTCCAGTTCATTTACCCCGCTTTGATGAATGTTGCTGCAAGAGATAGGCCCAGAAACCAATACTAAGGAATATACAGCTATTATTATCCAAAATGGACAACTAATCTGTAGTACAACTCCAACACTCTGTGGCCCTATCACAAGTATCGGCCGTGATGATAAAGTAAACTATCTGGGAGCGTCCTTCAATAAGACGCTGATATTCAATGAAAACCAAAATTTTGAACATCTAAGAAATAATTTAGGCAAGCTTACTGCCTCCCATTTGCTGCAGCCACAACCTATTATAAATCAGTTCATAGGCCCAAATTTATTATATCCTTTTCAATGAGCACCTATAGAGCAAATTTCCAAGAAATGTTTCATAAAAGAAGACAGTGTAATCAAGAGTGCGGTGAGGGAGATTCTCCAGCTATGAAGTGACACACCTAACAGTGTGATGTACACAAGCAACACATATACAGGCTTGTCTATACTTCGTGCAACGTGGTGAGCATATCTCCAACAATTAAACATCAACCGCAAGCTTGAAGTAGTGAATGTTGCTCATGTTAGCGCTGTCAGAGAAAAGGTGGATTTTTAAATTTTCTTATCTATTTGCCTACGTATATTATAGGTCTTTTTATAATGTGCGCTATTTCCAGCTACAAACCATGTACGAGCAGTCTCTCAGACGACTATAAACTGCCACGGTCACATTGATACAATCGACAACCAAATTAACATGGCTATAGACCTGGCAGGGAGAAAAAGACAGACCAAACACACATGATTGAGATCTTTTTACTCTGCCCTCTTTAAACTTGTCACTGAATACTGCAAACACATTTGCGACGATGATGAAAATCTTCGTACGGTATTGTGTTTCTAATGTCAACAGGAAACTGGCAACTATTTCACAGAGTCACAGCCTGGAGCTGTGTATACCTACTTTAAACATTGCTCTGCAATGCAATTGTGACACTCTTGTTATTGTGTGACATCCCGTACGTTCAGCGTTCGATAAATAGCTTCAAGCTGTAATCCCCTTTCCTGTATTACAACAATTCACTTGACTTTGTATACACGCGCGCCGTGCACAATGCCTACCCCTTGTCAAAGTCTCTCCAAAGAAGACATGCTACACACAGCCATGCATAGTATATCAACAAATCGTGACAATCTGCAGCTTATTTTATTGCCTACGTTCAGGGAAGTGAGAAACGATACACTGATGCTGTTTCAATAGCACGCTTACATTCAGTAGTGTTACCCAGGGGGCATTTCTCGGTCCTAAACTAAGGCTTGTTTATTTAAATAAATTTGTCTTGTGCTAACATTCAGGAGTGTTCTCTCTCTCTCTCTCTCTCTCTCCGGTGTATGCAACATACAGTTCAAAAGTATATGACCGAAATGTTTTTTCCTTCAGAGTGTATACTTCAGAATGAATTTTTTTTTTCCACCTGCAATGAATTCAGCGAATCGACATTGGAGGTCCGGTCCTGGAGAAAGAAATTGAAATTAGTATAATTGGAATATACACTGACTGACAGAGCAAATGCAACACCAAGGAGGAGTGGTTCGAAAGGGATGAAAGTTGGGGAAAAAACAGAGTCGGCACGGAAGAATAATTGATGTTTATTTCAAACCGATATGCAGGTTACACAATGCGCACGGCATCGACTCAGTAGGATGTAGGACCACCGCGAGCGGCGATGCACGCAGAAACACGTCGAGGTACAGAGTCAATAAGAGTGCGGATGGTATCCTGAGGGATGGTTCTCCATTCTCTGTAAACCATTTGCCACAGTTGGTCGTCCGTACGAGGCTGGGGCAGAGTTTGCAAACGGCGTCCAATGAGATCCCACACGTGTTCGATTGGTGAGAGATCCGGAGAGTACGCTGGCCACGGAAGCATCTGTACACCTCGTAGAGCCTGTTGGGAGATGCGAGCAGTGTGTGGGCGGGCATTATCCTGCTGAAACAGAGCATTGGGCAGCCCCTGAAGGTACGGGAGTGCCACCGTCCGCAGCACATACTGAACGTAGCGGTGGGCATTTAACGTGCCTTGAATAGTCACTAGAGGTGACGTGGAATCATACGCAATATCGCCCCAAACCATGATGCCGCGTTGTCTAGCGGTAGGGCGCTCCACAGTTACTGCCGGATTTGACCTTTCTCCACGCCGACGCCACACTCGTCTGCGGTGACTATCACTGACAGAACAGAAGCGTGACTCGTCGGAGAACACGACGTTCCGCCATTCCCTCATCCAAGTCGCTCTAGCCCGGCACCATGCCAGGCGTGCACGTCTATGCTGTGGAGTCAATGGTAGTCTTCTGAGCGGACGCCGGGAGTGCAGGCCTCCTTCAACCAATCGACGGGAAATTGTTCTGGTCGATATTGGAACAGCCAGGGTGTCTTGCACATGCTGAAGAATGGCGGTTGACGTGGCGTGCGGGGCTGCCACCGCTTGGCGGCGGATGCGCCGATCCTCGCGTGCTGACGTCACTCGGGCTGCGCCTGGATCCCTCGCACGTGCCACATGTCCCTGCGCCAACCATCTTCGCCACTGGCGCTGCACCGTGGACACATCCCTATGGGTATCGGCTGCGATTTGACGAAGCGACCAACCTGCCCTTCTCAGCCCGATCACCATACCCCTCGTAAAGTCGTCTGTCTGCTGGAAATGCCTCCGTTGACGGCGGCCTGGCATTCTTAGCTATACACGTGTCCTGTGGCACACGACAACACGTTCTACAATGACTGTCGGCTGAGAAATCACGGCACGAAGTGGGCCATTCGCCAACGCCGTGTCCCATTTATCGTTCGCTACGTGCGCAGCACAGCGGCGCACTTCACATCATGAGCATACCTCAGTGACGTCAGTCTACCCTGCAATTGGCATAAAGTTCTGACCACTCCTTCTTGGTGTTGCATTTTCTCTGTCAGTCAGTGTATTTGACTTAACCACACTAGGGTTACAGAAATTGGAATTCGGAAACTTTACTTCAGTTCGCTTTGCAGTACATGACAAGTGTCACCTCCAGGTTCTGAAGTGTAAAGTATCGCAAGTTTTTAGACAGCACGTTGCGAAACGTCGAGAAACTTCTCTTCACATCAACGGATGTTAAGCGTTCATACTTGAATCAAGTGAGATCTTCCTCTTCAAAAACACTCATCAAAATGTTCTCCGTTCAATATTTCGCTTATTTTGAACATAATTATTCCGCTGTTTCATATTCTCATTTAATTTCATTTTCTTCCTTTTCAAATATGGTTCAAATATATATATTTACAGGTGATGCAAGAAGTAATGATGATTCGAACTGAGAATGGGCTGTAAAAATATAGTCGAATAACGTGAAGTTGCATAAAAAATCGTGAAGATTTTAAAAAAGGATAAAAAGCACAAATAAATCCCACCGTTTTCTGGCCTATAATGACCCAGAGTTAATATATATTATGTTGGATCTCATCTTTGGATACTCGAGAAAGAAAGGCTTTTTCCTCATCTGCCCAACACTAGTCACTAAACATCTCATAACTTAGTGAATTACAAATATGGATCGGATAATATGACGCCTCAAATATCGCAGCTTTTGAAGCCTGGGTTACCCTGTGTTTCGAAAATTTCTTATTCTTACCTGTTTATATCTTGGAGTTGCATGAACAGGAAGAGAATTATACTCATTAGTGTCAAAGTTTTAGGGCGTGAATATTGAGGTAATCTCATTGCCACCCAATGTGACGTCAGCTGAGCGCCAGGGAGTGAGTTGGAATTCGCCCTCATTACTTCGCAGGTGCCCGGTCACGACGGTAATTCGAGAAGCAATTGGTAGCTCTGATGGGACGTTAATCTGTTTCCAATATCTGATAATGAATTCTAATAGCATCTTCGGTATTTAGATGGAACAAAATTTGTACTGAGACAATTCTGGAGATTCCTTATTGGATATTTCCATCTACTGCAATTCAATATCCCCAATACAGATATGATGACGTTTAATAGAAAATGATTGCCTGAAAATTATTTTTATGTTTACACTACTGAGTACAGCCTTACGCACAAAGGCGGATCCAGGATTCCCGAAAGGGAGGGCCTAATTTGAAAAGTTGTACCACACAAAAACGAGTATTCGGGACATTTTACTTCCGTAGTGATTCAATGTTCCAAGCTTTATATCAGCACAAAATTTCAGTATATAACATTTAAGGTATTACCGGTACAACAACTTCACTATGTACACTTACGTATTAGCAGTTCACATCTTGATCACTGGGGCTGTACCTTAATTAAGGTCACGGCCACTTCCTTCCCATTCCTAGCCCTTTCCTATCCCATCGTCGCCATAAGACCTATCTGTGTCGGTGTGATGTAAAACCAATTATTAAAAAACCATTTGACCAGTTACAAATATGAAAGGCCATTAAGCCGGTTCTGTCCCATTGTAATTGTAAGATTTTAGCGTTTACGTACGGCCGATAAATTTCTCTCTGTAGAGGCTGTTGATGACTGGCAGGGTGGCAAACATTTGTAGCAATCGTCTGATTTTGGCAAAGAAATCTCCTCTACATAGAGCTAATATATGAACATTTTTGGCATTTTAAATTCTTTGGATGAGACGTTGTCCAATAACGAAGGTCGATCAAATATAAACGGGATTTTTTGTTCCTGAACATCAATCGTTGGTAGGACTGGACCTGCTTAGACTGGACCGTTAGGAGTGGAGAGAGCGTGCTGCTAGATATTTAGCACCGTTGCTTCAGTAACGCTCACGATGTCGGAGCAACAGGTGCACCCCTCCACTGGGCAACGCTAATTATAAAATTTCCTGCTCGTGAAGCAGTTACAGCGGCGGAAATTTGAAAGAGATTGACCACACAGTTCGGTGATCAAACATTGTCAAGGACGCATTTATATTTGATCCCTCCCTCGTATCTCTCCAAAGCGATATTCTTACTCCAATCTAGCACTTGTTCCTGTGAAATCTGCATCATGCCTTAGTAATTTCGTCGACTGAAAACTTAGAAAAATGACTGGGAATAAATCCTCCTAGAGCAATCACTTACTTAACAGTACTAAATCATGTCAACGCCTCTAGAAAAAGGCTTTATCGACAAAATTTTGTTAGTTTTTTTCTGCTTCATTATTTTTTTGGCTTTACAAAGAACGATGAAATTGAAACTAGAAATGTTACGTTTGTTATTTATTGCATAGGAATAATATATTTCTAGCTAGTATTTGAAGTATTAGTTTCGAAGTAAGAAGCATATTCTCTGTGGATGTTAAGGCACAGCATGTACAAGCTCGTTGTAACTTGTGAAGTCCTGGACTAGGCAATAGCCGCGAGTCGTCCGGCCACACTACTCTTCATCCCAGCGAACTTTAGTGACCCCGCCTGCGTATTTAATGCAAGAAGAAATCTCATTAAACAAAAACAAATCTGTAAACTTGTAAGTTCAACAAGGAGTAGGGAGGGGGCGTGCCAAAACACCCTTAGCCCCTCCCTGGATCCTCTGCTTACGCTATGGGGTCTGGAAGTGGATCCACTCAGCCTCGGGAGGTCAACTGATTAGAGGGGGGGGGGGTATCGATTTGCACCTCAGAAAACCTGGAAGTGCTTTTCCGTGGTTTACCACTTCTCTTCCAGGCAAATGCCGGGATGGTACCTAACGTAAGGCTACGACCGCTTCCTTCCTTCTTCCTTGTCTGTACCTTCCAACCTTTCCATCCCCCGCAAGGCTCCTGTTCTGAATAACTTGTGAGGTCGCCTGGCCGAGGTACTGGTCCTACTCCCCAGTTGTATACCCCGACCCAATGTATCTCGCTCCAGTATACTGCTCTTGAGATGATACAGGTGGAATCCCTCGCTGAGTCCGAGGGAAAAACCAACGGATTAACAACGAAGAAGAATGTCTTGGAATGTAAATACACAATTAGTTACAGCCACACACACACATACACTGGTATAAATGTCCAGCTACATGGCTAACTGGTTAGCGTGCTGGTCATTGCTCACAGGGGTTCCGCGTTTGATTTCTCACAGGATCGGGAATTTTAACCATAACTGGTTAATTCCCCTGACACAGGTACTGGCTGTATGTGTCGTCTTCATCATCATTTCATGCTCATCACGACGCGCAGCTCGCCTACCGACGTCAAATCATAAGACCTGCACCTGGCGAGCGGAAGTCCTCGGACACATCCCGGCACTAAAAGCCTTACGCCATTTCATACTGGTATAAATACTAGGGTAATATTATAAAAATAAAATTTGTGCCAAACATTTACAAGGAAAGTAACGAACAGATTACTTTTATAATCTATCGAAAGCATACGACTTCCTATTTTTTCTCAGCTTCTAGCATTTATTTTAAGAACGACAAACATGAATTCAGTTATTTGTTTCCTGGAGATACGGACAGAACAGACTCACTTCTTTCTACAGAAATGAGCCAAAGCATGCAAAGAATTGTTTTTATTTCACTAAAGTCTTTGTAAAAGATATTTGTGTCCTCGCTTTTTTCTCTATTATTCTTTCCTTTGTCAAAGAAGTCGGGAGCCATCGACAGGTCTGCTTATTTGTTTGAGTGTTTATCTACCACTTTACGCTCTAATTGGTTAGTAGTAAACACATTATTGTGCTGCTTTGTAAAATAACCAAGCGCGCTTCCAATTTTCCTCTTATCTCGCACGCCACTGGTATTTGTTGCACAATCGGCTTTACGGCTAGCTGCTCGACGTATTATTGTGTATTTATATATTCCAAGTATCTTTTTGGAGAGTTTACGAGAGTATTTCTATGTTTGTTAATGCTTTTAGTTCTCTTTGAAAGTGTAGTAGAAACAGACAGATATTCCGCAGTGATTTACTGAGTTCCAGGAAGTGTGCCGGATTTCTTCTGACAAAGAAAACAAACTTCTAGTATTTAGTTCAATCTCTCGGGGTTGAATGTTTTGCCGATCTAATCCTGTACCTGTAGTGTAGTGTTTATTTTCCTATGAAATGGTGTGCTCTATGATAAATATGACATGGGCGTAAGAAGGTTGATGTAAAATAAAATAAGATCGTGTAGTGTGAGTCTGTGGTTTCTCCAGCGTTTTAAGGCCGTTCATTGTTACAAGAACATTTTAAACATTCATTCATGCACAAATACATACAAACATACATCTTTATTACAAAGCTGACTAAAAGATTCCATGCTTCTCTATTTGTAACTAGCTCTGTGGTCTTGTTTGGTTCTATACCTGATATATTCAATAGTTAGAAAATCAGTATAACCATCGTGGTCTTCACGGTCTCTCTTATAAACTTACGTCACACGTGGCCGCCCTGTTTTAAGCGTGTATACAATCTTATATGAAATCTTACCTCATAAAAGATGCTTCATCCTTCATAATGAGGGACTTCACAAACACCATTAGCATTTTCTGCACACCAATGGGGAGCGTTATGACTACATCCCGGATTTTTATGCAGTAACAGGTTAGATTGCAAACTAATTTGGTTAGTAGGAAGTGTCGGCCACCCGCTCTTCCATAATGTAGCAAGAGTAACATAAATTTTAGGGGTTCTGATGTGCCGTACCCCTAATATTTATGCAAACCCCATAGCATAGCCGCTGAGAAGGTGGACTCTAATTGCTACTCGCTTCAGTAAGTTTGTATTTTAACCTATTTATACACAAAAATCCGGGCTCTAGTTATGATTGTTCGTACGACCATTAAGATAAAACCACAAGAACACAAGCTGAGGGTCGAATAAACGATCATTCAGTGATACAAGAAACCCCTCACAATATCTCACTCTTGTGGCTGGATCAGCAGGTTTTAAAGAATGCGTCCGTGTGAAACTGTCCAGTTTGATGTGTAACAGCTTTGTAGCTCTGTGTGCAGAAGAAACAGAAACCCCTACTTGTTGTGCTAATTTTGTGAGCGATTTTTTCGGAGACCGTTCAAGATTCACACCAATGTCATCTAGCTTTTACTCTGTTAAAACTGTTCTTGTGCGCGCATGTTTTTTTATTGAGCACCGAGCCAGTAGTTTCAAATTTATTTACAATTACGTGAATCTGTGCTCATGAAAGGTAGCACTTCACCGGGAAACTGCTGAACAAATGCATCGCGTTTTACGTACGAGAATTCTCTGGTTCAATGATAATTACTGTCTCACCATGATAACAGCTGAGATTCAGACTGGCGACTGATGCTTGCAAGGTCAAGAACTATGCGCACGCCACCATCCTGCAGCTGCCATAGCCCAAATACCTTGCGTTCATTGTGGGTTTATAAGAGGGACCGTGTACTTCTCCTATCCCCCATGACTGAGTCCAAGGTTCTCCATTCGCCCCACATTATCTGACCACCGAAGCCAGTTTATGCGTCCAAATTTATCGATCGGGTTCATTCCTATCTTCTCACTGAATTGTTAGAGGTAATCTGAGGCCTACACTGCTTGTGAAACTCTACCAGCTTGCAGGGAGAGCTTCCAATGCAGAGAAAACTAAACAGGTCCATCTGCTATGTGATTATGTAGCAGCTACACCTACATTTAGTTCCTGGAGAAGATTCCTGAAAACCAATGCAGTCTTGCAAACTACAGCGCGCCCAGCTTCCGTGCCTCACGTTGACTCATCACTGGCTGGCATCCACCTGGACAGATACTGCAACGAAGGAGACGCATTTCTCCAGCGTGTTGTCGCCATTGATGAAAGGTTGGCCTGAGCTGAAGCGTCAGCAGAATGAATGGCGTCACCCAGGTTGTTCTCCAGGTCTACAGAAGTTTAGACAGGAATCCAATCGAGTGAAGCTTATGCTGATTGTGGCATACGACTGTGAAGGTGTTACTCTTAGGCATGTTCTGAATGAGGGGCAAACCGTTACCAGTGACTACTATTGGAATTTCTGGAGCGACATCTGCTATGTGGCACAAACATGCACGGTTATTGCGAGATGATCGCCCTGTCGTATTGCATGACGACGCACATTGTCATGTCGTAAACAATGTCAAGCTTTTATTGCAATGCTGTCCGACTCGTCGGCTGAATAGTCAGAATACTGGCCTTCGGTTCGGAGAGTCCCGTGTTCGATTTCCGGCCGCGTCGGGGATTTTAACCTTAATTCCAGTGCCTCAGGGGCTAGGTGTTTGTGCTCTCCCCAACACCTGTTCAACTCACACACCACACACCACACTATCCTCCACCACAATAACACGCAGTTATCTACACATGGCAGATGCCGCCCACCCTCATTGAAGGGTCTGCCTTACGAGGGATGCACCCGGCTAGAAATAGCCACATGAAATTATTATTACTGTAACGATTGCATTGATAGGTCTTAAAACAACCTCCACACTCACCAGACATGAGTCCTTGTGACTTCGACCTGTTTCCTAGGTTGAAGCCGCCGATTTCCTGACATGGCTTCTGTATTGCACGCAGAATGGAGCTCAGTCGCTGTCATCAACAGAGAACGTGTTGCCAACCGTCCCCAACGACTTCCCGATATGTGGCAAAAGGTAACATTGAAAGAATGTAGCGCAATTGTATTTGTTAGTTCATCAAATATTGCGTACTGGTGCATATTGCCATTACCTTATTTACAGCCCTCGCATACTGAATAAACAGGTATAGAGGTGTATATATATATTTTGAAGGAAAGGGAAGAATATGGGAACCCTTGATAACTGGCCTAGAATTAGGCGATCTTAGACTTAGTCAGCTGTTAAGCAAAATGCAGTCGTTAGTATTCGTAAATATTTCTGCAAAATTGCGTCGCACCTTGTCGTTTGTAAAATTACCGGACCTTGTAATTGTATGTGACGAAACTTGGGATAAAACTGCAATTATGCAGACAAAGTAATTGAAGTGAATCCCTGTAGTCAAACTTCAGAGTGTAGAAAATACTGCTACTGATGTGTCCTTATCGCACGTCCAATGTGCACTTTTAGGACCCATAGTAAAAGTTCGAGGTGAAACCGAAGTAAAAGGAAATATGCTATTTTGTTTGCTATTTGCTTTACGTCGCACCGACACAGATAGGTCTTATGGCGACGATGGGATAGAAAAGGCCTAGGAATGGGAAGGAAGTGTCCTTGGCCTTAATTAGGTACATCCCAAGCATTTGACTGATGTTAAAATTGGAAACCACGGGAAACTATCTTCAGGGCAGCCGACAGTGGGGTTCGAATCCACTGTCTACCGGATGCAAGCTCACAGCTGCGCGCCCCTAACGGCACCGCCAACTCGTCTGGTAAAGGAAGTATGATCCAAACGGGAAGTATTGTTAATACAACTTCAAATTTGGTAATAAATGCTTCCCTGACAAAAGCAAGATTACGTGCTCGTGGAAAAAATTGTCAAAACTCCAAACAGAATTAGAGGTGGCAACAAGCTCCACTACTGACAATAGTAAGTATTGCTGTAAATCCTGTTTATTTGTACACGGGTTTGCACTTCCAGGTGGATAGTGGAGCCGATGTTTCAATAAGCCCTGTCACTTCCAGTAACAGAAGCCGTGACCTAGATTTTAAATTACAGTATTTTCAGCTAATGGCACAGAGATCCCAACTTGTGGAGTTAGGACATTGAATATTGATTTGGAACTTCGTCACACGTTCCAGTGGTCCTTTATGGTAGCGAAAATCAGGAGCGGTATATTAGATGCTCATTTCCTGAAAAGTTTCACCTTACTAATTGACTCAAGGGGAGTCGTGAGCCTAATATTGCAATTTTTGAGAGAAAAATCGAATTTTCAATTTTAACCTTAAAAATCCCGTTTTCAGTTTTACCCAATCGCCACTTTCAGAAATCTAAATGACGAATTTAAAGGGTAGCGGTTCAGTGTATATAGAGCCAGCACACGCCCTTTCCTCTTACGATGTCAGACAACATTACTTTCAAAGTTCTTTCGGACTACCATTCTAAAAATACCTTTGGAATATATTTACTATCTAGTACGCCTACCAACCGCCATACCATTTTGAATACACCGGCTCTCGTACGATCATAGCAGTTAAGCAACATTGGGCATGGTCAGTACTTGGATGGGTGACAGCTCGGGAACATCACGTGCCGTTGGCACAATTTTCTGTCGAGAGGGTTTGTCGTGATGACAACACGACACCTTGTAATCTGTGGGCCTTCGGGCTGAGCAGTGGCCTCTTTGTAGACCAACGCGCTTCAGAGCTGTAGTGCCATAGGGTTATGTTAAAAGGCCTACGCTGCACATAAGAGGAGAAATAAGTCTGAGGGAGTAATGTACAGCCCTGAATTTAAAGCACATATGTTTTTTAAACTTTCAACTTGCATTTTTCTAACTTGAGATATATTATCAGCTGTTTGCCATGTATAACATTCTCTTTGCGACAGAGTTCTTATCACATTCACCTGAAATTTTCTGATAAAGTATGTACAGTAATTAAAGGTAGTTTTGTACTTTATCATCAGTTGAATATTACCTTCATGATTTTGTTCCTAAAATATCACCAAAGTAGAGTTGTCTCCAGTATTTTATACCTGACTGCAAAACTCAGAGTTATTATTAAACCTGGGATTTTTAGGTACTAATAAGTTAGGATGAAAACTACTTTGGTTAGTGCAAGATCCTCTTGCTATACCATGATCACGCCCCGAACCCAAGACAATAACAACAAGGCCACCTCATCGGACTCTGGGCTATTCGCATGACCCACGCAAACTTTCCATGTTGTAAATAGCACTGTTTTCCCAACCACTTGTACAAAGGGAATTACTCATATCACATATGAATACCATCCAGCTTAAAATAATACGAATACTGAAAATAATATATCGTACTTCTGAATACAGTGCGAGGGTGAGATATAATTATGTACTATCACACTGTGCATTGTTGTCTGTGATAGAGAAGTTTAAATTTAAAGGAAATTCTTTCCGCTTAATGCTATGTCAAAAATTCCAAATCAATTCTTGGCACAAAACACATTCTGCCTGAAGCTGAGCCCATCAGAATTTCTGCATAAACAATACTTTTGTCTAGATTTAGCACAGTGAAAGTTGCCTCGCCATTTAAATGCAGATTTATGATTTCTTCCCCAAGTCCGTACATTCATTTTTGTTGCAGTCCGTTTCAACATTTCGACAAACTCTAATAATAAGAAGAAGAATAGAGTCGTATTTACTTTAAGTATAGTAACTTGGTTATAGACGGATATCAACCACGGTCTATGATATTGTAGCCAAAACAGTATGGCGTGTCCGTTGGCTTCAATGCGGGCTGAACATTGGTAAGGTGTTCTATCGTACCTTATTCTCTGCTTATTGGCTGGCACAGACGATGTTGCTGATATGGTGATGGGCACAAATCTTGGTCTCAGCGAACGAATGCATCGCTGTATGAGCCGCCATCTCTTTGTTAATCTGTGTTCGTTGGCAATTATCTACAGCGAAGATTCGGACATATAATTTCGTTTAAAAAGTGCCATATTCCTGGTTGTAAGAGTTTAGTTTTTCTATAATCGCTGTGAATGGCAGACGGAATAAGGACTTTAAATATATATAAAATAAACACATACAATAAGAAAGCCCTCTCTTGGAACACCAAAATAAGGCATTATAACACGGTAATTAAGCCGGAAGGACTATGTGCAGCAGAGACACAAGTGATGGGGAGGAAAGGGCAAATGGAGAAATTGGAAATCAAGTAAAGGAAAATATTGAGGAAGATCAAGGGTCCCAAATTCCAAAACAACAAACAAGTTTTTTTTATAGAAACGAATCCCTCTACGTAAAATCGGAGAAACTCTCGGATACCATGAGGCAAAGGAGGATTGCTTTCTATGGACGCGTATTCCGAATGAATCCTGACATATTAACTAAACAGATCTTTGACTTCTTTTACGAAACAAGCTAAACCCAATTAGTTTAAGGAAGTTGAAAGGGATCTGAGGGATCTTAAAATTACCGAACTCATGTTAAAGAATGGTACAGCCAAAACCGTGACCAAAGAAAAAACTAAGAGGTTCCAAGTTAAGAACAACACCAGAAAACCAATTCAGATACCAAAGGAGGAAAACAGGAGGAGATCAGTTAGAATGAAGAACTATTGGGAGGAGAAAAGAACACAAGCATCTAAGAAGTGTTTGTTCTGACGTACCCCAAAGATGGGTGATTTGAAATGATGAAGAAGAAGAAGAAACGAACAAAATAACAAATAACATAAATGACAAAAACAAAAATATTATAAACATAAAAAATTGGATACACTAAAGATGAAATTAGCCTAAATTGCTTAGGATTTGCAGACGATTTGGCACTACTAGCTGTTAACCTTAATGAAGATCGGAATCAAATCACAAGTCTCAAAACAATTGCTGTAAAATTTGGATTAACAATTTCATTTGTAAAACTAAAATAATGGCAATAGATCCCCTTTTAATGAGCAGTGTTCTGATAAGTGGGAATGAGATACATTGTGAAACAATTTAAATACCTTGAAGAAATTATAACATGCAATTTAAAGGAATGTTTGTCAATAAGTACAAAATTACAGCATTGCAAGACTGTAGTCCATCCTTAAATAACTCATGGAAGTGAAACGTTATTTACATTAATGAAAAATAATAAGACAAAATTTTAAAATTAGAAAGAAGAATAGTAAGAACATGCATTGATAAGAAGTACCAAAAAGGAGGAGAATGGCGCCATCCCAAATGCAGCAGTATATCAGGAAATAGAACCTATAACGGATTTTATAAGAAAGAAGAGAATATCATCTGTTGAGAACACCTCAAGACAGGTTAATACGCAGAATTTTGGAGAAGCTTTGGAGACAACAACCTCTCTGGATAAAGGAAGTAAAAGAAGACATGAAAGAATTAGGCATAACACTAGAGGATTTAAAGAATACATCAAAGAAAGTAAAAAAATTGAAATATAGTAAAATTAGATTCCTACCAACAATTGATAAAAGAGATACAATAAAAGGAGTATTTTGAGAAGATAAACGAAAACGAAGATCAGATAGAATGAAGAAATAATGGAACAGAAAGTTCTTTTGCTAGGGGCTTTACGTCGCACCTACACAGATAGGTCTTATGGCGACGATGGGGTAGGAAAGGCCTAGGAGTTGGAAGGAAGCGGCCGTGACCTTAATTAAGGGACAGCCCCAGCATTTGCCTGGTATGAAAATGGGAAACCACGGAAAACCATCTTCAGGGCTGCCGATAGTGGGATTCGAACCTACTATCTCCCGGATGCAAGCTCACAGCCGCGCACCTCTACGCGCACGGCCAACTCGCCCGGTGGAACAGAAAGGAAACAACCTTTAACATCATAGGAGACCGGACAAAAATTGACTATAGTAATCCAATGCGGCCGTAGAAGTACAAGAAGAAGAAGACACGCACAGATTACCAAGATACAGTGTCTCTCAGAAACGAAGGAATGCCAACAAGAAATGAACATCACAGCGAACATCATAAGAAATCGCAAAGACTTTATCATAAGAGCGTAAGTAACAACAGAGCGAATTCTCGAAGAGAGTTTGATAGAATAAGGAGGTAAAAGTCATCAAGCCAACACATGAGTTCAAATGCGCTCTCTCAGCGAGTAAAGCGAAGAATAAGAAGAAGAGAAGGAAGAAAAAGATTAAGAATGTCGACCTCTAAAGGCACAGTTCATCTGTTCCCAGAAGGGTGAGTTGACATCGACTAAACTTCATAGTATTTGAGTGCTTAAAATCTATTCATCATCAACATCATAATCATCATCATCCTCTCATGTATTAGACGCATAGAAGAACTGTTATGGTCTATACAAAAGATTTGCTGAAATGAGATAAGCCCTAGTCGTCCTCTTCTAAGTGTCCTATGGAACAACCATGTAAACTACGAAAAGCAAAGATGAAAGATTGCAGCCTTGTCTAACCCCTGTAAGTACCCTGAACCAAGAACTCATTCTGCCATCAATTCTCACTGAAGCCCAATTGTCAACATAAATGCCTTTGATTGATTTTAATAATCTACCTTTAATTCCATAGTCCCCCAGTATGGCGAACATCTTTTCCCTCGGTACCCTGTCTTATGCTTTCTCTAGATCGACGAAACATAAACACAACTGCCTATTCCTCTCGTAGCATTTTTCAATTACCTGGCGCATACTGAAAATCTGATCCTGACAGCCTCTCTGTGGTCTGAAACCACACTGGTTATCATCCAACTTCCTCTCAATGACTGATCGCACCCTCCCTTCCAAGACGCCAGTGAATACTTCGCCTGGTATACTAATCAATGAGATACCTCGATAGTTGTTGCAATCCTTCCTGTTCCCTTGCTTATAGATCAGTGCAATTACTGCTTTTGTCCAATCTGAAGATACGTTACCAACACTCCATGCTAATCTTACTACTTTATGAAGCCATTTTATCCATGCCTTCCCACTATATTTCACCATTTGCATTTTCACGCCATCTCTTCCTAAGGCGTCCCAGAGATCTCTTTCCACCGGGGCAGTAGTTTATGACCGCTTTAGGGATCCTGCTCCTGTCCATCCTGTTTAGTTGTTCTAGCAAATTTTTCTGATATTCATAGATGTATTACAATACAGGTCTGCTTTTAAGATCATTCTGCACTTCTGTATTTCTTTTGTGTTCCCACTTAGTGATTTAATTTTATTCAAAACCTGTTGCAGATTGTTGTAGAAATCTTTATTTTTTGTCTTCTTCACCTTCTACTGCGGCCTACACTCCAATTACAGTCAGGTATCCCCTAGATATTTTCAGACGTATCTCTATTGTTCGTTCATTCCAGAAGGTGTAATCTGTATCATAATCATCATTCCTGCTTGTGCTCGATATTCGGAAGTTACACCAGCGTAATACTGTAGGTAATTTTGTGTCTGGTTTGTACCATGTAATTTCATTATGGTCTCTGATATTACGGCGAGGGAAATTTCTTTTCTTGCCAAAATGTCGTCTAGATTTTCCTCCTTATCAGCTATACCTCCTACATTCCATGAGGCAAATTTCAGGATGTTTTTCTTTCTTCCACGCATTAGTCTTATTGATGCTCTAATACCCCTGTTCAGTCTCCAGTGTGGAAGGATTCCAAGAACGCTCCAACTCAACCTTATTGCAAATGTTGGGAATCCCCAGAACCCTAGGTCCCGATGCGCTGCATAACGCAATGGTGGATTTCTCTTCCGAGCTATCTCCTGGGGTAGTGCCTTCTTTAAGCTGTTTTTCATTATGCAATTGTACTTTTGTTGGACTTGAAAGCAAGGGTATGTGCCCCCAAAAAATTGCTGGCAAGAAGGAGGTAAGTTCAGTGGTGGGTCAGTCACCTTAAAGCTTCTACACCAGCTGCATGGTACTGCATTTCCTCAGTACTGAGATGGAGTGGTTATACCGCCATGACTCGGTCCCCAGAGCCTCGTCTGTAAAAGCAGGTTACTGCACCACGGGCAGGTGAGGTTGAGTTTTGGGTAGGAGAGGTTATAGAATGCACATCACTACCCCGTACAGACCCTGTTATTATTCATAAGTTTTTAGGTATGTAGATGCCATGATTTCTGTTTATATACAGGTTCTCCCATATAAACTAAGACCGTCAAAGCAGAAATTTTACTCTCCGATACGTAGGCTACGGTATTGAAGGCGCGTGCACAGTTCGTAGCCATGCAAGCAGCGTGCAAATGTTCGACCTAGCAAGCATCAGTCGCCAGTCTGAATCTCAGCTGCAACACCGTATTTTCATATGTAAAATTTGTTTAAGTACGAGTCGGCTCGACGGGAACGCGATGGATTTGTTCAGCAATTTCATGGTGAAGTGCAACATTCACGAGCAAAGATTCACGTAAGTGAAAATAAATTTGAAACAACTGTAATGGCTCAGCGCTCAATAAAAAACATGCGCGCACATGAAGAGCTGGATGACATCGGTGTGAATCTTTAGCTGTCACCGAACAAATCACTCACAAAATTAGCACAAGGAGTTGAGGTTTCGGTTTCTTCTGCACAATGAGCTACAAGGCTGCTACGCATCAAACCGTTACAGGTTTACATGGGCTCATATAAAAATGGTGATCCATCCACAACAGTGAGATACTGTGAGTGGTATCCTGCAACATTCAATGATCGTTTATTTGACCCACAGCTTGTGAGTTTTCCGGATGAGGCCTGGTTTCATCTTAACGGTCGTGTGAGCAGATGATATTGGTGTGCAGAAAATCCTGATGGTGTTTATGATGTCCATTATTATGATAGGAAGATTGGTGTTTGGTGTGCTGTTAGTGCAAGACGAATAATTGGGCCTATTGTTTTCGGGATGACAGTATATGAAGACGATATTTAGGAAACCGTTCTTCCATCAGTTAACGGAAGAAGAAAAATCGCGTGGGTGGTTTCAACAAGATGCAGCCCCTGTTCATACACCAGAAAGATTCCCTTCTTACAAACAGAGTGATCAGTGCTGCTCTGTTTCCCCTTCGTTCTCGAGATGGAACAGTGTGTGATTTTTACTTGTGAGGTAAACTGAAAGAAAAAGTATATCGAACAAATCCTCACACATTGGAGGAACTGAAAGAAAACAAAATCAGGAATATTAAAGTGACAGCCTTACTCGCGTCAGCTAGAATGTGGTTACCAGTTACAATGCCTGTATAACCCAGGAAGGATGACACTTCCAGCATTTTTATAAGTAGAGTCCGGAATGATGGGTTAGAATGCAAACATACTGAACCGAGTAACAAGTATACACTACCCTGTACAACGGTTATGCTATGAGTTTTGCATAGACATTAGGCGTGCGTCATACAGAACTCCTAGAATGCATGTTACTCTCACCACACTATTGGAGAACGGGTTGCATGACTCTTCCTACTAACCAAAGTAGTTTGCATCCCAACCTATTACTACCCAAAAATTCGAGCTTTATTTATAACGTAAGATTGTATACACGCTAGCAGAGTGACTGCATGCTACATAAGTTCGGCTGAGTCAGCTGCCGTAGCGCAGGGTACAAACACCGTGCGTTCGGTATTAACACGTTGGGTGCCACATGACGCCATACGGTGTCACGCTGGTCTTCAAATTTGAGTTGGCAGGGTTTTGGGCGATGCGCTGTAGAAAATCAGCTGTGCCATCTATGCGCGTAAAATTGGTACTACGTGAAGTACAGGGTCTATTCCAGCTATGTATTGCTACTATGTGCCACCATATGGCGCCACAGTATTCTTCCAAAACCACTGACTGGTCCGTGATCATTCTTACGAGTGAAAGCGCCCAAGGCATTGTTCTTTCCTCGTTTGTGCAAATTATCACTCGGTTTGTATAGCTGTGCAAAAATATAAAGAAATGGTAGATATTGGTAATATTCTTGGTAGAAATGGTGACTTACCCAGAAGAGAATTAGTGAATTGGATATTTGTGAATTACTAATGGATTCTGATGGAGAAAGATGTATGTGTTTATGTCAGTGAATATAACGCTAGTGACGATGAGTGCCCTGACAGCATGATAATGTATCGAATGATGTGAAAGACAGTAGCGATACTGACAGTGACCTTATAGGTGGGGACGATGCCGGTGCAAATTGTGTACTGAGGTCCTTGTGTAGGGACACAGAAAGATATTCCATTTACGAGCCAGGAGCATCTAAATCTTCAAATTGATACTTCTTCAGCCACAGGAGCATGCACATCAAGAATTTTGAATCGGTCTACATCTGACACTCATAAAGGAAAAAGAGCAGACCGATGGCCACATTACCCTTTTAGTCGCCTTCTACGACAGGCAGCAATTACCTGTGGATTTATTCAACTCTTGCCATCCACAGGTGGTCCAACATATGGTACCAAACCACAATCCGTGTCCGCGCCTAGGTCGCCCCTTTTCAGTTGCCTCTTACGACAGGTAGGGTATACCGGGGATGTATTCTTCATCTGTGCCCCCCTCCACAGGGGGTAACAATATGTAATGTAATGTAAGGATTTGTTTTGCATTTCAGCAGGTTATCGTCAATATTGTGTTAGTTTGAATTATCACATAAATTTGACATATTTGAAATTTGTGTTGTACATTCCATATAAAACATCAAAAAGTTCTATGACACCGTATGGCGTCACGCTATATCTTATGCTTAGTAAAAATTGATGTGATACCATATGGCGTCACACATGACCTTGGTATGATGAGATAAAGTTTACTTAGTACATCATATTAATATATCCCAAGATTATATAAACAGCCTACAAGACGTATAATTGCTGTGGCACCAGCGGAATAGTGTGCTACAATCGGCTTGGCACTCAACGTGTTAATTTATAAGATATACCCTGTATTTGTGCAAATCTCGCCGCAAAACCGTTTTGCGGGTTGAATACACATGCGCCTTGGTTAAATATGTTTGCATTCCAACTTATTAGTGCTGAACGTCCTTTCCACGGAAGGATGAGCATAAGCGGAACAGCTTGAGGATAATATCTGTATGTATTTTACGGCACAGTTCCTTGCCCAAAGTTGTGCGAAACTGTCCTTGATTCTCAGCGACATACTGTAGTTTCTTTAACTGTTGTCGTGGCGAGACTAACCAAACCCTTTGTTGATTATATCTCCCTTGTTATCTGCCCGATCAAAAATGAATATTTTGTTCTTCCCACCTTGAAGGTTGTTAAGACCATTGATTTTTTCCCTTTACGGTGAGATTTTGACCACTGTTGTTATATGTCTGGCCTAGAAATTATTTCGATTTTAAATCATAATTTGGTGATCATCAGTGGTCCACGTGTAGTTCGTCAAGAAAGGAACAGATTCTTCCTTAATATCATTAGGTTTTATTATTTTATTGCTACATTATTGTTTACTGTTATTATTATTAACATTGTTCTGGATTAAGACTGGTTAAGTGTAACAAACGTAGTACATCCCTAAATTTGCCTTCTTTGCGAACCATGTGACCTTGCCGCGGTGGGGAGGCTTGCGTGTCCCAATGATGCAGATAGCCGAGCCGCAGGTGCAACCTTCTCGGATGGGTATCTGTTGAGAGACCAGACTAACGAATGGTTCATCGAAAGGGGGGTAGCAGCCTTTCGGTAGTTGCAAGGGCGGCAGTCTAGATAATTGACTGATACGGCCTTGTAATAATACTCAAAATGGCTTAGCTGTGTTGATACTACTACACGGCTGAAAGCAACGGGAAACTACAGCCGTAACTAACTCCCGAGGACATGCAGCTCTCTCTGTATGAATGATGTACTGATGATGGCTTCCTCCCGGGTAAAATATTCTGGAGGTAAACTTGTCCCCCATTCGGATCTCCGGGTGGGTACTACACGAGAGGGGGCGATCATCAGAAAGATGGATACTGACATTCTGCGAGTCGGAGCGTGGAATGTTAGAAGTTTGAATCGTTGTGGTAGGTTAGAGAATCTGAAAAGGGAGATGGATAGGCTAAAGTTAGATGTAGTTGGTATAAGTGAAGTACGTTGGCAGGAAGAAAAAGATTTTTGGTCAGGCGACTACCGATTTATCAACACAAAATCAAACAGGGGAAATGCAGGAGTTGGTTTAATAATGAATAAGAAAGTAGGGCAGCGGGTAAGCTACTACGAACAACATAGTGAAAGAATTATTGTCGTCAAGATAGACACCAAACCAATGCCCACCACAATAGTGCAGGTCTATATGCCT
Source organism: Anabrus simplex (assembly GCF_040414725.1). NCBI lineage: Eukaryota > Metazoa > Arthropoda > Insecta > Orthoptera > Tettigoniidae > Anabrus > Anabrus simplex. Next base: position 78,415,299 of record NC_090277.1, read on the forward strand.
ACTAGTTCAGCGGATGATGAAGAAATCGAAAGAATATATGAGGAGATAGAAGATTTAATACAATATGTAAAAGGTGACGAGAATCTAATTGTGATGGGAGACTGGAATGCAGTGGTAGGCCAAGGAAGAGAAGGTAGTACAGTAGGAGAATTTGGATTGGGACAAAGGAACGAAAGAGGAAGTCGGCTGGTTGAATTCTGCACTGATCATAATTTAGTGCTTGTTAATACTTTGTTCAAACACCACAAACGACGGCTGTATACGTGGACGAGACCTGGAGACACTGGAAGGTATCAAATAGACTTCATTATGATTAGGCAGAGATTCAGAAACCAGGTGTTGGATTGCAAAACTTTACCAGGAGCAGACGTCGACTCTGACCACAACTTGTTGGTCATGAAATGCCATCTGAAGTTGAAGAAATTGAAGAAAGGAAAGAATGCAAAAAGAGGGGATCTAGACAATTTGAAAGAAAAGAGTGTGAGGGATCGCTTCAAGGAACATGTTGCACAAGGACTAAATGAAAAAGCTGAAGGAAACACTATAGAGTAAGAGTGGAGAGTCATGAAAAATGAAGTCAGTAGGGCTGCTGAAGAAATGTTAGGAAGGAAGAAAAGATCAACTAAGAATCAGTGGATGACTCAGGAGATACTAGACCTGATTGATGAACGACGAAAATACAAGAATGCTAGAAATGAAGAGGGCAGAAAAGAATACAGGCGGTTAAAGAATCAAGTGGATAGAAAGTGCAAGATAGCTAAGGAAGAATGGCTGAAGGAGAAGTGCAAGGATGTTGAAGGCTGTATGGTTCTGGGAAAGGTAGATGCTGCATACAGGAAAATCAAGGAAACCTTTGGAGAAAGGAAATCTAGGTGGATGAATATTAAGAGCTCAAATGGAAAGCCACTTCTAGGGAAAGAAGACAAAGCAGAAAGAAGGCAGGACCATATCCAACAGTTGTATCAAGGTAAAGATGTAGATAATTTGGTTCTGAAACATGAAGAGGCTGTTAATGCTGATGAAATGGGAGACCCAATTTTGAGGTCAGAGTTTGACAGAGCTGTGAGTGACCTCAATAGGAACAAGGCACCTGGAATTGATGACATTCCCTCTGAATTACTGACTGCCTTAGGAGAAACCAGCATGGCAAGGTTATTTCATTTAGTGTGTAAGATGTATGTGACAGGAGAAGTCCCATCCGATTTTCGGCAGAATGTGGTTATACCTATTCCCAAGAAAGCCGGTGCTGACAGGTGTGAAGACTACCGCACCATTAGTTTAGTATCTCATGCCTGCAAAATTTTAACACGTATTATTTACAGAAGAATGGAAAAACAAGTTGAAGCTGAGTTGGGAGAAGATCAATTTGGCTTCAGAAGAAATGTAGGAACACGTGAAGCAATCCTGACTTCACGTCTGATCTTAGAGGATCGAATCAAGAAGGGCAAGCCCACGTACATGGCATTCGTAGATCTAGAAAAGGCATTCGATAATGTTGATTGGACCAAGCTATTTATGATTCTGAAGACGGTAGGGATCAGATACCGAGAACGAAGAATTATCTACAATCTGTATAAAAATCAGTCTGCAGTAATAAGAATCGAGGGCTTTGAAAAAGAAGCAGCAATCCAGAAAGGAGTGAGGCAAGGCTGCAGTTTGTCCCCTCTCCTTTTCAATGTTTACATAGAACAGGCAGTAAAGGAAATCAAAGAGAAATTTGGAAAGGGAATCATAGTCCAAGGAGAGGAAATCAAAACCTTGAGATTTGCCGATGATATTGTTATTTTATCTGAGACTGCAGAAGATCTCGAGAAGTTGCTGAATGGTATGGATGAAGTCTTGGGTAAGGAGTACAAGATGAAAATAAATAAGTCCAAAACGAAAGTAATGGAGTGCAGTCGAACGAAGGCAGGTGATGCAGGAAATATTAGATTAGGAAATGAAGTCTTAAAGGAAGTAGATGAATATTGTTACTTAGGTAGTAAAATAACTAACGATGCCGGAAGTAAGAAGGACATAAACTGTAGACTAGCACAAGCAAGGAAGAGCTTTCTTAAGAAAAGAAATTTGCTCACTTCAAACAATGATATCGGAATTAGAAAGATGTTTTTGAAGACTTTTGTGTGGAGCGTGGCATTGTATGGAAGTGAAACATGGACGATAACTAGCTCAGAAAGAAAGAGAATAGAAGCTTTTGAAATGTGGTGTTACAGAAGAATGCTGAAGGTGAGATGGATAGATGGAATCACGAATGAAGAGATATTGAATCGGATTGGCGAGAGGAGATCGATTTGGCTAAATTTGACGAGAAGAAGAGATAGAATGATAGGACACATCTTAAGACACTCAGGACTTGTTCAGTTGGTTTTTGAAGGAAGTGTAGGTGGTAAGAACGGTAGGGGTAGACCAAGGTATGAATATGACAAGCCGATTAGAGCAGATGTAGGATGCAATAGTTACGTAGAAATGAAAAGGTTAGCACAGGATAGGGTGGCATGGAGGGCTGCATCAAACCAGTCTATGGACTGATGAATCAAACACAACAACATTGTTATTATTATCATTATCTGCACAGGTGGAACCTCTTAATAAATATTTCCTTAAAGACGCTGTACACTTGTTTTCATGAGAATATTTACGGACTGAACGTCAGAAATAAAGGATTTGTTTCCTTACAATACGCTACTAGTTAAAAGTTGCTGGGTGGAAGAAACTTTAACTAGATTATAAGTTACATTTCTTTCAAAGTGTGTTGTTAGTAAAACTTTTCAGCTAAAATTTCTTTCAAGCAGGTGGAGAAGACACCACATGTTCGCGGCATGCAAATATGCTGGTATCGTATCCGACTTCACACCAGTACAAAAAGAATAAATCTTCTTTTGACAGTTTGAAAAGTTTTGTGGGTGGCTGGGTGGAGATCTGCAACAGACCGCGGAATAAGAGCGGGTTTTGTAAACATATAGGGAGCGGCGAAGCTGGGGAGTGTGTTTAGCTCTACACTCCACAACATCTGATGTTACTACATGCGTCTCGTGTGAATTGTAACCAAACCTAAACATGATCAGAATATTTATAGAATCTAAAATATCTAATTACCATTATATTTATGGCTTATTACTATTTAATATCAAAAAACAGTACAATAACCTTATTCTACCAAAGGTACGTTTGGGTTATAGTTTAAAATCGTAACAAAGATTATTCTTAACAATTTAGTTTACAAAAATATTGTTAATGAAGTTGAGAAACAGCACATAACAACACTGTCTCTTGATTAAATGATACAGTGATTTACAAAGTTCCAGGTTAAAGCCATTCAAGTGCCATTCTAAAATAATATTTTCTCATTTCAAAACACTGTACACTCAAATATCGAATGATTCACTGTCTGAACTGATCCACAAAAGCATAAGTAGGCGTCTGTAACGATAAGTTTAAAGCGTTCCAAATATTAAAATTTTCCATGACCAGTTAACAAACTATGTTAAAGCAAAGTTCAGCACTAATGCTTTACACAGTAGTCGATTTTGAACTTCCAAGAAATATTTCTAGCGTAACAGATCTTTTCAAACTGCATGGCCATAAAATATTCCAGTGATGTAAAATATATTGCCTGATTTGCCTTTGTACATAAGCATATTAGAGATTCATGGTATGCAATATCCAAAGGAGACGTAGCAGCTGATTTAGCTAATGAATCTGCTTTTCCATTACAAGTAAATCCAGTGTGACCTCTAATCTAAGATGCATAGATGCGGAAACACTCCTGAGCTATTGCTCTGATATTGATAGCTATTGGAATTAAGTTATATTTATCGTTTACTGAGTTCAATTGTTTTGATGAAGATTGCTTATATATTTGTGTAACGCAGGACAAACACTGTGGTAGGTACAGAACGTGGAGTTACAGACGTAAAACATCCATTGTGTATTGCAATTAACAACAATAAATGATTTCATACTTTACCGATCTGATTGGCTGTGCCTGTTAACGTGGTACGGTTGTGAATGAGAAAAAATATCTCAATCACTCAGTCACCACTGATCTGCATTTAGGACAGTTGCACAGGTTTTGTTTACTGCAACGAATTTGCAAATATATTGAACCTTCCCGGTAAAATATTCCAATCCTTAACTCCCCTTCTTACATAAAGTTATTTGTCTTCTTGAATTACATGTTTACCTCCATATTGTGAGCTTTCCTACTTTTGAAACACCACCCAATCTTATTCGTCTATTAATTTCATTACACTCCATTTCTCCACTGACAGCTCGGAACATACCACTTAGTCGAGCAGCTCGTCTTCTTCCTCCCAAGTCTTCCCAGCTCAAACTTTGCAACATTTTTTGTAACGCTACTGTTTTGTCGGAAATCACCCAGAACACATCGAGCTGCTTTTCTTAGAATACTTCCTGTTCTCGAATCAAGTAATTCTCTGCCATACTCTAGTTGGAGTTTTACCAGAGACTTATACGCCCTATCCTTTACATCCTTACTACAACCTCTAAACACCCTCATAACCATGTGCAGAAATCTATACCCTTTATTTACAATCATATTTATGTGATCACCCCAATGAAGATCTTATATTAACACCTAGGTACTTACAGTGATCCCCGTAAGAGACTTTCACCCTACCAACGGAGTAATTAAACCCGAAAGGACTTTTCCTATTTGTGAAACTCACAACCAGACTTTAAATCCACTTTATCATCATACCATTGCCTGATGTCCATCTCACAACACTATCGAGGTCATTTTTCAGTTGCTAACAATCTTGTAACATTAATTACTCTATACAGAATAACATAATCAGAAAAAAGTCGTATCTCTGATTCCTGTTCTTTGAAAAACCGTGTAATTGAGCCCAGTTCTGTATTTGGGAGACTAGTAGGTTTTAATTAGATTTTATTTTATTTTATTCATGTATTTATTTCAGGCTGCAGAATTCCTACCACAATCACACCAGTATTATTTTTGATATGAATTAAAATTAAAATAATTATTACCTAGCCTAACATTATATCTAATATAAACTCATCTAATATTCTTCGTTTTCTACGTTGTTTGTCCTTTCTGATGGAGGGGTCAGCTAAAAATTTCTCACATTTTTATTTGTTTATTTATTTATTTACTTATTTATTTATTTATTTATTTATTTATTTATTTATTTATTTATTTATTTATTTATTGTTCGCTGAAGTCTGATGTTACGTGACTTTTGAGATGAAAATTTTAGCCCGGGATCGGCCGGGATTTGAACTTCAGTTTTCCGGACGGGAAGTCAATAGCTAAGCCACTGAGATAATTACGCCAACCTGAAGTAATATATCCTGTTATGATGAGATTACAAGACATTTTTCCACAATATTGTAAATCACTGTACATACAGTGTTATATCATAATTCTTATCAAACACAACAGAAACCCACCGTCGGCTGTTCTGACAATGTTTTTCCTGTGGTCTTTAATTTTCACCTACAAAAATATTTCAGGATGTTCCTATTTATAGCCCACAGCCGATTCCTATCACATCCTTCAGGAACGTAATTCGCCATCTTTCATTTCATCTTCATTGCCTGGTCTACTGAGTTACTGTCAAAAAGAGCGTCCCGCCGTAAAATTGCCATATAATTTCATCTCACCTCATCCCCCATCTCGTATAAAGAAAGGGAGTAAACAAAAACTAATTTTGACATTTTCACACCGTATTTATTTATTTATTTATTTATTTATTTATTTATTTATTTTTATTTATTTATTTATTTATTATGTGCGTATGGACCCAATGGATCACGCAAAGCTCCAACGATTCTGTTTTCTGAGTTGCCAAACAGCTCTCATCCTTTCTCCGTGGATCTTTTTTCGTTTTTCTGTCCACTTTGCTCCAGTCTTCTTTTTCACTTCGTTCTCTGGTTGCACTTTCCAGCCATTAATTTTTTACTGTAGAAGTTTCTGTACGCGGTGTCAGTTGAGTTCATCTGGGCTTTTTCCAAATCCTTCTTCACTTCCAGTACCCACGGAATATTTTTTAGATGTTCTATGTAGGTGAGAATCTTGTGTGTCAGTCTACTTGCCGGCAGTCTGCGGACATGCCCATAAAATTTCAGACGTCTTTTGCGAATGTCTGCTGCAATGTTGGAAATCTCTTCTGTCACTTTGCGTGACCACAGTCTATATCCATCTTCTGCTTTTAGGGGGCCGAGAATTTTCCTCAGGATTCTTCTTTCTTCTTTTAAAATGTTTTCTAGGTCAGCTTTCCCATTTAGTCAAGGGTCTCGCTGGCATATAAGACTTCGGGCTTGATTACTCTATTATTTACATTTTTATTTGCAATATGTAACAATTATATTCTACATGTCAGGAACGTGCCCAGAAATGTTGTTACACTCCCTATATCTCAGAATTGAACTTTTTCAACCCCTCTACTGCCTCGCATATTTAACTGGTATCCAAATAATGTCACATTCTATCTCATGTTCCATATTTCGAATCAACTGGTACGTCAATCATTCGGATCTGAATTTTAGATTCTTGTCTATAACTCCAAATGTGAGGACAGGATTTTTTACACTAATGTTCCAATGTATGAAATCTTATTTTGTAGATATTATGACACCAAAAGGCAAAAGACACGGTAGAAAGCAGTCGTGACATTAATTTGCGGAATTTGCGTGGTGTTAAAGGGAAAATTCGTGAAACTTTCTGTGCAGCTACCGAAGGTATGGTTTGAATTCAGAATCTCCCTCACATGAGTTTTCAAGCTGCAGCTTCGTCTTCTACGTTTTCAACACACTGTTACAACATATGTCTGATTGAGAGAATTCAATTACTGAAGACAATGACTACACAACGTTAACTTTTAAATTGAAACGTATATTTAATGTGTTATATCATTCCTTTAACCGTTTTATGGAGTTTCTTAATTTATTTATTCATATGATGTTGTTTTGGTGTTTATAGAAATAAATGACTTGATAAATATCACAGAACCGATGGTGTAGAGATAAAGTTATATGCCAAAAATATATATGACACAAGTCTTTGTTCTTGCATGTTTTGTCTGATGACAGAGAGCGCAAAGTTTGCGGTTCGAACTGGTCGCGCTAAATGAAATACGCGACATGAAGGAGAAATCACAGCCGTATATCTCCCCTTCCGACCGGAGATAATGATATATAAGTTCCCTCCGCCTGCGTTTTCTCATCCCGCCCTTCTACACCACAGCGATAACGAATACGAACAGCATCATAAACTTCATCCCGTATTGACGGACTGCTGAAAGAGCAGGATCGCTGGTGTGAGATATAAATTCGGGCGAATATCGTCTACGTTAATAGCACGTAAATCGAAATCAGCACGGGCATAAATGAGTCGTAACTGACCGGATATATCCGTTAGTCCACGGGGTAACATGTAATGTTTATGGAGGAAAGTGTTACAAAGCAGAGAATGTTCACGAGTAGTGTTTAATATTGAAATGCTCGATGGTGTAGGATGGGTGGCCTGTCATGTCGTGTTCCAGGGTCTATCAGTAAGACGACCTAATTCTTTCGATACAATATAAACATAATTAAAATCTAAGAAATTTAACACCGACTACGTGACCTATGGTCTCGAAATCCAGTGTTCTCCCGTATCAGCCATTCATCACTATATCTCTACTTTAACAGAGCCAGGATTTTTCGGCAGTAACAGGTTAGAATGCAAACTTACTGAAGCCAGTAACAAGTATACCCTAACTGCTCAACGGTTACGCTATGAGGTTTGCATAGACATTAGGGGCACGGCTCATCAGAGCCCCTACAATATATGTTACTCACACTACATAACGGAAGAACGGACTGGTAGATAGTTCCTACTAACCGAATTAGTTTGCATTCTAACCTGTTATTGAATAATAATCCAGGGTCTGGTGATATTATTATTATTATTATTATTATTATTATTATTATTATTATTATTAACGAAACTGCGCACAACATACAAAATACAAAACTTTATTGCATTACTGTAGTCCTAGTTTTGTTATTCATATTTGTCCTTTACTGCGGATATTTGTATATCATTCACAGTGTTTATTGCACAATTCACCTGTGGTACTATATTTTTTTGCTAGTTGCTTTACGTCGCACCGACACAGATAGGTCTTGTGGCGCGATGGGACACGGAAGGGCTAGGAGTAGGAAGGAAGCCGCCGTGGCCTTAACTAAGGTACAGCCCCAGTATTTGCCTGGTGTGAAAATGGGAAACCACGGAAAAACATCTTCAGGGCTACCGACAGTGGGGTTCGAACCTACTATCTCCAGAATACTGGATACTGACTGCACTTAAACGACTGCAGCTATCGAGCTCGGTCACCTGTGATAAAAACCACGTGTTGCATTCGCGTAATTCACGTAACCTCGTAATTTACATGTTTCAAATAATCCGTTGTTATGGCATCTGTTGATTGTATATAGGTAGGAAATTAAATTTGGAAACATTGAAAGAAAATTTTGGGAAAAATAAAAGAATCAACACGTCTAATACAGCATCAGCAAATAATAGAAGCAGTAGAACTATGAAAAACGACTTTGCAATCATGTCAAATACAAATAAATTATAGGAAATCGCATCCATGGTTTGACAAGGAATGCCATGATAAACCTTGTTAGTGATAACATTATGCTACGCTCAATGACTAGTGATCATCTTTGAGGTTATATTTTACAGCACCGATATTATCAAGTCAGTTTATCACCCTTCACAATTACGTAACAATATAATTTTTCACGTCATTGGTCTTCCATGCAGTTACTATGTCTTTCATGGAAACATTTGCATCATCACTTCATACATTTAAGGAAAATACAGTGTTTTCATATATTACTGATATATGCCACACTTCTTGAAAGTCAAAATCTCAGCCCACAGCGATGTATATCACCGGAGCTTCAACTGGGGAATGAACCAGAGGATGGTGTAGTCGAGACGTGATTTACTTCGCTGTATAACCATGCACAGGATGCTTTGAAAGAGTTCATGAAATAATTCAAATGAGCTACATCGTCGGTTGGTGTTAAGATTTGATCTTGAGAATGATCGGCTCTATTTTACTCTACTCAAACATACATTTTTTGCTGTTGAAAATTTGGATGATTTTCGATCACTGTGGTACAGTTAGAACATAAAGAATTATAAGTGGCTGTTCCATTTGTTACAGGATTTAATAAATTGTTGACAATCTGGAAGTCTGAGGAAATCTATTAAAATCTATTAAACTCTTGAGAATAGTAATAATAATATTGATGTCATTATTATTATTATTATAAAATAATATATTTATGCCCTGAACTACTTCGTGCAAGACATTCTGTTGGATGCCGCTCAGAGTGCCCTTTTTTAAATCAATTTTTACGTTCTACCAAGTTTTCATTAATTTTTCCAGGTAAATCCAAATGTGTCACCAGAGATCATTTACAAATCGATATTGTATGCCCTGGAGTTGGGATCTGTTGCTTTCTTGCTCTCCAAATATTGGGCTACACCTTTCAGATTTTATGAAATGCAAAATATCTAACCTGTAGTTATTATACTCATGTTTATAAAAACCTGAACACCTTGAAAGACTAGAGATAGGAAGTTCATATTCAGAGGTCATGTGCATTAGTATGTTCTAAAGAAATTATTAGTATTCGAACGATGTCGGTCTTCGGGTTCAAGGTACACGTCGATATCTCGGCGCACCACCACCGACTGGTAAAATGTGCCTGCGGCTCTCGTTCTCACTATAAACCGAAGGTAATGGATCAGTGTGACTTGAGCAGACGTGCAGGATGCCTCGCAGACGCATTAGAGAACCTTACCGTCAAACGAGTGAGTTTGAAAGAGGGCACATTATTGGTATGAGAGAACGTGATGCACTGGGAAATTGCTGCTCGTGTGGGACGAATTGTGTCGGTAGTGCAACGTGTATGTACAGAATGGTTCACAGAATGCCGTAGAATACGACGAGATGAGTCTGGTCTCACCACTCAGATCACCCCCCGAGAAGATCGAAACCTCATACGAATGTCATTGCAGGACAGATCTGCGTCCTCCTCGGCTCTGGCGCAACAGTGGAACAGAGTAACACATCGTACACTATCAGGAGTGACAGTCCGTCGCCGTTTATTACGGTCTGGGTTACCGGCGCGTCGTCCTCTTCTCCGCCTACCTTTGACTAATGTGCATAAACATGCGAGACTGCAATGGTGTATGGACCGATGTCACTGGGGATAGGAATGGCCAGGATAGTGTTTTCGGACGAATCCAAGTTCCGTTTGTTTGAACATAATGGCCGCAGTTTGGTTCGTCGCAGACAAAAGGAGAGGCTTCAAATTGGCTCCATTCGCACAAGACATACAGCACCATATCAATGCCTTATGGTGTTGGGTGCTATTTGGTACAACCACAAATCACAGTTAGTGCGTGTCCAGGGCACTGTGACCAGTTTGACCTATGTGAATGCCATCCTGCAACCCGTAGCCATATTCCTTCTGCATGACACCCCAGACGCCATATTTCAGCAGGACAATGAGCAACCAAATGTTTCTGCACGAACACGTGCCTTCTTGTTGTCACAGGATGTCAGACTGTTGCCCTGGCCCGCCCGATCACCGGACTTGTCACCAATCGAAAATGTGTGGGATACGGTGTAACGGCGGGTGCAGCGCCGTGACCAAAAGCCAACCACCGAATATTAACTGTGGAACCAGGTGAATGCAGCATGGATTGCTATACCCCAGGATGCCATTCGCGCCTTGTGCCCGTCGATGCCATCACGCATGGAACAAGTTATCAGCGCCCATGGAGGATCCAGTGCCTGCTAGATAACAGGACACATGCTGAACCTAGGAAAGTGAAATGATAGTCGTTTCTGAAGAACATACTAATGAATAAATTATGTCCTGTGAATACGAACTTCCTATCTCTTGTCTTTCAATGTGTTCTGCTTTTTATGATCATGAATGTACTTATTATTTATGAGTGAACCACAATATGTACATTTGTTCTAGTTGTTCTTAAATGTCTTAATTATTTAACTCTTTAAATAATGTTACACAGTATTCTGTATTAGACTAACTCTGATCAGTTGTAAAGACTGAAAAGTCTTCTCATGATCTCTACTGAATATACTCAGCGAAATATATTATCTTGGTACCACTGTACTTGTAGCTTGTAATGAAGACGGATATGTTGTGAGAGGGGCCATTACAGAGATATGGAAGTGCACTTCCCTCCCACGTTCGTTAGAAATTAGGACGTGATGAAACAAAGTTACACCACGAGCACTGTGTTTCTTTGTGGTGACCCTCACCAGCCTGAAAACTGATAAAAGCTTCTTCCATCATTCCAGGCCTTTTATCTTTCACAATGTTTCATTTTCGAGTCAGAACGGTGTTGTTAGATATTCACACCATTCTCCCGATGACGGCTGTCAAAAGGGGGAGAAAAATCGTTACTAATACATCCCGGATGTTTATGCAAAACTCAAAGCAGGCCTGTTGTCCGGGCTAGGCTATACTCTTGTTAATCGCTTCAGTAAGTACTGTTGTAATATATTGAAGCTTGAATATCCAGCTTCTAGTTATTATATAAAACAAGAGGTGAAACTCTTCAGACTCGAACTACTTCCTATAGTAATATAATTAAATCTATAGAATTTATGTTGAAAGATTTCATGGTTGACTACTTAGCAAATAACTACAACATGAAACGAATAATTATAGTAATTCTTCTTCTTCTTTTTCTACCGCTTTTCCCACACCTGGATATGGCCCTGTGTTACGGCCGAATGCCGTTCCTGACACCAACTATATTTGAAGGGATTTAATCATTATTGCGTGTTTTTGTGGTGGATGTAAGTGTGTTGTCTAGATATGATGGAAGAGTGTTGGCAAAAACACAAACACCCAGTCCCCGACCCAGAAGAATTAATCAAACGCAATGGAAATCCCCGGACCGACCAGAAATCGAACCGGGGACCCTGTGAATCGAGGGACTCACTACTGACCATTCATCCAAGGAGTCGGAAAATTATCATAAAGTGAATAACAAAATTCTCAGCATGGAGGTGTATTGTTTTATATTTCCTCTTAAAATCTTTGGGCTGCTGCAGAATTCAACAGGATGCTGATTGCATGTTCTGTGATTAAATGTATTTTGACGACAGCGGATGTTTAGGCCAAAGAAGCCATAAAAATTGTCAGTTTTTTGAATTGTTCATATATTCAAAATGCCCTTGTGATTTCTACCTCTCCATTCCTTGAAGTCGTACGTTTTTTATTTTCTTGGTAGAGTCCTACTACACTGAAGACAGGCCTAAAACAACTCTACTAAAAGATCAGACAGAAAAAAATATTTTAATATAAAAAACTTTTCTTAGCAGTCTAAAAAATGTCAAATTAAGTAGTTTCCTCAATGGTGTCGAACGATGAAGAGGGAAAGGGCCCGGAAGTGTTCCAAATTGTGAGTCTTGGACAGCTCTGTCAAACTAAAAACCAAATTTAGAAAATGACTCCTGTTCTAAATGCAGTTCCGGAAAAGCGGCACAAAATCGCGTGTTTCTTTACTCGTTTGCTTTTCTATTAAAATCCCAGCCAAATTTATTTATTTAGATAATTTTTTCTGTAATTTTTTCCTTGGTTCAATACCCTCAGGCATTTTTCATTTTTTGAAAAGTGTTCTCACCGAATGTAGTTATGAGGGATTCAGTGAACTCTACATCCTCTCACATTAGCGCTCGTAGTGGTACAAAAACCAAAGTACTTTTTTTTTTTGCTAGTTGCTTTACGTCGCACCGACACAGATAGGTCTTACGGCGACGATGGGACAGGAAAGGGCTAGGAGTGGGAAGGAAGCGGCCGTGGCCTTGATTAAGGTACAGCCCCAGCATTTGCCTGGTGTGAAAATGGGAAACCACGGAAAACCATCTTCAGGGCTGACGACAGTGGGGTTCGAACCTACTATCTCCCGAATACTGGATACTGGCCGCACTTAAGCGACTGCAGCTATCGAGCTCGGTGATCAAACTACTAATCTAATGGATCGGATAATGATGAATAAGAAAAGGATATTCATTTGTAAGTATATTATATTATATTATATTATATTATATTATATTATATTAGTTACCTAAAATTCCTACTTCATATATCTAGGATGTTTTCAAAATTGAGTTGCTTCCTCGAAGTTCTATAACGGTGGATTATTTTGCGAATAACTGAAAAAAAAACTGTATTTTTGTCCAAATTCAAATATTTTAGTTGTATTTGCAGATGACTGTAATATATTCAAACAAATCGATTCTATATCAGACGTAAACTCCTTATAGAGTGGGCTTAATTGACTCTCTGAATGGTGCTCCACATGGCATCTTAAGCCTAATCCTACCAAGTGTTCCTCTATTTCCATCACGCTTCGTAAATTCCCTCTTCTTAGTAAATACTCCCTCCTAGGTAACCCGTTCCCAACTCTAACAGAACAAAATGACTTTGGAGTGCCGTCTGTCGCTAGTAAATTGTTACTTGTTCGCCACATACTAAAGATAACGTCACGAGCAATGTCATTTCTCGGTTTGTTGAATAGAGTTTCTGAAATCACCGATATCCAAGCCCTCTGAGCCTTCTATGTATCTTGCATTCTACCGATTATTGAATTAGCGCCTCCCATTTGGTCTACCTCTTCACCCACTAATCTGGATCACAGAGACCGCGTGCAGTCATTCTTCTGTGCCATTGTTAGAGCCAGAGTATCTGATTGTCGAAACTTGAGCAGTAATCAGATACGGGATAACTTAAACATTCGCTCATTATCAATTCCCAGGAAAGTAGCCGACCTTAGATTCCTACATAACGCTGTTAACGGTTTATTTCGATCTCCTGAACCTGCATCCTTCTTTTCCCCACATGTCCCAACTCGCAAAACTAGGATAAATCGACTCCTTCATATTCTGTATTCCCACTTCACTCATGTTCAAAGAACTTTATCCGTATTCCAACCCTCCTTATCTCTTTATCTTCTGACAGGAACTTCACTTAACCTAGTTCATTATCTTCATACTCCTGTTTTCGCTTCACATTACTGTCCCGTATTTTGTACATAATGTAATGTGTATTCATTTTTTACTGTACTATTTTTTTGCCGGTGGCTTTACGTCGCACCCACACACATAGATCTCATGGCGATAATGGGATAGGAAAGGCCTGGGAGTGGGAAGGAAGCAGTCCTGGCCATAGTTAAGGTACAGCCCCAGCATTCGCCTGGTGTGAACATGGGAAACCACGGAAAACCATCTTCAGGGCTCCCGACAGTGGGATTGGAACCCACTATCTCCCGGATGCAAGCTCACAGCCACGCGCCCCTAATCGCATGGCCAACTCGCCCGGTTTTTACTGTACTATACCGTTACTTACGTGTTATATCTGTATTTTTCTTACTGTGCCTAGCTATAAGTTCTTCTCTTCCTTTTACATTAAATCTTTAATTTTCCTCGTTATTTCTTTTGCGTTTATCTTTTGATGTTAATTGCTGTGTCTCTACAGTTATTTTGAGAGTTTTCAATTATTTCCTCTATTTTTATCAATAGATGTTTTTCCTCATTGTTCTTTCTCTTATATTTTATGTTTGCATTGTGCTTCTCCATTGTAAATATAGTCCGACTCGTTTGCTGAATGGACAGCGTACTGGCCTTCGGTTCAGAGGGTCCCGGGTTCGATCCCCGGCCGGGTCTGGGATTTTAACCTTCATTGGTTAATTACAGTGGCCCGGGGGCTGGGTGTTTGTGCTGTCCCCAACTTCCCTGCAACTCACACACCACACATTATCCTCCACCACAATAACACGCAGTTACGTACACATGACAGATGCTGCCCACCCTCATCCGAGGGCTGCACTCGGCTAGAAATAGCCACACGAAATTAAAAGAAATTATTGTAAATATAGTTTTCATTGCGAAACTCTAACGAAATAAAAATAATGATGAGTGGCGCGGTGCTGCCGATTCAAACAGACGAACTTAACGCTTTCTGTAGGTCGCACGAGTTCATTTCCCAATAAAATATTTTGGACGTTTCGTTATTCTTGGCTAAATTAACGTGTGAGCAAAATTTACGTAAGATCCATGATTCCCAGGTTCACGCCATTACATTGCTAGTCTATTTGACGAGAATTAATTGTGATCTGAATAGTGAATTAAATGGACTTAGAGTGTTTTCCCTGCTAACATTCATTATTCACCTTATTGATTAGCTTGTGGTATAAGATTTGCTGATGATATGGTTGTGATGGGAAAAAGCGAACGTGAAATGATTAAAATGTTAGCTGAACTCAACATGAACCTAGAACAACATGGAATGAGAATTAATATGATCAAAGATGGTATGTATTGCACAACAGAAATTAAGAAAATAATTGCCACGGCAAAAGAAGTCTTTGAGAGAAAATCGAAATTACTTTGTGGACCACTGAACTAAGATTTGAGGAAAAGACTTACTAAGTGTTACATTTCGAGCATAATGCTGTATGGCGCAGAGACTTGGACATTGCGAAAGGAAGAGGAGAGCAGATTGGAGACACTAGAGATGTGGCTATGGAGGAGAATAGATGAAGTGAAATAGAAAGGCCTGATAAGGAATGAGGAGGTATTACGAAGAGTTGGATAAGAAAGAAGTATGTTGCAAATCATTAGAAGGAGAAAAATGAACTGGATCGGACATCTATATATATAAAATAACTTGTCCTGACTGACTGACTGACTGACTGACTGACTGATTCATCATCGCCGAGCCAAAACTACTGGACATAAAGAAATGAAATTTTGGGGATATATTCATATTAAGATGTAGGTGCTCGCTAAGAGAGGATTTTTTGATATTCCGTCGCTAAGGGGGTGAAAAGGGGGGTGAAATTTTAAAAAGTGTGTATCTATATCTCAAAACTTTAAAAGTTTACAGATGTAAAAATTGGTATTTAGAATCTTCTTTTAAAATAAGGATACACGTATTTTTTTGTTTTCTGAAAACCCCAATAGGAGGGGTGAAAAAGGGTGAAAATGGGGAAAAATGGGTTGAATGCCTTCAATCAGGATACCGGTACTTATATCTCAGAAACTGAAGATATTACAGACCTGAAAATTGGTACTTTTGATCTCTTTTAAAAATAAAGAAACACGTATTTTTTTTGTTTTTGGAAAATCCAATTAATGGGAGGGTGAAAAGCGGGTGAATTTTTAAAATGAGTGAATCTATATCTCCAAACTTTTAAAGTTTGCAGATGTAAAAATTGGTATTTAAAATCTTCATTAAAAATAAAGAAACACGTATTTTTTTGTTTTCGGAAAATCGCGATAGGAGGAGTGAAAAGGGGTGGAAAAAGGGTTGAATGCCTTTAATGAGGCTACTTATATCTCAGAAACTGAAGATATTACAGACCTGAAAATCGGTGTTTGGGATCTCCTTTAAAAATAAAGAAACATGTATTTTTTTGTTTCTGGAAAATCCAATTAAGGGAGGGGGTGAAAAGGGGGTAATATTTTAAAATGAGTGTATCTATATCTCAAAACTTTTAAAAGTTATAGATGTGAAAATTGGTATTTAGAATCTCCTTTAAAAATAAAGAAACACGTATATTTTGTTTTCGGAAAATCCTAATAAGAAGGGAAGAAAAGGTTGAAGAAGGGGTCGAATGCTTTTCATGAGTCTACTTATATTTCAGAACCTGAAGATATTACAGACTTGAAAATTGGTATTTGGGATCTACTTTAAAAGTAAGGAAACACGTATTTTTTTCGTTTTTGGAAAATCCAAATATTGGGGGTGAAAAGGGGGGGTGAATTTTTAAAATGAGTGTGTCTACATCTTAACTTTAAAATTTACAGATGTAAAAATTGGTAGTTAGAATCTCCTCTAAAATAAAGGAATACATTTTTTTTGTTTCCTGTAAATCCCAATAGGATGGGTGTAAAAGGGGGGAAAAATAGGTTGAATGCCTTTAATGAGGATACATATATCTCAGAAACGAAAGATATTACAGAACTGAAAATTTGTATATGGGATCTCCTTTAAAAATAAAGAAACACGTATTTTTTTAGTTTTTGGAAAATCCAATTAATGGCGGTTAAACAGGAGTGACAAATTGGGGTGAATTTTTTGAAAGACTATATCTACAGAATATCTTGGAATCGTAAAATGTTACAGATGTAAAAAGTGGGTGTTTGGAATCTCCTGTAAATGTAAAGAAACATAGGTGATTTTTTTTGGAAACTCCACTTAAGGGGAACTCAAAAGGGGTGAAATTTTGAAATGAGAATTTTTACAGTATATCTAAAAAACTTAACATGTTACAGAAGTGAAAAATGGTATTTTTTATCTCTATTAAACATAAAGAAACGTGTATTTTTAGTTTTCGGAAATATCACCTGGGTGGAGGGGGGGGGGTAAAATGACTGAAAATGGTGTTGAATTCTTTTAATTAGGCTACTGATATATCAAAAATGCAGATTTTACAGACGTGAAATTTGATATTTTCAATCTCCTTTAAAAGTAAAAATACACGTATTCTCTAAAAATCCAATGAAGCGGGGGGGGGGGGGAAATTGAAATATTAATTGGCTTAATTGTATGAGAATACATACATCTAATAAAAACTTAAGTTATTACAGATGTGAAAATTCGTATTTGGATCTCCTTTAAAAACAAAGAAAAACGCGTTTTGGGCGGGAAACCATCTTGGAGGGCGGGAGTGTAAAGGAGTTGAATTCCTTTCATGAGGACACATAAATCAAAAACTGAAGAAGTTAGAGTCGATATAATTGGTATTTAGAAGATCCTTTACTATTAAAGAAACAAGTATTTTTTTCGGGAAAGTTCACTTAGGGGGGGGGGGCGGAGTAGTATGAAATGAAGTGAAAAAAGTAAATTACTTTTATGGGGATACTTATATCTCAAAACTGAAGGTAATAGACGTGAACATTGGTGTTTGGAATCTCCCTTAAACATAAAGAAACAAGCCTTCTTTTAATATATTTTTTGGGGGGGGGGGTGGCGGTAAATGAACTTAACGGCGGTGGGGTGTAGAAGGAGGTGAGACCAATTGATTTTACTGTCATTAATGTACTTATAAGGATCCTCCGTTGCTCAGGCGGCACCGCTCCGGCCTCTCAAAGCTGGGTTCCGTGGTTCAAATCCCGGTCACTCCATGTGACATTCGTGCTGGACAAAACGGAGGCGGGATAGGTTTTTCTCCGGATACTCCGGTTTTCCCTGTCATCAGCCATTCCAGCAACACACAATAATAATAATAATAATAATAATAATAATAATAATAATAATAATAATAATAATAATAATAATAATAATAATGTTCCGCACCGTCGTCAAATGTGCGGACCGCGCTGGCAACGGCTCCTGGACGGGTAATGACTAAGAATGCAGTCCGGCCGCGGGTTCAGTGCCGCCAAATCAGCCAATATGACACCACGCCGGATCTCCTGAAGGATTTTATCCATATTAAAAATGATTAACGGAAAAGATGGCAAAGATTTACGGACCCAACTGACCAGGAGGAATACCTGAGCCTAGCCCGGGAAGTACGAAATCGATTGTTGGAAAGGAATATTGAAAAATGGGAGGAAACGTGCTGTAAAATAATAGAAAACGAGTCAGATCGGGAATTTTGGAGGATTCTCGCAGAAAACGAGTCAGATCGCGAATTTCGGCGGATTATATATCTAAAACAATAAGCATTCAATTATAAATTTCAGTATAATACCGTAGTGAAGCACGGGTATCTTGCTAGTTGTTTCATAAGGGAGTGTTTACTGAAAGAAGGAATGGTGAAAGGCAAACGAGGAAGAGGAAGAGAAAATATCAAATGTTGGAGAATATCAAAGCAAAGAAATATTCGGACATGAAAAACTTGGCGCAGGATAGGCAAAAGTGGAAGAGGTTCATCCCATGACAAGACCTGCCATAAGGCAAAATACCTGGATGATCATGCGGTTACAGTATGGCAGTACAGCTTACAGTTCCATTTACGGTGACACAAAGCTTAATTGGATCAATTCTTGTTCCTCCCACCACTACAAACAGGTTCCAACTTCACGTCGACACCAAGGAATAATAGAGAGTTAGTCATTAATCATGGGAATAATAGAGAATCCCTCCGACCAAACTAACTCAGAGTATATATATATACACAAGGGTAACAGAGATATCAAGCACAGTCTGTTGACTGTTAGTGACTGGCTGGAATATTTAGTCGTGAGAGATAAAATCCACTTAGGTTCAGTCTACTGATTAATCCATAAGGACAATAAGAAAATACCTTTAATTAATTTTCATTGGAATTTTTAAAATGCATTATTTATTAATTTTAGGGCAGCTACCTCCCCATTCCCGATGGATTCTATAAGGCGTGATTGAAAAGTTTCCGTTTGAGGGCATTGCTGTAGCGGGCATGAAACGTAGCGCAACTCCGATGCGGGTATATACGCACGGACATGTAGACAAAGTGATTACTGTGACAGTCGTATCGTGCCGAGGTGCGTCCAAACAGGACCAACGTACTGTTATTCTGTTCTTGGCTGCTGAAGGACAAACACCGGTGGACATCCATCGTAGAATGAAGACTGTGTAATGGGCAGCACGTCTGACGAAAAGCACCAAGTTCTGTGCGGGTCGGTTTTGACACAACATTATTATTATTATTATTATTATTATTATTATTATTTGATATAATAATGGGAACTTGTTCGCTTCTTGCGTGAGAGAATCAGCCGTCTAGGCTTTGTCCTAGTCCGTTGCCCAGGAGACACCCGGATGTACAATCTCAAAGTGTTGCATCCGGGAGATAGTAGGTTCGAATCCCACTATCGGCAGCCCTGAAGATGGTTTTCCGTGGTTTCCCATTTTCACACCAGGCAAATGCTGGGTCTGTACCTTAATTAAGGCCACGGCCGCTTCCTTCCAACTCCTAGGCCTTTCCTATCCCATCGTCGCCATAAGACCTATCTGTGTCGGTGCGACGTAAAGCCCCTAGCAAAAAAAAAATCTCAAAGTGATATACAGCCTTCGTGGAGACTTCTCTCTAGTCTCCCACATGTACTGAGAAAAAAAGAGCTGCTTGAGGCGACAAGGAATACACTCGACGTTACTCATTTCTGGTGCTCCACGGCCGTAGCCTTGTTGAAACACCGGATCCCGTGAGATCTCTGAAGTTAAGCAACATTGGACGTGGTCAAGATATGGATGGGTTGCCACGCGCTGTTGGTGAAGGTAAGGGAATGGAAGAGCGGAAAGGAACTGGCCACACTAACGTACGTAAACTCCGGCTCAGGCACACCTCTGCGGAGGTTCGGACCTGCCTTCAGGCAGAATACACCCTTACCTCACCTTTACAGTATGAACCTTTGGTGATCAATTTATTTTTATTTATTTCCTGCAAAACATGTTTCCCGTACATCTTCATATGTAACTCTGCTTCTGACTTAAATAAATTCCTTTTCTTTTTCTTCTGACTATATTTCTCCTTCGTTTCCGCCGTCTATGGACCACGTTTCACACTCTGCCTTCACCCTCTACCAGTATCTTTTCATCCTTTCTCCTACTTTCTTCCTCTGTTTTTCTGTATAGGAGCCCCATTTCCTGATTGGTGTTTTACTAGTCATCTGGAAATCACGGAACAGTTTGACGAGTTGTATAAACTGATTTCTGTCCATGATGTAACCTTCCGTAACCACTATCTTAGTCAAGTCCAAACTCACTTCTCGAAACCATTTCAATTTTGTCTTCCACTTCCTGAATAATTCAAAGATTAATCTGTCACTGTCCATCCTCAACAACTGTCCTTAGAACAACAACCTCCTCTTCCTCATCAATTCAACCACTCGTTCTGTTCTTTGATACAATTATTTGTTAGTGTTTAGTCTCCTCATTACATTTTTTTACATTTGGACCTAGAGACTTTCTTAGAAGTTTTCTATCTATTATCCGGATATCTTCAAGCCTGGTGTGAAAATATCGCTCATAGGGTCGGTTGTTGCGTGCATTTCAGTGGGATTGGCAGACTAATATGTATTAGAAATGGCTGGCTCGGTGAGGAAAGCAACGGGAAACTACCTCACTCCTCATTTCCCTAGTACGCCTCTTCAGTGACGCCTAGGCTATTTATGACAGCTGTTGACGGCGTTGCAGAGGATCAAACCAGCCTTCGGGCTGAATATCCAACACATCTTCAAGCCCATCTTTTCCAATCACACACAATCTTTCTTCTGCATACAGGCATACTGCCCGCCCTTCGATGGCATTCTTTTCCAACTCATTCTCTTGTAATATTAATCCCAAATGCTTAAAACTCTCAACTCCCATTATTGCTTTCGTCTCCTAACTTCAACAGCTAACGGGCCTCGTTGAACTAGGTCATCAACTCAGTCTTCTCAACAGAAATTTGAAGCCCAGTCTTTTTTGCGATCATCTGAAGACGAAACGCTGGTTAATAGAGCAAACGCCTGGAAATCCTTACTTCTGATATGTTTTTGACATTTTTGACATGCTCTATTGGTGAAAAATATCTAATTCTCTCCATGGGAATTTAAAATTTTCCATTCGGAATTGCTAGGCGGGCAATAATTCCATTGTGGAGATTAATCTCCCGTATGCAGTTATCAGACTGTGACTCTTATAAGGGCTTCTGCATACACCCCAGCGTCAGTGTGTAGGGTCTGACACGTCCCATTCTGATGAGTCTAGTGTCAGACCTAAGACGAAACACTGGTTAATAGAGCAAACGCCTGAAAAGCCTTACATCTGACATGTTTTGGACACATCTGTAGTTCTCCAAACACTTTCTTAGGTATTGATATATCGCTGGTGAGTAGCACTGTATCAACAGCTAATACAAAGCAATCTATATTTATACTCTCCCAATCCTGAAAAGCTTTTTGTTACCAATTCTCTTTTTCCATTCCTTAATGATTTTTTTCCAGAACACATTTGAACATCATTGATGATTATAATAATTATTATTAATATATATGCAAATAAGTCCATTAGGACTAAGAAAATACTTAGAAACGTGAATTTGCGTTCCTTTGTGCCCATATCCCTTTAATTATTTTACTATGGACTTCCTTTCTATCTTCAGACCAGGTTGTTCCAGTCTACTTCTTTGGTCTTTCCTCTTGGTCAATTTGCCATTTGTGAACATTGGATTTGAACATTACCCTATTTTGGAGATCAGTTGGTGTAATTCCTGGCTGTTTCAAATCAGTTTTGATTTCACCAATCCATTTTAATGTGTCTGATTTAGCTTTAGTCCTGTTTTCATAGAATTCGACTATTTGTTTGGCAAGTCTGTCATGGTGCAATCTTTTAATTAATATATGACTTGAATATTAATCTACGTTTTCTAATGTCACTGTGAATATTTGTGTATTGTTTGATTTCCTATCTGCCTCTAAGTTTGATGTCCGTCAGCGAGTTTTTGGCCTAGAATTTTTCTTATCATTTTGCATTCCTTTTTCTCAATGTTATCAACGTCTGTTTTCTTGCTCAATTTAGCGTTTCTGATCCAGAAAGACATGTTGGTTTAATGACTGTATTGTAATGTCTTAGTTTTGTATGATTGGAGATACTTTTTTGTTATAGATATTTTGGGTTAGTCGATGTGCGGTTTTCATCTTTTGGCAACTAATTCCTTTGGTTTCCGTTTCGAGTGCATTTTAGTGAATTGCTTCACAAAGATACTTTAATTGTGATACTCTATTAATTTCGCCATGTTTGGTCTCCATGAATTTTGGTGGTTCTTTTGCATGTTATATACTCTGTGTTTTCAAAAGATATCTGAAGACCAACATTTTCCACAATTTCTTTTAGGAGTTCAATCTTATTTGGGTTTTGAAATGTCTCGGGTAATATTGCTAGTTCGTTTGCAAATGCTAGGCAATATATTTGCTAGTTTTCCTCTGCCTAAAGTGATTGGTTGGTGAATTTTCAGGACAATTTCTGTTTGCGCCACTCTTGTATCACTTTCTCAAGGACTGAGTTGATATTATTATTATTATTATTATTATTATTATTATTATTATTATTATTATTATTATTATTATTATTATTATTATTATTATTATTCGCTGAATAAGCTAATTTTCTCCCAAACCCTTCTAGAGTCACCCGTGAATGTGGAAGAAGAGAATTCTGTTCCTTAATTCGTTCACGGTTCATCATAGTATCTGAACTTCGAATCCCTCTGTATTTTGTACGAGTTTCTGTAAGCAAGGACGGAGAAATTGGACAATCAATCACTTTACATTTGTGTTATGAATGTGCTATTTAGTGCAATTTCATTAAAATGATAAATTGGAAGGAGTTTTATGTGACTTACAACAAATCTCCCTCTCTATCGAAGTGCACGACCATTTGTTACACTTAAGCCTCCCCCTGTGTCCTCTCCAAAGTGTCTCGCTCCTCAGCCATTTGTTGTGTTCAGACAAGACACCAGACCGGTTTAGGGGCTTAGCCATTGAGCGGAAAACATCAGAAACAATGGGAAAGAACTCTGAAGGTCAGAGGCTCAGAACAAAAATAATTAAATGAAAATAAATTATTTCACTTGGAGAAGAATTAAAACAATTACTTGAAGCTATCAATTCATTTAATTTTCTTTAATGTTAATTATTAATTGTACTCTCTTTCTTACACTTAACTAGTTACTAATAAAATTACTTTTAAATGATGCAAATAGTAATGATGATAATAATATAAAGAAATGTTTTAACAATAATCAAAATGATAAATAAATAATATAAATAAAACTAAACAAATCTAGTGATACTAAGTTAGAATCATATCATGTACACAAAATACATACCGTACGTACGTAACAAATATATGAGTTAATGTAAATATTAAAGAATTCTAGATTACGAACATAAAGTTTCAAAAAGGTAAAAATTCCAAGAAGATACCGGACGGTAGAGGTGGGATCCCTCGCTGAGTCCGAAGGAAAAACCGACCCTGGAGGTTAAACAGATTAAGAAGAAGAAGTCTGAACATTTTTAGGTTTAAATTGAAAATTCGATGTGTTTTTTCTCAAAAATCGTAAAGATTCAGTCATATTTAACCTAAATGAGACTTGGTAGGTATCGTATAAATCACATACTATCAGAGTGAGAAGAGAAAAATGTTGACTGAGGGAAGTTGGACGAAAATCTTGTACAAGTAATTGGAAGTAGTACGAGACTGATGCAGGACTCAGTTTGAGAGCCCTTTCGAGCTGGCTTTGAAATGCGAGCTCCAGATTACGTAGCACCCCGTCCTTTGTCAGACCAGGAACGCGCTTTGCTGATGACATTGGATTTAGCCACGAATAACTTGAAGCAAGCATGTACAAGCTGTTGAATGTTGGTGCTGAATACGGTTTATCTATCAAAGCCAGTAAAACCGAGATTAAGCTTATTGACTGAATCGGCCGAATGTCGGCAGGATATCCAGGATTGCTAGGTATGAAGTGGTGAAGCAGATCGTCTGTCTAGGAGCAAGTAGCTGAGAACTGAGGTGCATTTCGAAGACTTAAAAGACCAAAATTTGGCGTGACAATTCAATAACTAATGGAAAAAATCAATCTTGTCCTCTGTTTTGTCTAATTCATTAGAGATAAGGAGTTGTTGTTACCTACCAGCGCGTGGTCAGCACACTGAACAAAGCCATACCTGCTCGTGGCAGTTGGACCGCAAAAATGATTGTCTACCCTGATTTGCAAGAGGATCTTGTCATTCTTAGGGCATAGTGATCGCAGTCCTGACATTGAGTAGCTGGTGGTGCAGGGGCAGTTCAGTGGAATGTGATGACTATACTCCGGGTCTAGTAAAATCAAAATAAGGTCGATTACTTTCAGATAAACACGATAAAAAACCGTGCCGCAACAAAATATGATAACATACTTGTTGAAAACACCACTAAACAAAACAAGTATACCAGTGAGGAGTGATTTAGCAACTAATAAGTTTATTAATTACTTTTAATGTTTCACCAGGTGGAAATGTTCGAAGGGAAATTAATATTTTACATTAAACTACCCTCTGAATGGTTTATGTATTTGACCTTATTCAATTAAGGGACAAGTCTATAACACTAGATGTGGGATCAAAAATTGAATAAAAGGTTGTTTATCATTTTCAGATAACGCAAACTAATTTGGTTATTAGAAACTGTCGACTAGCCCGGTCTTCCGTTATGTAGCAAGAGTAACATAAATTCTAGGGTGTTTCTGATGGGCCCTGTCTCTGAAGTTTAAGCAAAACTAATAACGTAACCACTGTGTAGGGTAAACTTTACTTTTTACATGCATCAGTAAGTTTACATGCTAACTTATTACTACTTAAAAACATCGGTTCAGGTGATGACTTGGCAGGCAGCCAACCCACGAGACCGACATTGTAGAGACCGTGTTCAGTGCCATCCTGGAGCAAATGAACACTGTACATTCGTCTATGAAAAACAGTCCAAATACGACGATATATTCATGAATACAGCCCGAATATTTAGACAATAATAAGTTAGAATGCGACCTTACTGAAGGGAGTAACACGAGTAGTCTATCTTGCTTAACGATTATGCTATGAGGTTTGCATGAACTTTAGTGGGTACGGCCCAAAAAACTCCTACATTTTATGTTACTTTCTCTACATAACAGAAGAACGGGCTAGACGACAAGTCTTAATAACCAAACTAGTTTGCATTCTAACCTATTACTCTCTCAAAAATCCGGTGTCTATTCATGAGCGATACTGAGTTAAATATGATATTTCAATACTGCGATATCCGATTCATTTTTTCAAGGAAAATCATATCTCATCTTGTTATAAAACATTGCTGCTAATCCACGGGAGCGTTTCATCTTCATAGAACCCTGTCTTTCCACATATTCCCGCTTGTATAAAATAACACTGTGTAATCTTGACGGATGTAGAGTGCGCGTTAAAACTCTCCAGGGATGAAATGTTAAAAATTGAGTTTGTTTTTCTGGACGTCCTACTTAGTCCGTTGCCTCTTGAGCTCATACAATTTCAGAATAAAAATTCCTTTCATATTTTATAGGTTAATTCCCTTTGTTTCTGCTCCGTAAAACTGCGACGGGATTTTCATAAGGCACTGTGAGTTCTCGTGACACGTGTCATACCTTGTAACTTTCAAAATAATCAACCTCTACTAATACAATTCACGTGTCACCCATACATTAAAAAATGATTAATTTCTTCAACTAACAAAAGCTTTCAACAACGTAGAAATACCTTAGAAACCATTGGTTGAAGTTCTGTATAACTTACATCTGCAGGTTTTACCCCAATTTAATTCTAAAACTTCTAGGAATGACAGAAGAAATAATAACAGACACATTTATTAAATAAGCTTAGTTTACAAATTAATAGTTAAATTACATTTTGAGGTCATTAAAAATAAACTAGCCCGTGTTAATTTAACCAACATCTTTTACAAAAGAATGGTATCAAATGTCATTATGGGAAAATCAGATAAATATGCCTTATGTATCTCGGTCATGGGCATCCATTAACGACTGCTAATTTCAGATGACAGCCATAAGACATAAACCTGCACGGTTGCTAGGTAACAATACGTTACACCACAGCCTAACTATAAACTATGCTTCCCGGCAGTCATAGCCCCTCCTGGGGTACGTCGTGAGGTTATAACACAAATTGAACAAACACAGTCAGTATAGGTCCAGACGCACCCTTTCCTTTGTCACCAGCCTCCAGGGAGAGGCCCAAATCAAGGGAAAGCTTTGTGCGGACAACAATAATGCTCACTGGGAAACGTGATGTAGCCAGGACACAGCTATGGCAACTCACTCCAGTAGACCACCAGAGTGGATGAAGGCCAAGTAAAGCCTCCCTGCACGCCACAACACTACCTGAGAAATCTGAAGATTACTCAATGGAGTTCAGAGTGGTGTGGGGATATGTATAGTTGAAGATATAGAAAAACTACAGAAAAACCTACAGGGTTCAGATCTCTGCGAGTGTGGAAGAGAAAGAAAATGATACATCTGCGTTGAATTAGACCCATATTGATTCCTACTCTTTCAAAACGTCATCCCGTGTCATGTCACAAGATAGCGCCAACTATCAAGATTTACGTCCAACAAAATGGCAGCTGATTCAGCACAAAACATTAGCATGCCATGTCACAAGATAGCGCCAACTATCAAGATTTACGTCCAACAAAATGGCAGCTGATCCAGCTAATAAGATTCCCATGTCATGTCACAGGTTGCCCCACCTATCAAGATCTACGTCAAACAAAATGGCAGCTGATCCAGCACACAACATTCCGAAGTCATGTCACAAGTTAGCCCCATCTATCAAGGTCTACGTCCAACGATATGGCAGCTGATCCAGCACACAACATTCCCATGTCATGTCACAAGTTAGCCCCATCTATCAAGGTCTACGTCCAACGATATGGCAGCTGATCCAGCACACAACATTCCCATGTCATGTCACAAGTTAGCCCCATCTATCAAGGTCTACGTCCAACGATATTGCAGATGATCCAGCACACAACATTCCAAAGTCATGTGACAAGATAGCCCCACCTATCATTATCTACGTCCAAAAATATGGCAGCTGATCCAGCACACAACATTCCCATGTCATGTCACAGGTAGCCCCACCTATCGAGATCTACGTCCAACAAAATGGCAGCTGATCCAGAACACAACATTCCCATGTCATGTCACAGGTAACCTCACCTATCAAGATCCACGTCAAACAAAATGGCAGCTGATCCAGCACACAACATTCCGAAGTCATGTCACAGGTAGCCTCACCTATCAAGATCCACGTCAAACAAAATGGCAGATGATCCAGCACACAACATTCCAAAGTCATGTGACAAGATAGCCCCACCTATCATTATCTACGTCCAAAATATGGCAGCTGATCTAGCACACAACATTTCCATGTCATATCACAACTTAGCCCCACTTATCGAGATTTACGTCCAACAATATTGCAGCTGATCCAGCACACAGTATTCCCATGTCATGACACAAGGTAGCCCCATATATCAAGGTCTACGTCCAACAATATGGCAGCTAATTCAGCACACAACATTCCCATGCCATGCCACAAGATCGCACCACCTGTCAGGATCACATCCAACAAAATGATCCACACAATTTTTTGGCCATAAATATTCGAAAGATGCGTAATATGAGTAAAATGGTGCTGCGTTGGGTGATGTTATCGTTTTTAAGGAGTCTGCTGTGAGTTAGACGAAATGCCAGTCAAAGATAGTGGAGACTCGTTTAAAACACGGCACCATTTGTAGCTACTGTATATAGAAGGCAGTGTAATAGCGAGAGGGAGAAGATGACGAACACTGGTTGCCTGGTTACCCCACTGTCGGTTTTCTCCACGCCTTCCAGATAGACAGTCCGCTCAAGAACATGTCGCTGTTAAAACTGTTCAAAAGTGCAGACTACTGCTTGAAGACATGTTTTACAAAATACTATTGCCTGCTGCAAACACCGCATCGATGAGTTCTTCCCCGGATTCAGTTGGAGTATCATTTACACAGCCGATACTCTCTCAAGGAAGGAAAATGTACAGCGAGTTTTCGCAGCACATTCGTTGCATTCTGACATAGTGCTTAAAAATATGTAATATTGACTGTTTTGAAGAGTGTGATTCAAAATGAATTATGGTGATCGGATTCAGATGCCGAGAACGAAGAGTTATCTATAATCTGCATGAAAATCGGTCTACAGTAATAAGAATGGAAGAGTTTGAAAAAGAAGTGGCAATCCAGAAAAGAGTGATGCAAGGCAGCAGTTTGTCCACCTCGTCTTCAATGTTTATACAGAACAGGAAATCGAAGAGAAATTTGGAAAGGGAATTACAATCCAAGGAGAAGAAATCAAATCCCTGAGATTTGACGATGATCTTGATATTTTATCTGAGATAGCGTAAGATCTCGATAAATTGCTGAATGGTATGGACAGAGCCTTGGGAAAGGGGTACAAAATGAAAATTAATAAGTTCAAAACAAAAGTAATGGAGTGCAGTCAAATGAAGTCTGGTGATGAAGGAAATATTTGATTAGGAAATGAAATCATAAAGGAAGAAGATGAATGTTGTTACTTGGGTAGTAAAATAACTAACGATGGCGAAAGTAAGGAGGACATAAAATGCAGACCAGCACAAACAACGAAGAGCTTTCTTAGGAAAAGAAATTTGCTCACTTCAAACACTGATATAGGAAGTATAGAGATGTCTTTCAATTCTTTCATCTGGAGCACGTCTTGGTACGGAAGCGAAACATGGATAACAACTAGTTCACAAAGAAAGAGAATAGAAGCTTTTGAAATGTGGTGTTACAAGAGAAAACTGAAGGTGGGATGATTAGAGATACTGAATCCAATTGTTGAGAGGGGATCGGTTCGCCTAAATTTGACGAGAAGAAGAGATAGAATGATAGGACACATCTTAAGACACCCAGGACTTGTTCATTTGGTTCTTGAGGGAGGTAGAGGTGGTAAGAACAATCGGCGTAGGCCAAGGTATGAATATGACAAGCAGATTAGAGCAGATGTAGAATGAGGTAGGTATTTACGTAGAAATTAATAGATTAGCACAGGATAGGGCGGCCTGGAAAGCTGCAGCAAGCCAATCCATGGGCTGATGACTCAATACAACAACAACAACAACAACAACAACACAAATAAGATAAAAACAACATTCCTTGGGTCTCATCCACCATGCCTAGAAGTTCCATTCGAGGTTGGAATTTGATGAATGTTTGCCCAGTTTTACTACCAGATGCCCTTCCTGACACTCACTCAATGCTGAGGAATGCGTTCACTATTACATTTTTATATGATGTAGAATCCTGTATTTGGATGAAGAGATGAGTATTAAGTCGAACGCAAACAGTAAAGCCTCGAGGTAGAATACCGGTAATTAATCAGGCGTAATAAAAATCCTGGGTTCGAAATCGGGACCCTCCAAATTAGGGTACAATACAGTGAATGTTGAAACAATGAGCCTGATTTTGTGTTACTAATGTAAAATATTTAAAATATTCTGAAAGTGCACTCGAATTATACGAATTAGTAAGTAAAGAGATCCCGAAAACCTTCCTTAAGATGCTGTTGGCTGCACGGACGGTACAGAGAGGGATCCCTTATCAGTAAGAGGCAATTTGCCGGGCCACTAACTTGAATTAGCCTGGGCCCAGTGCTAGCTATAATTCTTGTAAGCCAAACTCCCTGGGCAGTGCTATATCTCTATTTATCGTGACCCTTGGTCTCCGAAGCTCTTCATTAGAGCAAGTAGCTTTAAGTGGAGGTATCTAGACTACCAGAATTATTGCCACAATACAGAATATTTATTTTACAATTATGTCTTTATTTTAGACTTAGAATACAATATATTTTTAGTTCTGTGACTATACTTGTAAAAAGATGAATGTATAAACAATTTAAGCAGAATAATTTCTGATTAATGCGCGCAACGACACTGTTGCTATCTCGTTGTAAAGCATGATATACCACCAGGCGGATTGGCCCGTTCGCCTGTGAGCTAGAATCCGGGAGGTAGAGGTTTCGAGCCCCACTCTCGGCAGCCCTGAAGATGCTTTTCTGTGGTTTATCATTTTCTCACCAAGCAAATGCTGGGGTTGTACCTTAATTAAGGTCAAGGCCCCTTCCTTCCCATTCCTAGCCCTTTTCCTATCCCCTCGTCGCAATAATAGCTATGTGTGTCGGTGCGTGTAAAGCCAATTCTAAAATAAAAAGACCTGAGAGCATGGAGGTGGTAATTATTGTTTTAAGAGGAAATGCAAGGGGTTCGGTACTTCGAAAAGGGAAAGTATCGGCCAGAGAAAGGCAAGGGCCACGAACGACATGAAAATGAAAGAACAAGAAATGGCCAAGGGTTGTCAGGTAGGACAGATGAAATTGATGAGCCTGGCTCAGTTAAGTGAGAGCAATGCCAGGATTCAAGTAAGGGCGCCGTGGTCATCAGCCTACGCTCCCTAGATCAGAGCTCCTGGACAAGAGTTTGACATCGGTTGATGCAATGAAGCCGCCATCTTGAGGTAGTGAGTGTTAACTGGGGAGAGCACATTACCAATGTCCGTAGAAAAGTGTACGCCACACTTCACTCACTAAAATATCATCAAAGTACACTGCTATTAAACATGAGAATTAGACTTATAAATAATCTTATCCTCCCTATGTTTTCTTACTGTGATGTACTTTTATTACTAATTGATGACACAAGAGAACAATTAACGCGATTACAACGTGCTATAAACTCTCCGTAGAAAAAACAAAATTTATTATAAACATCAAGAACGCTCCGAAAGTTTTGGTTCAGTGGGAAGAGTAACGAAATTCAAATATCTGGGAGAAATAATTCAAGAATATGGTTTAACACACATCTGCAGTAGAATAAAGGGTGTATATGATGGAAAGAGCACATGGTATCACAAAGAATTTTTATATCAAAAAATGTCTGTATATAATAAGCTTAAAATAAGGCACTACACTACAGTGGTGAAACCGGAATGCCTATATGCAAGTTAATGCCTGGTACTAAACTATAGATTAGATAAACTTCAGGTACTAGAAAGGAGATTCATGAGAAAGATCTTAGTCCCTGTGAAAACAACAGAAGTGTCGAAATTAACATCTAAGGAACATAGAAAACATAACAGAATCCATAAGGAAAAGGAGACTGCAATTTTGTGGACATATTTTCAGAATGGATGATTCCAGATTAACAAAATTATTTTCAAGTACCTTTGGAACAACAACGCAACAATTAGCTGGATTCAAGAAGTAAAGAAAGATTTAGAAAGAAATAATATAAGAGAAGAATAAACTATGGACAGAGATATTTTTAGAAAGAAGGTAGTAAGCATGGAAGGATTCCAAGGAAGATTGAACAAGAAGCCTGGTGCGAAGTGGTCCGAGGACAGAAAGAAACAGCACAGTGAAAGGAGGAAAGAATATTGGAAGGAACAGAAGATAAAACAACAAGGTATGAAGAACTGAATTGAAATTGGGCGTGGTCCTTAGCAGGCCTAATCGGAAAGGAGGAGAAGAATTAAATAAATAAATATAATATTACCGTGCTGTGTGGTTAATATTATGTAACTCTGGACTCAGGCATGGTAGCAAGGAGTGTAAAGTGTAATTTGATTTGAATGATTCAATTCTACAGGAATATGGAAAAATGAGCCAAATAGTCAATATTTGAGAAGAGTGTTCCGTGAAGAGTTGAGAAGAAATGTAGCGACGTGTGGGCAATAAATGGCTTCAAATTTTTCAAATACGCATTCCGTTGAATAGAGTTGTTTATAGGAAATCCAAAATGTCCAAAATTATCGATGCTGAGCATCAAAATACTTATCGAAAAGGTCTCAAATTTAAGGCCGCTGGGCATTATGAGGCCACTTCCATTAACATTGGCCAAGTAGTAAAAATTGATTTCGGACTCATAACCTTGAAGAAGTGTAATTGTTTCGAATTAAGAAGTACAATGCCAATAACAGCATTTCATATTCATACTGAATATAGAATTTAGTTCACCGTATTTTGCATCCAAAGTTGTTCGATTATTTTCTTAAGAATGCTGGTCGGATTTGAAAGGGTTAAACCAACTACAAGAGTTGAGTTCTTCTATGCGTTGAAATTTCAATGAGCAGCCGTGTATAAGTCAACTTTCTAAAATATGCACTATAAGATTGATTCATAGTGGAGTTTGCTTGAACTTCTCTGACGCTGAATAATCTGATTATCAAGACAAGTATATTAATTAAAATTTAAAGCTAATTACACAGACGTCTCCTTACTCAGACCAAGCTTATTTGTAATAACATTGGCATCGTTAAGGTGACAGCTTTATTAGTTATTCCTCCCCGCGCTTTATGACATGAAATTAAGTTACGTCACAGAATAAAGCGAGAAAGTAAACCCAGACTTTCTTAATACGATTTCCTTGTCTCATTAATTATACTGAAGGGAAATTTCTTCAGTAGGTTAAATTGAAACTCCTACTGAAAGTAATAGAGATTTCCTGGGGTTTATTTTAATATTGATAACATTACTTAGTAGAGAAACTAGGGGTCCCATAGTACGAAAAACGTAACATTAAGCTATTTTCTCAGTTACTGTAAGTTGAAAGGATAAAGCGCTCGGGAAGGTTTCAAATTGAGAGTCCTGGATAGCTCTACAAACTCAAAAATCGAAAATCACCTCTGGCCTAAATGCAGTTAAGAGAAAATTGCCTAAACTCACTTGTTTCTTTACTCGCTTTCTTTTTGATTCAAATGCTAGCCAAATAAACTTATTTACGTAATTATTTCTGTAATGTATTCCTTGATTCAATACCCTCAGGAGGTTTTTGGTTTTTGAAAGATGTCACAGAGAGTTTAGTTGTAAGGGCATAAGCGAAACTCTGCATTGACTCACATTAGCGCTCCTATTGTTCCTTAAGTTAAACAATGCAATGACTCACATTAGCGCTCCTATTGTTGCTTAAGTTAAACAATGCAATGACTCACATTAGCGCTCCTATTGTTCCTTAAGTTAAACAATGCAATGACTCACATTAGCGCTCCTAGTGTTGCTTAAGTTAAACGATGCAATGACTCATATTAGCGCTCGTAGTGTTGCTTAAGTTAAACAATGCAATGACTCACATTAGCGCTCGTAGTGTTGCTTAAGTTAAACAATGCAATGACTCACATTAGCGCTCGTAGTGTTGCTTAAGTTAAACAATGCAATGACTCATATTAGCGCTCCTAGTGTTGCTTAAGTTAAACAATGCAATGACTCACATTAGCGCTCGTAGTGTTGCTTAAGTTAAACAATGCAATGACTCACATTAGCGCTCCTATTGTTGCTTAAGTTAAACGATGCAATGACTCATATTAGCGCTCGTAATGTTGCTTAAGTTAAACAATGCAATGACTCACATTAGCGCTCCTAGTGATGCTTAAATTAAACAATGCAATGACTCACATTAGCGCTCGTAGTGTTGCTTAAGTTAAACAATGCAATGACTCACATTAGCGCTCCTAGTGTTGCTTAAGTTAAACAATGCATTGACTCACATTAGCGCTCCTAGTGTTCCTTAAGTTAAACAATGCAATGGCTCACATTAGCGCTCCTAGTGTTGCTTAAGTTAAACAATGCATTGACTCACATTAGCGCTCGTAGTGGTGGTTAAGTTAAACAATGCATTGACTCACATTAGCGCTCCTAGTGTTGCTTAAGTTAAACAATGCATTGACTCACATTAGCGCTCGTAGTGTTGCTTAAGTTAAACAATGCATTGACTCACATTAGCGCTCCTAGTGTTGCTTAAGTTAAACAATGCATTGACTCACATTAGCGCTCCTAGTGTTGCTTAAGTTAAACCATGCAATGACTCACATTAGCGCTCGTAGTGGTGGTTAAGTTAAACAATGCATTGACTCACATTAGCGCTCCTAGTGTTGCTTAAGTTAAACAATGCATTGACTCACATTAGCGCTCCTAGTGTTGCTTAAGTTAAACAGTGCAATAACTCACATTAGCGCTCCTAGTGTTGCTTAAGTTAAACAATGCATTGACTCACATTAGCGCTCCTAGTGTTGCTTAAGTTAAACAATGCATTGACTCACATTAGCGCTCCTAGTGTTGCTTAAGTTAAACAGTGCAATAACTCACATTAGCGCTCCTAGTGTTGCTTAAGTTAAACAATGCATTGACTCACCTTAGCGCTCTTAGTGGTAGAAAAAGGCAAACTGTTAATATAATGGACAGGATACCGATGGTTAAGAAAAGGATTGTAATATTTAGGAATAAAGTAACAAAGCAAATATTTTATTTACCTAAAAATCGTAGCTCATATCCCTGGAATGTTTTCAGCAATGAGTTGCTTGCCTGAAGGGCTGGAACTGTGGAGTTTCCTTCCCTCTTATGACGGACCGTTCTGGATGATTGCATAGGGTTTGTAGTGTTTTAATAGTATCCCTGTGAGATGTGTTCCTATGTTTAGTCACTGGATGTTTAGGTCTGGGGAGGTAGTCAACGAATTTAGCAAGAAACGCAGTGAAATCGTCAACAATTTTCTCGAAGTCTACGAATCTGGATTTCTTGAGAACTGAGATTTCCAATAAGGTACAATTTTTAGGCAGGGCAAACTTACTGAAGTGAGAAACACGTATAGTCCTACCGCACAACGGTTCTGCTACGAAGTTTGCATAAACGTTAGGGGTACGACCTATTAGCATCCGTAGAATTTGTTATTCTAAGTATATTTAGGAACAACGGGCTAGCCGACGCTTCCCATTAGCCAACCTAATTTTCATTCTAGCCTATTATTGTCTAAATATCCGAGCCCAAGTCATATACATAAAAGACTGATTTACATTTACAGTGGCAGGGTTATCGGCTGAATAACTATCATCCTTTTTTTTTGCTAGTGGCTTTACGTCGCACCGACACAGAGACGTATTATGGCGACGATGGGATAGGAAAGGCCTAGAAGTAGGGAGGAAGCGGCCGTGACTTTAATTAAGGTACATCCCCAGCATTTTCCTGGTTGGAAATGGTAAACCACGGAAAAGCATCTTCAGGGCTGCCAACAGTGGGATTCCAACCCACTATCTCCCGGATGCAAGCTCACAGCCGCGCGCTCCTAACCGCACGGTCAACTCTACCGGTAACTGTTATTCTTTGTTTCATGAAACTGTGTTTTAGTCAAGTCGGCAATGAGAAGTGTTCCTTAGGGCGAGCTCTACTTATGTTTACATACTGAATAATTTAACGCATTGGGGACAAAGGTACCAAACTTCAGAAGTTTTGACTGTGATAAACTCATAGCCTGGTGATAAAAAATGACGTAACTAAAAAGTTTAGGAATTCAAGGAATCAAAAACTAAAACGAGTATATAAGATGAAATATAAACAAACGGATAAATAATAATATAAGAACTAAAAAGGGTAGATCATATGATACAAGTCTAAAGGGGTACAAGGAAGAGAAAAACTAAAAGGTGTTGATCAGAAGAAAAATAAAGGGATACAAAAATAGAAAAAATTAAAAGGTTAGTCCAGAAGATGAAAAGTAAAGGTACACAAAGAACAGAAAAATGAGAAAGGGTAGATAAGAAAAGAATGAAGGGATATAAAGAATAGAAAACTATAAAGAGAAGATCAGAAGATAAATTAATGGGATACAAAGAATAGAAAAACTAAAATGGGTATACGTGGGGATAAAATATAAACGAATAGTAAGAAGTGAAAAACTACAAAGGGAGATAGCAGATAAAATAAAGGGATACAAAGAATTGAAAAACTACAAAACGTAAATCAGAAGATCAAAATAAATGTATAGAAAGAATAGACAAACTGAAAATGGAAGCTCAAAAGATATATATAAAGGTATACAAAGAATAGAGAAACTAAAATTGGTAGAACAGAGGATAAAAAATACCGGGATACGAAGAACAGAAAAATTGCAAAGGATAGGTCATGCGGATAAAAATGAATAAAAACCCAGAATAGAAAAAGTGTAACGGGTAGATCGAAAGATATAAACGAAAGGGATGTAAAAAAGAAAACTAGAAAGGGGAGATCAGAAGATAAAACAGTTAAGGGATACAAAGAATGGAAAAACGCCCGAGGGTGTATGATGATAAATTTAGAGAAAAATTGTTTGTTGCTGAACTAAGGAAGTATACGATAATAATATCCAACCATATTAAGATACGTATCAAAATAGGTTACTGCTTACGAAAGTTACATTATGAGACCAATGAAACACTAATCACTTAAAATAACCTGTAAAACTAAATTAGTTATAATATAAGATGAAGAAATGAAGTGAAAATCTTGATCTTGACAAGAAGCCATTACAGCACGTCAGTGTGGGAGCAAGTAATACAAAAGCCGTAAAATGATGCAACAATAAAAAAGGAGCCGTGTACGTCCCACTCTGGCGTCGGCTGCGATGAAATTTAGTTCTAAACCTCTTTTCCATGACTAGCAAGTGGGTTTGAATATACATTGACGAGCTGCTTCTTGTCTTACTAAGCTCCATCTCCACCAAGACGACGTAGAGAAGGGAGCTAGTTTTGCTGGAAATTCTGCGTCATAAGGCACGAACCTATCAGAATTGAAATTGAGTCTGTTGATAAATAATAAGAAACTAGCGTAGCCGTTGACGAAAGATGTGTACAACAAGAAATCATTAACTCTGAGAACAAAACTAAGGCAGTATAGCACCGTTATCAAACCAAAAGAACTATTCGCTTCTAGGACCTTGGATTTAACCCTTTGTTGCACTGTGTAACATATATGCAACATAGGTTAACAAACTGTTCTGCACGCCTCTGGTGGGCACTTCAAGAACCAATGCATATTCCACCCCGTTTATATAATACCCTCGACCTTAGTTACTCATAGGTCGGTTGTACTGTGGCCTTAGAGTAGCATATGGTATGAAATGGAAGAGTCGACACCCCTTTTTTGCATGATGTAGCATATATACAACATAGATTAACAAATTGATTTGCACGCCTCTGATGGGCATTTCATGAACCAGTGCATGATCCACGTGAGTTCCAAGTTGTTTCTAGAATATCTTTGACCTTGTATATATTTTATGTAGGAACTAGTTGAATGGCAAATGTATCAAAGAGAATGTTTATCCAATATATCCAGTATTATTGATATTTGTTCAATAGTTTTACCGTTCTATAAATCTTATGGGAAGTCTAAAAATAACTTTTAAACATGAAAATAAAAAATCAAGCAGAGGTTTGCTGGAAGAATTGGAGTAGAAACAAAGAAAGATCATAAGGAAGATTCTGGGACCTATATATGTTGAGGCAAACAACGATTAAGACCTAACAAAGAATTATACAAAGAGACTGAGGGAATTATAGAGTCGATGAAAAAGAGACGAACACAATTTTATGGACAGCTCCTACGAATGAATGAAGAAAGCTGACTCAAAGACCCCTTACATATTTCGAAGGGAATAAGGCTGTTCCCAGGTGGTTTATGGAGATGATATGGAGAGAATGGGCATTGGTCATGAAGTCACCCAAAAGAGGAAAAACATTCGACAATTCGTTTCAGACTTCAGAGAAGGAGGAGAAATGAAATCTTCAAAAGTGATATTTACAGAAAAAAGAAGGAAGGAGATAAGGTAACGAATGAATCTATATTTGCAGAAGATCAAATCCAGGGGAGGGAAAAGATGATCCAGGATACTTCGTGATCCATAGTGGCCAAAATCGAGCAGCAGAAGAAGAAGAAGACGAGCAAGGAACCGCAGAGCCAGAGAGGGAAAGATAATGAGTAAGTGTTTCTTAATAGGGAACAATGAATCATGTTAGATAAGATAACTGTTTCGTTCAGTGTATTATTTTTCATACAATGACGTAATTGCCAACTTCCCGTACAGAAAATGACACTTTAAAGTAATGTAATTCCGTCCCGAACTGTTTTATTAGAAACCGTCTCCGGTTGGTTGAACTGCGCTTCAGAGTTATATTGTTGAATTGTTTCTCCGCCAGACTGCAGCACCGTGGCTCCCTACTCTTCTACTAAAATACTGACGTCTCTGCATTCTTAGGGCAAGTAATTTGCCGTTATCACAATACTGACTAATCTTTCTTCCTTTCCTACCGCTTTTTCCCACACCTGTAAGGTCTTCCTTCTTGATTTCTTTCTTTTCCAACCGCTTTTCCCCAACCTGTGGGATCTTCTTCCTTTCTTTCTTTTCCTACCGCTTTTTCGCACATCTGTGGGATCTTTTCTTTCTTCTATTCTTTCTTCTTTTCTTTCTTTCTTTCTTTCTTTCCTTCTTTCTTTTCCTACCGCATTTTCTCACACCTGTGGGATATTCTTTCTTTCTTTTCATACCGCTTTTCCCCACACCTGTGCGGTCTTCTAGCTTCCTTTCTTTCCTTTCCTTTCCATGTGGATCTTTTTCCTTTCTTTCTTTTCCTACCGCTTTTTCCCACATCTCTGGGATCTTTTCTTTCTTCCTTTCGTTCTTTCTTTCTACCTTTTTCTCTTTTCCTACCGCTTTTCCAACACCTGTGGGATCTTCTTCCTTTCTTTCTTTTCCTACCGCTTTTCCCACACCTGTCAGGTCTTCTTTCTTTCTTTCTTTCTTTCTTTTACTACCACCTATTCCCCACACCAATGGGGCCTTCTTTCTTTCTTTCTTCCTTACTTTCTTACCAAGCTCGATAGGCGCAGTCGCTTATGTGCGGCCAGTATCCAGTATTCGGGATATAGTGGGTTCGAACCCCCACTGTCGGCAGCCCTGAAAGTGGTTTCCCTTGGTTTCCCATTTTGACACCAGGCAAATGGTGGGGCTGTTCCTAAGGCCATAGCCAATTCCTTCCCGCTCCTAGCCCTTTCCTGTCCCAACGTCGCCATAAGACCTATCTGTGTCGTTGTGACGTAAAGCAACTTATCTTTCTAACTTTTCCTACCGCTATTTCCTTACACCAGTGGGGTCTTCTTTCTTTTTTCCTACCGCTATTTCCCCACACCGGTGGGGTTTCTTTCTTTTCCTATCTCTTTTCGCACCCCTGCGGGATGGCGAGTGCAAACTGCGTCGCACATGTATTTTACGGCGGGATGCCCTTCCTGACACCAACCCTATAAGGAGGGATGTAATCACTATTGTGTGTTTCTGTGGTGCTAGGTAGTGTGGTGTGTTGTCTGAATATAAGGAGGAGAGTGTTAGGACGGACGAAAACACCCAGTCCTCGAGGCATAAGAATTAATCAGAAGCGATTAAAATCCACGAGCCAACCGGCAATGGAACCCGAAACCCTCTGAACCGAAGACCACTCAGCCAACGAGTCGGACCATCACAATATTCACTAATGTATAGGTTAATTCATTTCCAAGAGATAAATAAAGCGTATATTATAAAGTTCATTTTACCTTCATTAACCCAGAGCCAAACGATCATATTTACAACTCTGGTAGCTTAATTGGCTGATCTTTACTTCAAATAATATACATTTTTATATTTTATGACAACATAACCCCGTGTACACACCTCAATATCTTTCATAGCAAGACAGAAACTACAAAACAAGGAAATGGCAATGCAAAGATAAAACATGGTGGAACTCCACCGTATTCTCCGGACTTAGCCCCAGCAGGCTACTTCCTGCTTCCCAAACTTAAAAGAAACATGTTGGAAGAACGTCATTTCTAAACCATAGAGGAGGTTGAGGACAATAAGGCAAGAGAACTGCACACCGTACCAGAAAGTGTGTTGCAGGAGGCTTTCCAGAAATGGAAGTGACGATGGGAACGGTGTATTAACAATACCTAATTTGAGCAAGGCGGTGTTTAAGGGCGGACCTACATCTTTGAACATAGCAAAATGGGGTGTTTTAAACTTTTTCCGCAGCAGTGGAAAATAATTGTAAAAGTAAACTTAGTATGACATGCCTACATATTTAGCAATCATGTAAACCTCACCGCTCATAATTCAGTCACTTCCATATTGTCAAAGATAAGGATAAGATGTGACGGAGCAATGAAAGTAATAAAATTCCTCTAGCCAGTACCAGAAGACACAGGGCACTGTATCGCCAACAAAGGCATAAGGGAGGTATAAGGCTCGGAATTATGAACGTTTAAGTTCAAGAGGCGATAAGTAACTTTTACTCTTCGTCCTATAAGACAAAATATGTCGTCTTGAACACCAAATTTATCTTCACATTATGATCTTTCCGCTTTTAATAAAATTTGTATTAGCTTTACGTCCCACTAATTATTTTTATGGTTTACGGATTTCTAATTTTGAAAAAGCTCGTTGAACGTTTTACATTATTGGATACTCCTTTTAAGTTTTAATTTTAGACTCACTTGTTTACTTGATTCAAGAACTGGAGGAAATCAAAAGAAAAGCAGTTCGATTTGTTCTGGGTGACTTCCGACAAAAGAGTAGCGTTACAAATATTTGGGCTGGGAAGACTTGGGAGAAAGGAGACGAGCTACTCAATTAAGTGGTATGTTCCGAGCTGTCAGAGGAGAGATGGCGTGGAATGACATTAGTACACGAATAAGTTTGAGCGGTGTATTTAAAAGTGTGCTTTTTGCTATTGGCCGACACAGATATGTCTTATGGCGACGATGGGAGGGGAAAGGGCTAGGGCTGGAAAGGAAGCGGCCGTGGCCTTAATTAAGGTACAGCCCCAGCATTTGATGGTGTGTTTAGAAGTATGAAAGATCACAGTATGAAGATAAAGTTTGAATTCAAGAGGACAATTTGAGGTAAATATTCGTTTATAGGAAGGGGCGTTAGGGATTGGAACAACTTTCCAAAGGAGATGTTCAATAAATTTCCAATTTCTTTGCAATTATTTAAGAAAAGGCTAGGAAAATACATGTAGGGAATCTTCCACCTGGGTGACTGTCCTAAATGCAGATCAGTTGTGAATGACTGATTTCCACCTCCCCATTTCGATTCTATACTTATCTCTCGTTCATTGAACTTGGTTATCATTTTTCATGGATACTGTTCTTCGTTTCTTTTATTAGTCTGATAATAATAGCTTATAGCTTCCGTAGAGACCTGGTACAAATCTTTCGGGTAGACGCCTAAGATGAATTCTAATGAAGAAGACGGCAGAAGAATTAACCAATGAAAGATGAAATCCCCGACCCGGCCTGAAATACAACCCGGGCCCGCCTTAATCAAAGGCGAGCATGTTAACCAATTATCTATGGAATTTATCCACAACACACGGCAAAATCCCAACTAATTAATATGATTCGCGTAAGCATAAGATTAATCGTACACAAATATTCTTGGGCGGAGAATTATACAAACGCTTCTGATTGCAAATAGACCTCCTTCCAGATTTAGGTGAATGTACGTGAAAGGAAGGAACGATCTAGAACGATGAATTATTTTTGGAAATATAAATGCGAAGCAACAAATTGGATGAAGACCTTCAGGAAGACTGAATAAAATCAAGGTTGTAAACTGGCTTGGAACAACAGGAAGCCGTAAGAACAATATAAGATAGAGAAACCTGTAAACAAA
The DNA here is from genome assembly GCF_040414725.1 of Anabrus simplex. Classification (NCBI taxonomy): domain Eukaryota; kingdom Metazoa; phylum Arthropoda; class Insecta; order Orthoptera; family Tettigoniidae; genus Anabrus; species Anabrus simplex. Next base: position 78,457,436 of record NC_090277.1, read on the forward strand.
TTGTTGTGGGAGCGACATCAAAATGTCCTCATGAGAGTGAATAAGAAAAACTCCTTCCCGGATTCCATTTTTCTGTAAGACGCTTCATAAGTATTTACAGTCTTCTCTCCTGGGGAATTCCCGTAAACCAGAAGATAGTATTAATTTTTGAGAATATGTCTTATGCAAGGAACCATGTGATCAATACAGCATCACACTTCCTTGTAATGAATGAATGAATGAATGAATGTATCAATCAATCAATCAATCAATCAATCAATCAATCAATCAATCAATCAATCAATCAATCAATCAATCAATCAATCAATCAATCAATCAATCAATCAATCAATCAATCAATCAATCAATCAATCAATCAATCAATCAATCAATCAATCAATCAATCACCACTTATGTTTATTTAAGGCTGTCGCCAAAGGGGCGGACTGAATATCAGTTATGATCCTGAAAATCCACAGCCTGTTTCCAGTCATTCTTCTGGGTCAGGAATGGACTGAATGAAGCCCCATCTAGCGGCGAGGATAGGAATTGTGCCGGCTGCCGAAGCCTGTCACTCTCCTATGGGGCAATGATTACTGAATGACAGATGATGTGAAATGATATTGGAGAGTGTTGCTGGAGTGAAATATGACAGAGAAAACCGGCGCACCCGTCTCGCTTCCGCTGTGTCCAGCACAAATTTCACGTGGAGTGGCTGGGATTTGAACCACGGAACGCAGTAGTGAGAGGCTGGCGCGCTGCCATCTGAGCTACGGAGGCCCTTTAATATCAGTTATGATCCTAGGCTTTTTAAAACGATTTGAAAGACGTTGGGAATTTATTGAATATGTGCTTTGTTAAATTCCAATCTATAATCCCTCTTCCTCAATTTGTCCTCTTGAATTCCAGCTCCCACGTACCGGCAAGTTTTAAGATTGAATGTTTATTGCTTTCTTTACTTAATAAAAAATCAAAGAACATCTCCGTACAGGCCATGAAGGCCCTTGGAGGGGTGAAAGGTAAAGGGTTTCACTAACCGTAACCTCGACACTTGATGGGGTAGAGTGGTTAGCTCTACGCCCGGCCGCCTTTGTCCCCAGGAATTAACCTGGTACTCATTTCTTGTGTAGGCTGAGTGAACCTCAGGGCGCTGTGCACATCCGGAAGTGGAAATCTCATTTCTTAAATTTTTCGACTTCGTGACGGGGAATCAAACCCACCTCCTTCCACGTGAACCGAGCACGCACTTACCACCTCGGTCACGCAACCCCTTTCTGTATTTAATAGGTTACATATATTTTTTGACATGATCCTGAAAATCCACAGCCTGTTTCCAGTCATTCGCCCGGGCCAGTAATGGACTGAATGAAGACCCATCTAGCGGCGAGGATAGGAATTGTGCTGGCTGCCGAAGCCTGTCACCCTCCTATGGGGCAATGATTACTGAATGACAGATGATATGAAGTGATATTGGAGAGTGTTGCTGGAGTGAAATATGACAGAGAAAACTTATTACCTTAGTACCTGTCTCGCGTCCGCTTTGTCCAGCACAAATCTCACTTGGAGTGGGGCACATCCGAAAATTTGTGTCACGTGACTGAACAAAATGTGTAACTGAACTAACGTCATATTAGCTGTTACTGTAGGCCTTGTTCGCCAAAGATGTTCTGTGAAATGATCAAGTAAATCGTTCGTCATCAATATATGAGTTCCAATTATTCATGATCGCTACCTTTTCGCAAAGGGAAATGTTCTTTTATCCCCTCTGGGTAAGTTTTCATTTAAACCTGCCACGCACCGCCAGATTGGTGCGTGCCGCAGCTTGGGAAACACAATAAATTCTCGCTTGGATGGCCTAAACAACGACCAGAAATTGTTTCACAATGACCTGAGTAGCACAATGGAACGCTACAGGGATTCTGTCATTTACAGAAACTTAGTGAGTGACATTTGGAATTCTAGATCAGTTAACTCCTTTTATTTGTCTTGTAAACGTTTACGACGTGCCTAGTATTTCTGTCACAATGAGTTGTTGTGTTCCTAGGCTACATCTGTTTTGTGTTTAAATATTCCCACAGAGAAACACAGAACAGCAGAGATAATCATCCTTGTTCGTGAATTAATCTGTGATTAAACATTGTAAAGATCACTCACCGATTGAAGCAAGCAATTGAATGCAATTGTAACACCAAAATATTGCTAGGAAGCCTGCCGTTAATTGGGGACAATAAAATCACGCAGCGTTACTGAAGTCTTTTTGTACTCCGGTCTTTATTTTAGTAGACATTTTATTGACAGTTTAAGGAAGATTCTGGGACCTATATTTGATGGTGGACAACGAAGATTAAGACCTAACAAAGAGAATGAGGGAATTATAGAGTCGATGAAGAAGAGACGAATACAATTTTATGAACATCTGCTACGTATGAATCAAGAAAGGCTGACTGGAAAACTCGTTACACATTTCGAAGGGGAAAAAATTGTTCCCAGGTGGTTTATGGGGATGATATGGAGAGAATGGGCGTTAATCATGAAGGCATCCAAAACAGGAACCACATTAGACAATTAGTTTCAGACTTCACAGAAGAAGGAGAAATAATCTTTACAGAAGAAAGAAGGAAGCAGATAAGGCAATGAATGAAGCTACATTGGCAGAATATCAAAGCCCAGGGAAGGACAAGATGATCCTGGATACCGTAGTTTTTACTCCGTGGTCCATAGTGACCAAAATCGAACAGAAGAAGAAGAATCATCAATGACCTACTTTTAGGGTTGTCTCCCAGGTGGCAGATTCCCCATCAGTTCTTTCTGGCTTTTGAACGTGAACGATCATCGACAAAGGGAACATGGAAATAAAAACTTTAAAACGCTTTTAGTGTTTGGATAGAACGCGTATATCACCGAGTGTATTTTACTTATGATCACTTTTAATTTCTCAATTGACAGATAAAAGAGGGGGCTGCCTGTTGCAAAAAAAGAAAAAAAGAAAATCTGAAACGAATTTTTAATGGAATAGCGCTCCAAAGAAATTTATGCTAAATTTGTGACGTCACACGCATACTCTGTTATAAGATGGCGCTGTGTTGACTCGCGCGCTGAGGTGGAGATTACCTGTCGCTGTGAATACATCGAGGTCAGTTGTATAGAATAACATACTTCATAATGGAAAAGAAAGATTTCATTAGGATTCGGCAAAATCATCTGAAAGAAAGAGTTGAAACGAAAAACGTGAATGATTAAAGAATAAAGGAAATTAAACGAAAAGTACGTAATGGGCGTTACTATGAGAAACTGAAACAACGAAAATAATATTTACAACAAGTAACTACTTTGAAGTACAGCCTCCATGGCTCATGTGGTAGAGCGCCGGCCTCTCACCACTGGGTTCCGTGGTTCAAATCCCGGTCGCTCCATGTGAGATTTGTGCTGGACGAAGCAGAGGTGGGACAGGTTTTTCTCCGGGTACTCCGGTTTTCTCTGTCATCTTTCATTCCAGCACAACACTCTCCCGTAACATTTCATTTCACCTGTCAGTCATTAATCATTGCCCAAGAGGAATACGGTGGGCACAATTCCTATCCTCGCCTCTAGATGAGGGCTTCATTCATTCCATTCCTGACCCGGTCAAAGAAACTGGAAACAGGCTGTGGATTTTCGTTCAACCACTTTGAAGTAAATTAGGATCCGTCTACATCAAGTACGACTTTGTTAGAAGACAGGAAAAGTGAAGAAGTGGATTTGAAATTCCACAATTAGATGTGATTGAAGAAACTGCTCGTGAACAGCGTTGTAATCGCGTTGATGAATTTTGGAGCAAGTATTTCAAACAACATTTTCTCGACAATGAATTTTGTAATGTCTGTTACAGACTTTGAAATAAGTATAGGAAACTCTCAAAAAACCTTGCCGCCGTTACAATATCGACAACGCACAGACAATTTTTTTAACTTAATCGTTTTCAAACAACTTGGAAATGTATAGAACATTCCGCATTCCCTTACTCCTCCTTCTATAAAGGGATATTTCCCCAATTTTTCTCCTTGAATTCCACCTTTATCTTCATATTATGATCTATTCTACTTGTAAAAGCTCTACTAATGTCAGGTTGGCTGTCTACCTCATACTGAGCAGGGGCTCATCATGGGCCATCGGTGAAGAAGCTGCTTCGTTGGTGGTGGTTCCCAATTGGCAAAGAACTTCTGTTTTGTTAACCTCCAATAGTAGAAGGACAGAAGGTAGTTATTTCTGAAGTTTTGCACCATACTTCGGACAAAATTCGAGCTAATATCCTATTCGCAATATACTTATGAATAGACTGCGCGTGTTTAGGCTGTAATCGTTTAGAATGCCAACTAACGTCAATGTTATCTAGCCTGCTGTTCTGTAATGTAGTGAGAATAACATGTATGTTGGTCGTGTTCATCCCTTTGTGTTAAGAAACTATTTTAATCTGGCAGTGTACACAATTCCGTGCAGGTTGCATTGCCTTGAAATGAAAGTAATGGAAACTGAAAGCAGAAAAAAAGGAGGGAGTTCTCCCTTTAAGTTAAAGCAGCTGTGAGAGTGTGTGGAAGCTTTCAGTGTAATTGTATAGGGTCGGATAGGTAATCACTACTTTCTTACTTTACAGAACAGTACTCTTTTTCTCACTGCAGCGCAATTTTCAGAATAAATGCCTTTGATTTCTGCCAATAATCTACACTTAATCCCATAATTCCTCAGTGCGGATAACATGTTTTCCCTTGGTACTCTGGAATATGCCTTCTCTACGAAACATTCTTCAATTACCTGGTGACCCTGACAATCCCCCTGTGTCTGAAACCACACTGCTTACCGTCCAACTCACTGTCGACAGCACATCGCACACTCCCTTTCAAAATTATTCTTATTATTATTCATCGTCAGAGCCACTGAGGATCGCGAGATCTCACTGTTTGTCTTCTTGCGGGCCCACCAGGTTTTCATCATTTCGGAGTGTGCTTTCTTCCATGCATCAGAGAATGGACATGCTTCAGTCGAGTTGGGATTTCTTCTTGTGTATAAGTGGTGTTCAGAGCTGAATGTCTGTTTCTGTGATTCCATCCTTTTAAAGAACCTTACCGACCTCCCCCAACGAAGGAGTCGTTTAGAAACTTCTGAACTAACATAATAAAGGTTTGTAGGTTCCTTCAGCTGATAATCTGAAGAGATGAGCGTAAAACAGTTATCCTCCCTTTCCCGAATACGCTTGATTTCTTTTCGGTCGAGACCAAGAATTTTTTGGAGAATTCTCCTTTCCTTAATTACCAGTTTTCTAAGCAGGCTGGCTAGGTGCTCTAACTGTTAAATATTCTCCTTCATATTTAATTACAGTTTTATAATCTCTGTTTCCTTTTACGTCTGAGACGACATAATAAATTAATTATATACGATATGTTTTGAGTGAGTCGGAAGGTTGTTTCAAACTTAATGTATTAACATTATTGTTATTATTATTAGCATTATTATTATTATTATTTGAAGACAAGAGATGGTAAGATAGAGAGACTTGACTGCTTCACGTACCTTGGGGAAATTGTACAGCTGAAAACTAACGAGACAGATGATGGCCGCTGCTTTTCGATGGACGCATTCTTATACAAGAGAGAACCCATGTCAAGGTGAGCTATAAACTTAGACAGTACAACACACTGATTTAAAACAGTGATTGTGTGCAAGTGAATGCCTCGGAATGACAGGATTCTTGGGACTAAGAGAAGCTGAGAAATTTGAGAGGAAGATCCTCTGCAAGATAATTGGGTCCAGAAAACGTGGATGGCCAGTGTAGGTTACGGTGGAAGGGCAGAACTATACTAGGCGAGCGAAACATTGATTGTGTCAACGAAGAAAAGAAGACTCAAATGTTATGGTCATTGATGAGTAGAGGGTGACAAAATACTTTACAGTAGAGCAAAAGTTTCCTACAAGTTGTTCAGGAAGACAAGAAAGGATCCTGAGCAGTATGGATTAAATCGGGAAGTTATCAGTGGGGAATTTCCCATACATGACATTAATGTGTTACATCCCTTGTAACGAAAAATAAATATTAATTGTTCATATTTTAATGGAAGTTATTTATATAAAATTGAAATGCACAGTTATTGATACTCAGAGATGAGGAAACGAGTGGGGCTGGCTAGTGACTGCTACTAATTGCCAAACTACTCCAGAGATGGCAGCACGAGCATTAGTTGAGCTCTTTCGTGAGGTTGGAATGCGGAACGAACAGCCACATCCGTCAAGGGGGCGGTGAAAGGTGGAATATTGTAAATTATCGCGTGTGGCCGTGATTTATTTCGTGAAATACTGGAGTTCTTGCTTGTGAACGGTTGTTTTCATGTGCTATAAATGGTGATATATGACAAATTTGTGTTGTTGTAATATAAATTATTCAGTTGCTTGTGCTTGTAGGTAAATATCAAACAAAGGTTGTGCGGAAATGTTGCGATTTTGAAATAACATCACACCGATCAGAGAGTAGTTCATCAGGCATGGATGTAGGAGCGCCAGGGTCTCGCGTTTCTGAAGCGCATTCCGAATTTAATTCTAACCATTGTGTAATCGAACGATTAATAAGAGAACCATTTAGTATACTTTCTTTTACGGAGAAAAGCAGAATTATAAATGAAGGACAACCGCGTCCAACTCTGAATGTAACTACACAAATTAAATCGTGTGTTAGTCACTTCAGCATGAATATTTATGGAGCAGACCATTGGATTACTAGATGTCAAATCTTAAATAAACTTTTCTGTTGCCTTGTTTGTTATTTTCTCTTGAAAAATTTGTTTGGAATGACGATCTGTTTACGTTGATGTTCGCATTTTTTTCTATTACATCCCCTAAACCAGAAGTCAGTAATCGCCACTGGAAGATATCTTAAACCGAACAAAGTGTAGATCAGTGATCGAGAACTTTTGAGGCTTTCATGACGAACAGAAACTGTACAGGAGATGGACAGAGGCTGCCAGAGAAAAACGTTAAAAGATTCTGGGCTTCCAATACTATGTGATTGTTGCTTAACGTCGTCTCAAAAGTTCGTAAAGAATAAAATATATTGTTATTAATAATAAAAAGGCTGGTGGTTAGTGTTAGGCGGAGGAGAGGGAAGTACGAGAATATGGGTACATCGTAAATATTCCTGTATGATTTCATTCTTGTCTCGTACATCATAATTAACACGTTCTCTAAGCTAAGAAATCTCTCTCTCTCTCTTGTGTATCTGCAGGAACAGCAATATGACGATAATACCTAACATTCGTCAAGCGGTTTATAGAAAAGGTTTCTTGCGCTCATTACACGGCTCCTGATGTGATGTGGACTGACATTAATCACCTCGACTGACAACACGGGTGGTTAGATTACACTAATATATCATCCAGAAAATTTCACTGCTTCAGTTTTAATACAAGGCACAAAGCAATATTTGATAAGAGATTCATAATGAAGTTCTTACTTCGTTCGCAAAAAAGTAGCAGGGAGAGGGGAATTTAAAAATACCTAACTGGTGATCATTGTTTTATATCCTTCTACGCTGAAAGTTTCTCACAATACAGATTTATTTTACATTGAATAGAAATTATACACCCATTTACAACAAAATGTGTTGGAAAAATTTCTACGTGGGAAGATCTAATATAAATAATTATGTATTTGAATAAAAATGTGCTACGCTATGTTACCTAGCAACCGTGAAGGCTGTGATGTTAAGTATTGATGGATGGCCATGACCTACAGAGTGGTGATGGTGATTGCTATTTTAAGAGGAAATACAACTAGGCAAGCATCCTCTATACATGGCCTGTGCACCTCTCAAGGTACTGTTGCTAGGTACCACATTATGATATTATTTCGTAATACAAATTCTCGGATGTCTCCCAGTTCTGAGACGTATTTATGTCGCAAACGAAGGTTTCCGCACAGCATCATCATAGGCTGACACGAGTCCCATTTGTATTTACTACTGTTTGGTCGAACAGGTCATGCAGGTCTCTCCCTCACTGATGAATACAAGAAGACAAATTAAGTCTTAACAGCAGTGCGAATCAGAGAGCTACGTTGAATGAACACGCAGCTTGAGGCAACAGCAGATTCCACAAGGCTTTCATCAGATAGATGGGTTTGAGACAGGGCGCATCGTTGGACTAACAAAGGAAAGTTGGACGTTTTGGCGGATTGTTCGCCTCTTGAACCGTGCTGTCTACACCGTGCGTCGGTCTTGGACGCAGTGTGAATGCGAGAGTCAATTACGGCGGACCACCAGCGCGGAGGATTGCTTCATCGTGCACGCCACAGGCGTCGCTGGGAATAATCCAGAGACATGTCACGGCAGCTGGTGATACGTCCGTATCCATCAGTAACTTCTCTAGGCGGCTATACGTTTTCCAGCTAAGACAATCTTGGTTACCAGCGTTTCGCCTCAGTGTGCCAACTTGGGCTCATCAGTTGGTAACTAGCACACCTGCCAAGATGTATGTAGTGGAGGCCACTTGGAGCCTCGGACAGCGTCAAAACGCCTGATGCCTACTAGACCATCAGAAGAACTTAAAATATTTGCCGTTTATTCTCGAAGTGGTGTGAGCCAAAAATAGTAGGCTAACACCACAAATCCATTATTTAAGTCGTCCTTTATATAGTGACAATCTGGTGTACTTCATACTCGAATATTCCACGCATTATACATTAGGGTTTTTTGTGATGAATGAACTTTCTCACGCTTCAGGGCCTAATAATGTACGTCCAGCGCATGTGATCCTTACTCTTATTATATTTGCCGTTTTGGAACATGGGAGATTTCATTTTTATATTTTGAACAAGGCCAAGTAATGTATTTATTCAAGAAGAATAAATCCAGTTTGATTTTCTTTAATTATGTTAATGCTTACTGTTGTGGTGCCACCCCACGTCGTTGAAGTCAGCAGACTATACAGCGAGCCTTCGAGAACACGGTGTATTTCCCAGCCAGTATACTGAGGAGACTGTGACGTCAGCCCGCCTGCGGTGTATTTATAGGCGAGCAGGCGGAAGAGACAGGCAGGCTGTTAGCAGCTGTCCAACGACTAGTCTACAGCGTAAGTCGGGCACGGAGCTTACGCCTCTTCAAAATGTGCACCGAACTGGTGTACTAACGCTAGCCGGGTGTTGTATATACTTCTTTGTTACTGCGTATTCGGTATATCTTAGCACAGTTTGTGTTCCAGTATTACAATTTAAATTTTATTTTATTTTAAGTCTGAAACGACCTAATAAATTAGATCTAAACTTATGAAAACTTACGGTTTGAACGTATAAGGCAGAAGCTCAAATCTCCTCTTAACTCTAGTAAATGCTACATTAAATTTATTGTAATAACAACTTTGATTATCTCTAAACTGCAAATATGGAGATGTACCACTAGGAAACTTACGGTTCTTCGCCTTCTAAGCGATTGGGGTACTTAGGAACACGTGGAATCAACATTTATTGAGCTTTCCTGCCTGCCCAATAGTATTTCATTTCCATAGATTGTTGCAAATTTTGTTCCTCCGACCAGGTACGTCGTGTTGGTTTCTTCTCGTCTTCCTCATATCCTCTAATTCAGTGAGATCTTTCTCTACTTGCTTGTACCATTTTGATCTCGAACCTTTGATTTGCAAAACATTGTGTATTCGATAAGTAAGTCTGTTGTTATTCGTCCTTTCAAGATGGCTTAGAAATTGAATTCTTCGCGCTCTGATTGTATCAGTAAGTTTAAACATTTTAAAATATATTTCTTAGTTGTTTTTGGGGTAATTTATTCCATTTTTAATTCTTGGCCTTAAGATTCTGATGATTTCCCTTTCTTTAATGTGTAATTTTTCCTTTGAATTTTTATGATGTAAATTTAACGTTTTTGAAGCATAAACAGCTTCAAGTTTGATCTATGTTCAGTAATGACGAATTTTGTTAGTCTGAGGTAGAGGGGGTGACGCTCACGTGAGGATTGGTTTCCGCCCATGAAAGCGTCCACATTGTAGACTTGTATATATTTTTATTTTTTATTATTTATTTACTTATTTATTTATTTATTTATTTATTTATTTATTTATTTATTTATTTATTTTTGGGAAGGGGGAGGGAGGGATAGGGCGGGCCTATCCCTGAGGTTGTTTACAAACGTGAATAGATGGAGGTCGAGAGGAGGAGGGAGAGACTGGGCGCCTGGGGTGCTGGATTCCAGCGCGCGGGTGCCTGTAATCAAACGGAATGGCGAGGATATAGCTTTGTCAACTGTGTGGAGGTCCGGACGTGCCGTTTCAGGAAGGGCGGCTCCTTTCTTTGTTCCTCACCAGGGGAGGACGGCGCGGCCGGTCAGTAAGGTAGTTATAAGGGTGGCGCTCACATGTGGGCAGATTTTCCGCCCATGTGAGCCCCCACATAGTAGCCTTAGTTTATTTTTATGTTTTAAGGGTGGCGCTTGCTTTTGGCCCGGTTTTCCGCCCATGTAAGCGTCCACATTGTAGACCGTTTTTTTTTGTTTTGCGTCCACAAGGTAGAGTTAGTTCATACTTTTCTCTTTTTCTCTTTGTAATGGTAACATGCATTTGGGCCGAAAGCCTGTAATGTTATTCAATAAATACTATACTATAATGACGAATTTTACTGTTCCAGGACAAGCCTTTATTGTTATAAACATTCTTTGTATATTGAAAAAAATTCCATTTTCTGAATTACTGAAGCTACTGATTTATTTTCCAGGCCATTTTCAGTGATCCATTCACCCAAGGGCTTAAATTCCGTTACTCTTGCAGTTTTATTCAATTCATCATAAATTTAGTTTTTTCATATGAGATTTTAAGTCCTATTTTTGCTGCTTGCTCTTCCAGTATAGAAATCTGTTTCTGTGCATTAGGAATGTCCTTGGCAATTAGCGCCATATCATCAGCAAACGCTTAATTTTTGGTCCTAGTCGGTGCCATGGTGCACCTGCTTTTCTTCACTCTCTGATAACGGTAAATAAGATGCTCAATGCTCTGCAGACGCTATATGCACAGATAAGGGTTAATTGAGAAATGTTTAGACAGAATATTAGTTGGTATACATTATTTGCAAGCTGTAATCATTGCCGGTTCAATTAATGTGTAACTAAGAGAAGCTGCCGTCAAGGGTACTGAACAAATGACATGGAGGTGATCCCTCGAGGCCGTATCAACTAGGTACATACTGCATTACGAGTAATGTATCTCTGATTACATTCACTCTAAACATTCCACGTCAGATATGACCTAGTTCCCTTAGGCTGTTAATAAACACTCACGTAATGCATTCCGTTCTTTCAATATTCCAGTTTGAGTTACAAGTCAGAACATCGTTTTACCATTACGATATTAAGACCTAATATATATAAGCACTTACTTCGTAACCAGACAAATTTATAACCCCATAGCACAACAGTCCCCCCCAAGGGCCATGGCCTACCAGGCGACTTCTGCTCAGCCCGAATGCCTGCAGATTACAACGTGTCGTGTGATCAGCCCGATGGTTCCTCCCGGCCGTTATTCTTGGCCTTTTAGACCGAGGCCGCCAACTCTCCAGTCGCCCGACCTGGAAAGGTCCGTACTCCAGCAGACGATGATCAGTAAGACGTTAGGAGGCAACTGCTGAGTCCTTTAATTTGTGATGAGGTGACCGCTGATTGGGCACAGGTAGTGGGAATGTTTTATAAGAAGTTGTGGCAACTTGTAGATTTCCATTACACTCTGAAAGTTAAGTAGTAAGACCAGTTCATGTTCAAAGCGGTGGCCATGGGGCGGACCGAGAAAAAGAAACAAAATACTGGTAGTAGCACAGAATACAGCGGTTCACCGCTAGATGGTATTACAGAAAAATGTCCAAGGTGTAGTCTAATTCTAGATGAGGCCTCTTCTACATTTAACGATAAAAGTAAGCTCTTCTTCTTTAGCGCTTATCACGTCGCACGTGGTCCGCTGTCTTGATATGCCTTCTCCATTTTACTCAGTCCTGCACGGCCTCGAGGCTGAGGTGTGCAGCCTGCATTTCTTCTGTGATAGGGTCCATCCACCGTTTCATTAAACTTCCATGTGGACGACGACGTCCTCCAGGGTCAAATTTTGGCCACAGAAGTGCTGTCTTGAGGCATGACATGGCCTATAATCGGGGCCTTGTCTGGTCTTTGCCGGACCTCTTCGCTTGTCCGTGTTAGGCCCAGGTACCATCGGAGCATTGTTTCCTCGTCGCATCGAGACAAGCGAGCTGGCACCAGAAAAAGAGGAACCGGCTATGACTTAAGCTCCTCCTGTGGATGAGTGCGCTAGAATAACATCGACAATATCGCCTGCCTGACATTTGAGCTCCAGCGGCTCTTAAAGTGGGAGCGTGGATTTGTGACCACTTAGCTGAATCCTCACCTTGTTACTTTCATGTCTCCTATTCGACCTCCCTTCGTCAACTCTTGATTTTTCCGGTCATAGTGGTATTAGGTTTGAGAGTCTTTCATTTTCACGCCCTCCATTCACATTTCCTTTATTTTTCTCATACCTCTTGTCTTCTAAGTGTCGCTCTTTTCCCATGCCTGCCCTGCTTAGTGTTAAGAGCGAGTGACTGCCAAATTATACTTCCACTTAAAACCGTAATCACTATATAGACTGGTCACATAACGCTATACAGTTAAAAGCAAATATCACCGCCCTATTATTTCTTTAATTGCTCATCACTGCTGCCAACTTGTGTAGTTAAATATTGAAATCACGAGACATAAACCTCAACAAACTAACCTCGATATGTGTACGAAAAATGGAGGTTCTTTTACCCAAGTGAGTGATCAATTACGATATTCCTTATTAAGTCAGTTTTCAAGCTCAATGAAGAATTAAGGAAATAAACACGCTCTCTCTAACCCTCACTAAATATAATGTTATATATTTCCACCTTTATTTTGATATACGCATTAATATGACCGCATTATTCCATATTTGCCTGGTGTAAACAATTTACTTGTCAGACTGAAGTGAAACTACGCTGTAATAATACATAAAAGTAAATATATAACATTTGAATTTGCTGTAAGTCAGTAAGAATATAAAGGCTAAGTCTGCAAACCGTTCCAAAGTCGTGACTAGGCATGGTTAGATTAGGTTGATAACGAAATTTCATTCCATTTTCAACTGAACAGATCTTAGGCTATAGAGGAGGTAATGTTGCTTCGCTTTTCTGAAGAGTTCTTGCAGATTTTCCTTGCTTGTTATACACTGTGAATGTATTCTCTGCATACGAATTGGACGAAATAACACTGTATGCTGCGTACGTCATTTAGCTACATTCGAACACGCCACATTTCTACGTACCTAGTATTACTAAAACAGATTTACAATCCTACAGAAAATGAAAATACGATTTACTTATACCCACAAATATAACACTAGTGGTTTTGACACCACGTCAGTGGAAGTACGTGCAATTTTGCAAGTCACGAAAAAATTATGGCTACACAGTGCTGGATACAGTAAACTCTTGGTCATGCCATGAAATTCTGCAGGCGCGGGGAGCAATGTGCATATTGATGTACACGGACTGGCAATAAACAGTACTTTATTGACATCATAGCCTGTAAAGACAACAGTTCTCACGGATTCATCTTAAATCCAAACGTTACGTTCGAGCACCATAGCGGTCAGCCAGAGGAGGTCAATCTCGAAAAGATTATGAAATAAAAAGACACTATCCCTTACTGCAAATCTAAATACTACCTTCAGGAAAAAGGGATAATGGTCGGAGCTCGTGGTACCGTACCTCGTCACTTCGTCGCCCCGTGGAGACGCTTCCAACTTCCGAGGCTCCTTCAAAATATTGAGTCACCAACTCTACAGCATAAATTATACTGTTTACCATGCATCTTTTATAATTTAGAGTTTTCTTTCATTAATAGAAATGTTCAGATGAAATTTGATATGTTTTACCTTTTTCTTAGTGGCAGCCTGTAAATACAGGAGGTTGGTCCTACATAAACGGAAATGTAGATAGTACGACGCCGTATCGGCAAATAGCGTCCCTACACTGTAAGGATAGCAAAGCAGAATAGAACTGAACAGTTAGAAAATAACTGTAAATCACGACATTGTGTATTAACAGAGGAGAAAGAGTAAGTTTCCACACTTAGTGTATGTAATTGCATGGCAGTGTGTATACGCACAGACTTCTAGTTCCTTTGCTAAACTTCTTTCTAACAATTATATATACCAGGCGGTCCGCGAACGCCGTACTATATACGTATGAATGTCCCGCATGCAGTACTGATAAACGGGATGTCTACTAACTGATTTTCACAGGGGCTCTACTGCCAGCAGGTAAGTTTCCTTAGAATATGAAGAGATAACAACCGAACGGAGCATGCTCCTCAGCGCTACCCGTCTAATGCAACCCCTTTCATTACCAAACCTCGTATTCGACCGCATAGTACTAAGCTGGTGTATGGTAGAGCAACACTACATTTGCTGTCTGCATATCGATAATGGCTAGTGTGTTCAGCAATGACGAATACACAGACATAATTTTAATCTGTGGAGAATCAGGTCATTTGGAATGAAGCCGAAGCTCGCATACGGTATACAAATGAATTTCAAAACTGACGTCTGTCTTCTACACACGTATTTCCCAGAACTGTATTAGCTTCATACAAACAACTCTTGTGTAAAGAGGAATGTCTGCACGTGTATAAATTAATAGCTTATTAAATTGTCTTTGCTGCATGTTTGACGTATTTGAAATGCACCCCGCTGCGGAACGTGTGCAGTAAAATGACTGCTATTTGTTTCATATCATGCGAAATACAGGACGTTGTTTGCCGCATTCGCAAACAAGTGATTAGGAACCCCATGCATCAATACTGCACGCGGGACATTTCTAGGTATAAAGTACAGCGTTCGCGGGCCCCTTGGTTATATACTGTATTTGATAAGGAAAAAAGCTTCATTGGTCTGAGGTATGCTTACAGAAAGGAAACTCTTAAAAGTCTTTAAATGTCATGAGCAGGTCCTCTTCCAGACAAACAAAAAAGATAATTTTCATAATGTAGGAATAAAACGTAAATTTTATTTAAGGAATGTTTGAAATGTGGCAATGGATTCTTTGCTATTCCTAAACGGATGCTGGAAGCTTTATTTTTCCTGTCTAACTCATATTGCGTGATCTTTTCGTTTTCTATGAGACAGTATTACCGTTTATATATCGCTGCCTTCTCAGAAGCTTTTATCTCCGCGAAGTAGGTGTGTCTTGCGTGTGGAGCTGACGAATGCCTGTCATGAAAGTGTCATAGCACTATCAGGTAGCGCACGCACCAGTGGTCCTTCCCATTGCTTGCCTCGCCGTCCGTTAAATAGAAATGACAAACGGTCTTTTTGATGCCCAGCCAAGCTCCGAAGTAAAGATAAAACACAACAGAACAGCGCTTAGAAAATGTTCTCGAGGAAAATGAGTCGGAAGAGATAGATGTTGGACTTCTGTTCCGTGTGCTGAATTTAATATGCTTATTTTCTAAGGGGACAGGATCATCGTAAGCAAATCTGTTCTGAGGCGTGCCCTAAATACGATAACCAACTTCCGCTATGAAAGAAGATGGACAGAAAGGCTAGGCCATTATGAAGAGCACATCTATCTGTAAAAAATGTTCCAATTATTAGAGCTTAGCACTTTCTTGATCATGTCATCACTAAAGTGATCTAAGTCATCGGCCTCTAATGGTACGAAATGTAATTTCAGTTTAAAAGTTCAATCATCCAATGGCCAGAAAAAATGTGATGAATGAATGAATGGATGGATATGAATTTAAAGCAATCGGTGGATCCAACCTAGAAACAATCATAAACAATAGCATTACTGACCAAGGGACTGCTACTAAAGCACAATCCTTCTGAATCGAGGATGCTTGTTGTATACAGGTATACAGGTCAGTGGGCCTTCATAATGCTACTTATCGCTAATAGGGTAGAACCATTGTATTTGTCATGTTACGGTACTAGTCAAAAGTAGCGCAGACTCACGGTGTTCCACACATTATGGTACAACTCACAGACATCGCAGACCCACGGTGTCGCTCATAATGCGGTACTAATAACGTTTACTGTAAACCCAAAATGAACCGCTCTCTGCTGTTACTATTCACAAACCTATTGTGTACCTAACATAGTAGTACTATTTGCAAGTAAAGGCGGCCCACGGTGTTCCCCGCGTTATGGTACTAATCATAAGTATTTTCATGGTTCTAATAAAATCAGCCCCTTGGTCGCCCCTTTTATTCGCCTTTTACGATGGGCAGGGGATATCGTGAGTATATATTTCGCCTGCGTCACCAACCCACAAAGGGTCACAGTAAAGTACCTTTCTCTTTGAATTCACTTTTAATGTTGGTACAAGGTATCTGAAACATCTGTGCGATATCTTATTCAACATACAAACGCATAATAACTAGAAAAGTATGAGAGTTTTGAGTCTCACTGAAGAATGAACTGTCTTGCTAGATTTGATCTTTAATATGCTGCACACTTCACATCTTCCTCGTCTTGATTTAAATACAGGCTGCGTTTCCCAAACTTACATCAATAGGCACATTTTCCTTTTTCAGGTTGAGGCACTTTATCAATCAAGAGTCTCAGGATGGGTTATTTCCTTCGTAATACTAATTTTGTGGCCAATCCTGAGGTAATTGCAAGGAATTTTGTTTAACGTCAGAAGTAGCAAGAGTGCTTTCATCATATAACTATAGTTTCCTTTAATAGGATGGGATTTGAAAGTGTCAACGGTCCAGAAAGGATTTAGTATTATTCTCTTGTAATTTATCATACTTTTTGCCATAACACCGGTCATATTAGTTATTGTTCACGAAGGGATGTTTTCTAATGAATTTACACCTGTTGCTTTTCCCATCGTATTCCAAAATAACGTACTTTTTATTATTTGAATATTTACAATCGGAATAGAAATGCATTTTCACCTAAAGCTTAGCTCTTAAAATGTTCACTAGAAATTCATATGACGGATGGACTGATAATAAATCCAGTCCCGTGGTTTAGACAGAGCAGGCATTTCTCTTACCTGGAAGCTTGGTGTTCTATTCCCGACCAGAACAGGGATTTTTACTTGGATCAGAGAACAGATAGCAGTTCGAGTCATCCTAAGTGAGCCATAGACCGTGAATTTTCAGGCAAACTCTAGCCTGTTCTTCCGTAATGTAGCAAGAGTTACATAAATTTTGGTGGTTCTAATATGACGTGCCCCTAGTGTTTATGCAAATCTTTTAGCATAACCGTTGTGCACTTAGCCGCTTTAGTAAGTTTGCTTTCTATCCTCTTACTGCCTCATATTACGAGTAAGCAGCTCTCTGTCAAAAAGAAAGGTTAGGAATGAAATGAAATATTCATTAAAATTATTTGTACTTTAATGTGGGGGATGAATTACGAACACATTTTTTGTTGTGTTGTGCTTAGTTAAACGCTGACCATGCATCACCTCGTTATCTACAGGTCTTAGGGATGAGAAGTGGTTCCTTGGTAATCCAAGGCTCGTCAAGATAGTAGTGTCATGGGATTTATTTAGTTGTTTTGTTTGTTTAATGAGTAAAAGAATTGTATGAGTTTATCGACTCTCGTGTTATTGTTCCTTGCATTCATCCCAGTGTTTGTGATAAGTACTACATGAGAATTAGGCCCAGTTTTACAGTCGTATGCCCTTCCTCACGGCAATCTTATGCGGAGGGATGTGTTCACTACTGAGTGTTTCTGTGGTGGTCGGCAGTGTAGTGTATTATCTGAACATGAACTGAAGAAAGTTGGAACAACACAAACACTCAGTCCCCGAGATCTAAATAGGATCTTCCTAGAAACAGTAGACGTAACAGGGTCAGGAGTACTACTGCTGAGTGTCTGAAGAAATGTGGACTTGAAGTGAATGAGGAAGCAGTCCTTTTTATAACCAAAAGGCTCTATTGAACGTGCTGATAAAATAGCAGAAAGCGCAACAGAACCTCAATAATAGACTCTACAGTAATAATTCAAAGTGGAAGCTCGTAAAACAAGGCAAAATACTGTACTTGGAATATTGCTTCAGTTATCTGAAAGAATGACACGAACTAAAGAGATTGGAAGTCAAGAGAATTGACTGGTTCGCCGTGAATTGCTCCTGGTTAATTAGTCCATTATTTCTAACGATAAAGGTAAGTACAATGTAATAAATAGCCCTGGGTGTGTTAAGGCACTTCTCGTATATTGTACACCGTCACCCGCACAGTTTCACTGAACAATAAACTAAAGCTCTTCCTCCGCTGGATAGATGTATTTAAAATTCTCATATATCATTAACCAAAAATGAATGATTGTTTAAGTTTTAAACTAGGTAATTATTCGGCTGTACCTCATCGAAACCCTTGGCTATGATAGCTACACTTCCAGAATGTACTCTCTCCTCGTAAAAAGGGGAGACGATTCTCTTTAATATCAGCCTTCTTTTTCTAAATTGTTCTTCTATTTTCAATACTAACTTCGTAAAATATAATATTTAGAAGATCAAACATACCTAAATTGCTCTTTCTATTATATTTAGAATTTTGACACGTTACTTATATTACATTCATATAAACATAAAACAAATGGGGATAGACCTGAACCTTGCGGCACTCCTCATCGTGCACTTCCCATATTCTGTAATATTATTACCACTGTAATTAATTTACTCGCCCAGTTATCATAACACAATGTACAGTTTTTAAAGCAATGCATACATCGTATGTTTGTTTTTCAAGATTCGTAACAAACAAAGTTGCAGCTCCATGCTCCTGTAGCCAATACGATTTCACAGTGAATTAGACAGTCACCACAGTTATGTTTATTTTCATGTCATTCAAAATTACTACTCTAAAATAGCAGTGAATGGGATAATGAAACGCTTTAAAAGTCCTTGAATAGACGCCCTGAATTGTTAAACAATTAGATGGAAATTTCCATACAAATTGAACCACTGTCAAAATGTAAATTGCGTGGATGAAATAATAAAACGGAACAGTTAATTAAGTGAATACAATGGGCAGTACACTGGTCAATGGTTTGATAACGCGGGTGCTTTTTAATATTACACTAAGAGAAGATGAGGGTTCTTTACAAAGTCCAAAAGTGTAAAACTGGAACTGGAATTTATAGGTTCATCTCAAGAAATGGAACGATATTATATCCAAGTGTCAGTTTTCTAAAAATTAATTCCTGACATATATATTCAAGTACAAATGACACAGCGACTGTTTTAACACTAGCTTGATCATTAATTGACCCAGTAAACACGTTCTGATGGATTTCGTAATTTACATAGTGTATTTTACATTATGTATACATTCGAGGACAGATTGGGCCAAATATTCGTTCATAGGAAGGGGAGTTAGGGACTGGAATAACTAACCAAGGGAGGTGTTCAATAAATTTATCATTCCTTTGCAATCATTTAAAGAAAAGGCTAGGAAAACAACAAAACATCAGACAGGGAATCTGCCACCTGGGCAACTACCCTAAATGCAGATCAGTAGTGACTGATTTATTGACTCATTCATTGATTGATTGATTGATTTATTGATTGTTTGATTGATTGATTGATTGACTGACTGACTGACTGACTGACTGACTGACTGACTGACTGACTGACTGATTGATTGATTGATTGATTGATTGATTGATTGATTGATTGATTGATTGATTGATTGATTGATTGATTGATTGATTGATTGATTGATTGATTGATTGATTGATTGATTGATTGATTGATTGTTCATCACATAATACCCTATAAATATTTGTATAAGAAATCATTATATTTTCATATGTTCCACAATGTGTAATGAACAACTCCTGAAAAACCACATCCCAGGTATTTGTAGTTCTTGAGAAAAGGCTCAGTATTTATCGTATTTTAATATGGTAAAGCAAATTTTAAATACATTTTCTCTAATATACATATTTTGCTGAATCTGATGTTCGTAAACGTTTACAAACACATCTTTAAAATTTGTTGGAATATTTATTTTCTCAAGATTAAAGTAGATTTAAGTGAACTCTCTGCTATCACTTCTGGGAGTCTCAAGGCATTTTTCAATCAATGGGGAGTTTTTCAGTGTTATGTCTTTTGTAAATTAATGTAAAATATTTATATTTCAATGCGAATTTGTTTTGATGGAGATTTTCTGGAATTGGCTATGTCCGTTCTAGTGAATGAAACATGTCATCTTAGCTTAAAATGTATTGAATTTTATATCTTAGTTTACATTTTTAGTAGAATAGAATACTCACATCTCCTAGTTCCTGATCGCCTGGAACTGTAGAGAGTGAGATAAATCATTTATTGCAATTAAATTTTCATGATTTCCTTGTTACAATTAGTTTACTTTCTATTTTCAATACTAACTTCATAAAACATGCGTTAAGAAGGAAGCCACTGATATTCATATTCGTCTCTATTAACAGATCTTACCCATAACATTTAGAACAGCAAACATACCTAAATTACTATTTGTATTTTATTTAGGATTTTGACAAAGTGCTTATATTATATTCATAAAACATAAAAGTAATGGGGATAGACCTGAACCTTGTAGCACTCCTCATCGTGCTCCTCCCATATTATTTAATATTATTACCACTGTAATTAATTTCCTCGTCCAGTCATCATAACAAAATTTACAGTTTTTAGAACAACGTATGCACGGTTTGTTAGTTTTTCACTACTCGTAATAAACAACGTTACAGCTCCTTGCTTTATTTAATCATTAATTACTATTAATACCCAATCTCTAAGTTTTGTTGTTTAACATTTTTGTCCTAGACGTTAACATTGTTATATAGTCCAGGACAACATGTAGCTTACCCCTCTTAATTTGTGTTAGTTCAAGTATTTACTTGTGTCATTAGTCTGAACAGTGTTATCCTAAGGTTGCAACAGACATTATGGATTAACTGAATGACTGTATGAATGAATTGTATTCATGCATGCATGTATGAATAAACACTCCTCTCCCCCACCGGGGAGAGATCACAAATTAATTAAAGAGTAATTGAATGAATGTTTGAATTAATTAATGCTCTTAACCTGCACATATGGAACCGATACTTATAGTATTGACAGACTGGTTCAACGGTCAGAGAAGTTTCCGTAAGTGTATGGAATCCCAGGTATGCTTTCCGGCCCGTCCGGCGGTTTTAATCACGTTTCGTTAATTTTTCTTGGCAGGAGGCTATGTATTTGAGGGGACTTGTTCGTGAACAACATAGAAAATGCTCCAATATTTGCTTATATTTATTGTACTTCCGCTAGTGAAGTTCAGCATGCACAAGGTTATAATTATTATAATAATTCATTTTTGCATACATTTTGTAATGGGTTGGTACATGTAACTCATAAACCAGAAAATTAACTGAAATGAAATTTTTCATAGATAATCACCATAATCTGGTCTTAAAAGTAGAAAATTATTGCGATTCTAACGTGTGAGAATTCTTCAGATTGTATTTTCAGCATTTACAAACAAAAGATATTGAAAATCTTCAGTAGTTGGTCCTAAATAAATATGGGAAGTATTCCTCCGGGAACTATAAAAATTGTCTACATTAATCCAACATATGCCTAAGAGTTCTGTACAAAATTTCAGATATCTATCCTAAATAGTTTCTGAGACACATGTACCAACCCATGAAATGACAAAATGTATTCAATATTACAAAATCTCATTAACAAATTTACAACAAAAGTAATGTTTGTGAAAGCAAAACCTTCATGTATTTGAAATACTTCTTAAGGCATAGCAAAATTATCATAATATATATAACCTCGGGCATTTAAAATTTCAGTAGCAGGAGCACCATGAATTTAAGCAAATAATGGAGCAGTTTCTGTGATGTTAATATACAAGTAACCTCAAGAATTTCTTAATACATAACATAACCTACGTACAACATATCACACTATCAACCTCCAAAGAAGATGCACGCAATAGCCTCCTCCGAGGTAACAGGTAAAATGGCCATGATATAACAATACGACTGGGGTGTGTTTTACATTCCTATTCTTAAGAAATAGACCCTTAGGTGAATAGATTGAGACTTTTCAAATTACATTTGAAATAATGTGATGCCTCTCTTTGTCGCTGAACGTTTTCCCTTCTGCTCGGTATCACGCCAATCAGGGCTCTCATCCAATCAGAGCAAATGAGACATCAATCAACGACAGAGTCCATTACTCTCATCTTGCGTGATGCATGAGGGCGGAATTTCATTGGTTAGTCTCTCCTTTACCCACACAAGAAGTGTGATGGCGCCTTTGTTGATAGGGTCTCGTCAATCAGTGGCTTGCCCGGCTTCTGGCATTTGTCAGCTCCTGTCCATCGCCGTAAACGAAGGAGGAAGCGAGAGGGAGAATAAAAAAGAAATTCCTTCCGAGAATTCAATTCCATTTAGATGTCCATTCCTTCGAGACTGAAATGGAGTTACAAAGTTCTATTGGTGGACAGATCATCTCTAGATTTAAAGCAATGGGCAGTAAGAAAAATTCACTGGGAATTGAAATGCTGTATATTGGACCGTCTGCCATAACCACAACACCTGATCTGTACAATAAATCTTCTGATTCAGTTTCAACAAAGGATAAACCTGAACAGTTCTAATTATTAAAAGTGACGTACTGAAACATCAGTTTCCTTAAGTACATGTTTATATGTTGTAATAACAACATTAATGAAATTATCAAGACTACATAGTTGTTCGATTGTATTAGCCAGCAACCTTGTTGATTTTCAAATTATTATTAAGGAAGTGGGGGGTGGGGTGAATTCCGTCCCTGCATCTACTTTTGTCCCCTAGGGATTTCCAGTTTGCACGGTTGGTATCTAATGTTTAGCCGTGTAGCCTCATCCCGTTGTCCTGTTGTGAGAGTTGTCTGCGCCACGTTTAGTTTCCATGCACAAGGAGGACTCATTTTTCATACTAAGCTGAATTAGAGCAGCATTCAAATTAAGAGCCTGTTATTCCTAGAGTGGGCACTGATATACTGGAACACATTTCAGTCGTGTTGTGTGGTTCCTGGCGTGTAATCGCTACAATGAGGTGGTTGGAGTGAGTTACGGTAGCGGAAATTATAATAAATGAGCCAATGTTCGTAATTTCGTCCTCCTTCATTGTATTTGGTATTTATAAAGTTTATTATTATCTTCAGATGGGTAAAAACAAGCAGTGGGATAAGGAAGCTATAAAAAGGCTGTTAAGGCAGTGAGGCACAAGATAATGGGTTACAAACGTGTAAGTAATGCTTTTAACATCCCACGAGCAACGTTGAAAGATTATGTGACGTATCCCTAGTGTTTATGCAAATCTCTTAGCATAACCGTTGTGCACTTAGCCGCTTTAGTAAGTTTGCTTTCTAGCCTGTTACTGCCTAATATTAAGCAGCTTTCTGTCAAAAATAATACTAAGGAAACATTTTTCATAAATGGCCTTCAAGTAATTAATTATAGGAAAAGTGTTTGGTAAGGTTAGAAATGAAATATGCATAACAATTATTTTTACTTCAATGTGGGGGATGAAATTACGAACACATTTTTGGTAGGTAAATTTTTGTTGTGTTTAAGTCAAATTTTTACAACCTTACGTTGAACATTTTCATTGTAACTTGTTCGTAAGTGGAGAATATATTCAGTAATATATACACCAATTTCTAGCCTTGTTCATAATATTCCTGATTTTCTACTAGCCCATATATGCTAATGTGACGATATATGAACCTCCTAACTTAACAATATTGCAGTGCAGCGTTTGGTTTGTTTATGAATATTGGCATGACCAAGCAGATTGTATTTTCTAAAACACCTAAGTAGTCCTCCCTGCACATTAACAACGCAATTGTTCAACTAGTGTCAACCTTCAAATATCTTGGATCTACACCGTCTTACTAATAAAAAGTCCTTATACAGTTGTTTAACCCTTATAGAGTTATACAGTGAATAAACCCTGCATAAGCGTTTTACATTTTTCTTACTAATAAACGAGGTATACGCATTGTATTACTATACAGCACGTATACACTCGTTCCAAGGCGTAGTTCACTGACGTATATCGCACGCTCACCTCCTTTATGATCGCTTCTGCTGGTTATCTATGAGCAAAACTTTCCGGAAAGTCTTACAGCAGTACGGCATATCGAAAAGGCAGTGGCAACACTAAGTGAGACAGCTGGAAATTGGCTTATACTGATATCAACATTTCTTCAGCTTGCTTGTGTAATGATCGCCAAAAAAGAAATGGAAAAGCTTAAGAAAAGATCAACAGCTCCTAACAAACATATGGTGAAGATCATCAACGTTATCATTCATTCTTCAATGGGATAGTACGGAAAACGTAAGCAATTGTAATTGAATCGGCGAGTTGAAAAGGGTACACATTCCAAAATCCTTACTTTTCAGGAGAAAGGAAGAACTGTTTTGTAGCTAAAAGAATGCTTTGATGAAAAACGTTTTATTAGGCATTTATACATCATATTTCTGCGTATTCAACTACAAAGTATAGAAATCATATTACGTACGGTTTTCAAGTTACACCATTTTTATATCAAGGAATATGTCCCTTTTTATACTAAAATTTGAGAAAGATCTACAGTAAGATCTTTGTAGAGGCAGATAATGTATAATAAACTCGCAATTTCAAAAGTCTATTAAGCAGTAACACATTACACAAACATACGCCCAACCATCATTTCTTTTATAGTTATTCATTGGCATTCCGTCTCTCTAAAGTGTTCTACTTTACGAAGATGTCCAAACTCCATAACCTCTAAATGGTGTATGTGTTCTATGTTTAAAATACCGTGAAGATCATCAACGTTATCGTCCGTTCTTTCATTGTGTGTTCAATGTTATATGGGTAAGTCGAATATTTCACCACGATTATATTACTGTAGACAATAAATACTACGAAAATAAACTGCTCACTCGTTTCTTTTCCCGCTACTCGCTTCTATACAACGCTTATACAAGGGTCCTGGTCTGTATAAGCAATTCAATGAATAACTATAACAGATGTATACAGAGGAGGCTTATGCGCGGTTTATTAGTGATTGATAAGGCCCGGATCTTTATGACATGCCATATTTCATTTCTTTATATTATTTCCATGGAAAATACAAGTTAAGCATGATTTCATTTACGGTGACTAAAATTATACAATTTTCACGGGTCATATAAAGTCATATTTTGGCTCTTTTAACGTGTTTTGTCACCTTCCGGTAATTTTTCATATTACTGTCATTGTTCATGCTTTTATCATATTTTTATCTTTCTATTCCATTTTCGCATACCTGCTTTCAGTCGCCTCAAAGACGGCTTTTTCACATCTCCTAATTTTTGTCTGTATTTTCCTACAATTATCGTTCTTAGATATGTATATTTGTGTAAATAAGGAGGTTAAGCTGTATAGAATGAAACAGATGCGTATAAGGCGAATATTATAGTGAGCCACAAATTGAACTCTAATGATTCGAAGTGCTTCAAATAAGTCCCAATAACATCCGGCAATGTTGAGTGGTTTTTTTCAACTTGCAAGACAATGTTGCGGAAATATCGAAGTACGTTCCCATTTGAAAACTTTAATGACATTTATGTCATTCTGTGCAGAGTAGAGAATTACCCTTGGACTGACTAATTAAATTCATTAATAAAACTAATATTATTTCTTATTTATTATGTCAATTTAAACAGTGGAAAGATTTTGAAGATTTCCAAAATGCGACGTAAAATCTTTTAAGTCACATTTATTGTTATATTTCAATACTATTTTTTAAGTCATAAATATCCGGGCCCTAGTGGTTGAGCATTGAGTTCCCAAGAATGAAATCTTACACATTATTGGGCAAGCCAAAAATTTATTCAACTGTATGGAGAGTTCTGTTCACCAGTAGAGATCTCAAACTTAAGATCAGAGTCAGAATGTTGCGATGCTACGTTTTCCTTGTCCAGTGTAGTTTTGAAGGCTGGACAGGCAGAGACGTGTACAGAAGAATGCTGGCTACAAAGGAAGATCAATGAGGAAGTACTCAACTTGTTAAGAAAGAAAAAAGAGGCTTAAAACCATCAAGGAACGAAGACGTCAAACCATAGAGAATAAAACCCACCTTTTAGTAGCCTACGATGACCCAGAATGAGGGTATTGGGCTTCGTCTTTGGAAACTCGAGAAAAGGGGATTTTTACCTCAACTTCTGAGTCCTTATCATCAGTAACCGTCAGTTTTAAAGGGCGGTGTTCTTGAAGTAAACGGACGTCCAATTGCTCCAGGACAAAGAGCCGATAGATCACTCTGAACAAACGTTAGCATTAAAACCAATTACTCCATGATATTCGCTGTTCTGTGAAGCGTCATAATCGTAGCTAACACAGGAACCATTAAGGATGCTTTGTCTGTGTATAGCAGGTTGTATTATCCACTTGCCAAAGGAGAATCGCGGGAAATCTACTCATGAACTGAAGATAATTAATTGCATTCATTCATAGCCATTATAGTCTATTACGCCTTACAGTTAGCAAACCCATGTGAAATTACAAACCGCCTTCACAATCCTCTATTCACTTCCATACCTAAAAAATGAAAATGAAAACCTACAACCTGTTTTCCAATCTTTGACCACGTCAGGGATGTAATGAATGAATTAGATATAGGCTGTCAGTACGATGGGGTCGCCACTCCCAAAGTGATTTATTTTAATTACTGATAAATGCTATGAAATGAGAATGGAGAGTGTTGCTGGAATGAAAGATGACAGGGAAAACCGGAGTACCCGGAGAAAAACCTGTCCCGCCTCCGCTTTGTCCAGCACAAATCTCACATGGAGTAACCGGGATTTGAACCACGGTATCCAGCGGTGAGAGGCCGACGCGCTGCCGTCTGAGCCACGAAGGCTTCTACTTCCATACCTATTACCTTTAAATCATTACAAACCGACCCTACCCTTCCTCAACTTGGTCTCCCTCCACTTCTCTTGCCCTCTATGACCGAGTCAATTACTGTATTCTCATAGGCAATATATCCTTCTCTATTCGTCTCACACCTCCGAAGGTGTTTTATGTGTACACCTTCATCCACCCACTTCATCCTTGAGATAGCCTTTACCTGCTTATTCCCAGTATCCTCCTGCAATTGTCCCCACCTTTTTATACCAGCGATCATACTTGCTACTTTCACGTCTGTTATTTCTAACTGAGGAATCAAACATCCTGAGTCAACCCAGCTTTCACTCCGTGCAGCAAAGTTGGCCTGAAAACAGACCGATGTAAAGGTAACTTCGTCCGAGAGATGAGCTATTTCTTACAGAAGACGGTTGATCGCAAGTGCGAGTTCACTGCATTAGCTTTACTGCAGCTTGATTCAATAATTCAATTTCACTTTCTAAACAACGATCCTGGGAGAAGTAAGATTCCAAGTAGCCCGTGATGTGAAGTCGTGATAGGTGTCCATGACTGAGAGACATGTGAAACAGGAGCGATATGATCTTGCAGGCTGTGATGTGAAGTATTGATGGATGGCCATGACTGAGAGACATGCTGTCAAAGAGGAGCGTTAGAGTACAGATGGTTGATGTGATCTTGCAGGCTGTGATGTGAAGTACTGATGGATGCCCATGACTGAGAGACATTCTGTCAAAGAGGAGCATTAGAGTACAGATGACCGGTGTGATCTTGCAGGCTGTGATGTGAAGTATTAATGGATGCCCATGACTGAGAGACATGCTGTCAAAGAGGAGCGTTAGAGTACAGATGGCCGATGTGATCTTGCAGGCTGTGATGTGAAGTATTGAAAGACAAATTTATGATGTTAAGATTTTCCGAAATGGAAACTTCAGACCATTTATCTCCGGTCACTTTAAAATAGAATATATATTATATAGGACTATCTTCTCTAACTGTAGTTATTCCTTTGTTATAAACGAATGAATATTTGCAATTATTTAGATTGACACCCAATATCCAGTTGGACAAGTTTAACTATCGGGTACACTTCTTGATGCATACACAATGTGCTGGGATGTGTTCTACCATCCAGTAATTATCGTGTATTAGTACGAACACAATGACCCAATCCTCAAACTTTAATAATGACTCGAATAATCAGGAATTAAGCCCGAACCCCCCCCCCCCCTAAAGTGAAGTTCACAACTTTACCTATGAATAAACTCTCTCTTAAAAGTAAATCAGTATTTAAAATTCAAATTAACTGTGGTGGGGATCGATGTTGACTCCATTCAGTTTTACAGGCGAATGTACTTCCTAACGCGAACTTTAATTTGAGGAATGCATTGCGTTTTTATATGGTGATTTGGATTGTGATGTTTGTTAACGAATATATCTGTATTAATATTAACGAAAAAACCTGTTTTACAGTTCTTATCAAAGTCGGGGTCCCCATACTACGAGAAACGTATTATGAGGCAATTTCCTCAATTGTTCCGCAATCTGAAGGGATAAACGGACCGAAAATAATTCAAATTGTGAGCCTTGGACAGCTCGATCAAAGTAGAAAAGAAAGAAATCCCGAAAATCACATCCAGCCTAAATGCTGTTCCAGAAGAACAGCCTAAAATCGCCTGTTTCCTAACTCGTTTTCTTTTTAATTCAAACCCCAGCCAAGTTAACGTATTTACAGTATTATTTCAGTAAAGTTTTCCTTGGTGCAATACCCTCAGGCATTTTTTGAAACATGTCTACACCGAATGTAGTTATAAGGACTTAAGTGAATCTTTGCATTGACTCACATTGGCGCTCGTAGTGGTAGGAAAAGGCAAACCGCTAATCTAATCGACCAGATAACGATGAGTAAGAAAAGGATGTTAATTTTTAGTATTAAAAATATATTCTCTTAATTTATTATATTTTATTTCCCTAAAATTCGTAGCTCATATTCCTAGGATGTTTTCTACATTGAGTTGCTTAATGGAAGAACTGTGAATTTTTTAGGTAGACGAGTTAAGCAGTCACAGATGATATAAACCAGGATTTAAATAAATAAATAAATAAATAAATAAATAAATAAATAAATAAATAAATAAATAAATAAATAAATAAATAAATACATTAAAGTGTGGTGGAAAATGCAATTCATCACACAATGGAGGGCAGTATGAGAATGTCAATGTGTGGACGGTAGTACAATAATTTTCTCCGGTACTCTAAGAGAAGAGTAAAACTGATCGTCGTTTAACGACTTCCTTTATTGAGCAGGCTTCCTTTCGGTTTTAACATGTTATCCCTCCGTCTTTACGTTTTCGTTTCCTTCTCTTCTTTTCCTATCTCCGTTATGGATGAAGGAAATGGGAAGACTCGTGAACTAGAAAATTGCTTTCAAGTCACTCACGTTCTCTGGCCACTCCTCCACAGTTGTTGACCTTTAATGGGATGGAAGGAGCTTGAGATCTGCGCAGAGTCTGTTATCAGGCAGACATATGTTTCCTTTGGAAACCGGAACACCGGGAATACGTCGTATGTGAGATGCTAATCTGTTGTTGTGAGGGCTGCCTACGTGATTCTGAAAGGCGGGATAGTTTCACACGAATGAGTAGGCGGATTCAGCTACGCCTAATACTTATGAGAGGCGATATGGGAATACACTTTCCTCAGCATACACCATTAAAGAAGGTAAATTCACTAACACACACCTTCTCGCTTTGCTTTCTTCCTCTAGTGTGTGTTCTAGTTTTCATGCAAAACTAACCAGTAGATATGTCCACTTTGGAGAACAGTTGTATGTTCCTATCAGAAAACATGGCGTGGCATATTTTTACAGCCCCACTCTGTGCCTCGCATTTGGTTTGTTTGAGTTGTCTTATTTATGTTCAAGGTGAAAGAATAAATATTCTCTCATGCTACCCCTTGACCTCAAATTGGATGATTCCCTTTAAAATTTTCATAAATATTAAAATTAAACTGTTCTCAAAGTTGAACTAAAATGGTAAAATTTTCTTGAAATGTGAAGGGCTGACAAGTGAATAACGAAACAATTTCTTGTCACGACTATATAAATATACATCTTAAGGTCATTGTAGTTCAAAATCTGGAAGAAAAATCTATGCTTTCAAGAGCAGTTAGAAAGTTGCCCGTTTTCGCTTTAACTTTGGAAATACTGCGTTTCTTGGGAAATATGATAATAGCATTTTTAAGAGATTTGCGTAACCAGTCACAGCATAAATAATCAAATTTTGTACACTGTAAAAATACTCAATGATAATGTATATGTGGGTCAAGTTTCAAGAATCCCCCCCCCCCCGCTGTGCTCACTAGTTTCAGGTATGTTGAATGTCAACTAAAATGTAAGATCACTAGTATAAATATCGTATGTTTACCGAAGTAACTGCAGCGAAAATGAGTGCTGGAGTATGTAGATCAGTGTTCAACTACGTTACTGAAAGGGGAAGTAAAATAGCCCAACATAATATCATTAACCCTAGAACTAAAGCGTGTTTAATTGTCAATACTCCAGTCAGTTTTTTCAGTCCACTAAGTAAGAGATAATATTGTCCTGACATATCTGAACTGTACACCAATAGAAAGCTCGAATAATATTCTATATAACTATGGCAAAAGTACATTTTTCCAGAGTTACTATATCGAATTATTGAGATATATATTTGAACCAGAGAAAGTGTTAATTATTTTGTAGACAGGATGGAACTCACAGGGTATAACATAGTTCATTGATATGATTGTAGAAATTTGTGAAAGAGTTTTCAATATTTCCTGCTAAAATCTTTGAAATATTTGAGGTTCTAACTCATATCTTGCCATTATTCTTAACAAATATTCTAAATGGTCTTTATCTTAATTCCTTAGCTTTCTTCACGTATTGCGATCAACATAAATTACTTTTCCATCTGTTTACGCACAATAATATTCACTTCACAGTATATGCTTCCACTCAAAACTTCAAAAATCAAACGCTTAATTTCAAGGAATATGTCAAGTTGTTTCTCAGCTCTCAAAAGTGATGAAAATGAATTCCACTTCTCTAATCATGTAACAGCTTACAAGTCGTCATTTCCCAAAGTTTTCCAAGAGGAAAGATGAAACTTTGCGCAGCCACCACGATTAGATACTGGCATCATTTGCTGCCTGACTTCTTTGACACCGTCTCACACACAGATGATCTCTGTTAGAGGCGGTCACTCTGAACGAAATAACCACATTCACAATTCTGAACCAAGTCGATCATATTCTTCCAATTAAAACAAAAAAATATTTCACTAAAAGAGGTATAGATTGTGTATAAATAACATACATACATACATACATACATACATACATACATACATACATACATACATACATACATATATTAACATTATAGACCATTATGCCTTTCAGCATTCAGTCTGCAAGTCTATGTGAATTTACTAAACGTCACCACAATCCTCTATTTGACACTAGTGCTGTGGCCTCATTTATTTCTACACCTCTTGTCTTTAAATCGTCTAACCACTGTCGTCATGGCCTCTCTCTACTTCTCTTACCCTCCAACAAGCCTCAGTATAAAAATAAGGTCGGTAGGGCAAATTTTAAGGATACAGTCCTAATACGTTGAAGAAGAAACTACTATGTTATTGTGGAGATGGGTTCGTAGACGCTTTATTTCCATTATAAAATCCACTTTCTACAACTCTACATAGAACATTAAGGCGACACTTCGGAGACAAAAAAATATTTCCACCTAATGCATGGATTTTCGTGAAACTTTGTGGGAATATCACATACATAAAAGTAGAGATATCAGGAACATTTATTTCATATACAATTAATAGTTTTTCCAAAATATCATTTTTCGAAAATTTAATTCAATTTTTTCAGGAAATTTAATTAATATGTTAATGTTGATTCGTAATTGGGTAGATAATACTTCTTTTAGAAGCACTATATATAGACTTTTCTGTACCTAATTTATGTAAGTAGATATATCGTAGTAAAATTTGTGTAACTTTAACGTTCTAAAAGTTTGGACTTAAAATCCCTACTACTTGAAGAATTTTGCAATCAAAAATTTCATAAGCAGGTTCCTTAATGTAACTGTGATACATATACCATACAAAGTTTGTTACATTTGGCAGAATATTGTGGGAGAAAATGGGATTTAAGGAGAGTCGTAAAGCCCTATCTTGACAATGTTAATTTGACAGAAAAGGTGCCCCGTTATCTCAGGAAGTACTAAGTTTAGAGCTTTGATATATTTCCTACTTATATTTACACCCTTTCCATAAATACTTAACCAGGATGGAATGGTTGGAGCAAACGATTTTGAAGTTATGAATTTGTTTAATAAGCTCCAAATTTTTACAAAAAATGTCATTAAAATGTATGTAAATCAGAAACTATACATGTGAAGTGCTTATATCTGGTTCAGTGTCTGTATCATGGCACAAGGTGACTCTCTGCAAACAATGAACTGCCTATCCAGTGTGGTTTCTGAGATAATAGGTCAAACATGTGAAAAAAACTCATTTTTCAGAATATGATTTCAAAGTAAAACAGAACTCAATTTCAGTCATAAAAAATCACCTAAATGACCAAACTACCGATTTTTGCTCCGGAGTGTCGTCTTAATCATAGGAAACACACGAGATCAAGAAGTACAAGCACACCATAAGGCATTTTTTCTTCATGAAATGTTATAAATACTGACCGTATTCATGTGATACATGAGCATTTCAGGTAGGGGAAGAGTATGAAGTATTTTAGGAGTATGTATCAATTATTTATTAGAAGGTCATTATAGTGACGCAGTGGGGGATGGTCATATTTGATCAGACCTCAATGAAGCGTAAGACCGCATCCCTGTATAATCGTAGAAGATTGATATTTGTACAGATTTTAGATAACACTTGTTTTCATGATGATTATAACAAAATATTAGTAAAATACTTATGAAAACCAACACCCTGTTTTCAGTTTCAACCGAGTCAAGAAAGAAATTAATGAAGCCCCTACCAAGCGGCGAGGATAGGAACTATGCCGTCTGCCGAAGCCTGTCGCACTTCGCTGAGGCGATGGTTAATTACTGACAGATGAAATTAATTGACAGTGGAGAGTGTTGATGGAATGAAGAATGACAGGGAAAACCGGAGTACCCAGAGAAAAATCTGCCGCGCCTCCACTTTGTCTAGCACAAGCCTCACATGGAGTGACCGGGATTTGAACCACGGTATACAGCAGTGAGAGGCCGGCGCACTGCCGCCTGAGCCGCAGAGGCTTAGTAAATTACTCATAATGAAGTGCCATTTATTAACATTGAAGGAAAACGTTAATTAAATTTGAAAATTCATTAAGTTAATTAATTAAAGTATTTATATAAAAATCAACTCGAATCCCCTGTCGGTTGGTTATATTTGCTGCAAGCTATGGAGCACGATAACACAAATGCAAATTACACTAAATAATTACGCACGTTGACTGTAGGAAACTATTCGCCCATTTGAGAGGTTAAAGTTCACATTAGAATCTATAAATATCTGTGAAGAGTGACTGAAATAAATTAAACACTAATTATTTAGAGTTATTTTATGTCAATGGATTAGACCAGCTAGAGTATTCTTCTTCTTAATTTGTTTATCCTCCAGGGTCGGATTTTCCCTCCGACTCAGCGAGAGATCCCACGTCTACCGCCTCGAGGGCAGTGTCCTAGAGCGTGAGACTATGGCATGATGGATACAACTGGGGAGGAGGACCAGTCCCTTGCCCAGGCTGCCTCACTTGCTATGCTGAAGAGCGGCCTTGTGGGGGATGGGAAGATTGGAAGGAATAGACAAGGAAGAGACCGTGGCTTAAGTTAGGTATCATCCCGGCGTTTGCCTTGTCGAGAAGTGGGAAACCACGGAAAAACCACTTCGAGGATGGCTGAGGTGGGAATCAAAACCGACCTCTCGAGGCTGAGTGGATCACGTTCCAGCTCACGTATCACATTTCTAATATTGTGACAGAGTCGGGAATCAAAACTGGGCCTCCGGAGGTGGTAGACAATCACACTAACCACTACACCACAGAGGCGGACACCCCAGCTCGACAGTAATAGTACTCTTTGTGAATATACAGTTAATGAGATAGAATGTAAGGGATGTGGTACGTCACAGTTGAGCACGAACAGATCTGGAGCGCACAACACGTCCTCAAAACCTACTTCCCTTCCTCCTCTGTGACGCAGTACAGGAGAGATATTACAGAGGGCGAGAATGAGCATAGGAAAATTATAACCAAGGCCTGGATTTTCATGCCGTAACAGGTTAGATTGCAAACTAAATCTGGTTAATAGGAAGTGTCGGTCACCCGCTCTTCCATTATGTAGCAAGAGTAACATAAATTATAGGACTTCTAATGGGCCGTACCCCTAATGTTTATGCAAACCCCATAGCATAACCGTTGTGAAGGTAGACTATACTTGCTGCTCTCTTCACAAACTTTGCATTCTAACCTATTAATGCATAAAAATCCGGGCTCTAATTATGACGCACATGCAGTCTCATAAATAGGTGGCTGTCGTAAGTTGAATAAAGTTAACTGCGTCAGTACGTCATATTCATATATGTCTGATTCACTTCTAGCGCCTGTGAAAAGCAACGAGGCGAAATACGTGATTCAAATAAGACCTGACCCATTCTTTACACTGCATTAATGGGGATCTATATTCTTCTTTTACTTTCTTCGTAATGCCCAATTAAGGAACACGTTTGAACTTGTTAGCTTCGTCTGACTGCTTCCCATTCTTCTTCTTCTTCTTCTTCTTCTTCTTCTTCTTATTATTATTATTATTGTCCGCCTCTGTGGTGTAGTGGTTAGTGTGATTAACTGCCCCTGCCGGAGGCCAGGGTTCGATTCACAGCTCTGCCATGGAATTTGAAAAGTGTTAAGAGGGCTGGAACGTGGTTCACTTAGCCTCGGGAGGTCATTTGAGTAAAGGGGAATTCGATTCCCTCCTCAGCCATCCTAGAAGTGGTTTTCCGTGATATCCCACTTCCCTACCAGGCAAATGCCGGGATGATACCTAACTTATGGCCACGGCCGCTTCCTTCCCCCTACCTTGTCTACCTGTCCCAATCTTCCCATTCCTCCTCAAAAACCCTGTTCAGCATAGCACGTGAGACCTCCTTTCCAGTTGTATCCCAACCCAAATTCTCACGCTTCAGGACATTGCTCTTGAGGTGGTAGAGGTGAGATCCCTCGCTGAGTCCGAGGGAAAAAACCAACCCTTCGAGTGTAAGTGGCTGCAGCTATCGAGCTCGGTTCATAAGTAATTGTTTTGGCTCGGCGACTGGGTGTTTGTGTTTGTCCCAACACTCTCCTTTTTGTATTTAGAAAACACAACACTCTACCTAAAACGGTAGAAGAAGACATCTTTTTTTAAGTAAATATATTATTGTCGATTCTACAGATGTGACCACAGAATTTCAGGCGTCTCCTACGTGTGGAATCTGTTGCTGTCAACAGATCTGTAGTTTTTTAAAAATCCATATGCCATTTACATAAGAGGGACCATATATTTTCCTAAGAATTTTTCCATCTTGCCTTCGAAATTCATCAATTTTAGAATGGCCTCTTATAGATGTAGTTTCTGAGATACAAAATCCTTCTGACAAAACAACTGTTCTGTAATGACGATGTTTCGCGACATCACTCTTTTATTGTGGTGATTCCTTTTTCTTTGCTAGTGGCTTTACGTCGCACCGACACAGACAGTTCTTACGGTGACGATGGGACAGGAAAGGGCTTGGAGTGGGAAGGAAACGGCCGTGGGCTTAATTAAGGTACAGCACCAGCATTTGTATGCTGTGAAAATGGGAATCCAGGGAAAACCATGTTCACGGCTGCTGACAGTGAGATTCGAACCCACTATCTCCCGAATGCAAGCTCACAGCTGCACGCCCCTAACCACAAGGCTAAGATATGAACTATACCAGACAGGACAGGCTTACTCTGCAGTAGAATAGCTGAAACCCAACACCGAAGTTTGGATAGTGATCCAAACAGTTTGCTCAGCAGATTATTCCTGGTGGAAACTTTCAACTTGCAGTTCACACAGGGAATTTTTAATGTAAGAACTCTATCAAGATTTGGTGAAGATGTGATCAGAATGGATCTGGATAGTATGAGGCAACGGGTAGGACGAGAGGAAAGACGGGAACCAAGTGAGTGTCGAACTCCAGAAGGATTGGGTTGAGATGAGGATCAAGATGAAAAGAACAGAATAGTGGAGAAATCAATATACATGAACCAATATGGCAGAAATCAACGGCAGATAAATATATAGGAGCAAGACAGATAAGCACATGTGTGGAACACAAGAAAAGAGGATAATGAACATCTCAACTGGAGAACGGAAGAGCAAGAGAGAATGGGTATGAAGACAGTCTGGGAAGAGAAGAAGAACCAAACCATGACAAAGGTACAACGCCTAAGGGTCACTTTGTTCTAGTTAAACGCCTTACCACTCTGCCCTTAACCTTCGACGAAATTCCATATTTCACACACGTGTGCCTTAGAGGTAAATCCCCTCAAACAGTGAATTTAATTAGCTGTGTTATTACACAGTGTGATAAGCAGTTCATGCAGTCTAGTTTTCTGCCACAACTGAATATTTGTATAACATCAAATACTGCTATGGAAATAGTAATTAGTTTATTTTGATGTTTACAATGATGCAAGGGAACAGAGAACTACGGGAAATACTTGATAGAACTGAGAGGGGAATCAGAAAATTAAATTTAAGCAAACTAGGCAAGAAGACGGAGAAGGAACTAAAGGGTGTTAATTTACGTTTCTATAATGCATACCTTCGATAAAGGTAAAGATACATTTGTTTTCATACACGTCAATGTCTATTAGGTGTTTTTAAAAATATGTTCATTTACGTAAGTTGTATTTTATTCTGAAGTAGTGACTTTGAGAATAAATATAAGAACATTTCGAGTTCTCTGTAGGAATGTATTAGAAAATGAGTTGGCAAGACTGGAACATGGAAGCCATAAATCTACACACACAAGATGATGTTATCCTTTATTTATAGTAGGATACACATAATTTAAAGTTAAATGGAAACATGACAGATGAGGTTACATACTGACCTGTTACTTATATTTTCTAGAACTTGGGCACGCGAAGTACAAAAATACCTCGAAGAAGTTGTGATATGAGCAGCAGGCAATGGTATTACATTAAACGGTGTGAAATTCAGGTTGTAAGTTTCAGTAAAAGGAAATGTACTCTCAGTGTTAATTATAGTGCTGTTCGAGTGATTGGGATTCGTCACCCGGATCACACGACACTTCGTAATCTGCAGGCATTTTGGGCCAAGCCGCGGTCGCTTCGTAGACCATGGCCCTTTGGGGGTATTCCGAAAATGGTGGTTGGGGGGGATTTGTTATAGTGAAGATACATAATACCTAGACGTTAACACAAGAAAACATTTTAATCGGGGTAATCAATTTAAAGAGTTTCTAAATGAAGGGTACAGATTTCTTCCTACCGTTATGAGGGTATTTATGGATTGTAGTAAGGATGTAAGAGGGAGGTCATATAAGACACTGGGAAGACCCCAATCTCTCCAGGATTATCGAACTCGACAACAGCAAGGATCAAAAGTAAAGCAGCACGATTAGCTCTGGGTAATTTCTGTCAAGATATTAGTGTTACAAAAATGTTGCAATACATAGAGCTGGAAAGCTAAGCGGTATGTTTCGATCTGCAAACAAGAGGGGTGGCACAGACTGACGCTAGTAAACTTCGCTGGAGGTTGAAAAGTAGGAAAGTGTTACAAATTATGAATAATACAGTATGTTGGTTCCGTATTAACATTAACAATATTCAAAAACTAATCCTTAAACACAATTTATTGTGAAAGTTCCATCATTTAAAATCGGCCATTTAACAATTAAAATGTCATAGCTAAACTATTACAGGTTTAGGCTTTCTTGTGGTCACCCTTGACTATATTCAAGTGAAGGTTTAAGCGTTAAAACATTAATAATTATTTTTTAATAAAGTAGTAGAAAAAGTCACGATAAGAGTATAACGTTGGAATTCAAGGGAAAACTTCCGGAAAATAGGAAAAAATTATACCAAATGAGACGCTCGATATATCATTCAACTTTAAACTCATTTAATAAAAATGCTACGTAGGTGAAATATCACATGGGTGAAAGCCCTAACGTGAGATAAGAATTGATTGATTGATTGATTGATTGATTGATTGATTGATTGATTGATTGATTGATTCATTGATTGATTGATTGATTGATTGATTTCAGAATTTTGAAATCTGGTTTGCCATATGCTCGTTGTATATTAGGCTGGACTTCGGTAAACTGAGACATAGCGAATCCTTTTATTCATCAGTCTGACACTACTTTTCACACAAACTATATTTTCCTCAAAAACGAATGGAATACGTCTTCACTGTCTGAAGTTGTATCCTATCAATCTATATCTTCCTCTGATCTAATTTCGCTAGATCGTTCTCCTCTTACCAACACGAATCAGTGTCGCTCCATTTGAGACCTCATCCATCCACCTCACGTTCACCATTCGTCTGCAACATCTCATTTGATAAACTTCGTTTCTCGTTCTTTCTATTTTATATCCTTGTTACAGTCTAATATGCATATCTAAGCGAGTAAATGCTCTTTCTTGCTCATGCCGGTCTACATTCTCCTATCAACGTCAATTATTCTACTATGCAAATAATGATATTCTCCACTTCCTTTCAGGCTTCACATTGTAATCCTATTTCTCCAACATTATTTTAAATTATGTTCTGTTATTTTAATTTTAGGTCCTTCCAAATTCATCGTGTGGATTTTTCCCAGACTGTGCCGATTAGTTTCAGCAATCTCTTCAGGTCTCCTCTTGACTCAGTTAAAATAACAATAACACTGTCAAATCTCAAAGATTTTACTTCTTCTACGCTCACTGTGACTTCCTTCCTTCTTTCCAAAAACTGCCGCTTCATATCACTGCAGATTTAAGTTTGTCAATTGTAGGTATTCCTTCTTCCTCCGTATTTCATCCTGAGTATCGCCAATCAAATTAATCAAAGATCTCGTCTAAGTCTACAAACACCACATACGTTGGCGTGCCCTTGTTAATTCATTTTTCTAAGGTTAGTTGCTTTCAGCGATGCCAAAATTCCCCGTTACAGTTGGGAACTGTAAGGTAGGAGTGTAAATACATGAATGAGCTGTATGACTCTGTTACAGAAAGTTGTCTGTATGTAGGTAAACAATAGTGTTGTTGGTGTGTGCGCGGTAGTGAGGAGGCGTCGAAAATGTAGGTTGACTGTGTGGAGAGTAAATATGTGTAATAATGTAAATAAGTATTTAACATTCCTCTGTTAAATTGATTTAAATATACAGTTAGGAGGCAGTTAGTGCAGCGATATACATCACACAAATTAAAGTTTATGATTCCAAAACTTGCTCAGTCTATTTTCCGGTTTCTGATAGAAATGTGTCTTATGGCTGGGGTTCATACGAATAAGTGTATAACGTGACGCGAAAAAATGTGTGACGGACGTGTAAACATAGCAACCGTGCAGGCTGTGATGTAGGGTACTGTTACCTAGCAACCGTGCAGGCTGTGATGTAAGGTACTGTTACCTAGCAACCGTGCAGGCAGTGATGTAAGGTATTGTTACCTAGCAACCGTGCAGTCTGTGATGTTAAGTACTGTTACTTATCAACCGTTACCTAGCTATCTCTTGCGGCTGGTTGCCATCTTAAAATATCAGCCATTGATTGAAGGCCATGACCGGAGACATATTTATGATCATTTGATTTATCAGAAAGGGAAAAGTGTTTTTTTTCTATTTTACTAAGCTTGCACATGCTCAATAAAACTATCAGGGTTTAAAATATAACTGCGCATGAATGCCAAAACTCGTTTATGTGATATTTAGTAGCTGTTTCCCGTGCGTTGTACCTGAGAACTCGCTATGTCCATAGAGAAGAGGAATTCAAATCTCACTGAGTCCATTGCATTCTTGTTATGCTTCTTCTAGCAATATTTAATTACCGTACTAGTGTATCAATACACAAAACTGACTTAATAGTGAGACTAAAAACCCGTAGAAAACAATGGTTGAAAGGCCCAAATTCCATGCAAATTATCAGAACAGTATGTAGAGAGAGAGAAAGAGTGTTTAAATGCTTGTATATATTACTGATTTAGTATTATTAACTGTTGTACATAATTCGTACTTTTTAAATTCAAAGCTATGCTGTTGATTATTGGAAATATATAAACATTATAACATAGTGAAGAAATGTATTTGCAGTGCGTACCTTGGCAGCCTGGTTAGTGGTGAATTAGAATAAGCTCCATTGATGGTGAACGAAGGCCGTATTCAGAAATTCAAACTTCTTGACAAATACTAGTAGGATTTTGAATATTATGACAAGGGAAACATATTTTTAGGCACGAAAATATTGGAATGAAAACGCATTTGAACAAGGCGCAAGTGTCATCTCGCCTCTCTACAGGGATGTCGTAGGTGAGTTGTATACACTTTAGGGGTTCCGAGAGCCAGATCGCTAATAGTTATGCAAATCTCAATGCAGAACTGTTGTGCGGGTAGCAGACACTTTAGGGGTTCTGATATGTCAGATCGCAAATTGTTTCGCAAACCTCAGTGCAGAACTGTTGTGAGGCTAGCAGACAGTTTAGGGGTTCTGATAGTTCAGATCGCTAATAGTTATGCAAATCTCACTGCAGAACTGTTGTGCGAGCAGAAGACACGCCTTGGTTAAATACGTTTGTAAATAAATTCATTCGCTAATGATGGCAGTCCTGCAAATGAAATGGCCAGATCCCTAGTGGCAAGTTCAGAAATCAATACAGAACCATTAACAGTGTAAGATTAGTACCGTAATTTCAGCAAATGCTGACAGTCGTAAAAAATTCTATCAAGTCTGATTATGAATAGCTTATTGATTGATTGATTGATTGATTGATTGATTGATTGATTGATTGATTGATTGATTGATTGATTGATTGATTGATTGATTGATTGATTGATTTATTTATTTATTTATTTATTTATTTATTCATTTATTTAATTATTTATTTGGCTTAAGAAGTGGCGAAGTTAGGTCCCGTGGCCCTCTCTTACACTGAACCACATAAATTACAAGATAATACTTATATAAAAGACATGTATTACTCTATTATAAAATCAAGGATAACTAATTTAAATAACTCATATGGAGAAAATACAAAGAAGAAGGAAAGCAAAGCTTAAAAAAAGAACAAGACAAAAAGGAATCCAGAGTATAAAAGTAAAAATGAATGAGAAAATGTCGTAATGAAAAGTTACATACAAACAGAAAAATTTAAGCAATGCATAAACAGAGCACAATACACTAGTTACATTACTAAGAGAGAAAAGAGATTTTCGTTGTTTTTAACAGTTTACGAGTTATATGGAGAGAACTGTTTAAAAAAAACGCTTTATGTAAAAAATGAAAAATGTATTTATGTTACAGTATATTATTTTAATGAACGCTATGCCACATTTTTCTAGAAAGTCAAGAAGCATAAAATATCTCATTAAAAGTTATATATAGATTGATGGAAATAGTAATAAGATACCGTGAATAACGTCGTTGATGGTCGTTTTCCCTAAGTGTCAGGGCACAAACTTTAATAATGATCAGTCTTGCCTCGTAAAACTACATCATACATACGTCGCAGAGTTCACTACTCAACATATTTTAACGAGGCTCCGTTTCCTTCACGAACTCTCTTCCAGAGTTCTCATGTACTACCATCACTTTTATTGCGTGCGCGCACACAAATACTAAAAGTTCATTACTCCAGCCGACAAGGCGAACTATATTTAAACTGAAATGTCAAACAGACGTTACCGCACTATGGCTTTGAGGACAATTCCGCCGCTGACGCCTTTCACATGCTGGAATATGTAAACCGCAGGATATGTGAGATTGACGGGTTGCAGATTTAAAGGGGTTTAGAAGTAGATTAACGTTCTCCAGCTCATCTATCCCAAGTATTGCGACGACAAATGCCAAGCGTGGGGTTCCCAACGGTAATTCCAGTGGGAGACGGGGTCAACATCGAACAAAACAATACCACGGGCGCATTATTGAAGAAGCTGGATGCTGATTAACTATCGATAAGGCACGGATAATGATCAGGAAGTGGAAACTAGGAGAGTTTTATCCAGTTCTATACAAAGAACACAACTGACTTACGCCAGTCAGCCTTGAGGGAGTCAGAGTCAGGCAAATTGCTAGTGAACGTAATAAGATGGTCGAGTCATTCATCGTGAACAAAAAATCAGATGGCTACGCGGTGGGTGTTTTACCAACTTTTAAGCATCGATTGTCGTACGACGTGATTGCGTTCAGACGCTCTTCCACTGTTCCACTGAGGCAACAGCAACGTTCTCATGTAAAGGTATATTAATGTGGTACTGAATCATATTTTTAATAATGAGTTGTGGAATAAATGGTTTAGCAGGAGCGTAAATTTTTCGTCACCAGGCCAGGGACTTTGTTGAGCTAACAAATGCCGAAAAATTACGATTAAAATTACCTTAAATCCTCAACAAATTGACTGAAAGTGAGCAGGAAAAGACAGAAAAATATGATGTAAAATATAAATTTTTACCTCATAATGTAGTCATCAAATCATGGAAGATACTAAAACACGTCGGGGAGCAATATTTTTAAATGTACTTCTTACAAGCAAAATAACTATACCCCGAAGGTTCAGGCAGTAATTGATTAGAATGCAAAGTTGTTTGGTTATAGGGCCGATGAACCTGATGTTAGGCCCCTTTAAACAACAACGAACAATTTGGTTAGCATGAAGTGTCATCTACGTTGTTCTTTCATTATGTAGCGAGAGCAACATAAATTCTAGGGGCTATGATGGAGCGTACCCCTAATTTTTCTACAAACTGCGAAACATAACCGTTGCGCAGGCAGTCTATACTTGTTACTCGCTTCAGAAAGATTGCATTCAAAACTATTACAGCATAAGAATCCGTGATTAAAAAATAACTGAGCATCTATAGTATATGTCGTCATTATGAGGATACTATCCAATCACAGAAATCCACTGACATTATCGATGTAACGGTACGTCGCGACCCACATATATCTGAATGGCAAAACTTTTATCTGCTACCCCTTTCACTTCGCGTATATCTCAGAATGGTACTTGATAACCTGCAGAATACAAAATCCTACTCGAATAG
Organism: Anabrus simplex; assembly: GCF_040414725.1. Classification (NCBI taxonomy): domain Eukaryota; kingdom Metazoa; phylum Arthropoda; class Insecta; order Orthoptera; family Tettigoniidae; genus Anabrus; species Anabrus simplex. The sequence continues at coordinate 78,500,711 of NC_090277.1, forward strand.
TGAAATAAGAAATTCTAATATTTGAAGTGAATCACATAAGAATAAATAAAATTTTCACAGTTCAAAAGGAAACTGAAAAGTATATATTAGTACCCGGGTATTTCAACAACCCGATTTAAATTTGAATTTATAACGATTACTGTGATAATACCTTCCCCTCTCACTGCAAGCTCATCCAGATTAGAAGAAATGTCTCTTCGCTCTTTTAGGGATATGCATTTCCCAAAGTAAGGATAAGGATTTTAGAAGGTAAATGTAGTTCGCAATTTTCGAAGTGATTACTGAAATCTCAAAAGTTATTGAAACATCTTGATCATCTTAATTCTTAAAAAATGGCTAAGTAATATCTCAGATCAAGAACAATTACTTAAAAACAAGAAATGCATGCAAGGAATGACTGAAAATGACGAAGTGATCAGGCAAAATTTAATGATATGGCCTAGAAATAAAAAGTGGCAAAACATGACGAATATGACATCTATAATTAGGGGGCAATGATCACGATTTGTATGCAAGTCAGCAATGTGATGGTGCACCAGCTATAATATCAAAATATGGACCCTGCATTGATGTACCAGATTAACACAGCTCATGAATACAGAATTACTTGTTAATTAGAAACAAATTCTGTACATTATTATCGATGAATTTCCGTCGAGGATAGACATTCCAGAACATCACTCCGGCCACAGAAGGAATGCTGAGTCAAGAGAACTCACGGGAACAGGAAATTTGTCAGAACCGGCCGCAGTTATTTCGTGTAAAAAAAATCACAGGCAGCATGACTCCTAATACTTCTGCTACTGGATTAGGAATTGCTCTCGGTTTAATAAGACTTAATGATCTTTTCCGAGGACTTGACTATCGGTAAGGAACCTAGTGTTATAATACATGAATTTGATCAGATAGATAATTTTTTCTCCGACAGAGATATTCAGGACTTCATTTCACAATATCTGGCTTTGATAAAGGTTTGAATATGATGACATACTTGTCTTTCTGAAGCCTCTATTATTCAGAATAACACTCCAACGTGAAGCTATAGACAACTGTGACCAACTGGCTCTTCAAATTATCTTAAGGGGACACTATAGTGAAATTTCATGAATTTGGAGGAAAATATCAAAATTGGGTTTAGAACTCTAAAAAATGTCCTGATGTGTGTTCTTTCGAAAAATGCTTTCATTTTATAAATGCCGCCATTTTTAAAGTCCACAGCGCCCCTTTTAAATGGCGCTGCGCTAGCATCTAACTGTCCCATTCTCTACTGGGCACGCCCCTCCAGTTGCTGCTTTCCCTTTCTTATGTCTCTCTCATTTGGATTTCAAATGTAATCTAGGAATTGAGTAGCAGATGTGGTATTCTGTATGATGTAGTTTTAGAAATAATGCCAACATATCAGAGACTTGCATCAGAGGCACTTATACAAAGGTTCACAAAAGGGAAGACACAAAATCCAAATGAGAGCCTTCACAGTGTTCTTTGGAATAAATGTCCAAAATAAGTATTTGTTACTAGGAAAACGTCAGCTTGGTATTGTGAGCGCTGTAAGTGAGTTCAATATGGGGTGTGTTAGAACACTTGAACTCCTTCAGTCCATCAGAGGGAAGCCAGTACCAACTTCTGCTGTGGACATCAGTCACCAGCGAGGCCAAAGGCGCATACAGCAAAACAGGTAGAGGAGCTCAGGTGAAAGCAAAGAGCTAAGGAAAAAGAATAAGGTGATGAAAATATCACTGGAGGAGAGAAGAAAGAAGTCTGAAGGGCAAACTTATTGTGCAGGACAGTTCTAAAGTGAGTGAAGTTGCATAAATTTTTATTTTGCATTTTATGGTTTAGCAAAATCTTCATGATTTCTTTCAGAAATATAATCCCTTATCACGCAATTTTTGTCTGATTTAGGTGACATTTTACACAGTAGTAGTTAGATAGTTGTTGCATCAATTTCAGTGTGTATTTTGATGTTTAAGATGATTCATTTCTTTCTTTGACCTACGAAACTTTTCTGTGTACACACATTTTTTAAAGAAATAAACGTTACATATAAAAACTTCTACAGGCCAATATATTTCTCAAACAACAAACTGTGATACTGATATTTATTGGCATAACTATACAGCATATTTGTGCAAACTTTGGTGCCAAATGGAGAAATATTGTGATACAAGGGAATTTTTTAACGATGTTGGTAAAATGAAAGTAAAAAAATCCTACTAAAAAGTTGTATAGGGAAAATTTTGAAAGTTGGTTGCATTACTATATCTGAGAAGTTACACATCAGAAAAACTTGGTAACAATTAATTGAAAAATATAGAAGTTAGAAATTTCACTCTAGTGTCCCCTTAACAGCTTCTGTGATAAATTAAGGAAACAGGGTGTCGGAGATATTAAGACACATAAAATCATCATCAATTAAAACGGAAAAATTCATGATTCAATGGCAGGTTACTGCACTTATGGCCCCCAAACCAGAGAAAACGTATGTTCTATTCGTTTGTAAATTACCCTTTATATCTGCCTTAATTTTTCGGTTAACTTACAGTACAGCCTTATGTCAGAATGGGAGCAGCCAAGCTATTCTTCGTTACACTTCTCACAGAAATGAGATACAAATTGGACGTCTTAATATCTGCCAGACACCGAACGCCTGGTTGGAAGATTTTTGATCTGTCATCACTCCCAGAATATCATTTGAGGAGACGTAGAAGCTGAAGATATATAATGGGATATATTACAGTGATAAAAGCTCTGTCTTCCGGAAAAGGTTTATGTAAGATTATTTCAGGTATGACGTTATTAGTAATTACAGAGGTTAAAGTCCTCTCCCATATTATTTCCCTCGTTGCTGTTCTTCTTTAAGTGTAGAGTGCGCCTTTCTCCAACAAACCCTCCATTTTATCTCATCTGCTGTATTGATGATATGTCTCTCCCTTAGTATTTTGGGGATATTGGATGATACTTTTCTTCTTTCCCTCAAACCAGAGTTTGGTAGGCTTGCAGAATTCTTCTTTCTGGGACCAGTCCCTTCACTTCAGTATACTCCCTTCCCGCCTTGGCCTTCCTGTCGCAATACGTCCTGCCACTTTCTCCCCCGAGCAAAGTCGTGAACCATCCTGAATGTCCCGGTAGGTGATCAAATACACCATTCCTGCTTTTAGAAATTATTTTCACGGGCTTCCTCCTCTCGCCTACTCGACTAAACATGTCATCGTTAGTCACTCTCTCTGTTCATGATTCCTTCACCATCCTCCTCCAGCACCACATCTCGAGAGCCTCTAGTTTTCTTTATTTCTGTTGTTCATTAAGTTCAATTTCAGAGGCGTAGGCGGCTAGGCAGCAAAAACGAGAATAACTTGACAAAGGGACCATACTCGGCCCATATGATATTATAGGAAAGGTGATTGGGTATTATATAAGGCAAATATTCGATAAATTTACAATTTGTATGAAATAATAAAAGGACTAGGTAAACGATTGATGGGGAATTTAGCACATGGGTGTTAGCCCTGAATGCAGTTCATAGGTAAAACAGAATGTAACATTTTCTGCATGTATTTGCCACCATCTTGAAATTACTTAATATTACCCTCCATCAAAGTCTCAGTTTTGCATAAACATAAGAGGCGCGGCTCATCAGAACCCCTTGGACTTATGTTACTCTCACTACTCCGTCGAAAAGCGGGCTGAGGGACACCTCCCAATAACCAAATAATTTTGCAACCTATCCTAATACTGCATCAATATCCGGGATCTAGAAGCTTTCGTGAATTCATTGAAAGTCAATTTACAGTATATAACATATGCAACTACTATCCAAGTAATTAAGAAGCGGAGATGAACATTTGTGTAGCTGTGGTCTGAAGAGCTTAAGGGTCGATTGTATGCAGCCTGATTTTATATACTATTTCACGTCTAAAACCTCATGAAAAACAATTTTCCTATTGTGATTTCCAGATGAGAAATGAATCTGTCTCGTACAGTCTTTGGTCTGACGTTACAACTATCATTAACTGCAGTTAAGTAGTACTTTGTGTTTTCAAGAGCACATTATATCCTTTTCTGTGTTTCGAGGTAACAATAACTTGCAGTTGACAGACGTCTGATGAACACAAGAACCCCTGCAACGAGCCTCGTGTCGACCAGAAACACATTTTGTATACCGTTAGTGGTCAATCTAGAGGGGATATTTATGCAGCAATAAGTTAGATTTCAACAAGTAAGAAGTATCGTCTGGGCTGTGCAACGCTGGTTTAAGAAGTTGCATCATTGAATCATCAATGATCTGTCGTCCAGGTGGCGGATGCCCTATCAGTCTTTTACGTAATTGTTTCTTAATGGGAGACGTACACGAAATTCTGCAAAACTTTGAATTTTTTTTTACTGAAATTCATAGCTCTGCGAATCTAATCCCAAAAGGATTTAGCTGAATTCAGTACCGAAGTGCACTATATTCCTAACACATACGCGTCTGATGCCACGCCTCCTTTTTCCTGCATTTCTTTTTTCATCTTCACTAAACACTTTACGTCTGTTTAGTCAGGCAGCTCATTGTATCACGCGGAGGAATACTGAAGAAGGCTGTGAAGCGCCAATTCCGGTAGGAAGGCGATTACCGAGAAAATTTGTTTTGATTTTATGAACACAGTGCGAGGTTGATTGTCGTGAAATTCGATTGTTATTGCCTGGAATTCCTTCTTCCGTGACAAAGGTACCTTTTTCTCTGGAAATACTGAAGGTATCAATTCCAAACTTGATAGACAGGCAGGCTATAAACTATCACATAATTGCCTGCAAGCGATTTACAAAATATTTTATTTTATGGACTTCAGAGTTTAATTTTTGTGATCTTTTTCAACTGGAAAGTTATTTTATTTTCAAAATTCGAAATAGGTACGAAATTAAAACGCCTGAAGATATTAAATCGTCAAGGTGTTAAAAGTCACTAAAATAAATTATAATGCCCAGGACCTCAGCGTTACTGAGTAAAAGGTACATCAATATGACCAAAATTTAAATTTAAAAAAATCGATATCTCAAAAATATCTAAATTACCTGATTAACGTTTATACATAAGAAAAAATATTTTAATTCAATGTGTAAAGTTCCATGATTTTAACTCAAATAAAGTTCAAGATGTAGAGAATTTAGAAAATCAATGAATTTTCTTGCACATCACTCCTTAAGAGGAGTTATGACTGAAAGTTGGAACTTCCACAATTCATCACTTATCAAAGTGAAATTTAAAACGTAAGCATATATTAATAATATATGGCCCCACACAAAATTTGTTGTTGATCAGTTGATTGTTTGCAAAGTTATTGATAAATAATTTGTATATGTTGAATGAAAATTACTCCTTGCGGTACATTTTTCTTTTTTCTGGGCTATAATTTGGCAGACTTGTAAAAAATGCCCATATGTTTAAAAAAATCTCCGGGTTGTGCAGTCAGGTACAAAGATATCAATTTTTCATTATTCGTTTCATTGGCAAAAATCTAGTTTCGTGCTATTTCAGGAGTACAAAATTTTAGGTAATAATCAACTGATAATAAAGTGCAGAACCACTTTTAGTTACTGTATATGTTCAAACATTCTCTGAAAATTGATAAGATCTCTGTCGCAAGGAGAATTTTATATATGGCAATGAGCTGAAAGGTTCTTAAGGTAGATGAGAGCAGTTGAAAGTTTTAAGAAACGTACTTGCTTTAAAACTGCCCTGGGCTTAAAATTATTGCCTCAGATGTCTTTGTCCTCTTACACTCAGCGTAGGCCTACTACAAGGTAAATACGTAGGCAAGTCAATAATTATCTGCAATTTTGCTCTAATTGCTTTTAGGCGTTGTGTGCTCAGCAGCCGCTAGATGGCATCGTTGTCTAGGTCTGTGGTACGTTTCAGCGTTATCACATCGGTACAGTTTGCTCTGTTGCAACGTAAAGATGGCCGTCAGTCTCTGTTTGCACTAAGGAGAAACAGCGTTCCGTAATCCGTGTTTTGTGGTCTGAGTGTGTACCAGGAGCACTAATTAATAGAAGACATTCAGCACAATACGGGGACAATGTTTTCCAAGAGCGAAGTATTTAGCAGTGGATTGAACAGTTCAAAAGGGGTCGCACGAGCGTGAAGCATGAGGAAAGATCCGGGCGTCCACCCGCAGACGTAACTGCTGCCAATATTGAACAAGTGCGTGATATGATATGAGTGACTGCTGATGACGTGGAAAACAATGATCTCAGACAACAAAAAAAGGATTACGGAATGCTGTTCTTCTTTGGTGCAAACAGAGAGTGCGCGGCCATCTTTAAGTCACAACAGTGCGAGCTGTACTGATCTGATAACGCTGAAACCTACCAACAACGGTGCCATCTAGCAGCCTGTGAACACACAGCACGATAGAGCCAACCTAGAGAAAATTAGAGCAAAATTGTAGATAATTATTCACTTGCCTGTGTATATTCCAGCGGTATTATTGAACAACGCGAGAGAAAGGGGAGTGGTGTAGCCCTATGTACGCCTTGCCGCTACCCTCTTTATAGAGCTTTCAGAGCTTTACATGTGGCGTGAGGAAAACCTGAAAACGGGGTTTGAAAAAGGAATAAGGGGGGAGGGGGGATAAAATTGAGATTAAATTTGAAAATTATATATTTTGGTCAAAAAATCGCAACATTTTTACCACGACTCCCCTTAAAGTAATATACTACTACTTCTAATTAAATATCTCGTTTCACTTACTTCTGTCTGCGTGCAGCTGTAGTGTGAAGCGACTGAGGGTTACCGCCCTAAATAATATCGCAGATCAAGAAAAAATGCTTAAAAACAAGAAATTCATGCTAGGAATGATTGATAATGACGAAATAAAAAGGCAAAGTTTAATGATGTGACCTAAGAGTAATAAGTGGTAAAACATAACGAATGTGACTTCTATAATCAGAGGGCGATGATGACAATTTGTATGTAAGTCAGCAATGTGATGGTGCACCAGTTATAATATCAAAATATGGACCCTGTATTGATGTACCAGATCAACACTGCTGATGAATACAGAATTACTTGTTAATTAGAAACAAATTCTGTACATTATTATCGATGAATGGCCACAGGAGGAACGCTGAGTCAAGAGAACCCAGAGGAACAAGAAATTTGTCAGAGCCGGCCGCAGCTGTTTCGTTTACAAAACCACAGACAGCAAGACTCCTAATACTAGCACTTCTGCCTGCCGTGCTACGAATACAAATGGCCACAATTTTAAAAAATAAGCTGTCGAAGAGCGTGTAAGAGACAAGTGAAACACGGCCAGTAAAATCCTCTTCCACTGGATTAGGAATTGTTCTCGGTTTAATAAAATGTAATGAACTTTTCATAGGACTTGACCATCGATAAGAGAATCTAGGGTTATAATACATGAGTTTGATCCGATAGATAATTTTTTATCGCCCTTCCAAGGTAATGCCAGACAGCCGGACTACCTTGTGTGAGGAGTAGTGACTTTGTAATTAGCCACTAATTAGCGAACTGTTGTCATCCATTCTCAAATATAACTATGAGTATGGGTACTAAATGTGTTACCCTACCTAACAGTGTTTTCTTTGAAACAACAAAAAGTTGTAAAGGTATGAAAAATTAATTACTCAACAATTCCAAGGAAAGCTAATGGCCAAGAAAAGTTTCGAGTACAATGAACGAAATGTAAGAAAAATTCTGGTGTTGAAGAAATCTTACACAGGATGGAAGGAGTGTGTAGCATCACTAAAGATTTTCACGTATCTGGAAATGCTTACCTAAAAATCTCCCAATAAGGCGCTACAATACTGTGATGAAAAGAGAATGCCTTTCCTCTAGTAAATCTCTAGTTTTGAACTATACTTTAGGGAAATTGGAAGTACTAAAAAGAAGAATCATAAGAAAAATATTTGGACCAATGAACACAACAGAACAATGAAAATTAAGAAATAATAAGGAAATATACCAGAACAGGGAAAATATAACAGAAACAACATGAAAATTGTGGAAACCTGTACAGCCCGCTCCGCAATGTCAGTAACACGAGGCAACACTATGTAGCGCACGCGAAGTGACTGTCATTTGTTTAATACTTAGGTTTCCACTAGTAGCGCTGAGGTAAGAAGAATAGCACTGCTGCCAATTGTTAGTTGTTGGTCTGATAGCGCTATATTTCATTTTGTTGCCCTGCGGGTGGTATGCACCCTGGGGATAGAAAAGGGCCTGTCGAAGGGACCAATGCTCTCTTGACAGGGATTGGCCTGAATGTGCAAAAATACATTTAAGATAATCAATTACATTTATTTCTTGCCGTAAGCTCCAAGATTAAAGGAGGAATTGACAAAGTGTAAGGTTACCACCAGACGACATGACACTTTCAAACTTCGCAGGTCTCTTTAGTCCTTTTTCTTTTGCAGTGGTTGGTAACTTCCTTGGCAGGAACTATGGATAATGGCACCTGGACCACAACTTTAGGTTATAAAAGTAAATTTACTTCTAAGGGCGGGTGGGTTGCATCCTAGTATGCGTAATGAACACATCTCTCTTCCAGAATAATTTCTAGGTAAGAATAGCAGCAGTGAAACTAATATATTATGTTATAATTGTAGAGGGGCGAACTGTACATTTCTACCGAAAAGGGAGATTGCTATATTTTGGACATATCTACAGAATGGATGATAACAGATTGACTAAAGTATTCAAGTATCTTTGGAAGCAAAGCAAAGCAAAGTCATTTTCGTACAGATCAAGAAGGCCCCTGGAGAAGTGGAAGGTAAAGGATTCCACAATCCGTAACCTCGCCACTTGATGGGGTAGAGTGGTTATCTCTACGCCCGGCCCCCTTTGCCCCAGGAATTATCCTGGTACTCATTTTTGGTGTAGGCTGAGTGAACCTCAGGGCCATGTGAACCTCCGGAATTGGAAATCTCGTTTCTTCAATTTCTGACGGGGAATCGAACCAATGTCCTCCCGGGCGAGCCAAGCACGCCTTTACCGCCTCGGAATAGAAAGTCAAAAACGAACTGAGTACAAGAGGTCAAGAAATATTTGGAGAGAAATAAAATAAGAGGAAAGGAAAGAAACCTATGGATAGAGAAATGTTTAAAAAGAAAATTTGAAGAATGCAAGAATGCAAGGATTAGGAGGAAGAATGGAAAGGTATCCAGGTTCAAAGTGATCTGAGGAGAAAGAATAATGCATAGTGCAATGATGGAGGAACAGTGGAAAGAGGAAACAACAGGTAAGGATGGAGTTAAATTAACATGTAGTCCCTAACAGGCCTCATGGTAAAGAATAAGCAATTAAGGAAATACTTTAGAAGAAGGAAAGAAATCAGATGAAGACGAACACTACAGTACGAATGGTTCTCATTATATGACAATGTGCCCTTGCCTCCAACTGAAATCAACTGTGAAAAAAATATTTCATTAAAATCTTTCGGTTGGATAAGTTTATTGGCGATAAACAATGAAAGACAGATCCAATATCGTGAGCTCACAGCCCTTGCACGATCTATAATAATTACTCAGTCTTCAACAAGTGCTTTCTTCTTTGATATCTGTCCGATCCTTCAGTAATAACCCAATACCGTTAGATTTCTGATTGATCGAGTATTGCTTTCTAAGAACCATTTATTTTTTATTGTGTCAGCTACAGAACTCTGTCATGATGATTGGCAGCTTGATGTTTGTTGCGCTATGAAATGAGTGCTATAGAAATTGTAACATATCACTTATTGTTATATTTCTTTGCTATTGGCTTTACGAGGTCTTATGGCAACGATGGGGTAGGGAAGGGCTAGGAGTGGGAAGGAACCGGCCGTGGCCTTAATTAAGGTACAGCCCCAGCATTTGCCCGGTGTGAAAATGCGAAACCACGGAAAACCATCTTCCGGGCTGCCGACAGTGGGATTCGAACCCGCTATCTCTCGGATGCAAGCTCACTGCACCGCGCCCTTAACCGCCCGGTACATCGTTATTAAAATACTATTAAAATATTAGCTACATATAAGACAATTTTAGAGCCGGTTGCATAAACTGTTTGATCTTAGATCAGAGACGAAATTTATCTCAGTTCACGCTAAACTCGGATGTTTTGCTGTATAAACGTTAATCCGAGATCAATTCGCACTGAACTAAAAACAAATTTGACTGGAGAACTCTCTCTGATAAACTCCTTTAATCTCAGTTCAAGGAGTTGTTTTCCACTCGAGATATAAGAACATAATATTACCTGAGTTGTTACGATAAATTATAAGAAAATACACAAAATACTAACCTAATATATTGTTAGCTATAGCTGTTGTCCGTATATAAGCTTCTTATAACTTCGTGCAACATAATTCTACAACATAACCTCTATGAATTGCTTACGTTCATGTTTGACAGATGCCTGATTACTGGGATCTAGAGGGTTATTTAGCTAAGTTGTCCACCTCAAATAAGATATGGACCGTTCAAGACAGAATGGCAACAATATCATAAGTAGAGTCCGGATTATTAGGTGCTGATAGGTTAGAATGCAAACTTACTTAAGCCAGTAACAAGTATACCCTACACTGTACAATGGTTATGCTATGAGGTTTGCATAAATATTAGGGGTACAGCCTATAGAACTCCTTGAATTTATTCTACTCTTCCTACATTATGGTACAACGGGTTGCATAACAATTCCTACAAAGCAAATTACTTTGCATTCTAACCTATTACCACCTAAAAATCCGAGGTATAATCATAAGATAATGCTATTAACTTTGTTTATAAAATGGAATTACCGGGCGAGTTGGTGGTGCGGTTAGGGTCACCCTGAAGGTAGTTTTTCGTGGTTTCCCATTTTCATACAAGGAAAATGCTGGGGCAGGACCTTGATTAAGGCCAGAGCCGCATCCTTTGCACTCCTAGGTTTTTCCTATTCTATGTCGGTGAGACGTAAAGCCAATTTTATAAATTGAACTACATTGTTTTCTACACCTAGCCTTAAATCTATAAACATTACAAGTTCAGCACTGTGAATTTTTCGAAAATATATCCAAGTACTTCTCGATAAAATGTAATTTATTCAGACGTGCTTCATTTGCCGGCTGGGGACTGCTCTGTTCGATTCACGCTACGTATGAAACATGAGATAGCTATTGACAAGTAGAGTTGCTTCACCTTTTCCTGACAACCACGTACTAGCTCTGCTGTGTTCATAGAAGCACTATGACCAAATGTATCGCCATAGCTAACAGGTACCTTAAAGGAAAGACGGACATGTGACGGCCTCCGAGTGACAACAGTTTCATCCTGACGTGATATTAAACCACACAAGACCAAACGAGCCTATTGCAACTTGGGCAATCACCCCTTCTGAAAACTAATCGATTGTTCTTCTTCTTATTATTATTATTCTTTACCTTTTTACCCTTCAGGTCGGTTTTTCTCTCGGACTCAGCAAGGGATGCCGCCTCTATCGTCTCAAGGGCAGTGTCCTGGAGCTTCAGACTCTGGGTGGGGATGTACAACTGGGGAGGATGACCAGCTCGTCACCCAGGCGGCCTCACCTGCTATGCTGAACAGGCGCCTTGTGGGGGATGGAAAGATTGGAAGGGATAGACAAGGAAGAGTGAAGGAAGAGGCCGTGGCCTTAAGTTGGGTACCATCCCGGCATCTGACTGGAGGAGAAGTGGGAAACCACGGAAACGCACTTCCACGATGGCTGAGGTGGGAATTGAACCCACCTCTACTCAGTTGACCTCCCGAGGCTGAGTGGATCCCGTTCCAGCCCTTGTACCACTTTTCAAATTTCGTGGCAGAGCCTGGAATCGAACCCGGGCCTCCGAGAGTGGCAGCTAATCACAGTAACCACTACACCACCGAGATGGACCAAATCGATTCTTCAAAAAATTAATAAAAGAAAGAACGGACACGAAGGCTGTGAGAATGGAAGACTCACTAGGCTTCGCAAACCCAATACCATGGGAACCAGAACAAAAATACAAGGAATGACTGACGGAAGTCGGTTATCCGTATTTCCTTCACCTGTGTTCGCTGCAAGAAAAGCATGTGAAGAAATTCCAGTACATGCTGTAAACGACGTTCATTTGTCGACAGTCGAGGGCAGTTCAATTCAACGTGTATTTTATTTCGTACTTCATTTTTTTTACTGTGTTGCAACGCCCCCTTTTCTAAACTCCGATTACATTTAAAGTACACGTATGTAAACTGAGTTCACTTTGCACAACGCGGCGACGTCTTAATCTCAGTTCATTTCAAGAACTAGGTTTTAAACTGATATCCGGTCTTTATGCAGCCGGGCCATGCTGTATTTTACGTGCCTAAACGAAGCCGATCTTTCCACCAAATTATGTTGCCCTTCATTAAGGCATCGGAAGGTCTTTTTCCGACAGTGAGAACATCTTCAGACAACTTGGAAGTCATGACCGTATTATTCACGGGCCCCCAACAAACTGGACTGAGGGATCGTCGCTCTGTGCTGTGGTGGTGTCATGCATGTATTTATGGAGTACTGGTCTCCATGTATTCAATAACTTGATGCCGTCTTCCTAGTTCACGTTATATGGGCAGCTGTACCGCTTCCCTCACAAGTCGATCATACAAGCATTTTACAGACCTTCGCCTGTTCAAAGAGGATATCATGGTCTGTACTGTAGAAGTGTTCTGCTATGGCAAACTGGGTTATAGCATTTTTCGTGGAGGATAAAACAGTGTAATTCTTAACTTATTCGATGCGTTCTTTCACCCTGGTGCCAACAAGCCTTTTTGACATGCCAATATACTGTAAATTGTGAGCGACATATTAATCAACAAGTTAAGTTGTGAACATGACTCTGCACGACCAGCTGGCTTGAGAGTGTTAAAGGGAGACTGAAAGCTATTTTTTTTAAAATGAGTTTTCCCAAACGTTGTCTCATAAAATTATTTGGGCTCTATTGAATGAAATAGTGTGTAATTTACTATACATTTTGAAAGGTATTTAATGTACAAATGAGAAATTTTAAAACTTCGAGCATGCTTCTCCTCGATCTAGAAGTCTGTGGTTTTCACTAATCTGTTCCGGAATTGTGGGTGAGAAATTGCTGCCACTGTCATAACTAGAGCCCGGATTTTCATGCACTATCAAATGTCAAAATATGCTTGCATTCATACCCTATCATATGGAAGGTAAGGTAAGGGTTATTCTGCCCGAAGGCAGGTCCGAACCTCCGCAGAGGTGTTCCTGAGCCGGACTTTACGTGCGGTAGGTTGGCCAGTTCCTTTCCGCTCCTCCATTCCCTTACCCCCTACCAACAGCGCGTGGCAACCCTCCAACTCCTGACCACGCCCAATGTTGCTTAACTTCGGAGATCTCACGCGATCCGGTGTTTCAACACGGCTACGGCCGTTGGCTATCATATGAAAAAATATGCACAATAAACTGGAAAATATGTACTATCAAAACTCAGTTCCTTTTGTAACATTGTACAAAATCTACGTTCTGCAAATTGTCTTAATTTAAGCTCATTCTTTCATCTGTCAGCACATTTTTCAGCACAGAAAATGAACCTTCTACGTCGCAAGAAGTGGCAGGTGCATACTTAAATGAAGGCATCTGCGACAAAATGCGGTCGCATTGTACGTCATTGCATTTTAACCACAATACGTCTTTTATAAGCTTGACCAATTCAAAATCAGGATTTGAACGGATCACTTTCAGATTATCTCTATCTACTTCTCCGTGCGATGATTGCATATGATGATGTCTTCAAACACTGCTCAAGATTGAAGCTGCGATAACAAAGACCTCTGACGAGTGAGATTTTCGGGTAGGAAATTACAGGATAACAACGGAAGGTTCAGTGCAAAACCAAGGTTTGTTAGCTGCAGAAGTGTGGCATTGTACAAGTCTCGTTTACTTCGTCTAACATAGAAAAAGATGAGGCGTCATTTAGTAACATTCAACTTGTAGCAATTTATAACTGGGACACCGCCTTCCTAAGAATTACATAGATTGACGAGTGTCCATGCTGTCTAACTTTGAACTCAGTTCCTGAAAATTGTCCCTTTTTTACATATATCTGGCCCATTATCTAATCAAGTATACAATCTAAGGAGATCATTTCTCTCAGATAGTTAGTTTATGCCTGAATACAGTTACTGAACTGTAAAACAGTATTTCCCTTCATTCGTTTCTAATTTAGAGCCATTTCAATGACGTTATAGGTTCAAATATGGAACATTAAAATATTAATAAATGTACAGCTGTTTACCCAATCCACTTCATTCTAGTTTAGTGCCTAGAAGAAAGTAGTAATTATCAGTGGTAAAAACTTAAAAACATTAATCTTAATATTTCCTGCGATATTGGGACATCTTTTCTGTCAAATTAACATTGTCAAGATAGAGAATTCCCACTTCCCATCAATAATTATATAATCGCATCCTTAAATCGAACATCAGCACTGTCATCAAATGAAGTTTAAAAATGACTTGACATCATTTATCTCTTAGCCTGGTCTTTGAATCAATATCAATGATGAGACTATCTTTGCGAGTAAAATTATTTATGTGAATAATGTTATTTCGCCAGGGAGATGAGTTTACTCCAAACTGTCACATTACAGCACAGAGGTAACAAAGATAAATTGAAGAGCTTTGTGAATCTTGATTCATTTAAAGGTATGGAACATGATGTGTATATAACACTGCCTCTTCCGTACGTGTATGCTATAAACGGTGAAAAGAATAAATGGACGGCCATAAAACAACGTAACATATTCTCTTCATGATACGAGGGACGCTATCAAACAATGTTTACGTTAAGCTAAATTTGTCCTTTTAATTTAAACCACGTTTATGCTGTAATCCTACGCAAAATTAAGGTTTTATTCTGGAGATCGTAACTTTATTTTATATGCAAATAAACATTTAGCGGTGAATATTAACGTTTTATTCCCTTCTTCTAATTGTTATTCTGTTTGCTTACACTGTTCTCATCTTACAGCGCACTTCACACGTGTCCAGATTTGGGAGCAACTTGGAAATGCACTGTGCGAAGTGGTGTGGAACAGTCTAAGCACGTATGAGAGATTTTGTTGTATGACGCTTCTTTTAACTCTTGTATGCAGTTTCGCATCAGAAACTCTGCTTGCTTGCTGTGTATGTAACAGACGTGCTGTTTTTGTTTCATTTTAAAGGCTTATTTCAACAGGATATTGGGAATGAAATGACGGAAGAAATCATAACTGAAAAGATGATTTATCAGGGATACCTCGACTTAACACTGTGCTTTAACGCATATACAACCTGTGACAATAAAGTTCTGTGAATAGTCCTTTACTA
Organism: Anabrus simplex; assembly: GCF_040414725.1. Classification (NCBI taxonomy): domain Eukaryota; kingdom Metazoa; phylum Arthropoda; class Insecta; order Orthoptera; family Tettigoniidae; genus Anabrus; species Anabrus simplex. The sequence goes on from NC_090277.1 coordinate 78,516,029, forward strand.
TCAACATAGATGAACAATGCACGACAGTGACCTTACTGAAAACCTACAACCTGTTTTACAGTCTTTGACCGGGTCAGGGATGTGATGAATAAATCGTATATAGGGTGTTATTACTATGGGGTCGTCACTCCCAAAGTGATTTATATTAATGAGTGATAGATGCTATGAAATGAGAATGGAGAGTGTTGCTGGAATGAAAGCTGACAGGGAAAGCCGGAGTACCCGGAGAAAAACCTGCCCCGCCTCCGTTTTTTCCAGAACAAATCTCACATGGAGTGACCGGGATTTGAACCACGGTATCCAGCGGTGAGAGGCCGACGCGCTTCCGTCTGAGCCACGGAGGTTCCCAGTGACCTTACTGTCCTTCGAAATAGTCCCCACCCGTAACTATGCACTGCTGAGATCGGCGATACACGTCCTGAAAACTTTGCAGGAAGGCTTCCTTTGTGATGGTGTTCAAAAGCCTCGTCACGTTTCGTTGGATGTCAGAAATATCGTGAAATCTCTTTCCCTTCAAAGCGAGTTTCAGTCGTGGGAATAGGAAGAAGTCTGGAGGATTGAGATCTGGCGAGTATGGGGGATGTTCAAGTTACACCGCCCCCCCTTTTTTGCAATGAACTGTTTCATTGTTTGGGCGAGCGTTGTCACGGACAAGAAACCATGAACCTTGTTGTGCGTACTGGGGTCGTACCCCGTAGACCTTTTATGAAACGGGTCAAAATTTCAATGTACCGTGCACAATTCAACGTCGTTCCCTCCAGTAGAAATTCCTTGAGGATAATACCTTGACTATCGAAAAAGGCGATGAGCGTCGTTTTGATGGGTGATTTTCGGCTCTGACCTTCTTCCGACGAGAGGTTCCCGGAGAACGCCATTCTATGCTTTGCCGTTTCGTTTCAGGCTCGTACCTGATACACCAGGTTTCATCCTCAGTGACAATACAGTTCAAGAAATTTGGTGTCGCATCCGCCGTTTCGACAAAATCCTGCAAAGCCTGTAAACGTGCCTGCTTCTGATCGTCAGTCAAATGATGTGGCACAGACGAGAACACGTTTCCCTCTTCCCTAACTTCTGGATAACGATTTACCGCACGGATTCACGGTTAATCTGCAGTTTATCCGTTATCATGCGCACAGTTAATCGCCGATCGTTCTGCATTAATGTCCTCACCTTCTCAATATTTTCGTCACTGACGGCGGTCGCCGGTCTTCCGCGACGGGGGTTGTCAGAAACACTTTGTCGGCCTCCTCGAAAACGAGCGAACCACTCCTACACACACACATTAAGGACAGTGCTTGATCTTTACAAACACGTACCAGCATCGCATGCGTTTCTTTTCGGTGTCTTGCCAAAATTAAAACAAAACTGTACATTGACCTTTTGGTCGTTCATGTTCCTGTTCGCAGTTCAGATCCAACGCACTAAATACGCACTGTGTCAAACAGGTCTTACACGGCACACACGCGATCCTCAACTGAACAACGTTGGGAGCAGCTGGTCAAAACCTGCTGCCAGTGTTGCCGGATCGACAGTTTTGACTTCATTTTCCGAACTTTATTGCCACAGGTTGTATTAAGAAAATATATTTGCAAATACAGACATGAAAAATTAGGATAATGTGTTGGTAGCACGAGGATAGAATTCACAAAAAACGCTCGTGACTTAGTTTACTTGGAGAATATTTCCGATACATGAGGAGTACAATTGTAGCCCTGACTAAAGCATAATAATAAGATAAAATGTTGTCTTAATAAATAGATCCCGTGTTTATAAGGTAATAGGTTACAATGCAAACTAAGTTTTCTATTACGAAGAGCAGTCTAGTCCGCTCTTCCGTAGTGTAGCAAGAGTAGCATAAGTTCTAGGAGTCCCTAATTGCTATGCAAACTTCAAAACAGAACTGTTGTCCGGGTAGAGTATATCTTGTTAACCGCTTCAGTAAGTTTGCATCTTAACCTATAAATGCTCGAACACCCGGACTGTTAATAAGCCGGCCCCGCGGTCTAGGGGTAGCGAGCCCGACTCTTACCCGGAGGATCCGGGTTCGATTATCGGCCACGGTCTAGAAAGTAAAGAATAACGGGCGAGAGGATTCGTCGTACTGACCACACGTCACATCGTAATTTTCAGGACTCCGGGCTGAGCAACGGTCACTTGGTAGGCGATGGCCATTCACCACTGTTGCGCCATGAGGTGTAGCTTTTAGTTACTGGACAGTTAGTGAGACCAATGGAACTCCATTTCATGACAATCACTGGCCGTTTCATCGTTACTTTATTCTCCTTATTTTTCTTCGATTTTGGTCGTGTAAGGACGACGGAAGGTAACCCTATGCATTTACTTTCTTTTCTTGACTTCCAGTAGTTCTTCAGCCTTTCACTTTACTGTTTCCTCCTCTCTTGTGTCTAGATGTTATTATTACCTTTCCTCTTTTCCTTCTCCTGGAAACCCTTGAAATGTTGTATCAATCTTCTGAAAGTTGTTCTGTCTTGTATTACATCGTCTGTTATTCCAATCTCTGACATATCTTTTTTTACTCATTGGATCCACTGGTTGTCATTCCTGCTCCTGTAATCATGATTGAACACTCGTTTCGTCAATCTACTGTTACCCATCCTCACTGTGTGGCTAAAAATGGAATTCTGCTTTTTATGATCGTGTCTAACAGCCTTTCGTTTTCTTAATCCTTGTATGGATCTTTATTCCTTCTATGTCTCAACTTTCTTTCCTTTGTTTTCAATGGTCCCCAAATTTTCCTCAATATTTCCTTTCTCTTTTTTCTATCTCTTCTATTCCACCAGTTTTCGTAGAGAACATGCATTCTGTGACATACAGACTCCCTGGTTTAATTAATGTGTTGGAGTGTTTGATTTTAGTTTTCCTTGACAGATTATACTTATTGTAGGTATCTTTAGTGAGTTGCTATGTTAGTTACATTTTTCTTCTCTTGATCAGTTTGCTTCTTTATCGAGTCCATTAAACTAAATTATTTCATCTCGGTATTTAAATTATTAACCATGTTGATTTTCCTGTACTATGTTGTTAGCGCTGTAGGTGAATCCCTAATATTTGACATAAATTTAGTCTCTCAGAAGACATCTGAAGTCCAACTTTTCCTGCTATTTCTTTCAGAAGGTCGATTTGGTATAAGGCAGTCTCTATATTTCCAGAGAGGATTGCTATGTCACCAGCAAAGGCCAAACAGTTTACACCAACTCCTTTGTGCGTTGAACCTAATTTTATTTCATCATGGAGCCCACTTTCTTATTACCTTTTCCAGAACGATACTGAAAAGAATCGGGGAAAGCACATCGATCTGCCTGACACCGGTTTTAATGTCAAATTCATGTGAGATCTCTCCAATACATTTTACTCTGCACTTTGTTTCAGTCAGAGTTTGGCTAATTTTATTGAATGATTTTGTGTCAACTCCAAATTTCTCTAAAATGTTCAGTAGTGAAATTCTGTCTACTGAATCTTACGCCTGTTTGAAGTCCACAAAAACTACGACATAGTTTTTGGTTCTTTGCAACCTTGTCTCCTATTATAGTTTTCAGGTTTAGAATCGGTTCTGAACATGATCTGCCTTTTCTAAACCCACCTTAGTATTCTCCAAATTGTTTGCCTATTATTGGTTCAATTCTATTATGAAGAGCTTTTGACAGTATTTTATATGTAACTGCTACGAGGGAGATTCCTCCGTAATTGTTTACATCTTCTCATAAAGAAGGCAAGGTGATGGGAAAGAAAGGCAGAGGGAAACCACGGAAGAAGATCATTGAAGAGGTAGTTGAGATGATGGGATGGCAAGGTTATGGAGGGATGAAAAGGATCGGACAGAGAAGAGATCAATGGTTGCAGCGACAAGGCAAAGCCTTTAGATAATTATATTATATAATTGGTGTATCAGTGCGTTCTTCCAATCAACGGAGATTTTCTCCATTCGGCAGATTTCTTGTGTTATGTTTGTCAATTCCTGTCTTGCTTGACTGCCAGCTTCTTTCCACAGTTCTGCAACAATCAAATCTTCCCCTGCAGCCTTATTGTTTTTCAGACTTCGAATTTTGTCATTTATTTCTTTCTCATCTGGTGGGTCTGAGGGTTTAGCTTTTGTCTGTGGTTGACTGAATTCTGATCTTTCTTCACGTTCTTCGCAGTTCAGTACTTTTTCGAAATAACGTGCCACGATTTCACAATTGTCCTTGTTTAATTCGATTTTTCCACTTTCGTCTTTAAAACTGAGACTGCGTGGTTGACACTTTGTTTTTTCCTCTTTGAATGTTTTGTAAATATTTCTTGTATTATGCTTAGTGAAATCTTCTTCAATTTGCATGAGCGGACTTCTTTTATATTTTCTCTTCACATTTTTTATAGTTTTAGAAGTTTGTTTGCGTACTGTCTTGAATGCCTGAATTTTCCGATCAACTTTAGAGACGTGCCACTTTCTCCAGGCTGTCAGTCTCTCATTTATGGCCTCTTCACATTCTTCATTCCATCATCTATGCTTCTTTTCCCTCTTCAGAGGGCACAGTTCCTGTGCAGCTTTAGTTACTTTTGTTCTCAGATCTTCCCAATTCTTCGCACTGTCCTTTTCTAACTTCACCTTGAATTTTTGGTTTACTTCCGATTTATTTTTTTAACATTTCAATATCAAATTTAGTTCTCCTATTTGTTTTCTTATTTTGTCTAGTTTGAGGGATGAATCTCGTTTTTATAGTCGTGAGGTAATGATCACACTCAATGTTGGGTCCATTTTTACCTTGACATTCTGGATCTCCTTTCTGCTATTAGCAATGGTCAATTTGGAATTCTCCAAGTGTGGGTTCGGAGACCGCCAGGTTTTTTTTGTTTTCTACTTAGCTTTTTAAAGTAGGTAGACGTTAGTTTGAAATTAAAATCCTTGCATAAGTCTACAAGCCTTATTCCATTTCTATTTGTTCTTTTGTGTGCCGGGAACTCTCCTACTATCTTCTTATAAATCCTTTCTCTCCCAACTTTTGCATTGAATTCTCCAAGTAACACTCTGACGTGATCTGCAGGAAGTTTGTGAATTTCGTTTTCCGAGAGCTCCCAGTACTCTTCCACTTTGTAAGGATTGTTCCTGTTATCATTTATTGGAGCCTGAGCATTAATTAATGTATAATTTTTATTTCCACGTCTTGTGGACAAGAGAGACAGATTTTAACAGGGTGAATAGAAGTTTTGGACTGATTCCACTATGCACCTGTGTACTGTGAAAGCAGTTCCTGGGTGGGGGACGTTCTTCATTATTCTCTTTATTATTCCTTTGTATATTCTGTAATTTTCTGAGTCTAATATATTACTGTCTGTATATCTGGTTTCCTGAAGAGGAAGTATTAGATTTTCTGGTCGTCTGGAATTTTGATTACTTCTTTTAGTTTTCCAAATTTCAGAAGTGTATTAATATTTAGCATGCAAAAGAAGTATTTTCATTTTGGTCTCAGTTTGCTGTTAGTTGATGGGTCACCACTAGAAGGCTCTGACTCCTTCTTGCATGCTGTTATGGGCTCTCCAGAATCGCATACTGCCGTGGGGAATTTACGTTTTCGATTACCACCTGGTGTAGTTATTCCGTAAGTTTGCAACATGTAAGGTTACTTGACTTTTTTGGGGAACGGTTTGTTGTGAGCCGCTGAGTTTATTCCTCAGCCGAACCTCACATGGTGTACAGACGGTGACGACAACACCGCTCGTAGCGAGACATACATGTGTGGATTTAAGTTTCAAAGGCAGTTCTTCCACCTCTTTTGCCGTTGGAATTCGTTCGCCATTGGAGCGGTTGACTCCCTCATTTGATGGATTTTAGTGACATTTCCTTCACTAAGGGCCACCACCCTCCTAAGTGAGCTCAACTGCCCGAAGCCGTTGGTTCCCTTAGGGTGTCAGGTTATTTTCCGCCGCCCAACACTCGGCGTTGAGTTGCTGGCAGTACGGTCTACTCCATTACCGTAGCAGGGTATCCTGGCCAGACTTGGCATCGTTACTTTATTTGAATTTGTATTTATTCTTGAACATAACAGGCCTTCATTCCCAAATACATGTTCACAATGAAAACAACACGAGACCCTTTTGGCATGCCATGAGGTCCATCAGATACTCCGGAAACGTGACACTCCCTAACAAGGATCGCCACAGCAGTCATCCTCAGTCCCTACTTGCTATGTCCATCGACCCCACTGGATATAAAATAAATACAATAAATAAACAGATGTCATCATCATCCTCCCCATTGATGACACGACCTGCCCTATCCGTAGGGCCCGTAAGAGGCCTCCAACCATCCCTACCTGATGACCGGGCAGCTTTCTCACCATGAGGATGAAACCGCTCTCCTACTGTATCCCTCCTCTCTCCTCCACGTTCAGCATATATCTCTCTTGTATTTCAATGGAGTAGGCCCGTCCTACCCCATCCTCTTACGGGAATGTCCTGTTCTCCCTTACCAACTACACCTTACTATCACTTACTGTACATAAATCGTGAAAAAACTGCCCTGTCCAAATCTAAACGTTACCTTATTGTTTTAAGTTTTAATTTATCTAAAAAAAGAAAATTCATTCTATTGTTTTTCTTTCCTGTTGCTTTCCACAAGACAAAACTCACTTCGAAGGACAAAGTGAATTACAAATGTGGTAACAAAACATACATGTTTAATTAATTTATTTGACTTATTTATGCAATCTTGCCAAAGACGCAAATACTCATTTACATTTGCCCTTCAGTAATTCTTTCCATTCAAAGGTATTTCTAATCTTCAGTACCGTAAGTAAAGCAGATCGTCGTACTCCGAACAATAAGGCCTTCAATTCGAAACTACATAAAATTTTAGTACGCTTAGAAAGAAAAATATCCCACTAGTTGTGGATATCTCAAGCTTTTGTCTACAAACTCATAAAATTAAATGTGAATAACTACGAGAGGTGAGAAACTTGTTTATTTTCTGCTTCAAACCTCGCTGATATAATTATTTAAACTATAACAACCGTGACAATAGTCTTAATATCACTAATAATAATTGAAAGAGGAATTTTTATATTTCTCAACCAGATAATTAAAAAATTCTGTCTACATTCTTCGTGAAACAACGCAAAGGGCAATGCATGCATTTAATTACTCAAATTAACAATCCTCCTTAGAATTATTTACTGGTTGCATTTTTTGTGTGGATTGTTTTGTTCTCTGAGCAAAATTAATTGATGTGCTTCTTTAGAACAGAGCGCCGGGGTTAATGAAAACATTCAACTACACAAAGGAAACTACTTCCATTTCGTTCCCAAACTCATAAAACTACTTCTGATGCAATTTATTCTCCAAGTTAAGAACTTTAGCAGTGCGTATTAAATTATGTTCCTCCACCTAAACATAGAACCGGATGAACAAAATTACTCTTCTACAGTCTTGGTTCTTACTAATGGAATAAACCTTCTACTTTATATAAGATCATCCAAGTGCTGCCTCATTTTGAACCCATACACAATTCTCATCAGACACACGAAGTTTCTACTATTTCGTATTATTATTATTGTTGTTGATTATTATTGCCATTAAGAGAGTGGTTGAACTTGAATGTTATATGATTATTCAATTTCGTTCTTTTCCCAAACTCTCTTCGTTTTTTGACTGTGTTCTTGCTTCTCTTGTTCAGTCCATCTTTTCCCTGTTTTTCTTATTCCCTTTTACTTAAAATTTCGCTTTCATAATTTTATTTCTGAATATGTTTCCTTCAATTATCATTGCCTTGTCGATACCTGCTTGTTGTAGATTTTCTCCTATATCGTTCAGCCAATTATTTTTCTTTATGGAGCTGCTAGCTACATCTAAAATACTCTTTGTCATTCGGCTGCTGTCCATTCTAGGTAGGTGCCCACAGAACATTAGTCGGCATTTTGTGATCATGTTTGTGAGTCTGTCTGAGTATTCGTATTGTTTAGTTGGTCTCTTCATCCATATACCATATCTGTGTACTGCTTCAATAATGTTTCTGAGGATTTTACATTCCTTTTTCTGTCTGTACGATAACAGATTTTCCAATTGTGGTTTTTTCTGAAGCGTAAAGGGATTCTGGTAGTACAACTGTATTGTGGTGCCTGAGTTTCGCCTGTCTTGATATGTTTCATTTATTGTAGTGTATCCATGTGTGTTTGTACGCTTTCGGAAGTTTGTCTGTGTTGAATGACTTATTTGATCCTCCTACTTGTGTATATTCCCCTAGATACTTGAATTTTTCTACTCTTGTGGTATTTCCATAATTTGTCTGCATGGCTTGTGCAGTGTTGTATTTTCTTTCCATATACTGTGTTTTCTCATATCATATCTGTAGACCGGTTTTCATAGAAGTTCCAGTGCTTCTTGTCTATTGTTACTAAGTATTGCCAGGTCATCTGCAAATTCCAAAGATTTTATGACTCTTCTGTTTGCGCACGTTCTTCCCCAATGATTTATTTTTTATTTCTTCCCCACTGTTTGACAATTTTGTCCAAGATTAAGTTGAATAAAATTGGCGAGAGCCCATCTCCATGTCTGACCCCTGTACGTATCTCGAATGATTCTGAGATTTCACCCATCAATTTTATTTTGAATGTGCTCTCTATGACTGTCTCTTGCATGAGTGCCCTAGTTTTCCTTTCTACTCCATATTCCTCCTGAGTGTCAAAGGAAGCCCGCCTCTCTATTGAATCATAGGCCTTCTTAAAGTCCACGAATACGACTACAGTGTTGTTCGTCTGTCTGATCTTCAGCGTTGTTCGCATGTTCCAGATGTGTTCAATACATGATCTTCCTTCTCCTTATCCTGCTTGGTATTCACATATCATTGTATCAACTTGTGCTTCTAGTCTGTTAAGTAATGGCTTGGAGAGAATTTTCTATGTGACCGCCAATAATGAAAGACCTACGTAATTATTAGGGTCTGTCTTCTTCTCCCTCTCATTTTTTTTACTCGAATGCCATTCAAACGGCGGCGTAATTTCCTCTGTGCCTTGACAGATAGCTTCCCGCCCAAAATATTCAGGTTCGAATCCTAGATTGAAATTTTTGATCTGAAAACTCACGTAGCTTCAAGACGTTCATCCGGCGTTAAACCATCGGGCAAAACCGAATTTGAGTTTTCAAACCTGCCACCTGTACCATTGAACCTTTCTAATCTTCCTACCCTTTTCTCTTACACTAATGAATTTCTGAACCTACCTACTTATTCATACCATTTTTCTCGATGTGCTCTTTTGAAAACAAGCTTCAGTATTGCAAGAAAAGTTTTGGGAAATTAAAACACCATCACATCCGATTCTATACTTGTTAGCATTTCGTGGTGAAGGTTACCTCAAGGAACCGGGTGCGGGCCTGCGAAATGTGAATGTATCACAAAATGCTCACGATCCCGCTTGTAGACATGTAGGGGGTACTCCATCGTGCCTGACAATCAAGTAAAGCTCTTATAACTTAGAAAACAGAAGGAAAAGTGCCTATATCGGTCACATCTTCCGAAATAACAAATACAGACTGATAGAAATGATACCTAAAAGTTAAATGTGTACAAGGATGGAGAGAAGATTATCCTGGACAAGAATCTCGACTCTGAAACGCGAAACACAAAGTAGGAAAATCATTCCATTGTTGTCGTCAACGTTCTTTGAAGAGACAGCAGCAGTAGCACAAGAGGAAGAATATTCTTATTTGTGCTCCTCTTCATTCTTTTCATCTGCTTCTTGCAGTCTTGCTGTTCATTACGGTCATTTTTCTCTAAACTGGCTCAGAAGTGGTTGCTAATAAGTGGATCGGGATGTTTAGAAGGTTATAATTTAGAACAATAGAGGAATAGAAACTGCAACAAGTTAAGTCGTTGAGGTATTTGGGGAGTTTGTTAATATCGAATGGAAGCTGTATAGAAGAATTAAGAAGCAGAGTATCTATGGGAAAAGAAGCTTTCGGGAGGTGAGAGAGCTTCTGACGTCTAAAGCAATCCCTAGTATTTTAAAAAAGAGTTTTGTGAAATGTTTTGTGTGGAGTGTGGAGCTGAAATATGGACGTTAAGAAAGAAGGATACAAGGTATTTGGACAGTTTTGAATTACCGTTGTGGAGAAGAATGGACAAACAGTGAAGTGGACATTAAAGTGAGAATTGATGAAGTGCTGGAAAGAGTAGGAGAGGAGACATACTTGATGAAAACGATAAGGAGGAGGAAGATATCATGGTTGGGTCATATACTACATAGAAATTATCTTTAACAGAGGGTGACGGTGGGAAAAATAGATGGAAGAAAAGGAAGAGGAAGAAGGTTTGGAATGTTAACAGATATCAAGCAAGGTAGAATCTATAAACAACTGAAACACGATGTTCAGGACAGGGAATCATTGAGAATTTCTAGTTGATACCTCTCTAAAGAGAGATTTACAAACGGAGAAGTTAGAACCCAAACTTACTGAAGCAAGTAACAAGAATACTCTACCCGGACAACAATCATGATATGCGGTTTGCATAAACATTAGGAGCTCAGTCTACTAGGACCTCTGAAACTTATGTAACTCTTCCTATATTACGAAACAGCGGTCTAAACTATACTTTGTCCCTGTATTTTGTTGGAGTAGTAAGAAGAAAGGAAGCACTACTGGAACAGTTCGTTAATATAAGTTCTGACTTTCAAGTCTTAAAAAATGCAGCCAGAATTTAAACATAAATGTCTCTACACATCTGAACAATGCTCTTCAATTATAAAAACAAACGTGATTTGATATAATCCGATGATGTTCTTTCAAGACTGAAACATGTCATTCTTTATTTAACAGTTTGTTAAAATGTTATATTTAGTGTTCGAGAGCCTGGGCAGCTCTAACCTATTACCGGATGAACATCCCGGCTCTATTAATAACCTCAGAGCCCAGTTCATTGCACTTTCATATTATCTTGGCCTGTCAATACGCTCTGCTTGCAAAAAAATTAGGACCATCTGAACTTAATGAACGCCCTGTTTCCTTGTTAAATTTTATACTTCATTAGCATACAGAATATCTGAAGATACGCGCTCTCTGCGGTTGCTGGTGATATATTATCTTGCTGGTAGCCACCTTGATGAGCCTTCTGGGAATAATGTGCTGAATAATGATACTCCAGAGCTCGGGTTGATTATGGAGAGAGGCCGTGCAGGAACTACCTGTTGAGAGAATGGCCCTCCCAGAGGAGTATTTTATACTGACATGCTGATAAATAGACTACTTGATCATTTAGAGGAAAGTTCAGGTCACCACGAAACGTTCGGTTAATGTTAGATTCAAATCTCCATCTCTAATTACGCTTCAATTAAGATAATGTTGAAGGCGATGAATGGGACGTAACGAGTCATTAGACACGTGATAGAGTGCTTAGCGCATTTGTACTCTTAGTATGTAGGTTAGACTGTGACCGAAATATTTAGCTCTATTTTCAGTTGAACCGTGTTTTCTGCACATTATGAACAGTTTGCTGACGTTTCGAATACATTGCAGTATTTTTTGTCAAGGCGACTGAAATACCCCTACGCGATCCGAGGTAATCAGTGTCGCAGGTAGCAATCACACTACTAGAGCGGTTCCTGACCTAAGTTTTTGTATATCCTACCCTTTCTGGCTGTCTCGTGAGAATTCTGGAAAATATGTGTCACAGCCAGGTAGTGGAACTTGCCAGCGCTGTTATGTAATTAGCGGTTCGTCCTGCGTCTCTATGTTGTGGTCTGTATGCCTTAATCTATTTATGATAGGCATGCAAGAATTGTTGATTTTATATCCTTCTTCTAAATTCATATTGCTCGGGTGTTTCTTGATTTCGATAGCCTCACGGACTTTCCTTTCCAGTTTCCAAGGGACAGCTGCTCGAATATTGGTCTTGTCAAATGATACGAAGACAAAGGATATCAACATACAAGACCGAGATCCTAGCCAGTGTCCCTTGGAATCTGGAAACTAAAATCCGTGAGGCTATCGAAATCAAGAAACAACCGAGCAAAATGAATTTAGAAGAAGGATATAAAATCAGCAATTCTTGGATGCCTATCATACATAGATTAAGACATACAAACCCCAACATAAACACGCAGGACGAACCTCTAATTACATAACAGCGCGGGCAAGTCCCACTACCTGGCTGTGACACATACTCTCCAGAATTCTCACGAGACATCTAGATGGCTTACTTCAGCCAGAAAGCGTAGGGTATACATATTTGTGCTAGTGGCTTTACATCGCATCCACACATATAGCTCTTATGCCGACGATGGGATAGGAAAGGCCTAGGGGTGGGAAGGAAGCGGTCGTGGCCTTAATTAAGGTACAGCCCCAGCATTTGCCTGGTGTGAAAATGATAAACGATGGAAAACCATCTTCAGGGCTTTCGACAGTGGGAACCGAATCCACTGTCTCCCGGATGCAAGCTCACAGCCTCGCGGCCAACTCGCCCGGTAGGATATATAAGCCCAAGATCAAGAACCAGTCTCGTTGTGTGACTGCTGCTTGGAAGACCGATTACCTGGGATGGAGTAGGGGTATTTCAGTCGCCTTGACAAAGAATACTGCAATTTATTCGAAACGTCAGCAAACTGTACGGATGTACAGAAAACAACAACACAGTTCAACCCAGACACACCGTGGAAGCTCCACTTCTAAGATATATTTGCATTTTTTAAACTGTGAAAATATATTCTCACACGTTGTTATATTTTATTTGCCTAAAATTCGTAGCTCATATCGCTGGAATGTTTACAACATTGAGTTGATTGCCGTAAGGGCTAGAACTGTGCATTTTTCTTCTGTCTCTCTCATATACAAAACCGACATAACTGAAATTGTTGAACAAGTTTGAGTATTTGAGTGAATGATCAGAGTAGTAGCCTTCGGTTCAGAGAGCCACGGGTTCGATTCACGGCCGGGTCAGTATTTTAACTTCATCTGGTGAAATCCCTTAGCTCTGGGTCTAGGTATTTTTGCGAGTCTTAATACAAATCTTCATGTAGATACGAAGCATCATAGAAACAGCCAATAGTGAATATGTCTCCCCACGATGTGTTGGCAACAGGAAGGGCAATCTGCAATAAAACTGGCCTAAATCCCTGCAATGTGCCGCCTCCGATATGGTAACAAAAATAAAAATAAGGGAAGAAGAAAGGGCTCATCATACGAGGTGCATTCGAGACATAACACCTCCAACTTGTTTTAAATTTGCGGGCACACTTTGTGAATGCGTGGCAGAGATGACAGCACTGTATGGCACAAAGGACTCCACCGGTAGCGGCAAGTGCAAGGACTGTGTTTGATTCATTACAAGGCCAATTTCTAATCACTCGTTTCCTCCACTTGCGTGGTGTGGCACCGATTCAACTACATTGTCACTTGAGGGAGACATGTATCATGTGTGTGTCTAATGTTCATTCGTGGATGCGACGTTTCAAAGAAAGCAGAGCGTTGTGTGACAACAAACCAAGACAATCTCGTCGTCTGCCGACATGATCGAGCGGGTGGAAAAGTTGTTTTAGAGGATCACTGAATGACTGTCGAACAGATCGCTTCCAAAACTGGCATTTCCGTGTGATCAGCGCTCACAATCCTGCATGAGGACCTGACAAGTGTGCTCCAGGTGACTGAAAACAATTTCGGAGTGATTTCTTATCCTCCATACTCACCTGACCTAGCTTTTGGCTGTTTCCAACAAAGAAAGGCACTCTCGGTGCCTGTACATTCAATAGCCATGCCGCTATTTTCACTGATTCTCCAGCGGTCAACAAACACCCCTAAGGAATCGTTCGCAGCAGCCATGGAATCATGCCTTTGGCTAGTGATGAGATAATCGAACACGAAATAATCGCTTATTCGATTATTTACTTTTATTCGATTATATTTTCCATCTGATTATTTTTTCGATTACTCATTTTCCCATTCGATTATTTTTCGATTATTCATTCGAATGAATGGAGCAACCGAATAGTCGATATTTTTTCCATCCGATATTTTTCGATTATTCATTCGAATGACTGAGGAAATTGAATAGTCGATATTTTCCCATTCGATTATTTTATGATTATTCATTCGAATGATTGAGGGAATCGAATAGTGAATACTTTGTTTTCGATTATCCATTCGAATGAATGAGAAAATCGAATAGTCGATACTTTTACATCCAATTTTTCGATTATTCATGCAAATGAATGAGGAAATCGAATAGTCGATATTTTTTCGTCCGATTATTTATTCGAATGAATGAGGAAATAGAATAGTCGATAATTTTCCCATTCGATTATTTTTCTATTATTGTTTCGAATGAATGGGGCAATCGAATAGTGAATACTTTTCCATCCAATATATTTTCGATTATTCATTCGAATGAATGAGGAAATAGAATAGTCGATATTTTCCCATTCGATAATTTTTCGATTATTCATTCGAATGAATGGGGCAATCGAATAGTGAATACTTTTCCATCCGATATTTTTTCGATTATTCATTCGAATGAATGAGGAAATTGAATAGTCGATATTTTTCCATCCGATTGTTTTCGATTATTCATTCGATTATTTATTCGAATGAATGAGGAAATAGAATAGTCGATAATTTTCCCATTCGATTATTTTTCTATTATTGTTTCGAATGAATGGGGCAATCGAATAGTGAATACTTTTCCATCCAATATATTTTCGATTATTCATTCGAATGAATGAGGAAATAGAATAGTCGATATTTTCCCATTCGATAATTTTTCGATTATTCATTCGAATGAATGGGGCAATCGAATAGTGAATACTTTTCCATCCGATATTTTTTCGATTATTCATTCGAATGAATGAGGAAATTGAATAGTCGATATTTTTCCATCCGATTGTTTTCGATTATTCATTCGATTATTCATTCGAAGGAATGAGGAAATAGAATAGTCGATATTTTCCCATTCGATAATTTTTCGATTATTCATTCGAATGAATGTGGCAATCGAATAGTGAATACTATTTCCATCTGATTTTTTCGATTATTCATTCGAAGGAATGAGGAAATCGAATAGTCGATATTTTCCCATTCGGTTAATTTTCGATTATGCATTCAAATTAATGAGGCAATCCAGTAGCGAATTTTTCCATTCGATTATTTTTTCTATTATTCCTTGGGAACTCCACCCGAATGAATCAGACAATTCAATAGTGAATGCCTTCGAAATATGGAATGGAAAGTGATGTTATGAAGAAAGTTAGTTCATTCATTTATTTTCAAAATTTTAGAAAAGAATTTCTGTTTTGCATAAGAGTTCATATATTTGCCTATTCTAATCGATTATCCATCCGAAACACGTAAACCGCAAAATTGATTCTGTGCGATACAACTGAATGTTATTTGAAACTTGCTCGAATACTTAATAGATTATTTATTCGATTATGTAAATAATCGGATGGAGGTTATTCGAATATTAAAGTATTCGGTTAACCTATCACTAGCTTCGACGTTGTTTTTTTTTTTTTTTTTTTGCTAGTTGCTTTACGTCGCACCGACACAGATAGGTCTTATGGCGACGATGGGACAGGAAAGGGCTAGGAATGGGAAGGAAGCGGCCGTGGCCTTAATTAAGGTACAGCCCCAGCATTTGCCTGGTGTGAAAATGGGAAACCACGGAAAACCATTTTCAGGGCTGCCGACAGTGGGGTTCGAACCTATCTCCCTAATACTGGATACTGGCTGCACTTAAGCGACTACAGCTATCGAGCTCGGTCTTCGACGTTGTAAAAAAATGTGTACCGCTGCAGGGAGATTACATCAAGAAGTGACAGAAGTTTCTTAGTTTTCGTGTGATTAGTTAATGAGAAAAAAAATAAGAGGTGTTATTATAACTCGAATGCACCTCGTAGTCTGACTAAATGAGGAGCTCTCCACACAGCTACAATAAAAGTAAGTACGTACTAATTATCCTGGATGTATAATGGTGCAGTCTGCAGCGAAATTCAATACTGGGGCAAGCTATCAGCAATCATTTAAACTTGTAACTACTTCCATCTTAATTACACCTCACTCGATACTCACCCTATCGCTGTATTTATCATCCTTTCAGAACAAGTTGTCTGACTTTAGCTCCAACGGTCTACCATAATAACGTAGCGTGTATTTGCAGGGCATGGTGAAAGATTTCTCCTAGGAAATTCAACATAAGTGGATCAGTATGCGTGAAGTAAATTTTCTCACATCGAGGCGATTTTCTGACAGTGATAATGAGTAATGCGGCATTATTTACAGAGATTAGATCCCGGTTTCTGATGCATTAACAGGATATAATGAAACGTATGCAAATTATAGACTAGCCCGTTCCTCTGTCGTGTAGCGAGAGTAACATAAATTCTAGGAGTTCTGACAGACCGTATGCCAAATGTTTATGCAAAACTCATACCATAACGGTAGTGCATAATGGACTACACTTGTTACGTTTGCATTCTAACCTACTAATGCATAAAATTCCGGGCTCTAAACATTACAGACTACAAGGTTCAGTGCGAAATTAAGCTTTCTCTATTCTGAGGAAAATATTTAGTAAACATAACTACAAAAGGGATTTTTTCACGGAATTACGCGCACATATAAAGAAGGACTTTCCTTATCAGATAAGCCACGATATAAAGTTATTTCTGACCATTTCTCAGTGTATAAAACCTACTTACAGTATTGTGAGATATGTGCTTGCAAAAGAACGCTTTTCATAGAAGATTCAAGGTACATCCTACAGCTGGCATCTTCACCACAAGCAAAATAAGTCCTTAGGAAAAGAGAACACAAACAAGAAGAAATATTTCCGGAATTTTTCACAACAGAGGCCATGCTAGACCGAAGATGGAATGGACCAAACCAGGTTTTGCGTAGTGCCATCACAAGGCACATACTTCCATGGCCCAAGTGAAGACTGCTTATAAAATAAAGTGTGTGAGCGATATCACTTTACAAGACTCTAAATGAATATAGTAAATAATAATGTATTTTGTATCTGTTTGGTTAGTGTACATTAATTTTATGCACGTTTGTCCGCTCTTTCCTTAATAATTATTGTTGTGAGATATTGCTAAACTAATAAGTTACACAGAGGTTCACCACTATTTCCCTGCTCATATATTTTTTCTCTCATCGCTACGTTAAATTTCTAGAAACGATTTTTTAGCAACATTGTGGGGAAACCTGGCTAATGACAATTACATTTTCCTTCAGGCTATCTCAGTTATAATGACACAGTCTAACAACGAGCGATGTTCTCCTGGCAGAGCGTCAGGGATGACAAACAAGTTACACAGAGGAGGAAACATGTCAGAATCATCTCTAGCAGTATCCTGTTAGCTGTCCGAGCCTATTTAAACGACTTAGCACAATAACGAGCTGGAGAAGAAGCTAAAATAGAACCAGTTCCTTATATATTCTACAAGATATAGTGCCCTCTTGTCCTGGCTGGAATAAATTCGCTACCTAGAGCTATGCAAAATGAAACCAGGATGATTACTCTTTGAATCCTAAAAATAATTACGCGTGGATATTACAGTACGGTGCAGTTTCTGACGTGTCGTGTAAGACGGGATGATGCATGAGTTTGCAGAAATGTTGGGGAATTGCACAAACCCCTACCAACCGGACCAAAGGAATAAAGCATTGCAGATGAAAAATAACACGATCTGGCCTATAATCAAACTCAAATCGTTCTGGCACCCAGACCTAGACGCTGAGCATTCTGCCATGAAGCCAGCCACTCTAAATCCTTATCAATGAAAATTATAAATTACGAAATGAAAACATCAAGCGAACGACAATAATTCATGATAACATCCTTATAGGGAAACCCCATCATTCCGAAACGAACACAACATTGTAAGAGTGTAGGATATCGTACAAGCTTGGAAGACGACTAATTATTCATATCATAACTTCAAGTTCTCGGAAAATTTAAATTATTCACTCAACTATCATCTTCCATTAAATTAATTAAATATAAATTGTGCGATAATCAATAATAGATTCAATGGTTAATATTTAAAATGAAAACCTTTGATTTAAGAAAGAGGTTCGTGGTGTCATATGGAGCTGAAAGGTATACATTAAGAAACAAAGTATTTGGAAAATGTTGAAATATGGTTGTGGAGAATGGAAAAGTGAAGTGGACAGTTAGAGTGAGAAACTATGAAGTGATACGAAAGGTAGGAGAGAAGAGACTCCTGATGAAAACGATAAGGAAGAGGAAGAAGACGGTTTACAATATAAACAGATGTCAAACAAGGAAAAAAGCTATGAATAACTGAGACAAGATGCTGAGGACAGAGAATCATGGAGGATGTCCAGCTGATACCTTTCCAAGACAGATTCACAGAAGAAGAAGTTATCATATAAGTTCAAAATACTGTCAGAAAAACTAAAGTAATATGTTGTTGTTGTTGTTCTTGCTGCATTTTGGGAATTCATCTCGAAGGCTGATGTGATCCTCCACTGTTTCTAAAAAAGCCGTAATACATAGTCTAGGCATCACTGAAGAGGCGTACTAGGGAAATGAGGAGTGAGATGGTTTCCCGGTGCTTTCCTCACTGAGCCAGAAGTTGCTATTACATATCAGTCGGACAAGGACACTGAAGTGAATGCACCATCCGACCCTATGAGCGACATTTTCACACCGTTCATAACAGGGACTGGCTGCATAAGCAGCATCACTCATACCTCAGTCACTTTCATATTGTCAAAACCAAGGATAAGACTGAGACAAATCAATGAATGTAACAAAATTGCTCTAGCCCATACCAAAAGACATAGTGCACTGTAAACACTAGGTCTCGCCAGTAAAGGCGAGGCAAAGATGGGTGTAAACTTCACTTCACTTCACTTAAAACGTAAACTTAACTCATCTTATCTCGTATTATCTCATTTTACCTTGTCTTGTCTGTTGTTTATATTGAAGTAAATTTCCTAATTTTCTAATTTTCAGTTCGACGGCTGGGTGCACATCTTGACGTAGAAGAGAATCACGCAATCATTTCATGGCTGGAGGCTCACCCTCAAAGTTAGCGTAGTTGTAATGTTCATCAGTAGGTCCAGGATTTTAGCCAGCGACTAACAAATATACACAACCTGCACAACGGTTATGCTATGAGTGTTGCATGACCATTTGGGGCGCGGCCCATGAGAGCCCCTAGAATTTATGGCACTGTCGCTACATAACAGAAGAACGGAATAGTGGACACTTCATAATAAACAAATTAGTTTGCATTCTAACTTATTCCTGCGTAAAACCCCAAGTGTATACATCAGAAATATAAACTTGGGCTCAGCTTTAGTTAATGTTACCAGCATTATTGTACGTGGTTTAATGTAAAACAAAGGTAAACTAGACGTTTTTAACGCTAGAACGGGTAACTGTCCAATATTCGACACTTTGGTCCCTGCTGCAGTGGCACTGTCCAATACTCGACATGTTCGTATTTCTTCTTGTCATTTCCTCATTTCTTCAACAGATGTCATGACACTCTACTTATTGCTGTTCTCGATGTCCACAGCAGCCATGAGTTTAGTTGTATTCATATTTACAACCTCTTTGGGCGCAACTTCACCGAAACAAATGAGTGCAGTATTCCGGTGATCTATTTGAGCTCCATTTCTGTAGTGTTTGTAAACACACCTTAACTGTCTCCGCTTTGCTAGTCTATTTCGATTTATTTCGTAGTTTTCCGTTTGGTGCAAATTATTTACTTCTGTATATATATATATATATATATATATATTGATATTTGATTGATTATATGCATTTTTAGTAGAGTGCGTGTCTAAATATAGCAATTTCACTTCATTACAGCAAATTAGTAATGAAGTAGTGTGAAATTTGTTGGAAGATGACAGTGGCGCATCTGAATTTGAAGTTATTGGGAGTGAACTGACAGATCCAGAGTCAAATTTGGATTGTTTATGAGCTATTTATTCGCATCAAATATTGCAACGTGAAAGTGACCACGAATCTCACATAACGCAACCTATGGTCTTCGGACACGCCTCCAAATGATTACATGCGAATACAATTCCCTTATATTTTCAAGATAATACCTCTCAGAGTGATGAAACCTTTGCTAGTGCATTAAAGATGCATTGCTACCGAGCTCGATAGCTGCAGTCGCTTAAGTGCGGCCAGTGTCCAGTAATCGGGAGATAGTGGGTTCGAGCCCCACTGTCGGCAGCCCTGAAGATGGTTTTCCGTGGTTTCCCATTTTCACACCAGGCAAATGCCGGGGCTGTACCTTATTTAAGGCCACGGCCGCTTCCTTCCAATTCCTAGGCCTTTCCTATCCCACCGTCGCCGTAAGACATATCTGTGTCGGTGCGACGTAAAGCAAATAGCAAAAGAAAAGGATGCATTGTTGGTATACCTGAGTTTGTTTGTAACATGTTACAGATTTGTGTACATATGGTTGAAAATTGTATTCTTATTATTTTGAATTGAAGAATTACCCATTTTAACACACTGTACATTTTTTAGTCAAAACATTTATGCGATTTTGTGTCACCACGACAATCTTCGGTGTATTAGCTTCACGTAGATATATATAAAACTAAGTAGATTTATTTCATACCTTGCGAATAGACGAGTAAAAGCTGCCAAATATGGCTGCCACCATAAGATTTAACAATGCCGGTTCTAGGGTTGAAAGATTTTGTAAAGGCAACACCGTTTTCATGTCAAGAATAAAGTTGATACAATCCGATCCAAATGAGCCGTCCTCAACAATATACTATTGAACGAGTAACAGTCATGACTAGACCCCACAGGTTAGAATGCACAGTAGTTTCAATATTAGGAAGTGTCATCCAGGCCTCTATTCAGTAATGTACTGAGAGTAACACATTATAGGGGATCTGATGGGCTGAACCCCTGTTGTTTATGCAAAACACATACCATAACCAATGTGCAGGATAGACTATACTTGTTTCTCGCTTCAGTATATTTTAATTCTAAACTATTACAGCATAAAAATCAGAGCTCTAGTTACCACTATAAATAAGATTAAACAACTGGAAAGTTTTGAAATATGGTTGTGCAGAATATAGAAAAGTGAAGTGGACAGGAAAAGTGAAAAACGATGAAATGCTAAGAAAAGTAGGAGAGATGAGACACCTGATGAAAACAATAGAGAAGAGGAAATTAATATTACTCTACTAACGCAATGATAAACCTAAACTGGGCCGAATTGAACAACAACATACCTTATGCCCAAGCTCGACGAGCAATTCATGGATTTCAGAATATGATTATAAAGTTCGGGGTTTTTCAGGAAAAGACAGGAAGCGTGACACTTTGGTCAGATGGAACAAGGAAAGGAGACATAAAAATTATTGTAGAACCCGAGAATCAAGAAAGGAGATTAGAACATGAGGAATTTATTTTACGTGTTCCATTGAAAAAAGAAAGAAAGAAAGAAAGAAAGGTCACATTATGAAGCTGTAGAGAACTATGCTTTGCCAGTTCCAAATGCTCAACGAAACTCGTGGACTTGGATGAGCAGATGCGTCATAAAATTACGTCCTATATAATGAGGATCTGAATAACTGCACGATGAATATAAAAGCAGATCGCTCCTCTAACGAGGCTTTAGAGGCTATTGATTGAATGCAAATGAACTAGGTTGATAGTCCCTATTGAAATGATTCATTGCTCTGATCTGAATCTCAATGTGAGACGTTTCACGGAATAAATGGCCTGTGAACATTGGTACTAATGAATTAGGATTTCATCCTTTCCAACAACTTTTTGAGGACACAATAATAAGCTTTTATCTAATGGCAATAAAGTGAAAGGATTGTCTATCATGTAACAGGAAAAATGAATAGTATGGAAATTCGACATTGTTTGTCCTTTACAAATGAAAGAGTGAATTAAATTAGACGCCAAAGCAGAGTACCTCCTACCGAAAGAGTTGTTTCCGTCGTGTTGTTGGCTGCGTGTGGCCAGGCTCTGTCGTGCAGCAACACGACACCTGTTGCGAAAAATCCTGGTCTTTTCCTGCAAACTGCTACCCGCAATGCTCCAGTGTGACAGCATTCACTGTCGTTCCCCCGGTGAGGGCCGTAAAAATCTGGACCATCCTCCATACAGTCCTGACATGGCACCAAGTGATTTTCATCTCTACGGACATTTGGAGATGCACCTGTGTGGTAGGGAACTCAGCGAAGATACATCCATTCAAAATGACTTCAGTGACTGCACACAGATGCATCAATGCATCGGTGTACCGTGGGAACAAGTACTTGGATTAAAGTGTTGATCATATAGCATAGTATTGACTATAAGTCGCCTACTACTGCGTATTCTTATATCTCCTTGTAAAATAAAGTTACTCCACTCGACTTCTTGTTATATTTCAGTATTTTCTGAAGCGCCTTTGTAATAAAGTCCAAACACTGAAGTGTTTTTCATCAGAAAATGCAACTTCCTTACAAATTCTACAGTGAATTCTTTGCGGAGTTCAGCCCATACGAATCACTCACAGCGCATTACGTCCACTCATATGTAGTTACATGCTGGTCTGCACGCTCCCATGCCTCCAACTGTTTGAAGCGGACAATTCTAACGTAAACATTTCGCCCACTCAGATTTAAATATAGGTCTATTTCAACAACAAGTAGCTTTCGATTTATTTTACTCTCCTAATGAATATTAGTTACCATATTAAATTTCCGAGAGACTCCTTTGCTTGGATTAATTTGCATACTGCTGAACTAGAAGCTCATAAACACCCTCTCTTATCCACCCACATCAGCTACTCCCACTGTATTAGATATATACAAGAATACATCTCTGGTACTGGCTGAATGAAATTAATATAAAAGCCTTGTCTCACAAATTTAGTGTAGGCAGGATAACAAACAAACTATTAATTCACTTAATAATGGTCGTTTTTCCCTTCCACTGCCGTAAAATTTTGGAACGTTTTTGAATAAGTTTATTCTGCTAGTATTCAAACTCAACAACCGTAGTTTTCTTGTATCGGTTTCCTTACAGAGCTCCTTCCATACCGATAAATATAACAAATTACATAGTGACGTGTCAGAAGGATATCAAATTATTATTCTTTATTTAGGGAGTAATTTCAAGACCGCCAGAACTGTGCATGAACATGCGAGTTTATGCACTGTTGTCCATGAAAAATTGACAGCAGTGTCAGACGAGCAGCGGTTGTTACATATAAATTCCTCGTCGCATTCGGTGTTCCCCAGGGATCATTATTATCACCATTGATTTTCTTACTTCTTATTGTCTGTACCTAGATGACTCTTAATGGCAGGATAAACCACAGAGGGTCCTGAAGAGCAAGGAGAGAATTGGAAAGAGAAGATATGGGCTAGATGTATATATAAAAGGACACAGTACTACCTTGGACCCCCTAATGAGAGAGTTACCATCCAAATTGATGGTGAAGTCCATGCGGAAATACATTCAAGCCTAAACTTAAAAACTCCTCAAAATCCAGACTTTCCTAATAAACCCAAATATCAACCACTGGAATTAAATGAAATGTCTAGGCTTCATATTTTCGTGAACCCGAGACACACCACTGTTAATATTTTCCAAATTCATCACTTCCAGTACTAACTTCTTAGAACAACAGTATTTGAAAGTTCAACCGACTACATTGAAAATCACCCGATATTGCTTGAATGTGCAATATTTATGAAATGCAAATCATTTTTCAAGAGACTTTACGTATTGTTCTTCCTTCCCATTTCAAATAATAATTTAAAATCTCGAAAATATAATTGACCAGAAATTCATCTATGAATCTCCTAATAAATTAAGAACCATTCACCACTATACAATATACAATATTAATCTGAATTCTATAATATTACTTAAATTTTTTATCCCTTCCACTCATAATTAACTCTATTATAATTACTTAAAGTCTGGCTGAAGGGTGTAGAAAGCACGCTGGGACCAAAACGAACCTCAAATTTCCCTTTCTCCCCTGGAAGAGTGTCTCTGAAATTCGATTGTAGCCCCTTCATTATGGGGAGCAGGGTATCTGGTGAACCAGTGAGACCTAGAAATGTATCACATAAGTTTGAGAGTATTTCGTAATTATCAAAATACACATTAATATACTGTAAATATATACGAAAGACTATGCCTCAACAACTTTACACTTATTTCTAGAATTATATCGGAGTAATTAAAACAACTGTGTCATTAAAAGGGTATGGATGAGTGGATTGCAAGAGAAGGTCCTCAAGTAGTGGTATCTTGGAGAAACTGACCGAAAAATGGACAAAATATATTGACTTCTTTACCTCATATGGAATCACTATCTTGTAGTACACATTAAAAGTACAGTTGTTATTCCAACTAGCGATTTACAAATAACCTTATCCGATGTCGATTTATATCGTACGTGGAACAATCTTCAAGTCCTGAATGCAGCATCGCAACAATCCAAAATATCAAACGTGAGGTTTGAAAATTGCATTGATATAGAATCACTAATATCGCCGGAAATTGCAGCAGATACGTTGAATGATACAATTTATTGCGGCATAAATCAAGGAAGATGCATGAATAATTCTATGCCCAGTTCATTGAATCGCGAATAATTTAGTACATTTCCTCTGTTTCAATGTGTTTAGTGTCTTGCATCGATGTTAACGTCGACAAACAAGATTCCTACTCCAAGCATGCCATCCGTTTAACTAGTCTCGAATACGAAAATCTTAGGAACTGAATTATGGTCGAACAGAAATAGTCGTATACATCTTGTCCATATTGTTAATTACGACGCTCGTCTTAATAAGTTCCATTAGAGATTCGTCGCATAAAATACCTACTGATTTTTTTTAGAAATATTTAAAAATATATCTTGAGTCGAATGGAAGATTTGAAAATGTTGCCATTTGGCATCAGAACCAAGCATCGGGCCGATGACCTTAGTTGTAAGGCCACTTTAAACAACAAGCAAGAAGCAAGCTTCGCGAAGGTTGTGACGTAAGAAAAGGTATTTTAATATCATATCACGTGATTGAGGCACAACGTGGAACATTCTTGATCATTATTCAGTTAGCTGTTTGAGTTGTGCTGAGAGGTGGTTGTGATTTACAGGCGTATCTATTTTAAAACTACGGAAAAACAGAACTCAGGATTAACATAAAAAATCTCGTAAATTAATTTTAATTTGGAAAAATGTTACGGTAGAAAACTTTAACGAGGATCAACGCCTTTTTTCGTATTGGAAATACCTGCAGTTATTCACACATTTTTGATTTCAGGCTGAACAAACTGTCAAAAAATATTTTCCCTAGAGCGAGTTATATTTTTCCATGGAACGGGTTCATTGCTTGTGTTATTACTTTATCAAATTCACAGAAGTAAGAAAGAAGTAAAGCATACTACATTTCAAGGAAACTGAAGAAGAACGAATGGACATCCAAAGTGGAAATACAACATGACTTTATCATTTGCTGTTCAAAACTTTGTTCTGAACTTCAATCGAGACCTAGGGAGCGTGAATGATGTAACTCGTAGTCCAGAGAGGATCGTTACTCATAACTTGAAGGGAAAAGAAGAACACAGATAGAACTTCCCTCTTCCCATTTCAGCAGCTCGTAAAGGACGAAACTTGTTGAGACTCAGAAACTTTTCAGTGACATATGAGAGACTTGGATTGAAATATCTTGATATAATATGCTACAAGTTTCCGACTCTAAACTAGAGCATGAGAACCGCAGAGAGTAAGAGTTTAACTGGTGCATTATGAATGTAACTTTCATTCATCAACAACAGTAATATAAATCATTTTACACTTGGGAGTGTAATTTACGTATTTTAAGATAAAGTTATTCTCTTCGATACAGTGTTTGATCGGAGTTACCAGAGCAGCCAATTCAATTTACCATTTGGCCAGGATTTTAAAACAGGACAACGTTCCTGGCACCACGTGTTCATGCTAGTGAATCACATCACTGGTGTTTGAACCCATGACTCTCGTGTCGGGAGTTGAGAAGATAGGGTATTGCTCCAGCATGTATTTCTGGTTTTAAATTACGTTAAAATCATACTCAACAACTTGTTTTAATGCTTTAATATACAACAGACTACTGTAAGGAGATTTTCATAAGACGTGTCGTAACCTCAAAGACGCACACACGAAATGCAGTCAATTGTGTAAACTGTGTTTATTTACAAATTATTACACATAATACACACACATTAATGAACCGCCATTTCGAACAAAACACCGCTTCGAAGAAGCAGAAGGATAAGAAGACTGCAACACTTGCATGTCAACCAACTACCAACCCAACAAAATCACATCATGAATTCACATACTTGACTAACGACTATCACTACAAGTCTCGCTAAAACAACTCTAATCCAACTCCCAAGACTGCCTCTTTATATACATTGCTTGGCCAGGCTTCTAGAAGAATATGACACAACATATTTTCTCGTAATTTCGAGAGTCCCCAATAAATGTTTTATTGGAATTTTCTGTAACTCCCTACTACCAAAGTTACGTTGCTCTGGACTATTACATGTGTTGCACAATAATGCATCGATTTATACATCTTATATACAGATAAATAAATTATATAATATTAATTACGTGTTCTTCAATTAAATAAACACTTATCAATATACATCCAGCAGACGTGTCGTAATATAACCTCACTTATAACACAAATAATAAGACCACGATTTATACCAAATAAAGTTCGTACATAACTACGTAAATAATAATAATAATAATAATAATAATAATAATAATAATAATAATAATAATAATAATAATAATAATAATAATCGAGATCGATATTTTCACTGTTTACTCATGGGTTTAGAGAACTGTTTCCAAGTTATTCTAGTCCATTACACTTGCATCATTTGCCATCTGAAATTAGCACACGTTTATGGATGGCCGTAACTGGGAGACATATTTATGAATACTTGACTTTTGTGAGGGGAAATGTGGTTTCTCTGTGATTAAGCATGGGCGCATCACCACTCTCTTGTGCTATAAAACAATGAAATAATTTATTTCAGACTGTCCGTTATTAAAAAGTTCTCGACGGAGGTAGAGGTGAAAAAATCGGCAGGGGTAGACCACGGTATGAATATGACCAACAGATTAGAGCAGATGTAAGATGCACTAGTAACGTAGAAATGAAAATATCAGCACAGGATTGTGTAGCATGCAGAGCTGCATCAAACCAGTTTGAGGACCAAACAAAAAACCCTAAACCAACATTTATACTTTCGCCGTAACATCAAGTTATATTAGGGAATATTCAATTTTTAAAATGTAGAATCCAATTTATTTATAACCTAATGTAATTAACTAGTGAAATCTACAACTTGGTGTGAAAAATTATTTTTCGATGAGACCATCTCAGCATTTTGATCTATATGGTATGGAAAATATGGAAAGTCTGCTCGTGCTTCTCTGCCACTTGTCAACAACTCCGAGCCGTACAAAGCCACCAGTCGGAATAATTGTAGGTGAAATTAAGAACACGCAAGTTCTGTCACTTGTAGACTTTTTCCCTACAGCATATGCAATTCTTCTTTCAGTACTGTATTGTACATCAAGACGAACTTGCATCAGATGCCGGTCTTTGATAAATAATTGTTGATATTTTACGAAAACTTCCGAAAATCCTGTTGGACGAAGATGGTATACATTCTGTTTGCCATTTAATGGGAAGAAATGAGAAAGAGAAAGAGGGGGCCTTCCTTATGGTATTGCCACACCTAGACAAAGGTTTCATTCGATTTTACATGATTTCCTATCACTATCCTCAAGATTATACGACCTTCCTGAAGCCTGAAGTTTCCATATCATCAAAATCCAAGTTCTTAACGTTGTGCTGCAGGATGCTCAGAGCCTTTACCCGGTCATTCTGGTACTCACCAAGTTTAATAATGTTATTTGCTTTACGGCCGAATAACTACTCATTTTACGGTTTTCGGAGACACCGAGGTGCCGAAATTTAGTCCCGCAGGAGCGTTTTTACGTACCAATAAATCAACTGACAAGAGGCTGACGTGTATGAGTACCTTCAAATACGACAGTATTGAGATAGGATCGAACCTGCCAAGTTGGAATTAGAGGGCCAGCGCCTCAACCGTCTGAGCCACTAATCCCGCACTCACCAAGTCTCTTAAATATCATTACTCCTTTTACTTCTATGTACGGCCAGTGTAACTAGACACCTTATTACCCAACCAACTCTAACAATATTGTTTCGTGATCACATGATCATAGGCACCTAGAGTCGGAACGGTCTAGAACGCCTAATTCAACAATGGAATGTATTTAACGTTAGTAGAGCAACTTGAAGCTAGTAGCAATAATACATAATGGTTATGCTATGAGTTTTGGATAAACATCCGTAATGTTCGGCTCATCAGAACCCCTAGAATTGTCGTTACTCTCACTACATTACGGAAGAGTGGACTGCATAAAAGTCAGGGGTCTAAACATCAGTTATACGGAATATCTAGAATATGGTGTCTGGGGCTCGGAGTTATAGATGATAAAAGGTTAGAATGCAAACTAATTTGGTTATTAGGAAGTGTGGCCTAGCCCGTTCTTCTGTGTTAAAATAGGACGTACACCTAACGTTTATGCAAACCTCATAACATAACCGTTGTGCGGCTACAGTATAGATGTTACTCGCCTTAGTAACCTTGTTTCACGAATCTGAGTTCTGGTGGATGATCAAACCAGTTACTTGGTAACAAAGCAACCAGTTATAGATGCGTGGGGTACACTTTAAAGTTGAGAGTTAGAGGGTATTTATCGCCTCATAGTACTCCAGTGGCCTGGCACCATCTCATCCAGCCAGCATTCGATGTTATTCGAAATTCCATAACTATGCGGCAGTGAGCATTGACACGTGACCTCGCATATGGAGTAGAATCATTAACTCAAAACGTAGAAATGGAGCATGAACCAACCAGAAAGTCCTACGCAAACTAGGAGCAAAGAGAGAGGTGCTTCAAAGCATTTAATTAAGAAAGAAGATTATCTTAGTCAGACCATGCATTTCAGATCATCATTGAAGAGAAGGTCAAGAAAAATCCTTTGGACAAGCAACTGAACATCGAAAATATTCCTTCATGAAATGTGTAAAAAGGAAATTTTTAGGATTTGAGGGAGAAGTAAACTATGAGATTGTTTACAACGTACACAATATTCATTACTATAATTTTACACAAATAAATACGTGGAAGATTTCATTGCGATCGACCGAGAAGAAGTTAATAACCATATCCTGTTTATACCATGTAATTCTCGTTTGGAATTTCGTCATTTTCGTTGTTCTTGTCGAAGAGGTTTCCGTTGCTTTTGCACTTTGATATCGTTTGAAGTATTTGAATGCCGATTATCTTCATCAGTTCTCTTTGTTGATCACTCTACTATCACGACGTCTTCATCCGAATGACCACCCAGTCCTGGTTCATCACTGTATTTCACCACTTTACTTTTTTCCCATTTTCAAACTTATTATTTGCACCCAAAGGACATTTACGTCTTGGCGGCATGATGGTGCGCGACATACTACTTGATTCATTGTTAGATCACATAACCTCAAACCGAAAACTCATTGGTTGACTAACTCTACCTCTAGTAACGCTATTGTCACATCATATATGAGCACCTTCAAATTGAACTGGAGACATTAGTTTAGCGAAATTCAAAAATCTGGTACACAAAGTTTTTAACAAAGGATCAATATACTTTTTGAAATATTAAAAATTAACATTAGCTTCTGAGAACAACTGGATCACGTCAGTTAAGACGGATATGGAACAACTAGATATTCCACTGAGACAAATTCATGACCGACTACTGTTCCGTCAAGCCATCAGACAGGGAGTTCTTCCAACATCCCTTTCAAGTAAGAAGACTACAGGAACTAAGTGGACAGAGGAGAGAATGCTGGCTCATAGTCAGCAAATGAAGGAGTGTTGGAAGAAGAAGAAGAAGAAGGCAACAATTTTACAGAAGAGTAGATACGAGCCCCGTGGTCCTCAATGGGCCTATACGACAAAGAAAAAGAATTTGATAATAATTATGGAACAAGTTCATTTTTTAACATTTCCCTTTTTACGAGTTCTTAGTGAATCACATTTGTACCGGATAAGATTCCCAACATTTTCTTTTCTTATATGATAGAGCTCTCCAAAACACGCGTTTTGACACCTTCATCATTCACTCTATCTTCAATAATTTATTCACAATAGAGTTAAATGTCTTCACTTTTACGTTTTTGCTAATCATTTTCAATGTTAAAAGACAGTAGAATGCTTTCCTGGCTCTCTAATACACTACAGTGGACAACAGCCAAATAGAACAGTTCAGCACAGAAATACAAGTGTCACAATGATCAGCAACCTAACAACCTTCGTTAAGGAGACGGCATTGCAACACAAAGAATGAGTTGTACGAGAAAAATGTACGAAGTTATAACCAATGTTGGGCTTTAATGAGTTAAAGAAATAATCACCACCTGTTTTAAAAATGAATCCCCTTGAGCTCCCTGAAGTGACTTCTTGTTCCGCAGAGGCTATGTATAGCATTTTCCTGACCTTTTCCGTTACTGTGTCACCTTGCTCTATGCTTGGGCTGCCTGTAGGTTAGAGTGTACCGCAGCGCTGTATTTCAACGCCAACTCTCGACTGCTGCATACACATCCTCAAGCAACGAGGGGCCAGTACAATATCCGTCACTTTGTCCAGGGAACATCTACTAAAGCGTTTGTTTAGTACAGTGGTTTCAAACCTTGGGGTTGCGTACCCATGACCGATATTTACAAGAAGAGCTCAGGTAACTTATACAGGGTGAAGCGAAATTCGCGCACTCGGGCCTCGCAGCGCGACTCCTCACATGCCAGCAATAAAAAAGTTTCTCTCACAAAAGTTCGCCCTGCGAGTATATCCGGGAGAAAGGGGTCGTTGCAGAGTGGCAATCTGGCAACACTGTAACCACATGTAGGGCAACTACCGCTGTGAGCAGGCGATAGCCATGCTGTGTAGTTGGTGCAGTGGATAGAATGTTGGGTTAGCATGCAGGAGGTCGAGGGTTCGATGCTGGGTCGAGGCGGGTTTTTTTATTTGCTAATTTCGGACATTACATACTGTAACACAGTAAGACACCGTTTCTTAGGTCACATGTATCCTACATTTACAAAATTTAGTTAACGCCAAACATGTTGTAACGCATCTAGTAGATGCAGTGGTGCGAATAAATTCACGCCCACGACGTAGAAAGGGCGTCTTTCAAAGCTGACTAATGAAAACGAATGTTCGTCCATTTTTAGGATCGTAGTATGTAAGTGCAAATTGCTTCTAAAGAACCAGCTGCAATCGCTGTTGACGATTAAGGTGCCAGATACCATACCACCTGGGCTACATTTACGAAATGAAAAGAACATACGCCTCAACCCAGAATAGACCCCTCGCCCTCCTGCATGTTAATCCAAAACTCTATCCACTGCTGCAACTGTACAGCAGGACTATTGCGTGCTGACAGGGGTAGTTTCCCTACATGTGTTTACAATGTTGCCAGATTGCCACTCTTCAACGACCCTTTTCTCGCGGATATATTCGCAGGACGAACTTTTGTGAGAGACATTTTTTTATTGCTGGCATGTGAGGAGTCGCGCTGCGACGCCCGAGTGCGCGAATTTCGCTTCACCCTGTATACAGGAAGAAAATGGTGTGCGGGGCTGTTCCGAAGCAAGTGACGTGGGAGTTACTGGATTAGAATACATCGTGTGGGTACTGGATGACCGTAGACTCTGGGATTAGATCATTTATTTTTGTGTAGTACTCGGGTGTCTTCACAGAAAGACAATAAACACTTTTTCAGGCGAGTTTAGTGGCGTAAATTACGTGACACAATTTTATGAGATAAACGATGATCGACAGATGATGAATCAGTGTATAAAATTTTACCTATATTTGTATTTCTTCACGACATTTAGCAATAACCTGGAGAGGGAAATTTGAGGCACAAACTGAAGCTTCGCGTGAGATCTGAGACAGTGGAGCTGTGTCAAACAAACAAACAAACAAACAAACAAAGAAACAAACAAACAAACAAACAAACAAACAAACAAACAAACAAACAAACAAACAAAACAATAAATAAATAAATAAATAAATAAATAAATAAATAAATAAATAAATAAATAAATAAATAAATAAATAAATAAATAAATAAATAAATAAATAAATAAATAAATAACTTGTAATGGAATGAAGCCTTTACGTTACGGATGAACAAAACGTAAATGGCGTAACATTTCAGCAAGGGAGTCTACAAAATAA
The DNA here is from genome assembly GCF_040414725.1 of Anabrus simplex. Classification (NCBI taxonomy): domain Eukaryota; kingdom Metazoa; phylum Arthropoda; class Insecta; order Orthoptera; family Tettigoniidae; genus Anabrus; species Anabrus simplex. The sequence continues at coordinate 78,548,370 of NC_090277.1, forward strand.
AGTCCATATCTTTCAAAGCCAACGTGAGATATTACTAGGGTGTCATCCATCCTATACGCTTCAGAATGCTTTGCAATGAACAAAAAAGGCCTGATCGAGAAACTGAAGGCTAGAGAAAGGAAGATTTTGAGAAAGATCTTAGGTCCCGTCAAGGAAAATTGGGAATACGGAAGACGGCACAACGATTAACTATACGCCCACGAAGAGCAGATTACCGATACCCTCCGGACATGTGACACGAATGCACCAAAAAAGACTGACCAACCGCATCATTAGCTTCTTTCAACAGAAGAAACCAAAGGGTTGTGACAATCACACATAATGTCATCCAGGAGAGTGTCCCACTTAAAAGAAATTCAATGGTTGCAGGGTTTCCGAAACAAGCAAAAATTAAAAACAGGAGAGGCATGGGCAGAGGAGAGGAAACAGCGATACCGAAAATGCATGCGGAAGTAGTGGGCAGACGTCAAAACCAGAAGTAGCCAGTTGAAATGACGTGGTCCAGAGTTGGATGATACGAAATCAATGAATGAATGAAATAATTAATAAACACGCGCTGACATTCACCTACAGTGTCAGCCACGTGGAGGGTTCCCCATCGTTTGTTTAATTAATTTTATATGGGCTGGGCGAGTTGGCTTTGTGCTTAGAGGCGCGCTGTGAGCTTGCATTCGGAAGATAGTGGGTTCGATCCCCACTGTCGGCAACCATCAAGATGCATTTGCGTGGCTTCCCATTTTCACACCAGGCAAATTATGGAGCTGTACCATAATTAAGGCCACGGCCGATTCATTCCTACTCCTAACCCTTTCCTATCCCATCCTCGCCGTAAGACCTAGGAGGCTGACATAACATTGTGGAGATATTTCAGAAATATGGGGACAAATTTACTCATTCGGAAAGTGCCAAGTCAGGACATTGATATTCCTCTTTATGAGACAGATTCGCTTTATCCACTCAGAGACTCTGAGGTACGACACAGCAAACATTCAGACATAAAGTTTGATGTCCTGAATAATTTTCATACCAACACAGTGACAGCGTTTGAATTCAATAACATATCGCGTTACCGTACTCAATTCGTCAATATTCACAAACATGCAAGAAATTTAATTAAAAATGTTGCGAACGGTACTACAGAATTTATGTAGTTTTATTAATATTTAGATTTGTTACGTAACATGGAAATTAAAGGAATAATGTGGGATTCACTTCTGTGCTCGATATAAAATGCTCTTTCTCTGCTTTGTCTGCAGAGAATTAAATATACCGGCGGTTTTGTGAATAGAAGCGAACTGGAGAGAGAGTCGGAGAGTTTTTGCTTAGTCTGAAAAATGGGGAGAAGCGTTCTGAATTGCTTTATAGCGTTGAATATGCGATGAATGGACCGCAACATTCCGCGGTGACGTAATGTCGCTCTTTTCATATTTCGCTATTGCCGCCAGAAGTGGTACACCTCCCTATCGCTTTTATAACTTTTTAACGTGTTAGCTGTGCATGTAATCTACAACGTCTTTCACCTTTTCTAAACAGATAAAAACATCGAAGTAACGATATACACTTAACCAACCACTCTCGATAACTTACTCATATTTTCCTCTTAATTTAAGTATTCACTTCCTTATCCACTTATTACCATATCGCAGATTTTTACGCAGTAATGCAAACTAGTTTCATTATACAGCCAGGATGAGTGGCCCAGACGGTTGAGGCGTTGGCCTTCTGATCCAAACTTGGCAGATTCGATCCTGGCTCAATCCGGTGGTACTTGAAGGTGCTCAAATACATCAGCTTCGTGTCGGTAGACTTACTGGCACGTAAAAGAACTCCAGCGGGACTAAATTCCGGCACCTCGGCGTCTCCGAAAATCGTCAAAGTAGTTAGTGTGACATAAAGCAAATAACATTATTATTAGTTTGATTACGAGGAAATGTCGCCTAGCCCGTCCCTCCGTAATGTAGGGAGAGTAGCATAAATTCTAGGGATTCTAATGGGCCCATATCCCTAATGATTATGCAAAACTCTTAGCATAATAGTTGTGCAGACTAGAGTATACTTGTTACTCCCTCCATTAAATTTGTAATCTAACCTATTACTGCGTAGAAATCCTAGCTCTAGTTCTTAATTACTTACTCACTTATACAAGTTTAGGCCTATGCTGTACTTAATTACTTCAGCTATTACTTACCTAATTCATTTATTATTTATCTGGTGTGAATATAAGTCCGTTCCCATTGGAATCCATAGAGCAGGAATATTCAGTTCAGCCTGGCGAATCCACAACCCACTCTAGAGCACTGATAACAATCTGTCGCTCTCTGTGAGAGAACATTATTAAAATACATATCAAGTGCCCATATATATTAATCAAAAATATATTTATCACTGGTTTTTCCCTCAAAATTCCTGGAGTTTTCTGCTAGGTTCTCAATGACCATTAAAGACCCAAATAATGCATAAAGAAAGATTTAGAATTCTATCTCAATTTACCTATTCCCATAGACTTGACTGATTGTCTATCCTTTATACTCGTATTTATCTGTCAATGTATTTGCTCATTCATTAATTTTTAGCCATTCCTTCCATCTGCGTAGCTTAAGACCATTCCCTGTTGAATCTACGTCAAAGAGGTGGAATAACATAATTAATTATTTTCTCACATAGATTTGTATATACGTGTTAATTTTCTTCAGAGATTGTGCAAATTGCTTGGTGCAATCAGAATTTTAGAATGTCTTGCCCAGGTCTATGCATGCCATGTCCTTCTTGATTCGGTCCTCTATGTTCAGCGTAAATTCATACAAGACTTTCATCACAATACGGGGACAATGAAGTGTTTACCAATGGACTGAAGAGTTCAAAAGGGGTCGTACAAACGTAAAGGATGAGGAAAGTTCAGGGCGTCCAACTGCAGCCGTAACTGATACCAATATTCAACATGTGCGTGATATGATCCTGAATAACAGACGAGTGACTGTTCTATGAATTTCCGCACCTGGTGCACCCTCAGACCACAAAAGAACACTGTTCTTCCTTGGTGAAAACAGAAAGTGGCGCGGCCATCTTTACGTCGCAACAGCGCAAGCTGTACTGATCTGAAAACGCTGAAGACTAGGCCCTACCACAGACATAGGCAATGGTGCTATCTAGCGGCTGGTGAGCATACAACGCCATACGGCAAACCTAAAGACAGTTAGAGGAAAATTTCAGATATTTATTGACTTGCGCTCGCATTTCTATACTTTATTACTACGTTACCTACTTGTGTAGAGAATTACCAACCTTCTTACTTAAACGTAATAGAATCATTTAGTTCGTGGAATGGCCGTCTAGTGTCGTTGCGGGGCAGTATTGTGAACAGAATGTTGCCATGACGAAGGCTAGTCCCAACAACATTCAGTGGCGTCGAATTCTGCCAAAAAATTAGGCGATTTCGCAATCGAAACGTTTCAGGTGATCAAGTATAAATCGTCCGTATCACCAGTTAGCGCCAGTCCACAAACCTATTAACTATAGTACGTACACAGGTGTAAAATGTGTTGCTAATATGTAGGCGCCAGTCCACAAACCTATTAACTATAGTACGTACACAGGTGTAAAATGTGTTGCTAATATGTAGGCGCCAGTCCACAAACCTATTGACTAGAGTACGTACATAGGTGTAAAATGTGTTGCTAATATGTAGGCGCCAGTCCACAAACCTGTTAACTATAGTACGTACACAGGTGTAAAATGTGTTGCTAATATGTAGGCGCCAGTCCACAAACCTATTGACTAGAATACGTACATAGGTGTAAAATGTGTTGCCTACACTGTAGGCGCCAGTCCACAAACCTATTAACTATAGTACATACACAGGTGTAAAATGTGTTGCCTACACTGTAGGCGCCAGTCCACAAACCTATTGACTATAGTACGTACACAGGTGTAAAATGCGTTGCCTACTCTGTAGGCGCCAGTCAAAGAAGTTAATTACGCCGTGTTGCCCACACTTCAGGCCCTAGTCCACGAAATTTTCGAGAGTAGTAGTATACTAACCTACTTAAAGAAAATTACTTATCAACTAAAGTTTTAAGTAATGCCCCAAAACATTTCCTACTCTCACATAAATCGGCTTCTGTTTGGTGAGTGTCCACGTTGAAACATAATTACTTCTAGTAACAACTCTTTGTTTTAAATTACAAAGTAAACTAAACATATCATGGTGATGTCTTAACAAGTAGCGCTATGCAGTAATGAGCGAGTGGAGACTCAACTAGCCGTGAACTTCAAGTACTTCTATTTCATAGTTGGCCGACCAACTTTATAATTACTGGGTCTATACAGGGACCTACCGGCGGTTTCTGCCGCTTGGGATAATGCAAGCTCACCGGACAATGACGATAAACACAGGGTACTCCACGATTCGTTCACCCCTTCTGCGTGATGAGAAACGCACACAAAATAGAACATAAGGTGGAGAGATGTTACTGAAAACTGTTAATTTCTATCAGTGGTCATTGGGAGGAGGAACGTTATCACTGTGTGTGATTTCAGACCAACGTGGGGCTGCTAAGGGAAGATTGTCCGAGCGCACGAATTTAATAATAATAATAATAATAATAATAATAATAATAATAATAATAATAATAATAATAATAATAATAGATTGCTTAGCGTTCGCTGATGATATAGCCCTTATGTCAGAAAATTTCGAAAGTGCAACAGAACAGATCAATGTGTTGAAGGAAGTAGCAGAACAAACAGGTTTACAAATTTCCTTTCAAAAGACAGAAATAAGGTCCAATATCAAAGATGATACGGCACAACTAAACATCAAATATGGAACGATAAACCGTGTTAGTAAATTTAAATACCTTGGGGAATTGATTCAGCAAAATGGACTTGACAAGGAGGCCATAGCAGTAAGAATCAATAAAATGGAAGTCACTTTTCAAACCACTCGCAACATATACAATAGAAAGTGCTTTTCCCTGAATACAAAAATTTGTCACTACAACACTGTCAACAAACCAGTATCGCTGTATGCATCTGAATGCCTTATCCTGTCCGAGATATGTTTGCATGCGGATTTAGAGAGGAAAGAAAGAAAGAAAGAAAGATAGAAAGAAAGAAAGAAAGAAATAAAGAAAGAAAGAAAGAAAGAAAGATTCTACACACCATACTTGGTCCAAACTACTAAAATGGTATCTACATTAGAAAATCCAGGCAAGAAATATACTCTAAGATAGAGAAGATCACGGACACAATGCGTAAAGGCAGAGTTCGCTTCTACGGTCATATACGACGGATGATCGACTCTCGATGGATAAAACGTATCTTCAGTATATTTGACTCAAAACCAAAAAACGGCAGTGCCATGGTAAGTTAATGTCAAGAAAGATCTTAAAGAACTGGGCGTACAAGCAGAAGATGCACAAGACCGAAATCTATTCAGAGCAGCTATCAAGACTCTTGGGACATTCCGGGACGAGAAAAGGGCAACTGGTGCTAAATGCACAGAAGAGTCGTGCTAAACACAGTGAGCTAATGAAGACGATGTGGATCAAGCGAAAAATGGACAAATGCCAGAATGTAAAGTGAGGCTTATCGTGGTCCCTAGTTGGCCGATTAGCGAAGGTGAATGAATGAATGAATGAATGAATTAATGAATAATAATAATAATAATAATAATAATAATAATAATAATAAAAGGTTGAAGGTAATAAGAGTCCAGATCTCATATCACAAAACTCACTACATGGAATGATTTCTTCGGTACTAAGATGGACAAGTAATGAAAACCCAATATTGCATAATACCCCAAGTGTCTAAATTCAAATACCTGACAGAAGTCATCAAATCTTCAGGACTGAATCGTGAAGTAAACAAAGAAAGGGTCTTTAAACTACAAAGAGCACACTTGGAGCAGATATTAAAAAAATCTAGATTCCGAAATATAAAATTAAGATATTATAACACTATAATGAAGCCTGAAGCACTATATGCATCTGAAACACTGATAATTGGGGACAGATCATTGATTAAGTATGTAGAAAAGCAAGAAAGAGAAATCTTTATGAAATTTTATGGATCACTCTGTGAAGGAGGAATTTGGGTAATAAGGAAATCTTATGACCTGTAACAACACTCAGAGAAAATCTCAGCCACATTTAGGAAAAGACGTCTGAAATTTTATGGACATATTCTCAGAATGAGTAATCAGAGATTGACCAAAAGTATTCTGAACCTAGCCCTATCAATGAAAGTAAAAAAAAAAAAACAGTTAGCTGCTCGAAATTGGAAAAGATCTTCAGGAAATTAGCATCACAGATGACATTGTGTTAGACAGATCTACCTTCAGAAAATTAGTCGACAACCAGCGCTTTGAACATCAACACCGACAAAACCTGGTCAGGAGATCGCAAGAAAAGCCACAGCGAGATGAAGATATTGTGGGAGAAGAAACAGGCAATGACATCAGTCAAATAAGTTCAAGCGCGGTTCTTAGTTGGACATAACGAAGAAACAAATATTATTAATAATAAACTTCCGAACAACAATGAAGTCTAGAAAAATGAGGAGAAATTTTCAGAGACCATGAAAAGGAGGGGTTACTATTTCTTGGACATTTGCACAGAATGGAAAAACCAGACTAACCAAAACTTTATTCGACTATCTGTAGAACCAGAAGACGACGGGATGGGTTAAGGAATCTGGTAAAGATCTAGAGAAGTTCAACATCCAGGAAGTTCAGATGTTAGACAGGAAAATATTTCGTACCGTGATTCTACATTTGGAAGGGTTTCAAGTCGAAAGAACTACAAAGACGGGAAGAACCTGGACGGATGAACGTAACAAAACAGCCCATATGAAGGAGTACTACAGGAAGAGGAAACTTCAGACAAAGAAAAATGAAATTGTAGCGTGATCTTCAGACGTCAATTCGCATAATATAAAAATAATAACAGACCAGGACCAAATTGTGCAGAATAAATCTTCAATTTGAAATCAATTCTATTGAATAAGCCAACGGCCGTAGCCGTGTTGAAACACCGGATCCCGTGAGATCTCCGAAGTTAAGCAACATTGGGCGTGGTCAGGAGTTGGATGGGTTGCCACGCGCTGTTGGTGGGTGGGTAAGGGAATGGAGGAGCGGAAAGAAACTGGCCACCCTACCGTACGTAAACTCCGGCTCAGGAACACCTCTGCGGAGGTTTGGACCTGCCTCCGGGCAGAATAACCCTTACCTTACATATTTCATAACACGGGAGGCACAGAATTGAATGCATTAACAATCTTTGTAGATTTAAAAATCCTACGATTCGGTTCGTAGATATTACCTGTTTGAAATACGGTATTAAAAGAAATCTAAAAAGATACAAAAACTGTGAACCCCAACGAAAGACCTTCTCAAAAGTCAAACTGTTAGGTAAACTCTCAGAAGCTTTTTAAATTGAAACTGTTGTCAGACAAGGCGATGGACTCTCCTCGATACTATTCAACTATACACTGGGAAACGTAGTACGGGAGTGGTTTGAAATGAAGGGTGTGGCCGAACAACGGGACAGGCACCAATTTGAGCCAAGGAGAAGTTTCAGTGAAACATCGAGAATGAGTCCCCTTCTAACGTGACTCCATTGATGGGAAAATACACTACGAAGCGAGGCGGGTTCGATTTAGTGGAACGAGCCGTTTCTTGTGTCTAGTGGAACAACGTGACACGTGCCAATAAAAGCACTATTGTTTCGTGCAGTTCCCGCTAATCAGTGTGGGCTTTCCTTCCTCCCGAGTTTAACACATTTGTTTCTGACTTCATTATCGCAAAGTGCTGAAAGATGACTAAATAAAACACGTAAAAGGCCTATCAGTCCTTCAGAATGGGCTTGTAATAGAAGGAAATCATTGCGGGAGGTGTTTGATGAGAAGTGTTGAGTTTCCTGCTAAAATTGTACCGACCATGGTAAGTTATTCTACTTCTACATGTGAACAATTATTTTCGCGGCTGTATGGTACGTATGTAATGTAAAAACCCATAAACTCAGTGGTTACGTACCTACTTAACTAAGACACGTACTTTCGTAACTATATTTCTTCCATTATACACACAGAGATCAAGCTACTCCCCCCCCCCCCCGCTTTAGCAGAAGTAAACACGTACAAAGAAGTCATTAGTTATATCTTACGACACTTCCCGGGGCAAAAATATTTCATTAAAATAAATGAAAGGTCACATAATCTATTATTTTAGATCGTGCTTCTCATGTGAGAACGCCTTCTCAAACCTTGTGTTACAGTGGGACACGTGCGCAGTCAGTCCTGGCTGGAAGCAGCATGAGCTGAAGTGTTCAGAGCTATTTACTTTTGCTTCTCCTGCAGAAAGCGCTCAGTGGCGCTTGTCGCACCCTTAAAATATTGAAATAAAAAGACATGTAGGAATAAGTTGTAAAGGAGCAATAAACAAACCATTTGCATTTTCCAGATGATTTAATGATACTAGCAGAAACCGTAAAAGGTAGGATGACAAGTTTTGTATGGATCACTACTATTAACAATGCACCGGCGGAAATAAAAGTATCTAAAAATAAGTATTAACAGTTACAGCGGTAGAGAAGGAAAGCACGAAGGTGTGAATTAACAAAATGGAGGAAACTTTTCAGTGCAGCCAGGATGTTCAGGCAGTAATAGTAGTAACAAGTAGTGTGCTATCCCGGAGAACAGTTCTGCTATGAGGCTTACCTTAACATCACGGGATCTGTCTCTTAGAACCTCTAAATGTTATGTTGTTCTCGTTACATCACAGTAGAGCGGACTAGACTAGACATCATACTCGACACATCAGTTTGCACCTTAATCTACTACTGTCTAAACATCCGGCATTTATTATTTATTTATTTATTTAATTAGTTAATTAGTTAATTAATTAATTTATTTATTAATTAATTAATTTATTAATTGATTTATTTATTTATTTATTTATTTATTTATTTATTTATTTATTTATTTATTTATTTATTTATTTATTTATTTATTTATTTATTTATTTATTATATATATGCGTTAGGCCCTCTAAGGAGCACGTAGAACCATTAGTTAGCATTCTTCTTCTTGTTTCTCTTATCCTCCCAAAACTACTTCATCCTCGCACTGTGAGTCTGTCGTCTTTCTTGAGTCCATGCCTCCTGGAGTTTCAAGTTTCTTGTACTGTACATTGTCTGGCTGCAAAGCTCTGCAAGTTAATTTTGTGTCTAAATGTAGCCCGTGTAGTTGTCAGTGGGTCAACGCCGACTTCTGCGACATCTTTTTGGGAGTCAGCAAGCCACCGTACTTTATTTTGTCGGGTTCCGCTTATAATGAGGAAGATATTCTTGGTCAGTCGCGAGTCGTCCATTCGTGCTAGATGTCCGTAGAATTGCATACGTATTTTCCGGGCGATTGAAGTCAATCGTTCGGTCAGCGAGTAGAGTTCTTTCGAGCTTTTTCGCATCCATATTCCATCTTGGAACTTTGGTCCAAATATTTTCCTAAGTATTTGCCGTTCCATTTTCTCGATGCCATTGATATTGATGGTCAGTGTTGATGTTTCAATCGCGTAGAGTGCTTCAGGAAGAACTACTGTATGGTAGTGACGCAGCTTGGCTTGGATGGAAAGGGATTTCTTATTGTAGATATTCCAGGTGACTGTGTAGGTTTTACGTAATTTTTCGGCACGGGTTTTGTTGGCTATCCTGTCGTTACCAGTGCCTCCGATAATTTTACCTATTTATTTATTTATTTATTCAAGCACAGATGATGATCACGGTAAATTTCCATACAAAGATAAGAATAACTAAGGCAGTAAATTGACGTAGGAAAGAAACCAAGAACACTGAGAAACGATGATGAAGTTTGGGAAGTCAAGAAGAACACTGCTCCAGGTTTTCCTGAGATGGTCTATGGAATGAATAAACAATAATGTATGACCTCACCGGCCCTGTGCAGGAATTTCTCTTAGACGCCATTTAGACTGTCTCTGTGTCAATTTCGATTTGGACCTATCTATCGATCTATCGATCGATCAATCTACCGATTGATCTATCTATGGCTGAGTATATTACTTTCGGCGGATAAACAGCAAATGTATCACCAGTGATATTACGTATGCAGATATCGCACGATATGGCGTACCTAATATACATTTTCTGCCCTTCAAGAATTCGAGAGTTTGAACCCGTGACCTTAGGATCCAAAGGACACCAGTCTACCACTGTTCTACAGTGGGAACTATGGATTAATACTCTAGGTAATTAGTAATGTTTTATTCTAATTTACAAGTTCAAGGCCTTCAGGTCTTCTCTTCTATTTTACCAGGCACTGAAATATACGTATATTACACTGTATTACAGTGCAGCTCCATGGCTAAATGGTTAGCGTGCTGGCCGTTGGTCACAGGGTTGCCGGGTTCGATTCCCGGCCGGGTCGCGAATTTTAACCATAATTGGTTAAATCCTCTGGCATGGGGCTGGCTGTAGGTGTGATCTTCATCATAATTTCATCCTCATCACGACCCGCACGTCGCCTACGCGCGTCAGTTGAAAAGACCTACACGTGGCGAGCCGAACTTGTCCTCGGACACTCCCGGCACTAAAACCCATACAAGATTTCAATTTTTACTGTATTACATTACAATAATTAGATTAAATACAAATTGAACTAACAATAATACAAAAATGATGAGTATATCAATTTAAGTTGAAATAAATATAATTAAATGCTTAAAACTAATATCCTACATGTAAAAAATAGGTAGCGCATAAAATGTAATTACATTTGAAAAACAAAACGTTTAAGACTTACAATTACTGTGAATGTATTATGGTAAATGGCAGACCTATGGGTAGGTAAAGCAAGGATGGAATTAGGTTCGGAAGTAAAATTATTTATAGTGTTCGTCAAGCCTTAAGCGATTTGATCAGCAGCCATTGGCCACCCAAGTAGTCTGCTGTGTGGTGAGGGCTGAAGTTTAATTAATAAGACTTCTAAATCCTTACATGATCCCCTGACGTGAATTAAATCGCCGCTTATTTACTAGTCTTTTAATTGAAGGCTGACATGAATGGTTTTAAGAAACATTAACCGTCTCTTTATAATAAGTGGAATTTAACTTCTGAGTCACAAGCGACAGGCCAAGCCTTTGCCATATCTCTGGAGGGGGTATCCTTGTATTTAACAAATAAAAGGACGGATAGGACGCCTGTATTTAGTCTAAAAACCCCGATTCTATTCTCAGGAACTTAACCTCCCTGTACTCTTGGATCCCTAGGATCGGATACTGGGTGTTTGTCATTAATTTCATGTTGATTAGCAGGGATAGGATGTGTAAGCTATAATAGATTACGTTTCAACGAGTAGAAAGTTCCGTCAGGGGCGCAAAACGCTCCTGCTTAAGGAGCTGCATAAACGTTAGGAGCATATGTGGAATAGAAAATTATTTCTACTCATTCAAATCTAACTTACTACTGGACGGAAATCCGCTCCCTATCATTAGGTCGCCACCAACCTTATCGAGACGCTATGCATCATTATTAAAATTTGGAATTTTACAGCAATAGGAGCGGTCTTTATTAGCTTCATCTTTTCAACACTGGTACAAGTGACCCATGATAACGGGTTCGTTTCGGAACAACAATAGCTAACACGAACCCTGAAAGATTGCATTAATTCTAGCAGATCTGCCTATAAAAACAAAATTATATCCCTCCAATAAAAGCAACCCTGCAGTGTCGTCCTTCACGGATGTAGAAACAGACGGAGGTGAAATACTAGGGCTTTGTTATCTATATAATTAAGTCAGAACTGAGAGGCGAGGAAGTATACACGATGCCGTGCTTTATGGATCTCATTACGCCCGCTGAAGACACATACCCTATGTGTCGTAAAGGGATCTTATGTTCACAGCCCGTTATCTTTTGGTTTAATATGCTGTAACAGGAAGACTACCGCAGATAATCATTTCTCCAGTCTCTCCGTCTGTTTTCCACATCGACAGCGGACTATCCTTCTTGAGCAATGAAAATCCACAGACTCTTTTCCAGTCATTAGACCGGGTCAGAAATGGACTGAATTAAGACTCCATCTTGCGGCGAGGATAGGAACTGTGCCAGCTGCCAAAGCCTGACGCACTCCACTGGAGCAACGATTAATGACTGATAGATGAAATGATAATGGTACACACAGAACTACCTGTCCCGCCTCCACTTCCTTCCGTACAAATATCACGTGGAGTGACTGGGATTTGAACCTCGGAACCCAGGGGTCAGAGGCCGGTGCGCTGCTGCCTGAGCCACGCAAGCACTCTAACCTTATTTAATTGTCATCTGTCTGAGCGCCGATGATATTCCAAATAATTCTTCACTGCGAGCGAATGCTTGATTGATCAGCGCAGTGACCTGTGTCAAGAACAAAAATAGGTGGTCACTATTGTAACGACAGCAGGCTTTTGTAGACTGACTTACTAGAAAAAAGGACAAATATTATGTGGATAATAAATAATATTCGATGGAACTTGGTACAGTTGGAATGTGGGTGAATTATGGGTCTGTGATATGAGAAATATAATTTACAGAGTTCCGGAGTAAAATTACGAGTAGATTTTTCTTGTCTTCTAACAAAGTTGTACTTGATGTAGAGGCGCCGTCATTTACTGCAAATTGCTGTCGCTGTTTCAATTTCTCATCGTAACGACTATTAAGCTCGTTTCGTTTGATTTCTTTTATCCCATCGTCATTCCCCTTTCTCGTTTCAACTCTTTATTTTGCACGGTTCTTTTGCCGAATCTTAATCAAATCTATATTTTCCATTATTAAATATTTTATTCTGTACAACTGACCACGATGTATTCACAACGACAACTAACCTCCAGCTGAGCGCTCGAGTCAATGCAGCGCCATCTTGTAACAGAGTATACGTGTGACGTCACATATTTTGAAGTGCTATTTCATGAAAACTACGTTATAGATTATCATTTTTTGTAACAAGTAGCGTCCTTTTTTATCTATCAATTGCGACAACAAACATAATCGTAAGTACGGTACGGTATAAGCAGTCCACCCAAACAAAAATAGCGAACATTTTTATTTCCATGTACCTATTGGCTTTAAACTTAAGTCTGCGTTAAATACCTACAATTTATGCACCTCCGCCTCTATAAATAAATGACCACAAACACGTAAATAGTGATGTGTTCCACGAAATTCTAAGTGACCCCCTTCTCAAACCACTTGTTAAAATTAATGGCTTCTGTTTGCTACTGTGCTCCCGACTGTTCTGCCTCTCCTACAAAACGAAAGCTCTAGGCCTTCACAATGCGATACCATTCATAACACAATGTTCAGAAATTAATGACTAAAACACTTTTCAAAGCAACGGATTCGTATCTACCTGTCTCAGTTGGGGAGGGTCCTCTACTAAATCTCACGGCAGGGGCCAGCGTGGCGTTTGTCCTTGTGGCGGTCATGTGTACATGTGTGAAGTCCCTGTAGCACATGATTCGCTAAACCTCATGTCTCGAACTACAAGGTTCACGCTGACGTGTGGTTTCCCCAACATGACATGCATGTCCGGACAAGGAACTTGCCACAGGCTATCCGCCTCAGAGAACAAGGTGTTCGAGCCTGTCGCTCGTCAATCTAACATCCGTTCATAGCCACCGGCGTGTTGTCATGACGTAGGGGCAGTGAAAATTTGAAAAAATTAACAAAGTACAATTTGTAAAGAAATAAGTTATCACTATAATAATTTCAATCCCTGACACGATAAGTTTCAATTATTCTAAATATTTGCTGCTCTATAAGGAAATGTTGAACCATTACAGACACTCCATCACACCGCAGCGAGAAAAGTATTAGTTTGCAAACGAATTAATTTATTCCTTTTCTATTTAAATTTATTAGTTTATTTCAAAATAATCATTCTTATAGAGAATAATAAGTGGTGAATTATAACAGTCAACTACGATAAAAATTAGTTGGTGAGAAAATTATGATCCTAATATGGAAAATAACCGCTTTGATATATTTGAATTTGAAAAAATAACAAGTAATAAATTAAGGATGAAGCTAATGGTTGAATTACTACACAACAATTTTTTTGGATCGCACACCGCTTATTTTCATGTATTACAATAATTAGTTACATTATTGGGTTTATACTTACTCTCAAATATCATGTTCAAATATTTGTTATGTTATGTTATTTTTCGTTACTTGACTTTAGTGAATCACTCAGTGTTTTATTTCAATTCTTAAGATATACAGTACTTCAATTATGTCTCTTTTTATAATGATTGAATTTGTTATTTATTTAACTGTATTGCCAGTTATACTAATGTATTCTTATTATTACATTACTTTATTTCAGAATTTAAATATTGTGGTTTAATATAAGAGAGAGCCCTATCTTCAGCACTGAATAATACATTAATAAATAAATAATAGAGACAATATCAAGTCTCTTATATCTCTAGAGAGTGAAACATAAATTCATACATTTTTTTGTTTGACACATTGAGCGCCACGGGGAACTGCGATGACTATATTTGGATTTTCTGCTAGGTCATAGGGAACACGGATGTTCGCTTGTACAGGGTAAAAGTAAACTGTCGGCTCAGACAGTAAAATTTCAAAAAAATAGATTGCCTCCCAACGTGTTAATACGCTTTTACGGAACAAAATAGACAAATCTGAATGGAAAATATGGGGTCAAAACACTTTGCGTTCTGGGTGTTCCGGCTGGGGGAGATTTATGTGTTGACAATGCTTGATATGTCTTTAGTCCAATCTTAAGGTATGGTATAATACACACATATTAAAAAACCTGAAAAATAGTTTTAGGATTCGGCGGTTTTCCCGTAGGTATCATACGTGACACATCAGGGAATATACAGTGTTGACATTTGCACAGTGCTGCCACCTAAAAACATCAAAACAATCATAAACGTAAAGCGCAAAATGTATCAGATATGATACAAGACGTCAGCATATTACGTTAGTTATTGTCTGAACGAGAGAATATAAAACACCTGATATATATGATACACGGGGTCTCCGCAGGATATGGGAAAGAAAAATATTGATGTCGGACTCAAATTCGACTCAATATACTTTCCTTTGATGCCATTTCCAAAAAAATGGGAATCCATCGGAGCAATATATTTCCTTCCGGAAGCCACTTCTGATGAAGTCCATTCACGGAAACTAGTAGTACCAGAATGCATATAATATACAGTTGATCATTTAGAATATGGAGAATCATGAGCGCTCTGTACATAGCCAATGCGCATTATGAGATAATATTCTGCTCTTTCGAGTGTAAACACAACCATACGAACAATTAGCATTGTAGGTTGCGGGTTTCAGCGAGACCACTCCATATTACAGAGACCTTTGACGTGACCTCATCAAGCGAGCACCATGTACCGCAGGCTCACAACTGTTAATACATCTGTTGTGGTCCACTGCTAACAAGGACGCCTTAACTGTGCAAGATGTGACCTCAGTTATACATAGATCCCTTCAGTCACAGCTCTGACTAGATCAACCTGACTTGAAAGTGGGATTGTATCAGATAATACAGCATAAAAGACGTATGGTAATAAGTCAGCCCGCTTTATAGATAACTTTACCAACCTTGGCACACTCATAAACATGTTCTAGAAACATATTTCCTACGGCTATGAAAGCAAATATGCATATTTTGCTATTTTGTACAAGTTGTAAATTTTAAAATTCAGTAATGGATTACGAATTTTTTTCTAAATCTGTCATTTGTTTGACAATGTTCCTTACAGCGGCTATATGAAATCAAACAAAGAACTCTCTAACATGCTATTTTTAAATATTTAAAATTTTACGAAATGGTAGTTTAATTCTTACAAAAATACGAGGGCAAGTCAATAAATATCTGCAATTTCGCTCTATTTGTATTTAGGTCGACTCTAAGGCGTTCTGTGCTCACCATCCGCTAGACGGCACCGTTGTCTACGCCTGTGCTAGGTTTCATAATTTCATAAGATCAGTACAGCTTGCGCTGTTGCGACTTAAAGATAGCCGCAACACACTCTGTTTGCACCAAGGAAGAACAGTATTCCGTAATCCGTTCTTTTTGTGGTCTAAGGGTGTACCAGGAGCGGAAATTCATAGAACAGTCACTCGTCTGTTATTCAGGATCACATCACGCATTTGTTCAATATTGGCATCAGTTACGCCTGTAGATGGACGCTCGGATATTTCCTCATCCTTCACGATCGTGCGACCCGTTTTGAACTGTTCAATCTACTGGTAAACACTTCGCTGTGGTAAAACATTGTCCTCGTATTGTGCTGAAAGTCTTCCATGAATTTCCGCTCCTGGTGCACTCTCACACCACAAGAAAAACGGATTACGGAACGTTGTTCCTCCTTGGTGCAAACAGAGAGTGGCACGGCCTCCTTTACGTCGCAACAGCGCAAGCTGTACTGATCTGATAACGCTGAGACCTACCACAGAGGTAGACAACGGTGCCATCTAGCGGCTGTTGAGCACACCACGCCATAGAGCTAACCTAAAGACAGAGCAAAATTGAAGATACTTATTGACTTGCCTACGTATATTAACATAATTGAAAAATTAAGTTATATAAATGTTTTAGCAATATATCTGTAATAGATTAGGAGAAAATATATCAAAAATGTAATTTACGGGAAATAAGGAACGAAATTTGTCTTGTGGTTTACCTAAAAACCTGAAATTATGAAGTGCAACCGCCAATATATTGCAATAGACGTCAGAATGAATGGTTTAGCACTCACATAAGTAAATTTATTCATCTGCTTAAGAAGGGAAATCATTTCAAATGCGAATAGTTGAGCCTCTGTGCTGTGATGTCATCTTATGTATTACATTCGAACTGCAAGCAGGTTTACAGTCAGCAGAAATTTGATCTCCGTGGTGTAATTATGGAACATGGGTCATTGCTTGTGTAGGCTCATCACCAGGTGTAACAGATTATCTGAATATAGACGAAATCACATCTATATTTTGAAATATTGTCTAACATTTTTGTTGTTAATGTTATCGTATACATTATTTCACTAGTATAGATCCCTTTTGCGGCGCTCACAAGTAACCGATCGCGACAAAGGAGCATTAAAAAGAAAGAGAATAAACATTAGCATTGACAAATTGCACTCTCATTTCATAAATGTCGATAATATGATCAAAAATGAGTTTAAAGAAATTGTACGAAGTGTGCGATTTGCAAATACTGTTGCTGTAGTAAACTACGCGCCATCATTGCTGACCACTTCACATTTTGGCCGCCGGGACGCTTGTTTTATGTCATTATAATATGCTGTAATTATCAGTTAAGAAAAGAATGATAGTAAAAGCAAAAAATAATTCTGAAACGTTCGTCAGTATAATAATGCACTTGCATTTGCTTCCGTTCAAGTGGATACCATAAATGTTAAAAAATGAAAGATTACTTCAGTTTTAAGTAAGCCTGTCTAATATTGTACTGATTTGTGTATTTCATAGTTCACCAAGGGGCTACTCCACCACATAATTTATGAACATGCGAGATTTCTCGCACTGGTCCCCTAGTTTTTATTATTACACTAATATTATTTGCTATGATTGTTATTACAAGGGTATGGTCAGGATTTATCTTCTGTTATATACAAAGGCTGTTTTTTTCAACCTCCAGTGGGCTATTAAAAATGAATGGGTGCTCGCAAAAACGGGCTAACCAACATTTTGTCAGAACAGAGATAAATCAACTTTTGCAAATGTCAAAAAACAAAAATTATACCATAAAAACAATATTTGTTTCATTATTTTATCTTGATGTAGTACCTTTAAATTATCAATACCATACATTGGAACTTTATTAAAATGAAAAGTGCTTGGAAAAATAGGAATATAAAAATGGAATAAAATTGACATCTGCGTTGACCTAGCCATAGTTAATAGTTTACCTTAGATTCGTAACCAAACTGTATTTTATAATCATACAATACAAAAAAGGTGTTTTATACATTAAACTAGACATAAAGATGCCGGCCCCCGTAGTGTAGGGGTAGCGTGCCTGCCTCTCGCCCGGAGGCACCAAGTTCGATTTTCAGCCAGGTCAGGGAATTTTCTCTCGACCTGAGGGCTAATTCGAGGTCCACTCGGCCTACGTGATTAGAATTGAGGAGCTATCTGACGGTGAGATGGTGGCCGCGGTCTCAAAAACCCAGAATAACGGCCGAGAGGATGCGTCGTGCTAACCACACGACCCGTCGTAATCTGCAGGCCTTCGGGCTGAGTAGCGGTCGCTGGGCAGGCCAGAGCCCTTCCAAGGGCACGGCAAACTTATCACTTGTCATTTTTACTACTTGAAATGGCTTTCTTACTCTAGCTCTTTTTACTAAATACTTCCATTCATCTGGCACAAAAACACAAGGAACACCCACAGCCCCTAGTATATATGGGGATAAAGTTTGCTAACCTACAAATACAGCAACGCCATCTTTACTGCCTCCTCCGTAAACGTCTGTTGGCCCGATTTTTCAATAACAAAATTGACCTAACTAAAATGGCATAAAATTCAAAGCGTTGTATCTCATCACACAGAATTGCCTCATGTTAGTCCAACTCACAGAAGATACTTTGAACCTTCCGCAATTGATGGCAGCACATAACTAATTTTTTCCAAATTTGTTGGTTAGCCCGTTTTTGCGAGCACCCATTCAAATGGACACATTAGCATAAAAGTATTTTGCCACTAAAACTTTAATAGTTTACACTTATTTTTCCACGTATTCGCCAAAACGATTTAGGCATGTGTCGTATCGTGACACCAGCTTTCCAGTGTCATCTGCAAAGAAGTCTGCCACCAGTGAGGTAATGTGCGTCTGGATAGCCTCCTGAAGTTCTTCGTTTGCCCGCCACAAATGGTGGTTTACAATCAGTGAACTTTCTACAGCAATGCCAGACATTTCAAGGCCTTCTCGGTACACAATTGTGACTTAATAATTATGATACCGGAAGCTTTGTTCAACAATGTTGACTAACAATCACAAAACTCAGCGAATGGCGTCATTGGCTTCTCACACGTTACCATAACGAAAGTCTATCGTTACTGGCGATCAAACTTGGGCATTCTAGAGTCCAATGAACGGTCTAAGCAGAGGATGCATACTTCTTCTCCAAATAAGTCAAAAATGTTTAAAATAACACTGAAGAACAGTAAAGCAATGGGTACGGTCTTTTGGGGATTTTATGGATCAGTAGGCTTCCCAGACACGCATTCCCTCACTGGCGGCAGACTTTATTCTAGAGGGCATCGGAAAACTGGTGTCACGGTACAAATGCGTAATTAGTTTTTGAGATTACGTGGAAAAATAAGTATGAATCAACGAAACTTTTGGTTATAAAATCATTTTGCTAAGCCAATGTGTCCTTTGACATAGCCCACCGGAGGTTGAAAAACAGCCCACGTACAAAAGTCAGACGTACTTGCACATTACTTCCAACTGTATCACTTCCAATTCATACAATCTTTTAAGGGAACCAGGAAATGTGATAGGCTCACAAATTTCAGTTATTGTTTTTGTGTTTAGAAATCTCCATCTTTCCTGAAGAATTTGGCGAATTAATTATTGTGCTGAAGTTATACTGAGGCAATAAAATTAGGTTCAAACATAACCCTGCACGATGAATATCATTAGATGCTGGCTACCAGTCAAATATTCTGTTTGGATTTTCCGTAAGTTATACTTTTTTTTAAATTTTGTGTACCTTTTTCTCGGAAACTGTCACATCAATGTACTTGAAACTTCGCAGTCTCTTAGAGGCTATTTAGATCTGCTTGTGGAAGTAAATTTAATCATACACCTTGATTAGTTCATGGAGGCCAGCTTGAAAAGCACTGAAAAGTTTACAGAAAATTTCAGTTTTCAAGTAGGACATCCAAAATATAATTTCTCAACTCATGTAAATAATAGGTAAATATTTTTTCTTCAGCAGCTCAAAGACGGTTTAGATATCATGCATGAAAAGTTTCTTGAGTCTGGTTTGAGTATTTCCTCAGAAAAAGGTACCTCAGTTAAGGGAAGTTTCAATAATGTGTTCAAAAAGTATTACTTTTATAAAGTTTTATCGGACAGGAAACGGTTGGGAATGGGAAGGAAGCGGCAGTGGCCCAGTATATACCTGGCGTGAAATCGGAAACCACGGAAAACCAACTTCAGTTCTGCCGATGGTAGGATTCAATCTCATAGAAACGCGGCTCTAACCAGGCGGTCATCTCGCTCGACGTCGCCTATCGGTTGACACTCACGTGGTATTCCTTCCATTAGACCAGACATACGGCCGAATTACACCTGTTCGGTGCATGTATTAGTCTACTTATTTTTTAATATAGCTGCAGCAGCTATTGATTGCTGAGCGTCTGCTAGTCCTCGAGTGACGTCTGCATATTCGAAGAGCTGAGCGTCCTGCCCAATATTCAGTGGATCGATACTATAAATATTAAACAATATCGCAGGCTTTCAACGTCCTTGTTTTATCTCTCTTTCTGTTTTATTCTCTCATCTGTTGCCACCTCTCATATTTATCGTCCATATCAGTCTGATCAACATCGGAGCCATTCATTACACTTCAAGGAATATGTCGTCTAAAGAACGGGCAAGACTAAGGAAAATAGAATTATTTTCTAATCTATATATTAAAGGAGTTTACGAAAAGCAGATTTGCCAAATCCGTCCGTCTATTCTACTGGACCAATTGGCTTCATTTTGGTTTTATACTCTCCGAAATTACCTGAAGTTGAATCATCAGGCACAGACAAGTCACTCACTAAGTTCAGTCAATATTGAGTAATCATAAAATTCAATCATTAAATGATCAGTCCAATAATTGCAGGCGAAGGCTTACCCTAACCCGCAATACATTCTGTACTTAGCAGGTTGCTAAGCGACTAACACTTTCATTAATATTATGATATGTGACTTTCATCCTTAGTATTGTGATTGCATGCAGCCATGTTTGATTACTACCTGTCAAGCCAGAGAGTACACACTTCCTCTGATCGTGGGAAAATACTGTACTCTTTGGTTATCTGACTTTCCCCAATTTCTAAACGGAAAGTTTCTTGAACCCTTTGGCTCAAATTGAAACAGATGACAGTGGGTTAACAAGCGATTATATTGAGTTGGGGAATCAATGGTCACAACATAATATTTATTGTGTTATGGACATACACAGCATGACAACAATGTAGCTGATAGTAATTGTTCGAAGTGTATTACAACGCCAAAAGCTGTAATGCCACACTCTCGCAAAGATCCTGGGTGTCTGTTGTAAACTGGGGCAGGCAGCCGGTGATAAACAGCGTACATCGCTGACTACCAAACAGACGTGCTGTACACAACATAGCTCGTTAGGCTTTTTTCTCTGGGGATACGTCAAGTCGTGGCTGTATGAAACTCCCGCAGAAACGGATGGTGACCTGATTGGTAGGGTCCAAGCTGCCTGTCTGCAGGTACAGCAGACAGCAGGGAGCTTTGAGAGAGTACGGCATAACTTCACGCACCGTTGTAATACATGCATTTGACGCAAGTGTAACAGACTAATATAACATGGAAGCAATGTTCTTTAACCATGGGTAAATAATGCAAATATATATATATATTATTATTATTATTATTATTATTATTATTATTATTATTATTATTATTATTATTATTATTATTATTATTATTTGTGAGGTGTGGGAATGAAGTTGTTTACATGTATTAGTCTTAGTATTATTATTATTTACGTAGTTATGTCCGGACACTATTTGGTATAAATCACAATCGTATTATTTATGAGGTTATGGCACTAAACATCTTGTGTATATATATATATATATATTAATATCAGTTTATTTAATGTAAGAACACGTAATTAATAGTATATAATTTATTGTTACCTTTATATATGATGTATAATCCAATGTAACATTGTGCAATACATTTTCATAAGTCCAGCACAATGCTATGTGAGACTAGAATTATGTAGAAAGTTCCTTACATTGTAAGTAGGCTATTGGACACTCGAATTTACGATAAAACATGTTATGTCATATTCTTCTAGAAGCCTGGTTAGGCAACGTAAATAAAGAGAGTTTAGTTATTTTAATGAGACTTGTGTGGAAGTCGTGTCAGGCGAGTGTTTGAAGTCAAGTATGTGAATTGGTTCTGTGTGGGTTTGTTTTATGATGGCAGCTTATTAGTTTGTATGTATAGAATTTGTGTAAATAACTTGTAAATAAAACAGTGTACACAATTTGACAGCATTTTGTGTGCGTCGTTGTGGATACATCAATCAAGACTGACGGTCGTCACTTTGAACATCTCGATTCTGCTGTATTTTTTACAACCTTCTTCATAGGTTTCTCATTAGTCCTGGTTTAATTTTTTTATGTTGAAAATATTTCTTAGCAGAAACACTCGCCTGACACGGCTTCCACACAAGTCTCATTAAAATAGCTGAACTCTCTTTATTTACGTTGCCTGGCCAGGCTTCTAGAAGAATATGACATAACATGTTTTCTCGTAAATTCGAGAGTAATATTAAGCAATTTCCTCAACATTGCTCCGAAAGTTGGAGGGCTAAAAGGCCTGGAAAGATTTCAAATCGTGAGTCTTGGATTGTTCTATCAAAATAAGGAAACAAATTTTGAAAATCAATTCCGGCCTAAATGCAGTTCCGGAAAAATTACCTAAAATCGCTTGTTTCTTTGCTCGTTTTCTTTTTTATTCGAATCCTACACAAATTATCTTATTTACATACTTTTTCTGTGATGTGTTCCTTGGTTCAATACCCTGCGGCGGTCATTGATTTCTGAAAAATGTCCACACCGAGTGTAGTTATAAGGGCTTAAGTGAAATTCACATTAGCGCTCGTAGTGTTAAAAATTAGGCAAACCAATAATGTAATCGATCGGATAATGATTGATAAGAAAAGGATGGTAATTTATAGGAATAAATAAAGAATATATTCTCACAATTTATTATATTTAATTTACCTAATATCTGTACCTCATAACGCTAGGATATTTTCAACATTGAGTTGCTTGCCTGATGGGCTAAAACTGTGGATTTTGCTGTCTTTTGTAATTATCAACTATTTTTAATTCATCCACAAGAAATGTTCAGTGTTGAAGTCGTGAACTTCTTATCAAAGGATAATGGCTCGTTCTGGTGACAAACCACATTCATCTAGAAGGCAATGGACAATTTATGTAAACCCTTTCGGCATTTTTAGAACAACCATAGTTAACTTACGAAGGATCCGAGCAAAGTATTTGAGAAACTCAAGTGATATTTCAAACTGGACATAGGAGATGAACTATTTGTTCCTTTTTTTAAACTGACTACAGCGAATGTTTCTCATTACATTATTTATCTCCCAAACTAATAATGACTTTGTGTGAATGAGCCGACGAAACTGTATCTGAACTGTCAGTCTTAAAGCTGTCACAAATGAATGCGAGCGTCAGCTTTGACGAGCTCATGTGAAGGAAAAATATGTGTGTAGTTTTTTACGTCAGATAAAACAACATGGCAGCTGGAACCTCACTTGACAGCGTTTGGAAATGCTATAATCAGTTACGTGCTTCAACTAGAGATGGGACAGGAAAGTTTTTTTTTTAAAGGACACATTTTATTGACTGAGACAAAACAGTTCAAAATATGATCAGGTAGACTTGAATGGCAAGAAGGTTTTTCTTTGTCTTTTCTATTCCAAAGTAGTGGGTTCGATCGCTGCAAAGGTCAGGGGCATATAAAGGTATGTCAGAGAACTATGTGACATTGGCTCCCACTATGTTCATTTTATATCAGCACCGTAATCTGTGTACAATGGAGAATTTTCATAGTTACTTAACATTCTCTTAGAGAAATGATTGTTTCTGTTTTACAGGTTCGCAAACATGTGTATTGCCTACTCTCTTTTTGCAAGTAGTTTCACATTGTTCAAAATCACACAGGTTCATAAATTCATTAAAGTGTTTATTTATTTATTTATTCATCCATGTATTTGTCTTCATTATACACTTTCAGCGTCCAGTCCGCAAACGTCTGTATATTTATTAAACGCCTCCACATTGATCTATTTGTAACTAGTCATCTGGCTTCGTTTAGTTCTATATTTCTCGGCTGCCTTGAAGATGGTTTTTCGTGGCTTCCCATTTTCACACCAGGCTAATACTGGGGCTGTACCTTAATTAAGGCCACGGCCGCTTCCTTCCCATTCCCAGGCTTTTCCTGTTCCATCGTCGCCATAAGACCTGTCTGGGTCCGTGCGGCGTAAAGCAAATAGCCAAAAAATGTTCTATACTTCTTACATTTAAATCGTCAGAAGCCAAGTCTAACTATCGTAGTCTTGGTCTCCCTCTACTTATTTTACCCTCCATATCAGAGTTCATTATTCTCCTAGGTAAACTATCCTCCTCCATTCATCTCACATGACGCCACCACCGAAGCCGGTTTATCGGAACAGCTCTTTCCATCGAGTTCATTCCTAACACAGTTTTTATTTCCTCATTCCTATTACCCTCTTGCCAATGTTCCCATCTGTTTGTAACAGCAATCATCCTCGCTACTTTCATGCCAGTTACCTCTGACTTATGAATAATATACCTTAGTCCACCCATCTTTCACTCCCGTAAAGCAAATTTGGGATGAAAACAGATCGATGTAAAGATAGTTTCGTCCGGGAGCTGACTCCCTCCTTACACAATACTGTTGATCGCAACTGCGAGCTCACTGCATTCGCTTT
This sequence comes from Anabrus simplex, assembly GCF_040414725.1. Taxonomy (NCBI): domain Eukaryota; kingdom Metazoa; phylum Arthropoda; class Insecta; order Orthoptera; family Tettigoniidae; genus Anabrus; species Anabrus simplex. Next base: position 78,573,176 of record NC_090277.1, read on the forward strand.
ACTGCACCTTGGTTCAATCTCGCCTACTATACTACCATCTTGAGAGAAAACACATCCTAAATAATTAAAATATATGACCTACTTATTCCAGTCTTGTATCACCATTTTAACATTCAGTTCTCGTACGTTTCTCACATACTGACATCACTTTAATCTTGGAAATGCTGAATTTCGTACCATACTCATTGCACCTGCTTTCTTTTCCAACATATTAGACTGCAGACTGTCAGAACAGCCTTCTATTAAGACCCTGTCGTTGGCATAGGCCAAACTGATTACTACATTTCAATATAACTGGGCAGATATACATGTACACTATGAACAACAAATATGAAAAATTACAGCCTTGTCTAACCTCGTAAGAACTCATTCTACCATCAATTATCACTGCAGTTCAAATGTCAACATAAATGCCTTTGATTGATTCCAATAATCTACCCTTACTCCCACAGTCCTCCAGTACGGCGAACATAATTTCCCCCGGTCCTCAATTACCTGGTGTAAACCGAAAATGTGATCCTGACAGCCCCTTTGTGGGTTGAAAGCACGCTGGTTTTCATCCAACATAATCTCAACCATTGATCGCACCATTCCCCAAATATCCAGTGAACACCTTGCCCGATACTGTATACTGATGAATGAAATACTTTGATTGTTGATGCAATCCTTCCTGTTTCCTTGTTGTAGAGAATTGCTGTTACTAATTTCATCCAATCACACGATACCATGCTAATCTTATTACTTTGTGAAGCTATTTAAGCCTACCTTCCTACTATATGTATGTATATTTTTGTGTATTTATTTGTGTATTTACTTCTGTAACAGGAAATATTTTCCGAACTATAAAAGACGGTGGAAGCCTAATCTCTACTGCATAATATTTACAGAAATATTAATAATTATGGCGGTTGTTATAATAATATAAACAACAATATTAATTGTACCATGAAGAAATCCACATCCTGTAGTTAGGCAACACTTTCCTCTTCGCGTCATCTAGTGGCGAGACGTGGGGAAGGAAATCCCCACGTAATGTAAGTAAACTCTGGCAGATGGAGACTAATCAGTAGCTTATTAAGTGAAATTCTACAAAATTTGCCTACACAGGTAATTGGCTGACTAACACATTGAGAGTTTCTGATCTGCAGTTGAAACTCCTTTATCTTTGGTCCGTATACTTGGAATTGAAGACACGAAATAACAAGCGATGTAATGTTTTTATGTCCAATGAAACTAGTTTTATATCCCCCAGTTAAACAGCAGTAGAAATGTTAGACAAGCATTTACGACAAGGTTTGACTTCCACGTCTTCGTAATTCACGTCTTTTTATGTCTCTTAAACCCTACAATGAGTGAAATCTCTTAATCCTAACGAAGTATTTCCCTTCCTTTAGGACGGAATGCCAGGTTTAAATCACTAGAGTATTAATCCCATTATATATATTGTCCCCTTCTCCGGGGTCGCTCAGTCGGCAAAACGAGAGTCCCAAAAGGGTGGACCGTTCGCAGGGCCGATTTTGCTATTAAGGGACAATTTCACAGAGTTTATATTTTCAGGACCCTTGGTGACTGGATAGGTGACACAATATAAATGAAAATCAGGGCAAATAACAACAACGTTTATTGAAACATAACGGAAACTCAGTCTGGACAAATGCATGAAAAGAAAAAAAAAATTTTAAATACAATGTGACTTTGCAACAAAAGAAATATCTCAATCTTTAATGGCTTGTGAATAAATGAACACGACTATAAGTCCTCGCATGCTTCTGGAGTTAGATTCCATTGCTTCTTCAATGAAACTCCACCCAGTATTTTACTCTGCAACATCGAATGAACCACAAAATTAGCAAAGCTGTCATTTCCCGTTATAACTCATGTTTAGTCATTTACAGGTAAAATAATTTTATACATTTTGAAGAAAGATTACTATTAGCTCAGCATTTACTTGTTCGAGGAAATCTCTTGAAAATTCATTCACTCTACCTGTGAAAATCCTCTAACTCATCTTGTCATCATAAAATTCCTTTACAATTTCATTTTAGTGTTGGGAAAATATTTTTACAATTTCTTTGGCATAACTCCCTCTCTCTCGTAGACTACGCTTGACTGTATTCTTTCCTTACTCTATTTAACTTTTCTAAATTACCTAGCATTTCATGGATGGATAGAGCATCATGAGATCCTACACGGAATCAACAACAACAACAATGCTTCACAGTCACCAAAAAAAAATATACAAGATAAGTTTCCTTGGAATGATATAAGTAAATGACATCAAACAACCCAATTCTATCAACTGGTTAAGTAAATTTTTATCACACAATGAATCTGTAATATTTATTATTATTATTATTATCCAGTCATTTATCTCGTCTTCCTCTTGAGTTTTATTGAAGATCCTTACAATCATCTGACCAGAATAAACTCGCTCATGACTGTAGTTATGATGATACAGAAAGCCAAATTTCTCTCTCGAATAATAACTATCACCGTCATCAGTGATAAGAGCTCACGAGCCTCGAAAACATCTAATAACGATTAAGTCATGTATTATTCATTTCAGTTGTTGAGCCAGAAATAGACCTATTATTAGTAACTAAATTCGTACATCCTCATAAATCATTATCGCCATAATCATTCATTACAATCACTGTGACTCATAATACCTTTTAGGCCCGACATGCACCCTAGTAGTCCCATGTCGTCCATTAATGGCGAATTCCATTATCACAATGACCATACAAGTTTAATCTCAACAACTTTTACATTATCCGACCTTTACTATTATTAGCATTATTATTATTATTATCCTATAATGGCTCCTGGATCGTTCTCTCGAAGAATATTTCTTACATTCGTCGTTCACTTTCCCTTCTACCATCAATCACTACACATGACTAACAGGGTTTTAAAACTACGATTTAATTATAGTGTACTCCTACATCTAATCATATCTTCATTTACTATTTTTTTATGAGTTTAATTTATTCTTATTATTACTATTATTATTATCATGATTGTTAGTAGGCCTTACTCCCTTAAAGTCACTTTCGAAGATCATAATCACTCACTCTTGTCGACTCAAGAACAACTGGGATTATTCATCATCACGTCCAAAATAAAACTATCATTATTCCAAGTAAATGCAAAGATAGAGCAATATTGAAATCACAAATCAACGAAGTAAGGAATGCTCTCCCATCACCATTACATACAAATTACTAAGGAAACTACTTTACTCTACGTAAGAATACAATCTAGTCATCTACTAAAAGAGAAGAAATTTTACAAGGGTACTCATATTTCCGGTGAGAATCCTTGGCGTCGGGATGCTGCTCCAGGCGACGACATCTCTTGCCTCATCTATGGTGGTTTACGGATGTACAAAGTCATCGCGTTGGCGTGCACTCCGGAATTTAGTTCCACATGACTGTAGCTCTATTCAGCGTCTTCCTTTTATTCCAGCAAAGTCCCAGAAAATCTCTCGATTTCCCTCTTGATCGCCGCATCTCGACAACTTGGTTTCCTCGGAGATAGCTGAAACTAAAATATTCTATTAGCACAGGGATCCACACTAGCTATAACTCACTAAGTTATTTTCAACACTTAACTTGGCGCAACGATGTACTTCAGGTCCATTATTACTATAAGCTTCGTCTTCTGTACACATTCATTAAGTTACGATGCGCCTTAGGCTGACAAATAATAGGGCTGAATATTATGATGATTAAATAAAGGTTAGATTTCCTCTCGCCTATCCACTTGAGATCGTGACTTCCTTTCATAATGCCCAATGGAACATTCCTAAAGCTTCTATGGCAAGAATCGGCTTTAATGAGCACGCTGACTGTCTGCGGTTTAACATTTTCCACCCGGGAGAATGTACAACTGTAATAAGCTCGCTGGATACTGCGTTGAGCTAACAATGAATTACACTGGCCTTCAAATAATGTAATGATCGTGCCCTACAAGGATTACACTAGTATTCACGTCGTCTGAACATATTCTTCTTTCCCGTAGAGAATACACGGTTCGACTTCTCGGAAGAAAACCACTGTCCGACGTGCTCTTGGAAAACTGTTCTGGCCGTCGTCTCGTGAAATTTTTCCTGAACTGTTCTGTCGTTCATACACAAGAACTTCCTTCGACTTCTCCAGAACAATCCTAATATTTCCAGCACTTTCCTCAATTTCTATTGGCTGGTAATCGACCTGCGCCATAGCTCGTCCTTGACCGCTACGAGTGGATTTTATGAGAACATTTCTCCTCCCCTCTGTCGTCTGCTGGTGTCGTGACGTAACTGCGCTCTGGTCACCCTCGATCAGCTGTTGACCTAGTTTCGGCCGGCTCGCTCTCGCACAACTATGTCACAGCTGGTACACGCGCACTCGTAAGCAATGCTCCGTAATAAATATTCCCAGCTTTCCCACATTAACTGAGGTACCATTTAGACGGGTACATAATCCCCCTTGGTTGATTTAGGATTTAATTAGTAGATTAAATCATAACAACTCAATTCACTTTCTAAATGTACACGGAAAATGTGCACCATAACAGCTCCTTTTCAAGATTAATTTCTAGGATTTCTCCGGGACTGGTGATAGACACGTAAATTCCCAGCATTATAAATAGCTCTAAAGTGTCCATCAAAGCTTTCTACCTGGTATGCGTTGTTCCCCAAGTCTTTAATTACTCTGTAAGGTCCAACATATAAAGGTGCGAACTTCGCGTAGAATTTTTCAACAGGACTTGAAATAGCGGGTTTACGGAGTAATACGTACTCTCCAACATTTAAGGGACGATGAAATCGTTTCTTACGTACTCTCCTCCGTCTTCTGTTGGCATGATCTACAAGGTTTTCTCTCGCTTGGAGAATTACTTCCGCATGAGTAGGACGTCTTTGATCCAGGTGGGGAATTACGTTGTCCCAAGTTCGGACGGGATATTGATTGAAGTGAATGACTGAGGGAATTAATTTCGTCGCCTCATGCACTGTGTTATTTACCACGTCCATCATTATTGGTAACACTGCGATCCACCTATCGTGTCTGTTTTTACAATAAATTCTGCAAAATTTTGAAATCTCTTGCATCACCCGCTCAGCGGGATTACTGGCTGGATTTCGGATCGAACTCATGGTGTGCTTGACCCCCATTTCAGATAAGCCTCGTCGGAACTCTTCAGCCGTGAATTGCGATCCGTGGTCAGTCAGCAAGACTTTGGGTTTCCCCATCATAGGAATTATGCTTTTCTTTAATCTCCATAGGATCGATTTTGTGTTCGCCTTCTGAATTGGAAAAAGGGTTAGAAATTTCGAAAACACATCTATGGTTACAATTACGAATTTATGTTTAAATCTACTGGCTGGAATCGGGCCAAATATGTCCATTGCAAATAAGCTTAGTGGTCTCTCTGGAATAATAGGAATAGGTTTTTGCTTAGCAAAGTGTGAGCTGGCTTTCGTTCTCTGACACGTATCACAGGTGCGTATAATTTCACGTACATTCTGGCGGAGTTTATCCCAAGTGAAGGTTTCTTGGATAGTTGCTACAGTTTTATCGAGTCCTGCATGACCCGTAATTCTGTGCACATGCCATACTAAGTCTTCTCGAATTTTCATGGGCACCACGGCCTTTAAATTGACCCTCATGGGGTCCACGAATTGACATAACATGCCCCCTTGGTTAAGATATCGTTTAGCTTTTCGCTTCAGCATTTTGTACCCGGGATCACCCGGTTCGATCTTTCCAGACAAATAATCAATCAAAGGCCTTAAAGTAGCATCTCTTTTCTGCATCTGTGGAAAATATCGTAATTTTCGTAGGAGCTCCCAGTCATCCGGAATTAGCTCGATCCAATAAACCTCGACATCTTCTTCCGGATTACGGCTCAAATAGTCTGCTAACACATTCTGTTTTCCCGGGCAATGCTCGACTTGGATATTAAACTGCTGGACAAAGAGTGTCCATCTCATTACCCTTTCGCTACTCATTGTGGTGCGCGTCATAAACGTCAAGGCATGGTGATCTGTTCGGATCAGTATGGGGAACCCATAAATTATTTTTTTCCATTGCGTCAAAGCGTAAACAATTGCTAACATTTCTAATTCCGTTATAGTGTATCCTTTCTCATTAGGTCGTAATTTCCTGCTTGCAAACGAAATAAAGTCTTTCACGTTCGGTTTCTCTGGATTTTCTTGAAATAGGACTGCTCCCACTCCAACCTTTGAGGCGTCCGTCTGAATAATGAACGGTCGTTCGAAGTTGGGGTAGCTAAGCTTAACATTGTTCCTTAGCATTTCCTTGGTCTGGATGAAAGCTTGTTCTTCAACTTCCGACCATTTCCACTTCTGGTTCTTTTTCAATAATTCCTGCAATGGCGATATCGTTCTCGTATAACCCGGACAAAAATTCGCGTAAAACTGACACATGCCTAGGAATTGACGTACGTGTTTTATCCTTCGTGGACGTGGAAAATCACAAATAGCGGTCACCTTGACGGGTTTGGGCTTAATATTTCGGGTATTTCTTCATTCAAAAATTGACGTTTTTTTTTTCACCCCTTGACTCATTCCGGGCTGGCAGACGGTCTCCTCCTCTCCTTTCCGTCTTTTTTTTTTCTTCCTGAAATGCGAGGGATTCTGCGCCTGTTACGTCGGGATCTGTATTTTGATTCAAAATAGCTCTTCTCCATATTTCACCTCCGTCTGTTTTCTCCTTGAGTTCCCGGACATGTTCTTTGTTTTCATCAACTGTCCCCCTTGGTTGATAAAACCGATAACAATTTCTTCTTTTCTCGGCGGCATATTTTATTCCTCGGGAAGTTCGGCCAAAATATCGATCTCTTCCTCTTGATCCCATCGAATACGGTCGAAATCCATGGAAGCCCCTCTGTAATCTCTGCTCATCCCTTGTTTCACTCCGTTCGGACCTTTCTTTAGTTTGTACCTCTTTATTTTTCTGTGGAACCACCGTCCTTTCTTTCTCAACATAAGTCGAATTGATTTCCTGACTCAAGGCTCGAGTATTACGGGCATGATCCCTAGACGTCATATCTAGCTGTCTTAATACTCTTTCCAGCTCTATAGCTGTTCGGATGTTCGATGCTATTAATATTCTTTGTACGTCCGGCGGTAGCTGTCGAATGATGACTCGGCATAATTCTTCCTCTGGAAGTGGGTCGTCCAATTCTCGAATTTTCCGGATCTGATTTGCGGCAAACTCGGAAAATTTCGTAGGCAGCGTCGAAGCATATCGACGAGCATACCATTCCGTCCTTAAATTGTGCTGAATATCTGTGTTCCAAAATTTATCGAAAAATGCGACTTTAAATCCTTCGAAATCATCGAAACTGTACCGGAATGCCATAAACCACGTGTGAGCTGACGAATCTAGGTATTTTTCCGTCACTCGTAATTGTCGTTCAGGAGGAATGTCATTATCTTTAAAATATTCTTGTAGGTCCTTAATAAAAGTTTTAGGTGTAGGTCCGTTTTGATTGTTGAACTTTCGGGGTTGATTGTCCTGTAGACGTATAATATTCACAATCTGCGGCCTGTTCCCTTTATCGTCCATTTGATTTAAAGATGCGGTATTATTCTTAGCTCGACCGGAAGTTTTTATCTCCTGTGCTGCATTAGGAGTCGAACAAATGAATCCTGCTTTAAACTGTTGCTCCATTTGTGATTGCCTTTCAATTACGGACGCAGTTACAACTCGTGTGCTGTCACTATGCAATCGCAACGTTTGTAATTCCGTTGTCATATTTGATATTTCGTCTGACATCCCCTTTATTTTATCCTCCATTTGTCCTACTAACCCACGGGACGCAAGAAGTTTGTGTTCCACCTTGGATACAACTTCTCCGATAGCTTTCTTATTGTCATTTACAGCTGTTTTCAAACCTTCTACTTCACCAGTAATGACTTCTTTGCTCATCTGAATTTCCTGTCTGACCCCCTTGTCGACCTGAATTATACTATCACATACTTCCTTAAATCGTTTAGTCCACCTCAATTGCACATCGGTCGTATTTTCCTTATGCGATTGTATTTGGTTGCTAAGCTCAGAAATTTTCCTTTCCACCTCAGTCTTCTGTGTGATCATATTATCCATAATTGATTTCTTGAGCGTGCCTAGCCTCGCAGTAAACTCCTGCGCTACGCTAGCTATCGAGTTTGTAACCGTTCGTTCAATCTCTTGTTTCAACTTCGCCTGACTATCTTTAAAATCACGCGACATCACTTTAATTTCTTGGGTTAACCTAGTCTGGTTGTCTTTGAACTCACGTGACATCTGTGCTTGACTCTCCTTAAACTCAGTTCTAATAGAATCAACACTAGCCTTAGTTTCCGCTCTCATTTCGGATTGATTACGTTCAAGTCTTTCAATACTAGCTTTATTCTCAGCTCCCAATTTCTCAGCGCTGGCTCTCATCTCCGCTATCATCCGAGCTAAAGTATCCAAATCCATTACAATTCATAAGCATTGTGCTCGCCAACAACGATGAACCTGTACATCTTTGCCCCATTTGCCTAAATTTCACCGGAAATTGCCAAAGAATTTGTAAAATACAAAGTATGAACTCAACAAGCATGCTCTCCGTACTGTAACAAATAGACCTATACCGAAGCAATGTCCAGTTGTATTATGTCATTACCAACCTTGGTATCTCTATCCATTTAATTGTCACCATTTAACTGAATGAAAATTACCATCTCCTTGCTTTTGCGCCACCATAGTGTTCGCCGAAACAACAAGATCGTAAATATAACAACAACAACAAAAATATGCCCTGGAAATAATCCACCAAAACGATCAATGCCTAAGCAATGAGGGTTTTGGTTGGCCCTGAAAGTTGGGCGCCAATGAAATATGTCCCCTTCTCCGGGGTCGCTCAGTCGGCAAAACGAGAGTCCCAAAAGGGTGGACCGTTCGCAGGGCCGATTTTGCTATTAAGGGACAATTTCACAGAGTTTATATTTTCAGGACCCTTGGTGACTGGATAGGTGACACAATATAAATGAAAATCAGGGCAAATAACAACAACGTTTATTGAAACATAACGGAAACTCAGTCTGGACAAATGCATGAAAAGAAAAAAAAAATTTTAAATACAATGTGACTTTGCAACAAAAGAAATATCTCAATCTTTAATGGCTTGTGAATAAATGAACACGACTATAAGTCCTCGCATGCTTCTGGAGTTAGATTCCATTGCTTCTTCAATGAAACTCCACCCAGTATTTTACTCTGCAACATCGAATGAACCACAAAATTAGCAAAGCTGTCATTTCCCGTTATAACTCATGTTTAGTCATTTACAGGTAAAATAATTTTATACATTTTGAAGAAAGATTACTATTAGCTCAGCATTTACTTGTTCGAGGAAATCTCTTGAAAATTCATTCACTCTACCTGTGAAAATCCTCTAACTCATCTTGTCATCATAAAATTCCTTTACAATTTCATTTTAGTGTTGGGAAAATATTTTTACAATTTCTTTGGCATAACTCCCTCTCTCTCGTAGACTACGCTTGACTGTATTCTTTCCTTACTCTATTTAACTTTTCTAAATTACCTAGCATTTCATGGATGGATAGAGCATCATGAGATCCTACACGGAATCAACAACAACAACAATGCTTCACAGTCACCAAAAAAAAATATACAAGATAAGTTTCCTTGGAATGATATAAGTAAATGACATCAAACAACCCAATTCTATCAACTGGTTAAGTAAATTTTTATCACACAATGAATCTGTAATATTTATTATTATTATTATTATTATCCAGTCATTTATCTCGTCTTCCTCTTGAGTTTTATTGAAGATCCTTACAATCATCTGACCAGAATAAACTCGCTCATGACTGTAGTTATGATGATACAGAAAGCCAAATTTCTCTCTCGAATAATAACTATCACCGTCATCAGTGATAAGAGCTCACGAGCCTCGAAAACATCTAATAACGATTAAGTCATGTATTATTCATTTCAGTTGTTGAGCCAGAAATAGACCTATTATTAGTAACTAAATTCGTACATCCTCATAAATCATTATCGCCATAATCATTCATTACAATCACTGTGACTCATAATACCTTTTAGGCCCGACATGCACCCTAGTAGTCCCATGTCGTCCATTAATGGCGAATTCCATTATCACAATGACCATACAAGTTTAATCTCAACAACTTTTACATTATCCGACCTTTACTATTATTAGCATTATTATTATTATTATCCTATAATGGCTCCTGGATCGTTCTCTCGAAGAATATTTCTTACATTCGTCGTTCACTTTCCCTTCTACCATCAATCACTACACATGACTAACAGGGTTTTAAAACTACGATTTAATTATAGTGTACTCCTACATCTAATCATATCTTCATTTACTATTTTTTTATGAGTTTAATTTATTCTTATTATTACTATTATTATTATCATGATTGTTAGTAGGCCTTACTCCCTTAAAGTCACTTTCGAAGATCATAATCACTCACTCTTGTCGACTCAAGAACAACTGGGATTATTCATCATCACGTCCAAAATAAAACTATCATTATTCCAAGTAAATGCAAAGATAGAGCAATATTGAAATCACAAATCAACGAAGTAAGGAATGCTCTCCCATCACCATTACATACAAATTACTAAGGAAACTACTTTACTCTACGTAAGAATACAATCTAGTCATCTACTAAAAGAGAAGAAATTTTACAAGGGTACTCATATTTCCGGTGAGAATCCTTGGCGTCGGGATGCTGCTCCAGGCGACGACATCTCTTGCCTCATCTATGGTGGTTTACGGATGTACAAAGTCATCGCGTTGGCGTGCACTCCGGAATTTAGTTCCACATGACTGTAGCTCTATTCAGCGTCTTCCTTTTATTCCAGCAAAGTCCCAGAAAATCTCTCGATTTCCCTCTTGATCGCCGCATCTCGACAACTTGGTTTCCTCGGAGATAGCTGAAACTAAAATATTCTATTAGCACAGGGATCCACACTAGCTATAACTCACTAAGTTATTTTCAACACTTAACTTGGCGCAACGATGTACTTCAGGTCCATTATTACTATAAGCTTCGTCTTCTGTACACATTCATTAAGTTACGATGCGCCTTAGGCTGACAAATAATAGGGCTGAATATTATGATGATTAAATAAAGGTTAGATTTCCTCTCGCCTATCCACTTGAGATCGTGACTTCCTTTCATAATGCCCAATGGAACATTCCTAAAGCTTCTATGGCAAGAATCGGCTTTAATGAGCACGCTGACTGTCTGCGGTTTAACATTTTCCACCCGGGAGAATGTACAACTGTAATAAGCTCGCTGGATACTGCGTTGAGCTAACAATGAATTACACTGGCCTTCAAATAATGTAATGATCGTGCCCTACAAGGATTACACTAGTATTCACGTCGTCTGAACATATTCTTCTTTCCCGTAGAGAATACACGGTTCGACTTCTCGGAAGAAAACCACTGTCCGACGTGCTCTTGGAAAACTGTTCTGGCCGTCGTCTCGTGAAATTTTTCCTGAACTGTTCTGTCGTTCATACACAAGAACTTCCTTCGACTTCTCCAGAACAATCCTAATATTTCCAGCACTTTCCTCAATTTCTATTGGCTGGTAATCGACCTGCGCCATAGCTCGTCCTTGACCGCTACGAGTGGATTTTATGAGAACATTTCTCCTCCCCTCTGTCGTCTGCTGGTGTCGTGACGTAACTGCGCTCTGGTCACCCTCGATCAGCTGTTGACCTAGTTTCGGCCGGCTCGCTCTCGCACAACTATGTCACAGCTGGTACACGCGCACTCGTAAGCAATGCTCCGTAATAAATATTCCCAGCTTTCCCACATTAACTGAGGTACCATTTAGACGGGTACAATATACATTCTCGTGAAATATCAGAGATGAGAACACTAATTCTATCATTAATTGAAAACTGAAATGAACGGTGTGGAATAATACGGGGTTATTCAAAATGATTGTGGGGGCTTCGAAAAACATCATAATACACAGTGCGATCGACGTAGGATTATGAATCTTGTTTTGTTGTGTACTGTAACTCATAAATTTTTTTTACGTGCATTACAAATGCTCAATAAGTGCGCCTCTTTTCACTCTACACAGATCTACTCGATAGACCATCTCTTCCCACACATGCCCTAAAATGTCAGCAGTGATGTTTAGGAAGGCGGTTCGGATGCGCTGCACCATTTCCAGGATATTCACTTGAACGTTAACAGAAAGAAATAAACCGGTATAAAATCTGGTGAACGTGGCGGCCAAAGTAAGAGCTTCTGATCACAATCCGTTCCGCGTCCGATGCATCGTTGTGGTAGTTCTTGGTTTGAAAACGCTCTGGAAATAAGGTGGAGCATCAATATATTGCAGCAAGTACTTCCCCCTGTGGTTACTCAACTAGGGTAATGGCAATGTCTAGGTAGGTCAGCCCTGAAACTGTTTGTTCATTGAAGAAGAACGGGCTGCAGAGCATCGTCTTCGAAGGAGGGCAGAACACATTCACCTTTCCACTCACATGGAAGGTTGCTTCGACGCTAAAAAGTACTCTGTCACGAAAACCATAATCCACTTTCAGTGCGATGCGAAAGTTCCAATGTTAAAACTTGACGCACCTTCGTAATGCACGCCATAATGCGATTCGAGGTACATTTAATTGCCTGCTGCCTCTTGTATTGTAGTAGATTCCTTTGGGCTACGGAGATAAGCGCTCCTGATCCGAATCACACCCGCTTCTGATATAACAGGACCTCCCCTGCTTTTCCCTTTACACAAACAACGTGTGTCCACAAATTGAGTGTACTGTCTGCGAATGGAGTTGTCGGAGGGGGGATCCTTCCTGTATTTTGTTCGCAAATGGTGGTGGACTATGGCAACGGAGCGATATTGATTATATTTAGTAGTACGCATCCGCTGATCGCCATTTTGTAAACACTGCTGTAGCTGCAGCGATGAACAAAATTTGAAAATTGTCTAACCATCCCTTCAACAATAATAATGTATTTTCCGTTATTTTAAAAACAAAATCACGAAACCCCGGCAATCATTTTGAGTAACCGTGTGTAGTTCCTCATCTCTGGCTATACTGGACATGCATGTGATAAGTAGGGAAAAGATTATAGGCACGAATAGGTTAGAATACAAACGTGTTTTACCAAGGCGTAAGGGTTTTCTACACGCACGACGGTTCTGCACTGAGATTTGCATAAATATTAGCGATCTGAACTATTTGAACGCCTAAAATTCATGCAACTCACCTACATAAGTGTATAGCTGCTAGATTACACTTGCGCCTTGTTCATAATTATACGTTTGCACTCCAACCTATTCGTACCTAAAACTTCTTTGCCTAGTGGTAAGTAGCCAATACAAGCCAGCCCCGCTCCGTGCCTAAATGGTTAGCGTGCTGGCCTTTGCTCACAGGTGTCCCGGGTTCGATTTCCGGCAGGGCCTGGAATTTTAACCTAATTGGTTAATTCCGCTAGTGCAGGGGCTGGGTGGACATGTCTTCTTAATCATCATATCATCCTCAGAACAACGCGCAGGTCGCCTATAGGTCAAATGAAAAACCTGCACCTGGCGAGCCGACCTTGTCCTTAGACACCCCCGCCATTAAAAGCCATGCGCCATATTTTTCAGTAGCCAATGGCAGTGTTCGCCCAATTAGCTTTCTAGACATGACGTGGCGTGATTCCAAGGCTTAAAAACACTATTAAAATCACGCAGATATAAATCTTACCTTTTTGGTAGTCACTGTTCTATTCTTTACGTTATCCCTAATTGAGCAATTGTGGTGGGTTTTGATTCATTATTTTGAAAAAAAAGGAAAGGTATCACCACACACGCCATGAAAGAATCTGGAGCAGTAGAGGATAAAGCGTTCCTCCGTACGTGACTCCGGCAATAACGGAAGAAGTTTGTGAAGTTTCTGATGGAATGTGGTGCGCGGAGTGTAGCGGTGTATAAAGAGACACGCATAACAAGGACTTCCAAGCACCTTTGAAACTTAAAACAGTCACATACAAAAGTAGCATGTCAGTCATTGGCATTCCATGGTGCTAATTTTAACCATGTTTATGTATCCTTGGCGACATGTCTTTCATTCTCCTAATGTGAGCGTTTCTTATGTACTCTGACCAAGGAAGTCATTTCGCTGGTCTGACCTCGTATTCAGGTACCCTCCAAACTGGGACATTTTTGTGTAAATATGTTTCTCTCAGGACATCATTTTCAGTTACCCTGCTCACCCACTGCCCCGAGCCTTTGAGATTCCAAACTTGCCTTACGATCTATTTTGTCAGACATATGACCTAAAGAAGTAAGCCTCCTTGTCCTGATGACGCCTGTCCCACTTCTTAGTTTATTCTGAGCTTCCATGTTCTTTCTGATGCGTATAACGCGTCTGATCTTACAACTGTCTGGTAGTGTTAGATCTTAACTCCCCATGATAGTCCTCTCTTATTGTATGTCTCAAGAGTCTTCATGTACGCTGCCTGCGTTTCAATTAATCTCACCTTCACACCTTGTTCCTAATTATTCCTCATATCTAGCCCCTCTCCTATATACTGTATTTACGCTAATAATACCCGCACATGTTTTTAATTTGGGGCACGAAATTGGGGTGCAGGTTTTATTTGCGTCAATGTTGGCATTTTTTTTAAACCAGCCTTCCTAAATTTAGGGTGCGGGATTATTCGGTGGCGGGTATTATTCGCGTAAATATGGTATTTGAAAATTTAGACATTCTGATCATCACCCTGTGATGTTTTAATCTTAGATATACCGTTGTTAATATTTTGCCTTTTCAATATTGAGACTTTGAGTCCTATTTTCCCTCCCTGATTAACATGTTGCTCTACTTCTCGTTTACTTTGATCAATTGTGACATTAGTTTGTCTCTTGTGGATAATCTGTGGGTTCAAGGTAATGATTGGCTCACTGTTGCGTTATTGCTGTTGTTATATTTGAATGTGTAGCCGGGGAAGTCAATCAGTTAGTAAATATAATTTTTTGCTAGTTGCCTTACGTCGCACCGACACAGATAGGTCTTATGGCGACGATGGGATAGGGAAGGTCTAGGAGTGGGAAGGAAGCGGTCGTCACTTTCAATAAGGTACAGCCCCAGCATTTTCCTGGTGTGAAAATTCGAAACCACGGAAAACCATCTTCAGGGCTGCCGACAGTGTGCTTCGAACCCACCATCTCCCGGATGCAAGCGCACAGCTGCGCGACTCTAACAGCACAACCA
The DNA here is from genome assembly GCF_040414725.1 of Anabrus simplex. NCBI lineage: Eukaryota > Metazoa > Arthropoda > Insecta > Orthoptera > Tettigoniidae > Anabrus > Anabrus simplex. Next base: position 78,588,460 of record NC_090277.1, read on the forward strand.
ACTCGCCCGGTAGTTAGTAAATAGAGGTGGGAAAAGAAAGTTATGTTTCCATCCGATGTTCAAAAATGTACGATTGGCCGAAACTGACTGAGGAATTCAAAAAACTCTCACTGTGAATTTAGTTGCAAATTACGTGAAGGTTCATCTCGTGTAGGAAGGCCCGTACTACTGAGTCAGAGTGGTGGTGAAGATGATGGTGGCTATCTTCGTTTACATTTTGCTATACGTCGCGCTAACACAGATGGGCCTTATTACGACGATGGGATAGGAAAGGGCTAGGGATAGGGAATAATGTACAGCCCCAGCATTTGCCTGGTGTGAAAATGGGAAAGCAGGGAAAAGCATTTTCAGGGCTACCGACAGCGGGGTTCGAACCCACTATCTCCCAGGTGCAAGCTTACAGCCCGGTGGTGGTGGTGGTGGTGGTGGTGATGATGTGATGATTATTGTTTTAAGAGGAAGTACAACTAGGTAACCATCCTGTATATAACACTATTCAGAGAGGAAAAATGGAATATCTGACACTTCGAAAATGAAGGTATCGGCTAAAGAAAGACAAGGGCCACGAAGGGCGTGAAAATGAAATATTCTCTAGGCCTCGAATACTCCAACTGCATCGGGGTCGGGAAAGGACAGGTGTTGACCAAGGAGGGTCAGATAGGATAGATGCAAGTAAGTGGAAGGAATCTCAGGACCAGATAAGAGCCCCATGCTCCCTTAGGGCCTCTATTATTCGCCTCTTACGACACGCAGGGGGTACCGCGGGTATTATTCTACCGCCCCATACACAGAGGGAACTAATGAATCAGATAATGCTGATGAAGTTATGATATTTTTTTAAATATAAAAATGTCTTATGGCTAGAGTTCATCTGAAAATTTGACTCACGAAATCAGCGATACAACAATGAGCGACGCGATGTTACCTAGCAACGGTGCTGACTTCAAAACCAGCGGCCCCGGTCGGGAATGCAATCCAGAGCAGTCTGAAGCGAAGGCAACATGCTGACCATTCAGTCAAGAGGCCAAATGTAGACCTGCACTTCATTTCAGATTCACGCAACGCGAGGTGGATGAAACTCATGTTGTTTAGATGAATCCGTTCGCGATGAGACTAAACGCTGTACTTTCGCCTTGTAAACAAGGAAGGCTTGTAACTTGATAATCAATATTTCAGCCGTTAGCAATAATGAGTTAGACCTTTCACGTTCAAATTACAGGACTTACCTCATTATATAACATAGAGTAGAATTTCGTAACTTTACGCCAGTTTGAAGAGAATCTTTATGTTGATTTGGCCCCCCAAAGGCTCATTAGCTCCCAATTCAGATGCCAGATATATCTTGAAAGGGTGTACGAGAGAAATGTGGAGTGAGGTAGTTTCCAGTTACTTGTCTCAGTTGACGGCACGAGTATAAACGTGAGGTAATACATTTTCATGTACGTAAGTGGAAAATATAAGTGCGATTATTCTTTCCTTTTTTCTTTTTGGTAGTATTAACAATCCGTGATAAAACCTTTAAACTCATTAAAAAAGATATGAAATGCCACGTAATCTATTGCTAAGGCAGATAAATCAGTTTCCTTTAAAAACCCATAGGTCAACCTTTTTCTCATTTTTATTTTAAGTGAGAACATGGAAGTTGCAAGGGAGAATTATCTTTCTGTAGAGGAATACTGCATACCTCGCGTGTACAATGCATCTTGATGTGAGCATGACTTTTTTCCAGTACTTCCAGTTTATCTAAACCATAGTCCTACAATATCGTACGAATACATCAGAGGTTCTCAGCGGTGGAAGGATAGAAAATCGGAAGTAGAGGCCGTGGCATTCATTAAGGCACAGCCTCCGCATTTACCTGGTGTGAAAATGTCAAACCACGGAAAACCACATCTTCGGGGCTGCCGACGATGAAAATCGAACCCAGTATCTTGCGAATGCAAGCTCACAGCTGGGCAACTCTAACCGCGTGGCCAACTTATTTGGTTCAATACTACACATTCACTTCCTCAAATTTATTATTATTTTCATCAATACCTCAATAGAGGATGGTTGCCTAGTTGTACTTCCTCTTAAAACAATAATCACCACCAATAGCTCAATGCTCAATTCATATTCTCAACTGCCCCTAGATAGAAACAAGCTATAAAGGCAATGAATCGTAGTTTCCCGTTCGTACGCCAAAATGAGATCCAGGAAGAATTCTATAGCGCAGAGCTTCGTCTTTCAACTGGTGTCATTCGATCCCAAGAGGAACGTGGATTCCATAGCTGAACAGTTTCCAGGCAAAAGGGAATCTTTCACTGAGGAAATGAAATCTTCTTCGATCACAGGCTGCGAAGAATTTTCATACTCGTTCCGTGTTGTCACGGGATTCTGGAGTCTCCCATTGCTCCACGCACGTTTGAGACTCCAAAGACATGCCCTGTTTTACAAATATCGGCCATTTTACCTTATATCTTGGTTACGGAACATTGTTTTCATTGTATCCTCTTCAGGGACACAGCAAGAATTATGGTGAATTCCATCCAACGACCATCGCATGTTTATCGCTCAGCTGAGAGAGGCGAAGGGCTACCTCTGCCTTTCAGAGGGATTTTAACTGGCTTCCCTCAAAGCTATGATACTCGCTGTCAGGGATTGTTAAGAGCTTGCGTCTTGCAAAATTTCTGATCAATATTAAGAAAAAATAGAATTTAATGGAACTGCTTCATATGTCTACGTGTGGGGGAATGAGTGAATGACAGATTTGTGGAGTGAAAGGAAGTATGTAATAATAATAATAATAATAATAATAATAATAATAATAATAATAATAATGCGTTTTATTTACTCTTACTCTCAACCAGTCTTAAAGAAGAACACTGTTAATAATAACTACTGATGACAATAAGGTGAAAAAAATATGAACATACGAATGGAATTTGCAGTCAACAAGGGTATGATTCAGTCCATCAAAAGAGGGAAACAGACTCAAGTCCTATAAAACTACCACAAATTAAATCACCGGTTCTATGGAGTGTTGGGAGTGTCCGAGGACAAGTTCGGCTCGCCAGGTGCAAGTCTTTTGATTTGACTCCCGTAGGTGACCTGCGCGTCGTGATGAGGATGAAATTATGATGAAGGCGCATACACCCAGCCCCCGTGACAATGAAATTAATCAATGATGGTTAAAATTCCCGACCCTGCCGGGAATCAAACCCGGGAATCCTGTGACCAAAGGCCAGCACGTAATAATAATAATAATAATAATAATAGTAATAATAATAAATTAGGTCCTACACAAATTACAAATACAAATTATCCTGTTGAATTAGAGATCAGCGGGCGAGTTGGCCGTGCGGTTAGAATCGCGCAGCTGTGAGCTCGTATCCGGGAGATAGTGGGTTCGAACCCCAGTGTAGGCATTTTCACACCAGGCAAATGCTGGGGCTGTACCTTAAGTAAGGCCACGGCCGCTTCCTTACCACTCCTAGCCATTTCCTGTCCCATCGTCACCATAAGACCTATTTGTGTCGGTGCGACGTAAAGCAAATAGCAAAAAAAAAAAAACAAGAATAAGATATCCAGTTTATTTCTTCTCTGAACTGTTGGTAATTGCCATGGCACAGAACACTCAAATGAGTTGAATTATTTTTCGAAATTTTCCCATGTCTGAAATGCTTGTGTAGGATTTCTTCGAATATATTGCAAATGCAGAGCGTACTTTTGCCAACAATTTCATCCTTGATGAGATTATTTAAGTAGTTGAATTCATTTTTTTATCAGCCTGAAGTACAACTGAAATTTTTCTGGATGCCCATTTAGCTCCCTTACTAAATTGTGGTATTACTGCAAATTACTTTCATGCACCCACAGTCGTTTGCGACGGACAGTACTCATAGCAACAGAAACATCACAGGAAATTAAAAGTTCAGAATCCGATGAATTGGATGTACTATCGTAGTTTGCCATCGGACGAAGTATACTGTGATGTGTGAATGTGTTTCCTGTCTTCACGCCGCACGCAGTGACATCATCAACTGACTCAGCTCAGAGATGGGTCACGTGAAGTGACAGCAGTGTGTTTCCGCCTTAATGGGATGAGTTCCCTCTGATGAAAGAGCCTCATATATGTCTCTGAGTCATGGTCATCCATCAATACTTCACTTTACAATTTGCAAGGTGTCTAAGTAACGTGGCAAAAATGCATTTTGTATCATAATGTCGTGACACAAATTTTCAGACGACCCCGAGCCAGCTGACAAGAAGATTATTGTTATACAACGATCGTGAACCATTTTATGAAACGAAGTTGCAGTTCATACAAATCTCTCTCATAGGATGATAGTATAAAACTCTGGACATTTTATCCACATAGCACACTTTTCAGGTGCGCAATAGATTAAGACAGTTTGGGTCTGTTGAGACTGAAAATAGTGACATCTGAGAGACACATTATCACAAAGGGGAGTCAGTCTGCAGATGATCGATGTGATCTGCAGGCTGTAGAGTGAAATATTGACGGATTATTATTATTATTTTCCTTATTATTATTATTTCTTTCTCCGTTAGGATTTTGTAGGGACCACTAGAAAATATCAATGCTTCATACCTTGTTGTTCCTTCTTCTTCCTCCAATACTCATTCCCTTTTACTCTCCTCAGAACATTTTGAGCCCGTTTTCTTTGCCTCCTGACCTTGGAAGCCTTTCATTTTTAACACTTACTTTCTAAAAATCTCTCTCTCCGGTTTACACCTTCTTTCCTTATGTTTTTTCTTTCCAAATCTTTCTTGGCTTCACGAATCCAGGTTGATGTTCACTTCATGTTCCAATGATATTTGAAGATCTGTTTGGTTCACCTCTTGTCATCCATTCTGTATACTTGGCAAAAATAACTATCAGTCGCATTTTCCGCATTGTATCTGTTATGTTTTCTATGTTACTTCTTGATTTCCAGAGTTCTGTAGTTCTTAGCGGTCCGAATATTTGATTATCGTGTTGTATTTTGAAGTTTCTAGATAAACACTTGTTGCTACAGATATTCCGTATGCTCTTTCCATCTTGTGTATTCTTTCTTCTACATCGGATTTTTGAACTGTTTCTCTCAAATATTTGAATTTTTTTACATTCTCTATTCAACCAATTTCTGTTGCTAGAAATTCTGGAGCATTTATTTATATTTGTGATATTTTTTCTACAGAAATTTTTAAACCTGTTCTGTTGTCTATTTCTTCCAAGAGATTGACTTGCATTGCTGAATATTTTTACGGTTTTCTGAAAGTATGGCAAAAAATCTGCAAATGTTAGGCAGTTTATTTCAGCACCTCTGTTCTTTCTTCCCAGTGTTATTGGTGATATCTTGTGTTCTTTCAGTTTTCATTCCATATTTTTACCATGTTCTCCAGGACGCAATTAAGTAGGAGTGGAGATGAACCATAAACTTGCTTTGCACCTTTATTTATTCTGAATGGTTTAGATATTTCACCCATAAATTTTACTTTTGAAATATTCTTCTTGTTTTCGAATGGGTCTACTATGGACCACGTTAAGCATCATTTATTTACGGTTCTTCCTCTTTCGATCGGCCCAGTACTTCTTCATCCTTTCGGAGTGGGCTTCTTTACGTTCTCGTGACCAGTTGTTGCCGGTCCGTTTTTTGCTACTTTCATCTTGGAATCCCTTAATTTTGTTGATGATTTTTCTGTATTCCTGTCTGTTGTATACTACCTGCTGTGATATATTATTTTCCTCCATATCCTCCTTGACCCCTTTAAGCCAGCTAGTTTGTGTCTTCCTGTTCTCCATGTATTCCAGAATTCGCTTGGCTGTTCTCTCTGGTGGCATTCTTTTAATGTATCCGTAGAAGCAGAGTCTTCTCTTCTTGAAGGATGTTGTGATTTTTTCGGTCCTTTTGTATAGTTCCTCATTTGGTCGCAGTCTAAATTCTTGACCCACTTTCCTGGGCCCTAGTATCTTCCTTAAGATCTTCCTTTCTGTCTTCTCAATGTTTTCTAGTAAGCCCTTCCTGTTCAGTGGAATACATTCGATCGCATATTATTATTATTATTATTATTATTATTATTATTATTATTATTATTATTATTATTATTATTATTATTATTATTATTATTATTATTATTACTATTTCGTTCTTCTATGGACCACGCTATCTCAACTGCTTTCTCCTACTATATTTCACATTTTCCCAGTGTTCCCGGATTCTTCTTCGGTGAGGATCCCTCCGATTTTCGGTCCACTTCTTGTCGGTTTTGATTTTGGGTTTGGTCTGAAAACGCTGTGCTTTCACAAGTTCCTCCTTCAAAGAGTCACGTTTCAAGATGTCCTCATGTGAGATCCCCAGTTCTTGTAAGTTTTTTCCGTCTCTATAAACCAGATCCCTTTGGTTTTCTTTCCCGCAAAGAAGGCACAGATTCGATTGGACAATCTTCCGGAGCTCATTTGTGTCAAATGGCCATAGAAAGAGATTCTTCTTTCGCCTATCGTGTCCGTTATCTTCTCCAACTGTAATTACAGTTCATCGTTGTGTCGTCTTCTGTACTCTCCTTGTTCTTTGACCGGTCCCAAGATCTTTCTTAAAATCTTCCTCTCTTTGGGTTCCAGTTGTTCTGCCAGGCCATTGGTATTTATCGCAAGGCATTTTGATGCATATAGCGCCTCAGGTTGGATAACGGTACAGTAGTGCCTGAGTTTGGCCTTGAAGGACTCTGATCGTTTATTTTGGGTGTCTTTGGTTAGATGGTAAGCGATTTCCGATTTATTGATCCTTGCCACGAAAGCATCCTTTTCACGAATGTTGGGCTCTATCCACTCAGCCAGGTGTTTCAATTTCTCTTCTTAATTTATTCTTCCTTCGTTCACCTCATGATCGTTATGAGCTGTGTTTTCTCAAACGAAATCTAAAGCCCTGCCTTTGCTGCTTGGATCTTTAGTTGACTGATTTGTTGTGTAGCCACGTCAAGAGAATTATAGAGTACTGCAAGGTCATCTGCGAGGGCTAAACAGTCGATTAAGAGGTCCTTGTTTTTACAACCTAGTCTGACCCCATTCTCTACACATTCCTTACAAAATTATTTAAGCCACTCGCGAATATTTTTTCTCGAGAACACAATTCAATAGCAGAGGTCAGAGCCTTACCCCTGTCCGTTTTTGAAGGACTCAGAAATCTCTCCCTTGAATTTCACTTTGGAGGTCGTGTCCGACAGGGTCTCCTGAATGAATGTTGAAACCCAATTCTTTTAGAACCTGGATCAGGGTGCTTCGATCCAGCGATTCGTAAGCATTATTATTATTATTATTATTATTATTATTATTATTATTATTATTATTATTATTATTATTATTATTATTATTATCCCCAACCCGAAAGTTGGTGGTAACATGCATGTCTTCAAAGCGTTTCCGTTCTGTGGCCAGCAGCTTCAAGTGGCAATAGGTGTGCATGCCTTGTAAATTGCACTCTAGGCCTTCCTTTGCTCCTTCTACGTTTCAGTATTCCTTCAAACAAACGGTGGTGCACTAGTCAGAATTACGAAGCAAGTGACAAATGAAACTATTTCTCCTTTCGTTCAAGGTTTTGACCTAAGTGGGTGTCTCAATATATTTTTCTCTTTCACGTTCTCGTTTGTGACTCTATTAGTCTTAATAGTCAACGACGACACCACATCTCAAAGGCCTTGAGTTTCAGCACCTCTGCTCTTCGCAAGGTGCACGTTTCTGATCCATAGCTTTCAACAATGCATACTAAACTTTTCATGAAATATTTTCCTACCTCCAAGCAGATGATCTTAGATGTTAGTAGACACTACTTTTCTGGGAAAGCTCCCTTCACCCAGGGAGTCCGGACGTTTATTTCTCTCGCACATTTTCCGTCAGATGTGATCAGACTTCAGAAATATTTGATTTCCTTGATCTAGTTTTCGTCCATCCATCAGCAATTTGAAAAGTAAGACATTGGAAATAACTGCAACTTGCTTGTTGTTTTAAGGGGCCTAACATTGAAGGTCATCGGCCCCAAGTGAATCTTGAAAGACAGAACATTTGTATTATGGATACATAAAGTCTATAGTCAAGATCTTCATGGCTATACATTTTTATGTTTCTAAGTTCTGTTTTGTAGTAGTTTTCCTTCTTATTCATCAAACATATTCATGTAGCCCTGTTTTGAGATCGGCGATGTGTCAATCATTCTTAGCAGAGATTCCTTCTGCTTTTTTAAGAAGCACTTCAGCATTTTTTGGCACGAAGCACTTTGAACATTTCCAGCTTATTGTTAACTCTTCTGCTTATGGCCGAAGGTTCTAAGGCTAATACCACCAGTACTAATCATATAGAATCACATGGAATAGCTACAACAAAAATCAATATATCGAATCGGTAAATTAACTCTATGACACTGTTATTAAACTTGGAGAATTTTACGCCTCAGAAACCTTGATCATTGGAGGCAGATCACTAATTAAAAATTGGAAAACAAGAATGAAAATCCTTTGGCAACTCTTCCTGCCAGTTTGCATGGAAGGAATGCGGATGAAAAGGAATTCTCCTGAAATATACCAGGATTCTAAAAAAAATATCAGACACTGTTAGAAAATTACGGCTAAAATTTTATGACCATATTCAAGGAAAGGGCAATGAAAGATTTACTAAAACTATATCTATTTTTCTTCACTAAAGTCAAGAATAATTGGGTAATAGAAATTTGCTGGACATGTGATGAATACGGACATGGATAAGTGTATTGGGGACAACGGGTAGGACGAGAGGAAAGACTGGAAGTAAATGAGTTGCCTGTAGTGAGATGGGGATCAAGGTGGAAGGGAGAAATATAAATACACCAACCAATATCCCAGAGCTCGATGACACAGAAAGGTATAGGACTAGCATAGAGGTAGGGAGACAAGGGAAAAGGATACTGAAAATATCAGATGAAGAACGAGAGAGAAGGAGAGAGAAGATGAAAAGATTCTGGGAGGAGAAGGAGAAAACCCAAACCATGACAAAGCTGCCCGCGGTCCTACAGAGGCTGTAACGAAAAAAGAAGATGAAATTCAAATGCATTGAACCAATTTCTTGTGAGGGTGGCAACATATATTCAGTTTTCTCCTCGAATAAGAAACACTAATATAATATAACCTTCTCCGCCCGCATAAATCACGATTCTATTTATTTTTCCTAGAAGCGTACGTGAGCCAACATTTACATATATCTGACGTTGTAAAATGAAATATTGCCCATAATTCACCTGCTGTATTTCATTAGTGATTAAGTGCGTGTTTAATCTTTCATGATATCCTCTCGTCGGACATGCAAGGGAAAAACTTTCATGGCAGATTTATGAGATCACTCATACTCATGACAGTAGCACCATCAGTAGAATGAAACCTTATCCTAACTCAGCTAGGACAGAGGGCACTAGTCGTAGTTTGCTTCGCGTAGGGTGTATAGCTGAATTCCGTTCTTCGTCCAGCCGTCAGCCGTGGCTATTGGAGTCCTGATGAAACTGAGTTAGATTCCGCTCGACTTCCACCTGCCAGTGAACGTAATGAGCTTGTACTCAGCCAAACATTCCATAGCTGACCAAGCATTCCCCTGTGAGATCCGGAGGTTGGGAAACAACTCCGCGTAGCTGAAAAATGCTACCAAAAGAAGTGGTTCTTCTTCTTCTTCTTCTTCTTTATCTCCTCTATCTCACATTGCCATCGTCTCGATAAAAACAACCTCTTCAGCGCTAACTTCTTTACTCACGGTCCATTCTTGATTTCCGTAAAAATTATTTTCTTGGTCTTCCACTTCTTAATTTTCCCTCCATCAGATTGGTACATCAGGTTGAATGTCTTAGCACTTGACCTAAGAAACAATTCCTTCTACTTTCTAACCTTTTTAACACCTGGTACTTTTCATTAAAACTTTCCAGCTATCATTTATTACTTACCCCACTGGTACAGGGTGTTTTAGGATGCGGTGCCAGCGCCACATTTCAAAGGCCTAGATTTTCTTTTTATCCCTATCTATTAGAGTACACCTTTCTGGCTCTTACAATCAACACCCTATACATATGCTTACTGTATTTCTTGTAACTAACATGGAGACATCCGCGATAATTTTTCCCTCACAGTAAAAATGGACGAATTCTTAAGACTTCTGAACATTTTTTTTCAGTTTTGTATTTATTTCTTCCTTATAGTGTACATTTCTTCCTCCCCAGCGAACCATGTGACCTTGCCGCGGTGTGGAGGTTTGCGCGTCCCAATGAAGCAGATAGCCGAGCCACAGGTGCAACCATGTAGGGTGGGTACCTGTTGAGAGACCAGACGAACGAATGGTTCATCGAAAGGGGGGTAGCTGCCTTTCGGAAGTTGCAAGGGCGGCAATCCAGATGATAGACTGATATGGTCTTGTAGTAATACTTAACATGGCTTAGCTGTGTTGATACTGCTACATGGCTGAAAGCAACGGGAAATTACAACCGTAACTGACTCCCGTGGACATGCAGCACTCTCCGTATGAATGATGTACTGACGACGGCTTCCTCCCTGGTAAAATATTCCGGAGGTAAACTAGTCCCCCATTCGGATCTCCGGGTGGGGACTACACGAGAAGATGGATACTGATATTCTGCGAGTCGGAGCGTGGAATGTTAGAAGTTTGAATCGTTGTGGTAGGTTAGAGAATCTGAAATGCGAGATGGATAGTCTAAAGTTAGATGTAGATGGTATAAGTGAAGTACGTTGGCAGGAAGAAGAGGATTCTTGGTCAGGCGACTAAAGAATCACCAACACAAAATCATACAGGAGAAATTCAGAAGTTGGTTTAATAATGAATAACAAAATAGGGCAGCGCGTAAGTTACTAAGACCAGTATAGTGAATAATTATTATGTAGTCAAGATACACACCAAACCAATGCCCACCACAATAGTGCAGGTCTATATTATACTAGTTCAGCGGATTATGAAGAAATCGAACAAATATATGAAGAGATAGAAGAGTTAATACGATATGTCAAATGTGACGAGAATCTAATTATGATGAGAGACTGGAATGCAGTGGTAGGCCAAGGAAGGGAAGGTAATACAGGTGACAGAATTCGGTTTGGGACAAAGGAACGAAAGAGGAAGTCGGCTGGTTGAATTCTGCACTGATCATAATTATGTCCTTGCTAATACTAGGTTCAAACACCACAAACGACGGCTGTATACGTGGACGAGACCTGGAGACAGTGGGAGGTATCAAATAGACTTCATTATGATTAGGCAGAGATTCAGAAACCAGGTGTTGGATTGCAAAACTTTCCCAGAAGCAGACATGGATCTGACCACAACTTGTTGGTCATGAAATGCCATCTGAAGTTGAAGATATTGAAGAAAGGAAGGAATGCAAGGAGATGGGATCTAGACAAGTTGAAAGAAAAGAGTGTGAGGGATTGTTTCATGGAACACGTTGCACAAGGACTAAATGAAAACGCTAAAGGAAACACAATAGAGGAAGAGTGGATAATCATGATAAATGAAGCCAGTAGGGCTGCTGAAGAAATGTTAGAAAGGAATAAAAGATCAACTAAGAATCAGTAGATAACTCAGGAGATACTAGACCTCATTGATGAACGATGAAAATACAATAATGCTAGAAATGAAGAGGGTAGAAAAGAATACAGACGATTAAAGAATGATGTGGATAAAAAATGTAAGGTAGCTGAGGAAGAATGGCTGAAGGAGAAGGGTAAAGATGCCGAAGGTTGTATGGTCCTAGGAAAGGTAGATGCTGCACAGGAAAATCAAGGAAACTTTTCTAGAAAGGAAATCTAGGTGTATGAATATTAAGACCTCAGATGGAAAGCCACTTCTAGGGAAAGAAGACAAAGCAGAAGGATGGCAGAAACATATACCACAGTTGTAGCAAGGTAAAGATGTAGATGATATGCTTCTGCAACAAGAAGAGGATGTTGATGCTGATGAAATTGGAGACCCGATTTTGAGGTCAGAGTTTGACAGAGCTGTGAGAGACCTAAATAGGAATTGATGACATTCCCTCTAAATTTCTGACTGCCTTAGGAGAAAACATCATGGCAAGGTTATTCCATTTAGTGGGTAAGATGTATGAGACAGGAGAAGTGTCATCCTATTATTCGGCATAATGTTCTTATACATACTCCCAAGAAAGCCAGTGAATTGTGAAAACTACCGCACCATTAGTTTAGTATTTCATGTCTGAAAAGTTTTAACACGTATTATTTACAGAAGAATGGAAAAACAATTTGAAGCTGAGTTGGGAGAAGAACAATTTGGTTTCAGAATATATGTAGGAACACGTGAAGCAATCCTGACGTTACGTCTGATCTTAGAGGATCGAATTAAGTACAAGCCCACGTAAATGGTGTTCGAAGATCTAGAAAAGGCATTCGACAACGCTGATTGGACCAAGCTACTTCCTTGGCCTGGGATAAGTCTCTTTCGAACCGGATGTTTAGAACACGAATAACATCTGTTCGAGTCTTCTGGTGGATGGCAACAATATCTGCTCTCCTATTGGATCCCTTGAAGGAGATACAGTGTACTTCTTCATAAACTCTCCACTTCAGACCTCTCAGTGCAGAGGCTAAGGGTGATCTCACTGTGCGATGACGGGTGTTCCTGAACAATTCTCCTTTGCGGAAGTATCGTAATACATGACCAAGTGCTTCATTCTCGCTGCAGTCTGCATGACGGTAGCGGATAGTCGAAATGTTGCACGACATTTTGACAGCGTTTACCCATTCCGAGTCTGAAAGTCCAGAAGTATGCTTTAGGGTGATCGGCATAAACTTCAACGGCTTTCCCTCTTAAAGAATGCAGTGTCCAAGTGCGGAAGCTTTGTTCTCGCAGCTGCTTACGGCTTCACCGACCGGTCAATGGATTAGTAGTATCATCAATATGTAACCTCTCTATTAGTGACTTCTTTTCTGCCCGTAAGTCTCTGGTAGCGTGAATGTGATCGTCTCTAAATCTCTAATACTTGACCATCATAAAATGGACTTGCTTTTCTATTTCAGTAATTTTTTTACGTGCAGCCCCCTTTCTGCTCACTTTTGGTGTAGGGACTTTCTGGATCTTCCTGAACTGTCTATTCCTTGAAATTATTATCTATACACAGTAACTGGTTATTTATTGCAGACAGGAAATTCACTCTGTCACCTTTCGAAGCAAAAGTTTGCGAGAAGGGACCATGAAGTTGGAGGAGTGATACATATGTGTTAACGATTGATCTGTACATACTTAGGTACATAACTCTCCTCTAATAAGTATCACAGTTATCTAATGATTATCCAAGAGAAAATACTGGAATACCGGGCGAGTTGGCCGTGCGGTTAGAGGCGCGCGCCGGGAGATAGTGGGTTCGAATCACACTGCGGGCTGCCCTGAAGATGGTTATCCGTGGTTTCCCATTTTTACACCAGACAAATGCTGGGGCTGTACCTTAATTACGGCCACGGCCGCTTCCTTCCAACTCCCATCGTCGACATAAGACCTGTCTGTGTCGGTGTGACGAAAGTAAAAATTGTAGAATAAAAAAGTCTTATCATTAATGTGGGTAGATCGAATCACGAATCACGAATAAAGAGATACTGAATAAAACAGGTGGAAGGGTAACGATTTGGCGAAATTTGAAGAGAAGAAGAGATAGAATGATAGGACACATTTTAAGACACCCAGGAATTGTTCAGTTCGTTTGTGTGGGAAGTGTAGTGATAGACCAAGGTATGAACTTGACAAGTAGATTAGAGCAGATGTAGCAGTTACGTAAAAAATGAAAAGGTTAGCGCAGGATAGGGTGTTATGGAGTGCTGCATCAAACCAGGCTGCGCCTTAATGACGCAAACGACAACAATACCAGTTTATTTGGAGGTGATAATAAGTTGAAGGGTTACAACTTTATGCCCAGTTAAGTAAACTGAAACGCCTCGTTGTTATTTTTCTGTACCTTCACCTGCTTCTTCACATATTATCACACATTTCATTTTTCAGATTACACGAATGTTTGCCAGAAGCGACACTCTGTATACGTACATGAAATGTAGATAGCTAAGTTTGTAATTATAAAATATTTGGGGAGGGGGGGGGGGCTCAACTTCCAAAGGTCCAGCCCCTCCGGCTTTGCCCGAACTGATACTTCAATAATCTGTAATTATCCCTGATTCAATAATTACTCACAGATTTTAATATAGCATGTATGCAAAGCTCCCGTTAACAAATAATGGTGTTTGCAAATATGGATGAATGTGGCTTTGCACAGAGAGAACAGCAACAGAAACAGCACACAATAGGCCATGTTTATACCCGTGATAGTGGCCTCCCTTTGTTTGTGTTCAACCTGAATGCTATTGCGTAATTAAAAGACTATTGATTGTTCATTAAAAGTCCATTAATATGTTCGTGTGTGTGTGCGTGTGATTTTTCTCGTGAATGTATGGGGGAGAGAGAAGGATAAATTCTGATTTTGGTAATGACATCCCCTAAACGAACTGATCAAAAGCGGAGTTAAATCACCTGAGAACGTAAGCAATAATAGGGGGTTTAATATTCTCCCCTGGGGAACCATTAGCAAACCTTCTTTTATCGGATTAATCCTCTACTTTGATTATATGTTCTTCGGAGCTCTGTCATGTAAATTATTTTAAAATCTACTTCTCGAACCTGAGGATGACTAGTTCCTGTACTGCCTCCATGTGAGTATTCCAGACAGACTCTGTCCGTCTCTCAAAATCCTTTGCAGCGTTTAACACTGTTTGGACTTGATGACTCTGAAAGTTGCTCCTTGGAGCAAGGGTATTGCATGCGCTGGCCATATTTGTGAGTATTAACTTTCGCTTATTTTGTGTGCAACGGCTGCTATGTGGCGCACTGGCTCTTGCCTCAACACCAGTCCTAACGTAACACATCTGTACCAATGTCAACCGGCATGTTTGTGTATTATATAGGATATAGCACATAATAACTCTTACCATATGGAACCACTACTCAACAAATAGAACAGACTAACAATGTGGAAACACAAACGTGTTATGCTTGACGAGTTCTGAGAGCAAATCAACCAAGCATCGAAAATGATTTAGAAGAAATGAATCATAAAAAGTATTAGACGACAGTAATATTGATCAGGATTACGAGATAGAAAATTATAATGAAACGAATGAATCCCAGGCTTTACGTATACACTGCTCAACGCTCTGTTGTGAAAATAATTTGAAATCTGCTTCCCCATTTGGAATCTGACAACCAGTCACTTGCCATCTCACAGAATTCGTTGTAGCGTTTAACTCTGTTAAGATATTTCCTCTCCTCAATTTATTTATTTATTTATTTATTTATTTATTTATTTATTTATTTATTTATTTATTCGCCCATTTGGAATCAGGACTATCACCTCTTGTCCTGCGGTTGCTGGTAATCACAGATGTAAAACCAAATATTCTTTTTTTTCTAGTAGCCTTACGTCGCAACGACACAGTTAGGTCTTATGGCGACGATGGGATAGGAAAGGCCTATGAGTTGTAAGGAAGCGGCCGTGGCCTTTTTGAAGTACAGCCCCAGCATTTTCCTGGTGTGAAAATGTGAAACAACGGAAAATCATCTTTAGGGCTGCCGACAGTGGGATTCGAACCCACTATCTCCCGGATGCAAGCTCACAGCTGTGCGCCCCTAACAACACGGAAAACTCGCCAGGTGAACCAAATTATTAAAGGGGATACTGCACTCTGAGGAGATCTTTCCTTTCTTGTTTGTTTGGCTTGTCAACTGGGGCAATGTAATACGTTTCAAAAGCTGTAACACGAAAAGGCATGAAGTGATATTTTCTCGTATAATTGGATGTTTAGAATGGCATTATTGTTATCTCTAGGATACAAGACTGCTAGGAAATGGGAACGCTTGTTATCATGATACAAGACACCGTACAGTAATGCTCCAATTTTATCATCAAGACATCTCAATTCCATGTCTTCATTTTTCAAGCAGGAATTCTCTAACTTGAATACTTCAGCACTCACCAAGTAGGATATTCTTCAGCAGTCGCAGATATTCTTATGTTTGTGATATTTGAATGGAGTGATTGTAGTCCAAGAGAGACATATTCCTTCGGCAATTTTATTATTATTTGTTACAGTGTTTTACCCATCTTTGGAGCGCAATAGAACTTGTTTAACTGATGTTCAGTTTTTCTTCACCAAAATATCTTCATCTGGGCACTGAGAATATTACTTTAATTTTTATTATTATTATTATTATTATTATTATTATTATTATTATTATTATTATTGTTGTTGTTATTCCGGGGTATCCGTGGAACGCAGAGGTTAAAGAAGGTACCGGGGTGAATGGGTCCAACTACAATGTCAAGAATTAAAATTTAAAACTTAAACTGAAAGTTATATTTTCAGAACTTCAAACTTAACAATATTTTATGACAATAATACAGGTACAAGTAGCAATCATTAAACAAGATTTGCGACAATCCAAGATTCAGAACCTTAATTCTTTAGGCATTAAGCCCCTAATTTTACAATTTTACGAAAGGAAGAGGTATTATTTAATGAGGGGCAGAAATCCCCTAATTCAAGAGCACTTGCTCCCTAAATCACAATATCTAGCATCCCAGAGGCACACTTTACAGTTACAAAACTTGGAAAAGAGCTAACAGGCTCTCATTTTCGGTCTACTCAAGGCACAACTTGCGATATGGGAAATGATTTAACAAGGGTTTTAATACCCAAGCTACGGGGCCCTTCATTGAAAAGGAACAGGCTAAATAACTGGCCCAAACACAAAATGAATGGAGGCGTACCCTGCACTCCAAGATAATAAACACTAAAAACCTAAAGGGCTCAAGGCCGATGAAACAGGGGCTATTCCCAAACTACTGAGGTGACTCGTGTAGAAATTACAATTGCCACATTTCAGAAAGAAAAACAGTTATGAAACGTAGACACCTCAAACCGAGATGAAGGGGAGCTCGAGAGGGTACATCACTCTCTATCCCCGATTTACAGTTAAATATTTATGAAATTTTTACATCAGCCGGAAGAAAGTTACATTTTAGAAAAGAAGGTTACACAGTTAACGATTCGGACCTTTCCCTCGGATTAAACTGCGGAGGTAGCAAGAAAGAATAAAGTTATGTGACCATTACCTTGTAGATGTTCTGTTGACCTATGAAAGAGGCCGCGCGCCTCCTGCTTTGACACGTACACTCAGTAAGATGACGATCAATTGGCCAAGAAAAGTGAAAAGCCGCAGTTTATAAACCCTCATGGAAGGTTCGAGATCATTCAGGAATAAACCAGCCACACCCTCTCAATTTAATTGGGCAAATTCAAAGTTACACTTCAGGATCGAACAAGAAGTCTGTGATAGGTAGAAAATTATTTACAGAAATTAGGGATTGGCTAGATTCAAAACTGGCGGAAAGAAAAAGGAAATATTGCCAACCCAAAAATAAATGAACATCATTCAGTTACAAAAACCTAGAAATACAAAACTTCTTTAAATTATAAGTTCTTACACCTCGCACCAGGGTGCATGATCATAGTCTTTTAGTAGTGTCATCTGTGGAAGAAACTCCAAACTTCTTCATGAATGTCAAAAAATCTAGTAGAAATTCAGTACGTTTTGGCAACTGCACAATGACAAAATTACATCCTATTTCTGTGGTGATATCTTCTGAGTAAAGTTCTAAGTTGGTGTAGTTCCAGTTTCACTGTTTTACCAATAGAGGAGTTCGTTTAGGCGCTGAATTTGAATGCGCGGCGTTGGGGTGTACCTCCCGGTATTATTATTATTATTATTATTATTATTATTATTATTATTATTATTATTATTATTATTATTATTATTATTATTATTACAGCGCATGGTTAATTATATTCTCTCTCACTAATGTTTGATATTTTAAATGTCAGTATTAACAAACTAGCTGGGAATGATATGTAAAAGCAAACTCTAAGAAGCAATAATTTTAAATTAATTTTTGTTCTCTCCTACTACCTCTGGTTCCTTAGTGTTTCTTTCCATTGTACCATTTAAGAGTGATAAAACAACCTTCTGAACCTCACTAGACGCTCTGAATGGCCCCAGTTTCCATGTCCCTGCTTTGTATTCCCATTCTGGACGAGTAGAATTTCAAATGAAGCCCTCGTTTATCAAATATTCCTGATGGTAGTCTTAAGTCACACACCCGGTAAATTAAATAAATTCTATTTTCAAAGTTCATATTTATCTTACAAATGAGATTTAACCGGAGATTGTATAACTTCCAAATTAGAAAGCTCGCATCTCAGCACCTTTGTGGTTCAAAGTACAGTAAATCTGCCAGTAGAGATTTAAGCTTCCTGCTAGCTAATTTATGTGACTTGCTTCTTCGTAACACAAAATCCTCTGAAGAGAAACTGTTTTAAAACTGGAAACGACTTCTCACAGTCTCATATCTGAAATTCGTTTCAATAAAGAACAGCGAAATGAGAATATAAACGTGAAGATAGACGGGGAATAGAAAATCATAAGAGATGAGGTTGAGAGCCTATTTCCGAGCTGGAAGGAAATATGATGTGAATGACCATAATGTACTAACAAGGGAAACTACACAAAGAGTACATAACGATTTTAATGACACCAGTGTCACTGAAAATATTTTCAAAATTCTTAACAATGACACGCATATTTTCGGAAATCATCAACGTACGGGGCCCATTAAAAAAGAAATTAGCAGGTGGCTGTAAAATGAAAACCTCTGCAAGGATCGTAATGCAACATTCTGCGGAAAAAAGATGTGGTCCGTATAAGGGCGCTGAGGTCCTAAACTCGCCGCCGGAGGGACATGGGTGCACACCACGTGACGACAGAATGAGCTCAGCACGCGTTGACCGTCCACTGCACGCAGTCGTGCTGACAACAGTGAAATGGAGGCTTCTAAAGTATAGAAAAGGGATGTGGGTCGTTACCTGACGGCAGTAGGAGTGATAGTGACACAATTTCACAATTGTACGGAGAACACTGCATTCCGTTCCAAGTGTCAAGGCATGGCACAAGCGATTCAGGGAAGGACGGATGTCGTTGGCCGATGGCTCACGATCTGCAACGCCACACCGCATTACCGATACCGTGAATGCCATCATTATTTAGGACCGGTGATTTGCAGTAGCCGCAGAGATCGGAGTGAGCCGAATTTGTGCCTCACAGTATTCAACCAGCACAGGAACCATGTCGAATTGTCCTCTATCTTGAACATCTGCTGCGCTGTGCCAAGGAACAGAATGAGTTCCTGTCACGAGTGGTCGCTGGATATGAGGCATGGTGTCATCACTTCGAGTCCAAGTCAAAACGATTAAGTCTCCAGCGGAAGAATACAAGGTCACCGTGATCCAAAAAGAAGACTCTGAGTGGCAAACGGTTTACCTCGGACGACGACGTCAAGCAGTACTCGTTCGTGACGTAGCCCCAGGAGTTTTACGAGCCGGCCACTCACCGCCTTGTGTCGCAGTGTCAACAGTGCCGGACAATACTTTTGAAATAACGGTACAGGTGTTTCATTTTATAGCCTCCGACTCGTTTCTTTTTGAATGACCCTTGTATTACTGTAAACATTCGGAGGTTCCAGAGGTGCTAGTAGTAATCACTGTTTTAAGAGTAAATAAATTACAACTGAGCAACAATTCTCTATATAACACTAATCAGAGAGAAGCAATGGAAGGGATCCGACACTTCAAAAATGAAAATATCGAATAAAGAAAGTCAAGGGCCACGAAGGGGGTGAAAATGAAAGATTCCCTAGGCCTCGATACCTAATACCGTCGGGGTCGGGAAAGAACAAGAGTTGACCAAGGGAGGTCGGACAGGATAGATGAAAGTAAGGAGTCGAGTAAGTAGAAGCAATCCCATGACTCAGCTCCGTGATTACGAACCCACTCTCCCAAGTTAAGGGCACCAAATACCACTTTCAGTCGCCTCTTACAATAGGCAGGGGATACCGTGGGTGTTACTCTACCGCCCCCACTCACAGGATGAGGGAGTCCGAGGGGGGAGGGAGAAAAGTTATTTCAATCAGTGAACCTCTACATAACTACTCCCAGACATGGTGAACTAACAATGGATCACCTAGTCATGGTTCAGAAGTTTATTATTCCCACGTGTCTGTGAATGAAGTACTTAATTATTACTTTTTTGGATAATTTGCAATGACGACTGTGACAAGTAAGCGAGGTGTACTACAAAACAGTATTATTGGAACTTACCTTTTATATGACTACGGAAGAGACTATTAGGCACGCCAAGTTAAAGGCGCAAGGGCATTCTACCCGCACAGCAGTCCTGCAGTGAGGTTTGCTTAAAAATTAACGATGTGAACTATCAGAACCCCTAAAATGCAACTCACTGTTAAAACTGTATAGCGCCTAGTGAGGTTCTCTACCGGGGGAGTTGGCAGTGCGGTTACGGGCGCGCAGCTGTGAGCTCGCAAGTGGCAGATAGTGGGTTCGAATCCCACTGTCGGCAGCCCAGAAAATGGTTTTCCGTGGTTTCCCATTTTCACTCCAGACAAATGCTGGGGTGTACCTTAATTAACGCCACGGCCGCTTCCTTTCCATTCCTAGGCCTTTCCTGTCCCATCGTCGCCATAAGACCTATCTGTGTCGGTGCGACGTAAAGCAAATAGCAACAAGAGTTTCCCACATTGGTTGGCCGGCAGGCGCGCGCCAAGCTTATCTGCCTCCCGTTGACTCATCACTCCCCACTCCGTGGCAGAGGAACAAGGACAGCACTTCTGTGCATGACATAAGAAAATTCAAATTAAGAAAATAAGAATTACGAAAATTATTAATTAAGAATTAAGAAAATAACATCGTACCTTACGACAGGGGATATTAGAAAAGTTCTCCTCCTGCATCCACACATTTCTGGCATCGTCTTAGGAAACTCCGATTCTCACGCATAAGTTCATGTTCACAAATCGAGTCCATTTATCTCCGCATAAATATGTTCTATCAATTCGTCCAAAGAGTCAAGACTTCTTGCATACAGTTTATTCTTTAATCATCCCATAAATAAAAGTCGCAAACAGTTAAATCTGGGTTTCAATTTAAATATTTTTGTAGCCCACCTTGCTGAGCTCTTGTCTAAGTTGTTTTTGGGATTTTGTAGACGTATGTTCTAATCTTTCTGCGATTTCGTTTACTATTTCACGTTTTTTAACACTTCGCTTCTTACGGAGCAAAGAACCAGTACCTCTCAATCGTTTACGAGTTTCCGCACAATCTCTCTGTGTGGAGAGCAAACACCTGGTAATTGTATTAAAAATCACCTAATGACTTCTCTACAAGACTCTGTATTCACATAACATAAATACCCTATCCCCCACCGTGTACACATGTGCAGGCATTATGTGAATTACACCCCGAAGTAACACTTCACAACTCGAGAACAGTTGGAGCGACAGATCAACTCGTAATACACATTCTAATCACTAACCTGACCTGTCGCTGCGCTGTGTGGCGGGAAGTGATGAGTCAACGGGAGGCAGATAGGCTGGGCGCGTCTGCCGGCCAACCGATGAGACAAACTCACTGTACTTGCACCTTGTTAAAATATTTTTAAATTCTAACCTATTCGTAACTAAAAATCCTTACCCTAATTATGACATGAGTAAAAAGCTGGAATCAGACATGAAGATTGTTATTGATGATGCTACAAAGCGTAGCGTAATAAATAATTTGAAGAATTGTGAGCAACTCCGAAAAGACCTCAACTAATTTGTGATATTCACAGCAGACAGTCTTTATGAGTAATGTGTCCTTGTTCCACCCCGTGCATCCAAAATGTAGAGCGCTTTGTTGGTCACCGGCAGTTGGCACATGCATGAGAAGAAGAATTGCCTGACAATTGTTGAAACTGTTTTTGAGTTTGGATCCCCGCTACCCCATGTGGCTGCAATGCAATCTTCCAGAGAATGATCAAACTTGCTCTATCATAATGCTACCTTGTGTTGGGTACCGTAACTAATTTTCGAGAATGTTCCTGTTTCGAGATTTCGTAACCTAATATCCCTTTATTTGTTTATTAGTTAATTTGGAGTTGTCATCACCGTTATAAAGTTGATCCACCTATCAAATTTATCCTTATTAAATTATATTCTACCAATAATAATATGGTTGACATTATTTATCTAAAAATATCTGCCAGCCCGCTATAAAAGCTGTCCGTTTTTTCAGCTAATATGCCTTCGGCATTCCACCTACGTGACATCAACATGCTGGGGCGAGGGCTGGCCTCAGAAGGTGGCATCATGATGTACAGGCAGAATTGTCATCTACGTGTGAATAAAGAGAGGATTCCGTTCCCCTGTTAGAACGTAATGGTTAGGTCTACCTGCGTTTATTTTTACTTTAATATATGGCTTTATCTTTTGACTTTTAACTTAAAATGTAGGTTTTCCTAGGCAGTCTTAAGACTGCGTACGAGTGCGTACCCTCGTTTCCCCTCCTCTATTTTGTCTTTGGGTGACTCAGTTTTTCTACTTTCTAAATTTATCTACCTTTCTTTCCGTCTTTAATTTTGTTTTATCTAGTCACCTAGTAGTAATATAGGGGGGACAAATTTCGCCCCCGCACCTAATTTCGTACCCCTAAGGATTTCCACTTTGCACGGTTGGTACCTAATATTCAGTCGCGCACACGCGCGTAGCCTCATCTCGTTATCTTGGTTGTGCGAACCACGTTTAGTTTCCGTGTACAAGGAGGATTCACTTTAGTGCAGCATTCAGATTAAGAGCCTGTTATCCCTAGATTGGCCACTGATATGTGTATGAAACACTGGACTGCGTTTCAATCGTGTGGTGTAGTTCCTGGCGTCTAATCGCTACAGTCAGGTGGTTCGCGTAAGTTACTGTAGTGGCCATTATAATAAATCACGGAATGTTCGTAATTTCGTCCCCTTCATTTTACTTGTTATTCATGAAGTCTATTATTATTTTCAGATGCGAAAACGCAAACAGTGAGGTAAGGAGGATATGAAAAAGGCTATTAAGGCAGTGGGGGACAAAGTAATTGGTTACAAATGAGCAAGTAAATCGTTTAATATCCCATGAGCAACAATGAGGGACTACGTTAAAAAGAATACCAAGAAAACATTTTTCATACCGGGACTTCAAGTAATTCAGTGTTAGGAAGATGTTTGGTAAGGTTGGAAAGAAAAAAATACGTTACAATAATTGTACTTTTCATGTATCCCCCGTGGCTCAGACGGCAGCGCGACAGCCTCTCACCGTTGGATACCATGGTTTATATCCCGGTCACTCCACGAGAGATTTGTGCTGGGCAAAGCGGAGGCAGGTTAAGTTTTTTACCGGGTTCTCCGGTTTTTCCTGTTATCTTTCATTAAAGCAACACTCTTCATGAACATTTCATCTGTCAGTCATTAATCATTGCCCCAGAGAAGGGCGGCAGGTTTCGGCAGCCGGCACAATTCCTATCCTCGCCGCTAGATGGGGCTTCAATCATCCCGTTCATGACCCGAAACAGGCTGTGGATTTTCATTTCCATAATTATACTTTTCATAAATTTGGTGGGGACGAAAGTACTAACATATTTTTAGTAGTTTAGTTTTTGCAGTGGTAATGTTTATTTCAAATATTGACTGCCTCGCGTTATTCATATTTTGTTCTCTGGTGTTTTAAAGTATACCTACATTTGTCTCTCTCTTTTCATGGCCGTGTAGTATGGGCTTCGATCCCTGTAAACTTTCTGGATCCCTTGATACTTCTTCGAGTGTGGATCCCCTTAACAAAAGGCTAGCGAAGTTATTACGTTATTCACTTATAAAACAGAAGATAAATGCTGTTTCAAATGTCAGTGGAGTTAACCAGTTAATATTAATTTAATCTCCTGGACCAATAAAGGGAGTTTAAAGTATAAATGAAAAACGAACTCCAGGCTTCCACTGGTATCTTATTATTTGCTCTCCTTCTAGGACATTCATGGCCTGTATGAAACAAAGAACTGAAACTTACACGATTCACTAAGTGTTGGCCGCATGTTTCAATTTCTGAAGACCCTGTAGCAATAGAAAGAACTCTGATCGTTACTAAATTTCAATAATCTTCACTTGTTTTCTTTTTATACTTTCGTACAAGATTTTGTCCTCTTTTCTCCTTTCTTTCTCGTCCTTTCATCTCGGCAGATATCCCTCGCCAATAAACTTGTCACTCATCACTTCTAGACCACCTCGTAACCGGTCGCAGTGATGGCGACGCTAACAGCTTGTTCTCTGCCGTTACCGCACTCATCAAAGTCTCAAACGTCGTAAAGTCTACTTCCGGCCACGACACCGAGGAAGAAAGGCAATTTACTGGAAGAAACTAGTGCTCCCAACGTCAGACATTTCTAAGACGATTTACTGGCGAGTACAAAGGCTACATTATTTCGATGATAATAATGTTAATAGAGTCTAATAATTACAGCCCGGATGTTCGGGTAGTAATTGGATAAAACACAATCTAATTTAGAGATTATCTTATATCCCACTCTTCCGTAATGTAGCGAGAATAACATTTTCTATATATTGAAAGAGTATCCTAAAACAGTTTTGGCAAAACAGTGCCTCCGTTCTACTGCACCGATTTGCATCGTTTTTGTTTATTCTCCATGGAATTACCTGCTGGTGAATCATGAGACATTGATAGGTCTCTAAGTTCACCCAACTTTAAGTAATCATTAAATAATCACTCCAATAATTACCGGTGAAAGCTTACCCTAACATTCCATACAATTTGTACTTAGCAGGTTGCTAAGCAACTAACACCTGCAGTAATAATCTGATCTAATTATGTGATTTTCATCCTTAGTAATATCATTGCATGCAGCCATGTTTGATTACTACCTGTCAAGCCAGAGAGTATACACATCCTATGATCATGGAAGAATATTATTCTGTGCTATATACTCTTTGATTCACTGACCTTCCCCGGTCTCTAAATATACTCAAGAGATGAAAGAACGTCCCTAATAACTTACATGCTGCAAGTAAGGAACACCGACTTACACACAGACAAATGTACGCTT